>NC_090444.1:1219518682-1224318682 GCF_031143425.1 Pleurodeles waltl
TGTCTAAGCATTGGAATGACTACCTAATGCAAATGTATGCACAATAGAGTACATCTGGAAGAATATCTACTAAATTTGATTTTGGAATCCTATTTGGGAGCAGAAACCCAATGTAGAACCTCACTGCCAGTGCTCTCATGGTGCTTAGTGCAGCATTTTATGTGCAGTGCCAACCACTCACTCAAGTAAGGGCTCCAGAAAAATCCAATCCAGTCTACTTTAAAATGACAGCTGGCTCTTCAGAGTGGAAACCTTCTATGTCATTTATTTGCATGAGACTATAGGAAGCAAGATGGCCAGACCATTCAGAATCACCTCCATTCCTTAATTAAAATGGGTAGCAAGCAAAGGCCTCAGTCCTTCCCTTTGTTAGACAATCATCAGGAACCTCCCCATTTGATTTTTACCCAGAGCTGGCGGTAGGAAGCCCAGTCCTAAGAATGTTACCATAGCTAAACCAGCATTTGTAAGGCAGCATTTCATATTGTTTTGATGAAAACAATCCCGGAAACCTTCTTCTGGGGGGTATATCAAGATGGGAAGAAAGCAGTGTCATAGCATGGAACTACCATGGCAGTGAACAGCGTAGTTTCAAAGCGAACCCGGATACTGTAGTACTGTGTGCCATAAACATGCTAGTCTGGAAAGCTCATGCCAGTTCTTTGTAAAGGCCACCTTTTGTTCCTTTCCGTTCCCTTCTCATGCATTCCAATCTAAGTAGACAGATATTACTCCTCCATGTCTTCCTGCCAGCAGGTATGTACTATTGCGTCTCCCAAGAAAGGTATTTCACATTCCTACTAGGTGTTATTTTCTGTCACAGGAGAGTACAGGGCTTGCCAACTCTAAAGTGACGGTTACTTTCCTCACCTTCAAACAGAGACACACATGTTTCTTAAAAATCACCTTTGCACTACTGCACTCTACCCTGTGCCACTCAAATCTATGTCATTGCATTCTACAATGCTGCATTGTATGCCGCTAAATTCAATGCCACTGCACTCAATGCCACTGCACTCTATGCCACTCTATACTCTGCAATACTGTATGCCAGTATATGATACACCAGTCCACTCTACTCTGTGCCACTCCAGTGTATGCCAAGCTTCATGACGTCACACTATGCCACTCCAAAACACAACGCTGTCTGCCACTCCACTGTACTCCACTCTTCACCATCCCACTCTACCACCTCCATGCAACTTCCTCTACACCGCTAACTTTTAGCCAAGTTGAACAGCAGCCATGTTGAACAACGGCCATGCTGGTGTACAGCATGGCTAAAACACATTGACAAAGCCAATAGGTTTTGCATAGGAAAGACCTGTTGGCTTTGCCCAGTCCTTGTTTAGAGGGGCAGTATTAAAATCCCAATTTATCCACTTAGGTCATTGGAACTAGGCTTCTACCCATCTCTATGCAACTCTTCGTTCAAACCACAGGTCTGATAGAATATCCTTAATTCAAGTATCCTTTTTGGACCTTCTTTTCCCTGCCTTTGGCTTGATGCTTGGGACATTATCCAGCTGTCTACTAACCGACAGGTTTAGTTTTCTTCACCCTTGTTCCATTGTATTTGTGTTTTTATAAACCAATTTTTATTGTTTTTAAAGAAGAAGTGCAATACAGTAGGCACAAATAGTACAGTAAGATCCACCTTCATTGTATTTTTAGTTGCCTTTGTAAACTCTCTAGTTTTTGTCAAGCTTCCATCAACTATTTGTTAATGTAACCAGGCAAAATAATTTACCAGGATGCAGTACCTTCAGGCAAATTGTACAAACTTTCATATGCCTCAGAACGGTTAACCTTCATGCAACCTCTCCTTGATTCTTAGTAGTGACTTCCTACTCCTCCCATCTTTGATCTGAAATATTATTATTGTTATCTCTAAAGCTACAGAGGCCACACTATCGGATCAAAAGAAAAAAATAAAACGTTTCAGGAATGCTCCCTTCATGTACTGGTTATCTGTTAAGTTCTTCCCCCTAGAATCAAAATAGCAACAGGACACTTTGCAACCAAACTAGCCAAAAGGGCTGTCCCTTTTATCTATTTGGTGCATTGCACTGCTAGGTTCTAGAACAGTTTGCAATTCCATGACACATTTCCAGCCGGCTTTGCCCAGCTGTGGTTGCATCTCACATCGACGTCACTTTCGCTGCTGTCACTTTGTTTATTTTCCTTAAAGTCCAACATAATCAGCTCTATTTGTATTTCTTCCACTCCAGTTCCTCTGGTGTGGTAGTGTTATAAGATTCTACACTATTGTCCTATAGGGAGCATTTAAGTGCTCAGAGACTCATGAAGATTGTTATGAACCTTATCTCCACGCTTTAGAAGTCTTATTCTACTGGATTAGAACAAGTCATCTTTACGCACTTGCTGATCTTGTCAAACTAGATCTCAATCAACTTACCTGTACCAGGCCTGAATGTGTGGTATAATGCAGAGAGGCAAAGAGCGACTGAGTATATAATACAGAGCTCAGTCCTAAGAAACAAGAGCACAATCCATGACAATATCTATGGCCTGTCATGGAATGTTTTGGGATCTAAAGGCTAGAGCTGGTGCCTTTAGAACTTTGGGAACCTAGGTTTGAATCCCACCTCAGGTGCTTGACTCAGTATTGTGTGATTCTGGGCAAATTGCTTAGGGCCAGATGTATCATTTTATCCAATAGCGATGACCTAATTGTGATTTTTTGTGAATCGCAATTAAGTAATTGCTATTGGAATGTAAGAAACTCCGGGAGTTTCATACTGCGTTTCACAAGGGCTCGCAAATGGACCTACCTCATTAATATTCATGAGGTAGGTCGCAATTTGCGAGCCATTGCGAATGGCTACAATCACAGGTATGGTGGCCTGCTGGGCTGAGCAGACCACCATGTCTGTGATTGCTTTTCAATAAAGCAATCCTTTTTTTAAAAAATGCAACCCGTTTTCCTTAAAGGAAAACGGGATGCGTTTAAAAATTAAAAATAAAAAGTTTTCTTTTCATTTTTTGAGAGTAGGCAGTGGTCCGTGGGACCACTGCCTGCTCTTACATTTTTTTTCCCGCATGTATTTACAAAGGGGAAGGGGTCCCTTGGGGGGGTCACATTCACGGCCACAAAACAATCATACATACCTCTGCGATTCGGCATTAGGACACGCCCCTTCCTAATGCCGAATCTGTATGTAGTCTCAGTTCCAATTTGCACTTCGGTAACAAGTTACTGAATCGCAAATTGGATTTGTTACATACCAAAATACAGTACTTGCGATCGTTTGCAATCGCAAAACACTTTGATACATCTGGCCCTTAATCTGCTTGTACCAAAATACATGCAAAGTCTAATCCCCACTTGATGAGCATGATCTTGTAAATTGTCTCCCAGCCCCTTAAGTAATATACAGAGCTTTGTTGCTTGATCGGTTTGGCTTTATAAATACCAATACAGGCATGTGGATGTTGGGGCTCCTGTCAGCATGAAAATAAGAGGTACAGTGAGTGGACTCCTTTGGCTGTTTCACATAAAGTGATTTCTAACTTTAGAGTCTGCAACAGGTTTGAGTTAAATCGTGTTTTAATTTCTTGAGGAGCTGGAGCAGCATTATTTAGTCCCTTTGGACAGTGCAAAATGGCTGTGTGCCATGAAAATGTAAAGTAATTTGCTGTTTTTAAGTGGGATTGTTGTAGTTGTAAAGTTAGTAATAGAACATAACACAATAAAATAAACAAAACAACATATTACAAACATTAATTATTAAAACATAATAGGGCACTGCACAACAAAATAGTCAAAAATCGTCACCCCAACTACTGCAGTACAATACAACAAAATCACATTGATATAATGCAGCATACAAACATAGTAGTCTAACACAAAACAACAAATCACCACCACAACAAAATGCCACACAACAAATATGCACAAATATTCCTGTCACAAATTACCACCCCCAGAATCCTGTTTTCATTAAAAAGTGGTAAAAGTTGTTTGGAGCAAACAGTCCTTTAACTTAACATCAGGGACATAAATAGCACCAATCAAAAATGTTGTATACTCTAACCCCTTAACTTTCCAAGTCTGTGGACACATGCATATTCACATGCATATTCCCACGTTTTATATTCAATAGTCATGGTTTGCATTGCCTCACTCTAGGAACCTATTGTACAATGATTTGTGCTTGCAGAGGTGATAATGAACTGTGACTTAATCATGCAGCATTAAAACAGAGAAACAACATACTCGGAACACAATATCACTACTGCCCATATCAAATCATACTAGACCACAACAGGCGCGCTGGAATGAGAAGCTTTCTCGGCTTCACCGTAGGCCATTTAAAATTGAACAGACATATTGATTTACTGTGCAAGCAACTTAGACAATTCTTCTGGGGTTTTATAAAACAATGGTGTTGACGTTATGCGATTAGAAATGTAAAGGGCATGTTCTAGTCATTTATATTTACTTTACATTATTCACATTTAAACTTTACTGACCTGCAACCTTATTTTGAAAGGTTGCAAACACACAGAGAGTGTTCTGAAATACTCTACAGTTTACATAATTCTAGGCAAACCAAGAACTATCTTTTTGAAAACAGCTTTTGAAAATGCAGGATAAAAAGCTAGGTTACCTGCCTGGTAAATCCTAAATTTTCTCTGCTATTTACCTAGCCACTGGCTAAATAGTAGGTAATATTTACTGTTTCACCAGCAGGCTTGCAAATAGCTGAGAACCGTCATTATTTACCTGGCCACTAGCTAAATAGTACATTTTCTCCATTGCTTTGCCGGCAGCTATATAAATAACAAGAAAACGTCACTACTTACCTGGCTGCTAGCTAAATATCAGAAATTATGTACTATTTGGCCAGTGACCTTACAGATAGTATATAAATGTCACTATTTATTCAGCTTAAGGCTAAATAGCAGACATTATGTACCATTTGGTCGGTAGCCTTGGAAATAGCAACGAAACTTCATTATTTGTCTGGCCACTGACCCATATGCAATACCCAAAATGTATACTATCTGTCTAGCAGACACGCAAATAGAAAACAAATTTCATTATTCACTTGGTGGCTGGCTAAATTGCAAGCAGGATACATAGCTGGGACAGCGACCGTGAGAAAGGCAGAGAAGCTTTATTATTTACTCAGATGCTGTCCAAACAGGTTACATTTTGTATAATTGTGCCTTACATAGATTTCAACAGGCACTTACACCAGGTAGAACAGCAAACACAAAGTAAACAAAATTGCCATCCATCCCCTTAGGCAAGTTAGGGTCATAATATAATATTATTACATTCTTAAAAAGTGGTTGCAAATTGCGTACAGATTTTTTGAGAATGCCGTAGTATTTTGCAAACCAACCTATTATGTGCTATTAGGTCGGTTCCCAAAATACCGAATTGTAGGGGGTCGTAGATTGACGTGCCTAATTAATATTCATTAAGCAGATGGCAATTTACAGCCCTCTGTGATTGGCTGTAATCACAGCAGTGGTGGACTGCACCCCTATGACTGCAGCATGATGTCCAAATGGAAAGTCTAAAGGGGAGCAGATGCCCTTTGCAAACAAGCTACCACCTCAGCTTGGGGGTCAGTAGCTCATAACTGGTTTGCAACAGCAATTGAATTTGTAAACTATCAATTCTTTTCTTTCTCAATCGGAAATGGGAGGGAGGGCGCTTATTTCACCCCATCCTATTTGTAATTTTGAAGGATCACAAAAGCTCTTTTATGAGTTGAAATAATTTTCCAACTCATGAAATTGCTTTTGTACCTAATGATAAGTAATTTTGTAGTTATATACACTATGGTTTTGTGACATGAGGCTCTTAGTGGTATAACTAGCTTAAATGCAACTAACTCATATGTCTAAAGGTCCTAAATATTTGACTGTTTTAATGTTAATTTGGTAGACCTGGCACAGAATGCCTTTCCAATACACTATGGGGCAAGACAGAGTGACTTGGGAGGCCCTTTTCAGAGCTGTGTTTTACTCCACAAATGCTGCTACTGCTTTAGGTTTTCTTGCAGAGTTGGCTATTCATAAAGAATGCATCTTTGTTGCGACAATACCATTGCCTCTCATTTCCACCCCTGAGTTGTGGTGTTAACACATACCATATTGGGGAAACATACAGAAATATTTTATATGTTCTCAGAATAATTATCATGAGACGTTGTGTGTGAAAGAAAAGTGTAAGATAAAAGGAGACAAACTTGTGGATATGTACCATCATCCTCTGATCTGAACCATATATGGTTATCTGTGTGAGAACAGTGAGATTATTCCCTCCAATAATAACTTGAGATACTCCATGCAATAAGCCAGATTCCTTAATTGCAGCCATAAAACAGACAGTCTTTTAAAATAACATGTGATACTTTCTGACCAACAATACCCTCTCCATCTTACAGGCTCAAAATAGACTTACAAAGTATTAAATGGGTGGCAAATTAGCCTGTTCCTAAGCCAATTTATGGCATCACAAAATGATGATAGATGGAGTGCTGAAACTTTTCAAACACTCACCCCCAGTCACAGATCTGGATTTCATCCATCGTTCTTTGGTCACTATGCCACCCCAGTTTTGACCCAGCCATATGCAAATCAGTCTTGATCCTTTTCCCCATTGGAACAGTCGAGTCTGAACTGCCAGGCCAAGTCCTCCCTGGACCGAAAACAAGCACCCTGGGACCAGTTTCAGGGTATCACCCTTCATGAGCCAGGCTAGCCTGAATCCAGTGGACAGTGAGCACATGACCCATGTCTGGGCTTACCATTCCCACTTAGGGAAATTTTGGCAACATAAAAGGATGATGGACGGGGTGCTCAAACATTTCAAACATTTGCCCCCAGTCAAAGATCTAGGTTTAATCCATCGATCTTTTGCTCACTGTGCCACCCCAGTTTAGACCCTGCGATATGCAAATCAGTCTTGACCCTGTTCCCCATTGGAACAATCCAGCCCGAAATGCCCTGCCAGGTCATCCCTGGACCGGAAACAAGCATACTGGGACCGATTTCAGGGTATCACTATTCATCAGCCAGGCAAGCTTGAATCCAGTGGCACAGTGAGCACAGGACCCACATCTGGGCATACACTTCCCACTTAGAGCAATTTTAGCAACACAAAAGGATGACGGACAGAGTGCTGAAACTCTTCAAACACTCACCTCCTGTCACAGATCTGGGTTTAATCCACTGTTCTATTGCTGACCATGCCATCCCAAATTGGACCCAGCCATATGCAAATCAGTCTTGACCCTGTTCCCTATTGGAACAGTCCAGCTCGAATTGCCAGTCCAGGCCCTCTCTGGAACGGAAACAAGCATCCTGGGATCAGGAATTCTCCTTGGAAGTCACCCTTTATAGAGTTGAGAGAAAGAGATTGCAGTTTGAGCAACACTCGGGCTATATGCTATAGATGACCACTGCTGCTTCTTTTTGTCAAGAAGAAATCACCAAGGAGGGGGAGGAAGCACATTCAGGCTCCACACTACGGATGGCTATTGACTCTTCTTTCTCTCAGGACATGTAAGACTTTCCTGAGAAAGGTTACAGAGGGAAGGATGTAGATGAGTCAAGTGATGACCACCATATGGTCAACTCATGGATAATGTGTTCTTTACTTTGGAAGGAATGTGACTATAATTATGTGAACTGAATGTAATTGGAATGTGAAGGAGCATTCCCAGTAAATCAGGGAAGGACATATAGGCATCAACAACACAGAACAAAATTACATCAAATATATATTTTATTCATTGACATTCTTACAAATATGGTAAGAAATAGAATTCTGTGAATAAACAGAGAGTTTTTGTACCCCCATTCTTGTGGCTGTACAGATTGACCAGTTGCATGTTTATAATAATTTCCCATACACAGGCTATGGATCCGCTGTCTAATGTTTCAGAACTAATTGGGGGTAATTCCTTTTCATGTGTCATTTTGGGGCTGATGCTCAGACACAGCCTTTGTGCTAGGTGATAGCTCTCACAACAATAACAATTGTCCTGGCCCCAAGTTATAATATACAGTAGCAATGGTCCTGGCCCCAAGCAGAAGTATATAAAAAAGGACAAAATGTGTAAGATCTCATGTAATAAGGCACATAAAGAAGTCTTCAGGAACATCAAATTTGGCTTTGTTACTTTGTTGTCTTTACCGAGAGAAATCTCTGACCTACCCCTCATTCCCACCATCTACCCTATGCCGTAGCTGAGGAGCAACTAATCAGTAGCCCTTTGCTAATAATGACTTTGCTGAATTTCTGTGGGTATACTTTTCTCCATTCTTCTGCACTTCATTGTGTAGTCCTCTATCTTCCAGCCATAATGATGCTGTCAATACACTTTCATTGTTTGGGGAAGATTTATCTACTCTCATTCATGTGCCATGCTTAACCAGGGCCCATCCAAAATGCATTCAATTATCCCCAGCACATAGGCTTTCACCACACACTTACTACTACACACTTGTGACACATCCATCGCTTATGCACACATGGAGCGTCACCACAAAGTTCCAGAATCACTCTGACTACTTGACCAGTCTTGGCACTCAGTTCCTCTTTATCTGCCTTCTGAACACTTCTACCTCATGTCTGTTTTCTCCACCCTTCATCTAGTCCTCACAGTTTTGCAGCCAACTCGTCTGGTGCTGAAGCTGTCACTACTGATTTTGGTTCTAGTGCTATCACAGCTGGCATTCAGAGCACTGTGTTACTCAGAGTCCCTCACTGAGTCATTTTCAGCTCATTGGAGCCTTCTAGTGATCCTGAGCTCCACTCAGCTCATTGCCACAGCCTTTTGACCCCCTTATGTTAGCTATTACCCATTGTTGCTGACTTCAGCCCTCCAAGTTTCTCAAACTCTTTCTGATTTCAATGACCACTCTTCTTTTCACCCATCCACCTTAGTCTCCTCTGCTAAGCAGTCCCTCTACCTTCTGATAGATCTTCAGAATACTGTGCCTGCACCAGGAGGAATCTCTATCACTCTTCATTCTTATTTCAGACTAAAACAGTCTAGGTTTTTTATTCACTTTGCATGCTCTGATTTGTTACTTGCTAGTTTGCAGGCCAAAAAAAGTGGCAGTTTCTAGGGATTGACAGCACAAGAAGCATGAATAAGAACCATGAACAAAAGGGATAGCCTGATATAAATTACCTAAAATCACCTAGTGTCCTCCGGCTCCCTGTCGTCTTTCTTCTCCTTCTATGTTGTCTATGCCTTTCGTTGTTGGTCCTCCTTATGGTACAGTCCTAATTCCATCTTTTCAGTGTTATTGTGGACCACCTGTTCCCCATCCTGACCCTGATCTGACTAGCCCTTGTCACACTGGTTCTGTGTTCCTGGAACCAGAGCTCCAGTTTCCAGTCTTTCCTGACACTGGTCTTCCTGGCCCTGTGCTTAGCCCTTGTACTGACACATCTTTGCCCTCCTTTTCTTGGTACTGAGATCCTCTTCAACCTGATCCTGCTGGTCTGCTGAGTCCTTTTCCACCTGACCCTGTTGTCCTAGCTCTCCTAGGTTTAGCACTCCTAGTCCACCTTGTTTTGGTCATTCTGGTCCTCCTCACCCTGGTTCCAGTCCTCTAGGTCCACCTGGTGCTGTGTCCACTGGTCCTGGTCATCCTTATTAAGTTATCTGGAGCTGGACCCAGTCATTTCCGTCCTGGTCTGTTCCAATTTGTCTTTCTCTGTATTGTTGTCCTGCCCCTTTGATCCTCATCAGGTTGGTCCTGCTACCCTAGTTCCTGATCTTCCTGCTCCACTCGGTACTTCATGTTCTGGTCCTCTTGCCACTGGCCCCACAATCATCCTAGCCCTTTTCCTGGTCCTGCTTATCCTGATACTTCTATTCAACCTTATCCTGGCTCCTGTCATCCTGCCCCCAGGGCCTAGGAGTTCCTTGTCCTGTTAGGCCAGCTCCTGATCCTCCTGGGCATCCATGGCTTAATAGTCCTGGTCCTATGGGTTGTGATCCCATTGGTCCTCCTTACCCTGGTCCTCTTATTTCTTGTTCTCTGGACTCTGGTTGCCAGGGCATCTGCTTCTGATTTTCTAGGTCCTGTTTTCCTAGTATTCCTCACTCTTGGTCCGGTTTGCCCTCTAAAGGTCTTCCTTTTTCTGCTCCTCACAATGCTTATTCTCTTCATAGTTTTGTGCCCACTAGAATTGATCCTCTTGTTTCTGGTCCTCCTTGTTTGTGTCTTTGAATGCCTAGTCCTCTTGCCCATTCCTTACAGGTCCCTTCTCCTAGATCTTCCAGTTCCTTTCTGGTCCCCTTTACCCTTGTCCCCTTGACATGGTTTTTCCGATCCTCCTCTCCCTGTTCATCTGATTCCTGGTACAGTAGCGCCTGTTCCTGATATTCCCGGTTGTCCACCTGGCTTCTTGTGTCCTGGTCCTCTTAGGTCTCTACTTCTTAGTCCTTGTCCTCCTAGTCTTGATTGTTCTGGTTCTCCTCTCCCTGTGCCTTGTCCTCATGGTCCTTTTGGCATTGCACCATTTTTTTTGCCCTCTTAGTCATGATTGTTTTGTGGGGTCTTTGTGAGCCTGGTCATTTTGGTCCTGCTCCTCTTGGCCATACAACTTCAGTCACATGGTATCCTTGGTACTGCCCCCTTGTTGTTTTTGTTTATTTTGTTTCCCTGGTCCCACTGGCCATAATCCTCATGCTCCTAATCTTCATAGTTTTCCTGGATCTGGTCTTAATACTCCTGCTGTGGTCCCTTTGCTCCTTGCCATAGTAGTTCACACCAACTGGCCATGATCCTCTTAGTTCTGGTACTCCTGGGACAGGCCATCCTGTTCTTCCTCTTTCTGACCATTTTGTTTCTAGCCCCGTGGCCTGATTCTTCTAGGTGTGGCATTCTGGTCCTCATGTTCCTGATACTGAGCGTTTTACTCCTCACCCTGATCCTTCTGCTCTTGGTACTAATCTGATCTACCTGCGCCCTTTGTCCTTTGTTTTCTGGGTCTTATCCTTCTCGTTCTAGTTGTATGGGTCCATGGTCTCCCTAGACCTCCTGTCCATTGGGCTTCCTATTCTTGTTTTTCATCAGCCTTGTCCTTCTTGTGATTTTGTGTCCACTGGTCCTGATTGTGTTCGGCTGTGTATTATAGTCTGCCTAGGCCTATTTCTCCTGGACCTTGTGCACCAGCCATCCTAGACTTGTTCGTCTTGGTCCTGGTCATCATGGTATTACTTGTCCTATTGTGATGGTCATCCTAAACCTTGTCTTTTGGCCATTGTGGCCCTTCTTGGTCCACCAGTTGTGGCCCATCCTCACCCTGTTTCTTGCTGGTCTTCTTGGCCCTGGTCACTTTATCCTGGTCCTCCTCACCCTGAACCTCTTAGCCCTGTTGCCACTGGTCTTGATCCTGCTGGTTCCCTTAGTCCATCAGGCCTCTTGCGTCCTGAAGCTCTTAGTACTAGCTTGTTTGGTTTGGATTGTCTCTAACCTCTTGGATCAGTTCCTTGTCCTCTGGGGACTACTGGTAGAGCACCCACTTTCCTTGGTCCCCTTTACCCTTGTCCCCTTGACATGATTTTTCCGATCCTCCTCACCCTGTTCATCTGATTCCTGGTAGAGTAGCGCCTGTTCCTGATATTCCCGGTTGTCCACCTGGCTTCTTGTGTCCTGGTCCTCTTAGGTCTCTACGTCTTAGTCCTTGTCCTCCTAGTCTTGACTGTTCTGGTTCTCCTCTCCCTGTGCCTTGTCCTCATGGTCCTTCTGGCATTGCACCAGTTTTTTTGCCCTCTTAGTCATGATTGTTTTGTGGGGTCTTTGTGAGCCTGGTCGTTTTGGTCCTGCTCCTCTTGGCCATACAACCTCAGTCACATGGTATCCTTGGTACTGCCCCCTTGTTGTTTTTGTTTATTTTGGTTCCCTGGTCCCACTGGCCATAATCCTCATGCTCCTAATCTTCATAGTCTTCCTGGATCTGGTCTTAATACTCCCGCTGTGGTCCCTTTGCTCCTTGCCATAGTAGTTCACACCAACTGGCCATGATCCTCTTAGTTCTGGTACTCCTGGTACAGGCCATCATGTTCTTCCTCCTTCTGACCATTTTGTTTCTAGCCCTGTGGCCTGATTCTTCTAGCTGTGGTCATTCTGGTCCTCGTGTCCCTGATACTGAGCCTTTTACTCCTCACCCTGATCCTCTGCTCTTGGTACTTGTTAGAAATGGGGTCTTTGGTTGACAGTCAGGTCCTGTTCAAGCAAGGACCCTCACTCTAGTCAGGGTAAAAGAGAATCACCCTCAGCTTACCCCCTTGGTAGCTTGGCAGAGCAGTAGGCTTAACTTCAGAGCGCTAGGTGTAAAGTATTTGTACCAACACACAGAGTAACTCAATGAAAACACTACAAAATGACACAACACCAGTTTAGAAAAATAGGAAATATTTATCTAAACAAAACAAGACCAAAACGACAAAAATCCGACATACACAAGTCAAGTTATGAATTTTTAAAGATTAAACTCAAAAATAGCGTTTAGAAACAAAAATGCTTCGATGAGATGTTAACACGGCGTCGTTACGGAGTCGTTCCCAACAAGCCGACACCAGCGGCGCCGGAGACGGAGTTGTGTAGACCCCCAGGTACAGTACCTTTGGTGAAGAGTGAAAACAAGCCGATGCGCGAAGTCGAGATCGAGGCGTCTATGCGAAACGTTGAATCCATGCACTTCGAGCGGCGTCGGACACGACGTGGTGCGGCAACTTCCACGGAGTCGCGGACTTCAGCGGGGCTGCAGCGGCGTCGGGCCTGCGAAGAGCGTCGCGTTCCAGCAAAGATCACGGCGTTGGGTGCAGGCGGCGTCACTGGATTCAGCAGCGGCGTCGGTCCGGAGTCGTCCGAAGTCGATTTCCTTGGATTTCCACCAGCTTTCCTTTCAAGGGCCCTAGGACTTGGTAGGGCACCACTTGTCAGAGCAGGAGTCTCTCCAGAGACTCCAGGTGCTGGCAGAGAGAAGTCTTTGCTGTCCCTGAGACTTCAAACAACAGGAGGCCAGTTCTAAATCAAGCCCTTGGAGATTTCTTCACAAGATGGAAGGCACACAAAGTCCAGTCTTTGCCTCTCTTACTCTGGCAGAAGCAGCACTGCAGGAAAGCTCCACAAAGCACAGTCACAGGCAGGGCAGCACTTCTTCCTCAGCTATCAGCTCTTCTCCCGGGAGAGGTTCCTCTTGGTTCCAGAAGTGTTTCTTCAGTCTGTAGATTTGGGTGGCCTTCTTATACCCATTTTAGTCTTTGAAGTCACCTTTCTTCAAAGGGGACTCACACCTACTTGTGAAATCCTGCCTTGCCCAGGCAAGGCCTCAGACACACACCAGGGGGTTGGAGTCTGCATTGTCAGAGGCAGGCACAGTCCTTTCAGATGAGAGTGACCACTCCACCCCTCCCTCCTAGCAGAGATGGCTAATCAGGAAATGCAGGTTACACCCCAGCTCCCTTTGTGTCACTGTCTAGTGTGAGGTGAAAAACAACCCAACTGTCAAACTGACCCAGCCAGGGAATCCACAAACAAGCTTCCTGGTCCTGTTCATTCCGCTCCTCTTGTGTTTGGTCATCATTCCCATGTGCTCATGCCCCTTGGCCTCTCAATCTTGGGTTTTCTGTTTCACAGGCTCCTAGTCCTGGACCTTTTCAAACTCTTTACAACAATTCTCCTTCCTCAGTCATACTGGTCCTGCTCCCCTGGTTTACCTATTCCCCTTATTTTTTCTGTTCTTAATTATTCTGCTCATGACTCCCTGGGCCATATATTCCTGGCCTTAGTTCTGTACGTCTTTGTCTGGTCTTCCTGTATCGGGTCTTCTGCTGTTGGTCCCTCTAGCCTTATTTTCCCTGGCCCTTTTAGTCCCATTGTCCTTCTGCCCTTTCATAGTCCTACCTGTCTTCCTGGTCTACTAGTTTGTCGGTTTCACCTTGTTCTTGTCCATCTGACCCTGGTCCCATCTTTCACAGTTCTCCTAGAAATGGTCCTCCTGGCAGCTGTCTTCCTTATTCTTTTGGCACTGGTCTTACTATTTCACATTTTGCAGGTCATCCTGGTTCATGTAGTCATTGTCACCCTGGTTTATGGTCCTCTGAGTCTAACCCTCCTGGATCTTCAGATCATGGTCCTGTTGGGCTTGGACTTCCTGTCCTGGTCCTTTATATTCTTCCTGG
Source organism: Pleurodeles waltl (assembly GCF_031143425.1). Classification (NCBI taxonomy): domain Eukaryota; kingdom Metazoa; phylum Chordata; class Amphibia; order Caudata; family Salamandridae; genus Pleurodeles; species Pleurodeles waltl. The sequence goes on from NC_090444.1 coordinate 1,219,532,881, forward strand.
TCCTGCTGATCTGGGTTCTCCTGGTCTTTCTAGGCCTGTTCTTTTCTGGTTGTGATCTTCCTGGTCCATTTGCTTCTGGCTGCTTGGTCCTTCTTGATCTGACCTCTGTGGTTCTGGTCTTTCTGTGGTCTGGTTCTTCTTTCCAGTGCTCTTCTGATACTGATCATCTTTGGTCTGTCCACTGGAGTTTTTTACTCCTGTCCCAGCTACTCCTGTCCCTCTGGTCTGCCCCAGCCTGTTGTGCTGGTCCAGGCCCTTCTGTCCCATATTTTCCTGCTCCTTTTGTTCCTTCAAGCCCTGATCCATTTGATCCTGATCCCCCTGTTCCACATCATCCTGGGTCTCCGGATCCTTCTCACTCTGGTCCCAGTACCCCTAGTCCTGTTTTTCTTTGTCCATTTCTCCTCCTATGTCTGCTCCTCTCCCCCTGGGACTTGGCAGCACTGGTCCTCATTGACTAGATGTCCCTGGTCTTGGTTGTTCTAGTCTTGGTCCCTGTGGCTCTGTGAGTCCTAGTGCGTGGTCTGCAACCTGATCCTCATCCCCTACTGGTCATCATCATCATCCTCCTACCAGTCCTATAACTTCCTTTTCGGAGGTCCCCATAGCAATGATTTTAGTCAGATATAGCTTCCAAGCCTCGCACTCAGATTTTTTTTTGTTGACTGCCAGATGTATTTTGCTAAGATGACACTGTCAAGGACATAAATGAAGGCCCAGTAGAGATAGGAACTTGCACACTTAAAAAACTGTTCAGCATGTTAAAACACAATTACCATTTCCAAGATACATTTGTGGGAACTAAAATGTCAGTGTGGCTAAAGGGGGCACTCATGACATGGAACCAGTAAGTATCAAAGCCTGGAGCCCACTCTTCTGTGTGAAGAGTATAAAAATGTGTTTTGTCAGTTGGCAGTAAACAACCACACCTGAAATACCCATATGCATTGCTTACTTGTCTCTGACTTTCACTTCCCCATGTTCTATATAAGTCCCGTTATTCAACTTATCTTTTGCAAGTGTCCCAAAGAAATGTGCCCCCAAGCACCAGTTACATACTGTAAGTGTCTGTCCCTCCGTTGCCCAGATATCATCTCTCTCTGCATTCCCTGTTTGCTGCTGCTTGTCTACTGCTGTGTTTCCAGGTCTGAAATACCAAGCAAGTACAATCCTTCTTAAATTGAAGCACTAAACTAGCACAAGGCTTTTCATAGGAAGACAAAAATGGGTTTACCCCATAAAAATCATCAAAAATAAGATCATGAACATTAAAAAACATCCATGTAGAGGGGTGTGACCAGGAAGAAGACCAGGCAAGACATATCATCGTTGATATCTGTTTGGGCTCTGTGCTGGAGGCCTGCAAGATGGATTTCAAGTCACTGATCCTGATTGTGGAGGCTGGGGTATCTCCAGCAAAGCCTCACTATGCTCGAGGACCTCATACTGAGAGTAATCACAAGGTTGCTGGTGTCTCTGCTGGGACCATTGCAGCCATCTGAAGTGCTTCCAAGATGGCACCCATGATTGGTTGTGTGCAGCTGGAGGCCACATAGCTCCTAGGGGTCTCTTGGTCTGCAATTGGGAGCTGACAGGGTGTGCTTCCAAACCCCAATTCCTACAGCACCTACAAGCTGCTTTTCCCCATTGAGATATAGGGAGCAGCCCTGAAAGGTCTTGCGCTACCCTGCCATCCAGCACTCCTCCTGCTGTGACTGGCATTGCAACCTAGAGCACTGAGGTGAAAACCGGGCCTGATGCAGCTGACAGAGGTAGAGTGGCAGGATGATGAGGAGAGCCCCTGAAGTGCTAAAGTGCATGCGTCCCACTTCAAGCCCTATGATCATGAGTTGAGGAGCTGGATGCATATGACACATGACCAACATATTCTTGAGGCTTTCTCATCCCTAAAAGCAGCATCAGAGACATTTGGTTGATTCAAGCGCCTCAAGAACCATAAATTGGACCTCTGTGGGCAGGGTTTGGTAGAGTCTGATGAAGTTATGGCCCGATTTAGATGTTTGGTATATCTATCTCTATTTATAGATAGATAGACCTGGACACCTTTATTGATTTGCACGGACTCTTAGGAGGACTCAAGACATTATCCAATTTTGGTATTCTCTTTATAGGAAAAATAACTGAAAAAACAAAGGTTACAGGGACATTATGGTTAGGTTGATGTTTTGCCCATACAAAACCATAGAAATTCAGCAGTTATAGTTATACTTATAGTTATACTTATGTTAAGAATCTATAACTTTTGGCCTAAAGTTACTTTCCGGCATGAGTTATAGTTTCTTCAGATAAGTATAACTATAAGTATAACTACAACTGATGAATTTCTATGGTTTTGTATAGGTAAAACGTCAACCTAACTACAATGACCCTGTATCTTTTGTTGTTTTCAGTGAATTTCTATGGGTTTTTTTAATGCACATGTTAATATTTGTGTCAGGTTGTTGCAAGCCAATCAGGGCTTGCTTTTCCCCAGGATCGGAGGAGGATCCCCAAATCAGCTGATTGGCCGGAAAAAAAATGGGAAGCTCTTTGCTAATGTGTACTATGGCGTCAGGATACCTGTATTGTGATCCCCTTATATGTCTTTACACTGTCCCCCCCTCGCCACCTCCCCCCCTGGGCAATGTGAGAAACAAAATGACTGCCACAACTTTTCTGTCATGTTGCTGCCAGCCAAACAGAGCCTTGGTTTTCCCCCAAAACAAATTTGCAGAGAACCTGAGGAGAATCCAAGGTGGATCTGCCTCCCTATTTATACAATTTAAGTTTTCATTTGATAACTAGAAAACTACTGAATGGATTTACACTAAATAACAAAAAGGCCTCTTTCTGGACCAAGAGCTAGCTTTCTGCGAAATTTGGTGTAATTCCGTCCATTGGTTTCAGCAGTATCACTGTTCAAAATCCCTATGGGAAAAACGTGTTTTGGGACTCCCCTTTCTCGGTCCTCACTTGACGGATCATCCTGAAACTTTCTAAACAGCATTTGAAGTGACCACCATTGTTTTTTTGAAAATTTTGTGAAGAGTCATCAAATGGCACTAAAGTTATAAGTAAAACAAAAACAATTTTTTTATAGAAACTAGGTTCTAACTATAACACCATATATATATATATATAAATATAAATATATATATATATATATATATATATACACACACTCTATTTAGATATTTTTGTCAGCATTTGTTTGCATCTCTGTCTTCATCTAGTGCTTTTCAAGAAAGTGTATAATCCTAGATGTTTCTCTCCACTGTCAACATTATCCAATCACTTAATGTAAACATATTTTTGCATCGAATTTTCAATGGGGCATTTTCCTCCTTGTGTAACTGTTCAACAAAACGTCTATTGTTCTTTAGTCTAGAATATATTTCTTGTATTTTTTTCCTATTTAAATATACACATTGAGAACCTTTATTTGTTTTACTGTATTATGCGCACTGACGTTTGGTTAGTTTCTACAGACACCACATGAAACAAAAGGCAAAATTATCATTATTGAAACTTGTATGCCATTGTGGAATTTTCTATTTGAACAGTTTGGGAGTTCAGCCAGAGGTTGCCTTAAAATAATGGTATCCTCCACATACTCTGCCACGTCATTGTCTTCCAAAAACTTTAGAAACATTTCCAAGTTAGTCTTATTTAATTGGATCTAACGTTACAAAATGTGATGTTCGGTAGATTTAACCAGGGATCCACCCTCTCCAGGTAGCCACTAGTACATGCTGGCATTTTAGATGCACATGCTCACACCTGGATCGTCCTGTTCCTCCCATAGGATTGATGAAGGTGGCTCTGTGAGTTAAGGGCTTGCTATGCAGCTCTCTGTTCATCTTATAGATCACAGGCATGAATCACTTTATTGGTGACACATCTTTTATTCTTCAAATGTAACACCGAGTTGCACATAACTTTCTCACAGTAATACAGATTATCCCTTTTTTGATAGTTGGTGCAGTTGAGTGTATTTCGAAAATGTCTGTCTAACTTGTAGTTTTGTATGAATACAAATTACAACTTTCACTCTTGATACAGAATAGAAATACTAGTGCTAAAGAGAACATAACTCTCTTGACCTGGCATTGATTCCTGAGTATTAACTGAGAGCAGAAAATGAAAAGTCTGCCATGAAATTTGATTGAGATCTATCCCTTTTCCTTCTCTGGATTGGCGTGGTCGTAATGGGTGCAACTTTCCTTCTGTTCCTGGTATGAAACATCAGTTGTCTCCTCCATACCAATCAATTGACGTGCACCTCTGCACAAAGGCTCACTAGAAACTTTGACAATGCTGCACAAACAGGTGGCCAGTTGGTGTAGTAAAAGAAAGCAGGATCATGAAAATCATACCTTACAAGGACTTTTTTGGCTTGTAGTGGTGTACATGAGAACATTCATGGATAAAACCCTTTAGGGTAGGGGCTCTTGGCCCATACAGGTTCTTCCCGCCCTGTACCTACTAAGCAGCAACCATGATTTGCAGAATTTTGCCAAATTCTCATTACCCACCAAGGTAAATTATATTATTTGGTACTCCTCTCCATATACCAAGGGACATTGTTTTGCAATAAAAACAACCTATCACAGAGATGACCCCAAAACTGCTGTTTGTTTTATAAAGGTTGTGTATATTTTCAGATATTTAGCTCATGCAGTGCTAAGAAGTGGTGCCCATTTCCTTTACCGAGTAGTACTGGATGTTCAGCCACTGTTGACTAGATACACGGTTAGCATGTTACACCCTTTTTACACGTCCTAGTAATTAAAATTGTTCTTATGAACACACCCAGTGCTTCATTTGAGCTAGTGGTTGTAGGCGGTAGACTTCAAGTTCTTTGTATGAACACATCCAGTGCTTTATTTCTGCTGGTGGTTGAAAGTGGTAGACTTCAAACTGTTCTTATGAACACATCCAGTGCTTTCTTTGGTGCTCGTGGTTGTAGACTATAGATTTCAAGTTGTTCATATGGACACATCTAGTGCTTCGTTAGTGCTGATGGTTCAAGGTGGTAGGCATGGACACATTTTGGAAATAGGACTTATTTTTCCTCATCAATATTTGACCCACAGCAAGAGGGTGAAAAGCCAAAAACGTAGAAAAAAAGAGGAAGAGAAAGATAGGAAAACAGCAGCAAAGGAAGAAAGCAGTGTATGATGGCAGAAAAAAGAGGCAACCTTGGTAAACCACGACCTTAGTAATTGGCAAATTCGTCATTCGTCATTGCTGGTGACAGCTCCTAAGAAATACCTTGGGCCTTTGAACTTAATACAAAGTCAACATTGCACACACATCTCCCTCTTATACCTCACCTATTTATATTGATTACCCCTATATTAGGGTAACTGGGCTCTTGGAAGGGGCAACAAGGTGGCATGTTTGGAACCTCAGTATATTTTCACATCTTGGAAATATTCCAAGACCCTTGTACATTCCCCCCTTTCTGGTTGACGAGTGTTGCCAACCCGAAAGGATTCCATCACAGTGTCTGGAAAGAAGAAGCTTTATCTTTATTATGGCACTGAGGAAAGTGATAAGATGTGGAGAATGTGAAGCAGATCCCAAGGTGCACTTATTTTAAAGCAAACAAGCATCCGCACCAGAGTGCATATCTGTTTACGTGAAGCAATAATCACACGTCATTATAATAGGTCTCACTTCAAGCAACCACGTGCATGAAGGCAGCGGAGACTTGGACCTTTTTGCTTTCCTGGTGCTCACCTTTTTGTCGCGATACTTCAATTTTTTTTAAGTCCACCTGCACTTTTCTTGATTTCCACCCCGTTGAAAGCAAGGGAAAACCCATTTACGACGAGTTAAGTGCTGTAAATGAGTTTCCGTTCAGCTATCAAGATATTATCACATGTGGTTTATCTTGGAGAATGAAAGTTTAAATGGGGAATTAAGCACCGGGAATGACTGTAGGAGCTCGCTGTATCATTGTGCCCCTAATGTCACACTTCAGCAGACACATTTCTCGGTGCAATAAATCATACTTTAAGCAAGTACAGTGGACGCTAATGCAGTGACAGCAGATCATGCGGCAGAGGCGAATAATAAGTGTTAGGGGCTCTGACTTGTATCCTATCCGCTCGCTTGCTTGGTGCCTTAACACCGCTGATAGGCAATTTACGGAGTGCTTATGTTATTTTATAGATTGGGACTTGGGACCTAGCCAGTGGCCTGAATATGACTGAGAACCAGAAAGGAAAACCAGCAAACATTACCGATTCTTTATCCAATCGATCATTGGTTGTTACCTCCATCTTGGTAAGTAATTATCGTTTTTTTCCCTTTCCAGAGTAAAGATGTGCATTGCAGATGGCTATTGATCTTCGCTTGTTTATATTACTTGTAATGCGCCGCGACAGAAACTAGGTAAGAAGCAGCTTCAGTGCGCCAAGCGCAAAGTAAATTAAAACAAGGTAACATCATTACAAAATGACCTTAAAAAACCCTAACAAACCCATCTAAAACATTGCAAAGTGTTACAATGTCAAAAAAAAAAAAACTAAAACAAATATAAGCAAACAACTCTGATAAAAATGTTGTACACATGGTTTCATGTTTTTATTTTGTTTGGGCTACTATTGAAACACTAGAGCCCTGATTTATACTTTTTAACGCTAAACTGCACTAACTCAGTTTAGCATCAAAAAGTATACCGCCGGTTAGCGCCATTTAAAGGCTCCGGCCAGGCATCTAATTTATGGAATGGCGCAATCCGGTGCACAGAGTGGGCTAACGTCATGGAGAATGACGTTAGCCAGGTGGGGGTGGCGATATGGGAGAAGGGGGTTTGGCATTAAAAAATGACATCAGGCTGGTTAGAGTAAAAAATGACGACTCTAACCAGCCTAGAGTCATTTCTTGATGCTAAACCTACCATACCACATGACTCCTGTCTTATAAAAGTCAGGAGTCATGCCCACCACCCCAATGGCCAGCACAGGGGACAAGTGTCCCCTGGGCATGCCAATGGCACCCAGTGCCATGTAGGAGGGCCCATTTCTGGGCCCACTTTGGCAATTAATAAAAAAAGGTAAATACTTACCTTTACTTACTTGTACTTACCTGCGATGGGGGTCCCCCATCCTCCACTGTCCCTCTGGTGTGGGTGGGGGTGTCCCTGGGGCCTGGGAAGGGCACCTCTGGGCTCTTTCCATGGTGTTCCACCTTGGAAAAAGGTCCGCAGGTCCCCTAACACCTGCTCATACCCAAACATTAAATAATGGCGCTGAGCTAGCTTAGCCCCATTATTTAGGCCCGCCTCCCTCCTGTGTACCATTTTTGCATTTTGGGAGGGGGTAGCCTCCCAGAGCCTCTGGAAATGCTTTGAAGGAAAAAGATGGTGCCCTCTTTGCATAATCCAGTCTACACTGGTTCAGGGACCCACAGTCCCTGCTCTGGCATGAAAATGGACAAATGTAAGGGAAGTGACCACTCCCCTGTCCATCACCACGCCAGAGGTGGTGCTCAGAGCTCCTCCAGAGTGTCCGTGGGTTTTGCCATCTTGGATTCCAAGTTGGCAGGGCACGCTGGTAGCATCTGAGTGGCCAGTGCCAGCAGGTGACATCAGAGTCCTCCCCTGGTAGGTGCTTACCCATGAGCTGACCAGTCCCCTTTTCAGGGCTAATTAGGGTTTCTCTCTTGGGTGGTTCTTCAGATTCGGATTGCAAGACTCAAGCAGGAATCCTCTGCGTCTTTGACTTCACCTTCTTACTGACAAAACTGCATCTGGACCCTCCAGGAACTCTACAACTGCAACAAAGAAGCAAAGATGACTTCTGCAGCATTGTATCTTCAGCTCCTGCCAGAAACCGCAACTATTTCCCAGTTGTGCATCCTCAGAGGACAGCCAGACTTCAGCTTGCACCAGAAGAACTAAGGAATCTCCCTTGAAGCGAAAGAGTCACTTACCTGCTTCAGCAGGCATCGCTCTGCAACGAGGACCGGTGGTTTGGGTCCCCTCTCCTGAAGAAGTGTGTGGATCCAGCAACACGGGTGGCAGATTGAAGTGCTTCCGATGGTCCTGAAGTGCAGCTGTTCAACTTTGGTGGAGATAAGAGTTTGCATCCCCACGTAAGACAGTACCCCCATGCACTGCATGTTTTGCAGCTGCCAAGGCTTGTTGGCATCCTTCCACAAAGTTCTTCATACACCACGCAGCTCCGGCCCCCAGAATTCCCTCCTGCAATGCACAGCCTCCTGCGTGGTTTTCCAGCAGCATGGAATTTCTTTGTGTAGTGCTGTGTGGGCCTCCTTTTGCACCTTCTTTGTCCCCATGCTATGGAACTCCTGTGCTCGCTGCCTGGTCGTCTGAGGGCTCTCTGAGTTGCTGACAGTCCCCTCTGTCTCCACCTCCTGGGTAGAGGCCACCAGGTCCCTCCTGGTCCTGGGCAGTGCCATTTTCTGCTTACCGCGAGCTTTGCATGCGCAAAGGCTTGTTGGCAGAACTCAGCAACGCAAACCAGACTCCAATCACCCGTCCGGCGTGGGACATAGTGTGCACCAACCAGGAACCTGCATCCATCTTCTTGGGTGCAGTACTGACTGTTCTTCTGCACCAGTGGTTCTTCTTTTGCACCTTCAACCGGGTTAGCAGGGGCTCCTGTTCCTCCTCGACTCTTCAGTGCTTCTTGCACTTGGTCCCCTTTTTCCACAGGTCTTCAGGTCTAGGAATCCATTGTTGGTGTATTGCAGTCTCTTCTGGTTCTTGCAAAATCTTCCATCATATGTTCTTGTGTGTTCTAGGAAAGTTACTGTGATTTACTCCTGCTTTCCTGGGCTCTGGGGTGGGTTATATTACTTTCCTTTGGTGTTTTCTAATATTCCCAGTGCCCGTCTACACACTACACTTACCTAGGTGAGAAACCGACTTTCACATTCCACTATTTTAGTATAGGGTTTGTGTTCCCCCTAGGCCCATTTCTAACTATTGTGATTTTCACTATTTGCATTGTTTTCTAACTGTTTTCACAGCTATTTCTGCATTCTAGTGTGTGTACTATGTATAATACTTGCCTTCTAAGGGAGTATAGGGCCAGATGTAGCAAAGGTTTAGCGACTCGCAAACGGCGAAAAACGCCATTTGCGAGTCGCTAAAGCCACTTTGCTATGTAGAAATGCATTTTGCGAGTCAGAACCGACTCGCAAAATGCATTTCCGACTCGCAAATAGGAAGGGGTGTTCCCATCCTATTTGCGGATCGCAATGCAATGTAATTCCATTTGCGACCGCGAATGCAGACGCAAATGGGCTCGCAGTTACCATCCACTTGAAGTGGATGGTAACCCAGTTGCAAACGGGAAGCGGTCCCCATGGGACCCCTTCCCCTATGTGTCTAGCATTAAAAATAATTTTTCAGAGCAGGCAGTGGTCCAATTTAAGGAAAACGGGTTGCACTTTAAAAAAAAAAAAACGTTATTTAAAAGCAGTCACGGACATGGAGGTCTGCTGTTCCCAGCAGGCCTCCGTCCCCGTGAGTGCCCTGAATCGCTATGGGGTCGCAAATTGTGACCCACCTCATTAATATTAATGAGGTGGGTCTTTGCGACCGGAAGGACTCGCAAATTGCAACTCGCAATTTCCAACCTACCTATATCTGGCCCATAGTCTCTAAGGTATTTTTGGCATTTGTGTCACCAAAATAAAATACCTTTATGTTTGTAACATTGGGTATTTTCTTTCACGTGTGTAAGTACTGTGACTACAGTGGTACTGCATGAGCTTTGCATGTCTCCTAGATAAGCCTTGTCTGCTCAGCTACAGCTAACCCTAGAGAGCCTGGCCTGGCCTGGCTTCTAGGCACTGCCTACATTTCCCTAATAAGGGATAACTGGACCTGGTATAAGGTGTAAGTACCTTAGGTACCCATTACAGACCAGGCCAGCCTCCTACACACATCCATGGATCTGTCGAAATTTAAAAAAAAACAAGCGCAGGCTCCTGGTATGGTTCTGTAAAGAGCCCCCGGGTGGGTCAGGTTCTGGGGGCAATTACATTTTGAATGAGGGTTGCCCAGACCCCTGCAGCCCCTGGGACTGCCACCTCCCCAGGGCTTTTAACAAAATTGATGCAGGTGAGCTGCTCAGCCCCCCTGCAACTCTGATGACCGCCACACTCCCGGGGGCAGAAGTGGATATCAAATGCGGGAGGGTTGCTCGTCCCTCCTTTCTCAGCCCGGGACTGCCACCTCCCCAGGGCTTTAAACAAATATTAAGTGGGGTAGCCCGGTTGGCTGTCCACACAGCTTCAGGGACTGCCACCTCCCCGGGGGTTAAAATTATATGATGCGGGGAGGACACATGGTCCCCCAGCAGCCCTGGGGACCACACCTCCCCAGGGCTTGAAACAAATATAATCCCACTTCTGGGAGCAATGCTGGCTCCCGCAGGACATGGGGAGCCAGCTAAGACCATGGGACCTTGAGGCTCCCCTGCAGTCCTCTCACTGTTTCCCTCTTTTTCATTCCATAGTGGGATGGAAGAGAGAGAAAGAGATATGGTCATTGGAATGATCTCTCCATGCAACAACCTTGAACAGTGAGACTAGCAAGATGTTTAGTACCATTGTTATACTTATATTGGGATGCAGAGCAAAGCAGAGCCACTGGTCAAGGTCTTGTGCTTTCACTCAGTACACTGAAGTTTCAAATCCTAGTATCGCTTGGTGGAGTGTTTGTTTATTTAGTGGTGTTTTGAATGTCAAACCTTCCTAGAGATGAAACATTCATGTTTTTTTCCAATCACATGTGTAGTTTGACTGTCATAGGTATGTCTGGAAACATCACAGTAAGCAGACACCTATGGCCTAAGGGTTAAGGTCATAGACCCTTGCACAGAAATTTGAAGGTTCTACTCGAGGTGTGTCCGTGGTCATTTACCTTCTTTAACTTCTTTTGAACTTCAAAAGTTTAAGTACATATTAAAAGGTGATCTCACTCTTTTCTGTTTGTCCAGAAATATCCCATTCTAAGTACATCATTCATCAAAGCATAACAAACTCTCTATCTCTCTCCCTCTCACTCTCTTTCTCTCTCTCTCTCTCTCTCTCACTCTCTTTTTCTCTCTCCCTCAATTTCTCTTTTTCAATCTTTCTCACACTCACAGACCCACTCAGACCCTTACACACCCACTCACAAACCCACTCAGACACTCACGCACCAAGTCACAGACCCACTCAGACCTTCGTGCACCCACTCACAGCCCCTCTCAGACCCTCACACACCCACTCACAGACCCACTCAGACACTCACAAACTCACCCACAGAACCCACTCAGACTCTCATACACCCACGCACAGACCCACTGAAACCTTCATGCACCCACTGAAACCCTCACAGACCCACACAGACACTGAAGCACCCATTAAGACTCTGATGCACCCTCTCACACATAGAAAGACATTCTCACGGCTATTCTCACCCCCAGATACACTCTATTCTCACACTCAGAAAGACAGGGCGCGGCCAATTCCCGCCATGCATGGACAAAGGCAGTGCGCAACGTGGGCTTTGATTGTTAGGGGTGTTGGCTGCAGGGTCCGGCCACAGGCCTGGGCTTGTAGGCAACCCCTGCTGTGCACAGCCTTAGACCATGGGCAGCATTGGGTTGGGTGGTTACAGGGGGTTGGCCGTATATTCATAAAAACTTCTTTACATTAATAAACCATAGAAATTCACTGAAAAAAACAAAGGTTACAGAGACATTATAGTTAGGAAATATAATTAACTATAACTTTTGGCCTTGCCATACACTGCTAATTATCCCACAAATGATGATACTCATGGCACCTTTGATAACATAATTGATAATATCAATGTAATATTTGCAGTAAAAGTTTTGACGATAAAACTGTGCATGGAGGGGGTGCAAACTATAGTTACCTTAGGGCTTGAGCTATAATTACCTGAGATAACTCTAACAGATGAATTTCTATGTATATTTAAGATGTGAGTCTAAATAAAACGTTCCTGTAACCTTTGTTTCTTCTAAGTGAATTTCTATGTTTTTGTACATTCTATTTCCTAACTATAACATCCCTGGAACCTTCGTTTTTTGCAGTGTGTATGTATGTATGTATATACACATATATATATGCCGCCAGGAGAGAGAGCTCGAGAGAGCGAGGAAGAGCCGGAGCAGCCCAGCGCGTGCAGCACTTTTCCCACGGGAGCCCAGGGCCCAGGACTCAGAACCTTCCCCCAGTGCCCTGCTGAGGCCCCGGTGATCAGCACATTTCACATCGGAGCTCCGGAGTGTTTGGAGCGTCTGGAGTGCTGCACGAGAGCACAGCACGGCAGGCAGCACAAGCAGCGCAAGTAGCACATTCCACCGGCCGGGTGAGTGGCCCCTCTCACGGTCTCCCTCGCGGACCTCTGCAGAAGCGGCCTGCCTGGGAGCGGCTTGCGGGGGGCGAAGAGGGGGGCCAGCCCTTCTGACCACTGAAAAGGAGAAGGGCCAGCTGGGATTGGACTTCAGCATGTGCAGCCCGTACTACTAGTACTGCACAGCAACCTCTACTACCTGTACAAGCACAGCAACCCTGGGGGATGCAGTAGAGAGCCGAGTACAGAGCACGGCTGGAGGCAGATAGTTGGAGGCGAGCGGCGGCGGCTGGTTGTTGCTGGTCACTGGAGCCTGGGAGCCCAGGAGGGTATGGTGAGGCATTTGGGGGAAAGCGGATCTTCTCAGCTTTGATCTCTGCAGTGAAAACACCAAGGGAGAACAGTGAGTAAAGCAAGCAAGTAACACTGCGGCACAATCTCAGCAGGTACTCCCCGCCGTCGTGGGAAGCGCATTGGAGGAGCCGGGAGGAGGTGCCTGACTGCAGGGCAAGGAGCCCTTTAAACTTTCGTTGCGCTCCCGCCGTCGCGGGAAGCGCTTTGGAGGAGCCGGGAGGAGGTGCCTGACTGCAGGGCAAGGAGCCCTTTAAACTTTCGTTGCGCTCCCGCCGTCGTGGGAAGCGCGCGGGCGGTGCCCGGGCGAAGCCTGGGCCAAGGGCGGGCCCGTCCTTAGCCCGTCAGAGACCGGAGGAGGCTGGGCTGGGCCCCCTCTCTTTCTCCTGCAGTAAGAGATTTGCTTGTTATTTAAGAGTGTATAGATTATAGTACTATTCTACATTTCCTAAATTGAGAAGCCTATTCTTTACTAAGCCCTTCCTTCATCAGTTCCTCCTCCAAGTTGTCCCACTGTAACTGTAATTTGGACGTAATTCGGAGGGTCCCTCTAAATAAGTATATAGAAGCGCGTCATTTGAGGGGAGGAGCAGTTAGGGCAGGAGCCCTTAAACTTGTTTTGCGCCCGTCCTGAGACCGGACTCAGGGCCAGTTACTCCAGCGACAGGACACTGAACTCATAAGAAAGGGAGCTGTCTTCCCTTTCTTTCTTCTTTTACCATTGTATTTTGTGGGCATCTTCCCAATATGGGGAAAAGAAAGGCTATAGATTTACCAGCGCAATCCAAGGGTACTAAAATCGCAAAAAAACGCCCAAGTAGACCTTTGAATCTAGGTACACCCAATGGGTCTAACCCATTGGATGAAATAGACCTCCTAGTTAAAGAAGTTGAGTCTATGTTAGGTACACAAACAACTATATGGGCAAATAATTCAAAGAGAGGCCCCCCTAAGGATAGGAAAATCCCAGAGTTATTTAAAAAGAAGGGGTTAAGGGATTCTATAGACACTATAAAAGGGGTTGATGGAGATGGGGGCCCGCATAACTGTAGGGGCCCCTTCCCAAAACCCACTCCTAACATAGCGAGTCCTCCAGTATCCCAGTGGGGTTTCCCACATGCACCACATACACCAACTCTCCTACCATTGACTCCGGTGATCAAGGTGGTCCCTAGCTTATTCTGTACTAATCGCTTTGAACCTCTATTAGCAATAGAGGATTCGCCCGTGCCCACGAGTGTGCCCAAGTGAAAGCCAGTAGTTGGAACACCCAACCCTAGTGTTCTCTCATCGATCCCCCAGTTCGAGTCGGAAGGCAAAGAACCAGCAGCTAGTAGAGACAACCTGGCTACAGTCCTTCAGAGAGTCGATGAAGTTAAGGGATTGGTTCTAGTACTAATAGATCTTATGAAGAGCAACCGTGCTTGTGCAGGGATTTGTAAAGTTTGTGGGGAGGTCAGGGGGGAAGAAGCTTTCACATTATCTGCCCCAACTTGGATAACGCAACAACCTGGGGGGGAATTAGATTCATGTTACACCCACATAATTCTGGACCAGCCATGGGACCGGCAGGATTCGATGGTTTAATTAATTCCCGTGGAGGTGCTGCACGAAAGGAAGCTAATCCCAGGCCGCTGCATAATCCTGTATGACTGACTACTGAACTAGTAACTAATGTGAGGGCCCGCTCCAAGGCCCCACATTTGACGGGGGATGATAAAGCACCATCAACAAACATTTGTAGTAATGACCAGAGCGCGGTAGAGGCTGGATGCACAACCGTGATGATAAACCAAGATAAATGTACGTTAGAACTTATGTCATGGAATGTTGCCGCCTGGCAAAGAAATTAGATGATGGTGAATGGGCCTCTTTTATTAAAAAAATAGACATATGTTTGTTTCAGGAAACTTGGGCGGAGGATGCTACTAATATAGATGGATTTCTCTCATTTAGTGCACCTGCTATACCTCCAGAGAAGGGGAGGGGCCGGGCAAAAGGTGGGCTCTTATTACTTGTTAACAAGAATCTGCAGTGCGACTATAAGCTTTTGGAAATTGATTCTGTAGATCTAAAAGCCATGTGTGTTACGTTCAACAGAAGATTATCAATTGTCATTGTTAATGCTTATATACGATCGGTCCCATATGGCTCCGAGTCCCATACCCTGGCTATTCTGTCCGAATTTGTAGGAAGCCTCCACCCCTCAACTATTTTAATCATAGCTGGAGATTTTAACTGTACCTTCGAGCCTTCTATTCTCATAAGTGGTTTAACTGATCCCACAATTATCTATTACCCGGCCTTGCAAAAAATCTCGGGTGGCCATGCAATTAGCCACATTATGTTTAAACCATGGCCTTAGGGCCTGTAATGGTAGAACTCCATCCGATATGAACAGCGCACCTACTTTTAAAAGGGGCATGTCGATAAGCACTATTGATTACTTCTTGGTCGATGTTAGGTCGTGGCCCCATTTGGTAGATATGAAAGTAGAAGTGAGATGTGATAGTGACCATTTCCCCTTGCTCCTTACCTTTTCTGGAGAAATGTTCAGGAGAACACTTAACAACTATGCTACAATAATTCCGCCACCTTGCTGGAACAACAAATTCACCAAGATTACTTGGCCAAAAGTGATGTCCAACCCTCACCATATTAGAGCAATATATCAGATTTTCTTAAATAGTTTGGCTGAGTACGAAGATCAGGCTGTGGGGAGTATTCCGATTCTCAAAATACATGACAGCATGACTACTCAGCTACGGGGGTTCTTTTATAAAACAAGGCGGCCAAAGCCACATGAAGGGAAAGGGGCACGCAAGGGATGGTTTGATGAGAGGTGCGCAAAGGCTAAGTCTGGGTTCAGAGTAGCAGTAATGTCTGATTCCCAGGGGGAAATTAAACAAGCCAGGTCCCTATACAAAGTAACTTTGTCTAACGCAAAAAAGCGGTGGGAGGACTCCCTATGGCAGGAATTATTAGATGCTTCCAGAGAGAAGAATAACAAGCGTTTCTGGGAACTTCTGTCTAAATGAGAAAATGGAGGTAGGAGTTGTCCCAGCAACCATATTCAACCAGAAAGCTGGGTAGAGCATTTCACTACTCTTTATGCCCTACCAGAGGGCCCAATGGACACCAATGTGGTCCATTCTCCAACAAAATTGTTGGAATTAAATTCCAGCATGGCCCTCCAAGTGGAGGCCCAGCGTGTCCCTGAGGGTTGCCTCATCTTTAAAATAGAAGAGACCCTTGAGGCTATAAATAGCCTAAAACCTGGCAAAGCACCTGGACCAGACAAGCTTCCTGGAGATCTTTATAGATCGGAACCATATATCTGGTCCTGGTATATTAATGCCATCTCAAATAGCATAGCTGCAGGGGGGCAAATTCCAGGCACATGGAAGGGGGCAGAGATCATACCCATTTATAAAAAAGGAAATGCTAATCTTCCAGCTAACTATAGGCCAATTAGCCTTATAGATAACCTACAAAAGATCTTTGCTAAACAAATTTTGCAGAGGTTAATCAATTGGGTTGAGGAGTACCAAATCCTTTCCCATCTACAGGCAGGGTTTCGTGCAAAAACTAGCACGATAGACCAGGTCTTTCGATTGGCCATATTGCATTGGAAATATGTTCTTGTGGCCAAGCAATGCCTGTATGTGGTATTTATAGACCTTCGATCGGCTTTTGATCTGGTCCCAAGAGCCAAACTGTGGGAAGTGCTGGGTAGATTGGGAGTCCCAGAGGATCTATTACTCCTGTTAAAACGACTACATGAGAACACTTATGCCCAAGTGAGGTGGGGTGAACAAGGCGAACTGACAGAGCGGATCCCAATTAGAAGAGGAGTTCGCCAAGGTTGTGTGCTAGCCCCCCTACTGTTTACCATATTTATCAACGAAGTAGTAAAGGCTGTGTCCATAGGCCAGAATGATGCCCCTTCCCTGAATACACAAAAAATCCCCATCCTGCTCTTTGCCGATGATTCACTCCTCATTTCTAAGACACCAATGGGGTTGCAAACCCTTGTTGACCGGTTTAACCAATTTTGTAGCGATCATGGGTTGGAGGTTAATATTAACAAAACCAAACTGATGGTGTTATCCAAGGGACCTAGGAAAAAATGTTCCATTCATATTGAGGGAGTACCGCTGAAGGAAGTAAGCTCTATAGACTACCTGGGAGTTAGGCTAACCAGCAAACTATTATGGGAAGAGCAGATTACAAAAAGTGCAGGGCTCCTACAACACAGAGCCTCATCTGTATTGGGTTTCTATCAAAGCACCTTTACAAAAGTTGTTTCCCCAGCAATAAAAATTTATACAGCTAAGGCTCAAAGTGCAGCCCTGTACGGAGCGGAGGTATGGGGTTAAGCTAACTGTAACAAGATCAGTGTGGGGGAAAACAATTTTGCTAGGGCTTTAATTGCATGTCCACGCACCACACCCCTGCTTCCATTATTTCTAGATCTGGGGTTAAGCCGAGTAGCAGATCTAGCTACTCTAAGACCTCTCCTTTATTGGATCAGGTTATGGATAACCCCCGAACTAGATATATATAAGACCGCATTACTCGATCTATTAAAATGCCAAAACGCTAATACTCTTCCCTGGATTCGCCATGTGGCCCATTGGCTCCGGCTATTGGGTCTGGGTGATTATTGGGAAAATCCCCATAAATTAGAGAGACGGCACAAAAACGTTTTAAAGTTAACCTATTGGTCTTATGTCAAGGATAACTACATAACCTACAAATCCCATGGTCGCTTAATTAATTCCTTCATTGATATTAAATGGTCCCCAAAGTTTGAATCCTATTTGGATGTGATACCGGATTCGCAGGGCAAGAGCCTATATGCAAGGTTTCGTTTTAGCTCTCTGCCCCTGATGTCATTGATTCATAGGTGGGGGTCGATTAATCTTCCCGATATATGCCCTGCCTGTGGCAGTATTTCGAAACCATTGAGCATTTCATGTTCTTTTGCCCAGCCTATGCGATTCCGCGATTAAAATGGATCCGCAATATTTGCAGGGACATGGGATTCAAGAACTGCTCCTTGGCTCTACGGGTTCTAAAAAGCCATAATTCAACCGATGTAATTCTTTCAGTAAGCAAGTATTTAGCAACAGCTTGGCGCATACGATGCCATCTCCAAAAAGTAATTTAAGGTCTCATCTCTTTATAGATAAGTTTTAGAGTCATATGTGCTATTCAAGTTATTGTTTTAAGGCTTTTACACTAAGTTATAGATGTGTATTTATTTATTTCTTTAAGAATTATTTATTATCTTGTTTTATGTGCTTTTATGGTTATTGATCGAACAAAGCTGATGATGATGATGATGATGAATTATTGACCATGTGGTTTGGACAGGGCTTTGGAACAGATTTTTCTTAGATAATATGTGGGTAATCATCTTGTGTTTCTGCTATTTTATCACTAGTGTTAGCCGCAAAGAGTTATTTTTATGCACCTGTCTGGTACCCGTGCCATTTTAACATGAATCTGATAACCATTTTAAGTTATTATATAAGCTTTTTATTACACTGTGCTTGTGTTTTAATGACTTGACAGTGCCTAAATTTGCCTATACGATTGTGCCGGCAGTAGGCTCTCTTTATTAAAGTATGCCATCTAAATTATTAAGAAACTGTATCATTATGTAACATCAACTTAGCACCTTAAATCTTTAAATCTTGGGTCGGATAGTTTGCATTTATCTTGATGATGGTATCACCTGGGAAATTTGAATCTGAAATCACCTCATATTGTTTTAAGTGCTTTAAATATTTGTATTATTCTAACATTATGAAGCAGATGTTTAGAAACCTTGGCATCTAAATGTTAAGTTATGTATCGGGAATAATGGTGGACTATAGTAGGCCATGGCCTATAGAAGCTATTTTTATTTTAAACTTTATTTTAAGCCAGTGTGAAAGCATAATGAAACAAACGCACCTTCTTTGTACAATTTAATGTGTAACTTTTATGACCTATGGTCGAAATAAAGTATATATATATATATATATATATATATACACATACAGGTTTTGCAATAAAACTGACTACTCCATCGAAATTTGAGAAATTCTGCTTCAAAAAAATCCTTTTGATGTTTATTGCACTGTATAAAGCTATGCATTCATCAAATTAACAAGCTAAAGTTTTGAATGATGGCACCACAGTTCAAATAACCAGAAATAATTTCTTACGGTTTCTTTCAAAGGATTGAATATTCACTCCAACTCACCAACAATTTTTTGAAAACAAGAAACCATGAATGGGAAATGTCTGAACTTCAAATTATAGTGCAATCAAAGAGAATTGCTTGATTTGAAAATGTTTGAACTCCAGGCAAGGATTTAGTTCATTTTCACCACTGAGGAATATTGTGACATGGGCCATCTTTTTTCTTGTGCAGGGGGCAGAATGTTGACACTACTTTTTATGATTACAGCTACGGTGTAACTCAGAGTGGCAAATGTTAGTTTGATTTCAGAAAACTAGATTCCTAGCACACATTCTACTCCTCTGCTGTTGGCGTGAAAAAGGGCGTGAGTGGTACACTAGGTTACCCTCCAAGATTACAGCAGGATGATGGTGAGCTTTCTCCTTTCCAGTCAATCTACAACAGTTACTTTTCAGGTGACTTTGTTTCTTCTTACAGGGACATGAGATTATTAAAGGAGTGATATCAGAACCTAACTTTAGGAGATCCAGGATTCTCTAGGCCCTGTGACTGAGGGCTCAGAATGGCTATGACTAGCATGGTTTTTGAAGATTAAATGTAATGCTTGTCATAGATTTAAATGTTTGTGACTATTTATGTGGGTTTTCTTTCCCCTTAAAATCTCATTCTGCCTCTTGATACTACTCATTCAAAGCTATATCATCTTTTTAAATCTGATTTACATTTAAGTGACTTTATTATGTTTTTTGCAACAAAATACCATCTGCTATTTGGTGTTTTAAATTTCACACTCAAATTCCTTTTTATTCTTTATGTGCATAACCATACGTTCTCTTTTATATGAATCAGTGAGACCCCAAAGATGGCAGAGGTTTATGGGAACATTGGTGGTGTGATTATTTATTGTAAGGAATCAAGGGCTACATGTACGTAGCATTTTGCACATCGCAAACAGCGAATCGGGCTGTTTACGACATGCAAAATGCACTTTGGCATGTTCAAACCCAAAAAGGGTTTGCAAGTCGCAATTAGGAAGGGGTGTTCCCTTCCTAATTGCGAGTCACAGTCCCATGTATGATTGTTTTGTGACAGCAGATGCGGTCGCAAAACAACTGCAGTTAGCACCAGTGTCACACTGGTTCTAACCCATTCGCAAACGGGAAGAGGTCCCCTTTGTGAATGGCAGTAAAAACATTTTTTCTTAGCAGGTAGTGGTCCTACGGACTACTTCCTGCTCTGAAAAAATGAAACAAAAACGTTTCATTTTTTGTTTTTGAAGTGCATCTTGTTTTCCTTTAAGGGAAAAGAGCTGCATTAAAAAAAAAAAAAACTGCTTTGTTTAAAAGCAGTCACAGACAACGTGGTCTGCTGTCTCCAGCAGGCCACCATCCCTGTGAGGGCGGTCATTCCCAAGGGGAATATTCATGAGGTAGGGAATTTGCGACCCCCTTGCTAATCACAAAAAGTGTCATTGACACTGTGCAACATAAGGTTTTGCGACTTGCAAATTGCAAGTCGCTCTGACTCGCAATTTGCGAGTCGCAAAAACAAAATTTCATACATGTATCCCCAAATACCTTCTGCCATACAAGGCAAACACAAATAAATAAAATGCCATAATAATGCCATTTTATTTTGCCACCAGCTTGCACTGCGTACAGCGTGAGGGCATTGGGCGGGGCTGAATCCTGCAGTTGCAGGATGATCGCTGCCTCTTTCAATTAACATGTCGGGTTGGCCGGCTGTCTAACTACGGCCAGCCTGAGATGCAAACTGTACACCCATCAATCCCAGGGCTGTCAAACAGCTGGGGGATTGCTGGCACCCACGGCCTCAAAATGAGCGCTGGGTTAGCCTGCTCCCAACAATCCTAGAGCTGTTCTCATTCTGAAAACAGCATTAGAGCAGTTCCAGGATTGGTTGGATTTGCTTTACCGCTGACCAGGAAGGAAGTCCTTCCATTCCTGCTTGTGGACGCTGAGGGAAAAGTGCAGCACTGGGGGGGAGCCCCAAATATGGTGGGCGTGGTGCCATCGCGCCCCACCATAGATTTGTCTTACAGGCGGCTACTGACTGAAAGCCATTTCGAGGCGTCCTGACGTTATAAATGAGCTCGGCCTCTAGCCATATTCTTCTAAATGGTCACAAAACTCTTTGGTGACCATATTTTGCTTCTTTATTTTTACATCAATTAAAGATGAATTTCTCTCACCACATTAAATATACATATATTGGAAGAGTAGATGACTGAATTCATATACATGCTTGACCATATTGATTCATCCTCATTACATTCTTGTTGGTTACACATTCATGACAGGTGGCTTCTCTGCATGGACCTACTTGAACACAGTCTGTTTTGCTCAGGTATGCATTAGTGTCAGTGATGTCAAAGGTTGTTAGCCTGTGCCATTCATCACTGGTCCGCAACAGCCATTGTGTCTGCCTTTTAGCAGTGGATGATAGGACAGAAACAGTTGCATAATTCCTTGTTTCAAACAGGAGACTCGGTCTTTAATTTCTGCAATTACCTATTGTTTGACAAAGCTTGATTGCAATATTACATTTAAGAACGAGATTATGTAACTCAGAACTTGGTGTGATTCCAAAATGAAATGTGGATAATATTGTCACAATCAGCAGATCTCTTTGTCTGTACTATCATAACATATCCTTAATTGAATCCCCACCTCTGTTGTAATCATGTGGAAAAGCTTTAACTTTGTCATTATCTTTACTGAGAAAAATTGAAAGGTTTTCTGCGAAAAATATTTTCATTATCATTCTGCTTCAATTAACATTGATGAAGAGATATGTTTAACGTCTTTGTAATTATACATTATCACTGCAGCCAAACACGGATGTAAGCTAATTGCCATGCATTACACTTTATTAATGACAGATTTATGTAATCGAGAACAGAAACTACTTTAGCAATGTTTTCAGACAGATCTTGCCGACTTACTCGACTGTGTTTTGTGAATATTACTGTTACATCTTAAAGCCATTACCAGCAGTTCTCTAAGTCCCAGCAAATGTTCTTGTGCCAATGGTTCAAAACCTCTAGACAACATTTCAATAATTAAATTGTATTTTCTATGCCTTACAAAGAGAATAGTGTCATCATAACCTTTCAAATGATGAGCGCAATAAATTAAAGAACGCTACTTAGGGAGTTTGAAAGGCTAAATTACAAAAACGGTATTAATTGTATCACTGTCTTGGTCTCTGCTGATGTTAGGCACACTTGGGTTGTCATGGCCGCCGTATCCCTGAGCAAGAGGTTTGGTATTTTCCTGGGTATCCAAGGCAGGAATTCTGGAGCTTCTGTTTGACTAATTCAGATACATTCAGTTGCGATTTCACCTCTGACTGTTCACCTTACTACATTTCATTGCCCACTTACTGCTTCAGTTTAGTTTGTTTAATTAATGAGCAGATATAATGTTTGTTTTCAGTGAAAGTTCCCCGCTACATGAGATTTTAATGGTAACTTTCCGAATTTTGGTTTCTTGTTATATTATGTTGTTGTGGTTTCTACGTGATGGGTTCTGTAACATTTACTCTTTTTTGTTAGGTATTTTTTTTAGTTATTGTTAAGCTTTCTGCAAACGATATAGCACTAGCCTCAATATTATTCATCTTTTCGAGCTATCCTGTCTTAATAGTACAGATACAAGATGGGATTCTGCTAAGCAGAGCCTCTCAGCAGACGCTGGTGGTCTATACTCATACATAGGTGGGAGAGTAGGGAATGCAAAGACCACCGATGGACAAGAGTGAATGGCAGGATCCCTCCCTGTGTCATCTTGAGTAAAAGAATAGACAACCTGGTTTGCTTTGTATCACCTGGCTGTTAGCCCTGCGAGGGCAGAGGAAGAGGCTCTAGTCCTGCCAATAATTCCGACTCCATCCAGTGTGCAAACTACTGATCCAGCCTAATTGTTTTCAATAAAATGTATCCGTACCTTTCCAAACCATTCTTTAGATCATTTACCGTGTCAGATTGATTAGTGGCTGCAGCAAAGGGCTAGACAGACCTGTCAATTATTGCTTTAAAAAGAAAGTTAATCTATTTACAGATCTAGGGGTTCACAATAATGACAGCAATGTACTCACTCTATACACATGGTCAAACCGGAGACCAAATTTAACCCTGGCTAAACTGTTCAAACCAGTCACACACTGCCAGATGCCGTGAACAAAAAGAGGCAGCTGGGATTTCATGGGAGGGTAATGGCAGCCCATCCAGCTGAGGAAACTGATGCCCCGTGTACTGCCTACCTGGAAAATGCCAGAGTGTCATAATGGGCAGTCTGACCTTGTATAGAACGGTCAATGACAATGACAAATCCAAGCTTTAGTGATCATACAACCCACTACATATTTAAGCATTCTACACTGATTTACAACAGAGGCAAAACACCAATGATTAATTATTAAAATCTGAGATGCTCATTTAATGCGTGGCTGACCAACCTGCTAGTTCAGTGGAAATTTTGAAACCCGCTAGTTCAGCAGCGACACTGGAACATGCCCATATGGTAGAGGACCTCCTGCCACATTTAGACATCGCCACATACTAGCAGTGATTTTTATGTCTTCAGTTCTTCAGATGCATTTAAGGTAGAGTGAAATGCCATGCAGGCTCCGTTTTAAATCTGCCCACTTGATTGACTTTATTACAGATCGTGCACGATGATTCAAAACAATGTTCCTAATCCACGTGTTCCAAAGAAAGGGAAAACCCAGCCATTACATGTGTCTTTCCAGAACTTTCTGGAGTCTTCACTAAAAGCCAGCAGAATAAAAAGATAATTTTACTGCTCCTTACAGCAACATATATAGCCAAACTACTCACAAATTAACAATGGAAAAATCACAGAATAAAAAAAATCAACACAGAAGAAACCTAACTAGACATGTAATTGATAAGCAAAATATTAAAAGAACATTCAAGACATGTCATGGTTTGACCAAGCTATGCATATGTCTGCTTTATATTAAAAAATATATAGAGTTGAATTTCAGCCAACAAGTAGAGGAACAAGAGACATGTTTATACAATTTCCATGCTCAATCCGCTTGCTCATTCTTTTTAGGTCGAGCGGCAAGTGATCTGATGTGTTGTAATCTCTGTGGGCTTTTAACCACGCCCACTGCATGCCCATCACTGTCACTCATTCATGGGCTTGCCTTTCAAAAATCCTTTGTTTTCATTGGTAAAAACTTTGCATTTGTCCCTCCTTGGAGCCGTTTTGTTACCTCATTGGCCTTTGACCCTGTTACATTGATAATGGAACTTTTGTTGATACGTTTGTCTGTGAGCAAACTACTTTTTCCTTTTGTGCCTCTCCTTCCTGCTCATGGTGGCCATGGCGCTTTGAATCGGCTCGCTTATGTCAATTGTTTTATTTTTCATTTTCAATTTATGTGGCAAGAAAAGTCCAGTTAGGAATTTGTAACTCTAATAGCTCTAACTTGGGCAAACGCGAGACCCATTGCGTAGCAAATGCTTGTTTAGTTTGGTATTGTAGTTATGTGCAGGGGAGTGTTTCATTTTAATTAGTTGTATTGTCTATCTCTGGTTGTCCATCCTTGTTTCACTACTGTAACAGCATGTAAAGCTTATTAAACACAGTTGTTACAAGTCAGTTGGAGCTGTATTCCCAGACAGGATATTGCTCCGCCAGATCACAAATGGCCTATTGAATTCTGGTCCTGTTTTAACTAGCCTGTAAAGTCGCATGAGGCCTTATCTGCAACAGCAGACGAGCCTCGTCCCCTTCTTCACCCCGCCTATTTCTCTGGAAATGGTTAGCTTTCAGTGCTTCTCCATGCCAAAACTTGTCTTCCCTATCCATCTCCTACCTAGTCATTCACTGTTAGAAATGGGGTTTTTGGTTGGCAGTCAGGTTGCCCTCTGTCCAAGCAAGAACCCTCATTCTAGTCAGGGTAAGTCACACACAATCCAAAATCAGCCTGTGCCCACCCTCTGGTAGCTTGGCACGAGCAGTCAGGCTTAACTTAGAAGGCAATGTGTAAAGTATTTGTGCAATAAATCATATAATACCACCATATAGCACCACAAAAATACACCACACAGTGTTTAGAAAAATATAGAATATTTATCAGGATAATTGTAGGTAAAAAGAATAAAGTTGCAATGGGAAATTGTAGAGATATCACTGAAAAGTGATATAAAGTGTCTTAAGTCTTTAAAATATAAACAAAGTCTCTTTCAAGCACAAGTACCTGGTTTGGAGTGGAAAAATCTCCTCAGAGGGCCACAAAGGAAGAGGTGCGTGGAAAAAGGGTGTGTGCGTCGATTTCTCCCCAGCACACACGGACTTGCGTCGTTATTTTCCACGCGGGGAAGTCGTGCGTCATTTTCCGGCGCGCGGACAGTTTCTTTCTGTGGGTCGTGGGGATTACCAGATGTCCCGGGTCTGTGCGTGTATTTTCCTGCTTGTTTTCCGGCTGCGCGTCGTTCTGCGGGGCTGCGCGTTGAAATTACGATCTCACGGCAGGCGTCGCGTCGATTTCTCCTCTAGAGGTCGGGCGGCGTTGTCCTTGCGAAGCCGTGCGTCGGATTTCCAGTCGTCCCCCGAGCGTCGCGTTGCTCAGCGTCGGTGTGCGGCGTTTTTCTCGCCGCGGAACAAGCTGTACGTCGAAATTTTCGTCGCACGGAGCATCCAAGTGAAAAAGGGAAGTCTTTTTGGTCCTGAGACTTCAGGGAACAGGGGGCAAGCTCTATCCAAGCCCTTGGAGAGCACTTTCACAGCCAGACAAGAGTTCAGCAAGGCAGCAGGCCAACAGCAAGGCAGCAGTCCTTTGTAGAAAGCAGACAGGTGAGTCCTTTGAGCAGCCAGGCAGTTCTTCTTGGCAGGATGTAGTTTCTGGTTCAGGTTTCTTCTCCAGCAAGTGTCTGCTGAGGTAGGGCAGAGGCCCTGTTTTATACCCAAATGTGCCTTTGAAGTGGGGGAGACTTCAAGGAGTGGCTAAGAAGTGCACCAGGTCCCCTTTCAGTTCAATCCTGTCTGCCAGGGTCCCAGTAGGGGGTGTGGCAGTCCTTTGTGTGAGAGCAGGCCCTCCACCCTCCCAGCCCAGGAAGACCCATTCAAAATGCAGATGTATGCAAGTGAGGCTGAGTACCCTGTGTTTGGGGTGTGTCTGAGTGAATGCACAAGCAGCTGTCAACCAAGCCCAGCCAGACGTGGATTGAAAGGCACAGAAAGATTTAAGTGCAAAGAAATGCTCACTTTCTAAAAGTGGCATTTCTAGAATAGTAATATTAAATCCGACTTCACCAGTCAGCAGGATTTTGAATTACCATTCTGGCCATACTAAATATGACCTTCCTGCTCCTTTCAGATCAGCAGCTGCCACTTCAACAGTGTATGAGGGCAGCCCCAATGTTAGCCTATGAAGGGATCAGGCCTCACAGTAGTGCAAAACGAATTTAGGCGTTTTACACTACCAGGACATGTAAACTTCACAGGTACATGTCCTGTCTTTCACCCACACAGCACTCTGCTCTAGGGGTTACCTAGGGCACACATTAGAGGTGACTTATATGTGGAGAAAGGGGAGGTTTAGGCTTGGCAAGTACTTTTAAATGCCAAGTCGAGGTGACAGTGAAACTGCACACATAGGTCTTGCAATAGCAGGCCTGAGACAAGGAAAAGGGGCTACTTAAGTGGGTGCCACAACCAGTGCTGCAGGCCCACTAGTAGCATTTAATCTACCAGCCCTATGCACACAGGGTGCACCTTACTAGGGACTTATAAGTAAATTAATAGTCCAATCAGGTATGATTCAAGGTTACCATGTTTTAAGGGAGAGAGCATATGTACTTTAGCACTGGTTAGCAGTGGTAAAGTGCGCAGAGTCTAAAAACCAGCAAAACTGAGGTCAGAAAAAGAAAAGGAGGAAGGCAAAAAGTTTGGGGATGACCCTGTCAAAAAGCCAGGTCCAACATTCACCATCTCTCCAACTTATACCTCAAATCAGCCCCTACACACAGTTACCCATTTCTATATGTTGGTGGTAAATATGTGCTTTAAACCCCTCAGAAAAGGGAATACAGTGTGAAATACCAGAAAGCAATTTTGTGTCTGGAAAGTTATTTGTTATGTCATAAATGAACAGGATTAGTGGGGTGTTAGCTTACGATAATGGTAATTATGTGTGCCGAGCTTACAATTTATAATCAGGTTTGAAGTCAGTTCTTACAATCTACTTCATGTCTTTTTGCTGCTGCTCACAAAATACAAAACCCAGCATTGGGCTATTTTGGGAGATCAACCACTGGCATGTATAGCTTTGTCAATTGTCTTTAACTGGAATTACAGGTAGAGCCTACTAGAAACTTGTATAAATAGAATTTTATAAGATAATTTTATATATCATACAAATTGTTTCAAATAATATGGAGTGATCTCAAAAATCCTTTGATAAACTGAAATGGCATAATTGTGCTTTAGCGTCGTACAATGTGTGTGCAGATTATGCTGGGCACACACGCTTCACTATCAGACAAACTTTGTGCAGTCTGATGTGCCCAGGCCTGTTGTATGGACAGAAATCTACATTATAATCCTCATTTAGAAATGACTGACTGTGTTCTTTCTCTCCCAGGCTGTTCTTCCGCTTCATCCATCAGGCGCTGGTTCTTGATTGGACTAGACAAAGCATAATGCAAATCGATAACAAATACGTTGTCAGCATGCATTGTAAAACTTATACACAGATTTAAGAGGGCACAGCGCCATTCCAAAGCCACATTAGGGAATTTCTTTCCTGCTAATGTGGTGTTGGAAGGCCACAAATGCAGTGCTACATTTGCATAGTGGCTCAATGGTTGCATTGCTCTACTTTGTAACCCCTTGTGCCACATTATGCCTGCGCCAAGCATAATGTATGCTACGGGGGCATTCCGACACAGGTGGGACAGAAAATTGGCGCAAAGAAATCTCTTAGACTTTTATCAGCATTTTGAACGCTTGCTAAGAGCAGGCGCTAAAGGGAGGCTCCCATTGTTTTCAATCGGCCTCTGGGTGCTTTGCAGGATTAGCGTCAACATTTTTTACGCTAATTCTGCAAAGCACTGGGCTAGCGTAAAAAATTATGACACTAGTACCACTGACTACCGCCATGGTGTGCCGTATTTTAAATACGATGACTACATGGTGGCATTAGGGGACGCTAAGGGGCACAAGAAAAATAGTGCAGCGCCAGTTTTAAAAAATCTGCCTCTTAGTGCATGAATGGCCTTGCTGGGCTTGAATACTGGTGCACATGATTTCATTAGTACCATTATTGTAGAGGTAAAGGTACATTTCATTGATGGACACTCGTTCTAGAAAACAAGTGTGTACTTGCAACCATGTGAGAGGAGGTCTAGAGCAGTGGTTCTTTACCTGTTGTCAGGGATGCCTGGGAGTCCACGTAGTATAGTCAGTGGGTCCACGACTGCTTAGAAAATTAAACAGTATTAACAGGTTATTAAAGTGTTTATAAATAAGAAGCAAAATGTTAAATTGAAGTTTTTAAAACATTCCGTTAATGCGAAGGTTTTTGAAATTGAAGGCTAAAGATCCATTTAGAATCCTGAGATTAATTTGTGGGACCAGTGCAAGTGTATCACACAGAATATGGTATGGGCGGTGAGTGGCCTCAGTTGAATTTAGAAAAGCACCAACTTTCCTATTAAAATTCAACTTTTATTTTATATATTTGTTTGTGCATTAATTGAAATATTATATGTGTATATTTATTTGATAAATGCTTACGTTTGTCTATATTGCGTATGTGTGTGTTTGCAGTTCAAATCTTTAAAAAAGCCTAGGCTTCTAGTAATGACTTAGAGGAAATCCGTAGGTTTAAAAAATGATTCTGTGGAGGCCCCCGGGTTCCAATAATGATTAATGATTGAGTGAGAGCAGTGCTTAATTTGTTAATAAAAACCTGCCGGTGCCCAAAGCTCTCCCTGAAACTCGCGGCTGCTGCAATTAAATATACCAGCAGGGAGTACTGAGGGAATAATCCTGAAGTCATCTCGGGCCTCTTTAATCCATTTACAGCCACCCTCTGCCCCTTCAGCGCACTCTGTAGCTTTCAGCTTTCTCCCTTTGTGACGCTTTTTCATTTTTCTCTTGCATGCATGAGGCACAAAAATAAGTGCTGGCCCTCAAAAATAAGTGCTGGTGAACTGCACAGGAAACCACCGGCTCAAATTAAGCACTGAGTGAGAGTCCCCAGAAATTGAAAGGTCAAGAATCACTGGTGTGGAGGGATTTAGACATTAACAGGAACATGCTCACTCCCCAACTAGCTTCTAGGAGCTACTGCATACTAAAGAGGTGGGCAGATTACATCTGCTTTATTAATCAAGGCGGGTCAAGCTTCGCAGAACTTGCATTACCAGCAGGGCCTCCTCCTATATGTAGATTTTGTTTTGAGTGTTCAACTGCTTCTGTTTTTGATACACTTAGTCACTCGTTTTTATGTCTTAAAGTGTGGAAAAGTGCGTCAATAAATACACAAAAGCGGGCATCCTGTTTTGTAAACTGGGAATTACATGTTTTCAGAGCTCTCGTGTCAGTCTTTTCGTATGTGAGCCGATTTTGAGAGGAAAGCAGATTTAAAAGCACAATAGTGGTTTCTGAGTTGATAAGAGAATTTACTTTTTGTGTAAAATCACTTATCCTTTTAGAGTTAACTGTGTGCCTCCAGGGGGAAGAGCGGCTTCCACCTCACTTCTTTGCCATAGATAACAAAGAGCCACTGAAGTGCTAACTGGCAGCAGTGGAGACGTAAACCGACAACATTTAATACTATCCATTACTTGTCAAAGGGAAGCCATTTACGGAGGGCCGTGAGGGGAGACTGATTCGGAAGTCTGTGCATCAGCTTGTGCTGAATACCATTTGAACTCCTGTCTTACTCTGCTGCGTGGCCTATACTTCCATTACTGCTTAGAGGACAATAAATATTTGCTTTATAAACTGTCCCTTCTTGAGGTAGGGACGACTAGCAAAAAAAAAAAAAACATTTAAAAACGGTTCAGCCTTTATGTTTTAGAACACTGTCCTTACTTTTTTTTCAGTATTAAAATAGACCTTCATTTAAACATCATCTTTAACTCAAGGTTATATGTGTCTGCAGGATGAGGTGGTGTAGAGAGAAGGGAGCCGCGGGTAGCTACTATTTGATATTTTTAGCATGTGCAACATAGCTAAATATGGTGAGTGCTGCATCTGAGTGGGGGGGAAACAACTACATACACTCACAAAGATCAGTGTTTAATTTGTGCTTGTTGTTTCCGGTGTGGGGCACCAGCACTTATTTTTGAGGGCCGGCACTTATTTTTCTGCCTCAAGCATTTACTGTGAGCAAAAGGCACACATGGGAAAGACCAAGCAAGAGAAAAACGAAAAAGCCTCACAATGGCAGAAAGCAGAAATCTGCAAGAGTGAGTTGAAGGGACAGGGAGTGACTGTAAATGGATTCTAGAGGTTTGTGATAGTTTCAGAATTATGCTGCCTCAGTATTCCGTGTTCGCACATTTAATTGTAGTAGCCGCATGTTTAAGAGGAGGGCTTTGTGCACCAGCACATTTTTATTTACAAAGTAAGCACTGACAAAGATGCGACACTAGAAAATCCAGGGTTGCATTGTAAATGCTGAAAGATGCAGGCCTGATGCTGATTCACAGCGCCGATCTAATAGGCATACAAACCTCAGGACTAAACTACAGCTTCTGAGCTATCGACTAATGGATGGCGCAGAACCATCTGAAACTTAACTTATCCTAGAGCTGAAGCTGCAAAGAATTGAAGCATTACCAGCTCATTTATACAGAAGTTTCTCAAAGTGCTATATGTCAAGCAGGCCACATCAGAGGGCTGAAACAGAAAGTGCAAAGCAGTAACCTATGAAGCCAGAGACTATGATTGTCCAGTCAGATGCGTTAGTATTATAAGGGGATACCTTCTATCAAACTTTTTTGACAGGTGCCCCACCCCGTGATGACGTACGCACTTACGTAGGTGCAGGTGAGTCACGTGAGTTCTGACATCATGGGGTCATGTGTTAGTCATGTGCCAGGGTCTAGCCCTATGTCTAGGTCTATGGGCATTGTAAAATGAAGGCCCTGCTGGTGGGCAACCTGTTTCAGAGCCTAAGAGTACAAGTCTGGACATGTCAGACATTCAGGACCAGGTGGCTTCTTGGGGGACTCCTCACAGGGCGGAGCATTGGGATTGAAGGCCAAACCTCCACACTGCTGGCTAATCCAAAATGAGGGCTGGGCAAATGCTGCAAAGGTAATAACATATGGTTAGCATTAAGTGTAACTCTTCAACGTATCATAGCCATCAAGGAGAGCATGTGTTGTAGAGGCAGACAGCCTTTTTGAACCATTGAATACATATAAGGAGCCGGCTAGAGCAGCATGCCAAACCGTGACCCGTTGCTGAAATAGGTTGTCAAGGCATTATGAAGAGATACAATCTGCTCACCAGAAAAGCCGCCTACTCAGGGGCCCAGAACCCTAACACCTCTGGTGTTGGATGAGAATGCACAACCGGATGCCCCTAAAGATGGGTGTTCCGACGTTACTCGTTTTCAAGAGGAACTTTTCCAGCGGCTTGAAAAGCTCAGCCA
Source organism: Pleurodeles waltl (assembly GCF_031143425.1). NCBI lineage: Eukaryota > Metazoa > Chordata > Amphibia > Caudata > Salamandridae > Pleurodeles > Pleurodeles waltl. Next base: position 1,219,564,449 of record NC_090444.1, read on the forward strand.
CAAGGATTTGCCGCAACTGATATCCCCTATTACGGTTGACAGCAGTGGCAGCGAAGACTTGAAAGACAAATTAAATGATGCAATCAACTTCATCGCCTCTGAAGACCATGAAGAAGGTATAGCACCACCGAATTCGCCAGTCTATGAAGACTTGGGCTTTCAGGAGGACCCTGATCCAGAGGCAGTCATCGTACAGCCAGCAAGTGTAAACTACGAAGCCACTTATACACCAATGAACCTCTTCGACTCGCAAGATTTCAGAGCAGCCGCTAAGTGTAGCGAAAATGCTGAGGTTATTAAAAAAAACCTCTATAGACAATTATCGTGTATCTTCTGATATCATACTTTTAATGAATAGTTTGTCTTTTGCTTTCTGTTTGAATCATAGAAAACAACTGCAAAAAGAGATGCTCTAGAGGGGCCTACACCAAAGGTTAACAACGTAAATGTTTACTGCTTATGCTGTTCCAGACAGTCTGAAAGTATTACAAGCCAGAACAAAGAGCTGCGTAAGAAATGTGTTTGCACCTACAATAGCACCGATTTTGAAAAGGAAACTCCGGGTGTACCCTGTGACACCATGTGGCCTGTTAAAGGTTTTGCGGCAACTGTTGTGAACACATGTGTTAAACGTGAATATTATAATCTATGTTAGGGGCACAAAATGAACAAGCCACAGCAGGAGGCTCACAGCTGTCTATACAAGTTGTATACTGCAAGAACAATTCAACACATATGTAGCCGGTTTGACCCTCACAAGGTATATAAGTTGTTAAGGCTGGTGTACAGGTTGTCAGCTGTGAAGAAATATTTCCACGCTGATATGATTAATGCCTTGGCAGCAGCACTCAATGAGATACGATACGCGGTTGAGCCCTTCTAAAAACTGGAACGTATGCACATGCTGTGTAACTATTTTGACAAAAAATTGATAGAAAGGGTCATAGAAAGATGAATGTGTAATATTTATTACAAAAATAGAAGAATGGGGTCTTTAGCCCCACAAAAGTTGTTTTAAAAAATACAGAGGGCACGGATAGCAGACCGTACCTGTGTTATTTAACGCTACATACTTACTCAATTTTTAGGACGAGAATCAGAGTGTTGCAGTGCAAGATGTCTATGAGTTACACCCAGGATACATCTGTATTGGGAGATGACTATATGTGCTGGTTAAAGAAAGAGTAGCTGAAATACACCCTGTGGCTCTCCGTTATCTGAACTTTTCAGAATCTCCTGCTACTTTGCAGTGTGACAGCCCTGTGTGTATCGCCAACTGGTGTATCAACTCATGGCTACCAACAACGGATAAATACTGGAGCGCATACAAAGACCGCACGCGTCAGTTAAGACTTTCACCATTGACCGGGCTATTCTGTGCTTTGGAACTTATGACTGAAGATTATTTCACAAATAAAGGTTCTGCATTGTCCGACCTAAAACTGTATGAACTGTTGAATGCTGTCAGTATCCTGAGCATCCACAATTATAAGCTGGGGAGCGGGAAGTCATGTCTAGAGCTATTGAGTGTATACCTATAAAAATATCAAAGCTTGTGACGCTGAGACCTAGTAAAAGGAACGGCTCAGATTAATTTGTGTAACGTGTCGTACTATGTATATGTAGTCAAAAGGCCTCACAGTGTCCAGCAGCGTTGACAGCGAGAAGCTATGTACCACGAAATGTCAAGTACACTGTGTTTATGCTTACACACTTTGATTTTTTTTAAATAAAATGTTTTTGCACAAAACAGGCGTCTTTCACTTCATGGGTTGTTACAACAGCTATCATGTCAAAGGACGTGTTAAGGAAGCTTTATTACGATACACGATGGGTTGGAAGCTTCGGAAGTGCGGAAGCTCTGTTTAGAAGGGCTTGAGTTGAAAATGAATCTGTAAACCAATCAGGGGTGAAGACTTGGTTATCGAGGGAAGAGGTGTATTCTCTCCACAAACCAGCCAGAAGACGTTTTAAGAGGAGGGCTTAACAGTCATTAGCGCGCAGTTAGATTATCAGTGGCAGGCAGACCTAATCAGTCTTCAAGATCTAGCAAAGCATAACAATAGCGCAATGTATATATTAACAGTCATAGATGTATTGTCCAAGTACTCCTATGCAGAAGTGTTAAACGATAAAAGTGGTACCAGCATCACCGCCGCCTTTAAAGTCATGTTTGCACAGGTCGAGTACCTCAAATCTACAAACAGACGCTGGAAAATAATTTTTAAACAAACCTTTTCAGAAATTATTGAAGCAGCACGCTGTTCAGCATTTTGTAACGCACACCGAGGTAAATGCTGCGGTTGTACAGCGTTTTAACAGAACTTTAAAATCAAAGATGTGGCAATTTTTCACAGCCAACAATACCTACAGATATGTGGATGTTCTACAGGTTTTTATAGATTTATAAAGCCAGTTACCAAAGGACCATCAAAATGTCTCCCGTGGAGGTAACGGTTGATAATTTGTTAATGGTGTGGAGAACTGTGTATGGGAGTCATCTCACGGCGAGGGTCAAGAAACCTATTTTAAAAGTAGATCATGTCAGGGTCTCAAAGTTGAAGGGTGTCTTTACCAAAGGCTACCAACAAACATTTAACGACGAGATATTTGTAGTGGAAAGTGCTGAGATTAAAGAAGGGGTATATATTTACAAGTTGAAGGACTACGACGGGGAAAAGGTAACGGGTGTCTTTTATAACGAAGAGCTACAAAAGGTGCCCTACGATCCAAACAGGGTGTACAGGGTTGAAAAGGTTCTGGAAAGGAAAGGCAGCAGAGCTAAGAGACAGGCACTGGTCAAATGGCGGAGGTGGCCAGAGAAATTTAACAGTTGGGTTTGGACAGCTCGCTGCATGGGGTGTGAGGTCGTGCTGTAAGCACCGAGATGGAGCCCTCACCTTTTTATATTACGCTGGCATCCAACGCCTCGAAGGACATGTTCCCCGACAATCAGATTTCTAATTATACATTGAAATTGGCTAAACACGGTGGACCTGAAAGGGTCCTGGGAGGTAGCCCTAACGGAGATACAGTACCCTGGAACTTGGAATACATTTACAAAGCACAAGGCTATATTTATCATAAAGCGCACTCAGGACTTTTTGAGCCTCCCAGTGAGTTTCCCGCACAGGTATTACACCACCGTATCAGTGGTGGTCGATGCCATCAACAGAGCCAAAGCCGGCGTTGAAGAGTATGTGAATATACATCTGGTGTCCGATAACGTTAGAAGAAAAGTGTTTCTTAAAGCCCCGAAGTTCGATACCAGGTTTACCTGTAACGGTAAATTACAAAGGTTTTAGGGACTGTACTACATGCGAAAAGACAGGTGGATCCGGACCCTACGTTTCCCGATATTAACAGTGGGTTTTATACACTCTGCGTGTATAGCAACATCGTAGAACCACAGATGACAGGGAATAATTATTCGCCGTTGTTGAGATGGGTCCCGGTGCAGAAAGAAAATAACACAATGGTTAATATACAACATCATAAACTCGACTACGTGGCAATTTCTACAAAACATTTTGACACTAAAACCATTATGGTCTACAACAATCAGTCAAAGCCGGTGGCCTTTAAATACGGGAAAGTTATTGTTAAGTTTCATTTAAGCTGCACTGCGATGGTGACTATTAGGCAGTTGCGATGGTCATTCTGAAAACATATGGGGACCCCTCTATATACAGGGACTATTATAGTGTTCATGCAGGCTATGGTGGATCGCCACCCTACTTTCAAGGGGTGCCTGTTATGTAAGGAGCCGGATTGGGGGGCTTCTTTCGGAGTTTGTTTAGAAGAGCCATGCTTTTCTTGAGAAGAGGGTATGAAATTGCACAACCTCATGTTAAAGCGGCGGCTACGAACATAGCCCATGACGTCGTGGGCTCTGTAACTTCGGCTGTTGCAGAGCGCATGAACAAACAGCCCCAAGAAGGAGCTAGTTTGTTGCACAAGGCGCGTGTAGGTTTTAAAAGGAAGCGAAGGGCTTTGAGGTGCAGGGGCCCGCCAATGCCCTATGAAAAATGGAGGACTTCTTCAGAAGGCCCACACAAAAGAAGAGTCATCTGACGAAAGAGATCTTCCAAGAAGAAGAAGAGAACACACTCTAGTGGGAATATTGTTAAAATCAGCTATCATGGCCTCCGTACACTGTGCCTCAGGTGAATGCACCAAATCTGAGCTAGATTTGTTTTCTCTAAAACCCACACAGACCATCATCGAGAACAGTTTTTTCATGGAAGTATCACCTCTAGCCGCTCTGACGCCTCTGGCGCCAATAGAGTTTTTTGTGACGGGGTCCACAGATGTGCATTTGGATCTCAAGAACACTCTGGTACACCTTGTCTGCAAAATAACAAAAGCGACGGCACCAACTTAGAGGCTGATGCTAAAGTGCACCTATTGACTACCCCGTCGCAACCATGTTTAATCAAGTGGATATTAACCTGGGTGATCGACTTGTCACGCAAAGTGATAACATGTACGCCTACAGGGCCTACATAGAGAGTATTCTAAATTACAGTTGCGAAACCCTGGACACACAGTTTTCAACGGGGCTCTTCTACAAAGATAATCAAGCTCATTTTGGAGACACGGTTTTGGACAAGGGTAATAATGGTTTTAAAAAACAAAAACTGCTTTGCAGCCGGCAGTAGACAGTTTGACCTCCTGGGGCGCATACATTCAGGCCTTTTCTTCCAAGATAAATGTCTCGTCAATGGTATCGACCTTAAAATCAAACTAAACCGCAACAAGGATGAGTTTTGTTTCATCAGCGGCAATGCAGAACATTATAAACTAGTTATATTGTCTGCAAGCCTGTTTGTAAATAGAGTAAAAGTGTCACAGAGCGTCAGACTGGCCCACGCCGAAGCTTTACAACTATCGAACGCCAAGTACGCCATTGTAAGAGTGGCTCTGAAGATATTCAGCATCCCCACCGGTACTAGATTAACACAGCAGCAAAATCTATTTCTGTGGCAACTCCTTAAACTCATCTTCATAGGGTTTGTGGACAATACAGCTTTTAGTGGGCTTGATACCTCTAACCCTTTCAACTTCAAGCACTACGACATCAACCAGCTCGCTTTGGTCCAAGAGGGAGCTGTTATCCCCTCAAAACTGTTCACCCCAAGTTTTGGAACATCCATTTTTGTCAGGGAATATCTTGGTCCTGTCTTGATAACGGGGAAACACCTGTGTAACTCAGGAGTCATTGTTTCACAAGAGAGGTATGGGGCTGGTTACACGCTGTTTGCGTTCGACCTGACTCCTGACATGGAAGACAGTGACCACTACATCTTGATTAAAAACAGAAATCTAAATGCTGAAATACGCTTTACACAGGTGCTGGCTACCAACGTGAACATGGTTGTAGTCTCTGTTTTCGACAGCATCATCCATGTCAATCACGACCGACAGATTATCTTTGACTATCATTAAAAGATTGTAAAATGGACACTGTGCAGATACGTGAAGTCTTAAGCAGGCATAAATACGCTAAGAAATACTTTTTAGGTGTATTTCCTAGCGATGGGCTACCGGGGAGATAGACCCAGAATGACTCTGCACACTCATCTTTAAAACTGACCCGCATAACAAGGGTGGTACACATTGGGCAGCCCTGTTTCTGGATGTAGACAAGGTTATAGTGTTTGACAGTTTAGTGGAGTTCCCAGAGCATAACATTTATACAAAACCGATATTTAAATATGTAAAAAAAGCATTGCCCATGGTCGAGTATAACAAGATGCGTCTACAGGATTCTCTAGCCATCACATGTGGGGAACATCGTATATATTTTATTAGTAAAATGTCTGAGGGTATGATGTTTAGAATTTTTTTAAGTCTGCATTCTGGCGATCTAGTAAACAACGACGGTATTGTTATGAAATATGTGAATGAAAACTCAAGGATTATGTTCAGCATTGTTAAAACAGAATACGGTGTTTGTCAAAAGTGTAAGTACTTGTAACACCTCTATTTGTACTGATGACTGTCTAAAATAAAAACATTTTAAACATGAATTTAGACTATGCATTTTTTATTTACCCGCCACACATTTTAAAACCATTTTTGAAAAGATGACTGACGACTGTTGAAAAGTTAAAAGTGTTTATTACAAACTGTTATCAGCACAAATATTTACACGGGTAAAGAAATAAATGAAGCAATCTTTCTACACGCGTACCTTTTAACAAAACTGTACAACTGTTCAAATGTCATGATAACATTAGAGTGGTAGCCAAGTGTTCATCTTGAACAGTGATTTTTTAGACTCCATAGGTAGAGAGTCGCTGCTCCTAGACAGTGTAAGCTGCGGAAAGAAAGGCAATGTGGACACTGTGGGACTCATGGCAAAAACACCAGGGGTTGGGTCGGATCTTTCAAAATTTCAAGCCTTCACCGGTGGTCAGCGTTACCGACAACCGTGGAAGGAATGTTGAGTTCCGCATAGGCACATAGGAACTGCTCCCATCCTGGGGCCTGGCTCTTGAGGCACTACCGGGCCTGCTGGCATCTGTTCCGTCTCAGTGGCATACAGAGCCAATTTGTATTTTTCAGCGTTCCATTGTGTGTAATACTGTAAAAAGTTTTGATGGGCTCCTGAGTAAAGCCCTGCTTTATCGTGTGGTTTTAAATCGGTTTGGTTCAAAATGGCTTTGATCTCAGCATCAAGATGCTTTGTCTCGTTTCTACATATGTCTTAGATGTCTGTGGTAGAAAGGCCCAACTGTTCCAGCTGTTAGCGAGGCACAAGGTACATTTTTGGGGGGTGCTCCATCTGGTCCTCGATAGGAGACCTGTAATAGGAGTATAGAAATACCCAGAAGTGCCCCTATAGCACCTCCAGACTGTTTGACCAGTTTCTGTGTAGAAAGGAGCTATGCCCTTTTATTGCTGAGCTTCTTAATAATGTGGCGCTTCTTCATCACGAGGAACTGGCTTGTTGAGATTGGGACATAACTTTTTATGGTGTTTAGGGCTATTTCTGAAATGGCAGCCACTAAATCATACGAAGCCACGCGCAGGATAGCTTTTCTTTTCAGGGGGATGGCTGTGACCAGCATTTTTAGGAGGTCTAAATGACGCCGTAGCCGCATAGACATGGTAGCGACCTTATATTATAAGGTTTATAGTGTAAATGTTATAAAAATCTTTTTAATGTTTTTTTTTAATAGGCTTTGGGGACTGTTGTAGGCGTGTAAGCGATTGGGAAGTCAGGTGGGAAAATACCTGAGCGTAGTATGTAGTCTTCTAGAGCATTGGGTTTTAAATCTACGAGTAAGTAGCCGTGGGGTTTTGCGGTAGCCTCATTAAATGCTTCCATGAAAAACTGTGTGTTTCCGGGGTACATCTGTTTAGCTATAATTAATATCTGAAACTTGTCGCAGGGATTTAAAAAAAAGACAAGGTATGAGGTGTTGAGAGTTATAGAACGACTGTTCTTACCCTTGTAAAACAAGTTCTGCACGATATAGCATATGCTTAGATTACGATGATGGGAATATTGAGTAAAAGCCTTCTCGATCTCGGGGTGGTCCCCGCCTTTGCGCATGAGATCATCCACATTGACCATGTTTACAAGGTGTTTAGGTAGCAAGTCATCGTCGTTGAGATTACTGGGGATGCATTCTTTAAATCTGATGTGCTGGAACTTTAGGGATAGTTCAGTGTAAAGATCTTACCAGCAGGAATAAAGCCATACGATGTTTTTAGGGGTCTGAGATAAAACACCAGGAGCATTTCCTAACAGTTTCTTTATAAAATAACTTTTATCGCTATTTGAGAGACCTGCTAAATCACAGGAGAATGGGTGTTGCAGCCTGGTGTCCATAGCGGTTGGGGGTTTGCCCCTCTAATGTCTTTTAATAACCGTACAGCAGTGTTTTGTAGTCTTTGGTCAGGACCCTTTTATCAAACACTGCTCGCAGGGTTTTATACAATGGCTGTGTTTTAATTTTTCACCTTGTTTTGGAACTGACCATGCTATGGTGATTTATGACTGTTGGTTTATTATTTTCCTGATCGCTTGATGCATAGTACTTGTGCACCAGACCCTGCAGACTGTTAAAATGTATTTTAACCGTATTGCTGATGTTTAATCTGATACCTTTGACTTTGAAGCAAACCTTGTTGTCAGAGGTTTCGTAACTATCGGTCTTGGGTCCGGAGGAGGTGTACTCGAATATGTACTCATCCTTTTTGAGCTCACTGGTCAAATCCCCTAGGTAATCACCTAGCGCAGGATCTTCATCACTCTCTTTACTCAAAAATAAGAGTCAGTGTTGTGGTACAAACAACAATCCTGAAGCTTATCCACCAACCAGTAAAGCTCTAGATGAATGTGAGTGGTTGTGAAGCACGCTATGAAGATGTTTATTTTGTTACAAATTGTGGGGTACTCTTTGGCGTATTTCCAGCATAGAATGGCTGTCTCATCGTCGATAAATTCGCAACTGGAAAAATCATAAGACGGGGCAAATGGATACTTAAAAAGATTGTCTGGATCTGTGACGATGGATGTGTTTGACAAATTGGTAAGCTGTGCAAATTTTCCCCACAAGGAACTGAGACAGAGCTTACCTAACTGGTGTCTGGTGGGGTTAACCTTAATGAACTCTGGTCTCAGCGTAATACCCTTGTGATCGTGGTAATCAGCTATGTACTTTTGCTTCGAGGGTCATTGACGTACCAGTCGGGATACCCCCTGTTTGTCTCTCAGAAACAAGTTGATGTACTCAGAAAAGAGTCAGGGTGTGGTGTATGGGAAGTGCCAAATTTCACACTCGCTATTCTGTTTACTTTCAGCGCATGTTCGACATGGGGGAACATTAGCTTGCTGTCGACTCTGTACAAAAGCACCATGAAGTAAAATGTCCACAGAGGGTGGATTTGACACTTAATGAGACCAAAGTACTCGTCTAGGGACTTAAAGTTCCTATATATGATCCTAGGATGCCCTCACCGGGTACAACTTCACCAAGTTCACAAACGGATACCGACTGGTGAAGTAGTAGTAGTGTATTTTCTCACCCTCACCAGCTACCTGGTACAGCTGTATGGCATTTGTACGACCGTCGAATAAGGCGTTGCGGGATTCCAACGGTGCTGGTAACTGCCGGCTCTTAATGAAAGTACTGAGTTCTGCATCTTTTGTTAGCTTGTCTAACCACTCGTGTTCTCAGAGGGTTCTCAGAACAAAGCAGCTGTTTTCAATATACTGCACCTTCGCCAGAGAATGATGATGCAGATGTTCAAACTTGGCGCCCTACAGTCCATTAAACTCGTGGGGTTTGTAACAATGCGGACACCCGTGGTAAAAGCAACCGTTGAACTCAAAGGCGGTTGGTACCCTGTTAATTAACGCATTCCCATCTAGGTAATATTGGCCTAAGCGGTATTCGCCGCCCTGCAGCGCGTGTTGAATGAAGATGTTTTCTTTCTCCGAGACGTACATGAGCCACGGAATAGACGGGGTGGAGTAATGTTTCTGTTTACCGTTATAGAGGTTAGGCAGTACTAGAGCTATGGTTTCAGGTTTTAAAAACATGTGATGATAAATAGACATGCACATGGAAACCAAAGTAATGTTCCTAAATGGGTCCAGGTATTCCATGATTTCTTTCCTCTTACAGGATTTGGTTTTGATAATCCTGACCTGTTTTGTCATCTCCACCACAACGTCTCTGAAAAGGTTGCACGCTTTTCGTAAGATCATTACATCCAGCTGACAGTAAGTTTTCAACTCTCTTTGAAAATGAAACCGATTTTCACGGTTTTCATCTCTTTTGCAGATAGCATCATGTACTCAACGCCGTAACTGTTTGGCGGAGGCATAGGACCATTGTAATTCTGATTAACCCATGTGTTAAAAAAGTGAGGGAAATGACCTTTACAGCCTTCAAAACCAAAGGCTTTTGGCAACTTACTCAACTTCTTGGGCAGTAAATTAAAGGTGTCTATGAATCTAATTTCAAAAGACACAACCTTTAACAGCATCAGTTTGGAACCCTGGTGGATGAGCTCCATGTCCATCTTTTCACGAGTCAGGTCCCGGAGAACAAAGAATGAATCGTATGCTTCGAGTTGTGATCCAGCATTGTATACTCGTAGTATTTCGGCTGCATGAACGTGTTGAAGACATTGTCCACGCATGAACGGCCTTCAAACTCTCAGTTGTCATCGGCTGTTAGGTGATGGGTGTAAATGTAGTTAGGCTGGTGCAAACCTGTCTCCTGCGTACACTCTATATCAAATACCATATAGTCTTCTGTTTTTTTCTGGGGGAAGCCTTTGAGCATGTAACACTTGTCTGCTGTTCCGTCTATAAAATACGCTTTACACCTGGGAGGGAGATTGCAAACCTATACAATCGTGGTTGTCGGCCTTGTAGCGGCCATAAGCCCGACAGTCTGATTTATGGACACACTGTGCGAGGCTGATGTGTACGTTAAAGCAGTCTTGCAACAGCCAAAATAATCTTACACGTCAAGCAGTTCACCTTCTGTGTGTCGTCGTCGACGCACCCGCCCCTCTGACACATTTTACAGTGCATTTCATACTGGTGTCTGGCCCAGTTGTTGTAAATGGGGTCACAATGCTCACACATGTACTTGGCTCCTAAAAAACCCTTCAGGTTCAAGATACCGTAAAAGTGGTTATCGTGATGTAGCACACGCTCATCGGTAGTAAAGTAGTTCCAAGAACCGCTGTGGTACAGAACTTTACCGTAACAGCAAAATGGTTCCCAAACAAGCTGGGTCCCGAAAACCAACCAGTCTGTCGGGTGGTATTTGAAGCGCCTCATGGGCTGCCGCCGCCATAGACATAATGACGTTGTCTGGGGTAGCTCAGTCCACCAAAAACCCAGCGATGTTCGCCGCCAGACACATATTGGTAGCTCCGATGTTAAAGTCAAGCAACCATCGATATTTCTTGCCGATGATTTTACTGTACATGACTCTCTTTAAAGTTCTGGGAGCACTGCCCCCCGATCCCTAACAATGAGGGCGATGATTCTGAAGGTCCCGTATGCCATTAATTCAGCCTTGCTCTGTAAAAGCTTAGACAGGTTTTCTACAAACGTCACAGCGTCAAACACATCTCAAGACGACCGTCTGGTGAAAAGAGGACTGTTGAGACCCTGCCACTGAAAACATAGCTGGAAGAAATCGTTAGGCCCCATATTGTGTAACAATTGTTCTATGAGTGTTTGTACGGCCTGGTGTATAGCTATAACACCCTGATCGGAGGAGTTTAGACAGTCTGGGTTAACAAACCTAAACTCCTCATAGTGCTCTGTAGCATTAAACCTCTCTACAGTACGACTATACCTTCAGACACTTTCTAAAAATACTGGTTCTGAATCCTCAGCTTGCGCATCGCCACAGGATGGAGGGCTCCATGTGGTATCACTCGGTGGTAGTTGACTACAGCTCGCTGTTGGGGTATTTTTATGCCACCCTGTAGTGCTTAGTCTGGCTTTCTTTAATTTTCTTATTAAAAGCTTATGGTTTCTTGCGCTACTAGCCCACTTCTGTTTCTTACAAGCCCAGCTGTTTTTAGGCAACCGGCCACAGCCCATTTGAATAATAGTTGGTTGCCCTTTTGCCCTTGCCATTTCAACTAATACGGGTGGGGGTCCTTCAGGATGTTTGGGGTTCAGCCGGCTCTGAACTTTACCCCTTGAGGCCCTGAAAATGCCTATATTCATTCTTAACTTTATATTGTGAGGCCTTCTGGGGAGTGCTCTAGGTGTTGAGGGTGCTGCTTTTAGGAGTTTTAAACAGTTGGGGGTTGGCTCTCGCAGCTTTTTGGTTTTGAGCACTCGTAAAACACGTAGAGCTTTACTGAGTACCCAGTATCGACCCTCGACTTCCCCAGTTTTTAGGTCTTGAGGTTCAGGTGTGATTTTAGTTTCCTAACTGCCTGTTGTATTTCTTTCAGGTATGTTTCCAAAACCCTGTTGGAGGTCAGGGTGCCACATTTTGTTCTTCTATGTGTGTCATTAGCTGTGTGCTGTATATTGCCCATAGCCACCCGGGGGGGTCTGATCACTGTTAACTGCAATAAGCTCTTTTTGAACGGGTGTGTCGGGTCACAAGAACAGGGCCCCAGTGTGAACACCCCAGTGCTTGGGAGGCCTGATCATCGCTATTGGCCTTCCAAAACTCTGATTTTGTGACCCGCTGCATCCTGTACTACTATCAGGGTATATTGAGGAGGATGGTGAAGACCACTCGCACAGGCACTTGGTGACGGGCTGTTGGGGTCGTACGCTCCAGGGGGTGTAATTGGTGACATCAGACATAGGGAAGTTAAATGTTGGTAATAATAATTCAAGGTTTCTGATGCATATGAATCGCTGTGGCTGGGTGTGGGTGATTGAGACCCTGGTGTTTGCAACCTGTCGGGGTGCATTAGAAGGGTCACAGGGCATTGCTGTGGCATCAGAACTCTCTACCAGACCAGCTAGTGCCTTTAGAAGACCTATACAACCAGAATATGAACCCTCTATGAGGCTATCTATCTCCATGCGTGTGTCATGTAAAAAGGGAGGGCTAGTTATGCAGGCTGCCAGTACTAGGGCGTTGACAGACCCTACTATATTAGACTCCTCAAGCGCTGAACATTTAAAAGGCTGGGTGAAACAGTCTGAGCCTTAACAACATTTTTAAGACAGGTCTGAAGGCAAGGCTTGTAGCTCAGGGGTCTGCAGCTTCTTCTTGTGGTTCTTTAAGGAGAACTGATTTATTTTAGGCCTGTTGCACTGGTTAGGATCCCAACCATAGGTTCTTCAAGGTACAGGATGGTGTGTGTCTGAGGCTGTAAGCTCTATGCTGTCAGATTGTCTAAACCTTTGTACACAGGTAGCTACTTTAGAAGTGTTCGCTGTACTGGGCACAGCCTTTATTACTGTTGATGCGGTGTAGTTAAGGGCTGTAACTGGTCCATGACAGCTGTCTGTAGAGCTGATGCACGGTTTGTCCTGGTGTCCTGCGTTGTTCATTGATGCTGCTGGTGCCATGGGGGTTTTGAAGGGCCCCGTTGCTGTCCTTTAAAGACGATGCAGTCCGCTTAGCCTGATGGTCAACTCTTCCAGAGCTCTTTTGTGCTGACTCTAGGATGTTAATATAACAAAATACATATTAGGTGTTGCTATAGCCGCTATATCTTGGGGGTGAATGAGGTTTGAGACACACTAAGGATTGAATTCATCTGGGTCTACAGTTTCTAAAAACTCACCTGAGGTGTTCCGATGTGAAGGGCCTTTTTTATAGGTGGACTTTCCTTAGATGCTAGGGACTTCCTTTTGCGGACCGTCTTTTTAAGGCCTCCTACCACATTCTGGGTCGTTACCATGGGAGTCGCTTGTGCCGCAGGGGGGCCTGGGATAAAAAAACTAAAAAAATAATAAAATGTTACATTTACAATATAATACACAGACTACACAAGATCTCTGAGGGTTCCTTCTTTGCTGTGCTTATGGGGGCTTTTTAGGATTTCACAGTGTTTACACAAGGACTCCTTTTATTTACCTGCAAAAGCTGCATCCTGAGACATTGTGCTTGGAGCATCTTGAGCCTGGAGGATTTTTTGCAGAGCACCAACAGCAAGCAGAGTTCCGCATCCTAACCTGTAAAAGCATACAAACACATAGGAAGCCATTAATGGTAAAATAAAAGAAAATAACAACCAAGACATCTTTGTTTAGGACGGTGATGACTCGGATCTATGACCTATAAATCTCTAGATACTTATATCTTGTTGGAAGGCCTCCATTTCCTCTGGGGACAGCGCTGGCTCTTGGGGATCCTACGTACAGAAGAGACAAAGAGGACTTTTATCCCCTAATGCATTTTTTAGGGTACATTAATAATTGCAAGGTAGCCACGCTAATAAATATTAGTTGAAGTGTTACCAATCCTCACAACTGTAAGCCTTAGTAATTATCAGGGTATACACACACTTTTAGAGGTATATACTAGTACATATGTCACATTCAAGATTTTTACATATACATTTGAAAATAAAATTAATTTTAAGCATTCTTGCTCATGATGTGTGGGGATGAGGCTACCATGCTAGGAAGAAGGGTGGAACAAACTGCAGCACAGCCATTATTCCTTCCAAGCACATGGAGTTCCTGATGGCCTCCTCAAGCCCCTGGATACCACTAGGGCCCCCACATCTGAGGGACCCCATTTGCCCCTCAAAAGGGTATGTAAAGGGGCCCCAGTGCAGGGGCCCCCAACTTTGTACAGTATTTTTACCTCCCCACCCCCCTGGCTACATTTTTTTTGTTTAAAAAAAAATATATATTTATTTATTTTTAAATTTATTTTTTAAACCCCCCTACTCGAGCGGGTGTGGGGGCAGACTAAACAGCACTACCTGCGCTGTTCAGGACCCTCCTGTGGTGGCTTCATTGTGTAATTATGTGTGGGGGCAGGGACCTGACCGTTCACAGTCGTGATTCACAGTCCCCCATAACAAGCACTATGTTAGGGTCGGTCAGAGTCTCCGGCCGACCCTAACATTGCATACATATTGGAGAGCAGGAACCCAGACAACTCGAGGTCCGAGTCCCCGCTGCGACCCTTAAATCATCAGGCTGTTAGGGCCGGGATCTCCAGCCACCGCCCTAACTAAATATTTTGTAACGAATGTCGGGGGACCAGGGCCGCGTTCGTCCAGGGTCCCCTGGCCGCTGTTACAAAAATACATAGTTAGGGCTGGGCTCTTAGATCCTGGCCATAACAAAACATCTGTAATGGCGGCTGGGGGACCCAGGGATGCACGTGGCCTCTGGGTCCCCAACCTCTATTACAAAAGTGCTGTTAGGGCCGGGGCTTCAACCCCAGCCCCCAACAATACTTTTATAAGGGCTGCTGGGGACCAGGGCATCACGCTGCCAGGGTCCCTGGCCATCACTGCAAAAGTATTGTTAGGGTGGGGTTGGGGTCCCGGCCTTAACAATACTTTTGTAATGGGGGCCGTGGACCCTGGCAGCGCGAGACCCTGGTCCCGGGCCTCCATTACAGATGTACAGTTAGGGTCGGGGTCCCAACCCCGACCCTAGCAATACTTTTGTAATGGAGGCCGGGGACCAGGACTGCACACGATCCGGATCCCATGCCTCCATTACAGATGCGGCGTTAGGGCCGGGATTGGTCCTGGCCCTAACAATACTTTTGTAATGGTGGCCGGGGACCCAGGTGTCGCACGTGTCCCTGGGTCCCCTGGCCGCCATTACAGATGTGTTGTTAGGGCCGGGACCCTGACCCTGACAATACTTTTGTAATGGAGGCCGGGGACCAGGACTGCGCACGGTCCGGATCCCAGGCCTCTATTACAGATACGGCATTAGGGCAGGGATTGGTCCCGGCCCTAACAATACTTTTGTATTGGTGGCCGGGGACCCAGGGGTAGCAAGCGTCCCTGGGTCCCCTGGCCGCCATTACAGATGTGTTGTTAGGGCCGGGACCCTGACCCTGACAATATGTTTGAAAGGGTCGGGGGCCACAGTCCGACCCTAACACTTTTGTAACGGAGGCCTAGGGACCAGTACTGCTCGTGGCCCCGGTCCTCCGGCCTCCGTTACAAATGTACAGTTAGGGCAGGGGTTGGGGTCCCTGCCCTAACAATACTTTTGCAAAGCAGTCCTGGGGACCAGGATAATATGCGGCCTGGGTCTCCATGGCCTGCATTACAGGTGCGCAGTTAGGTCAGGGGTTGGGGTTGCTGCCCTAGCAATACTTTTGTAATGCAGGCCAAGGGACCGGGACAACGCGTTGGCCTGGATCCCCATGGCCTGTATTACAGGAGTATTGTTAAGGCAGGGGTTCGGGTCCCTGCCCTAACAATACTTTTGTAACACTGGCCTCGGGACCAGGCCAACAGGCTGCCTGTGTACCCAGACCTGCATTACCGGTGCGCAGTTAGGGTAGGGGTTGGGGTCCCTACCCTAACATTACTTTTTAAAGGTGGTCTCAGGACACAGACCACACACGGTCCTGGTCCCCAACCCCAGAACATCACCTAGTGCCTCAATGCCTCTCCCCCAGGCCTAAAGACAGCCCTGCTAACAACCTTTTAAAAAACATATGTTTTATAAAACTTTTTAAAAACAGCATAGTAGTAAAATTGTAGTGGTCTAACTACATCTTTAGGGCTTTGACTATTAAAAGAAAGAAAAAAAAACAATTAAGCATCATGCATATTGTCCTATATATTTAGACACTTCTATTTTTACCACAACCATTGTTTTTACGCCTTTAAACATACTGTACCCCTCTACAAATTAAACAACTGTTTCAACACCTTAAAAACGCATGTCTCTGGTAACCTGTGCAAAACATATGCATTACGCTCTCATGGGGCATAATTGGAAAGGCGGTGGGGGGTAACGTCTAAGTTAAACTACAATAGAACATATATGTATAACACATAGTTACAGAACTTCAGTAGAAGAGGTTTAGCATCACCAGTCTGTGCTCTGCCCTTCATGATTTCAGCCTTGAGGTCCTGATGGTACCTGCTCTCCGCAAACTTCAAATATGTAGTTCAGAAAAAAAGAGGTCTGTGAATGTGGGGGCTTTTATACCAGCCTCATTGTGCTAATTATGTCTAGGCGTTGTGTTGGGTGGGGCTTAGAAATAGACATGTGTTTTAGGGGAGCACTACCTATCCACTGTTTGTTTCAAACTTTTAATTGCATGGTCACTTTACACTTTGACATGTGCTGAACACCTTTGAACCCATGCCTTGACACTTAGGGCTACATCTGTTTTAGGTTTGCATTGCTTGTCTTCTGTCTATTTCAAAACCTTTTTAAATTGCCTGGTCACTTTATACCTTGCCAAATACTGAACACCTTTAACCCATGCCTGAGAACTGTTAGGGCTACATCTGTTTTAGGTTTGCATTGTTTGTCTTCTGACTATTTCAAAACTTTTTTAAATTGTCTGTTCACTATACTTTGCCATCTGCTGAACACCTTTGAACCACGGCCTAGGAACACTTAGAGCTACATCTGTTTTACGTGTGCATTGCTTGTCTTCTGTCTATGTCAACACTTCTTTAAATTGTCTGGTCACTTTATACTTTGCCATCTGCTGAACACCTTTAAGTCAAATTCCTGGGAAGTTAGGAGCCAGCATCTTTTTTTTAGGTTTACATGTCTAAATTGACTGGCTGGATCAAACAAAAGCAGCATTTGCCCAGCCCCTCTTTTTGGATTAGCCAGCAGTGTGGAGGGTTGGCCTTACACCCCCAATGCTCTGCCCTGCGAGGAGGCCCCTAAGCAGCCACTTCATCCTGAATGTCTGACATGTCCAGACTTGTACTCTTACACAGGTGGCACACCAGCAGGGCCCTCATTTTACTCTACCCAGAGACCTAGACACAGGGGCTAGGACCCAGGCACATGACTAACACATGACCCCCATGGTGTCACAACCCATGTGACTCACCTACACCTATTTCAGTGCCTTCGTCATCACGGGTCGGGGCACCCACGTCATTGCCAATGTCATTGCCTACGTCATCATGGGGTAGAGCACCTGTCAAAAAAGTTTGATGGAAGGTATGCCCTTATACTACTTGTGTTGGATGAACTTAGATCAGGCATACTTCAGTCACTGTGCAGATGTTGAAAACCTATTACAAAAGCTTGTTTTTTCAGGAGTTTCCTGAAGTTCTGAAGTATAGGCAGTGATATGCTGTTCAAAATCTAGGAATGAGGCTGTTCCAAACCAAATGAGCTAAGTACTGGAACCCAGTTCCTGAACGTAACCATGGTCTTTTTTAGCAGTTTCTATTTAGTGCAAACTTGACCAAAGAATATTAAAATGCTTTACATGAGCATCAGATTACATTACGCAAGGCCAGATTATTTTTTTAGGCACAAGGAGATTAATTGAATTAGCCACAACCACAGGACGTTGAGGCAATGCCGTGACTCAAACCTGGCTCCCCAGTTCTAAAGGCTGCATCCTCTGATATTAAATAAAGGATTAGGTTTCTGTCCAACATCTAGGGGAGATATTTGTAAGTCCAAAATAGATTTGTATAAATATATCAGGAAACTGAAATTAAAGAGACATTTTGATGCCCAATTGACACAGCAGCAGAAACACCCAAGAGGGTATTGACTCTTAATGAGACAACAATACAAGATGTACATGATACTGCGATGCTGTTGTCAATCACGGATTATGAAGAATACCCAACAACGATCTCCATGGTACTGCAGGATCTGGATATTGTATCAGATATGCATATAACAAGTGGACTCAAACGTAAATCTACTAGGACACCCAGACAAGTGGTGGACAACAATATAGATGTATTTTTCAAACTGGTGTGGCAAGATCTGAATCGGGAGGAGACTAAAAAGAGGACCTTCATGAAATCGAACTTAAATTATCGTGACATTTGGCACTGAAAATGTTGAAATCTGATGAGGAGTTGATTATAAAAAGAGCTGACAAAGCGGGAAATACAGTGGTGATGAATTGTGTTGATTATGAAAAAGAAGTGTATACACAGTTAAGGGATACTGAATGCTATGAGAGATTAACACACAATCCCATGACATGGCTTATTGGTGAGATAAATAGACTACTGAGAAATTGGTGGGATGAAAAGCTATTAGATGAAGATGAATATTTGTATCTGTGTGTGAATCGTCCTAGATATCCTTGTTTATATACACTACCAAAGATACATAAACAATGTGATTTTCCACCAGGGAGACCGATAGTCTCAGGTATTGGGGGTCCGACCGAGAGGTTGTCTGAATTTGTGGATATATTTTTGCAACCCTTTGTGTATAACCTGCCCTCGTATATTAAGGACACAAAACATATACTTAGTATATTATCAGATAATCAGTGGGAGTCAGGTATGATCATGGTATACGAGCAATTGAACATTTACTTAATAGAAGGTCAGCTAACTTAATTGCACATACACGTATGTTAATACAAATGATTGATCTCATTTTGAACCATAATTACTTTCTTTTTAAGAAAGAATGGTACAAACAAAAACGGGGGTAGCAATGGGGTCGAGATTTTCTCCCTCATATGCGAACCTCTTCATGTGATGGTTTGAAGAAAAATGGATATGGGGTTCAGAAGCAGTGGAGTGGCAGTCGGATATTCTTTATTGGGGACGGTATATTGATGAATGTTTCATGTTATGGACTTGGGAAGAAGATAAACTAATAAGATTTTGTGAATACCTTAATCATAATGATGTTAATATTAGATTCACACACAAATATAGTAAAACCAATATAGATTTTCTGGATGTAGAATTGTTTGTTGTGAATGATAAGATTGAAAGTAGGTTATATCGCAAACCAACGTCTAGCAATACCATATTACACGCTAAAAGCGCACATCCGAAACATCAAATAGAAGCCATCCCTTTTGGAGAAATGGTACGAGCTAGGCATAATTGCAGTTTGAATAGTGACTTGAATAGTGACTTTCAAGAGTGTATTGTGGACATGGGAGGGAGATTCATCAATAGAGGTTATTCAGAGGATGTAGTGACTAAATCACAACGTAAGGTTTCTAAAATATCTAGATCCAGGACTTTATTGCATCATTGTCTTACGGGTGAGGAGAACAAAAGTAAGGACTCTCAGAAAGTCAGGATAATTTAAGATTATACTGAGAACTCACACAAATTATTGAGGATCATGATGAGACTTTGGGTTGTACTCATGCAAGATCAAACTCTTCACAAATATATTGGCAATAAGCCTGAGGTAGCATACAGAAAAGGTTGTACACTCAGCAATATTCTCAGTCCTAGTTATTTGCCGGATACTACCAAATCTAATTGGCTGGATTCTCACAACTCAGGCTTTTACAAATGTGGATGCTGTGCCATGTGCAAATGGCCATGGCAAGCGAAAAAGACTTTTCAGGATGTTAATGGCAAGGAGTACAATATTCGATCACATTTGAATTGTAACACCAAGTTCACAGTATATATGTTATCCTGTATATGTGGCAAGATTTATGTGGGTAGCAGTATCCGTCCCCTGAAAGGGAGAATTTCTGAGCATTGGAGAGCGATAAAACAGGAGGATGAACGGTATCCTATTGCCCTCCATATGAAAATGTGTGAAAAACAAGGTATCCACAAAGAATTTAAGTTTTTTGGCTTTGATTTTTGTGCACAAAACCCACGTGGTGGGAATAGAGAATTGGCCTTACGGAGGAAGGAATCTTTGTGGATAATGCGATTAGGGGCAGTGGAATTAGGTCTGAATTCAGATTTTGAATTGGAGTATTTTCTTGGTGATGGTTAAAACAGATCAGATATAATACTCTTAGGAGTAATATGTAGGGTGGTAGTCATGAATGTGCCCTATTTGGGATTTAATTTTTGGATTTATGATGTAAAGAGAGATTCATCTAGTAGCCAAGGTAGAGAGTGAGAGAATATTTTGGAGGTGAGTTTCTGTGATTAACTTTAAGTAAAAGAATTCAGATTGGTTGTCTTTGATCTAAATTTTCCTAGCTCTTTACACAGCAGCAGTTTAGAGATTTAAATAATTCTGATTATCTATTTTAGAGATGAAATTTAGTTTGTAGTTAGAAGTTTTGAAAGAAGGTGTTTATTTTAAGTATGAATTGAGCTGTCCATCTCCTATTGAGTAGTTTCTAAATATGGCATGGAGTGCTCATACGGTAGTCCGCTTTCGATTTTAGTGGCTTTGGCAGTCCGCTTTCTATGTTCATGTACAAGTCTATTTCATCGCTGATGAGAAGCACAGCGGTTTCCCTGAGCTCCGAGCGCTCTCGCGATGGAGCGCGAACCACTTTAAATAGAGTAACTAACCTTGCGACTTCGAATACGAAATTGAGGTTTCCCTGAGCTCTGAGCGCACTCGCGATGGAGCGTGAACCACTTTAAATAGAATAACTAACCTTGCGACTTCGAATACGAAACTGAGGTAAGAAAGAGGACACCGGCTGATATGCCCTAACTTAACTGAGAATCACAATGGTTAGATATGTGGATAACGAGTCTTCCTGATCATTTTTGATTTTTAACTACTTGAAAACTTTGATGAGTATGGCAAGCAAAAGGGCAGTAATTCACTTTTGAAGGTATGTTGTGAGACGTTGCTATATTAGTATAGACTGTTAGCATAGTTGGATGAGGAATTAGCACACAAACATGCACAATATAGTCGTTCTCAACACTATTAATTAGATTAATGCACCTAGGCTTAAGAGTTCATTAATGAGTGGAGCAATATGTACTGAATTATCACTATTAGATTACAGCATGTTTGGGACAAAATCAATTGGGCACATTCACTTATCAATTTGGTTGAAACATTGAGTTGATGGTTCACGGTTTCCAAGTGCAGAGCATGAATTTGATAGAATTTAACCAATAACAAGTGTTAATTTGAATGGTAATCAATGTATATTTTATGCAAATGCCCTTTAGGAAGTCCTGAGGAAGTCAAAGGGCACTCCCAAGATGAAACACGTGTTGGCTTGGCTTATGGACGGCTTAACTGATTGAGTATTTAATCATGGATTCAATCGTAATTTGCTGAAGATTTTGTGATGACTTCTGGATACAAACTGGAACATTATATAACAGTGTGACGATCCTGGTTTTTGTGTCTAAATGTATTAAAATGAAATTTATTTTGGACTAATTTGACAGAGTATGATTATATGTATTTCAACACTTTTTGTAGACGTGTGTTTGAGAATTCTAATGTGGATTTCTAAGTATTGTACTAAACAATTTGATCTGTTAGTTTCAACGCAGGCTGATTTGATTTATTGCATCCTCTGGTGGTCAGGCCACATTTCCTTTCTATCCTCTTTGTCTAAAAATGCTTGATGCTCACAAAACTCTGGACCCAATAACCTGATTATGGAGTCCAGCCTATCAATCTGACCCCATGTGAACCAAGTCATGGAAAACCTATTCTCTGTCTGGCAAACTCCTAGGTGCTCCTTTCCACACCTGAGTTTCCTTTAAAAGTTATGGGCTATGATTCTCTTTGTCTTGTCTACACAGTGGATGCTCCACTCTTCATACTTTGAATATTGCAAAGAATCTTTAATCAGTACAACTTCAAAAATACTCCCATAATAGTAAAAGATGTATAGCAAAAAAGATGTTAATTCATTGTTTACAGTTCACAGTTTTAGCTGTCAAAAATGGTGTGCACTTTTCCTTGGGATTGCCTTTTTCTAAGGAGCTCAGTTACAGCAACGTAAGCAAATGAAAGTACAATACCTTGAAGGCTTTAGCCTTTGTGGGATTATGCTGTTTTATTATGTTGACAGAGAATGTCACTCAAAGCAGAGCTCCAAAATTGAGGAGGTCTACATGGCATTAATAAACTGGGGGAGAAGTGTTTATGGGTCAGTTATTCACTCTCTCACTGTTCTGAATATTCAGCTCCAGCCCATGTCTGAGAAAGGAGTAAGACACAACTACTCAAACAAAGAAAAAACTTTCTGAGTAGGGCCCTTAGTATTTAGGAAACATGAATACAGCTTACCATAGCCAGCAATTACCATCTAACTGCCCATTATTATAGGTTCTGCCTCCTAAGCAGCCCTTTGGAGTGAAGGCTATCATGCATTTTATTAAATGAGTGTATTTGCAGAGTAAGAGTGTCCATCGTAGCTATATCAGAGTTAATGAGCTATTTGTTCATTGGTTTTAATGTGAGCGTAGAAATAGACAATATAGCACAACATGTTTTATATGTGAGCAGAGAGTGTGCTGTTTAACATTTCTCGACTTTTGTGACCTGATTCACAATAAACCCCGAAATTTGCAACAGGAGTGTTTTCTGTTGCCGCTTTGTGCTAATTTCTGACTTTTTGCAATTTATAAACCTTTGCCAGATTGCACAGAAGATTCTGCAACTTCCTGGGTTTTTCAGGAGTACCCCTACAAATCGTTTTTAATTCAGTTTCCTCATGCAAAAATGTACTGGAGTGTATTTTCACATTGAAAACATCTGTATGTTTCATGCCAAAACTGAGGACGAATGAGCCAGTTAATGCATTTTTGAGCTTTCGATGTGAAATATTAGTGGTTTCACCTGCTGAATAATATTTCTAAAATCATATGAATATCCGTTTGTGTCATATATTTAACTGCTTAAATTCCTTTCTGTCTTCTGAATTCAGGGCACGGGAAAGAAAGTGAAAAATGTTACTCTACACAAACTATTTATGAAATACTAAATTCTCCTTATATTCTGAAATCGCCAATTTTGTTTGTGCTTCTTAATGCTATTTGCATTTACTTGGAACACTATGTAGATTTGTATTCACACGTTAGATTATTAAGATTTATCCAGGTAATTATCAACTTTTGAATCCGTTTTCTGAAGGAATGGTCTGTTTACAAGGGGTCTTATAGTGTTCACGATTTGTTGGCTGTTAAGGTGCCCTTCCTGAACGCTGATGCTAAAATTTGGCAGCTCATGAATTTTGTGGAGTTGCCCAGGAGAATGTATCTTATTATTCATTGAGACCTATGTCTGTGAAAGTAATTGCATCCGAGGCCATTTTTCTTATCTCGCCATACAGTTATTATTTATCCTTGTATGGAATGGTAAGGACTGCTAAACATGTAGAAATAAATACATATTGAACTTGTATACTTAACCTATCCAGAGTCAGGGGGCAAATGGAAACATGGATGGTAGTTTAAGTACTCTTTGAATTGGTTTATTTCTTTGAATAAAATCAATAATCCTTTCATGTACCAAATTTATAAAGCTGAATACATGATATAATAGGAGTTCTATTTTATAAACTGTTTTTCCTGAAGAAATGCTGGAAACATCCTTTGTTAACAAATATACAGGGAGTGCAGAATTATTAGGCAAGTTGTATTTTTGAGGATTAATTTTATTATTGAACAACAACCATGTTCTCAATTAACCCAAAAAACTCATTAATATCAAAGCTGAATATTTTTGGAAGTAGTTTTTAGTTTGTTTTTAGTTTTAGCTATGTTAGGGGGATATCTGTGTGTGCGGGTGACTATTACTGTGCATAATTATTAGGCAACTTAACAAAAAAAAATATATACCCATTTCAATTATTTATTATTACCAGTGAAACCAATATAACATCTCAACATTCACAAATATACATTTCTGACATTCAAAAACAAAACAAAAACAAATCAGTGACCAATATAGCCACCTTTCTTTGCAAGGACACTCAAAAGCCTGCCATCCATGGATTCTGTCAGTGTTTTGATCTGTTCACCATCAACATTGCGTGCAGCAGCAACCACAGCCTCCCAGACACTGTTCAGAGAGGTGTACTGTTTTCCCTCCTTGTAAATCTCACATTTGATGATGGACCACAGGTTCTCAATGGGGTTCAGATCAGGTGAACAAGGAGGCCATGTCATTAGATTTCCTTCTTTTATACCCTTTCTTGCCAGCCACGCTGTGGAGTACTTGGACGCGTGTGATGGAGCATTGTCCTGCATGAAAATCATGTTTTTCTTGAAGGATGCAGACTTCTTCCTGTACCACTGCTTGAAGAAGGTGTCTTCCAGGAACTGGCAGTAGGACTGGGAGTTGAGCTTGACTCCATCCTCAACCCGAAAAGGCCCCACAAGCTCATCTTTGATGATACCAGCCCAAACCAGTACTCCACCTCCACCTTGCTGGCGTCTGAGTCGGACTGGAGCTCTCTGCCCTTTACCAATCCAGCCACGGGCCCATCCATCTGGCCCATCAAGACTCACTCTCATTTTATCAGTCCATAAAACCTTATAAAAATCAGTCTTGAGATATTTCTTGGCCCAGTCTTGACGTTTCAGCTTGTGTGTCTTGTTCAGTGGTGGTCGTCTTTCAGCCTTTCTTACCTTGGCCATGTCTCTGAGTATTGCACACCTTGTGCTTTTGGGCACTCCAGTGATGTTGCAGCTCTGAAATATGGCCAAACTGGTGGCAAGTGGCATCGTGGCAGCTGCACGCTTGACTTTTCTCAGTTCATGGGCAGTTATTTTGCGCCTTGGTTTTTCCACACGCTTCTTGCGACCCTGTTGACTATTTTGAATGAAACGCTTGATTGTTCGATGATCACGCTTCAGAAGCTTTGCAATTTTAAGAGTGCTGCATCCCTCTGCAAGATATCTCACTATTTTTGACTTTTCTGAGCCTGTCAAGTCCTTCTTTTGACCCATTTTGCCAAAGGAAAGGAAGTTGCCTAATAATTATGCACACCTGATATAGGGTGTTGATGTCCTTAGACCACACCCCTTCTCATTACAGAGATGCACATCACCTAATATGCTTAATTGGTAGTAGGCTTTCGAGCCTATATAGCTTGGAGTAAGACAACATGCATAAAGAGGATGATGTGGTCAAAATACTCATTTGCCTAATAATTCTGCACTCCCTGTATATAGGAAACAGAGGGTGTAAAATACCATATACACGTGTTTAATCAATCACAATCGGTATGAATCGGTAGCATATGCCATAAAGGCTTAATGTGCAGAAAACTTTTTTTTTCACAAAAGCTGCACCTTTGGAAGCTGAAATACTTCTTGAAATACACTGTTTCTCATTACATAATAGAGCAGATTTTGAATATTTACCCCAAAACAACGTTCCAGATTCAGTACTCTGTCGAAATGTGTACGTATACGATTAAATGGAGCTTTGAATCTTTTTGGCAACATATCACTTGGTGCAAGAATTTGCCCTCGCCTAGTTGAAGCAGCATATTCTGCAAACCCAGAATTTGGTTGTTATATACAAAAAATCGTTTGCACTTCGGCATTAAAATTGTGCAGCTTTGCCATCCTTCTAATTTTCCCTTTGTTCCCAAAAGTTCCCACTTCTTTTCACTTTTTGGCAACAGTTGGTGGGGAGCCTGGCCCTAGATGATACTTCAGATTTTAAATAGATGCTGATCACAGACACTGGTGTGGTGTACTGGAGAGGGGTAAACACTGGTTAATCTTTCTACATATAGTAGTCTCAAGAGGATAGCAATTAAATTTGCAAGCAGGAAATACTTAGGTGGTGTAATCCTGAAGCCATCTCCAGCCTCTTTAATCCATATAAAGCCAATCCTTGCCCCTTCAGCTGACTCTTGCAGCTTTCTACTCTCTCCCTTTGTGACGCTTTTTTGTTTTTCCCTTACTCCGTGTGTCCCATATGTGTCTTTTGCTAGCAGAAAATGCTTGAGACAGAAGAATAAGCCCCAGCCCTCAAAAATAAGTGCCGGTACTCAGCACCGGACACAACAAGCACAAATTAAGCACTGGTGCCCACCCTCTGGCAGCCTGGCACTGAGCAATCAGGCTAAACTTAGAAGGCAATGTGTAAAGTATTTGTGTAATAAATCATGCAATAACACAGTGAGAACACCACAAAAAGACACCACACAAGTTTACAAAAATAAATGATATTTATCTGAATAAATTAAGGTCAAAACAATCAAGATCTTATAATCACAAGTTGAAACATCACATTTGTAATGATAAGAAGAGTCTTAAGTTCTTAAAAATAACAATTGTCTCTTGCATGTACAAAGTGCCTGGTTTGCGTCAAAATTGCACGCACGAATACCACAGAGGAGGAGATGTGTGAAAAAAGGTTGCTGTGAATCGGTTTTCCAGGTGCACACAGATGATGCGTCAATTCTTTTCCACGCAACAAGGGCTTTGCATCGATTTCCAGCACACAGGCTTGAATCCTCTCTGCGATGTAGGGTCTTTTGACGCCCAGGGACAATGCGTGGAAATCCTGGGCGTGCGGGGCGTTGATCCGGAGGTGATGCGGTAGAATTTCTGCCACAGGGCTGGTGCTGCATCGATTCCTCTTGCAGGAAGTCGGGCTGCATTGTTCCGGCTCGGCAATGCGTAGATCTGGTGGGCTGTGCATCGAAGTTCCGGTCTCAATGTTAGGGCTGCATCGATCTCCACTCGGGGATCCAGGCTACGTCATTCTTGTTCGGCGATGCAGTGATTTTCTCACTGCTGTACAGGCTGTGCATCGATTCTGGCAGGCTGTGCGTCGATTTTTACCGCACAAGGAGTTTCTTTGCAGAGATGAAGTCTTTTTGGCCCTGAGACCTCAGGAAGAGGAGGCAAGCTCTATCCAAACCCTCGGAAAACACTTTTCAGCAGAGTCAGAGGCCAGAGAGGCAGCAGGGTGACAGAAAGGCAGCAGTCCTTTACAACAAAGCAGTCCAGGAGAGCCCTTAAGGCAGCCAGGCAGCTTATCTTGGCAGGTTGCTGGTTCTGGTGCAGAGTGTCTTCCCAAGAAGTGTCTGAGTTGGTAGGGTCAGGGACCCAGTTTATATACCCAAATGTGCCTTTGAAGTGGGGGAGACTTCAAAGAGTGGCTTAGAAGTGCACAAGGTCCCCTTTCAGTACAATCCTGTCTGGTTTGGCAGTCCATTGTGTGAGGGCAGGCCACTGTCCTTCGAAATGTAAGTGTCAGGCCCTCCACCATTTCAGCCCAGGAAGACCCATTCAGTATGCAGATGTGTGCAGGTGTGACTGAGCATCCTGTGTTTGCGGTTGTCTGGGTGGAATGCACAATGGAGCTGTCAACCAGGCAAACCCAGACGTGGATTGGAGACAGGCTGTAAGGCACAGAAGGATTTTAAGTGCAGAGAAAAACTCACTTTCTAAAAGTGCCATTTCTAAAATAGTAATATTAAATCCAACCTCACCAGTCAGCAGGATTTAACCTCTTTACCCCTTCCTAATCAGAATCTACAACTCAAACAGTGTATGAGGGTAGCCCTAATGTTAGCCTACGAAGGAGCATGCCTCAAAGCAATGGAAAACTAATTTAGGAGTTTTCCACTACCAGGACATACAAAACACACAGATATATGTCCTGCCTTTTGCCTACACAGCACCCTGCCCTCTGGGTTACTGAGGGACTACCCTAGGGGTGACTTATATGTAGAAAAAGGGGAGCTTAAGGCTTGGCAAGTACTTTTAAATGCCAAGTCACAGTGGCAGTGGAACTGCACACACAGGCCTTGCAATGGCAGGCCTGAGACATGGTGAAGGCCTACTTAGGTGGGTGGCACAATCAGTGCTGAAGGCCCACTAGTAGCATTTAATTTACAGGCCCTGGGCAAATGAAGTGCACTTTACTAGGGACACACAAGTAAATTAAATATGCCAATTGGGTATGAGCCAATGTCACCATGTTTTCAGGGAGAGAGCTTATGCACTTTAGCACTGGATAGCAGTGGTAAGGTGTGCTGAGTCCTAAAGCCAGCAAAAACAGTGTAAAAAGAAATGGAGGGAGGCAAGCAAAAAGTTAGGGGTGACCACCCTAAGTCTGTCATGTCTAACAGTGAGCATAACATTTTCGATTCTTGATCTTCAGAATGTATGCGCACATTAACTGCTCAGTCAACACTACCAGTGCACCTGTTGTAGCTTTTAATAAATAATTACTTTTGTGAGAATCATATCTCAGGCCTGCCACTGCAGAGCCTGTGTGCACTGTTTAAACTTCCATTTTGACCTGGTAAGTCCCAAACCTTTTTTATTACATGTAAGCCACCCCTAAGGTAGTCCCTGGCTAGTCCCAAGGGCAGGGTGCAGTGTATTTATAAAGTTGTACATGTAGATTTAAATTTAATATGTCCAGATAGTGAAAACCTCTTAAATTTCTTTTCACCATTGCAAGGCCTATCTCTCCCATAGGATAAGTGTATTTTCCAATTGGTAAAATATAGAAGTATAGTATTTGGTGTCCCTGGACTCATAATTTAAAATCACAATTTATGCTAAAAAGTGATGCATCTCCCAGAGTGCAGCAGAAAAATTGATGCATTGCATCTCTGATGGCGATGCAGCAGCTACCCGACGACAGTGGCTTCAGCTACTGCATGGCCTGATGAGGATGCTCTGCGCCGCCTGCGTGTGACGCATCACATCTACTTCTACAGAGCCCGAAGATGACACATCCCCCCAGTATGGCAGAAATATCGACATAATGTGTCCTCGCCATTGCCGCATTCTCCAACAAAGGATACTGTTCAGTAGACCGTGTGTGGGTTCTGTAGGCAGCCAACCCTTCATTGCAGTCAGTCTGGATTTTGGATTTGCACCGGTCCCTCGCAACCTTAAGCAACCTTTTTACTGCTATAGACTTTTAAGCACTGTTTTCACATTTAATCTTTAAAAATTCATATTTGGACTTCTACTGATTGGATTTAAAAAAAAATACATATATTTTTACTGAGCAGAATCATAAATCAAACCGCCATTCAAGATATATCAACACACAAATACAGCTACAAACATTCATATATAAATATCAGGTCACAACTCACAATTTAGAGCAGTTGATCTCAGCTGAACACAAATGGAAAAGGCTGAAAATTATGTAAAAGAAATCCTAAATTGCCTTCATGCCAATTTCCTACACATCACTCACAGATACAATGATTATTTTTTTTAGCAGCAAATCACAAGATAAAGTGCCATCACGCCCCATAAAGATGGTAAAGTGCAAACGCATGGCTGACTGTAGTATTGCAGCCAACCAGACCAATATATTAACATCTAAAAAATAAAATGTAATGACAGTATGCCAGTGTCCCACTTCTCTGAATTAGTAATACCTCAGTTGAGCACAGAGAGCAAGCATACCATTTTGGTTCACCCCCTTCTCCCAAATCATCTTAAATCAATACTGATGTACAAATGTGCAGATATGCAAGGAAATAAAAGACTGATAAACACATAGAAAACATCTACCCAAAATGCATGTGTGTGGAGATACTTAAAAAGGCTCATATCATAAGAAGTTTCCAGCTTCCTCCTGAACTCATCTTGTGCCTGAAAAACCACCTGGAAGGAGCTCATAGGGCCTACAATAGCGTGGCTGGTAGACAATCCCGCAGCTCTTCCAACACCTCCATGAATCCCAATGAGGCGCAGAATCTTTTTACTACCCTTACAAGACTTGCATATGCCTCTTTTAATTTTTTGTCCTGAGCATTTCATTCAGCCACTCCTGAAGTACTGGAACCCTAAATGATCTCCAGTTTTGCAGGATCAAAGACCAAGCAACTACTGAGGCAATAAAAACAAATACCAAGGCTCATGTATTTATGCCCGACCTCTGGTCCAGGCAAGGCAAAGTGTGCTGTCTCCAGTTCCAGGGCCAGCTTTAACACGGGGCCAGGCTGGGAGCAGGAAAGACCTCTTGCCAAAACTGCTCCACCCTCTGACACATAAAAAAACGATTTGCAGCCAGCCCCCTATCCCCGATTGCTGGCAATGGAAACACCACTTCTCCATCAATGGAAACATTCTATGGAGAGCCTCAGGAGTATAATAAGTCATTCAACAAGATAAGAAGGAGATTCTTTTAAAATTAGCATCCCTCAATGCCTTATAGCCTAGTACTAAAACTGAATTCCATTCAACCTCCATGATCGAGCGCTGTGTAAAGGGGCACATTTTCTCCAAAAAACCTCCCAGTTGAGGCCTCTCCACATCGTCCATGAAGTAGTTTGTACCAATTGTCTACCCCCTTCCGCTTCAACTTCACAGATGATCTCATGAGAGGGTGGGGGTCAGATCCTTGATCCGAGCAATGGTCTTTCAAAAAAGAAGAAATCTGCTGAAACTACAGGAACAACTGCTTACAGGAGTCTCCACATCAGGTCTGTAAGTTTTGCCATGTGATACACTTTCCCATTAACAAAAAATGATATTTTTTCACTTATTGGATAGTTGCCATTTGGTCTTGTTTTATTCAGAAAAATATTCTCTATTTTTCTACTCTGGTTGTGGAGTGTTTCTGTGGAGACTTGCATTGTGTTACTGTAAATTAAGTGTTGAACAAATACTTCACACATTGCCTTTTAGGTTAAGCCTGATTGCTCTGTGCCAAGCTACCAGAGAGTGAGCATAGGTTAATTTAGGGTTTGTATCTGACTTACCCTGACTTGGATTGTGGTCACTACTTGGACGGGATGCATACCTCTGCCAATTGGAGACCCAATTTCTACCACAGATAATTTCCATGTTTAGTAATTATTGCTTTTTTATTCTTGAGAGGACCTGTCTGGACACCTCTGTGGGGAGTGGATTTGTGCTCATGTCTTGTTTGTCTGCCCCATTTGAATTTCGAGGATGTTCTGACTCTGGTTGGCTGTGGATCAATGCCCAACTGTTCTGAACTTTGACAGATATGCCTGAGTTTCCCTCCAACTTTCTTAAGTTCTTTGGACCTGGACCCATTACCCTGTTGGTGATGCTTATAAAATGTTGAGTGATGTTGTTTATTCTCTAGTGGTTAGGAAGGAGCCTGAAGCCCCCTTCTGAAATACTGTTTGCCTACCCTTCTGTTGGACCTGCCAGCATGGAAGAACCCAACCTGCCTAAGGAGTGAAGGGACATCTGCTCTACTGGCACTGCTGAATATCTCTATATCACCAACCGTTACTTTGCCCTACCACTACAGTTGTATGACAAAATATTCAGTAAAAACATATCACAATACACAAATATCACAACAGAAATATTGAGTTTACATACTTTGGGTGTAAAGAACAAAAATATTTAAAAAAATACTTTGGACCATTATATTTAATTTATTTTAAATATTAGAATTTCAAATAATAGTATTGTTAAAAATGAATATAAACATATTTAAAGTAATTATAGTAATATAAAAATAAAAACATATATTTACATGCAAAATTAAAGCAAAATGTAAAGAATTGCAAAACTAAATTACATTCACATTGTGGATTGTAAAAATGAAAAAAATAAAAATGTGTGTGTCGCAAAAACACATCTGAAGGTATACTAAAAATTTAATGAATATGCGCCAACAAAATTAAAATATAAAGACAAATTATACGTTATTTGATTTTATGATTAATTTAAAAATTATTTAAAAAATGTAAATTAATAAATATTAGCAATCCAGACTAAGCAATAGAAGGGAAACTGTTGAGATTTGAAGGAGTCAGATTTAATATTCCCTCTGCAACTGAAGCAGCTGTACAGAAAGTGTTTGACTTTGGATTGGTTAGAATTTTATATTCACACCCCACTGTGAAAAAGTAGGGTAAGTGTTAAACTTTGGAAGGATCACACTTACTATTCCTATTCCAGTGTAAGAAAAAGCAGGGAAAGTATTTAACATTAGAAGGGTTGGTTACTATTTCTATCCCCAGTCTAAGCAGCAGTAAGGCAAGTGTTGGACTTTAGAGGAGTCAAAATTACTATTCCAACTCCAAAGTAAGCAAAAGTAGGGAAAATACTGGACTTTGGGGAGGTTAGAAGCAGTGTTCCCACTCCAACAATAAGAATAGTAGGGAAAAGGTTGGACTTTTGAGGGGCCAGGTTTATGTTGGACTTGGAAGTTTCAAAGTTACTATTCCAAACCCAGAGTAAACAAAAGTACAGAAAGTGTTCGGCTTTGAATGGATTAGATTTACTATTCCCACTCCAATTAGAACAACAGTATGGAAAGTGTTGTAATTTGAAGAGGTCAGATGTACTATTCCAACTTGTAGTTTATTTTTAAAAGCATTTAAATATAGAACAAAATCCAAATGTTAAACATTAAAAAATATATTAATTAAATATAGATCTAGACAGATTCAATTATATTGTTCATAATACAAATACATCAAAAATATAAAACAAATCAAATACACTTTCCCACCTACCACCCAAAAACAAATTCAATAAATTAAAATAAATACTAATATAAAATTAATATTTAAATAGGACAATTAGAAATAAAATCACTGGTAAATATACAATTCATTTAAACAATTGTATAATTAATTAAAGTGATCAACCAATTAACAATTGATCTATATATGACAAGAAATTAACATATAAATTAATCAGTTATTGAATTTGCATAATTATCAAGCAATTAATAAACTAAATTACATAAAAAATAATTAATAATTGAAAACAATAAAGTAGCATTTTAAGTAACATCCCACTCCACTTCTGTACAATCCCAACAACCCACTACAAAATAAAACTTTCTAATCACTAATCTAATTTAAAAAAATGCACAGTTCAAGCTATACCTCTTTCAGTGATCTTGGTGTAACATATGTGTTAATGATTGCTTAACAATATTTTACATTATACTGCTTTTAAAAAAAACATATATCATCATCTAAATTAATGTTGTACAGTTGTTTTAATGAATTGAAATATAGGACTCCATCGGCGCTTACTCATTGCACTTTAACTTGCGCCGTTTCACTTTGCACTTTAGCTCATGTTTCTTTAATTGTGGTGAAGAGCCAGTCAGATGTTTTTTTCTACCCGAGCT
Source organism: Pleurodeles waltl (assembly GCF_031143425.1). Classification (NCBI taxonomy): domain Eukaryota; kingdom Metazoa; phylum Chordata; class Amphibia; order Caudata; family Salamandridae; genus Pleurodeles; species Pleurodeles waltl. The sequence continues at coordinate 1,219,597,816 of NC_090444.1, forward strand.
ATTGGCATAAATTACAGAGTACTTTTTTGATCTCAACAAACCAGCGCCAATTACAACTTTGTCGACGTACTTTTCCGCAAGATAAGTGATTTGTACTTCAGGCTTCATTCACTCATTTTGCTGCAAATAAAACTCGCCAATATAATTTTTGTGGAACAGTTTTCACCAGAATTAAATATGACATAAGCTAAAAACTTTACAGTCTTGCAAAGTGCAGTAGAAAAAACTTTATCTAGTTCAGCCTGTTGAATAAAATATTTGATCACCCCATGTATGTATCCACTAAGTTAATTTCTGGCATTTGTTTTAATAACAATTACACAGAAAGCATTTTAGATAGAAAGTCGTCTTAATCATTGTAAGGCATCATTTTAAGATAAGTATACCATAATAAACAACGCACTGCATTTACTAGCAGCTAAGGGAAACAACATATTTGCCAAAGTAAAAATGTGAATGTCTTTAAAATGTAACTCAACACTGTACCCTGTTCGCTTGAGCTAATGTCATGGCATAAGCAGATGCTGATTAAAATGGAACACTAGCATGATGACGGAAGTTAAAATGACTGCCAGTGAGATGACATTGGACCACCAGTAAACGGGTAATTAAGATCCTTATATAGAGTCAGCATTGTATTGTGTGTGAATAGCTCACTAATTAGAATATGGGATCCCTTAAGCATAGGGTGACACAGAGATCAAAACTGCAGCAAAGCTATTAAAATTTTTCAATTGCCAATTAACCACATTGTTAAACTGAGCTTTACTTTCGAGCCTTATGCATATGCAGATTTAAATCATCTGGCATTAATAAGTTATTTGCTGGAAATATGTTTCAGATGGTCGACAATGAGGTTTGTGATATCCTAGAAGGTGAAAATATCCTACTTGGTTAAGACCCTAGGTGACAAAATACAGCATGCAGTGGTCACAAATAATTAATGGGCATTGTAATTAAATGCCAATCTCTTTTCTGTTCCCGCAGGAAGAGCCTTATGTGATGTTCAAGAAGTCAGATAAGCCGTTGTACGGAAATGATCGGTTTGAGGGGTACTGCGTCGACCTCCTTCGAGAGCTGGCCACCATTCTTGGGTTTACTTACGAGATCAGGCTTGTGGAGGATGGTAAATATGGAGCCCTGGATGATGCCAGCCTGCAATGGAATGGGATGGTCCGTGAGCTCATGGATCATGTAAGTAACAGATTTTCAGTTTCATCCAACTAGACTTTTGTACACGTACATTAAAAAAAATGTGAAGACATGGTTTACATTTCAGGTTTAAGTAAGAATAAGCAACCAACTGACCTCAGTTTAGGTCAATCTCTGGCATATTTTTAGAACAAAATAGTTCACATTTCAGGTGACTGCATCAATCATGGAGATAATGTAAAACATGCACACCATTCTCTAATTAACATATTTTTTCACTCTGATAAAATCTGTAGTGTTACTATAGTAATTAACACAATGTCATTTATAATGGCAGATGTAATGACAGGTGTGCGTACATTTGAATGGCTTTATTTGAACAAGTTCTTAGGTGACACTAATGGAAATGGAAAAATGCATGTACCTACTCAATAATTTGAAGGTAAACCTATTAATTTTCTTGTAGTCTTTAATTTATTGTGTTCTCTCGCTTTCTGAATTTACTTCTCTGCCCGTATAGATGTGCCATTATGTCTCATTTGCTAACTCTGTCCTTCTTTTCCAATACCTTTCATCATGTGTTTGCTCACTTCTTTATGTATTCGAATATGTTCTAAACTTTTTAAAGGATTTCTTTCTATCATTTTCAAAATATAATAGCATATTGTGAGGTCGTGAGTTCTGACACTTAACCCACCTCCAAGATATCTTGTTTTTGGAGCTTCAGGTTTTTGAAACTCTGTTGTGTGTCTCTCTAAAGGAGTCTCATTATAAACTTCTCTATAAATGGGTTTGAGCTGCAATTGCCAGTCCCCACCTTTTAAAATAAGATCAAGTGCAGTAAGAAGCTCTGCACTACTTATGCAGCAACTCAATTGAACATGCATGTGGACAGGTGTGTGCGTCCTATGCAAGAAGCCTGTTGTCTAAGTCAGATAACACTGTGAACGTGTCGACCCAGAATAACTCGGCAATGATCTGCTACGGGCATATCATTTAATTGAGAATATAAGCAAAATGTATTTCTTTTATTTTTGTCTTAGTGTAAAGTGTGTATTACTTAAACAGTTTTTAAAGTTTGGGTAAGATGCGTCTAAAATGCAACTTGTGTAAGACACACTGTAGGAGAGGCATTGACATGTCCTTCATTGCAAAACCTGTGTTTGAGCACATGTTTGTAATTGATTGTAATCTACATGCATCTGTTATGCATATTTAAGGTTTAAAGATTTGACATATTTAACTGAGCTACCCTTAATGGAATCCTAGGTTTGAGCTACCTGCTGGGCCAGGTTAATTCCTTTGATGGCCAGCTGGCAGTTTGAAGCTAACTTCCACTGAAAGATATACAACTCTTGGGTAATTAGCATTCTTCTGATAGAAGAAGTGGACAGGGAGACATTTCCATAAGATGCTTAGTTGACTCTCTCAGGCATGCCTCAGGACTGAGGGATGATGCAGCAGAAAAAGTCCCAGGTAGGAAACTAGGCTGGCTTTAGAGCACAAATTCAAACCGCCTTTTTGCCCGTTGCTGTTTGGGTAAGGAAACAGCAGTGCCCATGAACTTTAAAAAGCATCTCAAACTATCAAGAAAGAAGAACAAAACCTTTATAGGTAAGGAGGCCTGAAACTGTATTCTTGGTGGCTAGAGCATGCCCTCTGAGCACTAAGAATGACCCAATGGAACTGGCAAAACTTTCCAAAAATCAAGCTACTCATGTAGTGTGCTTTTACAAGCCACACAGGATGCACTAACTGAAGGCTCATGAGGAAGCAATAAAATCTCAGGTAGGATATACTTTAAATTCCTGAGGAACTCCATAAGGCACTTGGTCTCCCTGAGGACCTGGAGCCCGAGCCCATGCACATCTATGACATTACAGATTAGAGGCTGGGAGCACTACATGAGCATTTCCATTTCCCAGATACACCCCTGTCTTGACGGAATAGGCCATTTAATCAGGAGGCTGTGGGAGAGCTGACCATCCTCCTCTCCCCAATCATAGTGCTCGGACCAGTTGTGCTGCAAACAGGCATCATTCATTTTCCCCACTAGTCCACCAGCTGAGAATTGCCAGCCTGGCCCAGCATTCAGTAGATCACACTGCCTCAGGACTTCTGGATGGTCCCAAGTATATTATGCATGGATTCCCCAGAGACAGACGGGGTACCTGCCTAAAACATAACCAAACACCGGTGTGTGCATCAAAATAAAGAAAATAAAAAGGGAAAGTTTCTAGTTGTGGCAGCTGCATCAAAGGAAAGACACAGTGGGAGTGGGAGTGACTTAATGTAGTGGGACTTGCAAAGAAATTGTTATTTATTGTATTGTGCTGCCCTGGAATTGCAGGGGCACCACAAAGAGGGTAGTGCTTGGTTCTGTGATCTGCCAGGCGCAGCAGCAGGCCTTCATGGGTGCCCCTGCACCAAGAAAAATGTTGTCATGATAAGTCTCCTGAGGGTTGCATTAGGGAGACCAAGAGAAGTCAGCCTTAGAAATTGAACACTCCCCGGACTGGACTTTGTTATGTTGTTCTGACACGTTGTGAGGATTTTGTGTGAGGAATTGGAGGTGTTGCTAAAGAACTCAGGCCCATATTTATACTTTTTTTGCGCCGCATTTGCGCCACTTTTTGACGCAAAAACTGCACAAACCTGCAAAATACAATTGTATTTTGTAAGTTTGCACCGGTTTTGCGTCAAAAAATTGATGCAAATGCGGTGCAAAAAAAAGTATAAATCTGGGCCTCAGTGTCAAAACAGCATTTTAGATTTTCACTGCAACGTATAGGTGAAAATTTGATGATGTGCCTTTCCTGATGATATGCCTTTTTGATAGTGCTAATTCATATAGCTGTTAAATAATGTACTGTTAATTCTAATATTCATTTGTGATGAAATATCTATTTTTCATTGCTAATTAACTGCCAACAGAATAATATTATATATTTAGCTACAAGCACATGGGGGTTACTTTGGTTTCATGGGTTTTGGTCTGCTGGTGCTCTAACCTGTAAAGGAGAGTCACACATATGGGGTCTAGTTTAGATTTAGGTGGTTAATTGTCACCTGTGACCACGTTTTAGATGCACTCCTCTGTATGTTTCAAGGCCCTTTAGAGGGGGTTACCATGAGTTTTTCCTCCTGTCTTGTATATATTTTCTAGTTTGTGCAAAGTATTCAGTTTCAGATGTATTAAAGTACTTTTCCATTTTAAAGAAAAAGCTCTGACTGGGGATTGATTTATACAATGTGATTTACTGTGCTATTGATTTTCTAGCAATCAGCAATACCCTGACTAAGTCTTGGATTACAGTTCCTTGCTACCCTGAAAGTGAAACAGTAAAAGGTGTGGTTTGGTCCAAATTTTGGGGTCCACATTGCAGAAACTCCAGGACACTGGAATCAAAAGACCCTGGTTGTCAAAACTGCTGCCTAGAGACTTCTGAGTGCCATGTGACCCAATGACACAACTGTCATGCAGCGCCGTATTATAACGCTTTGGTGATTTGCACATGGTATGTAATATTATGTAGCTTTTAAGGAACACAAATAATCTTGTAAAAAAAAATATGTATATATATATATATATATATATATATATATATATATATATATATATATATATATATATATACAGACTTCCTGAATTAAACATAGTAATTGAATACCCATGATGTTATGTCTGGTAGGTTTTTAAAGAATATTATTAAGTTATTAAACATGAGCAGAAGTCTAGTTTGGTGCAAATGTGTGTGCATTAATTTGTTGATTTGCACAGAAAAGCATCTTTCCTTCTGTTTGTACACTTGTGATTTATAGAATTTCATTCTATGGAGTCTTGCCTTCATTTTTTAACCGCTTAGGTGCGGGCGTCGGCCACTGGCCGACGCCCACACACCCTCCCTGGTGCGGGTCACGACCAGTGGCCGACACCAGGAAGGGTATCAATAAATCCTCGGGTGCGTCGCACCCGAGGATTTTTTATTTTTTTTAAACCCCCCCCGGGAGACACGGAAGCTTCCGTGTCTCCCCCCGCCCCCCCCACCCGCCCCTTTGTGACGTCAGCGCGCCTCGCGGCGCGCTGACGTTGCAAAGGTGTTTTCCCCATCAAAGCAGGAAGCAGCCTTGCGGACGCTTCCTGCTTTGATGGGGAAAACGGCCTTTCTCACGTTCGGGAAGGCCTCGTAAGAAAGGGGAGTGTCTCCCCTTTCTTACGAGGCCTTCCTGAAAGTGTTTCCTGGCCCCCGATCGCAGCTGCGAACCCGATCGCGCCCCCCCCCCCCAGGGGATTGTTTTTAAAAAAAATAAAAAATAATAAAAAATAAAAAAAATGACAGGGGGTCGCCCGTGGGCAGGGTGACCCCCTGTGGGGGCAATTTTTTTTTTAGATGTTGTAGGGTTTCCCTGGGGGCCATTTTGGCCCCCAAGGAAACCATACAACAACTAAAAAAAATAGATCTATATATAGATCTATATTTATATATCTATGTAGATAGATATATCTATGTACATGGATATATCTATAGTTACATCTATGTACATAGATATATATATATATATAGAGGTAGATCTATATATACCAAAGAGATTTATAAAGTGCGCTACTCACCTGTGAGGGTCTCAAGGCGCTTGGGGAGGGCGGGGGGAGGGAAAGGGGCTGGGAGGTTCACTGTTCGAAAAGCCAGGTTTTGAGGCCCTTCCTGAAAAGAAGTAGGTTTTGGGTCTTGCGAAGGTGGGTTGTGAGGGCGTTCCAGGTTTTGGGTGCAAGGTAGGAGAAGGATCTGCCCCCGGTGGTGGTGTGTTTGATGCGGGGGACAGAGGTCAGCTGAGCGGACGTTTCGTGTGGGGGTGTGGAAGGTGACTCTCGTTGAGGTAGGCAGGGCCTGTGTTGTGGAGTGATTTGTGTGCGAGGATGAGGATCTTGAAGGTGATCCTTTTGTCAATGGGGAGCCAGTGGAGGGATTTGAGGTGTGGAGAGATGTGTTTGTGTCGGCGGAGGTCGAGGATGAGTCGTGCTGCTGAGTTCTAGATGCGTGTAGTTTGCGCTTGAGTTTTAGAGTGGTGCTGGCGTAGAGGGCGTTTCCGTAATCAAGCCTGCTGCTGATGTGTGCGTGAGTGACAGTTTTTCTGGTCTCTGTGGGGATCCATTTGAATGTTTTTCAGTATACGGAGTGTGTTGAAGCATGAGGAGGTGAGAGCGTTGATTTGTTGGGTCATCGAGAGGGAGGAGTCTAGGATGATGCTGAGGTTGCGTGCGTGGTTGGCGGGGGTGGGTGCAGGGCCTAGCGTGGTGGGCCACCATGAGGGGTCCCAGGTGTTTTTGTGTGGGCCAAAGAGGATTATTTCGGTTTTGCTTGAGTTGAGTTTCAGGTGATTGGCTGTCATATATATCACTTTTGTCAATATGTGTGTGGTTTCCCTGGGGGGAAAAGGGTCCGACTTGTCTAGTGGCAGTTTTAGTGCCATAAAGAAGCGCAGAAGGTTTATATGCCTACTGCAAAGAGCAAATCTGTATTTTATGTAAATAGCTGAGTACATTAGCAAAGTCTATGGAGAGATGAAGGGCACTTTTGCTGGGTGGTAATGAGGGAATCCGAGGAGGAGGGAGTGGGAGCACCAATAATGATTGTTGGACTGGGCGCAGGAGGTGCTAAAGACTGTGACGAATGGTATGTGACAAGGTGTTTTTTGAGTGTCTTGAAAGTACGTGCTGATTGAGGGAAGAAGCGCAGGTAAGGTGGCCTCTACTGTTGCACGTATCTCACACACCATCGATTTTGTGACTGTCTACGTAGGCTAGTGTTTTAGAGCAACAGTTTAGCCAATAGCAGAGATGGCATCTTGATGGATGACTGCTGCCTACACTCGGGTTATAGAGGACCGCTCTGACATAGGATCAGAGACTGAGACATCAGATACTGAGACAGCATCTGAGGGATAGGACAATGGCGCAGACTCTGGGAGTGATTTTTCAGTCAGAGGAGTCCCATTCGATAACTCCTCTTCCAGTACATTATGAGGGAGGTGATGAGGACAGTCCTGCTGTCCCTTCGCAAGCTGTTTGTGCAACTGGGTAATAGTGGGTTAGGTCAACCCAGAGAGCAGGTGAATGCGGCGGCAAGCAGAGAGAGAGTGCTCTCTTGGGAGCTCCCCAATTTAGTTCAGCCCCAAATTCCACCACCCAAATCATATTGTGGAGACATCAAAATTATCCATGGCAAAACAAACTGGTTTTGTAAGGCAGGCACCTGTGTTTTTGGTCCTGGATTCGGCGGCCATATAGAGAAACACACTAAACCCAAACATTTCTGGAAACTAGACATTCGGGGGAGTCCACAGAGGTGTGACTTGTGTGGCTTCCCCAAAGTTTTCTTACCCAGAATACCCTGCAAAGCTGAAATGTTGAAAAAAAACTCAATTTTTCTCGCATTTCTGTCACACAAACTACAGGAATATCCTGGGATCCACAATATTCCTACCACCCAGTGACTCCTCACCTGTCCTGATAAAAACACTACCCCACTTGAGTGCCTACACCTAGTGTCAGTGTCAGGAATGGATCACCCCAGGGTCAACAGCTGCCTCACGTAAGGACCAACATTGACCGTTGTGTGATCTATTCCTGTCGCAGGCACCAGGCCTAACCACACAAGTGAGGTATCATTTTTATCGGGAGGCTTGGGGGAACGCTGGGTGGAAGGAAATGTGTGGCTCCTCTCAGATTCCAGAACTTTCTGTCACCGAAATGTGAGGAAAACTTGTTTTTTTAGCCACTTTTTGAGGTTTGCAAAGGATTCTGGGTAACAGAACCTGGTCCGAGCCCCGCAAGTCACCCCTCCTTGGATTCCCCTAGGTCTCTAGTTTTCAGAAATGCACAGGTTTGGTAGGTTTCCCTAGGTGCCGGCTGAGCTAGAGGCCAAAATCTACAGGTAGGCACTTTGCAAAAAACAGCTCTGTTTTCTGTGATGTGTCCACGTTGTGTTTTGGGGCATTTCCTGTCGCGGGCGCTAGGCCTACCCACACAAGTGAGGTATCATTTTTATCGGGAGACTTGGGGGGACGCTGGGTGGAAGGAAATTTGAGGCTCCTCTCAGATTCCAGAACTTTCTGTCACCGAAATGTGAGGAAAACTTGTTTTTTTAGCCACTTTTTGAGGTTTGCAAAGGATTCTGGGTAACAGAACCTGGTCCGAGCCCCGCGAGTCACCCCATCTTGGATTCCCCTAGGTCTCTAGTTTTCAGAAATGTACAGGTTTGGTAGGTTTCCCTAGGTGCCGGCTGAGCTAGAGGCCAAAATCTACAGGTAGGCACTTTGCAAAAAACAGCTCTGTTTTCTGTGATGTGTCCACGTTGTGTTTTGGGGCATTTCCTGTCGCGGGCGCTAGGCCTACCCACACAAGTGAGGTATCATTTTTATCGGGAGACTTGGGGGGACGCTGGATGGAAGGAAATTTGAGGCTCCTCTCCGATTCCAGAACTTTCTGTCACCGAAATGTGAGGAAAACTTGTTTTTTTAGTCACTTTTTGAGGTTTGCAAAGGATTCTGGGTAACAGAACCTGGTCAGAGCCCCGCGAGTCACCCCATCTTGGATTCCCCTAGGTCTCTAGTTTTCAAAAATGTACAGGTTTGGTAGGTTTCCCTAGGTGCCGGCTGAGCTAGAGGCCAAAATCTACAGGTAGGCACTTTGCAAAAAACAGCTCTGTTTTCTGTGATGTGTCCACGTTGTGTTTTGGGGCATTTCCTGTCGCGGGCGCTAGGCCTACCCACACAAGTGAGGTATCATTTTTATCGGGAGACTTGGGGGGACGCTGGGTGGAAGGAAATTTGAGGCTCCTCTCCGATTCCAGAACTTTCTGTCACCGAAATGTGAGGAAAACTTGTTTTTTTAGCCACTTTTTGAGGTTTGCAAAGGATTCTGGGTAACAGAACCTGGTCAGAGCCCCGCGAGTCACCCCATCTTGGATTCCCCTAGGTCTCTAGTTTTCAAAAATGTACAGGTTTGGTAGGTTTCCCTAGGTGCCGGCTGAGCTAGAGGCCAAAATCTACAGGTAGGCACTTTGCAAAAAACAGCTCTGTTTTCTGTGATGTGTCCACGTTGTGTTTTGGGGCATTTCCTGTCGCGGGCGCTAGGCCTACCCACACAAGTGAGGTATCATTTTTATCGGGAGACTTGGGGGGACGCTGGGTGGAAGGAAATTTGAGGCTCCTCTCAGATTCCAGAACTTTCTGTCACCGAAATGTGAGGAAAACTTGTTTTTTTAGCCACTTTTTGAGGTTTGCTAAGGATTCTGGGTAACAGAACCTGGTCAGAGCCCCACGAGTCACCCCATCTTGGATTCCCCTAGGTCTCTAGTTTTCAAAAATGTACAGGTTTGTTAGGTTTCCCTATGTGCCGGCTGAGCTAGAGGCCATAATCCACAGGTAGGCACTTTGCAAAAAAACAGCTCTGTATTTTGTGAAAAAATGGGATGTGTCCACGTTGTGTTTTGGGGCATTTCCTGTCGCGGGCGCTAGGCCTACCCACACAAGTGAGGTATCATTTTTTTCGGGAGACTTGGGGGAACATAGAATAGCAAAACAAGTGTTATTGCCCCTTATCTTTCTCTACATTTTTTCCTTCCAAATATAAGAGAGTGTGTAAAAAAGACGTCTATTTGAGAAATGCCCTGCAATTCACATGCTAGTATGGGCACCTCGGAATTCAAAGATGTGCAAATAACCACTGCTCCTCAAAACCTTATCTTGATCCCATTTTGGAAATGCAAAGGTTTTCTTGATACCTCTTTTTCACTCCTCATATTTCAGCAAATGAATTGCTGTATACCCAGTATAGAATGAAAACCAACTGCAGGGTGCACCTCATTTATTGGCTCTGGGTACCTAGGGTTCTTGATGAACCTATAAGCCCTTTATATCCCCGCAACCAGAAGAGTCCAGCAGACAAAACGGTATATTGCTTTCAGAAATCTGACATCGCAGGAAAAAGTTACAGAGTAAAACATAAAGAAAAATGGCTGTTGTTTTCAGCTCAATTTCAATATTTTTTTATTTCAGCTGTTATTTTCTGTAGGAAAACCTTGTAGGATCTACACAAATGACCCCTTGCTGAATTCAGAATTTTGTCTAGTTTTCAGAAATGTTTAGCTTTCCGGGATCCAGCATTGGTTTCACACCCATTCCTGTCACTAACTGGAAGGAGGTTGAAAGCACCAAAAATAGTAAAAATGGGGTATGTCCCAGTAAAATGCCAAATTTGTGTTGGAAAATGTGGTTTTCTGATTCAAGTCTGCCCGTTCCTGAAAGGTGGGAAGATAGTGATTTCAGCACCAGAAACCCTTTGTTGATGGCATTTTCAGGGAAAAAACCACAAGCCTTCTTTGGCGGCCCTTTTTTCCCATTTTTTTGGAAAAAACTAAATTTTCACTGTATTTTGGCTATTTTCTTGGTCTCCTCCAGGGTAAACCACAAACTCTGGGTACCATTAGAATCCCAAGGATGTTGGAAAAAAAGGACGCAAATTTGGCGTGGTTAGCTTATGTGGACAAAAAGTTATGAAGCCCTAAGCGCGAACTACCCCAAATAGCCAAAAAAGGGCTCAGCACTGGGGGGGAAAAGGCCCAGCAGCTAAGGGGTTAACACAGTTATCCTCTTCTATCCACCAGCTGATTGCCTCTTGGGCTATCACAGTTTTCTCCTTTCCTCTTGTACTTTCGGTTCCTCTCTTTGTATTTTTATTCTGAGTCTCTTCATTGATGTCTGTTTCCTTTATCCTCAAATTTGTTTGCCTTCTCTCATGCCCCCTCCAATGGTCCACCTGACCTGCACATTCTTATATCTGTACTTCTTACAGCCTTTGTGCTTCACATGTTTGCCTGCAGAGTCTTAAAAAAAATCCCCTTTTAAGTATATTGCTGAAGAGATATTGGAGGAAGAATAACAGGAGAGAGACAGTTTTTAAATATGGGGTTCCTCCCCCCCTTTGTTCTACCTCCCATTTCATATTTTCTGTATTGCTCCAGCTATCTTATCTATTTCTGCTTTCAGCATTTAATCATACCTCTCAAATCTCTCCCATGCACATTCCTCATTCTATTTTCTGGTCCTTTGCTCCACTTCCATTTCTTCTTTTCTTAGTCTCCCAAGCAAGTTCATTGTTGTTTACCTCATTTTAACCTCTCTACTTTGTTTCTTCATCTCTATGATTCAAGTGTTTACCAATTTGTATTTCTTTTTCATATTTTCATTTAACTATAGCCTGCCTTTCTACATTCTCCCATTGTTCTCCCTTTGTGTCATCTGGGTTTTGAAAAATATTGTCCTGTGAAATTCCTCTATTTTTGATCTTCACTCATAGAAGGCTCTATTCTTTTTTCTCATGTTCTTGTTGACTTCATAAAGTCTATACTCTTTATAATATTACATTATCCTGAACACTATCTTTTATTTTTTTAAGATACAGATTTGGTGTTTGCTAGCTCTTATGCAGCTGGGTGTTCTATTGTGAACATACAGTCTAAAAATGCTTAAATAACAGAATAAAAACCTTTGATAATTGGTCTAGGCAAGGGTTTTGTGGCATGCCAATAGCATGGGAAATGTTTTTCAATCAATTCAGAAATGATATCCATCCTCTTGAAGACTTATGTTTTAACAGGGCCTTAATGAAACCTGACTATTACAAGATCTCATTGAGGCCCCTTCATGATGCCTAAACAACCTGTTTCCTAAGTACGATCTTAGTTCATTTTGTTTACTGTCTTACTAAGGTGAACATTCTAGTGCATTTATTCAGACTATGAGAAATAAGGTAGAAAATGAAATTGCATTGCAAATGTACTGTAATGTGACATTAGAGACAGCAAAGTGGGGGTGGGATTCAATTCTGCGTGACTGCAGGACTCAATTTTTCAACAAGCCAAGTTGAACGTGATATCCAGTGGGATGACTATAGTAATTTGAGAACCAGAAAAAGCTAAATATTTGCTCAATCAGTATGATCAAAAGAAAAAAGGGTGTTAGTAAAAAACTGAAATGCTTGCTCTTGCACAAAAATATACCTCTTTCCTCATTTATTGTCTCTCCCTTCATTTCTCTATTTTCCACTTCAGTTCTGCTCTCTTTTGACCTGGGACCTAGGAACAAACTTTGGCTGACACTATCTAATATGGGTGTCCCTAAAGGTCTTCTAAACCTTATAGTCCTACTTCACGACAATACCTTTGCCCAAAACAGGAGCGTAATGATGGTGAATTATCTGACCCAGTTGCTATCGGAAGAGGAGTTTAGCAAGGTTGCGTTCTAGCACCCACCCTCTTCCTTCTATATATAAACAATTGTATCAAATATTTAACCAATTGTAATAATGATTCGCTTAAGTTGGCAGGCAAGAAAATCCCAGGTCTGCTTTATACGATGACACCATCCTATTATCCAAAACTCCTATGGGATTGCAAAACGTGGCTAACCAATTCTGTTTGTTCTGCAAAGATTTTGGTTTGGAAGTTAACATTAATAAAACTAAGCTTATGATATGTAGCTCCAGGAAAACAAAAGCTAAAGCGACTATTTCAATGAATTCTATTTCTTTGGAAAGGGTCACTGAGTATGATTACTTGGGGATCAGATTAATAGATTTGGGCAGTTGGGTCGCAGCTATTAGAAAAGGGGCTCATATAATATGCCAAAGAGGGGGGGCCTTAGGACGTAAAGCTAGGACTGTAGTTAGCCCACCTTTGAATCCTATCCTTGAAATATATAAAGTTCAAATTTGAGGTGCTGCACTGTATGGGGCAGAGTTATGGTTCCAAAGGCAGTTGGATGGTCAACAAATTAAAGAGAATAATTTTCTCAGGTATATAACCAGGTTGGGGAAAGGTACACCGATGATCCCTCTCAGACTTGATCTTGGAACAAATAGTATTAAAGATGTAGCAGGTCTGAGACCTCTCTTATATTGGATCTGCATATGGAAAATGGAAGAGTTGGAACCTTTTCGAGATACAATAAAAGATCTTAGAAAGACCCAGAACAGCTGGAAAAAAGTCAGCTGGTTGAGGGAGATGAAATTGGCCTGGGATGAATTGGCTTTTCCCCACTTTTGGGAGAGACCCGAATCGATCCCCACTAATGCTACTTCATTAGTTAAACAGAGATACTGGGAGAAGGCCAATGCTGAGGTCCTTCATAGCAATGGGGTGGGCCGATTAACTTCTGAGTTTCTGCTTGTAAAACAAGAACCATGTCCTGAGCCATTTTTTTGATCTTCCAATACCTGCTTATGCCCGTGCTCTATTCCTCCAGTTCAGATATGGAACTTTTCCAGTTAACAGTTTTACTGCTCGATGGTAGAATAATAGTTCCAAAGCAAATAAATACTCAAAATGCAATATATTGGAGGAATCAATTGAACATGTTTTTTTTTTGTCCCCTATATAAGAGTCCTAGGGGAAAATGGATTATTCCATTGTGTAAAGCTTTGCTATTACATGCCCGAGCCAACGCCTATAGAATTTGTAAATATGATTTCTCTACATTGGTTGTAAGCGCGGTCACTACATTTTTGACAGCAGCTTGGTCTGTTTGTTATAGGGCTACTTTTAGTGTCTGACTCCCAATGTTGAGCCATATAGCAGGTATAGTGGGGAAGAATAGATGGTCATGGTTTTTGGATGGTTCGCCCCCTTTTTCCCGTTTCTATTTAATGGTTTTAGAGATGATATTTTCTTATTAAATTTTATTATAACTTACAATGATAATATTATGATAACAAAAGTTTCTGCTTTTATTATTTTTAGTTTTTATGGTCAATGGTTAAGACAAAGCACTTATCTGTCAATCTACTTACTGTATAACAGCACACTGCACTTTAGACTGTTATGACCAGAACAGTTCCTATGATTCATGGCTGAGATATTGTATTTATTCATAAATCTATTTACTGTATGAAAGCACACTGCACTTTAGACTGTTAGTGTGAGAATTATTTGAATACGAGTGGCTCTGGTTACAAAATGTATGTCTCTTTAGGCAAATGGTATACTGAACCTTAGACTAGTAGTCTTAAAATTCTTTTTATAATGAAGTCTTGATTTTATTATGTATTTATATATGTATTAATGGTTAAAAGTACATCTTATTTTAAATAGCTGTGAATGGGAATTTAATAGTCTTCAGTAGGAGTTTGCTGAAATGTGCTGATGATCGGTTTTCAAGCAGGCAAGAAGGTCTCCTGTTATTCATTTCCCCTAGACTATGAAGAACCCAAAGGTTGCTCCTGCTTTTAGTATTAATTAAGAGCTTTTTACTATTTATTTTTACATGTTTCTTTTTAATTTTTCTTCTTTTTATGTACTGATGTATGGTTGATTGTACTTTAATGGTCTAAATTTTGACTGAATAAAGAGAATTGAATACTTCTTTCCTCATTTATCGTCTCTCCCTTCATTTCTCTATTTTCCACTTCAGTTCTGCTCTCTTTTCCTCAGAATTACAGCTGTCACAGGAACAGTGCATAAACCATGGCACCAGAAAAGAAAAGTGGGGTGGTGGTGGGGACCCTACTGAATAGGGCTTCCTGCAAGAGTGGGAATGTTGCCACAGGGAAGAAGGTAGGGGGAGTGATAGGTTGTTTTGTAAATGGTAAAGGATGCCTAGTACATAAGCAACATAGTTGCTATTTTAGAAAATACATGAAGAGAAATTTCAAAGTTGACTGTCTAAAATACATCATATCCTTGCTCAATATCTTGAGGACTCATAATTAAGGTATTAAGTTAATTTAATGCAGTGTGAATGGTCTGAATAACAAAGGGCACAACCAATGGAAGCTATGGTACAGAGCAGACATGCTTAACTTAGAGGCAATGTGTGAACTATTTATGCTGTAAATGTGACTAAAATAATATGATGTAGACATTTCAGTGTTAACAGTGTCTTTACTCCATTAAAAGAATCAATCAGATTTACCTCTACCAGATTTGGCTGTAATAATCAATTGAACAAATTTAACACAGGAAGCAAAAACGAATTGAACGTTTATGTGTATTAGGTATATATAATTATATTAACATCTGCAGAGGGATGGACATTATTTGTAGAATTAGTTTCTAGTGTACACAATTGCCTCTTCAATATATGGTAAGGGAGTGTACATAGATAGTGTAATTTAGTTTGAAAATGTATTATGGATCAAAAATCAAAGTCTCCACATTAATAGAGGCTTATTTTAGCAATGCCTCAAACCCAGTATATCTTCTTGGTGAATGTGTTTGTAATCTTTCACTTGAATATCCTAACTGCAGCATTACAAGCTAACATGTTTCACTATATCTCCAAAATATATTGCTGCACTCAATTTAAAAATGTACTTCTTTACCACCCCTAATCATCTCTCTGTTTTCCATCCAAATTAAACTTTTAACTCGAATTCTGTGTTGAAGTTAATTAACTCATTTATCTTGGTGTTGTAGTTTAATATTCTCAGGCTTTAATGTAACGAGATAACATTGAAAGTGTTATAATGTGCTTACATTGGTCTTGCTGTCGTGGATAAATGATCAAGCAAATCTTCCCTAAATTTCTCTTTTGGGCAATCTTCTACCATATATACCAGATTTGGTTCTTGAAGCTTGAGAACCACTTCAATTTAGTTTTGTTTTTCGTAATAAACTAACAGATATTGGTAAGGAATATATGTTTCTCAAGCAAATGAGTTATTATTACCACATCACTGTCCTGCATGTATTGGTGATTCTATTCTTTCTTGGTTATTCACTGGTTATCAGATGAATTTTTCCAACTAGAAGTAAAGGCTTACCTGGCAAATATTATGCATTTAAAACAAAACTATCCCATCTGATAATGCAGAACAACAAATAGCCGTGATTAATGCCACTCAAAAGATACATTTTTATTATAGATAACTAGAATTGACCATTGCATAGACAAGATGTTTAAGCATATGGTACAAGAACAATTAAAAATAAATATAACAGAATGATCAGAATATGCCTCACCCAGGACTGAGACATGCCATTTCACATTTATACTTTCTGCCATATCCAGTGAGTCAACACATTTCAGGTAAGAGGGTGGTTTGACATTTTATGATGATGGCAGTTGTATGCCACTGTGGTCTAAATAGTTAACCGAGCACTGGTGGTAGCATTCAAGTTGCTCACAGCCTCTTCTATAGCAACAAGTGATGAGCTGATTAATTTAATCATGTTTCCTGCAAATGAGTTTGTATGCTGTAATCTTTTTAAACATTTCAAATCTTTTCTAACACCTTTTAGAATGTTTTTATGACGTTGGGTAATTTGTGTTTTGGAAGAGTCTGGTAATTTTATATTGTTGACCTTAGAATAAGGTCTAAATCACTGACGTTTTTGATTGATGTGCAAAAAAAGCTTAGGTGGTTCAGTGTGTTGTCTGATGCCAATCACAGATAGTACAAATAATTAGGAATTTCCCAGAAAAAGGTTTAGAGGGAAAGGTGGTGGGAATTAAATGTCAGGAGTGAGAAGTGTGTGTACCTTAGTTACTGAAGTAGTATTCTTTAGGTGCTCATAGAAAGTGTTAAAACCCTGATATTGGATAAGTAAAGAAAGGTGAGATATGGAATAGTCCCTTTAAATTCCAATTAAGTTGCCCAGGAATCTTCTGGTTAAGGCACACACAGCACAGACCTTGTGTCTAGATTAGCCATCAGAGAAAATTATCTCTAGGCCTAGGGACTGATAGATTCCAGTGCCTCAGGTTAACTGCTTAGTTTAGCTTTAAGAGTTTAGGAGAGCAGGTGAGCTAACTCTTATTAAATAGTGAAAGATATAAGAAATCTTGTGTGTAGAAGGAAATGCAAGACAAGAAGCCCCAAACAAATTCCTCATGATTTTGAACATGTGAAGATGTAATAAAAGGATAAGGCTAGAAATTGTGCATTGAAGGCATGATTATTGCACTTCTTCAATTAGGGCTTTTCTCTCAAATTATACTAAAAAATTCCCCAACATAACCTGTAGTAGTTTTGCTTCAAGAAGAGAATCGTAGAAGCTGGTCTGACTTGCACTAGACTAGCCACAGACTCAACATTGAGCAGCAAGGAAACACTTGGGCATTGACTCATATCTGATGTGTGATATTAAAAGCCCAAAATCAAATCCCTTAGGGTATTAAACATGTGACACTTTGGTAAAAGTGAAGTCAAGAGACAAAAAGTGAGCCAAATAGAAGTTATGGAAGTAAAGACATGGCCTGCTCAGATTTAGAACCTCTATGGAAGACCTGTCAAAACAATGGGACACACACTGACCAACTGTTAGACAGGGTTTGAGTCACAGATGGGCCATGTTTCCCAAATCATTTCAAGAGTCATTCATGTTAGTAGTATCTTACTCACCCGCTTTACAGTAAAAAGCATTATTGGTCAGAAGCCCTGTTATTGTTCTATAGACCCATATTAAGACATATAAGAAGCCCCAGGACCACTTTTATATAGATATAACCTACATGACATCTCTATATGTTTTATCCTAACTGTAGCTGTCTCAAACCACTAAATATTTTGACAGTTACACCTCCTCCGCAGCCAATGATTGTGTGGATCCCTTGTCAGAGACAGAGATAAAGACCTTCATCACAGAAGAATTTTCAGGGCTATGAAAATGTCTTTATTAAAAATTAAATACGTCCACCTAAAAAGTACCCAGGCTCTGTCAGACTACACAAACTTGTGAGTCTGCTGGATATTTGCCCCAGAACTGTTAAATATATTGGTATTGTTGTTGTGTATTCATTTTAGCTATAATTTTGTACACGTTATTTTAGCAAATTAGGCCTGCCGCTGTGCACTTTACCCTAGATATATTTGATTTAGCTTTGCTATATTATTTTAACATTAACCACTTTTGCGATCTTGTTTTATTTTCCCTATCTAGCTGTTCTTCACCTAGGTCAGCACTGTGTTCTTAAACATTTCTTTCACTCTGTGCTTTTCTGGCTGCAGTATGATAGGTTGCCCCCAAAGTGGTACCCTTTGTCTCCAATGTTCACAGAAACATGCACACTCTTACGTGGGGATCCTTTCTTGCAACATCAGATGCTTTATTATAAAAACACTACTTTGACCCATGTACGGTAGAGGGAGATTCCAGCGAGATGACCACGACTGTATGCTGATTGCTGATCACTCCGCTACTGCTGCTTATGTAGACTACAGGCCTCTTGCTCAGGTATGGGGGATGATGTCTTCCCAGGGGGAACCTGAAAGGCAGAATTAGAGATTATCATGCTGTGCTCTAACATAGCTTAGGTAGGAACTATCCCTACAAACCTTGGTGACGGTATGGTAGTGTTATGCTTGTGTTTTACTCTCCTAGTCACAATTTTAATCTTATTGTGCTTCATCGTTCTAGTTATTACAATACATGCTTTTTTATCTAGGATGCAGTTACTTCAATAAAACCTTATTGAACTTTACTCTACCTCTGATTGTCCTTGCATATGTGAGACTAATGTACCTGAGAGAAATGGATGAGATCTGAGTGATCACAATTCCCCTGAGAAGTCATGTATGTCATGCTCCTGGTTGCCCTAATCATCCCTGCTCTTGGGTGGAGATGAGGCACTGCTAGTTAGCCGGAACAAACCTGTATTAGGCCGAAAGGTGTCACATGGTGTGGGATCAGACCCAGTCCCCCCGCTGTACAGGTGATTCTGCCACACAAATCCATTAGTCTCACTAGGATAATGAGGACCTATGCGACATTGTCAATAAGATAATTTTCTGACTATTTTTCCTTTCTAATAGGATAATAATTGGTACCTTAAACTTGTAAGAAAATGAATATTAGCACTAACCTTAACTAAAAACAGTTAAAACTGTTCTGCACACTTTTATCAATGTTCTTCAATATTTTTGTGGCAGCCACCTAACTGATATTTGCTATGTGTGAAATCGATTTTAACCTTTAATATTCTTTTAACTGAATTTATACCTTTGTAAGATTAAGGTCCTGATTTAGATCTTGACGGTGTAACTGCTAAGCCATGTCAGCAGTGGGCCCGAAAAGACCATCAAGTCGATGGAGTTCTGCCCGCCGTATTTAGATTGTATTATGGCTGATCCGAAGACTGCCATGACAGAAAGCACTCCATCATCCCATAGCCGATCCAGCAGACTCCAATGCTAACGAGTAGCCCACAGTTGCTGTCTTGATGGTGGGATACCACAGAGCTATTTTGGGTCACACAGTCATGCTGGCGGTGCTTAAGAGGTTGGCCCATGATGGTGGAAGTCATTCACGGAACCCATTCAGTATAGTACTATGGCTTGGGCTGTTGGTCGGCTGCTAGCAGCCCACTCCTTTTGCATATTGGACAATTGTAAACACATGCAAAACAAACTATGAAAAAACACACTCAATGTCATACCATGATCCTTTGCTATTCTCACTGCAGAACACCATTTACTCAACAGAACCAACCACGCAGAAAAAAACAGTGTTTTTCCTGTGTTTCTCACCCTCTGTGGTTGTTGTTCAGATTATTTTAATCCCCTACATCTTTTTGGGCACTATTATTTTTAATAAATAATCACAATAGAAGGGAGGAGATATCCTCATTTCACAGAGGGAGAGTTGTCTTGTCATGGTGGATGAAATCATTAAAGTAGAACCACAATTGTTTGGAACAAAATACAACCATATCTCAGAAAATGCAAATGTGGTCCAGAATAGTTGACAGGGTGAAAGCTGTAGCAAACAACCTGCACACACAGAGGAGATTAGGAAGAGGTGGATTGACCTGTGGTGGAGAGTGTATTCCCAGGCTTTCAAGCCTCACTTGGAGGCTCAGAGGACTGGTGGTGGCTCTCCTAAACCCCCATTACAATTCTTTCCCTGGGAGGAGAAGGACTTGCAGATCCTACACCATGAAGGCTTGACAGGAATCCCTGGTGGAGTGGAGACTGGTAAGTTGCATCTATGTATGTCTCACTATTTTCAAATGGAGTCCTGCCCTTAAGTTAGACATTTAGAATGCTTCAACATCCTTATAAAAACACATATCCATACTTGACTCCACAAAATATCTTGTTTCATACAAATTACTGGCATCATGGTTGCATCTCTGTTTTTAACAATATGCAATATGTATATACATCCCTTGTGTTTGTTTAGTCCCTTGCTTTCTATCAATGTATGTTCTCGTTCTCCCAAAAACACGTCCAAAACTCCATCCATTTTCACATGAAGGTATAGTGCTTGTAAGTGGTATTTTCACTTATTCACATCATACCCATATGTGTGTACATGTTAAAAATGTGTATTCATCTCCACTATAGTTATTGAAATCAATATGTGTAACTCACTTTTTAAACAAGTATTGTATATGGTGTGAACAGATTACTACAACTACCATGATGCTCGATTTTTGTATTGTGAAACAATAGTGCAATGTAATGTTGCTCCACCTTCCTTTATTTCCATATGTGCACACATCTCAAATACATGTGCATTCGACAGTCACTGTGTCATGCTATCAATGAAAATGCCAGTGGTGTATCTCAAGATGTTGACACCGTCTCATAGCTACATTCAAGTGATGTAAATGCTCGCATAATTCATAGTCTGTTGAACCCAAGCTTTTCTATCATGTGATGTGGCATGCTGAATAGAAGTAGTATCCACACACAATTTATTTTGCACTGTCCATATGATAACCAATGACAGTTTTATTCTTAAATTGAACCACAGTTTTTCAAATTTTTGTAACCTGCTAGGCCTTGGAATGGTCTAGTACTCTAATCTACTCACCACTGTATTGGGTTAACTGTCCTGTACATGTAATATACAACTTAGAAAGAACATTTTGCATTTCCGGACATCGCTACAACATTAACGCTGGAGTTAGCATCTGTGTAATTCAGCCTGCATGTCTAAGACAATGAAAATCGTACAAAGGTCTAATCATTCCATCAGTCTGATTTACATTTTTTAGATTTCCCGATTTGTAGCTAAAGACACATATGATGTACAAACCAGATTTTAATTCTATTTTGTCTGCTTTCTTCTCAGGTCTAACACCTCGGGCCAGTGTACCACCGTCTGCCACTCAAGACATCTCCACACTAGACCAGGATCAAGCCTTCAGGGAGGACTCCAATCCTGCAAACCCAGCTGATCGAAAGCAGCCTGGTCCATCTGGTCTTTCTGGCTAGACAGATCCAGTGAGTCACACTCGGCCCAAACCTACACCTCCCACCCCAGCTGCAACATCTCCTCAGCATCAGGATACCTCCACTTCCTGTGTACTGAGGAACTACATACCAATCTTGTGCCCCCCAGTCCTTGCTTTTGTTGAGACAACACCAACACCGCCTTCAGTTGTGCAGGATCCAGTGGGATGGGGCATACTGCCTCAAGGGCACAGGGTAGTGTGGGTAGGCATCATAGGAGGGAGTCTGTGGGCCTGCAGAGTAAGGCCATTGGTGCTTTTGACAGCTAGACCACTGTTGACTGAATATTAGAAGCATTACATTGTGCAAAAGATGTGATGGACCAGGTCGATACTGAGCCCTGGGAGATCAAGGATGCGCAGAGGGAGCTCATGCTAGAAATACAAACTCACAATGGTAAAATGAGCTTCCTGACTGGGGTGCTTTTTGACATGTATCACCACATGTGCAGGGCTTTTCCTATACCATCTGCCCCTGCCTGTGGTCATTATACATCTGGAGCAAGAACACTACTGCCAGCAACAAACAGAGAGGCACTGCTACATGAGGAGCCTGCTCCTCCCACTCAGTCCCCGCACCTGTGCCCTACCCTCCTCCCTGGAGGGGACAGTCATCCGAACGACCAGGAGAAGATGGCAAGACCTCTACCACCACCTCCAAGAGAAGCAGATTCTAATTTCCTCCAGTGTGTGCCTACCAGTCACTCTGTGTACTATTTCAGGGACACACTTACCTTTTTTGAGGACAGTTGTTTTTTGTACATTGGACTCCAAACTGGTTTTGGCTCTACTACTATACTTCCATCAATCATGTCTTTTTTCAGTTCATTTTGTCATTGTTTCTTTTGTGTCATGCAAATAGATGACATGGACACAAACTACAAGATTTACAGTATGTTGAATTTATTGTCACATTTCATTTGTCATTTGTCATGTCTGTCTTCCACCATCATGTCAACTCTTTTGAACATTTATTTGTAAAGGAAAATGAGAAATGAAAAAGAGGTCATGTATTACCTGCTTTATTCACACAAAACAAAACAAAATCACAATGTATTGGTAACATGCATCTGCAGGTAAGAAGTCCTAGATGAAATCAGAGCTGAGTTTCACAAACCAAGGATAACCCCAATAATCAGTGCCATTTAGAGGTGAACAGTGCATGACCCTGACACCTTGGAAGAAAGGTAATATTTCATGGGATTAAATTCAATATGCCAACTGTCCTTGATGTATGACCTCAGCAAGAGCCATACATCCTGCCCACACATTAGGACTCCTACATCAATAACACCAATAGTCTACATCATGGCAGTAAAAACAATTCGAGGCCACGTGACCATTAAAGGACACTGTGGCAGCATCTGGTGCAATGTCACAGCGGTGTTCTTAAAAAACATGTTATCAACTATGAGGAGACACCAACAGCTACCTTCACTGAACACAAATTTGAGATGTAACCAATGTGATGAAAGAACAGCACACTATGGTTTGCCATACACATGTTTGTTTGAGCAAGTTTAGTAGCACATTTTGCCTTGAAGGCAACATCACACAGAACACAGATCTGATAAACTCTCACGAACTTCCATTTAATCACAGTGCAAGCTGTTTCTGTACAGGATCTGTCCAACCCAAGTGTGTGTCTGTCCCAGGATCAACACATGTTCACTTTGTACTTTCCACCTGCAAAATATTACTACAAATGTCACAACTGAAGATGACATGGTGAAGGTCCCTGAAACAGGATAACAAGGGATAATTAATTATTTCACATATTAAATTTTACTCAAATGACAAGTTAGGAGGACACATATATTTAGCACAAGTAAAGTTAATCTATGTCAATAAACAAAGTAGTAAATGTAGGGAAACTCTGATTCACTGACATCTTTGCCTTCGGCTTTCCTGAACTGACAATTTGTACCAAATTACCATTGCAGAGTGATATGTTCCCTATGCCACAGTTTGTTCTGACATTAAAGGTTACAATATGCAAGGTAAATTTACACTCAAGTGAAAAAGTGGTCAGTAACATCTTGACGTAGGTCAATTTCTTCTTCTCCACTGTCATCTTCTTTGGGCATTTCAACATCCTCTCCCATTTGCTCTTGACGGTCTCCATCCTCTGCGATGATTGAAATGTTCCATTGCAGGGCGATGTTGTGGAGCATGCAGCAGGCAACCATGATTTGGCACACTTTCTTGGGTGAATAGAGGAAGGCTCCACCTGTCTTTTCCAGGCACCTAAACCTGGCCTTCGGGAGCCCAAAAGCCTGTTCCACTGCCCTTCATGTTCTTCCATGGACCTCAATGAAGCAGACTTCCCCTAGCGTTGTTGGATTCTTCTGTGGTGCTAACAACCATGGTCTGTAAGGATAAGCTGAGTCTTCTACATGAAAGCAACAGATCAATAGATTAACATCATATCAAACCATTGTACCGTCCTAAACTAGGATTCCAGCAAGTGATCCTCAAGTAATAATGTACTTACCAACAAGCCAGACACTCTCAGGTCCAAGTTGTGACATTTGCAGGGGTATGGTGCTGTTGCATAGTACAAATGAATTGTGTTGATCCAGGAATCTGGGCACACACATTTGAGATGTATAAATCTTGTAAGCAGGCAACTTGCACATTTATGGAATGGAAGTTCTTCCCTTGCATGTGGTGGCACCAAGGTACAATTTGCGTGCCATCTATTGCTCCAACCACATGTGCTAGCCCACCCAAAGCATAAAATTCTCCCTTAACCATGGACAAATCCTTTTGTCGTGGTAACTGGATGTAGCTGTTGATGTGTCTCAGCGTTAAAGAAAGGACCTCTTGTAGCACACCACTGAAAGTTGATTGGACATGCCTCCAGGTACTGCCACAGTATATTGAAAAGAGCCAGTGGCCACAAAATGAAGCAATGCCATAAGTTTCACTATATTCATATTGTGAGGTAGGAGATCAGTCTACAGCTGGTGGCACAAATCCAGGATAGCCTATTTAACCAAAACTTCTTAATAACATCCCTTTTCTCCATGGTTAAAAGACCTGAGGCTGTCGTCTCCTACCCATGCCTTGGATCATATGTCTGCATGCATGGAAAACAAAAAATCAGCTTAAATGGTCACACCATACATTGATAATAAACACACATCTTATGTCTTGGGAACTTTAGGAATGTCACTTTTTTACATGTCCCTTGATTAATGATGTGCAAATAATACATTGCAAATGCATTATTTGCACATAATTGTTTTATGATGACTGTCAGCAAAAGTTGACAGCTCAGTAGGTAGAACTGTCAATGACAAACCCTGCCATAGGCTAACATGTGTGACAGCCACTCACAAAAGCCAATGGCTGTGTCCGTCTCCATAATATATTGTGTCCACCTTGTCCTTGTACGCGGCGTATTGAAAAAAGTTCACTTGCCTTCCAACACTGCATCCAACAGGACCTCCTTGTTTTTTTACTGCTGTTACTGACCTCTGGTGGCCAGCGTGCTGGGCAAAGCAGGTCACAGGGCCACAGTCTTCTCCCCTGAGGGATGTCCTGTTCCTGTGCAGCCAGCTGTATGGGACCCCAGAGGAACATGTACATGTTCGAGTACGAAATGTTTGCCAAAGTAACTTGTTCCCTCTTAGTCCACAGGCTTTTGCTCCCTTTTTGTTCTTGACTAATATGTTTTGGTTGGAGGGTAGTGAACTGAATGATTTAGCTAGGTACAGTGTATTGTTTGAGGATGTTAGAAATGTCTGCACATTGAAATGAAAAGCCACCTGTGAGAATTAGCTGAGTTTTCAGTGAATATTACTCACAATTACAGGTTTAATTAGACAAAATACAACCCCCTTACTTCCAGTGGCTAGTAGGCACTATACCACTAGTTTAACTAGAAGAATATGGCCCAGGTCAAAATGCTACAAATCTGACATCCAAGTCAATTTGGAGTTGTCTGATGCTATTCTACCAAGTTAATGTACAAGTGGGAATTGGATTTTTTTGTTTTAAACATGTCATGGTGCCACATATGGGGAAAGGTATTGCCCGTGTTGCTGTGTTGGCAGTCTAAATGACACATGCTCACAGTCAGCCATACAAATATGTAACATTACTACAACCTCTTGTTTATATATCACCCAAAACCATACTTTCACTGACACATTGGAGCACCTCCATGCTGCTCTTAGTCACTGGATGTGGTGCAAACCATACTATCTGACTCTTTAAAGGTTAGGCACAAAGTCAATGTAGCTGTGTATGTGTGTGTTTTTTTGCACATAAGATAGAGGTTGTTTAGCCTCTAGTAGCTAACAATGAGTTGGACTAATCTGTAGTGGGTCTCCCTATATGACCATTTCCCTATCCCTGCCTTAAATGGTGTTTGTGTCCTGTATTGGTAACATGAGGAAAAACATGTTGAGGCTATGCTACAGATCACTTCAAAAGTGTTTCTAAGGAACTTTAAAATGTTTGTAGCTAATCTGTACTGTCTGTTCTGGGAATGCTTGTAAGAACTGCTATTAAATTGTGTGACTGCACTACAAATAACCAAAATCACTCAAAACCTCTTTTGTTTTCATTTATTCTCATCCATACAGGTTAATGCCCAACAAAAGCGGGACATCTGGAAGGCCATCGCGAAGAAAGTGCAGACTCTGGGGGTTTTAAAGCAGTGCAGCTAGCATTGTAGGAAGAGGTGGGAGGACCTCCTGACACTGGACCAGGAAGTCCAGCTCGGCCAGTCCTCCCAACCAGGCAAGTTTGGGCTCTCCAGCCTGACCCCCAGGCTTGCATCCTTGTTTTGGCCTACCCGGAGCTTGATGGACAGTTGAGGGCCCAGCAGCTTCAAGGGGATGTGTTAATGTATGTAGCCATTCTTGTAGTTTGGAATCAACATGACGGGTGACACACATTCAACGTAGGTGAGGATTTCTGGAGTTGTAAGTTTTTCAAACGTTGGCTGATGCTGTGCTTGGAATGTAGTTTTGTGCAAAGGTTTGCCACAAGATTCCTCATCACAAGCCAACTACTATCTAGAACAGACACATGGCAGCATGAGTAAAAAAGGTTTACCTGCTTTTTCTCCATGTAATGAGGGACAGTTGTACCGAACATGCCCATTTAAGGATTGGGTCAGGTGTGATGCTCCAGCACATTGGGAGTAGGTAATGTAGGCCTTATTACTTGTGACATGGTATAGTAATCACTTGTGAAACAGTTGCAGTTTCAGACTTTACAGTGGTAAGTTGATTCATTGAAAACAAGTTCATGACCAACTTCACTAAAAGGACTGGAATCATGTTTACAAGGCCATCATTTCTTATGTGATCAATGTATCAATAGCAAGAATCAGTTCATTCCATGTAGGCAGTAGCAGGTTGTCATGAAGCCTTAGTCCTTCCCAAATGTGCATGTGGGCCAGTCTGTGTCAACCAACACGACTTCCCAGAACGTATTGATTGAAACAGACAGGAATGTATATAGATTGGTGACAGAGTTACACAGAGCCCAAATGACATGTAAGTGTCCCTAATTATGTCCAAATGTGAAAGCAGTGATAGTGAGCAAAGTGAAAGCTGAAATTACATTTGCAGATGGAAGGTTCCATCGCATGGATGTTGGTGTAACCCATGTTGAGTAAATATTTGGGCCAAAACATGTCTGTTTTGGATATGTTGATAATTGTTTACTCTGTACTGCAGTAGTTTAGGAATGTTTCCAGGCCTATGAGTTTACCAATGCTGTGAAACCCATTTGTCATGCAGAGAAATACAAATGCATAAGGGTCAAAAGGCATGCAAGGTATGGGAGCTAGCATGGGGAATTTTTACAGTCTGTGAGCAGATGTTTTTTTGGAATTCTTCCCACATGCAAGAGATACCGATGATAAAGAAGCACAGTTTGAGTGCCTTGAAGCTAGCCTAATCTGCAGACTTGGCAGATGTTTTCTGAACAAAGTTCATGTTAAACTCCATTTACACAGATACCCTCAAACTGTTGTATATGTTTTTACAGCATCATCTGGGCAAGGTGAAGGTGACAGCGGCCATATCAGTGGAAAAGAAGCTGGTCACTGTGGCCCCGATGCAGGCACCACTGACACCAAGGGACTGCCACTGAGGATGGGGGGACTGGTGCGGAGGCCACGACTGACTCATCACCTTCTTTGGCAGCCTTCACTGATAACCAGTCCCTTGTGGTGGGGGACTGTAGTACAACCACTCTATCTGCATTGTTGTCCGTCACTCATGTTCCATTCTCCACCCTCACACCTGCACCCCTCCCCAGTAGGCCGTATCTGCTCCCCTAAAAGGGGTGCCATTACCTTTTCTGCAAGCCTCCCCCACCCCGGTCTACCAGGCTGTGTTCAATCTGGAGGCTGTTGATCTTTTGAGGACTATTGCGGTAGGCTAGACCACACTATTAAATGCCATCCATGGGCTTGCTGGTCAGAATATCCAGTTATCCAGATGCTAACTTACCTGTATGCCATTCACAGTGCCCTGTCTGGTATACAAAGGTCATTCTAATATCTGACCTCCTCATTGACTGCAGCCTCCCTCCACCCCAACCTCATGCCCCAATTCTCATCCCTTCCCCATCACAAATCCATCTTCCCAGCCCTATCCAGAGAAGATGTTCACAGTTACATGCACCCTCTCCAACAGCCACAAGCAGTACATCATCACAAGAAACACAAACACACACGTGCAGACACTATACACTCCATCACAACCACAAGCGTAACCACACACCACACGCATGACAACACAAACACCCACATTCCATACCAGCACACCTGCAGACACCACACCCACCAGGACATAGCCATCCGCAATTGCCACCAGCACACCCGCAGACACCACACCCACCACTAAACAAACACACACCACAGCACACCCACAGTCACCATACCCACCACTACAAAAACACTCACATACCACGAGTACACCCACTGTCAACACTACCATCACAATACACACATGCACCAGCACAACCACAAGCACCGCAACCACACACACCGCCTTTACAACAGAGACATCCACGCACATACTGAACACAATCACCCACACTCCCCCACACAACAAACACCCTGTAAGAAACACAAAGCAAAACATGCACCACATACACCAGACCCTCAGGCACCTCCACCATCAACAAATACCTGCCAAACAGCCACTGACACTCCCTCTGCCTCACAACACAAACTCCCTCTCAGTCAACCTACCTCTTTGCCGAAGGAGGACCTTATATTTTTCCTGTCCCTGCCCCCCTCCCCAACCCAGAACACCCCTCCCAAACCTCAGACCACCCCACACAAACATCTCCATAACCCTTCCAAATCCCAACACACCCTTTCCAAATCCCAACCCACCCCTTCCAAATCCCAAACAAACCCACCCATCCCAAACTCCAAACCACCCCTGCCAAAACCACCCCTCCCAAAAACAGGGACCCCCACTAACATCATTGAGGTGCCTGCTCTCTGCCCCATATATATCCCTTCCAGGGGAGGTTTATTTTGGCAGTGACATTTGTAGGCAAGTTGTGGGCATACAACCCATGCTATGGATTGATGGTCTGATGCCTTTGTTTTTTTGCTCTATTCCTGATTTTACATATGAGAGAGTTATCCCATTTCTGGAAAATATTTATTTTATAATACCTTTGCCCTGGCCTTAATTATGATTATTACAAATTGTTGTGATGGCCATGTCAATTTTGGTGCAAGTATTTATATTGGACACTCACACCAAATTATATGAGTTTCTGTTATTGTGACTGGCGAATGTATGTATGTTTTATTTGACATGATGCGTCAATAATATGCAGATGTGCATTACTAAGAGAACCTAGAACTTTAAAGTTAGATGACATCTACTGTTTATCATATATTGCACACACCAAGGGAACATGTGACCTTCATAGATCTCTGTCATGTTTGCAGTTTAGAGTTACGTTTGGTAGTACATTCTGTGTATACCCACTTTTAGCATACTGTATTGAAATTGCAACTTTATTATGGGATTGAGTAGATCCTATGGTGTAAACTGTTTGTGTTTATCATTTGGGATTGGGAAATTATTGCACGCACCTGTTTGGAGATGTTTCTATTTGTGATTGCTGTGACATTTTGTGTAAGTGTCCATTGCCATTAAGGCAGTTAGTACCAGATTGTTGAGTGCTACTCATATATCAAGGTGTGTCATGATACAATTTTCTAAGTACGACATTACACACATGTATTGCACATCATTATGGTGTTGTTTGCAAAAATGTTTTACACATGCATGACTCCAGTGCTACTGTACAGCAACAATTCCAAGGATGACAGGTATGACAGTGACTTACCTTCTGTTCCGGCGATGACAGGGTTGGCTTTCTTCTTGATCCAGAAGCAGAAGCAATGAAAGGACTGGTATGACTGGTTTTGTGTTGACAGCAAATGGGAAAAGTGGAAAAAAGGTGAGTTTTGTCCTTTTTCTCAGGTGTGGAGGTTTAGCTGCCACAGATGCATTGACGGAAATTCACATTGTGATTGGCTTGATGGAAAAAGGGCCTGGAGTCCCACCACCAGCCACTTTAGCCTATGTGGTTGTAAATTCATGGCTGTGACGGCAGACTGTCGGCAGTCCTTCGCCTATGCTCCCACTGACATCTAGATAGGGCAGGCAGACTGCCATGGCAGCAGGTGTACTTTCAGACAAAAAAGAGACAGCTGGACCATTACTGCCAAGATCTAAACCCGGCCCTAAGTCTTGAGCTTGGCCCACCCACCTACAAATTGAGGCAGGTTTCTCTTAAAAAATGTTAGTTTGCTTCTCTGTAGCCCTTCTGGTGCTTGTGAACATTGTATCAAAGACTTTAACTACACTTTCTCATATACTAACCATGGGAGTGTTTATATTCACTTACATAATTAAGTACAAACATTAAATCATTCTTTACAAACTTTAATTGATGCTTGAGAAAGGGGAAAATAGTGATATGATGGGAAACAATTTGACACTGAATAAATATTTAGAAAATGCTTAAGTTAAGAATCTTAATTTTTTTTTTCATTATATGTTAAGGCATTGGATTCAGTGTAGTGCCAGCCAAGAGAATAACCGTTTACTAGGCAAAACATTACAGTTTTAATTTTCACAATGGGCTGGATGATTATTTAAGGATTGGCATGTGTGGACACAGGTTCAATTCATGAAATTAAAAGTTAGGAGGAGGCTATGAATTTGTAAATATTATGGTATGGGTTGGAAAGTGCAGGTCACATTTAAAAACAGGTTTAAGGAATATTGACCAGTTATGAACAAAATGAGCCTGGTGTTTCAGTTGTTCATTTCAGTCCAAGTATTGTCCACAGGCAGTAAGTTGAGAAAAAAGTGTTATTTGTACCTCTCATGAGAAAAAGTGAACGGAGTGCAAAGGGTTGTGAGATATATTTGTGTATCCTTTCAGGTAAGAAAATGAGGAAGGTGGGCCAATATGTGCATAGAGATTTGAGGAACTCCAAATAAGGATTGCAGAAGAGATTATTTTCTACAATATTTCAACCAGAAATGTTAATTTGTGAAAGTATGAAGAAAATCATAATAATGCCTTACTTACTAACAGTCTGATTTTCAAAAAAGTCAAATGTGTACCAATATAGCTCTACACCCACATTTTGAGAAAATACGTCTTTGCCTACAGGAGTTCTGGGAGTACTTTTGGGAGTATGTGATAGTCACATATTTCTAGGAGCAGTCATAGGCAAAATGTCCTCTCAATGAAATAGTCATATGCACATTCCCACCAAAATTGATTTCCAAGATAAATCATTTTAGTTTTCTAGTGGTAAACCCCATTGTTCTACATTCACTACTTAAAAGTTTTGTTGATGTCCCTACTTATTTTCAGTTGTGGCAACATATTATCTCCTCCTGCCCTTAACAGAAGTCATTCTGTGAACATTTTCATGGTGGGAAATGCCTACAAATGTTTGTGTCAGTGGGTGTTCACTGAACTCGCCAGAAGATCCCCACCCAGCAACACTGCCAGCAGACTGAGCAGGATCTGCATAAGGATAGAATTTTCTTTGTGAAGATTTCCATTTGCAAGTATTTTTTTCTTTCCTAGGTTAGGAAGTGGGAATTTCAGTTCATAAATGAAGCTATTCCCTGTATTCTCACAAAATATGTTATTTCCGATGTCATAACTATTATTGTAAATAGTATAATTTTAAATAGTGTAAGTTAAATAATAGAAAAGAGTATACCCAGAGAATGGAGAAGGCGTGAGTTATAGTTAATGTAGAGTGGCTAGTAAGTTGAATACACTGTGCGTGGAAGTGCACAAGTTATACTCATTTAAAGGTGTTGCGTAAATTATAAATTAAAGGCATAATTTAGAAGAAAAAAAATTGTCTAGTTTAAGTTTGGTTTGTGGTTAAAAAAAAAAATAAAGGCATATTATCAAAGGTGGTGCATAATGTATAAATTAAAGATATAACTAGATATTTTGAATGCATAATATTTAAATTTTTTAAGTTTGGTTTGTAAACGTAGAATGAATGAGTAAAACAGAAAACTCACCCGCAAAATACATTTGAGGCATACATTCTGGCAGTGGAGGTGATATTTTTATAGCATCCAGAAAATTAACAATGCTGAGATATTCTCTTGGAGCCCAGGGGAAGAGACTACTGAAGCATCTTCCACTTATAGTGGAGGATAAGGAAAACAGCCACGAGGCAATACAACTGAATTTAAACTTTGGAAAGAAAAAGAACAAAGTTGTGGAAAGGTTCAAGTTCTAAAAATGAGTTAACACCCTGGATAGTTGGTGGAGAGCTATGGTGCAGGGCTGAGAGCACTGGCATCCACTTGTAATTACAAAAACGTTCAGGATGAGATGTTGAGGGATCAATTGGTCTGAAAAGTGAATAACAAGAAAGTGCAGGAAAAGGTAATGGATTCCAAAGGATTGACTGTACAAATGGCCATTGATATGATGAAAAGGGTGGAATTAAACAATGGAGGTTTGAAGGAACTATCGTCAACAGGAACTGTGGAATTGTTTCAATGTGAGGATAGCAAGGCAAAAGCAGTGGAAGCTACTAATGGGCCCGCAAGGGTTGGGGGAAAGGAGTTGACTTGTTTCAAGTGCGGATTGAAGGACCAATTGGCTACTGACAACTTATGTCTGGCTGTCAGCCAAATATTTGGAAAATGTAAACTCAAGGGGCATTTTGCCAGGATTTGTCTTGGGATTTTGAATGAAATTAGAAAAACCGGATGCACCGTCAATTTAAGGGAAAAGTATGAGGAGGATGCAGCTACACATCAAGTTATTCTACAAGTACAGTATGTGGGAAGCATAAAAGAGGATGGCCAATTTTGTACCATTCAAATGAATGGAGTAGATGTGAGAGTGATTGCTGATTTTGAAGCATGGTATACTGTGGTATGGGAGGAATACCTGTGCAAATTTCAGGGCTACGATCTTAAACCTCCTGAAGTAAGTATAGTAGTTTGTGACAACCAAACCATAAACTTAAGAGGCTACATCGAAGCTGAATTGCAATTTCAAGGTCTGATGGTGCTGACAAAGGTATATTTTTTAAAGTCTGGAGCATGCCTTTTGGTGATGGTTACAGAAGAGAGATCTGTGCATTCGTGTGGATCCCAATCATCCTGATCAGTTTCTAGGTGCACAATCAGGGGTGAGTGCAATGAGGAAAACTACATTGTTGGAAGAGGTTCCTTTGGTATTTAAGAAGAAACTGGGTACGTTAGAAGGGTTCATCTAAAAAATTATTTTGAAGAAAGGAGCTAAGGTACATAAGCCATGCTGGATTCCCCTTATCATGAGGGGGTTATTGCTTGTGTGTTGAGGGAGTGATTGAGGAAATTGAGGCATCTGAATGGTTAACCCCAGTGGTGATTGTGAGGAAACCCTTGTGGTGATGGTTAACTTTGTGAAGATTTGCGAGACTTGTATGCTGCTATCTGGGTGGATAGACATCCTTTTCCCAGTACTGAAGATATGTTGACATTAAAAAGGGCAAAGGTGTTTCATATGTCAGATCTATCAGATAGTGATGCATCCTTCATCTTGACCGTTAACATCTTTTGGTACATCCTGAGGGTGCGTTTAGATTGAGGCGGATGCCATTTGGTTTGACCTCAGCGTCTGCCATATATCAGAGTGCCATGCACATTTATTCAAGAACATACCGCAGGTCACATACTTTCATTATTCTATTCTGGTATTTGGGAGTGATAAAACAGAGTATGCTAAGATGTTGAATAGAGTGTTTTTGATTCTTCAAAAGAGTGGATTGACCATCAGACAGGATAAGCGCAAGATTGGAGTACCTGGTGTAGAGTATTTGGGTCATTGGATAGAGTTAAGAATTTCACCCAAAATTAAGTTAGTGTCAGTGATCAAGAAGGCTCCTTCCCCTGTGAACATAGAACTACTAATGTTATCCCTAGATTTGGCTGAATATTATTCAAGATTCATTCTTATGTTTGCTGACAAAACCAAATGCATGAGGAAACATATATGTAAGAATGAACGTTTTGTTTGGTATGGCGAATGTGAAGCGGAGTTCATTGGTTTAAAGAAGGACATAGGGGGTCATTCTGACCCTGGCGGTCACCGACCGCCAGGGCCAACGACCGCGGAAGCACCGGCAACAGGCTAGCGGTGCTTCCTGGGCCATTCTGACCGCGGCGGTAAAGCCGCGGTCAGAAAAGGGGAACCGGCAGTTTCCCGCTGGTTTACCCCTGGCCCAGGGAATCCTCCATGGCGGTGCTGCTTGCAGCACCGCCATGGGGATTCCGACCCCCTTCCCGCCATCCTGTTCCTGGCGGTTTTTACCACCAGGAACAGGATGGCGGGAACGGGTGACGTGGGGCCCCTGGGGGCCCCTGCACTGCCCATGCCACTGGCATGGGCAGTGCAGGGGCCCCCTAACAGGGCCCCACAAAGATTTTCAGTGTCTGCTTTGCAGACACTGAAAATCGCGACGGGTGCCATTCGGAGCCGGCTTCCTCTTTGCAGGGGCTTTCCCACTGGGCCGGCGGGCGATCTTTTGGAGATCGCCCGCCGGCCAGCGGGAAAGTTAGAATGACCGCCGCGGTCATTTGACCGCGGTGCGGACTTTTCGCGGTCTCCGCCCGGCGGGCGGCGCCCGCCGCCCGCCGGGGTCGGAATGACCCCCATAGTGTCTGCTCCTGCATTGCAACCATTTGATACAAAGGACAAAATTATTGGGAACACTAATGAAAGTTCGATGGGGCTGGGCGCAGTATTGTTTCAATGTAGAAATGATAGGGTGATAACATTTGCATATGCTTCTAGGCCTCTAAGAGATTCTGAAATAAATTACCCTACAATTGAGAGAGAAGCTTTTGCCTGTTAGTGGGAATTAATCATTTCATGAGGTATGCGTGGGGAATGGAGTTTGTGATTTGCATGGATCATCTTCTTTTTCTTGAAGTTTTCTCAACAAAGAGGCCTGGAAGGGCTATACCTTACAAAGCACGATGGGCAATCAAAATGTTGGAGTACAATTGCAAAATGGAAAATATGACAGGAAAAATTAACATCCCAGCTGACTGTTTGTCAAGATTGCTTGTTGAGGAGAATGTAAAGGAGGAGGTTGATCATGAAGAACTGGTGGTGGTAGTAACTAGCAGGATCACTGAGGTACAATTTTCCATGAGGAATGGGTCAGCACAAACTGACTCAAAATTATCTAATTTGCATAAGAAGTAAAAAAATATTTGTGCGGAGGATGGCCTTCGAGAGAAAATGCTCCTGTGGAAGCTGAATGTTTCTCTCAGGTGAGTGTGGTGTTGTCGATGGTGGGGGTTTTGATGATGAAAGATGAAGTGTTGGTAGTTCATACCGAACTACGAGAGCATGTGTTGAAGTTGGCCCATGAAGACCATTTGGGCCTGAGTGCAAAAAAAAATAAAAGAAACAAGAGCAAAACAAAATATATAAACATCGGAGCCAGGTGTTGATTGAAATGTGGAGCATCATATACATGGATGTGTGCTTTGTGCATGGAGTAATAAGTCCCAGAAGTCTCCTTGGTGGAGACGGATCAGATGGTCCTTGGAAAAAAGATTGTTATTGAAATCATGGGACCAGTGTATGCACTGGGTAAGTCACCCAACTATGTGCGTGTTGTAGTGGATTATGAATTTCTCTGGCCTGTGGTGAAATTCATTGAAAATATTACCACTTAATAAGTGATGGATTTTCTGGAAGAATTGTTTGAATGTGAAGGCAGTCCCTGAAAAATGTACTCACCCACTCACTATGGCGAGTCATATTTTATCAGCCCAAGCTAATTTTAGGACCTACTCGCCCCTTCTGGTGAGTTGACAAAGAATCCTGTTCTTGTCACATTGCTCTGTGTTCAGAGACAAAGTTCAAAAGTCAGGTTGTCTTCTTACAATTACTTTTCCTTCTGACTGCAAATTTCCACGATTTTGCAAGATGAACTGTCTGACTTGCTGTATGAAGTGTGTGGAATGAAAGCCTGTAGGGTGTCAGGTTTTTCCTATCTCATAACATTTAAATAACTAAGTCACTGTGCAAACATTTCAAAATATATTTCAGTATTTGTGAAAGCCCATTTTTATAATTCTGTGTGATGAAAAAATATTTTAATAGGATGAAAACAAATCAGAACACTTTACTTGATGATGTGGAAATGATAAATATGTTTTCTGAAACCCAATTTTCACAGATTATCAATCAATCAGTCTATTTCTAAAGCGCACTACTTACCCGTGAGGGTTACATGACGCTTGGGGGGGGGGGGATGCTGCTACTGCTCGAAGAGCCAGGTCTTGAAGTGTCTTCTGAAGGTGAGCTGGTCCTGGATCTGTCTTAGGTCAGATGGGAGGATGTTCCAGGTCTTGGTGGCGAGGTAAGAGAAAGATCTGCCGCCGGAGGATCTGCGCCGGATGCAGGGGATGGAGGCGAGGGCGAGGTTGGCGGAGCGGAGTTGCCGGGTAGGGGTGTTGAAGCTGAGTCTGCTGTTCAGGTAGGTTGGTCCGGTGTTGTGAAGTGCTTTGTGTGGGTGGGTGAGGAGCTTGAAGGTGATCCTCTTGTCGATGGGGAGCCAGTGGAGGTCTCTTAGGTGGGGGGTGATGTGGCTGCTGACGGGGCCTGAGTTACTGTTTGTCTTGTTTCAGATGGGATCCATTTATAGATTCTACGAAGCATGCGGAGGGTGTTGTAGCACGAAGAGGAGACGGCATTGACTTGTTTTGACATGGAGAGGGATGAGTCGAGGATGAAGCCGAGGTTTCGTGCGTGGTCGGTTGGTGTCAGTGGGTCACCCAGCAAAGCTGGCCACCACGAGTCATCCCAAGCGGAGGGGGTGGGCCCAAGGATGAGAACCTCTGTTTTGTCTGAGTTTAGTTTCAGCCGGT
Organism: Pleurodeles waltl; assembly: GCF_031143425.1. NCBI lineage: Eukaryota > Metazoa > Chordata > Amphibia > Caudata > Salamandridae > Pleurodeles > Pleurodeles waltl. Next base: position 1,219,634,643 of record NC_090444.1, read on the forward strand.
TGCTTCTCATCCAGTCGGCGATGGCTTTCAAGCCCTTGTGGAGGTTGGTTTTGGCAGTGTGTGCATCCTTCGTGAGGGAGAGGATAAGTTGGGTGTCGTCGGCTTAGGAGATGATGTTGAGGTTGTGTTGATGGGCCACTTGTGCGAGGGGGGCCATGTAGATATTGAACAATGTCGGGCTGAGCTCTGGGGTACTCCGCAGATGATGTTGGTGGCTTTGGATTGGAACGGGGGGAGGCGGACTCTCTGGGCTCTGCCGGAGAGGAAGGATGTGGTCCAGTCGAGAGCCTGGTTTTGGAACCCTGCTTTGCGGAGGTGGATTTTCGGAGTGTGGTGGCAGACAGTGGCGAAGGCGACCGACAGGTCTAGGAGGATGAGGGCTGATGTTTCTCCATTATCGAGATGGCTTCCGATGTCATCTGTGGCAGCGAGGAGGTTGGTGCTGTGGTTTCATCTGAAGCCGGACTGGGAGGGGTCGAGGATGTTGTTGTCTTCGAGGTACTGGGTGAGCTGTGCGTTGACGATTTTCTCAATGACCTTTGCCGGGAATGGGAGCAGGGAGATGGGCCGGAAGTTCTTCAGGTCTTTGGGGTCCGCCTTAGGTTTTTTGAGTAGAGCGTTGATTTCGGCGTGTTTCCAACTTTCCGAGAATCTTGCTGTTTCAAAGGTGATGTTGATGACCTTCCGTAGGTGTGGTGCGATGGCTGCATCTGCTTTGTTGAATATGTGGTGTGGGCAGGGGTCTGATGGTGATCCAGAGTGGATGGAATTCATGGTCTTGCGAGTTTTGTCGTTGTTGATGCTGGTGCAGGAGGTCAGGTGGCTGGAGCGGGTGGAGTTCGTGGAGGGCGGGGTAGATGTGTCCGAGGTGTGAGGGGTGTTGAAGCTGTCATGGATGTCTGTGATTTTTCGGTGGAATGTGGTGGCTCGGGCGTCGCATAGTTCTTGGGAGGGGGTGATGTCGTTGACGGTGGCGCTTGGGCTGGAGAGCTCCTTTACGATGTTAAAAAGTTCTTTGCAGTCGTGAGCGTTGTTTAGTAGGCGAGTTTTGAAGGAGGATCTTTTTGCTAGCCTGATGAGTTGGGGATGACTGCATGTGGCGTCCTTGAGTGCTGTGTGGTTGTTTGGTGTGCGTTCGAGGAGCCATTTTTGATTGAGTTTACGGCAGTTGTGTTTGGAGGCTTGGAGGTCGGTGAACCAGGGGGCTTTTTTGTTGATTTGGCTGTTGGAGGGTTTCTTGAGTGGTGCAAGGCGATTGCCGCAGTCGTTGATCCATAGATTGAGGTTGTGGGCGGCGATGTCAGGGTTGGTGGGGTTGGTGGGTGGTTTCTGGGCTAGGGCTTTGGTTAGTTGATCTTCGATGACTTTGCCCCAGCGTCGGCGGGGTGGTTGCTCTGTGATGTGGTGTTCGGTTTGTTTCTTGAAGGTGAAATGGATGAGTTGGTGGTCGGTCCAGTAGAGTTTGGTGGTGTGATTGAAGGTGACGTGGTCGCTTGTGTAGAAGATGGGTTCTAGAGTGTGACCGGCTGAGTGGGTGGGTGCGTTGCTGAGTTGTCTGAAGCCCAGGTTGGCGAGGTTGGCGATTAGGGTGGTGGAGTTGATGTCGTTATTGTTTTCGAGGTGAAATTTCAGGTCCCCGAGGAGGATGTAGTCCATGGAGGTGAGTGCGTGGGTGCTGGCAAGGTCATCGATGGCATTGCTGAACGGTGCCCTGGGTCCAGGAGGTCTATAGATGAGCGTTCCTCTGAGGGTGGTGTTGGGGTCGGTATGGATTTGAAAGTGCAGGAGTTCGGCGGAGCTGAGGGAGTCGTCGAGGAGGGTCTTGACTTCGAGGGTGACTTTGTGGATGATGGCTATGCCTCCTCCGGTTCTGTTGGTGCAGTCTCTGCGGGAGACCTTGTATCCATCAGGAATGGCTATGGCAATGTCAGGAGCAGAGGAATCATTCCACCAGGTTTCGGTTAGGAAGACCACGTCCGGGGTGGTGGAGTCGGTCAGGTCCCAGAGACCGATGACGTGCTTTCATGCGAAGAGGGTGTTGAGGAGTATGCAGCGGAGGTGGTTGGTCTTGGTCCTGGGGGGGTTTGTTGGCTCTGGTGCAGGTAAAGCTGCAGTTGTGGCAGGAGAAAGGCCTGTGTGTGCTCTTCGGAGTGGCCTGGAAGCAGGTGGTGTCTCGGCCAGGATTCAGTGTGCGGAGGGTGTTGGCGTCATAGCGGAGGCTGGAGATGTGGGTGTTGCGAGGTCCAGGGGTTCTGGCGCTGGGCACGGTCCAGGTGCAGACGGGTGCAGACGGGCTTGCCTCTGGCGCACCAGTGGCGCGGTCGCACAGCGACCGCAATTAAGAAGAGACGGGTGAGGGAGAGCAGCTGGGAGGCGGAAGGAGCGGGCGATTGGGGATGCGGGGTGGGAGGAGCGGGACAACGAGCGGGAAAAAAAGGCGCAAAAATTAAAAGAGGGCAAAAAGGCCAGAGATTGGAAAACGATTAGAGAAAGAGGCAATAAGTAAAGGTTGAAAAAAAAGGCAAAGAGTAAAAGGCTGAAAAAAAGGCAAAAAGTAAAGGCAAAGAGTAAAAGGCTGAAAAAAGGCAAAAAGTAAAGGCAAAGAGTAAAAGGCTGCAAAAAGGCAAAAAGTAAAGGCAAAGAGTAAAAAGGCTGAAAAAAGGCAAAGAGTGAAAGGTTGAGAGCAGAGAAAGACCAACACAGAAAAAGAGGAGAGGAACCAGAGAGGCACTCTAGCGGATCGGTTCCCGGAGGGCCTCGATCCCTAGAATCAGCAAGGGCGGGGAGGGGGAGACACGGGCACGGCTTGGTGGTGCTGTGCGCGCGGGGAGTGTATTACCTGGCCAAAATAGGTATATTATTACTGTTAATACACTCTATAGTTTTATCAGTAAACCTGCAAGTTAGTAGGAAGGTTTTTGGACATTTCTTGGAAATGCACTGTCTGTAAATGACAGTGCACTAGCACATCATGCTTTAGTGATATATTTATTAAAAGTGAGTTTTTCTGAGAAACACTCCTGCCCTGATGGCAATGCTGTCAACAAGCTAAGAAGCCATTCAGGGATCAGGTAAACATGGCTCCCCATTGGCTCTGAACATAGATATGAGTCAGTTGCTGTAAGCCTCCCTCCTGGTGCACCTACACTTAATAAAACCCTTACCTGATTATCGATCTCCGTTAGGTTTCTTCACTATATTGTGGCAACTCCAATCTAGACCATTTTGGGGAAGATGTCAAACAATAGAGGTCTGTCATTTTTTATTACCAAACCAATCTAAACTGCTTTGAAGATGATGTTGGACACTAAATCCAAAGGGGTGACATTTACTATGTCCACTATATTCTAAACTAATTTGGGGAAAGTGCTGAACAATAATGGGACAATATATACTATTCCATCTCCAATCTAAACCATTTTGGGGAAGGTGACAGACACTAAAAGTGTGACATTTATTATTCCACTCTAAAGTAACCCAATTCGGAAAGGTGTTTGAGACTAAAGGGGGAACATTTACTATTCCCGCTCCAATCTAAACCACCTTAGGGAAGGTGTTGGACACTAAAATATTTATTTACAAAATCAATACTCCATACTCACACACAATTATTTATATACAAAATAACATAAAAAATACTTAGAAGACACAATACCCAAAACTAAAAACAGATATATTTAAAATTAAACATTAACATATAAAGTAATATATGAATCCCTATTTTAAAGCAAATATTATTATTTATTAGTATTTTTACATTTTGAAACATTCCATAAGAAAATAAATTCATAATCAAAAATCACTGAATATATAAACAAGCATGTAACACCATGGGGGCAGATTTAAAAAGAGTGAAACTGCACCCAGTTCAGTGCCACTTTTCTTGCTCCCCTTAGCGCCCCCCTATTGCCACCATGTGTGCATCATATTTAAAATGTGATGCACAATGGCGCAGGGTAGGAGGCAAGAGTATCAACATATTTGACGCTATTGATGTACTGTTCAGGGTTAGTGCCAAAATGTTGGTGCTAACCCTGTGCAGTACATAGGGGCCCATTGTAACTAATAGTGTTCCCCCTTTTAAAGCCTGCTCTGAGCAGGCATTAAAAGTAGGTGCACAAATGACGCAGTGAAATCTCCTAGATTCCACTGCACCATTTTTGCGGTCCTCTTAATGGGGGAAGGCCCCCTTTGCATACATTATGCATGGTGCATGCATAATGTTGCAAAATACATGCATTGCGCCACTTTGTAAATATGGCACTGCTATTTTTCAAGCCTAATGCCACATTAGCGTAAAAAAAAAAATTGCACTAATGTGTGCTAGTGCTTCTTAAATCTGGGGCTAGATTTCTAATGTTATAGTAAATATAAATTGTATTACATTTAAATGATAGATTTAAGATATATATTCTCAGCAAGATAACTTGTTTCAATAATAGAAATGTTACATGTAATTATTTTTTAATTAAAAATAACTTTCCCAAGAAAACTTTAGTATTAAACATTTTTACATTTAAATTTAACAATATATAATAAAACCAATTCAACAAATATTTCACATTATTACATTTCAATGTAATAAATAAATGCTAACTTTCACCATTTCTATAATAAAAATGTTTATTATTTACTGCACAATACAATTTTGCAATTCGATATAATTTATCAATACATTAAAATATGAAATATTATTTAAATAATTCATAATTCATCAACCTAAATTTATCAAATGTTCAATATGAATTTGCATATCATTAAAAAGTAAAATTGCCTTAAAACTAAAATTTCACTATTTAAAAATATCACCACCAATATCTCCTAAAAACCCAACATCCTTCTACTAACATATATATATATATATATATATATATATATATATATATATTTTTTTTTTCCACCAAGCAACACAATGTCAAACACGGCACACACAGGAAACCTTGTGTTTGTTGATTTATTCTTACAAAAGAGATGAATATCCCAAACTACCCCAACGCGTTTCAACCACCAAAGGTCTTGATCACGGTATATATATATATATATATATATATATATATATATATGTATATATACACATTATGTTTACACATGAATGCAACTAAAAAAACAATCATAATTAATAAGTTATCTTACTAAACACACAAAAAATAAAAAATGAACACATAAAATAAAACACACTTCCCTAAAATACATGGCCCAGCGGAAAACTCCTAATATGGCAGCAAGCATGCCACCAGCACTGGTGGTATGCTAGCTGCAGCGGCTTCTGTGGTCGTGTATTAAGACCGCCAAAGTCATAATGAGGCCCAATATGTTTGTATCACAATATTTTTATTTAATAGTTTTTCCAACCACTGTTTATGCTGTTGCTTAGAAAATATTGTTCCAAAAAGGCTACATGTACACATAACCAAAGAAGTCCTGACATTCACCACTTTTAGTATGTAGCACAAAATGCACTCCTCTACCACATTCAGTACACTACTTTGCTGATGTCATGTGACAAAAGTCACCTAAAATGAAAACATGGCCCAAGGTGTGAGGTATAGTGTCCATTGTGCTTTGCTAACCATAACTGCTGAATTTCAGGGCTTTTTTTACTTTTGTGTTTGATGAACTATAATTAAATTTTAACTGTGTTTTTTTTCCAGCAAATATGTACATAAGCAGCATTTATGTCAATGAATTCGGAGAACACAGTGCACATTTCCATTGAGTGTGATTTTAAGATCAGGAATGTACCACAGAAATTCCATACATGTCTACAAACCAAATGCTATATTCCAAGACAAGGAGTTTCCTAGTTTGGCAGTTGCAAACATTCATCTCTTTCAAAGCATTCAATAGAAAGATCAGGCTTTGTTAGTATTTTAGGGCCAGATGTAGCAAAAGTTTGCGAGTCGCAAATGGCCCGAATCGTAATTTGCGACCCCGCAAAATCGGAAATGGGATGCAAGAACCCCATTTCCGAATCGCAAATTGCGACACAAGCCATTACCGACTCGCAAATTCTGCGACCCCATTGTGCGACTCGCAAATAGGGAGACACAATTTGCGAGTCGCAAACCATATGAAAAAGCCACTCGCAAATTGTGACTAGTCGCAAAAAGCCCATTTTGCACACCCAAATTACCAGTAACTCAGAGCAGGTGGTAACCATAACCGAAGTATAAAAGGAGACCCAGAAGGCATCTGGGTTACTCAAGATGGCTGAAATATATGTGATAGCAAGGAGGAGGAGAGTCCACGCCGTACATCAGAGGAGGAGGAGGAGCCAGAGACAGGAGAGTATATACAGAACCAGGCAGACACTTTTCCAACAAACAGAGGAGGAGATATATGATAAATACAGACTCAGCAGTGCAGCAATATTAGAATTAATAGATCTACTCAATCCGCAGCTTCAACGCCAGACTGTGCACGGCAGCGCCATCCCCACACATGTGCAAGTGCTGTGCTCACTGCACCTCTTGGCCTTGGGTAGCTATCAGGGGGTCATTGCTGTGGCAGGTGGGGTATCCCAAAGTGCACTCTCACGGTTCTTCTGATGTTTCTTAGATGCCATTCTCACACACATGTCCAGATACATATACCTACCAAGGAATGAGGCAGAAATCAACAGCACCAAGTTGGAATTCTACAGAATTGCCAACTTCCCTCATGTGATAGGGTGTGTAGACGGGACACAGGACCTTTGGACTGTTAAAGGCAAGATTCCGATGTCTCCACAGAAGTGGAGGTGTGCTCCAGTATGCCCCAATAACAGCATTCAAAATAGTTGGCGCATGCGCTATACTGCACAGCACTGCCACCAGACGTGGGCTACATCTCACCCCTGAAGACCCAGATTCGGAGGATGACGAGCAAGAGCTACCACATCGCCATCCTGGGGATAGAAGCATTGCCAATCAAGGCAGACAGAGACGGGACCACATTGCAAACCAATACTTTGGAAGGTACGTGGTAACTGTCACCACACACACTAATGTGACACACAAAGAGCCCAGCTGTGAAGTGGAACAAACAAGAAGTTTTATTACGTGAACCTAATAAGTGAAGAACTGAACTTTTGTGAAGGGGCTGTAAATGTCCACCTGCAATGAGGACACATTCACTTCATGTGCCTCATGTGTCCTGCAGTGCATGGGCCTAACACCTCCGCCTGGGACGCCCAGCATGGCTAGTGCTCGGTGTGTCAGCAGACCACTGACGTGCTCTGCCACTCCTCAAGACACGTGTGTCTGTGGCAGATGCGCTGCTGACGGTGGACCCCTCCTCACTATCCTGAGGTGTCTCTGCCATGCCCCTAGCCACCTGTCTAGCCTCCAGCATGTCCACAGCATGGCTAATGCAACCCAGTCCCCGAGCCACATTCCCTGCAAAGTGGCCCAAGTCTACCTGCAAACTCACAGTACGGCGTGACAGCCCTGTGGTGTTGACTGCGAGACGGACGATGGATGCAGCTGTGCTGTCCAATCTGTGTACCAGTTGCTGCTCGCGGCGCCTTGCACTCTGTCTCTCTGACACTAGTTCTGTTACCAGTTGACGTATGGAGAGAGCAAGGTCACCAACATTATCGTTCAAACGTGTGAACTGTGTGTTCACTTGTGTCAGCCCAGTGGTGAAATTATGCTCCATTCGTTGCATTACCCCAGATATGATTCTCATCTGCCTTGTTTGCAGACGCTGACCAGATATGAGGGTTGCCTCCGCTGCGGACATGGATGAGTCACCTCCATCCTCCTGGGACACTGCTTGGACATGGAGTCTGCGACGCAGTGGTGCGTCAGGGTCCTGCTGTCTGACACTGTGGCTGGGACCAGGTGCTGTGTCTATTTCCACCATGTCCATTGGTTCAGCTGGAGGGAACTGTGGTGGTGTGGTGCTGAGCCCTTTAGTGGCTGCTTCAGACTCCTGTGCTGCCTGTTGGCTGCTTTCTGCACCCTGGACGGACTGGCTGGTGGGGGTGTCTTGTGGGAGGCCTGTGGGACATAGGGAACACACTGTCAGTATCTAAAATCTGTTGTATGCCTCCTAAAAACTGTTGCCTATAAGCTGACTACTGTACTACATTGCCCGTAATGCACCATTCTGGTGGTTGCAAGTCTGGAATGGAGCTAGTTTGGTTGTGCATGCTGCTGTGTACTGGGTGGGTGGGGGTATGGCACTTATGGGTGTACATGCATGTTTCATGGTACTCACTTTTTGATGTCCCTGGCGCTGACGTGTCCAGTACTTCCATTCCTGCCACTGCCTCAGGCTTAAGGGTCTGTTCCACCAGTTCCTCCATGGGTGTGGGTGGTGGGACGGTGGATGAGCCTCCTCCTGTGCCCCTCATCTCCCTGAGGCGCTCTGCCACCCTCTCCTTTGTTCTGGAGCGCAGGTCAAACCACCTCTTTTTTATTTCTTCTATACTCCTGTGGCTCACCCCTATGGCGTTGACCCTCTCCTGGATGTCTTGCCAGATCCTCCTCTTTTCCGTGTCTGGAACACTCAGGGCAGCCCTTCCAAACAGCTGGTCATGGTGCTGGCAGCATTCCTCTGTCAGCACCTCAAGTTCCTTTTCAAAGAACTTCCGTTTTCTCTTCCTGTCTGCACTGCCTGAGTCTTCCATTCTTGCTGCTGTTCCTCCAGGTGGTTGCTCAGCAGTTAGAAAAGGGTGTGGTCCTCCCTCCTGCCAGGTGCATTTGATAACTTCCTGGCTGTGATGTCATCAGCAAGAGCCAGGAAGTGTTTTTCAGACTGTTTTGCTACACCTGCAGGCAATTTGCGGCACAGTCGCAAATTGCGACACCCACTCGCAATTTGCAAGTCCGTTTTTAGCGAGGTCGCAAAAAGCGACCTTGCTAACAGTGGACTCACAATCTGCGGTGCGACTTCATTTGCGAGTCCCAAAATGAAGTCGCTTTTTCTTGTCGGATACCATTTTTCGACTCGCAATTTTTTAGCTTCCCACATCTGGCCCTTAGTTTCTATTCAGAGGCTCCAAAGCCAATGGTGTGAGGATCAGTTTAATGGTTTTTGAAAACATAATTTGAGGTGTGTGACTAGAGGCCAGATGTAGCAAAGGGTTTTTCCCATTCTGTGTCAATGGGAAAATGTGTTCGTACATTTGGCCCTAGGTTCTATGAATGTACTGTTATCCACAGTGCATCTGTCAGTGTTGCGATGAACCTCCTTGATTTCTTTGATGAACGAAGTTGGGGAGAGAATTTTCTTGATTCAAGAACTTCTGTATGTCAATTATCACACTTGTATATGGTCCATGTGTAGATTTCAAATAAGTGCAAGAAGAAATGGCATTGGTTTACATCACTTCATTGTGATCCTATTACTCTCTAGCATGTATATAGATTAATCTTTTACACAGAACAGAATTTAATTAATGTGTCAGAACATTTAGGCCCTGATTACGACCTTGGAATACTCCATCACAAATATGATGGATATCCGGCTCACCATTTTACAAGTTCCATAGGATATAATGGAACTTGTAATACAATGGACTGGATATCCGTCACGTTTGTGACGGAGTATCCCATCCGCCAAGGTCATAATATGGCCCTTAGTGCCAATCTGATAATTTATGGTTGTTTGAGAATGTTATGTTATTGAGAATTATAAGTGAGAAGAATTACTGCTTAAATAGCCACGTCTTCAAGCCTTTATGGCATTCCAACAAAGATGAACACGCTCTGAGATATTTAGGAAGAGGGTTCCACATTTTTGGGCTTAGATATGAAAAGGTACGCCTTTTCAGGCATGAGCAGCAAAACCTTGGTACCGCAAAAAGAGATCAGAAAGAGGATCTCAAAGGTCGTGAAGGATGGTACACAGTCCCCACTTTTTCAATGTAGCAAGGCCATTTTTTGCCTATAGCACGATGCTTTAAAAATGATTCATTTGAGTGCCTGAAGCCAATGCAACCCATAGAAATGTGGGCAACCGAGGCAGACTTCGGTAATTGAAAATGAGCATGAGCTTGAAAACTATATTGAGGTGGACTAGAAGCTATCACATTGCATAAGGTCAATAAATTGTGAGTCTTGGCATGATGATGTACGTACGTTATGATTTATGTGTTGATTAGGAACAGCAAACGTATTTTTAAATGCTTTCTTTAATTTCTGAATTTCCTTTACAAGTATTGTAAAATATTTTGCAGCCCTATATCCTGTATATCTGTATATGTTTTTTTTTTATCAACATGTATAGAGCTTTGGCTCCTGTCTTGCTTCAGCTACCCATGATATTGACTTGTTTGCTTCAGGCTCTGCTCATTACCAACAGACTAAACCACTGGGAGGCCAGGGAGCAAATCAAAACATGGTCTTAGAGAAAATAGACACATTTCTTTTTCTCTGAAGGAAAAGCACTTCTCTTGCCCCAAGCCGTCGGCTTGAGCTGCGCAAGCACTTAATCTCCATGGCACGCGGCAGATGATTGGTGCTCTATTTAATATATTCTACAGCTACTGATACACAATCACTGACTTATGGAGCCATTAGCGGTTAGCTGACTGATGACTGCACAACTATCTGTGTGGTTCAGCTCCATCAGTATTCTGGAGCCTCACTCACTTTTTGTGTAGGGCGCAATTTTAGCACTCATCAATTTACCTGATATATCTAATATCCAGCAAAGCAGAACTGGGGGTTGGCATAAATAATCATAATGAAGAAGGTGCCCTGCTTTAAAGAGCGACTATTAAAATATTGAAGAAGGGGGTTAATGCAGCCCTGTTCCCCTTACCTGGCACGTAGATACAGTATATCATGTAAAATGCTCCCAAGTGCAGCATTGTTGCATTGAACCTCAAGCCTGTGTTGCCTTCCCCGGCAAGAGAATTATCCTTACTAAGTTTTTACCGTGATACCATTCCTGTAAAGCTGCAGCATGCTGTACCAGGAAATCACACTTGCATTTTAATGACATTCTTTTGTAGTACTAAATTCTATTGAATGCACATTTAATTTCAGCTCAATTCAGTTCTAGGAATTTATGAGATTCTTCATAAAATAAATTATGAGTCCTGCTCATATATTTTGTGAGCAATCCACATGATGTGCAGTTACGCAGCGTTATTTCAAATTGTCATTTTTCTAAGTGAAAAATGGTGAACAATTACAAGGGAAAGGGTGTAGAGATTAAGACTTTGAGTCAAACTTGACTTTTTACTGTTGCTTAAGGGCATATTGGTAGTACGTTATGAAGCACTGCAATGTGGAAGGCTCTATTAATAATACTACTCAACTATCATACTTATCCTTTTGTAATGTCCTTAAAGAAACACATTAAAGTCTCATTATTTACTTTCAATGCAGATATCTTAGTTCAGTTGAAACATTCATTTTTTCGAATAATTCTTCCACCCATAGTACTTATTACAATCTCTTCATTACAATCTATATCTTCATATATATATATATATATATCTTCATTACAATCTCAATATTTGTGCATACGTCAAATTTGGTGAATATGTATTACAAATATTTATTGAAAATTAATAAATTGCAACAGGGCCCTTCTTTATCTGCTGAGTGGTGACCGTATGAAGCATGTACCGTGTGTAAAGCTAAGTGATTTATTGTGCATCAAAAGTGTTGAAGGATTTGGACATCAGTTCACAATCTAAGGTGATCTAGCACACTGTTGTTTGTGAAAGACCTTTTTGTAATTTAAGGTCTCTTCACGTTGGCCTAAGGGTATTTCAATAAATTAACTGCTGGGTTTGGTGCCAAGGTTTGCGGGATGTGAATAGGTACTCGAGTCTGCAGTGAGAAAGGGTGTTGAACGTATGGCCGTGTTTACGTCTCGCAATAAACACATCATCAAAAAAGACTTCTTGCCTGACTTGCAATAACATCATTTTGCATAGAGATCTATGTTGCATTATGGCTTAAGGTATTCTAGCAGTTAAAGAGAAGTCCGGTAGGGAATTTCGCTGAAGTATCTTTTTTTGATCTTTGCCAAGTCATAAAATGTTTCCACTGCAATGAATCAGGGCTAAACGTGGGCTCACTGCAATGCGTCATAGAGCAGTGACTCAAGGTACACTGACTTCTTTCACACTTGTCATTATTAAATGGAACGATGAGTCGGGTATATCCCAGAACACACAGCATGAGAGCTGCTAGCTGTAAGCACAAAACCACTAGTATCCCAGCAAGCTGCTGCGGATGGTAGCAACACGTAATACACATTTGTGAAGAATGTGATCCATGCTTCATATTCAGCATATGTGGTGCTGCTCTGATCCATCACACCAGCACTACAGTGGGTTGACTGCAGAGCACTATAATGAAATTAATGCACAGAAACGTGCTTGTTTGTTTATATAATATATATATGTGTGCATGTGTGTGTGTATAGATACACACACACACACATACAAAAATGTAAATATGTATATTACCTACTGGTAGTCGCAAGTAGGTAGCTATAGTTCGGACCATTTTGTCCATAGGCGGAGCATTTTATGTTTTGCAAATAACTTTGGCGTTGCTTCACAAATCTTCACAAAACTTTCAAAACGTATACTTTGGTTGCTTCAGCTGCTGTCTTGATAGTTTCAGGTGATCTGTCAAGTGGGGTGGGGGGGGTTAGAAAAAAGGTGTGGCCCAAAACACTTTTTCCCCATTTTATGTCAATCGGATTTTTCAAAATTTTGAACACAACTACAGCCTGAACCGCTGAACAGAATTACACCAAATTTGCCAGAACGCTAGGTCTTGTTCCAGGAAGCATGCTTTTTGTGATTTTGGTGTAAATCCCTTCAGCAGTTTTGTAGAAATTAGAGTTTAAAAAATATAGATATATAGGGACGCAGATGCTCCGTGGATCCAATTGTCCCCACGCTGATATCTGATCGGCTGCAAACACTTCAAGAATGAAATGTTGTCAGTCATCTTGAAACTCGGCGCCAGCCCCAAGGACCACCACTACCAGAATGAAGGGGGCTTGTTGCGGACCCTTGTCCCCGGGGACCACCGTCTCTCTAGGGCAAATTGAAAGTTGGAGGGTGACCCCCCTCATAGAACCACAGATAGCCCTGGGGACCACCATCTGCCAGGTCCGACTCCTGCTATATCACCCCCAGGACATAGCTGTTTCCTCTGACTTGGCGGGAGCTTTGACAGCTCCCAAGTCAGAGCAATCACTTCACTTTCTGCAAGTGAGAGCTGTCAAACAGCTCTCACTTGCATAAAGTGAATTTTTCATCTGTTTCCCTGCTTGCAAATATGTGTGCAGGGAAAGATATGAAAACATTGCTCTCGCAAGCAGGGAGCTGCTATTTAAAGAAGCTCCCTGCTTGTGGAAGCAATAACAGCTCCCATAGGACGTGGGGAGCTGGCTAGGACCGTGGGCACCTTCAGGGATAAAGGGATGGAAGAGAGAGAGAGATTGTTATTGCAATAGTCTCTCTATACAATGACTTCAAAGAATCAGACTTACAAAAATGTTTGATAAGAATTTTATAGTTATGTTTGGATGCAGAGCAGAACAGATTCAATTCTTGTCTTATGGTCAAGGTCTTGTGCTGTCACTCAGTAGGCTAAAGGTCAAATCCTAGTATTGCTTGGAAGTGTGTCTGTTTATTTTCTAGTGTTTTCACTGTTAAATATTCCAACTGATGGAACATTAAAGTATCTTTTTTCCCTCAAAATCTGTGGGTTAAATGTTTCTGCATCGTAAGGAGTGTCCTCTGGCCTAGTAGCTATGGTCTCAGACATGCACACTAAAGGTAAAGGGTTCCAGTGTAGGTGAGTCTGTGGTAATTTCCTGCTTTAGTTTCTTTTCAACTATAAATATTTAAGGTACATACTGAAAGGTGATCTTCCTCCTTTTAAATGACAAAAACATTTTTCTTTTCAATTTAATTAGAAATATCTAATTCTAAGTACATAAATTCACTGAAAAATATTAAGGTTACAGGGACGTTATAGTTAGGTTCACAATTTAATTGTGCCAAACCTTAGAAACTCGCCAGTTACAGGTACAGTTATCTCAACTAACTATAATTCATGCCCTAAGGTAACTATAACTTGTGCCCTCGCCCTTGCAGCTGCAGCCAAGCCACAGCAAACAATCTGCTGTTAACAGCGGGACCTTTAAAGAAGGCCCTGCTGTCAAACAGCAGAGCTTTCATCTCTGTCCCCTGCACGTGTGCAGGGAATAGAGGTGAAATCCTTTAGCAAGCACTAAGGCTCCCCCTGCAGTGTCGGGTAGCCTGTAAAGGGCATTTTATTAAAAAACAAAATAATTAAATAAGAAGGGACCATGGCGAAGCCCTTGAGGGCTCCCCCGCGGTCCCAGAAAGATCATAAAAGGGTTAAAAAACAACCCCTGTAGACCTTCGCACTGAGCTTTGGGTGTTTGAGTCCAGCTGGACACATTACCATTTTTTTTCAAATAAAAAAATAAAAATTTTTTATTTTAATTTGGATAGAAATATCTCATTCTAAGTATATCAGACATCAAAGCCTAAAAAAACTCTATAAAACTCAGACACTTATGCACCCACTCACAGACCCACTCAGACACTCATTCACCCACTCACAGACCCACTCAGACACTCGCGCACCCACTCAAAGACCAACTCGGACCCTCATGCTCTCACTCAGAGCCCCAGTCAGACCCTCACACACCCACTCAGACCCACTCAGATAGTTACGTACCCACTCACACACCCACTCAGACTGCCACACACCCACTCATAGACCCATTGACACCCTCATGCACCAACTCACAGTCCCGCTCACACACTGACGCACCCACTAAAACACAGATGTACGCACTTTCATAGCCAGACAGACAATCTGACAACCACTCCTACCTCCAGATTCGCCCTCACACACTTATTCTCACATCCAGCAAGGACCCAGACAACTCCCACCATGCATGGCCAAAGGGCAATGTACAGCATGGAGTTGGGTGGTTAGGGAGGTTGGCTGCAGCGTTTGGTTAAAGGCCAGGTCTTGCGGGCAACATCCGCTGCACATTGGTGAAGGCCAGGCACGGTGTAAAGTTGGGTGGTTATAGGGGGTTGGCCAAAGGCCTGGCCAGAGGCCAGTCCATGTGCCCAACCTCTGCCGTGTATGGCTAAAGGTTGTGCAAGGCGGTGGTTGGATTAACATATAGTAGTGAAAATTACTATGGCCCTCATTACAACATTGGCGGTCTTCTTAGAAGACCGCAGAGGAATCGGGCGCCAGAATACCGCCAGTGCTGGCGATATTCCTGACTCCCTGTTTTGACTTTTCTGCTGGGCCAGCAGACGGTAACAATGTTAAAAAGTTTTTTAGTCCTGCCCACTCCCGGGCGTCATTTTTGCCCGGCAGTATAAATCCGACGCAATAGCATCGGAGTCATTTTTTAAGACGGGAACGCCTACCTTGCATATCATTAACGCAAGGAAGGTGTTCACGGAAAAAAATGACGCTAACTCCATGAACTTTGGCGCTAGACGCGTCTAACGCCAAAGTATAAATATGGAGTTAGTTTTGCGTCTAATTTGCGTCGAAAAAAACGACGCAAATTCGGCGCAAACGGAGTATAAATATGCCCCTAAGTCTAATAATCATCTTGGATTCTAAGATCCTCGTCATTTTTTCTCTATTACCTCCCCTCCTATTAGGCTTGATCTGGTCTATGACTACAAAACTCAACAGCTTTTCATCCCCATTGTGTTTCTCATGAAAATGCCTTGCCACTGGGTATGTTCGATCATAGTTACGAATGGCTCTTATATGCTCCAGAACCCTCTTCTTGGCCTTATGAATTGTACTACCCACATATAGTTTTTTGCATGGGCACATCAAACAGTAAATGCAGAAGTTAGTATCCCTTCTTATCTTCCTGTGTTGACATGCCCGTCTCACTTCTCTAGCTCTTCCTCCTCTTCCATTTTGCACTTTGAGTGTTCCCTGCCTGAACTGTGTGATTGTGAAGTGGTCAATTCATTGAGTGAGTGAGTGAGTGAGTTACTCAGTAAGTGAGCAAGAAAGCAGATGAGTGATTGTGTGGATGGATGAGCGAACGAGTAATAATTGTTTTGTACATGATTCAATTGATGCTGGTGACATGTGTTTTAAACTGGCAAAAAACCCGAGTTTTCTAACATTCTGAAACTCCATTGATAAAGTAAGCAAAATATATTTGGATATATCAGTCTTTCTATACTTTTGAGGAAACGTTTGAGAGAGTTCTGTTCCATGTTGACTTCAAACGTCTGATAGAAGAGCTTTCGAAATATTGACGACTTTTTGAGATTTATATTTTGTGTCTCTGGAATAACATATTTCACAAGCATAAGCACTGTCTGTGCTCCTACTATAGGAAATTCTGAAAATGTGAAATATGTGGCAGATTTATCAGGGGCTTCTGTGCATCATGAAATCTTAAACACAGTCGCCCTCATTACAAATTCGGTGGATTTTGGTGTGGCGGAAACTGAAGGGATGGGATTCTTCCGTTCAATATTCCCAATGAAGATCCACTGATTACATGTTTTTCCCAAGGAATGGAGAATAACAGTAAGGTTCCAGGGATACCAGTTTCTTTACTGTGCATTGCTCTGGGGAGAAATTCACTGACATTTCACTCATGCTCTGAGCGAGCGATAATTGTTAGCAAGTGGGCTGATGAAATGACAGAAGGCTTTTGCCAGTCTGAGCGGAGCATTGTCTGCTTCCATTGTGCTGCTGCAGAGGTTGTGCTGGACCGGACTATGCTGCTGCCACCATTCCCTGTCTATGCAGCGTCTACCTGGTCAGTTGTATACAGTTGCGGGATTATTAGGTCCAGAATTTACCAACCTGGTAATTCGAAGCCCAAAGAAATTTGTAATTGCGAGAAGCAGAATTTCACCCAGAGCACAAATGGGCACCCAAATTAGTAATTGTCACACATTTACAATTATTCCCAGATATCTGGCGAAATTTGGCAGTGGAAAAACGACCAGACACCAAAAGAATCTGTAGCAATTAGGCTTGCAAGCTAACAATGAATATGATCCACATTAGGTTGGAAATAATCCACTCCCGGTAAAGATGCACCCCACAGTACTAGATAATCCAAACATTTGGGGCACGCATACTGGGCGCCTAGATTTGTAAAACTAGAGATACATAGAAGAATAAGGAATGAAGGTTGTCTGTGCTATTGAGCAGTGCAGTGTAGATTCATTTTTTGAGGAGGGGCTAGAAAGTGTCGTTTATTTTATAGCAGTTTTATTCATGTCACCGGCATTGTGCGTGGTGTCAAAAATAGTTTGAACTTTTCCTGTTTCAAGCTCTTAACAAACATTAAAACAAATGGTTGCATTTCCAATGTACCAGACAAAATTGTTGAATGCTGTAGAACTTGGGGAGCAATAAAGACCATCATGAAAAGGAAAAGCAGTTGTTTCTCTTTTGGCTTTTCATTGAAATGTTTTTCACCTACAGTTGGTTTCTTTAGCAGAACAAAGCCATCCTACCATTTAGAACCAATAAAGCTTTCCTAATTCATACGCTGCTCAGTGACAAGCCCCTTCAGCCACTTTCAGATTATGACTGCTGTTTTATTATGCACCAGTGAAAAACCAACATTTGTATTTGAACTCCTTATGGTCTTTCCAGGCGCCTCTCTGTGAGTAAAGTGTGAATTGTGTGGCTACATTGTAAATAGCAGTAAAATGGATGTCTAGAAACTTTAACTTTTTCTTTAAAAAAAAGTGTGGAATAACCATGCAGACTTTTTAGAATTGCATGAGATTGAATAAGTGCCTGAACTGGGTCTGCAGTGGAAGAAAGATATTTTCTCATTCACAGAGGGCTGTTCTCAGATTTGCACCTTTTCCAGATTCTTCTCCTCGAAAATAAAATCTTTGGGGCCAATTACGTGTTTGGTGGTCAGACAGTGGCAGCATTCCCAAGAAGACCAGTGCGCCAAAAGTCTCCCGTCTGCCATATTATGATGATTGCAGCATGAACCGCTGACTGAGTGCTTCCCGCCACTGGTGCGGTGGGCTGCAATGTTGGCCGTGCGTAATCCGTTGCTGTCATGGCTGCCGCTAACTGCTGAGACGATTATGAAAACACAGTTGTACTGATGTTCCCTTGCGGCAGCTACCTGACGGTGGTAGGCTGTCACATTATGCTCTCAGCAAAGCACCAGAACAATGCCCATTGCATGGATTCAAAAATAGCACAGCTGTCATCCACTGGCCAAGAGGACATACCCGCAAATCACACTATAAAACACACCCCATTCCAGACCATATTCATTTGCCTCTCCACTGCAGCACAGCAAGACAGAGACCACATATCACTGTTTTATTTTTTGTGATATAAGACAGCCCTTTTTCCCCATCACATTTAACAATTTTCACAGACTTCTTCACTTTTTTCCCCAACTATCACTTGTCTTGTCCTCCCTCTCCCAGGGTACCTATGTGTGGAATCAAATAAATTGGAGCTTTGGTCACGGTGTCCAGAGTAACATATGTGATGAGTAAGCGAAAAGTCATTTGACAAAACATAATCGGCTCAAAAACGATTGCACATATTTCACAATACAATGTCTACAACCCAAAATCCACCTATAATCCCGATTGTGGTGTACACATGGGTCTACAACATATATGTGCACACTATACACCTCAATGTTTTTCATTAGCACCTTAATATTGTAAAGTTTGATTTGTTCTCCAAAATATCATCACCGATTGTGTACAGTGCACAGTGGTTACATGGCGTTTATGCCCAGTAATGCACTACACTGATGATTGCATAAAAGAAATGAAAGATCAATGGAGTAGTTACCACACATTCGTAGTGGTGGTGATGCATTTACCAGTCACCAATACTGTAGTTTCAATGGCTAAAATGTCGGATGCCTGACCTTGTATATTGGACTTGTGGAAGCTGCGGCTGCGGGCAGAAATCAACCCTGCGGTGGGTAGTTCATCCAAGGTGGACATGGCCAAGGGCCAACATTGTTGACTGTGATGGTCGTGGGCCAATGGACATGCTCGTCTATATTGATGACCATGTATGTGGCGTATATGTACACTGTGGTTTGAAAAATAACTCAATTGCCACCTGACACTGCTGCCATCAACACCTTCTCCACTTTAGCTGCTATGTGCCACCTCTGGGAGCAGTCATACCAGGACAAGCAGGTGAGAGAGCCCCTGACTTCTCTCCAGAGGAGCTGGAGAAGCATGTTGAAGAGGTCCTTCCCCTGTGTGCTCAGCTCAATGGCTCAACGAGGAACACATAATTATCTCATATACATATTTGACTCTGTTCAACACCATCCGTTCCTTTCTCGCAGACTACAATGTACCTCTGAGTCCCTGAGAGATTTTTAGATTACTATAACATGTTCGTGGTCCATACATAGGGTGAAAATATAATGGATTGTGTAGCACTGTACTTTGTGTATTTCAAATCACCATTGTGTTGCGTGTTGTGTGATGTGTGATAAGCTCTAGATCCACCTTGTGTGGCATTCACTTATCTATGCAAGTATAATTTTCAGGGTACCTATATTATGTTTGATGATCTGATAGTTGTAAATGAGAAAATACATGTATTTCCATTACAGCATGAGCTGTGTTTGTATTCTGTTAGAAGCAGTTAAGAAAGATGTTAGCTTTGTTTACAATCACACATATCACTCAGCACAGATCAGGCCTTGGCAAACTGTTGTCTTAGAGCTAGCTAAACCTCACTGACCCCTTCTGAGTGTCACACAACCTTGAGCTCACATATAGGATGGCCACAAGATGCACTGTTATGTACTGAAGTGATAGAAATGCGATGTTCATGTGGGTTCATTATGCTCAGCCTGTAGAGTGCACGGCCTGACAAAGAGTTTGCCCATTATGGGCTCTGGCCCAGAATGGGGGATAGTTACTGTGACAAAACAACTAATGTACAGGGCAATCTTCCTCTAGACCTGCAGATCCTTGGATGTTCCCAAAATGTGTCTTCTGAACCAATAGCAGCCCGGAATGCCTTTACATAGACTACATTTGGAACGGTGACTGAGGTAAGCCCCTGAACTGGTACATCTTTCTAATGGCCCACATTGCCAATGTGTGCCATTTATTAATGACAGGCCCCTTACTCCCACAGGTATGTTGTCACATTTCCATAAGTCATATTTGCACTGTACAGGCTGATTGCATAAGTGACAAACGTACAGTGCAGATGGTTGGCTGATTCTGAAGAGATCATTATACGTGAATACTAGCTTTGTTACATCCAACCATTCAAACAAACCATACCATAGTATGTTGAATGTCATCTCTGTAACTGTGTCACATATGGTAAAAGGTGTGTCCTGTGATACTAGTATATACCACACAAACCCAACCAAAAACAGTATGATATTCCATTAAGTAGTCACCATGTCCACACATCCCCAGAGAGGAGCTCTCAGTGACACAATGCCAGCCCTTTCATTATGACCAAAGTCTTAAGATGTAGTCTATATGGTAGTAGCCTGCATAAACTGCATGCAAAAAGTCAATGTACATTCATGCACAGGTAATTTAACCTTTAAAAGGTCACAATGGTGTGTTGTGTTTCATAGTAGCTCACATCACAGTATATGTGGCCCTTTGGCTACATCATGTTAGTGGGCTGAATTAGTCAGTGTAGGCCATGATCAGGGTTGATGTTAGTGTAGCAGATGACTACAAAAGTGTGTATTTATGTCCCTGTACCTTTCAGCATGTGAGAATTACACATGTACTGTGTTAACAATTTAAAGATGCTTGTGCCAGGTATATACAAAATGTGTGTTAACCAAACAGATACCCTAAAATGTGCAATTATGGTCTCTTTATTCATCTATTGCATCCATACAGGTCAACGCCCATCAGAAGCAAGCCATTTGGAAAGCCATTGCCCGGAAGGTGTGGACTCCAGGGGTCTATCGCTGGCGCAACACCCATTGCCGGAAATGGTCGGAGAACCTGAAACAGTGGGCCTGGAAGATCACAGAGGTCCAGCTGGGGTTGTCCTCCCAACGTGGACGGGGCACACACTGAACCCTGACCCCCCCTAATGCCCTGCATACTGGCAGTGGCTTACCCAGAGCTTGATGGGCAGTTGAGGGACTCACAGCAGCTACAAGGGTGTGAGTCCTGGCCAGAATCATACACGTTACATTGCCAAATTTAAGTGTTACATGCAGGCATCTCCTCATCAGTATTAGGAATGGCCCATGTACAATGCACAAGAAGAGTAATTGTTTGTGTAGGTCTGGTAGTGAGTGCATGCTGATGTGCTTTGCCTGTTGTCCTTGTGACCAGGAATACAGCAGAGCCAAGTCCAATAACAAATTACTGTCTGGAGCAGACATATGGCTGAGTACAGTGATTAATCAGCTCATGTTGTTTGATGTTGTGGGTGACATTTGTACCCAACAGACCACTTGTCTTCAGCGTGTCAAGAGTGATGCTACCTTAATACTGTGTCTCCTGTGATGGTGGCCCTCATGACAGTGGACAAAACTTTTCCCATAGTACATGTGACATAGCATAAAGTGTATTTTGGGTGCAGTCACTGAGCAATACTTCCTCTTGGTAAGTGGTGAATGTAAAGTTAACAAACATCACTGGTGCCATCAACATTTGTACCTACATGTTGGCATGTGTACCTTTCACTTTTGTAGTATCATTTACACTACTGTTTCACACATGTCTTCATTGGATGATGTCTGATTCCATCACGTGTGTGTAGCCCAAACTGTATTTGAAAATAGTTAAATATGATTGGTAAACAGTTCATGTGTTACCATAGACAAGAGCATGTAAACATTGGTTGGTGGGTCACCCACACTCTAAGCCATTACTCAAAGTCCTTAGTTAGTTCATATTGCTGAAGCGATGAAGGACATGACAGGCAGACCTACAGTAATTTCTCACAATGTGAATTACCATGCAATTGATGTGGAATTATTCAGCTAAGTGATTTGCACATGTTTTTTGATGAAGGTTTATTAACTGGCTGTTGACATTCAGTAGAGAGTGACATGCAGAAATGTGGGAATCATATGTGAGTGTGTACATTCAGTAATAAAGTGGAATTGGTGTGTGCATGAAAAGAGGTACACTGATGTGTAGGAAACAGATCAAACCATCTTTTAAGTTAATGGAGATTCCGTAAGCCTCAAAAGCATTCAATGGACTATTGGCTTCAAATTATGTGATGTTAGAATGGTGTTCACACTTTACCAATCTGGACTGGTGATTTCCCTAGACCTAGTTGACTCATTATGCTGTTACTATTTATAGACAAATCTCCCATATATTTTGCCCAGATTGTCTTTAGTCTACTTTTCTGGGTGACATGTGTTATAGTGACGCTAACCAAGTAGAACTTTCATGAGACTATTCTGATAATGGACATATTAGGAGGTTACCATTGGGAATGTTTAACAGTGTGACATGAGTTTTTCCATGTCACCTCATCCTTGCTACTGAACATATTGCCACTAAATAACTGTATTAGTTGACCATTGTTTTATCATGATAAGTTATAGGTATATGGACATTTGGTGATTGCAGGGCTTTGCATGAAATCTGTAGGAATGCCATACTTATTGATAACATCAGGTTACTGTGATATGCTACAAGAGCAAAAATATTCAAGGTGATGAGGTATCCTACTTGATACATGGATATTGTGATAAGACAACTTCACTCATGCAATTGGAGCTGTCTCTAATTATGAATTTACTGTGAGGAACTGTCTACAGGTAATTTAGCATGCATGCATGTGGTCTTGCTAATGTTGAAGCCACTTGGGTGGACCTTGTAGCTGAGGTCTGCTGTGCATTTTAGTAAAGTTATGTGATCAAAGTTGTTGGTTGTGTGTTCTGGCACATGCAATAAACCTATTTGTATTTGTCATTACAGCATCATCTCAGGCCAGTGGAGGATACAGGGCTGACATCTGTGGGGAAGCCGATGGCCACTCTATCTCCAGTCATGACACTACAGACATAGAGGGACCCAGTAGCCCAGAGGGTGAAGGGAGTGCCATGGAGGACATCATCGGAGTCAAGCTTCAGTGGACACTCCCTAGTGGTGGTGGAACACACAGGACCAATTCCAACACCATCCTTGTTCGCCACCTAGACTACCATCTCCACACTCCCTGTTACTCCCCATCCAGCTGGCCAGCCCCACTCACCAAAGAGCGGAGCTGTCTCTGCGCGATGCAGCTCACTCCCTGCCCCTGTTTCCCCTGCTGCCTGATTGAGGAGGCTATTGACCTCCTGAGAAACACCTTTGTGGGTCAGACGGCACCACTGAATGCCTTACAGGTACAGGGCAGCCATCAGCAACAGATGATGGCCTACCTGGAAGGCATCCACAGTGCTATGTCTACCCTACAGATATCTTTTCAGGTTGTGGCCTCCTCCCTCACAGCAGCTTTCCACCCATGCTAAATTTCTACCCCACCTCCTGCCTCTTCCACATCCAATTTCCCTATTCCCCTACCTGTTCCAAGCACACTCACACAAAAGCATCCACACAGCTCAACAGCCCTAAGCATCACACATAAACATGAACACCACAAAACACAAAAGCATTCAACCACTCACAAGAAACTCACCCCCACCTCCACCCTAACACACACCCAGACACCACACCCATACCCACAGACCCATCCATACCCCTAATATACCCCCAGACACCACACCCACAGACCCATCCACCATCTTCAACATACCACCAGACATTGCACCCACACCCACAGACCCATCCCCAATATACCTCAGATACCACATCCACACCCACAGACCCACCTATCACCACTCCCATTCTCCCAGTCACAACACCCACACCAACAGACATGTCCACCACTTCTACCATACCTCCAGACACCACACCCACACCAACAGACCTAGTCCCTACTCCACCATATCCCCAAGACACCACATCCATACCAACAAACACGTCCACCACTCCCCCTATGCCCCCAGACACCACAGCCAAAACAACAGACAGATCCTCCACTTCCAGCATACCCAGCACATCCACATCACACACCACAAAGAAACACAAATACCTACACTCACCCACACAAGACACCTACAAAACACAAACATCATACATCAGACACACAGACAGCAGCACCAACAAAACACACAGGCACCTGACACTTCCTCAAGCTCCCAACCCCTAATTTCTCGTGAACATCCGACCCATTTTCCTAAGGAGAGTTTATTATTTGCCCTTTCCTTTACGCCTGTCAAAACTACCCCCTCCCAAAGCCAAAGGGACCTCTTCTGTACCCCAGCCCATCCCTTCCACATCCAAATCCTCCCCTGTGAACACTCACCACCCACTTCTAAACCCAGCCATATACCCAATAATACCAAACCCCCTCCCAAAACCAATGAGACCCCTCCCAAAGTCAGGCCCACCCCTCCAAAAACCAAATCCACCCATCCGAAAACCGACCCCACCCCTCCCAAATGACATAATTGAGGTGCCTGCACCGCCCACTAGGTGCTCCTTCCTGGGGAGCTTCCCATGGCAGTTTATGAGAGGCAAGTTTAGTGGCATAGCGATGTGCTGGACCACATATTGTACTGTTAAACTGGCCATTGGCATTTACTACATGTGTTTATTGTTTTCAAAAAAATAAGTTGCTAGTTTTATTACACATTAGTCCTTCCATTACTTTACTACCATTGTGATGTTCATGAATACTTTAGGATGTATGACTACAGTTGTATTTGTTTCACCGTAATTGGTGGTCCATTTGATGTTGCTGGTATGATCTTACCTTGGAACCAGTGTTGGAGTCACCTGGGACAAGGGAACATGTTCAATGGATGGATATGTGGGATGTAATCCAATGGAGGCTGGAATTGCATTGGAAAGCATTTCATATGGTAAGTAGTTCATCTTGGCTTGGCCAATGTCAACATCTATTGGGTTATATTTTTCCCTGTGATTTAGGTTGGATATTTGTTTAATGTGTGCAAGCTACCGATTTGTTTCTCAACACATTGAAGGTGTTCAATTGTTATACCTCTGTATAAATATTAGTGGACATTACACCTACTTGATCTAAATGTGTCACCAATGCTATTACTAATGTGCTTGCTTTCATGACTTTCACTTACACATTTCCAACATATGCATGGCTCTTGGTTATGCAATTGGTTATCGATGATTTACTTCAAGGCACAGGTCCTGTGCAAATAGAGGTTTTAAGGCATGTGCAAAGTGAATTTTGGCCCATGGCACCAGGCTTCCAGGGATCCGCCTGGTAGAGGTATGCCTATTCTGAAGGGGGTCTTTATTTTGTCACCTTTGAATGTTTCTCACACTGATTATTTTGCATCCCTTTTACCAAACATGACCTTGAAATATGAGTGATATGTGAGAGTCCTTTACAGAGATTTAGCAGAGGAGTTGTGTTTCAGTTTCATGACACATCCATACAGATGTATCTTTGATATCACAACAGGCCATAGCATGTGAGCAATGTAAGGGTGTCACTTAGATTAAAAGGTGTGAAATTGATGAGGAGGTGCTGTTGTGTGACACAACTTAATACACACATCACTATCCCTGATTATGGGATGTGCACACATATCAACGTTTGTAGATTTCGACTGTGCCTTGTCAGTGATCTGGCCAAAGAGGGCATCATAGAGTTGTGATTGGGTCATAAATTGAGAACAGCTCCAAACAGGGGTCCACAAAATATGTTTTGCCCAGGGACCACAAACCCCTTGCCAGGTCCACTGTGGGGGCATCCATTTGCTGTGGAGTTGACTGAATCATGTAAATGTTTAGCTTACTGTCAGTTTCTTCCTCAATGGTGTTGGTTTTGGGCGTCATTGAGTAGCACAAGCAGTGGAAGTATGTGTACGATTGACTCCATGGCGGCACAGAATGTGTGACGCTTAGTACAGGTGAGTTTAAGCCTTATATTCCTCCCTTTCCACCATCTCAGATGTGGTGGTTGGACTGCTACAGTCACGTGGCGGAAAGGCACTTTGTAATTGGTCCAACAGTAACACTGGCAGTCCACCATCTGACAGATGCATTGGCCTATCTCACTGCCGCTACAGACTAGATTTACTGGTGGGGTAGGCAGTACCCCAGCGGTCTTTCATCTATGCAGCCGCATGCATTGTAATACAGTGGTCGGGCTGACAACACTGTGTCAGTGTGTCCGCCGCCTCTGCCATGGCGGTACCAAGACCACAAACTCTTAATCAGGCCTTTGGTCTGGAACAGGGTTCTGACAGAAGACGGATCAATTCAGACAGTGGACAAAACTTTTCCCTTAGTACACCCCAAAATCTAAGAGGAGGAATGTAATCCTTTGTGCTTTACTGACTGACCTTCACTGGCCTTGCACAGAAATGTTCCCCTTGACAGACATGAGTGGGGGGCCTAGTTATATTGTTTTGTATTGCAGTTGCATTTATAAGGTGCTGAATACTCTGACAAGGTGTTGAGGTGCTTTACAGTAGGTAGCATACTACTCTACAACCCCAGGTTAGTGGTTAATCCTGTGGTTGTTAATTTGTTGGTTATTGTTCAGTCTTGTGCTCTAAGGAAACAGAATAATTCCCTCCATTGTCAAGTGATGACATTAATAGGTGTTAGGTGTAATTATTAAACTGAGCTAAGGTAAGAGTAAAAGAGGAGTGAAGGAATAGTGTGAAGTAAGTTAGATATGGGGAGATACCAAGGAGAGTTTAAACAGAATGTAACACTGTGATTTCTGCAAGAGGTATGAATAGATCGATTAGATTTTGGTGTTGTAGGAATAGTTATTCTGAAGGTAATTTTTGCTTTGTAAGGTTGGAAATTGTTATTTTACTGAAATTTAGTACCAAGTAAGGTGGCAGGCATGTGCAGGGCAGGGTAAATTCAGAAGCACTAACGCATGGAGAGAATGGAGTGTAAGGACAGTATTATTCAATAAGAAGGTAGAAAAGAGAGCAGTCCCAGCTATAAATGAGGTTATGTTCATATAGAGGTTTTTGGAATGTTGAGATACGATGCAATCTGAGGAAGTATAAAGAGTTGAAAGAAAATCTGAAAGCTCTGGGCAGGTGATCTAAATTATTCCATCTTACATTGCTCCACCTCATCCCCCAGTGGTGGAAATACTGTCCATTCGGTTCCACTAAGGTATTGAACATCTTTGGAACTGTCACACATTGTCCTTTTTTGTTTTCTTATTTTTTGGAAGGGGGTTTGTCTAAATAATGCGTTGTTAGGTATGTCTGTTGAGATTTGGAGGAGTGGTTAACCAATGGGTTTTGCGTTGGTCATACTGTTATGTGTTTGCTTGAGAAAGAAGCATGGGTGTTGAGTTTCTATGTAATATCGTTCTCCCTGGCATTATGGATTGTTTGTTAAAGGATTCTGTTGATTTAGCACTTCTTTGAAAGTTAGAAAACAGGCTTTTTGCAGGTTTCCTCCAATTTCTTGCCCCATTTTGGACTATTATTTGCTGGTTTTCGACTCTGAGAGTCCACTGAGGCCTGCTCTCCAGACATTAGTGACAGGGTTTTTTTCTTTTTCAAAATGGTGTGTTTATTGGGTGTCCCCAATTGGCATGTGTTGACTTACTTATAAGTCCCTAGTATATGGTATGGATTGTTACCCAGGTACTCAGGGCAGGTAAGGGTGGCTGTACACACATGAGCTACAACACTGGTTGTGCCATTCTGTGTGTGACAAAGTGAAAACACGGCTTTCAGCTGCCTTTGCAGACTGAAGAGACTGTGCATATACTGCACACACAATATTGCTATTACCACTAATGTCAAAGTGCACCAGTCCCTTAACAATATCTATCTGTCTATAATAACACTCTATATATATATATATATATATATATATATATATATATATATGTTACCAATATACAGTTCCTTGCCATAGGTCTTCATAGGCCTGCCTTACAGGAGACATAAATAAATATAAATATATACATATTTATTTATGTCTCCTATGAAGCACTATGACAAGGAGGCAAGGAGCTGTATATTGTTAACAGAGACATATGTTCTTGATATGCCTATACAGCCAAGTCCTCAAGTGTCGATGTTTGCTGAGGACAGTTAAGTAGTCTTATAATATAATTGCAGGGTTAACGGTTGACACTTCAAAGCATCTAACTCCTGACAAAGGCTACCTAGCTATGCCAAGAAAGGTATCAAATTAAAAGGGATATTTAATGCGACTCAGTAGTGCAGTCAGCATTTATGCCAAATTTAATGCTGGCAACTTTTGCGAAAGTAGCCATTCTTTGACTCAACTTGTCCAGAGGCTTTGCAGAGACACTGGGATTGAGATGGGTTTCTGCCCACCTTGGGAGACCTGTGAATGACTCCAAGGCGAGGAATTAAGGCTGGTGGCACACTGTAGGTGTGACCCCCCTCCCACAGCATGAGCTGCAAAGGGTGTTAGCCCAAAAGGCAGGCTTCAAAGACGATGCTGCCTTTGAAGGGCTGCTACGACAACACTCCCATGCAGGAAGCCTTTTGTTTCCTCTAGTCAGGGTAGAGCCAGGGCCAAGAAGAGAAAAGAAGTTTCAGAACCAGTTTTTAGTGGGCATGAAGCACATGGTAGCCCCACCCCTGGGAGTGGGCTACCGAGGTCCTTATACTCGAGGAAGACTTCAGCCAATTTGTAGGTGGCATACAAAATGCACTCTGGGATAGCCAGATACTAGAAACCCCAGAAACGGAGTCACCGGAGAGGAGGGGACCAACTAACCCCTTGGCTAGTAACCACGTTGTCCCCTAGGGGCACTTTACTGGGAAATAATGGTCACCCCTGGCACCTGAGACTTGAGTACTCACTGAATTTGGAACAAGGATGAGAAGAAGATCACTTTGCTCCTGTTGGAAGTGCACAAGAAGAGTCTGCGACATCGGAACAACTGCACCTGCTGCACTTTGGGCTAGCAGAGTTTGGACCCTGTACTGCCTGCCAGGCGCTGGGAAAAGTTATTTTCCGGCCCCAATCCAAAGCAGAAACTCCAAGGGTCAGTTTGCTGCCTCTCCTCCAGAATGCCAATGGGGACATTAAATCTGGAAGAGCCCAAACTGCATCCCTCGAAGCCACAACTAATGTTTGTCACTAACGGATGCTGGGCACTTTGACTGACAATTTAGAAATAGCCAGAAGTTGCATCCGAGTTTACTGGATCCATGGGTGTTGGTTGTGACTGGATTTGTCCACCCCAAAGGGACATCTGTCCTCACCAACCATTTGCATGAAAAAGCGCCAATCGGGTCATCTGGTTGCACCTCGACCGGGGCAAAGTCAAAGTTTCAGGCCGACCGCGATGGAGCCCTGCTCGGCTACAGGTCGCGGGAGGCCTCGGTTAAAAAGTTACCTTCTGACTTAGTCTTTATTTTAAAGATTTTCTTCAGCGGGACGAACCTACCAGTCCTATCCGACCTCCTGGAGCCCTTCTCCGGATACGCGATGCTGGATTCCTCGGTGGAGATTTTTACCTTCGGGCTTAGTAGTTTTTTCGAGGTGAAAATCCTTCGACCGGGGTAAACCTGGATCTTGATCCGACGTCCATGGAGCCCTTCTCGGATACGATGGCTGGGAGGTCCTGGTCAACTTTTTACCTTTGGACTTACTCTCTTTTTGGAGATTTTTCTTTACCAGGACGAACCACCAAATCAGGCCGGGTCGCGGTTGACGCAAGCCGGCTAGAATTTCCGCGGCGGGTCGGTCCCTCTATGGAGCTTTTTTACAAAAATCCTCAAATCTTCTCCAAACTTCTGGGGCTTCACCCAGATGTCCTTTTAAGTTTCTTTTGGGGTCCACAGCTCACCCCAAGGGTCCAGAAGTTCTGAGATGGTCCTTGGGGGGTGCGGACTACAACTCCCAGAATGCACCTGGCGCAAACTCCTTTTTAGCCACTGGGCAGTGGTCAGCTGGTCGCTTTCTTCAGGAGTTGGTGCAGGGGACTCTGGTTAGCAATTTTTTACCTGTAGCAAACAGGGAGTCCCTAATTGAACCAGTTGAAGCCAGGCAAAGTCCTTCTTGTGGTGAAGCCCAAGTGTGCAGCTGGTGCAGTCCTTCTGAGTGCAGGTTCCAGGTGCAGGCCAGGGGTCCAGCAGGGCAGTCCTTCTTCTCCTTTAGTTCTTTTCTTGTTGAAATCTGGTGGGGATCTGAGGTGTGGGTGCAGGTCTGCCAGTTTTATCCTTGCTCCTGGGTGAAAAGCAGGGGGGTCCTGGTTCTCCAATCAGGTACAGGGTCGTCCCCCTGTGATGACCACTTCCTGGGAAGTGTGGCAAAAATCCATCCCAGAAGGCAACATTCTCTAAAAATCCAACATGGTTGAATCTGATTTTTGAAGGTTACATCTGGCTGAGCCCACCCACTGGCGTGGCTAAAAATCATAAACACACCCCTCTCCTGCCCTCTCCTAATCTAATCAAGGGGGCACCTAGTTGTCTGGGGTTGCAGGATGTGGGGGTGTTGCTGGTTGCTCCAAATGTCCTTCTCTGCCTTTGAAGACCAGTTTGGCAGCCCTCCCCCTTCCTGCCTCACCATCTGCTGAGGGGAGATTCCCTCCCACAGGCACATTCCTTTGTGTGAAGCCAGGCCACTTCACACCTCATCAAGGCAGCTTGGCTAAGCTGCTGCAGGCTGGCCAATCCGAGCACAGCAGCAAAAACAATGCAGGGCTGAAATTGGCAACTTTTTAGGTAAAGTCTAAAACTTTTTACCTGAACAAGTTATATTAAATCCCACAACTGGAAGTTGTGGGATTTATTACAACAATTAATTTGATACCAAATTCTTGGTATGCAATATTTAAGGAGACTTTAAAATTTAAAATAAAGTCTCCCCATTCTAGCCTATGAAGGCCATTTACTTCAATGAGGGAAAAACGAATTTGGCTGTTTTTACCTCACCAGGGTTTATAAATCTATTTTTATAAAGTCCCTGCTTATAGTTACATGGCACCCAGCCCTAGGGGCACATAGGGCACACCTTAGGGGTGACTTATATGTAAAAATAAGGTAGTTTAAGACTTTGGAACTACTTTTAATTCCAAAGTCGAATTTGCATATAACTTTAATTTAAAAGCAGCCAGCAAGGCAGGAATGCCTTTGAAACGACACTGGGCACCTCAGCAGTGCACCTATGGGTGCACCACCTATGCTGTGGTCCCTAAACCTACATGCCCTACCATATACTAGGGACATATAGGTAGGTTAACTTAGCCAATTATAATTAGCCTAATTTGCATATTGATTTTACACAGAGCACAGGCCCTGGGACTGGTTAGCAGTACACAGGGCAATTTTAAAGGCAGTCCTGCCTTGCTGGCTGCTTTTAAATTAAAGTTATATGCAAATTCGACTTTGGAATTAAAAGTAGTTCCAAAGTCTTAAACTACCTTATTTTTACATATAAGTCACCCCTAAGGTATGCCCTATTTGCCCCTAGGGCTGGGCACCCCTCTTGCTGTCTAGAGTGGGGGGCTACCACCTCCTGTGGTAGACACCCTCCTTCCACTCTCCCTTCTGTCAGTGCAGGGGCAACACCCTGCATCTGGACAGCTGCCTCACTACTCAGGACTTCCTTGGGGTCAGGGGAGGCCTCACCAGTGCCAACTCTGGGCTCCCCCCCTACTGGGGCAGAAGGCCTTTGGCTCCCTGGAACTCTCTTTAAGAGAGGCCTACCCTTCCTTTTCTTCTTTCCTTTTCTTGGGGACCCCTGTCTCCTAACTGTAGGGAGTGTCTCCCCAGGACTTTGGGTTGGGGGGGCGCCCAGGGTGACCGCCCCATCTGGGACCAGACCCACCTCTGGGAGGTCATTGCCCAGGATACAATCTAGGGGAAGGTCAGCACTGACTACCACCCTAAACCAGTCAAGGATACCCTCCCTCTCTAGGGGCACTATGGCTACAGGTTTGGAGGTGACCTCCCCTGTGGCTATCCTGACTTTCCTGGTCTCTCCTGGGACATACATGTCTGGGGTCACTAACCGGTCACTCACTATAGTGTGACTGGCACAGGTGTCTCTCAGGCCAGTGGTAGGGATCCCATGCACCTGAATGGGGTGGAAGTGCCTACTTCCACCCTCAGGGATCACCAGCTTACCATCTGGTCCTGTCTCCCAGCTCAATGCTAGGAGGACTTCATCATCTGAGGAGTCCTCCTTCATGGCTACACTGGACAGCCCAGTGCTAACCACCTTCTTTGGACAGGCTGCATCTCCTCTGAAGTGACCTGTCTGCTGACAGTCAAAGCAAGCCCTACTGTCCAAGAGCTTTTTTAACCCTGGGTCTCCCTGTCTCTGCTTGTCAGAGTGGGAGTGGGATTTACTCTCCTCCTTCTTAGGGTTCTGGGGTACAGAGGGAGTCTCTGTGGTGGGCTTTTCACCTCCCTCCTTAGGTTTTTGGGGACCTGACCCCCCCTTCTTGGAGTCTCCCACCTGGGACTTGACAACCATCCTGGTTCTCAACCACTCATCAGTACTCCCCTAGCTCTCTAGGGTTGGTCTGCTTAGAGTCCACTAGATGCTGGTGTAACCTTTCTTGGGTACAATTGGTCAAGATGTGCTCTCTCATGATCAGATTGTATAACCCCTCATAAGTATTTACTTTGTTACCAATAATCCAGCCCTCTAGTGCCTTTAGTGAGGTGTCTACAAAGTCAACCCAAGACTGGGTACTGACCTTCTGGGTGTCCCTGAACTTCATTCTATACTGCTCTGGGGTCAGACCAAACTTCTTGATTAAGCACCTCTTCATACTAGGGTACGAATCTGCCTCCTCCCCCCTTAAGGTCAGAAGCCTATCCCTCCCTGAGTTGGGGACCAACTCCCACAAAAGGGAACCCCAGTATTGAGGCCTAACACTTCTCATTTGGAGTGCCCTCTCAAAGGCCTCCAACCATTTGTCTATATCATCCCCCTCTCCATAAGCAGGAACCACCCCCTTGGGTAATCTGGGGCAAACCTCCCTACCCATGGACACCTCAACTTCTCTGTCGCTGCCACCATCTCTTTTTTCCTTGTTTGCCCACTTTTTCTTTTCTAGGGCCAGCTTGTCTGCTTCCAAAGCTATGTATGCTAGCTGGGCCTCCAGCTCTCTTTCCCTGATGGATGGGTTCTCTCCTCCTGAAAGGACCCCCTTCCCACCACTAGCTTTGGGTCTGCCCCTAGTGACTGTATTTACTGAGGACCGTTCTTCCTCATCCTCACTTAGGCTCAGATGCCCTCCCTCCCCTGAGTGGTTAGAGCTAGCATCCTCCCCTGTTTCTCCCTCCTCTGGAGCTTCCTCTGAGCGTACCTCTTGGGCCTCAGCCCATGCTGTCAGGGATTTGATCAGGACTTGCTTCCTGAGGTCAGTGGTTGCAGGCAACCCTCTTTCAGTACACAACCCCCTAAGCTGGACTACTGTCAGTGTGGGTAGGCTAGCCAGATCAAGCTCCATGGTTCCCTGGTTTTGTGTCAACAAAAACTTTTAGCAAAAATTGGAAACAAGAATTTAGAAAAATTACAAAAATTCAATAATTGAAATTAATCCAAATTAATTAAAAAAAAAAAAAAATGCAAACATTTTTTTTTGCACTAGGACAATTTAAAGGATTTTTAATTTGTTTTACTTAAAACTGTAACGTGATACTGAACACAAGTACAGGATCCCACCGCTGCCACCAAAAATGTTGGAAAATGGGTTATTGGTAAGGGCAGGTAGGTACCTACACCTAGCAACAAGCCACTAACCTCCAATTAGGTCCAGTTAGGTCTCAGTAAATTAATCCCAGCTCAACCCTTGGTAGCTTGGCAACGAGCGTCAAGGCTTAACTTAGGAGACAGAGTGTAAAGCATTCAAATTTCACAAAACAGTAATTAAATAAAACACAGGAAACAGTTTAAAAATCCAAAACCAATTTATAAAAATAGTTTATATTTTTATCTTTAAAATGACACCAAAACGAATCAAATCGGATAAAGGGAACCGGAGATATGAATTTTTAAAGAATTATTATTTTTCTAGCGCTTAGAAACAAAAAGCGCCAATCGGGTCATCTGGTTGCACCTCGACCGGGGCAAAGTCAAAGTTTCAGGCCGACCGCGATGGAGCCCTGCTCGGCTACAGGTCGTGGGAGGCCTCGGTTAAAAAGTTACCTTCTGACTTAGTCTTTATTTTGAAGATTTTCTTCAGCGGGACGAACCTGCCAGTCCTATCCGACCTCCTGGAGCCCTTCTCCGGATACGCGATGCTGGATTCCTCGGTGGAGATTTTTACCTTCGGACTTAGTCGTTTTTTCGAGGTGAAAATCCTTCGACCGGGGTAAACCTGGATCTTGATCCGACGTCCATGGAGCCCTTCTTGGATACGATGGCTGGGAGGTCCCGGTCAACTTTTTACCTTCGGACTTAGTCTCTTTTTTGGAGATTTTTCTTTACCGGGACGAACCACCAAATCAGGCCGGGTCGCGGTTGAGGCAAGCCGGCTAGAATTTCCGCGGCGGGTCGGTCCCTCTATGGAGCTTTTTTACAAAAATTCTCAAATCTTCTCCAAACTTCTGGGGCTTCACCCAGATGTCCTTTTAAGGTTCTTTTGGGGTCCACAGCTCACCCCAAGGGTCCAGAAGTTCTGAGATGGTCCTTGGGGGGTGCGGACTACAACTCCCAAAATGAACCTGGCGCAAACTCCTTTTTGGCCACTGGGCAGTGGTCAGCTGGTCGCTTTCTTCAGGAGTTGGTGCAGGGGACTCTGGTTAGCAATTTTTCACCTGTAGCAAACAGGGAGTCCCTCCTTGAACCAGTTGAAGCCAGGCAAAGTCCTTCTTGTGGTGAAGCCAAAGTGTGCAGCTGGTGCAGTCCTTCTGAGTGCAGGTTCCAGGCGCAGGCCAGGGGTCCAGCAGGGCAGTCCTTCTTCTCCTTTAGTTCTTTTCTTGTTGAAATCTGGTGGGGATCTGAGGTGTGGGTGCAGGTCTGCCAGTTTTATCCTTGCTCCTGGGTGAAAAGCAGGGGGGTCCTGGTTCTCCAATCAGGTACAGCGTCGTCCCCCTGTGATGACCACTTCCTGGGAAGTGTGGCAAAAATCCATCCCAGAAGGCAACATTCTCTAAAAATCCAACATGGCTGAATCTGATTTTTGGAGGTTACATCTGGCTGAGCCCACCCACTGGTGTGGCTAAAAATCATAAACACACCCCTCTCCTGCCCTCTCCTAATCTAATCAAGGGGGCACCTAGTTGTCTGGGGTTGCAGGATGTGGGGGTGTTGCTGGTTGCTCCAAATGTCCTTCTCTGCCTTTGAAGACCAGTTTGGCAGCCCTCCCCCTTCCTGCCTCACCATCTGCTGAGGGGAGATTCCCTCCCACAGGCACATTCCTTTGTGTGAAGCCAGGCCACTTCACACCTCATCAAGGCAGCTTGGCTAAGCTGCTGCAGGCTGGCCAATCAGAGCACAGCAGCAAAAACAATGCAGGGTTGAAATTGGCAACTTTTTAGGTAAAGTCTAAAACTTTTTACCTGAACAAGTTATATTAAATCCAACAACTGGAAGTTGTGGGATTTATTACAACAATTAATTTGATACCAAATTCTTGGTATGCAACATTTAAGGAGACTTTAAAATTTAAAATAAAGTCTCCCCATTCTAGCCTATGAAGGCCATTTACTTCAATGAGGGAAAAACGAATTTGGCTGTTTTTACCTCACCAGGGTTTATAAATCTATTTTTATAAAGTCCCTGCTTATAGTTACATGGCACCCAGCCCTAGGGGCACATAGGGCACACCTTAGGGGTGACTTATATGTAAAAATAAGGTAGTTTAAGACTTTGGAACTACTTTTAATTCCAAAGTCGAATTTGCATATAACTTTAATTTAAAAGCAGCCAGCAAGGCAGGCCTGCCTTTAAAATGACACTGGGCACCTCAGCAGTGCACCTATGGGTGCACCACCTATGCTGTGGTCCCTAAACCTACATGCCCTACCATATACTAGGGACATATAGGTAGGTTAACTTAGCCAATTATAATTAGCCTAATTTGCATATTGATTTTACACAGAGCACAGGCCCTGGGACTGGTTAGCAGTACCCAGGGCACTATCAGAGTCAGGAAAACACCAGCAAAAAGTGGAAAATGGGGGCAAAAAGTTAGGGGGCCTCTGCAATCAGCCCTGTTTTCTCACACTCATCATCAGGACCACTACACAAAGTCAACGGCGGTCGTTCTAAGTTTGGATCTTGCTCTAAAAACACTCTGGTGGACAAGTAACTGTCCAAATATTTCTTACAAGACTCCTAGACCTCCATCCTGTCAGGTTTGGTCACCCAACATGGGTCAGAGTCACCAAACTCAGTGCTACAAACTCTGTTTGACTGAAGTTTTGACTTGCAGTGCCTGT
Source organism: Pleurodeles waltl (assembly GCF_031143425.1). NCBI lineage: Eukaryota > Metazoa > Chordata > Amphibia > Caudata > Salamandridae > Pleurodeles > Pleurodeles waltl. The sequence continues at coordinate 1,219,671,051 of NC_090444.1, forward strand.
TTTGCGGTTGATGTCAAAAACATTTAATGCTTTAAAAATCATATCTCTGGAACCATTTGGTGGATGTTGGTCATCAAGTACTCTAAAAATATGCTCTATTGTTATAAATTGTTGCTGTGACTCTTGTTTGGTGACATTCTTATTCCGTTGTTTGGTGCTGGTAAATGATTCACACTGCGTTCCTTTGCTAAGCCTTGCTACTCTGTGCCATAGCATTCAAAAGGTTGAGCTGAAGGTTAAGTAAAAAACTTTTGACCGGACCCAAGGAAATAAATGCGTGTATACTACACGATAAGGCCTACGCCCTATCAATTTCTTACATTGATATTAGCAAGTCCTGGAGGATATCTGTCTGTGGGCAAGAAATGCGAATGTGTGAATTCTTTGTTGGGTCACATTGGGAATAACCAAGTCATAACTATCCTTCTAAGCTGTAATCCCTCCGAACTCTAAGTGAGTCCCATTGGCTCTAATCTTTTCAGAAAGGAAGTAGTGCCACCAATGGTTTTTGTCCTATAAGTAGGAATTATTAAGAATGGCACTAGCCTGGAACATAAATTGCTGGGTTGGGAACATTTTCTGGTTTTTGTGATTTTTGATTGAATACATTTTGGTCGATTAACTTTAATAACTTTGTGAGTGATGCATACTAATCCCAAAGAGAATCTTCTTGCTATTTAGAGCAAGTGTAGAGCTTTCAGGGCCGCATAAATGTGGGCTCATATATTTACTTTTAGAAATAGCCTTGCTGCTGAGTTTTGGTTTCTTCGTAACCTTCTGATGCTTGAGAGTGAAGTACTATGGTGTAGTCCATTAGCACAGTCAAGCTTTCACAGGATGTTATGTCATTGCTTGTACCTTTTGAGAAATTCCAAAATGTGGAAATATGCATCTAAGTGCTTTCGTTGTGTAGAAGTTAGATTAGGAGAGGCTGTCAGCTTGAGTATTCATGGAAAGTGTGCTGTCAATGAAAATTCTAGGATGGTTGATGCTTGTGGCTATTTTGGTGGAGTTCCAGTTAATCTGGCCACACAGATATAGGGTCATATTTTTTCCAATCGCTAAAATTAAGTATTTCCATTTTTGAAGCATTCAGCTTCATGTGATTCTAAGTCATCCCTTGTTCAGCACCTATGAGGCAAGTGTTAATTTGTGATGTTCCTATGGTTTTCTATTTTGAGAATTATCTTTGTGTCATCTGCATAATTGTAGCAGATGTGTTTGAATCTGTTGGTAAGATTTACTAATGTTTTAATGTTTTGTTTTAATGTATGTGTTAAAGAGTAGAGGTAAGATGATAGGTCCTTGAGGAACTTCTGTTTTTACACAGGAAAGATCTGAATAGAAAGATGGGGTGTGAACCTGGTATGATATGTTGTTTAGGTCAGAGTAAGTCCAGTTGAGGGTGATGCCTTCTATACCAACTTCTTTCAGTTTAAGGAAAAAGGACCAGGAGTAATGAGGCATTGACACCATTTATGTCAACTGTGTTTTTGAGGACAGTCCAAATTATGATTAGAGCAGATTTGGTGATTTGGATGATGGTCAGGGGAGGTGATAGGAGGTATTGATGTAGTCAGTGCAATGCAAATAGGTATGTGGAATGTGAGTGAGGCCAAAGAAAATATAGATAGTGAGTTTGGAGTTTGGAGCAGACAATAGAAAGTGAAACACTTCTGCACATTAGAAGCTGAGATGGTGGTTCAATTAGAGAAGCTATGGTTGTGTTTGTGAGGCTGCTGGTATTTAGTACAACCAGTGAGAGGCAGCAGGCAGACAGCCACTCTGAGCTTGTGCTGCGCACAATGTTCAACATGTGGCAAAAAAGAAACCATGGCTAAAGAAGGCGAGGGAGAGAACAAGAGTCATCTTCTTCAACTGTAGTTCTGTGTTCCTATATTGAGGAGGTATCAGCACTAAGGACAGAAATTATCAAGTGCTTTTGTGTTGCACGCCAGCAAAGCAGATGGGAGGTGATAACAACACAGTGGAAACAACAAGAAGTAGCAGGCAGAACAGGGAGCAACCATTACAGAGTAAAGAGAGGGCGAGCACATCAGGTATAGGGAACATCTGATAAAGACATCTAGGGCCTGATTTATGAAACATTTGTGCCACTTTTGTGTCATTTTTTTATGCAAAAGTGGCGTAAATTTACAAAATATAATTGTATTTTGTAAGTTTGCACCACTTTTGCTTAAAGAAATGACGCAAAGACGACGCAAACGTTTAATAAATCAAGCCTCTAGTTCCAGATTCCTTACCTTAGAATTTCCCCCCAGTGTCAGTCTGGATCTGGAGAATTTTCTCGAGCAGTACTCCTGTTTGCCGTTAGGTGGCATTAATCGTCTCTGCATTCGTCATCTGTGACGTCTGCACTGGATATGAAATCACAGATCCTATAAAGGTGCTACCCCACCTTGCTGATTTCAGTTCTTTTCTTTTTCCACCAGCATAGCGCTTTTTTGACTGATCTTTTTTCACTTTTGGTCAAAGATTTTGAGTGTCAACACTCCTGGTGTGTCGAGGATGTCTTTGCGTAAGACTGGGTTCAAGCTCTGCGAATCTTGCCATCGAGCTATGTCCGTAAGGGATTTACATCTTGTGTGCCTGTGGAGTCTGGAGCATGACCACGACCCAAAGTTGTGCTCCAAGTGCTGGGCCATGAATAAAAAAATTCTGTGGGAGTGGTCCCTAAACCTTCTTGCTGCCTGGCGCTGGGCTCTGCGCTGGTCCCAATCTTGGTCAAGAGGAAGGTCCCGAGAATGGTTGCAGATCCCTCCTTCATGGTCATCCCATTCCAAGTCCTCAGGACGATCGGGTAAGTCAAGGCACAAGAAGAAGTCAAAGAAGATCAAGCGTTCTTCAATTTCACACTGTCGTCGGCCGATGAGATGAAAGAAAAGGAGCATTGTCGTTCTAGGCTGCCATCCGTGGAAACTGCATCTGGATTAGCTCTGCAACTCCCCTAGTTTCCAGGAGCCGGAGTGACCCCTGCCCAACTCAGAGAGTTTTATGACGCCCTGAGCCTCATCTTTGGGCAGTCCGACACCGCTGGAGCACCTTCCAGCCCCACTGGGTCGGGAGGGTCCCCCTTCGGTTCCACAAGGGTGGCCTCGGCTTCAGGGGGTACCGATGGATCCATTCCACCTCGACCTTCCACAATGCGGGTTCTGACATCGACGCTTCCAATACCGCCTGTGCCCCCTGGTGGCATCATTGCCGACTCTGTCACGGAGCTGGACCGGCGTCACATGAAGCTAACTCCAACTTCAACAGGGGCCTTGCCCCCAGTGTCAAATCCTGACCCTTATTCTTAAGGGTTGACGTACGGTGAGGAATGGGATGGGTCGCTGGACTCTTTAGATTTCCAGTTAAGAGGCCCTTTGGACTGGTGTACGGACCTGGGGGAGGCCAGTGGTCTGTATGCATCCCCTGACACTGGCATGCTTTCTCCCCCTACTGTGGCTGTGGAGGAGGGATCATCCTATTCCATAGTGGTGTGAAGAGAGACTGAGGTCCTGAGCCTCAAGCTGTCTTCAGTGGCAGTCAGGAATAACGTCCTGATAGAGGTGCTTCAGGCTGGGGCTTCATCCTTTTAACCCCCATTGCCCTTCAATGAAGCTGTTACCGATGTCCTTCTGGGTACCTGGTCCAAAACCAGCACATGGGCTTCTGTGAAGAGGACTATTGCTCTCTGCCTTTGACTTTCTATAACTGACCCAGCACTCCAGACACAGCATTCTGCTCCTGAGACCTTCGTTATCAAAGTCTCTACATCCCAGGGCGTGTTCCCTTCCGCACACCCAGATAGGGAATCCAAGAGGCTGGACCAACTTGGGAAGAAGATGTTTTCTTTCTCCAGTCTGGCCTTGCAGTCCATGAACACTGCATGCCTTTTGGCCCATACTCCCACACCCTGTTGGAAATGGTTGCACAAGTGCTGCCATGGGACCCGTAGGAGGTCCGGACTGTACTCTTTGAAGCTGTTGCTGATGGGAGAGACGCAGCAAAGTTCACAATCAGATGTGGACTGGACACAACTGACTCATTGGGAAGTGTGGTTGCATCAACGGTGGCCCTGAGGCACCATGGATGGTTGAGGACATCTAGCTTTTCGGGGGATGTCCATGCCAAACTTCTGGACATGCCCTTTGATGGCACCCGTCTCTTCAGAGACAAAGCAGACTCGGCATTCGAGTGCTTCAAGGATTCTCATGCTACGAGCAGGTCCTTGGACCTCATGGCATCCCCTCATCCACCTCGGGCTGCTTTTCACACCTTTCGTGGTTACGGAAGGGGCATGCCACCACGTCCGCTCCCCTCCAGTCACTATGCTGTGCATGCTGCCCAGCCTCTGCATGGCCAGGGGATGCAGCGTCCTTGTGGAGCAGGGTGCAAGTGGTCCAGCCAGTCCACTGCCCCTCCTCTGCAGCTGCATTCAAACCTTTCTAGTCTGACGATTCCCCACCAGGGACTAGTTGGAGGCAGGATTGACCATCACCTGCTCCGCTGGAGAATCCATCATGTCAGACAGGTGGGTTTTGCAGCTAGTCCAAATGGGCTACTCCCTTCCCTTTTAGATTATTTCTCTATCCTTGCCACCATCCTATGATCAGATGATGGAGGATCACTAAGCAATTCTTCACAAGAAGGCTATGGCTCTCTTAGCCAAGGCAACCATACAAAAGGTCCCTGTGCCAGAAGTAGGTCATGGTTGTTATTCCTGCTACTTTCTGATGCCCAAAAAGGATAATGGTCCCCGCCCTGTCCTAGACCTCCTGTCCCTCTATCTCTTCTTCAAGTAAGAGAAGTTCAAAATATTCACTCTGACTCAAGTTCTATCTGCCCTGAAAGCTCGAGACTAGATGGTAACATTGGACTTAAAAGACACTTACATCCACATTCCCATCCTGCCTGCCCACAGATGTTACTTGTGGTTCACGGTGGACCATGAGCACTTTTAGTTCACTGTGCTCCCCTTTGGCTTTACCAGCACCCCTCTGGTGTTCACCAAGGTGATGGCAACAGGTGCAGCTCATCTGTGCTGATCAGGGGGTTCAGTCTTCCCCTACCTCGACGACTGGCTGCTGAAGGCGGGCTCACTCCAGGCTGTCGTCTCCCACCTCCAGACTACGACAGACATCCTGCATTCGGTGGGGTTCACAATACACATGCCAAAGTGACACCAGACTGTCTCTCAGATAATCCCTTACATTGGAGCTGTTCTGGACACAGTCCAGTTTCGGGCTTATCCTCCTGAGTGGCAAGTCCAGGATATTCAGGCTATGGTACAGATGATTCAGCCTCTATCTTGCTTTTTGGTTAGAATGACTCTGAGGTTGCTGAGCCTTATGGACTCCTGCATCCTGCTGGTGATACATGCCAGATGGCATATGTGGGCTCTGCAGTGGGACCTGAAGTTCCAGTGGATGCAGCGTCAGGGGGAGCTTTCCAACATGGTCCAGATCTCAGAGGGAACAGCGTGAGATCTGCAGTGGTGGCTAATGAACCACGATTGGGTCAGAGGCAGATCCATCTCCCTTCCCCAACATATCTAACGGTAGTGACAGATGTGTCACTCCTGGGATGCGGCAGCCACTTGGGAGAGGCAGAGATCAGAGGCATCGACCTGTTGGAACTTGGGCGATTAGACTAGCATTGAAAAGTAGTGCAGGTGTTAATGGACAACACCACTGCCATGTGGTACTGCACAAGCAGGACGGAGTGCGGTCGTAGACCTTCTGTCAAGAGGCTCCTCACCTCTGGACATGGCTGGGACAGCAGAGCGTATATCTTTGGTGGTTCAACATCTGACGGGCTCTCTGAATGTCAGAGCAGACAAACTCATCTGACAATGCTTAGTCGATCACGAATGGCATCTCCATCCAGAGATGTCAAGGTCTGTTTCAGCAGTGGGGAGAGCTTTGGTTAGATCTGTTCTCCTCACAGAGAGCACACAATGCCATCAGTTTTGCGCATTGGAGTTTCCAAGGCGCACACGCTCTATGACACTTTTCATCTTGAGTGGGGTTTAGGCCTCCTGTACGCCTTTCCGCCCATACCACTTCTACCTAGAGTTCTCAAGAAGATCCAGCACAACTGGGCCCAAGTAATCCTTGTGGCTCTGGACTGGGCACAAAGACTCTGATATCTCGAGCTATTGAGCATGGCCATAAATCCTCCGATCAGACTGCCCCTTTGGGAGGATCTTCTGTCCCACCAACAGGGGACGGTTCTCCACCCAAACTCACCCAGGCTCTGCCTTCTTGCATGGAGATTGAGCAGTGGCAGTTGACAGCTTTTGACCTTCCTCCCGAAGTATGTAACATTATCTTGGCAGCCAGGTGTCCCTCCACCAAAATGGTATATGCCTGTCATTGGAAGAAATTTGTGGCATGGTGCACAGCCAAGTCTGTTGACCCCCTGATTGCCCCTGTCTCTGAAATTCTATTGTTTATACTTTCATTTCCCCAGCAAGGCTCTGCTTTGGGCACTCTCAAAAAAAGTTATTTGTCTGCAATCGCTGCTTCCTTATGGCTGCTTGATCAGCCTTCTTTGTTTAAATCATCTATTGTGAATAGGTTCCTTAAAGGCCTTACTCAAATATTTCCTCCTTCCCCATTCATTATGCCTCAGTGGGACTTGAATTTGGTTCTGACATTCCTGATGTGTGCTACTTTCAAGCCTCTCCACAATTGTCCTCTAAGTCTTTTCACTTTGAAAACAGCCTTCCGTGTGGCCATTACATCTGCCCTCAGGGTGCTGCAGGCATTGTCATCTAAGCCTTCCTACTTTTCCATCTATCCTGGCAAAGTGGTGCTTTGCACATAGGCCTCCTTTCATCCAAAAGTGGTTAGGCCCTTCCATGTAGGGCAATCCATTGCCTTGCCTACTTTTTAGGCACCCCCACATCCTTCTAAGGAAGAGGATAGGCTCTACTGCCTGGATCCAAAAAGAGTGCTGGCATTCTATCTTGATGTACTAAAGAGTTTCGGGTGGATGATCAACTCTTTATTGGGTATGTGGGTGTGAAGAAAGGTCGGGCAGTGCAGAAGAGAGCCATCTCCGGATGGGTCATACTCTACATTAAAATGTGCTATGCATTGCCTAAGAAGAAACCCCCTGAATCCTTGTGTGCTCATTCTACCAGAGCTAAAGCTGCAACCACTGAGTTAACATGCAAAGTTCCAGTCTTAGATATCTGTCAGGTGGAAATATGGGCATCTCAGCACACATTTACCGAACACTACTGCCTGGACAGCCAGGTTCGTAGGGATGGGCACTTTGCCTGTTTTGTCCTGCAGGACTTTCTGGTGTGATCTTGGTGTGCAGACCCACTGCCGGGGATGGTATTGCTTGGGTATCTATTCTGAGGTCAGGAATCTGCAACTATATGTTTCTATCTGATGGGCAAGTTGCTTACCTTTCGGTACTAGCTTATCTTGTAGAGACAATATCTAGTTTCCGATTCCTTACCGGCCCTCCCATCCTACCCGCTTGACGTACTGATTTCTAGGGATAGGGACTTCCCTTTCAAGGCCTTAGTTTTGACACACCAGTGGTCAGTTTTCTTTATTGGTTTGTGCTTTTGGCATGAAATTGACATCAGCATGCCAGAGTGGCGCCTCTACAGGACCCACAATGTCATATCAAGCACGGACAACGTGGATGACGGATGTGAAGCTGATCTACGCCACCTAACGGAGTGCAGGGGTACTGCTCGCAAAAATTCTCCAGATCCAGACTGACATCTGGGGGAAATTCTGAGGTAAGAAATCTGCAACTAGATATTGTCTCTACCAGATAACGCGTCACAGAAGGTAAGTAATTTGTCCAACTGCAACAAAACTGCTAGACAGGTGGGCAGTAGCTAAAAGTGTAGAAAGGTAAAAAAAAAAGCCTTTGTATGTTTGCAAGTACAACTAGCATACTATGTAATGTGTCAAACAATTCGATTCATGATTTCAGGGCAGATGTAAAACTGGACCGGACTTTGAATAACACTGGTGCACAAAATGAGCTCAGAATGGCCTTGCCATGATCAGCAGCGAAGGGCCAGCCGATATGAGACTACACTGAGTTCTTTGCTTCCCACTTCCATCATGCCCTTTACCCCCTCCTCCTACGAAGAGAGCAAGTGCTGCCAGGAGTGAGACCATGGTAAGGAGGAACAGTAATTACATGTGCTGCATCCATCAGGGGAGTTGGCACTTCCCAGTTACAAGGCAGGCTCTGAGTTTAAAGTCCATGGAGTTTGATGTTTCCTTTACAGAGGAGACACATAAAGGAAAAGTATATTACAGTTCAAACGATAATCTGATAAAACTTTAGCCACCAAAGGAGGATGTTTATGGAGGATGTTCTAGTGAAAATGGATGAAAAACACACGTGCGCACCAACTCTCTCTTTTATCTATATAAACTATCCCACTGCTTTCTTACTTGCAATTTATTTCCTATGAATCATATAGATGTTTTCAGTTAATTTACTGTTTTTGTTTCCATCGCATTGACTGGATTCGCACATTTATCGTGAATAAATAGTTTTCTATGTTAGTCTGGAGCCCCTTGACAGACTTCATATAACAGACTTCTGTTCTAATTTTGAGTTGTGTTTATCCTCTAGATGAATTTGGACTTCTCGTGTCCCTTCGTCTTTCCGGTGCACACATGTTTTTATTCTATTATTCTTAGAAGTGGAAGATAGTGATAAAGGTACGAGCTCCTGTTATTTATTTCCATATTCCAGATGTGGTCTTATGCCAGAACGTGTCTAGTGCTGAGTCAGGAGGGGAGATGCGGATCAGCTCTCAATCTCCTTGGGTGCAGTCTGGTCCAATACACGCGTTTCTGTTCTAGTTCAATGCTGCATGTAAGTCCCCAGATTTAAAGCCACTCCAAAATTCTATAATGAACTTTAAACGTCCTTCTTTAACACATAAAAACGAGTGCTAAACAGATTCCCAAACATTAGACGCAAAACCCCTGAAAAACCGTCTCTTTACACTTAGCATACGTTTTGAATCAACTCTTTTAGAGGAAGTTGGTCTTCTGAGCCTTTAGTACACTTTTCTTTAAATAAAATCCATAAGGTGGAGTGGAGAAGTGTGAACACAAACAACACCTTCAGATGCAGAAAGGCAAAGCAGAAAGCCACCTGCTCATACCAATTTTGCTCTGGCCTTGCTCTCCGGGCTGCTCAGGATTAACAGAACCTTGGGGGGGCACATAAAGATGGTGTGCGCACATGAACATATCCATGTGCCTCTGCCCACAAGGAACTCTTTCCAGAGGACATACCTGGTAACTTTGCATTGATTTAAATTCGGGCTATGTCTGACAATGTTGCATTTCTGGTATTAGCCTTTCCTTATTCCACAAGTTTGTCTCTTTTGGAGTGTGAGAATTACATGCAGATGTGCATTTGCACATCTGCTAGAAGTAAACTGGTCATCACAGGTATCTGATTATTAGGTCCAAAGTCTTTTCGAAGATCGTGGATTTTTCCTTTTTTTCTATTATTTTCATAGACAGTTACTTTATAGTTACCACACACGTATTAGACAGGGTCCTAGCTCCATATTACTGTAACCTATTTTAACAATAAATGCTGCACTAGACAGCAAATTATTTAAAGGTAGCTGATATATGTGCTAATAGCAAATGGACGCGTTACCCAATTAAACAGCACCCATTGTATTGACCTCAGAAGGATGAAAGGCTGAGGAGCGATGTAGGACTCCTACCTGCCTCATTCATGTTATACACTTCTTTTTGCAGTCGATACATTAATCCATTAAACTATCTTCCCAATCCTCTAAGTGAGATTTCTGAAGCAGATATGGCTTGATTGCTGTTTTGAATTGCAGCAGAAAAGCACCCTGGGAGACAGTTACTGTTGCCATAGCACCTACAGTCTGAGATGTAATCAGGATTTAGAGATCATTAGTAGGTGACTGTGAAATAGAGGGAGGAGAACAGGAATAAAAGGTTGAGCAATTATATGGAAGAGTGACAACCGTATTCTTACTGCATATCATTTTTTAAAGTGTAGAGTTTATGTTTTAAATAGAAAATGGCAAATGGAAGTACAAAGGAGAAAGAGACTACAAGAATTGATACCTCATTCTGCACTATCCCTTCAAGATGTGTCAAGACAATGCTGCATTCTTTTTAGCCTAGCACACTAACCGAGACAAAGTCTACGCCATAAACAGAGCTAAGCATAAAAACCAGCACATGTCTTTGTTTGTGGTGTCATTTTTGTACACATCCATGATGTTGTAATCTGAGTTTGGTGAAGTCAGTGCTGTATTCATAAGTAAACTTCATGTCGTTTACATGTGCCTTCTCAAGGAGTGCAGAATGTGCACTGGCGTGAGGGCACAACCCTTTAAAAACACACATTCTAGCCTTCTACCCACATAGGTAGTGTTGATATCTATTTTTAGTATGTTGTATTGACATTTTCAAAGTGCAACATCATACGGTAGGTGGGTAGCAGTTGTGCAAATGCCACAGATATTGGGTCTCTGGTTAAACAACCAGACCTGCATGGAACATATATGAGGTGACCTAAAATTAAGTGAATTGCCAGTAGCAGGTAAGACCCGGGACAACAGGTGAGAATAACGGATTGCTGCCGAATTCTTTATTGTATTTTTATAACCAATTATAAATGCCCTAAACAATGGGGGAAAAAGAGATGAGAACTTAATTCACTCTCCATCCAAAGTAGAATCACCACTGGGGGAAGCTCTGATCAGGCAACCCTCGGGACAGGGATTATATACTGAAGTCTAGGTAACAAGAGTGTTGGTAGTTCAAAAGAACGACAGGGGTAGCAGCTGGGGTGCCTGATGACAGTTTGGGTATGGGAGGCAAAGATGTTGATTTGTGCTGGGGAAGCTAGTGTGGTCAGGCCTCGTCCCTGGTGAACGATGTAAAGTCCTCGAGGATTGTGCTCAGTAGGTTTCCAGGGGAAACTTCAATAAGCCATGCTTCTTTTCCCTATGGAGGGCTGTATTCTCTGCTTGTACCCATTGAATGAATTCTACTTGCCACTGCCGCATAGTAGGGGGCATGACAGAGTTCCATTTCATCACCACCCATTTGGCCAGGTCAGGGCAAGACCTGTGAAGCGAGTTATGTCCTTTATGGTTTTGAGGCAGGGGAACAGGCCATGTAGGCAGTGATGTGTCATGTCAAGCTGTTCCCGGCCTTTGGCCAAGGAAATGTGTAACAGTACTGTATCCCAATAAGCGTGCAACACTCCACGGGCCCAGAACATGTGGAGCGGGTCCGCTGTGTCTGACCCACAACAAGGGCATCCATCCATGGCAGAAGGGTTTATAAGATGCGCATGTGGGGGGAGCCAGTTTGGCCTTCTGTGTGATGCAAAATTGTAGGCATTTAAAACGGTTGTTCCTGGGGTCCTTAATGGGGTAGTCCAGGGTCTGAAGCCACTTTGAGTCATGAAAAGGTTCCTCTCATCTGGTCCACTGACATGTACGCCTGGTATAATCAGAACACTAGTCACCTGCCATGACCTATAACGTGTAGTGATAATAATAGTACATCTTTGTATGATAGTAAATTAAAATGATTCAAATATTTTTAAAACACGTACATTTCGTGTATAACATATTTAGCACACCTACAATCTAAAACAAAAGAAATTACATTAAGACCGGTCACATCTTAAAAGGATATAGTGCAAAAGAGTCATCATACTGTTGCATCAAGGAGGTGACCAAAATATTTTCCTGGGAAGGACTTAGCACTAGTGTAATTTATAATAATTAAAATGCCATGTGAGTAGTGCAAGAATTAGTGCTCATACTGCACACTTACGTGCTCTCAGGGCTAATCTGGGGGTCAATTCTTGAGGTGATCTTGTCCACAAACTTCACAAAATGGACAATGATTCTACAAACTTTGTCCTGGAGGCTTTGATCAGTTGACTCCTGACATAAATGAATATTCATTTCTTTAGATAGTAGTTTTAACCAAAATCGGCTTTCCCACTCAAAACAGTGGCAGGTAGACAGTGTGTGGGTCAAGGATTCCTTTATAAAAGAGCAGAAACAACACATATTTTCATCTTTGGGCGAAATCCAGTGGCAGCTCCTTCGTTATGGTGGAGAAGCGTCACCCCTCTGCTAGTAGCAGCAGCTGCAAAACCTTTACAAGAAACCAATAATAAACTGAGTTTATTATTGTTTTCTTGTAAACGGTCGGGCCATGGGCTGTGACAAGCATGGACGGGGAGTGCGCAGACACGTGTTTTTAGGTTTAGCCCTTCATCAGTAGAGAGGTGATGAGACATACTACATTGGTGCTTTCACAGTTAATGAAATCACCTATTGCAAATTCTTGGCAATTGATGTTTATTTGTTTTGTTTTAGACAATCCAAGTTTACCGATTGAGCAATTAGCACAGGTGTAGAAGCCTGAGACTAGTTGAACATAATGTTGCAATGTTTTTTTATCTTGAAGGAAAGAAGGGCAGAGTTTATCCCTAAGATTGGGTGCCCTTTTGAAGCATATTTGAGGGAATGGTGAAATATCTCATGAAATAGAAGGGTTCTCAGTGAGTAAAGACCAATGTTTTTGTAATAATTTACGGACATGTTGATGACCATTGCTGAATTTTGTAATGAAGAGGGTAGATGCTTTGGCTTCCAAAAACGTAGTGTTATGTAGAATGTTTTTACGATCTATATTGGCGATATGGTCTTTTGTTTGATTTAGAGTTGATGGATGATAACCCCTCTTGGTTAGCCGTTGTGTAATCTCCATGGTGCTGCAGTTTTGTCTAGCCCGTCTGAATTCCCCTGAGGGTATGTTAATTATTGTGTTATGTGGATGGCAGCTAGATGCGTGAAGGATAGAGTTGGCAGCCGTTTCTTTTCGATGGAGATGGGTGTAAAGTTTGTTCTGTTCGATGTTCAAAGTCAGGTCTAAGAATTCAAGAGTTTTATGTGAGATTTGGTAGGTTACTTCGATATCGCATCTATTGGGTGTTAATGTGCTCAAGAATTCTCGAAGGTGAGTCTCTTGACCTTGCGAAATGAATAGAATATCGTCTATACATCGAACCCAGAAAATTATATTGTTGGTTAGGTTATCCATCTTATCTCTCCACAACCAAAATCTTTCCACTTCTCCCATCAGAATGCAAGCATACGGTGGAGCAAAATGAGCTCCCATCGCAGACCCTTGTAGTTGAAGGTAGTATTCACCTTTAAGCAAGAAAAAAATATTTTTTAGACAAAAAGTAAGCATTTCAAGGACCATGTTATTTCTGTCAAGAAGATGTACTGAGCGGGTTGATAAGCATTTGTGTACTGCTTTGATGCAGTTTTTATGTTTGGTTGAAGTGTATAAACTGATGACATCTATTGTAGCTAGTATATAGTCCGATTGCCAATCAATATTCTGTAGTTTTTGAAGTATATCTTTTGCGTCTTTGGTAAAAGATGGTAAGGTTTTCATAAAAGGTTGCAATTCAAGGTTGATAAAGTTTCCTATATTTGAAGAGATAGAGTTGATTCCAGCAATAATGGGTCTGCCTTTGGGAGGAAACCCACCCTTGTGAACTTTAGGTAAAAGGTACAATGTCGGAGTGGTAGGATGTTTTATAAACAAATACGTTTTTTCTTCCAGGTAAGTAGTTCTTTGGAGTGCCAAAGGTCCAGTAATTCTTTTAAATTATTTTGGACGTCCTGGGTTGGATTGTTAGGCAATTTCATATAACAAGTGTTATCATTTAATTGTCGATATGCTTCCCCAGTGTAGTCTTCTTTATTAAGAATTACAGTATTACCTCCTATATCTGCCTCCTTGATTATGATTGACTTGTCATCTTGTATTTCACGTATGGCTTGCCTCTGTTTATAGTTAATGTTCATGGGTAAGTATTTTTACTTAGCCATATATTTCTTGTATTCCCTGTCCAAGTCTTGCATCATTGCCGTGAAGAAAAGATCAATTGTTTTGCCAGCTGATAAAGTGGGTGTAAAGGTAGATTTAAATGGTAGTGCTCAGTGCTTTAAATGGAAAAATAGAAGTGCAGGTACTCTGTACCAGAGTACCTGCTTGTTTCTGAGAAGTGCCGTTACTCTCCAATTAAAAGTATTATGTTTTTGTTGAGATATGCCGGTACTCTCCCTCTCAAAATAAAAAAGTGCCGGTACTCAGTACCGGAGAGTACCGTCCCATTTAAAGCACTGGTAGTGCTGAAGGTTTGGCGTAAGAGATGTCAATACCAATTTCTAATGCTGTTTCGTTGATTGGTTGGTCCACCCCTTCTGTTCTTGAAACATTGTTAAGTAGGTGGACAGTTTCCAGATCTTGTACAGTTAGAATTGAGCTTAAAAGGTTGATGAGTAGCCTTGATATTTTATATTTCTCAAGTGGGAAAAAATGATTTTAACTTCAATTTTCTAGTAAATTTGAATAAGTCAATTTTGGTTTGAACTAAGTCCCATTCAAAAGTTGGGCAGAAAGAAAGTCCCTTGATCAGTATCCCAATCTGGGATCTCGAATGTGCCTTATTAGATAGATTTAGAATTAATTCCTCATTCAAATTTTGTTCCTGGCCTCCTTGCTGCAAGCTTTTCTCTTTATGTCCGATGTACTTGGTTCTTGAGTTATGGAACTTGATGGTCTTGTTCGATTGTCTTCGTACTTCCTTGTAAAAATGTACTCCTGGTCTAGTGGTGAGTGGGATATTTGGTCACGTCAGATGATGGTCTGTTTCTGAGCAACTGGGTACTTCAGTTATAGGTTTAGATGTGTTAATGTTGTCATGTTTCTTCCCAAAAGTATACACTCTGCCCAGTTGGTAGTCTGTAAACTCTCTTCTAAATTTTCTGGTTTTAAGTTGGATTATGTCTTCCTCATATTCTTCAATCACTTGCAGAATATCATAGTCTTTCTTGTAATGTCGCCCCAATTTGCTTCCTCAATTTGTTTGTTTAATGTATCTACCTTCTCTTGATGAAGTTTGTATTCTTCCTGTGCTATCTCCACCAGAAGTCGTAACATCTTATTCAAAGCTGTGTGTAGATTTGCTTCCCATTGCTTAAGTCTCTCTTGGGATGTTATCTCTATGGGCGGAAAAATCAAAATCCTAAATCCTCTCGGAATAAGATTACGTTCAATGTATTTTTTTAGGGAGGCAGTCTCCCACCATTTAGATGTTTCTTTTTTTTACTGCTCACTCTAAAGTCTGGAAAGTATTTTTGGCAGAAAGGGGATTATAGACATTAGAACGACTTTTGAAAGCACCCTTTGTATCAAAGATTTGATTCAATTTACTGTCCCTTAATTCACTACGTTTTCGGTAGTCTGCCATTGATGGTGGTTCATAAGGATTTAAGGTCTTGTGAGGGGAGAATATGTGACATAGAAATATACACTCCAGAAAGGTCCAACTCTCTCTTCATAAATGCCCTGTTTTTTAGAAGGGGTATGGGTTACCAAGGAGATGTGGACCCCTTATATTAAACTCAATAGTTACATCAATCAGCAACAAGATATTGGTAAACCCATGTATCAAATAAATAGTCTATGTCTTCACATCAAGGTTATGTTTAAATTAGCACGTTCAGCCAAGTCAGTGCATCTGGTGAAGATTTATTATGAAGTACATAGATGAGAAACAAACGCCGACATGTGTTTTGCCCCCTAGTGGTACGTAAACCTGGGGCTTTCTCAAGGCTGTAAAAATACAAAGAAAAAATTAAAGGAAATTGCTCTTCTTATTTGAAGACAATGAAGGGAGGTGCGGAATGTCATCCAAGTGCAAAAAAATTAAGTGCAAGAGAACTGAAATAGTTAGAGAGGAACCATCTCAAAAGAAATGTGTATATCAATTGTCTTACAGTTGAGACACCACTACAAGGATATAGTGAATTTAATTTGAAAATGAGTGCTAGCATGTGAGTGGAGCAAACAAATAATTTAATCCCAAGGACAGGAAAGAGAGAATATAGTCAAGACTAGCCACACGTGTTAGACTAGAAACCAAATGATGAATACATGTCAGATCCATTCCCTGTTAGTAAAAAGTTTAAACATTAGATCAAAAATAAAAGACTAGGTGACTGTACAAGAGAAAGAGAAGTGACCCAAATCAAGAGATAAAAGGTGATTGATTATTGATACCTCCCATTCATAAATCCACCCATGCTGGTTACAGTGAAATAATACAATAACTATTCAATTATTTTTAAGGTAGGTTCTGGTTAAAATTAATTGTCATATTTTGTTGATCAAGAAACATATCTGCACCAATAATAGGTATACAAAGAACAAAAATACATGTTTTTATGTCCCTGTAATCTCATACATGTCTTTTACAGATTTGACATACATAAATGTGGATACAACATTACAATAGGAAGACTGGAGATAAAGTTGTAGCATATGTAGCACTACTCTTTCTCTGTCTGATCTCTAGATCATATTAAGCAGCAAAGAATCTAAATGATGGAGGGTGCACATAGGGATCATGACTGGAATGTTTGTAAAGTAGTAGAGGAGTTGGTGTAATATCACCATTTTTGACAGGGTGACACATTTGAAACCCAGTTAGTGAAACATCTGTGGGCCCCAGGTTAGTCCCTCATTGCCCAATTGAATGAACCATTCAGGAAGGTGCTATTAAATGGGAAGGCAAGAGATTTGGCATAGATAACCCTGAGGAAGGAGATCTCGCCAAAAGTATTAAAAATTGAGGTAAGTGGAGTCAGGTCTCCATAAACTTTGCACAGGTCGAGGATCATATCCTCTGCATATAGGGAGACTATGTATGTCTGGGTTCCCAGAGGTATGCCACAGTCTCATCCTCAGGCTTGGAGCTGCGACAAAAGTGGTTCTAGCACTAGAATGACTAGTAATGAAGACAAGTGTTGAGTGCTCCTGGATATCGAGTAGGTCTCTGAAATGGGCTGGCCCATCCTAACTCAGGCAGTGGAGTTAGTATAGAGAAGTCAAATCCATCCAAGGATCTGGGAGACAGAGCACTGGATGGCCCAGAACATATAGTTCCAGTTTAGCTAATCAAAAGTTTGTTCCAGGAAAGGAAAAGACAGGCCACATTGGGCCTGTTCCTTAACCACATACAGGTTTCGGAATTGGCACCAGTAGGGCTTCCTGTGAGGTAGGCAGGAGGGAACTGAGCTGTGCAGAACAACTACAAAAGGTGCAGTATGAGGAAGTCCTGGATAGAATTCAAGAGGCAGCCCCCCTGTCCGTTCTGGGTGAGCAGCCCTTTGGGAGGGTTCTGGTCACCTGCCTTACATCTAGTTCTGTTAGGGTGCCCCCCCTAGGGCTCACTGGCATCATGCAGCATCTGAAGCAGCGTTATGTCCTCTAGTGATGAATATTGTGTATCATGTGACCTGGGGGACCTCTCCTGGTACAATCTGGTGTAGTATGATTGGAAGTTTGTGTTAATTTCCCTCTGTGTGGTACATGTCCCTCCATTGTGATCCTGAATAGTTTGTATAACGGGGGCCCTAAGTTGCAAGGCATGATAGCTTGTCTTGGAGAATGCCCTGCTTATGAGCCTCGGCACTGGCATGGGCTACATATGCTGTCCAGTCTAGGCATCAGAGGAGCTCCATCAGTGTTTCATGGGTCTCTCTCTCCCCTGTCCAGGTTTTTTCTCAAAATGAAGCCCTCATCTCTAGACCCTTCAAGAATCATTCAATGTCATGAAGTGAACTGTCAATAGCTTATTGGACACTCACAACCACTTCACCAAGGAGGAGGAGGCAGAATCTCTGTTGTCAGGAAAGTAGGTATTGATCCCATAGGGGTTGCAGTTTCCATGTCAGTGTTAGGGTGGGCACTTTCAGCCATTGCACATCTGTGTATAGTGGGTTGTGGTCGTAACACGTTTTACCAAGGTATGAGGTGCATGAGGTCTGCGCAGTAAGGTCTTTGGCGAAACTATTTGCTCCAAGCGGTCATGAAGACCATTGGACAGAGAGGAAAAGGACTATTACTTATTGTGGGGATGCCTTACTCACCAGATGTCAATCAGGGAACAGAGTAATAACTACTCAGCTGGGGCTTTAGTGTTGCGGGTCATTGAGGGGGGGATGGGATGTTTACAATGAGAGATCTAGCACACTGTTATAGTGATGCCACCAGTAGTCACTGCACGTCAGGCCATTGGGCTAGTGTTGTTGAGAGGGAGTTTAGGAACCATGGCAGATCAAAGTTGGGGGTGTATAGGCTTCCCACTTTTATAGGCTGACCATCAAGTTATTCCTGCAATAGGACATATTGGTCATCTTTGTCAATTTGTGAGTCTTTGCCATGAAATGGGACTCCAAGGCATATCCAAATTGCCGCTTCCTTGGAGAATGAGGACTAAGAGGAGTGAAAGTGTTGGCCTCGCTATCAGAAATGTGAGCGGTTGCCTTCACACCAGTCGAGGTGGGTTTTTTGGAGGAAAGTAATGTGCTCTCTGATCTTCTGAGTGGGAGTTAATCTTGTAACTTTTGGTGGCAGTCCCCATTCCCCTGATGTTCAATGTTATGAACCTATAGGTCTCCTTCTGTGTGTGAAGCATAGAAAAGGGTGATCAGTGTAGAAAGACTGACCTTCTGGCCCAAGAAGGGGAGTGGGAAATCCAGTAGCTTAGTTGGGAATAAGAGGTAGTGGGAGTCTTGCTTTTTGAAAGAAGCAGAACCCCAAAACTGAAGAGACAGAGGTTGATGAATCACCTGGCCAAACACAACTATTAAACAATCCGTAGCAAACAACACAGTGGCAATCGCTGGTGGAACAGGTGTTCACCATCAGATGCGGTTCTTTTTGATGAAGTGAACCCACTGGCCCAGTGTTATAGAGGAAACTGCAATGATTCCAGGCTCTGTGGGGGTCCCCCAAATGTCCTGGTACATGGAAGAGAGACAGGCCCCTGCTATTAAGGTCCATGCCCTGTGTTACAGGAGAAGAATAAGAGGGAATCCAGCCGTCAGACATTAGGTATAATAAATAATCTATCATCTGAGGGGTAACCTGTGGCAACTCTTGTCACAATGTTGTCAACTCTGAGGAGGACTCCAAGGGTCACATGTCAGCAGACAATGACCGGAGGGCAGCTGCTGATCTCAGAGCTACCATCCAGCAATCAGAAGCATGGTCTGTTGCTGGGGTCACTGCTGCTGCTTGCTGACTGTGACTTCTATAAACACAGCTGGAGCAGGCCCTGCATGAGTAGCAGGATGGGGGTGCCATTCTGTCCAGTGGGCTCATCTGACAATGCTGTAGCTCTAATCAAAACCACAATTCAGCAGGGTTTTCAAAGACGTTCACACTGTCATCTGTCACCATCTGCAGTCGTGAAAGAAAAAACAGGATGTATGTGAGGCCCAATTTATGAAGTTGCTTTTTTTACACAAAGGCCTGAAGCCCTTCAGTGCTGGACTGCTAAGGTGAATTCATGAAAGAGCATCACCCTTGAGGAGTCCACCACGATTGGGCCCATAGACTTGGCCCTCTGTAGGATGAAGTCTTGGTCCATGAAAATCTGCAGTTTGGCTACCACCAAACGTGGAGCAGGTCCACGGGGAGGGCACCTGATTAGCATGGGGTGGGATGATCCACTGCATTCATTGCAGAGAGCCCCTCAGGAGCAACCAAATACGTCCCCAGGACTAAAATACAGTAATGGTATCCTCTGTGCCCTCCAGTAGGCCCACAATTTGTATATTGTTTCGTCTGGCCTTGCCCTCTCCATCTTTGGCTCTGTTTTGAAGAAGTTCATGAGTTCTAATAGGTGGGCACTGTGGTCTTCCGTTTTGGGGAGGATCTCTTGCAGGGCCAGTGTGTGTTGTTGAGCCTTCTCTTGCAGGATCCATTGGTCTTCTCTGAGCATTCCGAGGTTGAGGGCTGCTGCCCTGGACATTACAATTGGTGATGAGGATGAGCTTGCAGCATTGTGTGTTATGGTCTCTTTCGCTTCTGAGGCCCTAGCCTGCAGATTGCTGTGAATGCCATGTCAGAAAATCTCAGGCTGTCCCTGCAGCACATTTCGGATTCTGAGGTAATGTCAATGCCCCTGTGTAGGGCAGTAATTAGGGACTAGGCCTAAGGATGGCGAGGCTCTGTGCTTCTCCTCTACCACATGGATCAGCTGGGTGGACTTATACAAAGAAGTTAAATGTTCAAGGCTTACGCAGTAATGCCAATCAAAAGATTAGAGAAGTGAGAAAGAGAGAGTTTAGCAAGATCCAGGGTGATTAAAGACAATCCTCTACACAGAGGTGGTGGGAAAAGAAGGAAGATCAAACATCAGGTTATGTGTATCCCAAAATTGGCAGTAAAGGAAAAACCACCCCAGGCTTGCTCACTAACCTCCTCCTATCTATTTGGGAGTACC
Source organism: Pleurodeles waltl (assembly GCF_031143425.1). Lineage (NCBI taxonomy): Eukaryota > Metazoa > Chordata > Amphibia > Caudata > Salamandridae > Pleurodeles > Pleurodeles waltl. The sequence continues at coordinate 1,219,691,460 of NC_090444.1, forward strand.
TGTCCTCCCTCAGATGTGGCAGTGAGCAGCAACCAGCCACAGACTTCTAGCAATGTCGCAAACTAATATACAAACAACATACAGCATGGGTGGTGAAGGCCAATGGGGAACAGTGAATCCCCCAGCTGGGGGACCAGACGGTGCCCAATCCCTGGCACCAGCTTTACCACAAAATGATGGAGAAACACCACAAATCCTTCCTGTGCAGCATATGGTGAGCACAATTAACCCACACCCACCATTCATAGGACTTACAGTGCCAGACACTGCTGCCTCCCATAGTTTACTTGGAGAGCCCACCTGAATAGCTATTTCCAGGAAGACTCAGAGTGAGGTCAAGTGATCCCTCCTGCTGCACTACGTGGGGGAGGAAATCTTCAAATTTCTCAGAATCTTACCAACATTGTTGGGGCACACAACTATGAATGGGCAGTGGCAGTCTTTGATTCCCACTTTTATCCCAAATTAAGCAGGACATTGAACGCTTTAAATTACAATAGGCACTTCAATAAAAAGAAGAGTTGAATGATATGTTCTAGGCAAGGTTCAAAGAACCGGTGACCACTTGCATGGAAGATGAATTTGAATTTGAAATGAGAATTATAAAGCACAATTTATGCTCAAAACAGAGCTTCAGTACACTAGAATCACAAAAAAGACAAAGAGAAAAGGACAGGAAGAAAGCGGTAGAACTAGCGAAATGTCAGGTTTTAGTGAAAAGCCATATTTTCAGATTCTTAGTGAGTCTGGCTCTGTGAGGTTAGGTACAAAGTGATAATGGAAGAGACTTCCAAAGTTTACCTTCTGCCACAGCTGCAGAGCCTGCCCCCACCCTCCCCACCGAGTAGCCTCTGTCTCGGGGGCATTATTATGTATGCATTTGAGGATATGCATAATCTGGATGGAACATGCAATTTGACAAAAATCCTGAAGACTGAGTGGCCCAGATTGAAGAACTTCTCTGTAAAAAGAGTCAAAATCGTAAATTGAACCCTTTTTTGAATGCAAAGCCAAAGAAGATCATTTAGGTCAGTTGACACAGAACAATGTCTGGGAAGATGTAAGAGAAGCCTGGCTGCTGAATTCTGCAACTTCTGAAGTTCATTAGTAAGTTGTTTAGTAAGTTGGAGATATAAGCCTTTGGAATAAGTCAGCTAAGATGTATTTACCAGCTTTCTGGCCTGAAGGGGAAGAACATCTAGAACCTTACAAAGGGCTTTAAGAAGCCTAAAGCAAGTAGAAAATACAGACATGATCTGCTGTTTAAATAAGAGTTTTTTATTGAAGTTCACACCCACGTTTTTAACAACCTCAGCAGGTGGAGGAGAAGGCCAAATTCTAGAGGCCCGATAAGACACTCCAAAGGTGTTTATTTTTCCCACCTACAATCAACTTAGACTTCTCTATGTTCAGCTCTAGGTGGGTTTTATTCATCCATAAGGCAATAGAAAGAAGACATTGCCAAAACGGCTCCTGGTCAGAGGTCGAGTCACTTGTTAATGATACAATCATTTGGGTATCATCTGAGGTACATCACAGTGCAGTGGAGTAGGATCTGAGGAAAAAGGAGGACAATACAGTTTTTGGGCTCTTTTAGTTAACAAATTTGAGTTCCAGGTCAGTGCAAGACCTTCAATACCAACCTATTTCCCCTACCCTCTGAATGAGGATGGAATGTAAAATGGGGTCAACACTGTCTGCCCTGTTGAACAAGTATTTAAGTTGCTCAGATACTGATAGGTGGCTCTGTGATGTGGGAAGCATAGAAACCAAATTCAGATGGATCCAATAGATTGTTTGCCTCCAGGTAATCTGAAAGCTGTTGGGTTATGGATATCTCCATCATTTTTATAGGGGTATGGAAATAAGTCTAATGGTGGCTGCATTAGTCTTTTTAAGGATCGGGTAACAAAGGCCAGTTTCCAAAAGTCAGGACCACAGGCAGAGTCAATAGATGGGTTAAGAATCATACAAAGTATTGGAGAAATTAAACAATATCCTGGTTTCAAAATGGAGATCATGACTCAGAAGGTGAATCTTATTTATATTTAAGCAAGAGTTCCTGCATGTTCGAAAGTGAAATAGGAGAGATTCCTTGAGGCTAAGTGAATTCTCATAGATGATTAGAGGTGCTTATTTTATCTTCCATAAATTATTCTTGAATACTTAACACCTTGTCTTTAAAAAAGCCAGCTTTTGAATTGCAGGCTAATTAAGAAAGTATTATCAGCTGATCCACAGAGGCTTGATGAGTCATTGATTTGACTATAGAAAATAGTTCCTTTGAAGAGTGCCAGGGAGCATATGTCTTTCCAGCATAAAGGTGCATTTAGCTAATTTATTCTCTTTATGAAAGTGTCTAATGGCTAGACAATAACTAATTTTATATGCCTCTTCAAACGTATTAGGTAATTTCCTCTCTAATTGGTGGCATTTTCTTTTGAGGGATATGATCTTCTAGTTAAAGCAGTGATGAGGGTCACTTCTCGGCACCCCCTTTTTATGCTAAAGAAGGGCTATCATATTTAAGGCAGTTGTTAGCCACTAGTAAAATAATTTACATCCACCTCCAATACTGCTCGTCAGAGTTGGGTGGTTGGCAGTCAAAGCTGCATTAAAAGCTGGCTCTGTTACCTGTGCCATGGTCTATACAATTTGAGGTAGCACATTCTAGATTACAATTATTAGTCAAGAAAAGATCTAGAAGCAATCTGGGAAACACAATTCTTCTAAAAAAGGTTAGATGGTCCATTAAAGTTATCATCAATATGATGGTTAAGATCACCAAGAATAGTGAAAATGAAAGCTTTGATTAGGTATGAGGACAGAAAATCAGCAGTGTTTTTGGTGAAGAAGCTATCATGCCTAGGAGGTCAATAAATGAGGGCTCTAGAAAATGCATAATTAGGAGTGAATTATAATGCCAAAATTAAAACTTCAGTATTAATAAAATCATGGTGATGATGGATTATACAAAATTGTGTTAAAAAATAATGGCTAGTCCACCACCAAGCCCCTTTTCCTGGTCTAAATGAAGTACCAACAGGAATGGCTTCTGCTATATCTGGAATAGAGTGATGCCCAAGGCAAGTTTCCATAAGGAATATTGTGTATGGGTTCAAATTGTTTATGAGCTCATTGAGTTTGTACTTTTGTTTAACCACACATCTATTATTTAAAAGACACTGCCTGAGCTACCTCTTAGTACCCAAGGATACTGAGGGGTCATTGTTGAAAAAGGGAGGATAATTACAGTCAAAATGACAGAATGGGGAGATAGGCTGTTTTAATTTCTGAACTGTCAGACAGTGGAGAAGTGTGGCACAATGGTTAGAGCAGTAGACCCTGATGCAGAGATCTGGCCCTGGACCAGGGTTCAATTCAAGCCTCACCGGGTCTTGGGCTCAATTCCCTTAGACCACCTCATTCTCGTCTCGGTGCCTAATCTAATTAATGGGTCCCACTCTGGGCAATAGCTTGCTTAATCTCCACAACTGCCCTGACAGCGCTTGGATGCATGGCTTCACCCTGGGGGTTGCCCACGAGTGGGCGCTTCACAGGGAAAAGCTAGGAGGGGTTCCACAGCAGTATTGAGATCCTAATGGGTGAGTAGTGTGCTATACAAGTGCGAAGTTTACAGTTTACAGCCATGGGTTGACAACCTTTGAACAGAAAACGAGCAATGCATTTTTCAAGTAATGCATTGGATCTAATTTGAAATGGCTAAGTGGCCACTGGGCATGGTTCTGGCATGAACAGGCACAGATGGGCTTGCCATTGACATGCCTTTGGTGCACCAGTGGTTCACCCACTGTGCAGATGCACAGTAGCGTATCTTATGAAACCCTCCATCCTAGTAACGGGCATGGCAATAAAAACTAGAGCACTAACGTGCTGATAGGATCAGGTCTGAAACTAGGGGAATTAAAAACAAACTGGACCTGAGCAGATTCTGTGTGGGAGTTCAAGCTCCTTTGTCTCCCCACATTACAAGGAGCAGAAACCAAATACAACATAAAAATGTAGAAAAAAATAAAAACAAAACAGAGACTTGAGTGAGTGAAGTGCCCAGTGGGAGTGAGGCACCTCAGAGGATGCAAGGAAAATAAAGACCCAAAAGGGTGTGTTTGGCCAGATGGAAACGCTGCTTCCTGGGTAAGCATGCAGCTTTAGACCCGTAATTATTGGTGGCATGCAGCAGCATCCATTTTAAGACCATCTACCCTAGTAGAGGGCCTTGCGGTAAAAACTAGAACGCTAATGCATTGAGAGGAGGATGGGGGGGGCGTTAAAAACAAACTGGACGCCAGCAGATCCTGTGTGGGAAGTTAAATTCCTTCGCCTCATCACACCACAAGGAAAGGAAACCAGAATTAAAAGAAATATGAAAAAAAAATCATAAAAAATACAAGCTAAACTTGAGTGAGTCAAGAGCTCAATGGGAGCCAGGCTACCCTATGGATGAAAGGAAAATAAAAAAACAAAATGGGTGTCCTCAGGCCAGATAATTATGCTGCTTTCTGGGTAAGTGTGCAGCTTTTGACTTGTGACCCCAAGAAGAGCTGAGGGCACAATTAATACCAGAATGTCGGTCTGCAGTCCTACATCGAGTAATACAATGCAACTGGGCATGACGCTAAAAGCTTTCCTTAGGATGGATATGTCCACCACACTTGCAAACGCATATGTGAGAGGGTACAGTCTGCGTTCGTGAAGATTGAAATCAAGGAACCACCCGTAGACCAACACCCCATCAAAGGTACAGAGTGTAAGCCAGTTGCACGGTGGCAAGTCCCACATAGCACTGACAAGCTGCGCAGTAATCACCAGAGTGAGTGAAAATAGGCTCTCTGGATACTATGGAGCAGAGACCAACCTGGTGGCGGAATGCCCTGCCAAGGAAAGACATGCTCAAACTACAGCAAACCTATCCACTTTGCAACATACAGAGAGAGATGTCACTGACAGTTCTAGAATGCAAAGCAACTTCATTTACACCCTATGCTTCGTGGTAGAAACAAATGATGATGGCAGTTAATGCCCAGGCACCGACATTAATGGAGATTACAGGGATGAATAAGCTTTCCTTGTGTCAATTCCAGACAACATGACGAAGAGGGCAAGATGGCAATGGCACTGCGAGGTGCAGCTCATAGGGCTGATGATCACAGTGTTGATAAATACTGGAGCTTCAATTACTGTCATAAAAAAGATGTTGAATGTACTCACACAAAGGTAACAACGACAAACGTGAATGTCTTTGCCTATTGGGGCATGACTCCACTTTTGATAAAAGAGACATTCACCCCGACGTCAGACATGGTGAGATTACCAGGCTGTAAAAACGCTCAGCTGTGCAATGATGTAGGACTTAGATGGATTCACTTTACTTGCAGCATCCAACCCAAGTAGGTCGACCAACTGCTGCTAGATTTTAAAGACCCGTTCCATGGAATGAAGGCTCACCCTGCCAATCTCCTTACTGACCTCACTGTCAGATTGATGTCCCTTAGACTTTGGATGCCCCCTACTGTTACACTAGAAGACAAGGGCATAACAGAAAAGGCTTCTGTCTTCACACTGTGGGTGTCACCCATGGTAATGACCACCAACGCAAAAGATCTCCTTTTTATAAAGATAAGACTCTTTAACAAGGTCATAAAAGGGGAAAGGCACCTTATTCTAACCACTGACATCTCATCAGTGACCTGAATGGAGCTCAGTGGTCCTCAAAACTGGACCTCAACACTGGTTATCACCAGCTCCTGTGGAACAAATATTGTTGTTTCATCACAACCATCTCAAAGCAGGACTGCAATGATATTAGCAAATTAATTTCTGTAAATAGACAGCTGATAAAGTATTTGAACACTCAGTGGAAGGGGCACTCTCCGGATTTGAAGGGGTCTTGAATGTCAGTGATAACATTCTTGTCTACTCTCAAAACATTAGAACTCCATTGGTGGCTCACAGCAACATTGCAGAGGATAGCTGGATGTGGCCTTGTTGGGTCCCTTAGCCCCCTGACTATGACTTAAGCTAACGCAGAAGACTGAAAAAGAACAAAGTGTCAGAAGGTTGAGAGGGCCAAAGGGCATGGCCTTTAGAAAGATGACATGGTGCTCATGAAAAACCAGCATTTAAGGCTGAAGTTCAAAATGCTGTTTGAAAGTGAGCCATGGATGGTGGTTGATACAAAAGGGATAATGGTGAAAGCATGAACGGAAACCAAAGAGTTAACCCAAAATATCTTGTGGTTCAAGAACTGGCATGGAGAATCTGTCTGAAAAGACCCACACGGCAACAACTGTGATGAAGAAGAAGCAGATTAGAATGAGTTGATGCGTGCAACTCAAGGGGCCAGCTTCTCGGTCCCTTGTTGCCCCCCAACAGTGACTGTCACCCTGAGAGAACCTGAACCAACTAGGCCAGACAAAAGCCTGCCTCAGAGTCATAGTGAAGGACAGTATAGCCTAAAGCTAGTCCAATGCCATCTGAAAGGCTGAAGGACTGCGCTTTATGAACTAGAATTAAACCACCGTGTTTTGCCACTCAGCAGCTACACATAACTGCTACCTGCATCCATGCACTTGACGCCAGGCGCAGCAGGAGACTATAAATCAAAGGGCGGCCTGAGCGCACAGGTTCAGAGAGCTTGTACAGCCAATCCAGTGTGCCCATGACTACATTAGCTGCCCGCGTGCACCATAGACAATAATGCTATTGCGTGATATTTGAGTTTGGTTCCTTAGTTCCTGGATATATGGCTTTGGATCCTGGATTTCCTACTTGTTTAAGCTGCTCACGTCTTCAGCTGCAAACATAATCTGTATAGATATTTGCTTTGTGTGCTAATACTACAACGGCACAGTTCAATTTTTCAGTCTTTCTGATTTGGAAACGCATCATTGCCGCAAGCACCTAGAAAACCTGTACACTAAAGGATAACACTTCAAAATGTTTCCCTCTATTTATTTCACAGAGGTAGACTGTGTTACCGTTTATTCAGATCAATACCAATTACGAGTAGCAAGCTTTCACAGCACATGCACCGACAAAATAACACTTTCTTTTGATACCTCTGACAGCATATTGTTTGTGATGGTGCAATAAAATGTTTAAGTGTTTCTTCATTATGAATTGATGCAGTTGGTTGACAATAACTTCTGAAGACGTCAGTGGTGTATGGATTGTTTCTTCTTTGCATTTAAATTTCATATTACATGTTTGATGGTGCTTTATTGCTTAAATCCTTATGAATCCTTGAAAAATAAACTGGAAGCACTTACCAATGACAACATTATAGCAGACCTTCTGGGTTTAGAACTGTTGTGTAATAGGGATGAGGTTATGAAAAGAAAGTTGGGGCTAGTAGAACATCAGTATATATTTAAAAATACCTTGCATATAGTAAAAACATGAACATTTTTGTTTTTTTGTGAAAAATATTATTTTGGAAAACAAAAAGTACTTAATAAACTGTCTTTATGGTGAACGGAAACATGCTTTCAAATTCCGTTGGAGGAGGAACAAAGCAACTTGGTTATTCGTGAGATACATGTCGTCAAAATGTAAAGTGGGCTTTTCGCCATTCCCTGGTAGGTATTAACCAGTGCTTAATTTGTAAATAAAGAGGTGCCTGTGCTCAAAGCCCTTCTCTTAAACACGAGACTGCTGTAAGTAAATCTGCCAGCACTGAATACTGAGGCAGCGTAATCCTGAAGCCATCTCGGGCCTCTTCAATCCATTTATGGCCACCCCTCCCCCTTCAGCTCATCCTGCAACTTTCTACTTTCTCAGTTTATGACGCTTTTTAGTTCCTTCTTCCCTCTTTCCCATATGTGTCTTTTGCTCGGAGCAAACGCTTGAGGCATAAGAATAAGCTCCGGCCCTCACAAATAAGCGCTGGTGCTCAGCACCAGAAACAACAAACACAAATTAAGCACTGGTATTAACTATCTAATATATAGTTCAGTTCGGATATAGCTTTGAAAGCATGCAGGGAAAGGCAGCACAAGGTAGGGAAGTATCCAAACCCTCTAAAAAGGTCATACATAGTATGAATTTTCGTGCAATATTTTCACAGTACTTATGTATATTGGTTTAACACAGATCAAATCATCAGGGTGCTTGTTTGAGGAGACAATTCTGTAAGTGGAGCAATTCAGGTACAATGCAGATTGCAATATTCAACTGCCAACATAGGAGGCATTTTCTGAGGATGTTGTGGTAATATGTTGCTGTGCTACAAAAGAGAGAGAGTTCTATTGTGTGGAAAGAGTGAAAGAGTTCTAAAGTGTGTAAAGTGTGAAAGAATCTGAATTTGGTGACAAGATTATGTGCTGAATGTTGAACCTTCTGAAGGTGATTTAGGATGGATTAAGGAAGGCAGATAGTGGTACTGTGATTGTTGTGATGTGGTGAGGGAAAACCGAGCAAGTATGGGTGATAAAGGGGACAGGCACCTTGTGCATGCAGGACAAAGTGGTATTAAGGAACACCAATGGTGGCGTTGGTTGATCGCCGATGGGTTGGAGTCTGTAGATAATCATATTTATGTTCTAAAGGTGTTGGAAAATGGCCCTCTCTGAAGGGTAACGCACACTTTTTGCCTTTCTCCTCCTCTTTTTCTCACCTCATTTCTGTTGGTTTTAGGACTCTGCGCACTTTATCACTGCGGACCTGTGCTAAAGTGCTTGTGGTCTCTCCCCTAAACATGGTGCTCATACCCAATTGGCATATTTAATTCACCTATACTTCCTTAATAAAGTGCACTAGATGTGCTATCCACATAAGTAGCCCCTTAACCATGTCTCAGGCCTGCCATTGCAAGGCCTGTGTGTGCAGTTTCACTGCCACTTCAACTTGGCATTTAAAGCTACTTGTCAAGCCTTAAATTCCTCTTTTCCTACATATAAGTCCCCCCCGGGTAGGCCCTAGTTAACCCGTGGGGCAGGGTGCTGTGTAGATAGAAGGAAGGATATGGACTTGTAAGTTTTACAATCCTGGTAGTGAAAAAACTCCCAAAGTCATTTTCAATACTATGAAGTCTGCTCCTATCATAGGTCGGTACTGAAAATTCATTTATACACTTTTAAGTAGTAAATACTAATCTGAGTGGAGTAGACGTGTCATATTTTGTGTGGTTGGAATGGTAGTAAGAAATTCTACTTACTGGACTGAAGAAGTTACATTTTACATTAATATTTCAGAAATGCCACTTTTAGAAAGTAGCCATTTCCCTGCACTTACTGCCACCTGTCCCTTACACCTGTCTCCAATCCACATCTGGTTTGTGCTGGTTGACAGCTCCCCTTGTGCATTCCACCCAGACAGCCATAAACACAGGACACTCAGCTGCATCTGCATTCATCTGCATACAGATGGGTTTCACCGGGCAGGAAGGGTGGAGAGGCTCTCACTTACACTTTAAAGGCCAGTGTCCTGCCCTCAAACAATGGACTGATAAGCTCCCACAGGGCTCCTGGTAGACAAGGCTGGGATGAAAGGGGAACTTGTGCACTTCAAAACCACTCTTTTAAGTTTTCCCCACTTCAAAGGCACTTTTGGTTATATATGCTGGGTCAGTGACCACACCAACTTAGACACTTCTGGATCTACAATTGGACTCTGTCGGAGGGATTGCCTGGCTGCCGAAAAGACTCATTTGGACTGCCTTGCTGGAAGAATTGCTGCCTGCTTGTTGCCCTGCTGCCTGTTGGCCCCTGACTCTGCAGGAAGGACTCTACCTTCCCCACAAGTGCTCTCCAAGGGCTTGGATTGAGCTTGCCTTCTCTTTCTGAAGTCTCAAGACCACAAAGACTTTGCCAAAGAGAAGAAAATCCCCATTTGTCGGAAAATGGACGCAACATCTGCAGAAATCGATACAGTGCCTGTCTCGCAGCTGAAAAATCATTGCATCACCTACCGGATCGATGCAGCACCTGCTCTTTCTTACCAGGGTGTCAAAGATTTTCAACGCATCATCCCTGGGTGTCAAAATATCCCCACATTGTAGTGAGGAAACGAGGCTGCGCTCCTGGAAATCGATGCATCACATTGCAGAGTGGAAAGAAACAACGCATTTTCTGTGCCGTGCCGGAAAATCCAACGCAGTGCCTTATTTTTCAACACATCTTCTCTTCTGCAGCTCCAGTGCAGTATTATTTTTGATGCATCCCAGGTACTGTGTGTTACAAGCATACAACCACTTATTCGTAAGGATTGAGACTCATTTAAACTTTTAAAAAGTCACATTTTGACTTCTGCATATTGGATTTTAATTGTTTTAGTCTTATTTAATTAAGATAAATATTATCTATTTTCCTAAACACGTGTGGAGTACTTTTTTGTGGTGTTTTCACTGTGTTACTGCATGAGTTATTGCACAAATACTTTACACATTGCCTTCTACGTTAAGCCTGACTGCTCTGTGCCAAGCTACCCAAGGGTTAGCACAGGATTATTTAGGTTGTGTTGTGACTTACCCTGGCTAGTATTGTAGTCCCTACTTAGACAAGGGAATATACCTTTGCCAACTAGGGACCCAATTTCTAATAATAATTTTACTGTGAGACAGGACAAGCGCAAGACGGGTTCATGAGGGCTAAGCGATTAGTGGCGGTTTTCATTAACTCCATGATCGTCATGGTAGGTGCGCCTAAACAGGAGTTGGCCTCACCGTTCTAGAAGCAATGCAGAGAGGAGGTCGCCAATCATAGTGATTGCATCATTCGTGGCTCAGAGCATGTCCCAGAGCTCAGAGCCACCAGGACCACAGGAGCCCCACAGGAGCCGCAGGAACCACACAGAACCTCGAGCCACCCCATGGGGGCCTCAGACTGGGGTCTGGTGCTTTTTCTAACTTCTCTCACCCCCTCGCAACATCAGCAGCGGAGATGTCATAGTGAGGCAAAGTCCTGTTTGTGGCAAGATTCATGTGAGTCCCTGTCTGACTCATTGGACCGTGCCAGCACCAAGGCACCAAGGCAGCTGGTGATGGTGGGGGCAGACAATGCAGATGATGCAGAGTTAGGAGGGGAGTTTGGAAGCTGGGTGAGTCTGGAGGTGTGGAAGTGTATCATTCGGCTGCCATTCAGCTTCCCAGCTTGTTAACCCCTGTTAACCCTCTAGTCCATCAGCACAGTAGCCTGGTAGCCTGGACAGGCCACCCAACCAGCGGCAGTGCAGAAAAAGTGCAGAAAAGTGCAGTTGTGCAACAGCACTATAACAGACAGTCTGCTCTTACTGCATTGAACACTCATGACTGTAGAGCAGAGCACAAGGTTCACAGTGAGCAGAACTGGGGTGGTCAGGACCCAGAGCATGGCAGCATCGGTACAACAGCCTGGAGGTTCTGCCCCTGCATCCACAACATACATGTAAAGACCCGGCTCATCTGGTCCTCACCACTTAGCTTCACCTGGTGAGGGTCATAAGAGGTGTGCTAAGTGTGTTTGACGAGCGTGACAGCCATAGCTGGCTGCTACAGTGTGCGCACCCTGGGGACTCCATGGACGCGGCCCAGCTAGGATCGGGTGTAGCATGCAGAATTACCAGAGAGACCGGCTCACAAACCGCCTTCGGCCCTCAGTACGCCTGTCCCATGTTGCTGTTGTCACTGATTCACTGTTATCAGCAGAACAGACCATACTATGAGAAAGTTTGCTTGCTTTCAGTTATGAATAATATCAGTACATGAGTGTAGGAATCATCTGCATGTTTCATGCAGATAGAAACATAGCATCAACCTGGATGGATATGGAGTAACAGACAGGGACTTTCTGCTCTGTTTTGTAAGCTATTAGTTTGTTCAAGAACCTTGTCAATACAATATAGTTTGAACTTATGATAGTATCTTGAAGGACAATTTTGATCAAGTTAGGCTAACTTCATTATTCAGTTGGATAGTTATTTCTTTTTTAAGGAGAAATGAAGGTGGCTACAGTGTATGCAAGAGAGCCATTGATTATGTTTGTGAGGCTACAGAGATTGCTATGCCCTTGAACGTATTTGCGTGGAATGGGCCTAGCAAACAGCAAATAGTATGAGGTTCTGTTTTTGGTAATGAAGATGTCCAGTCAGGAGTCAATGATAGGCTGGAGAGTTTTTTTGTGAGGACCGGCTGGGGAAGGTAGACTAGATCCTTTTAGCAGCAAGATAGGAGTGTAGTGAAGTTGCATATTATGGAAAGGGTCTATTTTGGGATGCAAGAAAGAAAGATTACTGCAGAGTGATAGTAAATTCATTTTTATTAATATTGCTTGAGAATAAATACTCTAATTGAATAATTATTTTAAGGTTTAGGGCAGGAACAATGCATTGAGTCTATTACAATTTAATTGTGGCCTGCATTTTGATGTTATACTCTTTGACTCAATTTGTCATTTTATTTTTGTGTGTACATATGAATGTAATACTTTCAAGCTTTTTGACAGGTAATGTTATGGTGCTTGGCTCCTATTAGCTGTTGATTTTACTTGGTTATTTTAAAGGAGTTGTTTTGGTTTTTGAGCATTTGAATAGTTAAGACATAACCCCAGAAAAGACACCCAAAGCACAGAAACACAAACTGACCAAACATTCTTCAAGTCTCATAAAATTGATGCATACAACCTTCAACCATTTTCATTTGTTCAGTTTTCAAAGCATTCCTACTCTACTCTGTTCCTCCAAAAGGTACTTGAAGTGGACACACCCTGGATGAGCTAAAACAGCCTCCAGTTTAATGACTCCAGGGTGGAGCTCATTGTTCTCGGGAGAGAGAGGCGATTCTGGTGTTAGGTAATTCCTGAACTGCACTATGTAAGTATGTAATGGGTCTGTGTAGAATGTTATGATAGAATCTTTATCCTTAACTTCCAAGGGCAGTTTCTTGGTGGTACCAGTGTGGAGTGGGAAGCTGAGAAGGGCTACAATGAACTGCAACTTGAACCTTCTCCCTGCATCATCTGTTACTCTACTCTAATCTAACCACTCCCAAATATATTTGATCAGTGCACTATTAACCCATCAGCAGATACCAAAAACCTGGGTAAAATCTTTGAGGACAGCATGTCTTTTAATATTCAGGTCTTCAAGGTGGATAACAACTATTACACACAAATGTACAAACTGAAACCTATTTTGTCCTCCTCACAATCAATAATGTGGCATAAATTATGGGTTCAACTATGAGTTGTCATTTGGAATACTGCAACTCACACATTCTACAAAGGAGATAAAAACAAACTTTTTAAATGGAAAAAATCAATGCACAAAAGTGAAACGTCTTTGTACATCCGACACATGCACAAGTAATTCATACACACTGTCCTAATATTTTAATTGATAAAATCAAGTATGGGTACAAGCGTGATCATAATTCTTCCATAAAAAACCTTTGACTTCTAGAGCACCAGGATAAGATATGGCCTAGTTCACAAAGGTAATAACACATTAACATGACTCCATGTGTCTGCTTCACAAAGAGCGTCTCAGTTGTGGCGGAATCTCTGCACTACACTTCTCATTGTGGAGATTCCCCAACGACTGAGGAGCCTCTGACATGATTGTATACATATATATATATATATATACATTTTCACAAAAAAACAAAGGTTACAGAAACGTTATAGTTACAATCAGGATTTACATGCACAAAACCATAGAAATGCAGCTGTTAAAATTATTTTAAGTAACTATAACTTGTGCTCTAAGGAAAGTTTAACTTGCGCCCGACACTCACAGTTTTCTCATCTATAATTTTACAGCAAATGTTGCCGAGATAGTATAATTGTTGTCATAAAAGATGTTATGAGCATTTTAATATGTGGGATAATTAACAGTCCATGGTGAGGGCGCTTGTTATAGTTACCGTAGGGCATGAGTTATAGTTTCTTAAAATAACTCTTACTATTACAGCTGAATCTATGGTTTTGTGCTCTGTACATTCTGCAACTAACTATAATGTACCTGTAACCTTTGGTTTTATTAGTGAATTTCAAAGATTTTTTAATTCTAATACTTAACTATAACATTTCTGTAACCTTTTTTCTCAGTGAATTTCTATGTTATTTTAATGCTGCACCATACCTCCTATTGGCATCCAACCCCACGCCAAAAGGGAAAAGCAAGGTAAAGGCACTCAAACAATGGGGGGAAAAGGCAAGGAGAAAGCAGTAAAAACTAGAGAAAAGCAAGGCGAAGGCACAGAAAAATAGGGTAAAAAACAAGGAGAAAACAGGGAAAACTAGGGAAAAGCATGGAAAAAGCTAGGAGAAAGTAGTGAGATCAAGAGAAAAGCAAGAAGAAGGCACACGTAAATGGCAGAAAAAGCAAGGAGAAAGCAGGGAAAATGAGGGTAAAGCCAGGAGAAGGCACACAAAAAAACAGCAAAAACAGCAAGGTGAAAACAGTGAAAACAAGAGAAAAGCACGGAGAAAACACACAAAAAACTGTGGAAAAAGCAAGAAGAAAACAGTGAAAATGAGGGAAAAGCACATAGAAAACAGGAGAAAAGCAATGAGAAAGTATTCAAAACAAGGGAAAAGCAAGGAGTGGGAAAACAAAATGACAAGGAAAAAGCAAAGAGAAAACAGTGAAAACAAAGGAAATGCAAGGTGATGGCACAGATCATAATGGGGGAACAGCAAAGAGAAAGCAGTGAAAATGAGGGAAAAGCAAGGAGAAGGCAAACAAAAAACAGGGGAAAAGCAAGGAGAAAGCAGTGAAAATGAGGGAAAAACAAGGAGAATGAACACAAAAACGAGGGAAAAGCAAAGAGAAAGCAGAGAAACCAATGGAAAAGCAAGAAGAAGGCACACATTTAATGGGGTAAAAACAAGGAGAAAGCAGTGAAAATGAGGGAAAAAGAAAATGAAGGCAAACAAAAAACAGGGGACTAAAGCAAGGAGAAAGCAGTGAAAATGTGAGAAAAGGAAGGGGAAGCACACAAAAATTGGTGGAAAAAACAAGGACAAAATATATACATTAACATTTACCTCCAGGACCTGGCCCACTCGGGAGTTGCAGTATAAATAAGTGGGGGAGACACACTTGTTTTTTTTTTAATGTTTGCATGGATTTGTGGGTCCTCTGTGAATTCATGGCAAAATTTTAAAAAACAATGTTTTTGGGTTGTGACGGGGTCCCTGTGGTCCTGCGGGTCTAGGGGCTCAGTGTTTCCTAACGTGCCCCTTACGTTTTTTTTAACCTTTTCTCTTATAACTCGGATGAGTCCCAAGATACTGCCAACACTTTCTGGCTGAAGTGTTGGCAGCCAATCTGATCTCAGCATGAGATCTGTTGGATCCACAGAGGATCCACGCCCCTAGAAATAGAAAAATACACCAAATTACAAAACACAAGCTTTCTGGACCAAGATCTCACTTTCTGCCAAAGTTGATGAAATTCCGTTCAATGGTTCGACCCGTAGTCGTGTTTGAAAATTTAAAAAAATCCCATTTTGACATAGAATTGGGAAAAGTGTTTTGGGATCTCCCATTTTCTCGGACTCCACTTGACGGATCACCAGGCAACTTTCAAGACAGCAGCTGAACTGACCAAAGTATACGTTTTGAAAATTTGAATGCAGATTCATCAAACAGCGCCAAAGTATTGGTATGACAAAAAACGCTCTGTCTGAGGAATAAAAAGGTCCTAACTATAACTACCTGTGACTATATATATATCTATATATTTTTTTTTCTACAAATGGCCCTCTCAGGGCGCGCTCCATTCAGCCGGTGCTCGTGTCAGGGACGGGCCACCCCTGTACAAACTTCTCCACCAAGTGACATAAAGTCATACAAGGCACACACAGGAATCCTTGTGTTTGAAATGTATTCTTCCAACAATATATATATATATCACCTACTGGCAGTAGATAGTTATAGTTGGCACCTTTTTTCCATAGGAAAAGCGTTTTTTGTTTTGCCAGTAACATTGGTGCTGTTTGATGAATGTTCATGAAATTTTCAAAACTAATGTACAACTCTCTTCAGCTGCTGTCTTGAAAGTTTCATGGTGATTCAGGCATAATTTATCATAAAAAAGCATCATGATTTGGGCACTTAGAGATGGCAATTTCTCACATTTAAACAACACATGTATCTCAGTTTGACCTTTTGTACCACATACTTGGCACAAAATAGTCCTGCACAGTATATACCTTTACACTTCTAATGTGACATGCATTCAAAACAGAGAATCACAAACTCCCTTTGTTTCTCACTAGATTGAGCTATACGCTGTAGCTGCCAAATTGACTGCATCATTCTCAAACATTCTCACAATGCAGACATTACTCAAGCTGTTAATATTCCATTTCCTTCATTCATATAGATCCTCCATAAGTAAACTGATGAGCAAGTAACCAGCAGGCAATTGTATGCTGAAGAACAATAATAAAATCAAAATTAGATTCAAACACAGTCTGTGTTTCCGGGCTATTTGAATCCCAGATGTGAGCATTGCTAGCCCAACTTGGAATATTACTTTTCTGAATCTGTAAATCATATATTACTAAATGAGAAGTGAGTACTGAGTCCCTCTCTTTGGACACTAGACATCACACGTTTCACTTTAAGCATTAAATGTTATGTCAATTTGTAAAGGTCCCGAGAGTGCTTCCAGCTGCTTGGGCAGGTGTGTAGGTGTGCAGTCCCCAAGTTGCTTAAACAAATTGCCATATCTTCAGCTTCTTTCAGAACTCAAGAAGTGAGGCAGAGGCTCTGATGTGTTGAGGGAGCAATGTAGGAGAATGCTCAATGGCCAGTGTTGCTTTTGCGGATGAGAGATATGTATGCAAGTGAGAGTGAGGCAGAGCTCGGGTGTTGGGTGGGTTGATGAAAATGTATGAGGCTGTTCAGGTCATCTGGTGTGTGCATGAGAAGTTTGAATTGGCTGTGCTTGTGAATGGGGAGCCAGTGAAGCTTTCTGAGGTGTGGTGTGATGTTGGTAAGGTGTGGGAGGTCGAGTATGAGTCTAACAGTGGTGTTCTAGATGGTCTAGAGCATGTGTAGGAGTTGTTTGGAGATTTCAGCATAGAGAGTGTTGCCATTGTCCAGACTGCTGGTTATAAGTGATTTTGTGATGGTCCTGTAAAGGTTTATCTAGTTGGTGTTCTGAAGCTACCATTTGAAGATATTCCAAAGCATGCCTAGGATGTGAAAGAAAGAGGTGAACACTGCATTGACTTGAGCTGTCATTTTGATCGTGTCATCCAGGGTGATTCCTAGATTTCTTGTGTGGTCTGTGGGTGTTGACCCTAGCTCCAACAGCCACCAAGTGGAGTCCCATGGGGAGGTCTTGTTGCTGAAGACCAGTACTTTCATCTTGTCGAAGTTGAGCATCAGGCAGTTGGTTTGCATCCAGTCTGCTTCCATAATCATGCAGTTGGTGATGTTGGTTACGGTGGTGGTTGTATTCTGTGTCAGAGAGAGGATGCATTGGGTGTCATCTGCATAGGAGATGACAGTAATGTCTTGTGATCGAATGATGTTGGCGAGCAGTGTCATGTACATATATTGAAAAAAGTGTGGCTGAGAGATGATCCCTGGGGGACTCTACATATCACTTTCATGGTCTCTGATTTGAAGGGTGGAAGTCTGACCCTTTCGGTTTTTCCTGTAAGGAAGGAACAGATACATTTGAGAGCAGATCCTTGTATGCCAATCTTGTGGATTTTTCCGATGAGGGTGTTATGGTAGACAATGTAGAAGACAACGAAGAGGTCAAGCAAGATGAGGGTCTCTGTTTCTCCTTGGTCCATAATGAATGAATGTCATTGGTGGCCTCGGTGAGTGCTGTTTCGGTCCGGTGGTTCTTCTGAATGCTGATTGAGTGTTATCTAGAAGATGGTAAACTTCGAAGTAAGTTTTGAGCTTCTTGTTGATGGCCTTTTTAATCACTTTGGCTGGATAGAGGAGCATTGAGATGGGTCAGAAGTTGCTCAGTTGATTCTGGTCGGCTGTGGGCATCTTGAGGAAAGTGTTGACTTCTACAAGTTTCCATTCCTCTGGGAAAGTGGTGGACATGATTGAAGTGTTGATGATGTGAGTCAGAGTGGTGCTGATTGGTGATGTTCCCAGAATGCAGATGTGGTGGGGGCATGGGTCCATTGTGGCTCATGAGTGGATGGTCCACATGACGGCCTCAGTGTCATTTCTGGGGAGGTTTCCATCTTGATTGTTGGTGGGTAGGTTAGCGATGAGTTCTCTGAGGTTTGGTTGGTATGTGAGGTTGCTGTAGATGTTTGACATTTTGGAAGAAGTTGAATAGGTTTTCACAGAGTTGTTGGGTTGCAAAAATGTTGTTGACAGTGACTGAGAGTGAGGTAAAATCCTTAATGACCAAGAAGATCTCCTTGCAGCTGATGGAGCGTCCTTCGATGTGGTTCACTAGTGATTTTTTTCTTGATGTTTCTTATTTGGAGGTGATAACATCTGAGTGCAGCTCTGTAGGCAGTTCTGTGTGTGGTGCTGTGACTGGCTCTCCATTTCCTTTTGAGATGTTTACAGTGTTGTTTGGTGTCTCAAATGACTTCTGTGCTACAGGTGGCCTGCTTGTTTGATCTACTGTGCTTGTTGTGTTTTATGGGTGTGATGGTGTCCACACAGTTCTTGATCCAGTTGTTGATGTCCTTGTCAAAGTTGTCTTTTTGGCTAGGTTGATCCGTGCTGAGGGTGCTGAACCAGTCTGCTTCTTTGATTTTGCCCCAGCTGTGGCTTGGAATGCTGAACCTGATAGAGGTGTTGACTTGACGTATGTTGATTTGGAAGTGGATGATGGACTGCTTTGTCCATGTGAGCTGTGAGGTAGAGTTGTATTTGATGCTGTTGCTTCTGGTGAAGATTGGAACCAGTGTGTGCCCTGTGGTGTGTGTTAGGTCTAGATGACCTGAGTGAGTCCGATGTTGCTCAAGCTTTCGAGGAGTGCTGTGAACCAGGGGTTGTTTTGGTCTTCCAGGTGAAAGTTGAGGTCATGGAGGAGAATGAAGTCTCTGTAGTTGATGGTGAGTGTAGCGACAAAGTCCCT
Organism: Pleurodeles waltl; assembly: GCF_031143425.1. NCBI lineage: Eukaryota > Metazoa > Chordata > Amphibia > Caudata > Salamandridae > Pleurodeles > Pleurodeles waltl. The sequence goes on from NC_090444.1 coordinate 1,219,710,477, forward strand.
GATGATGTTGGAAAAGGAGGCTTGTGTTCCAGGTGGTCAATAAGTGAGGGTTCCATTCAGGGCGACGTTTTCAGAGATTTGAAGCTTGAAGTGCAGGTGTCCCATGAATGGAGTGAATGTTGTGCATTTGATGGATTCCTTGTAGATGATAGAGAGTCCTCCTGCTGGCATGTGAAAGTGGGCCTGTTGAGCGATCTTGTAGCCTGCTGGGGTTGCCATGGAGAAATTAGGAGCCAACAAGGGAGTGAGCAAGGTTTCTGTGGTGAAGAGGATGTTGGAGGCATCATGCTCTGCAGGTCCCATATTTAACTTTTGTATTTGTTGAGTGATTGTGTGTTAAGAAGCATGCATGCAAGTGGGTGTTGATGTATAGGTTTGCTGTGGCATGTGGTGTAAGGGGGTGTAGGCGCTGTTGGTGCTGCTGTGGTGGGTGTGTTGGGAGGAAATGTTGAGGATGTTGTTGGTATTTATATGGGGATGTGGGTGCAGATGAAATCTCCTAGTGTGGTTTGAGGAACAGCGTGGCAGCAGTTGTGGGAAATGGTTACAGGGTCTAGCAACCTAAGGAGTGCTGCTGAGTGTTGCTGGGTTCCAGGGGATGGGTGCGGTCCAGGCGCAGACATTTGCAGACGGGCCTGCATCTGAGTTACAGCTGCCATTTAGTCAGGGGCTGCTCCTCCATGAGGGCGGAGGAGTGACGCCCCCCGCCAGCAGCGACAGCTGCAAAACCTTTAAAAGGAAACCTTTATAAGGAAACGATAATAAACAGTGTTTATGATCGTGTCCTTGTAAAGGGGGGTAGACGAGTGTGAGGGGGAGTGCTGAGCACTCTCCCTCAGATTGCATGTGTGTTTGGCCGGCCGTTTCGTGCCAGCCAAACACACATGTGCACAGCACTCTCTCCAGCCCAGCAACTCAGTCTGCCTGGGAGCGCACTGGCTGGGTGCTCCCAGCCAATCCTGATGCTGCTTCGAGCAGCGTCAGGATTGGCCGCAGGGCAGGCTGGGAGCCTGTGCCTTCCTCCAGATGAGCGGGATGATGTGCTGCACGCGCATCTTCCAGATACGTTTATTTTCTTATTTTTTAATTTATTAATATTCCCCCTGCAGCCCCCTGCTTACCACTCCCCCGCACGCTTCCCGCCCCCTTTAACACTGAGTGTCGCGACTGCATTAAGGAAGGTCTTTAGTGGGGGATGAGTGCAGGATGTCATGATGTAATTTCCTTTGTTGATGGGTAACGGCATATAAAGTCCTCTTTCTTGGCTACTTCTTTTAAAGACAGTTTTGGCAGGAAAACTAGTTGGATGATAGGACATTCAGTGATGTTACTACCTGGGCAGGTGGATGATGGGATATTAAGTTCTATTGCTTGACTTCTTTTAAAGAAGATTTTGTCTGGAAAACGAGGGATGTCAGTTCCTGTCTAGAGGGATTATGGAAATTCAGTGACATCACTTTCTATGCAGGTGGATTATGGGGGATCCAGTGACGCCAATTCCTGTGCTGATTGATGATAGGAAAGCATGTTGAGTGTAGGTTCATTATCCTGGGCCATTCTTTGTTAATATACATGTTATTTTTGCTGTATGCTGCTATGGGCCAAGATTTTGCTAAATAAAAACGATATGTGAGGGTGTTTTTAAAGTTCTTATTTTTGTTAACCACTTTTTGGTTTTGTCTCTTTAAAGCATCCTTTTCAGAGTTACATGAAATAAAATAGTCTAGTTAAACTGAATGAGTTAGACTAGTCGACTTACAATAGAGACAGTGATTGACAAACTAACATCTTAATGGATCGTTCAGTACAGACAACATGAACTTCTTACAGGTCTCAAAAATTCTAAAATTTTACAATGTCAATAAAATGTAATGTTTTCAAATATTAACGTACGTGTGGCAGAGGGGCGTTGCTGCCTCACATTCATTGGACTGCTCTGTTAGATCAGAAAGCTTGGTGGGGTACAGATAATTGGCTTGCCATTGGCTCCAATGCTGATGTGGCATTAGTGAATGCCAGAGCAGGGCCATTTTACGTGGTCTGCCCTCGCAAAGATTTCCTGTATTTTGGCAAAGCAGAACAGAGCGTCTTTCAATCATGTTCATGGCAGTTTAAAATATCATTCAAACTAAAAATGTCTCATTTCTGAAACCCCAGTGTGATCTGTTGTCTTTTCGAAAGTGATGATCATTTTACATTTATCCATGCTCTATTTAGAGATCAGAGGTCTTGACATTTTTCATTGTTCGTTTCCATCTCTGAAGGGATATCGCAGAAATGACACACGTTTCTTTGTACTTTCCTTATAATTATATAGACTTAATGACATTCTACTCTGTGCTTCAAACATTACAACCTAAGCTGTAAATATGGCTCGACTTAATGCCGGCAACAATGTGTAGTGCTGCAATCTGCTTGCAGGCAGGGGCCAGAGGTTAGGTTTGGAAGGAAATGAACATCACCTTAAACCCACTCTCTTTTCTCCCTGTGACTGCTCATGTCAAAATACAGCAATTAAGCAAGTGAGAAAATGCCTTCCTTGTTGTGGCTGACAGCAGGCCAGCCCCCTCTAGGCTTCCTGGAGCAAGCACATCTGCTGCGGAATCTGCGACACTCTGAACTCGCTCCCGTTCCGCCGCTGCTCTTCTGCCAAGCGCGCAAGCTAGCGCTTGTGCAATCTGTGTTAAGTAGCCTACTCTCAGAGTTTGTCTGGCGGTTATTATTGCTCCACGCAGCAAACAGCGACAGGGCAGTGTACTTCATCCCGAATGAGGTAATAATTTGGTAGGAAGGTAAATGTCAATGAAAGACAAGACTGGTGAGAGGTCTTGGGGGCAAGAGTTGGTCTAGTGATTGGCCAGCTATGATCAGAGTCATACACTTCAGTCAGGCTTTTTCACGGTTAAAGAAAGGACTTTTTAGGTCTCACCTAGCAGACAGTTTTTAACTCTTTGATTGCACAAGATCTCTTGCATATTATACAAAAGACTTACAATGGGCTCAGAGCCCGCCTGTCGCTTATAATTGGTTGGCTTCACGGTCACTCTCATGAGCTTACCACTTACTTCAGTGGTGCGGTTTAACTCACTGAGTTACAGGGGGTGTGCCTTGTACAGACTAGATCGAGTGATTCAAAGTTGTATTAGCCTGTTCAAACGCTACTAAATTAGGAAGTGGCATGTGGTGGCTAAAATATATATTTGTTTTTTACATAAAAGGCCAGTACTAATTTTTATCTGCAATATTTGAATTTGACTGAGTTAGTGTTTCTTTATTTTTTTTCAGTGATGAAATGGATCATGTATTGTTTTAATCAGCATTTTTGTATGAATTTTGCTATTTAGGTTTAACAAATACGCCATTTATTAGAATGTGCATATTTACCCTTAGCTGTTCTGCTCCATGTAGCTTCAAGGTAATAATAATTGAGTGAGCCATAGCTGACATGAGCTTCGTCGAAGAGAGGAATCAAAACAATGATGTACTTAAGTTTTGTGTGAGCACCCGGGTGGCGCACAGCACAAAATCTAACAGCGATTTGAGATTCATTATAAGACCCCACAAGTGCAGCAAACATGTGCGTCTACCAAGTGCCTATATAAGCCTTTGTATATATACCCATTATTTTCAATGATGGGAAATGGTAAAATCCAGTGCTGACTGTCAGCAGAGACAAAGGCCAACAACTAAATGGTGAAGAATATTGATCCAGTAGCAACAACTTGCATTTTCAAAGCAAAAAGCATTTATGAAATTTCCAAATGAAAAGATTCCCAGGTACCCACTGTACAGTATTTTCTCACGCTGTACATCCTTGATCTTCACGAATATTATATGTGACATTAGAATCAACTGAAGCTGAAATAACTTTCTACAGTTTGGGTAAATCAGTTTTTGTGGTAAATAACTTAAAAGGTGTAAATTGCAAAATGCACTTTGGAAGTCAAGAGTCCAATGGGATTAGTTTATCCCCTTTAGCTTTATCAATCCCTTCCCCTCTCTCTTGTGAGCAATCTGTAAAATATTGAGCTTCTCGGCACATTGAAGAAGTCAGAGAAAGTGTAGGTAAGGTACATGTGTAGTTACTTTACTCTAAGATGAGAAAGGTTGCCAGACCCACCCACCGGAAGTGAGATCGTTGTATGCACCAATGGAAAACAAGGATACGTTCTCCTTAAATCTAAACACAATCAATATAAGATTATCCATCTGCCAAACAAAAGAAAGGGTACACTCCTAGGCTCCACACCAGCTTCCTGAGAAGTGGGAACATGGAAAAATAGTCATTTTACTTATAAAAAATGATTATTTTTCCTTGAATCTCCTTCCCAGTAAGGTGGCATGGAGCCCAGGAGTGCACCCTTTCTTTCATGTGTAGTTACTTCATTGCTGTAGGTTTTAACTCTGAGAGTAGTTACGTAGTCTGGTGTTTAGAGTCAAATCGATTAAAACTTTTACAAACACTACCATATAATGTTTAATGAGAAAATGGGTTTAAGAGTTGGTACGTGAAACCAGTGTTTATTTAGAAGAAACGGGTTACTACGCAGGTGTTTTTTTCTGCACAGACTAACTCTGCGCAAAACAAGTGAAATGTTTGTTTACCCGTCACCACTGTTTAGAAGCAGCTATATCTTTTTAGTTACATTTTATTTGTTAGTTTATCCGTGTCTGCTTTGTCATGTCATGATGCAGCAAACGATATTGTGCTCTAGAGCATGCACATGTTCGAAACATTTAAGACAGCTCTTTCCTTACATGCTCTTGCATATTGAGAGACCTCCCCAAAGATATAGCATAAAAGGTCTGCAGTCAGTTGACAGCTAATTCTTTTCGGCGGCAAAGGTAAATATTGTTCGTATAGTGACTTTCAAAATCTGTGGCACAGATGATTTTTGCACGAAACACAGATTTCTTAGTTTCCCAAAGGTTTAGTTTCCCACAGGTTTTGGATATTTTGTAAATGTTTTCTGATTTTGAAAATGTTGGAAATTACCTGCAGATTTTCTCTCTGCCTGAATTTCAAAGCAGAGAGGAAGTGTATAGAAACATAAGAAAGAATGAAGGAATGACTAGGTCTAAAGATGCAGACCCACAGCAACAGCCAATCAGCCCTGAAGGTATTTCGTTGAGTTACATGTTCATCTGCACATTCAACACCGGCTTAGTAAGTCTTTACAGGGACCTTCCTAGACAAGAGGTATGATTTAGAGTTCAGAGTATTGATTGTACTCTGTTATGGCATCTGATTAAAATACTCCATCACCCCGATGTAATACCTGTCCTTTGAATTTAGAATTGTCAGCTGGTCCAATGGTCAGCTCTAGTGAATGACACAAACTATCATCATGGCAGTCCCTGCCAATGAGTTAAATGTTCGAAGAAGGGCTCCACCAAACAAGGCGGCTGGCTGCCAAACTTTTAACTTGTTTTTGTTTCTCCAAAGACAAAATCCCATTAAACAAAATCCCATAGTGGGATTTGGTTTTAGAAAAAAAAAAAAACTAATGACCTCCACACCAGGGGTGTTCTCTTGCATGGTGTATGGGTCATTTTCATTTTTTTACTATCTCTTGCCATCAGGTTTTCATGGTGGTAAGTGTTAGTAAAAACTGGCCACTCAACCGCGCAGTCTAAATCAGGCAGGTGGTTGAATGTCAAAACCTTTGATGACCCTTATTCCATAAGACTCTTGGAGAAGTATGTCAGTATGTCAGTGATGCTGCTGACATACGCAAGGTCCACCTTACTGTAAATGAGGCGGAAGGATCTTCAGTTTTGCAGAGAAGGGAAGCTGTTGCACTCGCAATAGATTCCCCTCTCTGCCAAACTCTAAATCAGCTCCAAAGTCATTAGGTTGCCCAGTGAATCCTAGGACATGCAGCTGAATGCTGCAAGCTCCTGGGTCCTATTAGGTGTACAAACATAAACTAGCATGTGTAATGCAATGGGTCTTGCGCTTGCTCGAGTTACAGCTATTAACGTTGCAAATTCTGAACCAGACTTTTCTTGCCACATAATCTGAAAAGTAAAACAGTTTCACATAAGCAAGCCGACGGCCGCCATGAGCGCAAAGCAAACACACAAAAGGAAGCAGAAGTTCGCTTGCAGTGAAATATATCAGCAAAAGTGCAAATATCCTTGTAAAAGGGTTGATGTCATGCAAAGCGCCCTACTACTGCCCAGTGAGATCACGCTGCCTTCGAAAGAAAGAGAAAATGTAGTGCAGAAACCATACGGAAAACATGTAGCCTTGTATGTTTTCAGTTGTTGGTCGTGCGCTCGAGGCGGAAGCTAATTGTAGTCAAGCACACCAACCAACCAAATTGATGGGCTTGACATGGGTGTGGTTAAAAGCCCACAGAGAGATTACACCAGGGACAGAGTGCTCTGCACTCGACCCTAAAAAACAAGTGTCTGCAGAAAGGTGTCCAAGAGTGCGGAACCTACATCATCAGAATGCAGAAGGCTGTTGAAAGATGTATGCAAGAAAATGTGAGAGAAATGAAAACCTTAACATCAATTCTCAAAATTTGCACCTGAACAGATATTTGTGCGAGATATACTCACTCTTTCGATCTGACTGCAGTTTTAAACAAGCAGAGATGTTGAAAATAACTGCAGTTAGTGTTGATTGATACACTTTTGTCATAGGTATTTAGCATTTGTCTGAGAAACAGTCATATTATTTTCAATTACTTTTCTGCATGTAGATTGTGCCTCTTTTCCCTGGAGAAATCAAAACATATTTCTACATTGTTTGTCCTATTTTTCACAAATCTGGAATGCCTCTAGTTATTTGCACATCTGTCACAGAAATAATCGTCTTGCCCTGCTATTCAAATTCAGCACTCACACATCAAGGAGGAACAAGTTGGCTGCTGGCAGTTGCATGTTCTCCTACCACTGCACAGCAGCCCTTCAGTCTCAGCTTCTTAAGCCTTAATACGTATTCGCTGGAAGAAGTAGCTGCTCTTGAGTGAACTGGAGGAGCTGACCCTCAGCTGGTTATTCTGTTCCGAACAGTTTGACCTGAGTTGAAAACATCAATACATTACAGAAGCAGACCAAAAGATGTGAGACACTCTTTGGAAATGCTGAGAGGCAGCTGCAATACACTTCCCGAATAAGAACAATACAATAATAATGCAAATGGCAGCATACTTGCAAAAAAATAGACTGTTTGACTCCTCTCTATTGCACCTGAAAAAGAACGCATCAAATCACATCTTATAGCTTGATGAAAAAAACATTGTTATCATACACTTTTCTGATCCATCAGCAGTTGGATTCTGATGCGCATAGCACAGGTTTATACACTTATGAGCTAATCATACTTTCAAATAAATACTGGCAAAATAGATGAAGAGCTATCCCCAAAGCCAGTGCATAAATATACTGCAGTGCTTCCATGTTGTACCCTTATGGTGCGGCTGTCATTTGCTTGAATACTGAATGATTTAGCTGCAGTATGTAGTAGATGACTGAGACTGCTTTCCGACTTAAATTTTGTTTTTTTTAAATATTGATCATGGAATTGAATGTGGAAGATCTGTGACTGCTCCAACTGATGGTAGTTTTCTGAAGTTGCTGTTGGGTCCTTAAGTTGCTGCAATATTCAAACAATATGCATAAAGAGAGTACCCACTGCACATATAATGAAAGGAATATTCTCTTGTAACTAGAGTATTGAGAGGACTGATCTTGACGGACTGCACTATTGATTATCGACTGCCCAGAAAATAGTAATCTGAAAGAGCCCATTGGGACTGATTTGGTCTTCTCTGACTCAAATAACTACTTGTAATTATATGCTGTTCGGATTCCTTCTTAAAAGTCTAGTGAACTTCATAATACTGACTTCAAACAGAAATGGCACTTCACACTTTAATTAGACAGGTAAAGAAACGTTTTCACAATGTGGAAAGCCTTGATGGCTGAAGTCCGGTTTGGGACCCACAGACCAGCTTTCCTTCACAACACATAGGCCATCATTTTGAACATGGTGGTTCGGACCGCCATGCCGGCAGTGGCGGCTGAAGCCGCCAGCCGGCATGGCGGCCGAACCGCCATGTAATGAACATGGTGATGGCCGGCAGCCATCACCCACCGACAGGCTCCCGCCGGCAGGCAGCCTGGCGGCGGGATGAAACACAATCCGCCAGGGTAGCAATGCTACCCTGCGGATAATTTTTCATTTCCTGCCAGCCTTTTCCTGGCGGGATATCCCACCAGGAAAAGGCTGGCAGAGGGGATTTTCGGGCAGTGATCTGTGTGACGGGTGCAACTGCACCTGCTGCACAGAGGCATTGACGGCAGCTCCACGACGGTGGCTCCATATGTCCCGGCCGAGCCGTTCTGTGAGCCGGCGAGCGGAAACAATGTTTCCGCCCGCCGGCTCTCAGAAAGGTTCATAATCTGGCCAGAAGGGTTCCGGGGTCTCTGGTGGTCAGTGTTTTGACCGCCAGCATGAACACAGTGGTTGTTTCCGCCATGTTCATAATGACCCCCATAGTTTTGAAGGACATAAAGGACATAGAGACTGAGAACAAAAGGATTAAGGAGCTCTTCACCAATATATGTGCTAAAGCCTTTTGGAATTCCATATAATTGCACATGAGACCTTAGTCACTGAATGTTATTTTCACTCTATTTTTTTGTCTTTAATTTGTTTTTAATTTGTTGTGAAAGACCATCTAGTTTAAGCTCAGTTCAAGCTCACTGCAGATCAAATTCCAGTTTTATAGTGTGAGAATCCCTTTCATGACTCCATAGCAGTACTCCTCATATTCCTTAGATCAGGGGGGTGCCAGGTCTGAGTAGTCCATTCTACCTACTGGATTGAAACCTGAATTCAGAGTTAGACTATCCATGTCATTAGCTTGCCATGAGAACTGTACAGTACAATGCTTGCCTTTTGCACCACTGGTGGATGCTCAGTTCTTCAATATGTACATGCTATGGACATGCGTACTCCTCTGCTGTAGGCCCAGATGTGCAGGAAGAAGTAAGTGATTTGTGCTATGAAAATCTGCCTTCTGCCCATGAATATAAGCCTTCAAAATCCAGATTTCTTCTGTTGATAGTTGGTGCCAGTGGTCAATAAGACTTTTCCCTCAAAAATCTTCAAAAATCACTGATTCTTTTTGGAAGACAGATATGACTTATCTTTTTTTAAAAAGACCAAAGGCCAGATGTAGGAAGCTCTTTGCACGTCGCAAACAGCAAATTTTGCTGTTTGTGATGTGCAAAAAGCACATCGTGATGCACAAACCCAGTTTTGCGATTCGGTAACCTGGTTACTGAATCGCAAAATGGGTAGGCGACTCCCAATTAGGAAGGGGTGTTCCCTTCCTAATTGTGATTCACAGTGCAATGTAGGATTGGTTTGTGACCGCGAACGTGGTCGCAAACCAATCGCAGTTAGCACCCATTTCAAATGGGTGCTAACCCATTCGCAAAAGGGAAGGGGTCCCCATGGGACCCCTTCCCCGTTGTGAATGTCAATATAAAAAAAATTTCAGAGCAGGCAGTAGCCTATGGACCACTGCCTGCTCTGAAAAAATGAAACAAAAATGTTTCATTTTTTGTTTTTGTAATGCATCTCGTTTTCCTTTAAGGAAACCAGGCTGCATTACAAAAACAAAAAACTGCTTTATTAAAAAGCAGTCACAGACATGGTGGTCTGCTGTCCGCAGCAGGCCACCATCCCTGTGAGGGCCGCCATTCGCAAGGGGGTCGTAAATTGCGACCCACCTCATGATTATTCATGAGGTGGGCATTTACGAGCCCCTTACGAATCACAGATGGTGTCAGGGACTCCATCCTACATTCCGATTTGCGACTCGCAAATTGCGAGTCGCTCTAACTCGCAATTGCAAGTCGCAAATCGTAACCTACCTACATGTGGCCCAAAGGGCCTCATTTATGAGGCACATGGCACATGTGCCGCCCTGCACCACTAGCAAAGGGCAGAAATGCGATGTATCTACAAGATACAACACATTTATGACCTCTCCCCCTTCGCTGGTGCACAAATTGCTGCCTAGCACCAACACAGGCACCCTTGCACCAAGGATGACTGTGTTGCAGGGATAATTGTTTATGTGCAGGAAGGAACACCTTCCTGCAAAAAAACAATCTCAATAGGAGTAACGGGGAGAAATGAAGGTGGCGTAGGAATCTGATGCATTCCCAGACTTGTAAGTCTGGGAATGCATCAGATATCTTTCAGTTCCATGGGTATTGCCTGGACACACCCCAAGCAACACCCATGGAACGCCTCTTTCACACAGCGTTATGCATGAAAGGGGTCCATATTTACAGGGCCATGAAAAGCCATGCAAGGTGACTTAGCATGACCTTGTAAATATGGCCTGGCATACTGCACCACCAGAACATAAAAAAACTGATGCTCCGGTGGCGCCAGGTGCCGTTAGGGCCTCGTAAATAAGGCCCAAAGAGACTACCACATGTATAGTTTTTTTTATTTTTATTTTTGTTATTGGTTTCCTTCTTTTTTTGGATTACCAAAAAATCATGTCCGATCCCATTCGCCTTTAGATTGATTTAGTTGGTGAGGTTTTGGTTTAAAGGGAAGCAACACACTTTTTAAAACTTTAAACATTAAAAATCATAAAGCACATGGCTACCCAAAAGGGTTTCCCAGCGCTAAGTAGGCCTAGACCAGACATCTCTGGTGAGGGGAGCATTTAGAAAAGCCAAGTTTTGAGAAGCTTATGGAAGCTTTCCTTGATAAGGCAACTCTGATTGTGCCAGGGAAAGGAGTTCCACATTTTGAGATCCAGATACTGAAAGAACACTAGCCTGCTCTGGATACCCTCTTGGGTGATTAGAGTGCTATACAAATCAACATATCATAAGGCAGATCAGGCGTCTGAGTTAAGTAGGGCCAGAATTGGACATGACTTGGGGGGTGATGCAGATGATGCAAAGTGCCTCACATTGAATGTGATTGACAGGAGCCAATGAATGTGGCAAAGCCTGTTAGAGAATTGGGGTCTCTTGGGCAGGGAACCGAGGAGGTGAGCCTCTGAGTTCTGAATCACCTGAAGTCTCTGGAGCAAAGCTCTTGCTGACTAATAAATAAAGGACTTTGCCCCAGCCTAGCCAGGAGATGATCATGGCCTGAACTTTGACTTTCAGAGTAGCAACGGAAGCATCCAAAAGAACTTCTGGAGGCATTATAAAAGACCATAAAGGAGGCAATTGAAGCATTGGTTTGGTGTTCAACTTTGAACTGATTTCAATTCCAGAAGCCTTGATTTTTTTTACCACCTATGAAGTAATCGGCACAGAGACTAAGGGCCATATGTACCAAAGCATTTTCCCATTGACACACAATGGGTAAAACCCTTTGATACATCTGGCCCTAACTTTCTTGGTCTCCATTGAAGTCCCCATAGATTAGGTTGGTTGTTTACTATTAAGATCTCTACCTCATTACCATTTAGTTTCAAACAATTGCTGCCCATCCATTTGTCCACTGCTTGAGGGCAGGTGTTAAGGTAAAAGGGCCTCAACAGTGCCAGGCGCTAAGTTAATGATAAACTGCATAGCGTCAGCATGCGAGAAGATGGAAAGGCTGAATCTCTCAGTGATGTAGATGAGGGGTAAAAATTTGTTGTTAAAGAGTGTCAGGCTGAAAGATGAAGCCTGAGGAGCTCCACGGTGGATTGGCTGCACCTTTGAAGTAAAGGCTTTAGAGGTAACCTGAAATTTACTATTTGCCAGAAAGGAGAAAACCACTTCAAGGCCATACTTTGGTGTCAGTGACATAAGATTTGTGCTGCCTGTGTTCTAAGTGCTTGCATTTTGTCTTATAGGTAAAAGGTTCTTGAGTAAAGCAAGGGGCTGGAGGGTGGATCTTGTCTTTGGGTGCCTTACTCAATGGGAATAGCTTGTCAAGGTTTTTATTAGTAGAGATAGTAGCCTCTCTGAAGGTAACTTTTTCAAGGAGACTAAACTAGAGTATATATGCAATCATTTGCAAGTAAGATTTTTTTTTTTACCAATGCCCCACTGAAAATACACTCACTCATTTGTTTCACTATATTGATGTTTTCCCATATTCCACCATTCATATTGATAAGCAACCTTGACACTGGCTCTAATATTTGCTTTATTAGGAGACCTGTCCATTGTTTTTATATATCTTTGAAATGCTTAGTGATAAGCAACTACATAATTTCTCCTCAGCTTGGACTGCAGTGTGGATGTCAAAGAAGAATGGTGTGGCCAGATAATTGAGATGTGTTTCTCATAGTTTTTGTCCAAATGCATGTTAGAAACGTGGTTTCTGGTTGCCAGTCAGCTTCACTCTGTCCAATCAGGGAACCTCACTCTAGCCAGGGTAAGGGAGTTACACTCCTAAGACAACCACTACTCACCCCCTTGGCACCCTGGCACAAGCAGTCAGGCTTATCTCAAAGGCAATGTGTAAAGTATTTGTACAAACACACACGGTATTACAGTGAAAAACACTACAAAATGGACACTACACCAGTTTAGAAAAATAATCAATATTTATCTGAAATAAACAAGACCAAAACGTCAAAAACCTAACATACACAACTCAAGATATGAATTTTAAAAGTAAAAAGAGTGCTACTACATAGAATACAATTGAGATGTTGATTTTATACAAAGTACCTGGTTTGCATCAAAATAAAAGTCGCATGGGCGAGTGTGCATTGGAAAAGTCAGCGATGCGTCAATTCCTTACTTGCAAGTGAGGCTGTGCATTGCTCTTCTCCGGTTGGGTAGGCGCTGCAACGTTTTTCCACTCCTGCAAGAGAGTGATGCATCAATTTCCAGACCAGACACCTCTGATCCACGCAGGGTCACGATGACTTTGACGCCCAGCGATTTTGCGTGTGAAATCCAGTTGCAGGTTGTTGAAAAACCACGCTGCATGGGGTTTGTGTTGTTTTCAGCAGCAGCAAGCGGGTGCTGCATCATTTCTCCAACCATGATGCATCTATCTCCCAGCCGTGATGTAGGAGGAGCATCAAAAGTTTCCCGCACGGCGTCCTGTGCATGGATTTCGATCCTTTTTCTGCCAGTTTCACCTTTCAAGGGACTGGATAGGGAACCACTTGGCAGGCAGGAGTCTCAGCAGACAGTCTAGGTGCTGACAGAGGAAGTCTTTAAAGGCCCTGAGGCTTCAAAACAGGAGGCAAGCTCAGTCCAAGCCCTTGGAGAGCTTCTCAAGCAGGAATATACCACAAAGTTCGGTCTTTGTCCCCTTTCACAGGCCGAAGAAGCAACTGCAGGATAGTCCAGCAAAATACAGTCACAGGCAGGGGCAGCACATCTCCTCAGCTCTTCAGCTCTTCTGCTTGGCAAAGGTTCCTCATGGTTCCAGAAGTAATCTGAAAATCTTTGCCTTTGAAGTAGGCAAACTTCAAAGGAAAGTCTCTGTTGTTCACAAGATCTTGCCTTGTGAGGCCTGGCCCCAGACACACACTAGGGGGTTGGAGACTGCATTGTGTGAGGACAGGCACAGCCCATTCAGGTGTAAGTGACCGCTCCTCCCTTCAAACTAGCCCAGTTGGCCAATAAGCATATGCAGGTTACACCACATCTCACTTTGTGTTGCTGTCTAGAGGGGATTTACAAACAGCCCAACTGTCAGTCTGACCCAGACAGGGAATACAGAAGCAAGCAGAGTCATAGAATGGTTTAAGCAAGAAAATACCGACTTTCTAAAAGTGCCATTTTCAAACTGACAATTTAAAAAGAATTTCATCAAAAGATGTATTTTTAAATTGTGAGTTCAGAGACCCCAAACTCCATTTTTCTATCTGCTCCTAAATGGAAACTGCAGTACAGTACATGTCCCACCTTTAACATACACTGCACCCTGCCCATGGGGCTACCAAGAGCCTACCTTAGGGGTGCCTTACATGTATAACAATTGGACGTTGCGGCCTAGCAAGTGGGTACACTTGCCAGGTCGAATTGGCAGTGCAAGGGTGCACAAAGAGACACAGCAGTGGCGGGGCTGAGACATGTTTACAGGGTTACTCATATGGGTGGCACAATCAGTGCTGCAGGTGCACTAGTAGCATCTGATTTACAGGCCCTGGGTACCTCTAGTGCACTTTACTAGGGATTTACTTGTAAATCAAATATGCCAATCATGAAAAAGCCACTTACACATGCAGTTTACACAGGGTACACTTCCCCAGAATAACAAAAGCAGCAAAAACAGAGTCAGCACACAGTCAAAACAGGGGAAGCAGAGGCAAAAAAGACAGGGGAGACTACACCAAGGATGCCAGGTCTAACAATGTGCAAATCTAGGTTGATTACTGCCAGATACTGACATCTTCTAAGTGTCATGTGTGACCTCGGATTAGCTTAGCGGGTGATCATTTACTGCAGAAATAAAAGAAATAGATATAAAAGTGGTCTAATCAAGAGAAGAAGTTTGTAGAAGTTGAATCAGGATTTAGTTTTCTTGGATTATTATGTCTGAAGGTCAAAGTTATTTTTAGCAGTGATTGGTCATAAATAGAGAAGACACATTTAAAATGGCTCAAAGGCACACTCTTGTGAAGAACTTGAATCAGGGTTGCTGTACAAACTGAAGCAATTCAGCTAGGAGTTTTAAAGTGTTATTTTTGCTTTTGAAGCAGCTTCACAACACTATGGCCCTCATTGCAACTTCGGCGGACGGTAAAGCACTTCAGCTGAAGTTCCGACTGGTAGGTTGTCACCAGTATGGCAGCCTCCCAGCTGGGGCAATTTCAAGTTTCCCGCAGTGGGAAACGGCCTACAGTATTGTCTCCGGCTCGTAACTTTGCCGGTGGCAATGCTGTTGTGCCTAGGGTGCCCCAGCACCCATCGAAATGTTCACTGTCTGCAAAACAAACAGTGAACATATTGATGGGGCGGGCTAGGGGGCCCCCCTGCTCCCCGTCTCTGCCAGCCGTTTCATGGTTGTGATACTGCCATGAAACCACTGTCAGAGAAGTGGGTCTTAATCCCCAGGACAGCAATGCTTGCAGTGCTGTTCTGGTGGATTAGGACCGCCAGCACTGCCATGCCAACATTTTGTCGTAATCTAGTGGTGGACCGAGCGCGGTGCTACCACCGTGGTTGAAACATAACGCTCGCACCGCCGCATTGGTGGTGGTCTGACCTCCACCACGACCCGCCAGGGTCGTAAGGAGGCCCTATGTTTTTTTGTTGTACACAGTTGCCATAGAACAGAATCTAAACGGTGCAATTCCTTGTGACAGAAAGACGTTATTTCTTGGAAGGTATTTGTTGTAATGCATTGACTGCAGGCAAATGAGCTAGTGTAATGTTGTAGCCAGACTACAAAGCTTGGCTAATGGTTTGTAACTGGAGATTACATGAGCTGATTTCAGCCTCCTCAACTATCCAGTAGAAATCTTCCTAAAATTTAGATAAATCCATCTCTTGTTACAGTTAAATTTGAAGGAGCGCTAGTAGTATTTTCCATACTGCAAATCTAAACCTATAGCTCAGTCTCCACCTCAGGGAGCATAGCAACCTGCAAAGGAATATGGTTGGCAATCCGGAGTTAACAGCTGAGCCTAGTCTCTAATTGAGGGGGCACCAGTCTTCCATCTCAAATACTGATTGACAGATAAAATGCTCCTGAATTTAGAAGTAACACTTTCTTATTATAAAATGTTGAGTGTGATCTGTGAGTTTCAGAGTTTTAGATTCAGTAGTCAACACAATCATTTTTGTATAGACTATGAATGACTCTAAAACCACACTTGCTTTATTTACAGAGCTGCTGTTTGAAACACCTAGATACATATCCCATGTTGTATTTGATTTCAGAAAGCATATATGTATAGCCATTGATATGCCTATGCTCAAATACTTGATACTTGTAGCCATAGTAAACTGTGTTAAATGTTGAGATGTTTCTTGTAATCTGAAACATGAGAGTTTTTTGAAGCAGCATGGGGCTAAACCTACAGATAGAGAATGGATCTCCAACAGTTGTATCCCACCCCATGTCTGCAAGGCTTCACACACCCCTGGCTTTGAGAGGCTGAATCCACGGTTGGTGCAACTCAAGCACAAAGCAGAAGGCAGGCCCTCAGGCATTTTGAATGGTATGAAAGCAGAGACAGCCGTAACTCCAGCTGTAAATGCTTCTTAGTATGCGGGTCTGTGAATATGTACAGAAGCAACCCTGGAATCCAGCAGACCTTGCATGAAGAGCATTCGTAATACCTTTCTCTGACAATCATCTCCCTTGACCCTGGAAATCTTCTTAAACCTGAACAGAAGACTTTGTGTAAGATAGCTCAAAGCTTATCTTGTCAAACACCGCCAAAATGACTTGCACACGTGACCTAAAATATGGCATTGTATGTGGAATTATGGGGCATATTTTGTAAAAGGTATCGCTGACTGTGCGCAGCGCCACTTTTCTTGCGCCCTTTACTGCCCCCTACCGCCTCCATGTATGCACCGTATTTAAAATACGGTGCACCGTGGTGCAGGGTATGGGGCAATAGGTTCATTTTTCATGACGCGATTGATGTACTCTGCAAGAGTAGCGCTACAAATATTGGCGCTATGCCGGCAGAGTACACAGGGGCCCCTTATAAATAATGTAAGCCCCCTTTTAACGCCTGCTCTGAGCAGGTGTTAAAAGTGCCATAACAATGATGCAAGGATATCTCCTAGATTTCCTTGTGACATTTTTTCGGCCCCTAAAATGGGGGGATGCCCCTTTTGCATACATTATTCCTGGCACAGGCATAATGTAGCACAAAGGGTTACAAATTGGTGTAATGCATGCAAATGTGGCACGAGGATTTTGGCCTCGTTGGGCCATATTAGCGTAAAAAAAATGACGCTCATGTGGCGCAAGGTGGCTCTAAGGGCTTATAAATATGCTCCTATATATTTCCAGTTAGTTTAGCGTTCGAGCATCCTGAGTATCCAATTAGGGTCTTTACCTAAACTGGAACTGTGTTTCTCTCTAATGTAAGAGGGGAATCGTCAGTTTACAAATAAACGTATGCACCCTTAAATATGCAGATAACATTGTCCATGAAATACTTGCACATAGCTTAAGTCTACATGCTGGGGTCCCTCCCAGATATACTTTGCATGTGCAAGTGTTCCTGGATTTCAGCACTGGGCATGCATTGCAAGTTGGAAATGACAATATACTGCATGCCACTTCATGGTCTTTAATAAGTAAGGGCTATTTAAAGCTTTTCAATAAAATCAACTATTCTGGTTCAAGTGTCTTTCATTATAGGAGCGAGAAATCTCCCAGCAGATTGGCTAAGAATCTGAAATGTACGAAGAAAGGATATTACACGGAAGCAGCAGTAGTAGTTTTACATTTTAAGTAGATAGCTGTCACTCACTTTGAAGAGGTCAAAAACAGTAAGAACATTGAATGCTATTTCTTTGGAATCAGTGCTCAGGAACGTACTGTCACCAATAATGTAGCATCATAAAAGTATAAAGATTACAAAAGGGTCAGGCTGTCTTATGGGTGACTGTAGCTATGTGTTCTATAGGTGACTCACACGGCACAGCAAAGCTGTCCTTAGTAGCTGGAGCTGGTAGTGATCTATGGCAATTGAAACAAATGAGACTTTAGCATCTGTGCCAGACGATACCCCCAAGTGGAAAGCATATCTAAAACTAAATCTGTATGAAATTTCCCTGATATTGCCACAAACATTGCCTGCAGGAAGCACAAATGTATGAAGCCCTCCATATCTTGCAAAACACCTATGCAGCGTGCCTGAATAGGATCACAACTACCCCGATTTACAGATGTTGGCACTTTTTTTAACTGTCTTATTTGCTAATATGTCCACTTTTATTTTGGTACTCAGGGTTATTTATGGCCCTTTGCAACCAGTTCGCTGTTGCAAGTGACCCCACCCTGCCACCGCCAACAATTGATTGAAAGCAAAAAGATAGGTTTGTAGTTCTATTGGAACAATAGCACAAGAAGACTATAAGAAAGTAGATATTTATGGTAACGTTTAGTTTTTGCACTCCTTAGTTAAATATAGAAAAGGTAGAATATTTCTGCATGTTTCTACTGCGCCTTTTTAACCAAAATATACCTTGCATTAACTTGCTTTTAATACCTTTTTGCAACAAACGTCGAACAGCTTTTGATGTGTTTAATTTTGCACTAGAGATTCTATTTTTTTCATCATATTTGCAAACATGCTCTCTCCTTCATATGAATGAGATATGCACCGAGGTTTTAAGTGGTTTGTGGGAAACGTGATGGTGTGACTATGTATTATAAGAACTATAGTATCCTCTGCTATACATGTTAAGGATATTGCAAGTCACCTCGGAGGTCCATAACTTAATAAAGGAACTCAGCATTCAGCCATGTTTCTCTGTTTGGTCATGGAACTCCTCAGTGATGTTCAATATCTTTATAATGTTCTGCAGAGGGTACTTTACCCTATATATCATCACAAGCAGGTTGAAACCCTTTATCAATAGAGTAATTTGGGGGAGCGGAGCTAGCCACCAAGACCTGGGAACATTGACGGTGCAAGCGCCTCTCTGAACGTGACACCCCGGCCACTTACAGCTGCCACACTCATCCCGCTGCTCCTGAAAAGGCACCCCACATGGTTGGGGTCCTTGCAGATTCCCCAAGTGCCTCCCTGATGACTTGGTAGGGCTGGTGCGATAGGGTGAAAGACACTGTTCAAGATAGTGGCCCTGCTCTTCTAACGGAGGCCACACTGCTGCCCCTAGGGCCCAAAGGACCATTTTATAGGGAGTTTTTTAAGCCCCATTGGGGACGCTGACTTCACTGGGGCTGACCTGCTTCTTTTCGAGCTAGCACCCTTCACTCAGGCAATCAGCCTGAACCAAACAAGATGGTGCCCAACTAACAAAGGGCAGACTGCATTTCTAGTAGAATTGGCCTCCGAACAGAGAACTACTCCTGAGGACAGTTTACACAGGCAGGAGGGCATAAGTACTCATGAGGGAGGGCCCTTACATCTCTGGACTCCGCCTGAGGCCCCTAATGGAATTAATTTGTTGCTTCTTTCCTATGCCGGGCAGGGCTTGTATCACAGTCCTGATGCACGTCCCTTACAGTGGGAAATATTGTGGAGGACCTGTCCTCATTTTCTGCTTCTGGCTGGTCAGAGTCACTCAGAGTGGCTGTCTGAAAGCAAGTTTACTGTGATCCCCCTAGAGAGCTGAGGGCCACTTTCAGACCAAGTGGACACTAGCGCTGCTCTTCATGGTTTATCACCACCTCTGCAATGCCTGGTGACTGGCCTGTCATATGTATGCTGTTGGAGGCCTGGAAGATTGCTGGCTTTGCTATTCTGCACTCTTCTGGTGCCTGTTAGATTTAGTGGGAAGCCTGCTGGAACTGATCGTTCTACTGTCAGAGGTTTTCTTTCTCCCATCCTCTGCTCCCCTGTTTTCCTTGGTACGAGCCTGGCGGTGGTGGTGACAGGACTGCTATTGTCACATAGAACCTTTTTTACCCTGGCCGGTGACTGTGCTGTAATTGCTTCTGATCCTCCCTGACTGGTTGTGGGATGCCACAGGTGGATTACACTGCACTAGTTCTGCGGTTGGGTGGTGGTGCTTGGCTGGTCCTATTTTCTGCGCTCCCTCCTCCACTATTGGGGTTGCCATGGAGCACACACAGCAGACCAAGAGAATGGGTCCATGAGCGCCCTCCAGAAGGGGCTCAAGTAAGGTGCTAACACTGGTGACACGTCCCATATTGAGAGTAAATTCGAGAAACTCCTGGCCACGATTGATGCATCTGGGGAACATTTAGAAAGTAAAATTTACTCCATTACAGTGAAACTTGGCCTTATCCGAGAGGATTCCCAGAAAATATCAGTGAGGCGCAATACTCTGGAGTGCACTGTGCAGTCCTTGGCTCCTGCTGTTCAATCTACTGACCACTGGCTTACAGTTGACATGGTGCATGTCTGCTTGGCCTGGTGATCAGGAGAGGTCGGCTTTTTGGAACAATGTCTGCATTGTGGGACTTCCAGAGCAAGATGAAGGTGCCACTATGTTGGCTTTCCTGGATGATTGGCTACAAAAGGTGGAAGCCCCAGAGGGCCTCTCCAGATTCTATGCCCGGGAATTGGTGCATGAGGTGCTGACACAGTTGCTTTGTCCTGAGACCCACACCTCGACCGGTGGTTGCCCTCCTCCTGCACTTTCATGACAGAGACCATCTGCAGCAGCAGGACCCTGCACATATGTCCTTTGTGGTGGATAATGCCAAGGTGTCTTTATATCCTGATTTTTTTCTCCAGTTTCAGACCAAGAGGATATAATTTCTTGTGGTTGAGAAAAAACTGCGTGATCTGGATTTGTATTACTCATTACTATTCCTCGCCCATGTGAAAGTCCAAACGGAGGATCAATTGCATTTCTTCACAGGTCCGGCTGCGGCATGGGACTGGCTCAAGTTATATGACAAGGGCACTGTGCAGCAAGAGCTGCCGGAGCTGCCGTGGCCACTGCGCCTGCGACAGCAAAGATCTCGGTGTAGGGGGACATCTTGGTTCACGAAGTCACAGGTGGCACTGGAACAGACCAGAGCAGTGAAGACCACTGCCTGTCTTGTAACAAGTCAGGGCTCTCCACAACAAACATCCATGTATCATCACAGTTCTGCTTCTTACTCGGAGGACTCTGTAGTATCGGCTCTGGAAAAACACTTTTGGAGACATGTCTGATGATCTTGTCTGACTTATAATGTTGATTTCTCCTGACATCCCTTTTTCTCTGAGCTGAGTGGGCTGGGAGGGAGCTTGGTGGCGGGGGGCTTGTGAGTTGTGTCCCACAGTATGTAATTGCTTTTCTGATTGCCTTTCCTCCCCCTTTAGCTGTGGGCTTCCACCCCCAATAGTATTGTCTGTTATGGAACTAGTTGGACCTTTTTGACCTTTGGTTGATTCTGTAGTGTGCCCTATGCTGTTTTTGGTCTGGACAGGAGGTTTTTATGTCACTGTCCTTGGGTGTTGTTGGAGATTTGTTATGTAGTTGCGTTTTTTGTTCTTCTGTATTGTCTCTTTGCAGTGGGGAGTGTGTGGCTATGGACATTCAATATCCTGTATGGTAAGGAGGGACTGGATCGATTGTAGGGGGCTGTGCAGGGGGCCTTGTGGGTCCCTATTTAGTATGATGTCAATGGTTGCCCAGATTAAGCTGATTGCATGGAATGTGCGGAGTCTTTCCACCCCTCTATTGACTTATTTGAAGCGCAGAGTTTTTACATATTAGTGCTGTGTCACTTGGGCAGTAGAGATGTTGCTCTACTGAATGTTTATGTACCAAATGTGGACCAGTCTGACAAGCCTGACTCCTCCGCTCCCATTAATGGTCCTCTATGAAGAGAATAGTAGGGGAGAATTGTGTTGTGAACCTGGGTTTGGATCGGTTACAATGCCCTTGCATTCTGCACCCGCAGGAAGGTTGGCAGAAGCTGCTCACACCTGGGCTGCACAGTGGGATTTTGTTGACTGCTGGAGGATGCGGAATCAATAGTCCCAGGTGTATTCCTATTGCTCTTGATTACATGATCTTGAGGTCCAGCTTTTCTATATCTGCAAGGTGATGTATAACAGAGTTCTGGGTGTGGAGTATTTGGTAAAAACGTATTTTGATCACTCTCCTCTACTATGCTCCTTCTAGCGGTCCACACTTCAATCAAATGTCCCTACTTGGCACTTAAACCCCATGATGCGTGAGAACCAAGCTTTTTGGGTTTTGTTGGCTGAACATATTGTGCAATACTGGATGGATAGCTCCGGCTCTGCCTCGTTGGTGGGGGGTGAAATGGGAGGCCACGAACGTGGTGATTTGAGGATTTTGCATCTCTAGCACAGAGGAAATATGTCCCCAGTAACACTCTGATATTTAGTGGCAGGAAGCAGTGCTTGACGGTCTTCCCTGCCGGTTGGAGAGGACCAGGGAAGGTACGAAGATCACACTGGATGAAAGGGAGAAACTGTCTGACCTGGTTGAATGTTTATAACAATTTCATTGTAGATCCTATGTGGAAAGGGCCCACGGGGAGAGCGGCACATCAGATAAAATGCTTGTGTGACTCTTGCAGAGTGAGGCTCAGGGCATTCTGTTCTCCAGGTGCTGGACACCTTGGAACAGGATGTCTGTACGCATGAAGGAATCAATGTTGCCTTTCCCCATTACTATTATGATTTGTACTCCGTAGGGAATGGGGGTAGTGAGGTGGCTATGTTAACTTACATTGCAGATTCCTCACTGGTGACCCTTGATCCCACTGTGGTGTATCAACTGGGTCCAGATATTACTGAGAAGGAAATGGAGGGTGCTATTAATGAGATGGGGAAGGCCCCTGGGTTAGATGGTCTGCCAATAGAATTTTATATTATGTATGCTCCAGACCTTGTCCCTAAACTCGTAACCCTATTTAATGACTCCCGTAAGTTGTGTATACTTCCTTTATCGCTACATTAGGCCACTATTGGGTCCCCGCCTAAGAAAGATAGAGACCCACTTCTTGATTCATATCACCTCCTCTCAATGGTCAGTACCGACTACAAGATCCTGAGGAAAGTCCTGGGGACCTGTCTACTCCCCCATATGTGCTCCCTGGTTCACCCTGACCAAACTGGTTTCATTACCACATGAAGCACCATGCCGATAATTTGTCAATTGCTCCTGGCTTTAGACCAGCAAGAGTGGCTACTGACATATGCACTTGTCATCTCTGTGGATATCAGGAAAGCAATTGATTCACTCTTTTGAGAGTTTTTATATGCTATCTTGTTTGGCATGGGCTTTGCATTGCCCTTCGTTAAATGGTCGAAACCTCTATACACTAGCACAATGGCTAGGATTTGCACTGGCTTTGTGGTATCAGAGATATGTTTGGTGGAGCAGGGCATCAGACAGAAGTACCCTTTGTCCCCGCTGTTATTTCTCTTGGCCATGGAGTCCTTTGTTTGGATGGTCCAATGAGGTCTACATCACCGGGGTTTGCAAGTTTCTTCTGCAGGTTTCTATCTTGCATTGTATGTGGATGACATGCTCCTATACATGGGAGGGCAAGACACCGATTTCAGGGAAGCTGTGGCTGCTTTGACAGATTTCTGCCATTCTGGTCTGGAAGTAAACTGGGACAGGTCTTGTATCTACTTCCTCTGAGGTGATAACAAGGGGTGAAGATCTATCCCAACAGCCCCAATGATGTGATGGGAATCGAGCACTGTTCGGTATTTGGGGGTGGCCATCTACCAGTGGGCAGATTTGCTGTACAAAGGAAATTTATGATGGGCTCTTGCTGCCTTATGACTTTCAGTGGTTTTCTGAACCATGCTACTGCTAACAGTGAGTGGCTGTTTCAAAAATGGTTGTGCTGCCTTGCCTCCTTTATTTGTTTGTGGCCCTCCTGAGGGAACTGCTGTAGAAGTTCTTTGCGAACTGGACTATATACTGCTGACGCTTCATTGCATCACTTTGTGGCACTTTGGAAGTTGCACTTGATGGTGACGGAGAGTGGCCTGGCTGCTTCTGATCTCTAGCTCTCCTGATTCAGCTTTATTACCTGGCAACACAAATGCAGTGGGTGGCTCGCTGGAGGGCTCACCTGTGGGAAGGTGTGGTCATGCATGAGTGTGGTTCACCCTCCAAAGACCTGTTGACTAATGTCTTGATGATGCCTGTGCCCACTTCCATGGTGCAAAATATAAATGTTTTGATTAGAACAGCGTGCTTTGTTTGGGCTAGGGCACTCCAGAGGATGTGCACTAAATAACCATATACGAGGAGCTCCCATTATTGGCTGTCCAACATTGGCAGTGACCGGGTGAATGGTCTGGCTCCACAGGTGGGTGGTGAGGGGTATCACTATACTGGGTGATTTATTTGTGGGGGGCGAGTTGTGTACCTTCTCAGAACTCCAGGAGACTTATGACTTCTTTGTAGGGCACTTTTTGCTCTACAGAGCCCTTGTGCATGAGATGTGTAAATGATTGGATTACAGAGTTGAGGAACCTCCAGAGAATGAATGCTTACATCACCTCCTTCTCATCACGGATGGTTGAGGGCAGTCACACTGCGTTGTAGAGCTCTACAGAAGGAGGGGCAGTTGGACCTGACTTGTGTCTGTCTGTGTTGGGAGGAGTACCTGGGATCATCCCTGTCTGATTTTACTTGTAGGAGGGTGCTGGAGATCACCCCTAGGGTGCCTAGGAATGCTCCCTTCAAGCTCATCCAGCTCTGCTACTTGCAGGCCTACTTCACCTGAAAGCGACTACACACCATTTTTCTCACTATGGCGTTGGGGTGTCCTAGATGAAATGCGGAGGATACAAGTTTTTTTCACATGGTGTGGTCCTGCCCATAACTGCTCCCATACTGGACCACTGTCCTCCAGGTGATTTGCAGGGCTACTGATCAGGATTACGAGCTTAGCCGCCAACTCTACTCTACTGATCCTGCACAAGCGTGGTGCAGCTCGGAAGGTGACGGATGGATTTATAGGCTTGGCATTGAATCTCTCTTTTGCAGGCAACTATCTATGAGCTGGAAATTAACTCACTGTCGGGATTTGTATAGATGGGGGTTGGAATTGTGAGAATGGGCGGACCGTGAGAGGGAGGCAACTTGAAGACGGGAGGCTAGGGAAGTGTGGAAAGTGCTGATTCTGCCCGTCGTGGGATGCTATATTATTGGCTTGCCCCAGGATGGACCCCAGTGGGAGCATTATGGAGGATGAGCCCCGCTTGAGAGCATCCTCACCAGATGCCACAACGCATGGAATGATCCTACCTTCAGAGGAACCTTCGTGAGTGGTCTTGGGTGTAAGAATGTGACGGGCCCCAAGCTTTGGATTGGTATGGAAGTGGAGATGGATGAGCACAATCCCGGATTACTGGGATGGAACGCGGATCCTCTGCACTACCAATGTGAATGGAAGCTACCTACTAGTGCCCCCCCCCCCGCTTGACCTTTTCTTATGTATTTTTCCCTTCGTATTATTGATTTGTTTGGGGCAATGCCACTGGTCCCTCTTACTGTAATAAGCACTGCTTCTGTTTTTCATTCTGCCTGCCAGCATTACGACACTGTGATCTGTTTTGATTGATTAAAATGCAAATAAACATATTTACAAAACAATCAACAGGGTAATTTAGAGATGTGCGTTTATCCTAAATGAGGAGCTAAACCAATATAGAATGAGTAAGTACTGCAAAAATATATATTTTGTTCATAGTTTTGCACACATTTCTTGGCCAAGAAGTAAGCATGATATATCACATTTTATTTTGTGGCTAAGAAAAAAAAACCTTGTAATAGTATTATCATGGATTTCATGAAACAGAATTTCATAAATTGTTTAGCATTATAATCACCGTCATTTCTAATGACTTCCTGGTTCAAAAGGGATATTTGCACACAGCCATCGTTTGAAGAATGTTATTTTTACCAAGTTACCCCTTGCAAATGTCTGTTTTCTGCATCAATTTTTTCGTGCTAATGACAGTACAGTCTACACTACCGCCAGCGCAACGTTGCTGGGAAACAGTGCAGTTCCTGTACTCCACGTGTTTTTAATAAAGGTTATTTTTGACCTTTGCGAAGTGTGAAAAAAGCGTGAGAAAACAGATGAAAAAATATTTCATTAAAATGTCTTTTTACCTTTTTCTCATGAAAGGAAGCAAAGCCCTAATGGAAATAGATTACTTTTCTCATCTAAGTAAATGCTTGAATAGTTATTAATCTCAATGAGATTTGAGCCCACATAATGCACTGTACCTGCACACTGTTAGGTTCATTTCGCTCACATTTTCAACAAAAACGGGATTTGGGGGCAGTGCAATATGTGTTTGAAGCAACAACATATTCAAAATGAGAGGTTGGTGGAGGAAATTGGTTTGCTTCGTGCATGCTATTCCAAGCAATGTGTCTGAAACTGTGACAAGGATTAGTATCACAGGACCAACATCGTACTGCAGATCACTTCTCTAAATGGTTATCATATTTCATTAACATTGGAGCTCTGCCACCTGCCTGTTGACACTGCAGGGAGTTTATATTTTATCCACAGGGAAAATGCAGCCGTCCGGGAAGGCCCTGGCCTGACTGTGCCAGGGAATTAAAATATCATAATTTGTGCACTTAGCAATTTAGCAGCAGCACCTGCTACCATTTTGTTCCAGTGCCTGCCTAAATGCCAAAAGTGTGTGTGTGTATATATATATATATATATATATAATATATATATAAAAAAATGTGTGTGTGTGTGTGTGTTTAAAATGTGAGCCTATTACGTCCCTGTTTTTTGGAAGTGAATATATATAAATGTGTGTGAGTAGGTATATACATGTGTGTGTGTGTGTGTGTGTATATAAATTATACATCTGAGTGAATATATGATATATATGTGTGTATATATATATATATATATATGTGTGTGTATGTGTGTGTAAATTTGGTACAGTTCGACAAATCTTCCTAACATTTTCCCAAAAATGAGTGCTGGTGATTCTTTTGCATACAGGAAGTTTCGGGGTGATCCATCAAGTGGGGGCTTAGAAAAAGCGGCAGTCAAAAAAGTTGTGTTTCCCATGTTAATTCCCATAGGACATTTAGACAAGACTACAGTCGGAACCACTTTACGGAATTACACCAAATTTCTCAGAGAGCTAGCTTTCGGTGCGCGGATTGTGCTTCCACTTATTGGGTGTAAATCTGTTAAGTAGTCTTTGAGAAATTAAAGGAAATACAAATGTGTATATCTGAGGTTGCGAACTCTTCACAACGACTTTGCGGAGAAGAAGAGCTGCACTGCACTTCATCCAGAGGCTGGTTTTCAGATCATCATGCAGCTGAATTTCTGATGCCAACACCGCTGGGTGTGTGAAAACAACGCAAGGCCTGCCCGGACCCCAGAGTGCTTACCGAATTGACACATCGCTTTCCTGTGGAGAGAAGAAACCACACACGCCGATCTCACTAAAGGAGAAACGACTCAAGGTCTGGCTCGTGAGTGAAATTGACGCAGCGCAAGCCCTTTTTGACGCACCCTAGCCCGTGCATAGTTATTTTTTACACACCCAAGGTACATTTTCATGCTAACAGTGCTAGTATTGTGTTTAAAATTACATGAAGACTCTTTTTGCATTTTCAGTGATAACTTGACTTGTGTACTGTGGATTTTTGTTGTTTTGGTCTTGTTTTGCTTAGATAAATATTCTCTATTATTCTAAACCTGTGTGGTGTCATTTTGTAGTGTTTTCATTGTTACTGTGTGTGTTGGTACAAATACTTTATACCTAGGACTCTGAAGTTAAGCCTACTGCTTGTGCCAAGCTACCTAGGGGTTAATCAGGGGCTAGCCGGATGTGATTCTCTTTTACCCTGACTAGAGTGAGGGTCCTTGATTGGACAGGGGGTAACCTGACTGCCAACCAAAGAACCCATTTCTAACACAGTGGGTGTTTGGCCAGACATGGTGAGCATGAGTTTAGATTCTGGTTTGCCAAGCCTCTACTCTACACAGCCAGAGATGTCAGGAGTGGGTGGTTGGCAGACCATGGGAAGGTTGTGCTTAGAGCCTAGCCGGCGAGCCCACGTATTCCCCAAGCATAAGGTTAATGGGACATTAAAGTTAGGTATGGTAATAACCTCTTAGCTGACATTAAAAAACAAATGAACTGAACAAACACCAGGTTTGATCGACACTACAGTTTGGTTTTTAAATGAAATAAAAATGAATGTTTAAAACAACACTCAAATTCACCAGTTAGAGTTTATTAAGATAACTATAACATGTACCAATGCCATGCACTGCTTATAACCTAAAATATTCCATCACTCACGACATGTTTAATGACGTTGCTGAATGCATTTGAATGGGAATATGTCCTGAGTCCTTTAAGGGCTGCCACAACCTGTTGTCCAAGTTGTGGCAGTGAATCAAGCAGAAGATCTTAGGACCTTCTACACATGCCCCTGGGGATAGAGTGTGCTCACCCTGCTTTTTAATATATGTTTTAATTATTTTTCAGGACTCAGGGTACATATCCCTGAGTCCTATACTGGCTACCACATAATGTTGTTCAGATTGTGGCCAGCCAAACAGGATTGATCCCCTTAAAAGTGTTCCATCAGAGCATGTCTTGGCACTAACAGTCCAGCTATACCTTTTTTTTTAACCTCTTTATGTTTACCCGTGTACCTCTTTAAACACAAATTTCTCTAAAACGGCTGAATAAATTTACAACAAATCACAGAAAGCATGCTTTGTGTGTAATGTTCAGTTTTTTTGCCAAATTTGGTGTAATTCTGTTTACCAATTTTTCTCTGTACCTGCAATGGATGTTTCCTAGAGGCATTAACATGGAGAATCAATGTTTTGTGACCCCCATTTTGTTGGCCTCCACTTGACGGATCAACTTACAGCTTTCCAGGAAAGAGTTCTGAATTATATTTTTTTTATAGTTTTGTGAAGATTCATGGAATGGCACCAAGGATATTAGCAAAGCAAAAGCCTTTGGAAACTTTGACCTAACTATAACTACACAGTAGCAACCACCAGTAGTCACTGTATAATAAAATGTTATGTTTATTTGTATATTTATACATATATATTTATAAGTAATGTACATTCTTCGCTGCAGTTCACCAGTTGCTAAGGCACAGTTACAAATTACACAAGGCAATGCCCATCAGAATTAGCAGTGGAACCCTGGCATAGTCCAACCACTCCCTTTCCCAATAACATGAAATCCAGATGTAGTCACTCCTGGGATAGAATATAAAACTGCCTTCAGGCCAGCCTAACCACCTTGCCAGATCCAATCCATGTCAACACTCTTTAGGACCAAGTTATAGATCTGTATATCCAAGGGTGGAGCCTACTTCCTCTGGATATATGGAAATCGATCGTCTTTGCCAAATTTAAGAAGAGGCTGCGGACCCAGTTCTTCAAAACTGATGCCCTTTGACTTTTAGATGTACCACCCTCTGCATGCACCCATGGTTCGCGTGCCTAAAATGATTTTGACTTTGATGTTGACTTGATGGACATTAACATATGAAATTCATGTTACACCACATTATGCATACGCTGTGGTTGCATGGACTGCTTTTAACATGTTATTTTCGGGGGCACGCAAAAGTTTTTTTTTCCCCCTGCAGCCCATCTCTGCAGGCGTTTAGCTTTGTGGAAGTGCACCGTGCGCCTATTCTGTGTCTGCAGTTTCAGAATACACGCTAAAGGCTTAACATACGCCCAAATGGGCAGTGTTGACTCACCGTAGAGACGGTCAATCGCTGTGCAGCACTTTCACTGACGCTTTTTTATCTACATTATGTCTTTTTTTTCTATTCCAGCCGAGTGCCTTTTACACACACCGCACGGCTAAGTGAAATGTGCTCGTTGAAATGGCGGACAATCTGAATAAATGACACATTGAGCTACCCGAGCGGCTGATGTGTTTTCATAAAATGCTCGCCTTATGAATACACTCTGCTTTTTACGTGTTTTATTGTCAATAAAAGCCAAGTGTCTATATGAGAGGCTTGCATTTATTCGAGTTGATTATACTAAATCAAGAACTGCTAAGCAGCAGGCCTTTCAGCCCATTTGCCAGAAAAACTACAGCGGCAACTTGAAATTCTTCAGTAAGTGCCAGAACCGTGTGTGTTTTATTATTTCACTTGGCTGCTTTCCCCTGTAATTTAAAGATTTGTACAATAAGGATTTACTGCAAAGTGCTCACTTGGAGTCACGCTGCATTCTATAGAATTATGCAAATCTCTTTATAGTAATTACCAGCATATTGAGATTCTAATGCTGCCAAGGGATTAGAAAAACAAGTAAATCCATTACTGTATTTGAACATTCAGATATAATTTACCTTAGGACTAGTCACGTTAAGCAAGCTAGTGTGCCTAATGTTGCAGAAAAAAAACCTCATCGGGGTGATTTGAATGATTTTGTGGGGCACCATCCATAACACTGCGACAAATAGACATCTTGGTATTGTGCTGTTTTTGCTTTATGCAAAAATATATGTACACATTCAGACATACAGCGATCTGTTATGATTCTATACAATTATGTTTTTTGCTGTCTTCTTTGTTTGCCTGAAAAGGGGGCATATATTTGCATGAAAATATTATTTTATAGTTGGCGGCATCCATTATCTTTTTTTTTTTTACATTTTGCTGCATATTCTGTGTTAATAATGTAGGGCTGAGGGCGGACAAAGGTCCTTAAAATGTAAATCATGCTGCTTAGCATACATCAAAATTAATATTTGTTTTGCCTACACTATTTGAATCCTTTCTTGACTGGTTGATTCTTTCGTTGCAATCTTCTGCAGAACTTCATCCGTTAAGCACACATTGAACTCGAAGCAATTAGTTTGTATACTATTTACTCGTAGGTTAATGTAAATTCCATAAGACTTGATAAAATCAATATGTGTGCCACCAGCAAGTCATTAATGCATGTTTGTGAATATTCACCAGACGGAATAAAATCAGAATACAGCCTCAAAATAGCAACCTTGGACCAGGAACATATTTGAAGATGCGGGTCTTATTAAGGCAGACACCACGGGACAGTCCTGGAACGTCTAGATCATGGTGGCAGGGTATTTGAGAACCAGGACAGTGGAGTAGCATGCGTGCCACGGATCCCAATTCAAGCAAGGAAGACGGGCCCCCACCCTATCTATCTTGTAAAATAAGTCGTAAATGGGTTAGAGGGGGAGGTCAGACCCTTGGGCCTGGTGGTACTGCATCTTCTGCACTATTGATATCTACGTCCCTGGACGCTGCACTGACCATTCAGATC
This sequence comes from Pleurodeles waltl, assembly GCF_031143425.1. Classification (NCBI taxonomy): domain Eukaryota; kingdom Metazoa; phylum Chordata; class Amphibia; order Caudata; family Salamandridae; genus Pleurodeles; species Pleurodeles waltl. The sequence continues at coordinate 1,219,741,348 of NC_090444.1, forward strand.
TCAGTGAATACTGTCCTGATGAAAAAAGCTTGCAAGTAATCAGTGTGTACACTATACAGCACTTTAAAGTCCTACATGGGTTTGAAGAAGATGAATCATATATCATCAAAGCCCTCACATTTGGAGAGTGCTGAAGTTTTTCTCAGGTCATTTTCAGCATTGTCAATTTACCTGCTGAGGGGCAAACAAATACACGAGTCTTCCATGGTTAAGAGATCAGTATTTCAATACAACAAAAGCGTTTTTCCCTTAAAGGGAAGAAAAAGTTAAGAACTTTTTTTTTAACTCATTGGTCTGTTGGTCAATGGAAACTAGCATGGCTTAAACCCTCGGGCCCAAACAGGAAAGATATCTTCCATTTTGAGAAATCCGGACTCTGCAATACCTAATGCTCCTTCTGAACTGTTGCAGAAAATGTGCAAAGAAAACATCCTGGTAATCCAGAAGTATTAACTCAATGATGTAGTCCAAAGTTACAAGTTCACAGTCACATTAAAGCACAAGTGATCACTGAAGAATTCTAAATTGTTCAAAATCGTAAAAGGTGGTCTCAGGGAAACATGTCGGATGTCACCAAGCTACCTAGATCCCTATACCAGAAGGCTAAAGTTCTAACACAGGTCTGATTCAGTGATATCTTGCTGGCTTGCCCTTCACAAGGGAGACTATCCCTGCTCATGTGCCCTTGTTGTGCCATTGGTTTGCTGTAATGTGTCTTCCTCAACAACATGAGAGGAAGTTCAGTGCTGTGTTCTGATGCCGCAACCCAAAGGCATCTGTGTGCCCATGCACAAAAGAGGTGATCTTCCCAGGAAGGTTATGCACCACTGGAAGAAAGATGCAGAGCACAGCTAGGGAAAGATCAGGACAAAGCCAAGACTGCTGCTTTATGCCTGGGTGGTGGTGTGGAGGGAAGTAGCACAGCAGCAGATTTTCACTGTTTATTATCAAAAGAGGGGAATGCTGCGAGAGATGCAATGGGGTGATGCCTTACAGGCATGGGGTGCTCACTGCAGAGGCCACTAGTCCCATATTGGCAATGTACTAACTGTAGAAGAAGAACTCTGATGATAGAGGATGTTAGCCAGGCATACATTTCCACTTGGAACCTGTGATATTGAGAAAATGTGTCTTGGATGGTGTTTGGTGGATGCAGTTCTGAATTTAACACGAAGAGCTAGTAAATGACACATTTCTCCATCTTTGTAATTGTGTAGGCAATTAATGCTCAGATGTTTTTGTTTCTACGCTCCCATCTCTTTGCACCTTTTATTTTGTGCTTGCTGCAGTCTAAGCTTTCCATGATTCATCCATGTTACAAGGAGGCTGGAACCTTTATCAAGCCTGCCATCTACTCTAGGAGTAGGTGCCTTTGAGCTGTAATCTGCAACTTAAAAAGAAAGACAATTGTAGTGTAATTTTGAGCCTACAGAAAGGCGCTATGCCACATAATATGGAGCCGGCGAACTCATGGGGCTCTCAGTCACTAGATTCCATTTAAATGATTTGCTATGTTCTAACCTAAGCCAGCATGGAAATCAAAGAAGAGATGATTAGAGCAGGTGATTACCCGAGGGCTGTGGGAGCCACCAAAAAAGGCTTATCAATATTAGTTGAACTCAGTAATGTCAGCCCAAGATAGGACTGACATACTGAACCAACTTCAATGATTCGAGCTCCAAAACAAATTTGAAAGACAATCCAACAGATCTGAGTTTGGTGTGTTTAACACCCACCCTTTTTGTTGCTCCCACAGTCATGTTAGTTCATAAAGAACAGTCTGCAGAAAAAATCACTTAAAGATCTTGAAAGTGCTCTAAAAAAAGGAAATTCTCTTAAAACCAAGCAACTCCACCATTTCCGCTACTTGAGACACATCTTGTGAATGCTGCCACTGGCCATATAAAAAAGTACCAGGGATCTGAGAGGGTTTGAAAGGTGGGAGCAGATAGCTTGAGGTGAGCCAAGGAGGTTTTCTCACAATCTGGAGATAATGCTGCAGTTAACAGCAAATCTTTAACAATGAATTAGGGCGCTTACATGCTTTAGGATGTAACCGGATTAAGCCCACTATAAAGGTATTTGGAGTTAATTTGCACAAGTGACCTGGAGGAGTCAGATGTAGAAAATAAAGTAACAAGACAATATACCAGAAGAATACAGAATTGCCTAAGCCTCTAACATTATTGCTTGCAATCAGAGAAATGATAAGTCTTTGGTCAATCAATCAATCAAACTGGATTTGTAGAGCACAACAAATCACCTGATAGGGTATCCAGGTGCTGTCATCCAAGTTGCTTGGGGAGTGTCAATTGAAGAGACAGGTCTTGAGTCCCCTTCTGAAATCCTGAAGAAAGGGTGAGGTCCGGACGAGGAGGGGGAGGCTGTTCCAGGACTTCACAGCAAGGTAGGAGAAAGAGTGTCCTCCACTGTTACTTCAGGGGATGCGGAGAGTGTGAGCAAAGGAGAGAAAGGTGGATCACAGTAGTCTGGGAGTTGGTGGAAGCTCAGGTGGTGGTTGATGTATGCTGGTCCTTGGTCGTGGAGGTCTTTGTAGGCATGAGTCGGAATCTTCAATTGTCATCTTTTGTGGACTGGAAGCCAGTTGAGCTTCTTCAGATGAGGGGTGATGTGGGCTCTTCTGGGAGGTCTAGGACAAGTCTAGCCACTGTGTTCTGAATGGTCTGTAGTCTCTTGAGGTGTATAGTGATCCCTGCATAGACCGTGTTGCCATAGTCCAAGCGGCTGATGACGAGGGCTTGCGTGAACGTGCATCTGGTGAGGACTGGTATCTTTCGGAGCATGCGCAGGTTGAGGAAGCAGGTGGAGGAGAGTGAGTTGATCTGGTTCATCGTGAGTTTGCTGTCCAAGATGATGCAGAGGTTCTGGGCATGGTCCATGGGGATGGGAGTGGGAGTGGGTCCCAGTGCAACATGCCACCAGGAGTCGTTCTATGGGGAGGTGTTGTTGCTGAAGATTAGTAATCAGTCTTGTCTGTGTTGACCTGTTGACATTTTTCCACTTGTCTGGGAAGGTTTGCCAAGGTGATGGATGTGTTGCAGATGGCTGTGAGCTTTTTGCTGATGGATTTGCTGCTGCGGTTGAACATGTGGTGGGGACATGGGTCCATGAATGCCCCTGAGTGGATGGAGTGCATAATGTTGATGGTGCTCTGCAAGGTGAGTTGGTCCCAGGTGATGATTCAGTTGCTGGAGGTAGCAACTGCGGAATCAAGGAGGCTAAGGAGATTGGTGGTGGCAGGTTGGAGTTCAAAGTTTTAGTACATGGTGGAAATTTTGTCATGGAAGAAGTTCGCCAGGGTGTCGCAGAGTTCCTGGGATGGGGTGATGATGTTTTCAGTTACGGAAGGGTGGGAGAACTTCTTGACAATGTTGAAGAGTTCTTTGCTGTGGTTGGAGCTGGCTTCAATGTGAATGGTTATCACAGTTTTTCTAGTCTCTTTCAGGAGTTGGTGGTGCTGGTTGAGTGATGGTTTGGAGATGGCCCCGTCGATGAGCTCCTTGCTGGTGTGTCATTTCTTTTCCAGTTGCTTGCATTTGCATTTCATATTTCTCAGTTTCGGGGTGAACCAGCTAGCATGTTTGGTGAATCACTTTAGTTTGGTGGGTTTGGTGGTGGTGACTTTGTCAGCGCATTCGGAGATCCAATCGGTGAAGTTCTTGATGGCCTGTTCTAGGATGGTGGAGGTATCGAGGTGGGTGGAGTTGATGGCGTTGGTCCATTGGCTTTCGGTTACTTTGTTCAAGCTGCAGTGTGAGTGTCTGAGCAGTCTGTTGGTGGGTGTGGCTGTGATGGTGAAGTGGACGATTGTGTGGTCCGTCCAGACAAGGTTGGTGGCATTGCTGTACTTGACTCTGTTGCTGGCTGGGAAGACAGGGTCCAGTGTGTTGCCTGCGATGTGTGTGGGGTCAGTGACTAGCTGGGTGAGGCCAATGTTGTTCATGCTTTAGAGGAAGTTGGCTGTGTTGGTTTCATTGAAGTTGTTAAGGTGAAAGTTGAGGTCTCCGAGGACGAAGTAGAGTTCAGTGTCAATGGTTAGGGGAGCAATAAATTCAGAGATGGCGTTGCAGAAGCCGAGGTGTGGTCCTGGAGGTCTGTAGGTTAGGATGCTTCTGATGGTGGTTTTGTCATGTGTTCAGAGTTCAAAGTTGAGGTGCTCCATGATTGGGGTGGTATCGTCAGTGGCAGAGGTGCAGTGGATGGATTCTTTGTGGATAACGGTGATCCCATCTCAGTGTTTGTTGATGCGGTTCCAGTGTCAGGTGTGGATCTGGGGTTGAACCAGGTTTTGGTGAGCAAGATGACGTCGGGGTGAGGTAGGTGATGGTGTACCAGAGATCTTGGTGGCATGTTTGCAGAGTGATTGGTCATTGAGCAGGAAGCAGTGGCAGTGTCCGGGAGCAGTTGTGGTTGGCGTGGGGATGGTGGTTGTGTGCCTAGTTGTTCTGGTTTTGCAGGAGTAAAGGCAGTAGCGGCAAGAAAACGGTCCTAATGCTGAGTGCGGTGAGGTGCCGTAGCAGTTGTTGCAGGGTCTGGAGTCCAAGGCTGAGAGCTCGGCGGCATTGTAGCTGTAGGTAATGGGAGATCCAGGATCACTGGTGCTGAGCACAGTCCAGGCATGGACAGGCACTAATGGACTTGCATTTGGCATGGCTTCGGTGCACTGGTATTGTGGCAGCACTTCAGTCTCCATTAAGTAGGCCCTGAGAGGCAGGATATCAGGGGGTGGGAACAGCAATCACTGCACAGCAAGCCGCAAGGCTCGCTGAACAAAAGAGATGGGGAGCAGAAATGGGGCACAAAATTCAGACAAACAAGCTACAAGGCAGAATAATAGACAGCAGAACAAACTATCAGGCACATTAACAGGCAACAGAACAAAACAAACTACTGGACACTATTAACATGCAACAGAACAACAGAGAAATATAAGGCAACAGAACAAACTACCAGGCACAGTACAGGTGACAGAACAGAATGGAACAAACTACTGAGCACAATAAACAGGTAGCAGAACAATAGATCAATAGCAGGCAACAGGCAACAGAACAAACTACCAGGCACAATAACAGTCAACAGCAATAAAGTTAAACAAGTAAAAATAAAGTAAAAATAAAGTGAAAATAAAGATGAAGGCACGGAGGACAGCAGCAGTCCCCCCAGGCACAAAGGAGGATGGCACTCAGCCAAGCAGAGAGTGGGAGCTGCCAAACAGACCTGCTCCATAACAGTCAACAGTACTAGCTTTAAATAAGTAAACATAAAGTAAAAATAAAGTGGAAATAAAGGTGAGGGCACAGAGGACAGCAGCGGTCCCACCGGGCACAATCAGGATGATGGCACTCAGCCAAGCAGCGAGAGGGAGCTGGCTAATAGACCTGGTAAGAACTTGATTGCTGTCTGAGATTTATTTTGCTGAACAGAGTCACGATTAGCTGCTCATGAATAGTTGTAAGTGATGGATAGTTGTGCCATAAATTACTGAGTGTAGACTTTTGATTATCCTATTGCAGGAAACCAATAAAAAACATCTTCACTGTTTTAACTATTATTGGGCAATGGTATATTTTTCTTTCACCTCAATTTCCTGCACAAGTTGAACCATTCATTTTGATAGGAAACGTGATTTCGAGATTGTGTTTGCAGCAAAAGACCAGCAGATTCAACGGATTACAACTGTATTTACTTTAAATGTACAGTGGCTAATGTTTATAGTCCAATAAAATATGATCCCCAGCCACCATAAATATCCAAGACATTTCCAAACTTACACTATAGGATAGTCGAGTTGTGGAGCTGTGATAAACCAAACAGGTATGGGTAGTCATGTTTTTCTGGTAGACACTTCGCAGCTTCCATCCAGATTACTTCTTGGCATGACGGTAATGTCTGCAGAATACCTTCATGCATGCTTTTCTGATCCGCTAGTTGTAATACTAGTGTTCACTATTTAATGAAATCCACCTTCTAGAACTCCTAAATTCTGCTTTAATAAGTCATTACTTTTCAGGGTGGGTTCACGGATAAAATGAATGACTTTATTTCAAGGGTCATGTTCTATAATGATGGTCTTGCTGTCAACACAATAGTATTGAAATCTTTTAATGTGGCCTGTTTCAGAAAAATCCATATGCCTCTAATCATCTTAAAATTCAACAGCAACAGACATATCTGCTCTAAGATGAACTAATATGATGTGATAAGCCACACCTTACAATGGGGAAACCACAAAGATGATGCACAAAATGTTTGGAAAATTCTCAACCTCTGGCAGTCGTTTGGACTGCATTCCAGTCCATCATTCTTTTGCTCATTATACCACTTCAGACAGGGAACACTTTAACTATTTCTGGCTAGGGGTCTGATTTAGATTTTGGCAGAGGGGTTACACCGTCGCAAGGGTGATAGATAGCCCGTCCACCGTAATCGAAAGCCCATTGTTTCCTATGGGATTTAGGTTTTGGCAGACGAGATATCTGTCATCGTTGTGATGGAGTAATCCTGTGCCAAAATCTATATCAGATGCCAAGTTCCTATCATGGACACAACTGAGCCGTGATAAGGACAATTGACTACAGCTTAGGAACATTCCTTTTTAAATCTAATTACCCTCTAGCAAAAGGGGTCCAAAGGGGGAAAATATACTGCTAGTCCAATGCATGCCACACTAGGGAGAGATCCAGTAAGAATAACATTTAATCTGTAAGCGACCTTGCAGCAGGCCTAGTCAAACATGAACCTCATAAGATTGTGAAGATATTATTTGTCCATCAGTCCTGCAATGACAATGATATATGGTTTAGACACTCTAGTGATGCCCCAGCAATTGAGGGACCACTCCACTAATGCTGCTGTTTTACAGATGAGGGTAATTCAAATGTAGTAAACTGTCAACTGACTTGTGAGGCACACAGAGATGACAGTCTATCTAATGACATATTTAGAGCAGTCCTAAATGTATTAAAGGCACATCTTACATTTTCATTGAAGAATTTACTCTTTGGCGCACTATGCCTCCACTATTTCACTTTAATAGATGGAGAAGAAATATATTTTGATAAATCAGTACAACACCCTTACTTTAGTAAGGAAGGCACCATCTTACAATGCCATTAATGAAAGCCTGTCATGACTAAGAATTTTGTCATTGAAAGTATAGCATTTCAAAACATTTCAATGGCCTTTATTTGAACATGTCATGACTGACTCTTAACTTTGGCTTTATCAATTAAGCCTTTTCATGACCTTGATAATGACATATCATGTTTCATTGTCAAATTATTCATTGCCAATAAAGCTTTATAATTTTAACATAAAATGTAGATGAGTCTTTGTTTTACTTTTAAATTGCGACACACAAAGCCTTAGAACCACTGAACAGGAGTCCTGCACTACAGAGCCTTTGTACAAAACCACTATCTCTAGGAGTGCTTAGAAACTGATGAACAGCCTCCCCAAGTCGTATCTTTATCCCTGGGAAAACAGGAACTTGTGTCGGGAAGCCATTTATACTACTGGTGGCCAGTAGAGTAATTAACTTCACCCAGTATGTTATATTATCTATATTTTTATAGCTCACCATCTCCCATGAGGTTATCTTGGCGCTTTGCAGGTGTCTGAGGCTTCCCAACGGAGGGGGACTTACTTGAAGAACTAGGACTTTAGCTTCTTGACCTTCCTTATTTCACCCTGTCAATCTTGCATTTGTTTCTCTCGTGGAGTATAGCTTATTTTCCATCTCTTTGCCTGGTTGGCTTCTATGCTTCTTCTACTCTCTTTCTGGGAACTACTTTCTTTACTTTGTTTAAGGACTTCATGAGTGTGCATGTGCTTTCTAGCTATCTCTTTCATGTGCCCCCCCCCCCACTGTGCTCTTTCTTGCCCATGTGCTTCTCTCCCCACCTGCACTTATGTTTCTCTCTCTCTCTCTCTCTCTCTCTCTCTCTCTCTCTCTCTCTCTCTCTCTCTCTCTCTCTCTCTCTCTCTCTCTCTCTCTCTCTCTCTCTCTCTCTCTCTCTCTCTCTCCTGTGTGATTCTCCCCACACATTTGTAGGAAAGTACCATCTTGCCTGGCATGTTACCCCCATTTTTACTTGTGAGTCAGTTTGTTTTTGCCTGTGTCACTGGGATCCTGCTAGCCAGTACCCCAGTGTTCATAGTTTGTGGCCTAAATGTGTTCCCTGTGTGGTGCCTAACTGTATTACTGAGGCTCTGCTAACCAGAACCTCAGTGCTTATGCTCTCTCTGCTTTTAAAATTGTCACTGCAGGCTAGTGACCATTTTCACCAATTCGGATTGGCATACTGGAACACCCTTATAATTCCCTAGTATATGTACCTAGGTATCCAGGGTATTGGGCTTCCAGGAGATCCCTATGGGCTGCAGCATTTCTTTTGCCACCCATAGGGAGCTCAGACAAATATTACACAGGACTGCCACTGCAGCCTGAGTGAAATAATGTCCACGTTATTTCACAGCCATTTTAAACTGCACTTAAGTAACTTATAAGTCACCTATATGTCCAACCCTCACTTAGCGAGGGTTAGGTGCAAAGTTACTAAGTGTGAGGGCACCCTGGCACTAGCCAAGGTACCCCCACATTGTCCAGGGCAATTTCCCCGGACTTTGTGAGTCCAGGGACACCACTACACGCGTGCACTACATATAGGCCAATACCTATATGTAGCTTCACAATGGTAACTCCGAATATGGCCATGTAACATATCTACGATCGTGGAATTGTCCCCCCAATGCCAAATCTGGTATTGGGGTGCCAATCCCATGCATCCCCGGGACTCCAGCATGGACCCCGGGTACTGCCAAACTAGCTCTCTGGGGTTTTCACTGCAGCTACCGCTGCTGCCAACCCACAGACAGGCTTCTGCACTCCTGGGGTCTGGGCAGCCCAGTCCCAGGAAGGCAGAACAAAGGATTTCCTCTGAGAGAGGGTGTTACACCCTCTCCCTTTGGAAATAGGTGTTAAGGGCCTGAGAGGAGTAGCCTCTCCTGGCCTCTGTGAATGCTTTGAAGGGCACAGATGGTGCCCTCCTTACATAAACCAGTCTACACCGGTTCAGGGATCCCCCCGCCCCTGCTCTGGAGTGAATGTGGACAAAGGAAAGGGGAGTGACCACTCCCCTGTCCATCACCACCCCAGGGGTGGTGCCCGGAGCTCCTCCAGTGTGTCCCAGACCTCTGCCATCTTTAATGCAGAGCTGTGAGGGCACAATGGAGGCCTCTGTGTGGCCAGTGCCAGCAGGTGATGTCAGAGACCCCTCCTGATAGGTGCTTACCGGGTTAGGTGGCCAATCCTCCTCTGAGAGCTATTTAGGGTCTATCCTGTGGGTTTCTCTTCAGATAACGGATGCAAGAGCCCACCAGAGTTCCTCTGCATCTTTCTTTGACTTCTGCCAAGGATTGACAGCTGACTTCTCCAGGACGCCTGCAAAACCGCAACAAAGTAGCAAGACGTCTACCAGCAACATTGTAGCACCTAATCCTGCCAGCTTTCTCGACTGTTTCCTGGTGGCACATGCTCTGAGGGCTGTCTGCCTTCACCCTGCACTGGAAGCCAAGAAGAAATCTCCTGTGGGTGGACGGAATCTTCCCTCTGCTAACGTAGGCACCAAACATCTGCTTCACCGGTCCTCTGTGTCCCCTCTCATCTCAACGAGCATGGTCCCTGGAACACAGGAGCTGGATCCAAGTGACCCCGACAGTCCAGTGGTCCTTCTGTCCACATTTGGTGGAAGTAAGTCCTTGCCTCCCCACGCCAGACAGTAATCCTGTGTACTGTGTGAACTGCAGCTGCTAGGGCTTCTGTGCACTTTTACAAGGAATCCTCCATGCACAGCATAGTCCAGGTCCCCAGCATTCTGTCCTGCTTTGCTCAACTCGCTGAGTTGACCACTGGCTTCGTGGGACCCTCCTTTGTAGTGTTGAGACAACCGTTGTGCTCAGATTTCTTGAACACATGTTCAAGTGCTTCTGCAGGTGCTGCCTGCTTCTGCATGGACTCTCTGTGATGCTGAGTACCTCCTCTGTTTCCTCCTCCAAGGGGCGACTTCCTGGTCCTTTCTGGGCCCGGGCAGCACCCATTTTCTTCAACTATGACCTTTGCAGCTAGCAAGGCTTGTTTGTGGTCTTTCTGCCTGGAAACAACTCTGCATCCTCCAGCACGCCGTGGGACATCCTCTGTGCAAAGGAGAAGTTCCTGGCATCTTCCCCTGTTGCAGAACCTTCAGCTTCTTCCACCAAGAGGCAGCCCTTTTGCACCTTCATCCGGGGTTTAGTGGTCTCCTACCCCCCCCCGGACACTTACGTGACTCTTGAACTTGGTCCCCTTCCTTTCCAGGTCCTCAGGTCCAGGAATCCATCTTCAGTGCTTTGCAGTCGGTTGTTGTCTTTGCAGAATCTCCTATCACGACTTTAGTGCGTTTCTGGGGAAGTAGGGTCACTTCACTCCTACTTTTCAGGGTCTTGGGGTGGGGTATCTTGGACACCCTTAGTGTTTTCTTACACTCCCAGCGACCCTCAACACACTACACTAAGCCTGGGGTCCCTAAGTGGTTCGCATTCCACTTTTAGAGTATATGGTTTGTGTTGCCCCTAGGCCTATTGCATCCTATTGCATTCTACAGTGTTTGCACTACTTTTCTAACTGTTTACTTACCTGATTTTGGTTTGTGTGTATATTTTGTGTATTTTACTTACCTCCTAAGGGAGTATATCCTCTGAGATATTTTTGGCACATTGTCACTAAAATAAAGTACCTTTATTTTTAGTAACTCCGAGTATTGTGTTTCTTATGATATAGTGCTATATGATATAAGTGGTATAGGAGGAGCTTTGCATATCTCCTAGTTCAGCCTAAGCTGCTGTGCTATAGCTACCTCTATCAGCCTAAGCTGCTAGAACACTACTAATCTACAAATAAGGGATAACTGGACCTGGCACAAGGTGTAAGGACCATCAGGTACCCACTATAAGCCAGGCCAGCCTCCTACAACATTCCAAGTTGCTCTTTTTGCCCATGTGTATTTCCCATTATCCCTATATATTCTCTCCCTCATGTTCCGTCTCACCCACTCAACAGTTGCTTCTACCTCACAGTGTTGCTTGATATCCCACTCCCACAATAAACCACTTGTGCCACCAGCTAATTCATTTAAGTTTCCCAAAAGACATTTTAAACATCACTTTTGCTCTACTTTTCAAATATTTTACTGATCCACCGCACATAAGTAAATAAAAACAAAAAAATGACAGTGCCCTTTTTTCTGAACCTCAATTGTGACTGCATTTCAGAAACTATCATGATGAAAGGAGCAAAATTTGCTTGCATTAGTGTTCTGACATCTGTGCTACACTACTGGTAAATGGTTTTGCATCTAGCTTATATGGGTACTTCAGTTTCCAATTGCAAGGTAGGTTAGCCTGCATAAAAACAATCTATCATTAGTGCACAGGGTGAAGTGGCACAACGTCTAGATGTTTGGAGGTCCCCTGTACCATCGTTATGCCTTATTTTACTATCCAAACTGAAACCCCATTTTCTTTGCTTGTGCTAAGGCTGTGACTCTCTGTCTGCGTTACTGCCTGAAAGAAACATGACCATCTCCTGTTTGCTGCTATGATCCTTACCTATCAAAAACAACAGAAGATGGACGGAATGCAGAACAAATCAAACATTCCCCCCCAGTCACAGATCTGGGTTTAATCAATCAGTTTTTTTGCTTGCCATGCCATTCCAGCTCAGACCCAGCCATATGCAAATCAGTCTTAGTCCAGCCCAGACTGCCAGGCCAGGTCCTCCTTGGACAAGAAACAAGCATCCTGGGACCGGTTTCAGGGTATCACCCTTCATCAGCCAGGCTAGCTTGAATCTGGTGGCATGGCAAGCACGGGACCCACGTCTGGGCATACTCTTCCCACTTGGGGCGAGAAATTCAAAAACAACAGAAGATGGACGGAATGCAGAACAAATCAAACATTCACCCCCAATCACAGGTCTGGGTTTAATCCATCAGTTTTTTGCTTGCCATGCCATTCCAGCTCAGACCCAGCCATATGCAAATCAGTCTTGACCCTGTTCCCCATGGGAACAGTCCAGCCCGAACTGCCAGGCCAGGTCCTCCCTGGACCAGAAACAAGCATCCTGGGACCGGTTTCAGGGTATCACCCTTCACCAGCCAGGCTAGCTTGAATCTGGTGGATTACCTTTAAATATTATTAAAGGGCTGATTCCCTTTGAGCAGATGAAAATATGGAGTTTGGGGTCTCTGAACTCACAATTTAAAAATACATTTTTAGTGAAGTTGTTTTTTAGATTGTTATTTTGAAAATGCCACTTTTAGAAAGTGGGCATTTTCTTGCTTAAACCATTCTGTGACTCTGTCTGTTTGTGGATTGCATGTCTGGGTCAGTTTGACAGTTGGGCTGTTTGTGAATCCCCTCTAGACAGTGAGACAAAGGGAGCTGGGGTGTAGCCTGCATATCCTGATGAGCCATATGTACTAGAGTGGAGGGGAAAGTGGTCACTTACACCTGGATGAGCTCTGCCTGCCCTCTCACAATGCAGTCTCCAAATCCCTGGTGTGTGTTTGGAGCCTGGCCTGGGCAAGGCAGAATCCTGTAAACAACAAAGACAGACTTTCTTTGGAAGTTTGCCAACTTCAAAGGCAGAAAGGGGTATAAGTAGTGGACCCAAAACCCCATACTTTAGATTTCTTGAAGATAACTTGTGGAACCAAGAGAAACCTCTGCCAAGGAGAAGAGCTGAAGAGCTGATGAGAAGTGCTGCCCCTGCCTGTGACTGTGCTTTATTGGGCTATCCTGCAGTTGCTGCTTCTGCCTGTGAAAGGGGGCAAAGACTGGACTTTGTTGTGCATTCTTGCTTGAAGAAGAATCTCCGAGGGCTTGAACTGAGCTTGCCTACTGTTTTGAAGTCTCAGGGCCATCAAAGACTTCCTCTGCCAGTGCCTGGATTCTCTGCTGAGACTCCTGCCTTACCAAGTTGTGCCCTAGCCAGTCCTTGGGCCCTTGAAAGGTGAAGATGGCAGACAAGAACTTGAAATCCACGCACAGAACGCCGTGCAGGAAAATTTTCGATGCACCATTTGCAACGCGGTTGATAAACGACGCGCTAAAATCAACGCTCTACCTGGATTGCAGCTGTGAGATTGTTGGACTTTTGCTTATGCAGGGTCATCCCCAGACTTTTTTGCCTCCTGCCTCCTATATTTTTCTGACATGTTGCTGTTGGCTTTTCAACTCTGAGCACTTTACCACTGCTAACCAGTGCTAAAGTGCATATGCTCTCCTGTTTAAATTGTATGTAAGTGGTTCATCCATGATTGGCATATTTGAATTACTAGTAAGTCCCTAGTAATGTGCACTAGAGGTGCCAGGGCCTGTAAATCAAATGCTACTAGTGGGCCTGCAGCACTGGTTGTGCCACCCACATAAGTAGCTCTGTAATCATGTCTCAGACCTGCCACTGCAGTGTCTGTGTGTGTATTTTTACACTGTAAATTCGACTTGGCAAGTGTACCCACTTGCCAGGCCTAAACCTTCCCTTTTCTTACATGTAAGGCACCCCTAAGGTAGGCCCTAGGTAGCCCCAAGGGCAGGGTGCAGTGTATGGATAAGGTAGGACATATAGTAATGTGGTTTATATGTCCTGACAGTGAAATACTGCCAATTTCGTTTTCACTGTTGCAAGGTCTGTCTCTCTCTCATAGGATAATATGGGGGCTACCTTTAAATATGATTAAAGTGTAGATTCCCCTAGAGAGTAGATGGACATGTGGAGTTTGGGATCCCTGAACTCACAATTTAAAAATACATCTTTTAGTAAAGTTGATTTTAAGATTGTGAGTTTGGAAATGCCACTTTTAGAAAGTGAGCATTTTCTTGCTTAAACCATTCTGTGACTCTGCCTTGTTTGTGGATTCCCTGTCTGGGTCAGTTTGACAGTTGGGTTGTTTTTCACCTCACACCAGACAGTGACACAAAGGGAGCTGGGGTGTGATCTGCATTTCCTGATTAGCCATCTCTGCTAGGAGGGAGGGGTGGAGTGGTCACTCTCATCTGAAAGGACTGTGCCTGCCTCTGACAATGCTGTCTCCAGCCCCCTGGTGTGTGTCTGAGGCCTTGCCTGGGCCAGGCAGGATTTCACAAGAAGGTGTGAGTCCCCTTTGAAGGAAGGTGACTTCAAAGACTAAAATGGGTATAAGAAGGGCACCCAAACTTACAAACTTTAGAAACACTTCTGGAATCAAGAGGAACCTCTGCCTGGAGAAGAGCTGATCGCTGAGGAACAAGTGCTGCCCTGCCTGTGACTGTGCTTTGTGGAGCTTTCCTGCAGTGCTGCTTCTGCCTGAGTAAGAGGGCAAAGACTGGACTTTGTGTGCCTTCCATCTTGAAGAAGAAATCTCCAAGGGCTTGATGTAGAGCTTGCCTCCTGTTGTTGAAGTCTCAGGGATAGCAAAGACTTCTTCCTGCCAGCACCTGGAGTCTCTGGAGAGACCCCTACTCTGCTCTGTGGTGCCCTTCCAGTTCCTGGGACCCTGAAAGGAGAGGCTGGCAGCCTAAGGACAAAAATACACGCACCGAGCACCGTGCGGAGAAAAGATCGACGCGAATCCGATCGCGGCTGAGAAAACGACGCGACGCCGGCTCCGCAGCTGAGAAACGACGCCGCAGGAAACGCGACCGGAGAATCGACACCCGGAGCAGGAGAAACGACGCGCAGCATCGCTGCCGAAGGCTGAGAGATCGCAACCAGCGCCGCGGGACTTTCGGACCGTCGCGTGGCTGGCTTTTTCGACGCGCCTCGCCGTGCCGAGCTGTTTTCGACGCATATACCCGTGCAGGGTTATTTTCGACGCACACCGCCCGTGCGGGGTTATTTTTGCCGCAAACCAGGTACATTTTCACGCTAGCAGCGCTAGTGTGTTGTTACAACTACCTAAAGACTCTTTTTATTTTAAACCTTTAAAAAATCATAACTTGACTTGTGTATGTTGGATTTTTGTCGTTTTGGTCTTGTTTTGTCTAGATAAATATTTCCTATTTTTCTAAACTGGTGTTGTGTCATTTTGTAGTGTTTTCATTAAGTTACTGTGTGTGTTGGTACAAATACTTGACGCCCAGCACTCTGAGGTTAAGCCTACTGCTCTGCCAAGCTACCAAGGGGGTAAGCAGGGGTTAGCTGAGGGTGATTCTCTTTTATCCTAACTAGAGTGAGGGTCCTTGCTTGAACAGGGGGTAACCTGACTGTCAACCAAAGACCCCATTTCTAACATTGGTGACCAGCGGTCGGGATTTGGACTTGTATTTGTACTTGACATACAGTAATTAAGTGTACACTACTGTTTTGATCTCAGACCACTACGTGACCACATACTACTTGTCTTGTGATTCTGCTTTTTGTTCTCTGATGTCCTCCTGGAAGTATTGC
Source organism: Pleurodeles waltl (assembly GCF_031143425.1). Classification (NCBI taxonomy): domain Eukaryota; kingdom Metazoa; phylum Chordata; class Amphibia; order Caudata; family Salamandridae; genus Pleurodeles; species Pleurodeles waltl. Next base: position 1,219,756,832 of record NC_090444.1, read on the forward strand.
TAATATTTTTGGACTTTGTTTTTTGGTTGTGAAGCCTTTGCAGAATGGAAGTCAATTTCTGGCACCTATTTATGTATAAAAAGTGGCAGCTTAAAGCATTCTGCATGGAAAGGGGACTGGCTGTGAACAAGAAATCCAGAAGGGAGGATCTTGAGTCAGCCCTGTTTCAGTATGAATTGAAACGTTGTCAGGCAACACCACCAAATGAGTCTGAGGAGGATAACTACTCTGAGGAGGAGGACTACTCCAAAGAGGAGGGCAGTGGCCCTGAGGAGGGAACAGAAAGAGATGATTGGCTCCTAGCTCGAATCCGGAGTCTGGAAGAGCTAGATGCAGAGCTTAAGAGGGCTGAGGAGAAGAGAGCCTTAGTCCTGGAAGAAAGGAGGAGGGACTTAGAGATTAAAAAAATGATTTATGCTTACGAGCTTAAATTGAAAGAACTGGAAGTCATGAGGGCTGAGTCCAGCTGGAATGGTGGCAGCAACAATTGTATATCCAGTGATGCTGCAGAAGTGCACATGCCCAGAGAGGTGGTGCCCTACTTGAAGGAGGGAGTTAACACACGCCAGGAGGGTCAGGGGTATGAGGTAGCTCCAGTGATGCACAGGGTCCCTGAGGTGGATTGGGGAACTGGCATGGGGAGTCATATTCCTACTGGTGGGAGGGACACTCTACTGACTCTAGTTGAGAGTGACAGGGAGAGGGGTTCCCCCCAGGTAGAAGTCCTGGTTATGGAGTGTGAAGACATCCCAGAAGAGTGTGGGTTGAGTGTCAGGGACAGTCAGGTACTGTCTCACCAGTCTCAGGAGGGTGATGTGGGGTGCTTTTTCAAAGCAGAGTCACTGGATGGTTGGGTGAAGGGTACTTTGGCTAATTCATGTGAGGGGCTGAGTGATGTAATTGCTGGAGAGCATATGTCTAGTCCTTATTTTTCAGAGCTATGCCAACACCAGGTGGAGTGTGAGTTCTCTGACCCCAGGGAGCTTACAATGGAGGCAGACTTCTGGGTGAGTACCAGAGAGTCTGAAGAGGCATTTGGGGGTGCTCCTGAGAGGAGTGGTCTAGGTAGTTCCCAACCAGGTGAGGTAGGGAAGGATTGTAGTGTCCCAGGTAGGTCCCTGTGTAGTGGGATGGGTGAGGGACCCCATGTCCAGTCTCAGAGGAGAGGGAATGGGGATGGGTTGAGGCCCAAGGTGCCCGAGATCCGGTCCCAGGTCCTGGAGGGTTCCCTGCGGGAACACCAGGAGGGGAGCCTAGCCTGTACCATAGGGCCATCTGTTGAGGGAGACCCCACAGTGTCAGGAGAACTTGGGGGGGCGGCTGTAGCCAGCGTCCCACCAGTTCTGGTGTCTGGCAGTACCACTCCTAGTGAGGGGGTGCAGAAGTCCAGACCGAGGGTTGAGAGGGGGTTGCGGACCCCAGTGGAGAACCTGGAGGGTCAGGGGTCAGCTCTGAGAGCAGAGCCCCCCATGAATGACCTTGGTGAGACCATTTCTGGGTTGGGGGGAGTCCAGACTCTGTCAGATGGGCAGAGGTCAGGAGACCTGCGCCAGCCAGACTCTTGTGTGGCCCTTCGGGACAGTGTGTCCCTTGAGGGGGGTAAGTGTGCCCCCCTGGAAGTCCTGGTGTGCCAGGCAATGGTTCAACCGCAGGGTGGTGACTCTGGGTTGAAGGATCAGGTTCAGGGGGTAAACTCTGACCTGATGGGGGGCAAGTGTGCTCCCAAGGAAGTCCTGGTGTGCCAGGCAGTGGTTCAACCGCAGGGTGGTGACCCTGGGTTGGATGACCAGGTTCAGAGGGTAAACTCTGACCTGGTAGGGGGTAGGTATGCCCCCCAGGAAGTCCTGGTTTGCCAGGCAGTGATCCAGTCTGTGGGTACAGACCCTGGATTGGGAGGCCAGGTTAAGGGTGTCCCCCCTGACCTGGAGGAAGGGGCTACTGTTAACAGTGCCCCTACCATGTTGTCTTCTGGGGGGGCCACTCCTAGTTGGGTGGTTCAGGACCCCAGAAGAGAGGGCAGGGGGAGGGAAGCCTCACCCCTGGCCCTGGTCCAACCTGAAGGTACAGACCCCAGGTTGGAGGATCAGTTGCAGGTTAACATCCCTGCACTGATGGAAGAATTGTGCAGGACTGCTTCTACAAGCACCCTGACAGTTTTTGACTCTGGGGGTGCCGCTTCTGCAGGGAGGGTACAGAGCCCCAGAGGGGAGGACCAGGGTCAGGTTGTCATCCCTGACCTGGTGGAAGAGAGAGTGGTCAAAGGGTGCCAGGCACCTGGGGCTACCACCCCCCACTCTCCACAGTCACAGTGGTTAGAGAGGCCTGAGGTCGGGCTCTCATCCCTGACAGTTGTCTGGGGCCACTGTGGCTTGCTGTCCTGGTGGACAGAGTTGCCCCTGGGGGGGGAGGACGAGAGTCACACCCCGGGGGTGGAGTGGGCAACACCACTGTGTTGACCCTGGTGGTACTATCTGCCCATTGCAATACATCTGTGAGCAAAGTAAAGTTAGGTGTTGCACAGATGGTGTCTGTAGATGTGGAGAAGGGTTCCCCATGGGTTAGCTTAGTGGGCCCTGAGAGTATGGACAGAGGGATCCAACTGGAGTCAGGAAGGCGTAGAACTGGAACATGCCCCTGCTGTTGTGGGCCTGGGTCCCTGTTCTATCGCCCCAATCAGGGAAGTACATCAAGGTATTGATTGTTCCCCCCTGGCTTTAGGCTGGTAGGGGGTCGTGTTGGACTTTTGCTTATGCAGGGTCATCCCCAGACTTTTTTGCCTCCTGCCTCCTATATTTTTCTGACATGTTGCTGTTGGCTTTTCAACTCTGAGCACTTTACCACTGCTAACCAGTGCTAAAGTGCATATGCTCTCCTGTTTAAATTGTATGTAAGTGGTTCATCCATGATTGGCATATTTGAATTACTAGTAAGTCCCTAGTAATGTGCACTAGAGGTGCCAGGGCCTGTAAATCAAATGCTACTAGTGGGCCTGCAGCACTGGTTGTGCCACCCACATAAGTAGCTCTGTAATCATGTCTCAGACCTGCCACTGCAGTGTCTGTGTGTGTATTTTTACACTGTAAATTCGACTTGGCAAGTGTACCCACTTGCCAGGCCTAAACCTTCCCTTTTCTTACATGTAAGGCACCCCTAAGGTAGGCCCTAGGTAGCCCCAAGGGCAGGGTGCAGTGTATGGATAAGGTAGGACATATAGTAATGTGGTTTATATGTCCTGACAGTGAAATACTGCCAATTTCGTTTTCACTGTTGCAAGGTCTGTCTCTCTCTCATAGGATAATATGGGGGCTACCTTTAAATATGATTAAAGTGTAGATTCCCCTAGAGAGTAGATGGACATGTGGAGTTTGGGATCCCTGAACTCACAATTTAAAAATACATCTTTTAGTAAAGTTGATTTTAAGATTGTGAGTTTGGAAATGCCACTTTTAGAAAGTGAGCATTTTCTTGCTTAAACCATTCTGTGACTCTGCCTTGTTTGTGGATTCCCTGTCTGGGTCAGTTTGACAGTTGGGTTGTTTTTCACCTCACACCAGACAGTGACACAAAGGGAGCTGGGGTGTGATCTGCATTTCCTGATTAGCCATCTCTGCTAGGAGGGAGGGGTGGAGTGGTCACTCTCATCTGAAAGGACTGTGCCTGCCTCTGACAATGCTGTCTCCAGCCCCCTGGTGTGTGTCTGAGGCCTTGCCTGGGCCAGGCAGGATTTCACAAGAAGGTGTGAGTCCCCTTTGAAGGAAGGTGACTTCAAAGACTAAAATGGGTATAAGAAGGGCACCCAAACTTACAAACTTTAGAAACACTTCTGGAATCAAGAGGAACCTCTGCCTGGAGAAGAGCTGATCGCTGAGGAACAAGTGCTGCCCTGCCTGTGACTGTGCTTTGTGGAGCTTTCCTGCAGTGCTGCTTCTGCCTGAGTAAGAGGGCAAAGACTGGACTTTGTGTGCCTTCCATCTTGAAGAAGAAATCTCCAAGGGCTTGATGTAGAGCTTGCCTCCTGTTGTTGAAGTCTCAGGGATAGCAAAGACTTCTTCCTGCCAGCACCTGGAGTCTCTGGAGAGACCCCTACTCTGCTCTGTGGTGCCCTTCCAGTTCCTGGGACCCTGAAAGGAGAGGCTGGCAGCCTAAGGACAAAAATACACGCACCGAGCACCGTGCGGAGAAAAGATCGACGCGAATCCGATCGCGGCTGAGAAAACGACGCGACGCCGGCTCCGCAGCTGAGAAACGACGCCGCAGGAAACGCGACCGGAGAATCGACGCCCGGAGCAGGAGAAACGACGCGCAGCATCGCTGACGAAGGCTGAGAGATCGCAACCAGCGCTGCGGGACTTTCGGACCGTCGCGTGGCTGGCTTTTTCGACGCGCCTCGCCGTGCCGAGCTGTTTTCGACGCATATACCCGTGCAGGGTTATTTTCGACGCACACCGCCCGTGCGGGGTTATTTTTGCCGCAAACCAGGTACATTTTCACGCTAGCAGCGCTAGTGTGTTGTTACAACTACCTAAAGACTCTTTTTATTTTAAACCTTTAAAAAATCATAACTTGACTTGTGTATGTTGGATTTTTGTCGTTTTGGTCTTGTTTTGTCTAGATAAATATTTCCTATTTTTCTAAACTGGTGTTGTGTCATTTTGTAGTGTTTTCATTAAGTTACTGTGTGTGTTGGTACAAATACTTGACGCCCAGCACTCTGAGGTTAAGCCTACTGCTCTGCCAAGCTACCAAGGGGGTAAGCAGGGGTTAGCTGAGGGTGATTCTCTTTTATCCTAACTAGAGTGAGGGTCCTTGCTTGAACAGGGGGTAACCTGACTGTCAACCAAAGACCCCATTTCTAACAGAGATGAACGCATCCCAGCTCGAGAAACGATGTGCAACACCCGCTTGGGGAAGCTGATGACGCAAACCCTATGCTGCACGGTTTTTTAACACTGTGCAACAGGATTTTTCATGCATTGTCCCTGGGCGTCAAAGTCAAACTGACTCTGCGTAGATTCGAGATGCCCTGTCCGGATATCGACGCATTGCTCTCTTGCGAGGGAGAAAAACAGCGCATCGCCGACCCTACCACAGAAGAAACAACGCACGGCCTCCCTTGCGGGGATGTAATCAATGATTCGCTGCCTTTTCCAACTCACGCTCGTTCATGCGGCTTTATTTTTTACGCTAACCAGGTGCAAAATCAACATTTCCATTGTTTTCTATGAAGTAAGACTCTTGTTCTTTTGAAAATTCATATTTTAACTTGTGTATGTTGGATTTTTGTTGTTTTGGTCTTGTTTGATTTAGATAAATATTACCTATTTTTCTAAACTGGTGTGGTGTCCATTTTGTAGTGTTTTTACTGTATTACTGTGTGTGTTGGTACAAATACTTTACACATTGCTTCTGAGATAAGCCTGACTGCTGACTGCTTGCTACCAAGGGGGTAATCAGTGGTTATCTAAGTGTGTTTCTCCATTACCCTGACTGGATTGACGGTCCTTGCTTGGAAAGGGGGTAACCTGACTGCCACCAAAGACCAAATTTCTGACATAGGCCTTATTGCCCAATAAGGCAGCATGCATTGTAGTTTAGAGTAAAACATGTAGAAATTAATGTTTTACATGTCCTGGCAGTGAAACCCCCCAAAGGTTGTGTTTCAGTGTGGCAAGGCTGGTTGCCCATAGGAAAACACTAGGTTACATTACAACAAATTATAGTGCTTAATTTCCTTTCGGAAGCAAGTAGAAAAATTATTGAAGGACTCATTTTAATGCTATGAATCAATTTAATGGTAATGTCAAATTTTATGTTACTATTAAGGAAAAGATGCTTTCAGAAAGCTGTCTATTTTCTGCCTAAACTGAAAGGCCTTTCTATCAGTGTTCAACTGTCACATGACTACTGATGGCTCTCCTGTGGTGAGGTGTGTATTGCTGTCAGACAGTGGGCAAAGGGTGTGAGGAGGGAGTTTCCCTCTTTCACAGGTTGGCCTTGGTGGTGCACCCAGCCACTCCCTAAGCTTCCTAGGATGTCTTCCCTGTCTCTGCCAGATGACACTGACACCTAGCCTACCTCCTTCTTATATCTCTAGACAGGCTGGCTCCAATACCAGGGAGAGGGCTGCCCAGAACTGGTTAGAGGATGGACAAAGGACAGACCCCTACCCAGAGGCTGGCACTGCGCATCCCCATAACTCTCCTCGGCTCAGAATACTAGAGAACCTGAGAAGAATCAGCAGAAGGCCTGCACTGCTGTGTGAATCCTGAAGGAATACTGGACCTCCTTACCTTGAACCCAAGACCCCAGGTGTGACTCGAAGGGACAGTTGGCAGACCTCCTCTGTGAGCTACAGGAGCACACACGATTCCAAGATACTTTTCACTGTGCCTGCCAAGCTGACTAGGCCCAAATGGAAATGCCCTGGACCATGTAGTTGGCCTCTGTTGTAGTGAGTTCTAACCCCTAAATGGTGCCTCCCTCAGGTCCTGTAAACTTGGCTGATGTAAGTGTACTCCTGCTGTCGAAATCGCAGGAGCTTGGGCTTGGAAACTTTTGCTAACTTTTCATTTAAAGAATAGCTAGGAGACTTGGATCATCACCAAGTCACTGCCCTCATTGCCAAATCGCTGGATGAACCAACTTGGCAGTTTGCCCATCAAAATAAGATCCGATATCCAAAAAAGTTTAAGTCCAAACGTAGAGGGCTTCACTGAGACCAGTATCGAGTGGCATCCAACTGACATAGAGGCCTTCCTGGGCTCATACTCCAGACTTCTGCTATTTAGAGCTTTCTCTGACTTCATTGAAGACCAGACCAAGACCCCACTCTCCATCACCCTATTGACGAACCCCACTTTGAACGCAGCTGGCAACTTTCCCCGCCAATGACTCATCGAAGACCACTTTTTCTGCAGGAAACTTTCTAAGTTAAAAGGTAAGTTTTCTACCAGGATGAACCTGATCCCTGTATCCGAGCAGTGGTTCATCGAGCTTATCCTTAACTTTGACTTTGACCCGGTCCAGAGCGACAAGATACTCAGGGTTCGTGTTCACAATTTTGTACACTATTTTTACCTCAAATTTAAAAAATGCATAGCTCCAGTTCTACTTACTGAACTTTTTAAAATATTATCTAATTTTCTAAAATGATTTGGAATTTTTCTTGTTTTCTGTTTTCACTTTATTATAGCCTTACAGCCCACCATAGCGCGCTGTACCTGCCATTAAAGGCCGGCCTCAGCGTTGAAGGCCTGAGCCGAAGGCGAGGGCCTTTGTTTTTGGGAGCGGACCTTTTATGACAGCTATGGCGGGCTATAAACCTAACAGAACATTCTGCCACTAGAGGGAAGAAAGTTGTAATAAATAAAACAAAGGTCTCACTGAGCCAGAGGATTGAAATCCACTTAGGCTCCTTGAGGTCTTTGTTCATAGCTGTTGCTGTGAGACTAACATCGGAATGTTAGGCTCTGGGCTTTTACCAGCCATTAGAATCCTGGAGCACTCCATTGTCTTCAATGGAGCTCCCAACATTCCAGAGTTCTAATGCTGTTTGAGTACTTGCCTCTAAAGTTAACCCTGACTGCTCTGTGCCACAGCTACCTGGGGGTTGAGCATAAGTTTATTTAGTGACTATTGTGGTTCACCCTGATGAGGATTGTAACTATTTTTTAAGTGGGTTCTCACACTCATCAACTGATACTCCAATTTCTTACAAAGATGAAGGTACAATGAAGTGAACAGCCATGACGTTTGAAGTTTGTGGCTATTCAAAAATTATTTGAAAGGTATTTCTCATCTTGGAAATAAATGAGAAGGTACCATGCAAAAATCTGGATCAAGCTTGTTTTGTGTGTGGGAAAGTGAAAGAGCACATCATTAGATTGCATGGTGTTAATGTGAAGGGATTTTTACAGGCCAAGATAATTTCAGGTTGGATACAAAATAGTATTTGACCACTTGAATGCAGAGGACTAGACATTCACATCCTCTCTGTTATCTTTGGAATTAAGTGTGAAAATCCTTCCAGGATGTTTTTCTTTTGAAAACAATAATACAAAGACATGAAGAGAATCTCTGCATCCTGAGATTATTTTTTTAAGCAGTGTGATTCAGCGAGTGTGCTGACATCATACTGATTGAAAGTGAAACTAATCAGCATCATTAGCCATTAACATAAAACTTCGGCTAAAATCACACATTTGTGTCACATTTTTTTGAGGGAAAGTTCTAAAATCTCCCGGGATCCACAAAATGCCTACCATCCAGCATTCACACACTTGTCCTGAGAAAAACAGTATTGCAGTGGTGTGGCTTGGGCAGATTCAATGAAACAAGAACAGAGCGAACATGCAAGGACTACATTGTCTTCATATGGTTAAAGTCTTCACACAGTTTATTTTTAAAAACTAAAATATGCATACTTTACTTTAAAGTATATTTATTAAAAATTATAAAACTAGAAAAATATGCACTTTAAACATTAGATAAATTTACATATATATTTTAAATTGAATTTTATATTTATTAATTACATTTTGATAATAAATATCCAAACGCAAGAACTGAAAAATATATGCTTTTATTGCATTTCTAAATAAGAGGTTTTGCAATTTATTTTTGTATAGCTAATACTTTCCACATGATGTTTTGAAGGGGATATTTGGAATTCTTTATCATCTTCGAAAAAGCCTTACTCTGAGTAATTTTCATGGAATTGTGTAAAATATGTGTGAAACTAGTGTCAATACAACAAAAAACATGATAGATACAAAGGTTAGACTAGTGCATAGCTTATGCATAGTGTGTTTGGCCTGGTTTTATTTTAAGCTCTTTGCCTTCTGCTGTAGCCTTTGCTATTTCTCTCTGCACAGTCCCTGCTACTGTGGGATTAACGTCATGCTTTCCAGTGTCTCTGGCTGACACTGGAGACTAAAAAAAGTAATAGTTCATTAAATTAACAGTTAGGGGCAGATTTAAGAGCCCCTAGCTCCACCGGAGCGTCACTTTTTTGTGACGCACCAGTGGCGCTAACCAGTGCTCTGTATTTACAAGGAGGTGTAACACCTCTTTTTGCGGCGTTATGCCTCCTTGTAAATATGAGCCCCTCCAATGCAGTTTTCTGCATCAGAGGAGCGTGCATTGAGTGTTGCAGTGGGTGTTCCAACCATTGTTGTTTTTTACGCTGCCCCAGATTAACGAGTAATAAATCAGGGCCTTAATATTTAAACCAACCTCCCTGTGTAGACACTATTATTAAGGTGTGGAAAAGGATATTTTAACCCATTGTTCAACATGAATGCAGCCAGCTTATAAAGTTGTTCTGACCAATGGAGTCTTGCTGCAGGAACCATGCCTAAATAATTTGAAATGCATAACTATCATTATTATTATTATTATTATTATTATTATTATTATTCCCGCATTTGGATACCAGGACAGATGGTGGTTATTTTCATCACATTCGTGTCCTATGGGAAATTTAGTCTAAAACCTTTACACCTCCAGTCTGAACTGAGAACCAGGAAAATTAAAGCCTTTGTCTGTATTTTTCCTTATGGCTAGAGGGCTTTCCACCTCTTCATTGCTCTTAACTACCATACCCTTGCCGTTTTGCAGGCTAAACCTTCAACGGGTGACAAACAAAACAGCCAGGAGAAAAGGAGAAGTAATGACGTTAGGTAATGAATAGCAGATTTGTCACCAACTAGCACTTTTCAAGAAAGGATTTGCATCATAATATTTCTCTCATGTGCTATGTGGGGCTTCCTTGGGAAGTGGCAACAGAAAATGTGTAAAGGCCTTTTAAGTTGACTGCACTGAAATGGTAAAGAATGTATGCAGATTCGGAGCATACATAGACGCTGGTTACCCAAAAGTCTGTCTTCAGCAAAATTTAACTGTTGCCCCTTCAGCAAAGATTATTTATGCAATATTGCTCATCACCCTCACATTGTTGGCAACATAACTGGTACACAATAACTAACTCTTGCCGCCAGCCATGTGACACACTGTGGGGCATTTTCTCAAAGGCATTTTGGCATATGTCGATTTTTAGTCCTCCAGTATTCTTTAGGACACTGTTACATGATTTTGTAAATTGGTTCCAAGTTGGATGTTTTGGATATGTAAGAGTACGCACATGAGTCCTACAGTGGTGCTACGTCCCATACTCATAAATAATTTTGTGAATCAACCCATATGAGTCTGTAAAAGGTTTCATTGATGGTTTCCTGGTTTGCAAGCATTCCTATGTGAATCAATTGGGCTCCTAGTTTTTACTTGAGAAAATACCTCAGATGCCTGCAGACTTTATAATGTGCATGACTTCTTGCATACCCCGCCCTTTTCCAAATTATCTCTTTTCTCATTTTGCTTTTTAATTTTTTTTAAAAGCAAGATATTGCTGCACGGTTTCCAATAAAAATAAAGATGCATGTATATATGCATAAATAATTAATTAAATAAATAAATACACTAAATAATGCATGAATAACAGTTTGTACTATCTAAGACGTGTAGGCAAGAGTATATGATTATGGGCCACATGTTTGACCACCAGCTTTTGTAACTTGCAAATTGCCATTTTTAGTGACTCACAGTTTGCGAGTTGCAAAAGGTGATGTACAACAGTATCTCACTCATTGTTTGTGATTCCCAGATAAGTGGCAAGGGACCTGCCTCATTAATATTCATGAGGCAGGTCGCAATTTGCGACCTATTGGGAATGGCGGGCAGACACAGGGATGGTGGCCTGCTGGGGTCAGCAGACCACCATGTCTGTGACTGCTTTTTAAATAAAGCAGTTTTTTTTTTTAAATGCAACCTGTTTTCCTTATTGGAAAACGGGATGCATTTTTAAAAAAAAATGAAAACTTTTCTTTTTCTTCCTTAAGAGTGAACAGTGGTCTGTGGGAAAGACTGTCTGCTCTTGACAAACGTTGGCGCCCCATTCACAAAACTTCCCATTCGCGAATGGTTTAACACCTCCTTCATAGAGTCGGTAAAGTATGAAGGATCTGCGATCGCATTTTGATGGCACAACATTCATACAAGGCACTGCAACTCACTGTTAGGAAGGAACGCCCTTTACACACTATTCCTAATACTGACTTTCAAATTCTAGTTTGTGAGTCGGTAATAGGTTACTGACCCACAAAATAGGGTTGGTACATGCCAAAATGTATTTTGCCCATCGCAAAGTGCCCACAAAATGCAACATATATCTGATTCTATGTTTTTGGCAGTGTTTGAGGTCTCTAGAGTAGAATGTAAGTATAACGCCTATTCTTTATGAGAAACATGGTTATACTACATAGCTCATAAGAGGCATACATGTAATTTAAGCATTTTTTCTATGGATAATGTACTATTTAGTTTAAGAATTGGATTTGTAGATACCTTGTGGCATTTTTTAATTGGTACAACACTGGTCTTTGTAACACCTACATATGATGGAGTGTGTACAGATGTGACTTGGTAAATGTAAAATAACACATTGAATGTAGAAGGCCTGCTGTTATTGTATGAGATTGGCTTGAATTATTTGATTGTTTTTACAAACAGGCTTTTTGTAGATTGCATTATACTCCAAGTATTGGCTTCATTGGTCCAAGGTGCTGCAACTTCTGGCTGCTAAGCATTGGTGTTATGCAAAGTTGAAAGGGTTTTCGTCTGCAAACCTTTGAAAATGCAATCAAAAGCATTTAAATTGTTTTAAAAATATGAAAGCAATCATGCAAATGTATGAATTGAAAATGACAACAAAAAATAAATTCTTAGTGGAAGATTATGCCCCGCAAAAATGTAATTGGAGGGTGAATTCTGGAGAACGGTTCACAAATTTTTAGCTACTGGCAAAATTTGGCAACGTTTATAGAACTCTACAACCTCACGAAAAGAGAGTGAGGAAACTTCACACAACTCTGCAGTGAAATATGTATATTCTGCCCACACCTAGTAAAAGTAAAAAATGACTCCACAAGCATATGCTTCTGCTACCTGCTTAGTATGTTTGTCTAATTTTTGTGTCAGACGTGAAACAGCTGATGCTGTGCATTTATATTTATATGTCTTATAGACCATCCCACGTGTACTTTTCATATTTTGACATCAAAGTATAGTACTGCTGAACTAATTTCTTTAGACAAAATACCTGAAAGGCGATTAATGCTGTACACCTAAATGTTACTCCCATATAATTATTTAATAGCAGTTCAGAAATGGTAACAAAGAAGGTTCAGATATACACAGATATTTTCCTGTCTCAAACACGGTGACTCACAAAATCACAGCCAGCGCTTGAGGCTGAAAAATATATTTTCACAATGTACAAAAGCCTTTTATTTCAACCATTTCCGATCACAAATAGTAAGAGGCATAAGAGGCGTGTCCACCCCCTCCTTTCTAGAGAAGGGCTGCATAAATCCCTTGTGGAAGTTAATGCAAACAATTGATGAGTTACTGACAACTGATGATTCACCTAAATGATTCACAAGGTGGGGGGAGGAGGGGGCTCTGTCCTAAATTGTTTTAGCATCCTCAGGATGGGGGAAGAGAGAATGCAGTGGTCTAGCTGGCCACCGCATGCTCTCCCGGATGTCTACCCAAACAAGAAACATTATTAAAGAAGAAAATATCCCAGAACAAGTGCTGCTTTTACAACAAACAAAAAAAAAGTTTGCTGTTTGGGAAAGCAAATGCAGGGCTGGAGCTCTGCTGTCCCCTGTAGGTCTCAGTCCCTGCATTCTCTGAGCATGATAAGGGGTGGCAAAGTGCGATCAGCTCTATTAACATTTATTAGGCAGTTCTATTAACGTATAGGACACATCGCAAATTACAATCCTCTCTGCAAACCCATCAGCATGTAATCTAAACTTTCCTGGTGTGGGAATGGGATCAATACATCTGTCCCGAACTTGTTAAATGTAAGTGCAATTGTTTATTTTCATACTCCAGGCAGTAATGTTATTAAAAATGTCATGAGGAGTGGCATTTTTTTTTTTTACTGAAAATTGTTTTCCTTTTGGGAGATACATGGCAAGAAATAGAATTTAGAAGGATATCCAAGATTGCCATGTGTTTGTATTACTCTAGTTTTTTTGCATTAGTATTCTTTATCTGTACGTACTATTTTAGGATGTAGTGAGATAACTGAATAGGCAGTTGTGTGCTTGTTGTCTATGAGACATGGTTATTCAAAACCATAGAGGACTAGCTTCAGCTCAAACCAGCGCAAACTACCATTTCTACTTCCTGATCTCAGGCACTAATAATAGATTTTGTGCTCAAGAATCAAACACAGGAAACAAATTAGTTCTTTCAAATAATCAATATTAGCTCTAGGTAGCTTGGGAAATGAAAAAGAAAGACTCATTTGTTAGCTGTTTTTTTAAATAAAAAAGCTTGTTTTTCATAAACAATGACATTTTTTGTACTCCACCTCAGTACCAGTCCTAGCATTTGTGTTTGAGGAAATAAACTCAAAGAAAAAAATTCGCTTCTCGAAGATTTTGTTCCTTGTATATGCAAATTATGTACGCAGTAAAGGTATTTTCGAATTTACTTGTGGCTAACTTACAGTGCTTTCATTGAAGAGACCATCTTGGTCAGCAGTGAAATCAAAGAAGTGTTTTGCTGTACACAAGCAAAACCCACTATTTTTCTCGATCAATTCGTGGATGTGTCCCCAGGCACAACCTTTGTAAATTGAGAATTGATTAAGATGGCTGTCAGACATTCTCATATTATTTATCTCTGCCACTAAAATTGGTTTCCTCCTGTTAGTTCCATGAAGCATTCACTTAACACACGAGTAGTGTTGATTTCCTACGGCAGTGGCAATTTTGCTCACAACAAATACAATTGAAAGCATAATTTTACCTGAACAGTGAACCAATGCGAAGTCTAAAAACAGGACATTAGTAATCAGAGTGAATAAAGGAAAACTTGAAGTAAGATGTTCCTGTCATACAAACGAATAGGAAAAGCATGCAGGAATGACTTGATACTTTCCTCTAAATCACTAGGAATATTTTGGGCCTTATTTCTGATGTTTGCCGGTGTCCGCATTTGCATTCTTGCACCTCAGAGTATCGCTATTACAAGTCTCACTACATGAGGGATACCAGAATACTGACCCCATGCTAGTGAGCCCTTAAGAAATCAGGATGATTTGTGGGAGTCGGTGTTTCTGCACCGCTTGGAATTTCCTATCATCACTCCTGCTTTTACCCTATTTTCTTCATTCTTTGAGCAGGTGCCCTTTGAAGGAAACTGGGTGCCAATGATTATGTGACATTCCGAATTTGTTTCATAACAGAGTTGAGAGACGAAGTGCACAATAGATTCACCAAAGCAGGTGGCACATTGTTTTTGGATAGCCGATGCCTGGCAACATAAGGACTTCCATAAATATGCTTTCAGTTTAGAATCAACACGAATCTATATATATATATATATATATATTCAAAAAACAAGATTCTCTTTCTGGAAAAGATGTCCTGATCTGCGTGTTACGGCGCACTTCATTCTCCGGTGGTGCTGGTTTGAGGCAGGACAACCATATTAGGTGCAGGATTTAGCGAGGGCCTTGTTTAAAAGAAACTTTGGGGATTGTGCTATTGTAGGTAACATGCAATACATGAATATGAATCCAATGTGAATATAAATTAAAAACTAATGAGGGCCCCTATATTTTGTTAACACACCTCAGAAATTGTTTTGAAGTCTCCATTAGTCGCTGAAACAAGATTTTATGACATATATTTAAAAATAATTTGATTTAATGAAATGCTATAAACTACATATACCAGAATGCAATGTGGAACTCAGTGAAAAACACCTTGGATTGTAGTCAAAACACTGTTACAATTTGGTAAATATGTATATAGAAAAACGTTTAATTTTTCTTTGTTAAAGTATATATATTTAGTGATGTTATGGAGTAACTCTTGATAAGTGGTGTAACTTGAGTATTTTTTCTGTTACTTTGGAGTACTTTATTTTAAGCGCCGAAATTAGCACACAGGAAACACCTGTGAACAAGGTCTGGTGAGACCGAAACGCGTCAGGGGATTCCTGTTTGTTTGTTTATGATCTAACTAATGTATTAAAAGTTAAGGTATTTTTGGCACAACGACAGAGTGCGGTTTTCTCTTGCTAAAACAGAAAGAGAATCTTGTTTTTTGAAAATATGGTTGTCCTGCCTCAAACCAGCACCACCGGAGAATTAAGTGCGCCGTAACACGCAGATCAGGACATCTTTTCTTTCATATATATATATATATATATATATGTAAGAAATTGTAGAATATAGGAATGGTCCAAGTGCCATTGAAGACAAATGAGTGGATAAAGGCCTGCAATGGCCTATACGAGCTTCGTGATACAACATTACATTTTTTATTTTGATTTCTCCCATTCTCAGTTAGTACATTCTAATGTCTACAGCGGTATGTTCTATTAGCCTTATGGCCCTTCTGCACCAGGTTATGTCATTTGTTAAAAGCCATCTCCTTCGTTATAGGCCCTAGCCTGTGCCATGGGCCCATAACCTGGGTTCAGGGCCTTCAACAACCAGTATAGCTCTCTGCAGCAGGCTTTAATCCTTTATTAAAACGAGACTGTATGTAAGTTACCATATATAAAACTAACACATAACATATGAAAATCGTAACATCAAATGTGATTGCCACGAGGACATGCAGCCTGTCGCAAGTGTGCGGTGCTTACGGCGCTGGCCTCTCCTTCTGGTGGAGAAGAGCCTCACCAGTCTAGCTGACAGATGGGCAGCAC
This sequence comes from Pleurodeles waltl, assembly GCF_031143425.1. NCBI lineage: Eukaryota > Metazoa > Chordata > Amphibia > Caudata > Salamandridae > Pleurodeles > Pleurodeles waltl. Next base: position 1,219,772,627 of record NC_090444.1, read on the forward strand.
TACATGCCTCATCTTGAGCTGCTGGGGCACGTTACTCATCAGCGCCCTTCTGATAGTGCTGCCGGTTTCTCCCACTTTCAGGACTGTTCGGAGCAGGCTTGTGGCAGCATCTTCAGGGAGGTATTGGAGACAAACAGTCTTTTCCCTTTCTTCTGGCAAGGAAAATAGTTCAACCTCTTCGTGGGGCAACATGATCACTTCCACGGCAGGCTCTGGCGGCAGTGTCAATGGAGCGATACACCATCCTCCCTTATGGTAGTCGGCAGCAGGCGCACAGTGCATGGGGTCAGACCCCTCATAACCATTGTAGTACTCTGGGTCCTAGGCCTACATGCCTATTAGAATGATGACACGGAAAACAGTGGTTAGTGTGGGGAACTGGCCTCGAGCACGTGCACCTGGGATTCTTTATTGGCAGAGTCAACTGACCAGTGACACGTGTTGGATGGATGTGGGGTGGGTGTAAAATCAAGTCCTCAAGGAGTGGCTGGCAAAATACTACGTGCAGAGGTGCACAAGTGTGTCCTGCAGGACACTACAGGCACCTGTGCATAAAACAACATTACCATGGTTAGCGGTGTGGAAAACTGATCAGTACAACTTTCATCATTACAAGATCACTTTGTCACAATGGTAATGGCTGAGCAATGACGAGGTGCCTTTAGGTGTTGAGTTCTGCCCAGTGCTAATGTTTGTAATAAAAGGTTCTTAACAACATATCACTATAAAATTATGTGTGTGGATGCTGCAGGGATGCAGTCAGACTCTTCGAGCTTTCACAGACATTGTACATTTGAGCATATAATAATACAACATGAAAGCACGAGGTTCAAATCATAAAATCAAAATACGCATGTCACGATTACCACACATTTCTCACCTAAGTCAAATTTTGGTGTGCCAAAAATAGCATACTTTTCAATGCAAAAATGTGTTTGTGATCACAAAGAATGAATTCACATCTATCGTCCAATTTGCCTGCACATCCAATTACACCATAACAGAAATCTCCTCTCTGGTGGGTAGTTGGTGATTCAGGGAGATGACACCTGCAAGAGACAAGCTCACAATTTTATTGGTAGTCACAAAACCTTTGCTGGGGATTCCCCGCATTGAAAGAATTGTTGTTTTACACCTATAAAACGCAGGAGAAAATCCTTGTTCTGGGCAGGAAATGTTCAAAATGGGAGGTAAAACCTAAAAAAAAATATTGGGAATGTGTGACAAGATGGTACTCTGCGAGTAAAAAACAAATCCTCATGGGAAAAAAGTGTTCGCAAGTGCAAGTGCACTTATTGCATTTTATGTTCTGAGATATACACTTTTTACATTTCCAGATGCATAACTTTTTACGAATGTGACTACTCATGGGAAGCTGCAACTAGTTCAGCAATAATTTTCGCCAATATACACAGAAGGGCTCATCAAAATGCACCATGTTTAATATTTACATGCATGGAAGCCCAGCAACGTGTAATAACATTGAGGTTATGAAAGAGGCAACAAGACTCAAAGTTGTACAAATTGTTCTACATGAGCATATCATAGATCATCTAAAATGCTTGAAAGATTAGTATGCAATAAGGATTGACATTTGTGTACTCTTTTACAGTTACAAATATATATATAGCATGCGTTGGTATTTTTATAAGCACCTAGGGCCATCTTACGTAAAGCGCCCTGGGATCCAAAGGGCATGTGTGCCTGCTTTTGGCAGCCATTGGCCACTTTGGTATTGCAGAGGGAGCTGCAGACACTTTCACGTCCCCTTCTGTAATAATAATAATGCTGGTGCTATCCTAAAGGGTCTTTCCTTCATTTGCACGATGGGGTGCCCCCCTGCAAAAGAGGGGAACACTTTGCCTCTGCACCCCCACCATATAATGGATGCAGGCAAAGAGGCAATATGTTTGTCAGGAGGCTCGATGGCTGTGCACCACAAAGAGGTGATGCACAATCTCTGTGCCCCCCCACCTTCAATAGCGCCCCTATGGAGGGGGTGAAAAGGGGGTCCCTAAAGCAGGGTACATTGCCTTACTTATAGCCCCCTGAAGGGGAATCTCTGTCCCCTTTGAAAGTGCACGCCAGGTTCCACCGCCACGGCAAAAGGTAGAGTGACTGCTTCAATCGTCTGGTCTGTCTTTTACTGATGCTTTGACTTAGGGGCAGCTGTGATTTTGCTGGGGGCACCACTTTATTAGTGTTAGATTTTTCATCCTTGGCCTATTTCTAACAATTAGTAATAGGATGTACTGCGCTGCTTAGTGCAATTATTAAAGTTGTGCCACAGCTCCAAAAGAGACGGTTCACCCTTACTGTAATAAGGGTTATCCATTTCCTTTCAAAGAATCATATTATGTGTTTGCCCGTAAATGGTATATCCCTTTTAATTCAGTATACTTGTTAGCATTTAGGAGAAACACATTGGTACATTTATAAGCACTCAGGTAAACTAACATTTGACCCATCCAGCGCCAAGGCACTTATTGGCAGGGTAGGGGACCTCAAAGTCCAAAGAGACATATTAGTTCATGATCAAGAAGGACACGAACCCCTTCACTGGGGGTAGCTTTGGGATTGGGAATCCCAGTGTGTGATGAGTGTTGCCACAAGAAATGTGACTAATACGAGTTGACAAATGGAAAAGTAATTTGTTTTGTTTTATCTTCTATTTCCAAACTTTTAATTTAAATTAATGTATTGCATATTTCAGGTCCCACATACAGAATTTCTGTGAAAATCCTGTTTTTTTATTTATTTCATTTGAGTTATTGAACATTTTTTCACAACATCCCAATAAATGAAGGACTTTTAACAGGAGGTTATACAGCCCTTTAATTATTGTTGACTGTTTAAAGAATAGTCTAGAAATATGCATGAGCATCCAACTAGATTGAGTGTTTCCCAAACAATGCCAAGATGGGACTTTGGGCTTTGTTGATGGGCATGAGGGACTATCAGTTGTTGGTGCTCATGTGCCCAGCATGCCCAAAGACCTGTGTTTGGTTGTTAGGATTGCAAGTATATGTAGTTATGGCAGAAAAGACAACAGATAAGTTGCCAGTCCACCCCATTGGATCCCTTGCTGGAGAACACACCCAGGCTTTGAGCAATTGTTTGCAGATGCCGTGCTCTAGGCATCCTCTAAAATAACTCCTTATTTGGAAGAGACTTGGACAGCAGATGAATCTTGGTACCCCCTATGTATATGTAGCCCATTCCGTTTAAAATGCTACCCACAACAAAATACTTAACTCAGCCTTATTGACCCATTGTGTCCCACTTGGTTCTTTGTAATGACTGTAAGCTCTGAGACTGGTAATCTGTTCGAATCATATGCATTTTCATCAGTGCATACCAGCTGGTTCATTCCTCCATGCCTTGTCCCTAGTGTGAAAAGCTTTGAAGTAACTCTCTCCTGATCTTCTCTTAATTCATATAAATACAGTGTGTGCAACACAGAGCTTTCAAACTTTTTTTATGTGGGGTTTCACAGAAATTTGTTGTTGTGAGAAAAATATCACAAACATCTATTCAGTTCCAAAGCTGTAGGAAAAGTGTTTTTAAAATTACATTTTGATAACAAGACAAATGCATCTTTTTACACCAACTAGCTCTCATGAAGATGTTTGCCACAATGTCAAATATTTAAAGTAAGAAAAGGAGGTAACTGCAAATTATTACAATGCCACTAAATGAAATTCATGCAAGACTTAACTCATCCAATAAAATCTTTGCATGCCTTTTTCTTTGCTAGAGGCTGTAGTATTAGTGAGCCTTTTAACAGCCCTGTTGATAAAGATGGTACCATGTGAGTGCTTAGTGAACTTAGCCTACATTATAGACAAGGCACAGTGCCATGGTCTTCACCATGCTTCACTTTTAACTTGGTGCATCAGCCACAGACCAGGTCAGTGCAAACTGTCACGATGTATGTGCTGGCCCTAGAGAAGCCACAAACTCAAGTTTGCCCTGGGGACAAATTGTTCAGGAAAGGCAGAACAGCTGTTCGAAGTTGCCAGCCACCTTTCACTGTGCTGGAGGCAACACAGTCAGCCTTTGAAACTGGAGTAGTGTTCACGTGCAGGTGGGTGCAGTGAGCGACCGCAAGGAGATAGCTATGAGAGTCCATGCAATCCATTTCCCCGATCCACGTGGCATCCCCTGAGAGTGCCTTTATTTTTGCACCAGCATCTATAATACGGCCCAGATGCAGGGTCTTTCCACAATTGTATGGGCTATCGTCTATGCAAATGAAGGAATATCCTTAGGGATTGCACCTAAGCTACTAATGCGCCAGTGTGATCTGCCCGCACAATTGTTTGTTGCCCCAAATTGCCCTGGGGTGCAAAAACAGGCACTCTCACCAGTTATGCCCCCGGTGCAGTTTTGATAATAGTGCCCCTGAAATGTGTAGAAAAAAACCCCATCTTATGGAATACTTATTTAGTTTGCTACACTTTTTAAAATACTCCATGCGTCTTAAGTATAATAAAATGGAAACACTTGGAAGAACCATAGACACTGAACTGCAAAATTTTTGTTTAGCATAAGGATCCTTATTTAAATTAATGAAGAAGAAATATGTAAATCCAGAAACAAATATTAGCAATAAATGTGTGGTCTTCAGTGCAGATGGGTTAGAATGGAATTGTTCATTGAAGGAGCGAAATAAATAAACAATGTTCACTGTATGATTTGTAATGTTTTCTTCAACCCTGTGTGTTTTGTGATACAAATAGGGAATATAGAATTGTATTTAACATTTAACGTTTTTACCTGAATAAAATGCCTTTCCCTGTGATGACTAAAAGTCTCTGGGTCCTTTTCGAAGCTCACTGTGTTGCATAAATCTTCTTTCTACTAAGGCAATGAAAAATAGTATTTTGTTTTCGCATAATGTACTTTAAATTACTCTGACATGCTAATTTGTAAACTGGTGATGTGTACATGCAATTTCAGTCTGAATGCTGCTTCTGATGGTCTGTCTGCTTTTCTTGTTTTTCTTCTTTTTCTTTCTACAGAAAGCTGACCTTGCAGTTGCCCCTCTGGCCATCACTTATGTTCGGGAGAAGGTCATCGATTTTTCCAAACCCTTCATGACACTCGGAATAAGTATTTTGTACCGCAAGCCCAATGGTACAAACCCAGGCGTCTTCTCCTTCCTGAATCCTCTCTCCCCAGATATCTGGATGTATATTCTGCTGGCTTACTTGGGTGTCAGTTGTGTGCTCTTTGTCATAGCCAGGTAACATTTCCACTTTTGTGATTTTTTTGGCAATTGTTATCTCACTTTCATCAACTAATAATTGTCAAAAGTCACAATGTTTTTTTCTTTTCCTTGCTTCATACATGTGGTGTTTTGGAGGTACAGATCATAGATGTGGCTCTCACCGACAGTTGCCTAATGCCGTAAATGCCTTGATAGGGCTGCAGCGTGCTGTGTATTTTTTAATAGGAGGTGCATGTCCCAGAAAGAGGTAGTCTGATGGAGAGGAAATGTGGTAACAGATGAGGAGAACGATTAAGATGTGACTGCTCTTTAAATGGTGCTTGTTTTCATCCAAGTTCCATGCGAAGGGTCCCATGTAAGCTGCAAGCACGTATGGTTCATGCACTAAATAAGTGTGTAAGTGCAACTACTGTTAGCGTCAGTAAATGCTTCAGAGCCAGATAGCTCGGCAGTGGCATAACAAAACATGAGGGGGGGCTCCTGCCAAGTACATGGAGTGCCCCCTCTTCCACCCAGTCAGGAGCTCTCCATAGAAGTCATTTAGGGGGCACCAGGGGTCACAATTGTGACTGCTGGATTGTCCTTTGCCACCCCTAGCACTTCCTTTGCGACCCCTGGCTCAGAGGTGGCAAATAAGTGCCAGGAACACAGAGGCACCTCCTCCTCATGGAAGTCAGTTGGGGCTCCACTCTCTTTGTTTTCTGACAATGTTTTATTACGCCAATAGTGGATAATACATTATTCACTATTAATGTAACAATAATGGAGTACAATTAGCTGGAAAACGCCTTCCATGGCAGCTGAGGTAAGTAAAAAATGTTTAAATGTATGTTGCGTGCCTACATGTGGGTGAGAGTGTGTTTATGTGAGAGAGAGTATATATGTGTGAATTTGTGTGTATGTGAAAGTTTGTGTGTGTGTGTGAAAGTAGAGATCAAAGGGCATGTGATGTCACTTCCGCTACTCGTGGCATTTTGGTAAATTGACGTCCATGGTGTTCTCAGTCCTGGGGCCTTCAACCCGTGCAGTGTGCTGTACTGAGGTGGCCCCCCAGGAGCTTGGGTGGCCCCCACATCACAGGGGCTGCAGGGGCTATTGTTACACCTCAGCCTGTCCCTTGCCAGAAGAGATTAGTTGATCGAGATTAGGTGTTCCATGTCTTTTAAGTTGATGGAATAGCAGAGTGACAAAAAAGCGGGACTGGGTGAGCTACTCACACCTGACATGGGGCATGTTAAGACTTCTCCATTCCCATAATGAAATGATGACTCCGTCATCGAAGCAAACCTCTTTCAATAACAGCTTCCTACTTTACTGGACATGTCACACTTTGGGATTCGACCAACCATAAGTGACCAAATGTTGTAATGATCTGAGCTCCTTTGCCATGGCTACACACGCGGGCCTGTCTTCATTACAAACTGCTCTTGGGCAGAAAGTTACAGCACATACGATGCTACCAATGAAGCCGTAATCCTCCCACTGAAAGGGTGTTGGTAAATCCAGGACTGGGCGCAAACACTGTACATCTGGTATTACGATAGTGCAGAATTACCACACAACCAAGATTTTTTCCCCTGCAGGTTTTGAAAGGTAAAACCTGTTGAAATCTGCACGGGGGGGAAGAGAATTGAACCTCTGTAATAAAATGACTCATTTTACGCCTTAGTGTCTGATTACCCTGTGAATAGATCCCTTTCAAGAAGCTTTGTTTTCTGTTTTCCGTAGCAAATTGTAACCGAAACATTAGACAGATTGACATTGTACAAGAGAATAGTGTGGAAAATAGCGCTGCACATATTTTTATTGCTTAAAAATGGGTGCCATGTGAGATTCGAGGTGGGATTTCATCCTTCCTGCCATTAAATGAAAGCAAACAAATGCAATTAAAAAGATAAAATAATCTAATGAGACAAAGGATAATAAGTGTCAATGAGATGTCGGCGTGTTGAGGGGGAGACGTAAAGGAGATAAAAAAGGAGTGTGGGAATATAAGGATAAAGAAAACAGGGAGTGCAGCGGCGAGAAAGCCAAGGGAAAGAGAAAAAGAACGAGGGAGAGCGTGAGAGGGAAGGCCGAGGGGGTGGAACAAAAATAACTACAAGGAGAAGGAAAGAGCGAAGGCGAGAAGAGAGAGACAGAGGCTCAGAGACATAATAGAGAACAGCCACATATTCTCTCATTTCTTAAAAAAGAGACAATGTACTTGGACGTCGCAATACGGAGTGACACGTTGACAAATTAAAAGTTTCTTACCGAAAAGAAAAATGCAGCACATGGGGATTCGGGAAGCTAAGAAAAAAAAAACATATTTGCCATTTAAGCCCCTGCATATTCCGCAGTGGGATGCGTTTAAAAGCGAAATACATATTGGGGTCGATGTGTGACAAGTTGTAATTCCGCACTCTCAAAGCAATTTGTTGAACTTCTGTGTGGCGGCTTTCTTCTCCTCTCACCTTTCATCGCTCTGCATCATCTCTTTTGTCACCTCACACTGCGTGTCTCGGACAGGGCTCGGTTCAGCTGGAAGGTGTTGCCAGATTGCCCCTTCTCTTCACAAACATTTCTATGTGTTTCTCCAAATTCCGTTTGATAGTAATTAGAGCAGTCTGTGCATTTGCGGGAACGTGGCCTTGCACCTCACTTCAGAACGTCAGCGCCTGCAGTGAGCACAAAGAACCCAGGAGCACGCGACGCTGCAATAAATCACTATTTCCTGGTCTGTTGTCACAAAGGCCTCACCCGGAAACAAATGCAGCCCCGCGCGCTGCTTTCTGTTATTCTATAGCTCGACGTGAATCCACCAGAAAAAGGTTTCTAATCCACTTCACTGCCTCTCGGTTGTGTTCCAATTCACATGTAACACTTATTGCAGGGTAATTATAATTCATATGAAATGCACTGAAGCCTTTGTCGGTAACCTTGGAGGGGCAACGGTCAGTGCCCCAGCCTCACTGCAATTCCGAGCACACAGCGCACGTGCACGATACACATGCAGGCTGAAATCATTTTGTCTTTAGTTGGGTGATTTGAGTTACAATGTAACTGTGTAAACTTTTACTGTCTGTGCAGTTCATTAATTTTTTGACTTTGTTAGATAAAGGCAACTTCACTAGAATTAATAGAGGAGGCAAAAAATCCACCTGAAGTGAAAACAAGGGTGAATAATGAAGCTTTTTTGAGGTGCTAATAAACTCTGGCAGACGTAATTAAATACGCATCTATTACCTATGAGTCAAAGCAAAAGACGTATGACATGAGCAGGCACGATGAACATGTGTGTAATGTCCTCAGCTCATGCATACATTTTGTATTATTAAGAAACCATCGGAAATGCGCAGAGAATGAGCATAGGAGAGTTCCAGGTACGCCTAGTGACAGCAAATCAGGCACTCTGGGTGCACACAAAGTTCATGTTTTAAACTAGTCCAGTGGGTGTTCATAGATGAGTGTTAGATTAGTGGTTATGCAAACCCCTTAAAATGTGCAAACAGCCATGCTGTGTACATTTGTTGACATTTCCAGGCATTTTGCAAAGTATTTTCATACTGTAATGTCATTTTACACACAACACATTGGTGTATCTAGAGAGAGGATTTCAGGAATGTACATATATTTACAGTAAAGGAAGAAAACTAAAAAAGTACAATTTTACTCACTGTATGCATCAGTGTCCTAATAATTTCAAATAATAGGTGTGTATAGGTGGCCATTTGAAGAGTTGCACACTCTGTGGATAGCAAAAAAAATGCTGAAAAAGGGTGACAATCCGAGTTCTGATGTATGGGATCCGAAAGTTCATCAGTGCAGGATCCTATTCAGTGGTGATGTGATGGTCTCTGACGACTTGGGCCTTCATTTCCTTTCTGAATTGCAAAATATTTTGGGCAATTTTGATGCAAATCGGGTTGTTGTTTCAGTTTCTGGGATCTAGATGGAGAAGGCTTTTCTTCTGGTTTTCTTACTTTTGTAGTATTTTTATTGCGGTCTAGTGATGTCCTGATTCCTGGTTTGGCAATGTATAATTGTGGTTGTAAATGTCTCTCACAGGTATCGCAGGAAGTCAGTTGTGGTTGCCATGTATGTGATGCAGGCTATCTTGGAGAAGGAGCAAGTGAGGTTCAATCAGGGTTGGAATGATGTGGGCAAACTTCTTTAGGACTTTGATTAGAGGTGATGCTGCAAGTGGAATGCCTCTCAGCACTTCAGGAGAGCTAGTGTGGTGTCAGCGACACCACAGAGCAGGGTATTGCGCCATCTAAGTGTGAGAGGACTACTTTTGGGCTTTTGGTCTGAAGTGGATTTTCAAGGGGGGGAGTTAATACCTGGGTTTATTTGAAGTAGAGGTTGGTGTTATGTGTGAAACCAAGTGATTATGCATTAAATGCTAGGTGGCAGATGGACCTGTCTGAGTTAATGTCGGTAGCCAGGCTTGAATTTGTGATTGTTTGTTACTCTTGGTGACAGGAGGAATTCTGTCTTGGATAGGATAGAGTTTTATATTGACACCGGGCATCCAGTTATGATTGAGACTGAGACAGGTATTGAATTGACAGGTTTCAGAGAAGATTTCTGGTAAAAAAATGTTTGTAATTAGTTTGCCAGTGGATCTTGATGCTACTGTCCACAAATAGGTGTTACATGTAGGGGTTGAAGATGATGAGAGACTCCAATGAGCTATAAAGAGTGCAGGGACCATTAATGTGAGGGTCAGGAGAGCATAGTTAACTATCTGAAAGGTGGCAGTCACTGTGCTGAAGCATTGTCTGAAGCCAGGTTTATAGTCCCGTAGGAAGTTATTCTTGCTGATCTGGTCTTTTAATTGAATTTAACAATTTCTGGTAAGTCCTCATTTGATTATGACCAGCAACTGTATGTGGTGCTACAATATCTGGCATTTTACAAGGGAATTTTTTTTTCATTAACACAGGATGGATTAACAATTAAACCACTGGCACAAAGCTCCTTGAATGTAAACCTAAATCTATTTAAGAGATCCACATAAAATCAAGGATATTCAAACAGATATATCAAGCCTATGTGGAAATCACAATTTTGAATAACATGTTAATGGTTAAGTGTTAAAGAACTCCCACAAAAAAAAAAATATGTTGCCAGAGATTCCCACATCATTTCAGAGGATGGACATCAACTGCCTGCAGCTATCCTTCTCATATGACAATACTATTTTTCAAAAATAATTTCGACTTCTGTTCTTTTAATTTTATAACAGGAGGCAGAGAGGTCACATTTTACATAGAAAAGTCTCCACTCTGCACACTTTACAAACATTTCAACATCATCTCAATTTTAAGGTTTGTCAATATTTGTGAAGCATGTTCCCCAACAATTCAGACAATAAGAAACTTAAAAACATTATCTTGAGAGAAGTGTCCTGTGAGTAGGGAGTGAGAGAGAATGAAGAAAGTGCACACTGAGGGCCTCATTCTGACTTTGGCGGGCGGCGGAGGCCGCTCGCCAAAGTACCGCCGTCAGAACACCGCTGCGCGGTCAAAAGACCGCCGCGGTAATTCTGAGTTTCCCGCTGGGCTGGCGGGCGACCGCCAGAAGGCCGCCCGCCAGCCCAGCGGGAAACCCCCTTCCATGAGGATGCCGGCTCCGATTGGAGCCGGCGGAGTGGAAAGGGTGCGACGGGTGCAGTTGCACCCGTCGCGATTTTCAGTGTCTGCTATGCAGACACTGAAAATCTTTGTGGGGCTCTGTTAGGGGGCCCCTGCAGTGCCCATGCCATTGGCATGGGCACTGCAGGGGCCCCCAGGGGCCCCACGACACCCGTTACCACCAACCAAGTTCTGGCGGTCAAAACCGCGAGAACCAGGCTGGCGGTAAGGGGGTCGGAATCCCCATGGTGGCGCTGCCTGCAGCGCCGCCATGGAGGATTCCTAAGGCCAGGGGAAAACCGGCGGGAAACTGCCGGTTTCCCTTTTCTGACCGCGGCTTTACCGCTGCGGTCAGAATAGGCCTGGATGCACCGCCAGCCTGTTGGCGGTGCATCCGCGGTCCCCGGCCCTGGCGGTCCATGACCGCCAGGGTCAGAATGACCTCCTGAGTGTTGGAAGTTTGGAAGTTTGAAAAATTCCATAATTGAATTTTGGAAGGAGCAAGACTCCCAAAGCCTATATTCAGAAGGAAATACACGATCCCAAGAGAAAAATTATTAATTAAATATGAGGGAATAGTGAAAATACAGAAAGAAATATGGAGCAACAATTTCAAAACTGAGGTTTGGTGATAGTGCAAATGTGAAAAAATGAAAAGAGTGGTATGATAGATGAAGGACCCAGCCTAAGTTAACACATTAATAGAGAGTTTTAAGAAGATGTGGGGGGTGTGGGGAGACATCAGATGAATGCATGTCTGAAAGGGGAGTATACCCATCTTGTTCACTGGCATTGTTAATTCATAACAACATTGTGCATGGGAAAAACTACAGCTAGTTATGGGGGTTAATTGACAATATGAGAGGCAATGGTGTAGCAATGGTATTTTAAAAGTAGAGTATACGAGTGGCTAGTCCAACAGTTGTATTTAAACTTGGATAGAAGGGGAGAAACCTGGACTCCGATTGTGCTGAGAGATGTCTGCAATGTCGATGTCTTTCAGATGTAGTGTTGCTACCCATAGCATACAATAGGGTAAATTAAGAAAGTATTTGAAGGTGCAGCACTACACAATCTATGAATTACAGAGCCAAGTATGCATTTCTTGTCATTTTAACATGGCATATTCCTTTTAGATGTGACAGAAATGCAAATTTAGTACACCTGACATGCGTTCAAGTATTCTTTGATGATTGCTGTACCCGATTATAAATGTGCAAGCACACACAGTTCATTTTCCACCTCCTGTTGATTTTGTAAATAGTAATAACTTAAAGTTAATAATGCTAGGTATGCTACATTACATCTTAGTGATGAATTCTAACAAGAGACAACAGCACCCATGTCTTAAAGTTCAATAATGGTTAATTTATCTTCAAGACACTTCTGCTCTTCTATTACAATGATTATTATTAGTGTACAATTTCAGATCTGTTTTCTGCATCTTTTAACTAACGCATGGTGGAATGAACAAGATCAAACATGAGGAATTCACAGATAGAAATTGAGTTTTGAAAATATATATCGTAATAAAAGCATGGCTTGAAAAACACCGAAATGGCATATTTCAAGGACTGAGAGATATATTGAGGCTAATGTTAATAAAAAGCTTCTGTAGATTTCCCACTGCATATCAAATTACATTTCTGAACTGTGCTTCATAAGAATAAAATACAATAAACCTATTTACAGTTGACACCTCATACTGATGCATGGGCAGAATAAGTTATAGTACCTTCTAAAATGGTCTAAGTAACCAGTTTCAATTATTCATTTTTGGATGTTCTTATATTCTAACAGAGGAAACTGTATTTTATATTTCTCATAAAGCTGTTTACGTTAAAAGGTTTAGTTATCCATAACCAAACTAAGGTAAACATGTCTGTCAGTGGTCCCTGTCAGCTCTAAAATTCAGGCAAGAATACAATCAAATAACACAGAATCCACATCATATTGTCATTATAACATACACAAATGTAATTAAAAAACAATTAAATCAAGCCAAACATAAAACATGATTCAAACAGAAGAGGCTTCAAAACACCACACTGGGAGATGAGAGGGTGGGACTGTTGCTCTAGCCATATCGTTTTTTAAGGATAAGAACTGCCCATGTAAATGGTTCCATTTGGATAAATTAACTGTACATTTAGTTTATGTTCATAGCCTCAAAATCTGGCAAGGATTGCCCCTCTGGAATCTACACTGAACACCAGCAGTAGAAGTCAGTGATTCCATATTAGGTCAAATATTGGTATAAGAGGTCCAAGGAAATAATCCAAAAGATGGTCACATGGTAAGGTACTAACAAAATTAAACAATCTTAACATGAAGATGCAACTGCTTTTCATTTTCGTAGAAGACTCCATTAGTGAAAAAAAGTGAGCTGGAAAAGAAGGAAATAGAGAATTAATACCTGCATTAAAAGAATATCCTAGGCTATTTCATTAGTGCTGCGACATCAGGGTTATATTACGAAAAGTTCAGCATAGAAACATCATTTGATAAAGACATGATATAGCTTGTAATCATAAGTGTTAGCTTTATTTTGAAATTGAGCAGTGGTTGTTGCTATGAACACTATTGCTTCTCATTGTAGCTTGTTGATTGCAGGAGCATCAAAAACATGTGGAGAATACCTCACACCTAGTAAATGCTGAAAACAAAAAATGCTCCTGGTTGCTAAATACTCTTCTTATGATTAATACGACATATGCGGTTCTGGTGCTTATTCAGACTCACTGTGGCTTTTCGGTCACCTGTCTGTGACGCTCTTCGATGAAGACTCTGAGAGTTGCGTTTTTCACACATTTTCCAACATTTCTGAGTCAGGTGTCTCTTCGTAAGACTGTTTGACTCATAGTAGAACTTTACCCATACGTTGTGCTAGTAATAGGTTTATCTCTGTACAGAAACTACTGAATTATTTAGGGGAATGTACATTTTTTTGCACCACCAAAACTGTGCAAAATTCATGATTTTTCCCTGCAAACTTTAGACAGTTTCCCAGTGTACGTTTGCCTTTGTCAAAGCATAGCATTTTTCTGTGCATTGCAACTTACATTTTACTGCCCTTTGGGATCATTTTCACTCTAATTAAACCCAGTCAAGAGAGAAAACATAAGCAGAACATTTTTCTTCAATACTGCAAGTTTACCTTTTGCATACTTTTCAATGCACAACTGCACCCTTGCACAGCATTGTTCTCAAAATATTTACATTTTGTGATATAAATCTAGGCAAAGCCACGATATTCAGGTGAAATTAGAATAGTATAAACCTTAGGGGTGTTTCCTCAAAACCTCAATAATAACATTTCTAAAAATCAAACTTACCAATTATTTGTTCTAAAAATGACTACTTTAAAAAGGAACACTTCCAAACGTGTTATTTTAAAAATTAATTAAGTAAGGGCAGAGTGAAAGGAGTGGCATGATGTATTTGGAATAGAGTATAGGTTTAGGTTTTAGGGGTTAAGGCTGCAGATTTACAGAGTATGAGGTTATGGGTTGAGGGTATAGGATTACCTTTTCAAGTATAGGGTGTAGAGATCAAAATTAAAAGTTAGGTTTATGAGTATATAAATAAGAGTTAAGGACTGGAATATATACGGTTAAGACATTGGAATATAGGATTAAAGGTAAGGGATGAATATATAAGAGTGCAAAATAAGTGCTTATGCTACTACGGTAAAAGTTTGGAGAATGGGGTACAGAAGTGTGGTTTGGAGTTAGCATAGAGGGTAAAGAGTTTAGGGTTGTAGATAAGGGATGTAGGGTAAAGGAGTGAAGTATATATGGTAAAGAGGTTAGGGGCATGAGGTTAAATATTCAGGTTTTGGAATTGGAATATATTAAATAGGTGTTATTGGCAAGGGGTTATTGAAAAGTGCTGTCGGGTTCAGGGTATAGATGCAAAGGGTATGGATTAAAAGTAAAGATTAAGGGACAATAGGATTGGGTATAGAATCAAGGTTGTAGGGTTAAGAGTTAAGGGTGTTGTGTTTAAGGAATGTGGTATGGAGGGTAGGGCTATAGGGTTATATAAATGGGTAAAGGTACAGTGAATACTTTATAAGGGTGAAAGGTTAAATATGTAGGGTTTAGGGGTAAAAGGGTAGGTTTTGAATTACAAATTTGGGATAAAAGGTTACCATTTGTATAGTGCCACCATTCAAAATGTATTCAGTTTAAGCTGTGTTGGTGAATGCTACAGTTAATTTCAATCTGTGTATTAAAAACAAAATCATTTGAAGTATTGAGATTCACAGTAACACTCCCTCTAATTCATTATTTTCAGTGGCACACAGTACAGATTCGAAATGATGAAATTAAGAGTTTAAAAAAGGAACTAATGTAATTTTGCAGTAAAAAGATTAAAGTAACAAGGTACTAGTATATCAGCTTGAAAAAAAGTAGAATGTTCCATCAAATTTTAAAGGAAAACGATTTTGCAACTTCACCCAACCCAATTTTATTCCCAACCCCAAAGTGGATTGTGCTTGAAACTGCTTAGCATTAACTTCCACTTCTCTTTTTTTGATATGTGCAATCAGTACTGTGGACTCTTCACTCAAGTATTTTCTTCCAAACAACACATTGAAAAGTGATGGACATTACTGAACCTTTTATCAAGAAAATGAAATATCTTTTATTCTGTATATTGCCATAAGAGCAGATGTAAGTTTGGACATCAGTTTCTGCCTAATGGTAAATTATAGCTATTGAATGGCCTATATATACGCAAATGCTGTATCATTCTGACCTTTTTTGTGGAACAATACAGTGTTTTCATGTTGTCCTTTCTTTTTTGCCCTTGTTTCAGTGATACATTTTCAACACTGATGCACAAACCATATTAGGACAGAGAACTGGCATCTCTGAGACTCTACAGCTAAATACATTTCTGAACATATTGTTTCTGTGAGCAAATTCAAACTTTAACAGAAACTGTTACTAGAAAATTAGTAATTGATTTTTTAAAGCCATGTGATAGACACAAGGGGAATACTGTCACTGTCTTCCCACATAACTGTGCCTATATTTAAAACAACCTCTTTTGAATCTGGACATTTGCAGCAGCAAAACCACTTTTCATTGAAAATGCAAATGAAAAATGTAAGGATGAGCAACAGCTAGTCATTTGCATTTGGCAATAAAGATAATATCCTGAAATGATAGGTCAAAGGGAATGCCAAATTGTGGGTGCTTCTTAACTCCCTTTGGCTTTTGAAATAACTTCACAAGGATTCTTGAAGCCTCATGAGGGCCAGGGATTTTATAATTAATTAAATGAATCTTTCTTATGAGACTTTAGTCATGAGGTCACAACCTAGAGCAAAAGATTGTTATCATTAACATGAGGATAGATACATCATCATAAACTGAAACAATAAATTCACACAATTTTCAGGATGTACATGAAGGTTTTGAGAAGCTAAGATAGAGAAACTTGTATTGTTCCAGTCATGCCTTCCTACCTCCCCTTATGGGTTTCTATGTAAAAATAATTCCCAACATCAAAGATCCTGGTTTGGCATTCAATTTTTTAGATCCACTCTAAGGGCATTATTATGAGTTTGACGGATGGGAAAGCCCAATCACCAAACTCCCGACAGGGTGGCTGGCGCCTTTGTGGCAACCAACCCACTGAACCTATTCGGAGTTTTCCGCTAGATCGGCAGGCAGAAACCTTTGTTTCTGCCTACCGGCCTAGTGGAAAACAGGCTACCGCATTGTATCTGGCTCATAATTGAGCTGGTGGAAATGCTGTAGCCCGCAGGGTGCACCAGTACCCTCGCAATGTTCACTGTGTTCAACGCTGACAGTGAACATTGCGATGGTGCTGGACAAGGAGACCCCTGCACTTCCCATGACAAGTGCATGGGAAGTGCGGGGGACCTGTGGCCCCCTGCACCTGTTCTCCGCCAGCTTTTTCATGGCAGTGAAACTGCTATGAAAAGGCTGGCAGAGAATGAGGTCATAATCCGCAGGGCAGCGCTGCATGCCACACTGGCTTGGCAGGTTACGATCTCTGCCACGCCTCCTGGATCATGGATCCTGGTGGTGCTGTTGGAACCCTGGTGGTCTGACCGCAGGGGTCTTTATGTGGCGTTTGCACTGCTACAGCAGCAGCGTTTCTGACTGCCACCGCGAGGCTGGTGGTCTGAAGACAGCTAGCCTAGTAATGAGGCCCAAAATATTGCAGATAATATGAAGATCATGATATTCACTTTGGAAGACACCATGACCAACATGTAACTTGAAAGGTACAGCCATGTAAAACCCACGGCCAGATGTGGCCAAATTTGACTTGTATGTCCATTTATGATGGACATGTTACTCATGTAAAAAACAAAAATGATCATCTAAAAAGGATTATCCTACCCCCAGTCCAAGCTATCCAAGGTCACACTGTGCACATCCAGGTACCCAGGACATCAATATGGACACTTAAATAATGAGAACACTAGGCTTGGTTATGTACTGCTTCTGGAAGACAAATATCAATAGTGAAACGGGCAAAAAATATAAATTGTTTACTTTTCAATTATAAACGGACATTGCGAGGGTCTAAAACATCTATGGTGGTTGGGATCTATATTTGTTTGTGAGTAATTGTAGAGTCTAAGTAGGAACAGCTGTGACCTGTATGTTCTTTAGGATTAGAGTGCTAGTGGCCAATCATGCTGTATGTAGTTGCCTGGAGACCCCATTATTATTGTGGTATACATGTGTTAACCACACAGATTTCCTGTGTAATATTCTATAGGAATGTTTTTCTAACTTGGGGCTTCAAAAGTGCTTCTTCTGTCATACAAAAGTTAGGTTTGTGGCTTGCACAATCTTACAGATGTCCCTAAAAATATCATCTTTGAGAAGGGTTAACCTTTCAATAGTCCAACAATTTCAGGGCAATTATTTATTTGCTGAGTTTGCTTAAATACATGTTGTTAATCAATCTTATTTTACCTGACCAATCTGAGCCCAGTTAACAAAGAATTACGATCGATTGGGGAAAAATAGAAGTACAGTTTATGTTGCTATATGCATGTCTGTGGTTTACATTAATTCAAAGACTACATGTGAAAATGTACACAAATAATAGATAAGATGTAACCATAGATTTAGAATGAATCAATATGCCCCTCAAATCGTTCATGGAGCACCTCTGAAAAACAAAACATCACTGATAATTGTCCTGGACTTGTATTCCTACTATGGATACGAACATGAGTTTGTACCAGAGAAAAGGTTAGTGCTCTCATCACAATCAGGGCCTGTATCATCTTGAAGATAATTTGTTAGCTGGATCCCCAACACATGCAAACCTTAGTTGTACTACCAATGGGGTCAGTGATATGTAGAAAAAGCAAATCTGGCAAGCTGCAGTAGCCTTCATTAGTTATAGTCTGATAGTATGTTAGACCATTGCAACAGTACACTTCCATTCAACTAAGCTCAAAAACTAGGGAAGGTCTTCTTTTTGATTATGCCTTCTTTCCTGTGATCTATGCAGTATAAAGACTTTTTCATGAGAAGTTGTGTCTTAGACCTGTCTTGCATGTGAATTACTTCTAAATATCCAGGAATGGTTTATGTATATTATAGTCTGTATGTCAGAATGTCTTCTAGGAATACACAAACAAACTCAGAGTAAGACACAACTACTCGCACATCAAAATCTGTGAATTAGAATCTTTATCCATCTTTAATGTGGTGGTGGAACAGGACCTTCAATTCTCGTACTATAAATGCAGTAAGTGAAACGGCACAGATATATGGCCTTGAGGAATAGGCTCATAAACAAAACTGAGACCCCATCTTAATTCTGTTAAACCACAGAGAAGCTCTCTGATTTGATTCGGTATTTCAGAGGGACACTGCAAAAAGGAGCACCCATTTTACCAGGTTACTTAAAGTTACTTACAAATAAAAATAATTTTACTGATAAATGATTGTTGGACTTCTGAAGTAATCAACTTAACATTGCTATTTACTAAATATTGCTGATTACTAAATTGTAGAAGTAATGTATTACATATTGTACTTTTCACAATATCATTTTTCAAATTTGGCAGTGCTTTGATCACAAAAAATAGCTAAACTTTGATTTTTCTGACAAGTTTCCATTTGAAAAGATTGTTATCTGCAATAGAAGTGCTCAACTAATTTTGGATTTATTTTCAAGACAGTTTCATTCTGCAATTCATAACACAAAGTTATTAGGATAGAGGAAAGAATTGAAACACTGTTCTTGTTACAAATGCGACCACATCCCCCTGCTGAAAAAACAACAAATGATATACAGAATGCAGAATAAATCAAACATTCACCCCCAGTCACAGATCTGGGTTTAATCCATCAGTTCTTTTGCTTGCCATGCCATTCCAGCTCAGACCCAGCCATATGCAAATCAGTCTTGACCCTATTCCCCATGGGAACAGTCCAGCCCGAACTGCCAGGCCAGGTCCTCCCTGGACCAGAAACAAGAATCCTGGGACCAGTTTCAGGGTATCACCCTTCATCAGCCAGGCTAGCTTGAATCCAGTGGGTTAGCAAGCACAGGACCCACGTCTGGGTATACCCTTCCCACGTGGTGCAACAAATGCAAAAACAACACACCCGGCTAGTAGCACATCCTTGTGTTTTAAAAAGGTTGATGACTCACCCCCATTGTACTTCCTTCTGTTGAGTGCCTACTTCACCCTTTACCCATACCAAAGGTAGCAAGTTATAGCACCTCAAGCATAACCTTCTCTCTTCTTCAGTAGTGAACCAACCTGCAAATTGACACGTCCACCATGAAGATGGTGTTGCTAACACATATGTACACAGGTGTACATTGAGTATGCATGGTGTGCCCCCTGAATATTAAGCCACAATTTTGATGGGTCAGAAGATCGAGGATAGAATATCAAAAACTAAATATCAACAGGTAGGTAAGTCTAGATTTTCTATACCTAACTCCACAGATATGTACTTATGCAGTGCTTATATCTTCAAAGTATGTATAAGTGGATTTAGGGTCAGTACATCTATAGTTCAGTGGATGCACTTACCTTTTGATATTTTGTTCCTCAATATTCTGTCCTCATTATTCCTTGTACTCCACTATTGTTGGTGCTGATATTCAGGAGTACAATCAGTACTAAATTACACACAAGGTGATTATAAAAGGTAATAATTTTTAAAATAAATCAAGTTGGGCATATTCACAAACCAGTTTGGAGTATGTAAAGAGGTACTCCTGTAGAACTCTTGTATGTACTTTAATGCCTTTGTGAATTGCCCTAAAACAACTAAAATGGAAATAAATGGGGAAAATTAGTGTACAATTAGTACAAATAGAAAGGCACTGTGCGCCCATTTTACACCTTGACGAATAGGGAGCTAAATGTTTCAGGACAGATTCACAAAGCCATGTACAAGTATGTAAAAGAGTTCCTTAGTATTGCTTCTTCCCATACTCATAACTACTTTTTTGAGTTGGCCCCTTTGATTTCAGGTCTCTGGTCAATGTAAGGCATTTCAATGTATTTCCGTATTTTGATTACAATTATTTCTTTTTAAATGTTGGGCAGATAAATTTGGAGGAGACTCTGGCTGTACTTTCTAAACCACTCCTTAAATGTATTAATCAATGAGTAATAGCACAAACAGTGTCATAGAAGACTAATTGCATGCTTTCTCACATCCTGTTATTAGGTTGAGCATAGCATAGCAAGGCGCAAGCTCTGCTTTTCTGATGTGTTGGTATCTCTGTGGGCTTTTAGCCACACCCACCGCACACACCCATCACTATCACTCATTCGTGGGCTTATCTTTCAAGAATTCTTTGATATAATTAGTAAATGCTTTAAGTTTGTCCCTCCTTGGGGTGGTTTGGATACCACCTTGGACACTGACCCTGATACATGGATAATTGCACGTTTGCCAATATGTTTGACTGCGAGTGAACTTCTTTTTTCTTTTGTGTCTCTCCTTCGCGCTCATGCTTATGGTGGCCGTGGCATTTTTAATCAGCTCACTTAGGTCAACTGTTTTACTTTTCATTTTCAATTTATGTGGCAAGAAATGTCTTGGTAGGAATTAACAACACTAATAGCTCTAACTTAAGCAAAAGCGGCACCCATTGCATTGCAAATGGTTGTTTTTATGGGATATTTTCATGGTATAGCTGAGACCTGATATCATTTTAATTATATAGTTAAAAAAATATTTGGGAATTGTCTTGTGAGTTTGATATTTATGTACCCAGGTTCCTTGTGTTATGTGGGTTGTGCTGTATTTTGAATGAAACAAAGTGAAACAAAACTGTGATGCGTGGACATATACCAGGGCAAATACATACTTGATTTAAATAATCAAGCACATAGATAAATGAACAAATATTTAAATGTTAGATAGTATTAATAGCCATCCTAGCTTATCGATTCAGTATTTTTCTACACCTTTAAAACATCAATGCGCATTTTAATGTTATTCATTGCTTCTCTTACATTCACTTTCACATTCTTTGTGCTGCTATTTTTGTACTAATTTGTGGTCTCCTGAGCGCATCTCTCTGTTTTGCCTTTCTCTCTCATCCTTCGACCTCTTTTTCTTGAATCCATTGCTTTAATTCATAGCTGAGAAGCTGTTTTGTGGTTGCTCCAGTCAGTAATCAGTTCCAATGCACGTTTGGACTGTTGTAACTGTGGGGTTTAAAAGACACAGGATACACTTTAGATACAAGTTAAGATATAGTGATGAAAAAAACCTTTGATGAAAGCCTCTCATAATCCGGCTGTTCGAAACAAAAAAATAGCGAATGTTGTAAATGCCAAAAATGTCCAAATGTAGTGTCTCATATAGGTTACAAATGACATAAAATGCTTTCTAAAAGTCTAGCTATCCAAATAAGGCCTAAAAAGAGACGTAGATTTAGCTATACCTTGACAGACAGCCATCAGAAAGCTAGCCAGGTGAGGGGATAGATGGGCAGATGAACGGATGGATGGATGGATGAATGAATGATGGCCATTCCCTCTGCTGCTGTAGGTGATGTGGCGGTACCCAGCTTTTATACACTACTCCTAGCATTGTGCCACCATCAGCACCTGCAAGGCATTTTCTAGCAAGCAAAAATGGCAGCAATTGCTTCGGTGAGAGCCACACTTAAAAGAATGTTGCTTCATGCTAGAACTATATATGAATGACCTGGATTCAGACGATATTGATGAGAACCTTTTAAGAAAAGCTATTTGAACTCTGTTGTGTGGGATGCTGCAATGTAGTTCTGAGTCCTGTCCACAAGACTCATGAAGGCAGTTAACCGAATATGAATCATGATGTTGTTTCAGTGCCAGTGTGCAGCACGGAAAATATAATGCCAAGTCGCAAACAATATTCCAAAAAGGGAGTTGCAAGCTCCTTTTTTATTCTTTCTTGCTTTTAGCATGGTTCCTTTGTTTCTTTCTCCCCTGCTTTTTTTATATTTTTTTTTTCCGCCAAAGTAAACTGCAGTTTGTTCTGAAGATTTCTCCTCCTCCTTAGAAATGGATAATGGTTGTGAAGAGGTGGCAGCGAATTGTATACAATTTGTGATCAGGGCACCCTTCCTTTGTTGTTCCTAAGAGGAATTTTCACCTTGCTTCAAATACTCTATAATGGGAACTATGTCCTCATGTCGGTGTTTCTTTCAAAGGGATACTAAATTAAGTAATACATGAAATGGACCTTCCTCAGTGGCTCTTAGGCATACTTACCGGTTGTTTGCAAAGTTAACACCACTGCCAATCAGTATTAAAGGAAATTTCATTTCTAATAGTTGGACACAAGCAAAGGATACTTACATTAATGTATATGCACCATCTACCGAGTCATGCGTTCTAAAAGACTCTAGTTGTTATATCAACATATGCATACTGAGTATTTTAGGATTGTTCTGCATGCCTAGTTCGGTAGCAGATGACGTATTCAAACATTTACTGAGGTTTTTAAGAACTAACATGGTAATTTTGTCCTTGGCAGCCATCCAGCAAGGTAGGCCGAGGAAGTGGCCTCCCGCCCTGGGAAAAGACTGCCTGACATATCTAGAACCCCCACCTGTCCTGCAGGGAATTCTGTAATGAACGCACATTTGCCTATGTGGTGGATGCACATAATTGACCACCATGTTGGAGTAGCTCATCCCGCATTCTATTTTCTTTGCAGCTGCTAACCACCAAAGATGGAGTTTGTTACTGCAAAGCAAAATACGAGTGTCCCTGATGTACTGGAATACAATTTGATAAGTAGAACTCTTTGTACAGCAGAACCATTTGAACATTTTTCTCCCCATGGCTGTGATGCCACCATAGTAGTCCTGGGAAGGATAAACAGTGAAGGTCGCCCTGCCATAACAAATGTAGTAACTGCCTCTGTCAACCAGTGGCTTGGTGGTAGAAGGACTGCCAGATCAAGGATTTCAGTCAGTGGTGCCCACTGAAAATCTACCTTCAGAAACCCGGCAGTTCCTCTCCTTTAAATCTGGCAGAAAAATACAAGCAGGCAAGGTTAGACCAGAGAGAATTTATGATAGTGATCCTCTGCAATCAAACTCTTATGAACTTCATAGATTTTTTGAAACAACACTGCATAGGAGACGGTTGTCCAAGTTATTTAAATATACTGTTATAGAAGTGTGCACACTTTGGCAAGCACATGAAAGCCATTGTATGAGTTTAATTTATTTAGACATGTCAAGTGGAACACGATAAATAGACACTTTGAGCTTGAGTCCTGAGCATTTTATTTTCAAATATCCACATAAACAGTTTGGAAAACAATTACAATTCATATGTGGGGACAGTGACAAAAGTGATTTGAATGTGAGTGCCCTCAAGGAATTGTGGACCTGCAGTGTTATCAGATGCAAATCTTTGCATGGGGGCCTGCCTGAGAATGAAGCAGCCAAGAGCCAGATCTAGCCCTAGTTCACAAAAAATATATCAAGTGCTGCTCTCTCACACAAACCTCCATTCCTGTTGGTTAGTCTTGATGAGCCTGTGGACTCCCATAGATGAACGTTCACTGCTTTTCAGACACCTGAACAGCAATGATAAGGCATTGGGTGCGCAAGATTTTATTTGTACCTCTCAATTTGGGCGTGAAATTGAACCCTTCACATTGCCTGAAATGGATTGGTCTAGGGAAATGCACTTTGCGAACCAGTTGGGTGGAAGGCCCTTTAGTCTGTTGCATGAGCCAATCTCTTGCATGTGGCCCACTGGTGTCTTAAAATAATACTAAACAAGCCCTGTGACTGCTGCATTATTATTCTTGGAGGGCTAAGCAAAAAGAGGCTGTATAACAATTTTATACCTGGTTTGAGCCGAATTAGCATAATTGTTTTAATGCTAATTCAGTGCAAACCTAACTCCATATTTATACTTTGGCGCTAGACACGCCTAGTGCCAAAGTAATGGAGTTAAACTCATTTTTAGGACGTGGAAACCTACCTTGCGTCAATGAGATGCAGGGTAGGTGTTGCCGGCCAAAAAATGACGATATGGCCTTAGGGACATATTTATCCCCCTTTGATACAATCAAGCACAGGAGATGGGGGCCTTGAATAATGGCGCTAAGCAAGCTTAGTGCCGTTATTTAATGCCTGCGTATAGGCAGGCATTAGGGGACCTGTGGGCATGTTTCCGAGGTCAGAGACCATGAAAAGAGCCCACAGGAACCCTTCCCTGGCCCCAGGGACACAAACCACCCACACCCACCCACAGCAGAGGGACCCACCCCAGGTAGGTCCTGATAAGCATATTTTTGTATTCATTTTTTCCCCTCTCAGGGGTGCTAACCTGGGGCTCCTTGCATGGCACTGGCCCCAATGGCCATGCCCAAGGGACATTTGTCCCCTGGGCATGGCCACTGGGCTGGTGGGCATGACTCCTGTCTTTACTAAGATAGGAGCCATGTCCATGGGCCTTGTGCACCAGGAAATGGCGTTACTCTGCTTAGAGACATTTGTTTTCCTCTAAACAGTGTAGCGCCATAATTCGGCGCACAACCTCCGCAGTTTTGCATATAAAAGTATAAATCAGAGCCTTAGATTGTCAAACGGCCTTTTCCTGAACACAGGTTCAGTTAGTCAGTTGAAACTCTCCATAGAGGACACCTGCACTTGTAAATATCTCTTCGTATGCGTTTTGGTGTAGATTTGTTAAGCTGGCAATTAATTGTTCAAACAGCGAGGTTGGAAAGTGATAGAATAGCCCTCTTGCCTTGGGTTGATCTTGTAAAAAAGTTTGAAAAAGCACTTAAAAGTCAATAAAAACACTTGAACAAAGGCACAGATAAAAAACATGGGCCCAGATTCTCAACGGTTTAGCGTCAGTTTAGCATTGCTTTTTTAATGATAAACGAACTCTAAACTTTTTTGGGCATTCACAAACCAATACAAATCAGTATTTGCAGTGGTTTGTGTGGCAAAGAAATACAAAGCAGCGCCAAACGCTGTGTTGCATTACTTTGCATCAAGGGGGCATTAGAAGGGCGTGCCCATGCCACCACCCATGATTTTTGATGCTAAACCGTATTCTGAAAGATCAGAAGAAAGGGTTTAGTGCCAAAAATGAACGCCTTGCAAAAGCAGGTACAAAAAGGAAAAATGTTTTCATCTCTCTCTGCTTCTCTGACTTTCCATGTGCGCTGCACTGCACGGTACACGTAGAAAGTGGGAGAAGCATTTGCACCTGTCTAGGCATAGTATTTTGTACAGGAATGATACCCTTCCTGTAGAAAGCCTATGATAGACTCAAGCATACACCCTAGCACTATGACACTAAAGTGTGTGCGTGGCACACAGCAGCTGAAATCAGCACCAGCTCCAGTGAGAAGGGAGGAGAGTGCCATTTCTATGTGAATTTGGTGCTCTCCTGCTCTCTCCTTGTCACACAGCGCAGAACAGCTTTTGTGGATGCTGCACTGCACTGCATGACATCGACCAGAATCTGGGCCATGGAATCATGCGCTGAAAATGGCAGGGCTAAAATCACACGTTAAACGTTACGTACACCTGTGTACGTTATTTAATACCAAAACTGTGAGACTCAATATGAGCTGGTTAGAAGAGGGGTAGCATACATTTTCCTTGGCAACCATCCACCTCAGTTAAGAAGGCACATTAAGCTCTCGTGGAATTAACAGGATGCAGAGAATAACTAATTCCTCAAGGCAGAGGCTGCAACCTAGGCTCCCCACTGCACAGTCTTTGACACCAATGAAAAGCAGATTCATTATAGAAGAGAGAAATAAGGTGCCATGTAAATTCTATCCCATCTAATGCTACTCTAAGAGAACAGAAGAAGGTGGAGTAAATCAGATCTCAATATGGAATGTGAGGTCTCCAAAATAATTAGTTAGAGAAAGTTAATGCAACCCCAATATCAGTAGGGTCACTTTGATGCTACAGTGAACTTTCAAAGGTTCAAATGAAATTCAGTGCAAACATTATATTTGAAATGATGACAAGCTTTTGCCTAGACACACACACACACACACAAACATACACACACATCCATGATAGCACACACGTGTGCATGAACACACTAACACATGCACAACACAGGCAAGTGGGATCTGACGCCAGCTTTTAATGTTTTTTATTACTTTTGAATTTGAAAGTGTTTGTAAGCTCTTTCAGTCTTGAAGTCCTTTGTTGGAACTCTGAAACTGACAGGGTCCTAGAACCATTGCGACATGATTCTTGGACTCTGAGGCAGGGTTTAATAACTGTGAAGCCTTGTATGAATGTTGTGGACGATATGCATAGCTTCCAGATTGAATTAGTTTTAGGTTTTATTTTGTAATCATAGGTTCATCTACCTCTGTTTTTAAGTAATTTGTATAGGTTTTTTAATCATAAAGTGTTATTATCAATCCTAATTTCTGGGTTTTTGGATGATATAGTACATTCAACTTCACACCACCAAGCGGGGGCCTAAGGCAATGTCCATCACACGTTTGCGATGCAGGGAGGGTTGGCTGCAAGATCTTGCTTTGCACAAGCAAAAAACCTATAACTCAACCACTAAATGCAATACATACACCTCATATTAGTTACATTTAAAATTAACAGAAGATAAAAGCACAACATCACTAAAAAGCAACAAATACTCAAACCCACAAGTAATGCAATATTCATGGTGATCTCTTTAACATAATTAATGGTAATGTGAGAAGCTATAGCATCTGTAAATTTATTTGCATTGCATTACATATGTTACATCCAGGATGAGGCCGTGATCACTCTATCTGGTGCTTGAGTTATGATGTGCATCACTGCTCTGAAAGGTATGGATTGCAGACTAAGGGGTTTGCTTTGTGCCCATTATTTAATTTTAACTGTAGTTCACTCTATGTATACTAAACAACTAAACTAAACAACACAACACAACACAACACATCAAAGTGTAAACATGTACCCTAACAAATAAAGTACACTGTATCCTTAGTGCTGTAATCAGTAATGTCAATAGGAAAGTCATCAGCAGTGCCACCAGTGATGTCATCAGAATCATTTAGAATGGCATCTCAGGCCATGTGTTTCATGGTGGGGGTACGAGTTATGTTTTGTTTCTAACCTACCTTAAGTGGTGAGGTTTAGACTTTTTGATTTTGATGTTGAACTATAATCTCAATTTAACTGAGTTTTTTTCGGTGACATTTTGTAGCTTTACCTGAACCATAACTTTTTGCAACTATAGTTTTCATTGTGGTATATGGCCCATCGCCTATGCATCTTGCCCCTGACACAACTACATCTGTGGCTGTGCTCAGATGCAGTTTAATGCATTTTCTATTCTGTTGCCAGGCCCTGTGATCAACCATTCTCACTGCAGAGTTTGGCTGCAATGTCTGGGTTGCAGCCAGACCATGGGTCAACATTCATTGTTTCCTCTCAGTCACTGCAAATCTTCACTTGCCTGAAGACTTATTTCTCTTTTTTTAAACAAATATCACAATGATCCTTAAACTCTCAAGTTCCAAATTTCATAAATGTCTTGAAACTCATAGTTTGTTTTAAATGATCCCAATTTAGAATATAAAATGACAGCTGTCTATTCATGAATGTCAGTTTCAAGACTTAACAGATTTACACAAAACCAACAAAAACATTTTTTTCTGACTTTCTGAAAAATTCTAATTCCATGCCAAGTTTATTGGCAGCTTTGGGCTGTAGGCAAGGGCATCATTTTTCATGAATGCAAAAATGGTTAAAGACATTTTTTCCTTTCGCTTAACCTTTTTGCCTTGGACGGGTCCACAAATATTTGAAGTCAGACTGATTATTCTAAAAGATTGGTATAACTTCTTCCACAAGATCAAAAGTCATAGAACAATCAAAAATGTATCTTCAATGCAAATTGCATAGCTAGATAAATAGATAGATAGATAATGTAATTTACTGCTAGTGCGTAAATGAAAGCACCTTTGCAAATTTATTAGACCCTCTTCCAAAGTATTTCCATAATAAAGCATAACTGGCATTAAAAACACTTCTTACTATGTTGTTGCTACAAATACTTTACAGACAATCCAATCTCTGCTAATGATCAGCCTTATTCAGTGCATTGTTTATCTCAATGCATGATTTAATCCCCTTGAATCCTAGTTCTGATTACATTTCTTTGTCAATGGGTGCTTGTTACAAAATGTGTTTCTGGTTGGCAGAGGTTTGCACCCTGTCCAAGCAGGAACCACAGTCCAAGTCAGGGCAAGTTACAAACACAAACCATCCCATGCAGTACCGAAGATGGGTTGATTTTCTTCATGCAACAGTGGTGATACGTCAGGTCTGTGATATGGTGGTTCTGAAGGCAATGCACCGAGGTCGATCCACACTGGAGAGGTGATACATCCACTCCGATCAACGTAGTGGATGGGCAGATGCACCGGTTCTGATCCATGCAACAGGGGCAATGCTTTGGTTCCAATCAAGGAAGTGGCGGTGATGTATCATTTCAGCTGCAGCAAATACCTTATGCCCGCTTTCAAGCGTCCAGGACTGGGGTGACACCACATGGCAGGACAGACTCGAAGATGGCAGGGTCAAGGTGTAGATGCAGGTTGGTTGGAAGTCTTTAATGTCCCTGAGTGCTCAAGCAATAGACCAGTCAGCTGGCTGTTGGAGTCGCTTCTAGATTCAAAAGATGCAGGTCCAGTCCTTCTTAATCACATGCAAGAGGGCAGCAGGCATCAGGTCAGCACTACAAAGCAGAAGCCCACAAGAAAAGCAGTCCAGTAAAGTGGCAGTCCTGGTTAAAGCACAACAGTCCTTCTTCCTGGCAGAGTCTTCACAGATTCAGAAGTTTACTGTCTTTGGGTTGTCAGGGGTCCAGTATGTGCTCCCAGTTTGGCCTTTGAAGTTGGGGAGACTTTAGAGACAGGCTTTTGAAGTGCACAGTAGTCCTGCCCTGGCTCCAGACTCATTACATGGGGTTATTCAGCTCTTTATGTGGTCAGGACACAGCCTATTCAGGTGTAAGTGTGAGGCTGTGCCCAGCTTCTCCCTCCCTAAAATCCCATTGTGTGTGGCTGTTTTGGGGGAATACATAAAGCCCACTGTCACCCACCCTAGACACGTGATCAGAGGGAGGCAGCAGGCACCAAATGGCTAAAGTAAGAAAATGCCAACTTTCTAAAAGTGGCATTTTCAGAATTACAATTAAAATCCTACTTCTCCATAGGTTGTAATTTTAAAATGTTATTCCAGATACATCAAACCCCAAAAAGACCTACATTTTCCAGATTGTGAATTACATTTTAAGTTGTTGTAAGGTAAACTCAATGTTAACCTATGGGAGAGATACGTTTTGTAGTAGTGAAAAATGACCTTGGTAGTTTTTCACTACTAGGAGATGTAAAACTTAAAAGTACACCTTGCCCTCTGGGTTGTTCAGGGTCATCCTTAGGGGTGACTTATATGTATAAAAAGGGAAAGTATGGGCCTGGAAAAAGGTAACTGACAGGTTCAATTGGCAGTGCAAAACTACACACACAGACTGCAGTGACAGGCCGGAGACATAATTAGAGGTCTACTTAAGTGGGTGGCACAATCAGTGCTGCAGGCCCACAAGTAGCATTTAACTTACAGGCCCTGGGCACATGTAGTGCACTGTACTAGGGACTTGGAGGTAAATTAAATATACCAATTGAGCATAAACCAATGTTACTGTGTTTGAAGGAGGGAGCACAAGCACTGGTTAGCAGTGGTCAAGTGCATGGAGTTCCAAAGTGAGGTCAGAAAAAGTGGAGGAGGGAGGCAAAATGTTTGGGGTGACTCTGCAAAAAAGACAATTTCTAACAGTTACTCATAAAAAAACAGGATGATATAAAAACAAATATGCAGGCCGTATTGCTACTATGCTATTTATCGCAATAGTAAGCAGATAAGAGTAGAATCATGACATGGTCCACTTGAGAGTTCACTTCTCATGAGTCACTACTCCTTTTCCACACTCAACAATAGTAGTAATTATCATATTACTCTCTGCGCTTCTGTATGTACATTGTAAGAAGAACTGCTAACATACTTTAACAAAACAACTTACAATTTCAGTGAAAACACTCTGGCAGCTGCATAAAAGAAATAGGACAAAACACTGACTACAAAACGTAATGTGGTGCTTACTAAAATCACAGTGCTCATCGACTGTCCGTATTATCCCAGTAAGGATGCCTTTGTACGAGCCTGTGTGTGAATTGACTCTATGGTAATTTGTTTATGTGTATGTGTGCGTCTGTTTTGTGCGAGTGTTGAGCATGATAACTATGTTTTAATATCACTAGAACAAAAAATGTGGCAAATGATGTCATTGTGATTGTGTCTCTTTATGTTCGTTCAATAGGTCAGATTAGCTAATTGTCTCTTACCTCCAAATGATCGGCCTACTTGTACAGCACTACATACAGTCCATCACTAGATGTCCCTGTGTAATCAGAAGTACAGGAAGCCAGAACCAAAAGAGTCCCCAGATAATCTTAAGAGGTTTACAGAACAAGCATACAAAGCCACAAGCCACCCCTAGTCAGTGTGTGTCTGAGAATGACTTTGAGTGTATATCTCATTGTGAGATATATTGAGCCGGAATGTGTTTGTGTGTGAGTTAGAGGAAGGGGTCCTTATCACAGAAGTGTGTAAGCGCATATAGTGAAAAGGTTTGTGGTTTTGCTGTGTGAAGAAGACACATACGAGAGTGTGGGTTTATCTGTACGCGCCCAGCAGTATGCTGAGCCTTGCTCTGTGGGTATGAGTGATTGATTATTTAGTTGTGTCTGTATATTTGTGTGTAAGAGTTCATGTGTACGAGTGTGCTATTGAAATGTGGATATGCCTCTGTGCCTAAATAATATTTATATATGTACCTCTATAGTTCATATCAAAATACATTTACGTGTATGTAGATAGATATTTAGATACACAAATAAACAGGACATAGCGGTGAGCAGTGTATTGTGCGGTTATTAAGTGTTATTATTACTATGGGAAGGCTCATAGGCAGGGCTGGACAGGCCTTTTATTCCAAAGGGCTTTTCCCTGGTGGGCTTGAGCCCCTGGAGGCCGGGTTTGAGAGCCCCTGGCCTCTCGTGGTGCTCTGTCACTTTCACCAGCTCCCAGATTTTAAGTGCGGCAGGCACAGGCGGCTTTGAGAGAGAGATAGAGAGAAAAAGAGAGAGGGAGAGGGAGGGTAGGAAGAAGGGATTAGGAGAGAGCCTGTGTGCAACTGAACTGTGCACATTGGAAAGAATATTCCACCTTATTTTTTTAATCTGGTTTCATGCTCGATCTTCATTTAATCAAAATGGTGCAGGTTTGGAGGATAGAAAGAAAGCTTTCCCTTGTGTTCACTATATGAATTGTATAGAAATCCTAAAGGGGGAAACTGGTTGTGATTATTATCAATATATCCATTAGCCCCACACATGTGGTACAATAAATAGTTTAACTATATCAGTACTCAGGAAGAAACTGAAAAACACAAAGTTTAGAGGTGTGAATCCATGTTTAACGGCAATCACTAGAAAACTGGAGCGGCAGAGTCTGAGTATTGGCTGATGAAGGAAGTCTATGTGTTCACCATAACCTGCAGACCATTATTTTCCTATGTTTCATACAGGCAGATGATGTGGGGCGTCAATTTAATGGCATCTGAAAGCAAACAGGATATTAAACTCATATAGATAATGTTTGTTCCAAATAGCAACAAGCAATGATTAATGGTAGTCATAAAATATATATAGGCTCTTTTTTATAGGTCTCTGTTCTAGAAATAAGCTGCTAGGGGAGCTGACTGTTTCTATTATAACCCTCTTTCCTAATGACCCTCTGGAACATAGTCCATTCAGTCAGGAATGTCAGTTGTAAACTGATGTGATCAGAAGCATGTAGGATGGCATCTGAGGTCATGTGTTTCATAGCGGGGGTGTCAGTTATGGATTGGTGACATACTATGACTGGAGAGTGTTAGGTTTTAGATTTTTAAATATTAATATTATACTAGAATTAATCTCAAATTAGCTAGGATATACTCAGCCTACTTGTAGTGAGAAAAACAATTCTCGACTCCACAGGGCTACCCATCTTCAAAAGAGATACACAATGTCCGGAAGCTCACACTAACAGAAAGCATATTTCTTCCAAGTAAATGCTTCCTCCATACCAGAATGTTAAGATAAATTACAGATTGCTTTGTTACCTCCCAGAAGGCGTGATTAAACAGAAGAGTGCCTACATCAATTCCACTGAATGCTTTATTAACCCCAGAGGATGTTTATGTTCCCCACACAGATTAGCAGAACGCTTAATTACCCCCTTACAGTGCACTTAGTTACCCCACACAGCATTTAGTTGACCCCACAGAATGTCATGTCACTGCCGCTGCACACTAAGGGGCTGATTTAAGAGCCCCTAGCACCTCCTTGCACCACATTAGCGTCATTTTTCTTTTATGCTAACATGGCCCAACAAGGCCATAATCACTGCGCCAAATTTACAAAGTGGCACAATGCATGCATTGTGCCTTTATTGTAACCCTTTGTGCTACATTATGCCTGCACCAGGTGTAATCTATGCATTGGGTAATTCCCCAATAAAGGGGGTGAAAAAATGGCACAAAGAAATCCAAAAGATTTTTTTGCATCATTTATTTCGGCACTTTTTACACCTGCTCAGAGCAGGAGTTAAAAGGAGTGATGCCATTGTTTTAAATTAGCCACAATGGGCTTTGCAGGATTCGCGTCAAAACTTTTGACACTAATCCTGCAAAGCTCTGAACTAGCGTCAACAATTTTGACGCTAGTTCCCCTAACTACCACCATGGTGTGCCGTATCTTAGATACGGCACACACATTGTGGCATTAGGGGGGCGCTAAAGGGCGGAAGAAAAGTCACTGGGTGCAGCACCAGCTTTCTTAAATTAAATCAGGGCCTAAATTACACTCACAGGGCTCTTACGTTACAATAACTACCCTACCCCACCCCCCAGGAAGCAATGCCTTACATAGGCATGTGCAATAGTGCAAATGAATGCTTCTTCAATAACAAAGAGCCAGCAGGCTTCCAAGCCTAGTGCTGCTGAGTCTGCTGGTACGTCTGGCAAACACATATTATCATACGCCCAGTCAGATCCTCTGGAGGAGTTTAATTGTTGTGGAATGGTATATGAATACTGATGCGTAGGCATGTTGACTGAACCTATTAAGCCTCGTTGTTTTTCTGAACAGGCATTTAGCAAGGGGAAGCATATCCGTGAATATGTCTTATTAGTATTCCGACGGCCTCTCAGCACCCCGCATTTATTGTAAAATAATAGAGCTGTTAATTAACAGCTTTCTACAAAACAGAACATCATGTGGATAAAAAGCTGATTTTCACAAAAACTGTGCCTATTTGTTCAGCGCGTTAGAAAATGTGAATATTATTAAATCGGATTAGGTACGTATAGGAGTATCTCTGGAGTATTACTGAGCGGTGGCAGGCTGTTTCTTTCTCAGCGTTGCACTGAATGTGTAAACAGTGCTCAGCTTACTATTTTAAATCCACAGTAAAGCTCACACTCTAGTCAGAATCGAAGACAGTGAATGGCCTTCATACTATAACCACTGATCACGTGCACTCAGGGGTCTTGCCGCGTGCCTGCCATATAACAGGCTGAAGGCAGAGTGCATCCTGGTAAGCTGTTCAGAGGTACACACATTTAAGGGCAGATCTATAAGAAGCTTGTGTTGCGCTTGCATTATGCAAGTGTAATGCAAGACATTAAGTGAGATTTACTATGCCACACAGAACCTCCTTGCCTGGCTCATCATGGCATAGTAAATCTGGAGTAGCGTAAGGGAGCGCAAGTCACTGCCTTGAGTTACTCTGCCCGAGGAAGTTGCTACATGGATGGAACATGGGTGTTCCCAACCATCCACCTTTGGTTTTTGGCTCCTTTCCAGATTTACTAACACTAGTAAACCTCGGAATGCATCAAAATGGTACGCCTTCCCAGGGGGGCCATAACGAAGAGAATATGTGTATTTTTCCATGTTTTTTCCTCTTTCTAAGTGTACTGCATTCTGCAGCACACATAGAAAGTGGAAAAAGCCTCAGTGGTGTCTGTACCTGGTTGTAACACAGGCACCCTTGCACCGAGGTGCAAGGGTGCCTGCATTGGTGCTTGGCAGCCACAAGTGTGCCAGCACAAAGGGAGAGCAGATTTGCCCATATCCTGATAGATATGGTGATTTCCTGCCCTCTCCATTTGGCACAGCAAGTTGACTTGCTGCGTTGTGTTGTGCCAAGTATTAGTAACCCTGCTCCTTAGTGTGTGCCTAAGCGGCACTGTGCATGTGTCCCATGACAAGCCCTGGGCGAAATTTTAATTACGCTGGTGTTAGTCTTGTATTTTGTGAATTCTGCATTATGCTTTGAGCGGAAACATTATTAAACAAAAATTGACAAAATAATGCCACTAAGCCACTTCACATAGTTACGTGTAATTTTCCATAAAAAGTTACCATTAACGCAGCATTTACAATGAAAGATTACAGCAAATTCACAAGAGCAAAATAATTTGAGAGGCTGTTGTTTGCTATGCTTTTGTTTTGTGTTTTGCTTATTTTAGCGTGAGGTGTGTCTTTGTGTCAAAACTTGGTGCACTTTGAGCTAAAATATAGTGCAACAGGAGGGATCTGTTTTTTACGTAGTCATATGTAATGTTGCTGCTATTTCACATAATTACACAAAAAGCAATTGTCACTAATTTTGAAAACCCTTTTGGTGGTCTCTATATATGAGGCCTTCAGCTCTTTAAGGATGATCTTAGGTTACTTTGGAGGGGATACACAGAACCTGACTGCAGTCACCCTACTTGGGCCCCTGCACCTTTTCCTAAATGAGTGGATCCAAAGTTCCCTGTTGCTGATTCAGGATACATGGCCATAGTTGTGCTTCCCCGGTTTGTACCATGCAATTCTTCCCTGAATGTAGGAGTGAAACAGGACCCCATTAGGAGCATTCCCCCATGGTTTCTCCCTAAGATTACTTTTCACCCCTCATTTAGGAACCCAGAGCCTCTACTTGGAAAGGATAAAATATTTGGCTCTGAATAAGTGGCAGATAATCTGCCCTGTCTCTGGTGGAAGAATGCATGCTGACACATGATCTGTAATGCCACAATATATGGAAGTAAAGTGTGCACTTTGAATGTACCTTTAGACGCATAGGTAGTAGAATATAACTAAATTATTCTTTGTTAAAAAAGGTCCTCCCAGTCTGCCTCATTATTGACATCCAGCGTCCAAAATTAACTGATTCACCTTTGCGGCTGATCATGTGTTACTTATGTGTTTTGCAACTGAATATACCTTTGGCTGCAGTTGTCGTCAAGGAAGGGGTGCCTCTTCATAATTCATCTTCGAAAGACAGTTTTCTTACCTTGGTTACCACTGACATGGTTGATGCTATAGGACCTCTCCAGAACTACCCAACCAAATTGCCTTTAAAATGGGTAGGAGAGGAACTTGCCAAACATGGCTTGTTGCTCTTTTGACAACTGTTTCATTATTTTCATGAGCTACTTGTATTGATAGTACTCAGTACGCCAGAGTTATAGACGTTAATTTTGACACCTCTCACTGCAGTATTTATAACAATAATACAATAATTTCCTACCAAATGCCCTAGAATTTGTTTGCTGTTACCCAGAAATAGATGCACAAGCCTTCACAGAATCCATCAAAATCCACAAAGATTCAGACAATAAGAACACCTTCGCAGCATCAGACAGTCGGATGAATGCAGAACTTTCACCTCACGTGGTGCCACTGTGTATCACGCAATATCAGCTCCTTTCACACGGTTGCCTGGTGAAGAGCCAATATCACATGATGCAGGCGAGGTGTCTTGGAAACTCCTGTATTCAGTGGCTTTTCAGCGCATCTTTGGAGGTTGTAAGCAATCAATGTCCCACCACAGGACATCGGCAGCAGCCTCACCAACATTTGTTTTTTTTGGGGGGGGGGAGGATTAGGTCAATGGGGCAGAAGTGGCTCTCAAGCTGTTCTTAGAATCAAGCCCTGTCTCCTCCAAGGCGATCCCCCATTCACACACAGCAAATTTTATTTTGAAGTTGTCAGGTCTGTGAATCTATGGGCACAATCCTGCAGGGACAGGATCAGGGTTCAGGTTGGAAGACCTGATCCCCATTACAGCATTCCTAATTTGGGTCAAATGCTGCAAACCTTAGAAAAAAACAAGAAGCGGGATGTGGCCATTTTAAATGGTATTGTAAAGAACATAGGAATGAGCTCTGCACACGTTTTACATCACTTGACAGTAGAAGGGTTCTCGCTCCTCTGGACCCCTCACTTTATAATATGTTGCATATGTATATTTATCTATACCCTCGATTATTGCATACGGGATGCAAAACCTGCTTATTAAACCAAGGGCACTGAACGGATGCTTAAAATGCTTTTTAAGTTCATGTTTGTAAATAATGTGCAGCAAACACCACAGAGTTTTCAATTACAACACTGTGAGAGCCAAGGTCGCAAAGGCCATGTCCAGAGTGCCTGCGGTAACTGCCTGCAACTTGGCTCGCTCGCTCAGCGCAATCAGTTTTATATTGCTGTCACCATAATGGGTGACATTTAATGTACGGTGAAGGGCAACAGTGAATTATTATGCACTCTAAAATGGATAACTATTTTGCTGGGATGCTCAGTGTTAAACTAATCTGCTGTCAAGAAGGCTGTTGTCATCCAGGAGCAAAATGACACTTTTGTTGTGAGCCATTAAAGGGGAATTGTCTTCTACCGTTAGCCAAAGAGCCTTTATAATTGGGCTCCCTAATAAACAGTGCCTTAGGTTTACTTTCGGTAAAAGGCATTTCGCAGAATGGAGATCGTTGTCCTTGCATGCGTCTTCACCTGAGAGTGTTCGAATTGTTTCTGCTGTCTTCGCGTTCAAACAGGGAAGATGGAAGAGCGACTGCATCTATTCCTTTTACTGAAGGCGTTTATACTATCCATAACTGCCTTCTTCTTCTTCATGCGAGGATGCCTTGTCTAATTTAAAAATAGGTTTTGGGTGTCTTCCAACTGTTCATTTTCATTTTAGTCACAACCCGACAGTGCAAAACTCCCTATACATGTAATCATTTCCTGGATGTTTGTATAAACAGTACCTATGCCAATAACTTGGACAAATATGGATGCAATGCAAAATTAGGGGAGCTTCCCCTAAATTGTAATTATGCCCACCGCGTTTCGTCACCACCAGAAGATTCGTTTCCCGAGCAGTATAACTTGCTTCACTTCACAGACATACACAGTTCTTTGGTTAACCCCTCTGCCCCTCCTTCAAGGGTCGGTGGGGCGCATGATACGCCTCTAACTTCGAGTGTTTTGCGTCTGTGAGGGAGTTGACATAATTCCATTCTTGCACAGGGTTTTACCCAAAAGAAAATGTGAATTAGACACACACGTTAAGAAG
This sequence comes from Pleurodeles waltl, assembly GCF_031143425.1. Classification (NCBI taxonomy): domain Eukaryota; kingdom Metazoa; phylum Chordata; class Amphibia; order Caudata; family Salamandridae; genus Pleurodeles; species Pleurodeles waltl. The sequence goes on from NC_090444.1 coordinate 1,219,810,496, forward strand.
CAAAAGTACAAAACAGATTCTGACAGGTGTAGTCAACGAATGGGATGCCCTGCGAGCGAACAACACAACTAAATGTAGTATTGCAGTGGAGCAGCTGCCTTCCACCCCCTCTGAGAAATAAATTGGAAAGAGCTACTATTAACAGTTCTGCCTTTGTCCTTGCCTTCGCTCTATAGGCAGAAGCAAGGTAGAGGACATATCTGTTGCTTCAACTATCCCAATCCTCAAATCTCTACAAACTCGACAAAATGGCTGACGAGACTTCATGTGGACCCCAACTCCACTATTCTCCCCCGTCAGGCCAAGCCAGGCCCAGAAGAGGTTGGCGACTCTCTCACAGTGTCATAAGTACTGCTAAATGAGGATAGGAAGAACATCTACAGCACAGAGAGAGTAAAGCAAAGAATGAGGATGGGGCAAGTGGCAGCAGATGTCTGAGGGTGACAGGACACCAAGTAGTTTTTAGATTTTAGGGATTGAAGCTGCGGAGGGACTAAGCGAGTCCCAGGGGACCAGGGGCCAGATGTAGCAACGGGTTTTACCCATTCTGTGTCTATGGGAAAATGTGTTCGTACATATGGCCCCAGGTTCTTTATCTATTTTTCTCAAAGGAAGCAGGCACAGGAACTGGCAAGGGTGGTTGGAGGCTATGGGTATGTCTTTTAGGTGTCAAAGACATTAGTAGGTCGTGAGAATGTGAAGAAAGTTTGCTGAAAGTGTTAGTTATTGTATTCTTGGCTTCACTGTGACACCTCACCCCCCAGCTTAATTTGCTTGTCTATGATGGCAAATATATCGCATTTATTACTCAGTGGGGTTGGAAGGCAGTTGCTCATGTCAGGTACAATGAATTTAGTTTTACATTTGGGCCTTCCGTGGTGACAAACGATGGAGGTATGGGCATAGTCAACAATAAGTTTTTCAGAAGAAAGAGACAGACCATGATACTTGCAAGGTAGAAGATCGTGTTATGAACACAATTTGAAGTAGATAACAATTATTCTGTAAAAAAGGTTAATTAAAATTTACTTTACAAGTCTTGCTGTCAGTACCGAGGAGAGCTGCTGATGAGGCATTGATGATGTCTGGTCATGGTATTGGCATTGCTTTTGATTTAGCAGAGGACATTGGTGTTTGCAGTTGGATGACAGCCTTACTGCTAGAGAACATTCATGTGTAAGATTAATCTGATGTGTGTGATTAGAGAACACATGCAAAACCATACACTTTTTGTTGTGTTGCTGATGATATCTCACCATGTCACAACACCATATTTATACCCAGGTGGTGAATTGAAAACTAAAGTTAAAACTGAAAAAGGGTTGAGCCAAGACTAAGGTCCTGGTGCTAGTAGAAGCAAAAAACACTCTCCATTGATTGACCTCCTTTTTAGGAACGTCTTCATAGACTATACTGGAAGTAGAAAAAAAGTTATTGTAAGAGTTCAGGACACCAACTTCCTACTTTTTGTACTCTGGAAAATTGTTATGCTCTTTCTAGCCGACCAGTGGGCGAAATTGACAAGAGCCCTTATGGCAGCACATTCAAAATATTGCAACATAATTTAAACTGAGCTCCCACATGTGAAAGAGAACCATGCAAAATTACACATTCCTTTTGCTTCAGGCAGAAACAAAAATAGTGCAAGGTTCTTTCCACCAGGTATAAGATGTACAAGGTCACGGGGTCATGATATCAGCAGAAACTGAGATCACACTACATGTCTAGTGTGACTCTGTGTTTGATGACTGCACACCAGATCAAACAACACACCTTCAAACAGATGAAACATGGAGGCAGGTCCATGGAATTTCTTGGGCATTGGCCATGGAATGCAAGAAGTGCAAACTCAATGGCAGAACCAAACTACATGCATTTCACGAAAAGCCTTAAAAAAAATTGTTTTGGCTTGCCCATAAGTTAACTCCATTTACATGATGGCTGACAAATACTGGACTCATCCTTCCTCAAGCGGACTTTAAATTTCTCCTCATCGCACCAAATAAACCCTAGCTTGACTACAATTTTCTGACATGAAGGTACAAAAACATAACGTGCTCTGAAAACTACCTAATAAATAAGTACAAATAATAAACTTATTTATAAGCCTTCTTGCCACGAAACTCGCCTCTTTCAGTTAAATTATCCATGTGCATCTGCGTGTTTATTTGAAGTTATGGGCAGACAATCTACACAAAAATGTCAAGAAAAATTCAAACATAATTCGAGACGTTTATTTCCTTTCCTGACTTCTAGACTTAAAGCTGTCATGCTAGAAAGGGCAGTATTATCATCCCAATGCAGCTTTTTTCATCTTAACCTCGATATGCACCGAACCTCTTGAAGAAAAGTAAGTCAATAAATGGAGCACGGCAAGAGTGTGATGATCTCAGTCTCTGCTGTGCATTAGCCACCCAGCAAAGCTGCCCTTTTAGTTCAGAGGACAGGGACATAAATAAATAACTATTCACTCTGAGTATTGTATTTATGATAAGCGGAATCTGCTGTTAAATTGCAGCACATGGGCAGTTCACAGTGTCCACAATCATTTTATAGACCTTGTGTGTAGTGTCATATCTGTACAAATAACGCTACTGCTGTAAGAACATTAATGTTCAGTCAAACCTGTTATTGTTGGCAGTGGTTGTGTTTTCATTATGCTTATACGCCATTTTATAAATCAAAGTATACATATATTTCTTTCTAATAAGGTTTTGTGTGACATCACAGCATCATGTAAGAGTCACTTCAAAGCATCAGATTTACAGAAGAATTTCATGAAGCTGTGGGAGATTAGATAAAAAATCAACGTTAAACTAAACACATTTTCAGGTATTTTTCAGACTCCAGTTTACTGGAGAACATTAGTTTTCGGAAGGTCCCTGAATCAGAGATTAATATGTTCTGCCTTCAGGGTTATATTCATGATGCTCAAGAGTCTTGGTCCTGGACCAGCAAGCACCTCCCTCCATGTTTCAACATTTGACCCTAGTTGGTCTATCATCTTGGAAGTGGCTACTGAGGACCACTTTGCAATGTAGTGGGGTGCCGGTTTCTGTAAGAAGCTATGGTCCACTGGAGCAATTTGGGTTCAGAAAGTTGTACAGAACAACTGATAACATATTGGCCCTTCAGGTAATTAATGAAAAATATGTCTCTATCAGAAGGGGAGTGACTTATGGAGGCCATGTAGATTTCTCAATGGATTTTGATAAAGTAGATCAGGCAGTGCTGTGGAAGAAGCTTGCAAGGCTGGGTATGCCAAGTATCTTGTTAGATCTGGTCTCCCTTCACTCCTCCACCTGGTGTAAGGTACTGTTAGGTTGTGATAGTGGTTTATCCCTTGAAATTCCAACTCTGAATGGACTAAAACAAGGCAGTATGTTAGCCCACTGCACTCCTCCCTGTATATTTCAGATTTGCCCAGCCACTTAGCCCGGAGTGAGGGTCACCTGCACTTCTGGATCACGTCAATGTTTCTTCCAGAACTTCAAAATCTCATCCATGATGGATGGTACTAAATCAGAACAACGACAGTTACGGTAACAAAAAGTAAGGCAACAGTTTATCCTGACCAGACTAATTTACACTTACAGTCTTATGAGCTTAAGAAGCATATTGCATTGAAATGGGTTAAGGTAAACGGTTTCAAAGCATTTATACATCCCAGTGGGGACTATGGGGATCATTATGACTTTGGCGGTCCCACAGCGGGACTGCCAAAGTTACAGAGAGGACGCTGCCACCATGCCGGCAGCATTGTCTCCCCCTCGTATTACAATATTCCTGCGGGTCTGACCGGCGGGAACAGTGCTGTGGTATTGGTCTTGGCTCCGTTAAGGAAGCTGAGGTTAATACCGTAGCACAACAGCACCCTCAGAATGCACACTGTCTGTACTGCATGGACATGGGCAGTGCGGGGTCCTCCCTTAGCCCCTATAATTGTGTTTCCACCAGCTTTTCCATGGTGGGGTATCCCTCTATTGAAAAGCTGGTGGAAACAGGAGTTGTGATCAGCACAGCGGCACCGAGTTTAGCGCCGCCGTGGCTGACCACGAGTCTGACCACCGTCAGCCCATCGGGAACCTCGTTACTGGCGGTGATGGCAGTCCCATCGTGATCCGTCTGCCAGGGTCGTAATGTGGTGGTCAGACCACCTGGAGAGTGGTGGTCGAAGGACTGCCAGACTTATAATGAGGCCCTATGTGCGTTGTACTCATGATTATTATTGAAATTAAAGTCATATATTCAAAATACATACGTAATATTCATCTTCAACATTTCATACATTTTAGATGGTGCACCCTCTTAGACTATTTATTTAATTCTGCCCACAACTTGAACAAAGTTTTCAGAAGCTCTGCGTTGCTCCTTGGGAGTTGGGACTACAATTTCCCAGAATGCACATGGTCAGAATCTTCAAATGGCCACTGGATGCTGGTCAGCTGGGCTCTGCTTGCAGGACGTGATTCAGGGGACTCTGGGTAGCTCCTTTGTACCTGTAACAAACAGGGAGTCCCTCCTTGAACCAGTTGAAGCCAAGCAAAGTCCTTCTTGTGGTGAAGCCCAAGTGTGCAGCTGGTGCAGTGTCCAGGTGGAGGTCAGGAGTCCAGCAGGGCAGTCCTCCTTCTTCTGATGTTCTTCCTTGTAGAGATGTGGTAGGGATCTGGGAGGGATCTGATGTGTGGCTGCACTCTGCCATATTTATCCTCGCTCCTGAGTGAAAAACAGGGGGTTCACCAGTCAGGTGCAGGGTCTTTCCCCTTGTGATGACCACTTCCTGGGAAGTGTGGCAAAGATCAAACTCAGGGAGTAACATTCTTCCAAAAATTCATCATGGCTGAAACTGATTTTTGGAGGTTACAACTGGCTGAGCCCACCCACTGGTGTAGCTAAAAAATCTTAAACACACCCTTCTCCTGCCATCTCCTAATCTAATTAGGGGGACACCTAATTGTCTGGGTTTGCAGAATTTGAGGGAGGTGCGGGGTTGCTCCAAATGTCTTTCCTTGCCTTTGAAGATCAGTATGGCAGCCCTTCCTGCTTCTCCATCTGCTGAGGGACATTCTTCTGCCCCAGGCACATCTCTTTGTGTTCAACCTAGGCCACTGCACACCTCATCAAGGCAGCCTGGCCCGGCTGCCAGAGGCTGGCCAATCAGAGAAGGGCACTACAGGTCTGAAGATGGCAACTTTTTAGGTTGAGTTTAAAACTCTTTGCCTGAACAAGTTATAATAAAGCCAACAATTGTAAGTTGTGGGATTTATTACAACAATTAATTTGCTTCCAAACTTGTGGTATCTGACAATTCAGGGGACTTCAGAAATTAAAATAAAGTCACCCCATTCTAGTCTATGTAGGCCATTAACTACAGTGATGGAAAAACGAATTTGGCTGTTTTACCCCATCTGGTCTTATAAAACTATTTTTATAAGGTCCCTGCTTATAGCTACAAGGCACCCAGCCCCAGGGGCACATAGGGCACACCTTAGGGGTGACTTATATGTAAAAATAAGGTAGTTTAAAACTTTGGAAGTACTTTTAATTCAAAAGTCGAATTTGCATATAACTTTAATTAAAAGCAGCCAGCAAGGCAGGCCTGCCTTTACAATGACACTGGGCATCTCAGCAGTGCACCTATAGTTGCACTACCTATGCTGAAGTCCCTAAACCTACATGCCCTACCATATACTATGGACTTCTAGGTAGGTTGACATAACCAATTATAATTAGCCTAATTTCCATACTTATTTTATACAGAGCACAGGCCCTGGGACTGGTTAGCAATACTTAGGGCAACCATCGGAGTCAGGAAAACACCAGAAAAAAAGTGTGCAGCACCATTCTTCTTAAATATGCCTCTTAATAGTGCAGTTTGCTTGTCTAGCTGTCATTATAATGCTTGAATTATGTCAGTTGAATCACCTAACAAACGTTAATCATCTCCCTTAACAGAGCCCATTTCATAACGTTCAGAGAGCTAAAAGAAACTGTCGCACCTCCTCTTCCTCTGTAAGTTCAGCTGCATCATGGCGTAGTTGTACATATTAAAATATTGATGTCTTTGATTTTGCAGATCTGAGTTTTTAAGGCAGATCCATCCACCTGGTTGTCACAAACAAGTACTTTAAGCTCTTTAGGAGCCATTAAAATGATGGATAATTGATAACCTATTTTCTACTAGAAATGTGTTGTCTACTTTACATAGGGTGCTCATCTGCATGCCAGTGTTCTATCCAGAGAAGCCTATAGTTATATGTTTCCCCTTAAACTTCAAGTCGAAACATGGAAATAACCCCAAATGTTGGAGAAGAGGATGTTTTATTATTCTAACTCCAATCCTCAGATATTGGAGTAGAGGCTTTAGGAACCTGACTGTACACACGGTTAGAGTGAAAATGGCGGTATGTCAGCGTGTTCTCGTCAAATGCTTTTACATGTGCACCAAAGAATGAATTATTTGGCAGATAAGAAGCTTGTACAGATGGATCACTGGCCTACTGAAGTATTTTTACTGTTTTTTTGTGACACTTTGGATCAGGAGATCCTGGCAGGCCAACATCACTGCCCTGGAATATTGTCCTTGGCGTGTCCCTTCAGAGGGAAGGCCTGAAGTCTCATTATGGGACTAAACACAGAGCATTGATTCTGCACTGTCAAACATCCTTTATACAGAGTAATTTTAGCAGAAGGTTTGGAAGACTTATACCTTTTATATGAAAAATCATAGTCTTCATTATATTCCCCCCAGAGCATCAGACTACAGTTTCTCTTTAATCGAGAACACTCTTTTCGCTCTGACAGTTTTGTTATTTTTTCATTTAAAAGATCTTGCAGCATCCCCCTTTGGCGAAGAGTCTGGGCTGTCAAAGCATTGGATCTGTATGCTAATTTTCTTTGTGTTAATGAATTCTGTTCTGCTACTAGCTGTACAGAAAAAGTGAGCTTCTGTAATCAAAATAAAATGCCTGTATAGACGAAAACAGCAGTGCACTGTCTAAAGCCCTTGTAGGACATCACATCATTTGTGTTAAGGATAGGGTTCAGGCGTCAGATATTCATAGGATCTAAAAAAAGAAAAAAGCAACATTATATTAATGCCAGATCACTGAAAACAATATTATTCCATCTTCGTGACCAGTTTGGTCCAAAATGCAAACGTTTCTGCAAATATTTCACAAATGTAAGCTCACATTTGTGTTGTTTTTCATGGAGTGCTCAGAATAGGTGTTGTTTAGCAATTTTAATATCAGCACAATAACTACTGTAGCAATTCTGAGTCAATTTAGGCATGTTTTCCGATGTCCTGCTATTAGTTCACATTGTAATGTTTCAAATCACCAGAGGGGGGATCAAATATATGTTTTACTACATCATTAAACAAATATGTTTCATTGGTCAATGCATGGCATTTCTGGAAGTTTTTTATTATAACTGATTTAACAGCAGGGACCTGTCCACTTAAGGTTAGACAATCATTTCTGGAAGGAGGCAAAGAATTATGTTGAGTTACCTAGGCAAAACACAGATACTTCTGTGTGACCCTTCGGACTGAGAAATCACAGCTATGTACAATGGCTGAATGACCGGACCAGAATGTATATGATTTTAGGAAATATGTCACATGAATACATGCATAAACCTAGACACTGATGTTTATGCATGTTGTAAGCTTTTTTTAGTAACTGTGCCTTTCTACCCCGAAATTGCAGGGTTGAAGTAAATCATTTGGAGCCAATGCAGACTATATAGCAGTTGTGCACCCACTACTTTAGTATGAAAAGGCTGCACAGCATGGCCAGGTGCTGACGACCAGACCACCCCCTCACACCTAATGATTGTCAAGCTGGATCTAGATGCATAAACAATACACCCAAACATCTGTGGGGCACACATTACTTGCTTTAGACATGCACCTGCGCCTTTGTGAATAGGACACTTTAGTCTCATTTAATGTGTGGATGGCACCTTGCCAGGTCAGCCGATACTCTGCCCTTACATTTGTTGGCAAGGACCCTCCACCACATTTAGAGAGAGTCAGGTGAGGAAATCTGTGTTTTTTGTTCACTGGCTGGCCTGCCAGAGTCCCTGATTATTAAATCAAGTTGGGTTACTAAAACAATCTCCCAAAGTGGAAGCTTGTTTCAGTCAAACTAAAAACAATGGTCCTGGTCCATGGCCAGATTCCTCCTTGCCCTCTCTCTCTAGGGAGGGAAAGTCAGTGAAGATCAGTTGGCTCTAAATAAAGCACGCTGACTGTCACTGTGATCCGGCAGTCCAATTGTGTTCAGACCTCTGGGTCAAGGGTTTGTGATGGCAGAACCCAGATGTTCCATCTTTGGAAACTCTGCAGTTTCCCCTCCTTTCAATGAGATAGAGCAACCATGAGTTTGATAGGAAGTCCCATCACCAATTTATGGCAGTGCTGTCCTCCCACAAAACTGTAAATGTGGCCCTCGGTGTTTATTGTGTTACTCTCCCGTAACACTGTTTTATACACTAGTGGTGTGGTTACTGGATGCAGGTTTCACCTTCAACCTTTATGTGTAGTGTGTATTGAGTTTGCAAGAAACACAAAACTGAGGAGAGTTCAGAAATCTTATTATACTTTTTCCGTATTTATTTGGCCAGAGTGACAATCTGTAATATATACCTTAACAAAAAATGATACAGTAGGTTTCTCCTAAGGTACAGCCTATTTTTAAGGTAGGCATTGAATTGGATTAACACTCTTTCCTATCTGCCTTTACCCTATTTTTGCTGAACATTGTCTATATCAGAGGTGTTTTATTGACTCAAGGGGCTAACACCTTGATCCTAATGCTTCTTGTATTATGAGGAAATGCATTACTCAGGCAAGACCCAAATTAGGTGGGAATTCTTGTTATTGTTTCTGAGACAAATAGAATGTCCATGAATTTGTGAACAGGCATGGACTGTGTGGGACATTAACTCACTGAGCCTTGTAAGAGCACAGAAGTACAGAGAAGTTTGAAGGCTGAACCATGAGTAACATCTAAGGATATATTTCCAGTGGAGCTTTGAAAGCTTGATAGAATCACTAGGGTTTCAGTGTTTTTGGGAAATGAAGCTAATAACGCCTTTGATGTTCTTTTGTCCTGGTGATGTCAGAGTGTCAGAGTGGCTTTTTTCTTCTGAAAGGATCTTACTTTTATAGCAGCTCAGCGGAACGTATGTGTCAAGTGGAGGATCACGTTGCCGAGCCTTAGCTGATGGTCCTGTGAGTAGTGTTCTGTGCAGGGTAGTATGTATTTGTCTCTTTTTCCATCAATAGCAGTGTTCTCAATGGTAAAGGTCTGCAATAGTCATCCTTTTTTCACTTGACCACCATGAGGTTTTCGTAAGCTGGGGTTATGTGCTGGATTTTCTTTGAGCTTGTAGATTTTTATTGACTGTAGCTGCTTCACCAGTCCTGCGGTTGTTGGGTTTCTCCAGGAGGATAACATCTCTTGAAGGTGGGGTTGAGGAGGATTTGCTTTCATCTGTCAAGGGCCGTACTGTCATAAGAGTTCACTTACTGTTCCTTTGAGAATGACAGATGGAATGTCACTCTGATGCTGTTTGTGTTCTCAGTTTTTATGATTATTTGACCCTCTGTTGTCGATTGTCTCAGCTGTGGGAAGGGGTTTTGTGGCTGTTGGGGGCATACACAAAAACACAGTCACTCACAAACACATATGCGCACATTCACTACAAGCATATCCATGCCCACATCTCTCAAACGTGCATACTTAACTTATCCATGGGCCTCATTAAATGGGATACTCACTGCAAACATGAGTGATAGCATGTCTGCCTTATTGTCACCGCATCAGAAATAATGCACTTGTAATATTGCAGACTTGATATCCATCACAATCCTGACAGAGTATCCCATCTGCCAAACTCAAAATCAGCGTAGGGGGGTGGAGGTGTGTGTGTGTGTGTGTGTGTGTGTGAAAGAGAGAAAGAGAGAGAGAGAGATGGAGAGTGTGAAATTAATTTCTCTCCCACCGATTATGAAAGAGCCCTAATTTACAGAAAAATTCAGTTGTGATGGTCCTGAGTATCCCCTGCACTTCCACACTAAATAGTGGGTCCTAAAACTGAACACAGTGTGCCAGCTTATCATCCTATATATTCATTACCACTGACCAGGAGGGTAGCTGCCTTCTTTAACACCTGTACCACAAGGCATGCTGCAGAGTGGCCAGTCCCTAGAGTGTTGCACTGGTGAAGAGAACAATAGGGCAATGTATAGTATTTGTAAGAACCAGACAACTTTTATGCAGTGAGTCAATCCAGGGGATTTAAAATAAAATTCGTTCTATTGGATTTTATTTGAATTAGTGAAAATGTTTGTGTTCCACATGATTTTAGATATTGTTTACACCTTATATAAATTCGTCACTTTCTATTTAGTTGATATTCAATTATTCTTCCTTAGTTAACAGGGGACATGTCTTCAACCCTGTGCATTTGTATTTTGCCTAGTCTCCCTGCTGTAAATGACTCTGTATTTTCTCTTCCCCTGTTCTTTAAGAGTAGCAGATGATCATTCTCGTTCCTACTTGATCTTAGTGTATTATAACTGGTCGTCTTAAGGCAGCTGCATACAATTCACATTCAAAGACAGGTGTGCAGAGAGCGTGCAAACAGTTCCCAAGTAAATTCAAAAAGTATTTGAAGCAACGGTGAAAAAAGGGCCCGTTATTTGGGCCTATGGGTGTTACTGGCATTTTGAAATTACCACGAGAAAAAGGGCTGCAACTGTCATCTAAGTTGGTTCAGAATATGCACCTTCATACTTTATTTTTAATCACTTAAAGGAAACTAGGTAAGTTTTGTTTTCCCCTATTTCCCCCTCCTGAAGTGTTTTCTTGCCAGTGGAAGCCGAGCAGGGCAGACAATACATCATGCCCGGGGTTAATGTTGTGGGGTTGCTGGGTCCACCCTCATTGCTCTAAACCGCATAGCACCGTGAGGAACAGGTAAGCTAAATCCCATGAGCAGCGGCTGTAAAGCAACATAAAGGCTTCATTCCAAGGAGTATGCGTCTTAAATCAAGGGGACTGTTTTTCCAAATGTTAAGTGGTTTTCACTTAAGCCTAAAATGAATATTCTTTTGAACCTGTACCAGACACTGCAGGATGTAATAAAGCATGAAGGCACTCCAACATGGCAATGAATGTAGAGTTGTTTTATGTTTTTTCTCCTGTACAAAGGGAGGGGGGTGTTTCTGATCTGCAGCAGGGTCTCATTCTAACCAATGCAGCGGCTGAGAAACACCACCATTAGCGGTGGGCTCGTCGCAGTAAGAAGCACGAGATCCACCTGGCTCCTTTATGCAATGATTTTCGGAAAATGTGAAAAAGTGCAAGTCCCATAACCTACGTGATTCCTTTTGTTCATCGGGGTCTTTTAGGAGTGCCATGTGTTTCTTTGTCTGAATATGCATGTTGCATGTTGCATGCTCTTCTAAAACATGGTAGACACTGCATGAAAAATTCACGGGAAAATCGAGGCACTGACGGGCACACTTTTGTGTGTGCACAATCATGCAACACAAACATCACCCCACCACTCCTGTGTGCTACAACCTTGTTATTTTTGTCATCAATTTATAACTTTATTGGTTCTTTATTTGTGTACATTTGTATTGATTGTGATATGCTAGAAAGTTGGGGATGGAGAGTGAAATACCCAGGTTTACAGCTAACACGGTGCTATTTTGAATTAATGAAACATGCCCACATTGCATTACGCTGCATTCTGCTCTGATACTGTGGCAAAGCTTCAATCTCAATGAGATAGATAGAGTGTTTGTGAACAATTCGCTGCACTGTTATGAAATTGGCTTTCTTTCAAAACCCCCCACTGGTTAAGAACGATCCCAAAAATCTAACTCAAGTCAAAGGTGTAAGAATGTATTTGCCTGTTATTAATCATGCTATAATTATTTGTTTAGAGAGCTACATGTTGTTTTAAATTTGTGCATGTTGTGATGGTGCTTACACAGGATGAAATGCATTTAAAACGTGAATAGGTGCAACTGTGGTTCATGCGTCATCTGGAGTGTCTATACTACTGGGTAGTTCTGGGGTGGCATGCATGCAATCAACAATACAGAACAGAACAATGCATTTAGGCTTGGAGGTGATTGCTTGCAGGATATAGCCTGACTTGCATGATGGCGGTCCTTATACAAAAAACGAAAAGCTACTATTGCAGTAATTTCCTATTAACAAGGTACCGGAAATAGCATTTTTCTCCTGTGCTGCACATTTCGCAGAGTACACCAGTCAGTAGTCTATAATGCGTGCTTCTCAGACATTGCGAAACTCTTGCGTCTACTACTTGGGTCTCACCGCCTCTCCGATGGAGCCTGGGAATGCTTCACCGTTCTTGTGGCCTGTGGTATAGAGAAGCTTAGAGTGAATCTTTCCAATAGACTCAGCGTGTGAAGCATAGATTCTGTCATGATTAGAGGAGCATGGAAGATGCCCCCCCCCCAAAAAAAAGGGCAGAACGCCCTCTACAGAAATGCCACCAGCCCTCTTCAAGTTGGAGACAGTATACCATGTTGTAAAGTGTGAGTGTCTTCGTCTGAAGCAGTGAAATTGTGCTGCCCCCTTAAATCGCTTGAGATGTGCATATTTGAGATAGTACAGCCCAATAAATTGCTTTATGATTGTAAGAGCGCTGCTTCCCTCAGTGGTGAAACTAGTATTTCCCAGGCCTAATAAACAGATGTTTGTTTCAAACAGGCAAGTCTGTAGAAAGACATCTTGTCCAATCTCCATTGTTTTAAAAGAAACATGAAGGAAACGAGTTAAGTACACCAGGAAGCTTCGGAACGTTTTTGACGTCCTGAGTACACCCCTAGCATGGAATTACAAAAGAGCTTATCAACCTATACCTCATTACACTGAAGTTACTGTGTGTAATTCAATTAACACTTTTCTTCTCTTAATGATACTAATTCGCTGATGAAGCTTTGGATTACAATTACGTTAATGGCTATTTTGTATATTTGTGTAATAATAGAGGGCTTTTTTGTTTACTGCCATGACAAAACATCTGTGGGTGTTAAGTTAGCAAATTCATTTTGCAAAAGTTTTTTTATCAATTAAATATTGGCTTACGTATAATTCCTTATTTGCCAGATGACCTGGGTCAACCACAGTAAATTAACTTTTGTGGTTCATATTTACAAAAATACTGTTAGCTCCCACTCAAGTTCAAGTATTAACATTATGCAGAGATGTTGCACTCTGATGTGGGAGTAATTCTGATCTCAGTGCCACGAAACTAGTCTTGCATTGACAACATACACAGAGACGCTGATTTTTTCGTGGGTGTATGAGAATATTCTAATAGGCTACAAAAGCTGTTCATTTTTGGTATACAATATTACACTGCTGCAGTAGAGATTTTCTCTACAAACTTTGGTCCCTTCTACTTTTGTCACATGACAGGTACATTAACTTTCTCACGCGTAACAGAGTCACATTTTAGGAATCTATAATTACAGAACGTGGAACCAGAATTTCAAAATGCAGCCAGCTAGAAGGTTCCAAGTCCACCAGGATACATTTTGTCCTCGTTTAAGCTCCTCCCCCACGGCACGGTTTATGCATAGTCAATTAGCTAAGCTGTTAGATCCCTAGGGGGACGGGCCTGACAGGGAGCCAGCTGCGCACAGCAGGCGCCCATCCCTGGTGGCACTCTCTGAAAACAGATTTGATTTCTGTGACTATCTGGAAAATGTCAGCTGAGAATCGAACAAAAAGTTTGTAATTGTAAATAAATTCAACGTGAAGCTGAGCGGATCACTGGCTTGGTGTCTCAAAAACAGCAAGTTTGACCACTACATAGAGGGCACTGCTGTTTCTGAAAATATGTCAAGTAGACAGGATGCGTGATTTTACGCTATAAATGGGCTGCACATTGACAACCCAGATGTGCATGAATAATGGCTGCCGGATGTTGTGGGGAGGCAGAACTGATACAGTGGGACAACACGGTTGGCCTTCAGAGCTATGGTGTTCAAATATAGAATATGCGTTACGATGATTTACTACACATCCGCTGATGCCTAAAACGAAGTAGCAATAAAATGCTGTAAATTCCTGGTGCGTAGAAGCACTGAGCACCTTCATTAAGCAAAACACTATTCAAACACCCATTGTGCTGCTTGTCTCAGAGACTGCACTTTACATTTTACACAGATGGACAGATTCGGCTTTATTGTTTTTTTTTTTTTAACACTGTCAGTTAAAAAAAACATATATCGTTATATTTAAAAATCCCTCTATACGATGACTTTGAAAATCAGTAAATATCATTTTGAGTATTTTATTTGTTGCATTGTGAAAGTTTCTTATTTTAATCCCAGCAGGCATGTGTTTAATTTGTTAATGCCAAACATTTATAGTTAGTAAGTCACCAGTAGTCCTAAATACAGAAATGATCTATAAATAGTGAGACAAAATGGTATTATTAATAAGAAAATAGAAATATAGCGCAAGGCACATGGGAGCGAGTGAAACAACATTGTACCATGGACCCAAAATATTCGGTATCCTAATAGGGTCTGTGTTCGTCATGACTATATGATTCTTACATTGATACATGTATTCACACGTTGTATCACGCTTCAAGAGAGCACCGAGCATGTTGTTTCACTGGCACACACTTCATTGTGTTTTTATGTCCTTATTAAAATACTATTCGGTTTCATTATTTAGTGTTCATTTCTTTATTAGGGACACGTGGTGATTTATTACCTACGATCACACCAGGTTCCTTCTGAACCTTGGGTTCCCCCTTATATATCCATATATTTATGACTATTTCTTCTGTCATTCTAGCAATATGCCTGTTTAATTAGGAAAGGGGAACATCAACGTTGTAAAAGTCTCAGAAGCCATGCCCCGGTATAAAATGTAGGTACAAACTATTTTCCAAAGAGTTTCCACACTTTTACATGTACCTGTACCTCAGAGATTGATGAAGCACCCAACATCTTCCATGGGTGCATGAGGACTCACCATCCTTTTCAGTGGAGGGAGAGACTGAAAGACCCCACAAGTGTGGATGAAGTTATAACTGCAGTCTAGACTACACTCATATCATGGGTGTAGGGTGCCCTGGCACAAAGGAGATATACCCACCGCTGGACCCAGAGTATCCGAGCACACTCCTTTCCGCCCTTAAAGCCTTCCAAACCGGTGACTAAACCTGACAACTGTAGTTTGTGTGGCTTGTAATCTATACATCACTCTAGATACGGACTGCTCTTTTGCATTTTCTTACATCTTTCATGCACTTGGGTAGCCATGTATTATCTTACTTGCATGGCAAAAACTGGCATTTAATTGAGGACAGTCCCCTGTGTCAATGTTGCAGATAACAACATCTACCAGAGAATTTTGTATCACAGAAGACCCAATAAATTCACTTCTAAAATGCAGATTTCTTTAGACTTGCAAAATTGTTCTCAATCTACTATTTTCATGAATTTACTCCATTTAGGCTCGCAGTCAGTTACTGTAACATGGCACATGTGTGAAAGCTTACTGACAACCACTTAATATGTAATAGTCAGTATAAGCATGGAAATCCTCGTTTCCCATTGCGCAGTAGTAGTAGAGCTGTGGACTCGGCAGCATTCACACAAGATATCCATCTGCATTATTGGCTTCCTCCATCATTGATTGACGGCCAATGGTGTGAGTTAAACCTATCCATGGGTGCCTAACTAACATGTTCAGTCTACATCATTGTTACCGCCTCTTTCCAGTATGAGACTTGGCAGGAAAGCAGGCCCACCTCTGAGCCGCCAAAGAGCTCACCAGGAAGCACACCCCGCAGCAGGCGAGTGGCAGAATATTGATTGCTGTTGTGTAACCTAATACAGCAATTAATTAGGGGCATTTTCACCTCAGTTCCCATTTCAAGAACCTGGCAGGAACTAAAGCCTACTGGAACACCTTCAGATTAGGTAGAACTGACATAACTGACACCACAGTGTCAAATCAAAGCCGCAGAGCCCCATTGCGCACAGGGGACGTTGGACATGGTGGCAGTTTCGTTTCACACTTGAAAAGGCAGTTACTGCACTTGTAAAACATTGGCACACTTAATCCATTTACAAATGGTTCTAAGTGTATTTGGAACACATACTATTTCCTTTATACTCATTTTAGTTATTAAAAGCCTTTGGTAATTCACTATGTCTGCTGCAATGAGGTTAATATGATGCCTCCTTATGAACTTCCAGTAGAAGGTCAATGACGCATAGCACCCCTGCACCCCCTTTTGTTTTGCTGCACTTCTACTCTAACCCAAAGGAGACAACCTTACCTGAACTAATCAGAACTGGCGTCTAACGTGCTGGCATCCAAACCTCTGTTTACTTCAAAAACCATTATATAGTTTCTGTAGAATATCACCCGTACCGACATTGTAGAAAACAATCTTTGGCAATTTTTGCTATTGGTTGGATAAGGAGACTGGTTGTCAGGGTTAGCGCTGTTTCTGCATTCCAACACCCATTTGCTCACTTAGCAGTATTTATGCATATTTCTTATGCAAATTAATGTTACATTCACCGCAGTGAAGAATATATAATGAAGCATTCAGCTTCTTCGTGAGGTCAAGAGATCACGTACGGTGGACGACTGAGCCGCATGTAAAATATCCCATCCTTCCGAGTACAAGCCACAATTTGCCATGCATTATTGTATCACACCGCCTTACGCAGGTGGACAGGTAGCAATTTGGAATACTTCATCTGTAAATGGATGCAATCATCCCAAGATTACACAGTCATTTGTAGATGGTAAACATGGCTGTTGATCCTTTGTTTTCAGCTGAAAGCTGGGTTCATGCTTTCTCATTTCGTGCTGGTGTGTGTAATTTGATCGGCCTGAGATGATCACGAGATAGTAATTTCCTATGTGAGCAAATATGAATTCATCCAACCATAGACATCTTTTTGTAATGGACAGTTCTCTTGTTTATGTTACAGGCGTTTAGAAGTTATGAATGTAGGGTAGACCATGTTACTATGCGATATACATCTGCATCCATATCATCATCTTGTTTTCTGCGTTGTGCCAGGCGCAAGAGGAATCTTTGCATTTACTTATGGAGTCTGGAGTCCATACATTAACTCGGAATATCTCCAAGTTAGTACATGTTTTGCTGACCTTAACATAGATAATGTTTTAAACGGGAAGCCAATGTAGTGCTTTAAGAAACTGCATGAAAACCCCATCTAGAAAGTCCGCTGATGAGGCTGGCAGCAGCACTCTGGACTAGCTGCATACAATGTGACGTTTTATCAAGATATCCATATTCATTGCATTTTCGTGGTGCAGCCGAGATTGGACCAGGGTTTTTATAACTGTTGTTTAGCATTGCCCATTGATAAAATGTAGCACCTCCTCCAAGATCTTTAATTGAACAAAACACGGTTTTATTATCTTCCGAGACTTAGATGCCAGGAGATAAATTTGGCTTCAAATGTAAACCCATGTTTCCTGCAGATGTGTCAAGTGCCTGTGGAAGAGCCCTTAATCTGTGGCCAGGTGACCCTGAGTCATCAATATTTCTGATGATGAGAAGCAGCTCTCTTTTTGTTAGACTAAGTTCAGTGAATGCTTCAACATCTACATACCATTTATGCATCTGCCTTTCCTCTCACCACTACCTTGCATGTATCCTTATCCTATATTTTTAGGTTGAGCATAGCAACGCGCAAGTGGGGCTTTTCAGACGTGTTGTTATCTATTTGGGCTTTTAACCACGCCCACCTCACGCTCATCAATAACGCTCATTAATGGGCTTGCACTTCAAAAATCCTTTGTTATCATTGGTAAATGCTTTACGTTTGTCCCTCTTTGGAGCGGTTTGGTTACCGCCTTGGACGGCGACCCTTTTACATGGCTAATTGCACTTTTGCTGATACGTTCGACTACGAGCAAGCTTCTTTTTCCTTTTGTGTCTTTACGCTCATGCAGTGGCGCTTTGAATCTTCTCGCTTATGTGAAACTGTTATACTTTTCATTTTCAATTTATGTGGCAAGAAAAGTCCGGTTAGAAGTTTACAGCGCTAATAGCTCTAACTCGAGTAAATGCGAGACCCATTGCATCGGAAATGCTTGTTCTGAATTGTTTCTCGCTACCATTGTCATTAGCCAAAAATTGCACAAATTGGAATTCAGTAGGTCAATTATAAGTCGGTATTTCATGTGCTCTGCTGCTAGTCCGTTCAGCAGTACCAGGAAATTGTGAAGATAAAGCACAGATCAACTGGATGCTTTTTTGCCACGTTTTGTAGTAGGGTATTTTCTCTAGCTTTCTTCTCTAAATCATTTTCTTGATGGCTCCACTTGAAAACCATTGGCAAATGTGCAAGAAGTAACACACACTGATCTGACTTGTTGGCCAGCCATGAATGGGTATGGCTCGATTTGTGTTCTGTGCCATCGGCTGAGCAATGAAAGCAGCTATCACAACAGGCTTGCAGCACCGTTGTGTAAGGGGCTTATCTATCTCAATGGTTGTTTTCTTGAGTTGCAACCAAACTGAGAATTTGAACCCCGCCAATGCGTGATTTAGTGAAAGCTGCTCAATTGTCATCACTCAGTATCTTAGTTGAGGCTCCTATTTGTTCACTTTGGAAAAATGAGCCAAGCATTTGTGTTCATTGGTGTCCAAACTCACAAAATAGTCATAAAAGAAGTTATGAGAGGGTTCCGAGACCCAGAGAACAAAGCACAGCTATACTAACTAGAGATGTACTTGAGAGAGGCAAAGAACTTGATACTAAGGGCCACAAAGGGTAGTGAGGAGAAATGTGCCAGAGCGAGCAAATATAATGCAGTCTGAAAATTCAAGTAATGGTGAAAGTATGCAATATAGCAATTTTTGGTTATACTGAATCCTAAATTAAGTCTGTGATTTTCACAGATTTCTTAGGTCTTGCTTACAGATTCTGTAACACAGAAAGGAATAAAATAAATTATGAGTATTTTTATATCCTTCAGAGAATTTACACTGGTTTTGATAATAGTGCTGTGCACTCGAGCTTCTAACATATTATGGAAGCACAAAAGGAAGTTATCCCATGGTTCCATTATGTTTTTTTACAAATACACTGTTAAATAACAAGCGTCCTATTGCAGGAGTACCCCGAGTGTGCCACTCCATTACCCTTCCATGTTACGAAAGTGGCCACAGACACGTGTGTCCCCTTCTATAATTGCAACCTGGGAGTGCACATTTTGTTACACCACTGCCTGGCTTTCTGTAATACCAAACTCACAGGTACATATTTTGTAACAGCAGAGTAAAAAGGGGGATTACACTCTTTGTACAGAGCAATGCATCAGGTAAAGGGAGGAAAAACCTTTGGCCCTCCAATGCCTTATTACGAATGTGGGGAGAGGAGGGACAAACAGGCTCACAGAAGGTGCAGACTGTTCAAAACATAGGAAGTGGTACATAGTGCAGAACCTGAGGGCACCTCTTGGAAGGAGGTGGTGGGAGGCTTTGGAGCCCTGAGCCATTAATGCACAGGCAGGTGCAGTCACTCCAGGCACCCACCTA
The DNA here is from genome assembly GCF_031143425.1 of Pleurodeles waltl. Taxonomy (NCBI): domain Eukaryota; kingdom Metazoa; phylum Chordata; class Amphibia; order Caudata; family Salamandridae; genus Pleurodeles; species Pleurodeles waltl. The sequence continues at coordinate 1,219,830,116 of NC_090444.1, forward strand.
TGGAGTGATCCCCATACCCTCTTTTAAATCAAGCCAGCCATCATGCTGTGAAAGATGAATCCATAATCTGAATCAGCTGGACAGTGCCACAAGACTGTGAATTCCACAAGGTATCCTCAAGGTGACTGGGGTGAACACACTTTCGCTTTAATTCAGGTCCACCCACTGCAGAATGGGGCTATACTTCATTTTAAGTGATTGGGTCCCAGGTCTTCAATAGATGTTTTGACATTCAGAGATGTGTACTGGATTGTGTTCTGTTGTGCATATGATGTGATTATGATAACTAACAACATCTGGTGCCATGTTGACCGCGGGGGGGGGAGTCATTCTTCTCCTACTCGATATGTCTGCAGCATTCGACACGGTGTGGTCTGTGTGAATGATTCAGTGGCTGAGGGAGACTGGGCTAGATGGCTGTGCACTTAGTCCTCTATCCTCTTTTCTAACTGATAGAATCCAGGTGGTCAATTGTGGGTTTTTTAGGCTGATGCCTTTATTCTCCCATGCGGTATCCCCCAGGGCTCCGTGTTGAGTCCAATTGTTTTTAACATTTATGTGGTGCCATTGGATGCCCTTGTTCGATCCTTTGGTTTTGAAGTTCAGTGCGAACGATGCGCAAATTATTGTGACAATTATAGTGACATGACCTCTGTTGCCCTATCCTTTAGGTAGTGCACGCCCTTACTTGAGAAGTGGATGAGCAACAATGTCTTCAAGCTCAATGCTGGAAAAACAGAGGTACTGGTATTTGGGACCCTGAAATCAATATGGTCTGATAAGTGGTGTCCCATGGAATGCGGTGCTCTTCCCACCCCAGTAGAATCTGCAGGAAATCTAGGTGTTTTTGTTGATGACTCCCTGACTTTTAATGCTGAAGCCAGTCTTACATCTAATACCTGTTTCTATATAATTATAAAACTGAGGAAGATATTCTCTTTCATTCCCAATGACTTAGATCAAGCTGTTGTTATTGCTGTTATCACCTCCACTTAGACTATTGTAAATACCTCTATCTAACCATGAATAAGAGAAGTATAAATAAGTTGCAGGTGATGCAAAACGCGGCTGCTCGGCTTATTCTGAACATTCCCAAACAGGTCTCTATTAGGGACGGTCTTAAAACCCTTCATTGGCTCTCCATCAAAAAGAGAATTGTCTTTATGACCTTATGTATAGTTCATAAAGCTCTTTATCACAATAGCACTGAACAGCCTAATGCCATGTTTCATTGGTATGTGCCTACAAGATCACTTAGATCTTCTTCTCGTAGATTGATAACTGTCCCTAGATTTCGTAGAACCAGATTGGGAGGTAGGGCTTTTTCGATGGCAGCAGCCAAACTATGGAATTCCATGCCGCTCAATATGGCAATGGATGAAACCTTTTCTATTTTTAAAAAACAGCGGAAAGTCAGTATCTCCTCAAAATGGTCTTGAATGAACTGGCACTCTTCAATCTTATGCATGTCTCTGATAGCGCCTTGATACCCGCGGGTGTAGTGTGCTTTATAAAAAAATGCTTATAACTTAAAAATATCATATTTTGTACACACTTCTGCCCTCTGTGGTCATGCTACTCCAAGCGAGCCATGTTGTGTACCCACTCTCATAGACACACAGAGAATAAAATGAAGTACTTCTCTAAGTAACCTCACATACCTGACAGTGCATTGCTTGCAAAAGCACGAAATGAGAAAAGTTGATAACAACCACTCATACAGGTTCAGCATTCTACATTTTATGTGACATCCCCACCACGTGCACATCACATATTATTACAATATTTTCGTGTTGCAATTGTGTGCATGTACTCGAAACATCAAATGTATATTAATCTTCACCCCTTCGTTTTCTGTTGTAGAAAGTGTACATGGACTCGCTGGTTAGTGCACACTTATGTGTCTTGCTAGCTTGCTGCCTTCACTCTTTACACATTCTCACAAAATAATTTGCACATGTGAGGTATACTGCTTTCCAAACCTGCAAGCACTGCCATGCTTGTGTGGCATGGCTAGTCTAGCACCATCGGCGCACAGTCACATGCATTAATATATTGTAAATTCAATATTACATATACATTAAAAATGTCACTAAAAAAATACCTTCTCGAAGTTTCTTTCCTGTCATGCAGGGAGTGATGCATCTTTAGCAATATCTTCCATTATAAACTTGTAGCTCTGTCCCTGCATCACTCCTCATGATCTGTTCTACAACTTACACTGCTTGTCAGAAAACTGTCTGAAGGGTTCAATGTCAACCCTACTGCTGCTGGTTAAGGCAATCAGCATTGGTTATTGGAAATGATCAGCATCTTAGGGGCTTATTTACAAGCCCCTAGTGCCACCGGATTGTCACTTTCTGCGATGCTCTGGGGCACTTTGCCCATTTCCACATTTACAAGTCGACGCTAAGCCACTTTGAATGCCTTTTAAATAGGGGTCCCCCAACACAGTTTTCTGTGACAGAGAGGCATGCAATGGGTGTTGCTGTGGGCGTTTCCACTCAACACCCATTCTTTTTGACACTGCCCCAGATTTATGAGAAATCGTAAATCTGAGGCATCGCCAAAAACTAATGCCACCCCAGGGGTGGAATTAGCATGGTGCAACAAGAAGAACTACTTTTATTTCTCCTTGTTTTCTGCTTTTTCTATGTGTCCTGCATTCTGCAGCACGCATAGAAAGAGCAACACACCATTAATGATTGTTTATGTGCAGGAAGGTGTCCCTCCCAGCACATAAACAAACCTTAAATAATGACGATTTGCTACTTCTATTTGTGCTGCAGAACGCAGCACATATAGAAGTAACAAATCACCATAATTGATTGTTTATGTGAAGAAAGGAAAACCTCCTTGCACATAAACAATCATTCCCTGCAACGCAGTCTCCCTTGCACAATGGTGCAAAGGTGCCTGCATTGGCACTAGGCAGCTAATTTTAGTGCCACTGCAGCGGGAGAGGACAGAGATGTGCCATTTCTGATGGATACAACTACCTGTGGATTCCTCACCTCATGAATACTCCCATGGCGCCAGCATTTGACGGAAATCTTCTTACTAGTCTCTGCACGTCGACGAGGACGTCACTGTCTCGCACGCGACGCCGTCTGACGTCATACAGGCAATAAGAGGTCCTCGACGACGTGCGGACGTCAGTTCCCTTTTTTCCGTGCATTCGAAACGGTTATCTTCGAGGGAGCAACTGTTACTCTTGCGGTTACAGTGTATATCTTGCTGCGTACTTCTTCTCTGTGGAAATAATGTCGCAGAGAAAGTCTGGATTTAAGCCTTGTCGTGAGTGTGGAGGCAAGATGTCGGTGACGGATCCTCATTCCGATTGCCTTTGGTGTTTGAACTCCGACCACGACGTCTCGACTTGTGATTCGTGTCAGCACATGAATCCGAAGGCCATTAAAGATCGCGAGGCGAAGCTGTTTATGGCCAAATCAAAGGAGAAGCATCACAAGAAAAAGTCTTCTCCAAGACATCGGCGTCATCGAGACTCCCGGCGCCGTAGAGAATCTCGGCGTCATTCAAGGGAGGCTCGTTCCAGGTCTCCGGATCGGCGCCGGAGGACATGGGAGGTCAGCCCCACGGTGACGCCGCATCCTTCGACGCCGTTGCTCTCTCCGACGTCTCCAACTTCGCCTGGACAGGCGTCGGTGATTGAGGTATTGGAGCCTCAGGTGTTTTCTCCGGCGCAGACGCCGAGGCCGGCGTCGGGGTCGCCTCTGAGTCAGGCACCCCAGTATCCGGCTTTTCCCACCCCTGGAGCCGATAGTTCCGCATTCTTGAATGCGATGTATGCCATCTTCCAACAGATGGCTCCAGGGGGTGCTCCGGCTGGGCCTTTGGCCTTTTCTTTGGGTGATCCTGCGCCTCTTCGGCCGGCACCCTTTATGCCCTTTCTCCCGTTTGGGAACGTGGGCTCGGCGCCAGTGTCGGCGCCGGTGGCCGCTCCGATGGCTTCGGAGGGATTGGCCCCAGGGATTTCCATCCCGTCGACGTCGAGATTTCGGCCTGTGACTCCGGTGGGTCCATCCGTTTCATCTGCTCTTCAGTCGGCGCCGAAGTTACCTGTGGCGCCGGATGCGGCGTCGGTGGCTTCGGAAGATCGGCGCCGATCTCCGACTTCGGCGGAGGTGTTGTCGACTCCGCGGATTGAGCAACGACTGCATTCAAGGAGGCGTGCTCTCCGGGTACTAGAGGAGCAGGAGTACCAACGAGCCCTAGAGGAAGGAGAGCTAGAGGACTCGGGTGATGGGCTGCGTGGACTGGAGTCGGCCAGTGGGCTGGACACTTCCCCTGAGTGGGACCTTTCGTCCCCGGGGGAATATACTGAGGAAGCTGCTTCCTTTCATACAGTGGTACGGAAGGCAGCTAGTTTTTTGGACCTGCCTTTGCCGGTGGTGGAGGCGAAACAAAACCTTTTGACAGAGGTGTTGCATCCGGCCTCAGCCGCGGCGGAGCCTCTATTACCTTTTAATGACGCTCTGCTGGATCCGGTTTTAGAGGTGTGGAAGAAGCCGGCATCTTCCCCAGCAGTTCACAGAGCCGTGGCCAGGAGGTATCGGACGGCTCCAACTGATCCTGGTTTCCTATCTAGGCACCCTACGCCGGAGAGCTTGGTTGTGCAGGCCTCCTGTTCGTCCAAATCAGCGCCTGGTTCTTTCCCGACGGTGCCTGGGGACAGAGACTCAAAAAAGCTAGAGGCGCAGTCGAAGAAGATTTTTTCGTCCTGCAGTCTGGCGTTAAAAGCCACTAATGCGACCTGTATCCTGGGGAGGTATATTCATGCTCTGATGGATGACATCTCCACTTCGTTTACAGAGCTTCCCCAGGGTCTTTTGGATCTTGTCTCTGATGCCCAGGCTGCTGCGACCCAAATTATCCAGACGGGACTGGATACCACCGACTCGGTAGCCAGAGCAATGGGCACAACTGTGGTGGAAAGGAGACAGGCCTGGCTACGTAACTCGGGCTTTTCGGCAGATGTACAGTCCACATTGTTGGATCTCCCGTTTGATGGGGACAAACTGTTTGGGGCTAAGGCTGATTCGGCCTTGGAACGTTTTAAGGAGAGCAGGGCCACGGCTAAGTCGTTGGGACTCCAAGCTCCTTCTTCCACGGCCTCTTCCAGATTCTTCAGGAGGTTTCGTGGATTTGGGCGTGGCTCTTCCTCCTCTTCCTTTCGGGGAAGATATCAGCAACCTGCCTCTTCCCACCCCTATAGATCTTTTAGGGGGAGGGGTAGGGTCCGCACCAGGGGAGCCTCTCAGCAGCACTCTGCCTCTTCCTCATCCTCTGGCGGGGTGCAGCAGGGGAAGCAGCCTTAGGCTTCCACCATTTCCCACTCACTCCTCTCCTGTAGGGGGAAGATTACAGCATTTTCTCACCAAATGGGAGACTGTTACGTCGGACACTTGGGTTCTCAGTGTTGTGGGAAAAGGCTACACCCTTCCCTTTCGGGAGTTTCCGCCCCTCATCCCGCCCCGCCCTTCGTATTGTTCACAAGAACACCTCCTGTTGCTAGAACAGGAGGTAGAAGTCCTCCTTTTAAAGGGCGCGGTGGAGTTGGTCCCGGAGCAGGAAAGGGGTCAAGGAGTTTACTCAAGGTATTTCCTGATTCCCAAGAAGGATGGTCGTTTGAGACCAATTCTGGACCTGAGGATCTTGAATTGGTTCCTCAAGCAGGAAAAGTTCAAGATGCTGACCCTAGCACAGGTGCTTTTGGCGTTGAACATGGAAGACTGGATGGTGTCTGTCGACTTGCAGGATGCTTACTTTCATATCCCGATACTCAAGTCACACAGGAAGTATCTCCGGTTTGTGGTGGGATCGCAACACTACCAGTTTGCGGTCCTTCCGTTTGGTCTTACTTCAGCACCTCGAGTCTTCACGAAGGTGATGTCGGTGGTTGCGGCAGAGCTCAGAAGGAAGGGGATAGCAGTATTCCCTTACTTGGACGATTGGTTGATCAAAGCCAAGTCCCCGGAGCTTGTGTTGCGTCATCTGCAGTCAACAACCCAGTTGTTGTTCGACCTGGGCTTTTCGGTGAACGAGCCCAAATCTCACCTGGAGCCCTCTCAGCGCCTCCTGTTCATAGGGGCAGTACTGGATACGACATTGGGTCGGGCCTTTCCTCCGCCTCAGCGGATTCAAGATATTCAGGATTTGGTTCCAATGTTTCGAAATGGAGCGGTAGTTCCAGTCCTCAAGGTCCTTCGTCTGCTCGGTCTTTTTGCCTCCTGCATTCTGTTGGTCACGCATGCTCGCTGGCACATGAGGGCTCTTCAGTGGTGCCTCCGAAGGCAGTGGTCTCAACACAGAGGGGATCTAGAGGGTACTGTCAAGATCTCCAGAGATGCTGCTGTGGATTTGAAGTGGTGGATTGCAAGCAACAATCTTTCACAAGGAAAACCGTTCCAGCAGTCGCCACCAGTGGCCACAGTCATAACGGATGCTTCCACTCTAGGGTGGGGAGCTCATCTGGGGGATCTGGAGATCAAAGGTCTTTGGTCTCCAGAGGAACAGATTTTTCACATCAATCTGTTAGAGTTACGGGCTGTACGTCTGGCTCTCAAGGCCTTCCTCCCTTCCCTTCGTGGTCAGTCGGTACAGGTCCTAACGGACAATACTACCACGATGTGGTACATAAACAAGCAGGGAGGAGTGGGGTCGTACCTTCTCTGCAGAGAAGCTCTTCGACTATGGTCCTGGGCAAAGGACCATCGGATTTGCTTGATAGCAAACCATCTGGCCGGAGTCTTGAACGTGCGTGCGGACAGTCTCAGTCGCCACTTCTCGGCAGACCACGAGTGGCGTCTCCATCCAGATCAAGTCCGTTTAATCTTCCAGAAGTGGGGGTTTCCTCGGGTAGATCTGTTCGCCACTCGAGAGAACGCGCATTGTCCGTTGTTCTGCAGCCTTCAGTATCCGATGCAGGAAGCGTTGGGGGACGCGTTTCAAATGACCTGGTGCGGCCAGTTGCTTTACGCGTTTCCTCCCATACCCTTGATTCCTCGAGTATTGAGGAAGATTCGCCAAGACCGGGCTCTAGTAATCGTAATAGCTCCGGATTGGCCAAGGAGGGTGTGGTACTCCGACCTTCTCCAACTCTCAACGTGCCCGCCGCTCCGTCTTCCTTTCAGGGCAGACCTCCTCTCGCAGTCGCAGGGGCAGGTTCTACACCCCAACCTCCAGAGTCTGCACCTACATGCCTGGAGATTGAACGGGGCAACCTGAGTTCCTTCTCTCTCCCGCCTGAGGTAGTGGATGTTATATTAGCGGCCAGGCGACACTCTACTAAATCTATCTACGCTAATAGGTGGTCTAAATTTGTTGCGTGGTGTGGAGAGAGGCAGATTGATCCTTTACAAGCTCATCTATCGGACGTTTTGTCTTTTGCTCTATCTCTGGCGCAGAAAGGTTGTGCAGTGGCTACCATTAAAGGTTATTTATCGGCCTTGTCAGCCTTCATATGTCTTCCAGACCAACCATCTTTATTTAAATCCCCTATTGTTATCAGATTCTTGAAAGGTCTTCTAAATCAATATCCTCCAAAGCCATTCGTTATGCCGCAATGGGATTTGTCCTTAGTCCTGACTTTCCTTATGGGGTCCCCTTTTGAACCTATGCATTCTTGCCCCTTGAGGTATTTGTTTTTAAAAACAGTCTTCCTGATAGCTATAACATCAGCAAGGAGAGTGAGTGAGTTGCAGGCCTTATCAGTAAAACCCCCTTATACAACTTTTTATGGGGATAAGGTGGTGTTGAGGACCAAGGCTGCTTTCCTCCCGAAGGTTGTTTCACCCTTCCATTTGGCTCAGGCAATTACTTTGTCCACGTTCTATCCTCCGCCTCATCCTTCCAAAGAGGAAGAAAGACTGCACCGTCTGGATCCAAAGAGAGCGTTGAGCTTCTTTATCGATAGAACAAAGGATTTCAGGCTGGAGGATCAGCTGTTTATTGGATACGTGGGCAAGAGGAGAGGAAAGGCAGTCCACAAGAGAACACTATCCAGGTGGGTTGTTCTTTGCATTAAAATATGTTACTCTTTGGCAAAGAAGGATCCTCCTGAGGGCATTAGAGCTCATTCCACCAGAGCTAAGTCGGCCACTTCGGCCTTAGCCAGAGGTGTTCCTGTGGTCGACATCTGCAAGGCCGCAACTTGGTCGTCCCTTCACACTTTTGCAAAACATTACTGTTTAGATTCTGAGGTTAGAAGGGACGGCCATTTTGCACGGTCAGTGCTGCAGGATTTCTTGGTTTGACCATTTAGGCACCCACCGCCGGGCGTGGTACTGCTTTGGGACTCTATTCATGAGGTGAGGAATCCACAGGTAGTTGTATCCATCAGAAGAACGAGTTACTTACCTTCGGTAACGACTTTTCTGGTGGATACATTAGCTACCTGTGGATTCCTCACGGTCCCACCCGCCTCCCCGTTGCCTTTATGGTCTTGCCAAGTAATCCTTGAGTGCGCTCCTCTTGATCTTTGAGGGTGCAATAGATGTGTATATATAATATATTTATATATATGTGGGTATATGTGTATATATCTTTATGTATATACTTGGTGTGTGTATATATTTTTAAAAGAAAGAGTTTTACATATATATATATATATATATATATATGTGCATAAAAAACATTTACAGTTATTCATACAATGTGGTGTATTTTTACAATATAATGGATGTTGCTTTGTTCTTTCATTGCATTGCCTGGTTGTTCTCATGCACGTAAAAAATGATTGGTACTGACGTCCGCACGTCGTCGAGGACCTCTTATTGCCTGTATGACGTCAGACGGCGTCGCGTGCGAGACAGTGACGTCCTCGTCGACGTGCAGAGACTAGTAAGAAGATTTCCGTCAAATGCTGGCGCCATGGGAGTATTCATGAGGTGAGGAATCCACAGGTAGCTAATGTATCCACCAGAAAAGTCGTTACCGAAGGTAAGTAACTCGTTCATCTTGTAGATACAACGCATTTAAGCCTTTTCCCAGTGGCGCAGGGTGGCACAGCAAGACTCTTGCTGCACCTCCCTGCGCCAGGGAGGCTTGCAAATAAGCCCCTTATTTCTTTCTTTAAGTATGTCCATCAACAAACACATAGTTGTTTTAAATCAATGGGGAAAAGACGTCAGCGTCATTTTATCACAGCGACAACATTTGAGCAACTTCACATGAACATTGGCTGCTGCAGATGCAACTAACACACAAAACAATTATTTTGTGCTTGTTCCAGCAAGACTGTTGTGTTTGAAGCATCAGTAACCGGGACAGGATCACTAGAGTTCCCTGCGCACTTCCAACTCTTGCCAGAACTGTAAACTAGTGAGATGTAGAGAAGGTCAATGTTACCCAGTCCTGGATTTTACTAAGGTAGGATGTAATGTTATTTAATGATCTCCCAATTTACAGACCAGAACTAGTTAGAAAGCGCATTCTTAATTAAAACAAGAGTAGCACTACTTTCCCAGAAAACATTTTAACATATAAATTCCAAGCTTGATATAATACTGTAATTAATCATGTTTTAAACCTTGTACATATTGTTTTTCAATAATACACGGGAAACAATACCCTTCTTGAAGGCGTAAATTGTATCTACTGTATTCTGAACCAAAAAAACAGTAAAAAGCTTTGAAATAATAATAATATAATCTCAAATGCAAAAATATTTAATAAAATATTATGACCCGCTAGATGAAGTCTCCAAAATTGTGTTTGGATATATTAGTTCACAAATGTAATATTCCTTCATTGCTAATTCTGCACCTACTTACTTACTGTAGAAGTGTGAAATACAGTTTAATATACTTTTATGTAGCACTTCATGCCACACTTTCACAATGGTTTTTCAGCACTGTAAATAAAATGTATTCTTAGTAACTGAGGTAATGCCACTCAATTTGCTGACCTGTGGACAGGCGGTTGAGATGTCCTTGCCAGTACTAAAACCAGTGACCTGTGGATTACTGCTTGCTTCAGCAGGGAGGGTTAAGCAAACTGAGCATTCCTATCTGCTGTATCCTCAGTGGGAAAACCAAGACATAATAATACTCTCAGATTCATCCTGACAGCATGATAGGTAAACACAGCACATTTCACCTTCTGAGGTGTAGAGTGCTCTACCTCATTCATTAATCCTTAAGTGAGTCTGTGAAAAAAAGTCTGTCACTGTTTTAGACAGATAAAAGTTCAGTCAATGTTTGAACAAAGACAATCTCTTGAATCAAAATTCAGTCATCCACTTAACAAAGGAAGTCAATGTCAGAAAAGCTGTGGAGGATAAACTGGAGGCTTAATGTACTCTTTTTGATGATCCTCACATTTTCAAAGGAACAGGGAATCTTACCCCATCCCTACTAAAGCCACCTGCAACACATGGAAAAAACAACAATTAGGAGCCTTCAACCTTGAGAGAACCATGCGAAGAGGATTTACATTTTTCAAAGGATATTTGGAACTGGAATGTGGAGATTATTAGAATATAGCTATTCACATGATAAACCAGTTCTTATGATTTGGAACATATTTTTGACTCCCTACAGTACTTTTATTTTCCTGTTTCACTTCTGTGGGCCTAGTGATGAGCTATGCGTTCAGCGTATGACCAGCATAGGATGTCTATTCTCAGACAAGATCTGACAATACAGTACTGAAGTCACTCTCTAGGAAGTGGCAGAGACATTGCCTTGAAATAATAAGCAAATATTCACTGGAGTTATGTAAAATGCAGCTGACGGCTGCCTCTAATGAGGTGCTGTGACTACACCTTTGTCACAATTCATTACATCTGCTGTCACTCATCGCTGGAGGCACTGTTTTGTAGTTGGCGTCTCGTAGAAATCCTGTGATAGTTTAATGGGTGTTGATGTGTTGAAGGAATAGCGATTCATAGGTACTTTTTGAACGGAAAAGTAATTAGCTTCTGGCCTCTACCCCACCTATGTTCTCTTCCAGGGTAATCGTGTGTGACTTCAAACCAGACAACAAAAATGCAGCCCGCTTACACAATTCTAGATAAGAGACGTTATCTCTATTTCCTGCACGGTTCCTTTTAATGAGCTCCTGATATTAAACAGCACAGAAATGCTGCGATAGGGTATGTCATTAGCAGCATAGCTTTAATTTGGCACCGGTAGCAAAATACTTCACATGCTTTTACTCTTGTTTCAGCTGCTTTTAATCAGGTTCCTTCAGTCAAAGGTGGTTTGCGTTGCTTTGTGCTTTTTTAACAGGTCACTCGATTTTCTTGAGGTATTTTGCCTCTTATCCTTATTGGATGAAAGACTTCAGTCATGTCTTTTTCCCTCAGATTCCCAATTAAAATGATCATGCGCGCCGCAAGGAGCGCTAGTTCCAATATAAATCAAAACTTCACTCAGCAAGTTCATTCCATTACCTTAGGACATGTGCGAAAAAGTGCCCAAATCGTAACAGGAGAGAAAATTGGAAAGAGAATTCTAGAGCTGCTGAGAAACTGTTTCCATTGGTGAACTATAAAATCAGATTGAATCTTCTTTCAACACGGATTAACATGTACTCCAGCATGTCACCATTACATGGTTCTCTTATGTATGGACAGAAAGCCATTGTGACAGAAACACACTTGGTGACAACAGACTGACAAGACCCTCAGTCAAGCGTGGCATAGTGGTAGCTTCAACTGAGGCATCTAGGCCCATATTTATACTTTTTTAGCTCCGCATTTGCGTCATTTTTTTACGCAAAAGCGGCACAAACTTGCAAAATATAATTGTATTTTGTAAGTTTGGGCCCTAGAGCATAAAGAAACTATAACCACGGAAAAGGCTGTTTCAAGCCAGATCTTGGGTTGTGCCACTGAAAGGATTAATTCAAGTAACACACACAGAGGCATATTTATTAATCTTTCACACAACACAAGGCAGCAAGCAAAGTTGCTATTCTGTGTTCCGTGAAAGAAAGAGAGCAAGAGTGCTCAATATTTACAGATATAGGGAGCTTTTCTTCTCTTTCCTTTTGCTGTCGAACTGTGTGCTGCCTTGTGCCAATGCAGGCACCCTTGCACCATGGTGCAAGGGTGCTTGCAGTTCCCGCAGGTTTTTTGTGCAAGAAGGAACACTTTCCTGTACAAAAACAGTCCTTCGTCGGTAGGTTTGCCTGAAGAAAAAATGAAAACTGAGGAATGATTGAAAGAAAGGTATGGATGGAAGGAAGAAAGCAAATAAGGAAAGGTGCATGGATAGAAGAAAAAATACGCAACGAAGGACAGGGATCATGTGAATGAGAAATGGATGCAATACGAGATGGAAAGAAAAAGGATACTTGAAGGCTGGAGGGAAAGAAGGGATGGAGGAAGAAAGGAGGGAAGTGAGGATGCTGAGAAGGTGGTAGTAAGGAAATAAGAGAATGAATGGAGAAACACAAGAAAAACGAAAAGCTTAAGAAATACTGAAAGAAAAGACACAAGTAGGGAGTGAGTGAATTAGAGATGAGGAAGAAACTGAGGAAGCAAGAAATGACTAAAGGTAGTAATGAAAGCATGACAAATGGGTGGGAAGCAGTAAGTAAAGTTCAAACGCATAGAAAAATACAAGTGATCCGTGAATGGGCGTGCTCTCCTCACAATTACTGTATCAGAAAAATTCAAAGAATAGAACAGAAAATAAAAGAGAAAAAAAAAGTCAATAAAGGAAAAAAGACAAGGTGAAGGGGTGTACTTAGAGATACTCTTAGAATGGGACACGCTTTAGCAATTTCTTGTTCTAATTCTGTTCCAGGTGTGCCTAAATCATTTGCTTAATTACTGTAACTACCTTGCAAACAAGATAAGAAGTATCAACAATCGTTCAAAATAAATCTTTAACCCTTCAAACAGTCTTACAAAACCAGTACTTTCAGCAGATTCTATGGAAGACTCAAATGCCCACAGTGAGAAGTTAGAAAAGTATATTATTGGCAAAATAGATGATATCTATGCGAATTTTACCTCGAATGCCGCTGCCTTGAGGCTGATGGATTCACTAGCACTGCCCTGCCTTTGCTTAATTCTTTATCTCCTTTGTGTCTGTCCGAGCTACCCACTCTTTAAAGCCACGTTAAATCAGGCTCACCTGCTGATCCTCTTAAGCCAGATGTGTTCCATAAACTCAGGACTCTCTCCTACCACCCGGGTTTGAATTTATTAATCTCTCCTTATCTTCGGCATCGGAACCGGGTTTCTAGAAGCATGCCAAGGTTATGCCCCTCTTGAAGAAACTGTCTTTGGATGATTCCAAACCTGAATATTTTTGCCCCATCTCTCTCCTGCCTTTTCTGGCCAAAAGTAACCGAAAAACACGCCAATGCCATCTTAACTATTGCTTCAGGAATCAAACTAGATCTTGGACATCTCTCAGAATGGTTTTAGGCCAGTGCATAGTATGGAGTCTGCTCTCCTTCTGGTTACGGAGCATCGATGCTGCACTTTAGATGAAAGCAGATCCGCAGCTCTGATGCTGCTTGACTTAAGTGCCACCTTTGATGTGGTGTACCATAAAATCCTGTTCCAGCGTTAAGCATAAGCAGTTCCCTACTGTCCTGGTTCGCCTCTTTTTACTCAGAGCGATCCTTTCAGGTAATTTCCCCCTTACAGTTTTCAATCGTATACCCTGAGCCACAGTGTCCCCCAGGGCCCCTTTTTTTGCACCCAACTTTGTTTAATATTTACATTTAACCTTTGTCCCAGGTTGTGAAGTTCTTGGGGATTACACTGGTGTCATATGCAGATGACACCCAGCTTGTGCTCTCTTTTTCTGATAATTCCATGTCAGACCTGGCCAATTTTCATAGGAGTATGCTTGCTGTTACAGAGTTGATGGATGCCAGTTGTGTACAATTGAATACGAGAAAAACAGAAATTAAATTATTAGAAAAAGACCCCCACTTTTTGGTGACCATTCCTGGCCCTCCTCTCCTGGGCCTCCCGCTCGACCCAAGACTATTGTCAAAAACCTTGGCATATGGGTGGACAGCACTCTAATCTCTGAAGTGCAGGTGAAATCCGTGACAGGCATGTGCTTCGGCCTCTTGCAAAGCGTTAAACCCATTCTTAGATTTTTAGACCCTTGCACTCATGAGACCATTATTCGCAAGCAATCTTTTGTAACATCTTACACTTAAGAGCTAAGAAAGCAATGATCTGTAGACTCCAGTGGGTTCAAAGTGCTGTAGTAGGCCGCTGTTCTCTCCCCCATAATCCTGCCCTGCTTCCGGCCTCCTCCACAAACTGCATTGGCTCCCTATGGAGAGGCATGTGCACTTTAAGTCCTTGTGTACCACCCATAAAATCCTACACTCCCAGGGGACACCCATTTTGTCTAGTCTGCTATCCCTGTGTTAAGCCTCATGGCCACTGTGGTCAACCAGCCTTAAGCTCGCCACTGTCCCTCGTGTTAGGGGAGTAAAAGCAGGAGGCCGCTAATTTCGTGCAAAGGCTCAAGTTCACTGTAATGCTCTTCCCCCTTCTATCAGGAATGTTCAGAACCTCCTGTCCTTTAGATAAACAATGATAAGTGATTACTTAGGTGCCAAACTGCTCCTCAACAGTTACTTAGGGTGCTTAGACTCTGTTTTCTATAGAGGGACTAGGTATACCGTAGAGCTCTCTATTTTGGAACTACTTATGCCTCGCACAAGTTTTGTGCTCATACACAACATAGATGTACAAGCAGAACTAGTTAAGCAATGAGGTGCGTTATAGTTGTGTGACAACACTGCCGCTTGAAGCAGGCCTCAGAAGCCTGCTTTTTATTATTATCATGCTGGATTGTTTTACAGTGAGGAGGCAATTGGATTTTGCCCTGTTAACTATTGACTGTTGTGCTTTGTCATCATTCTGTAAAGCACAAGGAAATCCAAATACAGTTTTAGAGTGTGTTGAATTATACTAAAAGCATTCATAAATTCTTATGACCGCCCATAAACGCTGAAGATTTATATCAACACCAACTGCTGATTCATTATAAGATGTTTAAGGACTTTAGGCCATGAGCCAATTTGGAATGGCACTCTCTAGCGATTGTCAGAGCGACGTGCTTGAAGTATAGAAAGCTATCTAAATCCTAGTCCATATTCTGACTTTGATTTAGTGGCATTCTTTGGCAAGTGGTACCCAGTATTTTACTGAACGTTATATAACTTAGAAGGAAATGGACCAGAGCATAACTATAGAACACATCATCACAGAGTGACACAGACTTCGGTCTGCATTGAAAAGTCCAGAATCACACAGTGAGGCACCCCCCACCCTCAATCAAATTAAATTGCTAGAAGGCCATATTAATGGTGGACTATGTGCTATGTAAATTTCAACAACGAAAAATAACGTAATGTGTGAGAGGAAGCTTGTGGCAGAGAGGGCAAGGTGTGAGTCGATGAGTGGGGGACAGACAAATAATTACACTGCACACAAAAAGGAATAATGCACATGAAAATTGACTTTTACCAATTTACAGTGGCCATCACTTTACTAGAACTTAATTTCTTGAATTCCCAGTTATAAGTAATTACTTATTACTGGTCATCTTGCAGTGTCTTGTCTCTGTCCTCCTTTTCACGTTACTAAACTTTTGGTGTGCCCTATAATCAAAGTGTGTCTGTGCTTCAAAGGTCGTAAGGCCCATCCCAAAGCTGATACCACTGAAGACAGGGAAATAGTGTGCTTTGTACCTGGAAATCCTACATAGGCAGTGTGGAAACGATGACTGCTAGAACACTGACAAATAAGAAGCACTTCATGGCTTGAACTGTTGAGATCCACATCCAGCTAAGTGTTTTTGCTTATATACTTCTAGTATATGTGGCAGTGAAACTGGATAAATTAAAAGTAAATCTCCATCGCAGCTGGAGTGAATGGAACATGAAACAGAGCAATTGGGACCACAACAATGCTTCATTTGTAAAAGGTGGCTTTGTATTCAATTGTGCCTATATATGTGAATACCGCTACAAACACAGTCCTTTCATCAGACATCAGAGCATTGAAGGGAAGAAAACTATGGGGACTGACTAACCCTAATAGAAGATTTGTCAGCCCTCCCAACTAGCCTTATAGGACTGCCACGCCCCACACAAAAATGTGTTAGGAAAAAACAATGTCCCTGATTTGGTTGCAGAATATGCTCAGATCAATGTGAATTCAATCTTAATTTAATTTCACTAAAACATTTTGTATATTGGTTTTACAAAAAACAACAAAACAATTATAAAAGAAAAAGGGCATACCAATTAAATTAAAAATATCATACATTAGAGCATTTCACTTTCAAAGAAAGAGTATTGCATCTTCTCAAAAGCAAGTAGATTTTAAAACATACTATTATATATACTCATACATTAAACAATCTAAACATTATTAAAACAATCTAAACATTATGCCATTTGTTAGTAGATTCTTACATCATACGTTTTTCAGAGCATGTCTTCAAGTAACTATTTAATGTGTGTACATTTATTGAATACTTTTTTTAAACGAAAGAATAACAATGAGCAAAATGAGAACATAGCAAAGCAGCCTAAATTACATTTTGTGGTTCAGTTCCACAGTGGCATTCTTACCATTGAGTAAAAGGCGGAAAGAAACCTGAATCCAAACACTTTATTTTATGAATTTAGTGGCGTAGCTGTTTTACAAAATATTTCTGAATTTGTCCTTCAAAGCATTGATCACAGAAACCATTCATTAGAAAAAGAATTATCCATTGTAAACCATAATGCAAACAGACTATTTTTATTTAGTGAATAAGAATAACTCATTCGTTTAATAGCACATGGCTACAAAAGGTTTTGTATGAGAACCTTCACTCTCTTTATTTCTTGCTGTAAAAACCATTGTAGTATTTGAGTAAGAGATGAAGAGATGAATAAGTACTATTTGACAAGCCTTTATGTTTTTTCTATTGCAGATTTGTACCTGAGATCAATAGCTGCAGTCACACATCAGGAGGCTTTTAATGATTCCTGATACATTCTCAAGAGTGTAGTCCATTTACTATGGTTATTGGCCTCTCGCAAGCACTGATTTCACATGTTTTAAAAACCCTTATATACTAAGCAATAGCAGAATGTAGACTAGCAGCAAATTGGCATTGTGATCTCTGTATGGGGCTTCATAATCATTTATATGATCATATAAGAAACAACATTTACAGTATAGTGTTGATGTGGAATAAAACATAAAATTGAGGGAGTGATGGCATGAAATGGCACAAAATTTAAATTTGCCAAATTGTCTTTAGTCTTTGTTATCATTGTGTTGCTGTTTGAAGGATTTTTAATGATCAGAAATGCCACCCAGCTGTTTGGCATGTGGTTGTAAATCAAAGTATGGAGAATGCAAATGAGAATGCAAAAATTATCTGACATAAATGTTTTGGCCTAACTATTGTTTACAAACATATCTCTCTATTAGGTGCGGAATATGAAGTACAATAGGGTGATAGTATTGTAAATGTTATTGAGGGCACATTATTTTTTTTAGACGATATTAAGCCCTTGATATTCTCGTACTATCACATGTACACATTCAATTAACAATGTGACTGTTGATTGCTGGTATATAGGTCCATTGCAAAAAGAGTGAGAGAAAAAAGAGCAATACAAGTTCAATTTCTATATAGGATAAAATGGCTTTTGTGATTAATCAAATAAAGATCATTGTCATTCCCCCAAATCTATGTTTCCAGGCTTATTGCAATATAAAAAATAATTAAATGTTTTGTATGTTGCAGCCTGCTGAAAATGACCTCCTCATGTTGTACATAAGTATAGTTCACAAGGGCTTTTTCACACTTGTGTTTGATTAAAAAGAACAGTATCTTAGCACTAATGATAGATTCTGATTCACTGAGTGAACATCTGGGAACACATAGGGTGGCAAATGGATATGTTCCACTACAGAAACTCTCAAGTGTACCACACTTGTAAATTAAGGGCTGCGGTGAGGACATGGGTGTTCTATGTGCAGAAGGGAGGCCAAAGGCGAGGTATTGACTACCCACAATCCACTACCTAAATGATTGCCAATATTTTTCCACACATGTTGGCTTCACTGCAAAACAAAATAGAAAACGTTTGCTAGCTGGATCTGAAAAATCTAAAAACATCTTATATTTACATGGAGTGTATGGGAAGGACGTTTCCATATTTTAAAATATATGGGTAATCTGCAGCAGTAAGTGTAGAGGATGAGATGTACAAACCTACGTCTTTGAAAGGTTTTAAGCATATTTTTGATTTTGTTTTGAATTTCTGAACATACGGAATGTATGCCACGCGTAAGTGTTCACCTATGAATTATAGAATTTCACATATGTTTGTGAACCCTGCTCAATCAATCAATCGATTTCAGTCTTCCTTATAGTATTGAAACTATTCCTCTTAGACAACCCCTTATGTTTCCCTGGGAAAGTCTTTCTAATTATCCAAATGTTGCTTGCATATCTTTGTTAGCATAAATAAAGATATTTCCCTCTTCAACTCACCCTTTCAGTTTATCTATATTCCTTTGATCCTATAAAACTAAACAAATACGTTGGCATTGACTGCTTTGGTAATAAGATCTATATAAAAAGCTGGGTGCCTGCATTTTGGTGACTTCATATAGCTTGACGGAGTTTACCATAATTATTAACTGGCCCCTATTAACCTGATATAAACAGCCCAAGAATACGACTGTCAAACTTCCCCCCTGATTCTCTTTTCCAGCAAATGCATCAGGCTGTTTTTACATGCTTTCCAAAAACATGACTTCCCTAAGGCGTCTTCGGCAATGAATTCCCTCACTACATAACTAAAATATAGCTCAAACCTATTCTCCTAGATATTTTCTCCCACAGTGACAGTATTAGCCATACCCTTCTGACACACCTCCCCTAATGAACATTTCAACAGTCACACTTCAATTGACCCTTCTCATCTACATGCTAAGCCTCCTTTGTCTGGTTGTCCTGTTCACCTAACTACTTACTGTCCCTATTGGGTGCCTGATGAGAATCACTGAGTACTCTCAATAAACAATTGAAGACCAATCCACAAAGACATGTTATTTACATCTATGCATGTACATAGCTTATTCCCTTATGACTCGTTATTAACCTGTGCCCATTTTCTATACCTAATGTGCCTGAGGGTTTTGCACACATGTGCAGTAGTAGAATGTTTCTATATTATTACGTGTGGTAAATAAGATGTGTTGAATCTGTGGGATCAACAATAGATTCATTTTTGTGTGTTCAATACAAAGCAGGGCTTCCTCCTCAGAGCCTGAAAAAATCCAGAGAGATTAGTGTTCTTTTGATGTGCTCCACATTACCTGTTCAGGATTTTTTAAATAGATCTTTATTTTCTCTTGTAAGTGTATATAGTGCAGTGTCATATATTCATGAATACCCCAAAATGTATTACTCTCTTGGTTCTGCTATCATTTGAAGTACATTTCCCTCCATGCCTATCTGACAGGATCTAGACTGTAACAATGGTCACACTCATGTCATTAAATTACCTCTCAAAGAAATTAAAATATGTAAATAGCTAAACAGTCTGCCGTTAAATGATGTACATGCCACAGAAAATCAAATAAAATGAACATTTGTAGATCCAGCATTACGTATTGGAGATTATAAGAGCCTTAAATAATGAAAAAACCCAATATATTTTAGTGTATCATGCACAAGTTATAAATATTATGATTCACTTCACACATTATAAGCATCTAAAAAGCTTATAAACAGACAGCTGCTAGAAAATGTCTTTACAAATATATTTACAGAAAGACATACATTTTTAAAGAACTTAATTTAACAAAAAATAAATTCACCCCAAAAAAGAAAACAAATATGTAGAAAGAAGGAATAGATCTATTTAAAATACACCCTGCTTAGGAGCACCTCATCAAATGTTAAAATTCATGATCATTAGGCTTCCACTCAGTTATTGGGCATTGCAAATGCTTTAGAGACTGCTCCCCTTTGTGGTGATCTACTAATAGCACAGCTTTATTTTGTCAAAAATCTTGGGTCAGTTAAAATCTCAAGGTCTATGGCTTAGGAAGTATTGATTGTGTGCTCTGCCCGTTATCATAATTCCTATTCACTTATGGGCGTCATTTCACACTGTTCCTTTTGAACAAGCATTTTTTTCTTGTCTCACAGCATTTTATTGTCTCATTGTTCTAATGTTCTATGTTTAAAAACCCCGAAGATGACATCCTTCAGGATCTCATGTCACAGGGTAAACCATTCGGTTCTTCAACATACTTCGGCATTAAGCGTGCAATCGCTTATTTTAAACGAAGTGAAAGTGCGACTGTGCATGATGTACGCTTTATTTAAAGTGTTGTAAGTGTCCTCCTGTTTGTGAACACAAAAAAATGTCAACACGTATGACGAACGTTCGGAGACTCCCTAAAAAATGCCCACTTTACTAAAATAAGTCAAAATATATCTGTGCATAAAGTCTGCACAGTTTGCAATAAATCAGCAAAGTGTAATGTGAAAATCACAGTAAGTTAAATACCTGTTCTGTGATGTGACTCAAGCAGAGGTTGAATGAATTATAAACTTTCCAGAGCCATGTCCGAGGAAAGGCTTGACAAAACGTTTTGAATTAGCCAGACTGCGTTTTTTAGGTCCTTCTAAGAGACAGCTTTAGCTGTGACACAAGCTTCCTGTAGTCCGAAAAATCATAAATAAGAATACAAAGCTGTATACGCATTTAGAGGAGCTTTGGATCAGTCGTTTTTCCCACTGACCTGTTCAATTGTCATACACCCACCACAGCACACATCACGGGGCAATGGGTCAGTCCACTTCAGGTAATGTCTCTTTTGCACAAGACAAGAGTAGATGTTCTTACACTTATAAAAATCAGATGTTCATGGGTTTTCTATACATGTGCTACGTATACCTGCCTGTTAGGGCGCACACATACTGCTCTATTAAATTTCATGCAATTTTGAATTTTTATTTTTATTTTTATTTTTTTGCAGGACTATAGTAACTACTTTGTAGGTTGTGGCATCGTTTCCTTTCGTTTTTTTTCTCTTTTTTTTGGTGGCACATGATAGTGATACACACATATATATATATATATATATATACCAGCCTAGCAAGGCCAGACCTCTTGGCTCTGCTATCGCCTTCAACGAGGACGCATGACACAGATTAGATATCAAGGTACACGGTTTCAGTAATCATAATATGGTGTATTAGTCCTGCTCTTCTTCCCGGATTGAATGTCGGCTCTGTCTGCACCATTTTGAAAATTTGTGGGCGAACCGCACCTCACTCTCGCGGCCACCAGCTCAAACTCTGACAGTCAAGGAAATGTACCTGGCCTGGCAGCATCGCAATCACACGTGAACATTCAAGCTGATCCATAGCAACAAGGGAGACTGTGGCATTTAGTATTTGCCTGCGCAAGACAGTTTACCAGTTCTGTAATTAAAAGATAAATAATGTCCTTTTCTTGACAATCTTACAAAGCGATTATGAAGGGAAAAAATCAATAAAGGACATTACTGATAAATAATGCCCATTTGTTATTACCGAAGACAGGTCTGGGAAACGCTAATGAAAACTGATGAGCAAAGCCAATGGTTCCATATATAAATATGCAATAGAAATTCGAAATGTCTTAAACGTGAGATGTACTGTCTTTCCGACTTTCAGCATCCTGTACATATCTTTGGATTCTGTCTTTGACTTCGTGTCCACTCGATAAGAGATGCTTAAATACATGGAATATTGAAAACAACTAGTTTTTCAGTGACACACTCCACCAGGCCACGAGGTTTAATGATAAACCTACGCCAACACACAGACCCTGTACCAGTTTAACTTTACATCTGCCTTTGTTTGTGAAGTGGTGCCTTTCCCGTCTCAAGATGCTGCGGTTTTATATTATGATGGTGAAAATCGAGTGTTTGATCATCTGAATTTCAATGCGCTGAAGAGATTATTGGCAAGAAAATTGCATTCTCTGCAGCGACAGGAGCGTAATTCAGACAGCTTTGATGAAATGCTAGACTTCTTTTACACGCTCCTGATGGGTGCCTGTTTCAATTTCGGCTCTTGGCAGAGTGGCTTTTATGATCTTTCTAAATTAGAAAAGAAGCATATTGCCAATAACGCAACAATTAGAGCCCTTTCATCTGTTTATTGGCAGGCGCCATTTTAACCTGCAGCTCCGTCACACAAAACGTGCTGCTGGTATATGTTTTGCATACTGTTTCAGCTTGCCTGTGTGAATTGTTAAATGCGTAGTGTACGTACATAAACGATATGTGGCCGCATAAGGTTAACCATTGCGGTCCATCTGCAACAATTTGAAAAACATGTTTTTTTTTTTCATTCTTCAAATAGGTTAGGAGGTCCTATTGAAAAATCTGTTTTCGTATTGTTGTTTGTTTGTAATTGTAGTCAAAGTCTCAGATATCCGCATCAAATTTAGCTAGCGCACTGAGTCCTTGGGAGCCTAAAGAAATTCATAGCAGGGTGCTAACAGGCATCGTGTGCACGCATGCTTGGAGTGAGAGCAGTGACCGGAGTTAATGAACAGGTCACAAGGGGGCATTTGCCACAGTGCAGACAGAGAGCACTGCAGCGTCAAGCAGTGCAGCACAACAGTACATTAACTCCACTGAGTGAAACGGTCTGACGCTCCGCTTTCCGTGCGCGTGCCTCTCGAGAAACGACACCGTCTCCTCACAGCAATTCTCGGGTTAGCGCGTGTCACATCTGTCGGTGTGACTGGCACCATTTCACATAATAATCCATCAATATTCATCTCTGGGTTTGGATGCTTGAGTGATATTTCCCTTCCCCGTTCTCAGACACATCCGTGTTTTTCTTTGCCTGTAGCTGTCCGTAATGCAATGCTCTCGTTTCAGTCCGACTGTAATAATTGCCTTTGGTTGGTGCGCATGGAACGAGCTTTGGCATGAATGTGCTCTAGCACTTAAAAAAAAAAATACTTTCATTGGGTTGTCTTTTATGCTTTTCTGCATTCAGCATACTATGGTCGTTGTGCATGACTTTGTTTTTCCGTATTATTTGATATCGTTAACAATTCTCAAGCTTGCTCGCTCCGTTGAAAGTGTCTTCCCAAATCAATCATACT
The DNA here is from genome assembly GCF_031143425.1 of Pleurodeles waltl. Lineage (NCBI taxonomy): Eukaryota > Metazoa > Chordata > Amphibia > Caudata > Salamandridae > Pleurodeles > Pleurodeles waltl. The sequence continues at coordinate 1,219,853,270 of NC_090444.1, forward strand.
AAGATGAACAATTGCACAGGACTAACACCACCCAGGCACATGCGGGGATGTGTCAATAGGGACTTGCACTTTTTCCATTACGAATTTTGCCTTAGATATCTATTTCCTTACTTTGCTCTTTTGTGACAAGATGTAATGAACCTATTTGAATCTGTTTCTTATTTTCTCTTTAACTTTTCTTGTCTCTGTTTCTTTTGCAGCACAGTTGCTGGACACCGCTTCTGCTTATGACATTTTTATCTCTTTTCCTTTTTTCCCCTTTTCAATTACCACAGGTTTAGTCCTTACGAGTGGTATAATCCACACCCTTGCAATCCCGACTCAGACGTGGTGGAAAACAATTTTACCTTGCTAAATAGTTTCTGGTTTGGCGTTGGAGCTCTCATGCAGCAAGGTATACGATTCAGCCTGCTCTTTCTCTGGGCGCCATGTCCCACTTTTTGCTGGGGGTAAAATAATCTTGCGTACAAGTAACTTGCATGGGTGCCTCTGTGCATGTAGCCATGGAGAAAGGTCTTCAGTCATGTTGATGCATTTAACTGTAGGCATGGTTAAACTTTACTTGAGGATTGTGCAGACACATCAAGTGTTTACCAATCCTACATAGATACATCTTCATTAAATATCTCACCTAACAAAAAATAGATGCATTACTTCATAAGATAACAGTAGTTATAATCTAATAAACAATGGAAGCTGCATTAAATTTGCCAAAGTCATTGGCGACGAGGCAAAAATATAGTTTTGTATCACATTATTTCAATGAAGAAGCCTCTTATTTTTCATACATATTTACTCTACTAATTATTGCATGATTAGACATTGCACCTATTATCCTTTGTCAAATGTGATGGTTGTAAACCAAACACAGGTGCTCACAATATAGGGTAATGTCAACGTCTAAAAAAACTAACATTTGCACTCCATATCTAATATTAATTACAAAACAAATTGCATGTCATACAGTCCATGCATTTTCATGCTTTCATGAAGATTCCAAACCGAGCATTTGGAAGGTATATAATTTAACTTGCATTGTTAAGAAAACATCAAACCTGGCAATTGATGCTCACTCAGTGGTTTCAGTTATAAAATTACGACTATCGATTTGTTCAACGTTTTTAATTTTAAACATTATTTTTAAGTGCTTCACTTTCGTCAGTATGGCCCTTCATTACAGACAACAAAAGAAAAAAAGCCCCAGATAAATGCTGCTAAATAATTTCATATTTTCATATTAAGTAGTCAAGCAAATTAAATGTCCAGATGGATGCCTTGATCTACTTAAAATCAGGAGTTGATGAAGTTGGGAAATTCACCTTTTCAAGCCCCCCAACCTGTTTTTGAAGTCCCACAAACTCTGCAAACTTTGCAGTCTTTGCCCGTCCTAAAACTAAAGCAGGTCAAATAATTTTCAAAAAGTGTCTTTTTATAAGGTGAAAATGAGGGAACCCTACTAAAACTACATTTATTTATGGAATAAATTCCAATAAGGAAAAAATAATTAGGTTAAAATGTGTCCCTCAATAGCTTTAGTTTTAGGATACATTTGCTCTATTGTGAAGTGCTTAATATCTGAAAGTATGACACTCAAACGGCCACTGTAGCGACCCTAAGTAGAGAAAACAATTGTCCATATCATACTACAGTGTCCTCATAAGCACCAAAGGTTACATGATAGAGGGTCCCGTACATTCCTTGTAGCTGCCGCTTCCCCAGGAAATGGTGGGATATAGTGCTGGTCATGACGTTACCTTGGGTACATGACAGTCAGCCCCCAACCAGGCTCTGTTACCTGGGCCGAGGTGGCACTCTGTTTAAGTCCTTGGTTGATATGTGAACTTGTGGTAATTGGGGCAAGCTTCTTCTGCAGCACCTTCTATCCGTGTCATGTTTGAACTGTTATCTTGCTGTTTAGCTAAATGAGATGACATTTGGCTGAGCTGCCTATACTAGGATGGCAACTTGGGCAATACAGTCATGCCTTTGTGTTTATGAGTGTCTAGCAAGATGGCCCTAGGCATCACTACATTCGAAGGGTACTTTTCTGTTTCTTTCCTTGCAGAGTTCTAGGCAGAGTCTGGAGAAGGTGTTGGCTGTCATGTCTAACCCGGTCAGCCTTTTCTGTGTGAAACAGCAAGGGTAAGGTGAACTGACTGGTAAAATGGACTGTTTTCAAATAGTCCAGCTATGATTCCACCTCCTTCTGTGTTCTTAACTTTGATTTAAAGGTAATTGTTTCAAAGATGTGATCCCTTTCTGGAGGAGTTGTTTATAATTACCCATATAGTTACTATAGAGTTGAACAGCTCATAACTGGGCATACTGAAAAAGTCTATCTTGCCCTCACTTCGTTTTACTTATGCTGAATGCATTGTTGCACACGTTGTTGTGCTGGACAAAAATGGTACAATGGAAACGTTATGATTGTGTGTTATGGATGTCTTTCTATTAAATTACTGACACTCATGCTTCAGGGAGAAGGACATACCTGTGTAGACGGTTGAATCCCTATTCAAGCTGTAATGTCAAAATAATGCATTTAATAAAGCACTGTGAAATTAATATAAGGTTATTTTAAAATATGTGTCATGCCAAACAAAGTCGCTATAAATGTTCAATTCAGTCATCTCAGTTAGTGACCTCCTTTAGATTAGTATGAAAGCAAAATATGCTACAGCTTAGTGAGAGCATGTCTACAACCAAAAGATAATCAGACACTTTTCATGTCAAACATTCAGTTTTTTTATCTTTAAAATGGTCATGCCACAAAAATAAAAATAAAAATAATCTAGTGAAAAATGTATGATGGACTCAGCAAAAAATGCATAACAAAGACCCACAGAAGTGCCTGCAATAATTGTATTATGGTTCTGAAATAAACTGCATGCCTACAGTTATTTCTTTGTGGAAAATCCCACTTTTTCATTTGCATCTACTGAATATCGCCTTGTTGGACTGGCTCTGCTTACGTTTACAAACAAACCCCTATTTCTGTAATGTTTCATATTTAGAGATAGAACAGTACAGCTCGGCATTAGGTTTAAAACCTTTTATGCTGGCAGCACACACGTGAATGCAATGAAGCTGGTTAATTAAGAACCAAAACAGGACTATTATATTTGGTTGAACATTTGTCCCAATATGTGAAACGTGTGTTGGTGATTCTCCATAAGTTACTGGTTGCCAATCAGCCATGTTTCACTCATATGCTTATCTACCATTAGCTCCTTCCTTCAAAGAGTTTAAAATGACAGCACTGCCTTCTGACAACGACGTTCTGCCAAAGGTCTTTGGCTGTTCAATCCTCATTAAGTTGAGAGCCGCACTTACGGTAGAACAATTTAAAAATCTATTTCTCTAGCTATTTGAGAACTTGTGAGCCACCTTAAGTTCCAAAGAGGTGAAAAGATCGTTGCCACCAATAAACATGTAATTATCTATCGGGCTCACTACCTCTGCTGAAACTTTGTGTTAATACCACAATAAGTCACATCAAGAGCAATTGAGAGCAATATCAATCCCAAATGCAATTTGTAACTAGTAAAATACCACTTTTATGATCTCTTGTGCTACTGGAATGGAAATACCAGGTGATATCAATGGGGCAGGCAAATACCTTTACGCAGTAGTGAAATTATGTGTTGAGAAACGTGTATTGTTGCTTCCTTCAGAAACATAAGAATCAGACCATGTTGCCGTTGCCCTACCAATGACACATTAATAAAAAGAACATTTAGAGTATTCTCTGATCTCTTTAAAACAATGAGCCAAACTGTCCAACCTGATCACATTCAGCAGTTTCAATAGTTGTCATTGCTTTTACACCGCAGTTGATTTACGTAGAGACGAATAACACCTCTGGTTTCAGAAAAAAATGAAACTGTTCAGTAATGGGATACAGTATTTTAAGATAATCGACTAGAAGATTATTCAGAAGATATAGGGCCTGATTACAACTTTGGAGGACGTGTTAATCCGTCCCAAATGTGACGGATATCCCACCAGCCGTATTACGAGTTCCATAGGATATAATGGACTCGTAATACGGCTGGTGGTATATCCGTCACTTTACCGTCACTTTTGGGACGGATTAACACCTCCTCCAAAGTTGTAATCAGGCCCATAATGTGTTTAGTAAAAGGCTTCATATGCGTCAAAAAAAAAAACAGTGTACTTCAGTTTTCTGGAACCATAATGCTATGAACCTCATGCAAGATCTGTTTTAGAGATTTAATAGACTTCGAGGAGGAACAGTTAAAGGCAACCTCAGTCTAGCAGCAGACTATTAGCTCTTTTGGTGGTTGTTTGCCGTGTGTCTCTGAAGGTTAGTTTTGTTGTAATAAACTTAAATATCAAGATAAATAAAACCACTTTGCAGTGCTATAAATTCACAAACGTTTTATGAAACATAAATATAAGAAATTATAATCCCCCTAGAAATACGGTGTAGTTTATAAATGCATAATCACATCTAATGCCGACCATACATAAGCGTAAGATCAGCGCATGTCATCCTCCCATCTGATCAATACTTGGGTAATAGTTGCTACCTTGACTTTCAAGGTGGCCAGCTCTAACAAGCTTCACAAGTTCAAAACAAAGCTGGTTAAGTATGAGTGAGAGGCGAAAAGCTTGCTTCTATTGCGCTTTCCTACGATCAACCAAATGTGATGAAATTGACAAAGCAAGTAACACGACAAAGAAAACAAAATATAGTCGTAATAGTACAACTCTAAATTTTAAATCAAGAACACCCACTCCACTTACGACAAAATATTTGGATTTCTGCATTAAGGTGTGTAAGAAAAACATCTAATAACTTTCTCTGACTTTGGAGATAAGACTTAAAACTCAGGGGCTTATTTACAAGCCCCTTGTGCCGCCAATGTCACTTTTTCCCATATAAAAAGTGACACAGCGCCCAAAGCAATGCATCAAGATTGATTAATTTTTAGGAACCTAAACACAAGTTCTGTCAGAATTAGTTCACCAAACGGTTTTCTCACTTCTATATACCAACCAACATTGTTTCATTTTTGGGTGTTTTGAGCCCACCTCTGCACTTTACAAAAATGAAATTAACTGAACTGAAGTGATTGGCTGTGTTTGGCTGGTTTGATATATATGAGAATGAATTTGCATTTTGGATCTATTGTTTAATGGAATGGAGTGCGACTAAATCTCAATGAATCAATTGACTTCTCCATGTATTACAACTGATCTTCTTTGTTATTTCCTTATGCAATTGCCTCATTGTATTCCTTGAATTCCATTAGGTTCTGAACTTATGCCCAAAGCCCTCTCCACTAGGATAGTTGGAGGAATTTGGTGGTTTTTCACACTCATCATCATTTCCTCATATACTGCTAACCTCGCCGCCTTTCTGACAGTTGAGCGCATGGAATCACCTATTGACTCGGCAGATGACTTAGCAAAACAAACGAAAATCGAGTATGGAACAGTTCAAGATGGAGCCACTATGACATTTTTTAAGGTATGGGTTTTAATTTTCTGTACCACTTTTAGAAACTGCTGATTGATAAATAATCTTTGTAAAGCAACAAATAGAATTACAATCCTAATCATAAATTACACAATGTGAAGAGAAATATAAAGGTTGTGATTGTAAAGAGAGAACTATAAAGAGAGATTAAATCCCACTGTCCCTAAAATCATAAGTAAATCAGTGAACATTATGCCACCTACTTAATGACATGCTCTGGTCTGGAGAACTTGAAATAAGTGATCATATTGAGCCTGACAAATCATTTATGTTATGGTTAATTTTTTAAATCCATATGGAATGTCTCACCACTGAAGGTCCTATTCATAAAAAGTACCAATTCTATACTTGCATAAGTACGCCTGTCCAAGTATGCAGATCCGCTACTTTATTCTATTCACAAACATCTCCACAAGTAAGCCTGGAGAGATGTGCCTGGCGCAGCTCTCCAGCTATACTACTAGGAATGTCATGAAAAGTGTCCCTAGGGTCCAGAATCTCCCTTTGCATAAATCTATATAGTGTACAAGTGTGCACTGGGAGGTAGAGTCTCATGTGCAATTGCATGTTTTTTCCTCTACACTCCCAGGGTGATACATTCTTCTTCCTATTAAGGAAGGGGGTTACTCCAGTCCTAGGTTGAAGTAAATCTCCAACCATTTAGGGTTGGGAATTGGTAAGATCACAGTTTGTAATTGCTCACAAACATACATGCTTGTTGACTTTCATAACTCCTAAAGCAAACAATGCCTTAAAACACCCAAGTGTCACCCCCTGACTAGGATTTGCAACTGCAGATTTCTCCACAGCCGTAGCAGACAAATCTATAGCTAATTCATCTGTACCATCAGGAAACCTTTTGTGAATTCCTGAAAGTCTTAAATAGACGCACAGGTCAACAACGTTAAGACGTCAGGGAAGACTGTTATGCTACATTTATAAATGCTTGCGTGAACGCATTGCTGCAATCATTCAACTACACTGGTCTAGAATTAAGATGAGTTTTCATAAAAAACAGTGCACATGTTCTGCAAAACTACTATATGTAAATCTGATTCCTGCCTATTCATTGTTGAAATTGTAACGGTGTGACTGATTTTACTGTTTTTCCACATTTGACTTGTAAGCTTTGCCAGTTTCATTGGGCTTTCATTGCTGCACTACACACTTTGCAAAATGGTGGTAAATGCATGCAGGATAATTACATTATACCATTGTGTTGCCTATAGTAGTGATTGGATAGGTAACTTTGATTGCCTCTGAGGAATAAGGTTTAGAGCTATAAAGATCATCTTTGTGTTGACAACGGGGTAGCAATCTAAAAACTATTCGAAAACTATGCTAATTACTTATTGTCAGCACATTGTCAAAATATATCACTTACTACATCGGTCCAGAGTTGTAGAAATACTGGAACAACCCATGTTACAGAAGTTTTGAATATAAACTTTCACTAAATATCTAAATATTTCTTAACTAAGTTATAGACTTTTTACAATATCATACATGGTTACGAGAAGACAACAATTGAGTTCTAGTGATTACCAATTGAAAAAAGGAATGTTTTATTGTTTAGTGGTCCTACAATCATGATCTGTTGAATTGTTCCAGCTACAAAATAAGTAATTATTATTCAATTCAGAAAAAGTTCTTCTGGGTGTGATATTACAGTATTTTGTTCGGGTGGCATACTACTTTATTTTTTTTAATATTCATTTTTGTGTAAGGTGGAAATTACTGATATATTCCCAGAAGAAGTCAGATGGGTCTTTCTGTAGGTTTTCTGCTGTTATTAGTAATAATAAATTGCCATATCAAGCTCTTGTTGCTCCCGTTTTCTGTTAATTTTGTGGATCTGCTGTTATAAGTAAGATTAAATTTCCCTATCAAGCTCCTATTGCCCCCGTTTCTGTGTATTTCCTGTATCCATATTTTTTGGTTGGTTTGGTCAGCATATGCAATTTTATGTTCTTGTTTGTTTGCACAAATGCAATAAACGCAATAAAAAGACTTGTTCAAAAAATATTACTGGTATACTTCATGCATATGGTGATACATTGCTTTTGCATTTTCTTTATTTCTTCACCTAGAAAAATATTTTCTGTGAGGGAAGTACATTCTCTCACCTCAAAATTAGCTTTAGGGCAATACTCTCCCTATTGTCTAATTAAATTATAGTTTCTTGTGCCCTTGACAGTGGGAAATCTACAAACATTTGTTAGTATCCACATATCTTTAGGTTTATGAGTGTTCACAATTTTTATAGGGAAACTGCAAGGGCGGCACATCGCATGTCCTTGTCTTAAGAGCAACAACACATTTGTGAGGGACCTTTTCACCCTTGCAAAATAAGAGGCAGAGTTATGGTATATCTGGTCTCTGTCTCTGGTCACCTTCAATAATAGGAGCATGAATAAATAAATGAATTAATTAAGTTGAGTTAGAAAATACACGGCTAGATGAGAAATTAATGATAACAAATGTGATTATTACCCTTCAGAAATGAGGAACCTGGTAGGCCAAACACTTACTCACATTTGTTTTCTAAAGGCCTCTAACAAAAGGCACCTGTATGAAACTAAAGTATTAGTTGTGGGGGGGTAAGTAGTCATGTCAAATACTAATCACAATCCTTGTCAGGATGAACCATTAGAGTCACTTAATAATCCTGAGTTCAACCCTCTGGTTACTGTGGCTTAGAGCAGACAAGGTTAGCTTAGAAGCAATGTGTAAAGTATTACTGCATTACCAATAGAGTGCTAATATCAAAACACAACACAAGAAAAAAAACCAAAGCAATTAGTAAAATAGGAAATATTTTAATAAATAAAATGACACCTCTATATTATAAAAAATCCAATAAGGACAACCAGAAATATACATTTTTAAAGTTTACGGTTGAAAATAATGCAAAAAAACATTAAGTGCCAACCACGATCAACTGATCACTGTAGAACAAGACCTAGGTATGATTTGAGGCTGACTGTGATGCAGCCGGGGTCAGCCACATAAAAAGGTTTGACCCGGTCAAAAAGTTTACCTTCAAACTTAGGGCTTGATTTAGATGTAGGTGGATGGCCAGTGAGTCCACCATGGGGGCAGAGTAAATTACTCTGTCTCCATGGTGGAGAGGCTGGCCACCTAATTTATAAATGACCACCAAACAAGCTGTCATTTATTAAGGCATTGTCAGGAACCACCGTCACTGTGATTCCTGTCTGTGCATTCTACTGTTTGCTGCAGTGCTACATCTGAAGGATACAGTCCTGCAGCAAACAGTATTCTTTTTCCTTTTAAAATAAAACCCCCCAAAACAGGATTTTCCTTTTGAAAAGAAAAGAGTAATGCTCCCCTTACCATGGGGTAAAAAATGACTACATATCCATCCATCTACATTGGGTTGGTGGACATGTAGCCATTTCTGGTTCCAAGGTGTGAGGGAGTTCAGGTGTGGGTGCTGACTGCGTTGAGGTAGAGGCGATGCATTGATTTCGATGAGCACAGTGGCTGAGCTGTGGAGTTTGGCACAGTCGTCAAGGTTGTTGTTGACAGGGATGCAGGGACTTTGTGTCAAAGAAAACCCCACAGTTCAGGTACCAAAGGCGATGCACCGGTTCTGTCCACGCAACAACAGCACAGATGCATCAGTTCTTCCCATGGAACAAGAGATGCGTTACTTCTGCTTGAGCAAAATGCCTTCGGCCCACTACTGAAGGTCCAGGATTGGGTTGGTACCACTTGGCAGGGCAGACTCACAGATGACAGAGTCCATGTGTAGAATCCGATTAGTTAGAAGTCTTTTATGTCCCTGAGACTTCAGATCAGGAGACCAGTCAGCTGGTCCTTGGAGTCACTTTGAGTTCAAGTGATGCAGGTCCAGTGCTTCTCACCCAGGCAGGGTTAGAGAAGACAACAAGCAGAGCAAAGCAAGGCAGTAGTCTAGCAAAGCAGAAGTCCAACAGAGTGGCAGTCCTTCAGCAGCACTGCAGTTCTTTCTAGCAGAGTAGTCACAGGTCCTGAAGTGTACTGAGTTGGTGGTGTCAGAGGTCCAGTACTTATACCCAGATTTACCTTTGAAATGAGGGATATTCAGAGGCAGGCCTTTGAAGTTAACAGTGCTCCTGCCTTTCCTGTCCCGGCTCCAGATTCACTACAGGGAGTTATGCAGCCCCTTGTGTGGGGATAGGATACAGCCTTTTCAGGTGTAAGTATGAGTCTGTGGCCAGTTCCTCCCTCCCACCCTATCAGGATGGTCCATCAAGGCCTATCAAGTCACACATCATCTCCCATTGTGTTTGGCTGTCTAGCGGGCATACACAAAGCTCAGCTGTCACCCACCACAGGCAAGTGACCAGAGACCAGCAGTAGGAAGGCTCCAAATGGCTAAATGAAGAAAATACCAACTTTCTAAAAGTGGCATTTTCAGAATTACAGTTTAAAACTTGACTTCACCATACATTGTGATTTTGAATTGTGATTCCAGAGATACCAAACTCGAAAGACTATCGCTTCCAGATTGTACATTTTAGTTATAAAATGTAGTAAGAAAATCCCAATGTTATCGTATAAGAGGGATAGGCCTTGCTGTAGAGAAAAACAACTTTGGAAGTTTTTCACTACCAGGACATGCAAAACTTAAATGTACATATCCTGGCTTTTAAATACATTTCACCCTGCCCTCTAGGTTGTCCTGGACCTAACTTAGGTGTGACTTAAAAGTATAACAATTGATGATTCGGGCCTGGCAAACGGATTATTTTGCCAGATTGTCATGGCAGTGTAAACCGTACACATATGGGATGCAATGGCAAGCTTCAGACATGGTAAAAAGGCCTACTTAATTGGGGAGCATGATCAGTGCTGCAAGCCTACCAGTAGGATTTATTTACAGGCCCTAGACACATGTGCTGCACTTTAATAGGGACTTATAAGTAAATGAAATACGCAATTGGGGATAAGCTATTATCACCATGTTTAGGGAAGAGAGCACAAGCATGATTGCAGTGGTTAACAGTGCACAGAGTCCTAAAGCCAGCAAAAGTGAGGTCAGAAAAGTGAAGGAGGTAGGCAAAATGTTGGGGGAAGACCTACCTAGGGCTCTCAGGTCTAACATTTGGCCATGGTGGAGACAGAGTAGTCCAAAATTTAATTTGGCAGGCTCACTACTATACTGGCTGGCCAACATATAAAGCAGACTTTTGGTCTCTTTAATTGAAGCCAGAAATCCTCAGTGGGGCAAGGCAACAGGCTGTGGCCAAAGAGTGTTCCACTACATTGCATCACCTTTGAACGAGGGCCCTGTGAAGCCATTGACTTTTGGCAGGATAGCTCCAAGTAGGAGAAATTTGATTTTTGTGCCTAGACAAGATCCCTCATCAGCCAGATACGTTCGACGTCTTTATTCAATGAACATTTCTGATTTGGGATTTAGGGCCAAACTTATCAAACTTTATTGAAGCGCAAACACAGCAACTTGCGTTGCATCAAATGGAGAGGGCAGGAATGCACCATATCTATCAAGGTACTGTGCATTTCTGCTCTCTCCTTGCGCTGTTGCACTCAGTATAGCCTAACACTAACACTGGCAACCTTGCATCATGGTGCACCTTTGCCTGCGTTTCAGGCAGGATTGTTTTTGTGCAGGAAAGTGTACTTTCCTGCACAAAAACAATCCTTAGAGGCGTTTTTCTCATTCTAAGCGTGCTGCAGAATGCAGCACAATCAAAAGAATCAAACAACAAAGAGGAATAAAGATATTTCTCCTTGCTATGCCTCTGTCTGGAACACATAGCATTTTGACGCATCTGCATAGAACCAGTCTTGATAAATCTGGGCATGCACCTAAATCCATTGTTGGATACATGGAAACAGCCACACGTTATCCATGGAACGCCTTCTCAGGTTAGAGTAACAAAAGTCAGTGTCTTCTCTGACTTATGTTACTCCAAATTTACCAAGCAATGCAGGGCTTAGTAAATGTGTTCTGCTTACAACACGATGCATGAGGCAAGGGGCAACTCAATACAATGACACTTCTGGCCTCTAGGTTCTTTTTTGGAGTTCGGATTCTTATTGCTGACCAAGGCTGTAGACTGTTACTGAAGAGTCCTCCACAAGGCCGGATACCTTCTCTGTGAAACCTGAATTCAAAGCCTAGCTGTAACTCCCCTTTGTCATACTGACCTGGCAGGTTGGTGCTGGTTCTCAGGAGATCTATGAATCCAAAGAAAACTTTATGTCCAAAGTTTCAGGAAGTGTAAGGAGGAGTAACGTTTGACAAAGCACAGACTTCAAGGGCATTCAGGAACAGCACTTGGGGGTGAAGACTCATTCCAGCACACTACACCAGCAGGGTCCAGTGCATGTCGAGTTGGAATTGGTTAGCTGGGCAGTTGCAGGAACGGCCTTGTGTAGTGTTTTGTGTCTCTGTCAATTAAACAGGATGTCAGCCTTCCGATTCTTGGAGTCCAGTTCTTTGTCCTCCCTATAGAGGCAGAGCAGGTCCAGGGCTTTTCTCATGTCTAAGACAGAAACTTCAGTCCGCTTCTTAACTTTAACAGGTCCAGTGGTGATCTGAGGAGGGTTTTAGGGATGCCACTTATGTGTCACCAACCCATGGGTGGGCAGGGAGACTTCTGGCCACTCCCTAATCATTAGGGAAAGAGTTCCCAGGGGGTAACACACTTTTGCAGAATTTCCTTTGTGCCTTATTGCAAATAATCCCACAGTGCCCTTTCTACCTAAAACCAAGATGGCAGAACTTTTCTTCCCCTGAGTAGAGCTTGCGTAACCATAGAGGTGAGGCCATGGAATGAGCAACTCCTGCTCTGTGGTCACTCTAAACCAGTTCTGGGGCCAGCTCCTCTCCCACTTTGATTGGTGTTGACCTGATTGGAGGGTCAAAGGAAGGGCCTGCCCAGGTGTCAGCAAACATTTAGCTGTGACAGTGTAGGCCTCTGTTAGAAACTGTGCTCCTGGATGGCAATGGTATGCACCCTGTCCAAGAAGGAACCACAATCCTACTTAGGGGAAGTCACAAACACAACCTAAATTAACCTGTGCTCACCCCCTGTTAGCTTGACGCAAAGCAGTCAGTCTAAACTTAAGAAGCAATGTGTTAAGTATTTGTGCAATACTTCAAACAGTAAACAGTGAAAACACCACACAAAAAGATATCACACCTGGTTAGAAGAATAGAGCTTAATTTCACATACAAAACAAGACCAAACTGACAAAAATCCAATTAGTAGAACTTGAAATATGAATTTTTAAAGAATACCCTGAGTTGTAGTGCATAAAAGCATTAATCGCCAACCAGGACTATCTGGTCATGCTAGATCGGTCAAATTTAAAAAATCAGGCAGACCATAATGGAGCATGGGACTGATACAGGGCCAGCCTTGGCCGGCTAAAACAGTACCTTAGTTCGGAGTTATGTCGATGTCGAGAACAAGATGTGGGGAACAAAGGAGGCTATGTGCTAGTATCAATCCCAAAGATGTAGGCGATGCACCAGTTCCAAACTGGGGAATCTGAGATGTATCAGGAATGGAGATGATGCGTCATGCAGTCTGCAATGCAGTGTTCCTGATCCTTGCAGCAATGCATCGGCAGAGATGGAGATGCAGTGTCCTCAAACCTTGTAGCAGTGGCGATGCATCAGCGTAGATGGAGATGCACTGTTTCCAAGTGGTGCAATGGCATTTTGTATCCACTTCCAAGGGCCCATGACTGGATTGACACCACTTGGCAGAGGAGGACTCACAGCAAGCAATGTCCAAGTACTAGAGGTGACGAGTTGGAAGTCTTTTGTGTCCCTGAGACTTTACAAGGACAGGAGGCAAGCCAGCAAGCCTTTGGTACAACTCTCATACTGGGTTCAAGTATTGTGGGTCCCGTCCATCTCATCCAGTCAAGGAGGGCAGCAGGTCAGCACAGCAAGAAAGCATTTTTTCCAGAGCTGCAGTCCAGCACAGTAACAGTCTTTGTAGCAGCACAGCAGTCCTTCTTCCTGGCAGAGTATTCACAGGCCCAGACGTGTACTGTAGTGGTGTGTTTGAGGTTCCATTCAATTTATATTTTGGTGCTCTGGTTCTGGAGGGTGGGAGAAGCTTCTAGACAGTGTATTTGAAGTGTAGGGAATCACCTTCCTCCCCTGCCCGGTCTCCAAGCTGGCTGGTGTGACAATACATGGCTGTTAGACCTATTGTGAAGAAACAGGGCACAGCCTATTCAGGTGCAAGTGGGGCTATGCTTAGCTCCTCCCCCTATCAAGCTAGTTAATGGCCCATCAGGATGTTCTTGTTGAAGTCACACCTAAGCTCCCTTTGTGTGTGGCTGTCTACTGGGAATGTACAAGCCTAGCCCACCCCAGACGTGTATTGGAGACAGACTACACGCTCACAGGGCTAAGATCAGGAAAATGCCAACGTTTTAAAAGTGGGACTTTAAAAATTGTAACAATAAATCTGACTTTACCATTAAAAAGAATGTATCATTACAATTCCTTACATACTAAACATGACAGATCTACTCCTTCCCAATCAGGAACTACAGCTTATTAAATGTAATAAGAAATCATCCATTTTCCTATGAGAGGGGTAGGCCTCAAAGTAGTGAAAAGTGAATTTGAGAGTTGTTCACTACCAGGATATTCAAAACGTAATAGCATATGTCCTACCTTTTAATTACTTAACACTCTGCCCTGTGGGTTACATAGTGGCTACTTTAGGGACGTCTTATATGTAATAAAGGGGGAGCTTAAGGCATGGGAAGGGATTTTAAATGCCATGTCAACATGGCAGTTGAATACTGCACTCAGACTGCGATGGCCGGACTGGGACATGATTTAAAGTGCAAACCTAGAGGGTGGCACTAGCAATGCTGCAAGCCCACTAATAACATTTAACTTAGAGGCCCTGGGCATATGTAGTACACTTTACTACAGACTTATAAGAAAGATAAATATGACACTTAGGTAGATACCACTAAAACCATGTTTAAGGGAGAGAGCAAAAGCACTTTAACACCAGTTAGCAGTGGTAAAGTGAACAGACCCCTAAGGCCAACAAAAACAAATTCAGCAAAAAAGTGGAGGGAAAAGGGTAAAAGGTATGGAGTGACCCTGCAGAGAGGGCCATTTTTAACCTCCTCTTTGAAGTTAAGCAAATTCCTGGGCATATCCCATTGGTCATCCTGTAAAGGAAACAGCATCTCCCCATGCCCAGGCTATTGTCCTGCTCTGGGAGCATTTTTTACACCTTTACAATGGGACTATTAAGTCAGGTGATAGTTGGAGCTCATGCAAATGTGCCACCAGAGGCTTTAGGCAGGAAAAAGATAATGTTCTAAAAGTACCACTTTCCCAATAGTTGCAATAGTTAATATTTGATTTTACCAATTAATTGGATTCAGAATATCTATTAAAGGGCATCTTTAAATACTATTTCTAGCTGTTTCCTTACTGAAATTAGCATTATTAAATGTAACAATGTCACCCAGTGTTTTCATGTGGAACAGCCAGCCCTGCACTGTAAATATAGCTTAGGGGGATCTTTTACTGTGACTACTTTAACCTGACAGACCTAACCCTTTCCTTTAAATATAAACAATCCACCCCTAATTAGGCCTTATGGCCCATTTAGGCAGGGTGCATTGTATTTAAAAGTGGGACATGTAAAAGTTAACATTGAACATTGCTGTACAGTGAAATAAACTGAAAAGCTATTTTCATTGTAAGAAGGCAGCTGCTTCCATAGAGAAACATTCAACTACATTGTTACATTAAATACATGCTAAATTTAGCTTGATGGTATCTAGAGAGATAATTCAAGGACTAATTCAAGGACTTATTTCCCAAAATACAACTGAATTGCAAAATTGAATTTTGTCTAACTATTAAGCAACAGGGACTTTTAAAAAGATATAGGCTCCTATCGCGAACTTGGTGGTCTGACCGTCAAACTGCCAAGGCGAAGGGCTGGAGGATACGGCTAAGTCAGCAGCCTCCAGACCACCATATTACGATGTTCCAGTGGGGCTGGCGGAACAGTGAGTGTGGTAGCATTGGCTTCAGCTCTAAAAGAGAGCCAAGGCAAATGCTAGCTGCACTGACTGTGCTGCCAGCACAGTTGGAATGTGCACTGTCTGCTATGGCCCTGCCATGAAAAGGCAGGCAGAAAGGCAATTTGTGATCAGCACGATGCTGAGATCGGCACCACTGTACTTGAACATGGTTTTCACTGCTGTCAACGCATCAGGATCCACACTCAGATGAATCTGACACCAAGCCCTCCCCCCCTTCCATTGTCTCTCTGGCCAACTTGACTTCAAAATAAGCGGGAGAAGAAGCTTCTTCAGAACTGGTTTGGAGTGATCACAAGAGAGGGTTTGCTAATTATCATAGCCTTATCTCTGGGTGGGCACAGGAGCTCTACTCAGGTAAAAAGGAATAAGTCATGTTGAATTTTCTGAGAATGCTTT
Organism: Pleurodeles waltl; assembly: GCF_031143425.1. NCBI lineage: Eukaryota > Metazoa > Chordata > Amphibia > Caudata > Salamandridae > Pleurodeles > Pleurodeles waltl. Next base: position 1,219,869,258 of record NC_090444.1, read on the forward strand.
ACAGGATGATTGGGAAGGGGTAAAGGGATTTTGTGGCATCCTAGTCTTGCCCAGGTTGCCAGGAATCTAGGACTTTCCATCCACACTGATAAACCCCAGACCATGGGCCTGGACAGCAAAAAAACCAAAATAATGGACAACTGAATGGAGAAGCTCTTTATGGACTAAGTATTTTGCCTAGGGATAGATGGGTGTCTCCTGGGCCAGTGGGGTTGGCCACAATATGCCCTCTGTGAACCAGTTGGAGGATTGCCTCCCCCAGGTGCCGTTCTAGATTACCAGGAAGCCACCACGCCTGTGGAGTGCAAAGCAGAGGAGAAGGCTGGTGTATGGAGCCAGGGAAACCAACTCCCCCCAAAGTGCGCCCCTGTAGAGGCTGAGGTTGTGGAGGCCTTTTGGCTCCTCTTTGCTGTTAAAAATGGCATCAGGGCATCCAAGGTGGGATTGGGGCACATCAACAACAGAAACAAAAAAGAAAAAAATGGGCAATGTGAGGCTTAAAAGCAAGCGGCAGAAGCAGCTCATAAAATATGCATTACTCACAACCTGGGAGCTCTCCATAATTGCCCATATAGACTATTTTAGTTTTGTGCTTTGGCAGGTGCACTAATTTAACATGATGTGTAGGACTGCAGGTGGTACAACGCCCCAACCCCCAAGAACTGAGTTAGAGAGCATTATTTCAAGTCTCTCAGGTAATAGGCTGCCTGAAATGGGCAGATGTTTTATCATATTTTACATACTCCCAGAACTGGGGCTTGGTGCTTTACAGCTTGGGAATATTTGAACCCTTAACTGTTGGTCCTATGGCTGCATAATGTGGACTGAAGTTGAAAGATTCTAACATGGTATCAATGCTATATTTAAAATAGCTTGTTGAAAATGATACTTGCAATGCTTCTTGAATGATGCAATGCGTATTTTATTTAGTAATGGTTACATTTTAATATGATTACTGATTCCATTGGTATGATGGTGACTTCTAACATGTAACTGTTGTTCTTAGACTGTAATGACCCCTTAACAAAGCCAATAGACCTGTGTTATATTTTCATGGAATGACCCCTTGACAAAGTCAATAGACCTGCCTTATATATTGATGTGGTGACCCCATGAAAAGCAAATAGGCCTGTTTTATTTAAAATGACAGCCCCTTATATTGTGATGTTGAATCTGGTATAGGTGGGTAGAAAGAAACAGTTGTTGAAATAAAAAGGAAATGGGGCACATAGTAATGCCTTTCTGTTTCAGTTCTTGATAGCTGTTTTATTGACAGCAATATTTAGAGATGCTAAGTCTTGCATGGTGTATCTTGTTAGTGAGCATACTACAAATAAGGCATGGGTTGTATTGTTCAATTACACATTCTACCTCTCACTCTCTTGCCCACTATGCCATTCACTACATCAATCATTTATTAATGGAAAAATAAAATTCTCCCTTCACATTCTTTATGTCCTGTCATAAGGACTTCAGCAGCCACAGGATATCAGTGTCTGTGCCATTCCAGTGATGGAAATGGACCGTATTGTTGAGCAGATAGCTGATATCTTTTCTTGGTAACATCTAAACCAATTATGATGTTCTGAGGATTTGCAGTAAACACAATAGGTAGTAGTGGTCAGGGTATCTGAAAAAGGGGTGTTTTGTCTCTATTAGCGTAGGTCCACTCAACTTAAATTACAGTAGCCCTCTCTCACCCTAGAATGTTATTCTTCATCTTAGGGTCTGTCTTAATAACACAACTAAGGGTGGAGGTGGTGTGGGCTACAACCGTCCGCAAAGGTAGGTCTTTAGAGTGTTAGTCAAACAGGAGAAAGTCCTCTGTAGCAGTTGGTGTCTGTGCATGAACAAAAATGAATCAGTGCAAGGTGAAAAGACTGTTAAAACCACCTCCTGGTGAAACTGTGGTATTTTATCCTTCTCCCCTGTGTGTACAGATTTAAAATATGAGGTGCAATTCAGCATTTATCAGGTCGTCAACATGTTTCCGCCCACATGAGTCTACAGAGGTGTTGAGGCATTCATCAGCACCAACTTCCATTCTGCTGAGCTAAAGAAATAAAGATAAATGCATACAACCAGTGTAGCTGAATGTATGCTTGATTACCACGGATAAATGCCTCTTGGTAATTAAACAACTCCATCCTATTTCATCTCATACACATCTGCTTGCCTTAAGGACAGATGTTCCTTCTGCAGTTGACAGATACATTTCCAGTGTGTAAATGCAATATTTTGACATTAAAGTCTGAGACGGAAGCCATGCATGTGACAGGTGCGAGGGACTTGACATCTCTCTACTGTGTCTCTGACACTGCTGTGTATTAGTGTGTAAAGACGGCTCTGCTCACGCATCATTGTTTTGATACCTTTGGCGCTATTGGTCCAGCTGGGATTTGCAGCTGATGAACACGAAGTCTCGCTGCATCAATCAGCGGGGCTTTTAGTGGAGAGGCTCTCTCATCGGAAGATGCTCAAATGGAAAAGTCAGTTAATTGAGCGATGAATGGTAAATCAAGTTACCATTTAACAGATAGCGGTTTTCAGCGTTGACTTTTATGGACATAAAAAGTATATTATTGTGCCCCCCAATATATGTAAAGGAAAACGAAATAAGTGAAACGCTGTGCTCATTGTTGAGGTGAAAGAAGCATAGATTCGTTTTTTTGTAACAAAAATGTATACAGATCTGGGGTGTGTGGAACAATTATTATTATTTACAAATAATGGACATGAACACCAAGGAATGCGCTTTAGGCCTCATAAGGGTGGAAATCTAAGTACCAATACAATACAATACAATACAGTACAATACAATACAATACAACTCAACACAATTCAGTACAAAATAAAACAACAGTAGAGAGTTGGCAGATCGTGAAAATAAAAATATGGGATACTTTTTCAGTTTGGAGTGCTGGAAACTGCACAGAGATTTTAAAATATGAGTATGTTGGATGACAGATAGCCAACTCATTTTTCACTAACTGCATTCGTCCACAGTAAACATTTGCGTATTTTTTACTCTTCCATCTGGTTCACGTGCTTTTTGTGCTCTTCCTTATGTGACCTAAATATTTGGGTTCATGTACATGTATGTGAATATTAGCTGAAGAAGCTCTATTTGTCATGAACTATGTTTATCCATGACTCATGTACCTTGTCAGAAAAATGTTAATTACAAAATCATGAACAAGATACATATTTTGTGTTTAACTTCAAAAGGTGGTGTAACCTCAAACTATGAAAGAAAATATATTGCAAGTTCATGCTTACCACGGTTATGTATAATACCTTTTAAGACAGAAAAACATAATGGGGCTGATTCACAAAAGCATTCATGATAATGGGTAGTAGTACAACAGGAGTTTGTGAATCAGCCCCAAAACACCCAACTCCCTACTTCAAAGAATGTAAGGTGGCTCATCCCTTTCCGTTTGTCCTCATTATATATAATTATTCACTGAATAATCTCAATTTAGACTTATTGGGGCTAACAATCAAAGGTATATAAAAGTATGTTAAAGAGTACTGCAGGAGTAATGCTTTACATACTACAAAATGTCTTTGTGAATAGAGCCCTATGTTAATTAGGAATGAAACTGGGCTATCTACTACATCAGCCACCATTACGACACACAATGGGTAGACAAGCAATAATATTCATATAATGTGCAATTTCATGTTTAGCACTGAAAGGGAATGTACTTTTAATATTTTGTGGCCAATTCACAAAATAAATTATAATTATGCTTTTGCATAAAAGGCTTAGACTGACTTATGTGGGAAAATTGCATGAATTTAAATTATTATTCAAATGGATTGTGTTCGCTTTCATCAAGACCACACGATACCAGTGATCCAATTATACAATTTGTATAATCAGTCACTGTAATTCCAGATCAAATATTCTATTGCCACATTACAATGTATATTTGCCCCAAGGCAGTTTTCTTTCACCTATGCAAGTACAACGTACATTTCGTTTGGGCTGGATAAGTGCAAATTTCCAAAGAACTGGGAAAAAAACTAGGTTGAACCTGTGCAGACGCTATGATTCTGTAGCAAAACATCCCCCTTAAGCATTTGTGGCAAGGTGTAACTCTTTGCTAACGAAGTGTACCTTTTCCAGGTTAATCATCTGAAGATATGTTTCAAGACAGTCTAACCTGAATTCTGATAAAATTATACACCCAAATGTATATTTTAGCCTGTATTGCTCCTTAGGTAAAAAGCCTAAATTGCAGCTCCCTACTTCTTCGTTGCACCTTTTGATATATTCTGCTGGTGCCCTATCCTTGTCTCACAAATGACCCTGAGACTAGTGTAGGTTTGCACTCAGTCCATGCCTGTTGGAGGTGGCATGTTCTGGTTGGCTAAGGTGAAACCCTAGCCAGTCAGAACCTGCCACTCCCATCAGTGGTGGGTGATTACACTTAGGGGGTCATTACAACCCTGGCGGTCGGTGTTAAACCGGCGGGAAGACTGCCAACAGGCTGGCGGTCTTACTTAGGGGAATTATGACCATGGCGGTTACCGCCATGGTCATCCGTCGGTTTTGCGTTCCGCCCGCCAGGGCGGAGACGACCGCTGGGCTGGAGACCTGGGTCTCCAGCCTGGTGGCCGTCCCTATACCGCCGGCGGTATTTGGACCCGGCTTACCACCGTGGATTTCCAGCGGTTTGAACCGCCATGAAATCCACGGCGGTAAGCACTATCAGTGCCAGGGAATTCCTTCCCTGGCACTGATAGGGGTCTCCCCCACCCCCCACACCCACCCGAATTCCCTCCCGCACACCCCCCACTACCCCTGCCACCCCCAAAGTTGGCAGGGCCCCCCTCCCCACCCCGACCCCCAACATCACATCACCCATACCCACACGACACGCAGGCACCACCTACACTCTTACACGCACACATGCCGACATACATGCCAACATCCATACACACAGTCAGACACGCACACCCACATTCAGACACACACGCACACATCCATACAGACATACCCACAGCCATACACGCACTCATTCCCATACACACAACACCCCCGCAAGCATACACGCACTCACACACCCCCTCTACATACACACACGCACACCCCCATGCACCCACACAACACCCCCCCCTCCCCTAACGGACGATTGACTTACCTGTTCCGTCGATCCTCCGGGAGGGGACGGGAGCCATGGGGGCAGCTCCGCCGACACCACACCGCCAACAGAACACCGCCACGGCGAATCACAGGACGTGATTCGCAGGGCGGTGTTCTGTTGCCGTGGCGGTGGAGGTGGAGCAACCTCCACTTCCCCGCCTCCCGCCAGTATGGCTGTTGGCAGCTCACCGTCGGTAAAAGGACGGTGAGCTGCCAACGGTCATAATAGGTCTAGCGGAAAACCGCCACCACTGGTGGTCTTCCGCACGGCGGTACCTCGGCGGTCTACAAAAAAGACCGCTGAGGTTGTAATGACCCCCTTAGTGTATAACCTGCGCTCGCCCTTGGGTAGCTTGGCACTGAGCAGTCAGGCTTATCACAGGGACAATGTGTAAAGCATTGGCACAGCACTCTTGCACAATAAATACAATGAGGATCCCAAAAGAGACTTCGCACGAGGTGTATGTAAAGAAAGTTTGAATTCAATACATACATTAGTTAATGCAACATGAACATCATGTAAGTGTGGGCATATATCACATTCAGAAACATCAGTAGCAGTACTAGGCTTAATCATGTTAAAAACAATATTAGAAATTTGTACATTTGTGAAAAATCCTACTTTCCATCCCAGAACCCATGCGGTGCAAAACGTTGTCAGCACGAGACCCACCCCAGCAAGTATCCTAATTCAGTATCGCACAGTTCTAGTTGTTCACAATGTTAAAAACAAAGTGTACTCACCAATAATTCAAGCACTTTAAATAGCTCTGTGGCCTAGGTCGTATGGGTAAGAACCAATGTCAACCATGATATTCTTTTGGCAAGGAAGCAACATGTATGTCAACACCGCGATGTGGTGTAGTCAATCACAGACAGTCACTCCCACACAATCCACACCGCTATGCGGTGCCACAGATATCAGGCAGACACGAATAGCACACACTTGCACACAGTTGCTCTCAGCACCCTAGAGCGGTGCGCTGATATCCGGTAGGTCAGTTGTCACTGTACACACAGACTCCATGGCCCCATACCTCCCTCAACCCTTCAACCAGTCACTATGACCCTACCCCCATGAGGTGGAGATAAAAACAACCTATCTCCGAATACTAAGATGTTTGTGGCTGGAGTCACACTTATTCAGAGTCCTGGGGGAAGATGAGGGTAGGGAAAGATAGCAGGCTGATCAGGCAACAGAGGACTGTGAACAGAAGTGATTGGTCACCACTCAGGAGGTTCACTCAAGGTCTCTGCACCACGCCTTCCGATGAAGACCCAGGTCTTTAAAGCACGAGAGGTGTCTCTCTGTAGGACACACACTGATCACAATAGTGCCCAATCAGTCCATGCACTCCAGTACAAAAATAGTTACCAACTCCACACCTCCCTTGAATGTGCACAATGTCTGGTATGTGATGACATGTCGCACCAGACAATCCGGTTGCACACAAAGGCCTTCAGTACGATCATGACGGTTCGGCCCACCATGCCGGCAGTGGCGGCTGAAGCCAACAGCCGGCATGGCAGGCTGAACCGCCATTTAAAGAACAGGGTGACCACCCACCACCATGCTCCAGCCGCTAGACAGCCTGGCGGCCGGATGAAACACCATCCGTCAGGGTAGCTGCGCTACCCTGCGGATAAAGTTTCAAATGCGGCCAGCCTTTTCCCGCCAGAAATAGGCCGGCGGAAGGGGTGCCTAGGGGCCCCCGTGCAGGCACCCGTCGCGCATGTCACTGCCCGGTTTACGGGCAGTGACGTGCGATGGGTGCTGCCGTCAATGTTGCGGCCGTGTTCCCCGCCAGGCTGGCGGGCGGAGACACTGTCTCCGCCCGCCGGCTTGGCGGGGAAAACATTATATGGCCTGCGGGTTTTCCAGGAGGCCGCCAGCCCGAACACGGCAGGAAATCCCACCGTGTTCGAAATAACCACCAAAGTGTCACTACTTCCATACCTCCCTGGAATGAGGCACAATGTCTGGTGTGTGATGTCTCCAAGCACAATACTTAGTTCCACACTCACACTGCTTACACAAGGTGAAATCCAGCAGATGATGTAGGCGTTTAAGAGCGAACCGCTCTCCAGATCACACAGGTAGAAGGTGTAGGTCCTTTGCAGGAGGTCTTTGATATCCCTGAGACCTCCAGTGAGAATAGGGGGCAAGCCAACAAGCCCTTGGAGAGCACACTTTAGAGAAACACACAGCAGCAGGCATTTTGCACAGGCCAGCCACTATACAGGAAGGGTGCACAGTCCCTTCCAAGTGCAGCAAATACTCCTGTGCACAAAAGATTCCTCTGGTACTGTGCACCACATGGTCCAGAGTCTCTGGTCCCACGTCCCTCAGGCGATCTCTAGTTTGTTGCAGTTGGGCACCAGTAGTTATACTGTAGTGTTCCTTTGAAGTTGGGTGTGGTTCAGAGGCTTCCCCTTTAAACCGCAGATGTCTCCCCTAAATTTTAGTCCTGTCTGCTATGGGATCCTAGAATGCAGATCTTAATCTTTAGAGGGACCATGATCTGGCCCCAAGAGGCCATAAGTCAAAACCTCTCCCTCCAATCAATCCTGTCAGGCTCTGAAATAGCAGTGGCCTGTTGATCCAGTTGTGTGCCCAAGGTTTATAGCTGTCACTGGGAAATGCACAGATATGCTCCCCAGCCTCTGGTGTCAAATTTAAAAAGGCACACACAGCGTTTTAGATCTGAGAATTGCCCACTTACTAGAAGTGGCATTTCTCAGTGATTATGGACAAAACCACATTTACTATAGAAAAGAGTTTGTAAGGATGTTTTCAATGATAGGAAACATGATGCGGCTGCTCCACTGCAATCCACTATTGTAGTTAGGAGTAATGGTAAACTTTCCCCATGTTAACCTATGGGCAGAGCAATCCTCATTGGAAGTGAAAACACACATAGGCATTCTTCACTCCCTTGCACGCACATGTGACCTGGCGTACACACAAGCCTACCCTGGACACAAGTTTAAGAACACACAAAAAGATGCAAGTGCGCCCACTCAGGCCTGCTGTGACAGGCTCAGTACATCTTAAACCATTGTGTACGTGTGCAAACACTGGTCTATAGTGGCAGGCTCAGCACATGCTAAACCACCATTGGGTAAGTGCACACACCCTGGCCTCCAGTGGCAGGCTCAGTACCTGTACAAACTTCATTGTGCATGTGCTCACTCACTGGATAGTGCCACTTCTGGACATATGTAGGAAGGGCGCATGTGCTTTCCCACTGTACTTGCAGGGGAAAAGTGACCAGGGTCCCAAAGCCACTAAGAGAGAATCAGCACTACGTATGGGAAGAGCCGACGTCCTGGGTAGGGAACACCCTTGTGTACCTGTCTGGTCCTTCGCCTACCACCTGCTCTGCCATTCAGGGGGTGCTTTAGGAGTAGCATAATGCCTACTCAGGGGTGGCCACGGAGTGGACAACACCATCCTGAGTGCAAGTGCAACTGCGTCTCCACAGGCCTGCAATGTCAGGACTAACGTGTTTGACAGGCTATTTTGGTGGGGGGGCACAATCAGTGCAGCATCCCACCAGTAGCCAGGGCTGTATCCACCCCTGGTATGTGGTATACCTGTTTACAGGGCACTCCTAGGTACAGCACCTCAATCAATCACGTAAGCGTCCCTTTCTGGCATATGTAGGAAGGACGCAGACACTTTCCCACTTAAATACAGGTGAAAAGTGCCCAGAGCCCTAAGGGCCATGCAAAGAGAGTCAGCAAAAAATCTGGGAGGAAAAAGCAAAAACATTCAGGGAAATCCCCTTAGAAGGGCAATGTCCAACAATGTTGTATTTTTTTATCACACACTGACTTAATATATATGGTCACTGGTTTGGGGAAGTGTTCATTCATGACTCTCACCTTTGGGGCTGTTGTGCTTTTTTGACCTGAAATAAAGCAGTATTACTTTGATGTGGGCTTAGAGAACAGTTTCAATTTATGGTCCCATAGCATTGGCTCCAAAACCTACTTTGCTGAAATGTCTTTTTTTACAAATTATCATGTCATTCAGTGAGTCAGTCGCTAAATATCGTGCCCCACCTCCTCTTTTCTAATGTTTTTATATTGTTTGAGAAGACTAGTTTTTTTTTAACATGGAAGCATTTTCTTCGGGTCCTTGGCCATTGTTCATATAAAAGAAACTGATGAGAGATACGTATTTCTAAACATTCCCCATCTATGTTTCTTTCCCCAAATGCCCAGTGTTCAGACTGTGTTTAAAATTAGTATTATCAAATAGTCCATTCTCTGAGCAGTACAATATATTACATAAGTTTTTGGTCACAACTATGCATGCATATTTAGAATGCGTTTTTTTTCTCTTGCTATAAGTTAGATATATTAAATAAAAAGTCAGACAGCAGCCTGAAAGTAATGAGAAAGTAGCAATTACTAAGTATAGCCATATATCACCAATATGATTGTCTCTTCATCTCTTACTATGATGGCCAATAACTCCAAGACATATTTCACCAGCATTATCACTAGTTATTTTATACTTTTGAAGCCCAAAGGCTGCTTTTTCAAAGGATCATGGTATCTGTCATGTGGCAGTAATCCATTCAATGGTAATATACTGTATGGCGCTAAAGTTTGAAAGGTTAATTTCTGCATTCATTGTAGGCTTAGAGCATTGAAAAAGAGTCGACAATTACCACGCTTTTTGTGTTATCGCAAAGTGGAAATTTATATGAAGAAAATACAATCAAAACCGGAAGTAGTTCCTCTCAAGAAAACTTTCAGTAAGTGTGTGCAAAGGATTTCTTTGCAAACCTGTGTGTGTGGCAGGGTACATGATCAACAGTGGAGCCATTGTCTGTGCCAGTGAAAACCATTCTTGAACAGCAGCGAGTTGCTGGGGGATCACATGCTGTCTGATGAATTTATTTTTCTGTACCATGAAGCATATTGATGTTTACAAGTTCATGGACATGTTTTTTGAAGCTCGGAGTCGCACTTTGCAATACACTTCTTCTCCTTTTCCCTCTGACGCTAGAGAAGATGTAAGACAAAGTGGAGATGCTCTGTCACTCAGAAGCAGAGCTTTAGCATTTCATCTGATTGCTAGTCATTGCCACAGGCATTATCCACATCTTGCCAATCATTTGCAGTGGCTCTTTCTCTGAGAAAAGCTGTTCAAATAGGAAGAAGCAGGAAGAAATAATGTACAGTACTCTGTGTGATTGTGAATTATGCCTCGCCTAATGTAAACGTAGGCGCAGAGTAAAACAAGCATGGGCTAAACCAATGCTTCTGGCTTTAATGGGGCAATGCATATACAGTCCTTCCCAAATACTGACATTTACGTTGCTTACAAAAATGTTGATTATCACATTTAAGGCAGCCTTTTGGAATGCTCAGCCTAGGAAAGGTACCATAAAATAATTGCGTTCAGTATAGAACGCATATAGGAGATAATTGAATGTGAGAAACAGTGTAATGATTGGTTGCACGTTTCAAATGTAAAATACTCCTTTATGCATTCTAGCGGAAGCACTTCCCACATGGTGGAGTCATAAACCAAACAGCAAATAGCATGAGCTGAGAGAGAAATACTTCAATGGGTGGAGTATGAATATTTTAACACATTGTTAACAAAAGGTATTGTAGAAAGCCGCAAAGACAAGCCAGCCCTAAAAAGTCAAACAGGCATTGCAATTTTTCAGGAATAAATATAAAAGTTTTAAATTTTTTATATAACATTTTGGATACTGCATGAAAGTATTTTAGCATGGTTTTGAAAATACTTGCTGTGTTTATTTACACACTCTTACAGTTTACATAAGACATTGTAAAGGTGTTTATAAACTGGAAGATACATTGATAAGTAATCAGTCACTTTCTTCAAATGATAAATGTGCTGGACCTTTCCCAACTCCCAGCCTCCGTTGTGCATATTATTTTGTACAGACTTTTCATAAATATGTACCTTGTTCATTGTAGTGCATGGTAAAACTCATGGCGCTCACTCAATGGGCAGGAAACCAGAGGTAAAGCTACATCCGAAATTACGCATGTGGAGCAGTATGGCAAATTCTAGCATGTAGTATTACCACACTATTTCAGGTTTTGGTGTATGGAAACGAAGTAACTTGCCAATCGTTCTTTACTCACTGATTCTTCCACATTTTCAGCTCATTCCACGACTTTTTCCACAGATATATATTCTTCCTGCAACATGCTGAAATGTATCAGAGGAAAATCCAAAGATGGGGTTTAAACATTCATTTTATAATTCTACTGAAGGCCCTTTTTATGAGTTGGCCAGAATACGGCAAAGCATTTACAGCGCCAAATTAAAACCAATACCCTGTGGTGCCGTGTTTACTTGGTGTGATAATTACTGATTATTCCAAGTTAAGGCATTACTCTTAATTCCGGCCCGTGCACAGATCTCTGTTTGCTCAGCAGTAGCAACATATAGTCCTGAATTTATAAGTAGAGCTTTAGAGTTTAATTCCAGTTACCGACCAAACTGAAGTTTAAGCAATAGTTATAATGAGAGCTATTGTACAATATGTGATGGCAGTGCTTAATTAGTAAAAGAATAAGGGGGTCATTCTAATCTTGGCGGGCGGAGGGAGCCGCCCGCCAAGCGGGAACCGCCAGAAGACCGTACCGCGGTCAAAAGACCGCGGCGGTCATTCTGAGTTTCACGCTGGGCTGGCGGGCGACCGCCAGAAGGCCGCCCGTCCGCCCAGCGGGAAACCCCCTTCCACGGGGATGCCGGCTCCGAATGGAGCCGGCGGAGTGGAAAGGGTGCGACGGGTGCAGTTGCACCCGTCGCGATTTTCAGTGTCTGCTTTGCAGACACTGAAAATCTTTGTGGGGCCCTGTTAGGGGGCCCCTGCAGTGCCCATGCCATTGGCATGGGCACTGCAGGGGCCCCCAGGGGCCCCACGACACCCGTTCCCGCCAGCCAGGTTCTGGCGGTCACAACCGCCAGAACCAGGCTGGCGGGAAGGGGGTCGGAATCCCCATGGCGGCGCTGCCTGCAGCGCCGCCATGGAGGATTCTTCAGGCCAGGGGAAAACCGGCGGGAAACGGCCGGTTTCCCTTTTCTGACCGTCAGAATTGGCCTGGATGCACCGCCAGCCTGTTGGCGGTGCATCCGCGGTCCCCGGCCCTGGCGGTCTATGACCGCCAGGGTCGGAATGACCCCCTAAGTGCCGGGGACCAAACTTTTTCTCAGAAACCGTAGCAGTAAAAGGTTGATGTGACAAATGCCAGGGCTGTGTAGTGCTGATTCCACCTCATGCTTCTTTAATACACCACCCCACACTTCCTGCCTCTTTATTCCAGTACTTAATTTGAGCCAGTGCTTCCGGTGCAAGAGACCAGCACTTAATTGTCAACACCGGCACTTATGACAGTCTGCAACATGGTGACACCGTTTGTCCAATTTAGAGATAAACACAACAGTTGTTTATTTATTCTGTCTATTAAAAATGACTAATACTTGCCACCTAAGCCTCTCTTATTGTTTTGGGGGCCTGGAACAGTCTGCAGTGTCAGAGTTGTAGGAGGTTGATGGTAAGTAGTTGAGTTGGTACTGTCAATAGCAGCGCTGGCAGAAGCACTGTCTGGTGCGAACTTCAGTGACTTCCCGACGAGGGTCCTAGCACTTTTTTCCCCTACAAATTAGGCACCGCTTTATTCACTCTTGCAGGTTCTTTTTCATTGTTGCCTTTTCCCTTTGTGACATTTCTGTTTTCTCCTACCTTTGTGTTTTTCTCTCTTTTTTACTGGGTCAATGTCTGTTGAGGAAAAATATGTGCTGGTCCCCAAAAAACGAGTGCTGATGCACCTCAGCTGCAACTACTGACTCAAATTAAGCTCTGTGTGGTGGAGGCAGATATCATTTTCTCTGTGAAAAGGTGGAACGTTAACTAAACCCTCAAATTATTTTTTTTGGCTGCTGTTGATGTTGGATTCCTAATTTCATTTTTTCAGGCTGTATTGACATAGAAGAGTTTCCGCTATTCATTGGGTGCCTCTTTCATCACACAAATCCAATTTTTCTACGATAATGTGAAGAGTACAAAATCTACAGCTTGCTATTAGGCTTCATGGGTGAAATACCTAATAAACTACAGCTTTGGCCCGTTTATTAAAAACGTATTTTAATTATCATCATTACAGGAAGGAGTTTCATTTATTAGGTAGTGCATTTATAGTTAATTAACGGATACACAATTATTTCCAATTATTGGGCTTGAATGTAAACACAAATCTGTGATTCCTATTAAGGCAGCAGAATATAAGAATTCTGAATTGTAATTGGTGAATAAAGGGACTGAGAATGATAGAGTTTATTTCATTTAAAGAGTGAGTCCTTATCCCTAGTACATCTGATGACTATGGTTATGCATTTTCGACAATCTGCGTCCAAGCAAATCAAAACCGAGGGCGACGGCACAGTTTTAAAACGCATCTGAATGACTTTAAAAGCTTATTGTGGTGCAGAGTCTGAGTTGTAGAACTGTATGGTGATAAGTTTGTACAGGGGCCATGCACACGTGTACAAAGGGTTCTTGTGAATGTAAATATTTTCAAATGAGCTATGGCTTACAGTGTTTTTTGAAGCTCATGTAATTATACACATTTTCACGGCATATGTTTTGTTGCATTGTGGACACAGCACAGCCCAATTGAAAACTGGGCGCGAAACGCTTTTTAGGTACAATCACCAGTTTTTAGGGAAAAAGGAATTTAATCCAGTCACATACTGCATACTTGAGTAATCTTCACCAGCGAAAATGCAGCGAAAATCATGTGGACACAAATTTCAAAAGATTGCTCCTTTGGAGAGGGAGGAAAAAGTGCTATTTCCATGTGTTCTACATTCAGAGCATTCTGAGGTCAAGTAAAAATTGTACATTGGATTCCTGTGAATTTCAAACCCTGCACAATTGACAGCTGAGATTGTGGCCACACTGAAATCAGTTACACAAGTGTTTTACTGCCAACGTTTCCTATCATTATATTTCTTAGTGTGAGGCACACCAGTGTTTCTGTGCACACCGTCCTGAGCGGTGAGCACAACAGGAAAGACGTGTGTCACTCTGATAGTGAGCATGTTACTGTTGAAATTACAATCCCCTGAAACACATTTATGTTCGGTAGGTCTAATAAACACGAGTATCTAATGAAATAAAGATAGCTGTCAGACCTACTGTGCCAACGATTAAGCACTTAAGTTAAGCTGATGACCCATTAGCTGCACTGCACAGAATGCATGCAAGATATTATTCCACTGAATTCCTGCGTTCACTGTACCTAGAGAAGCTGATCCTCTAATGTGTGCTTCACACTATCATTCACTCATACTGTCCCATATTGCTCTTGACACAGTCATGCTCAAGTGCCTTTAAGTGTAACACATGGGTCACCAGACTAGGTATTGGGAACTGTGACTATCAGCAAATGGCTCAAACTGATGGTCCATCCGACCATCCGACAAGTAGTCTGAATAAACTGAACCGATTGCTGTGTATGCGCACTACACCTTCCCCTTCCCTCTTATACACTGGTGTGAAGAACACTCTTTCCCCACTCCCTCTTCATTAGTCACTTTGGGTAACAATCACCAGGGTGGACACGCAGCCTTTGATCCAGATGCAACATTGGGTTAGCATTTGCAAAAAAATAAAGCTCTTGTTGAGAGCTGTCTATTCTCTCACATTTCAATTGCTTTCCAACTTTATCTTTTGGTTCCTCTTCTCTGAGATTTTCTCTTGTTGACTTAGTGGCTGATTTAAGACAAGTGTCGCTGCACCCAGTGCAGCGCCACTTTCCTTGTGCACCTTAGCGCCCCCTTACTGCCACCATGAGTGCTACGTATTTAAAATATGGCTCACCATGGCCCAGGGTAGGGGGCAATAGAGTTAGAATTCCTGACGCTATTGATGTACTCTGCAGGAGTAGCACCAAAAGCTTGGCGCTGCTCCCCCAGAGTACATAGGGGCCCATTGTATTCAATGGCATGCCCCCCTTTAACGGCTATTCTGAGCAGACTTTAAAAGTGCCGAAAAAATTGTCACAAGGAAGTCTCCTTGAATACATTATGCATGGGGCAGGCACAATGTGGGGCAAGTGTTTACAAAGTGGCGCAATGCATGCACTGCACCACTTTGTAAATATAGCGCATGTAAAAACCCACTTTAGCACCATAAAAAAAATGACGCTATGGCATTGCTAAGTCTCCTAAATCAGGCCCATGGAGACATTACACATGATTTATGAAGGGCACAAGGCCACTTTGCATGGCCCTGAGTCGCTCCATAAATCTGGAGTAAGGCAACGCAGCGTAAATCTCTGTGCTGCCTTACTCTGCCCTAGTAAGGTGTTTCATTGGCATTGCTTTTTCTTTCTGAAAGCGGTGAGAAATGGACACATAAAAGAAGTGGGGGCAGGAACTCTGAAAGTAGAACTGTACCTCTACATCACAGTTAAGCTGTTTAGTAAATTCTGAATTTTCTCTCAAGTAGAGCTAAAAATATTTTTCAGATGACAAAGAAAAGTAGGATGCTAATGCTAATAATTTGGAAATCCACTTGGTGGAAAAAGTGAAAAATGAGAAGTGCAATAAAGAAATGCAATTTCTTTAAAAGGCAGTGAGGTCAGAAATCTCAGCTGGCAATTGTATTTGATGTTTGCATCTATGCCAAAAGAAAACACTGTAGACACAATAAAGATGAGGCCAATCTAACTTCCTCTTGTAAAAAATATGAAGAGTTTGTGCATTGTGTTTTATTAGTGTTTAAAGGGAGCATTTCATAACCCTTGCACAGCTTCAATCGCTTTCTCCATTGGTGATAAATAAGCTACTCTGTGTGTTCCTTACAGTTTTCCCTTTGCTTTTGGGTGGAGGCATCCTGAAGTAATCTGGACATTGACGGAGTAAGATTTCTAATTTAGAAGGGTGAGGAGAAGCGTGTCCATAGTAGAGGTGGGAACACTAGTTGATTAACAGAAAGAGCTAAACCAGAGCCAATCCAGGACTTGCCTGCAGGTTGTTGTTTGAGGATGAGACATGAGCCTACGATCTTTTTCATAATATTTTATTACTACCTGAGGCTTTTTATCATTACTTGAGCTTTTTTAACATTTTATCTACATCGCTGTAATTAATCAAATTATCGACTATTTGTATTTCTGGGAGCGAGTTAGCTGCTATTCAATTTATTTTCTGACATATAATACAACCTCTCAATTCCGTGCAGGCATACAGCACAAAGCACTTTGGTTTTGAAACTACCTCCTGTGAGTTGGAGTGGGTTGGGGTCCATTTTCCTTTTATTTTGCAGGTTAGCGGTCTAGTGCTCTGCTCGGGCTCTTTTACTTAATTAGCTGGCTGACGTGGACATGCAGTGGACGTATGTAGCTGGCACGCCACCGCCGCAGCCAAAAGCAAGACCATCAATGCCCATCAGCACCAAGACTGCACCCAGATTTCTGGCCAAATTATTTTAAAATACTCAAGAAATGAGTTGATAACGCTCAACAAGGTTAAGTCACCTTCATGCAGTATAATTGACTGAAGACAGTTTCAGGGACCTGTCTTTTGTAGTAACTGTAAGTTGGGTGCCCAAATCAAACAAAACCCCTTCACGGTGACTACCTGTGTTTCAGATGTACGCTAAGGGAGGATGAACTGAATTTTATTAAATACGCAGTCTTTTATCAAGCATAAGTGTGAATTTTACAATTATTTAGAAACATATAGTCCCAACATAGTCTTCCTCACAGAAACCTGGGTGGATGAAGCTTCAAAATCGGATTTAAAAGACACACTACCGCCTGGATTCGCTATCTCTAAGATACCTTGAATAAATAAACGTGTAGAGGGTCTTGCTGTGGTCCTTCTTGACCATTTGGAAGTCTCCATTGATTCTGTTCCCTTGGCAAATTGTGAATTTTAGTTGTAAATTAAAGGGTAATAGCAGTTTTAAAGGGCTTTTGATGTATAGGCCCCCTGGCCCCAAAGCAAACGTTTTAGAGAGTCTTGATGGGATAGTTGATTCATATTTGCAATTTCCCAAGCTTATGATTTTAGCGGATTTTAATTTTAATTTAGAAGATGGCAATAACCTTGATTCTCAGCGCCTGATCGACGTATTAAAAGGGTTTGGCCTGGATCAGAGGGTAAATGCCACTATGTATATTTCTGGACATATTTTTTAATGGTATTTTTTCTAATGATCAAGATTTAGAAATTACTAACCTCTTACCTGTAGTTTGATCAGATCATAAAGTCATCAATTTCTGCATAAAATCGGTAGGGCCAATCCCTTATAGTCACTATAATACTCAGGAAACAAAATACTGAGCGTAGAATAAGATAAATTATGTCAAATTATGTGAGAGTTTAGAGACGACACGCACCCTAGGGTGGGACGATGTATACCCAATGGTTGCTGACTATACAATTTGGCTAAAGACAGCCATTAATAAGGCAACACACCGAAAAACCTCTAAAAGCTATAGAAGGAGGCCTTCAGTGCAACTAAAACAAAAATGTAGATGACAGGAAAAAATCTGAAGGAAAGACTATTCGGGAGATAAAAAAAGAAAATATAAAGTAGGTGAGTACAAAAATCAGATAGTTAAGGATAAGACCAAATATTTTTCATAAAAGATTTTAATAGCAAACAATTCCTCAAGAGAACTTTTTAGAACTGTACAAATGTTATCCTCCACTTCAGCAAACGATATGGTACCGCCTAGTCAGGATTTCTGTGACAAACTACCTGATTTTTTCAAAAGTAAAGTAGAGGACATTTATGATAAATTAAATAACACTGGTAAGAAGTATCCAGGGAGCTCAGATACTGCTACAACTCAGATGGGCAATGCTCTCACAGAGTTTCCTCCCTTAACAGAAGCTAAAGTTATGGAGATGTAGTTCAAATTAAATCTGGAGCACCTTCTGATCCTTGTCCGCCAAATATTATTCATAAAATTGCAGGAACAGTTGCGCCTCCCTTGACATTGCTACTTAATTCAATTATGGGATCTGGTAATTTACCTAAAGTTTGGAAGAAGGCGTCCATCTTGCCACTATTGAAGAAATCGAGACTAGACTCTAAGGAGGCAAAAAATTATCGACCAACATCTTGCCTGCCTTTCTCAGCTAAGTTAATGGAAAAATATATGAATAGCCTGCTCTCCAAGTACCTCAAAGAGAATGATATTTTGGACTAAGCTCAATTCGCGTTTAGAGCAATTCATAGTACTGAGTCTGCTTTGGTAGTGGCAATTGATTAATTGAGAAATACTCTTGATAGAGGTGGAAAGGCTGCAATTATACTTTTAGATTTATTGGCAGCCTTTGATACCGTCAACCATGAGATCTTGTTGAATCGTTTGAAGGAGATTGGAATTGAAGGTGTGGCTTTGAAACTTTTCTCTTCTTTTCTGTCAGATGGAAAGCATTCAGTTGCTCTAGGTGAATTTTCATCCAAGCTGTTTTGGCTTCCCTATGGTGTTCCCCAAGACTCTTCGTTGAGCCCCACACTTTTTAACATTTATATGATGCCTTTGACCACACTGATTGACTCAGTTGGCTTTACACCAGTGGTATATGCCTATGACACACAACTTTTGGTGTCAATTAGTGATGACACTGATGAAATGGCACATCATTTCAACAACTGCCTAAGTGCTATAGTAGACTGGATGAATAGCAACAGTCTTATGTTACATTCAGATAAAACAAAGATCCTGTTGCTTGGTAAAGACACGTCATTTGGGATCTCTCCTGGTTGCCACAATCACTTGGCCCACATCCATCTCCAGTACCTACATTCAGAAATCTAGGTATACTGGTTGATGCCAGTTTGTCTTTTAATGCACAAGTAAATACATTTTCTTCCTCTTGTTATTATTTGCTCTGTGTCATCAAGAAGGTTCATACTTTTACGCCATACGATTTGCAAAAATCAGTTACCGCTTTGATTTTATCTTGGTTGGACTACTGTAATGCCTTATATCTGGGCATTCAGTAGCGCTCTTTAAGTAAACTGCAGAGTGTACAAAATGCAGCAGCACGTCCCTTGAAGAAAATTCCAAAGTTTGTATCAGTAGTGGAAGCATTGCAAGAGCTGAATTGATTTCCTATAAGAAAAGAGTTGTGTTTAAAGCTCTATATCTAGTACACAAATTCCTTTATGGCAAAAGTCCAGCCTATTTTGTTAAACAATGTACCTGGCATATTCCAAGGAGCGATCCCTACGTTCAGCATCTTCCAAGTCTCTTAATGTTGCGAGATTCAGAAGAAGTTGCTGGGGAGGCAAATGCTTTTTTTCATATCTCATCTCAATCATGGAATAAGCTACCTCTTCAATTAAAAAATCAGTCGAATCTGGTCTGTTTTATAAAGCTTCTTAATACTTGGTTGTTTTCCTGTTCTTAAATGTTCTGCTGATTCCAGTAATTGGCTTTGTTTCTCTGCATCCCCTTTTCATGGGTCTGCATCTTTAGCACCAAGACGCCGATTGCTATTTGTGTGCTTCATAAGAATTATAATTATCATTATCCTAATAGCGAAATCATGAGCTGAACCATCAAAAACGTTTGGCCTGTACATCACACAAGTCACATAATGAAAAAAAAATATTTTCCTTAACAGCTGTGTTCAATGTAGTGCATTAGGTCATATCACTGCATCGAGTGTGAAATCCAAAAAGTGATAGTTTAATATGTTCGTGAACTTTCTGTTCCCTGATGATGCCATTAGTGAACCAAGAATAACAAACTAGTTTGTCATGTGCTAAATATATGTAGGAAAAATATTATAAACTGACTAATGTTATTGTCTAACCATACAGAAGTTAGGATTTTGTATATCACACACCATGGACTGAATTAGTTCAAAGTGCTCTCAAATCTGACGATGATGGAATATGCAGTGCAGACAGGGCTGAACTGCGAATTTAAAAAGACCTGGCAAAAATTTTAAATTCAGCCCCCATGTGCAGATGTGTTAATGGGCCCTTGAACCACGCAACTCTTTCAAGTTGCCACCGGAATCGTGTAACGTGCACCACCACTCCTGCCTCCAAATGCCTAAACCAGCCTCCTGGGGCTCCTGCCTCCCTCGGCATTGCCTGCGTGCCTGGCTGGCCAGGCCGGCTATGGGTACAAAGAAACTAATGGATTTGCAGAGGATTACACATTTTGGTGTAATGGGCAGGCAGGGATTTGATCCTTAGTTCCTAACCCTTCACCGTGTAAGTCAGCAAATGATATAGCTCCTTCTCTCTCTCATTGAGCACAACAGGGCAATTCCCCCTGACTTACCAAACACACTCATTTCAGAAGATGCTCAACATGCCAATGAAAAATTAGCAAAATAAAAAAGTACTCTGATCCACGGGTTTCCTTACACCTTTAGACCCATTAATGGGAGATATGCAAAGTGGAACTTTGCTGCAAACAGCTGCAGATAGGTTCGGTTTTTAGCCTTCAGAAAAATGTTAAAAGCAGTAATGCACCAATAGAGAGGAAGGGCAGAAGAGTAAAGGGATATAGAGAGGAATCATTTCAAGGGCTATTAAAATCCTGGCAAGTGTCACACACTTTAAAAAAAGCAAAACCCTGCTTTATATTTTTGCATTTATCTTGCTCTTTTGTTTACTTTTCTTGTCTTCACTAAAATTAACACAAAGAGTTCTCCTGCTGATCAGCAATAAGATCCTTTGTGATGGCTGCTCCTGGTGGTTCCTGCTTGTGCAGAAATAGCAGCCACCTCAACACGCACCTGAGAAGGAACAGTGTTTGCTACCTCACTCTGGTGTAGATTTTTTCATTCTGACTGACTGTGACACCTTCTTAATTGGTTGATAGTATCTTAAGGGGCTGTATCACAAAGGTTTTTGACTGGTGCTACTTGATGTCATCGGTTGCTTGAACACCTTTTACCATCTTCTTAAGAAACCAGGATCTGTCATTCCGCTGAATTAATTAAGATGGGCAGAACGACGTCAGTTTTCACTGACCATCACAAAAAAATCCTGGCTATGAAGGGCAGTGAAAACTGCAAAATGCTCCCCTAGCCATGGGAAAGGACCCCCATAGAAAAGGAAGCATTGTGTTATTTTATTTTCAAAAAGAAAATCAGGATTCAGGATTTCTTGTTTAGAAAATACATACAGAAAACTATTTGGTACTGGACTCCATCCCACCAATAAAGCCCTATACCTAACAGAGAAATACACTGACAAGAACCGCCATGATTGCGATTCATGGCAGTGCTTCATAAATGACTGCCAACTTGGTGGTCATTCGCTTAACTAGCAGATGGTCCCTTCATCAGGGTGACAGAGTAATTAACTCCATCACCCTGAGGGAACAAAGGATCGTCTCCACAAATTCTGGTTCAAAATTGCTTAATCCTTTGAGTTCAAAGCTGATGTTAGAACTTACATTTTTGTGTCAGTTGGGTTAACGTAGTACACTGTAAGTTGATGTTTGGTCACTACCTGTCAGTACCAACATTTTCTAATTTACCTGTTTCATGGACTAGTTGTCTTCATCGAATTTGCTTGATTCGAAGGAAAGAAAATCAGCATTAGGCGTGCTTGGGATGTTTCGTAAAACTTAGGTCTAAGATCTTCTTTCCCATGTCTTTGTCATTTCAGTTTCCTGGGTGGAGGTGTCAGGTTATGTATTATACGATGGACCAGATTTACATTGTGTTTGCACAGGCAATCGTGTGACATGGTGTGGTGCTTCATAAACAAAATGGTGCAAAGAGCGCAAATGGCAGCACTGTTCAACCTAAGCACTGATAGTTGATGTGAGTGCATTATCAAAATCCCTTTGATTCGTAAAGTGCCTATTCTCTGCACTAGATGGACATAACAGGGCGGGAACAGCATGTTCACTAAAAGCCTAGATCTACTACTAGAGTAGAGTAATATGGCTTTGTGAGAAATCCCAATGCCAGATGAAAGCAGGTGCAAACAAGTGGAAAGCTCAAACTCCATGGGCTATTTCTAGGCATAACAGGTGGAATTTTCTTGTGTTGAGATTTGCATTGACGGGTGTCCCTCAAATACAAATCACACACAAATCAGCCCCTGTGCGCTTAGTGCATTGCTTACCACCTCACCAAAACTACCTTTTAGCATGAGCATGGCGAACAAGACCATTGGCACACAACTCTTACTAAGTTTTGGGCTTCACAATTTGTTGGACTCCATATAATTTAACACTGTTTATTTTCTGATAGCGCTGTGAAAGGTTTAGTTAATCCAGTAGTGGGGTAACAAGAATTGCGCATTGTGCCTCTCTCCCAGCAGCTGCATTCATTTTCTTCAGAAGCAAAATGCATTGGTGTTTGGGCAATCCTATAAATGCCCGATGCACATCACATTCAAATGCCTGTTCATTCCATAATAGGGAAGATGCAGGAAAGCCCCATCTACCGGACGGTGTGAACACGTTATATAACAACTTAGAACAACTCAGTTATGCACATAATCTTTTAGTAGAAGGGAGAAAGCATCACTGAACTTCATTGTAAAATGAAAATATCCATTCCTCTCCACCTACTGTATATTCTGCGTCTGACGCTTAATAGAAATGTTATGGAAAATGCTGAATTTGCTGAATACCTAAAAGTATTGAACAGGAGTGACCCATTTCAGCTACGAATGTCACCTTAAAAGCATTTGACACACACAACCTTGGAGAATCGACAGAGAAATTGTGCACTTCTCTTTCCACCTACAGCTGGTTTTGTCAGTTCTTCGGAAATCTCAGGATACACATTGTCCTGGATCTTGCCTCTCAGCAAATACAGAGGCTCCTAGTTTCACAGCCTAATGTGCTTTCAATGAAGACTATTCGGCTATAATAAAGCCATTTGGGACAGTTCTGCAAATTGCCTCATTACCGTCCCATCAGATATTGCAGCCATGTTCACAGTACCTCTGTTTACTTTCCCTTCTGTTTTCTACCCTCGCAAGCTCCTTCCCAGGTCATCCATTGTTTATCAATGGCATTTTGTCCGTCTTTGTTTCCTTATTTCTTATCTGTAAATTTACATGATGGTTTGCCAAGATATGCTTCGATTTTCGTGGTATTTTTCCCCATCTTTTACTCGCGCTTTTCTAATTATCTGAAAACTTAATAATTACTTTTATATTTAGTTTTTATAGCATTCTGTGGTTCTCATATTTAAATCTGCACTTTTATAAACTGTTATTGATTTTTCATTAACCCAGAATCCACTTACAACAAGTATGTTAGGGCAGCCTACATACAAGAACATGATTCAGAGAATCAAGATATATGGACAATTAATTTCAAAGTCGAAAATCTGCCAGACAGCTGGATTATCCCCAGTTGTGTCATTGAGATAGAAGGTACAAAAATTAGAGTTTGCGGGAGAGGGCCGGAAGATGGTTGTAAGAAAAGTTGGGAAAACACACAAACCTTGCTGCTACCCACCAACATTAATTATTCATTAAGGCCCATATTTATACTTTTTGACGCAAAACTGCGCTAACGCAGTTTTGCGTCAAAAAAATTAGCGCCGCCTAACGCCATTCTGAAGCGCCATGCGGGCGCCGTATTTAATCAATGACGTTAGCCAGCGTTAGCCGCCGGCGCTGCCTGGTGTGCGTGGAAAAAAACGACGTACACCAGGCAGCGCCGGCATAGGGGGATATGGGGCTTGGGCGTCAAGAAATGGGGCAAGTCAGGTTGAGGCAAATTTTACGCCTCAACCCGATTTGCGCCATTTTTTTTCACTCCCAACCCCCATAGAAATGACTCCTGTCTTAGCATATACAGGAGTCATGCCCCCTTGCCCAATGGCCATGCCCAGGGGACTTCTGTCCCCTGGGCATGGTCATTGGGCATAGTGGCATGTAGGGGGGCACAAATCAGGCCCCCCTATGCCACAAAAAAAAAAAAAAAACACTTACCTGAACTTACCTTAATGTCCCTGGGATGGGTCCCTCCAGCCTTGGGTGTCCTCCTGGGGTGGGCAAGGGAGACAGGGGGGGTCCCTGGGGGCATGGGAGGGCACCTCTGGGCTCCTTCAGAGCCCACAGGTCCCTTAACGCCTGCCTTTTGCAGGCGCTAAAAAACGGCGCAAAAGAGGCCGTACGTCATTTTTTTTGACCCGCCCACTCCCGGGCGTGAATTTTGCCCGGGAGTATAAATCCGACACACATGCCTCGGAGTCAATTTTTTAGATGGGAACGCCTACCTTGCATCTCATTAACGCAAAGTAGGTGTCCATGCTAAAAAATGACGCAAACTCCATGGACTTTGGCGCTAGACGCGTCTAACGCCAAAGTATAAATATGGAGTTAAGCATTTACTAATCCAACAACGCACACAAATCCCATAAATAAACCCACGCTGTTAGGGTGTTCAGGGTAAGGGATTTGTTTTCCATCAGCCGAAACAACCTTTGTAAAAAATAGGTGAAAATTCACATTTCCCTTATTACTATACCTGACAACTAACTGCTTGCAGACTGTTAACATGCGTTTGCTTAGAAGAAGGAGTAACGAAGGAGTACACCTAGAAATCTACAATTTGCATAGATTTCTAGTCCTTTGATGAACTATTACAGGTTTATACATGACAGCTATTATTAAATACGTGTATAACATACATCCAAAAAGGCATATTTAGAGGTAGAAGAGTTTGTACAATAGTTCAGAGTTGTATACGTGTAGCAGATTGCTGAATTTAGACAAAAGTGAGCGCGCCTAATGGCCTTTTAGTATTCGTTTTGTGGTATCATATTTCGTTAGCACACAGGTTTTATTTTCAATTATAATTGTACACTATTTATCTCGCATTTAAAGCGATTGTCTATAAAGTATAATGTGTGTTACGCTAGATACAAATTAACATGCTACATATAATATGGCCAATACAGTTGCAAAATATACATGTCTATGTAAGTGATATTCTATAGGTATTCAATGTGCTGGCAGAGACACCAGAACATAATTACGATTTCACTCAGTAACAGTACCATCTTTTTTCAGGTGTTATCCAACTCTATGTTTTGGACATAAGATTCCCAGATGGCAAAGGCATGTGACTACAGTATAGCTGATCGATAGCTATATGAAGACAACCCTGAAGGAAGAAATAGATCACTAACCAACAACAGGAATACAACCATATACTGTATGACCAACAATTAGGCTTCAGGCCTTTGTGAGTAACAGGAAACCACACTGGCTATCACCAGGGAAGGCTTCCTCTCCATCCTGAATGAAAGGAAGCAAGCAGATTTAATTATCTTTGATTTCTCTGCATTGAATGGTGCTGTGAACCATGAGATCCTTTTGATCCTTTTCAAAATACTCAATGAAAGGGCAGGGACACCTGCTTTAGCCTTACAATGGTTTTGTTCCTTCTTCTGTAAAAGAAGATAACACAATAGATGGACAATGAGCAGGAGGTCAAATGCCATATGTGGATTGCAGTGCACAATGACACTACCCACATATATGGCAAAAATATATAGCTTCTAAGACTATTGTGCTCTGACTGGTCTGCAGTTTAAAATCACTTCAGTGACACACGACAAATAATTATACCTTTGCCATATTAAAAAATCATTTTATATTTTAGATAAGTGTATCTTGAAAGCCCACACTACAGTCTTCTTAATACTTAAAATTGGCACACCAGATTTGAAAAGTATGCCCTTAGATTGCACAATTTCCATAAGGCTATTTTCCCTGTGGGTAAACTGCATCTTCATTTAACAAGCCAAGTTACGAATAAAACCACCCTACAATACATAGGCACAGGAAAATTATAAAGAAATTAATAAAATTTTATTTTTCACTTAGAGTAAAAAATCAAATTTGATGGTGGAAACCAGGTTCATCCTGCTGTGAGCTTTTTTGCTGTGCTGAAAAGTGGCTCAGTGGAACCTCGCTGCAACGGTGCCCAGGATCATGAGGCCCTGTGCACTTACAGCTCCAAGCAACACCCCAATTGTGGCTTTTGAGCATCAAAAAAATTAAAAAGGAAAAAGGAAAAACCTTGGACTAGGGTGAGGCAGCAAATGTACCATAATGACAAAGCATCTCTGGCAGCTACAGAATCCAGCTTTGTCCTGTTCGTAGCTTCAGGCATCAAACCAAAGATTTTGATAGGAGCCCAACAGTAATCTATCCAACTTTGAGAGATCTGTGCCAGCTTCAACGCTGATCCTGCTGAACTGGAGGGCTTGGGACTCTGGAAAAATGTTAAAGGTAAAAACTTTGACCGGGGTGACCCATTTGACTTTTTTGACCACCTCTCCATCACAGAAGACCTGAAATCAAGCCTAGGTCATGGTCAACAGTGAACTGCACTACCGATTGGTGTTTTTTTTTCTCAAAACCTCCATATCTTCGGTTCCCATAATCTGATTTTAATTACTATAGTGTCATTTTGCTTTTTTTAAACTAAAAATATTTTTCTAAGTTGGTGTGAACATGTTATTTGTTTTTTTATTGAATTTAAAAAGGTTAGTACTACTTGAACTATTTACACATTTCCCTAGTGTTAGAAATGGGGTCTTTGGTTGGCAGTCAGGTTACCCCCTGTCCAAGCAAGGACCCTCACTCTAGTCAGGGTAAAAGAGAATCACCCTCAGCTAACCACTGCTTACCCCCTTGGTAACTTTCACGAGCAGTAAGCTTAACTTCAGAGTGCTAGGTGTAAAGTATTTCTACCAACACACAAAGTAACTTAATGAAAACAATACAAAAATGACACAACACAGGTTTAGAAAAATAGAAAATATTTATCTAAACAAAACAAGACCAAAATGATCAAAATCCACAATACACAAGTCAAGTTATCATTTAAAAAGCAAAAGGAGTCTTCGTGTAGTTTTAAACACACACTAACACTGTTAGCATGAAAATATACCTTTAGTGCGTCAAAAATAACCCAGCACGGGCGAGTGTGCATCAAAAAGGGCTTGCGATGCATCGATTTCACTCACAAGTGAGATCTTGCGTAGTTTCTCCTTTCGTCGGGTTGGGCGTGTTGTTTCTTCTCTCCGCAGGAGATTGATGCATCGAAATGGTCAGCACTCTCGGGTCCGGACAGGCCTTGCGTTGCCGAGTGGTGTTTGCGTCCGAAATCCGGCCGCACTCTGATCTGAAGACCACGCAGCGCGGGTTGTGATCTCACTAGCCTCTGTCAGTGATGCTGCGCATCGTTTCTCCAGCTCCGTGCGTCGATTCTTCAGTCGCATTGCAGGCGAGCATCGATTTTCAGCCACGAAGCCGACGTTGTGACGATTTTTCAGCTGCAGATCGGAGTTGCGTCAATCTTTTCCCCTCACAGTGTTCTGTGCGTGGATTTCTTCCTCTTGGGTTGTCAGCTTCTCTTTTCAGGGTCCCAGGAACTGGATGGGCACCACAGGGCAGAGTAGGAGTCTCTCCAGAGACTCCAGGTGCTGGCAGAGAGAAGTCTTTGCTGTCCCTGAGACTTCAAATAACACGAGGCAAGCTCTAAATCAAGCCCTTGGAGATCTTCACAAGATGGAAGGCACACATAGTCCAGTCTTTGCCCTCTTACTCTGGCAGAAACAGCAACTGCAGGATAGCTCCACAAAGCACAGGCACAGGCAGGGCAGCTCTTCTTCCTCAGCTCTTCAGCTCTTCTCCAGGCAGATGTTCCTCTTGGTTTCCAGAAGTGTTCTAAAGTTTGTG
The DNA here is from genome assembly GCF_031143425.1 of Pleurodeles waltl. NCBI lineage: Eukaryota > Metazoa > Chordata > Amphibia > Caudata > Salamandridae > Pleurodeles > Pleurodeles waltl. The sequence goes on from NC_090444.1 coordinate 1,219,897,143, forward strand.
GTTTTGGGTGCCCTTTTTATACCCATTTTCTCCTTTGAAGTAGGCCTACTTTAAAGCAAAGTCTTTCTTGATTGTGAAATCCTGCCTTGCCCAGGCCAGGCCCCAGACACTCACTAGGGGGTTGGAGACTGCATTGTGAGAGGGCAGGCACAGCCCTTTCAGGTGGGAGTGTCAATTCCCTCCCTCCTAGCACAGATGGCTCATCAGGAAATGCAGACTACACCCCAGCTCCCTTTGTGTCACTGTCTAGTGTGAGGCGCAACCATCCCAACTGTCAAACTGACCCAGACAGGGAATCCACATAAAGGCAGAGTCACAGAAATGGTATAAGCAAGAAAATGCTCACTTTCTAAAAGCGGCATTTTCAAACACACAATCTTAAAATCAAATTTACTAAAAGATGTATTTTTAAATTGTGAGCTCAGAGACCCCAAACTCCATATGCCCATCCACTCCAAAAGGGAATCTACACTTTAATCATATTTAAAGTTAGCCCCTATGTTAACCTATGAGAGGGGCAGGCCTTGCAACAGTGAAAAACAAATTAAGCACTATTTCACTGTCAGGACATGTAAAACACATTACTATATGTCCTACCTTAACCATACACTGCACCCTGCCCTTGGGGCTACCTAGGGCCTACCTTAGGGGTGCCTTACATGTAAGAAAAGGGAAGGTTTACGACTGGCAAGTAGGTACACTTGTCAAGTCGAATTTATAGTTAAAAACTGCACACACAGACACTGCAGTGGCAGGTCTGAGACATGATTACAGAGCTACGTATGTGGGTGGCACAACCAGTGCTGCAGGCCCACTAGTAGCATTTGATTTACAGGCCCTGGGCACCTCTAGTGCACTGTACTAGGGACTTACTAGTAAATCAAATATGCCAATCATGGATAAGCCAATTACATATACATTTTGGAAAGAAGCACTTGCACTTTAGCACTGGTTAGCAGTGGTAAAGTGCCCAGAGTAACAAAAACAGCAAAATCAGAGTCCAGCACACATCAACAACCTGGGAAACGGGCAAAAAGTTAAGGGAGACCACGAGAAGGATGAACAGTCTAACACCTAGTATGCTGCTTGTCTCACAGCTGTAAGTGGTTGAGAAAGGTTTCCCTTAGAACTATACTAAGATGTAGTCATGATGTGTTTATTAAGACCGTAGGCATTCCTCCTTTCCAAATTAATCACCCATTTTGTGAAATACAGGGTTCATAGACTACAAGCCTTGAGTCCAAACACTCTCAACATCTGGAAACATGTCTATGCACAATAAATCATAAAAGTGCTCTAAAACCTATCATTGGAATTCAGGATATAAATCAAAATTCCCTCCACAAACCACAAGCCCCACTGGGCCAAATGACCAGGCTACCTTCAAAACCTAGCCCAACATTTCATTACAGCTAGAAGCCTTTGGCTGACAAATCTACACCTCATACAATTTTAAAAAAACTAAGATGACAAAAATATGATTCCAGTTCCTTGGGTGCACAGATTCCCAAACTCCTGAATGCGCTATCCCATCCTGAGAGCAGAGCCCAACCACCTCCTATTTAGAAACTACTCCAAGACATGAGTCTTTATTCAGACAATCATCCGTTCTTTGACATCATCAAGAGCAGTGTTAGAGGAATGCCTAAGATGGATTCTTCCCTTCCTATTGCTAGACGCTACCTTTCTTTGCACTCTACCTTCAACTCTTGATTTTTCTTTAGTGTTCTGCAGTAGCAACAAGTCTCATTGTTCAGTGCTTTGCAAACCCCATAACAAACAGATAAGTAAACCTTTGAATGTAGACCTGCATTGTAATATTTCTCTGTGAGAAATTGTCCTGTAACAATGCCGCTGGCTGTCATTGTAGGTCGCAAGGCTGTCTGATGTTCCTGGTGGACTTTAGGGATAGCGCAAGCTCTATTACAGTGCACTGTTACTGTGTAGTAGACTACATAATAATATGTTGACATCTGTCTCTGTTAGCATCGGGTCTGACACAAAGTTAGGCCAAGCTAGCAGCAGCATTGACTGCACAAAGAGTGGGTGCATTATTTCAACAGAGCACGTGACGGAACCTATTTTGCTAAGACGGTGAGGAAAGCAGAGGTCAATATCTAGACTTCCCAAATAGATATAAAAAACAGAAGGAATGATTATAAAAATAGCTCACATGCATAATGTTGAATATTGATGGCCAAAAGCTGGTTTAAGGGTGAATTATATACGTTTCCCTATTTTATCTTAATTTTATAAATGCTTTCCATGATGATCACTGGTGCTCGATGTGGTTTTTACCTGCTTCTCGAAAAATATAATTTGTAATATTTTAGGTATCTGAATTATTTCCGTAATTTACCTGAACACTGGTTTGCCACTGTTTTAAGCAAAGTCAGCTCCTGCAGTATGTTATGCCAAATGTGCAGGCATTGTTTCAATACCCACATAATTTGGACTGAGGATTTCCTCCTTTGCATTGGTGATCACCATGCAAATGACAAAATGAATCACTGTGGCATAACGCGGCACATTTTGTGACAGTTTTACTTCATTATTTTTCACTTTTACACATGGTAACATTGTCTGTGAAAATTTTCAATATATTAGTCCGAGTTAAATATTCCTATACAGCATTAAGCAATGGAAAGGTGACCTGTCAACCTATAGAAAAGGCTCTCCCTCTACCCAAGAAGACACGCTGTCATGTTTTAGTAACTTTTGATCTATTTCAGTTAGAAACAATGTTTTTGTTTAAATCTGCAGATTATGCATTCAGTGATGGATTATGTGATAAATGTAGCAAAACCATAATTATGCGGAAAACATTGCAGCTGCAAAATCGCATAATTTCAGTGGCCCTGGTTATATCATGCCTATTTGCAATAAGGCACGAGGGATATCTGTCACATTTGTGACGGCTGTTGTTCAAATTCTAAATCAGGTCCTAACCCTTATTTATTCACTTGCTTGTGTAAAGTGAAACTATGCTGCAGACATGTTTCGATAAATGATTAGATCCATTTTGTCTGCATAACTCCACAGATCTTTTTTCATCCATTGGACTGGTGCAGGTAGTCATGCACACGAAAACATAATGTTCCCGAAATGTCCTTTTTAGTTTATAGCCAACCACCCGGGGCAGGATCTACCACAGTGTGTGAGATGGACCATACCTTAAGCGCATACTGTTCCGTTTACATTTTATTTTCAGACCTCCACGGTGCACAGTGCACTCCTGGCATGCTTGTGGTTGAATTTGCCCTACAGTTTCTAACCAATTACAGAAACCAGGGGCTTGTTTTGATTTGCCTATTTTCTTGACAGCATACTGTCAGCAAGCCACTGAAAACAAAATTCGTACATTTCATGGATCCAATATTGTTTAGCAGCGGGGCTGCAACACCCCCGTGTTTTGACCTATAGCTCGCAGACAACAGCTGTATTTCCGTGCGTGCTTTCAGCGGTAGACCGTGCAGCTTTCCAAGTCACGAGCCGCTGCATTTCACGGGATGAATACATTAGAGACTGAAAATGTCAATGTTTTGCTTAAAAAACTTTTTCTCAATAACACCGGTAACCCGTTTACAGAGTCCAAAAAAAAACAAAAAACTATAGTTTGCGATTAGTTGTTAGACATATTTAATTGTATTCACTCTCTGCAGCATTAAAGTTGTTTTTCTTGCCAACCTATTAAACTGTTGCTCGAGGTATTGAACAGTGGGCGTTGCGAGTGTCTAACACGTTGTATTGCCGTTGATTTTACTGACGCAATTGGTCCTTCATACATGTATTGCAATGACGTAATACTGCACTCGAAAAGTGCCGATATGAGTATGGCTATTTTGGGATTTGGTATTCCCACACGAATCTGAGTTTTTACGTAGGAAATGGAAATAACCAGAAGAATCGCTGTTTCACAAATATTCCCTCATGTTTTATCCCTATTGCTGCAGTTTCTAGTGATATATTCTTCCCCTTTCTAGCAAGAGAACTGTATCGAAAGACAAAGTTAAGGATTTTCCTACATATCTCCTAATCCCAATCCGGCAAGTAATTGAAGTTACCGGCTGAATCAAGATTTACTTGACAGTTGTAATGAAGGTTAAATTTGTCTATGCATGTATGTTACATTTTGCCACATTGGCGTACACTAAAATTGCTTTTCCAGCATTAGCAATAACTCTGTCCCTCCACCACAGTTAGCATTCACTTTACAACAAATAGCCAATATTTCAGAATATTTTTTCCTGCTGGCTTCGATTTAAGCCTCTTCCCTAGCCAAGGATGCATTCACTATTAACGGCATAGAACAGCATACCGGTGATATAAGCAGCATAGCTGCAAAAAATGAGTTTGGCAGAGGCTTTTGGAATTACATTTCTGGCGTAGTCAACTAATCTGCATGTCTGCAAAAATAAATTCCGATTTGATCCACATTGAGCTGGTCTTGACGTTTTTTCTCACTATATCCAAAGCTTTCAGAGCTCTATAACCATTATTCATGAACAATGAGCAATCTTTCTTGCAACACCTCCAGCCTCTTTCATTAAACTAGTCCCAACAAAGCGCAATGAAAATAATCGAATGACATTGACATTTCATCATTTCTCATGACTAATAGGGGTATATACATAATGAGAATACAGACTTGAATTCCATGTAATCAGTGGTGCTTTGATAACCTGTAACTGACAGATAGAGAATGTAGGGTCACTGGTGTAGCGAGTGCTGTAACACAGAATGAAAGGACCCCTATGTAGATTGTGATGAGGGGTCCTGAGTTTCTCATATCTCATAGATGTACTGTGGCCTTGGGCTAAAAAGGGTCCCTTGAAGTACTGGGGGTCCCTTGAAGGGTTGAGCCATCCCACCACCCATGTCTCAGGGGCTGCAGGGGCCTGTGTTACTCCCTGAACAATTTATGTAGAAGGGATACAGTACAGTGATGAGCGTACATAGGTATATCAAACCTAAAGCAGGCAACAGGCATATTGCATGCTGCGGATTAGTAAATCATGTGGATCGTTCATGAAATTGGTACAAATAATGGATGTATTTTCCAACATTTACATTTTTTAGGATTTGTCTGATTTTTGTGTTGATTCTGCTTTGCACCCTCCACCTTCCACAAATGGATATGCATGTTAAAGTTGTTGTATTATAAGCTTCATTATTCATTACATTCACTTGCATTCTTTGCCCAAAAAACATTGGTTTGACTTATAAATATGTTTCAATCAGCAGTTGTCCCTTACTCCAGGCACAGGAATTTCCTGATCTGTAATTTTCATCTGATAGCTGTAAATTGAACCTGAAAATGCTGGCCTGGTGCTCAAAGAATTTTCTGTGAGTAGTTGTGTCTTAATTGTTCAAATAAAATGAAGCGAGACAGAAGCTAATCACTGTGCACCCTTTGCTTCCACACTTAATACATCAAAGTCACAAGGGGATGTCCAAAATTTATGGGGGAACCCTTATGCAAATATGGTCCTGGAAGACTGGATGATGAAGCATGCCACTGGAGTAAAAACACAGTGGGCGAGAGTCCTTAAAATAAACCAGTAGGTTTTTCCATGAAGGACCATATGTGAATGAGGGTCCCCATAAATTGTGGACACCCCATTGTGGTTTTGATGTTGTTGTGTCTCACTCCAGGATTAAGTGTCACTACCTAATGAAAAATACATAGCTATTTTAAGAAATTGGAGTGCAAGTTGAGGGTGGTGAGAACCCACCACATATAATACCCATAGTCTTTGGCAGGGTGAACTACAGAACTCTCTAAATAAACATGTACTTTATCCCTCAGTGGTTTGGCATACAAGCAGTCAGGCTTAATTTAGAGGCAATGTATGAATTATTAATGCAGCACCCAACCAGAAATAAAGTGAAAACACAGCAAGAGACAAATCTCAAAATAATTTAGAGCAATAGAGTACATTTTAATAGGTAAAATGGCAGCAAAATGACACAAATCTCATGTATAGTACAGGAGATGAGTCTTTAAAGTTTTAGGCAAAAATAGTGCCAAGAGGCGCAAAGCATCAACTCTAGGTATCTGGCCCGTGGGTCTGAGACAAAGTCACAAGCTCAGGCTGACTGCAATAGAGCATGGGCAGGGTAAAAATATCAGGTTCGCCTTGCTGGAAATTTTACCTTCTGACATTGATGTGGGCACTGTGTAGAGCTCTGCATCACTCTGCATCAGATCCGGTAAAGCTTTAGTTGGGAGATGCAGGGCACAGTTCTGCAGGGCTCTGTAACACTCTGCTTTGGATCCTGTGAGCCTTCAGCTGGCAGCTGCACTGCTCCTGTCTCTGGGGCTCTGCATTGCTCAGCTTTGGATCCAATGAGATTTAGGTTTCGAGTTGCTCAGCTCTGCGGGGTTCTGCATCACTGTGTTGGATCCAGTGAAACCTTCAGTTAGACAGGTTAGACAGAGTAGAGGGCACTGTAACTTCAGTCAAGACCCCAGGACCTTCAGGATAGCACTTGGGAGGCAGGACTCCTTCCACAAAGGCCACTAGAGGGGACCAGGTCAGGTTCAGTCGGATCAGGTCAGCTAGGAAGCAGGAAAGGTCCTTGGAAACTTGTTGTATCCCTGTTGTTCCAGACAGGAGTTCAGCCGACAGACCCTTGGGACCACTTCTTAGTTTTGGGTAGAAGAGGATGAGCAGCTTTAAGGCTCTTCTGAGGTCACAGACAGCAGGTCCTGTCCAGTTCTGTTCTTCCACAGGTCAGGAAGTGATCTGAGGCGGGTTCTGAGGTGCCACATTTTTGCCCAGAACCAGTCTGTTGGTGTGAGGAAATTCTGGCCACTCCCTAGCAGGTGGGGTAAAAGGTCCCAGGGGTTAGCTTATCCACTTTTGCAACACTTGCTGTGTGTGTTTTAATAAAAGCTATCCCACAGTGCCCTTCTCTTCTGAAATCCATCATGGCAGAACCATTCATCCGCTGGTCAGAGCTCCTTGCGCTTACCCATATATATGACTTTGATAATGAGAAAACCCTTTTTTATGGTCACTTTAAACCAGTTCTGGGGCACCTCTACTCTCAAAATTGTTCCAGCTCCTCTGGGCAAGGTGAGGTGCAAGAGAGATAGAAAGAGAAGGAGGGAGGGAAGAAGAATGTAGAGCGAACACGATCAGAGATGAGAAGAGAGAGAGGAAGCAAGGTGAGAGAGAGAGAAAACAGGTGGATTGTTAGAGAGATACTGTGCGAGGAGGTGAAGAGAGTGGGTTGGATTGAGCATCTTTGCCTGCACAGTTTTTAGTTCCTCAGTCCAGCTCTGATGTTTATTTTGAAGAAGGGGTGAACTGTCAGTATGTTCAGGTGGCTGCCACGTGCTGCCGCATTTTGAAATAGTAAAGGGAAGTGTCTGACAGAGAGAACATACTGACTGACTGAGGAGGTTGGTTGCATTTATAATACTTTCTGATTAAAAACAGATGTTTGGCATATGCATATCTTAACAGTGGCACATCGTCTCTCGGCAAAAGCAATATTATGAGCAGTCCATTGGCACATGCGAAAGCTAGACGTTATAGCTGTAAACATACTTTTTTTATTGTGGCCTACAAAATAGTTTTCAGCATTTTAGAATTATATGTCAAAAAGAAATAAACCAATACATGTGCATCGGATTGTCAATATTTGCATGCCCTCTGCTACATATGTAGAGAGCAATGACGGATTCTTTAAACTGGATCCTTGCCTCCAGCGTCATTGTTGTTAAACAATTCTACAAATCAGTATTGGCATTGGTCACAAACTCCGACCTAACGTTAGCAAAATGACTTATATTAAGCACAGCCAATGTGTCCGTAGTATGAGTTGATGATTACTGTGTCACCAGCAGTAGTCAGCAAAGACCCCAGTTTTGCAGCCGATGTATTGTGGAAGCAGAATGAGCAAAAAAATGTGCTGACATATCTTGCACTGCTTTAGATTTTATGGAAGACGTGATGATTCTTTTGATTTGGGAGCCTTTGCCCCAAGTGATTACAAAACAAACTTTAATAACATATTACACAAAGAACAATTTTTGCACCTGAAGCGAATTTTACTTCAGCACAGTAAAATGAAGTCTTCACGATGGTCTCCTCGTGACATCAAGAAATAAAGAGCCACAATGATTTTGATTTGCACAAATAGGGAATCAGTGGGGACTGTTTGCAATCTCAGAGTATTCAACAAAACCCGTAATTAGGCAATGAATTGAACACAGCCATAATCTGTGTCCATTAGAGAAAAAATATCTTCTGATTGTCACTTTCTTTTGCAGAAAACCTATCATCACTTTGTAGAGAGGCACTTATAAGAAAAAGCAGTTTTAATCTCTAGTGGATACATATCATGTGAACTTTAGTAAATCAAAACAAAACAGCTGCAACCTGTATAACACAGATTACTTACAAGTTATCACCAGTATTAATTGCCTACCAGGATATCGTAGCCCAAGTTCTCAGTGCTCCCTGCTCCCTTTTCCAGCCAAGGTAATAGAAAAAGCGATCAATGCACAGTTCACCAAGTTCATCGAAGCCAACCACATCCTTGACCCCTCCCAATCCTGATTCAGGAGAAACCACAGCACCAAACCTGCACTCCTAGTAGCCATGGATGACATCCGCATTCTATTAGACCGCAGCGAGACAGCTGCCCTCATCCTCATCAACCTCTCTGCCACCTTCAACCCCGTTTCCCACACCACCTTGTGCACCAGACTACAAAACAGCAGCATCCGTGGCAAAGCCCTGGAGTGGATCCGCTCCTTCCTCACTGGTCGAACCCAGAGAGTCAGGCTCCCACCTTACACCTCGAAGCCGACAGAAACAGATGCAGAGTTCCCCAGGGCTCCTCCCTGAGCCCCACCCTCTTCAATGTCTACATGACCCTGCTCACCAAGATCGTCAGACACCACAGGCTTAACATCATCTCATATGCTGATGACAACACAGCTCATTCTCTCCCTCACCGATGAACCATCAACAGCCAAAAAGAATGTTCACAACGTCACAAAGCAGTCGCCTACTGGGTGAGGGACAGCTGCCTGAAGCTCAACTCAGACAAGACGGAGATCCTCATCCTGGGCCCGCCACTTCTGCCTGTGACGACTCCAGATGGGCCAGTACCATCAGATCTGCCCCACTTCTGAATGACCACACCTCCAACATCAGCATCATTCTTGACTCATTACTGTCCATGGCCCGCCAAGTCAACGCTGTCTCCTCCTCATGCTTCCACACTCTTTGCCTGCTCTGGAAGATCTTCAAGTGGATCCCCATTGATGCAAGAAGAACAGTCACCTAGGCACTCAGCAGCAGTAAACTTGACTACAGCAACACACTATATGCAGGAATCAACAAGAAACTCCAATCAAGACTCCAAAGAATACAGAATGCCGCAGCCAGACTGATCCTTTACATCCCCCGCCACAGCCACATCTTCGACCACCTGAGAGACCTACACTGGCTCCCAGTCAATAAATGCCCCACCTTCAAACTCCTGACCCATGCATACAAGGCCCACCACAACATCGTACCTTCCTGCCTCAACCACCGCCTCTCCTTCTACACCTCCTCCAGCAACTTTGCCAGGCACAACTGTCCCTCACCACCATCCCCAGGATCTGGAAGAGCACAGCTGGTGGAAAGTCCTTATCCTAGCTCGCTGCACAAACTTGGAACACGATGCCGCACCACCCTAGGCAGTCCACATCGCTGGCTCAGTTCAGTAAGTACCTCAAGACCTGGGTGATAAGCCACAGCATATAAATGATAATTGATTGATTGCTGATAGTACCCTGTTGGCCTACTATAAAAAAATTCTAATTCCAGCCAATTGCCACTGTCAAGACTCTTCATTTTCATCACTGAGCTGACAAAGTGGCTCTCCACGACCAATCCCGCCTGTTGACTACCCAGCCTTCGTAAGCAGCCACTGGGAGGGTTGGCGGCTAACAAGCATTTCAGCAAGAAAATTGAACTCAGAGTAGAAGGTCAAAAGTAAGGAATCAAACAATAAATGAGACTTCTCTTTTTGTTTAAAACATTTATAAAACATTGCTTAGCTCAAGGGCAGTGAAACGCTGTGCCTCAATTTTGGAAGTCATCATCGTAACCAAAACGTGCTTCAGATATTTCAGTAGAGATCTAAGACAGACTGCTCATGATTTATAACAATAACCTGATTAGATATTTCCAAACAAAAAACCCACTTATTAATTTATGTTAAAACAAGTAATTACAATGTTAACACAGGCAATAAAATGCATACTAATTCAAGATCAAACCAGTGATTAAATTGTGTATCCAAATATGGTGCCTGAGTACCAGCGTTTTCTTGGACCTCTGCTGTCTCAACTTAGCATGGGACAGTTGGGGGTGCACTGTGGTCACTGTCATTGACCACCGCCTGTCAGAGGCCTGCCAGTGACTGCAGGGAGCCAAATCTGACCCCCGTAACCACCACCTCCTTCCACACCCCAGAATGTGCAGTCAGCATGGGCCAATCATGGCCTCGGCATGGGGGCTGCGTGGCCTGTCAGCACTGGCAACTGTGCGGCCCAAGTAGCCGGTGATGGAAATGACCCGCTCTGTGTTTGCTCCTCTGCTCTTCGCCTACAACCAGTAGACTACACCGGTGGTGCCCGGCTCCGCAGAGAAGTGGATTGCTGTGTTGCTAACGGTGCAAAGACAGCGATTGTGGGGCCAGCTGGAGGTGGCCATTTAGTACAAGGGCCACAACAGCCTTGCTGAAATCGACACTGGAAGTTGGCACACAGGATACTAGATACGGCTGGGGCCAGTGCACAGCATACTTGCCAGAGCAGTCACACACAGACTGACAGTCCCGAAACCAGCACTGCACCAGCTCCATCCGGGACTGGAGGCCTGGAGGCCTCATCCGGGGTGCCACATGGGCCCTATTAAGGTAAACCCCCATTTGCCAGTGTTGGTGCAAGTGCTTCTGCTACATTGGGTGCCCCACCTCGCAACATCTTTCACTAAGCGCTCCATTGGGTGTACATTACACCAACATAATTTGCCCCCTCCTGTGCACCCTAGGTGCCCCTAATCTGGTGGCCTGGACAATGGCAATGAGGACACTGCCAGGCGAAAGTGTTCAGACTGCCCTGCTGAAACACTGGCCCAAGACCCCTCAGATCAGAGTGCTTCACTTGGGGACATTGCACTGGCACTCTAACACTGGAGATGTTGAGGGTAATGAAACGCTGAATGTCTATATATTGGGGGCATGCCCATTATGCTCTTCACCCCAGATAACGACTTGTCTTCAAACCAATCCCCTGGGAGCCCTTCATCATTTCACCGCTCACCACAGCAGCTCAGCCTGATGAAGGAAACCACACCCCGTCGCCTGGAGCCACTCCGCACCTCACTCACACACAAATACTGAGTCCTTCATATACTGACTATGCTAGGTGGACAATGCTGCCACAGGGCACTGGTGCTATCTCCTCCCATATCAACGTGGTCTCATCTGTCTCGGAGATTCTCAGTGAGGCCCTAGCGCCCTTGAAGAGGTCCTCGTTGGGTCTCAAAGCTCACTCGGGTATGCGTAGACAGCTGCCAGTGCCTTTACCAAGCCCACCCACCGCGGCAACAAAAAAGAAGTGAATCTTATGGACATGTTCACTAAACCTATCACAAAGAAAACTGACCTGGGGGGCCTGCAGCCTCGTCTACTCCCCGACTCACATCACCTTCAGCTGCAGGGCCCCAGGAAGAGGATGCACCAATCGCCTGGTCCTTCTTGGAAAACCTCTTTGGCACTCTCAGGGAGGACTTACCATCCTTTAAGCACGATATAGCAACAGAGGTCAATGAAATGAAGAAGGACATTGACAAGGTGGATCAGAGTGTTGATGCATTGGAGCAGAAAGGTGATTTGCTGGAAGATGAGCTGGAGGATCACAGACGACAATTACTCAAACTGAGGGACAAGAACGCAGAACTCCTCTACCAACTGGAAGACCTTAAAAGTAGGTCTCTGCAGTCTAACGTTCACATTAAAGGTGCCCCTCTACAGGTGGATTCAGGAAAACTTGAGGAACAGCTCATTCGCCTGTTTCACCATGTTTTCCTCGACCTAGCAGAGCAAGAAATAGTATTGGAACACACAAATAGAGCAGGGCAGCCAGACAAATCTTCTGGTTTGCCTCAGGATATACTCACCTGCTTACATTTGTATCATCAGAAAGAAACCATCATGGTGGCAGTGCGTGACAAGAATAGTATCAACTTTGAGAGTAAAAAAATATGGCTGTATCAAGACCTTTCTCTTGTGACATTACAACGTCGCAGGTCCTTCCGGCCCATAGCTGACTTTCTGCGAGGACAAGGGATCTGCTAAAAGGGAGGACACCCCTTCATGCTCACTTTTCTACAGCACAGTGAGACCCGAAGTATCTGCACTCTGGAAGAAGCCTACTCTTTACTAGACATGGACAAACTTGAGGTGGAAGATGCCACTCAGCACCCATCGAAGTCTGCCACAGGACTGACTGTAGGTCCTCGCCACATTTGTGGTCTGAACAGAAAGCATATCAACAAATCTACTGACACTGACAGCTGTGCGGAAAGAGCTGCTTCACTGGGCCAATTACAGCAACAAGACAACCCATCAGAACCTGAAAATGACGGAGAGATCTGTAACCCTTCTGCCACCCAAGCCATTCAAAGGGCTCCTACCCGCAGGCAGAATAACTACTCCCCAGCAGCACCTTTAGGGCAATGCCCTGCTGCCTCTCTCCCCTTATTACAATCTTTAATTGTTGGTGGAGTATCCCCCCCATTATACTGCAGCGGTTGATGGATCTGAAACCCGCCAACACGCAAAACCTTTGTTATTTGGCTGTTTTCTTCCCAGGAGGGAAACTTCCCAGTTCTATTGTTGTGTGATCTTTTCCTTTTCCTTTTGCTGGACAGCCCCCAACTTGAAAGGCATGATATGTCCATTGTTACCCTCCCAGACACATAGAGGGTTCTATAGAGCTCACCTTCATGCCCCTTCTGGCTTACAGGAAAACAGCACACAACACATGGTTAAGATATTAATCCTTAATGTACGGGGTCTCAATGTGCCAGCAAAGCATATAGCACATCTTTCATTACTTAAGGACTCTAAGTGCAACATATGCTTGCTTCATGACACACATCTCCTCTGTACAGAGTGGAAACATCTACGGTCTTGCTGCTTTGACCGTTAATACTTTTCCTCTGGACCTGGGAAGAGGCTGGGATTTGCAATACTGAAAAACCTCACACTTTCCAGGCAAGGTAGTACAATTTCAGGCAGAGCTGGTTGGTAAGCTAATATCCCTGCTAATGGCAGTGGGGGCTATACCTTTATGATTGCCTCGATCTATGCCCCGAATGATTACCAAGAGGCCTTTCTTAAAGATGCAGTGGGTCAAGTGATGGCCACAGTGGATGCCGACATACTCATATAGGGTGATTTTAATATAGTTGGTGACACCCTACTGAACAGATCAATACAAAGGGTGGGACAGACAGGGGCCCTTTCGGTATTGAGCCAGAAATTACTGTTAGATATGGAGTTAGTGGATGTGTGGCAAGTAACATATTCCGACGATGATAGAGGGTTCAAGGCCAGGGTATCTCAGTATTTTGTTGTCCTGAAGGACACTTTGAAGGCGGTCATCAGGAGCCACTTCATTGCTCTATTGGCTAGGCTCAATTGGGATAGGAGAGACAAACGAGCACACCTAGAGGAGGAAATAAGGGAATTAGAAGAGGTACATGTGCGTACAGGCTCCCTCAAAGTGAGACAGCAACTCACGACAACCCGCAAACAACTTAAGGCCAAAAGACGGAATATGCTCTTTTGTCCACAAAACAGAAATAGTACCCTGAGGCAACAAAGTAGGCCGTCTCTTGGCTCAACAGCTCTGCACCCAAACTATACAACAAAGGGTAGCTGAAATTGTAGGGCCACAGGGTGATTTAGTATATCAGGATGCACAAATAGCACAGGAATTTGAACAATTATACACCACCCGATATACGGCAGAGATGCTTGATACGGCACCACTGCAGCGTACCTAGCCCAAGCTCCCATAGCCCAACTTCCTGCTTGTGAAGCATCTGCCCTGGATAAAGATATTCACCTCGATGAGGTCATCTCGGCCTTACAATGCTTACCCTCAGGCAAAGTGCTCAGACAGGGTGGATACACCTCAGAATTTTATAAAACATTCACGCTACCCTTGCCCCCCCATCTTGCGAGCCTATATAACACTTTCAGTGGTACTGGTGTCCTTGCGGATTCCATGAGAATGGTAACCATCGCGGTCCTCACTAAACCTGGTAAGGACCCAGCATGTTGTGCCTCGTGCTGACCCATCTACTTGCTAAACATCGATGTAATTTTTTTTACTGCATCCTAGTGACTCATTTGGCTCCCTACATGCAGTGACTTATTGGCCCAGACCAAACCTGTTTCACACCCGAGAGGTGTTGTAGGGACAACACCAAGCGCCTTTGTCATCTCCTTGACACAGCACTCATGTCTACAGGCACTCCTTTTATCTGTCAATGCGAGATGTGCAATAGCCATACCTTCAATTGCTGCTTGCAAAATTTAGATTGGGCACCCAGTTTAGATGCTGGTTAGGGTACAACTATGCAGATTCAGAGGTGAGTGTTAGGGTCAGTGGGATGACGTCCCAATCATTCTGTGTGGCAAGGGGCACCCGTCAGGGCTGCCCACTGCCTCCATTATTATTTGTCCTTTACATGGAACCCTTTTCTGAGCGGATACGAAGACACCCTTCCATAATGCGTATATGGATGGGGGGCAGAGACCATAAATTTGCACTGTATGTCGATGATGTAATGCTTGTGGTGACACAGCCATTTACTTCCTTCCTGTTCCTGATGTATGAAATGGAAGAATTCGGGCAGGCCTCTGGATTCAAAATTAATCTTCAGAAAACCGAAGCCCTTAACCTTACAATTGTTAAGGAAGACCAAACCAAACTTGAGCGTTTATTTTCATTTGAGTGGGCTAACCAGGGAGCTAAATACCTGGGCTTACAAATGCAACCCACCTCAGGGTGCACGTCTCAGGACAACTACACCAATCTCCTTTCCAACACTAGCTCTGAACCCTCTTCATGGAGGAAATATATGCTGTCATAGGTAGGGAGATTAGATGCGGTCAAAATGACCTTGCTCCCCATAATCCTCAATGTCATGCAGATGCTGCCTTTGCGACCTACCGCACACACTTGGTACAAACTGCAACACCTCATAAACGCATTTATTTGGGTGAGGAAAAAGGCATGCCTAGGTATACCTGAGTCAAGCGGAGGGGGGCTGAGCATACCTCATTTAGAGCAGTATTACCAGGCAGTTCAGCATAGATATGTGGTGGAATGGACCAGGACAAGCACTGAGAAACATTGGTGCTTTATCGACGAAGTGGTCGCAGGAATACACATATGGAAGGTTCTGTGGTTGCCAAAAAGATCTCACCCACCAGGGGTTTATATATTTCCTATCACCAGAACGATGGTGGAAGTGTAGGACAGGGTACAAGAAACGCAATGCTTTTCCTCTTGACTTTCACCTCTAACTCCCTCATGGACAATCCAGACTTCCTCAGGGATCCACCTTCTTAAAATGGCAAGAAAACAACTATAAGAGGGTAGAGAATTTGTTTTTGATGCACATGGAATACTAGACTTTCCTCAACTCCAATCTAATTATGACCTTCCCTCCAATGCCTATTGGCAATACATCGCCATCTGTCACTGGATCATGCAGCTATATATCCAGCGACATGTTAGCCACCCCCTCACACCGTTTTGAAAAAGGGGTCCTCACACAGCAATCTGACAAACTCATCCTTTCAGATATTTACGATTTCCTTCTCTCTCCTATAAGCCATACCAGATCACTGTCACAGAAGAGATGGGAACTGGAATGGGAACGCACCTTCACACCTAGGAATGGATTGACATCATATGCAGAGGATGTGCATCCACTTGTAGCATGTCAAGCAAAGAAATGTTTCTTAAAATAGCCCATTGATTTACTACACCCAAGCTAGGAAAGCCCAATGGACACCAGGTAGAGAATCCTATTGCAGGAGACAGCGTGGACAGACTGGCACCCTGAAACATTTGCTCTGGCATTGCCCCAAGATCTAATAGTTTTAATTGGACGTTTTATCAGATGTTGATGAAATACACAATACAGAGCTGCCTAGATTTCCTAGTTATATTTTATTAGGTCTCCCAAATGCATTGACCTACCCCTTGAAGTCAACACAAGGGTGCGCAATCACACTGACAGTGGGTGTGGCCAAACAACTTTTGTTGTCCCGCTGGGGCACAGGATGTTGTCCCAACATGATTGGATTGCCTCCACAAATTATGGGACCTGCTGGGAATGGAGAAACTGACACCTTTGGCCTCCCACACATTGCCACAGCTTGACAAAACATGGGGATCTTGCATACAATTTTTATCTGGTAAATTTGGAAAACTTACTTGCTCACTCTATCACCCCATACTCACCCTCACGCAACCGACGCACACAGCTGACTGATATGCCAGACTAACTATTCTGCACCCTCTCTCAAACACACTTTAGTTCTTCCACATGGTATTTCCTGGGCCCTGTTGAGCCTCTGTCTCCCCCTCTCCTGTCCCTCCCCTTTCCCCCTAAACCCTCCCCTTTCTGCTCTCTCCCCGTTGACTGTTACTGTCTTGCATTTTTATTGTCCCCCCAATAAAACTGTCCTACGGATGTAGGTGGAATGTTGTTGATGGTATTCTGGTTGAAAACAATCAACAGATTTAAACCTAAATTGGGCATATAGACAAAAGAAAATCCTTGTGTAGACTGTAGGGTGACGGAAAAGCACCAGCCACTGCTCTGCATGTCTTCTATGGTGATGCATATTTAACCTCCACCCAGGATGCCGCCATACTCTTAGGTTAATGACTTTGGAATGCTCCTAAACAACTCTGCCCTTTGATTCGTATTCCATTGAAATTGCAGACCCGGCCCATCTGCTTGGCACAGCCACAGCAGACTTCAAGTCTTTACCAAGGCAGTAATCTAGTAACACACAGATCATCTGCAATATCGTGACCTGGCTTTGCATTTTTCTTATCACCAAATGAAATAGCGCACAAACAAGTGGCAATTGAAATGTGTGATGTTGTTACACATGATATGTAATTGCGGTGTAATTACATACCTTAAGTGGCTTACACTTGT
This sequence comes from Pleurodeles waltl, assembly GCF_031143425.1. NCBI lineage: Eukaryota > Metazoa > Chordata > Amphibia > Caudata > Salamandridae > Pleurodeles > Pleurodeles waltl. Next base: position 1,219,914,419 of record NC_090444.1, read on the forward strand.
ACAGTTGCCCTTCTGTTGAAATTGGAACTACAGGGTTTATCTCATATATGATTCTTATGCATGAACTGCACCACTATTTCATTCCTACACAACACCTTTGTATTGTAGTGCCATGCCTCGCCTCTTAACATTATTAGTACGCTCCTCTTTTCAAGACTGGGGCTACACAATGTCTTTCCATTCATATATCAACAATAAAGTATTGTAGTTACGTAAATCATTTTAAATCTATTCCTTACTGTTAGACCTGACATGCCTTAGGGTGGTCACCCCTGTTTTTTTGCCTGCCTCCCTCCACTTCTTGGACTGTTTTTGCTGGCTTTTAGACTCTGCGCACTTTACCACTGCTAACCAGTGCTAAAGTGCATATGCTCTCTCCCTTTAAAACCTGGTAACTTTGGATCATAACCAATTGGACTATTTAATTTACTTATAAGTCCCTAGTAATGTGCACTGTATGTGCCTAGGGCCTGTAGATTAAATGCTACTAGTGGGCCTGCAGCACTGATTGTGCCACCCACTACAGTAGCCCCTTTACCTTGTCTCAGGCCTGCCATTGCAAGGCCTGTGTGTGCAGTTTCACTGCCAATTCGACTTGGCATTTAAAAGTACTTGCCAAGCCTAAAACTCCCCTTTTTCTACACATAAGTCACCTCTAATGTGTGCCCTAGGTAACCCCTAGAGCAGGGTGCGGTGTGGGTAAAAGGCAGGACGTGTACCTGTGTAGTTTACATGTCCTGGTAGTGTAAAACTCCTAAATTCGTTTTTACACTACTGTGAGGCCTGCTCCCTTCATAGGCTAACATTGGGGCTGCCCTCATACATTGTTGAAGTGGTAGCTGCTGATCTGAAGGGAGTAGGAAGGTCATATTTAGTATGGCCAGAATGGGAATACAAAATCCTGCTGACTGGTGAAGTTGGATTTAATATTACTATTTTAGAAATGCCACTTTTAGAAAGTGAGCATTTCTCTGCACTTAAATCTTGCTGTGCCTTACAATCCATGTCTAGCTGGGCTTAGTTGAAAGCTCCTTGTGCATTCACTCAGACACACCCCAAACACAGGGTACTCAGCCTCACTTGCAAACATCTGCATTTTGAACGGCTGGGAGGGTGGAGGGCCTGCACTGACACAAAGGACTGCCACACCCCCTACTGGGACCCTGGCAGACAGGATTGAACTGAAAGGGGACCTGGTGCACTTCTAAGCCACTCTTTGAAGTCTCCCCCACTTCAAAGGCACATTTGGGTATAAAACAGGGCCTCTGCCCTACCACCTCAGACACTTGCTAGAGAAGAAACCTGAACCAGAACCTGCATCCTGCCAAGAAGAACTGCCTGGCTGCTCAAAGGACTCACCTGAACTGCCTTGCTGCAGAAGTGCTCTCCAAGGGCTTGGATAGAGCTTGCCTCTTGTTTCCTGAAGTCTCAGGACCAAAAAGACTTCCATCTTTCAACCGGACTCCTTGTGCACCGAAAAATTAGACGCACAGCTTGCTCCGCTGTGAAAAATTCACTGCATGCCGATTCGGAAAGACGCCACTCGACCCCGCAAGGAAAAGATCGACACGACGACTGCAGCGCAACCGGAACTTCGATGCACGGCCCGCCTGGACAATGCCGCCCAACTTCGAGAGAGGAAATCGACGCGACGCCTGCCGTGAGGGAGAAAATTCCACGCAAAGCACACCGGAATGACGTGCAGCCGGATAACAAGCCCAGGATTCCACGCACAGACCCCAGGACATCTGGTAATCCCGTGACCCACAGAAGGAGACTGTTCGCGCGCCGGAAAACAATGCACGTCTTCCCTGCGTGAAAAATAATAACGCAAGACTGTGTGTGAAGGGGCGAAACTGACGCACACACCATTATTCCACGCATCTCCTCCTCTGTGGCTGTTTGTGGATATTTTCCACTCCAAACCAGGTACTTTGTGCTTGAAAGAGACTTTGTTTGCTTTTTAAAGACTTAAGACACTTCATATCACTTTTCAGTGATATCTCTACAATTTCTTATTGCATCTTTTATCGTTTTGACCTCCAAATACCCAGATAAATATTACATATTTTCCTAAACACTGTGCGGTGTATTTTTGTGGTGCTGTATTGTGTTATTGTATGATTTATTGCACAAATACTTTACACGTTGCCTTCTAAGTTAAGCCTGACTGCTCAGTGCCAAGCTACCAGAGAGTGGGCACAGGATAATTTGGATTGTGTGTGACTTACCCTGACTAGAGTGAAGGTCCTTGCTTGGACAGGGGGTAACCTGACTGCCAACCAAAGACCCCATTTCTAACACTTACCTTCTCTCAGGACAAATGAGTCTGGGATTATCATAAACCTGGGGACTCTAGATATCAAGGGGCATATTTAGGAAAAGTGGCACTGCACCCAGTGCAGCACCACTTTCCTTGCACTGCTTAGCACCCTGCTACCGCCACCGTGTGTGCGCGATATTTAAATTACGGCACCCCTTGGAGCAGGGTAGAGCGCAATAGCTCAAATAATTTTGACACTACTGAGGTACTGTTCAGGGTTAGTACCAAAATTTTGGGGCTAACCATAAACAGAACATAGGTGCCCATTATGAAATTGGTTTGCCCCCTTTTAACACCTGCTCTGAGAAGGCGTTAAAAATGCTAGAAAAAATGACGCAAAGATATCTCTTAGATTTCTTTGCACCATTTTCTCGGCTTCCCTCATGGGGGAACGCCCCCATTGCATACATTTTGCCTGGTGCAGCCATTATTTGGCGCAAGAGGTAACAAAGTGGCACAATGCATGCATTGCGCCCCTTTGTAAATATGGCACAGCGTTTTTGGCCTTCTAACGCCACACTAGCTTAAACAAAATGATGCTGATGTTTTGTTAGATGGTGCTAGACCCTCTGTTTTTGCTGTTATAATAGTTACCACATTAAAATGTTTTATTGAAAATTAAAAATTAAATTTTTTGGTACAGAATCACTGCAAGAAAGTGTAAACGTCCTGGTATGTATAGCTGATAAAAGCAAGGATAGGTTCTGGGAAGAATAGAGTAGTTTATTAGACAGGAATATGAAAAACATTTCAGAAGTGAAGCATAAGATTCAACCTACTCAAAGCTTCTTGATGGCTCTAACAGCAGACCACTGCATTGAAGGTAGAACCAAAGGCCCAATCTACAAAAGTTATGCGATTGGTTCATCAGTTACAAACTGATTCTCAAAAGCAAAATATGTGTTTTTATGCTGTACTAAGGCAAGAAATGCATTCTTTTTCAAATTTAGGGTAGTGATTTCAAACAATAGTGAATTAATACTGAACTAGGGAATTTCAAATTCTAATAATAAAATAGTGATATTTGCAACACATTCCCAAATTACAGTTGCATATGGGTGTTTAGCACACACACTTACCATCAAGTGGAAGCAGGCGATAACCAAGTGCAAGTATGAAAGGAAGCCCGGGATACAGTACAGTCTTTCAGAATGGCCGTCTTATATGCATTGATGAAGGAAAACTGTGTTTAGAGAAAATTAAGTATATTTTAAAAGCGGGGTAGAGAATATAGGCGATATATAGTTTGAGTAACCCGATGTTGTTTGATTTAATTGATGATCTGTTACCAAATCTGACAAAAAAACAAACAGCGTAGTCAAGCTATACTTGCTCAAGTGCAGGTAATGCATTTCTTACATATACTTATTTTCCTCTGGAGGTTACCAGGGTATAGTTGCAGAAGGGAAATGTAGATCACAAAGTGCCTTTCCATATGTATTTAGAACATGTCTTGATGCACGAATATCAAGAGCACGTGTTCACATATCATACCCAAAAACACAACAGCTCTGAGGATGGTGTTCTTTACAAGTACATATACCAGTGGTGACATTTTAATGTATAACACACTTCCCACAGGTTGTGTGGATGAAACCCAAACATTATTGAAACTGTAAAAGTCAGCATTCACTTCCTTCTAATGTGCAAGCAGTATGTAATTGAGAAAGTTTGACCATAGAACTGGTGGTATGATTCTTTCATATTCCAATCTTATGCTCTGTAGCAAGGTTTGGCAAGAGGAGAACTTGCAGATGGGTATTTATTAAATAATTTACAAAACTTTACGTCATGAATATTCTACACCCAAACTTACAGAGGTCTGATGTTTACTGATTTCTCTTCTAGGTGATAGTCCATATGCCATTAGTACTCATGAGTGACATTTTAATTACACCAGAGTATTCAGAGTAATTTCAGTAACTTAGTGTTACTTTTTTGACACAAAACTACATAGAATTATATGATTATGCCTGTTTGCCTAATGATGAGTAACTCAGCACAAAAATCCTACCATAGAAGCAAAGGAACAACACATTTAGCAAGCGTGATTAGCTGCTGGCTGCTGCTGTTCATGTTCTGTTGCATTTAGCTGTATTTCCTTATTGTAAAATGCGTCCTCAGGTTTGTTTTGTACATGTGGGTGCATTTTGCGCCAAGAAAGTAGCACTACATTCCGGGTATGCTCCCAATGCAATTTTGCATAAACCTGTGTAGCTTTTCTGTAATTGTACATAATTAGGCTACAGCAACTTATGCAAGTTACACCAACCCGTAGTGATTAGGCCTTGCCTTCTAACTCAATACCTGCATTCCTATTCGGCAAGGGAGTGGAGCTACAACATTGTTCACAAAAAACCCAGTCCATATTTGAATGTGCGTTTGAACTACAAGGGAAGGTTCTGTTGTCTTCACAAAAATGGTAGAGATCCGCAATATGCAGTGTGCTCCAGAGACCTGCTGCAAAATTATTGCTTTTTGTGCTATCCTGCATAACATTGCAACAAGGCAAAAACTACTTACAGGTGTAGATAATTGTGACTCTAAAGAATTATCAAGCAACCACAGCTCAGAATTCCAACAGCTTAACAGAGGTAATTCAAATGTATAGCATAATCACCGTTTCTCTCTGTCTTCATGGGATGTATGTCATCAATAAGTCAGTCAGACTTGCCAATTACATTTTTTGACTATGTAATGAAACTTAATAAAACAAAGATAATTATTTAAACAGCATTTTTGTATCATTTTGTGTCACACCACTGTCTTCTTCCATTCTCATATCCTTCCTAAAGCTCACTCTCCTCTACATCCTACAGCTGTCCCTTCTCTATGTAAACTGTGGCTTCTAGTGAGCAGTCAACATGCTATTTAGACGCAGGCACACTGACTAGGCATGAGGCATACCTGCTTTCAACAGTCCTTGCCTTCAACAGTCTGTGTTAGTTTCATAGTTCTGATGTGAGCTGCCAGTAGCTCCTCCATAGCAGAGATCACTTGTAGTAAAGCCTTTTCTGCATCCCCACTAAAGTGACCCATCTCCACATGTAGGGTCACTGTGCAATGTGATAGGACACATGTGGCACTGCAAGTTGGTCCACTGACCACCAACTCTTTGTAACTTTCCACACATTTCTCTGTATCTTCAACTCTGAGTTCCAGACTGATCAATGAGCGATGCACAGAGAGCATTTATTGCCTCGGCCATTATCTCCATTTGTTTGGCCATTTCATTTTGACCTTCTGTAAGTGCCTGGATAATTTGTATGTAGTGTCTATGCCTCCAAGCATGCTCTGAAAAGACAAGCATACCTTTCAAAGCTGTTGCCAAGCTGTCAGAATAATGCCCCCCAATCTGCAAAATTCATGGGCTGGCGGTATGCCTTCATGACCCTCTAGACATACGTATGTCATTTGTCCTTAAGGAAGCCCATGTCCTTCCTACATTTTTGCAGTGATGCAGATGAGATGTCATCGGTCTCTGGGGTTTTGAAGGTGGTGGTTGGAGACTGACCCTTGATGGTAGGTGTTCATTTTAAATTGCTGCTCAGCTGTGCTTGTGTCACACAGATCACCCACTTCATCTCCAAAATCCATGTCTGCTTTATCTTCTGTCTCTTTTACTGTGGGCTCTGTATGAAACACCACAGCTTAATTTCTTATGTTAAATACATGGCTTTAATTCATATTTATGTTTGCAACTTTGACTTAAAACATATTTAAACTGCTTTATCTTATGTAATGTTTTAAAAATATCCCTGAACATGTACAGCATTTACACCAAATAAGCTACATTTGCAGATGAACCACTGAACTACATGTCCTACAATTCATTTTTCCAATTTCATGTACAACATGACTGAAATAGCTGATTCTAGTATAGGATGTCCACCTTATGTGAGTGTATTTACAATACATTACACATAGAGCTCTTGTTAAAATAGCACACCAAGCTCAGGCATTCATTCGTAAGGGTACAACAGTGGGAATTGGAGGTGGAAGCACATTAACTATAACTGTTGCATTTTAAGGCGAGGTGTTGTCATCAATGACTCCAGCCAGTGCTTCAAGATGAAGGTGCATTCTACGAACTCCTTAATGAGGTTAAGGTGGTTCATAAGATGGGCTTTTTAGTGTTCTAGAAACACCTTCCTTCCTGCTGACAGGTTTTTCCTTGATGCAAGATCTAAGATGGTACCAGTACCTTCAGGTCTTTCTTGTTTGCTTCAGGGACATAAAGAGGTACCTTGCTAAACTATTATTTATAATTTGAAACACATTCTTCTGTCAGGATTTCAAGTGCTATGTCAGAAAACTTTTTTTTTTCCCTTCAACCTTCATATGTGCATGACTTCCGGGTAGCTCTGGTTCGCTGTAATCAAACAGCATCCACACACCTGCTTACGAAGTTTACCTTTCAAGAAGCATGGGCTTGCAGTGGGGGTTGTAGCTGTGATACCATCAAGCTGAGTCCAATGTCACACTTGTTGTTACTTATACGACCTCTAACAATTTCCTGAATTAATAATCAGTAAATTGTGAATCCGATTTTGTCACATAGGGATATTTCTAGACACCATAGAAGTTGTCATTCAGTAAATTTTCGTAAGTTCCAAATCACAGTTGCCAGTTTTCTTACACCAGGCTCCAAATTAGAATTGTGCGGAAGAAACTCTAGCAGTCGATCAAATCCTCACAATGATTTTCAGCTTACAGGGTGGAAGATTATATAGAAGGCATCACTACCATGGCTAAACATCTGCCGCTGCCTCTGGAGCATCAGCCTCTCAATTTTCAGAATGTTCCATCCAGAAGCAGGTCAAAGGTGAAGCACTAGACATCTGAAATTAAAAAGTGACCTTATTTGATGAGGAAGCCTTCTCTCTTGTCATATCTTTTGGGAATTGTGGTGCAAACATATGTGGCTGGTTGCTGCAGGAGAAAATTCCTCTTGCAACACAAGCATTTCAGAATGAGAAGCACACTTCTCTTGTCAAGAAGATATCAAAAGGTCATATAAGGGGGCAGGGCAGCCACACCCTGAACCCAAGGCCATAGTGCAGGAAGCTTGAAAGGTTCCCCCTTACTTCACATGTTTTTGAAGAAAAGCCAAAAAATTCACAGGCTTCATGATTCCAATTACTGACTTGCGAATCTCAATATCCTATTTAGGACCCTGGGATTACAGTTCCTGTTTTGGTACTGTGGTCCCCGACTGCTATTTCAGAGCATGGAGCTGGCATAAAATTTCAAATATGAAAGAAAATGAAAGGCCAATTACTAAGGTCCAACTAATATGAGCAGCGTGATTGGCCACTCAAACTGCGCTGTGCATGGTTGAAGGTCTTGTGCAGCAGTGCTTTTCTGCCCTTGGCGCTTTTGGCACAGCATCTGGCCACGGACCAGACCTTTTATCTAAGCCTTGCTGTGCAACAACAAACATTGTGTGCATGGGGGATTGGCTGCTCATTGCGGATTAGATGCAGGGGCTGGCCAGAGGCCTGAATCTGGGTACATTCACCCCTGCACATGGCTGACGCAGCTGGTCAACTAACCTCTGCTGGGTACGTTGGAGGTCAGGCATATTGGTGCTTGCCCCCTTCCGCCTTGCAGGTTGGACAACAGGCCTGAGAGTAGGATAGGACATGTGGCCAGAACTTGCTATACATGTAAACCATACACAACAGGCTTTAGCCACCCTCAGTGGGAAAGGGACAGTGCCTGGTCAGAAGCCAGGCTTTTCAGCCAAGCCCACTACAGCATGATTGGAAAAATGTTAATCATAAAAAATATAACAGTCATTGGAAAAATAAACACTGTTAAAAATAAGTTATAGTTCTTGCTCACACATGTAAAACTGCTGAAATTCAACAGTTATGGTTTCCAACACCCACTAATCAGGCCAAGGCTGCCACTGTTTGTAATGGTAATGCTACTGTTATGGGGCAAAAATCACCTGAAGATGAACATTATGACCTTTATTTGTGCTCCTTCCACTACTGCATGACAAACGTTTGTGCCAACACTCCCTGCCTGAAAAAAACTCAGCAGCATTCTTCAGGACCAGATTGGGACCCTATCTACTAATAAATCCCCTACCCTCACTAGCTCTAGTATGGGTTAGGGGGTGGTTGTGCCTGTAAAAAACAACATTCAAAACATTTAAAAAGAAGTATACTAAATCAATGCTGAGACGTTCTATTTGACCTGTGTTGGACTTTTTTGCTTATGCAGGGTCATCCCCAATCTTTTTGCCTCCTGCCGCCTATTTTTCTGACCTGTTGTTGTTGGTTTTTTAACTCTGAGCACTTTACCACTGGTAACGAGTGCTAAAGTGCATATGCTCTCCATGTAAATTATATGTCATTGGTTCATCCATGACTGGCAGATTTGATTTCCTAGTAAGTCCCTATGAAGGTGCACTGGAGGTGCCAGGGCCTGTAAATCAAATGCTACTAGTGGGCCTTCAGCACTGGTTGTGCCACCCACATTAGAAGCTCTGTAATCATGTCTCAGACCTGCCACTGCAGTGTCTGAGTGTGCAGTTTTAACTGTAAATTCAACTTGGCAAGTGTACCCACGTGCCAGGCCTAAACCTTCCCTTTTCTTACATGTCAGACACCCCTAAGGTAGGCCCTAGGTAGCCCCAATGGCAGGGTGCGGTGTATGGTTAAGGTAAGACATATAGTAATGTGGTTTATTTGTCCTGAGAGTGAAATATTGCTAAATTCGTTTTTCACCTTTGCAAGGCCTGTCCCTCTCATAGGTTAACATGGGGGCTACCTTTAAATCTGATTAAAGTGTAGATTCCCTTTGGGAGCGGATGGACATGTGGAGTTTGGGGTCTCTGAGCTCACAATTTAAAAATACATCTTTTAGTAAAGTTGATTTTAAGATTGTGCGTTTGAAAATGCCACTTTTAGAAAGTGAGCATTTTCTTGCTTATACCATTTCTGTGACTCTGCCTGTTTGTGGATTCCCTGTCTGGGTCAGTTTGACAGTTGGGCTGGTTGCACCTCACACTAGACAGTGACACAAAGGGAGCTGGGGTGTAGCGTGCATATCCTGATGAGCCATCTGTGCTAGGAGGGAGGGGAGGAATGGTCACTCACACCTGAAAGGGCGGTGCCTGTCCTCACGCAATGCAGTCTCCATCCCCCTGGTGAGTGTCTGGGGCCTGGCCTGGGCAAGGCAGGATTTCACATTCAAAAGAGACTTTACTTTGAAGTAGGCCTACTTCAAAGGAGAAATTGGGTATTAGAAGGGCACCCAAAACCACAGACTTTAGAAACACTTCTGGAACCAAGAGGAAGCTCTGTCTGGAGAAGAGCTGAATAGCTGAGGAAGAAGAGCTGCCCTGCCTGTGACTGTGCTTTGTGGAGCTATCCTGCAGTTGCTGCTTCTGAGGGCAAAGACTGGATTTGTGTGCCTTCCATCTTGAGAAGAAATCTCCAAGGGCTTGATCTAGAGCTTGCCTCCTGTTGATTGAAGTCTCAGGGACAGCAAAAACTTCTCTCTGCCAGCACCTGGAGTCTCTGGAGAGACTCCTACTCTGCCCTTTCGTGCCCATCCAGTTCCTGGGACCCTGAAAGGAGAAGCTGGCAGCCTAAAGACAAGGAAAACCACGCACACAGAGCCGTACGGGGAAAAGTTTGACGCGACTCCGAGCTGCGGCTGAAAAAACAACGCGCCGCCGGCTCCGCAGCTGAGAAAACGATGCTTGCAGGAAACGTGACCAAAGAATTGACGCACGGAGCAGGAGAAACGATGTGCAGCTTAGCTGACGGAGGCTGGGAGATCACAACCTGCGCTGCGGGGATTTCGGATCATCGTGCGGCTGGATTTCCGGCTCACGTACCACTGTGCGGAGTTATTTTTGACACACACCCGCTCGTGCAGGGTTATTTTTGATGCACGCCAGGTACATTTTCCCGCTAGCAGTGATAGTGTGTGTTTAAAACTACTTAAAGACCCTTTTTGCATTTTTATTGATAACTTGACTTGTGTATTGTGGATTTTTTTGTCGTTTTGGTCTTGTTTTGTTTAGATAAATATTTCCTATTTTTCTAAACCTGTGTTGTGTCATTTTGTAGTGTTTTCATTAAGTTACTGTGTGTGTTGGTACAAATACTTTACACCTAGCACTCTGAAGTTAAGTCTACTGCTCTGCCAAGCTACCAAGGGGGCAAGCAGGGGTTAGCTGAGGGTGATTCTCTTTTACCCTGCCTGGAGTGAGGGTCCTTGCTTGAACAGGGGGTAACCTGACTGTCAACCAAAGACCCCATTTCTGACAGGCAGTTTGTGGTAAACTGACGTCACCACATTGCGTAGATGTCAGGCATCAGTGTGGTGGCCGATATGAATGTCCAAGTGTGAATATAACAATCCAAGCTGTTGTGGACAGAATAGATATGTATCTTAGATGCTATTCAAATTGTTTTTAAAGTGGTGGCAAATGTATTAATCAGCGATTATTTTTTAGATATACATGTAACGGAGAGCCCAGGTGAAAGTCTGCAGAAAATAAAAAAATATGAAAAAATATTAAATTGTGTTTATATGATATGGTTAGCACATGTGACAATCCACATGAATAATTATGGATTATGGCCATAGTAATATATAGGGAATGGATGAAAATGTCAAACCACATTGCACAGTGTGTTAAACTCAAAGGATAAGGGCTGAGAAAAGAGGAGGAATGAAAGCGAGAAATTGGATTTGCCTTTAAGGTTCGAATACGGGCAGCTCCTCTGCTATGGCTGAGGAGCGTTGCACCACTCCCCCCCCCACCAGTAGCAGCAGCAGCTGCAAGCCTTTAAAAACAAAACAATAATAAGCAGTGTTTATTATCATTTTATTTTTGAAAGGGCGGGCCATGAGAGTGATGAGCACTGGGGGGAGTACACAGAGCACTCCCCTCAGTGCACATGTATGTTTGGCCAGCCATCTTGGGCCTGCCAAATGCACATGCGCACAAGGGCTCTCTCCAACCCAGCACTGTGTTGCCGGGTTGGAGGAGTAAGTCCAGGCTCCCAGTCTGCACTACAGAGAACAGAGGTATGGCGGTGCGGAGAAGGTAATTGTTTTTTTAATATATATATATATATATATATATATTATTTTTGTTCCCCCCTCCCTGCCACTTTGCACAGTTGCCAGCCCCGACTGGGTTCAAAATGCACAGTGGCTGCCTCCCAGTATATGTACAGCTGTTTGGGTTGCTCTTGATGCCCCACCCCTTCGTTAGCCTTATCAATAGTAAAAGACTCATCAAATCTCTATATATCGATTAACCAATGCTATTTTTCGAGTGTGTTAGATATGATAAATATATTGAGCTAGAAGCAGAGTACCATCTATCCGACTGCTCGTCCACCCTGCTACAGTTGGAAACATCTGTGACAGACTGTGGTAATGAGTCGCCATTCCAGGGTTAAGGAACATCACTATTCCCTTGGATAAGATCAGTAACTTTCTACTTTGAGCCTGTTTCAGATACGAAAACTGAGTTGCACCAAGCTCACGGTCCAATTACTGGCTGCAGCGAGTATTCCGGTATCAAAAATAGCAAAGGGAAAAATATAACAAAAGGGCAAAATAATGACGTGGCCAGGGCAAATGCTTAATAGTTGACTACTGTAGGCATTAATCATTTGCGAGGGAGAGCCAAAGCTGCTGGGGTCAATGGGGTGGATTTGGTAATGGCCGAAGGAAAGAAGCTCCTGACTTCAAACAGATTGCATCTTTTTAAGTGGCTCATAAAGGTCAAAAATCACATTCAGATTGCACAAGCACAGTAGGAAGGTTTTAATGAATTCTCAGTAGAGCTTTTTAAAGACAAGGCACAGGACTGGAAAATCGAGATAAAATAAACTTACTTTTATTTCTTTAATCAATATGAAAGAAGGATTGAAATGAGCTGTGAAAGATCAAACAGAATTATTCAACTTAGTTTTGTGCAGGCAGTTGAGTTACCGTAGGCAGATTTAAATAGCTTTTCTTCAGAACAAAGAAGGCGCTTGTTACACCTGGCGATGTGAGTACCCATTATTCTTTGAAATGCTTGAAAGGGTTTCTGTATTTGTAACCTGCAGGTAAGTAGTCAGTTTAAAGAAACAGCAAGCAGCAGCGCCTGTCTTCTCTGACGTGGAATGTCAGCAGTTATTCACAAGCAGAAACCTTATGAAGTGCAAAGAACTGAAATTCGAAAGAGCCACCGTGTTCCCGGTGGAATTGAGGGGTAGAGCAAGGATGTTTGCAGGGGCGTAGCTTGGTTCATGAGATTACGGGGTTGTTAGCTTCAGATCTGACAACAATCACACTAGCATATAATGTTAAAATACATTACCCGACATGCAGGGTGCAGGAGAGGGGCTTAGGGGACAGTGGAAAGGGGGAGGAAAGCGGATTGAAAGGTGTACTAGGTGAGAGAAAACACAATATTTTGTAAAATAACCAACAATTTCAGGCTTTCAAAAAAAGAAAGAGGGAGAGATTTTGTGTGTGTTTTTGTCTGTGTGTATGCACAAATCCCAGTTGAAATCTGACAGAGACCACACCATACTGACTGAAAGCACCTGAACCCAATTATTCATCAGACAACAAATTAGGGATGTGTAACACCCAGGGCCGACTTCAGTGCTGGTAGCGCCCAGTGCGACGATTGTTGGTGCCCCCCATGACCACCTCTGCCATGTATTCCCTCAATACCACTCTTTAACAGAGCCACTCAAGTCTCCATAACCACTCTCTATCAAATGCATTTAATAAGTCTTATAACATCACTCATACCATTGTAGGGTAGGGTGCAAGGCTGGGCATGGAACCCAAAGCAGCCCTAGCAATTTTGTCAGACCAGCCCCTGGGTCTGGGGTCACGGTTGCAAGTGCAAAGCACCTCTTCAAAACCATCCCCCAGTCACAAATCCTGCCCCAACTGTTGCAAAGTTGACCTCTACCCTTCATCCCTCCTGGGAAAATGCCTGATGCCTGCTACGGCCAATCCGGCCCTGGTAGTGTGTCAGAGCACAGAGACAATCAATCCTACATGAGTAAATCAGTGTATGGGGAACGTTAAGACAGCAGACTACAAGATATAGGAGTCACAAGCCATTCATACTGGTAGGCAATATAGTTTAAAAGTACTTGTTCGGGCGAAGCACAGACTCCGACTTTAAACTGTAACACCATGATTGGGGTTTCTCTTTAATAATAAGAATTGATTTCTATCTAAACGAACCCTATTTGCAACATTAGGAGAATGAAAGATCAGGGAAAAATAATAACTCTCTAATCTATACCTTGCTGTTTGCATGCAGCTCTTTGATGACAGTTAATAGTTCACTGTTCTGTATTAGGATTTCAATTTATAAACTGCGAGTAACAAAAGGATCCCTCTGACAAAAACAGTAACACTGACCTATTTATATCATATGCACTTTGCGATATGCATTGTACACGTTCTGTGCAACCCTCTGCATTACCTTAAATGAGTTAAAACTTCCACTAGGCAGAACTCCAATCTCTCTCCAGAAAGAACATTAATCACGGAGTTACCTTAACATTTTTATTGTTGCCTGAAAATAACTGGAGGCAAAGAACGCTGGCAGCAGGTGTTTTTAAAATCATAATATACTTGCCAACACAGCACCCCCATCTGAAGTCAACAACCGGTGCTGTGGCACAAGTCGCACCTCCTTAGAGCCGGCCCTGCTAACACCCCAAACACCCCCTGAAGCTATGCACCTGGATGTTTGCAACCAAAATCGAAAAGAAATCTGTGCCCTTCCCACTGCCATTGATCGGGGGCAAGATGTGGGGAAATGTTCATGTTGCAGGAAGGCAGCCCCTTACTGTTGCCTTGCAACTAGAACCAGCTTTAATAGAAGTAGCCCCAGTATGCTTGGAGAAAATTATGGTTTGCGTTATAATCAAAATAATGTTGAAAATTAAATTGTTAATTAAAAGCAACTCTCCCACATCATATCTACATAGCGCCAGTTGTGAGTTTGACCATTTCTCTAATTTACTTTTTATTGTTATACAGGCATACTGCGCGTCCGACTCACAAATATTCTGCTGTGACGTTCTCTTGTAGTACTCCTGGCTTATTACTATGAAGAATAATTCACTGCTATTCACTGCAAATTCTTTGTAAATCAGACAAAGCAAGCCGAGAAAGAATGCCTAAACTGCTCTATAATTCCCACAAATGTGAGCAGTGATTTAGCTCTCCCATCATTTAGCTACCCACTTGCCAGGAAAAATAAGGGAAGAGAGTGACAAAGGTTGGTGTTTGATTGATCACAGACTGAGAGCCAGGCCACTGTGGGAAGTCCCTTGAATCCCAAAGCATTAGGGGAATAGAAAAAAAAGCATTTGCAATACAATTGTTTGTGCATTTGCCCGCGTTAGAGTTAATAATAAACTTTTATTCGGTATGAAAAAATTCATCCATTACAGCAAATAATCACCAATACATTATTAATATAACAATAAAACCATATATAGTAAAAACACTCACCAAAAATATAAACATATAAAACCTCATTCATAGAAAAACAGTAAGATAGAAACATTCATTCTAAAAACTCTACATTTTTACGCCAAGTAATAGCTCCCTTCAGGAATGATCCCAGGCCCTTCCACACCAATACATCTGAGGCCATTTGCAACCACATAAAAGCAGGACGATATTGCACGAAACCCTTGGGCCTTAGGAGAGGTAATAAAAATCGAGTTCTAAACGGTGCATAAAAATCACAAAACAATGTAAAATGGGGCAAGATCTGTTGGGACACCCCATCACAGGGGCAGGGTCTAATAAATTTTTCCCCATACTGACCTAGCGGGAAACACAGATTACTTCTAATGATCCCCAGACGGAATCGAGTTGTAAGAGACCTTTCCCTCACATCCTTTATCTCTAAGAGATAGCGCTCAGGACCCACCCACATCTTTAGCATGATGAAATCCCTGATCGATTTTTTCCCTAAGACCTCCCCCTCCCTCTTGCGTTAGAGTTATTAGCATTGTAAATTCATAACTGGACTTTTTTTGCCATGTAAGGGGTGGAGAAGGGGCAGGAAAGAAAAGGTGACGGGGTGAAAGGCTGGAAAGGAAAGGCGAAAAGGTTTTGTACAGTGGGCAGTCCTGCTGTATAAAACTTGAAAGCTCCATTAGCACAACTGAAAAACAAAACAAACATTGACAAATAACCACCAGTTACTTGTCATTATTTGTTTTGTTTTTCAGTCGCGCCCATGGCACTTTCAAGTTTTATACAGCAATAACTCGATCGGCACTCCTGCTGTATAAAACTTGAAAGCTCCATGTAGGCAGGAAACAAAATTATAGTCGGTCCAAACAGCAGAAAAACAATCTAGGCGTAATTAAACTGTACTTCGCCGGTGCTCCTCAGCCAAGAACAGGAAGTGACGTATCGGCTGCCAAACCAGTTAGGAGGCAGCACAACAAAAGCGACACTGCCTTCAATCTATGGGAAGCAGCTGGCAGCGGCAGGAGGGAGCAAAGTCCTTTACTCACTCCAACAGGTCTTGCAGACAGAGCATGTGTGCTGTCTGGGCTGTACCTAAAAAATGAGGGGAAAGTCAGGAACAGGGATACGAGACATCCAGAGAGAAATTGGGGAAAAGAAAAAAGGAAAACGCCAGAGAAACAAGTGCTGGAAAAGCAAGGATGAGTCAAAGGAAGTAGAGAAAAGGAGGAGGAGAGAAAAGGAATAAAGAAGTGATAAAAAGAAGGAGAGAGGGTTGATAAGTGTGAAAGAGCGAATTGAGAATGGGGAGAAGCAGGTGTAGTGAAGTGGAAGATGGCAAAGGGAGAGAGAGGAGGGTATGATAAACAAGGTTGTCAGGCATTTCTGGATATGTGAGAAGGGAAGGATGGGTAGGTCTTACAGGTACTTTCTGACTTTCCCGGTAGTCAAGCTCTTTAGGTGCCTTTACCAGGCCCAGGGGTAATGTAGAATGCTATGATTCCTTGTAAAAGTATTAAAGCTCAAGTTCATCAGATGCTGCATCAAATTTCACACGTATTGGTATGTAACTGGCATTTTTTCCTAAGAAAGGTTTAGCAGGACTAATCTGTCAAAAGTTACCAGCGGAAAGTTGTGGTGATGCGGTGTTTTCTAGGAAAATCATAATTCTGATATATGCAGTAACATGTAATCACAAGTATTAGAGTGTATTAGGGTGCTCATATTTAGGATCTAAGTGTCGGTTGTGTGGAGCCTTGTGTAATATTCAGGTCATCGATTTGAAATCCGGCAGAGAATGAACCTTTAACATTTTTTTCAAATTCTTGAGTATTATAGCATAGATCACAAATAGCGTTTGCAATAGACAATAAGAATTTAGACCTTGACTGGAAGCATGTGCCACTGTCAAAGCACTGGAGTCCTATGAGGTCTCCTGAGTGCCTTCATCGCTTTCCGCATTGTCTGATGTTTGGTTCAACTACATTAGATGGAGGAAACCCTGTCCCTATCCCGTATAAATGACATTGAAGAAGTCTAACTTAAACACAGAATCAAACAGGGTGGAGCAGCCAAATAACCCTAACAGAGAAATAAAATACCTCATCCACCATAACAGAAACAGGTAGTGTGAAGATGAGACAATATTAAAACTCTCCTGAACCACTATAGGCATTGTTGTTTTACTTATAAACCTAAGTGTCTTTACGTAAGGTGCACTAACATGATAAAATATATCAATCTTGTGCAGAAGGGACAAGGTGTTCTTCTACAGTGCGGCAATGCTGATGTGTTAACAACAACTAATGATCTGATGCACAGAGCAGAACTTCTCTTATCATATTACTCAATTTGAGATCCTTCTTCCTCATCCATGTTTGAATCTTCCCATATGTTTTAGGAAGAACGTTTATGTTTACTAGCCCATCTTCTGTGATCTTGAAGATTAACTTGGTGTCATCAGCATATTAGTCACATTTCATACCTTATAACCAAATCAGGTCATGCAGGGACTAGACTACATACTAAACAATGCTTGCACTAAGAGCGATCCCTTGGGAACCCAAGGTAGCTGCCAGATATTTCAGTTTGATGCCTTTATTAGAATGCAGCTCATTCTTTGCAAGGAGAAGGACACTATCCAATCTCTATCTTCCACTGACATTGTCACCATTTTAGTGCTACTAGCCCTAAAACATTGAGTGGCCAATTGTGTCAAAGACAACAGATGACTCTAAGTGAACGGCAATGCCCTATTCTCTCTGATCAAGAATTTCCATCAATTTATTTTACACATTTTAGAGGCCTGCAATTGTGCATTCCAATATTTCAGTGGATAGGAAATCTATTATTTGCAGAAGGTGGTTGCTTTCATGTTACCAATTGCACTCCAACCTTTATTGTGGTTGTAATATCAGCAGTCTATTTTATGTGAATATTTTAAAAGGTTAAAATCTCGTGAATCCATTCCTAATTAGACTGGATTACCTGATTACATTTTAACTACATACCTGGAAAATATGGAAACATTGTTTGGGTGTATCAAAACATAAAAAGATTATCAGCTCTCCACACTCCTTTCTCAAGTGTGCCACAGATGTTTTGTTTTCATCATGAAACATTTTCCCAGTTGTTTGCTGTTTCTTCACCCGAGATATAAGAAATCTAACAACTTCAAAAAGTCTGCTTTTGTTTTCTTTTTTATTGTTAGTTGCTCTCCATTTCTGTGGTGGGATCAAAATAATGCAATTTCAAAAAGAATTTATAAGTGATGCTTAATATTATGGTTCAGTCTTCCTTCAATCAAAAAGATGCAGCACTGGTCTATTTCAAATGCGGCCTCTTTCTCTTTGAAGGAAGATAGATACATAATATACGGATTCAGTTAATTCTTAGCAGGCACTGGAAAGGCAGTATGTGCATCACCAGGATAAGGAACTGCACTTGTAATGAACTTAGTATCAGTCGCGGCTGACGACTCGGCAAAGTGGCGGGCAGGGGAAGCAAAACAAAAATAAATAAAAAAAATATATATATAAAAATCAACTTACCTAGTTATTGCACTACTGCTGCGTCTCTGCACTCTAGGCACAGGCTCCCAGCCTGCCCTGTGCCAATCATTACGCTACTCATAGCAGCTTTATGATTGGCTGGAGCGCCCTGGCTGGGTGCTCCAACGCAGACTGGGAGTCTTGGCCGGCTCTCTCCAACTCGGCTACACAGTGCTGGGTTGGAGAGAGCCCTTGTGCGCATGTGTATTTGGCCGGCCCGAGACACCCGGCCAAACATACATGCACACGGAGTGGGAGTGCTCTGTGCACTCCCCTCACTGCTCGTCACCCCCATGGTACCGCCCCTTTAGAATTAAAAAGACAATAAACAGTGTTTATTGTTGTTTTGTTTCTAAAGGTTTGCTGCTGGGGGGTGACGCCCCTCCGCCCCAACTGAGCAGCCACCCCTACTTAGTATGTTAATGTCCAAGGAAAGATCCTCAACAAAACAGGGTGCCAGCTGTTTTGGATAGATATTAAATGTGGAAAATATTTGTCAGTAGTGAGATATGTCTACTCCTCCTGAGTGCATTTCTGAAAAGTAGGTGAATAATATGACATTTTGGACAGCTGTATTAAAAACACTGCACAGTTGCCAGCACAGTCCAAGGGATCTATCTAGAGAGATGTTAACCTGTTGAAATGTATACATGATTAACAAATCTAAACTAATTACCTGGTGATGTAAGATTTTTGTGACATATTGATAAAAATCCATACAAAAAATGTATTCATCATTATTCATGGCAATCATATACACATAGTTACAAACCACAGATTACAATTCCCCAGAAGTAGGATAAAACTAGCGTACTGGGACTTAAGAGCTAGAAGTTCAATGTCTTTAAATTCAGTACTAATACATGACCAGGACATAGAGTCTGAATTGTAAGTAGAATTCGCACCCAACACATTAATATAAACATAATTTAAGAATCAAGATGAAATAAGCCTTCAGTGAATGATGAAACGGAATACCACTTATTTTCTCCCATTCACAATATTTTCATATTCAATAAAGTAAGCCACTGACACAGCCAGGAAAAACAACCAATACTGGATATTTGTCCAGTTGTGTCCCTGTAATTCAAATAATTCAAGCACTTGCTGAGCAATCAGATCAGATACTGTACAATACCTGAAAGGCACACAAAAGACTTAAAGTGTCATTTTTAGTTTGGTTGGAAGAGAGAACACATGTAAATCAGTGAGACTCCCACTCCATCAAACTTTCTGCTCCCCTGCCACATTCAGCATTAAGCAAACCATTGATTCACCAATGGTGGAGCCAGTGGCAGCTTCTCTTGTAGTCAAATCAAATGTAGGAATATATCTTTCATAAGGTTGCCACCTTTCCTGGTTCAAGAGGTCCAGCCCATATTTCTCAGAGCTCTAATGCATATCTTCAATGTCTGTGTTGGCAATGTGAGGCCTGGCAATCGCTGACTCAGAGAGCAAACAATGGCTTTCCCACACACAAGGCGAAACTCCCTGTGCACCCCTGCCATTGTCATGTACAAAATCAATGCCACAATTTGGGAGTTCATTTCTGAAAATCAAACCAGAATGCAAGCAGACTGAACCCAACAGTCAGCTCTCTTGTTATTCTTCTTTGCTGAAAGTCACTTCGCTACTTTAGTTGGTGTACGTTCATTAAAGAGACACCCACCAGACTAACAGGGATCTCACAATATGGTGGCAAAACCTCCCCATGTGGCAGAGACGATGGACTCTGGTAACCCAGCAGGATGGATGGCCACCAACCAAACCTCCCACATTAATGTTAGGCAGACTTTACAAGTGTGTTTGTGATGAATGAAGGACAATGTGGCTAGTGGAGTCCCAAAATGTCACACTGTTTTCTACCTACCCTGGCACATTACAAACCCAAACAAAAAGATCATGTGTTTGAAGGCAGAAAGCATCCAAGAGATAGATGATTCAAAGAGTCTGACTTCAGTGATTCTCAATCATGGCAACATTTCTTCACAATTCTACTGCTTATACCAACAATTTGTCCTACGCTCATGCACTAATCCCAATGTTGATATGAACAGGGGACATGTAGAACATATCATAGTCTACTAGATTCTTTAACCTGCTTATACACATTGACTTTTCACATTTCCACCATCCAGAATGTTACTGTCTACCACAATTCTGCCAGCCAGCCTAATATCTGTTTTACGGCAGCCTCAGATATTCAAAACCGGAGATCATAACGACATCCTCAGCTACAGATATAGCTATATACAACATCTTGGATAAAACAAAATGTGTTCTCTTCATATCAACCAGTCCCAATGCAGCAGAAAAAATAAATTTTACTATGCCTCATTATAGATTCACTATATGTAGGCCCAGATGGGATCACCGAACTTCAAATTTGGGTCCTATTATTACTGTCCTATATATATATATATATATATATATATATATATATATATATATATATATATATATATATATATAATATATATATATATGTATATGTGTGTGTATAGTTGTTGTATTCAGTCTGAGAAGGAATATGCAGAATGTCCAAATTGTGATACAAATTGTGATACACAAAAGCATTTTGGCCTTAAGGGGTCTGACTTAATGAAAAGGATGGCTCCCATTGATTGATGGGAATAAAAAAATGAGCGAACAGATTAGACTCAAGTATCTCTCCAGGATAGTATTTTATATGTTTTGTAGGGTTAGCTTCCTTCTGTTAAAGAAGACAAATTGATCGTCAAATCATTATTGGTGAGAGGTTCACAACTGCAAAACCACAGAGCACTCAGGGTGTTCTACCGAGAGTTAAATGTGTCATACTAGGTTGTAGATCTCTTCAACCTATAAAACCTGTAAGATTAATATATTTTGGAGGCTCCCATTGGATCCTTTGATGTAATATGTAACCATTAGTTCCCACAATAACAGACAATAGTGTCAGTTAATCCCTTGCCCCACCTTTATGAGTGTGAAGTACAGGAGAGGGTCTATCATCCAGGAGTAATTATCAGATGTGTTTGCTCTACAGATAAAGAAAATAAGGTAATTAGCGCCCAGCATTCATGAAATAAGAATGGCCTAATGAAAGCCCAGAAATCCTACTTGATCACATGCATAAATCAGCATTTTCTGAGTGACACATAATCAGGGTCCTTCACCAACACCACAAGCAAGCACTTAATTTTTTGACAAAGGACAGAGTGTGGGGAAAATGCAGAAAAGTAAACTTTGGCACATCAACTCAGTGGTGCCTGGACCACCACACTCTAAAAAACTGCTAAAACTGTGAAGGATGTAAAGGAGCCCAGATACATTTAAATAAATCTTAAAATGATGTAGGACAGGAGTTAGATGGCTCAATGCACAAAACATGATGAGGGAGGAAGGAGCTGCTAAAAGTCCACATACACATAGATTTGGCATCCATCGAATGAAGCACAAGGAAGGATTCTTGTCGACTGGAAAGAGGAGAATCCTCTTTAGGTGCTAATTATTGTTAAAATGAGTACAGCTGTTCGTTTACTAGTGCCTTGAAGATGCTATTCTTTTTTGATTTAGCATTTTAAGATAAAATACATTTTTATTCAAGCTTTGAACTTACAAACAACAATTAAAAAGTGTCTTCCACCTTCTTTTGACCAGCCCCAATACCCTTATCTTGCTCAATTTGGCATATTCTTCGCAAGCAGTTCCTTTGAAATCCTTTTATTCCAAAATGGTACGTTTCTGGACAATCAGTTTATTCCTGCTATTTTATTTGAGTGATATCTTTCCCATGCTATAAATGTGCTCTAGTTTGCTGTCTTCCAGAATATGTAACTTACCATCTTTAGGGATATTGCAGTTCTTTATAGTTTTACTAAATTAAAAAATAGTCTGCTTAATGTTCTGCATCTGGGGTTATCCCACATAAAATCTCGCAGCCCTCTGGATTGGAATTTTTTTACCGAGTTTCAGAGTAGTCACCAGTTGAGTAGATGTGGAAACCAGCGTATCCTTCATCATCATCATCATCATCAAAATGGAGCACCTAAAAAAAAAAACATGAGGGCCCCTATCACTTCATTAGGTCTCGGCTAGACAACGCTTGCGCTGTCTCTTCAAGACATTTTGTTATATATATTGTGGGCCTCAGCCCACCCATAGACTTCCCATATGCTGGATCCACCGTCACTCTCATATTCTGTTTCTCAATTTGTCTATGGCCGGCATTAGTCATGCCTCTTCCTGAGCTTAGCCGTCCCCAAGAGCACGGACCAAGTACTCTATAAATACACTGGTCACCATTTAAAAAATTGTGTCTGGGACTACTTTCTTGCTTCTCTAATAGCAGTTCACACCAGTGCTTCTGTTTCGCTCTGAGTAATGGTGCATGCATGCCAATGATTCATCGTTGATCATCATCGTTAACCATCGGCTGCTTGCCAAACAATTGTGCGCCAGGTAAACACAACATCCAAGCATAAACAAGCATGCATTCAAAACAGCATTGCAACTCCTCTCATTTTTGTAGTCAACAGCATTTCTCCAAGATTTTTGGTAGCCTCCTACCTGCTTTCTCAGGTGCTCACACTCCGGTACGGTAGAATGTAAACACATCCCTCAGCGTGTTTTGAAGCAGTTGACTGCCGCGCAACAGATCACTGTCTCCATGAAGCTTGTGCAAGATTAATGGTGAGACACTAAAAAGGGACAACACCTGAGAGAGAGCAGCATGGTGGCTTTTCCGTACATCAAAAAGGTGGTGCTCCTTCACTTAGCAGCCATTTTTTCATACAACATGGCATCCTCCTCACACCTATACGTGAAATATAATAGTGTTTGTTCATGGTGGTCTTTTAGATTTCTGCAGCCTTGTGTCTTCCTTGTGTGCCTCACCTTCAGCACGGTCTTTGCGATTTTGTGCTAGCCCACCTGGAGAAGTCATCCCTGGCATAGTGATCTGGGAATCACCCTTCAAGTGACCCAACCACCTGCCTGGGCCCCTCTAACCACACGATGACTCACCCAGATGGCGGTGACAGCTGGCAGGCTAGATGAATGGTGCAAGGCAGGACTCCACTTCATCTTTGTGTGTATATTGCATTAATGATATGCAAACTTCAGTGTACCTCTCACATTTCTCCAGCTTGGTGCCCCTGCACTATTGTTTCTTTTGATTCAAAGTGATTTTATTCGTACTGTAAAGGGTAAATGTTAAAGCCGATAAACTCCCCTCCTTGCCTTTCCTTCACCCTCTCAGCCCTGCTGACACACAACAACACCCTCATTGGTGTGACACAGGTATACTATGGGTGATTTAGGTGGGCTGTGGGAAGTCCAAAGATATTTGTGTTTAGAGGCCATTCACTGCTCAGGCAGGGGCTGACTGGTGAACACAAATGGCCCCCTGCTGCCTCATTGTATTCACTACCGTCAGCAAGGGTGCAACATTTCTCTCTGACAAGGTCACTATCATAGCAAAGACTGACTCTGCAGCTCTGCTCCCTGCTCAGGGTGCCAGCGCTCACAGGATGTGCAGTTCTGAACCCTATGCTCCAGCTTCTCCACAAAATACTTACACTGCACAAAACCCTCACTCTAGGCACTCTCCCATACTGCCTAAAAAAAAGGTATAGTATAAATTACACATAAACAGGGGTCACTGCCTAAGAAGGTTCCCCAGTCTTTTTATTCCACCCAAAGCTCACTCTGGCTGTCTGTCTAGCAGTGTGTTTATTGCCTGTCGGTCAGGCTGGGAGACCTGCATGTTTTAAATACGACTGGCATTCCGTTCTCATACTAAACATATTAAATCAGCAAAATAATTAAGTTGTCAGCGGTGCATTAGGCCCGTTCTCCGAAATCGCTTGTCTATTGTTGGCCTTTGTAGCTCTGAAGAGGAATAATGTCAGTAAATTGGTCCATTATCACTCTGGTCCATTGTTTTATAGAGGCAGACAATTATTGCACTATGCATCCCTATATTGTACGGGAAAGATGTGGCACTTCTGGTAAGAGGAAACACAATTTTTGTATATTTTTACTGTCTCTGCTATACACTAAGCACCGAAATGATTAGATTTTTGAGAATTATAATTTCTTTATTCACGGGTCAGTAACCAAGTTGCCAAAAGCAATTCTCTTTTGCACTCCTTCACTTTGTGTCTTGTTCCTTTTTTGAGTCACTGCGGGTGGGAGGGACCAATTATGAATGGGTTGGGGGTGAATTGTATGGGGCAAACTACATTGGAGGTGTGGGGGGAAAGGATGCCTGGACAGTGTGTTGGAGCTCACAGAGGCAGTGGAGGAGCAGGAAGTTTGTGTTATGAATCACCAGATTCTTCCACCCACAGATGGTCAGTGTGATTTACAGTAGGAATTTCCATTGGGGAAACAGACTTTAAGTGGCCTGTCCCCAGCACGGGGTGTACACATGTGTCCAGGCATGGACTTTAGCATTTATGAGGTGTCCATGTCTGCCGTTATTTAGACACTCTTGTAGCAGTCCAGTTATTTGTGTCCTTGGTAGAATGGTGTCCCGTTTGCCACACAAGCTGTTTTCATTATTCTAGCAAATCTGCTGCACACTCTATCTATGCTGGCCCAACAGGTGCTGCAGTTGGTTCAGGATCTTATCACCCTGTAGACTACTAACACATGATGTTCTTCTCCCCTCCCACTCACTATGCCTGCAGCTCTGTCCATAACGCTTGCATGCCACTCCACAATACACAATACCACTCCACATAATTATACTCCATGACACACAATCCCACTCCATGTAATTCCACTACTCTGAATACCACATAATCACTACCCAGATAATTTCAATGCACACCATGCCACATAATCCAACTACACATAACTCCACTCAACACCACACAATTCCATGCCACACAATTTCACAACAAAAGAATTCCACTACAACTCACATAATTTCACTTCACACCACATATATCCACGCCACTCCATAACAGATAACACATGGCTAAAAGACGTTGACATTGACAACGCCAATAGCTCTTGGATTGCCACATAAGCACGACCTATTGGTTTTGCAAATGCTTGTTTTTAACCTGTGGTTGTTGGAGCCAAAGCAGGACATGGATATATCTAAATCCTTCTACGTCAGACAGACCAAATTCTTCCCTAAATTGTTCAACAGGTTTAACATTCCCCTCAAGAATGATAAGCTGTAGGATTGCACAGCCCCCATTACTCCATTTTTGGAGTATTAATCCTTCTGCTCCGAGTGTAAAACCTCTACTTTCCAATTGTTGTATAAAAGGGGAGGGTAATGATATTAGGCCAGCTTTCAGGCCTGTACTATCTCAAGATCTCAAAGTAGCCCCGTGGATTGATAAATGTGTAATCTGGGGTCACTAATGCTTTGGGATTCAAGGGACTTCCCACAGTGGCCTGCCTCTCATTCTGTGATCAATCAAACACCAACCTTTCTCACTCTCTTCCCTGGTCCATTCAATGAGGGGGTGCAAATGCAAGGCTTGATTATATTTAAGCAAATTGGGTATTCCTAGTCCACCCTGCCTGGTTGTCACTTCAAACTGCCCTTTACTTATTCTTACTTTCTTCCCTTGCAATATGCATTCAGCACACATAGGTGCATATTTATACTCTGTGTGCGCCATTTTAGTGTAAAAAATATTGACACTAAAATGGCACTGAGTTAACTCCACATTTATATTTTGATGCTAGATCCGTCTAGCGTAAAAAAATATTGGAGTTAGCGCCATGTTGTGGATGCGTCAAACTACCTTTCACTAATTAGATGCAAGGTAGGCATTCCCGTCCACAATATGATGCTAACCCCGTACCGCCATATCTATACACCAGCGCAGCAATGACGCACATGGAGTAAGCGGGCACAAATAATGGCGCTAAGCCTGCTTAGCGCCATTATATAGCGCCTGGGTCAGACCAGGTGTTAGAGTACCTGATGGCCAAACATCATGGAATGGGCCCACCGATGCCCACCACAAGCCCCAAGAACACCCCCACCCACACCAGAGGGACACCACAGGAGGGGGGCCCCATCCTGGGCTATGTATTGATATATTTTAATTTTTTTTTTGGGGGGTGTGCCAATGGGGCATGGGGCTCCCTGCCTGGCACTGGGTCTTATGGCATTGCCCATGGGACACTGGTCCCCTATGCTGGCCAGTGGGGTGGTGGGCCTGACTCCTGTCTTTCCTAAGACAGGAGTCATATTTGGGTGCTAGTGCGTCAGTAAATGATATTGGCTGGTTAGCAACATGTTTATTGCCGCTAACCAACCTAGTGTAATTTCTGTCCCACTAGCGCCTTTTTACCTACTGCCATCCCCCCCAGCTAGCGTCTTTTTCTTAGAAGCTAGCCATTCCTTAGCACCTGCGTGTGCCATTCCATAGATATGGCGCCTGGCTGCCACTATGGAATGGTGCTAGCATGCTCTAAGAATTTTGACGCAAAACTGCGTTAGTACAGTTTTGCGTCAAAAACCATAAATATGCACCATAATTTGCTGGTCCAATATATATTCCCTATTTATATAGAGTGCTACCGTTTGGAAGATGTACAGCATTAAAGGCTTCAATTCTCCCTAAATTAGAGAGCAGTTCGTTTCTCCAGCTCGCTAATTCTAACTTCATTGAATTATGTAGATTTAGCAGATTTAAGTCTCTAGTTTTTTTTCTTAATGTTCCAGCCAGGTCAACCTCCAAATATTTAATGGACGTGCCGACCACCAAACGGTGGCCAGCCCCGCCAACGTCAGGATCGCAACCTCGGAGATCATTCATCCTTCTGATTTGCTTAAACGGCATTTTCATCCTGGCACTCAATATCATCAGTGGAGGCAAGGAGCTCATATAATCGGTGAAGGAGAGTAGCATATCATTTGAAAACATGGTGAATTTAAAATTTTCCCCTCACAATATTGCACCCTTAAACTGCTTATTGGCCCTTATTCTCTGCGTTAACAGATCTAAAGCGAACACTTGATTTTGTATTTTATAAGCGCAAAATAATTTTGAATCATATCCTTCTGCATCGAAAGTCATTTTAGAGAGTGCACTTTGTGACTGCTTAAACTCACTCACTCATAGACATGTACATTCACTTTCCCACTCACTGCATTACTCACTCTCAGCTAGGTTCACCCACTGGCGCGTTCACTCACTCTGTTACTAGAACACACATCACTTACTGGCTAATTTTCTCATTCGATCTGGTATTCTCACACTCGTTGACATTTCACCATATCAATGAAAAACATCTTTTCATTCAACCATGTCACTAACGCAGCGCAATAGGGAGAGGATAGTGGAATGTGCTGAGGCGAGGCACATCCCTAACCTACATACGGGTTTAGTATCTTTTTTTTCCAGGTTTTGAAATAACAACTGACACCACCTCCAGGAATGATTAATAAAAAATGCGCACTCACGACTTATTTTTATTGCGAGCAAACAGGCACTGTTTATATGTGTTTTTGGGAAACACATATGCAAGAACTGAAAAATAGTGATAGTATTTCCAAGAAAGTGAGACATCGAAAAATGCGAGTCATCTGCATTCAACGACGGTGGAGTGCGGATATGAAATACTATGTAATTATGGAACATCCATATTAATGTTACAGTTTATGCTGGCTATTTAAACAGTGGGTGTGAAAATATGCCACGAGGGGGCAGGGGTCAAACAATGTAGCTCATCCAACCTGTCTGAAGCAATGACAGCTTTCGCAATTAGAAATATACTTACATGGCAATTTGTGAGAATATATTAGGCTGCAAGGGAAAACACTGGCCTCTCATCTGCACCCACAGACACATTATTTATTGGGTAAGCTTGATGTCATTTTGCAGGATAATGAGTCTGCTAAGGCTTCATTCACTTAGCCGCACTCATCTTTTAACTCCCAGGTCTAATTGCATTGATTTATAGGTTTATAATACTTGCATAGGTGTACACCCTATTAAGCAGATAGCACCTAAATGAAGACAATTAAAACCTATAAATTTCAGAACATAAATGTCTATCACTCGGAAAAGCTCTGTGTGTGGTGTATGTGGTTGGGGGAAGCCGCCTCAGGAGGCACACACTGGGGCATAAACATATAAACTGGTTTCTTGAATCAAAGCTTGTCAAGCACCCTGTCATATATTTCCTACACGGCCTCCTAACCTGCATTTTAACAAATATTCCTGCTGGCGTTTTAAATATTACTTAAAATGTGCCCATTTAGGAATCCTAAAGAAGTGGCATTATTTTGCAAAGTACTATCAAATATAGCCTTATAGCCCACCGTAGTGGGCTATACTTGCCATTAAAGGCCCACACCAGTGCCACTAGAGGGCAGAATGTTCTAATAAATAAAACAAAGGTCTCAGGGAGCGAGAGGGGATTAAAATCACCTCAGGGTCTGTGAGGCCCTTGTTCACAGCAATAGCTGTGATTAAAATTGGAAAGTTGGAGCTCTGGGCCTACTGGCCAGTAGAAATCCGTAGCACTCCATTGTTTTTAACAGAGCTCCCAACATTCCAGTGCTCTAAATGGAATTCATGCATCTACTCTTCCACTTAAGCTTACCTAGGAACATCAGCAGGGTATGGCAAATGATAAAAACAGCTGCAGCAAACATGATGCCTGTTCCTTTAAATTAGTGTTGCTACTTCTATGCAGTTGTGTACTACTGAATAAATGACTTCAATTAAGATCTTTCTGATCTACTCATTTCAGTGGAGTGAAAATTACCCACCCAACATGTATCTACAGTGTACAGCATTCTCACCTCTGGCAACATCTATTAGAACAGAAGGAAAAACACAACGGGAATTGCTAAATGATGGGGTGAATTTACCACTGTGTATAGAACTGTGTATAGCAGCTAGATTGTAAAGGAATTTAAAGATGTAAACAAAAATTGCGGAATAAAATGTGGTAAATTCTTTACCACGGGCATTGGATCTTTGCTTTCCATTTCTACTAACATGAACGTCTAAATGGAATAAAAATGAAGCTTAAAAGTTTAGAAAAACACTTCAAGAAAGACATTTTAACATGGGCCCAGCAACACCTATTTTCAGAATGAGGAAAAATATGCCTTCTAAGAGAGAATGATTATGTGAAGGTAAAATCTCCAGTGCCTTTATTGACAGTGAAAAAAGCCTAGGTAGAGTTATTGAAAGAAATGCACAACATCACCAATACCTTGCATCTGCTAAGCCTGTGCTGTAGCTGACTGAAAGTCGAACATCCAGTCAGTGGGACCTGAAACAACATTTTCTGCAAGATGGAGCTTGGAAGGTGCAGAGTTCCCAACATAAGTAGATTGGCATAATGTTCTACCCACAGAACCACAGGCTCAGCTGCTATAAGTGAAGCAATGATGACTCGCTGACTGATAACAGGGACTTGCCTGATATCAAACATTTGCCATTGCCAACAAAGAGAGAACACATCTTACCAATGACTGTATTGATTCTGTTCTATACCAGTCATCCACTTTGAAATGGAGGATCATGATTATCCTGCATTGGTCTGGCATTGAGGGAATCATTCAAGGGCCATTAGAGGTGAACTGCTCCATTTGGCAGGTAAGAGTGAGCTATTACCCATCCATCATTGCCTTAGCACCATGGACCTCTCACATAAACCTCCAACCTCACTGCTTGCCCAACATTGAGTACTAAAGACTACTCTAGTGCTCCATCATGCATGAACAATCTCTTGTGTGTAAATGCATATAAGTAATGGCATGCTTGCAACTGCTGATCTCTAAGCAAACACGTAGTCATTGAAACCTTGAACCTGATCTGGAGTTCGGCAGACAGGTAATTCCATCACAAATGTGACAGATGTCCCATCCACTGTATTATAAGTGTCATTGTATATAAAGCACTTGTACTTTTATCACAATTGGCAACTGTAGAAAAGTACCCTCTTTCTTGGCATGGTTACCCCCAATTTTCTTCCTGTTGTCAATGTGTTTGACTGTGTTCACTGGGATCCTGCTAACCAGGACCCCAGTGATTATGCTCTCTCCCTTCTAACTTGGTAACTGTACCTTTTCTCCCCACAATTGGCACACTGGTACACCCATGTAAGTCCCTAGTATATGGTACCTGGGTACCCAGGGCAGAGGGGTATCAGGGGATCCCTATGGGCTGCAGCAGTTATTCAGCCAACCATAGGGAGCTCATGCAAAGGGTTATGCAGGCTTGCCATTGCAGTCTGCGTGAAACGGGTGCAGAGCAGTACAGATCACAGCACCAGGTCACTCTAAGTCACCCCTGTGGTAGGCCCTGAAGCCCAGAGTGCAGGGTGCAGGTACCTGTGTGTGAGGGCACTCCTGTACTAGCAGAGGTGCCCCCACAAGCTCCAGATCCATTTTCTTGGACTTTGTGAGTGCGGGGACACCATTTTACGCATGTAAAGGACATAGGTCACTACCTATGTCCAGCTACATAATGGTAACTCTGAACTTGGGCATGTTTGGTATCAAACATGTCAGAATCATACCTCAATACTGTTGAAAGTATTGGAAGTATGATTCCATGCACTCTGGGGCTCCTAAGAGGACCCCCAGCATTGCTACCAGCAGTCTTACAGGGTTTTCCGGGCAGCCCAAGCTGCTGCCACCCCTCAGACAAGTTTGTGCCCTCTTGCTGGTTGATCTGATCAAGCTGAGGAAGGCAGAACAAAGGATTTCCTTCGGGAGAGGGAGGTAACACCCTCTACCTTTGGAAATAGGTGTGACTGGCTTGGGAGTGTTAGCCTCCCCAATCCACTGGCGTGCTTTGAATGGCACATTTGGTGCCCTCCATGCATAAAACAGTCCACACTGGTTCAGGGACCCACAGTCTCTGCTCTGGTGTGAAACTGGGCAATGGAAAGGGGAGTGACTACTTCCCTGTCCATCACCACCCCAGGGGTGGTGCTCAGAGCTCATCCAGAGGGTCCCTGGGTTCAGGCATTTTGTTTCCAAGGTTGGCAGGGAACTCTGGGAGCATCTGAGTAGCCATGCAGGTGACGTCAGAGCCCCCTCCAGATAGGTGTTTACCTGGCTAGGTGACCAATTCCCCTCTCAGGGCTATTTAGGGTCTCATTCTTGGATGGGTCCTCAGAATCGGCTTGCAAGATTCCAGCAGGACTCCTCTGCAACCTCCACGTCAACGTCTGTCCTCCGGAACTGTGCCTAGAACCTCCAGGACATGACAAGCTGCCTCCAAGACGAAGAACTCTTCTGCAACATTGCTTCCAGGGCTCCTGCCACCAACTGCAACATTTCCACAGGCTGTGCATCCACTGAGGGTTGTGTGTCTTCAGTCTGCACTAGAAGAAATAAATAATCTCACTTGTAGTGAAGGAGTCACTTCCCTGCATCCGTAGGCACCTGCTGCAACGACGACCGGCTGCGCGGATCTCCTCTCATCCTGAACTGCGTGAATCCTGCATCACGGGTGGTGATCCAGAGTAGTCCTCTTGGTCCTCTCTGCCAGTTGTCCAACTTTGGTGGAGGTAAGCCCTTGCCTTCCAAAGCAGGACAGTACCCCTGTGCATTGCGTCTCTTGCAGCTGCCAAGGCTTGTTGGCATCTCCTCCAAGGGATCTTCAGGCGACATGTAGCTCCTGCCCCCAGCACTCCTTACTGTGATGTACAGCCCTCTGCATGGTCCTCCTGTGGCATGGGATCCCTTTCTGGGCTCCTTCTGCAACTCCTGTGTCCTTGTCCTGTGGGACTCCTGTAGGTGCTGCCTCTGCTCTTGTGGACTCTCTATGACACTGAGGGTCCCCTGTGACTCCCCCTCCTGGGTTGAGTCCTCGTGGGACTTGCCCAACCCCAGAGGCACTACTGTTCGAAGAACAGCAAGTCTGCCTTTGCCAAGGCTTGTTGGTGGAATTCCTGCACCAACACCCATCTGCAATCCTCAGTCCAGCATGGGACATCTTCTGCATCTTTCAATAACTTTTCTCTGGCTCCAGGGCTGCAGTGCTGACCTGATCTTCGTCACTGTCGACCAACTCCTGCAAGTACAGCTGGGTGGGTGCTACTCCTCCTGGACTCCACTGTGACTCTTGGACTTGTTTTCCTCTCTCCACAGGTCTTCTGTCTTCAGGAATCCACTGCTGGTTTCTTGCAGTCTTGCCTGGGTGTCTTCTTTTCTTCTTTTTCCTCCTTTTGGGTGGTTTGGAGAAATTCCAGTGATTAGCTCCTGCTTTCTGGTCGCTGGGGGGTACTGTGTTACTTACCTCTGTGGTTTCCCAGCTCCCCTCTACACATACTATCTAGGTGGGGGTCCTGTGTTCACATTCCATTTTTTTATTATATGGTTCGTGCTCCCCCTAGGGTCACTATTGGTTATTGCTATTTGCACTTTTTTCTAACCTTTTCTATGCCTATTCCTGATTACTAGTGTGTATATTTAGTGTATTACTTACCTCCTATTGGAGGGTTGCCCTTCTAAGTATTTTGTGGTGTTGTGTTCCAAAAATAAAGTACCTTTATTTTTGTTCAACTGAGTGTTTTTTTCATGTGTGTATGTGCTGTGTGACTACAGTGGTATTGCATGAGCTTTGCATGTCTCCTAGATAAACCTTGGCTGCTCATCCACAGCTACCCATAGAGAGCCTCGCTTCTAGACACTGCCTACACTTCACTAAGAGGGGATACCTGGACCTGGTACCCACCACACACCACACACCAGGCCAGGCAGACCAGGCCAATGTAGATGTGGTAAAACAAGCATCAAGTTGTTATTCATTTTACAGTGTCAGCCTGAAGGAGTCCCACAATAGCATATATAAAGGAACATAATTTGATATACAACTTAAGCTTAATGTTTAAAGTGGATTTGTTTCCTGTCCTAGCACTCCTGAAGAATGACCCTAACACTGTTATAAAATGACTAGGCATTTAATCAAGCCAGCAAGGGAGATACACATAATTAGATTGTTTTGTATTACCTTGCATAAAAGTAGAATCTAGAATATGGACTATTGGTAAATCTTCATGTTATACACAGATTCCTAACTCCACTTCTAGGTACATTGATGATATATATGCCCTCAAGACACAAAGATGTGGGGTTAAAAATAGTAAACCTATAGCTACCTTACTTTACAAACGTTAATTATAAAGTTGCAGTTCATATTCTGGACTGAATATTTTTATAGTTCAACAAAAAAACGAACTTGATATTTTGGCATGCAATCCTGGGGACTTATGTAACAGCTCAAAACAAAAGAATAAGTGAGATTTTAAATAAGAGAATGAGAATTAAAGTAAAATTTGATCTGACAAGCCGAAAGAATTATCTCCTTGTTAGTGTGGTCATTTTAATTTATCCCTCATATTGGGAACAAAGAGTGAGTTGTGCCCACTGAATTAGAAACAGGAATCTGTGATACATTGGAAGATGCTGTAAGATCAGATGATGATATTGACTTTAGAATATAAATGTGAATATGCTTAAGAGTAGAAATAATTCTAAAACTGGTAAATATGATCCCAGATACTGTTCCTTCAGGAAACATCTCTTGAATTAGCTTCTGATTGCTGTTAGACCAGAGTTTGTAAAACTGTACATTGAAATGTTTCGTAGTATGTCTAGTAGAGCCATTTTGCTAGGATACATATAGAGTGCCAAACGATTGCAAAATTGCCTTACAACGAAATAGTGAATTCTGGGAATATTGTTGTGGATGTTTAGCCAAATATCCAGTCAATATTTCACAACATACAGTTCAGATTGCTTTGGCATTTGGTACTGACAAAAGTGACCAAGTGCTTGAAACTGAACTAAATAAGAAAGCGCACCTACCTTATATTAAATTGTTTGTCAAAGAATGAGCTCTTCATGTGGAGAAGGAGAACAAGGGAACAGAGCTGAGCAATTACAATGGCTATGGTTTCTGATGTTTAGGTATACAGATGAATTGGTTGTATTAACGCCTTCGCTGCCAGGCCTTTTCCCCTCAGGTGCCAGGCCTTTTTTTTGCTATTTAGGGCAGTTCGCACTTAGGCCCTCATAACTTTTTGTCCACATAAACTACCCACGCCAAATTTGTGTCCTTTTTTCCCAACATCGTAGGGATTCTAGAGGTACCCAGACTTTGTGGGTTCCCCTGAAGGAGACCAAGAAATCAGCCAAAATACAGCAAAAAAATCTTTTTTTTTTAAAAAAAATGGGGAAAAAGGGATGCAGAAGAAGGCTTGTGGTTTTTCCCTGAAAATGCCATCAACAAAGGAATTGTGGCACTAAAATCACCAGTTTCCCAGTTTTTGGGAACAGGCAGACTTGAATCAGAAAACCCAATTTTTCAACACAATTTTAGCATTTTACTGGGACATACCCCATTTTTACTATTTTTTGGTGCTTTCAGCCTCCTTCCAGTCAGTGACAGAAATGGGTGTGAAAACAATGCTGAATCACAGAAAACTAAGGGGCATATATATACTCTGTTTGCGCCGGAATTGCGTAGTTTTTTTTTACGCAATTCCGACGCAAGACTAACTCCATATTTATACTTTGGCGTTAGACGCGTCTAGCGCCAAAGTCCATGGAGTTTGCGTCATTTTTTAGCGTGGACACCTACTTTGCGTTAATGATATGCAAGGTAGGCGTTCCCATCTAAAAAATTGACTCAGAGGCATGTGCGCCGTATTTACACTCCCGGGCAAAATTCACGCCCGGGAGTGGGCGGGTCAAAAAAAATGACGTACGGCCGCTTTTGCGCCGTTTTTTAGCGCCTGGACAAGGCAGGCGTTAAGGGACCTGTGGGCTCGGAAGGAGCCCAGAGGTGCCCTCCCATGCCCCCAGGGACACCCCCTGTCACCCTTGCCCACCCCAGGAGGACACCCAAGGCTGGAGGGACCCATCCCAGGGACATTAAGGTAAGTTCCGGTAAGTCTTTTTTTAAAAATGTTTGTGGCATAGGGTGGCCTGATTTGTGCCCCCCTACATGCCACTATGCCCAATAACCATGCCCAGGGGACAGAAGTCCCCTGGGCATGGCCATTGGGCAAAGGGGCATGACTCCTGTCTTTGCTAAGACAGGAGTCATTTCTATGGGGGTTGGGAGTCGAAAAAAATGGCGCAAATCGGGTTGAGGTGAAAAATTTGCCTCAGCCTGACTTGCCCCATTTTTTGGCGCCCAAGCTCCATATCCCCCTACGCCGGCGCTGCCTGGTGTACGTGGTTTTTTTCCACGCACACCAGGCAGCGCCGGCGGCTAACGCCGGCTAACGTCATTGATTAAATACGGCGCCCGCATGGCGCTTCAGAATGGCGTTAGCCGGCGCTAATTTTTTTGACGCAAAACTGCGTTAGCGCAGTTTTGCGTCAAAAAGTATAAATATGGCCCTAAACATTTCAGAAAAGTAAACACAATTCTGAATTCAGCAAGGGTTAATTTGTGTTGATCCTACAAGGTTTTCCTACAGAAAATAACAGCTGAACTAAAAAAATATTGAAATCGAGGTAAAAAAACAGCCATTTTTCTCTACGTTTTACTCTGTAACTTTTTCCTGCAATGTCAGATTTTTTAAAGCAATATACCGTTATGTCTGCTGGACTCCTCTGGTTGCAGGGAAATATAGGGCTTGAAGGTTCATCAAGAATCCTAGGTACCCAGAGCCAATAAATGAGCTGCACCTTGCAATGGGTTTTCATTCTATACCGGGTATACAGGAATTCATTTGCTCAAATATAAAGAGTGAAAAATAGATATCAAGAAAACCTTTGTATTTCCAAAATGGGCACAAGATAAGGTGTTGAGAAAGAGGGGTTATTTGCACATTTCTGAACTCTGGGGTGCCCATACTAGCATGTGAATTACAGGACATTTCTCAAATAGACATCTTTTTTACACACTGTCTTACATTTCGAAGGAAAAAATTTAGACAAAGATAAGGGGCAATAACACTTGTTTTTCTATTCTTTATTCCCAAAGTCTCATGATAAAACTGGTACCTCACTTGCGTGGGTAGGCCTAACGCTTGCAACACGAAACGCAACATGGACACACCACATTTTTACATTGAAATCTGATGTTTTTTTTGCAAAGTGCCTAGCTGTAGATTTTAGCCTCTAGCTCAGCCGGCACCTAGAGAAAACTACCAAAGCTTTGCATTTTTGAAAACCTGACACTTAGTGGAATCCAGGATGGGGTGACTTGTGGGGCCCTTACCAGGTTCTGTTACCCAGAATCCTTTGCAAACCTTAAAATTTGGCCAAAAAAACACTTTTTCCTCACATTTCGGTGACAGAAAGTTTTGGAATCTGAGAGGAGCTCCACCTAGTGTTCCCCCAAGTCTCACGATAAAAATGGTATCTCACTTGTGTGGGTAGGCCTTGCGCCCACGACAAGAAATGCCCCAAAACACAACATGGACACATCACATTCTCCCTAAGAAAACAGACCTATTTTTTGCAAAGTGCCTAGCTGTGGATTTTGGCCTTTAGCTCAGCTGGCACCTAGGGAAACCTACCAAACCTGTGCATTTTTTAAAACTAGACACCTAGGGGAATCGAAGATGGTTTGACTTGTGGGGCTCTCACCAGGTTCTGCTACCCAAAATTCTTTGCAAACCTCAAAATTTGCTCCAAAAAACACTTTTACCTCACATTTCAGTGACAGAAAGTTCTGGAATCTGAGAGGAGCTACAAATTTCCTTCCACCCAATATTCCCCCAAGTCTCCCGATAAAAATGCCCCAAAACACTATCTGGACACATCAAAATTATCAAATACAAAACTACTTGTTTTTGAGTGGGGAGGGCACCTGCGTTTTTGGTCCTGGGCTCAGCAGCCATCTAGGGAAACCTACCAAACCCAAACATTTCTGAAAACTAGACACCCAAGGGAGTCCAGGAAGGTGTGACTTCTGTGGATCCCTCAATGTTTTCTTATCCAGAATCCTCAGCAAACCTCAAATTTAACAAACAAATCACATTTTCCCACATTTCTGTGTGGGATCACTGCACCGGGACATATTTCCTACCACTCAATGTTCCCCTCAGTCTCCAGGTAAAAATGATACCTCACTTGTGTAGGTGGGCCAAGTGCCTGTGACAGGGAAGAGCCAAAAACATGTTGAAATTGAGGAGGGACCAAAGCGTGTCCAAAAGGGCAGTTGAAAAAAAAAAAAAAATTGGGGTTACAAGTGCAGCAGAATTTTTATCGGTATAGATGAGACAATGCTGGGTGGTAGGAATTTTGCGGATTCTTGCAGATTCCAGAAGGTTCCATCTCAAAAATGTGGGAAAAATGTGTGAATTCCAGCAAAGTTGGAGGTGTGCAGGGCGTTGTGGGTAAGAAAATGGTGCGGGTGCATGTGAAGCACACCTCACTGGAATCACCTAGATGTTTAGTTTTCAGATGTGTCTAGGTCTTGTGGATTTTTCTACATGGCAGTGTCCCAAAGTCCAAAAAGTGCATCCCTTACCATTCCAAGTGGGACAATTTTGAGAGTTAGCCAAGCTCTCATAGCCCAAATGCAAAACCAGAACCCAAAATAATCAAATGTCCTCTTGCTTGCCATGGAATAAGAAGTTTTAGTGTGCAGGGGGAGAGCTGAAAGAATGTTACCCCCTTCAGTTGGGGTGGGGGCATAACCAGGCCAATACTGGTTGGTAGCCACCACCCCACTATTTTCTTTTTTTAATTCCCTGGCATCTAGTAGACTTTCTGCCCCCCTCCTCCCCCGGGTGTCCGGGTGTGGATCGGGGGTAATTGTCATATCTGCCCACTAGTGGGCAGAACAACTTTAGCTTCAAATATTTGGGGTGGGGGTATGGTCATTTTGGAGAAAAAAAAGTCTTTCCTTGTTTCTGGTGGGCTTTCTGCCCCCCTTGGGGCAAAAAAATCCCTGGTGTATAGGGTTCTCTGCCCCCCCCTGGGAGCAGACGAGCCTAATTACAATAGGCCGATCTGCCCCCAAGGAGGGCAGAAATGACCTACCACAAATTTGCCCCCCCCAGGGGAGTGACCCTTGCCTAAAGGGTCACTCCCCTCACGTGAAACTGACAAAAAAAATCCCTGGTGTCTAGTGGTTGATGCCCCCCTTGGGGGCAGTTTGGCCTAAAAAAAAAGGCTGATCTGCCCCCAGGGAGGCAGAAAAGGCCTAAAAATATTTTGCCCTCCTGGGGAGCTGCCTTGCCCATCTTATCTTATGTATAAATGTAAATAAAAAACAAAACTCCCTGGTGTCTAGTGGTAGTAAATTTGCCTCCAAGGTAGCGACCCTTGCCTAAGGGGTCGCTCACCACATGCATAAAAAAAAGAAACAAAAAAAAAATGTCCCTGGTGTCTAGCAGTTTCTGCCCCTCCCCCCCCCCCGGGGACACACCGGCTTAATTATAATAGGGGCCGCTCCCCTCATTCAATTAAATTAAAAAAAAAATGCCTGGTGTCTAGTGGGCTTTTCTGCTGCCCGATCGCATCGCAATCGGGCAGCAGAAATGCAGAGAGAGACATGAAAGGAGGGGAAAGGCCTTTCCTCTCCTTTTATGCCTCTCTCGCCCCGCCACATGATCAAAGGAGAGGCAGGCCTCTGATGTTAGCGCGCGATCATGCGCTGACATCATCAGATGCCACGGGGGGTCAGGCAGGGGGCGGGGTGGAAGGGGAAGCGAATCTTGCAGGGGGGTTGGTACTCAGTGAATTACTTTGTTTGGTTATAATTTCTTGCTCACATTGGTTGTGGTATTATTGACTATCCACCTAGACTGATATCTGATTTCTTCAGTGTCAAATTAATCTATGACCATCTATTTCTTATATACTTCTACCTTGCCATATGGAAGAGACATTTTTCTCTATGATATATTGAGCTGAAAGTGAATATTACCCACAATCAGTCAGTCTTATTCTAGGTTTAGAAATATGACATTGTCAGAATTATGATATAATAGGCTATTGTAAGAGCATAATTCAATTAAATGATCTGTAAAGTGTGTGGATAAGAACAAATGTGTGCTGTCTACAATGGAGGCAGAATGGATCATGTGTCTTTTTTAATCTATAGTGGAATGAAACTGCTTGATACAGAAATTGGTTACAAACCAACATTTGTATTAGATGCCTTGCAGTATTTACAATATGAGGAATTCTGGGTTACTTGCCTGGTGGAAATAATTTTATGACTATAATGGGCACAAAAAAACTATTTCCACAGGGTATATTTAATATGATTACACTCAAATCTACTCTTGCCAAAGGGGGTGGCACCACTTTATTTGAAAAAGTCAGACTGTGAAATTTCCATTTTCCCAAAATACAGTTCAAACAAATACATTGAACAGCCACAGCATGAATAACTCGCCTGTACATCTCCTCGGGAAACCTCAATTTAAGATCACATGCTGATTTAAGACAAAGCTTTCTCTGTTTTT
Organism: Pleurodeles waltl; assembly: GCF_031143425.1. Lineage (NCBI taxonomy): Eukaryota > Metazoa > Chordata > Amphibia > Caudata > Salamandridae > Pleurodeles > Pleurodeles waltl. The sequence continues at coordinate 1,219,954,169 of NC_090444.1, forward strand.
CTTTGCATTGGCATTTTGTCTACAATACAGAACCTCACTCCCCAAACACCGGTCTAGGATGAAAATGTTATAAAACTTACATTTTCATAATTCTGAAGAGTTAAGTGAGAGCAAATGTATCATGGAAGAAACACAATTGTGAAAAGCCATAAGAGAAAAGCTTTGAGTTTTAATGAACAAAGGCACAGCATCTTGGGGCAAACTAAATTGTCATACTATATTTAATAGTAACTGTTTGTATAGAAAGAGTGAATAAGTTAAATTTATTTTTCAGTATCTAAAATGGGTATAACAATGAAAGCTGTGCACCATGAAAGAGCAGCTCTGTCCATTTGATCATTTGTTGAAGGATTATTCAAAGTAGGATTACAAATAATCTTGGATTTAATTGGGTTCCAAGCTTCTAGAATGTGGTTTGAACTGGGGGTTGGGGTGGGCATTTTTAATGTATTTGTTTTGCTAAGTTGAGTGTTTTTCTTCCCTCTTGCAAAGCAAGTCCCATAGGGCCAAAATGACAAAATGTGAATCTGTCTAAACCTGAAAACGAAATATTATTAGGGCCTGAAGATGTTGTGGAAAAAACACCTTTGTCATTTGTTATCTCTTAAAATATAGTAATGCGCAGATCAGAAACCTCTAACTGATGTCCTTAACCTGCTTTCCTAAAGGCTATTAATACATTTCATCATATTGTAGGACTTACTATTCTGACATGGAAAGTGCTGTTGAAATAAAATGTAAATCTTTGTTGTTTGATAGAAAGAAGGTATGGCATTTAAAGCTTCATAACCGAATATGGTAGAAAAGGAATTGGGAATAGCATACTGCCTTAACTCATACATCTTATGTTTATAAAGCTGGAAAGTGTACATATACTAATGTAAATGTAAACACTAACTGACCTAAAGCAAGTCTACTTTTGATTTCTCTTCGCCCTAATCCTTATGCATCAGAACTGAAGTAAGACATTCATACTGTTTATTGACATTCATTGTAATCATGCAAATTCCTGAGTAATACTTTATCTTACAGTAATGACCTTGTATGGAATAGAACAGTGGGCCAACTGTTGGACTGCACAATCTAATGAGTAAGGCATATAATAATAACAGCTGATTGACAAATAGGCAAAACAATTTTGAAGGGTAAGAAATATCCAAAATAGCATGTGGAGCCAACTTCTATTCAGTGGGACTTTGACTAAGACTCTCTTGGTGACACACTGGCTTCTTCTCTTAATTTAATAAAGCATTTGGCAGAAATCCTTTTCCACCTATGCTGGGAATTCCTCATCTTTCATGCTTTTTAGCTAATATGATTAATTTCTTCTAATGTTATACTCCAAATTTGAATAGTAACATAGAGGTACTGTTATATGTTATTAGCATTACTTATAATCTGGACATATTGCATTGAAGAAAATCTACTCTGCAGGAACTTGTACAGTTGTCAGGATGTTGAGAGCAAGCTTTTTGATTGAAGTTATGCTCACACACAGCAAGTAGGCCTTCTGTGTTCAGTTAGTTGTACAACATCTGGTCGATTTTTTTAAAGGATCTTCAAGCTCTCTGGTGGCTCTACTATGGTACTCGAGTGACAAATTGCAAAATTGAACCTCAAGCCATTCAGGTAAAACCAAATTGATCAGTCCATCATTTTACCAATATGTTCAGCACAGAAAAGAGAGGATGTTGTTCTAGTGAGGACTCAGTAATTGTTTTTTCTCATTTGTGGTATTGTTAATTAGGATCTCGTTTACGGTTTGGAAGGGAAAATAAATCCTCTAATTTATGGAAGAAGCCCTAAATATGAAGTAGAATCTACTGGCTTGATTTCTGCCACCATAGGAATTTTATTGTGGAGGAAATTGCAGTGCTGGATTTTATTCCATATTTAGAATTTCATCCACAACTTGCTTCATCCATACTTTAAATGTAGAACATTTATTTGTTTTAACCTCAATCAATGACAGCTATGAGTTGCAGAGGAAGATTTAGGTGGTAAACAGTTTCTTAACATCAGATCAATTAGGTTGACTACATGGAATACAGATAAAAACTATAAAGTAGTTTATTTGGTCTGGACCTGAAAAGCTTTGGAGAGAAGAGATTACAAATGCAAGACTGGCAGGTATGTTTTTTTAGAATCTCTGGAGCCGATTCACAAAAGTATTAATGAGTCTCTGAAATAGTGAAACATGAGTACTCTTTTCCCAGCTACGTTCCTTTGTGAATCGACCCTGAAACATCTAACACCCTACTAATGAAAGTGCAAATAAGGCACAGTCCATTCTATTTTTATTAATTGTAGATGAATAATATAATCCCTCAATATTGTGATATTGTTCCCATTTGAGATGTGTGGGGCCAGTTCACAAAGACATATAATGAGTATGTAAAAATGTACTAGAGAGTAGAGGAGTACATCCTTATGTACTGCAAAATATCTTTGTGAATAAGCCCCTAGTCTTTAAAAGTAGGTCATTGCATAGCACAGCTATTTGAATCCACCCATATATTACCTACTGGCTGTTGCCAGCAGGTAGTTATAGTTAGGACCATGTTGCCTTAGAAAAAGCTTTTTTTCTCTTGCCTATATCTTTGGCACCATTTGACGAATCTTCATAAAATATTCCCAAAAAGTGGCCCGTGATTTGTATTGCGCATGGGAAGTTTTGGGGTGATCCATCAAGCAGGAGCAGAGAAACAAATGGCTAAAAAAACATTGCGTTTCTCATGTTAATTCCCATAGGATCTGTCAACACGTTTACAGCTCAAACAACTGGACAGAATTACACCAAATTTGGCAGAAAGCTAGCTGCCGGTACACAGATTGTGCTTTTTGTTATTTGGTGTACATCTGTAAAGTTGTTTAGGAGATATTTAAGGACACATAAATGTGTATATATTTGACTGCGAATCTATTGCGAAATTTGTGAATTATTCATGAATACGTGTGCGAAAAGAAGCTTTGCAAATGGCTGACCGCAACCTGACTAGAACGTTGTGACCACCATTCTGATGGATACAACTACCTGTGGATTACTCACCTAATGAATTCTCCGAATGCGCCAGTATTTGACGGAAATTTTCTTCCAAGCTCTGCACGTCGACGAGGATGTCACAATTGCCAGACTCCCACACCACGCCGTCTAATGTCATCGAGGCAATAAGAGGTCCTTGCCGGCGTGCTGACGTCAGTTCCCTTTTTTCTGTGCCTTCGAGTAATGTTTTTTTCTTCAGGCTCTAGGGAGCAACTGTTTCTCAGAAGGTGATACTTTGTATTATGTCGCCTCCTAGGAAATCTGGGTTTAAGCCCTGTAGGGAGTGCAGGGCCGTATGTCGGTGATGGACCCGCACAATGACTTCTTGTGGTGTCTAAGCTCCAAGCACGATGTGGAGGAGTGCGGTTCGTGCCAACAGATGAATCCGAAGGCGCTCAAAGAACGTGAAGCCAAGTTGTTTTTGGCTAAGTCGAAGAAAAAGGAGAAGCGCCGACATCGGAGGTCGTCTTTCAAATCTTCGAAAACCCATAAGCGACGTCGTCATGACTCCCGACACCGGCATGATTCCCAACGTCGGTCAGGGAGGGACAGGTCTCATTCAAGGTCTCCATCGGCTCGCCGTCGTTTGACGTGGGAGATCAGCCCGACAGTGAGGCCTCAGTCGCAGAGCCCTCGGGCTTCTCCGGTGCCGTCAGTCTTTGAAGTCGACCCTCAACAGAGCCCTGGCTTCTCGCCGGCGCAATCGGAGGTGCCTGATCTGACTCTGGCTCCACAGGAGTTTACAGCACCGATGCCGCAAGGGTATCCGACGCCGCAAGGGTATCCAACGCCGCAGGGGTACCTGGTGTTCCTGGCTCCAGGTGCGGATCCAGCCACATTTTTTAATGCGATGTTCAATATCTTCGCCTCCATGGCCCCTGGCGATGCACTGGCTGGTCCCTCAGGTCCCTTGGCCTTTGATTTGGGTGTTTCGGCTCCATGCAGGCCGACGCCTTTCATGCCCTTCTGTCCGATAGAAGGTGCTGGTTCAGCGCTGGTACAGTTGGCGTCACCAAGAAGACCTGCGACGCCGAAGCTTCTGCTGCCCCGGCGCCGTTGACTTCGCCAAGGCTCCAGTCGACGCCGGTGAAGAGGGCCTGTCTGTCCACAGCGCCAATGGATCCGGTGTCGGGCGAACCAGAAGATCTACATCATTCAAGGTCTTCGACGTCGGTTAACTCCTTGTCGACGCCAAGGATAGAGGCCAGGTTGTGCTCCAGGAGAAAGGCTCTGAGACTGTTAGAGGAGCAGGAAGATAGAAGGCATCTTCTGGAGGAAGGAGAGATCATGGAGCCCCTGGGAGACCTTCAGGGCTTGGGCTCCGGTAGCGGTCTTGACAATTCCTCAGAGTGGGATTTGGCATCTCCTGAGGAGTATACTGAGGAGGCTGCCTCGTTCCATTCAGTGGTGAGAAAGGTGGCAGATTTTCTAGATCTTCCGCTTCCTGCAGCTGAGGTCAAAACTAACATCCTAACAGAGGTATTGCATCCTGCTTCAGCTGCGGCGGAGCCGCTCCTCCCCTTTAACGAGGCGCTCACGGAACCGATCATGGAGGTGTGGAGAAAGCCAGTATCTTCGCCTGCTGTGAGTAGATCTGTGGCGAGGAGATACCGAGTGGCTCCTGGGTATCCAGGTTTCCTTTCAAGGCACCCAACTCCAGAGAGTCTGGTGGTACAGGCCTCGTGTTCCTCAAGCACAGCTCCTGGGTCCTTTCCTGGGGCCCCGTCGGACAGAGAATCAAAAAAGATGGAACAAGCTGCAAAGAAAAATTTCTCATACTGCTGTATGGCCCTGAAGTCTACCAACGCAACCTGTGTTTTGGGCAGGTATATCTATGCCTTGATGGGTGCGGCCACGGCTGCGGCCTGATTTGTCCCAGGATGTTCTCGGCCTTCTGACTGATGCGCAGGTAGCAGCGACTCAGGTCATTCAGTCAGGACTAGATACATCTGATTCGGTGTCCAGGACGATGGGCACTTCTAGAGCAACCAGGAGGCATGGTTAGTTGAGGTTGTTGGGGTTTTCATCTGATGTGCAATCGAACCTCCTAGACTTGCCTTTTGATGGGGACAAACTGTTTGGTACTAAGGCTGATTCTGCCTTGGAACGTTTCAAGGAGAGCAGGGCTACCACTAAGTTTCTGGGCTGGCAGGCTTCTACCACCACCGCTTTTATATCATTTAGGAGGTTCAGGGGGTTTGGGCATGGCTCTTCCTTTCGGGGGAGATTGCAGACAGCAGGCCACCAACCTACCACTACTCTTCCCTATAGGTCATATAGGGAGCGGGGTAGGGTTAGGACCGGAGGGGCCACCCAGAAGCACCTTGCCTCTTCCTCTTCCTCAGGAGGGGTGCAACAGGGAAAACAGCCTTAGTCCTCCATCCATTCCATCCCATACTTCTCCTGTAGGGGGAAGGCTATTGCATTTTCTCCGTATGTGGGAGTCAATCACATCGGACTTCTGGGTCATCAATATTGTAGAGAAAGGTTCTGCCCATCCTTTTCGGAAATTTCCCTCTCCCATCCCTCCCCACCCATCCTTGTGCACAAAAGACCATCTCCTGTTGTTGCAGCAGAAGGTTCTAGTCCTTTTGTCAAAAGATGCAGTGGAGGGGGTTCCAGAGTGGGAAAGGGGTCAGGGTTCTTATTCAAGATATTTCCTGATCCCAAAGAAGGATGGTCGGTTGAGGCCTATCCTGGACCTGAGGGTTTTGAATTGGTTCCTTAAACAGGAGAAATTCAAAATGCTTACCCTAGCGCAAGTGCTTTTGGCATTGAACGAAGAAGATTGGATGGTGTCTGTCGATTTGCAGTATGCTTACTTTCATATCCCCGTTCTGAAGTCGCACAGGAAGTATCTCCAGTTTGTGGTGGGATCGCAACACTACCAGTTTGCAGTCCTTCCTTTTGGTCTTACTTCCGCACCTCGAGTCTTCACGAAGGTGATGGCGGTAGTTGCAGCAAATCTCAGGATGAAGGGAATAGCCGTATTCCCCTACATGGACGATTGGTTGAACAAAGCCAAGTCTCCAGAGCTCGTGCTGCATCACCTGGGGTTGACAACCCAGTTGTTGTTCGACCTGGGATTTTCGGTGAACGTGCCCAAATCTCACCTGGAGCCCTCTCAATGCCTCCTGTTCATAGGGGCAGTACTGGACACAACATTGAATCGGGCCTTTCCTCCGCCTCAGCAGATTCAGGACATTCAGGCATTGATTCCAATGTTTCGAAGTGGAGCGGTTGTTCCAGTCCTCAAGGTCCTTCGTCTGCTCAGTCTGTTCGCTTCATGCATTCTGTTGGTCACTCATGCACGCTGGCACATGAGGGCTCTTCAGTGGTGCATCCGCAGGCAGTGGTTTCAACACAGAGGGGATCTCGAGGAGTCGATAAGGATCTCCAGAGACACTACGGCGGATCTGCAAAGGTGGGCTGTGGACGACAACCTTTCCCAAGGAAGGCTGTTTTCACTACCACCGCCAGTGGCCACTGTCATAACGGATGCTTCCACTCTAGGGTGGGGAGCTCACCTGGGGGACCTGGAGATCAAAGGTCATTGGTCTCCAGTGGAACAGATGTTTCATATAAATCTGTTGGAGTTGCGGGCGATACGTCTAGCTCTCAAGGCCTTCCTCCCTTCCCTTTGCGGTCAGTCGGTTCAGGTCCTGACGGACAACACTACTGCGGTGTGGTACATCAACAATCAGGGGGGAGTAGGGTTGTACCTTCTCTGCAGAGAGGCTCTGCGGCTCTGGTCATGGGCACAGGACCATCGGATTTGCGTAGTAGCAAACTATTTGGCCGGAGTTCTGAACGTATGTGCGGACAGTCTCAGTCGGAACATCTTCACTGATCACGAGTGGCGTCTCCATCCAGACCTGATCCTTTACATCTTCCGGATGTGGGGATTTCCACAGGTAGAACTGTTTGCCACTCCGGAGAACACGCACTGCTCGTCGTTCTGCAGCCTCCAGTATCCGGTGCAAGGAGCGTTGGGGGACACGTTTCAGATGTCCTGCTTTGGCCAGTTGCTTTACGCGTTCCCCCCCATACCCTTGATTCCTCGGGTTCTGAGGAAGATTCGCCAAGACCGGGCCCAAGTTATCTTGATAGCTCCAGATTGGCCAAGAAGGGTGTGGTACACAGATCTTCTCCAACTCTCACTGTGCCTCCCGCTCCGTCTCCCTCACAGGGCAGACCTCCTCTCGCAGTCGCAGGGGCAGATTACCTCGTTACCTGGATGGTCTTGCCAGGATATCCTGGGGTGCGTTTGTATATAAGAATGTGTATTTTTGCTTGATGGTATATGTATATATTTGTACACATGAGAGGTTATATGTTTTTCAATATGTATACACATATATATATATTTGGTATTTTGCAATTTATGTTTGATTAAATATTGTGTTTTATATTTGATTGTTGTACTCATGTCAAGTATGTATTGTCGGTAGTCACCTGTTTGCCTCAAAGGCACGTAAAAAATGGTGAAAATTGACGTCAGCACGCCAGCGAGGACCTTTTTATTGCCTCGAAGACGTCAGACGGCGTCGCATGGGAGTCGGGCAATTGTGACGTCCTCGTTGACGTGCAGAGCTTGAAAGAAAATTTCTGTTGAATGCTGGCACATTGGGAGAATTCATTAGGTGAGGAATCCACAGGTAGCTAGTGTATCCACCAGAAAAGGCGTTACCGAAGTAACTTGTTCTTTTGTTTCACAGGACACGGTCCCCGGGGGTAAAACTTCGAATTGAAAGTGGCATAACGGATCAGGGAGAAGGTACCTTGACCACAGGGTTGTGATATAGGTGTGTTTTAGGGGCAAATTATAGGTTTAATATATTTAATTTTCATGAATTTCTGTGAATTATATGCAAACGTTTGTGCTTATCGAAAAATTTGAAAGAAAAACCACATACTCATTCATACACTTATTCATTCACTCATACATGTACTCAGAGACTCAGGTGCCCACTCACACACCCACTCAGACACTCATGCACCTGCTCAGACCCACTCATAGACTCACGCGCCACTTTCAGACCTACTCAGACACTCATGCACCCACTCACACCTCCACTGACAGACACAGGCCCTGTGGCCAACCTGCGCTGCACACAGCCAAAGGCCATGCGTGGTGCGGGGTTGAGTGGTCACAAGGGCTTGGCTGCAAGGCTGTGCACAGTGGGGGTTGGCATAACATATAGTAATTAAAATTACTTTATGTTGAAAAACCATAGAAATTCACAGTAAAAAACAAAGCTTACAGGGGTGTGATACTTAGGTTCTGAATTTACTTGTACAAAACCATAGAAATTCCGCAGTTAGAGTTCTTTTAAGTAACTATAACTCGCACCCTAAGGTTACTATAACTTGCAAATCGCTATGCACAGCTAATTACTCCACATATTATGCCATTGATGAGATCTTGTATGCCATCTTTGATATCTCTGCAAGGTTTGCAATAACATTATTGATAAGAAAACTGTGCATAGCAAGGGCGTAATTATAAGGTATTGTAACTGTTATATTTGCACCTTTACCACTAGTTGAATGGTTGAAGGACTAGTGTTTTACCCTATTGCTTTGACTGCATGTGTTCTGCTTATCACAGGAAAAAGAAAAGCTGTGTCTAGCCCCTTGGGTGCTTTGGCTCAACCAAATTTGCCCAGAATAACCAAAGCATATGGCCACAATCTGTGTGTCTAGTGATTTTGATTCTTTAATTGAAGAAGTTGAAAGCATGCCAGAAACTAGTGCCCCTAAAAAAAGTACAGCTTCAAAAAGGGGGGAAGGTGGTGGAAATTTTCAGGAGAAAAAGTATGGTAAACTCGATCTGCACTGATCCGGACCCCTCCTATACTTCACATCATCTCATAGCGCCCTCAACTGCCCCTCCTCAGCTAATCATCTCTAAACCTCCCGAAAGCGTAGAGTCCGACCAAACTATTCCCAATATTAAATGTTCAAATAGGTTAGAGATTCTCAATCAGTGTATGCTGAAAATGACCAACTTCAGATCCATGCCTCGTCTCCCTCCAGTGTTCTTCTTGCATCTGGATATTACCCTCCAACTATGGAAGACACCTAAAGTCTTATCAAATTATTGAGGGATGAAGTCAATGACTTAAAATCAGTGATCCTCGATCTAAAGAGTACTCTTGCCAACATACTGTGCCGCCATTAGCGCCTGTGGGGGTACCAGGTATGGGCCACCTCGGCCACTTATGCAGCACCCTGTTATACATTCCCACACTCCATCTGATCAAAGGGTCATGATTTCGATTCCCTTCCAGCTTCCTTGTTCTGTGCAAAGACCTGGGACTCATTTGGACAATGCTATGGCCGAACAGCAAATGTCCTAATAAGACGCTCCTCTAAAGAAATCATCTTGTATTCCATGATTCTCTTTAGCCCATACTGTCTATGTGATTAATGTTCCTAAATAGTGACCTGGTGCATGTGAGCACAGTATGTCACTAAAGATCAAGATCCTACATTGGATCAGAGATGTTAGATACTGTCACTCGATCATTTACTCTGACATTGCGTGTGTGTGGTGTTTTTCTTTGCGGCCGTTGGACTTTATTGAGATTAAGCTTGTAGCTCAGAAGTTGGTGGATGGCTTTAGACCTGCACAGTTTCCCCCTCCCCAAAGGGTCTGAAATTCATTTCAAATTGAGGCCCCCTGGTGATGAGCCTGGAAGGTCAGGGAGGTATAGCAGTGCATTTTTAAGACCTGGTATAGTTTCTAGCCTCAGACCTCTTTCCAGGCACTTCCCTAGTAGTCAGAGTGGTCTCACAGAGATTGACTGATTGTGCAACTTTGTGCCCTCCAGGGTGGTGGAAAGGGTCTCAGTGGCCTTAGAACCTAACCAGCAGACTCCCCCTAGGTCTGGTGAGATCATCTTCATCTCTCCTGGAAGGGAGACTTTCTTGTCTCATTCTAGCACGCTTGAGACCCATGAAATTCCACTGGGTGGTATGGTTCCCAATAAAAACAATGGCCATCATGTGCAATAGTCACAATCAAGCTGGAATATGGCAGGAATTAAATCTATGCTGCTTGATCCTGATTGGGGAAATTACACTGACAAATTCCAAATCTGTCTTTTCCAATAAACCTTGGCGGTAGACAAGATTCACAGACAGGGTTTTGCAACATACTTCATTGAAGCTACAGCTTCACTAGCAGGTAGGCCCTGGGGAGGTCTCCTTGTATGAATCAAACATCCAGAATACCTAATACCGAATACCTAATAAAGGTAATCAATACTAACTGTTCAGACCTCCTAGCGCTTAAATTGGAACCTAAATCAGGGAATCCCTACCTTTTGTTCAATGTATGTAATAGATGACTCCCCTTCAACAAAACCTCCCTAATCCTAAAATCCCTATCTGCACTCCTAGAAGTGTATGTGAAGCAACGTCCTAGTAATTGCAGGTGATTTTAGTACTTCTTTGAGCCCTATCCCCCCACTAGAGTTTTTAGAGAAGAAGAAAAATATTGGGTGATTCCAGCATATTCTGGCCTTAAAAAACACATCAGGGCGAGTTCTGCTGCCCTTCAGATAGCTGGCCCATGGTTTAAGAGCATGCAATGTACGCTCTACATCGGACTCGGGGACTAATCCAACTTTTAGAAGGAGGAACTATAGAAGCAATGTAATTAATGTATTATTGGATGTTAGGGCCTTGAATGAGATGGCAGATATGGAGGTCAATCATGGGCAGGAAAGCAGTAATTTCCCTCTTGTACTTAAATGGTATCCCAAGTGAACGATCTCTCGCAGCCTATGATTCCCTACTTCTATTAAAACTGCCCCAACTAATAACAGGCACAATGTGAGGTGGGTGGATATTCGTGATACGCAGCGTATCTAGAAAAATAGTTACTCAGGAACAAGCAAACCCGTGGCAGCATTTATTGAACATGATTTCATGCCCCCTCACATACTCGTGGTACAAAACGATTTGCTCTCTAGCCTGAAAAGGCTTTAGAAAAAGAGATCAAACCCTCCAAAAAACTTTTACATTTCATGACTGGTTTGATCACCACCATAGAGTGGCAAAAACTAGCCTGATGAAAGCTCTTGAAACCAACATCAAGTCTGATATTATTACTGCGAGGAAGACGTATAGCAAGGTTATCAAATCTAGCAAGGCAGGTTGGGAAGCCAGGATATAGGAAGATATGCTCATAGCAGTGAGAGAGAAGGACAGCAGACTATTCTAGCACCGGGTGATGCACAGGGGATGTAGACACCATGCTTGTCCCAAGTGCCATGTTTCTGCAGGGGAATGGGTAAAATACTTTACTGCTCTCTATGCCGAGTTCAAATTCACTGATAATGATCAGGAGTCTACTGTCAATACCCAGGAAAAGGGAAGCAATACTGTGTCTTTGCACTTAAAGAAACCTTTAATGCACTTAATGCACAAAAAGTGAGCAAAGCCCCTGGTCTTGATAGAATCCCTGCTGATATTTTTTAATCTGAAACAATAATATGGGGCCCTTACATCAATTCTTTATCTATTGTGATTGCGGCAGGTGCCCCTACTATACCAGCCTCTTGGAGAAGGGCGGAAACTATACCCATTTTCAAAAAGGGGAACTGGCAAGACCCAAGGGACTATTGTCCCATAATTCTTATGTTCAAAAAATTTAGAGCAAACAATTATTTACTAAGCTCTGGGAATAGATGCAGTCAAATAATGTATTGTCGCACCTTCAGGCTGAGTTCAAATCCAACATGCGCGCAGTGGACCAGAACCTTCGCTTTCTGACCATAAAATGGAAAAAAGTCGACATTTAACAGGGATTGCTATTTGTTGCTTTTGTCGACCTGCGTTTGGCATTCAACCTTGTTCCGAGGGGCAAGTTGTAGGAGGGAAGTTGTGGGAGGTTCTAAGGAAACTTGGGGTCCCACTTGGCCTGTTGCCTGTGATCCAACAACTGCACTCAGGGAACTTAGCTAAGGTCAGATGGGGCCCTGGTGGAGAAACATGTATCAGTATCCCTATTCAGCGAGGTGTTGGCTAGGGATGTGTTCTGGCACACACCCTTTTCCTGCTATTTATTGACCATTGCATTTCTTATCTTATGGATTGCCAGAATGACTCCCCAAAAATTGCAGAGTCTAAAGTGCTGAGACTGCTGTTTTCTGATGATACTCTTCTTCTCTCTAAAACCATGCATGGATGAAATACTCTCTTGGGGAAGATTGCTTCATTCTGCAAGGACCATGGTCTGGAAATAAATAGTAATAAAACCAAGTTTATGGTATTAACTCTGTATTACGACTGCCACTGGATATCCGCACCGCCAGCGGTCGGATATCCGGTGGCATTCACTACGGCGGTTGGCAGTGCTTAGGTGGCCCCACTGCTGAGTAATTCTGTGTGGCGGTCTTTTTCTGGCATGGCGGTGCCAGCGATGGGAGCGCCGGGTCCCATCCCCTCACAGAGGAGTACCTCATCAGACCAGGTAATTATTGTCCACAAGGGGAGATGGTTGGGAGTGTGTGAATGGGTGTGTGTGAGTGTGTGTATGCATGTCATGAATGTGGGGGGAGGGAGGAAGTGAGATTGTGCGTGCGTGCGTGTTTGTGTGTAAATGTGGTGATGCGTGTGTGTATGCATGTGGACGGGTAGGGTGTGTGCATGGCTGAATGTTTAGGGGGTAGGAGTTGTGAGTGAGTGCATGTGTGCAGGTGCGTGTATGTTTGTATGTGTATATGGTGTGTGTGTGTGTGTGTGCGATGAGGTACAATTAGGGGGTAAGGGTGTAGTTGTGTGAAGATGAGTGAGGGGTGGGGGTTGTGTATGTTTGTATGTAGTTGAAGGGAGGGGGTGGGGGCTGGAGAGTGTATGCTTGCTTGTGTGATGTGTATGGGTATGTATGCATGTCTATGGGGGTGAATGTTGTGAGTGCGTGTGTGAGCTGGGGTGTGTCTGTGTGTGATTGTTTGTGTGTGTGGGTACATGCATGCAAGTGTGCGGAGGTGTTTGCGGGGGTATCCTGGGGACAGGAACGCAAGTTCCTGTCGTCGGCATACCTTTCTGCCAGCATTTTGTGGCAGTGAGAATGCCAGAAAAATGCTGGCGGTGTCAGAAGTCTGAATAATCTCGCTGAATATCCAAATCCCGCCAGTCTGCAGTGGAAACCTCCAGCCCATCGGGCCGCGGTAAAGCGGCGGGACGGGTGGGGATGGGCGGGGACATAGCAGCTTGGCAGTGGCCAAACCGCCACAGTCGTAATATGGCGGTCTGCACCGCCCGTCCCATGGTGGTGAGACCACCACTGCGGCCCTGGCGGTTCATGGACAGCCAGGGTCATAATGGGGGCTTTAGTCTTGTCAGTAGAGCAACTTCACATCTGATCTCTCCAGCAGTAGAGATCTACAAGGCTCAAGCCTGTGGGGAGGTTTTATATGGGGCTGTGCTATAGCAACCTTGATTCACTAGATTTTGGCAAAAATCCCTTCATTAAATCTCTGTTGAGATTACTGAAAAGTGCCCCTATCTTACCCCTGAGGCTAGATTTAAAGCTCAGATGTATTTCTGATATAGCCTGTTTGAAAGTTATTCTCTATTGTGCCAGAATCTGGACCATAGAAGAATTGGCCCAGTACAGAGACTACCTCAGGGAGATAGTCGACAATTGTTTAGCATCCTCGATTCCCTGGGTTTCCCACGTAAAAACTTGGTTGATCAGGCCAGGTCTGTTAGATTACAGACTGAATCCTTCCTCTATAGCTAGAAATTGTTAAATCAGATTATTGGAATACTGTTTTTCGCAGCAGAACCTCGGTTGTACCATGGGGCAGCCTGATCGATTCTTAATTATTTTCCAAATGTGACTTTCAGTTTTAAGAATTTAGTGATTATGTGAGCGTCCCTTTGGTGAGATCCCTGTTCTTTACGTTTAGGCTAGAGATCATCCGCTGACAACTTTCACTGCCACATGGAATAAAAGCACTGGTACGCACAATAAGTTATGCCCCATGGGATGTCTGAGTGTTGAAAATGAAGAACACGTTTTGTTTTCTTTGCGGTGCTTATACAAAACAGCGTGCACATTGGATTGCTACCCTTTAGCGGCAGTACCAATTTGAAAACCTTGAGAATCTGCAAGTCAGACTATAGGTGCAGCATTGTATACTCAGTTTCGAACTTCCTGCGTTCAATTTGGCATATTAGACCGAAGGTTGTTGAGGTTAGCAGATCTTAGGAAGGTAATTCACTGAGGCATTTTAGTCTTATTGGAACACATTTTATTCCTTCATATACCTTGCACTTTATGCACATCAGCAACAGTTAATGCTCTGCTGGGACCCCTAACTCAAGTTGTACTTTTAGATGCCTGGACCACATAGCGGACCCTTCTATAGCTGTCCTCAGGCTATGGTTAGAGGTTTTTGTCTAACAGGGATCCTAGTAGTTTGGGAATACTCCAGGGTGCCTACTTATTAAACACAAATAATGAGTTTATCTGTTTTTTTCATGTATTGCCTTGTAAGACGGCTGATCTGTGAAAATCCCCCGGAGTTGTCGAAAACCTGGAGTTCGATAAGTTACTTTATGACCCTTCTAAAATCTGCCGGAAGCACACAGGCCTTACTACAGGATGATTCATTGTGATTCTTATGTATTTTATATTGTATTTGCTGAAAAACTGTGGGCCTCATTTACAAGTCCTTGGTGCCACCTCTGCATGATCTGTGTTTTTTGATGCAGCTGTGGCACAAGCAGTGCACTGCACTGCACTGCTCCAGATTTACAACTGACGCATTGGGCCCATGTGTCTGTAATGTCATGTGTCAGATTATACATGCACCAGGTGTAATGTATGCAGCGTAGGCGTTCTCAGGCAAAACGCCATGCAGAACTGATGCAGTGAAATTTACAATATTTCACTGCGTCATTCTTCAACTTCACTGCATTGGAATTTTTCTTCCTGCTCAAAGCAGGCGTAAAATTGACGCCTGGCTTTTTACAATGGGAGCCTCCTCGCATTGCTGGAGCAGCATCATTTTTATAACACTACTCCAGCAATGTGTGAGTTTAGTGCTAACAGGTGCGTCAGAATTTCTTATGTATCTGTGAAAATGTGCACCATGGAGTTCTGTTTTGTAAATAGAGTGCATCAATGGTGTCGTTAGGGGATCTTAGGGAAGCACAAGAAATCTGATGCATCAATACCAATGCTTGAGGTTCTTGTAAATGAGGCCCTGTGTTTTTAACATGTCTTTATTTTATTTATTTGCGCTATTATGTACTTTTATAGCTCTGTTGAGCCGAAATAAAGTTGTTGTTGTTGTTGAATGTAGTTATAACTTATTCTGAACTGGGGCATGAGGTTAACCCCGTTATGGATTTAGGTTTATCACCTACCACAGAGGGTTTGGGGTTCAATGCTCTTCACATCTGTTGCTTTATATTTGACAGTATTTATTATCAGTTATTGCAAGAAGTCATAATAACTTAAACAGTGGCATATTTTTGTATGATTGGACCCAGAGAACAAAAAAATCAGCCTAAGGAGCAACAGAAATGCAAAGTTGTTTATAGCATCAAGAGGTGTGAGTGCATTATATCTTTGGTATCCTGGGGTAAAAACGGTGGCATGCCTTGACTGGCTTCACCCAGAGAAGATAAAGGAAGAGAATTGCATTTTACCAGTGGCTATGTAGATTTTGCTGGTACAGACAAAGAGGTGGCCAAAGTGAAACCTAGGAGTATACTGTAGAATGTCCACCAACTAAAAACTCATCATAAAACGTAAGGAGTTGGAAAGATGCTGTATTTTTATAAGAAGTATGTTAGAAATGGGGTTTTTGGTTGGCAGTCAGGTTACCCTCTGTCCAAGCAAGAACCCTCACTCTAGTCAGGGTAAGTAACACACAATCCAAAATTACCCTGTGCCCACCCTCTGGTAGCTTGGCACGAGCAGTCAGGCTTAACTTAGAAGGCAATGTGTAAAGTATTTGTGCAATAAATCATACAATAACACCACAAAAATACACCACACAGTGTTTGGAAAAATATAGAATATTTATCTGGATAATTGTAGGTCAAAACGAATGAAGATGCAATGTGAAATTGTAGAGATATCACTGAAAAGTGATATTAAGTGTCTTAAGTCTTTAAAAAGCAAACAAAGTCTCTTTCAAGCACAAAGTACCTGGTTTACAGTGGAAAATCTCAGAAGAAGAGATATGTGGAAAAATGGTGTGTGCGTCGATTTCTCTCCTGCACACACGGACTTCCGTCGTTATTTTTCACGTGGGGAAGTCGTGCGTCGTTTTCCGGCGCGTGGACAGTCTCTTTCTGTGGTTCGCGGGATTACCAGATGTCCCGGGGTCTGTGCGTGGATTCTTCAGCTTGTTTTCCGGCTGCGCGTCGTTCCGGGAGGCTGTGTGTGGAATTTCCGTTCTCACGGCAGGCGTCGCGTCGATTTCCCCTCTGGAAGTCGGGCGGCGTTGTCCTTGCGAGGCCGTGCGCCGAAGTTCCGGTCGCCCCGAAGGCGTCGCGTCGATCAGCATCGGTGTGCGGCGATTTTCTCACCGCGGAGCAAGCTGTGTGTCGAAATTTTTGGCGCACGAAGAGTCCAAATGAAAAAGAGAAGTCTTTTTGGTCCTGAGACTTCAGTGAACAGGAGGCAAGCTCTATCCAAGCCCTTGGAGAGCACTTTTACAGCCAGACAAGAGTTTAGCAAGGCAGCAGGCCAACAGCAGGGCAGCAGTCCTTTGTAGAAAGCCGACAAGTGAGTCCTTTGAGCAGCCAGGCAGTTCTTCTTGGCAGGATGTAGTTTCTGGTTCAGGTTTCTTCCCCAGCAAGTGTCTGAGTGAATGCACAAGGAGCTGTCAACTAAACCTAGCCAGACGTGGATTGTAAGGCACAGAAAGATTTAAGTGCAGAGAAATGCTCACTTTCTAAAAGTGGCATTTCTAAAATAGTAATACTAAATCCATCTTCACCAGTCAGCAGGATTTTGTATTACCATTCTGGCCATACTAAATATGACCTTCCTACTCCCTTCAGATCAGCAGATGCCACTGCAACAATGTATGAGGGCAGCCCCAATGTTAGGCTATGAAGGGAGCAGGCCTCACAGTAGTGTAAAAACGAATTTAGGAGTTTTACACTACCAGGACATGTAAACTACACAGGTACACATGTCTTGCCTTTTACCCACACAGCACCCTGCTCTAGGGGTTACCTAGGGCACATACTAGAGGTGACTTATGTGTAGAAAAAGGGGAGTTTTAGGTTTGGCAAGTACTTTTGAATGCCAAATCGAAGTGGCAGTGAAACTGCACACACAGGCCTTTCCCTGGCAGGCCTGGGACAAGGTAAGGGGCTACTTGAGTGGATGGCACAACCAGTGCTGCAGGCCCACTAGTAGCATTTAATCTACAGGCCCTAGGCACATACAGTGCACATTACTAGGGACTTATAAGTATATTAAATAGTCCAATTGGGTATGATCAAAAGTTACCATGTTTAAAGGGAGAGAGCATATGCACTTTAGCACTGGTTAGCAGTGGTGAAGTGCGCAGAGTCTAAAAGCCAGCAAAACAGAGTCCAAAAAGTGGAGGGAGGCAGGCAAAAAGTTAGGGGTGACCACCCTAAGGCATGTCAGGTCTAACAAAGTAATAATGGATTAACTCTCAACTGTCCAATAAATATGAAAGTGAGTAGCACAACCATTGAAATATTGTCAGCCAGACACGTGGATTCCTAAGAATGCAGAAGTTAAGTGTTAATAAAGTATTTTCTCTGGAATCATGTGGTATTATGTTATGTCTAGGTATGTTATGTTGTGTTAGGTTATGTTATCATATGTTATTTTCTCTTATGTTATGCCAGGAGTGTTCGTAAAGCATACTAATGATGAAGATTTTCAGTGCTAATGTAGGTACACAACATGATGTAATTAATGTCCAGGGCTGAAAAGCCACAGTTTCAGGTCATAAACATAGATAGCAAATACTGATAAATGCAAATAAGGCAGACATCATAGAGAAGGGTCTTCTGTCTTACGTTGTGAATCAGGGAGTGGGGAAAGTTGGGAGGCCATGCAGTAAGGATCTGAGAAAACAGACAGGTGTATATGTTTTAGGTCTGGTGTAAGCCAAGACCTTGTGAATTTACTAAAATTAAAAATATAATATACTTACTTATAGGGGCTTATAGCCAGCTCTCTTCACTCATTGTCCTGTTATTGGGTCTTTCATATTTTTCTTCCACCCTCTATACCATACAGCATGGAGTTATGTCTCAGCTCACTTCAGCCATTGCCTAACTTAATTGTGAGTGACAACATTCTGCTTGTTTACCTGGTGCATATTCACTCAATGTAGCTCCTTTCAGCACCAGGTACTTCAATGTCAATGTGGGCTTTTTGAGACCCAAATTATTTTCACAACACTTTCTTACTTGAATACCCACAATCCCATAAGGTAAGGTGTTTGTATGTTTGTGTGTGGAGGGGAAGAGAATTGGTCCATAATTGATAGGGGTGTAGTGTAGGGATTTTGCCTAAGACAACAAAAGCTTTGGATTATTAAAATCAAATAATGTAAATGCAGAATTCTGCATGATTTACTGAAGTGAATTTTCCACCTAATACACAATTTTCAGGAGTAAATCTTAGAAACTGGAGAGCTTCTAGAATTCTACCACTGTTGTACATTACCAGGACTGCTCCTCAGGTTTTTTTTTCATTTCCCAGGGAAGTCAAACACCTTTGCCAGGTTTTAGAGTAAATTTACTGGTGTAGATGTCAGACGTTTCGTTGCTGGGGACTGAGTACTGGGCCCAATTGTTATTATGTAGGAACTTCAGCCCAGGTTTATCAACATTTTGAGCCACTTTTGCACCACACAAGGGAATGCAAAACCCAGATTCTGATTTACCAAGCCACGCAAGGCCACCCTGCGTGGTCCTGCATGGTTTGGTAAATGTGGTGTAATGCAAGACAGCACATGTTGCTGCCTTGTGTTGCAATACATGATGAAGGGGTTACATGGATGGAGTGTGGGTGTTCCCACACATCCACCTATGTATTCTGACTCATTCCCATATTTACCAACACTGGTAGAGTAGACCTAGGAGTTCATCAAAATTGTATGCCTTTCCACCAGAGGCACAACAAGGAGAAATATCTAAATTTCTCCTTGTTTCCTCTTTCTAATTGTGCTGCATTACTGCACAAAAACAGTCCAGTCTGCAATGCACGATCCTTGCACCACAGCGCCAAGGTGCCTGCATTGGCACAAAGCAGTACATTGCACACCAGTGCACGGAGAGGACAGGAATGCACTGTATAATGTTAAATCAGGCGCATTCCACCCCCTCTCCATTTCATGCATCACAGCTCAGCAAGGTGTCTTGCTGCGTAACGTTGCATCACACCTTAGTGAATAAGCCCCTTTATTTGTGCAGAAAATGTTTTTTATGAAAAGGATTTAACCTGTTTTTTGTAACTTCCTTTGGAGGGAATACATTACTTTCCTTGAAGCATGGGACCAATCTAAACATGCAATACTTGAAATTTAAAAAAAACTATTCAAATGAAACACTAAGTAAGCGAGTCTTTGCGATTTTATAGAAGAAAACATATACATTTTTGTGATGAAAACTGATATGAATATAACATGCATAATATTAACAGAACGGTGTAAGAAGATATTTTTAACTCTGCCAGGACAATACGCCTTTCTTACCGTCTTTGAAATGTCACCATGACATTCACTGCCAGTAACAGGCATTTGATGTTTCCTGAAACAGATATCCAATTATCGAAGCACCATATTGGATTATTTATTGATGATCATTAAACAAATCATTAGTGCTATATTTATCACAGGAGGGAGGTACACTAGAGACTGTTGAGATCACAATAATCTTGAATACTAATGCCAGGTGATGAATTAATCACGGTACTTCAGTTTTGAGTGAATTGTACTATACCTTTAAATAAATGACCATGTGTTTCAGACTGCACTATTAAATTGACCTCTTATTCCTAACGATTATTTTACTCGCATGGAAACCCATATCCCATAGACACATTTTTAAAGGGGTCAAGGCGAGAGAAGATAGATAAGCTAGAAGGAAAAAAAAAACAGTTTTCTCTACCCAGTTTTGCATCACTAGCAATCATTGACAATAAGCATCCCAGAATGCTCATTTGTTTGAAGATGCCAGCTTCAGACCTAGGACATATTGTGGCATCACCTGTCAGAATACATCTTTAAAATATTGTTCATGATGTGACGAGATGAGGAAGTAATAGCAAACCCTTATGGGGCTTATTTACAAGCCCCTTGTGCCGCCGGTGCGTCACTTTTCCCCCATATATATAAAGTTAAGCACCCGCCGCGAAAGGGACTTGTAAATAAGCCCCGTTGTTCATAAGGATTGGCAGAAATCAATTATTAAGTTTTAATGGCAGGTGAAACATGTAACATTGCAAACATTAGA
Source organism: Pleurodeles waltl (assembly GCF_031143425.1). Classification (NCBI taxonomy): domain Eukaryota; kingdom Metazoa; phylum Chordata; class Amphibia; order Caudata; family Salamandridae; genus Pleurodeles; species Pleurodeles waltl. The sequence goes on from NC_090444.1 coordinate 1,219,974,702, forward strand.
ATATCCTGGTCATTTGGTAAGTTGGTATGTTATCCAGTGGGACTGGGTGACAAAGTTTAAATTAACTCCCAAGCATCCAACTAGTGATGTTACATACAAAAGAGTGCACCTGTGACACTAACCAATGTATTACTTTCAAACATGAGAGAGAGACAGAGAGGAAGAGAGAGAAATATATCATGGTACTTCCACTTAGCTCTGTTTCTCTGGCCTTGAAATCTTCACATTCGCGTGTAAATGAGCGCCAAGTCAATGATTTTGAAAATACGGATGCTCCCATATCATTTGCACTTCATGACAATCTCCGCTTAAAATGTGCCTTTCCACATAAATACGTTGTGAATTCTTTCCTTGATAGTGTGAAACCCTGATTGATTTAGTGATTGTCTTACTATCTCATGATTTTAACAAAATCCATATATGTTAAGTACAACTTCTCACTACTTCCTCAAAAGTCTAAACATGATTTGAGAATCCAGTCTCATGTTTTTCTGGAAAAACGTACACATGATGCTTATAAAAGCTTCAAGCTCAGTTGTGCACAAAATGAAAATATATGATACGCAGACTGCATATCAAAGTATTACTCCAAAAGTATGAAAATACTGATGCCTATCATGTACATAATCAGCGCCATGTGTACTAAGATATGGACCCCTTTCTTTCTCTCCTTGTGCTTGCACAATTTTAGCTGCCTTGCGCCACGCACACGCTCCTGCACCATAGTGCACCACAGTTCAAGGGTGTGATGTCTAGCATAGGTTTTGTACAGGAGATTACTATTCCAAGACAACCTACTATGTTTAGACAGAGTTGAATAATTTTTCATGCTCACATGTCTCCAGTTTGGTAAGATACGTTAAGAGTACTGTTTAGTATAGTACACATGTAGAGCGGGAAACGTTTGGACATAATCAAATGTTATTCCAGGATTGCTCCTTTCTCAAGGGGGTATAATTTTTTATGCAAATGATGTTAGTAGATGTGAATTTAGCTCAAAACTCATAGATGCGTGTATCAGAATGCCCATATACCACCCAACAAATGCACCGTACTACTTAGTGCCACATAGTGATGTGGGGCTACTTTCCATCAAAGTAAGTCCCTTCCCTTTTGTGAGATTAATGTAGTTCACAGTCATGGACCAAAGCGGGGTAAATGGATGCAGGTTTTCTTTGATGTAACTACACTCTTCAGGAGGAAGAAAGTCCTGTCAAAGGACAAATCATATTATTTGTTTTATTCACAGAGAAGTGTTCTCTCAATTGTCTGTAGGTGGCTAATAAAATATAAACTCCAATGCCTGTAATCTGCATGGAATGTTCCTATTTTGAAAAATCATTAAGATGAAGACATTTCTCTGGGCAGGAATAAGTGATGCTCAACTCTAAAACAGGGACAGTGGTCTTTCGAGCTGTATAATTGCTTCTCCTGGTGTCTCATTATGTGGGTGCTCAAAAAGACTTACAGTGGGTGTGGCTAAAGATGGGTATGCAAGGACAGCTTTCAAGAGTACAAAACAATGGTTTGATTCCAATGACAAAGGTAAAAGTATCACACCTGTCTGGGTGAATAGCCATCTTTTTCCGGGAGCTCTTCTTGACTGCTTGTTAGACAACAAATATCCCAATAGGTCTGTTCTTTTAATGCCTCATGTTCCACTGCAAGGTGGAACCATATATTTGATGATACAGCCTTGTTGGGAGAGGTGTTGCTGTTGTTTAAAATTTCTGTCCATGATAACAAGCGACTGAAGCACCTCTGTGTCAACGGATGAGTCAGAGCACTCAGTTTGGAGCTGTTTCCAGGAATTTGCGGGCCTATAAAAGGCACATCTTGTTAAAGGAAATCTTGTCACCCTACAATAGAATCAAACTTACCTTTACTCTGGGAAGAAAAGGCTGACCTCTTTTGGGAAATTCCAAAGGTATAGGGTCAGCACTGCTCAAAATAATACCTGACAGGCTAGTTAGACGAAATAGAAACGTTGCTGAAAAAAAAAAGCACATTTTATAAAAAAAAAAGATAGGATTTCAATTGTTATTTTAAGTTCTAATAACATTTAAAACTGTGCACTGTGCTTTGTACAAATTTCTTATAGCCACCATGCAAAATATTGAGGAGATTTAGTTTAGTGTGAACACTGTATTAGCTATGTGGAATGCTCCTATTCTTGGATTATAAAATATAATTGCACGCTGTCCATTTATAATAATTTAACACTAGTCTGTATTTATTTATCCAGAAGTTCTGAACACTCATAGACTTCATCCTTCATTACCAGAGCAGAAACAAATAGCAGCAGACTGATTGCAAATTCAGTGGATTCTTCCAAATTTTAAAAAATGTGCTAGGAAACAAAATCCTTACTGACGTTAAAAGTTGGGCTCTGAAAAGGCAAATGACTTCAAGCACCAGGAGACAGATGATGAAAGTCCTGTGCAGAACTTCTAGATCGATGTCTTTGTTGGGGATTGTCTATTTAGGCAGGGTTGGTACCTGTTTGCAACAGCTTCAGTACAAGTGCATAGATATTAGTGCATGCTCTTAACTCTAAAGCCATGACAACCCACTTTTTTACATATAGCATGGCAGTTTGGCAGTTTGGGCTGGATTTAGATATTTGGTGAATTAGAATAGTCAAAATATTTTTTGTTAGAAAGATTTTGGATGAAGTCTTTACATTACTTGGTACTTGTAAATTCATCTTTATAGATCTAGTTCAAAATCTGCAACATTTGGGATGAGGTGATCATGGTAAAACCATCATTATACCATAATGTATAACAACATATGCTGTTACATGAATTATGTGAATCACTGGCCTTCCCTATCATATATTGTGCTTTATGTCAGCAGACCGCATGGAGACAAATATTGAGCTTCTCTATGTCTGTTAATATTCCAACACGTTGCTGTTCTTTATCACCCCATACGCCAAACCCTGGTGATCTTTGACACATGCTTTCCACTTTTTCTTTATTTCTCCTTTCTTTGTCTTTTTTCCTCTTACCTCTTTCAGTTAGGAAGATAGAGAATCTTCAGAGACACCTGTCAGCTTTACAATTGGAGTTTTAGATTTTCCCCATATTTACTCATTGAAAAGTTTGAAGCTACACTACTTGTCCCTTTTGCAGTGCTTAATTTGTGCTTGTTGTTCCTGGTGCTGAGCACCAGCACTTATTTTTCAGGGCCGGGGCTTATTCTTTTGCCTAAAGCATTTGCTGCAAGCAAAACACACATCTGGGAAGGACAGGGGAATAGAAAAATGAAAAAGTGTCACAAAGGGAGAAAGCAGAAAACTGCAAAAGTGAGCTGAAGGGGCAGGGAGTGGCTGTAAATGGATTAAAGAGTCCTGAGGTGGCTATAGGATGACGCTGCCTGAGTATTTCGCGTTCACACATTTAATTGCAGCAGCCACGTGTTTGAGGAGGGCTTTGGGCACCGGCACATTTTTATTTACAAATTAAGCACTGCCCTTCTGTGACCCCTGCCATCACTGCCATGTAGTGACAGTAAGACCCATGTGAAAAAGGAAGACGTTTCTCCAACTCCTGCTTTTCAAGCTGTCCTCTACAATTAGAGGTGTAATGCATTCTGTCAGAGTAGTTGAGGACTTGCTCTTCTCACCTACCATTCCTGGTCCCTACTACGAATTGCTGCTTGGGAGCACACAGGGGTTTGTGGGATGTCAGCAGCAACTGTCTTTCATTAATAGTGCTAGCAATGAATGGAGGTGGAAGCTGTTGAAGCTTCAGCGGTTTTTCATACCACTTGTGCCTCTTGTAATGGCTTTTCTTAATTAGGACATTTTTTGCTAATATGGCTGAATAATTTAATAGACTTATACAAAGAGGTGGTTGTTACTCGTGGAGTAGGTGCAGTGACAGTGGTGCAAGAGGTGTGAGAGGCCTGCTGCATTCCAGTTATTTCTGCCTTTCCCTAGAAAATCAGAGACAAAGGGACCCATTTTCCTTGCTTACATTAGAGCCCATAGCACGCCAATTACACTACTAGACTTATAACCTTAACAGAGGCATACATTGAGCAACAATGCCCCACACCATTGACACTAGCCCAAGCATTGCTAGTAAACAACTGGAACAGTATGTTATTAGCCGAATATAATCCACACAGCAGAGTATGAGACATCATTAAAGACTTTAGGTCGAGAAATGAGAATACAGTTTCACAATCTGTTCTGGTGTACTCTTTCATTGTGGTGTGGCCAGTAACAGACACTCATAGAACTCATTTTCTCTAACAATCTGTATAGAATGTTAGCTATAGAAAGGGTTATCTTACTTTCATAAGGCCCATGATATGGTCTGCTGAATGCATTAACATTTGAGTCCTTAACTATAGTTCCAGTTCCCTAAAGTCAGGCTGTCAGCCCAATCAAATGTTCAATGGCTTTCCTTCTTATTCTTGTTTTTGTCACACTCATGGAACACAGCTTCTTTACCCTTCTTTTGAGTGGGTATCTTTCTTCTTCTCACATTCAGGGAACTACTTTTTTTTGCTTTTAGCGCTCCATGGGAGAGAATGTGTTTTCTTGCTTGTTCCCTGTGTTCTGCTGCCCCCTTAAATCCATGCCCCCACTCTCTCTGCATTGCTTTCCACGCTCATTGGTTAGTTCTTCTCAACCCTCCCAGCCTGACCTTTTCTAAATTAATTTTTCTACCCCTTTCCCATACTTATGCTTTTTTATTTATTTGCCTTTTTGAACTCTGTTAGAAATGGGGTCTTTGGTTGGAAGTCAGGTTACGCCGTGTCCAAGCAAGGACCCTCACTCTAGACAGGGTACAAGAGAATCACCCTCAGCTAACCCCTGCTTACCCCCTTGGTAGCTTGGCACGAACAGTAGGCTTAACTTCAGAGTGTTTGGTGTAAAGTATTTGTACCGACACAAACAATAACTTAATGAAAACACTACAAAATGACAAAACAAAGGTTTGGAAAAATAGGAAATATTTATCTAAACAAAACAAGACCAAAATGACAATGATCCACAATACACAAGTCAAAATATCAATTAAAAAGCAAAAAGAGTCTTAATGTATTTTTAAACACACCCTAACACTGTTAGCATGCAAATGTACCTTCGGTGTGTCTAAAATAACCCCGCACAGGCGAGTGTGTGTCAAAAAGCGCTTGTGATGCATCAATTTCACTCACAAGCAAGACCTTGTGTCGTTTCTCCTTTCGTCAGGTCGGGCGCATCATTTTTTCCCTCTGCAGGAGAGCAATGGGTCGATCCAGTCAGCACTTTCGGGTTCAGGTAGGCCTTGCGTTGTTTTTACATGCCAATTGGGGCTTGCGTCGGAAACCAGCCACACGATGATCCGAAAACCACGCAGCGCGGGTTGCAATCTCCAGCCTCTGTCAGCGATACTGTGCATCGTTTCTCGAGCTCCGTGCATTGATTCTTCGGTCACATTACAGACGAGCATCGATTTTCAGCTGCGAAGCCGGCGGCATGTCGATTTTTCAGCTGCAGATTGGAGTCGCGTCGATCTTTTCACCGCATGGCATTCTGTGCGTAGGTTTCTTCCTCTTAGGCTGCCAGCTTCTCCTTTCAGGGTCCCAAGAACTGGATGGGCACCACTTGGCAGAGTAGGAGTCTCTCCAGGGACTCCAGGTGCTGGCAGAGAGAAGTCTTTGCTGTCCCTGAGACTTCAAACAACAGGAGGCAAGCTCTAAGTCAAGCCCTTGGAGATCTTCACAAGAAGGAAGGCACACAAAGCCCAGCCTTTGCCATCTCACTATGGCAGAAGCAGCAACTGCAGGATAGCTCCACAAAGCACAGTCACAGGCAGGGCAGCTCGTCTTCCTCAGCTCTTCAGCTCTTCTCCAGGCAGAGGTTCCTCTTGGTTTCCAGAAGTGTTCTAAAGTCTGTGGTTTTGGGTGCCCTTCTTATACCCATGTTCTCATTTGAAGTAGGCCTACTTCAAAGCAAAGTCTCTCTTGAATGTGAAATCCAGCCTTGCCCAGGCCAGGCCCCAGACAGTCACCAGGGGGTTGGAGAATGCATTGTGTGAGGGCAGACACAGCCCTTTCAGGTGTGTGACCACTCCTCCCCTCCCTCCTAGCACAGATGGCTCATCAGGAAATGCAGACTACACCCCAGCTCCCTTTGTGTCACTGTCTAGTGAGAGGTGAAACCAGCCCACGGTCAAACTGACCCAGACAGGGAATCCACAAACAGGCAGAGTCACAGAAATGGTATAAGCAAGAAAATGCTCACATTCTAAAAGTGGCATTTTCAAACACACATTCTTCAACTAACCTTTACTAAAATATGTATTTTTAAATTGTGAGCTCAGAGACCCCAAACGCCACATGTCCACCCACTCCCAAGGGAAATCTACACTTAAATCATATTTAAAGGTAGCCTCCATGTTAACCTATGAGAGGGACAGTCCTTGCAACAGTGAAAAACGAATTTAGCAATATTTCACTGTTAGAACATATACATCACATTACTATATGTCCTACCTTAACCATACATTGCACCCTGCCCTTGGGGCTACCTAGGGCCTACCTAAGGGGTGCCTTACATGTAAGAAAAGGGAAGGTTTAGACCTGGCAAGTGGGTACACTTGCCAAGTCGAATTTACAGTGAAAACAGTTAAAACTGCACACACAGATACTGCAGTGGCAGGTCTGAGACATGATTACAGAGCTACTTATGTGGGTGGCACAACGAGTGCTGCATGCCCACTAGTAGCATTTGATTTACAGGCCATGGGCACATCTAGTGCACTGTACTAGGGACTTACTAATAAATCAAATATGCCAATCATGGATAACCAATTACATACACATTTTGCAACGGAGCACTTGCACTGTAGCACTGTGGTAAAGTGCCCAGAGTAACAAAAACAGAAAAATCAGAGTCCAGCATACATCAACAACCTGGGAAACAGAGGCAAAAAGTTAAGGGAGACCACGCCAAGGATGAAAAGTCTAACAAACTCCCTTCCCCTACCCTCCCAGCTCCACCTTTGCTTCTACCCTTGTTCTCACCACTTAACGCTATTCACATTCCCGATGACCCCTCTACAACTGCCTCCACCCCTCTCCAAAGTGTCCTTTTTTCTTTTTCGAATGTGCCTGGCAGACATAATTTGCTGCCATTCTGCCCTCCTTTTTAAAAGCTGCTTTTGCATATATTGTATTCAATATTTTTGTATTTACTGCTCCAAGAGGGTGTCCGCTATACTGAAATGCTACAAAATGTCATATGCATGTGTAGTGTCACATACATGTATATATGTCATGATGCTGAGCGACCATAGTGTCATGAAGTATATGCTTACGTATGAGATTGTAGTGAATCCTTTCTTGTTTTATTGGGAAGAAGGAGTTAGCTTAGCTTTCTGGCTTGCAGACTTGTGCCCCCATCAACTAGTGACGTTTACCCTACTTAGCTTGCTCTGTTTTAGTAGAATTATTTAATTATATCTTTCCAAGATGGCTGCATTGTTTTTAGTTACGACGATGTTTTAGTTTCATGCTCTTAGTGCCACTCTGCTAAAACGCCACTATCAGCGCCAGAGATAGATAAGATGTAGGTATTCACATTAGGTACTTTCCCACTTTGTGCTTTCAAGGGAATTGCTAATGTAATTGCTGCCCCAAGCATGTCTTGTTAGCTATTGTTTGGAGACAGACCTACATTAGGGGTTCAATCAGATCTGCATGAATGCACCTTACACAGAAAGATAGTCTGAGGGGTTCCTACCAGATGCCATCGCCACTATCTATGCTGTACGTCGCCTTGATGCTGACCCAGTCTTCATGTCCCCACGGAATCTGATCTAGAGACCTCATTCCAAGGTAACAAAGGTTGGGGGGCTCTTCTCATGGACCTGGTACTAGCAGATTAGGTTTAACACACCTAGCTCTTTTTAGGTTAGGGGTTAGGCTCATCATGCTAGGGTATTAGGACATATTTCATATCTCATGTCATTTCATGTTATTGCAAGACGGTGAGGGTCTTTGTATTAAAGAAGCTCGTGTTCACACTTCTGCTTCTTGCATTATTCATTATCCTAAGCATTGCAGCCCATGCAACTTATCGTAGATTGCAGTCTTGTTAATAAAACCTATTGAAAACTTTACTGCAACTCTTTCATTGCTGCTGCTTGATTGAGACATGTTGTTTATATGAGAAAGGGGTAATCTCCGTTTAACCACTACACTCCATGAGAGGTTGCACTCTGGAGTCCATGTGTAAAGGGTGCCTCAAATCACCTTTTACTGTTTGGGTTTTTGGTGAGGTACTGCTTGTGAGCCGGAGGTTTGTGACAACAGTTGAGACTTGTTGTAGGACTGGCATAGTCACCTACAAACATAAATACTGTCATCCATAAACCAGCAGTCTAACTACGACAAGATGACGCACGCACATCATCATGCTTTGTTTTTCTAACTGTTTTTTCTGATGTCGTTTACCATCTTCAAGCAAGCATTTTCTTTTCCTTGTTGATGCTAAGAAGAAACAGAAAAATAATTGCCAAAGCCAATAGGTCTTCATTGGCAAAGCCAAAAAGTAGACCTATTGGCTTTACCATTACTCGTTATATTTTCTCCTTTACTCAATTATCACCCTATCCTTATTGCTTCTTAAAGTTCACTCTGTCCCCTTGGTAATCTATGTGTTATTATATTTGTTATTATTATGGCATACTGTGTGTCACTAGTCTTACTTTCTTGTTTTTTCTCACTTCTCTCACAATTAACTTCCACTGCTGGATGTTTATATGTTCTCCCATTATTTTCTATTATGTTATTGTTATCCTTCCAGCTGTTTTAAATGCTATATTTGTAAATATTCTGTTTTATTTTTATAGCACGTTAATGTAGCTCCTTTGGTGTTCTCTCTCGATTTTTCATTTGGTATTTTTATTGTGAAATGCTGTAACGACTTTGAAGCATGTTTCCATTGTACAAATCACAAAACATTAGGATACGCATTAATAGCATCTTTAATTATAATGCTTGGAGACAAGAGTTGGGTTCAAAGTATAATATACATAGGGGCATATTTACATGCCCTTAGTGCCACTGGAGCATCACTTTTTGTGAAGCTCTGGTGACGCTGTGCACTGTGCCATTTTTACAAGGCGGCGCTAAGCCAAATTTTGTGGCTTAATGCTGCTTTGTAAATATGGACCCCTCTGATGCAGTTTTCTGCTGCAGGGGGATGTGCAATGGGTGTTGCTATGGGTGTTCCACCACAACATCAGTTGCTTTTGACTCTGCCCCAGATTTACAAGAATTCGCAAATCTGTGGCAGTGCCAAAAACTTATGCCAACCCAGGGGAGGCGTTTGCATGGTGCAATGACGAGAAATACTTTTCTTTCCCCTCGTTTTTGCTATTGCAATGTGTGCTTCATTCTGCAGCACACAAAGAAAGAGGAAAACGTCATAAATTATTGTTTTTGTGCAGGAAGCTATTCCTTGCTGCACATAAACAATCATTCAGTAATGACGATTTGCTACTTCTATGTGTGCTGAATTCTGCAAGCACACATAGAAGTAACAAATCATCATTGTAGATTTTTTAGGTGTCCCTTCCTGCACAGAAACAATCATTCCATTTAATGCAGCCACCCTTCCACGATGGTGCAAGGATACCTGCATTGGTGCTGGCAGCTACATTTAGCACCAGCTCTAGGGGAAACACAGGGATGTTCTGTATTTGTGTAAATATGAAGCATCCCTGCATTACAGAAGTTTCGCAGCATGGTGCTGCCAATTTTGGTGCAGCGTCACTATATGCCCCAAAGTATCACATGCAATACAATGTATGAAATGCAGAATAGTCATGTACCTCCGAATGTGCACGTTCCCTCTTATTCAAATGCAGTATTATACAAGCATTGTTGGGAACTTTAATTTAGTACACTCATGCAATATATGATTCTGTTTACACTATTTTCTTTCATCCATTGACACAGGAAAACAACAGAACATCTGCAATAGTGATTCGTCGGAGGAACAGTCAATATTTCAATGTTCTTTGAAACACCTAGGGGCTTCGTTACAAGCCCCTCGCGCCACTGGTGTGTCGCTTTTTCCCATATAAAAAGTGTCTCACCGGTGGCTTGTAAATAAGCCACCTATTGTGCAGGAGCATAACAGAGCCCCTACACCCCATTCGGCGCATAACACGTGGTGCATAACTCAGTTATGAGGGCTCCAGGGCCCTCACTTTTATTGTGGTATATAGGGAAGTTATAGCTTTTCGGAATGACAAAGTTATAATTGTGTGTATCTTAAATATGGTACTATTGTGTTCTTTTCTCCTATTTTCTTGCTGTGAATCTTCCTTCACATTGGGTTCAATCACAATTAACCAGGGCCTCTGATATTACCCCCAGGTCCCACCGTCCTTGTCCTCTTCATTACTATATGGAGAGGAATCTCTACATGATAGAAAAAGAACACGAGGAATGCTCTATCCCCACCCCGCCCCCACTGGGGAGGACATAACCATGTACTTACCCAGCATTCCTCCTGTTCTTTTTTTCTGTCCATGACAGGGTGACGAGGATGAGCTGCTCCTGTGGGGCTTGAGCAGCGTGATGGCTTCCTCCAGGTGAGCCATGAGGAAGCTGGCTGAGGGTGAGCTTCTGCTCGGGTGCTCGGCCCCGAAGCTGTGCTGTATCCTGGAGTTCAGCCGCTGGGCTGCTGGGCGGGTCCTATGTTCGGCTCTTCGTGGCTGGGGCAGCTTCAGGCTGCAGAAGTGCCTCCTTTGCTTTCGGGTTGCTGTTTCATGCCGGCAACATCGTGGTAATGCTGGTGCTGTGGCCGTGGGGTACCGGTGAGTGTATTTTTGTTTCTTTTCCGTTGTTTGCTGCCTATTTGGTGTTCTTTTCAAGGGCTTATATATTTCCACTATTGGAGCTGTTTGGTGGGGATTCTTCTTCTGGGCTCCAGTTAGGGGTGGAGCGTCCGGTGCTTACCGTTTCCAACCCCCTTTTATTTTTGTTGCTGGTGGAGTTGTGGTTGTTGCTGGCTCCTGTTGTTCGGCTGTGCTGAGTTTTAGACTTTGTTATGTGTAAACACACATCCAAGAGGAGGCATGTGGAGGTTTCTTCATCCTCCACTTCTTCTTCCTCTTCTTCCTCCTCTTCCCATGGGCATGTTTAGAGGAGCAGGAAGCAAGATGATGCCCATCTGCGCAAATTGATTCAGGAGACCTTGTTAGAGTTTCAGGCCATCCCTCCTGTTGTGGTTCCTACTGGGGTGGCTGCTTCCCCCGCTTCCAGTTCAGCGTTGGAGGGTCCTTCTCAGGAGGAGTAGAAGGGCAAATATACTTCGAGGGAGTTGTTGCCTCCTTTGGTCAAGCATAAGAAAGTGAACCTGGACTTACTAAGGGATGAGGTTCCTGACACTTCTTCTGGCTCTCTTTTGCACCATTTCCAGAGTTCTGTTCCTGTGGGTGTGCCTATTCATCCTTGTATTCAGGAGGTGATTAAGCAGGAGTGGAGGGACCCTGACAAGATTCTTCTTCCCAGTTTTTTGGCCAAGTTGTATCCTTTGCAAGATATGGCCCAGGTGTTGCCTGATTCGGTGCCCAGTGACTCTTTTGTCGCCAGTTTGGTTGAACGCACGTCCTTGGCTGAGGATGCAGTTATTCGGGATTCTGTGGATAAGAAGGTGGATATATCCCTGAAGAAGGCATATGCTGGGACTCACTTGGCTTTGAGGGCTGGAATTTATGGAACTTATGTTGCTCAGTCTTTACTATCAGATCCTAAATCCTTGAATAGAGCTCTGGATTGGTCCTCGGACTGCTCAGGGCTGATGTCCCTGATTGAGTGTCAAGTCGAATTCCTGTCAGATATTTCCTTTGATGTTGTGCGGGCATCAGCTCTAGCCGAAGGGGCTTGTGTGTCTGCTCGCTGGAATCTTGTTCTGCAGGATTGAAAAACAGATGCTGCACAAAGGGCTTCTCCATTACGTCTTCCTTTCTAGGGCAATGTGTTGTTTGGGGCAGAATTGGAGGAGAAATAGCATAATTATTTTAAGGAGAAGAAGCATTCCTCTTCTTTCCGTTCCACTTTGGGAGATTGACGTTTGTTTGGTGAAAAATCTCCTGTTCTGGCTCCCTCCAGACGACAGTTTGTGAGATCACAAGGCTGTTTTCCACTGGGCAGGGGCAGGGACAGGAAACACAAGTCCCCCCCACCCCGTCCTAAGTCTCGTTCCTGACTATATGACTGTCCTAGATCTCGAGGTCAGGGCTGTTTGCAGAATATTCTTTCAGCATGGACTCTCATTGCCTCAGATTTGTGGGTTCTGGACATTGTTCGCCATGGCTATCGGATCGAATTTCTGATTGTTCCACTTCCGCCAGGGGTGCGTCCCACTCCATGGCCATCAGACCCTGGCAAAAGGAATGCACTGAGGTTGGGCATCAGTTCCTTGCTGCAGAAGAAGGCGGCGGTGCTAGTCCCACCATCGGGACTGGGTCAGGGTTTCTATTCCATAATCTTCTTGATTCCAAAACATATGGGGGCTTCCGGCTGGTTTTGGATTTGAAAGATCTGAACAAATTTGTCAGCCTGTCCCCTTCAAGATAGAGACTTTGCAGAGGATCATTCCATTGGTGCTTCAGAGTCATTTTCTTTGCACCCTGGATCTTCAGGATGCCTACTACCATGTTCCAGTGCATCCCTCAGCTCAACAATTTCTCAGCTTCTGTCTCAAGGGGTGTCATTACCAGTTCAGAGTCTTTCCGTTTGATCTCCGGTCTGCCCCACGAGTGTTCACGAAAGTGGTTGCTCCCCTGGTAGCCTCTTTACATCTCCAAGAGGTGCACTTGTACCCTTATCTTGACAACTGGTTGATTCATGCTCCCTCCCCAGCCCAGCTTGTGCAGGAGTGTCAGTTGGATTGTTCCACTCTGCAGAGACATTGGTTTCTCCTGAACTGGGACAAATGCCACCTGCCTCCATCTCAGGATCTGACATTTATTGGGGTAAACTTTTGCATGGATCACAACAGGGTGTTTCTTCCAGTAGCCAGAATCCATGTCTTGCAGTCTCTGGCTCTGGAGTTTCTGTCGGTGGTGTCTACTCTTGTGCGGCTGTGGCTTCAGTTGTTGGGTCTCATGGCTGCGGCCGTGTTTACTGTTCCTTGGGCTCGATTTCATCTCCTGCCTTTGTGGGTTCATCTGCTCTCCTGTTTGGATCATCAGTTGCACCAGTACAACCAAGAGGTGCCTGTCTCCCTGGGGGTTCACAGGGATCTGCAATGGTGGAAAGAGGGTTTCCTTTGCAGCTCGCTCCTCCATTGGTTTTTACTACAGATGCCAGTGCTTTGGGGTGGGGGGAAACCCTTGGCGACAAGTCTCTTCAAGCCCGCTGGTCTCTTCAAGAGGGGAGGTGTTACTCCAATTGGAGAGAGCTCATAGCTGTGTCATGGTCCTGTATGGGGTTTCATCATTCTCTCATTGGTCACAACTTGGTGGTTCGCTCCGACAACATGGTCACGGTGGCCTACCTCAAAACCAGGGTGGGATTCGGTCCAAGTCTCTCAATCTGGTAGCACAGCAATTGTTTCCCTGGGGAGAACGCTACCTTCAGTCCCTGGTTGCTGTACATGTGTGTGGGGTGGACAATGGGGTGGTGGACTCCCTCTGCAGGTGTTTTCCCCATTTGCAGGGGATTTATTTTTCCAGGGAGGTGTTTCTCATGGTGTGCGAGAAGTTTGGTGTACCCTACCTCGACCTCTTTGCTTCCTGGCTCACTGCTCAGGTTCCTCTATTCTGCTCTCGGGCTCCTCAGCCAGGGGCATGGGGAGTGGATGCATTGACGTTCCCCTGGCCAGACCGGCTGTTGCATGCTTTCCCACCTACCCCCCTCATTCCCAGGCTTCTGGCTCGATGGCTGAGGGAGGACAGGTATGTGATTCTGGTGGTCCCTTTTTGGCCTCAGAGGTCTTGGTTCCCAGTTGTCCGGATGTTGTCAGTTCAAGGTCCTTGGTTTCTTCCTCTGTTTCCCTTCCCTCTCCGGTCCGTTTCTCCTCTACCTCTCTGGAAGCTTTGGCTATCGGTTTGGAAGTTGAAAGGCAAGGGTTAAAGCACAGGGGCATTCCCAGGCATTTAGCCGTGGCCATTCAGCAGTCACATAAGCCATCTACTTTGAAATCCTATGCTAGGCATTGGAGTAATTTTCAGAAATGGTGTTGGGTTTTCTCCATTGGATTGTTCCTTACCGACTGTTCTTCAGTTCTTTTGGGAAGGTTTTGAGAAACGCCTGACTGTCTCTACCTTGCGGGCTTAGTGGTGGCGATTAAGGCTTTTCGTGCTCCATGGGGTAATCTCACAGATTTGGAGGATTTGGTTTCTCGTCTATTGAAGGGTTTTCCTCTTTCCCGTCCTCTGGTGAAGCCTCTTGTTCCTTTATAGGATTTACCTCTGGTGCTTCGTTCTTTGGTCTCTTCCCCATTTGATCCTCTGGAAGACACGGTTCTTGAGTTTTTGACTTTCAAGGTAGTGTTTTGGTTGCTATCACCTTGGCTCGGGAACCCTTTTTGTCTTTTTCTGAGGATTGGGTTGTGTTGCGTCTGGATTCGGCATTTGTTCCCAAGGTGTGCTCTCAGTTTCATCATTCTCAGGAGATTGTCCTCCCTTCCTTGCAGGTGGGGTCTCCTGGGGGAGAGGATTTGGATTGTCTTTGCTGGATGTTTGTAGAGCTCTTTTGGTCTATCTTGAGCGGACTCGATCTTTTAGCAAATCTGACTCTCTTTTCCTTTCCTTTGGTTCCTCTTCTATGGGGGAGAAGGCATCCTCTCTTTCCATTCGCCGGTGGCTGAAGCAGGTTATTGAACTAGCTTATTCTTTGGCCGGCGTTCCTCCTCCCGGAGGTGTACAGGGTCGCTCTAACAGAGGTATGGCCGCCTCTTGGGCAGAAATTAAGATGGTCTCCATCTCTGAGACTTGTCAGGCGGCAACTTGGGCTCTTGCTAATATCTTTGTTTCCCACTATCATCTTCAGAATGTGTTGGGGGTTGGGAGTTCTTCAGGCAGTTTGCTCTTGACTTTGCTGTTTTCATTAAATCACTTTTGGCATGTACCTTTTTGTTTGCCTCTGTGGTTCTTTGTTTTATTTTGGTGGTTTTTTGCTCTCAGGCCGTTCTGTTTTTGGCTTGGCTATTCTCCATATAGTAATGAAGGGGACGAGGACGGTGGAACCTGGGGGCCATGTCTGGTTACTTACCGGTAATCTTCATTACTCCTGATCCTGTAGTCCTCGTCACATTCATTATGCCCCACCATCCCTCCCGGACAGCCAGCCTTCGAGTCAGGGGGCTTGGTAGTTCAGAAGGAATGCTGGGTAAGTACTCCCCAGTGGGGGCAGGGGTGGGGATAGAGCATTTCTCATATTCTTTTTTTCTGTCATGGAGAGATTTCTCTCCATATAGTAATGAATGGGACGAGGACTACAGGACCAGGAGTAAGGAAGATTACCGATAAGTAACCAGACATT
This sequence comes from Pleurodeles waltl, assembly GCF_031143425.1. Taxonomy (NCBI): domain Eukaryota; kingdom Metazoa; phylum Chordata; class Amphibia; order Caudata; family Salamandridae; genus Pleurodeles; species Pleurodeles waltl. Next base: position 1,219,990,212 of record NC_090444.1, read on the forward strand.
ATGGCTGCTGCTGCTGCAGCTTTCTCCTTATTTATATGAATTTAACACACTTGCAACATAATCCACCATCTGCTGCATAATTTGCAGAGTTCATCCAGAAAAAAATGTTTCTTGCTCAAATTACCGAAAAGTAATTTATAAGAGACGGTGACAATGAATGATGAGCAGTAGAAGAACACTTGCCAAGGTTAAGTGGTCACTTTGCAGATACTGATAGTTGAATTCATTTTTTAACTCGCACTAATGAGGTGAAACATTATTCAAGACGGTATTAACGTGTGTCAGAATTACAAAAAAAACTAATAGTCACCAAGAATGTGCCAATTTATGCCCCTAAATTTGCCTTCTCCTGATACATGATTTCATGAAACATGCCCAATAATTTGTTTTTTTACCGCTTACTCCAGTGGCCCTGCACAGGACTTGTGTGACACCTTTCTTTTTATTGTAGGGAATCTTCAGCCTCAAATGACTACTTCCTCGATATGCAGATATAATATTTATCTATTACGAGTGTTTGGTGTTCACTGCAACAAAGCCTAATTGCGAGGACCTTATTTTGTTCTTTACATTATACGAAAAACTCAGTAACTGGGTTTCTTTCCCATAGTACGAAATCATCTGTGTACTTTCTAAGAACTGAGTCGACATTTATTCAGAAAGGACTGTGCTTGCAAATTGCCTAACAGTGACAGATCTCTTTTTGATTTCTTGAAAGACTTGATGTTGCAAATTATTATATAGTACAGTTAAAAATGTTGGGCTTTGGTTTAGTATTGATCAAACCGATTTGTTTCAGTAATATAATTCAAATAGTTTATGATTAATTGAAATTCCGTTGTTTTTAGCCTGCTGTTTTTCAAGATAATGTCAGTTTGGGTAAAATAGCTCATGTTTCGCAACCAGGGCAGTGTTGGTGAACTCCTTATTTGTCTTCATAACATTTTGCATTTGTCTTCATAGTGTAATGACCAACGGTCTCTAAGAAACTCTAAGAAACGGGGTTATTTGTTGAGAGTTGGAAGTCCACTCAGTGTAGCACCACGTTTCTTGTGCCCCTTAGTGCCCCCCCCCCATCCCCAAAGCCACCATGGTGGTAGTTAGGGGAATTAGCCAAATTTTAATGCTAGTTGACACTAATCCTGCAAAGCCCATTGAGGCCCATTATAAATAATGCGGTGCCTCCTTTAAATGCCTGCTCTGAGCAGGCCTTAAAAGTGCCAAAAACATGATGCAAAAAAACCTCTTAGATTTCTTTGTGCCATTTGTTTGGCCCCCTAATGGGGGAATGCCTTCTTTGCATACATTACGCCTGAGGCCGACATAATGAAGCGCAAAGGGTTACAAAGTGGCGCAATGCATGCATTGCACCACTTTGTAAATTTGGCATGGAGATTTTGGCCTTTTTGGGCCACATTAGCGTCATAAAAAATGACACTAATGTGGCGCAAGGAGGTGCTGGGGGCTCTTAAATCAGCCCATAAGTTTTGTTACTTTTTTGCAGACCTCACATTTAATTTGAGATTGGACACAAAGTGAGTTTTTAGACTCTTTGATTGTTCTTTAAAATGCAGCAGTGGCCCCAGAGTTAAGCAAATTCATGTGGCCTGCCTTTATAAACAAACCCTAAGTAATTATAATATACTTTTCAAACTTTTTTCTTTCATCCTAGGCAAATTGGGTTTTTGGTCAGAAACTTTGTGATATTTTAATTTTATCCCCACCCACGGCAATGAATTTTTGTGAGTGTTTCTTGAACAGTTTGCATTTCTATTATTTGCGGACCTCTGAATATAATGTGTGTGTTTAATTTGTGATAACTTTTTTAACATATATTTTACGCTGCTATCATTCCCTCTGCACAGGCATTTTACTGCTGTTGTCTTTTACTGACATTGTATAACAACATTTGTGAGAAAACAGAGCTGATAGCAGAGGCCTCCTAACTTTTTGCCCCCATTTTCCAATTTTTGCTGGTGTTTTCCTGGCTCTGATGGTGCCCTGTGCACGGCTAACCAGTCCCAGGGCCTGTGCTCTGTGTAAAATGAGTGTGCAAATTATGCTAGTTATAATTGGCTATGTCAACCTACCTATAGGTCCCGAGTATATGTTAGGGCGTGTAGGTTTAGGGACCCCAGCACAGATGGTGCACCCATAGGTGCACTGCTGAGGTTTCCAGTGTTATTTTAAAGCCTGCCTTGCTAGCTGCTTTTAAACTAAAGTTATATGCAAATTCAACTTTGAAATTAAAAGTACTTCCAAAGTCTTAAACTACCTTACTTTTTACATGTAAGTCACCCCTAAGGTGTGCCTATGTACCCCTAGGGTTGGGTGCCAAGCAACTATAAGCAGGGACCTTATAAAATAGTTTTTTAAGCCCTGGTGAGGTAAAATAGCCAAATTTGTTTTTCCCTCACTGTAGTGAATGGCCTGCATAGGCCAAACTTTGGGGTGAACTGTGTACTCCTAAAGGACTTTAAAAGACCTTTTGGAAGAAGATCCAGAAATTTATACAAGATTGTAGAAGTTTTTGGAAAAAGCTGCATAGAGGGGCCGACACACTGCGGCAAATCTAGCCGGCTTGCCTCAACCGCGACCCAGCCTGACTTGCAGGTTTCGTCCCGTATTATGGCTTGGCGGAGTCCTGCTGGTGTGGTGGTGGTGACGTGAGAGGACTGCCAGGACCCATCACCTCCAAAATGTCCCCCTCGACTGAGGAGGTAAGTGGGTGTCCGAAGGGAGGGAGGGCAGGGGTCTGTGTGTTTTGGGTACATGTGTGCATGTTTGCAGAAGGTGGTGCTGAATTAGTGCGTGTATGTGCGCGTGAATGGAGGTGTCTGTGTTGATGAATGTGTGGACGGGTGGGGGATGTGTGCATGTGTGCGGACATGTGTGTATGTGTGTGCCGGTGACAGGAATGAAGATTTCTGTCACCCGGTGCATGACCGCCAGGGTTTTCGTGGCGGGGTGACCGCTGCGGAGAGCCTGGTGGTTTGCAGTCTTGTAATGCAGACGACAGACTGGGGCCTGCCACCAGATTGGAGGTGCTCACCGCCGGCCGCGGCGGTGCGACCACACCGGGAGGCCAGGTGGAGTTGTGGATGCTTGGTGTCTGCCAAGCCTCACAACTCGTAATGCCGCTGTCCTTACCGGTGGATCCCCGGTGGTAGGACCGCCACGGCGGGGCTGGTGGTCTCATGACCGCCAGCCTCGTAACTAGGGCCTGAATCTAACTCTCTACATCCTGCAATCTAAAGTTCTCCAAAGGCCTAACTGAGCTTTCCTCCTGTTTTTGGAGTCTCAGGGACATCAAAGACTTCACCTGCATCTTGCTACATGGAGACTCCTGCTCTGCTAAATGGTGCCAAATCCAGTCCTTGGCCCTTTGAGGTGCGTGTGTAGCGCTGCAACACAAGAACTGCCACAATGGCAGGGTGACTCCTCTGACCTCATGCTCAGCATCTGTTGCCCTTCTTTGTGCAGCTCCATCTGTTTGCTGCTGCCTCTTCCTCGAGTGAACTGAGAGCCTGCCTGACTCTCAGTTCGAGTTCCACCTCCACCTGCAGGCTCTTTCCTGCGCCTCACCCTGGTGGCCTAGTGGTCATCAGCATGTAAGTTTCTTCTGTCTCACTTTACTCCTGCTTTTACTCTGCTTTTATTTCTTTTTTTTACTTCTGTTTATTTTTCTGTTTTTTATTCCATTTTGTTTTTCTTTCCTTCTTGTCTCTTTCTCTCTCCCTTAACTCTCCGCTACTTTTCCTGCACCGCTGCTGACCCTTTGGCCCACCCCCTGCCTCCCTCCTAAGCGCTTTTCCCACCCTCCTTTCTCCCAGCTGACTGGACCCCCTGCTGGCTCCCCTTCTTAATGGCGGCCTCTGCACACTGAGAAGGCGACCCTCTGACCTCCTGGTCAGCATCTGTTGCCCTCCTCTGTGCAACTCTATTTGTTTGTTGCTGCCTCTGCCTCGAGTGAACTGAGCGCCTGCCTGACTCTTAGTTGGGGCCCACCTCCATCCCCAGGCTCCCGCCTGCACCTCATCCCCTAGTGGCCATCTGCATATAAGTATGTTCTGTCATCTCTGTTTACTCCCGATTTTACTAGTGCTTATACTTCTGTTTTTTACTTCTGTTTATTTTTCTGTCTTTTTATTCCATTACGCTTTTCTTTTCTTCTTGTCTCTTTCTCTCTCCCATCACTCTCCCCATGGTTTCCCATGCCGTTGCTACCCCTGCGGCCACCCCACTCCCTCCCTGTGAAACGCTGTTTTTGCCCTCCAAGGCTGACGGCCCCCCCCACCTCCTTCCCCTTCTTAGTGGCAGCCGCTGGTGCACTGAAGGCGCACCAAAGGTAAGCCCGTCTGCACCATGGACCCTCATTCTCGCTCTATCTGCCGGTTCAGCTCCAACATACAACACGCCGTCAACCCGGGAAGAGCCTCAGCCTTCCACCTAGCCAACCCGAGGAACATTCATTGACCTTTTTCGTGCAGCGCATGTTCCTGCACCCTCCAAGGACCACCACCCGATCCCGTACCAAGCACGGACGACCACCTCAAGTGCATTCTCCTCAACACATGCTCCCTCTTCAAGTACACAGTACAAGTCTGGGACCTCCTCGAATCGACGGCCCCGGACATCACCTTCCTCACAAAGACGTGGCTCACCCCCACCTTGGCCTAAGACATTGCCACGGCCATCCCTGACAACTACAAAATCATCCACAAGGACAGAGCTAACCAACCTGAAGGAGGCATTGCCATAGTCTACAAGAACACCCTCCGCCTGACAACCACCAACAAGTCACAATCTAAGCCAACCCATGAACACCTACACTTCCAGATTCAGACCAACCCCAACTCCTCACTCCATGGCACACTCATCTACAAGCCGCCCAGACCCCGACCTCAATTCTGCGAAGACATTGCCAACCTTGTCTCCCCCAAGCACCCACCTCCTCCGACTACATTCTACTCAGGGACCTCAAATTCTACCTTGATATCCATAATGACCGCAACACCACAAACCTCTTGGACAAGCTCACAACACTCAGCCTCAAACAACTTGTCAACCCCACTCACAGAACCAGACACATCCTTGACCCTGTCTTTTCAGCAGGGGACAACATCACCATCTCTCACACCTCTGAACACCATGGACCAACCACAAGTGTGTCCACTTTACCTTCATGAAGAACACTGCATGGCACTCTGCTCACCTCAATGGCAGACTCTGGGGCAAAGTTTCAGAAGCACAATTCTCCAATGCTCTCAGCCACGCCCCCCCCACTGGACAGGACAGATGATAACAAAGCTGAACGTAGTCTACACCACTGGTTATCGGAATGCACCAACAACCTAGCCCTCCTCTGGAAACCAGCAGGAAACCGACATAGCAAAACACCTAAATGGTCTACGACAGACCGACAAGAGTCTCCTGCAGACTACTGGAACAGAAATGGAGGAACAGCAGATCAACTGAAGACCGCATAGCCTACAATAACGCAGTAATCTTGCACCACTGAACATCAAAGCCGCCAAAGAAGCCGCCATTCAAGAAAGCCTCAGCCTTAGCGCTCACAACAGCAAAGAGCTCTTTGCCATCATCAAAGAGTTCATGAACCCCGGGACAGACACCTCATCCATTCATCCCTCCCAAGACCTCTGTGATGACCTCACCACCTTTTTCCACTTTAAAAAACAGGACATTTACAAAGGCTTCAAGAACCAAAACCCACCCGCACCACCACGGACCCAGCACCACACCAGATCTTGAACTCCTGGACCACCATCACCAAAGAGGATAACCAAAGACTCATGAATTCCATCCACTCGGGAGCACCCTTAGATCCATGCCCTCATCACATCTTCAACCTGGCCAGCGCCACCATAGCACCTCAGCTGTGCCAAACTATCAACCGATCCTTCAAAACCGCCACTTTCCCATCAGACTGGAAGCATGCCAAGATCAAGCCGCTACTCAAGAGACCCACAGCCGACCCAAGAGAGCTGAAAAACTACAGACCCTTCTCTGCTCCCTTTCTAAGCCAAAGTAATGAAAAAAGCCATCAACCTTTAAATCACTGGATCCCTCGACACCAAATCCTAGATCCATCCCAATCCAGATTCAGGAGCAACCACAACACAGAAACAGCACTCCTAGCAGCCACCAATGACATACGTGCCATAAAAGACCATGGAGGCATGGTCACACTCATCCCTCTTCACCACATTTAACACTGTCTCTCACTCCACCCTCTGCACCAGACTCCACGACGCCGGCATCCGAGATTAAGCACTGGAATGGTTCCTCACCAGAAGAACACAGAGCGTCAGATTATTACCGTTCATGTCAGAACCCAATGATACATCCTGCGGAGTGCCCCAAGGATCATCACTGAGCCCAACGCTTTTCAACATCTACATGGCCCTCCTAGCCAAGATCATCAAACAACATGGGATATACATAGTCTCCTATGCTGACAATCCCAAACTGATCCTCTCTCTGTTTGACAACCCTTGAAAGACCAAGAGAAATTTCCACAATTGGATAAGATCAATCACCACCTGGATGGAAGCCAGCTGCCTCAAACTCAACTCAGATAAGACGGAGATCCTCAGAATCGGCTCCACCCTTTCCACCTGGAATGACTCTTGGAGGCCCACGACACTGGGAAATGCCCAGCTCCCACAAACCCACCCATTACCTTCCAAGTCAATGCCATCTCGTCAGCATGCTTTCTCACCCCGACTCCTCTGAAAGATCTTATAGCGGATCTCCTCCGACATGAGGAAGACAGTCACCCATGCACTCATCACTAGCAAACTGGACTATGGCAACACACTCTATGCCAGCATCACTAAGAAACTACAATCAAGACTACAAAGAATGTAGAATGCAGCAGCAAGACTCATCCTGATATCCCCTAACACAGTCACTTCTTCTCCCACATCAGAGAGCTACACTGGCTCCCAGTCAACAATTGCTTCACATACAAACTCCTGATCCACACCTGCAAGGCACTACACAATATAGGATCGGCATTCCTAAACCACTGCCTCGCCTTTTACATACTCAACAGACAACTCTGTTCTTTCCGGCTCACCCTCACAGCCATTGCCGAAATCCAGAAAAGCACAGCAGGAGGAAGATCCTTCTCCTACCTACATCCCAGACATGGAACACACTACTTCTCAAACTCAGGCAGACTGTTTCACTGAAACAGTTCAGTAAGGACCTCAAGACCTGGTTCTCTGACTGAGCAGCACCTTGAGACCCTTCTGGTGATTAGCTGCATTTTAGAAATCACTGATTGATTGATTGAATGACACTGGTGCGTCACTTAGAAGTGACTCATCCTGCTGCAGAAATGGCACTTTGCTGCTACCTGCACTGAAGCCGTGGATACCGCTCGCAATGCAACATCCCCGATTTACAACGCAGCCCCGCTTGCCCGACTCAGCACCAACGCATTGTAACCAGTGCTCATCTCTTCTGGACAGAGACGCATCAGCGATTATGCCTAATCAGGAAACCACACTTCACCGGCAAGCGCAACTCATCCCCTCTTCTGGATCAATGCGTTGTCACTGAGCATCAACGCAACAAAGGTACTGTCAACATCTGCATGACTCCTGTACCCAACCCGCGCTCCCTCACGATTGGACAGTACTTTTGGACCTGCCCAGGTCCAGCGTGACCAGATAGTTCTGGTTGGAGCTATTGTTTTCTAAACACTGCATTTTGTTCTACTCTTTGAAAATTTGTAACTTGACGTGTATGTTGGATTTTTTTTTGTCATTTTGATTTTGTCTTACTCATATAAATATTGCCTATTTCTCTAAACTGGCGTGGAATCCTTTTGTGGTGTTTTCACGGTTACTGTGTGTGTGCACACATTGCTTCTTTAGTTTAGCCTGACTGCTCCGTGCCAAGCTACCAGAAGGTGAGCGCTGTTTTACTTTAGCATGTGTCCTACTTGCCCTGACTAGGATTGTGATCCCTTCTTTGACAAACCTCTGCCAACTAGAGACCTGATATCTAACATAGTTCAACATTTGTAGACTTGGCCCCACTCTCAGTTAAACGCAGGATAGCAATGGCTTGGAAATCGGAGAGAGGCCCAAAATTTGACATATGGGTGAAGGATGTTATGACTTCAGTGGAAGCAGAAGAAAGGGCTCTTCAAAAGGAAGACACCAGAGGAATTTGAAGAATTCAGAGAAGCCCATTAGCAGGGTTCTGGATTAAAATTCTAGGGACTTGGGAACACCGTGGAGGGACATCGGATTCAGCAAGAGGTCCAGGAGAGGAAGCACACCTCAAGGAAGTATTCTGATTAGTTCACATGAATGTCTTTATTTAGAAGAAGCAGATTTCATCCGTTTTGGCTTATTTCATTATTGGACTTTGGTAAGAGTAGACATATGTGGCTTGCTCTCCTTTCCTGTTAGGCATTGAAGAGACAGATGTTTTAATTTGATTCAAATGAACAGCCAGGGGCTTCTGCACCAGCTCAGCCACCTCAGCCACCCTTGTAATCCTTCGTGAAGCATTTGTTTTAAATTACGGCAGGTGCCAAGAATGTTTGTAAAAAGTATCCCACCAGTAAACTTTGCAGCAAACAGTTTTGCTGGAGGTCCTGAAATAAATAATATAACGGGAGACCACAGCCATGTGGAGACGCCTGAGTCCTATGCATCCACAAAGGCTTGCAGAGGCAGGCTTGGCTTATGCTGAGGAGCTAGACACCTCTACAGTGGCATCAAGATCATTAGTGCCAGGAGATGCTGTGCCTGTGCAGGTTCTAAGTGCACAAGAGGACAACAAACGTGTTTTTATTAATAAAGTGCCATTTTGCTGTTTGTGCAAGCAGATCGTATTTTCTTCAGAGACAAGCAGCTATGCCAGGACAAGCTTGCCCAAGAGCACAAGTGGCCCCCTAGGAAGTAACTTTTTATAAACAGCTTATTTTTCTAATTTTGTCTCCTTTTTGTTTTTAAGACGATGCTGTTGGTGTTTGCTTCGCACTCAAGTTGTTTGTTTTTGTTCTAGCCTTTTAAAACAAATGTAAAATGCCACTAAAATATAAAAAATGGTTGAAAACACAAACATTATTTTATAGTTGCAGAAAACTGTTAACAAAAGTAGTTCTTTTCAGTGCACCCCTATTGTTTATGATCTATTGCACTGTTTCCCTTGTCTTCCTTCTTACAAACTCTTGCATGACTCTTGTAAGAGGGGGAGCACCTAAACGCTTGCTCTCACCTGAATATTTTATAAGCTTTCACTAGAGTCTTGCAAGATTGTAACTTTTTTTAAATGAGAGTTCACTATCTACCCATCACAGTACGTATTACTTACACACTTTCTTTCAAAAACAAGCACCACAATATCCACTCCTACTAATAAAATATATAAAAATGAGTTACAACAATATATATTTATAATCTTCACAGTAGTTATCCCTAAGGCACTTGCTCATTAAATCTAGGGGACAGCATGCCCTTTAGCTGCCCCTTTATATAGCTTTTTTACTTCATTTCCATAACTCCTCAAATTTTCACAGTAAACAGTAATGGCCACCATTTCATTTTTAACATTCCAACAGCCAGCCAATCAGAGCACTTGCTCTTGTGAAACTTAAGGGAGCCTCTTGCAAGATTGTGAAGGATCATGGCAAAATGTGCCTCTCACCCAATCACAGGATTCCATTTTTAAATTTGGTCTCCCACGGACCCCCACGGGAACTCTTGCGAGCCCAACCATCCAAATATACAATTATTTTTTTCTCTTAATTCCTAAAAAACTACTGAACAGATTTACACCACATCACAAAAGCACAATATTCAGCCCAAGATGTAGCTTCCTGCTGAATTTAGTGTAATTCCCTTCAGCAATTTTTGCTGTGTCTGTGTCTAAAGAAGTCTACGGAAACTGCATGGGGATTTTCTGCCTTGGGACCCCCTTTTTTCTCAGCCCCGGCTTCACAGATCACCCTGAAACTCTCCAGGAATTATTTGTATGCTCCTGATATAGTTAATATATATGTAGAGCCAGGCAACTGTGATATTAGTTATTTATAAAGCTTAAAAATGTTTTTACTTGGTGCCCATGGAAAAAGTGGCTATACACATTCATCGGTGGGAGGGGGCATGGCTTCAGCTGGATATCAGTTTGGTATTGATGGTATATTTTAATGCATTTGGGGCCATTTGTACAGAGATTCGGTTTTGTGACTCACAAACTGCGAGTCTTAGGGACTCGCTTTTTTCGAGTTGCACAACCGAATGTACAACAGTGTACTTTACACTGTTTGCGATTCCCAATGGGGTCGCCAATGACCTACCTCATGAATATTCATGCGGATGGTTGCAATTTGTGACTCCATTGGGAATGGCCATACTCACAGGGATGGTGGCCTGCTGGAGACAGCAGACCACCATGTCTGTGACTGCTTTTAAATAAAGCAGTTTTTTTTTTTTTTTTTTTTAATGCAGCCCGTTTTCCTTTAAAGGTAAACGAGATGCATTTCAAAAACAATTGGGACCCCTTCCCATTTGAAAATGTGTCAGCACCAGTTTGAAACTGGTGCTAGCTCAGATTGTTTTGTGACCGCATTCACGGTCACAAAACAATCGTACATCGGACTGCGAATTGCAATTAGGGAGGGAACGCCCCTTCCTAACTGCGACTCGCAAGCCATTTTTGCAATTCTGAAAATAGATTACTGAATCTCAAAAATGAGTCTGTACATCCCAAAAAGCATTTTTCTCGTCACAAACGGCCCGATTCGCAGAATCGGGCCATTTGCGAAGAGAAAAAAGGTATATACATGTGGCCCTTAACTCCGTTGACTTGAAATATATTGCCATTAATTTGTACTTTTTGTCATTTGTATGTCACACAATTTGCAATTAGCATGAAGTTGCAGTGCTTTTTGTAACCTAGGGAGGACTTTACCAAGTGCTCTGAGGTTTCTATTCTCATTTGGTTTTATGGAGATGTAAGGCTAGTATTAAAGAGTGGGGGTGCACCACTGTTAGAAATTTCTTACATATTAAAAAATATACAATGCGTTACAAAGTACCTGCATAACGATGCATACATGAAGAATACAAGAAAAAATATTTATATTGTATATATTACAATTCTTAAACTGTGTTATTAAACTACCAAACAGAATGTGAAATTTGACGAAATGTCAAAAAATGTGCTGTAAATAGTCTGCATTTGTGTGGGAATCACAAGCAAGAGGAAAGGGTGCAGGTGGAGAATGAGCTCGAGACTGTGGAGTTATTTTGCATGAAAACCAAATCTCAAAAAGCTGTTCTGGAAACTACTTGCAGTTCTCAACTTTCCACTTCTCATGTACAACTTGGCACAATCTTATATTTATCCCGAAGAAACAAGCACTGCAGGAATCGTTTTCAGTCTTGCTATCACAAGATAACACACTGACATTTTCCACCACCGATGCTGGAATTACTCAATCCCCCTAACTAGCTACAGTGAAATTGTTACTCTAAATTGAATACCATTACCTCTAATAACATGCCATTACTTGCACAAACGTGGAAGCCTTTTGTGAGTTTTTTTTTTCTTTCCGTTTCAGTTGCTTCTTCGCTGTATATATTTGTCTTATTAGATCAGTATGCATTTTTCTATCGACTCCTCCAGCTGCATTGCTTTGTCACCACGTTCCCATTCATAAAGGGAGAGCACAGTGTTGTCCAAAGTAGTAAAAATGTGCATGTATATAACTGTATCAAATTCATGCATGATGTTAGTGCACTTTTTTGAGGCACAGGCGTCCATTGTCAAGGAATACATTTTTGTTTCAAAATATCATATTTTGTCTTGTTCTCCCGTAAGTAAGACACGTGATACGAGCAGAGGTGGCTCTTCTGCTATGTCGGTGGAGCATCCCCCCCACGAGCCGCAGCCACTGCAAACCTTTTTCAATAAAACAGTAATAAATTATGTTTATTATTGTTTTATTGTTAAATGGGCAAGGGTGATGGGGATGACATGGACAAAGGGGAAGTGTACAGCACTCTCCCTCAGTGTGCATGTATGTTTGGTTGGCTGTCTCGGCCCGGCCAAACACACATGCACACTGTGCTCTCTCCAACCTCGCACTATGTTGTCGGGTTGGAGAGAGTAGGCACAGGCACCCCGTTTGCTTGGGAGAGCCCAGCCAGGGTGCTCCAGCCAATCCTAACGCATGCAGTGTTAGGATGGCCACAGAGCAGGCTGGGAGCCTGTGCCTCCAGTAACCATGAAAGAGGAGCGACACGGCGGAAAAGCAGGTACGTTTTTATTTTCTATTTTTTGGTTGAATTTGTATTTTGTTCCGCCCCCCCACCCCGTCCCTTCACTGTGCAGCAAGCCACGACTGGATACTGACTTGGTACAGAGAAGTTGTTTGATATACATGAGTCTTTATTGGTTCTGTCCCTGCATGCCTCCTGATGGTGCTGAGATCCACCACTTTATTAAAAGTGGCTGGCATATTTTGCACCAGCCAGACCCTCAGGTCAGGATGGAGTGATCATTCTGACCCCAGAAATGCCAATGACTGTCATCCCATTTAGGCATCCTTTCTTAATAGGTATTAGTTACACTAAGATTGCAGAGGTGTACAGCCATGTTCCAAGTTGTGATACTGTAATCATGATGGACTTCATTTTGTAGAGTCCCAGAAAAACCTGCATGCACCAATAACACAACACTCATAATACATCATCTCAAATTTGGACGATCAGTTTCGGAGGCCTAAGTTGCAATTAGGACATCCAAATTGTTGAATGTGGGCTTTAAAAATGGTAACGACCTTACATTCCATTACATAATATAACATCACATTGTCCACATTGCGTTGCCTACTGTAATGTAATTTAGCATAGCATAGCAGACCAAAGCGTAACATAGCATAGCATAACATAAGATGTCTGCGTCTCAGACAAGCTACCACCAACCAGTCTGGGATGTATTCGAGCCACTCTCTGACATTTCAGAAGTTCGTACAACCTCCATCAGCTTTTAACATCTGACCTTTTTCTTCCATTTAATTAAGTCAGCAAGTAGTGGAAACTTGACTTAGGATGACCATTCACTGCGAACCTTTGCCCTCTGTTGCTTCCTGTACAAGAGGATACCACCCAGAGATGTTTCTTGGATACTGGACTAGAATATTCAGGGCCCAGTAGTCACGTCCAGGTTTTGCAAACAGCATCCTTTATCATTCCAGAGGCAGCGATGGAACATTCTTTTACTTCTGCTGCTTGAATGAGCATATGCTAAATTTTTCATATTTCAAAGGTAACTGTTGTTAAGCTGTAAGGCACTGCTAAAGCGTATGGTTTCTTGTCATTCTGTCTCTAATGATGTAAACAAATCATATAATGTTACTTATTCCATAAAACAACATATGCCTGAAGGAGCTCATAAATTGTCGGCTCAGACAATACAGTGAAAATGGCAAGTAACTGAGCTCATATTAACTCGAACAAAAAGGAAAATAATTTACAGGACACGAAGTCTTTTTTTCGGATTGTTATATCATTACTTTAAAACTGCAGAGAAAAACCGGCTACCGCAGCCTAAAAGCGAACTTTTTAATTATTTATCTTATAAAGCAGTCATTTTCTTCCCGTTAACTACGCATATGTAAATATTTAAGTTCAGTTCTTTAAATGCCCGAGTTACAGTTGTGCCTATTACCAAACGCCATTTAACCACTGTGGTCCTAATGTGTACATTTCTTTAGAAGTTCAACATGCCTTTATACAGGAAAGCTGCAGAGCTCTACCAGCTTTTTTACATTTAGTTGAATTTTGAAGTACAATAGTGGCCGCAACAAACCTTGTTGTGCCATGGCCTGCATTTAATATCGGTATTTGTTTATTTGCGTGGGGTCAATTTCCCATGCAAAAGAGATAATTTAATTTATTTCTTTGCCTGATTGCTTATTTAATGAAACATTCACAGGAGCAAACAGGCATCAGAGACAGGTGTCCAAAACCTGCTACTCATGTGTGGAAAAGCGTTTTGTGCCCTCTCTATGGTGGGAAGCGGCTTGTTAGGGGACAAGCGTGCCTAGAACCAGCCTAGAACGCCCTCTTGTGGAGTCAGGCTAAACGCCCAGAGACTCAAAGACTGGCCGTGTTCCACGCATTTTTTCCTGCACACAGTGAGAGGCATATTTACTTGATCCTTTGCGCCGCCGGAATGTCACTTTAAGTGATGGTCTGACGGTGCACACTGCAGGTCCATATTTACTAGTCCATGTAAAGCCACCCTATGTGGCTTTTCATAGCCTTGCAAACATGGACTGAGTCACCACAGCGCAAGTCGCTGCATTGACTCACCCTGCAACAGTAAGGCATGCCATGAGCATTACGGTGTGTGTTCCCACGAAACACCCATGGCATTTGACACAAAAGCGTATGCCTCCCAGTGGAGGTGGAAGGGAGGCACAACAAGGAGATATACCTTTATTTCTCGTTGCTTTTCCTTTTTTTGATGTGTGTTGCATTCTGTAGCACACATAGAAAGAGGGAAATACCTCTTGTGATTGTTTTTGTGCAGGAAGCTGTCACTTCCTGCACAAAAACAATCAACCTTGCAATGCAGACACTCTTGCACCGCGGTGCAAGAGTGCCTGCATTGGCCCTTGGCAACTCATTGTGCGCCAGTGCATGGGAAAATGACAGGAAGGCGCTGTATCTTATATATAAAGCACATTCCTGCCCTTTTCTTGTGATATAGGACAGCGCAGCAAGAAGGCTTGTGGCGCTGCCCTGCGTCCAAAGATTGTAAATGTGCTCCTGAGTGTGAAGGAGCTGCAGCAAGGCCATGTGAAGATATGGAAATAATCTTTCTATTCGAAACCCTTCTTGCTATTGAAGATATTTACTAAGAGAGCTGTGTTTGACTTTCACTTAACCCTTTGACTTTGGAGCTCTGACAGTTCACAGACATGGCAGCCACTTTACTGATGAAGCAGCAGAAATTCAGCTTGTTTGCTAAATTCTTATTTACATTGCTTTAATGTTTTAGGTTTATGTACTTCGCCAGCACTTGTGAGTAACTATCAGTACATAAAAAACCTAGCTATTAAACTTTCAACTGAGGACAGCATGGTGCCCCGACTCCTTTCATACACTATAGTCACCTTCACTGACCACTTCACCTGAATCCACCATCCTTTAATGGTGGACATCTGATGCATATGTACTGGTGTTTACCTTGGTTAGAACTACTTGCATGTGTTTTATAGATGGAATAATACATGAGGAATATGGCCGGTCTGGAAATGGGCATCTTCTGTGCACACCATCTTGTGATCAGATGCCCCAGTACAAACGTGCTGGACTGCCCATGCTGAAGAAACACTTTAAAGGATATATTATTCAGTGTGAACACTGCAATATCACACATTCCCAATCTGCAGCTCTCAGCACTTTGTTCTCCATCTACTCACCAGCATTGACTTTCAGTAAAGCCCTAAGCATTGATAATGCATAGCGGTTTCTGAATTGCTAACTCTTTAAGCACTTTTCATTTGTTATTATAAGTCCTCATTCCTGGCCTGTGCGAACATACTTGTAAAGAGCAGATGGAGGATCTTTTGTAGTCCACACCAGGAATGGTGCAAGTGTTTTCTCACTCCAGGAAAAGAAGCATAATACCACTAAAGTACTCCCTGTTTCCTAAGAGGAAAGTCATTGTACTTGCCTTTTTTTGGGATTCTGCTCCAATGTGTGGTAGTAACCAAAAGAAGAGCTAGCCCACATCCACATGATCTCTCATCCCCACACTAGTACAAAAATGTAATATTAGCGCCAAGAAACTTTAGCATAAAACCTGTGCTCAAGAAATACTTCATAGAATTGAAAACCACGTATGGGCTCTAGCAGGAGCCTGACCGAGAATTAAAACCTATCACGGACCAACTTGAAAAATGGTGTAGTTTACTTTTGCTAATCTAATTGCTGGAAACAATTTCAGCACTGCTGTGGCAGTTTCACAATCAAAACCGGCTTCACTTCCGTAAAAGCGCTTATAAAATCAGACTTGTCACTGTAAAAAACGATTTTGGAAGGCGTCCAGTCACAAATTGATACTGCAATTGGCTTACAGGCAGCCATTCCACAAAAATTCACTAGGCAACGGGATCTGTGCTTGACTATGGAACCAGTCAGTTGATACTGATGTTAGGTAGTTTTACAGAATTATGAAGTTCAAGGAAAACAGTATGTCATTGTCATTTAACATTTTGATCCTTCGACTTTAGGGATGTTGCATTGCCCTTGCGTCACGCAAGTTAACACAAGGGCAACGCAACACTAAAGTCAGATTTACTAAGTGTGGCCCTGTGTTGATTGGTAAATGTGTAGTAGCTGCTTTGTGTTACTCTGCACCAGGGAGGTGTTCAGGGGGTGGAGCGTGGGTGGTCCCATGGATTCTGGCTTATGCCCAGATTTACCATGCGTGGTAGACCTAGGAATGCGTCAAAATGCTACGCCTTCCCAGCAACACACATAGAAAGAGGAAAAAGCCTCAGAGGATTGTTTTTATGCAGGAAGGTCTCCTTTCCTGCTCAAAGACAACCCTGTGTACATCTCAGTCACGCTTGCAACCCGGCACAAGTGTGCATGCATTTGTGCAAGGCAGCACATTTTGCGCCAATACAAGAGGAGGACAGGAATGCACCTTATAATTATAAATGTGGCGCATTCCTGTCCTCTACCTTTCATGCAGCACAGCAAGGTGTCTTGGTGTGTTGTGTGAAAGACTGATAAATCTGGTCTAAAACTGGAAGGATCTTCGACTTTTGAGATGCCTGTTTTATGGTGCCATGGAAGTAAATAGATTGAATTCTTAAAGGCTGCAGACAGCTGGCTACAAAAAACGTAGACAAAAGAAGTTGTTCGAATTATACCAAGAAATGAGCACACTGGGGTCTTGATCGAGCTGCACTCTGGGACGTTTGCTCTGTCTCATGAACTTGGCTAATGAGTTTATTTCAAGTCACAGCAGGAAGGAAGTTCGCCCAGTGCAAAGTGCAACAAAGTGAACCAAGAAATGTCGCTTGAGCAGCTCCTGCTGCTGAGTAGATGCCTTCTCTGTTCTGCTAATCGCCAAGCAAGGGGGGAAAAGTGCAGTCTGTCAAATTAAAACAAACCTTCCCTCAGGTCAGACTTTTTGCTGCATTTTTTAGCATCAAACAGTTATGCAAAAAAAAAGATAAAACGATTGCCTCTTAATTTTTTCAGCGCACATCCTTGTTTTACTAGAATAGGTAACAGATGTTTACGAATTCAAACTGCAATAAAGCCAGTAGAGCACACCTGAGATGTAGATAATTGTTTTTTTTTTGTTTCTTGCTAATAACATTTTTGTCAAGTTGTCTTCGAAACAAGCGATGTAGACTTTTGTGGCGTGTTCCACCGAACATTGAAATGGAAAATCTTAAACTTTTAAACGGCATATACCAATAGTGCAGCAGGTGCAGTCCCACCATTTCTCGGAGGTGAGAGGGGCACCTGCACCCCTATTATGGCTGTCTTTCAATACATAATCTGGGGTTAGCAGTACACATTTTAATTATTTGCTTTAGGATCTATGTCCTCATTACAACGCTTCCACCTTTAAGGTGTCTGAACCAAACACTAACATAATTATTTCACAAAAGGAAGAAATACAATTATATTTCTACCTTAGTATGATATTTTTTTAAGGGAGATTAATATATACAATAGCTGAAAAGACAAACCTATTTTTGCAGCCAATGACCTGACTGCTCTTTGGCCTTTTTTCATGCTATCTTTCCCCCTAAAAAGGCAAATCTGAAATAGCTGAGTGCAAAAGTGCTTCCACGACACTGCACGTGTTCTGCCTGTAAGTGGAGGATCACCTTTGCTGGCTCTCTTTATTCCTGCTCCCTGGACCATGAAAAATGCTGTTCCCAAGGAAAGTGGCCATCTGAGCTGACTTTATTGGCTTTGTGCTGATACAACAAAACGAACTCGGCGCGCTCACTTAAGGGTTTATAGGCCTCAGCAGTTCTGATACCAGCGGAGGTCATGGCATGCGGGCGCCCAATCAGATAATGCAAAGTAGCGCTGTTGTCCTTGCGTCCTGTCCCGGGGACAAGTTTTCCAAAAAACAATCTCGCCGAGACAAGGCCTTGTAATCAAGGCGGGGTTAAAAAGGGCTAGTTGTAATGTTTTTACAAGTAATAATGCTTTTCACAGACAACATCTTCAATCGGTAAACCGTTTAGTCAGGGAGAAAATGCTAGGTGTAACCGAGCACCAGATGCTGCCGTGGATTTTTTTAGATTGTGCATCTTGCTCTGACATTGCGTCACTGCATTGTTAAACTGCGTTTGCTATTCAGCTGCACAGCATTAGTTATGCACATACAGGGGCATATTTATACTCCGTTTGCGCCGGAATTGCGTCGTTTTTTTTGAAGAAATTTTGACGCAAAACTAACTCCATATTTATACTTTGGCGTTAGACGCGTCTAGCGCCAAAGTGCATGGAGTTTGCGTCATTTTTTAGCGTGGACACCTACTTTGCGTTAAAGAGATGCAAGGTAGGCGTTCCCGTCTAAAAAATCGACTCCGAGGCATGTGCGTCGGATTTATACTCCCGGGCAAAATTCACGCCCGGGAGTGGGTGGGTAAAAAAAAATGACGTACGGCCGCTTTTGCGCCGTTTTTTTTTAGCGCCTGCAAAAGGCAGGCGTTAAGGGACCTGTGGGCTCTGAAGGAGCCCAGAGGTGCCCTCCCATGCCCCCAGGGCCACCCCCTGTCACCCTTGCCCACCCCAGGAGGACACCCAAGTCTGGAGGGACCCATCCCAGGGACATTAAGGTAAGTTCAGGTAAGTGTTTTTTTTTTTTTTTGTTGTGGCATAGGGGGCCCTGATTTGTGCCCCCCTACATGCCACTATGCCCAATGACCATGCCCAGGGGACAGAAGTCCCCTGGGCATGGCCATTGGGCAAGGGGGCATGACTCCTGTCTTTGCTAAGACAGGAGTCATTTCTATGGGGGTTGGGAGTGAAAAAAAATGGCGCAAATCAGGTTGAGGCGAAAAAATTGCCTCAACCTGACTTGCCCCATTTCTTGATGCCCAAGCTCCATTTTCCCCTATGCCGGCGCTGCCTGGTGTACGTCATTTTTTTTAACGCACACCAGACGGCGGCGGCGGCTAACGCCGGCTAACGTCATTCAATAAATACGGCGCCCGCATGGCGCTTCAGAATGGCGTTAGCCGGCGCTAATTTTTTTGACGCAAAACTGCATTAGCGCAGTTTTGCGTCAAAAAGTATAAATATGGGCCACAATTTTTTTTTAAATGCAATGATAAAAGTCCGATCCATGCAAGCTAATTCTCAGCAAATTAGCCCTGATCACAAGTCGGGTGTGAATCATCGATGTGGTAAATAACAAATGCGTGGGTTTCAATATTTAAATGTACAATTTCCACCTATTTCCACTTTTCGGTCCACGGAATGGAGCATATTGCACTATTTGCACGTGCTTTCTCACATTCAAAGGTGTGCAAACTCAGGGGCACATTTAAGAACCCCTAGCTCCTCCTTGTACCACATTAGTGTCATTTTCTTTATTTTCTTTAACACTAATGTGGCCCAACGAGGCATTGCGCCACTATGTAACCCCCTGCGACACACTATGCCTGCACCAGTCATAATGTATGCTTGGGGGGCTGAAAAAATGGTGCAATTAATCTGTTAGATCTTCTTTTCAGCACTTTTAACGCCTGCACATCCCAGGGGTTAAAATGAGGCTTCCATTGTTTTCAATGGGCCTCTAGGTGCTTTGCAGGATTAGCATCAACATTTTTTATGCTAATCCGGCAAAGCGCTAAACTAGCGTCAAAAATGTTGATGCTAGTTCCCTAACTACCACCATGGTGCACCATATGTTAAATACAGTGCACACATGGTGATGTTAGGGGGGGCGCTAAGAGGCGCAAGGAAAGTGGCGCTGCACTGGTTACAGCACCACTTTTTTAAAATATGCACCTCATTTTTTAGTCTATTTACCCACACAATCATTAGCATGATTTAACAGCAACAAAAACAGAATGCACACTTTGTACCCATGAGCAAAATTAAACATTTGCAAATAAAACTGAATTTGTGCTTACTTGTAATCGAGGCCCTCGGTGCTTATTTGGTACAAGCAATTACCTGCCTGTCATTACAATAACAAATGTGGCTCTGTGACTTACTCATGTGACACACAGAGCATTATGACAATTCAGAACAGCTTACAGGATTAACTTACCGTGAATCCTTTAAGGATATAACTATTACTACTACTAAGGCAGCCTGGCTCCTTTGCCATTATCACCTGCCTTCTCTCATCACCAGCATGCATTAGTTGTGCTCAGGAAACAAGTGTTGTGTTGGATGCTTGGTTGACACATCTCTAACTGTATTGTACTCCTTGCAGGGGGCAATCACATACCAACAATCAGCATTTCCAAGTTATTACCCACCCTACCTTGAAGGTTAAATAGATTTGGCAGAGGATAACCACATGTTTATGGTTCAAGCTTTTGGTAAACTCTCCACCATCTTCTATTACATCACAATAGAGTAACAATTTACTGCTGCTACTAAAATCCAGCTACCTCTACCATCACTCATTGATTGTATGGTTGCCTTTGAGGCTGTGCAGCACTCCACGGACTCTTGGCTAGGCTTGAGTTATACAAATACCTCATACGTACATACAGGCATTCAGTTCTAAGGTACATCTGAAGGATCCTATTTTACAAACTGTCACAGCAAATGTCTTAAGTTACCTCCAGCACTATACTCTCCTTTCAGAGTGCTCAACATTCCTTTAATTTGTTCTTGACCACTTTTCCATATTTATAAGGTGGTGTTAAGCCACTTTTTGTGGCTTAATGCCACCAAGTAAATATGGCCCCTTTACAGGCATCGCTTTGCGTGAAAGGGGAATGCAGTGGGTGTTGCTGTGGGCGTTCCACTGCAACACCCATTCAATTTTGATGCTGCCCCAGATTTACGAGACATCATAAAGCTAAGGCAGCACCAAAAACTACCACCACCACTGGGGTGGCAATAGAGTGGCACAACAATGAGAAATACTTTTATTTCAACTCGTTTTTGCTTTTTCTATGTGTGCTGCATTCTGCAGCACAACACATAGAAAGAGCAAAACACCATTAATGGTTGTTTATGTGCAGGAAGGTATTCCTTCCTGCATATAAACAATTATTAAATAATCACAAGTTGTTGCTTCTATGTGTGCTGCAGAACACAGCACACATAGAAGTAACAAATCGCCATTATAGATTGTTTATGTGTAGGAAGGGACACCTTCCTGCATATAAACTATAATTCCCTGCAATGCAGGCACCCTTGCACAATGATGCAAAGGTGCCTGCATTAGCACTAGGCAACTGATTTAGCGTTGGCGCCTGAGAGAACACAGGGATGTGCCATATTCTTGTAAATACGGCACATCCCTGTGTTCTGGAAAATATGCAGCTCGGCTCAGCAAAATTGCTTGCAGCACTCAGCTGGGCCATTTCCTAGTTAATGAGGCCCTCAGTAGCTCAGAAAAATCCAAATAAACTACTTAGTATACCGATCAGGAATGCAATGAGAGATTTTATTCAACTTGGACACTGCCAAAGGCCTCATTCACCTACACTCCACATTATGTCACACACCTGAAACCAGAAAAAACATGCCTCATACCAAGAATGAAGAGCCAATGCCCCTATTCATACTATGACACTATGCTACAAGAGTCACTGAAGACACAATCAGCTTCTCATGGCTCATGGTCTGCATAGTTTTATGGCAATTAACTGATACAGTGAAACAGCATGATACATGCTTTGTCACCTTCCCACATGCCCCAAGCATCATAAAGAAAAAAGTGATACATACACAAAGGTATACATAAGTGGTTTATTCCTGGGCCCATTGATTGAAATCACATACTGGGCTATTCACAAAGGTAAATTACACTTGTGAGTAATTTACACAGTAATTTATTCTTACACTTTTGAGTAACTACTACTTAAGCTGTTCACAAAATCTGAGTGTAGTTATTCAAAATTGTAGACTTACACGGCTCCCCCTCCTGAAAAAGGGGGCAGAGTGAAATTTATAAGTTTAAGTTACTACTGCAAAAAATACAAAGGTGAGAGGCACTTTATTGTAAATTGTATTGTAATCGTATTTATGTAGCGCTTACTACCCCTGACGAGGCGTCGATACGCTTTTCGATGAGTAGCATGCTACTCCGGTATCCAACAAGAATTAGTGATGGATTAGTATAATTTAATAATGAGTACAGTTTTAGTATTATTATGAGTTAGTTTGAGTTGCGGATATGAGAGTTTGTTAGTTAGATTGACTGGAGAAATGGAGGGGTGGAGGAGGAATGAAATCCAGAAGTGTTAATTGGGAGTATATCCTTCATTTACTCAATCCAAAGGCTTGGGATGAATAAAAGGGGGACGGAGGGGAAAGAGGATGTGGAAGGGTTCGGGAGAGCATAGTAGCAGGGTGAGATGAATGCAGAAGAATTTAGTAGGGTTGTGTGGGAGGTCACAGAGGTAGAGTGAGGTCTGGTGAGTTAGATGTGGAGGTGGAGGGAAGAGCTTAGGCAGAGGTATTTAGGAGATGAAAGTGGTCGAAGGGATTTGGGATGAGTCAGAGTGAGAATTCAGGATAGTTTGATAGAGACATGACATAAGAGTGATGAGTAGATAAGTGTGATAAAAATGAGAGCAGAAATTCATAGATATCTAGTATAACAACCCAAAAAAAAAAAAAACAGGAGCCATGCAATGATCCACAAACATGCCAGGCACAGAAACAACATATACACATATATATATATATATTTATACACACACACATGAATACACACACATATGCACATACAATACATAATTAGAATCATGAGTAAAAAATACTTAGTCAGACAGGTTTAAAAGAGTGTGTGTGTATTTTATTGTTATGACAGTAGCAATACATATTTTCCAAAGAAACTATAAATAAATAGAAATACATAAAATAATTATCCACATAGGCATATGCAGTTCATAGTTGTTTGAAAAAGGTGGTTATGAAGGAAAGAGCCAACTCTTGAGTAGTTTCCTGAAAACAAGAAAGTTATCTGTGGCTCTTATAGTTGGGGGTAATGAATTCCATAGTTTGGCTGCTTGGACGGAGAAGGATGTACCACCTACAGTCTTTTTCTTGTATGGTGGTGTTCTAAGGCGGGGTGCCAGTCTTGAGCGGAGGGTTCTTTGTTGGATGTATTTGGTAATTTTCTTTCTGATAAAAAGCGGTCCTGTTCCATGTATAGCTTTGTGGGTGATACAAAGCAGCTTGAAAGTGCTGTATATATATATCCCTCACTTGCTTGTGGGTTATGTCTTTCTTTTTTTCCTCCTTTTTTTTACTTGGTCATGCCCATTTCCCATGGACTAAATACTGGGATGTTTCCGCTTATGTGTTTAAGTGTCTTTTTCTGGAACTCTTTTTTTCGTGTTCGTGTTTGATGTGCGTTAGCACAACCTGTTCGCAGCTCCTTTCCTGCTTAAACAAAGACCACCTTTTAAAGACATGAACGCAGGGTTCACGTGCTGATCTGCAACAAATAATTCAGCTCTCTGCCCAAGCTAGCTTGCGGGTGGAATTCGCTTCGCTCCCCGAGCCTGCATACATGTTAAAGTGCCGCAGATTTGTGTTGAATGATTTTATCCCTAATGTCCGCAGCGAAGCAATAGCCCCATCATGCGGTATGGGCATTCCCTCCAGCCCGGTCTGCAGCAGGCTGCTGTCCCCGCTGCTTGTTGGGGTACACTAAGGAGCCCCTAAAGGCAGCAGTACTCCTCTGCGCATGGTTTACACGCTGAGCAGCCACACGTTAGTTTGCGGACAGAATTCGTTACTTAAACAAGGACCACCTTTTAAAGACACAGCAGCGCTCATCAGCGCAGGGTTCACGTGCTCATCAGCCACAAATAATTCAGTATTCTGTCTAAGTTAATTTGCAGGCGAAATTCTCTATGTGCGCCGAGCCTGAATATACGTACCTTTTTGTTTTTATAGTGATTTTATCCCTAGTGTCTGCTTAGCCATCGTTTAAGTTCTCTGCAGCAAAGCAATAGCCTTATTACTTGGTTTGAGCAATCCCTCTAGCGTGTTTGCAACAGGCTGCTGTTCCTGGCACTGATGTACGCCAAGGAGCCCCTAATGGCGGTGGCACCCATCTGTGCAGGGTTCACGTGCTGATCAGCCACACAAAAATTCAGTGCTCTGCCCAAGTTAGTTTGCGGGCAGAATTCGGTTCTTGCCCTGAGGCTGCATCCTGCCTGGTTAGTTTTCCAAACTCAGAAATGGTTCATCTTGTCCTTGACAATACTTTCATCCTTCCAACCTGACCAATAAGAGCAACGTTCTAGTTGTTGCAGTGCACTCAGTGCCCTTTTTAGGGTTATATAGAGACTCTAATGCAATGCGTCCAATTGCACATCGCTGAAGTCACAACTGTATACCAGTATTCAACCGCATGATGACATGCGACCCGGAGCTTCTTTCCTGGCGCTTACTTGGTAACCCTTGTGAAATGTGCATGTCTTTTGTACTATTACTGGTCAGAAGTGAACTGAAGGTTGGTTAACAGGTCTCTTCGGTGCGCTCATATTAATGGCGTGCCCTCGAACAGTGCCCATGCCCCCGGAGATGGACAGCGAGGCCATGGCCTGGTATCCTGCTCCCCAACTCCGAGCACTCATCAGTGCCTGGAGCCGGAGTGAGGCATGACCTCTCCGAACCAAAACACATGGGTAAAAGGCAGTGTCATTTATAACACCAAAGCTCTAACTCTCGCAAATGCGCGACCGATTGCATTGAAAATCCCTGTTTTTTATTTACAATTTAGAGCTATGAGGCCTACTTTGCAGGCGAGACGAGATATTATAGTTAGGTTCAGAATTTACATGCACAAAACCTTATAAAATCAAAAGTTATAGTTATCTTTAAAGTATAACTCATGCCCTAACGTATCTAAGACTTGCGCCCACACCATTCACAGCTTTCTCATCAATATTGTTACTGCAAATGTTGCAGTGTTATTATGAATGATGTCATAGATGATGTTATGGCTAATGTAATATGTGGGGTAATTAGCAGTGCAGCAGGCAGGGAAACTGATGAAAACTCCGCTCCCAGCAAGCAAGTGCATTTTTCTTTCATGTCACTTTAGCTGCTCTCTTGAACGGTTTGGGGCGATCCATCACGTGGTGGCAGAGACAAAAGGTGGGGTTCCAAAATGCATTTTCCTCATGCAGTTTCCGATATGGATTTTGAACATGGCTACAGCCAGAACTGCTTAACGGAATTACACCAAATTTGACAGAAAGCTAGATCTTGGTCCAGAAAGATCCCTTTTGGATTATTAGTGTAAACCCATTCAATAGTTTTTGCAGTATTAAAGAAAAAGGACATTTGTATCGCTAGGGGTGTGGATCCTTTGTGGATCCAATAGATCTCATGCTGAGGTCTGATTGCTGACAACACTTCAACCAGAAAGTGTTGGCAGCCATCTTGGGACTTGGACTCAGCCGAGTCCCCCAAAAAAGCAAAATTGAAAGAGAAAGAGGCAGGGCAGGAATACCGAGACACCCTACGCCTGGGGCCAAAGAGCATTCTTTAAAAAAGTTTGCAGTGGAAATCGTGGAGGATTTTTTTCATCTGTTTTCCTGCCTGCTATGAAGCTGGCAGGAAAACAAATGAAGAAATTGTTCCTGCATGCAGGAAGCAGCATTTGTTGCTGCTCTCTACGTGCAAAGCAGAGCCGGCTCTGACGGGGACCACAAGGCTCATTGAGTTTCCCCCCACCCTGTCCCCAACAGTACACCATGGATGCCCTGGCCAAATATCTGCAACAATTTTTTTTTAAATGAAGTCTCTAGCACTTGTTTAAACCTTGACCCCCAGGTGGGACAGATCCACCTCTCCGGGGCAGGCCAATTTTAATTAAGGTAGAGAGGGCCGTGCTTCCCCCTCCCAAAGCCTTTTGCGGCTCCACGGACTGCTACCTCCTCGGGCTGCATGGACCCTCTCCAGGGCCCTTTTCAGTGACAGGAACCACCATCTCCCAAGGGCAAGACTCTTTTTTACATTGGGTAGTGAGGGCTGTGAGGTCCCCTCCCGGGTCTTTTTATCCCCAGGGACCACCACATCCCTGGGGCCAAGCTCATGAAAATTTGAGCGGCCCCCTTCCTGGAGCCATAAATAGCCCAGAGGACTGCCACCCGCAGGGCCGGTTCCCTATATCCTGAGGTGCCTACCCATCTTTATATATATATATATATATATATATATATATATATATATATATATATATATATATAAATATGTGTGTGGATATATTTAAATTTATAAATATATATGCATATAATAATTTGATCCGTCAAGCAGGAGCGGAGTAAAAGGTGGGGGCTCCAAAAAAGGTTTCCCCATGTTAGTTCCTATTGGAGTTTTGAACAGGACTACAGACTGAAGTGCATAACGGAATTACCTGACTTTTGGCAGAAAGATAGCTCTTGGTCCAGAACATGCCCCAATTTTGTTATTTGGTGTAAATCTATTCAGTAGATAATAAAATAAAACCAAATTTGTATATATAGGGACGAAGAATTTCCAAGGATCTGACAGTCCCCCTGCTGAAATCTAATTGGTTGCCATCACTTCAACCAGTAAGTGTTGGCAACCATCCTGGGACACTGCTGCAGCCGAGTCCCTGAAAAAATATAAAAAAAGAAAGAAAAAGTGGCAGGGTGGAAATACCCTGACACCCTTAGCACTGGCGCTGTGTCCCAGAGGCATCCCACCAAGGCAAAAAAACATTTTCTAAAAATCTTTCAGCGAAAATCACGGCAGATCCATGACTCAGGTGAAAGTTACAAAAAACACCTCAGACTCCAGCGCTTGTTGGGTCAGGTCCCAGGGGCATTGTTTAAAAAAAGGAAGGGGCGCACGGGCCCACATCCTGAGGCTCTTGGAGTTTCAGGGACCACCACCTCCCAAGGGCAAAATAACTAATAGGGGGCCCTCACAGACCACCCAGTGACCACCACCTCCCTGGGGCCAAATACTTTTAAAACTAAGAGAGAGGGCTGCACAGCCTTCCTCCCAGGCCACATACGGCCAGGGACCACCACCTCCTTGGGGCCAGCCCTGAAAAGTAAAGGAGGGGGCCACTCTCCTGGAGCCATTAATGGCCCTGGGGGCTGTCACTCCCCCAGAGACGGCTCTTGCTATGTCCAGGGTGCCCACCCCCAGGACATAGCTGTTTGTTTTTGTTTGGAGGGAGCAGACAGCTCCCACCAAGCAAAAGTGAACACTCTGGTTCCAGCAGGCAGGAGTTGTCAAAGTGCTCCTGCCTGCTGGAAGTGAAGGTTTCATCTCTTTCCCTGCCCACAGACATATGGGCAGGAAAAGAGATGAAACTATTGCTTTCGTCCACAGGGAGCTCCATTTCCAGCAGCTACCTGTATGCAAGAGCAATGGCAGCTCCAGCAGGAGGCAGGGAGACGACAGGGACAGAGGGAGCCATGAGGCTTCCCCGCGGTCCCGATCCTACACACTGGGTCCAAAGAGCAGCCAGGAGACATGGACAGAATGGGGTTCCGGGGTGCAAAATTTGCCCAGAGAGGGGGGCCGTGCAGCCCCACTCCCAATTACATTTCATTCAAGCCCTGGGGGATTGGGTCCCTGGGCCAATATTACATTTCATCCGGGTCCCGTGATTGGGTCCCTGGGGCTGAAATCGGCCCAAGGAGGGGGGCTACGCAGCCTCTTCCCTTTTTGAATATATATTAATTAAGGCTGGACCCCAGGGGATGTGGTCTCTGGGGCTGAAATGGACCTGACCAGAGGAGGGCAGAAAAGCAAGCAGAAAATACAAAAGGGAGGGCAGAAAATGGAGCAGAAAATGCAAAACAGAGGGTAGAAGAACAACAGGAAAGGTAAAGCAGAGGGCAGAAAAAGAAGCAGAAAAGGCAAAACAGAGGACAGCACAACAAGCAGGAAAGGCAAAACAGAGCAGAAGAGGGCAAAACAGTGGGCATAAAAATGAGCAGGAAAGGCAAAAGAGAGGCAGAAAAATGAGCAGGAAAGGCAAAACAGCAGAAGAGGGCAAAACAGAGAGCACTCAGACACTCACTCACAGACCCACTCAGAGAATCACACACCCACTCATAGACCCACTCAGACACTTGTGCACCCACTCACAGACCCACTCTGACACTCATGCACCTACTCACAGACCAACTCAGACTCATGCATCCACACACAGACCCACTCATAGACTCATGCATCCACTCACAGACCTACTGAGAGAGTCACACACTCACTCACAGAGCCACTCAGACACTCACACAAGCACTCACAGACCCACTCAGACCCACTCAGAGACTAATGCACCCACTAACTGGTCAACTCAGAGACTCATGCACCCACTCACAGACCCTCTGAGACATTTATACACCCACTCACAAACCCACTCAGAAACTCATGCACCCACTCACACACCCACTTAGACAGTTACACACCCACCCACTTAGACACTTGTGCACCCACTCACAAACCCACTCAGAGACTTAAGCACCCACTCATAGACCAACTCAGACTCACTCACTCACATACCCACTCAGAGACTCACACACCCAGTCACAGACCCAATGTGCACTCACCCACCCACTCACAGACCCACATAGACCCTCATGCACCCATCCACAGACACACTCAGACATTCATGCACCCAATCACAGATCTGTTCAAAGAGTCATGCATCCACTCACATATCCACTCAGAGACTCATGCACCCACTCACAGACCTACTCAGGAATCCATGCACCCACTGACAGACCCACTGAGGTACTCATGCACACACCCACTGACCTACTCATAGACTTATGCATGTGGGTTTGGGTGGTATTAGAGGGATTGCTGCAGGGCCTGGCTGCAGGTCAGGACTTGCTGCCCCCCCCCGCTGTATATCGCTAAGGACATGCATGTCAGTGGTTGGATTAACGTACAGTAATTAAAATTACTTTACGTTTAAAAAACATAGAAATTCACTGAAAACAAAGGTTAGATGGACATTATAGTTAGGACCTGAATTTATTTTCACAAAACCATGGAAATTCAGCAGTAATAGTTATGGTTAGGTCAAGTAACTATAACTCATGCGTTAAGGTAACTGTAACACTGCCACTCGCAATGCACTGCTAATTACCCCACATATCACATCACTCATGGCATCTTCGATACATCATTGGTAATATCAATATAACATTTCCAGTAAAATTATTTAGGAAAAAACTGTGCATGGCAGGAGTGCGAGTTATATGTATAAAAAATAAATAAATTTTCTGTCTAAACCAAATGTGTCTTTCTGCTGATATCCAGGGTTGCGTGACTGTGAATGGCTCTTCTGTTGGTGGTTATGTATATCTTCTAGACATGGGGTCAAAAGGGGCCTACATGTAGAGTGAGTGGGTGTTCCTGACAGGATGGCTTGAAAGGAGCAGCACCCTGATTACACTTCTAGAGACACTGCCTGTAGCACACACAAAAGAACCTGACACCAGGCCTATCCCTGTCTTTGTCACCCTAGACAGTTTACAGCCAAACCCATGGAAATTAAGGAACTGACGAGAGCTAGTTTGGGGAGTAGGGGAGGGATTTCCCCCACACAAATCCTGGAACCAGGTATAAGTCTGACACATTCAGAACCTCTCATGAGAACACTTCTGAACTTGTTGAAGATTCAGAAGGAGAACTATCATGCTTTCTGAAGAAAGAAAGATTGAACCTGTTAGGCTTGAACCTAGGCTCCCCAGAAGTAACACAACAAGCCTCTAGAGGCCTCCCTCCAACTACCTAGCTGGCTAGCACCAACTGCACCTGCCTGTGCCCAGCTGTTGGCCTCTGCTTGAGTGAGTCCCGATCCCCAATTGGTTCCCCTCAGGTCCTTGACCCTTGGCTGGCACCAGAGTACTCCTCCTGAACTTCAGGTGAAAACCCAGAAGTTTGAGGCTCCTCATGACTGTGAAGCAGACTTTTCATTCAAAATAACAACCGTCCGAGATTTCTGCCAAAGTGAATTCCCAGCAACGATTTCTTTCATCATCAACGCAACAACCTGCATCTACAGCAACCATCTGCAACATCCCACTTGCTCCCCCGCTGACAAACCAAACTCCACCTGCAACTCCTCTCATAGACTTAGACTTGAGAAGGTAAACTCTTCAGGGGTGAGAACCTGGCACTGTATCTGACCCACACTCCATCACTGTCGGCCTAAACATGTGACTTTACCATGATTCAGCTCAACCAGATAACTACAAGTGGTGGCTTGTGGTTCTTGTTTTTTTTTTACCTAAAACTTTAAAAATTCGTAACTCAAGTCCTACTGACTTGATTTTTGCTGTTTGGATGTAATTTTATTTTTTCCTAAATTTATTTTTACTGAGGTGTGCATTTTATTTGTTGTCGCTGTTTGAATGCTTCATAAACACTTCACAGAGTGCCTCTAAGTTAATTCTGACTGCTTTTGTGCCAAGCTACCAAAGGGTTACGCACAGGTTTATTTAGTAACCTTTGTAGTTCACCCTTAAAATGATTTTGTTTATTATTTTAATGGGACTTCCATCCCTCTCAAATATTAACCTAATTTCTTACAGCATGTACATACATTCAAGAAGATTTGTGTGTAATGTATATGTCAGTGTGTGTTACAGTATGTGTGTGCATGAATAAGATGAATTTCTTCTCTAGCAGCTATGTAACATGAAAGTGTGGTTATCACTTTTGTTATGACTTTATGTGAACACTTTGTTCTTTTGTTAGCACATGTGCACTTGTACGTTGCTTTCTATTGCATTTTTTTCATAGTGGAAGCAGCCATTTCTATACACTCATGCTAATGTAATGTGCAAGTTGGGTGGTGGTACTCTTCAATAATGCCTCATACAAGTTATACACCTGGGACATAACATTTGGACTCTCTTGTGTTTTGGGGATCTAGGTATTCACTTCATTTGGACTTTGTGAATGAATTGTGTGATCCTTTGTCCTTTGAGTTCCTCGTGGTCTCTTCCTGTATTTGTTGGCTGTGCTGGATGAGGGCAATACAATATGACATAGTTGAAAAATAAGGTGATCCAAATTGACATTTACAGATGAAGATCACAAGAACATCCGTATAATATTTAGAACCAAAGCTTTATACATAGTGTTCTGATTTCCAAGTTGAATGTACTAAGTGCTGTATATTTATGAAAAAGATGTTATCAAGCGGCTGAGCCCCTGTTTAAAAGAGTAGTTCTCAGATATTTTCTAAAATAGTGAGTAACTAAACAGTAAATCTTATGATAACGAACAGTTTGTTCAAGAGCTCAATGTCCCTGCATAATAAGCAAAATATGCTTTGGCAAACAAGTAGGAACCATGGAAACGTGAGGAATTTGGATTCAATAATTTCAATCCAGCCTGTTATCTGTCATTCAGTACTAGAATAGGTGAAACAGGGCAGTAATATTTACCTTGATCTAAAACTGCAAGTGGCAGTAAAAGACTTTAGACGTTCCCAGGAAACATGTGCGCCGCAGAATGCGGCTTTAGGACAGGGAAACCAAAAATATTGCTTTGAATGTTTCTTCCATTGTGATTTTGCGTCTCATACTTGTTTGAGATAATAGTAACAATGCCATAATATAATCAAACGCCACCATTTTACTGCATTCAAAATAATTCCTTTGAACACATTGTTATGTGATATTATGCATGTAATTATGGTTTTATTGACAGCATTCATTTCTTAATTAACTTTAATAAACACGTCAGCCGTTACACGGTGGAGTAACTAAGGTTTAGCCAAAATAAGTGTATAATATTACTGGATTTGGTCAAAAATAACCTTATCTATGTGACGGCAACGGGGGGCAAGATGAAACTGGAATGGGCTTGGATATAGAACACGATGCCTGCTGGAGTACTGACGTCTCTGAAGAACTGTGTAATTATTTGCATTTTTCCAATTCTGAAAACCAAGGAAAAATGAAAGAGTATATTCCAGCAGCCACATCAAATGAATATAACATTTCAAGTGCAAGAAGCAAAAGAAAATCTTGGCTTATTTACCTTTGAGGATAATAGCGGATACAAATCGCTCCTATTTCAATAGGGCCATCGCCCCTGCTTAAGGAGACATCTCCTCTTCTGGCTGTTGGATTTACTGTGGAGACCTTCAGGGGCGACTGACATAAAGAACATGATATGTCTCATTATCACTTACAGTTAATAAACATGCACGTCATGGCAACTAGAATTTAATGTGTAATTGGCCCCAAAGGATCTCACATTTTATAGCTATGGTGGGGAAATGTCAGCCCCCAAAACAGATATTTCTCTAGAGAATAAGACAAGATAAATATAATGTGCAAGTTTAATAAATGTCTTTAACTTCGTAGGCTTATTACAGATGGATTATAGGAGCATAAAGGTTTGGCTATTATTGTAGCATAAAGGTATCACATTAAATGACATTTACATTTGAAAGCACACTGTAGAAAAATGGTAATAATATCAATGAGCAACAATATGCTATGTAACAAAACAGAGAAGCAGACTCCAATGTAAGTTTGGAGGAGACATGAGACGATAGAAACCTTTGTTTAGTGAAAGTTCTTTATAATCAATTGTTTTCAGTGTAGAAGTAAACATATGCAAAAACAAGTTATATCAGAATATATAGTCAGTAGAAATGCAAGTAAGCGAAGCGACCGTTGTTTTGGAATTTCATAAAAATTTGGCATTTGCCGCCTCATTGAAAGAATGACAGAAACAGGATATCAATCATAAAAAGGCAGATGTCTCATTCACCACCCTTCTCCTTTTCTTTCTTTGTTTTGTGAGTATCCGGATGTTGAAGATGCAACTGATTCCACAATCAGGATCCCCTATTTGGTGAATCTGAAAACAAATAATGTTAAAGGGCTACCAATTTGAGGGCATTTCTGACACTATTTTCATTGAAAAACTTTTAGTGTTGCTTCCATGTCTAAATTAAACAACAGATGCAAGACTAGACCCCTGAGGAGCACAACAGATGATTGGGACAGGGCCAGAATAAGTGTTGCCTATCTTCACCTAGGTATGTGTTGCCATCCTAAGCAACTGTTTGCATTTTGTTAGGAAGGAGCTAAACCAGATTAGAACCACTTCTTCTAATAAAATGTGGGTCTTGAGGAATGTTGTACAATAGAATTACGCATGCCTAAACCATGCATGCCTTAACAATGCGGTCTCAACAAAGAGCACGTCTTTACCATGCGTGCCTTTACAACAAATTTCGTTGTAAAAGCATGTTTGGTAAAGGAACATGCATGGTAACTTCCTCCTGCCCTGCCCCCTAAAACCTGATACCCTACCTTGCAATTCACCCCGGCGCAGCCCTTCAAACTGCCCCTTCCACCCCTTGCCCTGAACCCTAAAACCGACGCACCCTGTACTAAAAACTAACTCAATCCCCCCGCGCTGAGGCCTAAAACCCAGTCACTGTCCTGAAAACTGACCAACCCCCCCACCTTGAACCTTAAAACTATCCTAATCCCCCCACCTGCCCTGAGCCCTAAAACAGCCTCCAACCCATAAAAACTACCCCCTAACGTAGCCCCAGGCCCACTTCCCTCTCCTGTTCCTTCCAGCTAGCCAGTAACCCTGCCCTGCCCTTAAAATTACCCTCACTTCCCCCGCCCTGAACCCTAAAATTGACCCTACCCTGTCCTAAAAACTACCCCAATCCCCCCTCCGCCCTGAAGCCTAAAACCCAGTCACTGCCATTGAAACTACCCTGACCCCCCCAACTTGAATCCTAAAACTGACCATTCCCTGTCCTTAAAACTACCCCGACCCCCTCCACCCACCCTGAGTCCTAAAACGGCCTCCCACCCCTAAAAACTATCCCCCAAACCTGGCCCCACTTACCTCTCCTGTTCCTTCCAGCTAGACTGGTCTCTGCTCCTTCCTGTTCTGCCCGAACACCTAGATCGCTCTATCTCCCTTAACCATGCAAATGCGTGGTTCAGCCACGTGTGGTTAGGGCACAGTTGTTATTGAGGCATGCATTGTTGTGCTTGCAGGGGAAATGGCACGCGTGGCTCTGCCCGCGCTGTTAAAGCTGTTTCTTCTTGAGGACATAAATAACCCTAAGGTGGTCAATAATACAGTTGTTCATCCATAGACCTATGTTACGTAAAATTCTTCTTTTCTAGTGATGCTGTTAGACCAACACCAGTTAATTCTCTCTTTTTGCATTCTTCTGCCTTCCCCAACTCCTTCCTTAATTCACTCTAAACTACTTCTGGGCTAGTCCTCCTCTATCTCCCTCCCCTTACTAGTCCTTTAGCGTAATCATTTTGCCTCCTTCAGCACCACTTTCCTAACTTGCCTCGTCTTACGGCTTTGTTATTACCAATTTCACATGACCATTACCTTTCTATGAGTATTAAGTGCTAAGTGCCTGGATACCATCATGGATGACTATTGCACTGTATATGTCAGCATAACATAACATAAGATAACATAACTGTCCTCTTAACTAATATTCTTTATATGGCACTCTCTACTGATTGTTTTTGATATTCTATTTGATAAATGTTTTGCAGATGTGTATTGTTACTTACTTTATCCTGTACTCTGCCTGTTCATTGCTGTTACATGCAGCTCTCATAATTGCACATTTAATAGAAAGTTTTTTCTTCCGGCGTTTTTGGGACTGCTTCCAGTCCTCCTAATGTACAGATCGGAGAAGGTTGTCCACACAGATTCCCAATGTTCCACCACTAACCAAAAAGGTAAATGAAAACATCCTCACTCAATAGTAGTCTTCTTTTTTCTTGAAACCCATCAGCTCCAAACATCTGAAGCTCAAAAATGATCACAACGGATAATACTAGACTAGCTCTAGGAGTCTTTTCAGTAGCCTGTTATCCATAGCCTTGAAAAAAATATTTAGAGTCAGACATGGTTGCTGGGCAGTCACAGTAGCTCTCCTTGTATTCTCTCCATCAGACAAAGCAGAGAATCATTTTCTTCAGACAAAGTAGATGTCTTTGCATATCTTTTTATCTTTGTAAGCATGATTTCGGGAGCATTTAGATATGTATGTACTCCTAAAGGGTTCAGTCTACTAGTAAATACCAGTGCACCAGTGCACCCAAGGCCCGACTACTGCTGTTGTCTAATTAGTTATTCCCTTTAGAGACTTAACTCTGCAAGAGAAGCTAAGGTTTGCTGTAGGAACTGGTAATTGGTTTCGAAGCCAGACTATGACAGAGTAGGAACACATACAACAACATCAGTGTATAGTCAGAAGATTTATAAATAATGGACCTATGCTGTCATGACACACATGTAGGAAACAAAAGA
This sequence comes from Pleurodeles waltl, assembly GCF_031143425.1. Lineage (NCBI taxonomy): Eukaryota > Metazoa > Chordata > Amphibia > Caudata > Salamandridae > Pleurodeles > Pleurodeles waltl. The sequence continues at coordinate 1,220,025,755 of NC_090444.1, forward strand.
AATTCAGATCTAGGGGCAGATATGTAACCGCACACTGTTTTTATAGCACCTCCGTGGAAAAGGACACCAGTTAAAACTGAAGATCTCCTAGAAGACCAGAGTTGTAAATCCCCAGCTATCATTGGTTCTTTTGCTATGTCTTTCTTAACACTTCTCAATCTATTAAACAATGATGTGAGATAGAACGCTGCTATTCATCAGGTTCTCTATAAACTCTCTGTTAATGGTCTCAATTTCCCAGCTTCCCTATGTGTCAAGGCAGAAAAAGGAATGGATTGGTGCCAGGCAGCTGAAAATCTGCCACAATAGTCAAAAAGATCACATTTGTTTTAAAATTTCAAAGCAACCAACCAAAAATTTAGAATGCTGTGGCCTGCTTGCTCCTGAACATTCCTAAATGAGACTCAGGTCCTGATTAAGACCTTGGCATATGGGATACTCAGTCACAAACGTAACAGATATCCCACACGCCATATTACAAGTTCCATTATATCCTAGAGAACTTATAAAACGGTGGGCAGGATATCCGTCACATTTGTGAAGAAGTATACCATTTGCCAAGGTCGTAACCAGGCACTCAATCTCTTCCCACCTCAGAATGCTTAATTGGCTCCTGGTTTGCAAGTGTATCGCTTTTAAATGTTTGTTGTTTACATTTTGTGTCTTTACAACAAAGGCATGATTTTTTTAGAAGCAGAATTCAACATGATGTTCCTTCCAGAGCCTTCAGATCTGGCAATCAGTTGCTGCTCAGGGTTGCCCTGACTCAGGGCACCCAAATGGGTGGCTGATCCTTTTCTTGTTCGAATGTGGAATGCTTTTCCCCCCCTACATCTGGGCCTTCTCTGATGAACTCTCTTTCAAGAAAAGGCTGAAAACATGGCTCTTTCAGTCATGTTGACCTTTATCATCTTGTGATTCTGCATTAGCGCTGTGATGTCTTTGACAGCTGTGAGCTTTAGAAATGGCATATTTAAACATGATATTGGATTCCCATTCTCAGTTCCGATGGTCTAAGGTGCCTGAAGACTTTTCTAACCAAACATGATCATGGGTTACTACTCTCAGTTAATACTGGTTTAGGAAACCTAAGACATTTCCAAAGTCACAGTTCCAATGGCCTGTTAATGTGCCTTCACTCTCTTATGGCTGGTTACAGCAGAGACAATGAAAACAGTTTAAGAGGATAGTTGATACAGTTCCAAGTGAACTGCATAGTCCCAACAGAGGCTGTAGGTGCTGGGAAGGTGCTGCATCAGTAGGTCCTCAAGGGATACAAACATTTAAGGCCCTACACCTATGAATGTCAGTTACAATCAAAATGTGCAAGTTGGGTTACACCCACAAGACCTGTGGCATTCACTTAGTCCAATAGCTTGCAGTAGCAGTCGTGGAATATGGAGTTCATAAATTTCTGAACCTTCATTGGCTTCCTAATCACAGTAGCCCTCATCACTCATTGGGACACTACTGTAAAGGCAAAAGGGTACATCCTTCATGCCATGTCATGGGTGGTATAACCTCCCACAAACTCAGTGGCCATATTAGGCTCATCAGAACAATGCAGGCTTACCACGCCTCATAATCCTGGGATGTGTTTTGGAGGTCCTCAGTGTCTACAAAAGAAGAAGTTTTCATTTCTGCTCTGGCCAGCTAGGCTACAAGAACTTCATTGGTGCTAAACTCACTGAGACTAACGCCATATGTTTTCATTACTGGAACTGATTCCTTGTCCTTATGTTAGGGGTAACTCATTTCAACACCTCAGTCATTACTGCTTTTTTTCCAGGGCATTCATGATACTGCTACTCTATTTCCCACCATGAGTTAAAGTTTAAAGCATTAACAATGGGAGCCAACATAAGATATCTCTGTCCTGTTACAGCAAAATTTCTTCTTTGGTCCTGGTGGCTCAAGGGTGGCAATATGAAACTAAAACTCGAGATACCCTGGTGGGACAAGAGCAATCAAGTCAGGTATCAGATTCAAAAGTTAAAATCACAGCTAAATGAAGGAGAGAGTATATTTGTGGTGCCTTTCATCTGGGTCTTACATAAAATAGAAGAAAAGCAAGCATCAACTTGGAACAAAAACATGGAAATCTGAGTAAGGGCATTGTTTTCCAGTGCTCCTAGAGAGAGACTAAAACAGGAGCTGAAAGATGTTTACAGAAAGTAGAATAACCCAAACAAATCAGGCAGGTATCTTCAGATAGTTGTCAGAGGTATTTTCAGGCAGCCAGAACAGTTTTTTGTCATCCTTTTGTATTCACCCCCGTGCATAGGTTGAATGTATTTTGCAAAATGAAACACGAGGTGTGAATTTTGAGATGAGAGATGTGGATTCTGAGGTGAATCTCCAAGAACCATTTAAGTATAGGGAATCAAAGGTACCACAATTTATTTTTGCATGTGTGGTCTGAACGGTGTCCACTATGAGTTACAATCAAGAGATACTAGAGTTGAATGGTACTAAGTATTTAAACATCATGATCCTCTTTACTGTATCTGCAGTTATGATGCAGATTCCTAACTAGGGCATATGTGCATTTTCCTATCTGTGTGTGTTTTTTGGAATCCACACTGCGCTGGTGCACAAGGAGGAAATAATATCACCAGGCATGTAGTACACCCTTGCCTTGTCCTTGGGAAACAGCCTATCCTGCCCACAGACCAAGGTTGAGTATGATCTACTAACATCTGCATTGCACACTCCATCCAACCATAGATCAGCAAAATGTGAGTTTTAATCTGAGCAGGTTTTGGCCTTCAATCAGCAACGGAATATTCACTAAGTGCCTTGAGACCTTAACGGGTTAGTAGTTGCACTTTACAAGAATTGATTGATTGATTGATTGATTGACTAAGGGCCTGATTTAGGGTTTGGCAGATGGAAGGCTATGTGTCTGCCTCACTTCTTTTACTCTACCTGATTAATTTAAAGATGTTAAGTAGCCCAGCGGGCAACTCTATACATTGGCAGGAACCACTAACATGACAGTTCCTTACAATGGAGCAAAAGTGTGATGGACAGCTCCATCAAACATAGCAGATGTCCGTTTTTTCAAAAACAAACTCCCAAAGTAGAGTTTTTTTAAAAACTTTGTCTCACTGCTAGTATATATCTGGTGGTGATAGGCAGTAAATAAAAGCCATCGGACCACCCACTCTAAATAGGACAAACAGTGGGATGTCTCGCCTCCAATGGGCCCTACTCCCCCGGGCAATTGGAGGAAGTTTAATGCCACAAGAGGTGTACTCCATCTCTGTTGCTAGAGGGGACTTTCTCTGCCAAACTCTAAATCAGCCCCCCAAAAAATATATGTGTTGGCAGAGACATGTGACATGTGGAACATTACTTTGCAAGTATGGTACAGACATGGATGGTGGCAGGTGGGGTGTTTTACCATTCTACTGCAGACACAGAGAGCTCATCACCACCCATCTATGTTTAAACGTTTGACATTTATGGTAGATGTCCCCCTCCTTCCAACATTTCACCAGATAAAGGTGGTTTTAAGTTCTGGATAATTTCTAGGTATAATACAAACGAAAATGGAATGTGGGTCTAGATTATGTATTATTAAATCTATAATCAGGGCACATGTGTTTGTAATTTTTTTGATTACCTGAATCCTAAATGGGTTTCATGGATTTAAACCCAGCGTTGAGTTTTTTTCAATGCCATCCATGGTCAAGAGGCTGAAAGGCAAGATACTGTGAATTTCAATCCTTAAACTATTATGTTATGTATTTGTTTAGACAAATTATGCTAATGAACAGTTAGATAAAATACTAATCAAAACAATCATAGATCTTGAACATGGTAGGTTATATTAAGTAATGAAATAAATTGTTTTTGTATAAAGCCTCATGCTGCACTTTTACATTTCAAGGCACTGTAAACAACAGGTGTTATTATTACCCAATTTACTGGTAGTTAGTTTACTGACATTGGAAGAAAGGGAAGCTGAGTTACCCTTCTGACCTATGGAGGTTTTTTCTCCCAGTGCATGAATCCATTACTTTACTGTAATGTAATGAACGTTGTGAATGGAATTGTGAAATGATTATGTAGAATCATAAAGTAACACTCTATCATGCAATTATTCCTAAATTCTCATCCATTTCATTTATAGCCTTTTTTAGCTTCACTTAGAGGTATGGTCAGTTACATTTCACCTTTGCCCTATCCTGATCCGAGAAGGAAGCTAAAACAAAATCAATTCATTGGCCATTCCAAAGCATTACTCCAGTCTTCAAACTCTAGTTAGCAATATGATACGGATCCAGAGCATAATTACTGTGTCCAAGTAGATAGGTGAGACAGGAAAGGGGTCAATTCTTGTAGGGATTGTGCTTCATAAAATCATCACCAAATCTTTGATGTTTGAGACACCTTCACTGACTGACTACATTAATATACACATTTGTCTTCTTTATTACAGAAATCGAAAATCTCCACCTATGATAAGATGTGGGCATTTATGAACAGCAGAAGCCAATCAGTTCTTGTCAAAAGCATTGAAGAAGGCATCCAGCGGGTTCTCACCTCTGACTATGCCTTTCTAATGGAGTCAACCACCATTGAGTTTGTCACTCAGCGCAATTGTAACCTGACACAGATTGGAGGTCTTATAGATTCCAAAGGGTATGGAGTTGGAACACCTATGGGTAGGTCATGTCAACCATTTGATCTCTTATACCTCTAATCTGATGAAGGTGAAATTACTATGGATCTCTGTTCATAATTACAGTAATTCTTAATTGTTGTACTGATAATCAAAACGCATGTCTATCTATCTTTCTATCTATCTATCTATCTATCTATCTATCTATCTATCTATCTATCTATCTATCTATCTATCTATCTGTAACAAACACAAGCCTTGTCAGGGTGAGCCACCAAAGTCACAAATTAAACCTGTACCTAACCCTCTGGTAGTTTGGCACAAAGTATTTATGGAGCATTCAAACAGTAAGAAAGTGAAACCACAACAAAAACAAAAATCCCAAACCAATTTAAAAAAAATGGATTTCATTTTACTAAATGAATTGACTCCAAAATTACAAAAATGCAATCAGGAGAACTGGAATTAAGATTTAAAGTTCTAGGTGAAAACAGCTATGAAAATCACAAAGTGCCACTTGAGGATATCTGGTTGTATGCTGGACCAGGTCAAAGTCACAAGTTCAGGCTGAACTCCATGGAGCGTGGGTTAGATACGGGAACCAGATATGCCCCTGTGAGGAGTTTATCTTCTCAGAGTCTGACTCCATACAAGGAATCTGGAAAGGAGCTTCACATTGGCAGAAGCTGAAAGGAGGTAGTTGCTGGTGTGAAGAGCAGGTCATCGCTGGAGCTTTGCTTTGGTGGGAGATGCTGTGGTTATTGCTAGTGCACACGGTCTTCACTGACGCGAAGGGCAGGTCATAGCTGGAGCTTTGCTTTGGCTGGTATCATGGATGGTCGTTTCTTGTTGCGAAGAGTCTACTCATGGTCACAAGGAACCCAAAACATCTACATTTTACCTTTAACTTGGTCTTGAGCAGGAGGAATACACTATGATGCCAGCCAAGGGTCACAGACCCGGGAGGCACCTCTTAGGGATCAGGACTCCAGCAGAAGCCAACAGCGGGCTGAGGCAGGTTGAGGAAGGTCCATTTGGTACTGGTCAGATGGGTATTTGCAGGGAGGCCTATGGAAGCTTGTTGTGTCCCTGTAGCTCAAACAGGAGGTCAGTCAAAGGACCCTTGAAGCCACTTCTGGGAATCTTGGTTTCAAGGCAAGCAGGTCTAATATTCCTTCTTCAGACAGAAGGGCAGTCCTTCTTCTGAATCTTTCACAAGTTCAGGGGTGTTCTGATGAGAGATTCTGAGGGTGCATGTTTTACACTCAGTGCCAGCCTGTGAGTGGAGAATGCCCTCTTTGTATAACCTTGCCTTCTTTCCTAGATTTGGCTCCAAACTGTCTAAGATAGCAAGGGAATTTCAGGTTTAGGTGTGAGCTGCATTTCTCAGGAAGTGCTCGTTACAACCCCACAGGACATCTTTCTCAGGAGAGGAAAACTTGTCCAACACCCAGAGCCCTTTTGCCCCATGTCTGGAAGGATTATACATTACAGAAAGGCACATTTGGGTTAGGCATTGCAGACTTTCTAAGAGTCTCAGAATTGTAACTTACAATATGACTTTAGAGTGAAAGAGGAATCTAAATTACAGTTCATCTTAGTGGAAGATGCATCTTTCTGTCTGCTCCCAAACTGAAGGTATCAATTAATAATCGTAATAAGTTAACCAAGTGTTAGTTTATCCAAGAGATAGCCTTACAACAGGAAAAAACGACTTTAGGAGTTTTTCACTGTCAGGGCATGTAAAAGTTAAATATACATGCCCTACTTTATAAATAACATGCAAAATGCCCTAGGAGCGGTTAAGGCCTACCTTAGTTGTGACCTAGAAGTATTAAAAAAAAGGTTCAGGCCTTGCAAATGGTTTACTTTGCCAGGTCAAAAGTTCAGTATAAAATTGCACTTCAGGCTACAGTGGCAGGCCTGAAACATATTTTACAGTGCTACTTTATTGGGTGACACAATGGCTCTCATTATGAGTTTGGCAGGCGTCGGAGGCCGCCCGCCAAACTAATACAGCCACCTGACCACCAGTGCGGCCAGAACAGTCCCAGCTCTATTACGAGTTAACCGCAAGGCCAGCAGGTAGAAACAGCATTTCCGGCGTTAACATTGACGCCAGTTCGTAATCGAGCCGGCGGCAAAGTGGCTGTACAGCAGGTGCAGCAGCACCAGTCGTACTGTCCACTGCCCATACCTCGGGCAGTGGAAAGCGTGACGGGGCTGTCAATGCAGCCAAGTGCATGGGCAGTGCGGGAGCCCCATGGGTCCCCCGGCATCCCTTTTCCACCAGCCTTTGCACGGCGGGGCTACAGCCATACAAAGGCTAATGGAAAGGGGACTCATAATCCCCAGGGCAGCGGAGGATTGAAACTGCCGAGATCACAAGGCTGGCAGCAACCTGGCGGTGTCGGTGGTCAGACCGCAGCGGCTCCACCACGCTTGTAATGTGGAGGCCTGACTACTGCTTTGGCGGCGGTCCGACCCCCACCGCGGCCCTAGCGGTCTCATGACTGCCAGGGTCGTAATGAGGCCCAATGTGTGCTGCTGCCCACTATTATAACTTAATTTGCAGGCCCAGTTACATGTAGTACCATTTACTAGGGACTTATAAGTAAATTAAATGTACCAATTATGTGTAAACAAACTTCACTATGTTTAAGGAAAAGGCACAAGCACTTTAGCACTGGTTAGCAGAGGTGAAGTGCACAGAGTCCAAAAGGCAACAAAAACCAATTCAGTACAAACAGGGGCGTGGCGGTAAAAATTCTGTGGGAATACACCGCCAAGGAAGTCCAGTCTAACCTTAATGTGCAGGTCTGTTCACAAACTGGGAGAATAGATTTACTAACTTGGTGTATCAGTTCAAGAACCCCATAACTTAAGTGTGACTTTTTTCAGGGAAAAAGACAAGTTTCATCCAATGGGGGGGTTTCTTAATGACTTCTAGGGCTGGGATGTTCTCACCTTACCCACACATTACTCTGGTGAAATGGATCTCCAAATGAGGCTTGCGAAACAGAGGAGCCTATTTTTGGACTATCTGCTGTGGTGGTTGCTGCATATCTTAAGGTGATGGGTGGGTGGGGGAGAAAGGTGGATGCGGGGGTAAAAAATAATAATTATTTAAAAACAACTTACCTGTTTCTGCTGCCGCTGCCACCGGCCACCTCAATTCTCTTCCCTCAGTGGTGTTAGTGTCCCAGCACTACCTGGGACACCAGCACAGGCTCCCCACGCAATCCTGGCACTGCTGTCATGCTATACATAGCAATGAGAGCATCATCAGGATTGGTCTGAGTGGCTTGGTTTGCCACTAAGACAGTGCACTGGGGTCTGTGCAGTTTCTCCAACTGATCTGTATTGCACAGCTGGGTTGGAGAAACCTAAGTGCGCATGTTGGTTTGCCCCGCCTAAAAAGGCCGGCAAAACTGACATGTGCACAGACTCCACTCCTCCTCCTCCCCCTGCCATGGACCATCCCCACCCCTCCGTGCACATGCTGGCTGAGCCAGCAGCTGATAAATAAAGCTATATTAAAATATAATTTTATTTTTCAGCTGCTGGTCCAGCCAGTGGAGCGAAGGTCCTTCTCCATTATGAAGGAGCCATCCCTGACTATCTGATGAGCTTTAGAGCCACAGAGTTCAGATTTTCTCAGTGAATCAGATTCTGAGTCCAGATTTAAATCTTTATCTTTACTCCGGTAAATGGCTACAACAATCAACACAGAGAAGCAAAATTTAACAATTAATATTTCGAAAAACAAGGACAGGTTTACATCAAATTACAGAAGGCACAAAAGGCAGTGCTTCTGATTCTGATAAATTTAGTACAGGTGCATTCAATGTACTTTTATTTATATTTTGGCAAGTATCCACTATTGGCGTTCCAAAAGGCGTACACATTTACCTGCACCCGAGCAACATTACAAAACATTACAGGTTCAAATATATTGTATGCATGTATTTTTCTTCAAACTATAATGCAGATTCATGGACATGGTTATTAGCAGTCACATAGCCATACATTATATATGGACAGATTTGTTTGCGGACCTGTTCATCAGTATTTCCCAATGTACACAACATTCTATGTGATTTAGGGTTCGATTTTATAAATACTGCAAAATGCGGACAAATTACATGCAATTTTCTCTTGATTCTAATCCTCAAATCCCCTTTTGTGGCCCAATGTAAATTGGGTGATAGAAAATATTTTATTTCCTCTATTGACTTAAGCCACGGGATCAGGTATTTAAACGATCATTTACAAATATCCAGTTGAAATACTTTGTTTTAGTTAATGTTTATTGTGTGTTAAACTGGTTACAGCTCGCTCGACTTTCCAGACTATATTTTATTTGTTTAGTTGAGTAAACTCGATGAATTTGGCCCCAATAAATAAACAGTTGACCCAACAGTCTTGATTTTTAAAGCTATTTGTATGTGTGAGATAGCTTTCTTGCACAAATAGCTTAATTATAGTAGATCGTGCAAATGCAACTAACTATAGGAGAATTAACTTAGGCCCATATTTATCAGATTTTAGCGCAGGACAGCACAGCAAGTCATCTTGCTGTGCTGTGTCAAAGAGAAAGGGCAGGCATGCGTCATATCTACGGCATATGATGCATTCCTGTCCTTTCCCTGGTGCTATTTCGACAGCCTAAGCCCACACAAGCATCCTTGCACCACGGAAGAAAGGTACCTGTGTTGCATGCAGGATTGTTTTTGTGCAGGAGGGACATCTTCCTGCACAAAACCAATTTCGGGAGGCATTTTCCTCTTTCTATGCACCACACATAGAAAGAGGAAAAAATTGAGGAGAAATAAAGATATTTCTTCTTGTTGCCCTCCCCTGAGAAGGCATAGATTTTTGGTATATCCCTAGGTTTACAAGGTCTTGTAAATCTGAGGATGCGTCAAATCCCATAGGAGTTGCATGGGAACACCCACCCACCCCAAAGTTCGTGGAACGCTTTCCTTGCACAGACTTAGGTACCCCAGCGATTTGCGCTGCCTTGCCTAACTCCATATTTATGTGGCCATTCAAAGCCGCACAAAGTGGCTTTGAGTGGCCTCATCAATATGATTCAATGGTTTGCACCTCCGCTTCATCACAAAAATTGACTCAAGAGCAGCTCAAGGGCCTCGGAAATATTTCCCTTAGATTCAGTGCATGAGGAATAGGCATTACTGGCTGGAAATGCCTACAGGATTTGTGAACATTCACAAATAATTTTCACACTTGTGGGTATTCGCAAAAAGGTGTCTGAACTCCTTGCACCCTGGAAAAGGTTAGAGACACACTCTTGTCAAGGGATGGAGTAAATCTCTTTCCTGTTTGGGTAGGAGAAGTGAACCTCCCCTTAATATGTGGCCATGTACGAGAAGCAGTTTGTCCATGTGGAAAACCGAGTTCACTGTGGAGGAGAAAAAGAAAATCGAATTCGTTCTTATGCTTCAAGTCTTCTCGTGAAAATACACCTATGCTTATTTTTACATGAGAAAATGGAGTGCATAACTATTTCCCTGGTGTGCGCCTGAAACCTTTGACTTATAAAGATTTTCTTTCGTAGCCTGGAAAATAGTTGTGAATTTTAAGTCTGCTTTGATGTGATTCTCCTAATAATGCCCTGTGTGCAGTATTGGGCTGATCTATTGGGCGCTCTGGCACTGCCACATGGGCCAGGTTAAAAAGAGATTGTGTTGGCTGTTTTTTTCTTTTTTTTCTTTTTTAGCCTGAGGGCCATGACAGAAAAAAAAAAACATTGTCCCTCAAACTGCCCTTTCAAACCAGCCCAAATGGGAGTGGCAGATTGTCCAATAGACTAGTCCGACGCTACCTGCATGTTTTTTTAGGAAAAAGCCAATAAGAAACAATTAATTTTGCGGCAGCCATTTACCTGAATTCCATTATAGTGGCAAATGTGTTTTGTACCATCAAGTACATAGGCAGTGAACTTTTAACGATTTAAGTGATGAAGAACCGGCTTTGATGAAAGCATGCAATAAATCATTCCATAATAACTGCGTTTCCTATTTGGCACAATTTAGTGAGATGTGGCTGATTGTGTATTTCTAATACACATGATGGTCTTTGATCTAAATAGTAAAGTATCCACAAGGTGTATCATGGAAGGTGTGAGTATGCAAATAGGTTTTGTGTATATATTGGTGACAACTTTGTTTGTGCTCTGTATGTTTACCCCTCATGTTTAACAGCTATTATTTATGGGGAATTTCACTAACACAATATAGGTGTTAGTTTGAGTACTCACTTTTACATTTTTGGTTCAAAAGGTCACAGTGAGAAATGCACAGATATTGCCTGCAGATGCACCATGATATGACTCAGACAACTTTGAGTACTTTGGTTAATGTGACAAACATCACTTTGGAGTTGATGCTCTTAGCTTCATAAAATATCTTTGGTGCACGCAGAAATCCCCAACAATATTTCTGTGAATCAGAATTGGCAGACTACTCCACAACAAAAATGTACTTGTGAACTAAAAAGTTCTGCCAGTGCAAGTGCAAATTTAGGGGCATAGTTATGAGCCCCTTTGCATCGCTCCTGCACCATTCAACGTGGTGCTAGAGTGATGCAACTAAAAACACCTTGAGTTCCCCTGAGTGGCTTCATAAATCTTGAGTAACGCAACACAAATCGCTGCATTACATTACTCTGCACTAGGAGGAATCTGCATGGCTGTTGCATGGGTGTTCCCATGCAGCATCCATGGATGTTGATGCATTCCCAGATTTACCAGAAGTGGTAGACCTGAGAGTATGCCAAAAACCTATCCCTCCCCAGGTGAGGCTTAATGGGGAGAAATATCTTTATTTCTCCTCCTTTTTTCCTCTTTCCAAGTGTGCAGCACATATAGAAAGAGGAAAAAGCCTCAGGGGGTTGTGTTTGTGCCAAAAACTCACCCTTCCTGCACAAAAACAATCCTGCATGCAACAGAGGCATCCTCGATCCATTGTGCAAGGGTGCCTCCGTTGGCGCCTGACTGCCAAAAGGGCACCAGCACAGGGGAAAAGGCACCCGCACATAATTTGAGAAATGCCCTGGGGAGGCGTGGACCCCAGAGCTGCAGGGGGCACGTGGCCCCCCAGTACACAAATTCTGCAATGCCCTAGGGAGGAGGTGGTCTGCAGGGATCTGAGGGGCAGCGCAGCCCTGCACACAAATTCAGCAATGTCCCAGGAGAGGTGATGGTCCCCTGGGCTGCGGGGGATAGGTGGCCCCTCTTTGTTATGTTGATTTAAGGCCCCAGGGAGGTGGTGGTCCCTGAGGCCTGGGGGCCCCCCTACAATTGTTTGAAACACCAGGCAGGTAGTATTCCATGGGGCTGTAGGGAGGGACGGGCGGCAGTCCCCAGGGCAGCGGGGGGGCTGGAGGCCTCAACCACATTGAAAATGTAAATGCCCTCGGGACCTGGCCCACCTGTGGGCCGCACAGAAACAAGTCTGGGAGCCAGTGATTGTTTTTTTTTGTGTGAATTCTTCACGGCAAAAAAAAAAAGATTTTTAGCCTGGTTGTCCCTCTGTGGCCCCACCACCAGAGCTAAGAGAGCAGGGTATCCCTACGCTGGCCCCTTCTCCTTTTTTTCACATTTTTTAGTGGGACTCAGCTGAAATCGAGTCCAAAGATGGCTGCCAACACTGCCTGGTTTGAAGTGTTGGCAGTGAATCAAAGCTGTGCATTTCCCTGCACGAGCTTGTCATTATTCATTAAATCGTCACAGCCAGAGATATAGAAATTTGGATTTCTTAAAATTTCTCAAAAACTACTGTACAGATTTACACCAAATAAGCAAAAGCGGAATCTGCATAACAACAGCTAGATTTCTGCTGACTTTGGTGTAATTCTGTCAAGTGGTTAGGGCTGTAGCCTTGTTCAAAGGTCCCATGAGAATCAACATGGGAAACAAAACTTTTTTGCCCCATCCCCTTTTTCTAGGCCCACGCTTGATGGCTCACCCTGAAACTTTCCATGCGTAACAAGAATCACCAGGGCACTTTTTTAGGAAAATTTCATGAGGATTCATCAAACGGTGCTAAAGATATTGGCAAGTCAAAAAATTATTTTCTATGGAAACATGTTCCTAATTACAATTATCTACTGGCAACTGCCAGTAGGTATTATGTGTGTGTGTGTGTACATATATAGATGTATATATATATATATATATATATATATATATATATATATATATATATATATGTATTTTTTTTTCTTCTTCCATAACAAAGAGCCACCATACAGCCAGCACGCTCTCACTGCCGGTGCCAACACGGGGGTTGTGGCCAGACCTCCAATATTATCTAATCCAAAAATAGGAAATGTTGCACTCCAGGATCAACTTCTTCAGCTATATTTTATTTCACAAGGTGCTCGTCTCCCCCACCTCCGACACATATCAACCATCAAGGTCTTGATATATATATATATACATTTATATATATATATATATATATACACACACACACACAAACATACATATATATCCTGACATAAGCATAACCTCCGTAAACAACCAAACCCCATACACGACCTTCAGCCTTCAGCCATCCAGCAACATTCCCTCATCCTTTTGTGTTTTTTGGATTATTTTTTTGGGACCCAGACCAGACTGTTGTAGAACTCTATGGGACTATGCTAGGATCATGAGAAGCCCAGATATGTTTTTTTTTTTTTGTTTTTTTACTGCAGGAGGTTTCCCTCTGGGCCTCCCCTACAGGGGCCACGGGGGTCAGGGAATTTCTATTAGCTTAATTTTCTTTTTACATTTTCTGGACATGGGGACCAAGTCTCCGTATCCTGTAACTGCAACCACAGCATTTTCTTTCATGCCGCATAGAACCAAACAAATCGCTTGATCCTTCGAGTTCCTAAGTACCATGATAAGAAGCTGGTCAATGGGAAAACGGGCTTGAGTTCACTGTACTGTGCCGGTAGCTGCAAGTCTAACACAAACTTGCTAATGCTGCCAGATGCATGAAAGTTGCCTTAATCCGCAAAAGAGTGCAGGTATTGTTTCTCTAGCTCTGAGAACATACTGTTAGTTTCACTTTGTACTGTGTTGTCTCTCTTAGAACAGCGCACTAGTTTTTCCTAAATAGGTCTGAGTTTATGGGCAGTGTATTCTACTTCTTAACACCAAGTGAAGGTTTAAAGAATAAAAACACCATATCCGGACATTTTGTCATTAGGCAGGGGCTATCTTTTTCGTTTAATGTGTATAACCAGCCTTGCATCTACACTGCTTATCCACAGCTCAACTTAACACGGCATGACTAACATTTTCACTCAAAACGGAGGCCCTGCCACTTGCGAAGAGTGTATTTGACTGACAAGTGTGTCCTAAGCATGAGGCGCTATTACATAATTTGCCTCTGATAAGTGCATACAGCAACTCTGCTTTTTACCATGTAAACTAACTGCAACTTTGTTAAAGTAAAACAGACTTCACCTGCCAGCTGAGTGATCAAGTTAATGCATGGAGATCATATAGTATCATGTTGCTGGGAAACCATATTTTCGGTCATGGGCACTCCCTGGGAGATGTGTGAACATTATGTTAGCATATGAGCTTGTAATTAAAATACTGCAACTAGATGCTAAGAAGAAAATCTCATTTTTTATGCACCGAGTCAAAAGGGGTACTTGCACATGGGTGCGTCATCTGCATAATACTTGTACAAGATTCACACCCCTGTGGTCCACACAAGGTACATGACAGCGTTTGCCATAGTAACACCCGATGCACTGAAAGGACCCAGTAGGTTTGAAAACTGAGCAAAATGCATTCAGATTAAAAGTTATTTAAACAACTGAGACGTTGTTACTTGTAGTCCAAAAAAGACTGCAGCTCTTTCTCACTAAAGTGGTTGCTAATAAGGGATAACCTTCTCAATGCCAGCCACCCAGCAAGAAAAAATAGAAAGAATGTAATGAGGAGTCTTACCCAATTTGGGTGATCATTACAACCCTGGCGGACGGTGTTAAGGAAGCAGTAAGACTGCCAACAGGCCGGCGGTAAAACATTTGCAATTAAGACCGTGGCGGAAACCTCCAACAAAGACAGCCACTTTAACACTCCGACCGCCACGGAGGTACAAACAAACAGCGCGGCGGTCACCGCCAACAGACAGACGGGGGACAATGTACCGCCCACACTATTATGGCAGGCCAATCCTCCACTGTTGGACATGGCTTTTTGACGGGGACATCCCCAAACATTTTGCCTCCTTCCTCCCATTTTTTCTGACCTGTTGTTGTTGGCTTTTTTACCTCTGGGCACTTTACCACTGCTAACCAGTGCTAAAGTGCATATGCTCTCTGTGTAAATTGTACTATTGATTGGTTTATCCATGATTGGCTATTTAATTTACTTATAAGTCCCTAGTAGAGTGCACTATATGTGCCTAGGGCCTGTAGATTAAATGCTGCTAGTGGGCTTGCAGCACTGGTTGTGCCACCCATTTCAGAAGCCCCTTAACCTTGTCTCAGGCCTGCCATTGCAAGGCCTGTGTGTGCAGTTTCACTGCCACTTCGACTTGGCATTTAAAAGTACTTGCCAAGCCTAGAACTCCCCTTTTATTACATATAAGTCACCCCTAATGTGTGCCCTAGGTAACCCCTAGAGCCGGGTGCTATGTGGGTAAAAGGCAGGACATGTACCTGTGTAGTTATATGTCCTGGTAGTGTAAAACTCCTAAATTTGTTTTTACACTACTGTGAGGCCTACTCACTTCATAGGCTAACATTGGGGCTGCCCTCATACATTGTTGAAGTGGCAGCTGCTGATCTGAAAGGAGAGGAAGGTCATATTTAGTATGGCCAGAATGGTAATACAAAATCCTGCTGACTGGTGAAGTCGGATTTAATATTACTATTCTAGAAATGCCATTTTTAGAAAGTGAGCATTTCTTTGCACTTAAATCTTTTTGTGCCCTTTAATCCACGTCTGGCTAGGTTTAGTTGACAGCTCCTTGTGCATTCACTCAGACACACCCCACAAACAGGGTACTCAGCCTCACTTGCATACATCTGCATTTTGAATGGGTCTTCCTGGGCTGGGAGGGTGGAGGGCCTGCCCTCACACAAAGGACTGCCACACCCCCTACTGGGACCCTGGCAGACAGGATTGAACTGAAAGGGGGCCTGGTGCATTTCTTAGACACTCTTTGAAGTCACCCCCACTTCAAAGGCACAACTTAGTATAAAACAGGGCCTCTGCCCTACCTCATCAGACACTTGCTGGAGAAGAAATCTGAACCAGAAACTACATCCTGCCAAGAAGAACTGCCTGGCTGCTCAAAGGACTCACCTGTCTGCTTTTCTACAAAGGACTGCTGCCTTGCTGTTGGCCTGCTGCCTTGCTGAACTGCCTGGTTGCTTAAAGGACTCACCTGCCTGCTTTTCTACGAAGGACTGCTGCCTTGCTGTTGGCCTGCTGCCTTGCTGAACTCTTGTCTGGCTGTAAAAGTGCTCTCAAAGGGCTTGGATAGAGCTTGCCTCCTGTTCCCTGAAGTCTCAGGACCAAAAAGACTTCTCTTTTTCACTTGGCCACTTCGTGCGCCGAAATTTTCACCGCACAGCTTGTTCTGCGGCGAGAAAAACGCTGCACACCGAAGCTGATCGACGCGACACCTTCGGGACGACCGAAACTTTGACGCACGGCCTCGCAGGGACAACGCCGCCCGACTTCCAAGGAAAAATCGACGCGACGCCTGCTGTGAGAGTGAAATTTTGACGCACAGCCCCGCGGAACGACACACAGCCGGAAAACAAGCAGGAGAATCCACGCACAGACCCGGGACATCTGGTAATCCCCGCGATCCCCAGAAAGAGACTGTCCGCGCGCCGGAAAACGACGCACGACTTCCCCGCGTGAAAAATAACAACGCAAGTCCGTGTGTGCTGGGGAGAAATCGATGCACACACCATTTTTCCACGTATCTCTTCTTCTGCGACCCTTTGCGGAGATTTTCCACCAGAAACCAGGTACTTTGTGCTTGAAAGAGACTTTGTTTGCTTTTTAAAGACTTAAGACACTTTGGGCCTCATGCTGACTTTGGCGGGCGGCGGAGCCACCGCCAGGATCCAGAACATCAGGGGGGTCATGGTGCGAAGGGCACCCCTCCCACGTAGGGAGGCCATCCCCAGCTGAGCCTCCGCAGTCTTCTTGCTCCAGCGACGAATGTCCTCCCATCTTTTCCGGCAGTGGATGCTCCGTCTGTGGTAGACCCCCAGGGTCCAGACGTCCTTGGCTATGGCACGCCAAATATGTTTTTTCTGGTGGGGGCTGACCTACATGATTTGTACAGGGGGAAGAGAAAGTTATTACCAACTGAACCGTCAAAGTGATTGGCCCCCATCCCTACCCTTGCCATGTGGCACATGCACTCACCGTTGTTTCATTCACGGCGCACTCTCCCCCCTTCCTTCTTACATCCACCCCTCTCCACACAGGCATAGCCCATACAGCATGCTCCCAGTGTACTTACCTGTTTGTCTGGAGGACCGTAGAGTAGCGTGTACTGGGGGAGGACCCCATCCACGAGTTTCTCCAACTCCTCCGATGTGAAGGCAGGGGCCCTTTCCCCAGACACTCGAGCCATTGTCTCTTCCAGACCGAGGTCACAGCAGCACTTGCAGTGTGGGTCCTCTCCTGTCGAAGATCAGGTATCGAGTGATTGAACAGATAGAAAATGGTGGTCACGTCCACTGCGGTGCGTACCGTCACCGCCGGCGTACATCGTCATTGGCTCCTGGGACCCATAGGGTCCAATGTTAACCAATGCAGCATTGCGCCGCGGTCTTCGACCTCCTACCGCGACGGTGTACAACTCCAGCGCAGTTACCTCACATCCCATTGTCCCACTTTAGAGGTCAGGCAGCCACCATTTCAGGGGCCCACATGGCTTCATTTTCAACTGCGTCACACATACCTAGGCCTAGACTCAACACACATACAGGCCACTTTTTGGTATGAATGGTGTTCTGTGTAAGCTGTGGGTACGTACCTCTGAGTTGTTTGACACTGTGCTCGCTGTTGTCCTTCATAGGCACCGTCCACTAGGACATGTGAGGAGATGCGGCATCCTCCGGTGTACCGACCATTGGTGGACCTGTCGACAATGGAGGAAAGACATGTGATAATCACATACAGGCTTGACCGTGCCACAATCCAGGGACTGTGTACCCAGCTGGAGCCAGACCTGATGTCAGCTATCAGCCATCCCACAGGAATCCCCCCTCAAGTGCAGGTGCTGTCAGTGCTCCATTTCATTGCAAGTGGGTCATTTCAAACAACAGTGGCCATAGCATCAGTGATGTCCCAGCCTATGTTTTCCAACGTGTTGTCCAGAGTGTTGTCTGCCCTGCTGAAACACATGCGGAGCTACATCGTTTTCCCTCAGGTGGAGGATTTGCCTACAGTGAAAGGTGATTTCTATGCCCTTGGACAAATCCCCAACATCAAAGGTGCCATTGATGGGACACATGTGGCTTTGGTCCCCCCCCTACAGGAGTGAACAGGTGTACAGAAACCGGAAAAGTTATCATTCGATGAATGTACAGATGGTATGTTTGGCAGACCAGTACATCTCCCATGTGAATGCCATGTTCCCTGGCTCAGTGCATGACGCTTACATCCTGCGGAATAGCAGCATCCCTTATGTGATGGGTCAACTCCAGAGGCACTGTGTGTGGCTATTAGGTGAGCACCTGGAAGCTAGTCAGTGGGAATGGTTGTCTGGGTCTGGGGATATCCCTCCAGGTTAGTGTGTGTCTAACAGTTGTCCCTCACCATTTGCAGGTGACTCTGGTTACCCCAACCTGTCATGGCTACTGACCCCAGTGAGGAATCCCAGGACAAGGGCAGAGGAACGCTACAATGAGGCACATGGGCGAACTAGGAGGGTGATCGAACGCACCTTCGGCCTCCTGAAGGCGAGGTTCAGGTGCCTCCATATGACAGGTGGATCCCTATTCTACTCACCAAAGAAGCTGTGCCAGATCATCGTGGCCTGCTGTATGCTTCACAACTTGGCTTTGCGACAACAGGTGCCCTTTCTGCAGGAGGATGGTCCAGATGGCGGTGTTGTTGCAGCTGTGGAGCCTGTGGACAGTGAAGACGAGGAAGCAGAGGAAGAAGACATGGACAACAGGGACTCAGTGATCCAGCAATATTTCCAGTGAAACACAGGTAAGAATACAAACCTGCCTACTACATGTACTTATACACTACTACCTCTCTACTGTCTGTCTTTTTCACCCAGTGTATGGTCATGAGTTGTCACTTTCCCTTACGATTTCACAGATCTGGGTCCCACAGTGTGACATCTGCTTTGATTCCTCATGGACTAGAGCTGTGTGACATAGGTATGTTGACATTACAAATGAAAGAGCTTTTTGCCAGAGTTATTGCTAATACAGTATTCCGAAATCACAGACAGACTCCAGATTGTTTTGTGCTTTAAGGGTGTTTATTTTAGTGCTCAAAATTGGAGGGGGGTAGCAAAATGGTGAGGGGTGATGGCGGAGGAAAGTCCATGGCAGAGTCCAGTCTATTAGTCTCACAGGTGCATTGCCCAAATGGGCATAGGAAGTGGAGCTGGGACAGTTTAAGGATGGACAGGGTGACAAAGTGGGACAGTAGGATGACAATCAGGGTGGTCTCATTTCTTGGTGGGGGTCTTGGCATGGTTCTCTGTCTTGTTCCTGGATCTCAGGGACCGTTTGCGAGGTGGTTCTCCCTCTGCAGGGGGTGGGGTGCTGGTGTGGTGGTCCTGTAGCGGTGCCTCCTGTAGCACCAGCGGAGGTGGTGGGCAGTTTATCGTCCAGGCTAGTGTCAGGGGCCCCTTGTAGTGCCACAGTGTCCCTCCTGATGTTGAATACTTCCTTCAGCACCCCTACGATGGTGCCCAGGGTGGAATTGATGGTTCTGAGTTCCTCCCTGAAGACCATATACTGTTCCTCCTGCAGGTGCTGGGTGTCCTGAAACTTGGCCAGTACCGTTGCCATCGTCTCCTGGGAGTGGAGGTAGGCTCCCATGATGGAGGAGAGGGCCTCGTGGAGAGTGGGTTCCCTGGGCCTGTCCGCCCCCTGTCGCACAGCAGCCCTCCCAGTTCCCCTGTGTTCCCGGGCCTCCGACCCCTGGACTGTGTGCCCACTACCACTGCCCCCAGGTCCCTGTTGTTGTTGGTGTGGTGGGTTAGCCTAGGTTCCCTGTAGTGGTGGACACACACTGCTGATTGATGTGTCCTGGGGACGGAGGTATGGGCCCGCTGGGTGGGTGCTGTGCTGGTGTTTCCAGAGGGGGAAAGCTCTGTAGTGGCCTGTGACTGGGTGTGGGGAATCGACTGTCCCGAGGTCCCTGATGGGCCGGGCTGGTCATCTAGATCCAGTTGGACAGAGGTGCTGTCATCACTGTGGGCCTCTTCTGTTGGTGGTGTGGACATGTGTGGACCCTCCTGTCCGGTGACGTTGGGTAGGGGTCCTGCAGGGGTATAAAGGCATGATTATTGCATCTGTGTGTGTCAAGGTGTGCAATGGGTGGGTGGCCGTGTACCCCAGTGCTAGCATTCCTGTGTGGGACCTTGTGTGATGATGGTTTAGGGGGGTGTATGGGTGTGTGCAGTGGGATTGCTTTAGTGATGGGTGTCCATGCTTTGGTGTTGCATGCAGGGCTTGGTGTTGGGATGTGTGGTTTGTGATAGTGGGACATTTGTGAGGAGTAGGAGTGATGGGGGTGAGTGTGAGGGTGGGGGTATGTGCTGGCATGCAGGTAGGGTGCGGGATGTAAAAGTAAATCTTTGACTTACCAGAGTCCATTCCTCCACCTACTCCTGCGAGGCCCTCAGGATGCAGAATCGCCAAGACCTGCTCCTCCCATGTTGTTAGTTGTGGGGGAGGAGGTGGGGGTCCGCCGCCAGTCCGCTGAACCGCCAGGTGGTGTCTGGAGACCACGGAACGCACCTTCCCCCGTAGGTCGTTCCACCTCTTCCTGATGTCCTCCCGATTTCTTGCATTCTGCGTTAACCCTGTCCACTATTCTTCACCATAGCTCCATCTTCCTTGCAATGGAGGTGTGCTGCACCTGTGATCCGAATAGCTGTGGTTCTACCCGGACGATTTCCTCCACCATGACCGTGAGCTCCTCCTCCGAGAACCTGGGGTGTCTTTGCCGTGCCATGGGGTGGTGTAGGTGATGTGTGGGGTGGTGTGTGGGGTTATAAGTGTGCTGATATGTAGTGGGGTGTTGTGTGAGGTGCGTGGAAGTTATGTGGGTGATGGTGTTGTGTGCCTGTGGATGCTAGTGTTGTTGATGGTGGTGTCTCTCTCTGGCTTTCGTTTGTGATTTGTGGTCGTAAGGGTTTGTGGGTGATGTGGGTGTGTGTTTTATAGTGTATTGAATGTGTGGGAGTGGTGTGTGTATGTGTATCAGGTGTGTGTATTTGGAATTGTCCAATGTGGCTGTGTTTTGTAAGAGTGTTTGTATTTTGAGCTTGTCGGTGTGTACAGCTAATGGAATACCGCGGTTGAAAGACCGCTGCGTGGATTCGTGTGTCGTGATAGTGTTGGCGTATTTCTGTTGGCGTGACCGTGGAGGTTTTGTTTTCGCCAGTTTATCACTGACCTTTGGTGCGGCTGACTTGTGTCGGTGTCTGAATTTTGGTGGATTCCGAACTGTGGGTCATAATAGCTGTGGCGATATTCCGCGGCGGTGTGGTGGCGGTCTTCTGCACGGCGGTAAGCGACTTTTACCGCCAATGTCATAATGAGAGCCTTGATCTCTTCCTCCAAAAGGACTGTCCACGCTGAGAAAATAGCTATTTGGTTACCTGTCAATATTCGGCCAATATCTGGCTGCAGCAGGTGCCATCCTTTGGCAGTTTACAGTAAGGTGTATGTATATATATAAATATATATATATATATATATACCCTTTTTTATTTTACCTGGAGCATTCTAATGCTTCCTGCCTCTCGCTTCCCGCATTGTTATTCCGAGCATATGGACAAGAGCTTCAGGGTAAATGGGCCATGCTGTGCCCGTGCTGCTGTACGTCAAGGTCCAACAATGATGGTGGGCAGTGCTGGCTCCTATTGAGGGACTACTTCACACCTCCACACTAGAGCGGTGTCTCTGGAGAGAACGCATGGTTGATTCACTCTGGTTGAAACAGAGCACACACCGTTGAATCCCTTTGTTTTTCCTTCCCACTCCAGCTCAGCTGCAAAGAAACCTGCATTAAGCATTCCAATTCACCCAGCAATTCATGTTCGCCCTGTCACATACATTCATCAATTTACTCACATTTGGCTTCCCCCTGACTCATCTGCATTCAAGGATTTGCCCATTCATACAGTCGTACACAACCATATCCAGCAACTGACAAACACTTTGTGGCAGATTTAAGAGCACCTAGCGCCTCCTTGCGCCACATTAGCACCATTTTTTTTTACGCTAATGTGGCCCAACAAGGCCAAAGACGCTCCGCCAAATTTACAAAGTGGTGCAATGCATGCATTGCACCACTTTGTAACCCTTTGCGCTACATTGTGCCTTCCCCAGGCATAATGTATGCAAAACGGGCATTCGCCAGTTAGGGGGGGCCGAAAAAATGGCATAAAGAAATCTCAGAGCAGGCGTTAGGAGCCGCACCATTGTTTACAATGGGCCTCAATGGGCTTTGCAGGATTAGCGTCAAAATATTTTGGCGCTAAACCTGCAAAGCTCCGAACTAGCAGAAAATAATTTGAGGCTAGTTCCCTAACTACCACCTTGGTACGCCGTATCTTAGATATGGGCGCACACATGATGGCATTAGGGGCGTTCTAATGGGTGGAAGGAAACTGGTGCTGCACTGGGTGCAGCGCCACTTTTCTTAAATCTGGTCCTTTGTTTAATAAAAATCCAGACCAATTGCTTTTCAAATGCTTGTTTGCCGTGATTTACCTATGGTTGATTTACCTCACTTCTGTCCTAGCAAGACAATTTTATAACAGTTATGTCCACCACGTGTGAATTAGTTCAAAGGACGTTGCTGCGAGGCGGCGCAAGTGAGCAAAATTAGAAACACCTCATCTTAACGACCAACACTTCACACTATGGGATGTTGTCACTCTAATAGTAGCGTTTCGTGTACACGCATCTCAACTGATAATCCTGGTTGTTGGTCATTACTTACTTTCAAAATACATTTTAAAACTTATAGGCATTTTGTAAAAACCAGAACTACAAGTTTGCACCTCCAGCAAATCATACGTGTTCTTTGGGAACAACTATACAATTGGATCGTTCATCTTAATTAAAACATTTAACTCACAAAAGAGGTGCACGGCTATTTTTGTATTTCTGGATGATTATGGATATTATGTCAACTCTGGTCTAGACTATAACGTGGCTTGAATATTTGACCACAGCATGACATCACAATATTTTAATGTCTGATGTCATCTGTTTCTAAATGCAGTGTGCCAGATGAAGGGTCTGATACTCATGGACAGAAAATTAGCATCCTTGCTCTACAGAGACTGGACAGTGGAGAGGGAAGGGGTTTTAGATGCAGTATGACAGGGTGGTGTTTGTGAATAATCACCTCCTTATGGTAGTTTACGGCCAGGAGAAAGGAGGGGGTGTAGTGCCTAAATCCGAACCAGTTCACTCATGCCTTATATAGAAAGTCAAACCGAAGATACATTATTAATCCATACATTAGTGATGAGCTGTTTATTCAGGAGTGATGGAGCAAAGCAAAGTCATCAGTTGGAGATGAAAGATCATCAATAACAAATGAGGGCAGTCATGGAAAGTATCAGGCTAGACTGCATCTTTGCATTTTCAGAGAGAGCATAAACCTCCGTGAGCGCTTAATGAAAATCCAGAAACTGGGATTGTTGTATATTAACACTGCATGTGAAATTAGTAATGACTTTGCTAAAACATGCTTAAATGTGATAAGATGATCGACAGTGTACAATTGCTCAATATAAGCTCAGTTGATGTGTATAATGAATGAACTCCCCTGGCACAAAGTAGTTTATAGAGACCCGGATTTGTGTGAATTACTTATATTTGACTTACAACCCCTGAAAAAACAAATAGATGGAAAGGTGACGAATTAGCATAGCCGGTGTGAGAAAAAGCCTCTTTTTGACATTGTTAACCCCCTACATTTTGCCTGATGGATGATGTAGCCTAGAAATTGTAGTGGCCAGCCCCCCTGCTAACCAGGTTCCCTGGGCCAGAGCTTTTTCCCTAAAACTGTTGTGATGCATTGGCACAATTGGAATCACCTTTAGCTACCACTATAAGTCCCTAGTAAAAGGTATTTAGGTACCCAGGGCATGGGGATTAAGGGTAGACCCCTGAGGGCAGCAGCACTGATTGTGCCACCCTCCAGAGCCATGCATCCAGATACACCCACCACTACCATTGTAGGCTGGGTGTCCTGGTGCACACCTAAAACCTAAACTCGACATGGCACACTGCCTATGTGTCCTGTCCACCATACCCTGCGTACACTATGAGTAAGACACCCCTCTGGCAGGCCTTCCAGCCCTAAGGCAAAGTGCACCATATCATATGTGAGGGCATAGCTGCATGAGTAATATGCCCCCACTGTGCCCTTGCCAAACCTGGGGCATAATGAGTGAACAGAGCTGCCATTTTAATACATGTACTGAACACTGGTCAATACGGGTTTCTCAGCTACATGATGGCCACTCTTATTTTTGGGTTGTTTAGTATAACTCAGAATGATAAATCCAAACTGGTACCAGGATTGGATTTATTATTAAATGTACCCAGGGGTCACCTTAGAGGTGCCCCCTGCCAAACCTAACTACCCTGGCATGGTTGCTGACTAGTTCTATCCAGCCTGCTACCTCCAGACACCCAATCTACAAACCTTGGGGGAGAGATCCATCTCTCTGGTTTGTAGGACAAAGCCCTTCCTGAGTGGAGGTGCCCCCTCTTCAGGAATGTGCACTGCCCTGGTGGGGAGCTTCAAAGGGCTAACCTCCTTTGAAACTCGACCTCCAGGCCTGCTGCTAGCAGCAGATGGTAACCCCGTGCCAAACCCCACATTCGGTGGGAAACTCAAATAAGGAGTACAAGGAGTGGCCCCACCTGCATGCACCACCCCTAAGGTGTTGCCTGTGAGATGGGCACTCCATTTCATTTTCCTCCATCTTGGATGGAAGGAAAATAGCCAATCAGAGATAGGGAAGTGACCCTTCCCAAAGGAAGTGGTCACTTCCGTGGGTTTAGCCACCCAAAGGTACATGACAGATTGGTCACTACCAGGTTCCCCCCCCCTAAAACACCCACTAAATACAATATTTAGTGGGCATCCCTAGACCAGTAAAGCAGATTCGATGGACAAAAGAATTCCAGCACCAAGAGGATCCAAGGCACGAGAAATGTAGACCTGCTGCAACAAAGAAAATGCGCCAAACCCAGCCTGCTGCACCCAGGACCTGACAATCACTGCTGAGGAGCTGCTGTGCAACTGGAAAAACTCTAAAGAACCTCAGAGAACCTCCAGGCTTTGAAAATCGCCATAGTACTCCTGAACCAGAAGCCTCAGCTTGACCAATCAAAACACTGATGACTAGGAGGACAGACCGTGCAAGACTGCCAAGCTTGGTGGCATTACACCCTCCAGTGTTCAATCCGTACAAGTACTTGGGGTATTGGTCAGCTAACATTGGACACTGTTAGAAATGGGGTCTTTGGTTGACAGTCAGGTTACCCCCTGTTCAAGCAAGGACCCTCACTCTAGTTAGGATAAAAGAGAATCACCCTCAGCTAACCCCTGCTTACCCCCTTGGTAGCTTGGCAGAGCAGTAGGCTTAACCTCAGAGTGCTGGGCGTAAAGTATTTGTACCAACACACACAGTAACTTAATGAAAACACTACAAAATGACACAACACCAGTTTAGAAAAATAGGAAATATTTATCTAGACAAAACAAGACCAAAACGACAAAAATCCAACATACACAAGTCAAGTTATGATTTTTTTAAAGGTTTAAAATAAAAAGAGTCTTTAGGTAGTTGTAACACCACACTAGCGCTGCTAGCGTGAAAATGTACCTGGTTTGCGGCAAAAATAACCCCGCACGGGCGGTGTGCGTCGAAAATAACCCTGCACGGGTATATGCGTCGAAAACAGCTCGGCACGGCGAGGCGCGTCGAAAAAGCCAGCCACGCGACGGTCCGAAAGTCCCGCGGCGCTGGTTGCGATCTCTCAGCCTTCGTCAGCGATGCTGCGCGTCGTTTCTCCTGCTCCGGGCGTCGATTCTCCGGTCGCGTTTCCTGCGGCGTCGTTTCTTAGCTGCGGAGCCGGCGTCGCGTCGTTTTTCTCAGCCGCGATCGGATTCGCGTCGATCTTTTCTCCGCACGGCGCTCGGTGCGTGTATTTTTGTCCTTAGGCTGCCAGCCTCTCCTTTCAGGGTCCCAGGAACTGGAAGGGCACCACAGAGCAGAGTAGGGGTCTCTCCAGAGACTCCAGGTGCTGGCAGGAAGAAGTCTTTGCTATCCCTGAGACTTCAATAACAGGAGGCAAGCTCTACATCAAGCCCTTGGAGATTTCTTCTTCAAGATGGAAGGCACACAAAGTCCAGTCTTTGCCCTCTTACTCTGGCAGAAGCAGCACTGCAGGAAAGCTCCACAAAGCACAGTCACAGGCAGGGCAGCACTTGTTCCTCAGCGATCAGCTCTTCTCCAGGCAGAGGTTCCCCTTGATTCCAGAAGTGTTTCTAAAGTTTGTAAGTTTGGGTGCCCTTCTTATACCCATTTTAGTCTTTGAAGTCACCTTTCTTCAAAGGGGACTCACACCTTCTTGTGAAATCCTGCCTTGCCCAGGCAAGGCCTCAGACACACACCAGGGGGCTGGAGACAGCATTGTCAGAGGCAGGCACAGTCCTTTCAGATGAGAGTGACCACTCCACCCCTCCCTCCTAGCAGAGATGGCTAATCAGGAAATGCAGATCACCCCCCAGCTCCCTTTGTGTCACTGTCTGGTGTGAGGTGAAAAACAACCCAACTGTCAAACTGACCCAGACAGGGAATCCACAAACAAGGCAGAGTCACAGAATGGTTTAAGCAGAAAAATGCTCACTTTCTAAAAGTGGCATTTCCAAACGCACAATCTTAAAATCAACTTTACTAAAAGATGTATTTTTAAATTGTGAGTTCAGGGGTCCCAAACTCCACATGTCCATCTACTCTCTAGGGGAATCTACACTTTAATCATATTTAAAGGTAGCCCCCATATTATCCTATGAGAGAGAGACAGACCTTGCAACAGTGAAAACGAAATTGGCAGTATTTCACTGTCAGGACATATAAACCACATTACTATATGTCCTACCTTATCCATACACTGCACCCTGCCCTTGGGGCTACCTAGGGCCTACCTTAGGGGTGCCTTACATGTAAGAAAAGGGAAGGTTTAGGCCTGGCAAGTGGGTACACTTGCCAAGTCGAATTTACAGTGTAAGAATACACACACAGATACTGCAGTGGCAGGTCTGAGACATGATCACAGAGCTACTTATGTGGGTGGCACAACCAGTGCTGCAGGCCCACTAGTAGCATTTGATTTACAGGCCCTGGCACCTCTAGTGCACCTTACTAGGGACTTACTAGTAAATCAAATATGCCAATCATGGATAAACCACTTACATACAATTTAAACAGGAGAGCATATGCACTTTAGCACTGGTTAGCAGTGGTAAAGTGCTCAGAGTTGAAAAGCCAACAGCAACATGTCAGAAAAATATAGGAGGCAGGAGGCAAAAAAGTCTGGGGATGACCCTGCATAAGCAAAAGTCCAACACGACCCCCTACCAGCCTAAAGCCAGGGGAGAACAATCAATACCTTGATGTACTTCCCTGATTGGGGCGATAGAACAGGGACCCAGGCCCACAACAGCAGGGGCATGTTCCAGTTCTACGCCTTCCTGACTCCAGTTGGATCCCTCTGTCCATACTCTCAGGGCCCACTAAGCTAACCCATGGGGAACCCTTCTCCACATCTACAGACACCATCTGTGCAACACCTAACTTTACTTTGCTCACAGATGTATTGCAATGGGCAGATAGTACCACCAGGGCCAACACAATGGTGTTGCCCACTCCACCCCTGGGGTGTGACTTTCGTCCTTCCCCCCCCAGGGGCAACTCTGTCCACCAGGACAGCAAGCCACAGTGGCCCCAGACAACTGTCAGGGATGAGAGCCCGACCTCAGGCCTCTCTAACCACTGTGACTGTGGAGAGTGGGGGGTGGTAGCCCCAGGTGCCTGGCACCCTTTGACCACTCTCTCTTCCACCAGGTCAGGGATGACAACCTGACCCTGGTCCTCCCCTCTGGGGCTCTGTACCCTCCCTGCAGAAGCGGCACCCCCAGAGTCAAAAACTGTCAGGGTGCTTGTATAAGCAGTCCTGCACAATTCTTCCATCAGTGCAGGGATGTTAACCTGCAACTGATCCTCCAACCTGGGGTCTGTACCTTCAGGTTGGACCAGGGCCAGGGGTGAGGCTTCCCTCCCCCTGCCCTCTCTTCTGGGGTCCTGAACCACCCCACTAGGAGCGGCCCCCCCAGAAGACAACATGGTAGGGGCACTGTTAGCAGTAGCCCCTTCCTCCAGGTCAGGGGGGACACCCTTAACCTGGCCTCCCAATCCAGGGTCTGTACCCACAGACTGGATCACTGCCTGGCAAACCAGGACTTCTTGGGGGGCATACCTACCCCCTACCAGGTCAGAGTTTACCCTCTGAACCTTGTCATCCAACCCAGGGTCACCACCCTGCGGTTGAACCACTGCCTGGCACACCAGGACTTCCTGGGGAGCCCACTTACCCCCCATCAGGTCAGAGTTTCCCCCCTGAACCTGATTATTCAACCCAGAGTCACCACCCTGCGGTTGAACCACTGCCTGGCACACCAGGACTTCCTTGGGAGCACACTTACCCCCCATCAGGTCAGAGTTTACCCCCTGAACCTGATCATTCAACCCAGAGTCACCACCCTGCGGTTGAACCATTGCCGGGCACACCAGGACTTCCAGGGGGGCACACTTACCCCCCTCAAGGGACACACTGTCCCGAAGGGCCACACAAGAGTCTGGCTGGCGCAGGTCTCCTGACCTCTGCCCATCTGACAGAGTCTGGATTCCCCCCAACCCAGAAATGGTCTCACCAAGGTCACTCATGGGGGGCTCTGCTCTCAGAGCTGACCCCTGACCCTCCAGGTTCTCCACTGGGGTCCGCAACCCCCTCTCAACCCTCTGTCTGGACTTCTGCACCCCCTCACTAGGAGTGGTACTGCCAGACACCAGGACTGGTGGGACGCTGGCTACAGCCGCCCCCCCAAGTTCTCCTGACACTGTGGGGTCTCCCTCAACAGATGGCCCTATGGTACAGGCTAGGCTCCCCTCCTGGTGTTCCCGCAGGGAACCCTCCAGGACCTGGGACCGGATCTCGGGCACCTTGGGCCTCAACCCATCCCCATTCCCTCTCCTCTGAGACTGGACATGGGGTCCCTCACCCATCCCACTACACTGGGACCTACCTGGGACACTACAATCCTTCCCTACCTCACCTGGTTGGGAACTACCTAGACCACTCCTCTCAGGAGCACCCCCAAATGCCTCTTCAGACTCTCTGGTACTCACCCAGAAGTCTGCCTCCATGGTAAGCTCCCTGGGGTCAGAGAACTCACACTCCACCTGGTGTTGGCATAGCTCTGGAAAATAAGGACTAGACATATGCTCTCCAGCAATTACATCACTCAGCCCCTCACATGAATTAACCAAAGTACCCTTCACCCAACCATCCAGTGACTCTGCTTTGAAAAAGCACCCCACATCACCCTCCTGAGACTGGTGAGACAGTACCTGACTGTCCCTGACACTCAACCCACACTCTTCTGGGATGTTTTCACACTCCATAACCAGGACTTCTACCTGGGGGGAACCCCTCTCCCTGTCACTCTCAACTAGAGTCAGTAGAGTGTCCCTCCCACCAGTAGGAATATGACTCCCCATGCCAGTTCCCCAATCCACCTCAGGGACCCTGTGCATCACTGGAGCTACCTCATACCCCTGAACCTCCTGGCGTGTGTTAACTCCCTCCTTCAAGTAGGGCACCACCTCTCTGGGCATGTGCACTTCTGCAGCATCACTGGATATACAATTGTTGCTGCCACCATTCCAGCTGGACTCAGCCCTCATGACTTCCAGCTCTTTCAATTTAAGCTCGTAAGCATAAATCATTTTTTTTAATCTCTAAGTCCCTCCTCCTTTCTGCCAGGACTAAGGCTCTCTTCTCCTCGGCCCTCTTAAGCTCTTCCAGACTCCGGATTCGAGCTAGGAGCCTATCATCTCTTTCTGTTCCCTCCTCAGGGCCACTGCCCTCCTCTTTGGAGTAGTCCTCCTCCTCAGAGTAGTTATCCTCCTCAGACTCATTTGGTGGTGTTGCCTGACAACGTTTCAATTCATCCTGAAACAGGGCTGACTCAAGATCCTCCCTTCTGGATTCCTTGTTCACAGCCAGTCCCCTTTCCATGCAGAATGCTTTAAGCTGCCACTTTTTATACATAGATAGGTGCCAGAAATTGACTTCCATTTCTGCAAAGGCTTCACAACCAAAAACCAAAGTCCAAAAATATCATCAATACTTCCAGGAGGACATCAGAGAACAAAAAGCAGAATCACAAGACAAGTAGTATGTGGTCACGTAGTGGTCTGAGATCAAAACAGTAGTGTACACTTAATTACTGTATGTCAAGTACAAATACAAGTCCAATCCCGACCGCTGGTCACCAATGTTAGAAATGGGGTCTTTGGTTGACAGTCAGGTTACCCCCTGTTCAAGCAAGGACCCTCACTCTAGTTAGGATAAAAGAGAATCACCCTCAGCTAACCCCTGCTTACCCCCTTGGTAGCTTGGCAGAGCAGTAGGCTTAACCTCAGAGTGCTGGGCGTAAAGTATTTGTACCAACACACACAGTAACTTAATGAAAACACTACAAAATGACACAACACCAGTTTAGAAAAATAGGAAATATTTATCTAGACAAAACAAGACCAAAACGACAAAAATCCAACATACACAAGTCAAGTTATGATTTTTTTAAAGGTTTAAAATAAAAAGAGTCTTTAGGTAGTTGTAACACCACACTAGCGCTGCTAGCGTGAAAATGTACCTGGTTTGCGGCAAAAATAACCCCGCACGGGCGGTGTGCGTCGAAAATAACCCTGCACGGGTATATGCGTCGAAAACAGCTCGGCACGGCGAGGCGCGTCGAAAAAGCCAGCCACGCGACGGTCCGAAAGTCCCGCGGCGCTGGTTGCGATCTCTCAGCCTTCGTCAGCGATGCTGCGCGTCGTTTCTCCTGCTCCGGGCGTCGATTCTCCGGTCGCGTTTCCTGCGGCGTCGTTTCTTAGCTGCGGAGCCGGCGTCGCGTCGTTTTTCTCAGCCGCGATCGGATTCGCGTCGATCTTTTCTCCGCACGGCGCTCGGTGCGTGTATTTTTGTCCTTAGGCTGCCAGCCTCTCCTTTCAGGGTCCCAGGAACTGGAAGGGCACCACAGAGCAGAGTAGGGGTCTCTCCAGAGACTCCAGGTGCTGGCAGGAAGAAGTCTTTGCTATCCCTGAGACTTCAATAACAGGAGGCAAGCTCTACATCAAGCCCTTGGAGATTTCTTCTTCAAGATGGAAGGCACACAAAGTCCAGTCTTTGCCCTCTTACTCTGGCAGAAGCAGCACTGCAGGAAAGCTCCACAAAGCACAGTCACAGGCAGGGCAGCACTTGTTCCTCAGCGATCAGCTCTTCTCCAGGCAGAGGTTCCCCTTGATTCCAGAAGTGTTTCTAAAGTTTGTAAGTTTGGGTGCCCTTCTTATACCCATTTTAGTCTTTGAAGTCACCTTTCTTCAAAGGGGACTCACACCTTCTTGTGAAATCCTGCCTTGCCCAGGCAAGGCCTCAGACACACACCAGGGGGCTGGAGACAGCATTGTCAGAGGCAGGCACAGTCCTTTCAGATGAGAGTGACCACTCCACCCCTCCCTCCTAGCAGAGATGGCTAATCAGGAAATGCAGATCACCCCCCAGCTCCCTTTGTGTCACTGTCTGGTGTGAGGTGAAAAACAACCCAACTGTCAAACTGACCCAGACAGGGAATCCACAAACAAGGCAGAGTCACAGAATGGTTTAAGCAGAAAAATGCTCACTTTCTAAAAGTGGCATTTCCAAACGCACAATCTTAAAATCAACTTTACTAAAAGATGTATTTTTAAATTGTGAGTTCAGGGGTCCCAAACTCCACATGTCCATCTACTCTCTAGGGGAATCTACACTTT
This sequence comes from Pleurodeles waltl, assembly GCF_031143425.1. NCBI lineage: Eukaryota > Metazoa > Chordata > Amphibia > Caudata > Salamandridae > Pleurodeles > Pleurodeles waltl. Next base: position 1,220,057,783 of record NC_090444.1, read on the forward strand.
AATCATATTTAAAGGTAGCCCCCATATTATCCTATGAGAGAGAGACAGACCTTGCAACAGTGAAAACGAAATTGGCAGTATTTCACTGTCAGGACATATAAACCACATTACTATATGTCCTACCTTATCCATACACTGCACCCTGCCCTTGGGGCTACCTAGGGCCTACCTTAGGGGTGCCTTACATGTAAGAAAAGGGAAGGTTTAGGCCTGGCAAGTGGGTACACTTGCCAAGTCGAATTTACAGTGTAAGAATACACACACAGATACTGCAGTGGCAGGTCTGAGACATGATCACAGAGCTACTTATGTGGGTGGCACAACCAGTGCTGCAGGCCCACTAGTAGCATTTGATTTACAGGCCCTGGCACCTCTAGTGCACCTTACTAGGGACTTACTAGTAAATCAAATATGCCAATCATGGATAAACCACTTACATACAATTTAAACAGGAGAGCATATGCACTTTAGCACTGGTTAGCAGTGGTAAAGTGCTCAGAGTTGAAAAGCCAACAGCAACATGTCAGAAAAATATAGGAGGCAGGAGGCAAAAAAGTCTGGGGATGACCCTGCATAAGCAAAAGTCCAACAGACACCAAGAAAACTAGCCCGCCCGGGGCTGAAAAAAGAACGAGGAGGAAGCCCCAGTCGAGTGACTTCAGGAACACCCTGGACATCCCCCCCAGAGTTCCCCCATTGTCCTGCAAACGACCCTTGAACCAACTTACCTCCTTCTCCAGAAGGCATCCTTGTGCACAACTCCTGCCTCACACATTCGGTCTGCACCGGGCGGCCCTGTGCCCTGAAACAAAAAACCTGCTGTCCCCTAAGAGTCCCCACCCCTTGGACCTTAACACTCCAAGGGGACCCCAAAGAACCACCTTTAAATTTACCTGTGCTGTGCTTTTCCAAATGGTCCCCCGCAGTGGCCCTGCACCAAATCCAGAGACCTTTCATAGCTGCTCCCACCGGAACCGGGAGCCACCTGAACTTCTCCTTCTGGCACAGTGTGTCCACCGACGACCTCGACCAACCTGCAAAAGAAGAACTTGGTAAACCAACTGTACAATTTTATATGTATTTTTAAACGTGATCTTCCATTAATTCCTATGGTGCGTAATTCATATCTCAAAAAGTACTTAACCAATTTTGATAAACTTGGTCTAAAAAATTACATAAAAATTTGAAGTATTTTTATAAATTGGTCTTGAGTTATTCCTTTGAGTGTGTGAGTTGCAAAATTGATACTGTGAGTACAACAAATGCATTGGACTTCTCCAAGATTGGCCTAACTGCTTGACCAGGCTACCTTAAAAATTAGACCATTAGGTGATCTAGTTTTTACCCCTGTAAACCAACGTGTGGTTGCCTGGTCCTCCTGCAATGTGCCTAGCTTTGCACACTACATAGAGGGCTAGCCTCATACAGCTGTAGCATTTGAAAGGCCTTTGTGGCAATATAGGAAAAGGATGCAGTGGTTTGTGGTATGTATTGGTCAGATGATTAACTGTAGGTCTTATTTCAATCACTAAAGGTGTATTAAGTTAAAAAATTTGCTCACAACTGTGAAAATTATTTCTTTTAATTCTGCCTGTAAAGTTTATTTAAAAAAGTGGCTGAATGGGCTCTTTTGATGGGTATCAGGAAAATGATTTTCCTCATGCGTGAATCTAATCAAGGCAGTGTTTCAGCTTCCGCTTCTCAAGTTATACCTATGCCTCCCTGTTCTGATCCTCCACACCCTGGTAAAGTCATACCTTGAGAGTCTGTTTCCCATTACCCCTCTCTAGAGGGTTCCTATACTGTCCCCTGACCCTGCCTGTAACCTGCATCGGAGCCCAATGAAGCATGCCTCCTGCAAGTACTGTGCCATGATGGTCCTGTGTGCTGGACTGGACGTAAAAACAAAGAAGCACCACACTTGTGGGTATAGTTACAAACTCTACCTTGAGTGGTGGCAGTTGCTTTATTTATACTTGAGTTTGCACCCAACTTCAGGTTGCATGCTACAACTAGAGTGCTGCTTCACAATATTCCTCCCAACCTTAAAACTTCTTAACGTGAGCAATTCGGTGAGTCCATTATTTGACAAAGTCATTCAGTTGGCTGTTGGGAGGCGAGTGAGGGTGCAGTTGGTAATGCTGGTTGGACCTCGTGCCACTACCCGGTGGTACCACTTTGGGGGTTGATGAGGGAGCATGCTTTAGGAGTGAACCATGATACGTTCCGGGTTACTCATTTCTTGCTGATCATGGCTCCTTGTTTGTTTGTGATTCTCCTCATCTCTTTTTCATAGGCTGCCTTGAATTTTGAACCTGGGTGTCTGTCCTTTAAGATTGCTTTGACACCTTGCCTTAGTAGAGAGTCTGCAACTTGCCTGGCAAGAGTGGCACAGTGGCTGTTTTGGGTCCTCCATCTCTCTGGCTCTCTCTTTCATTCAACTTTGGAGGTTGCCATGTGGGTACCATGGGGAAAACTCCCCGGATGCTTCTTCAGAACATGAGGGCTGCTGAAGCACACTTAGTGGCACAATTGGGTCCATGAGGACGAGGGTTTGTTGGCCATCAGGGAAGCTCTCTAAGTTGGTGCTGAACATTGGCCTTGCCTCTGAGCTGGGACTTTCTCCTATGGCAGTGTGGATCTGCCTCCCGTGCTTTTGAGTTGACATGGTATGCATCAGGCCACCACCCACATGTCTACTTGGGTATCTATTCCGGTGAACCATAATTTTTCTCATAGCCTAGCTTTTGTTTTTGCCACCCCTTGTTGGCCTTGGTGGGCTAGCTCTACTACTGTGTCTGACAGGCTTGTCGGTACTACAACCCTCTTTCCTCAAAGGATTAGTCCCTAATCAGTTGCACTCAGTCCCTTTCGAACTCGCCAAAGCTGGGTGAGGGTCTCACGAGCAGAAAGTTCCAGCTGCCAGGCTCCTGCCAGCAGGATACCCACTTGTTCTGTGTAAAGTGTTGACTACCTTAGAGAGGCACTAGGCTTGACCTGCCGCCTGGATAAAGTCTTGGTTTGCCAGTGCTCTTGTGCACATTGTCAGGGAAACAAACTGGACATGTTGTTCAGTTTCTCTCATCTATTGGGCTGGAGCTGTGACTTCAAGCTGAGAGTACATGGAAAAGAAATCTATGGTGTTTTCTGACCTGTAGGGCACATCAAACTGGTATTGCTGCAGTTGTGTGACCTATTTTTCTATGGAGGGCAATAGGTGTTGTGATGCGCTCTTGAATAAAAGTACAAAGGGCTTCTGATCCGTGACCACTCTAAATTCTCTCCCTGTCAGGTGTAGATGAAAGAAGGTTCAGCCCCGCTTGATGATGAGGCATTACTTTTTAATTTGGGCATAGTGTGTTTTGAAGGCTGACAGATACCTGCTGGCAAACGCAAGAGGAACCAATCGGTCTGGGTGTTGTTTCTTCATCTGTACCACCCAAGACCTACAGGACTGGCATCAACCGCTTGTTTGTTTCCAACGCCGGATCAAAACAGGCCAATTGTAACGTCCTGCAGGAGTGCCTCTTTGATCTTCTGAAATGTATCATCTTGAGTGGGGTCCCATTCCCATCGGGCGTGTGCCATTGCCAGGGCTTGTAGAGATATGGTGAGAGTTGACAAGTTAGTTAGGAAACAACCACAATATTTTGTGATTCCAAGGAAGCTCCTGAACTCTATGGCTGAGGTTAGAGCTGGGGCCTGTTTGATATCTGTCAATTTCTTAGATTCTACTTTGATGCCATCCTCCAAGAAGATGTAGCCAATAAACCTACTGACCTGTCAAAGAAAGAACATTTGGATTTGTTGAGGGTGAGGCCCTTTTTAGCCACTGTAGGACTGTGCGCACTTGTTGGATGTGTTCATTGTGTGTTTTGGAATAGATCAAGACATTATCGAATACGTTGAGGACCCCTTGGAGCACAGACAGTGTCTCCCTTATGGTGTTCTGGAAAATTGCAGCTGCTAAAGATCTTCCAAAGTTTAAATGTTTATAACATCTCAGTCTGAGATGGGTTAACAAGGTTGTTATATACCTACTGGACGAGTTGAGGAAGAGCTGGCAAAATCCGTAGTTAAGGTGAATCTTCAAAAAACATTTTGCACTTATAATATCAGTAATTATATCATCCATCATGGGGTCAACTGAGGCTCCCTCTTGATTGCTGTGTTGGGTGGACTTGCATATGTATACACAATTTCACTGCCCCTGGCTGATTTGGGTTCAGGGTGATTACCATGGGGAGAACCATGGTGTTGGTCCGTAAGGTTTCTCTATGAATCCAAGCTTCTTGAGTTGTGTGAATTACTCATTGACTTTTCCATCTAATTAGAAAGGGACCTTGTGTGATCTCAAGGCTTGATGGTCTTGTGAATGTGGAGCATGAGAAATTCATCTTTCCAAAGGTTGAGGACCTCAAACAAATGCTAAAATTCATGCAGCAACTTGTCCACCTGGTGGGTGTGGACCTGCTTTGGGAATACAATGAGCTCTAATTCTTCAGCTGTCTGGCAACTAAGAAGTGTGTCACCCCCTTTCATGGTGACAAATAATTTGTTCTCTCCAGGTGGTTCTTGTGATGGATGACCTCCTCAAAAGCCCCTGCCAGGAGAAAGGCGTGTTGCTTCTATAGACAAATATTCTTGCCTTGGTTGAGACTAAACTGGGCTTGCTCTATAGTAGATTGACTGTGGTCCATGACATTGAAGGCGGCTCTGGTATCAATGAGGGCAGGTATAGACAGTCCATTGACTGCAATGTGGCAGGATGGTTGTGGTTTGGTGCTTTTCTGACTGTGTTCCATGTAGAAGATGAGAAAAACTTCTTCACCGTCCCCGTCATCCTCTGCTACAAAGTGTTTGTGTGGTTGCTGGTGGCTTCTAGGTTGATTGCATTTACTAGAGCTCTTGCTAATGGTACAGGCTTAGTGCCATTGTGCCATACTTGCATAGTGATTGACTTAGCCACACTTAGAGCATGGTTTGCCTTGCGCTCAGCACTGCGATGAGGGTTATGCACCCTGCCCACTGTAGTTGCACATTGGGCTGCCTGGTTGGTTCTGTTCTGTGTGGAGAGCCGATCTTGCCTGGCGGATCTGGTCAATTGCTTCAGACATTATGCGTGGTGCCTGCTCCGCAGACTGCAAGATGGAGGACCACGCCAGGGCTTCCTCCATGCATTCAGCTCCACTGTGAGATAGCTTGCAGGCACATGTGAGGACCAGCATGTCCTCAAGTTTCATATCAGTTTCCCAGAGGATGAGAACTCTGAGGACACTGAAGTGGTATCCTTGGGTGATCTGCACCCTAACTTCCTTCCACTGATCATCATCAGTACAGGTGAGTTTGCTGACCCTCACATAGAGCACGTCGAGGGACTTATCATCTTTCTGCCTGGCCTGCCTAAGCTTGAATCTCTCTAAATATAGATTTATCTGCAGATCGATGTGCACTTTCAGCTTGTCATTGGCTGCATTGTAGTTGTCCTCATCAGTTGTGTTTGGTAGGTTTTCTAATAGCTTGAATATTTCTTCCCCAGCATAGTGCAGCAACGGGAACAATTTGACAACTAGGTTGGCTTCCCCCATGGCTTAAAAGTAGTTAGTAAGGCTGCTGAGCTAGGTTTTCCAGCAGATGGTGGTGGTGGCTGGGCCAGCAAGTTCTTTAAACAGTTGCACGCGGCGGGGTGTTGAAGTGGTTGTGCTTCAAGAGCAGACAATGCAGTGGTTGTGAAATCCATGACTGGAGAAGTGGCTAGCACAGTCCTAGGACTAGCTTTCGGGGGTGCCACATGGGTGTGTTATCAGGCTAGATCTCAGGCCTGCCAAGAGTTGCCAGGCAAGGGCTAACCACAAGGTCTAGTGTACACTGCAAGAGGCTGCAGCAGGCAACATGGCAAATGCAGAGAACAGCAGCATCGATGGAATGCAGAAGGGGGCTAAGGGCAAAGATCCTCATTGCCACTGTTGTGTCGTCCAGACTTCCTGGGAGCACTTGGGCACAATGATCCTGTGCGCAGGGCCAGACATAAAAACAGAGACACACTTACAGGTATAGTTAGAGACTCCGCCAGAGCAGCAGGCAGTCCATTTATTTTATCCCTGAGGCTACGCCTGGCCTCAGGTTGCTTGCAACAACTAGATCACTGACTTACTACAGAATCCTCCCTCCCCAACTGCTGGACTGTCTCCTGCTCTTTCCTAGAGCCCTCTCCCACATCCTGATCAGATCACCCTTGTTGCACCTTTAACCTGATATATGTTGAGAGGATTGCAGATAACATTTCCTGCCTTAGGGAACTCTGCAGCAAGAAATCATCATTTCTAGTGGATGGGAAGGTTTAACTTCTCATCAGGTGAAGTCAGGCAAAGTTAGAACTTCATCTGCCTTTGTAAAACAATTCCACTCTGTGGCATCCTGCTAATGCCTGGCTGGGTTAAACGTCACCAAAGACAAATTTTATAATGTCACTTGCCTCTGATTATAACAAAATTGGCTCAGAATGGATCCACTTCAGGGATCTGTGTTTAACCCCATTGTCAGGACTTCAAATCTCAGTAGGCCCACTAATCCTGTCACACTTCTGAAGATTATCAAATAAGCTCTGTTGACTAACAAGGTACATCTGTTTTTGCCAGTAGTGAGGAAGTCTGGTAACACTTGTGGTGAACATGTGCTTTACTAAAACACTTGTGTACCACAAATATGTGTGTAAAGCAATATGGAAGTTACAGCCGAGATTACTTTTGATTTTGTTGCAGAATCTTATGGGTTTCACGGTTCTTTCTCTGCTAGCCACTCTCTTCTGTAAACAGACACCCTTAGTTCAATCCCTTACTCATTTCACAAAGTAACTTATCAACCTCAAATATGAATTAGCTTTTTATGCATCAACTACTAAGAAATATGTTAACACCTCCACACTAATTTCAGTAACTCAAGCTAAGTCAATACCAGATACAAGTTGTATAATAAGCAGAGTTGGTCTTCCGCCAGTAATATCTACAATCCTTGACTGTAGACAGCAACACCCTTATCTGCTAGGGTGCGGGAGAACCCTTTGCAGATATTAGTGCAGCTGATACCACTCTCTTCATATCTATGCTGTGTCTTCTTGTGTAGCCAATAATGGAACAAACATAAAGAAACAACCACGATCAGTGCCCAAGTCCTAAATTTGGGTCAAATGTTTACGAATTTTGCAGAAGTGGTTGCAAAAAATACCAGTGATACATATTAGCTCTTTATTTCCACAGTTGAGCAGTTTGCTTAATAAGGCCACGGTGCACAAATTCCGGTAGCCAATGCTTTTCTGGGGGGAGGATTCGTACTCCCATAACTGACTCCTATAACTGACATTTACCTTCAAAATACATAGGCCTATCCACCTTCTAGCTTGGTTGCATGCCAGTGGAAATGTAAGCAGGGGTGTAGCTTCTTCAGTAAGATTGGGGGGGGAGGTGGGAGCTTCAGCTTTTTTGACAATATAAAGTTAAAATACATTATACCACAAGTAGGGCGCATGAGAGGGGCTTAAGGGGCAGTGAAAAGGGAAAAGAACACAAATTGATAGGGGACTAAGCAAGAAAACACAATATTTTGTAAAACAACTAACATTTTCAACACTTTCAAAACGGAGAGATGGAAAGTGTATGAGTTTCTGTCTCTGTATATGTAAAAATTCCTGGTGAAATCCACCAGACACCTCACCAAACCTGACTGAAAGCACTTGAACCCAACTATTTACCATAAAATATATTTATTAGGGGGGGTGTAACACCCTGAACAGTCCCTTGAATCTTCTCCCCTGAATATAAGCACAGAGCAGTCAACCTTACCATGAAATCATTGACTGGGCAAGTAGTCGATAAAGTAATCATGGCCTACCTGATCATCAAAACCCTATGGGTAGAAATGATGATATCAGTTGTCATAGAGGTGGCAAAAGGCCTAACTACATATCTAACTGGTATAAATGTGGCAATTTTAGCTTCTATGACTTCATATCTATTCCAGATCATATGCTTTCTATTTAGTCCTTCTTTAGAATAGCTAATCATGTGGAATGCAAGACACAAAGGCATGCTTTTTTCAGTGTGAGTGGGTCCTCTATATTAAGGTGAGCTCAGTTGAGGGAATTAATTAGATTAATCCACTACTCCTGTCCATTTCAGAAAAGATGAAGGTCCTAACATTAACAGCAGCCTGTGGTGGATGGCTTCATGTCTTTGTCTGATGTTACTTTACCTAGAATGTATGGGGCAAATTTATCATTATTTCACAAAGCGCAGCAAAGCAAACCACCTTGTTGAGCTGCAGTGTGTGAAGGGGAAAGGGCAGGAATGTGCTGAATTTAGCAAGATGTTGCACATTCATGTCCTTTCCTTGTTCTGGTGCACAAAGTACCATGGTGCAAGGGTACCTGCTCTGCAAGCAGGATTGTGTTTGTGCAGGAAGAGAACCTTCCTGCACAAATACAATCCTCAGAGGCATTTATCTCTTTCTAAGTGTACTGCTGAATGGAAACAATGAGGAGAAATAAAGATATTTGTAATTGTTGTGCCTTTCCCCGAGAAACCACCAAAACCCGTGGGTGAATGATGCATGGGAAAACCCATGCTCCACCCATGGAATGCCTCCCTGGGAGAGAGTAATGCAAGGCAGCGATTTGAGCTACCTTGCACTACTACAGATTTATCGACATACTCAGGGCCACTCAAGGTAGCCTTATGAGGCTTGATAAATCTGACTTAGGTTTTACGTCACCATTGTGCCCCCCTTGCGGGTGCAAGGGCAACATACAACAATGATAAATATGCCACTATGTGCTCGACTTTATAAGTAATTTAGTTCCAAATAATTTAGTTCTGTACAAATATCTGCAATGTGCCAATTCTTGGATTTTCCCCAGTAACATTACCAGCAGCACATACATCTCTGTAATTGTCATTACTTTCAAATCTCCTGTCCCTGATAGAGAGCTGTTCAAAGTACGTTTTCTTAATTATCTCTCTGGAATGTATGTACACTTAGCTCTTCCTACCTTCCATCAGGTGAAAGATGCATGTCCATTCCTTTGCCCTTTGAGATTCGTTACCATGTTGCCACCAGACATCGTTCTTGCACAGGGACATTGACTGACAGTAAGTGAAGTAGCAGAGGAGTTGTTTATGCAGTTAATGCTGGGGGAAATGGTCATGGCTGGAGCCAGTACAGCAGGTCATAATGCTTTTTACATCAAAGAATAAGGTGTACGTTCAAAGTAGACAAATTCCCTGGTTCTACATGAAGAGTGAGAACTATAACCTAGTTTAGTTTAGTATTTATGACACATAAGTTATTCAACAAAAACACATTTAAAAATGCAAACAAATTGTGCAAAATTGCATAACAATCCAAAGCAGTGGTTCTCAACCTTTTGACTACTGGAACCCTGGGACTCCCACTGAATTATTATTGGAATCCGGGGACCCCCACTGAGTGATTACTGAATGCTGGGGACCTAATCTGTTAATATTTAATTTTCTAAGTAGTCACGGACCCCCTGAGGAGTCTTTGCTGACCCCAAGGGGTTCTCGGTCTACAGGCTGGGAACCACTGATCGAAAGCATTTATAAAACACTAACAACTAAGAATTAAATATAAAACAATCGGGATGTTGCACTGCGGGTGTCCTGCCCAGGCAAAATCTCGGGCAGGCGAGACTCATGTGTCCGAGTGCGAGTCAGTCCCTGGGAGTGCGGTGGACCTCTGTGTCCCCTCTCCAGACTTACCTTATGGCCCGCCCACCTGATGAAAAATGCCTCCTGCATTTACATTTTCCATTTTTTCTCCTGACTCCAGAATGCCCTGAGACGATCTGGAAGATTTAGTTTAACCCAATCTGAGATGGCAGACTTACTGTAAACATGTATGAGAGTTTCCCAATCCATCATGGTGACACCTATTTCATGAAGTAATTTCCTGTTTCTAGGGTGTATAAGAAAGGAAGTACCTTACACCTGGCGTTGCAACTCGTCATCAGCCCTGTTGGTGTGTTTCCTCGCTCTTTGTATTCCAGGGTTGGTCATTCTCCAATGTTTTCCTGTTCTTGGTGAATGCTAGTCTCTTCTGCCTTCTCCTGCTCTTCTCTGGCAGTTTTCAATTCTCTCCTCACCATCTTTATTCAGCTAACTAGAGCCTTTCTGTCACCTATGAGGTATTTTGCCTTTAGGATTTTATTTACATTTGGGAATCGTTCTGGAAAGCACCACCTGCTTACTCATTAACAAGCGTTGGCAGCATTTTGGCTACTGAAAGGAGTCAGCCATACTTCTGACAGACCAAGACTGTTTGAAAACTGTGCCTCCTGGTCTACCAGCAGACAGAAGTCTCTCACCGGGCATCAGTCTCCTGACATGCAGTCTATAAACTAACCCACTCACTAGATGAACAATTAGGACAATCAATAAGTGCTCCCCTATAGAAATAGTAAATTTCAGTTCAAGATATTCTACCTTTAGCTGAATGACATTAGATATATTAAGTCTGCGCTAATATAATGTTCAAAGCTATCCCATGCAACCTTTGAAAGAGAGTTTTGCAAATGAGATCCTGCTAGTCTGAGGCCCTAAATATGAGTGGCCTAATAATTGGGCTGAATTTTCCCCTCCCCAGGATTACCAATACCAGAGGTACCATTAACTCCGGGATTGGGGAAAATCCGACCTATCATGAGTTGGGCCCTGTGGTTCCAAGAAGGAAGAGAAATTACTGAGGGAATCAGTAGTTCCAGATCAGATTCTCTTAGAAATTCCTCATTGTGTGCTGTTGGAAATGGCCCTTTTTGAAGGGTTATCCCCAAACATTTTGCCTTCTTCCTCCTATTGTTTTCAGATCTGTTTTGTTGGCTTTAGGACTCTCTGCACTTTACCACTGCTGACCAGTGCTAAAGGGCAAGTGCTTGCTGTCTAAATTGTATTGGTGATTGGTATACCCATGAGTGGCATATTTGATTTACTAGAAAGTCCCTAGTGCAGTGCACCAGTTGTGCCGAGGGCCTGTGAATCAAATGCCACTACTGTGCCTACAGCACTGATTGTGCCACCCTTCGGAGTAGCCCTGCAAACATGTCTCAGACCTGCCACTGTAGTGTTTGTGTGTGCAACTTTAAACTGCCATTTTGACCTGGCAAGTGCACCCATGTGCCAGGCCCAAACGTTACCATTTACTAGATGTAAGTTACCCCTAAAGTAGACCAAAGGCAGCCCCATGGGCAAGGTGCAGTGAATTTAAAAGGTAGGACAGGACATGTACAGGTATGCTTTACCTGCCCTGATAGTGAAATACTGCTAAACCATTTACTATGGCAAGGCCTAGTCATCTGCCATATGGAAACATGGGGTTGCCTTGAAATATCTTTTAAGTGTAATTTACCATTGGGAGCAGATAGAGATAAGTAGTTTTGCAGCATTCCCTCTAGACAATCACACAAAGGGAGCTGAGGTGTGCCCTGCATATCCTGATGGCCTATCACCAGGCTCATGGGTCTTCCTGAGCTAGAGTAGTGGAAGGAGCTGTTAGCCAGAGGAACTCCCCAGAATCAATGTAATGCTCAAAATCTCCACCTCTTGATATCCCCAATTGCAGAATGCTTTTGTAACGCAAATAATGGAGGGGATCAAGCAAGGGAAGAAGGGGGAGGATGGGAAAGGGACAGCAGGGAAGGAAACTCTGCTGTTTAACAACTTCCCTATTCTACAAAACTAGTTATCCCAGAAAGAGAATAATATTTGTAAAGGAAAAGATCAACAGATGTCTTCTAGACCTGTGCCTTTTTCAAGAATCAACAGTGTGCAGATCTATAACATAAGAAACATATCCAAGACTCTTGCAAATGTTGCCCTATAGCATTCATTAAGCTGCTTTGTAAGACTTTCCATACAATTAGATTGTTGAATAATACCCACCTAGGTTTGTGTCACCAAGGCTTCACATGACAGATTCCCCATTTTGTTTTCGAACCTCCTGTTAAGTAACAAGAATCGTTATTCCAGGAACAACATGCACTGTGCTTGAAAAAACATCCATTAGCAATATTAATGTTGTTGAGTCCTCCTAATTAGGCTGGGAAAGTTCTATTTTCAGTCTGTGATATTTTCTCATAGCCAAATACCTTTTGAGTAACTGTCACAAAGTCTCAGTTCACTTTCTGTTCACAAACCAACCATGACAAAGTCTTACACTAGAATAAAAGTTATGCTCGTTGAGCCCACCCATATTATAATTAACCATTAACGACATGCACAGAGAATCAACAAATGATTGTAGGTTCAAATATCAAAAGTGGACCCCACTCGCATTGAAAAGAAATGTTCACAATATCCTAATAATGTTAACACAGTGACCTTTTACCAAATGTCAAGAGCGGAGCCCACCCGCTTCTTTAAGCCTAATACCACCAAGAGTTATCGTCCGTTCTACTGTGTGTGTGTACAGAAATAAAAAAACATCAAAGTCCGGCAATGAGCCAGTAGAGAACTGGTGAAAGTGCAACCTTATGGCACTGGGACAGCTGCGAGTAGCAGTTTCTAGGAATCCTGGAACTCGAAGAGATTCTCTGAAATATGGAGTCCTGCCGCTTGCCACCGACGAACAATAAGCGTCGCGCGGTAAGGCCAGGTTGCTTAGATACATTTGCCCCTTCCAAGCAGTCACTAGCGGCAAGGGACTACAAAATAGCTAAGAGTCATGGGAGTTGGAGTTTATTTATCCCAACTTCAAACTCTTAACCAACACATCAGAATTTTGAAGCTTCCTCAGCTGTTCTGACTTCAAAGGGTCAAGCATGTTTATTATGACCTCTGCAATACAGTACCCAAGATGGAAATGGCACTCCTCAAGGATTGACAGTGTTCCTTAATGTTAGTGAGAGTCTGACAGGAGCTTACACTTGCACCTGAATAGGGCTGTGCCTGTCCTCTCACAAAGCAGTCTCCAACCCCCTGGAGTGTGTCTGGGGCTAGTGCAGGGAAAGGCCGGGTCTTGTGCCCTACAAAGACTTCTCTTTGAAGTTTGCCTACTTCAAAGACAGAAGTGGGTATAAGTACTAGACCTCTGACTCCACATAGTTAGAAACCTTCTGGGCAGAGGAAATTCTGCCAGGAAAAAGAGCTGTATTCTTTAGGAGGAACTGCCGCTCTGCCTGTTGTTTTGTAGTGCTTGCCTTCTTTTTGCTGCTTCTGTGCTGGGAGTGGGAGGACTGGACTTTGCTTTCTACATCCTGCTTCCAAAAGTTCTCCAAGTGCTTGGACTGAGCTTGCCTCCTGTTAAGAGGTCTCAGTGACATCAAAGGCTTTACTTGCCTGTGCCTGGGCTCTCTTGCGGAGAGTCCTGACTTGTCAAGTGGTGCCAAATCCAATTCCTGGGCTCCTGAGAGTGTGATCTGGTGCAACAAGGACGAACTAGTGCATCGACTTCCAGATCGACTTCAGAACTGGGACCAGCCTCTTACCCCGCGCTGCTGCCTACACTGGATCCATGGTCCCCACTGAGTGCAGCGACCATGACCTATAAAGCAGGCTCAATGCCACTGCAGCGCCTCCGAGTCCATAGTGCTGTGTCACCGACGACCATAGCACCCAACTCGGCTGTTGCACCTGTGGCCTCATGGTGTGATCACAACACCATAAAGTCGACGCCTCGTGTCTTGACCTGCTTAATTCATCAAACCTGCCTTGTCGTAAGGAACCAACACCTTGCCGCTAACTTCAGTCACCTCCTCTGCACCCATAAGGAATCAACGTCTCCACCTCCCCTGCCTAGCAGTAGGAAACAGATGCCTCACCTCCTCGGTGGCAGTAAGGAACCTACACCACAACAGCTCCAGTGACGCCTCACCTCCAGACTACATACATTGTCTTTGTTTCCTCATCATTTTCCAAGGTACTTTAACCGGGGTCTACATGACTCCATGGCTGGCCGGGCTCACTCGCGGGTGGGTCCAGACTGTTAAAAGCAACTCTATCAGCCAGGTGGAGCTTTTGTGTTTCTAAGTGCTATACTACATTTAATCTTTGAAAGTTTGTATCTTTATTTGTGTATGTTGGATGTTTGTCTTTTTGGTCTTGTTTTATTCAGATAAATATTGGCTGTTTTTCTAAACTGGTGTGGAGTGCTTTTGTTGTGTTTTCATTGTGTGTGTGTGTGTGTGTGCACATCTACTTTACACATTGTCTCTTGGATACTCCTAACTGCTTGAGCCAAGCTACCAAAGGGGTGAGAAGGAGTTATCTTATCTGTGTGACTCCCTTACCCTGACTAGAAGGAGGGTACTTACTTGGACAGGGTGTGTTAGAAATGGGGTTTTTGGTTGGCAGTCAGGTTACCCCCTGTCCAAGCAAAAGCCCTCACTCTAGTCAGGGTAAGTCACACACAATCCATGGAGCACCCTTAGGGGATTCCTAGGGGTTTGGAGGTCCACTAGGTAAGTGGCCTCCCCTTTCCACTCCTTTATTTCAAAGGGGCCAGACCAGCGGTCCTGGAGAGCTCTGGGCTCTACTGGCTCCATTACCCACACTTTGTCTCCAGGTTGAAACTCTACCAGGGTGGCCTTCTGGTCATACCAGTGTTTCATTACCTCTTGTCTGGCCTCAAGGTTACTTTGGGCCTCTTTCCAGAAGCGGGTCATCTGGTTGCGGAGGGCCAACATGTAGCTGACCACATCCTGAGGGGGTGTCTTTGGAGCTTTCCCCAATCCCTCCTTGACAATGCTTAAGGGTCCCCTGACAGGGTACCCGTAGAGAAGCTCAAAGGGACTGAACCCTACCCCCCTCAGGGGGACCTCTCTGTAGGCAAAGAGAAGGCATGGTAAGAGGACGTCCCACCTACGCCTCATGGCCTCAGGGAGGCCACCAATCATGCCTTTCAGGGTCTTGTTGAATCTCTCCACAAGACCATTAGACTGGGGGTGATAGGGTGTGGTGAACTTGTAGGTTACACCACACGCATCCCATAGAGACTTCATGTATGCAGACATGAAGTTAGTGCCTCTGTCAGACACTATCTCCTTGGGGAACCCCACACGGGTAAATATCCCCATCAGAGTTCTGGTCACCACCGGTGCGGTTACGGTCCTCAGAGGGATTGCCTCTGGGTAACGGGTGGCATGGTCCACCAAAACCAGGATGAACCTGTTGCCTAAGGCAGTTTTGGGGTCTAAGGGACCAACAATGTCGATGCCCACCCTTTCAAAGGGGGTGCCAACAACAGGAAGTGGAATCAGGGGGGTTTTAACCCTTTTTCCTGCTTTACCACTGGCCTGGCAGGTAGGACAAGATCTGCAGAACTTATCTGAGTGTGTCCTCATTTTGGGCCAATAAAAGTGGGTGACAAGCCTGTTAAAGGTCTTGCCCTGCCCCAAATGTCCTGCCAGGGGAATGTCGTGAGCCAGACCCAGTAGGAAGGTTCGGTAACATTGGGGGACCACCAGCATACGTGCTGCCCCAAAGGCCGGAACCTTAGGCTCACTGTAGAGGAGATCATTCTCCCAATATAGGTGGTGATTGCCAGAGGCGTCACCTGCTGCCTGGTTTGAGGCTTGTTTCCTCAAACCTTCCAGAGTGGGACATTCTTTCTGCGCCTTGCAGAATTCCTCCCTGGTGGGTCCACCCTCAACTTGCCAGTCAGCAAGCTCAGGTAAGTCACCTAGGGTGGCAATGTCTTCCCCAGTTGGCTCGGCAGCCTCCTCCTCAGGAGCCCCGTCAGCCACTGCAGGAACTTCTGGGGCCGGTTTCCCACGCCCCTGGTCCCTCCTCCTGGCAGCTCTCTGGGCCATCGTTCCAGGCTCCAGATGCCCTTGACTTCCCTCTCGATCAGCCATGGACCGTGTGGTCATGCAGACCCACTCAGGTAACCCTAACATCTCCAGGTGAGACCTGAGCTCCACTTCTTTCCAAGCAGTGTGCTCAAGATCATTGCCTAACAGGCAATCTACAGGCATGGCAGGAATCACAGCTACTTTCAGAGTACCAGAGACCCCCCCCACTCAAAGGGAACCAGAGCCACCGGTAGGTGACTCTCGCGATTGTCAGTGACTATGACCTGGTGGAATGTATTAGGGACTATCTGCTCTGTTGACTTCAGCTGACTCTTGATAGTAGTCATACTGGCTCCTGTGTCATGCAGAGCCTCCACCTTCTGCCCATCAATGGTGACCCACTGCCGGTACTTGGAAGTATTTTTGGGCATGTGGGCCTTGGGCACCATTTCTCCTTCTCCCAGGGACACTAGGGAAATCTCTACCTGCTCCCCAAAGCTACTTCGGTCCATCTCCCCCCCGAGCGCTACACTAGTCAACCCAGGTGCCTGTCCGGTAGTGGACGGTGCCCTCTTGGGGCACTGTGGATCGCCTTTGTAGTGACCATACTGGTAACACTCCATGCATTTGGGGCTAGATCTCCCTGACTTGTCATATGTCCCTGGCTTTTTCCCAAATTTGGAAAAGGAAGGGTTGCCACCCCCTCCCTGGGAATTCTTTTGGGGGCCTTTGGAGAGTTCCTTATCTGCAAGTTTATCTCCCCCCTCTTTTTTCTGTTGGGAACCCTGACCACCTTTGTGGGAGTCCCTCCCAGGTACCTTCTTGGACACTCTGGTGCTAACCCAGAGGTCCACCTCCTCAGCAAGCTTCCTGGGATCAGTCAGCTTACTATCCACTAGGTGCTGGCGCAACTCTGTATAAGTAGTATTAAGCATATGCTCTCTCAGAATCAAGTCATATAAACCTTTATAATCTGCTACTTTGTTGCCCCGCACCCATCCATTCAGTGCCTTACTGGAGAAATCAAAGAAATCTACCCATGTTTGTGTGGTTTGTTTGGTGCTGTCCCTGAACCTCTGACGGTATTCCTCAGGGGTCAGCCCAAACTTGGCAAGTAAAGTGGCTTTCTGAAGTGGGTATGTGTTTTGATAAGGTTGATCCAATGTGAGAAGTGTGTCCCTCCCCAATGGCGGCACATAACCCCACATAGCTACCCCCCATTGCCCTTCAGGAACCTCATGAGCCCTTAGTGCAACTTCATAAGCAGCTAACCATTTATCTATGTCATCTCCCACCACAAAACTGGGCACCACATTTTTGGGTATACAAACCTTCTTTTCTCCAGCAGGTCCTGTCTGTATGCTGCCACCATTATTGCTGGATTCAGACTGTCTTGCCTTGATCTCCAGCTCCTTGAGACTCAGTTCATGAGCCAACAATAGTTTCTTTTCAGCCAAAGCTCTTTCAGCTTCCACCTGTTTGGCTGCTCTTTCAGCTTCCGCTTGTTTGGCTGCCCTTTCAGCTTCTGCTTGAATCTGTTTGGCTGTTCTTTCAGCTTCAATCTGTTTGGCTGCTCTTTCAGCCTCAGCTTGTTTGGCTTCTCTCTCTGCCCTCCTCTCCTCCTGTTGAGCCTCAATTTTCAGTTTTGCCATTTGCAATTGGAACTCCCTTTCCTCTCTCCTTTCCTCTGCGGTCAGGCTTTGCATAGGGACACTGCTCCCTGGTCTGGAAGGGGGCACAATTGCAGTGGTAACACCATCCACCGATAGTGAAAATTCCTCTGAGGGGCCATGTTCTGGCTCCTCTTCCTCATCATCCTCTAAATGGGCTTCTGCCCAGGCCCTCAGCGCCACTTGAAAGTCCTCCTTTCTGGAGGTCCCTTGGGTGGGTACCCTCAATGCCCTGCAGAATCCTCTTAGTTGTTTGACGGTATATGCATCCAACTGGACTAGGTCAAAGTCCCCTGTCTGAGACCCAGTCAGAGACATGTTGAGTGAGGATTTAGTTTTTGAAAATTGTCAGGAAAGAAATCGGGTTTTCAAAAAGAGATGAAAACCAAGTTGACCTTCAACTGTGGGTAGGTAGTGAAATACTTAGCTACTGTATGTCACTGCACAAATACAAGTCCTATCCTCACCGCTGATCACCAATGTTAGAAATGGGATTTTTGGTTGGCAGTCAGGTTACCCCCTGTCCAAGCAAAAGACCTCACTCTAGTCAGGGTAAGTTACACACAATCCAAGATTATCCTGTGCCCACCCTCTGGTAGCTTGGCACGAGCAATCAGGCTTAACTTAGAAGGCAATGTGTAAAGTATTTGTGCAATAAGTCATACAATACCACCATATAGCACCACAAAAATACACCACACAGTGTTTAGAAAAATATATAATATTTATCAGGATAATTGTAGGTCAAAAAAGAATAAAGTTGCAATGGAAAATTGTAGAAATATCACGGAAAAGTGATATAAAGTGTCTTAAAGTCTTTAGAATATAAACAAAGTCTCTTTCAAGCACAAGTACCTGGTTGGGAGTGGAAAAATCTCCTCAGAGGGCCACAAGAGAAGAGGTGCGTGGAAAAAGGGTGTGTGCGTCGATTTCTCCCCAGCACACACGGACTTGCGTCGTTATTTTCCACGCGGGGAAGTCGGGCGTCGTTTTCCGGCGCGCGGACAGTCTCTTTCTGTGGATCGCGGGGATTACCAGATGTCCCGGGTCTGTGCGTGGATTTTCCTGCTTGTTCTCCGGCTGCGCGTCGGTCTGCGGGGCTGCGCATCGAAATTACGATCTCACGGCAGGCGTTGCGTCGATTTCTCCTCTAGACTTCGATCTGCGGGGCTGCGCGTTGAAATTATGATCTCACGGCAGGCGTCGCGTCGATTTCTCCTCTAGAGGTCGGGCGGCGTTGGCCTTGCGAGGCCGTGCGTCAGATCTTCGATCGTCCCAAGAGCGTTGCGTCGATCAGCGTCGGAGTGCAGCGTTTTTTTCGCTGCGAAACAAGCTGTGCGTAGAAACCTTCGGCGCACGGAGCGTCCAAGTAAAAGAGAGAAGTCTTTTTGGTCCTGAGACTTCAAGGAACAGGAGGCAAGCTCTATCCAAGCCCTTGGAGAGCACTTTCACAGCCAGACAAGAGTTCAGCAAGGCAGCAGGGCAACAGCAAGGCAGCAGTCCTTGGTAGAAAGCAGAGTCATTTGAGCAGCCAGGCAGTTCTTCTTGGCAGGATGTAGTTTCTGGTTCAGGTTTCTTCTCCAGCAAGTGTCTGATGAGGTAGGGCAGAGGCCCTGTTTTATACCCAAATGTGCCTTTGAAGTGGGGGAGACTTCAAAGAGTGGCTAAGAAGTGAACCAGGTCCCCTTTCAGTTCAATCCTGTCTGCCAGGGTCCCAGTAGGGGGTGTGGCAGGCCTTTGTGTGAGGGCTGGCCCTCCACTCTCCCAGCCCAGGAAGACCCATTCAAAATGCAGATGTATGCAAGTGAGGCTGAGTACCCTGTGTTTGGGGTGTGTCTGAGTGAATGCACAAGGGGCTGTCAACCAAGCCCAGCCAGACGTGGATTGTAAGGCACAGAAGGATTTAAGTGCAAAGAAATGCTCACTTTCTAAAAGTGGCATTTCTAGAATAGTAATATTAAATCTGACTTCACCAGTCAGTAGGATTTTGTATTACCATTCTGGCCATACTAAATATGACCTTCCTGCTCCTTTCAGATCAGCAGCTGCCACTTCACCAGTGTATGAGGGCAGCCCCAATGTTAGCCTATGAAGGGAGCAGGCCTCACAGTAGTGTGAAAACGAATTTTGGAGTTTTACACTACCAGGACATATAACCACACAGGTACATGTCCTGCCTTTTACCTACACAGCACCCTGCCTTAGGGGTTACCTAGGGCACACCTTAAGGGTGACTTATATGTAGAAAAAGGGAAGTTCTAGGCTTGGCAAGAACTTTTAAATGCCAAGTCGATGTGGCAGTGAAACTGCACACACAGGCCTTGCAATGGCAGGCCTGAGACGAGGAAAAGGGGCTACTTAAGTGGGTGGCACAACCAGTGCTGCTGGCCCACTAGTAGCATTTAATTTACCAGCCCTATGCACATAAAGTGCACCTTACTAGGGACTTATAAGTAAATTAATAGTCCAATCAGGTATGATTCCAGGTTACCATGTTTTAGGGGAGAGAGCATATGCACTTTAGCCCTGGTTAGCAGGGGTAAAGTGCGCAGAGTCTATAAACCAGCAAAAACAGTGTCCAAAAAGTGGAGGGAGGCAGGCAAAAAGTTAGGGGTGACTACCCTAAGGCTGTCAGGTCTAACATGTGTCCCCCCCAGCTGAAAGTGGGGAGAGCTACCCGACCTCCTGGGAGCTCTCATCGCTAAGGTGGAAGTACCTGGAGAGACCATCAGCATTGGCGTGGTCAACCCCTGGGCGATGTTCCACCGTAAAGTCCATCCCCTGTAGGGAAATTGACCACCTCAAGAGTTTTGGATTCTCACCCCTCATCTGCATGAGCCATCTGAGGGGCCTGTGGTCTGTCTGAACCCGTAAGTGAGTCCCAAACAGGTAGGGTCTTAGCTTCTTCAGTGCCCAGACCACAGCAAAAGCTTCTCTCTCAATAGCACTCCACCTCTGTTCCCGTGGTAATAGCCTTCTGCTAATAAAGACAACCGGTTGATCTCTGCCCTCCTCATTCAGCTGTGCTAGGACTGCCCCTATGCCATGCTCTGAAGCGTCTGTCTGCACGATAAATTCCTGGGAGTAGTCAGGGGCCATGAGCACGGGGCCGTGCACATGGCTTCCTTCAGGGCGTCAAAGGCTTTCTGACAAGCCTCTGTCCAATTCACCAACCTAGGTTGTTTCTTGGAAGTGAGTTCTGTCAAAGGTGTTACAATGGTACAATAGCCCTTGACAAATCTGCGGTAGTATCCTGTGAGGCCTAGAAAGGCTCTCACCTCAGTCTGCGTTCGCGGTTGTTGCCAGGCCTTGATAGTTTCAATCTTGGCCTGGAGTGGCTGCACCTTGCCACCACCCACTAGGTGTCCCAAGTACACCACGGAACCCTGCCCAATCTGGCACTTACTAGCCTTGATGGTCAGGCCTGCCTGTTGCAGGGCCTGAAGCACCTCCTTGAGGTGAAGCAGGTGTTCCTCCCAGCTGGAACTGTAGACAGCTATGTCATCCAGGTAGGCTGCACAGAAGGCATCCTTGCCAGCTAGGACCCCGTTAACCAACCGTTGGAAGGTAGCGGGGGCATTTTCCAACCCAAACGGCATCACCCGGAACTGGTAATGGCCATCAGGGGTTGAAAATGCGGATCTTTCCTTAGCCCCCTCAGTCAGGGCGATCTGCCAGTACCCTGAAGTAAGATCAAACGTACTCAGGAACTTGGCAGCGCCTAGCCTGTCCACGAGCTCATCAGCTCGGGGGATGGGGTGAGCATCAGTTTGTGTGACTGAGTTGAGACCCCGGTAGTCCACACAGAACCGGAGTTCTGGCTTCGCACCTGGGGCAGTAGCCTTAGGGACCAACACCACTGGGCTGGCCCAGGGACTACTGGATTTCTCGATAACCCCTAGAGTCAACATCTTGGAGACCTCCTCCTTGATGCTGGCCTTCACCTTATCCGACAACCTGTAAATTTTGTTCTTCACAGGGAGACTGTCACCAGTGTCAATATCATGAACACAGAGGTGGGTCAGTCCAGGAGTAAGGGAGAACAGGGAGGAGAACTGCTCCAACAGCTCATAGCAGTCTCCTTTCTGGTTTAGAGTCAGGGAGTCAGACAGAATGACCCCGCTTACTGACCCATTACCTTCTTGGGCAGAGAGGAGGTCGGGGAGAGGTTCACTCTCATCTTCCATTCCTTCATCTGTGACCAGAAGCATGTTGATCTCCGACCTCTCAAAATGAGCTTTTAGTCGGTTCACATGGAGCACCCTTAGGGGATTCCTAGAGGTTTGGAGGTCCACTAGGTAAGTGGCCTCCCCTTTCCGCTCCTTTATTTCAAAGGGGCCAGAGCAGCGGTCCTGGAGAGCTCTGGGCTCTACTGGCTCCATTACCCACACTTTGTCTCCAGGTTGAAACTCTACCAGGGTGGCCTTCTGGTCATATCAGTGTTTCATTACCTCTTGACTGGCCTCAAGGTTACTTTGGGCCTCTTTCCAGAAGCGGGTCATCTGGATGCGGAGGGCCAACATGTAGCTGACCACATCCTGAGGGGGTGTCTTTGGAGCTTTCTCCAATCCCTCCTTAACAATGCTTAAGGGTCCCCTGACAGGGTACCCGTAGAGAAGCTCAAAGGGACTGAACCCTACCCCCCTCTGGGGGACCTCTCTGTAGGCAAAGAGAAGGCATGGTAAGAGGACGTCCCACCTACGCCTCATGGCCTCAGGGAGGCCACCAATCATGCCTTTCAGGGTCTTGTTGAATCTCTCCACAATACCATTAGACTGGGGGTTGTATGGTGTGGTGAACTTGTAGGTTACACCACACGCATCCCATAGAGACTTCATGTATGCAGACATGAAGTTAGTGCCTCTGTCAGACACTATCTCCTTGGGGAACCCCACACGGGTAAATATCCCCATCAGAGTTCTGGTCACCACCGGTGCGGTTACGGTCCTCAGAGGGATTGCCTCTGGGTAACGGGTGGCATGGTCCACCAAAACCAGGATGAACCTGTTGCCTAAGGCAGTTTTGGGGTCCAAGGGACCAACAATGTCGATGCCCACCCTTTCAAAGGGGGTGCCAACGACAGGAAGTGGAATCAGGGGGGTTTTAACCCTTTTAACTACTTTACCACTGGCCTGGCAGGTAGGACAAGATTTGCAGAACTTATCTGAGTGTGTCCTCATTTTGGGCCAATAAAAGTGGGTGACAAGCCTGTTAAAGGTCTTGCCCGGCCCCAAATGTCCTGCCAGGGGAATGTCGTGAGCCAGACCCAGTAGGAAGGTTCGGTAACATTGGGGGACCACCAGCATACGTGCTGCCCCAAAGGCCGGAACCTTAGGCTCACTGTAGAGGAGATCATTCTCCCAATATAGGTGGTGATTGCCAGAGGCGTCACCTGCTGCCTGGTTTGAGGCTTGTTTCCTCAAACCTTCCAGAGTGGGACATTCTTTCTGCGCCTTGCAGAATTCCTCCCTGGTGGGTCCACCCTCAACTTGCCAGCCAGCAAGCTCAGGTAAGTCACCTAGGGTGGCAATGTCTTCCCCAGTTGGCTCGGCAGCCTCCTCCTCAGGAGCCCTGTCAGCCACTGCGGGAACTTCTGGGGCCGGTTTCCCACGCCCCTGGTCCCTCCTCCTGGCAGCTCTCTGGGCCATCGTTCCAGGCTCCAGATGCCCTTGACTTCCCTCTCGATCAGCCATGGACCGTGTGGTCATGCAGACCCACTCAGGTAACCCTAACATCTCCAGGTGAGACCTGAGCTCCACTTCTTTCCAAGCTGTGTGCTCAAGATCATTGCCTAACAGACAATCTACAGGCATGGCAGGACTCACAGCTACTTTCAGAGTACCAGAGACCCCCCCCCCACTCAAAGGGAACCAGAGCCACCGGTAGGTGACTCTCGCGATTGTCAGCGACTATGACCTGGTGGAATGTATTAGGGACTATCTGCTCTGTTGACACCAGCTGACTCTTGATAGTAGTCATACTGGCTCCTGTGTCATGCAGAGCCTCCACCTTCTGCCCATCAATGGTGACCCACTGCCGGTACTTGGAAGTATTTTGGGGCATGTGGGCCTTGGGCACCATTTCTCCTTCTCCCAGGGACACTAGGGAAATCTCTACCTGCTCTCCAAAGCTACTTGGGTCCATCTCCCCCCCGAGCGCTACACTAGTCAACCCAGGTGCCTGTCCGGTAGTGGACGGTGCCCTCTTGGGGCACTGTGGATCGCCTTTGTAGTGACCATACTGGTAACACTCCATGCATTTGGGGCTAGATCTCCCTGACTTGTCATATGTCCCTGGCTTTTTCCCAAATTTGGAAAAGGAAGGGTTGCCACCCCCTCCCTGGGAATTCTTTTGGGGGCCTTTCGAGAGTTCCTTATCTGCAAGTTTATCTCCCCCCTCTTTCTTCTGTTGGGAACCCTGACCACCTTTGTGGGAGTCCCCCCCAGGTACCTTCTTGGACACTCTGGTGCTAACTCAGAGGTCTGCCTCCTCAGCAAGCTTCCTGGGATCAGTCAGCTTACTATCCACTAGGTGCTGGCGCAACTCTGTATAAGTAGTATTAAGCATATGCTCTCTCAGAATCAAGTCATATAAACCTTTACAATCTGCTACTTTGTTGCCCCGCACCCATCCATTCAGTGCCTTACTGGAGAAATCAAAGAAATCTACCCATGTTTGTGTGGTTTGTTTGGTGCTGTCCCTGAACCTCTGACGGTATCCCTCAGGGGTCAGCCCAAACTTGGCAAGTAAAGTGGCTTTCTGAAGTGGGTATGTGTTTTGATCAGGTTGATCCAATGTGAGAAGTGTGTCCCTCCCCAATGGCGGCACATAACCCCACATAGCTACCCCCCATTGCCCTTCAGGAACCTCATGAGCCCTTAGTGCAACTTCATAAGCAGCTAACCATTTATCTATGTCATCTCCCACCACAAAACTGGGCACCACATTTTTGGGTATACGAACCTTCTTTTCTCCAGCAGGTCCTGTCTGTATGCTGCCACCATTATTGCTGGATTCAGACTGTCTTGCCTTGATCTCCAGCTCCTTAAGACTCAGTTCATGAGCCAACAATAGTTTCTTTTCAGCCAAAGCTCTTTCAGCTTCCACCTGTTTGGCTGCTCTTTCAGCTTCCGCTTGTTTGGCTGCCCTTTCAGCTTCTGCTTGAATCTGTTTGGCTGTTCTTTCAGCTTCAATCTGTTTGGCTGCTCTTTCAGCCTCAGCTTGTTTGGCTTCTCTCTCTGCCCTCCTCTCCTCCTGTTGAGCCTCAATTTTCAGTTTTGCCATTTGCAATTGGAACTCCCTTTCCTCTCTCGTTTCCTCTGCGGTCAGGCTTTGCATAGAGACACTGCTCCCTGGTCTGGAAGGGGGCACAATTGCAGTGGTAACACCATCCACCGAAAGTGAAAATTCCTCTGAGGGGCCATGTTCTGGCTCCTCTCCCTCATCATCCTCTAAATGGGCTTCTGCCCAGGCCCTCAGCGCCACTTGAAAGTCCTCCTTTCTGGAGGCCCCTTGGGTGGGTACCCTCAATGCCCTGCAGAATCCTCTTAGTTGTTTGACCGTATATGCATCCAACTGGACTAGGTCAAAGTCCCCTGTCTGAGACCCAGTCAGAGACATGTTGAGTGAGGATTTAGTTTTTGAAAATTGTCAGGAAAAAAATTGGGTTTTCAAAAAGAGATAAAAACCAAGTTGACCTTCAACTGTGGGTAGGTAGTGAAATACTTAGCTACTGTATGTCACTGCACAAATACAAGTCCTATCCTCACCGCTGATCACCAATGTTAGAAATGGGGTTTTTGGTTGGCAGTCAGGTTACCCCCTGTCCAAGCAAAAGCCCTCACTCTATTCAGGGTAAGTCACACACAATCCAAGATTATCCTGTGCCCACCCTCTGGTAGCTTGGCACGAGCAGTCAGGCTTAACTTAGAAGGCAATGTGTAAAGTATTTGTGCAATAAGTCATACAATACCACCATATAGCACCACAAAAATACACCACACAGTGTTTAGAAAAATATATAATATTTATCAGGATAATTGTAGGTCAAAAAAGAATAAAGTTGCAATGGAAAATTGTAGAAATATCACGGAAAAGTGATATAAAGTGTCTTAAAGTCTTTAGAATATAAACAAAGTCTCTTTCAAGCACAAGTACCTGGTTGGGAGTGGAAAAATCTCCTCAGAGGGCCAAGAGAGAAGAGGTGCGTGGAAAAAGGGTGTGTGCGTCGATTTCTCCCCAGCACACACGGACTTGCGTCGTTATTTTCCACGCGGGGAAGTCGGGCGTCGTTTTCCGGCACGCGGACAGTCTCTTTCTGTGGATCGCGGGGATTACCAGATGTCCCGGGTCTGTGCGTGGATTTTCCTGCTTGTTCTCCGGCTGCGCGTCGGTCTGCGGGGCTGCGCGTCGAAATTACGATCTCACGGCAGGCGTTGTGTCGATTTCTCCTCTAGACTTCGATCTGCGGGGCTGCGCGTTGAAATTACGATCTCACGGCAGGTGTCGCGTCGATTTCTCCTCTAGAGGTCGGGCGGCGTTGTCCTTGCGAGGCCGTGCGTCGGATCTTCGATCGTCCCAAGAGCGTTGCGTCGATCAGCGTCGGAGTGCAGCGTTTTTCTCGCCGCGAAACAAGCTGTGCGTCGAAATTTTCGGCGCACGGAGCGTCCAAGTAAAAGAGAGAAGTATTTTTGGTCCTGAGACTTCAAGGAACAGGAGGCAAGCTCTATCCAAGCCCTTGGAGAGCACTTTCACAGCCAGACAAGAGTTCAGCAAGGCAGCAGGGCAACAGCAAGGCAGCAGTCCTTGGTAGAAAGCAGACAGGTGAGTCCTTTGAGCAGCCAGGCAGTTCTTCTTGGCAGGATGTAGTTTCTGGTTCAGGTTTCTTCTCCAGCAAGTGTCTGATGAGGTAGGGCAGAGGCCCTGTTTTATACCCAAATGTGCCTTTGAAGTGGGGGAGACTTCAAAGAGTGGCTAAGAAGTGCACCAGGTCCCCGTTCAGTTCAATCCTGTCTGCCAGGGTCCCAGTAGGGGGTGTGGCAGTCCTTTGTGTGAGGGCTGGCCCTCCACCCTCCCAGCCCAGGAAGACCCATTCAAAATGCAGATGTATGCAAGTGAGGCTGAGTACCCTGTGTTTGGGGTGTGTCTGAGTGAATGCACAAGGGGCTGTCAACCAAGCCCAGCCAGACGTGGATTGTAAGGCACAGAAGGATTTAAGTGCAAAGAAATGCTCACTTTCTAAAAGTGGCATTTCTAGAATAGTAATATTAAATCCGACTTCACCAGTCAGTAGGATTTTGTATTACCATTCTGGCCATACTAAATATGACCTTCCTGCTCCTTTCAGATCAGCAGCTGCCACTTCACCAGTGTATGAGGGCAGCCCCAATGTTAGCCTATGAAGGGAGCAGGCCTCACAGTAGTGTGAAAACGAATTTAGGAGTTTTACACTACCAGGACATATAACCACACAGGTACATGTCCTGCCTTTTACCTACACAGCACCCTGCCTTAGGGGTTACCTAGGGCACACCTTAAGGGTGACTTATATGTAGAAAAAGGGGAGTTCTAGGCTTGGCAAGAACTTTTAAATGCCAAGTCGATGTGGCAGTGAAACTGCACACACAGGCCTTGCAATGGCAGGCCTGAGACGAGGAAAAGGGGCTACTTAAGTGGGTGGCACAACCAGTGCTGCTGGCCCACTAGTAGCATTTAATTTACCAGCCCTATGCACATAAAGTGCACCTTACTAGGGACTTATAAGTAAATGAATAGTCCAATCAGGTATGATTCCAGGTTACCATGTTTTAGGGGAGAGAGCATATGCACTTTAGCCCTGGTTAGCAGGGGTAAAGTGCGCAGAGTCTATAAACCAGCAAAAACAGTGTCCAAAAAGTGGAGGGAGGCAGGCAAAAAGTTAGGGGTGACTACCCTAAGGCTGTCAGGTCTAACATGTGTCCCCCCCAGCTGAAAGTGGGGAGAGCTACCCGACCTCCTGGGAGCTCTCATCGCTAAGGCGGAAGTACCTGAAGAGACCATCAGCATTGGCGTGGTCAACCCCTGGGCGATGTTCCACCGTAAAGTCCATCCCCTGTAGGGAAATGGACCACCTCAAGAGTTTTGGATTCTCACCCCTCATCTGCATGAGCCATCTGAGGGTCCTGTGGTCTGTCTGAACCCGGAAGTGAGTCCCAAACAGGTAGGGTCTTAGCTTCTTCAGTGCCCAGACCACAGCAAAAGCTTCTCTCTCAATAGCACTCCACCTCTGTTCCCGTGGTAATAGCCTTCTGCTAATAAAGACTACCGGTTGATCTCTGCCCTCCTCCTTCAGCTGTGCTAGGACTGCCCCTATGCCATGCTCTGAAGCGTCTGTCTGCACGATAAATTCCTGGGAGTAGTCAGGGGCCATGAGCACGGGGCCGTGCACATGGCTTCCTTCAGGGCGTCAAAGGCTTTCTGACAAGCCTCTGTCCAATTCACTAACCTAGGTTGTTTCTTGGAAGTGAGTTCTGTCAAGGGTGTTACAATGGTACCATAGCCCTTGACAAATCTGCGGTAGTATCCTGTGAGGCCTAGAAAGGCTCTCACCTCAGTCTGCGTTCGCGGTGGTTGCCAGGCCTTGATAGTTTCAATCTTGGCCTGGAGTGGCTGCACCTTGCCACCACCCACTAGGTGTCCCAAGTACACCACGGAACCCTGCCCAATCTGGCACTTACTAGCCTTGATGGTCAGGCCTGCCTGTTGCAGGGCCTGAAGCACCTCCTTGAGGTGAAGCAGGTGTTCCTCCCAGCTGGAACTGTAGACAGCTATGTCATCCAGGTAGGCTGCACAGAAGGCATCCTTGCCAGCTAGGACCCCGTTAACCAACCGTTGGAAGGTAGCGGAGGCATTTTTCAACCCAAACGGCATCACCCGGAACTGGTAATGGCCATCAGGGGTTGAAAATGCGGATCTTTCCTTAGCCCCCTCAGTCAGGGCGATCTGCCAGTACCCTGAAGTAAGATCAAACGTACTCAGGAACTTGGCAGCGCCTAGCCTGTCCACGAGCTCATCAGCTCGGGGGATGGGGTGAGCATCAGTCTGTGTGACTGAGTTGAGACCCCGGTAGTCCACACAGAACCGGAGTTCTGACTTCGCACCTGGGGCAGTAGCCTTAGGGACCAACACCACTGGGCTGGCCCAGGGACTACTGGATTTCTCGATAACCCCTAGAGTCAACATCTTGGAGACCTCCTCCTTGATGCTGGCCTTCACCTTATCCGACAACCTGTAAATTTTGTTCTTCACAGGGAGACTGTCACCAGTGTCAATATCATGAACACAGAGGTGGGTCAGTCCAGGAGTAAGGGAGAACAGGGGGGAGAACTGCTCCAACATCTCATAGCAGTCTACTTTCTGGTTTAGAGTCAGGGAGTCAGACAGAATGACCCCGCTTACTGACCCATCACCTTCTTGGGCAGAGAGGAGGTCGGGGAGAGGTTCACTCTCCTCTTCCATTCCTTGATCTGTGACCAGAAGCATGTTGATCTCCGACCTCTCAAAATTAGCTTTTAGTCGGTTCACATGGAGCACCCTTAGGGGATTCCTAGAGGTTTGGAGGTCCACTAGGTAAGTGGCCTCCCCTTTCCGCTCCTTTATTTTTAAAGGGGCCAGAGCAGCGGTCCTGGAGAGCTCTGGGCTCTACTGGCTCCATTACCCACACTTTGTCTCCAGGTTGAAACCCTACCAGGGTGGCCTTCTGGTCATACCAGTGTTTCATTACCTCTTGACTGGCCTCAAGGTTACTTTGGGCCTCTTTCCAGAAGCGGGTCATCTGGTTGCGGAGGGCCAACATGTAGCTGACCACATCCTGAGGGGGTGTCTTTGAAGCTTTCTCCAATCCCTCCTTGAGAATGCTTAAGGGTCCCCCGACAGGGTACCCGTAGAGAAGCTCAAAGGGACTGAACCCTACCCCCCTCTGGGGGACCTCTCTGTAGGCAAAGAGAAGGCATGGTATGAGGACGTCTCACCTACGCCTCATGGCCTCAGGGAGGCCACCAATCATGCCTTTCAGGGTCTTGTTGAATCTCTCCACAAGACCATTAGACTGGGGGTTATAGGGTGTGGTGAACTTGTAGGTTACACCACACGCATCCCATAGAGACTTCATGTATGCAGACATGAAGTTAGTGCCTCTGTCAGACACTATCTCCTTGGGGAACCCCACACGGGTAAATATCCCCATCAGAGTTCTGGTCACCACCGGTGCGGTTACGGTCCTCAGAGGGATTGCCTCTGGGTAACGGGTGGCATGGTCCACCAAAACCAGAATGAACCTGTTGCCTAAGGCAGTTTTGTGGTCCATGGGACCAACAATGTCGATGCCCACCCTTTCAAAGGGGGTGCCAATGACAGGAAGTGGAATCAGGGGGGTTTTAACCCTTTTTCCTGCTTTACCACTGGCCTGGCAGGTAGGACAAGATCTGCAGAACTTATCTGAGTGTGTCCTCATTTTGGGCCAATAAAAGTGGGTGACAAGCCTGTTAAAGGTCTTGCCCTGCCCCAAATGTCCTGCCAGGGGAATGTCGTGAGCCAGACCCAGTAGGAAGGTTCGGTAACATTGGGGGACCACCAGCATACGTGCTGCCCCAAAGGCCGGAACCTTAGGCTCACTGTAGAGGAGATCATTCTCCCAATATAGGTGGTGATTGCCAGAGGCATCACCTGCTGCCTGGTTTGAGGCTTGTTTCCTCAAACCTTCCAGAGTGGGACCTTCTTTCTGCGCCTTGCAGAATTCCTCCCTGGTGGGTCCAACCTCAACTTGCCAGCCAGCAAGCTCAGGTAAGTCACCTAGGGTGGCAATGTCTTCCCCAGTTGGCTCGGCAGCCTCCTCCTCAGGAGGCCTGTCAGCCACTGCGGGAACTTCTGGGGCCGGTTTCCCACGCCCCTGGTCCCTCCTCCTGGCAGCTCTCTGGGCCATCGTTCCAGGCTCCAGATGCCCTTGACTTCCCTCTCGATCAGCCATGGACCGTGTGGTCATGCAGACCCACTCAGGTAACCCTAACATCTCCAGGTGAGACCTGAGCTCCACTTCTTTCCAAGCAGTGTGCTCAAGATCATTGCCTAACAGGCAATCTACAGGCATGGCAGGACTCACAGCTACTTTCAGAGTACCAGAGACCCCCCCCCACTCAAAGGGAACCAGAGCCACCGGTAGGTGACTCTCGCGATTGTCAGCGACTATGACCTGGTGGAATGTATTAGGGACTATCTGCTCTGTTGACTTCAGCTGACTCTTGATAGTAGTCATACTGGCTCCTGTGTCACGCAGAGCCTCCACCTTCTGCCCATCAATGGTGACCCACTGCCGGTACTTGGAAGTATTTTTGGGCATGTGGGCCTTGGGCACCATTTCTCCTTCTCCCAGGGACACTAGGGAAATCTCTACCTGCTCCCCAAAGCTACTTGGGTCCATCTCCCCCCCGAGCGCTACACTAGTCAACCCAGGTGCCTGTCCGGTAGTGGACGGTGCCCTCTTGGGGCACTGTGGATCGCCTTTGTAGTGACCATACTGGTAACACTCCATGCATTTGGGGCTAGATCTCCCTGACTTGTCATATGTCCTGGCTTTTTCCCAAATTTGGAAAAGGAAGGGTTGCCACCCTCTCCCTGGGAATTCTTTTGGGGGCCTTTGGAGAGTTCCTTATCTGCAAGTTTATCTCCCCCCTCTTTCTTCTGTTGGGAACCCTGACCACCTTTGTGGGAGTCCCCCCCAGGTACCTTCTTGGACACTCTGGTGCTAACTCAGAGGTCCGCCTCCTCAGCAAGCTTCCTGGGATCAGTCAGCTTACTATCCACTAGGTGCTGGCGCAACTCTGTATAAGTAGTATTAAGCATATGCTCTCTCAGAATCAAGTCATATAAACCTTTATAATCTGCTACTTTGTTGCCCCGCACCCATCCATTCAGTGCCTTACTGGAGAAATCAAAGAAATCTACCCATGTTTGTGTGGTTTGTTTGGTGCTGTCCCTGAACCTCTGACGGTATCCCTCAGGGGTCAGCCCAAACTTGGCAAGTAAAGTGGCTTTCTGAAGTGGGTATGTGTTTTGATCAGGTTGATCCAGTGTGAGAAGTGTGTCCCTCCCCAATGGCGGCACATAACCCCACATAGCTACCCCCCATTGCCCTTCAGGAACCTCATGAGCCCTTAGTGCAAATTCATAAGCAGCTAACCATTTATCTATGTCATCTCCCACCACAAAACTGGGCACCACATTTTTGGGTATACAAACCTTCTTTTCTCCAGCAGGTCCTGTCTGTATGCTGCCACCATTATTGCTGGATTCAGACTGTCTTGCCTTGATCTCAGCTCCTTGAGACTCAGTTCATGAGCCAACAATAGTTTCTTTTCAGCCAAAGCTCTTTCAGCTTCCACCTGTTTGGCTGCTCTTTCAGCTTCCGCTTGTTTGGCTGCCCTTTCAGCTTCTGCTTGAATCTGTTTGGCTGTTCTTTCAGCTTCAATCTGTTTGGCTGCTCTTTCAGCCTCAGCTTGTTTGGCTTCTCTCTCTGCCCTCCTCTCCTCCTGTTGAGCCTCAATTTTCAGTTTTGCCATTTGCAATTGGAACTCCCTTTCCTCTCTCCTTTCCTCTGCGGTCAGGCTTTGCATAGAGACACTGCTCCCTGGTCTGGAAGGGGGCACAATTGCAGTGGTAACACCATCCACCGATAGTGAAAATTCCTCTGAGGGGCCATGTTCTGGCTCCTCTTCCTCATCATCCTCTAAATGGGCTTCTGCCCAGGCCCTCAGCGCCACTTAAAAGTCCTCCTTTCTGGAGGCCCCTTGGGTGGGTACCCTCAATGCCCTGCAGAATCGTCTTAGTTGTTTGACCGTATATGCATCCAACTGGACTAGGTCAAAGTCCCCTGTCTGAGACCCAGTCAGAGACATGTTGAGTGAGGATTTAGTTTTTGAAAATTGTCAGGAAAAAAATTGGGTTTTCAAAAAGAGATAAAAACCAAGTTGACCTTCAACTGTGGGTAGGTAGTGAAATACTTAGCTACTGTATGTCACTGCACAAATACAAGTCCTATCCTCACCGCTGATCACCAATGTTAGAAATGGGGTTTTTGGTTGGCAGTCAGGTTACCCCCTGTCCAAGCAAAAGCCCTCACTCTAGTCAGGGTAAGTCACACACAATCCAAGATTATCCTGTGCCCACCCTCTGGTAGCTTGGCACGAGCAGTCAGGCTTAACTTAGAAGGCAATGTGTAAAGTATTTGCACAATAAGTCATACAATACCACCATATAGCACCACAAAAATACACCACACAGTGTTTAGAAAAATATATAATATTTATCAGGATAATTGTAGGTCAAAAAAGAATAAAGTTGCAATGGAAAATTGTAGAAATATCACGGAAAAGTGATATAAAGTGTCTTAAAGTCTTTAGAATATAAACAAAGTCTCTTTCAAGCACAAGTACCTGGTTGGGAGTGGAAAAATCTCCTCAGAGGGCCACAAGAGAAGAGGTGCGTGGAAAAAGGGTGTGTGCGTCGATTTCTCCACAGCACACACGGACTTGCGTCGTTATTTTCCTCGCGGGGAAGTCGGGCGTCGTTTTCCGGCGCGCGGACAGTCTCTTTCTGTGGATCGCGGGGATTACCAGATGTCCCGGGTCTGTGCGTGGATTTTCCTGCTTGTTCTCCGGCTGTGCGTCGGTCTGCGGGGCTGCACATCGAAATTACGATCTCACGGCAGGCGTCGCGTCGATTTCTCCTCTAGACTTCGATCTGCGGGGCTGCGCGTTGAAATTACGATCTCACGGCAGGCGTCGCGTCGATTTCTCCTCTAGAGGTCGGGTGGCGTTGTCCTTGCGAGGCCGTGCGTCGGATCTTCGATCGTCCCAAGAGCGTCGCGTCGATCAGCGTCGGAGTGCAGTGTTTTTCTCGCCGCGAAACAAGCTGTGCGTCGAAATTTCCGGCGCACGGAGCGTCCAAGTAAAAGAGAGAAGTCTTTTTGGTCCTGAAACTTCAAGGAACAGGAGGCAAGCTCTATCCAAGCCCTTGGAGAGCACTTTCACAGCCAGACAAGAGTTCAGCAAGGCAGCATGGCAACAGCAAGGCAGCAGTCCTTGGTAGAAAGCAGACAGGTGAGTCCTTTGAGCAGCCAGGCAGTTCTTCTTGGCAGGATGTAGTTTCTGGTTCAGGTTTCTTCTCCAGCAAGTGTCTGATGAGGTAGGGCAGAGGCCCTGTTTTATACCCAAATGTGCCTTTGAAGTGGGGGAGACTTCAAAGAGTGGCTAAGAAGTGCACCAGGTCCCCTTTCAGTTCAATCCTGTCTGCCAGGGTCCCAGTAGGGGGTGTGGCAGTCCTTTGTGTGAGGGCAGGCCCTCCACCCTCCCAGCCCAGGAAGACCCATTCAAAATGCAGATGTATGCAAGTGAGGCTGAGTACCCTGTGTTTGGGGTGTGTCTGAGTGAATGCACAAGGGGCTGTCAACCAAGCCCAGCCAGACGTGGATTGTAAGGCACAGAAGGATTTAAGTGCAAAGAAATGCTCACTTTCTAAAAGTGGCATTTCTAGAATAGTAATATTAAATCCGACTTCACCAGTCAGTAGGATTTTGTATTACCATTCTGGCCATACTAAATATGACCTTCCTGCTCCTTTCAGATCAGCAGCTGCCACTTCACCAGTGTATGAGGGCAGCCCCAATGTTAGCCTATGAAGGGAGCAGGCCTCACAGTAGTGTGAAAACGAATTTAGGAGTTTTACACTACCAGGATATATAACCACACAGGTACATGTCCTGCCTTTTACCTACACAGCACCCTGCCTTAGGGGTTACCTAGGGCACACCTTAAGGGTGACTTATATGTAGAAAAAGGGGAGTTCTAGGCTTGGCAAGAACTTTTAAATGCCAAGTCGATGTGGCAGTGAAACTGCACACACAGGCCTTGCAATGGCAGGCCTGAGACGAGGAAAAGGGGCTACTTAAGTGGGTGGCACAACCAGTGCTGCTGGCCCACTAGTAGCATTTAATTTATCAGCCCTATGCACATAAAGTGCACCTTACTAGGGACTTATAAGTAAATGAATAGTCCAATCAGGTATGATTCCAGGTTACCATGTTTTAGGGGAGAGAGCATATGCACTTTAGCCCTGGTTAGCAGGGGTAAAGTGCGCAGAGTCTATAAACCAGCAAAAACAGTGTCCAAAAAGTGGAGGGAGGCAGGCAAAAAGTTAGGGGTGACTACCCTAAGGCTGTCAGGTCTAACAGGGTGCAAACCACTGCCAACTAGAGACCCTGTTTCTAACACTGGTGATCTGCGGTGAGGATAGGACTTGTATTTGTACTTTACATACGGTTAATGGTATACACTACTTCTATATCATAGACCATTACACCCCAACATACTAGTTTCATTTTTCTTTCTTTGCAACTTTTGAGTTTTATTTGCAATCATGTCTCAGTCTGGTGAGCAATCAGTTGGAGCTGCAGAGTTGGTGTTTGAGCAGGAGAGGTTGGAGACCTATTTGGTACATAAGCTTGAAAGGTTCTGCAAGGAGTTCAAATGTCCTATTAATGGCCTCACTAGGAAGGAGGAGCTTCAAAAGACACGGAGGGTCTGGTTGGCAGCAAAGGAGGCTGGTGAGCACACAGAGGAGGAGAATGTTCTTGTGGATAGAGTGGAGCAGAGCCAGCATGGGGAGTTTGTGAATCAGAATCTACCTGGGACGAAGGCAACTTCAAGGGCAAGCAGCAGTGGTTCTTCGAGAGGTCTGTCCCCAGAGGAACTGAAGAACAGACGTGAGGCTAGGAGCTCCAGTTGGAACTAGCCAGGCTCAAAAGAGAGGCAGAGAAAGACAAAATGGTCATGGGAAAAGGAAGATGATTTTAGCTCATGATCTGAGCTTGAAGGACCTGGACACAAAAAGCACAGATGGTGGCAGCATTTTTACAGTGCAGTATGAGGGAAAGGTTACATATCCCCAAGGATGTTGTGAAGGATTTTGTTGTGGGAAGTGACAAAGAGCAGTGGTTTAGGGGTTATAAAGTGGCTTTGAGAATGAACAGGGTCCCTGAAAGAGATTGGTGGGCAGGCCTGTGAAAGTGCTTCTCAGTATAGGGGAGGTACACCTTGTTGGCTTTAGAGCAAGGATATCAGATGAAGTAAACCGCCAGGAAAGAATCCCTAACCAGGAAGTATAGTCTCACCCCAGAAAGTTACAGGGTAAAGTTTAGGGAAAGTACTAAACTTGGTTCTCAGACTTGGGTGGAGCATGATGATTCTTTTTGCAGACCACTGAATGGTCGGGTGAAGGGAACCAAGATAACAGACTATCAGGGGCTGTACAATTTGATTGCATGGGAGCACTTGTCTAGCTGTTGTTTTCCACAGCTGAGCCAGCCCTTGATTGACAGCAAGCTTACTGATCCTAGGAACCTTGCCAAGGCGGTGGACCGCTGGCTCAGCACAAGGGTCCAAAAGAAGTTGCATGCTGGAGACTCAGCCAAGGGCGGACATGGTCCCCAACAGAAGAAGGAGGAGGAGCTCAAGGGAGACACAGAGAGGTCACACGATAATGGGGGAGAAAAAGGTTCCCATGTCCCTTCTGACCGGGGGGAGGGAAGTACAGGTAGGCGGTAACCCAGGGTGCCCCCTTTTCAACTCCGTTGCCTTGAGTGTTCCCAGCTAGGACAGAAGAAAGAGGACTCTGTCTAGCCTAAGAAAACCCCCACTAGTGACCCCTCTGCAGGGGTAGCCAATGTGGCCTTGGGGGTGGGTAATTCCCCGGGGCAGGTCGTAGACCATGCCGTAATCTCCCTTAATTAGGAGGTGAATTCAGAGGGTGAGTTGGTGATCCCAGAGGGTGGGAGTCATCACTTCCCCCAGGGGAAAGTGGAGGGGGTCCAGGTCACTGCTCTGAGAGACACAGGGGCTAGCAAGACCATGGTTGTCGAAAGGCTAGTTTTCCCAGAGCTGTACACTGACCAGGTGTGTAGAGTCACTCCAGCCCATGGGCAGGACATTTTCAGCTCTATGGCTCTGGTATCCCTAGAGCAGGATGGGGAGGTGACCCAGAGAAGGGCCCCCCAGATGCCCATAGACTGCATTATGGGGAATGAGTTGTCCCTGGTGTCAGGGGAACTGGGAGGGGTGGCCGCCAAAAGCGCTTTAACAGTTTAGTTCAGTTTTTTGGGGGTAACACTCCAAAGTGGAAGATACACGACCCCCAGTAAGAGAGGCAGGAAATGGGAAATCCCACCCCTGACCTCTGCTCAACCTGAAGGCACAGACACTAAGTTGAGTGACCAGTCTCAGGGTACCATCCCTGAACTGGTGGGAGGTGAAGTGGAAAAAGGGGTCAAGGCACCTGGGGCTACTGCAACCCTCTTTTCAAAGCCACAAAGGCTAAGGACCCTGGGATGGCTTGGTGCCTGTCTCTTGACACTGGCAGCTGTTAGTGACCTCTTTTGGTTATTGTCATCGCAATCAGAGTTTCCCCTGGGTTGGGGACCAAACTCAGACCCAATGGGTGGAATGGGCCACATCACACTTTTGGCCATGGTGGTACTGTCTGCCTACTGGGATGCATCGGTGAGCAAGGTAAAGTTAAGTGCTGCACAAATAGAGTCCACAGATGAGGAGAAGGGCTCCCCCTGGGTTAGTTAGGTGAGCCCTGAGAGTGTAGACATAGGGATCCACCTGGGTTTAGAGAGGCGTAGAACTGGCAATAGCCCCTGCAGCAGTGGACCATTGTCCAGGTTCTATTGACCTAAGCAGGGAAGTCCAGCAAGGTATCGATTGGCCTACCCTGGCTGTAGACTGGAAGGAGGTTGTGCTGGAAATTGCCCTATTTACAGGGTTATCCCCAAACATTTTCCTTTCTTCCTCCATGAAACCATTTTGATCGCCCCAGTTTGAGGCTATTGTGTTTCTAAGTGCTATGAAACATTTTAACTTTGAAAATTCTTATCTGTAGTTGTGTATGTTGGATTTTTGACGTTTTGGTCTTGTTTTACTCAGATAAATATTGGCTATTTTTATAAACTGGTGTGAAGTACTTTTGTGGTGTTTTCACTGTGTTACTGTGTATATGTACAGATGCTTTACACATTGCCTCTGAGATAAGCTTAACTGCTTGAGTCAAGCTACCAAGGGGGTGAACAGGGGTTATCTTAGCTGTGTGACTCCCTTACCATGTCTAAAGTGAGGGTCCCTACTTCAGCAGGGTGCAAACCACTGCCAACTAGAGACCCCATTTCTAACATGTGTTGGACTCTGTTAGACTTGGCATCCTTAGCATGATTTCCTCTGACTTTTTGCCTTCTGGCTTCCTGTATTGCTAACTTCTTTTTTGCTGGCTTTAGGATTCTGTGCACTTTACCACTGCTAACCAGTGCTAAAGTGCAGGTACTCTGTACTCCAAACATGGTGATATGGGCTTATTCACAATTGGCATATTTAATTTACTTGTAAGTCCTTAGTAAAGTACATTATATCCACCTAGGTCCTGTAAATTAAATGCTACTAGTGGGCCTGCAGCACTGATTGTGCCACCCACTTCAAAAGCACTTTAAACATGTCTCAGGCCTGCCACTGCAGAACCTCTGTGTGAAGTTTTAAACTGCCATTTCGACCTGGCAAGTTCACCCACTTATCATGGCCACACCTTCCTTTTTAGTAAATGTAAGTCACCCTAAGGTAGGCCCTAGCTCACTCCAAGGGTAGGGTGCAGTGTATATAAAAAGTTGCACATGTACTTTGAAGTTTAAAATGTTGTGATAGTGAAAAATTATTAAATTTGTTTTCACTACTGCAAGGCTTATCTTTCCCATAGGTTAATATTGGGTTTACCTTGATGCAGTTTTTAAGCCTAATTTCTAATTGGGAAAAGATAGAAATTTGGAG
This sequence comes from Pleurodeles waltl, assembly GCF_031143425.1. NCBI lineage: Eukaryota > Metazoa > Chordata > Amphibia > Caudata > Salamandridae > Pleurodeles > Pleurodeles waltl. The sequence continues at coordinate 1,220,096,146 of NC_090444.1, forward strand.
TTTGGTGTCTCTGGACTCAAAATTTAAAAGCACGGCTTATGCTGAAGTCAGATTTTAAACTGTAAGTCTGAAAAAGCCACTTTTAGAAAGTTGGCATTTTCTTACTTTGATCATTCTGTGCCTCTGTCTGTCTCTGAATACATGTCTGGTGTGTGTGACTGCTGGGTTTTGTGCATTGCCTCTAGACAGGTGCACACAAAGGGGGCTGCGGTGTGCTACTTACATCCTGAAGGCCCTCACCAGGCTGATGGGTCTTCCTGGGCTAGATGAGAGGAAAGAGCTGACACTTGCATCTGGATAGGGCTGTACCAGTCCCCACACAAAGTGATGCATAACCCCCTGTAGAGTATCTGGAGCCAGGAAAGGAAGGGCAGGAACCTTGTACACTTCAAAGGCCTCTCCTTGAAGTCTCCCCCACTTCAAAGACTCAACTAGGTATAAGTACTGAACCCCAAACAGTACCAAATCAGTAAACTGGATCTGAGGACATTCTGCAAGTAAGAAGGACTGCTGTGTTGCCAGGAGGGACTGCCACTCTGGTGAACTGCTTTGCTGTGCTGGCTTGCTGTATGCTGCCTCTTGACTGGGAATGAGAAGGACTGGACTTGCCTCTCTACATCCTCTAAAGAACTGAAGTAACTCCAAGGGCTTGTTGGCTCGCTTCCTGTTCTGAAGTCTCAGAGCCATTAAGGACTTCCTACAACCCTGCTCAGCTCCTGGACTCTGCCAACTGTAGGCCCTGTCTTGCCAAGAGGTACCAATCCAGTTGTGGAAAGGGGAGTCCGCAGCTGTTTTGTTGCAAAAACTGACCCATCAATGCTGTTGAGCCGACTGCAGCCGCAGTATCATCCCACAACTTAATGCATCACCGCTGCTGCAGAGGACTTGGCATCGCTGACTGCGCTGCTCAGGATTGATGATTCACCCCAGCTCTGGTGCATCGCCTGAGCCCCTTAACGAAAACGCACCCCTGTACTGCATGGATCAGAGCAATTTATCGCCTCCTCAATGTCCATCCAAGGTACTTTTCAGCATGCCCTGCATGGGTCCGTAGCCGGACTGCATCTCCATCACGATCAGCCTGAACTTTGGATTTACACCACCTCAGGTAACCTGTTAGCACTATTTATTTCTAAGAACTCTATTGCGGTTTATTCTTTAAAAAATAATATCCCAAGCTCTACTTATTGGGATTCCTACTGTTTTCGTTTTGCTTTCTTATGCTTTATTTTTCTAAACTGCTGTGAAGTATTTTTGTGGTGTTTTCACTGTGTTTCTGTAATTTAAGTGTTGCTCAAATACTTTACACATTGCAGCTTAAGTTAAGACTGACTGCTTTGTGCCAAGCTACCAGAGGGTGAGCAAAGGTTAATTTAAGGTGCGTATCTGACTTACTCTGACTAGGATTGTGGTCCCAACTAGAGACCCAATTTCTAACTGACTACACCCAGAGATTTCAGCTGTATTTAGCTGCTGAAATCTCTGTTTGAAAGTAAAGAAATATGTGGTGTTTCTGCAGATATCACAATTTCAAGTGGCCAGTAATTGTAGTTCCCGGTCCCATCAGAATTAAGAGGCTACTCGCAATGAGGGTCTCACTGGTTTAATATCCCAATTTCGCCTTTAACTCGCAAGGTACGTATACTCAAGGTAAGTTAAAGGTTAACACCTCTCTCTCTCTCTCTCTCTCTCTCTCTCTCTCTCTCTCTCTCTCTCACTCCCTCACCAGTAGGTAATTATAGTTAGGACCTAGCTTCTATAGAAAAAGCATTTTTTTACTTTCATATACTTTTGGCACCGCTTGATGAATTTTCACAAATTTTCCCCAAAAATTGGAAGCTCACATCAGCTGGTGTCTGGAAAGGTCCGGGGTGATCCATCAAGCCAGGGCTGAGAAAAAGGGGGGGCATAAAAGGTGAGTTTCCCATGTTAATTCCCATATGGATTTTGAACAGGAATAGCTCCCGACCCTCTGGATGGCATTACACACAATGTGTCCAAAAGGTAACTCTTGGTCCAGAAAGTTCCCTTTTCGGTATTTGATGTAAATCCATTCAGTAGTTTTTTTTTTGTTTTTTTAAAAAATGTATGTATAGGGACGCAAGGCTCTGCAAACCCTCCCAATCTCGTGCAGAGATCTAATTGGCTGCCAGCACTTCAACAAGATCATGTTGGCAACCATGTTGGGGCCTAGCCTCAGCCGAGTCCCAAAAAAAAAGATGAAAAAAAATTAAAAGAGTCCAGGGTAGGGATGCCCTGACCCCTTAGCTCTGGTCCAGATGGACCCCCAGAGCAAAAAAGCATTTACTTTAGAATTTTTGGCAGGAGAGCCCCTACCCCTGCAGCCCTGGAGACCACCACATCCCCAGGGCACATATTTCAAACTGAGGGGCATATTTATACTCCGTTTGCGCCGGATTTGCGTCGTTTTTTTTTTACGCAAATTCGACGCAAAGCTAACTCCATATTTATACTCTGTCGTTAGACGCGTCTAGTGCCAAAGTCCATGGAGTTTGCGTCACTTTTTAGCGTGGACACCTACTTTGCGTTAATGATATGCAAGGTAGGCGTTCCCATCTAAAAAATTGACTCCGAGGCATGTGCGCCGTATTTACACTCCCGGGCAAAAATCACGCCCGGGAGTGGGCGGGTCAAAAAAAATGAGGTCCAGCCGCTTTTGCGACGTTTTTTAGCGCCTGGTCAGGGCAGGCGTTAAGGGACCTGTGGGCTCGGACGGAGCCCAGAGGTGCCCTCCCATGCCCCCAGGGACCCCCCCTGTCACCCTTGCCCACCACAGGAGGATGCCTAAGGATGGAGGGACCCATCCCAGGCAACATAAGGTAAGTTCAGGTAAGTAATTTTTTTTAAAAAAAATGGTGGCATAGGGGGGCCTGATTTGTGCCCCCCTACATGCCACTATGCCCAATGACCATGCCCAGGGGACAGAAGTCCCCTGGGCATGGCCATTGGGCAAGGGGGCATGACTCCTGTCTTTGCTAAGACAGGAGTCATTTCAATGGGGGTTGGGAGTCGAAAAAAATGGCGCAAATCGGGTTGCGGAGATAATTTTGCCTCAGCCTGACTTGTCCCATTTTTTGGCACCCAAGCTCCATATTCTCCTACGCCGGCGCTGCCTGGTGTACGTCATTTTTTTTCACGCACACCAGGCAGCGCCGCTGGCTAACGCCGGCTAACGTCATTGTATAAATTCGGCGCCCGCATGGCGCTTCAGAATGGCGTTAGCCGGCGTTAACTTTTTCGACGCACAACTGCGTTGGCGCAGTTGTGCATCGAAAAGTATAAATATGGCCCTGAATGCGGTGGGGCTGCACAGGTTTCCTCTGTTTCCCTGCCCGTGGAGATACAGGTAGGGAAACAGAGTAACTGTTATTCTCACGGAGAGGGAGCTCTCCATCTTTAGCAGCTCCTTCTCTGTGACAGCAGTGCCGGCTCCCACAGGAGATGGGGAGCCTTATGGGGAGGGTAGCCCACATGGCCCCTCTTCCAAAAAAGAAATTTAGAAGGCCAGGACTTGGGGGATGTGGTCCCCAGGGCTGAAAGCAGCCAGCGAGGGGGACATGCAGACCTGCGACCAACACCTGCTATGCATGGCCAGAGACCATGGGCCATGCGCAGTGGTGGTTGGATTAATATATGATCATGAAAATTACTTTAAATTAGAAAAAACACAAAGAAATTCACTGAAAAAATCAAAGGTTTCAGGAACGTTATAATTAGGACATAGAATAAAAAAAAACATAGAAATTAAATTAAAAAAAAACAAAGGTTACATTGACTCACGTTTTAAATGTACAAAACCATAGAAATTAATCTGTTATAGTTATCTCAAGTAACTACAACTCATGCCCTAAGGGAACTAGAATTTGTACCCTCGCCATGCACTGCTAAGTACCACACAAATTACGGCACTCATGACATCTTTGATAGCATCATTGATAATATCAATGTAATGTTTTCTGTAAAGTGTTGACAAAAAAACTGTGCATGGCGAGGATGTGAGTTATAGTTAACTTAGGGAATGAGAGCACCTGAGCTAAAGGGTCAGGGTGCCTGTACCCTGGCCCCTTTTTTTTTTTTTTTTTGGGACTCGGCTGAAGACAAGTCGCAACATGCCTGACAACAGTTCCTCGTTGAGGTGTCGTCAGCCAATCAGATCTTAGCACGAGATCGGAGGGACCGCAGAGCCTTATACCTCTGTATCTGTACCTATATTCAAATTTGGATTTTCTTTAATTTCTCAAAAACTACTGAACGGATATACCCCAAGTAGCAAAAAGGGCTCTTTCAGGACCAAGAGCTACCTTTCAACCAAATTTGGTGTAAATCCATCCAGTGGTTCGGGTGCTATCGCTGTTTAAAATACATATTTGAATTAACATTGGAAACACTCCTTTTTTTAACCCCCCTTTTTCTCGGCCCCCACTTACCGAATCACCCGAAACGTTTCAGACAGCAGCTGACGTGATTGACACATTTTTTGGGAAAATTTCGTGACGATTCGTCAATCTCCGCCAAAGATATAAAAACACTTTTTCTATAGAAACTAGGTCCTAACTACAGCTACCTAATGGGGACCGCCATTAGGTAATATATGCACACACAGTTGTATGCAGCCAGTACTGGCCCTTACATTGATTTGTATGTGCTTTTCATGGATGAATTGTTCATCAGAATGTTACAACTTTTACCATTTTTGGTTGTTCTGGGTCGAAGTTCAGCCAAATATACCGAAAAACTGGAGAATTACAGGATCTTTTTTTCCGTGTGATATAGGGAGAATAGGTGAGTGATCTAAAGGCACTCCCCTCATTTTGTTTGTTATAGTTGAGATAGTGTTCAGAAAATATCTTCACACGCCTAATTTAGCAGGTACAGCCCTTTATGCACATTTTATGATAACACACTGAACTAGTGAGCAGTGTGAAGCATTGTTGATAATTCGAGGCAGTGCAGTTCATGAGATAGCTAGGTACAGGGGAAGGCTTACATTTGGTGTCTGTGGGTGTTGTGGTTCTCCAGACGCCTGGCTGATGTGAGGATGAACAGTATGAATGGACATACACACACTGCTAGCTTCGCCCGGCTGTCGACCTGCCTTTCCGATCAAACGCCACATTTTATTTATTGTCAGGGGGATGGCACACTTTGGGAGAAAACAATTGTGGCATTCAGCAGAGGTGGAGACGGTTGGACACTAATGTAATTTCAAGACATAACAGGTGGGTACGTTACTATTTCAGTGGCCACTGCACGATGTTCGGGATCCGATGCATTAGCTGCTGAATTTTCCATAAGAGCAATAAGCAGTTCATGACGGAGAACATTGTATGGTTCATAAAATGCAACAAAACATCCGAGTACAAGCTAAATTTCAGTGGAATTGCCGGTGCAGCAGTAGGCACTGCCCCTCGGTGCCAAAATACCATGGATGAAAAAAATCCCCCCACGGCTACTGTTACTGAGTTCAAAACATATCGCTTAGCAGTACAGCAGATGCAGCAGAAAACGATGCTGAACGAAATCATGATGTCTGGAGGCAATTATAAAATCACAGAACTGTAAAATTCCAATTGATTCAATTAATCACTGTGTTGCTCCCCCTGCTGTGGTGCAGAAGCCATCCGACAACTATAGTAATGTTTTCTTTACTTTGGTACGATTTGTCATAAAAATACATATGGCTGTGTTTCTGTTCACGTCATATAAGAGGCTACTGCGATAGCTGGCTATTTAAAACACTGAACCGATTTTTGTAAAATAAGACTTCAAATTCTCTTTCTGAACATTTGTATCCACTATACATTTTATCAGTTCTTGATATCATAGATAAATCACTGTGTTCTTTTTATTTGCACATTTTACATATTTACAGGGAGAGATCATATCACATTCAACCATATTAGTAATTTCAGTACAGCTTTTTACACGCAATCAAGTTATGTGGCATATATAAAATGTTGTCTAGCAACTTGCAATTATTTCGTGGTTCTTAGGCCTAGATTTAAGAGGGTCTACCGCCATTCTAACGACACATTAACATCATTTTTTTACGCTAATGTGGATTTAGATGGCCAAAAACCCCATGCCATATTTACAAAGTGGCCCAATGCATGCAAAGCACAACTTTGTAACTTTTTGTAACTTTGTGACTACCATGTTGTCATTTTGATGTTATCGGTGTGCAACACGAGAGGCTTATTATGGCCTAGCTGATTGAAACTTGTAACACACATTGGTAGTCATTTGTGACACTAAGGGATTTTACTTTGGAATATTCAGAAAATTATTATATACCTCTTTACAGTGGATATGAATTAAGGATAACAACAGGTTTTACCTCTATGAAATACTATGCCCTGATGAAGTTCACATGTGGTAAACGAAATGCATTGGGCTCTTGATCATTATATGGAAGAAAATAAAGGTTACATTGATACAATCTGACTGAATGATTTATCGTCTCTTCTTGAATACTGCTGGTGCCCTTCCAACTGGTTTATATACCTAATCCAGTTTACCATCATGGTGTTATTCCATCTCTGCACATTCTTACTATCATCAAATGACCCCCATTTATCAGCCCTAACCATCCCTCCGCTTACTTCAAAATATACATTCCCCAGAAACCTCATTGCATGAATCACTCTCTTTTACCATCTATGTAATGACAACCCCTTTTTTTCTCTCATTCCTTCATTTGTCATTCCATGTTTGAATGGCTGTTTCTTTTCCATCTGATAACTAATTGTGATGTGCTGCTTAATGTAACTCTGTTAGAACTAGGATAATCTATTGCAGTCATAAAGAAAAACATTCTCATCCACCAGTACAGTTGTGTTAGCCATGCTGTTTCTGCTTACTTCTTAGAGTTCACCCATGGATGTCATTTAAGGGTGTCCAGGGGTAGCAGCTGCAACCCTTGGCTTTGCCTTTGCAACCCCTGGCACTGACGTTGTGACCCCTGGCCCCAGAGGTAGCAAATTCAGTACCAGGAACACAGGGCAGCTCGTCCTTATGGACGTCAGCTGGGGCTCAACTCTGCATTCTGCACATTTTGTATTACACTAATAGTGAATAATAATGTGTTTCTCACTATTAGTGCAATACAAATGGAGTACGATTAGCTAGAATATGTCCTTCTATGGCAGCTGAGGTAAGTAAAAATGGTTTTAAGTGTATGTTGTTTACATGCTTGTGGGTGAGTGTGTTTATATGAGACTGTATGTAAGTGTGACATTGTATGAAGTCACTTCGGCTACGCCGGGCATTTAGGTGAATTGACGTACATGAGTCCCACTCTAACTTTAGCATTTGTCAACAGAACGGTGGCCTCTGAATAAATCCTCTGTGTCTTCCTCTTTCATGTAAGAGAGAAAGTACCGTTGCAGAAATAAAGAATACTAGTGGAATTTGTAATGCAAAATTAATTAGACATACCAAAAAGTGGCAATAAGTAACTTGCTGCTAAAAAAATAATAGAAGCAGCGTAAAATATGCCAGGTAAAAATGCTGAAGGTTGGGATATGTACAACCATGTATAGAGATTCCATATTTCCTGTATTAAGCTACAGCTTGTTGTTATAAAGATCTTCTTTCTGCAGAACACTGTTAAAAAAAATACAATTAGAACAGAACAGTCAAAAGCCAGTTGTGGTTTTCATTGTTTAATCTGCAGCTGTGATTATGCTCTGTAACCTGCATTTCACCTTGGCTGTTGGTTCTGGTAGCAGGGATCATGACATCACAACTCATCTGTAATGACATTGCAGCACTTCATTTTGCTGTTACAGTTGACGTCAGACTTCAAGACGCAGTTGTAATAAGAAAATTAGAGATGGCCTCTTGTACAGGGATTGCATGCTCCCAGCTATTATATAAAATATTAAATTAAACTCAAAGTATAAAACCCAATGCCAGACATACTACTAAACACAAAATTAAAGGTAATACAATATGGTATAATAAGCTAGTGGCCTTGCTATGACAGTGGCAGTGCCATGAGTGGGTTACTTGGCGCATTCAAAACAGATGCAAACAATATACATTATTCAAACCAAGGCCACTGGATAAACATCATTTATTGTCCTCAACATTTTTAATGAAAGCCAAGGTCTGTTATCTGCACAGCTCTGAATGTACCTGAAAAGAAAAGGACACAGAATCAGTACATGTTTTATGGGTACTGTTTTAAAAGGCTTTCAGATGAGTAATGTTCAGAAAGAATTATGAAAAAGGACACTTATCTGAGCAGAAGGTCGTAACCTTTCCTGATCAATGGAATACTGTGTATTGCTTCAGTTGTATTAAAAAGTATATTCAAATGTAGATGTAACAGCTTCATTAAGAGAGCAGGAAGAAAATTCAACACGGGTGCCTTTTACCTTAACCTTCTGTGGGACATAAACAGAATCCTGATCATGCAAACCTGTAGATATTTGTGCTTGAATAGTTACTTTCAGTTGGCTTTGCTTTTGTTCACAACATAATGGGTGTTGAGTGTTTGAAAAATCCATCATTTTATTTTGTGTTGTGATGTTGCCTTGCGCTCCCTAAGTGGCTAGGGTATGCCCAGACGTGGGTCCCTTGCTCACTGCTAGATTCAAGCTAGCCTGGCCAATGAAGGGTGATACCCTGAAACCAGTCCCAGGATGCTTGTTTCCGGTCCAGGGAGGACCTGGCCTGACATTTCGGGCTGGACTGTTCCCCTGGGGAACAGGGTCAAGACTGATTTGGATATGGCTGACTCCAAATTGGGGTGACGCGGCAAGCAAAACAACAATCGATTAAACCCAAATCTGTGACTGGGGGTGAATGTTTGAAAAGTTTCAGCACTCCGTCTATCATTTCATTTTATTTTGTGTTGTGATGTCACAACATAATGTCCCCTGCGACTAGCTACTTGTTTTTTCATTGTTGTACCATCATCTGAGGAACCTATTCATCACCTTCTGCATAGATAGTAACACTCCTTCATCCCTAACTCTGTCAGTGCTGCAGATGCACGCCTGTTTGTATCAACCTGCTGCCTCCAGAGGTCTTGAAGATTTGATCCCTTGTACCGGATATTTAGGGGTGTTTCATTAAATGTAAGCCCTGTAAGTAGTACTTTACGGTATGCTCGCTGCCACAGTTTTTTGTACATAATTGCTTTAGATAGTTGAATAGCTGGAATAGCAATGGTTTTTATTAGACTGTGAAAATGGTTGTTTGGAACGTTGAAGGAAAATGCTGCTTTTGGCTAGGCACACAGCAGCATTTGTTGGCATCTCTAAAGTAATTACGGAGCAGAACACAACATAACACACAGCAAAAAAAACAAAGCCAACAAATATAACAGGGCACAAAGTAATGAAAGAGTAAAAACTGAATACAGCAAAAGGAAAGGTGATAAAGCGCAAACATCTATCAGTCCAAACACTATGCCTCACCACCACAACAAAATGCAACAAAAATAATATGCACAAATAATCCTGACCACATATTATGATTTACACAAAGTTGATTACAGAAGTGGTGAAAGGTGTTTGCACTAAGCATTACCTTACTTACTTACAACCACAAACAAGCAATAGCACCATTCAAAAATATTTTGTGATTTGGCTTCCTGAGATTGAGCCGGAGGGGGTCATCCTGAGTCTTGAACCATTGGCCACATCCTTCTAGCCTGCTCCGTTCAAGAAATATTTGAATCCTTGGCCCATTGTCTCCAAATTTGCCTTTTCTCTTTAATTGGCAATAGTTTTTGCTCCCAGACTTATGGCCTCCCAGAGGCCCAGAATTTCTCAACCACAACTGGTGTAGGCATGTTAATGTACTGGCACGAGAACCAGCATTAATATATCAATGCCCCTACCATGTGCTAGTCTACTCCAATTGACTGTGACTAGCACTTAGTATTGGATGTTATGCTGACATTCCTGAAAATTACTGTTGCTGTTTCTTCACCTTTGGTGGGTACTTCATACTTTTTTCGAGATTTTTCACAAGCATTGCATTAGGCCTGAGAGAACAGTGCCAGGTGTACTGCAACCTCACAAAGCTTGCTGAAACAGTAACATAAACCTCGGACCTCTGCAGTGCAAACAGACTGATCATTTTGACTTTCAACCACCACAACCAAAATGTATAAACTTGAACTCTTACAAGTGCAGGACAGAGGTTTTTGTAAATGCTCTTTTTTGTTACGCTTTGTTATGACTTTGCAAGTTTGTGGGCATTCCTGGGCACCATTGATTAACATTGGCTATGGGTTCCCATCTTAAATCCACTTAGAGCATTTGGGCGTATGTGTTATAATAGCATTTGAGGTAATACCATCAAACAGGAAGGAGTCAGAATGTTCTCATTTTCTTACTCTAGACTTATTTCGTATATATTAGTTTGCCTTATGTGTATTAAAGCACTTATCTATTATACAGTAAATCAGTGACTATCATGATAACTTTATCGTGTGACATTGTTGATTTAACTGTGGTCTGGTTTGTTATCCCACACCAAGTCCTGAACTGCCCTGCCTCACTAATATGTGTGAGCTAAGTGCTAAAGAGGCACATCTATTTTTGAGTCTAGTAGTACTGTTGCCATGATGCACCTGTGGTAAATGACTTCCAATTGTTACAATGGAGCTCAGTCACCTCTTTCTGCCATGTATGTCTATGGAGTAAGTCTCACAAACACATAGATTATATTTTTCCAGTCATTCTGTGTTTCTGCTCAGCTACTTTACTTGTGAATTGCATGTGTATAATGACCAATAAGGACGATACTGTAAACATTCTGAGAAATTCAAACCTCCATAAACTGCACGTTATTTTGCACTTCTCTATATATTTAAGATATTCCACTCTTCTTCCTAATTTTATATAGTTCGGTTTTGTTTATTAATATATCTTACTGCTTGGTCCTCAAATAGAGATTTATTGTTCACTTTCTTCCCCTACCCTTTCTACCCTTTTTCCTTCCCTTCTTCGGTTGTCCTTTCCCTATGATATATGTAAAATTGTAATCAGGTTCTTTTCTCTGACCTTGACGGTATCAATATTCTGATGAATCTCTTTTAAAAAATGTGTTGTGATTTGATACTTAATTTTGTAGCTATATGCTCAATAAAGCTGATAAAACATAAAGAATAGATATTCATTTGCATCATGGGAGAGAATATATGCCCTAATGGCCAGAGCTGCAGCCTTTAGAACTGAAAACTGGGTTCAAGTCCCACCATCAGCTCAAAATCCTGTGATTCTTAGCAAATTATTTAATACGCCAATGCCTAAAAAACATAAAGTAAACATTTAAAAAAATAAATCTGACCTTGTGTAATGTAATCTGCTGCTTCTGTAGAGCTTACTAGAGCGCTGGGCCAAGTTTGGGCCATATTTATACTTTTCGACGCACAACTGCGCCAACGCAGTTGTGCGTCAAAAAATCTAACGCCGGCTAACGCCATTCTGAAGCGCCATGCGGGCGCCGTATTTATTCAATGACGTTAGCCGACGTTAGCCGGCGTTAGCCGGCGGAGCTGCCTGGTGTGCGTTAAAAAAAATGACTTACACCAGGCAGCGCCGGCGTAGGGGAATATGGAGCTTGGGCGTCAAAAAATGGGGCAAGTCAGGCTGAGGCAAAATTTTCGCCTCAACCCGATTTGCGCCATTTTTTTTTACTCCCAACCCCCATTGAAATGACTCCTGTCTTAGCAAAGACAGGAGTCATGCCCCCTTGCCCAATGGCCATGCCCAGGGGACCTATGTCCCCTGGGCATGGTCATTGGGCATAGTGGCATGTAGGGGGGCACAAATCAGGCCCCCCTATGCCACAAAAAAAAAAAATACTTACCTGAACTTACCTTAAGTTCCCTGGGATGGGTCCCTCCATCCTTGGGCGTCCTCCTGGGGTGGGCAAGGGTGGCAGGGGGTGTCCCTGGGGGCATGGGAGGTCACCTCTGGGCTCCTTCCGAGCCCGCAGGTCCCTTAACGCCTGCCCTGACCAGGCGCTAAAAAACGACGCAAAAGCGGCTGGACGTCATTTTTTTTTACCCGCCCACTCCCGGGCGTCATTTTTGCCCGGGAGTGTAAATACGGCGCACATGCCTCTGAGTCATTTTTTAGAAGGGAACGCCTACCTTGCATATCATTAACGCAAAGTAGGTGTCCACGCAAAAAAATTACGCAAACTCCATGAACTTTGGCGCTAGACGCGTCTAACGCCAGAGTATAAATATGGAGTTAGTTTTGCGTCAAATTTGCGTAAAAAAAAACGACGCAAATCCAGCGCAAACAGAGTATTAATATGGCCCTTTGTGCCTTATAAAACTGGAAAAAAATAAATGTCAAGAATAGGTATCAAGTGATATAATGCACTTGACAGTGGGCTTTCATTTATTCAAAACGTTATCATTATTAGTGCACTTTGCATACAGTGGACAATATGGAATCATAACAGTACCAGCTGCCCTTCCAGATAGTGTCAGCTAGTACCTAACAAACATTTCTCTTATATATTCTTCCATTCACAGCGGGGGTCCCAACGACGATCCCCCCTTCAACAAGCAAAAACTAGGGGGCCACCTTTCTATGCAAAGGATTCCCAGACCTGGAGTGCCCTTCTACCTGACAGCCACTTAGCTACAGAATCGCCATCCTTCTCTTTTTTTATTTACTCAGTTGTTCTTTTACCGTGATGGCCAGTTCACCACTTGCCTTGAAATTCTCCTTAATTAACTTCGATCATGTCCATCCCTCCGTTAAACTGTTTCTTTCTTAAAATTGCTCTATTTGTGCTCATTGAGAATTGCCCCTGTGCTTATTGTTAGGTATGAGCTATAGACACGTGTTTGCAAAATGCATACATGCATGATCAATGCAGTTATTCTGTTGGCTTTTGATGCAAGTTGTTGGTCAATTCAGTATTTCGATAATCAATATGTGATAAATAGCAAACTTTCGACACGCAGATATGGTAGTAACATATTTCCCTTTCTTTAATGTGTTAATTGTATATCAATAGCAGAAATATGGTGCAATTCGTAATATTTAGGTTTCCGCAGAAAGCTTTCTAATTCTGTGAAATGAAACCTATTATTTTGGCATTATCCCTGCTATAGAACCTAATTTCAATGCTGTGTGAAGTCAGCATATTCGAGCAATCATTTCCATATAATAAATTCTACAATGAAGAGGTCTCTGGAAAGGTGTTTTACGCTCTTCTCTCTTAAATTAAAGAGAGCTCACGAGAGGAAAAAAAGGTTTCAGGCAATCATTTATGATCTTCCTATTTTATACTTTTGCGAGGAATATGGCTACATGAATAATTTACACTCATATAAGCCATTAGCAATCACAATGCAATATAGTTCTAGCTCAAGGAAGAAAATCTTCTTTCTTAAGTAAATATCTCAGTGCACAAACATTGTGGTAACTATGGTGATAAATCCGATAGTATGCGGGGCACATGGTCTGTATCAAACATTGCAATAACTATGGTCATAAATCCAGTAGTACCTGGGGAAACATGCACATGGTTTGTAACAAGCATTGCAGTAACTATGGTCATAAATGCAATAGTACACGGGGCACATGGTTTGTAACAAACATTGTAGTAGCTATGGTCATATTGTAACAAACATTCCAGTAACTATATTCATAAACCCAATGAAACGTGGGGAACATGTTCTGCAACAAACATTGCAGTAACTATGGCCATAATTCCAATGGTACGCGGGGCACATGGTTTGCAACAAACATTGCAGTAACTATGGCCATAACTCCACTAGTACGCGGGCACATGGTTTGTAACAAACATTGCAGTAACTATAGTCATAAATCCACTAATAAGCGGGGCACATGGTCTGTATCAAACATTGCAATAACTATGGTCATAAATCGAATAGTACCCGGGGCACTTGCACATGGTTTGTAACAAGCATTGCAGTAACTCTGGCCATAAATTCAATAGTACACGGAGCACATGTTTTCTAACAAACATTGTACTAACTATGGTCACATTGTAACAAACATTGCAGTAACTATGGTCATAAACCCAATAATATGCATTGCACATGGTTTGTAACAAACACTGTAGCAACTATGGTCATAAGTCCAATAGTATGTGGGGCACATGGTCTGTAACACAAATTGCAGTAACTATGGTCATCATAAATCCAATAGTATGGCGGGAGCATGATCTGTAACAAACATTGCATTAACTATGGTCATAAACACAATGGACACACGAGGAACATAGTATGCAACAAAAATTGCCTTAACTATGGTCATAAACCCAATAGTACGCAAGGCACATGGTTTTTAACAAACATTGCCCTAACTTTGGCCATAAATCCAACAATTTGAAGAGCACATGGTCTGTAACAAACATTGCAGTAACTATGGTCACAAATCCAATATTGCACGGGACCCCTCCATTTGAATAAGCATTAATCACATCTGAGAGAATCTACCTATATCTTTCCTTCCATTATATTACACCTCAGAAAATAGAACGTGTGATAACTATCAAATATTTTTGCGATTTTTCAAATGTGTTATTAGATGAATCAAACTAAAACCAGACATGGAATATCAATAGCGCAATTGCTCAACTTGTTTAATAAGCAGCGTAAATAGTCAATCTTTGGAGTAGATCGAAAGATGTGTTAGTGGTACATGGCGTCTATTTAACTGAGTGCCTAATACACGTAAATGTATCCCTTTTTTAAGTGTACCCGCAGGGTGTCCTAGAGAAAATATTCTTAGATGAAAGTAGTCAATAATTGGCTAATTTAATGTTATATCGTTTGTGAACATAGGACCACACTGACAAACATATGTGTGAATTGAAATGTTCTCGTAAATATGTGAAAAATAATGGTGTGCAGTACGTGTAAATCTCCCTTTGATCGACGCAATCTTGTTTCATTCTCAACACCACATCGAAGTACTGTACTGTGTTGCTCCCAAGTTAGGTTTCCGCTTCATGCATCCCATTAAATACCAGCAGCAGGTGCTGCACTGGAAGTGAAGAGAATTGACTTTTAAAATGAGAATGACAGGTAGCTCAACAGGCAGAAATCTATAGCTAAATCCAAACCTAATGGCACATGACGCAAAAAAACACGACTTTTCTAGAACAGATAGACCTTCCTACATTTCTCCTTTCTCCCTTCTTGATGTTCCATCTTCCTTTTTACAAATACTGATCCTTATCTATACTAAATGCTTTTTTTTCATTTACTCAACCCGTTATCCCTACCACTAATCTCCCACCTATTTGCTCAGTCCTGTATATTTTACTTGCTCTCCTGCGCCATCTTTCCTACTCCCTTCTATCTATCAATGATATTTTCAACCTCTCTCACTGTTATTTGGTTAGTCTACTCAACCCTATCTCCTCCTCACTCCAATTTGTCTTCTTTCTCCTTATTCCAAAAAAGTGACCTCTTTCCCCCATTCATAACCTGCATTGTGCTCCAACATTATTTGTATGCTTCCTTTCCAGCATTCTTCTAATCTAAAATCTCTCTATCTGCGTTTTTTCTTCCAGCTTCCACATTCCCTGTATTTGCCATGATTCTCAATTTTGCCTACTCTGTATTCTATCAATATTATTCCCCCTCATATTTACCCTAATTTACTCCCCCTGCCCATCCTCCTGCCCACCCACTTGCAATCACTCCCATCTTACTAGCAACATAGTCTTCTCTTTTCACTCTAAGGGTTAGAGTGAAAAGAGAAGACTGTGTTGCTAGTAAGATGGGAGTGATTGCAAGTGGTGGGCAGGAGGAAACAAGAAATAATTTGTAAATGGAGGATTACTCCTTCGCATAGGATTGTGAGATGAAGCAAATATCTTGTTCTAATGCATTCAGCTACATCATCCTGTCTCATAGAAATAACAACTTCAATTAAGAATGCAACCTTCCAAAAAACATATTTGCTGTGTGTACATAAGCAATGTCCTAATTACTTATCGGTAACTACTTTATGCCATGTACCTACTCCCTCACTTTTTTTTCATACCAGTGAGGCAACCTTGCCCTTAAGGCACCAATAGCAAGAACTCTTCTTGAATTGAAAGCCCCTGCTCTCTGCTGCTCCTCTTGTTAGTTCAAAAGCTCATCTAGCCTGGGAGAAAAGGAGGGAATATGAATTAAAGCAAGGGATTATGATCTGAAGTAATGCAATTATTGGTAAGTTATTATGGCATTACTCCTACGTCTCTTCCTTGCTTGAATTCATTACCAGTGAGAGTTAGTAAGCAATAAACACTTGACAACTGAAGTTGAAAGCTCAAAATTGGGAGGGCTTTTATTGGAAACAGAATTGCACATAAACTCTATTACTTCAGAAAGGAAAGTAATCTATATCATGAAGGCATGTTTCAACTAAAACCCTCTTTTTGTTTAATAACAGCAAAAGGTGAAGACCACTTAGCTGCTCTACACATTTAAGTAAAATGGCTCCCTTTAACTGTGTCATAATAGAAGACAAACCTTGTGTAGACCACTCATGTCCCTAGAGGTAAAATCTGACCAGTACTCCAATAAGGCAGTGAAATGATGGACCTGACCCATCTACATAATGAGACAGTCAGGATTTTACTCACTTTTTGGCTGGCCCAAAGTTGGCAAAAAGTGACTCTGCTCTTCTAAAGGACTCTACTTACTGTAAATAGATAAGAAGTGTTCTTGTCACATCGAAAGAATGTAGACTTTGTTCCTCATCTGAGGATAGAGATGGAAATAACTCAAGAAGAATTATTCTCTATGAAGAATTATTCTCTATGTAAAGAGGAGTTCACTTTTTGGAAGAAAGAAAAGAATAGTTATTAAGACAATCCTATCTTGAATGACGTTGCAAAAAGTGTATACAATAACACTCTCAGCTTTCCCAACCTCCTAGCTGAAATAATAGTTCACAGAAAAAGGCTTTAAGAGTGAGAGTCTTTAAATACCCACCTCTAATGGCTCAAAAGGAGGATTATTTAATGCTCCAGAACTAAAATCCGATCCCAAGAGGGACAAAATTTGGGAGAGATCGGACAAATGTAAGCTTGGCCCTTAAATAATTGAGGAACCAACCCATTGTCACCCTTTAAGTCCTTTAAAAAACTCCAAAAGGCAATAATGGCTGCCCATTGGGCCCACACAGCAGTTATTTTTAGCCCCATTTTTGGATCTTTCCAGTAAAAGCTCCAAGGTGTGAAATAAACTCACAGAAGAGGGATCCAAAGTTTTCCTGGCACACCAATGACTAAAGGAGTCACAATGTCTACAATAAGACAGTAGGGTGGAGGGACTTCTGGAAGTCGTTACGAGAGAGCTAGATCGTCTGGAAGACCATGCTCTCTTAACCCCTTCTCTGAGCCTCCTTAGTTTGAGTTTCCTCATGGATTCCTGTCTTAAGACCAGAAAGAGGAGGGAGATGGAACTATCAGTAATCTCAACTCCTCTGAGGTCTTCAAAGGTGTCAGTAGAGGGAACCATTTGGCGTGCAGCCATCCTAGCGCTATGAGAATCACCTGAATTCACCTCTCCTTATTTTCACTGGGAATGCTCGTATCAGTGGAAAAGAGATGTTGCAAATGGGCTGAACCTGTTAGTATACCCTGATGTTTTTCTTATTGATCACCAGGTTTTATACCTTTATATTGGATGAGTCTTATTACTTCAGTTTCACTCCCAGTAATTTCATGCTAAATTGAACTGTGCATGTTTACCGTCAGTGTCTGTCATTTAAGATAAGGCCACTACAGCACAACTATGGTAAGGGGCACTGCACTAGTGCACTAGTTACCACTGCACTAGTGCACTAGTTACATGTAAACACGTGTGCATACATGTGTGTGGAAAGGATAAAGGCTGCACTAGATGGACTCCACTCTGCACATCTTGTTAACTGCACACTGGTAACCTGACTGTGGCAGTCTTAAACTGGAGATTTGACCTGTCAAAGTACTCCTTTTCACAGCCTAAACCTTACTTTTAAATATTAAATGTCACCCATATGTAGGCATTTTTGCAACAAAGGCAGGATGTGTATGTTTAACAGTAGGACTTGTAGACATTAATGTTGAACATGTCCTTACAGTGAAATATTCCCAAAAACATTTTCACTGTAGAAAAACTGTCTGTTGCCATAGGGAATTGTTAGAAAATGGATTGTTAGTAGACTGGGGTGTGAGCTCTGGTCAAGAAGCAACCACAATCCTAGACATGAGCAACACCATATTAACCTGTGCCCAACCCCCTGGTTGCTTGGCACAGAGCAGTCATTTGTGCAACACTTCAACCAGGAAAACAGTGAAAACACCGCACAAAAAGATCTCACACCGGGTTAGAAAAATAGAGCAAAGTTTAATAAATAAAACAAGACCAAAACGAAAAAAATCCAATTGGTAGAACCACAGTTATGAATTTTTGAAGAGTAAACTGCAATATAGCTCCTAGAAGCAAACAAGCACCAACCGGGGATATCTGGTCATTCCAGACCAGGGACAAAGTCAAAAGTTCATGCCATTTAGCGTAGGCTGACTACAGGGACCCAGTTAGGCCCGCTAAACAAAGTACCTTAAATCCTGATTGATTGCAGAACTTTGCATGGACTTGAGGTGAAGATGTGTCACACAGTCAATGTGTTGCATTGTTTCTGAGATGCGGCGAGGCTATGGTGCTAGGTCCTGTTGTGCCAACATCAGGGATTCCATTGACGGGGCTTGTGGTACGAAGGCCGGTGTCGGGGATTCGTCGTGCAGCTGGGGCTATGTGTTGGTTTCAATGAGCAGTGAAGCTGCCGTGCAGAGATTTGTTGTCATCCTGATCCAAGGAAGTGTCACGCAGCGGTGGTTCTGAAGACGATGCATTGACCCCAAGATGCGGGATACAGTGGCAGTACAAGTCTTCTTCTCTGGTCCCAATCCATGTAGCAGAGGCGATCTGTTGTTCTGCTCGCAGTTGCGCCGCTCAGTCAAGGAGATGTGTCAGTCATGCTTTGGGATGTGCCGCTCAGCACAGCGGACGCATTGATTCTGTTGAGAAGCACCATAGGCTCACTTCCTAGGGTCCAGCACTGGGGTGGTACCAGGTTGCAGGGTAGACACACAGATGGCAAGAGTCCAGGTGCAAAAGCACGGTGGTTGAAATTCTTTTGTGTCTCTGAGGCTTCCAATCAGGAGGCCAGCCAACTAGCCTTTACAGTCACTCTGAGTTCTGGGTTGGAGAGATGCATGTCCAGTCCTTCACACACCCAGGCAAGAGAGCAGCAGGCAACAGGTCAGCATAGCAAAGCAAGAGTCCATCAGAGTGGCAGTCATTCAGTAGCACACTTGACACACAGGTCCAGAAGTGTATTGAAGTGGCAGTGTCTGAGGTCCAGTGTTAATACCTTGGTGCCCTGACTCTTGTAGGTGGCAGAAACTTCCAGCCAGTGGCTTAGACATGCAAGGACTTCCCTGCCTCCTTTTTGCAGGATTCAATATGGATGAAATGACAATATAGGGTTGTTAAACTCTTTATGTGGGGCGAGAACACAACCTATTCAGGTGTAAGTGAAGCTGTGTCCAGCTCTTCCCTCTCATCCTGCCCTAGATGGCCCATTAAGTCACACCTAATTTCTCACTGTGTGTGACTGTCTATGAGGAATACACAAAGCCCATCTGTAAACTACACCCAGTCATGTGACCAGAGACAGGGTACAGGCACCAAATGGCAATGCCAACTTTCTCCAGTAGCTTGGCGCAAAGCAGTCAGGTTTAACTTAAAGACAATGTGTATTATTACTGCTTGAGTGCTGCTTTATGCAGCACACCAGCAGTAATAAAGTGAAAACAACACAAGAAAAATCCCAAAGTAATTTATAAAAATAGAGTACATTTTAGTGAATAAAATTATACCAGAACAACAAACATCCAATCAGTAGAACAACTGGAAATATGTAATTATAAAGTTTTAAGTAGCTATAGCTCCTAGAAGCAGAAAGTGCCAGCTGAGGGTGCCTTGTTGCGCTGGACTGGGAAAAAGTCACAGGTCAGGCTGACCATGATGGAGCACAGGCCTTGCCTAGGAACAAGCTTTGTGGGGCGTTGTGGGGTTTTGCGGGGCTTTGCATCACTTTCAGCTGTGCAGTGAGGTTTTCTGGGGCTTTGCGTTGCTCGGCATCACTTTCAATGAAGCCTTCAGCTGTGTGGAGAGGCTTTTGTGGGGCTTGGCATTGTTTTGTGCTGGATTTGATGGAACCTTCAGTTAGACAAGCAGGAGTTATCTCTGATGCCAACTAAGGGACCTCTTGGAGATCAGGGACTAACTCCAGCAGATGCCAGGAGGGCTCAGGCAGCCCCAGGCAGGTCCAGTGGTCCAATGCAGTAGCTCAGGAGGGTAATTGCAGAGAGGACTCTGAAACTTGTATTATCTTTCTAGCTCAGAACAGGTGGTCATCCAGCTGACCTTTGGAGTCACTCAGGTTAGCCCGGATGAACGAAGTAGGTGGAGTCATCCTTCTCACAGAGCAGGACAGCCCTCAAGGAGCAGGACAGTCCTGTGTGGAACAAGGAAGGCATCAAGCAGCAGGGCAGTCCTCTGTGGAACAAGTGAGGCCTCACACAACAGGAGCCCTCTGAGGAAACTGCCAGTCCTCTACTTTAATGTCCACTGGTCCAGGAATGCACTGAAGGAGTGGCTCAGGAGGACCAATGTGTATACTGGGTGCCAGCCTTTCAAGTGGCGGTGACATCCAGGCCAATGTAAGTGAGGCATGGAAGGAGCTCCTTCCCACCTATTCTGTCAGGACGGCCCGCCCTGCCAACAGCTAGTTCCCCTTTGTTTTACTGTTTGGGAGGAATACACAAAGTGCAACTGCCAAGCTACTCACAGTCGTGACACAGGACACAGGCAGCAGGCACCAAATATTTAGGATAAGGAAATACCAACTTTCCCAAAGGTTTGTCAAGATGCGCTAGAGTTTGGCCAATATTACATCAGCAAGGCTAGGCCACTAACTAAATTCAACGACAATATTATTACCAATGCTGACAATCCTTAGATCCATTCACTTATTTCATAGGCGCGAAAATTAATTACTGTATTCACCATTTATTTTTTCATAATCTGAAATATTCCTAAAACATTTTAAATAGAAAAAAACTCATACACAGCCTACATACATGAAAAACAATACCTACGAACTTTTCATTCAAAATTTCATCCAAATTAATGACTCAGGACACGGAACAACTGTTCTTTAATTAGGCAGTCCTCCCTTCTTCCAAACTTGATCGAAGTGTGCTAAGCAAAGCCTGGAAAGTCTTGCAAAGAAATTCCATCTATTGAAGATGAAGTAACTGACCGGAAAGAGTTTGGAAGAAGGGAGGACTGCCTAAATGAAGCTTGCCAACTAAATTAATCCACATTCTGGTATCTAACATTATGTAATCGATCAGACTAGTATGATGTGGCTTGTTATTCGGATGAGCATCAATGGGGTTTAAGGATGTCCTACCATTGCAAACACGTAGCCAATGATTAAAAGTAAATGCATTTATTTGAAGGGCTACTGTTGACCATTTTTTAATAGGCGCACTACCAGTCACCTGAATACCCCTACTATCGTCTTCTTCTAGGGCAAGGAGCTGGTTATCAATGCATAGAGGTTCATATTGCCATTTGAGTCTCCACCCCACCACCTTCTTTTCAGAAGGTGGAGTGTGAGAGAAATGGAAATTCAAAATTTCCAAGACCACTGACTCTTTTTTAATACCAACAGATCTGGATTAAACATTTTATTTTTTTATATATATATATATATATATATATATATATATATATATATATATATATATATATATATATATATATATATATATATATATTTGTTCCACTGGGAAAATCTTCAAATCTGATAGTAAATGGTCCACAAGGTTAAAATGATTGGCTACAGGCTGGTCAAGTTTCTTGTTAATTATTGCTGATTTGTGGTTCCTGAATCGTGTACGGAGGTCATTCACTGTTTGGTCAGTCATTGCTTACTGCAGAGCTCCCAATTTACGATTGCTGATTGTGAGAGCTGAACTTAAGCAAGCTGTAACAAATGCAGGAGCTCATTGCTGTGATTCTAAAAGGTGCATCACATGTGAATACCTTTTACAAACATCATCAGTAACTAGCTCTGTTCCAAGAAGGACCTATGGAATAAGACAGCATCTTACATGTCGATCAACATGCATTATTTATGTGATTCAGTGCCAACGCCAAAGCTGTAAAAAACAATATGTAGGCCAAACAGTGAATGACCTCCGTACATGATTCAGGAACAACAAATCAGCAATAATTAACACCTTCCTAACAAAACTGAACAATCCAAGTAAGGGAACCTAAAGTTAATAATAATACACTCCCCTTCACAATCCATCATACCAGATCTCAACCATGCTACCCTCTGAATAAACAAAATATTGTGTGCTTGTGATAAGGAGAAGTCTCTATGCTTTATGAGTCAATCCAGAGTTTAATTGAACAGCACATCTTAGGGCTCCTCCTATTCTGCATGGAGCTTTGGTACTCTACTTAAAATTGCAACATATGGGTATGATGCTGGTGGTAAATTCATCCTAGGTACCCTATGCACCCTATCTCTATTGCTCACATTTGTAACTTCTCTAGGCAAGGATCTCCTACCATGCTCCCTTACTTTGTTTTTATTGAAAAGGCACTTGTGGAATTTCTTCACAAGACTTTCACAGGCTCCGCTTAATACAATTCAAGTTTGGAAGAAGGGAGGACTGCCTAAATGAAGAACAGTTGTTCTGTGTCCTGAGGAGTCATTAATTTGAATGAAATTTGAATGAAAAGTTTGTTGATATTGTTTATAATGTATGTAAGTCAACTGTGTATGAGTTTTTTCAATATAAAATGCCTTGGGAATATTTCAGATTATGGAAGAAATGGTGGATGCAGTCATTAATTTACACACCCACAAAATAAGTGAATGGATCTAAGGATTGTCAGCATTAGTAGTAATATTGTTGTTGAACTTTCTAAAAGGGGCATTTTCAGAATTGTGTGTTAGAATTGCACTTCACGATTAATGAGAAATTTATATTACAGTACAGGTACAGGTAGTACCCTATGCTTCAGATTTATAAGTAAATTAAATGTCTCAATAAGGTGTTAGCCAAATGTACCATATTTTAGGAAGAGAGCATCAGCACTTTAGCACTGGGTAGCAGAGATAAAGTGCTCAGAGACTCAAGGGCAACAAAAGTGAATGCAGAGGACAGGAGGGGTGAAGACAAAAGGTTTGGGGGTGAAACCCTGTCAAGAGGTTCAAATCCAACACAGGACTGTTAGTATATGGTTCTTAGATTTGCCTTCAGTTAAAGAAATGCATTAATTCTAGGAATTTATCTCTAGCTGAAAAAATGACAAAAACTTTATTCTGGAAAACATAAAAATGATATTCCTAGTTCCTATGTTCCAGACTTACATGCTCTATATTGTAAATTTTTATTTCTATTCAAGTATATTCATGGAAATAAAATTGAACATTGAAATTGAATGGCTTCTTTCTAATTTCACTGAAGATGTGCTATCTTAGCAAAGAAGAAAATCTAAAAATCGTTTGCAGGAATTAAAAGAAAACTCCTACCATTGTAATTTTTAACAGATCTTCCTGCTATTCAAGTTGAACCTCCTGTACGTGGCTACATTCCTGTCAACAATCATGAAACCTCCAAGGGCTTCATAAGACTGAGACCTACACGTTAATTCCACTTCTCTTGTTTAACCAGGTGTCACTTGATAATTCCAAAGGAAAAGTGACACTCGAGAAGTCCCAGAAAGTTTGTAATTTATGTAATTGTCCCCAAACAATTCTAATCTACATCTTAGTCCTACAAGAAGATGTAACAAACATTTCTAGCTAAAAACTTATCTTCAAAATGTTATGGCCCATACAATCTATACAATTCCAGTATGTTACTTGTAGAACTCTAAAAATCACAAGCTACAAAAATACCCAAGAAATCCTATTGGTTTTTAGGTTTAGAGTTTCCAGTTGGGTTAGAGGGTTTTTATCCATTGACACTTTAATCTACCTGGCGGCATTCACTTTTTCCCTGTCTGCAACAACCAAGCTGTACATAATGGAATTAACCAGAAAAAAACAAACATCATGGCCAGCAGTGGCCCGTCCATACGGGTTGAGGGGCCATGCCCCCCACCTTTATCCTGAAGTGAGTGTCTGTCAGGCTGAACAAAAGTCAGTCTGACAGAGACTCTTCTGGTTAGGGTCAGGCAGCCAGGAGCTGGACATGCACTAAATGTGAAGACTCCTGGCTCCCTGAGCTGTACTTTGCTGGGCTGAAGAAGTCACAGCTCCTGTTGGCGAGACTTCTTGAGCCTTCAAAGGTACCTCAAGGCCCTCCCCCTCATGAGGAGGGAAAGCGTCACTGACTGCTTCAGACCTAGGTGCTTCAGTCTTAAGCCCTAAAGTGGCCAGGGCTCAGTATCAATCAGTCACACCTCATCACAGAGTGGGGTGGGGTCAGCAGTCTCCCTGAGCCCATCCACCCTGTGATTAGATTGGGACTGCTGCCTTCACTCTTTGGCTGACCTTGGTCAGCCATTGAGGGAAGGCAGCAGTCCCAACCCTCTTGGGACCTTGGAGGATTCCCTTTCAGACCTGCTTCTCTTGAGGTACGTTTTTAAAAAATGTTTGGCACATGTATGCGTGCATGTATGCATGTATGTATATTTGTTAGTGAGTGTTGTCAATGGGTAGGTGGGCATATGGGGAGTGCACTATTATGGGGAGAAACTGCTCTGAATTCTAGAAATATAAATGTGGTGTTTTGCAATGATTGGTTGAATGCTGTTTTAGGCATATAAAATGTTCTAAGTTTTCTCATAAAACATTCATATATTCCAAAATAGAGATTAATCACCGTTTTGTCCTCCCTGGTATGTTGTGTAGTTTGGAGTCCTCAGGCTGTGTCTATCATGTCTGTGAGGTTATACACAATCTTTGTGGGGAATTTCACCAGCAAGATGTGAGCAATAATCATTCCTAGTGATGGGGAGGTGTCAACATACTCATGGTGGGCGTGTTATGTTTTTACCAAATACATTTAACTTACTTTGGTTCATCTATTTGAATTTACAACAATGCTTGACATTTTTCTTTTTGCAACACTGACATACAAATGTGAAACTTAAATATAGAAAAGCTTTGATGGCTGTTAGAAATGGGGTCTTTGGCTGGCAGTCAGGTTACCCCCTGTCCAAGCAAGGACCCTCACCCTAGTCAGAGTAAGTCACACACAATCCAAATTATCCTGTGCCCGCCCTTTGATAGCTTGGCACTGAGCAGTCAGGCTTAACTTAGAAGGCAATGTGTAAAGTATTTGTGCAATAAATCATGAAATAACACATTACATTATAAACACCAGAAAAAATGCACTACACAGGTTTAGAAACATTTAGAATATTTATCTTGATAAAATAAGGTAAAAACGATCACGATTTGATAAGTACAAATTGAAATATCACTTTAGAGAATGTTAAAAAGAGTCTTAAGTTCTTAAAAGCAACAAGTGTCTATTGCAAGCACAAAGATGATGTGTCAATATTTTTCATGCAGCCAGTTACATGCAGATCTCCTCTTAGATGTAAGTATTCACTTTTTCACTATTCACAATTTCTGAGAGGAGAATGTGCCCATGCCCTCAAACAATACTTTTAAAATAACTCACCCTAACTAACATTAATTTTTTATCTATTTTATAGTAAACTTGGCTAAAGGTTATGGGGCATATTTATTAAAGAATTGTCGCCCTGATGCCACTTAATGGGGTGCAAGAGCGACATAACTCTTAAGTTAGATGTATCAAGCTATGCAAGGCCACCTCGGGTGGCCTTGCTTTGCTTGATAAGTCTAGAGTAATGCAATGCAGCGCGAATTGAGGCGTTCTGTTACTCTGCCCTGAGAAGATGTTCCCTGGGAGGTGTGTGAGTGATCCCAAGCATCCACCCATGGATTTTGGTGTATTCCCAGAATTAGCATTACTGGTAGCCCTGGGAATGAGTCAAATTCTCACTTCTCCCAGGTGAGGCGTAAAGAGGAGAAATATATTTATTTCTCCACGTTACTTCCTTTTTCTCTGCTGCATGCTGAATTGTGCATTCTGCAGCATACATAGAAAACAAAGCAACATAATGCAAAGGTGCCTGCATTGACGCTTGGCAGCACATTGTGCGTCATTGCAGAGAAAAGACAAACGTGTGCCATATTATATTAAATATGCCACATTCCTGCCCTTTCCCTATCATGCAGCACAGCAAGGTGACTTGCTGCGCTGCATGATTCTTTTAATAAATGTATGCACTTAGTTTTTAATATTCAATAACTATACTTCATTTGTTATCACTAAGATTTAAATACATATGGAATTTAAATTTAGAATGAATCTAATTATTTTAACATAAATCCTCTGGGGTGTTTATGTCCATGCCTCCATTATTTCCTATGCAGTACCACTGGTTAGCCATGCGTGGTACTTGACTTACTCCAAGATTAGGCTAGAATACATTTTAACCTGTTTTGACACTGTTAGTTCTGTGTTACATCGAGAAATATATTTTGTGATTTGTAATGTTCTTACTCTTTTGTTGGTGTGTGTTTTGTTTTAGCATGTCTCTCCCTAAACCCTCTATTAATTTTCCCTTAATTTCATGTTTTGAAGTAATGATTTTCCTTCACCCCCTTGTTTCCCTGGTCCCACTCACATTTGCTACAAAGCATATTCCTTCCTGTGCTGTGTTGCATAACAGAACAAACATGCTAATTCGCTTTCAGTCTAAAGAGGAAAATATTCCCTTCATACAATTTGTCAGCCTCTTAATGGACAAACAAATGCACTGACCAAAACAAGATGTAAAATTAACTCTTTCAGGTATTCCTTTCATTAATATGTTATAGTATGCTATACAGTCAAATCTTTTTGCAAGAATTTAATTTTTTAATAGTCGCTTGAGAACAATATTAGATATCCAATAATAGTTATAAACAGATATTCCAACATAAAATAATCTTACAATGGTATTATGAGACTATATAGATCTCATTCAAACTCAGTTACAACAATTCCATACCAGAAGCATCATTATTACTTTCCATAACATGGCTTCTTGTAGAAGTTTGAAAAACCCATCTTACAGGGCCTTCACTCCTGCTGGGCTCCACGCACTGCTTCATTGTTCATGTAATGAGCTGTTCTTCTACAGGCTATGGATCATTAAATGTTTGACATTATTGGACATGTTGGCTCTGACACTGCAACATTTGTCACAACATAAGCTGACTCGATGCCAATGCCAGCGACAGAGGCCTAATTGTTTTTCTTAATTACATCAGCGACTGTTCATATTGTGTTTATGTTATTACACTGATTTCTCGTCTGTTTTGCGTCTGTCATGTTGAAAACATCTGGATCTGGCACTGAGTACACAAGGAGCATGGTATGGTGTGACTGATTATTATAACACCATGAAAAAGAGTAACAATCGATTATTTCACATACGGATAGCTCACTTTACTTTTCCCTTACATTGGACCTGGCTCTAAATAACACTGCCAACATTTCTGGTTTCACAACTTTGTCTGATCGCCTCTCCATAGAGTATGCCAATAAAATCCCAAAACAGAAGCCATGCAACTTGATTAGTTCTCTTTAACTTCACGTAAATAATTTAAGATGTATATGAAATGCCTTTCTCACTGTTCTATACATAATTATTATACTGGGATTGAGAATGTTTTTTTTTACTTTACTGAAAATCCTAACAAACTTGGCTTCCAAGCGGACTACTGTCAGTAACTCTATACTCCAAGCAACCAGAATTCAGAAATTTACCGGGAACCAAGTTCACCTTGATCTTGATATCTTTTGGGATCCTTCTGACCACTTTGAGAAGCAGGTTGTTCGAAGTAGTCATGTTAGATTGCTTATCAACGTATCCTATTTTACTATTTTGAGAGCTCCACTTGATCTGCTCCTTCCAAGGAAAAAAACGTATTTTGTACATTTTTGTTTACATTTGCATTACTGTTTCTACTTATTGTGCATCTAACATAAATTATTGCAGAACGAAAGTTTATATGGCATACATATTCCACAAAGTTGCCATAATTTTCTGTTTTGTCGCTAAAACATTAAAAAAAATATTTGTGCATTGGTACAAAGGTGTCATAAAAAGAAAATGAATCGCCGTCTCCGATAATGATTATTTGCACAGGTAGATATGGCCGAATTGCATATGTTACCTATTCGTAATAAAACTTCCGTGGGTAGGAGAAAAGGAAAGGGTTCTTTTCAATTCACGCAGATTCAAATAGGAATGGAAACAATTAGAACAAGACAACATTGCATTGAAGAAGTACCGACAGCTAATATACAGAACTTTCTTTTCTCTATTAACAGAAGGACGAAATTGAAGTAAACCATTTGTATTATGGAGCGGTCCTCCACTTTATCCTATTTTTTTATCATAGCAATGTGTATTGAAGTAAAAATTTGTTTTTTCAACACCCCACATAGTCCTGATATTATTTTTAGCCACAGCGATGCCCAAACGACACTCTGTTAAGGGTGACTTCTTGCATTTAAGCAAAGCAAGTCCCATCAGCTGTATTACACAATATATTTTTACTTTTCAGGCAGGCTATATACCCTTAACAGATATCTATGTGAAGATAGTACTGTATGACCCTAGCACTTTTAGAAATATTCAGGAGGTGGTAGATCTGGTGGCAACAAAGGTGGTTATGGCTCACCGAGGATCCTGCTTGTGCATCCGCATGCCCCTCCATACATCATATGTACAGCATTATATAGAAGCAGGGATGGTTATTGAGGAAGTAAAGCTGAGCCAGAAGATAACCTCTTAAGAGAGTTGCCCTGACGAATTCCAACACCGCCTCCTACTCACAGGAGAGTAGTTTGGTTAGTAAGATTGGAGAGGTGTAGGGTGAGCTTCACGTTTTCCAGCAACCATGCTGTCATGTTAAATAGCAAAATACATTATAAAAGACGAAATGCAGAAGGAGAGATTAAGGGTCGGTGGAAAGGGAGCGGAGTGCAGCTTGTAAGGGTTACTTAAAACACAATAGAGAATATTTACAAGACAGTGGCACATCGGTCCTGATGCTCCGCTTTTCTTGTTTTGCCCCTACCCCACCTAACGATACCATGGTTGCACCGTATTCACAATACAGCACACCATGGCAGTCATTAGGACTACAGAATCAACATTTCTGAAGCTACTGTGGCGCTTGGCTGCACTAGCGTAAAAAATGTTGACACTAGTGCAGCAAAGCCCAGGGAGGCCCATTGATTAAAAATGTGTGCATCATTTTTACGCCTCCTCTGAGCAGGTAATCTTGTGTAAATGTGTACAGTGGGATTGTGAAAAGAACAGCATACTCAGTCATTTGTGTTGTCCTGCGTACTCTGTTGAGGGGCCTTGTCATAGGCTTGTGAGGCTGTGATAATGATGAATTTAAGATAGCGGTCCATCTTACATCCTCGAGTGCCAGTGAGAGCATTATTGCTCTCCTTCCAATTAGTTTTCGAGCTTGTTGTTAGAAATGGGGTCTTTGATTGACAGTCAGGTTACCCCCTGTTCAAGCAAGGACCCTCACTCTAGTCAGGGTAGCTGCCCCGTTGGTAGCTTGGCAGAGCAGTAGGCTTAACTTCAGAGTTCTAGGTGTAAAGTATTTCTACCAACACACACAGTAACTTAATAAAAACACTACAAAATGAAACAACACAGGTTTAGAAAAATAGAAAATATTTATTTGAATAAAACAAGAGCAAAATGACAAAAATCCACAATACACAATTCAAGTTATCAATAAAAATGCAAAAAGAGTCTGTAAGTAGTTTTAAACACACACTGTTAGCATGAAAATGTACCTTGGGTGCATCAAAAATAACCCCGCATGGGCGAGTGTGCGTCAAAAAGGGCTCGCAATGTGTTGATTCCACTCAGGAGCGGGACCTTGTGTCGTTTCTCCTTTCATCGGGTCGGAGCGCGTCGTTCCTTCTCTAAGCAGGAGAGCGATGCGTCGATCCGGTTAGCACTCTCGGGTCCGGGCAGGCCTTGCGTTGTTTTTACATGCCCAGTGATACTTGCGTCGGAAATCCAGCAGCATGATGATTCAAAAACCACGCAGCGCAAGTTTCGATCTCCGAGTCTATATCAGCGATGCTGCACTTCATTTCTTCTGCTCCGTGCATCGATTCTTTGGTTGCGTTTCTGGAAAGCGTTGATTTTCAGCTGCGGACCAGGGGTGCGTCTTTTCTTTAGCCGCAGATCGGAGTCTCATTGATCTTTTCCCCGCACAGCTCTCTGTGCGTGGATTTCCTCCTTTTAGGCTGCCAGCTTCTCCTTTCAGGGCCCCAGGAACTGGATTGGCACCACAGGGTAGAGTAGGAGTCTCTCCGGAGACTTCAGGTGCTGGCAGAGAGAAGTCTTTGCTGTCCCTGAGACTTCAAACAACGGGAGGCAAGCTGTAAATCAAGCCCTTGGAGAGTTTTTCTCAAGATGGAAGGCACACAAAGTCCAGTCTTTGCCCTCTTACTCTGGCGGAAGCAGCAACTGCAGGATAGCTCCATAAAGCACAGTCACAGGCAGGGCAGCTCTTCTTCCTCAGCTCTTCAGCTCTTCTCCAGGCAGAGGAGGTTCCAGATGTGTTTCTAAAGTCTGTGGTTTTGGGTGCCCTTCTTATACCCATGTTCTCCTTTGAAGTAGGCCTACTTCAAAGTAAAGTATCTTTTGAATGTGAAATCCTGACTTGCCCAGGCGGGCCCCAGACACTCACCAGGGGGTTGGAGACTGCATTGTGTGATGGCAGGCACAGCCCTTTCAGGTGTGAGTGACCACTCCTCCCCACCCTCCTAGCACAGATGGCTCATCAGGAAATGGAGACTACACCCCAGCTCCCTTTGTGTCACTTTCTAGTGTGAGGTGCAACCAGCCCAACTGTCAAACTGACCCAGACAGAGAATCCACAAACAGGCAGAGTCACAGAAATGGTATAAGCAAGAAAATGCTCACTTTCTAAAAGTGGCATTTTCAAACACAATCTTAAAATCAATTTTACTAAAAGATGTATTTTTAAATTTTGAGCTCAGAGACCCCAAACTCCACATGTCCATCTGCTCCCAAAGGGAATCTACACTTTAATCATATTTAAAGGTAGCCCCCATGTTAACCTATAAGAGGGACAGGCCTTGCAACAGCAGTGAAAAACGAATTTAGCAATATTTCACTGTCAGGACATATAAAACACATCACTATGGCCCTCATTACAACCCTGGCGGTCGGTGTTAAAGCAGTGGTAATACCACCACCAGGCCGGCAGTAAAAAAAAAAAAAGGGATTTCGACCATGGCAGTTACCGATATCCAAATCCTAAACTTTAACACACCGACCGCCAAAGTGGTAATGGCCGCTGGGCTGGAGACTTCGGTCCCCAGCACGGCCGGCCCCACAATCCCACCCTCGGGATTACGACCCAGCCTACCGCCATGGTTTTCGTGCCAAATGTACCGCCACGAAAACCATGGCAGTAGGCACTATCAGTGCCAGTGAATTCCTTCCCTGGCACTGATAGGGGTCTCCACTGCCCCCCTCCCCGAAGTACTCTCCCAGCCTCCCACCCTCTCTTCTGCCTCTCGCACATATGCACACCCACATGCGCACCATACACACATGCACACACGCATACCACCACCACCCATGCATGCACACATACATACCCACACACCGCAACACACACCACCATACCTTGTCACGCACATGCATTCACAACACACAACACTCACAATCACTCATTGACGCATGCATTCAATGCGACTCACACCCACATGCACGCATTCCAAAACATAAATACAACACCCCCCACATACACACGGCACCTCCCACCCCCTCTCTGGTCGGAGAACCCGACTTACCTGCTTGCAGGGGGTCCTCCGGCTGGAGACGGCCTGCGGCGCTGCTGTCAGCAGCAGCGTCCGCCAGCAAAACACCGCCAGACAATATCATTGCTCCGGATACGTTTGGCGGTGTTTTGCTGGCTTGGTGGTGCTGCTGTCAGCAGCGCCGCCCTACCGCCGTCTGCCACCATGGCCGGCGGCGGTGTTCCGCCAGCGTTCTGGCGGAATACCGCCGGCGGTCATGATACCGGTAGACATCTGGTAACCACGGTGGAGGTATGTTGGTGGCTGTTGGCGTGGCGGTAGGCGGTCAATACCGCCAATGTTGAATTGAGGGCCTATATGTCCTACCTTAACCATACACTGCACCCTGCCCTTGGGGCTAAATAGGGCCTACCTTAGGGGTGCCTTACATGTAAGAAAAGGGAAGGTTTAGGCGTGGCAAGTGGGTACACTTGCCAAGTCGAATTTACAGTTAAAACTGCATACACAGACACTGCAATGGCAGGTCTGAGACATGATCACAGAGCTACTTATGTTTGTGGCACAACCAGTGCTGCATGCCCACTAGTAGCATTTGATTTACAGGCCCTGGGCACCTTTAGTGCACTGTACTAGGGACTTACTAAAAAATCAAATATGCCAATCATGGATAAGCCAATTACATATACATTCTGTAAAGGAGCACTTCCACTTTAGCACTGGGTCGCAGTGGTAAAGTGCCCAGAGTAACAAAAACAGGAAAATCAGAGTCCAGCACACATCAACAACCTGGGGAACAGAGGCAAAACATTAAGGGAGACCACGCCAAGGATGAAAAGTCTAACACCTGTGATATAGTGTGACCTGAATAGTATGGTCAGGGAAAAAGGCACTCACTGCAGTGTCAGAAGCAAAGAAAAAAGAAGGCTTCTGCGGTGGAAACCTAGGGTGCAGAGTCAAGCAGTATTCAAACCATTGTGATGACATTGAATCCTTGTTGCCTGATGTCCTGGAATTAGTTGAGGTTTCCAATATGGCACTGAAACATACAATATGCACTATCAATGTGGAAGTTAGTTTATGGCATGCACTATTAAAAAAATATCAGACAAAATTAGTAGACTAAGTTGGCATGGAAAAAAGAGAGAACATGGAGATCTTACTGACAAGACAGACGCGCTCATGGACAATGTAAAAAACTGATGAGAGAGGTAGAGCCCCTTGCCAGGAGCGTGGAAGACGTGGTTGGCCAATCCTGGTGAAACAATGAACAGCTGATTGGGGTACCGAAGACGTGTGAGCGCCATCAATTGGAGTTGTTTGATAAACTGCAGATAATGCAGTTCTTTAAACCAAAGGGTTGTTCTTTTCTTTTTTTTCTCTGTTGAATAGGCCCACCAAGTCCTGATTCAACCAATGCCACCTGACAAGCCTCAAATGGTGATGTTCAATTACAAGCATATAGAAGCAGCTAGGAAGATGGGTGCTATCCCTTTAGACATTGCCAGGATACTTTGCCTTCCCTAACTTTATGAAATCTTTGTAGAAAAATGCAAGCAGGTCGACATTCAAGTCCTGTG
The DNA here is from genome assembly GCF_031143425.1 of Pleurodeles waltl. Lineage (NCBI taxonomy): Eukaryota > Metazoa > Chordata > Amphibia > Caudata > Salamandridae > Pleurodeles > Pleurodeles waltl. The sequence goes on from NC_090444.1 coordinate 1,220,129,706, forward strand.
TGACAAAAAATGAAATATATGATGCTATTCCCTGCATGTCTGCAAGTGGAGGTATAATCTTGAATTTATTTAACCCAAAGGAGGTGTCTAACCTAAGTCCAAGCGTAGAAAAGAAGAGTCCATCCAGAGCCACTGCTGGCTCACTCAGGATGGTGAAGATGAAACTAAAAGACGTGACACAGTTCACCTCTCTATGCAGGCATATTACATGGGTTATGCAAATTAAAGGGTTCCACCACAGCATGGCTTGAACTCTGGGAGACAGGGTGATATGAGGGACTGTACTCTAACTGGATCCTTTGGATAACCCTAAAGCTGACTTTGTAGAGACTGAAAATAGGGGGCGGTGTGGTCTGGAAAATATTGACGTCATTCTTTAACATTCCTGCAATTTGTGGGTTTTCTGTTTCTGTCTCATCTTTAAACATTGCTAGTGGGAAGGCTTGTGGGATGTATTTGGATGCCCATTATCTTCCTCTTAATGGTCCTTACTGGAAGTCGTCTATTTGAGTTGTTAGACTCTTGATGTTTGTGGAGGGGTGACAGACACCTCTCATGTTGAGGTCTTAAGTAGTTCAGAGGCCATAATGGGATGAGGGATGTTTTTGGTTTTGGAGATAGGGTTTGGTACAGCACTGTGCTTTCTTTTGTGTCTGGTAGAAGGTGGTGGCAGATGTTTGAACATTTTCCCAGCACTTGGATGTTTAAGGGTCAATCTGATATGGGGCTTGGTGGTTTAGAAGGACATGCTGAGTATATCTATGTCATATATTGATGATGGAAAATGGTGACTCAACTGCTGAAGGACAGACTAGGAAGACCTTAATTTGTAATGTCAATGGACTGGGTAAGTAAATCAAGAAGTACTTTTGCCCCAATTCTTGCTGAATGCTGACTCCTTGACCCAGGCAATAATACAATATGGGTACATACACCTGCTAGCTCAACATATTATTGCAATTTCACACATGGATAAATCCACTTGCAAGTGTGCATTTATATTTAGTGAATCACAAACAAAATGTGCTTAAAGATATTTGTACACCTAAATATGCCTACAGCTCTAATTGCACCAGGTTACAAATTACTCTAGTTTAAGACAGTAAAATTGGCCTAGCCGGCCTATATATAGATCTTTGGTCATAATAATGTTATATAGCATGGTCATCCAGCAAAGAGAAGGAGAGACCTTGCAGCTTACCATGATCAGATATGCCTGCACAGTCCTGTGAATAAGAACACCACTCACATAGCCCCATGTGTGACATAGAGAGAAGAAAGACTCCCAATGGTGCAACAATGACAGATACAATTATAACTAAGAACAAAGGCGGAAAACACTATCATATCCAGTGTCACAGCCAGTGCTTAGCTTCTAAAAAAACTGTGCATGCCCAAAGTTTTTCTTAGGAACCCACCACCGACACAGCTGAATGTCGGAGTTTCCATACACCAAGGCTACCTCCTCTTAATTCCACCTCTGACTTTGTCTTCCACCTCACTACACGTCATCCCTGTTTTTCCCAAATGACCGTTTTCCTTTTTCTCCTCCCTATTTCTCCTTATTTTGTCTTTTCCTATTTTTCTTTGGGCCAAAGTCTTATGATGAAAATAACTCTGAGTTGCCTAAAATAAATATGGTTGCCCCCTACCTTCTATCACTGTGCTTACACTGCATGACTCCTGCATATGGCTCACAACGTGGGGAAGTGAAGGAACTGGCATACATCTGCAAGGTAACACTCCTTTTTGTGAACTGGGTTACATATTTTACCAAAACTATGGTTTTCTTTATGAGGGGCACTAACTAAGTAATGGTCATAGGAATCTCTAGGAGGTAGTCTTTCTGAGAAACAGCAGAACCTGTAAAAAAGGAGCTTATCTTTGTACTGAGCAGAGCTTCAAAGGCTAATTTACTGTTTCACCTGAGAAGTTCTGTGATGTTGCCAGTGTCCACAGTTCCCAAAGTTTATATGGTTCTCTCTTTTTTCTTGAGCTCTTGCAGTGTTATTTCTTCCCACAGAAACATAATTTTCATGATAAAAGCACCCAGGAAATCCATACATGACACAGAATGCAATTCACTCTACTTGTGACTTTGTGCAACATGAATCCAGGCTGAAAATGGATGCAGAATGGTTCCCTGCAAGCTAACGTTTGCAGACTTATCTAAACACAATTGCATTATGGAGGAAAAGAACAACAACGTGCATTATCTGCAGGATACCTCTGTAGAGAGAGATTCGTGCAACATAAATTAAAGCAAAGATTTTCACACGAATGTCCCGAACGGAAAACTTATAAAAATTATATGAATTTCTATAGCTTTCCGTGGAAGTTCACGAAAGCAGAAACATACAGCTTCACACTCCGTATCAGCCTATCTGACCATCAACAAAATAATGTAGTAATATACGGAATAATATAGTAATATAACTTCCCATTTCCGGCATAGGTACCAGAGCAGCCATTTTTATTGGGGCCACAGGATTTCAACAACACATGTGCCTTGATACTTATAACCACAATACAGGTGCTGACAGTGCTATCCTACATGAGTTATATCTCATTTATGCATGCGTGCACCCCAAAGAAAATGGAAAGGCATCGCAAAAGCCATCTGTGTCCGTGTGTGTGATTAGATAACTCTGAGTCTTGTTTCTGTATCATTTGTGCAGATTTTCCACTCCAAGAAACGTATCAAGTACAATGCGCGTTTGTGAAAAATCAGTTTGCACACCTCAGTTCGCATGAGTTGTCGCAGCAGTTCTTTGAATTATGTGCTGAGTCAGTTTACTCATAAGTGTTAAGCTCCGAGCACCACAGATGTGCATATTAAATTTTTTCCATGTGTTAGAGCACATTTCAAGAAGTAGTTTCTTTATGGCAAAACGTCTTTTTTTTCTTTTTGTTTTTTGTCCTCATTTACCATCACAATCTGACTCAAAGTGGAAGCCCTTGGAACGCAGGGAGACCATCTTCCACTCTATACCACTCTTCAGCGAGAGGTTCCTGTCTCGGATTAGAGCTGAGTTCTTGATCGTGAACTACTTTGAATCCACAGAGAGAATCTTGAGCGTCAGTAAGCAGTGTAATCATTGGACAATACCAGGTGACTTAACATGTACCATGTGCCTCCTATTCAGTTCAATCCAGCCACACTCTCAAAGGAGCCCAGAGTTTATGCGCCTTTATCCCCCCTTCACGTCCATATGTAAGATGTTGATTAGTGCCTCCTTCCAATCCTGTATCATCAGGGGGAGAGAACTCACCCATTTCTAATAGATTTCTTGTCTGGCCAACAAAATCATATAGAAAAGCAGTTTCACACTGCCACTCTTGGTAGTCAACTGGTTCTGGTTTTGCAGAGATCCAAAAATCACTAAGGATGGGCTTCAATCCATAGAAAAAACTTCCTCTATTTCGCTGTCCACCTTCTTCCAAAATCGAGTAATCTGGGAGGACCTCAAAAACATATTCGGCGCAAAACTAACGCCATATTTATACTTTGGCGTTAGACGCGTCTAGTGCCAAAGTATGAGTAAAGAGCGTCATTTTTTTGCATGAACGCCTTCCTTGCGTTAATGAGATGCAAGGTAGGCGTTCCCGTCCAAAAAAATGACTGCGACGCAAATGCGTCGTATTTATACTCCCGGGCAAAAATCACGCCCGGGAGTGGTCGGGTCAAAAAACCCCGCATTTGCGCCTCTTTTTAACGCCTGGGTCAGGGCAGGCGTTAAGGGACCTGTGGGCTCAAAATGAGCCCACAGCTGCCCTCCCATGCCCCCAGGGACCCCCCCTGGCACCCTTGCCCACCCCAGGAGGACACCCAAGGATGGAGGGACCCACCCCAGGGACATTCAGGTAAGTTCAGGTAAGTATAAATTTGTTTTTTTTTTATATATTTTTTTGGCATAGGGGGGCCTGATTTGTGCCCCCCTACGTGCCACAATGCCCAATGACCATGCCCAGGGGACATAAGTCCCCTGGGCATGGCCATTGGGCAAGGGGGCATGACTCCTGTCTTTACTAAGACAGAAGTCATGTAAATGGCGTCTGGGCGTCGTTAAAAATGGCGCAAATCGGGTGGAGGCGATTTTTTAGCGTCAACCTGACTTGCACCATTTTTAAGACGCCCTAACGCCATTTTTCCCTACGCCGGCGCTGCCTGGTGTACGTGGTTTTTTTCCACGCACACCAGGCAGCGCCGGTCTGCTTACGCCGGCTAACGCCATTCAATAAATACAGCACCTGCATGGCGCTTCAGAATGGCGTTAGCCGGCGAAAATTTTTTTGACGCTAAACTGCGTTAGCGCAGTTTAGCGTCAAAAAGTATAAATACGGGCCTTAGTGTACTGCAGGTGCATAGAACATGTGCTCAGCTCGCAATGCGCCAGCAGAGCCCATTATGATACAAACCTTGAGCCAAACATCACAGAAAAACATCAAATTAACACACGCCTCAGTTTTTGCACAGGCACACGACGTTCACGATACTGCTTCCTTGTTCAAAGCTTTTTTACTGCACTTAAAGCAAGAATTAGAAATCTTTCATCTAATGGAAACTCTGGTCACCCAGACGAGAAGAACGTTTTAAATATGGAAGCCTGGAGGCACCAATAACGAGCTCTCTCTAGAAATAAGATAGCTCCGACAGCGTATGCAGTAGCTGCTATTAATATTTAGCCTTCATCAGAGTTATGAAGACCAACTGTTCTAGAAGACTCTTCTGCCTGGGTCAGTCAGCTTTGAACATGGGATTCATTAGCATGGTCTTCAGCGTTGCTCTGAAGCGCCTGTTTCATGTAAAAAAAAAATGCTAGATGGTGTAACACGCACGATGTTTATCCATATCACAAAATGTAATACATTTCTATTGAGTTTTTTATTTGTAAGCTCTTGAATACAGGTGATAAGAATGGGGAAAATAATGATTGTTAAAAAAGTAAATTGAAAGTTTCAACTCGAGTACATCTGGTAAGCCGGGTTTGCTTCTGTGGCCTTGCTGGGGACTCCTTGTCCCACAACTGGCTGCCGTACCGGAGGAAAGCCCTGTGAGCCAGTCTCCCCGTGCGGCACACTAAAAAGCTCCCTTCATCAACCACTGGGCGGGATGCACCCGTGCTACGCCCAGGCAAAGCCCAGGCCACGGGTTGGCGCGGCTGCATTCGTCAGAGCCTGGAGGAGGCTGGGCTCGCCCCCCTCTCTTGTTTTTTGTTTTGGGTACCGTTAATTTGTTCAGCCTGATGGACACTTCTATGTACCCAGGTACCTCAGTTGTACTGCCATACTTCAAGTGTGAGGATTTACAGGAGTTGCTCCAGTCTTCCTGCGGTACAAGGTTTAATTTAACTTTATTCCTTCTTTCTTTTGCCTCTATTAGGTTGTCTTTATGCCTTTATCGAATCAGAGCTTTAGCAATCAAGCTCTATGAATAGGCCACCTTAACCTTATGAACTCTCCCGGTTCCTGTATCTTTCTAAAGCTGTTGCTACAGCTGGAAGGAGAGTCTGATCACCTGTCAGCCTGGGAAAAGTTCTATTATTTAGGCCCTTATAGCATTACATCTATGCTCGTTCTGTAGGCTGGCCTGTTAGTGTTCATACAAATCTGCATGGGATTCCCTTTATTTGACTGCTTGCATGATGGGGAACCATAAGATACCGACTGGTGCACCAAAGCTTCGTACAAACACCACTATAGATGCATTCTTGCAACATACCTTAAATGTTATTGATAAAGAGATAGAGCTGGCTGAGCGCAGCTTATCTCTTTCTTGTTCTTTTACCGGGCCACCTGACACTACTTTGTCGAACTCTTTAGTTTGGGAAGTGGTCCAGCAACTCTGCCCTTAGTGGATGGAGGTTGTGTGGGTCAGCCACCTGCCCCCTTCCTTCCTGTGGTCCAGGCGTTATTAAGCCCATGCAAGTCCAATATACCATGGATCCTGAGGTTCAGGTGATTTTGAAGAAGGGCAATGGGGTAGCAGAGAGGAGGAAGGTGGGTGTATATCTGGATGCTGCAAATAAGGGCAATGGAGTGGTGGGGAAGAGGAAGCGAAAATAGACTAGTACTAAATCTAACTGCCCAAGGATTAACACCATCCAATCACCTCGGGCTACTGATTCCATTTCTAGAGAAAATAACACGCTGGAAAATCTATTAGATTCTGTTTGTTACAGCCTAATTGTTGTCCTGAATGCCAAGTTGTATCCAATCAAGTTGCAAATGGTTGAAATCGAATTAGAATTCACAAAGCGGAATCAGCCTACCCAACATATTCCTGCTCCCATCCTCCTCTCCAATACTACACTGCCACGGGTAGGCCAATGTTGAGGATGGCGAAAGAGATGAAAAAGTAACATAGGTAAGAACACTTAACTCTGTACTTATCTGACATCAACTAAGCAGGATGGCACAGACAGATGGGCTCCAGGGCCCAAACCAACCTCTTCGGCTATTGTGAGGTCAGGGGTGACCAGAGGGCCTTGTGTCCAGCCAACTAGCATCCAGCAAGACACATCCACAGGGACCATGATAATACTTCCTCAGGTTGGGGGTTGTTGCCCCACTGCTCAATTACCACAACTCTCAATTTATCCCGAAAGCTACGCCCAATGTGGTTGTGCCCTCACTTAATGATGGTATATTGGAAGCCTTTTGAATTGGATAGGCAAAGATGTGAAAACCTTCGATGGTGACTGAATAATTACACATTTTGTGGCAGGGTGAATTCTTGCTTCGATCAGGTGCCACCATGCTAGTTCCTCCCCAACTTCCAATATGACTCTTCCCTTGGATTGTTTTTTATCAATCTGTACTCTTGGTTCCCATTACTCATTTAAATCAGTAGCAAATTCCAAGGTGTTCAGTTCTAGAAGAGGTCCTTCTGCAGCACCATGCAAGTTAGGTCTTTCCAAAAGATTGGCTCCCCTGTCCTCCCCCGATGATTGTGGTTGACTGGCTGTACCGGGGTGCACAGTTTGATCTCAAAGTTATGTTTTGGAATGTAGCTGGTATTTCCAACAAGGTTAAAAATGCTAATTGGTATAATGTAATTAACTGTTTTGAAGTTGTATGTTTTCAGGAAACATGGTTGAGGAATGTTGTCCATATTGATGGGTTCTTTTCAATACATACTCTGACAGACAATTATAGAAGTGGCCATCATACGGGTGGTCTTTTAACATTAATATAAACACCCCCAGATAGAAAGATTATTACTAAAACCTTCCTAGATCCACGTCACTGCCAAACTATCCTTATATAGTTGAAATCAAAGCTGATACTTCTTATTGTAAATTTTTATTATAGCAACTTTGTCTTAGTCATCCCCTAGGTAAACTTCAGTCGGACTATTTTGAAATGTGAGGAGTGGACTTTTAATTGTAGATTATGTTCAGTACTAGACTCAGAGGTCTGTGGGTACTTAGGGCGAGATAGCGAGGATACCCTCCATTTTGAGCACTCACCTTGTGGGGATTTTTTAATTCAATATTCATTAAGACGTCCCTTTGTATAACGTTTGAACTGAATAGTTGTTCAAACACAGAGGAGATTTCTTTCTCCGGTTGAGGTAAATGTAGCCTCAGTGATTTTATGGCTCTCTCTCAGTCTTACAGTCCAAAGAATATTGAGTTTAAAATTTCACATAGTTGCTTAAGTGACCACTACTCCTTATGCCTGTTTTTGAATAAAGACATGGACAATCAGCAACAGATTTTGGCTTCTAAAACTTCAGTCATATATGATACTAACAAGGAGCCATTCATTGGTGGGTCATGGTAGGCTCTGGTCATACTCCAGAGGGATTTAAAAAAATAAATGGGGGTCAAGTATTAGCCTGTCTAAATGATATGCTTAATCCTGAGATTATGCTTAATACATCTGAGGAAATGTCTCAGCCAGTTGCTGACCTTACTACTCTCATCAGGAATGGAGAATTTAGTGGGCAAAGGTGATTTGAGAGGAACTGTTACAAGGCACATAGAAACCTCTTGCATGACCTTAAACAAGTTTTGGGGGCTGGTGAGACACTGCACAGCTAAGTACAAACAGGCCATTGTCAGGAGGAAAAAAGACATCAGATACGAAGCTTGGGAAAAGCTACAAGTAGCAAGCTTAGGTAAGGACTCCACTTGTTTTTAGAAAACAGTATATGATCCCTATTTCATGATCACAACACACAAATACATCAAACCATCCCCCCACAAGATAGATTGAGTTGAGCATTTTATGAGACTCTACAGTTGCCGAGGTTGGACTAACAGTAAGAGTGAGTGTGGAGTACCCTCATCCGTGGCTGATAGTATGGAGATATACCCGCCTGATTATTGGGAAGTAGTATGTGCACTGAATCACACCCAGAGAAACAGGGCCCATGGCCTAATGGGGTAACAGCTGATCTCTTCTTAGGGCATCTTGATTTGTGGGCCCCGTTGTTGACAAATATTATGCGGTGTGTGGCTGTTGAGGGTCCTCCTAATTTTTGGTTATGTTCAAACGTCATACCCATTTTTAAAAAAAGCAATAGAACAGACCCTCAATGTTACTGCCCATATCTCTTTAATTGAGAAGACCAGTAAATTAATGAGTAGAATTATACTTGAATGTATGAAAGACTGGGTGCAGGATAGGGGTGTTTCTCTGAAATACAGTATGGGTTCATATGTGGATTAGGCACTGTGGAGCAATGTCTTAATCTTCATCTCATTATTTCCAACTATACTGTGGCCAATCCATTTAGGTTTTATGGATTTAACATCAGCATTTGATTGGGTGGATAGATGTAAATTGTGGTCCCAGCTGTTTGCTATGAGCATTGATGCCGCATTGGTCAATTCCTTGGTCCGCATGCACAATGTGGTGGTGGGCCATGTGACGTATGGGAAGAATGGGGAGCCCACACACTCAATTGAAATGAAACGTGGTGTTAGGACTGTGTACTGGCTCCCTTTCTATTCTGTCTACACATCAACAACCTAGAGGAATATTTCAGTTTAGAAGAAGCTTATGTCCCGGAGGTTGGCTTGAAGAAGGTACATGCTCTATTGTATGCTGATGATTGTGTTTTAATCTAAAGAACAGGTGTTGGTTTTCAGAAACTTTTAAATAGATTTTAAGTTTTTATGAATGATTTAGGATTTAAAGTAAATACTACTAAACCCCATGTTGTGGTCACTCAGAACACTTGCACAAATTTAAGGCCACAATAGATTAATGGTGAGAATCTCTCATATGCGCCCTTTTTCTCTTATTTAGTAATACTGTTTGATCAAAAATACTCAGGGTTTCACTGGAATAAAATCAGGAAGCCGAGGCTTGAACAAACTTCTGAGGCTTTATTTAGATTTGCTGGGAAATTGGGCAATAAACCCTTAGCTGCTTTGATCAACATCCACACTGACATACAGAGCAGGGGTGTGGGGTTACTTTGATGTTGGTGCTCTACAAGTGATGTAAAATAATTTTAAAGAAGGCTCTTGTCTGTCACAAATAGTCTATCTATATATCTACATAATGTAGAAGTGGGATTAGTTCTGTTAGAGGACCTTATTAAACAGGCACCTCTGATGCTTTGGAGAGCAGTCTGGATTAAACAGGAAGCTCTTCTTAACCAGGCTTTAATCAATGATTGCAAATCCCCAGCCAAAGCACGGAACCTTCCCTGGTTACGGTATGTAAGGGAGCATCTTGTCCAGATGGGGAGAGAGGATTGTTACCACAACCCACTCCTAACGGTCACCATCTCTAAAAAGTGTTTTAAGCAAGAGTTTTTAGCTTTTTGTTCTCAATTATGGCAAGGGTGAGAGTCAAGAAAGAAGCGGGAAAATGATTACTTTCCTTTTGTTACAATAAGTACCATGGAATGACACCACACGTTTTCTTTAACCCACACCCTAAGTTTTTATTCACTCCGATTCAGATTTGCTATTGCTCATTTTCTGGTTAAATATTCCAGCAATATTTATTGTGATTCCCTTTTGGATCCCTGCCCTTGTGATTCTATAACAAGTCAGTCCCTTTTGCACTTCTCATTTTTTTGCAAGTTATACACAGCTGTGTGCAAGCAGTTTTTAATTCTATTATTGAAGTACCTTAACATCAGAAGATGCAGACCAGCTATTCGCTTCTTGCAGCTTCATCAAACTGATCAAATCTTTCATGATCTCTAAATTTATAATTACTCCTGTCCATCTGAGAAAGTTAGTATGGAAGTAATCAGTTATCTTCTTATCTGCGGTAATAAATATTTATTTTTTTGACTGGACCCGTGTTGTATTATCTAAATAGGAATTTTTTCCCCTATGTTTATACTTGCACAAGGCATTTGTTTGGGAGCCAGGGGTTTGTGCCTGCCCTACTCATTTACAGTTGTAAAATTAGATGATTCTTCTATTTTCTATTTTCGTGTGTGTGCCCTTGTCTCTTGAATACTTGGTAAATTTGCTATCTAAGCAAGAACGAGGTATCTGGTGCAATCTGTCAAATATTTTTATCTTTCTTTTATGGATTATGAAAGTGATTTATGAAGTGTTTTGTGTGACATGATAATTTACACTCTGTTTTTTTTAATGTTTTTATCTCATTTTATATGATTGTATTGCATAAAATGTCCTTTTTTATCTTTCTAACTTTTGTATACCCAATACAGATTATTTATCTATCTAACTACAATAATATTGTTCATTGGTTCTTTTTTTTGTCACCAATGTGTTTCAGGAAAGGGTCTGGTGTAGTTATGACCTATGCCCATGCCTCTTCAATGGCATCATAGCTTCAAGTGAATTTCTCCCACTCCTGTCTGATGTAGTTTGGCAGGAAAATGGTGCATTTACCACTCTACTGCTAAACTGAAGCTGCATGAAGTTGAGAGCCAACCATTCCTCTGCTCTAAAATGGATGTCCGTTAACTTCCTGGGAGGAAAATGAGGTTGTGGTTACTGGAAAAATAAAACTTGTTTGCCCACTAAGTTATGGCTATATGTGCCAAGTACTCTGCTGGTTCTAGTGCATATGATTTGGAGCTTGGCCTTTCCATCTGGTAGGAATATGTCTTTGTAGGCACAACTCCCCCAAAAAATGTTCTCTGCTTCTTATAGTTGCATGTTGCTATCTATTCACCTGCAATAACTTGACATGGTCACTGGTGACTGTATTGTAGTATTTTGGCAGGGCCAGACTGGGACCCAAAACCAGCCATGGCAACTTTTGTCAGACCAACCCCCATAGGGTGCATAGCGAGTGAGCAAAATTGAGTAGCACAACAACCTCACTGCATTGTTTTTTTATTTAAAACAGCTGAAAAGTCCTTTTTTGAGGTTCAGGACTAGATTGGCACCTCTTGGTAGAGCACAGCTCACAGTGGCAGAGTCCAGCAGCTGGAGCAGAGTGTGGGGAAAGTCTTTGATGACTATGAGACTTCTAGAACAGGAGTCAAGCCAGCAAGACCTTGGAGTCATGCATCCTGCAGAGAATGAAGAGAGCAAAGTCCAGTCCTTCTCACTCCCAGGCAAGATGCAGAAGGCCAACACAGCAATGCAGTTGAACAGAGTGGCAGTCCCTCCTGGCAGCACCTCGGTACTTCTTCCTGGCAGAAAGCCCTTCAGATCAAGAAGTGTACTGAGTTGGTGGGGTTTGAGATCGGATACTTATACCCGGTTTAGCCTTTGAAGCGGTGGAGAATTCAACGAGAGACCGTTGAAGTGCACAAGGACCCTGCCTTTCCTTCCCTGTCTCCAGAAACTCTACAGGAGGCTATGCAGCCATTTGTGTGGGGAGAGGCACAGCCCTATTCAGGTGTGTCAGCACCTCCCTCCCTTCTAGCCTAGAAGACCCATCAGCTGGTGATGGGCCATCATGATGCAAATGTCTCACCCCCAGCTCCTTTTGTTTTTGACTGTCTAGAGGGAATGCACAAAGCCCAGTTGTTACCCACTCCATGTGTGCACTAATAGACAGGCAGAGGCACAGAATGGTTAAAGTAAGAAAACACCAACTTTCTAACCGTGGCATTTTCAGACTTACAATTTGAAATCTGACTTCACCTTAATTTGTGATTTTTATTGTGTGTCCAGAGCCAACAAACTCCAAATTTCTATCCTATCCCAATTGGGATTTAGAACTAAAGGTTGCTTCAATGTAACCCCAGTGTTAACCTATGGAAGAAGCAGGCCTTCCAGTAATGAAAAACAACATGTTAAACGTAAAAGTACATGTCCAACTTTTTAAATGCATTGCCCCCTGCCCTTGGGGCTATTAACCAGGGCCTGCCTTAGGGGTTACTTATATGTATTAAAAAGGAAGGTTTGGGCCTGGCAAGTGGGGGCACTTGCCAGGTTGAAATGGCGGTTAAAACTGCACATACAGGCTCTGCAGTGGCAGGTCTGAGACATATTTAAAGGGCTACTGGTGGGTGCACAGTCAGTGCTGCAGGCCAACCAATAGCATTTAATTTACAGGCCCAGACAGTGCACTTTACTAGGGACGTACAGGTAAATTAAATATGCCAATTGTGGATAGCCAATATTACCATGTTTTAGAGTACGGAGCGCCTGCACTTTAGCACTGGTTAGCAGAGGTAAAGAGCACAGAATCCTAAACCCAGCTAAAATGAAGTCAACAAAACAGGAGGTCAGAGGGCACAAAATGCCAGGGGAAATCACACTAAGGGTATCAGGTCTAACAGCTGCTTTAGACGAGTTAAACTGGCACTAGACAAAACTCAAATTTCTCTCCAGCAGGTGTATTAGTCACCAGAGTTATCTTGACACTTATATTATTTCCTGAAAACTGTTTGATATACAAGGAACTCAGCAGTGTTTTAAAACTGCTGCACTGCTACAAACCCAGCCACCTCCCCGGTTACAAACACACCTCCCCTCCCCTTCCAGCATCCTGGGGAAACTACCGCAGCCCAGTACAGCCAATCCAACCATGTACAGTGGGACTTTGCAAATGCTCTATATCTTGGATTGCAATGTCATAGTGGGTTCAGAAACAGGTTATCAAGTTAGTGTCTTCTAATGAGCAAATATTACAGCTACAACTCAGAGGCTTATGCACTGGCTACCAAGCAAGCAGCATATGTTTTAAGGGCGTATGCACTGATCACAATGGATATAATAAAGCAAGCCCAGCAAGGTACTGCTGCCCTGTGTCCAGGTGGGTTCTCGCATCCAAGGTCTGGAACGCCCTCTTGACCAACCAAACTCATCCTTATCTTCTCAGTTGCAGAGCAGTGAAAACCCATCGTGTCTGCTGTTGGTCCTTTACGTCTTGTGAAGATCTTTTTATCCAGCAGTGCTCCTATGGATCCTTCCTCTATGACGCCCGCTGGAGATAGAGGGCCATATTTATACTTTTTGACGCAAAACTGCGCCAACGCAGTTTTGCGGCAAAAAAATTAGCGCCGGCTAACGCCATTCTGAAGCGCCATGCGGGCGCGTATTTATTGAATGACGTTAGCCGGCGTTAGCCGCCGGCGCTGTCTGGTGTGCGTTAAAAAAAACGACGTACACCAGGCAGCGCCGGCGTAGGGGGAAAATGGCGTATGGGCGTCCACAAATGGTGCAAGTCAGGCTGAGGCAAAAAAATCGCCTCAACCCGATTTGCGCCATTTTTTTACGACGCCCAACCCCTATTGCAATGACTCCTGTCTTAGCAAAGACAGGAGTCATGCCCCCTTGCCCAATGGCCATGCCCAGGGGACTTCTGTCCCCTGGGCATGGTCATTGGGCATAGTGGAATGTAGGGGGGCACAAGTCAGGCCCCCCTATACCACAATTTTTTTTTTTTTTAAATTACCTACCTGAACTTACCTTAATGTCCCTGGGGTGGGTCCCTCCATCCTTGGGTGTCCTCCTGGGGTGGGCAAAGGAGGCAGGGGGTGTCCCTGGGGGCAGGGGAGGGCACCTCTGGGCTCATTCTGAGCCCACAGGTCCCTTAACACCTGCCCTGACCCAGGCGTTAAAATCCGGCGCTAATGCGGGTTTTTTAGACACGCCCACTCCCGGGCGTCATTTTTGCCCGGGAGTATAAATACGACGCATATGCATCGGAGTCATTTTTTAAGACGGGAACGCCTACCTTGCATATCATTAACGCAAGGAAGGTGTTCATGCAAAAAAATGACGCTAACTCCATGGACTTTGGCGCTAGACGCATCTAACGCCAAAGTATAAATATGGAGTTAGTTTTGTGTCGAATTTGCGTCGAAAAAAACGACGCAAATTTGGCGCAAACGGAGTTTAAATATGCCCCAGAGTGCATTACGCACAAACAAATGAAGCATTCCACTTTTTAGATTACTTATCACCAATTGTGAAAACGGCAACAATATTTTGCGTGTGTAGAGAAGATTGACTTATTTATTTATTATCATTAGAGTCTTGTGAGCTAACGAAAAAAGCCCCATGCTTGCATACATAAAAAAACACCTACCCAGGCTATGCCATTCCTTCAGAAACCAAATGGCCGTACCTTTTGCTAAAGTTGTTTATTCCTTTTTACTCATTGCACACTTGACAATCTGTTTCAGCATCTTTACGGTTAACGGAATATACAAGAAGCAGCGCAGAAGCTTTTTCGACTTACACTTTTGCGGGCTAAAAAAAACAGTAAACTGAGCGAATTTTAAATGGACGGCGACGTTTACAAAAGTCGTTTATGTAAAAGCTGCCATTCTGTATAAATAGGTATAATAGCAGCACCTGTGTGCAGTAGGTGTATAGAAATTAGGCCTGGGAAGGGGCGACAGCTTTGAAAAAGAAATATTTATTTGTCCTTTTTCATCAGAGACAGGAACAAAGATTTCAATGCATGGTGTGTTTGGTGGTCAAATCTGTAATGATACATTTTCACTTGCAATCCGTATCTCATCCAGAGCCATCATTATTTCTGAACTGGGGAACGATGGTAAAGGTTCCCTTGAATTTCCTAAAAAAATGAAGTAGGAGAAAGAAAATAGAATTCGAGATGCGAGCTAATATATAATGCATTTGATGAGATTTCCAGCTCTGCTAAATGGCGAGGTAGAAGGGCATGAGATGTTCCTGCGTGAGCAGACCGAGTAAACATAATCAGTCTGATTCTCTCTCTGCAGAAATGCAAATTCAAGTTCCTAAGTAATTCTCACCAAGGTGATGAAATATTGTTAAAGGGTTTCTATATGCAAACGAGAAATTGCCCGTGAAAACGCGATTTTTTAATTCTTTTTTTTAAACTAAAATAATGTGTATATATCTAAATAAGATGTTGAATGATTCTGATTTCTCCAAGGATAGGATAGTCAAAATTGCACAATAAGAAAATGCCGACATAAAAACCGATATGCACCTGTTCGATTAGAATGAATTATGGCAAACGCATTGTGCTGATCCAAAACACAACTCTAATAGCCATTGTAAACTGGTATGGGCTCATAAACATTTCCACATGTAAACTATGCAGCACAAAAGGGCATACATCATTTATTAACAAAATCATTGTGTTAAGATGAATTACAAGTGATTTTAAAACATAACGCCGTTTTAATTTACACAGTGCTACTCCTTTATTATGCCCATGTTCTCATTTGTGCCAAATAAATTACAGAAGGCTATACCTTTCTAAATATGCAAATGCGATGTTGTAATAATACCGAAAGTGAAAAATGCCCGCCCTGTGATCTGATTTAGGGAGGCCGAGGGTGTCGTAGAGAGGAAGTAGGGCTCGATACATGAATAAACACAGGAAATGGTTTTAAACCCTCTGAATTACAATAACCGAGGCATCTGGGTGAGTCTCTTGTTTCGTGAGGTGGACTATCCTGAATGTATTCAGTCAGTGTTAACCTTTCTCAAACGAAGATAGAAACCTATCGTGCAAAATGTTTTCCACCTCAGCCTTTGGAACTTTGTATCTTTGGTCTTTGCCCGCGTGATTCATTGTGACACATGGTGGCAGTGTGTAAGTCGACACGACTGGATGGTACTTTAATAAAAAAGAAAGCAGGAGAGTTAAGGGGGAAAACACTCTACAGAACTAGCAATTATACTCCAGCAAGTTAGATCAAACTGAGGAAGAAGGCTTTCACATCATTTCCATCTCTTCCACTCCAGCTGGGGAATCTGAATTGTCCAAATTAACTATTGTTCTTTAGCTGAAAGGCTAAAATTATAGACAAATGTCATCAGTTAAGCCATCCATCATGGACAATGGACATTAGTGCTAAATTATGGGCAGTCCGTGAAAATTATTGATGGGTGGTCACCCTAAGGCCACATTGGGAGGGATTGCCGAGAGACATGGAGTACTTTGTAGGCTGCCCCCTATGGGCATCGGACACCACCACCAAGGCTTGAAGGCGAGACCACAGATGAATGGAGCACTGTAGGAAGGACAATTGGAATGATGGTACAGGCAGTCTTGGCACTAGACGTTCAAACTTGGCTTCTGCCATCCAAAAGCTGATAATTTGGCTGAATAAGTCAAGGTCGGATGTGATTTTGTGCTTAGAGATGATGAAAGAAAGCTGACCCAGCGGCATGTCCAAGACGGCGACAGTGTAGGTCACAGTGTAGGAGCTCCCGAGAATCCTCACCAGTCATTGATCTGGGGAAAACCTATTTCCCACAGCGACCATGTAGAACGCAAAGACAATGCCTAATGACTGGCACTGACGGCAGGGGAGAAAAAGGCCAGTGCAGGATGGTGATCCATTATCGGAACTGCCGTAGGGTGAATACTTGGCACGGAGGCAAATTCTGGACAAGACTGTAAAAAAATCAGGACAACAATTCAGGACAAAGAGTCAAAATTCAGGTCAAAAAGCAGGGTCAAATGGTCAGTTTTATGGACACATCCAAGGAGAGGCCATACCGCTCTACTTTATCAGTGTGTTTATTTACTATTTTCACCATAGCACTATTCATTCACTTTGGGTTTTTTTTGTGATTGCATCTAGGTACACTACATTCAGGAGGCACATTATACCCTTGTTTAATAGTAAATGAATTCCCTTGAGTACGATGTCAAGGCCATCACCTCTATCCAAATGTACCCAATTGTTCTTGGAGAGAAAGCAACAGCAACATTTTGATTATGTTTCTAAACATTTTAAAACACATGGCAAACAGCTTTTAAACACAAAGGTGAGTGACCTTCTGGTTCAAACAAGCTGAACAATAAAATCTGGCTCACCTCAACCTCCAGTCGACTTTAAACCTTTAAAAAATGAATGACGCACAGCATATGGTGTGGGTGGAAGTCTCACACCTAATTACAGGATGTGAGGTACCTACAACTTATCTGCATTCTCACAACACAGCACTAGAATGTGTATCTGGGACTCTACATTTATCTCAGAACTGGAAGCCCAAGCTAGCTATCAAAGAGAATTAAGGAGGAGGATGAAATTAAGATCAGATGGGAGATCCACAGCAACTAAATCAAAGGGTTGTTGCTAAGAACGGTATACATTGGAAAGAGAAAAATAAGGTGGAACATTTCATAAAATCAGACAAAATGGGCCAGTGATGAGTTTTAGAAAGTATTGTTACCTAAGGAGTTGTCTCAACAGAGAGGAGAGAAACAGAAGAGGCACTGTCAAGTGGTTCAATAAGCAGCACCCTTCCCGCCCTGGCAAATTCTTCTGGCGCAATGGTCTGCTTGACATGCTTGTGAAGGGCCAACATGGGGCAGACTCTTTGGACGGCTGTGCAGAGCAATTGTCCATTCTGTTCATGTCTTAAGATGGTTCTGCAGTCAAGGAAAGGCTAAACCAGTGAACTGGCTCAGTTCTAAGTGCCAACGTACATGCAGAATCTTCAAAAGATTTGTGATGTAAATTACACAAAGAAAATATAGGCACATGATAAAGATTGTAAAATGTAAGAAGTGCTTCTTTATTATATGCTAGTGTTTTCCCATTTGTATACAATTAGACCCCAGATTGAACTGTGAATCTGTTGCCTTTGGGCACCTAGAGAATAATATCCACCATTCCCCCACTGATTTGCAGGCTGGCTGTCTGGTCCTCCCCTGCATGAGAAGGGGGTTATCCATAAAGATGATTAAGGCTTACTGCACTATTCATTTTTTCCTACTGACCTTTTTACAGAATGCCAACCAGGGTTATTTCACACAACCTTCTCTGGCCTTACTAGACCCGTAAACTCAATAACACAAAGGAACCCTACGCCCCTGCACCTTTGCTAGGACTTCACACTCTCATTGGACAGCTACTCTGCGGACAACTCCGTCACTGGCATGCTGCAGGCCTCTTAAAATTGGGGGATTTGTTTTTTGGACAGTTATATGAAGTGAACGTTTTTAAACATTCATTAACAATCACTCTTGACAACACCACGAGTGAACAAATTGAAGCAATGGTCTGGTGCCCCTTACAGTATCGCCTGTATCATTGCTATGGATGGTGGAATATTACAGAGTTAAAAAACATACAAGTGTGATTTTCGTAAACAGTCCATGAAACTGAATTACTTGAAAGTGCTCTCAAATGTCACTTTCAAGTAAATTAGACACATGAAGTAAATTGATTTGACTTAGATCACACAATTTAGTCATGCAGGAAACTGGTATTTGAACCCAGGCTTTCTGGTCATACATAGTGCACTTATGCCACTAACTAAGTTAGTATATTTTTCTCAATTCCCTTTAAAACCAGAAGACAATGTTTTTGTACAGTTCTGCAGACTAAATAGTGCACTGTGTTAAAGAAATAAAGATCACAGGTTATTCGGACACAGTATCTAAAAATGAACAAGATACACAGTGAAGGTATGGGAAGGCAGGACACCATATTCTAATATCACTGGCTTTTTCACATATTACATAGCTATTCAATGCAGCAGTTGAAGTGCATTAAAAAAACAAATGGATACTGATGTGGGACAGGGTTAGTGAGCGCCGAGGTAGAATCAAAGGCGAGGTTAAAAAGAACAAAATATTCTGGGCCTGATTACAACTTTGGAGGAGGGTGTTAATCCGTCCCAAATGTGACGGATATACCACCCACCGTATTACGAGTCCATTATATCCTATGGAACTCATAATACGGTGGTCAGGATATCCGTCACAATTGGGACAGATTAACACCCTCCTCCAAAGTTGTAATCAGGCCCTCTGTGTCCATTTTGATGATCTTTCACCTTCAAGTAACATGATAAAAAATAACACAGACCTTAAATGACGTCTTCCCTTCCACTCCAGCTGGGGAATCTGAATTGTCCAATTAACTATTGTTCTTTAGCTGAAAGGCAAAAATTATGGACAAATGTCATCAGTTAAGCCATCCATCATGGACAATGGACATTAGTGCTAAATTATGGGCAGTCCATGAAAATTAGGGATGGGTGGTCACCCTAGGCCGCATTGGGAGGGATCGCCAAGAGAATGGAATACTTTGGAGCTTGCCCCCTCTGGGCATGGGACACCACCACCAAGGCTTGAAGGCGAGATCACAAATGAGTGGAGCACTGCAAAATGGCAGCCTCTGGTTGATGGCCCATGGGTCCTGAGTAGACAGAAAGTCAGGTCAAGTATAGAGGCATAGAGGCTCATCTCGGTGCCCAGGTTCCCACTTGACTGGGATCAGGCTATATGAATTGAGCTTACACCACTGTGGACTGAGTGAGTGGTTGCGCTTGTGCCACCCAGTGGAGCGTTGAGCTAGGTATTGGAGTTTCTCTGTGGGGCCCAATACACAAGGTGGATGAGTGTGCAGAGCAGCCCTGCTGGACTTGGAGAGTGCCTATAATTGCAGAGGTCTGCCAGGAGACGACTTGGATGGTGTGACGAGCTGGCTCTTCCCCCTGTTGGAAGTCATACTTGAGAGACGAGAGTCCCCACACCAGTAAACAGGAGATGAGGTAGTGCAAGTTCAAAATGATATCACTTGTGCCCCTGAAGTATTGTCCCTGTGCTGACCAAACTCTGTGGAATTTAATGTGATATCACGAGGGGCCTTGACATGCTGACCATGGGGGCATGACGTGGGCTGATTGGGGTCCAAATTTCCCTCCAGTGGCACTAGAGTTTTTGCACCAGTGAGGAGATACGTGGACGCTCCCACCCCAGACGCCTGTTCAAGCACAATATTGTGAAACGTAAAAAAAGCAAACTATGTGGGGCGAAGGACATGTCTCAACATGCCCTATTGCCTAATGGGGAGGGATGGTCCTTTGCACAAAGGACTTCTCCAGCAAATTTTACCAGGTGCTTGAAGCAAAGTTTGACACAGTAATACTAGATGTAGGACAATGGAACGCAGATAATAGGAAACTACTCAGCCATATGAAAGGCAATGAGTTGATCCTAATGTCGATGCGCCCCTCTGTCAAAGAGCTCCTGACAAAAGTAGCCCCACTAAGGGGGGGAGTTCCAAATCCTGAGAAACCCAACGGAAGACGTGGAAGGCCACTTTAGGTAGAATAATATCCACATTGTTGGGGTCCCACCAAAATCCACAGAGATCCCAAATATGGAACTCTTCATCGAACAATGGCTAGTAGGCAAAAAAATACCTTCTCTGTCGAGAGGGCACAATGGGTGCTGGGGCATCGGCCACCATTGGGGGCCCTACCACTCCTGATGATGAAAACCATTTTGAACTTCAGACCAGGTGCCAGCCAGGCAGGGGAGAGGGAGTGTGATTTGTTAATCTGTTAGTATGTTGTTCAGCTGTCCTCCACCCTCCTACAAACACACACAGCACTATAGTGGCACATAAGAGGAGATTATCACAGGCATTGATGTTCCATAGAGATAAATACCGGTAGACACCAGGATGCACCACCTGCAATATCTGGATAAGGAAGTTACCGGGTTTAGCTACACCTACCAAGAGACATAAAGTGTATGCCCACCTTAAGAGGGGATACATTGATATAGCTTACATGCAGGAGACAAACATGTACTCCCTCAAACTGCAGAGATTGTTGAGGAGGTGGAGAGGCAAATTAATAGGAACCACATATTCGGTGCATGCCAGGGTGGTTCTGGTGTGGATTGCCCCAAGTGTTCACTATGTGGTAAATTGCAGTCAGATAGACAGTGAGGCCAAAAATGTGATAATAGAGGGCCTACTGGATGGGACTCCTTTGGCTTTGTTGGTGATCTATGCCCCAAACTCAAACCATTCTGTTTTCTAGACTCATTGATCCAGACACTGCTTCAGGAGGCATCGACATTTCATATCTGGGTAGGATGACTTCAGTTGTGTACCTGACCAAATGGCATATTGTTCCATCTCCCCACCCCAAAACAGGGCACACTAAGTATTTGGATTTTGGCTTATTTTACAGGATGGATGAGAGCCTGGGACTTGTGGCATCCTTGTAGACTTCAGCATCCACACCGGTAGGAGTATTGCTACTACTACTTGGTGCATAGTCTACATGCCAGGCTAGATATGTTTCTATGTAACCACAAATGTCCACAAGGATACTAGACACAGGAAACTTGAGATGCATGCTGGCCGATCACAGCCCCCTATAAAACATGATACCAAAATGGAACCTGAGTTTCAGAGCATTGCAGGATGTAGTGCTCAAAGACACTGTTGTTAAGGCTATAACAATACTTTACACACAATGTGAAGACAGCCAACAATGGACTACTTGAATGGGATGCATTCAAGGTGGTGCTAAGGGACTTATGCATTAAGACCACACATGGTGTTAGAAAGGGTCTGAACATGGATATCTTGAAAATGGAGGGGGAGATTCGCAGAGAAGAATTTAATCATGAGCAGGGGAATGTCCAAACCCTGAGGGCAATGATAGCGAAGCTTAAAGACCTAGAACACAGCCTGGGAAGGATGAACTACTGTGAATATCTGGCCTGACAGCACGGAGAGGGCAGCAAATCAGAGCAGATGCTGCCTTAACTCCTGAGGACTCAGGCAAACATGACACCCATAGGGGTTTTATGAGTGGGATGGTTAAGATGATATCAGTTTGGCCTTTAAGGAATACTACACCATGCTCTTCAAAGCACTGGGCAGTCCACAGGAATGTAACCCAGGCACAGAACACCCATGGATGGACCAGGAGTGAGAGCTACTTTTGAAAAGTGCAAATCATGGCACGCTACTAAAAGCCAAGCAACTAGCTCATTTTTCCTAGAGATCTTCAAGGCCCACCTTCATTGAATTTGAGCCTAATTTCCATGGAGCCAATACTATGCTTTGAACAAAATGATAGGAGATTCTTAAAAAACACTGATATGAATGACACCTGATTTGTGTTGTCACCATGCAGAGATTGTTCTAAGCATGCATACCACACTGGTTGTTGGTACCATTCCCCAAACACGTCACAAGACAGTACTCTGAGACATATACATCAACCATAAATGCTGCATCATCCAATAATACTATAACATTCGTCCTTTGCACTTGAAATTGAATTCATTTTGCGTTCTTGATGTTCTCCTCCTTACTTTTCTGGCATACATTTCTCCCTACTTGCACTCCTGTGCCAGAATTAAAATTGCTGGAGCAATAAGCAATCTGCTTGGAAAAAACTGACAAAATTGGCTATCCATAGAAGAACAGTGGATGGAGGGTCAATCCTCACACATGACTATGCACCACAGTGCCTATGACAGCTGGTGCATTGGGTAACTGGGAATTGTAGACAGAAACCGTTAAGTCACTGTTATGTAAGGTTAAAAGAAAAGAACGGAGGTACTCTTAGCAATGCTGCAGGGACGGCTAAGCAGTATGTCAAACTGCTGCACATGCCAGGTTCTTAGGAGTCCAAAAAGGGCTGAGTGGCCCCACCAGAGTGATAAGTGTGAGACACCCACTTAATGTGTTCTAGGTCAGGACCTCTCCCTTCTCGATGACCAGCAATGCACTGCTATAAGCAACTTTTCCCTACCCGGCTGTCAACTGTTACATGGAAAAGGAGATTCAGTAAAGCTTATGAAATTTGCCAATGCCTTCCTCTCTCAGAGCCCTCCAGATACTAAATAGTGATACTCAAGAGTGGTCTCAAAATGGCCTCTGAAGCACCAGCTACACAAGTTGCATGGAAGGGGGGGCTCTAAAAATGCAGCAAATCAACTTTAAGAGAAGTCTCAGAAAAAAAGATAGTTTAGTTATCAAATATAAGTACAAGCCGCATGCTAAAACTGAAACTCTAAACTTTCACATTGGTTGCTTTTTTAAAATAAAAGTACCTACCGTAACTTGCAACCGTTTGGTGGCCCCAGGCCTAACACTTTGTGCGCTCCTCATGCACTGTGGTATGCAGCTACAAAGCCAGACGTAGTCCTGATTCTTATAATACGGCTATGGTTTCAAGGCTGCTGCTCACACAGATCAGCGGTTTTAAAATGTGGTTCCAGGCACCAGAAGGCAAGTGGCATGGTTTTCAGTGGGCAGTCCATTACTGCTCACGCCGAGCTTTCTGCACCAACGTCACCTGCTCTACCTTGCATACTCAATTCAACCAATGTGAAATGCTGGTTTAGGTGAGGGCAGGCAATGAGCACAGGAATTAAAGGGGCATACTAGTAGCTCATGATTGACCAGTACTGGATAAACCTCTATTCATTCAGAAAATCTGTGAACAGATAGATCAGATAGCACACAATAAAATGGATTCCCCACTGAGTTTTACACTGCCTACAAGGAAATACTTGCCCCAAACTGTCCAACGTTTATAAGGAGGCCAGAGAAGTGGGACATCTGCCAAACACCATGAAAGAAAGACTCATAGTGATGTTACCAAAGCAAGGTAGAGACCCCCTGGATGTCTGTCCAATTGGCAATTGTAAACCTAGATCCCAACATTTTGGAGAAAAAACTTGCAAACAGGCTGTTAGACATAGCACATTCTGTGGTTCACCCAGACCAGAATGGTTTTGTACCTTGCAGGAACACTTTCCTAAATTTACAATGTTTATTGAGTCTAATCGATGGAACAAGCAGAGTGGATCACTGCAGACAGCAGTCATTGTCTCACTTGACGTTGAAAACGCATTAAACATACTTGGCGCCCCTTCCTGATGCACGTACTGCAGGAGATGGGGGTTGGCCCAAATTCTCGGAAGTGAATTTGAATTCTCTATATGGACCTTGTGGTAAGGACATGCACAGGTCAAGTAGTCTCCAGAGAGTTCTCCATAAACAGATGGAACAGGCAGGGATGCCTACACTCGCCACTCATTTTCGCCATAGCCATTGGCATGTTTGCTTAGAATTGTGGAGGCTGCTTGGGGCATTCACCACGGAAATAAATTACAAATTATCTCACTATTTGCAGATTATGTCGTGGTCTACCTATACGATGGGCTGTGTGCATTTCTGCCAAAATGGAAATACTTGAGGAATGTAGTGCCTACTTTGGTTTACATGTAAATTGTAACACCCTCCTATTGAAAACAGAGTGGGCCATGGCATGTCATTGAGAATGAATAGCACTTAGACTCCTCTGGGTACCTGGGAGTGACAATGCATTCTGCATATGAGGCACTTATGGACAGAAACCTAGAAAGAGGGATGGCAGCAACAAGGCAGTCCTGCAACTTCTGGACCACACTGTCATTATCCCTCCTGGGCAAGATAGCAATGGAGGAGATGCTGGTCCTGCCTCTGTTACTACATCTTTTCTCAGCCCTTCCAATTTACTTTCTAAGACAATAACTAAGGTCTCAAATGGTATCTGAGTTTGGGCATGGGGAGGAAATGAGTGGCACTTGAGATGTTTTATAATCCTATAGACCGGGGAGGACTTGATGCCCTCTGAGATTTACTAGGGTGCAGCTCAACGTCAATGGGTGATGAGGTGGATTATTGGTTTGCAGGAAAAATGAAAATTGCAGTGTTTGAGAACTTAGATATGACTGAATTACTTCATGGGCTCATGTTGAGGGGGCAGTCCCAGGGCTCCCGACAAAATTAGTGATGTTAGTGAAATATTGCTGACAAAGATATGTTCACTTATATTATAGTGTTTTCCCATAGGCCCTTGGCATCCCAGTATGGGCTGTGCCTCTGATTAGGACATTGACTATGACACATGGGAAGAACTCATGGACGGAGGTGGGCATCTTGATTCTTGGAGACTTGTACATTCATAGAACTCTACAAATATGGGATGATGTACAAGAAACATATGTTGAGGGCTCTGGCCATATTGCACTAACATGCAATTTGGGACAATTGCGGTTCTTGGATCGAGCATGTCAGAAATGATACAGCTCCTACTGACTCGTGGCATGAACAGGAGTGCAGTCACAGCACTCTATTCCATGATATTGACACCTATGCTTGCACTCATGACACCTCAAGAGAAATGGGAGAGGTGTATGGTAAAACACATTGCAGATAAAGACGAGGCTGAGGTTCTTAAGGCCGTACAGTGAGTGCCCCGAAATGGCTGGTAAAATAAACCCAGTTCAGCTGAGCATACAGTCCACATGTTTTCAGCATGCCTGTAGTGCCAAGCGGAAGATGCAGGTTTCTGCCACATGGTGTGGCAGTGTCCTTTTATTGAACATATTGGCAGAGGACACAAAGGGATATGATCAAGAGGCCAGTGGAACTAGACCCCATGGTGTGTCGTCTGGGTTATAGGCTAAATTTAAAAGGACCAAACACCGAGCATAATCTATTGATTTGACCCTGGTCCTCTTAAAGCGGTGCATAGCAATGTCATGGAAAAAAGCAGTGACCCCTGACGCAAGTATAGATTTTTGGATGAAAGACCTGATAAGATAGGCAACTGGAGATGCAGACTCCCTATAGGAACTTGGCGGTGGGGATGGTGAATGGAATGATGTGGTCCATGTAGAATACGAATCTGCTAGCATTTGAGGCAAAGTCCGGTATGAAACCTTCCTGAAGATGGTATTGAGCTGTAGGCTCACAGTGGGCTTCAAGACAGAGGCAAGCAGATAGGGAAAATGACAAATCAGTGGAATGCCGGCATGGAAAGGCTTGTGGTATGCTACACAATCTTAGATAATCATGGGTTACCCAAGAAAACTTGAACAGGTTTTGTAGATTATTCAAGTTAAATGCTGGGTGAGCTACTACCTTTGGTAGGATGGAGAGTCAGTAGAGTGTGTGGGGGTGGAAGACAATTTCTTATTATGTTTTGTACAATGCTATGTTCTAGTTGTCAAGTATGCAAACCTGTCAATTAAAGAAATAGATCGAAATGCAGAGTTTAGGACAGCAGGGAGTAGGGGGGCATGAGGGGGCCTTGAATGCAGAAATGAAGGCAGAAATGAGTATTGTGGGCCTCAAATGGATGTTCACTTCACTCTTACATGTCGACTGATTTATGCAGAATTGTATAGTGTTTTTTCACACCGTGATGGTACTGAAAAATTAAAATAAATAGCAGTTTTATAAAAGAAGAGAGCTTACCCTCTAGACCAGTGGTTCCCAACCTTTTGACTTCCGTGGACCCCATTTTATCATTACTGGAACCCAGGGACCCCCACTGAATCATTATTGGAATTCGGGGACACCCCACTGAGTCATTACTGAATGCTGAGGACCTAATCTGTTAATATAATTAAATTTTCTAAGCAGTCGGGACCCCCCGAGGAGGCTTCGCTGACCTCCCAGGGTCCCCAGACAACAGGTTGGGAACCTCTGCTCGAGACAATAGGTAAGGTTCAAGGTTCCAAAGTAGCCCTGGTACGTGCTCCAATCAAGAAATAAAATGTTGGAAACACAATGCGTGAAATACTAATAGGAAGTCCAATACAAATGGCGATGGTAAACAGGAGATAGTGGAGATTGTAGCTAAGAGATGGTAAACATGGAGGAAACTACATTGACCACTGTTGGACTTTTTGCTATTTACAGGGTC
Organism: Pleurodeles waltl; assembly: GCF_031143425.1. Classification (NCBI taxonomy): domain Eukaryota; kingdom Metazoa; phylum Chordata; class Amphibia; order Caudata; family Salamandridae; genus Pleurodeles; species Pleurodeles waltl. Next base: position 1,220,156,543 of record NC_090444.1, read on the forward strand.
TTCCCCAATCTTTTTGCCTCCTGCCTCCTATTTGTTCTGGCCTTTTTGTGTTGGCTTTAGGACTCTCAGCTCTTTACCACTGCTAACCAGTGCTAAAGTACATATGCTTGCTGTGTAAATGTTATTGTTGATTGGCTTATCCATGATTGGCATATTTGATTTACTAGTAAATCCCTAGTAAATTGCACAAGAGGTGCCCAGGGCCTGTAAATCAAATGCAACTAGTGGGCCTGCAGCACTGGTTTTGCCATCCACATTAGTAGCCCTGTAAAGATGGCTCAGACCTGCCACTGCAGTGCCTGTGAGTGCAGTTTTAACTGCCAATTCGACTTGGCAAGTGTACCCACTTGCCAGGCCTAAACCTTCTCTTTTTATACATGTAAGGCACCCCTAAGGTATGGCCTAGCTAGCCCCATGAGCAGGGTGCAGTGAATGTTAAAAGTGGGACATGTACTTATGTGTTTTACATGTCCTGACAGTGAAATACTGCCAAAATCGTTTTTCACTGTTGCAAAGCCTATCTTTCATAGGTTAACATGGGGGCTGCCTTTAAATATGATTACAGCGTAAATTCCCTTTGGGAGCAGATAGACATGTGGAGTTTGGGGTCTCTGAACTCACATTTTTTTTTTTTTTTGTGAAGTTGTTTTTTAGATTGCGTGTTTGAAAATGCCACTTTTAGAAAGTAGGCATTTTCTTGCTTAAACCATTCTGTGACTCTGCTTGTTTGTGGATTGCCTGTCTGGGTCAGTTTTACAGTTGGGCTGTTTGCACCTCTCTCTAGACAGTGACACAAAGGGAGCTGGGGTGTAGCCTGCATAGCCTGATGAGCCATCTGTGCTGGGAGGGAGGGGAGGAGCGGTCACTTACACCTGAAAGGGCTGTGCCTGCCCTCACACATTGCAGTCTCCAACCTCCTGCTGTGTGTCTGGGGCCTGGCCTGGGCAAGGCAGGATCTTACAAACAGGAGAGACTTTACTTTGAGGTAGGCCTACTTCAAAGACAGAAAGGTGTATAAGAAGAGCACCCAAAATCCCTGAAAGTTATATCACTTCTGTAATCAAGAGAAACATCTGCCAAGGAGAAGAGCTGAAGAGCTGAGAAGTGCTGCCCTGCCTGTGACTGTGCTTTGTGGAGCTATCCTTCAGTTGCTGCTTCTGCCTGTGAAAGGGAACAAAGACTGGACTTTGTTGTGCATCCCTGCTTGTGAAGAATCTCCAAGGGCTTGAACTGAGCTTGCCTCCTGATGTTGAAGTCTCATGGCCATCAAAGACTTCCCCTGCCAGCACCTGGACTCTCTGCTAAGACTGCTGCCCTGCCAAGTGGTGCCCTATCCAGTTCCTGGGCACTTGAAAGGTGAAGTAGGCAGACAAAGACTGAAAATCCACACACAGACTGCCGTGCGGGGAAATTTTTGACGCACCTTCCGTGACTTGGCTGATAAACGATGTGCCGCCTGCTTCACAGCTGAAATCAACACTCCACCTGCATCACGGCTGGAAGATCGACGCAACATGGCTGGAGAAACGACGTGCAACACCCGCTAATGGAGGCTGATAACCACGCAAATCTCACGCAGCATGGTTTTGTGATACCGTGCAATTGAATTCTCAAAACAACATCGCTGGGCACAGAAAAACAACGCAAAGCCTTCCCATACCCGAGTTGCCTGTCGGGATCGATGCATCGCTCTCTTGCGGGAGAGAAGAACCGATGCACGCTGACTGGAGGAAGAATCATGCATGGTCTCGCTTGCGAGTGAGAAATCGACACATCGATGGCCCTTTTTCAATGCACACTCACCCGTGTGACTTTATTTTGACACTACCCAGGTACTTTTATGAAATAACAGCATTCTCACTGATTTCTGAAGGATTTAAGACTTTAAGTCTTTGAAAATTCAGAACTTGACTTGTGTATTTTGTTTTTTTGTCGTTTTGGTCTTGTTTTGTCTAGAAACATATTCTCTATTTTTCCAAACCTGTGTTGTGCCATTTTGTAGTCTTTTCACTGAGTTACTGTGTGTGTTGGTACAAATACTTTACATATTGCTTCTGAAGTTAAGCTGGTCTGCTCGTGCCAAGTTACCAAGGGGATGAGCTGGGGTTAACTGAGTGTGATTCTCCTTTACCCTGACTAAAGGAAGGGTCCTTGCTTGGACAGGGAATAACCTGACTGCTAACCAAACCACAAATCGATGAGAAGATTGAAAGGGTATTGGTAAATGCAACATTGCCATTAACAAGTGGTGTGATGTAAAATCTTCTGACCTATACATAGTGAGACAGGCTTAGAATTTCTAGTTCAGTTTTTAGTTCAATGAAACAAAGTCAACTTAGAGACGAATTGTGATTGAATCCAGTCCACAATCATATGGCAAAATATAGCTTTGAAACAAGTACTGACATATTGCCACATAGCCTAATGCCTGCGCCAGGCATAATGTAAGCAAAGGGGATGTTTCCTCATTAGTGGGGCTGAAGAAATGGTGCAAAAAAATCTAAGAGATTTATTTGTATCATTTTTTTGGCACTGTTAACACCTGCTCAGAGCAGGCATTAAAAGGAGGCACACCGTTGTTTACGATGGGCCTCAATGGGCTTTGCAGGATTAGCCTCAACATTGTTGAGGCTAACCCTGCAAAGCTCCGAACTAGCATAAAAAATTCTGATGCTGGTTCCCTAACTACTGCCATGGTGTGCGGTATCTTAGATACAGCGTGCAAAGGGTGCAGCACCGCTTTTCTTAAATTTGGGCCTAATTACTATTATATATTTACGATAAACCTGCATTTAAATATAAAAACACTTCAAGACACAGCTAATGCCAACCCATTTGACTGACAGCATGCAGTTCTAGTCTTGAGGTACAAGGAACCCCTGCACTTCATTGTCTTAAAGACAATGCAGAGCAGGTCAAACATTTACAATTCTATCAAAATATAAAAAAAAGAAGAAATGCACTTTAAAAATGATGCATTAGGCGCCTTTGTTCTGTAAACGAGGTAATATTTTGGGAAAACAGTGAAATGTATGATGATCTCGAGGCACCTCTGCAAAGAACACACAGAATCAAATCATCCATTACTTATGTGTTGATCTGTCCTTATACATTTCGACATAGGATTGTTGTCATTACTTTTGTTAATAATAATAATAATAATAATAATAATAATAATACACTTTAATGGAGTCGCTTGGTGCTTTGTGTATAGTATCATCTCTCGATTGGCTAAGTGAAAAAGTTACTGCTGCAACAGAAAAAATTTATGAAGAGTTGAAAGGTCAAGTTTTTAATTTTCTTTTGAAAACTCAACAAAGTTACGCCCTTGTGAATGTTCATTGAGATACTATTCCGCATCTGGGCTGCTGCCATTCTGAAAGCCTTTCCTCCCCATGTTTTTCAGTTTAATCCGTGATATGATATACTTCAGTGCAGAGGTGGAAAGAAGCTGTCGTTAGAGTTCATATTAAACACGTTTCTGCTTGATAAGTGTGGTGCCTGTGCCACGAAAATAATGGTTAACAATGGATGCCACTTTGACCTGGACTCTTTTTATGATTGGTAACCAGAGGAGTTTACCCAGATGGCCAGATATCTTTGGAAAAATATTCAGCTTGAGTAAGAGGCTGATGGCAGCATTTTGAGTATGTTATGATCTGGTGACATTGTGAGAGTACCTGACTAGAAAAATTGCATTTCCCTAATCCATTCTGGCCTGGATGTAAACTACAAAATCACTGACAATGATTGCAGGCCTCGAGAAAACTCTTTGATAATAGCCACAGATGCCTGGCTCCAAAGGGACATTATTGTCACTAGTATTAGAGGCTGCTAGATGAAAAGTAATAATGTTCCACCTGGTGTCTATCTTTCGATTCTTATTAATATTAGATGCCAGACTGAACTTGGAGAGTACCTGCAGTGTCTTTGCACCGGCCACCCAGTGTTGAGTGCCACTCTCCTGTAAAGCAGTACGGCTTTGTGGTACGCTACAAATGGAATAACTTCCTTTCTTTGGTAGAGGCTACAGTGGCAAAAAAACGTATTACCACGCAGAGGTGGCCTCAAAATATTTGCCATGTTCTTGCTTTTGTGCTTGAGATGGAAAGGGCTGTGATGAAAGGTTATGCTGTCCAGTGACTGTATTGCTGACCTTGAAACCTAAGTTGTAATCTTGCATTGGAGATTCATAAATTGTGTGATCTGGGCATTTGGGTGTGATTTTCTATGTTATATTTTACAATAACGTAATGAAGTGAACTCTAATTACTAATGCCCTTAGTTGTAAGCCATAATGTTACTCTTTGGGTCTACCGCCGATATATCAAACACATTAAACTAAAAATAAAACAAATGTTTAGAAAATAGACCCATATTTATCTTTAGCTTTAGGTGACAAAATAACATAGTACGAATATGCCCCACCAGGGGCATACTCACACGCCCCGCTCTGGGCCTCTGCGCAGGTACAGCACATGTTTCCTGCATGTTTGCGAGTTAGTGCATGCGCAGTCTACCTCAAACCTAACTTAAAGCATGTGCTGTAAATAGTGAGCTATCATGAAAGACAGGCTCGTGGCTGGTTATCTAACTCTTAGTTACTTATTTATTGATGGATCTAAGGCCAGGTCACAGTGCTGGGTTTCAAACCGGTGACTTCTATGTTAAATATACCTCCAACCTTAGGCATGTATACTGGGAAAGGTAGGCAACTCTGATTAATGCCAAAGAGCTATACCTGTGTAGCATTACCAGTTCCAAACCTCTTATGATAGCCATGAACCACATACACTAAGTAGTTAAAAATGGAAAAGAAAACAACCATGGTTAATTTGTGCCAACTAGAAAATTATGGAATTTCATTGTAAAGGTCGATATAGTACTACCCTTTAAATAGGCTGTCCATGTTCTACAGTAGTCTTACTTTCAAACACATACCTGAAAGTGAAAAGCATGACTTTTAAACTGATCTTCAAACATGTATTTGAAACACTGACAATCATTCTGTAGTATGCACCTGGGACTTTAAATGCCTCTCAATTACCTGCATAAGCAATTTGAAATACTTCAAAAAGCATATTAAGTGCACATTAGGCACAGCGTGTACCACTAATGGGTTGAGAGATTGTTACATTGTCCTCTGCAAAAACCTTTTAAAACACGGGAAGAAGCAGATTACTTCCAAACACGGGTCCAATTGCATTTATTTCATATATGGACCAGTACAACATGCGGTACAAGGGCAGGTGGAGTCCAGGAAGATGTGGAATCCTTCGTCACATTTCTTCAGTGGAATCAACAGTGAATGTGGTGAATGAGAAAAGAATGCACTGTTCAAGAGAGCTTAAACAACAATCCTTTGAGGCTCTGTCACGAGCTTCATAAATACGCAATCGAATTTAAATTCAGCAGTCATCTTAATACCTGGCCGTAATATTAGATCGTGTTTACTCAAAAACTCTCATTTCTCATAATAGGATTTGAAAAGGGGGGTGCAATACAGTGTCACGGGCTAGCCAAAACCCTCACAAACGGAACCATATTGTTATACCCAATAATATCAGAATTTGAAAACAACAAATATTTTTGCCTTTTCAGACCAGCGTGTCGCTATAAAATTCAGCAAAGGCTATTTTAAACGAGAAGCGCTCTGCTGGGCAAGAACAGTTGGGTTTTTGTTCATGCAATGAGCCTTTGGGCTGCAGAGACATGGGTCATTAAATGAGTGACATCGCTGTACATTTTGTCACTGACACAGCACTTCATTTGTTACAGCACAAACCACATTTCTTCGTGGGCAGTGAGAGAGTATTATTTGGTTTTACGAGTTCTTCGGGAATTGCTTGCACTGCCTGTTTTATGTTGTAACATTGGCTTTTATTGGTATACGAGTTTGTCACAAACCACAAACTCAAGGTTTTGTTTCTGTTTATTTATTTTATGTGAGAAATATGGGTCGAAGGGTCCCATGGTCCCAGGGCATTAGGCTTAAGGGTATTAGGTACTAACTGATGGCATTCACCACCGGTGTCCTGGGACGGCATTCTGGGAACACCAGAGTTAGAACCAAATATCTAATTGTATTACTAGACTCTCAGGGTATTGATGCACAGTTGTCAAAGGCATACTCAGAGGTACTGTGTGCTAAGTCTTAGAACTCAGCAATGAAACATTAAAGCACCACAGTCTAACACTCTTATTAAGCGCCTTGAGACCCTCACGGGTGAGTAGTGGCGCTTTCTAAAAACTTATTGATTGATTGAGGTATTTCTTTTTGGATGCCCCATTAAATTGTAAGGTTTGCATAGGCCATACCTTTGTATTCAGAGTCCCATTACCGACTTGCTACCGGTGTATAGACACCAGGCTGACACAGACAGTAATCGTACTTTCTCAACCCACACACGCAGGCAAGTGAGTACACATATTGTAATCAGAGCATAGCCTCTCCCCCCAACTGTGTAGAAGCAGGCCTTAGTTTAAAAGGTGGGTAGCGGTGATTATCACTCAAAGGCATGTTACCAGAAGCTTATGTTAATGAGGCTCAATCAGTGAGACTAAATCATAGCAGAGATACATAAACCAGGCAGTCCAAATTCTAAATATTTAAGCTAGCCAGTACCCACTTCCTCGTATTTGATTTCAAGGACAGGTATCATTAATATGAAAACAGATAAAAACACAAAACACATAGAGTCTATGAGTGGATATATATATATTGTGTATAAATAGAAGTTGCGGTGAAAAATAAGGATGAAAGGGAAAGAATATCATTATGGATAACAGCCAAACACATGGGAGGAAATGTTAATTATAGCAGCATTTATATCAGCTCTGATATAGTTGCACATCTCCTATATGTTTCACTAATGTGAATTCTAAGTTTAAATGTTATAGCTTTGTTATTTTTGTAAAACTGTATTTATGATATTTGTTGTGTACACCATGAAGTCACAGGTTGGTTAATAGCGCACCAAGGCCCATATTTATACTTTTTTAGCGCAGCATTTGCACCACTTTTGACACAAAAGCGGTGCAAACTTACAAAATACAATTGTCGCAAATGCGTTGCTAAAAAAGTATAAATATGGGCCCAAGTATTCTGAATGTTCTGAAACACAGACCGGTATCTGCAGTGTTGATTCAGAGGAGGGACGAGGAAGTTTCATGGGACTTTTTTGAAAGAGAGAAGAGTAGGGAATATATGTGTGACAGGAGTTTGTTTAGTCGTCTGGGGCCTTTACGGAGAATTATATCGGCCTAAGCAGGTGTAAAGGAGGTGATAAACAGGAGGCTGTTGATCGAATTAATTTAGACTTTTGCTGACAAATCAGATGACTTTTGAGAGCTCTAGTGGCTGCCTCCAAACATCTTCGTATCAGGCTGTTTCTTTTTTTTTTTAATTTGAACCCTCGACTGTTAGGAAACCAGAACTGTCTTGTATTCCATGGTGGGCCTCTCAGCTGCATTCTTGACTTTCTCAAGTATATTTGGCTGTTATTCTGGGATATTGGCGTAAAGAGAGTTTGCATAATCAATGGTGGTGTTGATCAGGGTACTCAATAGATTTGATGTGCAGAGTAGGTAGGCCTTCCCTGGTAGCCTGTATACATTTTGTTCTTATTGTAACATGACCATGTGTGGTGTTCATACCGAGATCAAGGAGAACACTGATAGATTCCTAGCTGAGAGTACAAAGGAAGGGGTAGGTCTGAAGACAAGTGGGCGTCAACGTTGGTTTAATTGAGTGCAAGGCACTGCTCTTCGTGCACTCTTCAATGATGCACAGGCTTTTTGCGGTGTAAGAAAAGGTTTCAAATATGCTGTTCATCAGATAGATAAAAAGTGGTCATCATAACAGAGGAATGTGTGGTTAAAAAGTCTGTGTTTGAAGCAGTGGGGTGGAGACAGTGTGTATGATCAGCATTCAGTATTTGGGGGACATTTGGATGGTTTTGTATATTTCCTGAGATCCACTGAGTGTGGACTGGACAAAGATTACGGATGAGACATTTCGCTCCTAGGAAAGTGTTACAGTTCTTGACTCTGGAGAGTTTGGAACTAATCTTGCACGAGGAGGCTTCTAACTGGCAGTAGATTTGCTTTCTTGAATTGCTAGGGAGAATAGGGTGTTGGGGGGCTGATGAAGCAGAGAGGATTGGGGCAATGGGGCGGTATAGAGTCAGGCTTGTGTGGGGCTCTGTAGCATATTGTGTCCATTAGCTAGGACCTATGTTTCAGTGTGTTAGAAATGGGGTTTCTGGTTGGCTAGGATATGCACCTGGGCCAGGCAGAACCCACCCACCCTAGTGAGGGCAAGGGAATTACACACCCAAGATAACCCCTGCTCACCCCCTTGGTAGCTTGGTACGAGCAGTCAGGCCTATCCCAGAAGCACTGTGTAAAGCGTTTGCACAACACACACAACACATGTGATGCACTAGCCCCACCACAAAGGAAGCACACACCAAGTTGTATAAAAATAAACTGTATTGTACACATCATTAGACCAAACACAACATGCCAATAAACCCTGCTAACCAAGCAGTTGTCAGAACATTACACAGTACTATTACTCTGCAAAAGCCAGCACTAGTCACATAAAATATATGGGGGTTACTGGTTATCCTGCAACATAAGCAGTAGTCAGGTAAACATTACCAAAATGTGCATATCAGGGTAGAAGCACATGTTACCTGAAAGGCATGAGGTCACAGTAAACACATTACTAATAATGCACTTGCCCTAGTGACCATACCGTCATAAATGAATGCCCATAACAGGAACATCTGAACATCAGAGAACACATGGCAAGTCAGCAAAAGATATCACCATAAAGGTATCTGTTATAATGAAATGCGTGATCATTACTGCCTAGACGTCAGTATGAATGCCCAAAAAGTTAAACATCACCAACAAGGTAAAAACAGTATCAGGTAATGCACAGTGAACATCATCTTGTGCAAATGTCACCCAATACACGAGGGATGTCTAGAACAGGCGAGCATTCCTTGCTGGTTTATAGGCAAAATCCTTGTGGCGACAGAAGGGGGAAGGGGGCTCCAGCACTCCTTCTTCACTAAAAGGAAGCCATCCGAATATGGGTAAGAGAGGGGGCGGCATGCAGCCCTTTGGGGAGGACCCTCCCAGAAACAATGTCAATCTGCGGCACAAGTTGGCCCCGGGGACTTCTGGGGCCACGAATGGCCCCCACAGGGGCAGGTAAGCCAAAAAGAACGCAAACAAAGGTTGGAGAGTCATGCTCCTCTCGTAACGACAGGGGAAGAGGGGACTTACCCTCGCCTTCCCGTGTCCTGCTCCTCTGGTGACCCCTCCTCATCTGGGGGCACCGTACACACTCTCTCTGCCGGGTGGGACCTCCAATGAGGTCTTCCTGCCGCCCAGTGAGAGGAGAGAGGCTCTTGTTGCCTCTCGTGCCTTGGGGAACCATGTGTCTTCTGCCGAGCGAGCTAAGCTGACGTTGCAGACTCTGGGGTGGCCCTGAGAGTAGGAGGGACCTCCAATGAGGTCTCCTTCCATCCTGGGTTGCTCTGGCGCACTCGGCCGCACCCGATCTGGTGCAAGAGTGTCATTGAAGTCCAGGGCTGTGGTGGTGATTGCAGGCTTATGCCTCGGGGCACTGTTCTCAGTGCGACTTGCTCAGGGGGCACCACTAGGAGCGCACTCTCTCCAGGCTTTATTTCCTCATGGCCCGTGGGCACAAAACACAGCACGCCTTGGACGCACTTTGAAAATATGAGCTGGTCATTTCTCCGGCAGCCGGAGCAAGGAAACGCATTCCAATCGCTTTAGCTATTAAAAACAAGGCTCCCCCGAGGTGCTTATTACATAAAGAAAAGTTCTCACTAGGCACTTAGATCCAACAAAGGGGGCTTCAAACACAGCACTGTCCTCGCACCAGGAAGCCAATTGTTGCAGAGGGCAGAGGGCCACAGCACCCAGCCTCTGGGGACTCACGTGAAGCACAGGGCAGCAGGGTCGAGCAACAGGCCAGCACAAAGGGGATGCAGTCAGTGGCAGTTTCTCCTAGTGACCCAGCAGGCCACATTTCAACACATCGGCAGCAGTCCAAGGTGGTTTCTGGTGAGTCCCTCCAACAGCATTCTGTGTCCATTTCCTTAAGAAGTTTCTTGTGTGTTTTACATGGGGAAAATCCCCTGTACTTATACTCAGTTTTGCAAAGTACTCACAAAAAGGGGGAGAAGATGTTCCAACCAGTTACAACTGGTTCTAGGAATGTCCCCTCTCTCCTCCAGCACAGGCTCCAGACATCAGTTGGGGGTAAACAAGCCCTTTGTGTGAAGCCAGGGCACAGCCTTTACAAATGCAGGTGTGCCCCAACTCCTCTTCTCTATGGCCAGGAAGATCATTCAGTATGCAGATGCACCTCTGTGATACCTCCACCCTCCTGTGTACAGGCTGTCTGAACAGTTTGCACAAAGCCCAGTTGTCACTCTGCCTCAGGCGTGGATTGGAGTCAAGCTGCAAAACACCAGAGTCATAAGAGCAGGAAATGCTCGCCTTCTAGAAGTGCCATCTCTATAATGGTAATAAAAAAGCTACCTACACCAGTAACCAGCATTTCTCACTACCATTACAATCATACCAAACATGCCTATGCTAACCCTCATAAATCAGACAATACCCCCTAGTGACAAGGCAGGGCATTTCCAATGCAATCCTATGAGCAAGGCAGCACTCATAGCAGTGAGAAACCAAATAGGCTGTTTGTCACTACCAGGACAGGCCCCACAACGAGGCGCATGTCCTGCCTTCTACATACATGGCACCCTGCCCATAGGGATAGCAAAGTCCTACCTCAGGGGTGACTTACATGTAGTAAAAGGGGAATTCTAGGCCTGGCAAGTAAATTTAGATGCCGGGTCCGTGTGGCAGTAAACTGCGCACACAGGCCCTGCCTGAAACAGGTTTGAAAGGCTACTTCAGTGGATAGCGCAAGCAGCACTGCAAGCCCACTAGTAGCATTTAATTTACAGGCCCTTGGTATAGAGATACCACTGTACAAGGGACTTACAGGCAAGTTAAATGTGCCAATCTGGTGTAAGCCAATCATACCAACTTTAGTAGGGAAAGCACCTGCACTTTAGCACTGATCAGCAGTGATAAAGTGCTCAGAGTCTTAGAGCCAACAGCAAGGGTTCAGAAAAAATAGAAGGAAGGAGGCAAAAAGTTTGGGGTCATATGACCCTGCAAAAAGGGCCAGGTCCAGCACAGTGGATATGATCAAGCTTCCATTAAAGATTTGTTAGGGCGAGGGGATGGTGATAGAAAACAGCAACCTGTGTACAAGGGTCTTTTACAAGAGCATTTTTGCTCTGTTGCAAGGTACAGCCTGTAGATCCTTTTGGTGTAAGAATGAGAGGGAAACAGGAATGGAGAACAAAATAAGTGAGTGATGGTCCCATTCTGAGGGAAATAGTTAAAAAGAAGGCTGATGATGTTCGGGTGGAAGACAAATGAAGACAGTGTCTTTTGATGTGAGTAACAGTGCTAGTGATGACTTTGTATTCGTGGATGCCAGTAATGCTGCAGAATGTGAAGTAAAGTGTGATCACACATGATGTCCGTCTAAAAATGTGAGTCTACCTTTACTGAGAGTTTGTTAGGCTTGAGGAAAAGAAGTCCAGGAATCTGGCAAAGGAAAATTTAGTTATGGGCTTTGTAGGCAGGCAGTATTACAGGATGGTTCCACAACAGTAAAAGGTTTGGTAGAAAGCATTTGGGACCTCATTTACTACGTTTTGGTGCAAAGCAGCACCACAAGCCTTTTTATTGTGCCACCCTGAATCAAAACGAAAGGGTATAAATGCACTCTATCTCTATGATGCAGTGCATTCCTTTCTTTGTCCCCTGAACTGGCGCACAAATTGCTGCCTAGCGCCAATGCAGGCACCCTTGCACCATAGTGCAACTGTGTCTGTGTTGCAAGGATGATATTTTATGTGCAGGAAGGGACACTTTCCTGCAAATAAAAAAAATCAGTAATGGTGTTTTCCTCTTTCTATGTGTGCTGTAGAATGCAGCACACATTGCAAGAGGAAATAATGTGGATAAATAATGTTATTGCCATTTTCACACCACGGCTGAGTTGACTTTGGAATTTGAAGCATTCCCAGCCTTGTAAATCTGCAAATGCATCAGATTCAATAGGATTCAGTAGGTGTTGCATGGGAACAACCACAGCAATACCCATGGAACCACACAGTGGTATGAGTGAAAAGGGTCCATATTTACAAGGCCATGAAAAGCTATGCAAAGAGGCTTTGCATGGTGGCCTTGTAAATATATGGGCCGGCACACAGCACCACTGGAGCATCAAAAAAAATGACGCTCCAGTGGCGCAGTGTGCCACGAGGGTGTTGAAAAATGAGGCCCATAGTGTCCAGATCTTGGTTATCAGAAGGGGCCAATGCATGCATGGAGTAGGGGTGGAGTTAGTGCATAATAGAAATGTTACCGCATTTTGTGGATTGCTTTGTCGAGTGGTTTAGAGCCAGGTATGAATTACAAGCTGTATGAGTTATGCAGAGTAGCAATGCGGAAAAGAGAGGCACAGAACAAGATATTTTCGACTGTCGGGTTGCTTTGCATTGGTGCATGTGTTTTTATGTTCAATACATCTGTTGCAGGTTTAGGTAGAGTACAGGGTGCAGTTTATTGGTGGCCATGAAGAGAGATCGTTGAAGAACTGGTAATGTTCATTGGTAGAGGACAGATGGGGTCTCATCAGAATAGGAAAGTGGTTTGACTTGAGTCGTAATAGGAGAGAAGGTAAGTAAGGTAAGTAAGGTGGGGCCAAAAGTATTGTAAGTACAAGTGTTCTGTTGTCTTAAACGTCAATATGCCAGGGAAACCAATCCACTTTGTCTGCAGTTAGTGGGTGCAGGGTAGAGACAGTACTCTTGCTCAGAAGAATCTGCGCAGGGGACCAGGAGTTCCTTGGTTCTTTGTGTTTTTTCTTTGAAACAGTAGAACGGAGGGCTTATGCACCCTGCTTAAATGCACCTTTGTCCAGAAGTGCACAGGGCTATTGTGCCTTCCTCTTTAACGCAGGCAGAGCTGTGTGTGCTAAGGAAATTTCTGGTCAATGTCCAAGATGGCCAGGGGTCCCTTGGGTTTTTGGATCTAATCTATAAAATAAGCAGTAGGTGGACACAGAAGCAAACTAGCACTCAGGCCTTGAAAAAAACCAGCAGGGAAGAATCTGTTCCTGGGATTATGGACTTGACTTCAAATAAACTGATATATTCTTAGTTGTACAGAAGATATACAATTTCTTGAAGGGGAGGACACAGGCACACACTATGCAGCATAGTACAACTCACAAAAACATTAGGGGGCATATTTATACTCCGTTTGCGCGGGAATTGCGTTGTTTTTTTTGACGCAATTTCGACGCAAAACGAACTCCATATTTATACTTTGGTGTTAGACGCGTCTAGCGCCAAAGTCCATGGAGTTTGCATCATTTTTTAGCGTGGACACCTACTTTGCATTAATGAGATGCAAGGTAGGCGTTCACGTCTAAAAAATCGACTCCGAGGCATGTGTGTCGGATTTATACTCCCGGGCAAAATTCACGCCCGGGAGTGGGCGGGTAAAAAAAAATTACGTACACCCGCTTTTGCGCCGTTTTTTAGCGCCTGCAAAAGGCAGGCGTTAAGGGACCTGTGGGCTCTGAAGGAGCCCAGAGGTGCCCTCCCATGCCCCCAGGGACACCCCCTGTCACCCTTGCCCACCCCAGGAGGACACCCAAGGCTGGAGGGACCCATCCCAGGGACATTAAGGTAAGTTCAGGTAAGTTTTTTTTTTTTTTTTTGTGGCATAGGGGGGCCTGATTTGTGCCCCCCTACATGCCACTATGCCCAATGACCATGCCCAGGGGACAGAAGTCCCCTGGGCATGGCCATTGGGCAAGGGGGCATGACTCCTGTCTTTGCTAAGACAGGAGTCATTTCTATGGGGGTTGGGAGTGAAAAAAAATGGCGCAAATCGGGTTGAGGCGAAAAAATTGCCTCAACCTGATTTGCCCCATTTCTTGACGCCCAAGCTCCATTTTCCCCTACGCCCGGCGCTGCCTGGTGTACGTCGTTTTTTTTAACGCACACCAGACGGCGCCGCCGGCTAACGCCGGCTAACGTCATTCAATAAATACGGCGCCCGCATGGCGCTTCAGAATGGCGTTAGGCGGCGCTAATTGTTTTGACGCAAAACTGCGTTAGCGCAGTTTTGCGTCAAAAAGTATAAATATGGGCCTAGGTAGCCTTCAGTCTACAATAATTCCAGACACCCAGAGTGAAAAACATGCATCTGTTACTGAGATTTATTTTTTAATATGACATTGTGAAAAAATATGAACACATCCTTAGGTCTCTTTGAACAGATGACTGTTTAAATAACATGTTTTTTGTTTATTCCTAATTTTACTTATTAGCAAATGAACCCATGAGCAACAATCTAAATTTGTCAGCGTGAGGGGTGGGGGCCGGCGAATGGACAGCCCCTTTTGCAATATAAAAAAATGATTGAATTAATCTGCTGGTTTTGTGGGAGGTCATTTATTAAACTGTCTTTATTATCATTTATGAAGTGTTTTTAGCTGACAATAATTTTTTTTTTTAAAGGAAATCTATTAGGAACATGTCAAAATAAGTTAAGAGACTGGTTTATTATCTGGAAAACAAAACACATCTCTGCTTGTCCAACATGCTCAGAGTTTGGGCTCATTGTACACCGACATATATTCATGCCACACACACTCTCGGTCGGGGGTCACCCCAAGGTGTGTGACAGGTGCCGCTATCTGTGCATCCCTGATTGACAGAGGATGCATTCAAATATGCACATTGAACACCTGGAGATTCTCTATGCAGTTCTGACTTTGAGCAGAGTATTGCACGGGCAGGCCACGTCAGATAAGGTTAAAACATGCCCCGTCTGCATTGCAGTTCCTCTACTCCACTGCAGATAAAATACACTCACAGTGGAGCACAGAATTACATTTTCTACTATCACGTGAATAGGCACATTTATATGCATGGGACACTTATGGGCTGTACAGTTGTCCTATACGTCGTATATGACGTCACATTTTCGACTTTTTCTGCATCATTTGATTAGCCCAACATGAATAACAAATGATTGATCTATATATAAATACACAGTTCAGTTATGTAACATTTTCTTCAGATCTGGAACCAGCTTTACACGTAAACAGGCCTTGATATGAGAAACTAATGCACAGAATAATTATCATTTATTGAAAACATCATACGTTGCATCATGTCTCAATTGCCTTATCCTTTGCAGGCTCTCCCTACAGAGACAAAATCACAATTGCCATTCTTCAACTGCAAGAAGAAGGAAAACTTCACATGATGAAGGAAAAATGGTGGCGAGGCAATGGATGCCCGGAGGAGGAGAGTAAAGAAGCCAGTGCTCTTGGAGTACAGAACATTGGTGGCATCTTCATCGTGCTGGCGGCTGGATTGGTGCTTTCTGTCTTTGTGGCAGTGGGAGAATTTTTGTACAAGTCCAAAAAGAATGCCCAGTTGGAAAAGGTAAGTACCGTCAGTATTCTACTGGCCGTTGTCAACTTTAGTCGCCATTAATGCCATCAATTGCTGTTTAAAAAATGGCGCCCTTTGTTTTGTTTCTATATTCATATGCAATAGGTTTCCTAGTTCACAATAATCTATTCTTGGAAAAAGTGATATTTACTTGACAACTTTCTTATTATTCATGCAATGAAAATATTATTTCCATATACTGGATGGGAACAGACAAATAAAAGCTTTGTTCTGATTCAAGCAATTGAGACAGCACATTTGAAGGGGATGAGGGGCCACTTTTGTATGACTGCTGGTCCTGTTCCAGATACAAGGCTTGCAGCAACTGGAAGGGCGAAAGAGGGAGCACTGATGATACACTCATTTTTGCATACCTGTCCTCTTTGTACAGGTGATCAGCTGGTGCTCTCCCACTTTTCTGTTAAGTACTCGGGGGCATAACAAAGTCCCCTGCAGCCAACGTTGGTGCCTTCAGGGGGAACCCAAACCCAAAATGGGGCCCATTCAGCCTAAGGCAAATGCATTTCCATTTATATCAATGGGAGGCTAGGGGATCCCTCATCACATTTTACTGGTGGGGGCATAATTTTGTTTTACATCACTGTATGGATTGGCATATATCATCTATGTAGGCAATGTGCTGAGGGACTGATGTTACCAGCAGGCTCCTCCCCCATACTCATCTCACATATAAAATAAAGTTTTACTTGTATGGGTCTAAAGATGTATATGCCAAAGCTAAGCTCTCTATTTCTACCCCTAAGTCAGGGGTGGTAGCGTAAAACTGTCCACCACATTTATCTATTACAAGAGTTGTGGCAGTCTCCAAGATAGAAAGGGGACATTTCTATATTTAAATCTTATTACAGTAGCCTTCACAAGGTCAGAACTGCTGTCTTTGAATAGCAGCTATGCTGTTTGGACATTCTAGTGCATGTCTTAACAAGGGCTGCAGTTGAGTTTGTGCATAATTCTTTCATGCCCCCAAAACAAAACTGGCTTGGGGCAAAATGTACTTTTAAGTTTTACATGTCTTGGTAGTAAAAGACTCCTAATTTAATTTCACTACTGCAAGGGCTACCTCTCCCATAGGGTAACATTAGATTACCTTATCACATTTAATACATCATAACTTCTATTGGGAGCAGGTGTGGAGATCAAGTTTGTTGTCTAAAGAATTGTAATTAAAAGCTCTCTTTAATGATAAAGTCAGATTTTTAGTTACAATTCTGAAAATGGAATTTTTTTGAAAGTTCATATTCTTGTTCTTATCATTTGGTGCCCGCACCCGGTGCCTAGGTAACATGACTAGGTGTAGCTGGCAGTTGGTCTTTGTGTACTGCTCCCAAAAGAGGTGTTGGCAGGATGGTTAGGGGAGGACCTGTCACCTACCACACTTGCACATCACAACAGCTCTGTCAGAGCACTCTCACAAAGGGTGTAACATTGGTCTTTTGTGACCCCAGATTCAAGCTGGGGCCTAGGCAGGAAGGAAGAAAACTCCACACACCTCTGGGGGTGGAACCCTCACAACCCTCTCCTAATTCAGAAATGCACACAAGGTATATATAATGGACCCTTAGATCCAAATCTTCAGTACACATCTGGACCTGTAGGTAAACTCAGGAGAAGAACCACTGTGGTGCTCTGTGGTGAGGACGGCCACTCTTCAGCTCTTCTGCCTGCTGCCTGAGTGAAGGAATGAACCTGCTTCTTGAAACTAGGAGCCCAATATTGTCTCCAAGAGCTAGTAGGCTGGCCTCCTGGGTCATCTCTAGCTCAGAACTTTGCACTGCTGCCAGCAGGCTTCCAAGAACCTGCGCTGAACAATGCATCCTTGGCACAGGCCTTCGCATCACAAACCGTACAATATCTTCGGAATAACAGTATGCAATGCATCTCAATGCAGGACTTCACATTGTGAGTCCCTCATCAATGGCATCCTCAAATATGAGGCAGGACCTCACATCACAGCTTCACAACTCCTAGGAATCGCCTTTGCTGGATGCATCCTTGACAATGGACTCCTCAACGCTCCAGAACATGGATTTAAGGCACTCTTGTTCAGCAGGTCTAACTGGGTCCCTGTAGCTAGATCGTGATCCATCGTAGCCAGCCTGAACCTATGACTTTGTCCTAGTGCGAAGCGACTAGACATCAAAAGTTGGCACTTTCGGCTTTTTGGTGTTATATTCAGGTAAATCTTTAAAGTTGCATATCTCCGGTTGCACTGATTGGATTTTTGTCTTAAATTATTTATTAAATTTTACTTTATTGTTCTCAATTGGTATACTTTTTTCTCGTGTTGTTTTCACTTTGTGATGGTTTGAAGTGCTGCATACATACTTTATACATTTCCTCTTAAGCCTGACTGCTCTGTGTCAAGCTACCAGAGGGTTAAGTTTAGGTTTCTTTGGGTTTGGCTTGTGACTTCACCCTGACAAGGATTGTGGTTTATGTTTGAGTGGGGTTTCGCCCCCTCAACCATTAACCCAGTTTCTTATAATCTGAATGTAAGCTGTGTCACAATTATGATAGTAGAGAGACTTTACTGCATGCTTCGATAGTTACATTGAGCTATAGATTATCTGAGTGCTTTTTAGGTATTGATTTTTTATTTTTTATTTCCCCACCACATACTTAAATTCCCTATTGTCACATTTTTGGGCGTGTGTTGGAAGGTGTCCTGCTAGCTGCATGAGGCTATCATGGAAAAAGTTTTCATTTAATCCTATAGTAAAGTCTCTACTAATATAAACTATGAGCTATTGTTGATCCAGCATTGTGTCACAATGCTCTCACATGTAGGGTACACTTGCTTTTAGCTTATAACATATCAGTGGTGTGGGTCACTCATCTTCTGCTTTGTGTATCCTTGTGACAGATTTTGTAACTTAATTGTATTGGATCTTCAAGAAAGACCCAGATAACCTAACGGTTGGCAAGCTTCTGAATTTAGCAGTTGTTTCTAGTTATGCACTATAAATATTGGAGTATGTTTCTTCACTGGTGATACATTTCTGATTTGGATGAGGCTGACTTTTCATGTTTTAATTCTGATTTAATTCTGATTATCTAAATACGACGAGACCCAACTGAGTCTTGCTCCATTTCATCCAATCTGTTAGAAATTGGGTTTTTGGTTGGTAGAGGTATGCACCCTAACCAAGCAGGAACCACAATCCTAGTCAGGGTAAATCAAATTCACATCTTAAATTAACCTGTGCTCTACCTCTTGTAGGTTGGCACAGGCAGGCTTAACATAAAAGGCAATGTGTAGAGAATGTGTGCAACACTTCAAACAGTAACACAGTGAAACCACTGTAAAAAGACTCCACACTGCATTTGAAAAATAGATTATATTTTTACGAATAAAACCGACAAAAGTCAAATAAGTAGAAGTTGAGATAGGACTTTTTCATGAAAGTGCTAACTGGGGCCATTTGGTCGCACTAAACAACACTGGGTCCAATCTGAAATGTCAAGCTGATTGTGCTGCAGCGCGGGTCGTACACAGGGACCAACCCAGGTCCAATGAAATAATAAATTGGTTAGAGAGATGTGTTGATGTCGAAAACAAGATGCGAGGAGCAGGGGAGGGGATGTGTTGTTGACGATCCTGAAGATGTAGGTGATGCATTGGCTTTGAGCCACGCAAAGTCTTAGATGCGTTGCAAATGGAGGCGATGCATCATGCAGTTGGCACTGCAGTATTCCCAATCACCGCAGCAGTGGTGCAGCGGCGCCTTTGATGGCATTGCGAAGATGTCAATCCCTGCAGCAGCAGTGATGTGTTACCGACGATGGAGATACGCAGGTTTCGATCATCACTGTGGCGGCTTCTGTAAAACAGGAGGCAAGCCAGCAGGCCCTTGGAGTCACTCTGAGTTCAAGTGAGATGGGGCAGCAGGGCAGCAGGGCAGCACAGCAGAAAAGCAGTTGTTCCAGAACAGTAGTCCAGAGTGGCAGTTCTTGGAGCAGCACAGCAGTCCTTCTTCCTGGCAAAGTTCTTCACAGGTCCAGTAGTGTACTTATTTAGTTGGGTTAGAGGTCCAGTACTTACGCCCAGTTATTCCTTTGAAGTGGTGGTGACTTCGAAGAAGGATCTTTGAAGTGCACAAAAGTCCTTTCTTCCTGCCCTGGCTCCAGACTCACTGCAGGGGGTTAGGCAGTTCCTTGTGTGTGAGCAGGACACTGCTTATTCAGGTGTTTGTGTCGGCTCATTCCTCCCATTTTTCACTGGATGACCCATCAAAATACAAATGGCCACTCAGTTACACCTATCCTTCCTTTGTGTGAGGCTGTTTAGAGGAAATGCAGTAAACCAGCTGTCACTCCAGCCCAGACGTGTATTGGAGGAGATAGGCTGCAGGCACACAGACCATAGAACAGGAAAATTACAACTTTCTAAAAGTGACATTTTCAAAATTGTAATAGTAAATCTGACTTTACCATTAAAGAGAGTTTATTATTACAATTGTATAGATACTAAACATCATATAACTACCCCTTCTCAATTTGGAATTATAGCTGATAAAATGTAACAAGGAATCTTCAAAGTTAACTTATGAGAGGGGTATGCCCCCATGATCTTTACAACTTTAAAGTAAATGCCCTGCCTTTTAATTACATAGCACTCTTGCCTATGGCTGCCTAGGGTCTACCTTGGGGGGACTTTTATATATAAAAGGGCATTTAAGGCTTGGCAATAGGTTGTAAATACCAGGTGGACATGGCAGTGTAACTGCACACACAGTATCTGAAATGGCAGGCCTGAGATATTTAAGGGCTACTTAAGTGGGCCTCACAAGCAGTGCTGCAGTCCTACTAGTAGCATTTAATTTACAGGCTCTGTGCACATTTATTGAACTTTAGTAGGGACTTATGAGTACATTAAATATGCCAGTTGTGGATGTACCAATCAGACCATGTTTAGGGGAGAAAGCACATGCACTTTAACACTAGTCAGCAGGAGTAAAGTGCTCAGAGTCCTGAAGCCAACAGAAAAATGGTAGGCAAACAGTCAAAACTGTCAGGGCAAAAACCATCCTTTCATTGAGAATTTAAAGGAAAATTGTATAGTTCTTTGTGCCAAAGAGTTGATAGGTTATAGAGGCGTCACAGAGGTGCTGCTTTCATTGACATGTGTCTGGGATTGCTATTTCAGTAAAATGTGAGGAATGTTCTGGTGAGTCTATTGAGCAGTTATATTGCATCATTCATTGACAGTTTGAAACAATATTTTTTCCAGCAAAGATACATAATAGTAAAAGAATAATAATGCAAAAACACAAAAATATACGAAATTAAGCCAGCATAAAATCAAGAATAAATTACGGTAAGTAGATATTTGTGCAATATTCATCAAATGGTCAAGACAGATTTACTATAAGGCTCACTCTTGTACAGTAGCTAATAATTTATGCCTCAATGTCCATGCTACATACAAGAAATTTGAAACTACCGCCACCACAATTGAGAAAGTATCAATTTTGCATATTCCATAGGATTCTCTTTGTTCTAGTAAACTGTGAGATCTGTACATCTGCTTTTAAGTTTAGCATAATGTGGGCAGTAGAATAGCAAATGCTCTTCATTTCCCTTTGTATTTTTGCAATACAAACAATATTTAGAACCCTCGTTTGTGTTCCCCCAGTGGGCAGTGAAAGTCATTTTGGGGCGCTTTTTTAGCTTTTAAGTGGTCGTGTTGTATTTCTAATATGTCACCGGATATGCAAGTGATCTTTTTACCCTTTTCTACAAAGAACTCTGTACATCTTACTTCAGAGATGTTTGTGACCCCCTGATTTGTGAAGGGGCAGTTTTTAGCAGTATTTTTTAGCTTGCTCTGTCGCTCTTTCTAAATCGGAAAATTTCCTTTCATGATAAGGGTTTTTTTATTTACTTTTTTTAGTTTAATGTTACACCAAATTTATTAAAGAGGTGTTTTGCCTCCAGATATATTTAGATAATCTGAGAGTTGGCCTGCCCTCGGTCAGGTACTTGGGTAACCACTGTGCCAACATTTTGGGTTATATTGTCTTTTAGGTTGTTTCTGGAAAACATGCTTACTACCTCTATCATGTTTTATTGCATGCAACTGTATCTTACCTCTTTTTGAAAGTTGAAGCCTTGATCTCTTGAAATCAAATAAAATTGAGAGACCCCGTTGTACATTTCTCTCTATATGAATAAAGGTTAGCATTCCCTCAATCTCTGTTTCAATCTGTTGCTCTCTCATTCCCCCCCGCACACATGTACATAAACAGACACACATATTTACACCATGAACTGCAAATTCACAGGCTTAAAGTAAATTGGTAAAAATATTATCAGATTATAGCTAAAAGGATGATTCCTTAACCTTATGTGGAAATTAAATGGTCGACTGTCAAGACTTGTGGATATTTTGTTTTGTAAATCCTATTAGTATTGATTTTAGCGTTATTTAAACATAACCAAGTGATACCCGTTCAAATTTGTTTTTTTTTAAAGAGCTTCACAATATGATTCAGAAGTTACACCTGTGATTCTCTTAGCTGAAAATTAGACCAACATGGTAGGTAAATACTTAAGAATTCCCAGATTAGGAAACATAGATATGGTATTTTGTTCTGTAAAGATTTGACATCTAATCTCGAGGGCCATCCCATTTGATTTATGCATCTTTGAAATTCACATCTCTGGTGCTCACTTGCTGGTGGGACTGTGTTGTTCAGGTTCAAATGGCTGACCCCACTATTCATGTTGCACATACAGAATTAAGACCCTCACACTTAAGATAGTTGCCCTGCAGCTGCTGAGAAAAAACTGAAGTGCAGTGTCTCCAGTCATTCCCTGGGTGTTTAGGCATAGCAAAGGCTGGAGGCTCTCACCCACCACTTATAGGAGACATTAACATACTTGGCTGCAACCCACCCACCAGAGACTGAAGCACACAATTGTGCATTATGTTTTTCCCTTACCCAGCGAGTTTGTATGGGATTAGTATCAGCCCAATTACTTATGCCGCCTATGAAAGCCATTTGAGTCAGATAATCCCAGGGGGTGATGAGGTAGGGTGGCGTTAGAGATTTGAGCATGCTATAAGCACAGAGCTGAAGAACCCTTGGAACTGGACTGAAGAGAGCTGGAACCTCTCAGTTTACATAGTGTTTGATAGTAGATGATCCAAGCAGAAGCTAAATCACACGACAGGTGTATCCCTTGCAATATACCCTGTAGTAGATACTGAGAGGATCAAGCAGGACGTTTTTAGTTTGGCCAACAACTCTGAACACTAAAACAAATACAGAGGCACGACTGGAAAGAAGCATAGCAGTGTGGGAGGTCCTCATCGTGGACAGTGGGCAGTAAAGGACTCAAAAATATCAGTTTGGAGGGAGGCAGAGCTCTTGCAACAGATGTACATTCAAAACTTTGAGTGTGCACTCTTTCAGAATTATTCATCAAGAGTTATGACCTCTGACAGAAAAGAAAATTATTTAAAGTAAATCCCTTAGGCTGACCCTCTCCTCCCTAGAAGATGTATCCTGATTAGGACACCTTTAACACATACCCAGTTCCACCACATGATGTTTACACTCACACACACCCATATTCTTAGCAATACTGGAGGGCGTGAATTGATTGGGAGGATACTCATGGGAAAGCTTAAATCCAATAAAAGGTGTATAGACCATACCACTATGTCTTTGCAAGAACTGAATTCCTGTGGCAGAAAAAATGGAGCTTGAGACTAAGAGAAGGAGGTGCAAAATCAGCCAAGTTATGTGTCAAGTAAAAGAACTGTTTGAAATCCTCAGGGAAGCTACTCTTCTGGTTGTAATAGTGAAGACCCCAATTGCATTTGACCACCTTTTCAAACACTTGCATATCTTCTTTGAGGACAAGATGCTAAAGATTCAAATAGAGCCAACTAAGTTTAGCCCAACTCATGCACCAATCTCATATCTTGTGCTTCTCCCCAATGAATCCTTAGCAAATATGTACAAGTGCAGGCAAGAAAGAAGCCTCAGAACTCCAATCTAGCAGTAAAGACCATATCTACCCTTGGAACATGTATCACAAGAAGATTACCTACCACGAAGGGCCTCTTTACAAGTCGCCCAGAAAATGGGACAGTGTTTCCCTATCCATTTAATTGTCAACCAATAACTGGGGCAATGGCACTGATAAGCCTGGGGCATGGAAAGTGCATCTAATTCCGAGAAGGGCTGTTTGGGTCCATTAACATTTGAGAATAACCAGATGAATTCGAAATTCTGCTTCTAATTTCCATGGTAATTTCTCATTTTAGCCCTGACTTTCACTGATAGCTTTTTGGGCTGCTCTTGGCAGCTGAAATTTCAGAGTAAATGTAAATCGATCTGTGGTGTAGATCAGATCTCAGATGTTCGATGAGGCCATAATTATGATTATCAGGCTAGTGGAAATGAAGTGGTCACTCGAAATGAAGGCCAAGAGGGAATAAATATAATTATTCTCTAATACAAAAAGAAAGCAGTGGTGTATTGGTCAAATATTCAATATTTCTTAATGTGCATATGGAAATCAGTTTTTGAAGTAAGGACCACAGTGGATGCTATTAGTGTTACACCTAGCATTGCAAATGTACTGATGTAATTAAAATACACATATTTTCTGTGGCAGTAAATTGTCTTACAAAAGCTCAAAACTTACCAGAGACCATGGAGAGCATGATGAAGGTATGGTCTTGAAAACTATTAGTAAACGTTGCAGTTTAGTATGGTATAGTAAGCCTCGGACTGATTTGTCTGCAAAAGATGGCATGACAGTGAGATGGGGCAGAGTAGTAGCATTGGGATATAACAGAAGGAGAAGGGTTAGAACATATTTCTGGTGAAATGGGATGGATTCCTAGATATATAGACAAATGAGGAGCTGCTTCCCATATACAACAAATGACAGTTAACAGGTGGTTATAAAATCATCATAATACCAGTTGAATTTCATCAAAAATGTGCTGTAGTTTGGGCTAGATAGTTCTGGATCATACAGTGGTAGGGGGCTCACCAAATGCGCCGTAGTGATAAATGAATATTTTTTTTTATAAAGGCTAGATTTAAATCATGGCTGATGGTGCGTTATCCTTTGTTAAAAGTGTTTATTTTAGAAAGATATCTAGAAATATTTGAGACAGACACTTCCTCACACTTTATAGCCGCAAAATAATGTTTTCCTCATGGTCTGCTATATATTCATTACTGTGTGTGATTATATTACCTAGGGACAAATGGACTGGTTGAACGGTTTAATCATATTTTTGAAAGATTGTTTTCAGTTCTCAGCTGGAAACCATTAGTACTACAAGAGAAAATCAACTTTTCTTTACCTGCATCTATGTATCGTTCTACTTTACCTGCATCAAAGTTTCATTCTACTCGCACCTTCCCCATGACAAATCCAATTCTTAAACTGTGCAATTCTAGAACTGAAATCTATTTTTATTCCTTTGTTCTCAGAAGTCAAAATGAGTCGAAATTAAGGGGAATTATATTATGTTCCTTTCAGCGTTCTCTGAAATAGTCCAACCGTTTTTCTACATTTTCAGAGATCCTGTTATGTTCCTTGGATAGTTGAAACTTTTATTTCACAAGTGCACTTTGTATGAATCTCTATGCACTTGGAGACTGCTGTCCAGCACATATGTCCTGACTCTTTATAAAATAATAATTCTTATTTCTGTTGGCAAGCCTGACTCATAAGGTCACACTAATGGTACCAGAAATACACACTAGCTTGCCTTACCGAGTCTGAACTAATGAGTAATGGTCACTGGTGCCAATCACAACTAAGCCGAAAATCTGGGGCAGGAATAATTCCCTTAGCACTTATCGGTGAAGTAACACTGCTTTTCATAATAAGGCAAAAGGGGCTACAGCAGCAAAAATAAATTCAAGCCAATAACAATCCAGCATTCCAATCGAGTTTTAAAAGGGAATGCAGCTCGAAAGGCGATCTCAAGCTGCATTACTTCAAAACGACCCCAAGGTGAGGTGTTTTAATTTTCAGACCATGCTGTTAACAAGGCATGCACGTACAATTGTGAAAATGCACAGGACATGTCGAGAACCGTCTAACGAATGAAGCTTCTTTCGAATGTTTCCCTGAAACAAGGAGACGCCATATGGTATTGCTGACGTGAATGCCGACTTTCAGATGAGCCTTTTCTTATCTGAACACGTTTGAATTTTTGTTTCTGCCATTTGCATTTTTTATTGCTTCCATTACTGAACGCGCGCTTTTAATTATAGTATTTATTTGGCACTTAAAATTATATGAATGTGCTATCTAGGAACTTGAATCCACATTACCCATATCTTTCATCATCTTTAGAAAGGGTTTTAAGAATATCAGGGTTGAGGCGTTAACGCAACTTGTTGGTGCCCACGGGTAGGGTCCAGTGGCCAGTGTAGCAGTACAATAAATAAAGGTACGTTTATCAAAAGTACTTCCTACCTCTATAGGATTAATGGTAGGAAAACTAGCAGATTTTTTGTTTATTTGTTATTTTAATTATTTGGGGACCTGATTGCATGATGAACGTAAATGAGAAATATACATGCGTATCAGTTGCTATCACTGATTTTTTGGTCTCACCTGCCAACTGCTTAGGTGCTGTGAGGGGTATTATTTACAATAAAGGGCTTGCTGCCCACCTATTGCTTACCGTTGGTTCGACTCATTGTCACTCTTGTTCACTTCCTCCTAATTGCCCTGTGTGTGTCAGTCATCACTTCCTTTTCTTTTTGTGGTTCATGGACCAAGCACAGAATTCTCCCTTTTGATTAGTGTGCATCTTCTGCTTGCTCTGTGATTAAGGTATTATTTCGTATTCCCTGCCCACTCTCCCTTGTCTCTGGTGTTTCTTCCTCCTTCCTCCCACCCCAGCTTGTTGCTTCTCCCCTCTTTCACCCCCCCTTATACATATTGCTGCCCCATCTCCCCACCCCTCCCTGTCAATTCTGCTTGCCTATACCCCCCTCCCTTTCCCTATTTTTTCTTGCCCGTCTCACCCCAAAAAAGTTCTGACACAGCGCCAGTACTGGTTGCATCATAGCGCTTTCTTTCTAAATGTATTTTTAGCCATGCTGCACAGCTGCGATGCTGTACAACATGGCTAAAAGAGATTACCAGAGCGAGTCGCTCTTGCATAGATGAAGCCTATGGGCTTTGACAATGCTTGTTTCTATTTATACCCTTGGTGCTACCCTTAGTTTCGTCGGCTATGAAAGAAAAGTAAACATGGCGCTTGTTTACTTTTTTTTGTATTTTCAGCTCTTTGCTCTTTCACAGACTTCAGGCAGCATATGGGGGAATTTTGAGGAACAAGTAACGAGGTCAAGTAATCTATTAGAGAGTGAATATGTTTCGGATTCATTATCGTTTCGTTTTATACAGCTTATTGTTGTTCCTCATAATGAAGGCATTTTAAATGTTGCAAATTGTTCTATTTAACTTGTCCATGCAAAAATGAAGACTTGCGAACATCAATTTGGTATTTCAAGCCACTATAATTTTGCGAAATAGTTGAATTGATTGTACTCCTTACTGAGACGTCTAAAATGCATTTTGCTGGTAAATTAATGCTTATGACTTGGGCATTTACTTCCAAGTGACTGACATGGATAATCTGGAAACCCATTATCAATAAAAACCCGTTATATTCATCTCAGAGTGATAAAATTCGGAATTGGTCGAGGAGGATTTGACGCTTTGACGTCAGGGTTATTGAAAACTCGGCTGCATTGGACCAAACTACCGAAGAATCTTATCGTAAATGGATATCAGAATACTACATCGATCATACTGACCAGCACTCTCCAAACTTGTCTTGTGGCTAGCATTATAACCAATCTTCACAGAAGATGCTTTTAAACATTGAGAAGAAGGTACACAATAGGGGAAAAGCCGTTAAATGAACTATGTAACAATTATGCTCTTCCTCAAACGACATTTATGACAAGGTTTGTTTGTATATAACATGTGCAAATTCAATCTGCTTTCTTTGGTCTGGACTCCAACTACGCCTTCTATGTGACTCCATGTTGTGTGACTCCAGTCAGTCGTGAGTTTTGAGCCAGTAACACTTTTCATTCTGTGACATGCATTTCTCTTTTCCTGTTAAAACGTGCCAGCAGGCGAAGTGGTGTTAAGGAGAGCTTTCTGTTACACACACAGCCTCTAAAAATCTGTTTCCTGATCTTGGAGAGTGCTTCTCTTTGGAAAAGAAATCTTCAGACATTGAAATATTTTTACGTAGGATTTCCAAAGAGAAAATCGGAAAGTTTGCATTGAAATACTGAAATGCACAAAGGAATTTTGATATTTTGTTATTTTCACCGCGAAGTTTAGAACATTTTTTATGTGCTCACACTTACTAAACTTTCTGTGAAAGTGCTGGAGATTGTACGTTTCTGGGTTGAATATGTTTAAGTTAAGGTTCTGACATAGGCATCAGGACTAATGATCCTTACGAAACCAACCGATTAAGGGGCATATTTATACTCCGTTTGCGCCGAATTTGCGTCGTTTTTTTCGACGCAAATTCGACGCAAAACTAACTCCATATTTATACTTTGGCGTTAGACGCGTCTAGCGCCAAAGTTCATGGAGTTAGCGTCATTTTTTTGCGTGAACACCTTCCTTGCGTTAATGATATGCAAGGTAGGTGTTCCCGTTTAAAAAAATGACTCTGATGCATATGCGTCGTATTTATACTCCCGGGCAAAAATGACGCCCGGGAGTGGGCGGGTCTAAAAAACCCGCATTAGCGCCGGATTTTAGCGCCTGGGTCAGGGCAGGCGTTAAGGCACCTGTGGGCTCAGAATGAGCCCAGAGGTGCCCTCCCCTGCCCCCAGGGACACCCCCTGCCACCCTTGACCACCCCAGGAGGACACCCAAGGATGGAGGGACCCACCCCAGGGACATTAAGGTAAGTTCAGGTAAGTATTTGTTTTTAATTTTTTTTGTGGCATAGGGGGGCCTGATTTGTGCCCCCCTACATGCCACTATGCCCAATGACCATGCCCAGGGGACAGAAGTCCCCTGGGCATGGCCATTGGGCAAGGGGGCATGACTCCTGTCTTTGCTAAGACAGGAGTCATTTCAATGGGGGTAGGGCGTCGTAAAAAAATGGCGCAAATCGGGTTGAGGCGATTTTTTTACCTCAGCCTGACTTGCACCATTTGTGGACGCCCATACGCCATTTTCCCCCTACGCCGGCGCTGCCTGGTGTACGTCGTTTTTTTTAACGCACACCAGACAGCGCCGGCGGCTAACGCCGGCTAACGTCATTGAATAAATACGGCGCCCGCATGGCGCTTCAGAATGGCGTTAGCCGGCGCTAATTTTTTGGGCGCAAAACTGCGTTAGCGCAGTTTTGCGTCAAAAAGTATAAATATGGGCCTAAGTCTCACTGCGACATTTCGTTACTCTGAAAACATTGTAAGTGTGTCATCGAGATGCTCTGAACTCCTGAAGCGAACCACGAAAAAAGTAAGACACTCAGGCCCGTATTTATACTTTTTTTGCGCCGCATTTGCGTCGTTTTTTGACGCAAAAACGGCGCAAACTTGCAAAATGCCATTGTATTTTGTAGGTTTGCTCCGTTTTGCGTCAAAAAGCGGCGCAAATGCGGCGCTAAAAAAAGTATAAATACGGGCCTCAATTTCGTTATATTTTCATGGGCCTCAAGCATCGGGTACCAAATCTCATTTTTTTCTTCAAAACCCACAGCAGAGAAGACATTTTCGAATGTGTCTCATTAAAGTACAAGGGACGTTGTAAAATGGTACCTGTGTATTTAGGGTCATCCACAAACGAGCTGGCAGGCAGAAGTTGGACTTCCAGCACCAAGACGGGGTATCTATGAAGAACCCTAATAATTTCCTGCTCAAGAGTTGGCATTTTCAGAAACCTCTCCTATCGGTACCATCGGATTTCTGTCGGTCTCCTTTGACTATACTCCCTCACACGTTATTCTTTTCTTTCTGCTTATAGGGACTTGCTTAGAGGGCCCCAGATGTTTAACACTACAAGTCATGCGCTTGTCACCTGGCTGGGGCACAGAATCGACAAATTATGCTCTTGGGATGGGGGGGGAAGGGGGAGTCACTAAAGGTCCCTAGAAAGCCCTACTGCTCTCATCACTCATTGATTGTTCTACATGAAGGCTGGGCTCCTCAGAAAATGTGTGGGTCACTGAAAGGTTACAGGCTCTCAAAAAAAGTCATACACGCCATACGGGGAAAACAGGTGACCACTAACTGCGTCACCAGTTCTGCAGCCGCTATTAGATGCTGCCAGCTGGAAACGAGGAGCAAGGAGTGATACAGCGAGGCACAGGATCTGCTTGTGAGTGAGTTTCGAGTGTGACTAAGAGCTCTGCTGTCAGAAGGACACTGCTCGGGGGGCAGGCCCAGACCAATCCAGCCATTGCAACCAGCAACCGAGGTGTAAAGAGACTGTGCCCAGCCTCCCGACCCACCAATCTCAAGAGACAGAAAATTGCACCATGACTATTCATGAGACTGTGGGTGGGACATTCCTTAATTATGAGCAGGGGTGTAATATAATCAGTAATATTTCGGGGGGGGGGGCTTCAGATTTTTCAACAATCATGCAAGCAAGTAATGTTAAAATACATAATACCATAAGCAGGGCACAAGGGGCAGCAGAAAGGGAGCGGAATGCATGTTGGTGGGGCACTAAGTGAGACAAAGCAGATTATTTTGTGAAATAACCAACATTTTTTAAGTCTGTCTAAACAGAAAGATGGAGAGCGTTTTTGTCTGTGTGTATACAAATTCCTGGTGAAATCTGACAGACACCTCCCCATTCCTGACTGAAAGCACCTGGCCCAAATATTGAATCTCAGAATACATTTATTAGGCGGTATAACTCATCAAACACTCCCCTGAAGTTACACCTCTGATTATGAGCAGGACAGGTTCTTTAGTGTCTAGTTTCTAGACTCTAGCAACACAAAAGGATGATGGGCTGAGTGCTGAAACGTTTCAACCATTCACCCCAGTCACAGATCTGGGTTTACTCCATTGTTCTTTTGCTCACCATGAAACCCCAGTTTGGACCCAGCCATATGCAAATCAGTCTTGGCCCTGTTCCCTATGGGAAGAGTCCAGCCCAAACTGCCAGGCCAGGTCCTCCCTGGACCGGAAACAAGCATCCTGGGAACGGTTTCAGGGAATCACCCTTCATCAGCCAGGCTAGCTTGAATCCAGTGGCACAATGAGCAAGGGACCCACGTCTGAGCATACCCTTCCCACTTAGGGCAACTTTAGCAACACAAAAGGATGATGGACGGAGTGCTGAAACTTTTCAACATCTACAAACTAAGGGCTGGACAGAAGAATGTCCAAAGGTCCACATACCCTCAGGCAACAGCTCAATTGTGCCTAGTATAACAGTCTGAATACTGAGGAGAGAGCCAGGGCAGCACCGTATTTTGCACAAGCAACGTCCCACACGGCAAGACGATCAGCAGTAACTCCCAAAGATAAGGGGGAGCAGAGCCGAGAAAGCAGGACGCCATGCCCGGGTACAGGGCACCCACCATCCAAGTGGCCATTGCAGAGAGGGAGTGGTGCAGGCCTGCACGTTACTGGAGTGATGACGAAGAAGAGGAGAGGGGAAAAAGACCAGCAAAGTGCATCTCAGATGTCCAGGTCAACTGCAAAGGTGCAGAGTTGGACAACAAATTTTGGGAACTTTTGCAGGGTCATCTCCAATCTTTTTGCCTCCTTCCTCCTATTTTTTCTCACCTGTTGTTGTTGGCTTTAGGACTCTGGGCACCTTACCACTGCTCACCAGTGCTAAAGTGCATATGCTCTGTGTGTAAATTGTATTATTTATTGGTTTATCCATGACTGGCATAATTGATTTACTAGTAAGTCACCAATAAAATATACTAGAGGTGCCCAGGGCCTGTAAATCAAATGCTACTAGTGGGCCTGCAGCACAGGTTGTGCCACCCACATTGGTAGCCCTGTAAACATGGCTCAGACCTGCCACTGCAGTGTCTGTGAGTGCAGTTTTAAACTTCCAGTTTGACTTGGCAAGTGTACCCGCTTGCCAGGCCTAAACCTTCCCTTTTTAGACATGTAAAGCAGCACTAAGGTAGGCCCTAGAGCAAGGTGCAGTGTATGTTAAAGATGGGGCATGGACTTATGTGTTTTACATGTCCTGACGTTGAAATACTGCCAAATTCGGTTTTCGCTGTTGCAAGGCCTATCTCTCACACAGGTTAACATCGGGGCTGCATTTAAATACTATTAAGTGCATATTCCCTTCGGGAGCAGATAGACATATTGAATTTGGGGTCTCTAAACTCACAATATAAAAATACATCTTTTAGTGAAGTTAGTTTTTAGATTGTGTGTTTGAAGATGCCATTTTTAGAAATTAGGCATTTTCTTGCTTAAACCATTCTGTGACTTTGCTTGTTTGTGGATTCCCTGTCTGGGTCAGTTTGACTGTTGATCTGTTTGCACCTCTCCTCTAGACAGTGACACAAAGGGAGCTGGGGTGCAGCCTGCATATCCTGATGGGCCATTTGGGTTGAGGGGAGGGGAGGAGTGATCAACTACACCTGAAAGGGCTGTGCCTGCTCTCACACAATGCAGTCTCCAACCCCCTGGTGTGTGTCTGGGGCCTGGCCAGGGCAAGGCAGGATCTTGAAAACAACAGCGATTTCTCTTTGTAGTAGGCCTACTTCAAAGGCAGAAAGGGGTATAAAAAGAGCACTCAAAAACCCTGAAAATCAGATTACTTCTGGAACCAAGAGGAACCTCTGCCAAAGAGAAGAACTGGAAGCTGGAGGAAGAGTACTGCCCCTTTGCCTGTCACTGTGCTTTGCTGGGTTGGCCTGCAGTAGCTGCTTCTACCTGAGAGGGGACAAAGATTGACTTTTGTGTGACTTTCCACTGGTGAAGAATCGCCCAGGACTTGAACTGAGCTTGCGTCCTGTTGTTGAAGTCTCAGGGACAACAAAGACTTCTCTCTGCCAGCACTTCAGCTTTCTGCTGAGAGTCCTGCCTGCCAAGTGGTGCCCTAACCTGTCTCTGGGCCCTTGAAAGGTGCAGCTGGTGGAAAAGGACAGAAATCCATGCAAAGACCACCTTGCGGGGGGAAACCTTTGACACACTACCCGCTTCACAGCTGCTAAACGGTGCACCGCCGGCCTCGTGGCTAAAATCAATGCTCCACCTGCATCGCTGCTGGGAGATTGGCGCTGGAGAAACAACGCACAACACCTGAAGCAGCTGCTGTTAACGACGCAAGCCCCCACACAGCTTGGTTTCTTGACACTGTGTGTCTGGATTTCAACGCAACATTGCTGGGCGCGGAAAATCAACGCAAAGCCTTACCGGACCCGAGGTGCCCTTCTGGGATCGATGCATCGCTCTCTTGCGGGAGAGAAGAAACAACACACGCCGACCCGACAGGAGGAGGAACGACGCATGTTCTCTCTTGCGGATGAGAAATCAATGCATTGGTCCTTTTCCGATGCACACTCGCCCATGTGGCTTTATTTTGATGCTACCCAGGTACTTTGGTGCAATAACTTCTAAGGATTATGACTCTTATTCTGTTGAAAATTCATAACTTGACTTGTGTATGTTAGATTTTTGTCCTTTTGGTCTTGTTTTGTTTAAATAAATATTCCTTATTTTTCTAATCCTGTGTTGTGTCATTTTGTAGTGTTCTCACTGAGTTACCGTGTGTGTTGGTACAAATACTTTACACATTGCTTCTGAAGTTAAGCCTGCCTGCTCGTGCCAAGTTACCAAGGGGGTGAGCGGGGGTTAACTGAGGGTGATTCTCCTTTACCCTGACTTCAGTGAGGGTCCTTGCTTGGACAGGGGGTAACATGACTGCCAACCAAAGACCCCATTTCTAACACCCTCCATGGTGGCAATGGCTAGGCCCTGGGAACCTCTTACCCCCAAGTGCTCCCCCCCATATTTCTGGCCCAGTATGTCACCATGGCAAGGGCAGGAGCTGAAGGGCAGGGTATCTGAACAAGCTGCAATAGTCTGTCAGCAACCTGCTGAATCCCCAAAGGAGGCAGCCGGGCACCACACTATCACAAAGGAACAGCATAATGGGGAGGAAGGGGTGGGAGGGCCTAAAAAGGAGCAGGCAATACAATAGCTAGGGAGCCCTGTCCCT
Organism: Pleurodeles waltl; assembly: GCF_031143425.1. Lineage (NCBI taxonomy): Eukaryota > Metazoa > Chordata > Amphibia > Caudata > Salamandridae > Pleurodeles > Pleurodeles waltl. Next base: position 1,220,190,373 of record NC_090444.1, read on the forward strand.
CACTGACTAGTGACCATACAAAGGCCTGGGGAGAGGCCATTACACCCATACTGGAGGGGAAAGGAAACCTTCCAGTGAACATATAAGACTTTCACCAGGCAACCCACCAATTATTGCCAGAGAAACGGGTTTAGCCAGCCTCATCCTTTAGCAGTAAAGGAGAGGATATGACATAAAGAATATATAGACATATTTACCTTGTTGGCGGTGCACCAAGCCAGGTTAGACTTAACAGTGCACAATAAAAAAAATGAGGACAAAAGGGAAGGGTGGAAACAAAGGATGGAATGCAACATTGAGAACTGGCTATAGGCTTTTAGTACTCAGGCTTGTATTTTCGTGGAAAACTTCCCTCACAGTACTACAGCCTTGTTTCTATATAAGCAGAAGTTGCATGAGGCACAGCTAAAATATCAGGCAGATGCTTTGCTCCACTATGATGAAACGTTCAGGGGAAAAAGAGCAAACTTGGCCTTCCACAGACTGGGACCATCAGGATGTTGAGGGCTTCACAACCCATATGGAGGCAGGCAGGGAAGGGTTCAGTGGGAGAGAGACCGCTTTCGGAGTTATTGGCCAAAAAGGGAGGCAATATGGGATTGCTCCTGGTACCAGAACAAAAGTATACATAGGTGGGAAACCATGGAGGGGCCGTTGAACAGTTTGCTGGAGGTATGTCAAGGACAAATGTAAATGGGGACAGTCCAGCACATTTAGGCATGCCTGTGGCAACTGTGGGGGAGTCACACCCTGCAATCAATTGCAAGAAAGCCATGAAGGGGGTTTACATCAAAAACAACAATTGCAAGAAGTAGAGACATGGTGATAGCTAGTGAGGACACAGAACACTGGTTGGACACACACTTATCACATACTTGCTACGATTACTGAGCAACTCAGGGCCGATGAGAGGCAACTATTAGTGAGGGGGTTAATGGAAGGGTTCACTATACCATACCAAGGCCTGCTAAAGCAGCACATCATTAAACACATTTCCTCAATTTGGGCAAACCCCATCGTGGCCAGGCAGAAGGTTGATAAGGAGGCCCACCTGGGCAGGGTCGCTGGACACTACACAGAACCACCGAACCACCTTTTAATAATTTTGTGGTATCACCCCAAACAAATAAAAATAGTCTTTCCTGCTCCAGGGGGCTGATATTCTTAAATAACGGGCTGTCACATAGAGAAAAGAAAGAGTGTGTGTGAGGGAAGGAAACAAACAGCACATAGCTGCCACTTATCCCTAGCTCTACTGTGAAGAGTTTGGGAGCAAATAACATATGCGCAAATTTCACGTTTGCTCAAACAAACCATCGCCATGCAGAAGTAGGTGTGCTAAAATGATTCCATAAAATCCATCCTCGTGTATGTAAGGTTGCCGTTTTATGTCTGGATGCACAAAGCATGATATTTACTGCACATATACGTTCCCCACGGGTGAAATTACCACAGTAAGGGATGATGCTGTGTTCTGGTCAGTTCATGAGAATTTGTCGCTTATTATTATGCAACTTGCTTCACCCTGGCTTGTGCTGAGATTGCATACTTCACATTTTCAGTGGATTCAATTTGCTTTTCTGAGAGCATGCCATATCAGGCCAGCATTGGACTTGGAAATTGTTTTTCGATGGGTTTGTAGATGTATTTAATAATGCTGCCTCCAAGGCCCTCGGTGCTATTGCACTGGCATGTCCATACCGTGGCTCTACTTCAAAGACCATCAAAGTGTAATGAGCGCATGAAGAGATGTAAACAGCAGGTGCAGGTTTTACTGCGTAGAATGGGTTTTCTCATCTCCGTAGAAACCTGGTCAGTTATGAAACTATAAAACAAAATGAGAAAAGGAACTGAAAGGCGAATTTTGCTAATATTATTTGCATTGGAAACAAACACATTTCCTGCTTTCCGCTGTCATCATGGACATTAAATATGGCCTGTGCCCCCATTCAGCCATTCCACTCAGCAGCTATACTCATGTAACTCCTCTATTCATGCGTTGCATTGTAGGACTCAGCATTTAGGCCCATATTTATGGAAAGTGAGCGCCGCTTTAGCAGCATTTTTTTTATGCTAAAGCGGCGCTAGCTTAACTCCATATTAATGTTTTGATGCTAGACCTGTCTAGCATCAAAATATCTGAGTTAGCAGCATTTTTTGGAAGCACCAGCCCTCCTCGCGTCGTATTGTGACAATAATATGCAAGGTAGGTGTTCCCTTCCAAAAAATGACACTAGCCCTCTAGCACCATACTTACCTCCCAATGCAAAAACAACACACACTAAGGAGGCAGACCCAAAACTTTTGTCGATAATCAGTCTAGCATCATTTTTGGCCCACTAGCACCATTTTCTCTGACACCATTCATCACTGGCTAGCATCATTTTCTATGACGCTAACCATTCCTTAACGCCATTGTGCATCATTTTTTAAATATTGCACATGGACGGTATGGCACAGATGGGATGGTAGCTCACATTATTTTTTTTGAAGCACAACTGCGCTAGCACAGTAGTGCGTCATTTTTATAAATATGGGCCTTAATGTCCTATTCACATGCTCAAAGGGTAATATTTGTTGTGTGAAAGATTCATTAGAATGATCAGTGTTCACGAAAAAAAAAAATTGTGCTTAGGCACATATTCAGTTATGTAGCAAACAGGAAGTAGCGAGCCATCTTTCGAAAGCTGTTTTAAATTATCATCACTTGCAGAGATGGCCAGGGATAGTTTCAGTTCAATTCTTTTTTTCTTTTCTTTCTTTTTTTCACAAATAAAAACACAAAGCCTTCTCCTAATTTATCTAATTTGTATTAGTATTTCAGACCAGGAGGAATGAAGAAGGTTGAGAGGGGATGTGCAACTGGTGCAATGTTCGATCCTTAAAATAATGTGAACACAGATCATGAGGACCAGAAAGCGATAATTTTTTGCAGATTTCTTCCAAACTACGCAAAAAGTGTAGTTCTACCTTTTTTAAACAATGTTTTGCATTAAATATTCACTTCAGAATTCAGAAAGAACCTCAAAACATGGTTGTTCGAACAGTGACCCTCCTGCCCCCCCCAAGCACCTTGAGACCCTCACGGGTGAGTAGCGCACTTCATACATTTTTTTGATTGATTGATTCATTAAGTAGAGCAAAATAATACCTTTCACCCAGTGATTAATTTGTAAATAAAAACATGCTGGTGCCCAAATCTTCTTTCTGAAACATGCGCTGCTGCAACTAAATGTGTGAGCACTGAATACTGAGGCAGTGTAACACTGAAGCCATATCGGGCCTCTTTAATCCATTTACAGCCACTCCCTGCCCCTTCAGTTCACTCTTGCAGCTTTCTGCTTTCTACCTTTGTGATGCTTTTTCATTTTTCTCTTCGTCCATCCTTCCCATATGTGTCTTTTGCTCACAGTAAATGCTTGAGGCAGAAAAATAAGTTCTGGCCTGCAAAAATCAGTGCTGGTGCCCCGCACCGGAAACCACCAGCTCAAATTAAGCACTGCTTGCACCACAATGTTAAACGTTGTGGTGGCTGCGCACCTTTGGCGTGGAACCTGACAATCTTATCCCTCACACTTTATGTTTGCACCACCACTAGGTAAAGGAAGCACTGTCTCAACTATTTGTTACGGGAACTCTTGTTTGACGCAGCTACATAAACTGCTTTCAGAAAACAAATATTATCTCAGACACCATTTTGGGAGCCATGTTCCCTCAATGTATACATGTTATTTAGGATATATGATTGGGCAAACAGGACACCGTTGATAGTTTTATAACTGCCAATTTATTGGTAAGCCCCAGTGAGAAAGTTCACTATCTACAAAATACATTACTTACAGTGTTTTCACTGGATTTGGTCACGTGTGTGGAAGTATGTTTAAATGATGTTGTTTCTGCCAAGTCCATAAGAAAGAAAGGGGTCTGAGCCACCCTTATCAAAGTCGTCTGATGCTGCACTCGTAGGAGAATCCTCTCAGATGGTTCTCATCTGTAATGTCATACTTAAGAAAAAAGAAACTGAAATCAGTCTCTCTGACATTATTGGTGTTGATTTCTAATGAGAGAATTTTAAAAAAAAAAGGAAATTTAAATTTTATGATGTTTTCAATAAAATGATTTAATATTCCATAATTGTATTTTTTTCTTTGTCCTTTTAACCCCTTCGCTGTCAGGCCTTCTCTCCCTCCCCCCAGGTGCAAGGCCTTTTTTTTGCCTATTTGGGGCAGTTCGTGCTTAGGCCCTCATAACCTTTTGTCCACATAAGCTACCCACGCAAAATTTGCTTCCTTTTTTTCCAACATCATAGGGATTCTGGAGGTACCCAGAGTTTGTGGGTTCCCCTGAAGGAGACCAAGAAATTAGCCCAAAAACAGCAAAAAGTTTGTTTGTTTTAAAGAAAAGGGAGAAAGGGCTTCAGAACAAGGCATGTGGTTTTTCCCCCTGAAACTGGCATCAACAAAGGGTTTACAGTGCTAAAATCACCATCTTCCTAGCTTTCAGGAACAGTCAGACTTGAATCAGAAAACCTAATTTGTTAACACAATTTTGGCATTTTACTGGGACATACCCCATTTTTACGATTTTTTGTGCTTTCAGCCTTCTTCCAGTTAGTGACAGAAATATGTGCAAAACCATTGCTGGATCCCAGAAAGCTAAACATTTCTGAAAGGTAGACAAAATTCTGAATTCAGCAAGGGGTAATTTGTGTAGATCCTACAAGGGTTTCTTCAGAAAATAACAGCTGAAATGTTGAATATTGAAATTGAGGTAAAAAACAGCAGCCATTTTTCTCCACATTTTACTCTGTAACTTTTTCCTGCAATATCAGATTTTTGAAAGCAATATGCTAGACTCTTCTGGTTGCAGGGTTATATAGGGCTTGTAGGTTCATCAAGAACCCTAGGTACCCAGAGCCAATAAATGAGCTGCACCTTACAATGGGTTTTCATTCTATACCGGGTATAGAGCAATTCATTTGCTGAAATATAAAGAGTAAAAAATAGGTATCAAGAAAACCTTTGTATTTCCAAAATGAACGCAAGATAAGGTGTTGAGAAGCAATGGTTATTTACACATTTCTCAATTTCGGGGTGCCCAAACTAACATGTGAATTACAGGGCATTTCTCAAATAGACATCTTTTTTACACATTGTCTTACATTTGGAAGGAAAAAATGAAGAGAAAGACAAGGGGCAATAACAATTGTTTTGCTATTCTGTGTTCCTCCAAGTCTCCTGATAAAAATGGTACCTCACTTGCATGGGTTGGCCTAATGCTTACAACAGGAAACGCAACATGGACACATCACATTTTTACATTGAAATCTGACACATTTTTTGCAAAGCACCTAGCTGTAGATTTTGGCCTCTAACTCAACCGGCACTTAGGGAAACCTACCAAACCTGTGCATTTTTAAAACTAGACACCTAGGGGAATTCAATATGGGGTGACTTGTGGGGCTCTCCTCAGGTTCTGTTACACAGAATCCTTTGCAAACCTCAAAATGTGGCCAAAAAACACCTTTTCCTCACATTTTGGTGACAGAAAGTTCTGGAATCTGAGATGGGCCACAATTTTCCTTCCACCCAGCGTTCCCCCAAGTCTCCCGATACAAAATGGTACCTCACTTGTGTGGGTAGGCCTAGTGCCTGCGACAGGAAATGCCCCAAAACACTATGTGGACACATCAAAATTATCCAATTCAAAACTACTGTTTTTTGCGGGTGGGACCTGCATTTTTGGTCCAGGGCTCAGCAGTCATCTAGGGAAATCTACCAAACCCAGACATTTCTAACAACTAGGCACCCGGGGGACTTGCGTCGAGGTGTGACTTGCGTGGATCCCCCAATATTTTCTTACCCAGAATCTTCAGCAAACCTCAACTTTAGCTAAAAATCACATTTTTCCCACATTTCTGTGTGGGATCACTGCACCGGGACAAATGTCCTACCACCCAACGCTCCCCTCAGTCTCCTGGTAAAAATGATACCTCACTTGTGTAGGTGGGCCAAGTGCCTGTGACAGGGAAGAGCCAAAAACATGTCAAAATTGAGGGGGAACCAAAGCGGGTCCAAAAGGGCAGGTTGAAAAAAAACATTTTGAGGCTGACAAGTGCAGCAGAATTGTTATCAGTATAGATGAGACAATGTTTGGTGGTGGGAATTTTGTGGATTCCTGCAGATTCCGGAAGGTTCCATCACAAAAATGTGTGAAAAATATGTGATTTCCAGCAAAGTTGGAGGTTTGCAGGGCATTGCGGGTAATAAAATGGTGCGGGGTGCATGTGAAGCACACCAGTATGGAATCAACCAGATGTGTAGTTTTCAGATGTGTCTAGGTCTTGTGGATTTTTCTACATGGCAGCGTCCCAAAGTCCAAGAAATGCAGCCCTCACCATTTCAAGTGGGACGATTTTGAGAGTTACCAAGCTCTCATGGCCCAAATGTAAAACCAAAACCCAAAATAATCAAATGTCCTCTTGCTTGCCTTGGAATAAGATGTTTTAGTGTGCGGGGGAGAGCTGAAAGACTTTTACCCCCTTCAGTGGCGGGGGGGGGGGGTCATAACCAGGCCCATACTGGTTGGTAGCCATCAAATGACTATTTTTTTTTTTTTTAACTCTCTGGCATCTAGTAGACTTTCTGTCCCTCCGGGGTGTGGATCGGGGGTAGGGCCCAATCTGCCGACTGGTGGGCTGAACAACTTTGGCCCCATTTATTTGGGGTGGGGGTATGACGATACCCCCACCCTTTTATTTTGAAAAAAAATCCTTCCCTGGTCTCCGGTGGGCTTTCTGCCCCCCTTGGGGGCAGATGGTCCTTTCAATAATAGGTCGATTTTCCCCCCAAGGGGGGGCAGATATGGCCAACAGTAATGTGCCCCCAAAGGGAGCGACCCTTGCCCAAGGGGCTTCCCCCCAAACAAAACACACAAATTCACACACACCAATCCCTTGTGTCTAGTGGTTTGGCCTAACAAAAAAGGCTGATCTGCCCCCAAGAGGGCAGAAATGGCCTAAATACAATTTGCCCCCATGGGAGCGACCCTTGCCTAAGGGGCTGCTCCCCATACATAAAAACATAAAGTAAATAAAAAATATATATACCTGGTGTCTAGTGGTTTCTGCCCCGCTGGGAGCAGATCGGTCTAATTATATTAGGCCGATCTGCCCCTGGGGGGGGCAGAAATGGCCCAAAAATAATTTGGCCTCCCGGGAATGACCTTTGCCTAAGGGATCGCTCCCCACACATAAAAAAATAAAAATAAACAAAAAAAATATCCCTGGTGTCTAGGTTTTTTTTGCCCCCCCGGGGGCAGATCAGCCTAATATATTAGGTCGATATCTGCCCCCGGGGGGGTCAAAATGGCCTAAAACTTATTTGGCCCCCGGGGGGACGGCCCTTGCCCAAGGGGCCACTCCCCTTATTGATATATAAAAAATAAAAAAAATCCCTTGTGTCTAGTGGGCATTTCTGCTGCGCGATCGGGCAGCAGAAATGCTGTGAGAGACATGAAAGGAAAGAAAAGGTCTTTCCTTTCATGTCTCTCCCGCCCCACCTCCCGGTCAGAAGAGAAATGCTTTTGCATTTGTCTTGCGGGATTGCGCGGGATTTGCACGCTGACGTCATCAGACATCCCTGGGCAGCAGGAGATTTCGGGGGTGGAAGAGGAAGCAATTCCCCTTCCATCCCCGACTGGCGGGTGTAGGAGGTAGGCCCATGGGGGGCGCTAGCATTCCCCCATAGGCTGGATGCAGGACGAGCTGGTCCCAACCCAGGCACACGGCAACCGTGTGCCTGGATGATACCAGCTCACCCGGGGCATCCAAAATGTCAAACATCTTCACAACTAGAGACCAAATTTGATAAGTAAGATGAAAATAGACTACAGTGTGGGGATCTTGGAACAATCACATACATCCTCTACAGAATTATATACGTCCTAGGGAGTGAGTTCCTTTTTTTCACCAATACTTCCACGTTCAGGTAGAGGCTACATGTCATTTTCTGCATTGCCATCTCTCATCTTAGCAACCTAGACAAGAATGACCATTTGTGATTTCCAGGTGCTTAAAACAGTTGTAAAATGGAGCTAAGATCCCCACAGCTGTGTTTTATATCATGTTGTTTTTATGTGGCGCGTGTACATTGGGATGTTGGATCACAACACTATTTGACGAGGGGAGAAGGATGTCACGAAGCAGCACAAGACAGATTACCTAAACATATTCCAGGCTATTTGCTTTCAGAAGAGGCAGGATTATAAATATTGCCGAAACTTTCTGAAGCCTGCTTTAAAGTAAAGAGTATATGGTAATGTGCCCCAGAGGGTACGGCTATTAGGATGCAGTGACTTTCCACAAGTAATTTTTCAAATTAACAGGGTCAATCAAATATGGCTTTTTGAGTTAAACTTCATGTGTCTGGCTACAGTAAGCAGCCAGCAATTTGGACAAGTTATCAGATGTGCAGCTATTCAGGGCCTTAAGAACTTGGGCCCACATTTACACTTTTACACGCAAAACTCTGTTAGCGCATTTTTGTGTGTAAAGGTATAGCCCTGGCTAGCGCCATTCCTGGATGCCGGCCGGCCGCCATATTTATGGAATGGCGCTGCCCACGGAAATGCCCGGTTAGCGTCATTGTAAATGATGCTAACCTGGTGGGGGAGGCGTAGAAGGAACCGGAGGTTGTGCACCGAATTATGGCGCTACACTGTTTACAGGCAAAAAAATGCCTCTAAGCAGAGTAATGCCATTTCCTGGCACACAACCCCCATGGCATGGCTCCTGTCTGAGGAAACACAGGAGTCATGCCCACCACCCCAATGGCCAAGCCCAGGGTACAAATGACCCCTGGGCATGGCCATTGGGGTCAGTGCCGTGCAGGGGGCCCCAGGTTGGGGCTCCCGAGAGGGAATACAAAAAAATTATATATACTTACCGGGACCTACCTGGGATGAGTTTGCCATCCTGTGGTGTCCCTCTAGTGTTGATGGGTGGTCAGTGAGGGTGTCCCTGGAGCCAGGGAAGGGCACCTGTGGGCTCTTTCCATGGTCTCTGACCATGGAAACATGCCTACAGATCCCCATAACTCCTGCGCATACCCAGACATTCATTAATGGCGCTAAGCTCCACCCCCCTGTGCTTGAATTTAGCATGGGGGATAAATATGGTGTTAAGGCCATATCGTCATTTTCTACACGGGCACGCCTACCTTGTATCTCATTGACGTAAGGTAGGTTTCCACGTCCAGAAAATGACGTTAACTCCATAACTTTGGCGCTAGATGTGTCTAGTGCCAAAGTATAAATATGGAGTTAGGTTTGAGCTGAATTTGTGTTAAAAAAATGACTCTAATTCAGGGCAAACCAAGTATACATATGCCCCTTGGAGTTGATTTTGTATTCAACCCTCTTCTTGAAAAACAGCCAGTGGATTACATACGTGGCATTTTTAAGATATGAAGGGCCTGATTTATGAACAGTTAGCGTCGCCTTTGCGTCATTTAAATGATGCAAAGGTGGTGCTAACTTTTCATAAATTATATTTTGTAAGTTTGCCCCACTTTTGCGTTAAAAAATGACTCAAATGCGGTGCTAACTTTTCATAAATCAGGCCGAAATACGTGGGAAGATAAAATAACTTTTTGGGAGTTTGCAGTCTGCCTTAGTGGGGATAATGATACACACAAGTTGGGAGCAACAGTGAGGGGAGTCAGTAGTGATTCAGAAAATGTAGGTGGATCTGACAAAGGGATTTTCTGCAGTCTTAGTATTACAACATTCTTGATCCTTATGTATTTTGATATGGCTCCAGGCACCACCGGCTTGCAATAGGTAACTGAGGTTGTGACTACTGGCTCTGGCTTTAGAGGTGTCATGTAGATGCTGGTTGGATCCTGAGATAAGAAGAGGTATTCGTGTATGTCAAAGTTCATTTGTTTGGTCAGAAATGCAAAAAGGCTAGGCTCTAGTTTAATCTGCTATGTAGATGTGACACTTGTGTTTCAACAGTCAGCTACCAAAAATAGATATTTATAGGATGAATCCTGGCCTTGTCCTTCAAAACGCTTCTTTATAAAAGAGGGCATGCTAAAGCAGAAAATGTGTAGCATACCTGTGAATGTAGTTGAAATTATACTTTATATTAAATAGAAATGTGAGGAATTAATTACCCCTTAAATTACGTTAAATTCCCTACCTCTGCCCAGATAATAGCAGATCATAGAATGGTATTCTGATAGGAACAATCTGGCTTATTCACTGGTATTTTTAAAGTGCGGGTTTTCATACTCCCTGGGCCTAGTACAGAAAAGACAAGTTGCTAATCATTAACGTCTGAGAGTACTGAACAATAATGAGAGATGAACAGGTGCTACTAATGCAGTAGCAGGGCTGGTAAGGATTGTGATGGCACTGTGCATCCTCCTTGAAGATGTGCTTGTGTTCTGTTGCCCAGCTAGATACAGTTATAACTGTCATGCCATCATATTGTTCCTGATCTGTTACTCTAGAAGAAACGCCCAGTGGGAACTTGGCAACTAATGCAGTAATTGCATTACACATTGTTCATTATTCTCTGGAATTTCAAAAAGAAATACAATGCATAATGACACTCATAGTCCGTTTACATTTCTGGGTGTTCTTCACAAAACACATTTTGAGAAGAAAAAAAATGTGATGATCTTTCCCATGCTAAAATACATCTGTATATTCATTCTGTGTTTTAATACATGCTTCTGCGTGGGAGGCTATTACAGATATCGTAAAGCTAATTTAATTGACAAGATTACTTATAACCAGAAAAACTATTGAATGATGATATGCAGCAGAAGAAGTAGGAAACTTTATTGAACTTATAAGCAACAGCATACAATACAGTCAGTGCCTTATGATTGGCTGAACTGTAGAGGGGTTGGTCCAGCTTAAAAAAATGCAAAACAGCACTTTTTTTTTTTTTTTTTTTTAATGTGAAGAGGCGTAGACTTCACAGACTTTTGCAGCGTTAATAAACTAGTGGATCTAGGCAAGGTGTGTCTAGAATCTGTTACCTTAAGTGATTGGATACTTGGTCTTCCAAGGCAGTGCTCTCCAACTCTTATATGTTTTGTCTTCCATCTGGAAAGAATATAGCCTGGATATCTATGTAGGGTCGTTCAGGTGGATGGCTCTGCAGACCTGGCAACAATTGGAGATCACAAAGTATTGGGTGATGTGATCGTGCCTAAGGTAAGCCTGACATCCAAATGCAGTATGTCTTTGGATGGTCCCAGTGAAGAATATTGCACGCCTGCTAGAACAGTATTTTCTGCCTCCCTGGAGGCAACAAGAGGTGTTTTCATCTGCTCGAAGGAGATTAGGAGCCTGATTTTTAGTGGGTGTTAACTAAGTATTATCCAACTTTATCACCAGTTGGCTATGTAGTAAAATTACGAAGGTAGAAACTCAGATGAAGCAAAGACATTTTACAGTGGAGAGGATGGAGGATAGCTCAGTGGGATCCTGTGTCTAGGTCACAAGATGAAGTATGATTCAACAAGACTACTTGATATAGTAAAGGAAAGGGCATTAATGAAAAGTTGGAGGAGCACATGCTATTTTTCATTTATCTACATGATGCTGGTTTGAAGCTTATGTGCCATACAAGTGAATTTATTTCTATTTGCCTTGTCACTGATTTCCATGCCAACTTCGATTTCAACCTAGTTCTCATTAGCTTTAAGACTGTTGCACCCTATACTGTTTAAACGGAACACCATGCACCTTTCATTATTTCAAGCACTAGCCAGCGTGATTATGGAGGACTGGAGCAATCAACACCGCCTTATTTATGCATTAAAATGTCTCCTCGTCAGGATCAATCCCTTAATTCTACTTAGATCTCTGTGATTCACATGGCCAACGCCTAAGTATTGAATGCAGTTAATAAAAACATCAGTGATTATAATCTGAAGGCCAGCACATTTAGTAATGAAGGGCTCTATAGTGTGTAGCATAAAAAAACAATAACCGTAAATAACATTAATAGTAGATTACATCAATGATAATTATATCATCATTAAAATAAAACCCACAGTGAGAAAACAGACATCAGGAAAATTGGAAGTGATCCTATAAAATTTCGTGTAGAGAGTGAGTCCCTAATATCTGTAAATAATAACGAAATTAAACAAAAAATGATTTATTTATATACAAAAAACTACACGCAGTATCATATTAAAAGCCTTGTGCTAATATTAAACCAGCAGTGAAAATGCATGCGCATCTTTCACCACATGGGTACACTAGTACCTGCAAAGGACATAAAGTGTGCCGGTGAAGTTCATAATCAGACAAAAAATGTTTTAGGAGTAAAAAAAGGGCTGCTATTAGAAATTGACAAAATTAGTTATGAAATCATAGATTATTTGATAAAGAGTATCCATAGTTTCATAATTAATACCTATCAACAAAAACATAAAATGTGTTAGATTCAATGGTTAAATGACTTCAGGTGGAATAGCTGTAGCAGTCTTTAGGTCGAGCCAGAGTGAGCATGCGCTAGTGCATGTGGTCTCACTTGTAAGACTTTTGTTTTCAATAATGGGCTTGAAGTCCACTCATTGCTTACCATCTGTTAGCTTCAGGGTTACTCCTCTTCTCTGCATCCTAATTGGCCAATGCAGGGGAAGTGTCACTTCTGTTCCTTTCTGTGGCACATGCACGAAGCACAGATTTATTCCACTTAATTAATGCGCGTCTGCTGCGCATGCTATGATTGAGGTACTATTTCTACTTCACTCCCTTCCACTCCCCCTGTCCTTATCTGGTGCTCTCTCCCTCCACCACCTCTCCTGTTTTTTATTTTTAACATATTGCTTGCCCTTCTCCACTCCCCACCACCAGAGAACACTGACAAAGCCAACAAGTTCTTGCATAACCAAGAGCTATTTTGTTTTGAAAATATTTTTTTAACCATTTTAGCCATGGTCCATGTTGCACAGCAGCAGGCTGGAAACAAAGGGAAAAAATGCTATATCCGGTCAGCACTGACCACGTTATAGAACTTTTATGAAATGCTTTACCCCTTGGGTGCCCAGGACAAGCTGGTCTTGTTGTGTAGCCTTTTTAGTTATAGCTTCATGCACTTTATTTTAGCGAACTAGGCCTGCCGCTGTGCAATTTAAACTTGATATATTTTCTTCAGTTTCATTTATTATTTTAACAGTAGCCACGTTTGTGGTCTTGTTTTATTTCTCTCTATCTAGCTGTGCTTTGCCTAGGTCAGCACTGCGTTCTTAAACAAGACATTTCTTTCACTGTGCTTTTCTCAAGGCTGCAGTAAGATAGGTTGCCGACAATCGTGGGAACGCTTTGTCTCTAATGTTCATAGAAACATACACACTCTTATGTAAGGATCCTTTCTTGGAACATCAGCTGTTTCATTATAAAAAACACTACTTTTACCCATGTACGTTAGAGGAAGATGCCAGCCAGATGACCCCGACTGTATGCGGATTGCTGAGGGCTTCACTACAGCTGCTTATGTAGGCTACAGGCCTCTTGCTCAGGTATGAGGGATGATGTCTTCCCAGGGGAACCTGAAGGGCAGAATTAGAGCTTAACTTGCTGTGCTCTAACATAGCCTAGGAAGGAATTGTTTTAATGATTCTAGTGAATCATTAAAATTAGAATTTGAAATGACCATTCCTAAGCACAAGGTTATGATTGTTAATGCTCCATTATGCAAAAGAAGGTGGCATAAATTAAAAGCGCCCAACTTTATTAACTCACTGCAAAAAAACTGACCAGAAAATAAAAATAAAAATAATTTAACAGCTCTGACACATTCTTTTAATAAATGGATTAGTGTTAGTCTGGATGAACTCATACCCCTTTCTGATTCAAGACATAGGCCAAGGAGGATGACATCCCCATGGTTCACTTTAAGCCTACTTGAGAAAAAAAGAGAATGTAGAAGACAAGAGAGGAAATGGAGACAAACGCAAGATGAATCACTGAAAGAGGAATATAGGAATTCAATCCGATTTTATCATGCTGAAATTAAAAATGCACAGGCTAAATATTACTCCTCAAGAATATAAGCAGCAGCTAACTCTCCAAAAGAGATCTTTAAGGCTCTTAAGGAACTTATTTATCCTCCTGACGACCTAGAACCCATGGACACTCTGCAGTTGCATGTTGATAATCTGGCGTCTTTTTTTCATGAAAAAATCCAGGATATTTGTGTATCCTTTCCTCACACCCCTAAAGGAGATCATACCTCCATTAGGCAGGAATTAAGGGAAGGGATATTCCTATCAAGCCTTACTCCCATTCATAAAGACACAGTAACAAAAATTCCTGGGATCTATTAAATCAGGCTCCCCCCTGGACCCAGCTACACCCCAGATACTTTTTATGGGAGCGCCAGTGTTAGGTCCTGTAATCGCTAGCCTTATTAATGTCTCACTTTCCTCTGGGACAATGCCAGACCTATGGAACAGGCCATTGTCAAACCTCTTTAAAAGAAATCTAATTTGGATTCAAAGGTGATGAATAATTATCGACCAATTTCATTGCTACGTATATTTGCTAAAATAGCAGAAAAACATGTACAGGCCCAGCTCTCCGTCCTTCTGGAAGAGAGAAAGATCTTACACCCCACTCAGATGGGTTTTAGGCCATCACACGGGACGGAGACCGCAGTGATTGCCATTACAGAGGAAGCAAAAAAGAGGCTGGATAAAGGGATTGAAACAGCGATCATTATCCTAGACCTCAGAGCGGCTTTTGATACAGTAGACATGAATATCCTGAAAAACAGGATGCAGGGGATTGGAATTTCTGGAACCGCTTTAGAATGGATCTTCTCATTTATTTACGGAAGATCTTTTCAGGTGTTAGACAGGTCATGTATATCCAAACGTATTATGAGAATCTGCGGAGTGCCTCAGGGTTCCTCTCTAAGCCCGTTGCTGTTTAATATCTATATGTTGCCATTAGCAGAGATTGTCCAGTTATTTGGCCTGAAATTGGTGTCATATGCAGATGATACTCAACTTATTGTCTCCTTCTCCAATAAGCAACTGGATCTTGGGACAGCATTGGGACTCTGTCTACAAGCAGTTGCGGCCTGGATCACCGTAAGTAAATTAAAGCTTAATGACAGAAAAACTGAGGTGATGTTTTTTGGGCAACCAAAAAATCCCTTGACAAACCCAGCTATAATAAAAGGAGTTGGTGTACTCCCGCCCCCTAAAGATTTTATTAAAAGTCTGGGAGTATGGTTGGACCCCCAACTTTCAATGTCGCAACATGCTCATAGAATAGCCGGAACCTCTTTTGCGCTTCTTAGGACCCTGAGGAAGATCCTGGCGATTCTGCCTTTTGTCGCCAAAAGATTGATTATTCAGGCTCTGATAGGATCATGCATTGACTATTTCAATGCGTTGTTTATAGGATCACCTAGATATGTCATAGATAGACCTCAGACGGTGCAAAATGCAGCTGCACGTCTGCTCTTAAATGCTCCAAAACAACAATCTGTACGTAATGGAATTGTCTCTTTACATTGGCTTCCAGTAGCCAAAAGGATTCAATTCAAGGCATTATGCCATATCCATAGAGCATTATATAACCAAGGTGCTGAGATGCTCAGAACATTAGCCTCTTTTTATGCACCAAGCAGACTACTCAGATTCTCTTCAGCCATGTTAGTTACAGTTCCAAAAGTGAAAAAGGTAAGATGGGGAGGAAGGTAATTGACCTATCAAGGAGCCAAACTCTGGAATAGTTTACCTCCTAACATCAGATCAAGTCTCAAGAAATTTCTCTTAGGAAAGCCTTAAAAACATGGTTATTTAGAGCTTGAATTCATGTGCGGTTGTGTACTATTGCGATTCTGCGTTGCAGTGTAAGCGCTACGAGGCCCTTGGGCAGTTTAAGCGATATATAAGCAATTATAACATAACATAACATAACATAACATAACATAACATAACATAACATAACATAACATAGTGACAATATGGCATCATTATTTTTATTCTTTACTCTCCTTGCCACAATTTTAATCCTGTCATGCTTCATCATCCTAGTTATTGCAGTACATACCTTGTTATCTAGGATGCAGTTGCTTCATTAAAACCTTATTGAAATATGTACTGCCTCTGATTGTCCTTATATATGTGAGACTAATGTAACTGAGAGAAACGGATGTGATCTGAATGACCACGATTTCCCTGAGGAATCAATTGTGTCATGCGCTCAGCTGCCCAATCATCCCTGCTCTTGGGTGGAGATGAGGCACTGTTAGTTAGCAGGAGCTAAACCCGGATTAGTCCGACAGTGTCACCTGTAGTGGTTTCGGACTCAGTGCCCCAAAGTGCAAGTGATTCTGCTGCCCAAATCCAGTAGTTTCATTAGAATAATGAAAGCCTACACGACAGTCTCACCCTCGGTCATGGTTGCCGTGTGCCGAGGACGAGACCAGCTCGTCCTGCACCCGGTCCAACCACACACTCCAGTCAGGGATGGCAGGGGAAGCGCTCCCCCTGCAGCCCCTGACCCCCCATCGGCGATCTAATGACGTTTAGCCTTAGACAAGGGTTGCTCCCAGGGGGTCAATAATTGGTCCGTGTTTCGGCCCCCCTGGGGGCTAGATCGGCCATTAGGCACCAGGGATTGTTTTAGGGCAGTGACCTTGGGCAAGGGTCGCTGCCCTGGGGGCAAGATTTTTTTATATGTTTCAGCCCCCTTTGGGGCTAGATCGGCCATGTTTTCAGCCAGTCTGGCCCTCGGGGGGGGTCAAAACCCACTAGGCACCAGGGATCTGTGTGTGTATTTTTTAGTGTGGGGGGCGGCCCCTTGGGTAAGGGTCACCCCCTAAAGGGGGCACATAACTGCTGGCCATTTCAGCCCCCCTCGGGAGCAGATTGACCTACTAGGGCAGAAGCCACAAAGACACCAGGTATTTTTTTAGCTTGGTTTTTTGTATGTGGGGGGTGATTCCTTGGGCAAGGGTCACCCCCCGAAAGGGGGTACACAACTGTTGCCCATTTCTGCCTCCCCTTGGGGGCAGATCAGCCTATTATTTTTAGGCCCAACTGCCCCCAAGTGGGGCAGAAATCACAAAGACGCCAGGGATTTTTTCTGTTGGTTTGTTTGTGTGTGGGGGGGTGACCCCTTGGGCAAGGGTCACTCCACAAAGGGGGCACACAACTGTTGACCATTTCTGCCCCCCCTTGAGGGCTGATCAACGTAGGGGCAGAAAGTCCACTAGAATGTTTTTTTTAAAAAGAGGGTGGGCAGATGGGGCAATTACCCGCGATCCACTCCCCGGGGGGCAGAAAGCCTACTAGATGGCTGGGAATAAAAAAAAAATAGTGGGGTGATGGCTGCCAACCAGTATGGGTATGGTTATGCCCCCACCCCAACTGAACGGGGTCACTGTCTTTCAGCTCTCCCCCCACATACTAAAAGATCTTATCCCAGCGGTAAGCAAGAGGTAATTTGATTATTTGGGGCTTTGATTTACATTTGGGCCATGAGAGTTTGGCTAACTCTCAAAATCGCCCCACTTGGAATAGTGAGGGCTGCATTTTTGGGACCTTGGGACGCTGCCATCTAGAAAAATCTACGAGACCTGGACACATCTGAACACTAAACATCTAGGTGAGTCCAGGGTGGTGTGCTTCACATGCACCCTGCATCATTTTCTTACCCACAATGCCCTGCAAACCTCCAACTTCTCTTGAAATCACACAATTTCCCCACATTTTTGTGATGGAACCTTCTGGAATCTGCAGGAATCCACAAAATTCTTACCACCCAGCATTGTCACATCTATACCGATAACAATTCTGCCCCACTTGTTAGCCTAAAAACGATTTTTTCCAAACTGCCCTTTTGGACCCGATTTGGTTCCCTTTCAATTTCGACATGTTTTTGGCTCTTCCCTGTCACAGGCACTTGGCCCACGTACACAAGTGAGGTATCATTTTTATTGGGAGACTGAGGGGAGCGTTGGGTGGTTGGAAATTTGTGCCAGTGCGGTGATCCCACACAGAAATATGGGGAAAATGTGATTTCTTTTTAGCTAAATTTGAGGTTTGCTGAGGATTCTGGGTAAGAAAAAACTGGGGGATCCACACAAGTCACACCTCCATGGACTTCCTCGGTTGTCTAGTTTTCATAAACATTTGGGTTTGGTAGGTTTCCCTAGAAGGCTGCTGAGCCCAGGACCAAAAACGCAGATGCCCCTCCATGCAAAACAGGTAGTCTTGTAATTGATAATTTTGATGTGTCCATGTAGTGTTGTGGGGCATTTTCTGACACGGGCACTAGGCCTACCCATACAAGTGAGGTACCATTTTTATCAGGAGATGTGGGGGAATGCTGGGTAGAAGGAAGTTTGTGGCTCCCCTCAGATTCCCAAACTTTGCCAAATTTTGAGGTTTGCAAAGGATTCTGAGTAACAAAACTTTGTGAGATTCTCACAAGTCATCCCATCTTGGGTTCCCCTAGGTGTCTAGTTTTCATAAATATCCAGGTTTTCTAGGTTTTCCTAGGTGTCGGATGAGCTAGAGGCCAAAATCCAAAATATTTTCATAAGAACAATTTGATGTGTCCATGTTCTGTTTTGTGGCATTTCCTGCAGCGGGAAATAGGTCTAGCCGCATAAGTGAGGTGCCATTTTTATCATGAGACAGGAGAGAATGCTGGGTGGAAGGAAATTTGTGGCTCCTCTCAGATTCCAGAACTTTCTATCATCAAAATGTGAGAAAAACTTGTTTATTTGCAAAATTTTTAGTTTTTCAAAGGATTCTGGGTAACAAAACCTTGTGAGAGCCCCACAAGTCACCCCATTCTGAATTATTGTAGTCTAGTTTAAAAAAATTTATAGGTTTGCTAGGTTTCCCTAGGTGCCGGCTGAGCTAGATGCCAAAGTCCACAGCTAGGCACTTTGCAAAAAACAGGTCAGATATCAATGTAAAAATGTGATGTGTCAATGTTGCGCTTTCTGTCACGGGCACTAGGCCTACCCACACAAGTGAGGTACCATTTTTATCGGGGGACGTGGGGAATACAGAATAGAAGAACAACTGTTATTGCCCCTTGTTTTTCTCTACATTTTTTCCTTCCAAATGGAAGACAGTGTGTAAAAAAGAAGTCTATTTGAGAAATGCCCTGTAATTCACATACTAGTATGGGGGCCCCAGAAGTCAGAGATATGCAAATAACCACTGCTTCTCAACACCTTATCTTGTCCCCATTTTGGAAATACAAAGGTGTTCTTGATACCTATTTTTCACTCTTTATATTTCACCAAATTATTTGCTGTATATCCGATACACAATGAAAACCTGTTGCAAGGTGCAGCTCATTTACTGGCTCTGAGTACTTAGGGTTCTTGATGAACCTACAAGCCCTATATATCCCTGCAACCAGAAGAGCCCAGCAGATGTAACGGTATATTGCTTTAAAAAATCTGCCATAGCTGGAAAAAGTTACAGAAGAAAACGTGTACAGAAATGGCTCTTTTATCACCTCAATTACAATATTTGTTTATTTTAGCTGTTACTTTCTGTAGAAAAACCTTTAAGGATCTACACAAATGACCCCTTGCTGAATTCAGAATGTTATCTACTTTTCAAAAATGTTTAGCTGTCCAGGATCCAGCATTGGTTTTATACCAATTTCTGTCACTAACTGGAAGAAGGCTGAAAGCACAAAAATAGTAAAAATGAGGTATGTCTCAGTAGAATACCAAAACTGTGTTGAAAAATTTGGTTTTGTGATTCAAGTCTGCCTGTTCCCGAAAGCTGGGAGATGGTGATGTTAGCACTGCAAACCCTTTGTTGATGCCATTTTCAGGGAAAAGACCACCTGCTTTCATGTGCAGCACTTTTTTCCCATTTTTGTGAAAAAAACAACATTTTAGCTGTATTGTGGCTAATTTCTCGGTCTCCTCTAGGGGAACCCACAAACTCTGGATACCTTTCAGATCCCTATGATGTTGGGGAAAAAGGATGCAAATTTGACACCTGAGGGGAAAAGGTATGGCAGCGAAGGAGGTAATAACATCTTTGTAGAATGCTAGCCTTGTGCCTCATGCAACTAAAGGGTACTTTCATTTTAGGAAAAACACTTGCACGCACGTTTGCCTGTAATTCCTGTAGAGCGCCTACTCTGTCACCCAAGACTGTCTCTCATCTGAAGGGGTGCGGACGCCTTTGTGGAATTCACAGAGATTGTGAGCTGTCACTTCCTGCACCACACAGCTGTTCGTCCTGCTGTTCTTTGGAAAGGAGATGGTTGCTGAGGGGGAGTGTAAGAAGTGTGCGTGTGAACTGCTCCCTCAGTGTTTGGGGTAATAGTTTTGAACTTATGTAAGAAAAATACAAGTTCCTCACATAAACAAAGGTTCCTAAATTATCTAGAGAATGCGTGTTTTTAGAATGTGTGTTAATAAGCAGTTGTGTGTTAGACAGCGATTGTGGGCAGGTGTGATAGACTATACAGAGAATAAGAGAGTGGAATGAACTCCGAGTGTGCTTGTGTGAACCATGTGACATTGTGTGTGTAAACAGCGGGCCTGTTTGTAAATTTATGTGCACATGAAAATACACCACTGTGGGTAAACAGTGTGTGTGTGTGTGTGTGTGAACTGTGGGGCAGGCAAGGCTTGAATGTGAGTGAATGGTGTTCATGTGCGCAATAAAACGTACACCTGTGTGCGTGAAATAACCATGCACCGTGAGAGTACACCATGTGCCTGTGTGCGAGTGAACCATGTGTGTGACTTAAATGTGTATTTTAACCGTGAATGTTGACCTCTTCATGCGCTCTTCCAGTTTGCTCTTGCTGTTTGCTCCTACTCTGGCAGTAGTTACTTGCATCTGTGATCAATGGTTTATAAACAAGACTTTTAATTAAAGAGGCATGAAATAATGACTTCTTTGGCAGAGGATCTTTGTTTGCTTCAACTGCCCACGGTGTCCTCTCTTTTCTATACAATTTTTTGTAAAATATTTACTTATATTTCATGTTCTTTCAATCTTCTCGTCTTCTACTATTCTTTCCAATCTTTTTGCCTCATTCATGTCCTCTTTTTCTTTCTGCCCCCATCCTTTGTGTCCAATCTCTCACCCTGCTCCCCCGTTTGCTCAACCTGCCCCCATTTGCCTAACCTACGTACGTTTGCCTGTGCTGTGCCTCTTTTGCCCATCCTCGGCCTCTTGTGGCCAATTTTCATTTCCACTTCTCCTCTATTGTGTAAGCTTTTAGACTTCCTTTACTTACCTTCCTTCTTTGACCTATTTTGCTTTCGGACTTCTCTGCTCTTCTTTGCCTCCTCTATCACCACCTCCGTATTCCTTCGCTGCCCCCCCTTTATTCCATCTAACTCTCCTTTATAGCCATGTCTCTGCCCCCACTTTGGCATTCACTCAACCACCATTGGATTGTTCCCTCCAAAATGTTTGCCTCCTATCTGCCTTCTTGTGATTTCTCTCTACCTGTGGCCTACCATTATCATGATCTTTGCCTCTCTTTATCCTCAGCCTCACTGATTTTACTACCACTGTTATTTGTACTACTACTAGTTGTAGTAATAATAAAAACATAATAAATGAACACTGGAAATCCCTATTGAGCTTCACATTGGTTGTTATTTGTTCTTATTCTTGATGTGTATAGTGTGTTGTGTGTAAAATGTACAAATGCCCCCAGTGTTGAGTGGGCTGTATAAAAATGTCAAATAAACAATACATTATATTTGGAAATGTTTCCCAACATAAATTGCATTATTTAAATAAAATCAAATTTATTTAGAACATGCACCTTTGGTATTAAGCCAAGCATGCTGCTAACAGCTTTCTGCAGCCAGTGCTGAACACACCAAGCTATTCAATAGCTAATGATGCGATCAGAGTTAATGGAGTTAGGTGGTAAAAGAATTCCAATTTATTCACCGGGGGTAATTATGATGAATGTATGATGGAACAACTAATGCGAGAACCATGCATGCCTGATCAATGCGGTCAGAACAATGACCGTGTTGTTATCACGAATGCCTTTACCATGCATTCCTTTACAACGAAAGCATGTAAAAGCATGCCTAGTATAGGCATGTGTGTGAACGGCATGCGTGGTTCTAGCATGTCACTCCTCACCCGCCCTAAGGCCCAAACGTACCCCACCCCTAATACTAAAACTACCCCAACCACCTCACCCGACCCCTAAAAACAAAAGTACGCCAACGTCCCCCACCCACCCTGAGCCCTAAAATCACCCCAACACCCACTGCTCTAAAAACAATGGGCCCCCACCCTGCCCCAAAAACAAAACTACCCAACCACCCTACCCCGCACCTAAAAACAAAACTAACCCGATCCCCCCTCCCCCCAAAAACAAAACTACCCCGACCCCACCACCCTGCACCTAAAAACAAAACTACCATGACACCCCCCACCCACCCTGAGCTCTAACACCTTCCTGACCCTCCCAACAACCCTAAAAACAACCAACCCCCACCCCTACCAGTAAACACAAAACTACCCCAATCCCCCCACTCTGCCCCTAAAAACCAAAGTATCCCCCACCACACCCTTAAAAATCAAACTACCCTGATCCCCACCCCTAAAAATAAAACTATCCCGACCCCCCACCACTAAAAACAAAACTACCCCAATACCCCCACCCACCATGAGCCCTAAAACCTTCCTGGACCCCCCACCAGCCCTAAAATCAATGACCCCGCCCCTAAAAACCAAACCACCCGACCCCCCATCCATGCCCCTAAAACAAAAATACCCCGACCCCCCACACCCACCTCTAAAAACAAAACTACCCCACCCCAAAAACAAAACTACCCTGACCCCACCACCCGTCTCTAAAAACAAAACTATCCCAACCTCCCCACCCACCCTGAGTCCTAAAATCTTCGCCAACCCCCACCTGCCCTAAAAACAACCAACCCCTCACCTCCACCCCTCAAAAACAAACTACCCCGATTCCCCCACCCCGCCTCTAAAAACCAGACTACCCCGACCCCCAGTCCTTTATCCACCCCACCCCTAAAAACTACCCCCAACCCTGCCCCAACCCCATTTACCTGACCAAACAACCCCAATCCCCCACCTCGCCACTAAAAACCAAACTACCCCGATCCCCCAACCCGCCCCAGCCCTTAATCCACCTCACCTCTAAAAAGTACCCCAGTCCCACTTACCTCACAGCGTCCTCTCCCCAGCCTTCTTCCTCTTCCCACCTCTCTCCTCTCTCCTCTCGCCCTTCCTTAAACCTTCCCCCACCCCTTTAAAAGTAAACTACCCCACCCCAACCTAAGCCCTAAATAAAAATAACCAACCCCCCACCTTGCTCCTAAAAAATAAAATAGCCCGACCCCCACCCCACCCCTAACAAAAAAAGCGTGACCCCCACCCACCCCAAGCCCTTAATCTACCCCTCACCCCTAAAAACTACCCCCACCCCTGTCCCAGACCCACTTACCCGATTGTGCCCTCTTTCAATCGCATAGTTCAGCATATGCATGGTTAAGGCAGAAAAAAAGGCAGTTGTGGTTCCGGCAAGCGTGCTTACGCTTGAGTTGTAGACGTCAATGTTGTTCCGGAGTCCTGGTTAAGGACCTTTCCCAATTATGAGGCATGGATATGCAAGTAATCCATTTAACAGAAGAAAATGCATGTGGCAGATTCAGAGGCAGTATGGGGTATTGCCTATTATATAGATGTATTTACTAACAACTCATCCTATTGTAACATACCTGTACGCTTATGTTAGACTTTCACTGACTCTAATAATAGTAATAATCATATATAACTTAAGCAAATCAAGTGAGTACATTAAGCTGAAACCAAGTAAATGCATATTCAGAACGATTAATGTGTTTATCTGGCTCTAAACACCATTGTGGCTATCCAACCCTTATCAAATGCTATCTGACTCCTTGAATAAATTACTGTTTGTAAAATATATAGATATTCTGCTTATGATAAAATAAATCTACATGTGTAAAATGTTTACAAATGCATCCTAATTTCTTTAGCAACTGCATAATCTTATCCGTATGATTTTAATTTGAAGAACATACAAGTCCAATCCAAAAATGATGTTTGCACCCTAAGTTAAACTAAGGGGATAAAAAATGTTCACTCTGTGCTTGGCATATCCCATATTTGTGAATGTCCTTATGGGTACAAAGGCAATTGGACTTTTACATTATATTTCAACATGCAGAAATTTCCAACTGGAGAAAATTCCATGTGTAAGAGTAATATTTCTGGAAACCTAAGATTATTTCCTGGAGCACTCTTGGAATTTTCTGAGAATTTACTCCAAAAAAGAAGTAACATTTTTTGAGTGCACTTTCCACCTTTTTCTAATTCTGGCCCTATTCCATCGGTGCCTCCAAGAACCAACTCAATATTAGTTCAGTTGTATAACGTCAGAGTTTCAGAATAACCTTCATAGAGGTCCAAGAAAAATTAAACAAGCCATGGAGAATTCCTAACCACTATTTATCACAACATGTAGAAAGGTGGGCCCCTTAAAAATACTGAACAGTTGAATGGTAATATCACTGATGTATGATAGAAACATAATGAGGCACAAAAATAGAAGAATGGTATTCTAAACCAGTAAATCGATCAAAAAGGCCTACTACTTGAAATCCATCAACGAGTCGTCACATCCAGCACAGAAAGGTGGAAAAGTGGTCAAGTGGTCATAATTTGTGACGCAGACCTGTTTCAACACAACCTCCACAATCCAATCACAGCATCACTTTCAACACTAGAGAGGACAGGCTATGTACCTAATAATTATAACTGAAAACATGATGTACATAAAACATTACAAGAAATCGCAAGAAGTTGTTAAGGCTTGACTGAAAGAAACAATATCACAATTTCCCAAAGTTTAGCCTTGAAATTTAAGGACAGCGCCATATCACATAAAGTGAACATTGGGAGCTCTAAGTTAAAACACAATCAATACCACAGTTTTGGACTGACCGGTGTTATAAGTAAGTGGTTGAAGTGCTGGAGCCGCACCTTTTTACCACCTTACACAGTGCGATGAGGTTGCATGTCGCAGGGGCTTTAAAGATATGTGATGCTTTTGGCTAAAATGTAGCAGAATTTGTTGACATGTCCTAACTAAGCAACAGAACAAATCTCAGTATAATACACAAAGCAACTACTGAAATGTGCATAGTTTGCTTTCGCATGTTTATGTAACGGTTTCAGGAATATTATGCAAAATCACCCGTAATTACGTGAAATGCAAATCTGTCAGATAGTGCTATATTTTAGTCTAAAATGCCTCTTTTTGTCAATTTTTGATGTGAGCTTGCATTTGGTTTAAAAAAAGCAAAAATCACAAGTGACTTGAGCTACAGCCTCTCATGTTCTGGCCATGCGTGTTATTGCTGTACTGCGAATGACTCACAATTACACCATGTGGCATAATGAAATAATTTCAGCACATCACTTAACAAGGGTACCGCAAAATTCCCAAAATGATCTGAATTACACTGGTGCAGTTTACGTTTCACGTCCGCTTCAAAACAGCATAACAATATGATTAAAACATTTCATGGCAGAACACAACAGAGAATGTAACACAACTATAGTACAACAGAACAAAACAATTTGCAATAATGCATCACAAAAAAACAACAGAATATATCCCCACCACAACAAAATTTAACTCAGCAAAAGTGTACAAGTATTTTTGTCACGTACTACCACCTCTCCAATCCTATTTTCTTAATACAAGGGTCAAAGGTGTTTGCAGCAACCACTGCCTAACCATCAATGGCTGGAAATAGCACCAGCCAACAAATGTTTTGTGCTCTAACCCATTTTCTCCAGTCTCATATTGTCCTCCTTTAAAACAGAAACAGCTGTATTGTTTCTTTACCTCTAAGGGGCTGGTCATGAGCTGAAGGATTAATTCTTACCCGCGGGTACAGTATTTGTGGTATCATGCAGAATTCGGTGTGTTAAACAACAAAATCCACGTTATTCCCCACAACTTGTAATAGAAGCTATTTATCGCAATTGATTACGTATCCCTTGTTATCTTTGATTATCAGATGCGACAAATGCTATCAATCAGGGTTTAAGTGTTTCATAAAGGTTGAGTGGTAGACTGCACTGTTATGGTCTGGTTTCAGTAGTGTACGTTGCCTACCAATGTAAACTCGTATGGTTTATCAGACAGAACAAATGCAGCACTCAGACTGACAGATTGTAAAATATGACATCAATTATAAGATTGTGAAATGAAGTGAAACAGAAAGGATAATGTAAGAAGGCCTGCAGCTGGGGTGCATATTTAGACTGAGGTTTACTGGGGTATAGCACACTCTTGTAACAGGACTTTTCATTGCCCCCAGCACAATGCACACAGGGGACTGTGCACTTTCCTTGTTGTGCACTCAACACGCGAAAGTCAATGTCATGGGAGTATTTGCATGGCACAGCTCCAACAGGGGTGTAACCGAGGCCCCCACAATCCCTGTGGAGCAGAGAGGCTCCCAGGAATTACTTGTTATGTTACCATCTGAGCCATGCCATTGCATACCGTGCAGAATGCGTGCACTGGCATGGAATAAGAAATAGTTAAACTCTTGGGAAACCCACTGCTTTCCCAAGCAGGCCCCTGCAGTGTAGCAGGGGCCCAACCATTTAGCCCCCCCCCCACTGAGCCCATTCTGTGTGGGAGCCCCATCATTTTGCATTAGGCCACTGCGCTCCAGGAAACCCAATGGATTTCGTTTCTTATAGACCGTGTCTTGGAAAGAGCTGTCAAGAGTCTTTCCCTCTAGTTCTGTTTAATTGACACAGAAAATTCCAATTATTTGTTACAACACACACAGAGGGGCATATTTATGAGCCCCTTGCGCAACTGGTGTGAAACATTCCATGATGCACCGGGTGGAGCAGAGTGCAGACACATACTAGGCCACGCAAAGCCACTTTGCATGGTTTTTCATGACCTCATAGATATATGGTGTAAGGCAACAGAGCGGAAGTCACTGCACTGCATTACACTGTGTCAGGGGGCATTCCATGGGTGTTGCGGCGGGTTTTCCAAAGCAATACCCATGGGTTTTGACAAGTGCTTAATTTGTCAATAAAAAGGTGCCGGTGACCAAAGCTCTCCTCTTAAATATGCGGCTGCTGCAATTAAACGTGCGAGCACAGAATACTGAGACAGCGTAATCCTGAAGCCATCTCTTGCCTCTTCAATCCAATTAAAACCACTCCCTGCCCCTTCAGCTCACTCTTGCAGCTTTCTGCTGTCTCCTATTGTGACACTTTTTAGTTTTTCTCTTCCTCCATCTTTCCCATATGTGTCTTTTGCTCGCAGTAAATGCTTGAGTCAGAAAAATAAGTGCCGGCCCTCAAAAATAAGTGCCAGTGCTCAGCACCGGAAAAAACAAGCACAAATTAAGCACTGGTTTTGACGCAATTTCAGATTTTCAAGGGTGTGCAACCTGGCAATGCATCAAAACTGTATGCCTCCGCAGGGGAGGCGTAATGAGGAGAAATATCTTTATTTCTCCTTGTTTTTCCCTCTAGGAATTGTTTTTTTTGCAGGAAGGCATCCCTTCCTGCACACATACAATCCTGCCAACAACTCAGACACCCTTGCACCATAGTACAATGGGGCCTGCATTGGTGCTAGCCACCAAATTGTGCCTCGGAGTTGGCTGAAAGGAAAATAATGCACAGTATCCCATAGGTATGGTCCATTCCTGCCCTTTCAAATTGGGGTAGGGCAGTAGGGCAAATAGACCTGCTGCGCTGCCCTACTCCAATTCTTTGTAAATGAGCCCCAGTGTGTTTTTTTGTCTGAAGACTGTTTTAAAAGTGTCATAATATTTTTTTCATATCAGATTGAAGAATGGTGTCAGGTGTAAACTGAGAGGAAGTAGACATTTAAGTTCCAAATATTACTAATGTAATATTTTAAATATTTGGATGTTGTGAAGCAATACTAACTAGAACAGAGAACATTTAATACAGTGATGAGGGTGACTATATTTTAAAAGATTATTGTTATGACAGATTTCGACACTTAAAAAGGAGGGAACAACTGAAGAATAAGAAATTGACATGGGGAGAAAAGAAAAGGTTTAGGACCTCCCAAACCCTCTTGTGCAGACTTTTGTATAAAGAATGATATATATTTTTTTCATTTTCTGATTAGAAAACACAAGAAGTTGGGGGCTTTGGACAGTTGAATTCTGCTTTACCATTGGCAGAGGGATGTCACTTTTAATGGTGAATATGATTATATTTTGATTGTTTTCCTTAACTCATTAATGTGATTTTTAATAATTGTTTAGAACACAAAGGCAGAGGCCACAGTGAGTTATACCACCACAGAATTAATTTTCCCGACATGTTAAGGGGTTTAGCACAGAAATACCCATAACCCATGGTGATGCCATGGGTATTGGTTTATAACTTTGTACTACTGTGTACTTTCACCAATTAAACATTCTGAAGCTATTAATATACATTGTCCCCATGATAATAAGAACCATCCTTTAAGTTTCTTGCAAGTTACAAGATTTTCTGAAAAGGAAAAGTCTGCTTGACTGGTATTTTCACTGTCTAGTTTGTAATGTAATAACAACAACAACAACAACAATAATAATCATAATCATAATAATGATAATAATGATAAGGATGAGGACAATAATAAAACATGAGTACTTAGGCCAAAGGTTTTTCTGAGGAGCCTGACACTGTGCTGTGAGATACCAGGTTTGCCAAATTCCAAGTGTGACTAGTTTTGAATCTCTCCACCGGAGCCTTGGTTTGAGAGTGATAGTGTGTGAAGAACTTGTAGGTTACACGGCACTCATCCCACATGGACTTCATGTACGCAGAAATGAAGTTAGTGCCTCAGTCAGATGCTACCTCCTTTGGGAATCCCATACAGGTAAAGAACCCCTTCAGAGCTCTAACCACCACAGGTGCAATTACTGACCTCAGAGGGATTGCCTCTTGGAAGCGGGTGGCATGGTCCACCTAGACCAGGAAACCCTGTTGCCTAGGGCTGTATTGGGGTCCAAGAGTGCAATGATATCAATGCCCATCCTGTCAAAAGGGATGACAAAGACTGGTAGTGGAGTCAGAGGAGCTTTGTGCTTTTTCCCTTACTTCTCACTGGCCTGGCAGATATGACAGGACCTACAGTATGCATCTGTGGCCCTCTTTTTTCTGGGCAAATAAAAGTGGGAGACAAGCCTGGCGAAGTTCCGGTCTTGCCCCAAATGTCCAGCCAGGGGTATGTCATGACCTTAACCGAGTAGGAAGGCCCTTTAACACTGGGGGACCACCAGCACATGGGCTGCCCAGTACTAGGAGCCTTAGGCTCACTATAAAGAGATCATTCTCCCAGTATATTAGGTGATCCTCAGAGCTTCACCTGCTGCAGGGGCTAAGGCCTGTTGCCTCAAGCCCACAAGCTCTCAAGAGTGAGACACTCTTTCTGCCCTTGGCAGAATTTCTCTCTGGTGGGCCCATCCTCAGCCTGCCAGCTAGCAAGCTTAAGTAGGTCACCTTGGGTGGCAGGTTCCTCCCCGGTTGGCTTTGGGGCTTCCTCGTAAGGGACCCCGTCGACCTACAGTGCAGGAACATCAGCGACTGGTTTCCCATGCTCTTTTCCTCTCTCCTTTGCTGCTGTTTGGGCCGTAGATCCAGGCCCCAGACTGCCTTGACTCCCTTCCCAGGCTGACATGGATGTGTGGTCATACAGACCCACTCAGGCAATGCCGTCATGTCCAAGTGAGACCTGAGCTCTACCTCCTTCCAGGGAGTGTGCTCCAGGTCCTTGCTTAGAAGACAATCAAGAGGCATGGCAGGTCTCACAGCAAATTTCAGAGAACCTGAGACCCCCCCCTCTCAAAAGGAACCAGAGCCACCGGTAGATGACTTTCAAGATTGTCCATAACTATGACTTGGTGGAATGTGTTCAGCAAGACCCGCTATGCAGACACCAGCTGACACTAGACAGTTGTCATGCGGGCTCCTGTGTCTCACTGAGCCTCCACCCATTGCCCATTAATGGTGACCCACTGCCTCTATCTTGAAGTTTTGGAAGGCATTTGGGATTTTGGCACCATTTCTGTGTCCCCCAGGGTAACTAGGGCCACCTCTGTCTGTCCCCTCAAGCTAACTGGCACTTCCTCCTTCTCGAGCACTACCCTTACCAATCCAGGTGTTTGCCCACCAGTCGGGGTCTGTTCATTCTTGGTACTTTTGAAGTCGCTCCTAGAGCGCCCATACTTGTAGCACTTAGTACATTGGGTTACAAACCTCCGTGTCTTACGATCAAAGAACCCCTTCTTCCTAGGTTCTGACTGGGACTGGTTGCCAGTACTCCCTTGGGAATTATTTTGATGGCATTTTTTTAGAACACCTTGTTTTTAACCCCCCCTTCATCTGCTGGAAACCCTGACCATCTTTGTGAATGTCCTCCCATGTACCTTTCTGGACACTCTGGTGCTAGCGAAGAGGTTGTACTCCTTAGCAACCTTTCTACGGTCAGTCAGCTTACTGTCAACTAGCTGCTGGCCCACCCAGTTAAACAGATACCGAGCACTGAGCATGTTGTCTCTCACCATTAAATTGTACAACCTAACATAATGATTAATTGTGCTGCCCCTCACCTAGCCATTTAATGCCTTACTGATGTAATCAACAAAGTCTACTCACGATTGGTTGGGTAGCTTCTGGCTGTCCCTTAATCTTTGGTGATACTTCTGAGGGGTCAGCCCAATTTTGCAAGTAAGATGGCTATCATGGGGGCATACTTGGTTTGGTCCCCAACCTCTAATGTCAGAAGTGTGTCCTTCCCCACAGAAGGCATGTGTTTCCACTGACCATTCCACAGACCATCCCTCCCCAGTACTCTCAGGAACCTTGAGAACCCTCAGTGCAACTTCATGGTCAGAAACCATTTATCAATGTCATCTCCCACCAAATCATTGGGCACCAAATCCTTAGGTATACAAACCCTCTTGTCTTCATCAGGTACTAAATTCATGCTGCCACCATTGCTGGACTCCAATTGCCTTGCCCTCTGTTCCAGCTCTTTCAGGCTCATCTCACGAGTCAATCTTCCCAAAGCAAGTTTCTCCTTCATTTCAAATTTGCCATCTAAAGCATGAATTCTCTCTCCTCCCTCCTCTCTGCCAGTTTGTTAGAAGTGGGGTCTTTGGTTGCAGTCAGATTACCTCCTGTCCAAGCAAGGAACCTCACTCTAGCCAGGGTAAGTCACTCACAATCCAAATTATCCTGTGCCCACCATCTTGTAGCTTGGCACTGAGCAGTCAGGCTTAACTTAGAAGGCAATGTGTAAGGTATTTGTGCAATAAATCATGCAATAACACAGTAGAACACCACAAAAATACACCACACAGTGTTTAGAAAAATATATAATATTTACCTGATTTAGCAGGTCAAAACAATTAGGATGCAATAAGTATATGTTGAAATATCACTGTAAAAATTATATAAAGTGTCTTTAGTCTCTTAAAAGCACAAAGTACCTGTTTTGTGTTCAAAATCTCTGCAAGGAACCGCAGAGGAGGAGATGCATGGAAAACAGGGAAGTGTGCGTCAATTTCTCAAGCCGCACACAGCGATGCATTGTTTATTTTCCACGCTGGGAAGGCTTTGCGTCAATATCTGGCACTCGGTCTTGGATCCTCTTCAGGTTGAGGGGTTTTCGGTCGCCCTGGAGATGATGTGTTGAAATCGGGCGCTTGCAGGACGAAGTCACAAGGGCTGCGTCGATCCGGTCCGCGTTGCGTGTAAATTTCTACCACACGGCGGGTGCTGTGTCGATTCCTCTCAGGAAGTCAGGCTGTGTTGTACCGGCTTGTGTTTGCGTCGATCCAGTGGGTCGTACATCAAATTTCCGGTCGCTACGCTGGTGCTGCATCAATCTTCTCCTTGGGAAGTGGGGCTGCGTCGTTGCGGTTCAGCGTGCTGTGAATTTTTCACTGCAGTGCAGGCTGTGCATCGTTTTCTGCAGGTTGTGTGTTGAGTTCCACCACACAGGGAGTTCTTCTTGCAGGAATGAAGTCTTTTTGGTCATGAGACTTCAGGAAACAGGAGGCAAGCTCTATCCAAGCCCTTGGAGAGCACCTCTCTGCACAGCCAGAGAGCAGCAAGGCAGTGGGGCAACAACAAGGCAGCAGTCCTTCTCAGAAAGCAGTCAGGTGAGTCCTTTGGGCCGCCAGGCAGTTCTTCTTGGCAGGTTGCAGGTTCTGGTTCAGGGTTTCTTCTCCAGGAAGTGTCTGTGACAAGAGTGTCTTGTTAAGAAGTGTCTTGATGAAGAGTGTCTGCCTCAAAAGTGTCTACGTTGGTAGGGTCAGAGACCTTGCTTAAATACCCAAATGTCCCTTTGAATTGGGGGAGACTTCAAAGAGTGGCTTAGAAATGCGCATGGCCCTTTTCAGTTCCATCCTGTCTGCCATGGTCCCAGTAGGGTGTATGGCAGTCTTTGAGTGAGGGCAGTCTAGGCTACTGTCCTTTGACATGTAAATGTCAGGCCCTCCACCCTCCCAGCCCAGGAAGACCCATTCAATATGCAGATGTATGCAAGTGTGACTGAGCTGTCAACTGAACCTAGCCAGACATGGACTGGAAGGCACAGAAGGATTTAAGCATAGAGAAATGCTCACTTTTTAAAAGTAGCATTTCTAAAATAATAATATAAAATCTAACTTTACCATTAAGCAGGATTTTGTATCACCATTCTGGCCATACTAAATGTGACCTGGCTACTCCTTTCAAATTAGGATCTACCACTCAAACAGTATACAAGGGTAGCCCTAATGCTATCCTATGAAAGGAGCAGGGCTCACAGCAGTGTAGAAACGAATTTA
The DNA here is from genome assembly GCF_031143425.1 of Pleurodeles waltl. Taxonomy (NCBI): domain Eukaryota; kingdom Metazoa; phylum Chordata; class Amphibia; order Caudata; family Salamandridae; genus Pleurodeles; species Pleurodeles waltl. The sequence goes on from NC_090444.1 coordinate 1,220,223,302, forward strand.
GGAGTTTTACACTACTACGACATAGAAGAACACACATGTTCATGTCCTGCCTTTTACCTACATAGCACCCTGCCCTATGGGCTACTTAGGGCAAATCTTAGGGGTGACTTACATGTAGAAAAAAATGAGTTTAAGGCTTGGCAAGTGCTTTTAAATGCCAAGTCGAAGTGGCAGTGAAACAGCACACACACATACTGCAATGGCAGGCCTGAGACATGATTAGGGGGCTACTTATGTGGGTGGCACAACGAGTGCTGAAGCCCACTAGTAGCAAGTTACTGTATAGCACTGCACAAACAGAAGTCCTATCGACACCCCTGATCACCAGTGTTAGAATTTGCATTTCTGGTTGGCATACTATGCCCAAGCAGGAACCACAATCCTAGTCAGGGTAGGTAAGATACACACCATGAATTAACCTGTGCTTGCCCTTTAGTAGCTTTGCACGGAGCAGTCAGGCTTAACTTAAGAGGCTTTGTGTAAAGTATTTATGCAACACTTCAAACAGAAAAACAGTGGAAACACCACACAAAAAGACACCAAATCTGGTTAGAACAGTAGAGTTTAATGTTATGAGTAAAACAAGACTAAGTTCAATTATTAGATGTTGAGATATGAATTTTTAAAAATTAAAGTGTAATAAAGTGCTTAAGAGCATAAAGCACCAACCGGGGATATATTTGGTCGCTCTAGACCGAGTGAAATCCAAAAGTTAAGACCAACTGTGATAGAGTGCAGTTTGGATACAGTCCAAGACAAGTCCGGCTAAAGTTTTACCTTCTCAGAATAGAGCCAAGAGTCCCCTTTTCAGGGAAGAAGCTCACCGTGAGTAAGGAGAGAGTCACTGGTGGTGATCCACAGTGGACCGCTGTGCAAAGAGTCGTCCTGGCACTGCGGATAGGCAGACTGGAGCCTCACGGTTGTGAGGGGTAAGGGTGGGTGGAACTCATAGAGTACTACTCTTTGGAATTCCGTGGACTTAAATAAAAACACCGTGAGATTCTGCTGAGTTCTGTGCATCCCTTATTTGCATCATAGTCCTTGGCAATCTATTAATAAACAAGTAAAATACCAACTCAACATCCCTTAGACTCACTGCACTTTTGCCAACATCAAACTGTAGCACACTGGCAGAGTGGAAGAACACTGTTGTGAAGGGGGCATGGCTGAGTCCATGGAGCACATTAGAAAGTGTAAGTGCTCTCCAGCATCCTCACCCTTTAGACTGTTGGAGGTTGCTATGGCGCTGCTGCTTCGCCAACCATCTGTGATTACTACTAGATTCCTGTGGAAATGGTTTCTGGCCTGTTTGTCACAACAATGTCATTAAAGGGAAATTTGTTTGAGGGGCAAGAATGCACATATGATTCTACTTCCAATCACCCGTCCATGTACTGTGGCCTGTAACCTGATCCCGGCCTGCAATTACTGACATTAGGTTGCTGCCGGCAAAAGTTACCTGTGGGCTAAACAAATGTCCACAGGCTTGGCTTTGGTCTGGGGGAGGAGAACGATTTTCCTGTGTACTCTTTGCAGATAGAAACAATAACTCACTGTTCAGCTCAGTTTCTGCCTTAATTAAAAGAGATTTGTTTTAACATCCAGATAAACCAAAAGAAATTGGGGTTCAGTCACCGGGGTCTTCAATCTGACTGATGTGTTCTAGTCAAGTCACACACCATCTATAGCAGCCTAACCCAGCTCCTATGATGCCCAAAAGGTTTACAGTGCCTTTATGAAGACCAAAGGTCACAGGCAGTAATCAGGAAAAGCTGTAAGCTCAATACTAGGCTATGAAAGCAGCTATCATATTGGGTAACTCATAAGTCAGCTCATCCAGATCTTTAGCAAAAGAGTTCACACTGGTAATCATTATATCCCTAATGGCAGGCTCATCTTTATGATCACAGGCCCCATGTTACCTGTTCCTTGGGACGCAGCTAATTCCTTTTTGCATTCATACCATTTCCGTCTTCCTCAGTGGGTTGAGGAATGCGGACGCAGCCTCACTTCAAATGTGGGTCACATAGAATGACCAGTATGGCAGTTCTAGTTAGTTGGTGCTTTCCTTTTGCAGGTGCAGGCTCTAGAATGTGGGGCAGGACCTGCACTACAGCAGCATTGTTGATTCTTGGTGGATGCACCACAGACCAAGACAGCTGCAGCACAAGTCCCTCCGGCTATGCTGAAGGGGTACCGGATGGCAAGATCATGCTTGGGTTTAAATATACTTCACACAGTTCACCACATGTACCACACAGGAAAGTTGGGTAACCCTTGACAACTTGCGTGGTCATATTGGTGTATGTCAACACTTCTTGGGTCTCAAAACTCCCGGATCAGGGTTTGAATTCTTCTCCTGGATGTTCCTCCTCCTGCTGGATCAGGCATTTTCCTTACCCCTCTGAGCAGTCAAGGTGTGACTATATTATAATACATGGCAACATTGGGTTCTTCGTAACAATGGAAACTTCAGGTTCATTCAGTTTCTACATTAAACATGTTGGGTTCCATGAATGCATTCCCAAACCAGACATTGCAATGTCTTGTTTGGGTTTTACATTCATGAACCTCCTTTTAGGCACTAGGCAGACCCACAGCTTATCTAGCAAACTGTGTAGATTGTAAGTAATGCTCCTTCACCTAAGGGAAACTGGCTGTCATGCTAACACCAGTCCTTGTGCACAGCAGCTCTTCCAGGACTCTGAGGAGTACTCCTTTCCGCAGTCAAGAAGAACATGCAACTGGAGTGAAGTGGGATGGTTTGGATCCCACCTCTACACTTGTTTTCCAGACAGGAGCTGTTGATCAATAGGCTAAAATCCTAGAAATGGTTTGGGATTGTTTCCTTACTTGCTGCAATACAGATACAACCACAATGACTTTAACATCAGGTACTGATATTGCTAGTCCCGAGCTGGAGTTTGCCAAAACATGGGCCCGATGAAGTGTAAAAACTCTGTACCTAGCTGTCACCAGCCTTCCAGAAGTAGCAATCAGGGAAAAGCAAAAGGACAGGCCCAGCCATGAAAACTTAATTTCTCAAACTTACCAGTATAGCCTGCTTACACTCCTGAAACCCCCACCATCCTCTAAAAAGCAATTATGAGGAAGAGCTAATTAGCAATTCCCTGCTGAAATGTCTCTGTTGAATTTCTAAGGGCAGCCTCCCACCATCCTCCTTACTTCACTGTCTAGATCTCCTCTCTTCAACTCTAGGAACAGAGGAACAGGAGAAGCTGCATCCCATCCTTCGGTGTGTTCAATGTCAACCAGGGCTATCCAAAATGAATCCCTCTGGTGCCAGCAATCAGACTCTCACTATAACACAGAATCTTGATGCTGTCTATATCTTGCATACATGCACTATTCACAAACACAGGATATCAGTGAAATGGTCTGGCTGTAACATCTGTAGGAAAGTGCCCTCTTTCTGGAATGGTTACCCCAACCTTTTGCCTGTTGTCAGTATGTTTTGACTGTGTTCACTTAGATCCTGGTAAACAGGACCCCAGTGACTGTGCTCTTTCCCTTTAAACGTGGTTGCTAGGACCACAAACACCCCACATTTGGCATACTGGGGCCCCCTTATCAGTCCCTAGTATATGGTACCAAGGGCATTGGGGCACCAGGGGCCACCCAGGGGCTACAGCATGTATTATGCCACCCCTAGGGAGCCCATGCAAAGTGTATCTGCAGGCCTGCCATTACAACCAGCGTGAAAGGATGCTTGCACTCTTTTTACTTCAGGTCACTGCACCAGGTTACTATAAGTCACCCCTGTGGTAGATCCTCCTAGTCCAGAGGACACAGTGCAGGTACCTGTGTGTGAGGGCACCTCTGCATGGGAAGAGATGCCCCCACAAACTCCCGCTCCATTTTCCTGGACTTTGTGACTGCGGGGATGCCATTTTACGCATGTACTGGTCATAGGTCAATACCTATGTCCAGCTACATGATGGTAACTCCGACCTTGGGCATGTTTAGTATCAAACATATCAGAATCATACCTCAATATTGTTGCCATTATTGGTGTATGATTCCCTGCACTCTGGGGGCTCCTTAGAGGACTCCCAGCATTGCTCTGACCAGATTTCTGGGGGTTTCCGGGCAGCCCAAGCTACTGCCACCCCTCAGGTGGGGTTCAGCCTTCCTGCTGCTTGAACAGACCATGCCCAGGAAGGCAGAACAAAGGATTTCCTTTGGGAGAGGGAGGCAATACCCTCTCCCTTTGGAAATATGTGTTACATGGCTTGGGAGGGGTAGAGTCAACCAAGCCACTCGTATGTTTTCAAGGGCACATTGCACATGCATAAACCAGTCTGCACCGGTCTAGGGACCTCAAGTCCCTGTTCTGGTGTGAAACTAGACAATGGATAGGGGAGTGGCCACTCCCGTCCATCACCACCCCAGAAGTGGTTCCCAGAGCTCCTCCGGATGGCTCCTTGATTCTGCCATTTGAATCCAAGGGGGGCAGAGGCCTCTGGGAGCATCTGAATGGCCAAGTCAGGTAGGTGACGTCAGAGCCCCCATCTCATAGGTGGTCACCTGGCTAGGTGACCAATACCCACTTCTAGGTCTCCCTCTTGGGTGGGTCCTCAGATTGGACGGGCAAGAATCCAGCGGGACTCTTCTGCACCATTTTCTTCAACTTCTGGCCACTGGAACTGCAACTGGGCTCCACAGGAACCTACAATCTGCAGCAACAGCGATGACTTTGTCCTGCAACATTGTTTCTCCGGCTTCTTCCAGCAACTGCAACATTTTCCCAGCTGTGGATCCTCTGAGGGTGGCAAGTTTTATGTCTGCACAAGAAGCAAGAAGGAATATCCTTTGGAGTAGAGGAGTCACTTCCCTGCATCCGCAGGCACCAACTACAATGACGACCGGCTGCATGGATCTCTTCTCATCCTGAGCTGCTTGTATCCTGCATCACTGGTGGTAATCTGGAGTGGTCCTCTTTGGCAGCTGTCCAGATTTGGTGAAGGTAAGCCCTTGCCTTCCCATGCAGGACAGTACCCTTGTGCACTGCGTCTCTTGCAGCTACCAAGGCTTGTTGGCATCTTCTCCAAGGGATCTTCAGGCTCCATGTAGCCCCAGCCCTCAGCACTCTTCCCTGTGATGCACAGCCCTCTGCATGCTTCTCCTGCGATATGTGGCCTCTCCTCAGGTGTGCTGCATGGGCCTCTCTGCGACTCCTGGGCAGCTCACCTCTGGGTCTTCTGTGGGGGCTGCCTTTTCTTCATTGGACTGTCTGCACTGCTGAGGGTTGCCTGGGACTCCTCATGTGGACTGAGGTGCCCCTTGGACCTTGCTGGTCCCTGGCAGCTCCACTTTTCCTCCAACCTCGACATTTGCCTTTGCCAAGGCTTGCTGATGGTTTTTCCACACCACAGGCTGACTACAATCCTTTGTCCGGCATGGGACATCGACTGCATGACCCAGGAATTCTTCACCGGTGCCATTGCTGCATTGCTGACGTCTTTGTCTCACAGTCAACCAACTCCTGCATCTGCAGGGTGGGTAGTGACTACTGCCACCTCCGGACACTTCAACTGGAAGTGGACTTGGTCCCCTTCTTTTCCAGATCCTCCTCTTCCAGGATCCACCTTTGATTTCTTGCAGTCTTGTCTGGGTCTTGCAATATCCTTCTCTGAGGTCCTGTGGGTTGGTTTTGGTAGAACTGGTAACTTACCTCTTTCCTCCTGGTCACTGAGGGGTACCCCAGTACATACCTTTGGTGTTTCCTAGTACCTTCAGCTCCCCTCTACCAATTCCACTTCCTTGGGTGGGGACCCAACCTTCGCATTCCACTTTCTTAGTATATGGTTTGGTCTCCCCCTACGCCTTCAGTATTGTCCATTGCTTTTCACTCTTTTCTATTGCTTTTTATGCCTATTCCTGATTGTTGCTGTACATATATAGTGTATTTACTTACCTCCTATTGGAGAGTTGCCTATCTAGTATTTTAGTAATTGTGTCAATAAATTAAAGTATCTTTATTTTTGTAATACTGTGTGGTTCTTTCATGTGTGTAAGTGCTGTGTGACTACAGTGGATTTGCATGAGCTTTGCATATCTCCTAGATAAGCCTTTGCTGCTCATCCACATCTACCTCTAGAGAGCCTGGCTTCTAGATACTGCCTACGCTTCACTAATAAGGGGATACCAGGACCTGGTCTAAGGTGATAATATCATAGGTATTCACCTCACACCAGGCCAGCTTCCTACAACATCTGAGACAAACTTTATGCGAGTAGGTACAGTAGGCCACACTCCTCCTGAAACAAGTTTGTTCAGTATCTTTAATCCTCAAAAATCAGCATGCTGGCACCTCTTTATGTTATCAACAAATGGCATGGACAATAATATGATGTCAGAAAGAGGGCATGCTCTGTGCACCCCTCCATATCTCAGAATAGGTTCTGTACCTTGAATTCACAGTGGTATGCAGCGAACACTCTAGATTACCATGCTGCACAGGAGAGTGAAAATCAGGATGCCAGTTTCAGATGCAGTAGGGTCACTCTGGGCAGAGGTATATGCCCATTTACCATGTGGGGGACATTCCTATCTCACTAGACCTTCCTCCCAGATCAGGTGATCTGTAACCTTACTCCATCATTAGAGACATAGGGGGTCATTCCGACCCCGGCGGGGTCGGAATGACCCCCATAAGGTCTGGAATTGGCAAACTTTGGGGGAACTGCCAAATGTATCCCAATTCTGCATTCTGACTTTATGTCCTAAAGTAAAACTTAAGGATTTTGATCAGATAGACCACCTAAAAAACTTGGGATTCTCACTATTCACTGCCAGTAACCACTTGAGGGGCTTGTGTTCAGTCAATATCGCAACCTGCTAGGAAGCAAGCACAACAGGATCCTCCTTAGGGCCTACCCTATAACAAAGCATTCCACTTCAGTAGCAACCCCGTTTGGGTTTCTAGAAAGCTGTTTGTGACTGATGAATGCCACTAGACACTTTCTACCCTTGTTATCAAATTGAGCCAGCAATGCTCCAATTTTCTTGTCTGAGGCAGTATTATGTACAATGAATGGCTTACTGTAATCCAATGCCTTCAACACAGGGGCATTGCATGCTGCTGCCTTCAGGTCCTAAAGACCTTCTGATACTCTGCAGCCCAAACCAATTTTTAAGCTGCTTCTTGGATGTTAGGGCTGTGGTTGATGGCCCTATGGGCTATACAATTCTTATAGTTTCCGGTGAGTCCTGAAAAGGCTCTCACTTGGGCATGGGTGATGGGGCCCTCCCATTCAAACACAGAATGGATTTTGGCATCCAACCAACACATTTCCCCATTTCCTACTTGATACCCAATGTAAACTACAGCAGACTGCCCCACATAGCATTGACTTGCTTTAATGGTCAGTTTCTAACGTAGTATCTCCACTGAACTGGTAAAGATGTCAATGTCATTAAAGTAGGCCAAATGAAACTCATCAAGTCCTCATAGAACATAGTTTATCGGGTGCTAAGAAGTGCCAAGAGCACATGTAAACTGAAAAGGGATGACCCTAAACTGATACAACCCCTCCAGTGTTGATAATACAGCATTTCTCTTGTTAAGAGACACTATTGTCTTCTGCCAATAGCCACTGTTCAAACTGACCATGATTAAGAAATGGGAAGCACTAAATCAATATATCAGCTGATCAGCTCAGGGAACTGGGTACATGTCATTCTTGGTCACCTAACTGAGGAACACCAGTCCGCACAAGAGCACTGGTCTGTTTCTCCCTTGCTTGAGAACCAGCACTAATAGGCTGACTTGGTGTCTGCAGGAGCACTTAATCACTCCCAGATACTTCATCATAACCACCTCTGCCTTGATGCACACTTTGTCCTGGTTTGACATCCTATCCACCTTGCTCTTCACTGGCAAGCTAGCCAGTGTGTCATTGTCATCTACACAGATGTGTGTCAACCCTGGAGTGAAAAATAGAGAAGATGGGAAAATTATCCCAGTACCTCTCTACACTGTTCTTGCTGCTTAGGCATCCATTCAAGGAGTAGTGGGAACCTTTCTACAGAGCCATGCTACTCATAACTGGAAAATAGGTTGGAGATAGACTCACTATGATCCTCATCCTCCTCTGTCATTTCCAGGGTGTTCATGGTAAACTCTGTCTGAATGTATAGTTTCTGTCGATTCACATGGAACACTGTCCTTGATTCCTGTGTGCACCTGTGACCACTAGGAAATTCACATCAGATATTGTATGTACTGCATTGTATGGCCTACACCACTTATTCTCCAAAGCTCAAGGACATATGGGCTTCAGCACCAACACTTCCTGGCCCTCCCAGATGTCAGTCTGTGTCATTTTCTGGTCATAACACTCTTTCATCAGCTTTTGGGTTGCCTGAAAGTTTTTTGTTTGTCCAACTTGTGTACTGCACCACCACATTCTTCTTCCAGTGAACTGGGTCGGACTACTGAGATGACTGATCAGAAAACGAGGAAGTAAGTTGATTTTATTTTAAAGGTGATGAAGGAAGAGTGTGCTTCTTAGGATAAGTGGCCACCATCTCAAGTAAGGTTGCAGGGTTGTTCTCTCGTTCAGCCTTTCTCAGTCATTAGTGTGTAGGGTGAGGGGCTCTGAATGTTTAAGAACATCGGTTATCAGCCTGCATTCACCTTGTGGTGAAGTGTACAGCATATTCAGGTTTTCTACGTACTCTCTGTAGATACAATGGCAGCAAACTCAGCAGTGGACACAAGCAAATCAGAGCTTTGACACAGTGCAAGCTAATTTGAATTGGGAAATAGTAAGGCTCCAAATTCTGGAATCAATCTGCAACAAGGGGTGTGGAAGATCAGAGTCTGGGAAATATATGAGCTGCGGAGCAATAACAAGTCATATTCTCAAACCGGGACATTTAGCAATAGACCAATAACCACTCACAACAAATAACCTACCACAACTGATGCTAGCCAGTAATACTCACTACGTTTTGCATCCTCTAAAAGTACTTTGGGATACAAGGAGCCTCTGTCTCCAAGCAGGCTTGCAGATGAAACCTCAAGCGACTTCTCCAACAGATATCCATATGTTTTCCACCCAGACTACCTGAAGTAAAGGAAACAGCAAGAGAAAGTTGGTGGTGTGGTTGTCCTTTGTGGATAGCACTCTTCCTCCCTTTTGCAAACTCCATTGAAACATCATGACATTTGTGAGCATGTAAATTTAAACATAACTTAATGTGGCTATTGTTTACGATCCCTGTATCAGAATTCATATAAGTTAATGTTTAAGAGCATTACAGCTAATTAAAAAAATATATAGACAAAGAAAGGCTCCAATCGGCCTTGAGCCTCTGGACTTCAATTTTATTGATTAAGGTTGTAGGTAACTCCCACAATCATTTAGGGGCATATTTGCATGCCCCTAGCACCACCAGAGTGGCACTGCACCATATTTACAAGGTGGCGCTAAGCCACTTTTTGTGGCTTAACTCCGCCTTGTAAGTATGGGCCCCTCAAATTCAGTTTTCTGCTGCAGAGGGACATGCAATGGGTGTTGCTTTGGGCGTTCCATTGCAACACCTATTGCTTTTGACGCTGCCCCAGATTTATAAGAATTTGCAAATCTGTGACTGTGCCAAAAACTAATGCTGGTGTCAGCATGGCACAATGAGGAGAAATACTTTAATTTCTCCTCTATTTTGCTTTTTCTTTGTGTGCTGCATTCTGCACCTTCCTGCACATAAACAATCACCCAATAATGATGATTTGCTACTTCTATGTGCTGAAGAATGCAGTACCCATAAAAGTAACAAATCACCATTTTAGGTGGTTAATGTGCAGGAAGGGACACCTTCCTTCTACATAAACAATCATTCCCTTCAACACAGACACCCTTGCACTCTGGTACAGGATGCCTGTGTTGATGCTGGAAGCAAAATTTAGCACCAGTGGGAGGGGAAACACAGGGGTCTGCTGTATGTGTGTAAATATGGTGCATCCCTACGTTTCAGAAGTGACATAGCACAACGCTAACAATTTTGGCACAGCACTGCACCACTTCTGTGTAAATATGCCCCTTAGGCCCATATAAAGATAGCGCCGGCTTGCGTCATTCCAGAGCGCCAGCTGGGCGCCAAATTTATGGAAGGCCACAAGCCGGTAAAAAGGGTGGGCTAGCGTAAACATTTTTTTACGTTAGCCGGGTGGGAGTGGTGATATGGAAGAAGGGGGTTTTTACACCAAAAAATGATGTTAGGCTGGTTAGAGGCAAAAAGAAATTCCTCTAACCAACCTAGCATCATTTTCTGGCAGAAAACCATGCATACCACATGACTCCTGTCTTAGAAAAGACAGGAGTCATGCCCACCTCCCCAATGGCCAGCACAGGGGACCAGTGTCCCCTGGGCATGGCCATTGCACCCTGTGCCATGCAGAGGGCCCCAAGTTCGGCCCCTGATGGGACTTTAATTTAAAGAAAAATACTTACCTATACTTACCCTACTTACCTGGTATGGGGACCTCCATCCTCTGGTGTTCCTCTGGTGTGGGTGGGGTGTTCCTGGGGCTTGAGGAGGGTACCTGTGGACCCATTCCATTGTGTTCAACATGGAAATAGGTCCACAGGTCCTCTAACACCTGGTCTGACCCAGGCATTAAATAATGGTGCAAAGCAAGCTTTGCACCATTATTTGGCCCCTCCTCCCACCCGTGATAAATATGGTGCTATGGGTTTAGCACCATTTTTTAGATGGGAACACCTACTTTGCATCTCATTGACGCAAGGTAGGTTCATGCATCTAAAGAATGGAGCAAACTGAAATATTTTGACGTTAGACAGGTCTAACGTCAAAATAGTAATATGGAGTTAGTTTTGCACCGAATTTGCGTCCAAAACAATGACGCAAATCTGGTGCATATGGAGTATAACTATGCCCCTTAGGCTCATATTTATAGGAAAATGCCGGCGCACAATGCTGTGCTGCGCCATTATTGGGAGCCCCACTCTCCGCCATTCTCCCAACGCAGTGATGCGCCATATTTAAGTGAGTATGGTACACCTCTGTGTTGTCCTCTGCCCTGGTGCTAAATTTAGCTGCCAACGCGGGCATCCTTGCACCCTTGTGCAAGGATGTCTGCGTTGAGGGGTGTGATTGTTTATGTGCGGGAAGGTGTCCCTTCCCGCACATAAACAATCATTTCTGGCATTTTGCTCTTTCTGTGTGTGCTGCATTCTGCAACATGCATAGAAAAAGCAAAAAACGAGGAGGAATAAAAGTATTCCTCCTTGTTGTGCCATGCTAACACCACCCATGTGGGTGGCATTAGATTTTGGCGCTGCTTCAGGTTTACAAAATCTTGTAAATCTGAGGCAGCGTCAAAATGCAATGGGTTTGCTGTGGCACACCCACAGCAACACCCATTGCACACCTCTCTGACGAGGGGCCCATATTTACAAGGAGGTGTAAAACTGCAAAAAGTTGCGTTACACCTCCTTGTAAATATGGAGTAGAGGTTAGTGCACTTGGAGCGTCACATAAAGTGACACCCCAGTGGCGCTAGGAGCTCATACGTTTTTTAAATTCAGATTAATTTTTCATTAATATAAGTTAAGTAAATTAATCTTCAGCACTTTCATTAAGTAGCATTTCTAGGGGCAGCCAGCCAAGAGAACAATTTGTAAAGAATTTATTTTTGAAAGATGGCTCGTGGCTTCATTACTACCTTGTGTGTGGCATTAGGGTTAATAAAGCGCGAATTTAAATGTAGGTTGGTGTGGTGTTAAGTTGACAACAAGAAAGTTTTGCATGCCTGCTGCAGTTAACTACTTAGATAATGGTAGCTTGACACAATACAGTCAATTTCAGGATACTCAATAAATTGACATTTTGATGGTATGAACTTCAACATGGTTAGAGATTAGGTGCTTGAACTATATGGCCATAAACGGATAACAAAAGTGATCTACGTCATAATTTTAATTTTAAACCTCATAATCACTATGTTTGTGGATCTGTGCAGTACTCTCATTCACACCTAATAAATAGTGACAAGTTGTCAATCATTTGTTTTTTTAACAACGTCCCCGAATCTTTTAGGAATTACTTACTATAACATCGTTAAAGCTATACACCACATAAATGCCATGTAAGAGTACAAATAGACTATATAATTTGCTCTTATTTATCATGTGTTACGATTTTCTTTGAATGTTTTATGGTCATAATGCCTTCGTTACATCTGGAATTAGATATAAAAAAATAATTCTGAAGATGAGTTGAGATTTTTGTACAGCAGTAAAGGCGATAATCCTAGCACTTTGGGCTGATGTCAGGGGTCAATGTTCTAACACCCACTGGGACATATCAATCAAATGGCTTTTCATCTTCTTGAAGTTACTACAGAATGAAGGCAAGGCCAAGCCCTAAGCTCCGTTTCTAATCATCTCCTCCCTCCCTGTGCCACTGCCCCCCGGGTTGTGAATGATGCATGGAGATGACCTGCCAATCCGGTTTTTAAACCGAAAGGCTGAAACACAAATCCTAGAAAATAGTCAACAAGGGACAGATGCAATCACTGACAGAAGACCTACGTATTGAAATGTGAGCAGATTCTGCCCAAAGGTTTCCGATATCGAGTGGAAAAATTAGAAAACACTTTGCGTGAACATTGCATTTAGATTAAATAAATCTGTAATGCCTATATTTTTTTCTAACGGTTGTTATTGGCTCTGATTCCACTTTAAAAGATGCATTGAAGCATCCTGGGCTTAAGAAGACCTGCATGGATGTGGAATGTTTGCATTCTGCTACCCATAAATGAGTACAAACTGGGAACTTTACCCTAGTGCATACTTTAAATAGCGGCAAGCCAAATTGTAATAAGTGTTGCTGATCGTAGCAATATATTGTTTGGTCTTCGCAGAAATTAGTAACATTAAGGGGGAAGTTCCACCCCACACATTTTCGGCCATTGAATCGTACTTTATGTTGAGCACGGATGTCAATACAGAAATATAAAGTAACAAAGTAACGCATGCACCTCCTCCACTAGAATTGGTTCTGAGAATAGCAGAGTGCAAAGATGGTGTCTGCCAAGTGTTTTAACATTTAGCTGTTAAAATCGAAAAAAAATTACACATTGTACAAAGGAACAAACGTAACGTTGAATAATTCTGGATCTCTTTTTTTGTGGCCAATCAATGACCAAAAAAGTGCTGGGTGGAACTTCCCCTTTAATATTATTCTTTTGCCATGACACAAAAAACAATGTGAAATACAGAAAGGCACACCATCGAAAGAACCATCGACCCTACTTCCCTCAACACTTTTGAATTGCAATTTAACTGCTAATGTCTTTTCCCATAGCTATGTCCTTTTTGGTATGTTCATTAATTAATTGTTCACACTTTAAAGGCAAACTCCTGTAACTGTATTCTTTTCAACCTTCTGACATTACCTAAGTTATTTAGTTATCAGGGCATAAGGTAAAAGCACAATGAGTTTGTACTTGGCCTTTGTACTATGTGGTCTACTATAATCCATAGTAATCTTTGTCTACCAATGATCTGTTCACTTTTTAGGGAGTAGAGATTACTTTTTTGGTTTCAGTAAAACTAATCTACATTTAACTGCATCTATGCTGCTAAGAAATGTAAACGGCATGACTTCATTGACACAGTGGGGGTCATTTTGACCTTGGCGGTATTTTTTAAAGACCGCCGAGGGACCGCCGTGCAGAAGACCGCCATTGGTGGCGGTTTGCCGCTCGGCCTATTATGACCGTTGGCAGCTCTCCGTCCTTTTACGGATGGAGAGCCGCCAACAGCCATACTGGCGGGAGGCGGGGAAGTGGAGGTTGCTCCACCTCCACCGCCACGCCAACAGAACCCCGCCCAGCGAATCACATCCTGTGATTCACAGTGGCGGTGTTCTGTTGGCGGTGTGGTGTCGGCAGAGCTGCCCCCATGGCTCCCGTCCCCTCCCGGAGGATCGTCGGACCAGGTAAGTCGATCGTCCGTGAGGGGAAGGGGGTGGGGGGGTGTTGTGTGTTGTGACGGAGCATGGGGGTGTGCATGTGTGTATGGAGAGGGGGTGTGTAAGTGCGTGTATGCCTGCGGGGGTGTTGCGTGTATGGGAATGAGTGCGTGTATGTCTGTGGGTATGTCTGTATGGATGTGTGCGTGTATGTTTGATTGTGGGTGTGCGTGTATGACTGTGTGTGTGGATGTAGGCATGTATGTCGGCGTGTGTGCGTGTAAGTATGTAGGTGGTGCCTGCGTGCGTGTCATGTGGGTATGGGTGAAGTGATGTTGGGGGTCGGGGTGGGGAGGGGGGCCCTGCCACCTTTGGGGGGTGGCAGGGGTGGTGGGGGGGTAGGGGAGGGAGTCGGGGTGGGGGGTGGGGGAGACCCCTATCAGTGCCAGGGAAGAAATTCCCTGGCACTGATAGTGCTTACCGCCATGGATTTCATGGCGGTTCAAACCGCTGGAAATCCACGGCGGTAAGCCGGGTCCAAATACCGCCGGCGGTATAGTGACGGCCGCCGGGCTGGAGACCTAGGTCTCCAGCCCGGCGGGCGGAACGGAGAACCCGCGGATGACCATGGCGGTAACCGCCATGGTCATAATTCCACAAAGTAAGACCGCCAGCCTGTTGGCGGTCTTACCGCCGGTTCTCCCCCTTTCGCCAGGGTTGTAATGACCCCCAGTGCTCTGTGCTTCAACCTTGTTCTGGCCTTTTCTAAAAGAGATAATCTTTTCATCCCCAGGTTATCTTAATTTAATGTTTTAGCCATTTTGAAACACACTGTTGACTTTAGAACAGTTGAAAGCGAAATTCCATGTCTTGTAATAGCAAATACTATGTTGGTCATTTCAAAAGAATTTTATGGGGTGGTCGTAGTTATTTGTGGATTTGCTGTTTAACTGGTAATTTTTCATGTCTTGAATTCCTTATTTTTATTCCATAATCATGGTGTGAGGGGCTCATGCTTTGATTGTGGATGTATCTGTTGCTCATCAGATATTTATACTTTAACCAACCCCAAACATATAGAGACAACAAAAAGCAATACATTACAAGTAAAAAACAAATCAGTATATGTAGTATGTAAAATATATTACTCCAATTAAGCTAAATGTATTCTAACTCCTTTTGTGTAGCAGATATGATGTTCGCCTCATTACCTTTACATTCTTTGGACATTAGATCCTCCCACTAAGCACAGAAGTTCTGTTTGTTGTTAACACCAGAGGGGTTCGCTTTTATCACCCTCACTTGGGATGCAAAGGCAGTATTTTCTGAAGAACCCATAATGTGTTTTTTACATTTTATTTACAGTGGCATCCAAAGCTCAATTCATGCCAATGTCACCATTAGTGAAACTGAAAGCTGCAGCTGCTTTCACTTTCAGTGGTGCTTTCGGATAAACACCAATCTGAATGGGAGATGGAATTTTTTAAAGGACAGACTCTCCCCTTTCTTGCAGGAACTTTCCCTAATGAAGCCCTAATTAGGGGTTACTGCAGAAGATTAATCTCTAGCACTGATCCAGCTGACGGCAGGGACCTCAATTGAGGAAGTTTCCCCGAGCAATCAACAGTCACCTTCACCAAGAGTCATTTTGCCCCTGTGGGCTGGAATTATTGGTTGGAGGGGTTTGGTTCTGCATACCTCACGGCGTTATAAAGCACACATAGGCACCTGAGAGTATTTTTTGTTAGAGAAAAAGAGGGAGTGGCAGCCCATATCACCATCAGAGTTCCTCCTCCACCCCTATGCTCTTGACAGTATTTCCACCCCCAGGGTAGTTTAGGCATATCCCCCAATCTTTCCAACCAGTGGGGACAGAAAGCCCACTAGATCTCAGCGATTGCATTTGGAAAGCAAAATAGAATGTTTGGGAGGATGGCTCATCCTGACCATGGACCACCCCCTTTCATGCTCTTTTGACAGCCTTTCTGTATCCTTACCCCTCCAGGAGCACATAGAGGGGTTTATGTCAAATTTGCCCCCTCCAGGGGTACAGAAAACCCACTAAACAGTGGGGGATACTACTTGGAATAAAAAATAGAAATGGGCAGAGGCTTGTCATTCCTGCCATTGGATGCTGTCCCATCCACAGGTCCTGTTCAGTCTTTCTCATTTCCTCGTAAACAGTTTGAGGGGGTCATACCCTAATATACTTACCCAGTGATGGGCAAAAAGCTCACTAGTGACCAGAGACTGGTGACCAGAAAAATGATCTGCTTGGTCTGCTGACCCATCCTGGCATCTGGCTGCCTAACCCATGACTTAAGGGAGTCTTTTAGCCCACCTGGAGCCCAGAGCCTGAATGCTGTACCTAGCACCCAAGGCAATTGAGAGGAGATTTGGACTTATCTGACCTAGTTTTGGTGTAAGGGATGACAGAGAGAGGATAAAACCCCCTCTCTCAACTGCTATTTTTCCTTCCTGGGGGGCAACAAGAATATCTGGTGCTATGGGCTGGAGCCCTGATGCCAAGACATTCTGGCACATCTATATGTAAAAATTGAGTTTCCTTTGTGATTAATTTAGCCTCCAGGTAGTTTACCTCAATAAAGCATGTGTTATTGGCAATATATTTGTAATATTCCTTTGTAACATCAATTTATACCATTCTTCTTTTGTGTGTCCTCAGTAAACATTTGATTTGTCGTAAAAACCTGTCAATTGGTATCATTGCTGAATGCATTGCTGACAACATAAAGCAGTTTTGTCATTAAATACCCAGTTTATTTTTTGTAGAAATCTTAAACAATAATATATAATATATAAATAGTAGTCCTTAGATTACACAGAAATGGCAGGTGCATAATGTGCAGTGGCTCCACAAAGTCTTTGAATGACATAGTCCTTTGTAGCCATTGATAGAGGGTGTATGCAGTGTTTCACAAGTCACCCCTTGGTTGTACAATACATACAGTTTAAAGCCTTCACTTCCATAAAGAGTTTTCTTTAGTAAATCAACTCAATCCAAATTGTTCCAATCCAGTCATATCTTCTTCAATGAACTCCTCAAAGAACAGCATCAGTGCATTTCAGCTTGACACATTCTGGCACCTCACATCATTCCTTTTGTGGACACCAATCTTTGGTGCCTAGTGGGCTTTCTCTCCTTGCACCGCATGGTACGAAGATTACAGGTGTACTGTCCTAAACGGGAAGAAAGACTGGTAGGGTCTAGGAGTGGTGGAGGGCAGCTAAGTGGTAGGATGGGAGGGGCTGGTGGGCTTTTCACCCCTCTGACCTAGGGATGGACACATTGGGGGTAAAAGTGAATTTCTTTACCCAGGAGTCAGAGATAATACTAAAACACCAGATAAAAAGAAGATAAAAATAGGCATAGGGTTGTTGGCTAATCTGTCTGCATTGGAGGGCCTTTTATTCCTTCAGAAACAGAGAGTCTTTCTGCTCAGCTTGTGAAGCTTATTTTAGCATTAATCACCTGCCTGTGTTTAGCCAAAGTTTGATATTTGCAGGGCGTTCTAGGTCAGAAAATGTAGAGGGATCCGTGCAAGCCACACCACTGTAAAGGTACCAGGGTGTCCAGTTTTTTCAAATCTCTGGGCTCGACAGGCTACCCTCGGTGCCTACCGACCCTGGGCCCAAATCCCTCATCCCCCAAAAAAGTGAAATTCAAAAGAAAAACTGTGATGTCTCCATGTTGCATTTTAGGGCCTTTCTTGCTGTGGGCATCAGGCACACACACACAAGTGGGGTACTGTTTTTTCATCAAGAGAATTGTGGGGATACAGAAAATTAGAACCCTTTTTTAAAAATCTTTTGAATTTCTCTCCTTTTGGCTTCCTAATATGTCATTTTGCAAGAAAGAACACACTTTGCAAAATATCCTCTGAATCACATGATATGACCCCAATTTCAGAGCTGTTAAAATACCCATAGTTCCTAATCTCATATTCTTGAGTACATTTAAAAAATCCATATATTTCCTTCATACCTTTTATCCATTTTATTTCACCATTTGGAATTAACGCAAGGTTGTAACACAATGAAAAATCATTTTAAGCTGCAGTTTAGTTGATGGTTTTGGGTGTCACATGTTTTTGGACAACTAGCAAAGAATTCTTGTGGCCAGAAGAGTCAGTCAGATATGATAGTACACTTCGTTTGTACATTGATCACTAGGGCAAAAATTATGGATGAAATTTTGTGATTTATTTCTATTTTTTCTTACCCACTTCCACTATTTTTACTTCTATGATTAGTTTTTGGGGAAATCGTTGGATGATATAAATAAATTGCCCCTTGCTGAAATCAAAATATTTTCTATGGTCTAGAAATATATAGCTTTCTGGGTCATCCTTGAGTTTCATACTTTTTCTCCCACAAACTGCCTAAAGGTAGAAACTGCAAAGATAGGACATACTGACTACCATTTAGAAAAGTTAAAAAAATGTGGCAACAAAAATTGTTTCTTTCATTTTCATTTTTGATAGCTAGAAAGAGGACAATATTAGCACAGCAAGCTTTTTGTTTATGCAATTTTTAGAAGAAAAAGCAACAACATGGAGCTTATTGCAGGGCACCTGTTTACATTTGTCAAAACAATCTGCCACTTCTAGGCTATTTTATTTAGTTCCCTTCAGGAATACCTATACACACACGTTACATTTGGAATACTCAATATGTGAAAAAAGGACTCAGTTTTGGTCTGGATATCTTTTGTGGAAAAGATTGATGAAGACTTACATACAAACTCTGCTAGACATCATAAAAAGGGCACAGCAGAGGATAGGGGTGAGTCCTTTGCCACACCCACCCTTCCTGTGTGTGTTGCTGTCAAGGGGGAATGTACAAAGTAAACATGACACCTAACTCATATATGTATTAGTGACATGCCGCAAGGCACACAGAGCAGTAAGAGCAGAAAAATACCACTTTCTAAAAATGGTGTTTCTAAAATAGTAATGTTAAATCTGACTTTACCATTACAGAGAATTTATCATTACCACCCCAATGATATGAAACATGATGTAGCTGCTCATGGTTGATCAGGAATTACAGCTTAGAAGTCCATTAAGGAATTCCTAATGCTGGCCTTTGAGAACAATAGGACTCTCAGTAATTAAAAACAACTTTGGTTTTTTTTCATTACCAGGATATGTAAAACTTAAAAGTTCATATCCTGCCTTATACTAAAATAGTACCCTACCTTAGGGGTGGCTCATCAGTAATAAAAATGGAGTTTAAGGATTGGCGAGAGGTTTTAAATGCCAAGTCGAAGTGGCAAGGAAACTGTATGCACAGGCTCTGCAATGGCATGCATGAGACATGTTTTACAGGGCTACTTGACTGGGTGGCACAATCAGTTCTGCAGGCTCACTAGTAGCATTTAATTTTCAGGCCATAGATATATGGTACACACAACAAGAGATTTACAAATACATTCAATATGTCATTTGGGGATTAATCATTGTTACCATGCTTAGGGCAGAAGCACATGCAGTTTAGTGCCAGTTAGCTGTGGTAAACATGCTCTGAGTTCTAAGGCATACAAAAAGGTACAGCAAAAACAGGAGGTGAAAGGCAAAACATCTAGGGTAAGATCACCCTAAGGGTGCCAGGTGTAACCGGGGGTAGCTGTGACCATAACTTTTTTTACTTACCATATTACAAAAGTGAAAACATTACCCATAGTCTACGGACATATCTGCTGGGACATGCTTTTAAGACACTGGCAAGTGTTTAACTCACTGAAAAATCCTTGAACTGGCATGTGGTCTCTTTTAAATTCTGAACATTCTCCCTTCATTTTATGAAATCTTCTAATCTTAATATATCTATTTAGCATTGGGCTGTACTACTTCAGTTTGTACCATTAGTTAAATGCGCACTCTCCCTTCATAATCCGTACACATGCATTGGCCTAGTATGCCACAACTACTTTTCTTTCATCTAACTGCCCTACACCACATTGTA
Organism: Pleurodeles waltl; assembly: GCF_031143425.1. NCBI lineage: Eukaryota > Metazoa > Chordata > Amphibia > Caudata > Salamandridae > Pleurodeles > Pleurodeles waltl. Next base: position 1,220,243,255 of record NC_090444.1, read on the forward strand.
AAGAAATGGCTTGGTTCCAAATATTTTGTAACCTGGCTCTGTTCTGGTAAACTGGAGACACAACATGGATGAAGATCAGAGGCAGCCAAAGGCTAAAAGGATTGCACATCATAGATGCACATCTTCTTTCCCTTTCATAGCCCAATTAAAGTAATTATTTAAAAGGTTCAACGGTGTTTACTGAAATATCTGTTTGCCATAAGCACATCCTTTGACTAGGGCCGATTGGTGACTAATTAGCACCTTCTACAGTAGGTGCACTAGATCATGTACGTATAAGAAAGCTGATCAAATAAGTGTGAATAGGGCATGCCTGGATGTTGGTGACTGTCTAGAACACTCTACTGTTTGCATATATAGTGCAATGGCAGGCCATTCCTCTACCCCCACATCACTGGATAAGGATATGTCACCACTGACACTGACATAGGGTCTGATTCAGAAAGATAAGTGAACACATAGGTGTGACTTACTAATGAAGTTAAGGAGTAAGCCACATATAAATAACAGCAAAATATTTCTTAATTAAGCTCAATATTTGCTTCTGACTGGGGCGAGAGTCAAATTCTATATGAATTCCTGTGATCTTTCACTAATGGTCCAAAACAGGACAGTGTACTACTGATCTATTGGAAGCACTTCAGGACCTCAATGAGAATATAAATTATTACTTAAAAACAAATGAAACACATATCTGATCCATATCTCAGACTTCCTAGACGAGCCAAGTGATGTCTTGCTATATTCTTTGTTGTTCTTCTTGCTTTTAATATTGCTTGTTCTTTACAGCTGGCCCACTGAGTAAGGGCTCATGCACCTGACCTACTGCATCTCCCTGGCCTGAGACACTAGGCTGGCTGCTTGGTACTACAACTGAGAAAGGTTACAAATCGCTGGAATGGGACTTCTTATTGAACCACTGCCCGCTATGGCCTGGGGAACCGCTTCGTCAAGATGGTGAAGCTGTTGTACACTTTCCTGCTGGCTAGGGTTTAAATGGGTGCCCTAATTTCTGACCCAATTCAGATACACAGAGGCACTCACTAGGGCTGCCCATTCTCTCCATTGCTTTTTTTCTTTGGCAATAGAACCACTAGCACTCACCCTCCGCATTCAGGGCAGAGAATGGGGAATACCTTTAGGGGACAGACTCCACTCAATCTCTCTCTATCTTGACAATTTACTCCTCTATCTTAAGGATTTAAATTTTCTTCCCGCTGCAGTGGCCCTAACACTTAATCGGTTTCCGGACCTCTCAGGCCTCAAGGTCAACTGGGTCAAAACCTGCCTTTTTCCATTTACACCCACAGCACAGGACCCTGCCATCCTAAATGGAATCAGGATCTCCTGGCTACCTACCATGTTCCAGTACCTCTTTGATGGGAAGCTCACACGCTCAATGACATCACTAAGGGTGCAGACAAGCTTCTGGAAGACACTGCTGTTATCAGTGGCAGAATGCATAGCCTTCCTAAAAATGGTCATGCTACTGCATTTTTTTAAATTATTTTGCCAACCTGCCCCTACACAGTTCAAGACCCTTCTTCCACTCCCTTGAGTTGCTGATGAAGGAGTTCACCTGGCTTAATTCCTGCTGCAGGATGGCACTCTCTAAACATTAATTACCTACTGATAAGTTGCAGATTAGCAGTCCCGAACTTTGAGCACTACTATCTTGCGACTCAACTCCAGTGGGTGGCTTGATGGCTGATGGCAAACAGCTGACACTGTCATGACCACTCTGGAGTGGAACTTGCTCAATGGCCTTCATTGTTCCATCCTTGCTCTAAAGTAGTGGCACCCAAACCCACTCTCCTGTGAGCTACATACCACTGCTATTTCTGGTGTCTCTTCATTACGAGGTTGATCAATCAATCAATCGCATTTATAAAGCGCGCTACTCACCCATCAAGGGTCTCAAGGCGCTGGGGGTGGGGGGTCAGTGCTCGAAGAGCCAGGTCTTGAGCTGCCTTCTGAAGGAGAGGTGGTCAGGTATGGCACGAAGGTGGCTGGGCAGAGTGTTCCAGGTCTTCGCTGCTGATAACCCCATATGCACCGGTGCTGGCCTTGCTTGGCACAACTAGGGGAAGTCGCATCACCTCAGTGGCAGAGCTGGCCTCCTGGCATGATTGGGACTTCATACCCTGGGGCACCTGTACCGAGATGGGGCTCTCATCCCACTTGAGTCGCTGACAGAAGACAGAGGTCTTCCCCCTGTTCACTTCCTACTTTATAATTCACTAGTTAGACCACTGGGGAGCAAACATCAGATGCATCTCACAATGCAATATCTACATGTGCTGCGAACAGGTAGACACCTAACACATTGGCTCACTGATTCACTGATCACGCATGCAGTGCCACCACTCACCCCTTCACATAGATGCTTGGAGACAGACCTGACTCACCCCTGCACAGACAAGGTGTCATCCACCTTACTAGAGAGCCTTATCCAAATCCCACAGAATGCCTTTTTTAGACTCATTCAATTCTACGTTATCCACAAAGCCTATCTGACCCCTGATAAGATTAATAATTATTTTCACTGCACAGATTTCACCTGCCCCCATTGTAACCTGGTAGCCACAATCCTCCTGCATATTTTGTGGCCCTGCCAGCCCCTCCAACAGTACTGGCAAGGGGTCACCTCACATCTGTCCACTTGCACAGGGTGCCCCATGCTGCACACATAGGAGATATGTCTCCTAGGCTAACATCATAGGGACAAAAAACACAGGGCAACCACCTGCTTCCTTGACCTTAGTTTAATACTAGACAAACTCTTAATCACTAAAAAATTGAAATTTCCTACACCCCTGGGACTCGCATTCTAGACACAATCTATTATTATGTGAGCTCAGGTGGAAAGTGTGGCTCTACACAGAGAGGACACCAACGGTTTGCACACATATCCATTGCGGCCAACTAGCACATCCTGATTGACCTTGAAACTGCTTTACAACACACTCCAGACCAGTCACCGGAGATCAGGGCAGCGGTGACAGTCATACAGGAGGCACCTTCAGAACACAATATCCACGAGATATAGGGCCACAGCCTGCACCAACCGACCAAATGAACGGATCTACCTTTTTCAATTGTGATGTTGCTGCATAATGCCACATGTTGTTGTGCTGGGGGGTTGTGGCCCAGAGTTTCATTAGTTACTGTATGCTGGTTAGCAACTTAGATTCTTTTTCCTATTCGAGTAATATTGAATACTTCTTTGCTATGTATAGCTGAATCGTATCTCAGCTCTGCTGCAATTGCTTGCAACATAGATAATAGGTAGGGACATGTGCACTGAACTATACATTAGATACTGCCTTATACTGTTTGACATTAACTGCTGTACTCATTTGTAGACCAGCTCTGAAGGAAGCAACCAATATGACTGTTATATATATTGTTATATGTGCCATGTGATATGTTTAAAAACCAATAATCAAATTCAAATAAAAAATAAGAACATTTTAATGAAACACTTGATATATGCAGTAACCAAGCTACTTGAGCCCAGATGCTGCTGGTTCTATAAAATGAGTGTTGCAGGTCAATCACTGAAGCAACTACCATTGGAACAATGCCTTTGATTCCATAGTGTGATATTTACACCTAATAAAATCTTTTAAGGCTTTAGCGACAGCTAAACCTCTTTACCCATTTTTTCTGGCAGGGAGAGTATACAGTGCTTCCCTACTAGTACTTAGGGCTCGATTTAAGAAAAGTGGCGTTGCACCCAGTGCGTGACACTTTTCTTGCGCCTCTGAGCTCCCCTCCCTAATACCACCATGTGTGCGCCGTATCTAAGATACAGCACACCATGGTGGTAGTTAGAGAACTAAGGGCCAGATGTATGAAAGCTTTTTGCATTCGCAAACGGTGCGAATGCCCGTTTGCGAATGCAAAAAGCCATTTCAGAATGTATGAAATACATTCTGAACATAATTTTAAGGAATCGCTAAAATAGCGATTCCTTAAAATTGCGACCCTGTTTAGACAGTCGCAAATTGCGACTCTCTAAATAAGAAATCGCAAATAAGGATTCCTTAATTGCGATTTCTAAGCACATGTAAGAAGCAATTCCTAAATGTGATTTGGGCATTTAGGAATCGCTATTTACCACCAGTCTGAACCTGGTGGTGACCATGTGCAAATTTAAAAAATGCATTTAAAATGCATTTTTAAAATGTACATGTAAAGCACACATGCCCTTTTGTCATGTGTGCACCTTACATGTTGCAAAAAATTATTTTGGGGTGCAGCAGAGGGGGCCTTAGGCCCCCAGCACACTGGGGTTTTGCATTTCCAAAATTGGGATTTCTGGTTATCGCAATTTTGGAAATGCAAAACATTTGCAGATATGGGCCTACAGGCCCATAGGTGCGAACGGGGCCGGTATCGCATTTGCGATTCGGTAATAGCATTTGCGGTTTTTAAGAAATCGCTATTACCGATTCGCAAATGTGATACATTGCATTTTGCGAATCAGAAATAGCGATTTCTTAAAAATCGCTATTTCCGACTCGCAAAAGGCCTCCTTGATACATCTGGCCCTTAATTCTGACGCTAGCTTGGAACTTTGCAGGATTAGCATCAAAAATGTTGATGCTAATCCTACAAAACCCATTGAGGTCCATTGCAAACAATGGTGTGCCTCCTTTTAACGCCTGCTCTGAGCAAGTATTAAAAGTACCGAACAAAGTGACGCAAGTAAATCTCTTAGATATCTGTGTCCTATTTTTTCAGCACCCCTTTGCATACATTATACTGGCACAGACATAATGTAGTGCAAAGGGTTACAAGTGGGGCAATGCATGCATTGTGCCACTTTGGAAATTTGGCGCCATGATTTTCGTCTTGTTGGGCCACATTAGCATAAAAAAAAAATCACTAATGTGGCGCAAGGAGGCGTTAGGGGCTCTTAAATCTGCCCCTTAGCTTCCCCTTCCCTTCCCTACTCCTCATACTAACTCCTTCACCCCACCCCACACAGATGTAAATGGTAAATGAATGCATTAAATTACACGGAAGTGGGGTTTCCATGTGGTTTTATGACCAGTAAATACGGTCGTACAGGGCAAGTTCCCATTCCATGGAAGTTTAACGTGTAATTGCACGGTAGTGGTGTGGTGTTACCGCATTGGCGAAGTAAATTGTGCACTTAGATTTACATTTAAATAAATTAGCAACATATTGTGCATTTAATATTTGTATGCAGACGCTTCATCGGTATAACTTAGAAAACTGAGCACTCCGGATATTCTTTCTTCAGGACTAACTGATTTGAAAGGCAGGCGTCTGATGTAAATTGACATCTGTCATCACTTTACTTTTTTTAACTGCAGTTGTGAGTCCAAGCAATTTTGCATCGAAACTAAATTACTGCCAGTCTCCTTGAGTCTACTCTTTATTGCTCGACATGATTAAATGAAGCCAACTTTCATGCTAATCAGTTTTGCATCATGTGTACTTTAAAATATGAGGGAACAGGTGGTAATTATCTTTGATGATGGAACATTTAGGAGGGGGCTCGGAGTTGATAATCTTGCTGATGAGCTGACATTAATTTACCGTTTTTAAATGGCTCTACTAATATGAGATCGTGAAAACCGATTTTGTTGTGTGTGATTTTTGACAGCATTTAACAGCTTAGCAAATATTATATTGACAAATGTCGCTTTCCACCTAGCCTAGATGTGCAATGGGAAAGAAAAAAATGTTAACAAACACAAGCTTCCGAAATAATTGTATTATAATACAATGCTCTCACGCATCCATAAAAAGCATTCCAGCTGCCAGTCTTTGAAATATGAAGTGTGCTTTTACCTTCAGTTGTATGGTATTAGATGTAATTTTAAGAAGGGGGACTGTGATGTCATAGAGGACAAGGGTCACTGGCCATGAATCCGGTAGATTATCTCATACACATCCTGGCGTTGTAATTGTTTATAGTGCCTGCCCGCTATAATTTAGAATAATGTTTCCCTTAGCACCAAAATAGATTAATTTCTATATTCTGGCAAAATTAGAAGGAAATCTTTCAAAATTTAAAATATATGGCATAAATTCCTAATTCTAAAGTATTTAAAAGTGATGGAATGCTTGAATTAATATCAGCCACTGGTAATTACTCAGGGCTGCAACTGTCACCTCAGTCTGGACCCAGCCATATACAAATTAGTCTTGACCTGCTACAAAGGGAACAGTCCGGTCTGAACTGCCAGGCCTGTCCTCCCTGAACCGGAACACAAGCAACACAGAATCGATTTCACCCTGGTTAGGGGTCATGCGCCAAGTGTAGCTTGGTTCCAGTTCACGTCTGGGTATGTCTGTTTCACACACGACTGCATGCCAACCCACAAATTCCCAGTTCAACAGATCAACTGCGTTTCTGCAGCCGGTATCTATAATGTACATTTTATTCCTTTTGTGTACACATTCATTTCTGTGAGGAAGTGCTAACAAATGAACACTCACTGCGATTGGCTCTGTAATTCCAAAGCCCTGTCAATATTAAGAGTCCTGCAGAAAAAAACGCATGTCCTGCGTTTTTCATCCAAAAAGTTCCAGTGAAACTTTAGGGGGAAATAGCATTGTGGTTGGTATTCCTAATTTCACCTCGTGAAGTTCCGTTTTTTAGGGGAAGCTCAGGTACCACCTTGTTGATCAGTGACAGCCCCCACCCTGTGGAAAGTATGGTATACTGGTGTTGATAACATTATGGTGGTGGGGGAGTGCAGGGCTGAATTACAGGCTAATCCTGTTTGGCTCCTAGGTTTCGGTTCTGAAATAAAATGATGACTCACTTAGACATTATTATGGCTAAATCTTTATAATCAATAAGAATCAGTGGCAAAGGACTATAACACCCACAGCATTTTATACCATATCCTTGTGCCTTTTTGAGACACAGACTTCCTCCAGAAATGCTTCCAAACTGCTCTCGGGACATCCATTGTGAGTTATGCAGTATGTTCCATATTGTTGTCCCTTAGCCAGCAATAGTTTGAAAACCTTGGTCCATATTTATACGTTTTTAGCACAGCATTTGCATCATTTTGTGGTGCAAAAGTGGCACAAACTTACAAAATATAATTGTATTTTGTAAGTTTGCGCCGCTTTTACGTCAAAAAATGACGCAAATGCAGTGCTAGACAAGTATAAATATGGGCCCATATCTTTAAGTGCAAGCCAGAAAAGTTATTCAAGGTCATTGTCTTGAAAGGGCCACACATAGGGCCTGGTTTAGAGTTTGGTTGTTGCCGAAAATATTCCAGTTTTTGATGGAAACTCTAACTACAGAGTAGACTTCAACATCTGATTTTTCTTCACAATATTATTCCTTTAAGCGATGAAATTCAGCTTTTGCTTCATACTTCATTTTCGGGTTTCCTCTAGAAACTGGTTACGTTAGGATACATTTGAACACTACCTCAGGCTCCAATACGTTTACCAATTTAGCAGCAAGATACTTCTTTATGAGTTAAATCAACTCCCTGTTCTCCAAAACTTTCAAGGAAACTGCTTTTTATTGGTCCAATTTATATATTTTCTGCTTCTGAGTGGGAAATGTGCACACAGCTCAAAGGAATGTGCATATATGTACTTGTGTGGTTTGCTCTGCACAGTTCATGCTACTTGCACCCAAGTGCAATGTCCATCCAGAGACTAGCCATGCAAACTCCTGCAGTAAGAAACATAGCCAACGTTGTGGAAGATACACACTCCAGAAAACAGCCTAAACCATGACTCCAATACAATGAGGTGCGTTGTCCACGAAAGCAGAACAACGCTTTCGTGAACAATGACTGTTTTTCTCTGCCTTAACTGTGCATGTCCTGAACAACGAACGTGCGTGGTTAAGGCAAAGGAAAACAGCCTTAGGTTTGGGAGAGGATGCGGTCAGGTAAGTGGGGCTGCGGTAAGGTTGGGGAGTAATTTTAGTTTTTTAGGGGGGGGTGGGAGGTCGGGGTAGTTTTAGTTTTTTTAGGGGCTGGGGTTGGGGTAATTTTAGTTTTTAGGGGCGGGGTCTGGGTGTTGGGGGAGTTTTAGGTTTTAGGGGTGTTTGTAGTTTTAGGGGCAGGGTGGGGGGTCGGGGTAATTTTAGTTTTTAGGGGTGGGTGGGGGGTCAGGGTAATTTTAGTTTTTCGGGGCGGGGCGGGGTGGGGGGTCAGGGTAGTTTTAGGTTTTTGGGGCGGGGTGGGGGGTCAGCGTAGGGTACGTTTTAGTGGCAGGGTGGAGGATCGGGTAGTTCTAGGTTTTAGGGGCAGAGGTAGGGGTCACGGTAGTTTTAGGTGCAGAAGTGGGGGGTCGGGTAGTTTTATTTTTTAGGGGCGGGGATGGGGTTGAGGTGGTTTTAGAGGTGGGGTGGGGGGTCGAAGTAGTTCTAGGGGCGGTGGTTGGAGTAATTTTAGTTTTTAGGGGTGGGCTGGGGGGTCGGGGTGGTTTTAGGGGCAGAGGTGGGGGGTCGGGTAATTTTAGTTTCTAGGGGCAGGATTGGGTAGTTTTAAGTTTTAGGGGCGGGGTGGGGGATCGGGGTAGCATTGTTTTTAGGGGCAGGGGTGGTGGGTCGCGGTAGGGTTGTTTTTATGGGTGGGGGTAGGGGGTCAGGGTAGGATTGCTTTAGGGGCGGGGTGGGGGGTAGGGATAGGATTGTTTTAGCGGGGGTGGGGGCCAGGGGGGTTGCATGCTGGAACCATGCATGCCGTTCTACACATGCCTTTACCAGGCATTCCTTTCCAATGAAAAATCGTTGTTAAGGCATTTGTGGTAACAATGCTGTCGTTGTTCCGACCACATTGTTCAGGCATGCGTGGTTCCAGTATGCGTTGTTCCGTCATATTTTCACACACTCTACTGACCATATGCTTGTTGTTTTTTTTTTTTTTTTTTTACCAACGGACCTTCCTTCTTTTCCTATCTGACGTGCCCACCATTCTCTGTCTTCTAGTACTGCTTTTCACTTTCCCCTTCACCACATTTACACTCAGCATTGGTTCTGGGTCTTCCATAGCTTTTTTATACATCACTCTCTCCAAGGCATTACGGGCCAGATGTAGGAAAGGAATTGCAACTCGCAAACGGCAAAAACTGCCATTTGCGAGTTGCAAATCACATTTTCCTATGCAGAAATGCATTCTGCGAGTCGGACCAACTCGCAAAATGCATTTCAGAATCGCAAATAGGAAGGGGTGTTCCCTTCCTATTTGCGATTCCTAGTGGTATGCAATACCATTTGCGACCGTATATGCGGTCGCAAATGGTGTTGCAGTTACCATCCACTTCAAGTGGATGGTAACCCACTCGCAAATTGGAAGGGGTCCCCATGGGACCCCTTCCAGTTTGTGACTGGACCCAAAAACATTTTTTCAGGGCAGGGAGTGGTCCAAGGGACCACTCCCTGCCCTGAAAAAATACCGAAACTAAAGGTTTCGGTTTTCTTTTAAAGTGCAGCTCGTTTTCCTTTAAGGAAAACGGACTACACTTAAAAAAAAAAAAATGCTTTATTTAAAGCAGTCACGAACACGGAGGTCTGCTGACTACAGCAGGCCTCCATGTTTGCGAGTGCCCATAGTCGGTATGGGGCCGCAATTTGCGACCCACCTCATGAATATTCATGAGGTGGGTCATTGCGACCCCATACCGACTTGCAGACGGTGTCTGAGACACCGTTCTGCATAACATTTTCCGACTTGCAAACAGCGAGTCGCAATGACTCGCTATTTGTAAGTCGCAAAATGTTATTTTGCTACATCTGGCCCCACATTCTTTAGCTTCTGTTATCAAAATTTGCTGACACTCTTATTTACAATCTTGTTACACATCCAAACTGACTGTCATTTTCCTAATGCACAACGCCTCAAACACAGTAGTAGTTATTGTTTCCCTGGCTCTTTGGCTTCCGCATTCAGACCCTCTTCTATTGCTTTTCCCTGTGATAGCCTGACAGGTGTCCACTTGGCTAGGAACTTAGGGTGAATTTATCTAGCACAACAAGAATATTTCAGCTTCTGCACTGATACATCTGGTTGGTTCCAGCTGCATTACAAAAGCAACATCTAACAACTATTCCCCTTCCATTCTGCTAACTCTAATGAATACCTAGTTTATGAATAATCTGCTCTACTGGGACAGTTTATGGGTGGATCTCCCACAGTATTCTTTATACCCACCTAATAAATCAATAAACAGTCCCACAACTTTACGTGGCACCAAACCATGTTACTCCACTGTCACCAAGCATAATAGTCATTGGTCAAATACTGGACACTGTACATTCTGCAGACCCCGGTGTTCATAGTACTGATCACTGGTAATTTTCCCAACTGATCACACGTCAACTCCTCTTTGCTTTCTATTCTCACTCAACCCAAACCTTCTGGCTGTATACTTGACATTTGTGCACTCTCAAGATACAGGTTTTTAGTCTCTCCTTATGAAATGCCATGCTTCATCAAATCAAAAGTGGATCCACCATTATGGAGTTCAAACATTCCTCACACCCTACTTCTTTACACTCCAAAGTCCTAAAGCTGATGTTAATTATCTCCATCCCACCCAACTTCCTGCTTCCATCACACGGACATGCAAATTCGATGGAGACTCTATATCAAGACGTGTATCTGCAAATTCACTGCATTGTTTGCACTGCATGTGTGATCTGAACACTTTCTCACTGCCCACTCATCAATCATCATAATTTGCATAAATAATCACCCTCAAGAAATAGACTGCCTTCCTTGGCATTTAAATCACCTCTGTTTGAAAGGCTTTCTGGTCGAATTACATGCAAATGCAAATACAGCTGCAAACCATATTCAAAACATGTGGGGGTTGATCAAATAGTGCAGTATCTTTGGGAGGTTGCATTTATTCATGAAAAAGGCTCAACGATGTGTACACAATGTTTCAGGGGAGGTTGAGATAGATTTATACCCTGTGAGAGTTTACATATGTTGGGAGATAAAAGATCAGAGCCACATTTGTTTCAGGAGATATAAGCAGTTAATGTATATTTTTAATTACAAGATGTATATCAATTGGAATACAAGTTCTCAAAACCTCTTTAACAGTGTTCTTAGGGTCAGTGTTGCCCATTATTCCCTAAGGACTTTTTTCCTAAGTCAGAGCTGCAGCAAACTTGCATCTAAGATTGTGGCAGTGCAACGACAGGAACCACAAACTGGTAGCTGTCCAGTCTCCCAACCTCTGCACCTCATCAGCGGTCAGTGGATTGCAGTTTATCGGACAGCACTGCTGGCATAAATTAAGTTAGAAGGTCACCTCACATGCAGCAAGCGTTCCGAGACCATTTCTTCTAGATGTCTCATGTCCAGGTACTACATGCATAGCATGTCAATGCCAGGGGTGGCTCCTCCATATGGGTGGAGGAGCATCGCCCCCCACCAGCAGCAGAAGCTGCAAACCTTTCAGAACAAAAGGATGATAAACTATTTTTATCATCCTTTCGTTCTGAAAGGGGAGGGGCATTGGGGGTGACATGCACTGAGGTAGAGTGCTCAGCAGTCTCCCTCAGAGCACATGTGTGTTTGGCTGGCCATCTTGGGCCAGCCAAACACACGTGCGCGATAGGCTGTCTGCAGAGAGCCTGCACAGGCACCCAGTCTGCCTGGGAGGGCCCTGGCTGGGCGCTCCCAGCCAATCCTGACACTGTGCTGAGCAGCGTCAGGATTTGCGCAGGGCAGGCTGGGAGCCTGTGCCTGCAGTGGAAGGCAGCAGAGACGGAGGAGTGGCGTGCGGCGAGTTAGGTAAGTTAAAAAAATAAAATAATTTAATGTATTCCCCCCTGCTCCTGCCTCCCCCTGTCTTCCCTTACCCCCCCAACGTGCAGCACCCACCCTGCCCCTTTTGGGTGCCTTTGCATGGCCTCATTGATTTGGAGTAACACAAAGCAGCGCAAGTTGCTGCATTGCCTTACTCTGTGCCAGAGAGGCATTTCATGGGCATTGTGGTAGGTTTTGCTATGCAACACCCATGAATTTAGATGCTGCTCCAGATTTACAAAATGCAGTAAATCTGGGGATGCACCAATATCTTCACCTTCCCAGGGGAGTCGCAACGAGCAGAAATATTTTAATTTCTAATTTTTTCCTTTTTCTATGTGTTTCTGTTTTGCAGCTCTCTGGACTGTTTTTGTGCAGGAAGGTGTCCCTTCATGCACAAAAACAATCCTGTATGCAACACTTCATGGTGCACAGGTGCCTGCCATGGCGCTAGGCAGCCAACTGTTCACCAGTGCAAGGGGAAGGACATGAATGCACTGTATTTCATAAATACAGTGCATTCCTGCCATTTCACATTGGTGTAGGCAAGCGCAGAAAGAAGACTTGCGGAGCTGCCCTATGCCAATTCCCCATAAATATGGGCCCATATCTTTAGCTGAGAGTGGATAATATGTAATTAGGAGAAAACGTCTACTAATTAAAAAAAATATCTTGATGATTGTTATGTTGCATTAAATGTTTTAATAGCTATGGTTGAATTATAAAGCACTGTGAGTGGTAGTCCATCATCTGCTGGTCCCGTTCACAGAACCATTTACATGTGTAAAGTTTGATTTATGAATACAAGGTATGCACAAAAGCTGATTTTGCACTTGTATATCCTTTCACTCTTGCAAAATATCACACCACAATGGAGTAATAATGTGTATGAGTCCCGTTCAAGGAGTAGGGCAAAGTTATTCCAGTCAGAGTTTTCTTGAAAATCTTATGAGCATCCACAGTGTATCTTTGACAAGTTACACCCTGGAAATGGTCCAGGATTTTTTCCTTCCTATAGCAGGAGTAAGTACCCTTTCCACGTTGGGATGGAAAAAGGAACAACTTCAGAATTGTTCAAAGTATAGGAAATAGTGTTTCTCCATAGATTTTTTTTTTTTTTTGTGGAGAACAAATCTGCTTTTGCTCGAAGATGAAGACATTTCTCCAGTACTAAATGCTCATTGCCATTAACAGGAATTCAGAAATGTGACAACTGGGGGAGTAGCTTGGTCAGCAAGATTTGGGGGGTGCAAGTTTCTGATTTTCCAACAATCATGCTGGCATATAATCTTAATATACATTATACGACAAGCAGGGTCCATGAGAGGGGCCTAATGAGCAGTGGGAAGGGAAAGCAGGTTGGTAGGGGTACCAAGAAGGAAAACACAATATTTTGTAAACCAACCAACATTTTTGAGCACTTTCAAAACAGAGTGGGAGAGAGCGTGTTTGCGTTTTGGTCTGTGTGTACGTAAAACAATTCTATGTGAAATCAGACATACATCAGACCATAATCGACTGAAAGCACATGTACTCAACTGTTTTTGAGAAAATATATTTGTTAGGGGGTGTAAAACTACATACATCCTCCCTTAAGCTACACCTCTTGTGGCAACAGTTGCACTTCTGGAAAGCATTGTTAATTAATCAGAGTTGTAAGTCTGCACTAAAGCAGGATCGTTGCTCTACAGGTAAAGATCCCCAACTTTTTTTGCGAATTGGACCCTGTGTTATTTATGAACAATGTCTACTAAATTGGTTAAGTGCCTCTATATTGTTTTTTCGCTTTATCCAAAAGTGTTTTCACAACTTCCACATTGCTTCACACTGTGGCCATATTTTATTCCAAGTAAATTGTCAGGGTAAGATAGTATGCATGTGTGATTTCATCTATATCAATTGTTATGACAGTGGAGATGTGGCGTCATATCATTAGTGAATCTGGGTTGTCATTGATGGCGCAGCTGGATGAATTAAATGTGATGCTAATAGTGATGCCTTTAGATATGCTAGTTGTAAAGTCATCTGTGATGAATGTGTAAAGGCATGAAAATTGAATTTAGGTTATATAAGGCATAGAGGTACCTTAACAACATATTTTAAATTTTGAAGTTTAGGGTATGAGCCCTGTTATTTGGGACACTTAATTGGCTTTCTCTGCCACAGCTGATATTGCGCTTTATGCACTATGCCTTTTATTTTCGTGAACTTCTTGTAAGAAGAAAGTCTGGCGGTTGGCGGAGAAGTGGCGGTCTTAACGCCAACAGGTTGGTGGTAAAAAATTGGAATTATGACCATAGCGGCCATGGTCATTCGCCACTTCTCCGAACCAACTGCCAGGGTGGAGAGGACCGCTGGGCTGGAGGCTTGGGTCTCCAGCCCGGCGGCCGTCACAAGACAGCCAGCGATATCATGAACTGGCTGACCGCTATGGATTTCATGGGGTTGGGTACCGCCATGAAATCCTTGGCGGTAAGAACTATCAGTGCCAGGGTCTCCCCCACCCCCAACCCCCACCCCGAGTCCTTCCCCGACACCCCCCACCCCCGCCACCTCCCAAAGGTAGTAGGACCCCCCTCCCCACCCCCACCCCTGACATCACTACACAGACACACACCCGACATGCATGCAGACACCACCAACATACATACCCGCACACACATGAACAAACATGCCAACAGACACACACACAGTCATACACGCACACCCACATTCAGACATACACACACACACATCCATACAGACATACATACAGGCAGACACGCACACATTACCAAACACACTACATCCCCGCATGCATACACGCACTCACACACCCCCTCTTCATATTCCCACGCACACCCCCATGCACGCACACAACACCCCCATCCCCCTCCCCTAACGGACAATCAACTTACCTGGTCCGTTGATCCTCCGGGAGGGGACGAGATCCATGGAGGCTTCTCCACCGCCAGCACCCCGTAAACAGAACACCGCCTCGCCGAATCACGTAACATGATTCGGTGGGCGGTGTTCTGTTGACTGGGAGGTGGGTGGAGCAACCTCCACTTCCCCACCGACCGCCAGTATGGCTGCTGGCTGCTCTCCATCTGGAAAAGGACAGAGGGCTGCCAGCAGTCATAATTCGCTGAGTGGAAAACCAGCAGCACTGGTGGTCTTCAGCACAGCGGTCCCTCAGCGGTCTTGTGAAAAGACCGCTGAGGTTGAAATGACCCCCATAATCTTGAGGCTGACATCAGTCACCTACCGAAAATGATCATGGGCCCTGAGGAGATGTGTTTACAGGAAAAAGAGAGGGGAGGGAGAGAGCACATAGAGACTAGCCCCTGAAGTAGGAAAACTAAAGCTGAAATGGGACCACTGTCACTGGCATCTATGTCTGGAGCACACTTTAGCCATGATGTTCCACCAAGCTTTGATTACGTGAACAATATCAGAAACATGAAAAAGACCCCTACCACCATACCACTTCCTCCCTTAGTTATGTCACTTACCCAGTGCACGCTGACGATAAACCGTGACTAGCCCCATGGTACACCAGGACCCCTACTCTAGAGCTGATGCAAGCCTCAGAATGAAAGTGGAGCTCAGTAACAAATGTTAAGCAAGAGAAAAAAATCTATAAGGACTATGAGCTGATGTAACTAAGAAGAAGGAAAAACAACAAAGGTGGACACAATATCCAAGTTTGAACTGACTCTCTGCGAAGGAGTTGGACCCACCACTCCATGGTCATTGCACTCAGCGGGGACCACGGCTTCGGTGCAGGCAGTGGCACAGAGATGGACAGCAGCACTGGTTCCAAAGTCGATGTGGAATCGATGAGCTTGGTTTCTTCTTGGTTGCACCAGAACTCAGTTCCTAGGGCCCAGGAATTGGATTTGGCACCATTTGGCACGTCAGGACTCTCAGCAAGAGAATCCAGGTGCTGGCAGATGAAGTCATTGATGTCATTGAGACAGGAGGCAATCTCTGTCCAACCCCCTGGAGAACCTCTGGAAGCAGGATGTAGAAATCAAAGTCTAGTCCTTTCCCTCCCAGGACAGAAGCCGCTAGCAGCAGACCAACACAGCAAGCAACAGGCAGAGTGGCAGTCACCCCTACAGCATCCAGCATCCAGCTCTTCTTCCTGGCAGATTGTCCTCAGTCCAGAAGTGTTCTAACAGTGTGGTGTCAGAGGTCCAGTACTTATACCCATTTCTATCTTTTAAGTATGCAAATTTCAAAGAGAAGTCTTTGTAGTGCACAAGAGCCTGTCATTCCCTGCCCTGGTCCCCTGGCACGACTCTCACCCAGTAAGACCCATCAGCGTGGTGATGGACCATCAGGATATGCAGGGCAAACCTCAGCTCCCTTTGTGTGCCTGTCTAGAGTGAATACACAAAGAGCCCAACTGTCATGCTGACCCTGACGTGTTTTCTGCAGACAGGCAGAGGCACAGAATGGTTGAGCCAGAAAATACTTTCTGAAAGTGGCATTTTCCAACTTACAATTCCAAAAACCAACTTTACCAAAAGATGCATTTTAAATTGTGAGTTCAGAGACTCCAAACTCCAAATCTCCATCTGCTCCCAAAGGGAAATTACACCTAAAAGATATTTCAAGACAATCCCCATGTTACCATGTAAGCGAGATAGGTCTTGCAATAGCAACAAATTAAATTGATGGTATTTCACTTTCAGGACATGTAAAACACATCAGTACATGTACTATCTTTTAAATACACTGCACCCTGCCCATGGGGCTGTCTTAGGGGTGACGTACAGGTAATAGAAGGGAAGATTAGGGCTTGGCAAGTGGATGCCCTTGACAGGTCGACATAGCAGTTTAAAACTGCACACACTGCCGATGTAGGCCGTAGACATATTTACAGGGCTACTCATGTTGGTAGCACAATTAGTCCTGCAGACCCACTAGTAGCATTTGATTTACAGTCCTTTGGCACACACCATGCACTTTACTAGGGACTTACTAGTAAATCAAATATGCTGATCATGGAGAAACCAATCGCCAATACATTTTAGACAGAGAGTATACGCACTTTAGCCCTAAAGCCAACAAATCCAGGTCAGAAAAAATAGGCAGAAGAAGGCACAATGTTTGCGATAACCCTGCAAATGGGGCCAGGTCCAACAGAAACATATTGATCAATATAAAATATTATAACACCTGTCCCAAGATGAAATGTCCTGCTTCTAAGAAAGGAAGAGATCTAATATACGCTTTCTGAATCAATACCACTTAGGCTATTTCTTTTTCTTGAGATATATTCTAGGGCCCAATTTACAACGTTTCTTGCTGGCAATATTTGTATCTTACTCCTGACTAAGTATATCAACTACAGCTGAAAAACCAAGCCTGATTCATAAACTCTGTGCGCATTCGTTTTATACTTCAAGCCAACATGTGCCTTATCCCTTAACTACAAGAAATGAGAAAGATGATTTCTGGCAAAAAAGTTTGACTAAATTGTTTTACCATGAGAAAGTGTGCATTTTACCTATATATTTGTGAGTAGGTCAAACATCAGCCTCGAGTGAGAAAGAACTAATCACAGAAAGTATTTTTTAATCAAACATACGTGTTCTAGTGAAAATGACATCTCGGGCTTTAGGAAGACATAATGAATCCTTCCTACCTACTTGCCACCATTGGAGACTCCATTATTCAGAAGCCTGCTCACCCAGGAGGCATGACCAGCATCCCTGCAGCACTCCTAAGGGGCAACAGAGACAGCTGTGTGGGATGCCTTTCTACCTGCTCACCAGCATTGGGGACTCAATCAACTAGGAGCCTGCTCATGCAGGCGCCAGCATTCCTGCACCGCTCTTAAGCACCAAAAGAAGCCACGCCATGGAACACCTTTCTACTAGCTTGCCACCATTGGGAACTCCATTATCCAAGGGGCTGCTCACCAAGAAGGAGGCAACAGCATTCCTTCAGCACTCTTAACCTCCAACAGAGACCTCGGTGCCAGACGCCTGTCTACCCTCTTGCTGCCATTAGGGACGCCATTATTCAGAAGCCTGCTCATCTTGGAGGAAGAGTCAGCATTTATCTACTGCTCTTAAGTGGCAACAGATACAACAGCCTAGTATGTGTGTGGGACGTGGCCGGGCATGTGCCCAGGCAAAAACCAGGCCAAGCTTCATCCATCATTGCCTGGAGGAGCCCAGGCTGGGACACCCCTCTGACTTCTTCCCCAGAGGTACTGACAGACTTTCTGCTTTTTGTAATTCTTCTCATTTTTCCTGCCAGCATTTGTTTGGACACTCTCTATTGAGCATTTATTTGGACATTTTCTATTGAGCTCACTTTCTAGTGAGCAGGCACTTCTAAACTTAACACTAATACATCCTTGGATGGGTTACTTCCACATGCCTTGGGGTGCTTAACAAGGAAATCCAACCAGCAGAATGCCGGTTTTCCCTCTCACCTTATGCCACCTCAGGTGGAGCAACCACAGATGCTGCTTGAGACAGATATGGTACTGGAGACCCAGCCCTTATGGATCAGGATCTGATTGCTCTTCCACGTAGCTCACCCATGACTACTGATGATGTTCAATGAGGTTTAGCAGAGCTCCTATTCCCTTAGAACCAGAGGTGCAGGTGGTCTCTACAGCAGGATTGGAGGTTGTGGGGAAAAGGAAGAGGGTGAATATTTTCTCCAAATCTAATCATCCCTGAGTAACCATCAATAAGGCAAAAGAGGTGGACACACATGACAAAGACTGAATAAAGGTCTTACTGGATTTTTTTTTTAGCAACTCATGTGTGCTATGATTTCTAATTTACAACAATATTTGACTGGATGGAGGCAATAGAAACTAAGGTATTTAACTGTAAATCACCCTTGGCACCTCATACAGCACAGGTGACCACTCTCCCCCCCCACCTTATGTTGTGGTGCTGGGAAATGCGCATCCTCTCAAATCTCATATCTCAGAGAACCTCATCCAGTTAAAAAATAAGATATCCCACTGGATGGGTGTGTGCTCTTCTCTGAGCATGTGTAGGTTGATGGATTGACACAGCAAGAAGGGTGAAATGGATTGGAAAAGACATAAAGGGGGTCATTCTGACCCCGGCGGTCTCTGACCGCCGGGGCCAGGGTCGGCGGGAGCACTGCCGACAGACCGGCGGTGCCCCGCAGGGCATTCTGACCGCGGCGGTTCGGCCGCGGTCAGATGCGGGAAACCGGCGGTCTCCCGCCGGTTTCCCGCTGCCCTGCAGAATCCTCCATGGCGGCGGAGCGCGCTCCGCCGCCATGGGGATTCTGACACCCCCTACCGCCATCCTGTTCCTGGCGGGTCTCCCGCCAGGAACAGGATGGCGGTAGGGGGTGCCGCGGGGCCCCTGGGGGCCCCTGCAGTGCCCATGCCAATGGCATGGGCACTGCAGGGGCCCCCGTAAGAGGGCCCCACAAAGTATTTCAGTGTCTGCTATGCAGACACTGAAATACGCGACGGGTGCCACTGCACCCGTCGCACCCCTGCGACTCCGCCGGCTCCATTCGGAGCCGGCATCCTCGTTGCAGGGGCATTTCCGCTGGGCCGGCGGGCGCTCTTTTGGAGAGCGCCCGCCGGCCCAGCGGAAATGTATGAATGGCCGCCGCGGTCTTTTGACCGCGGTGCGGTCATTTGTCGGCGCGAGGCCGCCCGCCAAGGTCTGAATCAGGCCCAAAATGTTTTGAGGATGACTGTGTGATAATAAAGTTCAACAGGTCTTTAGCTGTTGGGGGAGTCCTTACATCCATCAAGTGTGCTCATAATAATAGTCTATCTACTGCAAGTTTAGCCCTCCCTCTGGGTTTTTTGATTGGCTTTGGCCCTAGTCACATGTCAAAGCTGCAGGCTCAGCATCCACGTGATGAGCTCTCAGCCTCCTATTAGATGACCACCTCAAATAGATATGCTCCCCTGAGTTCCCTTGATGCCTGTGATTTACTGGTAGTACTAGATAGTCTAAGTGTTGGTGCACAGTCTCTGCAGGCTCCCACTGCTGTAGATTTTAGTTGACTTCAATCCCATGAATTTAATAAGCTGGAACATTGCAGCAGTTCTGGTTAAATTCCAGGATGTGAACTTGGTAAACTTTATCAGAAGATGTGATTTAATCTGTTTGCAAAAAACCTGGGCTACTGGCAACTGCTTCTTTCTGGAGGGGTACATGTCCCTCTTTGTTCTTGCCACTGAGTCCCGGGCTGGCAGAGCCAGAGTTGACCTGATCATTTTTTATCCCTGACAGCTAAAGGAGGGTTTGAAGTATTATTGATGGGGTTTCTACTCTCCAGGTATTATCATGCTACTTTGCAGGGTCTGAAAATACTTTGTTGTTGAACTTTTGTCATGCCAAAGGCCAAAGGCCTGTTAAATGATGTCTGTGATATCCCTACTTTTAGTTCCTTCCTGCGTCAGATGGAGAGGACCAAATGTTCTGGGGTTCGTTTTTATCCGGACTGGGTATTTTAACATCCATCTCTGTGCAATCCACACGTAACATCCAATGTGGTATGTTTTCTGGTGGGTTGCAGATGGAACATTCTTATGAAGGCTCATTCTGAACTAATTTAATCTTGTTTTTTTCCCTTGATAAGCTTATTGCCTCTAAAGTACCAGATTTAAATCCTACTTTACAGGGATGGGAATGACACAGTTATTAATTTTTATTTTTGTTTCAGCACTCATCTTCCAAAATATCTCAAACACTTCTGTTCCACAGAGCCACTTCAGCTATCAAAATCCAGTTTGCCTATCTATTTGCTGGTCTCGGTGATGTGAGTGACTCCCCAAGTGGTTAGCAGTATCTGTAAGGTAGTCAGTAATGGAAGGAGGCTCCTGTGGTCACAAGAAGTACCTGAAAGTTTTAATCAGTCCCCTTTTTCTAGTTGTGAAACTGAGTTCCCCACCTTTTTGACAATTGATTCTAACCCAGCTATCCAGGTGACCTTAAAATCCATCTCTCACAATGGTGCATACTCCGTTGGAAATTCCTGCACCCCAGCGGGCACCACAGCACCTAAATGGTTTGGTATGAGCTGTTCTCAAGTGCTATGGATTTTAAAACATGCTCTGAATACCAAAACCAGGGATTCTGCTATTATTAAGAATTGCAGCAAGAAGTATAAGGCGGAAATTGGGAGGCACAAGAAGGCTCGAAGAGATATTGTGATGGGTCTCTAGATAGAAGAGGAATACATCCTGTCCAAGTAGACACCCCAACCATTGTCAGGGCAAGACAAGCACACAACCTAAATTAACCTGTGCTCACCCTTGGTAGCTTGGCACAGAGCAGGCAGGCTTAACTTAGAAGGCAATGTATAAAATTTTTGTGCAACACACACCCAATAACACAGTACATATACCACAAAGAGACTCAAAACAGGATTAGGAAATAATAGGGTATTTATCTGATTAAAATAAGACCAAAACGAGAAAAATCCTATCAGTAAAATACAAGATACATAATTTTAGAAATATTATGATCACCACAGTGCTGTCAAATCACTAATGACTCTGTTTTATAATCTTGTTGCAACCACAGTGGTTTATAAAGTAACTACAGGTTTGTCTCAGTTGAGATTGGTAGTCACAGGGCTCATGAGCATCATGTCCCCCACGTGCGAGTTTGGTTGTTCAGACTGAGGTGAGGTGGCAATATAGCGAATGGTGAGGAAATGTGGGCCAGTAGCCATTACTCCGTATCCCCAATAACCCTCAGTACCTTGTTTATTTAGAGCTGCCTGTGTCTGGCTCTGAGACTCTGCAGTATGGTGTTGGGTCCAGTGACAGTGGTCTTTGTGTCCGCTCGGATGAGGGGGGAGCCGCATCCGGAGCGTGGGTGTCACGCTGGCGTTCTCCTTACTGGCCCCTGCTGACCCTTTATGACCCGGGCCACACTACACACTTCGGTGGCATCCTGGCAAGACCACTGCTGAAGGGCCCCTGCTAGGGGATCAGCTCTGGGTGCGGTAACGGTCTCCGAGCAGGTCCGGCGAGACTCCAATCAGCACGCAAACAAGAAGTGTGACTGGTGGCATCTCATTTAAGCTGGGGCTCAGGCAGCACATGACAAGAAGCTCTGGCTGAGGCAGGACACAAAGTGTAAGAATTAATGGCCATGGGTCATAGAACGCTGTCCCTAAGATGTCTTGGCAGGGAGGGCAGACCAGAAAGCCCTTGTGGAAACTCTAGGTTCCAGGGAGATGACATTTGAGTCCTTGAGATGCAGTGTAGGTATCAGCAAGTAAGCACAACAGGGCAGAACAGCAGTTCCTGGAAAAGCCAAATCTGACAGAGTTGCGGTCCTGACAGTCTTTACTCCAGCAGAGTCCCCTTGAATCCAGAAGTGTACTGATTTGAGTGGGGTGCAAACCCATTACATATATACTACAAGGTGCCTTTTTTTATCGGGGATGGCTTTAAAAGGTTTCTGTGAAGTGCACATGTTTATAGGGCTATTTAAGTGAGTGTCACAATCAGTGCTGCAGGCCCACTAGTAACATCTAATTAACAGGCCCAGGGTGTATGGCATACCACTTTACAAGGGACCTACATGTAAACTAAATGTGCCAATTGTGGATACACCAAAGTTACTATGTTTAGGGGAAAATCACATACACTTTAGTGGTAAAGTGCAGAGAGTCCGAAGGCCAACAAAAAGATACAGCAACAAAACAGGTGAAAAGTCTGGAGTAAGACCACCCTAAGGATATCTGCTCTAACAGTAATTTACTAGAAGCAAGTATGCTGAAATGTAGCGACAAATTTTTGAGTATTATTAACAATCCCATATTTGCATCAGATGATGTAGCATTTCTTGACTCTCATATTAGTGAAAATAGTTGTGTTTCCCACTTTGAGGGAAATTATAGTAATGTTCCCCCTGCCAACTATGGTAATGAAGGTAATTGGGTGGAAGGTGTCTTTAAACTACGATTCACATTTGATGAGGTCGGAAGGGCATACAAAGTTTGTCTAAAAACAAAGCCCCAGAACCCCATGGTACACCACCAGACCTATCCATAAATGATATAGAGATCTGTGCCCCAATAGTGACCCAAGCTCTAAATGCGGCTATTGTGGTGGGCCCTCCATAGTCACGAGCTACTTCTATCATTGTACCTGTATTTAGGAAAAGTGACAGGGATAATCCCCAATGTTACAGGCCCATCTTATTGATTAACTCAGTAGCCAAAGAAGCGGGATGGGCTCTTTGGGACAGGCTGTGTCGTGGGCGGAGGATCATAATATTCTATCAGGAGTGCAGTATGATTTCTGGTTGGGCAAGTCAACTTTTGACCAGTGTTTAAATGTAACATTTGATGATCAACAAATATACTGCTGCTCACTAATTCTCTATCCATTTAGCTTTTATGGATGTCACCTCAGCCCTTGATTGGGTTAATAGAAACAAATTGTGGCAGCTTATGCTATCAATTGGGGTGGACTGGGGCATTATTTACCTCTTAAGGGACCTCCAAATTAATACTGGAGCCTCAATGCATTACTCTAAAGATCTGAAATGCTCATGTTACATTAGCATAGGGAAAGGGGTAAGACGGATGTATATTGGCTCCCTTCCTGTTTACCCTTTAAGTAAAAATCTGGAGCAGGCCCTTATAGACACTCATGCTGATTGTTCTTTGATTGGGTCTCATCCCCTGCCTATATTACTTTATACAGACGATGCAGTTTTATTGGCTAAAACTGCAAGTGGCCTACAGGTTTTACTGGACTCCTTTGCTGCATTCATGGAAGACCTGGATTTATCAGTTAATATTAGTAAATGTGATGGTTATAGGCCCCCATTCAATGAAATAATTTACCATGGGAACTCAATCATTACCCAAGGCCAGGGCGTTTTCACACTTGGGTATATTGTTTGACTCGTCTTTAAGTTGGTGCCCTTGGCGGATGGCAAAAAGCAGATCTTATGAGGCCCAATGCAGCAGTCTTTAACTTTGCTTCTAGGCTGGGAAGAAGACCCACCAATGCACTATTGCAGGTTTACCATGCTAAATGTATCTCTCAAGTGATCTAGGGGAGTGGGATCTGGGGGTACACCAACCAGAATCAGTTGCAGATAGTTGAAAATATTTTTTAAGATGACTTTTATGTGTTACTCAAAGTGCCTCAACCTTTGCTGTACTTGAGGAACTGGGAGCAGGGTACATAACTGACTTAATAGCTCTCCGCCCACTTCTCCTTTTATTAGACATTTGGAACAGGAATGAAGTTAAGCTGAATGAAGCGATCCTGAAAACTGTCCGGCCCTTGATCACTCCCATTATATTCCCTACCTCATGTACGATAAGGAAGCTTTAAGAGTTTAGGTAGGGATGAATTATTCAATACACCTAAGAGCATAGATAAGGCTGATCACACATGGAGAAGAGAACATTTCATGAGGCAAGGTGCCCGTTAGAGAAGAAGCAGCACCTTCAGAATCCCTGGTACCTAGATTTATTTTGTTGGAATCAGTTCATGGAACGGAGCCCTACCTCTCAGCTGTGAAGAGTAATTACAATCGTTTTCTACTCACTAGATTAAGGTTGGACCTATTGCATTACTTGTTAGCTTTCCCCGGGGCAGGAAAGACACCCATGCCCTTGATTCCTGTGTCTCCTCAGAACACTTTGCTTTTAATTATGTTTTGTAACTTTTACGCTGTTCCGAGGAAAACCTACATTATTCCCTTGTGAAAACATGCAAAGTGTACCTGAGTGCATCCAGCCCTTTTGTTGGTAGATATTGTTTTTAACGTAGTCTGTTTTTTTTTTAGCTACCATGAGGTTGAGAAATAGATGTGATTTGTGACCTGTGGATTAATTTTAGTTGGGGACTTAGGGTATTTCTCAAGCTTTTGGTCGTGTGCATTTTCCCTTTTTATACCTGCATCCTAACTTGTATCCTGTATGTTTTATTTATGCTGTGTTGCTTTCATAGGTTGTTCAAAAAACAAATATAGCGCATTGATGATGATGATGACTCCTACAAAACTTTGTGGATCCAGCCCTTATGTCTTGAAAAATACATTTAAGGTATGACTGAGGAAGGGAGGAATGACACCAGAATTAATCAGCCAGAAGAATATATTCACACTGTAGCCTCATTCTGTAAGCCAAACCCCATTACATTTTAAGATTAGATTGTCCAGGGAGCAAACTAAACTGGTTTTGCAACCGCCTTTCTAAAGCCGCTCCTGAAATTGTTGTGCTCCATCTTCCAGCCACATTATGTAGATCTTGTTGTGTTTAATAACTCACAGTCTAGAATGTTGCGGAATGGAGACCTCAATCTCCATACCTCTTAATTCACTGTTGACATAATGTCCTTATTTTAGGATTTTTATACACATAATGAAACGATAGTTACTTCTCCTGTGCTTGTGATGCAGTATCTGGCCAGTACTTCACAGCATTCATTCTCTTCTCCACTAGCGTCAGATTCCAATTTCCTGCATCCCGGACCTGGAATTCAGTTCTTTGACCCTCAATAGAATAAATGGCCCTGCTCACCACTGGAAAACTGTGACTATAAGAAATGCAAGTTACTTATCCTTGTAGAAACTCTGCGAATTACATTATGTTTTGCTGGACATACACACATTTTTTGCAATCTGCTTTTGAAAGTCACTTTTGTGGGCAATGGCCTGTATTGTATTTCTTCTAAATCCAGCCTTAATACAATTGATTCCAATTTACCACTATAGAATTTTGAAGAATTCAACAGAACAAGTCTAGGCTTCTCACTCTTTTTCTGCATCAACGGACAACACAGGACTGTTATTTTCTCTTTTTCTCTTTTGTATCAAGCTGAGTCAAAGGTAAGATCATATATCAAAGACTTCCTCCCTCAGCTGTGTTCCTCGTTATGCTTCATTATGCGTCCTTTCCTTGTGAGGTATTGTCTATCTATGGGCTGATTCAACCCTGTACTGTGAACAGGGATGTCCCTTCAATTCCTCTGTATACGCTATAGGATTTTGGCAGATTGTTCAACAAGTACCCTTTAAAACAACCAATCTTGTGATCATCCTCTGTGCTACATCTGCTTGCCACTTTGAAATAACAACTGGATGGCTCTGGTACCCACAGCACTCTTATCAAGAGTCACCCCTGCCCTGAAATCTTTACTTGTGCCACTATCTCTTTGGCCTCTGGGTTACTGCCATCTGTAGAGGTCACTCAGTAGTGACCACCAACTTAAAGCTGCAACTGCTACCTGGATTCTTCAAATGGTGTAGCTTCCATGAAGCATTGAACACCGATTTCACACACTCGTCTACCGTCTACAGCTGGGAGAGAGCTGCATTTGAGTGTGCCCCACGAGACAGAGTTACATTTTAACAATCTTCCTGAGTGCACTTCGTATGACAACTTCACCAAGTCTATGCAACCTGATAACCCACTCAATAAGAATGGGACAGCAGTCTGCAGAGATTTGTTATGACCTATAACATTGCTCCATTTCAGGGGAATTTCAAAGTCATTTTAGGAATTTCCTTGATCTTCGAAGTGTCTCGGGTGGGGCTTGTGGATTTACAGGAAGAAGGAACACAGAAGGGAATAGCTATGCAGAAACTTGATATCCAGTTATTATGGCCCTGTTAGCTCCTACTGAAACTCACAGGCTGTTTTGTGTTTGTTTAAAATCCTTCTTTAGCTTGGTGTGAATCTGGCAGAATGGTTTTGAAACTGAGCAACGTTGTGATCGTCAAGTTTCGCAACTTCTATACGCTTAAATCCATGTTCTGGAGGGGCCGCTCACTTTCAGAAATGAATTGGGGAATGCCGTTGGCACATACAGCTTGCGCCTACAGCAAGATTGCGCCTAGGCTTGCAAAAGTGCAGCCATCTTTTAGCTTGCCTAGCCTGTCTCCATCATGTTTCCACTGAGTTAAGCGAACAGTCACAAAACAATTGTAGGTTACACAATAACTCTGCTTCCCATATCAAACTGCTCCAGCACAGGCGTGAACACCCAGTTTAATTGCAACAACGATTTACAGACATGTACAAAAAGTACAACACACAATGGTGCTGTTTTTTTTATTTTGGCTGTATATTTCTGCCGTTTTCACATTTGAATGTCTGGTAGTTTAATTTGATGTCTGAATCACAACACATTGTAGTGTATAAACTTTCTCTTTTTCTAAACATTTTTTTGTCTAGCAATAGCTGTTCGGTAGATTCAACAAAAGTGTCAAATGTCAGTCAGTAAGTTCTGCTCTGCTTGGATCATTTCAGGAATAACTTCACTTTGAAGTGCTCTCTCTCCCTGCACAGACCAGCAGCAGCTAAGAGAAGTTCAGTACCATGTCAGTCTTCTCAACAAGTGCCTGGGGTCAGATGTAAAGAACTCCAACTGATTCCTCGAGGCTAGAAAAGGCTCAAACCATTGATGATTCCGTGTTGACCAACTGCTGTTTACAGTAAAATGTGTTATGGATTGTCACTTGCTAGAAGGATGCTCAGGGCAAAGTTGTTTTGGTTCATCTGGTATGAGCCTTTTAAACATTGCAGCCTGGTGGAAAGTGAGCAACATTAATTCTTACATCCTGCAATTTTTAATGAATATGCCCACATTTCAAAATATATTTTACTCTTAATTGAAGGTTATTCTGCATGTAAATTTTCACTAAAATCATCTTCTTTTCCTAAATGCATTCTGTGGCCAATGACTAATTTTTTATTAGAACCAGATTAAAGTACATTGGGGCAGATTTAAAAGCCCCTTGCGCCACATTAGCGCCACCTTAGCGTAATGTTTTTGATGCTAAGGAGGCGCTTAGGTGGCCACTATTAATACCTTGCATATTATGCTTTTCCCCTTTTAATTGTACCCGGTATTAGTAGTAGTGCCAAAAATATCAGGTGTTACTGTTGCCCAGCTAAAAGGCACACAATATCATAACCTCGGCAGCATTAATGATTTGGGAAGTCCTACTGGAAGTTTAAACTTTGGGCTAGATTTATTGTATTTCCCATTATACAGTGCATTACTGTCCTTTCCTAGTGGTGGTGCACTTATGGCTACCTAGTGGCAATGCAGGTACCCTTGCACCATGCGTTGTACGCATGATTGTTTTTGCACAGGAAGGGACACCTTCCTCACAAAACTATCCTGAGAGACTTTTTAATTTTTGTAAGTGTGCTGGCAAATGCACACTTTGCGGAAAAAGCCAGGAGAAATAAAGAGATTTCTCCTTGTTATGCCTCACCCGTGGAGACGTAGCATTTTGACACATGCCTAGGTCTACCTGGCCGCGAGCAGCATGCATTGTGACAACAGAATGCAACTATAATAAGTTATTAATACTTAAGCATTCTATCATTTTATTCATTTTTGCTTCAGATTCAGAAACGGTATGTAAGTGCAAGGACAACACAAAATATGATACTTAGGCGTAGAAACAAAACACAAAGACATTACAACCCTAGCCCTCATGCACAACATAAATCACTACCCTTATAGGGCACATAACAAACATACTGTTGCCAAATACAGACACTGTCAAAGGGTTGTTCCTTCCATCTGATTGATGATCTTTTGAGATCCCTACGAGAGGGCATACAGATATGCAATCCTCTGTGATGCCACAGCAATGGTGGTTCAAAACTATACAAACGTGAATAACATAACAATCCCACAAAATAGCCTGCTACCAGTACAAAATCTCGACAGGACCTGAAGCACTGTATACATGCAACTATAGCACAATGCCTCTGCCAGACCTTGGTATGTTTTCACGTCCTGGATGAAGTCTGCTTTATTCAGGGTTGTTTTTAAACTCGGCTCAGTGAAAAGCGCTCTTAAATCTAGTGAAAGGTCTCACTTGACATCCCCTTCCGAAGTCTAGCTATCTTGCTGTTCTTGCAAATCTTTTAAACCCTCACTGGTCCTTATGTGTTTGTTTCTAACTGCATGTCAACACAGTTTAATACATAATTGTCTCATATACAAGAAACAGAAGGAATACAGGCTGCCTTGGATACGGTTGACCATGACGCTCTAACTCAAAGACTCCATGAAGCCGGCATACAAGGGATTGCTCTCGACGGGATTACTTCCTATCTTTTAAAAAGAGCAAATATCATCCACTCGCCCCCCTTCTCGTCCGAACCCTACCTCACAAAAGCAGGGGTCCCCCAAGGGTCAATCGTCTCACCTCTGCTTTTCAACATCTACATGATATCTTTACCAGAACTGATCAATGATTTCCATCTCACATGCTACAACTATGCAGATGACACACGAATACTACTTAAATTAGAAGACCCCAAAAACATTGAAAACTCACAAATCTTCAGTTGCCTCAGAGCCGTTGATCAGTGGATGACCTGGAGCCATCTCAAACTAAATACCTCCAAAACAGAAATACACATATGTGGTGACTGGAAAAGTTATGACCCTCTGTGCGTCTGCCCTGACGATCTCGGACAACCTCCTCAATTACCCAAGGAAGTTAAAAACCTAGGAATCACCATGGATTCCAAGTTAACTATGAATGCCCAAGTAGACAAATTAGCATGCACAAGCTTCATCACCTTAAAGACTTTACGACGCATCTTCCCCTACCTCGGATTTCCACACAAGGTGCAAGCTACTATCTCACTTGTACTATCCAAACTGGATTATGCCAATTGCCTCTACCATTGATCATCTCTATCTGTTATGAAAAAACTACAACGTATCCAGAATTCCGCAGCCAGGCTACTACTACATATAAAGCCGCAAGCCCACACCTCCCCTGCCTTGAGAGCACTACACTGGTTACCCGTTGCCAGAAGATGCACTTTCAAGCTGCTTTGTATCACCCACAAAGCTATACATGGAACAGGACAGCTTTTTATCAGAAAGAAAATGACCAAATACATCCAACAAAGAACCCTCCGCTCAAGACTGGCACCCTGCCTTAGAATACCACCATACAAGAAAAAGACTATAGGTGGTACATCCTTCTCCGTCCAAGCAGCCAAACTATGGAATTCATTACCCCCAACTATAAGCGCCACAGATAACTTTCTTGTCTTCAGAAAACTACTCAAGAGTTGGCTCTTTCCTTCATAACCACCTTTCTCAAACAACTATGAACTGCATATGCCTATGTGGATAAATATTTTTTTCAGATTATATGTATATTTCTATTTATTTATAGTTTCTTTGGAAAATATGTATTGCTAATATGTCATAACAATAAAATACACACACACTCTTTAAACCTATCTGACTAAGTATTTTTTACCCATGATTCTAATTATGTATTGTATGTGCATATGTGTGTGTGTGTGTGTATATATATATATATGTATATATATGTATGTGTATATGTTGTTTCTGTGCTTGGCATGTTCGTGGATCATTGCATGGCTCCTGTTTTTTTTTGGGTTGTTATACTAGATATCTATGAATTCCTGCTCTCATCTTATCACACTTATCTACTCATCACTCTTATGTCATGTCTCTATCAAACTATCCTCCATTCTCACTCTGACTCATCCCAAATCCCTTCTACCACTTTCATCTCCTAAATATCTCTGCCTAAGCTCTTCCCTCCACATCTAACTCACCAAACCTCACTCTACCTCTGTGACCTCCCACACAACCCTACTAAATTCTCCTGCATTCATCTCACCCTGCTACTATGCTCTCCCTAACCCTTCCACATACTTTTCCCCCTCCACCCCCCTTTACTCATCCCAAGCCTTTGGGTTGAGTAAATGAAGGATATACTCCCAATTAACACCTCTGGATTTATTTCCTCCTCCACCCCTCCATTACTCCAGTCTAACTAACAAACTCTCATATCCGCGGCTCAAATTAACTCATAATAATACTAAAAACTGTACTCATTATTTAACAATACTAATCCATCACTAATTTCTTGTTGGGTTCCGGAGTAGCGTGCTACTCATCGAAAAGCGCTTCGACGCCTCGTCAGGGGTAGTAAGCGCTATATAAATACGATTACAATACAATACAATACAATACCACTAATGGTAAATCTGAGACTGCATCAAAATTCATGGGTGGATGCCTGAGAACACCAACGCTCCACCCAAGGAACTTCTCCCTACCACTGAGTAATGCTAGGCAGCAATTTGTACTGCCTTGCATTACTCTAGAATGCCGCACACATAGAAAGAGGGAAATAAAAGAGGAAATAAAGGAATTTCTCCTTGTTACGTCTCTGCTGAGGAGGTGTATCTTTATGTCACATTCCCACGTTTACCAGGTTTGGTATATCTTGGAATGTATTAAAAACCATGGGAGTTGCATGGGAACACTAGTTCAATGCCCAAGAAATGCCTCCCTTGTGCAGAGTAAGACAATGCAGCAATTTGCACTGCTTTGCCTTACTCCATATTTTGTAAGCCATTCAAAGCCATGCAAAGTGGCTTTGTGTGGCTTCAAAAATATGACTTAGTGGTTTGTGTCACACAGGTACCAAATTGCATGGTGCAAGCATGGCGCAAATGACTCATATACATGCCCCATAGTTTTTATGTCAGAATATCGCCTACAACAATATTGAAATACAAGAATATCAAAGTAAAATTACAGTTTTTCAAAATATCCAGTACTAATACTTATAATAGTAAAGACATAATAGCTATGACAACAGTAAACAATTCTGAAAAATACAGTAAATACAAAAATATGGAAGACCAAATTATATTCAACAAAATGTAAAGTTTTTAACTTAAAGTAGGCCTAACCAAAACATTGATTTCAATAATAGAGTTAATAAAATATATATTTTTAAAAAGATATTTTATTTGTACAATAAAGCTTAAATATGTATTAACATTTTATTTAAAAATCGATCAAACTTGAATGCAAAAGATACTTAAAAAATGAATTCACATTTCTAAACATGCAAATTACCAGCTAAAATATATATTAATCATAGAAATATCTTAGAAAATAAAGCAAATTGATCTATAATCTCAAATAATTAACCTTTCATTGTTTTACATTCAAATATACACACATACACATAATTATAATATATAAAATTTCACATTTAAATAATCACACTTTAAACATATATCTTTTTTATAAAGTGTACATATTATGATAAAATAGTTAACATTGTTAAACATGCATTTCCTTAACAACTATTTGAAATAATTTGATAAATAATTATAACAATTAAACACATAACAAACCTTACTAAAACATGAAATGGTGCTATTCAACCGCCAATAAAGCAAACATTAGAATAATTAGGAAACTAGAGAGGGAAATGCACTAATCTGATTACAGTCACACAAATGTTGGGGAAATACATGAATGTGTGTAAAATTAGAATTCTGATCTCAGTTTCACAAACACTGGGGAATATGTATTTTTGTGGGGGATGAAAAAACACTCTTCTGGCTGCACACTTGCCTTACTCTAACTCCATTCCTGCTAGCAATGGGAAAAATGCATGTACATGGGAGGAGGCAGATACACAGTTCTAACTCCATTGACACTTAAATTGAGAATTTTTTTTAAGGTGTGTCAGATTTAATATTGTATTTCTAGTCCCCCAAAATAGTGAAAGTACATATATTTTTGTGTGTGTGGAGGGTATTTTAAGTCCAATCCAGTATACATTGGGTGAGGCTGTTTATTGGTGGAGTGAAAGATAGGCATCTGATTTACAATTCTAAATTGATCCCTACTAAGAATTGAGATAATGCATATATTTGAACAGAGGCTGATTTACTTTCCTAACTCTAATTCCATAAATGGTGGGATAGGTGCATATACTTGGAAAGGAGGAGATTTACTATTCTAATCCCAGTCCTACTAACACTTGGTAAAGTGTATAAATTTAGGGGTCATAATTACTATTTTAACTCCTGTTACACAAACATTGGGGAGAGTGCATATATTTGAAGGACCTGAATTGCTGTTCTACATCCTGTCTCACTAACATTGGTTAAACCAAATATTTAGGAGGGGTTACTGATTCGCTGTCCTAACTCAGAAAAAGAAAAGTTAAAAAAATATTATACATTAAATAAGTGGAAATAGATATATTATCAAAGTCATGACATTTGTATTATTATTCATTATAAAATATTTAAGCAAAAGATGTAATATTACAATTACAACATATCAAGTATTAAATATTTTTATTTTTAAAAGTTGTGGAAATATAAAACATATACAAATGTCTACCACCTTTTGATAAAGAGGACAACCTAGATTGTGTATTTGTTCTTTATTACTAATTTACAATCCTTTTTCAAATGGTAAGTATATAGGGCCTGTTTTAGAGTTTGGCAGATGGGGTTACTCCGTCTGCTATTACGGTTCCATTATATCCTATGGACATTGTAATACGGAGGATAGGATATCCGTCACATTTATGACGGAGTAACCTGTCTGCCAATCTCCAGATTAGGCCCTTAGTAACCTGTGATCAGTGCCAAAGCAAACATGCACTGCTGAAGTCAAAAGTTCAGAATATTGCTGATGAGACCTAATTGATTTGACAATACTTGTGTTCTATGTGAGAACCTGTGTTACGTTTAGAAAAAATTGACATAGCCAAGAGTATGCTTCTCCCAATTTTTTTTTATCTTTAGATACAGTATTAAGGTGCACCTTTATTTATCTTGTCAGCATAGGCAATGTCTGTGTACATCTCATCAAGTAACTTCAAAATGGTTATGCAGATGTGGTTATTCAAAGGTACAAAGGGTTAAGTCAGTAGAGTGACCAAGGGAGACAAATGCAACATTCATGATATGGGTTCATCTGAGTAACTAAATGAAAGCCAAAGGTGCTGGGGTATGTGACGCAGACAATGCTTTGCAGATTGAAAATCTGTGTGTAGGAAGGATGCCATGTAAAGACAAACCATTTATTATTGAGAAAAGTAGGATTTTCAAAGGACAGACATGCAGGCAGTGGCTAGATTTATAGCTGGAGTTAGGTTCCTAGCAATCAGGCATCAATGCTTGACTTACTGTCTCCTGTGGGTTTAGGACTTTTCCCCAAATGGTTGAATTAACCTCAGCCACTGGCAATCACTTAGGCAGCATCTCAGTCAATTGTTTTTCATCCACTATCTGTGGTAGCATGGAAGCCAAAAAAACAGTGGGTTTGAATGCTAGCTGTAGTGATTGTCAGTAGTTAGTCTTACTGTAATCATTTTTCCCATCACCTTTTTTTGTGTTTGATGTTATGCCATAAGTGGCTAAGGTATGCTGAATCATGAGTTCTCTGCTCACTGCACCACTAGAGCTAAGCTACCCCCATCTGAAGAGATCCAATCAGGAAAAAAATCCATCTTGAGTTGCTTCAGTTCTGGTTAAGAGAGGACCTGGCCTTTATGTTGGACTGTTCCTATTGGAGCAGGTTCCTCACCTTTTGGGTGTTCAAGTATTAACATTAGCCATACAGAATAACAATTCAGAAACTAGTGTGCAAGATACAAAATGTCCATGCTCTTAGACTGATGATAAAGAGAGGTTTTGGCAGGGCGGCATTTGGGATGACAGAATGTGCATGCCAGGAGTCTTAAAGTCTTAAGGCATCATAAACATCCTTAGAAGCTGATTTTGTCAACCTTTTAAATATTGATGAATCTATCCTAAGTATAAAGTGCAATTGCTGATGGTGAAGATGGGAAATGTTTGAAGAGACAGATAGGGTGGGCAGTCTGGGAGTGTGTTGCTGGCTACAAGGTCTTTGGGAATCAGAAGAATTTATTTCATAGTGTGTCCCATTTGCTAGGAGGTGCACCTCTATCTCTCCCCTGCCCTATGACTGCACCACCACCACAAATGGAAGCTTACCAGTCCACCTGAAAAGAGTACAATATTCAAGGCAAGCCAGCCCCGCGTGGCAAAGACATATCTGACCCCCCTCTTTAAAATGGCTGGGGGAATAACAGAGTACCCACAAGCATGGCCAGTTCTTTTTGATGTCTGGTTAGTTATATGACAAGATGCTTTCCACTTTACATCCTCCTCAATCTTGCCCTCTCCACACCAGCATCAGTAGTGGCACCTAGTGGTTAGCTAAAATGTAGTGATAATCTGATTAGCATAAGCACACAAGCACACAGCTGCAGGCAAATGGCAGAAAAGTCAACAATAAATAAAAATAAGCAAGCAAAGCCCACTTAAAGCCATTAAGAATCACTAAGTAGCCAAAGACAAAACCAGGCGAGAATAGTTAATGACAGGCTTTTTCTGCTGCAATTCAGCCCCCATTTGCCTTTAGTTTCAGAGGAAAAATAAGCTGACTGCTCGGTTTTTTTCCCCCATCTTTTACCACAGTGCCCTAACTGCAGTAGTCATCCTTGCTGTCAGTAGGAGGATGTTGGTGGTAGAAGTGCACTCAGTGGGTAGAGTCATGCCCAAAGCAGGAACCTAAGAAGGAACTTCCTACTGTCTGTCAGCAGCTACAATCCCTAGCTGCAAATTGAGGCTTACATCGAAATTGCATCTCAGCTGAACCTGAGGCAGTAGCCTCTGGGACCTTCTGATCGATTTCGGGCACTGAGGCAGTCAACAGTGGGGCACCCGTAAAGCACCAGGGTGCTGGAGCACAGGTGGGAAGCGTCTGTTTTGGCAGGCTGCCTCAGCAGCTATAGTTGTAGCCTCCGCCTACACAAGATACACCTCAACGTCAGATACCATGGGGTATATTTACAAGCACCTAGTGCCACCAGACCATCACTTTTTGTGACACTCCGGTGGCGCTGTGCCATACGCCATATTTACAATGTGACGTTAAGCCACTTTTTGTGTCTTAACACAACTTATAAATATGGCTCGCCCATGCAGTTTTCTGTGGCAGAGGGGTGTGCAATGGGTGTTGCTGTGGGCGTTCCACCGCAACACCCATTGCTTTTTGACACTGCCCCATATTTAAAAGGAAACATAAATCTGAGGCAATGCCAAAACCTAACGCGACCCCAGGGGTGGCGTTACAGTGGCGCAATGAGAAGAAATACTTTTATTTCTCTTCCTTTCTACTCTTCCTGCAGCACAAATAGGAAGAGCAAAACACCATGAATGATTGTTTATGTGCCGGAAGGTGTCCCTTCCTGCAGACAAACAATCATTAAATAATAAAATAATGACTATGCTATTTCCATGTGTGCTGCATTGTGCAGCACAAAGAGGATAAATCACCATTATTGATTGTTTATGTGCAGGAAGGGATTCCATAAACAATCATTCCCTGCAATGCACACACCCTTGCACCAAGGTGCAAGGGTGCCTGCATTAGCGCTAGGCAGCTAAATTTAGTGCCAGCGCTAGGGGAAACACATCGGTGCACTGCATTTTTGTAACTACGGTGCATCCCTGCGTTTCTGAAGAGACTGTGCCCTTTCTTTTAAATATGCCCCCTAATGTTCTGTTGTGCTGTAGTCTAAATAATTAGAAGCTCTAAGGGACAGATTTATCAAAGGATTGTGTTGCCCTTGCGTCATGCAAGGTTACACAAGGCCAATGCAATCCTTAAGTCCGATTTACCAACTCATACAAAGCCACCTTGTGTGGACTTGTGTGGCTTGCTAAATCTGGAGTAATTCAAGGCAGCGCAAGGCACTGCCTTGTTTACTCTGTGCCGGGAAGGCGTTACATGGGTGGTGCATGGGTGTTCCCATACAGCAACTCATTCTTTCTGACACATTCCCAGATTTACCAAGACAAGTAAACCTGAGATTGCATCAAAATTGTAAGCCTTCCAGGTAGAGGGCATCAAAGAGAAATACCTTTCTAGGGAAATATCTTTACTTCTCCTCAATATTTTCTCTTTCTAAGTCTACTGCATTCCACAGCACACTTAAAAAGATGAAAAATGTACTAAGGATTGTTCCTGTGCTGGAAGGTATTCCTTCATGCACAACAACAATCCTACCTGCAACAGAGACAACCTTGTACCATAGTGCAAGGGTTCCTGGCTTGGTGCTAGGCAGCACATAGTGCACCAATACAGTGAGAGAGAAGGACTACACCATGACTAAGTAAATATGGTGCATTCCTGCTCTCTCCATTTAGCGCACCAAGATGTCTTGCTTCCTTGTGCTGCATCAAATATTGATAAATCTGGCCCTACATTTTTA
The DNA here is from genome assembly GCF_031143425.1 of Pleurodeles waltl. Lineage (NCBI taxonomy): Eukaryota > Metazoa > Chordata > Amphibia > Caudata > Salamandridae > Pleurodeles > Pleurodeles waltl. Next base: position 1,220,280,132 of record NC_090444.1, read on the forward strand.
GAAAAATACTGAATTTTCACATCAATACACATAGGTAATCCATCAAGTATGCACATTACACAAGTTTGGAGTAAGCAAATGATCATAAAGCATCTATCTATATGAATAACATGCATGTCAGAACTCAACATATACATCGATCAAGAGCGCACATGTATACAAATCAGGTTTTCATGTACGCTTGTGCTTAAACATACATTTTGCTCTGAACACGTGATTTCCTTGACGTTTGTGAATTTGTCACAATGTGTTTTTCCCTAAAATCATTGCGAATCTAAAGTTACGTAGCGATGATTATAGAACTTATTTAGATAAATGTGAATTCATTTCAGTAGTATATGTAATTGATGCAGGTTTGTAAATGTATAATTTGTTACAAGCATACTGCATAATGTTACCACTATTTGTAGAGGCAGATTATGCCCAGTCTCATGTGTACAGATATCGAGTGCTCTTTGTATCTGACATTAAAATAATTCTAAATAATAATTTTCTGTAATATTTTCTATAGATATTTGCACCACCTGGCCTTGAGCTGAGTGAAAGTGATGTTTTTGCATGGTGACATTCTAAATGAGCATTCAACTTCTTGATAAAACATTTGAACGCCAACGGTTTAATTCTTCAGGCTCAGACAGAACACTGTAAAAATGTTTTTTTCAAGTTCAAATTATGAAATAACCTATGGGACATTGTGTTTATTCTTACTCACCTCTTCTTTATTTGCTCCTCTAGAGATCCTTCTGTAGTGCTATGGTAGAGGAGTTCAGGATGTCTCTAAAATGCCAGCGGAGGTTAAAACACAAGCCGCAGCCACCAGTCATCGTGAAGACAGAAGAGGTCATCAACATGCACACGTTCAATGACAGAAGGTTGCCAGGGAAAGAAACCATGGCGTGAAGCTGGGCGTCAGGACACCCCAAGCACAAACTGTCAGCCTTTTTATTTTTCCGTTCCAAACTTTGCGAGAATGTTTCCTGTGGAAATATGCAACCTGTGCAAAATAAAAATGAGTTACCTCATGCCGCTGTGTCTATGGACCTAAGACATCTCTGATGTAAACAGTTGCAATGGCCAGACTCAAATAACCAACAACGCGGATGAACCAAGTTCTGCGGGGTTACACTGTTTATCATGGGTTCAACCATTCTTCTGAATGAATGTTACGTGTGAGTTTTGTGACTGATTTCAAATGCAGTCTCAGTGAGATATAAACAGGTTCATTTTCTTAAGTTCTACTGTTGCCAGGTGATTACCGACAAGAAATCTTTGGTTGAGCAAGCACTGATGGAATAAGTCAATAAGAAACGAGATATCGAAACAATATCTCACCCACAAAGGAGTATTGGTATATCCGTACAGACGCTCAAAAAGATGGAACAGGGGTGTTCTGGACAAGTACTACATGTCCCATTCTATGTGCCACAACAAAATCAGTTTCTGAACAAAGAAATTACGCTAACTGGAGGCTATAAGTTACTTTTTGGAAAGAAGGAGCATTTGAATCCCCTAAAAATTAGAAGTTATAAAATAATCCTGCAGATTATTCACCGACTTTTTGGACTGTGTGTGTCACTGCCATCTTGCAAAATGTCAGCAATCAAGGCAATAATGATCAATGATTTTATTATATTCTCAAGAAATGGAATTCTTTTGTGTAAAAATTGCAGGGATGGCTCAATTCATGGGATGTTTCAAAATTTCACAAGATTGTATCAAACCACCTCTGAAGGTAAATCGGTGGAAATTTCTGAAACTGAGGAGGGAGGGTAGAAAGGGCTTTTTACCCTATATCTGTTCACATTTTAGCCTCAATGGATTAAAAGCCCTGTTTTAGATACGAATTGAACCCTTCAGGATTGTTTGGCTGTCTTTCACAGTGGGGAAACTGACTCATCATCTAACAAAGATATATGTAGAGAACTTTCCATGAACCGCATTTCACAATGTGGTCAAAGTATTTAAATGATCCGTACTCTTGAGCAGTTTTTCAAAAAAAGTGTTCAAGTTTATTTGTGGAAATGCAAGATTTCTATGAAAATAGTTTTTGTATGGAAATTTTTGTAATACCTTTTATCAACAAAATCAAAATATACTTTCCTGTCAGGGGTGTTATGCCAAGCATGAATGGTAGTGTGTGAGCACCACCAACGTTTGGTGAAAATTATTTTTATCATGTTCAAGGAATCTTAAGAAAATATTTTCCAGTTAGATTATATAAAAGCTAGGTGCACTACCAACACTGCTTACCATCCAACACCCCTGGTCTCCACTAGGCTGAGAACATACTGTAATAAACAATTGTGTGTAAATGGTAAAATACACAGACCTCTTGACCACATTGTGATAACAGTTGAAGTGCACACAGTTTGCTGTTTGAATTCAATGCACAAAATAAAAAAAACAATAAAAATGGTTGTGTTTTTATAATGAATCTGTGACATTCAAAGAGATTTTTGTTAACAGAAACAGTTTTACTCACAATGTGTCAATCGTAAGCAATATAATGTACCATGCAAATAGCGCACACAATGGCAGAGAACTTCACATCTCAGTCCAATATACAAAAAGAGCATCTTTGATTTCTGCTAAATTCTAAGAAAGGAAAATGAGTAAACACAATGTTGTTATATTTCAAAGATGCCATACATTTTTGAGACACATCTGTATCTTTTTGCGGCAAGTCAAAGCCTCTGGCACTGGTCTTGCTGCATATTGCATTTTTTAACATGGCTCCCGATGGACTGACAGCAGTCTGAGTGGTACTAAGCCACTGCGGCTGTCTGATTACAACTCAGCTTTCCACCAGCCTCTCTATGGTGGGGACCCCACCATGGAAAGGCTGGCAGAAAGCCAGTGCCGGGGCCACAGGGGGCACCTGCACTGACCATGCCTATAGCATGGGCAGTGCAGGGGCCCACCTACCCACTAACATTGGAATGTCCACTGTCTGCTTTGCAATCAGTGCGCATTCCGATGGTACTTATGTTCTACAGTATTGGCCTCGGCTCCCTTAAGGGAGCCAAGACCAATATCGTAGCACTGTTCCCACCGGTCAGCCCGGCGGGAACGCATAATACAATGTGCCCGCCAGTCAGCCCAGTGGGAATATTGTAATATGCTTGGAGGGGATGCCACCGGTATGACGGTAGCAATCTCCTCGTGAGTTTGACGGTTGGCTCGTCTGACTCATAACCATGCCCTCAGTCTGAAATGGAAAGGTGAGCTCCTAGGCCAACCAGGCTAGTTAAAGCCAAGCTCAAAGAACATGATGTGAATATTGAGTCATGGTACATTAGGGCACTCTTAACAGAGCCACTAGTAAGATGGGAATGTCCATTTAAAGTTGTTATGTATTACATATATGCGTGCATAATAATAACAACAAAATTATAAAAATTAAAAGCAAACAAACTGAATAACAAACATAACGCTGTGAAAAATACTAGCAAATCCTGGGCAGCCATGTGACAAACAGCCGCCTTCTGAGTGCCATTTTAGAATTGAGCTGTAAATGCCCTCAGTGAAATACTGTTAGTGCATGGTCACTGGCTTTTGCAGACCAGTTCCAAGATATCTTTGAGGCAATGAGGAATAGCATATGGGAATGATGGTTGTGGCAAACAACATCACAGCATTCAATTTTCCACACTTCTAGTCACTGAAAGTCCTCCAGGCAAAACTCAGAGGAATCCACATGAATAAGAACCCTGGAATGAGTACAATTTGAAATCGGGACCAAGCTTGTGCCGGATTTCAACATTACTGTGGTACTCAGCATGGGGCCAGATAACTATTGCTCAGGATCACTAAGCGATTACAAATGTGGCACTGTTCCTATGAGATCACAGAAGATCATGCTCATCCATCCAAGATTTAAAAAGCTCTTAAAATAATGTTCACACTCATTAAATGATCATGAAAACCAGAAATCTTATAAAAGTTCATAATGTAATTGGTGCAACGTATAGGAAAAAAAACACAATCCTACAACAGCAGAGTCAGGTGTCTCAGGGACTCATTTACGAGGCCTTCGGGGCACACTGCACTACCGGAGCGTCATTTTTTAAAATGCTCCAGTGGCGCAGTGTGCCAACCCTTATTTACAAGCCCACACAAAGCATGGCTTTTCATTGCTTTGTAAATATGAAACCCTTTCATGCATTTCGTGAAAGCGACGATCCAGGGGTGTTGCTTGGGGTGTTCCCACGCAACACCGATGGAACCCAAAGGAATCTGATGCATTCCCAGATTTAGAAGCCTGGGAATGCATCAGATTCCTATACCACAGCAGCAATGACATAAGAGCATTGCAGCGGAGAGAAATATCTTTATTTCTCCCCGTTCTTTCCTCTTTCTATGAGTACGGCATTCTAAAACTCGCACCCCCACCATGCACAGATTTTTCTTAAAAAATGTGACTGACAATGTTTTATTTATAGTTTTAAGGATGTTATAGAAGTTGTCATGATTGCTGCAATATCTGGGGTTATTAGTGCATGGCAAGTTATAGTTACCTTAGGGCACAAGTTATTGTTACTTGAAAAAACTCAAACTATGACTGCTGAATTTCTATGGTTTTCTATGAGTAAATTCAGAAACTTTGGTTTTTTAGTGAATTTCTAAGGTTTTTTTAAATTCTGTTTCCTAGCTATAACGTCCCTGTAAACTGTTTTCAGTGAATTTCTATGGGAATTTCTATTACTATAAATGTATCTAACTAATGCCATGCACAGCCTTTGGCCGTCCGCTGCAGCCAATCCATATCACAACTCAACCTCAAGCTGTGCACGGCATCCAGCCATGCACAGTGGGTGCTGGCCACAGGGCCTGACCGCAACCCTACCTTGGGTTATGCATGACCTTCAGCTGTGTGCAGCGGGGTCGACCGAAGGGCCTGGCCTGGCCTGGCCTGCTGCCACGCCTTACAGCAAACCCCCATAACAACCCAACCACGCAGGACCCTCCTCTGCAGGCCGATCTCTACCCCAGGGAGCCCACACCCTGGGCCCAAGCCAAAATATTTTATTTACATTGAGGGAGTGGAGCTGTGTGCCCTCCAAGGCCAATCTTGGCCTTGGGTAAACCATTCCCTGAGACCCAGGTTAAACATTGAATTTTTTTGTGGGGGAGGGGCACTGCACAATCCCCCTTTCCAGGTCGATCTCAGCCTTGGGGACCCCATCCCCCAGAACCCAGCCTAACCATTAAATTTTTTGGGGACAGGGGCTGCGTGACCCCCCTTCCCCAGGCTGATCTCGGCCCTGCGGACCTCTTCCTCTGGGGCGCAGACCAAACATTTATACATGGCCCCCCACCCAGGGCTGATCTTGGCCTCGGGGACCCCAACTCCTGGGGCCCGGCCATGTGACCTGGGTGCCCATTAGGGCCCTCAGTCACAATGTTGGGGACTGTGAGGGGAGCCTGAGGCCCCCACAGTCCCAGCTGGCTCCCTGCCTATACGGGAACCAGCACTGCTGTCACAAAGAGGAAGGTGCTAGAGCAGCTCCCTCGCAGCGAGAGCAATTGTTTCCTCTGTCTCCCTACCTGCATCTTTGCAGGCAGGGAGACAGAAGAAGCCTCTGCTCTCAGCGAGGGAGAGCTGATTGACAGACTGGTTTTGAAACTGTATCAGTGAGTGAGTCAGTGAGTGTATGGGTGAGTTAGTGGTTGTATTAGTGCCTTAATGCAGAAGTGTTTGGATGTGTCAGTGACTTTATCGGAGAGTGAGTGAACATGTGAGTAGCTGTATCGTTGACTCACTGAGTGTGTGAGTGTCTGCACAACTGTCTGGGTCAAGGGTCTGTGACTATTAATATGGGTTAATGAGTGGGTGTGGTAATTAATGTATTGGGGAGTGAGTGGGTAACTTTTGTATTTTTCAATGAATTTCTATACTTTTTAAATTATTTTTCTTAACTATAACATCCCTGTAACCTTTGTTTTTTCAGTGAATTTTAATGTTTTTTTAAAGTATATTTTGTAACTATAACAGAACAGGAATCCTTGTTTTTTAGCATACTGTACCGACTAACTGATTTCTTCTCTGGTTCTTTGTATAATTTTATAAATATATATAATACAAATACCATTGCACATACAAGAAGCCATAGCTATTGGCTTTCTCAATTACTGTTAGTTGTGTCAAATAAATAAGAAACACTGGCTTTGTATAATTTACATTTGAAAATACTTTATTATTAAAATAATTAGACTGAAGAAAGCATGATAAATATTTTGTTAAATTATATATGTCAACAGAGGATGTTATTACTAACAAGACAGGATTTTGTCATCTGTTTTAGAGTGAGAACAAAAATGGAGGCAGTGATAGCAATTTGCGCATTTGCATTTTACAATTGCTCGTCCTGAACACTGGCAAAACACAACTAACTTAGAAACCTACTTGTGAGCAGTATAAACTTATACTAAAGTTAAATGTAGTTTTTTCCTCAAAAAATATTAGGAGTCACGCACACATTGCAAACCTCTGTGGATGGTACGAGACTCTGGTGCATTTTTAGTAGCAGGAAAATACATATTTAGACATTCACGATAACATTCACGTTAAGGTACGAGGATAACTAACAAGTTAGGGAAAATGGTGGGAAACCAAATTAAAACCAGTTTTACTATAGTTTTAGTGGATTTTGCGGAGTTGCGACGCCGTTGCGCATCTTACCAGCACATATTTCCGGAATTGCAGTGGCAATGCGATTCCAATGTTTTTTTTTTTTTAAATATCAAAATACCATGACACACATTTCTAAAGTTTACTTTAAGGGAAGAGGTTTAGTAATAGTAATAATAACATACTATGGGTAGCAAGATGATTTATTTGTATTTGATGGAGTTGCCACCCATACACGACACAGTAAAAAATAGTTCTCATAGGTGGAACACTTTTCTATCAGCAATAGAAAAGGTCCCACCCCTTTCCCCCATCATTTTGGGTGTGGCCGTACACGTGCACATCTTTAATAGGAGACTGTGAATTTGAATTATGGCTGGTGATTTTTTGCTGTCTTCTGATTGAAAAAATGGCATCTGCACCAGAAAATATCCAGGAGGAAGAGGATAACATCTTGTTGGTAAAAGAAGAGCTGCCCCCAGAAAAAAGGAAAGCCTAGTATAGGAGTTTTTTAGCTTTCCTGAGGGAAAGAAAAAGGTGAATGCTAGAAAGGTCACCTGCACTTTGTGCCAGAAAGGCTTTCACGGGGAAGCGACAAAAAATACTCCCGTGGTACATCAAGCATGTACAAACACCTCAGCACTATCCACTCAACTTGATTAGCAACAGCAGAAATGAAGAGGCTAGAAACTGAAGAACGAAGGATGCCGTCTGCTAATAATCAACCAGGAACATCTTCCACCTCAGTTCATGTTTCCTATGTGCCACCTGTTATTCCTGAGTTTGACAAGATTGGAATATTTTGCCCTAAGTGTACTGCTACTCTGAGTGAAGGAGAGCAAACAGTCTCTACACTTATGGAGAAACTTAATGCACATCATTGTTATTTTTTTCAGGTACAAGCTGAGTTTATTATTTTTCTAGGTTGTTGTTTAAAAGGACATTACCTTTTTTTCTGTAAAGAAACAAAATAAAAACGCCAAAAATGTAAATCACTTAAATAAAAAATAAATAATAGGGAAAATAAATGGTTCTTTTTAAAACCTCTTATTACTGATAAAGAAATATATATATATATATATGGTTTATGTATGTTTGTTATAGTGTCAATGTTGGGAATAGGTGATTTACTAAGTGTATGAGTGGTGTATTGTTGAGTGAGAATGTGCATCAGTAGTATATGAGTGGCAGAGTGACTGAGTGTACTAGTAGAGTATACATGAGTTTATTGGTGCACAAGTAATTGTATGGGTGGCTCAGTGGTTGCATCATTGTGTTTATGGGTGACTGAGAGAGTGCGTAGGTAGCTGGATGAGTGAGTGAATGGTTGCATGAGTAACTGTGTGTGTATGTGAGCAGGTAAATAAGTGGTTGTAGGCATAATTGAGTGAGTGAGTGCCTGAGTAGCTGTATAGGTGAGTGAGAGGGTGTCTGAGCCTTTTGATGGGTGATTGGATGCCTAGGTGGGTGTATGGGTAACCTACTGTATGACTGGCTGAATGGGTGACTGACTGGGTGTATGAATGGCTGTCTGAGTGAGTCATAGAGTGTTTGAGTTGCTCTGTGAGTGAGTGAGTAGGTGCATGAGTAGATATATGGGTGAGTGAGGGAGTGTGTGAGTGTTTGCATGGATGAGTGAGTGGATGGATAAATGACTGTATGGGTGAGTAAGAGGGTGCATAAGTGGTTGTATACTTGATAGAGTACGTGAGTGCATGTGTAGGTATATAGGTGAGTGAGAGGGTGAATGAGTGCTTTGATGGGTGAATAAGTGGGTGCATCAGTAGGTGTATGGGTAACTGAGTGTATGGATGACTGAATGAGTGACTGACTGGGTGCATGAGTGGATGTCAGAGTGAGTCATGAAATGTTTGAGCTGCTGCATGAGCGAGTAGGTGGGTGATTGAGTAGCTACATGGGTGAATGACGGAATGTGTGAGTGATTGCATAGGTGAGTGAGTGGGTATGTCAGTGGCTGAATGGCTGAGTGACAGGGCGCATGACTGAGTGAGTGCATGAATGGTTGTATAGGTAAATGAGAGGGTATGTGAGTGGCTGTATGTATGAGTCAGCGGATGTGTAAGAGGTTTTATGGGTGAGTGAGTGCATGAGAGGGGGTATGGGTCAGTAAGTGCATGAATGAGTAGGTTTGTGACTGGGTGGATGAACTTCTGAATGGGTGAGTGAGTGGGTGGATGAGTGGTTGTATGGGTTATTGACTAGATGAGTGCTTGAATGGGTGCATGGGTTAGTGATAGGGTGCATGAGCACCTGTAAAGGTGAGTGCCTGGGTGTATTAGTTGGTATATGAGTGAGTGACCAGGTGCATGAGTGCCTATATGTGTGATTGAGTGGTTGCATTAGCTTTTGAATGGGATATTCACTACATGCAGTTTCTATGTGGGTGTGTGTAGATGAGTTACTGGGCCGGTGAGTGAGTGCATGCCTGGGTATATGGGTGAGTGATAGGGTGTGTGAGTGGCTGTATAGATTAGTGAATAGGTGCATGAGTGGTTGTATGGGTAAGTCAGTGGTTCCATGAGTGGGTGTATGGTTGAGTGAGAGAGTGAGTAGGTAGCTGGATGAGTGAGCGAATGGGTGCATGAGTAGCTGTGTGTGAGTGAGAGGGTGCATAAGTGGTTATATGTATGATTGCGTGAGTGAGTGCATGAGTGGGTGCATAGGTAAGTGAGAGGGTGCATGACTCATTTGATGTGTGAATGAGTGAGTGCATAAGTGGGTATATGGGTGACTGAGTGCATAAGTGCATGGGTGAATGTATATGTGAATGAGATTGTGTGTGAGTGGTTGCCTGTGTGAGTGTGTGGGCGCAAGAGTGACTGTATGAGTGAGAGGGTGCATAAGTGGTTATATGTATGATTGCTTGAGTGAGTGCATGAGTGGGTGCATAGGTAAGTGAGAGGGTGCATGACTCATTTGATGGGTGAATGAGTGAGTGCATAAGTGGGTATATGAGTGACTGAGTGCATAAGTGCATGAGTGAGTGTATATGTGAATGAGATGGTGTGTGAGTGATTGCCTGTGTGAGTGTGTGGGCGCAAAAGGGACTGTATGAGTGAGTGTCTGGATGCTTGAATGGTTGTATGGGTGAGTGACTGCTTGTGTGAGTGGCTGTATAGGTGAGGGACTGGATGGGTGTGTTTGTTTGGGTGAGTGATAGGGTGTGTGACTGGCTGTGTGGGTGAGTGGGTGCATGAGTAAGTATGTGGGTGAGTGAGAGAATGTGTGAGTAGTTTTATGTGTGAGTCAGTGGGTGTATGGGTGAGTGAGTACATGTGTGAGTGGCTGTATGGGTGACGGACTGCGTGAGTGGCTGTATAGGTGAGTGAGTTGGTGTGTGGGTGTACATGTAAGTGAGTGTGTGTGTGTGTGAATGTATGAGTGAGTGAGTGTGTGCATGAGTGGATGTGTGGTGAGTGAGAGGTTGCATGAATGGGTGTGGGTGAGTTAAAGGGTACAAGAGTGGGTGTATGGGTGAGTGAGAGGGTGTGTAGGTGATTTTATGAGTGAGTGGGTGCATGAGTGAATGTATGGCTGAGTGATAGGACGCTTGAGTTGTTCTGATGGTGAGCAAACGGCTGTTTACCTGGTGCATGGGTGAGTGACTGTGTTCGTGAGTGGCTGTATGGGTAAGTGACTGGGTGCATGAGAGACTTTATCAGTGAGTGAGGGAGTGCATGAGAGGTTTTATAGGTAATTGAGTGTGTGTATGACTGGTTGTATATATGAGTGAATACACAAGTGGATGTTTAGGTGAGCAACAGGATTTATAAGATGATGTATGGCTGAATAAGTTTACGAATTACTATGTGGCTGTGTGACTGGGTGCACAAATGAGTGTATGGGCAAGTGAGTGGGTGCATGAGTTCCTATATGGGTGAGTGAGTACATGAGAGATAGGGTATCTGACTAGCTCCATGAATGAGTGAATGGTTGCATGAATGCCTGTATGGGTGAGTGATGCAGTGCATGAGTGGTTGTATGGCTGAGTAAGTGGGTGTATGAGTGGCTTTGTGGGTGACTGAGAGGTTGTGAGACTGGTTGAATGGGTGAGTGAGTGCATGAGTGAGTGTATGCGTGAGGGAGTGTATAAGTAGATGCATGGATGAGGGAGTGGGTGTATGAGTGCATTTATGGGTAACTGAGTGGATGAGTGCCTGTATACATAAGTGAAAGGGAGCATGAGTTGTTGTATGTGTGACTGAGAGGGTGCATGAGTGGTTGCTTGTGTGAGTGAATGCCTATGAACACCTGTTTGTTTGAGCCAGAGGATGCCTGAATGGTTGTATGCACGAGTTAGTGGCTGCATGATTATCTCTATTGTTGACTGAGAGAATGAGTAGCTGTATTAGTCAATGGGTGTATTAGTGTATGTATGGGTGAGTGAGATGATGCATGATTGTATGTGTGAGTCAGTGGGTGTGTGAGTAGGTGTATGGGTGAGTGGGAGGATGTAAGAGTGGTTGAATGCAAGAGTGACTGTGTCCAGGAGTGGCTGTATTAGAGAGTGAGAGGATGTGTGGGTAGTTCTATGGATGAGTGAGCAAGTGCATCAGAGGTTGTATGTGTGAGTGAGAGGGTGCACGAGTGCTTGTATGTATGAGTAAGTGGGTGTATGAGTGGCTGTGTTAGTGAGTGAGATGATAAGTGGCTGTATGGGTGAGTAAGTGTGTACATCAGTGCCTGTATGGGCGATGACAGGGTGCATCAGTAGTTGTTTGTGCGAGTGACAGGGTGCACAAGTAGTTGTATGGGTGAGGGATAGGCTGCATCAGTGCTGTATGCATGAGGAACTGGATGCATGATTGGCTGCATTAGTCAGTAAGATGATGCATGAGTGGGTATATAGATGAGTTAGTTGGTGCATCAGAGACTGTGTGTGTCTGGGTGTGTTTTAATTGGTCTGTATTGCTGTTGTAGAATAATGAACTAGTTGTGCTAAGTATATGTATGGATTGTGTATAAATAAACTAGGATGAAATTAGTTACCAACATTACTGCCAAAAAATATATCCTTTACTCTGTATTCAAAGAGAGAAAAGACAAGTGAAAGTTGAAATATACTTTTCTAGACATCACCCTTGATAGGTTGAATTATATCTTAAACAGTGATGATCCACTTAGACAAAAGACCACATGCCTTTTTTCCCCATAAATATTATCATTATATTGATGCACACTTCATTTTTAGATATCTTTTTCTTGATATCACCCTTGATAGGCCGAATGATGGGTTAAACAGTGATGATCGACATAGAGAGAAGAGTATATCCGTTTATTTTTAGAAATCCATTTGAATACATTTCATCCACACATCATTTTTTCACATGTTTTTAAGACATCACCCTTGTTAGGCTGAATTATGCCTTAAGCAGTAACATTCACATAGAAATAACACTGTATCCAATTTCTTTGCCCACATCCTCATTAGGAACAATAAGAAAGAATTAGGAAGTTTGAAAAGTAGTTTTGGTTTGAAGTGAAGACTGCTGTCATTGCATTCTGTCCATCCAGTTAGAGTCTTTAAATATACAGTATACTATCCAGATATAATATTAAGGCCTTTATGGAAGATGATGGCTAAAGAGGAGTATGTTTATCCAGAATCTGATATTTGCCCAGCTTTAAAGTTTGTAATCTCGGTGTCCAATTTTGATCCATGTTCTCTGTAGCGTTGAAACATCGCTATAATGTATTTACCACTTCTCTGTATAAGCAATGTAGACAATACATTTGTTTTACAGTTTGGACAGGTCATGTTTTGATCACTGTTTTTTATTTGTCTATCAAAAGATGCACTTTTGGAATCCTGCGGAGGTAAGTAGAGAAATCGCTCAGAATTTATTTCAGTGGTAGATGAGAAATAACAATCTTTACACTCATAGTTCCATGTAGAACTCAGTCCAAATATGTCATCAATATTTACATTTTCTTCTTCTAAAACTCTAAGGATCATCATAATAAATGCATGTGCATCTTGTTGAGCGCTTAGAGTAATTACTACAGAGCCACTATATTTGTCTACTTGTATGGCCTGAAGCAAAATGTAATACACTTCTGTTACAAGATAGGTGTTGAAGGCAATGAAACAATGCTGTGCACAATGTGTTCTGTTTTTTTTTCTTGAATTTAATTTACAACATTTGGTAGATGGAAGAGAACATTGAGAACAACATTAGCATAGCAGTTTCCACCATTAGTGTTATCTAACTTGTAACCTACAATATCTCCATCATTTTTTAAAATGTTATTTTCTTGACACCTTTTTGTTTAGCCTTGTTCTCTGTCTTTTCTGTAATTTTAATTGCTTTGTTTGTCAGCTTTGGCTTAGGACATAATACCCGTCCTAAATGAGGAGCATATTTACTTCTTAATCTGGTGTACTCTCTTACACAATTTGCATCTGCACTAAGCTTCTTCTCATCAAAATTGACCAGAAACAAACCAGATAATGTTCAAACTCGTGACAATGCTACATATGATATTCCTTCTTTAAATACCGTACTTCCAATATTAATAAATACAACATTAACACTTAAACCTTAGGACTTGTGGATAGTTACAGCACACCCAAGACAGACTGGGAACTGTCTTTGCCTACATATAAGTATTTTTGCAAGCATAACAAGTACAGCACATCATCCAATTTGCTTAATGCCATCAACCTGATCAAACTTTATAGCTAAGAATTTAACCTCATCACGGTTAGGATATTGAATGTAATCTATAACTTTACCCAGTGCACCATTTACTAATCCTTCTTTAGTACTAAAATTACATCTTAAAGTTACTCTACAGTTTTTGCAGACACATGAACACTTCTCTGGTCCAGTAGTCATGCATACAGATTTCACCAGAGATCATTTTAACTTGTAATTTTGCACTGAGTATCAAAGCTACTCTGTGGTATTCCATTTTGTCGATAGCAGTCATCTCCAAAATGTCCTCATTCTCAAGTTTTAGTTATTCTTCATTAAATTCAGCACACTCTTGAAGTGTAGGCATTAAAGAAATTATGGATTCCCCTTCTCTACAAAAGTCATTAATTAGCTCTGCTGCCATCCTTTTACAGGAAAACAGTTTTTTAGTAAGTTGACTTTTTAACATATTTGTCCCTCCTCTTTCGGAACGTCTACTGTAATCTCCTTTCAAAACTTTCCATACTTCATATCAGAAGCTTGACGCATATTTTTCACAAGTTCCTTGTATTTGAAATACTGCCAAATGTGTATTTTGTCAATACTTTACAAAGAGTTCTGATTTTTTTCATGTGAAAGAGTTTTGAAAACAGGCTGCCCTTTAATAGGACTAAGTTTTAGTAGGTCACCAAAACAATTAAATGCTTTCTGCCAAGCAAGATGTTGTACTCATTATTTTAAGATCTGTTGCATTCTCAGATGAACAAAGTTAAGCATTTGATGAAACCATGCTTACCTCATCAATAATTAAAACCTTAAATTTCTTCAAAACGCTTGCCACCTCATGACAAGATTCACTAGATAACATTTGGTATTCCAGTTCTTTAACATGCTCTACTGGTAGCATACGTTATCTATGTAAAGTTATTGTTTTGATATTGCGTGCAGCTAATCCAGTTGGTGCTGTTACTACACACAATAACTTTGATTCAGTAATCTTATGTAGATAGGTGGAGACAACTTTCAATAAAACGTTTTTCCCAGTACAAGTTTGGCCACTGATATATACAAGTATTGGCTTGAATGATAAGCAATTGCATTGATTCTTCTCATGAAGAAATCAATGTTCTACTTTTTCTTTTACTTCAATCATAAATGTCTTTCTGTTCATTGTTGAGTTGTGCAATTAACTGTTCTAAATCCACAGATTCCTGTCTCATATGTTCTATTGACGTTTCCACTTCATTCATAGTCATTGCACCTTCATTTTCAATAATAGATTGTCCAAGAGAATCTTGACTGAGTGATGATGAACTTTGGCTGCTTTGAGAACTATCCTTAGCTACCTCAGCAGCAATCATTTCTTCTTCTTGTATTTCATCATTTAACATGTGTAAATAGTTTGTAAAAATGAAACCCTGAATAGTATTTCTGACAGCATTAAAAGAACCTTCATAGCAGTTGTACCCTCCAAGTAATTACAGTTCACTATGCCAAGGCTTGAACAGTTGAAGAAGAGCTAAGTAGAAAAACTCTCTTTTGTCAGAAGTTTGGCAACTAAGTTTTCGGTGGTTAATTAGATTTTTGACTAAACAACCAGCACATCCATGTACTGCATAGTTCCCTTCTTCTATGTTTTCACTTGCATTGCTTCTATGTCTGTAGTTTTGAATAATTTCATTAACCTCTTCGCTGCCAGGCCTTTCCCCCCTCAGGTGCCAGGCCTTTTTTTGGCTATCGGGGGCAGTTCGCGATTAGGCCCTCATAACGTTTTGTCCACATAAGCTACCCATGCCAAATTTGCATCCTTGTTTCTAAACATCTTGTGGATTCTAGAGGTACCCAGAGTTTGTGGGTTCCCTTGAAGGAGAACAAGAAATTTGCCAAAATACAGCAAAAATGTCATTATTTTTTTTAAAAAAAAAGGAAAAAAGGGCTGCAGAGGAAGGCTTATGGTTTTTTTCC
This sequence comes from Pleurodeles waltl, assembly GCF_031143425.1. Lineage (NCBI taxonomy): Eukaryota > Metazoa > Chordata > Amphibia > Caudata > Salamandridae > Pleurodeles > Pleurodeles waltl. Next base: position 1,220,295,387 of record NC_090444.1, read on the forward strand.
CTGAAAATGGCATCAACAAAGGGTTTTCAGTGATAAAATCACCATTTTCCCAGCTTTCAGGAACAGGTAGACTTGAATCAGAAAACCCAATTTTTCAATGCAATTTTGGCATTTTATTGGGACATACCCCATTTTTACGATTTTTTGTGCTTTCAGCCTTCTTCCAGTTAGTGACAGAAATGGGTGTGAAACCAATGCTGTATACCAGACAGCTAATCATTTATGAAAAGTAGACAAAATTCTGAATTCAGCAAGGGGTAATTTGTGCAGATTCTACAAGGGGTTCGTACAGAAAATAACAGCGGAAATGAAAAAATATTGAAATTGAAGTAAAAAACAGCAATTTTTCTCCTCGTTTTACTCTGTAACTTTTTCCTGCGATGTCAGATTTTTTAAAGCAATATACCGTTACGTCTGCTGCACTCTTCTGGTTGCGGGGATATATAGGCCTTGTAGGTTCATCAATAACCCTGGATACCCAGAGCCAATAAATGAGCAGCATCTTGCAATGGGTTTTCATTCTATACCAGGTATACAGCAATTCATTTGCTGAAATACAAAGAATGAAAAATAGGTATCAAGAAAAGCTTTGTATTTCTGAAATGGGCACAAGATAAGGTGTTGAGAAGCAGTGGTTATTTGCACAGGTCTGAATTCTGGGGTACCCATACTAGCATGTGAATTAGATGGCTTTTCTGAAATAGACGTCTTTTTCACACACTGTCTTACATTTGGAAGGAAAAAATGTAGAGAAAGACAAGGGGCAATAACACTTGTTTTGCGTTCTGTGTTCCAAGTCTCCCGTTAAAAATGATACCACACTTGCGTGGGTAGGCCTAATGCTCGCAAAACGAAACGCAACGTGGACACATCACATTTTTACATTGAAATCTGACGTGTTTTTTGGAGTGACTAGCTGTAGATTTTGGCCTCTAGCTCAACCGGCACCTAGGGAAACCTACCAAACCTGTGCATTTTATAAAACTATACACATGGGGGAATCCAAGATGGGGTGACTTGTGGGGCTCTCACAAGGTTCTTTTACCCAGAATCCTGTGCAAACCTCAAATGTTGGCCAATAAAACACTTTCTCCTCACATTTCGGTGACAGAAAGTTCTGGAATGTGAGAGGAGCCACGAATTTCCTTCCACCAAGCATTCCTCCATATCTCCCAATAAAAATGGTACCTCACTTGTGTGCGTAGGCCTAGTTCCCGCAACAGGAAATGCCCCAAAACACAATATGGACACATCACATTTTCCAAAAGAAAACAGAGGTGTTTTTTGCAAAGTGCCTACCTGTGGAATTTGGCCTCTAGCTCAGCTGGCACCTAGGGAAACCTACCACACCTGTGCATTTTTTTAAAACTAGACACCTAGGGGAATCCAAGATGGGGTGACTTGTGGGGCTCTGACCAGGTTTTGTTACCCAGAATCCATTGCAAACCTCCAAAGTTGGCCAAAAAAACACTTTCTCCTCACATTTCAGTGACAGAAAGTTCTGGAATCCGAAAGGATCCACAAATTTCCTTCCACCCCGTGTTCCCCCAGGTCTCCCGCTAAAAATGGTACCTCACTTGTGTGGGTAGACCTAACGCCCGCGACAGGAAATGCCCAAAAACATAACATGGGCACATCATATTATCCTAAAGAAAACAGAGCTGTTTTTTGCAAAGTGCCTAGCTGTGGATATTGGCCTCTAGCTCAGCCAGCACCTAGAGAAACCTACCAAACCTGTGCATTGTTGAAAACTAGACATCTAGGGAAATCCAAGATGAGGTGACTTGTTGGGCTCCCACCAGGATCTGTTACCCAGAATCATTTGCAAACCTCAAAATTTGGCTGAAAAACACTTTCTCCTCACATTTCGGTGACAGAAAGTTCTGAAATCTGACAGGAGCCACAAATTTCTTTCCACGCAGCGTTGCCCCAGGTCTCCTGGTAAAAATGATACCTCACTTGCGTGGGTAGGCCTAGTGCCCGCGATAGGAAATGTCCCAAAACACAACGTGGACACATCACATTTTCCCAAAGAAAACAGAGGTGTCATCTACCAAGTTTCCACACATTTTTCTCACTAACTCCAAAAATGGGTGGACAACCAGGGGGTGGGGTCAATATTGGAATCCCTACCAGTGTAGACCCAGAAATTATAAACATATCCTGTACTACTTTCAGACAGCACATACATCTTAATTCCATACTGTGCCCTCTTGCTACGAATTTACTGCCTAAAAACCAAACAACCGTTTAACATGACCAAAGACTCATCTACAGGTATTTTTTTGCCTGGAACATAGATCTCTGAAAATCGATCTACCAAATGATCAAGGACAGGTCTAATCTTAAAAAGACAGTCAGAATCAGGGTGATCTTGTGGCAAGGCTAAAGCATTATCTACAAAATGCAACATCCAAAGAAGAAGCTCATACCGGTTACGACTCATGATTGCAGGAAATATAGCAGTTGCCATCAAGGGAATAGTGGACCAATATGAAGACAGTGATGACTTCCTTATCAGCCCCATCAAAAAAGTTAAACCTGATAACTTTTTCAACTCTTCCAGATTTATGGGAATCCACTGGCTAACTCTAAAGTGTGGCCTAAGTCTGGCAGTGTTGTCCCTCAAATGCTGTTCTGCATACAAATTAGTCTGCTCAATAATCTCTTCCAAAAATATATTGTCCATAAAGAACTCAAAAAAGTTGACAGGCAAAAAGTTTTCCATATCAACTCAACACTCTGGGAAACCAGTAAATGCAGGCAACTGTGGCTGCTCCATGTTTGGTGCAACCCACGTGTCAGGTCTTCTAATGAGAAGCTTTTCAGCCGTTGGCTGCTGCATCATTGGCACATCAATGTCCTCCTCTAAAACAGGCCATTCATCAGCACTGAGAGTGGATTCATCAACAGATGATTCCTCTCTGACAGAAAATTCACTTCCAAAATCTTGCACGTCCTCCTTTGCCTCAGATGCAGAGTCAGTCTCATAATCATGGTCAGAAGACGACTCAAAAAGCACACCAACAACCTGCTGAGCGGTCATCCTACGGCTAGCTATGATCCTTCCTACAAAAATTAACTGGACTAATGCACCACCAACAACCAGCACTGTGTACGATAAGTAACAAAATAAGTGTAGCTTTATCACTAAGAGTTATAAACTCAAAAACGATAGCGCTCACTTGCCTGAAAAAGCTTGACTCACCAGCAACTACTCTGCACAGCCACAGCAATCACCAATGATATCCCACTGAAAAGAGAGAAAAAAGCAAATTAGACATAAGACAACACAATAATCATTGTGCATAAATCTAAGGACAATTTCACACATAATCCTGCATTCAATACACCACCTACAAACATGTCATTCATGCATGGCAACAATACTCCTTTGGAGTAAATTTATTTACTTACTTAAAACATGCAACTATGCAAACCACAGGACAACTACGGCCAAAAATGCAACAAGCCACAGCAAAGGAAGCAAAAGCTTTGAACTAGAATTAAAAGGAGGAATAAACTGTTATTATCATAAATGCATATACTTCGCCAGTTGACAAACACCCCGCCACCAACCATTTTTAAATTTTTCCCTCATGTCTAGTGTTTCTGCTTGTGGGCAGATGGGCCTAAAAAAAATAGTCCAATCTGCCCCCAAGTGGGGCAGAAATGCCATAGAATAGAATAGATAGCCCCCTTTGGGCCACCCCCCCACACAAAACACACACATGATCCCTGGCGCTAAGTGGATTCCGCCCCCCTTGGGGGCAGATTGGCCTAAAAAAAATAGGCTAACTGCCCAATAGTGCTTTTTGGCCCTTGGGGCGACCCTTGCCCAAGGGGGCGCCCCCCAACACAAAAAAAACAAAAGAAAGAAAAAAGAAAAAATCCCTGCCGTCTTCATGGTTTCTGCCCCCCAGGGGCAGAGCGGCCTAAAAACAATAGGCCAATCCTAGATTACATTGCCCCCTTTGGGGGGTGACCCTTGCCCAAGGGGCAACCCACCCACACAAAGCACACACACCCACATGATCCCTGGCGCTAAGTGGATTCTGCCCCCCAAAAAATAGGCCAATCTGCCCCCAAGGTGGGCAGAACTGCCCAATGGTGCTTTTTTGCCCCTTGGGGGTGACCCTTGCTCAGGGGGCCGCACCCCAACACAAAAAAATCAGCACCAAAAAAAAATCCCTGGTTTCTAGTGGCTTTTGGCTCCCCTTGGGGGCAGATCGGCCTAAAAATAAGGCTAATCTGCCCCCCAACGGGGCCATAAATGGCAAAAAATAAATTTCCCCCAAAGGAGAGCGACCCTTGCCCAAGGTGTCACTCTCCCACACAATAAAAACACTCACCCGCACACACACACACTAATTCTCTGGTGTCTAGTGGGCATTCCTGCTGCCCGATCGCAGGGCTCAAAGAGACATCGAGGGAAAGGAAAACCCTTTCCTTTCCCTCGATGCCTCTTTCAGAGGGATGCCCCCCTGCCTGGAGGTAAAACTTACCTCCTTTGTCGTAGACGCGCTGGAAGCAAATGGAAATGGAAGCGCGATCGCGCTCTGACGTCATAGGGGTGCAGGGGTGGCAGGGGAAGCGATTCTCCTTCCAGCCCTGACCTCGGGTGGGTGGAGGGATCGGTAATTGGACGTAATGGTTACGTCCATGGCGCCTGGGAGGATCAGCCATGGACGTAACCATTACATCCATGGCCCTCAAGTGGTTAATTAAAAGAGTAGGCCTTATTCACAAAGACAGTAGCCTGAATGTGTGTGACTAACTCTTGTAGTATTTCTGGCTCACTAATGATTTTCATGAGTAGGTACTTACTGCTTATTCCTGGAATTCTTGAGCACTACAAGAGTGAGGGGCTGATTTAGAGTTTGGAGGATGGGATTTCTCTGTCACAAACATGACGGATATCTGTATTACGATTCCATTATATCCTATGGATATCGTAATACAACAGACGGGATATCCATCACGTTTGTAATGGAGTAACCCGTCCGCCAAACTCAAAATCAGGCCCTAAGCCCCAGTAAAATATTTGTGTTTCAGACTTATGATCTAAATCAATTAGTAAAACCAATAGGTCACGGTTTAAGGCACTAATGCATGCAAACACCATTTGTCCGTTCTTGTGTTTGCAGACGTTAGCAGATCGAAGCCAGAGCAATAGGTTTTTCTTAGTAGCTGGTCCATAATAATCTTCCCTCTAATTCCCCCACTCTCGTACATTGCATTTGCCTCTAGTACCTTTATGGATGATAGTCCCAATAACACACTACCTGATCTAAAGAATGTGCAATTCAGAGGTGATACTTTGAATGCTCATTCTTCATTAGCCATTTAATTCCCTCTTCCACTTACCCTTCCAGTAAATCTATCACCCTTTTCTCAACTTCCTCTTCTACTTCCTGAGTTCGCCCTTTTTTCTATTATTCTCCTCCTATCCTGCAATCCGGTGTCTTTGGCTCCTTCCTTGTCTCTCCTTCTTGCTTCTGCTGCGCTCATGTTAGATACTGTACAGACAACCGAAATGACCTTCTATTTTCACTATCTATTCTGTTATTTGAAAATCACCCTTAACCTCTTCGTTGCGGGCGTCGGCCACTGGCTGACGCCCACACACCCTCCCTGGTACGGGTCACGACCAGTGGCCGACACCAGGAAGGGTATCAATAAATCCTCAGGTGCGTCGCACCCGAGGATTTTATTTTTTTTTTAAACCCCCCCCAGGAGACACGGAAGCTTCCGTGTCTCCCCCCGCCCCCCCACCCGCCCCTTTGTGACGTCAGCGCGCCTCACGGCGCGCTGACGTTGCAAAGGTGTTTTCCCCATCAAAGCAGGAAGCAGCCTTGCGGCCGCTTCCTGCTTTGATGGGGAAAACGGCCTTTCCCACGTTCGGGAAGAGTCTCCCCTTTCTTACGAGGCCTTCTCAAAGTGTTTCCTGGCCCCCGATCGCAGCACAGCTGCGATCGGGGGCCAGGAAACACCACTAGACGCCAGGGATTTCACTTTGGGGGGGCATAATTAATTTTAAAAAAAAAGGTAGGTGCCCCCTGGGGGGGGGGGGGGGGAGGTTGCGCGATCGCGCCCCCCCCCCAGGGGACTGTTTTTTTTTTCATAAAAATAAAAAATAAATAAAATGACAGGGGGTCGCCCGTGGGCAGGGTGACCCCCTGTGGGGGCAATTTTTTTTTTAGATGTTGTAGGGTTTCCCTGGGGGCCATTTTGGCCCCCAAGGAAACCATACAACAACTAAAAAAAATAGATCTATATATAGATCTATATTTATATATCTATGTAGATAGATATATCTATGTACATGGATATATCTATAGATATATCTATGTACATAGATATATATATATATATAGAGGTAGATCTATATATACCAAAGAGATTTATAAAGTGTGCTACTCACCTGTGAGGGTCTCAAGGCGCTTGGGGGGGGAGGGGGGAGGGAAAGGGGCTGGGAGGTTCACTGTTCGAAAAGCCAGGTTTTGAGGCCCTTCCTGAAAAGAAGTAGGTTTTGGGTCTTGCGAAGGTGGGTTGTGATGGCGTTCCAGGTTTTGGGTGCAAGGTAGGAGAAGGATCTGCCCCCGGTGGTGGTGTGTTTGATGCGGGGGACAGAGGCGAGAGAGAGGTCAGCTGAGCGGACGTTTCGTGTGGGGGTGTGGAAGGTGACTCTCGTTGAGGTAGGCAGGGCCTGTGTTGTGGAGTGATTTGTGTGCGAGGATGAGGATCTTGAAGGTGATCCGTTTGTCAATGGGGAGCCAGTGGATGGATTTGAGGTGTGGAGAGATGTGTTCGTGTCGGCGGAGGTCGAGGATGAGTCGTGCTGCTGAGTTCTAGATGCGTGTAGTTTGCGCTTGAGTTTTAGAGTGGTGCCGGCGTAGAGGGCGTTTCCGTAATCAAGCCTGCTGCTGATGTGTGCGTGAGTGACAGTTTTTCTGGTCTCTGTGGGGATCCATTTGAATGTTTTTCAGTATACGGAGTGTGTTGAAGCATGAGGAGGTGAGAGCGTTGATTTGTTGGGTCATCGAGAGGGAGGAGTCTAGGATGATGCTGAGGTTGCGTGCGTGGTTGGCGGGGGTGGGTGCAGGGCCTAGCGTGGTGGGCCACCATGAGGGGTCCCAGGTGTTTTTTGTGTGGGCCAAAGAGGATTATTTCGGTTTTGCTTGAGTTGAGTTTCAGGTGATTGGCTGTCATATATATATCACTTTTGTCAATATGTGTGTGGTTTCCCTGGGGGGAAAAGGGTCCGACTTGTCTAGTGGCAGTTTTAGTGCCATAAAGAAGCGCAGAAGGTTTATATGCCTACTGCAAAGAGCAAATCTGTATTTTATGTAAATAGCTGAGTACATTAGCAAAGTCTATGGAGAGATGAAGGGCACTTTTGCTGGGTGGTAATGAGGGAATCCGAGGAGGAGGGAGTGGGAGCACCAATAATGATTGTTGGACTGGGCGCAGGAGGTGCTAAAGACTGTGACGAATGGTATGTGACAAGGTGTTTTTTGAGTGTCTTGAAAGTACGTGCTGATTGAGGGAAGAAGCGCAGGTAAGGTGGCCTCTACTGTTGCACGTATCTCACACACCATCGATTTTGTGACTGTCTACGTAGGCTAGTGTTTTAGAGCAACAGTTTAGCCAATAGCAGAGATGGCATCTTGATGGATGACTGCTGCCTGCACTCGGGTTATGGAGGACCGCTCTGACATAGGATCAGAGACTGAGACATCAGATACTGAGACAGCATCTGAGGGATAGGACAATGGCGCAGACTATGGGAGTGATTTTTCAGTCAGAGGAGTCCCATTCGATAACTCCTCTTCCAGTACATTATGAGGGAGGTGATGAGGACAGTCCTGCTGTCCCTTCGCAAGCTGTTTGTGCAACTGGGTAATAGTGGGTTAGGCCAACCCAGAGAGCAGGTGAATGCGGCGGCAAGCAGAGAGAGAGTGCTCTCTTGGGAGCTCCCCAATTTAGTTCAGCCCCAAATTCCACCACCCAAATCATATTGTGGAGACATCAAAATTATCCATGGCAAAACAAACTGGTTTTGTAAGGCAGGCACCTGTGTTTTTGGTCCTGGATTCGGCGGCCATATAGAGAAACACACTAAACCCAAACATTTCTGGAAACTAGACATTCGGGGGAGTCCACAGAGGTGTGACTTGTGTGGCTACCCCAAAGTTTTCTTACCCAGAATACCCTGCAAAGCTGAAATGTTGAAAAAAAACTCAATTTTTCTCGCATTTCTGTCACACAAACTACAGGAATATGCTGGGATCCACAATATTCCTACCACCCAGTGACTCCTCACCTGTCCTGATAAAAACACTACCCCACTTGAGTGCCTACACCTAGTGTCTGTGTCAGGAATGGATCACCCCAGGGTCAACAGCTGCCTCACGTAAGGACCAACATTGAATGTTGTGTGATCTATTCCTGTCGCAGGCACCAGGCCTAACCACACAAGTGAGGTATCATTTTTATCGGGAGGCTTGGGGGAACGCTGGGTGGAAGGAAATTTGTGGCTCCTCTCAGATTCCAGAACTTTCTGTCACCGAAATGTGAGGAAAACTTGTTTTTTAGCTACTTTTTGAGGTTTGCAAAGGATTCTGTGTAACAGAACCTGGTCCGAGCCCCGCAAGTCACCCCTCCTTGGATTCCCCTAGGTCTCTAGTTTTCAGAAATGCACAGGTGTGGTAGGTTTCCCTAGGTGCCGGCTGAGCTAGAGGCCAAAATCTACAGGTAGGCACTTTGCAAAAAACAGCCCTGTTTTCTGTGAGTGTCCACGTTGTGTTTTGGGGCATTTCCTGTCGCGGGCGCTAGGCCTACCCACACAAGTGAGGTATCATTTTTATCGGGAGACTTGGGGGGACGCTGAGTGGAAGGAAATTTGAGGCTCCTCTCAGATTCCAGAACTTTCTGTCACCGAAATGTGAGGAAAACTTGTTTTTTTAGCCACTTTTTGAGGTTTGCAAAGGATTCTGGGTAACAGAACCTGGTCAGAGCCCCGCGAGTCACCCCATCTTGGATTCCCCTAGGTCTCTAGTTTTCAAAAATGTACAGGTTTGGTAGGTTTCCCTAGGTGCCGGCTGAGCTAGAGGCCAAAATCTACAGGTAGGCACTTTGCAAAAAACAGCTCTGTTTTCTGTGATGTGTCCACGTTGTGTTTTGGGGCATTTCCTGTCGCGGCCGCTAGGCCTACCCACACAAGTGAGGTATCATTTTTATCGGGAGACTTGGGGGGACGCTGGGTGGAAGGAAATTTGAGGCTCCTCTCCGATTCCAGAACTTTCTGTCACCGAAATGTGAGGAAAACTTGTTTTTTAAGCCACTTTTTGAGGTTTGCAAAGGATTCTGGGTAACAGAACCTGGTCAGAGCCCCGCGAGTCACCCCATCTTGGATTCCCCTAGGTCTCTAGTTTTCAAAAATGTACAGGTTTGGTAGGTTTCCCTAGGTGCCGGCTGAGCTAGAGGCCAAAATCTACAGGTAGGCACTTTGCAAAAAACAGCTCTGTTTTCTGTGATGTGTTCCACGTTGTGTTTTGGGGCATTTCCTGTCGCGGCCGCTAGGCCTACCCACACAAGTGAGGTATCATTTTTATCGGGAGACTTGGGGGAACATAGAATAGCAAAATAAGTGTTATTGCCCCTTATCTTTCTCTACATTTTTTCCTTCCAAATATAAGAGAGTGTGTAAAAAAGACGTCTATTTGAGAAATGCCCTGCAATTCACATGCTAGTATGGGCACCTCGGAATTCAAAGATGTGCAAATAACCACTGCTCCTCAAAACCTTATCTTGATCCCATTTTGGAAATGCAAAGGTTTTCTTGATACCTCTTTTTCACTCCTCATATTTCAGCAAATGAATTGCTGTATACCCAGTATAGAATGAAAACCAACTGCAGGGTGCACCTCATTTATTGGCTCTGGGTACCTAGGGTTCTTGATGAACCTATAAGCCCTTTATATCCCCGCAACCAGAAGAGTCCAGCAGACAAAACTGTATATTGCTTTCAGAAATCTGACATCGCAGGAAAAAGTTACAGAGTAAAACATAAAGAAAAATGGCTGTTGTTTTCAGCTCAATTTCAATATTTTTTTATTTCAGCTGTTATTGTCTGTAGGAAAACCTTGTAGGATCTACACAAATGACCCCTTGCTGAATTCAGAATTTTGTCTAGTTTTCAGAAATGTTTAGCTTTCCGGGATCCAGCATTGGTTTCACACCCATTCCTGTCACTAACTGGAAGGAGGTTGAAAGCACCAAAAATATTAAAAATGGGGTATGTCCCAGTAAAATGCCAAATTTGTGTTGGAAAATGTGGTTTTCTGATTCAAGTCTGCCCGTTCCTGAAAGGTGGGAAGATAGTGATTTCAGCACCAGAAACCCTTTGTTGATGGCATTTTCAGGGAAAAAAACACAAGCCTTCTTCGGCGGCCCTTTTTTCCCATTTTTTTGGAAAAAACTAAATTTTCACTGTATTTTGGCTATTTTCTTGGTCTCCTCCAGGGTAAACCACAAACTCTGGGTACCATTAGAATCCCTAGGATGTTGGAAAAATAGGACGCAAATTTGGCGTGGTTAGCTTATGTGGACAAAAAGTTATGAAGCCCTAAGCGCAAACTACCCCAAATAGCCAAAAAAGGGCTCAGCACTGGGGGGGAAAAGGCCCAGCAGCTAAGGGGTTAAAAAAAAAAAAACAACAAAAAAAAAATGTGCCCTGCTGTTCCGTGTACGCTAGGAATTTTAAAATATTTTATTTATTTTGTATTTCCATACCCCTAGACTTGGGTTTTGAAATCAGGTCCTAAGTGCGACTGAATTCGTCATCTTTTTTTGAATAGCCATTCAAAATAATCATTTTTCAAACTGAAGTTGACGAATCGACAAGAGAACCTACTACATTTTTTAAATACTTGTCTAATAATCCTATGAAGCAACTCCTTGTGTATAGATTTAACCTATTTTAAAGGAACATTACAATAATAATACAAAAAAAGCGATATTGTCATTGCAAAATTTAAAGAGCGGTTTTCTAATAGAGATGTTTGTATCCCTGGCAATAGTAAATAAATGATCAGGATAAGATTTGTCTGCATCCTGGATTATGAGAAATAAGATAATTAAATTGCACTGTTATTACTGCCAACGATGTGTACAGTGGAGAACCACTGCTTGAGAGCATATAAGGCACGCGAGAGGGGAACGCTATGCTCTTTATCTAATTAGATCCTTTTATGTATAAGTAATTATGTTCATGTGCAAGTGCTTACAAATTACACTTGCCCCGTGGAAGCAATATTTCTTATTACTCGTGGCATGAATTTCTAATAATTTGTATTTTATTGTTTTTATCTCCTGAACGAAATTACAGTTCATTGCTTTCAATAATGTTTGTATACTTGTTTCTTGGTTGTGGATTCAAATTAAATGAAATACTGACCGAGTCATCTTTCTCAATGGTCCAACATAGTCCAATTCCGGGGCGGAGTGTCGAATGAGGAGTAGCAAGCCTAAAATTAATGGAAGATATGTGTAAAAATTATAGTTAGGCCAGTATTTCTTGAATACCTAAGTATTGACAACACATCTATATACAATCACTCACAACCAGTTGGAACTATTTTATATCCTTCTTAGTGATTAAAAATATACAACATTCAACATAATTCAACCAATCACAATGAGAAAACAAAACACAGAACAAAAAAAAAACATATCTGTGAATATATATATTTTTTTTGCCTTGACCTCACTTTAGGACAAATATTTCAGAAGGAGAATTAGGATTTACAGGAAGTTTTAACATCTTTGGCCTGTCCATGGGAGCAGTCATTGCTGGATACCACTTTTCACCTGATGTGATCCATGTCATGGTTGTAGACTGGTAGCAGGAGGCCACTCATCATCAGCACGTGTTCGACCATCCTTGCACATGTCAAATAGTGACTGTGCTTGGTTTTTCGCCACAGAATCTTTTCATCGGGTCAGTGGGGGCACCAAGGGCATCTGACTGGCAAGCCAATTACGCTGCTTGTGACAAATACTTAGATGCATCGCCAACCAAGTGCACTTGTTTATCTCCAAAATCATTACACAGTCACTGACAGAAAGGATATATTGTGGCAATGGAATTAGAGGCCTCACTTTCTCTGTTTTAGGTGCCACTGGTTACACACATTTGGCACTTATGACACCTTAAACAAACAACACAATTTCTGCAAAATACACAGCTGACATTCCATCAATGTACAATCGGCTGTGATGTTAGAGAAACACACGACAACTAGAATTTCTGACACTCACCATTTGCACATTAGTTATTTACTGGGGATTTCAGAAACAAGTGGATAATAGGTATGATTTGTTAACTCACATAGAGGCTGCATGTATATCTAGGGAATGACATCACAAATATAGTCAATCATAACTCCATCCTTTTACAATACACAGCCCTCAGATTACAATTAAACACGTATGTATTGAATGTCTGAAGCATTTCCATTGTAATTACATTAAAAAAGAGTCATGTCTCTTATTTGGATGATGTTGGGTCTGCCCTCTCTCCCTGTCTCATCATACCCTTCCGATGTCCAGCCACACCACTTCAACAAATGTACAGCAGGGCTGTTGAATATTGGGTTACTGTTTGAGGAGATTAAATCCTACTTAAGCAGAAACCCCAGTCAGGTTGAAACACAAGCAAACCCTAGATGAATCTGTACTTTTTCCTCTGGTAGCATGACACAAACCAGTCAGGCATAACTTGGAGGCAATGTGTGAAGTATTTATGCAACATTTCAAACAGTGATAAAGTGAAAAAACAGCATCAAAACAATTCTACACCAATTTAGAAAAATAAAGCAAAATGTCATAAATTATTTGCAGTTTTAAAGATTTAAGTAAAAATAGTGCCCACAAGCTTAAAGCTCCAACTGTGGTTATCTGACCACACTGGACAGGGGCAAAGTCACAAGTTCAGGCTGGTGGCGATGAAGTGCAGGCTAGATACTGGGACCAGGTTAAGCTTGTTGAATGAGAGTACCTCAAATTCTGGTTGCAGAGCATTGCAAGAGCCTGTGTCAAGGATGCATCATGCATCAGTGGTTCAGAGGAGCTGCGATGCTGAGGTGCGAGGTCCTGCATCATCAATGAGGATGCAGATCGATGAGGGGCTTGTAATGGGAAGTCCTGTGACGAAGATGTGTTGTGCCACAGCGGTTCTGAAGAAGCTGTGCGGCTGTGATGAGCAGTCCTGCATCATCATCGAGAATGTCATCGATGAAGGTCTGGAGATGCAATGGCCTGAGTCAAGGATGCATCACACAGTGGCAGTTCCAAGGAGACTGAGGTCTTGGATGCAAAGTCCGGTGTCGGGGATGCTTTGTTCCATGGTGATCCAGCTGGGCTGGGCTGGAAGAGCACCTTCAGGCCCACTTACAAGAGTCAAGGACTGGGATGGAACCACAACGGGCGCAAGACTCACAGCAGACAGAGTGCAGGTGTTGGGTCAGAGTGGTTGGAGCCTTTTCTGTGACTGAGGCTTCTGATCAGGAGGCCAGTCAACTAGCCCTTGAAGTCACTCTGGTAGTCCTGGGATAAAGATGCATGCTCAGTCCTTCTTACTCTGGCAGCAGTGCAGAAGGACAGCAGAACAGCTGGGAAACAGAGTGGCAGTCCTAGCAAGGCAACAAAGCAGTCCTTGTGTGTCTTCCACAGGTCTAGAGGTATACTGAAGAGTTGGATATGAGGATTAAATGTTATACCTGGTAGGAGAAAGTTCTGGATGTTTCCACCTCCAGAGGTGTTTGGCATTTCCTGTCTAACTCCCAGCTACGCATAGTAATGTGCCCCAGAGGCCTGCTGCCTGTCTCAAACAGGTATGGTTTCAGCTTCTTCAGTACCCAGAACACAGCAAAGGCCTCCTCTCAATAGCACTCCACCTCTGTTCCTGAGGAGGAACCTCCTGCTAATGACGGTTACAGGTTAGTCTAGGCCCTCTTCATTTAACTGTGCTACGACAGCCCCTACACCATGCTCTGAAGCATGTGTCTGCACAATGAACTCCTTGGAGAAGTCAGGGGCTTTGTAGACAGGTGCTGTAAGCATGACTTTCTTGACAGAGTCAAATGGTTTCTGACAGTCCTCACTCCAGATCACCTAGTTGGGCTGCTTCTCTGAGTTAGCTTTGTTAAGGGATCAACACTGGTGCCATATCCCTTAACAAACCTCCTGTAATATCTGGTGAGACCTAATAAGGCTCTTACTTCAATCTGTGTTGTAAGGATACCATCGCACGGGTGTGCTGGCAATACGTATACCAGTCCGCCCAGGTCCACGCACAGTTAACAAGAAGTTCACTTGCTATAAAGACGCTAGCTTCATCAGTATTGGCACAAGTTGCCGGAGCGTTCACTAGCCTGCATCCTTCCTGGACATACATGCAATATAGATGGAGGGACTTTGTAAAATCCTCTTCTGCCTCTTTACCTTTATCATAGGCCTTTTTGCATACTGCAGCCCAAGAGAGAGCAAAGCAAACTAGCCAGTCTTGCTGCACAGAAGTTACTGAAGGCGTTCTTCACATTTCAGGCTGCTCAGAGCTATGTTCTCGAGGCCATGTTTTGATTTTGAGGGTATCCTACTGGCATATTATCCCTTATTCTGGGAATGACTAATTGGTGGATGTCCTGAAGAAGGCCCTTTTGTGCCAAAACATGCATCAATCTATTATTTATACTGTTATGTTACATGGATGTTGTTAGTGACTGTTGGACTTTTTTTTATCGATGATTATTGTACTGTTAACGTGTCCTTTTATGTCAGTTTATTACACATTAGGACTCGTTTTAGGCCAATGAATCTTGTGACCCAGTGGAGAGATACCGTAGGACGAGATAACTGATCAATATGTCAAGCAATATATCAATAATGTCATCAATGTTTACCACCACAATGTACTTCACTTTGAATAAAGACATTAATCAAATTGGCGACGCAACCATGACCTTTCAGCCATGAATAACCACTCCTTTTGATAGAATTTTATGAATTTTATTCCCTATTGATTACAATCTACGAGCAGAAGTGTTAATCTCAATACCAAGAAGCATAAGAGCAGAGTCACGATATGGCAACTTTGATAAGATTTCATTAATGCAAGAATTACAAACATAAGAACATAACATGGTGTGAACATAGATCAGAAAACAGTGAATATCATATATGTCTCAGTTCAGCATAGCGCAACGTCAGTCATCTGTCTATTTGCGTCAGTCAGAGTGAACTCCTTTCCTAACCACTAATTAGCATCAGCATGTTGGGCTTCATGCAAAACACCAATTTAGAAAGCATCTGGCTAGGGTCTCTATCAAAATGAGCAGTTGGTACCTAGAAAGGAAAAGCAAACAGACAAAATACAAATTGCATTGTCATAATTACCCTCCAAGGATTAGGTCAGCACACAGGATCAGTCTTCGTCTTCAGGACATCAATCAAAATGCCATCAGTCTAAACTCATCTAAAGGACAGGGGGCACTTCCCTCATAAGGAGGAGAAGTGCATAGGGCAGTCTATGGGCAAAGATGGTTTTAATAAGTCTCAAATTCACCAAACAGAGTGACAGAGTTTCTGGATAAAATCAATAGCGTTCCCTACCTAGTTCTCTCAACCCTTCTGTGACATGGGTTTTTATCCCTTTTTCATAATACCTTCCCCCAAATTTCTATTGGACATTTACTATACCCCACTATCTTTAACCTATCAAATTATACATTAGGTAATTCTAATTGTCACCCCACGATAATTCATAACATTTTGATTGGTCTTCATAATTGACGCCTTCGGAGGTGGCACATCCGGGGGTTACTTCACCGTTTGGCACGTCTTCTCGGGTCATGAGTTCCTTTGTCCATGGTTTAAACGTCCTTGTACATTATTAATCTACTTTTGTTTCAACTTTGTGTATAAGCTCTTACTAAAGCAGCAAGCATGCGGATGAGAACAGAATTCATACTGATACATTGGAATGAAGAAAAAGAACATTTGCAGGGTCATGGCCCTTTGCGAGTCAGCACACTGAAAAACAGAATAATGCTTTTAATATGAGAGTCAGGCAGCTAAAACCCACAGCTCACGCTAACTTAAGGCCTATGAGATTTTCAATGCAATATCATAATCGCTAATATAACTCGATTAACCCTAGCATTAATGATTCTATTAATGAGTTATTAGTTCGCATATACATTGATAACCCCATACATTATAGTCATAATTCAAATGCACGTCAAGCAAATCACTAATTATTGTTGTTTTCTATGCAGCATCATTAAGCATTGATATAAGCATTTCATTCTAATATATGTTATTTAAACTACGCGCTCTCAGTCCCTCCTCTAATGACGCTCGTCATCACACAAACCTTTCCCTTTGACCTTTAATTTTTTATTTTTCACCTTGCGCATAATGCGCATTTCAACATCTTGCCCTTTATGTGAACTTTCCCAAATTTCATTGAACATTTTCTCTCTCTCACTTTCTTCGTTTCTTCTGGTTCTTTTAGTCCAATTTTTCTTGATTCTGCCATTAATTTTGCACGCACCCCATAATCCTACTAGACAGGCCAGAACAATTAATAGACTCATTAGTATTTTTACAAGCACCCCATTCCAAATATTGGTAAACCAGCTCCCTACTCTGGCAATTCCTTTTCCAAGTTTCTCCCAAACACCAAGTTCCTTCAAATCCTTCAAATCTGTACTATCTCTAGTTAAGTTAGTAAGCATACCTCTAACCTTGTTACTATTGTCTGGAATGAACGAGCAACAATGGCGCTTGTTGAGCATCTTGCAGACCCCTCCACTCTTTGCTAAAAGAATGTCTAAAGCAAGCCGATTTTGAAGAGTCATAGCTCTTTCTGCAGCAAGTTCAATATCCATCAGGAGTATAGCTCCTGTGAAATTTGTCAGCATGTTATCCACGATAGTAGGCAACTTTTGAATCTTCATAGAATTCAAGATAACCCCCACTGAAGGGCTTTTAGCTCCAAATATGTCACCAATGACAGCAGACACTGATTCTCGTTTTTTGTCTAGGATGTTGTAATTCAGACGTTTTAGGTATTTGTTTTAAGTCATCAATCTGGTAAATCTTTGGGAAAACTATTCCCAAGTAACATGTCCCATACCATCCCTTAGGGAGACGGTAATAAGCATTAAGCCCACAGATGTAGTAGATTCCAGGGATCGCTGGATCCTGTCCATTCAACATAAATGTCCATTTACTCTGAAACAAAAACACATGTCTGCATTCACTCGTTCCCACAAACAAATTGCCCTGCTCAGATTTTGACCTATATATACAAAGCCTACCTACATGTAATGCATCTATAGCTAGTTTGCCTTGTGTTTTGATTGCAGTGTAAGCATAATCATTTGCATATGTGCGTTTCTCTAACCCTTTTTCTAATCTTTCCTTCAATGCTTTGCGTCTATCATCGGTGTGATCTAAAAAGCTTTTCTCTACAGGTGATAGTAAGCAAGTCAAATTATTGTGATGTGCATAAGCAGTTCCAAATGTAAGTGTTGGCTCAAAGAATCCTCTAACTATTTTTATATCATATTCCTTAGCTAATTTGTTCAGGAATTCAATCACAGGCACAAAAGAAAACACAACATCCAGATTCGAATAAAAGTATTGCACATGCTCTTGATTATAGAACCTTGTTAGTAGCAAACTACAACTAATCCCGTATGTTAGAGGAAGGCTGTGGTAAGTAACTCCTTCTTGCACAGATGAAGGAATCTTAGTGCACACATAACAGTCTTTTGCATCCATGGTTTCCACATACTCATTCAGCAAGTGATAGAAGACATTAGTAGAAAGTTCCCCTTTTGAATTAGTTCCCTCATGCAAGTGTCTTGCATCCTGCTCAAATCTTTCCCAGGGTGTTAGTGTTGTAGTTTCGGGCTTCGAAGTAGCGTTAATAGTCTCTTTCTCTATCCCTGGCATTCCCACAATCACTCCCACAATTATTATTGCACACACGACACCTATTATAAGACCTAGCCAACCACACACTTTACTTCCCTTGTTACTACCTCTATTATAAGCCATGTCTGTATAGAATCAGATAGTAGACTAACAATCAACTCAGGAATGATTTAGAATTTCCTCTTGCTCTCTGCGTGTATTTATAGCGTCTTCACTCATTCCAGGACCCCCTTTTGTCAAATCGGGTTAGCAGCTTGTCAAAATCAGGTTTCTCAAAGTCAATCCGATTCTAATGTCACATTCGGTAATTTATAAAGTCTCTTTTATCAGTTTTCAGATTTTCAATTTTAACCAAGTCTTTCTTTTGAATTAGATAAGGTACCGTAGTACTGGCCTGGTACTTCTCGGTCAAAACAGAATGCTAAGAATTCTTGTTGCCATTCAGATGTTGTAGCATACGCCCATTCAGGACCTGTGTATCTTCTGTTTGCGACTCTCTTTCTTTTCAGCCTTCGTTCACCTTGCTGTTCTCCTTCACTTAGGTCTTCCACTCGGGATGTATCGTTCTCCTCTATTATTGTTTCACTTGGTGTGTCTCTTATCCTGAAGAGTGGTTTCTCTGGCCAGTTATCACCCTTATGCGTCTTCTTTCGATGAGTCTTTTCAGGACGCTGGACAGCACCCTCCTCTTGTAATATGGTGTTCTGACTTGATGGACCTGCAGTTGGCTCAGGAGACTCTGGCACACTCCAATTTTTCTCTTCTATTTCTACTTCTTCTTCTTCTTCTTCTTCTTCTGGGTCTTTACAGGGTTCGAGTTCTAACCCGTATCTGTCTACTTCTGGGAGAACCTCTCCTTGATTTAGTTCTCCTGCTGTCTCTACTGAGATAGGCACTCTATCACCTCTCTCGAGCTCATTCACTGTTTGAGGGACGAGGCTGTTCTCAGTAGGCCCTTTGGCAGTCTCGGTTCCTTCTTGATTGTTTTCTATCTCTAAGACTTCTCTTCCTGGAGCAGTCGTGCCAGAAACTTCAAGTTCCTTTTCAACCGGACACGTTACCTTTTTTGTGTGACTGGCATGTATCCAGTTTGGAAATTCCTGCACACTTTACAGCAGTAGTAGTTGTCAGGATTACTTGATACGGCCCTTTCCAATGTGGCTCCAGACACGACTTTCTCACGTGTTCCTTGACAACCACCCAGTCACCGGCTTGTAGGGTGTGGCCTGGATCGCCAATCGGTGGCAATGTGTTAGCTTCCACCTGGTGAGAGAAAGAGCAATCACATCAGCCAAACCTTTGCAGTAGTCCAACACCATATCATCTGTGATATTCACTAGAGCATTTGCAGGTACTGCTGGCAGCCTCATAGCTCTACCCATGAGGATTTCTTGGGGGGATAGTCCCGTTTTCTTGTCAGGGGTGTTTCTCATTGACATCAGCACTAAGGGCAATGCATCTGGCCATTTCAGATTGGTGGCTGCACACATTTTTGCCATTCTCGATTTCAAAGTACCGTTCATTTGCTCTACTAGTCCTGATGCTTCGGGGCGGTAGCTACAATGCAGCTTTTGTTCGATGTCAAGTGCGGCACACAGGAGTTTAATCACCTCATTGTCAAAGTGTCTGCCCCTATCTGACTCTATAGAGACCGGAAACCCGAACCTTGGTATTAGTTCCCTAAGTAGCAGTTTCGCAACTGTGAGACTGTCATTCCTACGTGTGGGGTATGCTTCAATCCAGTGACTGAAAACACACACAATCACCAGCACATACTTCAATCCTCCACAAACAGGCATTTCAATGAAGTGCATTTGCATTTTGCTGAATGGACCGACAGCTCTCCCAATGTGGCTCAAAGTTACCACCGTCCGTTTTCCGGCATTCATCTGTTGACATATGATGCACCTGTGGCAAATCACCTCGGCAGTAAGTCTGAATTTTGGGTTGAATCAGTCGATTTTAAATGACCTGATCATTGCATCCCTCCCAAGGTGAGCCTGTCCATGATACAGCCTGGCAAACTGAGATAGAAGGCTGTTCGGCAGAACTATTTTTCCTTTCTCTGAGACCCATAAATAATCAGCCCTTTGCTTACATTGCATTCTCTGCCAGGAAGGTTTTTCTTCTTTACTTGCACGACTTTGTAATGTTTTTAACTCGTCTAGCGTGTCAAACACCTGTAATGCAAGGTTCAAACATGTGTCGTTTTCAGTTTGCGGTAACAATTCCCACTGCTCCTTGAACGATATACAGTTCAATGCACAAAACCTAGCGACTTGATCTGCATAACCGTTTCCCATGGACACAAAGTCTTGCGACATAACATGAGCATTGCATTTTACCACAGCAATTTCAAGAGGTAACTGAATTGCATGTAACAAATCCTTTATTTGTTCACCATTTTTCACAGGAGAACCAGAAGAGGTCATGAAACCTCTCTGTGACCAAAGTTGACCAAAATCATGTACAATTCCGAATCCGTATCTGCTGTCAGTATAGATAGTGACTCTCAAGTTCACAGCTGCGTGGCATGCCTTGGTAAGGGCAATCAATTCTGCCACTTGAGCGGAAAACACTCTCTCAAGCCAGGAGGCTTCAATGATACCAGCTATGGTACATACCGCATAGCCAGCTCTCAGTGTTCCAACAGAATCTCTTAAACAGGACCCATCCACAAACATGATACAGTCATTTTCTTTCAACCGTGTGTCCTGAATGTCTGGATGTGGTTTGGTACATAGTTCAGTTACCTCAAGACAGTCATGTTCGAATTCATCCTCATTGTTGATTTCAGTGTTTTCAACAGGAAGTAAAGTTGCCGGGTTCAATACAGTACATCGCTTTAAAGAGACATTTGGTGACCCCAATATGATTGTCTCATACTTAGTGAGACAAGCATTTGTCATGTGCTGAGTTTTAGTTCGAGTCAACAAAATTTCAACTGAATGTGGAACCATTACTGTTAGGGGGTATCCCATGACTATGCCTTGACATTGCGTAAGGCTCTGACTAACTGCTGCAACTGCGCGCAAACAACCCGGTAAGGTTGCTGCGACGGGGTCCAAGGTAGCTGAAAAATATGCTACAGTGCGATTTGCACTTCCATGGACCTGTGTTAAGACAGACAAAGAACAAGCATCACCTTCATGACAAAACAGTAGAAAAGGCTTCGTATAATCAGACATTCCTAACGCTGGTGCCCTGCACATGCATTCTCTCAACTCCATGAATGACTCAAGCTCTTCTTTGGACAAAACTATGGTATATGGCTCATCCTTAATCTCTTTGCCTGTCAGTTTTATCAAAGGTTTTGAGATGATCGAAAAGTTGGGTATCCACTGGCGACAGTAGCCCACCATTCCCAAAAACATCCTGACATCTGTTTTTGTCGTTGGAGGGTTCATCCGCAAAATGGCTGTTATTCTTTCTTTTGATATCCTCCTGGACCCTTTTTCGATCAGGTGCCCTAAGTATTTCACCTCTTTCTGACAGTATTGTAACTTCTTAGGTGACACCTTGTGTCCATTCTTTCCCAAATGATTCAGTAAGGCAATGGTATCGTATTTACAGCTGTCCCTAGTTTTGGATGCAATCAGCAAATCGTCAATGTACTGCACTAGAGTCGAATTGAAGGGTAGCACCAAGGATTCCAAATCCTTTTTCAATATCTGATTAAAGGTGGATGGTGATTCAGAAAACCCTTGAGGAATTCTGCACCAACTGTATACCTTATCCAGGAATTTGAAACTGAACAAAAAATGACTATCCTCATGAAGAGGTATCGAAAAGAATGCTTGTGACAAGTCTATAACGGTGAACCATTCAGCATCACAGGGAACCTGGAACATGATTACCGCTGGATTGGGCACTACAGGGCAACATTTTACCACAATCTTGTTTATTTTTCTCAAATCCTGCACAATTCGAACCTTCCCACAAGGCTTTTTCAAACCCATTATGGGAGAGTTACACGGACTGCTCAAAACCTCTTTCAGGACTCCCTGTCTCAGAAAATCTGCAATTATTTGTGACACTTCGATGAGAACATCTTGTGTCACATGATATTGTGGCACCTGAGGGAACACTGCGTTTGGCTTTATCTGGAATCTAACTGGTTCTACTCCTTTTATTAATCCGACTTCCTTTCCTGTCAGGTCCCACACTTTCTCTGTTACCGTCCCCTGTAACTCGACAGGTAGATCGAACATGGTAAACATCGGAAACAGGGTAATCAAAGGGTAATCCTCATTTGTTGTTCCTGTGTCTTCCTCTGAAAACTGACCTTCATCTCCCTCATCGTCACTATTTGTCTGTACCTCAATTCCGTCATTGGAACAGGTAATCGAACATTTTGTCTTGCACAGTAAGTCCCTTCCCAGAAGGGATACTGGACTTGAATCACAGACTACAAACCTATGTAGCCCCTGGAAGTTGCCGATCTCTACTTGCACTGGATCTGTAATCGGGTTCGTCAGGTACTGGTTTCCTACCCCGACCACCCTTATGGTGCATCCCAAAAGTGGTAATTTTGGGACTTCTGCACTTCTGACTGTAGATCGTGTAGCTCCAGTGTCAACCAGAAATGAGACCTTGTAACCCATCACCTTTCCTTCCAAATATGGACCCCTTTGATCCACCTCTAAGGATGCTGCAAGCCTGCATTCCTCACTATCTGAGATATCATCTGACCATTCCCCATTCATGCCATTTTCACCTCGTAATGGGAACTGTTGTACTGTATTATTTTGACTCATTACCTGACCTGAGACCTGTTGAGGAAGCATCACCTGTTGCTGTCCCATCGGAGCCATTGGTAATTGCATTTGCTGTCTAGGTACCACAGGAATCTGCTGTTGTACTGGTTGCATTTGCACTGACTGAAAACGTGGCATTTGCATCTGCTGCATGGGCTGTACCCCTTGCATTTGTACCAGATTGTTCTTAAAATTCGGGTTTTGATGTCTCATTTTTGGGCCTCTTACATTTTGCAATGTACCAACGTTGGTGCTCTGCTGAACTACACCATCCTGCACCATGTTCGGGCACTCCCGTTTCCAGTGCCCCACGCCCCCGCACGTGTGACATGGTGACATCTTTTTCACCCCTTGTACGTCATTTTGAACCACAATGGTATTCAGATTTGGACTGCGATTCACAAACCCTCGGCCTCGACCTCTCGGTTGTGTCTGAAACGCACCATTCATTTGCGGTTGCTGCTGTATCATCTGTTGAACCCTATTTCCCTGTATTCCTGCCTGTGCAGCCCTTATCTGCATCACCATCACTTTCTCTTTCAGCTTTTTCTGCTTCAGCTCAATCTCATCAATACAATATTTTGCATACTGCAACACTTCATCAATTGGCTTCGCTTGCCAACAAATCAAATGATTCTTAATCATCTGGCTAACTTCTGGTCTCAACCCTTCAACGAATCTAAACACAAGATGGTTCATGTGCTTCGGTTCAATAGTCTCGGTACCACTATAGTGTTTGAATGCCTTCAACAATCTCTCATAGTAAGCATGTATTTTTTCCTTAACCTCTTGAGAAGTCCGGTCAATTTTCTGCCAATCTGTCACCTTCGGCGACACCTTCTGTTTCAAAAACTCAGTCACCTTATGATAATACTTCATCACCTCTTCAGAGGGTGCTCCGGTCACCTTATCTCTTGCCGGCTCCTTCGTCGGCCAATCTACCCCTCTTTTGCATTCGAGCCACAAATCAGGCGGAACAATGATCTCAAAGAAGGTATTCAAGTCCTCCCAGAGACACTTCGCAAGTTTCACAAACCTATCTGTTTGCTGATACCACTCGATCGGTTTCTCTCTTATTTGTAATTTAATCGGAAGTGACTTAGTTCCCAGGACACTCTTCACCCACCTTTCTCAATCTATTGCCTCTCACGGATGCGGCCAATCTGTGCGCGACCCCTCTCGACAACTGACCTATCTCAGCGCGGCACCACCGACGTCACACTCACACACACTGCAGCTGACAAAGTCTTGCGGCTCGTCTGCTCCTCACTGAATCCATACAAACTAATGCAAATTATTGCGAGCACCTTAAATGACGACACAAATCTGCCAGTTTACTACAGGAAGGGTAACTCATTCGCTTCAGAACTTTACAGAGATTTCACTTGAAGCCTCAGCCGCTACTTTCTCCTTATCAGCTCCCGCATATGCAAGCAGAATTCGACCCGCAAATTCTACTCTCGACTTGTCAATGGCTCGTCCTAGTGCACTTTGGAACTTGCGAAATCTCCATCGAAGGTTTCACACATACGTTTCAACTCAAACTTGACTTGTCAACCACGCCGATTGACCTATTAAACCGCACAGATTACAACATAAACCCAAGTGTCTTCTACACTTTTCAACATACTCCGGAGTCTTAGATCACAACGGGTCCGTACATAAACAACCAACCACATGGATAATTTTTGAGCACCAAGCGCCACACTCATATGAAGTACGCCGACTTCCCTACTCTCATACTGCGGAGTACGCCCACTCCTACTAAAACAACATTTACTTGACCTAAATACACACAAATCTCACAATCACCTGCAGAAAGGCATAAGCTAGCAAGCGCAAAACCCTAAACCACATACATTATGGCTCCAAGAACATCCCCAACTCACTTAGGCAGGCTCCGAGATCCCGGGAAAGTCATGGTGAACTTAGAAACCCATCATACCTCCAATTTGCATTATCACAGAAAAATAAACTAAACAATGATTCTCCGTCCTAGGGCCCCCAAGGGCCAAACCGTCGCTCTGCTACCAGAACTGTTAACGCGTCCTTTTATGTCAGTTTATTACACATTAGAACTCGTTTTAGGCCAATGAATCTTGTGACCCAGTGGAGAGACACCGTAGGACGAGATAACTGATCAATATGTCAAGCAATATATCAATAATGTCATCAATGTTTACCACCACAATGTACTTCACTTTGAATAAAGACATTAATCAAATTGGCGATGCAACCATGACCTTTCAGCCATGAATAACCACTCCTTTTGATAGAATTGTATGAATTTTATTCCCTATTGATTACAGTCTACGAGCAGAAGTGTTAATCTCAATACCAAGAAGCATAAGAGCATAGTCAAGATATGGCAACTTTGATAAGATTTAATTAATGCAAGAATTACAAACATAAGAACATAACACAGCGTGAACATAGATCAGAATACAGTGAATATCATATACGTCTCAGTTCAGCATAGCGCAACGTCAGTCATCTGTCTATTTGCGTCAGTCAGAGTGAACTCCTATCCTAACCACTAATTAGCATCAGCATGATGGGCTTCAAGCAAAACAATTTAGAACACCAATTTAGAAAGCATCTGGCTAGGGTCTCTATCAAAATGAGCAGTTGGTACCAAGAAAGGAAAAGCAAACAGACAAAATACAAATTGCATTGTCATAATTACCCTCCAAGGATTAGGTCAGCACACAGGATCAGTCTTCGTCTTCAGGACATCAATCAAAATGCCATCAGTCTAAACTCATCTAAAGGACAGGGGACTCTTCCCTCATAAGGAGGAGAAGTGTATAGGGCAGTCTATGGGCAAAGATGGTTTTAATAAGTCTCAAAGTCACCAAACAGAGTGACAGAGTTTCTGGATAAAATCAATAGCGTTCCCTACCTAGTTCTCTCAACCCTTCTGTGACATGGGTTTTTATCCCTTTTTCATAATACCTTCCCCCAAATTTCTATTGGACATTTACTATACCCCACTATCTTTAACCTATCAAATTATACATTAGGTAATTCTAATTGTCACCCCACGATAATTCATAACATTTTGATTGGTCTTCATAATTGACACCTTCGGAGGTGGCACATCCGGGGGTTACTTCACCGTTTGGCACGTCTTCTCGGGTCATGAGTTCCTTTGTCCATGGTTTAAACGTCCTTGTACATTACATTAATCTACTTTTGTTTCAACTTTGTGTATAAGCTCTTACTAAAGCAGCAAGCATGAGGATGAGAACAGAATTCATACTGATACATTGGAATGAAGAAAAAGAACATTTGCAGGGTCATGGCCCTTTGCGAGTCAGCACACTGAAAAACAGAAAAATGCTTTTAATATGAGAGTCAGGCAGCTAAAACCCACAGCTCACGCTAACTTAAGGCCTATGAGATTTTCAATGCAATATCATAATCGCTAATATAACTTGATTAACCCTAGCATTAATGATTCTATTAATGAGTTATTAGTTCGCATATACATTGATAACCCCATACATTATAGTCATAATTCAAATGCACGTCAAGCAAATCACTAATTATTGTTGTTTTCTATGCAGCATCATTAAGCATTGATATAAGCATTTCATTCTAATATATGTTATTTAAACTACGCTCTCTCAGTCCCTCCTCTGATGACGCTCGTCATCACACAAACCTTTCCCTTTGACCTTTCATTTTTAATTTTTCACCTTGCGCATAATGCGCATTTCAACATCTTGCCCTTTATGTGAACTTTCCCAAATTTCATTGAACATATTCTCTCTCTCACTTTCTTCGTTTCTTCTGGTTCTTTTAGTCCAATTTTTCTTGATTCTGCCATTAATTTTGCACGCACCCCATAATCCTACTAGACAGGCCAGAACAATTAATAGACTCATTAGTATTTTTGCAAGCACTCCATTCCAAATATTGGTAAACCAGCTCCCTACTCTGGCAATTCCTTTTCCAAATTTCTCCCAAACACCGTGGGGGTGATTTTAACCCTGGCGGTCGGTGATAAAGCGGCGGCCAACCCGCCAACAGGCTGGCGGTCCAAAAAATGGAATTCTGACCCTGGCAGGAACCGCCAACACAGCCCGCCACATTAACACTCCGCCCGCCACGGCGGTACAGACAAACAGCGCGGCGGTCACCGCCAACTGATAGGCGGCAGACAATGTACCGCCCACAGTATCATAACTCACCAATCCGCCACCTTTTCCGGGGCGGGAGCCCCGCCGATAAAAACACGGCGAAAACAGACTACGAACGGGAAAACGCTCACTTCTACGCACTCCACGAGGAAGGAGGACAGCATGGAACCCGAATTAAACATCCTACCTGCTCTCGTCTACCTGCTCATCTACCACGAGTACGAACGCCGGCGCAGACGACAACGGTGAGTACTGCACCTACGACACACGGGAGGGGGGAGGAGGAAAGCTTACGGCACACACATATGCGACCCCCACCCCCCCAAACTATGTACACACCAATGCAGAGCAACAAGTCACAGTGACACCACCCAAACCCCCCTGAAAAATGCAAAGACATAATTAAATTGTGAATAAAAATTTATGTACAAAATAGGCTCTGAAAAGTAATGGTCAACTAGCCAAAAAATCAATATCAAAATAATTCTATATACAGTGCAATGGATAACCGAGGCAATTAGTCCTGCACATCAAAAGAAAATCGAAGTGTCCGTGGGCCAAAGTGTAACAACACTAGGGCAAAGCCCACACAGGAGACCTGAGTCCTCTGGAGAGAACACTGCAGGGGCATCTGATGAAAAAACTACAGGCACCTCAGGGGGAAGGGAAGGGGGGGGCACCACAGCCACATGAGTCCACGACGCCAGAACCACGAAGGGGCCACCATGCCTACTGTGCCATCCTGGGGAGTGCAAAGCCACAGTCTCACAAGTCTCTACAGTAGGTGGGTTGCCCACTGTTCCATCCTGGGGAGTGCAAAGCCACAGTCTCTCAAGTCTCTACAGTTGCCCACTGTTCCATCCTGGGGAGTGCAAAGCCACAGTCTCTCAAGTCTCACAAGTGGGTGGGTTGCCCACTGTGCCATCCTGGGGAGTGCAAAGCCACAGTCCATCAGGTGGATTACAGTCTCCACTGGTCAAGGAGGAGGCATGGTGGGCACAGTGAACCGTTAACAGTGCATGCAGGAAGGGCCCAGCGGAGCGGTGCTTGAGACGGCGGGGCCCAGCGGAGCGGTGCTTGACAGGAAGGGCCCAGCTGAGCGGTGCTTGAGACGGCGGGGCCCAGCGGAGCGGTGCTTGACAGGAAGGGCCCAGCGGAGCGGTGCTTGACAGTAAGGGCCCAGCGGAGCGGTGCTTGACAGGAAGGGCCCAGCGGAGCGGTGCTTGACAGTAAGGGCCCAGCGGAGCGGTGCTTGAGACGGCGGGGCCCAGCGGAGCGGTGCTTGACAGGAAGGGCCCAGCGGAGCGGTGCTTGAGACGGCGGGGCCCAGCGGAGCGGTGCTTGACAGGAAGGGCCCAGCGGAGCGGTGCTTGAAACGCTGGGGCCCAGCGGAGCGGTGCTTGACAGGAAGGGCCCAGCGGAGCGGTGCATGAGACGGCGGGGCCCAGCGGAGCGGTGCTTGACAGGAAGGGCCCAGCGGAGCGGTGCTTGAGACGGCGGGGCCCAGCGGAGCAGTGCTTGACAGGAAGGGCCCAGCGGAGCGGTGCATGAGACGGCGGGGCCCAGCGGAGCGGTGCTTGACAGGAAGGGCCCAGCGGAGCGGTGCATGAGACGGCGGGGCCCAGCAGAGCGGTGCTTGACAGGAAGGGCCCAGCGGAGCGGTTCTTGACAGGAAGGGCCCAGCGGAGCGGTGCTTGAGACGGCGGGGCCCAGCGGAGCGGTGCTTGACAGGAAGGGCCCAGCGGAGCGGTGCTTGAGACGGCGGGGCCCAGCGGAGCGGTGCTTGATAGGAAGGGCCCAGCGGAGCGGTGCTTGAGACGGCGGGGCCCAGCGGAGCGGTGCTTGACAGGAAGGGCCCAGCGGAGCGGTGCTTGAGACGTCGGGGCCCAGCGGAGCGGTGCTTGACAGGAAGGGCCCAGCGGAGCGGTGCATGAGACGGCGGGGCCCAGCGGAGCGGTGCTTGACAGGAAGGGCCCAGCGGAGCGGTGCTTGAGACGGCGGGGCCCAGTGGAGCAATGCTTGACAGGAAGGGCCCAGCGGAGCGGTGTATGAGACGGCAGGGCCCAGCGGAGCGGTGCTTGACAGGAAGGGCCCAGCGGAGCGGTGCTTGACAGGAAGGGCCCAGCGGAGCGGTGCATGAGACGGCGGGGCCCAGCGGAGCGGTGCTTGACAGGAAGGGCCCAGCGGAGCGGTGCTTGAGACGGCGGGGCCCAGCGGAGCGGTGCTTGACAGGAAGGGTCCAGCGGAGCGGTGCATGAGACGGCGGGGCCCAGCGCAGCTGTGCTTGACAGGAAGGGCCCAGCGGAGCGGTGCTTGACAGGAAGGGCCCAGCGGAGCGGTGCTTGACAGTAAGGGCCCAGCGGAGCGGTGCATGAGACGGCGGGGCCCAGCGGAGCGGTGCTTGACAGGAAGGGCCCAGCGGAGCGGTGCATGAGACGGCGGGGCCCAGCGGAGCGGTGCTTGACAGGAAGGGCCCAGCGGAGCGGTGCTTGATACGGCGGGGTCCTGTTCAGCGGTGCTCTTCTGCACGGCGGGGCCCTGTTCAGCGGTGCTCTTCTGCACGGCGGGGCCCTGTTCAGCGGTGCTCTTCTGCACGGTGGGGCCCTCTTCAGCGGTGCTCTTCTGCACGGCGGGCCCTGTTCAGCGGTGCTCTTCTGCACGGCGGGGCCCTGTTCAGCGGTGCTCTTCTGCATGGCGGGGCCCTGTTCAGCGGTGCTCTTCTGCACGGCGGGGCCCTGTTCAGCGGTGCTCTTCTGCACGGCGGGGCCCTCTTCAGCGGTGCTCTTCTGCACGGCGGGGCCCTCTTCAGCGGTGCTCTTCTGCACGGCGGGCCCTCTTCAGCAGTGCTCTTCTGCACGGCGGGGCCCTCTTCAGCGGTGCTCTTCTGCAC
The DNA here is from genome assembly GCF_031143425.1 of Pleurodeles waltl. NCBI lineage: Eukaryota > Metazoa > Chordata > Amphibia > Caudata > Salamandridae > Pleurodeles > Pleurodeles waltl. The sequence goes on from NC_090444.1 coordinate 1,220,325,188, forward strand.
GGCGGGGCCCTCTTCAGCGGTGCTCGTCCAGTAAGTCAAAGTAGCCAGACCTGGCCTGGACTCCCTGCTCAGTCGCCCTCCGACCGTGCTGTTGCTGGACCCTTCGGTGACGGAGTCCTGGGCCCTTTGGTGTCCTCCCTAACACCCGGGATGGGGCTTGTGGGCCCCTCCTGCTCCGCGCTCCTGCTGGCTGACTTCTCTGCCCTGCTGCCCTTTCGCTCCTTAGATGGGGCTCTCGGGCCCTTGCCTCCCCTAGATGTTGTGGCTGGTGAAGTGGGCGAACTTTGCTCCTTGGGGGCAGCCATGTCAGTCCTCTCACGGCGGCCCTTTAGTTTCCTGGTCCTCTTGCCTGGGGGAGGGCTGGCTGTCCCCTTGCTGCTGATTGAAGTGTCACTGCTGGCAAAGGGTGGACTCCAGAACCCATGCACCACAGTGACACTCGAAGCTGGGCTGGTGGTGGCTGAGGTGCTCTTGGGACTCTTTGCAGATGGAGGGGGTGGGTCAGTGGAGGGAAAGAGGTCAAGATTAGCGAGGAAAACTTTTTTAGGACCAAGGTAAAGGGTAGGAGAAGTGGTGATGGGAGTGGAGGAAGAGGATGTGGTTGTAGGAGAGTCAGATGTGCTGTCTTTGGGTGCAGGTGCTTGTGCTGGAGGCTGTCGTGAGGTGGATGGCTGTTGGGTGGGTGTCTGCCTGCGTTTGTGTGTCTTGGAAGAGGGGGTGACAGACACAGTGGGAGAGGACACAGGGGACGTGTAAATGGTAGTGGGGGTGGTGACTGCACGTGTGCGGACTGTACTGGAGGGTGTGCTGGTGATGGAAGCACTGGCTGATGGTGGTGTGCATGCAGGTGTGAGTGTAGACGTCACAGGGAGGGAGGAGGGAGACGAGGAGGAGGGGGACACAGAGGTGGTAGTGACTGTTGGAATGTCTGCATCTGGGTGTTGCTTGCGTGAATGCTTGTGGGTTCTGTGGTGTTTGTGTCTGGATGAGCTGCCCTTGGGTGTTGAGGTGTGTGCAGGCTGGTCTGATGGTGTGGATGGGATAGGCTGAGGAACAGGAGACAGAGACAGGGTGGAGGCAGTCAGAAGAGGGAGGCTGGAAACAGGGACAATGGCTTCCGTCAGTGCTGAGGCCAGAGCATTGAACGATCGTTGATGGGCAGCCTGACCCGAATGAATGCCCTCCAGGTAGGCATTGCTCCGATGCACCTCCCTTTCTATCCCCTGGATGGCATTCAAAAGGGTAGTCTGCCCAACAATGATGGTCTGAAGGAGGTCAATGACCTCCTCACTGAGGGCAGCAGGGGTAACAGGGGCAGGGGCTGAGGTGCCTGGGGCGAAGGAGACGCCCGCCTTCCTGGGCGAGCGGGCACAGAGCGTAGGCTGAGGGGCTGCTGGGAGGGCGGGGCTGGTGCGCTGGGTGGCGGCTGTACCTGTAGAGGCGGGGGGCCCGGATGTTGCCGCCACCGCTAGGGAGCTCCCATCCGAGGACGTGTCGGTGTCGCTGGTGTCACCACCGGTCCCCGTTGTGGTGCTCCCCTCGCCCTCCGGATCACTGGTGCCCTCGGTGTCTGTTCCTGGGCCCACCGGGGCCTTGTGACTTGCAGCTCCCTCGTGCTCCGATGCCAATTCTCCTCCGCCTGATGATGCTAATGCACACATGCACAAGAAGATGAAGAAGAAGGGTGGGGGGAGAAAAACGAAGACCAGGTTGAGTGCATGCAATGTCAACACCGTTGGCGGAGAGGACAGACACAGGAGCCTCATGCACTAAGCCGCGCATTTGGGGTACACTACTCAGTACTTCTGACTAGGACAACAGGTCTAGAGACGACAAAGGCGCACATGTGTGATGCGGGACCATCGATAGCTGTACTTGTCACCCTACAGAGGTGGGGGCCGGGAGCACAGGGCCATGCCTAAAGGAGAGGACTACACTACAGAAAGCGCCCTGGCCTAATGTCACCCACAACCCTCCTCCCCCACCCAGACGCCTCCACTGCGCAGAGAGATAGCAGATTGTGCTGATACTCACCCCCTTGTGTCTGCTGTGATGTCCTCAAGCGCCCATCCAAATCAGGGTAGGCCACCGCCAGGATCCGGGACATCAGGGGGGTCAGGGTACGACTGGCACCCCTCCTAGGTTGGGAGGCCATCCCCAGCAGTGACTCGGCAGTCTTCCTGGTCCCGCAGCGGATGTCCTCCCACCTCTTGCGGCAGTGGGTGCCCCGTCTGACGTGGACCCCCAGGGCCCGGACTTCCTTGGCGATGGCACGCCAAATGTCCACTTTCTGATGGGCGCTGACCTATTTGACATGTACAGGGTGGGAAGGAAAAAATCATCAATTTTCTGCATGTTAGATGCGATTGGCCCCCCCTCCCCAACCTTGCCATATGGCTCATGCTCTCATCTGTCGTGCGTTGCACTCCTCATTCGCCCCCCACCCCACCAACTTACATCCACCCCACTCCACACAGGCATAGCCCATTCAATGTGCACCCAGTGTACTTACCTGTTGGTCTGGAGGACCGTAGAGTAACACATACTGGGGGAGTAGCAGCCATTGTCACTTCCAGACCGAGGTCACAGCAGCACTTGCAGTATAGGTCCTCTCCTGTGGATGATCAGGTCTTGAGTGATTAAGCAGATAGAAAATGGCGGTCACGCCCGCGGCGGTGCGTACTGCGGCGGAGCGTACCGCGACCGCCGGCGCACCTCGTCATTGGCTCCTGAAACCCATAGGCTTCAATATTAGCCAATGCGGCTTCGTATAGCGGTCTTCGACCGCCTACCGCCACGGTGTGCCACGCCAGCGCATTGACCTCACATCCCATTGTCCCACTTCACAGGTCAGGCAGCCGCCATTTCAAGGGCCCACATGGCATATTGTGTACTGCGTCACACAGGCCTAGGCCTTGCATTGCCACACATACACGCCTTTCAATACATAGATAATCGTGTGCTCGGCATGCTGTGGTGAACGTACCTGTGATTTGCTTGACTCTGTGCTCCATGTTGTCCTTCCCAGGCACCGTCCGCTGGGACTTGCGAGGAGAAGGATGAATCCTCGCGTGTACCGACCGCTGGTGGACCTGTCGACAATGGAAGAACGTCATATCATACTACGATACCGACTTGACCGAGCCACTATACATGAACTGTGTGCCCAGCTGGAGCCAGCCCTGATGTCCCCCATCCGCCAACCCACAGGAATTCCCCCTCTAGTGCAGGTTCTGTCAGTCCTCCATTTTTTGGCAAGTGGCTCATTCCAGACAACAGTGGCCATGTCATCTGGAATGTCTCAGGCTATGTTTTCAAAAATTTTGTCTAGAGTGTTGTCTGCCCTGACGAAACACATGCGGAGCTACATTGTATTCCCTGAGGAGGTTGATTTGGCCACTGTGAAGGGTGATTTTTATGCCCTTGGACATATCTCCAACATAATTGGTGCCATTGATGGGACCCATGTGGCTTTAGTACCCCCAAAAGACGATGAGCAGGTGTACAGAAACAGTAAAAGTTACCATTCTATGAACATCCAGGTGGTCTGTTTGGCTGACCAGTACTTCTCCCATGTGAATGCCAAGTTCCCTGGGTCAGTGCATGACGCATATGTGATGCGTAATAGCAGCATCCCTTATGTGATGGAACAGCTACAGAGACAACGTGTGTGGCTAATTGGTGACTCTGGTTACCCCAACCTGCCTTGGCTATTGACCCCATTGAGGAATCCCCGGACCAGGGCAGAGGAACGGTACAATGAGGCCCATGGGCGAACTAGGAGGATCATAGAAAGAACCTTTGGCCTCCTGAAGGCCAGGTTTAGGTGCCTGCATATGACAGGGGGATCCCTGATGTACTCACCAAAGAAGGTGTGCCAGATCATCGTGGCCTGCTGTATGCTTCACAATCTGGCATTGCGACGTCAGGTGCCTTTCCTGCAGGAGGATGGTCCAGGTGGTGGTGTTGAAGCAGCTGTGGAGCCTGCGGAGAGTGAAGAGGAGGAAGACGAAGAGGACGACCCAGACAACAGGGACAGAGTTATCCAACAGTATTTTCAGTAGCACACAGGTAAGAATCACCAACGCCATTTAACATTTACTGAAAGCTCCATGCATCTTTACTTTGTGTATTTCCCCCCAGTTCTTTTAAACTGATGTTTGATTTTCCCTTCCCTTTTCAGTGCTGTATGACCCACTGCGTGACTTCTGCTTGGTTAGCCCATGGACTAATGCTTATTGACATCGGTATGTTGTCATCACAAAAATAACAGAACATTATTGATCAGTAATGTGTTATACATTTGTAAATAATACAGGCTGACTCCTGAATGATTTCAGTGCAATGAGTGATTTATTTTTAGTGCTAGATATTGGTACATGATATTAAAACGGTGATGGGTGAGGGTTGAGTTATGTCCATGGCAGCGCCCAGTTCTCAGTTTCACAGGTGCATTTTCCATATGCCTGTGGAAGGATGGAGCAGGGGCAGTTCAAGGTTGGACAGGGTGACACTGTGGGACAGTGGGATGACATCAGGGGGTATCTTATGCTGGCGGGGGTCTTGGCATCCTACTCTGTCTTCCTGTGAGATCTCAGGTTCCTCTTGCGGGGTGGTTGTTCTTCAGCAGGAGGTGGGGTTCTGGTGGCCCGTCGTTCTGTGGGGGCCTCCTGACCACTCGAGCCGGGGGAGGTGGTAGGCTGTTCCTGGCTAGTGACAGGGGCCCTTTGTGGTGCCACATGGTCCCGCAATGTGGTTTCTATCCGGTTGAGGGCCTGGACTATGGTCCCCATAGCGGTAGCGATGTTCCTGAGTTCATTGCTGAACCCCATGTACCGTTCCTCCTGCTGTGCCTGGATCTCGGTGAACCTGGCCAGTACCGTCGCCATCGTCTCCTGGGAGTGATGGTATGCTCCCATGATGGTGGTGAGGGCCTCTTGGAGAGTGGGTTCCCTGGGCCTGTCCTCCCCCCCGTCGCACTGCAGCCCTACCAGTTGCCCTGTTTCCCCGGGCCTCTGTCCCCTGGACGGTGTGCCCACTACCACTGCCCCCAGGTCCCTGTTGTTGTTGGGGTGTTGGGTCAGCCTGAGTGCCCTGTAGTGGCGGACACACCGCTGATTGACGCGTCCGCGAGACAGAGACATGGGCCCGCTGGGTGGGAGCTGTGCTGGTGTTCCCAGAGGGGGTTGGGTCTGCTGTGGCCTGTGTCTGTGTGTGGGGAACCGACTGTCCAGAGGTCCCCGATGGTCCGGGCTGGTCATCAGGTTCTAGGTCGACAGAGCTGCTGTCCTCGCTGGGGGCCTGTTCTGGGGGTGGGATGGACAAATCTGGACCCTCCGTGGCGGTGTGTTGGCGTTCGGGCCCTGCAGGGGTAAAGGAGTATGGTTATTGTTTCTGTGTGTGCCATGGCGTGCATTTTGAGCGCCCTTGTCCCCCAGTGCTGGCATTCCCTTGTGGGAGGTGTTGTGAGGGTGGTGGGGGGGGGTATGGGTATGTGCAATGGTCATGCTTTGGTGGTGGCTGTCTATGGTTTGTGTTGGCATTCAGGGGTTGGTGTTGTTTAGGGTGGGTTGTGCTGGTGAGACATTGGCAGGGAGGTTGTGTGCTGGGGGGTTGAGATTGCTGGTGGGGGGGGGTTGGCATGCTGGTGGTTGGGGGGGGTGAAGTAGTTGAGATTCGACTTACCAGAGTCCATTCCTCCGTGTACTCCAGCGAGGCCATCAGGATGCAGGATGTTTACTACCTCTTGCTCCCATGCTGTGAATTGGGGTGGAGTGGGTGGGGGTCCGCCGCCAGTCTTCTGCACAGCGATGTTGTGTCGCGACACCATCGAGCGCACCTTCCCCCGTAGGTCGTTCCATCGCTTTCTGATATCTTCCCGATTTCTGGGATGCTGTCCCACAGCGTTGACACTGTCTACGATCCTTTGCCATAGCTCAGCCTTCCTTGCTATAGTGGTGTGCTGCACCTGTGTGCCGAAGAGCTGGGGCTCAACCCTTATAATTTCCTCCACCATGACCCTGAGTTCTTGGTCCGAGAACCTGGGGTGTCTTTGGGGTGCCATGGGGTGGTGTGGATGAGGTGTGGGGTGGTGTTTGTGGTGATGTGCGTGGTGATATGTGGTGATGTGTGCGTAAATGTGGTGTGGGTGATGAAGTTGGGTTCCTGTGTGTGTTGGGGTTTTCGTTTGCTGTGCTCGCTCTCTCTATCTCTATCTCCTTCTCTCCGATTTCCAACTAGTGGGGGTTTGTGGGTGATGTGGGTGTGTGTTTTATAGTTGATTGGATGTGTGGGAGTCTTGTTTGTATGTGTGTCAGGTGTGTGTATTTCAAATTGTCCAATGTGGCTGTGTTTTGGAGCTGGGTGTGTATTTTGACCGCGGCGGTGTGTACCGCCAATGGAATACCGCGGTTGAAAGACCGCCGCGTGGATTCGTGGGTCAGAATGGCATGGGCTTGTTTGTGTTGGCGTGACGGTGGAGGTTTGGTCATCTCCAGTTTTCCACGGCCCGCTGATGAGGCGGCCTTCCTTGGATGTCGGATTTTTGGCGGTTTCACAGTTGGTGGTCAGAATGACCGTGGCGGTTTACCGCGGCCGTGGCTGTAGAATGGCGGACTTCTGACTGGCGGTAAGGGCCTTTTACCGCCGAGGTCAGAATGACCCCCCAAGTTCCTTCAAATCCTTCAAATCTGTACTATCTCTAGTTAAGTTAGTAAGCATACCTCTAACCTTGTTACTATTGTCTGGAATGAACGAGCAACAATGGCGCTTGTTGAGCATCTTGCAGACCCCTCCACTCTTTGCTAAAAGAATGTCTAAATCAAGCCGATTTTGAAGAGTCATAGCTCTTTCTGCAGCAAGTTCAATATCCATCAGGAGTATAGCTCCTGTGAAATTTGTCAGCATGTTATCCACAATAGTAGGCAACTTTTGAATCTTCATAGAATTCAAGATAACCCCCACTGAAGGGATTATAGCTCCAAATATGTCACCAATGACAGCAGACACTGATTCTCGTTTTTGTCTAGGATGTTGTAATTCAGACGTTTTAGGTATTTGTTTTAAGTCATCAATCTGGTAAATCTTTGGGAAAACTATTCCCAAGTAACCTGTCCCATACCATCCCTTAGGGAGACGGTAATAAGCATTAAGCCCACAGATGTAGTAGATCCCAGGGATCGCTGGATCCTGTCCATTCAACATAAATGTCCATTTACTCTGAAACAAAAACACATGTCTGCATTCACTCGTTCCCACAAACAAATTGTCCTGCTCAGATTTTGGCCTATATATACAAAGCCTACCTACATGTAATGCATCTATAGCTAGTTTGCCTTGTGTTTTGATTGCAGTGTAAGCATAATCATTTGCATATGTGCGTTTCTCTAACCCTTTTTCTAATCTTTCCTTCGATGCTTTGCGTCTATCATCGGTGTGATCTAAAAAGCTTTTCTCTACAGGTGATAGTAAGCAAGTCAAATTATTGTGATGTGCATAAGCAGTTCCAAATGTAAGTGTTGGCTCAAAGAATCCTCTAACTATTTTTATATCATGTTCCTTACCTAATTTGTTCAGGAATTCACTCACAGGCACAAAAGAAAACACAACATCCAGATTTGAATAAAAGTATTGCACATGCTCTTGATTATAGAACCTTGTTAGTAGCAAACTACAACTAATCCCGTATGTTAGAGGAAGGCTGTGGTAAGTAACTCCTTCTTGCACAGTTGAAGGAATCTTAGTGCACACATAACAGTCTTTTGCATCCATGGTTTCCACATACTCATTCAGCAAGCGATAGAAGACATTAGTAGAAAGTTCCCCTTTTGAATTAGTTCCCTCATGCAAGTGTCTTGCATCCTGCTCAAATCTTTCCCAGGGTGCTAGTGTTGTAGTTTGAGGCTTCGAAGAAGCGTTAATAGTCTCTTTCTCTATCCATGGCATTCCCACAATCACTCCCACAATTATTATTGCACACACGACACCTATTATAAGACCTAGCCAACCACACACTTTACTTCCCTTGTTACTACCTCTATTATAAGCCATGTCTGTATAGAATCAGATAGTAGACTAACAATCAACTCAGGAATGATTTAGAATTTCCTCTTGCTCTCTGTGTGTATTTACAGCGTCTTCACTCACTCCAGGACCCCCTTTTGTCAAATCGGATTAGCAGCTTGTCACAATCAGGTTTCTCAAAGTCAATCTGATTCAAATGTCACATTCGGTAATTTATAAAGTCTCTTTTAACAGTTTTCAGATTTTCAATTTTAACCAAGTCTTTCTTTTGAATTAGATAAGGTACCGTAGTACTGGCCTGGTACTTCTCGGTCAAAACAGAATGCTAAGAATTCTTGTTGCCATTCAGATGTTGTAGCAGACGCCCATTCAGGACCTGTGTATCTTCTGTTTGCGACTCTCTTTCTTTTCAGCCTTCGTTCACCTTGCTGTTCTCCTTCACTTAGGTCTTCCACTCGGGATGTATCGTTCTCCTCTATTATTGTTTCACTTGGTGTGTCTCTTATCCTGAAGAGTGGTTTCTCTGGCCAGTTATCACCCTTATGCGTCTTCTTTCGATGAGTCTTTTCAGGACGCTGGACAGCACCCTCCTCTTGTAATATGGTGTTCTCACTTGATGGACCTGCAGTTGGCTCAGGAGACTCTGGCACACTCCAATTTTTCTCTTCTATTTCTCCTTCTTCTTCTTCTCCTTCTTCTTCTGGGTCTGTACAGGGTTCGAGTTCTAACCCGTATCTGTCTACTTCTGGGAGAACCTCTCCTTGATTTAGTTCTCCTGCTGTCTCTACTGAGATAGGCACTCTATCACCTCTCTCGAGCTCATTCACTGTTTGAGGGACGAGGCTGTTCTCAGTAGGCCCTTTGGCAGTCTCGGTTCCTTCTTGATTGTTTTCTATCTCTAAGACTTCTCTTCCTGGAGCAGTCGTGCCAGAAACTTCAAGTTCCTTTTCAACCGGACACGTTACCTTTTTTGTGTGACTGGCATGTATCCAGTTTGGAACTCCTGCACACTTTACAGCAGTAGTAGTTGTCAGGATTACTTGATACGGCCCTTTCCAATGTGGCTCCAGACACAACTTTCTCACGTGTTTCTTGACAACCACCCAGTCACCGGCTTGTAGGGTGTGGCCTAGATCGCCAATCGGTGGCAATGTGTTAGCTTCCACCTGGTGAGAGAAAGAGCAATCACATCAGCCAAACCTTTGCAGTAGTCCAACACCATATCATCTGTGATATTCACTAGAGCATTTGCAGGTACTGCTGGCAGCCTCATAGCTCTACCCATGAGGATTTCTTGGGGGGATAGTCCCGTTTTCTTGTCAGGGGTGTTTCTCATTGACATCAGCACTAAGGGCAATGCTTCTGGCCATTTCATATTGGTGGCTGCACACATTTTTGCCATTCTCGATTTCAAAGTACCGTTCATTTGCTCTACTAGTCCTGATGCTTCGGGGCGGTAGCTACAATGCAGCTTTTGTTCGATGTCAAGTGCGGCACACAGGAGTTTAATCACCTCATTGTCAAAGTGTCTGCCCCTATCTGACTCTATAGAGACCGGAAACCCGAACCTTGGTATTAGTTCCCTAAGTAGCAGTTTCGCAACTGTGAGACTGTCATTCCTATGTGTGGGGTATGCTTCAATCCAGTGACTGAAAACACACACAATCACCAGCACATACTTCAATCCTCCACAAACAGGCATTTCAATGAAGTGCATTTGCATTTTGCTGAATGGACCGACAACTCTCCCAATGTGGCTCAAAGTTACCACCGTCCCTTTTCCGGCATTCATCTGTTGACATATGATGCACCTGTGGCAAATGACCTCGGCAGCATGTCTGAATTTTGGGTTGAACCAGTCGATTTTAAATGACCTGATCATTGCATCCCTCCCAAGGTGAGCCTGTCCATGATACAGCCTGGCAAACTGAGATAGAAGGCTGTTCGGCAGAACTAGTTTTCCTTTCTCTGAGACCCATAAATCATCAGCCCTTTGCTTACATTGCATTCTCTGCCAGGAAGGTTTTTCTTCTTTACTTGCACGACTTTGTAATGTTTTTAACTCGTCTAGCGTGTCAAACACCCGTAATGCAAGGTTCAAACATGTGTCGTTTTCAGTTTGCGGTAACAATTCCCACTGCTCCTTGAACGATATACAGTTCAATGCACAAAACCTAGCGACTTGATCTGCATAACCGTTTCCCATGGACACAAAGTCTTGCGACATAACATGAGCATTGCATTTTACCACAGCAATTTCAAGAGGTAACTGAATTACATGTAACAAATCCTTTATTTGTTCACCATTTTTCACAGGAGAACCAGAAGAGGTCATGAAACCTCTCTGTGACCAAAGTTGACCAAAATTATGTACATTTCCGAATCCGTATCTGCTGTCAGTATAGATAGTGACTCTCAAGTTCACAGCTGCGTGGCATGCCTTGGTAAGGGCAATCAATTCTGCCACTTGAGCGGAAAACACTCTCTCAAGCCAAGAGGCTTCAATGATACCAGCTATGGTACATACCGCATAGCCAGCTCTCAGTGTTCCAACAGAATCTCTTAAACAGGACCCATCCAGAAACATGATACAGTCATTTTCTTTCAACCGTGTGTCCTGAATGTCTGGACGTGGTTTGGTACATAGTTCAGTTACCTCAAGACAGTCATGTTCGAATTCATCCTCATTGTTGATTTCAGTGTTTTCAACAGGAAGTAAAGTTGCCGGGTTCAATACAGTACATCGCTTTAAAGAGACATTTGGTGACCCCAATATGATTGTCTCATACTTAGTGAGACGAGCATTTGTCATGTGCTGAGTTTTAGTTCGAGTCAATAAAATTTCAACTGAATGTGGAACCATTACTGTTAGGGGGTATCCCATGACTATGCCTTCACATTGCGTAAGGCTCTGACTAACTGCTGCAACTGCGCGCAAACAACCCAGTAAGGCTGCTGCGACGGGGTCCAAGGTAGCTGAAAAATATGCTACAGTGCGATTTGCACTTCCATGGACCTGTGTTAAGACAGACAAAGAACAAGCATCACCTTCATGACAAAACAGTAGAAAAGGCTTCGTATAATCAGGCATTCCTAACGCTGGTGCCCTGCACATGCATTCTCTCAACTCCATGAATGACTCAAGCTCTTCTTTGGACAAAACTATGGTATATGGCTCATCCTTAATCTCTTTGCCTATCAGTTTTATCATAGGTTTTGAGATGATCGAAAAGTTGGGTATCCACTGGCGACAGTAGCCCACCATTCCCAAAAACATCCTGACATCTGTTTTTGTCGTTGGAGGGTTCATCCGCAAAATGGCTGTTATTCTTTCTTTTGATATCCTCCTGGACCCTTTTTCGATCAGGTGCCCTAAGTATTTCACCTCTTTCTGACAGTATTGTAACTTCTTAGGTGACACCTTGTGTCCATTCTTTCCCAAATGATTCAGTAAGGCAATGGTATTGTATTTACAGTTGTCCCTAGTTTTGGATGCAATCAGCAAATCGTCAATGTACTGCACTAGAGTCGAATTGAAGGGTAGCACCAAGGATTCCAAATCCTTTTTCAATATCTGATTAAAGGTGGATGGTGATTCAGAAAACCCTTGAGGAATTCTGCACCAACTGTATACCTTATCCAGGAATTTGAAACTGAACAAAAAATGACTATCCTCATGAAGAGGTATCGAAAAGAATGCTTGTGACAAGTCTATAACGGTGAACCATTCAGCATCACAGGGAACCTGGAACATGATTACCGCTGGATTGGGCACTACAGGGCAACATTTTACCACAATCTCGTTTATTTTTCTCAAATCCTGCACAATTCGAACCTTCCCACAAGGCTTTTTCAAACCCATTATGGGAAAGTTACACGGACTGCTCAAAACCTCTTTCAGGACTCCCTGTCTCAGAAAATCTGCAATTATTTGTGACACTTCGATGAGAACATCTTGTGTCATATGATATTGTGGCACCTGAGGGAACACTGCGTTTGGCTTTATCTGGAATCTAACTGGTTCTACTCCTTTTATTAATCCGACTTCCTTTCCTGTCAGGTCCCACACTTTCTCTGTTACCGTCCCCTGTAACTCGACAGGTAGATCGAACATGGTAAACATCGGAAACAGGGTAATCAAAGGGTAATCCTCATTTGTTGTTCCTGTGTCTTCCTCTGAAAACTGACCTTCATCTCCCTCATCGTCACTATTTGTCTGTACCTCAATTCCGTCATTGGAACAGGTAATCGAACATTTTGTCTTGCACAGTAAGTCCCTTCCCAGTAGGGATACTGGACTTGAATCACAGACTACAAACCTATGTAGCCCCTGGAAGTTGCCGATCTCTACTTGCACTGGATCTGTAATCGGGTTCGTCAGGTACTGGTTTGCTACCCCGACCACCCTTATGGTGCATCCCGAAAGTGGTAATTTTGGGACTTCTGCACTTCTGACTGTAGAGCGTGTAGCTCCAGTGTCAACCAGAAATGAGACCTTGTAACCCATCACCTTTCCTTCCACATATGGACCCCTTTGATCCACCTCTAAGGATGCTGCAAGCCTGCATTCCTCACTATCTGAGATATCATCTGACCATTCCCCATTCATGCCATTTTCACCTCGTAATGGGAACTGTTGTACTGTATTATTTTGACTCATTACCTGACCTGAGACCTGTTGAGGAAGCATCACCTGTTGCTGTCCCATCGGAGCCATTGGTAATTGCATTTGCTGTCTAGGTACCACAGGAATCTGCTGTTGTACTGGTTGCATTTGCACTGACTGAAAACGTGGCATTTGCATCTGCTGCATGGGCTGTCCCCCTTGCATTTGTACCAGATTGTTCTTAAAATTCGGGTTTTGATGTCTCATTTTTGGGCCTCTTACATTTTGCAATGTACCAACGTTGGTGCTCTGCTGAACTACACCATCCTGCACCATGTTCGGGCACTCCCATTTCCAGTGCCCCACGCCCCCGCACGTGTGACATGGTGACATCTTTTTCACCCCCTGTACGTCATTTTGAACCACAATGGTATTCAGATTTGGACCGCGATTCACAAACCCTCGGCCTGGACCTCTCAGTTGTGTCTGAAACGCACCATTCATTTGCGGTTGCTGCTGTATCATCTGTTGAACCCCATTTCCCTGTTTTCCTGCCTGTGCAGCCCTTATCTGCATCACCATCACTTTCTCTTTCAGCTTTTTCTGCTTCAGCTCAATCTCATCAATACAATATTTTGCATACTGCAACACTTCATCAATTGGCTTCGCTTGCCAACAAATCAAATGATTCTTAATCATCTGGCTAACTTCTGGTCTCAACCCTTCGACGAATCTAAACACAAGATGGTTCATGTGCTTCGGTTCAATAGTCTCGGTACCACTATAGTGTTTGAATGCCTTTAACAATCTCTCATAGTAAGCATGTATTTATTCCTTAACCTCTTGAGAAGTCCGGTAAATTTTCTGCCAATCTGTCACCTTCGGCGACACCTTCTGTTTCAAAAACTCAATCACCTTATGATAATACTTCATCACCTCTTCAGAGGGTGCTCCGGTCACCTTATCTCTTGCCGGCTCCTTCGTCGGCCAATCTACCCCTCTTTTGCACTCGAGCCACAAATCAGGCGGAACAATGATCTCAAACAAGGTATTCAAGTCCTCCCAGAGACACTTCGCAAGTTTCACAAACCTATCTGTTTGCTGATACCACTCGATCGGTTTCTCTCTTATTTGTAATTTAATCGGAAGTGACTTAGTTCCCAGGACACTCTTCACCCACCTTTCTCAATCTATTGCCTCAATAAATTGCCTCTCACGGATGGCGGCCAATCTGTGCGCGACCCCTCTCGACAACTGACCTATCTCAGCGTGGCACCACCGACGTCACACTCACACACACTGCAGCTGACAAAGTCTTGCGGCTCGTCTGCTCCTCACTGAATCCATACAAACTAATGCAAATTATTGAGAGCACCTTAAATGACGACACAAATCTGCCAGTTTACTACAGGAAAGGTAACTCATTCGCTTCAGAACTTTACAGAGATTTCACTTGAAGCCTCAGCCGCTACTTTCCCCTTATCAGCTCCTGCATACGCAAGCAGAATTCGACCCGCAAATTCTACTCTCGACTTGTCAATGGCTCGTCCTAGTGTACCATTGAAGGTTTCACACATATGTTTCAACTCAAACTTGACTTGTCAACCACGCCGATTGACCTATTAAACCGCACAGATTACAACATAAACCCAAGTGTCTTCTACACTTTTTAACATACTCCGGAGTCTTAGATCACGACGGGTCCGTACATAAACAACCAACCACGTGGATAATTTTTGAGCACCAAGCGCCACACTCATATGAAGTACGCCGACTTCCCTACTCTCATACTGCGGAGTACGCCCACTCCTACTAAAACAACATTTACTTGACCTAAATACACACAAATCTCACAATCTCCTGCAGAAAGGCATAAGCTGGCAAGCGCAAAACCCTAAACCACATACATTATGGCACCGAGAACATCCCCAACTCACTTAGGCAGACTCCGAGATCCCGGGAAAGTCATGGTGAACTTAGAAACCCATCATACCTCCAATTTGCATTATCACAGAAAAATAAACTAAACAATGATTCTCCGTCCTAGGGCCCCCAAGGGCCAAACCGTCGCTCTGCTACCAGAACTGTTAACGAGTCCTTTTATGTCAGTTTATTACACATTAGAACTCGTTTTAGGCCAATGAATCTTGTGACCCAGTGGAGAGACACCGTAGGACGAGATAACTGATCAATATGTCAAGCAATATATCAATAATGTCATCAATGTTTACCACCACAATGTACTTCACTTTGAATAAAGACATTAATCAAATTGGCGATGCAACCATGACCTTTCAGCCATGAATAACCACTCCTTTTGATAGAATTTTATGAATTTTATTCCCTATTGATTACAGTCTACGAGCAGAAGTGTTAATCTCAATACCAAGAAGTATAAGAGCATAGTCACGATATGGCAACTTTGATAAGATTTCATTAATGCAAGAATTACAAACATAAGAACATAACACAGCGTGAACATAGATCAGAATACAGTGAATATCATATATGTCTCAGTTCAGCATAGCGCAACGTTAGTCATCTGTCTATTTGAGTCAGTCAGAGTGAACTCCTATCCTAACCACTAATTAGCATCAGCATGTTGGGCTTCATGCAAAACAATTTAGAACACCAATTTAGAAAGCATCTGGCTAGGGTCTCTATCAAAATGAGCAGTTGGTACCTAGAAAGGAAAATCAAACAGACAAAATACAAATTGCATTGTCATAATTACCCTCCAAGGATTAGGTCAGCACACAGGATCAGTCTTCGTCTTCAGGACATCAGTCAAAATGCCATCAGTCTAAACTCATCTAAAGGACAGGGGACTCTTCCCTCATAAGGAGGAGAAGTGTATAGGGCAGTCTATGGGCAAAGATGGTTTTAATAAGTCTCAAAGTCACCAAACAGAGTGACAGAGTTTCTGAATAAAATCAATAGCTTTCCCTACCTAGTTCTCTCGACCCTTCTGTGACATGGGTTTTTATCCCTTTTTCATAATACCTTCCCCCAAATTTCTATTGTACATTTACTATACCCCACTATCTTTAACCTATCAAATTATACATTAGGTAATTCTAATTGTCACCCCACGATAATTCATAACATTTTGATTGGTCTTCATAATTGACGCCTTCGGAGGTGGCACATCCGGGTGTTACTTCACCGTTTGGCACGTCTTCTCGGGTCATGAGTTCCTTTGTCCATGGTTTAAACGTCCTTGTACATTACATTAATCTACTTTTGTTTCAACTTTGTGTATAAACTCATACTAAAGCAGCAAGCATGCGGATGAGAACAGAATTCATACTGATACATTGGAATGAAGAAAAAGAACATTTGCAGGGTCATGGCCCTTTGCAAGTCAGCACACTGAAAACCAGAAAAATGCTTTTAACATGAGAGTCAGGTGGCTAAAACCCACAGCTCACGCTAACTTAAGGCCTATGAGATTTTCAATGCAATATCATAATCGCTAATATAACTTGATTAACCCTAGCATTAATGATTCTATTAATGAGTTATTAGTTCGCATATACATTGATAACCCCATTCATTATAGTCATAATTCAAATGCACGTCAAGCAAATCACTAATTATTGTTGTTTTCTATGCAGGATCATTAAGCATTGATATAAGCATTTCATTCTAATATATGTTATTTAAACTACGCTCTCTCAGTACTATTCCATCATAGAATGATACAAGTTAGTAACAAGTGTTTGCATTATCCTGAGTAAATACTCTATACAATACTGGTGATGCCTAGATTATTTGAGATGCTTAGATTAATTGTTTTGGATATTTATGTTCCTGCAATTTTTTGTTTAAATTTGAGTTAGTTTATTTGTTGTGAGATGTGTCACTGTGGAAGCGAAAGGTGTATGAATGTGCCGTAAATGTGGAAAATAAGTGATCTGGATTTTAATGGAACTAGTATTGTTGCATTAATAGGATGTTGTCACACACTTATTTTTCCCCTTTTTGAGAAGTATATTACATAATTCAGCTTGAAATAGTATGCCTAGTGTCCACTGTTCATTACAATTTATTGTGTTGGGGGGGGTTGCCAGGCTAGGACAGCCTTAATCTTTGCCTGGAGGGGCTGTCGCATATGCTCAGTCACTGCTTTAATGTTAAACTAAAGGTCACACAGGAGTCTCTGGGTGCAGTCTTTGCTAGGGTTGTTTTTAAGGGAAGTCCCACAATATGTACTCTGCCCCCGGAGTTAGGGGAGTTTAGTAATCCAGACAAGAGAACTGGACTGTGTCTGTGATGAGTCACTGGTAGAGTGGCATTGAATGCGCTGAGACACCCTGGACCCCACCCGGAGTGACACAGTGGATGCCCCAGCAGGCAGAAGTTCTGTAATTGCCCCTTTCGACTTTACATCTCAAGAAAAAAAGGAATAACTGTGTCCATTTGGCTGTAAGGATTCAGAGAGTAAAATCATCAAACCCTGATGAAGTCTCTGAGAACAAACTTTCTCATAGGACGAAACACGTGTAGGCTGTTGGTGGATTGTAAATTTTGGTTACCAATGGATTTGGTATTTCAAGATTAAACAGAACTTTGACTGTTTGTGGACTGTAATCATTGTTTTCCTATGGATTTTATATTTCAAGACTAAACAGAACTTTCTCCGTACATCCCGGTCCGAATTATAAATGATGGTGTATCAAATCTTGACACGTATGGTGGATTGAATACTATTCATGAGTGCCCTGACACCTATCAAGTCAATTTCTGTTTTCCTTTGGAAACATTGGAGGAAAGAGGGAGATCCTCCTGCCAGGAGCACCTTGTTTCTTTTAAGGTTATATTAGGTGTAATTGGTGATAGACTGTGAGCGCTGTTTCCTATATCCTCCTTCCTCTTGTTAAATGGTGTTCCCTACCCATCATGTGGCCCTGATGGGCAATGGTTCCCTCTATTATCTGGCACTCTTATCTGGAACTTTCTGGCCTTGATCGTCAGGCCCACCTGTTGCATGTCCATAAGCACCTCCTGAAGGTGATACAGGTGTTTCTCCCAGCTGGGACTGAAGATAGCTATGTCATCTAAGTAGGCAGAACAGAATGCTTCCTTCCCAACCAGGACCCTGTTCACCAGCCTCTGAAAGGTGGCAGGGGCATTCTTTAAACCAAAGGGTATCACCCTGAACTGGAAGTGGCCCTCTGGGACAAAGAATGTGGACCTCTCTTTTGTCCACTCAGTCCGAGCAATCTGCCAGTATCATGATGTAAGATCAAAGGTATTCAGTAATTGGGTACCACCCAGCCTGTCAATGAGGTCATCAGCTTGGTGGACAGGGTGAGCGTCATGGTTGGTGATTGAATTGTGTCCCCGTTAGTCCTCACAGAACCTAAGTTCTGGAGTGGTTCTGGTGGGGCAGCCTTGGGTACCAGCACTACTGGGCTGGACCAGGGACAGTTTGAGGGCTTAATCGCCCCTAAATTTTATTTTTGACAGGTATACTGTCTCCAGTATCTTCGTTGTGGGTGTCAGTCCAGGGGTGAGAAAGAACAGAGAATAATACTTCCCAAAGAAGTGGCCACAGTCACTCTGCTGTTCTGGGGTCAGGGTAGAGGAGAGGGTAACACCCTCTGTTGACCCATTGTGCTCCTGGGTAGACAGGAGGTGAGGGAGAATTTCACTCTCATTTTCAACTTTGTCATCTGTCACCAAGAGCATGGTGACTTCAAACCTATCAAAGTGAGGTTTGAGATGGTTTATGTGGAGCACCGTTAAGGAGTTTCTAGGGGTCTTGAGATCTGTCAGTTAAGTGGCATTTCCCTTCTGCTTCATCTCCACATATCGACCTGCCCAACAATCTTGGAGAACTCTAAGTTCTACAGACTGTGTGACTCACACACTCTGACCTGGTTGCAATCCACCAGAGTGGCCTTCTGGTCACATTAGTGTTTCATGACCTCTTGACTGGCCTTAAGATTGTGTTTCGCCTTTTTCCAGAAGTGTTGAACCTGGTTACGGAGAGTTAGCATGTAGCTGACTTCATCCTGAGGGGGTTTCCAGGGAGCTTGCTCCCTCCCTTCTCTCACAAGGCTGAAAGGTTCCCTAACAGGGTGGCTATAGAAGAGCTTAAATGGGCCAAACACAGCACCCTTCTATAGAAACTGCAAGCATGTCATCCCACTTCTGCATCATGCGTTTCAATAGGCCCATTATCAGGTCATTGAGGGTCTTGTTGAATCTCTCAACAAGCCCATTTCATTGACTTACCTCTACCAAATTTGGACAGAAGGGCCACTGGACTGTCGGGGAAACTTGGATCCAGCTCCTGTGTTCCAGGGACCACGCTCGTCAGGATGAGAGTGGACCCAGAGGAACGGTGATGCAGAAGTTTGGTGCCTGCGTTGGCAGAGGGGAGATTCCTTCGACCCACAGGAGATTTCTCCTTGGCTTCCAGTGCAGGGTGAAGGCAGACATCCCTCAGAGCATGCACCACCAGGAAACAGTTGAGAAAGCCTGCAGGATGAGGCGCTACAATGTTGCTGGTAGTCTTCTTGCTACTTTGTTGCGGTTTTGCAGGCGTCCTAGAGCAGTCAGCAGTCGATCCTTGGCAGAAGTCGAAGAGAGAAGTGCAGAGGAACTCTGGTGAGCTCTTGCATTTGTTATCTGGTGTGATACCCACAGGAGAGACCCTAAATAGCCCTCAGAGGAGGATTGACCACAGAGAAAGGTAAGCACCTATCAGGAGGGGTCTCTGACGTCACCTGCTGGCACTGGCCACTCAGAGGTCTCCATTGTGCCCTCACACCTCTGCATTCAATATGGCAGAGGTCTGGGATACACTGGAGGAGCTCCTGGCACCTTGGAAGGTGCTGGTCAGGGGAGTGGTCACTCCCCTTTCCTTTGTCCAGTTTCACGCCAGAGCAGGGCTGGGGGGAATCCCTGAACCGGTGTAGACTGGGTTATGCAAGGAGGCCCCATCTGTGCCCTTCAAAGCATTTCCAGAGGCAAGGAGAGGCTACTCCTTGCAGGCCCTTCACACCTATTTCCAAAGGGAGAGGGTGTAACACCCTCTCTCAGAAGAAATACTTTGTTCTGCCTTCCTGGGACGGGGCTGCCCAGGCCCTAGGGGGCAGAAACCTGTCTGAGGGTTGGCAGCAGCGGTGGCTGCAGAGAAAACCCCAGAGAGTTAGTTTGGCAGTAACCGGGCTCTATGCTGGAGCCCCAGGGATGCATGGAATTGTCCCCCCAATACCAGGTATTGGGGGGACAATTCCATGATCCTAGACATGATACATGGTCATGTTCGGAGTCACCATTGTGACGCTACATATAGGCATTCATCTATATGTATTGCATATGTGTAATGGTGTCCCCGCACTCACAAAGTTCGGGGAATTTGCCCAAAACAATGTGTGGTCACCTTGGCTAGTACCAGAGTGCCCTCACACTAAGTAACTCTGCACCTAATCTTCACTAAGTGAGGGTTAGACATATAGGTGACTTATAAGTTACTTAAGTGCAGTGTAAAATGGCTGTGAAATAACGTGGACGTTATTTCACTCAGGCTGCAGGGGCAGTCCTGTGTAAGAATTGTCTGAGCTCCCTATGGGTGGCAAAAGAAATGCTGCAGCCTATAGGGATCTCACGGAACCCCAATACCCTGGGTACCTAGGTACCATATACTGGGGAATTATAAGGGTGTTCCAGTGTGCCAATTAGAATTGGTAAAATTAGTCACTAGCCTGCAGTGACAATCTTAAAAGCAGAGAGAGCATAAACACTGAGGTTCTGGTTAGCACAACCTCAGTGACACAGTTAGGCACCACATAGGGAACACATATAGGTCACAAACTTATGAGCACTGGGGTCCTGGCTAGCAGGATCCCAGTGACACATATCAAACACACTGACAACATAAGGTTTCCACTATGAGCACTGGGCCCTGGCTAGCAGGATCCCGGAGAGACAGTAAAAACACCCTGACATATACTCAGAAACAGGCCAAAAGTGGGGGTAACAAGGCTAGAAAGAGGCTACCTTCCTACAGGCAGTCCTTTGAAATACAAGGCAATCCCTCTTAGGTCTTCCACAGATGCAGGAGTATACTGAAGAGTTGGTCTGAGTGTCCACTATTTAGACCTTCCAAAGTGGAAGAAACCTTTGGACTTTTTCCCCGCACAGATAGTTCTGGAATTTCCTTCCTTCCTGCCTAGCTTCCAGTCGGTCTGGGGTGACAAAAGCCTAGTGTCAAGTTCCTTTTTAGTGTGTGGAAGTAGCTCCTTTGAGTTTCATGTTGGGCAGGGAACAGCTCAGCCCCTCCCATGCTGGCAGAAATTGTAGTCTCCGACCTTCACTCAGGCCCCATTGTTCACTGTCTGGCACAACACACATTCCTGATAAGGGAGCAATTAACAGGCTCAGGCAGTTGGAAACTCCTTGAAAGTCTTTAGAAGTTTTAGGGCAGGACGATGTCTACTTTCCAAAGGTTCTACATTATAAGGGAACCCAAGAGTAATCAGGCACCTTGGGTAAACACTATAAAACAAAACAATGGCCTCTAAATATATGAATGCAACATTTTATTCCAAACAATAATCACATTTTTCTTTATGAAAGCATTGAATAATTAAGCAGAGGGAGTTAGTGAAAACATGCTTGGTGCTCTCTAAACGGTGAAACACATTTGTGACAAGAGTGATCAACTGTGCGTATTTAAAAATAAGAATAGCATTCTCCGTTCATGCTAATCATCAAAAGATAAGGATCTGCAATTTCAGTTGACGTTTTGATCCATAAGGAGATAAGGAAGCAAACCATCTCGCCTGTAGATATAATCAAGCCCAAGAATAATGCTGAAATAAAGAAAAGATAGCAATATTAAGGATACAAAAATGCTGTGTAAGGTACGAGAAGCAGATATAGAAAGGTATTCAAAGTAAAAATTGACCTTGCTAAAGACTGAAAGAAAATATAAAAGGGGAGATGTGATCCTCATGTGGAAAAATTAATTGAAGATGACCTGAATCTATAATAAATGTAAACACTGCTTACATCAAAGGCTACTGCAGAGTTACTAAAAATAAAGGTACTTTATTTTAGTGACAATATACCAAAAGTATTTAAGAGAATATACTCCCTTAGGAGCTAAATAATATACACAAAATATACACACACACCAAAATCAGGTAAGTAAACAGTTAGAAAAGTAGTACAAACTCTGTAGAACACAATAGAATGCAATAGGAGACAATAGGCCTGGGGGCAACACAAACCATATGCTTCAAAAGTGGAATATGAACCACGAATGGACCCCAGGCCTAGTGTAGTGTGTAGAGGGTCACTGGGAGTGTAAGAATATACTAAGGGTGTCCAAGATACCCCACCCCAAGACCCTGAAAAGTAGGAGTAAAGTTACCCTACTACCCCAGAAAGACAGTAAAGACGAGATAGGGGATTCTGCAAAGACAACAACTGACTGCAAAGCACTGAAGATGGATTCCTGGACCTGAGGACCAGTAAAGGAAGGGGACCAAGTCCAAGAGTCACGCAAGTGTCCAGGGGGCAGGAGCCCACTAAACCCCAGATGAAGGTGCAAAAGGGCTGCTTCTGGGTGAAGAAGCCAAAGATTCTGCAACAACAGAAGGAGCCAGGAACGTCTCCTTTGGTCAGAAGATGTTCCACGGTGTGCTGGAGGATTCAGAGTTGTTTCCACGCAGAAAGACTACAAACAAGCCTTGCTAGCTGCAAGAGTCGCGGTTGAGGATTTTGGGTGCTTCCAGGGCCCAGCAAGGACCAGGAGGTCGCCCCTTGGAGGAGGAGACAAAGGGGGCACTCAGCAACACGGAGAGCCCATGCAGAAGCAGGCAGTACTTGCAGAAATACCTGAACAGGCATTCAGAAGATCTGAGTATGACGGTCAACTCAGCACAACAAAAGGGTGTCCCATGAAGTCGGAGTCCAACTCAGCGAGTTGGGGAATGCAGGACAGAGTGCTGGGGACCTGGGCTAGGCTGTGCACATAGGAAGTCTTGAAAAAGTGCACAGAAGCCCTAGCAGCTACAGGTCATGCAGTACACAGGATTACTGTCTGGTGTGGGGAGGCAAGGACTTACCTCCACCAAATGTGGACAGAAGGGACACTGGACTGTCGGGGAAACTTGGATCCAGCTCCTGTGTTCCAGGGACCACGCTCGTCAGGATGAGAGGTGACCCAGAGGACCGGTGATGCAGAAGTTTGGTTCCTGAGTTGGCAGAGGGAAGATTCCGTCGACACACAGGAGATTTGTTCTTGGCTTCCAGTGCAGGGTGAAGGCAGATATCCCTCAGAGCATGCACCACCAGGAAACAGTCGAGAAAGCCAGCAGGATGAGGCACTATAATGTTGCTGGTAATCTTCTTGCTACTTTGTTACGGTTTTGCAGGCATCCTAGAGCAGTCAGCAGTCGATCCTTGGCAGAAGTCGAAGAGAGAAGTGCAGAGGAACTCTGGTGAGCTCTTGCTTTTGTTATCTGGTGAGATACCCACAGGAGAGACCCTAAATAGCCCTTAGAGGAGGATTGACTACAGAGAAAGGTAAGCACCTATCAGGAGGGGTCTCTGACGTCACCTGCTGGCACTGGCCACTCAGATGTCTCCATTGTGCCCTCACACCTCTGCATTCAAGATGGCAGAGGTCTGGGACACACTGGAGGAGCTCTTGGCACATTGGAAGGTGCTGGTCAGGGGAGTGGTCACTCCCCTTTCCTTTGTCCAGTTTCACGCCAGAGCAGGGCTGGGGGGAATCCCTGAACCGGTGTAGACTGGCTTATGCAAGGAGGGCACCATCTGTGCCCTTCAAAGCATTTCCAGAGGCCAGGAGAGGCTACTCCTCGCAGGCCCTTCACACCTATTTCCAAAGGGAGAGGGTGTAACACCCTGTCTCAGAGGAAATCCTTTGTTCTGCCTTCCTGGGACTGGGCTGCCCAGGCCCCAGTGGGGCAGAAACCTGTCTGAGGGTTGGCAGCAGCGGTAGCTGCAGAGAAAACCCCAGAGAGTTAGTTTGGCAATTCCATGATCCTAGACATGATACATGGCAATGTTTGGAGTCACCATTGTGATGCTACATATAGGTATTGACCTATATGTAGTGCACATGTGTAATGGTGTCCCCGCACTCACAAAGTCTGGGGAATTTGCCCTAAACAATGTGTGGTCACCTTGGCTAGTGCCAGAGTGCCCTCACACTAAGTAACTTTGCACCTAACCTTCACTAAGTGAGGGTTAGACATATAGGTGACTTATAAGTTACTTAAGTGCAGTGTAAAATGGCTGTGAAATAACGTGGACGTTATTTCCCTCAGGCTGCAGGGGCAGTCCTGTGTAAGAATTGTCTGAGCTCCCTATGGGTGGCAAAAGAAATGCTGCAGCCTATGGGGATCTCACGGAACCCCAATACCCTGGGTACCTAGGTACCATATACTAGGGAATTATAAGGGTGTTCCAGTATGCCAATTAGAATTGGTAAAATTAGTCACTAGCCTGCAGTGACAATCTTAAAAGCAGAGAGAGCATAAACACTGAGGTTCTGGTTAGCACAGCCTCAGTGACACAGTTAGGCACCACACAGGGAACACATATAGGTCACAAACTTATGAGCACTGGGGTCCTGGCTAGCAGGATCCTAGTGACACATATCAAACACACTGACAACATAGGGTTTCCACTATGAGCACTGGGCCCTGGCTAGCAGGATCCCGGAGAGACAGTAAAAACACCCTGACATATACTCAGAAACAGGCCAAAAGTAGGGGTAACAAGGCTAGAAAGAGGCTACCTTCCTACAGGCAGTCCTTTGAAATACAAGGCAATCCCTCTTAGGTCTTCCACAGATGCAGGAGTATTCTGAAGAGTTGGTCTGAGTGTCCACTATTTAGACCTTCCAAAGTGGAAGAAAACTTTGGACTTTTTCCCGCACAGATGGTTCTGGAATTTCCTTCCTTCCTGCCTAGCTTCCAGTCGGTCTGGGGTGACAAAAGCCTAGTGTCAAGTTCCTTTTTAGTGTGTGGAAGTAGCTCCTTTGAGTTTTATGTGCGGCAGGGAACAGCTCAGCCCCTCCCATGCTGGCAGAAATTGTAGTCTCCAACCTTCACTCAGGCCCCATTGTTCACTGTCTGGGCACAACACACATTCCTGATGAGGGAGCAATTAACAGGCTCAGGCAGTTGGAAACTCCTTGAAAGTCTTCAGAAGTTTTAGGGCAGGATGATGTCTACTTTCCAAAGTTTCTACATTACAAGGGAACCCAAGAGTAATCAGGCACCTCGGGTAAACACTATAAAACAAAACAATGGCCTCTAAATATATGAATGCAACATTTTATTCCAAGCAATATTCATTTTTTTTTTTATAAAAGCATTGAATAACTAAGCAGAGGGAGTTAGTGAAAAAAACATGCTTGGTGCTCTCTAAACGGTGAAACACATTTGTGACAAAAGTGATCAACAATAGCATTCTCCGTTCATGCTAATCAACAAAAGATAAGGATCTGCAATTTCATTTGACATTTCGATCCATAAGGAGATAAGGAAGCAAACCATCAGGACTGTAGATATAATCAAGCCCAAGAACCATGCTGAAATAAAGAAAAGATAGCGATAATAAGGAAACAAAAATGCTGTGTAAGGTACGAGAAGCAGATATAGAAAGGTATTCACAGTAAAAATGGACCTTGCTAAAGACTGAAAGAAAATATAAAAGGGGAGATGTGATCCTCATGTGGAAAAATTAATTGAAGATGACCTAAATCTATAATAAATGTAAACACTGCTTACATCAAGGGCTACTGCAGAGTTTCTAAAAATAAAGGTACTTTATTTTAGTGACAATATACCAAAAGTATTTCACAGGATATACTCCATTAGGAGCTAAGTAATATACACGAAATATACACACACACCAAAATCAGGTAAGTAAACAGTTAGAAAAGTAGTACAAACACTGTAGAACACAATAGAATGCAATAGGAGACAATAGTCCTAGGGGCAACACAAACCATATGCTCCAAAAGTGGAATACGAACCATGAATGGACCCCAGGCCTAGTGTAGTGTGTAGAGGGTCACTGGGAGTGTAAGAATATACTAAGGGTGTCCAAGATACCCCACCCCAAGACCCTGAAAAGTAGGAGTAAAGTTACCCTACTACCCCAGAAAGACAGTAAAGTCGAGATAGGGGATTCTGCAAAGACAACAACTGACTGTAAAGCAGTGAAGATGGATTCCTGGACCAGAGGACCAGTATAGGAAGGGGACCAAGTCCAAGAGTCACGCAAGTGTCCAGGGGGGCAGGAGCCCACTAAACCCCAGATGAAGGTGCAAAAGGGCTGCGTCTGAGTGGAAGAAGCCAAAGATTCTGCAACAACGGAAGGTGCCAGGAACTTTTCCTCTGGTCAGAAGATGAACCACGGCGTGCTGGAGGATTCAGAGTTGTTTCCACACAGAAACACTACAAACAAGCCTTGCTAGCTGCAAGAGTCGCGGTTGAGGATTTTGGGTGCTTCCAGGGCCCAGGAAGGACCAGGAGGTCGCCCCTTAGAGGAGGAGACAGAGGGGGCACTCAGCAACACGGAGAGCCCATGCAGAAGCAGGCAGCTCCCGCCGAAATACCTGAACAGGCTTTCAGAAGATCTGAGTATGACGGTCAAGTCAGCACAACAAAAGGGGGTCCCATGAAGTCGGAGTCCAACTCAGCGGGTTGGGGAATTCAGGACGGAGTGCTGGGGACCTGGGCTAGGCTGTGCACAAAGGAAGTCTTGCAAAAGTGCACAGAAGCCCTAGCAGCTACAGGTCATGCAGTACACAGGATTACTGTCTGGCGTGGGGAGGCAAGGACTTACCTCCACCAAATGTGGACAGAAGGGACACTGGACTGTCGGCGAAACTTGGATCCATCTCCTGTGTTCCAGGGACCACGCTCGTCAGTGTGATAGGGGACCCAGAGGACCGGTGATGCAGAAGTTTGGTGCCTGCGTTGGCAGAGGGAAGATTCCGTCGACCCACAGGAGATTTGTTCTTGGCTTCCATGCAGGGTGAAGGCAGACATCCCTCAGAACATGCACCACCAGGAAACAGTCGAGAAAGCCATCAGGATGAGACGCTACAATGTTGCTGGTAGTCTTCTTGCTACTTTGTTGCGGTTTTGCACGCGTCCTAGAGCAGTCAGCAGTCGATCCTTGGCAGAAGTCGAAGAGAGAAGTGCAGAGGAACTCTGGTGAGCTCTTGCATTTGTTATCTGGTGAGATACCCACAGGAGAGACCCTAAATAGCCCTTAGAGGAGGATTGGCTACAGAGAAAGGTAAGCACCTATCAGCAGGGGTCTCTGACGTCACCTGCTGGCACTGGCCACTCAGAGGTTTCCATTGTGCCCTCACACCTCTGCATTCAAGATGGAAGAGGTCTGGGACACACTGGAGGAGCTATTGGCACATTGGAAGGTGCTGGTCAGGGGAGTGGTCACTCCCCTTTCCTTTGTCCAGTTTCACGCCAGAGCAGGGCTGGGGGGAATCCCTGAACCGGTGTAGACTGGCTTATGCAAGGAGGGCACCATCTGTGCCCTTCAAAGCATTTCCAGAGGCCAAGAGAGGCTACTCCTCGCAGGCCCTTCACACCTATTTCCAAAGGGAGAGGGTGTAACACCCTGTCTCAGAGGAAATCCTTTGTTCTGCCTTCCTGGGACTGGGCTGCCCAGGCCCCAGGGGGGCAGAAACCTGTCCGAGGGTTGACAGCAGCGGTAGCTGCAGAGAAAACCCCAGCGAGTTAGTTTGGCAGTAACCGGGCTCTATGCTGGAGCCCCGGGGATGCATGGAATTGTCCCCCCAATACCAGGTATTGGGGGGAAAATTCCATGATCCTAGACATGATACATGGTCATGTTCGGAGTCTCCATTGTGACGCTACATATAGGCATTCATCTATATGTATTGCACATGTGTAATGGTGTCCCCGCACTCACAAAGTTCGGGGAATTTGCCCTAAACAATGTGTGGTCACCTTGGCTAGTACCAGAGTGCCCTCACACTAAGTAACTCTGCACCTAATCTTCACTAAGTGAGGGTTAGACATATAGGTGACTTATAAGTTACTTAAGTGCAGTGTAAAATGGCTGTGAAATAACGTGGACATTATTTCACTCAGGCTGCAAGGGCAGTCCTGTGTAAGAATTGTCTGAGCTCCCTATGGGTGGCAAAAGAAATGCTGCAGCCTATAGGGATCTCACGGAACCCCAATACCCTGGGTACCTAGGCACCATATATTAGGGAATTATAACGGTGTTCCAGTGTGCCAAATAGAATTGGTAAAATTAGTCACTAGCCTGCAGTGACAATCTCAAAAGCAGAGAGAGCATAAACACTGAGGTTCTGGTTAGCAGAGCCTCGGTGACACAGTTAGGCACCACACAGGGAACCCATATAGGTCACAAACTTATGAGCACTGGGGTCCTGGCTAGCAGGATCCCAGTGACACATATCAAACACACTGACAACATAGGGTTTGCACTATGAGCACTGGGCCCTGGCTAGCAGGAACCCGGTGAGACAGTAAAAACACCCTGACATACACTCAGAAACAGGCCAAAAGTGGGGGTAACAAGGCTAGAAAGAGGCTACCTTCCTACAGGCAGTCCTTTGAAATACAAGGCAATCCCTCTTAGGTCTTCCACAGATGCAGGAGTATACTGAAGCGTTGGTCTGAGTGTCCACTATTTAGACCTTCCAAAGTGGAAGAAACCTTTGGACTTTTCCCCCACACAGATGGTTCTGGAATATCCTTCCTTCCTGCCTAGCTTCCAGTCGATCTGGGGTGACAAAAGCCTAGTGTTAAGTTCCTTTTTAGTGTGTGGAAGTAGCTCTTTTGAGTTTTATGTGGGGCAGGGAACAGCTCAGCCCCTCCCATGCTGGCAGAAATTATAGTCTCCAACCTTCACTCAGGCCCCATTGTTCACTCTCTGGGCCCAACACACATTCCTGATAAGGGAGCAATTAACAGGCTCAGGCAGTTGAAAAATCCTTGAAAGCCTTCAGAAGTTTTAGGGCAGGATGATGTATACTTTCTAAAGTTTCTACATAACAAGGGAACCCAAGAGTAATCAGGCACCTTGGGTAAACACTATAAAACAAAACAATGGCCTCTAAATATATGAATGCAACATTTTATTCCAAACAATAATCACATTTTTCTTTATAAAAGCATTGAATAATTAAGCAGAGGGAGTTAGTGAAAAAAACATGCTTGGTGCTCTCTAAAGGTGAAACACATTTGTGACAAGAGTGATCAACTGTGCGTATTTAAAAATAAGAATAGCATTCTCCGTTCATGCTAATCATCAAAAGATAAGGATCTGCGATTTCAGTTGACGTTTCGATCCATAAGGAGATAAGGAAGCAAACCATCAGGTCTGTAGATATAATCAAGCCCAAGAATCATGCTGAAATAAAGAAAAGATAGCAATAATAAGGAAACAAAAATGCTGTGTAAGGTATGAAAAGCAGATATAGAAAGGTATTCACAGTAAAAATGGACCTTGCTAAAGACTGAAAGAAAGTATAAAAGGGGAGGTGTGATCCTCATGTGGAAAAATTAATTGAAGATGACCTGAATCTATAATAAATGTAAACACTGCTTACATCAAGGGCTACTGCCAACATTAGCACTCCCTAGGGTGTGATACCTGTGTTCCAGAAGGGGGAACTAATGAGAATGCTTGGAAAGTATATTGCACAACCAAAATTGGAAACACCAAAAGAGCCCTAATTTCCTCACGATAATGGTCCAAAACGCTGGGAGGAGGACACAATCTCCCACCGGTGGGGAGACACCTGGTTTGGTGACTGTGGCGCTTGGGAATAAAGTGGTCCCAGTTATCATAGGGGAAAGAGAAAAGGTTACTTTAGTTTCCCTTGAGGATAGAGAGGTGGTGCCAAAATCCTAGATGCCTTCCAATACTTCTAAGTGTAGACAGTGGGTCATCATCAGCGGGTACAGGATGGAGGCTCTGAGAGACAGTGAGTTGTTATCTGGTGTCTTCAGAGCAGGTTTTCCCTAATACATTCCAGCAGGTTATAGTAGCAGACAAACCACAGTAGCTCTGTGTTAGAAATTGGGTTGTTGGTTGAACAGGGTGTGAGCCTAGGTCAAGCCCCAGACACAATCCCTTGCAAGGTAAACCATAAAAAAGTCACTAAATTAACCTGTGCTTAACCCAGGGTAGCTTTGCACAAAAACAGTCAAGCTTAACTTAATGTGTAAAGTATTTATGGAGCACACAAACAGTAATAAAGTAAAAATACAACACCACCTGAGCTTGCTGGATGGCAAGTTGAGGGTTGGCCCACCAGAGAAAAATTCTGTGAGGCACAGAAGGACTGTCCAACTCTAGAAGGCCAAAGGCAGCAAGCTGAGGCCTATGCAGCAGGTGATACCTCTGGAGGTCACTTAATCTATTGGGAGAATGACCTCCTTTACAGTGAAGCTACATTTCCTGGACCTGGGGCATCCCGTGTGCTGGTGATGTTACAAGGTCTTCCTACTATGGTTGGCTCATGATGTACCCCTAGCAGGACATCTATGGCAAGAAAATACCTTTTCCAGGCATTTCTCCTACTTCTATTGGCCCGGGATGCAGACAGTCTCAGATATATTCTGTAGGTCTTGTCCCACTTGCCAGGCCATCGAGAAAGCAGACAAAAATCTTAAGCCTCCCCTCAGTCTCCTACCAACCACTGACAATCCCTTTAAAATAGTGGTCATCAACATTGTTGGTCCCTTGGACCTCAAAGCAGCCTTAGGCAACAAATTCATTCCTGACTTAATAGATCATGCCACACAGTACCCAGAGGCCATGCTTCTAAGATTTTCGACTGCACCTGGGGTAGCTTGGGCCCTGATGGGAATTTTTTTCCTGTGTGGTGATTCCCCAAGAAAGTAGTATCTGACAGAGGCACTAACTTCATGTCAGCACACTTGAAGTCTCTGTAGTATGAGTGTGGGGTGACCAGTAACCTACTAATAATGGATAACTGGACCTGGCACAAGGTGTAAGTACCATCAGGTACCCACTATAAGCCAGGCCAGCCTCCTACACTGCCCTGCTGCTTGAGGCCTACCTTGTTTCTCAGAAGACTAACCTGATGCTTGAGGCCTGCCTTGTTTCTCAGAGGACTGCCCCAGCTGATATAAAAGACTGCCCTGCTGCTTTAGGCCTGCCTTGTTCTTCACAGGACTGTTTTGTAATTTGAGGCTTGCCTTGTTCTTCAGCGGATTGCCCTGCTGCTTGAGTCCTGTCTGCCTCTAGAAGGAGAGAGGACCATCTCCTTGAACCTAGGACTACCACAGTGACTCCAAGGGTCAGTTCGCTGACCTCCTTTTCTGAGCTGCAGGGACACAACAATCTCCAGAGGCCTCCCTGAAAATGTCCAGATGGCCTGCTGCAACTGGCCCTGCCTGGACCTGCAACTGGTCCTGCTTGGACCTACAACTGGGCCTACCTGAGCCCTCCTGGCCTTTGATGTAGTGAATTCCTAATCCCCAAGAGGTGACTCCCCAGGTCCTGGACCCTTGGTGTGCATCATCTGAGCTGAAGTTATGGGTGTCCCGGTCAAGTATGACTAGATACCCACAGCTATCACTTTCTGCGTCTTGGTGCTATTTTAACTTAAACTTTATGAATTGCATATCACCAGTTCTACTGATTGGATTTTTATCATTTTGGTCTCATTTTATTTATCAAATTTTACTAAATTGGTGTGGGTTATCTCTTGTGTCGTGTTTTCACTTTTACATGGTTTATGTGCTTCATAAATACTTAAAACAGTGCCTCTACGTTGAGCCTAACTGCCTTTGTGCCAAGCTACCCAAAGGTTAGGTATAGAATAATTTAGTGATTTTTTCTGAATCAGCCTTAAACGAATTGAGGCTGTTGCTTTGATAAGGACTCACTCCCCCGCTCAACCATTAACCCAGCTTTTCACACAGAGGTACAATGCACAGAGTTCTAATGAAATATCAACATAAACAAATTCAGGAAAAGCAGGAGGTGAAGGCAAAATGTTTATGAGACTACCACACTAAGGATGTATGGCTTAACAAGTACACAGGAAGATCCTACAAAGAATTTGGGAGAACTTCCATTGTCAGCTGGACGCACACAAGCAGTAGAAAGGATGGTAAGTCTATGGTGACTACTTAATTCCATGTCATTATGGACATTGTATCTAGTAATGAACTTTTCAACCACAAATCATTGATCTCAGGTGCACAATTCTAATTAGTGTAATGGAAGCAAACCAAGATAGCAACACTCAGAAGTATTAGTCTGTCACACAATAGTCCAGGATTGAAAACATTGTCCATAATGACCTGGGGGTCGGGCATCACCCTAGGTAAGTCTGATCATTTCAGAATATGTAATTACTGGTATAGTTTCAAAGTATTGCCCTGTCAATATTCTGTTTTATACGTTTTTTTGTATTCATGTTGCTTGTTTTATACGCCTTCATGTAAAATGTGTTTACTTCAACCTACAATAAGGAAAGGACAATGTTATCTTCCTGTGGGGCCACTGATAACAACAGGAGCCCAATAGCTAAAGCCTCCTATATAAGTGTAGAGCTGAATGATGTTGCTCTTCTATGTGCACTACTACATTCTGGAACTAACTACCTGCCCCTCTACGCAGTGAACCCTCCTTGATGAGATTTAGATGGGACATCCAGTCATACCAGTAACCACTGCAGGGGTAGTTCTCTACCTTGTTCAACCTACCACCGTGGAACCAATGATGATTGTGTGCTATTTAAATTTAAAAGAACAATGATCATAGACTGTAACTTTCATTCAGGACCTATATATTATGATATGTAAAAGACAAATGGGATTGCTCATGAAGAAGTGCATTTTGGGCTCACCACTAGACCTTTTCCTTTGAAAATGTTTCAGTAACTTGTCCTACTCTCTTTCCTTATTGGTTGAAGCTGAAGAGGTGGTGGCAGTTGGCAACACATGAACTTCAAAAATGAATATGATATCTTATGACCTGAATTTGAGCATTAAAAGATTTTGGATTTAAACTATGAGTCCTCTACAAAAATTGATTTTCACAGTACATCTAGTTGTACTACAATAATAGTACTCATGAACTACAAAATGCTATTCACAAACCTATGGGCAGAGATCTCCGCATCCACCCCTCCTATTTTGTCTCTGCTGAAACCTCTATCCTAGAGAGGAGATCTTTACAAATGTACCCATAGTTTTTAGAATAAAATGTGCAATTGAGAAGGCGGGAGGCTGTAAAAGGGGGAATAGTTACCACTAAATGGGAGGGTATTAGTAAGGAGTAAGGAGGGAATTTAGGGGCATATTTAAGAAGCCCCTAACTCCACCGTGCACCACATCTGTGTCATTTTTTTGGCACAAGTGTGGCGTTAAGATGGTATTTACCCGCACCCTATTTAGAAAATGGTGCAATGCTTGCATTGCACCACTTTGTAAACCTTTACGTCATATTATGCCTGCGCCAGACATAGGGGCTGATTCTAATTCTGGCGGGCGGCGGAGGCCGCCCGCCAGAATTCCGCCCCCATAATACCGCTCCGCGGTCAGAAGACCGCAGAGGGTATTATGAGTTTTTCCCTGGGCTGGCGGGCGGTCTCCAAAAGACCGCCCGCCAGCCCAGGGAAAAACTCCCTTCCCACGAGGATGCCGGCTCGTAATCGAGCCGGCGGAGTGGGAAGGTGCGACGGGTGCAGTAGCACCCGTCGCGTATTTCAGTGTCTGCAAGGCAGACACTGAAATACCTTGCGGCGCCCTCTTACGGGGGCCCCTGCCGTGCCCATGCCATTGGCATGGGCACGGCAGGGGCCCCCAGGGGCCCCGCGACCCCCCCTACCGCCATCCTGTTCATGGCGGCTTTCCCGCCATGAACAGGATGGCGGTAGGGGGGGTCAGAATCCTCATGGCTGCGGAGCGCGCTCCGCAGCCATGGAGGATTCAAACGAGCAGCGGAAAGTCGGCGGGAGACCGCTGACTTTCCGCTTCTGACCGCGGCTGAACCGCCGCGGTCAGAATGCTCGTTGGAGCACCGCCAGCCTGTTGGCGGTGCTCCCGTGGTCGGTGACCCTGGAGGCCACCGGCCGCCAGGGTCAGAATGACCCCCATAATGTATGCAAGGCGGGCATTCTGGCCTGAAAAACTGGCACAGTGAAATTTACCAGATTTCACTATGCCATTTTTTCCATCATTTTTAATGCCTGTCAGAGCAGGAGTTAAAATTATGAATCTATTCAAATCAAGGGGCCACCTTGCACCTTGCAATACTACAGTCAAATGTTTTGTCTCTAGTGTAACAAAATGACATGATATCGTAAAACGTTTTGAAGCTATTGTTCTAACTACTGCCATGGTATGCCGTATTTTAAATAAGGCGCAACCATGGTGTTGTTAGGTGCCGGTGGGGGGGTGCAGAAAAAGTGGTGAATCAGAGCTGATGAGCCACTTTTTCATAAATATGGGCTTAAGAATTTATTTAAATCATGTTTGACATTATGCCAATAAGGCCAAACAAACATTAAAACCATTCATTATAGTAAGAAATACTTAATTAATGTAAAATATATTATAACCTAATTCATCTTTCATAAACATTATAACAATTTCATACTTCCATATAAGCTCAACTATTACTAAAATTAATTCACCCGGGGACTGTTGTGACCTTATTACAATATTCAATTTACCCGCCAAATTATTTTCAAAAATATTTTTCCCTATATCCAGCCAATTAAATCCCAATATTAGAAATATTTAAAACAAATCATAATACTACCAATAAATTCAAATACAAATACAAGAATAAATCATCAGAGACCCCAATAATAACCTTTCTTTGATTTTAAGAAAATAAAGTGCAAAATAGTGCAAAGTGCCTAAAAGTGGTTAAAGTACAATTTTAAGTCTCCAATATATAGATTGAGATATTCAGCACTGG
The DNA here is from genome assembly GCF_031143425.1 of Pleurodeles waltl. Classification (NCBI taxonomy): domain Eukaryota; kingdom Metazoa; phylum Chordata; class Amphibia; order Caudata; family Salamandridae; genus Pleurodeles; species Pleurodeles waltl. The sequence goes on from NC_090444.1 coordinate 1,220,359,812, forward strand.
ATTTGCCACATGCAAAAATTCATAATAATACCCTGAATTAGAGTACCTCATTTGGCTTCAGTAATTAAACTACACAAGTTAATAGATGGCAAGACCCTTCCACTTAACTGGTGCATTATTGGTGCTCAACTGAAATTTTCAAGAGATTTCTTTCCTAAAGGATGAAGGAAAACTTTCCCAACATTTACAGTTTCACAATTACACATTTCATGACATAGATTAATAGACCTTTAACACACCTAGAAGTATATTTATACTCTGGTTGCACCAAATTAGCATCATTTTTTTACTCTAATTTGGTACAAAACAGACTCCATATTTATACTTTGGTGCTAGACTCGTCTAGCACCAAGGACCTGATTTATACTTTTTTACGGCGCATTAACATAATTTTTTGACGCAAAAGTGGCGCAAACTTACAAAATATTGCCCCTTATTTATACTTTTTGGTGCAAAACTGCACTAACTCAGTTTTGCACCAAAAAGTTTAGCACCGGCTTGCACCATTTCTGTGCACCAGCCAGGCACCATATTTATGGAATGGTGTAAGCCGGTGCAAAGGGTATGCTAGAGTAAAAAATAATGACTTTAGTCGGGTGGGGCTGGCGATATAGAAGAAGGGGGTTTGCTGGCGGTATAGAAGAAGGGGGTTTAGCACCAAAAAATTACTTTAGGCAGGTTAGCGTCATTTTATGGTGCTAAACCTACCATGCCACATGACTCCTGCCTTACAAAAGGCAGGAGTCATGGCCACCACCCCAATGGCCAGCACAGAGGACAAGGGTCCCCGAGGCATGGCCATTGCACCCTGTGCTATGCGTGGGGGCGCCCTATGGCACTTTAAAAAATAAAATGCAATCTTACCTGTACTTACGAGGGATGGGGTCCCCCATCCTCTGCAGTCCCTCTGGTGTGGGTGGGGGTTGCCCCTGGGGCCTGGGGCGGGCACCGGTTGGATTATTTCATGGTGTTCCACCATGGAAATAGGCCCACAGGTCCCCTAACGCCTACCCTGACCTAGGCTTTAAAAAAGGAGGCAAAGCAAGCTTTGCACCATTTTTCTGACCCCTGCTTGCACCATGTTAGCTTGGGAGTATAAATATGGCGTTAATGCCTAACGTCATTTTTTTTACACTAGCCTACCCTTTGCACCGGCCTGCACCATTCCATAAATATGGTGCCCAGCTGGTGTTACAAAATGGGGCAAGCCGGTGCAAAACGTTTTGATATCTATGTATATATGTAGCTACTCTTTAAATAAATGTAGTGGTTCTGATTGCCTGTCACCTTTAGAAGCACTTTTAATATAGTGTTATCCTGTGGAAGGCGGCTGGATCACATTATTTCCCATACCAAAATGCGCATTGACCTCCTTAAGGAGTGTTTCCAGCTCACAACATTACAACAGCTATAAATTAAATCTGTTTTTCTGTTGCATTGTGTTTTGTATGTGTAGAATGGCTGGGTCTGGGTGTGAATAGGGAGTATGAAAGGGGATGACTCTGGATGTAAACAGGAGTGAATGGATTGGAATGTTGACTTATTCTTTTTTAAGCATGTAATATGTTTAACATTTTGTTTGTAAAGAGTTTTATGAAAGTAATACATGGACTAATTTGGTTAAATTATGCAAAGTAATTGAGGACTATTGGTGTATGTGTCTTTTGATGATATCATGTAAGAAAAAATAAATAAATAAATTGTGTCTAATAAATGAATTGATACATGGAATTACTTTTTGCTTGAGGATCAGAACCATAAGCATTTTTTCAAGCATATATGAAGTTATACAGGTCAAGTTGGACGCTGTACATTTTGAGATGTTATTTTTCCCCCTTGTCCCAGACCTTTACTTATAGAAGCCAAAGGTACCTTCAGTTTTGGTGGCCTGCCAACCTAGATCACAGTATCTTCAGGGGCTTTTATCCAGTAAACCTTAACCTTACTCTTCTTGGCAGCTATATGGGCCATTTTCTCCAGGGTCCCTTGGCTCCCCTCCTAGACAGGCATGGACCGTGTGGTCATACAAACCCTTTCAGGCACATCTAACATCTCAAAGTGTGATCTGAATTCTTTCTCTTTCCAGATAGTGTGCTGGGCGTCATAGCCCAACAGACAATCTACAGGCAGGGCAGAGCTTGCAGCTACCTTTAAAAAACTTGAGACCCCACCACTAAAACAGAACCACTGCTAAGTAACTCTTGAGGTTGTCTGTGACCATGATTTTGTGTAACTTTTTAGGGAGGACCTGCTCTGAGGACACCAACTGATACCTCACAGTAGTCATGTGGGCTTCTATATCCCTCAGAGCCTTCACCGATTGCTGATTGATAGGGACCTACAGCCTATACATAAAAGTATTTGCAGGCACATGGGCTTTTGGCCACATCTCCTTTTCCCCAGGGACCTAGGGTAACCTCTATCTGCTCCTCAAAGCTAATCTATACTACTTCCTACCAAAGCACTACACTTGCCAACACAGGTGTCTGCCCACAGGTAGGTGCTGTTGCCCTCTTGGGATATTTGGGGGCATATTTATACTCTGTTTGCACCGAATTAGTGTCATTTCTTTTTACTCTAATTCGGTGCAAAACTAATTCCATATTTATACTTTGGTGCTAGACCCCTCTAGCACCAAATTTATGGAGTTAAAGTCATTTTTTGAAAGTGGAGACCTACTTTGCCTTAATGAGATGCAAGGTAGGCGTTCCCGTGCAAAAAAGGACTCTATGGCCTTAACGCCATATTTAGGGGCATATTTATACTCTGCAGCATATTTATACTCTGTTTGCACCGAATTAGCGTCATTTTTTTTTACTCTAATTCGGTGCAAATCTAACTCCATATTTATACTTTGGTGCTAGACCCATCTAGCACCAAGGCCCTGATTTAAACTTTTTTTGCACCGCATTAACGTCATTTTATGATGCAAAAGTGGTGCGAACTTACAAAATATTGGCCCTTATTTATACTTTTTGCTGCAAAACTGCACTAACTCAGTTTTGCACCAAAAAGTTTAGCACCGGCTTGCACCATTTCTGTTCACCAGCCGGGCACCATATTTATGGAATGGTGCAAGCCGGTGCAAAGGGTAGGCTAGAGTTAAAAAAAATGACTTTAGTCGGGTGGGGCTGGCAGTATAGAAGAAGAAGGTTTAGCACCAAAAAATGGCTTTAGGCAGGTTAGAGTAAAAAAAAATGACTCTAACCAGATTAGCGTCATTTTATGGTGCTAAACCTACCATGCCACATGACTCCTGCCTTAGAAAAGGCAGGAGTCATGCCCACCACCCCAATGGCCAGCACAGAGGACAGGGGTCCCCTGGGCATGGCCATTGCACCCTGTGCCATGTATGGGGGCCCATTTCAGGGCCCCCTATGGCACTTTCAAAAATAAAATGCACTTACATGTACTTACCTGGGATGGGATCCCCCATCCTCGCAGTCCCTCTAGTGTGGGTGGGGGTGCCCCTAGGGCCTAGGGAGGGCACCTCTGGGCTTATTCCATGGTGTTCCACCATGGAAATAGGGCCACAGGTCCCCTAAGGCCTGCCCTGACCCAGATCTTAAAAAATGGGGCAAAGCAAGCTTTGCCCCATTTTTTGACCCCTCCTCCCTCCCTTTCACCATTTTTACATGGGAGTATAAATATGGTGTTAAGGCCATAGAGTCATTTTTTTGCACAGGAATGCCTACCTTGCATCTCATTAAGGCAAGGTAGGTTTCCACTTCCAAAAAAAGACTTTAACTCCATAAATTTGGCGCTAGACGAGTCTAGCACCAAAGTATAAATATGGAGTTAGTTTTGCACTGAATTAGAGTTAAAAAAAATGATGCTAATTCAGTGCAAACAGAGTATAAATATGCCCCTTAGCGTCAAAAAATTATGCTAATCTGGTCAGAATAATTTATTTTGACTCAAAACTGCCTAACGTCATTTTTTTTAAAGCTAGCCTACCCTTTGCACCGGCTAGCACCATTCCATAAATATGGTGCCCAGCTGGTGCTAAAAAACGGTGCAAGCCGGTGCAAAACTTTTTGGGGCAAAACTGCCTTAGTGCAGTTTTGCACCAAAAAGTATAAATAAGGCCCTTGGTGTCTCCCTTAGAGTGCCCATATGCATAGCGCTCAGTACACTGGTGGACAAACCTCCCTTTCTGTTTATCAAAAAGCCCTTTCTTCCTCGCCTCAGATCGGTTATAGTTACTGCTGTTACCCTGGGAATTATTATAGGGGACTTTTAAGTACTCCTTATTTTTAAGTTTTTCTCCCTTCTCTTCTAGTGGGAGCCCTGACCACACTTTTGGTATTCCACCAGGTGCCTTTTTGGACTATCTGGTGCTGTTCCAGGAGTCTGCCTCCAAAGCAAGTTCCTGGGACCCTTAAACTTGCTGTTCACTAGGTGCTGGTGCAGCTCTGTAAAACAAATATAAGGCATGTGCTCCATGAGAATCAAGTTATTGTAGTCATTAACCTTGCTACCCCTCACCCAGCCATTCAGTACATTGCTGGTGTAGTACAAGTAATCCACCCAATACTGATTTTGGAATTTGCAGTTGTTGCTATCCCTGAACCTCTGACAGTATTTGTCAGGGGCCAGTCCAAATTTGGCAAGAAGTATGGCTTTGCAGAGGGTGTTCCTGGTTTAGTCCTCTACTTCAAGTGTGAATTGTGCGTCCCTCCACACTGGAGGCATATGTTTCAATAAAGCCACCCCGTATCCTCTGGAATCTTGTGTACCCTCAGGGTCATGTCTTAAGCAGAAAAGCATTTATCTATGTCATGTTCCACCACATAATTGGACACCAGATTTTTAGGTATGTGGACCTTCTGGTGACCTTTACATGTTTGTATGCTGCCACCATTGCTGATGACTCTTACTGTTTAGCTTTAAGTTCCAACTCTCTGAGCTTCCTCTCCTGAGACAATCTTTTCTCCTCCAGGGCCTGCTTCTTCTCAATTTTTTAAAACTATTTTTATTGAACATTTTGCAGGCTGACATGAACATCAGCAACAATGACTGCAAATAACGGACAACGATAGGGATACGGATCATTAATGGTGAGAGTTTGCAGTCAATGAGGAAAAGAAAGGTCCATAGAGGAAATGCATTGCAGGGGGATCAGTAAAGTTGCTGAAAAGATAATAGTGCAAGGTTGGTTGAGAGTCAGACAGGCCTGTTTCTCTTCCATTTTAATCTTGCCATCTGTAGCCTGACCTCTCTCACTGCCTTCATGTCTGCCATCTCCTCTTGGGATGGCCATGTAAGGATACACTGCTTCCTGCTCTGATAGTAATTTCCAACTCAGGATATGCGTCACTCTCCTCCCTCGAAGTCAGTTTTTCAAGGCTGATTTCTGATCCTGCTCATCCATATTGTTAGAAATTGGGTTGCTGGTTGACTGGGATATGAGCCCTCATCAAGCAACAACCACAATGCTAGTCAGGATAAGGCACAAGTAAACTGTAAATTAACCAGTGCGCAACCCCCCCAGTAGCTTGGAACAGGGCAGTCAGGCTTAACTTAGAGACAATGGGGCATATTTATACTCTGTTTGCGCCGGAATTGCGTTGTTTTTTTTTACGCAAAACTAACTCCATATTTATACTTTGGCGTTAGACCCGTCTAGCGCCAAAGATCTTGGAGTTTGCGTCATTTTTTTGCGTGGACACCTTCCTTGCGTTAATGATATGCAAGGTAGGCGTTCCCGTCTAAAAAATGACTCCGAGGCATGTGCGCCGTATTTACACTCCCGGGCAAAAATGACGCCCGGGAGTGGGCGGGTCAAAAAAAATGACGTCCAGCCGTTTTAGCGCCATTTTTTAACGCCTGGTCAGGGCAGGCGTTAAGGGACCTGTGGGCTCGGAAGGAGCCCAGAGGTGCACTCCCATGCCCCCAGGGACACCCCCTGCCACCCTTGCCCACCCCAGGAGGACACCCAAGGATGGAGGGACCCATCCCAGGGAACATAAGGTAAGTTCAGGTAAGTATTTTTGTAAAAAATGTTTGTGGCATAGGGGGGCCTGATTTGTGCCCCCCTACATGCCACTATGCCCAATGACCATGCCTAGGGGACATAAGTCCCCTGGGCATGGCCATTGGGCAAGGGGGCATGACTCCTGTCTTTGCTAAGACAGGAGTCATTTCAATGGGGGTTGGGAGTAAAAAAAAATGGCGCTAATCGGGTTGAGGCAAAAATTTTGCCTCAGCCTGACTTGCCCCATTTTTTGGCGCCCAAGCTCCATTTTCCCCTACGCCGGCACTGCCTAGTGTAAGTCATTTTTTTTTACGCACACCAGGCAGCTCCGCCGGCTAACATCATTCCATAAATAAGGCGCCCGGTTGGCGCTTTGGAATGGCGTTAGCCGGCGTAAAATTTTTTGACGTACAACTGCGTTGGCGCAGTTGTGCGCCAAAAAGTATAAATACGGCCCAATGTGTACAATATGTGTGCAAACTTTAAATGGTAAACCAGTGAAAACACCACACAAAAGATGATCACACCAACTTACAAAAATGGATCTTAATTCAATAAATAAAACAAGACCAAAACATCATAAATCCAATTAGTAGAAGGACAGATATTACATTTTAATGTTTTAGAGAAAATAGCACAAAAAGGTACAAGGTGCTAACTGTGGATATCTGGTTGTGCTGGACCAAGACAAATTCACAAGTTCAGGCTGACCATGATGGCCCGCTGAACAGAGTACCTTAAATCCTGGGTTGAAGTTCATTGTGTGGATCCATGTCAAAGAAGCGTCAAGCAGTATTCGGTTCTGAGATGCGGTGAGACCGCGCTGTGAGGCCCTGTTGCATTGACATCAAAGATCCATTGGGAGGCTTTTAATGCAAAGTCCAGCATCAGGAATGCAACATGCAGTAGGGGAGATACGTCGGTTACAAAGAGCTGCTAGGCTGTGATGATGAGTCGGGCATTATCGTCAAGGCGGCCATTGATGAGAGATGCTAGGGCCCATGTCAGAGATGCATTGCACAGTGATGGTTCTGATCCAGCATCAGGCTGTGATGCAATACTGTCTTCTGTTATGGTTCCGATCTATGCAGTGCTATTATGTGTAGGTTCTACATGGGTTTCTGCTGCAATGCAGAGGAGATGTGTTGGTTGCACTGGATCCACAGAGACTGGTAAAGCACCTTACACCCAGTACTAAGGGTCCTGGACTGGTGTTCATTACTTTGCAGGGAGGACTCAAAAGATGGCAGAGTCCAGGTGTAAATGCAAGGTTGTTGGAAGCCTACTATCTCCCTGAGGCCTCAGATCGGAAGGCCTGACAACAAGCCCTTGGAGTCACTCTGGGTTCTGGGTTCCTTATCTCCCAGGCAAGAGGGCAGTAGGCAACAGGTCAGCACAGCAGGGTAGCAGTTCCTTCAGAGTACCAGTCCAGAAGAGCAGCAAGCAAAGTGGTCCTTCTTCCTGTCAGAATATCCACAGGTCCAAAAGTGTACTGAATTGGTAGTGTCTGAGGTCCTGCTTTCATATGCAGTTGTGCCTTTGAAGTGGCAGCCTATTCACATGTATGTGAGGTTAAGCCCAGCTTCTCCCTCTCATCCTGCCGGTAAAGGCCCATCCAGTCACACTTAAGCTCCCAGTTTGTGTGTCTTTCTAGGGGGAATACACAAATCCGAACTGTCAACTACAACTCAGTCATGTGACCAGAGACAGGCTGTAGGCACCACATGGCTAAAACCAGAAAATGCCAACTTTCTAAAAGTGGAATTTTCCAAATTTAAAATACAACTCGACCATAGGTTAGGATTTTAAATTAGGATTATAGAGACACCAAACATCAATTAGTTATATTTTCCCATTTGGATATTTCACTTACAAACTGTAATGAGGAAGCTCCACTGTTATACTATGGGAGAGCTAGGGCTTGCAGTAGTAAAAAATTAATGTAAGAATTTTTCACTACCAGGACATATAAAAGTGTAAAAGTACACGTCCAACATGTTAAACACAATGCACCCTGCCTTTTGGATGCCAAGGGCTTAAATTAGGGGTGACATATGTAAAGGCAGTTTCCCCCCGGCAAAAGGTTTATTTTGCCAGGTTAAAATGGCAGCTTAAAACAGCGTACATTGGCTGTGCAATGGCAGGCCTGAGACATTATTAAAGGGCTACTTAAGTGGGTGGCACAATCAGTGCTTTAGGCCCACTAATAGCATTACATTTAAAGGAACTGGGCATATGTAGCGCAATTTAGAAGGTACTTAGGAATAAATTAAATAGGCCAGATGAATATAAACCACTGTTATCATGCTTTGAGCAGAGCGAACAAGCACTGTAGCAGGGGTATAGTGTGTAGATTCCTAAGGCCAGCAAAATCAAAGTCAGCAAAAACAGGAGGTCTACAGGCAAATAGTTTGGGGCAAACCACGCCAAGGATGCCAAGTTTACCATCCTGCTACCCCTGTATTACATTCTTCTCCTGGTGTGTCTGGTCCTGCCACAGCCAGTCATTTAACCACAGTGTCAGAGGGTTTTATATAGTGCAAACCTGAAACAAAGGTATTGGAGTGCTTTACATGAACACCAGTTATATTACACAAGGACACAAATGCTAATTGGATCGTGTATTAAACTCAGGTCTGATGCCCACAATTTATTGACATTAAGAATTATTGACAACATCACACATTTATTTGAGGCTCTGAGGCATGCACCTTCATTTACAGTATTCTACCGGGACTAGATTTCCCAACTTTCCTTTGCCTCTTCTCATGTAATGAAGCCTTGTGCTGCAGACACACCTGATGCTGTACGCCATCTACACCATCTTTTTGAGGTTTTGAGGCATGTTTTTCATGTCTTCCTGTACAGCGCCTTGCAAGGACTACATTTCCCAGGTTTCCTTTGCATCCTCTCACAAGAATGATATTGAGCGTAACAGATGCGTTTGACATTGTGCACTTGTAGTACAAACTGCCCACTCCCTAGGGCCCACATTTGTCCCTTGTTGGGCATGCCTGAGATGGACAACATCAGACCTGTAGGGGTAAGGAGGTATCTTGTTCTGGTCTGTGATCTTCATTAAAAAGCTATTGTTTTTAGAGAAACACTTCTGACTTGCTGTCTAGAATTCCAAGGAAAACAATGTGCTAAACTTTAATGAGGCACCCTTAAAGCATACAATACATATACTAGGTTGGTCTTTAGGTCCACTGATGCCTCTTGTGGTTTCTTTCTGTTTAGAGTGAAAGTGAAGGCATTACTTTTATTGTGTTAAATTATTGCACTTTTCATACATAAATTACCAAACTCACTGCTGCTTTGAGGTCAATAGCATTTGTAGTCTCCTTTTCTCCTAATTTTCTTTTTGATGTAGCACTGCTATATAGGTTATCCTACAAAAGACTAGAGATGAAGTCATATACCCAAATGTTGTGGGTAAGATATACCTTACGATGGTGCACTACTTTCTCAACTAGTATGACAACTATGGTGTGCATTGTCACACATACATTCCACCTTATTCACAGCTTAAGTTCAATTGTGCTAAATTAATGTATGTTTGAATATGTTTAGGTGCTTCTGCATTTAAATGATTCTGTTCTGTTTCAGGTGAGAACAACTGTGGATCCCCTTGACAAGCAGTATGTGTCACCACTTGTATTAGTTATTTACTACCTTTTGCTTTATCACACTTCACCTGCAGGTTTTGTAGATTGGCATATTTTATTGGCTTTGAAGAATGCCTTAGAACCTCATAGCGAGGTCATAGTCAAGCAGAAACATTTTGACCACATATGCATTGGGGTAAACTTGTATAGCACACTACTCACCCGTTAGGGTTTCAAGACACTGTACGCATACCGCTGTGGAACCCCTCCTGGTTTTTCCCTGTGAGGGGTCCACTCCTGAACAGCCACAGGGTGAAGCCAGGCATCCAAGCACTGTGAGGGACGTTGTGGAGATTAAGCAAGCTATTTTAAATAATTGTCTGGCATCACGGAGGCACATTCTCTCCAACAACCACACACACTCTGTTGTGCCTTCTCCAGTCCTTTAAGAGTGGCAGCTGTCTCATGGACAACAGCCTCATTTAATTCATTGAATGACTATCCTTGAGATTCCCCAGAATGGAGAGGGGTACCACCCAGGTTTCTGTGGGTTAAGAATGATGATTGGGGGTACCTGCACCTAAACAGGGGTGTTCTCTCCCTCATATAAATGAGAGAAGTCTGCAGAGCACCCTTAATCGGAAGAGTGTCTAGAGATATCTATTATTTGAGGGTTGTGAGGTGCTGAGGGTTGCATAGGTAGAACACACATCAGTGGCTGCTTAGGTAATGTCTGGGGACGGGCAATACTCAGACATGATTTAGGAGGAAGCCTGCCCATGAAGTGGCATCCTTGGAGGTGTTCTCTGTGGGTGCAACAATATGCCCTTCCTCGCCTACCCATTCCAAGTAAATATAAATTAATGTTAAAAGTATAAACATAATTATTTAAATATAACATATTTAATAACTTATTTTGAATTTAAAATGAATATACAAATAATTAATTCAAAATCAGCTTTGAATTATTTAATAGCCTTTTTTTTAATTTAAAAAATAATGTTGTTTCATTAACATTATTTCCTATGGGATTTTAATTTAAGTCCTTATCTCCGCCTCCTTTTTTTGAAAATGTTGCTTTTGAAATTCTTACTTAGAGGATGATTAGGTTATCTCCCTAAATTTGCGTGCCATCCTCTACTGGTAGATCGTTCAATATTATTGTTTGGTACGGGGCCTCAGGAATCTAGAAGAAGAAGATGTAAACAGATGAAGTACATCCAATTTAGTTTTGTGCCAAATTTCAACATAGTATTATATGTTTGAAGAACAGACACTCTTCTACAAGTAAATATTGAGATTAGCACCACATGAACATAAAGAAACATATTAAATTAAGGGTTGACCTGTGGATGGAATTATTATATCTCAACAATGTGAAGTCACCAAGTCCAGCCACATATATTTGATTTCTGTGGTCCTCCACAAGGTCAGCTGCTGATCTTGTGTCCTCAAAGCTGTTGTTTCCAGGGTATCTTCTTATACAGCAACTATAGAGATAAGAATTATGTTCAATGGATACTGTCATTCTATACAAGTATGCATGACCACAAAAGTAGACACATTAGAGGTACGTACAAGAGAGAAAAGCAATTACCACAAGAATGTTTTTTTTCACATTAGATATATTTTTAAAAAATTTGATAGATAACTGAAATGACTAATGGTGAGATGCAAAAGATAAGATTAGAGGTTCCCACATGAAACGGGCCTCAAAAGGGATGTAAAATATCTATGCATATTCTTGACTAGGTGTGAGGCACACATGGACAACCTGACACCATTATTAGCTGAGACATGACTAGGGCGGTCATTCTGACCTTGGCGGACGGCGGAGGCCGCCCGCCAAGGTACCGCCGTCAGAACACCGCACCGCGGTCAAAAGACCGCGCGGTGATTCTGAGATTTTCCCGGGGCTGGCGGGCGGCCGCCAAAAGACCACCCGCCAGCCCAGGGCAAATCAACCTTCCCACTAGGATGCCGGCTCAGAATTGAGCCGGCGGAGTGGGAAGGTGCGACGGGTGCAGTTGCACCCGTCGCGTATTTCAGTGTCTGCTAAGCAGACACTGAAATACGTTGTGGGGCCCTCTTACGGGGGCCCCTGCTGTGGCCATGCCAGTGGCATGGGCACGGCAGGGGCCCCCAGGGGCCCCGCGGCACCCCCTACCGCCATCCTGTTCCTGGCGGGAGAACCGCCAGGAACAGGATGGCGGTAGGGGGTGTCAGAATCCCCATGGCGGCGGAGCGCGCTCCGCCGCCATGGAGGATTCTGACGGGCAGCGGAAAGTCGGCGGCTGTACCGCCGCGGTCAGAATGCCCGGTGGAGCACCGCCGGCCTGTTGGCGGTGCTACCGCCAACCTCCGCCATGGCGGTAATTACCGCCGGGGTCAGAATGACCCCCTAGATGTCATTAAATGGTCCCACCTCCAACTATCTTGGTGGGAAAGGGTATGCGTGGTGAAAATGGTAACATCAACCCAGTTTAGTGATATCATGTGACCAATCCTTATTTCATGCTCTTTACTGCAAGACATTGATTTGGAAATCAAAGGTTTCAGGTAGGGAGGATGGCTGTGATATGATTCATATCCCATGGAGGTTTACCAGACTTACAGCTTATTTGGTGGAGCCATGGCCAGTCCTTTCAGACCCCATTGAGTAAATGATGTAAAATAGTTTAAATGAAATTATTTAAAATAATTAAACATACAAGTACATATTAATTAATGTTAAAAATATAAAAATGTGTAGATAATTATTAAATGTAAATATTTATTCACTAATTTTGAATTTAAAATGAATATAAAAATAATTAATTTAAAATCTGCTATTAATTATTTAATAAACTTTATTTAATTTAAAAAATAACGTTTCATTAAAATTTCTTATGGGGTTTTAACCCCTCCACTGCCATGCCTTTTCCCCCTCAGGTGCCAAGCCTTTTTTTGACATTTTGCACTTAGGCCCTCAAAACTTTTTGTCCACGTAAGCTGCCTATGCCAAATTTGCGTCCTTTTTTTCCAACATCCTAGGGATTATAAAGGTACCCAGAGTTTGTGGGTTCCCTTGAAGGAGACCAAGCAATTAGCCAAAATACAGCTAAAATTTATTTTTTTTTAAATCAAAAATGGGGAAAAAGGGCTGCAGAAAACAGCTTGTGTTTTTTTCCATGAAAATGACATCAACAAAGGGTTTGTCGTGCTAAGATCACCATCTTCCCAGCTTTCAGAAACAGGCCGATATGAATCAGAAAACCACATTTTTCAACACATGTTTGCCATTTTACTGGGACAGACCCCATTTTTTTACAGTTTTTGAGCTTTCAGCCTCCTTCCAGCTAGTGTCAGAAAGGGGTCTGAAACCAAGGCTGGATCCTGGACAGCTAAACATTTTTGAAAAGTAGGCAACATTCTGAACTCAGCAAGGTGTCATTTGTGTAGATCCTTCAACGTTTTCCTACAGAAAGTAACAGTTAAAATGAAAACAAATATTGAAATTGAGGTGAAAAAAAGAACCATTATTATTCATGTTTTCTTTTATAACTTTTTACAGCTATGGCAGAGTTTTTTAAAGCAATTTACCGATACATCTGCTGGACTCTTCTAGTTGCGGGGATATATAGGGCTTGTAGGTTCATCAAGAACCCTAGATACCCAGAGCCAATAAAGGAGCTGCACCTTGCAGTGGGTTTTCATTGTGTACCTGATATACAGCAATTCATTTGGTGAAATATAAAGAGTGAAGAATAGGTATCAAGGAAACCTTTGTATTTCCAAAATCAGCTCAAGATAAAGTGTTAAGAAGCAGTGGTTATTTGCACATCTCTGAATTCCGGGGTTTCCATAATAGGATCTGAATTAAGCGCATTTCTCAAATAGATGTCTTTTTTACACACTCCCAATGTCTCCCAATGAAAATGGTACATCACTTGTATGGGTAGGTTATAATGCCCGCGACAGGAAACGCAACATGAACACATCACATTTTTACATTGAAATCTGACATGTTTTTTGGAAAGTGCCTAGCTGTGAATTTTGGCCTGTAGCTCAGCCAGCACCTATGGACACCTGCCAAACCTGTGCTTTTTTTAAAACTAGACACCTAGGGAAATCCAGGATGGGGTGACTTGTGGGGCTCTCACCAGTTTCTATTACCTAGAATCCTTTGCAAACCTAAAAATTTGGCAACAAAAAAAACCTTTTTCCTCACATTTCGGTGATAGAAAGTTCTGGAATACGAGAGGAGCCACAAATTTCCTTCCACCCAGCATGCCCCCAAGTCTCCCGATAAAAATAGTACCTCACTTGTGTGGCCAGGCCTAGTGCCCGCAACAGTAAATGCCCCAAAACATTAAATGGGCACATTTCAATTATCAAATACAAAACCACCTGTTTTTGCGGGAGGAGGGCACTTGTGTTTTTGATCCTGGGGTCAGCAACCATCTAGGGAAACCTACCAAACCCAGACATTTCTGAAAACTGGACACCCGAGGGAGTCCAGAGTGGTGCGAATTGTGTGTATCCCCCAGTGTTTTCTTACCCAGAATCCTCAGCAAACCTCAAATGTAGCTAACAAAATCACATTTCTGTTTGAGATCACTGCACCAGTACAAATTTCCTACCACCCAACGTTTGCCTCAGTCGCCCAATAAAAATGATACATCACTTTTGTTGGTGGGCCAAGTGCCTGTGGCAGTTAAGAGCCCAAAAATAGTCGAAAATGAAGGGGACCCAAAGTGGGTCCAAAAGGGCAGTTTGGAAAAAAAAGTTTTTAGGCTGACGAGTGGGCCAGAAATTTTGTCAGTATAGATGCGACAATGCTGGGTGGTAAGAATTTTGTGAATTCCTGCAGATTCCAGAAGGTTCCATTACAAAAATGTAGGAAAAATTTGTGAATTCAAGCAAAGTTGGAGGTTTTGCAGGGCATTGCGGGTAAGAAAATGATGCGGGGTGCATGTGAAGCACACCACCCTGGACTCACCCAGATGTTTAGTTTTCAGATGTGTCTATGTCTCGTAGATTTTTCTACATGACAGCGTCCCAAGGTCCAAAAAGTACAGCCCTCACCATTCCAAGTGGGACGATTTTGAGAGTTAGACAAGCTCTCATGGCCCAAATGTAAAACTAAAACCCAAAATATTCAAATGTCCTCTTGCTTGTCATGGGGATAGGATCTTTTAGTGTGCAGGGGGAGAGCTGAAAGACTGGCAACCGGCTTCAATTGGGGTGGGGGCATAACCATGCCCATACTGGTAGGTACTTTTTTAAAAATCCCTGGCATCTAGTAGGCTTTCTGCCCCCCTGGGGAGTGGAGCGGCGGTAATTGCCCCATCTGGCCACTGGTGGGCAGAACAACTTTGTCCCCATTTATTTGGGGTAGGGGTAGAGGTATGGCCATACCCCCACCCCCTTGTTTTAAAATTCTTCCCTGGTCTCTGGTGGGCTATCTACCCCCTTGGGGGTAGATGGGCCTTACAAAGATAGGCTAATGTGCCCCCAAGGGGGGAAGAAATGGCAAACAGTAATGTGCCCCCATGGGGAGTGACTCTTGCCCAATGCGCTTGTCCTCCAAACAAAACAAACTCACACACACCAATCCCAGGTGCCTAAGTGGTTTCTGCCCCCCCCGGGGGCAGATCAGCCTAATAGAAACAGGCTGATATGCCCCAAAAGGGGCAAAAATGGCCTAAAATAAATTTGTCCCCAGGGGAGTAACCCTTGCCTAAGAGGTCACTCCCCATCTGTAAAAATCACCAAGACATAAAAATCGCTGTTGCCTAGTGGCTTCTGCCCCCCTGGGTGCAGATCAGCCCAATTAAAATAGGTCAATATGCCCCTAAGGGAGGCAGAAATGGCCTAAAATAAATTTGCCCCCCAAGGGAGTGACCCTTGCCTAAGGGATCACTCCCCATGTGCAAAAAAAAGTTTTTAAAAATAGTCCCTGGTGTCTAGCGGCTTCTGCCTCCTTGGGGGCAGATCAGCCTTATTAAAATAGGCCAATCTGCCCCGGGGGGAAAGAAAAGGCCCAATAAGAAAATGCCCCCCAAGGGAGCGAGCCTTACCCAAGGTGCCGCTCGCCTTCATTGTTTACATCATGTAAAGAAACATTGCTGGTGAGTGGGCATTTCTGTAGCCCGATAACTTTACGATCAGTCTGCAGAAATGTTCAAAAAGACCTCAAAGGAAAGGAAAAGCCTTTGCTTTCCTTTGTTTCCTCCCTGCCATTCCCCACTGCCCGATCGGAAGAGAAATGAAAGCATTTCTCCTCCAATCTCGCTGGAAGATGAGCTTCCAGTGTGACGGGGGCGACATCTGGTGAGGTCAGCGCGCAATTGCATGCTGACGTCATCATATGTCGCTGAGGGGGCTGGGCGGGCATATGGAAGGGGAATTGCTTCCACTTCCACCTCTGCCCAGGGAAGGGGGGTGGGAGGTCCACAGGGGGAGCACTAGCACTTCCCTTGTGGGCAGGATGCAGGACAAGCTTGTCTCATCCTCGGCACATGGCAACCGTGGCCGAGGGTGAGACCAGCTCGTCCAGGGCACTCAAGGGGTTAATTTATGTCCCTGCCTCTATTATTTTCTATTGAAGGGTGTTTCAGTACCAGTGGTTGGCCATTCATAGTCTTTGATTTATTTACTACAAAAGTGTAAGTTACAACAAAAGTGCAGTTTGTGAATGCCGAAAAGTAGTACATTTATTCAAAAGTGCAAGTTGTGAATCAGACCCAGAATGTTTTACTGCTTATTCATATTTGTGAAGAAATAATTGCTGTTATATGATGTAGACTAATTTGGCATAGAATACCGGGGGATAGGCATGGAGTATTGCAAGGCACACTTCCAGATCAAGGTACAGTTAGTCAGTATGGCTCACAACTTCTTCTGGTTCATGAGTAAAACTGGGTTAATGTATGCTACTCTATGTCCTTGGTTTGTAAAACATGGTGTTAGCCCCTCCTCAATTATACAATTGTTATTGTCATATGTGAAAACAAATTGTTTACATCTTGTCAATGCTCTTTGTGTAATTGCTTTGAAAGTCAATAAAAATATAATGCAAAAAAATCAGAGGTTCCCATATATCTGACTGAGGAATGGTAAAGGGCCATTTAGCTGCAGCCGGGCTGTCCTCTGATTGACTCTGGTGTCAATGCGGATGCCAGGGGCTGTTGTATGACAGAAGCTAACAAGCGAGAGAGAATATGTAAGAGAGCAAATCATTATTCTTCATACAAGAAGATGCTATTTAGATGTTTTCAATACTTATTTTGGGACCCATAAACAAAGCTCTCCTGCAAGTTAAGATAAGGTCTAATAGATATCATATAATGCTGCATTTACATTGTCAAGATTAAGAACAATTTGTAAGGCAATATTTAATTTAATAAAATAATTGCACTACATATTGAGCTGGGTGCCAGTAGATACCCTTCAGTAAGCAATAAAGATGTTAAACCCAAAGGCAAATAAGCAGGTATTTAAGTTACTAGTCGTTTCAATCTAGGCATTGTGTGGTATCAGCCTAGGATTTGGTACAGTACTGGGTAGACGTTGGTGCTGTATAGGTGGTGGATGGAAGAACAACAAATTGCCTAAAAGGGTTAAAATAAACATGAATATATGATAGTGTAATAAAAATGATAAGGTTAGATTGCAGTATTTATAATTTATTCCAAAACTCACTGTGCCTCATAAACAAGAAACTGGCGCATTGTGATCGATGCACCAGTTATCTTGTGCCGCCCTGCATCCTCTAACCACTCCAATGTAGCGCTGTATTTACAATACAGTGCTCCATGGCTCACAGTGTCCACAGCTGCGTCAGGTATTCTTACACAGTTGTGGTGGTAAACCTTAGCATTGCTGGACTGGAGTCAAAAAAAATTATGATAGACCAGCAATGATAGGGGGGCCCGCTGTAAACAGCACAGTGTCATTTTAATGCCTGCCCTAAGCAGGTGTTAAAAAATGATGCTGTGAAGGTGTAGAATCGCACAGTGAAATCTTGTAGATTTCGCTGAGCCATTTCTGTGGGCCTTTTTGCGGGGGAACGCCTAACTTCCATACATTATACCTGTCTCAGATAAAATGTGGTGCAAGGCTTTTCAAACTGGTGCAGTGGTCCCATTGTGCCAGTTTGTAAATGTGGTACTGTGTGGGGAACTGTTTGCGCCACTGTAGCATAAAAAGATTATGCTTCGGCAGCGCAAGGGGATTGTAAATGACCCCCGCTGTTTAACAAACCATGTGAGAGAAATCCCCAATAGTGTGCTTGTCTGATTGTTAGCGCTATGACATACTTGTGTGTGTAGGTGGGTTTTGTCACCATATGTGTTGCACTGCTGCACTTTCAATGACTCCTGACCAGCCAAAAAAAACCAATCGACTTCAAAAAGCAACTTATGAAAAGAATACAACTAAATGAAATTTAATCAAAACATCTTATTATTCCTAGGGTGTATTAGAGGTTGTATGTGATGTGTAATGTGTGCCTGCCAATATAAGGATGGGTGAATGACAGATATGGGTGAGCGACAGCCCTGGGTTTAATTTTTATTACACCAGCATATTTTGGCACAATCTCTTTCGTGTTGCGCAAAATAATTTTGTGCTGTGCAAAAAATAAATTTGCAGAAGGCCCAAGATTATGATATTATGCCATCTTGTGTAAATGAGTTATGCATTCTGGGGAAAAAAACATGTGCAGGAGCATGGGGATAAAGCAATTGACGCACTGCAACAATTGAAGTGGCCCAAACTTGAGTGGCATTTCTTTAATGAGGGTACTGATACAATTACTCAAAAGATCATTTGCATGAACGTTTTTAACCTGAGCAAACAGTTCAGGTACATTTTCAGCACAAAATGCATTTTTAGATTATTTTATTTCTTTTTTTTGTTTTACAGTGCCATTGAGAGGCCCTCCTCCTGTTCTGAAGACTCCTCCTTATTCTTTGTCCATCCATTGGTCATTCTGGATTTTTATCTAGGAGGTAAAACAATACTTTTACTTTGTCTGCAATCTCTGCTGCATCATCCACTCGTGGAAGCTGAAATCTTTTTTTGTAGGAAAGTTACGTAAGTTCAGTGCAGATCTTTGCAAATTGTTTGTGTTGGCAGATACTCCTTTTTTCCTTTTTCCTTTTTATTGTTCTGTGTGAAAGCTTGGACTTTACGTTAAGCAGAGTGCAGGCAGGCCCATGTGGTATTAATGGATAATTTACATTTTTGTATGGTGGAGCACCAGGTTTCCTTATTTTCCTTGTGTTTGCGTACATTTTATCCAGATTTATCTTCATACGTTGGTGTATTTTATTATTTGGGGCTGAGTCTGCTGTGTATTTTTCACATTTTCACTGCGTCTGTGCTAGAGATTTTTATTAGTATTTGAGCTGCTTGTAGATGGCCTTCTATCTATGCCAATGTTTTTCATCTGTGCATTATCCATTTGGTGGGTAAGTTCAGGGTACCTCCAGGAGTTCAGGCCCATGTAGTTAGACATTTTCTTTTGCTCTTCCGTATATGCTTTGTGTGCTTTGTGTGTTTTTGTGAGATGGTGGATTCATTATTTTTGTTCAATTTTTAAACATATTTTGCAGGGGTAATTGTTTTGTTGGAGTCATTTTAATTTTAAACACTCATTTTAATATTTTTTCACTTTTTCAATTTTTCTGTGCTGTTAAATTGTCTTTTACATTATTTTTGTTGCTTTACCAGCGGGGTACTACTGCTCAAAGATAGGTCCACTCACAATTTATTTGTATATTTGTACAATCCTTTCCCTGAAATCCTGCAAGTTTGTGTTGGTGGAGGGAGAAGAAGGGGCTCTGCCAGAGTTGGGCAACCATGTTCTCTTTGTTTTCCATGTCTTCTTCCTTTACTGGACATGGTGTGTTAACTCTTTTGTGGAGCAGTGTTAATTATCATACGGGCTGGAAGGATGGAAAAGTGCTCTGCCCTGTGTGCCCAACTGTACTGTTGTCTGGATCCTTAATGCTGTTTTTTTAGCCATAGGTAAACATGGATCATGCATGTGAGCCATGACATAGGCCTGTCTCACAGGTTTCGGTCTTGTTGGACTGGGAGGAGCACCCAAAGCATGACCCTTAAAGTGGTGGAAGGGCGTTATGCAGCACAAGCACAGTGATGGCAGCATACTGTTCAGTGATCAGTTATAGGGAATAGGTCCTTTGTATGCTGTATCACAGGAGTGCATCCTACAGGCTCACTCACTTTTTTAATATTTCTGCTTGTGTGCTTAACCCAACCTTTACATCAGGTATATGTAGAGTGTTGGGCAGATCAGGAGTAGTGACCCTGTGCTGAACGTATGTGTACCTGAGAATGTTTCATTATATTCATTGAGCAGTATTCTGTAGTACATGTGAGATTAGTGCATGTGCTGAGTGTGTTTATGACATGCCATGAAAGATGTAGTACTGTACAGTGTACGTGCAATAAAAGCATGTGCTTGGAGTGAAGGGTTAACAGTTATGCTGCACCCACATGGGGAGTGTGTGTGCTGGTAGAGTGTGTATGTAAATGGCACACCCTGGTACAATACAGAGAAGCTGCAGTACTGAGCAGTGCACACAAACTGCCTGTGTGTCTATAGTGCCACAATGCATAGATGTAACAGTACTAGAGAACAAGTGTGCTGTGAATGTACACTAAGGGGCATATTTATACTTTTTGGTGCAAAACTGCACTAACGCTGTTCTGCACCAAAAAGTTTAGCACAGGCTTCCACCATTCCTGAGCACCAGCCGGGCGCCATATGTGGAATGGCGAAAGCCGGTGCAAAGGGTGGGCTAGCGTAAAAAAAACTAATTACGCTAGCTGGGTGGGGCTAGCGGTATGGGAGAAGGAGTTTTGCACCCAAAAAATGATGTTAGGCTGGTTAGAGTAAAAAAAGATGACTCTAACCATGCTAGTGTCATTTTCTGGTGCAAAACCACCCATACCACATGACTCCTGCCTTAGAAAAGACAGGAGTCATGCCCACCACCCCAATGGCCAGCAGAGGGGACCAGTATCGCCTGGGCATGGCCATTACACCCTGTACCATGCAGGGGGCCCCATGTTGGGCCCCTGATGGCACTTTAGTTTAAAAAGAATTACTTACCTATACTTACCCTACTTACCTGGGATGGGGTCCCACATCCTCCGGCGTCCCTCTGGTGTTGGTGGGGGTGTTCCTGGGGCTTGAGGAGTGCACCTGTGGACCTATTCCATGGTGTTTAACCATGGAAATGGGTCCACAGATTCCTTAACGCCTGGTCTGACCCAGGCGTTAAGTAATGGTGCAAAGCATGCTTTGCATCATTATTTGGCCCCTCCTCCTGCATGTGCGTCATTTTAGCATGGGGGATAAATATGGGGCAATGGGGGTAGCACCATTTTTTAGATGGGAATGCAAACCTTGCATCACATTGACGCAAGGTAGGTTCACGCCTCTAAAAAATGATGCAAACTCCAATATTTTGACGTTAGACATATCACCTCTTCTGAATACTCTCTGAGCCATGTACTATCATCTACCTGAGCCCATCTTTTAAAGAACCTAAAAACCAGTAGCAACCCTTTTTCTACTTTTGCTGTGCCGTCGCTGCACCATCGAGTGCTGCAATGGGCTGGCCACGCAATGAAAGGAGAGCACTGGTCAACCCATCCACCTCATGACAGACATGTGGACCAGTTTGCAAGCAACAGATTTTGTGTGCATACCTGCACACTGAGGGGCTTATTTGCTATTATTTTAAGTAAAACGTTGCAGCAAGGCTACATTGTGTGAAATGGAGGGAGCAAAGATATGGATGTTTTCTGCTCTTTCCTTGGCCTGGCACACTATGTTCTGCCTACTACCAAGGCAGGCATCCTTAAACTATAGTGCAAGGGTGCCTGCATTACAAGCAGGATTATTTGTGTGCAGAGAGAAAAAACCTCCTGCACAAAAATATCCAAGGAAGCATTTTCCTCTTTTTGTATGAGATGCAGAATGCATAATGCTTAGAAAGAGGAAATAACAAGGAGAACAAAAAGTTTGACCTTGTTAAGCCATCCTCTGGAAGGTGTACCAATGTGATGCAATCGCAGTTTTACTAACTTTAGTAAATCTGGAATTGCATAAAATTCATAAGTGAATGTGAGGGAATGCCCATGCTCCATTCTTGGAATTCCTCCCAGCTTGAAATGTAAGTTGCATTGGGTTACATTTCTTTAAAAAAGCATGCGAGGCAGAACAAATCACTCAGTGCCCAGCTTTGATTATCCTTCTGAATCCTGTGCATTGTCTTTGCGTCGCCTTGCCAAACCAATGACAACAGAAAGGTTTATTAAATGTTTGACTGAGTCTCTTTTAAAGGTGTTAACTAAAGTCTATTTGTTGTTCTCATCTTTGAGGATGCTTTTCAAGTCATTTGGTGACATGCAACACTTGTAATGTTTTCCATTGGGAAATCAAATCCAGCTGCCAATATTTTGGATTTTTTTTTATACTAATGTCTATAAATGGTATTAACCCAGACTTTTCTGTTTTATATATTTGTTGTCAATGATAATGACAGTAAAATTGCGAAAGTCATGGTTGATGAAGGATACTTCAGAGTCCCATGTGTAGTGCATTTTATTTACCTAATTGTGCAGGATTTTGTAAAAAAGAAGCAGTATTCTGCACCATACTGGTCACCTGTTGAATAATTTGTACTTATTTCAATTGTTCATTTACAGTTCAGAAGCAGCAGAGGATCATTGAGCATGCTAACAGAGTCCCTGTAAAAACCCTCATATGGAAGGTGCCATCTTGTTGGAACACTACTTTCTACTGCTGCAACACCTGTTTCAGAAATACAGGCCTATCAATGATTACGTACAAGAAAGGAGAGGGAATGCAACTGTCAAAACCATAATGATGGAGGTTGACAGATGGGAACTAGTGAATCCAAATGCTAATGCCACTTGAGATTTTTACACAGGAAATAAGCAAAGATGACAGTACCATGAGTCATGTGATTCTGTTGTTGCAAGTGCTGCAGAAGCATTTTCATAAGGTTTACCAATGCCAATGAAGAAGTAGCTGCTTTGGTCTAGCACATAATCCTTCATGTGTAAAGAAATCAAAGTTTGCAAAAAGAGTTGGTGTCATCAGAATAATAGATCTGTGCTACAATACTGAATTCACAGTACAAAAAAACTGGTTAATTTAATTATTTTTCAGAAATGGATGTCTTCATTTATAAGACTTAGATTTTCATGAATAGGGGTGACCTAAAAGATAAACAATATCAAATGGAAGGCCTTAGCAGACCTGAAATATTGCCTTCAAGCTTCAGAGAGAGCAATGTTGGGGTGTAATCAAGAAGTATGTTGAAACTGCAACAGCAGCAGCACCCATCAGTGGTAACACTATTGCCTGCTTTTAAACCTAAATCTGACAATTCAAAAACAACAAGGTGATGGATGGTATCCTTGAATTAATCAAAGCCACTGACAATTGCTCGGGCTGTATTCCAATCTATCGCTTTTTTGCCAACCATGTCACCTCAGTTTCGACCCAGCCATATGCAAATCACTCTTGACCCTGCTCCTCATGGGAACAATCCAGTCCAAACTGCCAGTCTAGGTTTTCCCTGAACTGGAACACAAACAACTTAGGACTTGCTTCACCCTAGTTAGAGTTTTTCAGCCAGGTACAGCTGTGCAAAGTGAGCCTGGGACCCACATCTGGGCAGTAAAAATAAGGTAATCAATGGAATGCTTCAAAACATCCCAATCCATCGTTTTGTTCCCACCATGTCACCTCAGTTTGTTACCAGCCATACGTAAAACAGTCATGACCTGCTCCTCATTGTAACAGTCCTGCCCAAACTGCCAAGCATAATGGGAGTGGTTTCAGGACTGGTTTCGGAGTCTCACCCTCCATCAGCCAGGCTATCTTGAATCCACTGGATTCAAGAGCACTGCACTCCCTGTAACTCATGACACAGTCTTTGCAACCCCTGTCTTCAGAGATGGCAAAATCAATGTCAGGAACACAGGTGCATCCCTATGGATGATGGGTGGGGCTCCACTTTCCTTGCTTCCAGTCAAGTTTTATTACACTGATAGTGAATAATATTTTGTTATTCACTATTAGTGTAATGAAGAATGGAGTACAATTAGCTGGAACATGACTCTCCTTGGCAGCTGAGGTAAGTTCAAAATGCAAGTGTATGTCGTATGGATGCTTGCAGGTGAGATTGTTTTGATTTGAGCGTATGTATGTGCAAATGTGTGTCTATGTGTGAGTAAAAGTAAAGGACCAATGGTGTGTTCTGTAATTTACACTACCCTTGACAATTTGATAAATTGACGTCCAGGCATGGAGTTGGTAAATTTTCTAGACAGGAATATGTGTTGTATCTATGGAGTTTCTGAATGAAAAAAAAACAGATTTTAATGTATGTGTGACTGATGAAGCACAAATTAAAATTTTCTCAAGATTTAAATGTCCTAATTATTTTCTCAAAAACCCTCTTAATATTATAAAAGAATGAAATACAGTTTATTTATGATTTACCTTTACAGTTAACAGCCATTTCTGCTTCTTGAAAATCTACATGGAAACTGGGATTTGGTGGACGAAACAGTCTTAAATATATATGCATGTGTCACATGACACAAAACTTTAATTTAACTTAGGGTTACTTTAGCTAAATCGATGTTCACAATCTTCCAAGCACTGTCTTCCTTGTGTAAAGAACACTACAGTGGCATAGGTTTGCAGAAATACATTTTAATGAAGCTGGGTGTGCCCTGTAAGCACCCAAACTAAAGAACAGGAATTAAAAAAATGTTCCATACATTACTAATCAAAAAATAATATGAAATGATTAAGGTGGTCATTACAACCCTGGCGGACGGTGTTAAAGCGGCAGTAAAACCGCCAACAGGCCGGCGGTAAAAATTGGAATTATGACCGTGGCGTGAACTGCCAACAAAGACAGCCACTTTAACACTCCGACCGCCACAGCGGTACAGACAAACAGTGCGGCGGTCACCGCCAACAGACAGGCGGAGGACAATGTACTGCCCACAGTATCACAACCTACCAATCCGTCACCTTTTCCGGGGCGGATTCACCGCAGATAAAAACACGGCGGAAACAGCCATTTAAAAGAGAAAACGCTCACCTCTACACACTCCAGGAGGAAGAGGGTCACCATGGAGCCGGAACTCCATATTCTGCCAGCAACAGTCTTCCTGCTCCTATACGAGGATCATCAACGCCGGCGGCGAAGAGCACGGTGAGTACTGCACCTACGACATAGGGGAGGGGGGAGGCAAAAACACAGGGACACACATAACCAACATTCCAACCCCCACCCGACCCTCACCCACTACAACACACACACCAATGCATATCTATACATTACAGTAACAACCCCAACCCCCCCGGAAGAATGCAAACACAAAAGGAAATCAGTTGAACCATTGTAATATATCAAAATACAGTAAGCAAATATATACATATATATATACACATTAAACAAAACATACACCACGATTAGTAGTGCAGGTAATGCACCATTCATTGTCCGTGGACCACACGGCCCAAAATGCATGGGCGAGGCCCACACAAGATACCTGATCAAAACGGAGAGAACACTGCTGGGGCATCAGATAGGAATACAACAGGCACCACAGGGGGAAGGGAAGGGGGAGCACCTCAGCCGGATGAGTGCACCACGCCAGATCCACGAGGGGGCTCCATGCCCATTGATGTATCCTGGGGAGTGCAAAGCCACAGTCTCTCAAGTCTCACAAGTGGGTGGTTTGCCCACTGATTTATCCTGGGGAGTGCAAAGCCACAGTCTCTCAAGTCTCTACAGTGGGTGGTTTGCCCACTGTTCAATCCTGGGGAGTGCAAAGCCACAGTCTCTCAAGTCTCTGCAGTGGGTGGTTTGCCCACTGTACCATCCTGGGGAGTGCAAAGCCACAGTCTCTCAAGTCTCTGCAGTGGGTGGTTTGCCCACTGTACCGTCCTGGGGAGTGCAAAGCCACAGTCTCTTAAGTCTCTACAGTGGGTGGTTTGCCCACTGTTCAATCCTGGGGAGTGCAAAGCCACAGTCTCTCAAGTCTCTGCAGTGGGTGGTTTGCCCACTGTACCGTCCTGGGGAGTGCAAAGCCACAGTCTCTCAAGTCTCTGCAGTGGGTGGTTTGCCCACTGTACCATCCTGGGGAGTGCAAAGCCACAGTGTCTCAAGTCTCTACAGTGAGTGGTTTGCCCACTGTTCAATCCTGGGGAGTGCAAAGCCACTGTCTCCCAAGTCTCTGCAGTGGGTGGTTTGCCCACTGTACCATCCTGGGGAGTGCAAAGCCACAGTCTCTCAAGTCTCTGCAGTGGGTGGTTTGCCCACTGTACCATCCTGGGGAGTGCAAAGCCACAGTCTCTCAAGTCTCTACAGTGGGTGGTTTGCCCACTGTTCAATCCTGGGGAGTGCAAAGCCACAGTCTCTCAAGTCTCTGCAGTGGGTGGTTTGCCCACTGTACCATCCTGGGGAGTGCAAAGCCACAGTCTCTCAAGTCTCTGCAGTGGATGGTTTGCCCACTGTTCAATCCTGGAGAGTGCAAAGCCACAGTCTCTCAAGTGGATAACAGTCTCTACTGGTTCTGGAGGGGGACTGGTGCCGAGAGTGCAGCACACACCCCGTGACGGTCCCAGTTGCGTCACTGTCCCTGCCGCAAATGGGCTAGCGGTGCATTCCATGGCGGTCTTTGCCCTGTTCAGCGGTCCCTGGCCTGTTCAGCGGTGCTTGCGTTGCCAGTGTCAGACCTGTTCAGTGGTGCATTCCATGGCGGTCTTTGCCCTGTTCAGCGGTCCATGGCCTGTTCAGCGGTGCTTGCCAAGGCGATCCTTCAATGCCCAGCAGGGTTGTGGCTGGCAGTCCTTCATGGGTCAGCTGGGCTGTGGCTTGCGGGGCCCTCCTGGCCAGCTGGGCTGTGGCTGGCGGTGGCCTCCTGGCCACTGACTCTGGGGCTGGCGGTGGCCTCCTGGCCACTGACTCTGGGGCTGGCCTCCTGGGCAGCGACTCTGGCGGTGGCCTCCTGGCCAGTGACGATGGGGCTGGCCTCCTGGGCAGTGGCTCTGGCGGTGGCCTCCTGGCCAGTTACGATGGGGCTGGCCTCCTGGGCAGTGACTCTGGCAGTGGCCTTCTGGCCAGTGACGATGGGGCTGGCCTCCTGGCAGTGGCCTCCTGGGCAGCGGGGAAGATGGCGGTCCTCTCCGCCGTGCTGCTCCTCCCAGACTTTGGAGATTTCTTCTGCTCCTTCCCCACCTTGGGAGGAGTCCCAGCTGAGTCGACACTCCTCCCGGGACCCTTGTGAGCGGCTTTGCTAGCTGGAGTCTTCCCCCTCTCCCGCCGGGCACTGTCCAACTTCTGGTGCTTCACGGGGGGGGGACTGGCTGTGCTGTGGCTCCGTGCCACACTGGCTGTCCTGGTGGCCGGTGCACTCCACATACCTGTAACAACAGGCACCACTGGTCCCGGAGATTTTTTGGCTGAGGTGCTAGTACGGGACCTATGAGTTGGACGGGGAGGGGTGGTGGGAAATAGGTTAAGGGGGGGCCAGGAAAAGTTTTTGGGAGACACTGGCACAGGTAGATGGAGGGGGTTTGGGAGTGAAGGAAGAGGTGGTGGTTGTAGGAGGTTTACGTTTTGTGGATTTGGGTGCAGGTGCATGGGCTGGAGGCTGTCGTGAGGTGGATGGCTGTTGGGTGGGTGTGTGCCTGCGTTTGTGTATCTTCGGAGGGGGCGTCACAGACACACTGGGAGAGGACACAGGGGACGTGTAAATGGGAGTGGGGGTGGTGAGTGCACGTGAGCGGGGTGTGGTGGTGGGTGTGCTGGTGCGGGACGTAGTGGCTGTAGTGGTAGTGCATGCAGGTGTGAGTGTAGATGAGACTGGGAGGGAGGAGGGAGACGACGAGGAGGGGGACACAGTGGAGGCAGTGGATGTTGGTGTGTCTGTATGTGTGTGATGCTTGCATGAGTGCCTGTGGGATGTGTGGTGCTTATGTTTGCCTGAGCTTCCCTTGTGTGTTGACGTGTGTACATGCTGGTCTGTAGGTGTGCTTGGGATAGGCTGAGGTACAGGGGATTGGGTCGGGTGGAGGAAGTTGGAGGGGGGAGGCTAGACACAGGGACAATGGCTGCCATCAGTGCTGAGGCCAGAGTTAGCAGGGTTCGATGAAGGGCAGCCTGACCAGAATGAATGCCCTCCAGGAATGCATTTGTGTGTTCAATTCCCTTTCTACACCCTAGATGGCATTCAAAATGGTAGACTGCCCAACAGTGAGAGACCTGAGGAGGTCAATGGCCTCCTCACTGAGGACAGCAGAGGTGACAGAGGCAGGGGCTGAGGTGCCTGGGGCGAAGGTGATGCCCACCCTCCTGGGTGAGCGGGCACGGGGCAAAGGCTGGGGGGCTGCTGGGAGGGCAGCGCTGGTAGGGGGGGTGGTGGCTGTACCCCGTCCACGAGCTTCTCCAACTCCTCTGCAGTGAAGGCAGGGGCCCTTTCCCCAGACGCACAAGCCATAGTCTCTTCCAGACCGAGGTCACAGCAGCACTTGCAGTGTAGGTCCTCTCCTGTCGAAGATCAGGTATCGAGTGATTGAACAGATAGAAAATGATGGTCATGTCCACGACGGTCACGTCCGCGGTGGTGCGTACCATCACCGCCGGCGTACATCGTCATTGGCTCCTGGGACCCATAGGGTCCAATGTTAACCAATGCAGCATTGCGCCGTGGTCTTCGACCGCCTACCGCGACGGTGTACAACGCCAGCGCAATTACCTCACATCCCATTGTCCCACTTTAGAGGACAGGCAGCCGCCATTTCAGGGGCCCACATGCCCTAATTACCAACTACGTCATACAGACCTAGGCCTTGTCGCACAACACAAATACAGGCCACATTGTGTATGAATGGTGTTCTGTGTAGACTGTGGGTACATACCTCTGAGTTGTTTGACTCTGTGGTCGCTGTTGTCATTCCTAGGCACCGTCTGCTGGGACATGTGAGGAGATGGCAGAATCCTCCGGTGTACCGACTGCTGGTGGACCTGTCGACAATGGAGGAAAGACATTTGATCATCACCTACCGGTTTGACTGTGCCACAATCCAGGAACTGTGTGCCCAGTTGGAGCCTGACCTGATGTCAGCAATCCGTCATCCCAAAGGGATCCCCCTTCAAGTGCAGGTGCTATCAGTGCTCCATTTCCTAGCAAGTGGGTCATTTCAAACAACAGTGGCCATGGCATCAGTGATGTTCCAGCCTATGTTTTCCAACGTGCTGTCCAGAGTGTTGTCTGCCCTGCTGAAACACATGCGGAGCTACATCGTTTTCCCTCAGGTGGAGGATTTACCTACAGTTAAAGGTGACTTCTATGCCCTTGGATATATCCCTAACATCATAGGTGCCATTGATGGGACCCATATAGCTCTGGTCCCCCCCCCACAGGAGTGAACAGGTGTACAGGAACCGGAAGAGTTATCATTCGATGAATGTACAGATGGTATGTTTGGCAGACCAGTACATCTCCCAGGTAAATGCTATGTTCCCTGGCTCTGTGCATGACGCCTACATCCTGCGGAATAGCAGCATCCCTTATGTGATGGGTCAACTCCAGAGGCACCGGGTGTGGCTATTAGGTGACTCTGGTTACCCCAACCTGTCATGGCTACTGACCCCAGTGAGGAATCCCAGGACCAGGGCAGAGGAATGCTACAATGAGGCACATGGGCAGACTAGGAGGGTGATCGAACGCACCTTTGGCCTCCTGAAGGCCAGGTTCAGGTGCCTGCATATGACAGGTGGATCCCTATTCTACTCACCAAAGAAGGTGTGCCAGATCATTGTGGCCTGCTGTATGCTTCACAACTTGGCTTTGCGGCGACAGGTGCCTTTTCTGCAGGAGGATGGTCCAGATGACGGTGTTGTGGCAGCTGTGGAGCCTGTGGACAGTGATGAGGAGAAAGCAGAGGAAGAAGACATTGACAACAGGGACTCAGTTATCCAGCAATATTTCCAGTGACACACAGGTGAGAACACATTCCTGCCTACTACAAGTACTTTCACACTTCTACCTCTATCCTGTCTGTCGATTTCAACCAGTATAT
Source organism: Pleurodeles waltl (assembly GCF_031143425.1). Taxonomy (NCBI): domain Eukaryota; kingdom Metazoa; phylum Chordata; class Amphibia; order Caudata; family Salamandridae; genus Pleurodeles; species Pleurodeles waltl. The sequence goes on from NC_090444.1 coordinate 1,220,389,561, forward strand.
GGTAACTGAGTTGTACATTTCCCTTACGGTTTCACAGGTGTGGTTTCCAACGTGTGTCGTCTGCTTAGATTCCTCATGGATTTGAAATGTGTGACATAGGTATGTTGACATTACATTTGAAAACACATTTTGTCACTGTCATTGCTAATACACATTTTCGACATCACAGACTGACTCCAGATTGTTTTGTGCTTCAAGGGTGTTTATTGAAGTTCTAAATATTGGAGGGGGTTGTAAGATGGGCTGGGGTGATGGTGGAGGAATGTCCATGGCAGAGTCCAGCCTATTAGTCTCACAGGTGCATTGCCCATATGGGCATAGGAAGTGGAGCTGGGGCAGTTTAAATATGGACAGGGTTACAAAGTGGGACAGTGGGATGACAATCAGAGTGGTCTAATTTCTTGGCAGGGGTCTTGGCATCGTGCTCTGTCTTGTTCCTGGATCTCAGGGACCGCTTGCGGGTGGTTCTCGGTCTGCAGGGGGTGGGGTGATGGTGTGGTGGTCCTGTGGCGGTGCCTCCTGTCCACTAGCACCGGTGGAGGTGGTGGGCAGTTCATCGTCCAGGCTAGTGTCAGGGGCCCCTTGGAGTGCCACAGTGTCCCTCCTGGTGTTCAGTATTTCCTTCAGCACCCCTACGATGGTGCCCAGGGCGGAGCTGATGGTTCTGAGTTCCTCCCTGAACCCCAAATACTGTTCCTCCTGCATGCGCTGGGTCTCCTGAAACTTGGCCAGGACCGTTGCCATCGTCTCCTGGGAGTGGTGGTATGCTCCCATGATGGAGGAGAGGGCCTTGTGGAGAGTGGGTTCCCTAGGCCTGTCTGCCCCCTGTCGCACAGCAGCCCTCCCAGTTCCCCTGTGTTCCTGGGCCTCCGTCCCCTGGACCGTGTGCCCACTACCACTGCCCCCAAGTCCCTGTTGTTGTTGGGGTGGTGGGTTATCCTGGGTTCCCTGTAGTGGTGGACACACTGCTGATTGACCTGTCCTGGGGACGGAGGTATGGGCCCGCTGGGTGGGTGCTGTGCTGGTGTTACCAGAGGGTAGAAAGTCTGTGGTGGGCTGTGCCTGTGTGAGGGGAACCGACTGTCCCGAGGCCCACGATGGTCCGGGCTGGTCATCTGGATCCAGTTGGACAGAGCTGCTGTCATCACTGTGGGCCTCTTCTGTGGGTGGGGTGGAGATGTCTGGACCCTCCTGTCTGGTGACATTGGGTAGTGGTCCTGCAGGGGTGTAAAAGCATGATTATTGCATGTGTGTGTGTCACGGTGTGCAATGGGTGGGTGAGCGTGTACCCCAGTGCTAGCATTCCTGTGTGGGGGCTTGTGTGATGATGGTTGAGGGGGGTGTTATGGGTATGTGCAGTGGGCATGCTTTAGTGATCGGTGTCCATGCTTTGTTGTGTCATGCAGGGCTTGGTGTTGGGATGTGTGGTTTGTGTTATTAGTACATTAGTGAGGAGTTAGAGTGATAGGGGAGGGGGTGAGGGTGAGGGTCTGTGATAGCATGCAGGTAGGGTGGGGGATATGGTAGTTAAAGGTTTGACTTACCAGAGTCCATTCCTCCACCTACTCCTGCGAGGCCCTCAGGATACAGAATCTCCAAGACCTGCTCCTCCCATGTGGTTAGTTGTGGGGGAGGAGGTGGGGGTCCTCCGCCAGTCCGCTGTACCGCGATGTGGTGTCTTGAGACCACGGAACGCACCTTCCCCCATAGGTCGTTCCACCTCTTCCTGATGTCGGCCTCATTTTTGGAGTGCTGTCCCACTGCGTTGACCCTGTCGACTATTCTTCTCCATAGCTCCATCTTCCTTGCAATTGAGGTGTGCTGCACCTGTGCTCCAAATAGCTGTGGCTCTACCCGGACGATTTCCTCCACCATGACCCTGAGCTCCTCCTCCGAGAACCTGGGGTGTCTTTGCCGTGCCATGGGGTGGTGTAGGTGATGTGTGAGGTGGTGTATGTGGTGATAAGTGTGGTGATATGTAGTGGTGTGTGGTGTTTTGTGCGTGGAAGTTGTGTGGGTGATGGTGTTGAGTGCCTGTGGATGCTGTTGTTCTTGCTGGTGCTGTCTCTCTCTGGCCTTCTTTCCGAAATTTTTGTCATAGGGGTTTGTGGGTGATGTGGGTGTGTGTTTTATATAGTATTGGGTGTGTGGGAGTGGTGTGTGTATGTGTATCAGGTGTGTGTATTTCGAATTGTCCAATGTGGCGGTGTTTTGTATGTGTGTGTGTATTTTGAGTGCGGCGGTGTGTACCGCCAATGGGATACCGCAGTTGAAAGACCGCTGCGTGGATTCGTGTGTCGTGATAGTGTGGGCGTATTTCTGTTGCCGTGACGGTGGAGGATTTGTTTTCACCAGTTTATCACTGACCTTTGGTGTGGCAGACTTGTGTCGGTGTCTGGATTTTGTCGGATTTCGAGCTGTGGGTCGGAATAGCTGTGGCGGAATTCCGCGGCGGTGTGTTGGCGGTCTTCTGCACGGCGGTAAGCGGCTTTTACCGCCAATGTTGTAATGACCCCCTAAGTCTTCTGTAAAAGATGAAAGTTTGCATCTTTTAGTGATGTTACCCACAGTACCACAGTACAGAAATACCCAGTGGCAGTTGGTGAAATATTTTACTAAAGGGGCGTAAAACAAACACTAAGGGCCTCATTATAACATTGGCGGCCACCAAAAGACCGTCGCTGAGGCTGCCAGCTGTTAGCCGGATTATGACCACAGCAGGATTTCAGCCAGAAGGATGGCAGAAATCCGTTTGTGGCCATGCCGGTGGATGGCGGTAAGGTGGCGCTGCTGCCAGCAGCAGCACCACACCAGTAGACCACCGCAGACTGTATCATGACCCATGATATGGCCTGGCGGTGTTCTGCAGGTGGGCGCTGCTGCTGCCAGCTGCGCCCGTCCCATCTCTTGCCGGAGGACCCCCTCACAAAAGGTAAGTTGGGTGCTCCGACAGGGAAGGCTGATGAGGGGTGTTGTGTGTGTGTGTGTATGTCTGTGCGTGCTTGAATGCGGGTGTGTGTTGCGTGTTGTGTGTGTGTGCATGTATGGATGTGTGAGTGCATGTATGTTGTATTGTGCGTATGCATGTGCGCTTGTATGTATGTAAGTCTGTGCGAATGGGTGTGTGTGCTTGTAAATGAAGGTGCATGAATGAAAGGGGTCTGGAGAGGGCAGGTGGGGAAAAGTAGGGAGGGGAGACCCCATCAGTGACAGGGAAGGAATTCCCTGTTACTGATAGTGCCTACCACCATAGTTTTCATGGCGGTATGAAAGACATGAAAACCATGGCAGTAGGCGGGGTCATAATCCCGCAGGTGGGCTAGTGATGGCCGCCGGGTTGGAGAGTGAAGTCTCCAGCCCGGTGGTCGTTACTGCTGTGGCGGTCGGTGTGGTACATGGCTGTTTGGCTTGAGCAAAACCGCTGATGTCTTCATATGGGGAAGAGTACCACCAGCCTGTTGGCAGTACTTTTCTCCATATTTTTTCAATAGTTAAACTTACCTTATACTGCTGCCAGCATGTTCAGCAGCATGTCCTCGTTGTTACTAGCTCTTGACCAGACTCCAGTCTGAGCAGGAGGTCCCACAACCACCTCCTTTATCCAATCAAAATGCTGCCCACATGCTGTTAAGCAGCTGGCTGGAGCGAGCTGCCTCAGAGCTCCAAAAAGCACTGGAGGCCTGTGCCTGCTCTCCAGCCCAGCTGCCTAATACAGCTGAGTTGGAGTAGTTTGAATTGCGCATGTCGGTTTGCAGGAGCAAACTGACATGCATGACAGTCAAGATATGTGTCTGAGGTGCTGGGTATCAGAAATGTATGGATGTTGTCAACATATTTGGCACAGCACATGTTACTGCACTGTGTGCCACACGTTGCACAAATTTACTCTGGACATGCTACAAGTAATGCTCTTGTGTCAAGGTCTTCAGGGGGCTAATCAGTGAGACACTTGCAACATTAAGTGAGGTTCCAGCCATGCAAGGAGCTTTTTGAGAAGGCCAGCAATCAGTTGAGTACTCATGGAGATTTCAGCTCTTCTGCAGATGGATGTGGGACATGGCTATAGATTGTAGCAAACAAGATGTGTGCATATGAACCTACATAATGTACCCATCATGGTGAGTGTCAGAGAGCATGGTCACATCATGTGTGTATGAGATGTGCATGCTTAGTGTTTACCTGGTACTAAGGAGATGTTTGAAGTTTGTGCACAGATAGTGTACAACATTGGATAGACGTTATCCCTGCAACATGAACAATAAATCGCAGATGCTTGAGAGGCAGATTAGTATAGATTTGGGACTTGACATTGTTTTAGGATGTCTGATGGACAACATGTGTCATCCGAAGATGCTGTTTCCATTGCATGCTTGTTCTTCCTCTAACCAACACAGTTTTTGATCACAAGTTCTCCTCATGTTTTAGTGGCATCAATGACTCCAGCACAGAAGCGTGCCTTTGAAAAGAGGGCAGTGAGATACAGGCACATCTGTGAGTCCAGAAAGGGTATTGAAGGATAGACAAATGATATAGGCGGGAGAAAACATCGGGGTGGTGGCAGGCACTTCCGCATGGAGGACCAGCCAAACAGCCTTCACAGAGCACCAAGAAGAGTGCAATCTCAACGCAGAGGGTCAGGGTGGGTCTGCAGGTTTCACCCCCTCAACATTCATGGCACCTACCACAACAGCATCCCAAAAACAACCACCACCAGCTGCCACTGGTTCACATTTTAAAAGCGAGATGTGCAAGGACATGGCTGACTTAAAATCAAGGTTTGACAAACTAGAGGCAAATGGGCGCAACTACAAACTGCTGAAATTGATGAAGAAGAAGCTGAAGAAGCTCTAACTTTGGACAGTTTCATCTTCCAAGTTCCATCCCTTCCCTAGTTTTAATTGTAAATAATTTTAGTGGGTATTAGCTGGGTAGGCATAGTTAAGGTATCATAGGGTAGGTTAGATTTAGGACATAGTTAATGTAGTTGTGGGTGGGTTTTTTGATTATTTTTTGTTTAGGGGTGTTGGGGGTATGTATGGGGTAAATGTTAAAAAAAATACAAAAACACACAAAAAAAAAGAAATAAAAATATATATATTTTTGTTAGGCAATATGTTTAGTAAGTCTATGTTTCGCTTTAGTTTATGTTGCCCTTCTTGTCTATTTTCTCTTAAGGGTGGTGGGTGGGCCAACGTTTATTGTGTGGCACTACATGTATAAGATAAGTTTAAAATAGGATATTTAGCTGCAGGGATAATTTAAGATAAATTAGTATAGGTTAGGTTAACATATGTTAGTGTGTAGGTTATGTTTTTGATAGGTAGTGTCTTTTAAGATCAAATACATCTTGTTAGTTTTCTACAGTATGGTGTCCATGATAATTGATTGTCTCGGTGTTATCATGTCTGCACTGCATTTGGGTGTGCATTCAGTATTGATTTACATGCATGACTATGTGCTTCCCCTATGACCCAGGACCTGTCAGATTGGCAGCGATAGGACATCAGCTACCCAATACACTTTTCAGCGCAGTTCTTGATACTCTGATTGTATATGGATACAAATTCTAAGACAGGTAAACATGTAAAATCTATTGTTTGTGCTAAGTTCTGTGACATTTATTATTGAAAGGTTTAGCACACTGCACTCCACCTCATTTGGGAAATGGATACTGGCACACAAATCGCTGCCCCCTCACAGTTTTTACATATGCCTATTTTGTTGGTCACATCAATGTTGTACTTGTACAATCATCAGGGATACTTCCAGGCACTTGTATTCTGAACCACACATGCCATATTTGAACTTGCATGGTACCTGTTTATCACATGCTTGGAAGACTCAGACAAAATGCTATCAGTAACCTCAATCATGTTTGGGTCTATATGTGTGGCTTTGTGTCAGACAGAAAGCCACACATGTCCTTTTGTTCTCTAGTCCGTGTCCTAGCTTCAAACATACATTTGAAACAGTTGATGGATCACAGAAAAAAACATTACACATGTGATTATGGTAATTTATTTATATGTACAAGTTTTGTACTAAATGATGTACAATGTACAGTTCACTTGCCCCAAGAGAGATCCCAAGCCATTGAATGTCCAGTCAGAGTCCGGGGGTGAGGGACATGTCATGAGACGTGTGTTGGAGAGGTGAGAATCAGTGAGGAGGTGTCCAAATTGACAATAGGTAGGAATTGAGACTATGGCAGTCCAGGCATGATGAGTCAACAGTGGAAGAGTGAAGAGGGCACGTTGGCAGTGGCCACCAAACTGGCATGATCTTAAGCACAGAACTAAAGAGATACCGTCCATGTGGCACACACTGTAGATACCAGGTGTTTTTTCTAGTGAATGTTGTTCCTTTCACATCTTTATCCTCTGATGTGTGTTGCCTCCTGTGCCATGGGTGGTGGTGTTGAAGTTGAGAGGGGTACACACACATCAGGGGATAGAAATTTGGGACCAGAGATCTTGGCAGCTGCCATTTGTGTGAAAGCGAAAGGCATCACTGCAGCAAGGAGGAACTGCTGGTTTCGCAATACAGCAGCTACATCACAGTGATAGGCAGCCATGTTTTCATTGAAGGAGACCAAATCCCTCTACATGGACTCCATTACATTTTGGATGTTCCCAGCCTGTCGTCAATAATGCTGCTGCCACTTTGGAAGGGCAATTGTTTCAGCGCCTGCCTCAGGACAGCAGCTATGTCGTCCAGGGACTGCTAGAGTCCAAATGGCAGAGAGTGGGGGCCTCTGATGGCAGCAGAGTTGTCCTTATTTGGACTGAGGCACCTCTGTACTCCCTCTAGGCTACCCGTCATGGTGTCCATCCCTACCTGCACCTGCTGTGCCAGCTCACACTGGACTCCTACGGCTGTCCTCTGAAAGGCAATGTCTGGGTCCCAGAGTCCAGGGCCATGGCTGGAGTGGTCGGTGCAGTGTTTTGTTGTTGGGTGGTTCATGTGGAGACCACGCAATGCTGTGTGTCCTCCCTGTGACTGGAGGTGGTGTCTGGAATGAACTCAGGACTTCCTGGAGAGTGTCAGCATTGACGATCGGCAGCTGATTATCCAGATCATCAGAAAAATCCAGGGCAGGCAGCTCCGCAGGATTTAAGACTTCATCCTCTGCAATGGGATAATGTAAAGTCAATATTGGACTGTGGTGGCTGTTGACATGAGTCATCATTCACTTGCTACTGGTGGCTTTGTGACATGGTACAGACCCACACATCAAGGCACACATTTTTGGACCCCTAGTGGCACTCTGTGCCACCTGAGCATCATTGCAATGGAGTCACCATTGGCACAATCTGCCAGCCCACATTCCCCGCTGTGTTACCCTCGCCTTGATTGCTTTATCATGGTCTTCTGCATATGTTCCACTTTCATTGATTTTACTGTATTACATATACATGCTATGGGTGTTGTTAGGGATCAGTGCACACACCACAAACAGAGATGTACAGAATATTTTGCATTCGGTTTTAGAGATATTTGAGTAAGTAACTTACTCTTCTGTCACCCTAAGTGTGTTGGAGTGAAGGAAGGGTCTGAGCTGTCAACATGCATCTTCTTAGCCAATTTGAGCCATGTGTACAGCATCCTGCACCACCCATTGTGAGATTCAGCCACATTGTGTGTATGTGTGCAAACAGGGATTTCTCCCTTCTTGCAGAACACCACTCATACATGCATCACAGGTTTCCTTGTTGCAGAGCTTCAAGGATGCCAGCATCATTGAAATGAGCGATGTTTTGCTGGAAGGTAGACCTTCATGTTTGCAACCATACACATGTGGCGGTCCATTGTTACGTTGTGTGGTCCAGGATGCTGAACACATGGCTTAAAGTGGCGAGGGGAATACATGTGTAAAGCCCACCGACTTCCACCACTCAGACAACACACGTAAGGTGGCATAAGGACGTTACACATTTTGAGGCTTGTTGATGTGTGGATGCATCATGTTGGGACACCACATCAGGGGTGGTATTGTAGTCATAGTACTGGTGAATTACATTGTTGTAATCCTATTGTGGACTACCCTCAATGTGTATTGAAATCATCATCAATCATTGTAAGTGGCAGACAGCATTCTTGTGGGTTGAATTTGCAAGATGTGTACCTGCCTGCACATGTGCATTAGGACTGGTGAGAGCGACAACCCTTCATCATGCAGTCTCTATGGCAAAGATGGTATTGTCTGTCATATGTTTTAACATAAACATGGTTAATGAAGTAATGCACTGACCACTACACACCTCTGCACATTTAAAATGATGCAGCACAACACTGCAATTGAGGTATTGCACTGTCTTTCTTCATAAATGGGTGCATATGTGCCACATAATCTGGACACAGACATCGTTGTGCTCTACCAATGCATCTTTTTGTTAACGTACACTCCAGTGACGGATAGTAAAGGCTCATAATTGCCATGCCAAGGTAAGGCAGCTTGCATACCTTATCCTGTCCTAAATCTCAAGTTCCCCTCTCACACCTGACACAGCATGCAGTAGACATTCCATGTGTATATTTGGGATCCTTCCATGCAGCACATGTGTGACCCACCCAGCTTCTGATGCCTTTTCAAATATTGCACATCTGTATTTGGTTTAGTGTAGTCCAGGAACTCAAGGATGGTGTGTGAGTGACAAGTGGGTGTGCGACAAGTTTGTATTTCCAAAGATTGTAGTTGTTCATTGTGCATCGCACATAGGGCACACTTGCTGTGTATTTTGTTGATTGATCTCAGACCACTATTTTCCTAGCAGCCCCCTTGCCCAAATCAGCAATGCCATGGAAACATCTTATTTACATTACTGGTCACTATGGTGGACATTTCCCCAGTAGCCTCAGGATTCTTGTCACTAATGTGGTGCTTTACTGCATTGGCACCATATATTGTCACTAGTGCAGCAAAGCACAGGGAGGCTCCATCACTTAGAGTCCGTGTGTCACTTTCACATATACCTTTTGGCAGGCCTCACAAATTAAGTTTACAGATAGCACAATGCAATCTTTATGAAATGTCTGCCCCATTTGTTCTTCTCTCCCTGCCTAAGAAATATTTTCTTGCATACATTGTAAAAAGCACAGGCATATTGTGGTGCAAAGATGTACAAAGTGGATCTATGCATGCATTGTGTGAGTTTGTTAAGGTAGCACTAGGGGAATGGGTGACTTGAGTACACATTGACATTATTCAATATGATGCTAATGTTGCAGTAAGGGCTTGTAAATATGTGCCTAGTGAGACCACTTGTAGCTGATGTTATGCATGAAGGTGCCCCTTAGTGGAAGACACCAACCATTCCCAATACAAAGGCAACATTGCTAGCCGGTGACATGGAAGCTACTTGTACAGCAGCACAGATGATGATCACAGACATGCCCCACATGTTGTGTCAGATTACTTTTATGGCTATTTCCAGTGGTGCATGGAAGCAGCTTGCAGTTCTTGTTGGCCCACCCTTGCAACAAGTGCTGTACATATTGCCCAGTGAGTATTACACATCGGCAGGTGGTTCAGTTGCAACAGTGTAGGGATTAATGTGAAGGTTGGGTAATGGTCTGTGCATATAGAAGGTAAAGTTTGAACGCATAAGAAGTGTTTGGGCATTATTATGTCCCGATGCTACCCTTTTGATGCATTCAGTATGTCTTATGTGCCTCCCCCTTCCGCCATTTGTTAGTTTCAAGATTGTCCCCTACCACAACTTACCCTCCATTTGTGATCTGTCTTGGAAGTCTGGACTGTCCGGTCCTGCGACTCTGATAACCAGCTCCTCCAGACCGACCGCTGTCACCATCTCCTGCAGGCCATCCAGGTCCTCTGGGATCCAGGACTTCCACATCCAGTCTACAGTGCTGCCTTTCGGTTCTTTGCCAATTTCTCTTTAGTTCTGCGCTTGCAATCATGCCAGAGCTTCTTGCAATCGATGACAGTCTTCTTCACCTCTGCCACACTGTTGACTTTATTGACAATTGACAGTCTTATAGCCTCCTTCCTACATATTGGCAACTTGGAGGTGACAAAGAGCTGGTGATGGTACTCCATCACCTCTCTGACCAAGATATCATTCTCCCTGTCACTGAAGCAACACTTCTGCTTCTTTTTCTCCTTCTCCTGGGATTTGCTGGTCCATCCTGGCTTGTACTGGGCTGAATGGGTCCTCTCTGGGGTCTCTCCTGTCCTGCATTCTCCGTCCTGGGTCCTTGTGGTTGTTTTTCTTTCTCACAGGCTTTTTATATGCTAATGCTGCAAAATGTGGCACCTTCATGTTTGGCAAAAAAAATGTGCAGCTAATCATGCTAACGCAACTTTCGCAGCATTAGCGTAATTTTGCCTTGCAACGTGTCGCAAAGGTTAGCGTCATTGTTTTTTACGCTAACCTTTCCTTAGCGTCATTGTGCACAATTTTCTAAATACGGTGCACGGATGGCAAAAGGAAATGTCATTAGGTGGCGTTCTTTTTTTGATGCACATCTGTGATAGTGCAGTTGTGCATAATTTTTCTCAAATCTGGCCCTTAGTTCGTAAGACATAGGCATACTTCAGCTTTTATTATTAACTTTGGGGATTGACAAAGCATGTAGCTCTCAACTTATCCACAACAAAAAGGTATAAGTGTGAATTTAAATATAAAACATGCATTTGATAATTACTTTCTCTAAGTGCTGTTTCAACACCGAACAATCTAAATTAAACATATGTTAAACAAATGTGAGCTACACTTATCCATCATATTCATAAAAATTGTTTTAGGAGTTCTGCTCCTTCATTTCTATGTAAAGTAAATGTATATATCAAGACAACTGGTAATGCTCATTTCCATTTGACTTATTTTACCATTAGCAAAGGACGTTGATCAAGACTCAGGGCCTGATTCTAACTTTGGAGGACGGTGTTAAACCGTCCCAAAAGTGGCGGATATACCACTTACCGTATTACGAGTCCATTATATCCTATGGAACTCGTAATACGGTAGGTGGTATATCCGCCACTTTTGGGACGGTTTAACACCGTCCTCGAAAGTTAGAATCAGGCCCTCAGTTGCAGGACTATTCAGCAAATACAGCACATACAACTTTGAATGGAAGAGAATAGTGCCACAGAAGCCCCCTAATGCACACCAAAGAAAGGAACATGATGAACAAAGATGGTAAAGGAAGAGCATTGAATTAAGAAAGATTCAAGATTTCTTTGTTCGATCTCATAAAATCAGATCTTAAAAGATTTGTCACAATACAATTAACATACAATAAATAGCTAAAAAATAATACAGCCCATACAGTAAGTAAAAGTAAAACACACATAACATTTGAGATCAAAATGTTAAAAACAGCTTGAAAAACAGCAGGGCTGTAAGGACAATTCATGGAAACTTCATAGCTTGATGTAGCTGCAGTGCACATTAAAAAAAATAACCTACTGCATTACAAACAACAGGACAATCTAGTTGTTGCTAGAGTAATAAAGCAACCGTGCATTTGCAGAACTTCAATTTCTGGAGCACTGGGGCTAGAAAATGTCTGATGAGAGGAAGATAACATGTAGAAAATATAACAAGGTGCATCAGGGTCTGAGGGGGTGAATCATCACATTTGCATAGACATATTTCTGAGGTGTCAAACTGCCCCTGGGGGAAGCATAGCAGCCACCTGATAAACTCTAATCTAAAGAGGGTCATCAGCATCTTTTCTCATGTGCCCATAGTCATGGTGCAGATATGGAGCCACCCCTTGTATGGTTTGCAGGAGACAGAGGCCCTGATTTATACTTTTTGGTGCAAAACTGCACCAATGCAATTTTGCACAAAAAGTTTAGCACCGGCTTGCACCATTTTTGAGCACCAGCCGGGCATCATATTGATGGAATGGTGTAAGCCGGTGCAAAAGGTAGGCTAGCATAAAAACAAAATGACGTTATCCAGGTGGGGCTGGAGGTATGGACGAAGTGGGTTTTGCCCCCAAAAATGACATTAGGCAGGTTAGAGTAAAAAAAATGACTCTAACCAGCCAAGCGTCATTTTCTGATGTAAAACCATCCATAGCACATGACTCCTGTCTTAGAAAAGACAGGAGTCATGCCCACCACCCAAATGGCCAGCACATGGGGATCCAGGTCCCATGGGCACGGCCATTGCACCCAGTGCTATGTAGGGGGCCCCACTTCAGGGCTCCCAAAGGCACTTAAAAAACAATACTTACCTGTACTTTCCTATGCTTACCTGGGATAGGGTCCCCCATCCTCCACTGTCCCTCTGGTGTGGGTGTCCCTGGGGCCTGGGGAGGGCACCTGCAGGCTTATTCAAGGATGTTCCACCATGGAAATAGGCCCACAGGTCCCCTAACGACTGCCCTGACCCAGGCATTAAAAAATGGTGCAAAGCCATCTTTGAACCATTATGTAACCCCTCCTCCCCCCGTGCGTGGTTTTAGCGCAGGGGTATGAATATGGCGCTAAGGCCATAGAGTTACTTTTTGCACTGGAATGCCTACTTTGCATCTCATTGACGCATAGAAGGTTTCCACGTCCCAAAAATGACTTTAACTACATAAATTTGGCGCAAGACGGGTCTAGCGCCAACGTATAAATATGGAGTTAGTTTTGCACCGAATTTTCGTAAAAAAATTACGCAAATTCAGCACAAAACAAGTATAAATGTGCCCCCTAGTCTCTTAGTGCAGGTTTAATTAATTCCATGTTCTCCCTTGATGCCCTAATCCATCTCAGATCCTTTTTGGAGATGGCTGAGGGTTTGTCAAAAATTTGCAATCAACCTGGGTACTGACTATCTCTTCAACATATCTAAACCAAGGAATGCTAAAGCCATGTGAGAGTGAGAGGCAGTCAGAGATGATTTTGTGATTTAGGGCTGCCTCCTCATTCTGCCAGATAGAGCATCACAACAGCAAAGGCAGCACACTGGCAAGCTTAACCACATCCTCTACATACTCCATGCCCAGTTCCTCAAAAACCATAAAGTGTGAGGGTGAAAAAGGGACCCCCAGTATGCACAGACGCACACTATTTCCCTCAAGCTGAATGAAACCCACATCCCTATAACCCCATATCCCCATGCCCTAAGTCAATATCGTCAGACACTTTCTCCAGTTGATCTCTAAAATAGGAGCTATGGAGTTTTTTCCTATTAATGATGCAAGATAAACCTGAGATACAGGAATTAGCACACTCTTTCTATACCAATTCCCTTAATACTCATGCAGCAAGTCTTTGTACTTTTTGTGTAAAAGACCACAAATAAGGTTTTGGAAAAATTAGTTTCCAAATCTAACATTTTCATAAATGACAGAAAGACAGATATTCACAGCTTCAAACTAGTTGCTGTCTTTGCCAGAAGCACCATATCATCTGCCTAAAGAAGTGCTCGTATGGGTTTCCTGCTAACCAAAGGTACATCTGCCCCCACCTTCACTAGCTCAGTTTCTAAAGCATTAATGTATAACAAAAATACAATATGTGCCAGCACACAACCCGATGTACACCCTGATTCACAGGATAAGAGGAAGCACCCTCCCCGCCAACACCCCATCTGACTGATGCACTTAGATTAGTGCTTACTTTGAGATGGTGGTTGCTGATGGGGGTCACCAGCACTTATTTTTAGGGGCCAATACTTATTTTTCTGCAGCAGACATTTACTGTGAGCAAAAGACACATATGGAAAAACCGAGGAAGAGAAAGACGGAAAACCATTACAAAAGGAGAAAGCAGAAAGCTACAAGAGTGAGGTGGAGGGACAGGGACGAGCTGTAAATTGATTAAAGAGGTCTGAGATGTCTTCAGGATTATGGTACTTCAGTATTCTGAGCTCACCCTTTTAATTGTAGAAGCCGCCTGTTTCAGAGGAGAGCTTTGGGCACTGACAGGTTTTATTTACAAATTAAGCACTGGTTAGATCCCTATGAAGGTGTTGCAGAAGGGCCACTAAGTTCAGCTCAAGTCCTAGGGACATTAAGGAGTCCCACAGCTTGGACTAATTCACACAGTCAAAGGCACTGGACAAATCCATGAATTCCAGTTGAAGAGAGCTACCCTTGGCTTGCTTGTATTTGGAGACTAGGAGGTGGAGGTTCAGGCATCACTCTGTCGTATCAAGGCCTTCTCTAAAACAATACTTAACCTCAGAAAGGATTTTTCCCTTAGCAGTCCTCAAAAGCAACCACTCTAAAATGATTCTCTGAATGACCATGGTGACTGAGTCAAACATTGAAATAGGGAGGTAACATTTGGTCATTAACATGCCTTTTTGAAAGACTGGCATGATTATAGATTTGTGCCAAGAGGATGGAATACCTGCATTGCAGGTGGAATTTATAACATTTGCCAAAACCCTGGGATCTCCTTATAGATATCAGTAGGGATACCATCAGGCCCAGGTTCCTTTTCAGATGGGCTGTTAAGACTGGACTCAAATACCTCATCAGGTGAAAAATTAATATTTAAAGGTAAAATGGAGTAAACTATTCCACAATCTTATTTGGGTGTGCTAGAGCTATAAATTCTACTGAAGTGATTTATCCACTTCTGAGGATAAGTATGGGTTGTTACTTTATCAGGCAACAAACCAGGGGCACAACCAGCACGTACTGTCTTCAAAAAGGCCCGGGGATCCTTGTCCTGACAATCTGTTACCCCGTTTTCCCATCTGTATTTTTTTAGGTCTTTCTTTCTTTTCTGAAGTGCCAAAGAATAATTCTTCCTGCAAAACTTGCTAGCTTCCTGATCCCTTGGAATCTGCTTTAGCTCTCTCCTAAGCCTGTTATTTGCTGCTGTATGGGCTTTGTCAAACCATGATTTGTCATGTCCCTTACCATTACCTATAGGCCTCGTAAGCATTTGACTAATATGTATAAACAATTCTGCACGACTTTGCAGCATGACACTTGGACCAGAACCCTCTGCTAAACAAGAATTAAAGAGCTCCCTACAGCCTTCAGTAAACTTGCACAGTAGAAGCTTCATGTCTATGAAGTACCAGACCAATCTATACTCACCATCCCTTGTAGCTATTGTCTGCTCATATTTGTAACAAAACATAGACCGCCCTGTAGTGACATAAATGCAAAGTGTTGACGGTGGTGATCACTATAAAAAGTAAGTACAATTTCCCCTGCTGAAACAAGCAAGCACATACTTCTGGAGTTGAAAAAGAACTCAATTAAAGAACCTGGACCTCTTCCTGTAAATGTTGGGGTAGTCGATGATTCTGAACTAGTACCAACTTGCTTTAAATCATAGGTTACCAAGTAAGTGTAAAGTGAATTCCTCCTTGCATCCATATTTCATTGTAATGTAGACTCAATTGAGTCAGGGAGAAGACTTGGGGGCTTCAGGGGGTACAGTGCCAAATGTTGCATTAAAATCACCTTCTAATATTAGGTTAATTGGTGCACCAAGTTAAGCATTCCTGTTTGATGGCCTTTCCACCAATGTAAACAGCACAGCAAAGTTCTGATTGTCTCTAGCAGAAAAATAATTCTTATAAAAATTCACCAGTACCATTCTCAGCTCAGATCAAAGGCCTGCATGTTATCTCCCTCTGTTTGCAACCTTGTCAGTTTACAGCCAATGTCTAGCTTAAACCACATTTCCAACCAATTAAAAGATTAAAAATTGTATGCCCATCTGTAGACACAATCGCCACCACCCAGGTTTTTTGAAGAAGAAGAATATCAAATCTGCTAATAAAAGCCCACCAGTCATCAATCAAAAACGTTGATGCAAGAGCAGCAAGATTGCAGCATAGCAATTTAAACTTTGTAGTATTGTAAGAAAGATCTCTTAACTCTGGGTCCGAGATATGGTCCATATCAGCAGATAGATTACAAGATGGGGCCTTGGTTTTCCCTTCCACAAGACCAAATGCAGAAGCTTGAAAACAGGTCTCATTACAGAGGTTTTTATGCCTAGAGAGTGCCCCTGCGCAGCCTAGCACATCCAATGAGGGGACAGTAATCTTTTACCCTGGGCACAGTGTCTGTTTTTACAGCAGCCATAGTTTCCACGGCAGAGGCATAGTCACCCTTCACTCCACGCTCCCTTCCACCCTCCTCTCCGTCAGTCTGTATCCTCCAATCCAGATAGCACCGTGAGTCTATTTCCAGAAAGGTGTTGGGCCATGTGTTGTGGCGGAGCACTAAGGAAATGTTTAACTGCATGCACTCGGCTACTAAGAGCCGAATGCTTGTAAAAGTGACCCAGAGGTAAGATCTTTATTGAGCTGGGCCTAATATGGCCAAGGCCAGATTGGTCCAAGATTTCACTAGCAGCCATACATCTACAAAACGTTGACAATCATACAGTCTCAATCAAAAGACTTGAGTAGCGGGCCCACCTTCCCTTCTCTGTGCACAAATAGGATCCCTCATGTATGTTCAAATTGCATCTCATATTTGTGCAGAGCCAATAAGCGACCTTTTTTCTACTTCACGCATAGATTCAGACACCCCCGGGGCAGGGTAGGTACATATGCTACTATTATCACATATGGGCAAGAAGCGGGGAGAGGTTAATTACAGGAAAAAAGCGAACAAAGGCTGGCCTCTAGCTGTGTCACAGTGTCCACTCTCAGCAGACGGAGCTGCCCATGAGTACTAAGCCTCTGTAATTGACCAGTGGAAATAGTAGACCTCTGCTTTTTTAAATGAGCATGAGCTTCCCTTTGATTAGGGTGAGTAGATATGGTTGTTTGTGGTATTGGTTCCACACTCTGCTGTGACTTCAGTAGCCCCACTCCACGCCCTTAACTGAATTTACTCAAGCAGTTCTCAATTGTTGTCGGGCTGTTGTGCAAAGGGTTCAGCTTTGCATGCAATTGGTTCAGCTTTAATTCAAGCAAGTCATTAAGGGTCTTATTATGAGTACGGAGGTCCTAAGACTGCCGTACCCACAGTGGCAGTCCGACCACCGCAACCTTGGTGGTCTGACCACCAGATTACGACCACCATAAGACCACCACCACCACCAGGATCATGGATCCTGACAGGTTGGCGGCAGTGCAAGTTGTGGTGAAGCATGGCGAAGCCGATGTTGGCACCACCTTGCTGAGCACGACTTGCCTTTCTGGCAGCCTACCCATGGCAGGGACCCTGGCATGAAAAGGCTGGTGGAAAGGCAGAGACAGGGCCACAGGGGGACCCCTGCACTGTCCAAGCCCATGTCGTTGGCAGTGCAGAGATTCCCCTGACAGCACACTTAGAACGTGCAATGTTTGCCTTGCCAGACAGTGTGCATTCCAAGTGTGCTGGTAGCACTGACAGTGCAGCGGCATTGGCCTTGACTCTCCCTTAGAGCCGATGCTGCTGTACTGTTTCCTTCAGCCACCCTGCTGGACAGTTCATAGTATGGTGATGAAGAGGCCGTCAGCTTGGCGGCCACCTCCCCACTGCTGTATTGGCAGTTTGGTGGTGAGACCACCGTAGTCATAATAAGGCTCTAAGTATGGCAGATATCCCATCCCTAAGTGTTGAATCTGTCAGCAAGGAACTGGGTACCAAATCAGGTTGATTGGAGGATACTAGACTTTTTGGGGCCCCCTTCTTGGGCTTTAGAATTCTTTTTTTGTTTTGTTACGTGCATTGTAATCTTTGGCATTTGTAATAGGGCGGACAGGACTTCCATCACATTTGTGATGGAGTAACCAATACTCCAAAGTCTAAATCAGGATCTTAAATGATTACCACCATACATATTTGGAAAGCTAATATTTGATTTTTATTTTCTGTTCTATATTTCTTATCAAGGTTGCATTTTGTGTAAGCTATTTTCTTAAAAATTTAGAGATTATTGTCCAAAAATATTCCTATATAACTTTTTAATCAAATTCCAATTTTGACAAATTTTTTACTTGTTGTGTGCATGTATTTTAATATTTCAATTCTGTTATCAAGAAAAAGTTAAAGGCCTTATTACAACCTTGACGGATGGGACAATCCATCAAAAATGTGACAGATATCCCCCCACCATTTTACAACTTCTATAGGATATAATGGAACTTGTAAAATGGCAGACGGGATATTCGTCCTATTTGTGACGGAGTATCCATTCTGCCAAGTTCGTAATTAGATCCTAAGTTTTCAGACTTTCTTTTTATGTGTACTACTCACTTTAAAAAGGTAAATAAAAGTCAATACTTTATAGATGTACTATACAAAATCTAAATTTCAAATCTAGGTAAAATACACATTTCTTAATAAAGTGATGAACACAAGAAAGCACATAGTCAAATTTTATTTCTTGATGAGTCAATTTAGGTTAGAATGTATCTGAACATACTTGGCTATAATTTAGTGCCCATTGACACCTATTTGCCACATATTTAAAAATATAGTTAATACATTCAAAACAGCCTTTAAAAGATATTACTTTGGTATGTGACTCAATAAAAAGGTTGTTTGACTTACACATGCAAATGCATAAGAACATGATATGATTACAACTCAAAGAGGATAATAATTTATTTAAAACTCGTTGAAACATGTGTATGGATGGACCAGAAATTAATTCTTTTTTGTAACAGTAAATGCTCACTTCATGATCTACTTGCCTACATCTTTCATTGTACAAATGGGATGAACATGTGTATGAAACTCAAAACGTGGCAAATAAGGTAAGGGCACTAGAGTAAATCATAATTTTTCATGAACCAGGTTATTGTGTAATACATGCTTTCACTTTTGTACGTTTTTATTGGAAATTATCTCTTTGTGCCAGACCTCAAGATGGAATTTATGTCAACATCATGACATAGCGCAATGTTTGTACATAATTCTATAATAGTTATTATTAAACATTTTGAGTCTTCTAAAGGCAACTTACACCATAATTGATATGGTGCGATCTTTTGTGTAAAAGAGATTATGGTGGTCATTACAACCCTGGCGGACGGTGTTAAAGCGGCGGTAAGACCGCTAACAGGCCGGCAGTAAAAAAATTGGAATTACGACCGTGGCGGAAACCGGCAACAAAGACAGCCACTTTAACACTCCGACCGCCATGGCGGTACAAACAAACAGCTTGGCAGTCACCGCCAACAGACAGGCGGAGGACAAAGTACCGCCCACAGTATCAAAACCTACCAATCCGCCACCTTTTCCGGGGCGGATTCACCGTGGACACAAACACGGCGGAAACAGGACCTCGAAGGGAAAACGCTCACCTCTACACACCCCACGAGGACCCAGGACGCCATGGAACCAGAGCTGCAGATCCTGCCAGCCCTTATCTTCTTGCTCATCTACCAGGAGCACGAACGCCGGCGGCGAAGACCACAGTGAGTACTGCACCTACGACACAGGGGAGGGGGGGAAAAACAGGGACACACACACGCAACACTCAACACCCCCACCCCCACCCTCACCCACGACAACACACACACTAATACATCATGATACATTATAGTTACACCCCCCACCCCCCCAGAAGAATGCAAAGACAAAAGAAAATGAGTGTAACCATTGTAATAAATTAAAATCCAGTACGCAAAAATATATATATACACACTATAAACAAATATACCCCAAGAATAGTAGTCCAGGTAGTGCTCCATTGAAGTCCATGGAACACTGGGCCCACACGGTATGGGCGAGGCCCACACAAGATCCCAGACCATGACGGAGAGAACACTGCAGGGGCATCAGATAGCAATAAAACAGGCACCTCAGCCGGTTGAGTGCACAATGCCAAATCCACGAGGGGGCCACATGCCCACTGTTCAATCCTGGGGAGTGCAAAGCCACAGTCTCTCAAGTCTCTCCAGTGGGTGGGTTGCCCACTGTTCAATCCTGGGGAGTGCAAAGCCACAGTCTCTCAAGTCTCTACAGTGGGTGGTTTGCCCACTGTTCAATCCTGGGGAGTGCAAAGCCACAGTCTCTCAAGTCTCTACAGTGGGTGGTTTGCCCACTGTTCAATCCTGGGGAGTGCAAAGCCACAGTCTCCCACGTGGATGACAGTCTCCACTGGTTCTGGAGGGGGCCTTGTGGCCAGAGTGCTTCATCCTGCCCAGGACTGAGGTAGTGGATGGATCTCTCAACTGGTTCTGGAGGGGGCATGGGGCCCAAAGTGCTTCATCCTGCCAAGGACTGAGGTAGTGGATGGATCTCTCCACTGGTTCTGGAGGGGGCTTGGTGCCCAGAGTGCTTCATCCTGCCAAGGACTGAGGTAGTGGATGGATCTCTCCACTGGTTCTGGAGGGGGCTTGGTGCCCAGAGTGCCTCATCCTGCTTGTGACGGACTCAGTAGCGTCAGTGCCCTTGGCGCTCATGGGTCAGCGGTGCATGTGGCGGCGGTGCCCTGTTCAGCGGTGC
This sequence comes from Pleurodeles waltl, assembly GCF_031143425.1. Classification (NCBI taxonomy): domain Eukaryota; kingdom Metazoa; phylum Chordata; class Amphibia; order Caudata; family Salamandridae; genus Pleurodeles; species Pleurodeles waltl. The sequence goes on from NC_090444.1 coordinate 1,220,409,895, forward strand.
TTGTGGCGGGGGTGCCCTGTTCAGCGGTGCTTGTGGCGCTGGTGCCCTGTTCAGCGGTGCATGTGGCGGTGGTGCTCTGTTCAGCAGTGCTTGTGGCGGCGGTGTCCTTTGCAGTGACTCAGCTGCTGATGGTCCTTCATGGCCCAGCGGGGCTGGTGCTGGCGGTCCTGTCTGGCCCAGCGGGGAAGGTGCTGGTGGTCCTCTCTGGCCCAGCGGGGCTGGTGCTGGCTGTCCTCTCTGGCCCAGCCGGGCTGGTGCTGGCGGTGGCCTCTTGGGCAGCAGGGCAGGTGCTGGCCTCTTGGGCAGCAGGGCAGGTGCTGGCGGTGGCCTCTTGGGCAGCAGGACAGGTGCTGGCGTTGGCCTCTTGGGCAGCAGGACAGGTGCTGGCGTTGGCCTCTTGGGCAGCAGGGCAGGTGCTGGCGGTGGCCTCCTGGCCCACGGGGATGATGGCGGTGGCCTCCTGGGCAGCGGGGATGATGGCGGTCTTCTCCGCCGTGCTGCTCTTCCCAGACGTGCTGACTTTCTTGTGGCCCTTCCCCACCTTGGAAGGTGTCGCAGCTGACTCCACACTCCCACCTGTACCCCTGGGAGCGGCTTTGGTGACTGGAGTCTTCCCCCTCTCCCACCGGGCACTGGCCAACTTTTGATGCTTCACAGGTGGGGGAATGTCCGTGCTGTGGCTCCGTGCCACACTGGCTGCCCTGGTGGGCGGTGCACTCCAGATTCCGGTGACTAGAGGCACCACTGGTCCCAGAGATGTTGTGGCTGAGGTGCTAGGTTGGGACCTGGAGAGTCGGGCCCTAGGAGACGGACGGGGTAGGGGAGGTGTGGGAAAGAGGTCAAGGTTGAACAGGAAAAGTTTTTGGGAAACACTGGGATGGGTAGCTGGAGGGGGTTTGGGAGTGGAGGAAGAGGTTGAGTTGTAGGAGGTGTGGATGTTGGTGTGTCTGCATGTGTGTGATGCTTGCGTGAGTGCCTGTGGGATGTGTGGTGCTTATGTTTGCCTGAGCTTCCCTTGTATGTTGACGTGTGTGCATGCTGGTCTGAAGGTGTGCTTGGGATAGGCTGAGGTAGAGGGGATTGGGTCTGGGTGGAGGAAGTTGGAAGGGGGAAGCTAGACACAGGGACAATGGCTGCCATCAGTGCTGAGGCCAGAGTCTGAAAAGCTCGCTGAAGGGCCGCCTGACCAGAATGAATGCCCTCCAGGAATGCATTTGTTTGTTGCAACTGCCTTTCTACACCCTGGATGGCATTCAAAATGGTAGACTTCCCAACAGTGAGGGACCTGAGGAGGTCAATGGCCTCCTCACTGAGGGCAGCAGGGGTGACTGGGGCAGGGGCTGAGGTGCCTGGGGCGAAGGTGATGCCCACCCTCCTGGGTGAGCGGGCACAGGGCAAAGGCTGAGGGGCTGCTGGGAGGGTGGTGCTGGTAGGGGGGTGGCAGCTGTACCTGTAGATGCGGGACACAGATGTTGCCGCCACCACAAGGGAGCTCCCATCAGAGGACGAGTCCGTCCCACTGGTTTCAGCTCCTGTCCCCGCCGTGGAGCACCCCTCGCCCACCTTCCCAATGGTGATCTCCGAGTCCGTTGTCTCGCCTTCCAGGGCCATGTGGGATGCAGCTCCCTCCTGCTCCACTCCCACTGCTCCTCCGCCTGATGATGCTAATGCACACAAGAACAGGGAGACCACAAAAAGGGGGGGGGACGACAGAAGAAAGACATGTTGAGTGCATGCATTACCACTACCGTTGGCCGACACGACAGACACAGACGCCCCCTGCACTACGCCTCGCACTTGGCCTCCACTGTTCAATCCCTGGGACATGGCCTACAAGGCTATGGACGACATCTGCGCACATGGGTGACACAGGAGCCTGACTAGGTTTACTTGGCACTGAACACAGGTGGGGTGGGGTGCCACAGGCTCTGCCAGAACAAGGGGACCTTGCCTCCTAAACTCGCCCTAGCCTAGGGAAACCAACAGCCCACCTCCCCCACCCAGACACCTCCACTGAGCGCAAAATCAGCAGAATGAGAGTGTACTCACCCCATTGTGGCTGCTGTGATGCCCCCAAGCACCCATCCAACTCCGGGTACGCCACCGCCAGGATCCTGAACATCAGGGGGGTCATGGTGCGACGGGCACCCCTCCCACTTTGGGAGGCCATCCCCAGCTGGGCCTCTGCCGTTTTCTTGCTCCAGCGGCGAATGTCCTCCCATCTTTTCCGGCAGTGGGTACTCCATCTGTGGTAGACCCCCAGGGTCCGGACGTCCTTGGCGATGGCACGCCAAATATCTTTTTTCTGGTGGGCGCTGACCTACATGAATTGTACAGGGGGAAAAGAAAAGTTATTACCAAATGCACCGTCACAGTCTTTGGCCCCCATCCCTACCCTTGCCATGATGCACATGCACTCACTGTCGTTTCATGCACGGCTCAATCTTCCCCCATCTTTCATCCACCCCACTCCACACAGGCATAGCCCATACAGCATGCTACCAGTGTATTTACCTTTTGTCTGGAGGACCGTAGAGTACCGTGTACTGGGGGAGGACCCCATCCACGAGTTTCTCCAACTCCTCCGATGTGAAGGCAGGGGCCCTTTCCCCAGTCGCACGAGCCACTGTCTCTTCCAGACCGAGGTCACAGCAGCACTTGCAGTGTAGGTCCTCTCCTGTCGAAGATCAGGTATCGAGTGATTGAACTGATAGAAAATGGTGGTCACATCCGCGGCGGTGCGTACCATCACCGCTGGCGTACATCGTCATTGGCTCCTGGGACCCATAGGGTCCAATGTTAACCAATGCAGCATTGCACCGCGGTCTTTGACCGCCTACCGCGACTGTGTACAACGCCAGCTCAGTTACCTCACATCCCATTGTCCAACTTTACAATTCAGGCAGCCGCCATTTCAGGGGCCCACATGGTTTAATTTTTAACTGCGTCACACATACCTAGGCCTAGCCTCAACACACATACAGGCCAATTTTCGGATTATGACTCGTGTTCTGTGTAAGCTGTGGGTACGTACCTCTGAGTTGTTTGACTCTGTGCTCGCTGTTGTCCTTCATAGGCACCGTCCGCTGGGACATGTGAGGAGATGGCGGCATCCTCCGGTGTACCGACCGTTGGTGGACCTGTCGACAATGGAGGAAAGACATGTGATCATCACCTACAGGCTTGACCGTGCCACAGTCCAGGAACTGTGTGCCCAGCTGGAGCCAGACCTGATGTCAGCTATCCGCCATCCCAAGTGCAGGAGCTGTCAGTACTCCATTTCCTTGCAAGTGGGTCATTTCAAACAACAGTGGCCATAGCATCAGGGATGTCCCAGCCTATGTTTTCCAACGTGTTGTCCAGAGTGTTGTCTGCCCTGCTGAAACACATGCGGAGCTACATCGTTTTTCCTCAGGTGGGGGATTTGCCTACAGTGAAAGGAGACTTCTCTGTCCTGGGACAGATCCCCAACATCATAGGTGCCATTGATGGGACCCATGTGGCTTTGGTACCCCCCCCGCAGGAGTGAACAGGTGTACAGAAACCGGAAGAGTTATCATTCCATGAATGTGCAGATGGTGTGTTTGGCAGATCAGTACATCTCCCATGTGAATGCCAAGTTCTCTGGCTCAGTGCATAACGCCTACCTCCTGCGGAATAGCAGCATCCCTTATGTGATGGGTCAACTCCAGACGCACCGTGTGTGGCTAATAGGTGAGCACCTGGAAGCAAGTCAGTGGGAATGGTTGTCTGGGTATATCCCTCCAGGTTAGTGTGTGTCTAACAGTTGTCCCTCTCCATTTGCAGGTGACTCTGGTTACCCCAACCTGTCTTGGCTACTGACCCCAGTGAGGAATCCCAGGACAAGGGCAGAGGAACCCTACAATAAGGCCCATGGGTGAACTCAGCGGATAATAGAGCGGACCTTCGGCCTCCTGAAGGCCAGGTTCAGGTGCCTCCATATGACAGGTGAATCCCTTTTCTACTCACCAAAAAAGGTGTGCCAGATCATCGTGGCCTGCTGTATGCTTCACAGCTTAGCTTTGCGACGACAGGTGCCTTTTCTGCAGGAGGATGGTCCAGATGGCAGTGTTGTTGCAGCTGTGGAGCCTGTGGACAGTGAAGACAAGGAAGCAGAAGAAAAGGACATGGACAACAGGAACTCGTTGATCCTGCAATATTTCCAGTGAGACACAGGTAAGAATAGAAACCTGCCTACTACATGTACTTTAACACTACTAACTCTCTACTGTCTGTCGTTTTCACCCAGTGTATGGTCACTGAGTTGTCACTTTCCCTTACGATTTCACAGATGTGTGTCCCACAGTGTGACATCTGCTTTGTTTCCTCATGGACTAGAGCTGTGTGACATAGGTATGTTGACATAACAATTGAAAGAGCATTTTGCCACAGTAATTGCTAATACACTTTTCCGAAATCACAGACTGACTCCAGATTGTTTTGTGCTTCAAGGGTGTTTATTTAAGTGCTCAATATTGGAGGGGGTTGTAAAATGGTGAGGGGTGATGGTGGATTCCAGTCTATTAGTCTCACAGGTGCATTGCCCAAATGGGCATAGGAAGTGGAGCTCGGGCAGTTTGAGGATGGACAGGGTGACAAAGTGGAACAGAAGGATGACATTCAAGGTGGTCTCATTTCTTGGTGGGGGTCTTGGCATCATTCTCTGTCTTTGTCCTGGATCTCAGGGACCGTTTGAGGGGTGGTTCTACCTCTGCAGGGGGTGGGGTGCTGGTGTGGTGGTCCTGTGGCGGTACCTCCTGTCCACTAGCGCCGGCGGGGGTGCTGGGCAGTTCATCGTCCATGCTAGTGTCAGGGGCCCCTTGTTGTGCCACAGTGTCCCTCCTGGTGTTGAGTACTTCCTTCAGCACCCCTACGATGGTGCCCAGGGTGGAAGTGATAGCTCTGAGTTCCTCCCTGAAGCCCAAATACTGTTCCTCCTGCAGCCGCTGGGTCTCCTGAAACTTGGTCAGTACCGTTGCCATCATCTCCTGGGAGTGGTGGTAGGTTCCCATGATGGAGGAGAGGGCCTTGTGGAGAGTGGATTCCCTTGGCCTGTCCTCCCCCTGTCCCCCTGGACCGTGTGCCCACTACCACTGCCCCCAGGTCCCTGTTGTTGTTGGGGTGGTGGGTTAGCCTGGGTTCCCTGTAGTGTTGAACACACTGCTGATTGATGTGTCCTGGGACAGAGGTATGGGCCTGCTGGGTGGGTGCTGTGCTGGTGTTTCCAGAGGGGGGAAGGTCTGTAGTGGCCTGTGACTGTGTGAGGGGAACCAACTGTCCTGAGGTCCCCGATGGGCCAGGCTGGTCATCTAGATCCAGTTGGACAGAGCTGCTGTCATCACTGTGGGCCTCTTCTGTTGGTGGTGTGGACATGTGTGGACCATCCTGTCCAGTGACGTTGGGTAGGGGTACTGCAGGGGTATAAAAGGATGTTTATTTCATCTGTGTGTGCCATGGTGTGCAATGGGTGGGTGTCCGTGTACCCCAGTGCTTGCATTCCTGTGTAGGACCTTGTGGGATGATGGTTTAGGGGGGTGTAAGGGTATGTGCAGTGGGCATGCTTTGGTGATGGGTGTCCATGCTTTGTTGTTGCATGCAGCGCTTGGTGTTGGGATGGGTGGGTTCTGATAGTGGGACATTTGTGAGGAGTAGGAGTGATGGGGGTGAGGGCGGGGGTATGTGATGGCATGCAGGTAGGGTGGGGGATGTAATAGTTAAGATTTGACTTACCAGAGTCCATTCCTCCATCTACTCCTGCGAGGCCCTCAGGATGCAGAATCGCCAAGACCTGCTCCTCCCATGTTCCCAAAAACGATCTAATTCCATTAGTGAGGAGTAGGAGTGATGGGGGTGAGGGCGGGGGTATGTGATGGCATGCAGGTAGATGGTGTATGTGATGGCATGCAGGTAGGGTGGGTGATGTAATAGTTAAGATTTGACTTACCAGAGTCCATTCCTCCATCTACTCCTGCGAGGCCCTCAGGATGCAGAATCGCCAAGACCTGCTCCTCCCATGATCCCAAAAACGATCTAATTTTTTTCACGCACGACATACCCTCTTGGTCTACCAGCTTTTACAATTCCTTTAACGTCACCTCCTCCTCCTCTATCCCTCATGGGAAACAGCTAAAGATTTCCCCCTCTGCGGGTTTTAACGGCTCCCTCACTATCTCACTCTATAACAACGGTACTGTTATGATCCAAGCCAAAGACACCGTTCTCTCTCTCTTTGACCACCTCTTCCCTTCCCTACTCCCCTCCCCTGCGACCGGGCTATCCCTTGACTCTCCATCTAGCTCCACCAATTACTCCCCTTCTCCTCCCTTGACCCCCCCACTCTACAATAGGCTGCACCCTGGGGAGGCTCAGGTCGACCCTCTTCTCTCCCCTCGGACCTCCCCTCCCATTCCTCCCCCCTCACAGTATGCCCCTCCCCTCTTCACTTCAGCCCTACCTCTAGCTAACACGCTCCTCGTCCATTCTGCACCGTCCCTGCACTCCATTCTCATACCCTCCCCCCTATCCCTTCCGGCCACCCCCCTTAGACCACCTCTCCTCCAGCCCTCTCCCCTTGTCTATGTTCCCTACGTTCCCCTTGTTCCCTCCTCCTTCTTTCTGCTTTTCCGCCCACTCCTCCCCTCACTATGTACCCCGATTTCCCCACAAATACATTCCATCTCTCTCCCTCCCCACTCTCCTCCAGCAATGCTGTGCTACCCCCTTCCCTCCCCTGGTAACCCCTTCCCTCCCTCGGACCGAGCAGAATCACTTCCTTTCTTCAACTTCCCTTTCTCCCAATCCCCCCCACTCTGCCTGATACCCGCTCCCTCACAGCCACCTCACTTAGCTACCAGGACCTATCCAACCTCCTCCCCTCCCTTCCTTCCAAACCTCCCTAATCCCTATGACTCCTCACTCTCCTCCCCTCTCCTACCGCCCCACCGCCCCAATCCTATCCTATCGCCCCCTAATTTTGCCCTTAATTCCTATCCTTCTTGCAACGCCAACAACGACAACTCTCCTCTCACCCCTGGCGCACCAACTCCTGCTCTCTTCCAAAACCTTTCCCCACCCCTGAACCCTTTACCCCTACTCCCCTCCCGTTCCCCCACCTTTCCCTACTGTACACTGCCTAGTGCACCCCCTCCTGTTTCTATCGAGCCACCCAACATGCTGTGCTCTTCCTTACTCTCTCTGGAAAATAAGCTAGGCTCTCTAATCACCGCCACTTCCCAACTTGAAGCTACCATTTTAGTTTTAAGCTCCAAGATCTCGACTTTTCCACACACCTCAATTCCTTTGGCAAACACTCACCCTTCCACGAGATGCACCTCACCCCCACACCCCAGTATAGCTAAGCATAGCCTGTCGTCTGCAATTCCACACAAGCACTCGAACGCCACCCTTCCTTCACTTCCACTTCCCAGTAACCCTGTTATCTACACTATTCCGACCATCTCCTCTGTCAGAACCACTCGCCCATCTAAACCCTCCCGAGCGCCCTCATATAAGTACAATATCCCTATCACCCCTCATAGCCCAAGTGCCCCCGTCACCAAAACAGTTGCGTCAGAGCTGTTTGCTCCACAACTGCAGATCTGCAATAAAACACAAACTTGAAATCTCCGATACCATCAACTTGCACAATATTGACATGCTCTTCCTCACAGAGACCTGGTTCAACGATACCTCTCACTCTATGTTTGATCTCCTTGTACCCACAGGCTATTCTATACTTAGAAATGACAGAATTGATAAAGTTGGGGGAGGTGTTGCAGTCATCTTTAGAAACTCCCTTCAACTTAAGGCTCTTCCTAACAGCTCCTTCCACACTTTTGAATGCCTATCTCTTGAGCTTCAATTGCACCACCGCTCACCTCTCAGATTCCATGCTATTTACCACCCGCCTGGTAGCAGCCCTTCGTTTATGGAGGAACTCACGGACTGCATCAGCGACCAATACACGCAAAGTGACAATCAGATCTTCGTGGGTGACTTCAATGTCCACTGGGGCTCGCCTCAAGACACCTATGCGAATTTGCTGGCCACCTTCCTCTTTGCAAACGATCTTATCCAACACTGCACAGAAACAACTCACTCTAAAGGCTCAATCCTGGACCTTGTTATTTCTAAAGCAGGCTTGCTGACTATCGCTACCCCTATTCATGTAGACTGGTCGGACCACCTCCTAATCCCATTCTCTCTTCACCTATCACACTCTATAACTCTTGGCCAGCCTAAGAGGGCTACTTCCTGGTTCCGTGACACGAAAAATATTGACCTCAGTACCCTCTGTGATTCTGCTTTGCTATCACTTCCAAGGCTAGACCCGGACCTAGATGTTAACGAACTCACCTCCCAATGCCTCACAGTCCTTGCAGTCGAAATCAATAATGTCGCTCCTCTTCAAAGCAAAAAGAAAAGGCCCACTCCCTCAGCACCTTGGTTCAACAAATCCCTCTATGAAGAAAGGAAGTTCCTAAGTGCCCTTGAGAAACAATGGAGACAAGCGCCCTCCACTGAAAATTTGGCCACGCTTCGTTCAGCAAGATCCAAGTACCACAAGCTCATCTTCCTTGGAAAAGCGTCACACTACAAATCCCTCTTTGACTCAGCCAAAAATAGACCCAAAAAATTATTTGACCTCATCAAGAACCCAAGCAGCTCTCCCCCTACCTCCAATTGGAAGATTCCACAAAGAAAGCAGCGAAATTCGCTGTATTCTTTGACGAAAAGGTAAAATCACTTGTAGATCAGGTCATTCATCCTACCCATACAGAGGAGCGCAAATCCTTAACCATTTGGCAAAACTTTGACCCCATCTCTGACGATGCTCTCCTTAAATGCATCCTCGATACAAAGCCCTCTAACCATTCTCTTGACCCCATCCCTAGTGCCATTGCCATTGACTTTTTATACTAACTCTCTTTCCTATTGGACCACTTTGGTCAACCTCTCCCTCAGTCAAGGCTCCCTTCCTGTTTCCTTCAAAACTGGACAGGTCACCCCTCTGCTTAAAAAGCCCACCGCTGATGCGAACGACCTCAACAACTACCGTCCCATCACTAACCTACCCTTTCTTGCGAAAATCACAGAAAAATGTGTAGCGAAACAACTTTCTCGCCATATCAAGGATAATAATCTTCTTGACAATTTCCAGTCTGGCTTCATTCAAAACTGCAGCACTGAAACAGCCCTGCTGCTAGTGATTGATGACGCGCTGCGGATACTCGATTCAGGGGAGTCTTGTCTTCTAATTCTTCTTGACCTTTCTGCAGCCTTTGACACTGTCAATCACAACACTCTCCTTAACACTCTTCAACAGAGAATGGGCATGGAGGGGACTGTGCTCAAATGGTTTGCCTCCTTCCTCTCTGATAGATCCCAAATGATCAAAATAGCGAACAGTCTCTCAGCTCCTTTAGCGGTCAGTCAAGGTGTTCCTCAAGGCTCCATACTTGCACCCACACTGTTCAATCTCTATTTAGAACCGTTGGGAAATCTCCTGAGTAAATCCGGGATCCACTATCATCTATATGCGGATGACACTCGGATTTACATTAAGGTGGCCTCCAATCACGATCTCTCCTTCCTTAGCTCTACTCTCGACTCCATTCAAAACTGGATGTTAACTCATCAACTGATCCTGAATCCCTCCAAAACAGAATTCCTCCTCCTCTCCTCCTCACTTTCTCATCCTCCAGTGCAATCATGGATGGATCAGATCAATCTAATGAACAATAAGCCCATCATTGTCGAGAGCGCAAAATCCCTTGGTGTCATACTCGACAAAAAACTCAATCTACTCTCCCACATCGACTCCATTGCAAAGTCTGCTCGACACCAACTGCGCCTTCTTTGGGGATTCGTCGCTTCTTCCCGGAGCACGACCTTAAAACCCTGGTCCAATCGCTGGTTCTCTCCAGATTGGACTACTGCAACTCTCTTCTTACTGGCCTTCCCAAATCCCACCTTTCCCCACTGAAGTTTATTCTCCATTCAGCAGCTCGTTTCATATATGGGGCCAAAGGAAGCGACCACATTACACCCATTTTATCCACCCTCCGTTGGCTTCCCATAGAGGCAAGATCTATCTACAAAACTGCATGTATCACCCACAAAGCCTTGCACTCCTCCTCCCCTCGCTACCTGGTGAATAAACTGAAACTCTCTGGGGGCTCCAGACCATCACGTAATGCAGAAAAGTTATTGCTTGAACCTCCCATTTTCAAGAAGGAAAGATTGATGGCCCAATCCTTTTCAGGCAACACGGTGAGAATCTGGAACTCACTTCCGCCTCAGCTTCGGACCACCACCTCTTCCCAGGCCTTCAAAACTGACCTCAAAGCTCTCCTCCTTCAAAGACACTTCCAAATTTAATTCAAGCCCTCTATTTTCTGAAGGAAGTCCTTCCATTATAGGAAATTCTGTTCTCCATGCCTATAGAAGTGCCTTCCCAGGGTTTTTTTGTGTTTTGAGTGTCTGCCATTTAGTGCAGTTTTATACCTCTACATGTATTTTGTACTCTTTTGTATCATGCACACAGCACCTTTCCTTTTACAACGTATCATTTGCTACCTCTTTTATCTTGTTTGCTTTTGATACATGCACAACGGCCACCACTGCCTCATGTAACATAACTATTGTTTTAGTGTTTTGAGTGTCTGCCATTTATTGCTATTTTTTTTTCTTTTTTTTTTTTTCTCTCCTCTACTCGTACTTTATTTGCTCTTGTAACCTGCACACGTCACTTTCTCCTTTCGTATTGCCTCATGTAATGTAACGTTTGTGTTTGTAACAGGCTCACTTGTAATTCCTCTCCTCTTGTATCTTTACTTTGCCTATTGTGAAGCTCTCTGACACCTTCGGGTAGAGTCCGCGCTAAATAAAAACGCATTAAATAAATAAATAAATAAATAAATAAAAATTGTTAGTTGTGGGAGAGGAGGTGGGGGTCCGCCGTCAGTCCGCTGAACCGCAAGGTGGTGTCTTGAGACCACGGAATGCACCTTCCCCCGTAGGTCGTTCCACCTCTTCCTGATGTCATCCCTATTTCTTGGGTGCTGTCCCACTGCGTTGGCCCTGTCCACTATTCTGCACCATAGCTCCATCTTCCTAGCTATGGAGGTGTGCTGCACCTGTGATCCGAATAGCTGTGGCTCTATCCGGATGATTTCCTCCACCATGACCCTGAGCTCCTCCTCAGAGAACCTGGGGTGTCTTTGCCGTGCCATGGGGCGGTGTGGGTGATGTGTGGGGTGGTGTGTGTAGTGATAAGTGGGGTGATATTTAGTGGTGTGTTGTGTGAGGTGCGTGGAAGTTCCGTGGGTGATGGTATTGTGTGCCTGTTGATGCTTGGTAGTTGTTTGTGGTGTCTCTCTCTGGCCATCGTTTGGCATTTTGGTCGTAGGGGTTTGTGGGTGATGTGGGTGGGTGTTTTATATTGTATTGGGTGTGTGGGTGTGGTGTGTGTATGTGTATCAGGTGTGTGTGTTTCGAATTGTCCAATGTGGCTGTTTTTTGTAAAAGTGTGTGTATTTTGAGCGCGGCGGTATGTACCGCCAATGGAATACCGCCGTTGAAAGACCGCCGCTTGGATTCGTGTGTCGTGATAGTGTGGGCGTATTTCTGTTGGCGTGACGGTGGAGGTTTTGTTTTCGCCAGTTTATCACTGACCTTTGGTGTGGCGGACTTGTGTGGGTGTCTGAATTTTGGCGGATTCCGTGCTGTTGGTCATAATAGCTGTGGCGGAATTCCGCAGCCGCGGCGGTGTGTTGGCGGTCTTCTGCACGGCGGTAAGCGGCTTTTACCGCCAATGTTGTAATGAGGGCCTATGTTTTTATATGGCAATTTATTTTTTATATTGTTTTTAATGAAAATTCTTTAACATGATACTGTACAATTTCACACAACATTTGTCGTTCACATGCAGCAATAGCAATATTTGATATGTGTACTACATAAAAAAAAATTGTTTCTGCCTTTTTTCATCACTGAACTATTTACATTCACATCATATGGTACTTTGTTTTACCATTCATAAAAATGACTTGGCACACAACTATAGACTTTGAAAAGTATTCTTTATTTGAAACAAAAATGTCTATTGGCCATTAACTTGAAAATAGTCCACATACCGTTAGAGGAACTACTCAATCAACTAAGGTCATAAATGTAAACAAATCCTCTCTTTTCGTCATGCTATTACACAAAATATATGCAGTAAAACCCTCAAAAATATGTTTGAGAATGAAATGGACAAATATCAACTTTAAACAAATGAAGTGAATGGCAAGAATCAATAAAGCATTGGATTAAAGTTGACATTTACGATAATTTTGTAAATTGAAAAGTCCTCCTAATCTGAATCTACTTGTACATGAACTGCAACAGAGCTCTTAAAATTGAATGCACTGCCTTCCAATAAGTTAGCAATGTGAAGAATTGCTGGGGCTATGTCTGACTGATATTAATAAGCAACCAAATACTTGTTTCATTTTCAACAGTGGGAACTGTAATATTTTGACCAGTTGAATGTAATGCCTTTATATGATTTTAAAGTGGTCCTTAGTGTCATCCAGAATTTATGTGCCTCAGCATGTAATTGGCAACATGTTTTTCAACATCCCTTTAATATTGTACATGCACAATGTACATGTGATATCCTTTTCATGTCACTTGGGAGATCTCTGAGTGTTTTATCTTGATGTAATTTAGACACAGTATGCTTTAGAACATTTACATTTAGTTTCTAATTTACAAACATGTTTTCATCATGTTTCAAGTTATAAAACCTTTATAGTGATTCTGTTGATAGAGTTTGTTTGAGTGCACAATGTTTCTTTGATTTGCTTGAGGGTACACCCACAGTTTCCGGAGTGGTGAAATCACATACAATATCTTTACTTATCACTGTGCATATATATTCATCAGCACAATGTATTGAAAGCATTTATATGTTGAGTGATTCATCCACTGTATATTAATTTCTAGCAGTGGCTGTACCTGTAAATGAAAGACAGTACCAGAAAAATAACTTATGACAAAGTAAAACGTGCATTTAAAAATATAATGACATAGTGAAGCATGTTATACTGAAAGAAATTGTTGAACATAAGATAAGTCAAAATTATGAAGCCACGGCAATCCTATTACAAACTGTGAATGGATGTATTAAAACAATTACAGAAAAGAGATCTGAATTTCACACGTGTATCACCTATATGTGTTGTAGTACTTTTTCTACTTCTTTTGCATATTCAACATTTAAATAATAAAAAGGATATTCTGAATGTGTATGGTGTTGAATTGTGTAAATGCTTGAACATGACTACAACACCACTTGTTAGTGGATAAGGATTACTTCTCTGTCAAGAGAAGAAACATTTCACATTAATGCATTGATTACATGACTAAACAACAGTGATTATCAGCAATTGACTTAGAGACACATTTTTAATTCAGATGAGGTGAAAATAAAACGTGTATCAATTAAAGAAAAACATAATGAAGCTCATGTAGTTTCTTTACCATGACTACATTGGTACAATTTCTAAAGTGGTAGCTTGTGATGATGTCTCTTTTTTCTTTGTTTTTTACGCAAATATGTGTCAATAAATACTGATTGTCATTTGAATAAAATATTGTAAAACATGACAGCCTTGGTATGTTATTCGCCCAAATATTTTTCTTTTACTCCTCCTCTTTTGCTGATTTAGTTTTTGTTGGCTCTGCATACTTTACCACTGCTAATCAATGAATAAGTGATTGTGCTCTCTCCTTCAAACATGGTATAATTGGCCTACTCCTAATTGGCACATTTAATTTACTTATAGGACCTTAGTAAATAGTGATACATATACCCAGGGTCCATAAATTAAATGCTACCAGTGGGCCTGCAGCACTTATTGTGCTACCCATGAAAGAAAGGGGCATATTTATACTCTGTTTGCGCCGGAATTGTGTCGTTTTTTTTTACGCAAATCCGACGCAAAGCTAACTCCATATTTATACTTTGGCGTTAGACCCGTCTAGCGCCAAAGATCTTGGAGTTAGCGTCATTTTTTAGCGTGGACACCTACCTTGCGTTAATGATATGCAAGGTAGGCGTTCCCGTCTAAAAAATTACTCCAAGGCATGTGCGCCTTATTTAAACTCCCGTGCAAAAATGGGGCACGGGAGTGGGCGGGTCAAAAAAATGACGTCCAGCCGCTTTTGCCTGGTCAGGGCAGGCGTTAAGGGACCTGTGGGCTCGGAAGGAGCCCAGAGGTGCCCTCCCATGCCCCCAGGGACACCCCCTGCCACCCTTGCCCACCCCAGGAGGACGCCCAAGGATGGAGGGACCCATCCAAGGGAACTTAAGGTAAGTTCAGGTAAGTAATTTTTTACTTTTATTTTTTTGTGGCATAGGGGGGCCTGATTTGTGCCCCCCTACATGCCACTATGCCCAATGACCATGCCCAGGGGACATAAGTCCCCTGGGCATGGCCATTGGGCAAGGGGGCATGACTCCTGTCTGTGCTAAGACAGGAGTTTTTCAATGGGGGTTGGGAGTCAAAAAAAATGGCGCAAATCGGGTTGAGGCCAATATTTTGCCTCAGCCCTGACTTGCCCCATTTCTTGACGCCCAAGCTCCATTTTCCCCTACGCCGGCGCTGCCTGGTGTGGGTCATTTTTTTTGACGCACACCAGTCAGCTGCGCCGGCTAACGTAATTCCATAAATAAGGCGCCCGCATGGCGCTTTGGAATGGCGTTAGCCGGCGTTAACTTTTTTGACGCACAACTGCGTTGGCGCAGTTGTGCGTCAAAAAGTATAAATATGGCCCTAACTGTGATAAAAACCTGTCTCATGCTTGCCACTGCAGCATGTCATGGAGTTTTAAAATGCCATTTGCTCACTGCAAAATAAACCTTTTGCTATGCCTAGCCTTCCTTTTTAATATGTATGAGTCACTCCTAATATAGGCCCTAAAGGGTCATAGGGCAGAGTACATTGTAGTTAAATTTTACACATCCTGGCAGTGTTAACTTTGGATTGGGAACAGATAGAGATATTCTGTTTATACTCAAATTAACTGCAATTTTAAATTCTATTTAATGGTAAAGTTGAATTTAGAGTCGTGGGGCCAGATGTAGCAAAATTTTGCGAGTCGCAAATGGACCAAATCGCAATTTGTGACCCTGCAAAATCAGAAATGGGATGCTAAAATCCCATTTCCGTAGTGCAAATTGCGATGCAAGCCATTACCGACTTGCAAAAATTGAGACCTGATTTTGCGACCCGCAAATAGGAAGTCGCAATTTCCGAGTCGCAAACCATATGAAAAAGCCACTTACAAATTGCGACTAGTCGCAAAAAGGCCATTTTGCACACCCAAATTACCACTAAGGCCCTCATTCTGACCCTGGCGGTCAAAGACCGCCAGGGCGGAGGACCGCGGGAGCACCGCCGACAGGCCGGCGGTGCTCCAATGGGGATTCCGACCGCGGCGGTAAAGCCGCGGTCGGACCGGCACCACCGCCAGTGTACCGCCGCCCCATTGAATCCTCCACGGCGGCGCAGCTTGCTGCACCGCCGCGGGGATTCCGACCCCCCCTACCGCCATCCAGATCCCGGCGGTCCGACCGCCGGGATCCGGATGGCGGTAGGGGGGGGTCGCGGGGCCCCTGGGGGCCCCTGCAGTGCCCATGCCCGTAAGAGGGCCCCTACACTGCGCAGACAGTGAAATACGCGACGGGTGCAACTGCACCCGTCGCACAGCTTCCACTCCGCCGGCTCGATTCCGAGCCGGCTTCATCGTGGAAGCCTCTTTCCCGCTGGGCTGGCTGGCGGTCTGAAGGCGACCGCCCGCCAGCCCAGCGGGAAAGTCAGAATTACCGCCGCGGTCTTTCGACCGCGGAACGGTAACCTGACGGCGGGACTTTGGCGGGCGGCCTCCGCCGCCCGCCAAGGTCAGAATGAGGGCCTAAGTCAGAGCAGGCGGTAACCAGAACCAAAGTATAAAAGCAGACCCAGAAGGCATCTGGGTTACTCAAATATATGTGATAGCAAGGAGGAGGAGAGTCCACGCCGCCCAGCAGAGGAGGAGGAGGAGCCAGAGACAGGAGAGGATATACAGAACCAGGCAGACACTTTTCCAACAAACTGAGGAGGAGATATGTGACAAATACAGACTCAGCAGTGCAGCAATATTAGAATTAATTGATCCACTCAATCTGCTGCTTCAACACCAGACTGTGCACAGCAGCGCCATCCCCACACATGTGCAAGTGCTATGCTCACTGCACCTCTTGGCCTCGGGTGGCTATCAGGGGGTGATTGCTGTGGCAGGTGGGGTATCCCAAAGTGCACTCTCACGTTTCTTCAGATGTTTCCTAGATGCCATACTTACACACATGTCCAGATACATATACCTATCCAGGAATGATGTAGAAATTAACAGCACCAAGTTGGAATTTTACAGAATTGCCAACTTCCCCCATGTAATAGAGTGTGTGGACGGGACAGATATACAAATTTGCCCTCCTGCAAATCTGGAATATCTGTTCCGCAATAGGAAATGTACCCACTCACTGAACATCCAGGTGGTATGTGACGCCCATTATGTAATCACTGACATGGTAGCCAAATTTCCAGGGAGTACACATGACTCTTACATTTTCAGGCACAGTGGGATACACCAACGCCTAGAATGTGGGGAGTTTGTAGATGGATATCTATTAGGTATTGCTGAATACACCCTGAAGCCATACACACAGGTCACTGTAGAAACCATCCATGCCCTGCTAACATTGCTTATTTTTGCCAAACAGGTGACAGTGCATATGCGCTACGACCATGGATACTAACCCTGTACCTAACACCCAGCAATGAGAATGAGAGGCGATATAACAGTGCACATAGGCGGACAGGAAATGCCATAGAGAGGACCTTTGGACTGTTAAAGGCAAGATTCCGATGCCTCCAGCGAAGTGGAGGTGCGCTCCAGTATGCCCCAATAACAGCATTCAAGATAGTTGGTGCATGGGTGGGGTACATCTCACCCCTGCAGACCCAGATTCGGAGGATGACGAGCAAGAGCTACCACATCGGCAGCCTGGAGATAGAAGCATTGCAAATCAAGGCAGACAGAGACGGGACCACATTGCAACCCAATACGTTGGAAGGTACGTGGCAACAGACACCACACTCACCAATGTCACACACAAAGAGCCCAGTTGTGTAGTGGAACAAACAAAACATTTTAATTAGTGAACCTAATAACAAAAGAACATAACTGTCCGTAAGGGGCTGCACATGTCCACCCTTAATGAGGACATTAACTGCATGTGCCTCATGAGTCCTGCAGTGTTCTTGCCTACATCCTCCTCCTGGTTCATCCAGCATGGCTCGTCCCAGGTGGGTCAGCTGACCCCTGACATGCACCGCCACTCCGCAGTCCACGTGTGTCAGTGGCAGATACACTGCTGATAGTGGACCCCTCCTCACTGTCCTGAGGGGTCTCACCCATGCCCCTTGCCACCTGCCTGGCCTCCAACATGTCCACAGTGTGGCTAATGCGGCCCAGTCCCCACGCCACATCCCCTGCAAAGTGGCCCAGTTCCAACTGCTGACTCACGGTCCGTCTTGAGAGGCCGGTGGTGTTCATGGCAAGATGGACAATGGACGCTGCCATGCGGTCAAATCTTTTAACTAGGCGGCGCTCACGGCGCCTTGCGCTTTGTCTCTCAGCCACCAGTTCCGTCACCATTTGGCGGATAGAATGTGTAAGTTCACTGACATTGTCATTTAGTCTTGTGAACTGTGTGTTCACATCAGCCAGGCCATGTGTGATATTTTGTTCCATTCTCTGCATTGCACCTGAAATAATCCTTAATTGCCTTGTTTGCAGGCGCTGACCAGAAAGGAGGGATGCCTCAACTGCAGACATGGATGCCTCCCCTATATCCTCCTGGGCCACCGC
Source organism: Pleurodeles waltl (assembly GCF_031143425.1). NCBI lineage: Eukaryota > Metazoa > Chordata > Amphibia > Caudata > Salamandridae > Pleurodeles > Pleurodeles waltl. The sequence continues at coordinate 1,220,427,880 of NC_090444.1, forward strand.
CTGGACTTGTCCTCTGCATCTGCGACGCAGTGGTGCTGCTGGCTCTGGCTGTCTCACAGTGTGGCTGGGGCCAGGTGTTTTGTCTTCTTCCTCCATTTCCTGTACTTCTTCTGGAGGGGACTGTGGTGGTGTTGTGCTGGGCCCTGTAATGGCTGCTGCAGCCTCCTGCACTGCCTGTGGCCTGCTGTCTTCACCCTGGATGGTGTGGTTGGTGGGGGTGTCTTGTGGGAGACCTGTGGGACATAGGGAACACACTGTCAGTCTATAACATCTGTTGTATGCCTCATAATGAACATTTGCCTATATGCTGACTACTGTACTACATTGCCCAAAATGCACCATTCTGGTGGTTGCTAGTCTGGAATGGAGCTAGTCTGGTTGTGCATGCTGCTGTGTACTGGGTGAGTGTGGATATAGCATTTGTAGGTGTACATGCATGTTTCATGGTACTCACTTTTGGATGTCCCTTGCGCTGACGTGTCCAATGCTCCCATTCCTGACACAGTCTCAGGCTCCAGTGTCTGCTCCACCAATTGCTCCATGGCTGTGGGTGGTGGGATGGTGGATGGGCCCCCTCCTGTGCCCCTCATCTCTCTGAGGCGCTCTGCCACCTTCTCCTTTGTCCTGGAGCGCAGGTCGTACCACCTTTTTTTAATTTCATCAATGCTTCGGTGGCTCACCCCAATGGCATTGATCCTCTCATGGATTTGCTGCCTGATCCTCCTCTTCTCAGTGTCTGGGACACTCAGGGCTGCCTTGCCAAAAAGCTGGTCATGGTGCTGCCAGCATTCTTCTGTCAGCACCTCAAGTTCTTTTTCTGAGAATTTTAGTTTCCTTTTCCTTCCTGCACTGCCTGTGTCTTCCATGGTAGCAGCAGTTCCTCTCTCCAGGTAGCTGCACAGAAGTTTGAAAAGGGTGTGGTCCTCCCTCCTCCCAGGTGTATTTGATGACTTCCTGGCTCTGATGTCATCAGCAAGAGCCAGGAAGTGTTTTCCATCTGTTTTGCTGCACCTGCATGCAATTTGCGGCCCAGTTGCAACTTGCGACACCCGACTCGCAAATTGCGAGTTCGCTTTTAGCAAGGTTGCAAAAAGCGACCTCGCTAACAGCGGACTCACAATCTGTGGTGCGACAACATTTGCGAGTCGCAAATTGATGTCGCTTTTTTTTCTTGGATCCCATTTTGCGAGTCGGAAATTGCGATTCGATATGACTCGCAATTTCCGATTCGCAAAATCTTTCCTTCCTATATCTGGCCCATGGTTCTTAAAAATGCCACTTTTGGAAAGTCCTATCCATTATGCCTTCTGCCAGTGTCCTAGGACACATAACTGTGAAGTGCTTTGTTGTTGGAGTTTGTGTATTGGTTCTAGATAACGAACACCAAGAGGGCTTGGGTGTAGACAGGCTGGGCCATCCTGGCACGATGACTAGGAGGAGCTGTACCCAGGCGCAATTGCACTTCAAAGGTTTTTGTCTCTTGCATACACAAAGGAATCCAATACCAGGCCTTTCCCACCTTTTGACACCCTCAGCCAATTTGGAGCCTTGTCAGGGGAAGGGAGCAAACTTTCAAGAACCAGATTTATGGTGAGAGAGGGAATCCTCCACATAAAGGCTGGCACCAGGCATCAGTATTTGACCTCCAGAGCCACTCCAAGATCACACCTAAATCTGTGGAAGTAGAAGGATTGCACAGGTGCTGAAAGACTGCCCTATTGCCTGAGAAGGAAGACCTACTTGCCTTCATCCCAGACTGTCCAGAGCAACAGCAAGGGTCAGTTTGAAGATCTCCTGTGTGAGCTACAGGGACACACGAAGCTTCAGAGGTCTCACTACAACTGCCCAGCTGAACTGTAGCACTGGACTTGCCAGAGTTGCAACTGGACCTGATTGAGCCTAGCTGCTGGCCTATACCTGGAGCATGTCTTGGTCTTCAAGAGGAGCCCCTCAATTCTTGACTCTTGGTTGTCATCGGAGTGTACTCCTTTGTGCCTAATTGTTGGTTACGTCAAATCTAATGCAGAGTGAAACAGCTCGATGAAGGGCACCACATCACTGCCCCTTGCAGCTCCTGATCAACAGCTTCATCAGAACTGACACAGCACGATGCAACTCGATGCAGGACTTTGCATAGCAGCCCTCACAGCTACAGATTGGAACCAATGCAGTGTGATACAACTCTGTGTAACACTTTGCATTTATAATGATGTAATGACTATATCACGTAGCTGTGGGAGGCAGGATCGCTCACCTGCTGTGGAAGGTACTGAGGTGCTTTCACTATCTGGTATTTAAAATCTTTGGGAACTCATCAGTTGTACCTGTGAGGTTCCCAGTTGAAAGGCACACATCACACGCACACAGCTGAGCATTAACATGACCTCGCATCATTTAAACAGCAGCTATTTTCCATTGGTTACAGGATCACGTGATAATCACAAGTAATAGTGACATCATCACGCTATGTGTGGTGGCCATCTTGGATTGAGTTTAGTCTAAATTCATTTTCATTGGATATCCTTATTTTCATGGATTTCTTTTGACTTTCACTTCAAACGTGCATCATCTTGAGGCACAATTTAAACACCTCACTAATCTTCGAAGGATTTTCAAGCTGAATGACTTTCAACCTGTAAATGTTCTTTCAAATGAATTACATTTGTGATTTAAATTTTTTGAAAAAACATAATTTCTGGCACTACCAGACAAACCACAAGTGCCATGGCAAGTTTGGGTTCTTTTCCTTTAGAACCTTCTTATTGCCAATAATGCAGAAAGGTTTGCCCCTAAGAGAAAGCTTTCCCTACTATTCAGCCATTTTGGTCAAGAAGGCAACACTTTTTTTACAGTTTACCTGTGTTGAATTCTTCTTCTGGTGATCGTGATGAATGGGATGTGTACACTGCCGCTGTTAAGAGACTGAGCAACAAATGTATGGAACAGCCCACTCTTTTGCTTGAAAGATACAGCTTCTTCATACAAAAACAGAACCAAGATGAGACTGTAGGAGTCTATATTTTGGCTTTGCAAAATGTTGGCATCAGCTTGCAGTTTTAGTCCATTCCTGGATATTTATATAGGAGACCATGTTGTTTATAGTTTCTCCTCGAAAAAAGTATAAGAATCCCTCCTCAGCTGTAGAGACCCATCACCTACTTAAGTGGTGGACATAGCTAAAGGCATTGAGCATGCCATTATTTTAAGCAAGTGCATTGCCAGTGATATGCCTAGTTTCACTTTGGTCAACATGGGTTATAAAACAGAGTCCATTAATGCAGTTTATTTCAAAGATCCCTGGTTATTAAGTTGATTGCCCAATTTTGGGCAATTACCCAATATTCTAGGCGGGCTTTATCGTAGTGATTTGTACTATAATAATGCTACGTTGCTATGTACAATGCATACCTAACCTATTTACAATGTTTAAACCAAAAAGGATTAATTTTAGACCAGTATTGTTAAAAATAGGGTCTGTGGTTGGCAGTCAGTTTGCTCTCTGTCCAAGAAGGGACCCTCACTCTATGAAGATACACACTTCGATAACCCCTGCTCATCCCTTGGCAGCTTGGCACAAGCAGTCAGGCTTATCTCAAAGGCAATGTGTAACATTTTTGTACCAACACATACAGTAATACACTACAAAATGGACACCACACCAGTTCAGAAAAAGACCCAATATTTATCTAAATCAAGTAAGCCCAAATGGCAGAACTTCAACATACACAAGCCAAGTCATTAATTTTTAAAGTAAAAAGAGTCTTACTCCATAGAAAACAATGGACACGTTGGTGTTACACAAAGTACCTGGTTTACATAAAAAATAAAGCTGCATGGGCAAGCGTGTGTCGGAAAAGTCAGCGGTACATCGATTCCTTACTCGCAAGTTAGGCGGTGCATCGTTACTTCTCTGGTCGGGTAGGTGATGCATCTTTTTTCTCTCCCGCAGGAGAGCAATGTGTGGATTTCCAGACGGGCACCTCGGATCCACGCAGGTTCACGCTGATTTTGGTGCTCAGCAATCAAGCATGAGAAATACGGCCACACAGTGATGGAAAACCATGATGTGTGGGGTTTGTGTCATTTTCAGCAGGCGCAAGTGGGTGCTTCTTCAGCCGTGATGCAGGTATGAGTCCATTTCCCAGCCACGATGCAGGTGGTGTTCCGATTTCAGCCTCAAGGAGGGTGGCACATTATGTTTACGGCCATGTTGCAGCTGGTGTGTCAAACTTTTCCCCGCACAGCGTCCTGTGCGTGGATTTCAGCCTTTTTCTACCAGCTTCACCTTTCAAGGGCCCAAGGACTGGATAGAGCACCACTTGGTGGGGCAAGAGTCTCAGCAGAGAGTCCAGGTGCTGGCAAATGATGTATTTGATGGCCCTGAGACTTCAAAACAGGAGGCAAGCTCAGTCCAAGCCCTTGGAGATTCTTCACAAGTAGGAATATACCACAAAGTCCAGTCTTTGTCCACTTTCAGGCGGAGCAGCAACTGCAGGCCAACCCAGCAGAGCACAGTCACATGCATAGAGACAGAAATTCTCCTCCAGCTCTTCAGCTCTTCTTGGCAGAGGTTCTTCTTGGTTCCAGAAGTAATCTGAAAATCAGGGGTCTTGGGTCCACTACCTATATCCCTTTCTGCCTTTGAAGTAGGCAAACTTCAAAGGAAAGTCTCTGTTGTTCACAAGATCCTGCCTTGCCCAGGCTTGGCCCCAGACACACACCAGGGGGTTGGAGGCTGCGTTGTGTGAAGGCAAGCACAGTGCATTCAGGTGTAAGTGACCAATCCCCCTTCCACTCTAGCCTAGATGGCCCATTATCATATGCAGGCTACATCCCAGCTCCCTCTGTGTCACTGTTTAGTGACGATTCACACGCAGACTCACTGACAGTCTGCCCCAGACAGGGAATACATAAGCAGGCAGAGTCATAGAATGGTTTAAGCAACAAAATGCCCACTTTCTAAAAGTGGCCTTTTCAAACTGACAATTCAAAAAACGTTACCAAAAGATGTTGTTTTAAATTGTGAGTTCAGAGACCCTGAACCCCACATCTCTATCTGCTCCCAAAGGGAAACTGCACTTAAAAGATATTTAAAGGCAGGCCCCATGTTACCCTATGAGAGAGACAGGCCTTGCAACAGTGAAAACTGAATTTGGCAGTATTTCACTGTTAGGACATGTAAAACACATCAGCACATGACCCACCTTTAACATATACTGCACCCTGCCCATGGGGCTACCTAGGGCCAACGGTAGGGGTGCCTTACATGTATAAAAAGGGAAGGTTTGGTTCTGGCAAGCGGGTAGACTTGCAGGTCAAATTGGCAGGGTAACACTGCACACACAGACACTGCAGTGGCAGGTTTGAGCCATGTTTACAGAGCTACTCACGTGGGTAGCACAACCAGTGCTGCAGGTCCACTAGTAGCATTTGATTTACAGGCTTTGGGCACCTCTAGTGCACTTTACTAGGGACTTACTAGTAAATCAAATATGTCAATCAGGGATAAACCAATCACCAATGCAATTTACAGAGAGAGCATATGCACTTTAGCACTGGTTAGCAAAAGTAAATTGATCAGAGTCCATAAGCCAATAAAAAGAGGTCAGAGAATATAGAAGGAAAGAGACAAAAAGTTTGGGGATGACCATGCAAAAAAGGGCCAGGCCCAACAAGTATGTTATGAGGGTCACTGGTCAAAGTGTGGAGTATTATGCTATCAGTATTTAACCACCAATTCCATCTTGATCACTGACTCGATTTTGTGCTTAGCTTAGCTTCAGATCCCGTCACATTTGTGATGCAGGTATTTTTCCACATACAGGTTGTTAACATGTTTTTGCTTTTCTCACTAGGGAAGGGATCATAATGTGAGGTACGATACCTTGATAAGACTGTACAAAGCTGAGAATGTTTTTTATGGTAGAGAAGGGTATGGCTCAGTCTTGGAAATACACCTGGGGATCTGGACAGTCTCTGGCGTGTTTTTTCAACACTGACCTAGTACAGCCAGCACTTGCATTTCACAACTTACTCGACTGGAGGGGGGTTTCTAGAACCTTCCTCTAAAGTTTGTTTAAGATATATAAGGTGGGGAAGTTTGATACTGAAAGAGAAGGAACTCATCTCTGAGAGTGGACACATTGCTCAGTGTAATCCTATTGGGGTTGGTCTCTCCTGTCTCAGCTGTCACAGGTTCCATAGATTGATGTTTGACAGACAAAAAATTATGTTGGATTCGAGCCCCATGGTGATGCATTTTTAATTCTTAATATCTAGCTTTGCTGTGTGCATGCATAAATACGTAGTCACTGCATATATTATCATTGTTGATGTATTGCATTTTCTTTGATTATTACTATTCCACTGCTGTGATTATTTTAAGAGTTGCATGTGTGTTACTGCATTCACATTAAGTGCTCACGTTATTCTCTTCATATAAATGAAACCTGGGAATTGCCCTAATAAATTCATTACTTAGACTAAGAGTGCTGCATCCCTTGTATTCTTTATCTCTGTTCCATCTCGGTCTGAAGCAAAGCAGAACAATGGCACAATGTAACGACTGTTGGAGTGTGCTGAGGGTTATTTATGATCTGGATGTCATCAGTGTTGGAGATGATGTAGAGTCCATAGGTCTGAATTCTGAGTGCCAGAGGAGTCATATACATGGTAAAGAAAGATGGGCTGAGTGGAGAGATTTGCTGGACTCTGCAGATGAGCTTCAGCTGTTGCATACTTCCAAGTGTGACAGTGACTCTCCTCTTCTGTGTTGTTTCTCAGTGTCTACTGTTGTGGAGTCTGGAGTTAGTTGTGAGAGTGCTTGGAAACTATAGGAGTCCCTTGACATATTAAAATCATGGCTTATGTATGCCTAACCCGCTTCCAAAACAACAAGGCACAATGTTGTTTTGTGCTGTGGGAAAGGCTGAGTGCAGGACTGTGAGAGAGATAGCAAAGTATGACATATCTTGGCTAATGCTGGGTGCAAATTGATGGCTAGAGCAAATGGACGGACCCTTGCATCATAGTCCAAGGGTCATAGCAGTGGTGTTGAGAAGCAAATGTTTAATCAGTGTAGGCAGAAAGCAGAAATGCATCACAATATGTTAAATGTGACCTGTTCCTGCACTCACTCTTTCAGGCAGGGTGGCCCAGTAAGCTTTCCAGCTGCATTGCTTTGAGTGAAGTGACACAAATAGTCCCCCATGTTAATGTCGAGGTCTTGTGAACAATGTACCGGTATAGCCATGTGAAAAACAATAATAGTGTAACATTTCCTTATTTATTTGTAGTAACATATGTTCCACAGATGCCTCTGTAATAGAAAGTGATTGTAAAAACTATCTGAATGTTACAATAGTCACATTCTATCATGGCATATTTATAACATATTCCTATCTCTTACCAGAGGAACCAACAACACCTCCTGTAGATGAGCCTGCCCATGATGCCCAAACTATTGGTGATACCATCCTGGCCCCCATGGATGAAGACACCTTGCAATAACTCCTGTACTCCTTTGAAAACTCATCTTCACATTTGGCAAGGGAAGACAATGTTGCAGGGTCTCCAGATGAACCATCACCCACTGGACATAGCCCATTCACCAGTACCATCACAGTTGAAGACTTCAAGGACCCCCAAGTTCTCTTTCATTGGCAAGTGGTTGGAGCCTAGAAGTGAATGTCTGATGACGTGCAGTGGGAGAGGGAGACCATGGCAGACACTTTTCAAGGAGTTTGCAGGTGTCTTGGCCCTAACTGGGGATTGACTGAGTTTATCACAGACAGTCACTCTTAGTTTCATGGGATTGATGAGTCCCTAGCTGACATCACTGATATCATGAGGCACAGGGAACAACAACAGCCCTCTACACCTGACACCAATGGCGTTGTCAGGCAGCTGGGCGCCATACATAATACTGTGCAGTTCCTAGAGCGCAAGATTGGCTCCTTCATTGCATCAGTTGTTGCCCTCAATAGCAATGGTGTTGCTTTGTTGGAAAACCAGCAGAGCCTTGCCAGGGATTACCATGCTGCCTTACTGGCACTCACAAATGTTGGTGGGAACAGGAAAGCTATAACATCACCCTCTGATGTGCGTGTGCCTTAGCTGCCTCCCATTCAACCACCACCAAGTGCAGAACGTGCATCAGAGAAGGAAGATGTGGACTTCACCACTTTACGTCAAAGAACTGCCAGATGAACATTTGTGAGTGTCCCCTGGCCACTTTCTTTGATGATCCTGTGTTGAACATCATACTACCTTCTTTGTCACCCAGTAATGTACTTTTTGTTTGTGCAGTTGTTTATCTTATCCACTTGTGCACTTAGAAAGAAACCAATCTTTCCTACTGTCAATCTTTTCCTCCTCAATGAAAGAATCCTCAACTCTAAATGTCATCTGACATTTGCCCCTAATGGACTTTGTCTGTTTACCAAAATGTATCCAATGGCTATCTTTGTTGATCAAATTTGGGATTTGTTACTCACATGAATGTATGTGAGGATCCGTTACTCTGTATCAAAAAAAATCCTTTCATTTGTGAAAAACGTGATAACTTTTGTTTGTTTGTTTCTGGAATGTCTTCCTATGAAATGCTGTCTGTGCAGTATCCTAAAGCACTTGTTTGCAGCAGAAGAACACTGAGGTAAATTCAAATGCACATGCTGTCTTTTTCTGTGCACCTACACCACTACAATTGTATTGTTTTGACCTGTCCCTTTCTGCAGGGTCATCCCCAGACCTTTTGCCTTTCCCTCCACATTTTGCTGAATTTATTCATGTTGGCTTTAACACTCTGGGCAGTTTACCACTGCTAACCATTGCTAAATGCTTGTGCTCTTTCAAAATCTGATAACATTGTCTTATCCACATTTGGTATGTTTAATTTACTTATAAGTCCCTAGTAAAGTGCACTACTTGTGCCCAGGACTTATAAATTAAAAGCTACCAGAAGGCCTGAAGCCACCCATTTCAGTAGCCTTTCAACGTGTCTCAGGCCTGTCATTGAAGAGCCTCTGTGTGCAGTTTTAAACGGCCATGTCCACCTGGCAAATTCACCCTCTTGTGAGGCTCAATCCTTCCTTTTGTAATACATTTTGTAATACAGAGTTGTGAGAAACTAGGGCTGATTGCAGAGGCCCCATAACTTTTTGCCCCCATTTTCCACTTTATGCTGGTGTTTTCCTGACTCTGATGGTGCCCTGGGTACTGCTAACCAGTCCCAGGGCCTGTGCTCTGTGTAAAATGGATATGCAAATTAGGCTAATTATAATTGGCTAAGTTAACCTACCTATAAGTCCCTAGTATATGGTAGGGCATGTAGGTTTAGGGACCACAGCATAGGTGGTGCACACCTAGGTGCATTGCTGAGGTGCCCAGTGTCATTTTAAAAGCAAGCCTGCCTTGCTGGCTGCTTTTAAAATTAAAGTTATATGCAAATTCGACTTTGGAATTAAAGGTACTTCCAAAGTCTTAAACTACCTTATTTTTACATATAAGTCACCCCTAAGGTGTGCCCTATGTGCCCCTAGGGCTGGGTGCCATGTAACTATAAGCAGGGATTTTATAAAAATAGATTTATAAGCCCTGGTGAGGTAAAAACAGCCAAATTCGTTTTTCCCTCATTGAAGTAAATGGCCTTCATAGGCTAGAATGGGCAGACTTTATTTTAAATTTTAAAGTCTCCTTAAATGTTACATACCAAGAATTTGGTATCAAATTGATTGTTGTAATAAATCCCACAACTTCCAGTTGTTGGATTTAATATAACTAGTACAGGTAAAAAGTTTAGACTTTACCTAAAAAGTTGCCAATTTCAGCTCTGCATTGTTTTTGCTGCTGTGCTCTGATTGGTCAGCCTGCAGCAGCTTCTGCCAGGCTACTTTAATGAGGTGTGAAGTGGCCTGGCTTCACACAAAGGAATGTGCTTGGGGGAGAGAATCTCCCCTCAGCAGATGGTGAGGCAGGAAGGGGGAGGGCTGCCAAACTGGTCTTCAAAGGCAGAGAAGGACATCTGAAGCACCCAGCAACACCCCCACATCCTGCAACCCCAGACAGCTAGGTGCCCCCTTGATTAGATTAGGAGAGGGCAAGAGAGGGGTGTGTTTATGATTTTTAGCCACACCAGTGGGTGGGCTCAGCCAGATCTCTCCTCCAAAAATCAGATTCATCCATTTTGGATTTTTAGAGACTGTTGCCTTCTGGGATGGATTTTTGCCACACTTCCCAGGAAGTGGTCATCACAGGGGGACGACCTTGTCCCTGATTGGAGAACGAGGGCCCCCCTGCTTTTCACCCAGGAGCAAGGATAAAACTGGCAGACCTGCACCCACGCCTCAGATCCCCTCCAGAATTCAACAAGAAAGGAACTAAAGAAGAAGAAGGACTGCCCTGCTGGACCCCTGGCCTGCACCTGGAACCTGCACTCAGAAGGACTGCACCAGCTGCACACTTGGGCTTCACCACAAGAAGGACTTTGCCTGGCTTCAACTGGTTCAAGGAGGGACTCCCTGTTTGCTACAGGTGAAAAATTGCTAACCAGAGACCCCTGCACCAACTCCTGAAGAAAGCGACCAGCTGACCACTGTCCAGTGGCCAAAAAGGAGTTTGCGCCAGGTGCATTCTGGGAGTTGAAGTCCGCACCCCCCAAGGACCATCACAGAACTTCTGGACACTTGGGGTTAGCTGTGGACCCCAAAAGAACCTTAAAAGAACATCTGGGTGAAGCCCCAGAAGTTTGGAAAAGATTGGAGAATTTTTGAAAAAAAGCTCCATAAAGTGACCGACCCGACGCGGAAATTCTAGCCGGCTTGCCTCAACCGCGACCCGGCCTGACTTCGTGGTTCGTCCCGGTAAAGAAAAACATCCAAAAAAGAGACTAAGTCCGAACGTAAAAAGTTGACCGGGACCTTCCAGCCATCGTATCCGAGAAGGGCTCCACGGACGTCGGATCAAGATCCAGGTTTACCCCGGTCGAAGGATTTTCATCTCGAAAAAACGACTAAGTCCGAAGGTAAAAATCACCACCGAGGAAACCGACTTCGCGTATCCGGACAAGGGCTCCAGGAGGTCGGATCCAACTGGCAGGTTCGTCCCGGGGAAGAAAAACATCAAAAAAGAGACTAAGTCAGAAGGTAACTTTTTAACCGAGGCCTCCCGCGACTTGTAGCCGAGCAGGGCTCCATTGCGGTCGGCCTGAAAGTTTGACTTTGCCCCGGTCCTGGTGCAACCAGATGACCCGATTGGCGCTTTTTGTTTCTAAGCGCTAGAAAATAATAATCCTTTAAAAATGCATATCTCCGGTTCTCCTGAACCGATTTTAATCGTTTTTGTGTCATTTTAAAGATAACAATATAAGCTATTTTTATAAATTGGTTTTGGATTTTTAAACTGTTTCCTGTGTTTTATTTAATTACTGTTTTGTGATATTTGAATGCTTTACACTTTGTCTCCTAAGTTAAGCCTTGACGCTCGATGCCAAGCTACCAAGGGTAGAGCTGGGATTAATTTACTGAGACCTAACTGTACTTATGTGGAGGTTTGTGGCTTGTTGCTAGGTGTAGGTACCTACCTGCCCTACCAATAACCCATTTTCCAACAAGAGTATAGAGCCAAGGCAGGAAAGGAAGGGGCCCTGTGCACTTCAAAGGCCTCTCTTGAAGTCTCCACACTTCAAAGGGACAACTGGGTATAAGTACTAGACCTCAGACACCACCACTTCAGTACACTTCTGGACCTGAGGACATTCTGCCAGGAAGAAGGACTGCTGTGCTGCTGAAGGGGCTGTCACTCTGCTGGACTCTGCTGGACTTTACTGGACTCCTGATCTGTTATGCCTGCCCTGCTGCCTTGCTTAGGAGTGAGAAGGACTGGACCTGTAGCTCTAAGTTCCCAGAACCAAAGTGACTCCAAGGGATTGCTGGCCTGCCTCCTGTTCTGAACTTTTCAGGACATTAACGACTTCTCTTCATCCTGCAACAGCACCTGGACTTTCTTTGCTGCAAGTCGTGCCCTGCCAAGTTGTATCAATCCAGTCCTCGGTTGTTGGAAGTGGATATAAAGTACTACAACTGACAGTTGGCATATTTAATTTACATGTAAGTCCCTTGTAGGGTGGTATACCATATACCCAGGGCCTGTAAATGAAAAGCTACCAGTGGGCCTGCAGCACTTATAGTTCCACACACTTAAGTAGCACTTTAAAACATGTCCCAGGCCTGCCACTGCATCCTGAAGGCAATGTCCCACTGCCATGTCGACTTGGCCTTTAAAATCCTTTGCCAAGCCTTAAACACCCCTTTTAATTACATATAATTCACCCCTAAGTTAGGCTCTAGGTCCATATGTCAGGGTGCTGTGTAATTAAAAGGTAGGACATGTACTTTATAGTTTGACATATCCTAGTAGTGACAAACTCCCAAATTCAATTTTCACTACTACGAGGACTACCCCGCCTATGGGATAATATTGGGGATTGCTTAGTATATTTAATAAGCTGTCATTCCTAAACCGGAGGTGGAGGTTATATCATGTTTGGTATCTTTGAACTTGTAATGATAAATCCTCTTTAATGATAAAGTTGAATTTATTGTTACATATTTGAAAATGCCAAGTTTAGAAAGTTGGCATTTTCCTGCCTTTAGCCCTCTGTGCCTGCAGTCTACCTTACTTCACATGTCTGGGTATAACTGACAGTTGAAACTTTGTGAATTCACTCTAGACAGTCACACAATAGCGGGATTAGCAGATCCTGAATTTGCAATTAACTGACTTGATGGGGCAGAGATAAGCACAATCCCACTTGCATCTAAAAGGGCTGGCCTCAGTCACAATCAAAAACAATAGGCTTACCAACCCTGTATTGTCAGAGCAGCCAGCTAGAAGCCAGGAAACGGGAGGCAGGAAACTCCTGGAACTTCAAAGAACCCTTCTGGAAACTTCTCCCAACTTCTAGAAGCAGGGCACCAGGGTATATAATAGGGCTCTCAGACCCACTGTTCAGTTCACTACTGGACCTCAAGAAGAGCTCTCAGAGGACTGCCTGCTGCTGTGACTGGCTGTGCACTCTGCCAGACTGCTGCTGTGCCTGGATGGACTGCTTTGCTTCGTGGAGGCTGCCTTGAACCTTCAGAGACCAGGCCTGCTGGGAGCCCTACATCTTTACCAGCACTCAGGTCTTCAGAAGTGACTCAAACAACTTATATTGCTGGTCTCCTGTTCAGAGCCACAGGAAAATAACAGGCTCCCACCATCTTGAACACACACCTGGACCCAGCCTGAGTGGATTCTGAGCCCCCAAGCGGGCTTCATCCTCTCCTGGACCCTTGGTTGTGGTGGTAAATGTGCCTAGATGGCCACTTACTAAAACAGGGGAATTGCTGTTTTGAACCTTAAACTTTAAAAATTCATAACTCAAGTTCTACTTAATACATTTTCGATGGTTTTGGTGTCAAATCATTTATTAAAATGTACTCTATTTTCCAAATTGGTTTGGGTTTTTATTGAGTTGTGTTTTCACTATATTGATGTTAGTGTGCTGCATAAATACTTTACACATTGGCTCTAAGTTTAGCCTGGCTGCTTTTTGTACCAAGCTACCCAGGGTTAAGTTCAGGTTAAATGAGTGGCTTTTTGGGGTTTACCACACAAACTTTTGTGGCTGTTGCTTGACCAGGGCTCACACCCCAGTCAAGCAACAGCCCACTTTCGCCCAGCACCCTTTTGGTGTTGGTCTTACATCATGTAAGGTTGTGGCAAAGTTGGTCACATACATATGTGAGCTGTGATAAGGTAAGCAAGTACAGCTAATGTGTTTCTGCATTGCATGACTAACCTGTAGCACACATTTGCTGATGGTTTTCTCTGCATCAGGCAGCCACTTCATTGACCAAGAGCCACTGGCTCCCTCATGCAAGACTTTGATGTTGAACCAATTTTGCCTCAGGCAAATACATTGAAATCTGATTAAGCATCTGTTATACGATTGTACCAATACCATGATGAACTTATATAATTACTTTTATGTACTGTCATTCTCCCTGGGCTGCATTCATCAACACACACATAATATGCAAATGCACACCAGGGGTGTGTTTATGCATATAGGAGTACTCATCTGTACAAAACCTTTGTTGCGTATAATGCAGTGGCCCTTGCACTATGATGCAAGAGCTCCTGTGTTGGTGCTAGCCAGTCTAACTTTTCCCACCAGTAGGTGAGCAGTGTGATGAGCTGTATGCTTCTGACACTATGCATTTGTGCATGTCAACTTTAGAAAGTGCTGCAACATGACTTTATACTTTTCATTGTATGAATGCCTCACAGAAATGGCACATAGGGGATACACAGGGCATAAGTCTGGCATTTTAATGTCAATCCATGTGCAGGCTAGTGCATTTGTTCAGTTGGACACACCATGTCAATTACACTGTTATCATGCATTGAGACCTACTGGTGCTCGAACGGTGGAACAACAATGACATTTGCACAATGTGCTCCCAAAAAATACACTGCACTGAGATAAGAAGAGTGACATCCATCTTACACCTTTGGAGCCAAGTAACCAGAACCCTGCCCTGTGAACATCTACACTCACAATGTGCAAACGTCAGGCAGTCTGGTAATGATTTGTACAACACCATGGATTAATAGAGTAGCAGCCTACATCCCTGCAGGCTCCAGGGCATCAGTGTAATAGTTACTCTGTCACTCCATTTCACATAGGTATGACATGGACTACACCCTTACAAAAACAAATATTGAGATGTCGTTTGCTCTCTGTCATGGGTCAAAATCATGAAGTAGACCCCCAAATGGCATGTCACTACCACATTCCATCTATCATTGGAAAATTGCTTTGAATGTGATGGCTACCTCCCTGACACTGTCCTCCATATTTATTTAATTTGGCTTTTAAATTTACACAAAGGTACAAAGAAAGGTATATGTCGCCTAACATTTTAAGCGTTGATCAGCAGGAATCTTAAAATAATACCTATAGTCAGTCACACTGGAATTATGTAGCAGGAGAGGTTAAACATATGCAGCAGGTATGAGCATAGTATGACACAAGGTGAAGCAAAGTATGTGGCATAATGAGATACAATCTATACTAATCTAATTTCATAATACCTTCATGTTAACACTTGGTAACACTGTCTGGGTAATGTTTGGCACCTCATCAGCACCTGTTTCATACTCAAAATTAGACATAGGCAACAGAAACTTGCCCATACAAACTTTGCTGCTGCATCTGTTGAAACATTGTTTGCTACATTTTGTGGCATCTATGGTATTACCAAAGTTGATTGTGTTAAACATATGCAGATTAGGCACTAGATGATGGTTCATATGCCTAATGCATCCTAAGCCTAAGGCTGTAGATATGCAAACATCACCACAGATGGAAAAATGCATGAATCCTGGGGGCATGCTTACATTGCCCCTACATTCACAATAACATGCTTCCTTGTTAACCCCTTCCCCGCCACGGACGTAATGGTTACGTCCATGGCAGCGCCCGTGTGGCGCCATGGACGTAACCATTACGTCCTGAATGCTTCCCTCGGGAGAAGCGCTAGCGCTCCTCCCGAGGGCCGCCCCCCCACACCCCTAGGTCAGGGCTGACCGGGGAATCCCTTCCCCTTCCACCCCCGACCCCCCCCACCCGCCCCTGTGACGTCAGCACGCGCGCGCGCGCTGATGTGTCACAGGGGCCTCCCTCGTCGCGCTGGAAGCTCTGCTTCCAGCGCTATTGAAAAAGAAATGCAAAAGCATTTCTTTTTCAATCACTTGGGAGGCCCGGAGGGGCTTCAAAGGGAAGGAAAAGTATTTCCTTTCCTTTGAAGTCCCTCCGAGGGTTTCAAAAGCCGGATTGCTTGCAATCCGGCTTTTGAAACCCCACTAGACACCAGGGATTTTTTTTTTTTTTTTAAATTGACAAAAGGGAGCGACCCCTTGGGCAAGGGTCGCTCCCAGGGGGGGCATTTTTTTTAAAAGGCCTTTTCTGCCCCCAGGGGGGGGCAGAAACCTCTAGGCACCAGGTACCATTTTTTTTTTTTTTTTTTTTTTTTTTTTTCATTTTTTTTTATTGAGGTGGGGAGCGACCCCTTAGGCAAGGGTCACTCCCCTTGGGGGAAAATTATATTTTGGCCATTTCTGCCCCCCTTGGGGGCAGATTGGCCTATTTTGATGAGGCCAATCTGCCCCCAAGGGGGGTAGAAACCACTAGACACCAGGGTTTTTTTTTTTTTTTTATTGTTATTGACAAAAGGGAGCGACCCCTTGGGCAAGGGTCGCTCCCAGGGGGGGCATATTTTTGGGAAGGCCTTTTCTGCCCCCCCTGGGGGCAGAAACCTCTAGGCACCAGGGACCATTTATTTTTTTTTGGTTTCATTTTTTTTTTTTTTTGGTGGGGAGCGACCCCTTAGGCAAGGGTCGCTCCCCTTGGGGGAAAATTATATTTTGGCCATTTCTGCCTCCCTTGGGGGCAGATTGGCCTATTTTGATGAGGCCAATCTGCCCCCAAGGGGGGTAGAAACCACTAGACACCAGGGAGTTTTTTCTTTGCGTGAATTTCACGCAAAGGGAGCGACCCCTTAGGCAAGGGTCGCTCCCTGGGGGGGAGGGCAATTTATTTTAGGCCATTTCTGCCCCCCCTGTTATTGCCCCTTGTCTTTCTCTACATTTATTCCTTCCAAATATAGGGGTGTGTGTAAAAAAGACATCTATTTGAGAAATTCCATGAAATTCACGTGCTACTATGGTCACCCCGGAATTCAGAGATGTGCAAATAACCACTGCTCCTCAACACCTTATCTTGTGCCCTTTTTGGAAATGTAAAGGTTTTCTTGATAGCTATTTTTTACTCCTTATATTTCAGCAAATGAATTACTGTATACCCGGTATAGAATGAAAACGCACTGCAGGGTGCAGCTCATTTATTGGCTCTGGGTTCCTCGGGTTCTTGATGAACCTACAAACCCTATATATCCCCGCAACCAGAGGAGTCCAGCAGACGTAACGGTATATTGCTTTCAATAATCTGACATTGCAGGGAAAAGTTACAGAGTAAAAAGTAGAGAAAAATTGATGTTTTTTTCACCTCAATTTCAATATTTTTCTTTTTCAGCTGTTATTTTCTGTAGGAAACCCTTGTAGGATCTACACAAATGACCCCTTGCTGAATTCAGAATTTTGTCTACTTTTCAGAAATGTTTAGGTTTCTGGGATCCACCATTGGTTTCATGACCATTCCTGTCACTGACTGGAAGGAGGCTGAAAGCACAAAAAATTGCACAAATGGGGTATGCCCCAGTAAAATGCCAAAATTGTGTTGAAAAATTGGGTTTTCGGATTCAAGTCTGCCTGTTCCTGAAAGCTGGGAAGCTGCTGAGTTTAGCACCGCAAACCCTTTGTTGATGCCATTTTCAGGGGAAAAACCACAAGCCTTCTTCTGCAGCCCCTTTTTCCAATTTTTTTGAAAAAAACGAAATTTTCACTGTATTTTGGCCAATTTCTTGGCCTCCTTCAGGGGAACCCACAAAGTCTGGGTACCTTTAGAATCCCTAGGATGTTGGAAAAAAAGGACGCAAATTTGGCTTGGTTAGCTTATGTGGACAAAAAGTTATGAGGGCCTAAGCGCGAACTGCCCCAAATAGGCAAAAAAAGGCCTGGCACAGGAGGGGGAAAAGGCCTGGCAGCGAAGTGGTTAATTCTAAATTCATCTGTAGACAAGTTATGTTGTGTTGGCACACTGACTATAATTTGGTTGCAGGTGATTGATACCTTCCCATACATATCACAATGTTACAACTGTCATGGATCACACAGAGCTGTCACAGAACTACAACCATGTACTTATTACACATACTGGTTGCATTAGGATCCTGGAAGCTGTTGACTTCTCCCCAGGTGAATGGGACCTGTCCGCCTACAAGACAAAGATTTAAACATTTGTATTGCAAATAGTGAAGCTACATGCAGTTCAAAATGCTATAATGAATACTATAACACCACTGTGTATTTAAAAAAATCAACACTCAACACAAATATGTATACATTGTATGACTATGGGATGCAACTAGTTACCTTGCAGGGCTGAGCTGACTGGATGTTGAAGGTCAGAAGTATTGAACAAAATAGAGATGAGAGCGTGTGTGTTTTTTTAAGTGTGCATCCATAAATCCCAGGTGAAATCTGGCAGACACCTCACCATACCCGACTAAAAGCTACTGTACCCAACTATTCATCATAAAATACATTCATCTACGCACCTGCTAAAACCTGCTGTGCTAGACAAAGAACAGTACAGATGTTCACTTTGTTGATTAAACATTTTTTACTTAAACGGTGTGCAAAATTTGATTTTTGGCCATTTTTCTTCGTATTTACAATTTCTTTACAATGCTACTTTCCACGAGTAGGGTACAAGTATCCCAGTTAAACCCTATGAAATGTATTTCTAATATGTTTTGAAAGGACTCTCGGATGTAAAGTCTGATGGCATAATAGAGGACATTACTGGAAGAGATAATGGTGCATTTATAAAATGCATAACAGAAGTAAGAATGGTGCATTAGTTTGTGGACGATTATTACTGGTACAGGACATTAGACACGGTTTCTCACTCACACTGTAATTTGCTTAAAAGCCCAGACTGAGAAAATCAGACTTTTACCTAAAACATATCCACTTTGCAAAGTTAAAGAACGCATGTTGATTTCGGTTCTACAGGGTATGCGCACATTGATTTCCAAACTGAAATGAAGCAGTTAACCCCTTTCTGCTACAGGCAGAAGCAGATAAATCATTTTCAAATCTCTGTGTTTCATGACGATTGTATGTGTTATTCATCCGGAAAAAAAGTGAGTACATGTTGTAAATACTAGTTAGTTGAAAAAGTAATAGGAGCCCATTGAAGGACGTGAGAAGACCAACTGAATAAGTGAGTGATATTTTGACATGATGAATGGGATTTCCATACAGACCCATGGATGGTTGCATGGAAACGTCCATGCACCACCCATCAAACGTCCCCCTGATGCAAAGTAATGCGAAGTTCTCAGGCCACGCTGTTCCCAAAACAATTCACTGCAACAATCTCTTTATTTTGAACGATCTACTGATTATTCATGTATAGAGTCCTTGGTTCTTTGACTCATGATTAAAACTCCCTCAGCTTCTACCTGTCATAGTCTTATTGAAAAGGAGGATTTTGTAATAATCACAGAAGAAAGTACTACAGTCTGCTGCTGATGTTTCTATTTGAAAGGTTATGAGAACGTCTGCACTGCAAACATCTTATTGGGCTTTCCTCTTTGGCTGTAACTTGTGGCACTGAGGGCAGGGGCAGTCATCCATTTTTCAATCAGAGAGTCTGGCGTCTAGTTGCCTGGAGATGTGTCCACTTCCCCGTAAAATAGTCTCATCATCCACATAAATGCTTACAGGGAAGAAGATTTATAATGTGTATTTGACACTTTCTGGGGCAGCAAAAGAACATTTTATTTTTAGGAAAACCACATTGTGTATTGGACACCAAATCACGTCCATGCCCTCCATAACTGTTAACTGTCACTTTATGGAAATGCTTCGCATAGACAGAACCCACTAAAACATTGTAGAGTTGTGGGCATCATATTAGGCGATTATTTGCAGTTTAGGGTTTAAAGTGCTACCTCACACAAATCATGATTCTTTCTCATTAACAATGACCACTTTTTAGTGGAAAACAACTCCATTGTTGATATTTAATGGTCTGTTGTTTCATATGTAGCTTGGCAATCTACGTCAGTGTGAACTATATCAGAGTATGCTTGAAAGTTTTACTGGTTTCATGTAGGGAGTATGACTGAGATACAAATACTGTTTTAAGACGTTTTACATTTTCACTGAAAGACAGGGGTTTGTTGAGAATGTCAAAGTAAACTGCCAGCTAAACCCATGAGCTCTGTGTGGGGCATGTAGGCACCATTCAGTAGATGAGTGTGGTATCATCTGAAGGCTGTGATTGAAGGTAGACGTTTTGTGTGATTCTCCCTGTTCTCTAAATTGTTCACAAAAAGTAGCCTGAGATGATTTGACATGTTTAGGTCAACCGTCTATCAATGCAATAATTTCATATTTTGCATATGCAAATGAGTGAGGAAGGGAACCACTGTTCCTTTGATACTAAAAGGAAGAGGCCATTCTTCTCTTGCACTTTTAGAGGTCTAGTCTGCATTGGGGTTATGCTGCTGGAGTTCAGCTTGTTTGCTCTTCCTTCGAACCAGTTTGCTTCTATGTGATTTCGTTTCTGTTTTCTTAGCCCAGAAGTGTCCACAAGTCTGAACTGCTGCCTAGGCAGAAACACAGAGAAGGTGGGTACACCACTTGTTCTGTCTCCTATTTTCAGGATGCATCCAACTAGTTAAAATGAACAGAAACACATACTGGATCACAAAAAAAAAAACATCAAAATACAGGGTTTTGGACTGTGCTGTCAGACATGGGCAACAGTATGAGGGAGGCAGTGGCACACCACCAGGCCCCTGACACTAGCCTGACTACTGAACAGTCCTCCACTGCCGCTGCTGCTAGTGGACAGGAGGCCCCGTTCCAGGACCAACAGGCCACAAGCACCCTTCCCCCTGCAGAAGGTGAACCACCCCGCAAATGATCCCTGTGATCCAGGCAGAAGCCAAAGACTATTGCCAAGACCCCTGCCAAGAAATAAGCCTCTCCTGATTGCCACCCTTGTGTCCCACTCTGTCAACCTGTCCACCTTGAACTGCCATTGCTCCCCTTCCTATGCCCCCTTGGACACTGCACCTGTGATACAAATAGAATGGACTCTACCCTGGACTTTCCTCCATCATCAACCAAGCCCGTTGCACTACCCCCTCTTCTTCAGAGCAGTGCAATAAGCACACTTAGAAAAAATACAAGTATGGTGTTTGTCAAATTATTTCAAAATGTATTCGTTTAACAAGGTTCAAACATTGCAATTCAACTGTACAGTAATGTTTACATAGGAAAGACCTGTAGTTGGTTGCACTGAACACACCAGGAGCAATAGTGGGGCACCAACATCTGCAGTTGCCAAAGGGTACAGTGAGTGGGCAGAGAAGTAGGAATTCACAGCCTGCCAGTGACAATGTCACACATTAAACTGTAAATGAAATGTGAAATATCACTGTCTTACGTGTGTGCCATTGGAAGTATTGATGAATAACTGCACTTCTGTTGTCCTCATCCTCCTCCTCTGCCTCCTCATCTTCACTGTCCATACGCTCCACTGCTGCCACACGGCCTACTCCAGCCTCCTCTTCCTGCAGAAAAGGCACATGGCGGCGCAAGGCAAGCTTGTGCAACATACAGCATGCCACGATGATCTGGCAGACCTTCTTGGGTGAGTAGCACAGGGATACACCAGTTAGATGGAGGCAATGAAACCTTGCCTTCAGGAGGCCGAATGTCCTTTCTATTATACTTCTTGTTTGCCCATGTGCCTCATAGTAACGTTCCTCTGCCCTTGTCCTGGGATTCCTCAAAGGGGTCAGGAGCCATAAGAGGTTGGGGTAACCAGAGTCACCCTCAAATATCGAGGGACAACTGTTAGCCACACAGTCACCCTTATGTACCACAACATACCCATACACCAACATCCACTGGGTGGGAATCAGGGCTCACCTATTAGCTACACCCTATGCCTCTGGAGATGGGCCATCACATTTGGGATGCTGCTATTCCTCAGGATAAAGGCATCATGCACCGACCCTGGATACTTAGCATTGACGTGGGAGATGTAATGGTGCACCAGGCATACCATCTGGACATTCATGGAGTGAAAACTCTTTCGATTTCGGAAGCCCTGTTCATTCTGCCGGGGGGGGACAAATGCAATATGTGTTCCATCAATTGCCCCAATGATGTTGGGTATATGTCCCATTGCATAGAAGTCAGCTTTCACTGTGGCAAAATCCTCCACCTGGGGGAAAACAATGTAGCTGTACATGTGTTTAATCAGGGCACCCAACACTCTGGTCAGCACTATTGAGAACCTTGGCTGTGACATTCCTGCTGCCAAGCCCACTGTCACTTGGAAAGAATCAGTTGCCAGGAAATGGAGCACAGATAGCACAAGAGTGGGGATCCCAGTGGGTTGACAGATAGTAGATATTAGGTCAGGCTCCAATTGGGCACACAGCTCCGTGATTGTGGCCCTGTCAAAGTCTATAAGTGAGTAAAATGTGCCTGTCCTCCATTGTTGCCAAGTCCACCAGGGGTCTGTACACCGGGGGATATCTCCATCTCCTATTCATCCGAAGTGGTTGCAATATATGTTGCAAAAGGGTGAGCAGCTGGTCATTATCTGTACATTGCAACCACTACAGTTCTATGCATATTGTGATTGTTAAATTATTAGGTGTGATGGGTCCAAAATGAGAATTAATGTAATGTGACGCAGTTAGGATCCATGGCCTGCACACCCCCTGAAATGGCGTCCACCTGTCCAATATGGAGGGACAGGTGGAAGTTAGGTTATTCCACTGATGTTGTGAGCCGTTGCTGGAGGTGGTCGAGAACCACCGTGCAACTCCTCGTGGTTGTCATTGGGCCCTATGGGTTACAGTGGCCAATGGTGATGTACGCCGGCAGTGACGGTATGCACCGCCACGGACGTGACCGCCATTTTCTATCTGTTCACTCATTTACTACCTGTCCTTCAACAGAAGAGGACCTACACTGCATGTGCTGCTGTGACATGCGTCTGGAACCTACAATGGCTTGTGTGACTGGGGAAAAGGCCCCTGCCTTCACCTCGGTGGAGTTGGAGAGACTGGTGGATGGGGTCCTACCCCAGTACCAATTGCTGTATAGACCTCCAGACCAACAGGTGAGTACACCGTGAATACAATGCATGGGCCATGAACGCAGGGAGTGCTGTGTGTGAAGGCCTCGTGTAGGGGGGGTTGGTGAATGGACCATGGGCAGCCTGCAGCATGTATACCTGGCCATGTCTGTGTTAATGAGGATAAGAAGGGGCATGGTGAGCCATAGGTGTAACAGGCAGGACGGTCAGACTAATACCTTTCCCTGTGTGTAGTTCCCTGCAGGCCAGTGCCCATCAAAAGGAGGGTATATGGTGTGCCATCGCCAAGGATGTGCGGACCCTGGGGGTCTACGTCAGGCGGAGCACCCACTGTTGGAAACGGTGGGAGAACCTAAAACGCTGGGCACGGAAGATGCTGGAGGCCCAGCTGGGGATGGCCTCCCAATGAGGAAGGGGTGCCCGTGGAACCCTGAGCCCCCTGATGGCCTGCATACTGGCGGTGGCTGATCCAAAGCTAGATGGGCATGTGGGGGCATTACAGCAGCAAAAAGGGGGTGAGTACAGTGCCCTTCATTACAAATTATGCCTGGTGGGGTGGTATCCGGGTGGGGTGTATGGGCCTTGTGGGTGCCCCTAGTCCAGGCCTGACATTGCAGAGTAGGTCCCATGTTGGGCAGGGTTTCTGATTTGAAGGTCCTCCAACCAAGCTAGTAGGCATTCACTGCTGGGCAGGGGTCTGTGGGTCTCAGGTATCCTGCAATTGGCGTTAGGTGTCCCTATCCATGGGCTGGTGATTAGCATTGTGACTGGTAGTGCCTAGTGCATAGGTCTGTTCCCTGTATGTTGTGTTCGCCAGCGGTGGTGTTGGTGCCGCCATTGACCAAGTGTATCCTTTGTCTCTTCTCCCCCTTTTTGTTTTGTCACCATGTCCTTATGTGCATTAGCATCATCTGGTGGAGGAGCAGAGGCACCGGAGACAGAGGGAGCTGCATCCCACAGGACCCAGGAGGCCAAATCCACCTACGCTGAGGGCACCAGTGGGACGGAGGGCGAGGGGACAGTTCGGACACAGATACCTCCTCCGATTCAAGCTCCCTGGTGGTGGCGGACAGGTCTGTGCCCACCTCAGCTACAAGTACAGCCACCACCCTCGTACCAGCACCCCCCTCCCAGCAGCCCCTCAGTGAGTTACCCGTGCCCACTCACCCAGGAGGGTGTGCATCTTCTTTGGCCCAGGCACCTCAGGCCCTGCCCCAGTGAGCCCTGCTGCCCTGAGTGAGGAGGCTATTGACCTCCTGAGATCCATCTCTGTAGGGCAGTCAACCTGTGAATGCCATCCAGGGGCTGTCAGCACAAATCCAACAAACTAATGGATTTCTGGAGGGCATTCACACTGGCTTGGCGGCCCAACAGAGATCTATCCAGGTTCTGGCCACCTCTCTGATGGCAGCCATTCTCCCTGTTTCCACCCTCCCCCCAACTTCCTCCACCCATTCCCATTCCACTCAACCCCAACCTATCCCAAGCACACAGGCAGACAAGCATGCACACAGGACAACACACAAGAGTGGACATGGCAAACACAAGCACCACACTTCATTCCACAGGCACTCACACTAACACCATCCAGATGCAGACATACCAACATCCACTGTTTCCACTGTGGCCCCCTCCTCCTCCCCATCCACCTCCCTTCCAGTAGCGTCTCCACTCACACCTGCATGCACTATATCCTCATCCATTACCACCATCACCAGCACACCTATCAGTACACATTCCTCACTGGCAGTCACCACCCCCACATCCATGCACACGTCCCAAGTGTCCTCTCCCACTGTGTCTGTGCTCCCTCCTCCCAAATTACACAAACACAAGCACTCAGACACCCAATAGCCATCCACATCACAACAGCATCCAGCCCATGCACTTGCATCTGCATCTTAATGACCAGGATGAACTATGGTCTTTAATTTAACTATTATCAACCTGGATGTACACGCCATTTATATTAATTTCCATCTACATATAGAGATTCAAGTTGCTTAGTGTATCTTTATAGAAAGGGCCAAGGATCAAATGCATTTTATAATGTGCAGTATATGCTTAGATCTGTGCTTTTGTAACACATGTTTACTCAAGATTTTGCATATGTATACATTGGAAGACTATAGAGATATTTTCTCTGCATATAATAAGGTGTTTTTGAAAATGAACTGAAGAAACACTTTGTTGACGACGGATATATTTAAGTCCATTAAATAACTCCATTATATTGGGTATCACCAGCCCTTTATGCTTTTCCAGAATTTTTTCTCTGTTAGGCTGAGTGCGGCGTACTCGAATGAGGATACGTTTAGATTTTGAAATAGCTTGTCTTTGATTTCCTTAGCATTTCAACAATTTAAGATGGCAACTAGCAGTTGATATTAATTTGCCAATAGTAAAGATAGCCCCCGTGGTAATGTTTGTTAATCATGGCATCATTTCTTTCCTCGTGCACCCCATGTAATATTTTTTGCATAAACATCTGTGAGCTTAACAGGTGAGGCAGGTAATGGTAAGAGTAGGCAGCTTGGTCACCTCATTTCGATTCCGCCTACCGTGGTCTTTTCTTCAACATACGGGATGCAATCCTTATATTTTGTCATTATTTAAAATGGCCACTGCTTTTTTCTCCCACAGGGGTAGTTCCTCTGTTCCAAGATGGCCATCGTATAATTTTTTCAAGCGCATGTGCGCATGTCCTATATGTGATCTATTGTTTATAGATATAGCGATAGAAGAGGAAACAGTTAGGCTGTTCGATCTCTACCGCCTTGACTGTAGCAAACGTGGAGCTATTGTACACCTTTGCCAGTAGTTAAGACGGCCACCGTAGTGTTTGTTCCTGATTTAAAGATGATGGCTGCCTCGCTTCCCTTTTACATCGATAGGAACGCGATAAGAAGGGCCTATTTGCTGGGCGATGGACGGACCTCTCACTAAGATAGAAGTAAGTGTTTATACACAATAAGACATGTTTCTTTAATGCCTGCATTAGTTTAAACCTGTTATTTTGAAACTTATTCCTACACATCTTCTTGTCCCATTTTCTTGACTTATAGATATATTGAGGCTGCAAGTTTGGAAACTTTCATAATGTAAGATGGTCAATAGTTTGTACTAAGCATGATGGTTAGGTGGGTTTTTATAGAAATGTTTCTTTCTTTTTTCTTTTCTTTTCCTTTCAGCATTTCTAACAGTGAGTTGCTAATGGCATGAATGGTTATCAAACATTTGATTCATATACCTTGGTGTTTCCTTAGTTCACTGAATCACATTAGTTATGGTGATCCTAGATGGTACTAACAAATTGAAAACGTGTTCAATAAGAAACTGATAACATCATATACTGGTGTGACACAGTATGTAGTATTTGGCACAGTGAAGGGACTTTCTGGCACAATCTTTAAATCGTTTTTAAAGAAGTTTAATTTATCTCTATAGACTATTTATAGGTCTTTATCTCTCCATGAGTCCTGAAGAGGCCCCTATGTAAAAGGGCTGAAATGCGTCGACCTTTAGACAAGGAGGTTGCAATATAAATAGTTAACATATGGACTTGGATTAGCGCTCACATCGTACTTAAGGAAAGCAGAAATATTTGATGTGATAGCTTTGGCAACCATCTCTTTAATGTGGATGACAGTCTCAATACATTCTGACAACCACATTTTCAAAATAATTGTGGAGACCGATGAAGACAGTGTCTGTATATGTGTGTATATTTGTATATATGTTTCTGTAAATAATTGTGATGTAAGTCTATTTGGACATTATACATATGATGTTTGTTTGTCACTTTGATTTTATTTCCAAAAAAATTAAGAGAATAACTTTGTTGTAATCAAAGTACATTGCCAATGATCAATTTTGAAGTTCATTGTGAGTAATTCAGTATTTGGATCTGCCCCTACTATTGTACCACGTTTGTTTTTGGAGTACATTTATTCTACCCAGGTATAGTAGGGTTATTAGGGTAGACCCCTTGTTTTTCTTTATATGACTGCACCCAAACGCAGCAGACTGACACCTCCTACAACCACTCCCTCTTCCTCCACTCTCAAACCTTCTCCCTCTTCCCGCCCCAATGTCCCAAAGAAGCTTTTCTTCTCCTCCACTGACCTCTTCCCTACCCCTCCCCCATCCCTCACGTCAGGTGAGGGTGCTCAATACCAAGGCAAGCACCTCAGCCACCCAGTCCATGGGCACAGTAGGGTCGCTAGCAAATCCAGGTGGGAAAGGATCCCAGCCAGCAAGATGGAAAGGGTGCCTGCCCCAAGTGCTTCAAGGAAGGAGCCAGTCCCAGCTGCAGGAAAGAAGGGCAAGGAGCCAGCCCCCGCTGCTGCCAAAAGGGGCAAAGAGCCATACCCAGCTGCTGGCAGGAAGGGCAAGGGCCTGGTGCTGGGACTCAGTCAGATCCCCCACCAACAACCATGGTGGTGCAGCCGTCCGAGGCTGCAGGGAATGGGCTGGAGCCTCCCCCCACCACCACCAGCAGCACCGCCACCACCACCAGCAGCAGCCCCAGTGGGCAGCCATCCGAGGTGATAGGGGATGGGCTGGAGCCTCCCCCCACCACCACTACCAGCAGCACCGCCACGAGCAGCCCCAGTGGGCAGCTGTCTGATGCTGCAGGGGATGGGCTGGAGCCTCCCCCCCACCACCAGCAGCACTACCACCACCACCACAACCAGCAGGCCCAGTGGGCATCTGTCCGAGGCTGCAGGGGATGGACTGGAGACTCCCCCCACCACCACCAGCAGCACCACCTCAAGCAGTGGGCAGCCATTCAAGGCTGCAGGGGTTGGACTGGAGCCTCCCCCTACCACTACCAGCAGCAGCACCACCACTGCCACCACTGAACAGCCGTCTCCGCCGGCAGACAGTGTGTAGTCCAGCGCCCATGGGCTATTGTGCGACCTTGCCCCTGCAAATGCTGTGGGTATGACACCCTGCTGAGAGACTGTGACCTTGCACTCCCCAAGATCTGCATCACCGGGCACAATGCCCCCTCCAGAACCAGTGGAGAAGCCATCCACTCACTCCATCCTCCCAGGATAAAGCTCACTGGGCACGATACCCCCTCCAGAACCAGTGGAGAAGCCATCCACTCACCCCATCCTCCCCAGGATGAAGCTCACTGGGCACAATGCCCCCTCCAGAACCAGTGGGCAAGTCACCCACTCAAGAGACTGTGCCCTTGATCTCCCCAGGACAGAGCAATGGGCATGTTGCCCCCTCCAGAGCCAGTGGGCAAGCCACCCACTAGAGAGACTGTGGCCTTGCACTCACCAGGACAGAGTAATGGGAATGTTGACCCCTCTGGGACCAGTGGTGTTAAACCATCTTCTGGCTGAGGTGCCCCCTCATTCCCCACCCCCCTGAGGTGTCTGCCTATTTTTGAACTGATGCCCCTGCGGTGTTCTCTCCATCTTGTTGCAGGAGTGAGGTGGGGCCTTGGACTTTGTGATGTGGCCCTGTAGCCCACGAACAGTGAGGACTGGGCAGTGTGCCTTGATTTGTAAATATGTGTATACTTTTTTATTTAGATGCACGTATTCCTGCAATATTTATCTTATTACACTCACTTTAATCTATTGGTGTTGTCCTTGCATCATTCCTGAGGGGTAAGGTCTCAATATGTTATGTTACTGCATCTGCTTGTGTGTATGGTGTTGGTGGTGGTGGTGTTGCGTGTTGTGTGTGCGTGTCACTCTCTTTTTCCTCACCCCTCCCCTGCATGCTAGGTGGCTGTACTCACCGTGGTCGTCTTCGCTGTCGTTGGTGTTCGTAGTGGAGCAGCACGTAGAACAGCATGGGGAAGACATGCAACTCGGGTTCCATGGCGGCGTGGTTCTTCTCTGAGTCTCCACAGGTGAGTTGTTTCCCTTCTGTGCAGTGTTTCCACCAGGCTTTTGATGGCATGGATTGGCATGTCTTGGCGGATTGGCATGTCTTAAGATGGTGGGCAGAACATTGTCTTCCACCTGGCTGTAGGCGGTTACCACCATGGTGCCTGTTGTTTCCGTCCTGGCAGTGGGTATGTTAAAGTGTCTGTCTGTCTGAGCTGTTTCCGCTGTGGTCATAATTTGGCGGTAGTTACCGCCGGCCTGTTGGCGGTATTAATGCCACTTTATCACCGACTGCCAGGGTTGTAATGAGGACCAATGTATTTAAAAAGTAGGACATATACTTTTAGGTTTTACATGTCGTAGTGTTGTAAAAGTCCTATGTTTGTTTTTCACTACTGCAATGCCTACTTCTCCTATAGGTTAACTATGGAGTGACCTTATTACATTTTATTATATTTATTAAGCTGGAACTTCCAAGTGGGAACAGGTAACCAATTCATATGTGCTGTGTTTAGCATTAGGAAAAATTATCTCTTGTGGTGAAGTCGGATTTTAAATTCCAGTTTTGAAAAATGATACTTTTAGAAAGTTAGCATTTTCCTGCCTTAGTCATTTAATGCCTACAGCCTATTTCTGTGGGAGACACAACTGTGTGCAGCTGACAATTGAGCTTTATGTATTCCTCCTAGATAGCCACACACAATAGAGATCTTGGTGTGCCTGGATGGGCCATCACTGGTAGGATTGGAGAGCAAAGCTGGACACAGGGAATGATTACGACCTTGGCAGATGGGACAATCCATCACAAACAACACGGATATCCTGCCCACTGTTTTACAAGTTCCATAGGATGTAATGGAACTTGTAATACGGCGGATGGGATATCCGTCAAGTTTGTGACGGAGTATCCCATGCGCCAAGGTCGTAATATGGCCCACAGTCATACTTACACTTGAAAAGGCTGTGGCCTGTCTCATACAAAGGTCTTCATACCCCCTGTAGTTGGTCCAAAGGCAGGGTAGCGGAAGCAGAAAACCTGTGCACTACAGAGGGAAACTTCTAGATGTTTCTTCCACTTCTAAGATATAAATATTGGATCTTAGACACCACCTCTTCAGTACACTTCTGGGCTTGTGGAGAAAGTAGGACTGTTCTGCTGTGGACATTTTTATTATTTTGGTCTTGATTTATTTCTCAGATTTTGCTCTACATTTCTAAATTGGTGTGGTATTTTTCTTCCATGTGTAGTTTACACGCTGACTCTAAGTTGGGCCTGACTGCTCTGTGCCAAGATACCAGAGTTTTGAGCACAGCTTGATTTGGAGTTTGTTTATGCCTCAGCCTGACAAGGACTGTGGTTGCTGCTTGAATATGCCCCCCTCAACAGTAACCCAATTTCATACAATGGCCAATGGGTCAGATTGAAATGTGAAGCTCATAGTTGAACACAGTGAGCATGTGACACAAATGATATTTAGGATATTAATAATTCAGGACCATACATTTTTTTTCTTTTATACCAGTTAACAAAGGTCGTAAATAGGAAGGGGATATAAGCAAGCAGTAGGCAAAGTCTGAAGATCCTAACTAAAAACATAATCATGCATCATCCCAATTATTATCAAGTGGGGATGCAGCGGGGTCTAGGCAGAAGTCCCTTAGCATGGGTATTTGTAGGGCTCACCACAGCAGTCTTTGATTTATTTTTTTACCTAATTTGCATGATATTCCCCTTTAAGGATTAAGATTATAGCTCATGCTCTGGGTTGAGTCTCTTATAACACTGATAGGAATGAATATCCATTTTCCACATCTTATTGCACACTTCCCTGACCATCTCTTAATTGTAATGGATTTCAAAATGGTGGTTATATTTTGCTAGATTTGTCTCCATTAACTTTGCTTTAAACTAGGCTAGGATGTTATTAGACAGGGTAAAATGGACTCCTGGAGCACTTAATTTCTGGACATTTGTAACTGCAAATTTGAAGTCATCAACTGTCTAAAAAGACAGGTTTGTGTCTGCTATCAGAATCTTTTTATGACTGATCTTCTGTGAAGGGCATAGACCTTTCTGATAAAGAATTTGATTATTTGATAAAAACTGTCATACAAAGAAGCAGCTGTCACTTCATGTTTGTTGGTATATATTCATCACTTTTATCATGATCCATATTCCCTATCCCAAACTTTAACAACATTCACAGGCTTCGTTATATAAATGTGACATTCTTCATTGTGTTTACCCTCTATACAGTGCTATATGATTATGTATTGCTTGCATGGTTGGGACTTGTAATCAGTAGCGGCTGTCACTGAACAGGGGTAGCAGGGCAGGACGGGGCACAATGGAATGGGGGTTAAGAAAATAAATAAATAAAATACACTTACCTTTAAGGGGAGACACATTTGTCTCCCCTCTGTTGTCGTCCTCTTCCTGTTCCTGGGTTCAAACAGGCTCCCAGCCAATCACGACAGCAGCATAATGATCAGTCTGAGCGGCCTGCTTCGTCACTCGAACTGGGAATGGGAGCCTGTGCATGTTCTCCACTCAGCTGAGCAATACAAGCCGGTAGAGAACATGGAAAGTGCACATGTCTGTTCGGCTGACCTAACCCAGCCAGCCAAATAGACATGCACACCTTACGCTGCAAAACCCCTACTCCAGCTCCCTCCCTCCCGCCCAGCCCCACCCCTTACTACAAGGAAAAATAAAATGATAATAAATGTAACCTACGTTATTATCAGTTTACTTTTACTTTTTTGAGAAGCCAGTAGGCTACGCTCCTCCACCTTAGCGGAGGAGCCACCTCTGCTTGTAATGCTCTTCGTTAAGACTACAGAGCTATCAACAGTGAGGCTGTTCTTTACATACTGGTGGTTTATTCTCTCTTCTGTGTGGGGGCAATGGACTTTCTTTCAAATCAATTTTCTGTGGCTAATTGATAAAAGGCAGGACTGTTGGTGCTGAAGTTGGAGCTGGCTGCAGGTTTGGGTACTCCCTGTTCCACAAGACCTTGCCCGAGGAGGAGGGACTGCCACATGCCTTTCCCCCATGCCATGCACTGCTAAAGTGCATTTCTTCTACTGTGGCGCAGGCGCTTGGTGTTGGAGTTGGAGTTGGAGTTGGTGGTATGTTTGGGGACTCCCTGTCCCACAAGACCCCTGCCTGAGGAGGATGGCCTGCTGCATGCATTTTTCCTATGTCAGGCACTGTTAAAGTGCATTTTATTTTCTAGGGAGTAGGCCGTGTGTGGGACCCACCCAGGCGCATGCCCAAGCGAAGATTGGGTCAAGGCTGGGCCTGTCTTTGCCCATCATCACCAATAGGAGACCAGACTGGACCACACCTCCAACACTGGATATAAGAGGCACCCTGTGTTTTCCTGTTTGACAGTCTTTGGGCCTTTGGCACTAACATTTACCCCCTGTAGAGTCACGGGGAAGAGGAAGCAGCCCATCAACCAATAAATCAATCAGATATTTGTATAGCATGGCTTATTACCCGGTGGGGTCTCAAGGCGCTGGTGGGGGGAAGCAGATCAGTCGAAGAGCCAGGTCTTGAGGTCCTTCCTGAACTGAGCCAATGAGGGGGACTGTCTGAGGTGAAGCTGCAGTGTGTTCCAAGTCTGGAAGTGAGTTAGAAGAAGGATCTTCCTCCAGCCATGTTCTTCCAGATCTTAGGGGTGGTAGCCATGGCTAGTCTAGCACAGCTGAGATACCTGTGGGGGTGTAGGAGGAGAGGCGGTGGTTGACGTAGGCAGGTCCGATGTTGTGTAGGGCCTTGTAAGCATGTCAGGAATTTGAAAGTGATGTGTTTGTTGATGGGGAGCAAAGTAGGTCTCTCAGGTGGGTGGAGTTGTGGCTGTGGCGTGGGGTGTTCAGGATTGGAGTTTCTTGTTAATGTCGGAATAGGGTGCATTGCTGTGGTCGAGTTTGCTAATGACGAGTGCATGGGTGAGTGGTCTTCTCACAATGATGGTTATCCACTTGAAAATCTTCCAGAGCAGGCGGAGTGTGTGGAAGCACAAGGATGAGATGGCATTGACTTGGCGGGCCATAGACAGCGAGCAGTTGAGAACGATGCTGAGGTTGCATCCATGGTCAGTGAAGATGGGGCAATTCTGAGGGCAGTGGGCCACCAGGAGTCATCCTAGGTGGTAGAGGTGGGGCCAAAGATGAGGATCTCTTTCTTATCGGAGTTGAGCTTGAGACAGCTGCCTTTCATCCAATTGGTGACTGCCGTCATTCCATTGTGAAAGTTGTTTTTGGCTGTTGATGGATCCTCAGAGAAGGAAAGAATTAGCTGTGTGTCATTGGCATATGAGATGATGTTGAGCTCGTGGTGTCTGATGATCTTGGAGAGCGGGGTCATGTAGACTTTGAAGAGGGTGGGGCTTAAAGAGGAGCCCTGGGGGACTCCGCAACTGGTTTCTGTCAGATTGAAGGTGAAAGGTGGGAGCCTAACTCTAGAGTTCTGACGGTGAGGAAGGAGCAGATCGATTCAAAAGCTTCGCTGCAGATAAGGGCATAGTGTAGTCTGGTGCATAAGGTGATGTAGGAGATGGTGTCAAACACAGTGGAGAGGTCAAGGAGGATGAGGGCAGCTGTTTCGCTGTGGTCCAATAGGGTACGGATGTAATCTGTGGCTGCTAGGAGTGCGGTTTCGGTGCTGTGGTGATCCTGAATCCAGATTAGGAGGAATCTATGATGTGGTTTGTCTCAATGAGCTCAGTGAGCTGTGTGTTGATCACTTTTTTGGTTACCTTGGCTGGGAAAGGGAGCAGTGAGATTGGTCTGTAGTTTTTCAGCTCTGTCTGGTCAGTAGGGAGTTTATCTCCATACGTTTCCAGTTATCTGGGAAGGTGGTAGTCTTGATGGAGCAGTTGATGGTATGACATAGTTCGGAGGTGATGGTGGCACCGGCGCATTGAAGATGTGGTGGGGGCATGGATCCAAGGGTGCCCCAGAGTGGATAGAACATATGAGCTTCAGCGTCTTCCAGGGAGAGGAGGGTCCAGTGGTTCAGGGTTGGCAGTGAGTAGGAGTCTGTGGCAACGCTGGTGGATGGGGAGGCGGGACTTGGCTTGCGAATCCTTCATAGATGTCCTGGATGTTTTGGTGAAAGGAGGCGGCAAGGTTGTTGAAGAGATTTTGGGAGGGGGGATGTCTGTGGTGTCCGTGCTGGGTTTCATGAATTCCTTGACTACAATGAAGAGTTCCTTGCTGTTGTGTGCGTTGGCATCAATGCGCTCCTGAATGACTGATTTTCTAGCTAGTGGTGTAATGTGATGGTGTCTTTGAAGGCTTTGTGGTCTGTCATGCTCTTGCTGCTTCTCCACTTTCTCTCAAGTCATCTGCAGGTGCGCTTTGGTTCTTGGAGATCGGGGGAGGACCAGCAGGGCTTTCTGTGGTGTTCATTGCCAGCCGGTTCCTCAGGAGGGCTAGAATGTTGGCACAGTTGACGATCCATTGGTGGAGGTTGTGGGCCAAGGAGTTGGCGTCCATAGTGTCTGGTGGTGGGGAGTGGCGGAGTGCAGAAGTGAGCTGGGTTTCATTGACCTTGCTCCAGTTTCTCCAGGAGGAACGGTGGTGATGTTCAGTGGTCTTAGTGAAGGAAAAATAAACGCAGTTGTGGTTGTTCCAGTGGAGGTTTGAGGTGTGAGAAGGAGATGTTGTTTCTGGGGCAGAGATGACAGGGTCAAGGGTGTGTCCTGCTGAGTGTGTAGGAGGTTAACCAGTTGTTTGAGCCTGATTGTGGTGAGCTTCTCAATGAGGGATGAGGTGTTCAGGTTGCTGCGGTTGTTGGGGTAAAAGTTGAGGTCACCAAGGAGGGCGTATTCCATTGAGGTGAGGGCATGGGGAGCGATGAGGTCCACCAGGGCTTTGCTGAAGGGGGGTAGGGTCTGAGAGGTCTGTAGATGAGGATACCCCAGAGGGTGGTGTTTGGATTGGTCTGAATCTGAAACTGTAGGTGTTCGGCGATGGGGGTTTGGGCATCAACATTGGTCATAGGCAGAGTGTGTTTTT
This sequence comes from Pleurodeles waltl, assembly GCF_031143425.1. Taxonomy (NCBI): domain Eukaryota; kingdom Metazoa; phylum Chordata; class Amphibia; order Caudata; family Salamandridae; genus Pleurodeles; species Pleurodeles waltl. Next base: position 1,220,462,626 of record NC_090444.1, read on the forward strand.
GTGCTCGATGGTGAAGCCTCCTCCTGGTTGGTTGACACAGACTTTATGGATGATCTTGCAGCCTTCGGAGATGGCAGTGGTGATGTCCAGGGTTGATGTGGTGGTTATCCAGGTCTCCATAAAAAAGGGGAGGTCGGGGGGGATGGAGTCAAGTAGATCCCATATTTTTATTGCATGTTTGATGAGGGAGTGAGTGTTGAGTAGTATGCTTCTGAGGTGTCTGGATGGGCAATCAAAGTGGGGGTTTGGTGTGAGGGGGAAAGATGAAAGTGCAGTTGTGGAAGGAGAACTGGACTTGGGTGTTCTTACACGAAGCATGGTGGCATATGGCGGAGCCTCCAGTGTTGAGGGGACGTAGGATGCTGCCATTGTATCATAGTATCATAGGATGGTGAGGGAGCTAGGGTCCTTGGTGCTGGGTGCAGTCCAGGTGCAGATGGGCTTGCCTTTGACATGCCTTTGGTGTGACAGCAGCGCAGCCATGCAGGGGCTGACATTAAAAAGAGGAGGGATCTGGGAGGTGGGAGGCAGGAAATGCAGTGCTGAGAGGGGGCTGGGGCTGCAGGGGCAAGCAGTGGCAGGGAAGTGAGGGGGAGCGGTAACAGGAAGCAAAAAGGGAAAAGCAAGTGAAAAGGAGTGACAAACAAGCGAAAAGTGGAAAAAAAGATATACAGGCATACAAAAAGTCAGGAAAGGCAGAAAAGTGGCAGAGAGAAAGACGGAATGGCCACCACTAGGCCACCAGGGGTGAGATGCAGGTGGGAGCCTGCAGGTAGAGGAGAGCCTCGAACACAGAGATGGGCAGGCTCAGAGCGTGCAGAGGGCAGCATCAGCAACAGGTGGTGCTGTGCGGGGAGTGACACGTATGATGATCAAAAGGTCAGGGAGAGTCACCCGTAAGTGCCTCTAAACTTCAAATACCCACTCCCCTTCCTTGGATGGCTTCCTGCAAAGGGCTGTTGAAATCATCAGAAAAGAAATTGAACTGGCCGAGTGCTAGCTATCCCTCTCCTCTCCTGACTTTCTTTTTCAGCTTCTCCTGCTAGAGAAGACCCCATTTGCCCTGTAGGGGCCTGAGAAGAATGTCAATGGGGAGTGGGGCTCAGAGTTGCTCCGACCCTACTCGTGAACTTGAATGCTCTGAGGTGGCACCCAAATCGGTAGTACCTCTGGAGCTTGAAGTGGTGGTGGTGGATAAAGGTGAGGTTGTCCCAGGGAAGAGGAAAAGGATGGATCTTAATAGTAAGTCTAAAGGTCCTCAGGGGAATAACACCCAGTCTCCGAGAGGCCCTGACATGGGTTCTATGGAGCCTGAAAAGTTGGATGTCCTATTAGATTCTTTTTACAATAAACTGGATGCTGTCCTGAATGGTAAATTGGAACTGCTACTCGTAAGGTTGACTTCCATTAAACAGAAACTCTCTAACTGGCTACAACTGCTGCATCCCTTGGTTTCTTTTGTAGACCCAGTGGGGTGGGTTCTTTATCATATACTCACAAGTTAGATTTATTTAAGAATTCCATGAGGGAGCAAAAGTGTGAGCTTATAGCTCATGACAGGGTGTATTGTGGATTAGTCAAAAGGATCTCAACTTAGTTGGAATATTTCTGGGATGGCAGCAAAGTTTGATGATTCTGCTTAGTTGTCTTTTATTAGAAGCTTTGAGGTGATCTGTTTAGAGCAAACCTGGGCTACTGCTGACCATTACTTTCTTGAAGGGTGTAAAACTTATTTTACCCCTGCTACTGAATCGCAGGTTGGTAATTCAAAAGGGGGGGGTTGGTTATTTTTGTTTCTTTGGAGGAAAAGGGAAAGGTGAAGGTTCTCCCCTTTGGCACTACAATTATTCAGGCAATATCTTTTTCTACATGCAAGTGCAGTGCTGCTATATTTTTGCATAGCTAAGGTAACCAAGACAGACTCATGTTATATTCAACTCCTGAGCTCCTATGTGAGAAAACTCAGTAGATCTTAATGGTCTAGAAGTCACCTTATATTGATAGAGGATTTTAACATCTATTTGTGTAAGGACCCTAGAGAGAGACAGAACCTTACTCACTGTAGTTTAGCTCAATCTAGCCTATATTTCGAATACTCCTACCAAGGTCTGCCCTGAATGGGATACTGAGTGAGTTTAACTTTGGGCCGAATTTAAGAAAAGTAGTGCTGCATCCAATGCAGCACCACTTTTCTTGCCTTTCTTAGTGGCCCCCTAATGCCACCATGTGTGCGCCGTATTTAACATACGGTGCACCATGGCGGTAGTTAGGTAACTAGCATCAAAATTGTTGATGCTAGTTTGGTGCTTTGGAAGATTACCGCCAAAAATTGTTATACTAATCCAGCAAAGCACATTGAGGCCCCTTGAAAACAATTGTGTGCCTTCTTTTAAAGTCTGCTCTGTGCAGGCATTACAAATGCAGCTTAAAATTGTCTTTTAGGTTTCATTGCACCATTATTTTGAACGCCTCCCTTGCATACATTATGCCTGGTGCAGGCATAATGTGGTGCAAGGGGCTCCAAAGTGGTGCAATGCATGCATTGCACCAGTTTGTAAATATGGCGCAGCATTTTTGCAATAATATCACCACATTAGGGTAAAAAAATGATGCTAATGTGGTGATATATGACGCTAGGCCTTCTTAAATTTGGGCCTTAGTGTTTTCACTCGATAAGCTTGTCGCTCAGAAAGATAACGTTATTCTCCCCATGTTTACAGGGAGGGGTGTGAATCTTTTCTTGATTTTATTTTGGTTTCTGTGCCCCTTTCCTCCTGTGTTACCAAGGTGGAAATTCAAACGTGCCCCTTTAGTGAGTATAACCCCATGATCTTATCCCTGTGCTGGCTGTTACCCATGCAGGCACTGGGTTTTAGTGGCCCAAGCCATAAGAGTGTGTGATAATGGGAGACGACTTAGGTGGTCTCAGCTTGTTCATGACAGTTTTTTCAGGACCTTTTATTCCCAATGTGTAACAGAATTTAGTATCTGTCAATCTGCATTGTCGAGCCCTGATGAGATCTTAGGGGCCATTAAGGCAATTGCCACCACTGTGTCTTCTCTTTGGATGTTAGGTGTGAGGGAGACTAATATTGTGACTCTTAAATGGTTCGACAAGGGATGTTCTCCAGCCTTGATGAACCCGAAACATGCTTTGAGTGTCAGCCCTACAGACCCTGATTTTGTCAAAACCTTTTGTAAGCTCTATAGATAAGAATTGACGAGGCGTAAGAGTTGCCTGAGGGATGTTGCCTGGGCATCTCTTTTAGAAGCTAGCATGTTGAGAAATAGTGCTAAATCCTGGAGCATAATTAATAGCCCTTTCCTAGCACCAGAACCAACAGGATCTTTGAGTTCCCATAGCACAGAGGACAGCTGGGTGTCCAACTTTGAGGAGGTTTATGGTGTAGCTCCAAGTGTTGATTATAGCGAGCTCATCCTGGCCAATGGGAAGTCCAAGTTGTCCTATACTCTTGAGGAGGTCAAAGCAGGGATACAGGGTTTATCTAAAAGCAAGGCCCCTCGACCAGACGGCATCCCCCCTGATTTGTCTGTGAGCGACACTGAGGTTTGGGCTTCTACCCTTACCTCAGTTATTAATGCCACTGTTGTTGAAGATCAGTCTTGGTCTTCCTCAGTTATTGTCCCAGTATTTAAGATGAGTAATAGGGATAATCCCCATTGTTATTGGCCCAGGTCTCTCCTCAACTTAGTGGTTAAAGTATTGGGGCAAGTCATACTGAATAGATTAGAGACCTGGGCCGAGGAGCATAATATTATGGATTTTGTGCAGGGTGTCCTACTGTTGATCAGTGTTTAAACCTTCACATGATCCCAGGAAAATATACCACTGTGTGACAGGGGTCTTGGCATCTCAAGTTCATGGACCTTACCTCAGCGTTTGACGGGGTGTCAAGAGATAAACTGTGGCACAGTATGTCATCTATGGGGTTGGAGCAGGTTATTGTATTGTTCCTCAGAGGCTTACATCGGAACACTACGGCATCGGTGTGATATATCAAGGACCTTCAATGTACACAGGATTTTATTGTCTGTAGGGGAGTAAGGCAGGGTTGTATTAAGGCCCCTTTTCTTTTCAACCTGTACGTGAACCATCTAAAGCAGGTTTTGGCCACCTCCAATGCGGATTGTTCACAGATGGGACATCAGCAGTTGACAGTGCTCCTGAATGCTTATGATGCCGTCATTATGGCTAGGGCTCCCGTCCCTGTTGAACAGCTTTGCCTCTTTCATGGAAGACCTGGGTCTTGTGATTAATGTTCTGTTCTGGCAGTTGGTCCATGTTCCACTAAAACAAATACGTTTTACGTAGGCGCTGGCGCTCTGCCCAAGACTAGTACATTTTCTTTCTTAGGAATAATGTTTGAGTCCGATTTAAATTGGCGCCCTTTGGTCAATTAGAAAAGAGAGGATTTTTTAAGAGCTAATGTGGCAGTTTCCAATTTTGCTGCACATTTGGGTGAAAAAATAGTGAGGGATCTGTTACAGGTAAATAGGGCCAAGTGTGTCTGCAGGTTAGTATATGGGTTTGAGGTATGGGGCTATGTTATGCAGGATGAGTTACAAATGATGAAAAACACTTTTTGTTCAACACCTTTTATGTGTCCCCCAATGTGCCACTACATTTTCAGTGCATGAAGAGTTGGGAACTGGTTATGTATCAGACATTATAGCGTTCTGCCCTCTTTCTCTCTGGTTAGGTATATGGGTTAGACCATAGGCTAAGTTGAATAGAGAGATCTTAAAGGATTGTCTCTTTCATTGACCATGTCCATCGTATTCCTTGGGTCAAGTATATCAAGGAAACCTTGCATGCATTAGGCAGGAGTGAGCTATTTGTTGCCCTAGAGTGCACTGTGAAGCCTGACCAGTTACACCTCAAATCTCAGTTCCTGCAGCAGAGGGCTATGTCCAGAGAGAAGGCTGCATTAATTAAGCAACACATGTGGAATAACCTTTTGTTGAGAATACTTCACAATATGGGGCCTTTTCTTACATTGCTTCTTACCTCTCAAGACCATTGCTTACTTTTTGTTAGTAGATCAAAGGAGCTGTTCTAGGGGTCACCAGTTGGGGCCTAGCGGTTGTGACAACATGTCTCTGCTGAATACCCAGGATTTTATAATGCTCTGTAGGTTTTACATGATTCCTAGGTAAATTTTTATCCTTCCAATTTTAAAGCAAGCACATTTTTATCAAGTCCGCCCAGCTCTTATGTACCTCCAAATGCTCCCAGTTGATATTATCCCAAACGTGGTTAGCTATTTAAAAGTTGCCCTGAGATTGCATTGAGGAATGGCCATGAAGATTAATATACTATTTTTATGCTCCATACATTTATGTTTGTTAGGCATATTTTAACATGATTTGCTTTCTGTCTTTAATATCTTTGTATTTATGATTGCACTAGAATTTTGCTGCTAATTTGTGCATGTGCTGTACTTTTATGTTTTGCTTTTATGGCTTTTTTACAAGTTGAATAAAGTTTATTTGATGATGATAAAAGGCAATTTTCACTCCTCTTGCTTCAGAAGAAGATAATGTGACCCCTGATCTACTAGTCTACACAATCTAGGTACATGAGTTTTTACACGTGCCACAGTAACCCAGGGACTAAACTTTAAATTCTGAACTTTCAAACTATTATAGCTGTTGCATACTTCTACAATGGATGGACTAAAAGACTATATGCAATTCTTTCCTATCCTAATGTTTGTCACCCTGTGTTCAAATTTATGTTCCAAACATCAGAACTATGGCCAGCCTTAAGATGGTGCTCATGAATGATGGTGTCATATTGTACTTTCATGTGCATCTTCCTTAGTAATTTCTATTCCCAGTGCATCCTCAGCAGGAAATTGATTTATCAAGACATTTGCCAGTATTTGTCATCCACCCTAAAGGAATGATATATTCATATATCCAACTGATTATGACAGCAGTCATTGGCATAATCCCTTCTGCCGAAAGAAAGAAATCATCATGGAAACAAACAAATAGTCTTCCAGGTTAACTTTCCTCTAAATATCCATAGATCACATCTCTCATACCAGGAGTCAGAACTTAATCGCTTGTTTTATTACTTTTGCAATGGCTCCAATATAAAGCCTAGTCAAACTCTAGGTTCATCCACCATGTTGAGGTAGATTGAGAAAATAGTTGGTATGCCCATGAACTGTACAATAAATATCTTAGTGGACTTCAGGAATCTTGTTTACACTTGGTTAGATCTAAATCACAGTGCTTTGGTTACCATAACATCTAGTCAGATCATTAATAGGATACACTTTCCCTGGCTGTCCCCATAGGTGACTTCCAATTTTAATTGTAGATTTCCGCAAGTTACTCTTTCGACTTCTGCAATGCCATATAAATTTTCCAGTTACTTTGCTCTTATATGTAAACCCTCTGTATTAAGAGTGATCACCCCATAGTGCCTTCCTTCAGAAATTAACATTTCTTTAAATTTGTTTGAGAGAGAATATATTATGTATCAGTGCTTCTGACTGCAGTTGATGGAGATCTCTAAAACCCATTATTTAAAGAACAACAAACTAAGTGGAACTATTTGAGAGGAAGTAAAACAAATGACATTGTCTGCAATCCTCTCTCTTCAGGTGGCCCACGAGACAACTGAATCCTTCTGTTAATGGACCTGATATAGTTCCCATGCACATGTAACTCCCCAAATAGGTACCTCTTATTTACTGCCATTTATTGTGCTTTCAGCTTTCTATTTCCATGTAGTAAACTCCATGTGACTATTGCTATCAGAGAAGTAAAGATCACATTTTCTGAAAAACAGTTCAAATTTGGTATTAAAATATTATTAATTTCATCGGGGTGCCGGTAAATCAATAATAGAAACAAATATTGGAATTTAGGTGCACTGCTGATATGTAATTCGTCATACTGAGAAACTTAATACATCAGCTGTCTAGAATTCTGATAGTGACAAACAAGGAAAGAAATTAAATTCAATATTTCTGAATAACAATTTGGAAATAATTTTCCGATATATTGATTCAGGCCTGTGCAGTCGCACATAAAGCTAATTAAAAAATGTTCTTGCCACTTACAGAACTTGTGTAAGTGTGTGGAAAGACCAACACATTAAGGGCCTCATTTAAGAGGTTTTGGCACAGGGCAGCTCCACAAGGCTTCTTGCTGTACTGTCCTGCATCAACAGAAAAGAGCAGAAATGCACCATATCTATGAGATACATCACATTACTATCCTTTTCCCCTGTACTGGCGTACAATCGGCTGTCATGCACCAATGCAGGCACCCTTTCACCATGGTACAAGGATGTCTGGTTTGCAGGTGGTGGAGTGCCCGCAGATGTCTTCTTACTGTCTCGGGTTCAGAAACCAGAAGCGCTCTGGTGAAACACCATTCCTTATCCCACCCACTGGAAGTCAACTGGATCTTTGGACTCAGTGTGGAGTTTGGTAATTGGATTGATCCAACACAAATCAATAAGATAAAAACCATAAACAATTCTAGACACCATGACCAATTTAAACACAAAATCAAATTCCAAACTGAATAAAGTTCAAAGCTTTATTATAATCCATACTCAATGTAACGTATATGGGGGGTCATTCTGAGTCTGGCGGGCGGCGGAGGCCGCCCGCCAGACTTCCCCCCTCCAAAATACCGCTCCGCGGTCGCAAGACCGCTGAGGGTATTTTGGCTTTTGCACTGGGCTGGCGGGCGACCGCCAAAAGGCCGCCCGCCAGCCCAGTGCAAAAACCCTTCCCACGAGGACGCCGGCTCAGAATTGAGCCGGCGGAGTGGGAAGGTGCGACGGGTGCAGTTGCACCCGTCGCGAATTTCACTGTCTGCAAAGCAGACAGTGAAATTCCTTTTGGGGCCCTCTTACTGGGGCCCCACGACAACCCATACCGCCATCCTGTTCCTGGCGCGAGAACCACCAGGAACAGGATGGCGGTATGGGCTGTCAGAATCCCCATGGCGGCGCAGCGCCATGGAGGATTCCAATGGGCAGCGGAAAACCGCCGGTTTTCCGCATCTGACAGCGGCCAAACCGCCGCGGTCAGAATGCCCTGCGGGGCACCGCCAGCCTGTTGGCGGTGCTCCCGCCAACCCTGGCCCCGGCAGTTCCTTACCGCCAGGGTCAGAATCAGGCCCATGGTGTGCAAAACTACGTTATAAACATACATGACAATTATTGGCTGGCCAAATCGTCTAAAGAAATTAAGTTTACCAAACATCAATACTGTTAAACACTCAAAAAGAATAACACAAATTAGCAAAACTATAATATACAAATTAAATTCAGATTTCTAAGCAGATGATGGTAACATCAGTCAATCATCAAAATCAAAATTAACAACCAGTTTTTCAGGGCTAGGCCACACGTATCACTAATACAAATTTGAACTTGCATGTGTGGGGAGGGACTATTACATCCGGGCAAAACAAAAGAAGGGACAAAAATAATTTGGAACAATCAGCTAACTTGGGTAACTCACTATAGAAACACACTGCTGTAATCATCTAAGCTGAAAAAGAAACAAAAACCACAGTAAAGATTATACCTCTTCTCATGGGACAGCAGAAAAGAAAGTTTCATCAAGCATTCACAGTTTCGCAGCATCAGTAGGCAACAACATCAGGACAATGCAGAATGCGAGCTGCACATAGGACAAGTCAGCAGTTCAGAATTATTGGGCATTTTAATACTCAACAGCCTTAATAACAGGATATATAAGACTAAAGGAAACTCATAACATAAAGACTAAGGGGCATATTTAAGAAAAGTGGCGCTGCACACAGTGCAGCACCACTTTTCTTGTACCCTTTAGCACCCCCCTACAGCCACCATGTGTGCACCATATTTAAAATACGGTGCACAATGGGGCAGGGTAGGGGGCAATAGCGTAATTTTTTATGCTATTGATGCACTCGGCAGGAGTAGTGCCAACATTTTGGTGCTACTCCAGCAGAGTATGTAGGGGCCCATTGTATTCTATGGCATGCACCCTTTTAACACCTGCTCTGCGAAGGCGTTAAAAGTGCCAAAAGAAATGATGCACGGAAACCTGTTATATTTCCTTGCACCACTTTTTCAGCCCCCCTAGCATGAGTGCCTCCTCTCTCCCTAAACAGAAATGTCCACAAGTTTCTAATTGGTCCTCAAAGTGAGCTCATGTTGCATATGATAACCAACACTGAATGGTAACCACTGACACCATCAAGTTTGCAGCTATCCTGGATTTTCTCAGGAAAGACGTATAATAATTTTGATGAATTCGTACAGTTCTGCCAAAATACAATACTTATTTGTTAACTGCAACTTTGGGATCTTTTCCCACAGTACACAGGATGAGTTTAACTGTTCTCATACGAAATTAATAAAGCTTCCTCTCTTGTTGACAACTAGAACAAATGCTGTTACATCTGTTAACATTGAAACATGTTCTTGGTCTTTAATCAATAGGACATTCACCAACACGACAACAACCTAATGCTGGAAAAATGGGTTGTTGGTAGGGCAGGTAAGTACCTACACTTAGCAATAGGCCACTAACCTCCACTTAGGTCCAGTTAGGTCTCAACAAATTAATCCCAGCTCAACCCTTGGTAGCTTGGCAACGAGCGACAAGGCTTAACTTAGGAGACAAAACGTAAAGCATTCAAATATCACAAAACAGTAATTAAATAAAACACAGGAAACAGTTAAAAAATCCAAAACCAATTTATACAAATAGGAGATAATTTCAGCTTTAAAATGACACCACAACGAATAAAATTGGATAAAGGCAACCGGAGATATGATGTTTTTAAACATTAATGCTTTTCAGAGCTTAAAAAAGAGTGGCGCCAATCTGGTCGCAACTCAACTGGGGCAAAGTCAAATTTAAGGTCAACCGCAATGAAGCCCAGCTTGGCTTCAGCCCCCCGGAGACTTCGGTCAAAGGTTTACCTTAGGACTTAGTCGTTTTTCTGGAGATTTTCTTCAGCGGGACCAAGTCGCCAGTCCAATCCGACCTCCTGGAACTCTTTCTCAGAGACGCAGCGCAGTACCCTTGGTGGAGATTTTTACCTTCGGACTTAGTTGTTTTTTCGAGAGGAAAACCCTTTGACCGGGGCAAACCTGAATCTTGAGCCGACGACCCTGGAGCCCTCTTCGGATACACTGCCTGGGAGGTCCAGGTCATCTTCCTACGTTCGGACTTAGTCACTTTTTCGGAGATTTTCTTCACTGGGATGAACCTGCAAATCATGTCGGGTCGCGGTTGAGGCAAGCCAGTTAGAGTTGCCGCGGCAAGTCGGACCCTTTATAGAGCTTTTTTCCAAAAGTCCTCTAAACTTCTGGATCTTCTTTCAGATGCTCCTTTGAGGTTCTTTTGAGGTCCACAGCTCACCCCAAGGTTCCAGAAGTTCTGAGATGCTCCTTGAGGGTGTGGACTACAACTCCCAGAATGCACCTGGCACAAACTCCTTTTTGGCCACTGGACAGTGGTCAGCTGGTTGGTTTCTTCAGGTGTTGGTGCAGGGGACTCTGGTTAGCAAGTTTTCACCTGTAGCAAACCGGAGTCCCTTCTTGAACCAGTTGAAGCCAGGCAAAGTCCTTTTTGTGGTGAAGCCCAAGTGTGCAGCTGGTGTAGTCCTCCAGAGTGCAGTGTCCAGGTGCAGGTCAGGGGTCCAGCATGGCAGTCCTTCTTCTTTTGTAGTTCTTCCTGGTAGGAATCTGAGGTGTGGGTGCATGTCTGCCAGTTTTATCCTTGCTCCTGGGTGAAAAATAGGGGGGGGTCCTGGTTCTCCAATCAGGTGCAGGGTCCTTCCCCCTGTGATGACCATTTCCTGGGAAGTGTGACAAAAGTCAATCCCAGGGAGCAACATTCCTCAAAACTCCTAAACACACCCCTCTCCTGCCCTCTCCTAATCTAATCAAGGGGGCACCTAATTGTCTAGGTTTGCAGGATGTGAGGGAGGTGCTGGGTTTTTCCAAATGTCCTTCCCTGCCTTTAAAAGACCAGTTTGGCAGCCCTCCCCCTTCCTGCTTACCCATCTGCCGAGGAAGTTCTCCTCCCCCAGGCACATCTCTTTGTGTTGAGCCAGGCCACTTCCACCTCATTAAAGAAGCCTGGCCAGGCTGCCAGAGGCTGGCCAAACAGAGCAAAGCAGCAAAAACACTGCATGGCCAAAGTTGGCAACTTTAAAGGTAACGTTTAAAACTCTTTACCTGAACAAATTATAATAAATCCCAGAACTGAAAGTTGTGGGATTTATTATAACAATTAATTTGAAACCAAACTTGAGGTATCTGTTACTTAAGGGGAGTTTGAAAATTAAAATAAAGTCTCCCCATTTTAGCCTATGGAGGCCATTCACTACAATGAGAGAAAAACAAATCTGGCTGTTTTATCTCACCAGGGCTTATAAAACTATTTTTATGAGGTCCCTGCTTATAGTTACATGACACCGAGCCCTATGTGCACATAGGGCACACCTTAGGGGTGACTTATATGTACAAATAATGTAGTTTAAGACTTTGGTACTAATTTTAATTCCAAAGTCGAATTTGCTTGTAACTTTAATTTAAAAGCAGCCAGCAAGGCAGGCCTGCCTTTAAAATGACACTGGGCACGTCAGCAGTGCACCTATGGGGGCACTACCTATGCTGGGGTCCCTAAACCTACATGCCCTAACATATACTAAAGTTCTATAGGTAGGTTAATTTTGACAATTTTTCTTTGTCTAATTTGCATATCCACTTTACACAGAGCACTGGCCCTGGGACTTGTAACCAGTATCCAGGGCAAAGCCAAGAGTCAATAACCACCATTATCTGTCCAAAAAGTTTGGGGGTGACCAGGGCAAAAAGGAGGACTTTCCTACACCTAAGAATTAAATTCAGGTCATCGGGAACCTGTAATTTTCCTCTACTGCTGCACAAAATGATTTTTCAGGCCTAGTCTAGCTAAGAAAACCTAAATACACATTAATACAATTGATACACATAAATGCTATTGCACACCATACAATTTGAATCAAATATGCAAAGCAAATTATTTGGATTGCAAATATTATTCACAATATATTAGAAACAATTAAAATGTACATTTACTTTCCTACACATGTGTAACTTGTATTAATGAAATCATTTAAATCAATATAAGTATGATTAACTCATGTTCATTCACTACTCATAATATGCCTGTCATCTCTACTTATTTCTGTAAATAATGCTTTAAATATTATTTCATGTCAGTAGCTCACTCAAATATAAATGCACAATAACTTTCATGGCAAAACGTGATGTCAAATACAAATGAAGCCCACTTTGTCCACCATCAATCATATGTGCACATTTTAAATTTTGTATTAATTTCTCTGTTAGACTTTTAAATGCCAACATTTATGCCACTAATGTATTAATAAAATTTGATCTTTATCAGTCCCTCCTCTAATGGCAATTTATGCTGTCACAAAACAACATTCTTATTTACAATGAGGCAAATCAAAATCTTGTAGTCCGATAATGCATATGTTTAGGTGTGTGGTAATTTTCAATTCTCTTCATGGTCTTATAATATACCGTATTTATCGGCGTATAACACGCACTTTTTCTCCCTGAAAATAGGGGGCAAATGATGTGTGCGTGTTATACGCCGATAAAATGTAATGGTTTTTTTTTCTGAAATTTCCTTTTAAAATGAGGTGCGTGTTATACGCCGGTGCGTGTTATACGCCGATAAATACGGTATGTTTCCCATATTCTCCATTTCAATCTCTTCCCTCCTCTGTTTATTCTTTACTCCTTGCATTTTCCAGACATTGTAAGCCTAATAAAGTCCAAGGGGCAGATTTATGAAAAGTGGCACTGCACCTCGTGCAGCACCACTTTTCTTGCGCCCCTTAGCAACAATTGTGACGCTAATCCTGCACAGCACCCAGAGGCCCATTGAAAACAATGGGAGTCTCCCTTCAACACCTGCTCTTAGCAGGCATTAAGAAATGGTGATAAGATCGATGCAAAGAAATCTCTTTGATTTCTTTGTGCCATTCCCCCCCCTAGCACCGCAATGTCCCCCCTTGAATACATTATGCCTGGCGCAGGCATAATGTGGCATATGGGGTTACAAAGTGGCGCAATGCAAGCATTGTGCCACTTTGTAAATATGGAATATGTTTTTGGCCTTCCAATGCCACATTATTGTAAAAAATAATTATGCTATTGTGGCATTGGAATGGCGCTAGACCCTCTTAAATCTGGGCCTAATTGCACAAATCATGCACACTGTCAGAATCAATTAAAGTTTCAGTATTATTATCAGAAATTCATTTCCCAAATCTCCAACCCAGGATCCTACCTTTGAGAATCCTTTACTTAATGTTTCCCAATATTTGTCTATTTGAGGTCAATCCAGTCATTTTTCAGACTTGTCAGATTATTTCCATATCTCTTCACTGTTGTCGGGTATGTATGTGCAACAATGCCACATCTTTAAAAGTCAACAGACTCTCCCTTCTTTTGCTAAAAGAATTTGTAATGCATGGGGATTCTGCAAAACTGTTAATCTTACTTCAACCATTTCTGTGTCCTTTAGGAGCATTGCACCTGAAAAATCAGTTAACATCTGATCTACAGTCGTTGATAACGTCCTTTTCTTCATGTCATTCAAGATTACACACACTGATGGAAAGAACGCTCCAAAAATATCTCTAGTAATCTCTGAACTACTTTGCTCCCATTTTAAACCTCATTTTAAGTTTCTCATTCCCTGTTAGAATGTCAATGTTGTCTACTTGCTATATTTTCAGAAAAGATATTCCTAACTAGCATGTGCCATACCAATCCTTTGGTAAATTGCAGTAAGCATGCTTCCCACAAATGTGATATACACAGGCACAGCGGAATCTTGTCAATTTAGCATAAATTCCCATACATTCTTAAACAAAAACACATGTCTACATTCACTTGTTCCTAAAAACTTATTGTCAGTTTTCGATTGCAATCTAAATATACAAAGCTTCCCTACATGTTGCCAGTCTACAGCTAAGCGCCCTGTGTACTAGGGGCATTATAAGCATCTTTCTTCTTGTCACCACGTTAAACAATGCCCTTATCCATACTTTCTTTCATTGATTTCCTTCTGTCATCAACTTGATTAATGAACTCTTTTTTCTACTTGTGTGAGAAGACATGTTAAATTATTCCAGTGTACATATGTGGGCCAAAAGTTAGAGTGGGTTCAAATAACCCATCTACTATAGCTAGGTGTACTGCCATTTGATGGAGTTTGTTTTGACCAATGACTTTGTGTTTCACCACTGCGCATATTAGTTGCTCAATGTTCACCAGTAGCACATGGTATGTTTTGTTCAGTTTAGCCGCCTATTGGCTTTGACATGGCATTAGCCATTGCTTTCTGTATTCAGTTTAGCCGCCTATGGGCTTTGACATTGCATTAGTCATTACATTCTGTATTCTGCCTATTGGCTTTGACATGCTGTATCCAGTCTAGCCGCCTATTGGCTTTGACATTGCATTCCTATTGGCTTTGACATGATGTATTCAGTTTAGCTGCCTATTGACTTTGACATGCTATTAGATATTCTGCCTATTGACTTTGACATGATATTATATATTGCATTTTGTATTCAGCTTGACTGCCTATTGGCTTTGACATGATATTAGACATTGCATTTTGTATTCAGCTCCGCTGCCTATTGGCTTTGACATGATATTATACATTGCATTTTATATTCAGCTCAGCTGCCTATGGGCTTTGACATGATATTATACATTGCATTTTGTATTCAGCTCAGCTGCCTATTGGCTTTGACATGACACTAGACATTGCATTTGATATTTAGGTTAGCTGCCTATTGCCTTTAACATGACATTGCATTTGATATTTAGGTTAGCTGCCCATTGCCTTTAACGTGGAGTTAGACATTGCAGTTGAGAATCCAAGCTGTATTTTTACAAGCTGTGTTTTTGCACCAGAGAACCAAGATGTTTTTCTCACAGTAGACTAGACATGATAAGAGAGAGTACATGGGTGTTGTTCTCTCTGCTTGAGCTTGGGAACAGGAGTAGTCTTGGAGACCTGGCCAGTCTCCAAAAGGCTTGCTCAGTTTCCCAGGTCTGAGAGGAGGGGGCACACCTTTGTAACGAATGTAACAGGCTGCAGAGGGTCAGATTCGAATCTGCCGGACCTCGTGCTGGAGCTTGGCGCAGGCTGCCAGCAATACCGTGTGGGTAGATGAATCTCTCTTTCTCGCGGCTGACAGGGGTCATCAGCTTGCAGACCTTAGAAAGATGAAGCTGTAGATAGTTCCCACACGGTGAAGTATTTGTTTTGCTTTGCTTTCAATATCTTATAAATATAACCTGCTGTGTATATTGCAAACTGATATATTTTGTTTGATTAACGCGGACTTGAAAGCTACTAATTCGTCATTCATAAATATTGTGGTTGGGGAAGAATTAACGACAATAAAAGTCTTCTTTGACCTCAGAAGTGCATTTCTGTTGTGTTATGTTAGTGCTTTAGAAACTAGATAAGAGGAAAGCACTACACTAGGTTCTTAGCCTTTGCAATTCTGCTAAAATGTTGTTTAGTGGTAACAAAAGAGAAAGCTAAGTCAAAGTTTGAGTAAAACTTCTGAATGTACTCTTGATTGTACAAACTTGTTGACAATAGGCTGCAACTAATGCCATAGGTCAGTGGTAAGCTGTGATAGGTAATCCCTTCTTGTACTGATGAAGGAATTTCTGTACACACATAACAGCCAAGCACATTCATTGTATCCACGTATTCATACAGCAAACTGTAATAAATGTTAGAAGACAAATCTCCCTTTGTGGCATCTAAATGAAGCAATCCCTCACCCTTAAGCATCTTGTCCTGCTTATATGAAGTTATTCCCTGCACTGGGGTTGCAGTGCTTTGCATATCTCTTTTCACTGAAACACTCATTCCTGCCATCAATAAAATGCACGCAGTCATACATACTGTAACAAAACCAATGCACACATATTTACATTTACTCGGTTTACCCTGTCCTGGGTTCATGGCTTCTGTAGAATGAGAGAAGAAAAGAAAAAGAAAAAAAAATCAAAAAAATGGAAAAATCATATCCAAGGCAGCTTTTAAAAAATCTTTCTTCACTGATTTACAACAGTTCTTGGTCTTCAAGAACATTCATCAAGTTTCAACTTAAAAAAAGAGTTAAAAAAATAGTTTAAATTGTTCATTTTTAATAAAAGACAGTCTTATTGTGCCTTCCAGTGTGTAATGTCTTTGTTGATCAATAAACAAGGTTATGTCAAAACTCAGTTCAAATAAGATTTCAAGTTCTAGAATGTTTAACTGAATTCTCATGACCAAAACAAAAGGCCATAAACGTGTTCTCCTATTAATTTGCAACAAGATAGATCCATTCAGGTGAAGAGTATTTGCGGCTTGGCACTCTTTTCCTTGTTGTTCTTCTCACAGCACAAATGTCATATTCACTTTGATTGAACTCTTCAGCTGCTTCCATTATAGCTGTGAGTTTATCAGCGACCATTTCATAATTGGCTGCAGGCCATTAATCTCCTTTTACAGTTCTCTTTTCAGGTGCAATTGGGTTCATGTTTACTGTGTTGGCAGGAGTCAGTTGACTTTGACTTTGCTCTCCAGCATCTTTATCTGCATTTGGAATGCTTGCGTTTTCACATCTTACATGAGTTCTGTTTCAGCCACTCGTTCAGTCCTCACAGATTGATCAATCTGAACCCCTTCACTTTCTGCATTCACTCTTAGGAAAATAGACTCAGTGTTTTTAGGTGGACACAGAACTGTGCATGTGTGGCTTGCATGAATCCTGTTCGGAAGATGAACAAACTTCACAGCTGTTGTCGTCACCAAGATAACTTGATAAGGTCCTTTCCACCTTGGTTCTAGGCACATTTTCCTCACATGTTTTTTCCCAAGGACCCACTCACCAGCCTCCAATCTGTGGCCCTCTTCTTGAGCCGATTGAACTGTTGCTGCTTCAACCTGATCAGACAGAGCGAACCACCTCAACCAGACCTTTGCAATAATCCAACACTAAGGCCCTAATTACAACCCTGGTGATCGGTGATAAAGTGGCGGTAATACCACCAACAGGCTGACGTTAACTACCGCCAAATTATGACCATGGTGGTGAGAACTCAGCTAGACAGCCACTTTACCACACCGACCACCAGGGCGGAAACAACAGGCACCACGGCGGTAGCCGCCTACAGCCATACGGAAGCCAATGTTCTGCCCACTGTATTAAGACTCCAGAAACCCTCACCTTTTCCAGGGCGGTACCAACGACATCAAAAGCCTAGCGGAAACACTGCACAGAAGGGAAAGGACTCACCTTTGGAGGCATAGGGAAGAACCATGCCGCCATGGAGCCAAAGCTGCAAATATTCCCAATGATTTTCTACGTCCTGCTCCACCACGAACACCAATGATGGCGCAGATGACCACGGTGAGTACAGCCGCCTAGCACACAGGGGTTGGGGGGAGGAAAAAGAGAGTGACACACACACACGCAACACCCCCACCCCCAACACCATAAACACATACAGCTGCAGTAATAAAACATATTTACCCTGTATTCCTGATGAATAATGCAAGGACAACAGGAATGTGATAAAGTGAGTGCAATAATATCAACACAGTAAAAATACGAAAATGCAATGTAACTGTTCAAGGGACACTGCCCAGTCCTCATTGTGCGTGGCCTACAGGGCCACAGGCCAAGGTACAAAGCCCCACCTCTCACCTGTAGCAACACGGAGAGAACACTGCAGGGTCATTATTTGAAAAATAGGCAGGCACCTCAGGGGGATGGGGGACGGGGGCACCTCAGCTGGCAGATGAAAGAAGACCACATGCCCTCTGATTGATCCTGGGAGGGCAAGGCCACAGTCTCTCAAGTGGGTGACTTGCCCACATGCTCTGGAGGGGGCAACATGCCCTGTGCTTGATCCTGGGGAGTGCAAGGCCACAGTTTCTCGAGTGTACAATGCATAATGTTAATTTGTATTGGGTAAGTGGGATATGTCCTGTATGTCCAAATTTTAATTGTGACACATTTATTATCAAGGGCCTGCTCCCCCCTCTGAAATGGAGTCCACCTGTCCTTATGGAGGGACAGATGGAAGTGAAGTAATTCTGCTGACATTGTGTGCTGTTACAGGAGGCGATCTGGAACCCCTTGTCTCTCAAGTGGGTGACTTGCCCACATGCTCTGGAGGGGGCAACATGTCCTGTGCTTAATCCTGGGGAGTGCAAGGCCACAGTTTCTCGAGTGGGTGACTTGCCCACATGCTCTGGAGGGGGCATAATGCCCTGTGGTCTTGGTCCTGTGGAGGCTGGGGTTGGTGGGTGTCTTACCCACTGTTTCTGGAGGGGGCATTGTGCCCTTTGCTGTTGGTCTTGTGGAGGCTGGGGTTGGTGGCTGTCTTACCCACTGGTTCTGGAGGGGCATCATGCCCTGTGCTCTTGATCCTGGGGAGGCTGGGGTTGGTAGGTGTCTTACCCACTGGTTCTGGAGGGGGCATTGTGCCCTGTACTCTTGATCCTGGGGAGATAAAGGCTACAGTCTCTCAAGTGGGTGACTTGCCCACTGGTTCTGGAGGGGGCAATATGCCCATTGCTCAGTTCTGGGTAGTGGAAGGCGACAGTCTCTCAGGTGGGTGTCATACCCACTGGATTTTCAGGGGGCAGGCAGCACAGCAGCCCAGCGAGGCAGGACTATATAATGTCCCCTTGTGGTGGTGGGGGGAAGCTCCACCCCATCCCCTGTAGCCCCAGATGGCTGCACAACCTTGGTTGGGGTTAGGGGCTCTGTCTGAGTCCCTGCCCCTGGCTCCTTGCCCTTCCTGGCAGCAGCTGGGGCTGGCTCCTTGCCCTTCCTGACAGCAGCCTGGGCTGGCTCTTTGCCCTTCCTGGCAGCAGCTGGGGCTGGCTCCTTCGTATCCTGACCCGCAGCTCGGGCAGGCACCCTTTCCTTGATGCAGCTTTTACACTCTGCACAGGTGCCCTGGATCCTTTCCCACCACGAGTGTGGAAATTACTCAGACTGTGGACTGGGTGGCTGAGTTGCTTGCCTGGGTTTTTGCCACCCTGGCCAGACATGAAGGACAGGGGCAGGGGTAGTAAAGAAGTCAAGCTGGGCAAGGAAAAGCTTTTTAGGGACATTGGGGCGGGAAGAGGGAGAAGGTCTGGGAGTGGAGGAAGAGGGAGTGGTTGTAGGAGGTGTCTGTCTGCTGATTTTGGGTGCATGAGCTGGATGCTGTTTTGAGGTGGATGGCTGTTGGTGTCTGAGTGCTTCCATTTGTGTACCTTAGGAGGGGGATACAGACACAGTGGGAGAGGACACAAGGGACGTGTGCATGGCTGTTGTGGAGGTGTTTGCCAGTGAGGTGTGTGTTCTGCTAGATGTGGTCATGATGCTGGTAGTGGATGAGGATGTAGTGCATGCAGATGTGAGTGTAGACGGATCTGGGAGGGAGGTGGGTCAGGAGAAGGAGGGGGAGACAGTGGAAATAGTGGATGTTGTTATGTCTGCATCTGGATGGTGTTTGTGTGAGTGCCTGTGGGATGATGTGTGGTGCTTGTGTTTGCTTGTGCCACTCTTGTGTTTTGTCTTGTGTGCAAGCTCATCTGTCTGTGTGCTTGGGATAAGCTGGGGTTGAGGGGAATGGGATTGGGAAGAGGAAGTTGGAGGGGGAGGGTGGAAACAGGGACAATGGCTGCCATCATGGAGGAGGCCAGAGCCTGGATCGACCTCTGTTGGGCCGCCAAGCCAGTGTGAATGCCCTGCAGAAATGTATTAGTTTGTTGGATTTGGGCTGACAGCCCCTGGATGGCATTCACAGGTTGACTGCCCTACAGAGATGGATCTCAGGAGGCCAATAGCCTCCTCACTCAGGGCAGCAGGGCTAACTGGGGCAGGGCCTGAGGTGCCTGGGGCAAAGGAGATGACTACCCTCCTGGGTGAGAAGGCACCTGCAACTCGCTGAGGGGCTGCTGGGAGTGCGGTGCTGGTACAGGGAGTGGCAGCTATACCTTTAGCTGGGGTGGTCACAGAGGTGTCCGCCACCACCAGGGAGCTTCCATTGGAGGAGGTTTCAGAGTCTGAACTGTCCTCTCCAGTCTCCGCCGTGGTGCTCCCCTCACCCTCCATCCCACTGGTGCCCTCAGCGTCAGTGGACTCTGCCTCCTGGGTCCTGTGGGATGCAGCTCCCTCTGGCGCCTCGGCTCGTCTGCCAGATGATGCTAATGCACATAAGGACATGGTGAAATTACAAAAAGGGGGGAAGAGACAAAGGATACACCTAGTCAATGGCTGCACCAACACCATCGTTGGCGTACACACCACTCTCACTCACAGGGAACAGCCCTACGCAGTATGCATTGCACTACCAGTTATTTTTCTAGCCACCAAGGCATGGTTAGGTGCACACACTGCCAAATACAGCACAACTGGGACCCACCCAACCCTGACCAGTAGTATATGCCTATGAGCTAGGTAGCAGGATTATCGCTTTAGGACCCTTGCCAACAGGGAACCTACTCTGCAATGTCAGGCCTGCCCTAGGG
The DNA here is from genome assembly GCF_031143425.1 of Pleurodeles waltl. NCBI lineage: Eukaryota > Metazoa > Chordata > Amphibia > Caudata > Salamandridae > Pleurodeles > Pleurodeles waltl. The sequence continues at coordinate 1,220,483,262 of NC_090444.1, forward strand.
GCACCCACTGACACACATCCCCCACCCGGATACGACCCTACCATGCGTAAGTTGTAATGATGGGCACTGTACTCACCCTCTTCTGGGTGATATAATGCCTTCAGGCGCGGGCCATCAAGGGGGTCAGGGATCAACGGGCACTCCTTCCTCGTTGCGAGGCCATCCCCAGCTGGGCATCCACGGTCTTCCATGCCCAGCGTCTCAGATCCTCCCACCTTTTCCGACAGTGGGTGCTCCGCCTGCCATAGACCCCCAGGGTCCACACGTCCTTGGCGATGGCACGCCATATACCATTCTTTTGATGGGCGCTGACCTGCAGAGGGAATACACACAGAAAAATAGTTTCGGTCAGACAGTCCTGCCTGTTATACTTATGGCCCACTATACCCCTTCACATCACCATTTCCACACACATGGCCCAGCACACAACCAATACGTCGCCCAGAGGACATCCACCTATGCCCTCTTATACCAGGCCTTCACACACACCACCCCATGCATTCATGCCACATGCATCATGCTCACAGTGTACTCACCTGTTGGTCTGGAGGCCCATACAGCAGTCTGTACTGGGGTAGGACCCCATCCACCAATCTCTCTAACTCCTCTGAGGTGAAGGCAGGGGCCCTTTCCCCAGTCACATGGGCCAGGGTAGGTTCCAGACATAGGTCACAGCAGCTCATACAATGTAGGTTCTCTCCTGTTGAGGGTCAGGTAGCAAGTAAGGAATCAGATAGAAAATGCCGGTCACGTCCGCGGCGGTGCATACTGTCACCGCCAGGGTACATCACCATTGGCCACTGTACCCCATAGGGCCTAATGTTAACCAATGACTCCGGCGGTTCCAGATCGCCTCCCGTAATAGCACACAATGTCAGGTGAATTACCTCACTTTCATCTGTCCCTCCATAAGGACAGTTGGATGCCATTTCAGGGGCGGAGTAGGCCCTTGATAATAAATGTGTCACAATTAAAATTTGGACATACAGGACATATCCCACTTACCCAATACAAATTAACATTATGCATTGTACTGCTGTGGCTCCAATGTACAGTTTGTGACCAGCTCCTCACTCCTTTATCCCTTAGATTGCTACTGCTGTGGATGAATAGGAGATGGAGACATACCCCCGTGTACAGACCCCTGGTGGACTTGGCAACAATGGAGGACAGGCACATCATCCTCACCTGTAGACTTGACAGGGCCACAATCTCAGAGCTGTGTGCCCAATTGGAGCCTGCCCTGATATCTGCTATCCGTCACCCCACTGGGGTCCCCCCTCTTGTGCTTGTGCAAGTTCTATCAGTGCTCCATTTCCTGGCAACTGGTTCTTTTCAAGTGATAGTGGGCTTGGCAGCAGGAATGTCAGAGCCAATGTTCTAAATAGTGCTGACCAGAGTGTTGTCTGCCCTGATTAAACATATGTGCAGCTACATTGTATTTCCCCAGATGGAGGATTTGGCCACAGTGAAGGCTGACTTGTATGCAATGGGACATATCCGCAACGTAATTGGGGCAATTGATGGAACTCATTCTGCCTTTGAGATCCCCTGTCACACTGAACAGGTGTACCGAAATCGTAAGAGTTTTCACTCCATGAATGTACAGATGGTGTGCTTGGCGGACCAGTACATCTCTCATGTCAATGCTAAGTATCCTGGGTCGGTGCATGATGCCTTTATCCTGAGGAATAGCAGCATCCCAAGCATGATGGACCAACTACAGAGGCACAGGGTGTGGCTAATAGGTGAGCCCTGGTTCCTGCCCAGTAGGTGTTGGTGTAAGGGTATGGTGTTGGCCACATGGGATAGTGTGTGGCTAAATGTTGTCCCTCAATATTGCAGATGACTCTGGTTACCCCAACCTATTGTGGCTGCTGACCCCTGTGAGGAATGCCAGGACAAGGGCAGTAGAATGTTTCAATGAGGCACATGGGCGAACAAGATGGATAATCAAAAGAACCTTTGGCCTCCTGAAGGCCAGGTTCAGGTGCCTCCATCTAACAGGTAGATCCCTGTGCTACTCACCCAAGAAGGTCTGCCAGATGATCGTGGCATGCTGCATGTTGCAGAACCTTGCCTTGAGACGCCATGTGCCTTTTCTGCAGGAGGAGGGGTCTGGAGATGGCCGTGTGGCAGCTGTGGACCCTGTGGACAGTGAGGATGAGGAGGCAGAGGATGAGGACAACAGAACACCAGTGTTATGACAATACTTCCAATTACATACAGGTAAGACAGTGTTACTTCACATTTCATTGTGAATTATTTGTATGTGGCTGGCACTGGCATGCTGTTTTTTCCCACTTCTATGCCAACTTACTGTACCCTTTGGCAATTAATTTTACAGATTTTGGTGCCCCACTATTACTCCTGGTGTGATCACTGCAGCCAAATACAGGTCTTTCCTATGTGCATAATTACTGTACAGTTGAATTGCACTGTTTAAACCTGGTTAAGCGAATGCATATTTAAAAGATGTTACATACTCCATTTATTTCAATGGTGTTTATTGAAGTGGTAAGACGAAGAGGGGCACGTTCAGTGGGATGGGGTGATGATGGAGGAAAGTGCAGGGTATTGTTCCAGTCCATTTGTAGCAGAGGTGCATTGCTGATGGGGACATAGGAAATGGAGCAGTGGGAGTTCTAGGTGGACAGGGGGACAGAGTGGGACACAAGGGTGACAATCAGGAGAGTCTCATTTCCTGGAGGGGTCTTGCCATTAGTCTCTGGCTCCTGCCTGGATAGCAAGGAACGTTTGCGGGGTGGTTCTCTTTCTGCGGGAATGGGTGCTGGTGGCCTGTTGGTCCTGTGGATGGGCCTCCTGTCCACTAGCGGAGGTGGAAGGCAGTTCCAACATCTGGCAAGTGGCAGGGGCCCACTGTTGTGAGACTGCCTCCCTCATAATGTTGGCCATGTCTGCCAGCATCCCTGCAATGGAGACCAAGGTGGTGTTGATGGCCTGCAAGTCCTTACTGATCCCCTGGTACTGTCCCTCCTGCAGCCACCTGTTCTCCTGCGCATTGTCCAGGATCTGGCCCATTGTGTCCTGGGAATGTTGGAATGCTCCCAGGATCTCGGTGAGTGCCTCCTGGAGAGTCCGTTCCCTGGGCCTGTCCTCCCCCTGGTGCACAGCAGTACTTCCAGTTTCCCTGTTGTCCTATGCCTCTGTCCCCTGAACTGTGTGCCCACTGCCAATGACCCCAGGTACCTGATTGTCTTGGGTATGAGGTGTGGCCTGGGGTCCCTGTAGAGGTGGACACACTGCTAATTGACGTGTCCTGGGGACATAGGTGTGGTTACACTGGGTGGGTGCTGTGGTGGTGTTTCCAGATGGGGAGGCTCTGTGATGGTGTGTGACTGTGCCTGGGTAACCGACTGTCGGGAGGTCCCTGATGGACCAGGTTGGTCATCCAGATCCAGGCGACCAGAGTTGCTGTCATCACTGTGGGCCTCTTCAGTTGGGGGACTGGATAGTACTGCCACCTCTTCTCCAGTAACATTGGTTGGGATACCTGTGGGGATGTAAATGCAGTGTTGTTGTTTCTGCGTGTGACATATTGTGCATGGGTGGGTTGCTCTATTTGGTTGTATTTGCCCAGGCAGCTTTCACTTGTGTAAGTTGGTATTTGGTGGGCTAGCTGATTCTCTCTTATGTGCATGCTTTAGTGATTGGTGTCCATGCAGGGCTGTGGGTGGTGTCCATGCATTGGTATGGCATGCAGGGCTTATCATTGGGATGTGTGAGATGTGATGGTGGGACGTGTGCGAGGTGGTGGAGTGATGGGAGTGAGGGTGAGGGTGAGGGTGGGGGTATGTGATAGCATGCAGGTAGGGGGGTAGCAGTAGAGAGTTGACTTACCAGAGTCCAGTCCTCCTCCTACTCCGGCCAGGCCCTCAGGATGCATGATTGCCAAGACTTGCTCCTCCCATGTTGTTAGTTGTGGCAGAGAAGATGGGGGTCCACCGCCAGTCCTCTGTACAGCGAGTTGGTGTTTTGCTGCAATGGAACGTACCTTCCCCCATAGGTCGCTCTACCTCTTCCTGATGTCATCCGTGGTTCTTGGATGCTGTCCCACAGCGTTGACCCGGTCCACGATTCTCTGCCATAGCTCCATCTTCCTAGCTATCAACATCTGCAGCACCTGTGCTCCAAATAGCTGTGGCTCTACCCTGATGATTTCCTCCACCATGACCCTTAGCTCCTTTTCTGAGAATCGGGGGTGTCTTTTTGGTGCCATGGTTGTTCTGTGAGGTGTGTAGGTGAGGGTGTGTAGGGCAATGTATGGGGGGGATGTGGGGTGCGTGAGTGGTGTATAAGTGTGAGTGGTATGTGGCTCTGGTTGTGTCATTTGTCGTACTGTCTCTCTCTGTTGGCAATAATTTGTAATGGTAAAGGGTTGTGGGTAATGTGGGTGTGCATTTTCTAGTGGTGTGAGTGGGTGGGTGTGGTATGTGTATGGGTGTCAGGTGTGTGTTGTTTGAATTGTCCAATGTGGTGTTGTTTTGTATGTGTGTGTGTATTTTGAGCGCAGCGTTATTTACCACCAATGATTTACCACGGGTGAATGTCCGCTGGGGGTATTTGTGGGTCATAATTTGATGGACGTAGTTCTGTTGGCGTAACAGTGTGGGTTTTGATTCCGCCAGTTTATCACTGACCTTTGGTTTGGCGGACTTGTGTCTGTGGCTGAATAGTGACAGATTGGTGTGTGTGTGTCATAATATGGTGAACGGATATCCGCAGTGGGATTTACCGCCAGTGTCATAATGAGGGCTTAAGTCACCTGTTATGCTCATGAGTGCATTTGCAGGTACTGCTGGTAACCTCGTTGCACGCTCCATAAGGATTTTATGTGGTGATAGTCCCATCTTCCTGTCAGGGGTGCTACACGTGCTCATTGTTAGAAATCGGGTCTTGGTTGGCAGTCAGGTTACCCCCTCTCCAAACAAGTACCCTCACTCTAGTCAGAGCAAAGGATAAACACACCTGGTTAACCCCCACTCACCCCTTTGGTAGCTTGGCACGAGCAGGCAGGCTTAACTCAGAAGCAATGTGTAAAGTATTTGTACCAACACACAAAATAATACAATGAAAACACTACAACATGGATATCACACCAGTTTAGAAAAATAGGCAATATTGATCTAAATCAAAAAAGACAAAAATTACAAACATCCAACATACAAAAGTTAAAATCTGAATTTTCAAAATAATAAGAGTCCTACTCCATAGAAGACAATAGAAATGATTGTTTTGCACAAGTACCTGGTTAGCGTAAAAAATAAAGCTGCACAGGCGTGTGTGCGTCAGAAAAGGCGGTGATGCGTCAATAACTTCTCCACAAAGGGAGGCCGTGCGTTATTCTTCTCCAGTCGGGTCGGCAATGCGTTGTTTTTCTTCCTTGCAAGAGAGCGATGCATCGATTTCAGGATGCAGCACCTCAGAACCACGTAGAGTTGGGTTGACTTTGATGCCCAGGGACGAGGAATGGAAAATCCTGTTGCATGGTGTTGGAAAACCACGCTGCGTTGGGTTTGCATCATTATCAACACCCAGAGGCAGGTGTTGCATGTCATTTCTCCAGCCGCGATGTGTCGATCTCACAGCTGAGATGCAGGTAGAGCATCGATTTTAGCCGTGAAGCAGGCAGCATATCGTTTATTAGCTGGATTGCAGGTAGTGTTTCGAACATTTCCCCGAACGGTGTTCTGTGCATGGATTTCTAGCTCTTGTCTACCAACTTCACCTTTCAAGTGCCCAGGGACTGGATAGGACAATACTTGAGAGGGCAGTAGTCTCAGCAGAGAGTCCAGATCTTAGCAGAGAAAGTCTTTGATGGCACTGAGACTTCAAAAAAGGAGGCAAGCTCACTTCAAGCCCTTGGAGATTCTTCACAAGCAGGAATATTCCGCAAAGTCCAGTCTTTGTCCCCTTTCACAGGGAGAAGCGGCAACTGCAGGATAGCCCAACAAACCACAGTCACAGGCAGGGGCAACACTTCTCCTCAGCTCTTCTCCTTGGCAGAGGTTCCTCTTGAGTCCAGAAGTGATCTGATTTTCAGAGGTTTTGGGTTCAATACTTGTACCCCTTTCTGCCTTTGAAGTAGGCCTACTTCAAAGGAAAGTCTCTGTTGTTCACAAGGTCCTGCCTTGCCCAGGCCAGGGCAGGCCTAAGACACACTCCAGGGGGTTGGAGACTGCATTGTGAGAGGGCAGGCACAGCCCTTTCAGGTGTAAGTGACCACTCCTCCCTCCACTCTAGTACAGATGGCTCATCAGAATAAGCAGGCTACACCCCAGCTCCCTTTGTCTCACTGTCTAAAGGGGATTCACAAACAGCCTGACTGTCAAACTCACCCAGACAATCAATCCACAAACAAGCAGAGTCACAGAATGGTTTAAGCAAGAAAATGCCTGCTTTCTAAATGGGCCATTTTCAAACCAACAATCTAAAAAACAACTTTACTAAAAGATGTATTTTTAAATTGTGAGTTCAGAGACCCCAACCCCCAAATTTCTATCCGCTCTCAAAGGGAATCTGCACTTTAATGTTATTTAAAGGCCGCCTCCATTTTAACCTACGGGAGAGATAGGCCTTGCAACAGTGAAAACCTTATTTATCAGTTTTTCACTGTTAGGACATGTAAAACATATGTCCCATCTTCAACGTTCACTGCACCCTGCCCTTGGGACTACCTAAGGCCTACCTTAGGGGTGAGTTACATATATGTAAAGGGAAGGTTTAGGCCTGGCAAGTGGGTACACTTGCCTAGTCGAATTGGCATTGCAAGACTGCACACACAGACACTGCAGTGGCAGGTCTGAGGCATGTTTACAGGACTACTCATGTTGGTGGCACAATCAGTGCTGTAGGCCCTCTAGCAGCATTTTATTTACAGGCCCAGGGCACCTCTGGTGCACTTTACTAGGGATCTACTAGTAAATCAAATATGGCAATCATGGATAAACTGATCAACAATAAAATGTATACAGAGCGCATATGCACTTTAGCACTGGTTAGCAGAAGTAAATGCCCAGAGTCCTAAGGCCAACAAAAAGAGGTCAGGACAACGATGAGGAAGGAGGCAAAATGTTTAAGGATGACACTGCAAAAATGGTCATTTCCAACACTCATCAGGCTATGCATCAGGCCATTTCAACAGACGCACAAATCTTCGCCAGTTGAGCTTTCAGTGTTCCATTCATTTGTTCCACAAATCCAGTTGCCACTGGTCAGTAACTGCAGTGCAATTTTTGCTCAATGTTCAGTGCTGCACACAACATTTTATGATCTCGTTATTAAAATGAGTTCATCGATCTGATTCCAAAGAAGTCAGGAAGCCAAACCTTGGTATTAATTCCCTGAGCAGCAGCTTGGCTGCAGTAAGACTGTTGTTCCTATGTGTTGGACAGGCTTCTATCCAGTGGGAAAATGCACACACAGTTACCAGCACATATTTTAATACATTACAAGCAGGCATCTCAACAAAATCAAGTTGCATTCTGTTAAATGGACCTCCCAATCTGTCTATGTGACTCAAATTAACAACTGTGCCTCTCCCTACATTCATTTGTTGACATTTAACACATTTGTGACATATTGCCTCTGCAATTAACAAAAATCTGGGGTTGTGCCATGTCTGTTTGAATGTGCAAATCATTGTATCTCTGTCGATTTGAACTTGACCATGGTAATATCTAGTCATCAAGGTCAACAAACAATCTAGCAACACAACTGTCCTTTAATTTGAAATGCAGACTTCATCTTCCTGTCTTTGGACAACCTCTGTGTTCTTCCTCTGTTGCCTCCTCCTGCAATCTCTTAATTTAATTACAGGTATCAACAACTGACATTAGGAAACTTTGATTTGTCTTCCCGGTGTCACTTCCACAACCGCAATCTTCATTGAAGGTGACACAATAGAGTGCACAATCTCTAGCAATTTGGTCAGCATTGGCATTGCCCAATGAGAGATAATAGTTTGATCATTGATGTGCAGTGCACTTTACAACCGCAATTTTCTCAGGTAACAGCAAAACATTTAATAAACTGTAAATTGTGTCACCATTTTGAATAGGTGATCCTCAAGAGGTCATAAAACCTCACTGGAGCCATAACTGCCCAAAGTCATGGACAACACCAAATCTATATTGGCTATCTGTTAATATTTTCACTTTGAGCTGTTCAGATATGCAGCCTGCTCTTGTAAGGGCAACCAATTCAGCTACTTGTGCAGAAACGACTCCTTGAAGACTTGAAGCTTTGACTACTCCTGAGATGGTGCAAACTGCATAACTAGCTCTCAGAATATCTTCAGTGGCTTTTAAACAGGACCAATCAACAAATACAACTTGATAATATTTTTCTAAAGGAGTATCCTGAATATCAGGTCTGGGTTTGGTGCATAGTTCAGTGACATCAAGGCAGTCATGTTCCATTTCATTAGCATTATTCGGATCATCAACATTAAGAGCTGAGACTGTAGAGGGGTTCAAAGCCAAACACCTTTCATTCGTCACATTGGATGAGCCAAGAATCCATAACTCATAATGAGTAAGACGTGCTGGTCAAATATTGGGTATTGCTTTGGGTCAAAAAGACCTCAACCAAATGTGGGACATAAACAGATAAAGGGCATCCCATCACAATGCCTTTGCATTGACTGATACTTGTGAAAGCCAAATTTTTTAAACAGCCGGGCAAAGCTGCAGCAACAGGATCCAATGTGGTGGAAAAATATGCCACAGGTCTGCTCTCCTCCATGCAACTGTGTCAAAATGGAACGAGCACAACCATCACATTCATTACAAACCACTGAAAAACGTTTTGTGTAATCAGGCACTCCCAAGACTGGAGCTCAACACAAATTCTCTCTCAACTCAGTGAAAGCTTGCATGCATTCTTCATCAAATGGAACTGGGTCTGTAACTTTCTTGTGCGTTAGCTTCTACAGTGGTTTGGAAATTACTGAAATAATTGAGATCCATTGGTGACAGTAGCTCACCATGCCCAAAAACATTCTGACATCTCTCTGTGTAACTGGGGGATTCATCTGCATCACAGTCGCAACTCTCTCTCTGGACACCTTTCTCAGTTTGGTGACCCAAATGCTTGACTTCCTTCTTGCAATACTGCAATGTGGTAGGGGAAACCTTATGTCCGTTTTAGCCCAAATTATAAAAATAAATGCTATGATGTCTTATCTGCAAGCTTCTTGTGAATTAGATGCAACAGTCATCAATGTACTGTTCCAAAACAGACTGAAATGGCAAGTTCAAGGACTCGAAGGCCCATATTTATAGTTTTTTTGTTCCAAATCTGCGCCGCTTTTGCGTCACAAAATGACGCACATGCGGAGCAAAAAAAGTCTAAATATGGGCCTAAGTTCTTTTTCAGGATCTGATTAAAAATGGACGGTGATTCTGAAAATACATGTGGACCATGAATAAACATGGTTGCTGAATTTGAATGAGAAAAGGAGCTGACTTTCCATGTGCAAAGGCACTGAGAAAAACACTTGGGACAAATCAATAAAAAAAAAACGTTCTGCTTCACATGGAGTCTGGAATAAGATTACTTCTGGGTTTGGCACCACAGGACAACAGGATATTTCACCTTTCTCAAATCCTGGACTATATGATGTTTCCCACTTAGCATCCACAATTCCATAATAGGAGAGTTACATGGGCTACCTATCACTTCTTTTGAAACTCCCTGCCTGACAAAGTCTGTAATTATTAGATTAATTCCTTTAATTTCTTCTGGGGTCATGTTATACTGTGGTGCCTTGTGAAAGACTGCATTTAGCTTCATAGTCACTTTGACTGGTTCAACGCCTCGTATGAGTCCAAAATCCTCACCAGAGTGATCCAAACCTCTCAACATTAGTGTCATCAGGCAGGTCTCTGACTGTTATGGCAGGAAACAATGAACTGAGAGGATACATTTCATCAATTTGGCTGGAAGTTTCATCATCACTATTAGTTTGAATTGCTATCCCTTCATGAGTCAAGTGATGGAGTATTGTAGTTTGCATAGTAAATCCCTTCCTAACAGATTCACAGGACTTGAATCACAGACTACACATTGGTGCAGATCTTCAAATGATACTATTTTAACTGGAATGATCTCTATAATGGGGATTACCAAATGCTATTCCTACTAATTGAATAATCCTTCCAGATAGGGGCATATTAGGTATTCAGATCTGACAGTGGAAAGGGTTGCTCCAGTGTCAACTAGAAATGAAACATCAGGACCAATGACACTTTCACTCATATAAAGACCATGCTGATCTACCTCCAGTGATACAGCCAACACACATTCTTCCTCTTCTGAACTCTTACTCATATGCTCCTCACTCACTTCATCATCACTGAAATCCATCAATGGATATTGTGTGATTAGCTGATTTACATTTGCTCTTTGGTTTGCATTCTGTTGAGGAACCATTACCTGTTGCTTTGCCATCAGAGCTTGTGGAATCTGCATTACTGTGGGGCCTGAATTTGCTGTTGGGGAAATTGTACTTATTGTTCAGGAACTTGCATTTGTACTGCTCCAGTAGGAACATTCATGTTTTGATTTTGGGGCCTTTGAACTCTTTGATTGTGAAATTGACTGTTGTCAACCATCTGGCTAACACTACTACCTTGTACCAAATTATTGACACTATTATATGGACACTTCCGTTCCAGTTTTGGACATTGCCGCATGCATGACAAGGAAGCATTCTCTTCATATTTTGGACATCAGCCACATTGTCATTTGGATCTACTTGAATTCCATGACCTTTACCTCTGAACTAAAGCACCATATTGCCCTGCAGTTGTGCTTCCTGCATTTACCATTCCTTGTGATCCCTGCATACCTGCTGCTTGGGCAGATTTAATTTGCATCACCATCACTTTCTCCTTTAATCTTTTTTGCTCTAATTCAATTTCATCACTACAGTATTTTGCGTACTACAATACTTCATCAATTGATTCTCCCTGCCAGCAAATCAAGTGGTTCTGAATACTATTGCTAATTTCAGACTTCAATCCTTGAACAAATCTGAAACACAAAATGAATCATATCTCTCGCTTCAATAATCTCTGTGCCACTGTATTGTTTGAATGCTTGTAAAAATCTTTCAAAATAAACATGAACAGACTCCTTTGTCTCTGAGCTTTCCTGTCAATTCTCTTCCAATCAACATCTTTGGGGAGACCTCTTCAGATGATGCACCTATCACTGAATCCCTAGGCGGCTCAAATCATTGGCCAATCAACACTCTACTTACATTCAACCCACAAGTCTGCTGGAACCACAATTACAGATAAAGTATTAAAATCTTCCCACAGGCACTTTGAAAGCTTAACAAACCTTTCAGTTTATTGGTGCCATTCCTCTGGCTTCTCCCTCAACTTTGGGTAGTCATTAGTAAATGACAGTATGTCACTTCTGCTCCATGGGACATGGACAATATTCCGTCCTGGAATTTCTCTCATTGGCATCATTTCTGCAGCTCCCTCAACCTGGTGTACACCAGTTGAAGATGTATTCAGCTTTCCTGTCTATTCTCTTTTCTTTGCCCATCATCCTCCCCATTTATCCAATGCTCCCCATGTTTGAATGCTCTGAATCAATTCCTTAATATGAATATTCATTCCAGTGATCTCCTGTGTGCAATGTCTCTCAAATCGAATCCTAATCTATAACTTCTCTTTATTTGTTTAGATGTATATACCTCAATCATATTTCTTGGCTAAATTGGTTTATTTCTCATAAATCTGTCCTGCACGAAGAGTAACATCCTTGCACATAAAGCACAACTTGTTTTCATTGTAAGAATCCAACCTGTCCATTTTAAGTATTCCCTCGATCATTTCATTCCTATTTTCGTCTAGCCATATTCAATGTATTTCTCCCTCTGGTGTGTTTGTCAAAACTGACTCTTCACTTAAACCACCTAACCAGTCAGTTAATTGTTGTGCTGATAACCCTTGTAAACTAGTAATATTGCTTCAAGATACAGGCTGTGGATGAGTACTTGATGCTCTCTTAGCTTGCTTCTGAGCCCGTACATATGAGCCTGTAGAGCATGGGGGATATGTTATATCAATCAGCAGACCTATGCTATCACATGTCTGGTTAAAACCAAAAGAATTCAAAGGAGTTATGGCTGGCACATTAGTGCTCAGTCTCTCCATTTCTGTATTAGTTCCCAAAGGAGAATTCATTGCTGATACCGGGTTAGAACTCTGTGGACCACTCTTGTAATTACCCAGGGCATACAACAGGACAACTGGACTTATTGCCGCTGGAATGGTCAATACATCTGGTCCTGACAAATTTGACTAACTTCGTGGGAACATTAGTCCTTTACCTTGACCAGTTAGTGCTGTACCGAAATCCTGATCTGAGGCAAGATTCTGTGGTGTTGTCACTGGGAAAAGCATAGGCATTGTTTGTCTCTGGTTCACAACTTGTTACATTAGTCGTTGACTTAAATTGAGCAATTCCTAAGTTCTGAATTGACTGTGGCATAACTGGAACTGTGACATTCTGGGATGTATTAACAATTGGAACTGTCGGATGAACCATTGGTACCTGTGCTACTGTAGCAGTAGGTACATTTGGAGCTATCTGAACTTGGCTGTAAGCAACTCGGGCTATGGCAGTACTCAGGAGTACATTCTGATTTACTGAATCAACTGCATTATACGGTGGGGGATGATTCTGCAACAGCTACGTTATAAATTTATCCTCTGAATCACTTTTGCTGGTTGTTACCCTTTTGTGTACACCTACTTTCTACTCTGGATTTACTGCAGATTTCTTTTTGGCTTTAAATCTAACACTTCCATCAACTTCCTGTGTGAGCCCTGGGAATAATTTCACTGCATGTAATGTATCTTCTCTCCACATTCTCTGCTCCTTATCCCATCTAGCTTCTGCCAACATCTTTTCTGCTTTCCTAGTTCTTCTTTTGAATTTTTGAGCATATTTCTGCTTCATAACTAATTCCTAAATGGCAGGTTCTTCAAATTGAGCAGGTCTAGATATGGGTTTCAACTTATACAACATCCTCCTCAGATTCTCTAATATCCTTAAACTGAACATTCCAAAATTGATAAATGCAAAGATACCTTCCTTTTCAGTTATTTTACACCACTGATTTACCCAAAGTCATCCCCAAAACTTCTCTTTCCTCAATTACTTCAAATTCTGGCGTATCCTCAGGTGGTGTAGGCTTACCCTCTCTAAATAGAATAAAAACATCTCCTCTCAGCACACTTCTTAAAGCTTTGAAGAACTTCATTTTTACACAATTTTCATTAACAAACACAAATTCTACGGAACCAGGAAGTCATTTCCAATCCCATAATCCTCTTCAAAGGCCGCTCTCAAACTATAGCAGTGCAGTCTTGCCTACCAATCGTTGCGCAGCTTTTCTCACTAACCGACCAATCCCAGCAAAGACCAAATGACGTCACACTTACTTCACTCTGCAGCTGTGACTTACTTCAGAGCTGTCTCATACACCTCTCACGCATACACCTAAATGCAAATATTGCAAGCACAAAACCAAACCTGTCTGCTCATTACAAGCAGGACTCAAACGCTTTGACAGCTGTATGGCTGCACTTCCGACTGTGGCTTTTTTACATGTGCAAGTAGGATTTGACCCACAAATCTCACTCTGGTTGATACAGATTCTCCCTGGCACTTAGGATTCACCTAGTATCAACCAAAATCTCACATACTCAAGAAAATGACTGGTATTGTCAACAGTGCTGAATCAAGCAACACCTCACTGCAGGCAATAAATTAACCAAGTGTCTCCATATACTTATGCAGTACTCCACAGTCTTAGGCCATGGCTGACCCATTATCAACAAGAACCACGTGGGCAATTTTTTAGCACAAAGTGCAACATTCAGAGTATTCCAACTCCCCACCCTCTTACTTGAAGTACGCAAACTCACAACTCCTTAACTTGGAGTACTCAAACTCCCTACTCACTTCATTTATTACACTTCACCGCAATTTAAACAAAAGCATTTCAAGCTCAAACCCTAGTCAAAACACAAACCGTACACTTGTAACACAATGCTGGAATTTCATTAACCCCTACACTTCACAAGTTTGCTTACACACAGCTTTTCCCATCAATACTGTATACACTCAAAAAGAATAACACAAATTAGCAAAACTATAATACGCACATTAATTTCAGATTTCAAAGCAGATGATGGTAACATCAGTAAATCATCAAAATCCAAATGAGCAATTCGATTTTTAGGATTAGGCCATCCTCATCACTAATATGAATTTGGACTTGCATGTGTGGGGACAGACTAACACATGTGGGCAAAACAAAAGAAGAGACAAAAATAATTTTGAAAAATCATCTAACTTGGGTAACTCAATATAAAATGCACTGGTGTAATCATCTAAGCTTAAAAGGAAACAAAAACACAATAAAGATTATACCTCTCCCCATGGGACAGCCGACAGGAAAGTTTAATTAAGCAGAGCGTTCACAGTTTCACAGCATCAGTAGGCAGCAACATCAGGGCAGTGCAGAACAAGGGCTACACATAGGATAAATCAGCAGTTCAGAATTATTGGGCATTTCAGTACTGAACAGCTTTAATAACTAGACATATAAGACTAAAGAAAACTCATAACATAAAGACTTAGAGGCAGATTTAAAAGCCCCCAGCGCCTCCTTGCGCCACATTAGCATCATATTTTTATGATAATGTGGCCCAATAAGGCCAACATCGGCATGTCAAATTTACAAAATGGCTAAATGCACACATTGTGCCACTTTGTAACCCTTTGCACTACATTATGCCTATGCCAGGCATAATGTATGCAAAGGAGGCGTTCTCCCATTAGGGGGGTCGAAAAAATGGCACAAAGAAATCTAGGAGATTTCTTTGCATAATTTTTTTGTCACTTTTAACGTCTACTCAGAGCAGGCGTTAAAAGGGGGCACACCACTGGTTACAATAGGCCCCTATGTACTGTTTAGGGTTAGAGACAAAATTTGGGCGCTAACCCTGAACAGTACATCAATAGCGTCAAAAATTCTGACACTATTGCCATTGTTTACAATGGGCCTCAATGGCTTTGCAGGATTAGCGTCAACATTTTTTATGCTACTCCTGAAAAGCTTTGAACTAGCATCAAAAATTCTGACGCTAGTTCCCTAACTACTGCCAAGGTGTCCCATATTTTAGATACAGCGAGCACATGGTGGCATTAGGGGGTGCTAGAAAAGTGGCACTACACTATGTGCAGCACCACTTTTCATAAATCTGCCCCTAAATATGACAGAAGACTTAAAGAGGGACAGGAGGTGATTGCATGCACACCCAAGAAGAACTCTGACAGACTGACTGAAAGTTTCAAAAGTCTCTAAATAGAAATGTCTACGAGTTTCTGATTGGTACTTCTGGTGGGCTCATCTTGTGCAAATAACTAACACCCAGTGGTAACGTCTAACACCATTAAGCCATTAAGGGGGTCATTCCGACCCCGGCGGGCGGCGGAAGCCGCCCGCCTGGCGGGAACCGCCAGAAGACCGTACCGCGGTCAAATGACCGCGGCGGTCATTCTGACTTTCCCGCTGGGCCGGCGGGTGACCACCAAAAGGCCGCCCGCCGGCCCAGTGGGAAAGCCCCTTCAACAATGAAGCCGGCTCCAAATGGAGCCGGCGGAGTTGAAGGAGTGCAACGGGTGCAGTGGCACCCGTTGCGATTTTCAGTGTCTGCTAGTCAGACACTGAAAATCATTATGGGGCCCTGTTAGGGGGCCCCTGCACTGCCCATGCCTGTGGCATGGGCAGTGCAGGGGCCCCCAGGGGCCCCATGACACCCGTTTCCGCCATCCTGTTCCTGGCGGTTTTTACCGCCAGGACCAGGATGGCGGGAAGGGGGTCGGAATCCCCATGGCGGTGCTGCGAGCAGCGCCGCCATGGAGGATTCTTTGGGGCAGGGGTAAACCGGCGGGAAACCGCTCCCGCCGGTTGCCCTTATCTGACCGCGGCTTTACCGCCGCGGTCAGAATTGCCCATGAAGCACCGCCAGGGTCGGAATGAGGCCCTAAATTTGCAGCTATTCTGGATTTTTTCAGGGAAGATCTATAATCATCTCAATGAATTCATACAGTTCTGCAAAAATATGATACTTATTTGTTGACTGCAACTTTGGGATCTTTTCACACAGTACACAGGATGAGTTGAACAGTTCTCATATGAAATTAATAAAGCTTCCTGTCTTGTTCGAGAGCCAGAACAAATACTGTTACATTTGTAAACATTGAAACATGTTCTTGGTCATTAATGCAATAGGACATTCAGCAAAACATCAACAACCTAAGAATTAAATTCAGGTCAGAGGGAACTTCTAATTTTCCTCTACTGCACCAAAAAATGAATCTTCAGGACTAGTTTAGCTAAGAAAGCCTAAATACAAATTAATACAATTAACACACATAAATCCTATTGCACACCTTATAATTTGAACCAAATAGGCAAAATTTGCAAATATTATTCACAATATATTGGAAACAATTAAAATGTACATTTACTTTTCTACACATAAGTAACTTGTATTAATGAAATTATTTAAATCAATATAAGTACGATTAACTCATGATCTTTTAAGATTCATAATATGCTTGGCATCTCTACTTATTTCCCTAAATAATGCTTTTAATATTATTTCAAGTCAGTAGCTCACCTGAATATAAATGCACAACATCTTTCGTGGCAAAACGCATGGTCAAATACTAATGGAGGTCACTTGTTCACCATAATTCAAATGTGCACATTTTACATTTCATGTTCATTTTACTGTTAGGCTTCTAAAAAGGAAGGTTTGCAAGTTGCCACATTCTAACTTCTATGCCACTAATGTATTAGTAAATTTTGATCTCTGTCACAGGGAAGATTGTTTTTATGCAGGAACCACCAAATTATCGCTTATATTCATATGTAAGGTATAGCAGTAATGCCATAAAGTTGGTGGACCCAGGAACCGATTTACTGGTAACCTTTGACACTGAAATCTGATTTAACAATATACAGCAAGATTAGCCTTTTACAATTTCAGAAACTATTTTGGATAGTCCTTCATGGCCCCCTGAGGTACCATCCTCTTTCATAAATAATTGTGTCCTTATAGCTCTGACTGAAAACTACTTCCTGATTGAGGGTTCTTTTCACAAGCAAGTCAAAGGAATTGCGATGGGGTGTCTTGTGCCCCAGATATGGCCATTCTGTATGGGGCAGGCTTTGAAGAAACATTTGTCCATAGCTATAGCTAATACCTTCAAAATAGTATTCTCAAATGGATGTGCCATATGAATAATATTTGTATGAATTGGATGCGTACCCCTGAGTCACATTGTTTTTTTAATTGTTTACATTTAGGATCTAATGATTTGAAATGTACTATTTCATCCTGTAAGGGAAAATGCTTGTGGATATATTGATGAAAAGAGAATTAGAGCTGCTTTCCACTAGTCTACATAGGAAAGAAACTGATCAAAATTCTCTTGCACAATGCCATGCACGTCCTTTTCTGACAGATACGCCAAGAGGACCCATTTTTGATAATTTTTCTTTGGCCCCATAGGGTCAATTTGCTTGGTGATAGGACAGTTGAGCTAACAGTGGTGAGCTCTAGCCACCAGAAGCATTTTTCGCTCCTCCTGCCTCTATATTTTCTACTGCTAGAGTGGCATGGAGAAGACCACAACTCTCGCCATCCAAACCATGCACACTTCCACCAGCCCCTCACCACAAATGCAGCAAAGGAGAAGGGATCTTGCATATCAATATCAGGTTAGCCTCCTTGACCTAAGGGAGGATGAGGTCATCACCCACTACCAGCTACAGAGGCAATCAATTGTCCAATTGCTGCATCAAATAGCAACTGGGCTCCAAACACCAACTGGGTAGTCAACCAACATCCCAGCAAAAGGTGAAGCTCATGGCTGTACTCCACATGTTGGCGTAAGGCTCTTTATAGATCACCACAGCCACAGTGGCTGGTATCTCCCAACCATCCTGTGTTGGCTTTCCTCAACATTTGTCTGGATGCCATCACATCCTTAACACTGCAGAACCTCCTCTTCCCCAACACACAACAACTGCAGCTGGAGATCAAACAAGGATTTTATGCAATCACTGGCTTCCCACATGTGCTGGGTGCCATGGACTGCACACATATACAACTTCTTCCCCCAGCAGCTACATCGCATATATACTGGAACTGGAAACACACGCACTCCATGAATGTCAGGCCTTCGTGGATTATCATGGCCTGTTTACCAACATCCTAGTCAAATATTCTGGGAGTAGGCATGATGAATATATCTTCCAGCACTCTATCATAAATGAGAGATTCCAGAATGACCAATATAGGAATGGCCTATTGGTTGGTAGGTACATATGAAGTAAAGGACTCACATAACAACAGCAAATGTGGAATGACTCAATGGACATATCTGTGTGTGGTAACCCACAGAGGGACTCATTTGCAACATTTTGGCGCAGGGCAGTGCTGCAAGGCTGCTAGCTGTGCTACCCCATGTCAAAAAGAAAGGGCAGGAATGTATTGCATTAATGACATATGGTGCATTCCTGTCCTTTACGCCTGCACTTGCAAACAACTTGGTGCCTAGCACAAATGCTTGAGGGTGCAAGTGTGTCTGCATTGTTGGCACAACTGTTTTTGTGCAGGAAAGAACACCTTTCTGCAGAAAAACTATCAATGGAGGGGTTTTCCTCTTTCTGTGCGCACTGCAGAGTGCATCACACATCACACATCACACATAGAAAGAGGAAAAAATGAGGAAAAATAAAGATATTTCTCCTCGTAATGCCTCACCTGGGGAGAGGTAAGATTTTGACACATTTCTAGCTTTGCAGATTGTTGCAAATCTGGGAATATGTCAAAACCCATGGGTGCTGCAGGGAAATCCCACTGCAATGCCCATGGAATGCCCCCATCATGAAGAGTAAGGCAATGCAGTGACTTGCACTATGTTGCCTTACTCCATATCTACAAGGCCATGGAAAGCCACACAAAGTGGCTTGGCGTGGCCTTGTATGTATGGCCCTGCAGTCCAGTGCATCACAAAAAGTGAAAATAAGCCCCACAGTGCACATTTAGGCGGGGAGTACCTCATACTTTACCATTCTTCGGGACACAACTCTAATGTAAACCTCAAATGCACATGTTACAAGACATGAAAAGCCACTGTGTTAGTTTGCCAAAAGTGCATTGACAGACTCATCTCCCTTTGTCCTTTCAGCTGACCAAGGGTATTTTCTGCAGGCCTGGGTAATTGGGGCACTAAACAACTACAACAGAGCACTATCCAGGACCAGGGGAATTGTTGAAAGGACATTTGGCCTGCTAAAGTCATGTTTCCAGTACTTTGATGTGTCTAAGGGCTGGCTTCTTTTCTCACCATGAACAGTCTGTGAAATAATACTTGTCTGCTGATCCTGCACAATATTTGTGCATGGACAAATGTCCATGGGACAATATTTACATTACCCCTTCTAGTTAACTTTTCAACTACACCATCTAACCCACATGTCATGACAGTCACACTACTGGGGGCTTGTTGTCCCACTTCCCTAACTAACTGCTTCTACCCTATTTGAGGACTGCATTTTAACAGCAGAAATCCCCCACTTGCAGGAAGCCACACAAAAGCGGTAACACAATGAAAATGGGCAACAATTATGAACACAGACAAGTCAGCCACCGGTGGAGCCAGGAGATCCAGTTTGGGAACCACTCCTTCTCAGGGGTACGTCCCTCTTCATGTCTTTCTGTTGCTGGTGTAATGCTTCAATGGCAAGAGTCAGAATTCCATTTTCCATGTCATTGTCAGGTATGAAAGTACAGCAAGATGCACTGATCTTCATGCAAACCCCACCCTCCATTGTGGTCATCAAGTCCAACACGTACCAATGTTGCATCACCATGAGGCAGATGGCTCTCAGTTCTTCCTTGATTGCATTAAGACAAAGCTCATACTGTTCAACATTTTGAGCATTTCCCACATGGTCATTTGCAACCAGCGGGGAAGTTGCTTATGTCTGCAAAGTGAATAAGGGTATGGACCCACAGCCTGATAATCGGGCATCTCTGAACAGTTTGAATTCCTCTGGAATGTTTTTGTACTGAGCCCAGCCAAAATAATCAACAGTTTCCTTGAGCCTGATGCAACAGTGAAGTCTTCTTCCTTAGCAGTTGTTTGTACAGTTCTGACATGATCTTCTCCAAGAATAAGCAGGGTATGAATGGAGACGAGGGAGCAGAGACCACGGCATACAGGGACAAGCTAGGTGTAAGCAAACTTGTAGCTTTGCCAATAGGTATCCATCAGCGTGGGGGTGTCCAATGGCATGTCTGGAATGTGCAGGATTGTGCTACAGTTTTAATTCGAGCACAGCAGAATTGTTGCTTTGCCTCTGAAACATAATGAATACAGTATGAGTTTCCATATAATTAGGGGTCGCCCTTGCCTTTTATCCATGTGTACCTATCTGTTTCAGTGTCCCAGATTTCCTGACACAGTGGTTCATGCTGTTATTTAACCCTCCTCTACGAGACCCATTTCCCTTCGTGTCATCGAGGTGAATGGCCCTGCAATGAGCCTTCATGTTTAGGGTTCACTTGTTGTTAATGAAGACAGCCTCAGATACACTAATGGCCAACCTGAGACAGCAGATGGAAGCAGGAATGAATGTGTTTGTGAACTGGTTAGGAAGTTTTGATGCCTCCAATAATCTCTTTTCAGGACAATCTCAGGGCCAAACAGTATCCTCCCCTATGGTGCCCTTTCTGCACATCCTATCTAGCTCAGTTTGGACCGCGCTAGGCTCAGGGAGAAGCTACAGTGCTGTAGAATTGGCCTCATAGTGTGTCTGATTTATTAGTACCCAATGAGGCTCTAATCTCTTAGAATGTATTTTGGCCCTAATTCCACCTTTTTCAGGGGCTACCTCTTGGGATACGTAAGTAAAGCCTATCTGTGCCTACTGCATGTGGTATCAGGGAACAGAGGTAACATGATCTGGCTGATGTTCTGGAACCCACGGCGGTCATGAGCTGATATCATGTGTTGTGTGAAAGGGCACTGTGCAGTGCATGTGGAATGCTAGTGTTGGGTACCGTGTAATTATAGGTGATGTGGGAGAGGTCCCTATGCAAGCGCAGTGATGATTTCTGAATGGACTCTTTTAGACAAGACCGCTTTTTGGAAATGCATTGATGCAGTAGCATCCCTACTAAACAAAGTGTGTATAAATGTAGGGCTTGGAATGATTCCTGCAGAGATGCCCATAATCCTCTCATAATGGGAGTTTCTTGGGTGCCAACAGCTTGAAAAAAGGTTTTTAGAGCAAGATGTGGTTTGGGATCCCGTTGGGTCATTGATGTGGAAAGTTCTTGGAGGGGGCTGTAGCTCTTGATCCTGTTAGGGTTCTGGTACAGAAAGTTAGTGGAGAAGTTTGTGGCTCTTGATCCTGTTGGGGGTGCTGGTGAGGCTGCTGAGAAAGTGATGGTTCATTGTAAAGGTGGTGTACTTAGAGGCTTGAATGCAGACATGTTGGATAAGAGCTAGGTTTGGTAGTTATAAAAGCAAAAACATTACATCCTTGCAAGTCCCCAATTATATCTCTCTGTGATTTTAGTAAGGCCCTGAAAGGTGCCCTTGCTCGGGGTACCTAGTTAGAAAATAGTTTATATGGGCTGTTGGGCCTCCACTCTCTCCATGCTCGAATAAGTGCACGTCTGTAAGTATGTTTTAAGGGGTGATTCTCGTGTGTGTGTGCATAATTTAAATTTTTGACTTGTGCTCTCTCAGCATCATTAGCCCTCCATTACCCTAGTATGCACATGGGGGTGCCATCGGTGTGGGCGGTGTTTTACCTACACATGCATGGAGGATGTATAAAGAGGAGGCATGCCGCACTGAGCATTGGTCGGCGATCATATGTGTGCCCCTCTAGTCCCGGCATGGGGTGTGAAACATTACCCTCCCAAGTGGCTCCAGGTGTCTTGACTACTCCCTTTTCTAGAGGCATCCCTTGGGCTAACTATGGGCTTCTTTTTATTGGTCTTTCGGCGCCTCCCTAAACCTTGGCATGATCTGTTGTTTTATTTGTCATGAACTGGAGGGGGTCAGAGAGTTGTTCTACGGCCCCCGTGTGCCTCCCATTTGTGGTGTTGAAAACTGGGACTGTTGCTCCTTCCAGTCGATATGTGTATGAGGCATTGTGTGTTGCCTGATTGCTAGTCCTGATGCT
The DNA here is from genome assembly GCF_031143425.1 of Pleurodeles waltl. NCBI lineage: Eukaryota > Metazoa > Chordata > Amphibia > Caudata > Salamandridae > Pleurodeles > Pleurodeles waltl. The sequence goes on from NC_090444.1 coordinate 1,220,505,598, forward strand.
GGGATGAGCTTGTCTCTTGGAGCTATGATGAATCTGTTGGACTCTCTTTCTCCCTGGCATCCTCCTCTCCCTCAGACCATATCTTGATTTAACCTACAGTTCCTGGCTGCCACTTGGAAAGCTTTGAGTGAAAGAGGAGGCAAAAAATACAATTTCATGGAGAGTTTGGAGCAAGGCAAATAACTCATCAAAGTTTGCCCAGATTATGGGAACCGACTGGGACTGTTGGATGTTCTGGCAAACACTCTCTGGTGACTCAACTCCCTGTGGTGCTTCACAATCTGTCAGAACTAAGTTTTACTGCACATTTGGGTTCTGCATCTGTGTGAAGGAATTACTTCCCCAAACAGTTACCCCTCCCTGCCACGGCTGTGGCCCCAGTCCTGGTTGGGCTGGGTTCCCTGCCTGCGGTTGCTGATGCCATGTGTTGTTCGAGCTACCTGAACCCTGTACGGTGGTGCAGAAGTGGACTGACTGCCCTCTGGTGAGGCAAAAGGTACATGCAGGTTTCCCTGAGCGTGATCTTGCTGATAGAAATTTTGTGGGGCTTGGACTTGGCTCATTGATTTCTGCTCGTGGTGGGCCTTAAATCGGCATCTGTTGGCCATGTGGCCCTTTCAATGGCAATAGTAGAATTCTATGCTGTTTGACGAATGCCAGCCTTACTGGTTACTGGTTTCTATTGTTATAGCTATATTGAAACCCTCTGGGGTTTTGGGGTGGGGATCCCTCCAGAACTGGTGCCACTGCACGCTAGTGGCCAATTTGGTCCCCTTTAGGGCGGTCTTCCTCAATTTATGTTGGACCAACTTAGCGGTGTTTCTCTAGGTTTGGCTTGCTCCTGCTTTTCCCTGTCCTTTTCCTGTATCTTTTTGTGTAAATGAAATATGTGAGCTTGTATCTCCCACAAGGGTTTTGTGTCTAGCAATATTACGCTGTCCAATCCACTCTGTATTTTCATGGGTAGTCCCTTTTTGAGGATGATGTAAAAGAATATGACCAGGGGGGCCTGTATCCATCCAAGCCTGCCCTGTCTTCTGTCTCAACCCTTCTTTCATCCAGACTAGAAAATTGGTTGTGGTCTCCCCAGGTTTCATGGTTTCTGTCATCAATCCTCCGACATCTGGGCAGTCAGGGAACATTTCTCTCAGGGCCTTCCATATTTGTTGCTGGTATGAATTGTATGCTGGCCCCTTCATGCTTCGTGTTTGTCGGTGTGATTGCTGGGATGCAGGACGGGCGAACACCATGTTAGTCTGCTCTCTGATGATGCTACTTAGCAGACATTTACCATCACCTATCCATAGGGTTATTCCCGCATTGTTGTTCTCGAAGCATGAGATCCATTTCCCTGCCCCATCCAACAATGGCGGCAGTTAGCCTTCCCTTTTCGATCGTAGCCCATGACACATAGATGGTCCCTGATATGCCCTTCTATAGTACCAGTCCCTTGACATAGCGTTCCCATCTCCTCAGACAATCCTGCATGTAATGGAAGTTGCACTTGGGATCTCTCTCCATGTCGGAATCAGTCTTCCACAACAGCTATGTCCTCTGGTTCAAAGGATCCCTCCTCCAACCAGGGCCTATCATATTGGTTGATTCCTTTAGTCCAGTGGGCTCGCAGGTGACAGAATGGTAGCTATGCACTGTTCTCCTTGGTCGGGTCCTGCCCTTAACCTCACTTTCTGTTTTCTCTTCCACTACCTAAGCATTCCTTGTGGCCCCCCCTTGTCATTAGATCTCGGAGGGCTGTGACCCCTCTCCTCAACCCCGCTAGTTTTTTCATTTTCCAGAACTGTAACAAATCTCCCTTTTATTCGGGTGTGTTGCCTGGCACCTGTCAGATTGTATGTTATCTGGGGCACTGAGAGTCAGTGAGTTGAACGCAATGGACGGGGTTCAAACTTCGGGTATCAAATAGCAATTTGTAAGAATCAGCAATGCATTCATAGCACATTAAGGGGGTCATTCCGACCCCGGCGGTCAAGGACCGCCGGGGCCGGGGATGCGGGAGCACCGCCAACAGGCTGGCGGTGCCCCGCAGGGCATTCTGACTGCGGCGGTTTGGCCGCGGTCAGACAAGGAAAACCGGCGGTCCCCCGCCGGTTTTCCGCTGCCCTGGGAATCCCCCATGGCGGCGCAGCTTGCTGCGCTGCCATGGGGGATTCCGACCCCCTCACCGCCATCCTGTTCCTGGCGGCTCCGACCGCCAGGAACAGGATGGTGGTGAGGGGTATCGTGGGGCCCCTGGGGGCCCCTGCAGTGCCCATGCCAATGGCATGGGCACTGCAGGGGCCCCCGTAATAGGGCCCCACTTTGTATTTCAGTGTCTGCCTTGCAGACACTGAAATACGCGACGGGTGCCACTGCACCCGTCGCACATACCCACTCCGCCGGCTCCATTCGGAGCCGGCTTCCTCGTGGGGAGGGGTTTCCCGCTGGGCTGGCGGGCGGCCTTCTGGCGGTCGCCCGCCAGCCCAGCGGGAAAGCCAGAATGGCCTCCGCGGTCTTTCGACCGCAGAGCGGCCATATGGCGGCACCCTCCAGGCGGGCGGCTCCCGCCGCCCGCCGGGCTCAGAATGAGCCCCTAAGTTATTGACAAAACACAGCTTTCAAGATAAACAACAGTTGCATTAATTTACCAGCATCACAGTATCAAAATGACACAATTTCAACTGACATGGAAAGGCTGACAAAGTACAAAAAAATAAAGAGACAACCTTGTCAGAAATACATTAGCCTGCTCCTAGTGCTTCTTATCCTGTGACCAGGGGAAGGTCTGTGCAGTACTCTGGACCAGGTGAGCCTGATAATGTTGATATCAGCCCCGGGGCAAAGATAACAACAATTTATGCAGAGAAAGAAAGCATTAACTTCAACAACCATAGGTCTTTCTTGGCCAACCACAAGCTATACCTAATCTCTTGCATCCCAGTCGTTCTTATTCCCTAACATCCAAATCACACCCTATGTCACACCCAGGGCTTATGTGTACCATCTCTGTCACACCCAGCATTCCAAGCAAAAACACCTCTCACATCTTTCAGATACTAGCAGTGTTAAGAAACCGGTAGCACTGAGGAAACCTGCTTAGCCTACCAAGATTAAGGTGGGGCCATATATCAGACACAGAGCCTATGCCTACCATCTGTGTTTAGCCCTGTGGTCCAAGTGAAAGGCACCCCTTAAAATAGAGGTGCTGGCTCTTTATCACAGCCAGAGCCTTCTACGTACTACCTGTGTTACTCACATCGATCCAAGCATTCACCAACCCAAACAATATTTAAACAATATTCATCTTTCCTGACACTGACAATTAAAAAAAGGTTATGCTATTTCCCAGTTTGCCATACGGCAAATGTTAGGGCTGAGGCTCTGATGCAGTTTCTTACTCTTCTGACAGCAGCTTCAGGACTTTCAATCAATTGCGGTATCTGCTCACCTTTCTTGTTCCGCAAATGTGAATCTGTCCGGGCGGGTCTTCTCTCAGGTGCTGTCGGGGCCTAGGAATCAATCAGCTCCTGTCTTCTCGAATGTGAATTTATCTTTATAATTAGAAGACATGAGACATTTGGCAAAACAGGAACGGTTCATTTAATTAAACATTGCGGTTGGGAGAGCAGTTACAGAACCAGGGTCTGAGGCCTGCCTCCCAATGTATATCAGTTTGAAGTAACTTTTATACATTTCTCTGAGTACCATAAGGTAATGATAAATTTTGCTTTCTTGGTTAAGAATATGAATAGTTTTCATGGAGTCGTAAATAAGGTAATGATAGTAAATGCAGGTGGGCCTCGACCTTGCATGGACGCAGTGTGGGCCAGCTGGTAATGTGTCCAGATGTCTGGCCTGAGGGGCACGTGGTTGCTGCATGTGCTATGGGTGCTGTGTTCTGATTGGCTATGCGTTCCTAACTACATGTGGCATCTAACTTTATGGTGTTTTGGGGAATGCACACACCCCTCTGACCATGTGTATTATATGTGGGCCAATCTCCTGGGACCATTGTTGTGTCTCTGTACCTATCTGTGGGATCTGATCAAAGTTTCCTGTTTGTGCATTTGCCTATCAGCTATGTGTTACCCCACCTATGATCTGTCAGTCAGCATCCTTAGCATCGGTCTCAGCACCTGCTTGACCACATACCTTCGTGCTAGGGTTGACGGAGAGTTCATGACGGGGTAATCAAATAATGGTGATGCAACTTTGTTCATGTATATGAATGTATCTTTGTGTGCATCAACATTGATTAATACAATATTAACACCTTACTGCACAAAAACAATCAATGGAGGTGATTTCCTTATACTATGTGTGTTGCAGAAGGCAGCATACATTAAATTATGAAAAAGGAGGAGAAATGTGTTTTTCCTCCTCATAGTACCTCCCTTATGCCTAACATGCAACATGGCAAACATCCATCTATCACCTAGAAATTCTGACTTAGCTTTATGCTACATGTCAAAGGTACTGGCTATACCAGGCACTAGTGAAGTCATTGTACTGTGCTTCATATGTGCACTTTGTAGATGTTCAGCATTCACAGAGCTGTGGTGGGTCTGATCCCTAAACCCTGGCGAGGTGAACATCTCCCGGGTTCAGCATTCACAGAGCTGAGGTGGGCCTGATCTCTAAACCCTGACAGAGGTGAACAACTCCCGGGTCTCGATATTACCAGTGATTGCCTCCTGATTTTTTATGTGCACTGTATCAAATGTGTGTGTTCACATGTATTAATTTTTATGCAATGTGTATTCATCAGTCAGCAGAAACAAGCTTTAGTTGACATATAGATACACAAAAGTAGTAGGATAAAGTGGCACGTGCAATAGAAAAGGCTACTTTACAATGTAGCACAATATCCTATGTTTGCAGGCCCACATGACGGATGTATCTGGACCTAATGTGCTAATCTTGTGCCAGTTATGTTGTTGATGCTTATGCCACATGTGCCATTAGCTGCCCTAGATATCAACAGATATGCATTAGTTCAAAAGTATGTCACACATATCATGGACAGCAGAGGACAACATGTTACACGAAATAAGTGACATAAATGTTGTATGGTACAGTCTAATTGTTTGAAGGCATGTCAGACATTTCTGCCACTCAAAAGTCGAATTGTTCTGAGATCCATACATGTACCAGTGCTTCAGTGCCTAAACAATGTTAGTAGTACAATTGACTTGGCTGACCATATGAGCTGGCTCAGCATCCCTAAGCACGATTCCTCACCAGCACAGATGATGCTGATGTATTTCTGATGTAGCATAGTCAACATGTGTCATTCAGGATTGCAAAAACAGTGTGCAAGTCACATGCTCCATTTCTTTCAGTGAGTAAGTCCATTGTCCATTACAAGGGCTAACTTGGATACACATGTATCATTATATGTTGCCAATATCATATCAGCATCATGGATACCTGCGTGTCCCTTTAAGTACTGCATATCAGTGATATGTGAGAAAGGGTCTGAGGAGCAATAGCCAAAATGGTATTGTTGTATAAAGAATCCTGTTATGGAATTTGAGACAACCTACAATTTTAAGGGCTGAACTTCAATCCAATCTGCCTGTCTGATGCACATTGCTAGTGCTGCATCCACATGGTGATGTATGATCGATTTTGCGTGGCAGCTCTACAAAGGCTGTGTTTATTCCAAACTAAATGCAGGCAGAATATGTATGTGTCAATGTTTGGCATGTCAGCAGTCCATACATGCCAATGCAGTTACATGACTGATTCATGCTCTCTTTTACACAATGCCCTATAACAGGCCTGTGTTCTTACCTTTGTAGTGTTCTGAGAGGTATAGCACAAATGTGTTCATGTCTACAGGCACGTATGCACACTGCTGTTTGAATGCACGCCATGTAACATTCCATCTACTGCTGTCATTACACATACTGGGCTGGATTAGGAACTTAGTGAAGGGAAATGCTACATCACAAACATGATGGATATCCTGTCCTCTGTATTACGATCCCATTATATCTTCGGGGGTAGTTTTATTACGAACATCATATCCGTCACGCTTGTGACTGAGTATTCCATCTGGCAAGTTCGAAATTAGGTCTACTGTCTTTCAAATAATTATTTACCATTTAACCTTTTCAGGCTATTATGTGCAAGGTAGAGCAATGTCTACTCAGCCATCTGAGATCTAGAAAATGCATGCACACACTCATCACACTGATCAAGTATGTGCATATAGGCATCTATCTGTACATATATGCATGGACAGACACTTCGATATGTAAAAGAACACATACTAATGTTTGAATTTCATTATGTGATCTATGTGAAACTGTTCCAGATATGTCCATGAGTCAATATTGGAGAAGTGCCCAACATATCTGTTGATTTGGGATTGGCTATCCACACTCCATCTATGTTAGAACTACCTGACACAGAGACAGTCAATACTGCAACATGTGTGGGCTTGTGTCTTCCCCATTACAGTGACACTTTGCTGAGGCATGATGTGTACTTGTTAAATATTACTCATTTTACATAGGAGATTGGCCCCACATTCTATCTTCTTTCAGGGACCTAGATGTATCATGTGTACAAATTTCTGTGTATAAAACATTATTGCCCAAATTGTGAATAATGATGTGTATAAGTTTATTGGGTCAGGCATTAGCACTTTAGCATTTTAACTTTAGGAAAATGGCATGCTTCTTATGACTGTTGTTCAAGAGTCATTACATAGGAGTCCTTTTTTGCTCTGGATATGTTTTATTTAATTATAAGATTTATTTAGTGCATAGTGCCTCAGCAACAAGGCATCCCAGTGCTAGTTCTAAAAAAAGTAGACTGCAGATGCCACTTGTGCTGCTAAATACGTGTTCATGCATGTAATTATTGACAAAGTGGACAACCTCATCTTGTTTTATATATATGTCCTTCCTCTCCAACAGACATCATGACCCAAGAGCAGATGAAAGCGTATTGAAAGCGTATTGGCTCAGGTTGGAGAGGTACTGCCACATTCGCATGTAAGCCAGGCCTTCCACAAAATGGGGAGGAAGTATATGAAATGCAAGACTGCAGGGTTCTGGATGTCACCACCTTGGGACAAAGAGTAGTAGAGAAGGCATGTAAAAATGTAAATTAAAAATGTAAATTAGCACTTGTATAGCGCACTACTCACCCGTTAGGGTCTCAAGGCGCTGTACTCATACCGCTTTGGAACCCCTCCTGGCTTTTTCCCTATGAGGTGCCAACTCCTGAGGGTGAAGCCAGGCATCCAAGCGCTGTTGGGGCCGTTGTGGAGATTAAGCAAGCTATTGCCCAGAGTTGCAGAGTGGGACCCATGAATTAGATTAGGCACCGAGGCGAGAATTATCTGGTCAAGGGGAATTGAGCCCAAGACCTGCCGAAGCGGGACTTGAACCCTGGTCTTGAGCCAGATCTCTGCTTCAGGGTCTGCCGCTCTAACCATTGAGCCACACTTCTCCACATGTACAAGCACAAAGGGAGACAGAGCACTTTTCAGAGATCTTGGGGATGTACTTGGGCCCTCAATTGCACAGCCACTCTTTGCAACACAGGGAGTCCAACCAATGCGAGGGGCTAGCTCCAGTGTGGAACAGCAGGCCAACACAGACAATGAGGACATAAAGAGGAGGCCAAAAACATCAGGTGGAAACCATATTGCAGAAAATGGGCAAACTGCAAAAGTCAGTGGAAATGTATTTGGAGCAACTAATCTCAACCCTGTTATTTTGTTTGGTTATTATAAATGATGTTAGCATAGTTTAGTATAGGTATTAGATTAGAGATAGGTTAGGTAGTGTGTGATGTTTCTATAGATTTTCAGATGTCATAGTTGTTAGTTGGGTGTATGTGTGGGTAGCTTATTTATTGGGTGGGTGTTGGTGTTCAGTCTCTGTGTAAATATATATATATATATATTTGTTTAGGTTTCAATGTTTAATTAGTTTATCTATCGGTTTAGTGTATTTTTGTCTCATGTCCTATTATGTATTAAGAGGGGCGCGGGATGATGTTTAATAAGTCTGATGTGGTACATTTGTAGATATTGATAAGTTAAGGATAGGTAGGTAGGGTATTTGTAGGTTAAGGTAGGATAGATTAGTTAGCATCATTTAGGATAGGCATAGTTAACTTAGGTTTTCATGCAGTGTAAGTTAGTTTGATTCTTGATTTTTATTTGACAATAGTGTTATTAATAAAGAACAGTTATTACTTCTCAATACTGCTCCCTTATTAACAATGTGGCAACTGTCAAATTTCTGGATTAAGCCATGATATGTGTTTCCATGACAGTACTTGTATAAATGGTAAACTGGGTGAAGCCCAAAAGGAACATAGACTGGTAAGTTTGCAATGGAGTAACTTGAGTTATTGCTCAATATAGTTGTGCACAGAAAGTGGTATTCTTGCTGTGTATAGACAACTGACCACATACAGGTATTCATCCAACTGTTGTACTGTGCGTGTAAGAGCAGGTACATGCTATGTAACAACAAATAAGTGATGCAATTGTACGTAATGAAGGCTGTGTTGGCTCACACACTCTTCCCATAAACTTACACACTTTCCCTTGACCAATTTGTTGTTGCATCAGGGTCAGTTGCGGGCTAGTATCTATTAATATGTCTGCCACATGGGCAGTCACATAATTTGGTCTGACCAGTGACAGAGTGTTCAGTATATAACGTCAAGCATGTGACATTGGATAACTGCTTGCTAGTTCAGATGCACATATGGTTCACATATCCTTTGGCCCTTGCCCCGTGCTCATTTTGTAATGAGTGTATTGTACGCAATTCCATTTTGAGAATATGTAGACACTATTGGCCCAGCACATCAAACATGGTCTACTCCATCTGATCATTAACAAGCATACATGTCATATGAGGGAAGTGATTCTATTTACAAGTGAACATTGAAGCAAGTTGGAAGTGGCAGTCCTTCTTTCAACAACCTCAACATTGTATCAGAGCCAAAGAATGTCCAGTCAGAGTCCATGGTGGATACATTGCATTGTACAAATGTGGGAGAGGAGTGTTTCAGTGAGGAAGAGGAAGAGTAAATTGCCAATAGGGAAGTTCAGCCACATTGACAGTCCAAACTTGTTTGAGGTCAACGGGTGGAAAAGCAAATTGAAGACTGAAGCAGTTGTTAAGTACACTGCAATGGATCAGCACTGGGCAAAGGAGAAACAGGCAATTTGGCACAGAGAGATGCTACCGGCAGTTTTACATCGGAAAAAAATGAAGTCCACATCTTTCTCCTCTGATGTGTGTGCTGCGTACCTTGACGGGGGTGTTGTAGGTGCTGGTAATGACGGAGACGCACACACATCAGGGGCTGAAAAAGTGGGTCCCCAGTCCGCAGCAGCATTTCTCAAATCCAACAAGTGAGGCAACATTTCATGGAGAAGGGCATTCTGGGTTGTTACAACAGCACCAACTTCACAGTGGTAAGCACCCTTTGTAGCGATCTATATGTCCTGCTTCCACTCCATGGACTCCAGGATGTTGCGTATTTTCCCCAGCTGTTTGTCATCTTTACTGATGCAACTTTGGCAGGACAGTTGTTTATGCCTCTGCCTCATGACACCAGTGATATCAGCCAGGGACTGTTGGAGTCTACAGAACGGAGTCTAGGTACCCTGTGTAAGTTGTCCTTTTTTGGACTGTGGTACCTATGGACGGTCTCCAGGTTGCCCGCTATAGTCTCCATTCCCACCCACACCACAATTAGCATCTCCCACTGGACTCATACAAATCAGCATTGACAATCTAATTGTGTTTCCTCAGATTTCAGGGCTGGGGGTGGTGTAGCTGGTGGGGTTTGTTGTGTGCTGAGTGGATCCTCTGGAGATCCCGCAATGCTGTTGGCCCTCCCCACAGCCAGAGATGGTGTGTAAAAGGAGACTAGGATTTCCCAGAGGGTGCCTTCATTAAGGATTGGCAGGCTGTCACCCTCAGCCAGATCGTCATCCCGGACAGACAGCGACTTAGGAGTTGTAGGTATATCCTCTGTAATGAGAGCGAGCAATGTTAATGGTGTCCTTGGTTAGATGTTGACATGAGTAACCTGATTGTCACTTAGACTTGTTAATGCTTGACCTTTCATACAACATTGATACATAGGATGTCGTTACTAGGAGGTATAAAGTCCAATTTGTACTATATTTGCATTTCAAATGTCAGTATCTCTACAGTATCTCTACATTCTTAATACAACCACTGTGTGACTGACAAGGCTGACTTTTTGTGTCATGACACATAATGCAGCACAGTTACACGGTGTAGAAAATAATAACTCATATAATCTTCCAGTAAGGAATGTAGGTCCTTTTATTGGAGCATCCCATCCACCAGCAACCCTGAACAACTCGCTCTTCACTCTCCTCGCCTCTACCACTCCACACCCCACATTCTACCATGAGGTCATAGATGACCTCAGCCCGAGGCAAAGCATAGTGAGCATTCCACTCCAGCTGAGATCATCTAAGCCATATACTACACATCTTCCCTCTTAACAATGAAACTTCACAAGGAAACTATATTACAAATATTTACGCTGAGATAAAAAGTACATAACTAAAACAAAACAAAGAAAACAAAAGAAAAATGAAGCATTCAAATAAGAACTTTAAGCATCACAGTATTACTTTCCTTTGGATTTGACTACTCTATTAAGATTCCACACTCTACCATCCTTAATTTTCACAGCATTCCTGAAAAGTTTAACAACTTCAAACGGTCCCAAAAACTTACTTTCCCCTTTATACAAAGTTGGTTTTCTTACCAAAATCTGATCACCAATTCTCACATCATGGCAATGTGTACTTTTCTTGTGATCATAGTACTCCTTGCTCTTCTGCACACATGTTTTCTCATGCTCGTTTTCTTCACCCACAACACTCATTCGTCCCCCATAATTTTTACCCCAGGACACCCACGCAGGTGAAAGGGAAGTATTGGCTTTCCGACCTCTGAAAAGATCAAATGGAACCTTACCCGTGGTGGAATGTGGTGTGACTCTGCATGCATGAAGAAATCTTTTCAGACCTTCTTTCCAGTCTCTATTAGACGCAACCTCTAACTGCACACACTCTTTCACACACCTGTTGAACCTCTCCACCGTACCATTCCCTTCCGGATGATATGGAGAACACCTCCTATGCTTAATCCCAGCCTCTGAAACAAACTGTGGTCCATTGTCCGTCACTATAACATTAGGTTAACCCTCACGGCCAAAAACATCCTTGAAAAATTCAATAATTCTCCTGGACTCAGTGGAACTGAGAATACCAATTTCCGCCCACCTAGAAAACTGATCAATCAAAACTATCAGATAGTTGGAGCCACCTCTTCCCTGCACAGGTCCTACAATGTCAGCTGCTACTATTTCCCATGGTTTGTGTGGCATGTCCCTTACACACATAGGAGGCACCCTTGCCTTGTAAATTTCATCACTACTGCAACAGTCTGTGCACTCCCTTACAAATCTTTCAACCTTCAAGTCCATCCCTGGCCAGCAATAAATAAGACAAATCCTCACCTTTGTTCTACTCATACCTTGGTGCCGTTCATGCCCCAGCACAATAATTTTGTCTCTCAACACTATTGGAACTACTAACCTTAGTCCACGTAACAGGATACCATCTTCCACTGACAATTCTTCTTTCACTCTGCTTAGCTTTGTTCCTCCAGCCAAACTTGATTTGCTCACACACTTGTTGCAAAATCTTATCCTCAGTTACAGCTCTCACCCACTCATCTTGTCCTACCACACTTCCTGTCACACTGCACACGCATATATTTTCTTTTCTTTCCTTCTCAGGAAACTCTTCAACTTCAAAACTCAATCTGGATAGACAATCCTCAACTTTGTTGTAAGATCCTGGAACATAGTGTACTGTATAACTGTAATCTTGTAGACTGATTACCCATCTACTAATTCTTCCTGAGATCAAATCCAAACCTTTCCTCATAAACACCTCCACCAAGGGCTTGTGATCTGTAAATATTTGAAACTCTCTTCCCCACACAAAGTTCCTGATCTAGAGAATGCATGCACACACTCATCACACTGATCAAGTATTAATCGCCCAACACACACTCAATGCCTCTTTTTCAATGGTAGAGTAGTTAACTTCTGGTCCCCTCAGCGTCCTGGAACAAAATACTATGGGTTTAAGACCATTATTATCCATATCCTGCAACAATACTGCCCCCAGTCCTGTCTCACATGCATCAGTCATTATCAAACACTTCTTGTTGGGATCGAACGACTTCAGTGACCCAACTGAAGCTAACTCTGCCTTGATTTCCTCAAACTCTCTCAGGCACTCATTGTCCCACACAAACTGAACATTTTTCTTAACCAGTTTACGCATGCAAACCGTCTTTGATGCCATATTAGGTAAAACTTTAGCATGAAATTCTAACATCCCAAAGAACGATAACAACTCTTCTTTCTTCTCTGGTACACGCAGGTTCAAAATGTTCTTTACCAATTCCTCCTTGGGACATAGCCCTCCTGCTGTAATCTTATGTCCGAGATATTCTACCTCTGTTTCCCCAAACAAACATTTCTTTATCTTGAGAGTTAAACCATGGTCTCTGAGAATGCCTAGAACTTTCCAAACTCTTGTGTTATGTTCATCCACAGTGCTCCCATGTATCAAAATATCGTCCTGGTAACACTTCACTCCATGTTCAGAGCCAAACAGATTGTACATGAGTCGTTGCAATACAGAGGCTGCTGAGATTAAGCCAAAGGGCATCCTTATGAACCTGAAAGTGCCAAACGGAGTGATGAACGTGGTGTAGTCACGTGAATCCGGGTGCAATTCAATCTGATGATATGCAGAAGTTAAATCAATTTTACTAAAATATTTGGAACCAGACAACATCGTGACCATTTCTGAGATGTTTGGCAAAAGAAACTGGTCGCTGTCAACACATTTGTTGAGGTTTCTCACGTCAATGCACAGCCTCAATTCCCCTGACGGTTTCCTTGCTACTACAATTGGCAAAATCCATTTAGCCGACTCTACTGGCTCAATGATACCCTCATCGCACAGTGTCTTAATCTCTCTCTCTACATCCTTTAGAGAGATGGGAACAGGACGCACCTTTGCTGCCACCGGAATAGAGCCTTTAATCAGCCTTCTTTGATGAGAATATTTTTTCAAGCAGCCTAACTTCCCGCTAAAAACTTCCTTGAACTCTTCGACAAATCCTGGTATAGACACTCGTTCCTGCACTTCCAACTCACATATGCGATGCAAACTATTAACATAGTCTTCCTTGATCATAACTGGCGAAGGAGAGTTTGGATCCAGAATGACTCTCAACTCTTTCTGATGAGGCCAGCTTATAACACTATCTCCTTTAACAGGAACATAAACCTTTCCGTAAATAGTGTTTGTCTTGAAGCTAATCTCAGCCTCAATGTAACCTCTCAGATCAATGACTTGACCTCCATACCCACCTGGAACAATGTCAGGATCTTTTAACTCTACTATATGACTCAGTTATTTATCAAAAACTTTGTTGGAGATCAACATCAACCAGGCCCCAGAGTCAAATAACATCTCATTCGACACTCCTAGAATGGTTACTATGTCCTTAGGATGTTTCTTCTTTTCCGTGCCCATGGAAACTGTCAAAATGCAAGCTTCAACTACCTTCAATGTGGTCTGATATGCTTTTGGTTGCATCAGTGTGTACTATAGGCACTGTGTATCAAGTCTGAAGCTATGGTCAATGTTACACTAGGTAAGTTGCTGTCACCGACATTCACTCCTGTTGATGATTGCCAGATTTGAGTGTCTGTATAGTGTGGCACTTCCTTTGACTCAGGGCTGCTCACTTGTACATGCCTTCTCTGCCACTCCTTATTTAGGGACAGTGACTCAACTTACTGCCACACAGATATGTAACCCAGATCATGCATTGACTCTCATGTGCCTATAACACCAACAATATATGTGAGCTTGTCCAAAGTATTGACAGCTTGCTGTTATTGAGGCCTATGGATCAAGTTGTTCCCCACATGGTAGCAGCATTTGAAATGCTGACTTATCTACCCAGTCTTGAAACATGACTGGGCACATCTACCTCAGTGTCAACTCATTTTAATGTCCCTTGACAGATCCCTATTTCACATCCTCAAACTGAGATATATGTGGCATGGTGAGACATTTTCCCTTCATACTCCCTCCTGCCACATGCTGCGTCTTCACCCAGGACCACATCACATGTAGGATGCAGTACCACAATGGTTCTCCTCTGCCATGTGATCCAGCTGTACCACATGTGTGACACTGTCAGACACAGAAGTGCATATGTGCAGGTCTGGCTACCTTGAAGTACATACCCATGGGCCCACCAGGACAACACATTTGCTTTGGTTTCAACACACATAGGGCCTGATTACAACTTTGGAGGAGGGTGTTAATCCGTCCCAAATGTGACGTATATACCACCCGCCGTATTACGAGTCCATTATATCCTGTGGAACTCGTAATACGGTGGGTAGGATATCCGTCACATTTGGGACGGATTAACACCCTCCTCCAAAGTTGTAATCAGGCCCATAGTCCTCTGATGTACATCACTATCATTGACCCTGAACAAATCAGAATTAATACATAGCATGAGTTCTGGTGGTCCCTACCATGGCAAATTTCACCTGTGTGGTATCACCACGAACATCAGGCAGTTGTGTTATATGTCTTGTCATGCCAGATAATATACAAGAGGCTCTTGACATGTTTCTATGTGTTGACACTTCACATACCACACTATTGACTTCCCCCCTCAGGTGAGCTGTTTCTCCTTTGACATCACATTCCCTTATCTTCTGTTACAGTGGGTGTTTATGTTTATGGCCCCATGTAAGACACAATGGCCTTATGGTACAAGGTTGGTATAAGGAGTTCAGCTGTCCTTGCATGATATGTTGCTGCAGTTTGTGGGGCATATGCTCATGAAGCTTCCTCCACCTGTACATCACTTTTTAGGACCCACTAGCGGGCGCAACTGGCTTTTTCTGGCCTTGTAGATATGGAGTGAGGCAAGGCTGGGCAAGTGGCTGCATTGCCTTGCTTTGCATCAGGGTGCCATACCATGGCCTTTACATTGTTTTTCAAATGGCAAAGCCACAGTTTTTTGGCATTCCCTGATTTACAAGGTATTGTGAACCAGGGGATGCAAACAATTCTCACACCTCCCCAAGAGAGCCGAATCATGGTTGTCTGTTATTCACCTTGGTTTTCCTTTTTCTATGTGTGCTGCATGATAGTTTTTGTGCATGAGGGTGCCCCTTCTTGCACATGGACAATCTGATCTGCCATGCAGGGATCCTTGCAACATGGTGCAAGGGTGCTGGAAATTTGGCACTGTCCTGCCTAGTGTGCATTAGTGCAGGGGCAGAGGACAGGAATGAGTATTATTTAGTCAGTTCAGGGTATTCCTCCCCTTTCCATGTGGCACAGAGCAGCACAGCAAGGAGGCTTTGCTGCTCTGCACCACCTAGCTTGTTATCAGGCCCCCATGTTTTGACTTTGTGTTGTATGACTCATGGGTCTCGTGACTCATGTTATGTATTGCACTACACATGCCAGTTTACATAGGATGACTTGGACTGGTGCTACATTTCACACACGTAATGGATGAATGTGACAGAACAGTAGAGCCGTGGGACATAGCTAGCTGCACTGCACAACATGGTCTTTTTGCCAACATTGCTCCTATCAAACCTTAGGGACTCACAGAAACCAAAATCTTTCAATCCTAAATTGCTAAAATGTATTTGTTTATCTACAACACATCAGGGCCATCTCAAAATATTTCTATCTAACCATATATACTGCCAGCCACATTAGAAAACCTCAAACCCCTAAATACTAAACAGATGCTTAGTTTGGATGCACAAATTATCACATCCTGCTCTCATTCAGCAGAGTGCACTGCTGCATACCTTAAACTATTCCTCCCTACTCTTGCACAGCACACAATACACATGACTACTGCATCTCTCTGATCAGGAACTATCATGCCCCCCTAAAACATGCTACTGTCACCCAAAGTATGGGAAATGAAATGCAGACTCTATGATTCTGGTAAATTGCAGTTCCATACCAAACTTTATTTTTCCCAGCACAATCCTAAAAAAAGAGGTGAGCAGAAACATCCAAGAGCATACAGAGGTAATCCATCACCCGCACAACCACACATCTGGGTTTAGACCATTAAGAGGCAATGATACATCAATGGCAAACATAAGAGAACAGCTTATTCTCTCATTGTAGCATGAAAGGAAATGAGCACCCATACTTTTATCCAAAGGTCATGACACTGCTGACCATTAACCTTTGTTAGACAGGCTACAAAAATGAGCAGGAGCAATAAGCATCAGCCTTACACAATAAATTCTCTCCAACCTCAGTCAAAAACAGGATCTAACATCTGAATCTTACACTTCTTCCAGATTTGTTTACCAATGTCAGGTAAACTTTTAAATGTATGCCATTGATACCCAAATGGTTTTTTGCTAAACAACACCCCAAATTAAACATCTAAGGGCCAGATGTATCCAAAAACTAAATTGCATTTCTTAAATAGCGAATTTTAAGAAATCGCTATTTAAGAAATGCAAAATGGTATGTATGAATTTTGCGATTCGGTAATAGCGATTTCTTCAAATTCGCAAATGCTATTACCGAATCGCAAATAGAGAATCCGACCCCATTTGCACCTATGGGCCTGTTGCAAATGTTTTTGCATTTCCTAAATTGCGAATTCCAGTTAGGAATTTGCAATTTAGGAAATGCAAATCCCAGGGTGCTGGGGGCTTAAGGCCCCCTCTGCTGCACCCCAAAAATATTTTTACGGACATGTGGAGCACACACATGCCTTAGGGGCATGTGTGCGCTACATGTCAATTTAAAAAATGCATTTAAAATGCATTTTTAAAATTTGCACATGGTTACCACCAAACTTTTGTTGGTGGTAATTGCATTTCCTAAATGCCCAATTCGCATTTAGGAAATGCTTGATACATGTGCTTAAGAAATCGCAAATAAGGATTCCTTATTTGCGATTTCCTATTTAGAGAATCGCAATTTGCGATTCTCTAAATGTGGTTGCAATTTTAAGGAATCGCTATTTTAGCGATTCCTTAAAATTGCACTGCGAATGCCTTTCATACATTCTGAAAGGCATTTTTGCATTTGCAAACGGCCAAATTTTGCGATTCGCACCGTTTGCGAATGCAAAATCGCTTGATACATCTGGCCCTAAACTTCAAGGCATGCTTTGACCATTTCCTCCTTTCTTACCTCTCGGAACTAGAGCTAAGACTGAGATCACTGTATTGAGAGATTTTTGTATCTTTGAAAGTGCAAGAGCTCTATGGATTTGCAAGAGCTGACAAGGGGTGACATAAGAGTCTTGGCTGCACAACATCCTTTATTTAGTCTCTGAGGAACTACTATTGTACTGTGCATTTTTGTTAGCAAGAACTTCACATCAGGTTTGTGTTCTCCAAGGAGAAGGGTGGTGTATGAATATATGTTGAACACCTTCATTTACCTCATTCTCTGCCCAGTTTGGTCACCTACCCTCTCTCTGCTCACCTCTGGACCTATCCGCTATAGGAAATGGCAAGAGTTGATGAGGAGCGACATGCTTTTTGGTATATAAGACAGTTTATTAAGTCTAATTATGATCCATTATTGCACTGTAGGATTGACAAGAACTTCAGATTGTTAGGACTCTCCAACCTCATCCACCTTATTCTCTGACTGGTTTGGCCTAATAGACTCTCTCTGCCTACATCTGGACCTATCAGCTCTAGGAAAGAGTTGATGAGGAGTGAAGAAGGACTCTTTGGTATGCAGCACAGTTTATTCAGTCAAATGATGATCCACTGTTGGATTGGCAAGAACTTCACCTTGTTAGCAATGAACCAGACAAGGCCAGACACAACTTCCACAAGGCCATGAAAGCAGTCGCCAACTGGATGAGAGATAGCTGCCTTTAACTCAACACAAACAAGACCGAGGTACTCATCCTGGGTCCTCAACCTAATGCATGGATTGACTCCTGGTGGCCACCCACCCTCGGAATACCCATACACCCTTGCCAGCCAAGCCTGCAACCTTGGAATCATCCTAGACCCCAACCTCAGCAGGAACCATCAGATCAACTCAGTCACCTCCACCTGCTTCCGCACCCTCTGCCTCCAATGCAAGACATTCAAATGGGTCCCCCTCAAGACCCTAACGGGTGAGTAGCTGCACTTTATAAACTCTGATTGATTGATTGAATAGCATTCTCCAAGAGAGATTATGGTGCTTCAGTTGGCCTGTCGAAAACTGTCATCACCCCTTCCACTGCCCAGGTTGACTACTTGCCCTTACTCTGCCTGCCCATCAGCCTGTGAGCTCTTTGAAATAATGAGAGCTGACGTGGAGCAATATGAGAAATTTTTGCTCTTCTTTTGTATATATTTTTAGTCAGGGAGCTACCATGCATATTTAAATATATATTTAATAATACAGTGAACACTCTAATTAGGCAATCCATAAATATTATTTTCTTATGCACAGAAAAGTTGTTTAAAATATATTTAGTGTTATAATTTTACAAAACATCTTCCAGATTTGAATACTTTTGAGTGGACCCCACACTAGCCACAAATAGCCCTTCCCAGTATTTGGATGTGTAATTGTTGCTAGCCATTCTGAAAACAATGCTATTGGTTCGATCGTCTAATTGTTTGTAATATCATGTACCTTGCTATTAACATTAAAATGAATATCAAATTACACCTTTGTTTCTAGATAATAACTTGTGGTGAACATCCTAATGCAACTTTCATTGGATATTTTAAAATCAAGGTACTCATGTTGTCTTCACAATATCTAAAATGCAGTTTCATTGGGTTAACATGGAATATGAGTAAATTAAATGCACTCAAATACCTACTTCTTCTGATGTACAATGGGTGCTTCAATTTGGATTTATCTTATACAAAAAGGAAAGAATGCGGTATATTAGCAATTTGGCAAAGAATCTCCTTTCTTGAAAATTGATCCTTGGGAAGTTTATTAAATTAATCTCATTAATAATAGTAATCCATCTAGTGTGAATTTAATGTATGTGCCTATATCCCATCTATGCGAAATGTTCACAAATTCATCTTTCTTTGTTCACTCCATAAAATACTCCTTTCATATTTCCACTGAAATCATGGTCCTATTTTCAAACAAATCCAAATTAAAATCTTCATTAGCACTTGAATTAAAAGGATTATCATCTAGAAACAACTAGCAGATAGTATTATATGTCCACATAATACGATTTTAGCGCCTTCTATGAATGGTTTATATTTATCCCAAACCTTTATTCATTATTAATTATGAGATCTCATAATATGAGCAACCATAAATTTTGTTTTGTGTTTTTTAAGTTTAAGAAAGGGCTGATAGTTAGCATTAAGGGGCAGATTCAAGAGCCCTTAGCAACTCCTTGCGCCACCTTTCTGTCATTTGTTTTTACACTAATGTGGCCCCACAAGGCCAAAATCACGGAGTCAAATTTACAAAGTGGTGCAATGCATGCAAAACGCAATTTTGTAACCCTTTGCGCTAAATTACGCCTGCACTAGGCATAATTTATGCAAAGGGGGTGTTCCCCCATTAGTGGGGCCAAAAAAATGGCTCACAAAAATCGAAATTATTACTTTGCATCATTTCTTTTGGTACTTTTAATGCCTGCTCAGAGCAGACATTAAAAGGAGGTACACCATTGTTTACAATGGACCTCGATGGGCTTTGCAAGATTAGCATAAAGTTTTTTTACACTAATCTTGCAAAGCTCAGAACTAGCATAAAAAATTCTGGTGCTAGTTCTCTAACTACTGCCATGGTGCACCATACATTAAATACAGCGCACAAATGGTGGCGTTAGGGGGAGGCTAAGGGGTGCAAGGAAAGTAGCGCTGCAGTGGGTGCAGAACCACATTTCTTAAATCAGGACCTAAGATTTTCTAAACAGGTTGTGATATTAAATTGAGGAATAGTAAAGCACGTACAACTGTTCTTTTCTCCATTTTAAAACCTTAAAAATTACTTTTTAGACAATTTAAATAATTTTAAAATATCACTGATTCTGCTATCATCAAGCATAGTAAGTATGAAATCATTATCAAAGTGTATACATGCAAATTATAAATTTATAAATCTACAGCAAATATTTGCAAAAGTCACAAAATAAAGGGTTAAGATACATAATGACAGGCCATTAGAATTAGGAACTCCCTGTTCTAGCCACCTGTTCACTTTCCACTTCATCTTTTTTGTATATAACGACATTTATATTGTGAAATGATGATAGCTAGTCAACAGTTTTAATCATTCTAATTATTTTGTGTTGCTATGTATTTTTGTATCTTTCATGGTTTTATGAAGCCAATTAAAGAAACTGATTGACTATGATTTTATAATACAAAATAAGTAAAGTTATCAGACGGTATGAATTGGCATCGATGGGGTGCTTACCGTGTTTTAGAAATCTAATTTCTACCCAAAAGTCAACAGAGAAAGGGATTACTCCACCTAACAAGATATAATTAGTAACTTTTAATATATAAATATTTAGAGGATCTCTAAATGTTTTTAAAAATTCTACCAGAAATCCGTCTTCACCATTAACTTCTCTATTTGGTGGTGTCAAAGGGCCAGATGTACTAACATTACAACTAGAGATTTCCCAATTGCAATGATACCCATATCACAATTAGGAAATCGCTATTCTTAAGGTACGAAACTTGGGGCCAAATTTATCACACTTTTATGCAGCGCAAAGCAGCATGCCACCTTGCTGCCCTGCATTAAAGGGAACGAGCAGGAATGCACCATATTTAACATTAAAGGGCACATTCCAGTCCTTCCTTGCATTGCCGCACATTTGGCTGCCTTGCTCCAACACAGGCACCCTTGCATCATGGTGCCATGGTGCCTGCATTGCAGGTAGGATTGTTTTCGTGCAGGAAACTTCCTTCACAAAAAAAAATCCTCATATGCATTTTTCATCTTTGCATGAATGCAGCACAACTGGAAAGTGGAAAAAACTAGAAGGAATAAAGATACTTCTCTTCATTATGCATCCCCTTAAGGGAAGCATGGCTGTGTTTAAATAGAAAAGTTAATTCTTTTTTTGATTGTTTAAGAAGACACAGTGGTCCCGTGAGCCTCTGTTTTTTCTTAAATAAACTTTTCTTTTTTACATTTGCAAAGAACAAGGTGCCCAAGGGGACCTTGTCCCATTTACGAATGAGTTATAGCTACACATTTGTAGTGAGTAAAAGAATAATGTTTTGCAATCTGATTTTGGTTGCAAAACGTTAATACATACTATCCTGATATGGTATTGGGAAGGGGTGCCCCTTCCAAATACTGAAACGTGTTACTGACTCTCAATTTGTACAAAATGGCCAGATTCACAGAATTGAGCCATTTGTGTCCTCCAAAACTTTGTACTTATGGCCCAAAATGACTTCAATAATTTCATCCAATGTGAATGACTCAGTCAGTCAAGAGGCCATTTCCTAGTTTAATGACAGAAGTAGTAACATGTTAAGAAAGGACTCTAGATTTGTTTATATCTATTTCCTGTTGTTGAATATCAATTTTCCTATAATACTCCAAGAATACCCTACTTAGCTCATTTCTATTAGTAGTTCTATTGTTATTATTTTGTCATTTAATTATCTTAATAGTTCTTTGCTCAGCCTTTTCTCCAGTGCTCCATGCACAAAATCTTCTCTAATATTTACTGCTTTCATAACTCTTTCGGAGGTATTTTGCATAATTCAAATAAATCTCTTTATAGTAATATTCACAAAGCAGTTTCGTTTTTTATAATTCTGTTCCACTCAATGAATTAGAATACGCTAAAAACTTTTCATGTGCATTTTTTATCTGTTCTACTTTAGTGTATCTGCTATGTAACAGGCCTTTATTTGCGCTTTAGAAAATGCCTTAAAGGCAAATCTACCCATGGCAGTATTAGCTGTCCATTTATTCTCAGCAAAACATTCCTTAACTGCACATTTATCTCTAATACCTATATTTCATCTTTTGAGTAGAATCTATTAGAAATCCATCCTCGACTTGATTTACCTTTCTTGACAAAAGAGAAACGTAGTTCTAAAACTGGATGGTCAGAAAAACATCCAGGTAATAGAGAAATTGTATCAATCTCAGAGAGGAGGACATTACGAACACAGCTATGTGCGAGACCACGTTAAATCTAAAGTAGACACAAATATATTCATTTTTTTCTGAAATTTCGCTCTCCAGGTGTCTACAATATCTAGATCCTTCTGATTTGTAAACAGGATTTTGGCAGTTTTGGGCTTAACCGGTGTTCTACTGAGACTGAATCCAATGTTGGGAACTATATTGAATTAAAATCACTGCCTAGGATACCTTTGCCTCTTAGGGGAAAGAGTTACTAAAAAAGGTATATTAATGGGTTAGGATTAACACCCTTTGGGGTGTAAATATTCACAACAGACATTAGATCTGAAAGCACAGCTCGATTTTCCCAAAATCAATGGCTTTCTTTCTCAGTTTTACAATTGTGTATTTCAATCTTGTTAGACCTGACAGCCTTACGGTGGTCACCTCTAACTTTTTGCCTGCCTCCCTCCAATTTTTAGATACTGTTTCTTTACCACTGCTAAGCAGTGCTAAAGTGCATATGCTCTCTCCCTTTAAACTTGGTAGCACTGGATCCTACTCAATTGGATTATTTAATTTACTTATAAGTCCCTAGTAAAGTGCACTATATGTGCCCAGGGCCTGTAGATTAAATGCTACTGCGTACATGAAGTCCATGTGGGATGAGTGTGGGGTGACCTACCAGTTTACCACCCCTTATCATCCTCAATCCAATGGGCTTGTTGAGAGATTCAACCAGGCCCTCAAAGGCATGATCACTGGTCTACCTGAGGCCATGAGGCATAAGTGGGACGTCCCCTTACCATGCCTGCTCTTTACTTATAGGGAGGTGCCCCAGAAAGGAGTGGTGTTCAGCCTCTTTGAGCATCTCTATTGTCACCCTGTCAGGGGACCGCTAAGCATAGTAAAAGAGGGCTGCGAGAAAGTTCCCAAGACTCCTACCCAGGATGTGGTCAGCTACATGCTGGCCCTCTGCAACCAAACCCAACGCTTCTGGAAGCAGGCCAAAAGTAACATTGAGGCCAGTCAAGAGGTGATGAAGGAGTGGCATGACAGGAAGTCCACTCTGGTCGAATTCTCACCTGGAGACAAGGTTTGGGTAATGGAACCAGTGGAGCCTAGAGCTCTCCAGGACCGCTGGTCTGGCCCATTTGAAATCAAGGAGCGGAAGAGGTGAGGCCACTTACCTAGTGGACCTCAAGACCCCTAGACACCCCCTAAGGGTTGTGCACCACAACCGACTCAAGTCTCATTTTGAGAGTTCTGAGGTCAGTATGCTCCTTGTGACAGATGAGGGCAAGGAAGAGGAGAGTGAACCTCTCCCCGACCTCCTCTCTGCCAAAGAAGGTGATGGGTCAGTGGAGGGTGTCAATCTCTCTGACTTCCTGAGTCTAGATCAGAGAGGAGACTTCTACGAATTGTTGGAGCACTTCTCTTCCCTGTTTTCTCTTACTCCTGGACTCACCCACCTGTGTGTCCATGATATTGACACAGGAGAACAAAATTTACAGGTTGTCAGATAAGGTGAAGGCCAGCATCAAGGAGGAAGTTTCCAGGATGTTGGCTCTAGGGGTTATAGAAAATTCCAGCAGTCCCTGGGCCAGCCCTGTGGTGCTGGTACCCAAGGCTGCTGCACCCTGTGCCAAGCCAGAACTCTGGTTCTGTGTGGACTACCGGGATCTCAACTCAGTCACACGGACTGATGCTCACCCCATCCCCAGAGCTGATGAGCTCGTAGACAGGCTAGGCCCTGCCAAATTCCTCAGTACTTTTGATCCCATATCAGGATACTGGCAGATCGCCTTGACTGAGGGGGCTTAAGAGAGATCTGATGGCCATTACCAGCTCTGGGTGATGCCCTTTGGGTTGAAAAATGGCCCACTGTCTTCCAACGGTTGGTTAACGGGGTCCTAGCTGGCAAGGATGCCTTCTGCGCAGCCTACCTAGACAACATAGCTGTCAATAGTTCCAGCTGGGAGGAACACCTGCTCCACCTCAAGGAGGTGCTTCAGGCTCTGCAACAGGCAGGCCTGAACATCAAGGCTAGTAAGTGCCTGATTGGGCAGGGTTCCGTGGTGTACTTGGGGCACCTAGTAGGTGGTGGCAAGGTGCAGCCACTCCAGGCCAAGATTGAACCTATCAAGGCCTGGCAACCACCTAGAAAGCAGACAGAAGTGAGAGCCTTCTTAGGCCTCACTCAATACTACAGTAGGTTTGTCAAGGGTTATGGTTCCGTTGTGACACCCTTGACAGAACTTACTTCCAAAAAGCAACCTAGGTTGGTGAATTGGACAGTAGCTTGTCAGAAAGCCTTTGACTCCCTGAAGGAAGCCATGTGCACGGCCCCCGTGCTCAAGGCCTCTGACTACTCCCAGGAATTTATTGTGCAGACAGACACCTCAGAGCATGGCATAGGGGCTCTTCTAGCACAGCTAAATGAGGAGGGCCTAGACCAACCAGTAGTCTTTATTAGCAGAAGACTATTACCAAGGGAACAGAGGTGGAGTGCTATTGAAAGAGAAGCATTTGCTGTGGTCTGGGCACTGAAGAAGCTGAGACCATACCTGTTTAGGACTCACTTCCGAGTTCAGACAGACCACAGGCCCTTCAGATGGCTCATGTAGATGAGGGGTGAGAATCCTAAACTCTTGAGGTGGTCCATTTTCCTATAGGGCATGGACATTACGGTGGAGCATCACCCGGGGATTGACCACACCAACGCTGATGGTCTCTCCAGATACACATGTAAGACCTTAGGGTGGTCACCCCTAACTTTTTGCCTGCCTCCCTCCACTTTTTAGATAATCTTTTTGCTGGTTTTAAGACTCTGCACACTTTACCACTGCTAACCAGTCCTAAGGTGCACATGAACTCTCCCTTTAAACACGGTAACATTGGATCCTACCCAATTGGATTATTTAATTTACTTATACGTCCCTAGTAAAGTGCACTATATGTGCCCAGGGCCTGTAGATTAAATGCCACTAGTGGGCCTGCAGCACTGGTTGTGCCACCCACTTAAGTAGCTCCTTAACCTTGTCTGAGGCCTGCCAATGTAAGGCCTGTGTGTGCAGTTTCACCTGCTAATTCGACTGGGCATTTAAAAGTACTTGCTAAGCCTAAAACTCCCCTTTTTCTACATATAAGTCATCCCTAAGATATGCCCTAGCTAACCCATAGGGCAGGGTGCTGTGTAGGCAAAAGGCACGACGTGTACCTGTGTAGTTTACATGTCCTGGTAGTGTAAAACTCCTAAATTCGTTTTTACACTGCTGTAAGGCCTGCTCCCTTCATAGGCTAACATTGTGGCTACCCTCATATATTGTTTGAGTGGTAGCTGCTGATCTGAAAGGAGTAGGAACGTCATATTTAGTATGGCCAGAGTGGTGATACAAAATCCTGCTGACTGGTGAAGTTGGATTTAATATTACTATTTTAGAAATGCTACTTTTAGAAAGTGAGCATTTCTCTGCACTCAAATCCTTCTGTGCCTTACAATCCACACCTGGCTGGGTTTAGTTGACAGCTCCCTTGTGCATTCACTCAGACACACCACAAACACAGGATACTCAGTCTCACTTGCATACATCTGCATTTTGGAATGGGTCTTCCTGGGCTGGGAGGGTGGAGGTCCTGACACTGGGTTGTCATAGGACAGTAGCCTGCCCTCATACAAAGGACTGCCACACCCCTACTGGGACCCTGGCAGACAGGACTGAACTGAAAGGGGACCTTGTGCACTTGAAAGCCACTCTTTGAAGTCTCCCCCACTTCAAAGGCACATTCGGGTATTTAAACAGGGCCTCTGCCCCTACCAACTCAAACACTTCCTGGAGAAGAAACCTGAACCAGAACCTGCACCCTTCCAAGAAGACCTGCCTGGCTACCCAAAGGACTCACCTGTCTGCTTTCTGTGAAGGACTCCTGCCCTGCTGTTGCCCTGCTGCCTTGCTGCTCTCTGGCTGTGGTGAAGAAGTGCTCTCCAAGGGCTTGGACAGAGCTTGCCTCCAGTTCCCTGAAATCTCAGGACCAAAAAGACTTACGCCCTCATTTCAACATTGGTGGGCGGCAAGCGCCGCCCACCAAGTTGAAACCGCCAGGCGGCCGCCAATGCGGCTGCACTCCCGCTGGGTATATTTGGAGATCCCAGCTGGGACGGCGGTCGGAAACCTGGTTTCCGCCCACCGGCCCAGCTGGGATCTCGGCCGCAACACAGGAGCCGGTGGTGTTGCGGTAGTGCGACGGGTGCAGCTGCACCCGTCGCACTTTTCACTGTCTGATATGCAGACAGTGAAAAGCGCCATGGGGCTGTGGCAGGGGGCCATACCGCCATGAAGAGGCTGGCGGGAGGGGGACTCATAATCCCCTGGGCAGCACTGCAAGAAGCGCTGCCCTGAGGGATTACAACCGCCGGGACAAAAGTGGCAGGAAACCGCCAGTCCCAGCAGTGCGACCGCGGCACTTCCGCCGTGGTCGTAATGCCCGAGTTTGTACTGCCAGCCTGTTGGCGGTACAAACTCCAAAACAGCCCTGGCGGTCTTTGACCACCAGGGTTGTAATGAGGGCCTTAATCTCTAAAATAAGGAGTCCTTGTGCAGCGAAAATCGAAGCACAGCCTGCCAGAAATTACGCACAGCCTGCACTGCGGTGACAAATTCACCATACGCCGAACGCCTGTTTTTGCATTGAGAAGATCGACGCAGTGCCAGCGTAGTGACTGGAAATTCGACGCACGGCCCACTGGATCGACGCACAGCCGAGCTGGAACGATGCAGTCCGACTGCCAGAGATGAATCGATGCAGCTCCTGTGACTTCGTACTGCCAGCGCAGAAATGCATGAAACATCCCCAGGAAGTCTGAAAACCCCGCAACCCGAAAAGGATCCATGACCGAGCACCAGAAATCGACTCACAGCCATGCCTGTGTGAAAACTAAATGACACATCACTGTGTGCGGCCCGAGAACTCCAAAGCACGCCCCCTTGTTTGCAACGCATCTCTGCCTCTGCAGTTCTTTGCAGAGAGTTTGCACGCGAACCAGGTGCTTTGTGCTTGAAAGACACATTTATTGCTTTTTAAAGATTAAGGACACTTTATATCACTTTTACAGTGATATCTCAATATATACTTATTGCATTTTAATCGTTTTGACCTGCATCTTATCAGATAAATATTATATATTTTTCTAAACGCTGTGTGGTGTATTTTTGTCGTGCTATACTGTGTTATTGCATGATTTATTGCACAAATACCTTACACAGTGCCTTCTATGTTATGCCTGACTGCTCAATGCCAAGCTACCAGAGGGTGGGCACAGGACAATTTGGATTGTGTGTGACTTACCCTAACTAGAGTGAGGGTGCTTGCTTTGACAGGGGGTAACCTGACTGCCAAAGACCCCATTTCTAACAAATCTCCACAGTTTTAGAAAAGAATATTGCAACCCCCCTCAATGAGCTACTTCAGCAGACAATACAAATCTAAAACCTGGGCATATTTAACTTTATCAATCTGTTTCAGGAAATATGGATATCTTGTAAAAAACAAGAATGAACAGGTTGTGAGAACCCACACTTCAATAACTTGTTCTTTGCAGCTAAAATTCAGGCCCTTGACATTCAAACAGCATATTTTTAGATTATTGTTAATAATCAATACAGATTATTAAAAAGATGGTAAGGCCTCCCCTTTCCATACTGATCTACTTTCCCTCCTGGTAAGCCAGAAGAATCTCACCACATAATCTTCAAATGAATGTCGGCTTTCCTCACATTCTTAACAATATTCATCCTAGTCTGGTTCGGCCTGCCCAGTTAAAGCCTTCCAATCTTGGGAGCAGCATTCATAGCAGTATCATCTTATCTTTTATAGCGACACCTATAATCCTTCATGATTGTACCATATTCCTTGTAAAGTGCACTGTGTATTTATTGTGTATTTAGCCATATTTACCTGTGTACCTAACAGATCCTTTGGCTTAATGCTTTGAAATTCAATTTATAATCAATGCCAATGGTAATGATTGAAAATAATAAAAAAAGCCAGATAAATCATTAGGGAATATTTTTATTTTTTAATGCAAAAAAATATTCTATTGCCTTCATTAGTGTAAGTCAGTCAAAATACTTTATTTGGTTAGTAAAAACATAAACACATATTACCTACATAAACAATAAATACGTTAAAATATCTTGTACCATAAAAAGGTTTCATCATTTAAAATACTGAGAATAAAATAACCATTTCAAGCGTCTTTTTGTGCCTCTAAGGGCGCCTGACAAAAAGGTTGCCACATTAGAACAAAGTAAAGAGCTTAACAGCATTTGAAGGTAAATCAAGGCTGGTTTTAACTGCCAAAATCCCTATCCTCCAAATAAGGATAAGATATTACAATTTTGCAGGTCACTTTAGTGATTGCAAAACATAATAAAGTGCATGGTATCTTGGGGCAAGAAATTATCACAAGGGCAAGGCCCTAGGCCTTCCACTTTGTGCATACCCTGTGGCACTGCCAGGAGCCAGTGCAAGAGATTCAACCTAAAGTGTGTTAGCAGGAAGTGATGGTGAGGTATTGTAACCACCGTCAAATAAGACTCCACAAATAAACCAGTTTTCAAGAGATTGTGTGCCCTTACATAGGGTTTCTAAAGTTCTCTGTCAGCTTTGGCTCTTAAAATATGTTATTTGTAGACCAGGAAAAATCTTTCTTAGTAATCTTTTCCGAGGGCCCATACAGGACTGGACATCCCAATTTCTCTAATGAGCATTTAATATAATAAAGCTATTGGATAGTATAACCTTTGTCACAAGAAATACAGTCTCTGATGATTGCTTGATTCAGATTTAACTCAGTACATGACCAGATTTTAAGCCATCTAACTAATGGAGAAAATGTCAACCTATTGGATATATATCGCAACCCCAGTTCTTCATGGGCTATAAACGTGTTTACCGACTAGGGAATTGACAACAATCTTCTTATAAATAGTTTTCCACTCTCTGGATTTCTCCACAGTCCTTGTAATGCCATAAATCACTCCAATAGCAGGTGATGGCTATACACTTTACTTGATGAACTCTTACCAGTACATTTATGGGTTTAGCCCCAGTCTATGGAGGCCACACACAAAGATGGGTCTAGGTTGTTTATGTATAGCGTAAATAAAAGTGCAGCTAAAATGCAGCTTTGCCTAATCCCCTTGTGCACCAATATCGGCGATGGCAAGGACCCATTCTGATTATACCTGACTACTGCTCTGAGATCCCGGTGAAGTGTGTGGATAACATTGACTATATTGCTTTCAAACCCTATCTCAGTCAACAAAGACCATAATTTAGCTCTATTGACACTATTGAAAGGCAAAGATAAGTCCATGAAATCTAGGTAAATCGGCCCTTTGTTGATCACATTATATTTGCCGATTAACAAATGAAGGTTAAGACACTGATCTAGTGTTCCTTTTCCCTGCCTAAACCCATACTGAAGGCAAGAGATTACGCTTTTTTGTTTCAACCAGTTGGACAGCATAGCCCAAGTCACCCTGCTCAGCAGCTTGACTGTGGAATCTGTAGGAGAAAATAGCCTGTGACAACAGGGATCGGCCCTGTCTCCCTTTTTAAACACTGGAATAATGATGGACATCAGCCATGAGGCAAGGTGGTATTTTCTATAAAGCTGGGTGGAGCTCACAGAGTTTAATGGAGTCATTGAAAAATTCTGTGGAATTCCGCAGAGTTCCGCGTGCAGGTGAAATTGTTACCCACCACAGTGTGCTCCCTCCATGTAAACTTGCACAACCAGCCTTAAGTTAAAGTGCAACGAGATACAGGTGCACAGTGCTGGCAAAGTTAGTTTACTGTCATTGAGTGTGGATGTGCATACTTACACCCCATACACTCACAGATTAATGCACACATTCAACGATATGCCTGACAAACGGATGCCAGGCCGCCTACTGTGAGTCATTAAGGAAACACTGAGACATGCTACCTCATTTCCTGTCAATACAGACTGCATGGCCCTCTGTTCTTAACTGGTGTTTTGATCCAATTTGGGACATGTGCCTACCCACTTTCTAGGCGTATATATCACCACTCCCATCGCTTTGGGAGAGCGGGGGCCATGCACTCACTTCTAAACCTCTGCAGGCTCCTGTCTTCAGGCGGTTCTTTTCAGCTGGGACTGCGACTCTCTGCAGACAAATTCACTGCTGCAGTTGCACTCTACGGGTCACCTACTCTTTTTACTTACTTGTTCCTGCCCCAGCCTAGCCCAATTTTAAACCTCTTCATCCCAAGGCCAGACCACTGCCCCACCTCTGCAGCTCCAACCCTGCCACTCTCAGATGTCACTGACTTCCAGGATCATCTAGCCAGGAGCAGGACAGACAGTTCCCCTCAGCAAGTCAAACAAGCTCACAACAGGCAAGTGGCAAGCGCTCCTCTCCTCAGGAAGTTAGCTGTGTTGTAGCCTCAAGCAACACAGATGACACACTATGGTGGCGTAGTCTCGTGAAATGAGACCCAGTTCCACTAACTCTATCCCACCCACGGTAGGTGGAGTTTTTTTGCCAAGCTCTACCTTCCAAGCAGAGTAGCAAAACCTCTGGGAGCTCAGCTGGCAGAGTGGAGTTCGCTGCCCACCCCAACTTTTCTCCAACAGGCATTAAACACATAAGTTAAAAAGCAAAAAAGCAAAAAGAGAGAGCCACCCTCGAGGATCCCGTTGACAGGGTTTAAGGGAACTCCAATAGACTATCATAAATCCCAGAAAAATGCTTAATCCATTCATCTGGGGAAACAGTGCAGGCTACTGAACTATTCACTATACCAGTGAAGAAGGAGCGATTAATGATTTTCCAAAACTTAGCACTATGAGTGTTTAAGGGTGCAAAAGGACCTCCCAAGCTTTCTCCTTAAAGTTGACAAGGCATATGTATATCCTTTCTTCTTGCTATCTCAGACCTTTCTCTATGGGATCTCTTTAATCCAATTGAAAAGCTTTAATGGGCCTCAGTACAAGTTGAATCAAACCATCTCTAACCAATGCTAACCCTCTTGCGGCCAGTATCCCTATGGTTATTAGCAGTCCATTGTCTAATCCTGCTAGAAGCGCTCAAAAGGAGCTCGTCATTCATGGTACCCTTCATACACAATTGAATAACATGTTCACAAGTGGCATAGAGGGTGTTATAAAAGGGTGTCAGATGAGATCTTACTCCATTTTAGTTTACATCCCGGATCTCCAGGTACAATATCACTGTTACTGTGGTCAGTATTGTTATTTAAATCACGTGTCTTCCCCACTCCAGAAATAGGATTAGAGGTTCATGATCGCTAAACTGGGACCACTGAATCTTGAAGTGGAGCACAAACTGAGCCAAATAAACGGAAATAAACACATAGGGTGTGATTTAGATGTCGACAGAGGGAATACTCCGTCACAAATGTTGCAGATGTCCTGTTTGTCGTATTACGATCCCCATAGGATGTTGTTATGGGATCATAATACGGCGGTCAGGATATCCGTCACATTTGTGACGGAGTATTCCCCACCAGTGACATCTAAACGAGACCCATAGTCAATATCCTTGTTGGACCCTCTACCAGTTAATGTGGGGATAATTTCTCCTTCTATACCCTCTCTCGTAGAAACCAAATTAAAATTTCCAATCACCTCATCAAGCATACTTCCCTCAATGGAGTGCTCGGAATGAAGGCCAAGATGGAGTTCTATTTCATGGGGGTCCTCTGAATTATGGCAGCCCAAAGAGCATAACTGCAAATTAAAATCACCCAATAAGATAACTGAATAAGATAAATTATGTTTCTCATCATATACTTGTAAAAAAAGACCAGAGAGCCCACAAATGCTCTGTGGGCTTACAAAAGTTTAATAACAAGATTCTCTGTAAACCCTCAAAGTTTAACTGAACAACCAGCAGATTGCCATAGCCAGATTCTATCTGAGTCGGGGTACACTGCAATTGCAGGGATACCAACGTAAGCAGGCCACCCTCTGCCCTGCCCACAGATGAAGATGTTGCAGGTGAAAAAAAGAAAAATAATCATCCAAATAAAACAGGTTTTCTGGGTCCTAGGTTTCTTGTAAACCCACAATCTGTCTGAGATTACCTTTAACCAGGCCTCTTTATCCCTTTTGTTACCCAAACCAGCAATATTCCAGCTGCAAATTCTTAAAGGAAAAGGACTCTTATCAATATCTTCAACTGTAGGGACCACTACATCGTGAGCAGACCTCTTGATGATCTCCAGGGGGCGTTCTGGTACTAGAATGAGTCAGTCGTTACTATCTAGGTCTCCTAATGGCTGAAATCTATTTTGCAGCTGAACTGGCAATATAAAACCCTTACCAAGGGGGTCTATCCTGACATTATGCTGGATAATCACAATTCTGGGGCCCCCTCTGTTATGAATAACTGTGGAAGGCTACAAAAAGCCCAGGGGAAGCCCAGGGAAAAGCCCAGCACATCATTAGTCTCCCAGTGTTGTATCATAGGCCCAGCTATATCAGGGCAGATGAAATTTAAAATAATACAAACCCCCCCAACTAGTTTATGACCAAATCCAGTGTTTGGCTTTACAAATTAGTTCATGAGTTGATTTCACCACACTCAGTCTCAGAGAGGGGACACCTGCTAAAACTGCATCAAAGGGGTAGATTTGGGGGAACAGGTAAACTTCACACAGGCACATATGTCTCTCTGTGGTCCTGGAGGGGAGGAGCCGCAGCCCCTTGAACAGGACTTTGGGTAAGGAGGGGACCAGTTGAGGTAGAGAGCTGTGATTGAGGGGGAGGCATCAAGACAGGTACAGCACCTGCTGGCAAACACCCTTGCCAAAGTCAACCCCAGGTTTCTTGCTTCACCCTGTAAAATGGATGAAGGGTAAGTGTAGTCTGTGAGGTTACTTGAACGTGCTGATGGGTTTCTACCATACTATGCTGGCGCCTCTCTAGAGAGGCAAGCTCAGCTGATTTTACGGTACAGTTAGACTCAGTGTGAAGTGAATTATGGGTTTTGTGCACAGATGCTAGGTGAAATTCTATTAAATCCAAGTGGTCTTAAACAGGTCTTAGCTGAGCTTCTATGATTTCCAGTAGTCTACTACACACTTCCTCAAGATGAATAGAGCCCAAAGATGACTAGGTTACCTCCCTTCCAAGGACGGATCAGCCAGACTGAGGTTTTGCCCTTACAACATGGGGACTTGATGTGATCAGTTTAGTGGCCGGATCAGAGAGTAGAGTAGGACTGATAGGCCTCAAGAGTGTGGGGCATGAGTCAATACTAGTTGTAGCAAACCGTGGCATTGTGCATAGGGATAGAGCCACTGGGGGTTACCATTTACTCAGCCCCTCTTACAGCAACCACCTGTGTCAAACTGTGATTTTAGACTGCATCAATGCCATTTGCCACCCTCTCAAAACTATTTGCCTGCCAAAGTGATAGCCTATAATAAGTCAGGGCGAGGAAGTTAGACACAACTTCAATCACATGTTCCAGCATAGCATAAATGCTTGTGGGTTCATGTGAGGGAGGAGAACATCTGGCTGCTTTCCGCTTGCCTATCCTAAAAAAGATGGGAATGTAAAAAAAGACTCACAAGCATAGTCCAGAATAGTCCAAATGGATCACTTGTGTCAGACGGGTGGCCCAGCCCAATCTTGTCTGGCTGTGGATGGGTGCAGATGATCTCGCTCTTGGTCTAGTCTTCACCCTGGGCATATCCCATGCGCCTCCCACACAGTGGGGACGAGATAGGTGCTTTATAGCAAGTTGCGGCATTAGAGAGGCTTCCCTCATTATTGGCCTCTCCTCACCCAGGGCACACCAGGGTTATGGGCAAGCGAGTCCGTCCAGGGAGTTAAGCAAGCATGAAGAGTCCTGCACCACAGAGATTAGATAGGCGCTTTATAGGGCGTCATGTTGGGAGAGAGGCTTCCCTCATTGTTGGACCCCCCTCACACAGGGCACACCAGGATTATGGAACAGTGAGTCCCTCCAGAGAATTCGGCATGCATGAATAGTCTTTATTAGTGATTGTCAGGGCTCCACACTTCCGTCATTCATTTTGATTGTGTTTTCAGAGCATAAATTGTGATGGTCGTCAGATGATGTGATATAAGGTATGATCAATGTTGGCACTCCAAGGGCTATGTGGTGGGTGTCAACACAAATACTGGCAGTTTTCCATGTGAATTTCAATGTCGGAATTTGACATTGCATTTAGTCATTGTTGTTGTAGGAAATTGGAATTTTGATTGAGTGGGTTGTGAATCCTTCTCAAACAACAACCACAATCTCTGACTGGGCGAACCACAAAAAGTTATCAAATTAACTGTGCTTTACCCTCTATTAGCTTGGCACAAAAGCAGTCAGGTTTAACTTAGAGGCAATGTGTAAGGTATTTATGCAGCAATCAAACAGTAATAAGTGAAAACACAATACAAGGAAAACCACACCAATTTAGAGAAATAGAGAAAAATGCAATACATTATCTGAGACCAAAATTTGAAAAATCCAATCAGTAAAGCAGCTGTTATGAATGTTTACATTTGAAGGTGAAAAACAGCACCATAAAGAATAAAGCACCAACCGTGGATATCTGGTTGCGTGAGACCAGGGCAACATCAAAAGTTAAGGATGACTTCAATATAGAATGGTTCAGCTACATGGAGTGAATCTGACCTGGTCTCAGCTTACCTTTAAACTAAGAAGAAAATTTGAGGAAGAATATATAAGAAGGTCAAATCCAATGGGACATAGCACCTGGTGGTGCCTGAAGAGGAGGCAATGTTGTCAGTTGAGCCACTGGATGAAGTTGTGGTGATAATTTCTATGGTCAGAGTTAGTCACTATTTTGGAAGTCAAAAACCTCCAACGGGACACACTGCAGGCTGTGGCTGATGCAGGCTCCCTGATTCCAAATACCTCTTATGCAAGGAGCTACAGTATGTGACTTGCTGCAGTAAAGAAGACTATAGTAGGAGCTACTGTGGTGTCAGGTCTCCTGTCAGTCTTCAGAGCACTTTGTAGCTGACAGTTTGTCTGAAAATGTCCCATGTTTTGGCGTGTGGCTGTTTAGACACCCTTACCACCATTTCCCATGGTCCAAAATGGATGCACACCAGTTGGAAGGTAGGGCTCACTTCAGGGGGTACAGCTCAAGGGTTTAAGTTGTTGGAAGTGTTTGTGTCACTATAGCTCAGTACAGGAGACCATCCAACTAGCTCTTGGAGTAAGTCTGGTAGTCCAGGATTCATCTAAAAAGGCAGGCTTCCAACAGCAGGACAGTCCTTTAGGAGCAGCATGGCAGTCCTCAGAAGTACAAATCAGGCCTCAAGCAGCAGAATAGTCCTCTGAAGTGAAGGGCAGGCCTTCTGAGTGTGTTCCACATGTCCAAGAGTGAACTGAAGAGTGTGTCTGAGGGTTCATTTTTATAGCTGGTGCCAGTCGTAAAGTAAAGTAAATGTCTAACTTTCCCTCACTGTTGGTCCTGGAATTTCCTGCCTCCCTGCCTAGGCTCCAAGCGGTCCGGTCACAAAAGCGTGGTGTCAAGGTTCTTTGTGAGTGAACTTAGGCAGCTCCTTTGAAATATAAGTGGGACAGGGAACATCTCCACCCTTCCCATCCTGTCAGAATGGCCCATCCTGTCAAAACCTAGTTCCTCATTGTCTCACTGTCTGAGATGAATACATAAAGGCCAACTGCCTCTCTATTCATAGTCAGGTGATCCAGGGAGGACATAGGCTGCAGGCACAAATCGGTGTGGGCAAGAAAATGCTGCCTTTCCAAAATTGCCATTTTCAGAGCTATGACTCTACCATTAAAGAGGGAATTTTAAATTACAATTCTGTAGAGACCAAATATGACATTTCTACCTGTTCTCAAAAATAACGTATCACTTATTAAATGTAATAAGGTATTCTAATGTTATCCTATGGGAGAGGTAGGCCTCACATGTTTAATTTTTTAATTATACTGCACCTTGCCTTATAAGCTGTTCAAGGCCTACCTTACTGGTTACATATATATATTAAAAATTAAGTTTTAGGCTAGGTGGAAGGTTTATCTTGCCAGGTCAAAACTGCATCTGCACACAAGCTATAATGCCAAGTCTAAGCCGTGTTTTAAAAAGCTACCTTAGAGGGTGGCACAATATGTTCTTCAGGCCCACTAGTAGTTTTCATTTTACAGGCCCTGGGCACACGTCGTACAACTCTACTAGGGACGTACAAGTAAATTACTGAGAAGTCATCAACACTGTCATTTTGAGATGTTACTAGTGATGACAAAAATTATGTCAAAGAGCATGTCATGGGTGAGGTAAGCAGTGCATGGCAGGCTGCAAGTTATAGTTTGCGCTGCTAACTTTAGCTGGTGAACTATGTTTTTTGTTCAAAACATTAATGCTGTCACTGACATATTCATTTAACCATAACATTACTTTACATAGTTTTTTTGTTTTTAAGACCTCAGTTCTTTTTTTATCACATCTAACTACAACAGTACTTTGGATTTTCAGTGAATTTGTAGGGTTTTTTGATGTAAAGTATTATTTAATAACCAAATATAAATGCAACCCCACCGCAGCACACAGCCTTTGGACATGCGCAGTAAGGGGCTGTCCATAGGGCAATTTGTTTTTAACTGTGGTCCCCCTCCCCAAGCCTTATTAGACCTTGGTGACCCTCATCCCCCAGGGCCATTTCTTAAAAATAAAGGGGGAGGGCCACGTACCCCCACTCTCTGAGCTGTTTGCCTGAGGTTACTTATTTAACTGAAAGGGAAGGGTGGACTGTTCCCCACCCCAAACCTTATTAGGCCCTGGGGCCCCATACTTCAGGGCCATTTTTAAGAATAAAGATGAGAGGGCCCAAATGGCCCCTCCTTTAGCCGCTTTGGGCCCTGGGGACATATATCTAAAAAAGTGGTGGGGGAAGCATGCCCCCCTCCCCACAGTCTTTATGCCATGGGAACCCAACCTCTCAGAGCTGTGTATTTTTTTTAAAGGAAGGGAACACTCATGCCCCTCTTCCCAGGCTGATTTTGGCCCTGAGAACCCCATCTCCTTGTGCCTGCCAATATTGTTCAGGGGGATGGGGGGCACACAGCCCCTCTCCCTGGGCTGATTTTGGCCCTCGAACTCCATCCTCAGGGCCCAGCATAATTGTTTAGAAGAGGGGGGCAAGTGCCTACCTCCCGGGGCTGGTATCAGCCCCAGGGATCCCACCATTGCCTATTGTTGTTGCTTATGGGTAGGTAGCGCATGGCTCCCCTCCTTGGGCCAATTTTGGCATTAGGGACCTTATCCACCGGGGCCCAGTGCAATTCTGGAAGGGAAGAGCCTTGCATGGCCTCCCTCCCTGGGCTGACTTTGGTCCCAGGGACCCCATCCCTGGGGCCCAGCATCATACTTAGGGGAGAGGCGGAATGCAGGCTTCTTTCCCAGTGCTAATTTCAGCCCTGGGGACCTTATGCCCTGGGGCTGGCATAATTTTCATGGGGAGGTGGCACTCCCCGGAACAACTTCAGCCCCAGAGACCCTATCCCCGAGGCCCTGCCCAATAAAAGATGGGCACTCAAGTCATCATCCATACTCCTTTGGGGACCGTGGGGAAGCCTCATGGTCACCTTGGCTCCAGCTGCCTTTCTGCATGCAGCAGAAGCCAGTATTGTTCTTGCCCACAGGGAGCAGCTACTAATGATATTTTGATTTGTTTCCTTGCCTGCCTCACTGCAGCCGGGAAACAGATGTAAAGTCTGCTCCCAGTACGTGGGAGCATTTTTTAAGCTCCAGCCTAGTGGGAGTCAACTTGGCTCTTGCTCCCACTTGGGTAGAGATTTAAAAATGCTTTCGCCAAGCAAGAGCAAACACAGTTTTTCTTGCCTGTGTAGCTGTGGGCAGGGAAGCTGCTATGTCCCGGGGTAAGTTCGTGAGACATAGCATCTGAGCTGGTTCCAGGGGATGGGGTTCACGGGCCACTAATGGCTCAAGTAGGGAGGTCCGGGCCAAAAAGGGGGTCCCAAACTGCAAACTCCCCGTGTATTTTCCATAGACTTCTTTGAGAAGCCCTAATGCAAAAAACTACAGAACGTAATTACACCAAATTGGGCAGGAGGCTAGATTTTTGTCCACAAATTGTGCTTTTTGGGATTTGGTGTAAATCTGTTCAGTAATTTTTGAGATTATTAAGGTTTGAATAACTCTAACTATAACAACTGAATTTCTATGGTTTGGTACGTTTAAAATGTGAACCTAACTACACTGTCCCTGTAACCTTTGTTTTTTAAAGTGATTTTCTATGTTTATTTTAAATTCCATTTCCTAATTATTACCTCCCTGTAACCTTTGTTTTTTTCAGTCAATTTCTTTGTGTTTTTTTAATGTAAAGTAACTTTCATTACTACACATTAATCCAACCACCTCCATGCATAGCCTTTGGCCTTAACCAGCAGGAACTGGCCGCAGGGCCTATAACCACCCAACCAAACGCCACGCATGGCCTTTGAAAGTATGCAAAGGGGTTGGCTGCAGGCCCTGCATCTAACCCCCTATAACCAGCCAACCCCATGCCATGCAAGGCCTTTAGCTGTGTGTGTGCCTGTGGCCAGGCACTGTGGTCAACACCTCTAACACTGCACAGAGCGTTGGCTGTATACAACAGGAGTTTTCCGCAGGTCTACGTGGTCCCCCTCCCCAGGGTGATCTCGGCCCAAGGGACCCCATCCCCAGGGTCATGTCTAAACATTTAATTTTATTTTCAGGAGAGGGGGCTGTGCAGACTCCCATCCCAGACTAATCTTGGCCCCGGGGACCCATCCCCCATGGCCTGGCCATGTCATCTGGGTGCCCACAGGGCACCCAATCACAAATTTGGGGACTGTGAGGGGAGCCTGAAGGTCCCCGCAGTCACAGCCGGTTCCCCACCTCCTATGGGAGCAGGCATGCTGTCAAAGACAGGAAGCTGCTAAACATACAGCTCCCTGTCTGTGAGAGCAATTGTTACCTCTGTTTCCCTGCCTGCATCTCTGCAGGCAGGGAAACAGAGGAAACCTCTGCTCCCAGCAAGTGAGATCTGTTTTGCAGCTCTCACTTGCTGTGAGTGGAGTGTTTGCTCTGATTTGGTGGGAGCTGTTAGCTCCCACCAAGTCACAGTAAATAGCTATGTCCCGGGGTGGGCACCCAGGCACATAGCAGGAGCCGGCCCAGAGTGGTGGTGGTCCCCAAGGCCATTATTGGCTTCATAAGGAGAGCCACTTGGACCCCCTCCAATGTTTCAAATAGCCCCAGGGAGGTGGTGGTCCCCGGGGCTGGTGATCCAAAATGAACCCCCTATCTTATTTAAATGAAGCCCTGGGGAGGTAGCAGTCCATGGTCTTCAGCCCCCATGAATTTCTTTACACATGTTCTGCCCTTGGAGGTGGCGGTCACCCAGGGCTGTTGAGGGGGGGCCTGGTGACCCCCGGAGTTTCTTGATAAATATTCTGCCCCGGGAGGTGGCAGTACCTAGGGCTATTGAAGGGTGGGTGGTCTCCCCACATTTCGTTCGAGAATCTGCCCCAAGGAGGTGGCGGTCCCGGGGGATTCCAGGGGCTGCCCAGCCAACCCGCATTTCATTCAACAATCTGTCCCAGGGAGGTGGCAGTCCCCAGGGCTGTGGGGATGGTCAGCCCCCTGCATGCTATAAAACATTAACCCCAGGGAGGTGTTGGTCCCCAGGGCTCGGTGGGGGCAGGGAGGCCTCCTCACATTCAAAATGTCAATATCCCGGGACCTACCCCACCTGGGGGCTACATATAAACTAGCAGGGGAGCCCGCACTTTAAAAAAACAAAACATTTAAGTGGATCTGTGGATATTTTTTAAAAAGTGCTTTTTGGCTCGGGGGAGTTCCCTCTGGGACCTCAGCACCAGAAATAATGGGTCAGGGTGTCCCTACCCTGACCCCTTTTCTTATTTTTAAGTTTTTGTCTGGGACTCAGCTGAAGCCAAATCCCAACTTGCTGTCAACACTTCCTTGTTGAAGTGTTGGCAGCCTATCAGATCCCAGCACGAGATTGGTAGGGTTCACACAGCCTTCGCGTCCCTGTGTATACAAATTTGTTTTTCTTTGATTACTCAAAAACTACTGAACGGATTTACACTGAATAACAAAAAGGTCACTTTCTGGACCAAAAGCTACCTTTCTGCCAAATCGGGTGCAATGCCGTCCTGTGATTCGGGCACTATTCCTGTTCAAAACCCCTATGGAAAAATGCATTGGGAAAAAGCATTGTAGGACCCCCTCCTTTTCTCAGCCCCCACTTGATAGATCACCCTGACACTTTCAAGACAGACGCTTATGTGAGCATGACATTTTTTGGGAAAATTTTGTGAAGATTCGTCACCCGACGCCAAAGATATAGGCAAGTAAAAAAACACTTTTTCTATAGAAACTAGGCCCTAACCATAACTACCTAGTGACGAGAGCCACTAGGTAATTGTTAGAAATGGGTTCTTTGGTTGACAGTCAGGTTACCCCCTGTTCAAGCAAGGACCCTCACTCTAGTCAGGATACAAGAGAATCACCCACAGCTAACTCCTGCTTACCCCCTTGGTAGCTTGGCAGAGCAGTAGGCTTAACTTCAGAGTGCTAGGTGTAAAGTAGTTGTACCAACACACACAATAACTTAATGAAAACACTAAAAAATGGCACAACTCCAGTTTAGAAACATAGGAAATATTGATCTAAACAAAACAAGACCAAAATGACAAAAATCCGACATACACAAGTCAAGTTATGAATTTTTAAAGATTAAACAAAAAAATAGCTCTTAGAAACACAAAATGCTTCAATGAGGTGTTAACACGGCATCGTGACAGAGTCGTTCCCAACAAGCCAACACCAGCGGCGCCGGACACGGAGTCGCGTAGACCCCCAAGTACAGTACCTTTTGTGAAGAGTGAAAACAAGTCAATGCGCGAAGTTGGGGATCGCGGCGGCTGTGCGAAACGTTGAATCCGCGCACTTCGAGTGGCGTCGGTCACGGCGTGGTTCGGTGACTTCCCCGGAGTCGCAAACTTCAGCGGGGCTGCAGCGGCTTCGGGCCTGCGAAGGTCGTCGCGTTCCAGCGAGGATCACGGAGTCGGTTACAGGCGGTGTCACCGGATTCAGCAGCAGCGTCGGTCCGAAGTCGTCCAAAGTCGATTTCCTTGGATTTCCACCAGCTTTCCTTTCAAGGGCCCAGGGACTGGATAGGGCACCACTTGTCAGAGCAGGAGTCTCTCCAGAGACTCCAGGTGCTGGCAGAGAGAAGTCTTTGCTGTCCCTGAGACTTCAAACAACAGGAGGCAAGCTCTAAATCAAGCCCTTGGAGATTTCTTCACAAGATGGAAGGCACACAAAGTCCAGTCTTTGCCCTCTCACTCTGGCAGAAGCAGCAACTGCAGGATAGCTCCACAAAGCACAGTCACAGGCAGCGCAGCACTTCACCTCAGCTCTGCAGCTCTTCTCCAGGCAGAGGTCCCTCTTGTTTCCAGAAGTGTTCTAAAGTATGTGGTTTTGGGTTCCCTTCTTACACCCAAATTCTCCTTTGAAGTAGGCCTACTTCAAAGTAAAGTCTCTTTAGAATGTGCAATCCAGACCTACCCAGGCCAGGCCCCAGACACTCACCAGGGGATTGGAGACGGCATTGTGTGAGGACAGACACAGCCCTTTCAGGTGTGAGTCACACCTCTCCCCTCCCTCCTAGCACAGATGGCTCATCAGGAAATGCAGACTACATCCAAGCTCCCTTTGTGTCACTGTCTAGTGTGATGTGCAAACAGCCCAACTGTCAAACTGACCCAGACAGGGAATCCACAAACAGACAGAGTCACAGAAATGATATAAGTAAGAAAATACTCACTTTCTAAAAGTGGCATTTTCAAACACACAATCTTAAAATCAACTTTACTAAAAGATGTATTTTTAAATTGTGAGCTCAGAGACCCCGAACTCCACATGTCCATCCCCTCCCAAAGGTAATCTACACTTTAATCAGATTTAAAGGTAGCCCCCATGTTAATCTATGAGAGGGACAGGCCTTGCAACAGTGAAAAAATAATATAGCAATATTTCACTGTCAGGACATATAAAACACATTACTATGGGGGTCTTTACAACATTTGCCGTAAAAGCCACTTACCGCCGTGCAGAAGACCGCCAACACACCGCCGTGGAATTCGGTCACTGCTATCATGACCCACAGCTCGGTATCTGCCAAAATCTAGACACCCACACAAGTCCGCCACACCAAAGGTCAGTGATAAACTGGCGATAACAAAACCTACACCGTCACGCCAACAGGAATACGCCCACACTATCACGACCCAAGAATCCATGCAGCGGTCTTTCAACCGCGGTATTCCATTGGCG
Source organism: Pleurodeles waltl (assembly GCF_031143425.1). NCBI lineage: Eukaryota > Metazoa > Chordata > Amphibia > Caudata > Salamandridae > Pleurodeles > Pleurodeles waltl. The sequence goes on from NC_090444.1 coordinate 1,220,548,271, forward strand.
GTACACACCGCAGTGCTGAAAATACACACACATTTACAAAACACTACCACATTGGACAAATCGAAATACACACACCTAATACACCGACACACACCACTCCCACACACTCAATACAATATAAAACACACACCCACATCACCCACAAACCCCTACGACAAACAATTGCCACAGAAGGCCAGAGAGAGACACCACCAGAAACAACGCTAGCATCCACAGGCACTCAACACCATCACTCACACAACATCCATGCACCTGATACAACACACCTCTAAATATCACCCCACACATCACAACACACACCACCCCACACATCACCCACACCACCCCATGGCACCGCAAAGACACCCCAGGTTTTCTGAGGAGGTGCTCAGGGTCATGGTGGAGGAAATCATCCGGGTAGAGCCACAGCTATTCGGATCACAGGTGCAGCACACCACCATAGCTAGGAAGATGGAGCTATGGCGCAGAATCGTGGACAGGATCAACGCAGTGGGACAGCACCCAAGAACTAGGGATGACATCAGGAAGAGGTGGAACGACTTACGGGGAAGCTGCGTTCCGTGGTCTCAAGACACCAGATTGCGGTTCAGAGGACTGGCGGCAGACCCCCATCTCCTCCCCCAGAACTAACAACATGGGAGAAGCAGGTCTTGGCTATACTGCATCCTGAGGGCCTCGCAGGAGTAGCTGGAGGAATGGACTCTGCTAAGTCAAACCTTTAACTACCATATCCCCCACCCTACCTGCATGCTATCACATACCCCCACCCTCGCCCTCACCCCCATCACTCCAACTCCTCACACATGTCCCACTATCACAAACCACACATCCCAAACCCAAGCCCTGCATACAACACCAAAGCATTGATACCCATCACCAAAGCATGTCCACTTCACATACCCATATACCCCCTAAACCATTATCACAGAAGGTCCCACACAAGAATGGAAGCACTGGGGTACAGGGTCACCCACCATTTGCACACCATGGCACACACAGATTCAATAATAATGTCTTTACACCCCTGGAGGGCCCCTACCCAACGTCACCGGACAGGAGGGTCCAAACATGTCCACTCCACCTACAGAAGAGGCCCACAGTGATGACAGCAGCTCTGTCCAACTGGATCAAGATGACCAGCCCGGCCCATCTGGGACCTCAGGACAGTCGGTTCCCCTCACACTGGCACAGGCCACTACAAAGCTTCCACCCTCTGGAAACACTAGTACAGCACCCATCCAGCGGGCCCATCCCTCTGTCCCTAGGACACGTCAAGCAGCAGTGTGTCCACCACTACAGGGAACCCAGGCTAACCCACCACCCTAACAACACCAGAGACCTGGGGGCAGTGGTAGTGGGCACACGGTTCAGGGGACAGAGGCCCAGGAACACAGGGGAACTGGGAGGGCTGCTGTGCGACAGGGTGAGGACAGGCCCAGGGAATCCACTCTCCATGAGGCCCTCTCCAACATCATGGGAGCCTACCACCATTCCCAGGAGACGATTGCAACAGTACTGGCCAAGTTTCAGGAGACCCAGTGGCTGCAGGAGGAACAGTATTTGGGGTTCAGGGAGGAACTCAAATCCATCAATTCCACCCTGGGCACCATTGTAGGGGTGCTGAAGGAACTCGTCAACACCAGGAGGGACACTGGCACAACAAGGGGCCCCTGACACTAGCCTGGATGATGAACTGCCCACCACCTCCGCCGGCGCTAGTGGACTGGAGGCACCGCCACAGGACCACAACACCAGCACCCCACCCCCTGCAGATGGAGAACCCCCCTGCAAGAGGTTCCTGAGATCCAGGACAAAGACAGAGAACAATGCCAAGACCCCGCCAAGAAATGAGACCACCCTGATTGTCATCCTTCTGTCCCACTTTGTCACCCTGTCCATCCTTAAACTGCCCCAGCTCCACTTTCTATGCCCCTTTGGACAATGCCCCTGTGAGACTAAAAGACTGGACTCTGCCATGGACATTCCTCCACCATCACCCCTGACCATTTTACAACCCCCTCCTCTATTTAGCACTTAAATAAACACCCTTAAATCACAAAACAATCTGGAGTCAGTCTGTGCTTTCGAAAATGTGTATTTGCAATAACTGTGGAAAAATGCTATATCCAATGTAATGTCAACATACCTATGTCACACAGCTCTAGTCCATGAGGAAACAAAGCAGAGGTCACACAGTGGGACCCACATCTGTGAAATCGAAAGGGAAAGTGACAACTCAGTGTCCATACACTGGGTGAAAATGACAGACAGATGAGAGGTAGAAGAATTAAATCAGATGTAGCAGGCAGTGTTGTCTTCTTACCTGTGTCTCACTGGAAGTATTGCTGGATCACCGTGTTCCTGTTGTCTACATCCTCTTCTTCTGCTTCCTCGTCTTCACTGTCCACAGGCTCCACAGCTGCCACAACACCTCCATCTGGACCATCCTCCTGCAGAAAAGGCACCTGTCGTCGCAAAGCCAAGTTGTGAAGCATAAAGCAGGCCATGATGATGTGGCACACCTTCTTTAGTGAGTAGAATAGGGAACCACCTGTCATATGGAGGCACCGGAACCTGGCCTTCAGGAGGCCGAAGGTCCTCTCTATAATCCTCCTAGTTCGCCTATGGGCCTCAATGTAGCGTTCCTCTGCCCTTGTCCTGGGATTCCTCACTGGGGTCAGTAGCCATGACAGGTTGGGGTAACCAGAGTCACCTGCAAATGTCGAGGGACAACTGTTAGACACACACTAACTCTTAGGGACATCCCCGACCCAGACACCTAGTCACACTGTATTGGGTCCATGTCCTCACTTAATAGCCACACATGGTGCCTCTGGAGTTGCCCCATCACATAAGGGATGCTGCTATTCCACAGAATGTAAGCGTCATGCACTGAGCCAGGAAACTTGGCATTTATATGGGAGATGTACTGGTCGGCCAAACACACCATCTGCACATTCATAGAATTGTAACTCTTCCGGTTTCTGTACACCTGTTCACTCCTGCGGGGGGGACCAAGGCCACATGTGTCCCATCAGTGGCATCTATGATGTTGGGGATATGTCCCAGGTCATAGAAGCCACCTTTCACTGAAGGCAAATCCTCCACCTGAGGGAAAACGTTGTAGCTGCGCATGTGTTTCAGCAGGTCAGACAACACTCTGGACAACACGTTGGAGAACATAGGCTGGGAAATCCCTGATGCAATGGCCACTGTTGTTTGAAAAGACCCACTTGCTAGGAAATGGAGTACTGACAGGACCTGCACTAGAGGGGGGATTCCTGTGGGATGGCGGATAGCTGACATCAGGTCTGGCTCCAACTGGGCACACAGTACCAGGATAGTGGTACGATCAAGTCTGTATGTGACAATTACATGTCGCTCCTCCATTGTCGACAGGTCCACCAGCATTCTGTACACCAGAGGATGCCGCCATCTCCTCAACTGCCCCAGCGGACGTGCTCTATGGAGGAGAACAGCGAGCAGAGAGTCAACCAACACTGAGGTACGTAAACACAACTTTATAGCAAAATGTTTGAAAATCGATACATGGCTGTATTAGTGTTTAAGCAAGGCTTAGATATGTGTGACACAGTCAAAATTAATGCCATGTGGCCCCCTGAAATGGCAGCTGCCTACCTGTAATGTGGGACAAGGGGAAATGAGGTAACTGCGCTGGCTTTATACACTGTCGTGGTAGGCGACAATCCTGCATTGGTTAACATTGGACCCTATGGGTCCCAGGAGCCAATGACGATGTACGCCGGCGGTGACGGTACACACCGCCACGGACGTCACCGCCATTTTCTCTCTGTTCAATCACTTGATACCTGATCTTCGACAGGATAGGACCTACACTGCAAGTGCTGCTGTGACCATTGTCTGGAAGAGACAGTGGCTCATGTGTCTGGGGAAAGGGCCCCTGCCTTCAGCACGGAGGAGTTGGAGAAACTAGTGGATGGAGTCCTCCCCCAGTACACGCTAATCTACGGTCCTCCAGACAAACAGGTAAGTACACTGTGAGTATGCCGAACGGTCAATGCCTGAGTGGAGTGGTGTTGATGAAAGATAGGGGGGGAGAATGAGGTGTGCATGATACGACGGTGAGTGCATGTGCATCATGGCAAGGGTAGGGATGCGGGCCAATGACTGTGACGGTGCGGACGATTATATCTTCTCCTTTTCCCCTGTACTATTCGTGTAGGTCAGTGCCCACCAGAAGAAGGATATTTGGCGTGCCATCGCCAAGTAAGTCCGGACCATGGGGGTCCACCACAGACGGAGCACCCACTGCCGTAAAAGATGGGAGGACATTCGCCGCTGGAGCAAGAAGACAGCGGAGGCCCAGCTGGGAATGGCCTCCCAATGTGGGAGGGGTGCCCGTCGCAACATGACCCCCCTGATGTTCCGGATCCTGGTGTGGCGTATCCGGAGTTGGATGGGTGCTTGAGGGCATCACAGCAGCCACAAGGGGGTGAGTACACACTCATTCTGGTGATTCAGCGCACATTGTAGGTGTCTGGGTGGGGGAGGTGGGCTGTGGGTTCCCCTAGGCCAGGGCGAGTTTAGTAGGCAAGGTCCCTTCTTAAGGCAGGCCCTGTGGCACCCCACCCCACCTGTGTTCAGAGCCAACTACACCTAGTCAGGCTCCTGTGACTTCCGTGTGTGCAGCAATCGGGCATAGACCTTGGAACCCATGTCCCTGTGATTAATCAGGGAACTCTAAGTGCACGGCGTAGTGCAGGGGGCTTCTGTGTCTGTAGTGTCCGCCAACAGTAGCGGTATTAGATGCACTCAACATGTCTTTCTTCTGTCTCCCCCCACCCTTTTGTGGTCTCCCTGTTCTTGTGTGCATTAGCATCATCCGGCAGAGGAGCAGTTCCAGCAGAGCAGGAGGGAGCTGCATCCCACATGGCCCTGGAGGTCGACACAACGGAGTCAGAAGCAACCAGTGGGACGGAGGGTGAGGGGAGCTCCACGGCGGGGCAAGAGCTGAGACCAGCGACACGGACTCCTCCTCTGATGGGATCTCCCTTGCGGTGGTGGGCCCCTCTGAGCCCACCGCATCTACAGGTACAGCCGCGACCCCCCTACAAGCACCGCCCTCCCAGCAGCCCCTCAGCGTGTGCCCCGTGGCCGCTCACCCAGGAGGGTGGGCATCTCCTTCGCCCCAGTCACCTCAGGCCCTGCCCCAGTCAGCCCTGCTGCCCTCAGTGAGGAGGCCATTGACCTCCTCAGGTCCCTCACTGTGGGGCAGTCTACCATTTTGAATGCTATCCGGGGTGTAGAGAGGCAGTTGCAACAGACCAATGCATACCTGGAGGGGATTCATTCTGGTCAGGTAGCCCAACAGCAAGCTTTTCAGACTCTGGCCTCAGCACTGATGGCAGCCATTATCCCTGTCTCTAGACAACCCCTTTCAACTTCCTCCACCCAGACCCAAACCCCTGTACCTCAGCCTATCCCAAGCACACCATCAGACCAGCATGCACACACGTCAACACACAACGGAAGCTCAGGCAAACATAAGCACCACACATCCCATAGGCACTCATGCAAGCACCATACACATGCAGACATACCAACATCCACTGCCTCCACTGTGTCCCCCTCCACCTCGTCTCCCTCCTCCCTCACAGTCTCGTCTCCACTCACACCTGCATGCACTACATCTTCAGCCACTACCTCCATCACCAGTACACCCACCACCACACCCGCTCACGTGCAGTCACCACCCCCACTACCATTCACACATCCCCTGTGTCCTCTCCCAGTGTGTCTGTGAGCCCACCTCCCAAGGTACACAAACGCAGCCACACACCTCACAACAGCCTCCAGCCCATGTACCTTCACCCAAAGTCAGCAAACGTAACCCTCCTACAACTACTACCTCTTCCTCCACTCCCAAACCCCACCATCTACCCGTCCCAGTGTGTCCAAAAAACATTTCCTGTCCAACCTTGACCTCTACCCCTCACCTCCCCCACCCCTTCAGTCTCCTAGGGCCCGCCTCTCCAGGCCCCAACCCAACACTTCAGCCACAACATCTGCGGGAACAGTGGTGCCAGTAGTAACCGGCTTCTGGAGTGCGCCAAACAGCAGGGCAGCCAGTGCACCAAGGAGCCAGACCACGGACAGTCCCCCACCTCAAAAGCACAAAAAGTTAGCCAGTGCCCGGCGGGAGAGAGGCAAAACATCTACCGCCGAAGCCTCTCCCAGGGGTACAGTTGGGAGTGGGAAGACAGCTGCGCCACCATCCAAGGTGGGGAAGGGGCACAGAAAAACAGGCAAGTCAGCGAAAACCTGCACGGTGGACCGCCACCAGCACCGCTGCCAAGGACACCGCCGCCACAAGCACCGCTGGCAAGGACACCGCCGCCACAAGCACCGCTGCCAAGGACACCGCCACCACCAGCAACGCTGCCAAGGACACCGCTGCCACCAGCACCGCTGAACAGGACACCGCCGCCACCAGCATCGCTGCGAAGGACACCGCTGCCACAAGCACCGCTGTCAAGGACACCGCCGCCACAAGCACCGCTGCCAAGGACACCGCCGCCACCAGCACCGCTGAACAGGACACCGCCACCACCAACACAGCTGCCAAGGACACCGCCGCCACCAGCACCGCTGCCAAGGACACCGCCACCACCAGCACCGCTGAACAGGACACCGCCGCCACCAGCACCGCTGCCAAGGTCACCGCCGCCACCAGCACCGCTGAACAGGACACCGCTGCCACCAGCACCGCAGATCAGTGAGCGCCAAAGCTTCCGACGCTACTGAGGCCGCCACGAGCAGGATGAATCACTCTGGGCACAAGACTTCCTCCAGAACCAGTGGAGATTTACATCCACTACCTCTGTCCTTGGCAGGATGAAGCACTCTGGGCACAAAGTCCCCTCCAAAACCAGTGGAGATTTACATCCACTACCTCTGTCCTTGGCAGGATGAAGCACTCTGGGCACAAAGCCCCCTCCAGAACCAGTGCAGTATCACATCCACTACCTCAGTCCTTGGCAGAATGAAGCACTCTTGGCACAAAGCCCCCTCCAGAACCAGTGCAGTATCACAGCCACTACCTCTGTCCTTGACAGGATGAAGCACTCTGGGTACAAAGCCCCCTCCAGAACCAGTGGAGATTTAGATCCACTACCTCTGTCCTTGGCAGGATGAAGCACTCAGGGCACAAAGCCCCCTCCAGAACCAGTGGAGTAAGGCATCCACTTGAGAGACTGTGGCTTGGCACTCCCCGGATAAAGCAGTGGGCAACCCACCCACTGGAAAGACTTGTGAGACTGTGGCTTTGCACTCCCCAGGATAAAGCAGTGGGCAACCCACCCACTGGAAAGACTTGTGAGACTGTGGCTTTGCACTCCCCAGGATAAAGCAGTAGGCAACCCACCCACTGTAAAGACTTCTGAGACTGTGGCTTTGCACTCCCCAGGATACAGCAGTGGGCATGGAGCCCCTTCATGGATCTGGCGTCGTGCACTCATCCGGCTGAGGTGCCCCCCCTTCCCTTCCCCCTGAGGTGCCTGTTGTATTTCTATCTGATGCCCCAGCAGATTTTGATTGGGTATTGAGTGTGGGCCTCGCCCACGCATTTTGGGCTTAGTGGTTCACGGACTATGATGGTGGAATACCTTGGACTTGTATTCTTGGTGTATGTATTTGTTTATAGTGTAAATATTTATATATATATATTTTTTATTACTGTATTTGAATAGATTACAAACGTTTGACTCATTTCCTTTTGTCCTTGCATTCTTCCAGGGGGGGTTGTAAATGTAATGTATCTACATTTACTTGTGTGTGTTGTAGTGGGTGAGGGTGGGGATGGGAGTGTTGCATGTGTGTGTCACTCTTTTTTCCCTCCCCCCTCCCCTGTGTCGTAGGTGCAGTACTCACCGTGGTCTTCGCCGACGTCTTTGTTGTTCCTGGTAGAGGAGCAGGAAAATAAGGGCTGGGAGTATCTGGAGCTTGGGTTCCATGGAGTCCTGGTTCCTCGTTGGATGTGTAGAGGTGAGTGTTTTCCCTTCCAAGTCCTGTTTCTGCCGTGTTTTTGTTTGTGGTGAATCTGTCACGGAAAAGGTGGCGGATTGGCATGTTGTAATACAGTGGGTGGAACCTTGTCTTCCGCCTGTCTGTTGGCGGTTACCGCTGCGCTGTTTGTTTGTACCGCTGTGGCGGTCGGAGTGTTAATGTGGCTGTCTATGTTGGCGGTTTCCGCCATGGTCGTGATTCCATTTTTTTTACCGCCGGCCTGTTGCTGGTTTTACCGACGCTTTAACACCGACTGCCAGGGTTGTAATGACCCCCTATATGTCCTACCTTAACCATACACTGCACCCTGCCCTTGGGGCTACCTAGGGCCTACCTTAGGGGTGTCTGACATGTAGGAAAAGGGAAGGTTTAGGCCTGGCAAGTGGATAAACTTGCCAAGTAGAATTTAAGGTTAAAACTGCAAACACAGACACTGCAGTGGCAGGTCTGAGACATGATTACAGAGCTACTTATGTGGGTGGCACAACCAGTGCTGCAGGCCCACTAGTAACATTTGATTTACAGGCCCCGGCACCTCTAGTACACCTTACTAGGGACTTACTAGTAAATCAAATATGCCAATAATGGATAAACCAATCAACCATACAACTCACACAGAGAGCATTTGCACTTTAGCACTGGTTAGCAGTGGAAAAGTGCTCAGAGTTCAAAAGCCAACAGCAACAGGTCAGAAAAGATAGGAGGCAGGAGGCAAAAAGATTGGGGATGACCCTGCATAAGCAAAAAGTCCAACAGTAATATATATATATTAAAAATAAAAGTATATTAACAATACATTATTATTTAATAGTACACACTTTCAAAATGAAAATACTTTAAATATCTTTTTTTTCTAATTTTCAATGCCACCTATATGTATATATATATATATATATTCGTCAGTAGTCACCTGTAGGTAGCTATAGTTGGGACCTAGCTTTGACACCATTTGAGGAATCCTCACAAAGTTTTCAAAACTAGTTTGCAACTCAGTTCAGCTGCTGACTTAAAATTTGTGGGGTAATTTGTCATGTGAGGGGTGAGAAAAAGGGGGTCCCAAAATGTTATTTCCCAATGCAATTTCCCGTACGGATTTAGATCACTTCTACAGCTAGAATTACACAAAAGTTTGCAAAATGTGTTGAAAATTAGCTCTTGGTCCTTGGTATTAATCTATTCAGTAGTTTGTGAGATATTAAAGGAAAAAGAAAATTGTATATCTAGGGATGTGTATACTCTGTAGATACATAAGTCCCCGTGTTTATATCTGATTGGCTGTCAACACTTCAACCAGGAAGTGTTGGCAGCCATTTTTGGAATCGTACTCAGCCGAGTCCTAAAGAAAAATTAGAGGGTGTAGGATAGATATACCCTGACCACCTAGCCCTGGTGTTAGGGTCCCCAAGGGACCCCACCAGTGCATAAAAACATTTTTTCTTATTTCTTTATGTAAAATTACTGTTGATCTGCAAATCGATCGAAAAATGAGCACAGGTTCCCAAACTTGTTTTTTCTCAGCTCTAGAGTGGACCAAGTCCCGGGGGCATATATAATTATTAATATCTGGGAGGGTGTCACAGGTGGCCCCCTCCCTATACACACTTTTTACTCCACTTCCCTGGAGCTTTAATATAATGAAACGAGAGGGACCTTGCACTCGCCTTCCATAGGCCTTTAAAGACCCCGGTGACCACCACCTGCCTGGGGTTAAGTTTATATAAAAGAGGGGGGCCTTGCAGTTCCCACTTTTTACAAGATGTTTGCCATGGAGACCGCTGTATCCCAGAGACACAAAAGATGTCAAAAGGGCGAGTGAGGCTACAAGGCTCCCTTCTGGGGCCAAATTCGACCCTGCTAAGCATCTTCTTCCTGGGGCATGGCCAATATACCAAGGGGCCCCAACCAGGCGATTTATGGCCCCACGGACCACCACCTACCCAAGGCAGGCCATTCTGGAGCCACTAAGGGTCCACTGGACTACCACCCACCAGGGCCAATTCCCTATCTCCTGAAATTCCCACCCTCAGTAGATTGCAGTTTGCTGTCGCTTAGAGGGAGCTTTGACAGCTCCCGCCAAGCAAGAGCAAACTGTAAGTCTGCTCCCAGAAACTCCTCCTGCCCGCTGGAACCAAAGTTTTCATCTGTTTTCCTGTCCACCGTCACGCGGGAAGGAAAACAGATGAAAGGATTGCTCTTACATGCAGGGAGCAGCGTTTGCAGCTGCTTTCTGCATGTGGGAACAGTGCCAGCTCCTACAGGAGGTGGAGAGCCAGCAGGGACCGCTGGGGCCAAAGGATTCCCTGCAGTCCCCAACTCAAATCAGATGATGGAGTTTGCACCATTGCTCTTTTGAGCACAATATTTTATGTAGTACCTGTAATAAGTGGGTTATTTCTTGTAACCTGCTGTTTAGGCCACAGTTCATCCTTTTCACTTTTAACCACTTTGAGTATGTAAAATGACCTAGAAGCCACGCCCATTTGGCCCCACCATATATATTTTAGTAGTATGCAACATCTTCCTGCCTTTTTCCGCGATGAGGAACAGCTTACTAAAAAGCCCCCAGAGCACATTTCCCACAGGTTTTAGAGATGCTTCCTTGATGCAGGTGAATATGAGCAAATCTACTCCAAACAAAGAAGCCCTTACTACATATAATTAAGAGGCAGTACCCTTGCTTGGTGGAGGCTCAACTCTATGAGGTCACGCCATCTTCTGTACATGAGGTTTCATAATATTATTTATTTCTGTACGAAGAGGGTTGAGGAATAGTCACATTGCCAAAATTACAGATACACTAGGTCACTGGGGACATTACCTTGGGGACCTTTATGCAGCTGTAGAGTGGAATATGAAGTATGCATTTGCCCTATGAGGTAGCACTTACCAATTAGCCAGTAGAAAATACTCCAGTTGGGTAGACATTTTGCATAAAACTGTTGCCTCTTCTTGGAGAAAAAAAGCAGGACACGTTGCATTCTGGCACTGATGCCCATTTCACCGAAATAACCGTGCCTCACGCAGGGCAATGGCCTATGGGGGTTGGTTTCAGGCCCAGGCCCTAGGGCACGAGTTACAATTACTTGAAATAACTCTAACTCTAACTGCTGATTTTCTATGGTTTTGTGCATAGAAGTTCAGAACCTAACTATAACGTCCTGGTAACCTTTGTTTTTTTCAGGGAAAAACACACACAGTCGCCACTAGATAGTTATAGTTAGGACCTAGTTTCCATAGATGAAGCATTTTTTGTTTTGCCTATTAGTCTGGCTCCACAAGATGATTTGTCACAAAGTTTTCAAAATGTATAATTTGATCCGTTCAGCTTCTCTCTTAAATGTTTTTCGGTAATCCATCAAGCAGTGGTCCTAAAACACTTTTTCCCTGATTCTTTTTTTCCATAGGTCCTTTAAACATGCCTATGGCTCAAACCACTGAACAGAATGATACCACATTTGTCATGAAGCTGGAATCTGTTCCGCAGAGTACGCTTTTTGTGGATTGGTGCAAATCTGTTCAGTAGTTTTAATTTGAGGGCAAAAAATATAAATATCTAGGGATGCAGATCCTCTGCGGATCCAACTGTCCTGGTGCTGATATCTGATTGGCTGCCAACACTTCAACAAGCCGAGTCCCAGAAACACAAAGCCAAAAAAATGAAAAGGGGCCAGGGTAGTGTCTCCCTGACCCCTTAGCCCTAGTGCTGTGGTCCCTGGGGACTCCTACAGGGGTAAAAAGCATTTTTTTTAAAAACATTGGAAAAATCTGTCAGTTTTCTCCTGTGCTTTCTATTTATTTTGCCCAGAGTGGGCCAAGCCCTAGGGGCTTTTGTGTAAAAATGTGAGGGAGCCTCCTGGCCCCCTCCCGCTTCCCTGGGGACCACCACCTCCCCAGGGCTTATCAGCCATATACAGGGAGACAGCATGCCTCCCGCTGCCCTGCTGGCCACCACTTCCCCTGGAAAAACATCAAATATGTGTAGGTGCCACATGCCTTCCGCTGCCCCATTGGCCACCCACAACACCCACCTCCCGGGGAGATCAATGTAATTAATGTGGGGGGCCTGTGGCCTCCCGTGCCCCAGGCACCACCACCCCTGGGGCAAAATGCTTTAATTAACAGGGGGAGGCCTGATGGTCTTCCCCCGCAGCCCCCGGGGACCCCCATCTCCCTGGGGACCCACTGAACTGTAAGCAGGAACCTGCAGCCTCCCCCTTGCTGCCCCAGAGACCACCATGCCATTTGACAAATATTTAGAAAGAGAAAGGGGTTCCCTTTTGAGATGTCACTGACCATGTCATGAGTGATGTAATATGTGAGGTCCCAAGTAGTGCATTACTGGAGTGCAAGTTATAATTAGTTCAGGTAACTAGAAGCGCTGAATTGCTTTGGTTTAACATGAGTAAATTCAGAACATCACTGTAACGTCCCTTTGATTTTTTCAATGAATATATATATATTTATTTATACACACATGTTGTGTGTGTGTGTGTGCATTTGTATGTATTCAGGATGTGAATGTCCCCTGCATGTAACCTGATTTCTTCTGGCCCTAGCACACACAGACTATTGTGCAATTAATGAGGCCTAGGTCAGATATTGAACAAGACACAGGGCCTCGCTGTCAGGTCAGGAGAGGCGCCCAAAGCATACTACCTAGTGCACACAAGACGACCATTTGTGTCATTGGAGCATGAACTGTGAGCAGTGGTTGCAGCATGTCATTGTTTTTTTATATTTCATAGTATTGGACAGAATGTTTTTCTGCTCAAAGAGAGATTTTGATGTATTCAGCCCTGCTCGTTTAACATTGTGTTTACAGTCATGCCCAGACCTTGTGCTGACATCCCAGCGTGTTTATATGTGGCAAGAGGTTGCAGGACTCCACGCCACTCACTTTATGTCCTGGGCGACTTCATTGTCTTCAGTGGAGCTCCCAACATTTGAAGGTTTTCACATGAGGTATTGTTGACTTTATTCAAGGAAACATTAGAACACATTTTTGTTTTAATAAGCATTTAGTTGTTTGATAGGCGAGAATCTACAAAGGTACAGCAATTAATATCTCCTTATAATTACAGTTCTGCTGCTACTTACAGTAATTGCAGAATTCAATTTGTTGCATTTAATTTGTGAGAGTGTAAACACAGCAATCCTGTTACAAGCCACGTTCTCCTGATATATCTTGCATTCAATTATCCCTGCAAGGAAACATTAGCCTTAATCATCATAAGAAATATAATAACAATTACTGCTAAAGATACAGAATACGGCAGTTAGTAAGCAGATACGTTGGTGACTTTGCATACTCTTTGCAAGAGGATCTAACTTTCAATAAGGGAAAACAATTTATTTTATTTCATATTTGTTTTTTTAGACGATAAGATTAAAAGAAACGACTGCCCACGTAGTCTAGAGGCTAAACACTAACTACAGGGTTAAGCTAATGTAAACCCAAGACAGAATCCAAACGATAAAACAGCAACAGTAGAAAATAGGGGAACTGCCTACGTTAACCATAAACAACATGAAGCATTAAGTAAGGCATACAACCTGACAACGTCAGTGCTTGAAAATGTTATATATGAGTAAATAGTTCGGATGTTGTATCTAGTAAGCACATCAGTCATTTGTGCTCACCTCAGTAATGGACGTGTGCACCCGATAATGGTATGAGACTACTGCTAGCATTATGGATTATGATCTTTATAACATTTTTGAAGTATTGAAAATAGGAATCTATGCACTGCAAGAAGAGATTGTAACGACTTCTGAATTAGCACTAAAAAGAAAAATCAATAAAGAGATTATCAAAGGATATTCTGTACTTTCAAGCGCACTAACCCATAGGGGGAAATAATTAACACGTTGAAACGCAAACAGTAGTTTCATGGAAGGGTTGTCGACATTATGGGAGTCATGAAAATATAGTCGTATTTTTTTCCCATAGAGATATTCCTATCTGTAGAGCAAATAAACAACTCTTTAAGAATTCCAGAACAATTCCAGAACTATTCTAGAGAATGTTTATCTACTGCAGGTTCACAGAAGTACTTAGAAACATTCATATGCTCCCAAAAGAAATTACAACAGGTGTGTTCCGTGTGCTTGCGTATGACACAAAGGGGGTGATTCTGATTCTGGCGGGCGGCGGAGGCCGCCCGCCAGAATTCCGCCCGCCAGAATTCCGCCCTCCAAAATACCGCGCCGCAGTCAAAAGACCGCAGCGGGTATTTCAAGTTTTCCCCTGGGCTGGCGGGCGGCCGCCAAAAGGCCGCCCGCCAGCCCAGGGGAAAACGACCTTCCCACGAGGATGCCGGCTCGTAATCGAGCCGGCGGAGTGGGAAGGTGCGACGGGTGCATTTGCACCCGTCGCGTATTTCACTGTCTGCCAAGCAGACAGTGAAATACTTGTAGGGGCCCTCTTACGGGGGCCCCTGCAGTGCCCATGCCAGTGGCATGGGCACTGCAGGGGCCCCCAGGGGCCCCGCGACCCCCCCTACCGCCATCCGGTTCCCGGCGGGCGGACCGCCGGGAACTGGATGGCGGTAGGGGGGGTCGGAATCCCCTCGGCGGCGCAGCTAGCTGCGCCTCCTTGGAGGATTCAACAGGGCAGCGGTACACTGGCGGGAGACCGCCAGTGTTGCCGGTCTGACCGCGGCTTTACCGCCGCGGTCAGAATGCCCTGCGGGGCACCGCCGGCCTATCGGCGGTGCTCCCGCCGACCCTGGCCCCGGCGGTCTAAGACCACCGGGGTCAGAATCACCCCCAAAGTGCTAGTGCACTTTTGCTCCACGAAGGACATATTTTCAATGGGGTAAAAATCCATTCTGGTCTATCACCGTCAGTTTTGGGGTTGTTTTCTGCCCATTACCACTCCAGATTACTCCTTCTCTTTACAGAGGTATTTGAGTATTGTGTGGAGGGAAAGAGGCTTAAAATTAGTGGTGAGCATCCTCACATTTGGGAATTTGGGAATTTGGTGTCGATTGTTAGCATTTATAAGTGAAACCAGCCTTGAATGCCCTCAAACCAGTCACACAAGACCTGCTCACTCGAAGATTCACATTGTTGGCGGAACTTCTTTGAGAGCAGAGTCTGTTCCTGAAGATAAAATAGCAACCTGTCTAATTAATATTTATTAGGCAGGTTGTTGCATGTGTTCAATAAGTTTTATTGAATTTTAGGATATTCAACAATAAGAAACATACAGAAAATTGTAGTGTAACTGTAAGAAGGAATCCATGGCGATAATGAAAGAGCATAATAATGATAACTTGCATATTCATATAATAAAGAATTGGCAACTGAGACTTTAGGAATTAAAGAGAAAAAAAATAAAGGCTACAATATGAAAAAGAAACAATATAATATTGGCTGATAATACATTAGAATTGCTTATATAAGATTCAAGAGGATGCCACATGTTAGTGTTAAAAGTAGTATAGTCTTTATGGGTATGTAATACTGAATAGTGACCATGCCGTGGAAAATTATCCAGTTCCACCAAATTTTAGCAGCTAATAAGCTTGCATCTTTCCAAAAGGAAGTGATTGATTTAACAGCTTTAAATATGAGAAAACCAAAAAGAGTAGAATCAGCAGATGTTAGTAAATGTTGAAGAACCTATGTCTTACAGATAAGTACGCTAATGATAGAAGAACTTGCTGTTGAAAAATCTGTTGAATAATATTCCATACTTCTATCCAGAACTTAGAAATAGCAGGACAATCATACAATACATGCTGTAAATTCCCCCAAATCCCTAAATAGCACCTAATGCTAATACACCTTCTGGGTGTTGGTGTTCATCGGCCACGAGTAATACATAGCATAGGAGTCTGGTGTTATGTAAAGCAAGTCTATCTTTCATAAAAGCGGTTTGATCTGGTTGTATGATAGAACTGAGTAAAGATGTTAGTCTGTTTGCTAGAATTTTGGCCTACATCTTTCAATGTTGGTTAATGAGAGAAATGGGTAAATAGTTGGAAACTAAAGTGGGTCTTTGTTAAGTTTCAGAAGGACAACAATAATGCCTTCTTTAAAAGAACTTTTGATTGCAGAAGTTAACCGACAATCAGTAAATAATTAAAGCAAAGTGGAGGAGAGTTGTGATTGTGAATGCTTGAATTCATATCAGCTACTGGTAATCACTGTGTGCCGCAATCCAGTCAATCATTATTTTGCACATCATACCACCTCAGTTTGGCCACTTGCAAGTCAGTCTTGATCCTGCTCTAACAGAACCAGTCCAGCCCAAACTGCCAAGCCAGGCTCTCCCTGAACTGGAAAATAAGCAACCTAGAACCAGTTTTGCCTTTATCATGGGCTCATCTGGCAGGGATGGGTCTGGGCATATCCATTGCACTTAGGGTGGCAACTGCAACACCAATGTATTGGATAGTATATTTGCATTAATCTCAGCCATAGGCAATAGCTAGGGTCTCATCCCAATCCATTCTTTTTTGTCCAGGATGACCCCTCAGTTTAGACCAAGCCATATTCATATCAGCCTTAACCCTGCTCTAATCATAACAATCCAGCCCAACTTGTCAGGCCAGACCCATCCTAAGCCAGAAAACAAGCAACCAATCACTGGTTTCACCTTTCTTATGGGCCTATCTGTCAGGTATATCTTGCTTCTAGTGGCACAGTGAGCATGGGACCCACATCTAGGTATACCCATTGCATTTAGGGCAGCAACTGCAACAACAACAAGGTGACATATGGAATGCTTCAAATATTCTTAGCCGCTGGCCATCGCTCTGCCCTTTTACCAAGCCATCGTTTTTTGCCTACTAAGTCACCTCAGTTTGGCCCCAGACATATGCAAATCAGCCTTGATCCTGCTCCAATCTGAAATGTCCAGCCCAAACGTTCAGGCCAGGTTCTCAATGAAATGGAAAACAAGCAAACCAGGACTGTTTTCACTCCTATTATGAGCTCATCAGCCAGTATAGATTGTTTCCACCGGCATAATGAGCATGGGACCCATGTCTGGGCATACATGTTACACTTAGGGTGGCCTCTATAACAACAACAAGATGATATATGGAATTATTGAATTAATCTAAACCACTGGCTGCATCCCAATGCATTGTTCTTCTCCCACCATGCTCCCTCAGTTTGGACCCAGTCATGTGTAAATCAGTATTGACGCTGCTCCAATCCGAACAGTCCTGCCCAAACTGCCAGGCCACGCCCACCCTGTACCAGAAAACAAGCAACACAGAACTGTTTTTGCCCTTATTATGGGCTCATTAGCCAGGTACATCTTGATTCCAGTAGACTAGTGACACAAGACGCATGTATGTACATACCCATTGCACGTAGGGCTGCATCTTCACCCATCATGCCACCTCAGTTTGGATCCAGGCTTGACCCTGCTCCAATTGGAACAGTCCAGCCCAAACTGTCAGACCAGATCCTCCCTGAACCAGAAAACAAGCAGTCCAGGACAGGTTATACCCTTATTATGGGCCTATCAGCCAGGCATAGCTTGATTCCAGTGGCACAGTGAGCATGTGACTCACGTCTGGGCGTACCTGTCACACTTATGGCAGCAACTGCAGCAACAATAAGGTGATGGATGGAATACTTGAATGAATCTCTGCCTCTGGCAATCGCTCAGGCCGCATCCCATTCCATCTTTTTTTGGCCACCATATTGGTTGTATTTTATTCAGAATTCTCTGGGATTATTCAGTTATCCTATCAGTTTGTTAAAGTAGTATAAATGTACGGAAGAACCACAATTTTAATCAAGGAGGAAAATGTTTCTAGAAGGCAGCATAACACTTTGGTATCTCTATTGTTGTTTGTTACTTTTGGAAATAACCATCTTGTGTAGTGTATCTCCACATGTCTGCCTCAACAATTTATGCTGGCTGTAGAACTCGATGCATGTTACTCCTACTAACCATTGGTGAAGTGGCTGTGCTCCCTATTTCACCATGATGTATTTGTCACTGCCCTAAATGATATATTTAACGTATGTATAGGTCTCTAGTAAATGGTAAACATTTTTACCCAGGGCATGTAAGTTAAATGTCACTAGTGGACTGTAGCACTTATTATACCACCCTCTGCATGAACAATGGAAACATGTCTGCAGGCCTAACATTTGTAGCCCAGCTGTGCATTATTAAACTGTAAATTTGACCTGTCAAGATAACTCCTTTGGATGAGTCAAAACCTTTCTTATAAATATTAGTAAACCACACCTATACAGGCCATATTAACTACAAGGCTGGGTGCATGGGATTTATTGGCATGCAGGAGTTTAAGGTTAGACATGCTCTTACAGTGAAAATGTCCCTAAAACTATTTCCACTACTGCAGAGATGTCTGTTCCATAGGAAAGCTCTAGGTTACAATATTACATAAGATGATGCTAATTTCTGTTAGGAAACCGCTGGAAATGTAATTCAAAGACACTTTTTAATCAGTTCTTTTCAAATCCAATATAATGGTAAAATCTAATTTGCAATAAATATTAGGGAAAATGTACTTTTAGAAAATTAACTTTTCCTGCCAAAAGACTCTGGAAGCTCAGTCACATGAGCTCCAAATGCCACCTAGTAGCTGAACTTCTCCCTTGATAAGGTGTGAACTGGCTTACAGAGATGGACCAGAAGACCTTGGATATAAAGAGGTTTTGTCCCCTTGACAGGAGGTCCTGTGGGCTGCACTCAGGAAGTTGATTGACTTCAAAAAGTTTACCCTGAAACAGGCATATACCTAACACTTGGGCCTGCCCTTTCTTTTGTCCCCCTAGATAGTCAGGCACCAATCCCAGTCAGCAAGGGGTTACCCCCAGAGCTGGTTTAGATTGACCACAGAGAAGAGACTGTGCAATTCACTTACCTACACCAAACATATTTCACACCCAGGTGTATAAGATGCATATTTCCAGGAGCATCCTTTGAGTGCCATAAATGTAGAACATATAATGCAGATTTCTTTCACATGGTTTAGGAAAGCCTAGGGATATGGCAGTCCTAGGTGGATATAACAGGAATCACCTCTGGCTTGGTTAAGCATGTGATACTGGATAGACCATACTCCTGTGTACTCTGTTAGATCCAAAGCCATGGGAGACAAGTACCTACACAGATTCATCAACCTAGCCTTTGTCCTATTCAAAGTACAATAAGCAGTGGCCTAAAAATCGAATGCATCCTCTGAAATGTGCAGCCGGCTCTGCACCCTGCTGAAATGGGCAAGCGCTGAATTGGATGCCCTAGCCATGGCTTGGACACAGATTGGAGAGAGAGCTTAGGTGATAACATGGGACATGTGCCCTCGGAATTTGGAGGCAAAAAATAACACAAGACCATCCTGAATGCATATATAAACACCTCACATCATCACAACTAGTGCTATTTCACCTCATAGGGATCAACACAGAAGGTGTGTGAATTGACATATGGTCCCGCAAGAGTCCCAGAGATAGTCTAAATACCACTACACAACTGGGAGACCCCCATGAAGGCCAGGGGCTACATATTAGTGTAGTGAACATCTGCATTTATTATACACCTAGCTTTCTACCTCTGAGTATCCCCTAAATACCTAGACTCATAATGATAACCTCCGACAATGTATGGGTTTGTCATTGTGTGGAGGGAGAAATACCCAGGATCCTTCTTTTAATTTGTAGGACCCTCCCTACCATACCGGTAACACTTCAAACATTCTACACGTGTGCAGTGGTGCTCCTTAATATGGCATGATAATGCACCTCAGATCTGGGGTAATCATTTGACACCATTTATTGTGACTTCAATGTGTATGTTTCCTGACACAGGGATAGCACCCGGGGATGTTACTATTACTGTTTTGTGTTGTGAAAATTGATAAAGAAATTCAAACAAAAACGAAGGAGAGGCTGCTCATTTCCATGGCCACACTTCTGAAGTGGGTAAAGGAGCCTGCACAGCTGAAGAAACGTTCTGCCATCTTGGTTTTAGCTAGAGAGGAGTACTGTATGACTGTTTGTAGTAGGGAACTATTAGATCTGACATCTTTGGCATGGTTTTCCCTCAACGTTTTGCCTTCCATACCCTTTTTATGCTTTGTTTTGCTGTATTTAGGACTTTGCACAGTTTGCCACAGTTAACCAGTGCTAAATTGCTTGTGATATCTCTCTCTCTTAAACAATGGAAACATTGGTCCACCCCCAATTGGTACATTTAATGTACTTGTAACTCCATAGTAGAGTGGTACTACATGTACTCACGGACAGTAAATTAAATGCTACTCGTGAGCGTGGAGCACTGATTGGGCCACCCACTTAAGTAGCCCTTTGAACATATCTCAGACCACCCTTTGCAGCCTATGTGTGCTGCTTAAGCTAGCATTTTCACTAGACAAAATAACCCTTTTTCCAGGGCTAACCTTTCTTTTTAATACTTATAAGACATCCATACAGTAGGCCCTAAATATCCCATGGGGCAAGGTGCAATGCATTTAAAAAGTTAGACATGTACTTTCAGCTTTTACATGCTCTGGTAGTGGAAAACTCTTACATTTGTTCTTTACTTCTGCAAGACCCACCTCTTCCATAGGAAAACATTGGGTTATCTTATTACATTTAATAAGTACAAACCTTTAAATTGGAAGCAAGTAGGAATGTCAAGTTTGGTGTCTAAAGAACTGAAATTTTAAACCCTCTTAAATGGCAAAGTTAGATTTTAAGTCATGATTTTGAAAACGTCACTCTTGGAAAGTTGGAATTTTCTTGTCCTAGCCATTTGGTGCAAGCAGACTGTATCCTGTGTCACATGACTAAGAGTAGCTGGCAGTTGGTCTCCGTGTATTGCTCTAAGACAGGGCTCTCTAACCTTTTTTGTAATAGTAGCCAAAGATTTTCAATAAATAATACACCGAGCTACAAATATTTTAGCGTGGTAAAAGAAGTCAGGTCAGACAAGATTACATTAGTGGTCACCCTATAAAACATTAGCAGCAGTGATCACCTCCGTGTATCAGGCAGTTGCAATCAAAAATGTGAAAAGGGCTTTCTACATGGTTAATACAAGACAGCCATAGCTGCACTTCCCCTGATACCAAGGTAAAAATGTCAGTAACAAGTCTCTTCAGCGACTCATGATTTATCACTGAGCCATATTGGCTTTAAGTATATTTTGGAAATTTACAATTTTTTCCTCCAAACATCAAGTTATGAGTTACAAAAAATGCACACAATTCCATCCTGAATACACTCTTCAGTTTTGGGATCCATTTATTACTTCAATCAAATAAAAACTTTGAATTTACTAGATTGTGCTGCACACAGAGAGCTACTCACAAGTAGCTGGAGAGCTACCAGTAGCTCACAATCTACTCATTGGAGATGCCTGCTCTAAGACAATGAAACAAAGGAACAAAAGGTATTGGCAGGATACTCCATCTCTGACTTGATGAATGTAAGAAGCTGTCACCTACCACACTCGCACATCACAAAGCATCTTCATGAGTACTTTCACAAAGGGATTGACACTAATCCTTTCTGACCCCTGACACGCTGGAGCCAGAGAAGGGAAGCAGGAAATTCCAAGCATCTAAGCGGGTAGAAACCCCTGGAACCTTCTCCTACTTCATAAGTGGGTACCAGGTATAAATAATGGACACTTAGACCCAACTCTTCAGTACTCTTCTGGGCTTGTGGAAGACTCAGAAGGACTTCTGCGTTGCTCTGCAATAAGGTCTGCAATTCGGGTGCCTGCTGCCCTAATGCCCTGCTGCCTGAGTAGAAACGACTGGACCTTCATCTTGAAACCAGGACCACCACACTGGCTCCAAGGGCTAGTTTGCTGGTCTCCTGATCAGAGTCTCAGTGGCAGAAAAGGCCCCAACCACCATGAACCCAGTACTCGGACTCTGTCTGCTCTGAATCAAACTCCCTAGTGGTTTCACCCCAGTTCTGGACCCTTGGAAGTGGACCTGAGAATGCTCTGCCAGTTCAGCTGTGGTCTTATGAGCAGAACCGATGCTGGTCAATGCATCTCCCTGCAGCCGATTTGGAACCGCCAAAGCATGTTGCATACCCGATGCATGACCTCGCTTTGCAGCACGCAGCTTCCTGAGAATCACCGTTGTGTGCATCCTCGACGTAGGCCTTCGCATATCAAGCCCTCATCAATGGCATCCTCAACAATGACAGAGGACTTTGCATCACAGCCCAGCAGCTTCTTCAGAACCGCTGCTCTGTGAAGCATTCTTGGCACCAGAATTTACATTGCAAGACCCTCATCAACTCCGCCCTTGAACACAATGTAAAATTCAACATTGCAGAGCCACAGATCCTCAGAAATACTGCTGTGTGATGCATCCTCAATGTGGGATCTTGCATCACTCTGAAAATCAGGATTTAAAGATCTTTGTTCAGTGGGCCTAATGTGGCCCCAGTACCTGGCTTGTGCTCCATCATGGTTGTCCTGAACTTGTGACTTTGTACCATTCTAGTGTGACCAGACAAACTCAGTTGGCCTTTTGTGCTTTTAGGCATTATTTTCAAACTTTTAAAATTGCATCTCTCCAGTCTTACAATTTGGATTTTCGTCATTATGGATCTCAAAGACTTTATTTCATTATTGCTCTATAATTCTAAAGTGGTGTGAGATTCTTGTTGCATTGTGTTTACTGTTTAAAGTGTGCATACATGCTTCCCACATTACCTCTAAGTTAGTATGACTGCTTTGTGCACAGCTACCAGAGAGTTGAGCACAAGTTATATTGGGGTTTGTTTGTGTTTCACCCTGACAAGAGTTGTGGTTGATGTTTGAGTAGGGTTTCATCCCTCCTAAACCAGTAACCCAATTTTCAGCAAGAACACAGCAAATGATTCAAAAGTTGTGCAGTTCTCCGTAGGGACATTTATCTCATTAGTTAGGCAGTGGCCAGGTGCTTGTCCCACCTACAGGGTGATGCCTGGCTTACACAACATCCTCAGCACCTTCCTGTGTAATTTTCAAGCAACAGCCACAATCCTTGTCAGGGTGAACAACTAAACTCTTTAAATTAACCAGTGCTTAACCCTCTGCTAGTTTGGTACAAAATCAGTCAGGCTTAACGTAGAGGCAATTTGTAAAGTATGTGTACAACACTTAAACATTAATAAACTAAAAACACAATGCAAGAAAACTCCCAAACTAATTTAGTGAAATGTAATTAATTATTTGCACCAAAAAAGGAAAAAAAGACAATTAGTCGAACTGGAGTTGTGAATGTTTGATTACTTTTGTGCAATCTAGCACCTAAAACAAATCTAAAAAGAACTAACTGCGGGCATCTAGCCACGTGAAACCTAGGCAAACCTGAAAGTTATGACCAACCACAATGGAGCAGGTTCCAGATACAGGAAGTCGATTGGACTGGGCCTTGATCTACCTTCAGCCTTTCTAAACAATCTCAATGAAAAGTTGGGGAGGTAAAATCCAGTAGAACAATGTAGCAGAGGTGTCTGAAGAGAAGGCCTTGTTATCTGGTAGCCACTGAACAAAATTGCAGTGAAGATTTGTGCTTTAGGACTTAGGGCCTGATTTCGAGTTTGATGGACGGGTTACTGTGTCACAAATGTGATGGATATCCCATTCGCCATTTCACAATGTTCATAGGACATAATGGAATCATAATACGGTGGAAAGAATATCTGTCACAGTTGTAATGGAGTAACCCTATACACCAAACTCTAAATCCGGCACTTAAGCCCTCAATACGAGTCTGGTGGTCAGTGTACCGCCGCTGTGGAGTTGGCAGGCATACCACCACGGGCCCGGCGGTGAAGACCACCATATCACATGTACTGGGAAGGCACCTGCAGAAGACAGTTAAGTCACTGTTCATCCTGCCACAGTGGAAGGGCTGGCGCGCCAGGCAGCAGCCATCTTCAGCCTAGCGATAAGGCAGAAAGCCACAAGCATATTACAAAGATGCACACTGCCCCAAAAAACCTGGCGGAAACTAACAATATAAAATGGAACACCGACCTTCAGGAACACAGGAACGTCCGTTGGTGCCATGGCACGTGAATTGCAACTTCTCCCAATACTATACCTGGTCCTGCAACTCCCAGACCAGCAACGGAGACCACAACACCAACCGTAAGTACACCAGCCTAGCACACACAGGAGGGAACAATGTTTGTATACACACACACACATCACAGGAAGCCACATCCACATACACACGCAAACACCCATACCTACACACACATACACACACTCATACACGCTAATACCCACAACCACCACACATACATGTGGAAGGGAAGCCAGGACAAGGTAGGGACCATAGACACCAACAGTGTTGTGGCACAGATATATCAGTTACATGAAAAATTATATACACTCAGGCCCAAGGGCCATTCCAATAGGCCACAGTGCCATGAGCACACTGGTGCAGGCTTTCACAGGGCAGGGTCATCAACGGGGTATGCAGGCACTTCAAGGGTGAGGGCAGGGGGGCCTTGGGCTTTGAGAGGGGGTTCTTTTTTCTGGGTTTGGAGGGTAGGTCCATAGGGGTGACTTGGATATGGGGTTCCTTGACTTACCCTTAGAGGGGGAGGGGTTAGCCGGAGGGGTTAGGGCATGGCCTTGGAAGTGGAAGGAGTGGACTTTGCCTTGGAAGTGGAAAGAGTGAGCTTGGCCTGGGAAGTGGAGGGAGTGGGCTTGGCCTTGGAAGTGGAGGGAGTGGGCTTGGGCTTGGGCTTGGGTTTGGTAGCAGGAGCAGTGGACGTAACAGGGGCGGGTGGAGGAGGTGCAAGGGCAGTTGCAGACTGGGAGGTAGAAGGCAGTGGCATTAAAAGGGTAGCAGGGCACTTGGCGGAACAGTGGTGGCGAACAGGGAAAACTCACAAAGAAAACATTTTTTGGGGACTCATGGGAGGTCATGGAAATTATGTTTGGGAGTGGAGGGAGTGGATATGGTTGTGAGGTGTGTAGGTGCCTTGGGTGCAGGTGCATGGTGGGATGATATGTGTGTGCTGGGGGACTGTTGGGTAGGTGAGTGCAAGGGTTTAGATGTTCTGGGAGGAGGAGGGGAGGGGATGCAGGGAGATGGAAGTGGGAACATGTGAGTGTATGTTGGGGTGGTGTCTGCAGGTAGGGTGGATGTGCTGCATGTGTGTTTTTTGACAGTTGTGGTGTCTGCTCCAGTGGTATATGGGGCACATGAATGGGGATCAGAGGATGTTGTAATGGTGGCAGTGAGGGCACAAGTGGCAGGATCAGTGACTGATGTGGTGCTGACTGCAGGTGTGAGTGGTGTATCAAGTGTGAGGGGGAGGTGTTGGGGAAAGGTGCAGGGCGTGGATGTTGTCATGCCTGCATGTGACTATTGAGTGTGTGCATGGTGATGGTGGTGTCTGTGGTGCTTATGTCTGTCCTTGCATACCGTGTCTGTTGATGTGTGTCAGTGGGTGTGCCTTGAATGGGTGAGCGGAGTGGGATGTAGGTATGGGAACTGGTAGCTGGAGGGGGGATGGAAGTAGAAGGGACACTAGCTGCTGTCAAGGAGGAGACCAGAGCCTGAAATGATCTCTGGAGGCAAGACAAGGCACTGTGAATGCCTTCCAGGAACACACTGCACTGTTGCATCTGGGATGCCAGTCCCTGGATGGAATTCACAATAGTCGCCTGCCCCACAGAGATGAACCTCAGGAGGTCAATAGCCTCCTCATTGGGGGCAGCAGGGCTGACTGGGGCAGGGGCAGAGGAGCCTTCGGCGTAGGAGATGCCCACCATCTTGGGTGAGCAGGCCCAGGCAGCTGGGCGGGGAACTATAGGGAGGTGCTAGTAAGGAGGGTGGCGGACAAGGATGAAGCAGGGATGATCCCAGATGGGTCTGCCACCACCAGGCAGTGAACATCGGAGGAGGAATCAGAACATATAGTCGTCGATCCGGTCTCCCCCATGGTACTCCCCTCGCCCTCTGTCCCACTGGTCCCCTCAGCTCCACTAGTGTCAGCCTCCTGGGTCATGTGGGCTGCAGCTACCCCACTCGCCAGAGCGTCTTCTACTTCACCAGATGATGCTGATGCACACAAAGACAGACGAGGACAAGGAGGGAGAGAGAGAGAGAGACAGTGTGCAATGGGTCAATGCCAGCACAACAGTCACACAGGGCAGAACATCAGCATTTTATGCCATGCCATGATACACTATGCCCAGCTCTGAACATCCTACAACTAGGGAACACCATGGGGAAACCGCAAGGATGCACATGTCAACCGCTGATGGTCTGACTGATGCAATCATGTACATAAGGAGTATCATACCCGCCACACCTGTTCAGTACCTGCCCACCACCTATGGCAATTGAGACAGGCATGCAAAGGACTTCACACCCACCAGAATCCTGCATGGCTAGTTGGCAGCATACTTGGCTATTGTCAAGTAGCACAGTCACCACTTGGTGCACCCACCCCACTACGCATGCTGTGCCTGCCAGATGAATGAGGTCATGCATCCACCCCTGGCACAGTGGTTGGCCAGGACCAAGCACAATGCCCTGACATCCCAGGTCTAATCATCCTGCTGCCATGAGCTGGTAAGCACTTCTAGCTAGTGCGTGGCCACACAGTTTCAACATTGGAGGAGTCTGTCCCGCTGCCACTGACTGCATTGCATTACCTACACCTGTGATGCCAATCCTGCCCAGAGGACACAAACTACAGTGGACATCATTGTGTAGTGAATCCAACTTTGTTTTAATAGGATAATAGGAGTTAGCTTAGCCTTTGGCTTGCAGACTCATGACCCCATCACCTAGTGACTTTTAACCTTCCTAGCTTGCTCTGTCTTAGCACATGTAATTATTTATTTCTTCTAAGATGGCTGCCTTGTTTATAGTTAGGCCACTTGTTATGAGTTACATTATCAGTGTCACCACGCTAAGGCGTCAAGATCAAGCAACAAAGACAAACAAACAGTAGGTGTTCACACTTAGGGATTTTCCCTCTCTATACTTTTGAAGGATTGTTTATATTAATTGCCGTCCGAAGAATGTCTGTTTTCTATTGCTTGGGAACACACCTATGTCAGGGGTCCTTGTAGATCTGTATAAATACATCGCACTTTAGACAGAAAATCAGAGGGATTCCGACCAGAGGGCATTGCCACCATCGCTGATATCGATGCTGCAGTCGTCTTGACGCTGACCCAGTCTTCGTGTCCCTGCAGAGTCTGAGATAGAGACCTCATTTCAAGGTAACGAGGGTTGGGGGCTCCTCTCATGGACATGGCATTGGCAGATTAGGTTCAGCAAACCCAGCTCTCCTTTAGGTAGGAGGTTAGACCTGTCACATTAGGGTATGAGGGCATATTACATCTTGTATGTCTTTCCTATGCATTGCAAGATGGTGGGGGTCTTTGCAATAATGACTCTCGTCTTCACAATTCTGTTTCTTGCATTATTCATAATCCTAATCATTTCAGCCCATGCAACTTATCGCAAATTGCAGTTATGTTAAATAAAAACTATTGAAACGTTACTGCATCTTTGTCATTGCCTGTGTTTGTTTGAGACATGATATATCTGTGACAAAGGGGTAATCTCTGTTTAACCACGACACTCCCTGAGATGTCTTACTCTCGAGTCCATGCGTAAAGGCTGCCACAAATCACCTTTTAATATTGTGTTTCTGGTGAGGATCTGCTAGTGAGCCAGTAAGGTTGGGACAACAATTGCGACTTGTTGTAGTATAGGCATAGTCGCCTACAAACAAAAGTACTGTCATCCTTAAACCAGTAGTCTTCCCCAGAGCAAGAGTTCAAACTACGACAATTGTACTTAACATCCACACCACAGCCACTCAATGGTGCCCACCCTGATCCAACATGCCAACACGTGTTGCAAGTGAGAGTTAATACTTACCCCCATGTGGCTACTGTGCTGCTCTCAAGCGCCCATCCACCTCAGGGTAGGCTACCGCCAATTTGAGGCCCATTATGGGGGTTAGGGTCCAACAGGCACCCCTCCTTCATTGGGAGGACGTCCCCAGCTGGACCTCTGTGGTTTTCCGGACCCAGCGTCTCAGGTCCTTACACCACTTTCTGCAGTGGATGCTCCACCGGGCATGGACCCCCAAGGTTTGCACTTGCTTGGTGACAGCATGCCAAATCCCCTTCTTCTGATGGGCCCTCACCTGAATGGGTGAAAAAGACAGAAGGACACAGTCATGTAGAGTGGCTGCTCTGGGACAGCAGTGGACAGAACACATCACACTTCCACACCCACACATCGTCACCCAACGTAACCTTAGGCCACTCACCTATGTCCATGGTCCAGACACACTGCCACCTACCAAGGCCCCCCATCCCCTTGCACACCACTCACATGCAGGACCATGACATTGGGCTCACCTGCTGCTCTGGTGCCCCATACAACTGTCCATACAGGGGTAGGACCCCCTCCACGAGCTTCATCAATTCCTCCTGGGTAAACGCTGGAGCCCTATCTCCTGCATGACGTGGCATCCTGGCTACCAGAGTCAGAACAGAGCAGCACACGCAATGGAGGTCTTCAGTGTACGAGGTTCAGGAGTCAAGTGAGCATGAGCACATGAAATGGTGGTCATGGCCGCCACAGATATCACCGTCACTGCCAACGGTGATCACAATTGGCACCTACCTCCCATAGGCAACAGTGTTAACCAATGGTGTGCTGCATGGCGGTTGTAACCGCCTACCGCCATGACGTGTTACGCTGACGGGATGATCTCACTTCCTCCTGTCCCATTCATTCAGACAGGTGGCTACCATTTTACATATCCAATGTGTAATGTGTGTGGAAGTAAGTGTGTCATGGGTGACATCAACATAGTTGCATAGTAAGGGGGCATGGCCAGACGCCGATGGCAGAAGAAGTCTCTCTGTGAGGCTCCTGCCTGTAATCCCCCACCCTGTTGAATCCTGATACTCAGAGGGCCCCCAGCCCCCGGCGCATAGTTGGAAGTGTGGGAGGGGCCCCTGTAACACTTGGGGGATGAGACACGCATGCAGTGACCAGAGATCGGCCCCTGACTCGCCGGGAGGACAAGGACCGCAAAGAGCATAAGATGGCAGCTGAGACCAGTGAGGCCAAAATAATGGCCCCCGCTGCGGGCACCGCAGCCTGAGAATGCGTGCCCCTGCGGAACATCGGTGAGAGTGCGCGGGGCATGACGAAGGGCATAAGACAGCCTGAGCTGGTGAGGGGCCCAGCTGAGACTGCGGAGTGTGAGGAGCCGGTTTGAGCCTCACGCGTCCCGGCAGCAACAGAGAATGGAGGCGCTCGGCGGGAAGCAGGCCCTGGTGATGGCAGAGTCCCTGAGAAGCAACGACCGGTCCTCTAGGAGGGAGGCCAGGCTCCCGGTCAGTACAGGGCGCCAGAGGGGCAGAGAAGAGAGGTGGTCTCTGGCCCCGGCCCTGGGAGTCTTGCATCGGGCCGCTCCAGAACAGAAGGCGGACAGATCATGGAGGTTCGGCAGCTGCATATCGGGGAGCACTCAGTATGTGCGGCGATAGGAGGGCTGCCCAGCAGCACCAGAGCTGTGAGTGCCACGGGGAGCCCAGGATGGCAGCAGGAGCCTGGGAGTGGAGGCAGCTGAGTTCCAACCAATATATTGCCCAGGAGAAGGAGATGTGCGTAAGGAGCTGAGGTGAGCCCCATAGTCTTCTACTGTGGCAAAACACGGAAGCAAACCGCGGGAGGGGGACAGCTGTACTTGAGGTGCCCCCCTAAGGGGGAAATCCCAATACAGTACAAACATCAATGCCAAAAACAAAAGGGACCCACTGCAACATCACAAGCCCGCAGTGGCGCAGTCATGGGAGGGCTGCGATGGGCGAGGTGATGCAAAGCCCCCACTGCACCTAGGAAGGTCGATTCTGCAAACCGCAAGACAAGTGGAGAAGCAGTCAGGAAACCTCTGGGAGCTGGAGAGCCTGGAGAATTAGTAACGGGGAGGGGGTTTGTTGCATCCTTCCATTCGCCCTCCCTGGAGGACCGATTAGGCTTCCATTGTCATAGCGAACAGCAGCAGAGACCCAGAAATGGGAAAAGTAGGCCACAAGAAGGATGCAGAAGTGAAAGACGGCGCTGCTGCGGACGCCATGATGGGACCGTGGGAGACAGGAACACCCACCCTATGGAGGGGACTGGGGTCCCACCCTTCAGGACACACTAAAAGCCATAACAGCCTCTCGTGAAGCTTTGGAAGGGAAACTCAAAGCCATGGCCACTGACTTAACTATACCCAGGGACGCCCACTGTTGCTTGGCCGAAAAAGTGTCTACAACAGAAGAACAAGTCAAAGAACTCCTGCCACAGTTTAGTGACACAACCAAGACCATGAGCCGGATGGAGAAGCAAATTCGCGACATGGAAATATGAGCAGAAGACGCAGAAAATTGTTCTCGGTGAAGCAATATCCGGGTGATTGGCTTACCAGAACGCATTGAAAAGAATAACATGTGGAGTTCCTGGAATGCTGGCTTAAAGAGGAAGTGGCAGGGGATGGACTCTCACCCTTTTTTGCGGTTGAGAGAGTGCATAGGTTCCCCCCCCCTCCAGGGGCCCCTCCAAGGCTGGTCACAGCCCGATTGCTGCACTGTAGGGACAGGGACTATTTGCTGAGCCTATGCAGGAGGAACAGTGACAGCACAATAGACAACCACACTGTCCGCATCTTTCCAGACTTTTCGCGGGAAGTACAGAAACAGAGGGCCACTGTTCGAGACGCTAAATAGAAACTGAGGCAACCGGGAATACAGTATGGAATGATGTTCCCTGCAAAAATGAGAGTGATGGCCAGGGGGCAGACAGTTCTTTACCACATTGGACGAAGTGTGGCAGTGGATAGCCTCTCAGTCATCACCAGAGGAGAACCATCTAATAGAGGACCCGCAACCACGGCTCCAAAGGAGAACCCAGCAGAGCAGGAACCACAAATTGACGACTCCTACCAACAAAGAGGTGCAAAAAGAACACCAGAAGGCAATGGAGGAAGTGGCATCTCTGAGCGGATAAGACCCCGGCTTCCACCGGGTGGTGGGCGAGGAGTTGGAACATTGAGGATCGGATCAAGACTCAGATGCGTCGCACGCATCAGTTGGGTCAGGACCGGAGGTGACTCCGGGGATGTCAGACTGCATCATCTGACTCGCTCTTCTCTAGATTTACCTGTGAGGTCCTATGCCAGCACCAGACAGCCACCAAGAAATCATCTGGAAGCCATCCTATCCTCCTGAGCAGCTGACAGAACAACCGGAGATGGCGGAACCTGCAGTAGGGGGGCCATGCCCAAAAACACACTCATGCTTTTCAGACGGGGGAGATGGGCAACGTGGCATATTCCTCGTAAAGAACTTGAGGACCGCCCCCAGATTTGATAGACTAGTTGATGTAATTGTTTAGGTTTGGATGAGAGACAAAACCTTTTTTGTCCTGGGGAAGGGGAGTTGGGAAGTGGTTTGTTGGGTTAGGTTTATAGGACAATGTGAGTCAAAAGAGTTTGGTAGCTCTAAAGATGTGGTGTGGGAGGACATGGTTACAGTTGCCTATGGAAATTGGATGGGCGCAGAAATGGCTGCGGACAAGACAGTGGTATGGCTACATTAGATTCATATAAATTCCTATCATGGAATGTCCAGGGCATGCACACGATGGTCAAAAGGTATAAGGTTTTTTCATAGTTACAGAGGAGAGGGATCCAGGTTGCAATGCTCCAGGAAACACACTTAACACAACAGAGGGGAAAGCTATACAGAAACGATGGAGGGGCCAAGTATACTACACTACTAACTGTGCCTTTTCCAGAGGGACCCTGATCTGGATATGGGTGGGTGTCCCATTCCAATTGCTAGATAGTCTCATTGATCTGGAGGGGCGATTTCTGGCAATTTGGGGGAGATTAGAGGGCAGGGAGCTAGCAATGATTAATGTTTATGCACCCAACTCGGATCAGGGTGCATACTTTACACGGCTAGCAAGCCTCCTGGCCGCATTCCTGCAACACTCCTAGGCAAAAGGAGGTGATTTTAATTTTGAGGTAGACCCTACTAGAGACCGCTCACACCCCTCTTTGCATGATTCTCCGCTTACTAGAGTGGCGCGGCAGTTCACATCCTGGCAGTCACACGGGGTCCTGGTGGATGTGTGGTGAAAGTTTCACCAAGGACTACTCGTACTTCTCTTATTTACATGAGTTACACGTTCGGCTAGACACATTCTTGTGTACACCAGATGTATTCCCACATATACACAATGCTGAATACTTGTCTCGCACTGTCTCGGATCATAACCCAATATTGTTATCACTGAAGTGGGGCCTGCCCCTCCCCATATCCTCACGTGGAAATTGAAACCAGAATCGTTAGAGGATGTACAATATCAGGGGGAGATGAAACAGCATATTACTCAGTTTTTTGCAGATAACAATACCTCAACCAGCAATCTTTTGATAGAATGGGATGCTTTTAAAGTGGTGATGATGCATAGCGGGAGTGGTAGGGGTACGTAGAACACTACTTAGAAGCACCATGGTGGCAGAGGACAAACTAAAAGAGGCTGAAAGGAATAGACCGGAGAATCCAAACTTCCAGCACACAATATTGGAGCTCAAAGAAACAGTAGTGGAGTGCGAGAAACATCTTCGCTGCTTCGACTACAGGAATTATATAACACAGGGAGAGGGACAAGGCAGGCTCTATGTTGGCACGGGTGGTGTTGCCAGCTCGGAGAGGCTCAATCATACTGGAAATGAAAACGGACCTGGGGGCCAGCATCTATGGACAGGAGGAAATTAATGCACATTCTCTAGCCTTTTATGAGCGGTTATACAAATGTACCCTCCAATATGATTGGGAAACCACATGGCCCAGATGTAACTCACTGCACATACACCTGACACAGCAGGGGGAGGGGCCATTACCCAACAAGAAATCAAGAGGGCCATCAAGGACTTAGCTAGGGGGAAGACACCGGGGACAGACAGTTTCCTGGTCAGGTTTTATGCTGTGTACGCAGAACTAAAGGGCCCCAAGGCCGGAGATCCTCTATGTGGCCGCGAAGTAGCGGGGAATACTGCCGGCGACAGCACAAGAGGCGATTGTGGTGGCTCTGCTAAAACCTGGTAAAAATCCTATGGAATGCGGTGCTTCCAGACTATTGTCCATGTTGAATTTGGACTCAAAATTCTCATTAAGATCTCGGCGACGAGGATCCTCCCTCACATGCCAAAACTAATACCTAATACACCCGGATCAGGCAGGTTTTGTCCATGGACGAAACACAGCAGATAACATACTCCGATTGTTGCCGGTCATGAGAAACCCCGCCCATGACGGCAAGATGGCGGGAGTACTTGCTGTGGATATTGAGAAGGTATTTGATAGCCTCGAGTGGGGGGTTCCTTTACACCGTGATGGCCAGGCCAGGCTTGGGGCCTGACTATATTGCATGGGTGCGGTTACTGTATACCAAACCTACAAACAGAGTGCGCACAGGGAGGATAATATCAGAAAGCTATGCGGTGGAGTGGGGCACTAGATAGAGCTGCCCCCTGTCTCCATTGCTGTTTGCGTTAGCGATGGAGCAACCAGCAGCTGCAGCTTGAGGGGGGAGGGAGGCCAGGGAATAACAGCAGGCGGGGGAAGGCACCGAATAGCCTTTGTATGCCGATGACCTGCTGCTTTTTTGAGGGGATATGCATAGGGACTTGCAGCGGGCCCCGCTGATGCTCTCTAAGTTCGGTACTCTTTCAGGACTGGGAGTAAACTGGGACAAGACCAGTTTGTTCCCACTGGGTCCTGCGGCAACGTCCCCTCTCGGGCTGAATGCAGTCATGTGGGAACCGCACCGTCTTTCTTATTTAGGGGTTAAGGTGTACCACAACCCACAGGACATCCTTGAGGGCAATGTGGGAAGGACCCTGAAGTCTGTCAGGACCAGTATGACTTTTTGGCAGACCCTGCTGTTGTGTGTAGCGGGTAGAGTGGCGCTTCTAAAAATGATAGTTCTGCCTATTATTTTACAGTCTTACCGATAAGGATACCCAGGGCAAACTTTAGGGATTGGAAGCACTAGTCATAGCATTCCTGTGGGGCAGTGGACGAAGGGGAGTGGCATTGGCCAAACTCCAAAGACAGTCCTTGGATGGAGGTCTGGCGGTCCCCGACTTTGAAGCCTATTATTTGGCGGCACAGCTCCAATGGCTTATACTGTGGATAGCAAGCAGACAGGACCCTGAGGCTTTAGTGAAACCATTCACCCTTCCGCGGCGAGGTTAACGGTGTGCTGTTGGGGAGTTGATGCAGCAGGACGGGGGACTCCGCTGAATTGAAAACCATGTTTCAATGCTGGATAAGCTGTTTATGCAAACGTAAGATAAAGACCCCCTAGTCCCCAGACCTTCCTCTGTTATCCATACTGGCATTGAAGCATCAGAGTAACTGGGAGGGGCTCCAAGCCTGGGTTGCGACAGGGGTACAGACATTAGGCACTCTGTTTAAGGAAGGGACAATGGCAACATCCGAGGACCTTAGAGCATAGTTTGATTTACCGGGGTCATTTTTTGCTCAATGGCTCAGGAACTGCCGGTATTCGGCCTCACTGGAGGGAGGGATTGGGAGAGCCCCCAACGCAGACAACTTGTTCCTATCTGATGACCTCCACAAGTAAGATGAAAGCGGTGAGAAATTTATATGGTGCATTACGAGCAGATAAGACCCTTGCATTTGCCCAACTTAGACTAAAATGGGAGAGAGATCTGGGCGCCAATATCCCTGACAAAGCATGGGAGCAAATACTGGAGGGCTTCCCCAAGATGACTAGAAATGCCAGATTTAAGCTTATTATCTTTTATGTGCTGCATCAAGCTTATTTAACCCCTGGTCAGATCAACAGTCACTTTGGCACGGACAGATGCTTCACTCTCCTCGTCACCATTTTAATATTGTCATGTTGTGTCATCCTGGTTATTGCAGCTCACGCTTTGCTATCTAAAATGCAGTTGTTTTATCAAACCAGTCTTTAAAACTCATACTGCTTCTTATTGTCATTTATATATGAGACCGAATTGTGAATGAGAGAACCGGATGCGACCTGAGTGACCACGACTTCCCTGAGAAGTATAATATGTCATGCACTCAGCTGCCCAATCATCTCTATATCTTGGTGGAGAAGAGGCACTGCTAGTTAGCCGGAGTAAAACCCAGATTTAGAGCAACAGGTGTCACCCGCAGTGGGTCAGACTCAGTCTCCCACACCGTGGGCGATCTTGCTGCTCCAAATCCATTAGTCTCCTTAGAATAATGAGAGCCTACGTGGCAGTACGATGGACAGTTGAGGATGAGGAATACACCGGTGTACAGGCCCCTAGTAGACCTCGCCACCCTGGAGGAGCGTCACATCATCCAGACCGATCGCCTGAACCGTGTGACCATAATGGAACTAGTGGCCCAGTTGGAGCCGGATCTGTTGCTTGTCATTCGCTATCCCAATGCCATCCCTCCCACAATTCAGTCCTCCATTACCTTGCCTCATGCTCCTTCCAGGTCTGAGTGGCCCTCTCAAGTGGAATGTCGCGTCCCATGTTCAGCAACATCCTGAGGGATGTACTGTGTGCCCTGATAAAGCATATGGCCAGCTACATCCGGTTCCCCTGACATGCAGAATTGTCCACTGTCAAGGCAGCATTCTACGCTGTGACACACGTCCCACGTCATTGGGGCCATTGATGGCACCCACATTGCCCTTGTGCCACCAAGAAGGAATAAACAGGTGTACATAAACCGCAAAAACTATTATTCAGTGAATTGGCAGGTGGTGTGTCTTGTGGACCAGTTCATCTCCCAGGTGATGGCGAGGTACCCTGGCTCTGTGCATGAGTCCTACATCCATTGGAACAGCAGCATCCCAAACATGATAACACCACTCCAGAGGGACTAGGCCTGGCTCATCCGTATGTAACCCTGCATATGTGTGCCCCTCAGCTCACTGCACCCTTGTGTCCCTGCCCTATTGCCCTCCCAGTCTTGATATGCCTCGTCCCTCTATGCACACAGGTGACTCTGGCTATTCCAACTTGCCCTGGCTCCTGGCACCGGTGAGGCATCCAACCTCAGCTGCAGAGGACCGTTACAATGAGGCTCACTGTTGTATCAGACATGTCATTGAGAGATGCTTTGGCCTGCTGAAGGCCAGGTTCTTCTGCTTGCATGTCTCCGGGGTGCCCTGCTCTACAACCCACAGAAGGTGTGCCAGATCATTGTGGCCTGCTGCATGCTGCACAATCTGGCCCTGAGGCATCACATTCCATTGCTGGATGCAGAGGAGGGGGTATCTGTGCCAGTGGCTGATGAAAGGGACATGGGGAGTGATGAAGAGGAGTATGATGAGGATGCAGCTGACTCCAGGGCGGAGCTGATTCATCATTACTTCGACTGAGATGCAGGTATATGTAAACTTAGTGGTATGTGTTCTCTACAACTGTCTGCTTTGTCCATATTGCCACCTGTTATCTGTGGCCACTGACAGTGTTGGTTGCAGTTCTGACTCTGGGTGGGTTGGTGGGGGTCACATGTGCCCATGACTGAGGTAGTCACAGTGTACAGGTCAGGCTTATAGTCAGGCAGGTATTGTGCTGGTACACTAGTGCTATCAATGTGAATGTACATTGTTCCCTGAGCTGCCAGTTCAAGTGCTATGTGTGTGCCACACATGGGTTGTTGCACCTGTGCAGCACTGTCCTGGGATTCAACATTGGCTGGAAGTGCTACATTGTTGTTGTTGGCAGTGGGTATGGGGTCAGGTCTGGTGTGGGGTGCTGTGAGGTTGGGACCATTGAATTGGTATGTGTTGTTTATGTGTGTTGGCACTGGCCATATGGTTGTGGACCTGACTGACATATCTGCCTTGGATACCTGTTCCTACAGTGCAATTGTGTGGAGTTGGCATCTGTGACTCCTACAGTGATTGTTGAACCTGTCTTTCTTTACTTTCAGGACATTGTTGTGGTGTTCTGTGCTCCATCCCTGGGCTGTTGCCTCCATTGACGCATATCTCCAGCCACAGCCTGCTCCAAGATCACCCTCCCAGCATTTTGCTCCTCCCTCTGTCACCCTCCCATGAATGTGCTAGGCGCTGAGTTGCCACTTGTACACGTATTGGCAGTTCCATGTGTACTCATGGTAAATAAATACGTAGACATGAACTGTGCTCAATTGCCATTTATTTGTGATGTTAAGTGTAAGGGGTGATGAGTGAGGTCATGGCAGTGGTCGTCATCAGAGTGGTGAGGCCAGCTATGGGTAGTCCAGGTCCAGTCTGCGGCTATGGGTAGACGGATATATTGGAGTCGACAGGGTGTCACAGTCACACACAAGGGAGAATGTTCAGGAGATGGTCACTTTCTGGCTCTACTCTGATGATCTCGTCCACCATGACTCGCAAATTGTCAGTGAACCATGGGTTCTTCTGGCGTGACATGTTGTGAGATGGGTATGTTGTGTGCGTGTCGGGTACAGCGCAGGGTATGTGGTGATGTGGGGGTGTTTGGCTGTGTGTGCTGGTGATCTGTGGTGTTGATTTGTTCAATGTGTGCTGTATGATCTTTGTTTGCTGTGTTTGGGATGTGCTCTGTCTCGGTTGTGGCAGTGATGTTAAGTGTAAGGGGTAATGAGTGAGGTCATGGCAGTGGAGGTCATCAGAGTGGTGAGGGCAGCTGTGGGCAGTCCAGGTCCAGTCTGCTGGCCATGGATAGACGGAGATATGGGAGTGGACAGTCGACAGGGTGTCACAGTCACACACAAGGGAGAATGTTCAACAAGAGGGTCTCTTTCTGGCAGTGGTTGTAGTCTGGCCATCATGTCTGGCTGGATGTCTACTTGAATGTCCTCGCTTGCGTGGGGGCCACAAGCTACAGGGGTGGGGTGCTGGTGTCCTGTGAGTCCTGTGGTGGGGCCTCCGTGCCACTGGCTGCTGCTGACATAGAGGGCTGTGATGGGATGTGGCCAGTAGTAGGGGTCTGCTGGTGGGTGGTGGACTCACGCATGATAGTGGTCAAGTCCTTGAGCACCCCTACTATAGAGGCCATGGTGGTATTGTGGGCCTGCCACTGCTGCATGGCCTTTTGATGGTATTGCCCCTGGAGCCGCTGGGTCTCCTGCACCGTAGTGAGGATCTGGACCACTGTGTCCTGGGTGTGCTGATATACACCCAGGACTTGGTTGAGGCCCTCCAGGGTAGTCAGTTGGTGTGGCTGTCCAGACCCTTGGGCCAAGGTTCCCCCCCACTGCCCCTGGGCCCCTGTGCCTGTACCCCTGGCACAGTGTGCCTACTCCCAGTAGCAGCAGGGCCTTCATTGTCTGGGGTGGGTGCCCTTAACTTTGGCCCCTGTACTATGGGGCATACTTCTGGTTGATGGGTCCCTGGTGCACAGGTTTGGGGTTCAGGGTCTGAATGTGGTGTTGTTGCCACAAGGATAGGGGTGTCTGGTGTGTCCAGGGTGGGTGTGCCATTGGTGGACTGTTAAGTGGCACCAGATGGCCCAGGCAAGTGGTCCTCATCCAGACATTCATTGGGGCCTTCATCCTGGGGAGGGATGTCTGAGCCTGGCACCCTCTGCAGGGTGTCAGGGGCAGGGGTTCCTGTGGATGGATAAGGTAGATGTTAGTTGTGTGACTATAGTTGTTGTGTCACCGTTGTGATGCATGCAGTGGCTCGACTTGTTTCCCAATGATAGCAATGACAGCTGCTGCACTGCAGACATTGATTTGGATTGGATTGTGGGAGCTGTAGTTCTACACATTGTGGTTGACATCAGTGCATTATGGGTGTGTGGGTAGGGGTGATAAGAGTGGGGTGGGGTGGCATACAGAGGAGGGGTGTGGGGTGTTTGGGATGGGGTGGGTTGCAGTGGTTTGGAGAGTAGTGGGGAGGCATGCTGGGCATGGGCGGTTGGTGCTTGGTAGTAGTGCTGACTTACCAGAGTCGAGGCCTCCACTGCTGCCAGTCAGGCTCTCGGGTACATGAAATCCAGGACCTTCTCCTCCCAGAATGTCAATTGTAGGGGAGGAGGTGGGGGCCCACCACTGGTCTTGTTACTGGCTATCCTCTGTCTGGATGCCATGGAACGGACTTTCCCCCTGAGGGAAGGTCCGGTAATAGCATTCTCTTTACTTCTTATACAACCCCCACTTAACCTCTAATACAAATTGACAGTGGGGATATATTCACTCAGCAGAGTAGTCACTGAGTCAAATGAGCTCCCTGCTATCTCTATGTAGGACAGCCCATGGTGCGTGGGTATGTGCCAACTGCACTGACCCTGTCGACAATTTGCTGGACCTGGGCTCCCATGAGCTGTGGCTCTACTCTGATGATCTCGTCCACCAAGACTCGCAACTTGTTGGTGAACCATGGGTGCTTCTGGTGTGACATGTTGTGGGGTGGGTATGTGGTGTGTGTGTTGGGTGCAGTGCAGGGTATGTGGTGATGTGGGGGTGTTTGGCTGTGTGTGCTGGTGATCTGTGGTGTTGATTTGTTCAATGTGTGCTGTATGATATTTGTTTGCTGTGTTTAGGATGTGCTCCGTCTCGGTTGTGGCAGTGGCTGCTCGTATTTGTCGCAAGTGATTGTTGGGGGGGATGTTATATGGTGGAGTGGTCAGGTGTGCGTGGTGTGTCTATGGTTATCAGGTGTGTGATTTTTTAACTAGCCAATGTGGTGTTGGCTACATTCGGATGTGTTGTTTTTTTCTGCTGCGGTCTGAACCGCCAACGGTGTAAACCATTCATGTTCCGCTGTGCTGGAGGTTGCCTCATAACATGACTGTCAAAATGGTGTCGGCATAGCGGGGCTGACGGTTGGTTAGTCACCCCATTATCCTGGGGTGGCCTGGCGGTGCTGGTTTTGTGTCTGTATTTGGGCTGTTTGTGTTTTGTGACCCGTAATATGGCGGTCGCTAAACCACTACCACATCCAGTATGGTGGTGCCATTTCGCACAGTGGTCTTGCCCGAAAACCACCAAACTCGCAATGAGTGCCTTAGTCTCTTTTCTGGAATTTGAAAATATCCACCAGGATGACACTGCAGGCTGTAGCCAACAACGGCTGTATGAAGCCAGGTCCCCTCGACGAAGACCCTCTTAACAGGGTTTGCTGCTGCTGAGAAAA
Organism: Pleurodeles waltl; assembly: GCF_031143425.1. Lineage (NCBI taxonomy): Eukaryota > Metazoa > Chordata > Amphibia > Caudata > Salamandridae > Pleurodeles > Pleurodeles waltl. The sequence continues at coordinate 1,220,588,476 of NC_090444.1, forward strand.
TAATTGCAGAAGCTATTGCAAATTCAGGCCGACGGGTGATGCACCTTGGGTAGTTTGGTGAGAAGATAGGTCCTGATCTCCTCCCCTTTCTCAAAGCATGTTTTAGCAGAACATTTTCTAAGTCCCAAATTTTGTATTTTGACCGGTTGGGCACCTTTAGCACCACTTCATTGAGTCTCTTACTCATTTGTATTTTGTAACATATAAAGCACACTACTTCAAGTAAAATTTTATTAAATTCCCATTTCAAGCTCCTTTCTTTCTGTAGACTCATATTCAATAGTTAGTTCAAGTTATCATAGTTGCTCTTTTAGGGCAAACATCCAATTTCTTAGGTCCTTCTTAATGCTATATGATGCCATATGATAGTATAATGCAGTGGCCTCTGATTGCCACCATGGATGCATCCAATTCTTTCAGTTGATTTGAGGAACTGCCACTATTTTCAGGAAAGTAGTTGCATCTCTTCCCCTGTAGTGCCCTTGAATGCTGGATCTTTCCTTGTTGTTACTTTGTGCCAGGAATGTATGCTTATTCTAGTCGCAGGTATAGAAGATTATGCTAGCTAAATTTGGATATGATTGACACTGATACATACACACAAACCAGAAATAAGTCCTAACCATCCAAAGTCTCCTCTACCAAAACACACCATTCACCTCAAACAATGTGTGCCTTGTGAATTTCCCAGTGTATGGATGGCACCACCCAAAGAAGTGTTCCTCTAGTGAGGGCAAAATAGGCTATAGAAAATACCTGGCCCCTCCTCCTTTTCTGTAATCCAATGCCCTTGTCTAATGAGAAATGTTTTTTTCTTGTCAAACAACTACTTGAACTTTTCACCTCTTGGGTAACTGGATTTCATGTCATTTAGTTCCACTGTTCATACCATGAAAGTGACAGGAACATATAATGCAAGGGCTCTATTCACAAAGGTAAACTTGGAGTAATCGCTGCACCTGGAGGGTACTCTCCACATCTGGAATGTAATCTCCACACTTGGGATAAATATTCCACCCTGAGTGTGGAGATTCCGCCCTGTGTGGGGACGTGGAGATACTACCTATAACTTACATATGTGAATAGCGAAAAGATGTGAACTAGACCAAAAGTCTTAAATTTACTTATGTGAATCAGGCCCCTAGAGAGCTGGAGATACAACTGTTTAAATATTGTAAGTTGACTTAGTTGATCAGAGTTTTAATACTAGCATTCTCTTTACTTCTTATTCTGCCCCCCTTAACCTCTAATACAAATTGACAGCAGAGATATATTCACTAAGCAGAGTAGTCACTGATCTACTTCAAATGAGCTCCCTACTATCTCTATGTAGGACAGTGAGTCCAGTAACAACATACATACAATGTTTTTCAAACACCCAACCTCCATGTAAGAGGCATAAGTGTATATAGGGAGAGAAACCAGCCTTTCTGAAAGAACACCTAACAAGGCACTACGTAGTACAATGGTGTAAGAACTTGAAATGACCAACCACAGTATGTGATCATATATTTTTACCATGTCTCTGCTTGATCTGTCTCAAAGGAGTTCATCTGCAGAGATCAATTTCATTCTAGAGAGAGCTCTGTTTTTTCTTGATGATTAGCCCGAGGACTGTGGCCGTTTTACTATGCAGCCAGAGGAATCGTTCAATAATCTACTATCCATTACAACATTCACTGCACTACATCAATTGCTGCTACCTTATCCATTTCAGCATCATCTTGTGATGCTTTCCTTATGTGGTGAGATTTGGCTTCCGTGAATGTTAGGAAATGCTGTGTAGGATTCGGGTGCATCATTTGTATATATCTGTATTCCCTATTTAGCCCCAGACTTCTTTAGGATCTGTGAACTTATATGACAGGCTGTCTACTAATATCTTTAGTTTTGATGGAAACATTAGCAAGTTTAATATTCCCATGTCACGAATGCCTGAAAAAGGCCTGCTGTTACAGCACTAGCATAATGTATTAAGGGTAGATCATTAGTTTGCTGTTTTTGATGGCTAAGTCACTTTTGTAGGATTACATCACTCTCTCTAAAAATATGTATTGGAGCTAGCACAGCTCATGGGGGCTGTCCTAGATGCCATGATAATATTGCTATTCTGTGTGCTTTTTGAGCTACATAAACGTTTGGGAAATCTTAAAATGCAACAGACGGGGCAAACAAGTTATCCATGAAGGTGACCATGTTTTTGTTAGTGATATCATTGGGAAGTCCCACCTCTCATATGTTATTTGGTCTAGATCTGCCTTTTCAATTGTATGTTCTATGTTACAAAACCTGCACCAGTTCAGTTAAGTCCGATGCCATTTTATGTAATGTTTCTGTGGTTGGCTGCAGGTTTCTTTCATTCTCCTCAATTTGGTTGGATTATTTTCTCTGGCTGTCATGCAGCAGTCCAGCATTCCCTACCACTGACTCTATTTGATTTCTAATGCTTCCCTCAAAGCGTCTATGTATTCCGGGACTTTGCCTAATCTACCATTTCATGTATTTTTGGCTTTTGAGCCTTCTTCAAGCATATTGCCAAAGATCTCAGATGTGCAAGCGGTAGTTACTCTTCAGCCAGGCTCCTTTTCTAGCATATAGATCTTGACCGATTTGGGCTTTTCCTATATTGTGTTAGCTTATGCTATGCCTGAGTTATACTTGCTATTGTAGCTACCATGTCTAAAGAACCGCTTCCCAATGTAGCAGTTCTCAGTATTCTGTGGTCTAGTATTAAAATGTCCATGAGTCAGTGCCACATTTTGCCCATACTTCTAGGCAACAGGCTGCTTCTGATGCAGAGGAGTGTTTCTGCTCAGTGAAATAACTGTTCCCTTTGTGAGTCCTCCTTGTAAAGGCTTGTTATCATCTTCCACCTCTGGCACCTGAGAATGACCCATACAAAACTCAGACAACTGACCCTCGGGTCAATCTAGTTAGCAAGGGATGAAGGCAAGCAGGTCAAGTCTTCCTTCTCAGACAGCAAGGCAGTCATTTAAGCAATAGCACATCTGCTAACAGCAGAAAAGTCCTTTTTCTGTAACCTCCATTGGTCCAGGAATGTTCTGATGAGTGGCTCTGGAGATGCAATATTTATATCCTAGTACCCGCCTGTGTGTGAGGGGATTTGCTACCTTATCCCTACATCTGGTTCTGAAAAGTTCATCCCCTTTCCTTGTCAAGGCTCCAAACTGTCTGGGGTTGATACACTGCAGGGCAGGCCTGGTGCCACATTCCTATGTGTGTGCATGAGACACAGACCTTTGAAGGTTAAATTGGGCTAAGTACACCTTCTGCCTATTCATCGTGCAAGGATGGTCCATCCTATCGACACCTAAGCCCCCTTTGTGGTATTGTCTGGTATCAATACACAGCTCCCAACAGCAGAGTCATTCACAGTCATGTGACCCATGACTCTGGCTGAAGACACATATAGTTGAGACAAAAACATTACAACCTTCTAAAAGTGGCATTTTCAGAATTCTAATCTAAAATCAGATTTTACCATTGAGTATGAACCATACATTTCTATGTGTTCCCAATCTAAAGTTAGCACTGATTACATTTTAGAAGGTAATCCAGTGTTAGTCAGTTGCTTACCCAATTGTAAAGAATAGGGACTCGTAGATAGCCCTTACTGCCAGAAGTGCTTGGCTCGCAGGGCTGATTTCATTTACTTTACATGGCAGTGCTCCTCGGTTCTCGCATTTTGGGCTGAAGTATTCAATACTACAGGACAGATTACTGACTATTACCCTCATAGGACCCCTCTGGTAGCTATACTAAGATATGTGAAAGATGTCTCGTTTGGCTTACACTCCTAACAGCTGTAATGCTCCTGCTGGCTAAAAGGAGAGGGGCTACGGACTGGGAATGGAGATCCTCTTCTCAAATGAAATGGTGGATGCATGATGCTGCATGTTACCAGGAGCAGGTCGGGGCACACTACGAGCTGATACCTATCAATCCACGCCACAAGAAATCTAGACCTCTTTCATTATTTACGTCTGATAGCAGACACAGAACTCTGAGAGGGGTGTGAAGATGTCCCACTGGTGACTGCGTAACTACAAGTGTTGTACTGTCATATTTAGAGGCCAGGTAAAAATAAGAATATGGTAGATGGGCCCACTACTGTGGATACTTTACATGCGCGTCTTGATGACTGGCTCTGCTGCTTCTAAATAGTTATCTTTGTGACATCCTCTGGGGTGACCGTATTGAAATGAATCTAATAGAATGAATTCCTATGTTAGAATGTTTATATCTGCATGTCTAGAATTTGTCCAATGCTGAGATGTAACTATGGGTACACTGTCTTGTGGGCTATTGAGGATTTGTTTGCTTAATTACAACATTTCAATAACTAAGGATAATAACAATAAGTATGGCCACATACCTGGGCCAGGCAGCCTCAGCAACTGGCCCTCGAACACCAAGCGGTTGGTCAGGGTCATTGTGGGTCACTACCCTAGTCTGCACTGGCTCTCAGCACCCAATCCCCAGCTATCCTCCATGGAAGCTGTTTCAATATAATTGCGACCACCGAACAATGAGCATCATCTCTGCAGGTGGAATCATTAGGTCATGGCTATACTTCCTTCTGGTTAGGTTTTTCCCCACACAAGGTAAGCAAAATATATTTGATAATCATGAAGGTGCCCTGTAGTTCATTTTCTTTGTAAATTGCTGCCAGTATCCATACCTACTTGGGTGGCAGGTGAGGTGCTTCTGTGCAAGACGTCCTGTGCCATGCTCAGATAACCAGGCACTCCCCCTCCCCAAAAAATCACCAATGTAATTTATGGAAGTTGCAGTTGTATTCACAAGAGTTTAGACGAGGGGGTGGATATTAATAACATTTATAATGATGAGGAGACCGAACTGAACTATAATCAACAAATTAATTTTAAAAAAAATCATAGAGCTGTGCATGCACTCAAGCGGTGAGAATTACCAAAATTCACACAATATGGTGTTGCACAAAAGGACCAAGGCCCACATTTATACTTTTTTATTGCCGCATTTGTGTCATTTTTGGACGCAAAAGTGGTGCAAACTTACAAACTACAATTGGATTTTGTAAGTTTGCGCTGCTTTTGCGTCAAAAAAATTACGCAATGTGCGGAGACTCCGAAGTCGTAAAGATAGTACTTGTAAAATACCTTTGGGAATAGCAAAAGTGTAAGTTTGCCTTTGTAATGAGGTCCTATCTATAGTGCTTGCAAAAAATACAGATGTTATGCAGAGAAATCTGCTATTTACATTTGCACATTGTTTACTCCATTTTCATTGCCAACAATGTAATACAAGTTATGTAGAGGCACAACGTTTAGCCTCCATGAGGTACAACACTCTTATTGGAACCCATCACCCTCAGGTGTGGATTACTAGAAGCCAGAAACTCAAGAGGATATTATTTTAAACTCTGTGACATGATAACAAAGATAAATCCAATATTGATAGAGCCAATCATATTTTAATGGGATAAATTGTCAAAGGTCCAAAAATGCAAATGTTTATCACTGTTTAGCTGTTTATTAGAGTTTGAAAAATATGTAATTCATGCATGTGGCATGCAGTCTTGAATTTTCATGTGCAGTCGAAAATGTAAGCAGAGAGCCTCATATCGGTACAACCACTATTATAGCCTTTCATCCTTAAATGTATTGTAGCAAGCATCCAAAACTTCAATTTCTAGCATAGATTGCAACAAGCATCCAAACGTTCCATTCAAAAAATGGATCAGCAAAAGCGTCCAAACCTTCCATCTCTAAAATAGATCTCAGCAAGTGTCCAAACCTTGCAAACATTCCATCTCTTCCATGTATCGTGGGAAATGTCCAGACCTTCCATCTCTAACTTGGATTGTAGCAAGTGTCCAAACCTTCCATCTCAAACATGGATTGGCAAAAGCGTCCAAACCTTCCATCTCTAAAATGGATCATAGCAAGAGTCCAATTCTTCCAAACATTCCATCTCTAACATGTATTGTGGCAAGAGCCCAAACCTTCCATCTCAAACATGGATTGTAGAAAGCTTCCTAACCTTCCATCTCTAACAAAGATCATAGCAAATGTCCAAACTTTCCATCTCTAACTTGGATTATAGCAAGCATCCAAACATTCCATCTCTAACATGGATCGTAGCAAATGTCCAAACCTTTTATCTCTAACATGGATGCTAACAAGTGGTCCAAACTTCCATCTCTATTATGGATCATAGCAAGTGTCCAAATCTTCCGTCTCAGACTCTAAAATGGATCATAGCAAGAGTCCAACCCTTCCAACTCTAAAATGGATCATAGTAAGGGTCCAAACATTCCAAACCTCCCATGTCTAACATGGATAGTAGCAAACGTCTGAACCTTCCATCTCTAACATGGATTTTAGCAAGCATCCAAAAATTTCATCTGAAATATAGATTGCAGAAAGCATCCAAACTTCAATCTCTTACATGGATTCTAGAATGCATCCAAACCTTCCATCCCTAACATGGACCATAGCAAGCATCCAAACCTTCCATCTTTCACATGCATTGTAGCAAGCGTCCAAACCTTCCATCTCTAACATGGATCACAGCAAGCGTCCAAACCTTCCATCTTTTACATGGATCGTAGCAAGCGTCCAAACCTTTGATCTCTAACATGATTGGTAGTAAGCATCCAAACGTTCCATCTCTAACATGGATCACAGCAGGCCTTCAAACCTCCCATCTCTAACATGGATTGCAGCAACTGTCCAAATCTTCCATCTCTAACATAAATCGTAGCAAGTGTCCAAACCATCCAACTCTAACATGGATTTTACTAAGCGTCTAAATCTTTAAACTCAAACATGGATCGTAGCAAGCGTCCAAAGCTTCCTTCTCTAACATGGATCATAGCAAGCGTCCAAACCTTCCATCTTTTACATGGATCGCAGCAGGCCTTCAAACCTTCTATCTCTAACATGGAATGCAGCAAGTGTCCAAACTTCCATCTCTAACATGAATCATAGCAAGTGTCCAAACCATCCAACTCTAACATGGATTTTACTAAGCGTCCAAATCTTTAAACTCAAACACTGGACCATAGCAAGCGTCCAAAGCTTCCATTGCTAACATAGATCGTCGCAAGCCTTCAAGCCTTCAATCTCTAACTAGGTTTGTAGCAAGCGTCCAAACCTTCAATCTCTAACATGAATCATAGCAAGCGCCCAAACCTTTCATCACAAACTTGGGTCATAGAAAGCATCCAAACCGTCCATCTTAAACATAGATCATAAAAAGTATCCCAAAAACTTCAGTCTCTACCATGGATCATTTGAAGCATCCAGAAACAATGGAAATTGAAATTTCCAATCTGATCATGATCATTCACGCTCTTCCTCTGCCATGAGACATGGTTCCACCATTGCACAGACATTGCCAGAGCTGTACTGCATAGGTGAGTTGTATTCACAGAGAGTGAGATAAAAGCAGTGGGAGAGCACCATGCGAACATCTGATTACAGTAGAAAATATCTGTAAACTTCTTTCAGCAATCAATAGTGCCCTTCCTGGCAGGGAAATACACCTGCTGCTTTTAGGTTCATAGACTGATGGGGAGGATTCCATTTGACCACACATTGGGAACCAACCCTACCTACTTCCTTCCAGCCATTTGGGGAGATCATAATGCTCTACCCTCTTTCGTGCTGTTAACCACTGGTTAGAGCCTAGAAATACTAATAGCTCAGGATTCACTCAGCCACCTGAGGAGTGTGTCTATTGTTTCTTAGTCAAACCTGTTCCAATTTAACACTAGAATATAAGTATCATAAATTCATGGGAATAATGGCCAGTTAACCTGTGTCACCTGAATCTTATTCTGAGTGCAAAATAGTTTGATCTCGTAATGGTAAATGTGACCTACAATGTTATTGGATACAATTAGCTGACTGCTTGATGGCATCACGCATGCCAAACAAGCCTGTCTGCTGTGTAAAACATAACAGCTCTGTCACATCAGAGACATAAGCGATTCAAGTTAGAGCAAAGATGGCACAACTTCAGATCAATGATTGTAGCACCATGGAGAATAATTGTGGCGATTATCACGACAGGTATGCCCTCTACAAAACTCCCTTAAAATGCCAATGCCTAGAATACTTACAATGGAAGTAGCAGTTGACTTCTTCGCCATTCGTACTCCTGGTCTATTTGCATGACCACAGAGCAACACACATGTAGAAAATCCATGACCTCGCCAGTAAATCACATGAGCTGGTCAAGTAATCCAAAAGTCACAAAACTAAAAAGCAGATTCATCAATATTTTGTACCAACACAAAGTCACACAAAGTGGCACAAAGTCTTGATAAACTATTTACTTTTCAGTGCAAGCTTTTTTCCTCTGCAAAGGAACCCCTTTCCTGGCACAAATGGTACCTAGCTTTTATTTGAGCTACCTTGCTTCAAGAAGGCGTTCATTGGTTGATACTTGTGCGTTCAAGCACAATCACCCACAGTTCTTGACACAGAATTGTCAGGCTGGACTTTGATAAAAAAATAATGACTCCATGAAGTAGGGTTTTATTTTTTCATAACATCTTATACATTGCATGATTGTCACTGCACTATACATCATATATCCAATGTTTAAAATATTTTAAATTTTGAACTCGGCATATGATTTTGTACTTGAAGGGTACTTCCGTTAATACATGAGTTAGCGCTGCCCTATTCTGTGCCCCTGAGCATGCACAAAACAAGGTTGCAATGATCCCTAGCTTTTCAGGATACCATACTCTGTATGTTGGGTCCTTTCTATTATCAATAATGCTGAGAGACCATATCAGTATAGGTGTCATCTACAAATCTGTTTAAGCAATGTATTATAGCATTCATGTATCGTAGACATGCTGTAAACAATACCAACTGTATCATCAACAGAATCTCAATGTAATTTGTAATCATCATTTTCACACAGTTTAAATATTATATTGGGTCAACAGCTACAGCTGGGTGCTGGAGATTATATGTTGAATGATGCAATAATATTTTCACCCACCATCAGCAAGACCCATGTCATCAATTGCTCTAACAGTGATGTTCTTTTGATAGGTTTGCAGGTGCCTAACAGTCACCGAATTGATGCCTTTTGTATGGTCTCTATTTTGGCTTTCACCATACGCTTTCAATAAAGCTCATGTCAGCCTGATGACATTTGGACCCTTTACACTCATTGAGCCCTAACGGGATGCATTATCATAGGCATTTCGGGTTGTGAATTTGACTGTGCGGAGGACAAACGCATTTATAGTACAAAGTGCTAAAATGGGTTACAGGATAAATAAACTAAACTCGGCAATGAAGATTGCTGAACGTCAGTGTTGTGGATCTCCAAATGTTAGGGTATCTCATGCCACTCAAACGACCGTCTTTGTAGAAAGAAGATATTCCATCCGACGGAAAAACAATGTGACTTTCTAGAAAATAAAAAAATATATAATATATTTGTTTCAAAATTGGTGAATACAGACCATGCCTATAAATAGACTTTTGAATTGGCTTTAGGGTCTGGTTCAGAGTTTGGTAGATTGAGGACATCTGTCAAAAAGTGGGATACTTTATGTGGCTATTTTGAGTGCATAACTTTCCTAGTACTCTTAAGGCCCATATTTATGGAAAGTTAGCGCTGCCTTAGCATAATGTTTTTTGCCGCAAAAGCATTGCTAACTTAACTACATATTTATATTTTGATGCTAGACCCAACTAGCATCAAAATATCTGAGTTATCACCATTTTCAGGAAGCGCCAACCTACCTTGCGTCAAATAGTGACAATGTTATGCAAGGTAGGCATTCCCTTCCTAAAATTGACGCTAGACCCCCAGCGCCATATTTACCTCCTGATGCTAAAATAATGTGCACCTATGAGGTGAACCTAAAGAATGACGTTAAGGCCAATTAGCGTCAAAATATAACACCTGGTCAGACCAGGCGTTAAAGTGCTGGTAGGCCCATTTCCATGGGGAAGCACAATGGAATGGGCACATAGATGCCCACCCCAACCCCCTGCATCACCACCACCCACACCACAGGGACACTACTGGAGGAGGGAGCCCATCCCAGGTAAGTGTATGTGTGTTGTGTGCCACTGGGGGGGGGGACTTACATGGGGCCCCCTGGCTGGCACTGGGTCGGTTGGAGTTGTCCTGGGAACACTGGTTCCCTGTGGTGAGCATTGGGGTTGTGGTAATGACTACAGTCTATACTTAGACAAGAGTAATTTTTTGGTTGTTTGTGCATTCAAAAAGGACGCTAGGCTGACTAGTGGCAGATCAATCTAGCGCCATTTTTGACCCACTTGCACCATTTTCCCTAACACCGTTCTGCACTAGCTAGAGTATTTTGTTCAAATGCTAGCCAGTCTTTAGCGCCAATGTAAGTTTTTTTTTTAAATATGGCACACGGATGGTGCTAGAGAATAGAGTTAGCTTGTGCTCATTTTTTTGATGCACAACTGTGCTAGCACCGTTGTGCATTGCTTTCCATAAATACGGACCTAAATAGGGTGGACAAGAGATCCGCCACTGCCAAATGTTGGGGACATGTCCAGCATCTATCAAACTCTAACCCAGACCATTGCTGTGGTATATGGTGTATGGTAAAAATAACCATATGACCATGAATGTAAATTGCTTTCCCTGTTAGAAAATAATTGGTACTGTGTGGGAGAAGTCATAAAATTGTGACGGCTATCAAGTTTAATATTTTTAGTTCATAATATAAAAGTAAAACAGTTAAAATAATCCAAAATATGCACGTATAGTATCCCACAAATATAACTATCTTCCTATGTTTCTAATAATATATGTAATTTGCATAAATATATTTATCTATTAATAATGAGACAGAATGTAACACGTTTGGTTTTATGCAGCAAACGAAAATGTATATTATTTCCTTTAGTTTTGTTTCAGTCCGTGATCCAACGTTTCTGAGAAATATAAGACTTTCTGTCTTAAAATTAATAGAACACTGCAAACATCTGTGCTCTGGGTTGCTTCTGATATAGCTGCATCAAACTGGATTTTGTTGTTATGCAAAATGGAAATAAACTTGACATTCACTGACAGCGATGTAGATTCAGAACGAATCTTTTAACTTTAACTATGTAAGCACTGCTGATCGATTTTTCAAGAATACTAACATGCCCTAAGCAAGGCCCTGGGCACTCGTTTTGGTCATATTACTTGTGACACTGCACTGACCTTCATGAACTCCTGTTAGCATTCAGCATCAATCAAGGCATCACGCTGGCCATGTGTTGGCACTCAGTTACAAAGAGTTGTTCCTGAGAGAATAATTCACAGAGGGTTGTCCTGAGAGAATAATTCACAGAGGGTTAGGGCAGTGACGGCAGCTTCATAAAACAAGCATTGACTGGTGGTGTGCTCCATATGCAGTAGTTGTGATAAGAAATACAATTTTCTGCATTTGTGGTGTTAGACCTGGCATCCTTGGGTTGGTTTCCCCTATCTTTTTGCCTCTGCTCCATGCATTTTTGACTATGTGCTGGACTTTCTTTTCGCTGGTTTGTTGTACTCTGGGCAATTTATCACTGCTGACCAGTTCTAAAGTGCAAGTGCGTCCTGTGTGAATTGTGATTATGACTGGTTATCCCTGATTGGCATACTTGATTTACTAGTAAGTCCCTAGTAAAGTGCACTAGAGGTGCCCAGGGCCTGTAAATCAAATGCTGCTAGTGGCCCTGCGAAACTGATTGTGCCACCCACATGAGTAGCCCTGTAAACATGCCTCAGACCTGCCTCTTCAGTGTGTGTGTGTGTGTGTGTGTGTGTGTGCAGCTCTGCACTGGCAATTTGACATGGCAAGTGTACCCAGTTTCCAGGCCCAAACCTCCCTTTTACTTCATGTAAGTCACCCCTAAGTTAGGTCCTAGGTTGCACCATGGGCATGGTGCAGTGTATTTAAAAGGTAGGACATATACTGGTGTGTTTTGCATGTACTGATAGTAAAATACTGCCAAATTCGTTTTTCTCTATTGCAAGGCTATCTCTGAAATAGGTTAACCCGGGGACTGCCTTTAAATATCTTTTAAGTGCAGTTTCCCATTGGGAGAAGATTGAGGTATGGAGTCAGGGTCTCTGAACTCACAATTTTAAAATACATCTTTTGATGGAGTTGGGTTTTATGTCTGTTTGAAACTGTTTGAAAATGCCACTTTTAGAAAGTTGGCATTTTCTTGGTTAACCTTTCTCTGCCTCTGCCTGCCTGTGGAATCCACATCTGGGTCAGACTGACAGTTGGAATGTTTGTGAATTCCCTCTAGACAGTGACACAAAAGTAGCTGAGTGTCCTGCATATCCTGATGAGTCTTCGGGGCTAGAGTGAGGAGGGAGGAGCTGACACTTCCACCTGAAAGAGCTGTGCCTGTCCTCACACAATGCAGTCTCCAGCCCCCTGGTGTGTGTCTAGGCAGGGTCAGGGCAAGGCAGGATCTTGTGAACAACAGAGACTTTTCTTTGAGGGTTGCCTACTTCAAAGGCAGGAATGAGTATAAGTAGTAGACCCAAAACCCCAGACTTATAGAACACTTCTAGATAAAGAGCAACCTCTGCTAAGGAGAAGAGCTGGAGGATGAGTACCCCCTTTGTTGTGTGTGCTTTGCTGGGTTGCCTGCAGTTGCTGCTTCAACCTTAGAAAGACTGGACTTTGCTGGGTATCCTGCCTGTGAAGTTTCTCCAACGGCATAGACTGAACCTGCCCCCTGTTGTGAAGTCTCTGAGTCATCAAAGACTTCATCTGCCAGCACTTGGGTTCTTCTGCTGGAAGTCCTGACTTGCTAAGTGTTGCAAATCCAGTCCCTGTGCCCTTAGAAGTGGAAACTGGTGACCTGCGGGGAAAAATCCACGCACCACTGTATGCGCATCAGAAAAGTCCTCCAGCAGAAAATTCAGAGCAGTGCATGCCTCGCGGCTGGTAAAATGACGCAGCACCTGTTCACAACACGGACTCCTCACACAGCGCATCAGAAATTTTGATGCAATTATCCTGGGTGTCAAAATCTTCAGACATCACTGGACGGACCCAAGGCTGCACACTAAAAATTGATGCACATCCTCCCTTGCAAGTAAAGATTCAACACACGCCCTCAATTGCGAGTAAGGAATTGACGCATCGCTTGCTTTTCTGATGCACCACTCCCCATGCGCCTTTATTTTTCAGGCATACCAGGTACTTTGTGCTAAAACAACTCATCCATTGATTTCTATGGATTAAGAGTTCTTTTACTTTAAAAATTCATATCTTTGCTTGTGTATGTTGTATTTTGGTTGTTTTGGTCTTGTTTGTTTTAGATAAATATTGGCTATTTTTCTAAACTGGTGTAGAGTCATTTTGTGGTGTTTTCACTGAGTTACTGTGTGTGTTGGTTCACATACTGTACACATTACCTCTAAGATAAGCCTGACTGCTTGTTCCAAGCTACCAGGGTGGTGGGCAGGGGTTATCCTAGGTGTGTATCTCCCTACCCTCCCTAGAGTGAGGGTCCCTGCTTGGACAGAGTGCAAACTGACTGCCAAACAGAGACCCATTTTGAACAAGTGGTAAGCATATTGGAAAAAAAGGGGATTGCAAAGAATGGGCACAAGTAATGTTTTGACATGTGTCCCTCTTGCTATGGGGTATCTTTCCTGATGAACAGTGTGCTGTATCACATCTTCAGTTTTTCATTTTCTTGTGATAGTTTTGATTCCATGTGAGGCACTAACTATATGAAATACCACAAGAAAATCACTCTTTGCATGCAAAATTGGGAGTTGATGGGAGTTGATGGGCTTTCTCATCTTGCTGTAAATTTAACGCCTGGCCTCTTTGCATTGTGAATCTTTCTTGTTTTTGTCATTCTCTTAGTTCCCTTCGGGGCTTGGTGTTGCGTGCTCTCTTCTCCTCTTCCTATTTATGTTACCAGCAGAGTCGTGGCTTATCTCTGAAGTCTTCTGAGACCCTCCTCATATCATATTACCCATCTGGCCTTTGGAGGGGGGGGATATCATTAATTTTCTTTGTTTGGCTTTCCTCACCTACACATTTGAAAGCAGCTATATATTCCTTGTTTCAACCTTCCCACTCAATGGCTATCATTTGCAATATAAAAAAATATTTTGCTTCATACACTTTCTTTAAAGATTCCACATTTATCTTACTCAAAATAATGACAGAGCCACATTGTCCTGTTCTAATTGACATATACTAATGCAGACCAAGGAACAGTATGGATACTATATTTCCAATAAATTTTGAACCAGATTCCACATTATTTATATTATTTGTTTTTAATTTTCTTTTAATTTTTAACTTTCTGTTTTGAGAAAGTCCCCACTTTATATTTTTGAATATATATTTTGAAGTGGTTACTTTCAAAGTAGGTTCCCAGTGCCTTTAGTCTTCCCTGAAGTCCAAAAAGATAAATAAGAGTATTTGATTATTGCTCATGTTAAAACATATATCTATTTAGTTTCAGTGAAAGGAGGAATTAAACAAGTGTGGTGTAAGCAAAATCCAAAGCACAATGAAAAAGGTAAAACAGCTCAGGTGAAGCCATGTGCTAAAAGCTGAGGTGAAGTCTTGTGCTAATTTCCTTTTTTTGTCAATTATAGAAGGCAACCACTTTTTTGACATATTAACACCAAATGTTTCTTTGAAGGCCAAACATTATTAAGAGGTGGGATCTAGAAAATCTCATACTGCTTGGCTTCTACCACATTGTTAACAATTCTGTTTTGTCAAATGTTTTGGATGGATTGGTAATCAATGTAAACACTAGTAGCTTTTTACTGCTGGTAGCATGCCTCAGGGGTAGGGATGATTACAGTTGCATAGCATTATCAGGTGTAGTGGCATTTCATCAGAATCATAGATTACAAGAAAAAAAGCCGTAGAGAAAAAAGGAAGTCAAGAGGAAGTTTTTCTAACTTTGCCTCAGTTTCTTTATTAAGGCAATCAGATGTCCTAGTAATCTTTTTGTCTAAAAATGTATTCACCTATGGGGCAGCAAGAGACTCAATGGCAGATAATGAAAGATGAACCCACAAAAGGATAGGTAATGTGTGTTTGTTGTGATGCTCAAAATGTGACTGAGACTTGCCTTAACAGCTTCAGAAAAGTAAAGGAATATTCCATTCATTTCCTGAGAAACAGACAAACTCAGCAATGTGTTCATGATCGTATAATGGATCTTCTTAAATAACACTGACAATCATTTGTTTCCTTTAACTATTGACTTGAAAAGGGAGGATGGGAAATGTATTAATACATGTTCATTGCTGGACAGTGGTGTCTATGGAATGCTCATTGATCAGGACTGGGTACTATGAATTATAAGATTTCAAAGAGAGTCTAAACCTCTGAAGTGATTCAAACTGTTGATGGTTCACCAATACCTTCAAGTCCAACACAGAAAGCCTCTTTGCTGATGAAGGTCTGTTTTGGAGCTTATAGAGTAGTACATTCCTTCAACATTATTGATTCTTCCAAATATTCTGTAATATTTGAAATTCCTTGTTGTTAGGACTGGAATTTCGGGTTATCAGAGTATAGATCCTGTACAAGCAGGAACCACCACTTCTAGTCAGGGTAAGCTAGATACACACTTATAAGTGACCTGTGCTCACCCTCTGGTAGCTTGACACAGAGCAGGCAGAGTTATCTAAAGAGGCAATGTGTAAAGTATTTGTGCAACACACACACATACACAGTAATACAATGAAAACACCACAAAAAGACTACACACAGGTTTGGAAAAATAGAGAATATTTGTCTGATAGAACGAGACCAAAACAACAAAAATACAATTACTAGAAGTTGAGATATGAATTTTTTTAAATTTGAAACCAAAAATAGTCCTTAGATGTCAATAACGCTAAAAGATTACTTGAGGTCTTGCTAGACGGGATAAATACAGAGTTTAGGCTGACAACGATGGAGGGGAGGCTGACTAACGGACTTACGCAGAGCCCAGTGAAAGCGTAACATACATGGAGCAAACCGTTGAGGAGCAATATGAAGGTGATGCGTCAGTTCCAATCAGCACAGTCAGGTCGATTTATCGGTGAGGAGCCTCGCTGCGAAGTCCTGCTTGGTACTGAATTTCATTAAGATGAAAGCAATGCTTTGTCGGCGAGCCGACACCGAGCATCGTTGTCGTGCCATGCAGGCTGTAAAAATGCTGTCATTGAACAGCCTGTGTATTGGCGTCAAAGGGTAATGCATCGGTTCTGATTAGTGCAAAGGTGATGATGCGTCCATTTTGTAGCAAAACAGCTTCAGACCCACTTTCAAGGTCCAGGACTTGAGAGGGCACCTCAGGCAAGGGTAGGACTCACAGAAAGCAGAGTTCAGCAGCCAAAGCAGGGTTGCAGGCAAGCTGTGATGTCCCTGAGACTGCAGGATAACAGAGGGCAAGCCAGCAAGCCTCTAGACTCACTCTGTGTCAGATGAGATGGTCCAGTCCTTCCTCAGCTGAGCAGATATCAGAAGGCGGCAGGTTAACTCATCAAGGCAGGGAGTAGTCCTCTTGGAAAGCAGTCCAGCAGTGTGGCACTCCTTGCAGCACAGCAGTCCTTACTCCAGGCAGAGTTCTTCCCAGGTCTAATGGTGGGGTCTGAGTTACCAATTGTTATACCCAAATGTGCCTTTGAAGTGGGGGTGACTTCAAGAAGGGTCTTTGAAGTGCGCAGTAGTCCTTTCTTCTTAGCCCTGGCTCCGGACAACCAGTAAGGGATAATTAGCCCTATATGTGGGGAAAGGCCCTTCCCTTCCCCATTCGAGTGTGTCAGCTCCCCTTCACCCTTTCTGCCCAGGAAGGCATATCAGAATGCAGATAAATGTAGATGAGTACTCAGACACACCGAAGTTTGTGGCTGTCTAGATGAAATGCACAAAGTGTAGCTGTCAACCTCCCCAGACGCAGTGAAATACAACTTTGGGAGTTTTTCACTTCCAGGACATGTAAAACTCAAAAGTGCATGTCCTGTCTTTTACGTACGTAGCACCCTGCCCAATTAGGCTACCTAGGGCCTGCCTCACTGGTGACTTATAAGTGACAAAAGGGAAGTCTAAGGCTTGGCAATTAGTTTTAAATACCAAGTCAAAGTGGCAGTGAAACTGCACACACAGGCTCTGCAGTGGCAGGTATATGGTATTCCACACAAGTAAATGAAATATGCCAATTGTGCATACACCAATGCTACCATGTTTAGGGGAAAAGTGCATGCACTTTAGCACTGATCAGCAGTAGTAAAGTGCTCAGAGTCCTAAGGCCAACAAAAACACATTAAGCAACAAGTGCAGGGTAAAATGCAAAAGGTTTTAGAGTGACCCTGCAGAAAGGGCCATTTCCAACACTCAGTAAATGAGGCACACTTAATTTTTCAACTGGTCTAGTAGAACAATATCGTTTTCCCACAGTTTTGTCATAATCATTTATGCTATGGTGCAAAAGTATGTGCATGTTGCAATCTCTATGTGTACCAATGCAGTGAAATAGAGAGACAGCAGGCAGTACTTAGTAAATATGGCTCTGTAATTTATTCTGCCCCCAGTACTATAATTTAGAAAATCTGCTCCTAACTTGCTAAAGTTCACAATTAAAACTGTTGTGGTATCATGGGATGATAGTTATCACTTTTCCATTACCTCCAAATGGTAGGCCATGCAAACTACATTGTTTGAGCTAAGGACTACCCCACCATTTTTCAGTGGAATTATCAAACAAGGATTTTTGAAAAGGTCACACTAACATAAATCCTCTACAATATAAATGTAAACATTTGTAACTTGGATCTCAAGGAACTCCACAAAAAAAAGGTCCCAACCCTACTAACCCCCCCATTTCTAGACAGAAAATGATCCATTGCGTGCTTTGACCATTAACATTACTACTCAAGTACAGGAATCAATAGAGGCCAGCATTTCAGATTACAATTTGCTCTCTGTACTACATCTTTGCAAATTATTTGCTGCACATCTTTTCTCCTCCAATTTACAACTTTTGCTGTACTGAGTGAACAGCATTCCACTATTTCCGAAACAGTAGTTTCACACACATTTCCAGTGCTAGTGTATGGCACACTTTGGATGCACTTTGCAAGCTCTAGTAGGTGTGTACTTTATGCCAACAGTCTTATTATCCCAAGAGTTTGGCTATGTCTCTTCAATATCTATCAGCATCCTGCAGCCACCCTTCTTCCTCACTATGTTAACAAGTATCCATTCATGATGATATCAACTGATTCTTAACTGGAACTAAAGCAAGGCTATTGTTGACATCTCACCCACTTGTTGGCTCTTGACTAACTTAAGTATTTCTGTAGAATGTTTAGATTTTGGTATCTACTAAACGTCGTTCTGATTGGCAAAGTAATGTGTGAACTGAAACTATTAGACATTGATACCATGGAATTATCCACCTTCTGGGGGTCCTATTTCTCTTGTGATGGGACTTAACAATTGCCTCCTTATTTCTTGATGGTTGACTCTGTAAGTGTTGGATAGTCTTCCACTGGCCTATGGCTTTGGTTGCTTTATTTGTTACTATCCCCTTATTCTCTCCCTTTATTGCTATTTTTAGCCTCCTGCAGCTGTGATTTTAGGTTTTATTGTTCCCTATTAAATCATTATTTTCAGGTGATAATTTATTGTGTTTGTACACATTTTTGGCCACAATTTTGCACTCACTTCCGGTGCATACGCTTTTGCACTACTTAATTTTTTACGTGTTAGTTTTGCAGTTCTTACACTCCTTTGAGCAT
Organism: Pleurodeles waltl; assembly: GCF_031143425.1. Lineage (NCBI taxonomy): Eukaryota > Metazoa > Chordata > Amphibia > Caudata > Salamandridae > Pleurodeles > Pleurodeles waltl. The sequence continues at coordinate 1,220,607,271 of NC_090444.1, forward strand.
ATATTGCACATGGGCCATGTCCAGCTTTTCATTGTCCTATTATTAAGCTTTATTTTGGCTTTTCCTTTCTTTTCCTATATGGTTTAATGGATCTATTTTAAGTACTCTCAGGCCTGTTTATCAAGGAGTTACTTGGAATTCAGGAATGTTATTGGTTCCTCATTGATGAGATAAAGGATTCCGCATGAATTTGAATTGTGGCTAATCTTCCTTTGGTGCCAGTTCAGTATCACGTGTTTTCTTCAAGTTTTACCAGGCCCAAGGTCTGCTCACTGTCACTTCAAATGGAATATGATTGTGCTTTATTAACTGAAGCAGAATTCATTTTGAAATTTTTTAACTTATTGGAAAAAGAGATGGAGATGCTAAAAACTTGTTCACAGATGAATTTGTATAATGGGTTAATTTTACCATCTTCCTTGTCTGTGGTATTTGCACAAAAAAATTACAATTAGCAGGACACAAAAATATAGGGCCTCATTACGACTTTGGCGGTCCTTTAACAGGACCGCCGAACCCTCTGCAGGCAAAAGACCGCTAGTACTGGGAGTCATTTGCCTCCCATATTAGGAGTGTGCTGCTGGGCCAGCGGGCAAAAACAGTGTTTTCACCCGCTGGCCCAGCGGAACACTAACCACAACATTGATGCTGGCTCATAATCGAGCCAGCGGAAATGTTGTGGTGCATCGGGTGTGACTGGGCTGTGCATAAGAGCCCCTGCACTTCCCATGCCAAGTGCATGGGCAGTGCAGGGGCCCCAGGCACCCCGATGACCAATTCTGCCAGCCTTTCATTGGCCGTGTTGACTGCCATGAAAAGGCTGGCAGATGGGGACTCATAATCCCCAGGGCAGTGCTGCCCTGGCAGATTGCACCCTGGCGGTGTTGGCAGTTGGACCGTGGCGGCTCCACCGCAGTCATAAAGAGGCAGTCGGACCGCCCTGTCTGTGACGGTCCGACTGCCATCGAGAGCCTTGTAATCAGGCCCATAGTGTCAAGATTCTTGGGATAACAAAAATATAAGGTAAAAACATCATTTTTAGGGTTGTTTTTAATATCATTGTCGTACATATTGATGTAGAAAATATTGATGCATAGGATACTGTTTTTAAGTGGTATTTAGTATATAATTTATTGTCATCTATTTGTTTCTTTTCTTTGTGATTTTAGCAATATATTTTTTTAAGTAAGAAATTATTGAAATTTTTACTTTTTAGTTGGGTTTATGTAAAGAAATATATATATTTCTTAGTAGGGGGATATTGGGTTTTTAGGGCGTAAGATTAGGGAACTTAAAAAAAAAGTATATTTTAAATTAAACTAATGTTATTAATTTCAAAGATGTGCAAATTAATAATTTAGAATTTTAAAATGTGTTTTGGTATAGTAATATGTATTATATTTTAATTTCATATTAAAGAAGCTATAGGTTAAAGGTAATAAATAAAAATGAAAAAGGTAAGTAGTATAAATTTAAAAGTACTTACCGAAAAGTTTAATAAATTTAAATATTTAGAAATAGTTTTAAATTTTAAATATTTTTTTACAACTTTTATAAAATTGTAGAATTATTTTACATTCTTTTGGTTTTAAACTTAAAAATATATTTTAACCAATAACATCTATTTAACTATTTTTTTGTGATTGTTAATTGTGTATTATGATTTTATTTGGCATTTTGTGGTTTAAGCTTTATAAATGGTAGTACATATTTTGAAAAATATTTTATTTATTACAGTTAATAAAATATGTTTTTATATTTTAAGATTTGCACATGTGTCTATAGGTTTACTATACCGCCCAAATGCTGGTATTCACCGGGGCTGACAGCGCGGTGGTTCGAGCAGAGCTCTGGCTACTCTGAAGCATATATAGGTTTGTAGCTTTGGTTACTGTGTTTTTCGATAAAACTTTATTTATTTTACAAAAAAAATGTGTGTGAGCATGGAGTATTGATTGTGTATTTCAAATGCTTAGTTTGTATTACCTTGTGTAAAATGTCATATTTTTGATTTATTAAAGCTCTCCTCTTTAGCATCTAGCACTTTCTGAACATAACCTTAGAATGAAGTGGGAACAGTAAATGTCACTCCTTTAGTGTCCAACACCTTGTTTTGTATCAGAGTGCAAATAGTAAATGTCACCCCTTCAGTGTTAACACCTTACCAAACTGGTGTAGATTGGTGTGGGAATAGTACATTTCATCCCCTTAGTGTCAAACATCTTCTTCAAATTGGTTCAGATTGGAGTGGGGATAATAAATGCCCACCTCCTTAGATCCCGTTAGTGTCAAACAGTTTTTAAAATTATTTATGTTGGAGTGTGGTTTAAGTTTAGATTTTTATTCAGAAATATTTATATTTTGTTTTCTTTGTATGTAGTAGAAATACTATCTTAGTAATATTGTTGGTGATCAGAAATATTATAAAAAATGTTTTTTGTATGTTTGTAAGCAATAACATTATTAACTACATTTGTGAATAATAAAGACATTTGCACATTTTTCTAACTTTATTTATGTTTTCAAACTTTATTGTTTATTTGTAAATTTTTTATCATAAAAATTCAAGTTAATAACCCCCAGGGTGCCTGGGGCGAGTTGGTCTTGGGGGCAGATGGGCCTATTTCTTTTAGGCCCATCTGCCCCCAAGGACGGCAGTAACCACCAATACGCCAGGGATTGATGTTCCCCTTTTTTGAGCTGGGGGTGCCCTCTTTCACCCCTTTGGCAAGGGTCCCCCCCTAAGGGGGGCACAGAGTTGTTGGCCATTTCCGCCCCCTTTGGGGGCAGGCCAACCCATTTGTTTTACACCCATCTGCCCCCAAAGGGGGCAGAATTCACTTGGGCACCAGGGATCCTGTGTGTCTGTTTTGTGTGGAGGGGCGGCACCTTTGGCAAGGTTCGCCCCCCAAAGGAGGCACGTTACTGATGGCCATTTCTGCCTTGGGGGCAGAACGGCCTATTTATTTTAGGCCCACCTGCCCCCAAGGGGGGCAGAAGCCACTGAGACGTCAGAGATTATTTATTTCTTTGTTGGTTCCCTTGGTTTTTTTGTGTGCTGGGGGCACCCCTTTGAGAAGGGTCACCCCCGAAGGGGGCACACAGCTGTAGGCCATTTCTGCACCCCTTGGGGGCAGATTGACCGATTTTTTTTAGGAATCCACTTAGACACCAGGGATTTTGTGTATGTGTGTTTTGTGTGGGGGGGCGGCCCCTTTGGCAAGGGTTGCCCCCCAAAGGGGGGCACATTACTGATGGCCATTTCTGCTCCCCTTGGGGGCAGATAGGCCTATTTTTTTAGGCCTATATGCCCCCAAGGGGGCAGAAGCCACCAAGACGTGAGGACATTTTTTTGTTGTTGTTCCCCTTAGTTTTGTGTGCTGGGGCACCCCCTTTCATCCCCTTTGGCAAGGGTTACCCCCCAAACAGGGTACAGAGCTGTTGCCCGTTTCTGCCCCTCTTGGGGGCAGATTGGCCTATTTTTTATGCCCATCTGCCACCAAGGGGGGCAGAATCCACTTAGGCACCAGGGATCTTGTGTTTGTTTGTGTGTTTTGTGGGGGGAGGGGCGCGACCCCTTTGGCAAGGGTCACCCCCCAAATGGGGGCACATTACTGATGGCCATTTCTACTCCCCTTGGGGGCAGATCAGCTGATTTTTTTTTTAAGCCTCATCTGCCCCCAAGGGGGGCAGAAGCCACTTAGGCACCAGGGACCATTTCTACGTTCTTGGTGGCGGAGTGTTTGTCAACTGGTGAAGTATTTGTATTTGTGATTATAACAGTTTATTTCTTCTTTTTGTTCTAGTTCAAAGCTTTTGCTTCCTTTGCTGTGGATCCTTGCGGTTTTGGCAGTAGTTGTCCTGCGGTTTGCATTGTTGCATGTTTTAGGTAAGTAAAAGCAATTTACTCCAAAGCAGTATTGTTGACATGCATGAATGACATGTTTGTAGGTGGTGTACTAAATGCAGGATTGTGTGTGAAATTGTCCTTAGATTTGAGCACCATGATATTTGTGTTGTCATTTGTCTAATTTTCTTTTTTCTTTTTTCCTTTTAGTGGGATATCATTGGTGATTGCTGTGTCTGTGCAGAGTAGTTGCTGGTGAGTAGCTTTTTCAGGCAAGTGAGTGGTATAGTATGTTAGTACATAACTCTTTGTGATAAAGCTACACTTTGTTTATTACTTATTTTGGTGCTAGTTGTTGTTGGCAATCCATTTGTTGTTAGAAAGGATCGTGGCTAGCCGCAGAGTGACCGCTCAGCAGGTTGTTGGCATGCTTTTTGAGTCATCTTCTGACCATGATTATGAGACTGACTCTGCATCTGAAGCAGAGGAGGGAGTGATAGATTTTGGCAGTGAGTTTTCTGTCCGAGAGGATTCTTCTGATGAGGAAGCCACTCTCAGTGAAAATGAAAAGCCTGTTTTGGAGGAGGACATTGATGTGCCAAGAGTGCAGCAGCCTGGGGCTGCAGGGTTTTCCATTAGAAGACTTGACACATGGATTGCCCCAAACATGGAACAGCCACAGTTACCTGCATTTACTGGTTTACCAGGGTACAGAGTCAATACGGAAAACCTTTTGCCTGTCAATTTCTTTCACTTGTTTATGGACGATGTATTTTTGGAAGAGATTGTTGAGCAGACTAATTTGTATACGGAGCAAAATTTTGAGGGACAACGCTGCCAGACTTAGGCCTCAGTCTAGAGCTACTCAGTGGGTTCCCACATATCTGGAAGAGATGAAAAAGTTTTTAGGTGTTACTTATTTGATGGGGTTGATAAGGAAACCGTCACTGACTTCTTATTGGTCTACTAGTCCCTTGATGGCAATGGCTATATTTCCTGCAACTATGACTCGTAATCGCTATTTGCTTCTTCTTCGTATGCTGCATTTTGTAGACAATGCTTTAGCCTTGCCACGAGATCACCCTGATTGTGACCTTCTTTTTAAGATTAGGCCTGTCCTTGATCATTTTGTAGATCGTTTTTCAGAGGTCTAGGTTCCAGGCAAAGAGATAAGTGTGAACGAGCCTTTGGTCCTGTTCAAGGGGCGTTTAGTTTTTAAGCAGTACATTCCTAGTAAGAGGGAATAGTATGGAATTTAAATTGTAAATGCTGTCAGAAAGTAGTACAGGATATGTGTATAATTTCTGGGTCTACACTGGTATGGATTCCAGTATTGACCCCCCTGGTTGTCCGCCCACTTTTGGAGTTAGCGAGAAAATAGTGTGGGAACTTGGTAGACAACTGTTTAACAAAGGTCACCATTTGTACATAGATAATTTCTACATTGGAGTGCAGTTGTTCAAGGAGTTGTTTAGAGTGGACACTGTTGATTGTGGCACAATCCATTGTATCTGGAAAGGCTACCCAAGGAAGCTTGTCTGTAAAAAACTTGAGGGGACAGTGCAGTGCCTTGCGGAATAATGAGCTGCTAGCTCTGAAATTTTCAGACAGGGGGATGTGTACATGCTATCTACCATCCATGATGAGAGTACTTCCCCTGTGACTGTTTGGGGTCAGGTTGCCGAAGTGCGCAAACCTGCGTGCATTTTGGACTACAATAGGCACATGGGTGGTGTTGATAGAGTAGATCAGATGTTGGAACCTGACACTGCTCTTCGTAAGGCTTACGTGTGGTATAAAAAGTTGGCCCTACATTTGTTTCATTTGGCAACTTTTAATACTTTTATTGAGTCAAGGATGAAATTTGTTAAATTTCAGGAGTCAGTGACAGAGAGCCTTTTTGTGGTGTAACAGGCAAGAGTTCCTCGAGTAGCAGTGGTGGAGGATGTGGCTAGATTGAAAGATCACCACTTTCCAGATCACATTCCTCCCACTCCCAAAAAAGACTTACCCACTAAGAAATGTAGAGTATGTGCCCAAAGAGGTATCCTGAGGAAGAGGCAGATGTACTGCCCCGATTGCCCTTCAAAGCCTGGGCTGTGTGTGGCCGGCTGTTTCAGGAGTTATCACACCCAAAAAATAATTGGGGAAATACCATGAGCGTAAACTGCCTATTATATTTTCATATGTTCAGTTTCATGGTTGTCATTAATGTCATGTATTTACTTAGAGCTTTTGTGTTTGTAGTTTTGTACTTATTTTATAATTAGTTTGTGGTTTCTTTGTTGTTTATTAAAAAAAAAAGTGATGGTGTGCGTGGGGTGGCGCTTGGCTGGCGGTGTGTGTGGAGTGGCGCTTGGCTGGCGGTGTGTGTGGAGTTGTGCTTGGCTGGTGGTGTGCGTGGAGTGGCACCTGGCTGGCGGCGTGCGTGGGGTGGCGCTTGGCTGTCGGTGTGTGTAGAGTGGCGCTTGGCTGGTGGTGTGCGTGGAGTGGCGCTTGGCTGGTGGTGTGTGTGGAGTGGTGCTTGGTTGGCGGTGTGTGTGGAGTGGCGCTTTGCTGGCGGTGTGTGTGGATTGGCTTGGCTGGCAGTGTGTGTGAAGTGGCGCTTAGTTGGCAGTGTGTGTGGAGTGGCACTTGGCTGGTGGTATGCGTGGAGTGGCGCTTGGCGGGGGTGTGTGTGGAGTGGTGCTAGGCTGGTGGTGTGTGTAGAGTGGCGCTTGGATGGTGGTGACAGCCAAATGTCAGTCCACACACTCCCATCAGTTAGTGTGATTGCTGTATCAGGCATGTGGGCATATGTAAGTGATGGGCCCTTGAGTGGCGCTGTCTCTCGATCTAAGTGTTGTAATATGCTGGGCCCATGGCTGGTGGCGTCAATGGTCTTGTGCATGTCATGTATGAAAGGTGTGTGAATGGACTGTAAAATGGTTGGTGCCTTGACGTGGCTTTACAGCTCACGAGCTGTGAGTCATTGGTTCAGTTTTTTGGCCTTTCAGTTATTAACAGTGCATTTAAATTTTGTGAAATCTCTTGTTAATAAAATTTGATCTACTGTACCATCACTCACCCTTGTACCATCCAACCAGTATGTGTGGTAAAAATGACAAAACCTACTCCGCTGTAATCAGGCATCGCAGCACACTTGTGACATGCTAGGTGTCTCAGGTGGGACCCCAATGATGAAGCATGCTACCAACTTGGTTGGTGGGTGAGGGGTCTTTTTAACGTAACCTAAGTGTGTTTCTTTTCACAATTTTACTGGTTGGCACATCACAGACATACGTGGACGCATCAAAATGATATATTACAAAACTACCTGTGTTTGGGGGGTAGTGGGTACCTATGATTTTGGTCCTGGGTGCAGCCTTCATCTAGAAAAACCTACCAAACCCATCCATTTTTTAAAACTAGACACCCCAAGGAGTCCAGGGAGGTGTGGCTTGCATGGTTCCCCCAACATTTTCTTATCCAGACTCCTCTGCAAACCTCAACATTTGCTTAAAAAAGCAAATTTTCCTGACTTTTCTTTGTAGGATCACCTCTCTGGCACACAATACCTACTCCCCAGCTTCCCCTCAGTCTCCCAAGTAAAATGACACCTCACTTGTGTGGGTTCCCAAAGCAGAGTCAGCCTAAAGATGTATAAAAGAAGAATATGTGCTGTGCTATCCCCTCAATCTCTACAGGTTTTTGGCCTTTTTCTGTTGCAGCCACCTGGCCCACCCACACAAGTGAGGTACAATTTTCATCAGGAGACTTGGGGGAACGCTGGATGGAAGGAAATTTGTGGCTCTTCTCAGGTCCTAGAACTTTCTGTCACCGAAATGTGAAGAAAAAGTGTTTTTTTAGCCAAATTTTGACGTTTGCAATGGATTCTGGGTAAGAAAACACTGGGGGATCACTGCAAGTCACACTTCCCTGGATTCCCTCGGGAGCCTAGTTTTCAGAAATGTTTGGCTTTGGTAGGTTTCCCTATAGGGCTACTGAGCCCAGGACCAAAAACACAGGTGCCCTCCCTCCCCTAAAAAACTGTTTTTTTGTGATAATTTCGATATGTCCACATTGTGTTTTGGGGCATTTCCGGTCGCTGGCACTAGGCCTACCCACACAAGTGTGGTATAATTTTTATCAGGAGACTTGGGGGAACGCTGGGTGGAAGGAAATTTGTGGCTCCTCTCAGATTACAGAACTTTCTGTCACTGAAATGTGAGGAAAAAGTGTTTTTTTAGGCAAATTTTGAGGTTCGCAAAGGATTCAGGGTAACAGAACCTGGTGAGAGCCCCAAAAGTGACCCCATCTTGGATTCCCCTAGGTGTCTAGTTTACAAAAATGCACAGGTTTGGTAGGTTTCCCTAGGTTCCGGCTGAGCTAGAGGCCAAATTTCACAGCTAGGCACTTTGCAAAAAACAACTCTGTTTTCTTTGGGAAAATGTGATGTGTCCACGTTGTTTTGGGGCATTTCCTGACACGGGCGCTAGACCTACCCACACAAGTGAGGTACCATTTTTATCTGGAGACTTGGGGGAGAACATGGAATAGCAAAACAAGTGTTATTGCCCCTTGCCTTTCTCTGGATTTTTTCCTTCCAAATGTAAGACAGTTTGTAAAAAAGATGTCTATTTCAGAAATGCCCTGTAATTCACATGCTAGTATGGGTACCCCGGAATTCAGAGATGTGCAAATAACCACTGCTTCTCAACACCTTATCTTGTGCTCATTTTAGAAATACAAAGGTTTTCTTGATACCTATTTTTCACTCTTTATATTTCAGCAAATGAATTGGTGAATACCCGGTATAGAATGAAAACCCACTGCAAGGTGCAGCTCATTTATTGGCTCTGGGTACCTAGGGTTCTTGATGAACCTACAAGCCCTATATATCCCCACAACCAGAAGAGTACAGCAGACATAATGGTATATTGCTTTCAACAATCTGACATCGCAGGAAAAAGGTACAGAGTAAAACATAGAGAAAAAGTGACGTTTTTTTACCTCAATTTCAATATTTTTTTATTTCAGCTGTTTTTTTCTGTAGGAAACCCTTGTAGGATCTACACAAATTACTCATTGCTGAATTCAGAATTTTGTCTACTTGTCAGAAATGTTTAGCTTTCTGGGATACAACATTGGTTTCACACCCATTTCTTTCACTAACTGGAAGGAGGCAAAAGCACAACAAATTGTAAAAATGGGGTATGTTGCAGTAAAATGCCAGAATTGTGTTGAAAAATTGGGTTTTCTGATTCAAGTCTGCCTGTTCCTGAAAGCTGGGAAGCTGGTAATTTTAGTACTGCAAACCCTTTGTTGATGCCATTTTCAAGGAAAAAACCACAGGCCTTCTTCTGCAGCCCTTTTTTCCCATTAAAAAAAAAGAAAAAAAAAACATTTTTGATCTATTTTGGCTAATTTCCTGGTCTCCTTCAGGGCAACCCACAAACTCTGGGTACCTCTAGAATCCCTAGGATGTTGGAAAAAAAGGACGCAAATTTGGTGTGGGTAGCTTATGTGGGCAAAAAGTTATGAGGGTCTAAATGCGAACTGCCCCAAATAGCCAAAACAAGGCCTGCCACCTGAGGGGGAAAAGGCCTGGCAGCAAAGGGCTTAATAAACATTTATAAAAAATGTAGGTAAATAAAATAGTATTTTTTAAAATAAAAAAATGTAAAATATATTTAAATCTGTGAGAAATTGGGCTGTTGGTTGAATGGGGTGTGAGCCCTGGTCAACCAGCAACCACAGTTCTTGTCAAGGTAAGGCAAAGCAAACCCCAAATTAACCTATGCTCAACCTTTGGTAACTTGGAACAGAGTAGGCAGGCTTAACTTGAAGACAATGTGTAAAGTGTTTGTGCAACACGTCAAACAGTAACACAGTGAAAACACCACTCAAAATTGATTCCTCACCAGGTTAGGAAAAGAGAACTTAATTTAATAAATAAAATAAAACAAGATGAAAAAGACAAGAATCCAATCAGAACTTGAGTTATGAATTTTTAAAGACTAAGCTTTAGACTAGGGCCTAAAAAAAAAAGTGCCAACCTGAGATATTTTGTCACACCAGACAAGGACAATGTCGAATTTTCAGGCTAACTGCAATGGAGCGTGGGCTGACTACAGGGAACTAGTGGGACCCGCTGAACATAGTATCTTAAATCCTAGTTTCAGAGCATTGCGTGCATACAAGTAAAAGATGCATCAGGCAACCGAGACAATGCCTCAGTTCCAAGATGCAGCGAGGCTGTTGTGTGAGGTCCTGTTGCATCAATGTCAGGAATCTCATGGATGGGGCTTATGATGCAAAGGCCGGTGTGGGGAGGCACTGAGCAGCTGAGGAGATTCATCTTTTCTGATGAGTGGTAAAGATGTGATGCCGAGCTTTGGCATCATTGTTTTGGCTGCCATTGATGTGGGTAGGAAGGACATGCTCCAGGTAAGCATCTCAAAGCGGCGGTTCATAAGGCGAAGCGCTGGGTCCGATCCATGCAGCTGTGGTGATGCGTTGGTTCTGCTCAAGGATGCTTAGTTGAGGAGATGCATCAGTTCTCCTGGTAAGCACCTCAAGCCCACTTCCAACCGTCCAACACTGGAGTGGCACCACTTGGCAGGATAGACTCACAGATGGCAAGTCCAGATGCAGAAGCAGACTGGTTGGAAGCATTCTATGCAAGTCAGCTAGCCTTTCTAGTCATTCGGTCTGGCTTGAAGACATGCAGGTCCAGTCCTTCTCACTTCCATGCAAGAGGGCAGCAGGCAATAGGTCAGCACAGCAAAGCAGGGGTCCAGCAGAGTGGCAGAACTTCAACAGCACAGCAGCCCTTCTTCCTGGCATGCTAGCCACAGATCCAGAAGTACATGGAAGTGGTGGTGCCTGAGATCCAGTTCTTATCTGTAGTGATGCCTTTGATGTGGGGGGAGACTTCAAAGACATGCCTTTGAAGTGCACAGATGTCCTGCCATCCCTTTCCTGGCTCCAGACTAACTACCGGCAAGAAAACTGCAAATTTCTAAAGGCTTCATTGAGAATTGCAATTAAAAATTTGGCTTCACCATAAGCCAGGATTTTAAATCATGATTGCAGAGACACCAAACTTGAAGGGTTTATCTCTTCCCATTTGGAAATTACGCTTATGAAGTATGACAGGTCAATTCCAAAGTTAATCTATGGGAGACATAGACATTGCAGTGGTTAAAAGCTAATTTAAGAGTTTTTCACCACCAGGACATGTAAAACTAAAATATATATGCCCCACTTTTTAAATACATGGTACACTGCCCTCTGTGCTGTCCAGGTACTACCCTGGGGTGACATATGTGTTCAAAACAAAGGTTTGGGCATGAGAAAAATATATATTTGCCAGGTTGAAATGGCAGTTCAAAAACTGCACAAATAGGCTCTACAATGGCTGGCCTTAAACATGTTTAAAGGACTACTTAAGTGATGGCACTATCAGTGCTACAATCCCACTAGTAGAATTTAATTTACAGGACAAGGGCACTTGTAGTGCACTGTTAAACTTGACATCCTTGGCATGGTCTCCCCTAACTTTTTGCCTCTGTTTCCCAGGTTGTTGATGTGTGCTGGACTCTGTTTTTGCTGTTTGTGTTACTCTGGGCACTTTACCACTGCTATCCAGTGTGAAAGTGCAAGTGCTCCTATGTAAAATGTATGTGTAATTGGATTTCCATGATTGGCATATTTGATTTACTGCTAAGTTCCTAGTACAGTGCACTAGAGGTGCCCGAGGCCTGTAACTCAAATGCTACTAGTGGGTCTGCAGCACTGGTTGTGCCACCCACATTAGTAGCTCTGTAAACATGGCTCAGACCTGCCACTGCAGTGTTAAAGTGTCAATTCAACTTGGCAAGTGGACCCACTTGCAAGGCCTAAACCTTCCCTTTTCTTACATGTAAGACATCCCTAAGGTAGGCCCTAGGTAGCCACATGGGCAGGGTGCCATGTATGGTTAAGGTAGGATATATACTGATGTGATTTATATGTCCTGACAGTGAAATACTGCCAAATAATTTTTTCCCTTTTGCAAAGCCTATTTCTCTCATAGGTTAACATGGGGGCTGCCTCTAAATATGATTAAAGTGTAGATTCCCTTTAGCAGCAGATAGACATATGGAGTTTGGGGTCTCTCAACTCACAATTTAAAAAGACGTCTGTTAGTAAAGTCGGTTTTGTTGTGTATTTGAAAATGCCACTTTTAGAAAGTAGGCATTTTCTTGCTTAAACCATTCTGTGACTCTGCCTGTTTGTGGATTCCCTGTCTGGGTTAGTTTGACAGTTGAGCTGTTTTCACCTCTCTGTAGACAGTGACACAAAGGGAGCTGGGGTGTAGCCTTCGTATTCTGATGAGCCATCTGTGCTACAAGGGAGGCGAGGAGTGGTCACTCACACCTCAAAGGGCTGTGCCTACCCTCACACAATGCATTCTCCAACCCCCTGGTGTGTCTCTGGAGCCTGGCCTGGGCAAGGCAGGATCTCACAAACAAGACGGACGTTCCTTTGAAGTAAGCCTACTTCAAAGGCAGAAAGTGGTGTAAGAAGAGCACCCAAACCCCTGAAAATTAGATCACTTCTGGAATCAAGAGAAACCTCTGCCAAGGAGAAGAGCTGAGGAGCTGCGAAGAAGGACTGCCCTTCCTGTAACTGTGCTTTTTGGAGCTGTACTGCAATTGCTGCTTCTGCCTTTGGAAGGAATCAAAGACTGGACTTTGTTGTGCATTCCTGCTTGTGAAGAATCTCCAAGGGCTTGAACTGAGCTTGCTCCTGTTGTTGAAGTCTCAGGGCCATCAAAGACTTCCCCTGCCAGCACCTGGACTCTCTGCTGAGACTCCTGCCCTGCTAAGTGGTGCCATATCCAGTTCCTGGGCCCTTGAACGGTGAAGCTGGCAGACCAAGACTGAACATCCATGCACAGACCGGCGTGCGGGGAATTTTTTTGACACACCTTCCGAGACACGGCTGAGAAACGAAGCACCGCTGGGCGCGCCTGAAATCTATGCTCCACCTGCATTGTGGCTGGAAGATTGATGCAGCGTGGCTGGAGAAACAACACGCAACACCCGCTAACGGATACTGATAATGATGCTGACTCCACGCAGGGCGGTTTTGTGATACCGTGCAACCGGATTTTCAATGCAACATCGCTGGGCACGGAAAAACAACCCAAAGCCTGCCCGTACTGAGATGCCTGTCCAGATTGACGCATCACTCTCTTGCAGGAGAGGGAAAATGACGCACGCCTACCTGACCGGAGGAGGAATGACACACGGTCCTGCTTGCGAGTGAGAAATCAACACATCACTGGCCTTTTCCGACGCACACTCTCCTGTGAGATGTTATTTTGACGCAACCCAGGTACTTTTGTACGCTAACAACGTTCTCACTGTTTTGTAAAGGATTTAAGACTCTTTTGCTTTTCAGATTCATAATTTGACTTGTGTGTGTTGGATTTTTGTTGTTTAGGTCTTGTTTTGTTTAGATAAATATTATCTATTTTTCTAAACCTGTGTTGTGTCATTTTGCAGTGTTTTCACTGAGTTACTCTGTGTGTTGGTACAAATACTTTACACCTTGCTTCTGAAGTTAAGCCTGCCTGCTTGTGCTACACTACCAGGGGGTGAGTGGGGGTTAACTGAGGGTGGTTCTCCTTTACCCTGACTAGAGTGAGGGTCCTTGCTTGGACAGGAGGTAACCTGACTGCCAACCAAAGACCCCATTTCTAATATGCACTTTACCAGGAACTTATAATTAAATTAAATATGCCAATTGGGTTTATGCTACTGTTACCATGTTTTAGTGAAAGAGCACAAGCACTTTAGCACTGGTTAGCAGTGGCAAAAGGGCAGAATGGTAAGGCCAGCAAAAACATACTCAACAAAGTTTAGGTGAAAACACATCAGGTATGGGTGGTTTAACACAATGCTGTACATTTTCAGCTTTTATTTTTCACTGTTTAACAGATTTTTAACATTAACATTTCTTACATTTTTGTATACATTTTTCAGCATTATTGTAGCGTACCTTTTTAGTCTATATTGAACAATTGTATGTATTTTATGCTAATATTCAATTTATAGTTTACAATGGAATTTACATTTTATCACAACATTTTATATGTTTAATAATTTTTCCACATATATTTATACATTTTTACAAACTTTTACAATATGTGTGTTTCATTTCTATGGAGAGATAGTGTTTTTTAGTTTCACTTAGTGACCTTTCTTTACTACTACCTTCTATTTTGTAAACTGTGTTATTTTTAGGTCGCTGTAAGGTTTTGCTGTTCTTCTGAACATGTAAGTTCTTTTTGAAGGATTTGTTAGGGGTTTTGAGGGTAGGTGGTTTAGGGGAGAGGTCTACAATTAAGTTATAGTGTTGCTTGTGGGTTTGTTATATATTTATATGTATTAGTGTTACTCTTTTTCACTAGTTTGTAGTTTTGGCTTTTCGTACTCTATTTTAGTAATCTATTGCTATGTTATGATAAATTGTGTTATGTTAGATATATTTTAATGACTAACTGTTATGTATATGTATTTTTGGAAATGTAATGTGTTTTGCTGGTGGGATTTTTAATGTACTTTACAGGTTTTTGTCAACAAGCGTGTCCTATGGCCATTGCTAATGTACAATTTTTAAGGAAATAATTTTTGGGTTATAATAAATCAATGCTTTTTACTTTGATTTCCTTTTCTCCAATTTCCTTGAGTGTTTCCTTTTTTTTGATCACTTTTTAAGGTTTTCTATGGTTCCTAAATAGCTTGGATTGATTGGCAGGATTTCCTTTGGATTCATCGAATTTTAGTATTTTGGTAAGTTTTTTTGGACACTATTTTTCCCACTTTTGGCAGATTTCTATTTTTATTACATGGATACAGAGAAAGATCTACTTCTAGAAAACAGGAATTTTTATATATTCATTGTGTTTTGGGTGGGAAATTTGATAGAATATTGTTTATATAGAAACATTATGTGACCATTACATAGAAACTTTGGTTTATTTGCTGTAATTGTGTATGCAATGGATTGAATTTGTTTTTACCTTTCATGATTACTGACAGTTACATTTTGTTAGAAAATAATCTATTTATTATTATATTATGTCAGTCTTCATTCTCATTGGAATTTTAATTCATTTTTTGACTGATGCAATAAAATAATGTATTTATTATTCTAAATAAAAAAAGATTTGATATGTTGGTTAGAATTTGTTATAGTTTTTCAGGACTATGGTAGGTTACTATTTATTTTATATTATGCTTACTCTTTTGTTATTTGTGAAGAGTTTGAAATTAAATTGTAGCACTTGTACATTCCTTTGATTTGTTTGACTTCACCATTCAAAGTTATTGGTGCCTTTGCTTTTTTGCAATGCTTCAATAAATTTGTAAAGTATAGTTTGCATTCTGCCTAGTGTGGATTGGAAGGCATTGTGCCATCATTCTACTACATTGTTTGTTTTGGCTTCCTGTGCCAAGCTGCTGTCATTCATAGACATTTCACCATGGTATTTGGAATATGGGTTGGTGTCTGTGTCTAGATCGATGCAGTCTTCCAACCCAAGTGCCATTAAAATAGTTTGTTAGGGGAATAAGGGCCTGATTACAACTTTGGTGGTCCTGGGACCATCATGTTGGTGGCAACCCCCATCCTGCTGCAGTGTTGGCAGTCTGACTGCTGTATCATGATGCATGTGGTTACATAGACAAAAGCCCGCCGCGGTCGTACAGAAACTCCAGCAAATCTAGACAGCTGCATTAGCAAGTTAGGCCAGTGCTTCTGTTGAAGGGTGGACTGCCAGTGCAACTGCCATTCCAGTTACGAGGTGGCGTTTCCCTGACATCACTATGACGGTCCAACCACCACATCTGAGCAGACAGAAAGGGAGGCATACATGGCTGAAACTCACCAGTACTCAGCTTCACACATCCAGTGCAGCCACGGAGCTGATCGTACATGCACTTCCGCTGCTTGTGCTGCTAGATGATGATCAAAACTGACGCCGTTGTGGATGCAACCAACAGTAAGTCAAGCACTGACCAATTACCAACAGCTCCACAGCAAATCAATGCCCCACAATGGACCTGGCATGGGGTATGTGGTCCTTGGGCCAAACATATTTTGGGTGTCTTTGTTCAGAGTTGCACTCAACATATGACCCAATCACAGCCCAATGATGCCCTCTTTGGTCAGGTCAATGACACCACACAGGCACACTCTTCTGAATTGTAAATGTGTACACAAACAAAATTCAGGGAAAGTTATGTGTCCATATCATTTTGCCACACAATAGCAACACATCATCAGTATCCCTCCTATAAATCTAAGTGACACCCTTACATTGTTCACATGCCATGGCCGGTTAAAAAGTAGACTTGTATGGATGTGTCATAAAACTGAATCCCACCTTCTCTGCTAAATCTCCTTTATGGACTTCCACAGATCACCCACATTTCAAGATAATGCAAAATAGTTAGTGTTTGAAACATCTAAAGGTAACAATGTAAACAATCCCTATAGAATAGGAATGCCTGTACAAGGGGGACCCCTGGAAGAATGGTTCCCTGGGCCACATACTACTTTACACACTCCTCGAAACCACTATCTGCACAGGAAATGTGGCTTGATTTATATCAGGGAC
Organism: Pleurodeles waltl; assembly: GCF_031143425.1. Taxonomy (NCBI): domain Eukaryota; kingdom Metazoa; phylum Chordata; class Amphibia; order Caudata; family Salamandridae; genus Pleurodeles; species Pleurodeles waltl. The sequence goes on from NC_090444.1 coordinate 1,220,623,773, forward strand.
AACCAATAGTATAACCAAGTGCCAAACATATGTGAAAAATATGTAAGTGCAAGTCATGAAAGCAAACACAGCAGTAACAGTGTGGGTCACACATTTAGTTAAAGTAGGGGAAAGGTACCCACACGAAAATGGACACGTCCATTAAAATGTATACAAAGGTATGACAACTGAACACCCTACATGTGTGGGCAAACAAATCCCTATCTTGCACATACTAAACAAATGTCCAATCTACATCATAGGGAGAAAGGGAACCCAATTGATGTTGACAGTGGCCAAGCCAAGATGAAATACTTACCATATGAAATACCACCCAATGCAATGTCAGCCTCAATATGATTACATCCCATACATCCATCCATTGTACATTTCCACTTGTCCTGGTTCACTCCAGCACTGGTTCTAAGGTCATATCATACCAACCACATCAAATGGGTCATCAATTGGGGTGAAACAAATACAACTGTAGTCGTACATCCCAAAGTATCCATGAGCATTCAAATGGTAGAAAAGTAATGGGAGGAGTAATGTGTAAGAAAACCAGCAACCTCTTTTATTATTTGAAAACAATAAACACATGTAGCTAAGGCCAATGGTAATATAGCTGGTCCAGCATATTGCTGTGCCACTTAACTTGCCTCTCAGGACACTGCCGTGGGAGCCTCACTAGGATGGGGCATCTAGTGGGAAGTCCAGGTACCTCAATGAGGGGGGCTGTTTTGGGATTGGTGGGTTTGATTTTGTGAGTGGTGGGCCTGAGTTTGGGAGGGGGTATGACTGGGTTCAGTGAGGGGGTCATCTGTCATAAAGGAGGACTTGAATGTGGAAAGGGTGGTTGGGGTATGGCTGCGGTCCCTTTGGCGCTAAGAGGGGTTGTTTTTACAAGGGTAAGTGGAGGAACAAACATCAAACTTTCTTTAGGGAAATGGGTAGGGTATTCAGAAGAAATTAGGGGTTGCGAGATTAAGGAAGTGGAAGTGTCAGGTGTGTGTGTGAGTGTTACTGCTGCTGCTGTCTGTGTGTCTGGTGTTTATGTTTTGTAAGTGTCTTGTGTGTGAGTGTGGGTTTTGCATCTCTTTGTGGTATGTGATGTGTATGTGCTAGGTATGCTGGGAGTGGTGGATGTGTCTGTTGGAATAGATGTGGTGTTTGGAGGTATGGTGGAGTGATGCCTGGGTCTATTTGTGTGGGTGTGGTATCTGGGGGTATGGTTGGAGTGGTGGAAGTGCCTGTTGGTGTGGGTTTTGTGTCTGGTAGAATGGGGTGGTTTGTGATTCTGTGGGTATGGCTGCAGTGTCTGGGGGTATGATGTGTTTGTGTGTTTTGTGCTATTTTGGTTTATGCATGATACTTGGGGCTGTTGAGGTGTGTGTGTGCTTATGTGTGAGTGAGCTTGGGAAAGGTGTGGGAACAGGGAAATTGGATGGAGAAGAGGCAGGTGGTATGGTGGAAGTATGGGATGGATGGTAGGCTACTGTGAGGGAGGAGGCCAGAGCCTGAAAGATTTCTGAGCCTGAAAAGATCTCTGTAGGGCAGACATGGAACTGTGAATGCCTTCCAGGTAGGCTATCATCTGTTGCAGGTAGCTGCCCTGCACCTGGATGGCATTCAGTAGTGCTGTCTGACCCACAGAGATGTTTCTCAGGAGGTCAATAGCCTCCTTACTCAGAGCAGCAGGGGGTGAGGTGTCTTGAGCAAAGGAGACAGCTCCCCTCTTGGGTGAGAGGGCCCAGCCAACTGGGTGGGGAACAACAGGGAGGGTGGAGATGGTAGTGGGGAGTAGACAAGGATGATGTAGGAACTAGTTCTGCATGTCCCACCACCACTAGGAAGTGTCCACCGGAGCTGGATTCAGACAACAATGATGTAGAGTTGGTGTCCCTGGGGACACTCCCCTCACCCTCTGGGCCACTGGGTTCCTGGATGTCTATGGTGTCCCAACCAGAGGTACCATGGTCAGATTCCTCCCCACTGATGTCGGCCCTGTCTCCTCTGCATGCATGGGATGATGCTGAAATAACAAATGCAAATAGGTTTATTGCATGTGCCAGAACACACTTGACCAACAGTAAATATCTCAGAACACTGCTATAATGTACACTAGACTCCAGCTATAAGGTCCACTAAAGTGGCCTCAACATTTGCAAAGCCACATACATGCATGCTACATGAACTTCGCAACATACACTGGAGACAAGCTGCTCAAAATGTCTGGGTTACGTGGCCACAAATATCTGCAGCACAATAAAACAGCTAGGCCTGGGGAAATCACCAGTTGTGACTGGTACTAGTGAGAACCCAATTCTAACATTGCATATCTAAAAGCCACCAGTCTATTGAATGTGTTTGAGGCTGAGAGACACTCCTTTTCCTGAAGAGGTGGTTTAATGTGTTTTTCAATGGGAAAGCACATCACTGTACCTAATTTTCATGCAAACACAAATTACAATCTATTACTGAGTGTACACACTCACATATGATTCACACATCTATGCATGTCACTCCGTGATGCATGTCAACAGTCAGTTAAGGATTCTTCACCAATAAACATGTGCAAATCACTAAGTTTAATAAAGCCACATCAATGGTATGGAAATGCACATTGTGAATAAGTACTGTAGGCCTACCTGTCATGTCCTTCATTGCTTAAGCAATTAGACATGACAAATGACATTGAGTAATGGATTAGGGTATGTACGACCCACCAACCAATCTTGACACACATGAACTGTATGCCCTGCACATACAACTATTTTCCAATTAATTCTTGCATGCACACATGTGCTGGAATCAGACATCGTCCCATGAAGACAGGTTCATCATGTGGGAAACAGTATTGGGAATAATAGTACTAAAGTGAAATGTACACATGCCAACATGTAGGCACAAATAATGTTGGCAATAGTGCTGTTAGCCAACTCATGTAACTGTGCGTTCCCCATGTACTAAGGGACATTATTGCTGTGTGACTGCACTATATGCCATGTCACATGAATGAAGGCCACCATCACATGAGACACAGTAGTGAGGTACCAACACTCATGACACACTGAAGACAATTGGCCTGTTGTGTACAAATGTCACCCACAACATCAAACAACATGAACTGATTGATTACTGTACTCAGTCATATGTCTGCTCAATATACCATATTGGTAGTGGACTAGACTCTGTTGTGTACTTGGTAATTTGGACAGTAGGCAAGGCACATAAGAATGCAGCTAATACCAGACTTACACAAACAAAAGCTCTCCTTGTCTGTCGCACATGGGCCACCTCCAATATTCAGGGGGAAATGGCTTGGCCTCTCTTAATTAAGTAAATAGCCCCAAAAGAGAGAAAAGAAACCGAGTTAATAACCACACAGGAATTTTGCAGATTCTCTAATTCTACAAAAAGTTAGAGCTTGTTGTAGATTATATATTGATATATGATACAGGTTTTCAAAGTATGTGGTGATGAGGGTATGAATGTGGTTTGAGTGTATATATGGAGTACAGCTAGATGATGCATATGGTTCTTACCAAAATACAACAGTTTTATGATACAGTTCTAGTGTATCTTAAGAATAGTAAAAATTTAAAATATGTATACTGTGTGTATATTTGGAAGGTTTAGAATGGATTCATATATGTTATATTTGTTGTAAAAAAAGTCATTTTGCCATATATTCCTTATGAGTGCAGACCTGCGAGATCCACCCATACATGGTTTAGGGTAGCCTTGGGTGATGTTTTTGTATGTTAATGGAAAGATGCAACAGGTGAGGGGCTTACCTTGGTCACCATACAAAATGTAGGCAATGAAAACGCATTCATGTCTACTATTAGTTTTAAAAAGTCATTTTGGGAGCATCTAAGGTTCTGCATGTCCACAGGGAGTTTACCTTCAGCATCAGTTGCATTGCCACAGTACCTCTTCCTCAGCCTGGGCTATGGCCCCTATTGGGAAGGCCTTTGACAGGCCTTGCTCTCTACAGGATGAGCATACTGAACCAAAATGAACATCACATTTCCATCACTTCAGTGCACAAAAGTACATCCTGTGACCATCATAAATGTAAACTCAAGGCACTTTGAAGGGGTCAGTGAGGTTTAGATAGCTCTCGGACAACAGTTTGCCAAGGCCTGATCTGGGCTGAGTGACATGTGTAACTGTACACATTGCTAACATCCTCCTTAACTGCTTCTGAAAGTATACATACACAGCTTATGTTGTAATGCAAATACATGTATTTTCTCATTTACCATCATCTGATCATCACATATATCATTGTTACAGTGGAAAGTTTACTTGCATAGACATGTGAAGGCACCAGAAGGAAGATCTAGGGCTTGGGGGTCGTGGCCAAGGATCCAGAGATGGCGCACGCCTGAATTTCTCGCTCCGGAGGGGCCGGCGAGAAAACGTTAAAAAGCGCACCTTCTCCGGGCCGATCGGGGTCCGCGCGGAGGTGTTACACTGACAGCGGTAACCAGGCGTGGTCGGGCCCCCGTGGCGACCCCGGAGAGTGCTGAGGGGCGAAACTGGCCCGGCCGCGAGGACAAGTGCCGGAGGCCTGGTCGCGCGGCTGAAGCCGCTGGCTTGCGTTGGGCCACGGACTGACGCGGCTTGAGGGCGGACAGCCCGAAAACAGCGGGGGACTCCGGTCGAGTCTCCCCGCTGCAGCGGGGGTGCCGGCGGGGGCCCGGGGGCACAAGTGAGGACGCGCCCCGTTGGGCGGTGGAGCAGCATTGCTCCTGGATGCGGGCGGCCCCCTGAAAGTACTGGGGCCGGCCCGCGATCGAGATTGTGGCCTCGCGCTGGACTACGGGCCGAGGGCGGTCAGCCCGAAGACAGCGGGGGACTCCGGACGAGTCTCCCCGCTACAGCGGAGGTGCCGGTAGGGGTCTGGGGGCCCAATTGAACATACGCCCCGTCGGGCGGCGGGGCGGCGGGGCGGCGCTGCTCCTGAACGCAAGCGCAGTCCCTAAGAGTGCTGGGGCCGGCCGGCCGGCCGGAATGAGATAGAGCAGCACAATGCCGGGGTGGCGGCACGGCCCATGGGCATGCTGTGGGGCCGCTCGACCGGCGGAGGAGCGCTGGGCCCTGGCAATTATTAAAGAAGAGGAGAGAGCGGCAGACAACGGACCCTGGTGAGCCCTTGTGGGCACTGAGGAGATCGTGGTGGGCCAGGCTGGCCGATTGAGGTGGGAACCGGAATGAGGCGGCCCGGGGCCGCGCTGATCCGAGACTCCTGGGAGCTGGCCTAGAGACAGGGGCGGGCCGACCCCCCTGACAGGATCAAGCCAGCGAAGCGAAAGGAACAACCGGTGGTGCTGGTGAGTGGCGGATCGCGCCCCATGGGGGGAGCGATGGGCGGATTGCCCAGCAGATGGAATTTGTGCCCTGGAGCACCAGCGACCCCTGAATGAGCAGTATGGTGGACAGCATATCAGAGGAGAATAGACCCAGAGGGGTGGCTGAGGGTGCCTAGATGTGATTTTGGTGCAACAAGGAGAGCAAGAGGGAGGCAGTATCGGAACCAAGAGGAAGGGTGACTGGGACGGGCCTAAGACGTACTAAAGGGCCCGGAGCTGAAGAGACTAGCAGCTAAACATAAAGCGCCAACGCGGAGCCCCCAGCGCCGCAACCCGAAAACAGCAGGTTCCGGCGGGGTGCAGGGATCCTACTAAGGACTAACCAGGGACAAAGGTGCGGCCTACGGAGAGTGGGGCGTGAAGACCCGGAGAGGAGTTAAAGATACCGCTGGGCTGCTGTCGGGGCTTCTGGGGTGCGACCCTCCGCCTGTCCGATGCCCCCCAAGAGCCGCCACAAGAACAAAACCATGGACACCGCGGCTCTGACTGAGTGGGGGGAGTCGGGCCCGCAGGACCACACACAGATCAAAGTGCAGGATACCCTAGATAAAATACTCGGGGCGATTGAGGACACAAAGACAACGTTGCAGCGGGAGATCAGCCAAGTCGCGGTTGAGGTGAGTCTGCTGAGAGCGGATCACCACAAACTGGTAGACAGAGTCAAAGAGACAGAAACCGCACTGGCGGACATCGCACCGAAACAGAAAGACCTGGCGGCCGAAGTGACTTCCCTTGTCGACAGAGTGACGCGCCTCGAAAAGAGAGCTGAAAATGCGGAGGGAAGGAACAGAAGGAATAATGTACGCGTAGTGGGCCTCCCGGAGGGGGCCAAGGGGACGAACATGGCTGAATTCCTGGAGAAGTGGTTCAGTACGACAGTGGCGCCTGGGCGCAACTCCTTTCTACACACTGGAGTGGGCGCACCGAGTGCCTGCGAGACCCCTTGCTCCTGGTAGGCCCCCCCGGGCTGTGATCGCTAAACTGTTACACTACAGAGACACCCTCCTGCAGAGGGCCAGAGAATCGGGCCCATTTAAAGTGGCAAACGGGGAGGTGACACTATTCCCAGACTTTACTCTGGAGGTACAAAGCAAGAGAGCTTCGTTTCTGACAGTCAAGAGAGCCCTAAGAGAAGAAGGAATCCAGTACTCGCTTCTCTACCCAGCCAGATTAAGAGTGATGCTGGAAGGGAAGACAACGTTCCTCCAGTCCCCTGAGGAGGCGTGGGAGTGGCTGGAGACACATAGCTCCCAGGCGGGGAGGCCCACAGGAGAGGGCCCGCCTGGGAGCAGAGCTCGCGGGCTCCGAAGGGACGGAGGCCCAGAGACCGCCGACGATTGCCACCCACACAAACACAGAAGGAGAAAGGCAGGAAGGAAGCCCTGGAAGCGGCGGCACGCATGGGTGGTGAGGCGTCCCCCCAGGAAGGTTCTGAGGAGGAGTCGGACGACACACTGGTGTCCTCTGCTGGAGACCTGGAGCGTTCAGCACGTGCCCCGAAGGTGACCCCACAGACAGCTGGTGAACTTGGCTAGCCTGGATCTGCAGAAGGCCCCGGAGATAAGGCATGTCTGGGAACTAACGGCCCCTCCGGACCTGGCCACCCCCGGACCAGAACCTCGCCTATCTAACAGACTGGCGAGTACTGCTGATAAGTGGTTGAACAAGTTGCCCTGTTGCACAGTTTGCTGGGCAACCTACAGGTTAAGAGGCGTCCTGGGGACCGGGAGTTGGGATACACAGTTACAAGTTAATATGGCAAAGTGGGTGGTGGAAACTGATTATAGCAAAAACCTGAACATACGAAAGAACAAATCCAAGGCTTGGGAGAGCCGGGGACATTGTCACCAGACTGATATTATGAGATGGCAGACTACAATCTTTTGACATGGAACGTTAGGGGGATGGGCACACCAGCTAAAAGACACAAAATACTCTCCTATTTAAAGAGAAGGGGTGTACAGGGGGCATTACTGCAGGAGACTCATCCGGCACCCGGGGAGGGAGAGAGACTGAGACGCAGATGGAGGGGGCAGGTATTTGCATCGGAATATTCAGCCTATGCAAGAGGCGTATTGGTATGGATCAGAGCGGGGGTCCCTTTCACAATAATCTCTTCCAACATAGACCGGGAGGGAAGATTCTTGATATTAGAGGGGAGGCTACATGGTGTACCGATAGTCTTGAGTTGGATATATGCCCCCAACCAAGACCAGGCACCCTTCATGACGGGCCTGTCGAGCCACCTCACACGTCAATGCACCGGAGAGCTATTAATAGGGGGGGACTTCAAAGCAGTACTAGACATAACCATGGACAGGTCTATCCCGCCTTTACAGGGGGCAGCGACAATTAAAACAGCCAAAAGGTTAGGCGAGTGGTTGGGCACGTGGGGGTTGGCGGATGTCTGGCGAGAGCATCACCCAACTGATAGAGACTACTCATACTACTCGGGTCTCCACCGGGTGCATACTAGAATTGACAGAGTGGTCTGCACTGCAGGCCTGATAAATAACATGATACGCTCAGAATATCTAGCCCGCACCCTGTCTGACCATAATCCCTTGCTATTAACGATGAGGGTGTCGGAGGATAGACCCCCCATACCGTCATGGAGACTGTCCCCCTCAGCACTTGAAGACCAGGCATATAGGGAGGCCCTGCACTGCCACCTAGCAGAATACATTGAGACGAACAGGGGGTCCACCCCCTCTAGGGCCACGGAGTGGGAAGCACTCAAGGTGGTGACGAGGGGCTACTGCTTGGGACAGTCAGTGGGGGTGAAGCGCACGCTTGAAAAGGAACTGACTGCCCTAGAGAAGGATATGCATGAGGGAGAGTCGGGACAAGGAACTGCAGCTCAGGAGAATGAAGAATACAACCGTGTCCGCAGAGAACATTCCCGGATTGAAGAACAGCTTAGGTGCCACAATATGCAAAAATACTTAGCATCCCTACAATCGGAGGAGGGCAGATCGGGGAGACTGTTAGCGTGGCTGGTGCGCCCAGGGGGGCATGGTGAACCTATTACGTGTGTACTAGATGGGGAAGGATCTCGCAGGCTCAGACCGGGCCCCATAAATGACGCATTTAGGGAATACTTTATGCATTTATATGGGAAGCCTAACGACCTGCAGACGGAGACCTTCGATTGGTACTTACAGCAAACTCCACTGCCAACACTGAACACAGAGGAGAGAGATAGCCTGGGGGGACCAGTGTCAGTGGAGGAAGTAAGCGAGGCCATTGCGCAGTTAGCACCTGGGAAGACCCCTGGAACAGATGGTCTCCCCATGGATTTTTACAAAAAATACAAGTCCCTGCTGGCTCCCCAGCTGACAGAGATGTATGCGGAGGCACTGCACCATGGAGAACTACTGCGCACGCTGCGGGAGGCATTGGTGGTGCCACTTCCCAAGACAAATGTCAGGGAAGCATCGGTGACGGACTTTAGACCCTTATCAATGCTAAACAGCGACTTTAAGATTCTTAGCAAGATTATGTCCGGTCGGCTGCTCCCCCTTATGACCAAGCTAGTGCACGCTGACCAGAACGGTTTTGTTCCTGGCCGCAGTACCTCCCTGAATCTGAGACGGGTTTTCACTGTTTTGCACATGCCCAAGGACCTGAAACCACCAACGGGGGTCTTGCTCGCGGTAGACTTCGAGAAGGCCTTCAACTCTATCAGGTGGGACTATCTAAGGACTGTGATGCTAAAAATGGGACTGGGGGAGGAGTGGGTGAAATGGGTGGACCTGTTGTATTCATCCCCGCTAGCAAGAGTAAAGACCGGTAAAACGATCTCCAGTGCATACCCAGTATACCGGGGAACCAGGCAGGGTTGCCCCTTGTCCCCACTACTATTTGCCCTGGCAATTGAGCCCCTAGCATCGCAGCTGAGGCATGAAGGCGCGGGTAAGGGAATCGTCTGGGGTCCGACTGAGCATATTGTCTCTCTGTATGCCGATGACATACTTCTCTACCTGAGGGACGGGTCGAGTGGACTCACGTGGGCGTTGGGGATCCTGGAAGACTTCAGGGGTTTATCCAGACTTCGCCTTAATCGAAGGAAAACATTTGTGTTCCCCGTGCTGTCAGGCAGCGCACGCCCTGATGCATGCCCAGCGGATGTAAACTGGGCCCCGCGGACTTTTAAATACCTGGGCATACAAATATTTCACGAACTGAGCAACCTCAGGGATTGTAATCTTGGCAGGACACTCAGATCCCTGCGCTCCTCGGTAGGGTTCTGGCGTTCATTGAAACTAACAATAATGGCCAGAGTGGCGCTCTCAAAAATGATTATGCTTCCCCGCCTCCTCTACTACTTTGCTAACTTACCACTACAGGTCCCCTCTGCATGGTTCCGCGAGTTGAACGCTCTGCTTAGAGAGCTGATATGGGATGAGGGTCGCAGGAGAACGGCGCTCTCGACCATCTGTAGGCCGACCCATCTGGGGGGTCTGGGTGCCCCTGACTTCGAGGCTTATTACTTGGCATCCCAGTTACAATGGGTGGCTGGCTGGCTGGCGGACAGGGGACAGCTGGACCTGAGTACCGCACACGGGGTAATAGACACAGCTCGGATAGTAGCATGTATGGCAGGCAGGAAGGTTGCCCCCATAAGGGAGAACATAATGTGCAATGTGGCAATGAAATGTTGGAAACGGTGCACGAAAAGAACTGAGTGGGCCCACCGTACTCTCCCGCTCTGCCACTGGCGGTCGTCGCCCTGGACCCGGGAGTAAGGGAACGGGGGGGCTGGGATTGGGACCATGGACGAGAGCAGGGATAGTGACAGTGGGGGGGCTATTCAAGGAAGGGGTGTTGAGGAGCTTCACTGACGTATCCGAGGGGGAGTGCCACAAGGACAATTTTTACTCTTTAGGAAGTTGGTGTATACCCTGAAAGACCATTGGGACACGATTAACGCGGAACCCGCTGTCCACAGGGTGTTGCACCTCCTGTTGACAGCAGGAGAGGAACCTCACTTGATTGCTAAAATTTACTGGGCCCAAATTGAGGCTGCGATGGACCCCCTGCATTCCCTAAGAGGAAAATGGGTGAGGACAATTGGGCGGGACCTGTCTGAGTCAGAGTGGACCAGAGCACTAGCTTATCCCAGGACGATCTCACGCAACACGAGGCTAAGATACATCCAATACAACTACCTACACAGAACATACCTCACTCCTCAACGACTGTACCGCATATATGGGGGGGCGCCCAGGACATGCCCCAGATGTGGGGACGGAGAGGCCGACTTTGATCACATGATGTGGGGCTGCACTATGCTCCAAAGGGGCTGGGGTGCGATGATGGCGGTCCTCACAGAGCTGTTCGGGGCGGAGCTGCGGCCAACCGCCGCCATGTGTTTACTGGGCCTCAGGGCCGGCGTCAAGTGGAGTAGGGTTGGGGGTTGCTTCCTAGACCTGTCCCTGGCCCTCTATAAAAGACTGATTACGAAGGGCTGGAAGTCACCCGGCCATCCCTCACTGTCTGAATGGAAAAGCGATGTCACAAGATGGTCCAGGGCTGAGCTGCAGGTCCTTAAAGCCGAGGAGGCCAGGGGAGTTCGCCAGACCCCCATCGCTTCGGAATGGGAGAACCTGGTGACAAACTGGGACGACCTAACGAAGAGACCGATAGCACCCGAGGAGACGGGGTGAACTAGCTGAAACGGCCAATAGACATGACTGCTAGGGAAGGTCCCTGAAATCAGGACGGGAGAAATGCCAGACGCCTCACTAGACTACACGCAAGGACGGAGAGTAGAAAGGGACAGGATACAATAACTAAAAAGATAAAGGGGGGGTGGAGCGGACAGCTGGCCACCTCTGCATAATAAGAAATGCCCCGGCAACCCGCCCTTTAGAAATTACACAGATCCACCCACATAGGCCAATAAGTTCACTTACAGTTTGAAGTTGAGTTAAGTCTGTTATAAGGTCACAAAATACAAAAGGCAACAAGGGACACTGAAAGAACTGATACCCAAGAAAAGGATTGGTTAAAGAGCTGGAAACAATGATGTATAAATACTAAATTGTCATTAAAATGAACAGGAGACTGCGAAACACAATACCAGCAAAGCATAACAAGAACACGGCTCAATTAGTAGAAATGTACAATAAGAACAAAATGTTGCTGCAAATAGACCTACATATGTAAAACAGCGAACAGTTAATAAAAACATATTTGAAAAAAAAAAAAAAAGGAAGATCTAGGGCTTATCACACAATATAATGGTTATTTGAAATGCACACAGAAAAGGGCTCCACAATCCATGACATGTACATTCTATGCATGGACCACTACAGTCACCCAAAAAAATATCTGGAAGTCAGAGGCACATTGTTGCCTGTGGGAATGGAAAGGATGGTGTTAAACATAGCCAAATATGTATGTGAGATAGTTACCTGTTCCTCTGGTGAACCATGGAGGCGACCATACAGGGGATGGACCTCAACAAGTTTCTCCAGCTCCTCTGGATAGGAGGCAAGGACCGTTTCACCTGCTTGGCCTGGAATGATTGCTCCCAGAAGCGGCACACAGCAACCAAGTGAGGGAGGTGGTGATGGCAGCAGTGTCAGGAAGCAAGTGAGTTTTTTTACAAACCATAGCATACAGGTGTCCCACGTACGCAGTCATCACCATAGATGGGCACAATCACTGGTCTGCGACCATCACAATCAACAAACATAGCCTATGCCTGGGACCGCTGTGGATGAAACTGACCACTACACGGTTGGCTTCCACCAGTAATGGCAACTTACAAAAGTTCAATGTACAAGGTCAGGTATCCGCCATTTTAGCGGTTAAAACTACAGTATTGCTGACTGGTAAATGCCTTACTACCACCACAAATGGGTTTTAACATGTACACATATGTAATACTCCACTGATGTGTAATTTCTAGTACACAATCTTCAGTGTAGTGCGTTACTGGTCATAAATGCCATATAACCCCGGTGCACTGTTATAGCTGAATCTTGAGAAACAGACAATTGAAATGCGAAATGTGAAATGTGTGTAATGGTTTTTCATCCAGTAATGATTTGTATTTGTATTTTAGTATTTATATAGCGCGTTCCGGCTGGAGCATCGAAGCGCTCAAGAAAGGAGCAAGAGATGACTGAATTAACGCGGAAACAACCAGGTTTTGACAAGCCTCCTAAAAGCCATAAAATTTTGTTCCTTCCTTATGCCCGGATGAGTGAGTTCCAGCATCTGGTCGCTTCTACCGTAAATGCCTTGTCACCCCATCTGGCTTTGTAAGTACGAAGGACCTAAATCAGAAAGGATCCCATGAATCTAAGTTGCCGTTTAGGTCTGTACCAGCCTAGTCTGGAAGATAAATAATCAGATCCACTTCCCTGTGTAGCCTTATAAGTCAAACATAGGGATTTAAACCTGATTCGACTCGCCAAAGGCAGCCAGTGCAGTTGTTTCAGACTGTCACTAGCCGAGGCTGAGCGCGGAAGATCAAGTACAAAATGAGCTTCTGTATTCTGAATTAACTGAAGCTTCTTGAGAGATGACTTATCTAGATTAAGCATTAAGGCGTTGCAATAGTCCAATTTAAACATGACCAATGCTAACATAACAGTGATCCTCCACTCCTTCTGCAAATAAGGGGGAATTTTTTTCAACATTTTCAGAGCCCAAAAACTAGTTTTAATAACATGATTAACCTGCAGCTTGAAAGAAAGAGTATTGTCAAAAATAACACCCAGATTTTTAGTGGCGACAATAGGAGCAGGTAAAGTACCACAATCTGTCGGCCACCAGCAAGAATTCCACAAACCCTTAGCCGGTCCAAAGCATAAGATTTCTGTCTTGTCGCTATTTAATTTGAGCCAATATGAGCCCATCCACCTATTGATCTCTTGCATACAATTTTTAAAACGATCTGCCACTTCCTCCCAAATCTTGGATACTGGAATAATCAATTGTGTGTCATCAGCATAAGAGGTCGGCAGAAAACCAAAAGTCCTTATTAGTTTAGCTAAGGGCACAACATACAGATTGAAAAGCGTGGGGCTAAGTGAATAGCCCTGGGGGACACCACAGAGTAAATGGTAAGCTGGGAAAGTAAAGTCCCCACAGTTCACTCTGATCGTTCTATCTTTAAGAAAAGATTTGAGAGTATTTGGCGCTGTGTCCCTAATCCCTGCCTGAGAGAGGTGGGATATCATAATCTGAGGTGAAATGGTATCAAAAGCCGCAGATAGATCTAACAGAACTAGTATGGCTCCATGTCCCTCATCCACCAATCTACGGATTGTGTCAGAGGTTGCGATGAGTGCTGATTCGGTGCTGTGTGCCTGTCTAAAGCCATGTTGGGAGGGATCTAACTCTCCTGAGGTAATTAGAAAATCAGCTAATTCCTTGTTAATATGTTTCTCAAAGATCTTAGTCTGAAAAGGAAGTAGAGAAATAGGGCGTCGATTATTCAGATCATGTCTAGCACCATCCGGTTTCTTTTTTAACGGAATCACCGTAGTATCCTTCCAAGCAGGAGGGTAAATCCCTGAGGTGAGAACCTCATGATAAATAGGAGCTAGGGCTTCCGAGACGAAATCTAGAGCAAGTTGTAAGACATAGGGAGGGCAAGGATCTTTGGGAGAGCCTGATTTAATTTCTGACATGAGTTTTTTAATCTTCACCGGAGATAAGGGTTGAAAATATGTTAACAAAGGACAATCTATGTCTAAACTGTTGTCAAAAGTCTCCCTACGGCTATCTATTTCTCCAAAAGACTTAAAGTTAGCATGAGTTTGTAAAACTTTATTTTTGAAAAAGGCTGCCACCTTGTTACAGAACTCTTAGGAATTTTCTAACTCCAATTGGGGAGTAGGGGTAGTCAGAGCCCTGACTACCTTGAAAAGTTCTCTGGGAGTATTGGGTGCCTCTTTAATTTTCTGATTAAGATATATAGATTTGGCCTTGATACTTGCCTCTTTGTATATTTTCAGAGCGTCTCTTAAAATATCTTTCTCAGTTGAGTTAGGATTAAGCTTCCACTGCCATTCTTGTTGGTGGTATTTCCTTTAAAGCATCTTAAGATCCTTGGTAAACCAGGGATGGCTCAGTCTTTTCCTCCCACCTGAAGCCGAGAGCTTGAGTGGGGCTAATTGTTCCATGGCCATACCAATTCTCTGGTTGAAACTATCTATAACCGACAGGGATAGATTATTTGTAGCTGCCCAGCCAGCCTTCAAAGCGGGTTCTAACTGCTCCTTCTGGATACGATTCCAATGTCTGACCGGTTTTCCTTTAATACAAGATTGCTGACCTGCATGAACCTCAGTGAAGTTAAAAGTAAGGAGAGAGTGATCAGTCCAGCTTAGCGGGAAGTTAGTCAAATCTCTCCTGAACGAGAAAATATCCCATCTAATAAATGGCCCGCTATATGCGTAGCTGAAGTGACTTTCAACTCCCAGTCTAAAGCTGCCATAAAACTTAAAAACTCTTCAATATGAGGGTTTTTAATGTCATCGAAATGCAAATTAAAATCCCCTAATATAATGGCTTTAGATGCCATAGTAAGGGGTTCTACTAGATTTGGCCAATGCAGTATGAAATCCAGGTAAGGGCCAGGGGGCCGATATATTAAGAGTCCTTCAAGTAATTCGACTCTGTTGCACCATAATTTAAAATACATCCCTTCACAATTATCAAATAAAGGAGAAGTTCCATTCCACTGAAATGTAAGGTGTGACCTGCAAATAACGGCTAAGCCTCCTCTCCTACCTACCACTCTGTCAAGTCTATAATAAACATAACCCCCCAGACATTACTTGTGTCTTACTCATCATATATGTAGCTTTGGACACTGTGACTGATGCATCTATTTATCTGATTCCACACATAAGTACCCTGGGAGAGGGAGGAGATGACAACCTCCGCTGTACCATCCTTTCCAGGCATTCAGGCCATAAAAGAAAGGAATAAAATACATCAGTTTCATCTGAATAGTCAAACTATACAAGATCTATGTTGTCAATTGAATGCTGATCACATGCCTCAAAACACTAATCTAACATGTATACCACCCATTGTGAGACTCATGGCAGTATTACCGTTTCTGGCCACAGGGTACTTTCAGTATACCGTTGCCATAGCTGGTGGTAAGACATAACCAATGTTCAGTGGTGCTTTAAACGACATGCTATCAGCAATGGTGAAACACATTGACAGCTTCATCAGGTTCCCCAGATGTAAGGATTTAGCCAATGTGAAGGTTGGATTCTATGGATTTGATCACCTCCCACATGTGGTGGGAGCCATTGATGGCACCCATATTGCATTAGTGCCACTGCTTGCAAGTGAACAAGTCTATCAAAACAGGACACACTTCTATTCTATCAACATGCAAGTTGTCTGCTTGCCAAATCTGTACATTTCAAGTGCTTGTGCCCGGTTTCCAAGTTCAACCCATGATTCCTTTGTAATGCTGAACAGGACCATACCTCAGCCGATGTCACAAGTGCAACCAGGCAGGGCCTGGCTTGTTGGGAAGTAACATCTGTCCTAACTTTGTGTGCGCAATGTCAGGTGCTAGTATCAGGAAGTGTGTGACTCACTGTACCTCTTATCTCTTATTACAAAACAAGAGACTCATTGTATCCCAACTGTCATTGACTGTTAACACTGCTGAGGAATCTAGGTACCCCAGGAGCAGTCCACTTCAGTAAAGCCCATGGAAGAACACGGCGGTCAGTTAAGTGTGCTTTTGGGCTACTGAAGGCCAGATTTTGCTGTCTGAACAAGACTGGGGGAGTTCTGCTCTACTCACCCAGGAAGGTGTGCTAGATCACTGTGGGCTGCCGCATGCTCCATGACATCACCCTCTGAAGGAACATACCTTACATCGCAGAGGAGGTAGAGCCTGCAGTGCCACCAGGTGAAAATCCTTAAATTACAAATTATGATGATAGTGGCGAAGTGGAAGGAGCTGACTTGCGACAATACATCATTGACAGCTTCTTTTCATGAGTGTTAGTATGTCATTAGGTGTCATGACTTTGGCTGTACAATGAACTCTAGTTGTGATGACGTGAGCATTTTTTTAAAGTGTTAGGAGGCTTAAGTTCTGGAAAAATCTGTCAAAGGGTGTTTGGTGATGAACCTTTTGACACATTCATATTTAGTAAATGTTGCTTTGTTTATGTCAGATTTTCATCATGGACTGTGTTCTCCAGATGTTTGCTATGGTAATTGTGTCATATGTATGGGTTCATAACTATACTCTTTGTTTTTGTGTTTGTTTAGGTACCTTCATTTGGCATCTTCTTTTGGACATTTCAGAGCAGTGACAATGGAATGTATTTGATGCTGTTGGGACATACGAAGTAGACATGGATTGTTCCTGTGAACGTATGTCACAGACGTTGGGTGTATAAAACCTGTGCCAAGACAGTTTGCACAGTGACAGAATGAAAGTTCAGGAGACTCCATTGGACTTGTCATGTGGGGGTTGTGATGCATTATATGTGTCATCATGTGGTCAGTACTTATTACGTTGTAGGCCAAATCCATGTTACTTTAACTTCACATTGGCTAAACACTCTTTTTGTTCAGACTGGGTGTAGCTACTGATTTGTTTCATCATTGAAAAGTGCCAGTAGCACATCACTGATATTTCTTTGTGTCATACCACCAGATGCAGAAGCACTGTACTGTAATGACCCTACAATCAGAAACTGTTGTATTGCCATCTGTCTGAATGTTGCATTATGTGATGTTAGATTTCTTATGTAAGGTAGGCAATACGGGTCCAACCAAATTCATTTTTGCCTAGTCTACAGGACAATGTCTGATATATTCCTTTCTTCCATGTTCTGGAGGTCTGTATATGTAATTTGATCACTTACACAATGTGAGTAATTCATTCCTGTATCTGACATCTTGTCAGCCTATGATTTGAACAATGCAATAAAAAACTTCTTGGATGAGAAATTTGTATGTATGTGTTGGTGTGGCAAGGTTGTGATCCTGAGCTAATTATTGTGTACATGCAACATATCCATGCTTACACAAGTTACTTGTTTTGCCATTGTATAATTCACATGTTCCTAAATATCTACATTGCTAAATGTGTAGTTCACCACAGCAATGAGTGTGTGAGTTGTGAATTTATTAAAATGTTAAAGGTGAAGACATACTTGGTGCAAAAACAAACATAAATAAAAAGTGAAGGAGTCAGTCATGGTGAATGAAACCATAGATATAAATGCCATATCATCTGAATTCCAAAGTCCAATTTACTCCTCCCATCAAGAATGGAAAAGTGTCCAGAGTGAGTCCACAGAGTGATTGTGTGACACACACAGGAGGACATAAAGTTTGATGTTTCTTGCTGGCAGTGGTGGGAGTCTTGCCATCTGCACCTCCTTGATATTTGCATGGATGTCCCCACTTGCGAGGGCCTTGGGGTTCAGCTGCTGCAGAGGCAGGTGTATCTGACAGTGTTTTTTCCTTTGGCAGGTCCTCCCTTCCTGTGTCTGCAGCAGATGTAGATAGCCTTGATGTACTTGCATGGAAGCGGTAGATGGTGGTGGAAAAGCCCCGCTCAGGGTTGTATGGATGTTCTGTTATGGTGCCTGTGATGGAATTGTGGGCCTCTATCTGTTTGTACATGTCCCTCTGCAGCTGCTTGATTTCCAGGAGTTCAGTTACTAGGTGACCCATCGCGCCTTGTGACCCCTGATAGACTACCAAGACTTGGCTGTTTGTGTCCTGGTCGTGAGTGGTCAAAGTGGCCTCACTATGCTGGCCCATAGCATCCCTCCCAAAGACCCTAACCCCACGAGCCCGTGCCTTTGGCCCAGGGTACCCACTCCAACTGGGACCTGGTCCCTCTGTGTCATGCGTGGTAATTTGTTCTTCAGGATTCAGGGCTGGTCGGAACAAGACTGTACTGACTGTGCTAGGTACACAGGATGGGGGTATGTTGCTGGCTGAGTTGTTGTAGCAGCAGGGTTGGGAGTTGTTGATGTTGCCACAGTGAGCTCACTGTTGCCATCTGACCAGGCTGACCAGATGTGCCAGGTCCGTCATCCACGTCCAGATGTCCAGGAGTGTTGTCATCCCTAGGGCTTCATCCAGGGGTTGGGAGTCTGTTTGGTGGGCAATGTCTGCCTAGGTGCAGTGCCAGTTAGACCAGTTGAGAAATAGAGTACTTTGTTATCGTTGGAATGGTGGAATCTACATCCAAATGTTTATTGTCATAGTAAGTAGAGACCAAGGAAAATGTTCATGTTATTGAAGGTATTGACAAGAAATGTGCAGAAGTTGCAAAAACTATTATGGTTGAGCAGTTCAATAGATCTGCTGATAAGCTGCATTTTGGAATAAGGAATGAACAGGACATCTAACAAACAGTTAGGGCAACACAGTAGAGACGTAACATGTGTATTTGACCATTCCTAGGCATAGTTGTATAAGATACAGGCAAGCACACAACTTGGTTGTATATGTAGCAGTACACATGTAAGCAGTGCAAAGTCAACAGGTTACCTGCCACTTCCAGTCACCTGAAACAGCTTAATGCCTTACAACTGCTTGATGTACACAGTTGGTAAGGTGTCATTCATGGCATCAGTAGTATCATTTGGAGTTACCAGAACACCATCAACCTAGGTAGGCATACACATCTCAGAGTTAAGCATGATATGTAGATTGCTCAGTCCATGATTAGAGAACATCAGTTGTGACATGCCTAACAAGTATCTTTGGGCAACTTTACAATGGCCTCTTGTTTTGAGTTACAGAATTAAGGCCTCATGGTAGTTGTAGTCATGCCACTTTGAGACTCCCAACACTAGACAAATGGTAATCTCCATGATGAGAGAAAATCAGTTGTGACATGTCTAACAAGTGTTGTTAGGCAAGTGCACAATGACATCTTGTTTTGAATTACAGAAAGAGGGCCTCATGGTAGTTGCAGTCATGTCACTTTCAGACTTCCAACACTAGACAAATGGTGAACTCCAAGATGAGTGAACATCAGTAGTGATGTGGTTAACAAGTGTTTTTCAACAAGTGCACAATGGCCTCTTATGTTGAGTTACAGAAGGAGGGCCTCATGGTAGTTGTATTCATGTCACTCTCTCTACTTCTCAACACTTGACAAATGTTTAGTCTGACATACCTGTTGCCACACTATAGTTAGATTGGACAATACATTTGCATGTTGACATATATCATGGGTTCTTGGATGATCTTTTTATATTAAAACACTTCCAGACCCCATTCCAACATATGGCATGTCATGAAGATTGATACATGTGATGTTATGTACAACAATATATATTGACAATCTACTGTGTGTGATACTTTGGCTATTGCAGGATATGAAAGTAAATGAACAACACAATGGCAAAAGTTGAGATGGGAACATACAGGATACTTGATGTTCTGTTACAGTTTTTGTGTAGACTCTGTTCCCCAGCTATTCCTGTCAAGCCCTCAGGATGCAGGATGGCCAAGAGTTTTAATGGGGCACTGGGGGGACTACCACCTGTCTTCAGGGACTCTAGGTGTTGCCTGGAGGCCAGGGAATGCATCTTCACCCTCAGATCATTCAACCTCTTCCTGATATACTCTTTTGTGCAGGATGCTGGATGGCCAAGTCCTTCTCCTCCTAGGGGAAGAGTTTTAATGGGGCACTGGGCGGACTACCACCTGTCTCCAGGGACTCTAGGTGTTGCCTGGAGTCCAGGGAATGCATCTACACCCTCAGGCCATTCAACCTCTTCCTGAAATACTCTTTTGTGCACAAAGTGGTGCCTACAGCATTCACTCTGTTGACTATCCTTTGCCACATTTCCATTTTCCTACTCAGAGGAGTATATTGGACTTGGACTCCAAACAATTGTGGCTCTACTCTTATGATTTCATCCACCATGACTCTCCCCTCATCCTCTGAAAAACATGGATTTTTGGGGCATGACACGACTGAAATTAAAGTGGCTGATAATGACACTAAACAAGATAAGTGATATCTGGGAAAAAATAAAAAAATAGAAGAACTGTGTTAAAGATGTAAAATGGGATAAGAAAAAAGGACTGTATTAAGTAACAATAATTACAAAACGTAGTGTGCTCTCTGACTTGCTGTGCTGCAGTGGAGAGGAAAAGGATCATAGTCTGGGCTGGGGTGTGTTTTATAGCATGATTTGCAAGTGTGTAAACTTGTCCAATAGATGTCAGCTATGTTGTTCTTTAATCCATCCAATGGACACTCTTCTGGTGCTTTGCTGTGAGCATACCGTGACGGGCGACCACCATCAGCTAACTGCTGCAAAGGGGCCACCATGTCCATTGTGTTTTTCTAATAGGCCCGGCAATTGGCCATGATGGCAACAGAGTACAAACCACTAACATTGCAGTCTGCAGCACCGCTGGTGGGCAGGAAAATGTCTACGTGGTCAGCAGTTCAACCTGCATACATTGTAATACAGCTGCCGTGAGACTGCCTGCACAGTGGTCTTCTTGAGACTGCCACTGTGGTGGTCAGGCGGTTCAGCTGCCAAACTCATAATCAGGCCATAAGTTTGCCTTTGTGTTGTTAGTAGAAAGGGATTTCTATTAGTAAATTGTGGTGGTTGGCTACCTTTTTGACATGAACATGATTTGTTCAAACACAATTTGGCTGTGTATAGAATATTCTACGCTTAGCGCAGACTTTTGGAGGTGACTCCATGAATTTTGTTTGGAATTACAGCTTTGTATGGATGTGTGGGGTACATTTTTAAAATGGTTTGAAACATGTCTATGATTACTTTGTGGGGGTAATAGTTATTTGTTTTAAGTTTCATATGGCTTAAGATGATGTAATAAGTGCTTCTTTGTATATTTGGGAGTAGGGCATATATAAAAGGGATATTTGTGTTTTGATATTCCCCATGAATGGTGCACATCTGAGTGAATGGTTTGGGGCACCTTTTGAAATTCCAAC
Source organism: Pleurodeles waltl (assembly GCF_031143425.1). Classification (NCBI taxonomy): domain Eukaryota; kingdom Metazoa; phylum Chordata; class Amphibia; order Caudata; family Salamandridae; genus Pleurodeles; species Pleurodeles waltl. The sequence continues at coordinate 1,220,645,100 of NC_090444.1, forward strand.
CATCATCAATGTTTGACATTGGCTAAGCTTTATTAGGTTATCTGCTGCAGAGAATATTGGCGTTTGTTTCTCTTTATTTAGGCTGTCATATAAGAGGAATGGTTCCTCATTATGTATAATTGTTAAATGCTCAGGAATGTGTATATCTTGGTATCTTCTAGGAGCAGGTGGGGTATCACTAGAGTTCTTTTGATTTCATGCAATTAAATGTTTTAAAGTGGGAATAGGTGGCAGTTTGCCTGTTAGGTGTTTGGGGGCTTTAGGTAGTATATCTTTAAGGATTTTCGGTGTGGTTTCCTGGGAGCTAGTGATTCTCTCTCTTATATTCTCCATTACTTCTATTTCTGTCACATTTGGAGGGTGGTTGTGCTCTTTTACTTAAATTGCAACCTCATCTTTTGTAGTTGCTCTCCTGTAGCATTCATTAGAATAATATTTAGTACATTTCCAGTTTGTATTTTCTGATAATGTACTTTCTTGGCTGTAGGTGTAACCCAGTGCTTTCCTTTCTGTGATGTGATATGTTATGCAGCCTGTCATTGTATCTGAAAGTAGTGTAGCAGTATAAATATATTCAATATTATAAAGTTTGTACATTTTGTTATTTACATGTAAAAATATACAACTGCTTCTGATCTGCATACTAGCACATATGTTTTGTTTAGATGTTTGACACAGTTTTGCACCTTGCCCCTTGAGAGTGTGCTAATGTGAACCCGGTACTTTCTTTTCTGTTGGTTATAAAAAAATGTAAGTTCATTTTAAATGTTAATAGTTTCTAAAGTTGTGAGGTTTATCTTTGCTTGCTATTCAGGGGGTTTCATATTTTTTTATTAATTTATGTATACTTACTTTCTCATATATTTTTGCTGGCTTATGACTTCTGATATCTGTTATTTTCTGGCAGTTTATCAGTTTTTCAAGTTGCAGTTTTTTCTTTTAGGATATGTAAAGCGATAGAAGTTGGAGAGTGATTTAAAATGTCTTTGGTATTTTACCTTTCTAATATTAATAACAATTATGTTTTAGTTTCAATGCACATTTACTTACTTGATTAAACAGTTGTTTATATGTATATATTTCTTTCTCAGTGGTCTGAAGAGAGAATTCAGCAGTGTTTCCTCCTCTTGAAGCGTGGGTCATTTTAAAAATATTTTGTTGTTTAAATTAGTGTGCCATTTATATAGTTGATTTAATTATTTGTTTGATTTGAGTGGTTAAAACTGATTATAGTTTTATTTCATTGGTTGGTTTAGTTTTATTTTTAATGTTTTTTATCAGTTGGGTAACTTCTATGGTAAGAGCTAATTTAGGTTTTATTTTTGATCTATGATACATAGTTTGATAGTTTTAAATGTAAATGTAGTTATATATGTATATTTATTAATAGTTAGGTTGATGTGTAAATGTTTGTAGGTAATGCTCAATTTTTTTGGTTGCATTGTTAATATTAAAGTTCGGTAATTTATTTGGGTGAATGGTAAATATTTTGTTGATGTAATATAATTTAATTTACATTAAGTATGTGCAGGACATGTTTTGGGTTTATTTAAAGTAATTGTTTTATGTAACATGTTTTTTTTAAATATTTATTACTGATTAATACATTTTTTTGAAGATCATTTTGAAGTCAGCATTGCATGAATCAATATTATCAACATATGATATGTCTATAATTTTGTTACATGCATTTTTGTTTTCAATATATAAAAATGGATACTTTTAATAACTATATCTGTGTCTCGTTATTTGTGGTTTTACTAGTTAGATATAGGAAGTAAATATTTTTGTTATAGGTATTTTAAGAAGCACTTGTGCCACATTAGCATCATTTTTTTATGCCAATGTGGCGTTCGGCTTCAAAAATCACTGCACCAGATTTATAAGGTGATGCAATGCACACAATACACCACTTTGTAACCATTTGTGCCACATTATGCATGTGTCATGCATATAATGTATGCAAAGGGGGCGTTCCCCCGTTAGGGGGACCGCAAAAATGGCATAGTGGAATCTAGTAGATTCCACTGCGTCATCTTTTGTGGCTACTTTTAACACCTGCTAGGAGCAGGCATTAAAAGGGGCACACCATTGATTACAATGGGCCCCTATATACTGTTAAGGGTTAGCACCAAAATGGTGGTCCTAATCCTGAACAGTACATTAATAGCGTCAAATATTTTGATGCTGTTGCCCCGTACCTTGCGCCATGGTTCGCCGTATTTTAAAAATGCCACACACCTGGTGGCGGTAGGGGAGCGATAAGTGGCACAAGATAGGTGGTGTTGCACTGGGTGCAGCTCCACTTTTCTTAAATCTGCACCTTAATATCTGATATTTTTCTGTTTCGATATTGTCTGTATTGGTGTTATGCAGTGATCCTCATCAGCTGAGGCATCATTTTTTGTATGAAAGAAAGATGAAGATCTTTGCACTTGGATTGATTGCAGAAGTTAAATTACAAGTAAGAATTGTTACATGTTACCTCTACAAAAGGACATTTTGGAGTCTTTTTAGGAAGCAAAACTATTAATCAAACTTTATCAGAGAGTTGTTTCTCATCTTTTACAAAGGAGGGTGTCAAGTGGAAAAAAGCTTTCTGCACCCAATTTGGACACTTTGAATATTCTGTAATGCCATTGCATTTATGGAATGCCCCAGCTAGTTTTCAGTGCTTTATGGAGTTAATGTTTTCTGATGCTTTAAATCAGTTTGTATTGTATTGCTTTATCTAGATAATAAATTGGGGTTGTTTGAGACCCCTTCATGAAATGAAAAACGTGTAAGTTTGGTGTCTTCAGGACTTCAGCAACATTTGCCTTGTTAACATAAGCATTGTGAACTGGCTGAGGCCAAGATTGTTGACAAAATGTTGAGGTCATCCCTCCAGGATGGAACCTTGATATTTAGGGATCATGATTTATCCGGCTCAGAGCATTTTGTAGAGTAGATTAAGGCACCAATGGGACACTGGCAACCAGGTGTCCAACCTTGAGTAACCCAACCCTGTTACATCATTCAGCCTTGTCTGATTAGAGCTTCAAAAAAATTCCTTTTTTTACCTGTTATGTTCTTTATAATCTCTGCAAACCAATGACCAGGCCAATGAAGCATTTTTTTCAGGTGGAAATGGCTTGATTTGCATGATTACCGTTACCGATTACCGTTAGTAATTCATAAATCCATCTTTTTGTACAAACCTCAGACTGCAATCTCTTAACAGGTTACTGATTCACAATTTGGGTTTGCGAACCAATACCGAATAAGGATTTGGAAGAGGTATGTTTACATAATTATTTCCAAAGAATTAATCTGATTGTTATGCTTTAAAGTTTTGTGGCTGACTTTCAGTTGCAAAACATCTTTTACCACCTCCTTAACCAGTCACAAACCCCTTCCCTTTTTGAACTTAAAAAAACATTTTTTCAGAGTACGCAAAGCTAGGTCTTTTCTTGTCTTTTCATGCATGGAGCTCTCTACCCGACTGGGGAGTCTCTGCAATTGTAAAGTTGCTATTAGTGAAATTAAACTTGTAATTTATGAATAGCAAAAACAGTAACTTTATACACAAAAGTGTATGTTTATCTTTGTGAATCAGGTCCATAATCTTTTAATTTAGTTCATTGATCCATTTTGGTTCCCCCAACTTGTGTAAACTCCTGGCCAGTGTCTAATGAATTTTGTATACTAGATTCATGTGCATTCAGGTACAGAATCATGTTATCAGCATAGAACTTTAATTTAGAGATACCGAGAATTGGAGGATGAACATCTTCATTTTCCCAAATACTGATTGCAAAAGACTTAATGACAGCACAAATAGTATCGGGGACAGAGGGCAACCTTGATGTGTTCTCTGGGAATTAGTAGTCTTACCAGCTTCTGAAGAATTAGAAATCATAATGGCTGAAGACTCTTCATAAGGTTTTTCAGGCTCTGTAGCAGTTGAATAGTGAAAGAAAAGCTTTAAGAATTTGGAATAGAGCTTCCCAATTTACTACATCAAATGTTTTTTTTCTGTTTCCAGCATTAATTTTGGAGAACCTTTGCCATTTAGAAATAAATAATCAATAGCTTGTATCAAACAATTATAGTAGGCTGAAGTATTTCTGTTAGTTAAAAAAGCCATATTAATCCTCATGTATCAGAGAGTATGCCTCAACCATAACATGATTGGCTAATATCTTTGCAAACAGGTTACAATCCTTGTTCAACAAGCTAGTTCACGTGTCAGATATAGGGTTGCTGGTGTTAGAAATGGGGTCTTTGGTTGTCAGTCAGGTTACCCCCTGTCCAAGCAAGGACCCTCACTCTATTCAGGGTAAAAAAGAATCACCCTCAGCTAACCCCATCTTACCCCTTTAGTAGCTTGGCATGAGCAGTAGGCTTAACTTCAGAGTGCTAGGTGCAAAGTATTTGTACCAACACACACAGTAACTTAATGAAAACACTGCAAAATGACACAACACAGGTTTAAAAAAATAGAGAATATTTATCTAAACAAAACAAGACCAAAACGACAAAAATACACAAGTCAAGTTATCAATAAAAATGCAAAAAGAGCCTTCATGTAATTTTAAACATACACTAACACTGTTAGGAAGGAAAATATACCTGGGTGCATCAACAATAACTCCGCACGGGCGAGTGTGCGTCAAAAAGGACTTGCGATGCGTCAATTTCACTCACGAGCGAGACCTTGCGTCGTTTCTCCTTTCATCAGGTCGGGCCGCATAATTTCTTCTCTCCGCAGGAGAGCGATGCGTCGATCTGGTCAGCACTGTCGGGTCCGGGCAGGCCTTGCGTTGTTTTTACACGCCAGCGGTACTTACGTCGGAAATCCAGCTGCAAGATGATCCAAAAACCACGCAGCACAGGTTGCAATCTCCCAGCCTCCATCAGCGATGCTGCGCGTCATTTCTCCAGCTCTGTGCATTGATTCTTCAGTCGCATTACAGGCGAGCGTGGATTTTCAGCCACGAAGCCGGCGGCGCATCAATTTCCCAGCCGCAGATCAGAGTCACGTCGATCTTTTCCCCCGCACGGTGTTCTTTGCGCGGATTTTTTCTTCTTAGGCTGCCAGCTTCTCCTTTCAGGGTCTCAGGATCTGGATGGGCACCACAGGGCAGAGTAGGAGTCTCTCCAGAGACTCCAGGTGCTGACAGAGAGAAGTCTTTGCTGTCCCTGAGACTTCAAACAACAGGAGGCAAGCTCTGAATCAAGCCCTTGGAGATCTTCTCAAGATGAAAGGCACACAAAGTCCAGTCTTTGCCCTCTTACTCTGGCAGAAGCAGCAACTGCGGGATAGCTCCACAAAGCACAGTCACAGACAGGGCAGCTCTTCTTCCTCAGCTCTTCAGCTTTTCTCCAGGCAGAGGTTCCTCTTGGTTTCCAGAAGTGTTCTAAAGTCTGTGGTTTTGGGTGCCCTTCTTATACCCAAATTCTCCTTTAAAGTAGGCCTACTTCAAAGCAAAGTCTCTTTTGAATGTGAAATCCTGCCTTGCCCGGCCAGGCCCAAGACACTCACCAGGGGGTTGGAGACTGCATTGTGTCAGGGCAGGCACAGCCCTTTTAGGTGTGATTGACCACTCCTCCCCTCTCTCCTAGCACAGATGGCTCATCAGAAAATGCAGGCTACACCCCAGCTCCCTTTGTGTCACTGTCTAGTGTGAGGTGCAACCAGCCCAACTGTCAAACTGACCCAGACAGGGAATCCACAAACAGGCAGAGTCACAGAAATGGTATAAGCAAGAAAATGCTCACTTTCTAAAAGTGGCATTGTCAAACACACAATCTTAAAATCAACTTTACTAAAAGATGTATTTTTAAATTGTGAGCTCAGAGACCCCAAACTCCACATTACCATCCTCTCTCAAAGGGAATCTACACTTTAATCAGATTTAAAGGTATTGCCCCATGTTAACCTATGAGAGGGACAGGCCTTGCAACAGTGAAAAACGAATTTAGCAATATTTCACTGTTAGGACACATAAAACACATTACTATATGTCCTACCTTAACCATACACTGCACCCTGCTCTTGGGGCTACCTAGGGTCTACCTTAGAGGTGCCTTACATGTAAGAAAAGGGAAGGTTTAGGCCTAGCAAGTGGGTACACTTGCCAAGATGAATTTGCAGTTAAAACCGCACACACAGACACTGCAGTGGCAGGTTTGAGACATGATTGAAGAGCTACTTATGTAGGTGGCACAACCAGTGCTGCTGGTCCACTAGTAGCATTTGATTTACAGGCCCTGGCACCTCTAGTGCACTGTACTAGGGACTTACTAATAAATCAAATATGCCAATCATGGATAAGCCAATTACATACACATTTTGTATGGGAGCACTTACACTTTAGCACTGGTCAGCAGTGGTAAAGTGCCCAGAGTAACAAAAACAGCAACATCAGAGTCCAGCACACATTAACAACCTGGAAACAGAGGCAAAAAGTTAAGGGAGACCACACCAAGGATGACAAATCTAACAGGAGGCAAATCACCCACTTTTTAATATACTAATCAACACAGCCACTGAAAATGAGGATGGAGGTCCCCCTTTGCACCATGAAAATAAACAGACTAGATAAGATATCTATTAATTTGGGATAAAATATTTTATAGAACTCTAAGTGTATCCCAACTCTCCTTGGTGCTTTAGCACTCATCAAACCATTTGGCACTGAATATGCCTCGAAAGATTATGACTATGCTATACAATAAATACAATTTATAATTGAAAAAACCCACCAACAGAGAGATGTTTTCAATTAGACTTGATTTCTTGACAACTGAGAGTTTGGGAATTTGCATCCGTCTCAGGTATTTAAAAAGCAAATCAAGATTACCTCTTTCACTAAATTGATACATTGATTTACAGTGCTACAAAAAAAGTCAATGAGATCTGAATTTGATAAAAATCAAGTATTACCTTAGATAAAGAATATTCTTATTGCCCATGCTCCACCCACAGATTGCCAACCGGCTTGAAATATAACGTAACTCAGCGAAAGCAACTACGTTGCTTTACATTTCTTTCCAAAGCCAAGCAAGGCATCTCAATTTGCCTCCTGCATGGCTTTGTAAATCTTACTGACGCCTTTGCACTGTCATTTTGTTGCTTTGCATGACACAAGGACAATGCAAAGCCTTAAAAAATCTGGGACTGGTGTCTGCAAAGTATGTGAGTTATCTGGAATATTAAACCTATTTTTGCAAAGTGCAAAAGTGGCATTTGACATTATACTTTAACCTGAAATGGATCTTCATGTCCATTTTGGACTCGAGAAAGCATTTTCTCAGCAAAAAAAGCACATAAAAAAGAAGCCCTGCAAAGAGTAAAAACATTCTAGTAATTTGTGTTATTCTTGTACTCCAATTGTTTATGCTGCTGCAATACACTGGGTTAATGGACATTTCGTCCAAGTCAAGTGGGCTAGTAATCAATGCATAATATTACCTGTTATCAACACAAATGTGCACTAAATGGAATGTTAATTTTGTCTCTATTGGAAAACAGAAAAAATATGCTTTATTTAAAAAAATGAAGTTGTTCCTGTTTTTGGTGTGGCTGATCATGTGCGCTAGTCACTGTGTATGTCGTGAAAGATTGTGTAGCGGAGAATGCTAATACAACTTCATCTGACATACTCAAGCCCCAGGGCGCATTGAACTAATGGTAACAATTTATTTCAGCAATGATGTGACAAGGGGATCATCGTCTCTTGATCTATTGGCCCCGTCCATGGTAATGCGTTTCTGCTAATGTCCTCTTTTCTTGCCCATTCCATGTGACCAACTTTCTGATTTTGTGAAGCTCGGTAGGAAGCAAAAGCGCCAGTAAAACACGATTCACGTCTGTAGTTATGAGACCTTTGGAAATTAATTTTGCAAAGGATGACATACATGAATTCTCAGAATTTGCATTTTATGAATCCTCAGTTTTCAATGTAAGATTATTTTCTATACTGTGCACGCAGATATTTCCCATACTTATATCTTCAGAAATAGTGGTAATCTAGAGTTATCTTCGCAAAAATACTTGTGACAAGCGTTGCAGTAAAACCTTAAAAAGTGCAATGTACATTTTACCCTTTTTAAGAAGCATTGAAGTCTTTGTTCGTGTTTTTACCAAAGGTCTCAAAACTGAATGTTTATCACGTTGTATTTGAGAAAACGAATTTCCCAATTGAATGATTGTTAAGGTATTTTAATAGAAACTGTCACACAACTTCTGCGCAGTGCAGATCCTCTGAATACAGCACAAAAGACAATATACCAAATTTATAGCCAAGGCTTCATGCCCTAGGTTCCATGGACCATGGCCAGGTTACTTTACACTGCTTATTAAACCTCTCCCTAAACAACATGATCACAACAAATTCCATTTCTGTGCTTTCAGTCAAAACGTCTAAGGCAATAATCTGCTACGGCTCTTCAATATTGTCGTGACACGTCTCATGTGGGAACAGAGATAAGTCAGCTTTGTGAAGACGGAAAAATGTGCATCTAATGAGTAAAGTATTGTTTAAAAACTGCGGCATTTAGCCTTTATATAAGAAGAATGTATGCCCTTTTATATTCACACCCTGCTACCGGAAATACTTCTAACCCGATAAAAACTGTATATTTGAAAATAGTGTGCAAATAAACGAACAATATCACATTCATGAGTGCAAATCAAAGTTATTTTTTTTTACTTAGTAAACCCTAAATAAGTTAAGAAATCACTGCTTTCTATCTCTCTGTGTTCAGCTTATAAGCACTGCAAAGAGGATAACAACGATCTATATTCAGAAGGACCTTGAATTTATTTGACTGCATTGATTTTTCTCGTTGTCTCCTGGTTAAATATCTTCGTTTATAAACATTATCTTTTAAACAGTATGGCATGCCCAATACATAGAAATCCACGACTACATTTGCAATATTTTACTCAAGTATAGTTATACATAGACAATTACAGTAGACTCATCTATTGTCATGCGGGTGAAAATAAAGTGCCACAATAAATCATGTCATTTACAACAATGTAACTTAAAAACACTGTACCATAATTTAAAGATGAACCCAGTGTTATTGCATAGCAAGACATGAGTAGTTTGGTAAAACACCTATAACTGCCTACCTGTTTTAATGTTCCAAGCACTTCACACAGATAAACTATAGGGTACTTACAACAACTATTCGAGTTATGATTGTATTGCAAATATTTTTTCATGCAGGGTAAATACCTTTGTTTATAACTACACACGAAAAAGCATATTGGTGTTAACCATACATGTGGGTCCACATGGAGTAGTATACTATGGCCCAGATTTACAAGAAAAAAATGCTGTGCTGCGTTGCGTGCCAGGGATGGATCAGGACAGTGCCATATCTACAAAGATATGGCACTCTCCTCCCCTCACCCTACGGCCAGCACTGAGTTCAGCTGCCTTGCGCCACGCAAATACCTTTGCACCATAGTGCAAGAGAGTGTGCTTGAGTCTAACATAGGTTTTATACTGGAAGGGTACCCTTCCATTACCAAATACTATGCTTAGACACACTTTCAAACTTTTCCTACATTGTATGCATGCTGCACAGTGCAGCACACATGCAAAGTTGGAAAAGAAAGGAATAATGAAAAAATTATTCGCCTTTTAACGTCTGCTTTCAAATGGCATTAACTTTTGGCACAAAACCCTATCTACTAATGTTTGTAGTTAGGGGTTTGGGTGAAACGTCACATGTCGTTGCATGGGTGTCCACATTTATTCAAAACATTATGACCTTTTAAGATTACATGTGTTTTAAACTGAAAATGTAAAGACTCACTGAATCCATCTTCCACTTCACCACAACCAAACAGTAGCTACTGTTGTACATTCATGTACCACATGCTCTAACACACATATGGATTTCTTACAGTATGCTGAACTCTGGCCATTTACACATTGACACCTATAACCTGTTAAGGAGGAAATAAAGGAATTATTTTGTAAAATATTGATTGTCTTGAAGTGACCGCAATCAAATCAAAGAATCACATGGATAATATAGAATTTTAACCAATCTAATGCAGCACATTTTAACATCTTTTTCCTGTTTCCTTAGTCCTATATTAATGTGGCGTTTGATGATAATAGATTTACTTTTTTAATATTCGCCTTTCTTTGCAGATTAAATGTGACCCACATTCTAAATATTAAAGAGAGGTAAATCAATATTTGTGAGTTATCTACAATGAAGCAAAAGCCCCATTTCTACATGTGATAATCTTGCTTAGGCCTAGATTTTCAGATCGTTACCCATTAGTTATTTGTCACTGAATATTGGGGAGATTTGGATTATCCCAAAGAGAAGCATTATTTATATTTAAGTCAGAAATGCTAGGTTTGCTATATATCACCAGGATTTACATGGCTGTAACTTCGGACATTGTACTGACTTCAATTTTCAGTGCATTAAAAGTCTCCGGAAATATCACTGAATATGTTGGACACTAGCAAGTGCTTCAAAAGGTGATGTGATCTGTGTCTTTAATCACCTGCAGATGGGACATCACTGCAGCTACACATTGAAAATTGATTTCAGGAAGATCCTAGAGCCTTTTTTATCTTAGTTCCAGAGACTTTTCTACAGGATCTTTTATTGACCACAATAAATGTATTCAATTCTGGAAGTAACTGATCATCAGATGTTTTGGGGATGTTGGCTGTTACATAATGCATGATGATCAAAATATTAGGTGTAGCAAGCATTTTATATAACTTCATACGCATAAAGTAGATACTTATAGGTTAGTTATTAAAAGACAACATTTATGAATTATTTTCATGCTATTCTCAAAATTAAGCTATTCAATTGCCACGCATGCTCGTGCCCACCCAACCATCGAGGGATGCGCTGGAAGCATGGAACTGGAACTGTACTGCATTGTTTTCTCCGAGTTGTGCTGTGATTAGCCGCACTTTTGAATTAAATTAAAGATTGAAAGGACTGAGGATGTCCCTTGCATTGACTCTCGAGGTCTTCCTTGAAGACTGCCAAAGCTGCGGGTGCCAGAAGACCTCCAGTGCTGGCAGTATTCTACTCACCATATCAGAGGTACCACTGGATTTCTATCACACTTTGGGGGGAAATCCAGCAGTAGTCGTGCTGGCGGGTGGAGGAGCCTGGGCGGTTCCACCACTGGCCCCGCCCCTCCAGTAGGACACCGCCCACCTTATTATGGGCCATAATACAGCCAGGGGGTGTCCTGCTGGCGGGGCGCTGCCAGCGGTAGAATTGCCCGTTCCCTGCCGGACGACCTTCTCCCAGGAACAGGTAAGGTGATCATCCAAGGGGAGGGGGGTGGGAGGGTGAGGGGTGTTGTGTGTGCGTGTGAGTGTGTGGTGTCTGAGTGTCTGCATGAATGTGTGTTTGTGTGGTTGCATGCATGTCTGAATGTTGAAGTGAGTGCCTGTCTGCATGTAAGTGTGTATGCGAATGTAAGTGTTGTGGTGAATGCGTGTTTGTCTGCGTGTGAGTACGTATGTTTGGATGGGTGTTTGAATGTGCATATGAATGTTGTTGTGAATGTGTGTGAGTTAATGTGTGTATGAATGTTGTTGTGAGTGCATGTTTGTCTGCGTGTGAGTATGCGTGGTTGGATGGGTGTGAGTATGCCTGCTTGAATGCATGTATGAATGTTGTGAATGCGTGTGAGTGAATGCATGTATGAATGTTGCTGTGAATGAGTGTTTGGATGTGTGTGAGTGAATGTGTTTATGTAAGTGTAGGTGAATGGGTGTATGCATGGTGTGTGTAGGTGTCTGTGTGGACGTATGAGGGGAGGGGCTGTTGTGTCTGAAGGGGGTGGGGTTGGGGGAAGGGGGCGCTGTGGGTGAAGAGGGGAGGGGGGTCTAGTGCTTGCTGTGGGTTTCGGGGAGTCATCTACCGGTGACAGGGAAGATCTGGCTCTTAATACCGCTGGCCGTCTACTCTGGACCACCGGGTCGGAGATGAACATCTCCGGCCCGGCAGTTCCAACCGCCATGGCAGTATGAGTAGAGATGTAGAGGGTTGGCAGAGGCCAACCCGCCACACTCATAATATGGTGGTCTGCACCGCCAGCCTGTTCGCGGTGGAACCAACACATTTACCCTGGCGGTCAAAACACCGCCAGAGTCAAAATGAGGACCTAAGTCTGGACTTCTTGTTTTCCCTAGTGCAGTGAGAGCCGATGGCTGGGCAGCAGCGGGGGAAACCATGTTAGCCCACCGGGAGCCATTGGGGAGGCTTGGGAAGGGCTGTGCTTGCAAGTCCACATGGCTGTTGTGCTGTTTGCGGTGCCTGAGGTACAGCAGAGAGGATTAATCAAGGACAGCAGAACCCCAAAGGGAATTTGTGGCCATTTTGGAAGCTAAATTTATTTGGGTGGATACTGTGACAGGCTTGTGTCAAACTTGCGATGCAGGTTGGGGTGCAGTACTCAGAGACAGCTGGATAGCAGAGGTTGGTGGTGCCCAGTTGAAATTATGGAGACCAGTAAAAAGGGAGGAGATACTCATAGCTGTGGTCAGGTCTGCAAGAACAAAGGAAGAATATTAAGCAGTGGACCTAGGGCATAAGAATAGGAGGGAAAAGCTCAGGGGCCCACATGTGATTATAGCCATTCTAAAAAAGATGGAGCCAGGGAAAAGTAAACTTAAGCTTAGGATATATGACACTATTACAATGGGAGAAGGGAACATGGGTGAAACTTCCAGAGAAGAATTAGCAAGAACAAGGAGTAGGGGCCCAAGGAAGCAAACTCTCCATAAATCTCCATCGCAAAAAGAAGGTAGGGTGAACATCAGTTGCTAAATCGATCAAAGATTTTGTAGGAAAATATTTCAAAATAAAAAAATGTTCTCTTCTGAACCCTGGCTGAGCATAGAAGGGCCGTTTAGGTGTGACAAAAGTGTTAGCCAGTTATCGTTAGATCTAGGTTTATTTTCGAGTAATCAACAAAATTAACCAAGACTGAAAGAATTGTTACTTGAACCAAGGCTTTTCCTCTCACCCGGCTCTTTTCTCTCTTCACGAATAGTGGTCTACAAGCAAAGGAGGATGAGATAGGGATAGACATTAAGTAATGTAGCCAGGAATCTAGTATATATAATCAAGGTCTAAAGGAACAGGAGAGGAGAGCACAGCGGTACCTGGGTGTCAAAAATCATGTTAATGAAGTAATGGTGTGAAACTGCACCTTACCTTTATAGATCTCAGCATTGTCATTGGCTTCTATGCTGAATAATATGCTGATATTGCAAAAAACCTTGCAAGGTCTGTTGGAGGTATCCGTGATGAATAATGGCATTTTAAAAGCTCAAAAAGATCAGCTGCAAAATATTGGGGTAAAATGAAACAAATTAATACCATCTATTGTAAAACCTGTTGAAGGAATTACACAAGCAACGAAAATCCTAGTCCAGCAGAAGGGAAATAAAGAGACCTCTAGGGTTGAGCAACTTACAAAGTGTATAAATATCTAGATACCCTATGCTTATAAAGAAATGTGTCAAACCTACTAAATATAGGTAATATTTACCCCAAACTAGGAAAGTGAGGAAAAGTGTAGGAAAGGTTAAAAATGAGATGTAACGCAAAAAGAAGATGGAGGACACGGGGTGAAGGTGGCAAAAAAGGCCAGTGAAGGATCAAAAAGCGAGTCTCCCAGCAACGATACCTACTCCTAAGATATCTAACTCCAAGGATTGTAAGAAGGTGAGATATGTGGAAGAAGAGAAATTGGGATTCCAAGGAAGAGCACTGAGAAAAAAGAAGCAGCCTAAAACTAAGAGGGAGAGAAGTAGTTGTAAACAGGGGGCCCGAGATATGGCTCTAGGAAAGTTCCTGGTATCAAAGGGCTTAGGCCCATATTTATACTTTTTTGCACCGCATTTGCGTCATTTTTTGACACAAAATCTGCACAAACTTACAAAATACAATTGTATTTTGTAAGTGTGCGCTGCTTTTGCGTAAAAAAATAACGCAAATGCGGTGATAAAAAAGTATAAATATGAGCCTTCGTTTGTTCAAATGGAATCATGGAGGCTGACTGTCCAGTGAAATGTATGTTTAAGATAGGTCAGCAACCCTGGGCCTCATTACGGTGCCGCAGTGGAGTTTGCATTCACACCGTCACGGTCCCGGCGGCGAAGATGGCCATATTATGAGTACTGGGAAGGCACCTGCAGAACGCAGCCAAGTTTCTGTTCAAACCGTCACAGTGGACGGTGGCTGTTTCCCACTACCGTATTATGAGTTTGCACAGTGCCAGGATTTCTGGGGTGGTCTCACCGCCACGAAAAGCCTGGCGGAAACAAACATTTTAATGGACCTCTCACCTTCAGAAACACAGGCACGTCCATAGGTGCCATGGCAAGTGAATTGCAAGTCTTCCCAATGCTCCTGCTGGCCATTGACCTCCAGGACTAGCGACGCTGACCAAGACACCAACCGTAAGTACACCAGCCTAACCCACACTGGAGGGGAGTACATTAGTAAACACACACAAAACACACACAAAAAATTGCACATCCACCACTCATACATGTAAATGGAAAGCCAGGAGACAGTTGTCACCATTGCCGCCAACGTTGCTGTGGTGCAGATGTAATTGTGAAACAAGTATTTAAAAAAAAACTATGTACAATAGGCCAAAGGGCCAGTCCAAATGTCTCACAGTGCCCCGAGAACACTGGGCACAAAATGATGCCCCAACTTGACTCCGGACTGCAAGTGCTGACCTCCACAGGGCCGGGACATTAATGGGGCATGCAGGCACCTCAAGGATGAGGGGGAGTGGTTTGGGCTTGGAGGGTGTGTTCCTTCGTCCTGGACTTGGAGGGAGGGTCCTTGGGGGTGGATTTGGAGGGGGCTCCTTTGACTTTCCCTTGGAAGACGCTGGTTTAACTGGGAGGGAGGTGGGCCTTAGCATAGCCTTTGAGGTGGAGGGAGTGTGTTTTGGCTTGGATTTGGGAGGGGCAAGTGGTCAAGTGCAGACTTTGTGGAGGTAGAGGTCTCAGGTGGTGGAGGGGCCTGGAGAGAATGGGAGGAGGACTGTGAGGTGGAAGCAGGGGTCTGGGAAGGGTAGCAGGGCACTTGGGTGGAAAAGGGACTGAGCCAGTTGGGGGGAACAAGGAAAACTTTTGAAAGAAACATTTCTTGGGGCAGATGATAAGTCACCTCCACCAAAGTTGGACAGCTGGACCTTTGGACAGTTTGGGTCACTTCAGTCTACCACATGTTTTTGTATCCACACTTACCGTCAGGAGAGGGGACCCACACCACCAGTCGTCTCTGCAGAGGGGTGTCTGCTGAAGCAGGGAAGTGACTCCTTCACTTCAAGGGAGATTCCTTTGCTTCTTCTGGTGCAGGCTGAAGACAGGCAGTCCTCAGAGGATGCACGACCTGGAAACAGTTGCAGTTGCTGGCAGGAGCTGAAGATACAATGTTGCATAAGTCGTCTTTGCTTCTTTGTTGCAGTTTGTAGAGTTCCTGGAGGGTCCAGATGCAGTTCCGTTGGTAGAAGATTAAGTAAAGGATGCAGAATGTTCCTGCTGGAGTCTCACAATCTGAATCTGAGGAAACATCCAGAGGAGAGACCCTAAATAGCCCTGAAAGGGGGATTGGTCAGTTACACAGGTAAGCACCTATCAGGGGAGGGCACTGGCCACTCAGATGCTCCCAGAGTGCCCCACCACCTTGGAATCCAAGATGACAAAACCCAGAGACACTCTGGAGGAGCTCTGGGCACCACCCCTGGAGTGGTGATGGACAGGGGAGTGTTCTCTCCCCTTTCCTTTGTCCAGTTTCATGCCAGAGCAGAGACTGAGGGTCCCTGAACCAGTGTAGACTGGATTATGCAAGGAGGGCACCATCTGTGCCCTTCAAAGCATTTCCAGAGGCTCTGGGAGGCTACCCCTCACATACCTGTAACACCAATTTCCAAAGGGAGCGGGGGTAACACCTGTCTCCAAAATGAAATGCTTTATTCTGCCTTCCTGAGCTCAAGCTGCTTGAGCAACAGGAGGGCAGAAACCTGTCTATGAGGTGACAGCAGCTTGGGCTGCCTGGAAAACCTCAGAAGGCTGGTATGGCAGTACTGGGGGTTCACTGTGGAGCCCCCACAGTGCATGGAATTGTAAAACCAATACTAGAATCGGTATTGGGGTACAATTCCCAGGTGTAAGACACCTTACATGGCCATATTCGGAGTTACCATTGTGAAGCTGGACATAGGTATTGACCTATGTCCAGTGCACTTGTAAAATGGCGTCCCCACACTCATGAAGTCCTGGAAAATTGTCCTGGATGATGTGAGGCAGAGCTGCTAGTTCAAGGGTGCCCACACTCACAGGTACTTTGCACTTAGCCCTCAGGGTTGGAAGGCCTCACATATAGGTGACTTATAAGTGAACTGGTGCAGTGAAAAATGGCTGTTAAAGGGTGCATGCACCATTTCACGCAGGCTCAATCGCAGTCGTGCAGAAGCCTTTGCATGGGCTCCCTATGGGTGGCAAAAGTAGTGCTGCAGCCCATGGGGATCCCCTGGAACCTCAATGCCCTGGGTACCTCAGTACTATATACTAGGGACTTATAATAGGTGGCCAGTATGCCAATTTGGGATGAAATACTGAGTTATCAGTATGTAGTAACAAATTTGAGAGGAGAGGGAGCATATGCACCAGGGTCCTGGTTAGCAGGATCTTAGTGACACAGTCAAACATGTTGATATCAGGCAGAAATTGCGGGTAACATGCCAAAAAGAGGTTACTTTCCTACACAGTGCTCCAAACTGGAGGATTTCTTTTTCCTAAAAAAGATGGGCAAAGACACTGAATCGCTTCCGCCTCTCTCCCACCTCCTAACCATCTGTGACATCTGCGTGCCCTGCTGACGATAAAAGTTTGCTGTGATATGTGGCTTTTGGAGAAGTTGCATATTTAGGAAAGAAGATATGGTAAGGTCACTTTCTCTTCATTTACTGTTGCACAAATCTCACACGCATACATCTACCGACTGTTTTAGGATAACAAATCTGCCCTCTACATAGGACTGTGTTTTAGAAGGACAGCTTTAGCCAATAGCGGACTTGCTGTCTCAGTGGATGACTGCTGCCCAGGCCCTAACTCAGTTATGAAGGACACCCCTGTGACTCCCAGCACTGGCTTTCCACAAGTCTTTTCCTGGAGGGGACCCTGCCATGAAAATGCTGGTGGAAAGAAAATTCATGATCAGCATGGCAGTGCTTCCATGGGCACTGCCGTGGCAGACCATGACACTGACTGCTGCCACCCCATCGGCATCTATGATTCTGGTGGTGGAGGTGGCCCCCTGGTGGCCTGACTGCCAGGGTTGCGATCTGGCATTCGAACAGCCAAAATTGCTATGGTCCGACCACCACAATGTGTTTGGTGGTTGCAAGACTGACAAACTCATAATGAGACCCTATGATAGAAGGTAGTAAGACAGCATCTGAGGGAGAGGAAAATGGAGTAGAAGCTCGAAGTGAATTTTTCAGTCATTGGAGACAACTCATCCTCCAGCAATTCTGAGGTACACGATGATGGCAGTCTTTCAGTCCCTTCGCAAGCACAGTCCGTGCGGTGGGGCGACCAACCCAGACAGCAGGCACGTGCTGTAGCAAGTACAGACCGATTGTTCTCTTGGCTACTCCCCAATTTAGTTCAGCCCCAAATTCTGCCTTTCACTGGCAAGCCTGGTTGTAAAGTGAATATGGCCAGTTTTTTACCAATTGACTTTGTCCATCTCTTTTTGGATGTTGACTTCCTTGAGCAACTTGTGCAGGCAAAAGATTTGCATGCTGAACAACTTCTGAGGGAGCATTGTGGCACTCTAGAGCCTAGGTCACTCAAGTAGACTCCTACTTCACTTGAGGAGCAGAAGATATCTTTGGACCTTAAGATCAAAATGGGGTTAGTACACAAACCAACCTTGCAGTCCTATTGGTCTACTTACACAGTTTAGATAACTCCCATCTTCAACCCGTACGTGAGCAGAAATCGTTTTCTGCTATTGCAGCACATGCCGCATTTCAATGACAATTCTGCTGCATTGCCCCAGGACCATTCCGACCAAGACAGGTAGTTCAAAATTCAGTACATTGCGAGCAAAAGCTGTACATGCTGTGTGAGAAGCCTACTAGCTATGTGTACAGTTTGAGAGTGTATACAGGGAAGGATTCCACTCTGAACCCTGTAGGTTGCCCTCCCACGCAAGGAGCCATAGGAAAGACTGCATGGGAGCTTTTCCAGCCACTCCTTCACAAGGCTGCAGGATCAACAGTTTGCTGATCGCATTCCTGAAGCACCTCAAAAGGCTTGACAATGTTGTCATTGTAAAGTCTGCTCTACGCATGAAAAAGCCAGGAAAATTGTGTTTACTGTCCCCAGTGCCCATTTTAGCCAGCTCTGTGTTTTCCAACTTGCTTCATGTAGTATCATATAAAAGTGATGCATTGAGAAGTTGACTGAGGTGGACCAGCCGTCAGGTAAATATTTCAATGATTGTGCACGTTTACCAACCTTTAATGGGCCTCTAATTCCCTAGGTCAGCAGCTGCAGAATTTTTCTTTCTCTACTTGAAGAATTCTTGGACTTCTGTAAAGGCTGTAGACATCTTCCTCTGCCATTAGAACATACTAAGTTGGTCATTATGACCCCGGCGGTCAGTGATAATGTGGCGGTAGTACCGCCAACAGGCTGGCAGTACATACCGCCACATTATGACATTTACCATTCTGACCGCCATGGCGATAGCAGCCGCCGGGCCAGAGATAAGAATATCCAGCCCGGCGGCTGCTATAGTGCCACCAGTGTCATTTTGACCCTGCCTACCGCCATAGTTATCCTGGCATTCACAACGCCACAAAAACCATATCACTGGGAGGAGGCTCACCCACCCCCTCAAACACTCCCCAGATGCCCCTCACCACCCTCCATCCCGGCCCGCCTTCTAATCCCCCACCCCCATTCACACACACTCGCAGACACCCACCACGCATACACACTCACTCACACAGCCATACACAGATTCATTCACGCATGCATCCATTCATTCGCGCACACATCCATACACACATTCACACTGACACGCAGACAGACATTCACATACCATTCATACATGCATTCTCACACATGCGTACACACACGCAAACAATACTACACACATTTGCATTCACGCACACACTCACTCATTCATGCACACACCCTACACACCAACACACAACACCCACCACCCCTCTCCCCTGTCAGAAACCCAACTTACCTGCATCCAGGGTGTCTTCCGGTAGCAAACGGGGTGGGGCGCTGCTACCGCCAGCAGCACCCACCACCAGAACACTGCCAGGCGGTATTATTTTTCATAATATGGCTGGCAGCGATCTACTGTTGTGCCGCTGCTGGTGGTAGCAGCGCCACCTTAACACCATCCGCCAGTATGGCCACTGACGGTTTTCCATCCTTCTTGTGGCAGAATCAGGCTGTGGTCTTAATTTGGCGGATGGATGTTAGCCGTGGCGATAGTATTTTGGCGGTCGTTGCTTCGGCAGTAGGCGGCATTTAGCGCCAATCTTATAATGAGGGCCTAAGTGTTCTGTTTGCTGATTGACAAGTGCATTACAGTCCCCACCCTGCACACAATGGTGGACGGAACATATGCCATGTTGTCACAAACTACCCTGTGTGGCAAAATTTTAAAGGCCTGACTATATTTCGAAGTGTTTTTGAGTGAATGAACTTATGTATACAACACATGGATAACCATGATTGCCCACAAGAACCAGAGTAAATGCAATAAGTCAAACTAGACCTGTGGGACTTATTCAACAACATTTATACTTGCTTTGAAATTATGCAATCTGAATTAGTAACTTGTATCATAACCAATGTTTTTTTAAAAAGGGTATAGGACACAATGGGGGTTATTACAACTTTGGAGGAGGTGTTAATCCGTCCCAAAAGTGACGGTAAAGTGACAGATATACCACCAGCCGTATTACGAGTTCCATAGGATATAATGGGATATAATGGACTCGTAATACCTCCTCCAAAGTTGTAATAACCCCCAATATTTTTTATGATGATTGTTTTTACTTATTTAGTATAAGATGAATGACCTCCCACTACACATATGCGCCATCTATAAAATTAGTGCATTCCTCACAAAGCTGAACACTCAGCTCTTCGACTAAGTTACTCCATGGATTACCCCTGACTGCTCTTGCATCTGCAATAGGATACCCTCTCAGGTGATAGTGTGTTTTCACAAAAATTCAAACATTACAGAGAACTCTGCCTCCAACTACACATATGGGTAAATGTTTCACGTACTTGCCATACTCCTTCAGAACTTAGTAGATGTTCAGTTTGCTGTATGATAAGTGCATTATAGTCACATAATGGTGGATGGGACATATGCTACCTTCTCACAGACTACCCTGTGTGCTAAAAACTATCATTCTGCATAGTTTATGACTTTCTTTTTTAGGAACTTAAGCAGTATTCCCCAGCATATTTGCCTTAGTTTCAAAAGTAGATGTGCTGACTCAGTTCCAGGAATGACGCCTCAGAACCATACTCGGACACCCCCCAACTTACATCTACAAACTGGAAGGAGTTAGATTCATCACAATGTGTGCGCTAAAGATACATGTAAGACCTGTCTTCCTGAGCCTCATGTGGCTGCCATTAGTAAAGGTTCACAAAACATGTTTCAGGAATGTTCAGAAAGAAGGGGGTGGTTACATGACAGGTGGTAAAATATAGTCAAACTGATTTCATCCTGTGGTATATGAATGTGATGGGCTCTTGCATGGTGGTGGTATGTTGATGTGAGTGCACTGATCTGTTGGATTGGGCTATGGCCACCATAAAGCGGTTGGTACCTTGACGTGGCTTTATGGCTCACCTTTCAACGTCTTGGTTTTATTATTCAGATACTTTGATAAATATTTGTTCTTTAACTTTAAAGCCTCCAATCCTGGAGGTGCTAAAACCAACCAGTGCAAGTAGTGATTAACTTTAAAAGAACTAGATTTATAACGGAGGCGGTATGATGAGTCTTACAATGAGCTCCTTTTTTCTCAGTATTGGTAGCTGTGAATTTTGGACCCTAGCTCAATTGGCACCTAGGTAAAACTTCACATTTTTTTAAACTAAACAATGAGAGGAGTCCAGGAGTGCATGACTTGCGTGGCTCTCACAAGGTAATATTTCCCAGAAGCCCTTGCAAACATCAAACTTTAGAAATAAACATACATGTTTATTACATTCCTTTGACGGAAAGGCATGGAATGTGCTTGGAGTCACAGGTTTCCTACCACCCTGAGTTTCCACACATCTCCCAATAAAAACACTATTCCACTTGTGTGGACTGCCCATAAGAAAACAACTCAAAAGGCCCTAAATCGCTAAGTTGAAAGATAAGCAATAGGGGTAGGTGCGGCATTTGGCTACGTGCTGTAGCATCACCTATGCAAACCTATGAAACACAGACATTCGGTGGTGTGCCTTGCATGGATCCCATGAGGATTTCTTACCCACAATGCTCTGCAAAACTCCAACTCTGACTGAAATTACACATTTGCCTTCCATTTCTATGCCTGGAAGTTCAGGAATCTATAGGAATCCACAAAATTCCTACCCCTCTGCATTAGCCCAATCGTGTCAATACAATTTCTGCCCCACGTGTGCGGCTGGGCCTAATGCTCCCTACAGGAATGGCTCAAACCAAGGTCAATGGTTCCCTCGCCAGGGAACTCCTATTGACCTTGATTTGATCTGTTTCGTGCACAAGCAGTAGGCCGACCAACACAAGTGAGGGACCATTTTTATCATGAGATTTGGGGGTATGCAAGTCATTCCACCTTGGATACCCTTAGGTGTCTAGTTTTCAAAACTGTATAAGTTAGCTAGGTTTCCCTAGGTGCCAGCTGAGCTATATGATCCAAAATCTAGAGCTACCCACATTGAGAAAAAAGGGTAAATTTTCAGTGAAGAAGTGTGATGTTCTCACGTTGTGTTTTGGGCCATTTTCTGTCACCGGCACAAGGCCTAACCACACAAGTCAGGTACCTTTTTTATTGGGAGACTTAGGGAAATGCTGGCTGGATGGAGGTTTGTGTCTCCCTACAGATTCCAGAAGTTTCCATCACAGAAATTGGAGATTTTGTTTTAAAGGTTTGCAAGGGACTATTCTTCAGAAAAACTGGTCGGACCCATGCAAGTAAGCCTCTCTGGGTGCCCCTAGGAGTCTAGTTTTAAAAATATACAGGTTGGCTAGATGTTTCTAGGTGCCAGCAGAGCTAGGGTCCTCAATCTAGAGCTACCAACATTGGAAGAAATTGATAATTTTTCAGGTGAAAAATGTAATGTGTTTCATGTTGTGTTCCGCCCCATTTCCTGTCGCAGGCACCAATCCTACCCACACCAGTGAGAAAGATTTTTTTCAGATGACTTAAGGGAGCATAGAAGCACTGAAAATGTGTTATTACCAATTGGATTTCACTGCATTTGTGCCTTTCAAATGTAAGCAAGTGTATAACAAAGAAAACATTTTGAAAAAAAAACTACAAAATTATGCACCAGTAGTGGTACCTACAAATTCCGAGAAGTACAAATAACTACTGATGCTTAACTTCATATATTGTGCCCAGTTCAATAATAGATAAGGTTCCTTGATACCAATTTTTCACTCTTCTTACTAGGTATGTGATTTGGTATATACTCGATACTCAATTAAAAACTATTGTAGGGTGTAGCTAAGTTGTTCGACGGGCATCGCTATAGCTCTGATAGGAGATTAGTCAGCAGACTTTTGGAGTCACTTGAGCGGTGTGTGGAGATGGGCGTGCTGGTGATGGAGGTAGTGGCTGATGATGTAGTGTATGCAGGTGTGAGTGGAGACGAGACAGGGAGGGAGGAGGAGGACGTGGAGGAGAGGGACACAGTGGAGGCAGTGGATGTTGCTGTGTCTGCATGGGGATGGTGCTTGTGTGAGTGCCTGTGGGATGTGTGGTGCTTATGTTTGCCATGTCCACTCTTGTGTGTTGATGAGTGTGCATGCTGGTCTGATGGTGTGCTTGGGATAGGCTGAGGTACAGGGGATTGGGTCTGGGTGGAAGAAGTTGGAGGGGGGAGGCTGGACACAGGGACAATGGCTGCCATCAGTGCTGAGGCCAGAGCCTGAAATGCTCTCTGTTGGGCTGCCTGCTCATAATGAATGCCCTCCAGGTATGCATTTGTTTGTTGCAAATGCCTCTCTACACCCTGGATGGCATTCACAATGGTAGATTGCCCAACAGTGAGGGATCTCAGGAGGTCAATAGCTTCCTCACTGAGGGCAGCAGGGCTGACTGGGGCAGGGCCTGAGGTGCCTGGGGTGAAGGAGATGCCAACCCTCCTGGGTGAGCGGGCACGGGACACACACTGAGGGGCTGCTGGGAGGGCGGTGCTGGTGGGGGGTGGCAGCTGTACCTGTTGATGCGATGGGCACAGAGGTGCCCGCCACCACAAGGGAGCTCCCATCAAAGAAGGAGTCGCTGTCACTGCTGTCTGCTCCTGTCCCCGCCGTGGAGCTCCCCTCTCCCTCCATCCCACTGTTGGCTTCAGACTCCGTTGCTTCACCCTTCAGGGCCAAGTGGGTTGCAGCTCCCTCCTGCTCCGGAGCCAATGCTCCTCCACCTGATGATGCTATTGTACACAAGAACAGGGATACCACAAAAAGTGGGGGGGGACAGAAGAAAGACATGTTCAGTGCATGCAACACCACTACTGTTGGCGGACACAACACACATGGAGCAGCCCTCTGCACTACACAATGCACTGACATTTCCTAGAAATTTCAGCTGACCATGGGGTACGAGGCCTAAGACCAGTTGCTGCACACCTGGAAGTCACAGGAGCCTGACTAGGTGTAGATGGCTCTTACCACTTTTGGGGTTGGGGTGCCACATAGCCTGCCTCACAAGGGACCTTGTCTACCAAGTTCGCCCTGGCCTAGGGAAACCCACTGCCCATCTCCTCCACCCAGACACCTCGTAATGCACGCAGAGTCAGCTGAATGAGAGTGTACTCACCCCCTTGTGGCTGCTGTGATGCCCTCAAGCGCCCATTCAACTCCAGATAGGCCACCGCCGGGATCCGGAACATCAGGGGGGTCATGGTGCGACGGGCACCCCTCCCACGTTGGGAGGCCATCCCCAGCTGGGCCACCGCCGTCTTCTTGCTCCAGCGGCGCAGGTCCTCTCATCTTTTACGGCAGTGGGTGCTCCGTCTGTGGTAGACCCCCAGGGTCCGGACGTCCTTGGTGATGGCACGCCAAATACCCTTCTTCTGGTGGCCGCTGACCTAGAGGAATGGTACAGGGGGAAATGAAATTACTTACCCATCTAGACCATCATACTCATTGCCCACCAGTTCCCACCCATGCCCTGACGCACATACACTCACCATCCACACATGCAGGCCTCAGCCTCCCCCATGTATCTTCCATCCACACCACTAAAAACAGGCATTGCTCATGCAGCATGCTCACAGTGTACTCACCTGTTTGTCACCGCCGGCGTACATCGTCATTGGCTCCTTGGACCAATAACGTTTCTGCAAATAACAAATTGTGATTCCTCTGTGTTGGATGACTCTCTGCTCGCTGTTCTCCTCCATAGGGCACGTCTGCTGGGGCAGGTGATAAGATGGCGGCATCCTCCGGTGTACAGACCCCTGGTGGACCTGTCGATAATGGAAGAGAGACACATCATAATCACATATAGACTTGATCGTGCAACAATCCAGGAACTGTGTGCCCAGTTGGATCCAGACCTGATTTCATCTATCCGCCATCCCACAGGAATCCCCCCTCTAGTTCAGGTTCTGTCTGTACTCCCTTTCCTGGCCAGTGGGTCTTTTCAAACAACAGTGGCCATGGCATCAGGGATGTCCCAGCCAATGTTCTCTAACGTATTGTCCAGAGTGTTGTCTGCCCTGCTGAAACACATGTGCAGCTACATCGTGTTCCCTCAGTTGGAGGATTTGGCCACAGTGAAAGGTGATTTCTATGCCCTGGGACATATCCCCAACATCATTGGTGCCACTGATGGGAAACATGTGACATTTGTACCCCCCGCAGGAATGAACAGATGTATAGAAACCGGAAGAGCTACCATTCGATGAATGTGCAGATGGTGTGTTTGGCAGACAGTACATCTCTCATGTCAATGCCAAGTATCCTGGCTCTGTGCATGATGCTTACATTTTGAGAAATAGCAGCATCCCTTATGTGATGGGGCAACTCCAGAGGCACTGTGTGTGGCTAATAGGTGAGGGCAAGGTCCCAATACAGTTGAGATAGGTGTCTGGGTATGGGGCTGTCCCTAAGGGTTAGTGTGTGTCTAACAATTGTCCCTCGACATTTGCAGGTGACTCTGGTTACCCCAACCTTCATGGCTAATGACCCCAGTGAGGAACACCAGGACAAGGGCAGAGGAACGCTACAATGAGGCACATGGGCGAAATAGGAGGGTGATCGAATGCACCTTCGGCCTCCAGAAGGCCAGTTTCCAGTCCCTCCATCTGACAGGTGGCTCCCTATACTACTCACCGAAGAAGGTGTGCCAGATAATCGTGGCCTGTTGTATGCAGCACAACCTGGCTTTGCGACGGCAGGTGCCTTTTCTGCAGGAGGATGGGCCAGATGGTGGTCTTGTGGCAGCTGTGGAGCATGTGAACAGTGAAGAAGAGGAGGCAGAAGAAGATTATATCGACAACCGAAACAACATCATCAAGCAATACTTCCAGTGAGACACAGGTAAGAAGATGTCACTGCTTCCCACATCTCATATTATTGTTTGAGCTAGCATAAGTCTGTCATTTTAGACCCTGGCTTGTCACTTTGACTTTCCATTTCACAGATCTGGGTCCCACTTTGTGCCCTCTGCTCTGTTTCCTCCTGGCCTACAGCTGTGTTACATTGGTATGTGAACAAGTAAATTGACATTGCTAAATTCCATAGTTATTGCAATTACATATTTGTGAGACTCACTCCAGATTGTTTTGTGATTGAAGTGTGTTTATTTCTGTGCAAATGAGTGGACGGGGTTGTAAAATGGGCTGGGGTGATGGTGGAGGTATGTCCATGGCAGAGTCCAGTCTATTTGTTTCACAGGTGCATTGTCCAAAGGGGCATAGGAAGTAGAGCAATGGCAGTTTAAGGATGGGCAGGGTGACATAGTGGGACAGAAGGGTGACATTCAGGGGGGGGGTCTCATATCCTGGCGGGGGTCTTGGCAATGTTCTCTGTCTTACTCCTGGATGTCAGGGACCGTTTGCAGGGTGGTTCTCCATCTGCCGGGGGAGGGGTGCTGGTGTCCTGTTGTTCCTGTGGCGGTGCCTCCTGTCCACTAGCGCCGGCGGAGGTGGAGGGCCGTTCATCATCCAGGCTAGTGTCAGGGGCCCCTTGTTGTGCCACTGTGACCCTCCTGGTGTTGAGAAGGTCTGCCAGCACCCCTGCAATGGTGACCAGGTTGGTGTTAATGGACTTCAAGTCCTCCCTGATCCCAAGGTGGTGTTCCGCCTGCAGCGCTGGGTCTCCTGAAACTTGGCCAGTACTGTTGCCATGGTCTCCTTGGAATGATGGTAAGCTCCCATGATGTTGGAGAGTGCCTCGTGGAGTGTCGGTTCCCTGGGCCTGGCCTGTCACCCCCCATCACACAGCAGTCCTCCCAGTTTCCCTGTTATCCTGTGCCTCTGTCCCCTGAACCATGTGCCCACTGCCACTGCCCCCGGTCCCTGATCGTCCTGTGTTGGTGGGTTTGCCCGGGGTCCCTGTAGTGGTGGACACACTGCTGATAGACGTGTCCTGAGGACAGAGGTATGGGCCCGCTGGGTGGGTGCTGTGCTGGTGTTTGCTGAGGGGGGAGGCTCTGTGGTGGCTTGTGACAGTGGCAGGGGAACCGTCTGTCCAGAGGCCCGAGATGGGCCGGCCTCGTCATCTTGATCCAGGCATGCAGAGCTGCTGTCATCACTGTGGGCCTCTTCTGTGGGGGGACTGGATATGTCTGGTACCTCTTGTCCGGTGACGTTGGGTAGGGGTCCAGTTGGGGTATAAATGCATAGTTATTGTATCTGTGTGTGCCATCATGTGCAATGGGTGAGTGACCCTCTACTCCTGTGCTTGCATTATTGGCTTGGTCCTTGTGTGATTGGTGATTTTGGGGCATGACTGAGTCTCTGTACTGGACATGCTTGAGTGATGGTTGTCCATGCATTGGTGTTACATGCAGGGCTTGGTTTTCGGATGTGTGGGTTGTTTTGGTGGGGTATCTGTGGGTTGTTGGGGTGATGGGTGTGAGGGTAAGGGTGGGAGTATGTGATGGCATGCAGGTGGAGTGGGGGGGATAAGGTAGTAAAGATATGACTTACCAGAGTCCAGTCCTCCTGCTACTCCTGCAAGGCCCTCAGGATGCAGTATTGCCAAGACGTGCTCCTCCCATGTTGTTAGTTGTGGGGGAGGAGGTGGGGGTCCACCGCCAGTCCTCTGTACAGCAATCTGGTGTCTGGAGACCACGGAACACACCTTCCCCCGTAGGTCATTCCACCTCTTCCTGATGTCATCCTGTGTTCTTGGATGCTGTCCCACTGCATTTAACCTGTCGACAATTCTCTGCCATAGTTCCATCTTCCTTGCAATGGACATCTGCTGCACCTGTGATCCAAATAGCTGTGGCTCTACCTGAGCAATTTCCTCCACCATGACCCTGAGCTCCTCCTCAGAGAACCTGGAGTATCTTTGAGGTGCCATGATGTGGTGTGGATGATGTGTGAGGTGGTGTCTGTTGTGATGTGTGAGGGGATGTGTTGGTGTGTGTTGTTTGAGGTGCGTGGATGTTGTGTACGTGATGGTGTTGTGTGTCTGTGGATGCTGGTGTTGTTTTAGGTAGTGTCTATCTCTGTCCTGCTATCAAATTTCTGGTAGTAAGGGTTTGTGGTTAATGTGGGTGTGTGTTTTATATTGGACTGGGTGTGTGGGTGTGGTGTGTGTATGTGTATCTGGTGTGTGTATTTAGAACTGTCCAATGTGATTGTGTTTTGTAAATGTGTGTATATTTTAAGCGGCGGTGTGTACCACCAATAATGTGGTTAAAAGACCGCTGCGTTGATTCGCTGGTCGTAATAGTGTGGGCGTATTCTTGTTGGCGTGACGGTGTCAGTTTTGTTATCGCCAGTTTATCACTGACCTTTGGTGTGGCGGACTTGTGTGGGTGTATGTATTGTGGCGGATTCCAAGCTGTGGGTCGTAATACCTGTAGCGGAATTCCGCAGCCGCAGCAGTATGTTGGCGGTCTTC
This sequence comes from Pleurodeles waltl, assembly GCF_031143425.1. Classification (NCBI taxonomy): domain Eukaryota; kingdom Metazoa; phylum Chordata; class Amphibia; order Caudata; family Salamandridae; genus Pleurodeles; species Pleurodeles waltl. The sequence goes on from NC_090444.1 coordinate 1,220,673,477, forward strand.
TGCACGGCGGTAAGCGGGATGTACCGCCAGGGTTGTAATGAGGGCCTTAGTCTCTTTTTTGGAGATTTTCTTCACCGGGACGAACCTGCAAGTCAGGCCGGGTCGCGGTTAAGGCAAGCCGGCTAGAGTTGCTGCAGCTCTATGGAGCTTTTTTCCAAAATTTCTCCAAACTTCTGGATCTTCTTCCAAATGTTCTTTTAAGGTTCTTTTGGGGTCCACAGCTCACCCCAAGGTTCCAGAAGCTCTGAGATGCTTCTTGGTGGTGTGGACTACAACTCCCAGAATGCACCTGGTGCAAACTTCTTTTTAGCCACTGGACAGTGGTCAGCTGGTTGGTTTCATCAGGAGTTGGTGCAGGGGTCTTTGGTTAGCAAGTCTCCTTGAACCAGTATAAGCCAGGCAAAGTCCTTTGGTTGGGAAGCCCAAGTGTGCAGTTGGTGCAGTCCTTCAGAGTACAGGGTCCAGGTGCAGGCCACGGGTCCAGCAGGGCAGTCCTTCTTCTCCTGTAGTTCTTCCTTGCTGGAATCTGATGGGGATCTGAGGTGTGGGTGCAGGTCTGCCAGTTTTATCCTTGCTCCTGGGTGAAAAACAGGGGGGTCCTGATTCTCCAATCAGGTGCAGGGTCCTTCCCCCTGTGATGACCACTTCCTGGGAAGTGTGGCAAAAATCAATCCCAGGAGGCAACATTCTTCAAAAATCCATCATGGCCGAATCTGATTTTTGGAGGTTACATCTGGCTGAGCCCACCCACTGGTGTGGCTAAAAATCCTAAACACACCCCTCTCCTGCCCTTTCCTAATCTAATCAAGGGGGCACCTAATTGTCTGGGTTTGCAGGATGTAAGGGTGTTGCTGGGATGCTCCAAATGTCCTTCCCTGCCTTTGAAGACCAGTTTGGCAGCCCTCCCCCTTCCTGCTTCACCATCTGCTGAGGGGAAATCTCCTCCCCCAGGCACATCTCTTTGTGTGGAGACAGGCCACTTCACATCTCATTGGCCAGGCTGCCAGAGGCTGGCCAATCCGAGCATAGCAGCAAAAACACTGCAGGGCTGAAGTTGGCAACTTTTCAGGTAAAGTTTAAAACTCTTTACCTGAACAAGTTATATTAAATCCAACAACTGGGAGTTGTGGGATTTATTATAACAATTAATTTGATACCAAACTTCTGGTATCTGTTACTTAAGGGGACTTTTAAAACTAAAAAGAAGTCTCCCCATTCTAGCCTATGGAGGCCATTCACTACAATGAGGGAAAAACTAATTTGGCTGTTTTACCTCACCAGGGCTTATAAAACTATTTTTATAAGGTCCCTGCTTATAGTTACATAGCACCCAGCCCTAGGGGCACATAGGGCACACCTCAGGGGTGACTTATATGTAAAAAAAAAAATTAGTTAAAAACTTTGGAACTACTTTCAATTCCAAAGTCGAATTTGCATGTAACTTTAATTTAAAAGCAGCCAGTAAGGCAGGCCTGCCTTCAAAATGACACTGGACACCTCAGCAGTGCCCCTATGGGGGCACTATCTATGCTGGGGTCCCTAAACCTCCATGCCCTATTATATACTAAGGACTTATAGGTAGGTTAACTTTGCCAATTATAAGTAGCCTAATTTGCATATCCACTTTACATAGAGCACTGGCCCTGGGACTGGTAAGCAGTACCCACGGCACAGCCAAGAGTCAGTAACCACCAGTACCTGTCCAAAAGTTTTGGGGGTGACCAGGGCAAAAAGGAGGAGTTTCCTACAGTGACCTTTTGCACTTCAATAACAATAGACCTCAAAAGAACAATAGATCATTTAATCTCTAGTCTCCATCATTTAGTAGTAAATATTACCCATTACAAGCTAGTCCCCCTCCTTCTCTACATAAACAGAGGTCTCCATGTCCAGAGTGGAGATCTCTGTATAAACATAATAGAGTCTGCGGTTTCCCTATGTAGATTTGTGAATAGCATTTCATAGTATGATAGAAGTAGCAATGTAGGACTTTGTTACATAGTACAAAATGCAGCTTGTGAACACAAAATGCAGCTTGTGAACAAGCAGCTGAAAAAGCACCCGAGTCTATATATTTAGGAAAAGAGAGCACGTGTTTTGCAGTACATGCACAAAAGTAGGCATTGTTATACATTTGCAATAATTTATTTCTTTTATTTGCATTCTCTTATATAAATCATCCAGGGCCTCATTTAGAGTTTGACAGTTGTCCTCGCATCCTATGTAGAATGGATGGAGGCCAAATACACTGTAAATAGAATAGACAAAGCATCTTCTGCTTTTTTGGAAGATGTCCCACGTACAGTTCATAGTTGTATTCTTTTTAAATATTGTCAATACATTAAATCAATGTACAACTTTGATTTAATTTTATGATGATTTTTTGTACATGTGTTGTTTACAAAATACACTACATTTTACATTCAAACCATGCATATTTTTTTTTTTTCCCATTTTGATAAAGCTGACATTTTTCCCATTCTGTAAAGTGTTTCCTTTATATCATTTTCATGGGTCATCCTTGCTTGTGAGTGCAGGTTTGTTTATTTTTCAAAAATCTTTGTTTTATTTTAAGATTTTTTTCATTTAGATAGATTGGGAGTGTTTTGTTTTACTCAATTTAGCTTCCAGTTGTTTTATACCATGTTTGATGCAGTATATATTTCCACCATGTAAGAGGATGTGCTATTAAATAGAGTTTAATGTGCATTCTGAGATTTGTGGTGGAGTGGGACTACTTTACAGTAGATACTAGTAGTGTTTACAATGAATGTTAGAGGGGTTATTGTTGTACTTTTTTCTATATTACAGGTACAAATGACGTTAGATTGCTTTTAAAGTTGGGGGTACAGCTTTATTTTGTAAGTTCTTAGGACACATTGTGCAGAGTTGTCATATTTTTACAGCTTTTTAACATTGCCCATTCTTATACGTGTTTGTTTTATTTAGACAAGGGATGACTAACATGTACTGAATTATTGATATTTGTTTCTGTTTGTATACCAATTGTTTTTTTCTATGAAGGTTTGAATCAATCATGTTTAAAATAAATAAATGTGACTCATACAGGATAATTCATTGTTTACATTTTGTACATATAGGCCCTCATTATGAGTTTGGCAGTCAGCGTACCGTTGCAGTGGAGTTGGCGGACGCACCACCGCGGGCCCGGCGGTGAAGACTGCCATATCACAAGTACTGGGAAGGCACCTGCAGAACACAGCCAAGTCACTGTTCAGTCCACCACAGAGGAAGGGCGGGCGTACCAGGGATCGGCAATCTTCAGCCTGGCAGTCAGGTTGTGTCCTACAACCATATTACGAGGTTGCACACCGCCAGGATTTCTGGGGCGGAACCACCACCACGAAAAACTTGGCAGAAAAGAACAATATAAAAGGGGAACACCTACCTTCAGGAATACAGGCATCTCCATAGGTGCAATGGCATGCAAATTGCAACTCCTCCCGATCCTCTACCTGGCTCTGAAACTCCTGGACCAGCGATGGTGACCACAACACCAACTGTAAGTAAACCAGCCTAGCACACACTGGAGGGAACCACGTTAGAACACACACAACACACACACGAAAAGGGAAGCCATGCCCACACAAGCACACGCAAACAAACACCTGTACCACACACACACACACGCATACACTATAATACCCACAACCACCACACATTCATGTTGAAGGAAAGCCAGGACTAGGTAGGTACCATTGACCCCAATGGTGTTGGGCTACATAAATATAATAACATTTTGAAAACCGTGCATAAAACAATGAACATACAGGCCCAAGGGCCAGTTCAATAATCCACAGTGCCCTGAGCACACTAGGCACCAGCAGACGCCCCAACTTGACTTCTTACTGCAAATTGCCGGTCTCCACAGGGCAGGGGCATCAATGGGGAATGCAGGCACCACAGGGGTGAGGTGGGGTGGGGGTGAGGAGGTCTTGGGCTTGGAGAGGGGGTCCTTTCATCTGGGCCTGGAGGAGGGTTCTTAGGGGTGGCTTGGATGGGGGTCATCGGCTTGCCCTTGGAGGGGGGTAGGGCTTGGCCTTGGAAGTGGAGGGAGTGGGCTTTGCCTGGGAAGTGGAGGGAGTGGGCTTGGGCATGACTTTGGCAGCAGGAGCAGTGGATGTGATGGGGCAGAAGTGGCAGGTGGTAGAGGGGAAGGGGCAGGGGCAGTGGCAGACTGGTAGGCAGAAGGTAGGGTGCATTGGAAGGGTAGCAATGCGCTTGGGGAAGAGGGACTGGGTCAGTGGTGGGGAACAGGGTAAACTCACAAAGGAAACATTTTTGGGGACACATGGGAGGTCAAGGGAAAGACGTTTGGGAGTGGAGGGAGTGAGCATGGTTGTGAGGTGTGTACGTGTAGGTGCCTTGGGTTCAGGTGCTTGGGTGGATGATATGTGTGTGCTGGGGGACTGTTGGGTAGGTGAGCGTTTAGATGTACTGGGAGGATGTGGAGAGAAGATGCAAGGAGATGACAGGGGGGACGTGTGATTGAATTTTGGGGTTGTGTCTGCAGACAGGGTGGATGCCCACCTCTGCACATCCTACTACTTGGGAACACCATGGGGGAAACCGCAACAATGCACATGTCAACCGCTGATGGTCTGACTGATGCAAACATGTACATGTGGAGTGTCAAAACCACCAGACCTGTCAGGTACTGCCCACCACGCATGGCCATTGAGACAGGAATGCATAGGACTGGACAGCCAACTGGATCCTGCCCGGCTAATTAGCAGGCCTACTTGGCTATTGTCAAGTAGCACTGTCACCACTTGGTGCACCCACCCCATTACACATGCAGTGCCTGCCAGCTGAATTAGGTCATGGATCCACCCCTGGCACAGTGGTTGGCCAGGACCAATCACAATGCCCTGACACCCCAAGTCTAATTATCCTGTTGCGATGAGCTGGCAAGCACATCTGGCTAGCAGGTGCCCACACCGTTTCAACATTGGAGGAGTCTGCCCTCTATCACTGAGTGCATGACATTACCTACATCTGTGATGTCAATCCTGCATAGATGGACACAACCTGTAGTGGACATCATTGTACCTAGCATCCATTCCACAGCTACCCAATGTTGCCCACCCAGAGCTACCATGCCAACCCATGTTGCAAGTGAGAGTGAGTACTTCCCCCATGTGGCTGCCTTGCAGCCCTAAAGCACCCTTCCACCTCAGGGTAGGCCACTGCTAATAAGTGGGCCATTAGGGGGGTCAGGGTCCAACAGGCTCCCCCTCCCTCATTGGGAGACATCCCCATCTGGGCCTCTGTGGTCCTTCTGACCCAGCGTTTCAGATCCTCCGACCTCTTTCTGCAGTGGGTTCTCTGCTGGGCATGGACCCCTGGGTCCGCACTTGCTTGGCAATGGCACACCAAATCCCCTTCTTCTGATGGACGCTGACCTGCACAGACAGAAGGACACACTTGTGTAGAGTGGCTTCCCTGGGACAGCAGTGGACAGCACACATCACACTTCCACACCCACATACCATCAGCCAAAGTAGCCTTAGGCCCCTCACCCTTGTCCATGCTCCATACACCCTGCCACCTATCAAGGCCACCTCCCAATGCGCACATATAACATACAGGACAATAACATTGGGCTCACCTGCTGCTCTGGTGCCCCATACAACTGTCCATACATGGGCAGGACCCGACCACAAGCCACTCCAACTCTTCCCCGGTGAAGGCTGGGACCCTGTCTCCTGCAGGACATGGCATCTTGGCTACCATAGTCAGCACACGCAGTGGAGGTCTTCAGTGCACGAGGTTCAGGAGTCAAGTGAGCAGGAGAACATGAGATGGATGTCACGGCCATCGCCGACATCACCATCACTGCCGGCGGCAATCACCATTAGCCCCTGCCTCCCACTAGCAATAGTGTGAACAAATGGTGGGTTGCACAGCGGTCGTGACCGCCTATCATCATGACATGTTATGCTGGCAGGATGATCTCACTTCAACCTGTCCCATGCATACAGACAGGCGGCTATCATTTTACACATCCAATGTGCAATTTGTGTGAAAGTTATTGCGGTATGAGTGATATGTGCTGGCCTGCGGTCACATCAACACCATCAACACAGTCCATGGTGCATGACATTGAACCAACTCTCTCCTGTTCCCAGGTACAGTGGACGTTTGAGGATGAGGAATGTACCGGTGTACAAGCCTCTAGTCAACCTTGCCACCCTGGAGGAGCGTCACATCATCCAGACCTATCGCCTGAAGCATGTGACCATAATGGAACTCGTGGCCAAGTTGGAGCCTGATCTGCCATTCGCCATCCCAATGCCATCCGTCCCACAGTGCAGGTGTTGTCAATCCTCCACTACTATGCATCAGGCTTCTTCCAGGTCACAGTGGGTCTCGCAGCTGGGATGTCGCAGCCCATGGTCAGCAACGTCCTGAGGGATGCGCTGTGTGCCCTGATAATACATATGTCCAGCTACATCTTGTTCCCCTGACATGCAGAATTGCTCACTGTCAAGGCTACGTTCTAACATGTGGCACAAGTCCCACATGTGATTGGGGCCTTTGATGGCTCCCACATTGCCCTGGTGACACCCAGGAGGAATGAACAGGTGAACAGAAACCACAAAAACTTTAATTCGGTCAATGTGTAGGTGGTGTGTCTCACGGACCAATACATCTCCCAGGTGACAGCCAGGTACCCAGGATCTGTGCATGATTCATACATCCTGTGGAACAGCAGTGTCCCACACATGATGGCTCCTTGGTATGTACCCCTGCATATGTGTGCCCCTCAGCTCTCTGCCCCCTTGTGTCCCAGGCCTATTTCCCTCCCGGTCTTGATATGCCTCTTCCCTCTATGCACACAAGTGACTATGGCTATCCCAACCTGCCCTAGCTCATGACACCCGTGAGGCATCCAACCTCAGCTGCAGATGACCGTTACAATGAGGCCCACGATCATACTAGGTGGGTCATTGAGAGATGCTTCGGCCTATTAAAGGTCAGGTTCCGCTGTTTGCATGTCTCTGGGGGTGCCTTGCTCTACAGACCACAGAAGGTGTGCCAGATCATTGTGGCCTGCTGCATGCTGCATGCTGCACAATCTGGCCCTAGGGCATAACATCCCATTGCTGGATGCAGAGGAGGGGGTGGCTGTGCCAGTGACTGATGAAGTGGACATGGGGAGAGATGAACAGGACGATGATAAGGATGCAGCTGACTCCAGGGCAGAGGTGCCTCAACATTACTTCAGCTGAGATGCAGGTATGTTTAAACTGTGTGGTATGTGTCCTCTATAAATGTCTGCCTTGTCCCTGATCCACCTGTTGTCTGTGACCACTGACAGTATTAGTTGCAGCTCTCACTCTGGGTGGGTTGGTGGGGGTGTCACATGTACCCATGACTTAAGTAGTCACAGTGTACAGGTCATGCTTATAGTCAGGCAGCTGTTGTGCTGCTGCACTAATGCCATAAATGTTTATGTTGAATGTTCCCTGAGCTGCCAGTTCAAGTGCTATGAGTGCCACACAGGGTTGTTGTATCTGTGCAGAATCTATCCTGGAAGTCAACATTGGGTGGCATTGCTACATTGTTGTTGGTGGGAGTGGGTTTGGGGTCAGGTCTGGAACTTGGTGCCGTGAGGGTTGGACCATTGGGTTGGATTGTGTTGTTTTTGTTTGTTGTTACTGGCCATATGGTTGTGGACCTGACTGGTATATCTACCTTGGACTCCTGTTCCTACAGTGTATTTGTGTGGAGTTGGCATCTGGGACTCCTACAGTGATTGTTGTCCCTGTCTTGCTCTACTTTCAGGACAATGTTGTGGTGAACTCTGATCCCTGCCTGACCTGTTGCCTTCATAGACACATCTCTCTAGGTACTGCCTGCTCCATGATCAACCTCCTGACATTTTGCTCCCCTCTCTGTCACCCTCCAATGAATGTGGTGGACGATGGGTTGCCAGTTGTACACGTATTGGCAGTTCTATGTGTACTCATGACAAATTAATGGTGGTCATTACAACCATGGCGGTCGCTGTTAAAGCGGCGGTAAGACCGCCAACAGGCCGGCGGTAAATAAAATGGAATTACGACTGTGGCGGAAACCGCCAACATAGACAGCCACTTTAACACTCCGACCGCCATGGCGGTACAAACAAACAGCGCAGCGGTCACCGCCAACAGACAGGCGGAGGACAATGTACCGCCCACAGAATTACAACCTACCAATCTGCCACCTTTTCCGGGGCGGATTCACCATGAACAAAAACACGGCGTAAAAAGGACTTCGAAGGGAAAACGCTCACCTCTGCACACCCCACGAGGAACCAGGACGCGATGGAACCAGAGCTCCACAATTTTCCAGCCTTTATCTTCTTGCTCCTCTACCAGGAGCACGAACGCCGGCTGCAAAGACCACTGTGAGTACTGCACCTACGACACAGGGGAGGGGGAGGGAAAATACAGTGACACACACATGCAACACGCAACACCCACACTCCCACCCTCACCCACGACAACACACACCTCCCCCAATCTCCCCCCCCCCGGAAGAATGCAAAGACAAAAGGAAATGAGGTGAACGATTGTAAAATAATCAAATTCAGTATTCAAAAAATATACATACACTATTTACAAATATAAACACCAATAATATTAGTCCAAGGTATTCCACCATTAAAGTCCGTGGACCACTGGGGCCAAAATGCATGGCAAGGCCCACACAAGATACCCGAACAAGACAGAGAGAACCCTGTAGGGGCATCAGATAGAAATAAAACAGGCACTTCAGGGGGAAGGGAAAGGGGGGGCACCTCAGCCGGTTGAGTGGACGACGCCAAATCCACGAGGGGGCCCCATGCCCACTGTTCAATCCTGGGGAGTGCAAAGCCACAGTCTCTCAAGTCTCTACAGTGGGTGGTTTGCCCACTGTTCAATCCTGGGGAGTGCAAAGCCACAGTCTCTCAAGTCTCTACAGTGGGTGGTTTGCCCACTGTTCAATCCTGGGGAGTGCAAAGCCACAGTCTCTCAAGTCTCTACAGTGGGTGGGTTGCCCATTGCTTCATCCGGGAGAGTGCAAAGCCACAGTCTCTCCAGTGGATAACATTCTCCACTGATTCTGGAGGGGGCCTTGTGCCCAGAGTGCTTCATCCTGCCAAGGACTGAGGTAGTGGATGTAACTCTCCACTGGTTCTGGAGGAGGCCTTGTGCCCAGAGTGCTTCATCCTGCCAAGGACTGAGGTAGTGGATGTAACTCTCCACTGGTTCTGGAGGGGTCTTTGTGCCCACTGTTCAATCCTGGGGAGTGCAAAGCCACAGTCTCTCAAGTCTCTACAGTGGGTGGGTTGCCCACTGCTTCATCCGGGAGAGTGCAAAGCCACAGTCTCTCAAGTGGATAACATTCTCCACTGGTTCTGGAGGGGGCCTTGTGCCCAGAGTGCTTCATCCTGCCAAGGACTGAGGTAGTGGATGTAACTCTCCACTGGTTCTGGAGGGGTCTTTGTGCCCAGAGTGCTTCATCCTGTTTGTGGCGGCCTCAGTAGCATCAGAGCTTTTGGCTCTCATGGGCCTGCGGTGCCTGTTGCGGCGGTGTCCTTGGCAGTGGTCCTTGGCAGCAGTGCTTGTGGCGGCGGTGCTTGTGGCGGCGGAGTCCTTGGCAGCGGGGCTGATGGCGGTCGGCTCCTGGGCAGCGGGGCTGATGGCGGTCTTCTGCTGATCTTCCCAGACTTGCTGGTTTTCTTGCGCCCCTTCCCCACCTTGGAAGGTGTCGCAGTTGACTCCACACTCCCACCTGTACCCCTGGGAGCGGCTTTGGTGGCTTGTGTCTTCCCCCTCTCCCGCCGGGCACTGGCCAATTTTTTATGTGTGACAGGTGGGGGACTGTCCGTGCTGTGGCTCCTTGCCCCACTGCCTGCCCTGCTGCCTGGTGCACTCCATAATCCGGTGACTACTGGCACCACTGGTCCCGCCGATGTTGTGGCTGAGGTGCTCGGTTGGGACCTGCAGAGTCGGACCCTAGGAGACCGCGGGGTGGGGGAGGTGAGGGAAAGAGGTTGAGGCTGGCCAGGAAAAGTTTCTTAGGGACACTGGGACGGGTAGATGGAGGGGGTTTGGGAGTGGAGGAAGAGGTAGTGGTCGTAGGAGGTGTACGTTTGGTGACTTTGGGTAAAGGTGCATGGGCTGGAGGCTGTCGTGAGGTGGATGGCTGTTGGGTGTGTGTGTGTGGCTGCGTTTGTGTACCTTGGGAGGTGGGCTCACAGACACACTGTGAGAGGACACAGGAGATGTGTGAATGGTAGTGGGGGTGGTGATTGCACGTGAGTGGGGTGTGTTTGTGGGTGTGGTAGTGATGGACGCAGTGGCTGAAGATGTGGTGCATGCAGGTGTGAGTGGTGACGAGACTGGGAGGGATGAGGGAGATGAGGAGGAGGGGGACACATTGGAGGCAGTAGATGTTGGTATGTCTGCATGTGTGTGATGCTTGCGTGAGTGCCTGTGGGATGTGTGGTGCTTATGTTTGCCTGAGCTTCCTTTGTGTGTTGAGGTGTGTGCATGCTGGTCTGATGGTGTGATTGGGATAGGCTGAGGTACAGGGGTGTGGGTCTGGGTGGAGGAAGTTGGAGGGGGGAGGCTAGAGACAGGGACAATGGCTGCCATCAGTGCTGAGGCCAGAGTCTAAAAAGCTCGCTGAAGGGCTGCCTGACCAGAATGAATGCCCTCCAGGAATGCATTGGTTTGTTGCAACTGCCTCTCTACACCCTAGATGGCATTCAAAATGGTAGACTGCCCAACAGTGAGGGACCTGAGGAGGTCAATGGCCTCCTCACTGAGGGCAGCAGGGGTGACTGGGGCAGGGCCTGAGGTGCCTGGGGCGAAGGTGATGCCCACCCTCCTGGGTGAGCGGGCACGGGGCAAAGGCTGAGGGGCTGCTGAGAGGGCGGTGCTGGAGGGGGTGGTGGTGGCTGTACCTGTAGATGTGGGGGTAACAGATAGGCCCACCACCGCAGGTTAGCTCCCATCACAGGACGAGTCCGTATCACTGGTGTCAGCTCCTGTCCCCGCCATGGAGCTCCCCTCGTCCTCCGTCCCACTGATGAAATCGGAGTCCGTAGTCTCACCCTCCAGGGCCATGTGGGATGCAGCTCCCTACTGCTCCGGTGCCACTGCTCCTCCGCCTGATGATGCTAATGCACAAAAGTACAGGGAGACCACAAAAAGGGGGTGGGGGAGACAGAAGAAAGACATGTTGGGTGCATGCATTACCGCTACCGTTGGCGGACACGACAGACACAGAAGCCCCCTGCACTACGCCACGCACTTGGGGTCCACTATTCAATCCCTGGGACAAGGCCTACAAGGCTATGGCCGATATCTGCACACATGGATGTCACAGGAGCCTGACTAGGTGCAGTTGGCACTGTACCCAGGTGGGGGTGGGGTGCCACAGGGTCTGCCTGAAAAAGGGGACTTAGCTAGCACACTCGCCCTGGCCTAGGGGAACCCCCAGCCCACCTCCCCCACCCAGACACCTCCACTGCGCGCTGAATCAGCAGAATGAGAGTGTACTCACCCCCTTGTTGCTGCTGTGATGCCCTCAAGCGCCCATCCAACTCCGGATACGCCACCGCCAGGATCCTGATCATCAGAGGGGTCATGGTGCGACGGGCACCCCTCCCACGTTGGGAGGCCGTCCGCACCTGGGCCTCTACCATCTTCTTGCTCCAGCAGCGAATGTCCTCCCATCTTTTTCGGCAGTGGGTGCTCTGTCTGTGGTAGACCCCCAGGGTCCGGACGTCCTTGGCGATGGCACACCAAACATCCTTCTTCTGGTGGGCGCTGACCTACAGGAATTGTACATGGGAAAAATAAGTTATTACCAACTGCACCTTCAGTCATTGGCCCGCATCCCTACCCTTGCCATGTGGCACATGCACTCACCGTCGTTTCATGCATGCCTCATTCCCCCCCCATCTTTCATCCACCCCACTCCACACAGGCATTGCCCATACAGCATGATCCCAGTGTAGTTACCTGTTTGTCTGGAGGACCGTATAGTAGCGTGTACTGGGGAGGACACCATCCACGAGTTTCTCCAACTCCTCCGTGCTGAAGGCAGGGGCCCTTTCCCCAGACGCACAAGCCATTGTCTCTTCCAGACTGAGGTCACAGCAGCACTTGCAGTGTAGGTCCTCTTCTGTCGAAGATCAGGTATCGAGTGATTGAACAGATAGAAAATGGCGGTCACGTCCGCGCCAGTGCGGACCGTCACCGCCGGTGTACATCGTTATTGCCTCCTGGGACCCATAGGGTCCAATGTTAACCAATGCAGAATTGTGCCGCGGTCTTCGACCGCCTACCGCGACGGTGTACAACGCCAGCGCAGTTACCTCATATCCTATTGTCCCACTTTACAGGCCAGGCAGCTGCCATTTCAGGGGCCCACAAGCTTTATTTTTAACTGCGTCACACATACCTAGGCCTTGGCTTAACACTCATACAGGCAAATTTTGGGTTATTAATAGTTTTCTGAGTAAGCTGTGTTTACGTACCTCTGAGTAGGTTGACTCTGTGCTCGCTGTTGTCCTCCATAGGCACCGTCCGCTGGAACATGTGACGAGATGGCGGCATCCTCCGGTATACAGACCGCTGGTGGACCTGTCGACAATGGAGGAAAGACATGTAGTCATCATTCACAGGCTTGATCGTGCCACAATCCTGGAATTGTGTGCCCAGTTGGAGCCAGACCTGATGTCAGCTATCCGCCATCCCACAGGGATCCCCCCCTCAAGTGCAGGTGCTGTCAGTACTCCATTTCCTAGCAAGTGGGTAATTTCAAACAACAGTGGCCATAGCATCAGGGATTTCACAGCCTATGTTTTCCAACGTGTTGTCCAGAGTGTTGTCTGCCCTGCTGAAACACATGTTGAGCTACATCGTTTTCCCTCAGGTGGAGGATTTGCCTACAGTGAAAGGTGACTTCTATGCCCTGGGACATATCCCCAACATCATAGGTGCCATTGATGGGACACATGTGGCCTTGGTCCCCCCCCAGGAGGAGTGAACAGGTGTACAGAAACAGGAAGAGTTACCATTCGATGAATGTGCAGATGGTGTGTTTGGCAGACCAGTACATCTCCCATGTTAATGCCAAATTCCCTGGCTCAGTGCATGACGCTTACATCCTGCGGAATAGCACCATCCCTTATGTGATGGGCCAACTCCAGAGGCACCGTGTGTGGCTACTAGGTGAGCACCTGGAACCAATTCAGTTGGAATAGTTGTCTGGGTCTGGGGATATCCCTACAGGTTAGTGTGTGTCTAACAGTTGTCCCTCGCCATTTGCAGGTGACTCTGGTTACCCCAACCTGTCATGGCTACTGACCCCAGTGAGGAATCCCAGGACAAGGGCAGAGGAACGCTACAATGAGGCCCATGGGCGAACTAGGAGGATTATAGAGCGGACCTTCGGCCTCCTGAAGGCCAGGTTCCGATGCCTCCATTTGACAGGTGGTTCCCTATTCTACTCACCAAAGAAGGTGTGCCAGATCATCGTGGCCTGCTGTATGCTTCACAACTTGGCTTTGCGACGACAGGTGCCTTTTCTGCAGGAGGATGGTCCAGATGGAGGTGTTGTGGCAGCTGTGGAGCCTGTGGACAGTGAAGACCAGGAAGCAGAAGAAGAGGACATCGACAACAGGAACTCTGTGATCCTGCAATACTTCCAGTGAGACACAGGTAAGAAGACAAACCTGCCTACTACATGTACTTTAACACTACTACCTCTCTACTGTCTGTACTTTTCACCCAGTGTATGGTCACTGAGTTGTCACTTTCTCTTACGATTTCACAGATGTGGTCCCACTGTATGACATCTGCTTTGTTTCCTCATGGACTAGAGCTGTGTGACATAGGTATGTTGACATTACATCTGCAGGGGGTGGGGTGCTGGTGTGGTGGTCCTGTGGCGGTGCCACCTGTCCACTAGCGCCGGCAGAGGTGGTGGGCAGTTCATCGTCCAGGCTAGTATCAGGGGCCCCTTGTTGTGCCACAGTGTCCCTCCTGGTGTTGAGGGCTTCCTTCAGCACCCCTACAATGGTGCCCAGGGTGGAATTGATGGATCTGAGTTCCTCCCTGAAGCCCAAATACTGTTCCTCCTGCAGCCGCTGGGTCTCCTGAAACTTGGCCAGTACTGTTGCCATCATCTCCTGGGAATGGTGGTAGGCTCCAATGATGTTGGAGAGGGCCTCGTGGAGAGTGGGTTCCCTGGGCCTGTCCTCCCCCTGTCGCACAGCAGCCCTCCCAGTTCCCCTGTTTCCCTGGGCCTTCCTCCCCTGAACCGTGTGCCCACTGCCACTGCCCCCAGGTCCCTGTTGTTGTTGGGGTGGTGGGTAAGCCTGGGTTCCCTGTAGTGGTGGACACACTGCTGATTGACGTGTCCTGGGGACAGAGGTATGGGCCCGCTGGGTGGGTGCTGTGCTGTTGTTTCCAGAGGGGGGAAGCTCTGTAGTGGCCTGTGACTGTGTGAGGGGAACCGACTGTCCCGAGGTCCCAGAGAACCTGGGGTGTCTTTGCCGTGCCATGGGGTGGTGTGGGTGATGTGTGGGGTGGTGTGTGTTGTGATGTGTGGGGTGATATTTAGTGGTGTGTTGTGTGAGGTGCGTGGATGTTGTGTGAGTGAGGGTTTGTGGGTGATGTGGGTGTGTGTTTTATATTGTATTGGGTGTGTGGGAGTGGTGCGTGTATGTGTATCAGGTTTGTGCATTTTGAATTGTCCAATGTGTTAGTGTTTTGTAAATGTGTGTGTATTTTGAGCGCGATGGTGTGTACCGCCAATAGAATACCACGGTTGAAAGACCGCCGTGTGGATTTGTGGGTTGTGATAGTGTGGGCGTATTCCTGTTGGCGTGACGGTGTCGGTTTTGTTTTTGCCAGTTTATCACTGACCTTTGGTGTGGCGGACTTGTGTGGGTGTCTCAATTTTGGCAGATTCCGAGCAGTGGGTCATAATGACCGTGGCGGAATTCCGCTGCCGCCGCGGTGTGTTGGCGGTCTTCTGCACGGCGGTAAGCGGCTTTTGCCGCCAATGTTGTAATGACCCCCAATGTGTAGACATGAACTGTGCTCAAATATCATTTATTTGGGATGGACAAGTGTAAGGGGCTATGAGTGGGGTCATGGCGGTGGAGATCATCAGATTTGTGAGGCCAGTTGTAGGTAGTCCAGGTCCAGTCTTCTGGCTATGGGTAGACGGAGATATGGGAGTGGACAATCGATAGGGTGTCACAGTCACAGACAAGGGAGAATGTTCAGGAGAGGGTCAATTCCTGGCGGTGGTCATGGTCTGGCCATCATGTCTGGCTGGATGTCTAGTTGGAAGTCCTCACTTGTGAGGGGGTACCTCAGCTACAGGGGTCGGGTGCTGGTGCCCTGTGAGTCTTGTGGCAGGGCCTCCATGCCACTGGCTGCCACTGACATGGAGGGCTGTGATGGATGTGGCCAGTGGTAGGGGCCTGCTGGTGGTAGGTGGAGTCACTCATGACAGTGGTCAGGTCCTTGAGCACTCCTACTATGGAGGCCATTGGTGTATTGTGGGTCTGCCACTGTTGCATGGCATCCTGATGGTATTGTCTCTGCAGCCACTGAGTCTCCTGCACAGTAGCGAGGATCTGGGCCTCTGTGTCCTAGGTGTGCTGGTATCACCCAGGACTTGGTTGACACCCTCCTGGGCAGTCTGTTGGTGTGGCTGTCCCGAGCCTTGGCCCACGGTTCCCCTCCCACTACCCCTGGCCCCATGTGCCTGTGCACCTGGAACAGTGTGACCACTCCCAGTAGCAGCAGGGCCTTCATTGTCTGGGGTGTGTGCCCTTGACTCTGGCCCCTCTACTATAGGGCACACCTCTGATTGATGGATTCCTGGGGCACAGGTTTGGGTTTCAGGGTCTGGGTGTGATGTTGTTGCCACATAGGCAGGGGTGTCAGGGTGGCCAGGGTGGGTGTGCTGTTGGTGGACTGTCCAGTGGCCCCAGATGGCCCAGGCAAGTCGTCCTCATCCAGATACCCAGTGGGGCCTTCATCCTGGGGAGGGATGTCTGGGCATGGCATCCTCCTCAGGGTGTCAGTGGCAGGGGTACCTGTGGATGGATACAGTAGATATTAGTTGTGTGACTGTTGTTGTTATATTCCTGTTGTGATGCATGCAGTGGCTCAATTTGCTTCCCAATGATGGTAATGACAGCTTCTGCACTGCAAACATGTATTTGGATTGAATTGTGGGATCTGTGGTTCTTCACATTGTAGTTGACATCTGTGCATAGGTGGTGTGTGAGTAGTGATGGTGGGAGTTGGGTAGGGTGAGATGAAGAGGAGAGCCATGGGGTGTTTGGGACAGGGGCAGTGGGGTGAGTTGCAGTGGGTTGGAGAGTTGTGGGAGGCATGCTGGGCATCAGTGGTTGGTGCATGGGGGGTATTGCTGACTTACCAGAGTCAAGCCCTCCGCTGATGCCAGTCATGCCCTCGGATGCAAGATGTCCAGGACCTTCTCCTCCCAGGATGTCAACTGAAGGGGAGGTGGTGGGGGCCCACCGCCGGTCTTGTTACTGGCTATCCTCTGCCTGAACCCCATGGAACGGACCTTCCCCCTGAGGTTGTTCCACCTCTTTCTGATGTCTTCCCTTGTGCGTGGGTATGTGCCGACTGCCATAACTCCGTCTGTTTGGCTATGGATGTTTGCTGTACCTGGAGTCCCATGAGCTGTGGCTCTACGCTGATGATCTCATCCACCATGACCTGCAACTCATTGTCGGTGAACCGTGGGTGCATTTGGCGTGACATGTTGTAGGGTGGGTATGTGTTGTGCCTGTCGGGTGCAGTGTGTGGTGATGGGGGAGTTTGGCTGTGTGTGCTGATGGGCTGTGGCATTGATTTGTGCAATGTGTGATGTGTGATATTTGTTTCCTGTGTTTGGGGTGTGCTTCGCCGTGAGTGTGGCTGCTGGTATTTGTCGCAGGGATTGTTGGTGGGGGAGTTGTTATATGGTGGTGTGGTCAAGTATACCTGGTGTGTGTATGGCTATCATGTGTTTGAACGAACCATTGTAGTGTTGGCTATTTTCCTCTGTGCCTTTTCGTTCCGCCGCAGTGCAAACTGCTAACGGTTTCCGCTGTGCATGTTCTGCTGTGCTGGAGGTTGCCTCATAATATGACGGTCGGAATGATGTCGGCATGGCGGGGCCGACGGTTGATCAGTCACTCTTTCGCCGTGGGTTGGCCTGGCGATGTTGGTTTTGTGTCTGTATTTGTGCGGTTTGTGTTTTGTGACTTGTAATTCGGCAGTCGCTATGCCGCTATCACTGCTGGTATGGTGGCGCCATTTTGCATGGCGGTCTTGCCTGATAACCGCCAAACTCGTAATGAGGGCCATAGTATGTTAGGTTGGGTTGGCCTCTGGGCATAAGATGTTGCTGTCATGTTTTTCCACAGTTTTTTAAAAGTTCAAGGTAGACCATGCATTGATTATTATTAAAAAAATTAGAACTGTTTCAGAAGGCATGGCATGTTTTTGTTTTGTTCCTGATATATTTTGGGCACAATGTGAGAAATTGAGTTGTTGGTTTAGGGGGTGAAACCTACTCAAGCAACAGCCATAATCCCTGTCAGAGTAAACCACAATAAGCCACTCAATGAACATGTGCTTACCCTCTGGTAGCACGGCACAAAACCACTCATGCTAGACTTAGAAACAATGTGTAAAGTATTTATGCAGCACTCAAACCTCAATAATGTGAAAACACAGCACAAGAAAAATAGAGTAAATATTAGTACATTATTTGATACTAAAATGACAAAAATCCTTTCAGTAGTTTAATGTAAAAAATACCACCTAAATGATCAAAGTGCTAACCACGGACATTTGGATAAACAAAGTGGATTGGCCACAGTCTCCGCTTACCTTTGGACTTAAAAGAACATTTTGAAGAAAAATGTTTGAGAAGATAAAGTTCAGCAGGGCAATGCAGTCAGTGGTATCTGACAAGGATGTGTCATTGTCAGGGAGCCGATGCATGAAGCTGCGATGAAGATTTCTATGGGGCATATTTATACTCTGTTTGCACCGGAGTTGCGTCATTTTTTTTACTAAACCCGGCGCAAACTTACCTCCATATTTATATTTTGACGCTAGACATGTCTAGCGCAAAATATTTGAGTTAAAGTCATTTTTGCGTGAGGAAAACATACCTTGTGTCAATTTGATGCAAGGGAGGTGTTCCTGGGCAAAAAGTGACTCGAGGGCCCTTGCGCCTTATTTATCCTCCCGTGCAAAAATCAAGTACGAGAGGAGGAGGGCCTTAAATAATGGTGCTAAGCCTGCTTAGCACTATTATTCAATGCCTGGGTCAGGGCAGGCGTTAGGGGACCTGTGGTCCTTTTTCCATGGTCAGAGACCATGGAAACAGCCCACAGGTGCCCTTCCCTGACCCCAATGATCCCCACCCGCAGCATAACCTGGAGGACACCTAAGGATTGGGGGACCCATCCATCCCATATAAGTCCAGGTAAGTATTTAAATTTTTTTTGCAACGTGCTATAGGAGGGCCTAACTTGGGCCCCCCTACATGGCATTGTGCCCAATGGGCATGCCCAGAGGACTTAAGTCACCTGGGCATGGCCATTAGGCTGGGGGGCATGACTTCTGTCTTTACTTAGACGGGAGTCATGTCCATGGGGGTTGTGCATGGAAATAATGACGCTAATCAGGTTAGAGTCATTTTTTTACTCTAAACTGACTAGCGCCATTCTTTCACACACAACCTCCAGTTTCTCTTTCGCCTCCCCCTCACGGTTAGCGTCAATAATTTTCACGCTAACTGGGCCTTACCGCTGAGTAGCGTCATAGCTTAAATATGACTCCCGGCTGGAGTCCAGAAATGGCGCTAGCTGGCGGTATACTTTTTGATGCAAACCTGCACTAACGCAGGTCTGCGTCAAAAATTATAAATCAGGGCCTCAGTCTCTTTTATAGAAGTCAAAAATCTCCAGCTGACTAGGGCTTCACCGGGCCAGATTCACATTCTGTGAAGAGCCGCTGAACAGGATTTGCTGCTGCAGATCAAAACATAGCAACAACTACTGTGACATTAGACTGACAAGCAATGTACCTTGGGTGGATTGGGGAAAGGGTACAGCCAGTCTTCTCTCAGTTCTCAGAGCACTTGTTGGCTGAAAACCTTTTAAATGACAAGTTATGGAATTGGTCGATCTGAGCACCTTTAGCACCAGTCTTGAGTATCCAGGACTGTAGGGGCACTCCTTGGACGATCAGAGCTTACTCTGATTGTGTCCAGGTGTGGGTTCCAGATTGTTGGAGTCTTTTCTGTCTATGAGGGTCAGGGGGGCAGCTAACTAACCCTTGGAGTCACTTTAGTAGTCCTGGATTCAAGCATAAAAGTAGTCCTCAAGCAGCAAGGGGATCCTGTGTGGGCATAGAGCAGGCTTCAGGCAGCAGGGCAAAGTTCTTTGCTGCATCAGGGAGGTCCACAGGTAAACTGAAGAGTGGGTCTCAGGGTCCTAAATGTATACCAGGTACCAGCTTTGAAGTGGAAAAAACTTCTAGTTGTCCTCCCACAGATATTTTTGAAAATTTCTTCCCCACTGCCCTGGATCGAGAATGCCTTGGGACTCAAAAGACTAATGTGAAGTTATTTGTGTGAGGTTTGAGGCAGCTGCATTGAAGTGCAAGTGGAGCTCTTTCACAGCTCCACCCCCATCCTGCCAGGATGTCACATCCTCCCAACCTATTGTGTGGCTGCCTGGTAGGGGTACAGAAAGCCATCTACACCTAGCCATGTGACGCAGGAAACAGACAGGCACCGAAAGGCTGGGACAAGAAGATACCAACTTTCAAAAAGTGTCATTAGAATTCCTTAGACACCAAGCATGGTGTGCTCCCAAACAAAAGTTATCACTTATCAAATGTAATAAGGTAACCCAATGTTATCCTAGGGGAGACGTAGTTCTTAGAGTAATGAAAAATTAATTTGTGAAGTTTTCACTACCAGGATTTGTAAAAATCAAAAGTACATGTCAAACATTTTATATAAAATGTGCCCCTGGCCCATCAGCTATTTATTGCCTATCCTATGGATGCAAATGTATTAAAAAGGGAGGGTTGGGCCTTTCAAAAGGTTTATTTTAATATGTTGAATTGGCGGTTAAAAAGTGAACATAGGATGCAATAGCAGGCCTGAGACTTGTTTAAAAAGGCTACTAAAGTGAATGGCACAATAGGTGCTGCACACCCACTATTAACATTTAATTTACAGGTTCTAGGTACATGTAACCCCACTTTGCTAGAGACTTCTAAGTAAATTGAATGTGCAAATTGTGTATGAGAACAGGAGAGTTGGAGATAGCATGTTTGGGAATGACCCTGCAGAGAGGGTCAAGGCCAACACAAAATCTTTGTCACTGAATTTCTGCTCAGTGCTTTCATATGGGGATGAGATAGGAGTAGACTGGCATTGGGAAAAGTTAGACATCCATTTGATGAGGGTGGTATGAGTGCCCCTAAATACAGTTTCAGAGCAGTTACAATGGCCTAATCTTTAACCCCATCAGCAACATTGGAGTGCTCTTTAGCACCACTGGATATCGTGGTGGGGCACGCCTTTGATCCCGCTTGCTGCAACTTCTGTTTGTGGGAACTACAGCACTCAGGAGGCTGTTTGTGCCCAAGCGAGCCCAGTGGAAGGGCCAGCACCATCGGAGTGCTCTTTAGCGTGACTAGATACTGCAGTGTGAGGCACTTTTAATCTTGCTTGCTGCAACCACTGTTTGGGGGAACTATAGCACTACAGCACCCAGGAGCCTGTTCATGCCCGAGTACGCCCAGGAGGAGGGGCTAGTACCATCGAAGCACTATTTAGTGTTACTGAATACCATGGCATGGGACACACGCAGGATCCACCCAGGCGCATTTCCGGGCGAAGACCGGGCACATCTTCACCCATCATCGTCTAACATCAACTGGGCTGGCCACCCTGCTTGGTTCTCAGCAAGTACATCTCCATTTGTTGACTTCTTTTTTTCTGTCTGTGCTTGCCTCCTATTGTCTTGAAGTATAGAGAAGAGAAAGGCTGTACCTTGTCAAACCTCGTCCTCCCCTGCAACACTAAGAATTATCACTATTAAGTATTTTGTGGCACTGGCCAAGGGGGTCATATCTAAATAAATTGAACTGGTGGAGCTCCGCCTCTCTTTGTCTGAGGAAGGTGTCCCTCTTCATGTCTCCATGTTGGTCTTCAGGTGACTTCACTGCATGTTCTGCAGTATCAATTATGGCCCTTCCATAGCTGAGTTCAAAATCATTGATTGGCTTATCTGAATCAGTCCCACCCTGCAGTACACTGATTGTGTCCAGCCAGTCCTTCTATCCATAGTGCTCAAGCCTTGCCAATAAGCACAGGAGGCAGGCTGCTCTGCCCAAAAATACCCTAGACACTATAGCTTTGGGTTACAAATGGAGGACCTGCTCCAGTCAGGCTGTAACCTTGTCGACCCTGTGGTTAACTCACACAAGGCAGAAATTACCGCTTTTAGTGCACCAAATTTGACTCAATAAACAAGGCTACAGATTATTTCATCTAAACTGGCCATAATTAATGACCACAAGGGAGCACGGGTAAGTGGCCATCGTGCTTCTGACATAGGGAAACATGGAAGTCTCAACCACCCTGATTTTGTCAGTGGGAATTCTGCAGCCAGTGGTTGTGATGTCTCCCTTGCTCTCGATGTGTCCGCTCAACCTTCGGCCTCTATGGGGAACCTATGCAGGAATGAGACCTCTGATCTACCAGGCAGTAGCCAGCTACGGGGTCCCTGAAAACAGGCTGGCCTCATAAGGGGTGGGGGTCGGGAAGTTGCATCCTGCTACTAACCCATAAGTGATTGTTAT
Source organism: Pleurodeles waltl (assembly GCF_031143425.1). Classification (NCBI taxonomy): domain Eukaryota; kingdom Metazoa; phylum Chordata; class Amphibia; order Caudata; family Salamandridae; genus Pleurodeles; species Pleurodeles waltl. The sequence continues at coordinate 1,220,695,424 of NC_090444.1, forward strand.
GGTCACTGCTCCTGCACTGTCCGTGGGGTCCACCAAATTGACCACTGAGTTGAAAAATAAAGTCATCCATTGGCTCAGCTCTAAGACTAATTCTGCGACATGGAAGTCAGATGATATTTTAATGGTGTGGAGAGTGGGTTCAGTGGAACCTCATTCAAAATCTTTTAGTGGGGTCTGTGTTGTTGTTAATTTTAGGCAGCCGAGGATTGCTGATGATCTGTCTTTTGCGTCCAGTAGGGGGATGTGCAAGTCTAGCCAGATCCAACTCTTGCTTTTCGTAGAATCCCAGTAAATCCCATGAATTTCCTTGCTGCACAACCTACAGTAATGTATTTTTTGGGTTCCCATTGTTAATCACTTTGAGGTCTTCTTCCTCTTGTCTGAGGTGAACTGACTGCTCGACATGGGGGTCTCAGGGGATTGTTTCCATCTGCATGAAGCCCTATATTCAATTACATCTAGTCCTGTGCAGTGGAATCTTCCAATACAATTCCTTTGTATGTATTGCCTCTTGTTTCTAAGCCCATTGAGACCAACTTTTGTGGAACTAATTACTCAGTTAAAACCACTGTTGAATCACAGTGCTTTAGGGTCCTCAGTTGGAACATTGGGGGGAGGGTTAAAGCTAAGCTTGGATTTTAGATATGACTGGACTTGGTTAAGCAATTTGAGATTGTTTTACTGCAGGAGATGTGCGCCATGGAGGATGTTTTAGTGTGATGGCTTACATAGCTTTTCTCAGCATGCTTTACAGTTTGCCTCAGGGATGGCCAGCGCTAGTCTGCTGGCCTGACTTAAGGTCACTTTGGGTTGTTCTATAATCTGTATTGACACAGGCAGCAGACTTTTTCAGGCGTGTTTTTTTCATCGAAAATGTCAAAAGATCTTTTGGCCCAAGGCCATAAAAGAGCTTAAGTAAAATACATAAAAGCAATCTAAAAAAAGATCTTGCATAGAATACACAGTGCATTAAAAATCCAACACAAAATATAATATAAAACCTCAATATTTTAGACATAAAAACATTTAAAAGACAACACGTGGAAAGAGCACAATTCATCCAGTCGGCACTTTTTGTGCCTTACTCTCCACATACACATCAAATACCTTGAGATAGCAAAAACGATACACTTCCTAGTATCGCTTCTAAGTATTCTGAATGCAATCTTATAACTCCTGGGCCCAAAATTGTGACAAACGTGCAGTATCCACTTCTTCCTATACCCTTGGTATGCTGGACAAAATAAAACTACATGTTCAATGGCCTCCACCTCTCGAGGACAAAAAGGACAGGTTCTAATGCAAACAAAATTGTTGCGCTACCATGCAGCAGTAAATGCACAAATGGGTATGGTCGCTAAACAGAATATAATGCATATTATCCTGGCATAAAAGGACTCAACCAGATATGATTCCACACAATAATCAGCATTAAACTCTAAAAAATAAGCAGTAAGGGAACCCACTCTAGGAGAACTCAAATCACGTTGATTTACAACATGTCAAAAAGCACTTTTCAGTAGTTGCTTTTAAACTCATACAACATATGTGGGACTGGACCAAAGGCTATTGAGCCTAATCTGCCTTAAACGGTCCCTAACAACCATAAGCCAGGAGATCTTAATAGCCCTCACCTGTTCCAGCCCCTCTTCAAGAGCCTTTCGGAAGGTGGTCAGCTCAGGAACTGCCCACCATCTCTGCCAGTACAACAGTAGGTTTAAACTCACTATGGCCCTCATTATGACATTGGTGGTAAATCCCACTTACTGCTGCCAACTTACCCCGTGGAGGCGGATATCCGTCCACCATATTATGACACACACCATCCATCACTATTTAGCCATAGACACAAATCGCCAGTCCAAAGGTCAGTGAGAAAGTGGCGGTATCAAAACCCACGCTGTTATGCCAACAGAACAACGCCCACCACATTATGACCCAAGAATCACCAAGGCAGACATTCAACGGTGGTAAACCATTGGCGGTACAATTCAACAGTGACATTCAATGGTGGTAAACCATTGGCGGTACATACCGCGCACTCAAAATACACACACTCAAACAAAACAACACCACATTGGACCATTTAAACAACACACACCTGACACACATGCACACACCACACACCCACACCACTATAAAACACACACCTGCATTACCCACAACCCTTTACCATTACAAACCATTGGCACAAGACAGACACCACGACCACAGACAAAACCAGAGCCAAATACTACCTACACCTATACACCACCTACGCACCCCACATCATACACCCCAACACATCATCCTACACACCCTCACCTACACACCTCACACATCCCCCATGGAACCACAAAGACACCCCTGATTCTCAGAGGAGGAGCTAAAGGTCATGGTGGAGGAAATCATCAGGGTAGACCCACAGTTATTTAGAGCACTGGTGCAGCAGATATCCATAGCTAGGAAGATGGAGCTATGGCAGAGAATCGTGAACAGGGTCAATGCCGTGGGACAGCACCCAAGAACTAGGGATGACATCAGGAAGAGGTGGAACGACCTACGGGGGAGGTACGTTCTATAGCAGAGGACTGGCGGTTGAGGGGACAGAGGCACAGGACAACAGGGAAACTGGGAGGAGTGCTGTGCACCACGGGGAGGACAGGCCCAGGGAACCGACTCTCCAGGAGGCACTTGCAGAGATACAGGGAGAATATCAACATTCCCAGGACACGATGGCCCAGATCCTGGACAATATGCAAGAGACCAGGTGGCTGCAGGAGGGACAGTACCAGGGGATCAAGGAGAACTTTCAGGCCATCAACAACACCCTGGTCTCCATAGAAGGGGTGCTGGCAGACATGGCCAACATTATGAGGGAGGCAGTCTCAAAACAGCAGGCCCCTGCCACTAGCCAGACATCTGAACTGCCGCTAGTGGACAGGAGGCGTGTTGAACCACAGGACAAACACGCCACCAGCACCCCTCCCCCTGCAGGAGAACCACCCCGCAAATGTTCCCTGCAATCCAGACAGAAGCCAGAGACCCCGTCAGTAAATGAGACTCTCCTGATTGCAACCCTTGTGTCCCACTCAGTCACCCTGTCCACCTTGAACTGCTATTTTTCCCCTTCCTGCGTTCCCATGGACAATGGACCTGTGCTACAATTAGACTGGAACAATACCCTAGACTTTCCTCCATCATCACATCATCCCATTGCACTTGCCCCTCTTATTCTTAGCACTTCAATAAACACCCTTGGAAAAAATAGATGTATGGAGTATGTCAAATTTTTCAAACATGTATTAATTTAACAAGGTTCAAACAATGCAATTCAACTGTACAGTAAATGTGCACATATTAATGACTTGTAGCTGGCTACAGTGATCACACCAGGAACTATTGTGAGGCACCAACATCTGTAAAATCAATTTCCAAAGGTTACAGTAAGTGGGCATAGAAGTGGGAAATAACAACATGCCAGTGCCACAGAAATGAAAAATAATCACAATGAAATGTGAAGTAACACTGTCTTACCTGTGTGTCATTTGAAGTACTGTGTGATGACTGCTGTTCTGTTTTCCTCACCCTCACCCTCATCCTCGTCATCCTCACTGTCCACAGGATCCACTGCTGCCACACCAGCCTCCTCCTCCTGCAGAAAAGGCACATGGTGTCTCAGGGCAAGGTTGTGCAACATGCAGCATGCCACTATTATCTGGCAGACCTTCTTGGGTGAGTAGCACAGGGATCCACCTGTTAGATGGATGCACCGGAACCTGACCTCCAGGAGGCCAAAGGTCCTTTTAATGATCCTTCTGGTTCCCCCATGTACCTCATTGTAATGTTCTTCTGCCCTTGTCCTGGCATTCCTCACAGGTGTCAGCAGCCATAATAGGTTGGGATAACCTGAGCCACCTGCAAATATTGAGGAACACCATTTAGCCACACACTATCCCATATGTCCCACAGCATACCCATACACCAACATATAATGGGTGGGAATCTGGCCTCACCTATTAGCCACACCCTGTGCCTCTGTAGTTGTCCCATCACATTTGGAATGCTGCTATTCCTCAGGACAAAGGCATCATCCACCAACCCAGGATACCTAGCATTGATGTGGGAGATGTACTGGTCCGCCAAGCTCACCATCATTACATTCATAGAGTGGAAACTCTTACAATTTCTGTGCACCTCTTCATTTTGACGGGGGGGACAAATGCAATATGTGTTCCATTAATCACCCCAACAAAAGAGGACCTACACTGCATGTGCTGCTGTGACCTGTGTCTGGAACCTACTATGGCCCATTTGACTGGGGAAAGGGCCCCTGCCTTCACTTCAGCAGAGTTGGAGAGAATGGTGGATGGGGTCCTACCCCAGTACGGACTACTGTATGGGCCTCCAGACCAACAGGTGAGTACACCGTGGGCACAATGCATGTGACTTGAATGCATGGAGTGGTGTGTGTGAAGGCCTCGTGTAAGGGGGGTGGATGGATGTCCCCTGGGCGGCGTATTGGTTGTGTGCTGGGCCATGTGTGTGCAAATGGTGATGTGAAGGGGTATGGTGGGCCATATGTGTAACAGGCAGGACTGTCTGGCTAATACTAATTTCCTGTGTGTATTTCCTCTGCAGGTCAGCACCCATCAAAAGAAGGGTATATGGCAAACCATCGCCAAGGACGTGCAGACCCTGTGGGTCTACGGCAGGTGGAGCACCCACTGTCGGAAACGGTGGGAGGATCTGAGACGCTGGGCACAGAAGATGGCGGAGGCCCAGCTGGGGATGGCCTCCCAATGAGGAAGGGGTGCCCATCGAAACCTGATCCCCTGATGGCCCGCATACTGGCGGTGGCCTATCCAGAGCTGGATGGGCACTTGAGGGCATCACAGCAGCCACAAGGGGGTGAGTACAGTGCCCATAATTACTACTAACGCCTGGTGGAGTGGTATCCAGGTGGTGGATGTGTGTCAGTGGGTGCCCCTAGGCCAGGCCTGACATTGCAGCGTAGGTCCCACGGGGGCTAGGGTTTTGAAGGAATACTCCTGCTACCTAGCTCGTAGGCATCCACTACTGGTCAGGGCTGCGTCGGTCCCAGGTGTGCTGGATTTGCGGGTGTGTGCCCCTCCCTATGCCTTGGTGGCTAGCAATATCACTGGTAGTGCAATGCATAGTGTGTAGCCCTGTTCCCTGTGTGTGAGGGTGCTGTGTACGCCAACGGTGGAGTTGGTGCAGCCATTGACCAAGTGTATCCTTTGTCTCTCCCCCCCTTCTTGTTTTGTAACCTTGTCCTTATGTGCATTAGCATCATCTGGGTGAGGAGCAGAGGCACTGATGACAGAGGGAGCTGCATCCCACAGGACCCAGGAGGCAGAGCCCACCGATGCTGAGGGTACCAGTAGAAAGGAGGGCGAGGGGATCACCACGGCGGAGACTGGAGGGGACAGTTCTGACACAGATACCGCCTCTGATGGAAGCTCCCTGGGGGTGGCGGACACCTCTGTGACCACCCCAGCTACAGGTACAGCCACCACCCCCGTATCAGCACCGCCCTCCCGGCAGCCCATCATTGAGTTGCCCGTGCCCGCTCACCCAGGAGGGCGAGCATCTCCTTCGCCCTAGGCACCTCAGGCCCTGCCCCAGTGAGCCCTGCTGCCCTGAGTGAGGAGGTTATTGATCTCCTGAGATCCATCTCTGTAGGGCAGTCAACCATTGTGAATGCCACCCAGGGGCTGGCAGCCCAGATGCAACAGACTAATGCATTCCTGGAGGGCATTCACACTGGCTTGGCGGCCCAACAGAGATCAATCCAGGCTCTGGCCTCCTCTCTGATGGCAGCCATTGTCCCTCTTTCTACCCTACCCATCCAACTTCCTCTTCCCAATCCCATTCCCCTCAACTCGAACCTATCCCCATCACACAGGCAGACGAGAATGCACACAAGACAACACACAAGAGTGTTTCAGGCAAACGCAAGCACCACACTTCATCCCACAGGCACTCACACAAACACCATCCAAATGTAGAGATACCAACACCCACACTTTCCACTGTGTCCTCCTCCTCCTTCTCTTCCACCTCCCTCCCAGTTCCGTCTACACTCACACCTGCATGTACTACACCATCATCCACTACCAGCATCACGACCACACCTAGCAGAACACACACCTCACTGGCAGATACCTCCACAACATCCATGTGCACGCACCCTGTGTCCGCTCCCACTGTGGATCCCCCCTCCCAAGGTACACAAACTCAAGCACTCAGACACCCAACAGCCAAGCACCTCACAACAGCATCCATTCCATACACCTGCACCCAAAATCAGCAGACACCTCCTACATCCACTCCCTCTTCCCCCACTCCCAAACCTTCTCCCTCTTCCCACCCCAGTGTCCCTAAAAAACTTTTCCTATCCATCATTGACCTCTTCCTGACCCCTCCCCCACCATCATGCACATCTGGCCAGGGTGGCAAAAACCCAGCCAAGCACCTCAGCCACCCAGTCCATGGGCCCAGTCGTCACCATACCCACTCGTGGTGGGAAAGGATCCAGGACACATGTCCTGAGGGTGAAGGAGCCTGCACCAGGCAGCCTCAAGGGAAAGGGGCCTGCCACAGCTGCTGCCAGGAAGACTAAGGAGCCTGCCCCAGCTGCTGGTAAGGAGTTTAAGGAGCCTGTCCCAGCTGCTGCCAAGAAGACTAAGGAACCTGCCCCAGCTGCTGCCTTGAAGATTGAGGAGCCTGCCCCAGCTGCTGCCAGGAAGAGCAAAGAACCTGCACCATCAGGCAGGAAGTGCAAAGGCACTGGGACTGGAACTGTGACAGAGCCCTCACCAGCAACCACCATTGAGCAGCCGTCCGAGGCTGTAGGGGATGGGCAGGAGTCTCCCCTCAACAGCAGCAGCAGCAGCACCACCACCACCACTGAGCAGCCATCCCAGGCTGCAGGGGATGGGCGGGAGCCTCCCCCCAGCAGCAGCAGCACCACCACCACCACCACCACTGAGCAGCCGTCTGAAGCTGCAGGGCATGGGCAGGAGCCTCCCCCCCACCAGCAGCAGCACCACCACCACCACTGAGCAGCCGCCTGAGGCTGCATGGGATGGGCATGAGCCACCCCCCAGCAACAGCAGCACCACCACCACCACTGAGCAGCCATCTGAGGCTGCATGAGATGAGCAGGAGCCTCCCCCACCAGTGGCAGCAGCAGCACCTCCACCACCACCACTGAGCAGCCATCACCGCCGGCGGACGGTATGTAATCCTGCCTCCATGGGCTGCTGTGCAGCCTGTCCCGTGCAAATCCAGTGGGTATGACACCCACCTGAGAGACTGTGAACTTGCACTCCCCAGGATCAAGAGCACAGGGCAGGATGCCCCCTCCAGAACCAGTGGGTAAGACACCCAACCAACCCCAGCCTCCCCAGGATCAAGAGCACAGGGCACGATGCCCCCTCCAGAACCAGTGGGTAAGACACCCACCAACTTCAGCCTCCCCAGGATCAAGAGCATAGGGCACGATGCCCCCTCCAGAACCAATGGGTAAGACACCCACCTACCCCAGCCTCCCCAGGATTAAGAGCACAGGGCACAATGCCCCCTCCAGAGCATGTGGGTAAGACACCCACTTGAGAGACTGTGGCCTTGCACTCCCAGGGACCAAGCACAGGGCATGTTGCCCCATCCAGAGCCAGTGGTCTTGTTCCATCTGCCGGCTATGCTGCCCCCGTCTTCTGTCCCCCTGAGGTGCCTGCCTATTTCCAAACTGATGCCCCTGCAGTGTTCTCTCCGTGCTGAGGCAGGTGCCATGTGTGGCCTTGGAATTTCGGCCGTGGCTATGTGGACAACGTAATTTGAGGACTGTGCTGTGTCCCTTTTTATGTACACATGTATATATCTATTATCTTGCCTCACTTATTTATCTTGATGTGTAGCTCTCATTACATTCACTTTTTAAAAAAACATTTTGTCCTTGCATTATTCATTCGAGGTACGGGGTAAAAATGTTTTAGTAATGCAGCTGATAGTGTGGATGGTGTTGGGAGGTGTGCGTGTGTGTGTCACTCTCGTTTTCCCCCCCTCCCTTGTGTGCTAGGCGGCTGTACTCACCGTCGTCATCTTCGCCGCTGTTGGTGTTCGTGGTGGAACAGCACATAGAAGACCATGGGGAAGACATGCTGCTCGGGCTTCATGGCGGTGTGGTTGTTCTGTGTGTCTCCAATGGTGATGTTGTTGGTACCGCCCCGGAAAAGGTGGTGGTTTCCTAGGTCATAATATGGTGGGCGGAACATTGACTTCCGCCTGGCAGTAGATGGCTTCAGCTGTGGTGGCTGTTGTTTCCGCCCTGGCAGTCGATGTGGTACATTGGCTGTATATTGGAGATCTTTTCGCCATGGTCATAATTTGGTGGTAATTACCGCCGGCCTGTTGGCGGTATTACTGGCACTTTTACACCAACGACCATGGTTGTAATGAGGGCCTATATCATTAATACTCCTTAACCCATATTCTAGCTGTAGTAGACAAAGGGGGTACTCGCTGGGAGATTATTTAAACTTTCATAAGCTGATTCTCTACTAGTTCAAAAGGCCTGGCATCTAAATGGCCCCATAGTTCTCCACCATACAAAAACGCTCCCAATGCCTGACACCTATACGTCTTGAGGGCTGGGGAAATTGGGCAAAAACTTAGGAGTGTTGAGCCCTCAAAATACCCCCACAGTATTTCTCAAGCTTTAGTTTACGCTTCTGGAGATGAAACAACCAGCCAAAATGTTCTGAAAGTGTGATCTCCAGGTAATCAAACACTCTGACCCTCTCTAACCTTTCCCCATTGAGAATTGGATCAAAACATGTAGCTGGAAAAGGATTGAAAATCATGTATTTTGGGCCAGATTTAAGAAAAGTGGTGCTACATTATATGTAGCAGCACTTTTTTTGCAGCCCCTCCCACCCCCTCTGTGCAGGAGTTAAAAATTATTCCATTGCACCATTGTTGTGGGCCCCCTAGTGGAGGAACACCCCTCTTGCACAAATTATGCCTGGAGCAGGCATAATGTGCCACAAGGGGTTACAAAACTGGTGCAGCATATTTGGCTCCGTTGAGCCACATTAGGTTAAAACAAATTATGCTAATGTAGCGCAAGGAGGCACTAGGCCCTCTTAAATATTGGCCTTGGCCTTGCCGGTGTTAATCGCCAACTCCCCCTGACTGTAGAAGTCCCAAAGACACCCAGAAGCCTCTGCATACCCGTAGGCGATCTGGAAAGCAAAAGGGTATCATCCGTAAACATGGGGATAGAACATCACCAAGAGATAGAACAACACCATCACAACTCCCCAGATGGAGTACTGAATAATTAATATAGAGGAGAAAGAGGGCCGGAGCCAGCACACACCCCTGCCTCACTCTCCTATTGATAGGAATTGGGTCAGTAAGCTTGCCCTGGAGGCCGCATCTGAGTGTAATATGATTGTAGCTTTCAAAAGATAAGAGGGACACCCATTTCCATCAAGGCCCTCCATAGAGGACTAGGTCAAAAGCGGATCACAGATCTATAAAGATTGCATAAAGATGGACCCCTCAGGGTCACATACTTTCAATACAATAACTGTAAGTGAAAAACCTGATTGATAGTTCCAATATCATCACGAAACCCAGTTCCAATACCATCATAAAAGTGGGATAAAGCATCTACCTCTGCTATGCACTCACAGAGCCTATTCAATATAATATGGCTAAACAAATTTTGTGCGCTATCTATAAGGCTGATTAGTCTGTAATTAGCAGGGTAAGACCTCAACCCTTTTTATGAATTGGAATTATTTCTGCCCCAAACGAGCAATAGCCAAAAGAGCATTGAAGAACATAACAAAATAAGGATGCCACATGTCCTTGAATGTTTTAAACAAATGTAGAGGCACTCTATCCAGCCCTGAGGCCTTATTAGGAGGAACCATGCACAAAGCCATGGAGATTTCTATGTCCGATATATAAGGTACCTGTTGTTGCAATATGTCAATAAAAGGGTTGGCACGGGCCCCATCAGAGGGATTATCACTTTTTCACATACCTATCTTACAGATAAATGAAATATATGGTGGCGCTGCAGCTATGGTCAAGTCCTTCGCAGCCTCAATCAAATGTGTATTGATTGATGCCTGAGCTTCATCTCCAGCATATAACTGGGAGAAATGTTCGACCCAGGCGTCTGCCACAATGTTGGTGTCTAAAGCAGAATATATTCCTGAGACACCCCCTGCCACTAGATGCCATAAGGTACAGTCATCTTTTCATTTTATGGCGTCCAGCATTGAAACCCATCTATTGTTTTCCCATGCTCTTTTTGATTTATCAATAGTAGCTTTTGAAAGTGACATGGCTCCCCGAATGGCATCTCTTCCTCAACTTTTATAGACCTTAATAATGCACTCTAAGCAACTCTTCATGACTTTGTATACCAATAGGGCTCCTTTTTCCTAGCACTGTACCTGCTGATTCTTTGGTGAGTAGGATCATCAAGGATTTTTCTCCAACAGGTTCCCGGCAGAAGTTAACCTCCCTCCCCTCCCCAGCCAGGTCAGTGGCTGAAGAGCCATGACAACAATTAACAATAGCTGGGCGTCAATGCTGACCATCCAGATTAGTTAGGGCTGAAAGCCTGTTAAAGTCAGATTCAGAAATTTACTATCATCTGAGATCTTTTGGGACAAAGCACTCGGGACACCCCACTGCTCCTATTGAAAGGCCTACAAAAAAAGCCAAGGGAAACCAAATTTATACCAACTCTTGAGGTACCATTCCCCCTCACATTCATGATCAACTGCTGCATTAGACCAGGACTCATTCAGCTGATAACAACACAATCAGCACCAATGCTCTTGGTACTAGGGCCAACCCAGCTCACACCCCTGACCAAACAGAACATCATCATATACAAATATACTAAAATTAGTGTTGTGCATCAGCCAGTGACAGGCTTTACTTTTAAGATCAAAAAAATAATATTTGCGAGAGGACCGGGGGGGAGTGACTCCCATAAAAACAGCTACATAATCACAGCAGTCCGGAGGAAGATCTAGTCGGGTTTGCACCTGCACACTGGAGACTCTACCCTGTAAATTAACTCTTTGTTGAGAATTGCTTTGCCCCCTTGTTTTTGGGACTTCACTCTGGACTTTCCGCCCTAGCTCCCTCAGCAGTATCCACTGACATCTGAGGATGGGGCGAGCCACACGGGACCTGACATTGTAAACGTGGGCCACCACCACTTCTGATTTCTGAAAGAGTCACAACACAAGTGGAGCTAATAGCAGAATTGATCAAGTTCCTATTTGCTGGAGGCTCTTGAGTTCCAATAGAATTTCCACTTGGAGCCACCTGTCTAATAAGGAGTTCTATGAAATGTAGCATTTCAATCAGGCGATAAGTAGTTTTGTACCAAAGACTCAAACCAAACCAAAATATCATCCCAATCAATGGGTCCTGACTCGTTTGACTGCTGTATGGGAACATTTGCCAGTTCCTTAAGTCACTACATCACCTGCTCATGGTGCTGACCCGGGCACAACCCCCTTGCTTTGTTTTCTGCTTACGCTTAGTGTAGGAGCCATTGTCACTAAGAAGCCTGGTATCGGAATCACAATAAAGAATATCAGACAACTGGGCCACAACATGGTCCACTGCTGCAGCAAGAGGTGATTTGGAAATGTTCTGAGTTGGCATACTAGGAGAATCTGTTATTAGATTGGCTGGAGAAGCTAACAAGCCACCAGGGCCAGCACCAAAGTCCCGAGAGAGCTGCCTCTTGGCTAACTCAATATCCTTTGAGACAACACTTACTGGACGTACTAAGAAAGAGTCTAGCGTTGTCCCTTTTGTCTGATTGGTAGGAACAGGGATATTTCCCCCTGTGGCTTTCATCTTTCCAATGAATATTAGTGTCTGCGGAGCAGTCTAACAGACAAATAACAAAACCCCACTCAGACACAACCAACCATGCTATGTCACAAAATAAAAAAATAAAAAATAGACCTATGACAGTTTAACCAAATCACTACCCACTTCCAACAGGCAGCATCTCCAGGCACAAAATTTCATATATTTATAAGTACTGCTGGAGGTTATAAAAACTAGAAAGGTAACCATCCCCCGATATACAATTAATGCTGGGTACTGACCATTGTCTCTAAAGAGCAAACCAGTCGCAGCCCCCAAATATTGCGAGGAAGATCCCAAGCTCCCCATAGCTATTGTTCCAGAGAAAAAGGCCTACCTAACAACTAAGGCCCAGAAATTGACCTTATCATGTCAAACCATACCCGGAGACATGAGACAAAGATAGCTAGTAGCACACCTACAAGATAGGCTAAGGAGGGAGGCCGCACCTCTTCCTGTCAGTGACGGGCACAGGACAGGACTTCCCTTGGCCAAGGATTTCTCCCAGCATGGCCAGCGCATGTCCCCCAATGAGGAATTGCAGGGAGCACTTTGAGCACATCAAGAGATAGCCCTGCCCGCTCCAGGCTATCACTTCACCCGCAGCTCCTGGCACATGCTGGGCTGGGAAATGGTAGCAAGAAGAAGGGTCAGTGGAAGCCAGAGAACTCTAATGTAACCACCAAAATGACCCACACTGAGGGATTGAAGGGAGTGCTTTTAGTGCGACAGGAGATGGCCCTGCCCACTCAGGGCTATTGCTGCACCCACACCTCCTGGCCTTTATCTAAAATGGGCACCAAACAATAGGAGTTACGTGTTTTAAACTTTTTTAATGATGATTTTGTCTATCAAGACATATAAGAACTTCACAACTCTTTTTTAATTTATCGTTGGGTGTAAGAGGTATTCGCAATGTGTTAGTAGTGGGTGATTTTAATGGTGAGTTGGGGGATAGTTCTGATTTAGATGGTTCTTATCCTTCTGACTTATCATGGTTTTTCCTGCTCAGGGACAAGATGCTATGGGTGATATGTTATTTCCAATGCTGGCTGTAGGAAAGTCCACTCTATTTGTCATGTTACCCCCAATTTCTGCCCGATGTCAGTGTGTTTTGACTGTGTCAACGGGATCCTGCTAGTCAAGACCCCAGTGCTTTTGTTTTTTGGCCTGCTTGTCATGCTGTTTCACTGTTTTTGAAAGTATGCTTGACCGTGTCACTGGACTCCTGCTAACCAGGACCCCAGTGCTTATGCTCTCTTTGTCTCCAAATTGATCACTACATACTGATAACCCAGTATTTCACTCCACATTGGCATACTGGTCACCCCTATAAGTCCCTAGTATATGGTACCTAGGTACCCAGGGCATTGGGGTTCAAGGGGATCCCTATGGGCTGCAGCATTACTTTTGCCACCCATAGGGAGCCCATGCTAAAGCTTCTACTGGACTGTCATTGCAGCCTGTGTGAAATGGTGCATGCACCATTTCACAGCCATTTACACTGCACCAGGTCACTTATAAGTCACCTATATGTCAGACTTTCCAACTCTGAAGGCTGGCTGCAAAGTACCTGTGTGTGAGGGAACCCCTGCACTAGCACAGGTGCCCCCTCAACGTCCAGGACCAATTTCCAGGACTTCGTGATTGCGGGGATGCCAATTTACCCGTGCACTGTACATAGGTCAAAACCTATGTTCAGCTTCACAATGGTAACTCCGTATATGGCCATGTAAGGTGTCTAACAACTGGGAATTGTACCCCAATACCGATTCCAGTATTGGTTGCACAATCCCATGCACTCTGGGGGCTCCACAGTGGACCCCCAGTACTGCCATACCAGACTTCTGAGGTTTTCCAGGCAGCCCCAGCCGCTGCCACCGCACAGACAAGTTTCTGCCCTCCTGTTGCTTGAGCAGCTCAAGCCCAGGAAGGCAGAACAAAGGATTCCCTTTGGGAGAGGGGTGTTATGCCCTCTCTTTTTGGAAATAGGTGTTACAGGCTGGGGGTAGCCTCCCTAAGCCTCTGGAAATGCTTTGAATGGCACAGATGGTGTTCTCCTTGCATAATCCAGTCTACATCAGTTCAGAGACCCCCAGTCCCTGCTCTGGTGTGAAACTGGAAAAAGGAAAGGGGAGTGACCCCTCCCCTGTTCATCACCATCCCAGGGGTGGTACCCAGAGGTCCTCCAGAGTGTCCCAGGGCTTTGTCATCTTGGATTGCAAGGTGTTGGGGCTCTCTGGGAGCACCTATCAGAGCCCTTCCATGATAGGTGCTTACCTGGTTAGGTGGCCAATCCCCCTTTCAGGGCTATTTAGGTCTCTCCTTCGGGTGTTTCTTCAGATTCGGATTGCAAGACTCCTGCAGGAATCCTCTGCATCCTTTACTTCATTTTCTAACAACAGAACCGCAGCTGAACCCTCCAGGAACTCTACAAACTGCAACAAAGAAGCAAAGACGACTTCTGCAACATTGTAACTTCAGCTCCTGCCAGCAACTGCAACAGTTTCCAGGTCCGGCATCCTCTGAAGAGTGCCTGTCTTCAGCCTGCACCAGAAGAACTGAAGGAATCTCCCGTGTAGTGACAGAATCACTTCCTTGGTTCAGCAGGCACCTCTCTGCAGTGACGACCGGTGATTTGGGTCCCCTCTCCAGACGCAGCTGGCTGTGGTGGAGGTAAGAGCTTACCTCCCCACTCAAAACAGTACACCTGTGCACCGCACGACTTTCAGTTGCCAAGGCTTGTGTGCGATCTTCCAAGAAGTTCTTCATGCACAGCACAGCTTAGGCCCCCAGCACTCTGCCCTGTGACGCACAGCTTCCTGAGTGGTTCTCTGGCAGTGTGGGATCCCTTTGTGTCATGCTGCGTGGGCCTCCATTTTCACCTTTTTTGTCCCCATGCTGTGGGACTTCTGTGCATACTGCCTGGTCTTCTGAATTGCTGAGGGCCCCCTCTGTCTCCCCCTCCTGGGTAGAGGCCACCAGGTCCCTCCTGGTCTCGGGCAGTACCATTTTCTGCTAATCGTGAGCTTTGTGTGTGCAAAGGCTTGTTGGCGGAATCCAGCGACGCAAACCAGACTGCAATCATCTATCCAGCATGGAACATCTTCTGCACCAACCAGGAACCCGCATCTGTCTTCTTGAGTGCATAACTGACTTTGTCATTTACCAGTGGTTCTTCTTTTGCACTTTCTTCCTGGTTAGCAGGGTCTACTGTACTCCCTGGACTCTTCAGTGCTTCCTGGACTTAGTCTCCTTCTTCCACAGGTCTTCAGGTTCATGCATAAGCTACTATCACAACTTCTTGTGTGTGTCAGGAAACTTACTGTGATTTACTCCTGTTTTCCTGGGCTCTGGAGTGGGGTCTATTGCTTACCTTTGGTGTTCTCTTACACTCCCAGCACCCCTCTACACGGTACACGTGCCTAAGAGGGAAACCAAATTTTGCATTCCACTATTTTAGTATATGGTTTGTGTTCCCCCTAAGCCCATTGCAATCTATTATGATTTTCACTATTTGCGCATTGTTTTCTAACTGTTTACTGACCTGTTTTTGAAATCTAGTGTGTACACTGTGTATATTACTTTCCTCCTAAGGGAGTATAGTCTCTAAGGTATTTTTGGCATTTGTGTCACCAAAATAAACTACTTTTATTTTTGTAACACTGAGTATTTTCTTTCATTTGTGTGATTACTGTGTGACTACAGGGGTATTGCAAGAGCTTTGAATGTCACCTAGTTCAGCCTTGGCTGCTCAGCTGCAGCTACCTCTAGACAGCCTAGCCGCTAGACACTGATAACATTTCAGTAATAAGGGATATCTGGACCTGGTGTAAGGTGTAAGTACCTTTGGTATCCACTACAAACCTCACCAATCTCCTAACTGGCCAATTGTAATCTGTGTAGACCTTTCGACTTTTTAGGCATTGGTTCCACTATTGCAGTAACCTTTACGAGTAGAGGCCAGTGTTCAACTATTGACTCTTTATTTTCAATAACTTGACACTGAAATCGCTGATGATGGTGTCATTTTCAATATGTTTAGTGATCATTACACTCTTGATCTCTCACTCTCTCATCCTATGAAGGGTTTCATGAAGGGTGTTATGTATACTCTGGTAGGTAATTCTCTGACCAAGGCCATTGATAATTTTGGTGGATTGGTGTGGAGGCATGCTGATATCTCCGCTGTTCTTACTAAACTAGTTGCAGGTAATAACTTGAGTAACATCCTTGTAGAAAAGTACCCTCTTTCTTATTACCCTCTTTTCTGCCTGATGTCAGTGTGTTTGACTGTGTTCACTGGGATCCTGCTAAACAGGTCCCCAGTGATTATGCTTTCTCTCCCCAAAACTCTGTATTTCATCCCACAATTGGCATACTGGTGCCCCCATGTAAGCCCCTAGCACATGTTACCCAGGTACCCAGGGCACTGGCGCTCCAGGGGATCCCTATGGGCTGCAGCAGTTATTCTGCCACCCATAGAGAACCCAAGCAAATGGTTCTGCAGGACTGTCATTGCAGACTGTGTGAAATGGGTACAGGCACCCATTATCACTATAGGTCACTTCACCAGGTCACTATAAGTCACCCCTATGGTAGGCCCTCTCAGC
This sequence comes from Pleurodeles waltl, assembly GCF_031143425.1. Classification (NCBI taxonomy): domain Eukaryota; kingdom Metazoa; phylum Chordata; class Amphibia; order Caudata; family Salamandridae; genus Pleurodeles; species Pleurodeles waltl. Next base: position 1,220,711,962 of record NC_090444.1, read on the forward strand.
CCAGAGGGCAGGTTTCAGGTATCTGTGTGTGAGGGCACCTGTGCACTAGCAGAGGCGCCCCCACAAACTCCAGAACCACTCTACTGGACTTTGTGAGTGTGGGATAACATTTTACACGTGTACTGGACATGGGTCACTACCTATGTCCAGCTACATAATGGTAACACCTGAACCTAAGTATGTTTGGTATCAAACATGTTGGAATCATACCCTAATACTTTTGCAATATTAGTTGTATGATTCCATGCACTCTGGGGGCTCCTTAGAGGACCTCCAGCATTGTGTCTCAGCCTTATGTGGTTTTCCGTGCATAAAGTCTACACCAGTTCAGGGACCTCCAATCCTTGCTCTGGTGTGAAACTGGATAATGGAAAGGGGAGTGACCACTCCCCTGTCCACCACCACCCCAGGGGTGGTGCCCAGAGCTCCTCCAGAGGGTCACTGGGTTCTGCCATCTTGAATCCAAGGTTGGCAGGGAACTCTGGGAGCATCTCAGTGCCCAGGCAAGGCAGGTGAAGTCAGAGCCCCCTCCCGATAGGTGGTCACCCAGCTAGGTGACCAACCCGCCTTTAGGGGCTATTTAGGGTCTCTCCCTCAGGTGGTTCCTCATATTCAGCTTGCACGATTCCAGCAGGATTCCTCTGCATCCCTTACTTCGACTTCTGACCAAGGAAACTGTATCTGGACTCTCCAGGACTGGACAATCTGCAACAAAGACAAAGATTTTGCCTGCAACATTGTTTCTCTGGCTTCTTCCAGCTTTTGCAATATTTCCTCGGGCATGCATCCTCTGAGGACAGCCTGTCTTCAGTCTGCACAGGAAAGAAGAAGGAATCTCCCTTGGAGTGAAGGGGTCACTCCCCTGCACCTTCAGGCACCAACAGCAATGATGACTGGCTGCATGGACCCCCTCTCCTGCGGAGCTGCGTGGATCCTGCAACATGGGTGGTGGTCAGAAGTGGTCCAGATGGTCCTCTCTACAAGCATTCCAACTTGGGTGGAGGTAAGCACTTGCCTCCACACGATGGACAGTACACCCATGCACCCCTCCTTTGCAGCTGCCAAGACTTGTTGGCACTTCTTCCAAGGGGTCTTCAGTCCCCAGAACTCCTTCCTGTGACTCACAGCTCCCTGAGTGACACTCCTGCTGCGTGGCACCCTTTTCGTAGTGTTACGTACTTTGCTGGACTTCTCACCTATGGATACCGGGTTGGCGAATACACCAAATCTTCTACAGGTTCTGGATACCCCCAGATAAGGGCGACCCCTTCTAGTAGCCACGGTGTCACTTGCAGGCTACGCCAAAGCAGACCGTACCTTCCAGAAGGAGTCCCAGAGGGAAAAATACCCAACACTGGGGAAAAAACCTCAAACAGGAACTCCTGAAGAAAAACAAGAAAAAACAGGACTTGACAACAGGAAACAAAAATAGGCAAAATCTCCGTGGACAAAAATCAGGAACAAAGAACAGGCAAAAAATCTCCCAAGGCAAAAAGCAGGAACAAAGAACAGGCAAAAATCTCCCAAGGCAAAAAGCAGGAACAAAGAACAGGAGAGAATAGCACAACCAGAGGGAAGTGTTTGCAACGCAAGGTGGAACAAGACTGACTGACTTGTATACTGAGAAAAGGGAAGTGACATCACAGGAAAAGGAAAGAACACCATCTTGAATTGGGAAGAGCCCATAGATCAGTATAGGAAAAAGAAAGTAGTATAAAAGAAAAACAGAGTATGCTGGGACAAAAACACGAAGAAGACAAGATGGACACAACATGGACAGAGACAGGAAAAAAGACCAGACAAACCCACCACCAACAACAAAAAGAAGAAAAAAGGGCTACTGGTAAGTGTAGCGTGACCGGGAGCTAAACATATGCCTCCCAGAATGTGCAGTAAAAAAACGCGGGGAACGGCGCTCCGAGTATCAGTAGCGCGTTCCATCCGCGAGGACAGAAAGAGATGCCGCGTCTGAGCACGGCGTTACACGTAGTGCTGCATGGGATCCATTTGCACTTTCTTTGTCCCCGTCCTGTGGAACTCCTGTGTGTGCTGCCTGTGCTTCTGTGGGCTCTCTGCAACGCTGAGGGCCTCCTCTGTCTCCCCCTCCTGGGTTGAGCCCTCCTGGGCCTTGCTGGTCCTCGGCAACACCACTTTCCAGCAACCACAAGTTTTGCCTGTGCCCAGGCTTGTTGGTGGGAACCCGGACATGCAAATCCAACTGTAATCTTCCTTCTGGCATGGGACATCACCTGCATCCTCCAGGAACTCGACTCCAACTCCGGACTGCAGTGCTGACTTTTCTTTTGCGCCGTTAACCAACTCCTGCAATCCTCAGCTTGGTGGGTAGGGGCTCCTACCCCCACTAGACTCTGCTGTGTCGTATGGACTTATTCCCCTTTTTCCACGTCTTCCTCTCCAGGAATCCACCATTGGTTTCTTGTAGTCATCGCTGGGTTTTGCAATTCTATTCTTTACTTCTAAGTGGGTCTTCTGGGGAAATCCTAGTAATTTACTCTGGCTTTCCTAGTTGCTCGGGGGTGTTGTGGTATATACATTTGTGTTTTCCTGGTAACCTCAGCCACCCTCTACTTTCTCCACTTACCTGGGTAGGGGTGACACTCTTGCATTCAATTTGTTTAGTATATGGTTTGTGCTCCATCTAGGTCCACTATTCTCTATTGTGTTTCACACTATTTGCACTGTTTTCTAACTATTATTATGCCTAGTTCTGACAACTAGTGTATTTAACTTCTGTATTACTTACCTCCTAAGGGAGTATCACCTCTGTAGTCATTTTGGTGTTGTGTTACCATAATAAAGAACCTTTATTTTTTTAACACTGAGTGTACCGTTTCATGCGTGTAAGTGCTGTGTGAGTACAGTGGTATTGCATGAGGTTTGCATGTCTCCTAAATCAGCCTTTGCTGCTCATCTACAGCTACCTCTAGACAGCCTGGCTTCTAGACACTGACTAAACTACACTAATAAGGGATACCTGGACCTGGTATAAGATGTAAGTACCATAGGTACCCACTACACACCAGGCCAGCTTCCTACAATCCTGAACTGCCAATTGCTGGATGCCGACAAACACTTGGTAGTAGACTATTTTGTGACCTTGCAAAGAGCCATTAGAGCAAGTGTCATGAAAAAGCTCAAGATACGTGACCCCAGATCAGCCTCTTCGTTTGATAAAGCCTGTAGGGCACCTTGTAGGAAGCTGCATCTGGCTCTTTAAAAAGCTCCCAGGAATTGGTTGGAAAATGCCAGCTGTAGTGGGGATCCCACTGAAGCCCTCACAACCAGGAAAGTAAAGTGAGAAACTTGCACTGGGATTTCCTAGTCCAGACTTTGCGGTCTTTGGAAATCTAAACCATACCTACTCTGCTGCTGATGCCCCCAGGCAGCCCTGAAATGTACCATTGTCTCATAGGTTTGTGTTAACCACTTTCAGTGTATCTACACTATGAAGGACAATGCAAGTCGATCGCTGCCCAATCCTGTTAACCTATTGCTATTTCGCTCTCATTAGATGAGGTTATCTCGGCCATTCAGTGTAGTCCTGCCAATAAATCCCCAGGTCCGACTGTTTCCTAGTAGACCTGTTGAAAGGTAATGTTAACTCGTAAGCCCCATTGTTGATGAACCTTTTTAATGCAGCCTTTGTCGCTGGGCTCCCTGAATCTTGGAGATCCACTACCATTGTTCCAGTTTTTAAAAAGGAGACCAACAGGATCTGGCTTGCTACCACCCTATCTCACTCATCAGTTCGTCAATTAGATAAGTTGGAACATTGGATTGTGGAAAATAGGGTCCTATAGGAGGTACAGTTTGGCTTTCGCAATGGTTTGGGGTCTATCGAACAATCTATCAACTTGTTTCTTATTATTTGTAACTACAGACTGTTAGTACGTCAGACCTTAATAAGTAAACTTACAAGGGAGACGCGAATACATCGATAAACCTTTTGACTCGCTTTGAGGTTTTCCCACCATATGTCCCGTACATGAAGACCAATAATCAATAACAGTCAACAACATTAGTAATCAATAGAAGTCAGTAATTAACACACCCCATGTCCTTTCAGTCATGAATAACCACACCTTTTATTTAAAAGGTAGAATGTTTATTTCCCTATAATAACAATGCTAAGGTCACGCAACTCATTTTCAAGATCAAATGATAAACATACAAAAACAACACTGTCTGTCCTAAGCAGTCAAAGAATCACAATCTAATCAAAGCTTGAGCTACTACACATTCTCAAATTACAGTGCAAATTAATAACAAGAATAACTGCACAAAGAATATTACATACATTTAAATTCAGCAAAGACATCAGCTGTTATTTCATGAAGCGAACTTTATTAGTGATAATCCTAACTAAAACCAGATTAGAAAAGCATGTTTGGGCTTCATGCAAAACAATTTTAGTCAACACAAATCTGGAAAAACGTCCAACTATGGCTTCATCAAAATAGCGTTGGTACCTAGGAGCAAAGGCAAATAGGCATAGCAAACAATATCATAGTCAGTATACCTCTCCTCAGTAAGGATCAGCAAGCTGTGACAGTCTCCATCAACAGGACAGCAGTCTGGTCAGCAAGGCATCAGGATTCGGCATCAAAGTTTAGAAAAGGCAAAGGCCCATATTTATACTGTTTGACGCAAACCAGCGCGGCGCTGGTTTGCGTCAAGAAATTTACCGCTGGCTAACGCCATTCCTACGCGCCAGATGGGCGCCTTATTTAAGGATTGACGTTAGCCGGCACTGCGGGCTGGTCAGAGTAAAAAAAGATTACTCTAACCAGGCAGCGCCGGCGTGAGAAAAATGGGGGTTGTGCGTCAAAATATGGTGCAAGTCCGGTTAGAGTAAAAAATCATGGCTCTAACCAGACTTGCACCATTTTTTGAAGCACTAACCCTATAGAAATGACTCCTGTCATAGCAAAGACAGGATTTATGCCCCCTTGCCCAATGGCCATGCTCAGGGGACTTATGTCCCCTGGGAATGGTCATTGGGCATAGTGGCATGTAGGGGGGCCCAAGTTAGGCCCCCCATGCTACTTAAACAAAATTAAAAAAGTATACTTACCTCAACTTACCTCTACTTACCTGGGATGGGTCACCCCATCCATGGGTGTCCTCCAGGGGTGGGAGAAGGTGGCAGGGGGTGTCCCTGGGGGCAGGGAAGGGCACCTCTGGACTGCTTCCATGGTCAGAGACCATGGAAGTGAGCCCACAGGCCCCTTAACGCCTGCCCTCACCCAGGCGTTAAAAAACGGCGCACATCATGCTGTGCACCATTTTTTAAGGCCCCCCCCTCCTGTGCATCAAAATGACGCAGGAGTATAAATAAGGTGCACAGGCCTTAAAGTCATTTTTTGGAGCTCCTACCTTGCAAGTCATTAACGCAAGGTGGTTTCCCGCATCCAGAAAATTACACACACGGAGGAACTTTTACATTTGCGGTGTCGGGCGTCATAGTATAAATATGGTGCACGGTTTGCGCCAAATGTGAGCCAAAATTTTTGACTCACATTCGGCGCAAATAGAGTATAAATATTCCCCAAAGTCTTTAAACAGTTCGAAAGATTAAAGCTAAACTCTCAAGAAGAATAGGGAGAATGGCAAGTGACAAATGATGTCTTCTCAGTGCAGTCTGGCTAAGTTAGATTTCCTAAAACTACTTCACAGATCCTAATTGGTTCAAGAATTGCATGTTCACACTTTGTCTAATAAAACTAAAACTTCATTTCTACATTTCTACTAGTACATGGTTCACATGTCGGTGATTGGCTCCGATTGTCCCGCTCCCATCATTCGGCTCGTCGGGTAAAAATATTGTTGCAGCTTATACACCAGTCAGTATGGCCTTGTCTTCTCCAGGGAAAGTTAGTCTCACACACATTACATTAAACAATGTTGCATTAGCAGGTACATCATCTCCTAGCAAGCAGTTCTCATGAGAAAGACTTAGCTACAAGCATTTGGTCAGCACAGTGGAAAATCACAATTTAATTCTCTAAACGGACATTTTATTAAATGCCTAACAAAATGCAGCTTGACATGAGGCCGTGCAACTTTGCCAAGACCTTCGCTAAGTTAAGGCCCATAATTAATAAAGCCACTACATAATGTATAACCCTCAATATGACACATTACTACATTAATCAAACATAAGCTCAACATTTCATATTAATAAGCCATTAATAAGGACACTTGGTGAACATTGGTGGCCACACGGGTGGGCACACCTTCAAATGCGTGCATTACTTTCCTCTAAGGTATTACATTTTCTACGCAAATTCAACACTCAAATTACATGAATATTCACTGTTAAAATCAGAGTTAACAAGGCTGCTTAAGTAAAGCGCTGTTCATTTAGTTTTCCTAGATTTGACAAGCGCTTTTGACAGTGTTAATGGCTGTTGAATTTTTAGGTTTGGTGGGGGTTGAGATGGACCTAGTTCATTTCATCAGAGAACCTAATTCGATTAGCAGGTCTTCAGTAAGCTACAGGAGCAACTGAGTGTTTGACATCTTTTAACCTCCAAAGTGGGGTAGTGTAGGATTGTTTTTAGTGCTGATTCTTTTCCTTCTGAACATCAAAAGGTTGGAGTCAGCTCTGACAGGCCTAGGGGAAGACGTTCTTCGAACTTAAAAAACTGGTACCAGCTCTCCCTTATGTGGATGATGCCATTTCACTAGCCAGAACTCTCAAAGGCCCTTATTGATAGTTTTGTTGGTTTTATGGAAAACCTCAGTTTGGAAATGAACATATCGAAATCTTATGTGATGGTTTGTGGTCCCAAGTCTGTGAAGACCCACCCAGTCTTTATTGGGGGATTGCATATTGAAAGAACTTGTTCTTTTCCTTATTGTGACTATAGCTTTTATGAGAATATTAGCTGGGCTTCTTGGATGGCCAACAGGTGTGCCAACTTTAAGGGGCCCATTGGGTCAGTTTTTAAAGTTTCAGCATGTTTGGGGAATAAGCCTATCCACCTACTTATTTAGATCTATAAACTTAGATGTGCTTCAACCACGACCTATGGTTCAGGGATCTGGGGAATCTCTAATACAGGGCACATGCAGGTAGAAGAGATCACGGTTTTCACATGGTTCTGGGGAGTCTTGCCCTGTAGTAACAACTTTATGATGCATGAGGAGCACGGTCTAGACTATTTCGAAGATCGTATAAAATTAGCTCTCCTGTTACTTGGGTGCTCCAGATGGTGTAATGCACAGGCTTTCCTCATTAGGGATATAATAGCGGACTGCTTGGCGTACCTTCCTGTACCCTGGCTTCATTACCTACAGTTGGATTTGGGAAGACGTAGTCTGTTCACTGATCCATCCTCCATTAAGAAAGTGGGTGAAAAAGCATTTTCTTGGGAAACTAGGTAAGGACAGGGAGGCGAGTATTTCAAGTTAGGTATCTCTGATCAATTACGTGTTGATTCAAACCTGACCTGACTCAGAACCATATCTTGAGTGGGTCAAAAAGGTAGTGAAAGATCCCTTCTTGCTAGATTACGTCTGGGCTCCATTGAATGGAAGCTATATTTCCCTCTTGGCAGTACGATGCTTCTTCTGTCTTTCGCTGTCCCTGTGATTAATCTTCGGAACAAACCGTTCTGCACTTTCTGTCTTTTTTTTTATTCTACAGAGAATTGTCCAAAGGTCTCCTTATCCCGCCTGTAAGGGAAAGCCAAGATTAATACCTTTAGAGTTGTGCTATTATACCTCCAGTCATTGCAATCAGAAGATCTCTGTATTACAATGAGTCTATTTTTAAAACCTGTTATTAAATTAAATGACTCCATTACGTTTTAAAAATTGTTTTGATACAAGGGCTTGATGAGTCTGTTGATGTGGAAAGTGTGGAGGTGAGGCAATGTTGAAGTAATGGACCTTCGTGGATGTTTTGATGAAAGCCGCGTGAAAATAGCACATGCAGGCCCTGGAGTTCGGTATGTGGTGCAGTAGATTTGGAATATATATTTGTGTCAGGGAGGTAGAAACGACATATTCCCCGGAGATACCTACTGGAGCCTTATCGGACTGCCAGGAGGACTTTGCATTTATAATTCATCCATATGGTCAGAGGTGAAAATTGAGGCGCTTGGGGGACTGGTCCCTTGAAATATTACGGGAGGAAATTGACCTGGGTGTGGCTCAATTTATTGTTTACAGGGCCACATAAATGCTGTTCCAGTTACCTAGGGATTGTGTGTAGAAGAAATGATGCGATTATGCGTTGTCGACACGTGATATGGGAATAAGAACCTTGTCAGCACTGCATTTGAAGCTGGCTTCAGTGTTTTACTTCAATATAACAGACATTCAGAGGAAATGAGTGACTAATCTTAATAGAGACTTGTCTGATAGAGAATAGTCCTGCATGCTTGAATATGTTAAATCGATCAACAGAAATCAGAGAACTAAATATACACAAGTTAATTATCTAAATCAAACCTACTTGGCTCCTGCCATTACAAAAATATACCAAGGGGCCTCAGACCATTGCCCCCAACGCCAGGCACCCCAGGCTTACTTCTATCATATGGTGTGTGACTTTGGAATAATAATATAATTTTAGACACAGGTCCTTTCCACAATCAATGAACGTATAAATGCTTTTTCACGCTGCGTTATGTTACTCTAGACTACTGCAGATTTAAGGACTGTTATTTAATGACTTGGCACTGATCTTGGCAAAAAGAAAAATGCAATTGTTTGTAAGGAAGGGACGGCCCCAAGTTTAGAAGCATAGTTAAATGATGTGCACAACTGGACTAGAGCAGAGATTACAGCACTTGTATTGCAGTAAAGGGATAGGAGGACCTCTAACACATGAGGATTAGGACCTGTTAAAGATAAAATTCGACAGCAAATCTGATGAATGGCCCTCATGATGGATAGAGGTCACGCTATGTTTTGAGTGTGTTACTGTCGAGACTTACCCTGATGGAGAAATTGGTATGAAATGCTGCATGATGAAAGTCAGTGAGCTGCTATCATACACTTGAGGGTGCTCCAACAATATTTTATCCTAACCGAGTGCAAAAATTGTGTCATCATGTGAGCATTACTGCTCTGCGGTATTTTTTCCAGAGTTATTTCACTTTGTAAAACAGTTCTTATTTATTGTGAGTTTTTATTTGTATAACCAGCTCTAGATAAGGTGTGAAACGTGATAAATGCAAGGGACAAATTGTGACTGTACATTTTCTAGCTATAAATGATAATGCTGTTCTTATGGAAATATAGTAATAATGTAATATAATCAAATAGAACGCGATTTTAAAGAGAAAAGGCCTGGGGGTGACAAATGTGACCCCTTTCAGTCTAGGAAGAGCGCTTGAGGAAGACTCAGGAAATCCATTAACTTGAAATGGGCCAGGGTGAGGTGAATGTAAAGGGAGGCCTGAGGAAGAGACTCCTTTCATTCCTCGGAGCGTCTGTCTCCAACTTGACACCAAGCTAGTTGGAGGAGGAGGTAGTTCTAAATCCACTTTCTTGTAGCTGACGAGGAAGGAGCTGATAATTACACTAAACCCACTGGTGGCTAGTACACAAGGTCCCACCACGGGCAGAAAGATTCTGCTTCAGAACAGTACACGGTGGGATACTTTGCAATAAGGCAAACAGGGTATGCTGGAGAAATGGCAAGATTTCCTTTGGGAATTTTTCCCTCGTTCGTTAGGGAGTGTCCAGGAGTCATCTCCACACACTGGCTGGTGAAACCTACAAAGCTAACAACTCACCCATAGCTGATAAGTACACTTTCTGCACATTAGGAAGAGGACTGGACATGCTGTTTGAGACCAGAATGCATCTACTGCCACTTGTACCCACGTTTAAGAAGAGGACTGAACGAGTCAGTTCACTGGCTTCCCCGGGGGCTTATGATACACAGCAAGCTACAAGAAGCCCTTTTCCTTAAGTGGCAGTCTGACCAGTAGCAACTAGAAATGCTTGTGGCTTCTGCTGGAGTGAGACCAGGGCCCTACATACTGACCCTATGGCCCTGAAGGCCTTAGAATTGACTAAGAGTAGTTGCTCCAGAAACTCTGAAAAGTTGAGACTTAGAAAATGTTTAAACTTTTGAGACCTCTGAAGCGTCAGCAGCAGCTTGCAGCAAAGATGTCTAATTTCTAAACAACTTCTTTAGATGCAGCTTTACACTTTACACTTACCTCATTGGAAAATTTTGACCTCTATAAAAAAAAGACTGACTCCGAAGGTAAAAATCTTGACGTGGCATGGGCGCGAAAAGTATCCGCCTGACATGACGACTTTTGGTGTCACAAACTTTGCATTTTTCTCACTGAGAGTTTTTCTTGTTGAAACCAATATCTTAAGTTGTACCTCATCCAGAAGCTATCTGACGTCATGAGCATTTTGGGAGATATTGCCTGCAACCTTGCTCCATTGAAGGATTTGGACTTTTATTTCAGTGACTGATTCAGATGGTAATATCTCTGACTGGGAGAAACCCATGTATCATAAAATTCGTATCTTATGGTTCCACTTTTGGATTCTTTTCCTGTTAATGTCATTTTACTCATTATTTTTTCTCTATTTTTCTGAATTGGTTGTAGGATTTTCATCTTCATCGTGTTGTGTTTTGAATTTTTATCTGATGTCTTACTGCTAAATGTGCACGTTAGGCCTGTCTGCTCTGTGCCATAGATGCCATGCAGTGGAGCCCAGGTTTAAAATCTTGAAACTATGTGTTATCCTGACAAATTTGTGGTCTTATGCACTGTGATGGACTCACATCAACCCAATTTATAGCCCACTTTCTTACATTGGTGTGTAGCTGTTGGCTCCTGAGGTTGTGTTTAACAATGCCACACAATTTCATAGGTCAACATTAAAATAACCCTATACTAAATTGACAGCAAAAACTGTTTTTGTGATTTTTAATTGGAATAAAGCTTTTGTTTGGGTCACTTTTTTTTCAAATTTGTTTCTGATTCCAATTTTTGCAATTTAACTTTTTGAGTACATGGAAGTAGATCTATCTACCACTGACAGTGTTATCATGCCAGAGCCGAGGAGCAGGAACAAGCAGAAGGGCTGAAGTTGAGTATGGAATCTTGGAAGGAGGATTTCCACAACACCCTCATGGCCTGTGAAGAGGCCAGCCAGCTACAGACCAACTCAGAGAAGAATGAGTAAACCTAAGAAGATAAGGAAGCAGAAGTACTCTACCAAAAAATGGACTCTGCTGCACATTCCAGTCCTGGGACAAATGCTGGATCCTAAAGTGTGAGCCCTTAATAGCTGACAGACGACTGTCTGAAGTAAAACAACAAGAATTGCATAGCCCTGGAGGAGAAAAAAATATCACTATATATCAGAAGCAATTGGACGTAATGAAAAAGAAGGCCAGATAGGATCTTGTGCAGTAGAGTTGAGTGGTCTACATGGGGGTCAAACACCCCTCACTTGTATAAAGATGTGGTGCCTCGATAGTGTTGCGGGGGCGATATTGGTAAATGGTTCATTTCTCATGAGAGGGCATTGATGTCGTAGTTCGGACTCTTGCTGTAGGCAAGACTGCTGGTTTAAGGATGACAGTACTTTTGTCTGTAGGCGACTATGCCTATCCTACAACAAGTTGCAACTTTTGTCCCAACCTTACCAGCTCACTAGCAGCCCCTCACCAGAAACACAATAGTAAAAGGTGATTTGTGGCAGCCTTTACGCATGGACTCGAGAATAAGACATCTCAGGGAGTATCCTGGTTAAACGGAGATTACCCCTTTCTCACAGATATATCATGTCTCATACAAACACAGGCAATGACAAAGATGCAATAAAGTTTCAATAGTTTTTATTTAACACAACTGCAATTTGCGATAAGTTACATGGGCTGCAATGATTAGGATAATGAATAATGCAAGGAACAGAATTGTGAAGACAAGAGTCATTATTACAAAGACCCCCACCATCTTGCAATGCATGTAAAAGACATACGAGGTGTAATATGCCCTAATACCCTAATGTGATAGGCCTAACCTCCAACCTAAAGCAGAGCTGGGTATGCTAAACCTAATCTGCCAATGCCATGTCCATGAGAGGAGCCCCCAACCATTATTATCTTGGAATGAGGTTTCGTGCAGCATCGGTATCAGCAATGGTGGCGATGCCCTCTGGTCGGAATCCCTCTGATTATCTGTCTAAAGTGCAATGTATTTATACAGATCTACCAGGCCCCCTGACGTAGGTGTGTTCCCAAACAATAGATAACAGACATGCTTGGGACGGCAATTATTATAAACAATCCCTCGAAAGTATAGAGAGGGAAAATCCCTAAGTGTGAACACCTACTGTTTGTCTTTATTGCTTGATCTTGACGCCTTAGCGAGGTGGCACTGATAATGCAAAACATAACAAGTGGCCTAACTATAAACAAGGCAGCCATCTTAGATTAATTAAATAATTAAATGGTCTAAGACAGAGCAAGCTAAGTAGGTTAAAAGTCACTAGGTGACAGGGGCACGAGTCTGTAAGCCAGAGGCTGAGCTAACTCCTGTTATCCCATTAAAACAAACTAGGATTCACTGCAGAATCACAGGGTAGACAAAAAGCACTCTGGAGCATTGTTGTGGGGGTTGGTGTCTACACCGGGAAAAATCACACTCTAAATATGAGAGAGCACAGTAGCAGATTCATACACCCACCTGATGGATGCTCTAGTGCACATATTAGTTTTCACTCCTGAGCTGTATTCTAAGACGTTCTGCAGTCATAACAATCTTGGGTTGACTTTATAAACATCACTTTAAAGATGCTCGAGGGCTAGGTAAAGGGTAGTAAAGGGAATACTTATGATGGGCTATACAAATTCAACACCTAACCCTAACATCAAGATACCTAACTATCATAACTCACATTCCCGCTATGCACAGTGTAGTCATCAAAGATGTCATTTCAGATGTTGCAGGTATATTATCAATAATGTCATAGAACATGTTATGAGTGCTGTAATGTGTGAGGTAATTAGCATTTCAGGGTGATTGTGTGAGTTATAGTTAGTTTAACACATTAATTATAGTTACTGTCACTAGGCCCTGTACCTAAACCTCACTGGCGATGCTCAGCGTGGAGTTGGGTGCAGGATCTGGTCAGCATATAGCCCCTGCACCCACCTACCTACAGGCATCCTACCCACCCCTAAGGACAACTTAAGGCTTGTTTTTCAGACTTTCAAACAGAAGCCTTGTAATCTGATGGTTACATGCTTGGCCCCCAGCTCTGAGAATGTATTCATGGGCTGGTGGGAGAACTAGGTGCTATAGACAGAGCAATAGAAGTACTGTATTAAAGACATTGTTATTTGGATATGCTACATTGATGAGCTCTTCCTAATATAGGATGGAGATCAATATGTGGTGAAACAGTTTATAAATCTTATCCAAAGGAATGATCGAAATCTGTCATTCACTGTAAATATTGATGCAAAGGTAGATGCAAGTAGTGGGCACAATGAAACTTGTCTTTTTCAGAAGAAAATAGCTGGCAACAGCATTTTACATGTAAGAGTAGTTACCATCCCAGATTGGAGTGGGTCATTTAATAAGGGGACTTGTTTAGAGCTAAACACAATTGCTCCACTTCAGTTACATTCAAGAAAATGGGAGGTGAAAATGTGTAAATGTTTTCATAAGAGAGGGTATCCCCCCAAAATTCTGAAAGTGACCATTTAGAGGGAAGACACCAAAGATAAACACTCACTCCTTTTCAAGACAGATACCAGAAAAATCATGGCCCCCCAGGATGAAGTTCATCACAGCATTCGAAGGAAATGCATAGGATATCATTGAAAAAGGATATAACACCCAAAAAAAGTGTTACATATAGAAGGGGTAAATCCTTAGTGTATTTGCTGGTACATAGTAATACCACAAACAGTAATGAAATAAACTTGCTAAATACACAGAGTATGGGTTTTTAAAGTGTGGCCTATGAAAGGCCTTTAAACACACTGTCGGTGTGAATTCATATACCACATGATTTGGTCAAGAACATGCCATGCACCTTTCTTGTACATCACATTATTGTATGCATGCACTCAAGTTCGCATGTGGCCTCAGATATGTGTGTAGTACCATCTTCCTACTGAAGATAAGGATAGTTGAGCACAGAAGGGCAATTATAAAGGCCAATCAATTTTACTCTGTAGTGTTATATTGTTCCTACAAGTTTAATAGGACTGTGTATTATATCAGCAACAACTTTACAAAATAGAGACTTAGGCCCTCATTACAACATTGGTGGTAAAAGCCGCTTACCGCCGTGCAGAAGACCGCCAACACACCGCCGCGGCCGCGGAATTCCGCCACAGCTATTACCACTGCTCAGAAACCGCCAAAATCTAGACACCCACACAAGTCCACCACACGAAACACTCAAAATACACACACTCTGACAAAAAACAACCACATTGGACAATTCGAAATACACCCACCTGATACACATACACACACCACCCCCACAAACCCAATAAAATATAAAACACCCACCCACATTACCCACACTCCCTTACTACCCAAAAATCCGAAGAAGGCCAGAGAGACAGAAAAGCAAAGACAATACCAGCATACAGAGGCACACAACACCATCACACATACACATCCACGCACAAAACACTACTGACCCCTAAAAATCACCCCACACATCACAAAACACACCACCTCACACATCACCCTCACCACCCCATGGTACCGCAAAGACACTCCAGGTTTTCTGAGGAGGAGCTCAGAGTCATGGTGGAAGAAATCATCTGGGTAGAGCGACAGTTATTCGGATCACAGGTGCAGCACACCACCATAGCTAGGAAGATGGAGCTATGGCGCAGAATCGTGGACAGGGTCAATGCAGTGGGACAGCACCCAAGAACACAGGAGGACATCAGAAAGAGGTGGAACGACGTACGGGGGAAGGTGAGTTCCGTGGTCTCAAGACACCACATTGCGGTTCAGAAGACTGGCGGCGGACCCCCACCTCCTCCCCCACAACTAACAACATGGGAGGAGCAGGTCTTGGCTATACTGCATTCTGAGGGCCTAGCAGCAGTAGCTGGAGGAATGGACTCTGGTAAGTTAAATCTTCAACTACTTCATCCCCCACCCTACCTGCATGCTATCACATACCCCCACCCTCGCCCTCACCCCATCACTCCAACTCCTCACATATGTTCCAGTATCACAAACCACACATCCCAACACCAAACCCTGCATGCAACAACAAAGCATTGACACCCATCACCAATGCATGTCCACTACACAAACCCACACAGACCCCTAAACAATTATCACACAAGGTCCTACACAGGAATGGAAGCACTGGGGTACAGGGTTACCCACCCATTGCACACCATGGCACACACAGATACTAAAACTATGCATTTACAACCCTGCAGGACCCCTAGCCAACGTCACCGGACAGGAGGTTCCAGACATGTCCACTCCCCCCACAGAAGAGACCCACAGTGATGACAGCAGCTCTGTCCAACTGTATATAGATGACCAGCCCAGCCCATCTGGGACCTCGGGACAGTCGGTTCCCCTCACACGGTCACAGGCCACCACAGAGCCTCGCCCCCAGGTAACACCAGCACAGCACCCACCCAGCGGGCCCATACCTCTGTCCCCAGGACACGTCAAGCAGCAGTGTGTCCACCACTACAGAGAACCCAGGCTAACCCACCACCCCAAGAACAGCAGGGACCTGGGGGCAGTGGTAGTGGGCACACGGTTTAGGGGTCAGAGGCCAAGGAACACAGGGGGACTGGGAGGGCTGCTGTGCGACAGGGGGAGGACAGGCACAGGGAACCCACTCTCCACGAGGCCCTCTCCAACATCATGGGAGCCTACCATCATTCCCATGAGACGATGGCAACGGTACTGGCCAAGTTTCAGGAGACCCAGCAGCTGCAGGAGGAACAGTATTTGGGATCAGGGAGGAACTCAAGTCCATCAATACCACCCTGGGTACAATTGTAGGGGTGCTGAAGGACCTCGTGAATACCAGGAGGGACACTGTGGCACAACAAGGGGCCCCTGACACTAGCCTGGACGATGAACTGCCCTCCACCTCCGCCGGCGCTAGTGGACTGGAGGCACCGCCACAGGACCACGACACCAGCACCCCACCCCCTGCAGATGGAGAACCACCCCGCAAGCGGTGCCTGAGATCCAGGACAAAGACAGAGAACAATGCCAAGACCCCGCCAAGAAATGAGACCACCCTGATTGTCAACCTTCTGTCCCACTTTGTCACCCTGTCCATCCTTAAACTGCCCTAACTCCACTTCCTATGCCCCTTTGGACAATGCACCTGTGAGACAAATAGACTGGACCTCCACCATCACCCCTGACCATTTTACAACCCCCTCCACTATTTTGCACTTAAATAAACACCCTTGAATCACAAAACAATCTGGATTCAGTCTGTGTTTTCACAAATGTGTATTACCTATAACTAAGGAAAATACCAATGTCCATTGTATTGTCAACATACCTGTGTCACACAGCTCTAATCCATGAGGTAACATAGCAGAGGTCACACAGTGGGACCCACATCTGTGAAATCGAAAGGGAAAGTGACAAATCAGGATCCATACACTGGGTGAAAGTGACAGACAGATGATAGGTCGAACAAATTTATCAGATGTAGGAGGCAGTGAGGTCTTCTTACCTGTGTCTCACTGGAAGTATCGATGGATTACGGTGTTTCTGTTGTCTATGTCCTCTTCTTCTGCCTCCTCTTCTTCACTGTCCACAGGCTCCACAGCTGCCACAAGACCTCTATCTGGACCTTTCTCCTGCAGAAAAGGCACATGTCGTCGCAAAGCCAAGTTGTGCAGCATACAGCAGGCCACGATGATCTGGCACACCTTCTTTGGTGAGTAGTATAGGGAACCACCTGTCATATGGAGGCACCTGAACCTGGCCTTCAGGAGGCCGAAGGTCCTCTCTATAACCCTCCTAGTTCGCCCATGTGCTTCATTGTAGCATTCCTCTGCCCTTGTCCTGGGATTCCTCACTGGGGTCAGTAGCCATGACAGGTTGGGGTAGCCAGAGTCACCTGCAAACGTTGAGGGACAACTGTTAGGCACACACTAGCCCTTAGGGACAATCCCAGACCCAGACAACTATTCACACTGTATAGGCTCCATGTCCTCACCTAATAGCCACACACGGTGCCTCTGGAGTTGCCCCATCACAAAAGGGATGCTGCTATTCCTTAGAATGTAAGCGTCATGCACTGAGCCAGGAAACTTGGCATTCACATGAGAGATGTACTGGTTGGCCAAACACACCATCTGCACATTCATTGAATGGTAACTCTTCCGGTTTCTGTACACCTGTTCACTCCTGCGGGGGGGACCAAGGCCACATGTGTCCCATCAATGACACCTTTGATGTTGGGGATATGTCCCAGGGCATAAAGTCACCTTTCACTGTAGGTTCCACCTGAGGGAACACGATGCAGCTGCGCATGTGTTTCCGCAGGGCAGGCAACACTCTGGACAACACGTTTGAGAACATAGGCTGGGACATCCCTGATGCCATGGCCACTGTTGTTTGAAAAGACCCACTTGCCAGGAAATGGAGTACTGACAGGACCTGCACTAGAGGGGGATACCTGTGGGATGGCGGATAGCTGACATCAGGTCTGGCTCCAACTGGGCACACAGTTCCTGGATTGTGGCACAATCAAGTCTGTAGGTGACTATTACATGTCGCTCTTCCATTGTCGACAGGTCCACCAGTGGTCTGTACACCGGAGGATGCTGCCATCTCCTCACCTGCCCCAGCGGACGTGCTCTATGGATGAGAACAGCGATCAGAGGGTCAGCCAACACTGAGGTTACGAAAAAACAACTTTATTGCATACATTTGTCAATCCGCTATGTGCCTGTCTTAGTGTGTATGCAAGGCCTAGATATGTGTGACGACAATGGGATATGAAGTAACTGCGCTGGCGTTGTACACCGTCGCGGTAGGCGGTCGAAGACCGCAGCGCAATCCTGCATTGGTTAACATTGGACCCTATGGGTCCCAGGAGCCAATGACGATGTACACCGGCGGTGACGGTACGCACCGCCGCCGACGTGACCGCCATTTTCTGTCTGTTCACTCACTTGATACCTGATCTTCGACAGGAGAGGACCTACACTGCAAGTGCTGCTGTGACCTCAGTCTGGAAGCGACAATGACTCAAGTGTCTGGAGAAAGGGCCTCTGCCTTCACATCGGAGGAGTTGGACAAACTAGTGGATGGGATCCTCCCTCTGTACACGCTACTCTACGGTCAAACAAGTGAGTACACTGTAAGCATGCTGCATGGGCAATGCCTGTTTGGAGTGGTGTGGATGTGAGCTGGGGGGGGAATGAGGCGTGCATGAAATAACGGTGAGTGGATGTGCGTCAGGGCAGGGGTGGGAACGTGGGTCAATGACTGTGACGGTCCGGACAGTTAAAGTTTTTCCTTTTCCCCTGTACTATTCCTGTAGGTCAGCGCCCACCAGAAGAAGGATATTTGGCGTGCCATCGCCAAGGAAGTCCGGACCCTGGGTTCCACCACAGACGGAGCACCCACTGCCGGAAAAGATGGGAGGACATTCGCCTCTGGAGCAAGAAGACGGCGGAGGCCCAGCTGGGGATGGCCTCCCAACGTGGGAGGGGTGCCCATTGCACCATGACCCCCCTGATGTTCCAGATCCTGGCGGTGGCGTATCCAGAGTTGGATGGGCGCTTGAGGGCATCACAGTAGCCACAAGGGGGTGAGTACAGTCACATTCATCTGATTCAGTGCGCATGGGAGGTGTCTGGGTGGGGAGGTGGGCAGTGGGTTCCCCTAGGCCAGGGCGAGTTTTGTAGGCTAGGTCTCTTCGTGAGGCAGGCTATGTCGCACCCCACCCCACCAGTGTTAAGAGCCATCTACCCCTAGTCAGACTGCTGTTACTTCCATGTGTGCAGCAATCGGGCATAGGCCTTGTACTCCATGGCCCTGTGATTAATTAGCGAACTCTAAATGCATGGAGTAGTGCAGAGGGCTGCTGTGTCTGTAGTGTCCGCCAACGGTAGCGGTATTGCATGCACTGAATATGTCTTTCTACTTTCTTTCCTCCCCTTTTTGTGGTCTCCCTGTTCTTGTGTGCATTAGCATCATCACACGGAGGAGCAGTGCCACTGGAACAGGAGGGAGCTGCATCCCACATGGCCCTGGAGGGCGAGACTACGGACTCCGAATTCACCAGTGGGACGGAGGGCGAGGGGAGCTCCACGGCCGGGACAGGAGCTGAGACCAGCGACACCGACTCCTTCTCTGATGGGAGCTCCCTTGCGGTGGCGGGCCCCTCTGTGCCCACCGCATCTACAGGTACAGCCGCCACCCCCCCTACCAGCACCGCCCTCCCAGCAGCCCCTCAGCGTGTGCCCTGTGGCCGCTCACCCAGGAGGGTGGGCATCTCCTTCGCCCCAGGCACCTCAGCCCCTGCCCCTATCAGCCCTGCTGCCCTCAGTGAGGAGGCCATTGACCTCCTCAGATCCCTCACTGTTGGGCAGTCTACCATTCTGAATGCCATCCAGGGTGTAGAGAGGCAGTTGCAACAGACAAATGCATACCTGGAGGGCATTCATTCTGGTCAGGTAGCCCAACAGCGAGCTTTTCAGACTCTGGCCTCAGCACTTATGGCAGCCATTGTCCCTGTGTCCAGCCTCCCCCCTCCAACTTCCTCCACCCAGACCCAATCCCCAGTACCTCAGCCTATCCCAACCACACCATCAGACCAGCATGCACACACCTCAACACACAAGGGTAGCTCTGGCAAAGATAAGCACCACACATCCCACAGGCACTCACACAAGCATCATACCCATGCAGACATAACAACAGCCACTGCCTCCACTGTGTCACCCTGCTCCACGTCTCCCTCCTACCTCCCTGTCACGTCTCCACTCACACCTGCATGCACTACATCTTCAGCCACTACGTCCATCACCAGCACGCCCATCTCTACACACCGCTCATGTGCACTCACCACCGCCACTACCATTCAAACATCCCCTGTGTCCTCTCCCAGTGTGTCTGTGAGCCCACCTCCAAAACTACACAAACGCAGTCACACACCCACCCAACAGCCATCCACCTCACGACAGCCTCCAGCCCATGCACCTTCACCCAAAGTCAGCAAAAGAACACTCCCTACAACCACTGACTCTTCCTCCACTCCCAAACCCCCTCCATCTACCCGTCCCAGTGTGTCTAAAAATTATTCCTGTCAAACCTTGACCTCTTCCCTACACCTCCCCAACCCCTTCCATTTCCTTGGACCTGCCTTTCCAGGTCCCAACCCAGCACCTCAGCCACCACATCAGCGGGAACAGTGGTGCCAGCAGTAACCGGCTTCTGGACTGCGCCAAGCAGCAGGGCAGCCAGTGTGCCAAGGAGCCAGGCCAAGGACATTCCCCCACCTCAAAAACAAAAGAGGTTGGCCACAGCCCAGAGGGAGAAGGCCAAAACACCTGCCACAAAGTGCTCTCCCAGGACTACATTTGGGAGTGGCAAGACAGCTGTGCCACCATCCAAGGTGGGGAAGAGCCAGAGAAAGAAAGGGAAGTCACCGCCAACCTGCACGGTGGACAAGACTGCCACGGGCACCGCCACATGCACCACCGCCACGGGCACCGTCACTCAGGAAACCGCCACCAGCAGCACGCTCACTGAGCCCCCCACCAGCACCGCCACCCAGGACACCGCCACCAGCAGCACGCTACTGAGGCCCCCACCAGCACCACCCGCCCAGTGAGCGCCGCAAGCACCGCCGCTACTGAGACCGCCGCCAGCACCGCCAGCGGCCACGCCACATCCTTTGCCAGTGGCACCACCGCAGACATGGCTGCCATCCCCAGTGGTCAGTCATGCGAGGCTGGTAGTCAGTTCCAGGGGCCTGGACAGCTTCCATGTTGGCCCACCGTCAGTGGAGAATCACATCCACTACCTCAGTCCTTGGCAGGATGAAGTACTCTGGGCACAAAGCCCCTCCAGAACCAGTGGAGAAAGGCATCCACTACCTCTGTCCTTGGCAGGATGAAGCACTCTGGGCACAAAGCCCCCTCCAGATCCAGTGGAGAACCACATCCACTACCTCAGTCCTTGGCAGGATGAAGCACTCTGGGCACAAAGCCCCCTCCAGAACCAGTGGAGAAAGGCATCCACTACCTCTGTCCTTGGCAGGATGAAGCACTCTGGGCACAAAGCCCCCACCAGAACCAGTGGAGAAAGGCATCCACTACCTCAGTCCTTGGCAGGATGAAGCACTCTGGGCACAAAGCCCCCTCCAGAACCAGTGGAGAATCACATCCACTACCCTAGTCCTTGGCAGGATGAAGCACTGTGGGCATAAAGCCCCCTCCAGAACCAGTGGAGAAAGGCATCCACAACCTCTGTCCTTGGCAGGATGAAGCACGCTGGGCACAAAGCCCCCTCCAGAACCAGTGGAGAATCACATCCACTACCTCTGTCCTTGGCAGGAGGAAGCACTCTGGGCACAAAGCCCCCTCCAGAGCCAGTGGAGACTGTTATCCACTTGAGAGACTGTGGCTTTGCACTCCCCAGGATCTAGCAGTGGGCAAACCACCCACTGTAAAGACTTGAGAGACTGTGGCTTTGCACTCCCCAGGATGCAGCAGTGGGCAAACCACCCGCTGTAAATACTTGAGAGACTGTGGCTTTGCACTCCCCAGGATGCTTCAGTGGGCAAACCACCCACTGTAAAGACTTGAGAGACTGTGGCTTTGCACTCCCCAGGATAAAGCACTGGGCAACCCACCCACTGAAAAGACTTGAGAGACTGTGGCTTTGCACTCCCCAGGATACATCAATGGGCATGGAGCCCCCTCGTGGAGCTGGCGTCGTGCACTCATCTGGCTGAGGTGCCCCCCCATCCCTTCCCCCTGCGGTGCCTGTTTTATTTCGATCTGATGCCCCTGCAGTGTTCTCTCCGTTTGGATCGGGTATTGAGTGTGGGCCTCGCCCATGTATTTTGGGCCCAGTGGTCCACGGACTATGTAGGTGCAGTACATGGACTTGAATTATTGGTGTACATATTTGTTAATAGTGTATATATATTTTTGAGTAATGGATTTTTCCTGATTACAATCGTTCAAACAATTTCCTTTTGTCATTGCGTTCTTCCAGGGAGGGTTGTGGGGTGTAAATGTAATGTTTCAACATGTATTGGTGTGTGTGTTGTTGTGTGTGAAGGTGGGGGTGTTGCGTGTTGCATTTGTGTGTCACTCTCTTTTCCTTACCCCCTGCCCTGTGTCATAGGTGCAGTACTCACCGTGGTCGTCACCGCCGTCGGTCGTGCTCCTGGTAGAGGATCAGGAAGACAATGGCAGGTAGAATTTGGAGTTCCGGATCCATGGCATCTTGCTTCCTCGCGGGGTGTGTAGATTTCAGCGTTTTCCCTTCCAAGTCCAGTTTCCGCCGTGTTTTTGTTCACGTTGAATCAGCCCCGAAAAAGGTGGCGGATTGGCCTCTCATAATGGTGTGGGCGGTACATTGTCTTCCGCCTGTCTGTTGGCGGTGACCGACATGCTGTTTGTTTGTACCGCTGTGGCGGTCCTAGTGTTAAAGTGGCTGTCTATGTTTGCGGTTTCCGCCATGGTCGTGATTCAATTTTTTTTACCGCCGGCCTGTTGGCGGTCTTACCGCCGATTTACCACTGACCGCCAGGGTTGGAATGAGGGCCTTAGTCTACTTATATCATAAGTAAATGTTGGTTCATTAGCCTTGCTCACAGTACTACATCTAAACACATAAACCTTCTGGGTAATAGACGTTGTTGGTAACCTCGAACATGGCCACTCCAATTCCCAAGGAATTTGTGGAAATAGAACAAACTCTTTCATTCATTACTTTTGCATTTCCAAGTTATCAAAAAGAAAAAGATCTGAAAACACATTTTCTAATATTTACTGAAAAGATCTTATCCTTGTGAATAAAACATCAGCTGTGACGTTTAAGCAGATTAAACACATCATTGTATTGAGTATTGGAAAAGTGAAAAATACAAACAATTCAACCATGTTATTTGTTCCTAATGTTGCTAATAATACTTCTATCTCTCACTAGTACCTATGTTAAAAACAGCATAGTGGGGGTACCCTCTGCCAGACCTGTTGGAATGATCTAACCCCCATACATTGCATGCACAGCACACACTTTAAATTTAAGATCTCCAGCAAAGAGCCCACTTGTGGGGCCCGTCAGACATTGCAGCGCCAGCCTGACGAGGAGCTAGCCCTATGATGAAACATGACGTCCATTGGATGTGCGATTGCTGTTGCTTCTAATTTTAGAAGTGTCTTGAAGGCCCATGTTCTTGTTTTTTTTTCTTTTAGGATCAGTGTACCTTTTGGGGTTTCTTTTCTAAATTGTCCTTATCAATTTGTCTTAACCATTCAGCAGCCTCTTTTTGAGAAATGTTCCAAATGTCATTATAAGTGGCATACACAAAACATTTAGAACAAGGAGATCTGGGACCCAGCAAAAGATCTTCTAAGTCCACAGCATCTGAAAGAAAAGATGAGAGTTTCTGAACAATGGACAAGGTGGAATGTTCCAACAATTGTTGGCATACCTTGGCTACTGCATACGTAGTAACCACTCCAGAGTGTTGTGATTAAATGTACCTGGGATCTGGTCTGCTTTCTTTAAATCCCTTGGAGAAATTAAAAAATTGGGCATTTCAGCCATTACTATCAACTGACCACAGTAACCACCATCTGAAACAGAAAGTGAAGAGCTGTATGCTCCATTGTGGTGAATCAATTTAGGGGTTAGCTGAGACTTCGACTTGCAGGCCTATTGCCCCCTTCACCTAGTGACCCTTCACCCACTTAGCATGCTCTGTTTTATTCTATTTATTTTATTATTTATTTTAGCACTTCGCAGCTGCCTACGTTTGATAAGAAATGTTTTGCTTTTTTGTTTATCAGTGCCATTCTGTGTGATGTAAGTAGGTATTGTCATTGTGTCCCTCACTCCCTTACGTTTGACAGTAACATAATGAACACTTGTTAGGGATTGTTTATGTAAACGCCGACACAAGTCTACCACATTATCAGTTGTTTAGGAGCATACCTGTGTCAGGGATCACATGTGAGCCGTATAAATACACCTCATACGCACAAGGCCATCAGAGGGGTTCCTTCCAGAGGCCATCTATGCTGCACGTCACCTTGCTGGAGAACTCAGGGGCATATTTATACTCCGTTTGCGCCGGAATTGCGTCGTTTTTTTTAATGCAATTTCGACACAAAACTAACTCCATATTTATACTTTGGCGTTAGACGCGTCTAGCACCA
This sequence comes from Pleurodeles waltl, assembly GCF_031143425.1. Lineage (NCBI taxonomy): Eukaryota > Metazoa > Chordata > Amphibia > Caudata > Salamandridae > Pleurodeles > Pleurodeles waltl. Next base: position 1,220,736,365 of record NC_090444.1, read on the forward strand.
AAGTCCATGGAGTTAGCGTCATTTTTGAGCGTGGACACCTACTTTGCGTTAATTATATGCAAGGTAGGCGTTCACGTCAAAAAAATCGACTCCGAGGCATGTGCGTCGGATTTATACTCCCGGGCAAAATTCACGCCCGGGAGTGGGCGGGTCCAAAAAAATGACGTACGCCGCTTTTGCGCCGTTTTTTAGCGCCTGCAAAAGGCAGGCGTTAAGGGACCTGTGGGCTCTGAAGGAGCCCAGAGGTGCCCTCCCATGCCCCCAGGGACACCCCCTGTCACCCTTGCCCACCCCAGGAGGACACCCAAGGCTGGAGGGACCCATCTCAGGGACATTAACGTAAGTTCAGGTAAGTGTTTTTTTTTTTTTTTTTTGTGGCATAGGGGGGCCTGATTTGTGCCCCCCTACATGCCACTATGCCCAATGAACATGCCCAGGGGACAGAAGTCCCCTGGGCATGGCCATTGGGCTAGGGGGCATGACTCCTGTCTTTGCTAAGACAGGAGTCATTTCTATGGGGTTTGGGAGTGAAAAAAAATGGCGCAAATCGGGTTGAGGCGAAAAAATGGCCTCAACCTGACTTGCCCCATTTCTTGACGCCCAAGCCCCATATCCCCCTACGCCGGCGCTGCCTGGTGTACGTCGTTTTTTTCCACGCACACCAGGCAGCGCCGGCGGCTAACGCGGCTAACGTCATTGATTAAATACGGCGCCCGCATGGCGCTTCAGAATGGCGTTAGCCGGCGCTAATTTTTTTTACGGAAAACTGCGTTAGCGCAGTTTTGTGTCAAAAAGTATAAATATGGCCCTTAGTCTTTGTGTCTCCATCGAGTCTGACCTAGAGACCTCACTACAAGGTAACAAGAGATTGAGGGCACTTCTCATGGACATGGTACTGGTAGATTAGGGTGTATCACACCTAGCTCTCATTAGGGTAGAGATTAGGTTCTTTGTTACAAATTTCAGATCTTATGCTTATTGCAATATGTTTGGGGTTTTCATATTCACAACTCTCATCTTCACAAGGTTGCTTTGATTGTTGCATATGATCCTAATCATTCCAATTCATGCATTTTACTGTAGATTGCAGTCTTTTCAATAAATATATTGAAAACTCTCCCTCATCTCCTTCATTGCCTATATGTGTGTGACACACTGCTAATTAGAGAAAAGGGTAATTACTGTTCTACCACGACTCCCGCGAGAAATATCATCTAGAGTCCTCGCGCAAGGCTGCCAGAAATCACCTTTAGTGTCTGAGTTTTGGTAACGTCCTGCTTGTGAGCTGGGAGTGTTGGGCCAACAGTTGCAACTTGTTGTAGGAGTGACTCAAGTTGCCTACAAACAGAAGTGCTGCCGCCCCTAAACTAGCAGTTTTGTTATAGAGTGAGAGCCAAACTTCAACACCATCTGCACCATTTCATTAAGTTTGTCCTCGTTGAAATTAATGTATTGTTGCCAATTGTCAAATCGTGCAAAAGAGGAGATCATAGTAACACAGATTGCCACCCTAAGTGCACTGGGTATGCCCAGGCATGAGACCCGGGCGCACTATGCCACTGGATTCAAGCTAGTATGTCTGATGATGGATGGTACCCCGAAAATGGACCCACAATGCCTGTTTCCAGTCCAAGGAGGATCTGGCCTGGCAGTTTGGGCTGGACTGTTCCCATGGGGAGCAGGGTCATGACTGATTTGCATATGGCAGGGTCCATACTGTGCTGGAATGGTGGATAAAAACAACAACAGATTGGAATGCGACCCCCAACGATTGCCAATGGCTGAGATTAATTCAAGCATTCCTTCCAGCACCTTTTTGTTTTTGCACAGAAGGAATAATAGGCATACTTACATTTTTAGCATTGGCTAAACCAAGATATGCAGTGTGTTGTACTGCTTTGTTTAAAAAAAATTATTTCTCGAGGGAATAGATAAACCCTAAATAACGCATCAGTGCCCTGGGCCTGCCAGTATTACGTACTCCAAAAAGATATAAAGTCATTACTGTCTTCCCAACAGTCATAACCCTTTATTGCTAATTGTGAAATAAAGGAGTCAGAATAAATTAGTTAGTTTGTGTTAGCATATTTTTCTTAGGTAGGAAGGAGTGAGTCTGAAACTGTGTCTATAGGGACATGACCAGAAAAATAAGGGAACTTCTTTCAATATGTTATAGAACTACTCACAGATGGTGTCAGGTAGTGTTCCCACCGCATATGATTAAAACAGCACGCAAAGTACTATCTTTGTGTAAAAGGTGATGTGCATAGTGTTGCTAGCCACACATTTCACCATAGTTTGCAGACCTCAAATATGAATCCTTGTTTTTAAATACTGTGTATGATTCTAAATAAGATAGCATATTAGAAACAGTCACAAAATGCCATTTATCAGAAATGGAATCTGGGGTAATGACATCATCCATATCAATTTTAAAGACATGCTGAATTTGCAATGTCAATATATAGGACCAACTTGTCATGGGGACTTTATCCCAAACAATACCATCCTGGACAGGAAATGCAGTAATGTTCACAAGGGACAAGTCTTTTCTGACCTTATGTGAAGAAGCATGGTTGAAAGCAGCTCAGCTACCAGTTCTTGAGAAGAGCAATCTGAAAGATAATGTCCATTCAACAGCAGGAAGAAAACTGTAACAAATCCAATCCAGATAAAGAGAAAACATTATGACAGAAAAATCCAAGGGTAATACAATGGAAGAATCATGTATGTCTGTTTCAGCTAAAAGAACAGTTTCCGCGTACTACGCAAGGAGGTATGCGAAGAGCTTAAAGAAAAATCTTCAACATCATAAAAGAAACCAGAGACAGTCTGGGTAAAAACAGGGACCTTATTCAGCAAAGGAGAGCAGGTAGGCACCTTCGAAGGCTGTTGATAGTATACAACTTCATAACTTGTAGCAGCTGTAGAAAACCATGAACTCACATTTGATGCACATTTGATGTTCATCAGTAACAGCAATTATTGAAAGTTTAGCATCTGAAGTCCCCAGCCAAGCAGTAGAAAGATCTGGACTACTTAGTGCATATGGAGGGATTCCTGGCAGGATAGGGAGATGAACCAAGGAACTACCCAGATACTCTCATGGTCTACTGTGTAGAACTGGCCACATGATGCATTTTGATTAAATCAATGAAAACTTGTTGATTCTGTTTACAACAGCAAGTGGTAGTAAAATCACAGTTCAATTACTGAACAGCAAAGGCAGGCATTGGTACACATTAGGACGGGCAAGGTCTTTCTTGTCTGCAAACTTCTTCCAGACTAGATCCCTGACTTTAAGAATCCAGCCAGAATTCACTGGTTGCTGCTACACTATAGTGGCAGAACATATAAAATGTAATTTCGTGCTCTCCTCCTGGAATGTTTGCATTTCCTGTGAGACAGCAAAACGTTCATTGATGTCAAATGGCGCATCTGCTGCCACTGTGCCAGGGTTCTCAAGATCTGGAACATACATTTGAGCCCTGAATAATACTTTATAGGGAGTCCAATCATCCTGGGATCTTCTAGGCAGATTATTTAATGTTCTCTGGACTCCATATAGGTGATAGATTCAATTATGACCTGAACCTAATACCTAATAGTCACAGTTCTTCCATTCCCCTGTCAAATTTCCCCCTAGTATGATAGGCAGTGTAATAATGCACAGTAACATTTTGGGTGCCCATAGTATCCTGGTAAGCCTTGGAGGCGAAGGCTGGTCCCTGGTCTGAGTGGAATGTTCCCACTGCATATGTACCGATAAAGGCTTGCAAATCGTTAATAACAGTTTGATAGTCAGCTGATCACTGTGGCCACACCCACAGAAATCGAGAACACGAATCAACGGCCAATAAGATACATTCAACCATACCATCATATGTAGTTTGTAATGGCTTTTTTAAACTGAAATGAGTGTCTACAGTGGACTTGCAATGGTGGAACTTTTACTTCATTGACAAATGTCACAGCAAAGGACACGTTTTTAAAATCTGTTTATAAAGACCCTATAATAGCGTTTCTGTAACAAGAAAACTGTAGACGCCACACCAGCATGGGTAGACACTAACCCTTTATAAGCAGCAATTATTAATTCTAACCTGCGGGCCTGGTTGGGTATCACTCGATCATCCACCCTGGGAATGCAGGCAAAGGGAATATTCTGTGAACTCAACAGATAGGAGCATTTTGCTGAATAGCCTTTAGGGAGAGGTGTACTATTAGTGACTGCAGCCATTATGTCAACATCTATCCTCAGATGGGAATGAATAATCACAGCTAGTAACACAGTCTGAACAGCGACCTTGACAGCCTCATCAGCTAATGAATTCCAAGCAATGTGTACACCAAAACATTGATGACTCAATGTGGGAATTACATGAGCATGTGGTAAGCATTTTTCAGAGCTGCCATCTTTGCCCAAAGAAACCTATGATTGATAAATTTACCTTTAGAATCTCTGAATCCATTCAAGCGCAAATGAAATAAATTATCATTAAAGGAATGGATGCAGTAATAGGAATCATACCCTATGAGTGTGGGGAATTATGAATCCGTATTCTGTAGTAGTAGAACTAAAGCTTTCAAATCACCAAGATGGGCGGTACAGTCACCTAAAGTTTCTATATATGTTTTATGTGCCTGAAATACACCATCTCTCATGACACCTTTTACTGCACCACAAGCAGCTGAGTATGCATACTTAGTACCAACACGTGGACTGGACTGAACCGTCAGCATATATTATGGAAGCATACTGTTCTAGAGCAAAACTTCACTTTTCTTACTGTTCATATTAGGGAAATTCCTGTGTACTCAGATTAGAATCAAAAGCATATTCTACATCAGTAGCTGTTAAGTAAGTGGCCCACTGGATCCATCTTGGATGAAAGGCCTTTGCGTTAGGGATGATTGCCTTGGTGACAGCCTCCAAGGCTGAAACAGGAGACACCATTATTATGTGTTAGCCCTGAGCCAATGGGAGTTTCTTCAGGGCAGCTGTTTGAAGTGCAGTCAGATTTTTTTCTGTCGATTCAAAACCCATTTCAGCATTGGAGTATACATGTGATTTATAAGTAATCAGCTTAGTATCACCATCATTAAAGGAGACATACCTGTAACCACTTGAACCCGCAATTTTGAGGATCACCAAATTAATAGTGTACACAAGTATATAAATGTTTAGATTCAAGCATGTCTGTTTGTAATAAGGTTCTAAGTATAGTAGGATAAATTAAATTGTAAAAAGGATTAACCCTTTGTACATAAAGGGGGTTATTACAACTTTGGAGGAGGTGTTAATCTGTCCCAAAAGTGACGGTAAAGTGACAGATATACCACCAGCCGTATTACGAGTCCATTATATCCTATGGAACTTGTAATACGGCTGGTGGTATATCCGTCACTTTACCGTCACTTTTGGGATGGATTAACACCTCCTCCAAAGTTGTAATAACCCCCAATATGTGATATATGTTCTACCAGAATTTAGATCGCTCAAACGTGATTGGAGCTTTTTTAAGACATTTGGCGGATGTGAAAGAGCAAACTTTTCTAAGAATTGTGGTGCAAGGATTCTACCTTCATTTGATCATTCATACCATAAACACAGGACTGTAGGAAAAGCAATTTTAGAATTTGGAAAATTCATTTTATGGCCATGGTCATCGAATCCCAGAATTATGCTATCCACTCTGGCCCAATGAGACTTAAAACCATAATCTGTAAGGTAAATGTCATCAACGTAAGCCGTCAATTTCTTGTAAAATTGAAATTACTTGGGCAGCAAACAGACCTAGACTGTTCTTAAACCCTTGTAGGAGGCAACAGAATCTTCTGTCAGTTCGTAACGCAGTGAAAGTGGTCAAATCCCTGCTTTCAGGCACTATTTTTTTCAGAAAAAAAAACAATTGGCATTGGCCAATGCAGTTTTATATTTTTTAAGAGCAATATTATTTATTAAGGCTGTGCAATGTGAATTTTGTAAAGCAAAAGTCATTGTGTGACTGTTTAAATGTCCATAGTCCAACTCTATACAGTGGGAATGATCAGATTTAATCACAGGAAACAATGGATTTTTCATAGGAGAGACACAAGACTCAATCACAGCTTGATATTCTGATTGTGCTAGAATCTCCCTAACAGCATGCTTAGCTTCATGTTTAATAGCTTACTGTGGTTGCATTTGCAGGCCGGGCCTTAAAGGTATAACAAGATGAGGTGAGCCCTTATCCCAACTTGCCTGATTGTGATATAATGCTTGAGCTTGTACAAGAGCCCATTCTGCAGCACATTCTTCTTTCACTTTTTCTGGAACAAGAATAGAAAAGGAAATAGCCCTGCGAATCCTCAGATCAGACACTAGGCCAACGCTAGTGATCGCCATTGGCAAGTTCCTCAGAGCTAGCTGGTTTGTCAGAGGGAAATTCTTATCTGTTTAATGATTCCAACTATACTGTCCCATCGCACTGTGTGAGTGGATTTTATCTTTATTCCATTTTTATCATTTTATGTATTGTTATATTTATTACCTTGTGTATTTATTTGTATTTATTGCTGCTATGCGCTTTTATGGCTCTTGTAGCCGAAATAAAGTTTCTTTGACTTGAGAAAAGGAAAATAGTATTACATCTTCCCCTTTGGGACTTTTCTAACAAACATAGGTGGCCAATCAACCTCAGTCAAAAGAATGTCATATTCATTAGCTAAATTCTGGTAGAATATACTTTTATAGTACATAGTATGTCACTCTCAATTTGTATGTTCAAATCAAAAAGTCAATCAGGAGGGCTTAGCCGCTGATCTGGTGTTTAAACCTGTACGTAGTCATTAGTCCATCTCACCTCCAGAAACTCTTGAAGAGTCTGACAAACTATTGTGACCTCTGCTAAGCTGTCAAGCGGAGTTTTTGCCCAGGTCTTATTCAGAAGAAGAGTTCTGAGTATTTGTGGAATATTTAGCATGAATTCTGCCACTTTCTTCTTTTAAATTTTGCCTTTTGTTATGGAAGTTTCTGTTTCTTTTTTACAATGGGATCAGGGGAGGGCTGTGAGACTGTTTTCAGTTTCACATACTATTCTTGTCTGTCTGCGGTCACCTCATTTCACTCTCCCTGACATTTGTCTGTAGAGTCCTGAAAGGAATGAGGAGGACATGTATCAGAATACTGATACCTATCAGGCTGTTTAATTGTGTCATGTTTACGTAGATTACAACATTTTTTGGAATGCTCCACGTCCTGAAATCCAGTATATATTTTAGTTTTTAGCTCTATCTTTATTTTTGTACTACCGCTTTTTTAGAAGACTCAGATGCCTACTTAGTAGTATCCATATCAGATTTGCTTTTGAGTTGCAGCTTATTAGGCCTCGTTTCCAAACTATCATGACCTACAGATGTATATGTTTAATAAATTATTTTAGGTAGCTTGTGTTCTTGATCCACAATGGGAACCAATGCAAGGCATTGGCATATCTCCAAAGAAGCTGCCTCCCCTTCAATAGTAATTACATTTATTGAGGACACTGTGACAAAGTTGCCTATGAGTTTCATCCCCAAATCCAGGGCAGGGCCTCCCCTCTGTTCATTTTGAATTTGCCTAAGCATGTCAGGCAAAAATAGCAATTGTTGGAGTACCATGTGTAATGGCATGTATGGCAGCAAATACAGTACTCCATGAAGCACAATTCTCAGCAGAGGGAACCATACCAAGTGGTAGACACATAGGCCCTCACTTTGACCCTGACAGTCCGAAGACCGCCATGGCCATGGTAGTGGTCTCAATGTCGATGGGCCGATGGTGAAGACCACCTCATTATGAGTGTGGCGGATTGGCCTCTGACAACGCCACATCCCCGCTTGTACTGCCAGGGCAGTTGGACAGCCGGGCAGGGGATCAGCATCTCTGACCCGGTGGTCCACTGAAAACCACCGGTGGTATAATGAGTTGGCTTTCCGCCAGGGTTTCCGTGGCAGTAGCAGCTCCATGAAAATCCTGACGGAAAGGCTACCGGTGACAGGAAATTTCTTTCCTGCCAATGGCAAATGACCCCCCCAATCCCTTCTGCAAACCCAATACCCCCTTCCATACCTGCATCCCCCTCTCCATCCCCCTTCCATACCAGCATCCCCCTTTCCCACCCCCTTCCAGAACAGCACCCCTTCCCCACATACACACACACCCACACGCACCCGAATACACTCATTCACCTACACTTACATACATGCATGCACTCACACACATCCACACTCACATTCACTCACACGCATACACACACGCATACACACTTACATTCTCACATGCAGACAACACCCACTCACACAAGCACACCCAACCCCATCCCCCCTTCCCTGTCAGACAATTGACTTACCTTCTCCGGCGAGGAGGTCGTCTGGTAGAGAACGGGAACAGGCACTTCCACAGGTAGTAATACAGCTGTGGGAGTCCTTTTGGCGGAGCGGGCCGGTTGTAGAACCACCCCTGCGCCTCTGACCTCTAGCATGACTACTGGAGGATTTCTGACCAATTTGTGGCGGAAATCCTTCAGTACTCGTAATATGGTGGTCTTCTGGCACCCGTGGCTTCGGCGGTCTGCTGAAAAGTCATGAGGGCCTTAGTGAGAATTCAAAATTTATCATGTGGACCGATATGGGGAAGCACCTCTTCAAGCTGATTTGTTTTTTTTGCAGTCCAAAACTAAATGTCATCACATTTGGTAGGTATTTTACACATAATGTAAAAAGACCTAGGTAAGGAGCCCCCAGAATTTTCTGGATAAATAATATTATTTGTTCAAAAGTGTTTATTTCAGCTACCTGTGTCTGTTTTACTGTGGACTCTCTGTGTTTCAGGCAGCCTGGACTTTTTAAAGTGGTGATTCTTTAAAATGTGTTTTTGCCGTAACTGTGTGAATTACCTTGCTAGTTTGTGGCACATGACTTCATGACCCCCCCCCCTTTTTCTAAGTAAAAAGGCTACATACATCTTGCAGAGTGTCTTTTTAGGAGACTGTTTTAATCTGTTTCTGTGATTTAAATTGTGTTTAGAAACTGTCTGCCCCCCCTGTTTTTTGCCTTTAAAAAAGCCATATTTCAGAGTGCGCGACCAGCAGTATTCCAGTGTTTGTTTTTAAACAATCTCTCCCTTACCTGGAAAGTAGACTCTGCTAGCTTGGAAGTGTGGATTCAGCCTCTCTGTATCCAAGGAGATTCTGAATAGAGCAGCAGCTGCCTCCTCCTTGACCACAGGGACTGGACTTCAAGTGGACTTATAAGTTCCTATTGGTTGTTGCATATGTTGTTGTGATAGGTTGTTGGGGGCTGGTCTTTCCATTGGTTGCTGGCTCCAGGGCTGGGGTTATGATTGGTGGATAGGGCTGAGAATCTGATTGGCTGTTGGTTCTAGGGCTGTGTCTGATTGGCTGTTTGTTCTAGGGCTGTGATTGGTGGATAGGGCTGAGACTCTGATTGGTTGCAAGTTCTAGGGTTGGGGCTGTGATTGGTGGTCAGGAATAGGCCTATGATTGATGATTAGGGCTGGGTCTCCCATTAGTTGTTTGCATCAGGGCTAGAAATTGGATTGGTTAGGGTTAGGACCAGGTTCGTATTGGCCATTAGGGCTATTTAAGCCTAGGACTCAGGGCGTCTCAGCCCAGGTGTCAAAGCAGAGAGGAAAAGGGCAGTTGCCTGTTTGGGCCAGTTCGGGACAGGTAGGGACTAGGGACTAGAGACTAGGGTCAGAAATGCTGCCCAATTCACTATTGGCCAGGATTGATTTCAGTCCCTACACATCCATCAACACGCAAACACATTATCTGCAAAGACATCCAACTCATGCATCACACACTGACCATAGGCAGATTGCAATGTCCCATCACCCAACACAATATCCCTTATACCACACATATACACATATCCTCCACAACTACAACAGTCAAACACCTGCATTCTCTCAACAAACACTGCCCAGTCCACCCCCACTAACACAACCTGCCATCACCCACACAACATAAAACCACACTATACATTTCTCTAAGTCTCAGCCTTCCAGATACACACTCCCTGTTCATACTAACCAACAACACTACCCTCTATTTGTTCCACACAGACCACCTGTCATCATAACAATGCCCAAACCCAGCCTTCCAACACACCATCTACAAACACCCTACCCCTCCCTTCACCAATTACACGCAACCATACAATTCCTACACTTCACTCCACCACACATATGACCTCTTCCAGTCATCACAACCAACACTAGCTCCCCTGACACACATCCATCGCCTCTTACACATCTTGCACGTTCATCTCCAAAACACATCAACACCCCATCTAACACTCTAATTCCACTCACCAGCACTATCTCACATAAAAATCCCTCACCAAAAACAACAACATCAATATCCCCTCTCACTATTCCACAAAAACAATACAGACCACACACATCAGCACATCCAATCAACATAAACTTTCATTACTCTTATCGTCACACCCACCCCCACCCTCAGGACTACACAAAGAATACAAGTCCCATCCTATCTTTACCCCTAACACCTACCACAAGCACCCCAACCCAGCAACTTTCATCCACTGGCCTCTCCTCCATTGCACAATTTAGAGCCTTACACCATGATCCACACGCTCCTCCACCACCCCTAACCCATACTCCATCCACACTAAACAGACGCAAACAAAATAAACAACATGCCACTCTGAACAACCTCGCATCCCCTTGTCTATTACATAATAAGACTACCTTACAAAAAACAGTACACTCTTCATGTCTCTCTCTGCCACCAAGTCCACCACCCACACACACAGACCCAACAAAATGCCTCCTTAACCTTCTGGAAGAGGAACACTATATTGAAAAGTAAGACTATGGTGAGCCTCACACAGTTATCACAACTAACAACACTCCTGCTCCAAGCTCAAATTATACTACTTACCCTTCTCCTAAACAAAATAACACTACCACTAACACACCTTTTCTAAACTGCCAGCTCAAAAATGCTCGATCACTTTTAAAAACAAGCACCACATCTACGACCTGCTCACAGACACACAACCTGACTTACTATTCGTAACGGAATCCTGGTTGGGAGATGACATGGCTCCAGTGTTGCACGAAGCCCTTCCCCTGGGCTATCAAACATCACACAAAATCGTATAGGCAAGAGAGGAGGTGGACTAGCTATTAGATTCATACAGGCAATAAACCTCAGAAAAACAGACAACATTTCCATACAAGGTTGTGAAGCCCTCCTCATCAGATGCCACCTTACTCCAACTTCCTCCTGTAACTTTCTCCTCCTTTACAGACCTCCACCTAACAACTCCACATTCCCAGATGCCTTTCTAGATACAGTCTCAAACCTTATTACACTATACTCCAACCTATGCATTCTTGGGGATCTAAACATTTGGTTTGACAAACCCAATATGCCCCATCCAAAAGCTATCACAACTGGCCTAGTCACATTGAACCTACATCAGATTGTACACAATCCCACACACATCGCTGGACACATCCTAGATGTCATTTTTGCTAAGCCTGAACTAGTTACTGTTCATAGCATCATGCCGATCAAACCACCATTTGATAACTTTCTGACATAAAACTCCACAAATCAACACACCCCACAACTATTTACATACACGCATCTATCGACCATGGAGCAAACTCAATTTGGATAACTTAGAAACACAACTAACAGACAACACAGATCTAGATACAATTAATTCTGTGCCAACACTTTATGAATGGCTACAGGAAGCTTTTGAATTCCTAATACAACTCAGAAAAACTAAACACGACAAAAGAAAGCCAACACCTTGGAGAAACACAGAACTTAAAAAGATAAAGCAACAAATCAGAAAGTTGCAGCGGACCTGGCTCTAAACAAACAACAGTCAAGACAAACTGCAGCTACACAAACTTAACAGAATATACAAATCATCAATCAAAAAAGCTAAAAAAAGGTACTAGTCAGACAGAATTCAAAATGCTCAATCGACAACCGGGGACTTTTATAAAATTCTCAATGAATTTCGAAAACCTACATGCATGGAAGGAAGTCATCCCACTACTCAAGATTTCACAAACAAATCGGCAACTCACTACACAACCAAGGCTGACACATTGGACTCCTATTTAAAACAGAAGAAAACCATCAGCACCAACCCCTTTCCTAAAATACCCTCTAAGAATAAACCAACCCAACCTCTACAGTCCTTCCAACAAATATCCCAAGGTGAATTTATGGACTTGGTCAAAGCAAGCAGACCTTTCGGTTGCCCTTCTGACCCTTGTCCACCACAAATCTTCAAGATCATTCTTCTATCTACTTCTTCTGCCACACCTGTAAGAAGAATCATCAACGACTCTTTAACTACAGGAACCTTTCCTGTAGACCTGAAAAAGGCATACATTCGACTGTTATTAAAGAAAACAAACCTAGACCCTCAAGACCCCAACAACTACAGACCTATCACAAATTGACCTTTCCTGGGCAAATTGATAGAAAGAGCAGCATTCGCCCAGATGTCACAATTCATTGAAGAAAATTCTATACTTTCAGACTTCCAAACTGGATGCCGCCCAGAAAGAGGCACTGAATCGGCCCTCATAGCAATCTGGGATGATCTTAAAAACACAGTCGATCGCAATGGAGTTGCTGCACTACTTCTCTTAGACCTCTCGGCTGCCTTTGATACAGTTGACCATGACACCCTAATTCAAGGACTCCACGAAGCCGGCATACAAGGGACTGCTCTCGACTGGATTACTTCCTATCTTCAAAAAAGATCTCATATCATCTACTCGCCCCCCTTCCCGTCCAAACCCTAACTGACAAAAGCAGGGGTCCCCCAAGGATCTATCATCTCACCTTTGCTTTTCAACATCTAAATTATATAATTACCAGAACTGATCAATGATTTTACATCTCACATGCTACAACTATGCAGATAACACACAAATACTACTTAAATTAGAATGCCCCAAAAACATTGAAAACTCAGAAATCTTCAGTTTCCTCAGAGCCGTTGATCAGTGGATGACCTGTAGCCATCTCATACTAAATACCTTCAAAACAGAAATACTCATTTGTGGTGACTGGAAAAGTTATGACCCTCTGTGTGTCTAGCCTGATGATCTCGGACCACCTCCTCAATTATCGAAGGAAGTTAAAAACCTTGGAATCACCATGGATTCCAAGTTAACTATAAATGCCCAAGTGGACAAATTAGCACGAACTAGCTTCATCACCTTGAAGACTCTACAACGCATATTCCCCCACCTCAGATTTCCACACAAGGTGCAAGCTACTATCTCGCTTTTACTATCCAAACTGGATTATTCCAATGGCCTCTACCATGGATCATCTCTATCTATTATGAAAAAACTACAACGTATTCAGAACTCCGCAGCCAGGCTACTATTACATGTAAAGCCGCAAGCCCACATCTCCCCTGCCTTGAGAGCACTACACTGGTTACCCGTTCCCAGAAGATGCACTTTCAAGCTGCTTTGTATCACCTACAAAGCTACACATGGAACAGGACCGCTTTTTATCAGAAACAAAATAACCAAATTCATCCAACAAAGAAACCTTCGCTCAAGATTGGCACCCGGCCTTAGAACACCACCATACAAGAAAAAGACCATAGTTGGTACATCCTTCTCCGTTCAAGCAGCCAAACTATGGAATTAATTTCCCCCAACTATAAGAACCACCGATAACTTTCTTGTCTTCAGAAAACTACTCAAAAGTTGGCTCTTTCCTTCATAACCACAATATTCAAACAACTATGGACTGCATAAGCCTATGTTGATTAAAAAAAATCTGATTATGTGTCTAATTCTAGTTATGTATAGTTCTATAGAAAATATGTATTGCTACTATGTCATAACAATAAAATACACACACACTCTTTAAACCTGTTTGACTAAGTATATTTAGTCATGGTTCTAAATATGTATTGTATGTACATATATGTGTGCATATCTGTGTGTATTCATTGTGTATGTATGTTTGTGTGTCTGTGTTTATGTATATATATATATATATATGTATGTATGTGTGTATGTTGTTCTGTGGTTGGCATGTTCGTGGGTCATTGCGTGGCTCCTGGGTGGGTTGTTATACTAGATATCTATGAATCCCTGCTCTCATCTTATCACACGTATCTACCCATCATCATATGTCATGTCTCTATCAATCTATCCTCCATTCCCACTCTGACTCATCCCAAATCCATTCTACTGCTTTCATCTCCTAAATAACTCTGCCTAAACTCTTCCCTCCGCTTCCACATCTAACTCACCAAACCTCACTCTACTACCATGACTTACCAAACAACCCTACTAAATTCTCCCTCATCTATCTCACTCTGCTACTATGATCTCCCTAACCCTTCCACAGACTCTTCCCTCCTCCATCCCCCTTTACTCATCCCAAGCTTTTGGGATGAGTAAATGAGGGATATACTCCCAATTAACACTTCTGGATTTCTTTCCTCCTCCACCCCTCCATTACTCCAGTCAATCTAACTAACAAACTCTTATATCCGCAGCTCAAATTAACTCATAATAATACTAAAACTATACTCATATTTGCCGATACTAAGCCATCACTAATTCTTGTTGGGTTCCGGAGTAGCGTGCTTCGACGCCTCGTCAGGGGTAGTAAGCGCTATATAAATACTATTACAATACAATACAATACAATAATGGCATTAATAGTAACTTTACTAATTGCGGGCACAGCTAACTGCATCTGCCCAGCTTGAAGAGCCCTTTTTGGGGCAATAGTTAATGTACTCATAATGAACTGCATCAGGCGTTGATACAGCCTTACCAAACGGTTTAAAAGAGCAAGCGCATCATGCTGATTTAATGCTTGTGTATATGGATATGGCTTATAGATTAAGAAGGCTAGTTAGGTTGCCCTCCTATTACTGAGAGGACCCAGTCCTATATTTTGAAGTATATATGGGAGGGCACTATGGAACCAATTATGATTTTCCTAGTAAGGTAATTATATTTCTAAGTATTCATAATGTCTGTATGCAGCCAGAACTGTAGCCAGATATTATGAAAAGATTGTGAATTGGCACAGACTTCAGAAAAATGAACCTGGGACTTCACATTTATAAGCTTTTTGTGCTTCAACTATAAAAGTAACATCTCCACCACCACTGGCAAACCCATGTGCAAGTAAATGAGCAGTGACATTCTGTCTGCAATTAATAGCAATATTCACTGGGTGCACCATATTTAATGAATGGAATCTAAAGAAAGGAAACACTCTAGAGGATAATACATTTAAAAGTTCAAGCTTGAACTACCTACACACATAAATAGGTGCTTCTTATTGAAGCTAAGGAGGATAAATCCTTATCAACATGGTCATCTCTGTATTAAGGTGATGAAGGTGCCTTGGGCACATGCAAGAAAGCCGCTCAGCTTAAATGGGTACCAAACTTGGAATCCTGGTGGCGGCAAGTTATAGTGTTCCTATAAGTTTACTAGGGCTGTGTATTATTTCAACAAAAACTTCACAATATAGAGAATTAGGGCCTGATTTAGAGTTTGGTCAATGGGTTACTCAGTCACAGATGTGACGAATATCCCGCCAGCCATATTATGAATTTCATAGGAAATAATGGGATTAGAATATGGCGGACGGGATATCAGTTATGTTTATGATGGAGTAGCCCCCTCCACGAAACTCTCAATCAGGCCCTTACTAACCTTATATTATTAGTAAATGTTAGTTTATTTGACTAGCTCACAGTCCAGATCTAAACCCCTAAACATTCAGGGTAATAGATGTTGTTACTAACCTCAAACATGACCATTCTGATCCCCAAGAAAAAAGGGGAAACAGATCTAACCCTTTTGTTTGTCATTTTTGCATGCCAAAAGTGTCACAAAGAAAAAGACACAAAAATACATTTTCAAATACTTATTGAAAATATCTTATTGTTGTAAATAAAACATGAGCTGCGATGATTAAACAAATGAGGAACATCATTGTGATAAGCATTATTAGAATGGTGAAAAATATAAACAATGCAACCATGTTAATTGTTCTAATGTTACTAATGTTACTCCTATCTGTCACTAGTACATATGCTAAAGAGAACTTAGTGGGAGTATATTCTGCAAGACCTGTTGGATTGATCGAACCCCCATACCTTGATAGGATGTGTCAGGAAGCCAGCCTCAGGGCATTTATGAATGCACCCCTCTATGTGTGTAAGCCTGGACACCTCTCTGCACAGCTATCTTGGTTCTCAGGGTAAAGGTCGGGTAAGCAAGGCTGTTTCTCAGTCACTGCACACAGCGGTTCCATGATTACCTCAACATGAAGTGTTCCTCTCACCGAGTTTAGCATGGCTGATGTTTATATAATAAAACACTAATCTTATCCTAACATGCCAGAGGTGGAGAACAGCATGTTTAGTTTGTCTAGGGAAAAAGAGTTGTCTCCTATGAGCACAGAAAACATAGAATGGGCATCACATTCTGACTGCACAACCAGGGAACTTAGGGCCAGATGTAGCAATTTCAGAATTTGCAATTCGGAAATTGCGAGTCGGTGCGATTCACAATTTCCAAATTGCAAATTCGGATGCAGAACGGTGTCTCAGATACTGTCTGCGAATCGCTATGGGGTCGCAAAGACCCACCTCATTAATATTAATGAGTTGGGTCGCATTTTGCGACCCCATAGCGATTCCCTGCACTCACAGGGATGATGGCCTGCTGGATACAGCAGACCTCCATGTCTGTGACTGCTTTTTTTTAAATAAAGCAGTTTTTTTTTTTGTTGTAGCACGTTTTCCTTAAAGGAAAACGAGTTGCAATACAAAAAAAATAACGAAACCATTTGGTTTCGTTTTTTCAGAGCAGGCAGTGGTCCATTGGACCACTGCCTGCTCTGAAAAAACATTTTGGGCAACATTCACAAAGGGGAAGGGGTCCCATGGGGATCCCTTCACTTTTGCGAATGGGTTACCACCAGTGTGACACTGGTGGCAACTGCAAATTGCTTTGCGACTGCGTTTGCGTTCACAAAGCAATTTAGCATTGCGGTGCGAGTCGCAAATAGGAAGGGGACGCCCCTTCCTATTTGCTAGTCGCATTCACATTTTGCGAGTCGGTACCGGCTCGCAAAATGTAATTGAGCATCGCGATGCGCATTCTGCATGACGCAAACTGCGATTTTTTCGCAGTTTGCACCATGCAAAATGCTACGTACATCTGGCCCTAAATGTGCAGACTACGATGCCTACCAAAAATAAATGTGTGTGTCATATTCTTGTATTGAAGAAAACCATGGAAAAATCTGTGTTAAAGAAAAATGTTAAGGTAAAAAAGAAATCTAAAATGGAGCCTAAAGAAAGGCCGAACAACAGTAGTTATGCATTTTGGCCAGAAACATGCTTTTCTTTTTTGGAATTGACGGGATTGCAGCACGAAGAAGAGGAGGAGATAGAGTCAACCTAATACAAAAGGCAGAATCACAATACATTGTACTGCTGAGTACATCATGGGCTTAATAAAGATGACAAATTAACATCACATTTGGAGAACGAAGTATATTTTATTCCCATATGAGTGTTTGTCCTCTCTATGTGCATCTGATGAAACATAGAGGGATAGTGAGAAAGTGAAGTTTTTGTCCCTTGTCAAATGTTCTAATTTTGCATTTTAGTTCTTTTAGTCTTTATACATCTCTAGACCTACACTTATCATTTGACATTTTTGTTCCTCTCCATTTTCCGAGTCAGTTGCAGCAGTTGCAGCAGTTCATATTACCAAGTTAGTTTGAAGCATCTATTTTGGATGCTTAATCAGCCACACGTTTGAGGATAGTCATGCTCATCGGATCTAGTATACTGGTGATGTATGTATTTGGAATGAAGAAGCAACCAATAACCATAGGTGGATGATAAGATAATATGAATTTTGTGCATGAATTGTATTTCATACAAATCCAGATGATGTAAGATCACCTGTCAGTTGAAAAAATAAAATGAAGAAATAAAATAAACTAAAATGTGGGTCAGCCACTGTTGGGCCCTCATGGAGGAATTTCATAAATTTTAACTATCCAATTTAAATGTTTTCAATATTTTCTCCGTTATTGATAAACGAGGCTGGGTGCAAATACTGGTGGGATATGAAATCAGAAAACCTTTGATTTGATTTGATTTAATAATCATGACGATACATACTTTCTAAGTCAATGTTGGTGAACCAATATTTTGGGAAAAACTGCTTGTGCATGTTGATAAATTTATATACTTCCATCAATGATTCAGGAATGCATTTTGTATTTTTAGATATATAAGAATGGATTTAATGGAAATTGACCTTGATGATAGATGACTTAACATGGACAGTTAAATAAAGTATGTTTTTTCTTTGTTATGAATTCTTAGCACTTAAATTTTCATGGGCATTGGGGAGTGGTGCAGTTCCTATTATGATAACAGGAAAGCACCTCCTGGGACAGCAGAAATTCAGCACGTGGGGTATTGAGTCCTTCTACACCATCAGAAAATGTCAGCCCGGTTCCTGTACAGCTCACAGTGCATCACCGGAATCCTAACCTTACAGGGAGAAGGTGATTTGTGGCAATCTGAAACATGACACTCTGATTCCGAAGGGAAGCCGTGGAAACTGATGTCACCCTTTCGACATGTTGCTCATGCATTCCAAGGCAAAAACACAAAGAAGATATGTGATGAGTTTTCAATGCATTTATTGAAACTGATGTAATCGTATATAGAGAGAATGAGTCATGATAATTAGGCAGATGAACCAGCAAAATAATCAACATTGTGAAAACAGTGAACATTCCCACCATTGTTAGTCTGTTCCTGAAATTCTAGAGATTCTTACATGGCCCTAATTCCATAAAGTGAGCATAGTTGGGTATACACTTCTGCCTGTCCAATCCAAGGGATTGGCCTCATACCTGAAACTGGTGTCAGGAGTCTGCCTGTGTGGTGAATGGCAATCCTCATTGGGAGACAGGTGAATCAGCACCAGTGACGCTGCATTGTCGAGCACAGCAACCCAAGATAGTTACAGCTGGAGTGCCCCTCTCACCCTTCCGGTCAGTGCATTGCTTACATAACAAAACTGCACTGTGTTAGAAGATGCAGCTCTGGTGTGATGCTTTGTCTTGATATTAGCAGCTGTCACCTAAGCTGGCAACACAGCACTCATGTTGCATGTTACGTTGAACAGAGTGTTCCTGATTATGTGTCAAGAAAGCCAACTAGAAACAAGCGTCATGTTCCCTGCCTTCTTAGAATAGTATCCTAAGCTTGTACATAAAAAATAATACTGCTAAAAATGTGATGTAACTAAAACGTACAACATGTAAAATGTGCAATGCGAAAGAAAGTTAAGAAACAAAGAGGGACATCACTACACCCACCCCATGCTAGTGACAGGGACAAATTTGAAAAACTCTATATGTTAAAATCATATAAAAGTATAATAAAATGATAAAATGTTAACTCCATCAAGCAAAGCAAACAAACCAAATTAAACAATATGTCAATTTAGAAAAGGTCAAATTGAGATTAATAATAGGAGCCAAATTCAAACATTCATGGAGGCATCCAAATTGTCAGCCTCAATGGAATACATGATGGATCCCCCTTCTGCAGATGATGGTACCGCCAAAGTGTTGATGAATAGATCGAAGGAACACCTATGGTCAGTAGCCTTAACTGCTGCTGAGCCAGCAACATCCTGTGTAGTGTTCACTGATGATGAGGAGTCAGGAATATATCCTGAAGTTGTCTCCACAGGAAGTGGCTCATAAACAGCATCCTGAAGCAATTGTATTTACATAGGGCAACACAAAAAATAGACCCTTTATGGGAAAATTAACCGATTCTTGTCCGGAGACAGTACCAATTGCGTTGCAAGAGAAATATCGAGTGTTCTTTCATAAGGGCACCAAAGATAGCGGAACACAGGTTGAATGCAATAGAACCATACTGGTTGAAAGGACAGAGACCTGTCTTCATTCAGTTCCTCCAGTAAAGGTGCCCCAAAGTACTGTATCATATATTTCTGATACAGGTTGACATTTAGTAGTTGCATCACCATTTGGCTTCCAGATGGGACATCCATTGCAGAGCGGAAAAACCCCCACCTTTTAACCCCTTCTGTGCCGGGGACGTAATGGTTATGTCCACCGGCACAGTGCTCCTGTGCCGAAGACGTAACCATGACGTCCTCGGCATGGAGTGGGCTTCACTCCTACCCCCCAAGGCAGGGATGGAAGCTGAAGGCCTTACCCTTCCACCCCCAACCCCCCCAAGTGACATCTGATGACGTCAGAGGGTTTTCGCGTGATGAACTCATCAGAGGCCACTTCCCCATCGTGCTGGAAGCTCTCCTTCCAGCGCGATCAGAAGAGAAATGCAAAGAATTTCTCTTCCGATCATGTGATAGGGGCCTGAGAGGCTTCAAAGGGAAGGAAAGGAATATTCTTCCCTTTGAAGTCTCTCAGAGAATTCCAGAAGCCGGCTCGTGAAGCGATCCGGCTTCTGAAATGCCCACTAGACACCAGGGATTTATTTTCAAAAATGAAATTGTCATAAGGCTAGTGACCCCTTGAGCAAGGGTCACTCCCCAGGGGGGATTTTTTTTAAGGCCTTTTCGACACCCCCTGGGAGCAGATCGGCCTATTGTTATTAAGCCGATCTGCCCCCAGGGGGGGCAGAAACCTCTAGGCGCCAGGGATCATTTTTTTTTCAAAATATGTGTTTTGTTGTTTTTTAGAGGTGGGGAGCGACCCCTTAGGCAAGGGTCGCTCCCCTGGGGGGGAATTAAATTTAGGCCACTTCTGTCCCCCTTGGGAGCAGATCGGCCTATTTTTTTGAGGCTAA
Source organism: Pleurodeles waltl (assembly GCF_031143425.1). NCBI lineage: Eukaryota > Metazoa > Chordata > Amphibia > Caudata > Salamandridae > Pleurodeles > Pleurodeles waltl. Next base: position 1,220,757,299 of record NC_090444.1, read on the forward strand.
TCTGCCCCCGAGGGGGGTAGAAACCACTAGACACTAAGGAATTTTTTTTATGATGAATTCACGCAAGAGGAGCAACCCCTTAGGCAAGGGTCACTCCCCGGTGAGGCAAATTTATTTTAGGCCATTTCTGCTACCCCTGGGGGCATATCGCCCTATTGTTATTAGGCCGATCTGGCCCCTGGGGGGCAGAAACCTCTAGGCACCAGGGATCATTTCTTTTTTTTTTTGCTTTGCTTTTTAGAGGTAGAGAGCGACCCCTGAGGCAAGGATCGCTCTCCTGAGGGGGCAAATTGTATTTAGACCATTTCTGCCCTCCTTGGGGGCAGATTGGCCAATTTTTGTTAAGCCAATCTGCCCCCAAGGGGGGCAGAAACCACTAGGCACCGGGGATTTTTTTTCTCTGTGCCAATTTCACACAAGGGGAGCGACCTCTTAGGCAAGGGTCGCTCCCCTATGGGGCAAATTGTATTTAGACCATTTCTGCCCCCACCTGGGGGCAGATCGGCTGATCTTTGTTAGGTCGATCTGCCCCCAGAGGCGAGGCAGAAACCATTTACGCACCAGGGATTGGTGTATGTGTGTGTTTTCTTTAGGGGGGGCAGCCTCTTGGGTAAGGGTCGCTCCCTATGGGGCACATTGTTGTTGGCCATATCTTCCCCCCTTGGGGGCAGATTGGCCTATTTTTGGAAGGCCCATCTGCCCCCAATGGGCAGATGGGCCATTTTCTTTGTGAAAATGTGATGTGTCCACGTTGTGTTTTGGGGCACTTCTTGTTGCGGGCGCTAGGCCTACCCCCACAAGTGAGGTACCATTTATATTGGGAGACCTAGGGGAACGCTGGGTGGAAGGAAATTTGTGGCTCCTCTCAGATTCCAGAACTTTCTGTCACCGAAATGAGAGGAAAAAGTGTTTTTTGGCCAAATTTTGAGATTTGCAAAGGATTCTGGGCAACAGAACTTGGTCAGAACCCCACAAGTCACCCCAATTTGGATTCCCCTAGGTGTCTAGTTTTCAAAACTGTGCAGGTTTGCTAGGTTTCCCCAGATGCCGGCTGAGCTAGAGGCCAAAATCTACAGCTATGCACTTTTCACAGAACATATCAGATTTCATTGTAAAAATGTGATGTGTCCATTTTGTGTTACCTGTTGCGAGCACTAGGCCTACTCATGCAAGTGAGTTACCATTTTTATCGGGAGACTAGGGGGAACACAGAATATCAAAACAAGTGTTATTGCCACTTGTCTTTCTCTACATTTTTTCCTTCCAAATGTAGGACAGTATATAAAATAGACGTCTATTTGAGAAATGCCCTGTAATTCACATGCTAGTATGGGCACCCCAGAATTCAGAGATGTGCAAATAACCACTGCTTCTCAACACCTTGGGCCAGATGTATCATCACGGCCCTTTGCGATTCGGAAATAGCAATTTTTAAGAAATCGCTATTTCCGACTCGCAAAGTGCCATGTATTACATTTGCGAATCAGTAATAGCGATTTCCTAAAAATCGCAAATGCTATTACCGAATCGCAAATTGCGATACCGGCCCCATTCGCAGCTATGGGCCTGTTGACCCATATCTGCGAATTTTTTACATTTCCAAAATTGTGATTTCTGAACCAGAAATCGCAATTTTGGAAATGCAAAACCCCAGGGTGCTGGGGGCCTAAGGTCCCCTCTGCTGCACCCCAAAAACTTTTTGGGGGACATGTAAGGTGCACACATGTGAAAAGGGCATGTGTGCTTTACATGTACAATTTAAAAATGCATTTTAAATGCATTTTAAAATTTTGCACCAGGTTACCACCTGGTTTCTTTTAATGGTATTTTGCATGTGCAAAATGCCATTCTGCTAAAAATTGCAATTTCCGATTTTTTGCTGCATCTCCTTGCGATTTGGATTTTGCGAATCACAAATTGTGACTCGCAAAACCAGGTCGCAAAGTAAAAAAATTCAATTTTTGCGATTTCTTATTTGTGGTCTGCGAATGCCTTTCATGCATCGCAGACCACTTTTTTGCACGTGCAAACTGCTGAATTTTGCGATTCGCACCGTTTGCAAGTGCAAAAAAATTTCATACATCTGGCCCCTTATCTTGTGGTCATTTTGGAAATACAAAGGTTTTCTTGATACCTATTTTTCTCTTTTTATATTTCAGCAAATTAATTGCTGTATATCCGGTATAGAATGAAAACCCATTGCAAGGTGCAGCTCATTTACTGGCTCTGGGTACCTAGGGTTCTTGATGAACCTACAAGCCCTATATATCCCCACAACCAGGAGAGTCCAGCAGACGTAACGGTATATTGCTTTCAAAAATCTGACATCGCAGGAAAAAGTTACAGAGTGAAACGTGGAGAAAAATGGCTGGTTTTTTTCACCTCAATTTCAATATTCTTTTATTTCAGCTGTTATTTTCTGTAGGAAACATTTGTAGGATCTCCACAAATGACCCTTTGCTGAATTCAGAATTTTGTCTATGTTTCAGAAATGTTTAGCTTTCTCGGATCCAGCATTGGTTTCTCACCCATTTCTGTCACTAACTGGACGGAGTCTGAAAGCACAAAAAATAGTAACAATGGGGTATGTCCCAGTAAAATGTCAAAATTGCGGTGAAAAAAGAGGTTTTCTAATTCAAGTCTCCCTGTTCCTGAAAGCTGGGAAGATGGTGAGTTTACCACTCCAAACCCTTTGTTGATGCCATTTTCAGGGGAAAAATAATACAAGCCTTCTTCTGCAGCCCTTTTTTTCCCATTTTTTTGAAAAAAATGAACTTTTTTTGCTTTACTTTGGCTGATTTCTTGGTATCCTTCAGGGAAACCCACAAAGTCTGGGTACCTCTAGAATCCCTAGGATGTTGGAAAAAAGTACACAAATTTGGCATGGGTAGCTTATGTGGAAAAAAAGTTATGAGGGCCTAAGCGCGAACTGCCCCAAATAGCCAAAAAAAGGCTCGGCACAGGAGGGGAAAATCCCTGGCAGCGATGGGGTTAAAGCCAATATTAGTGGTAGGCCAATGAAGACACTTGAAAATAAAAAGTGAATTACAGTAGAAATTACTCCAAAAACAGCCTGGAAGGTACTGACATAGCCAGACACTACTTTAAAAAAGTGTGTATTCCTGCAGTGTTTGCAGTGTTTGACACATTAAAACTACAACCCACAGGTTCACCAAAATGTCACGGAAAATTGGTGTTTAAGAGTGTCTGTATTTCACCGGCCACACACACAAACCCAACAAATTGCCTCCTTAACCTTCTGGAAGAGGAACACTATATTGAAAAGTAAGACTATGGTGAGCCTCACGCAGTTATCACAACTAACAACACTCCTGCTTCAAGCTCATATTATACTACTTACCCTTCTCCTAAACAAAATAACACTACCACTAACACACCTTTTCTAAACTGCCAGCTCATAAATGCTAGATCACTTTTAAAAAAACAAGCACCACATCTACAACCTGCTCACAGACACACAACCTGACTTACTATTCATAATGGAATCCTGGTTGGGAGATGACATGGCTCCAGTGTTGCACGAAGCCCTTCCCCCGGGCTATCAAACATCAGACAAAACCGTATAGGCAAGAGAGGAGGTGGACTAGCTATTATATTCAAACAGGCAATAAACCTCAGAAAAACAGACAACATTTCCATACAAGGTTGTGAAGCCCTCCTCACCAGATGCCACCCTACTCCAACTTCCTCCTGTAACTTTCTCCACCTTTATAGACCTCCACCTAACAACTCCACATTCCCAGATGCCTTTCTAGATACAGTCTCAAACCTTATTACAATATACTCCAACCTATGCATTCTTGGGGATCTAAACATTTGGTTTGACAAACCCAATGTGCCCCATCCAAAAGCTATCACCACTGGCCTAGTCGCATTGAACCTAAATCAGATTGTACACAATCCCACACACATCGCTGGACACATCCTAGATGTCATTTTTGCTAAGCCTGAACTAGTTACTGTTCATAGCATCACGCCAATCAGACCACCATTTGATAACTTTCCGACATAAAACTCCACAAATCAACACAACCCACAACTATTTACATACACGCACCTATCGACCATGGAGCAAACTCAATTTGGATAACTTAGAAACACAACTAACAGCCCACATCGATCTAGATACAATTCATTCTGTGTCAAAACTTTATGAATGGCTATAGCAAGCTTTTGAATTCCTAATACCACTCAGAAAAACTAAACACGACAAAAGAAAGCCAACACTTTGGAGAAACAAGGAACTTAAAAAGATAAAGCAACAACTCAGAAAGTTGCAGCGGACCTGGCTCAAAACAAATAACAGTCAAGACAAACTGCAGCTACACAAACTTAACAGAATATTCAAATCATCAATCAAAAAAGCTAAAAAAAGGTACTAGTCAGACAGAATTGAAAATGCTCAATCTACAACCAAGGAATTTTATAAAATTCTCAATGAATTTCGAAAACCTACATGCATGAAAGGAAGTCATCCCACTACTCAAGATTTCACAAACAAATTTGCAACTCACTACACAACCAAGGCAGACACATTGGACTCCTATTTAAAACAGAAGAAAACCATCAGCACCAACCCCTTAAATATCCTCTAAGAATAAACCAACCCAGCCTCTACAGTCCTTCCAACAAATATCCCAAGGTGAATTTATGGACTTGGTCAAAGCAAGCAGACCTTCCGGTTGCCCTTCTGACCCTTGCCCACCACAAATCTTCAAGATCATTCTTCTATCTACTTCTTCTGCCACACCTGTAAGAAGAATCATCAACAGCTCTTTAACTACAGGAACTTTTCCTGTAGACCTGAAAAAGGCATACATACGACCGTTATTAAAGAAAACAAACCTAGACCTGCAAGACCCCAACAACTACAGACGTATCACAAATGGACCTTTCCTGGGCAAATTGAAAGAAAGAGCAGCATTCGCCCAGATGTCACAATTCATTGAAGACAATTCTATACTTTCAGACTTCCAAACTGGATTCCGCCCAGGAAGAGGCACTGAATCGGCCCTCATAGCAATCTGGGATGATCTTAAAAACACAGTCGACTGCAATGGAGTTGCTGCACTACTTCTCTTAGACCTCTCGGCTGCCTTTGATACGGTTGACCATGACACCCTAATTCAAAGACTCCACGAAGCCAGCCTACAAGGGACTGCTCTCGACTGGATTACTTCCTATCTTCAAAAAAGATCTCATATCATCTACTCGCCCCCCTTCCCGTCCAAACCCTAACTGACAAAAGCAGGGGTCCCCCAATGATCTATCATCTCACCTTTGCTTTTCAACATCTAAATGATATAATTACCAGAACTGATCAATGATTTCCATCTCACATGCTACAACTATGCAGATGACACCCAAATACTACTTAAATTAGAATGCCCTAAAAACATTGAAAACTCAGAAATCTTCAGTTGCCTCCGAGCCGTTGATCAATGGATGACCTGGAGCCATCTCAAACTAAATACCTCCAAAACAGAAATACTCATTTGTGGTGACTGGAAAAGTTATGACCCTCTGTGCGTCAGGCCTGACGATCTCGGACCACCTCCTCAATTATCCAAGGAAGTTAAAAACCTTGGAATCACCATGGATTCCAAGTTAACTATGAATGCCCAAGTGGACAAATTAGCACAAACTAGCTTCATCACCTTGAAGACTCTACGACGCATCTTCCCCCACCTCAGATTTCCACACAAGGTGCAAGCTACTATCTCGCTTGTACTATCCAAACTGGATTATGCCAATGGCCTCTACCATGGATCATCTCTATCTATTATGACAAAACTACAACATATTCAGAACTCCACAGCCAGGCTACTATTACATGTAAAGCTGCAAGCCCACATCTCCCCTGCATTGAGAGCACTACACTGGTTACCCGTTGCCAGAAAATGCATGTAGGAAGTTGGCTCTGTATGCACTATTTCAAAGTAAGAAATAGCATGTACAGAGTCCAACAGTTCCCCTTAGAGGTAAGATAGTGGCAAAAAGAGATAATTCTAGTGCTCTATTTTGTGGTAGTGTGGTCGAGCAGTAGGCTTATCAGAGGGTAGTGTTAAGCATTTGTTGTACACACACAGGCAATAAATGAGGAACACACACTCAAAGACAAATCCAGGCCAATAGGTTTTTGTATAGAAAAATATATTTTCTTAGTTTATTTTTAGAACCATAGGTTCAAGATTTACAAGTAATACTTCAAATGAAAGGTGTTTTACTTAGGTAACTTAGGAACTTTGAATCAGCAAAATAGCATGTACAGTTTTCACAAAAATGGCAATAAGCTATTTTAAAACTAGACACTGTGCAATTTTCAACAGCTCCTGGGGGAGGTAAGTGTTTGTTAGTTTTGCAGGTAAGTAAACCACCTACAGGGTTCAAAGTTGGGTCCAAGGTAGCCCACTGTTTGGGGTTCAGGGCAACCCCAAAGTTACCACACCAGCAGCTCAGGGCCGGTCAGGTGCAGAGGTCAAAGTGGTGCCCAAAACGCATAGGCTTCAATGAAGAATGGGGTGCCCCGGTTCCAGTCTGCCAGCAGGTAAGTACCCGCGTCTTCGGAGGGCAGACCAGGGGGGTTTTGTAGGGCACCGGGGGGGACACAAGTTAGCACAAAAAGTACACCCTCAGCGGCACGGGGGCGGCCGGGTGCAGAGTGCAAACAGGCGTCAAGTTTGCAATGGAGTTCCATGGGAGATCCAGGGGTCTCTTCAGCGAAGCAGGCAGGCAAGGGGGGCGCTCCTCGGGGTAGCCACCACCTGGGCAAGGGAGAGGGCTACCTGGGGGTCGCTTCTGCACTGGAGGGTGGATCCTTCAGGTCCTGGGGGCTGCGGGTGCAGTGTCTTTACCAGGCGTCGGGTTCTTAGAAGCAGGCAGTCGCGGTTAGGGGGGCCTCTGGATTCCCTCTGCAGGCGTCGCTGGGGGGGCTCAGGGGGGTCAACTCTGGCTACTCACAGGGTTGCAGTCGCTGGTGAGTCCTCCCTGTAGTGTTGTTTCTCCGCAGGTCGAGCCGGGGGCGTCAGGTGCAGAGTGCAAAGTCTCACGCTTCCGGCGGGAAACGTGTTGTCTTTAAAAGTTGCTTCTTTGTTGCAAAGATGTTTCTTCTTTGGAGCAGAGCCGCTGTCCTCAGGAGTTCTTGGTCCTTTTAGATGCAGGGAAGTCCTCTGAGGCTTCAGAGGTCGCTGGACCCTGTGGAACGCGTAGCTGTTGCAGTTTTTCTTGAAGTGGGGAGACAGGCCGGTAGGGCTGGGGCCAAAGCAGTTGGTGTCTCCGTCTTCTCTGCAGGGCTTCAGGTCAGCAGTCCTTCTTCGTCTTCAGGTTGCAGGCATCTATCTTGCTAGGTTCTGGGAGCCCCTAAATACTCAATTTAGGTTGTGTTTAGGTCTGGGGGTTAGTAGCCAATGGCTACTAGCCCTGAGGGTGGCTACACCCTCTTTGTGCCTCCTCCCTGAGGGGAGGGGGGCACATCCCTAATCCTATTGGGGGAATCCTCCATCTGCAAGATGGAGGATTTCTAAAAGTCAGAGTCACCTCAGCTCAGGACACCTTAGGGGCTGTCCTGACTGGCCAGTGACTCCTCCTTGCTTTTCTCATTATCTCCTCCGGCCTTGCCGCCAAAAGTGGGGCCGTGGCCGGAGGGGGCGGGCATCTCCACTAGCTGGAGTGCCCTGGGGTGCTGTAACAAAGGGTGTGAGCCTTTGAGGCTCACCGCCAGGTGTTACAGTTCCTGCAGGGGGAGGTGAGAAGCACCTCCACCCAGTACAGGCTTTGTTACTAGCCACAGAGTGACAAAGGCACTCTCCCCATGTGGCCAGCGACATGTCTGGTGTGTGGCAGGCTGGCAAAACTAGACAGCCCACACTGGAAGTCGGGTATGTTTTCAGGGGGCATCTCTAAGATGCCCTCTGGGGTATATTTCACAATAACATGTACACTGGCATCAGTGTGCATTTATTGTGCTGATAAGGTTGATACAAAACTTCCCAGTTTTCAGTGTAGCCATTATGGTGCTGTGGAGTTCGTGTATGACAGACTCCCAGACCATATACTCTTATGGCTACCCTGCACTTACAATATCTAAGGTTTTGGATAGACACCTATGGTATAGTGCACCCTGCCTTAGGGCTGTAAGGCCTGCTAGAGGGGTGACTGATCTATGCCATAGGCAGTGTGAGGTTGGCATGGCACCCTGAGGGGAGTGCCATGTCGACTTAGTCATTTTCTCCACACCAGCACACACAAGCTGGCAAGCAGTGTGCCTGTGCTGAGTGAGGGGTCCCCAGGGTGGCATAAGACATGCTGCAGCCCTTAGAGACCTTCCCTGGCATCAGGGCCCTTGGTACCAGGGGTACCAGTTACAGGGGACTTACCTGGATGCCAGGGTGTGCCAATAGTGGAAACAAAGGTACTGGTTAGGGAAAGAACACTGGTGCTGGGGCCTGGTTAGCAGGCCTCAGCACACTTTCAAATCATAACTTGGCATCAGCAAAGGCAAAAAGTCAGGGGGTAACCATGCCAAGGAGGCATTTCCTTACAGATGCACTTTCAAGCTGCTTTGTATCACCCACAAAGCTATACATGGAACAGGACCGCTTTTTATCAGAAACAAAATAACCAAATACATCCAACAAAGAAACCTCCGATCAAGATTGGCACCCCACCTTAGAACACCACCATACAAGAAAAAGACTATAGGTGGTACATCCTTCTCCGTTCAAGCAGCCAAACTATGGAATTCATTACCCCCAACTATAAGAGCCACCAATAACTTTCTTGTCTTCAGAAAACTACTCAAAAGTTGGCTCTTTCCTTCATAACCACCATATTCAAACAACTATGGACTGCATATGCCTATGTTGCTAAATATTTTTCTGATTAGGTGTCTATTTCTAATTATGTATAGTTCTTTAGAAAATATGTATTGCTACTATGTCATAACAATAAAATACACACACACTCTTTAAACCTGTTTGACTAAGTATATTTAGTCATGGTTCTAATTATGTATTGCATGTACATATGTGTGTATTCATTGTGTATGTATGTTTGTGTGTATGTGTTTATGTATATATATATATATATATATGTGTGTATGTCGTTCTGTGCTTGGCATGTTCGTGGGTCATTACGTGGCTCCTGGGTGGGTTGTTATACTAGATATCTATGAATCCCTGCTCTCATCTTATCACACTTATCTACCCATCATCATATGTCATGTCTCTATCAATCTAGCCTCCATTCCCACTCTGACTCATCCCAAATCCATTCTACTACTTTCATCTCCTAATTAACTCTGCCTAAGCTCTTCCCTCTGCTTCCACATCTAACTCGCCAAACCTCACTCTACTACCATGACCTCCCAAACAATGCTACTAAATTCTCCCTCATTAATCTCACCCTGCTACTATGATCTCCCTCCTCCATCCCCCTTTACTCATCCCAAGCCTTTGGGATGAGTAAATGAGGGATATACTCCCAATTAACACTTCTGGATTTCTTTCCTCCTCCACCCCTCCATTACTCCAGTCAATCTAACTGACAAACTCTCATATCCGCAGCTCAAATTAACTCATAATAATACTAAAACTATACTCATATTTCCCGATATTAATCCATCACTAACTCTTGTTGGGTTCCGGAGTAGCGTGCTTCGATGCGTTGTCAGGTGTAGTAAGCGCTATATAAATACTATTACAATACAATACAATACAATAATGGCATTAATAGTAACTTTACTAATTGCAGGCACAGCTAACTGCATCTGCCCAGCTTGAAGAGCCCTTGTTGGGGCAATAGTTAATGGACTCATAATGAAATGCATCAGACGTTGATACAGCCTTACCAAACGGTTTAAAAGAGCAAGCGCATCATGCTGATTTAATGCTCGTGTATATGGATATGGCTTATAGACTAAGAAAGCTAGTTAGGTTGCCCTCCTATTACTGAGAGGACCCAGTCTTATATTTTGAAGTATATATGGGAGGACACTTTGGAACCAATTATGATTTTCCTAGTAACATAATTATATTTCTAAGTATTCATAATGTCTGTATGCAGCCAGAACTGAAGCCAGATATTGTGAATTAGCACAGACTGCAGAAAAAGGAACCTAGGAATAAAAAACCTCACATATATAAGCTTTTTGTGCTTCAACTATAAAAGTAACATCATTACCACTGGCTAACCCATGTGCAAGTAAATGAGCAGTAACATTCTGTCTGCAATTAATAGCAATATTCACTGGGTGCACCATATTTAATGAATGGAATCTAAAGAAAGGAAACACTCTAGAGGATAATCCATTTAAAAGTTCAAGCTTGAACTACCTACAGACATAAATAGGTGCTTCTTATTGAAGCTGAGGAGGAGAAATCCTTATCAACATGGTCAACATGGTCATCTCTGTATTAAGGTGATAAAGGTGCCTTGGGCACATGCAAGAAAACCACTCAGGTTAAATGGGTACCAAACTTGGAACCCTGGTGGAGGCAAGTTATAGTGTTCCTATAAGTTTACTAGGGCTGTGTATTATTTCAACAAAAACTTCACAATATAGAGAATTAGGACCTGATTTAGAGTTTGGTCAATGGGTTACTCGGTCACAAATGTGACGAATATCCTGCCAGCCATATTATGAATTTCATAGGAAATAATGGGATTAGAATATGGCGGACGGGATATCAGTTATGTTTATGATGGAGTAACCCCCTCTACCAAACTCTTAATCAGGCCCTTACTAACCTTATATCATTAGTAAATGTTAGTTTATTTGGCTAGCTCACAGTACCAGATCTAAACCCCCAAACTTTCAGGGTAATAGATGTTGTTACTAACCTCAAACATGACCATTCTGATCCCCAAGGAAAATGGGGAAACAGATCTAACCCTTTTTTTTGTTATTTTTGCATGCCAAAAGTGTCACAAAGAAAAAGATACAAAAATACATTTTCAAATACTTATTGAAAAGATCTTATTGTTGTAAATAAAACATGAGCTGCGATGATTAAACAAATGAGGAACATCATTGTGATAAGCATTATTAGAATGGTGAAAAATATAAACAATGCAACCATGTTAATTGTTACTAATGTTACTGATTTTACTCCTATCTGTCACTAGTACATATGCTAAAGAGAACATAGTGGGAGTATATTCTGCAAGACCTGTTGAATTGATCGAACCCCCATACCTTGATAGTATGTGTCAGGAAGCCAGCCTTTGGGCATTTATGAATGCACCCCTCTATGTGTGTAAGCCTGGACACCTCTCTGCACAGCTATCTTGCGTCTCAGGATAAAGGTCGGTGTAAGCAAGGCTGTATCTCAGTCACTGCACACAGCGGTTCCATGATTACCTCAACATGAAGTGTTCCTCTCACCGAGTTTAGAAGGCTGATGTTTATATAATAAAACACTATTCTTATCCTACCATGCCAGAGGTGGAGAACAGCATGTTTAGTTTGTCTAGGGAAAAAGAGTTGTCTCCTATGAGCACAGAAACCATAGAAAGGGTATCACATTCTGACTGCACAACCAGGGAACTAAATGTGCAGACTACAATGCCTACCAAAAATAAATGTGTGTGTGTGTGTCATATTCTTATATGGAAGAAAACCATGTAAAAATCAGCATTAAAGAAAAATGCCAAGGTAAAAAAGAAATCTAAAACGGAGCCTAAAGCAAGGCCGAACAACAGTAGTTATGCATTTTGGCCTGAAACATGCTTTCCTTTTTTGGAATTTACGGGATTGCAGCACGAAGAAGAGGAGGAGATAGAGTCAACCTACTACAAAAGGCAGAATCACAATACATTATTCTGCTGAGTACATCATGGGCTTAATAAAGATGACAAATGAACATCACATTTGGAGAACTAAGTATATTTTATTCCCATATGAGGGTTTGTCCTCTCTATGTGCATCTGATGAAACATAGAGGGATAGTGAGAAAGTGTAGTTTTTGTCCCTTGTCAAATGTTCTAATTTTGCATTTTAGTTCTTTTAGTCTTTATACATCTCTTGACCTACACTTATCATTTGACATTTTTGTTCCTCTCCATTTTCCTAGTCAGTTGCAGCACAGGTTATGTTAGTTCATATTACCAAGTTAGTTTGAAGTATCTATTTTGGATGCCTAATCAGCCACATGTTTGAGGATAGTCATGCTCATCGGATCTAGTATACTGGTGATGTATGTATTTGGAATGAAGAAGCAACCAATAACCATAGGTGGATGGTGAGATAATATGAATTTTGTGCATGAATTGTATTTCATACAAATCCAGATGATGTAAGATCACCTGTCAGTTGAAAAAATAAGATGCAGAAATAAAATAAACTAAAATGTGGATCAGCCACTGTTGGGCTATCCAATTTACATTTTTGCAATATTTTCTCCGTTATTGATAATCGAGGCTGGGTGAAAATACTGGTGGGATATGAAATCAGAAAACCTTTGATTTGATTTGATTTAATAATCATGACGATACATACTTTCTAAGTCAATGTTGGTGAACCAATATTTTGGAAAAAACTGCTTGTGCATGTTGATGAATTTATATACTTCCATCAATGATTCAGGAATGCATTTTGTATTTTTAGATATATAAGAATGGATTCAATGGAAATTGGCCTTGATGATAGATGACTTAACATGGACAGTTAAATAAAGTATGTTTTTTCTTTGTTATGAATTCTTAGCACTTAAATTTTCATGGGCAGTGGGGAGTGGTTCAGTTCCTATTATGATAACAGGAAAGCACCTCCAAGGACGGCAGAAATTCAGCACGTGGGGTATTGAGTCCTTCCACACTATCAGAAAATGTCAGCCCGGTTCCTGTACAGCTCACAGTGCATCACCGGAATCCTAACCTTACAGGGAGAAGGTGATTTGTGGCAATCTGAAACATGACACTCTGATTCCGAAGGCAAACCGTGGAAACTGATCTCACCCTTTAGACATGTTGCTCATGCATTCCAAGGCAAAAACACAAAGAAGATATGTGATGAGTTTTCAATCCATTTATTGAAACTGATGTAATCGTATATAGAGAGAATGAGTCATGATAATTAGGTAGATGAACCAGCAAAATAATCAACATCGTGAAAACAGTGAACATTTCCACCATTGCTAGTCGGTTCCTGAAATTCTAGAGATTCTTACATGGCCCTAATTCCATAAAGTGAGCATAGTTGGATATAAACTTCTGCCTGTCCAATCCAAGGAATTGGCCTCATACCTGAAACTGGTGTCAGGAGTCTGCCTGTGTGGTGAATGGCAATCCTCATTGGGAGACAGGTGAATCAGCACCAGTGACGCTGCATTGTCGAGCACAGCAGCCCAAGATAGTTACACCTGGAGTGCCCCTCTGACCCTTCCGGTCAATGCATTGCTTACACAACAAAACTGCACTGTGTTAGAAGATGCAGCTCTGGTGTGATGCTTTGTCTTGGTATTAGCAGCTGTCACCTAAGCTGGCAACACAGCACTCAGAATATCTCATGTTGCATGTTACGTTGAACAGAGTGTTCCTGATTATGTGTCAAGAAAGCCAACTAGAAACAAGCATCATGTTCCCTGCCTTCTTAGAATAGTATCATAAGCTTGTACATAAAAAATAATACCGCTAAAAATGTGATGTAGCTAAAACGTACAACATGTAAAATGTGCAATGCGAAAGAAAGTTAAGAAACGGGGGAGCCAAACTAGGTCCAAGAGGGACATCACTACACCCACCCGATGCTAGTGACAGGGACAAATTTGAAAAACTCTATATGTTAAAATCATATAAAAGTATAATAAAATGATAAAATGTTAACTCCATCAAGCAAAGCACACAAACCAAATTAAACAATATGTCAATTTAGAAAAGGTCAAATTGAGATTAATAATAGGAGCCAAATTCAAACATTCATGGAGGCATCCAAATTGTCAGCCTCAATGGAATACATGATGGATCCCCCTTCTGCAGATGATGGTACCACCAAAGTGTTGATGAATAGATCGAAGGAACACCTATGGTCAGTAGCCTCAACTGCTGCTGAGACAGCAACATCCTGTGTAGTGTTCACTGATGATGAGGAGTCAGGAACGTATCCTGAAGTTGTATCCACAGGAAGTGGCTCATAAACAGCATCCTGAAGCAATTGTATTTACATAGGGCAACACCAAAAATAGACCCGTTATGGGGAAATTAACAGATTCTTGTCCGGAGACAGTACCAATTGTGTTGCAAGAGAAATATTGAGTGTTCTTTCATAAGGGCACCAAAGACAGCGGAACACAGGTTGAATGCAATAGAACCATACTGGTTGAAAGGACAGAGACCTGTCTTCATGCCCCAAAGTACTGTATCATACATTTGTGATACAGGTTGACATGTAGTAGTTGCATCACCATTTGGCTTCCAGATGGGACATCCATTGCAGAGCAGAAAAAAAAACACCTTTTAACCCCTTCTGTGCCGGGGACGTAATGGTTATGTCCACCGGCACAGTGCTCCTGTGCCGAGGACGTAACCATTACGTCCTCGGCATGGAGTTCAGAGGGAGCGCTAGCGCCCCCTCTGTGGGCTTCCCTCCTACCCCCCCAAGGCAGGGATGGAAGGGGAAGGCCTTCCCCTTCCACCCGACCCCCCCAGTGACGTCTGATGACGTCAGAGGGTATTCGCGCGCTGAACTCTGAGGCCACTTCCCCATCGTGCTGGAAGCTCTCCTTCCAGCGCGATCAGAAGAGAAATGCTTTGCATTTCTCTTCAGATCATGTGATAGGGGCATGAGAGGCTTCAAAGGTAAGGAAAGGAATTTTCTTCCCTTTGAAGTCTCTCAGAGCATTCCAGAAGCCAGATCGTGAAGCGATCCGGTTTCTGAAATGCCCACTAGACACCAGGGATTTATTTTCAAAAATGAAATTGTCATAACGCTAGCGACCCCTTGAGCAAGGATTACTCCCCAGGGGGGCAATTATTTTCAAGGCCTTTTCGGCACCCCCTGGGGGCAGATCGGCCTATTGTTATTAGGCCGATCTGCCCCCGGGGGGACAGAAACCTCTAGGCGCCAGGGATAATTTTTTAGTTTTTTTTGTTTTTTAGAGGTGGGGAGTGACCCCTTAGGCAAGGGTCGCTCCCCTGGGGGGAAATTTATTTTAGGCCATTTCTGCTACCCCTGGGGGCAGATTGGCCTATTTTTATTAAGCTGATCTGCCCCCGGGGGGGCAGAAACCTCTAGGCACCAGGGATCATTTTTTTGTTTTTTCTTTTTTTTTTAGAGTTGGGAGCGACCCTCTAGGCAAGGGTCGCTCCCCTGGGAGGCAAATTGTATTTACACATCAGATCGGCTGATTTTTGTTAGGCCAATCTGCCCCCAAAGGAGACAGAAACCACTCAGCACCGGGGATTTGTTTTTTTGCGCCAATTTCACACAAGGGGTACGACCCCTTAGGCAAGGGTCGCTCCCCTGGGAGGAACCAAATTTATTTTAGGCTATTTCTGCCCCCTGGGGGCAGATCGCCCTATTGTTATTAGGCCGATCTGCCCCCTGGGGGGCAGAAACCTCTAGACACCAGGGATCATTTCTTTTTTTTTTTTGCTTTGTTTTTTAGAGGTGGAGAGCGACCTCTTAGACAAGGGTCGCTCTCCTGGGGAGCAAATTGTATTTAGACCATTTCTGCCCCCCTTGGGGCATATCGGCCAATTTTTGTTAGGCCAATCTGCCCCCAAGGGGGGCAGAAACCACTAGGCACCGGGGATTTTTTTCTCTGCGCCTATTTCACACAAGGGGAGCGACCTCTTAGGCAGGGGTCGCTCCCCTATGGGGCAAATTGTATTTAGACCATTTCTGCCCCCACCGGGGGGCAGATCGGCTGATCTTTGTTAAGTCGATCTGCCCCCGGGGGCGAGGCAGAAACCACTTACGCACCAGGGATTGGTGTGTGTGTATGTGTGTGTTTTCTTTAGGGGGGCATCCTCTTGGGTAAGGGTCTCTCCCCATGGGGGCACATTATTGTTGGCCATATCTTCCCCCCTTGGAGGCAGATTGGCCTATTTTTGGAAGGCCCATCTGCCCCCAAGGGGGGGCAGAAAGCCCACCAGAGACCAGGGAAGTTTTTTTCTCTCCAAAATAAGAGGATGGGGGTATGGCCATACCTCCACCCCAAATAAATGGGGCCAAAGTTGTTCTGCCCACCAGTGGGCAAATGGGGCAATTACCCCACATCAACACCCCACGGGGCAGAAATAATGAGGTGGTTGTACCAACCAGTATGGGCCTGGTTATGCCCCCACCGCAACCGAAGTGGGTAACAGTCTTTCCGCTCTCCCCCACACACTAAAACATCTTATCCCACGGCAAACAAAAGGACATTTGATTATTTTGGGTTTTGGTTTTACATTTGGGCCACGAGAGCTTGGCTAACTCTTAAAATTGTCCCACTTGGAATGGTGAGGGCTGTACTTTATAGATTTGGGACGCTGCCATGTAGAAAAATCCACAAGACCTAGACACATCTGAAAACTAAACATCTGGGAGATTGCAGGGTGGTGTGTTTCACATGCACCCGCACCATTTTCTTACCCACAATGCCCTGCAAACCTCTAACTTTGCTGGAAATCACACATTTTTCCCATATTTTTGTGATGGAACCTTCCGGAATCTGCAGGAATCCACAAAATTCCTACCACCCAGCATTGTCTCATCTATACCGATAAAAATTCTACTGCACTTGTAAGCCTAAAAATGTTTTTTTTCAAACTGCCCTTTTGGACCCACTTTGGTTCCCCCTCAATTTCAACAGGTTTTTGGCTCTTCCCTGTCACAAGCACTTGGCCCACCTACACAAATGAGGTATCATTTTTACCGGGAGACTGAGGGGAACGTTGGGTGGTATGAAATTTCTCCTGTTGCGGTTATCCCACACAGAAATGTAGGAAAAATTTAATTTTTTAGCTAAATTTGAGGATTATGGGTAAGAAAACATTGGGGGATCCACGCAAATCACACCTCCCTCGACTCTCTCGGGTGTCTATTTTTCAGAAATGTCTGGGTTTGGTAGGTTTCCCTAGATGGCTGCTGAGCCCAGGACCAAAAATGCATGTGCCCCCCGCAAAAACAGGTAGTTTTGTATTTGATAATTTTGATATGTCCAGGTAGTGTTTTGGGGCATATCCTTTCGCGGGCAGTAGGCCTACCCACAAAAGTGAGGTACAATTTTTATCAGGAGGCTTGGGGGAATGCTGGGAGGAAGGAAATGTGTGGCTCCTCTCAGATTCTAGAACTTTCTGTCACCGAAATGAGAGGAAAAAGTGTTTTTTGGCCAAATGTTGAGGTTTGCAAAGGATTCTGGGTAACAGAACCTGGTCAGAGCCCCACAAGTCACCCCATCCTGGATTCCCCTAGGTGTCTAGTTTTAAAAACTGCACAGGTTTGCTAGGTTTCCCTAGGTGTCGGCTGAGCTAGAGGCCAAAATCCACAGCTAGGCACTTTGCAAAAAACAGCTTGGTTTTCTTTGTGAAAATGTGATGTGTCCATGTTGTGTTTTGGGGCACTTCCTGTTGCGGGCGCTAGGCCTACCCCCACAAGTGAGGTACCATTTTTATTGGGAGACCTGGGGGAACGTTGGGTGGAAGGAAATTTGTGGCTCCTCTCGTATTCCAGAACTTTCTGTCACCGCAATGAGAGGAAAAAGTGATTTTTGGCTAAATGTTGAGGTTTGCAAAGGATTCTGGGTAACATAACCTGGTCAGAGCCCCACAAGTCACCCTATCCTGGATTCCCCTAGGTGTCTAGTTTTCAAAACTGCACAGGTTTGCTAGGTTTCCCTAGGTGTCGGATGAGCTAGAGGCCAAAATCCACAGCTAGGCACTTTGCAAAAAACAGCTTTGTTTTCTTTGTGAAAATGTGATGTGTCCACGTTGTGTTTTGGGGCACTTCCTGTTGCGGGCGCTAGGCCTACCCCCACAAGTGAGGTACCATTTTTATTGGGAGACCTGTGGGAACGCTGGGTGGAAGGAAATTTGTGGCTCCTCTCGTATTCCAGAACTTTCTGTCACCGAAATGAGAGGAAAAGTGTTTTTTTGGCCAAATTTGGAGGTTTGCACAGGATTCTGTGTAATAGAACCTGGTCAGAACCCCACAAGTCACCCCATCTTGGATTCCCCTAGGGGTCTAGTTTTCAAAACTGCGCAGGATTGCTAGGTTTCCCTAGGTGCCGGTTGAGCTAGAGGCCAAAATCCACAGCTAGGCACTTTGCAAAAAACAGCTCTGTTTTCTTTGTGAAAATGTGATGTGTCCACGTTGTGTTTTGGGGCCTTTCCTGTCCCAGGCGCTAGCCCTACACCCACAAGTGAGGTACCATTTTTATCGGGAGACTTGGGGGAATGCTGGGTGGAAGGAAATTTGTGGCTCCTCTCAGATTCTAGAACTTTCTGTCACCGAAATGAGAGGAAAAAATGTTTTTGGGCCAAATGTTGAGGTTTGCAAAGGATTCTGGGTAACAGAACCTGGTCAGAGCCCCACAAGTCACCCCATCCTGGATTCCCCTATGTGTCTAGTTTTCAAAACTGCACAGGTTTGCTAGGTTTCCTTAGGTGTCGGCTGAGCTAGAGTCCAAAATCCACAGGTAGGCACTTTGCAAAAAACAGCTTTGTTTTCTTTGTGAAAATGTGATGTGTCCACGTTGTGTTTTGGGGCACTTCCTGTTGCGGGCGCTAGGCCTACCCCCACAAGTGAGGTACCATTTTTATTGGGAGACCTGGGGAAACGTTGGATGGAAGGAAATATGTGGCTCCTCTCCTATTTCAGAACTTTCTGTCACCTCAATGAGAGGAAAAAGTGTTTTTTGGCCAAATGTTGAGGTTTGCAAAGGATTCTGGGTAACAGAACTTGGTCAGAGCCCCACAAGTCACCCCATCCTGGATTCCCCTAGGTGTCTAGTTTTCAAAACTGTACAGGTTTGCTAGGTTTCCCTAGGTGTCGGATGAGCTAGAGGCCAAAATCCACAGCTAGGCACTTTGCAAAAAACTGCTTTGTTTTCTTTGTGAAAATGTGATGTGTCCATGTTGTGTTTTGGGGCACTTTCTGTTGCGGGCGCTAGGCCTACCCCCACAAGTGAGGTATCATTTTTATTGGGAGACCTGTGGGAACGCTGGGTGGAAGGAAATTTGTGGCTCCTCTCGTATTCCAGAACTTTCTGTCACCGAAATGAGAGGAAAAGTGTTTTTTTGGCCAAATTTTGAGGTTTGCAAAGGATTCTGGGTAATAGAACCTGGTCAGAGCCCCACAAGTCACCCCATCTTGGATTCCCCTAGGGGTCTAGTTTTCAAAACTGTGCATGATTGCTAGGTTTCCCTAGGTGCCGGTTGAGCTAGAGGCCAAAATCCACAGCTAGGCACTTTGCAAAAAACAGCTCTGTTTTCTGTGTGAAAATGTGATGTGTCCATGTTGTCTTTTGGGGCCTCTCCTGTCGCGGGCGCTAGCCCTACACTCACAAGTGAGGTACCATTTTTATCGGGAGACTTGGGGGAATGCTGGGTGGAAGGTTGGCGAAAGCCCTGGCAGCGAAGGGGTTAAAGCCAATATTGGTGGTAGGCCAATGAAGACACTTGAAAATAAAAAGTGAATTACAGTAGAAATTACTCCAAAAACAGCCTGAAAGGTACTGACATAGCCAGACACTATCTCTTTAAAAAAGTGTATATTCCTGCAGTGTTTGCAGTGTTTGACACATTAAAACTACAACCCACAGGTTCACCAAAATGTCATGGAAAATTGGTGTTTAACCCCTTCGCTGCCAGGCCTTTCCCCCCTCCTGTGCCAGGCCTTTTTTTGGCTATTTGGGGCAGTTCACGCTTAGGCCCTCATAACTTTTAGTCCACATAAGCTAGCCAAGCCAAATTTGCGTCCATTTTTTCCAACATCCTAGGGATTCTAGAGGTACCCAGACTTTGTGGGTTCCACTGAAGGAGGCCAAGAAATTAGCCAAAATACAGTGAAAATTTAGTTTTTTTTAAAAAAATGGGAAAAAGTGGCTGCAGAAGAAGGCTTGTGGTTTTTTCCCTGAAAATGGCATCAACAAAGGGTTTGCGGTGCTAAAATCACCAGCTTGCCAGCTTTCAGGAACAGGCAGACTTGAATCAGAAAACCCAATTTTTCAACACGAATTTTGCATTTTACTGGGACATACCCCATTTATACGATTTTTTGTTCTTTCAGCCTCCTTCCAGTCAGTGACAGAAATGGGCATGAAACCAATGCTGGATCCCAGACACCTAAACATTTATGAAAAGTAGACAAAATTCTGAATTCAGCAAGGGGTCATTTGTGCAGATCCTACAAGGGTTTCCTACAGAAAATAACAACTGAAAAAGAAAAATATTGAAATTGAGGTAAAAAAACAGCAATTTTTCTCTGCATTTTACTCTGTAACTTTTTCCTGCAATGTTAGATTTTTGAAAGCAATGTACCGTTACGTCTGTTGGACTCTTCTGCTTGCGGGGATATATAGGGCTTGTAGGTTCATCAAGAACCCTAGGTACCCAGAGCCAATAAATGAGCTGCACCCTGCAGTGCGTTTTCATTCTATACAGGGTATACAGAAATTAATTTGCTGAAATATAAAGAGTGAAAAATAGCTATCAAGAAAACCTTTGTATTTCCAAAATGGGCACAAGATAAGGTGTTGAGGAGCAGTGGTTATTTGCACATCTCTGAATTCCGGGGTGACCATACTAGCATGTGAATTACAGGGCATTTCTCAAATAGACGTCTTTTTTACACACTCTCTTATATTTGGAAGGAAAAAATGTAGAGAAAGACAAGGGGCAATAACACTTGTTTTGCTATTCTATGTTCCCCCAAGTCTCCCGATAAAAATGATACCTCACTTGTGTGGGTAGGCCTAGCGCCCGCGACAGGAAATACCCCAAAACACAACGTGGACACATCACAATTTTTGACAGAAAACAGAGGTGTTTTTTGCTAAGTGCCTACCTGTAGATTTTGGCCTCTAGCTCAGCCGGCACCTAGGGAAACTTACCAAACCTGTGCATTTTTGAAAACTAGACACCTAGGGGAATCCAAGATGGGGTGACTTGTGGGGCTCTGACCTGGTTCTGTTACCCAGAATTCTTTTGCAAACCTCAAAATTTGGCTGAAAAAACACATTTTCCTCACATTTTGGTGACAGAAAGTTCTGGAATCTGAGAGGAGCCACAAATTTCCTTCCACCCAGCATTCCCCCAAGTCTCCCGATAAAAATTATACCTCACTTGTGTGGGTAGGCCTAGCGCCTGTGACAGGAAATGCCCCAAAACACAACGTAGACACATCAAATTTTTTTAAAGAAAACAGAGGTGTTTTTTGCAAAGTGCCTAGCTGTGGATTTTGGCCTCTAGCTCAGCCGGCACCTAGGGAAACCTACCAAACCTGTGCATTTGTGAAAACTAGAGACTTAGGGGAATCCAAGATGGGGTGTCTTGTGGGGCTCTGACCAGGGTCTGTTACCCAGAATCCTTTGCAAACGTCAAAATTTGTCTAAAAAAACACATTTTCCTCACATTTTGGTGACAGAAAGTTCTGGAATCTGAGAGGAGCAACAAATTTCCTTCCACCCAGCGTTCCCCCAAGTCTCCCGATAAAAATGATACCTCACTTGTGTGGGTGGGCCAGGTGCCTGCAACAGAATAAGGCCAAAAACTTGTAGAGATAGAGAGGATAGCACAGCGAGTTGATAAGGACATATTCTTCTTTTATACATCTTTAGGCTGACTCTGCTTTGGGGACCCACACAAGTGAGGTGTCATTTTACTTGGGATACTGAGGGGAATGCTGGGGAGTAGGAATTTTGTGCTGGAGCGGTGATCGTACAAACGAAAGTCAGGAAAATATGCTTTTTGAAGCAAATTTTGAGGTTTGAAGAGGAGTCTGGGTAAGAAAATTTTGGGGGATCCATGCAAGCCACATCTCCCTGCACTCCATGGGGTGTCTAGTTTAAAAAAATGTCTGGGTTTGGTAGGTTTCCCTAGATGAAGGCCGCACCCGGGACCAAAAACATAGGTGGCCCCTCCCCCCCAAACACAGGTAGTTTTGCAATATATCATTTTGATGTGTCCACATACGTCTGTGATGTGCCAAACACTAACATTGTGAAAAGAAACGCACTTAGGTTATGTGAAAAAGACCCCTCACCCACCAACCAAGTTGGTGGCATGCTTCATCATCGGGGTCCCACCTGAGACACCTAGCGTGTCTCAAGTGTGCTGCGACGCCTGATTACAGCGGAGCAGGTTTTGTCATTTGTACCACACATACTGGTTGGATTTGGCACGAGGGTGAATGATGGTTCAGTAGATCAAATTTTATTTACAAGAGATTTCACAAAAGTGAAATGCACTGGTAATAACTGAAAGGCCAAAAAACTGAACCAATGACTCACAGCTCGTGAGCTGTAAAGCCACGGCAAGGCACCAACCGCTTTACAGTCCATTCACACACCTTTCATACATGACATGCACAAGACCATTCACGCCGCCAGCCACGGGCCCAGCACATTACAACACTTGCATCGACAGACAGCGCCAGTCAAGGGCCCATCACTTTCATACGCCCACATGCCTGATACAGCAATCACACCAGCTGATGAGTGTGTGTGGACTGGCATTTGGCTGGCACCTCTAGCCAAGCGCCACCCCAAGCACACCGCCAGCCAAGCACCACCCCAAGCACACCAGCAGCCAAGCGCCGCCCCAAGCACACCGCCAGCCAAGCGCCACCCCATGCACACCACCAGCCAAGCACCACCCCACCCACACCGCCAGCCAAGCGCCACCTCAAGCACACTACCAGCCAAGCGCCACCCCAAGCACACCGCCAGCCAAGCGGCACCCCACCCACACCGCCAGCCAAGCGCCACCTCACGCACACCGCCATCACTTTTTTTTTGTTTATAAACAACAAAGAAACCACTAACTAATTATAAAATAAGTACAAAACTACAAACACAAAAGCTCTAACTAAATACATGACAGTGATACCAACCATGAAACTCAACATTTGAAAATATAAAACAGACAGTTTACGCTCACGGTATTTCCCAAAAGTTTTTCCTTGTGTGGTAACTTCTAAAACAGCTGGGCACACACAGCCCAGGCTTTGAAGGGCATTCGGGGCAGTACATCCGGCTCTCCCTCCGGATTAATCTCCGGGCACAAACTCTACATTTCTTTGTGGGCAAGTCTTTTTTGGGAGTGGGAGGAATGTGATCTGGAAAGTGCCGATCTTTCAATCTAGCCACATCCTCCACCACTTCTACTCTAGGAACTCTTGCCTGTTCCACCACAATAAGGGGCATATTTATACTCCGTTTGCACCGAATTAGCGTCGTTTTTTTCGACGCAAATTTGGTGCAAAACTAACGCCATATTTATACTTTGGCGCTAGACGCGTCTAGCGCCAAAGTATGGGTAAAGAGCGTCATTTTTTTGCGTGAACGCCTTCCTTGCGTTAATGAGATGCAAGGTAGGCGTTCCCGTCCAAAAAAATGACTGCGACGCAAATGCGTCGTATTTATACTCCCGGGCAAAAATCACGCCCGTGAGTTTGAGGGGCAGAAAACCCCGCATTTGTGCCACTTTTTAACGCCTGGGTCAGGGCAGGCGTTAAGGGACCTGTGGGCTCAAAATGAGCCCACAGCTGCCCTCCCATGCCCCCAGGGACCCCCCCTGCCACCCTTGCCCACCCCAGGAGGACAACCAAGGATGGAGGGACCCATCCCAGGGACATTCAGGTAAGTTCAGGTAAGTATACATTTTTTATTTTTTTTAATTTTTTTTTGGCATAGGTTGGCCTGATTTTTGCCCCCCTACATGCCACTATGCCCAATGACCATGCCCAGGGGACAGAAGTCCCCTGGGCATGGCCATTGGGCAAGGGGGCATGACTCCTGTCTTTACTAAGACAGGAGTCATGTAAATGGCGTCTGGGCGTCGTTTAAAATGGCGCAAATCGGGTTAAGACGTTTTTTTTGCGTCAACCTGACTTGCGCCATTTTTAAGACGCCCTAACGCCATTTTTCCCTACGCCGGCGCTGCCTGGTGTACGTGGTTTTTTTCCACGCACACCAGGCAGCGGCGGTCTGCTTGCGCCGGCTAACGCCATTCAATAAATACGGCGCCCGCATGGTGCTTCAGAATGGCGTTAGCCGGCGCAAAATTTTTTGACGCTAAACTGCGTTAGCGCAGTTTTGCGTCAAAAAGTATAAATACGGGCCTAAGGCTTTCTATCTCTGACTCCTGAAATTTAACAAATGTCATCCTCGACTCAGGTGAACAATCCTTGAATAAAATAAAAGCATTAAAAGTTGCCAAATGAAATACATGTAGGGCCAACTTTTTATACCACACATAAGACTTACGAAGAGCAGTGTAAGGTTCCAACCTCTGATCTTCTTTATCAACACTACCCATGTGCCTATTGTAGTCCAAAATGCACGCAGGTTTGCGCACTTCCGCAACCTGACCCCAAACAGTCACAGGGGAAGTACTCTCATCATGGATGGTAGACAGCATGTACACATCCCTCCTGTCTGAAAATTTCAGAGCTAGCAGCTCATTATTCCGCAAGGCACTGTACTGTCCCTTCTCAAGTTTTTTACAGACAAGCTCCCTTGGATAGCCTTTCCGGTTAGAACGGATTGTGACACAAGCAACAGTGTCCACTCTAAACAACTCCTTGAACAACTGCACTCCAGTGTAGAAATTATCTACGTACAAATGGTGACCTTTGTTAAACAGTCGTCTACCAAGTTCCCACACAATTTTTTCCCTAACTCCAAAAGTGGCCGGACAACCAGGAGGGTCAATACTGGAATCCCTACCAGTGTAAACCCGGAAATTATACACATATCCTGTACTGCTTTCTGACAGCATATACAATTTAATCCCATACCGTGCCCTCTTACTAGGAATGTACTGCTTAAAAACTAAACGCCCCTTCAAAAGGACCAAAGACTCGTCCACACTTATCTCTTTGCCTGGAGCATAGACCTCTGAAAACCGATCTACAAAATGATCAAGGACAGGCCTAATCTTAAAAAGACGGTCACAATCAGGGTGATCTCATGGCAAGGCTAATGCATTGTCTACAACATGCAGCATACGAAGAAGAAGCAAATAGTGATTACGTGTCATAGTTGCAGGAAATATAGCCGTTGCCATCAAGGGACTAGTAGACCAATAAGAAGCCAGTGACGGCTTCCTGATCAACCCCATTAAAAAGTCAAACCTAAAAACTTTTTCATCTCTTCCAGATATGTGGGAACCCACTGAGGAGCTATAGACTGAGGCTTAAGTCTGGCAGCGTTGTCCCTCAAATATTGCTCTGCATACAAATTAGTCTGCTCCACAATCTCTTCCAAAAATACATCGTCCATAAACAAGTGAAAGAAATGGACAGGCAAAAAGTTTTCCGTATTGACTCTACACCCTGGGAGACCAGTAAATGCAGGTAACTGTGGCTGCTCCATGTTTGGGGCAATTTAGGTGTCAGGTCTTCTAATGGGAAACCCTTCAGCCCCAGGCTGCTGCACTCTTGGCACATCAATGTCCTCCTTTACAACAGGCCCTTCATCTGCACTGAGAGTAGCTTCCTCATCAGAAGAATACTCTCGGACAGAAAACTCACTGCCAGAATCTCTCACTTCCTCCTCTGCCTCAGATGCAGTCAGTCTCGTAATCATGGTCTGAAGACGACTCAAAGAGCATGCCAACAACCTGCTGAGCGGTCACTCTGCGGCTAGCCATGATCCTCACTAACAACAAATGGATTGCCAACAACAACTAGCACTAAAATAAGTAATAAACAAAGTGTAGCTTTATCACAAATAGTTATGTACTAAAAAACTATACTACTCACTTGCCTGAAAAAGCGACTCACCAAGCAACTACTCTGCACAGACAAAGTAATCACCAATGATATCCCACTAAAAAGAAAAAAGCAAATTAGACATATGACAACACAAATATCATTGTGCTCAAATCTAAGGATTTCACACACAATACTGCATTTAGTACACCACCTTCAAACATGTCATTCATGCATGTCAACAATACTCCTTTGGAGTAAATTGCTTTCACTTCCCTAAAACATGCAACTATACAACCCACAGGACAACTACTGCCAAAACCGCAAGGATCCACAGCAAAGGAAGCAAAAGCTTTGAACTAGAACAAAAAGAAGAAATAAATTGTTATAATCACAAATACAAATACTTCGCCAGTTGACAAACACCCCACCACCAAGAACTTAGAAATTGTCCCTGGTACCTAAGTGGATTCTGCCCCCCTTGGAGGCAGATGGGCGTAAACAATTTTGGCCGATGGGCAACAGCTCTGAGCCCCCTTCAGGGGGCGACCCTTCCCAAAGGGGGCACCCCCAGCACAAAACAAAAAAAGGGGGAAAAAAAAAATCCCTGGCGTATTGGTGGTTTCTGCCCTCCTTCGGGGCAGATGGGCCTACAAAAATAGGCCCAGGGGCAGAGATGGCCAATATGAACTTTCCCCACTTTGGGGGGGCGCCCTTGCCCAAGGGGTGCCCCCAAACACACACCACACACACACACCACACAATCCCTGGCGCCTAGTGTGCTTCGACCCCCCCGGGGGGCAAGATCGTCCAAAAACATGGCTGATCTGCCCTCGGGGGGGCCAAAACAGAAAAAGAAAATAGCCCCCCAGGGGAATGACCCTTGCCCAAGGGGTCACCCCCAAAATAAACGTATAAAAGTAAATCCCTGGTGTCTAGTGGGTTTCACCACCCCCCCCCTCCTTGGGGGCAGATCAGCCGAAAAATCGGCCGATCTGCCCCCAGGGGGGTGAAATACTAAATAAAATAGCCCCCCAAGGGAGCGAACCTTGCCCAAGGGGTCGCCCCCAAAATAAACTTATAAAATGAAATCCCTGGTGTCTAGTGGATTTTGCCCCCCCCCCCGGGGGCAGATCGGCCAAACAATTGGTGATCTGCCCCCAGGAGGGGCGAAATACTAAATAAAATAGCCCCCCAGGGGAGCGACCCTTGCCCAAGGGGTCGCCCCCAAAAAAAACATAAAAATCAAAATCCCTGGTGTCTAGTGGATTTCGCCCCCCCGGGGGCAGATCCGCCAAAAATTCGGCCGATCTGCCCCCGGGGGGGGGGGCAAAATACAAAATAAAATAGCCCCCCAGGGGAGCGCCCCTTGCCCACGGGGTCGCTCCCAAAAAGTAAAAAAACAAAAAGTCCCTGGTGTCTAGTGGAGATTCCTGCTCCACGATCGCAGGCCCTGTCCGCGATCGTTGAGCAGGAATCCAGTGAAAACAGGCACAGGGGAAAGGAAAAACCCTTTCCTTTCCCCCCATGTCTGTTTTCCCCCCCAAAACCCCCAAAAAGGGAAGGACTTACCAAAGAAAGCTTTCTTCCCTCGATGCGCTGGAAGCAAATGGCTTCCAGCGTGTCCCAGCAATACTTGATGACGTCGGCGCGCTGTGCGCGCGCTACCTTCATCAGATTGCCGGGGGGGTCGGGGGTGGAAGGAGAAGGGCTTTACCTTCCATCCCTGCCTCGGGAGGGTTGGTGGACTACACATGGGGGGAGCGCTAGCGCTCCCCCCAGTTCCCGGGTGTAGGACGAGGTGATCTCGTCCAAGGCACCCGGGAACCGGTGCCTTGGACGAGGTCACCTCATCCAAGGCACCCTAAGGGTTATGAGTGTCTGTATTTCAGAATGCAACCTTACAACTTGCAATTCAAACATTTCAACAGCAGATGTTAGTGCTGTAGGAGGCTGGCCTGGTTTGTAGTGGGTTCCTATGGTACTTACCCCTTATACCAGGTCCAGTTATACCTTATCCGTGAAATGTAGGCAGTGTCTAGAAGCCAGGATCTCTAGGTGTAGCTGTAGCTGAGCAGCCAAGGCTTATCTGGGAGACATGCAACGCTCATGCAATACAACTGTAGTCATACAGTATGCACATACATGATAGAAAATACTCAGTGTTACAAAAATAAAGGTACCTTTACTTTGGTGACACAAATGCCAAAAATACCATAGAGATTATGGGGGTCATTCCAATATTGGCGGGCGGGCGGCGGGCGCCGCCCGCCAAGCGGAAACCGCCAATTGGCCGCTCTGCGGTCAAAAGACCACGGAGGCCATTCAGACTTTCCCGCTGGGCCGGCGGGCGCCCGCCAAGGGAGCACCCGCCGGCCCAGCGGGAAAGGCCCTGCAACACAGAAGCCGGCTCCGAATGGAGCCGGCGGTGTTGCAGGGATGCGACGGGTGCAGTTGCACCTGTCGCGATTTTCACTGTCTGCTATGCAGACAGTGAAAATCATGCTGGGGCCCTGTTAGGGGGCCCCTGCACTGCCCATGCCAGTGGCATGGGCAGTGCAGGGGCCCCCAGGGGCCCCACGACACCTATTCCCGCCATCCTGTTCCTGGGGGTAAAAACCGCCAGGAACAGGCTGGCGGGAAGGGGGTCGGAATCCCCATGGCGGCGCTGCTTGCAGCGCCGCCATGGAGGATTTGGCCAACCGGGGGTATTCCGACGGGAAACCGCCGGACCCGGTTTTCTGACCGCGGCTTTACCGCAGCGGTCAGAATTGGCCAGGAAGCACCGCCAGCCTGTTGGCGGTGCTTCCGTCATTTTAGCCCTGGCGGTCGCCGACCGCCAGGGTTAGAATGACCCCCTATATTCCCTTAGCAGGTAAGTAATACACAACTTATATACACTAGTATGCAAAAACAGGTGCAAAAATAGTAGGAAAACAGTGCAAATAGTGAAAATCACCATAGTTAGAAATGAGCCTAGGGGGGAACACAAACCATATACTAAGAAAGTGGAATGAGAATGTCGGTTTCCCACCCAGGCAAGTGTAGTGTGTAGAGGGGCGCTGGGAGGATTAGAAAACACCAAAAGTAAGTAATAGAACCCACCCCAGAGCCCAGGAAAGCAGGAGTAAATCACAATAATGTTCCTAGAACACACAAGAACACGAGAAACAAGATAATGCAAGAACCAGAAGAGAATGCAATACACAAATAGTGGACTCCTGGACCTGAAGACCTGTGGAAGAAGGAGACCAAGTCCAAGAAGCACAGATGTGTCCAGGGAGAACAGGCGCCCCTGCTAACCCGGATGAAGGTGCAAAAAAAGAACCACCTGTGAAGGGCAACAGTCAGTACTGCACCCAAGAAGACGGATGCAGGTTTCTGGTTGGTGCAGACGATCTCCCATGTCGGATGGAGGATTGCCGTCTGGTTTGTGTCACTGTATTCCGCCAACAAGCCTTGGCACATGCAAAGCTCGTGGTTAGCGGAAAATGGGGCTGCCCGAGACCAAGAGGGACCTGGTGGACTCTACCCAGGAGGGGGAACCAGAGGGGGATCTCAGCAACTCAGAGACCCCACAGAAGACCAGGAAGCATGCACAGGAGTCCCACAGCACGTGGCCAAAAAGGTGCAAAAGGATACCCACGCAACACTCCAACAAAGAATCCCACGCCACCGGAGAACCATTCAGGAAGCTGTGCATCAGAGGATAGAGTGCTGGGGGCCCGAGCTGCATGGTGCATGAAAAACTTTGTGGAAGGATGCCAACACGCCTTGGCAACTTCAAAATACACAGTGCACGGGGTAAATTCTTGTATAGGGAGGCAAGCTCTTACCTCCACCAAAGTTGGACAGTAGGACATCAGGACTATCGGAATCACTTCAATCCACCACCCATGATGCTGGATCCATGCAACTCATCAGGAGAGGGGACCCACGCCATTGGAGTCCTTGAGGGTCCAGATGCAGTTTTTTTGGTGAGAAGGTGAAGTAAAGGATAAAGAGGACTCCTTCTGGAGTCTTTCAATCCGAATCTGAAGAACCACCCAAGAGAGAGACCCTAAATAGCACTGAAAGGGGTATTTGTCAGCTAAACAGGGAAGCACCTATCAGGGAAGGCCTCTGACGTCACCTGGTGGCACTGGCCATTCAGATGCTCTCAGAGTTCCCTGTAAACTTGAAATCCATGATGGAAAAAACGTAGGGACCCTCTGGAGGAGCTCTGAGCACCACCCCTGGGGTGGTGATGGACAGGGGAGAGGTCACTCCCCTCTCCTTTGTCCAGTTTTGCACCAGAGCAGGGACTGGATGTCCCTGAACTAGTGTAGACTGGATTATGCAAGGAGGGCACTAAATGTGCCCTTCAAAGCATTTCCAGTGGCTTGGGGAGGCTACTCCTCCCAAGCCTGTAACACCTATTTCAAAGGGAGAGGGTGTAACACCCCTCCCCCAAAGGATATCCATTGTTCTGCCTTCCTGGGATTGAGCTGCTCAAGAAACAGGAGGGCAGAAATCTGTCGGAGAGGTGGCAGCAGCTGGGGCTGCCTAGAAAACCCTAGAAGGCTGTAATGGCAATGTTGGGGGTCCTCTAAGGAGCCCCCAGAGTGCATGGATTCATACAACCAATACTTGCAAAAGCACTGGGATATAATTCCAACATGTTTGATACCAAACATGCCTATGCTTGGAGTTACCATTATGTAGCTGGACATAAGTATTGATCTATGTCTATGAAACACGTAAAATGGCAGGCCCGCACTCACAAAGTCTAGGAAAATGATCCTGGAGGTCATGGGGGCACCTCGGCTAGTGCCAGGGTGCACTCACACACAGGTACTCTGCACCCTGCCCTCAGGGCTGAAGGGCCTTATATAGGGGTGACTTATAAGTGACCTTGTGCAGTGTAAATGGCAGTGAAAGGGTGCATGCACCTTTTCACGCAGGCTGTAATGGCAGTCCTGCAGAAGCCTTTGCATGGGCTCCATATGGTTGGCAAAATAAATCCTGCAGCCCATAGTGATCCCCTGGAACCCCATTGCCCTGGGTACCTAGGTACCTTATACTAGGTTCTTATAAGGGGGCACCAGTATGCCAATTTTGGGTGAAGTACTAGACAACAAAATTTAGAGGACAGAGAGCATAATCACTAGGGTCCTAGTTAGCAGGATCCCAGTTAACAGAGTCAAGCACACTGACATCAGGCAGAAAATGGGGGTAACCATGGCAAAAAGAGGGTACTTTCCCACAAGTGCCACGTTCGTCTGAAACCATAGTGCTTTGAATCGGCTCAGCTTGTAAAAGTTGACATTAAATGTTGGAAGGGAAGGCCATAAGCTGGTTACTCTAATCTTGGAGGAAAAAAGTACATTATTTCATAGGTCGTTATTGAGCAACAAAAAACACATATGAGACACCTTCTCGCATCCCACAACAGCCTTTATCTTTCAGTATCAAGTAACCTCCATTTGAAAGCAACTGAAACACTGGGTAAATCAAGGAAACTGGTGCTCCCATTAAGTAACAAGTCAGGGTGGCTACCAGTGCATTACAGACATCATTCAATGTCACCTGTTTAACAAAGAATGGAGTGGTTTAGTAAAGTTCACACTCATTTTCACTTAGAAAAATGTCCTGTTCCCCACTTATGCACTTGTGATCGAAAGGCACTTCCCACACGTCATGCGTGGAACGCTCCCACCAGAAAATGTTTCAAACATGCAGTGCACTGAAACGAGGAGATAGGCAATGAAATAAATGAAAATGTCTGTGCTATAGTTAAAGGCAGTTTATCTAACTTTACTATGTTAAGCATTGTGTATGTGGCATCCTTCTTAGCCATTACTCGCTGTTTTTTGTCAAATTAAAGGGCAAGAACAACTCTGTAGGTTGAAGTGCTTCCCTTTAATACTTGTAATATCACCCCAACTGTATAAAAGGTCTCAGCTGACTCTCCCCATGTTGTAAAAGAGACACGTCTTTTTGTATGATTACAATTGCGGAAGACACAATGATATTTAACGTGTCAATGTGTTCATTCTATTATCAACCACACTCAATGCTTTCTCTAAATTATCCTGACCTAGTTGCCTTAAATGTGCAGCTGCTTCCATTTGCGAAAGCTTCCATGTTTCATTGTGAATGACATATAGGAATCTTTTTGATCTCAGTGACCTAGGACCTAACACAAAATCTTGCAAGTCAATGTCACCAGAGAGGAGAGAGAGGTAGTCTTTTACGGCTGACAGTGTGGAGTGTTGCAACTATTGCTGACATAACTTCCTCATGCTGTAAGTTGTAACTATTCTTTTTTTGTGAGATGTCTGGTCTGCTTGCCTTAAAACCCTGTGAGGAGTTCCAAAAGTGAGTATGTCAACCATTTGTGTCCACTGGCCACAACAACCATCCATTGGGACCTGAAAGTGTAGCATTAAATGTACCATTTTGAACGATCCCATCGAGCTCCTCATTGTAATTTATTAACTGTTGCCAATTATCAAATCAAGCAATTGAGGAAATAATGGACACATTCAGGGGCAGATTTATGGAAAGTAGCGCTGCACCGAGTGCAGAGCTACTTTCCCTGTTCTCCATAGCACCTGTCTACCACTACCACGTGTGAGCCGTATTTAAAATAAGATGGTTAGGGGGCAATAGTGTAATTTTTTTATGACGCTATTGATGTACTCTGCAGGAGTAGCACCAAAATATTGGTGCTACTCCTGCTGAGTACATAAATGCCCATTCTAAAGAATGGAAGCCCCTTTTAATGCATGCTCTTGAGCAGGTGTTAAAAGTGCAGTAAAAATTGGCTTAAGGAAATCTCATAGATTTCCTTACGCCATTTTTCCGGCTCCCGTGATGGGGAAATGCCCCCTTTGCAAACATCATGCCTGGTGCACACATAATGTAGTGCAAAGGGTTACAGAGTGGCGCAATGCATGCATTCTGCCACCTTGTAAATAAGGTGCAGGGATTTTGGCCTTGTTGGGGCACATTAACGTCAAAATAAATTACGTTGGTGGGGCATGGTCTGGCCGCTGATGGAAATGGCCGCCTGATCCGTGAGCTCCGTATGCCGGACTGGGCCCGGGGGCACGGTGGGACTGTAGATCGCCAGGGGTACTTCCCACTGCTACATGCTGTCTGTCAGCACAGGTGGCAGGAGCCAAGGGAGGTCTGCCATCCCCATCCGGACAGCGAGAGGGCCGCTGCGACACCGTGGCCGTCTGTTACGTGTGAAGCCACGGCCTGAAGTCTCTCTAGTGGCGGAGAGCGTGAGAGGGGCGGCCGGGAAGGATCGCGCCCAGTTGCGTGCAGCGGATTGGGCCCACCCACGCTCATTGATCCCTGGTGGCCCGACTGGGGCCTTCCTCCCTGGCTCCTGGAGGATGAGAGGGCGCGCAGGAGTGTTGGAGGGGCCTCAGAGCCTACCTGTTGTCTCCTTCCCATGCCAGAGCAGGTGCTGCGCCTCGGTGTGCGGGAAGAGGGCTCCCTGACTTTTTTGGAGTACACCCCCAGCGGATCGTGAAGGGTGCGCAGCACACGGGGAGAGAGGCACCCCTGCAACGCGGACGTGCTTGCCCCCTCAGCTACAGGTGGACCCATGGGCAAGACTCTACTACGGCAGCGGGTTCCCCTACAACAGAGGGGCCTGGAGAGCGGGGGCCTGACACTGCGGAGCGCCTGACATACTACCCTGATCCTTCGGAGGAGTGCCCCAACCTTGAACCATGACTGACACCGTGGCCACTATAACCAGTCTGTATCAATAGCACCCCCCCGGGTGCACCTCACCCCATCACCTGCGGCCAGGACTGGAGACTCGCACTGGGCCTGGGCCTAGTGACGATGGGCCCCAGATGGAGTGTGAGTGACGTCTAAAGTTCAACCGGCCCACTGGCACCTGTGAGGAGAGACCACCCTACCACTCCTGAGTGCCCTTGCGGCTACTTGGCTCCTTCTCTGTAGGCACTATCTTAGCACCAGCCCTACTTAACTGAGCACTGAAAGAGGCCCCTGTGCTGGAGTTCCCGGCAATAGTGGAACGATACCGTCGCCCACACAGCCATGACATAGCCCTGTTGCTATGAGGATATTCTGAGATCCTCCCAGGGGCCCCTTCTCCTCGGGGGCAATGCCAAGCAGGAAATCATCAGGCAAACATTCCCGTCAACTGCTATTCTCCAAGGCTATTGTGCAACCAAACCCCATGGCTGCACAGGTGACCCCCTCCTTGCTCCGTGACCTCACTAGCCGACACCCACGCAGTCGATGCCACTGACCGCATACTGCAGGAAATCACCTGGGTGGGGTGGCACTTGGAGGCAATGAACTTAAAGATTTCTGACCTCTCCACAGCCTCTAAATCCATACGGGCAGATATAGCCTGTTTCCAAGTGATGGTAACGGACCTGGATCAGCGCCTCACGACCCTCGAGGATCACATTGCGGCATTGCCAGAGTGGGACACGGAGATGCAGTCCCTGCGGGCAAAGATCACTGACTTGGAGGACAGGAGCTGGAGGGACAACATCTGCTTTTTTGGCACACCAAACACAAATAAGGCTCCAATATCAAAGTCTTTCTTAAAACCTTCCTCCCTGAGCTCACAGGCCTGGATTTCTCCCCTCAATTAGAGTTTCAAAGGGATCACAGAATTGGCCCTCTACATAAAGCAACCTCTGGACGGCCTCGTCCCATTATCGCCTGCTTTCTCCATCACGAGCAGGTCCGCCAAGTCATCTCAACGGCCAGATCTCAGGGTCCGCACTGCCTTGAGGGTCATGAGATACGGGTGTCAGAGGACTTCTCAAGGGTAACAAATGAGAGGTGGAAAGCATTCTTGGCCCTGCGACCGCAACTCATGAAGTTGGACATAAAATTTGGCCTTTTTGAACCTGCTCGTATGTGGATTACCCACAATGGTAAATCAAGAGACTTCCTTGAACCTGTGGACCTTAGCTCCTTTCAGGATGACCTTGCTCTGCACCCCATGGCTATATCCCAGCACACCCTGGACCTGGCTCCCCTACCTTGAATGATCCTCCCTCAGTTTCTATTTCTCAACATCACCCACTTCACAGAAGAGGGGCAGGACCTACGATCGCCAGCTGAAATCACAGGAAGGCAGAGAACATGCTCTTCAAGCAGTGATTGCTCACACCCAGGAACAAGGCAGAGACAAATCCAGAACCTCCCTTGTTGAAGTAAGCCTCAGCAAGGCCTACTAGTGCAAGGGGTTCACCTTACTCTGCACAAAGTCCTCAGACCATGTAGGAAGAAGTTGGCACAGAAACTGAAATAAAAGACAAAGGCGGTCATTCCTACCCTGGCGGTAGGTTAGGGTACCGCGGATGCACCGCCAACAGGTTGGCGGTGCATCCAGGGCAATTCTGACCGCGGCGGTACAGCTTGCAGCGCCGCCATGGGGATTCCGACCCCCATACCGCCATCCTGTTCCTGGCAGTTTCGGCCGCCAGGAACAGGATGGCGGTATGGGGTGTTGTGGGGCCCCTGGGGGCCCCTGCAGTGCCCATGCCAGAGGCATGGGCACTGCAGGGGCCCCCGTAAGAGGGCCCCACTTTGAATTTCAGTGTCTGCTTAGCAGACACTGAAATTCGCGACGGGTGCTACTGCACCCGTCGCACCCCTTCCACTCCGCCGGCTCCATACGGAGCTGGCTTCCTCGTGGAAGGGTGTTTCCCACTGGGCTGGCGGGCGGCCTTTTGCCGGTCGCCCGCCAGCCCAGTGGGAAACCCAGAATGACCGCCGTGGTCTTGTGACCGCGGTACGGTCTTCTGGCGGTTCCCGCTTGGCGGCCGGCTCCCGCCGCCCGCCAAGCTTAGAATCAGGGCCAAAGTTTATTAACCTCATCAGGTGGTACTACAGTTCAAACAGCCCCCTTCGGTAATGTTTGGAGTAGCACACTGAACTGAGAGATCATGGTCCTTTTATACCCAGTCAGGGGCTAAAATGAGGTGGTACAATTATAGAAGCAAGACTTCTATACATATAAGGTCATGTGGAAATGCACAGTCGACAGGTAGAAGGAGCTAACAATTTTCAAGGACTAACAGCTGCAGACCTTACTGAGCATGTGCGAAGTGGGAGATGCTAAATATAACTTGTCACTAGGCAGATTTTCAAGAGTAGTTAACAGAAAGGTAGGACAGAGCACATGGTGAGCACATGGCAGCATGTGGCAGAGAAAATGGCTGCCATGAATACAAAATGGATTCCGCAAAATGTTCACAATAGTTACTAAATACAAGATGTCTTCTGCTAATGCTTAATCTAATCGCTGCTAAACTACAACACCATGAAACCGATGCCAACCACGGAACACCCGCAGCGCTGAACTTCCAGGCACACCGAGAGTCTTCGTCCTACAATTTGCAGCATGTGCCTTCCTGTGGGACAGCTAAGTGTCTTACTCACCTACCTCCATTGCTACCTTCCTTTGTTGTGGTGGGAATGACCATTGTTGTAGTTCTTGTTATATTGCTACTGTTGGTATTGTATTCCCCTACGCATTGAACTGCTCCTGCACCTGGCTCACGGGACATACCCAGTCATCTCTGGAGTCTCACCTCAGGCGGGGCTTTTGGGATGAAGTGTGAGCAACCTGACTCATGTTTCCCCCTATGTCTCTAGTTGCAATTTATCCTGGCTAGTTTGTTCACTGTTAATAGTACTGTATGAAATATTTTGTCTTTATCACATGGTCTGACTTCTGTTGAGGGACGCGGACCCGCCTCTTGGCGCCTCTTGATATCACCCTCCTTAATGAAGCTTCTCCACCAGCCATATTGGTCCTCGACCACTGCGGACCATGGCCCCCTGGAGGCTCTGCCATGTAGTCCAACTTGGGAGCCTGCGTTGCCCACCCTATATCACCCTGGGAAGATCTCTGGGCGGCACACACTGCAGGCCCCCTCGCACCACGCTCCCCGGGTCCCTCGACCCAAACCATCCCAATTTAATCCACCCTACATGCCCTCCCATCGTGCTACCTCTGCAAACCCCAGCTCGAAGTTTTGGGCCCCTTACCCCCTTCTTTAGTACTCTTCACACGGCTGACTAGAAATATCTCTGCAGCGGCCCCGTGGTTTCTCTCCGGCGCCATCGGCCCTAGTGTTGTAGTCGCCCTTTTTTTCTAACCTGTGACGAACTAAGACGCACCCATTTGTCTCAGTTCTCAGTCCTACCACAGGTTCCCTCCATGCTCCTCTCTCAGTTCAGTCCCCTGACGCACTATGCTCCTCCACACGCTTTACCTCTACCATGCTGCAATGTACCATCCAGTGCTGTACCCCCCTGGTTGTTTGCTGTCGGTGGCCCCTTCGGGCCTCCCCCCCTTTTTGTCCGCTCTCCCTCGCGCTCGTCCGGCGCACGGGCCATGCAGGTTCCGACCAGCAGTTCAACAGGGCTCCCGGTAGTGAGGAATTTGCCTTGTCTGCTATAGACCCCAGCTCCGTGTTTCTTTTTTGTATCCCTCGATTCTTATTCTTTTCTCCCCACCTTCCCTATCTAACTCCCTCTTCACTCCCTTTTATCCTATCTTATACCTTCTGAGTTTGCTCGCTTGTACCCTGCCCCCCATCAGACCGTGAATATACTTTTGTCTCTCCAGTTCACGGGACCCAATCCAGACTAGACTATTTCCTCGTCACCCATCGGCTGTTGAATACGATTAGGGTGTCCAAGATTCTACTCGCCACACTGTCTGACCACTCCCCAGTCTTATTGGCCCTGGAGTTGGGGCTGGCTTCTCTTGGACGTAAGCCATGGCATCTCCAAACTTCCAGATATCGGACACCGAAGGGGAAAGAGCAGCTTAGATCCCACGTTGCCACTTGTCTCCTCAATAACAAGGGTTTGGTCTCCTCGCCCCAATTGATGTGGGCTGCAGCGAAGGAGACAATCCGAGGTCAGTTCATGAGGGATGCTGCCATTGCCAACACCCAGAGACGCGACAAGCAGCGAGCTCTGGAAGACTGTATAGCCCAGACTACTTGTGAATATACCATAACTCCCTCCCCATCCATCCGACATCGCCTGGAACAGGCAAAAATTGAGCTTAATGTCCACTTTACATCAAGCGCAGAATACATGTTACAGCGATTGAGAGGTCGCCACTATGAGCACGGACGGAGTGAAGGCGGGACGACTGCTGCCCACTTAACTCTGCCAACCAGAGGCGGTGCTGGCCATCCTGGCCTTGCATAGCACAGACGGCACGCTTATTACACATCCGAGGCAATCGTGGACGTGGTTGGTCGCTTCTATCAGACTTTCTACACCCCCAAAACGGTGGAAGACCAGGATAAGTTGACCGCCTTCTTTGAGAAGGCAGTTATACCCTGTTACTCTGAGGATGGCAGGGCTCTTCTGGAGGGGGACATCAGTAAAGAGGAGATCCGGCATGCAATAGCCAAACTTCCTTATCATAAGGTCCCTGGACTGGATGGATTCTTGACAGAATTCTATAAATGGACGGGGCAGATATAGCAGATGCCTTATATGAGGCCTTCCGTGGGGCAGACCAGACAGGGTCTTTACATCCCCTCTCCAACAAAGTTTCTATTATAGTATTACCCAAACCTGGTAAGGACCCTCTCCTTTCAGCAGTTACAGCCGCATATCCCTCCTCAATGGGGATGTCAAAATACTGGCGGGAATTTTAGAGGTCCGCCTCAAGAAGGTCATTCCATCTCTTGTCCATCATACGCAATTTGGCTTTGTACCCGGACGTTCTTCCAGGAACCATCTACGCACGCTGCTCCACGCTCTTTGGGCGACACAAGACTCCCGGAAGGCAGACCTTGCCCTTTCCCTGGACATTCGATCGGATAGAGTGGTGGTACCTCTTTGAAACTCTAAAACGATTTGGGCTCGGAACCAGCTTTATTAATAGGGTGCGTTTGCTATATGACTTACCGACAGCACAGGTCAATTGTGGTGGGTTCCTCTCCAACATCTTTTCTATTAGGAAGGGGACCCGCAGGGCTGTCCCTTGTCGCTGTTACTATTCCTACTAGCTGTCGAACCATTAGTAGCAGCGTTCCGCAGATCGTGTCTCATTATCGGAGTATCCATTCCTGGTGGCTGCGCCACCATTTACTTATATGCTAACGATATCCTACTCACCCTCACTGAATTAACTATATCCTTGCCGGCTCTCTGTACCATTTTATCTGACTTTGAACTCATCTCAGGTTACTGGATCATTTGGGAAAAGAGCGAAGCATTGCCCTTATCCAGTGTAACAGTTAGCACGTCCGCACAGGGCTTCCCAGTGAAGTGGAAGCAGTCATGTCTTCAATATCTGGGCATCTACATTAACAGAAGATTGGAGAAAATGGTGGCTGACAACCTGGACCCACTGCTTGCCAGTATGAAACGGGATTTTGGTAAATGGGAACATTTGTGCCTGTCTATGTGGGTAGAGCACAGGCGGTGCTCATGGTGACCCTACAGAGATTCCTGTACGTTCTAGGTATGCTGCCTCTGCAGATCCCCCTAACTCTTCTAAGAGAGATAGACCGTCGCATCCGAGCCTTTGCTTGGGGGTGGTTGCGTCCACGGTTGCCCAGGACTGCATTACTCTTCAGACGCGAGCACGGAGGGCTAGGTCTCCCCTCAGTAGAACACTACGCCTTAGCATTACACCTCTCTCAGTTGGTCTTCCTTCTTGCGGGAGTACGGGATCGGCCGCGATGGGTTGAGGTGGAACGAACGCTCTTGCACTCCCTACCGGGAATCAATGTGCTCTACAACACAGGACCTGGTCCCCCTCGGCTAATCAATCCCAGGATCAGAGCCATGCGGAACTCCTGGCGGCAAGCACACCGCTTATTGGAAGTGGACCCCCTGATTCATGACCGAGTACCACTCTGGGGCAACAGGAGTTTTCTGATAGGGGGGAAAACTATAGTTTGGGAGGAGTGGCGTTCGAAGTGCCTCCTACGATTTGATGAACTTCTGATTGAGGGCAGATTGAAGTCTTTCACTGAGCTTTGGGAGGAATTCGATCCGCCCGCACATCACTCGTGGCGCTTTCTACAGCTCAAACACTGTCTTGGGAGATGCATGGAGATGCCCCCTGGCGACTCTCTCAATCCCCAGTACTCCCCTACTTGGAAACCTGGGGTCTCCTTCGGGGAGTCATACCGGGAATTCATGCACTATTGAACCACCATCTATTCTCCCTTCCCCTATTGATCTCCCTCAAAGATAAGTGGCAGACGTGCCTTCAGACTGAATACGAGTTGGAGGACTGAGCAGAACTAATTGTGGCAAGAGACCGCAGAGCTCAGGAGGCTCGCTTGAAATTTAGGGGGTCATTACAACATTGGCGGTAAAAGTAGCTTACCGCCGTACAGAAGACCGCCAACACACCGCAGCGGCCGTGGAAATCCGCCACAGCTATTATGACCCACAGCACGGAATCCGCCAAAATTCAGAGACCCACACAAGTCCACCACACCAAAGGTCAGTGATAAACTGGCGAAAACAAAACCTCCACCGTCACGCCAACAGAAATACGCCCACACTATCACGAATCCACACGGCGGTCTTTCAACCGCGATATTCCATTGGCGGTACACACCGCCGCGCTCAAAATACACACACATCTACAAAGCACAGCCACATTGGACAATTCCAAAAACACACAAATTATACACATACACACACCACTCCCACACATCCAATACAATATAAAACATACACCCACATCACCCACAAACCCTTACGACCACAAATCACGAACGAAAGCCAGAGAGAGACACCACAAGCAACAACACTAGCAACACTAACAACTAATTGGGGACCTCAGGACAGTCGGTTCCCCACACCCAGTCACAGGCCACTACAGAGCTTCCCCCCTCTTGAAACACCAGCACAGCACCCATACCTCCATCCCCAGGACACGTCAATCAGCAGTGTGTCCACCACTACAGGGAACCCAGGCTAACCCACCACCCCACACAACAGCAGGGACCTGGGGGCAGTGGTTGTGGGCACACGGTTCAGGGGACGAAGGCCCAGGAACACAGGGGAACTGGGAGGGCTGCTGTGCGACAGGGGGCGGACAGGCCCAGGGAACCCACTCTCCACGAGGCCCTCTCCTCCATCATGGAAGCCTACCACCACTACCAGGAGACGATGGCAACGGTACTGGCCAAGTTTCAGGAGACCCAGCACCTGCAGGAGGAACAGTATATGGGCTTCAGGGAGGAACTCAGAACCATCAATTCCACCCTGGGCACCATTGTAGGGGTGCTGAAGGAAGTACTCAACACCAGGAGGGAGACTGTGGCACAACAAGGGACCCATGACACTAGCATGGACGGTGAACTGCCCACCACCTCCGCCGGTGCTAGTGGACAGGACGCCCCACCACAGGACCACCACACCAGCACGCTACCCCCTGCAGAGGGAGAACCACCTCGCAAACGGTCCCTGAGATTCAGGAACAAGACAGAGAATGATGCCAAGACCCCCGCCAAGAAATGAGACCACCCTGATTGTCATCCTACTGTCCCACTTTGTCACCCTGTCCATACTTAAACTGCCCCAGCTCCACTTCCTATGCCCATATGGTCAATACACCTGTGAGACTAATAGACTGGACTCTGCCATGGACATTCCTCCGCCATCACCCCTCACCATTTTGCTACCCCCTCCAATTTTGAGCACTAAAATAAACACCCTTAAAGCACAAAACAATCTGGAGTCAGTCTGTGATTTCGGAATACTGTATTAGCAATAACTGTGGCAAAAAGCTCTTACATTTGTAATGTCAACATACCTATGTCACACAGCTCTAGTCCATGAGGAATCAAAGCAGATGTCACACTGTTGGACCCAGATCTGTGAAATCGTAAGGGAAAGTGAAAACTCAGTGACCATACACTGGTTGAAAAAGACAGACAGTAGAGAGGTAGTAGTGTTTAAGTACATGTAGTAGGCAGGTTTGTATCCTTACCTGTGTTTCACTGGAAATATTGCTGGATCACTGAGTCCCTGTTGTACATATCTTCTTCCTCTGCTTCCTCGTCTTCACTGTCCACAGGCTCCACAGCTGCAACAACACCGCCATCTGGACCATCCTCCTGCAGAAAGGGCACCTGTCGTCGCAAAGCCAAGTTGTGAAGCATACAGCAGGCCATGATGATCTGGCATACCTTCTTTGGTAAGTAGAATAGGGATCCACCTGTCATATGGAGGCTCCACAGGATGTAAGCGTCATGCACTGAGCCAGGGAACATGGCATTCACATGGGAGATGTACTGGTCTGCCAAACATACCATCTGTACATTCATCGAATGATAACTCTTCCTGTTTCTATACACCTGTTCACTCCTGTGGGGGGGGACCAAAGCCACATGGGTCCCATCAATGGCACCTATGATGTTGGGGATATGTCCCAGGGCATAGAAATCACCTTTCACTGTAGGCAAATCCTCAACCTGAGGGAAAACGATGTAGCTCCGCATGTGTTTCAGCAGGGCAGACAACACTCTGGACAACGCGTTGGAAAACATAGGCTGGGACATCCCTGATGCTATGGCCACTGTTGTATGAAATGACCCACTTGCAAGGAAATGGAGCACTGACAGCACCTGCACTTGAGGGGGGATTCCTGTGGGATGGCGGATAGCTGACACCCGGTCTGGCTCCAACTGGGTACACAGTTCCTGGATTGTGGCACGGTCAAGCCTGTATGTGATGATAACATGTCTTTCCTCCATTGTAGACAGGTCCACCAACGGTCGGTACACCGGAGGATGCCGCCATCTCCTCACATGTCCCAGCGGACGGTGCCTATGAGGGACAAAAGCGAGCACAGAGTCAAACAACTCAGAGGTACGTACCCACAGCTTACACAGAACACCATTCATACTCAAAAAGTGGCCTGTATGTTAGTTGAGTCTAGGCCTAGGTATGTGTGACGCAGTTGAAAATGAAGCCATGTGGGCCCCTGAAATGGCGGCTGCCTGACCTCTAAAGTGGGACAATGGGATGTGAGGTAACTGCGCTGGCGTTGTACACCATCGCGGTAGGCGGTCGAAGACCACGGCGCAATGCTGCATTGGTTAACATTGGACCCTATGGGTCCCAGGAGCCAATGACGATGCACGCCGGCGGTGACGGTACGCACTGCCGCGGACGTGACCGCCATTTTCTATCTGTTCAATCACTCGATACCTGATCTTCGACAGGAGAGGACCTACACTGCAAGTGCTGCTGTGACCTCGGTCTGGAAGAGACAATGGCTCGAGTGTCTGGGGAAAGGGCCCCTGCCTTCACATCGGAGGAGTTGCAGAAACTCGTGG
Source organism: Pleurodeles waltl (assembly GCF_031143425.1). Classification (NCBI taxonomy): domain Eukaryota; kingdom Metazoa; phylum Chordata; class Amphibia; order Caudata; family Salamandridae; genus Pleurodeles; species Pleurodeles waltl. Next base: position 1,220,800,517 of record NC_090444.1, read on the forward strand.
ACGGGGTCCTCCCCCAGTACACGGTACTCTACGGTCCTCCAGACAAACAGGTAAGTACTGGGAGCAACGGTGCAGTTGCTAATTACTTTCTCTTTCCCCTGTACAAATCATGTAGGTCAGCGCCCACCAGAAAAAACATATTTGGCATGCCATCGCCAAGGACGTCCGGACCCTGGGGGTCTACCACAGACGGTGCAGTTGATAATTACATTCTCTTTCCCCTGTACAAATCATGTAGGTCAGCACCCACCAGAAAAAACATATTTGGCGTGCCATCGCCAAGGACGTCCGGACCCTGGGGGTCTACCACAGACAGAGCACCCACTGCCGGAAAAGATGGGAGGACATTCGCCGCTGGAGCAAGAAGATGGCGGAGGCTCAGCTGGGGATGGCCTCCCAACGTGGGAGGGGTGCCCGTCGCACCATGACCCCCCTGATGTTCAGGATCCTGGTGGTGGCGTACCCGGAGTTGGATGGGCACTTGAGGGCATCACAGCAGCCACAAGGGAGTGAGTACACTCACATTCTGCTGCTTTGCATGCAGTGGAGGGGTCTGGGTGGTGGAGGTGGGCTGTGGGTTTCCCTAGGCCAGGGGCGAGTTCCGTAGGCAAGGTCCCTCCGTAAGGCAGGCCATGTGGCACCCCACCTCTTTAGAGTGACAACTACACCTAGTCATGCCCCTGTGTCATCTGTGTGTGCAGATATCGTCCATAGTCTAGTAGGCCATTTCCCAGGGATTGAACAGTGGAGCCCAAGAGCGCTGCGTAGTGCAAGGGGCTTCTGTGTCTGTCGTGTCCGCCAACGGTAGCGGTAATGCATGCACTCATCATGTCTTTCTTCTGTCGTCCCCCCCCTTTTTGTGGTCTCCCTGTTCTTGTGTGCATTAGCATCATCAGGCGGAGGAGCAGTGGCACCGGAACTCCAGGGGGCTGCATCCCACATGGCCATGGAGGGCCACACTACGGAATCGGACTTCACCACTGTGACGTAGGGCGAGGGGAGCTCCACGGCAGGGACAGGAGCTGAGACCAGTGACACAGACTTGTCCTCTGATGGGAGCTCCCTTGTGGTGGCAGCAACATCTGTGCCACCCCCATCTACAGGTACAGCCGCCACCCCCCCTTCCAGCACCGCCCTCCCAGCAGCCCCTCAGCCTTCGCCCTGTGCCAGCTCACCCAGGAGGGTGGGCATCACCTTCGCCCCAGGCACCTCAGGCCCTGTCCCAGTCACCCCTGCTGCCCTCAGTGACCTCCTCAGGTCCCTCACTGTTGGGCAGTCTACCATTTTGAATGCCATCCAGGGTGTATAAAGGCAGTTGCAACAAACCAATGCATTCCTGGAGGGCATTCATTCTGGTCAGGCAGCCCTTCAGTGAGCTTTTCAGACTCCCTGTGTCTAGCCTCCCCCCTCCAACTTCCTCCACCCAGACCCAATCCCCTGTACCTCAGCCTATCCCAAGCACACCTGCAGACCAGCATGCACACACGTCAACACACAAGGGAAGCTCAGGCAAACATAAGCACCACACATCCCACAGGCACTCACGCAAGTATCACACACATGCAGACATACAAACATCCACTGCCTCCACTATGACCCCCTCCTCCTCATCTCCCTCCTCCCTCCCTGTCTCGTCTACACTCACACCTGCATGTACTACCTCTACAGCCACTACGTCCCTCTCCAGCACACCCTCCACCACACCCCGCTCACGTGCAGTCACCACCCTCACTACCATTCACACGTCCCCTGTGTCCTCTCCCAGTGTGTCTGCGAAGCCCCCTCCCAAGATACACAAACGCAGGCACACACCCACCCAACAGCCATCCACCTCACGACAGCCTCCAGCGCATGCACCTTCACCCAAAGTCACCAAACGAACACCTCCTACAACCACCACCTCTTCCTCCATTCCCAAACCCCCTCCAGCTACCTGTCCCAGTGTGTCAAAAAAACTTTTCCTGTCCAACCTTGACCTCTTTCCCACACCTCCCCCACCCCGTCCATCTCATAGGGCCTGAACTAGCACCTCAGCCACAACATCTCCGGGACCAGTGGTGCCTGTAGTCACCGGAATCTGGAGTGCTCTGGCCACCTGGACAGCCAGTGTGGCACAGAGCCACAGCACAGACAGTCCCCCACCTGTGAAGCATCAGAAGTTGGCCAGTGCCCGGCGGGAGAGGGGGAAGACTCCAGCCACCAAAGCCGCTCCCAGGGGTCCCGGTGGGAGTGTGGAGTCAGCTGTGACACCTTCCAAGGTGGGGAAGGGCCACAAGAAACCCGGCAAGTCTGGGAAGAGCAGCACGGTGGAGAAGACCGCCATCATCCTCGCTGCCCAGAAGGCCACCGCCAACACCAGCCCAGCTGCCCAGGAGGCCACCGCCACCAGCCCAGCTGCCCAGGAGGCCACCGCCAGCACTAGCCCAGCTGCCCAGGAGGCCACCGCCAACACCAGCCCAGCTGCCCAGGAGGCCACCAGCCCAGCTGCCCAGGAGGCCACTGCCAGCACCTACCCAGCTGCCCAGGAGGCCACTGCCAGCACCAGACCAGCTGCCCAGGAGGCCACCGCCAGCACAAGCCCAGCTGCCCAGGAGGCCACCGCCAGCACAAGCCCAGCTGCCCAGGAGGCCACCGCCACCAGCCCAGCTGCCCAGGAGGCCACCGCCAGCACCAGCCCCGCTGCACGGGAGGCCACCGCCAGCACCAGCCCAGCTGCCCGGGAGGCCACCGCCACCAGCCCAGCTGCCCAGGAGACAACCGCCAGCATCAGCCCAGCTGCCCAAGAGGCCACCGCCAGCACAAGCCGCCAGCACCAGCCCAGCTGCCCAGGAGGCCACCGCCAGCACCAGCCCAGCTGGGCCATGAAGGACCGCCAGCACAAGCCCCGCTGGGCCATGAAGGACCGCCAGCAAAAGCCCCGCTGGGCCATTAAGGACCGCCAGCAAAAGCCCTGCTAGGTCATGAAGGACTGCCAGCAAAAGCCCCCCCACCTGTGAAGCATCAGAAGTTGGCCAGTGCCCGGTGGGAGAGGGGGAAGACTCCAGCCGCCAAAGCCACTCCCAGGGGTCCCGGTGGGAGTGTGGAGTCAGCTGTGACACCTTCCAAGGTGGGGAAGGGCCTCAAGAAACCCGGCAAGTCTGGGAAGAGCAGCACGGTGGAGAAGACCGCCATCATCCCCGCTGCCCAGGAGGCCACCGCTAACACCAGCCCAGCTGCCCAGGAGGCCACCGCCACCAGCCCAGCTACCCAGGAGGCCACCGTCAGCACCAGCCCAGCTGCCCAGGAGGCCACCGCCAACACCAGCCCAACTGCCCAGGAGGCCACCAGCCCAGCTGCCCAGGAGGCCACTGCCAGCACCTACCCAGGTGCCCAGGAGGCCACAGCCGCCAGCCCAGCTGCCCAGGAGACCACCGCCAGCACCAGCCCAGCTGCCCAGGAGGCCACTGCCACCAGGAGGCCACTGCCAGCACCAGCCCAGCTGCCCAGGAGGCCACCGCCAGCACCAGCCCAGCTGCCCGGGAGGCCACCACCAGCACCAGCCCAGCTGCACGGGAGGCCAGCACCAGCCCAGCTGCCCGGGAGGCCACCGCCACCAGCCGAGCGGCCCAGGAGGCCACCGCCAGCACCAGCCCAGCTGCCCACGAGGCCACCGCCAGCACAAGCCCAGCTGCCCAGGAGGCCACCGCCAGCACAAGCCCATCTGCCCAGGAGGCCACCGCCAGCACCAGCCCAGCTGCCCAGGAGGCCACCGTCAGCACCAGCCCAGCTGCCCAGGTGGCCACCGCCAGCACCAGATCAGATGGGCCATGAAGGACCGCCAGCACAAGCCCCGCTGGGCCATGAAGGACCGCCAGCAAAAGCCCAGCTGGGCCGTGAAGGACCGCCAGCAAAAGCCCCGCTGGGTCATGAAGGACCACCAGCAAAAGCCCTGCTGGGTCATGAAGGTCCGCCAGCAGCTGAGTCCCTGCAATGGAGACCGCCGCCTCAAGCACCGCTGAACAGGGCACCGCCGTCTCAAGCACCACTGAACAGGGCACCACCGTCTCAAGCACTGCTGAACAGAGCACCGCCGTCTCAAGCACCGCTGGCCCATGAGCGCCAAGGGCACTGACGCTACTGAGTGCGTCACGGGGTGAATGAAGCACTCTGGGCACCATACCCCCTCCAGAACCAGTGGAGAATCACATCCACTGCCTCTGTCCTTGGCAGGATAAAGCACTCTGGGCACAAGGCCCCCTCCAGAACCATTGGAAAGATACATCCCCTACCTCTGTCCGTGGCAGGATGAAGCACACTGGTTACCATGCCCCCTCCAGAACCAGTGGAGAGATACATCCACTACCTCTGTCCTTGGCAGGATGAAGCACTCTGGGCACCATGCCCCCTCCAGAACCAGTGGAGAGATCCATCCACTACCTCTGTCCTTGGCAGGATGAAGCACTCTGGGCACCATGCCCCCTCCAGAACCAGTGGAGAGATACATCCACTACCTCTGTCCTTGGCAGGATAAAGCACTCTGGGCACAAGGCCCCCTCCAGAACCAGTGGAGAGATCCATCCACTACCTCTGTCCTTAGCAGGATTAAGCACTCTGGGCACCATGCCCCCTCCATAACCAGTGGAGAGATACATCCACTACCTCTGTCCTTGGCAGGATAAAGCACTCCTGGCACAAGGCCCCCTCCAAAACCAGTGGAGAGATCCATCCACTACCTCTGTCCTTGGCAGGATAAGGCACTCTGGCCACCACGCCCCCTCCAGAACCAGTGGAGACTGTTATCCACTTGAGAGACTGTGGCTTTGCACTCCCCAGGATTGAACAGTGGGCAAGCCACCCACTGTAGAGACTTGAGAGACTGTGGCTTTGCACTCCCCAGGATGGAACAGTGGGCAAACCACCCACTGCAGAGACTTGAAAGACTGTGGCTTTGCACTCCCCATTATGGAACGGTGGGCAACCCACCCACTGTAGAGACTTGAGAGACTGTGGCTTTGCACTCCCCAGGATGGAACAGTGGGCAACCCACCCACTGTAGAGACTTGAGAGACTGTGGCTTTGCACTCCCCAGGATTTAACAGTGGGCATGTGGCCCCCTCGTGGATTTGGTGTAATGCACTCAAGCGGCTGAGGTGCCGCCCCTTTCCCTCCCCCTGAGGTGTCTGTTTAGTTGCTCTCTGATGCCCCTGCAGTGTTCTCTCCGTCATGGTCGGGGATCTTGTGTGGGCGTCGCCCATATCGTGTGGTCCCAGTGTTCCACGGACTTAATTGGAGCACTACCTGGTTTACTATGCTTGGTATATATTTTGTAAATGGAGTATATGTATATTTCTGCCTACTTGATTTTAATATATTACAATGGTTACACTCATTTTCTATTGTCTTTGCATTCTTCCGGGGGGTTTGGGGGCTGTAACTGTGATGTATTAATATGCATTAGTGTGTGTGTTGTAGTGGGTGGGGGTGTTGCGTGTTGCGTGTGTGTGTCCCTGTTTTTTCCCTCCCCCCTCCCCTGTGTCGTAGGTGCAGTACTCACTGTGGTCTTCACCACCGGCGTTCGTGCTCCTGGTAGAGGAGCAGGAAGACTATCGCAGGTAGAATTTGGAGTTCCGGCTCCATGGTGTCCTCGTTCCTCGTGGGGTGTGTAGAGGTGAGCGTTTTCCCTTCGGAATTCCTGTTTCCGCCATGTTTTTATCCGCAATGAATCTGAAAAAGGTGGCGGATTGGCCTGTCATAATAGTGTGGGCGGTACATTGTCTCCCGCCTGTCTGTTGGCGGTGACCACCGCGCTGTTTGTTTGTACCGCCGTGGCGGTCTGAGTGTTAAAGTGGCTGTCTTTGTTGGCGGTTTCCACCACGGTCGTAATTGCAATTTTATTACCACCGGCCTGTTGGCGGTCTTACCGCCGCTTTAACACCGTCCGCCAGGGTTGTAATGACCACCTTAGTCTCTTCAAGACGCTACACGATTGGTACTGGACCCCCCCAGAAGCTGCGTTCTGCAGGGTTGCTGTCTCACGCCTCCTGCTGGCAATGTCCCCATGCCCGCTGCAATTTGCCTCACTGCCCTGTCGTCCAACCTTTCTGGCGGTCGGTAGGGTGTACCCTGAGGGAGGAAGTACCCTTACCGCTCTCCCTCACCCCTTCTCTCTTATTGCTGCATGATACCAGCGATCTGTACGACCTCCCCCGACCACGGCAACCTTTACTACACACAACATTGGCCACTGCCAAAGTGTGTATCCTCAGACATTGGCGCTCAGAAACCACCCCCTCCCATGGGAAATAGATCACTGCAATGTATCAAGCTGCCTCCCATGAACGACTCATTTACAGCCTCCAGGACAAGGTGGATGTGTTACTTCAGACATGGGCACCCTTCCTCTCAGCACCAGAGGGCTGAGCGCTCCCTCACTGATGACTTGTTCCAAGATGCATTGCGGTAATTCCCTTGTTTGGGAGCCACATTCACACATACCAACACATTACCCGACCCTCCCGTTCAGTTTTAGCTGCGTATAGGCACACATCTGCGCCTGGGCCTGACTCTATTTTCCCATGGGTAGGTTTCCCTTTCCTCTCTCCACCCCTCTTGCCACCACTCTCTCCCCCACACTTCCATTGAATACACACCCTCGACCTCACCCCTCCTTCCTTCCCCCCCGACTACCACCCTCGGTCACTTTCACTCTCACCTTCACTTTCCCTTTTGCGTTCACTTTCACTGTCACCTCCACTACTACAATTTTCTCCCCTTTCCCTAGTGTACACACGTGCCTGGATACGTTCTGTTGCTTCTCGTTATCCCCCATGTTCCTTTCTTCTCTCCCCACCTCTTCCCACTCTCCCTTATCACCACTGCGCCCCATGTCAACCTCTTGTACTTACCCCCGTGGCACATGATGAGGCCGGCGCGGACCCTCTGCTTTGCTCAGTCCTTCCCTTTCTCCCCCCGGACTCATCCCACTACCCTACGTCCCGATCCCCTCCATCGCCCATGTGCACTACTCCCCTCTCCCTCTGCTCTCTTACGTGCACTCTGCCGACTCTCCCTTCATCTTTGAACCTACCCCCCACATCCCTTTCCTTCCCTCTTCCATCGGTTCGTTCATCAAACCTCCCTGTTACAGTGGGTAGGTGATAAGAAGACCTCTGAGACTCCAGTGAATAATAGGGTGTATTTATTTTTAGTTCAGATAGTGTTCACAGGGCTTTAGTATCTTTTAGTCCGTAATCTCTCTCTTCTGTCTTGTCTCCCCAGCTCCCTTCTTGACTGGTGACGATCCTCTGGTTAGACTCCCCGACGCACTGGAAAGGAACGAAAGGGAAGGTAAGTCAGGGTATGTATTTATATAGATCGTACTAACGATAGATAAGAAGGGGAAGAGAGAGAGAGAGAGAGAGAGAGAGAGAGAGAGAGATATATAGGTCCCGGGTGAGAGCGTGGTCAGGCAAGGAAGATATTTAGTGAAGACAGTCACCCTCTGTGTCTTGCCTTATAGAATGGTTTCTGATGTTCTATTCCTTTCTTCTCCCTTCACCTTCCCACCCCCTCCCAGCTGCTCCCCTCTATATTCACCTCCTCACCGTCCCTGCCCTTTCCCCTCCAGTCCCCTTTCTCTCGTTTTTACAATCGGTAGTCCTTTAGAAAGGACCGTACCTTGCTTAGCCACGCCCCTCCTGGGACGTGGCGGCTTCCGAGCTTCTCCTCCCTCTGTTCCGGGTCCTCCAGTTGTTCTGCGTTCCTGGAAACGTCCGTGAGCGCCACTCGGATGCCGGAGCTGTGTTGGAAGATAACCGGCTACACTCCCTCTCTACCATCCTGGTTCTTTCTTCCCGTTATCGTCTCATGTCCTCCATCCTCACGGTCCCGTGGTATTGCCACATTCTCCTTAAATGGACACCCACATATGACCCCCCAATCTTCTCTTTCAGCATGGAGAGGCTAAGAGTGCTCTGGAGGTACGGAATGTCAAACTGCGGTACCCTCCCTACCTAGCCTGCTCTAGTCCTGCTAAACCCATCCAGACCCTGACAAAGGGTAACTGAGTTTTGGGAGGTTCTGGGGGGGGCAGTCGACGGTGCTCTACCCGGATTCCCAGAGTTCTTGCCCCCACTACAGCTTGGACATGGGTTGAGATACAGGCGGTGTTACACACTGTGTTTAGACCACCAATTCCTGCTGCTTCATCAAGCTTTAGATCTGTACCAGACTCTGTTTGGCCCTCTTGTTTATCAATGTATGCCAGAATAACTACTTTTCCCTGTATTTTTTGCGCTTCTTGTAATGCAGTGCTGGAATTAATAGATCTGTGTACCTTGTCTCATTGGAAGGTTATGTGAAATGTCTCAATGGTTTTTGAAAAACTAATTACAACACAAACAAAAATACGTTAATGTGGCACAAGGTGGCGCTAGGGGCCTATAAATATGCCCCTAATTTCATTAATTTTTGCCAGACCTAGGCAAGTAGTCTGTTGTATTGTGTCATTAAGAAGAATCATCTGTAATAGAAGCAGACACGCTTTAAATAAGGCATCCATTACCTGCCAGTCTTTTGTTCCACTAAATGCTTTTAAATCAATTGTTTCTTTCCAGTAGTCATAGCCTTGGACAGAATTAGAACAAATTAATTGGATATTGGTCAGCATATTGTCCTTACTTTTGAAGGTGTAAATTTAAAATAATAGGACAGGATCTGTGGTGATATGCCCTGCAAAATATGAAAAATTGTTTGAATGTTTTTAAGAACTACCCACTGGTAGATTCGGGCAATGTTCCCATTGTGTATAATTTAATGTCTGCATGGAATACTAGCTCTATGCAAATAATGGTGCCCGTATTGATGATAACAGAACATTTCTGCAAAATTGGCACTGTTCTTATACATATCTTCACTTTCAAGTACAGTATAATATTCAAGCTCAGATAGCACTGAGTTAACTATTTTCACATCCCAATCATCTGACAGCACATAGGTGTAATTGCATTGTCTATTGCAATCTTAAATACTTAAGGTATTTAAATTGTTTCTCTAGGACCAAATATATCATAAGGTACTTCATCCAATACAATGCCATCAGGAACCCGAACAACAGAAATGTTCAAAAGGGACAAGTCTATTGTACTTTGTGAGAGGATAAGTCAGGCTTTAACACCTCACCTACCAGTTCCACTGTTGAGTGTTCAGAACAATAATGCCCATTGTAAGCAAAAAGAAAACAATCACGAGTCCAGGCCATAAAATGACTGCAAGCAGAGCAAGAATAATCCACAAATAGGACCATGGGCGGATCAGATAGGTGTCTTTGAGCCAATAAAGAAATATATATGTATACATTGAAATGAAAGGCGAGATTAATCAGAAGAAAAATTAACGTCAACAAAGTATCCAGAGACACTCTGTGTGAATACTGGAGCATTAGCAGGTACAAGGGAACTGGTAGACACCTCCAAAGGTGGTACATCATAAACAACTCTGTTGCTTTGAATAGTAGTAGTGGAAAGTTGCAGATTTACGTCTGGAGTTGTAGTTGTAATGATAACAGGAATCAACAAAAGTTCATTCAGTGCCTTCCCCAGTTTTGGGGAAACAACTTTGGTACTGTTCAGTGCTTGAAGAAATATTTCCTGTATGGTATTGAGAGGGGTTAGGGAACTATCAAGGAAGCCTCTTAAACTATTGTTCAGTATTGGTCAAATGAGGCAATTTAACTTGATCAGTGGAGACAAAGTGGATATCTCTGCAGCCAGCAAGTGGTGATAGAACCACAATGCTGGTACTGTGAATTCCAAGGACTGGCATGAAATGATGGACCCAATTCATTCTTCAATGGTATTATTTCTCAAACCAAGTCCCCAACCTTTGGAATCCAAAAGGCAGCTCCTGTAAGACAGTTAGATGTTCATTTATGTCAAAAGATGTTTCTGCAGCCACTAGGTCTGGGACCGACATCTAGGTGCTAAACAGGGCTTCGTAAGGTGCTTGGTCACCCAAGGATCATCTATGCGGATTATTTAATGCTCTCTGGACCCCATATAGGTGATGGATCCAACTGCGACCTGAGCCTAATACTGTAGCTGTTGAGGACTGCTTTAAGTCACAGTTCTTCCTCTCCACAATAGAATTTCCCCTTTGATGATATGAGGAGGATAATACACAGCCAAACCCAAAGTTGCCATGGTGTCCCTGAAAATCTTAGTGGTGAAAGTAGGACCCTGGTATGAGTGAAATGCAGCTACTGCAAATGTCCCAAAGAAGACTTTCAAGTCTTCATTAACAGTGCGAGCATCAACCCATTGCTAAGGCCACACACAAAGGAATCTGGAGCATGAACCTACTGCATGTAGAATATATATGAAAACACCATCAGTGTTTAGGGGGCCACAATGGTCTCGGTATATATAATGAAATATTTTGTCGGACACTAGAAGGAGTGTCTGTGGTGGGTGCTTTGATGGTGGAACCTTTAATTTGCTGACAGATAAAAGCATACTCCTTGGCCTGGTTGTACAGACCATGCCACCCTAACACTTTTGTAATAAAGAGATTGTAGTCGCCACACTAGCATGGATAGATGCAACTCCCTCATGTGCTGCTTTTATTAATTCTAGCCTGCAGTCTTTTTTGGGATCTCCCACCCCTGGTATTGTTGTATATAGAACATTTTCGGTACTTAAGTGGTAGGAAGATTTTGCTGGATATGTTTTTGGTAATGCAGTGTTATTGGCCAAAGCATTTACAGCTTCCATAATGTCTTCATCTACCCTCATATGAGATCGAGTAATTGCACCTACTGTAGCAATCTTGACTGACAGTGAATTCCCTAAAATGTGTATACCAACATGTTGATGGCTCAGTGTATGGATTACATCAGCCAGTGGCAGGCTAGCTTTTTGTTCTGCCACCTTCCCACAAAGCATTTTATACTTGATAGTATTCCATTTAGGCACCAATAATACAAATACATGTAGGCACTAATGATACAAATTGTCATTGAAGACTGGACACCACAGTAATATGTATCACACGCTATTAAAGTAGGGGATCTAGGATCCGTATGTTCCAATGCCAGAATTAATGCTTTTAGCTTAACAAGCTATATTGTACAGTCCTCAAGAGACTCTGTGTAAGTTTGTTGAGGAGTATAGTTCTTGGTGCGGGTGTTTAGACACTATAGACAATGATTTTATTATAGAACCTTTATTTCTTTAAGCTGTATATGTGTTTTATCTCCAGTATTCTCAATAGTGTATTTTTATTCTCCCTTCTTTAGGTCCTCCAAACTACTTGTCTGCCGGGATCCTCAACAAAAAAGAGAGTGCAGGTAAGTTTTTCTGCAGTTTCATAATCTGTCACTTGTTTGTGATATTGGTAGAAAGAGGCTTGTGGTTTCACCTATCTTTGAGGTGTGATTAATATTGTGATGAACAGAAAAAGAGGTCAACAGACCCCTGTAAAACTGATATACTATTGTTTATCTCTTTTCGAAGTCATGGGTTACTCTTTTATTAAACGGAGGCAAGGTCTCCTAACTAAAAAAGTCACCCTAAAGTCAAAACCAATGTGGGAAGATAAAAACAAAAAACAAAGTGGAACATTTAATTTAAAACAGCGCTACAATAGTTATCTCTCTTCAGTTTAGGGAGGAACTCTTGTTTTGATCTTCTCAATTATAGATTCTGAAAATCCACGTTTCTTAAATCTCCTTCCCAACTGTTTCCCTCTCTGACATATCCACCCGCTTCTCTATCACGTACCTCACATAGACACGTCCTCTGGGAGCGTGGTGGGAAGAATTGCCATGCCGGTGTTTCCTGGGCTGCTGGAGGCTCACAGCTGCACCTCTCCACTCCTTGGGTGACTGGTGGTCCTTGGCTGTATATCTTTGCTGCTTGGGTGTTTGGAGGCTCTTGGCTACACCTCTCTGCTCGTTGGGTGGTTGGAGATCTTCAGCTGTATGTCTTTGCTCCTCGGCTTCTGTAGATACCATTCCTTTTCCCTCTGATCATGTTCTTCTGCATCTTGGAGCTCTTCTTCTGTCTTTGTAATTAAAGAAGGGTGCAGGTTTTGTTGTCATCAGCCCCAGGGAAGGAATTTGAAAAGTCATCCTCCCCTATCTCATGACACATTGCCATCCTGAGACTTTCCCGATTGGAGAAAAGGGTAAAGCATGACAGAAAGTCAGCATTAAAATGATACTTCCCTTGTTTATGTCAGATTTCAAATTGAAAGTGCTGAAAAGAGAGGAACCAGTGAAGGACCCAAGGATTATTCCCTTTATTTCTACTTAACCAAGTTAAGGGGGCATGATCGGTGTAGAAAATGAATAGCATTCCATCTAGATAGCAGCATAATTTGTTGATTGCCTGCTCAGCGGACAGACACTCCTTTTCTGTAGCAGGATATATTTGTTCCAAAGGGAAGAGTTTCTGACTAATAAACGAGACAGGTGTCTCAACACCATCACTATTATACTGAGTCATAACTGCACCTATGCCGTTTTCAGGGGTATTGGTTTGTAGTTATAAAAGTCATCTTAAAGTTTTTGGAATGCTTCTATTGCCTTAGATGGTGATTGTTAGAATTTTGAATTGCTGAACCTTTTTTTAGCAGATCAGTGAAGGGAGTGGCAATGTCAGAATAATGTGGTAAGTAAAAATCTTTGGTAGTATCCTACCAGCCCTAATAAACCTCTGACTTCTCTTTTATTTTGAGGAAAGGGGGATTCAGTAATGGCTATGACTTTCTCATACTGTGGTTCAATGATCCTGTTTCCTACAACATTCTACTTTGCTGTAACAGGCTCTGGATTTTCTTTGCATTTATGTGTACATTGAACCTTGCCATGTCTGCAAGGACCCTTTTTATGTGAGACAGATGTTCCTCCCAGGTAGGGCTAAACATAACAATTTCATCTAGATAGGCTGATAAGCAATCTTAATTTTTGTAGCAGCTAGTTCATAAGACATTGAAAGGTAGTAGGGGCCCCATGAAGTCTGAAGAGTAGTACTGTAAGTTGAAACAACCCAAAGGGAGTGGAGAAAGCTGTTTTCTCCCTGTCTTCAGTTTTTAAGGGGATCTGCCAGTAACCATTTGTGAGGATTATAGTGGTAATATATTTGGCATTCCCTAATTTCTCAATTAGTTCATTAATCCTGGGAAGTGGATAAACATCAAAATTGGAAATACTGTTTGAAGCACTGAAATCAAATCAGAACCTTAGGTTCAGAACCATCAGGTGTCAGAACTAGAACTATTGGAGAGGACCAGTTACTCTAGGAGGGTTCAACGATTCCCATTTCTAACATCTGTTTCATCCCATTATAGATAGCAGTCCTTCTAGCAGCTGGGATTCTATAAGAGTTATGTTTTATTACATTCCTCTCCTGTATTGGGATAGCATGGTCGGTCAGGGTTGTTTCCCTGGTAGATCCAAAAAATGGACGAAAAGGGCTGTACATCCAAGGCAGTAGTGATGTCACTCTCAAGACCCGTGATATGTACATGTTTTGGAAGGGGGCCCAGCACAGTTTTTAAAACCTTTTTTTTTAGAAGCAAGAAAGATAACCAGTGCTCAGTATACAAAACTTGCAGCAATCAATTCTTTTCACAGCATTCATTAAAAAGGAGCAGACAACAAAAGGGTCATTAGGATAACACACATAAATCATCTCCATCCATTTTTTAGTATGTCCACATGGAATTTCTGTTCTTCATGAGGGGCCATCATCAGTTTTTATGTAACTTTTCCTATTTTCTCCAGTATTATAAAGGGAACTTTCTAATTGGACTTCATCTTATGCACTGTTGCAAAGAGAGTGGAAGGACATTTTCTCACATCCCAGCACTCAGTTTGCCCCAGTGCATCATGGTAAACACAGTACATCATAACACTTACTTCAGTGACAGTCTTTAGTTTTTCACCCTTGTTGGTGCAGCCAGTGCTCTATCCTTCTTCTGTAGAGAGCAACATATTCTCTGGGGTGCTAGAAATGCTGCCCGAAGTCTCCTCAGGTCTCTCTATAACTCACTAGGCACAGATACATCAGCCAGAGGTCATCAGCTCATAAGCTCAATGGTGCTTTTTCAAACAAAAAGAGGGTAGGAGCACACAGTCTTAAATCCCAACACTCATCATCTTATGCACTGATGTTGGAAATAGGACAACAACCCAGCTATCCACTTGATATGTTCTACATTTTTCTCCTTGTCATGAATTTGTTTTTGCCTCTTTTGGCTCTTCTCAAGGTTATTTTGAGCCAATCAGTAGAGTTTCCTTATTCAAGTTCTTAACAGTTGAGTATAATCAAGTAGGTTCTCTACTTCCTGTCCTGAGTCTCTCTTCTACACTTCTCAGGTTAGTTCTAGCAAGATTAGAGGATTTTCATCTATACAACAACTGAAATGGAGGACAACCTAAACTACTCTGTATCTATCCCTGCAAGATGAAGAGGGTGAAGGGAAGCATCTGGTCCCAGTTTTTCTCTTCCTCTGACAACATTTTTTCCAGTGTAAGTTTGAGAGAGACATTACACTGTTCTACTAATCCTTCAGTTTGTGGATGATCCCCTGATGTTTTGATATTGTGGATATCTACTTGTTTACATATTTGTTTCATTAGTCTATTTAAAAAAAGTGGTGCTCTGGTCGGTAATGATCTCTTTAGGAAATCACACACAAAAGAAGACTTCTACCAAATGTTGTGCTATTGTCTTAGTACCTGGACTGCGTATAGGAAAAGCCTCAGGATACCACTTGGCATAGTCAACCAATATAAGGGCGTATGGATGTCTTTTGGATGATTTGGCAAGGAGACCAATAAAATCCATCATAAATGTCTCAAAAGGGGTTCCTATGAAAGGACTGCTGTGTAGAATGGCTGGAAGAGAAGAAAACAAGAGCGCTATGACACGCTCAACACTGAAAAAAAGTGAAACAAATCACTATTTGTGATGAGAAAAGTCCACATTTCCATAGTAAAATTCTTTTTGCATTGACAATGAAATACCCATTAAAGAGTTTTGCTCCCTTTTGCATGAGTTTGCGATGGTGCAGTTTATTAAAAAAATATTTACCTATGTTCCTATGTTTGGTTTGGGTACATTTCAGAGAAGCACACTAGTAAACACTCTGTGTGAGAGTGGAAGGCACAAATGCATACGTATTGCATCAACAATGAACAGTGTTTTCAAGACGAAGGCAGTTGCGCACCGAGCATCTATAACACCCATCGACAAGGAGGCGAGACCATGTATGCAGTCTTTGCAATTTGAATTGTGCCTTTAACAAGGACAGGCGTGCACAAGCAGAGCCTTAGCACCATGCTGTGTGCAAAAGGCAAGGGCATGCCTCCATAGACATGGCCTCGCTGGTGGGTGGTGTGTGTAATTGTAACCAGGAAAATCCATGGTCACCTATCAGCTGAGTGAAGACTATCGAGGGTCCCTGGTATAATACGTAGCCCATCCAGGGAAATACTTGAGTACAAGAAGAGAAAATGAGCTACAACTAATGCTCACTGTTGTCTACAATATAAACAACCAAAAAGTCAAGATAACAAAAATATGAAAAATGATAGTTATTACATATGTATGTACAACAACATGAGAACGCAATAATCAGAATTAGATATATAAATATTTACATTATCACAAGGGAAGACACACACACATATATATAGTGAATAAACAGAGACACAGTGTTACACAAGACAAGACACAACAGATAATAAAAAAATTACATTGACAGAAGAAAATCCAAATTGTCCAAGATATAATAAGATGTCAATTAAATGTACACTTTTTCTTTCTAGAGTCTTAATAATGTTCATAATAATGACATGTTATAACTCAGAGCTAAATAGCGTCTCCACCTAATTCATAAAGAAAATTTAATCAATTGGACCTTAAAATTCATAGTCCATTGTAACAACTGTAGAAACTTAAGCCAAAATTGAATCACTTGGACCTTAAAATTCATAGTCCATTGTAACAACTGTAGGAACTAAGCCTACGCGCGTTTCGGCGGTAGCCATCCAATTTGTAAGACCGCCTTCGTCAGGGCAGTTCCTTTTTCAATATTAGGTAACTGATGTCGCAGGTCTTTTAGATTCTTGTCCTTCCCACCCGAGTCAATCCTGATAAACATAAAAAATTATAACACAAAAATACATTTAGTCCGATTCCTTGAGATCCAAATAGCCACCTACATAATACCACAAGCGAAATATCACCAAAAGAATCCAAAGTGCATAAACAAAGAAAAAAGGGGGGGTGGAAAAATGCAAATAGAAGAGGAGGAAAAAAGAACGTGATTAAAGAATAAAAAGTAAAAAAGATTCAACCTCAAAAGCCAGTGCAAGAAAATTAGAACACCAAGTACATGCAAAGAACACATCAAATATATGTGTTCTCCCAGAATAGTCTCCACACCGGGTATATTGATAGTAATAAATACCAGATGACAATGATGGTGCGTTCCCTCAGGGAGAGAGCACACAGAGGGACTGATTCTCTAACTTCAAATTCTAGTCCTCAGTGGCTCCTTATGCAGGCACAGAGCCTGATTCACAGATCTATCCCTGTTTTCTGAACGGACCACCTTAAATAAATAAAATAATCTATAAATCTAAGGGACCAGCCTTTTACCTATAAATACAATAACTTATTCCTTCTCATACCAAGATATTCTTCAAAATAACCGAATTCCCAAAGGAATAGATACCCATAACTTCCATCAGTCTTCCATCTATATGTAAAAAAGGGGAAGGGGGGAAAAAAGCGTAAGTCAATGGTATAACAAAAATGGAGATCCCCTACCTCAACCGTTCTCTCTTATCTCTTTTTTTAAATCAAAATTATCTGGAATCCCGTGTCCATAATAATTCGGAAATCTATTCAAATATATTACAGACATTCTTAACCACGATTTCACCACCCCACTAAGTTCATGGTTAGATAGAATGGTTCCTCGGTAGATGAAAAAAAGCGAGTGAACATATAAACTAAAAGACTATTCGTTTCAAGTAAAACAGTACGAATAGAACCCCTCGTTTAACTGGGAACTATGATTTTTCAGGAGGGGATAGCCTACCTTCTGATATGCCGATTTCTTTTATGGCGACTATTGGTAAAGAACGCCCGATCAAGGGTTGCCGAGTTAGGCATTCCCCATTTTAAGGTCAGGCATTCAACTCCTACTTGCGGTAAAGACCGCAAGACGCCAGACGAAATCGCGCGATTTCGTACTCAAGAGGCATCTAAGAATAGGGTCGGCCATCTTAGAGAGGTCTTCAATGTAACCAACTGTAGGGAGAAAAACCAAAGACAGAAGAATAATTCAAAATAGAAAGATCAAATCATTAAATATATCATTAAAAAAGAACCATGCAAAAAATGAGATACAGAATAAAAAAAGAAAAATATAAAAAATTAATAAAAAAGAAAATACAGACTCCTAAAGTAGTTTATTGCAGCATGCCCCTAGAGAGTAATGGTAGATGTACAGTATAAATATACATCTTTCCTTTACCTTAGACCAAGACCTCTCTATTTATATAGCAGAATCGAAGGTCTTTAAAGAAAAAGACAAAAAAACAAAACAAAAAAGCTGGTGCTGCCCAAGATGTGAGAAGATCATTAATTCCTAGACAAGAAAACACACATCAGGAAGGATTCAAATTAGAGCATTTTCCCAAGGTATACACTCATTGAGACCTTTATCATGTGTGTCCAGGGTAAAAATCCAAAACACTTCCCGCTTCTTTCTTGTATTTTCCATTGCTTTGCCTGGGACGTCCTTGATTTTTTCCAGAACCGTCCACATCAAATCATCTAGCTCGTGTTTTTCTTTCAACCAGTGTTGCACCAGGGGAGCTCCCTCCCTTTTGTTTCGAATATTCGATAGATGAGAGGTCTTGGTCTAAGGCAGTGGTTCCCAACCTTTTGACTTCTGTGGACCCCCACTTTATCATTACTGGAATCCAGGGACCCCCACTGAATCATTATTGGAATCCGGGGACCCCCAGTGAGTCATTACTGGAAGCATGGGCCCTAATTTGTCAATATTTTTTACTTTTCTAAGCAGTCGCGGACCCCCTGAGGAGGCTTCACGGACCCCCAGGGATCCCCGGACCACAGTTTGGGAACCAATGGTATAATCTAAATAGGAGCGAGTTCGACCATCGGACCTTGTCCACCGTGGGGGGTATCATCACATAAGCGACCATTCAAAACTTTAAAGCCCATACTATTAAGATGCATGACTCAGTACTCTCCCAAAGGGCAGTGCAGAAAACCTTGGGGCCTTAATTGTTCAGGAATTAACTGGTGGTTAACACAGTCTGGGCCCTCAAGAGCCTCCATTGTATCCTGAAACAGGTTTGTGTTAAAATCACCAGTTACAAGAAAACTAGCACATGGGTAAACCCCAACTAGATTGGCTACAATCTGCATCAATCGCAACAACCTACCTCTTTTTTCCTTGGTTCCAGGGGCAATGTAAACATTAATCATTATAAGTTATAATCATTCCTTATAACAATCCCCTGGATCCAATTATCCTCCCAAGCCAGAGGTAGTATACTCCCATCTAATTTAACGGTCACATAAATGACCAGGCCACCCTTGGCATGGCCATTCTTGCTCGTTCTGTGAGCAGATTTCCATATTTCTAAGTACCCTGGCAGTGGACAGCTATGCTCAGCCCAGGTTTCCTGAAGGGCAATTACATCATGACTGTTAAAAAATGTTAAAAGGTCGGCCGAGGCAAACTTATGCGCAACCCCATTGATGTTCCATGAACATAGGGACAGATGTGCGGAAGTTGGAACAGAACTGCCCACCCGTAGGGGTCAATGGGGGTGACCATGCAAAAGAGTGGAAGGCAGCCAATCCCAGTTAGAAGACTCCTTAAAACCAGAGTCAGTAGGGAGAATACCATTAAAAGTAGAGGAGCCACCTAGGGCACTTTTCAAGATTGAAAATGGTTTCAAAACTGTAGGAGCCGTCAAACATTGAGATTCTGATAATAACGCCGGGTATCCAGGCTCCTTGAAGGGAGTTATTATAATACCCCATGAGTAAAATAAATCTCTCCTAAGGAGAATAGACTGAGCTATTGTAGCAGAAATTAGTGTAACCAGAGTGGAGTCACTTGGGTAAGGCCCCATAGAGTCTAAAAATTCAATGGACACAATGTCCTTAGAACCAATGTAGTTAAGATCCGAAATGGCATTAAGAAGTCTTAAAATATTCCCCCTATTCAATATATCATGGGGACCCCTGGAGCGATATTCTGGAGTAAATACAAGTTTTAGAGTTAAGCGATCCACTTGGGTCATTGAGGGGGACATAGAAACTGGAGGCTGTAGCTGTTCATCTGCATTCAGTAAACCTGCAGGGACCCCCGGGACCTGATTTTCAGTGGAACTGGTCCGAGGGCTTGATGGCAGGATTGCAAAAGAACTGCTTCTATTAACAGGCGGCAAAAAAGAGTTAAAAGAACCAAGGTCCAGAGCATCCCTGTTCATATTCCCATGGGTGATTTTGGATACAGACAGTGTGGTAGTAGGGCAAGCAGAACCTCCGCTACCCCAATGTGGGGCTGCCGAAACCAACACACTGCCAGGATTGCCTTTCTCACGCCAAATCAAGTAATCCTTAAGGGGAGAGTCAGTCTCCTGTACAGTTGTTCCCACCAGGGGGGGGTTAATAGGCACAGGCTGGAGGGAATTAGGGTGTAAAGCCTCCTTAGGTGCACCTTGAAACTGCAAAGGCAGCTGCACCTCTAGATGCGCCGACAATCGGACGTCAATCGAGGGTCTTTGAGATAGTTGGCTCAGCTTGCTGTTCCGTTGTTTGCGGAGTCTTTTTCTTTCCCTCTTGCTCAATGGAGGTTGAGCCACAGGGTCGACTCCTGAAGACATTGGTTGAACTAAAGCAGGTTGTACAAAGGTGCAAGATGGATGAGAAGAGGCAGGCACCGCGAGCTCAGGTGCGGAAGATGGAGGAGAAGTAGAGGCACCCTTGGCCTCGGTGACCAGCTCCAGAGCTCCAGTGACAGCTTACTGGGGAGAGCTGATCGAAGTTACACTCTTGACTGGACAAAATTGGTCTAATGTTTTCGGTTCGGTGGACTTCCAAACCAAATCAATAGGATTCGACAGGAGTCCCGAGGGCACAGGCGGTGAAGATAGTCTTTTAATTTCACATACAACTGAACTTAAAAAGGTTGGGAGAGATGACAAACTTTCGATGATTGTGAAACAGCAACATGTCGGTTGAACATAATTGGCGCTTGTCTGTGCTCTGGAAATAAGCTGATTGAGGTTCTCAATTTTTTGATCAATACCAGCTACATAAGAAGCCAATGTGTTCAGCAGATCAACTTGGGCGTCCAGTTTATCAGAATGGTAATTCAAAGCCAGCACAGTCGATTGAAGGGTTTGCAGAAGCTGGGGCCAGGCAGAGCTGGTTTCCGTGAGCATAGGGGGGGCACATGATTAGACTCCTTAACAACACCGCAAAAGACAAGAGAGGTCGAGGAGAGATTGATCGTTGAGTTCGCCTTTGATGAACTCGGTTTGGGAACTGTGAGCGGCCCCACTTGAGGACCTTAATGGTAATATTGGATGGATACTGCCTGCTGAATTCCGGATCCATTGGGCTACCGGGGGGCTGGATAGCAGGAAGATGTCCTGGTCCTGCAGGGAATCGTGGCCATCTGCAGTCGGCCCATCAGGCCCAGCCCTCTGGTGAAAAGTTGCTGGAGATGCCACTAAGAAGGATGCCCCCTCCCCTGGATTTAAGGAATGATCGCTGGAGATAACTGTTGGAAAGGGTTCGTGTTTTAACGAAGGTGCAGCCCGCTGGTCCACAGGGGGTGGTGGATGATGCACTTCACTCTGAGGTGCTAACTGAGCGAAGACAGGTGAAGCGGGCAAAGCAGGACAGTAAACTTGTGCCACAGTTGTAAAATATCCGTGAGCAGTAGGTAAAGGATCGATGACTGCAAGCTCCGTAAAAGTGCTCTGGCCTAGCTCCGACTTGATATCCCCTCCATTGACCAAGACCTCCAATTTAGTTTTTTTCTTAAAATACAACAGTAGAGAGGATTTGCGAAGATCAAGGGAGCGTGGATGATGCGTAAGAGCAACAGAAGGATAAGTCTTGGGAATCTCAGAGCTGGATAAATCAGCAGCCAATGAAAGGGGTGCCGCAGAGGTTGCAGAGGTTGATGCTGACGGTGAGGGCAGAGTGACGTTGCCCGCATTGGCTGCACAACGGCATTTCTTGCGCTTTTGAGGGGTTAGGTACTCATTTCTTATTTTGCCAGACCTCATAGTACAACAAGATCCTAGCCCCTACCTTGAAGCAAGGTAAACTCCAAGGGAGGGAAATGACGCTTAGCGTAAGTGGACAAGTCTCGATAAGGCGCTTAAGCTGCGTTTGTTTATGATGGCAACGCGCCACTCAAGATTAACAGACTGGAGCCACCGACTCTTGCGATATTCTTGTATTGCTCCTATAATGCTCCTGTAATGTACTAAGTGCACCAATGAGGCTCCTGTGTAACTCCTACGCGACCACCCGGGCAAACCAGGCAATCCTGAAAGTTCCAGGGAGGTCGGTATTGGCCCGGAGATCACTCAACAGCCAGAAGATGAAGAAGAGTGGCTAACCCAGCAGAGCCCTGGCACAACCCCCCCCCAGCCCGAGACCTCCTGCGTAGGCGGGCCCAGATCGGAGAGCCAGAGGAGAAACAGAGGCTGGCGACAACAGCCCAAGAAAAGCCCAAGAAGTCAAAAGCAGTCAAGAGCAACCAAGAGGTAAGGGGAGGAGGGGGGAAACAGGCAGCCGAAACCAGCAAGGAGCCGCTGAACAGCACTACCCACTATCCAGGTGCAGTGATAGAGATAAAATCTCATGCAGATGTAAACTCCTTACTGCCACTTGGTCACTTAGTCCTCGCTGTTGACCCCCCGGTTAAGCTCTGACTCCAGCTCCAATTACAGCTACAGCACCTGAAGCGCGGCAGCTCAGCAGCTCAGCAACGAGGTTGCAGGTGCGAGCTTCTTACCGCCTCACAGTCCCTCCGTCCCGTGGTCTTGTCTCACATAAACACATACACTGGCTCCAGCCTAGGCAGCCTTGGCAGCAGCAGCGTCCGGCGTCTCCAACAACCGCACGGTAACCCATGCACCGCCTCCTGAGTGACGGTCTCATCTCTCTGCAGGCAGACTCCAGCGGAGTCAATGTAAACTTTGGCCGAAAAAAAAAAAAATTCAGCCTCGGCCCGGAACAGGGTTGCGGGTGCCCGGTGGGTCAGGCTCCGCGAGTGGCAATCCTTGTCAGGAGGCTGGTGGATCAGCAATTTCAAAGATGCATTGTCAAGTGCAGCAGTCCTAAGATGGTCATGGCTGGAATGCCCCTCTGACCATTCCGGCGCATTGCTTATATATTAAAGCTGCTTTGTGTCAGACGATGCAGCTTGGACGTGATGCTTTGTCTTGGTAGCCATAACTGACAACACGGCACCCAGAATATCTTGTTCTGTATGTAGACTTGGACAGAGTGTTTCTGATTACGCGTCAAGAAAGCCAACTAGAAGCAAGTGTCATGTTCCCTGCCTTCTCAGAATAATATAATGCAGGCTTGTACATAAAGAATAATACTGCTAACAATGTAATGTAGCTAAAATGTACAACATGTATAATGTGCAATGCGAAAATAAGCTAAGAAACGGGGAACTAAATTCAGTCCAGGATGGACATCCCTTCAGGGGCACAGCTCTTTGAATCTCCACACTACATTAACCATAACTTGCTCTTTCTCCATGCACTTTTAGAACCCTTGCATATTATATAATTCATAGCTGGTGAAATCATAGCAATCATAATAACCCTTATTACATCTGAAATTACATAATTTTCAAGAACACAGTGCATGGTAGAGTGGCAAGTTATAATTAATGTAGTGTGGCAATTGATGTAAGAATAATATGTACAGAAGTGTACACCACATAGTAAATTGAATATGATGCGTACATCATAAATGTAAGTTATAACTAGTGGTGCATAAATTAGAAATTTAAGTTGCAACTATAACTTTATAATTTCTCAGGTTTGTATAATTTAAGTTGGGTTTGTTTAGAAAGATTAAATCATGTTTTCCTAACCATAACTGAGCTTTAACCTTTTTTCTTTAAATGTAAATGCTTTTTATTTTTCAATAAAAGCTTACTTTAAATTGTAGTGTTGAGTGTCATTTAAATGAGTGTTGTTAAGTACAGTGTCAAAGATTATATTAAAGGACAGTGTTGTAAAGTGTAGTCATGGAGTCTAGTGTTGTAGATTGTAATAGAGTGGGGGTAGTGGCAGTGCACATAATGGAGTGAATTTGTATACATTTGTGAGGCATGATGTGTCATGTAGTGTAGCGGAGTATCATAGATGGGAGTGACCTGATGTACAGTGGAGTGGCATGTTTGACAGTACAGGTGAGTGTCATTGATGTGGATTATCATGGTGGAGTGGAGGCGAGCCTGTCATCGAGTGTTGTTCAGTGGGATTTGTTGAGTAGAATGTTGTGGAATGTGCGGTATAAACACTAACAACATGTCTCAGCTTGGCTTATTGTAGCCACTGCGACTCTAGCATCTGGTATTCCTTCCTCAGTACGGTGAATGGCGCCACCCCATTGGCATTCCAGACATTAGCCAGGGAGGAAAAGTCAAAATTATCCCAGTCCTGGAAGTCTTTCAGTGCTGCCACTAGCGGAATGTCAGCTCTTCGCAATCTGTGCATGTGCAATCATTGACCACGCCAACCTGTGCCTCATCATACTATTTCCAGACATGTTGCAGGGCAATCCCCCCTCACATTTGGATCTTTGGAGGGCTCTTGGGGGGTTGTCCCCAGATCAAAGACCTTTTCTAGCAAGCATGTCCACTTTGGCAAACAGAGCATCCAGGATCTTGTATGGACTGTTGTAAAGGAGACATAGCAGTCGGGGAAGAGCTATCATCTTGAACATTTCTGCCTTTCCCAGTAGCTAGGGAGGCAATGAATGCTAGTGCCCAACCCTAATTTATATGTCCACCACCCATGTGCCTCTGTCCGATCCCTTTCACTACTGCATTGGGGGTGTACCAGCACGGGTGCCGTGCCACCAAAAGCGTATTCTTTTAAGCAAATGGCTGCCTCAGGTCATTCTTCCTGCACTGATGTAATGCCGTATGGCCACAGTTCTGCATTATGAGTGGTGAACACATAATTTGCTGCCAAGCACTTTAGACGGCCTGGTGTTTTGAAGGCATGCACAGGATTATAAGCCTTACTTTGATTATAAAGTTCCTCCTGGAGCCGAGGCAATTGGTTTTCTTCCATGGTCCTAAGGAGTCCCGTAGTCAAGAGGGCCAAAATGTGTCAACCTTTTGATCTAAAGGAGTCCACATAAAACTGAATGGGTTTGGGAAAGCACCAGTGCACAGATCAACAGAACAGGAGAAAAAGGGTGTCTTCTATTTTGTGCACTTTTATGATTCTGACTACCTTTCATTGTGGGCTTGGTATATAAATTGTGAAAAACCACATAATGAGTGAAGGAAGACTCCAATTAAGCCTTATGTTTAATATGTTATGTTTTGTGGATTGTGTACTTTGTTGATGTACGTACCTATTCATATGTATAATAATATCTCCAGGGATTAATAATTTAAGAAGTGGGTTCTTGTGTTTGTATATAATGAATTGTAAATAAATAGCATGATGTTTAATAATACATCATGATATCAGTGAATAATTTAATGTTTTCACTATAGAAGCAATTTATTTATTGATTTCTACATTACCCCCTCCTCTCTCTAATGTTGAGAAGGCAGGCCATGAGCATAAAAACAGCATATCCATCAAGAAAAGCAGTCCCAGCAGCATCCAAAGCCTCTTGAAATAATTCTAAAGGTTTTAAGCATCGGTCAACCAAGACCTAATGCTCACCACATTTCAGGTGAGTATCCCAAGCAAATTAAGTGGCCTCACGGAAACCTCAGCCCTGTTAGTGGTCAGCTCACTGCCTGTCTTAGAGGGTAAAAGTCATGTAAATGGCGTCTGGGCGTCGTTAAAAATGGCGCAAATCGGGCGGAGGCGATTTTTTTGCGTCAACCTGACTTGCACCATTTTTAAGACGCCCTAACGCCATTTTTCCCTACGCCGGCGCTGCCTGGTGTACGTGGTTTTTTTCCACACACACCAGGCAGCGCCGGTCTGCTTGCGCCGGCTAATGCCATTCAATAAATACGGCGCCCGCATGGTGCTTCAGAATGGCGTTAGCCGGCCCAAAAACTTTTGCCGCTAAACTGCGTTAGCGCAGTTTAGCGTCAAAAAGTATAAATACGGGCCCAAGTGTCCCACCTCACTGTGAATTCAAAGTGATTTAATAACAGTGGCTGACTGGCATGGCGAGCAGAAGGCAACAGATGAGTAACAGAAGGAGCAATGCATGCTAGGGATGAAGTCCCACGCTAGCACTAGCCCACAACAAGATCAGGTGTCCCACACATCGGAGAATTCAAAGCATTATAATAGCGCTGGCTGACTGGTGTGATGAGCAGCAGGCCCTTTCTCAGGGCTGGTGAGTAAAGGCAGGAACGATGCCTGCTGGGGGAATAAGTACCACCCTAGCACTGGCCCACAACAAGATCAGGTATCCAGCACCGCTGTGAGTTCATAGAGCTTTAAACGCGCTGGCTGACTGACATTATGAGCAGCAGGCCCCTTCTCTGGGCAGGTGAGTAAGGGTAGGACCGATGTATGCTGGGGGGGCAAAGCACTGGCTTACAACAAGATTAGGCATACTCCATCTCACATCTAGTTTGGTTCAACAGGAAAGGAGCCGAACACACTCCCTAAATGAGATGTTTAGCCATCATGGGTGTGATTGCCAACATTCACTCGTCTTCTGTTTCCAGTTCTGTCTCAGTCTGGTCCGAGCCACTGCCCTCTATCTTGGAGACAAGCACCCTCCATTTATTATTGCTGAGGATATCACAGTGTTTGACTTTCATCACGTTTTCCTCTTGCACCACTTTCCTTTTCTCCTTTGTCAGTGAGACTGAGGTATACATGGTGTTCCATTCACGCAAGTGCACCAGACGCCAACCAGTATCTTTCTGTACATGAGGCAGGGGCCTAATCACAGACCCTGATTCTCCAGCCATGACCAAGCCTCCTGTGCTGATGACATGTAGTGGGTCTTATACCCATGTACAATCTGCAACTTTGCCAGGAAAATGGGCGGGTATTTGAGATTCAGTTAGAGTAATACCCTTTTGACTGGTGCAAACACACCCCTCTCCTGTTAGACCAAGTTAGTGTAGTCCCAATACAGGTTATCCTCTTGTTCAGACTTTTAACCAAGAGCCATGTTTCTGCGCTACCTGCAGGATAATGTCCGTGTCTCTGAAATTCATTATATGGGCTACGATCAACCACAGGCCTGCCCCAGGTGATGGAGGGTGTGCGGTGTTCTGTGCACTCATTCCACTGAGTAGAACCGTGATGGATGGTCCTGCAATAGTCTTTTCCAGCCATTCCTCCACAAACAATTCCATGTTAGGACCTTACACTTTTTTCGTGACCTCCATCAGTCTTACATTATTTCAGCAGGATCCATCCTCTGCATCTTCTAGTCAGGTAGCCACCGTCTTTACCTCCTTTTCTATAGTGGAGTATTTCAATGTGAGGTCCTTAAAGTTTTGCAAAGTAGTTCCCAGATGGTCTTCTGTTTCTTTAACATGGTCCACCAATTTTTATAACCCTCTCCTTGGAGTCCCACTTCATTCACCACAGTGGTGATCTGTGTTTCCATTGACACCTTTGTGTCCCTTATGGCCTCTAAGATGGTCGGTGTAAGTGGCGTACATCGTCATTGGCTCCTGGGACCCATAGGGTCCAATGTTAACCAATGCAGCATTGTGCCGCGGTCTTCGACTGCCTACCGCGACGGTGTACAACGCCAGCGCAGTTACCTCACATCACATTGTCCCACTTTAGAGGTCAGGCAGCCGCCATTTCAGGGGCCCACATGGCTTACTTTTTAAATGCGTCCTTGGCCTTGCCTCAACACACATACAGACCACTTTTCGGATTAGGATTCGTGTTCTGTGTAAGCTGTGGGTACGTACCTCTGAATTGGTTGACTTTGTTCTCACTGTTGTCCTTCATAGGCACCGTCTGCTGGGACATGTGAGGAGATGGCGGCATCCTCCGGTGTACAGACCGCTGGTGGACCTGTCGACAATGGAGGAAAGATATGTGATCATCACCTACAGGCTTGACCGGGCCACAATCCATGAACTGTGTACCCAGCTGGAGCCAGACCTGATGTCAGCTATCCACCATCCCACAGGCATCCCCCCTCAAGTGCAGGTGCTGTCAGTATTCCATTTCCTGGCAAGTGGGTCATTTCAAACAACAGTGGCCATAGCATCAGGGGAGTCCCAGCCTATGCTTTCCAACGTGTTGTCCAGAGTGTTGTCTGCCCTGTGAAACACATGCGGAGCTACATCGTTTTCCCTTAGGTGGAGGATTTGCCCACAGTGAAAGGTGACTTCTATGCCCTGGGACATATCCCCAACATCATAGGTGCCATTGTTGGGACACATGTGGCTTTGGTTCCCCCCGCAGGAGTGAACAGGTGTACAGAAACTGGAAGAGTTATCATTCCATGAATGTGCAGATGGTGTGTTTGGCCGACCAGTACATCTCCCATGTGAATGCCAAGTTTCCTGGCTCAGTGCATGACGCCTAGATCCTGTGGAATAGCAGCATCCCTTATGTGATGGGGGAACTCCAGAGGCACCGTGGGTGGCTATTAGCTGAGCACCTCGAACCAAATCAGTGGGAATAGTTGTCTAGGTCTGGGGATATTCCCTACAGGTTAGTGTATGTCTAACAGTTGTCCCTCTCCATTTGCAGGTGACTCTGGTTACCCCAACCTGTCATGGCTATTGACCCCAGTGAGGAATCCCAGGACAAGGGCAGAGGAACGCTACAATGAGGCCCATGGGTGAACTCGGCGGATTATAGAACGGACCTTCGGCCTCCTGAAGGCCAGGTTCAGGTGCCTCCATATGACAGGTGGGTCCCTATTCTACTCACCAACGAAGGTGTGACAGATCATCGTGGCCTGCTGTATGCTTCACAACTTGGCTTTGCGACGACAGGTGCCTTTTCTTCAGGAGGATGGTCCAGATGGCGGTGTTGTTGCAGCTGTGGAGCCTGTGGACAGTGAAGACGAGGAAGCAGAAGAAGAGGACATGGACAACAGGAACTCGGTGCAATATTTCCAGTGAGACACAGGTAAGAGTACAGACCTGCCTACTACATGTATTTTAACACTACTACCTCTCTACTGTCTGTCGTTTTCACCCAGTGTATGGTCACTGAGTTGTCACTTTCCCTTACGATTTCACAGATGTGGGTCCCACTGTGTGACATCTGCTTTGTTTCCTCAAGGACTAGAGCTGTGTGACATAGGTATGTTGACATTACAATTGAAAGAGCATTTTGTCACTGTAATTGCTAATACACCATTTCGAAATCACAGACTGACTCCAGATTGTTTTGTGGTTCAAGGGTGTTTATTTAAGTGCTCAATATTGGAGGGGGTTGTGAAATGGTGAGGGGTGATGGTGAAGGAAAGTCCATGGCAGAGTCCAGTCTATTAGTCTCACAGGTGCATTGCCCAAATGGGCAGAGGAAGTGGAGCTGGGGCACTTTGAGGATGGATGGAGTGACAAAGTGGGACAGAAAGGTGACATTCAGGGTGGTCTCATTTCTTGGCGGGGGTCTTGGCTTTGTTCTCTGTCTTTGTCCTGGATCTCAGGGACCGTTTGCGGGGTGGTTCTCCCTCTGCAGGGGGTGGGGTGCTGGTGTGGTGGTCCTGTGGCGGGCGTCCTGTCCACTAGCGCCGGCGGAGGTGGTGGCCAGTCCATCGTGCATGCTAGTGTCAGGGGCCCCTTGTTGTGCCACAGTGTCCCTCCTGGTGTTGAGTACTTCCTTCAGCACCCCTACGATGCTGCCCAGGGTGGAATTGATGGTTCTAAGTTCCTCCCTGAAGCCCAAATACTGTTCCTCCTGCAGGCGCTGGGTCTCCTGAATCTTGGCCAGTACCATTGCCATCTTCTCCTGGGAGTGGTGGTAGGCTCCCATGATGGAGGAGAGGGCCTCGTGGAGAGTGGGTTCCCTTGGCCTGTCCTCCCCCTGCGCACAGCAGCCCTCCCAGTTCCCCTGTGTTCCTGGGCCTCCGTCCCCTGAACCGTGTGCCCACTACCACTGCCCCCAGGTCCCTGTTGTTGTTGAGGTGGTGGGTTAGCCTGGGTTCCCTGTAGTGGTGGACACACTGCTGTCTGACGTGTCCTGGGGACAGAGGTATGGGCCAGCTGGGTGGGTGCTGTGCTGGTGTTTCCAGAGGGAGGAAGCTCTGTAGTGGCCTGTGACTGGGTGAGGGGAACCGACTTTCCAGAGGTCCACGATGGGCCGGGCTGGTCATCTAGATCCAGTTGGACAGAGGTGCTGTCATCACTGTGGGCCTCTTCTGTTGGTGGTGTGGACATGTGTGGACCCTCCTGTCCGGTGTCGTTGGGTAGGGGTCCTGCAGGGGTATAAAAGGATGTTTATTACATCTGTGTGTGGCATGGTGTGCAATGGGTGGGTGACCGTGTACCCCAGTGCTTGCATTCTTGTGTGGGACCTTGTGTGATGATGGTTTAGGGGAGTGCATGG
This sequence comes from Pleurodeles waltl, assembly GCF_031143425.1. Lineage (NCBI taxonomy): Eukaryota > Metazoa > Chordata > Amphibia > Caudata > Salamandridae > Pleurodeles > Pleurodeles waltl. Next base: position 1,220,830,299 of record NC_090444.1, read on the forward strand.
TTATGTGCAGTGGGCATGCTTTGATGATGGGTGTCCATGCTTTTTTGTTGCATGCAGGGCTTGGTGTTGGGATGTGTGGTTTGTGATATTGGGACATTTGTGAGGAGTAGGAGTGATGGGGGTGAGGGTGGGGTATGTGATGGCATGCAGGTAGGTTGGGGGATGTAATAGTTAAGATTTACCAGAGCCCATTCCTCCATCTACTCCTGCGAGGCCCTCAGGATGCAGACTCGCCAAGACCTGCTCCTCCCATGTTGTTAGTTGTGGGGGAGGAGGTGGGGGTCCGCCTCCGGTCCACTGAACCGCAAGGTGGTGTCTTGAGACCACGGAACGCACCTTCCCCCGTAGGTCGTTCCACCTCTTCCTGATGTCATCCCAATTTTTTGGGTGCTGTCCCACTGCATTGACCCTGTCCACTATTCTTCGCCATAGCTCTATCTTCCTACCTATGGAGGTGTGCTGCACCTGTGATCCGAATAGCTGTGGCTCTACCTGGGCGATTTCCTCCACCATGACCCTGAGCTCCTCCTCTGAGAACCTGGGGTGTCTTTGCCATGCCATGGGGTGGTGTGGGTGATGTGTGGCGTGGTGTGTGTGGTGATAAGTGTACTGATATGTAGTGGTGTGTTGTGTGAGGTGGTGGAAGTTCTGTTGATGATGGTATTTTGTGCCTGTGGATGCTTGGTGGTAGTTTGTGGTGTCTCTCTCTGGCCTTCTCTCGGTAATTGTGGTGGTAGGGGTTTGTGGGTGATGTGGGTGTGTGTTTTATATTGTAGTGGGTGTGTGGGCGTGGTGTGTGTATGTGTATCAGGTGTGTGTATTTCGATTTGTCCAATGTAGTAGTGTTTTGTATATGTGTGTGTATTTTGAGCGCGGCGGTGTGTACCACCAATGGAATACCGCGGTTGAAAGACCGCCGCGTGGATTCGTGGGTCGGGATAGTGCGGGAGTATTTCTGTTGGCGTGACGGTGGAGATTTTGTTTTCGCCAGTTTATCACTGACCTTTGGTGTGGCGGACTTGTGTGGGTGTCTAAATTTTGGCGGATTCCGTGCTGTGGGTCATAATAGCTGTGGCGGAATTCCACGGCCGCGGCGGTGTGTTGGCGGTCTTCTGCACAGCGGTAAGCGGCTTTTACCGCCAATGTTGTAATGACCCCCATAGTCTTCCTAGTAACTACAGAGGTTGCCTGTAGACATCGTAGCCATGGTATCACTCCCCTCCTCTTTCAGGGTCCAGTGGTATCTCAGCTTCTCCTCCCACTTCTCCACCCCACAGGAAGGGCTCCCAATTGCATGAGCCAGCTGCTTCCAGTATTCAATCATGATCATCTGCCTAATCTCAGGCCACTTCTCTGCTGCTTCTGTGGTTCTTGTGCTACAACCTTTTTCTGGAGCCCAACATGATTAGAAGATGCCAGCGTTACGGGTTTTCATGAATATTCACTTCCCCAGCCAACCTCTTCCAGTCCCCGCTGTGGACGGGCATTTCCTCACTTTCAGGCAACCAGTTTTCTTGCCATCTAGACTCTCCATCACATCGCCCCTGGGTGTCTCCCAGTGGGACTTATCAGCCACTCCCTGCTTGCACAGTCTGGGAGGGGGTAGCGGGGGTAGTGGGCTGTACCTCAAGCGCAGCTGTGATCTCAAGGATGTGTGGCTGATGTCCTCCCGCACCACTAATCAGTTAACAGTCGGACTGCTTCTTGCAGCACCACTGTTTGCACCTCTTCTCCCAGCCTCCCCGGTCTCACCACAGACCCACACAGACCTCCAGGCTGTGATTTATATCAAAGACTGAACGGGGTCTGGAGATGCCTCATGCCACTGTTGGCCGGCTCTCAACCGGCACGTGGTGCACCTTGTCTGCAGTCTCCTGGCCTCCGCGGCTTGCAGTCTGTTCCTTACTGCTGGGTGGTCACCATCTTGCCTGATCAGCTCTGCCAAAATCCGCTCTCTAGTTTATCTGCTGAAGACAGCTGATGGCCGCTGCTTGGCTTTGCACTGCTTGGCTTTGCAACATGTTGCGGGGCAGCCCCTCACATCTGATCATTGTTCTGCTCTCATCCACCCCGCAGCACTCTGATAAGTCACCTCCAGCCTCCACCGCTCGTGGGCTGCTGCTTACTTCTGGGTGGTTGCCAAGATGCTCGGTTCCTCTGACAAACTTGAACGGGCTCGTCCACTGAAGGCATCAATCAGCCAGCCCCAGTTTTTCAAAAGGGTCCCTCAATATATCGAGGGTCAGCCCCCTTGCTGACTGACGTGGCCCAAAGCCTGCTGACTTATAGAATATTGGACTACGGGGACTCTCCTGTGCAAAGGTGCTCCCCAAGGCACATCCTGCACCATGGCAAGCCAGGTCATGCACCCCTGGTATTATTTTCATATAAAGTTAAATATTTTTACAATTCCGAAATATAATGTCACTTTAATCTTTGTTTTTTTCAGACAAAATGTCTAGTGTTTTTTAACATAGAGTAAGGTACACATCACAATGCACTGTGGGGGGGGGGGTTGGACACAGGGAGTGGCCTGGCGTTGTCCGTTAAGTTGTTCCTACCAAAGCTTGATGCCCCACCCCTCCTCCTAGCCCTCCATTTTCAAAGTCCATACACCTGCCTTCTCATTCCAGCTCTGTTTGGACGTTATTCTGCCACTGCCCTTCCTTCGCACACTGCACAGTAAACATACCCACCTCATTTCTGCCTTTTGTTGTCCAAGTCCATGCACCTGCCCATCTCTCCTTCATTGCATGGTCTGATTTGCTACCACTGTCCTCCAGTAAGCTTACTGTCACTGCCCCCATCATCTGCCCTCTTACCTAAGTCAGTGCCCCTGTCACTTTCCTCCTACGTAGCCTTTGTGCTTATTTTGATGCTCCTACCCTGCTTCCCCCTGCCCTCAATTGTCTCTGTGCATGCCCCTGCACCCTTCCTTTTGCCCACTATGTTACATGGAGCTGCAGTTGCCTTTCCTGTCTACTTTGAATATTGAGTTTTGCTGCCACTGCCCCTACTGCCTGCCTAGGACAATCAGATTGTTTCCCGCTGTTCCAACCCCCTACAACCTGTCCTCCATGGTCGGTTTTGCTGCCAATCCCTTCTGTCATCCATGCTCTGTTGGTTGGTAACTGCTTCTGGCCACCCTGTGTGGTCGTAATGAAGCACCTACCAAATTCCCCTGCCCTCAGTTGTCTGTGTCTAGTCCCTGCTACTCCCTTCTGCCCTTCATTTTCCTTTGTGCGTGCTTCTGCTCCTTCCCTCTTGCTCACTATGTCCGTTGTACTGTCACTAACCTCTTGCCTACCACACATGGGCCCATATTTATACTTTTTTAATGCCGCATTTGCGATGCTTTTTGACGCAAAAGTGGCACAAACTTACAAAACACAATTGTATTTTGTACGTTTGCGCTGCTTTTGCATCAAAAAGCGGCGCAAATGCGGCGCTAAAAAAGTATAAATATGGGCCATGGTCTTTTGTGCTCCCACTGCCCCTCCTGGCTGCCCTGTGTGGGCAACATGCTACCCCTGACCCTCTACCTCCTTCTCTTCGTTGTTCGTATGTACACCCTTACAGGTTCCCTGTCGTCCTCCTTTGAGTGTTGTTCTTCCAATGCCCATCCTGCCTGTCCTACATGGTCAACTTGCTGTTCCCACCACGCCTTCTTGCCGCTGCATTCTGTCATTCCGAAGTACATGTGCAGTCCCCTATCCCATCCCACCTACCTTCTATGTTCCCTTAGCATTCCCCTGCCCCCTTCATCCTATCCTCCATGGTCCGTTGTGCTGCAACTGCCCCTGCTGCCTGCCCTGTTTGGTCAGTTGCTGCCCTTGCCTCCTTCCCCCGCCCTTTGTTATCTGTGTACATCGTCCTGTCCCCTCCCTACTGATTTCCATCGTCTGTTGAGCTGCACCACCCTCGTACTTGCCATGTATGGTGCTGTCACAACCACTGATGCTTGCTCTGTAAGGTCAGTTATATGCCAGACCACTTCCCTCCTGCCCTATATTGTCCGAGTACATGCCCTTACCCCATTCATCCTACCCTCCACATTCTATTGTTCCATATACTCCAACATTCTGAACTTGGTAAGAGAAAGATTTAAAAATAAATCAGGGGAATTGATTTTCCCCAGTGACTTACAATGAAAAAGAGGAGATTTTAGGTGAGTGATAGCTAAAAAAATCCCTTTTGGGATTTAAAAAATCAAGAGTCTCCTGTCTCAATCATGTCTGTTGGCATGTATGGCTGTACTGCCACTGCCCTGTGGCCTTCATCAATGAGCCTTAAAAAGACCATTGGGCCCCGTTCCCTGGTGTCTTTAACTTTACAAGAAGGGACGGGGGCACATGCCCCTCCTCAATGACCCTTTATTGGTCCAGATGAAACAGTCCCCCATGGCTGGCTCACTTGTTGCATCCTCAAACGACCACCCTTGGAACACAACAGTTTTCCTGCCCGCCCTGACAGGAAACCTTGTGTTTCCTCCCACCTCCCAGGAGCATTCTCAAAACTCCTGTCAAACTGGAGCATACACGTAGGGCCTGATTTATATATTGACGGAAGGGTCAGTTCGTCACAATGGTGTCGGATGTCCCATGCACCAAAATCTAAATCCCATCATGTCCTTTGGGATTTAGATTTCGCGGAATGGGATATCCGTCACCATTGTGATAGAGTAACTTGTTTGCCAACATCTAAACCAGGCCTATAGTCTGCTCCCAGCGGGCAGGAACTTTGAAAATGCTCCTGCCTTCTGGGAGCTGACTTTTGATCTGTTTCTGTGTCCACATCCTGCCCATGCCATGCTCAGTTTTGTCATCAAATGCCTCATCACATCAAAAATGGATGAAAGTATGTATTTAACAAAAAGAAAAAGCTCTAAATGCAACCGAAGTGAATTGAGCATATGTCTCAGAATGGCATGGAATCTTGTCTGTGTGTTTATTCAAGGTAGATCCACACTTTTGCATAACATTTCTAAATGGAGTACTTTCATTTAGTTGATTAGTAAGTGCTACCTCATTGTGTGAATGTCTAGTGCATCTTCTACACTACAGCTGCATGAAGGAACACAAGGTAAAGTTTCCAGTGACCTTGTGTACATGTCATTTTGGCAATGTATTTGGTCCTCAAGCATCTTTAAATAGGAATGCATGACAAAATGAATCCTCGTATGAAGAAGACAATGAGACAACAGACAGACTTGATCCACCAAACATAGGTACTTCTTCCTAAATTTGGTAGAGATTTTGTTCTATTACTCTCAATCAAGAATGCACCATCATAATTAGTGGGAAAATGTGCTTGGTGGCCTTTGCAAAATTGAGCTGTCCATCAGCTTGGAAAACAGCAGAATGACAGCAGAATGCTAATAATGTCAAAGGAGCAAGGCAAAATGGGCAGATCTTGTAGGTGAGTTAGCATTCTTGCATACTCTGCAGTAATAGAAATAAAGAACAATCGGCTCCGCTCTCAGATCAAAAGAAGACAAAATAAGAACCCACCTGTCTTTGCCATAGACAACCCCAACAGAAGGAATTTTACTCCCATAAATCAATGATGCATTCACCTCAAGCCAGAATTTCAGATTGTTTTCCAATGAGGAATTGTAGTGTGAACATGTTCAGATTGCCTTGGCCAAGCACATAAATTTAGGAAGTCCTTCCTGTTGAAGATTAATATCTGTGAATTGAGCATCTATACCAGAATGGAGCCTCCTCTGTTTATTTTTCCAAGACGATTGCACAGTTTTGGATAAAATACCTACCGAACTGGGGTGCTTTCAATTGGTAAAGTAGTAAGTGCTACTTTGTTTGCTGAAGATCTAAGGGAAGAGGCTCACAGCCCCCCTCCCAAATCCTCAAGGGATCCCAGAGACCCACCATTGATGCCTCTTTTTTAAAAGGGGAGTGGGTACATGACCATCTATCGCAGCCTCTACGGACCCCAGGGATTTGATCACCTGAGGACTTTAACTAAGTAAGAGGAGGGCACAGCCCATCTCCCTGATTCAATAGTGGCCCCTGGCACCCCATCCCTTACGCCTCATGTGGGTACCCTCATTCTCACACAGGGTGCCCACAACATATACTGGTTGGGCTGTGGCGGGAGCTCCAGGGCTCCTGCCAGCTCCCTGCTTTCACCTATCTCAGGTGCTCTTGCCCTGAGGGAGCAGCTGGCTTTTGCATTGCTCCCTCTGGGTGGGGAACATTTGGGGTTCCCTGCCCACAAGATCCTGGGCTTGGAAATACATGTCTGCTGCAACCCAGCAGGAGAATTTTTAAAGCTCCTGCTGGATGGAGGCATGCCTTTCCTGCTTGTTCTCCTGTGGGCAGGGAACTATTGTGTCTCGGGTCGGATTCCTAGGGACACAATTATGGATCTGGTCATGAGGGGTGGGATCTCAGGGGCCTTAACAGGTTCAGGGAGGGGGTGTGATGCCCCCTCCTCTGTAATGTTGATGTTCACCCATGGGATAGGGCCTGTAGGCCCTTTACAGGCATGGGGAGTGAGTGCCAGGGAAGGGGGTGCATGGTCCCACTTCAGCTTTGTTATTGATCTTGGCTCCAGGGGATGGGTTCTCCCTTCATGCCGAGGACTCTAACCTCAAGGGCTTATATGAATATTAAAGTTGAGAAGGACAAGACACCCCCTCCCCCCAGCCATCCAGTGGGACCAAAGGCAGCAGTGTCTCAGGACCCCCATCCTCTGGTGTACTGCAGTTACCTGCCTACAAGAGCACGGGCAGAGAGAACTTCAAATCCCTGCCCACATTCTTGCAGGCAGGGAACATAGGTTTGCTCCCACCTGGCAGAAGCAGAAAAAAGCTGTTCCTATTGGGGGGAACAAACCATCGTAGCTGACTTCTGCTGCACCAGGATGGGTGCCGGCAGCGGAACTAGCATGGGCTATGGGGGTTCCTGCACTGTTCCGTGGACTGCCATTGCTGTGCATGCCTTGGGTGGGCACTGAAATACCCACAGCATTTTCAAAGATGTTGCACCTAAGAGGGATTGGGTGCCCAGGTTCATCTAATAACCTGTAGAGATGGGCTGCTAGTCCCCTCCCCATTGAAAGCAAATTGCCCCCGGGAGATCTTAATGACTCATGGATGGGGACCACTTTCCTCTATGAACCATATTTTGCCGACTTCCCAGGCCTTAACCCACCAGAGGGACTTATATATTGAAAGGATGGTAGACTAAATTTTTTTGTAATGGACTGTGTGCCCATGGTCCTGAAAAAAAGAAAACTAAGATTTTGACTCTGGGGGTTTCCTCTGACACCTCCACCCATCCAGGCCTAGGGAGTAGGGTATCCCTACCTTTCCCCTTGAATGATTTGATATTCTTTTTCATGACAGAAGACTGACCCCCTGAGACCTAAAATCACTCCTGCCACATCGTTGTTGATGTGGTGGCAGTCAATCAGACATGATCTTAAGATCTATCAGGTTTGTGGCTCATCCATGACATGCTATGCATACATTTTGAACCTTAATTTCTCAGAACCCACTGAACTAATTCACACCAAATTGTAGAAAGCACACTTTGTGGTGAAATATCTTTCTTTCTGCTAAATTTAGTATAATTTCCTTCAGCCATTTTGTTGTATCTCCATTTTGGAAGACTCTTCCTGCCTTTCTTGGCCCTGCTTGACAAATCACCCCAAAACTTTCCAGAAAGGCACTGAGGTTGATGAGGCTTTTCCTTCGAACTTTTCATGAAAATTCACCTAACTACACCAAAGTCTAACTGTAACTATAACTGGTGAATGTCAGTGATTTGTTTGAGTTCAAAATGTAATGTTGCTACTCAAATTGCCAACGAACTATAACCTTACTTCAACCTTTGTTTTTCAGTGAATTTCTAGGGATTTCCTAACATATTTTATAACCATACGTAAAGCCAACACCTTGCTGTACATGGCTCTGCAGCCAATCTCTGGCAGGCAAGCAAACCCACGATGCTCCCCTGGGGCCTTATTTTAATTGCCCAAATAAGCACTGGAGACCATATCCCGTGGGGACCTTTAAAGGGAATTGGTCCCCTGAGCCAATATTGGCCATGGAGACCAATTCCCTCAGGTTCATTACGTAAAAATAGGGAAGGGGCACAAAATCCCTCTCCATGATACATAACAGGCCCAGGAACCCCATCCCAGCATTCAAATCCCATAAATAAAAAGAAGATGGACATGCAGCCCATCTCCCTAAGCCTTATTAGCACCCTGGAATGTGATCCTGTAGGGCCAAATTCCATAATAAAGGAGAAGGGGCCACACAACCCTTTCCTTTTTTCTTAAATTTGGCCTGGGGATGGGCTCCCTATGAAGGCCTTGGGAGGAGGGACATATGCCCCGCACTAGAAATTAACTACTCTGCCCTGAGGGATGGGGCCCCCAGGACCTTAAATACTTCTGAAGGGGGACGCCCACACCTCTAACCTTTTTTAAAAAGTTGGCTCCAGGGGATGTGGTCCCCAGGTCCCAAATCAGCTCAGGGAGGAAGGCCCACCTCTGTCCCCCCTCCTGGAATTTACTGAGATCCTGCAGTAGTCCCACAGATCAAAGCGAAAATTACCTATTTTTTTATTTTGGCCCAGGGGTAGCCCCTCTGTGTCCCCCGGCAGGGCCTAGGGAAGAAAGGTATCCTTGCCCCACCCCTTATAATTGCTGTATTTTTTTTAACTCAGGGCAGGGGACTAAGTTAAGTCCCTGAGTCCTGTAATGGCTGTCAGCAACATTCTTCTTCATGTTGCTGGCAAGCGTCCTCCTAAGGGAGTCTGACTCCAAGAGGAGCATGATGGCCCAAGGATACAAATGACCCATGAGCAATCAGAAGTTTTTTTTTTTTTAATTGGGCTGAAGGGACTCTTGCGAGAGTCCCTTGAACTCAACCGTCCAGATAAAGAAACATTTTTAATCCTTAATTTCTCAAAAACTACTGAATGGATTTACATGAAATTACAAAAAACATGCTTTCTAGACCAAGATTTATCTTCCTGCCAAATTAGGTGTAATCAAGTTCAGCAGTTTTTGCAGTATAACTGTTCAAAAAAGTATTTGGAAAATGCATAGGGATTTTGCATTATGGGACCACCCCCCCCCCATTTTTCTCCACTGCTTCTAGACATTTCAGCTGCAACTTTCTATGCACAAACTAAGCAAAAGGTAACATTTTTTTAAATGTTTCACGAAGAACATCAAATGGCCTGAAAGTTATTAGCCAAACATAAAAGATATTTCCTATAGAAACACTCACCTAACTATAACTACCCTCTTTGCAACTGTCACTGAGTTTTACATAGATACACAGAGTTACTCTTCAGTACAAAGTTTTATAACGTGTTCAATACCTCTACACACCTATGATTCATTAGAAGCATGTGTATTTTGTAAACACTTACAACTATTTTGTAGGTTTCCCCCAACTTTTTCCCCCCATTTGGGCTATTAGCTACTGGTTTTTGACTGTGAGTGCACTGAAGCCTGCCAACCAGACATCAGGGTCAGTGTTTTAACCCTATACAAATTACATGTTGAATTGAATACACCCAATTGGTAAGGGATGACTTTCTTACAAGTCCCTAGTATATGAAACCTAGGGTACCAAGGGCATGTAAGACAGAGTTTCCACTCAGGGCTGCACGGTTTGTGCTACCCTTCATGAGACAGGATACAAACTGTCCCACAGCCTGCCACTGCAGACTGGAAGGGCAGTGTTTTCATTACCAGTTTGACTTTGCCCTTTCAACCTATGACAAAGCTAATCTATTCTTTAACAATATATATGTCTCCTTGAGGAAGGCCTATGGCGTCCAATGGCAGGGAGCTATATTTTGTTAAGTAAGACATATGTTTTATGATATGTCTTAGCAGCAACACTTCCAAATTGTTGTTTTGCTGTGGGTAAACATGATAGCCTCATTCGCTAATGCAGAGTTAGCTGGGTAGCATCCCAACCAGGATAACTTTTGACTGGGACTACCAAAGTGGGTCATGTAAGTATCAAATTAATGATGGCATTAAATACAACTTGATTGCCAAGTCGAAACTAATGTCACTTTTAAGTTGCCACTCTGTGCTCCAGCTAGTCCAGTGGCCTCACAAAGGCACTGACACACAAACAGCTTTCTGCCCACCTTGGGAGGCATGTAAATGAATCCTCAGCAAAGAACAAAGGTTGCTGCCACACTAGCAGGTGTGACCTCCACTCACAGGATGGCTAGCCCAAAGACAAGCTTCAAAGGTGAAGCCACCTTCGAAGGGCCACTGTGATAACACTCTCCAGCAGAATGCCTTTTGATTTCAGCAGAGTAGAGCTAGGGACAGAGGGAGAAAAACCAGTTTGCAAACCGTTTTTCCAGGGGCGTGTAGCCCCATGGTGGACACACGTCTAGGGGTGGGCTACCATGGTCCTCACATTCAAGGAAGGGTTCTGCCATGTTGGTTGTGGCAGGAATGTTGTGCTCTGGGATAGCCAGGTGCCACACATTACCGGAACTGTATCACCAGAGATGAGGTGACCACTCTGCACCCATTGGAAGCACTCAAAGAGAGGCTGTGATGACAGAGAGACCACACCCGCTGCACTAAGGGCTAGTAGAATTTGGACCCTGATCTGCATGTCTAGCTGGGGGAAATGCTGATCCCTGAAGCGGAGACTCCAAGGGTCACTTGACTGCCTCCTCCCCCTCATCAGCAATAGGGACATCAAAGCTGCAGAAGCCAAAGTCGCATCCTTGGTAGCCAAAACAGAAGTCTTGCCTCTAATGGACCCCGGCCACTCTCAAGTACAATTTGGAAATAGCCAAAAGGCTCACTAGTGTCTACTGGACTTCCGAGTATTGGTTGTGACCAGATTTGTTACTCAAGATTGACACTAGCCTCCACCAAAGATTTGCACCAGGACCGGTGTGTTGAAAAAGCGCTAAACCTGTATTGGCAGCCCTTGTAACCCTGCAAAGAGGCCGTTGTGGAACCCTCAACTCAGTGGCCAGAGTCACCCGCACTCACCTGTGGACCAACAACTCGATGGGCCTTCATCCCCATGGCCCGCACAGCATCCGGAGCATCCTTGAGTATCTTTGAGCCTGCATCCCTCAGCATCAGGACCACTCCATTATCGTCTATGGTGGTTATTTTGAAAAATCTGGATCTTGCTCTAAAAACACTCTGGTGGCCAAGTAACTGTCCAAAGTATCCTCTCTGGCTCCCGGTCCTCTGTCCTGCTGGACTCGGTCGTCCAACTTGAGCCGGAGTTACTTTACTAACTTTTGAGTAAATGTACTTGACTGGACCCAAGATGGTATGCGTGAGTGTACTGCATGATAAGGCTACCCAATCATTCCATATAGTACACCCCAAATCCTCACACCTACCACTATGTAAACTATAACACAAACAAATAAACTCACTGGAGGATATCATCAGTGATATCAATCAATTAAGTCAATCAAGTTTATTAATCATGCTATAGTTGCTTAAAACCTAACATGATATAGTTAAAAGAAAAAGAAAATGAAAAAAACATAATATTAAACAAGTTTATATAAAATGTTCTAAAAAGTGCAATATCCTCGAGCTTTAATGTATCCAGTGCTTAAGATCTACATCTTTGCTAACAGGACTAACAAACTGTTGGAAAGAGGCAAAGTGAAATAACATAATGTTAATAAATAAAATGTGTTCAAAACATTCCAAAAAGTGCAATGTCCTCGGGCTTTAACATGTTTGGTGCTTAAGATCTAATACTTTGCAGACAGGACTAACATAAAAAATGGGCTGGCCCTGAATAAGAATTTCATTGATGGGTGTCTTGACCGTTCCATTGTATGCTTGTAGGAGTTTTACTTGTTTGTTCATTACCAATTTGAAAGTATGATGTGAAAGGTGTGATTCTCACAGGTGTTGTGTGTAGTCAGTGCATTTACAGCTTTGTCTCTCGCCTTGCAAAATAATTTATTGAATGTAGGCCTGAATCTCCTTCCAAGTGAGTAATTTCAAAGTATTTGACAGGCCGACTTGGGCAGATGACCGGTATTTTAGGAGGGCACTCTGTTGTGCTAGACCTTGCTCAAGGAGCTCAAATTCTAATCGGATTTGCATGGGTGACGTGTTGTGGGAGTTGAAATGCTATGCAATAGACTTTGCTCTGGGCGCTATTAATAAATGAGCTAATTTGTTCTGGCAAAGACACTGATCCATGCAACAGTATTGGAATTAGTTTTGATTTGATTGCTGTTTGAGTTGGTTTCCAGGTTGGTGTGGGGAATTTGCGGTGTAATTTTTTTAATGATGCTATCAGTGAAGCCAATCTCGGTTTCGTAGTGTTTAGGTGGAGCTTTGGTGAGTGGCCCTCTTCTAGCCAAACCTCCAATTATTTGTAACTGGGGAACCTTTCAGTGATGTCATGAAGGATGCCATTTGAGATGTCATCAGTGATGTCATAAATTATGTCAAAAAACACGTCATGAGTGGTGTATTATGTGAGGTAATAAGCAGTGCATGATAGGGCAAAAGTTATAGCTAGGTCCGGCTAATCATAACTGGTCAATTTCTGTGTTTTTGTTTTGTTAAAAACCTTAATGTTGTCACTGACATATCCACCTAACCATAACATTACTTTTCCCTTCGTTTTTTTTCAGTTTATTTCTACGTTTTTTTTTCATCACACATAACTGTAACATTACTTTAACCTTTGCTTTTTTCAGTGGTTTCGTTAATGTAAAGTAATATTTTATTACCATAGCCAGCCCCTAACGTGAATGGCCTTTGGCCATGCATGACAGAGGGTTGGCCACAGAGCTTGGCCTATGGCCTGGTCCTGTCCCAACCCCCCCCCATAGGCAGTCCCCTGGTATGCTATGCACAGCCTTTCTCCGTGCACAGAGGTGATTGGCAACAGGACCTGGCTTGGGGTGCAGCCATGTGGCCAAAACAAACTAGAGGGAGTCAAACCCCCTGCAAAGAGCCAAGTTAATGCTTCAGACAGCCTTTTGTCACAGCCAGCGGTGGGTTTGCTGCAGGGCCTGGTTTACTGCCATGCCATGTATCCAACTTTCTGGAGGCAGCCACATAGAGGCAGCCAAGCCAACCTCATGCTGTGCTAGGTTTCTGCTTATGCTTGGCATGGGGTTAGCCACAGGGCCTGGGATGCAACCACAGCCTGGTTCCAACTTCTTCCTGCAGACAGCCAGCCCCATGCTGCGCACAGCCTTTGACCGTGTGCAGTGCGGGGTTGATGAAAGAGCTTGACCTGCCAACAGGCCCTGTGGCCAAATCCCTAGTAGGCTGCCAACAGCACACAGCCTTTGCTGTGCATAGGATAGGGTTGGCCCTTGGGCCCCTGGGAGCCCATCCCTTGGGTCCAAAAAATATATATTAAGAGGTTGGGGGCATGCAACCCTCCCCAAACCAGAATTGGCCACAGGTACTCATCCCTGGGGGCCAAATGCAACTAAATAGGGAAGGGGAGCATGCAGCCCCCATCCCCAAGCCTTACTAGGCTCCAGGGACTACATTCCCTGTGGCTAAGTACAATACAAAATGAAAGAGGCCACGTGCCCCCCCCCCAAATCCATTTTAGGCCCAAGGAATCCCTTTCCCAGGGCCAAACTAAGAAAAAAGGGATGGGAGCCATGTGGCCACCTTCCCCATGCCCCACTAGGTCTTTGGGATGCCATCCTCCAGGACCAATTATTTCTTTTAAAGGGACAAGTGGCATCGTGGCCCCCCTCCCCAAGCCTTATAAGGCCCTGAGGACCCCATCCCACAGGGCATTATGCATATTAAAGTGGAGGGTGTCCATGTGGTCCCCTTCCCAGTCCTCAATTGGCCTTGGGACCCCATCCCCCTGGGCCTTTTTTCTATAGGGGAGGGGGAGGGGGCCATGTGTCCCTCCTTCCCAAACCTCATTACACACTGGGGACCCCATCCTCCAGGTTGTTATATAGTTTAAAGAGGAGGGGAGTCTTTTGCCACCCCTCCCCAAGCCTTATTAGGCACTGGGGACCCCATCCACCAGGGCCCTTTTTTTAAAGGAGAGGGGGGGATATCTGTCCTCTCTCCCTTGCCATTTTTGGCCCCAAGGACCGCATCCCTTGGGGCTCAAAGTATATTTTAATGAGAGGGGACTTGCGATGCCCCTCCTGGAGGCTTTCAAAGGCCCTTGGCACCCCATCCTACAGGGCCACTCCTTAACTTAAAGGTGAGGGGGCCTTGTGGCCCCTACCCGAGCCGTATTAGGCTGTGGTGACACCATCCCCAGGGCCAATCTTTTTAAAGGAGAGGGGGCTTTATGTAAAATTAGCGGCCCTGGGGATGTGGTCCCCAGGGTCTTTTTAAAGCTCGGGGTTGGCAGTGTGGACCCCTCCCCCTTTTTGGTGAATTTTGGCTCTGGGGTGGTTTTCCTGGGGCCTATAATGGCTGGGGTAGGGTTGTGCATTGCCCTTCTTTGGTGAATTTCTGCTCCTGGGGTGGACTCCCTGGGACCTATGATGGTTCAGCGAAGGGGGGGGTTCTCATCCCCTCCCCTTCTTTGGTGAATTATGGTCAAGGGTCTGGGCTCACTGGGGCATATATTGCCTCAGGGAGGTGGTCATGTGCCCCCCTTCTTTTTCAATGAATTTCAGCCCCAGGTTGGGTTCCCTGGGCCCTTTAATGCTCTAAGATGAGGGACACACTCCCCTTAGGTAACAAAACAGGCCCCTGTCCAGCATTTTGTTTTATTTAAGTATTATTTTATCCTGCTGGAGTCACAGAGGATTGCGTCAAAAATTGCTGACTTTTTTTTGGCCACAGGAAAGGTCTCTCTGGGTTCCCCTCATTGGGCGTAGGAGGGCAGGGGGCAGGGTACCCCTTCAATGCCCCTTCATATTGTTTTAACTTGTTACTTCAGGGCAGGAGACAGATGTCCTGTAATGGCTGCCAACAACATTTCTGTGATGTTGCTGGCAGTCAATTAGATCACTTGTTCTCGAGGAAGTCTGACTACCGCAGAAGCTGATTGGTCCAAGGGAAACAAATCTCCCTGGACTGATCAAAATGCTCCATTTTTAAATTGGCGCTAGTGCAATGTGTCACAAAATATAACACCACGGTACGAGAGGCTCTTTTGCCATATAAGAGTCATATTTACAATACAGAGCAACATGCACTAAGGAGCCAGTCAGCATAAAAAAGTGGTGCAAACCTGTGCTCCGCATCATTAGGAAATCTGACCCTACTGCTGCAAAAGTGAAGCTAGGCTGATTAGTGTCACTTAAAGAAACACAAGGCATCCTAGCGTCACTTTTGAGTGCCAAATACATCAAAAAAAGGTTCAAAAAGGCCGCCTTGGGCAAAAAAAGGTACACCCTCCTGAAGCGGCATGCAGGATAGAGCGGACCACAGAGTCTAGGACTAAAACCCCAGGGACACCAGTACCAGCCAGGATGTCCAGTTAGACTCCCAGGGGAAGAGGAAGGGCAAGTTTATTGAGAAGGAGAATAACATCCTGATCATTAAGGTGACGGAGCACCAACACCAGCTCTTCATTACTTCAAAATTACCATTAGTGAGGAAAGAGGCCCTATAGCAGTCCATTGTGGAAAAGGTCAACAGTGTGGTAGAAGTCAAGAGGACAGTGACTGACTGTAAAAAGCGCTGGAATGATTGTAAGCAGATGACATAGAAGAAACTGGCCAGTAAACTCATGACAGCATTGCAGACCAGAGGTGGAAGTCTGGTGCCTCATCAGCAGCTGGATGCATTGGAGGAGATGGTAGCAGCCATCATCCCAGAGGAGTTGGTGGAAGGAGTCCTGGGACATGACAGTGCTGCCTAGAATGAACAACAAGACCCACATGGTAAGTTGCAACGAGGGGCAATGTGGCAACTAGGTAATGTTGTAAGGCGCAGACAGCTATGTCCCAGCACTCCATTGCACTGTCCGCAGGCCAAAGAGTAGTATGCTGTCTCATCTCCGGTTAAACATCAAATAAATGTAATTTGTACTGACCAGTTACAATTTGTACAGCTCAGTCCAGCTCAGTCACCTTCCTCTCTTTAATGTCAGAGGTGCAACATCAGTCTACATTCACGTTTCTTTATATACTGCCACTTGCAGTGAAATGTACAACATCACTCACCACAACTAAAACTCCCAGAATACAGAGCAAAAGACATGGACTGGAACAATACATCATGCCTGCACACTTCTACCCTGTACAACCTCACTTTGGCAATTCAGGGCCATCTTGCACCATGAAGCTACTCTGTCTCCTTGGGCCCATGCACACTAATCTAGACTGCAATCCTCAAAATGGAATGGGCATTTCAGAGGTGAAACCATGGGAAGTATCTCCACATAGGGACATGGCAAGAGACACATCTATAGTACCCTGCATGTAACCATAATGCACCCAGCTGACCTGGTGGCCAGGTTGAGAGCACAAAAGTGTCAGCTGCCGTGGAAGGAACTACCTGAACTCCTTTCATCTACTAAATTCAACTGCGTTTGGGGTGAAAAGCAGGAGATGCACATCAGAGGAGCATGTCTGTCCAAAGTAATGATGATGTGTGGACATGGTGGGCCCCTGCTAGTGTTGTGCATTGAAGGCAATGGCGGTGCACATACAACTACCACTCAGTCTGAATGGGGAGACTGTGCACACCAGGGAGGAGTGAACAGGCATGGGTACTGCAAGGAAACCTCACCAAAACACATGCACTGCTGTGTCTAACTGTGCCATACCTGTGTCACAGCTGGGTAGGGATGGCAAAAAATAGTCCACTGGGTTACTACATCCTGCATGTCATGTGGACCTGGCGGAAGATGTAGCACATGCAAGGATGGAGTCTGATATATCATTGTCTGTGTTACATGTATAATTTGGAGGATGTGCAACTGGGACCTGACAAGGGATAGTAAGAACTACTTAGCCCCCACAAATGACAGGAATGGGTAGGCTTAGTGATGTGAGAAAAATAGGAAGGTACTTGGTACTACTTTCAGCACTACTTCCAGGTGGGGTGATGTCTGACCCATGGCCCTCAACAACAAACCAACATGTAGCTCCATTGGATGTGGTCACGCCTAAGCTACGTGTAGGCACATGAGAATGAATGCATGATCTGAGTGACATCACTATGTGGCACTAACTTATATCCCAGGACTCAAAAGTGGGTAACCAGAGGAGGAATGTACACATACAATGTCATGGCCCTGAGTCAAATGACATGTAACACTGCAGATAACCAACTCTGAGCATGGTGAAATGGGGTGAATGTCAGTGATCAGAACCTGCACAGTAGGAGAGGGCCCATCCCCTGAGAGTAGGTACACAGTGGCCCAGATTTACTAAAAAATGGGGCAGCACAGTGCTGTGACAAAATTTGTAGCACCCCTGTGTTTCCCCCTATACGGCGCAGAATTTAGCTGCCAGCATCCAGCAGTGTAAGGGTGTCTGAGATGAGGGGATTGATTGTTTATGTGCAGGAAAGTGTCCCTCTTCATTGCCCGTGGGGTGGCGTTATTTTTTGACGCTGCCACAGATTTATGATTTCTCCCAAATCTGGGGCAGCATCAAAGGCAATGGGTGTTGTGGTGGATCACCCTCAGCAACACCCATTGCACGCCCCCTTCCACAGAAAACTGCAAGGAGGCGTTAAGACACAAAAAGTGGCTTAATGCCTCCTTGTAAATGTGGTGCAGTGAATAGCGCCTCCGGAGTGTCATTGAAGGTGACAGTCCGGTGTTGCTAAGGCCTTGTAAATCTGTCCCAGTATTTGCAAGAACAATGCAGAGGTACTGCCATCTGTAAGGGAACTACAATGCAATTGGCCATCAATACCCATGCGTAAGAGGCGTCCTACACCTCACTGTTGAACTGAGAGTGATAAATCTGAAACCTTGATTGTCAACCTGATTACTCATATCAACATCTAACAGAGATCACCATTGCCACCTCTTTATGTCATTGCAGAGGAAGAACCTATACCTCCTAGCCAGCATACTGTCCCAGATTTCAGCGATGATGTGGATGATGAACTGCAAACCCTAAACACAGACACCCTCCAGCAAATCCTGGGCTCTATACAGATGCCATCTCCATTTGGGGAAGGGTCAACAGCATTGGGGTCTCCAGATGATCCGTCTAACATCAAACAGACACCACCTGCCAACTCACCAAGATCCCTGGATTCCCAGGACTCACAAATACTATTCCAACAGACTGCATTAGGAGTTCAGCAGGAGCTGGCACATCAGGTGCAGGTGAGGATGGAGACCATGGGGGGCATCCTAGAAGGAGTCCGTGGGTGCCTCAGTTCCAATAAGGACAACTCTGCGGCCGTAAGAGGCACCTACTCCCCACTCCATGTCCTCCAGCAGTCCCTGGCTGAATTCGCTGGTGTCATGAGGCAGAGGCATGAGGAAATACCCTGCTAAAGTGGCACCAGTGAGGTTGCCAACCAGCTGGTTGCAATCAGAACATCTTGGAGTCCATGAAGCTGAAACAGGACTCCTTCATTGCTACCATGGCTGCTTAACACTGCAACGTTGCTGCTATGTTGCAAAACCAGAAAATCATCCTTGCTGCTGTGTTGGACATGGGATCTACATCTTCAGCTCCTGATGTATGTGTGTATCCGTCTACCATGGCACCTACAACAACCCTCTCACAGGAGGCACCTCTTTCACCCACAAAAGTGCCCTGTAGTATTTCTCTGTGCCACACATCTATTTCCTCCTTTACCTTGTGTTTATGAGCATCCCATTGTAAAATCAACTGACACTCTCCTCAATTTCATTCTCCCACTGTTGACCTCACACATTTGTGGACTGTCAATATGGTCAATTTACCCTAATGGTGATGTGGTGCTCCTCCTCACTGAAGCATGTATCATGACATGATTGCCACATGGACTCTGTCTTGACATCCACTGGCTCTATACATCTTTTGGGGCTGTTGTCCTATGAACTGTTTCTGTGAACCGCCTAATTTTTTGCACATGTAAATAAAAGCACCTAGGGGCATATCTATACTCTGTTTGTGCTGGATTTGCGTCATTTTTTTTGGCGCAAATCGGGCGCAAATTTAACTCCATATTTATATTTTGACGCTAGACACGTCTAGAGTCAAAATATTAGAGTCAACGTCATTTTTTTACAGTGAAAACCTACCTAGTGTCAATGCGATGCAAGGTAGGCATTCCTGGGCAAAATATGTCTCCAAGGCCTTAGCGCCTTATTTATCCTCCCGTGCAAAAATCACACACGGGAGGAGTAGGATCTTAAATAATGGTGGTAATCTTGCTTAGCGCCGTTATCTAACACCTGGATCAGGGCAGGCTTAGGGGACCTGTGGGCTCATTTTCATGGTCGGAGACCATGGAAGCAGCTCACAGGTGCCCTTCCCTGCCCCTAGGGACAACCCCACCCACCCCTACCCACATCTGGAGGACACCTAAGGATGGGGGGACCCATCCCAGGTAAGTCCAGGTAAGTTTTTTTTTTTAACGTGCCACAGGGGGGCCTAACTTGAGCTCCCCTACATGGGACTGTGCCCAATGGCCATAAGTGCCCTGGGCATGGCCATTGGGCTGGGGGGCATGACTCCTGTCTTTACTAACACAGGAGTCATGTCCATGGGATTGTGCGTCAAAAAATGATGCAAGTCAGGTTAGCATCATTTTTCTGACTCTAACCTGACTAGCGCAATTTTTTGATGCACAACCTCCTGTTTCCCCTACGCCTCCCCCACCCGGTTAGTGTCATTTATTTTGACACTAACCGGGCCTTACCACTGGCTGCGTCATTCCTTAAATATGCTGCCTGGCTGGTGTCATGGAATGGCGCTAGCCGGCAGTACATTTTTTGAATGCAAACCTGCGCTAACGCAGGTTTGCGTCAAAAAGTGTAAATCAGGGCCTTAGTACAACCAATGCATTGTATGTGTGTTTGAGTCAGGATGAAGTTGAAGATGGTGCACTGTGTGAAGCAAATACAACAACTACTAGCCAAAGGGAAATGTGTAGATTGGAGCTGGGAACAAAGCTAGAGACAGAGTGAAACATATTCAGTTAACAGGATGTGTATGTTGATTAGCAAGCAGTTACTCTAGCTTGCAAGCATGAAGTGCAACAGGTATCATGCAGTCAATATTGAAGATGATTTAAGTCACACCACAGGTGGCTGGTCTAGCAATGGATAGTAGCAACCAAACAACATTGCTGTGACAAGCAAATGATGCAGGTGTGAGTGTGTTAGGGGCAGGGATCAGCGTGATTTGCAAATCCTTGGATTAGGGAGAATGCTTTAACATCAACATCCCTCCAGAGCATGTGACATAACTTACCCATACAGAAAAACTGTATGTGAATACATGAATTCACATCCAGATTGCCACGTTCACTGCTCAATGATGTTTGTAGATAGCTTATGTGATTCCATGGCAAACCTGGCAGCTACCTGTCCATAGGTAAATCACCTAGTCACGCATGTTGCCAAACACTGCTAGCAAAGCCAAAGGCATGTACTTAACATTACCTGAGCCAACATGCTAACTCCTACACAGTAAATCGCAATGTAGACTTGTATGTAGCAAACAATGATATTAAATCAGATCTTAAAATGTTCTGTGACTAAAAGCACCTAACCTATTAAACCTAACTATTCTAACTTAACCTGCACTGCCTTTTCTTAAATACTATCTAAATCTCTCTTAACTTAACATACATACCTAGCTCTACACATTGAACACAACATGATAAACATCAACCTCCACCCCCCTTAAAACACATCTTCAGACAAAGACAACAGAAACTACATCTATACATCTACTATCTAAACATATAGGCCCTCATTACAACCCTGGCGGTAAAAGCCGCTTACCGCCGTGCAGAAGACCGCCAACACACCGCCGTGGCCGCGGTAAACCGCCACGGTCATTATGACCCACAACTCGGAAACCGCCAAAATACAGACACCCACAGAAGTCCGCCACACCAAAGGCCAGTGATAAACTGGCGATAACCAAACCGACACCGTCAATGCAACAGAAATACGCCCACACTATCACGACACACGAATCCACGCGGCGGTCTTTCAACCGCGGTATCCCATTGGCGGTACACACCGCCGCGCTCAAAATACACACACTCCTACAAAACACAGCCACATTGGACAAATCCAAATACACACACCTGATACACATACAAACACCACTCCCACACACCCAATACAATATAAAACACACACCCACATAACCCACAAACCGCCACCACAAAAAAATCGGGACGACGCACAGAGAGAGAGACCATATAGAAGAATCGAGCACCCAGACGCACATATTACCATCACCCACACAAATACCACGCACTTCACACAACACACCAATACACATCACCACACTTATCACCACACTTATCACCACACATTCCACCCCACACATCACCTACACCAGCCCATGGCACCGCAAGGACACCCCAGGTTTTCGGACGAGGAACTCATGGTCATGGTGGAGGAAATCATCCGGGTAGAGCCACAGCTATTCGGAGCACAGCAGACGTCCATTGCAAGGAAGATGGAGCTATGGAGCAGAATAGTCGACAGGGTCAATGCAGTGGGACAGCACCCAAGAAATCGGGATGACATCAGGAAGAGGTGGAACGACCTACGGGGGAAGGTGCATTCCGTGGTATCCAGACACCGGATTGCAGTGCAGAAGACTGGCGGTAGACCCCCACCTCCTCCCCCAGAATTTACGACATGGGAGGAGCAGGTCTTGGCAATCCTGCATCCTGAGGGCCTCGGTGGAGTATCTGGAGGAATGGACTCTGGTAAGTCACATCTTCACTACTTCATCCCCCCAACCCCACCTGTATGCCTACACATACCCCCACCCTCAGCCTCACCCCCATCACTCCTACTCCTTGCAAATGTCCCACCATCACAACCCACACATCCCAACACCAAGCCCTGCATGCGACCACAAAGCATGGACACCCATCACCAAAGCATGCCCACTGCACATACCCATACCCCCCCAAACCACCGACACAAAAGCCCCCACACAGGAATGCAAGCACTGGGGGACACGGGCACCCACCCATTGCACACCATTCCTCACACAGATGCAATAATCATGCTTTTATACCCCTGCAGGACCCCTACGCAACGTCACCGCACAGGAGGGTCCACAAATGTCCACCCCCCCCCCCCCCAGAAGAGGCCCACAGTGATGACTGCAGCTCTGTCGACCTGGATCTAGATGACCAGCCCGGCCCATCGGGGACCTCGGGACAGTCGGTTCCCCTCACACAGCCACAGGCCACTGCAGACCTACCCCCCTCTGGAAACACCAGCACAGCACTCACCTAGCGGGCCCACACCTCTGTCTCCAGGACACGTCAAGCAGCAGTGTGTTCACCACTACAGGGCACCCAGGTTAACCCACAACCCCAACAACAACAGGGACCTGGGGGCAGTGGGCACACAGTCCAGGGGACAGAGGCCCAGGAAAACAGGGGAACTGGGAGGGCTGCTGTGCGACAGGGTGGGGACAGGCCAAGGGAACCCACTCTCCACGAGGCCCTCTCCTCCATCATGGGAGCATACCACCACTCACAGGAGACGATGGCTACGGTACTGGCCAAGTTTCAGGAGACCCAGCGCATGCAGGAGGAACAGTATTTGGGCTTCAGGGAGGAACTCAGAACCATCAGCTCTGCCCTGGGCACCATCGTAGGGGTGCTGAATCTGGTAGTGACCACGTTGAGGGACACTGTGGCACCACAAAGGGCCCCTGACACTAGCATGGACCAAGAACTGCACACCACCTCGGCCGGCGCTAGTGGACAGGAGGCACCGCCACAGGACCAACAGGCCACCAGCACCCCACCCCCTGCAGAAGGAGAACCACCCCGCAAGCGGTCCCAGAGATCCAGGAAGAGGACAGAGTAAGATGCCAAGACCCCCGCCAAGAAAGGATACCACCCTGATAATCATCCCACTGTCCCACTTTGTCACCCTGTCCATCCTTAAACTGCCCCAGCTCCACTTCCCAGACCCATTTGGACAATGCACCTGTGAGACTAATAGACTGGACTCTGCCATGGACATTCCTCAACCATCACCCCTCACCAATTTACAACCCACCTCCAATAATTAGCACCTTAATAAACACGGTTATTGCACAAAACAATCAGGAGTCTGTCTGTGAATATAGTTATCTGTAATTACAGTGCCAAAATGCTTATTTACATTGTGATGCCAACATACCAATGTCACACAGCTGTAGTCCATGGGGAAACAAAGCAGATGTCAAACAAAGCAGATGTCACACTGTGGTACCCAGATCTCTGAATTCGTAAGGGAAAGTGACAACTCAGTTACCATACACTGGGTGAAAAGGACAGACAGTACAGAGGTAGTAGTGTTTAAATACATGTAGTAGGCCGGTTTGTATTCTTACCTCTGTTCATTGGAAATATTGAAGTATCACCGTGTTCCTGTTGTCTATGTCGTCTTCTTCGTCTTCCTCCTCTTCATTCTCCACAGGCTCCACAGCTGCTACAACACCACCATCTGGACCATCCTCCTGCAGAAAAGGCACCTGGCCACGCAAAGAAAGGTTGTGAAGCATACAGCAGGCCACGATGATCTGGCACACCTTCTTTGGTGAGTAGAATAGGGATCCACCTGTCATATGGAGGCACCTGAACCTGGCCTTCAGGAGGCCGAAGGTCAGCTCGATCACCCTCCTAGTTCGCCCATGGGCCTCATTGTAGCGTTCCTCTGCCCTAGTCCTGGGATTCCTCACTGGGGTCAGTAGCCATGACAGGTTGGGGTAACCAGAGTCACCAATTAGCCACACACGGTGCCTCTGGAGCTGACCCATCACATAAGGGATGCTGCTATTCCGCAGGATGTAGGCGTCATGCACTGAGCCAGGGAACATGGCATTCACATGGCAGATGTACTGGTCTGCCAAACATACCATCTGGACATTCATGGAATGATACTTCTTCCGGTTTCTGTACACCTGTTCACTCCTGTGGGGGGGGGACCAAAGCCACATGGGTCCCATCAATGGCACCTATGATGTTGGGGATGTGTCCAAGGGCATTGAAGTCACCTTTCACTGTAGCCAAATCCTCCACCTCAGGGAAAACGATGTAGATCCGCATGTGTTTCAGCAGGGCAGACAACACTCTGGACAACACATTGGAAAACATAGGCTGGGACATCCCTGATGCTATGGCCACTGTTGTTTGAAATGACCCATTTGCTAGGAAATGGAGTACTGACAGCACCTGAACTTGAGGGGGGATTCCTGTGGGATGGCGGATAGGTGACATCAGGTCTGGCTCCATCTGGGCACACAGTTCAAGAATAGTGGCACGGTCAAGCCTGTATGTCAGGATGAGATGTCTCTCCTCCATTGTCGACAGGTCCACCAGCGGTCTGTACACCGGAGGATGCCACCATCTCCTCACATGTGCCAGCGGATGGTGCCTATGAAGGACAACATCGAGCACAGAGTCAAACATCCCAGAGGTACGTAACCCCAGCTTTAAAAAAACACGGATCTTAACCCATTGAATGGCTTGTATGAGTGTGGATACAAGGCCTAGGTATGTGTGACGCAGGAAAAAAAGTAAGGCATGTGGGCCCCTGAAATGGCTGCTGCCTGACCTGTAAAGTGAGACAATGGGATGTGAGGTAACTGCGCTGGCGTTGCGCACCGTGGCGGTAGGCGGTCGAAGACCGCGGCGCAATGCTGCATTGGTTAACATTGGACCCTATGGGTCTCAGGAGCCAATGACGATGTGCGCCGGCGGTCGCGGTACGCACCGCCGCGGACGTGACAGCCATTTTCTCTCTGTTAATTCACTCGATACCTGATCTTTGAAAGGAGAGGACCTACACTGCAAGTGCTGCTGTGACCTCGGTCTGGAAGGGACAATGGCTCATGTGACTGGGGAAAGGGCCCCTGCCTTCACATCGGAGGAGTTGGAGAAGCTTGTGGATGGGGTCCTCCCCCAGTACGCGCTACTCTACGGTCCTCCAGACAAACAGGTAAATACACTGGGAGCATGCTGTATGGGCTATGCCTGTGTTGAGTGGGGTGGATAAAAGATGGGGGGGGTGAGATTGAGGCATGCTGGAAACGACGGTGAGTGCATGTGCTACATGGCAAGGGTAGGGATGGGGGCCCACTCACATTGATGGTGCAGAAGGTAATTACTTTTCTTCTCCCCCTGTACATTTCATATAGGTCAGCACCCACCAGAAGACGGATATATGGCGTGCCATCGCCAAGGATGTCCGGACCCTGGGGGTCCACCACAGACGGGGCACCCTCTGCCGGAAGAGATGGGAGGACATTCGCCGCTGGAGCAGGAAGACGGCGGAGGCTCAGCTGGGGATGGCCTCCCAATGTGGGAGGGGTGCCAGTCGGACCTTGACCCCCCTGATGTTCCGGATCCTGGAGGTGGCCTACCCCGAGTTGGATGGGCGCGTGAGGGCATCACAGCAGACACAAGGGGGTGAGTACACTCACATTCTGCTAACTTTGCGCGCTGTGTAGGTGTCTGGGTGGGGGAGGAGGGCTGTGGGTATCCCTAGGCCAGGGCGAGTTCCGTAGGCAAGGCCCCTCCGTAAGGCACGGCCCTGTGCCCCCGCTCCCCACCTCTGTAGGGTGCCAAGTACAGCTATTCATGGCCCTGTGTCACCTATGTGTGCAGATGTCGTCCATAGCCTTGTAGGCCATGTCCCAGGGATTTCAAAGTGGACCCCCAGTGCGCAGCGTAGTGCAGGGGGCTTCTGTGTCTGTGATGTCTGCCAACGGTAGCGGGAATGCATGCACTCAACATGTCTTTCTTCTGTTCCCCCCCCTTTTGGTGGTATTCCTGTTCATGTGTGCATTAGCATCATCAGGCGGAGGAGCAGTGGCACCGGAGCAC
Organism: Pleurodeles waltl; assembly: GCF_031143425.1. Classification (NCBI taxonomy): domain Eukaryota; kingdom Metazoa; phylum Chordata; class Amphibia; order Caudata; family Salamandridae; genus Pleurodeles; species Pleurodeles waltl. The sequence continues at coordinate 1,220,856,255 of NC_090444.1, forward strand.
GGGGGAGCTGCATCCCACATGGCCATGGAGGGCCACACTACCGACTCTGAAATCGCCAGTAGGACGGAGGGCGAGGGGAGCTCCACGGCGGGGACACGAGCGGACATTAGTGGATCGGACTCGTCCTCTGATGGGAGCTCCCTTGTGGTGGCAGCAACATCTCTGCCCCCGCAACAACAGGTACAGCCGCCACCCCCGCACCAGCACCGCCCTCCCAGCAGCCCCTCAGTGTTTGCCCCGTGCCCGCTCACCCAGGAAGGTGGGCATCTCCTTCGCCCCAGGCACCTCAGGCCCTGCCCCAGTCACCCCTGGTGCCCTCAGTGAGGAGGTCATTGACCTCCTCAGGTCGCTCACTGTTGGGCAGTCTACCATTTTGAATGCCATCCAGGGTGTAGAAAGGGAAGTGCACCAAAGTAATGCATAACTGGAGGGCATTCATTCTGGTCAGGCGGCCCTTCAGCGAGCCTTTCAGACTCTGGCCTCAGCACTGATGGCAGCCATTGTCCCTGTGTCTAGCCTCCCCCTCCAACGTCCTCCACCCAGAACCAATCCCCTGTACCTCTGCCTATCCCAAGCACACCATCAGACCAGCCTGTACACACCTCAACACCCAAGGGCAGCTCACGCAGACATAAGCACCACACATCCCACAGGCAGTCACACAAGCAACATCCACATACAGACATACCAACATCCATTGCCTCCACTGTGTCCCCCTCCTCCACGTCTCCCTCCTCCCTGCCAGTCTTGTCTCCACTCACACCTGCATGCACAGCATCTTCAGCCACTACGTCCCTCAGCAGCACACACACCAGAACACCCTGCACACGTGCACTCACCACCTCCACTGCCATTTACACGTCCCCTGTGTCCTCTCCCAGTGTGTCTGTGCCGCCCCCTCCCAAGATACACAAACGCAGGCAGCCACCCACCCAACAGCCACCCACCTCACAACAGCCTACAGCCCAGGCACCTGCACCCAAAGCCACCCCACTTACACCTCCTACAACCACAACCTCTTCCTCCACTCCCATACCCACTACACCTACCCGTCCCACTGCCCCCAAAAGGTTTTTCCTGTCCAAACTTAACCTCTTTCCCTCAACTCCCCCACCCCGTCCATGTCATAGGCCCAGAGCTAGCACCTCAGCCACTACATCACCGGGCCCGGTGGTGCATGTCGTACATGGTCACTGGAGTGCACCGCCCACCAGGGCAGCCAGTCTGGTACGGAGCCACAGCACAGCCAGCCCCCCCCACTCAGAAACATCCAAAAATTGACAGTGCACGGCGGCAGAGGGTGAAGACACCAGGGACAAAAACCCCTACCAGGGCTCCCGGCGGGAGTGTCGAGGCAGCTGGGACACCGGCCAAGGTGGGGAAGGGCCACAGGAGAGCAGGAAAGGCTGGGAAGGGCAGCACGCCCGACAACACCGCCATCAGCCCAGCTGGCCAGGAGGGCCCCGCAAGCCCCATCCCAGCTGGCCAGGAGGCCACCAAAAGCCCCATCCCAGCTGGCCAGGAGGCCTCCAAAAGCCCCAGCACAGCTGCCCAGGAGGGCCGCGGCACCCACAGGACAGGTGGGCAGGAGGGCCCCGCCAGGCCCAGGCCAGATGGCACATGAGCACCCCGGCATGGCCAGCACCGCTGAACAGGGGACCGCCATCTGAAGCACCGCTGAACAGGGCACAGCTATCCCAAGCACCGCTGAACAGGGGACCGCCATCTGAAGCACCGCTGAACAGGGGACCGCCATCTGAAGCACCGCTGAACAGGGCTCGGCTATCTCAAGCACCGCTGAACAGGGGACCGCCATCTGAAGCACCGCTGAACAGGGCACGGCTATCCCAAGCACCGCTGAACAGGGGACCGCCATCCCAAGCACCGCTGGCCCATGAGCGGCAGGCGCAGTGCTGCATCTGTGTTGGACAGGGCTGCACGATGCACTCTGGGCACCAGGCCCCCTCCAGAACCAGTGGAGACATGCATCCACTACCTCATTGCTGCACAGGAAGAAGCACTCTGGCCAACAGGCACCCTCCAGAACCAGTGGAGACTGTTATCCACTTGAGAGACTGTGGCTTTGCACTCCCCAGGATGGAACAGTGGGAAACCCACCCACTGTAGAGACTTGAGAGACTGTGGCTTTGCACTCCCCAGGATGGTACAGTGGGAAACCCACCCACTGTAGAGACTTGAGAGACTGTGGCTTTGCACTACCCAGGATGGAACAGTGGGAAACTCACCCACTGTAGAGACTTGAGAGACTGTGGCTTTGCACTCCCCAGGATGGAACAGTGGGAAACCCACCCACTGTAGAGACTTGAGAGACTGTGGCTTTGCAGTCCCCAGGATGGAACAGTGGGCAACCCACCCACTGTAGAGACTTGAGAGACTGTGGCTTTGCACTCCCCAGGATGGAACAGTGGGAAACCCACCCACTGTAGAGACTTGAGAGACTGTGGCTTTGCACTCCCCAGGATGGAACAGTGGGCATGGAGCCCCCTCGTGGATCTGGCGTCGTGCACTCATCCGGCTGAGGTGCCCCCCCTTCCCTTCCCCGGAGGTGCCTGTAGTTTTGCTATCTGATGCCCCTGCAGTGTTCTCTCCATTTAGGTCAGGTATCCGGTGTGGGCTTTGCCCATGTTTTTTGGGCCCAGTGGCCACGGACAATGCCTGGTACAATGCCTGGACTTGTAAATTTGGTGTATATAATAGTTTTTAGTGTGTATATATTTTTGATTGCTGTATTTCAATATATTTCAATGGTTACAGTCATTTCCTTTTGTATTTGCATTCTTCCAGGGGGTCTAGGGGGTGTAACTGTGATGTATAGATATGTATTAGTGTGTGTGTTGTAGTGGGTGAGGGTGGGGGTGGGGGAGTTGCGTGTGTGTGTCACTGTTTTTTCCCTCCCCCCTTCCCTGTGTCGTAGGTGCAGTACTCACCGTTGTCTTCTGCGCCGGCGTACGTGCTCCTGGTAGAGGAGCAGGAAGACTATGGCTGGGAGGATTGGGAGTTCCGGGTCCATGGTGTCCTCGTTCCTCGTGGGGTGTGTAGAGGTGAGCGTTTTCCCTTCGAAATGCCTGTTTCCGCTGTGTTGTTATCAGCGGTGAATCCGCCCCGGAAAAGGTGGAGGATTGGACTGTTTTCATACTGTGGGCGGTACTTTGACTCCCGCCTGTCTGTTGGCGGTGACCGCCGCGCTGTTTGTTTGTACCACCGTGGCGGTCGGAGTGTTAAAGTGGCTGTCTTTGTTGGCGGTTTCCGCCACGGTCGTGATTCCATTTTTTTTCCCGCCGGCCTGTTGGCGGTTTTACCGCCGCTTTAGCACCGACAGCCAGGGTTGTAATGACCACCATAGTCCTAAACCAATATATATTTTTCTTAATTTGTTAAACATTTTGTATTTTTTGTTTGCATTCTTTTATGGCAACACAAAAGGTTGAGGAACGGAATGTTGAAACTTTTCAACTACACCCCCCCCGGCTCACAGATCTGTGTTTAATCCATCATTCTTTTGCTCACCATGCCACCCCAGTTTGAACTCAGCCATATACAAATCAGTCTTGAGCCTGTTTCCTATGCGAATAGTCGAGACCAAACTGCCAGGCTAAATTTTCCCTGGATCATAAACAAGCCTCCTGGGACTGGTTTCAGAGATTAACCCTTCATCAACCAGACTAGCTTGAATCCGGTGAGATAGGGACCCATGTCCGGGCATACCCTTCCCCTTTAGGGCAACTTTAGCAACACAAAAATATGATGGACGGAGTGCTGAAACTTTTCAACCACTCATCCCCAGTCATAGATCTGGGTTTAATCCATCATTTTTTTGCTCACCATGCCACCCCAGTTTGGACCCAGACATAATCAAATCGGTCTTGATCCTGTTTCCGGTGTGAACACTCCAGCCAGAACAGCCAGGCCAGGTCCTCCTGGACTGATTTGCATAGAGATGGGTCCGTCCTGGGGTGACGAGGCAAGCAAAATAATGATGGATTAAGCCCAGATCTGTGACTGGGTGCGAGTGTTTGAAAAGTTTCAACACTCCGTCCATCATTTTATTTTGTGATATTGCCTTGTGCACCCTAAGTGGCTAGGGTATGCCCAGACGTTGGTCCCTTGCTTGGTGTGCCACTGCATTCAAGCTAGCCTACCTGATGAAGGGTGATACATTGAAGTCAGTCAAGATATGCTTGAATATTGTCCAGGGAGAATTTGGCTTGGTAGTTCAGGCTGGACTGCACCATTGGGAGCAGGGTCAAGACTAATTTGCATATAGCTGGCTCCAAATGGGGGTGATGTGACAAGCAAAATAAGGAGGGAATAAACCCAGATCTGTGATTGGGGATGAGTGTTTGAAAAGTTTCAACACACCCTCCATCATTTTATTTTGTGATATTGATCTGAATACCTGTAAACACATATACTACACCCATACCCACAAAAAAACTAATACTCCAAACCCTTAAATCTAAACTAAGCTATAAAACGTATAGTAAAAAAAACTATATACAAGGACAAGGGCAGAAAAGGTGCCTGTGGCTTATTGGGGGTGTGATTGTCTTTCCACATTCTGCTTAGTTTCATTGAGAAGCTGAAGTACACTGCCCATCTTATACTTCAGCCCTGCCACTCTGAATTCAAGGTCCAAGATGTCCCTCTGCGTATCCTGCTCAAAGGTGCCCATCTGTCCTGTGTGCAGTATGTGCCGGTGGAATTTCCCAGAACTGGTCCTGCAGAGCCACGCTAGAGTGCGCCAACAGCCTTGCCTTTAGTAGGCCTATTCACTGTAGGTGGCCGCTATGGAAAGACACACCATTTTTCTGATGCCTTGCCCATTGCCCGATATGCTTTCCTGACAAGCCAACAGTGGCAGTATCTTTCCTCATGGATAAAGTGCCGCCTCTTCTGCTCCGGGGTCATGTTGTCTGTTTAATCAGAAACTGTCATACAAAGAGTAACTAGGAACTGCTACAATACTCATGATATGTTAATTCTGTCTTCATACATCACATGTTGCACTTCCTATAACCCAAAATTATCTTAATGGTCAAAATGAGCATATATTGCCTTATATCTATCATCTAATTTATTACAGCCAAAGTACCAAGGCTAAGCAAATGTTGCTGAATGGAAATATCAGTACTGAGAATGCTTAGGAACATTTCTGTTTTGTACCCACGGTATGGTACACATTTCAGCCCAGATTTATACTCTGTTTGTGCTGAATTAGTGTCTTTTTTTTACGTTAATTCAGCGCAAACCTAACTCCATATTTATATTTTGACGCTAGACTAGTCTAACGTCAAAATATTGGAGTTAAAACCATTTTTTGCTAGCAGGAAACTACCTATCGTCAATGAGATGCAAGGTAGGCGTTCCAGGGCAAAAAATTACTCTAAGGCCCTATCGCCTTATTTATCGTCCTGTGCAAAAATGGTGCACGGGAGGGAGGCGGGCCAAAATAATGGCGCTAAGCTTGCTTAGCGCCATTATTTAACACATGGGTCAGGGTAGGTGTTAGGGGACCTGTGGGCCTATTTCCATGGTGGAACACCATGGAAACATCCCACCGGTGCCCTCCGCAGGCCTCAGGGACACCCCCACCCACACCAGTGGGACAGCAGAGGATGGGGGACCCCATCCCAGGTAAGTTGAGGTAAGTAGAGTTAAGTATTTGATTTAATTTTTAGAAATGCCATTGGGGGCCCTGAAATGGCAATGACACATTTCTGGACACATTGCTACCTAGACGTAACATGAGCCAGGTATTAGATGTAAGAATGGAGGGGGGAAAGCTCACTCACATCACACAGAGATGGATGAAACATCTCCTATATGAATCGTGTAAGTCCGTAATGGACGATGTCACAGCTCTTTACATACTCCTAATGTAATAGCATGTGTCCCACTACACAGTCTATTGTCTGTCCCTACATATCAGATATTAACGTCACCTTGCTGCACACTAGCACTCAGCACATCCATTTGATGAGTGTATGCATGCATGCCCTACATCTCATCTGCACATGTATCTTGTGATGTAAATAGCAATTTCTATCCAAAATGTGATTCTGTTTGTGATACATTTTGGAGAATATCATGGCCAACACAATCTGAACATGATTTGGCCATATCTGGAAGATGACGGGGATAGGAATGTTGATGTATCCACCATAGAGTATGGGGCATTCCACAACATGTGTAAGCCCTTCAAATGCATTACCATGTGTGTAATGTTCACATCTGTCCTTGCTACACTTGGGGGCTTATTCACAAGTCCCTCAGTCCCAGCAGAATCTCACTTTTTGTGAGGGTCATGAGGCGCTCACATCAGGGCCATATTTAAAAGACTGCATAAAGCCACCCTGCATGGCTTGTCATAACCCTGTAAATAAGGCATATAGTGGCAGATTCATGGAAAGTGGAGCTGCACCGAGTGCAAGGCCACTTTCCCTGCGTCCCTTAGCGCCTCCTACCTCCACCATGTGTGTGCTGTATTTAAAATATGGCACACCATGGCGCTGGGTAGGGGGCAATAGTGTCATTTCTCATGATGCTATTGATGTACTCTGCAGGAGTAGTGCCAAAATATTGGTGCTACTCCTGCAGAGTACATAGAGGCCCATTCTAAAGAAAGGAATCCCCTTTTAACGCCTGTTCATGAGCAGGCGTTAAAAGTGCCATAAAAAAGGCCGCAAGGAAAACTCAAAGTTTTCTTTGCGCCATTTTTCCGGCTCCCATTGAGAGATTACTATGTGAGCATCAACAGTAGATCTGTGCATCTGAAATGTGTTTGTTCAGTTTCTCATGCCCAGCCATGTTCACCTATGTATCCACTACCTATGTATCCACTATGTATCCACTACCAGACTATGGCATTGTGGTCAATGCTCTTAGGTCAGACCTTAAGTTAGACTGCACATCCAACAATTCACAACTATATTTCTTTCCAAATCTTTATGTTACATTTTTTTTGTGTAAGGGATGCACATTCAACATGGTATTGCACAAAACATCCAAGATCACACACAGTCCTTGCACTATACAATAAGCATTCAGGTTGACACTCACTGGTAACATCTGGATGCTTGAAGCTCTCCACCTCTACGGCTGTGTGAGGCTCAGGGCCACCTACAAGACATGACATGATTCATTGCACTGTGATTGTGGAACATACACTGTGGTCAAGTGTAGCACAGTACATATGAATAGTAATTGGCTATGTAACCCTTGTGGTTGTAACAAATCAAATGGCTCGTGTGACATGCCTCAATAATACGCAGTGGTTAGGCAGGCTGTCATGTACACATATGATGAGCCAGAAAATGTATCAGGTGGGCACATTGCAGAACCAGTTAAAATAACTCACTACTGCAAACGTTCGTAAGAGTAGCAGACCTTTATGACTCTCTGCACAAAATAACTTACAGATCACACTCAGCAAGCTTAGCAATACCCGTGGCTTACCCTTTTTTTTAACATGCCCATGACTATGCTCTAAACGTCATACTTTAGCCATCCTTGTTCTTCAATTTAACAGAGATCAGTATCTGTCAGTGTTGCATAGTTCCTGACATTGACTATACATGTCCAGTACATCCCCAAAGGTTAATTTTTAGACATTTAACACCTACATGTATGATAGATGTCCAGACATGTAAAACTCCGCCTTTCAGACCTTTGGATAAGGTAACATGTGTAGGGGGTCCCCTGAAACATACATTGTGCCTCATTTACATGAGACCTAAACAACTGGAGTGTAATAAATAACAACACCTCAAGTGGCTCGTGCCTCTCAATAATTTATAGGAGGACAGGCAAACCCACCGTGCATGGCTTTGCATGCATTAAGTGGTATGGAGTCAGGCAAGCCAGTGTAAGGCACATTGTAGCGATGCTCTACAAAAAGGAGGCATTCCTTTTTCATGGCAATTGCTTCCCAAACAAGAAAAATATTTTTTGACGCCTTCTCTGAATAGCTAAACCATGGAAACCATGGAAGGACTCATTACTGCGTCGCTACCCATGGGAGCCATAACAATGTGGATCATCTGCACATATTGTTGCGTTTTACAGTATTGTATGTATGCTGGATTCCACTGCGCACATAAAAATGAAGAACACCTACATCGACTCTCTTTGCACACTAAGCTGTCCTTCAAAATTGCTGGAGAAATCGTGTCAACAATGCAGACACACCTGCATTATTGGGCAAGGGTGCAAGGCACCAATTGGGGCACCTGTGCAAGCATAAAACAATGGAATGGCCTATTGTAAATGACTTGAGTCTGAACTAGCAATCTGATTCTGACACTGCCAGAATCTTTGTTGAACTGCCCTGCGCCCGAACTTGTGTATTGCACTCTCACATAGTTTTGCTGAAACCTTTGTGTGTAACTTATGTCCTGTAACAGCTGGTTGCAACAGTACCACACAAATGCTTGTGGTGTTAGAAGCACCTCTGGTACTGCCCTGCACTAACTGGTTCACCATAAGATAGGTTGGCCGGGGGTGTTACAGGCATGTATGGATGCTTCATGCTTCCCTGGGACACTTTAGTTTTACTAAAACTACTTCAGAGACTTGTGCAGCCCTTTCTATCACAGAGATATAGTGACACGTATAGTGGCAGTGCTGTCGCCACAGCATGCTCTCTCATTTGCATGTGGGCATTGTCACATCAAAAAGAACAAATCCCTGTACCTCTGCATTAGGTCCATACGTTAGAAGCCGGCACTTATGCTAATAAGCAGTCAGGATGCACAGCGACAGTGCATACCCTGATGGGGGTTGCACTGTCACTGTGCCCCCTGATGGCAGTCCTCTGGATGGAGGTAGGGAGGCAATAAGGACAACACTGACATCCTCTTGCAGGCGGGTGAAGTAGCTCACTGCACCCATCCTACAAGGGGATCTCTAAACATCCTTCAAAGTGCATGCAGCTTGGTGCATGCACAGTGAAACACAGAGGTGCTGATTTGAAAATGCTCTGTCTTCTTCAGAAAGAGCACATACTGCAGGGCAACTCAAATTAGCAGATGCTCTCGGGGCAGGCCATGAACAGGAAAGGTGCACACTTTCTCAGTTTGTCCACAGCACATCTGTTTACATGTGCACCATGGTGCAAACAGAGAAAGTGCTCACTAGGTATGATAGGGCCACTGGTCAGTGTGGGCTCATGACAGACCAGTGTTTGAATGCCTCTGTGGTATGCTTTGTCTTTTAAACAATGTTTCGTAGGGGCATGGCACTTTTGTGCTAAAACATATGTGAGTCACAGACACTATGAGCAGGAACCATCTATAGGCAAATGAGACCCAGGGAAGAATTCCTTACCAACTTACATTCCAGTGCAGTCGAGGAGATCACATTCACGGCTGATCACATCTGCCTAGCGATGTTTCAGTTGGTGTGTTGTCCTGTCTATGTCACAGAGCCTCAGCATGTGATGCCGGACCTTCTCCCACCTGAGATTTTGTGTCTTGGTCTTGTAGCCCTGGGTGACCTGTCCACCACTGGTTGCCATTTTGGGCAGGTAGTGTGTGATACGCCACAGGAACCCACAAAACTCCTGGGCATTCATATGATGTTCCATTCCTTTCCACAACACATAGTTCCCCAAACACAATCTGAGACAAAACAAACCAAAAAATTCCCAAAATTCCCACAGCTACCCCAACAGCACTGATACCCTTCAAGACAAACACCCGACAAAACACAGAACAAAAAATACAATAGACAATTAAAAAAGGACAGTTTAAATGTTAGGGACACTACAGGGGAAGCAGACAGTATAACAATCTCCAAAAAAGAACACTCTTTTCTCCAGCACAACCAAAACACACCCTCTCACAAACACAGACAAATAGACTGGGAGTAAAAGTAAAAATAAAAGTAGCTCCACAGTTCCTGGTTTGCTGAATGTCTGATCTATTGCATCACTTCTTTTGAGGATGCGTCACGCTTTCCTCTGATGCATTTTTTTTTTTTAATGCTACCAGCCAATGTGTGGATTTCACACAAGGCCTGACAAGGCACCATGCAGTAATTTTGACCCATCAGGTGGGAAGTGCCACCTCCAGCTGAAGCGATTGCTGCAAAAAAACACACATTAGGCTAATGCGTCATTATTTTTTATGCAATTGTGCAAATGGATGTTTTTCTATGTAGTGTGATGTGCAATGCATGTAAACAGTTACAGGGATTGCTGTATTGTCTGTGAATAGTTGGGATTACCTGCTTACTGTCTTTGCATGTGTGTAATGTGTGTTGAGACTGTACATATGTGAGGGCATGCATTACTGGGATCATGCAATGCACATGGCCCAATCCCGCTGTTAGTGCAACAGCACACCTTACAAGAGGTGCCCCATGCACCAAATAAGCATTAGCACCTGATTAAATTGCTTGAGATATCCCCTGGGATGCTGCAAACTTGCACTGGCATGGGGTCAGCGCACCCACATCTAAGACAGTGCAGCCTTCTCCCAATCTGTGCCATGTACCACAGTGCAGGCAGCAGGCTGTCAGGTAACTTGGGGGTGGGGAAGTTACAGTTACTCTTGAACGCAAGCTCTGTGATTGCCTAGACCCAATTGGAAGAGAATGTATGGATGGAGCCATATGCCCCCATTCCTCACTCCAGGGGGCTCCCATCAGGGGACGCCCTGCCAGTGCACCACTGGAGATTAACTTTGCCTCTGGCCCCACATCTTAGATTCAGTGTACAGTCCAAATCAAAGTAATTTTCTGTAGGAAAGTCCTCCTTTTTGCCCTGGTCATCCCCAAACATTTTGGACAGACACTGGTGGTTACTGACTCTTGGCTGTGCTCTTGGTATCGATAAGCAGTCCCAGTGCCAGTGCTCTGTGTAAAGTGGATATGCAAATTAGGCAAATTATAATTGGCAGTGTCAACCTACCTAGTATATGGTAGAGCATGTAGGTTTTGGGACCCCAGCCTAGGTAGTTCCCCCATAGGTGCGCATTGTCTTTTCAAAGGCAGGCCTGCCTTGATGGCTGTTTTTAAATTAAAGTTACCTTCAAATTCGACTTTGGAGTTAAAAGTACTTCCAAAGTCTTATACTACCTTATTTTTACATATAAGTCACTCCTAAGGTGTGCCCTAGGTGCCTCTGTGTTGGGTGCAGTGTAACTATAAGCAATGACCTTATAAAAGATGTTTTAGAAGCCCTGGTATGGAAAAATAGCCAATTTTGTTTTTCCCTCATTGCAGTAAATGGGCTCCATAGGCTACAACGGGGAGACTGAATTTAGGTTCCATAAGGAGCTAAATATTTCTAGTTTGGTGTCAAACGGAATGTTATGATAAATTCAACACCTTGGCATTTAATATAACTAGTTCAGGGAAAGAGTTTTAGAACTGCAGCTCTGTAGTGCCCTTCTCTGATTGGCCAGGCTCTGGCAGCCTGGCCAGGCTACCTTGATGAGGTGTGAAGTGGCCTGGGCTGAAGACAAAAGAAGTGCCTCGGGGAGGAGATCTGCATCAGCAGATGGTTAAACAGGATGAGAGAGAGCAGCCAAACTGGTCTTCAAAGGAGGGAAGGACATTTGGAGCAGCTCAGGACCTCCCCCATTTCCTGCAATCCCAGACAACCAGGTGCCCACTTAATTAGATTAGGAGAGGGCATGAAAGGGGGGTGTTAAGGAATTTTAGCCACGCCAGTGGGTGGACTCAGCCAGACCTAACCTCCAAAATTCAGATTATCCCACTTTGGATTTTTAAAGAATGTTGCTCCCTAGGATTTTCAATGAAGTGGTCATACAGTTGCCCCCCCCCCTCCTTTCCACCCCAGGAGGAAGGATAAATATGGCAGAGCTGCACCCACATCTCAGATCCCTACAAGGAAGAACAACAGAAAAAGAAGGACTGCCATCCTGGACATTGCACTCTGAAGGACTGCACCAGCTGCACACTTGGGCTTCACCACAAAAAGAACTTTGCCTGTCTTCATCTGGTTCAAGAAGGGACTCCCCATTTGCTACAGGTGGAAAATAGCTGATCAGAGTCCCCTGCATCAAAACGTGAAGAAACTGACCAATAGCCATTGATCATTTGTGGATTTGAACCAGGTGCTTTCTGGGAGTTGGAGTCCTAACACTAAAAGAGCAACTCAGAGCTTCTGGAACTTTGGGATGAGTTGTGGACTCTTAAAGAACCTCCAAAGGCCTTCTTGAAGAAGATTCAAAAGTTTGGAGAACTTTTGGAAAAAAACTCCATAAAGGGATTGACCCGACACTGTGAGTCAAGCCGGTTTACCCCTACCGTGACCCGGCCTGACTTGCAGGTTCAGCCCGCTGAAAAGCTCCGGAGTCCCACACTTCCAGGAATTCACTGGGGGCTCCTGGAAAGGCAATCTGATGACATCGACTTGAAATTGGCTAGCTGTGGAGGGTCGCCCAACATTGGTGAGAAAAAGGTCCCAAAAAGTGACAAAGTCCCAATGTAAAAAGTTGACCTGGACTCCTAACGTAGCATATCCAAGGAGAGCTCCAGGGACGATGGATCCAATTTAAACTTCGGCCAAGACGAAGGTTTTCATCCTGAAAAATAAACTACATCAGAAGGTAGAATTCTTCACCGACGTTTCCTGTGACACGTATCTGAAGAGAGCTTCAGGGAGGTCAGATCCAATCTGTGACTTCGTCCCTAAGAGAAAAATCTTCAAGAAAAAGACTAAGTCAGAGGGTACACTTTTAACTGAACCCTCCTGTTTGCTGTAGCCGAGCAGGGCTCTATCGTAGTTGCTCTCAAACTTTGACTATGCCCTGGTTGAGGTGCGACCAGATATCCCAAGTGACGCTTTTAGTTTCTATGTCGTAAAAAACATTAATTCTTTAAAAATTCATATCTCCGGTGACTGTTTTCCAATGTTACCCGTTTTGGTGTCAAATTAAAGATAAACACATTTTCTATTTTTATAAATTGGTTTTGGATTTTTAAACTGTTTCCTGCATTTTATTCTATTACATTTTTGTGATATTTGAATGCTTTACACACTTTGTCGCCTAAGTTAAGCCTTGTTGCTCATTGCCAAAATACCAAGGGTTGAGCTGGGATTAATTTATTGAGACCTAATTGGAGCTAGTTGGGGTTAGTGGCCTATTACTAAGTGTAGGTACTTACCTGCCCTTACCAATAATCCACTTGCAAACATTTTCACATTAGCATGGGCCCACACACACCCCTACACAAGAGAGTGCACCCCTTGTTGATGCTGCAGCCAGTATAAGTGTCCCTACACCACAGCTTTTTCATGAGTGCCGACACAAGCATTTGCACCACCTTCAGGCATTTCAAGGGACCCCAGAGAACCACAAATTGTGTGCAGAAGCCCATTGTGCACCTGCAGCACTTCTACCAAACAGCACCTGGTGTGAATACTGTTGCACTTAAGGTGCCATTTTCCAATTGGCTAGGATTTGAAGTTGCCCATTGAGCGATCTTGGAGACAATGCTGGACATCCAGCCAAGTTTATGTGCTGTGTTGCATTGAAGACCAAGGGCAGGAATGGGCCATACGTGAAAATGTGGAGCTTTCTTTCACTCTTCTTGCATTGATGCCCTTCGTGCAGCCTAGCAGCAACCCTGCCACCCAAGCACTAAGGTGCTTCTGTGACAGCATCACAAGGAAATTGGTTTGTTTGCCGATATCAATAAATTCTAGCACATTAGCAAACTCTCACAGTATTTTCCTCTTAGTATGTGCACCGCAGATTGCAGCGCGCATTGGCTGTTGAAATGACAAGCTCACTGACATTTTATCTCATTGTTCTGGCATGCTCAGTGTTGGGTGGTGAAAACAGCCATATTCCTGGGTTGCAAACCTTGAGGGCTCTGGGATTGCATTCAATCCATTGGTGGATGAACTGTAACGCCTGTGACCCCCCTCAACTGGTTTCCATTCAGAAGTGTTATACATTGCAGCACAAGACAATGGGCATATTTACAAGAACTGACGCTTCAGCACTAATGTGTCAGATTTCTTGCACCTGCCGCAAATGCCCTACACGGTCATGGATACACTGTATTTATAACACAGGGATCCATGTCACAAGGATTCATGGATGCATCAGAAATTCTTACACATCTGTTGGCGCTAAAGTGACGCATTGCTGGAGTTGGTCACAAGACTGACGCAACTCCAGTAATGCATCAGAACACAGAGGAGAGTCTCATGTTAAAAGCCCTGCATCAACACTTACGCCTGGTTTGAGAAGGCATAGGGATTTTCATGCAGTGAAGTCGGAGAGCAACGCAGTGAAAAGTTGTACATTTTCCTGCGTCATTTCAGTTCTATGTAGCTTTTAACATGGGAATGCCTACCCTGCATATATTATACCTGCCGCAGGTATAATGTGGTGCAGGCATTTCCAAACTAACGCATTGGGTCCAATGCATCTGTTTGCAAATACGAAGCAGTATGGAGCACTGATTGCACTGCAGCTGTGTAAAAAAATGATGCAGTGACACGCTAGTTCCTTGTAAATATACTCCAATGTTTTGCATAACCTTTGTTTCTATCCCACACAAGGAAGTGCAGATTAGACCTTTCCTGGCTTTTGATTTCACAAATATAAATATGTGTCATGGATGGTGATGCAAACATTACATATTTTTGTATGAAATGTAGATGTGAATGCTCTGAAGTGGTTGAGTATAGGCCATTCATTTTCAAGGCTCCCACCCCACAGAATAGTCCAATTTATTATCATTTGGGGGCACATGATTCTCACTCATGCTGATGGTGCAATGCTAGACCATCATGAATGCATTGGCGTGATGTTCGAAATATTGAGAACAGCAAGGAAGCATGCATCACCCATTACTACACTCTGCATCAAGGCGGTCTTGCTTGTGTGTAAGAGTGGGTGTTCACATGAGAATCACATGGACCGGGCACAGTCCAAAACTTGTCCGACATTCCCAGTAGAGCCTGGACAAGGATGTTTAAATTGATGTCACCTTGGCTCATCTATTTCCATGTTTCCTGCATTCAGTCGCTCATATTGGCAATGTAGGACCATTCCATTAATGTTTTATGTGCAGGAAAGTGTTGACAGAACTCCAATGCAAGTTGACAGCAGATCGGGTGGAGGTATGGGCCTTTTCTATAGCCCCATGAAGGCATCCGTAAGTTTACATGATTCATCCTGATTATCCATGCGGGTTGTCCATCAATAATGCACCGATAAGGTCTCTGTAATTCATCCGTTTAACATAGTAACACTAAGGAGCCTCTTGTGGTGCCTTCATTTACTCCATAGCTGAGTCCAGGATGAGTCACATGGCTAGACTTTGCATGACCTCATGGATATTGTTGAGAGGTTTGTGCCACCAGATGGGCCAAGAATAGTGTGACACCAGTGTCATCGGCCTGTGGCACCTAGGCCCATATCTGTATAGCATGCTATCATAGGATGATTTGTGGTTGCATTATTCTCACTCAGGCAGTACCACCATTGAGTGTTTCAACCACTCTACAGTGTAAGCGCCATTGAGGAGACAAACTGGCTCTCTACATTTGCTATGTATGTGCGGTGGCGTTAATGACCCATGTTAATATATGTATACCAATGGTTAACAGAGAGCCTTCAGAAACATACACCATAACATTTTGTGCTACACACACATCAGATGTATGGCCATGTGTTCTGCAGGATATATGTTGCACATTCACAAAAAGAAAACAATACTCACACACAAGCATATCAAAATCACAAGCACTTTCAAAATACTTTCTACAACACTCATTACCACACTCCTGACTAGGCAATTAATGCAAATCCAAAACAAATTTTAATCCGAAATTCACATTCTTAACCAACATCTACCACAAACACCCCAACACAGCAACATTCCTTCACCCGCCTCTCATCCATTGCACAATTTAGAGCCTTACAACATGACCCACATGCTCCACCACCAACTCTAACCATACTCCTTCCACTCTAAACAGACAAAAACATAATATACAACATGCTAGTCTTCACAATTTTGCATCCTCATGTTTATTACACAACAAGGTTACTCTACAAAAACAACACAACTCACCATCTCACTCACAACCACAATCTCAACCACCAACACACGCAGGCTTCTACACCTGCTGGACGAGGAGCACAATATAGAAAAACAACACTATTGTGACCCTCATACAGCTAATATCAACACCAGTGACACATCTGCTACAAGTTCAAATTATACTGGAACTCATCAAGTTTCACCATCTTTCTAACAAGTTTTATATTTATATAAGGGTTTCTAATTTTACCAGTTTTACCGGTTAAGAATTTTGAATACTATTCAACAGTGGCATTCTTGTTGAATTACTAACTGATGTCTA
Organism: Pleurodeles waltl; assembly: GCF_031143425.1. Taxonomy (NCBI): domain Eukaryota; kingdom Metazoa; phylum Chordata; class Amphibia; order Caudata; family Salamandridae; genus Pleurodeles; species Pleurodeles waltl. The sequence goes on from NC_090444.1 coordinate 1,220,872,630, forward strand.
ATATTGAAAGAGTGTTTCTTTTCCTAAACATATCATGAGTTACCACAACAACACTTTTATTTAACTTGCTATATTTTGTGTATTTTGAAATGATTTTAAGTAACCACACAATAAAGATGATGATGCTGATAACTCCTCTCCAAAACAAAAGCACAACACCACCTAATACAAAGTCTCTAAACTGCCTATTCATAAATGTTCAATCACTCTCTAACAACAAGTATCACATCTACAACCTACTCACTGATATACAACCTGACTTACTCTTCATTACTGAATCATGGTTGGGAGATGGTATGGCCCTAGTGTCGCACAAAGCCAGTCCTCCAGGCTATCAAATCATTACACAAAATCGTGTAGGCAAACAAGGAGCTGGGATAACTGTTATATTAAAAAAAGCTATAAATCTCAGCAAAACAGGCACCTCAATACAAGGCTATGAGGCCTTCCATGCCAAATGCAACTCTACACCAACTTCCTCCTGTAACTTCCTCCTCCTTTACAGACTACCGCCTAGCAATTGTACATTCCCAGACACATTTTTAGACACAGTTTCAAACCTTTTAACACTATACTCCAAACTATGCATTCCTGAGGACCTAAAAATTTGGTTTGACAAACCCAATATGCCCCATCCTAAAGCTATCATCACTGGCCTAGTCACATTAAATCTATATTGGATTGTACACAATCCCACACATCGCTGGCCACATCCTAGATGTTGTTTTTGCAAACCCAGAACTAGTTACCGTTCAAAGCATTACACCAGTCACATGGTCAGACCACCATTTGGTTACCTTCCAACATAAAACACCACACATCAACACAGCCAAGACCACCTTACATACAACCGCCTATCGACCATGGAACAAACTCCATTTTGAACACTTAGAAACACAACTAACAGCCAACACAGATCTAGAAACAATAATTTCTGTTAAAAAACATTACAAGTGGCTACAGGAAGTTGTTGATATCCTAATACCACAAAGAAAAACTAATCAAGGCAAAAGAAAACAAGTACATTGGAGAAATACAGAAATAAAAAAAGATACAACAACAAATCAGAAGGCTGCAACGAACCTGGCTCAAATCAAACAACATTCAAGATAAACTTCAGCTATGTAAACTTAGAATATACAAATCAACAATCAAAAAAGCTAAAAAAAGTACTACTCAGAAAACATTGTAATTGCTATATCTGCAAATAAAGAATTTTATAAAATTTGCAATAAATTTCGTAAACCTTAATACATCAAAAGAACTCATCCCATTACTCAAGATTTCGCAGACAAACTGGCAAATCATCATGCAATCAAGATAGACACACTGGACTCCTATTTAAAACAAAGGAAAACCACCAGCATCAACCCATTTCCCAAAAATCCCTCTAAGATTAAGCCAACCCAGGGTCTGAACTCCTTCAAACAAATATCACAAAGCAATTGCAACAGATCCTTGCCTTTACCCACAAGTTTAACCTATAATTTATGGATCTGATCAAAGCAAGCAGGCAACCTCTGCTGCCACACCAGTAAGAAGAATCATCATTGCTTCTTTAACTACAGGAATCTTTCCCTCATGATTGGCAACCCACCTCAAAACACCACAGTACAAGAAAAAGACAAAAGGTGGTACATCTTTCTCTGTTCAAGCGGCCAAACTATGGATTTCGTTAACCTCAAATATAAGATAACTATCATATCTTTAGAAGACTACTCAAGAGTTGGCTCTTTCCTATGTAACCACAATACAGCGATGGACTGCATAGCCACATGTACGTAAACATGTTAAAATATGATTATGTGTATATATCTAGATATGTTTATTTCTTTGTACAAATACGTATCATAACTATTTTTTCTCAAAATATATGCATACTCTTTAAGCCTGTTTAACAAATGTATATTTTACTTCAATTAATGATTTATGTGTAGATGTATTTATGTGTATATATATTATGGATATGTGTATGTTTATATATATATATATATATATATATATATATATATATATATATATATATATATATATAAATAAATATATATATGTATATATATATTATTTTTTTTCTACACTTGAAATGTTCATAGTTCATTGCATAGTTTCTATAAAAGTTGCTTGATTATATGCTTATGAGTCTCTGTTTCTGCTTTATTTACCACAATAGGTAAATATCAACTTAACTATTTATCTATAAGCATTTCACTATTGAAATTTTGTGGAAAGATGAAATACTGTCATAAAAGTACACAAATACATTAATTTCAAATACTGTAACTCTTGAAAGCCTGTGTTTATATGATACAACTTTAAATCTCAAAATATAATGTTCCTTAAACTTGTATTCCCTTGAATATGTATTCAAGTATCTATATATTTACTACTCTAATCCTAAAAAAAGCAAAAAATAAACATTTACTTCCTCAAAAGCTTTACTCTGTATGACCATCACTCTATACCCCTATCTATCCATCCTCTATCTTCACTCTCTGAATCCATTCTGCTACTATGATCTCCAAAATAACCCTTCCAAGGTTATTCCCAACTCTTCCCCTCCTGGCTCACCCAAACCTCAGTTTCCGACTATGAACTCCCAAACAATCCTACTAAATTCTCCTTCATTTATCTCTCTTTTGACTCATCCCAAACCTCATCTTACTACTATGATCTCCCAATTAACATTTCTTGATTCTTCCCTCCTTTATCCCGCCATTATTCTATTCAAATATACTAACAGGCTCACATGACCTCTTCTCAAACTAACTCATACCTCCCTATACTAATCCCAATATAGTGCTCATATTTCCCTATACTAATCCACCACTAATCCTTTTGGGTTCTGGAGTAGCGTGCTCCTCCCGAAAAGCATTTTGACGCACCATCAGGGGTAGTAAGCTGTATGTAAGTACAATTACAGTTACAATTGCAACAGATCCTTGCCTTTACCCACAAGTTTAACCTATAATTTGTGGATCACAAGACCAGCTTGTCTAGCCCTAACTAGTTAGGTGTAGTCCAATCATGATAATGATTGACATTGGCAACCATCGTCACATTTGTCTATAATTACTTGAAGTTGGGTGATGGGTATGCATTCAGACACGATATTCACTTGCTAATTTCCAGCCACATTCAACTACTATGTCTTGAGATGCATCAGTGCCTGGCACCTTGGGTGGATGAACCGTGCTTTTTGTGATATCTGATGGACAATTGTTTCATACTCAGAATCTTGGTGTTGTGTTTTCACATTCGCACTAAGACTGTACTCATGGGATTTAAGCCATTTTTTGTTTCTGAGTACAACACACCTCTGCTGTTTCCATTGGCAGCTTGGCATAATGGAGCAAATGTGGGCACATTGTTACTAGGTAGATACTCTTGCAATGGCAAAGCATAGTATTTAGCTTTTTTATGTAAGTTATGAGATCTTCTAATGGATATGATATGTGGTTGCAGATTTATATGTTGCATAGGTAGACTGTATGGGTTGTACTATGTTCCCATGTGCATACTATGTGGGTCACTTCACGGTCATCATACTATGTATAAACTCTACTATCCTCCACAACTATGAGGCCGTACAAATGGCTAGCTGTGCAAGAGACACACACAGCCATAGCACATTATCTACGTTATCACACTATGGGGGTCATTCTGACCCCGGCGGTCAAGGACTGCCGGGGCCGGGGATGCGGGAGCACCGCCAACAGGCTGGCGGTGCCCCACAGGGCATTCTGACCGCGGCGGTTTGGCCGCGGTCAGACAAGGAAAACCGGCAGTCTCCCACCGGTTTTCCGCTGCCCTGGGAATCCCCCATGGCGGCGCAGCTTGCTGCGCCGCCATAGGGGATTCCGACCCCCTCACCGCCATCCTGTTCCTGGCGGCTCCGACCGCCAGGAACAGGATGGCGGTGAGGGGTGTCGTGGGGCCCCTGGGGGGCCCCACTTTGTATTTCAGTGTCTGCATTGCAGACACTGAAATACGCGACGGGTGCCACTGCACCCGTCGCACATACCCACTCCGCCGGCTCCATTCGGAGCCGGCTTCCTCGTGGGGAGGGGTTTCCCGCTGGGCTGGCGGGCGGCCCTCTGGCGGTCGCCCGCCAGCCCAGCGAGAAAGCCAGAATGGCCTCTGCGGTCTTTCGACCGCGGAGCGGCCATTTGCCGGCTCCCTCCAGGCGGGCGGCTCCCGCCGCCCGCCGGGCTCAGAATGAGCCCCTATGTTCGTTGTGGCTGCCAATTGAGGACTATTTTGTACAGGTTGTTGCCATGCACACTGTTTTGGATGTGCCAGATGTTGTTCAGCCATGTTTGTCACACATAGCTACATAATTTTCTATGTGGCAACTACTAGCAGGAGGGATGTGAGTGTTCAGATGTATACGGTGACTATGAAGTTAAGTTGTTTACACACATGTAGTGCTCATATATTTATTTTCATATATGTACACCATTTCATTTGGTCATGATTTTGTGACATTGTGAAAGTCACTCACGCATTAGTGAAAAAGATTTGCACTATATGGACCCTCCGTCATGTTGCTGTTACTGATGGGGCATTTTTAGCTTGAACTTCATCCTCCTCATCTGGCACTTCCTTCTCCTGATTGGCATAGACCCACAGTACATTTGTGTGGATTCAAATATTGTGCAATATGCAGCACATGAGTATGATTTTGCATAGCATTGGTGGCGAGCAAGGCAATCAGCCCTTAGACCTATCCAGACTCCTGAAACAGGACTTGAGGACTCTGAACTACTCACTACTATGGACCAGGTTCTGCTTAGGGCATGTTTAAAGCTCCACTGGGCTTCCGTATGGAGGTGTCTATAAGGAGTCATCACCCACAGCTGCAAGACAATATCCTTGGTTAGCTCCATAGAAAGGAGTGGTAAAATGAGTAAATAGTCATGACAGGTGATGGTCCCACATTCATATACATTCTGTTATGTGTCCTGATTTACTCATACACTTTGCCAACAGTATGAGACATGCTGTGACTTTGTTTGGCATACAATCAAGTTAAATTTAGATTTGTCTGACACTGATTACACATACAGGTGTATTGTCCTCTGTGATTCACTTACTATTTGTCATACTTGTGAGTGCTAATGCCATGAAGGCAGTGATTTTTTGTCAGTAAAGAGAGTCAATTAGCCATTGAGGAGAGAAATCTCTCACACTCATCTGTTGTCTCTGTTTATGACTACTATTGGCATTTCTGGACTGATGCATGTCAGAATTATGTACTTGTACCTGGAGCTGGTGATGTTGAGTACTTCATTCACTGTTGTTCAATAGCTAAAGCCACGGGAGGGTAGTGAGTAGATGTCAATATGGGGCATTAGAGTGTACACATGGCAGTGCACTTTGTTCAATATGTTGACAGTACACCAGGGGTCTGAGATATGTGTGAGTCATTTGTTATACAGTGCAACTGGTATACTAACCACACTACCTGCACACTGCTTGAGGGCGGCGTAGGACATATTGTCCATGTGATTCATTGTCTCAGTTTTGCTGCCTGCACTGGTAGAAAATGTGCAGCATTGCTCCAAGAGAGGCACATTATTCCCAAGGTGACTGTGTGGATGCCTGTCCTATGAGATGTACTTAGTGCATGAAACCATACCTTGCTGCACAATCTGGATCCTTGGAGGACTGATAGAGTGGTTTGTGTGCTGCAAAATGTTGGGCACATTAGATGGGATGTGTGTACATGATGACTAATGTAATTCTGCATGATATACATGATCCTAAGAGGTTACAATAGGACTATATGTCTCAGTTTTACAGGTTTAGAATACATCACATGCCTCATGACCATGGGAGTTACCTGTAGACACACAGACAACAGAAATTGAGTCCCTTCCTTGAACACAGTGTTTGAACACTCCATTTCCCACATTGCAACATTACTGAGTATCTTTCAAACATTTTGATGGACACGCAGGTCCTCATTTGCCAGTTGTTGCCTCAGGGCAGCATGGGATGTCACTTGTCTGCGCTGTTCTGCATACAAAGTGATGGACTGGAATGTGCAATAATACTAACAAAGAGCACGTCCACGGTCCATACGCACAATCAAATATTAGTGGCTATCGCCAACACACACCCTTGCACCATAATACCTATGAGCCATTGTTGTGCCATCAAATAATTTTCGCTTTACACAACAGATTCCTGAACCAAAACCCAAAAGCTATGTAATTTCCTCATTCTATGACACCTGTGGAATTCAGCACGTACTGAAATTGGTAATGACAAGGGGATGTGTCGTTATTTCTCCTCATTACACCTCCCCTTGAGGTGCACAATATTTGCAAACAGTCCTAGGGTCACAGATCCTTGGTTCTGTGGAAATATGTAAGATCATCATTGGTGTTGCATGGGAAAACCCACTGCAAGGCCCATGGAAGACATCCTTGACACAGGGTGAGGCAACACTGCTCTTTGTCCTGGCTTGCCTTACTCCATTTCTATGAGATTGTGCAAGGGTGCACAGGCTGATTTTGCATTAACTCATAGATATGAATTGGGGACCTGCTCCACCAGAGCATAATGGAGATTGATGCTCCAGCAGTGCTGTTCACTTGTTCATGTGGCCCACAGAGGCATGGGCAGTCTCAACATGTATGACGTGTTGGGTTGTTTTGCACTTGTGCCATGTAGTATGGTGCAAGTAGGTAGGCCCACACCTGCTACATATGCACTGTCTCAGTCACCAAACAAAGAGATGGCTATTTTGTTATACATTATTTACTGTTATTAGGTCAGACATGTTCTTCAGATGTTCTTACCAACCAGTAGGTCATTCCCATATTTTCCATTCTGGAATCGCTCATTGATGAGTGAATTTCAGAAGATGAAGTAATCATGAGGAAATCCTGCAATGGCATAAAAGCTTTGCTTCTTTTCCTGTTGTTTCCGCAGTGTGTTGGGAAAGATGAGGTACTGGGGTGTGAGGCTTATGATGGCATCAGGACAGAGGGGAGAAATACCGAGAAGGATGGCTGGGATACTCCTGCCACTCTGGATGTGGTGGATTGAAATGTTCCAGATGCCAAGATGTGTAGTACTGCCAGTAGCTTGGTTTGCTGAGGGATGCTGGTACACCACTGTGATTTTGTCTGCAGCCTTGATGCAATCTGGGGCATGGGCTGGACAATGGACTCCCTCCCGAGCCTATAATGGTCAATGACCTCCTCCTCCCTGATGTCAAAGTCTGCTCCCTTCTCTTGCTCTGCCTCAGTTGGTTGTAATAGTGGTGGTGATGGTGGTGGAGGTGGTCTTCTTGGTGCTCCAAACTGTAGTAGGAGTAGGTCCATGGCGTCATAGAGCTTTCCAGAGTGATTTGGGTGTGTTCTCCTGGTGAACCAGTGCAAATGCATCATTCTTATGCCTGGTATAATGAAGTGTTAATTTTTTTATGCTTTTGAGACTCTGGGTGTCCTTTGCCAAAGAAGCATAATTTTGAGATTTTCTTGTAGATACCTCTGCATCAGTTCTGTGTAGTTTTTTAAGGATGAACACCTACCTTGCAAATCATTGATGTTATCTGACACAGTCAGATCTATTCACTAGGAAAAATTGACACAGGAGTGAGAAAAGTGATGCTAGGTGCCTCTAGTGTCACTTAGTAAATATAGAGCACTGAACTCAGTGCTGCTGAATAAAAAAAAATGATGCAGAGGCGGCACAAGCTCCTTGTAAATATGCCCATATGACTTGGTGACAGGGTAGGACTGGTGAATAGGGCAATCAGGGAGTACCGAATGGGCTAGTCAGACAGACCTGTGAATGGGCTGTTTTTTTTAGAAGTTTATGGGCTTATTTCATGGTCAGATGGGACTATTTTTATTGTTCATTTCTCTGACATCACCACAAATATTGGCTGCAGAAAGTACAAATACTTGTAGTTTCCCATTCCTTGCCAAATACCCATACAGAGGGACTCATTACAACATTGTGCGGCCGCCAATGCGGCCGCACTCCCGCGGTGCCCATTTTGACATCCCCAGTGGGCCGGCGGGTGGAAACCGAGTTTCCGCACGCCAGCCCAGCGGGGATGTGGGCCGCAACATGGGAGCCGGCTCCAAATGGAGCCGGCTGTGTTGCAGCCGTGCGACGGGTGCAGTTGCACCCGTCGCGCTTTTCACTGTCTGCATAGCAGACAGTGAAAAGCCGCATGGGGCCCTGTCAGGGGGCCCCTGCACTGCCCATGCCAGTGGCATGGGCAGTGCAGGGGCCCCGCGACTCCCCTTACCGCCAGCCTTTTCCTGGCGGTTCTAACCACCAGGAAAATGCTGGCGGTCGGGGACTCGTAATCCCCAGGGCAGCGCTGCTAGCAGCGCTGCCCTGGCGGATTACTACCGCCGGGGCCATTGTGGCGGAAAACGCCGGCCCTGGCGGTGCGACCGCGGCACTTCCGCCGCGGTCGTAATGACCCAGGAAGCACCGCCAGCCTGTTGGCGGTGCTTCCGTCATTTTAGCCCTGGCGGTCTTGTACCGCCAGGGTAAAAATGACCCCTAGAGTGTCTTAAAACTGGCCTGATTTGGAATATGAGATACCTTTTAAGCTATCTTGGTTCTCTAATGAGGGCCCCTTTTATGTTGGTGTCCATGCCTAGTTTTTGTCCCAGTCTGACCTTGGGTGGTGAGCAGTAGGGTAGCTGACAGGCCAGGGTGATTCTAGCTGATTTGAAAACAAAAATAGCAATTGTTGGAAGGTGGGTCATTAGTTGTGTGACCTGCACAAGTAATGGGTCTACACTAGACCATCACTGGGAACCAAACACCCCATTGCAGCGCTTGACTCTAATGGGGTAGCATTGCAGAGCAGTCCAAGGCTTGCTCAAGTGAGGTGGTGTGGGTTAGTAATCGCCATGCACAAGCACACAAGAATAACACTCAATAAGTGATTGTCCAGTCTGTGCATTTGCTTTGGATAAAGTAAAAGTGCATTTCTTACACATGCATTACTCAATACTATGCAACAATTTACAAATATACACAAGTTGATGGAATTACTTTTGGATGACATGGCGTAATCATTCTCGTCTCCCTCGAAGGGAATCCAACAACCCACATGACAACACATTTACTTGTGTCCCAATACAATATTTGTCTATAAATTGGAGTGAGAGCCCCTAAATTTTGCAATTAAGTATGCCTACTTTGACTAGAGGTGGCAGTCAGTCTCATTACTCAAATAATCATGAACAAGAACCTGTAAATGCATGTTGGAATGCTTTGTGCTGTTAGGATTACTTTCAGATTATTCTCAGATTACTCTTGATATTCATTGTGTAACACCATTCTGTGGCCCTAAAGGGTGCATAGTCATATGACCTTTCACAAGCCATACTTTTGGTCTCCATAAAGGGACCACACATTCCCGAATACATTTAGCATAACATGCTATTATTCAACCAGTACTGTAAAAACATTTGCAATTACAGCATTTCACCCCTAAAAAGTGCAGTTCCACAAGCAAAGTATAAAGTTCTAACAGAGTTGTATTTCAAGATGATTTGGAACTTTGCATTGGGGGAGACTGCACTGCTTCTGCAGTGCCCCTATCCATGGGCATTCTGTTGATGGTAACCACATCTTTCTATGGCCACCACAAGTGCAGAACGGAGCCCAGGAAGACATTGTGCATCACAAGGCATTGTGAGTGATATGCATAGTTGATGAGCTGCTCTCCCACTGTGCCGGGGAGAGCTGCGATTCTTTCATTTTTCAGTTGCTTTGTTGGAGGGCAAATACTCCCAGCTGCCCTCTAGTTCGGGGTGTCCAGTCAAATCCAGACACCCCTGTGATTCTCCCTGTTAAAGGGCAGTATGGGGAGTTCCCCCCCCGGCTGCCCTCATAGTTGGGGGTGTCTAGTCCCACCTGGACACCCCAGGTGGTGCAGATCGCTGAGGGACACTTGGGAAGCCCTCCCTCTTCAGCCCTTGCTGTCTCTCCAGGCTGCCGTGGGAGCCGGCAACAACTCTTCAGTCTGCCCACTCCTGTGGGCAGACACTCAGTCTGGCCCTGTCCTCCCCACTTCCCTCAGCCTTCCAGCTGTTGTGGAGGCCCAGGGATGGATCCTGTGCTCCCAGCTTCTGCCAGGATGGGGACTGGGGCTCCACTGGTCAGCTTAATGAGGGCATGAGAGTGCCCACTGGCTTCATTTTCAGCCACCGGCCCCTCCCACAGCTGCAGCCATCTTCATGGGGACGCAACAGCATCCCCCGGCATCCCTTTTTTGCAGGGCCCCGGGCCCCTTCATTCATTTTTCACGGGAGGGAAACAGCACTCCCCGGCTTCCCTTCAGGGTTGCGGTCCCGCCCTTATCTTCACGGGAAGTGTGACGCGTTCCCCAGCTTTGCTTCGGCTGCATGGGGCCCCACGATGAGGTCTAGGGCCCCATCACCAGTGTGGTGAAAGAAGGGTGTGGGACAACCCCCTTCCTTCTCCAGCAGGCCAGTCTTCACAGGGTCCTGGGCTGCTCCTTTGGCAAGAGGGAGAGCGCGACAGCAGTTCCCCAGCTCCTTTTCTTGTTGGGGACAGCTTCCAGGCCCTGGCCCACCCCAGGGGCACAGTCTGGAGCAGCAGCAAAGTCCCACTTGCTTCCCCACTCACTCAGCAAAAGGTCAAATGTCCCAGACCTTTTTCTTCTCATATCTCGGGTCCCCAAGGGCCGATTTGAATGATCTTGGTGTCATCCTGCTCGTGGTGGCAGGCCCTTGCCACCAGGAGAACTTTCATTAGGCATCTTAGCCTAGAAGGTTCCTAAATTGTAGGGAGCCAGTCCCACTTACTCAATGCACCATTCCTTTTCTCTGGGTGCCTTCCTTTTCTTCTGGGCAGCACGCTCTCCATGCAGCAGCCCAGGCTTGCCCCCAACTGGACCTCAGGGGATGGTAAAGGGGCTGGCTTACCTGGCCATGACATGCCTCTTGATGGGTGGGCAGTCAGGGAGTTCTTCTTTCCAGTTGTCCAAGATGCCAGTCCTCAGTACCTGTAGCCTACAGAGAAGCACAGCCAAGAGAGAAACCTGTGCAAGTCCTTGTAAGTGCCACATCTCTTCCTTGCCCCGTCCCCTCCTTCCTGCACAGTCTTTTAGGATGGCTCAAAATGGTGTCGTCTAAGAGTTAGTGCCACATGTGCACTCAAAGTCTCAGCCCCTTCTCCCTGACATTCCTTCCAGGGCCTCTCTGCCCATTTCCTGGCATGGGATGACAGCTGACTGTTTGATGCAAGGCCCTGCTCAGGCAACTGGACAGAGCAGTAATTGACCCTAATGCTCAGCAAAGAAAGATAGCATTCCTGGATGACTCATTAATTGGGCAAGTATGCCTTTGTAACCTACTGCATTATTCTTTTCATACAAGGTGCAGTGTACATTGGTGTGACTCTGGTCTCTGTGGACCCTAGGGGACTGGAGTTATGCCCTAGACCATCCTTTTCCATTGACATTTAATGGAGTGTCCGTACAGTGAAAAGACAGTAAGCACACTAACGTTGGCATTTAATGTAAGGTCCCTACAATGAAAAGACAGTAAGCACACTGAGGGGCATATTTATACTCTGTTTGCGCCGTATGTGCGTCAAAAATGTTGATGCACAATCGGCGCAAACCGTGCACCATTTTAAAACTTTGACGCCCAAGCCCGCGAACACCAAAATCCCACCGTGTGCGTCATTTTCTGGATGTGGGAAACCGCCTTGCATTAATGACATGCAAGGTAGGCGTTCCTGTCCAAAAATGACTTAAACACCTGTGCGTCTTATTTATGCTACTGCGCAAAAATGATGCACGGCCGGGAGGCGGAGTCGGAAAATGACACACAACCCGATTTGCGTAAAAAAATAACGCCTGGGTCAGGGCAGATGTTAAAATGTGGCAAACACACCTGTATTTAATCAAAACACACAGAAGCAACATCAGAGCTCCAAAAGGAAGACATGGAGGTGCTTTTCATCCAGCATGCACGCAGACACAGAGCACAGGACCAACAACAGCAGCATCCACAACACCAGCAGGGACCCCAAAGGCAATGCAGAAGGCAGGAGAGGATATTCCGCACCAGGACAACCCTTATGGGACTCCGCCAACAACACATCATTCAGAGGTACAGGTTTAACTGGCAAGCCATTCAGCAGCTGCTGCGCAACATTGAGCCACAATTGGCACCCAGCTTGCAGACACCCTGCACAATTCCACCAGAAACCAAGCTGCTAGCTGTACTACACATGTTGGCAAGTGGCTCCTTTCAAACAACTGGCACCCTGGTTGCTGGGATCTCACAGCCATCATTCTCCCCCTTCCTACCCAAGGTACTGGATGCCATCATCTCCCTCACACTCCGCCACATCAGCTTCCCCAACACACAGCAGAAGTAGCAGGTGACAAAACAGGGGTTTTACCAAATTAATGGCTTCCCACACATCCTTGGTGCCATTGAATGCACACATTTACGCATTGTGCCACCTGCTGCAAACCGAACATCTATACCTCAACAGGAAGAACACACACTCCATCAATGTGCAGACTATTGTCGATCACCGGAGTTTTATCACCAACATCGTGGCAAAGTATCCTGGGAGTGTATATGATTCATTCATCTTCAGTCAGTGCACCATCAATCAACACTTCCAGGATGGACAATATGGAAATGGCCTACTTGTTGGTAAGTACAGAAACCCAGTTACATACACACTGCACAGCAACCCTCTAGGACACACAACACATACACCACGACATCGACATGTGGACAGGAACACACTGAGGTTGTGACACCACTAGGCATGTTTGATATCTTCACACAATGGGAGACACACCTAAGGACAAATGACCGTTCCAAATTACAACTGATGCCACTCCACAGACACCAGGGAAAAATGTAAAACAACACAATGACAAACACATGGCCCCAACTGGCAGTATATCTGGGAAGACTAAACTTTCTATATCACATCAATAACACTCAATCCAACACCCTTCACATCAATACGTACTGTGTAAGGGGTGTGTAATATTTTTTGCTGCAGGTCAAACACCATGACACACATAGCATGATGATGACTACAATGAAGTCACGTGCAATCATTGAGGCCGTTCCAATATCTCGCATCACTCCTGCTCTCACATTGCCCACTACCAAGAAGCAAGTGGACTGTGTGAAGAACACATCTTGATGGGACAATATTGAAAGTGCACATCCCTACACATACGCATTGCGACAAATGAACACACACACAACAGATGTACATCCATACGGACCTTCTGAAACTCTAAATGACAACCTCACAAACAAGTTAGCCATCGGAACCTGAACATGTTCAGTAGTATAGGAACACGTAACAACCTGAGTCGACTTGACAAGGGCAGAGAAATAGGTCTGCAATGAACTTGTCACACATGTGAAACTAGTGTATAGTCAATTGTTAACACGTCAGTGCTCACAACGTACAGAGATGTTTTGCACATTGTCACCTTGCAAAATCTTGCATATGTCAAATTGTATGGGATGTCCAGGGTACATAGATGCAACCGTGTTACCACCACTGTCGAATTGATTCTGTGTATGGAACTATCATCTCACCCCCAGTTAAGACATAGGGACACCTGTATCACAAGTCACAATGCAAGGTAGTACACACTGTACTGCAACTCTCCAAACATACTGCTGACATCCGGTCAACAGCCAAACACCCGTTCAGATAAGGAAACAACCCAATGCTGATGGTACATCTTAGAAGCCTAGGAATCGACACAATAACACAAACACCAATGAGTCACAGACAACACAAGAGAACTACTGCCATGCAAGTTGATATTTATGGGGCAAGCTACATCAACATGTTCTCACTCATTTTCTCTTTCAGCTGATCAGGGGTATGGGATCCAGCCATGGATTATGACCCCATTTGCCAACCCAAGCACTGCAGCAGAGCGTGCCTACAATGAGGCACATAGGAGGACATGCACCATAGTCGAGAGGACCTTTGGCATCCTGAAGTCAAGATTCAGGTGCCTTGACATCGCCGGAGGCAGCCTCCTATATTCACCAGAAATGGAGTGCAAAATAATTTTGACCTGTGCCATCCTACACAACATATGTGTAAGAAGGAACATTCCCCTATATGAACCCGACCTACAAATGCCTGAAGAGGAGGATGCTGGCCATCAACATGAGGGGGACCGTCCAAACACAGCTGCAGGATTGCGTCGGAGACAACATATTGCCCAAAAGTTATTTTAACCCTACTCACCCATCACCACTGTCTTACCATATGTAAATAAACACCTAAACTAATCACCATATCATGGTCTGGATAATCATTTTTGCATAACATTATCTCTAACTATCAGCTTCAGAGTGTAGCCTCATGGAGCATTGCTGAAATACCGATTAGGACACAGAACATTGCTAAACTAGTTAGATGCGGATGAATGTACAGCCACATTCACCCACACTGTAAATGACATATATCCCGTACATGTCACATTTGAAGGGCTTCAGCAGAGGACCACACCTATTTCACACATACATGTTGCAACATGGTTCATTGCAGCATATGACACACAACTACGACACCATCAGTCAATAATGGGAAAAAATGCATCATACATGAAGCAGTGGATGTGCTATTGCATTAGTAACAGGAAAATATGACCACACTCTTGACAGCAGTAACTGTTACATCACCTATCTTTGTAAGGAATATGTGTGACTAGATCTCCATATAAGCAGCAAAGTCATAGCACAAGTGCCCCAGGTATGACTAGCATTCCTCACATGACATCCCCTGCACATGTCAGCCCATGTCCTAAGTCCTGACACACCCATGTTCCCGGTCTCAACACACCCGTCTTCAGAGGTCCCTGGAATGGTAATATGTGTACCCAGATAATCCCTCCTCTACACACTCCCAGACTCACAATGTAAATCCAGTGTGCTTCCCCCTTTAGTATGGAATGCCATAGTCATTGTACTTCTGTCTGCATGGACGTCACGTTAAATAATGCACTGGCTTGTAGTTTCTAAGACCTGTTATCTGTACAGTGATTCCCATGTGAAAGGTACTGTTGGCCCTTTGAACTTGAATCTCACATACAGGACTTGTGAGGGACTGATGCTGCACACACCTGTGAGCACCTCTATGGAGACCAGCCATTTGAACATGCACTGTCCTTGCTGATGCTTGGAGCAGCATAGAAGCTGCCATTTTATCTATAACACTGTTATGCCTTGCCGTTTAACTCAGCTGTGTAACACAGCCCTTGGGTTAATGTGTTACCTTCCAAAACACAGGACAAACACAGATTTCCATTTCAACTGTCTTGTTCCTCCTTTGACCAGTCTCAGTCTGACCACTGTGTATTTACCTTGTGAAATGTCTGGATCCTGATTGACCCTGCATCCTGTTAGCCTGACTGGCTCCTGTCTTTGCGTTACCCTAAAGGTTCCTTGTGGCTACATTTGTATCATAGCTGCTTTCCCAACCCTCATATTCCTCCTGGGGTATTGTGTCAGGTGGGTCTACAATGCATACTCAAATACATTGTATAGCATAATCAGTTTATTTATCGTACCATGGGTGGGAACTTGTCTCCAAATACCCGAATCATGGCCTATCCCTTGTCTGGGTCTCATGTATGCATGAGTGACAAATTGTGACAGTGTACCCTGGCTGTATGCAGGGATTGGGTATGGTGCCTCCAGCAGAACCAACAATGTCAGATAATGTGCATGAAATGTCTACACATGTTAGGACCCTGACAGTCCACACCCTGATTCACATTGCTCCCAACATATTGATGGGGCGGGTGTGGTGAATAGCTGTGAGATTAATCAGCACAGAGGCAATTATGTTCCCAGAGGCAGTGGGAAATTGAGAGGCCAACCTGTGTACAAATGTTGTGATGACACCTGCCGGTACAAGAATCCTGAGATAATAACTTTCTCAGCACACCAAGGTTGCCCTGTTGACAGTCTCATAACACATTTGCAATGACAGGGTTGGACCATCCCCATGTGTGTTCTCAAATCCTCATTGGCTTTACTTCTATTGATCTGCGAAGGATACTTTGTAGATACAGGAAATGGCGCCACAGACTCATGACTAGACCTGCACGTAACTGTGACAACATAGATCGCAATAATTATACAGGCTAAACATTGGCCCACACACATGAACCAGACACCTCTGCGCATTTGACCACTGGAAATATGTGAACACGTGCTGCTTGGTCTGCTGGTTCTCCACTCCCACAGGAGAGACATGGCTCAGTTATATGACCTGAACTGTTGCGTAACATTACAAATGTGGTTTATCTTTGGGTCTCCGTGTCACAAACAAGGTACCCACATAGTATTTCCCCGTGCCTGACTCATGGTGGGTTAACAAACAAGTGCCTAGGAAGTAGTATACAACATTCCAGGACATGTGATGGCCAAGTTTTGGTCCATTGACATGAACAACTGTCTGCTATCTATCCAGTGCATGCTTTGTCATTTGTGGTGTTTATGTTACAAAGAAACTAGAAAGTGCACACAGCAGTTGTTGCTACATATATGACTAACACATGTCCTCTCTCATTTCCACACTGACTTGCATCTGAGGGTTGGACACATTGACTCCACATGCATACAAGCATATTTGCTAAAATGCAATCTTGGGATGGTCACACAGTGGGTCAACAACAATAGTAGTAGCCAAATCACACACATTGACCCATAGGCATTGAGTTATTGTACTTATGTGAGTCACCTTGCTATCCTCTCTTGACGCCAAACATGCCCAAATTGGGAAATACATATTTGTAGCCCACACGTTTGGCCATCTATTGCGTCAGTGAAGAGTGAAAATCCTGTACACCAAGTAGCGGATCATGGTCGGCAGTAGTATGATCTGTCACATGTGCCCATACACCGTAATGCCCAAAGTGGGTACAACCAGCCTATCTCTGTATTGTCACAACTGTAATGTACCATTAAAATGGAAAAATGACCCAAACCCAGTTATTGTCAGAAATGTTGACGCATACGCGTCAAAAAATGCCACACATGCGTCTAAGAATGGCAGTTATGCTTCGAAATATGACGCACAATGCCCTGAAACATCCATTGGCCCTGAGCGGTATTTCTCACACTGTACCCCCTGAAATTGTTTAAGTTTGAAACATTTTTTAACCATATGGATGCAGGGTTAAATCTACTCATGTGCGTCCCCAAAAAATTTTGCGCAGACTGTAAGCGTCATAATATTTTGACGCATAACAATAAAAACGCACTGCATTTGAGGCAGGAAGTGATGTAATAGGATATCCTGTTTACAGAATTGGTACAGTGGGTGTACTTTCACTTTCACTTTGCAGTCTGTGATATTTCCTGACTGTGTGGCTGTGTCTAGAATTGTCTCTCTGTGCAATTTGTGATTTTGTCTCCAGTGTGGTCTTTAAATTGTCTTTTTGTGTTTCATAACTGTCTGTGGTATCCTGTCTGAGTGTTTTTGTGGTCATTTGTGTTGTCAACATTTGTCTTTGTTGTGTTGGGAGTCTGTTGTGGGTAGTGGTAGTTTGGGTATAGTTGGGCTATGTTTGTAGTTTTTTTGCATTTTTCTTGTCCTACTTTCTCTCTATTCTCCTTTGTCCCCTTTGTCCCCTCTTTATTTTTCTGAGATAATGTTGTGTAGGCCTTGTCTTGGCAGGATGGGAGAGGAGGAGCTGGGTGGGTTCATTTGGCTGGTGTGCCATTTCCTCCCCTGATGATTGAGGCAGGTGGTTGTGTGATCCAAGGTTATCACACAGAGGCTCCAGTGGGCAAAGGTGTTGCACCATCTGCAGAGGATATACAACACACCACAAAATGAACAGCAGCTGAAGCACCGCTGGGCTGACCTTGTATCCAGGGAGCAAGATCTGCTGGACCACCTGGGGATTGTGATTGGTGGCCCTGTTGGTGAGTACAAATCAGGGTAATGTGCACGTTTAAATGCTCTGCAGTGACAGTAGCTGATTGGCAATGTTTTTTAACATGTGGAATGCTAATAAAACATGCAGTGCCATATTTCTACTTTGTTAGCACTGCAATAGCGACCTGTTTTGAAGCAAGAGCGGTGCAAACTTACAAAATACAATTGTATTTAGTACGTTTGCGCCTCCTTTGTGTCAAACAGCAACACAAATGTGGTGCAAAATATGTTTAGATATGGGCCAGTGTTGCCTGCGAGGTGTAGAAATTTCCGACACATTGCCGTCATTTGTTGATGCAACAGCTAGCCTAAATTTATAAACACAACAGGAGCCTGAAAATTAGTGCAGGCTTCACGTCAATTGATGATGGCAATGTGGCGCAAACATATGTTTCATATGTGGTCGGTGAGTGTGTCAGGAAACAGATCATGGAAATCCCTAAAATTTTCAGACATATTGTGTTCCTCCATTGTTTTCGGATAAATGTCTGAACTGGACTCATACGTAACAAGTTATAGCTGCACTCAGCTAACATCTTAGACTGATATTTGGAGTTTGTAGTGCCACATTTCAATTGGGGACGGCTGGCAAAAGGTATGCACATGGGTTCATATCTCTATGATTGGTGCAACTCACCGTAGCTGTGGCACATCAAATGAAGAAAATGATACAAATTGAGGGCTAACAACTCTCCCTGGCCCTCTGTACATTGTACCTGTGTGTCTAAAATTGGTCTTAATCACAATATCTGGGTGACTGATATTGCAGTCCTCACGGAAAGTGGCTTTGGATGTCTCTCATGGATACACATGATGAGAGGAATACACTCCATGATTTTGCCTGCTCACTAATGAAGGAGCATGTTTGCCACCACATGATAGTTAGGGCCACTGCATGTGTGCAGATATGTGTGTATCACTCACTCGAGTCCCCGGGTCTGTACATGTTTGCAGTGGTATGTAGGATGCAGTATCATCATGACTGAGAGGCTTTACTTTCTGAGTTACTATTACACATAATATTTGTATTTTGAATTGTTGTACAGTGCACAGCCATTGAGCACATTTCTCCCTTCCATGCCTTACAGGTGGACCGGCACCCTACACTATTGGAGAGGTTGCTCGATTTGCAGACCCAGACATCTCCAGTAAGTGTTGATATTTCTGTTATGTGTTGTGTTTGCTGATGATGTGTGATTGACTCCTGTGTGTTGGACATTTAGCAAGGTGTGATGCACTGGTCAATCATTTGTTTTGTTCCATGAGTGGAATATAATTTTATCACCATCTTTGAGTTGGCCAATCCTTATCGTATTGTCATATTTTGGCATTCTAGGTCAGTCCTGTAGGCACAGCAATGGGAATAGGGATGAGTCATGTGGATAAAACTTGAATCTGAAAAAGTAGCAGTGGACCAAATTATTGAATTAGTCAGCCAGTCAGACCCTGATTCTCCCAGAATAGGGATGCCAAAGTCTTACCCACATACTTCAGCTTCCCTATTCACTAATGAACATGTTTGTATGTTAAACTTCCTAGCAGCATGTAGCTCCACATGTAGTGCTACGAGTAAGAGGCACTTGAGTACAATGGCCTAGGTGTGCATGCAGCTCATGGCCAGAGGTGTGCTTGCATCTATCTGTTTGTTGTAAGTCATGGCTTACTGGTAGTAAATGATGTCGACAAAGGTCTGCATTTCCAAAGATAAGTGTTGATGGGATTGTCCAAGGTTTGTGTGTCTCCTATTTGGAGTTCCTCCTCCCCTGTGGTGTGCTGGCCAAACCCATGTCCAGCTTCCTGGGTGTTCTTGTTGTTAGAAATGATTAGTTGATTGTGTCCCCCCCCCCAGACACAGGCGTAGGGTTGTGAATACTGTACCTAGGACTGATGATCCAAGTTTGGTACACAGACATGTAAATCAGAAAATCACTTGTCCAGACCTAGGATACCCACTCATGATTAGCACATGCTTTCTATACTGGCAAGTCCATTTATAACTCGCAGATCTTGTGGCCCTAGATTGCCATCCAGTACATAGAAATTTGTTGGCCTGGCAGTGTTGGAGGATATGCATCGTGATTTTTACCTGACAAATGGCAGAACTATGATGCCAAAATCATTCCAGTTGTTAACCATCTTGTAGGGTTTAGATGTGCTATTTGATGATAGGACATTTGTAGGCTGGCTTGCCATGTACTTCCTCAGGGACTATCACTGATCTATATGATGATATTGGCTGTTACAGATACATTAGATGTAATGTCTGATTTACTTCTTGAGCCATTTCATACAATGCAGTACCTAATGTTTGGTTTTCTATTTGTCTTAACAGCTGCAAATATGACTCCCATCCAGATTCGGGAGCTTCAACGCCGGGCAATGCAATACCGCCACATTCTTGATGTTGAGTCTGGGTACCACAACATGGCAAGAAGATATCGCCATGAAAGAGCCTCCGGAGCATGGAGGGCATTTGCACAAGGGGGCTCTTCCGTGTCTACCACAGCCACCACCACCAGCACCACCACTACCACCCAGGTGGCCCCAACAGCAGCTGGGCCCTTTGTGGGACCATCAACTACAACAGCTCCAGGAGCAGTCACAGCACCACCTGCCCCACAGCCTACAGACATTGCACCGACAAGGGCCCATACTTCCTCGTCTGGCACCCAGACCACCCCTGCTGCTGCCATAGACCCTGCAGCTTTTGCAGTGATGCAAAGGAACTTGGACCGTGACGAAAGATGACCAGACTGCAGCAGGAGGTGGCACAGGTCAACCGGCGGGTGTGTGCCATTAAAAAGACCCTGAGGAGGGCTAACCTGTAGGCATCAACGCGGACAATGGTTCCCTCCCCTCCCTCCTCTTTCGTGGTTCTTAAACTTTGTGGGTTTATGGGGCTCAGTGTTAAGTTAGTATAGGCTGTTAGTTTAGTTAGTAGTAGTGGGTGGGGGGTTTCAGAATATTTCTACAGTTTTTTATTATGTGTGTGGGTGGGTGGGTGTTGGGCAATGTTGGGTTTTGGTGTTTAAAAAAACAAACAAAAAAAATACAAAAGAAAATTTACAAAAAAAAATATATTTGTTTAGTATAGGATAGTATGTGTTTAGGTTAGTATCTGTTGTCCTCCATGTGTCCCGTCTTATAAGGGGAATGGGGGGTTGATGTTTAGATCGTTTCGTTAAATGTGATAAGTAAGTTACCTCTTAGAGGGTCTGCTGACTGATGTTTGTCAGCTCGTCATCCATGTCATCAGGGTAGTCCTGGACAGGCATATCCGCAGGAGATCTATCGTCCTCTGCAATGAAATACGGTATAATTAGTGTGTCTGTGTTGTGGGCTTTGTAATGTGACATGCCTGCCTTCTGATTATTTTCACATTGTGATCTTTTTTCCTGTTCATTTTTCCTGTCTTTCAGATTGGCATTCTCCCAGGCCTATGCCCCACCTGCATGTCACATGTATTGTGGTCAGTTTGTGGACTTGTCAGCATCATATCCTATAGGTGTTGGTTCTGGCCAAATTGTGAATTGCCACCTTCTTGTCCTACACAACCCTCCGTCTACTTCCATTCTCATGGTGAGACCTTTCACTGGCTGTGGGTGCTCTGATGGCACTCGCACCACACTTAACAATCTGGACCTGCCCCAGTCTCTGATCTTTCACATCCACCTATATCTAGTTGAGATGTAGCATATACTATGTATAGCATTGCTATGGCACGATATGAATGTCAGAATTGATAATGTGTACTGCTGATGTTGGGGAATGTGTGGTACATTGGATTGCACTGATAGTCGTAGCAGTGTCCTATTTCCTCCTCTGACTGTGCAGGTGTATTCTGTGACCAGTTACATGTGTCCTCCCCCTCAATGCTGTTGTCTGAGCAATATGACATTTGGGATGTTGCATGGTGTCATTGGAGCTATAGTGACCCAGGCACAGGTGGACCCTGACATATGCAGCATGGGCATGACATTAGTGCTGTGTACCTCCTAATGTTAATGACAATGGATGAAGTTTGTGGCAACTTTTGGCAATCACATTTGACAGGATAGGAACATTTGTCTTGATTTCAGGAGATTGATAACATTGTCATCCTGAACCCTCTAATTTGGGTGTTTTAGATCCAGGGGGACGTTTATGCCATTAGCTACTTGACCTGCACACACAGCAGAGCTGGTAGTGGCAATTGTTGTCAATGTTACATTCCACTTGCAGGTATGGCCAGAGGTTGTTGATTGAGCCCTAGTTAATGTAGGGAGTATACTGGCTGACATGTGACGGGCTGCCAGTTTTATGTTGTACCCTGCCCTCCTGGTCTGGCTTTACCTTTGCAACATCCTTGGCATTGCAGCATATCCCCATGCAAAGGTTGTTGGTGTTGTGTAGTGGTGTGCCCCAGGTTTCCTCAGTACGGGCCATGCCCCGTGCCGTGACCCTTTACCTATTCCACTCTCTGAATATCATGACTTACATGCATTGTGTAGTAGGTATGTCCACCCCCACGCTTGCAGGTAACATTTGTGCATTTTAATTCCCCATGCGACTTACCCTGCATGTGTGTTGTCTCCTGGTAGTCTGCGCTGTCCTGTCCTTGAATCCCTGTAACGATCTCCTCAGGGATGAAGGCTGCAACCATCTCCTCCATGTGGTCCAGGGCCTCCTGTGGTGCTGGACTCCCACCTCCAGTCTGCAGTGCTGCCTTCCTGTTCCTGGCCATCTTTTCCTTGGTCCTGCGCTTGCAGTCATGCCAGCGTTTCTTGCACTCGATGACTGTTCTGCATACTTCTGCCACATTGTTGATCTTGTCAACAATTTGTTGCCATATTGCCTTTCTCCTACTGATTGGCAGCTTTGAGGTGACAAACAGTTGGTGCTGGTGTTCCGTCACCTCTTTCACCAGAATTTCCTGCTCCTCTGCACTGAAGCAACACTTTCCTTTCTTCTTCTCCCTGTCCTGGGTCTTGTGTGGGTCCTCCTGGCTGGTTCCTGGTCTGTTGTCATCTTCCTGGTGTCTGTCCAAGCATCTGGGATCCATTTTGGCTCTCCTCTGCACAATTTGCTGTGTTTGCGGCGATTTTTGACACAATTGTGTCAAAAAACGCTGCCTATCTGGTTTGCAGTGCCAGGCTACCTAAGCACAGTTCTTGAGCTGCGCAAGCCAGGAATCTTCTCCATGCAGCCCTCACACAGGTGTACACACGTGCACACGTGATTACCGGTAACCAGCCTGTGGCCTTCCACTCTAGCTGCATCACATCAACCGTTCCTTCATCAGGCAGCACTGGCGGTAAACATGCGCAGTCCATTTTACCATAAGCTTACTATGCGGGAGTCCCAAACTATGAGGCTCTCATACAGTGAAAGGTCAAAAACAAGGTGATCCAAAAGCCAAAAAATTGGGCCAGACCACATAGTCAGAACTGTCCTCTCACAGCAATAGACATCTTGGGGTCGCCCTAGTCCAAAATGTGCTATCTCAGTAACACCAGGTGGGGATGCAGCTGATGGAAAAATTTGATGTGATCCTTTGCCAGCTATTATTTTTTCAGCACCTCTTTGACAGGAGACAGGACCGCCATATATGAAGTTTCCTTTTTGTCACAGTGCCCCGAGTAGTGTTTAGCGTCATCGTGGTATGTGCAGGCAAGTCACAATGCAGTCAAGTACTATGTGTGCAGTATTACGTAGGAGTACATATTTGCACGCCGCCAGAGGGAATGCAACATGGGAAGACGTCGCTTGTGATCCAGTATCCTTCTAAAAGGAGTACTTATTAAGGGCAGCTCTAGACGTCAATTCCCTGCCTACATCATCGTTAGGTTGTAGGATTTCAAGAGGGAACGACGTCCTAGAGAACATATTCTTCCCTAACTCCGGTGTAATCTCCCAAACAACTCGTAATTAAATGCTTCGAATTTAAGGCGCAATTTTCATAGTCACTTGTATTCCATTTTCTTTTCTTGTTATACATCTTGTTTTGGTTTCCAATCATGTCATGACTTTTAAAAACGAATCACGCCAAAAATCATTTTAGCGTAGTTGCCCTCCCAGCATTAATCATTTGAAAGATGCACTGTGCTGTGAAGCTTGTAGGTTCTGTAAGCTGCTCAAACGTGTTATCATGCTTCCAATCAATCAAAACAATTTTTAATTACCGTTTTTAAACAGCAGGCTCTTCTGTCGGATGCAAATTCCTGGAAGTCCCAGGGGCCCTCTTTTCAAAATGTTCTGTTCCAGTTTTCAGGCAGTATTAAATGACATTTGTAATTTTACGGTAGGGCATTGAAAGCTGTGGATGGTAATGTGACTTACAGTGCATAGGTACGAAAAGCATATTCACAACTACAACTTTGCAAAATAGCAACATTAGCCACAAAATGCAACACAGGAAACGTTCATTACCTTCATTGCATCGAAAGTCCGTGGAAGTTTTATTGGATGCTTGGGCAGATTTATAACGTTTTTCATGAAATACAACGCATCCAGTAAAAGTGCTGCGTGAAAGTGAAGGAGAAGAACTGTGCCATATTTTCAAAGAAATGGGGTAGTTCTGCTCTATACCTGCATTGGCGCACTTTGGGCTGCCTAGCGCCAACGCAGGCATTTTTTGGTCACAGTGCAAGGGTGGCTGCGTTATGCTCAGGATAGTTTCTGTGCAGGAAGGGTGACCTTCCTGCACAAAAACTATCCTACCATACTTTTCCCTCTTTGTATGTGTGCTGCAGAATAACTGGGAGGAATAACTATATTTCTTTTTGTAATGCTAGCCCCAGAGAGGTGCAATATTTTATTGCAAACCCATGTCTACATTTATTTGAAAATATTTGTTTGTGTCAAAATCCATGGGTGGCTGCATGGGAAACACCCATGCACTAGCCATGGAATACCTCCCTGATGCAAAGTAATGCAAGACGGCAAAACTTGCATAATTTTTTCTTAAACTGACATACAAATCGAAATTTGAATGGCTTTCTAAATACCAAAAAGGATTCAGTGTTGGGGCTGCTTCAAAAGACTGATGCAATCGTAAAGCAAAATCTTTCCAAATCTGTGCCATAGTCTGCATCGCCACGCACTCAACATTGGACGCGCGGTTAGGCTAATACAGCATGTGGGATTCAACATCAACACAAGATTCAGATTTGCGTAAAGGTTTAGGTGTTCTGTGAAACACTTTGGTCCAGATTGCAAAACACGTATGGCTGGCTTTGTAACATGTCCGTGGTGAGAATATAATCCAGTGCTTAGTGCAAGTTTCTTTTATCATAATATTATGAATGTAGATTTGTAGAGGTAATAGGTGTGGTAAGAATATCAGGGAATTTTTTGCTGCATTTTGTTGTACCATGCCATTGTTGTTTGCGTTCTATTTTGGCTTTTTTGTTATCTTGTGTATTTAATCATCTACTTAGGGGTTTTGGAAAAGAAATGCAGGCCCTGATTTAAGAGGGCCTAGCACTATATATCAACACATTTTAAAGCTAATGTGGCAATATTATGGCAAAAATCCAGGAGCAGATTTACATGCATTGCGCAAATTTTGTAACCCTTTGCGCCACATTATGCATGCACTATGCATAATGTATGCAAAGTGGGCGCTCCCCCGTTAGGGGGATTGGAAAACATGACACAGTGGAATCTAAGAGATTCCTATGCTTAATTTTTTGCTGCTACTTTTGACACCTGAGAGCCGGTGTTATAAGGGAGCGCACCATTGGTTACAATGGACCCCTATGTACTGTTCAGGGTTAGCGCCAACATTTTTACGCTAACCCTGAACAGTACATCAATAGCTATTGCCCCCTACCCTGTGCCATGGTGCACCGTATTTTAAATATGGCGCACATGTTGGCAGTAGGGGTGTGCTAAGGGGCGCAAGAAAATTGCACTGAGTGCAGCGTCACTTTTCCTAAATCTGCCCCATAGTTTTTGTTATCGCAAAGTTTTTGCAATGTGAATGTGATTCTTCCTTTTTTTATCTTACTGTTAGAAAGTTTTTGGCCTTAGAAGTAAATCATTTCACCAAGAAGGATGCTTTTGAGTACTTATGAAAACCTGATTGGGATGGCATCTAAATACACGGCCTTGTAAATGTGGTAACAGCATTTTCATTAGCAATTGCCTTAAAGCTTGGACTAATGACTTTTGTGAACTCATTGAATTAAGGAGTGGTTGAGTGCACCATTTGTATGGAGTGAAGTGACCATTAGATATTGGACACAATATGGTCCACATACGTCATGAGGTAATCTATGGCACCTATCACAGGGAGATGGATGGCAGTTATTATGTGTGAAGCTTCACTTGGTGATGGGGTGCATTATTCTAACAGTGGACGCTAACTTGTATCTTGGGCACTTTTGTGAACCATTACACTTGTGGTACTTTCTTCCACGCACATATTAGTTTTCCTCTTTTCCATGTTTAAGGTTTGCTATTGTTGCACATTGTCTTGTCTTTGTTTTAAATTTCCACTGAAGCCCGCTGGTCTATATTTTATGGTGTAAAGTGTTATCACGGGGTCTCTTGCTTGTCTGGTATAGAGTCTCTTGCTTGTTGGAATTTTCTGTGGCATAACGTGAGAGGAACCCGACCATCATATATTTACCTTACCTATGTACTCCTGTTGTTTTAGCGTTCCTGAGTGTATTACATGGACTTCTGTTTGATTTGACATCCCATATTGTTTACATTTTAAATGTTTGGCTGCTGTTTCGTCCATGCTTACCACATTAATTCTGTTTGGACCTTTTGTGATACGGACCATTCTCAGAATCTGTGTGAAGATAATTTGTAAGAATGTGAAGGTGATTGCCCTTCGTGCTCGCCTATGGGTTCTTTGAAACAGATTGCTATTTAGATGCTTTTCTTTGTTTCCTTTCTTTACTTATTATACTCCATTTTACTCTGCATTCTCTATTTTTCTTTGCTTTAGGTTTTACTTGCTTATTCTTTTCTTAAGCAGACTCTGTTTCGTAGTTATTAGCTTTTGTCTAGTCAACATATTGTCCCCAGGTACACACTCTGATCTACGTATCTAAAGTGGTTTCTTTTGCAAGTAGCAATATATTTCAACTTGTATCTAGTACTGTCATGTCTGTTCTTGGGCTGTTGTGGTATTTATCTAAATCACCGCAGTAAATCAAATATAGGATATCATATATAAGTTTATCTGTAATATTATACTTGTATATAGATTGCATCTCATTTCTTTGTCAACCAGTTAGTTACCAAAATGATAGTGCTTTTGAGACTCTCATTTAGAAGCACAATTACATGTCTACAGTGTCTAGTGAACCCTGATTGTGGGATTTCACATTATTCTGTTGTTCCTTATCGGTATTTTCGATTCTGTATTTTTGATTGTAGCACTGTTGGTCGGGCAACTATGCTTGTTTTTTATGTCTGTTTGTATGTTTCTGCATTGTGCAGTTTAAAAAAAAAAGAAGTTAACACATTTTTATGTGTTACAGCCCT
Organism: Pleurodeles waltl; assembly: GCF_031143425.1. NCBI lineage: Eukaryota > Metazoa > Chordata > Amphibia > Caudata > Salamandridae > Pleurodeles > Pleurodeles waltl. Next base: position 1,220,900,092 of record NC_090444.1, read on the forward strand.
GAAGAAGCTCTATTTCCGGTGAAACATGTTAGCTGCTCTCCAGTTTGTGTATGAAGAAGAATAAAGAATTTAGACAATAATAAATCTTCTAGTCAACTTTACAAATCTAATTATTTGTATCCCTTACTTTGTGTGTTGTCTCTCTAACGTACAAAAAATATACATAAAAATAAAGGATGGGGCATAAAAAGAAAACAATGAACATTTGTCAAAAATTAGCTGATTGTGACATTTTGAGACTCTAGGGGGCCTTGAGGATTGTTGAACACTGACCCCATCATTCCCATAATCCCAGATTTACTCAGATGATATTTTAACTTGGACCTTAATTCAATGTGCTCTTCGTGACACCGTTTTTGCTGAAGATCTCAGAGATATGTGGTAGCTACCTCATAGAATATGCTAAATGCCCCATTTACCAGTACTTTAATTCTGGCAGGCTGCACTAAAATGGCTTGAGCCTCTTCAGCTTTGAATAATAGTATCAAAATCCAGAGCTGTCTCAGGCACTTTAAAGTCTTGAATGTTATGTAATGAAAAAGCTGATAATTGAAGTCATCTGAAGGTTTAAAATCCTCCTGCATCATTGTTTGGTAGAACATTTACTCAAGAGTTCCAAAATGTCCAAAATTCACTAACATTGTGGGGGCGAGAATCATTGGGATACTCTGTGAAAGGACCTTATGTGCCCTCATAATAGTCAAGTTTCCTCTAAATCTTGGAAAATCTTTGAGTGAATGATTTCCTCTATAAGGTCTGTTGGAGAAGATGCTGACTTTTTCATTTTGGGCATCCCTCAAATCTTTGGTTTGTAGTCCTGATTTTCCAAACTAATGTTATTGATCTCTCTTGTGTGTAAAATATTTTCTGTCAGTAGCCCACTCAGAGTGTCGTCTAAAGTGAAGACCAGTACTTTAACTTCATCCAGCTGGACAGAATAAGAATGGTGAGCAATGTTTTCAATTCTGAGTTTAGAATTTTAAATCTCAGACTGAAGAAACATCTCAAATGCTGTCATTGATGGTTTTTGGGGCATGGCTACATGGCACTCCTGATTGTAATTATTCACTCTACATTAAACTTGTTTTATCTGCTGCCTGCTCAGGTCATTCTCCTTTATGTCTCTAACCATTTGGCTGTGATGTAGAGAAATCCCATATCTTTAGTCTCTTTGAGACTATCCACTTATTTACAGACAAAAGGTGTTGGACCTGGCTATTTTTGAAAGGTTACCCCAAACATTTTGCCTTTCTCTTCCTATTTTCTGACCTTCATTTTGTTAGCTTAAGGTCTCTGCCCACTCTACCACTGCTGTCCTGTGCTAAAGTGCATGTGCTCTCTCCTCTAAACATGGTATAATTGGTTTACACTTGGTTAGCACACTTGATTTACTTGTAAGCCCCTTGTAATGTGGTACACGATATCCCCAGGGCCTACAAATTAAATGCTACTAGTGGGCCTGCAGCACTGATAGCCCTATGTGCAAGGTGCTGCGTAAGTGTAAGGTAGGACATGTACCTTTATGTTTTGCATGTCTTAGTAGTGACAGAGAGCCTATTTCATTTTTCATTACAGTGAAGCCTGCTCTTCTCATAGGTCAGCATTGGGAATTCCCTTATACCTCTTTAAATGGTAATTCCTAATCAGAAAAGAGAAGCTGTGTCATGTTTGGTATGTTTAGAATAGTGGTTATAAATCCTGCTTATTGGTGTAGACAGATTTTACATTACTATTTTAGAAATGCCACTTTTAGAAAGTGGCTATTCCTCTGTGCTTAGAACTCTTTGTGCTTTGCAGCCTGTCCCCAGTATACATCTGACCTCGGTGACAGCTACATTTTCAGCATACTCCCAAGACAGCCACAACACAGAAAGGGCTGGGTGTGACAGGGGATACATCTGAATTCATCTGCAGTCTGATCATTTTCCTAGGCTGGGAGAGGGAGAGGTGATTCACATTTATATGTCAAATGATTATGTCCTGCCATCACCAAAAGAGATGATTTATACCCTACTGATAGTCTGGAGCGAATGTTGGGCTGAAATGGATTGCTGTGCACTTCTAAGGGTTCCTTTGAAGTCACCCCTTCATCAAAGACATTTTCGAGTATAAGTACAAGTGCTCTTGTGCCATGTGTTTAGACACTGCGTGGGACTTGTAACCAGACGCTACTGGCTCTACAAACTACACATTACCAGAGGACAGCTGTGCTACTAGGAGGGATCCCCATTTGACTGACTGCTTTGTCAGACGACTGACTACATGTGCACCACTGCACACTGGATCTCTTTTGCTGGGGTAAAACAAAGCCTATCTACAGCTCTTGGTCCTGAAAAAAGCTTTAAGAGCATTTAGCAGCATGCAACAGTAGCAATGTTTGCCATCGAGAAATCACATACAGCTGCAAATATCTTGGATGCATTTAACAACAAGGTGTTTGAATGGATGTGTCCCAAAGGTCTCAGAATTGGGATTGCTGTCTTGGGCAATGGCAGCAACATATTCAAGGCCATGGCAGACAGTGGCTATTTCAAAGTAAAGTGTTTGGCTCATCACATCAACCTGGTTGTTTAAGACTTTCTAAAAAAAATGAAGACATAGGGTCTTATTTATGTATTGGCGGTAACAGTCCACCTTCGACTTTTCAACTAAAAACCCATCCACTGCTGTAACAGTCCACCCACTGTATTTAAATATTGGCAGTCCCATAGATGAAAGCCAGTATTCGAAGACCCATCTCCATCAAGAAACACCACCAGCGTGGATGGCGGGAAGGGAAAAGTAGATGTGGGAGGAACCCCAACGACACCTTGCAGATTTCATTATGCCTTACTGCAAAGAAAAAACTGCCAATCCGACCACTTCTGAATTCGTGGATTGGGAGGGAACAGAGTGCAAATTCACCTATTTTCCATATTGCACCTCCTGTCAACACCAGGGCAGTGCGCGCTCTATTGGCGACTAGAATGCAAAAACCCAGCACTCTCAAAACAACGTAATTTATGCATTGTGCTGATATGTTGTTGTTTAACCTTTTGCATTGCAGAGTTCAATCCTGAAGACTTATTTTTAATGTGCTTACAAATGCTGTTCATTTGCAATGTATTGCTGCAGGCTTTCAGAGTGTGTTAGGGTGTGGTCCCTTTCCAGGGCCTTCTAGAGACTTTCCCTGCAACATGCCTGGATGTGGTTGTGGGCTGGGCCAAGACTCTATAAAAAAGAGCCAGCCCAGCTCCAAGTGCTCACTATTCAGAGGTCCCGGTGCCGAGCAGCAGCTACTTCCTGAGCTCCTGTCCCGGTGGCCTATTTGATCTTCCAGACATCAGACTTTCATTCTTCATTTGGAGATCCTTGTTCTGGGCGGTAAGACGGTGGTGACTTGCGAATCGGCAAGATGCGCGATTCGTTTCATGATAATTTAATCTTGTTAATTATTGCGCGCTACCATTTCTTGACATTTACATGGTGGCTTAAGAATCGTCAAGACGCGCGATTCGTTTTATGGTGTTTTAACTTTGTTGTTCGTTGCGCGCTACCATTTCTTGCCATTTACATGGTGGCTTAAGAATGGGCAAGACGCGCAATTCGTTTTATGGTGTTTTAACTTTGTTGTTCATTGCGCGCTACCATATCTTGACATTTACATGGTGGCTTAAGAATCTGCAAAAGACGCGCAATTCGTTTCATTGTACTTTGATCTTGTTATTCATTGTGAGATGTTATTTCTTGGCATTTACATCGTGGTTTACAAATCGGCAAGACGCACGATTCTCTCCTCGAGTTTAATTCATGTTGTTTATTGTATGCCACAATTCTAAGATATTTATCATGTAATATTCGAGTTGACAAGTTATGTCATTTGTTTTTCCTGAATCCATATTGTGTTATTCATGGTGCACAGTCCTTTTATGGTGTTTACTATATGAATATATATAAAAATCTACAATATGCGCAATTTGTGTTGAAACATTTTAAGAGTACACAGAAGATCAGAGTCTCTAGATGCAATATTGTATGGTCCTAGTATGCATTCTCAAAAAAGGATTTATATGACTGGTTTAAAATTTAGTCAGAACGTTTTTCTGATTCTCATGTGAAGGAAAGTACTTGAATAAGAACGTTTTCATTTAATCCATCTTGATTCCCTTACAGGTATCCGGCCATCTTGAAACTTAGTCATTTTAAACTTAATTCTTAGATTGTTCATGTTTTCAGAATGACTAAGCTTAGAATCATAGTCTAGTATTGATTTCAGGAGATATAATTTTCATATTGTGTGTTCTAACCTTTTTCTTACTACAGGTCTCCTTCCCAGCTGTTTCCCTTCCTAATCCCCTCTTCCCCTCTTGAACTCTCTTAGCCTCTGTGATTTATCTATCAGAGTCTTGGAGCTGTTCAGTGGTGGACGTGTTGGGAACGTGCGCAGACCCCGAGGATCTGGTGACTCTGACACCTCCATCTTCATCTGGACACCAATGGACAACATTAGCCATCACTGCTACTATTGACCCACAGAGAAACACAATCTCCCCCCATTGCAAATTGCCAGGGTAGGTTTTGTGGGCACTGCACAGGAGGTCGGGACTACTGCAGGGATGTACATGTCACAGTCATTTTTAAAATCACTGTGACATGCATATGTCGAGGACACAATTGTGTCACACATGGCTGGGTGCACACTAGCACAACACGCATATTGCACACATACCCAACTGTCGTTGTGGTGTCATCACTCATTGCAAAATTAATCCTGGCCCCACAATGATGGAAGACTCACACTGGACAATGCTGTCCATGTGTGACATTGCAAGGGGACCAGCACTGGCAGGTTTGTGCTATCTGTTGTTTATGTGAGTCAGTACGTATATGTGTGTGTGTGGATTAGCTGGGTAAGGTGGATGGAGCTGGATTGTGTGAGGTGGTTGTGCCTGTATGTGTTTCAATTGCATATGAGGCTGGTGTTGTGTATGTTATGTTGCTGTATGACACATGTAGGTGAGTGTTGTTGTTGTGTGGTAGATGTCATGATGTGTGTAGTTGTACTTGTGTGTGAGTGAGTGAGTGAGTTTGTGTATCTGAGTGTGTAGTTGTGTTGGTTGCTATGGTTGTGTCATATGTGAGTGCTGTGTCAATGGTACGTGTATGTTGTGTTATGGATGTATGTCAATGTGTGTTTTCCGCATGTACATGTTTTGTTGTGTTGCAACAACAACAAATCGTGGACAAGAATGCAAGCACTGGAGTACAGGGTCACTCACCCATTGCATACAATGGCACACACAGATGCAATAATCATGCCTTTACACCCCTTCAGGACCCCAACGTCACCGGACAGGAGGTACCAGACATATCTAGTCCCCCCACAGAAGAGACCCACAGTGATGACAGCAGCTCTGCACAACTGGATCAAGATGACCAGCCCGGCCCATCAGGGACCTCGGGACAGTCGGTTCCCCTGACACTGTCACAAGCCACCACAGAGCCTCCCCCCTCAGAAAACACCAGCACAGCACCCACCCAGTGGGCCCATCCCTCTGTCCCCAGGACATTTCAATCAGCAGTGTGTCCACCACTACAGGGAACCCAGGCAAACCCACCCACCCAAGAAAATCAGGGACCTGGGGGCAGTGGGCACACAGTTCAGGGGACAGAGGCTCAGGAAAACAGGGAAGCTGGGAGGACTGCTGTGCGACAGGGGGAGGACAGGCCCAGGGAACCCACTCTCCACGAGGTCCTCTCCAACATCATGGGAGCTTACCATCATTCCCAGGAGACGATGGCAACGGTACTGGCCAAGTTTCAGGAGACCCAGCGGCTGCAGGAGGAACACTATCTGGGGATCAGGGAGGACCTGAAGTCCATAAACAAAATCCTGGTCACCATTGCAGGGGTGTTGCAAGACCTTGTAAACACCAGGAGGGACACTGTGGCACAACAAGGGGCCCCTGACACTAACCTGGACGATGAACAGCCCTCCACCTCCGCCGGCGCTAGTGGACAGGAGGCACACCACAGGAACATGACACCAGCACCCCACCCCCCACAGATGGAGAACCACCCCGCAAACGGTCCCTGAGATCCAGGAACAAGACAGAGAACATTGCCAAGACCCTCGCCAGGCAATTAGACCCCCTGAATGTCACCCTTCTGTCCCACTTTGTCACCCTGTCCATCCTTCAACTGCCATTGCTCCACTTCCTATGCCCCTTTGGACAATGCACCTGTGAAACAAATAGTCTGGACTCTGCCATGGACATTCAACCACCATCCCCCCTGCCCATTTTACAACCCCCTTCACTTATTTGCACAGAAATAAACACACTTCAATCACAAAACAATCTGGAGTCAGTCTGTGCTTTCACAAACATGTAATTGCAATAACCGTGGAATATAGCAATGTCAATTTACTTGTGCACATCCCGATGTAACACAGCTGTAGGCCTGGAGGAAATATAGCAGATGGCTCACAGTGGGACCCACATCTGTGAAATGGAAAGGCAAAGTGACAAGTCAGGGTCCATACACTGAGTGAAAATGACAGACTTATGCTAGCTCCAATAATAGTATGAGATATGGGAGGCAGTGACATCTTCTTACCTGTGTCTCACTGGAAGTATTGCTTGAGTATGTTGTTCCTGTTGGCGATATCCTCTTCTTCTGCCTCCTCTTCTTCACTGTCCACAGGCTCCACAGCTGCCACAAGACCACCATCTGGCCCATCCTCCTGCAGAAAAGGCACCTGGCGTTGCAAAGCCAGGTTGTGCAGCATAACAGGCCATGATGATCTGGCACATCTTCTTTGGTGAGTTGTAGAGAGAACCACCTGTCATATGGAGGCACCGGAATCTGGCCTTCAGGAGGCCGAAGGTTCGTTCGATCACCCTCCTAGTTCGCCCATGTGCCTCATTGTAGCATTCCTCTGCCCTTGTCCTGGGTTTTCTCACTGGGGTCAGTAGCCATGACAGGTTGGGGTAACCAGAGTCACCTGCAAATATGGAGGGACAACCGTTAGACACACTAACCCGTAGGGACAACCCCATACCCAGACACCTATTCACACTGTATAGGGTTCTTGTCCTCACCTATTACCCATACACGGTGCCTCTGGAGTTGCCCCATCACATAAGGGATGCTGCTATTCCTCAAAATGTAAGCGTCATGCACTGAGCCAGGAAATTTGGCAGTCACATGGGAGATGTACTGGTCTGCCAAACACACCATCTGAACATTCATAAAATGGTAGCTCTTCTGGTTTCTGTACACCTGTTCACTCCTTTGGGGGGGTACCAATGCCACATGTATCCCATCAATGGCACCAATGATGTTGGGGATATGTCCCAGGGCATAGAAGTCACCTTTCACTGTGGGCAAATCCTCCACCTGAGGGAACACGATGTAGCTGCGCATGTGTTTCAGCAGGGCAGACAACACTCTGAACAACACATTAGAGAACATTGGCTGGGACATCACTGATAAAATGGCCACTGTTGTTTGAAAAGAACCACTTGCCAGGAAATGGAGTACCGACAGGACCTGCACTAGAGGGGGTATCCCTGTGGGATGGCGGATAGCTGACATCAGATCTGGCTCCAACTGGGCACACAGTTCATGGATTGTTGCACAATCAAGTCTGTAGGTGACTAATATGTGTCTCTCTTCCATTGTCGACAGGTCCACCAGCGGTCTGTACACCGGAGGATGCCGACATCTCATCACGTGCCCTATGGAGGAGAACAGAGAGCAGAGAGTCAGCCAACACTGAGGTATCACAAGATTTCATTTGCACACATTTATTAATCTGCAATGTGCCTGTAACTGTGTGTATTCAAGGCCTACATTGGTGTGACGCAGTTAATATTAATGCCATGTGGCCCTCTGAAATGGCGGCTGCCTGAACTCTAAGGTGGGACAAGGGGATATGAGGTAACTGCGCTGGCGTTGTACACCGTTGCGGTGGGTGGTCGAAGACCGAGGCATAATCCAGCATTGGTTAACATTGGACCCTGTGGGTCCGAGGAGCCAATGACGATGTACGCCGGCGGTGATGGTACGCACCACCGCGGACGTGACCGCCATTTTTTGTCTGTTCACTCACTTGATACCTGACCTTCAACAGGAGAGGACCTACACTGCAAGTGCTGCTGTGACCTGTGTCTGGAAGCGACGATGGCTACAGTGTCTGGGGAAATGGCCCTTGCCTTCACTTTGGAGGAGTTGGAGAAACTGGCGGATGGGGTCCTCCCCAGTACACACAACTGTACGGTCCTCCAGACAAACAGGTGAGTACACTGTGAGCATGCTGCATGGGCAATGCCTGTTTTGAGTGGTGTGGATGGAAGATACATGGGGGGGCTGAGGCCTGCATGTGTAGACGGGAGTGCATATGCGTCAGGGAAAGGGTGGGAACAGGGGCCAATGAGTATGACAGTCCGGACGGGTAAAGAATTTCCTTTCCCCCTGTACTATTCCGCTAGTTCAGCGCCTACCAGAAGAAGGCTATTTGGTGTGCCATCGCCAAGGACGTCCGGTCCCTGGGGGTCCACCACAGATGGATCACCCAGTGCCGTAAAAGATGGGAGGACCTGCACCGCTGGAGCAAGAAGACGGCGGAGGCCCAGCTGGGGATGGCCTTCCAACGTGGGAGGGGTGCCCGTCGCACCATGACCCCCCTGATGTTCCGGATCAGGTGGTGTATCCGGAGTTGGATGGGTGCTTGAGGGCATCACAGCAGCCACAAGGTGGTGAATACACTCTCATTCAGCTGACTCTGCGCACATTACGAGGTGTCTGGGTGGGGGAGGTGGGCAGTGGGTTCCCCTAGGCCAGGGTGATCTTGGTAGGCAAGGTCCCATGTGAGGCAGGCTCTGTGGTGCCCCAACCCCACTAGTGGTTGGTGCAATCTACAACTTGTCAGGCTCCTATGACTTCCAGGTGTGCAGCAATCGGGCTTAGGCCTTGTGCCTCATGGCCATGTGATTAATCTAGGAACTATAAGTGCATGACGTAGTGCAGAGGGCTGTTGTGTCTGTTGTGTTCGCCAACAGTAGTGGTGTTGCATGCACTGAACATGTCTTTCTCCTGTCTTCCCCCCCTTTTTGTGGTTTCCCTGTTCTTGTGTGCAATAGCATCATCAGGCGGAGGAACATTGGCACCGGAGTAGGAGGGAGCTGCATCCCACTTGGCTCTGGAGGGCGAAACAACAGAGTCTTAAGCCACCAGTGGGACGGAGGGCGAGGGGAGCTCCACAGCAGGGACAGGAGCAGAGACCAGCGACAGCGACTCCTCCTCTGATGGGAGCTCCCTCCGGTGGAGGGCCCCTCTGTGCCCCCGCATCAACAGGTACAGCCGGCATCCCCCCTATCAGCACCACCCTCCCAGCAGCCCTTCAGCGTGTGTCCCATGCCCGCTCACCCAGGAGGGTGGGCATCTACTTTGTCCCAGCCACCTCAGGCCCTGCCCCAGTCAGCCCTGCTGCCCTCAGTGAAGAGGCTATTGACCTCCTGAGATCCCTCATTGTTGGGCAGTCTACCATTGTGAATGCCATCCAGGGTGTTGAGAGGCATTTGCAACAAACAAATGCATACCTGGAAGGCATTCATTCTAGCCAGGCAGCCCAACAGAGAGCATTTCAGGCTCTGGCCTCAGCACTGATGGCAGCCATTGTCCCTGTGTCCAGCCTCCCCCCTCCAACCTCCTCCACCCAGACCCAATCCCCTGTACCTCAGCCTATCCCAAACAGACCATCAGACCAGCATGCACACACATCAACACACAAGAGTGGCTCAGGCAATCATAAGCACCACACATCCCACAGGTACTCACACAAGCATCATACCCATGCACATTTACCAACATCCACTTCCCCCACTGTGTCTCCCTCCTCCACGTCTCCCTCCTCCCTCCCAGTCTCGTCTCCACTCACATCTGCATGCACTACATCCTCAGCTACTACCTCCATCACCAGCACGCCCATCACCACACACCGCTCACGTGCACTCACCACCCCCACTACCATTCACACATCCCCAGAGTCCACTCCCAGTGTGTCAGTGAGCCCTCCTCCAAAAGTACACAAACGCAGGCACACACCCACCCAACAGCCATCCACCTCACAACAGCCTCCGGCCCATGCACCTTCACCCAAATTCAGCAGACGTACACCTCCTACAACCACTACCTCTTCCTCCACTCCCAAACCCCCTCCATCTACCCGTCCCAGTGTGTCTAAAAAACTTTTCCTGGCTAACATTGAACTCTTCCCTACACCCCCCCCCTTTACCTAGGGCCAGGCTTTCCAGGTCCCAGCCCAGCCCCTCAGCCACCACATCCCCAGGCACAGTGGTGCCAGCAACTGCAGGGTCATGGAGTGCGCCAACCATCAGGGCTGCCAGTCTGCCACAGTGCGAGGGCAAGGACATTCCGCCACCTGCCAAGGTGAAAAAGGTGCCCACATCCCAGATGGAGAAGCCTGCCACCAAGGGATCAGGGAAAACGAAAAGGGATAGTGGCAAGACAGCTGTGCCACCGTCAAAGGTGGGGAAGGGCCAAAAACTGAAGGGCAGGTCAGGAGAGGGCATGGTGGCAGCGACTGAGGGACTAGTGTCACACCTTCTGTCCACGTCCACGCCAACTTGTACGGCGGAGAACACTGCCACCTGCACCGCCACAGACCCGCCCACCAGCACCGCCGCCACAGACCCCGCAGCCAGCACCGCCGCCACAGACACTGCCGCAAGCACTGCCGCGATTGACACAGCCGCAAGCACCGCCACGACTGACACCGCCGCAAGCACCGACACGAGTGACACTGCAGCAAGCACCGCCATGCCTGACACCGCCGCAAGCACCGCCACGACTGACACAGCTGCAAGCACCGCCAGCGGCCCTGCGACATCCTCAGACAGTGGCACCACCGCAGACATGGCTACCATCCCCAGTGGTCAGTCATCCGAGGCTGGTGGTGACTTCCAGGACCCTGTGCAGCTTCCATGAAGCATCACTGTCATCACAGTTGTCACCTGCATATGGAATGCGAAGTCGCAGCAGTGTGGGGTATGTCTCTGCCTCCATGACGTATCATGCTACCTGTACCTCGGCAATCTTGTGGCACACACACCCAGGCGAGTGTATTCTTCCGGCCACACTGCATGTGGAGCACCCTGGGCACAAAGCCCCCTCCAGAGCCAGTGGAGAAATACATCCACTACCTCAGTCCTTGGCAGGATGAAGCACTTTGGGCACAAAGCCCCCTCCAGAACCAGTGGAGAAATACATCCACTACCTCAGTCCTTGGCAGGATGAAGCACTCTAGGCACCATGCCCCCTCCAGAACCAGTGGAGACTGTTATCCACTTGAGAGACTGTGGCTTTGCACTCCCCAGGATAAAGCAGTGGGCAAACCACCCACTTGAAAGACCTGAGAGACTGTGGCTTTGCACTCCCCAGGATAAAGCAGTGGACAAACCACTCACTGGAGAGACTTGAGAGACAGTGGCTTTGCACTCCCTAGGATAAAGCAGTGGGCAAACCACCCACTGAAAAGACTTGAGAGACTCTGGCTTTGCACTCCCCAAGATGAAGCAGTGGGCATGTAGTCCCCTCGTGAAGCAGTGGCATTGTGTGTTCATCAGTCTGAAGTGCCCTCCCTCCCCCTGTGGTGCCTGTATATTTTCTATCTGATGGCCCTCCAGTGTTCTCTCCGTTTGGAGTCAGGTATCATGTGTGGGCCTCACCCATGCATTTTGGGCCCAGTGGTCCACGGACAATGATTGGTGCACTATCCGGACTTGTGTAGTTGGTGTACATAATTGTATATACTGGATTTTGAATTCTAATAATGATATTTCACATGATTACATTCGTTCAAATTATTTCCTTTTGTCCTTGCGTTATTCCAGGGGGTGGGGTGTATATGTAATGTTGCAGCATGTATTTGTGTGTATGGTGTTGTGGGTGAGGGTGTTGCATGTGTCTGTCACTCTCTTTTTCCTCCCCCTCCCCTGTGTTGTAGTTGCAGTACTCACCGTGGTCGTAGACACCGTCGTTGGTGCTCCTGATAGAGGATCAGGAAGACCATCATCGGCAGTATCTGCAATTCGGACTCCATGGCGTCCTGGTTCCTCGTGGGGTGTGGAGAGGTGAGTGTTTCCCTTCTGCGTACTGTTTCCGCTGTGTTTTTATTCGCGTTGGTGCTGCCCCGGAAAAGGTGGCGGATAGTCCTGTTGTGATAGGGTGGGCGGTACGTTGTCTCCCGCCTGTCTGTTGGCGGCGTCCACTGCGCTGTTTGTTTGTACCGCCGTGGCGGTCAGAATGTTAAAATGGCTGTCTATCTTGGCGGTTTCCGCCATGGTCCTGATTCCATTTTTTTACCGCCAGCCTGTTGGCGGTATTACCGCCGCTTTAACACCAACCCCCAGTATTGTAATGAGGGCCTATGTCATTCAAAGACAAGGGGATGTAACTGGGAAAACTTTGACCAGGGATGCGGACAAATTGGACCTATCCAAATGCCTGACACAGATGCTACTCCCTTTTGAGATTTTTCACATGGAAAGTTATCAAGGAACACAGTAAGATGGGCCATGCCATCCCATTGTTGCATCTGCTGCAGGACTAACTAAAAAAGTTGTCTGAAAGGTTTGCACTTGCAGGTGTGAAAGAAAACCCAGAGGCGCATGCCTTGATTGAGAGCTTAATCTTTCACTTGGTTTGTAATGCAAGGCTGCAAAATGATTTAATGTCATCCAAACAGTATGCCTGTGCCACACTACTTGATCCATGGTGCAAAAAATTCTGCCTACTTTCATTCCATTTTTTTTAAGGGGATGTTTTGAAAAATAAGGGGGGGATTGATGAGCAAGCCGGAGACCTGGAAGAAGAACAACTGGAACTTAGAGTCCCACTCCACAGTTCTGGGGTGCCGCTTTCAATTTCCAAAGAGGGCAGTCTTGTCCCACAGCAGCCAATGCCAGCAACAACAACACTGGCAACAACAGCAACAGAATCAGACCCAACCTCTGCATCAGTTTGGTTTCCTGTGGCAGGTCTTAAGTCCTATGCAGAGGAAAAGGCAAAAAAGTTTGAGCAAGTGACAGCGCCAATGATCATTAAGAGTATTTTTCAGGAGTATAATGCTGACCCAAAATACGTCTGTGTGGATTAACCTGTTCTGTGCCGAGGACGTAGTGGTTACGTCCTTCGGCACAGTGCTGCTGTGCCGAAGATGTAACCATTACGTCCTCGGCACACAGCCCAGAGGGAGCGCTCTCGCTCCCTCTGTGTGCTTCCCCCCACCCCCCCAAAGGCAGGGATGGAAGGGGAAGCCCTTCCCCTTCCACCCCCGGCCCCCCCTCCCCACCCCCCCCTGTGACATCAGCACGCGAGCGCGCGCTTTTTGTCACAGAGCCTCCCCCATCGCGCTGGAAGCTCAGCTTCCAGCGCGATCGAAAGAGAAATGCTTTGCATTTCTCTTTCGATCACGTGGAGGAGGCCCGGAGAGGCTTCAAAGGGAAGGAATTACATTTCCTTCCCTTGTATTTCCCTCCCTTTGAAGTCTCTCCAAGCGTTTCAAAAGCCGGATTGCTTGCAATCCGGCTTTTGAAACGCCCACTAGACACCAGGGTTTTTTTTTTTTTTTTATTGTCATGAGGGAGCGACCCCTTGGGCAAGGGTCGCTCCCAGGGGGGGGCATTTTTTGGGAAGGCCTTTTCTGCCCCCCCTGGGGGCAGATCGGCCTATTATTAGGCCAAGGGGGGCCCCCAGAGGGGCACCAGGGATATATATATATTTTTCTTTTGTTTTTGTTTATGTTTTTGTTTTAGGTGTGGGGAGTGACCCCTTAGGCAAGGGTCACTCCCCTAGGGGGCAAATTATATTTAGGCCATTTCTGCCCCCCTTGGGAAACAGAAACTACTAGACACCAGGGAGTTTTTTTTTTTTTACGTGAATTTCACGCAAGGGGAGCGACCCCTTAGACAAGGGACGCTCCTGTGGGGTGGGGAAATTATTTTAGGCCATTTCTGCACCCCGGGGGGGTAGATCAGCCTATTTTGATTAGGCTGATCTGCGCCCAAGGGGGCCAGAAACCACTAGGCGCCAGGGATTTTTTGTTTTTTTGTTTTACAGATGGGGAGCGACCCCTTGGACAAGGGTCGCTCCCCTGGAGGGGAAAATTATATTTAGGCCATTTCGGCCGATTTTTGCTACGCCAATCTGCTCCCAAGGGGGGCAGAAACCACTAGGCACCGGGGTTTTTTTTTTGGCGCCAATGTCACGCAGGGGGAGCGACCCCGTAGGCAAGGGAAATTTATTTTAGTCCATTTCTGCCCCCCCTGTGGGCAGATCGGCCTATTGGTATTAGGCCGATCTACCCCGGGGGGGGGCAGAAACCTCTAGGCGCCAGGGAAAATTGTTCTTTTGTGTTTTTTTTTTTTTTTTTTATAGATGGGGAGCGACCCATTAGGCAAGGGTCGCTCCCCTGGGGGGCAAATTGTATTTAGACCATTTCTGCCCCCCTTGGGGGCAGATTGGCTGATTTTAGTTCAATCTGCCCCCAAGGCGGCAGAAACCACTAGGCACCGGGGATTTTTTTGTGGCGCCAATGTCACGCAGGGGGAGCGACCCATTAGGCAAGGGTCGCTCCCCTGGGGAGCAAATTGTATTTAGACCATTTCTGCCCCCCTTGGGGGCAGATTGGACGGGGATTTTTTTTTTGGCGCCAATGTCACGCAGGGGGAGCGACCCCGTAGGCAAGGGTCCCTCCCGGGGGGAGAATGAGGGGGTGGGGGACAAATTTATTTTAGGCCATTTCTGCCCCCCCTAGGGCCGGCTGAGCTAGAGGCCAAAATCCACAGGTAGGCACTGTTTTCTATGAAAAAATGTGATGTGTCCACGTTGTGTTTTGGGCCATTTCCTGTCGCGGGCGCTAGGCCTACCCACACAAGTGAGGTATCATTTTTATCGGGAGACTTGGGGGAATGCTGGGTGGAAGGAAATTTGTGGCTTCTCTCCGATTCCTGAACTTTCTGTCACCGAAATGTGAGGAAAATGTGTTTTTTTAGCCAAATTTTGAGGTTTGCAAAGGATTCTGGGTAACAGAACCTGGTCAGAGCCCCACAAGTCACCCCATCTTGGATTCCCCTGGGTTTCTAGTTTTCAAAATTGCGCTGGTTTGCTAGGTGTCCCTAGGTGCCGGCTGAGCTAGAGGCCAAAATCCACAGGTAGGCACTGTTTTCTATGAAAAAATGTGATGTGTCCACGTTGTGTTTTGGCCCATTTCCTGTCGCGGGCGCTAGGCCTACCCACACAAGTGAGGTATCATTTTTATCAGGAGACTTGGGGGAACGCTGGGTGGAAGGAAATCTGTGGCTCCTCTCAGATTCCAGAACTTTCTGTCACCAAAATGTGAGGAAAATGTGTTTTGTTAGCCAAATTTTGAGGTTTGCAAAGGATTCTGGGTAACAGAACCTGGTCAGAGCCCCACAAGTCACCCCATCTTTGATACCCCTAGGTCTCTAGTTTGCAAAAATGCACAGGTTTGGTAGGTTTCCCTAGGTGCCGGCTGAGTTAGAGGCCAAAATCTACAGGTAGGCACTTTGCAAAAAACACCTCTGTCTTCTTTCAAAAATGTGATGTGTCCATGTTGTGTTTTGGGCCATATCCTGTCGCGGGCGCTAGGCCTACCCACACAAGTGAGGTATCATTTTTATCGGGAGACTTGGGGGAACGCTGGGTGGAAAAAATCTGTGGCTCCTCTCAGATTCCAGAACTTTCTGTCACCGAAATGTGAGGAAAATGTGTTTTTTTAGCCAAATTTTGAGGTTTGCAAAGGATTCTGGGTAACAGAACCTGGTCAGAGCCCCACAAGTCACCCCATCTTGGATTCCCCTAGGTCTCTAGTTTACAAAAATGCACAGGTTTGGTAGGTTTCCCTAGGTGCCGGCTGAGCTAGAGGCCAAAATTTACAGGCAGGCACTTTGCAAAAAACACCTCTGTTTTCTTTCAAAAATGTGATGTGTCCACGTTCTGTTTTGGGGCGTTTCCTGTCACGGGCGCTAGGCCTACCCACACAAGTGTGGTATCATTTTTATCGGGAGACTTGGGGGAACGCTGGGTGGAAGGAAATTTGTGGCTCCTCTCAGATTCCAGAATTTCTGTCACCGAAATGTGAGGAAAATGTGTTTTTTTAGCCAAATTTTGATGTTTGCAAAGGATTCTGGGTAACAGAACCTGGTCAGAGCCCCACAAGTCACCCCATCTTGGATTCCACTAGGTCTTTAGTTTTAAAAAATGCACAGGTTTGGTAGGTTTCCCTAGGTGCCAGCTGAGCTAGAGGCCAAAATTTACAGGTAGGCACTTTGCAAAAAACACCTCTGTTTTCTTTAAAAAAATGTGATGTGTCCACGTTGTGTTTTGGGGCGTTTCCTGTCACAGGCGCTAGGCCTACCCACACAAGTGAGGTATCATTTTTATCGGGAGACTTGGGGGAACGCTGGGTGGAAGGAAATTTGTGGCTCCTCTCAGATTCCAGAACTTTCTGTCCCCGAAATGTGAGGAAAATGTGTTTTTTTAGCCCTATGTTGAGGTTTGCAAAGGATTCTGGGTAACAGAACCTGGTCAGAGCCCCACAAGTCACCCCATCTTGTATTCCCCTAGGTCTCTAGTTTTAAAAAATGCACAGGTTTGGTAGGTTTCCCTAGGTGCCGGCTGAGCTAGAGGCCAAAATCTACAGGTAGGCACTTTGCAAAAAACACCTCTGTGTTCTTTCAAAAAATGTGATGTGTCCACGTTGTGTTTTGGGGCATTTCCTGTCGCAGGCACTAGGCCTACCCACACAAGTGAGGTATAATTTTTATTAGGAGACTTGGGGGAACGCTGGGTGGAAGGAAATTTGTGGCTCCTCTCAGATTCAAGAACTTTCTGTCACCAAAATGTGAGGAAAACGTGTTTTTTTAGCCAAATTTTGAGGTTTGCAAAGGATTCTGGGTAACAGAACCTGGTCAGAGCCCCACAAGTCACCCCATCTTGGATTCCCCTAGGTCTCTAGTTTTCAAAAATGCACAGGTTTGGTAGGTTTCCCTAGGTGCCGGCTGAGCTAGAGGCCAAAATCTACAGGTAGGCACTTTGCAAAAAACACCTCTGTTTTCTTTAAAAAAATGTGATGTGTCCACGTTGTGTTTTGGGGCGTTTCCTGTCACGGGCGCTAGGCCTACCCACACAAGTGAGGTATCATTTTTATCGGGAGACTTGGGGGAACGCTGGGTGGAAGGACATTTGTGGCTCCTCTCTGATTCCAGAACTTTCTGTCACAAAAATGTGAGGAAAATGTGTTTTTTTAGCCACATTTTGAGGTTTGCAAAGGATTCTGGGTAACAGAACCTGGTCAGAGCCCCACAAGTCACCCCATCTTGGATTCCCCTAGGTCTCTAGTTTTAAAAAATGCACAGGTTTGGTAGGTTTCCCTAGGTGCCAGCTGAGCTAGAGGCCAAAATCTACAGGTAGGCACTTTGCAAAAAACACCTCTGTGTTCTTTCAAAAAATGTGATGTGTCCACATTGTGTTTTGGGGCATTTCCTGTCGCAGGCACTAGGCCTACCCACACAAGTGAGGTATAATTTTTATTAGGAGACTTGGGGGAACGCTGGGTGGAAGGAAATTTGTGGCTCCTCTCAGATTCAAGAACTTTCTGTCACCGAAATGTGAGGAAAACGTGTTTTTTTAGCCAAATTTTGAGGTTTGCAAAGGATTCTGGGTAACAGAACCTGGTCAGAGCCCCACAAGTCACCCCATCTTGTATTCCCCTAGGTCTCTAGTTTTAAAAAATGCACAGGTTTGGTAGGTTTCCCTAGGTGCCGGCTGAGCTAGAGGCCAAAATCTACAGGTAGGCACTTTGCAAAAAACACCTCTGTTTTCTTTCAAAAAATGTGATGTGTCCACGTTGCGTTTTGGGGCATTTCCTGTTGCGGGCGCTAGGCCTACCCACACAAGTGAGGTATCATTTTTATCGGTAGACTTGGGGGAACGCTGGGTGGAAGGACATTTGTGGCTCCTCTCTGATTCCAGAACTTTCTGGCACCAAAATGTGAGGAAAATGTGTTTTTTTAGCCAAATTTTGAGGTTTGCAAAGGATTCTGGGTAACAGAACCTGGTCAGAGCCCCACAAGTCACCCCATCTTGGATTCCACTAGGTCTTTAGTTTTAAAAAATGCACAGGTTTGGTAGGTTTCCCTAGGTGCCAGCTGAGCTAGAGGCCAAAATTTACAGGTAGGCACTTTGCAAAAAACACCTCTGTTTTCTTTAAAAAAATGTGATGTGTCCACGTTGTGTTTTGGGGCGTTTCCTGTCACAGGCGCTAGGCCTACCCACACAAGTGAGGTATCATTTTTATCGGGAGACTTGGGGGAAAGCTGGGTGGAAGGAAATTTGTGGCTCCTCTCAGATTCCAGAACTTTCTGTCCCCGAAATGTGAGGAAAATGTGTTTTTTTAGCCAAATGTAGAGGTTTGCAAAGGATTCTGGGTAACAGAACCTGGTCAGAGCCCCACAGGTCACCCCATCTTGTTTTCCCCTAGGTCTCTAGTTTTAAAAAATGCACAGGTTTGGTAGGTTTCCCTAGGTGCCGGCTGAGCTAGAGGCCAAAATCTACAGGTAGGCACTTTGCAAAAAACACCTCTGTTTTCTTTAAAAAAATGTGATGTGTCCACGTTGCGTTTTGGGGCATTTCCTGTCGCGGGCGCTAGGCCTACCCACACAAGTGAGGTATCATTTTTATCAGTAGACTTGGGGGAACGCTGGGTGGAAGGAAATTTGTGGCTCCTCTCAGATTCCAGAACTTTCTGTCCCCGAAATGTGAGGAAAATGTGTTTTTTTAGCCAAATGTTGAGGTTTGCAAAGGATTCTGGGTAACAGAACCTGGTCAGAGCCCCACAAGTCACCCCATCTTGTATTCCCCTAGGTCTCTAGTTTTAAAAAATGCACAGGTTTGGTAGGTTTCCCTAGGTGCCGGCTGAGCTAGAGGCCAAAATCTACAGGTAGGCACTTTGCAAAAAACACCTCTGTGTTCTTTCAAAAAATGTGATGTGTCCACGTTGTGTTTTGGGGCATTTCCTGTCGCAGGCACTAGGCCTACCCACACAAGTGAGGTATAATTTTTATTAGGAGACTTGGGGGAACGCTGGGTGGAAGGAAATTTGTGGCTCCTCTCAGATTCAAGAACTTTCTGTCACCAAAATGTGAGGAAAACGTGTTTTTTTAGCCAAATTTTGAGGTTTGCAAAGGATTCTGGGTAACAGAACCTGGTCAGAGCCCCACAAGTCACCCCATCTTGGATTCCCCTAGGTCTCTAGTTTTCAAAAATGCACAGGTTTGGTAGGTTTCCCTAGGTGCCGGCTGAGCTAGAGGCCAAAATCTACAGGTAGGCACTTTGCAAAAAACACCTCTGTTTTCTTTAAAAAAATGTGATGTGTCCACGTTGTGTTTTGGGGCGTTTCCTGTCACGGGCGCTAGGCCTACCCACACAAGTGAGGTATCATTTTTATCGGGAGACTTGGGGGAACGCTGGGTGGAAGGACATTTGTGGCTCCTCTCTGATTCCAGAACTTTCTGTCACAAAAATGTGAGGAAAATGTGTTTTTTTAGCAACATTTTGAGGTTTGCAAAGGATTCTGGGTAACAGAACCTGGTCAGAGCCCCACAAGTCACTCCATCTTGGATTCCCCTAGGTCTCTAGTTTTAAGAAATGCACAGGTTTGGTAGGTTTCCCTAGGTGCCAGCTGAGCTAGAGGCCAAAATCTACAGGTAGGCACTTTGCAAAAAACACCTCTGTGTTCTTTCAAAAAATGTGAAGTGTCCACACTGTGTTTTGGGGCATTTCCTGTCGCAGGCACTAGGCCTACCCACACAAGTGAGGTATAATTTTTATTAGGAGACTTGGGGGAACGCTGGGTGGAAGGACATTTGTGGCTCCTCTCTGATTCCAGAACTTTCTGGCACCAAAATGTGAGGAAAATGTGTTTTTTTAGCCAAATTTTGAGGTTTGCAAAGGATTCTGGGTAACAGAACCTGGTCAGAGCCCCACAAGTCACCCCATCTTGGATTCCACTAGGTCTTTAGTTTTAAAAAATGCACAGGTTTGGTAGGTTTCCCTAGGTGCCAGCTGAGCTAGAGGCCAAAATTTACAGGTAGGCACTTTGCAAAAAACACCTCTGTTTTCTTTAAAAAAATGTGATGTGTCCACGTTGTGTTTTGGGGCGTTTCCTGTCACAGGCGCTAGGCCTACCCACACAAGTGAGGTATCATTTTTATCGGGAGACTTGGGGGAACGCTGGGTGGAAGGAAATTTGTGGCTCCTCTCAGATTCCAGAACTTTCTGTCCCCGAAATGTGAGGAAAATGTGTTTTTTTAGCCAAATGTTGAGGTTTGCAAAGGATTCTGGGTAACAGAACCTGGTCAGAGCCCCACAAGTCACCCCATCTTGTATTCCCCTAGGTCTCTAGTTTTAAAAAATGCACAGGTTTGGTAGGTTTCCCTAGGTGCCGGCTGAGCTAGAGGCCAAAATCTACAGGTAGGCACTTTGCAAAAAACACCTCTGTTTTCTTTAAAAAAATGTGATGTGTCCACGTTGCGTTTTGGGGCATTTCCTGTCGCGGGCGCTAGGCCTACCCACACAAGTGAGGTATCATTTTTATCAGTAGACTTGGGGGAACGCTGGGTGGAAGGACATTTGTGGCTCCTCTCTGATTCCAGAACTTTCTGTCACCAAAATGTGAGGAAAACGTGTTTTTTTAGCCACATTTTGAGGTTTGCAAAGGATTCTGGGTAACAGAACCTGGTCAGAGCCCCACAAGTCACCCCATCTTGGATTCCCCTAGGTCTCTAGTTTTAAAAAATGCACAGGTTTGGTAGGTTTCCCTAGGTGCCGGCTGAGCTAGAGGCCAAAATCTACAGGTAGGCACTTTGCAAAAAACACCTCTGTGTTCTTTCAAAAAATGTGATGTGTCCACGTTGTGTTTTGGGGCATTTCCTGTTGCAGGCACTAGGCCTACCCACACAAGTGAGGTATAATTTTTATTAGGAGACTTGGGGGAACGCTGGGTGAAAGGAAATTTGTGGCTCCTCTCAGATTCAAGAACTTTCTGTCACCAAAATGTGAGGAAAACGTGTTTTTTTAGCCAAATTTTGAGGTTTGCAAAGGATTCTGGGTAACAGAACCTGGTCAGAGCCCCACAAGTCACCCCATCTTGGATTCCCCTAGGTCTCTAGTTTTCAAAAATGCACAGGTTTGGTAGGTTTCCCTAGGTGCCGGCTGAGCTAGAGGCCAAAATCTACAGGTAGGCACTTTGCAAAAAACACCTCTGTTTTCTTAAAAAAAATGTGATGTGTCCACGTTGTGTTTTGGGGCGTTTCCTGTCACGGGCGCTAGGCCTACCCACACAAGTGAGGTATCATTTTTATCGGGAGACTTGGGGAAACGCTGGGTGGAAGGACATTTGTGGCTCCTCTCTGATTCCAGAACTTTCTGTCACAAAAATGTGAGGAAAATGTGTTTTTTTTGCCACATTTTGAGGTTTGCAAAGGATTCTGGGTAACAGAACCTGGTCAGAGCCCCACAAGTCACCCCATCTTGGATTCCCCTAGGTCTCTAGTTTTAAAAAATGCACAGGTTTGGTAGGTTTCCCTAGGTGCCAGCTGAGCTAGAGGCCAAAATCTACAGGTAGGCACTTTGCAAAAAACACCTCTGTGTTCTTTCAAAAAATGTGATGTGTCCACATTGTGTTTTGGGGCATTTCCTGTCGCAGGCACTAGGCCTACCCACACAAGTGAGGTATAATTTTTATTAGGAGACTTGGGGGAACGCTGGGTGGAAGGAAATTTGTGGCTCCTCTCAGATTCAAGAACTTTCTGTCACCGAAATGTGAGGAAAACGTGTTTTTTTAGCCAAATTTTGAGGTTTGCAAAGGATTCTGGGTAACAGAACCTGGTCAGAGCCCCACAAGTCACCCCATCTTGTATTCCCCTAGGTCTCTAGTTTTAAAAAATGCACAGGTTTGGTAGGTTTCCCTAGGTGCCGGCTGAGCTAGAGGCCAAAATCTACAGGTAGGCACTTTGCAAAAAACACCTCTGTTTTCTTTAAAAAAATGTGATGTGTCCACGTTGCGTTTTGGGGCATTTCCTGTTGCGGGCGCTAGGCCTACCCACACAAGTGAGGTATCATTTTTATCGGTAGACTTGGGGAAACGCTGGGTGGAAGGACATTTGTGGCTCCTCTCTGATTCCAGAACTTTCTGGCACCAAAATGTGAGGAAAATGTGTTTTTTTAGCCACATTTTGAGGTTTGCAAAGGATTCTGGGTAACAGAACCTGGTCAGAGCCCCACAAGTCACCCCATCTTGGATTCCCCTAGGTCTCTAGTTTTAAAAAATGCACAGGTTTGGTAGGTTTCCCTAGGTGCCGGCTGAGCTAGAGGCCAAAATCTACAGGTAGGCACTTTGCAAAAAACAACTTTGTGTTCTTTCAAAAAATGTGATGTGTCCACGTTGCGTTTTGGGGCATTTCCTGTCGCAGGCACTAGGCCTACCCACACAAGTGAGGTATAATTTTTATCGGGAGACTTGGGGGAACGCTGGGTGGAAGGAAATTTGTTGCTCCTCTCAGATTCCAGAACTTTTTGTCACCGAAATGTGAGGAAAACGTGTTTTTTTTGCCAAATTTTGAGGTTTGCAAAGGATTCTGGGTAACAGAACCTGGTCAGAGCCCCACAAGTCACCCCATCTTGTATTCCCCTAGGTCTCTAGTTTAAAAAAATGCACAGGTTTGGTAGGTTTCCCTAGGTGCCGGCTGAGCTAGAGGCCAAAATCTACAGGTAGGCACTTTGCAAAAAACACCTCTGTTTTCTTTAAAAAAATGTGATGTGTCCATGTTGCGTTTTGGGGCATTTCCTGTTGCGGGCGCTAGGCCTACCCACACAAGTGAGGTATCATTTTTATCGCTAGACTTGGGGGAACGCTGGGTGGAAGGACATTTGTGGCTCCTCTCTGATTCCAGAACTTTCTGTCACCAAAATGTGAGGAAAATGTGTTTTTTTAGCCACATTTTGAGGTTTGCAAAGGATTCTGGGTAACAGAACCTGGTCAGAGCCCCACAAGTCACCCCATCTTGGATTCCCCTAGGTCTCTAGTTTTAAAAAATGCACAGGTTTGGTAGGTTTCCCTAGGTGCCGGCTGAGCTAGAGGCCAAAATCTACAGGTAGGCACTTTGCAAAAAACAACTTTGTGTTCTTTCAAAAAATGTGATGTGTCCACGTTGCGTTTTGGGGCATTTCCTGTCGCAGGCACTAGGCCTACCCACACAAGTGAGGTATAATTTTTATTAGGAGACTTGGGGGAACGCTGCGTGGAAGGAAATTTGTGGCTCCTCTCAGATTCAAGAACTTTCTGTCACCAAAATGTGAGGAAAACTTGTTTTTTTAGCCAAATTTTGAGGTTTGCAAAGGATTCTGGGTAACAGAACCTGGTCAGAGCCCCACAAGTCACCCCATCTTGGATTCCCCCTAGGTCTCTAGTTTTAAAAAATGCACAGGTTTGGTAGGTTTCCCTAGGTGCCGGCTGAGCTAGAGGCCAAAATCTACAGGTAGGCACTTTGCAAAAAACACCTCTGTTTTCTTTCAAAAAATGTGATGTGTCCACGTTTCGTTTTGGGGCATCTCCTGTCGCGGGCGCTAGGCCTACCCACACAAGTGAGGTATCATTTTTATCAGGAGACTTGGGGGAACGCTGGCTGGAAGGGAATTTGTGGCTCCTCTCTGATTCCAGAACTTTCTGTCACCAAAATGTGAGGAAAATGTGTTTTTTTGGCCAAATTTTGAGGTTTGCAAAGGATTCTGGGTAACAGAACCTGGTCAGAGCCCCACAAGTCACCCCATCTTGGATTCCCCTAGGTCTCTAGTTTTCAGAAAATGCACAGGTTTGGTAGGTTTCCCTAGGTGCCGGCTGAGCTAGAGGCCAAAATCTACAGGTTGGCACTTTGCAAAAAACACCTCTGTTTTCTTTAAAAAAATGTGATGTGTCCACGTTGCGTTTTTGGGCATTTCCTGTCGCCGGCGCTAGGCCTACCCACACAAGTGAGGTATCATTTGTATCAGGAGACTTGGGGGAACGCTGGGTGGAAGGAAATTTGTGGCTCCTCTCTGATTCAAGAACTTTCTGTCACCAAAATGTGAGGAACACGTGTTTTTTTAGCCAAATTTTGAGGTTTGCAAAGGATTCTGGGTTACAGAACCTGGTCAGAGCCCCACAAGTCACCCCATCTTGGATTCCCCTAGGTCTCTAGTTTAAAGAAATGCACAGGTTTGGTAGGTTTCCCTAGGTGCCGGCTGAGCTAGAGGCCAAAATCTACAGGTGGGCACTTTGCAAAAAACACCTCTGTTTTCTTTAAAAAAATGTGATGTGTCCACGTTGCGTTTTGGGGCATTTACTGTCGCGGGCGCTAGGCCTACCCACACAAGTGAGGTATCATTTTTATCAGGAGACTTGGGGGAACGCTGGGTTGATGGAAATGTGTGGCTCCTCTCTGATTCCAGAACTTTCTGTCACCAAAATGTGAGGAAAATTTGTTTTTTCAGCCAAATTGTGAGGTTTGCAAAGGATTCTGGGTAACAGAACCTGGTCAGATCCCCACAAGTCACCCCATCTTGGATTCCCCTAGGTCTTTAGTTTTCAGAAATGCACAGGTTTGGTAGGTTTCCCTAGGTGCCGGCTGAGCTAGAGGCCAAAATCTACAGGTAGGCACTTTGCAAAAAACACCTCTGTTTTCTTTCAAAAAATGTGATGTGTCCACGTTGTGTTTTGGGGCATTTCCTGTCACGGGCGCTAGGCCTACCCACACAAGTGAGGTATCATTTTTATCTGGAGACTTGGGGGAACATAGATTAGGAAAACAAGTGTTATTGCCCCTTGTCTTTCTCTACATTTTTTCCTTCCAAATATAAGAGAGTGTGTAAAAAAGACATCTATTTTAGAAATGCCCTGTAATTCACATGCTAGTATGGTCACCCCGGAATTCAGAGATGTGCAAATAACCACTGCTCCTCAACACCTTATCTTGTGCCCTTTTTGGAAATACAAAGGTTTTCTTGATAGCTATTTTTCACTCTTTATATTTCAGCAAATGAATTGCTGTATACCCGGTATAGAATGAAAACGCACTGCAGGGTGCAGCTCATTTATTGGCTCTGGGTACCTAGGGTTCTTGATGAACCTACAAGCCCTATATATCCCCGCAACAAGACTAGTCCAGCAGACGTAACGGTATATTGCTTTCGAAAATCTGACATTGCAGGAAAAAGTTACAGAGTAAAACGTAGAGAAAAATTGATGTTTTTTACCTCAATTTCAATATTTTTCTTTTTCAGTTGTTATTTTCTGTAGGAAACCCTTGTAGGATCTACACAAATGACCCCTTGCTGAATTCAGAATTTTGTCTACTTTTCAGAAATGTTTAGGTTTGTGGAATCCAGCATTGGTTTCACGCCCATTTTTGTCACTGACTGGAAGGAGGCTGAAAACACAAAAAATTGTAAAAATGGGGTATGTCCCAGTAAAATGCAAAATTTGTGTTGAAAAATTGGGTTTTCTGATTCAAGTCTGCCTGTTCCTGAAAACTAGGAAGCTGGTGATCTTAGCACCGCAAACCCTTTGTTGATGCCATTTTCAGGGAAAAAACCACAAGCCTTCTTCTGCAGCCACTTTTTCCCATTTGTTTTAAAAAAATAAATTTTCACTGTATTTTGGCTTCATTCTTGGCCTCCTTCAAGGGAACCCACAAAGTCTGGGTACCTCTAGAATCCCTAGGATGTTGGAAAAAAGGACGCAAATTTGGCTTGGCTAGCTTATGTGGACAAAAAGTTATGAGGGCCTAAGCACGAACTGCCCCAAATAGCCAAAAAAAGGCTCGGCACAGGAGGGGGAAAAGGCTTGGCAGCGAAGGGGTTAAAACCCATCAATGTATTAGTATGGGAAGATTTGCCAATGGCTAACGTTAAACAGGTTGGCAATAAAGTATCTGGCTTTTCCTTTAGCCAGTGTGTCTGCTGAGCATGTGTTTAGTGCAGGTGGCTGAGTTGTCACAGTGAGAAGGACCATTCTTTCACCTCAAAATGTGGAGAGATTGACCATGATCAAAATGAACCAACATTTCATACCACATGATTACACTATTCCTGAAACAGCAGAGGAGGAGGAGGATTGATCAAAATCAAGTATATTAATGGACCAACATCTAGGGGAACCACCTGAGTTTGAGGAGGAACTCTTCTTCCTGGAATGAGTATGCCAGTGCCACAATAGAACTTTTTAATTATTTCTTGTTGAACTTCTTTGGGGAAAATTAGCTAGTGGAACATTATGTCTGTGTCAGATTTATACTGCCCCACCACTTAGTCATATATCTGGTCCAATTGGAGTTGGACCAGTGTGCAGTGAAAAGCCTCTACCATACCTTCATTAAATTGGAAACAGTGCCTGCCTCCCTTGCATGCCTATCCTTTTTTTGCGCCACTTAGCAGGGCTGCCCCAGAAGATCATTAATTTACAAGAGTGTCAATACCAAATTCCAATGTGTTGCATGAGTCAAAGATATAATTGTGTACTTAACCTACCCATGATTGGATTGGAAGAGGTAACTTACTTAGCGACATTTACGGTCTACTCCCTTTTTCTGGTTCTTAAGAGACCAGACAGGTCACTTTAGTGAACAAACACAAATCTTTACAAAATACTGCACAATTCAGTTTTCTAAATCGTTCTTCAACAGCAGTTCACCACAGGTCTATCACTTCGGTCAGGACTGGGACAGAGTTACTCAGAATCAGTAGGAGGATGCAAGAACTCATAGCAGGACAAACACATCAACAGCTACAAGAAGGAAGTTATCAACTTTAAAGGGAAACCATGACTCTGAGGCCTAGTACACAGCTATTTGGAATGGAGAGAGGTGCATTGAGTTGGGAAATGCTGCTGAGGGTGTGTGTGTTGAACTAGTGGTGGAAATGAAAGTCTGAGTCCTCTTGTATTTTGCTCTGCCTCTGAGTCTTCTTGGTATACTCCTCATGAAGCTTACCTTCCTATTGTCCTTCTCTTTGACTCTCTACAGTACAGTCTCTCCTGAATGAACAAAAGGGAAAACCTGAGCACAACACTCCTGCTTACCTACCGGACCAGTTCACACAGACACCCAAGATTGTTGGATATTCCTGAGGAATGCACAGTTGCACGGCCCAATTTGGCAATACAATGTCATTTTATTTTCAACAATCATATTTTTAGAACTGGGTGGGTTCACTTCACACCTTCATAATTTGATTTTTTAAAACCTATAAGACAGAACATTTAGATTTGTAATAACCTGGGTCTCTGGGGCAGAAGAAATGTTTGCCATGCATTTAACAGAACTGTGTCATACTCATTCCTTTGCTTCCTTTCACAACAGATTGATGATGATGATATGCTGCTCATTGCCCTGATGAATATTGTTCTTGTGTTGTGTTCCCAAATTCTCTTTACCATCCATTCATCAAACCCCTATTCTTACACTGAACTGTGTGATTTTTTTGAGCTGTGTCTTAAAATTCACACCAAATAGATCAAACACTTGGGAGGGCAGATTTGGTTAAATGTGACACTAATTCACTGCAGGATCTTTTATTACCTGAACAATATCCCACACCAGCTTCTCTTACTCAACCATGCATAAGTGAGAAGAACTTTATTCTTCAACATCATCATTCAGGCCTTTGTTATGTGTAAATAAAACGGTTGCCCTTGTCTACTACAGAGTACAAACTTTGAGTATATTTTTCCAGACTTGAGGATTTCTTAACTTTGGGTTTCATTAGGTTCTATGTTCAGCATTGTTCATAATAATTTACTATTGTAGTTTTTGTCATAATATCTAGTGTTCTTTAATGTAGCATGGTGGTAGTAGCCTGTCCTCAGTGTTTCTAAAGCTACAATGCAAATGTATATGTAAAACCTACTAGCTCCAGTTTTACTTTCAATTTAGTTGCATATGATATTTTGATTAACCCTACAATTGGCGATCTCTTAAGTGGGAGTGGGACCTTGCTGTGATGCCTTTCCTGTCAGTGTACTTCCACAACTATAAAGAAGGCACCTTGGGAACCCCTCCATTAAAGTGTTTGAAGATTGACATCAGGAGCAGCCACCAGCCGTCACTTCATCTATTCAGGTAAGAGAACTATGGGGTGAAGTGAACTACTTTACTTAGTACGTAACTAACTTCTACTGCAGATGAGATAAGTAATTGTTTATCTAGGTTTCTTTAGGTAATATAGGGAATGGCAGCATACCCTCCTAAGTGGCACACACTTTGAGAAGTAGATTAAGAAGACAGGCTGTGCCAAAAGGCATCAGTGTAAAGTTAAAGTAAAAAACAACAAAAAAACTTTGGACATAAAGATTTCCCCTTCAATAACATATAAATTATAAAATACAAACCCACCCTTTCCACCCAGAACAACCCCACTCCTCTCCCACATCTGTCCCCATCCCCAGCCAATGTCCAAAATAAATATAAATGTACGCAAAGAAGAAAAATGTCCCTGCCCAAATTCCTACCCTTTTCTCCTGCAACAACTCCCTTCCACCAAAACAAACAAATTTAAAAGGGCTAGTAGGGGGCATTCTGTGTGAGGATCCTCAGGTTTTGAATCCATCAACACCTGAAGATCCTCATAGGCATGCCATCCAATGGCCCAAGTGAGCCAGCTCACGCAGTACACGGTGATGGTATAGCTGGTTTGAAAGGGGGGCGGCATGGGGTCGGACACAGGCAGCCTGCAGCGCAGGTGTAGTCTGGAGACGCAGGAGTTTGGCTGGTACAACAGGGCCCAGGATTAGGGGCATGTGCCTCGCCCTCCTTATTCACAAGCCACTGGTAGTGGGCCCTGGTGGCCTGCAGACTGGAGCCAGGTCACTGGTGGTGGTGGACCAGCAGGAGTAGTTATAGCAAGAAAGAAAAAAAAAGAAAAAATACAATTTTTAAAGAATGCTCTGTGCAACAGTGCCAACACTTGTTTTTTTTCAACATTTACAGTATTAGTACATTGCTGGGCCCCTAGGGCCATTGGAATTTTTCATGTGATTAGGAAAGTCACAGGGAGTAGACATGACTTTACAAACACATGCTTCACATAAAAGCACTGACTGGCTGAAAGGAGTTAGCATAAAACTAAAATACCAGAGTGATTTGTTTTTCTTGTAAAGGTTTTCTCAAAATAATTAGACCACACAGGCACTTTGGGCCTCATTACGAGTCTGGTGGTTGGGCCGACAGGTAACCGCCAGCTCTGCCAGGATCGGAGTTCCCGGCAGTCTGGAGGTAGGTGGTGGTCCTAATTCACCAGGGTAGCGCTGCTTGCAGCACTGCCCTGGGGATTAAGACCTCTGTTAGAGATGATAGCCATAGGGTAGCCTCTTTCTAACATGGTTACCCCCATTTTTGGCCAGTTTGTCAGTCTGTTTGACTGTGTCACTGGGATCCTGCTAACCAGGACCCCAGTGCTTATGCTCTCCTTCCTTTAAATTTGGTAGTTGGATTATGTTAACACAGTATTACACTCATAATTGGCATACTGGTGCCGCCTTATAAGTCCCTAGTATATGGTACCTAGGTACTTAGGGCATTGGGGTTCCAGGGGATCCCTATGGTCTGCAGCATGACTTTTGCCACCCATAGGGAGCCCATGCAAAGGCTTCTACAGGACTGTGATTGCAGCCTGTGTGAAATGGTGCATGCTCCATTTCACAGCCATTTACACTACATCAGATCACTTATATGTCACCCATATACCAGGCCTTCCTACCCTGAAGGCTGGGTGCAGAATATCTGTGTGTGAGGGCACCCCTGTCCTAGAAAAGGTGCCTGCACATCATCCAGGACCATTTTCCTAGACTTCGTGAGTGCGGGGACTCCATTTTACGCATGCAATGGACATAGGTCAATACCTATTTTCAGCTTCACAATGGTAACTCTGAAAATGTCCATGTAAGGTGTCTAACATCTTGGAATTATACCCCAATGCTGATTCTAACATTGGTTGTATAATTACATGCACTCTGGGGCTCCACAGTGATGTTTTCCAGGAAGCCCCAGCTGCTGCCACCTCACAGACAGGTTTCTGCCCTCTTGATGCTCAAGCAGCTTGATCCCAGGAAGGCAGAACAAAGCATTGCCTTTGGGAGAGGGGTGTTACTCCCTCTCCCTTTGGAAATAGGTGTTACAGGCATGGAGGAGTAGCTTCCCAGAGCATCTGGAAATGTTTTGAAGGGCACATATGGAGCCCTCCTTGCATAATCCAGTCTACACCGGTCCAGGGACCCCCAGTCCCTGCTCTGGTGCGAAACTGGACAAAGGAAAGGGGAGTGACCATTCCCCTGTCCATCACCACCCCAGGAGTGGTGCCCAGAGCTCCTCCAGAGTGTCCCTGGGTTTTGCCATCTTGGATTCCAAGGTGGTGGGGCACCCTGGGAGCATCTGAGTGGCCAGTGCCAGCAGGTGATGTCAGAAACCCTTCCTGATAGGTGTTTACCTGTGTAGCTGACCAATCCCCCTTTCAGGGCTATTTAGGGTCTCTCCTCTGGGTGTTTCCTCAGATTTGCATTGCAAGACTCCGGCAGGAATCCTCTGCATCCTTTACTTCACCTTCTACCGATGACACTGCACCTGACCGTCCAGGAACTCTACAAACTGCAACAAAGAAGTAAAGATGACTTCTGCAACATTGTATCTTCTGCTCCTGCCAGCAACTGCAACTGTTTTCAGGTCGAGCATCCTCCGAGGACTCCCTGTATTCAGCCTGCACCAGAAGAATGAAGGAATCAACCTTGAAGTGAAGGAGTCATTTGCTTGCTTCAGCAGGCATCCCTCTGCATCAACGGCCAGTGGCGGGGGTCGCTTCTCCTATCAAAGTGAGTGGATCCAGCAGCATGGGTGGTGGACTGAAGTGGTCCCAACGTAGCTAATGTCCAGCTGTCCAATTTTGGTGGAGGTAAGAGCTTGCCTCCCCATGCAAGACAGTACCCCCATGCACAATGTGTTTGCAGTTGCCAAGGCTTGTTTACAACCTTCCACAAAGTTCTTAGTGCACAGCACAGCTCCCGCCCCCAGCACTCCTTCCTGTAATGCACAGCTTCCTGAGTGGTTCTCCAGCAGCGTGGGATCCCTTTGTGTAGTGCTGCATGGGCCTCCATTTGCACCTTCTTTGTCTCCATGCTGTGGGACTCTTGTGCATGCTGCCTGGTGTTCTGAGGGCTCTCTGAGTTTCCGAGAGCCCGCTCTGTCTCTCCCTCCTGGGTAGAGGCCACCAGATCCCTTCTGGTCCCGGGCAGCGTCATTTTCTACTAACCATGAGCTTTGCATGTGCCAAGGCTTATTGGCAGAATCTAGTGATGCAAACCAGACTGCAATCATCCATCTGGCATGGGAAATCATCTGCACCAACTAGGAACCTGCATCCGTCTTCTTGAGTGCAGTACTGACTGTTCGTCTTCACCGGTGGTTCTTCTTTTGCACCTTCATCCAGGTTATCAGGGGCTCATGTTCTCCCCGGACTCTTCAGTGCTTCTTGAACTTGGTCCCCTTCTTCCACAGGTCTTCATGTCCAGGAATCCATCATTGGTGTCTTGCAGTCTCTTCTTGTTCTTGCATAATATTCTATCCCGTGTTCTTGTGTGTTCTAGGAAACTTACTGTGATTTACTACTGCTTTTTTCGGCTCTGGGATGAGTTTTATTACTTACCTTTGGTGTTTTCTTACACTCCCAGTGCCCCTCTACACACTACGCTTGCCTAGGTGGGAAACCAAATTTCGCATACCACTATTTTAGTATATGGTTTGTGTTCCCCCTAAGCCCATTTCTAACTATTG
The DNA here is from genome assembly GCF_031143425.1 of Pleurodeles waltl. Taxonomy (NCBI): domain Eukaryota; kingdom Metazoa; phylum Chordata; class Amphibia; order Caudata; family Salamandridae; genus Pleurodeles; species Pleurodeles waltl. Next base: position 1,220,932,029 of record NC_090444.1, read on the forward strand.
TGATTTTCCCTAATTGCACTGTTTTCTAACTGTTTTTTACAGTTAATTCTGCATTCTAGTGTATATACTGTGTATATTACTTACTTCCGAAGGGAGGATAGTTTCTAAGGTATTTTTGGCATTTGTGTCACCAAAATAAACTACCTTTATTTTTGTAACACTGGGTATTTTCTTTCATGTGTGTAAGTACTGTGTGACTACAGTGGTATTGAATGAGCTTTGCGTGTCTCCTAGATAAGTCTTGGCTGCTCAGCTACAGCTACTCCTAGACAGCCTGGCTTCTAGACACTGACTACATTTCACTATTAAGGGATAACTGGGCCTGGTATAAGCTGTAAGTACCTTTGGTACCTACTACAATCCAGGCCAGCTTCTAACAGGTGGTCATCCCCCAACTTTCTGCCTGCCTCACTCCACTTTTCTGACACTGTTTCTGCTGGTTTTAGGACTCTGTGCACTTTACCATTGCTAACCATTGCGAAAGAGCATATCCTCAACATGGTAACATTGGTTCATACCCAATTGGCATGTTTGATTTACTTGTAAGTCCCTAGTAAAGTGAACTACATGTGCCCTGGGCCTGAAAATTGAATGCTACTAGTGGGCCTGCAGCACCAGTTGTGCCAGCCTCATAGTAAGCCGCTTAATCATGTCTCAGGCATGCCATTGCAAGGCCTGTGTGTGCAGTTTCCCTGCCACTTCGACTTGGCATTTAAAGATACTTGCCAAGCCCCAAACTCCCCTTTTTCTACATATAAGTCACCCCTAAGGTAGGCCCTAAGTAACCGATAGTACAGGGGGCTGTAGTTATAAGGTAGGACATGTCCATGTGTGGTTTATATGTCCTGGTAGTGGAAACCTCCTAAATTGTTTTTCCACTACTGTGAAGCCTGGTCCTTTCATAGGATAGCATTAGGGCTACCTTCATGTACTGTTTGAGTGATAGATTCTGATCAGAAAGGGGTAACCAGGTCAGATTAGTATGGCCAGATGGTAATACAAAATCAGGCTTATTGGTGAAGTTGGATTTTAGATTACTATTTTAAAAAGTGAGCATTTCCCTATACTTAAAATCCATCTGTGCCTTACAGCCTGTCTCCAATCCTCGCCTGGGCTGGGCTGGTTGACAGCTCCCTTGTGCATTTCACCCAGATAACCACAAACACAAGATACCCAGTAACACCTGCACTCATCTGCATACTGAATGGGTCTTCCTGGGCTGGAATGGTGGAGGGCCTGATACTTACATTTCAAAGGCTAGTGGCCTGCCCTCACACAATGGACTGGTAAACCCCCTACTGGGACCCTGGCCAACAGACCTGTACTGAAAGTTGACCTTGTGCATTTCAAAGCCACTCTTTGAAGTCTCTCCCACTTCAAAAGGATTTTTGGGTATATAAACTGGGTCCTGACTCCACCAAATCAGACACTTCTGGACCTGAACCTGCAACCTGTCAAGAGGAACTGCCTGACTGCCCAAAGGACTCATCTCCACTTCTTTGCTGAAAAAGACTGCTGCCCTGATGTTGCCCTGCTGCCGTCTGACTTTGCTGAGAACTGCTTCCAAGGGATTGGCTTGAACTTGCCTCCTGTTTTCCGATGTCTCAGGGCCAAAAAACTTTCATCTCTTCAAGGAACTCTTTTTGCAACGAACATTGACGCTCAGCCTGCCAGAAATGATGCACAGCCTGCCTATAAATGAGAAAATCATCACACAGCCGAACCAGAACAGCAAAGCCTGACTTCCCGAGTGAAGATTTGATACAGCGCCAGCCTTGCAACTGGAAATTTTACGCGCAGCCCTACCGGATCAACGCACAGCTGAACCAGAACAACGCAGCAAGAATTCCCCAGTGAAGGATTAATGCAGCACCCGCTGTGCCACAGAAAATTCGATTCATCACCATACCGGATCGACGCAGCACCTGTGACTTCGTCCCGCATGCCCAGGATTTCCATGCATTGTCCGTGGGTGTCAAAAAGATCCCCGCATCGCAGGAGGAACCAAGACTGTGTGCTGGAAATCGACCCAAAGCCCCTTGCAGTGTGAAAAGAAACAATGCATCGTCTGTGCCGCACCAGAAATTCTGACTCACCCTATTTTTTCATGCATCTCCTTCTCTGAGGTCTCCGTGCATGTATTTTTGATGCAAGCCAGGTACTTTGTGCAACCTAGAGACAACTGTTGATTTCTAAGATTTAAGACTCTTTTTAATCTTGCAAAAGTAAAATCTCAACTTGTGCTTATTGAATCTTTATCGTTTTGACCTTAATTTAAAAATCTTATATTTTTCTAAACCTGTGTGGTCTATTATTGTGGTATTTTCACTCTGTTACTGTACGGCTTATTGCACCAATACTTTACACATTGCCTTCTAATTTAAGCCTGACTACTCTGTGCCAAGCTGCCAGAGGGTGAGCACAGGATAATTTGGATTGTGTGTGACTTACCCTGACTAGGATTGTGGTTCTTATTTGGACCCCTGCCAACTAGAGACCCGATTTCTAACAACCTCGTTCTCCGCCAGCCTTTTCATGGCAGAGAACGGGTGCAAAAGGCCCCGTCTGACCTGCATTATTGCAATTTTCACTGGCTGCTATGCAGACAGTGAACATTGCCAGGGTGCTGGTGCATCCTGCAGGCTACAGCATTGACGCTGGTTCGATTTCGAGCTGGTGGTAACGCTGTAGCCTGTTTCCTGCTAGGCTGGAATGTGGAAACCGAGGTCTCCGGCTGCCAGCCTAGTTGGAAACTCTTAAAGGGGCCTGTGAGGAGGTAGCCTGTGTGGCAGCAACCGCCATGTCCGAGGTTTGGTGGACACTGAAAACGCTCTGCTGAACAAATAATGACCTCCTTTATATGGAAAAATCATAAAGAACTCTAATTAATGAGTAAGGCATCATCTACTCTGGAGTACAAGTATTCTATTCTTGTTGTGCTAAATGACTGGAGTCATGCTAGCTAGCACATTGGGTACAGATTTGTTCCACTCTGCAGTCTGCACCTGGGGCAGCTACAACAGACAAAAAAATAACTGATTAATGGCCCTGCTCTTCTCCAAATGCATTGCAATTCTAACCTGACTCCAAAGAGGGATATGATTAATATGTCACACACATCATGTATAACATGTGGATAATAGGTATTCTATCTGCCATACGTAGATGGTGGGAAAAACGATGCACTACAGTTCAGGAAAAGGAATGGGATATGTATATTGTATTGGGTCCGTTCATCCCAGAGTATCCCATTCTCAAAATATGAAATCAGAGACACTTATTCACACTTTACTTCCTGGCCTCACCCACAAACACAAATACATTTGCTTGGCAGTAAGGGAAGGAAATGTAACTTTGGGCCTGATTTAACGTTTTTGTGGAGGGGGTTACTCGGTCACAAACCTGATGGATATCCTGTCCACTGTATTATGATCTCCATAGGCCCTAATGAGATCATAAAACAGCAAATGAGTTATCTATTCCATTTGCGACGGAGTAACCCCCTCTGCCAAACTCTAAATCAGGCCCTTAGTCTGCTGACTCTGCTGCAGCAGGTTAAGGTACATGGGAAAAGGCCGGATAGGTATGGTAGAGGTTTTGAAATAGAACAGTGGTGTGGGGGAGCTCACTGATGATGTGGCTAATAAGCTTAGGCTTAGTCAATCACTGTAGTTAAAACTGAAAGTTGATGAATGTCTAAATTTACCTACTAGGGCAATATTGATGAGGTATGCAAAATTAATAACCATCCGATACAGGGGTTAATTCTCTCTTATATCTTTATTGGGTCCTTGTTCATTTCCCAGTCTTTATTTCACAATTTTCACTGTAGCTTTTGTAGTTGTGGGGAATGATTAAATATAAAAGAGTAACAGCCTGTTGTTTTAAAGTATCTGTCAACATCCCTTTAATGACTCTATTATACAGTAATCATATCATCTGTCAGGATTAGCCTTAAAATGGAGTGAAGTCAAGTATTTAGCTTTTGTACCAGTCAATGCAGTGATAGCAGTAACTGCTGGCTTTCATGTCTGACGGCTAACCCTGCCTAGCCCAGTCCCCCTTGGATTAGCTGGAGTTGCTCCCCCAGTCGATTTCTCATCTTCCAGTTGCGGTTAAGCTAAGCCTTGCTTCGGTCATCCCCGGGTGTCCTGGGTGGGCTGCGTTGGCCGTTCCAGTCAAGGCATAATGACTAAAAGCAGCTGCAATAGTCTGTTGGGAGAGCACTCTCCTCACCCCCAGCTCTCCTCTGATCCCCCTCTTCCCACTCTCTCATCCTCAGTTTTCAGGGGGCTGCCTCTTCTCTCTGGTTTGTCTTGCCTCATTTCACGTCACCCTGCCTGCAAAAGTGGGAAGAATTCCAATTTACTTCAGAGGAATTTATTTCTTTCAATGAAAAAGCCAGCAGTTTTTAATCATGCCTCTGACGTGTTGGGCAAACGAGGTGCAAAATGCCTGCATCAGTATCTGGAGTCCTTTATGGCACCAAACAGTCTGGCAGCCATTCTGGAAATGGGGAGTGGCTGCACTATTAGGACGCTTTCACGCATCATTTTCTGGTAGGGGAAGAAACTCTTCATAAGAAATATTTTTCTTAGGGAATGGAATTGCTGGCACTATGGCCCTCAGTATGACCCTGGCAGTGAGGGATAAAGTGGTGGTAATACCGCCAACAGGCTGGTGGTAATTACCGCCAAATTATGACCATGGTGGTGAGAACTCCCATAGACAGCCATTGTACCACACTATCCGCCAGGGTGGAAACAGAACGCACGCCAGCGGTTGCTATCAACAGCCAGGCGGGAGACAAAGTACCGTCCACCATACTATGACGCTGTACACCACCACGTTTTCCGGGGCGGTACCAATGCCATCAAAAGCCTGGCGGAAACACATCCCTGAAGAGAAAAGACTCACTATCAGAGACACAGGGAAGAACAATGCCACCATGGAACCAGAACTGCAAGTCTTTCCAATGATCTTCTGCGTTATGCTCCACCTGGAACACCAACGCAGATGATGGCGACGACGGTGAGTAAGGCCACCAAGCACACAAGGGAGGGAGGGACGGAAACAAGAGTGACAGACACACGCACAACACACACCCAACACTCACACTCCATACACACAACCATCTGCACACGAAAAACAATTTTCATACGATACACGGCAGAATAATGCAAGGACCACAGGAGTGCGTGAAGGTGAATGTATTAATATCAACAGCTAATAAATAATCAAATTGTCCATGAAACAGGTTTGTACAAATGTACACTGCCCAGTCCAATGTTCAAAGGGCCCACATGGCCACAGGGCACAGTCCAAGGCCCAACACGAATACTGACTTCATCCGGATAGAAATCTGCAGGGGCATCAGTTTGAAAGTGGGCAGGCACCTCAGGGTGATGGGGGGCACCTCAGCCGAAGTCAGGAACACGGCCACTGGCTTTGGAGGGGTCTCCATGCCCATTCCACTCTCCTGGCGGGTGCATGGCCACAGATTCTTAGGTGGGTGACCCCACTGGTTCTGGAGGGGGCCCCTCGTACAGTAGTCCCTGGAGGCTGGCCTACATGGCTTCCGCTGGTCGCGATTGCTGCACGTGGTGGCAGATGGATGTGCCTCCTGGGCAGCCTCTGCAGTTAGTGATGACTGCAGTGTGGTGGCAGATGGAGGTGCCTCCTGGGCAACCTTTGCAGGTGGTGATGGCTGCACTCCCTCAGCTGATGGTGGGTGGCCCGTGACCGCTGGTGGTGGTGGAGGTGTCACCCTGACAGCCACTGCTGGAGTAGAGGGCTTCGTTCCATGACATGGGGCGTGGATTCCTTACCCTTCCTGGCAGGGCTTGGTGGCTTCATCCCCTTCATGGCAGGTTGTACGTGGTCTTAGCCTTGTGGGCAGGAGTTGAGGGCTTCTTCCCCTTCAAAGCAGGAGTTGCAGGCTCCATCCTCTTCTTGGCTGGAGGTGCAGGCTCCTTCCCCTTCTTGCCTGGAGGTGCAGGTTCCTTCCCCTTCTTGCCTGAAGGTGTCATATCTTTCCCACCATGACTAGATGGTGCCACCACTGTCTCCATGGACTGTTTGGCTGAGGTGTTGGGCTGGGTCCTTGGGACCCTTCTCTTATGGGCGAGGGGGAGGGAAGAGGTCAATTTGGGAAAGGAAAAGCTTCTTAGGCATGGTGGGGTGGGAGGAGGGAGGAGTGATGGGAGTGGTGGTTGAGGGAGTAGTTGTAGGAGGTGTATGTCTGGTGGATTGGTGTGCAGGTGCATGGACAGTATGCTGATGTGACATGGATGGCTGTTGGGTGTGTGAGTGCTTGCGTTTGTGATCTTTAGGAGAGGGGACAGACAGGGTGAGAGAGGACACATGGGACGCATGCAAGTATGTTGTGGAGGTATCTGCTAGTGAGGTGTGTGTGATGCTTGGTGTGGTGATGCTGGTGGTGGATGTTGATGTAGTGTATGAAGATGTGAGTGTGGACGTGACTGGGAGGGAGGTGGAGGAGCAGAAGGGGAAGGCAGTGAAGGCAGTGGATGGTGTCATGTCTGCAACTGTTGGGTATTTACGTGAGTGCTTGTTTGATGAAGTGTGGTGCTTGTGTTTGCCTGTGCCACTCTTGTGTGTTGTGTTGTGTGCATGCTCGTCAGTATGTGTGCCTGGTATGGGTTGGGGTTGAGGAGAATGGGACTGGGAAGTGGTAGTTGGAGGGGGGACAGTAGAATCAGAAACAATGGCTGCCATCAGAGAGGAGGCCAAAGCCTGAATCAATCTCTCTTGGGCCGCCAATCCACCGTGAATGCCCTCCAGGAATGCATTGCATCAAAGCATTTGGGATGCCAGCCCCTGGATGGCATTCACATTGGTTGATTGCCCAACAGAAATGGATCTCAGGAGGTCATTAGCCTCATCACTCAGGGCAGCAGGGCTCACTGGGGCAGGGCCTGAGGTGCCTGGGGCGAAGGAGATGCCCACCTTCCTGGGTGAGTGGGCACAGGCAACAAACTGAGGGGCTACTGGGAGGGCAGTGCTGGTAAGGGGGTGGCGACTGTACCTGCAGCTGGGGTGGTCACAGAGGTGTCCATCACTACCAGGGAGCTCCAATCAAAGGAATTATCCAAGTCTGTGTTGTCACCTCCTGTCTCTGCCGTGGTGCTCACCTTGCCCTCCGTTCCACTGGTTCCCTCGGCGTCGGTGGACTCTACAACGTGGGTCCTGTGGGATGCAGCTCCCTCTGTTGCCAGTGCCCCTGCTCTTCCACCAGATGATGCTAATGCACACAAGGACAGGATGACAGAACAAAAAAGGGGGGAGAGAGAAAAAGGAAACACTAGGTCAATGACTGCACCAACACCACTGTTTGCAAACTCAGCACCATCACACACAGGGAACAGGCTTATGCACTATGCATTTCACTGCCAGTGATATGGCTATATGCTAAGTCAAGATGAGGGCCACACACCGCCAAGTGCATCCCTTCTGGGACCCACGATGCCCTGCCTGAAATGGAATGCTAACAAGCTAGGTTACCTGTATGTGATATACACCCATTACCCTAGAGTTGACCCACGCTGCACTGTCTGGCCTGGCCTTAGGGGCACCCACTAACTCACACCCACCACCTGGATCTAACCCCACCTGCCAATATTTGTAATGATACCCACTGTGCTCACCTTCTTGTGGCTGCTGTGATGCCATCAAGCACCCATCCAGCTCAGGGCAAGCCACCGCCAGTATGTGGGCCATCAGGGGGGTCAGGTTCCGACGGGCACCCCTTCCTCATTGGAAGGCTATCCCCAGCTGGGCCTTCGCAGTCTTCGGTGCCCAGCGTCTCAGGTCCTCTCACCGTTTTTGAAATTGGTGCTCCACATGCCATAGACCCCAGGGTCCACACGTCCTTGGCAATGGCACACCATAATCCCTTCTTTTGATCCATCACCATTGGTACACACATCGCCCGGCGCACACCATGTACACCACCACAAGACAATCCCCCTGCCCCCTCTGATGACACGATGCTTGCACACAAATTCCCATGCATCCTTCCCACATGCATCGTGCCCAATGTGTACTCACCTGTTGGTCTGGAGGCCAATACAGCAGTCCGTACTGGGGCAGGACCCCATCCACCAGTTGCTCCAACTCCTCCGAAGTGAAGGCAGGAGCCCTTTCCCCAGTCAAACGGGACATGGTGGACTTCAAACACAGGTCACTGCAGCACACACAGTGCTGGTGTTCTCCTGTTGAAGGTCAGGAAACACATGAGGAATCAGATTGAAAATACGGTAACGTCCGCAGAGGTGTACACCATCACCGCCAATGTAGATCCCCATTGGCCAATGTACTCAATAGATCCCCATATTATCCAATGAGGAATTGCACAGTGGTGCAAGACCGCCTTCCACCATGACGCCCAACATCGGCGGAATTACCTCACTTCCACCTGTCCCTACATACAGGACAGGCGGTCGCCATTTCAGGGGGGGAAACAGTCATATCGACATTAACTGCGTCACAGATTAGATTGTCACATACCTCGCCATTAACACATTTTGGTTCCATTGTTCCAATTGTGACAGTGGACTCACTCTTGTGTCCCTTAGCTACCTACCGCGGCAGATGAGTATGAGGTGGAGACATATCCCCGTGTACAGCCCCCTTGTGGACTTAGCTACATTGGAGGATAGACACATTATCCTCACCTATAGACGGGATAGAGCCACAATCACATATATGTGTGGCCAATTGTAGCCAGACCTGATCTCATCTATCCATCATCCAACTGGGATCCCCCTTCTTGTGCAAGTGCTATCAGTGCTCCATTTCTGGGCAACTGGTTCTTTCCAATTGACAATGGGCTTGGCAGCAGGAAGTCACAGCCAATGTTCTCAATCGTGCTGGCAAGAGTCTTGTCTACCCTGGTAAAACACATGTGCAGCTACATTTCTTTCCCCCAGGTTGAAGAATTGGTCCCTGTAAAGGCCGGATTCTATGCAATGGGAATATTATTGGGGTGATTGGCGGTACATATATTGCGTTTGTCCACCTCGCTTCTACTCACTGAATTTTGCAGATGGTGTGCCTGGCAGACCAGTACATCTCCCACGTCAATGCTAAGTATCCTGGGTCAGTGCATGATGCATTTGTTCTGAGGAATAGCAGCATCCCCAGTGTGATGGCACAACTATAGAGGCACAGGGTGTGGCTAATAGGTGAGCCTTGGTCCCCACCCACTGTATGTTAGTGTATGCCTTCTGGTGTTAACCCCATAGGATTGTGGTCCCTCAATACTTGCAGATGACTCTGGCTACCCATGGCTGCTGACCCCTGTGAGGAATGCCAGGACAGGGGCTAAGGAACATTATAATACGGCACATGGGTGAACCAGACGGATCATTGAGAGGACCAGGTTCAGGTGCCTCCATCTGACAGGTGGATCCCTGCGCTACTCACCAGAGAAGATCTGTTAGATAGTCGTGGCATACTGCATGTTGAACAACATGGCCATCAGACGGCATGTACCTTTTCTGCATGAGGAGGAGACTGGAGATGTCCCTGTGGCAGCAGTAGACCCCGAGGACCATGAGGATGCAGAGGCTGAGGATGAGGATGAGGACAACAGAACATCAGTTATCTGTTAGTACTTTCATTGACACACAGGTGAGACAGTGCAACTGCACAATCCTATGACTATTGGTTTATTCTGTGTGGCTGTAGCATGATGGCATTAATTTCCTTTCCATCTCAACTTACTGTCACCTATTGCTTGTCATTTTACAGGTGCTGGTGAAATGACAACTGTGGACTGATGGCTGACTGCAGACAGTTACAGGTCATTATTTCTATGCTCTGACAGTGTACAGTTCATTTGCACTAGATGTGACTGTTTCCATAAATACACATTTTCAAAACGTAAAATACTACTAGTCAAATTGTGTTGAAGGGTGTTTACTGTAGTGCTAAGAAATTGAGGGGAAAGTGCAATGGAATGGGGTGATGATGGAGGAAAGTCCAGGGTACTGTTCCAGTCCAGTTGTAGCACAGGTGCTGTGTCCAAGGGGCCAGAGGAAGGGGAGCAAAAGCAGTTCAAAGTGGACAAGGTGACTGAGTGGGACACAAGGGGACAATCAGGAGAGTCTCATTTCCTGGTGGTGGTCTTGGCAAGTGTCTCTGGCTTCTGTCTGGTTCGCAGGGAACGTTTGCGGAGTGGTTCACCTTCTGCAGGGGGAGGGTGCTGGTGGCCTGTGGGTCCTGTGGCGAGGCCTCCTGCCTACTAGCTTTAGCGGAAGTTCAGAGCTGGTCATAGACTGGCTAGTGGTAGGGGCCCGCTGGTGTGCTGTTGCCTCCCTCCTGATGTTGGCCATGTCTGCCAACACCCCTGCCATGGAGATCAGGGTGGTGTTAATGGTTTGCAAGTCCTCCCTGATCCCCTGATACTGTAGCTCCCGCAGCCGCCTGTTCTGCACGTTGTTAAGGATCTGGCCCATTGTGTCCTGAGAATGTTGGTAGGCTCCCAGGATCTCGGAGAGTGCCTCCTGGAGAGTCGGTTCCCTGGTCCTGTGCTCTCCCTTTGCACAGCAGTCCTCCCAGTGTCCCTGTTGGCCTATGCCTCTGTCCCCTGAACGGTGTGCCCACTGCCACTGACCCCAGGTCCCTGATTGTCTTAGGTATGAGGTGTGGACTGGGGCCCCTGTACAGGTGGGCACACTACTGATTGACATGTCCTAGGGTCAGAGGTTTGGGTACGTTGGGTGGGTGCTGTGGTGTTGGATACTGATGGGTGAGGCTCTGTGGTGGACTGTGATTGTGCTTGGGTGATTGGCTGTCCAGTGGTCCTTGATGGGACAGGTATGTCATCCAGATCATTAAGTCCAGAGTTAGTCATCACTGGGGGCATCTTCTGTTGGGGGACTGGATAATCATGGCACCTTCTCTCTGATGACATTGGCTGGGGTACCTGTGGGGACATAAATGATGTATTATGCTTCATGTGTGTGACATATTGTACATCCCTGGCTTGTCCTCTATCGTTGGTGTTGCCCTGCCACCTTTTGCTTGTGTATAGTGATGTATTGTATAATTGTTAGTTTTCCTATGCTGTGCATGCTTTTGTGATGGGTGTCCATGCAGGGCTGGGAGTGGTGTCCATGCATTGGTATGGCATGCAGGGCTTGGCAGTGTGGTTAGTCATATGTGTAGGTGCAGTGTGTGAGATGAAGTGGAGTGATGGGAGTGAGGGTGAGAGGATGTGATGGCATGCAGATATTGGGGGGTGATAAGTAGTAAATGTTGACTTACCAGTGTCGAGTCCTCGGTTAAATCCAGTGAGTCCCTGAGGATGCAGTAATGCCAAGAGTTGTTCCTCCCATGCTGTGAGCCATAGGAGAGGAAGTGGGGGTCCATCGCCAGTCCTCTGTATGGCAAGCTTGTGCCTTGGTGCTCTGGAATGTACCTACCCCCGTAGGTCGTTCCACCTCTTCCTTATGTTGTCCCTTGTACTTCGATTCTGTCCCACGGTGATCACACTGTCCTTGATTCTCTGCCATAGCTCCATCTTCCTTGCTTTGGATATCTGCTGTACCTTTGCTCCAAACAGCTGTGGCTCTACACTGTCAAATTCCTCCACCATGACCCTTAACTCCTCATCTGTGAAACTGGGGTGCCCTTGTGGGGACATGGGTGTTGAGTGGTGTGTGTTGGTGAAAGTGTGTTGAGTAATGTGGTGGGGTGTGGAGTGGGGTGCATGAGGGATGTATGGGTGTAAGTGGTGTGTGTGTCTACTTGTCGCAGTGGTCTTGGTGTCAGTCTGGTGGCAATGACTTGTATTTGTAAAGGGTTGTGGGTGTGTGTTTACAGTGCTGTGTCTGTGTGGGTGTGGTGAGTGTATGAGTGTCAGGTGTGTGCTTTTAGTATTGGCCAATGTGGTGTTGTTTGTATGGGGGTGTCCATTCTGAGCGCTGCAGTACTTACCACCATTGAATGTTCGCCATGGTGATTCATGGGTCATAATGTGATGGGCTTGTTTTGTTGGCATAATGATATGGGAGTTGGTTCTGCCACTTTATCACTGACTTTTGGGCTGGCGGATTTGTGTATGTGGCAGTATTCTGTCAGATTGGTGTGTTTGTGTCATAATATGGCGAACTAATATTCGCCACCACGGCGGTATGTTGGTGGCCGTCACTGCGGCGGTAAGCGCGATTTACCACCAATGTCATAATGAAGGCCTATGTCTGGCTCAAGGTGCAGTGATCACACCAGCAGGGAGAGGAAAGGCACCAAGATACTCAATAGCAGAGAAAAGCTTTGGGGAGAGGTAGCTGGAGGAGGTAACTTGGGGAACAGGGAGGCAGGGGTTGGAGACAGTTTTGAATGGTGTAAAGGAAACGTTTTGCCAGGGGAACTGGGGCCCTGATGTATACTTTTTTTGTGCTGCATTACCGTCATTTATTGACGAAAAAGTGGAGTAAACTTACAAAATATAATTGTATTTTGTACGTTTGCGCCGCTTTTGTGTCAGAAAATGATGGTAATGTGGCACGAAAAAAAGTATAAATCAGGGCCTGGTAATCTGGGGTTGAAAAGGCATTATCTGTCAACACCAGGACAGTGCGCGCTCTACGGGCATCTAGAATGCAAAAACCCAACACTCGCAAGATAATGTAATTTATGCATTGTGCTGATATGTTATTGTTTAACCTTTTGCATTGCAGAATTCCATCCAAAAGATTCATTTTTAAGGTGCTTATAAATACTGTACATTTGCAATGTATTGCTGCAGACATTCAGAGTGTGTTAGGGTGTGGTCCCTTTCCAGGGCCTTCTAGAGACTTTCCCTGCAACATGCCTGGGCGTGGTTCTAGGCTGGGCCAAGACTCTATAAAAGAGAGTCAGCCCAACTTGCAGTGCTCACTATTCAGAGGTCCCGGTGCAGAGCAGCAGCTTCTTCCTGAGCTCCTGTCCCGGCGGCCTATTTGGATTTTCCAGTCTTCTGCACTCATCTCTCATTGGTGATCACTGTTTCCAGGCGGTAAGACGGTGTTTGGACATTTCTCAACACTGTAATTGAGAATTTTCATATTCTTGATTTTAATTCTTAAATGAATAACAGATTACTTGTGCGCTGCCATTTTTTTACATTTGTATGGTGGTTTGCAAATAGGGAGGACGCGCAATTTATTCTATAAAGATTTGACTTTGTTATTACATGGTTGTTCATTGCGCGCTGATATTTCTTGACATTTACATGATGTTTTACGAGTTGGCAAGACGTGCAACTTGTTTCATGAGCATTTAACTTTGTTGTTCATTGCGCGCTACCTTTTCTTGACATTTACATGGTGGCATTCGAATCTGCGAAACGCGCGATTCACTTCTCGTGTGTAATTCATGCTGTTCATTGTGCACTACCATTTTCTGGCATTTACATGGTGGCATTCGAATCGGCAACATGCGCGATTCTTTCCTTGAGTGTTTTTTCATGTTATTCATTGTGCGCTACCATTTCTTGGCATTTGCATGGTGGCATTTGAATCGACAAGACGCGCGATTCTTTCCCTGAGTGCTTTTCATGTTGTTCATTGTGCGCTACCATTTCTTGATATTTGTATGGTGGCATTTGAATCAGCAAGACGCGCAATACTTTCCTCGTGTATAAATAATGTACATTACTGTGCGCTACTATTCTAAGACATTTTCTTGGTAGCATTTCAAGTTGACACGTTGCGTGATTTATTCCTTGAATCTACGTTGTGTGATTTCATGGTGCACAATCCTTTATGGTGTTTAATACTCATATAGAAATCTGCAATGTGCGCAATTCACTTCCCAATGTTTTTTCTGAGATGAACAAAACAATACCAGAATTCTAGATGTAATGCTGTGTGTTCCTGATATGTATTCTTAAAAGGAGATTCATATGGTTGTTTAGAAATTGCTCAGAGTGTTTCCTGATTCTCATGCTAAAGAAAGTACTCGAATCTGAAAGTCCTATTTAACTTTTCCTGTTTCCTCCTCAGGTATTCGGTCATCTAAAGCCTAGTCAGTTTTAGGACTATTCTAGGGTTGTTCATGTTTTTTGGAAAAGACGAAGCTTGGAGTTGTAGCATGGTACTGAATTCATGAGATGTAATTTTGATGTTGTGTTTTAACCTTTTGCTTCCTACAGGTCTCCTTCCCAGCTGTTCCCGTCCTAATCCCCTTTTCCCCACTTGGACTCTCTTAGACTCTGTGATAAATCTAATCAGAGTATTGGAGCTGTCTTGTGGTGGAAGTGTTGGGAACGTGCACAGACCCCGAGGATCTGGTGACTCTGACAGAATAGTGAGCCCACGAATTATTATTCTCCTGGTTTGTGTATGTTCTCAGCATGGCCACACTGGACGAGCTAGTCAAGGCTATCACCCAGCTCCAGTCAGAAGTGGTATCATCAAAGGATTTGACAAATAGTCTAGCTGAGAGGGTGAGTCAGTTACAGAATAAGGTTGAGAAGAAAGAACAAAGTCCCACAGGTGTGTCTTGGCCAGGTACTTCTTCTCAGACTTCTGTAATCCGACTAACATTTCCCTCAATGTTCCTTCAGCCATTCCTTTAGCTCCCCCAGAACGCTTCTCAGGTGATCCCTTGAAAGCGCAATCTTTTCTGGTTCAAGTGGAACTTCACTTCACCTGCAGACCACATACTTTCCCCGATGCCCAGTCTAAAGTAGCTTTCTTGTTGTCATATCTGTCTGGAGATGCAGCTACCTGGGCTATTCCTCTTGTGCGTAAAAATAGTTCCCTGTTGTACAACTGGAAAAATTTTGTTCGTGAATTTGAGAGAGTTTTAGATTGTAGAACTGTAACACAGTCAGCAGATCGTGAATTATTAGACTTACGCTAAGGGAATCAGGACTTAGGGGGTCATTCTGACCCCGGCAGGCGGCGGGCGGCGCCCGCCGGGTGGAGACCGCCAAAAGACCGCACCGCAGTCAAATGACCGCGGCGGTCATTCTAACTTTTCCGCTGGGCCGGCGGGCGATCTCCAAAAGATCGCCCGCCGGCCCAGCGGGAAAGCCCCTGCAAAGAGGAAGCCGGCTCCGAATGGAGCCGGCGGATTTGCAGGGGTGCGACGGGTGCAGTGGCACCCGTCGTAATTTTCTGTGTCTGCAAAGCAGACACTGAAAATATTTGTTGGGCCCTGTTAGGGGGCCCCACGACACCCGTTCCCGCCATCCTGTTCCTGGCGGTGAAAACTGCCAGGAACAGGATGGCGGGAAGGGGGTCAGAATCCCCATGGCGGCGCTGCAAGCAGCGCCGCCATGGAGGATTCCCTGGGCCAGGGTTAAACCGGCGGAAAACCGCTGGTTCCCCTTTTCTGACCGCGGCTTTACCGCTGCGGTCAGAATGGCCCAGGAAGCACCGCCAGCCTGTTGGCGGTGCTTCCGCGGTCGTTGGCCCTGGCGGTCGGTGACCGCCAGGGTCAGAATGACCCCCTTAGTGTCATATTTAGCCAACTTTAATCGGCTGGTCGCTGAGACATCCTGGCCTGAAGAAAAACAAGCGGCCTTGTTTTACAGGGGACTCAAAGAGGAGCTAAAAGACATCTTAGCGCAAATTGACCCACAACCTGCAAACTGTCAAGATTTAATAAACCTTGTCTTGAGGCTTGATCATCGTTTAAATGAACGAAAAGGAACACGTAAAAAGACTGAAAAACATTCTTGGCAAGCTCATGATAACAAAGACTCAAGAACTCTGAGAGAAAGAACGCCGGAACCGATGGAAATTGGAACCATCAGGAGACCTTTGACCAAAGATGAAAAGGACCTACGCAGAAAAAATGGGCAATGTCTCTATTGTTCGCGGAAAGGTCATTTCACCAAAGATTGTCCAATCAAAACAAAGAGCAAGCGAGGCCCAGTTCGGAAAGTTGCAACCAATGCATCAGTCGAGTCGGAAAATCTAAAGCACCCAAGTTGCAGAGAAGGGTTGCTCTTGGGTGTCACCGTGGATCCTTCACAATCCAAACATCTAAAATTGGGACTAAGAGTTCAGGTCAAGAAAAATGCCTATTTCAAGAAGGCTCTAGTCGACTCTGGGGCTACCGGAAACTTTGTTGACGCCCAATTGGTTCGTGCATGGGGGATCCCATGTTTTGAAAAGAAGACCCCAGAAACCATCCAGGCAGTTGATGGAAAACTCTTGACTGGAGGTCCGATAACTCTTCAGACTGTCCCCTTGACAATAATTTGTGAAGGTAAAAATCAAAGAAAGAAACATAAAGAGGAACTCATCCTTGACGTGATCCATGCTCCCCAGTATGGGATCATCCTTGGCTTGCCATGGTTAACTCATCACAATCCAGAGATTAATTGGTCAGAATGAAAGATCGTGTTCTCATCAGTGCTATGTAAAGAACATTGGCGGTGATTCCAAGTCTGGCGGGCGGCGGTAGCCGCCCGCCAGGTGGGAACCGCCATATGGCCGCTACGCGGCCAAAAGACCGCTGCCGACATTCCAACCTTCCCGCTGGGCCGGAGGGCGCTAACCATGTTCCCCAGTGGGAAGGAGGCCTGCAACACAGAAGACGGCTCCGAATGGAGCCGGCGGTGTTGCGGCCGTGCGACGGGTGCAGTTGCTGCTAGGCAGACAGTGAAAAGCCGGCCGGGGCCCTGTTCGGGGGCCCCTGCACTGCCCATGCCAGGGGCCCCAAGACACCCGTTACCGCCAGCCTCTTCCTGGCGGTGACAACCGCCAGAAACTGGCTGGCGGTGACAACCGCCAGAAACAGGCTGGCAGTAAGGGGGTCAGAATCCCCATGGCAGCGCTGCCATGGCGGATTCGCCCAGCCGGGGCAAAAACGTCGGGAAACCGCCGGCCCCGGTTTTCTGACCGCAGCTTTACCGCCGCGGTCAGAATGGGCTATGAAGCACCGCCAGCCTGTTGGCGGTGCTTCCGTCATCCGCGACCCTGGCGGTCATAGACCGCCAGGGTCAGAATGACCGCCATTGTCTCCAAAGGACTCAAGAATCGGAAGTTTGCCATTCTTACATAGCTACCGCCGCAGAGAAAGAAGTTCAGTTGCCCAAACAGTATTCGTCTTATGAAGATGTATTTGATGAGAAGGAAGCAGAGAACTTACCTCCTCATAGATCTTATGACTGTCAAATTTATCTAGTTCCAGAGGGGATACTTCCCAACTGTCGTGTGTATGCCCTGTCAGAACATGAAAATCAACATTTACGAAAATACTTGGATCAATTCTTAGAGAATGGTTTCATCCGCCCCTCTAAGTCTCCCACAGCTTCTCCTTTGTTTTTTGTTCCAAAAAAACCACTGCGAAGTCTGTGCTCGCACTAAAACAAGTCATTCAAAACCAAAAGGGTTGTTACACCCACTCCCAACCCCAAGTCGTCCGTGGGAACACATCTCTTTAGACTTTATTACAGGTCTGCCAGTGGTTCAACAGCATTCAGTAATTCTGGTGGTAGTAGATAGTCTCACGAAATATGGACATTTCATTGCCTGTAGGAAATTACCCACCTCTAGTGAACTGGCAACTATCTTACTGAATAGAGTGGTTTGTTATCATGGACTGCCAAAAGTGATCCTCTCCGATCGGGGAGCACAATTTGCCTCCAACTTCTGGAAGACATGGTGTAAAACACTCCAAGTGACATCTACCCTATCTACTAGCCACCGTCCTCAAAAAGATGGTCAAACGGAGAGACTAAATCAGACTTTGAAGCAATACCTACGTGCTTACGCTGAAAAAGCACTAAATTCATGGACATCAATGCTCTGGTTAGCTGAGTTAGCCTACAACAACTCCTTCCACACTTCTACTGGCGTTACACCCTTCTTTGGTTTGTTTGGCTATCATCCTGACACCTTGCCCATCACAATTCCTCAAGAAAGTTCTCTCACTCCAGCTGTGTCAGAAATCATTCAACATTTGCATCAAACTCAGAAATCGATTCAACAACATTTAGAAAAAGCAAAAAAAAAATACAAAAAGCTTTATGACAAGAAACATTGTGAGGGACCGCAGTATCAACCTGGTGACAAAGTGTGGCTTTCCACAAAACATATAGACTTCAAGAAGAAGCACATGTTCAACCCCAAATTTATAGGTCCTTATACTGTTCTTCAGCAAATCAATCCTGTGACCTATAAACTACAATTGCCAAAATCATTACGGATTCATCCAGGGTTCCATACTTCCCTCTTAAAAAGGGCAGTCCAAAAGGTCCACCCTCATCCAGCTCCTGTTCTAGTACAGGGGGAAGAAGAATATGAAGTCAAGAAAGTGTTGGACTCTAAACTGAGAGGGCGCAACCCATGGTACTTAATCTCATGGAAAGGTTGTGGCCCTGAAAGTAATTCATGGGTTTCCGCATCTGATGTTCATGCTCCAGTACTTGTGAGACACTTCCATTGTCTCAATCCAGATAAACCAGGCCCTAGAGCACGCCTGGGAGAGGGGAGTACTGTCAACACCAGGACAGTGCGCGCTCTACGGGCATCTAGAATGCAAAAACCCAACACTTGCAAGATAATGTAATTTATGCATTGTGATGATATGTTATTGTTTAACCTTTTGCATTGCAGAATTCCATCCAAAAGATTCATTTTTAAGGTGCTTATAAATACTGTACATTTGCAATGTATTGCTGCAGACATTCAGAGTGTGTTAGGGTGTGGTCCCATTCCAGGGCCTTCTACAGACTTTCCCTGCAACACGCCTGGTCGTGGTTCTAGGCTGGGCCAAGACTCCATAAAAGAGAGTCAGCCCAACTTCCAGTGCTCACTATTCAGAGGTCCCGGTGCAGAGCAGCAGCTTCTTCCTGAGCTCCTGTCCCGGCGGCCTATTTGGATTTTCCAGTCTTCTGCACTCATCTCTCATTGGTGATCACTGTTTCCAGGCGGTAAGACGGTGTTTGGACATTTCCCAACACCGTAATTGAGAATTTTCATATTCTTGATTTTAATTCTTAAATGAATAACAGATTACTTGAGCGCTGCCATTTTTGGACATTTGTATGGTGGTTTGCAAATAGGGAGGACGCGCAATTTATTCTATAAAGATTTGACTTTGTTATTACATGGTTGTTCATTGCGCGCTGATATTTCTTGACATTTACATGATGTTTTACGAGTTGGCAAGACGTGCAACTCGTTTCATGAGCATTTAACTTTGTTGTTCATTGCGCGCTACCTTTTCTTGACATTTACATGGTGGCATTCGAATCTGCGAAACGCGCGATTCACTTCTCGTGTGTAATTCATGCTGATCATTGTGCGCTACCATTTTCTGGCATTTACATGGTGGCATTCGAATCGGCAACACGCGTGATTCTTTCCTTGAGTGTTTTTTCATGTTATTCATTGTGCGCTACCATTTCTTGGCATTTGCATGGTGGCATTTGAATCGACAAGACGCGCGATTCTTTCCCTGAGTGCTTTTCATGTTGTTCATTGTGCGCTACCATTTCTTGATATTTGTATGGTGGCATTTGAATCGGCAAGACGCGCAATTCTTTCCTCGTGTATAAATAATGTAAATTACTGTGCGCTACTATTATAAGACATTTTCTTGGTAGCATTTCAAGTTGACCCGTTGCGTGATTTATTCCTTGAATCTACGTTGTGTGATTTCATGGTGCACAATCCTTTATGGTGTTTAATACTCATATAAAAATCTGCAATGTACGCAATTCACTCCCCAATGTTTTTTCTGAGATGAACACAACAATACCAGAATTCTAGATGTAATCCTGTGTGTTCCTGATATGTATTCTTAAAAGGAGATTCATATGGTTGTTTAGAAATTGCTCAGAGTGTTTCCTGATTCTCATGCTAAAGAAAGTACTCGAATCTGAAAGTCCTATTTAACTTTTCCTGTTTCCTCCTCAGGTATTCGGTCATCTAAAGCCTAGTCAGTTTTAGGACTATTCTAGGGTTGTTCATGTTTTTTGGAAAAGACGAAGCTTAGAGTTGTAGCATGGTACTGAATTCATGAGATGTAATTTTGATGTTGTGTTTTAACCTTTTGCTTCCTAAAGGTCTCCTTCCCAGCTGTTCCCGTCCTAATCCCCTTTTCCCCACTTGGACTCTCTTAGACTCTGTGATAAATCTAATCAGAGTATTGGAGCTGTCTTGTGGTGGAAGTGTTGGGAACGTGCACAGACCCCGAGGATCTGGTGACTCTGACAGTATCTGGAAAAATTAGAGGAACTTTTTTAAAATATAGATTGATATATAGAAGGGCTAGGAAAAATATGACACAGGTTGCGAAGGAAGATTTGCATCAAAACTTGATTTCTGTGTCCAAGTCAAAATTTAGGCCCTCATTATGACATTGACAGTAAATCCCACTTACTTCCATGCTGACTGCCGCTAACATACTGCCGTGACGGCGGACATCCATTCACCATATTATGACACACACACACCAATCCGTCATTATACAGACACAACTCCGCCACACCAAAGGTCAGTGATAAACTGGAGGTATCAAAATCCACACCGTTACGCCAACAGTACAACGCCCATCAACATTATGACCCACGAATCACCATGGCGGACATTCAACCGCGGTAAACGATTGGCGGTACATACCGCCACCCTAAAAATTCACACACTCAAACAAAACAACACCACATTGGACAATTCAAACTACACACACCTGACACCCATACACACACCACACCCACACACCCACACCACTATAAAACACACACCCACACTACCCACAGCCCTTTACGACTACAATTAATTGCCAACAGAGAGTGACAGCAACACACACAACCAGAGCCACATACCACCTTCACCTATACATCACCCATGAACCCAAACCACAATACACACTCAAACACATCACCCTACACACCCTCACACACACCACTCACACTACACCCATGGCACCACAACAACACCCCAGATTCTCTGAGGAGGAGCTAATGGTCATGGTGAATGAAATCATCCAGGTAGAGCCACAGCTATTTGGAGCCCAGGTGCAGCAGATATCCATTGCAAGGGTGACAAAGCTATTGCAGAGGATTGTGGACAGGGTCAACGCTGGGGGACAGCACCCCAGAACAAGGGATAACATCAGGAAGAGGTGGAATGAGCTACGGGGGAAGGTACGTTCCGTGGCAGCAAGACACTAACTAGCTGTACAGAGGACTGACGATGGATCCCCACCTCCTCCCCCACAACTATAAACATGGGAGGAGCAAGTCTTGGCAATCATGCAGCCTGAGGGCCTGGCAGGAGTAGGAGGAGGACTGGACTCTGGTAAGTCAACTCTATACTACTACTACCCCCTACCTGCATGCCATCATATACTCCCACCCCACCCTCACTCCATTTACTCCACCACCTCCGACACACCCCACCATCACAACCCTCTCATCCTAATGCCAAGCCCAGCATGCACCACCAATGCATGGATACCACTCACAGACCTGCATGGACCCCTATCACTAAAGCATGCACACTGGAGAATCACCTAGCCCATCACATAACTATTCACACAAGGAAAAGCTGCCAGGGCAATAACAACTGTAGAGGGCAACCCACCAATGCACAATGTCACACACAGAAATAATAACACTGCATATATATCCCCACAGGTATCCCAGCCAATGTCACAGGAGAAGAGGTGCCAGCAACATCCAGTCCCCCCACAAAAGAGACCCACAGTGATGACAGCAGATCTGCTCGATTGGATCTGGATGACCAACCTGGCCCATCAGGGACCTCCGGACAGTTGATTACCCAGGCACAGTCACACACCACCGCAGAGTATCGCCCCACGGGAAACACCATCACAGCACCCACCCAGCATGCCCATACCTCTGTCCCCAGGACACGTCAATCAGCAATGTGCTCACCACTACAGGGACCCCAGGGCACCCCTCATACCCAAGACAATCAGGGACCTGGGGTCAGTGGCAATGGGCACACGGTTCAGGGGACAGAGGCACAGGATAACAGTGAAGCTGGGAGGACTGCTATGCGCCAGGGGGAGGACTGGCCCAGAGAACCGTCTCTCCAGGAGGCACTCACCGCGATCCTGGGAGCATACCAACATCCCTAGGATACGCTGGGCCAGATCATGGACAAGTTGCAGGAGAACATGCAGCTGCAGGAGGGACAGTACCAGGGGATCTGGGAGGACTTGAAGGCCATTAGCTCCACCCTGGTCTCCATTGCAGGGGTGCTGGCAGACATGGCCACCATTATGAGGGAGGCAGCGTCACACCAGCGGGCCCCTGCCACTAGCCTAACATCTGAACAGCCCTCCACCTCTGCTGCCACTAGTGGACATGAGGCCCCGCCCCAGGACCAACAGGCCACCAGCACCTCTCCCCCTGCAGAAGGAGAACCACCCTCCAAACGTTCCGTGCAATCCAGGCAGAAGCCAGAGACTATTGCCAAGATCTCCCCACCAAGGAACTAATACTCTCCTGAATGTCACTCTTGTGTCCCACTCTGTCACCTTGTCCACCTTGAACTGCCATTGCTCCACTTCCTATGCCCCCTTGGACAATGCACCTGTGCTACCAATAGACTGGACTCTACCCTGGACTTTCCTCCATCAACACTCCAGCCCCTTTCACTACCCCCTTTTCTTCAAAGCACTTAAATGAACACCCTTTGAAAAAATACATGTATGGAGTATGTCAAATGATTTCAGTATGTATTTGTTTAACAAAGTTTAAACATTGCAATTCACCTGTACAGTAATATATACATAGGAAAGACCTTTAGTTGGCTGCAGTGAACACACCAGGAGCGATCGTGGGGCACCAACATCTGCAAAAAGAGTTGCCAAAGGGTACAGTGAATGGGCATAGAAGTGGAAATTCACAGCCTTCCAGTGACAATGTCAAACACAAAACTGTCAATGAAATGTGAAGTTACAATGTATTACCTGTGTGTCATTGGAAGTATTGATGTATCACTGCAGTTTTGTTGTCCCCATCCTCTGCCTCCTCATCTTCACTGTCCACAGGGTCCACTGTTGCTACACGGCCATCTCCAGCCTCCTCATCCTGCAGAAAAGGCACATTGTGTCTCAATGCAAGGTTGTGCAACATGCAGCATGCCATGAATATCTGGCAGAACTTCTTGGGTGAGTAGCGCAGGGATCCACCTGTTAGATGGAGGCACCGAAACATAGCCTTCAGGTGGCCGAATGTTTGTTCTATTATCCTTCTTGTTCGCCCATGTGCCTCATTGTAACATTCCTCTGTTCTTGAGCCATGAGAGGTTGGGGTAGCCAGAGTCACCTGCAAATTATGAGGGACAACTGTAAGCCACACACTATGCCATATGGCCCACACCATACACCAACATCTACTGGGTGGGAACCAGAGTTCACCTATTAGCCACACCCTGTGCCTCTGGATTTGGGCCATCACATTTGGGATGCTGCTATTCAGTAGGACAAAAGCATCATGCACCAAGCATGAATACTTAGCATTGACATGGGAGATTTACTGATCTGCCAAACACATCATCTGCACATTCATGGAGTGAAAACGTTTACGTTTTTTGGAAGACCTGTTCATTCTGGTGGGCGGGACAAATGCAATATGTGTTCCGTCAATCGCCCCAATTATGTTGGGGATATGCCCCATTGCATAGAATTCAGCCTTCACTGTGGCCAAATCCTCCACCTGGGGAAAGACAATGTAGCTGCACATGTGTTTAATCAGGGCAGACAACGCTCTGGTCAGCACTATTGATAACATTGGCTGTGACATTTCTGCTGCCAAGACCACTGTCAATTGGAAAGAACCAGTTGCCAAGAAATGGAGCAAACATAGCACTTGCACAAGAGGGGGGATCACAATTGGGTGACGGATAGCAGATATCAGGTTCCAATTGGGCACACAGCTCTATGATTGTGGCCCTGTCAAGTCTGTAGGTGAGTATAGTGTGCCTGTCCTCCATTGTTGCCAAGTCCACCAGGGGTCTGTACACGAGGGGATGTCGCCATCTCCTATTCATCCACAGTGGTTGCAATCTATGGGGCAAAAGAGTGAGGAGTTGGTCATAATCTGTACATTGTTACCACTACAGTTCTGTGCATGATGTGATTTATTAATGTATTAGTGGCATATGTCTGGAATGTACAATTGTGATCTGTGACACAGTTAGGATCCATGGTCTATCCCCTCCTGAAATGGTGTCTGCCTGTCCTGTATGGGGGGACAGGTGGAAGTGTGGTATTTCTGCTGACGTTGTGCGCCTTTGCGGGAGGCGGTCGGGAACCTCCGTGCAACTCCTCATTGGTTATAATTGGGCCCTATGGGTTAAAGTGGCCAATGGTGATGTACGCCGGCGGTGACAGTATGCACCGCCACGGTTGTTACCACCATTTTCTATCTGTTCTCTCACTTGCTACCTGACCTTCAACAGGAGAGGATCTACACTGCAAGTGCTGCTGTGACCCATGTATGGAGCCTACCATGGCCTGTGTGCCTCGGGAAAGGGCCCCTGCCTTCACCTCAGCAGAGTTGGAGTGACTGGCAGATGGGGTCCCACTTCAGTACGGACTGCTGTATGGGCCTCCAGACGTGAGCACGATGCATGTGGCATGAATGTATGGTGTGCTGTGTGCGAACGCCTGTGTAGGGGGGTTGGTGGATGGGCCCTGGCAAGCGTGCAGCATGTATGCTGGGCCATGTCTGTGCGTAAGGGGATGGGAGGGCTATGGTGGGCCATGAGTGTTACAGGCAGGACGGTCTAACTAATACCTTTCCCTGTGTATGTTTCCTCTGCCGGTCAGCGCCCATCAAAAGAAGGGTGTATGGAGTACCATCGCCAAGGATGTGCAGACCCTGGGGGTCTACGGCAGGCGAAGCACCCACTGTTGGAATCGGTGGGAGGGCCTGAGACGCGGGGCACGAAAGACGGCGGAGGCCCAGCTGGGGATGGCCTCCCAACGAGGAAGGGGTGCCTGTCGGACGCTAACCCCCCTGATGGCCCACATACTGGTGGTGGCCTATCCAGAGCTGGATGGGCGCTTGGGGGCATCACAGCAGCAACAAGGGGGTACCCATTATTACTGATATTCATCCAACCTAGCTACTGGGCAGGGATGTGTGGGTCCCAGGTATGCTGCAGTGGGCAGTATGTCTCCCTCCCCATGCCCTGTTGACTAGCTTTCTTACTTGTAGTGCCATGCATAGTGCGTAGGGCTGTTTCCTGTGTGTGAGGGTGGTAGGTACGACAACGGGACCCAACAGGATCAATCCAGGCTCCGGCCTCCTCTCTGATGGGAGCCATTGTCCCTGTTTCCAACCCCCCTCCAACTTCCTCTTCTCAATCCCATTCACCTCAAGCCCAACCTATCCCAAGCACACAGGCAGACGAGCATGCACACAGGACAACACACATGGGTGGCACAGACAAACACAAGCACCACACTTCATCCCACAGGCACTCACACAAACACAATCCAGATGCAGACATACGAACATCCACTGCCTCCACTGTGTCCCCCTCCACCTCCCTCCCAGTTGCGTCTACACTCACAACTGCATGCACTACATCCTCATCCACTACTCTCTGGCAGTCACCACCCCAACATCCATGCACACGTCCCCTGTGTCCTCTCCCACTGTGTCTGTGCCCCCCTCCCAACGTACACAAACACAAGCACTGAGACACCCAACAGCCATCCACCTCACAACAGCATCCAGCCCATGCACCTGCACCCAAGCACAGCAGACAGACACCTCCTACAACCACTCCCTCTTCCTCCACTCCCAGACCTTCTCTTCCTCTTCCCATCCCAATGTCTCTAAGAACCTTTCCCTCTCCACCATTGACCTCTTCCCTCCCCCCTCCATCCGTCACATCTGGCCAGGGTGGCAAAAACCAAGGCAAGCACCTCAGCCACCCAGTCCACAGGCCCAGTAGTGTCCACAGTAGCTTGTGGTGGGAAGGGATCCCAGGCACCAAGCAGCCACACGAAAAGAGTGTCTGCCCCAAATGCTGCCAGGAAGGTAAAGGTGCCAACCCCATCTGCTACCTTGAAGGTAAAGGTGCCACCTCAGCTGCTGCCAAGAGGAGCAAGGAGCCATCCCCAGCTGCTGCCAAGAGGAGCAAGCTGCCATCCCCAGGTGCTGCCACGAAGGGCAAGGGGCCTGCACTGCAGGCAGAAAGGACAAGGGGCCTGGTGCTGGGACTCAGTCGGAGCCCCCACCATCAACCATGGTGGTGCAGCCATCTGAGGCTGCAGGGGATGGGCAGGTGCTTCCCCCCACAACCACCACCAGCAGCATCAGCACCACCCGCAGCAGTGGGCAGCCGTCCGAGGTTGCCGGGGATTGGCTGGAGCTTCCCCCCACAATCAGCGGCAACATCACCACCACTGAGCAGCCGTCACTTCCGTCAGACAGTGTGTAGTCCTGCGTCTATGGGCTGTTGTGCGGGCTGCCCCTGCAAATCCTGTGGGATAGAAACCCACCGAGAGACTGTGACCTGGCACTGCCCAAGACCTGCATCACAGGGCACGATGCCCCCTCCAGAACCAGTTAAGAAGCCATTCACTCACCCCATCCTCCCCAGGACCAGGAGCACAGGGCACGATGCACCCTCCAGAACCAGTGGGTAGGACACGACCTACCCCAGCCTCCCAGGAAGAAGAGCAGAGGGTATGATTCCCCCTCCAGAACCAGTGGGTAAGACACCCACCTACCCCAGCCTCCCACGGACCAAGCACAGGGCATGTTATCCCCTCCAGAGACAGTGGGCAAGTCACCCACTTGAGAGACTGTGGCCTTTCACTTCCCAGGACCAAGAACAGGGCATGTTGCCCCCTCCAGAGCCAGTGGGCAAATCACCCACTTGAGAGACTGTGGCCTTGCACTCCCCAGGACCAAGCACAGGGCATGTTGCCCCCTCCAGAGCCAGTGGACAAGTCACCCACTTGAGAGACTGTGGCTTTGCACTCCCCAAGACAGCGCACAGGGCATGTTGCCCCATCCAGGACCAGTTGTGTTGTTCCATCTGCTGGCTGAGGTGCCCCCGTTCCCCATCCCCCTAAGGTGCTGCCTATTTTCGAATTGATGCCCCTGCAGTGTTCTCTCCATGTTGGTGCAGTAGACAAGTGGGGCCTTGGACTTTGTGATGTGGCCCTGTGGCCCAGGAACATTGAGGACTGGGCATTGTCCCTTGATTTGTAAATATGTATATACTTTTAGATTGGATGCACGTATTACTACTTTATTTATCTTATTACAGTCACTTTTATCTATTCATGTTGTCCTTGAATTATTCCTGAGGGGTATGGAGTGTATATGTTTTCTTACTGCATCTGATTGTGTGTATGGTGTTGGGGGTGGGAGTGCGTGTTTTGTGCATGTGTGTGTCACTTTCTTTTTCCTCCCCTCGTCCCCTGTGTGCTAGGCAGCTGTACTCACTGTGGTCGTCTTCGCCGTTGTTAGTGTCCCTGGTGGAGCAGGACATAGAACAGCATTGGGAAGATATGCAGTTCAGGCTCCATGGCGGCGTAGTTTTTCCCTGAGTCTTCAAAGGTGAGTTGTTTCCCTTCTGTGCAGTGTTTCTTCCAGGCTTTTGATGTCATTGGTACTCCCCCGGAAAAGATGACGGTTTCCTGTCTCATAATACGGTGGGCGGAAGATTGACTTCTGCCTGGCTGTAGGCGGCTACCGCCGTGGTGCCTGTCGGTGTGTTAAAGTGGCTGTCTGTCTGAGCTCTTTCCGCCATGGTCATAATTTGCCAGTATTTACCACCAGCCTGTTGGCGGTATTACCGCGACTTTATCACCGACCGCCGGGGTTGTCATGAGGGCCTTAATGTTGTTTCCATTTATGCCAACAGCCTAATGAAACCTCAGAAGTAAAAAGTGATCTTGGGCTTGTTGGAGGAATCTTTAGTACTCCTTCCAGAGATCCGTATAAGGAAAGATAAGGCAAAGCAGTTTAAATGGGCTCCATTCCAGCTATTTAATCTTCCACCACTTTGGTGACTCTAAACGAGGTTTCAGTTCTAGCAAGTAAAAGGTTCACTGCAAGTGGCTCAAAGGTTAGAGTGGCAGACCCTGATGCAGAAATCTGGCCTGGGACCAGGGTTCAATTCCTGCCTCGGGGGGTCTTGAGCTCTATTTCCTCGGACTTGATAATTCTCGCATCAGTGCCTAATCTAATTCATGGGTCCCACTCTGTAACTCTGGGCAATAGCTTGCTTAATCTCCACAATGGCCCCAGCAGTGCTGGGATTCCTGGCTTCACCTTGGAGGTTTCCCATGAGTGGGCACCTCACAGAGAAAAGCCAGGAGGGGTTCCACAGTGGTATGCGTACATCGCCTTGAGACCCTAACAGGTGAGTAGTGTGCTATACAAGTACGAAGTTTACAGCATAGTCCGATCACTAATGATTGACTCAGGGGAACAAGCTATTTTCGAAATACAGGTAGACTATTCAAAGTGTTTAACCCTGTGGGTCAATCCTTGATGACCCAGACCCCATTTATGAATTATCTTTTCAGCTAGCTTGATTTTCAAAAACTATCATAATTGAAGGTGATTTTAATTTTGCCCAGTCTGTGAGACTGGAGCAAATGTATAACAAGGAGCATCCAAAGAAAACCAACAGTAGCAAATGCTCCTGATAGATTAAAGTGTGAGGTGTGTTTAGTAGGTGCCTGGCAAGCCCTTAATCCTCATCAAAAACAATGCACCTTTTTTCAGTTTGCTTTGAAACCTCGTCAAGGATTTACTTTTTTCATGTATCTGACTGTGTATCTAAACAGTTAAGTTCACATATCCCAAACTGCTTCTCGCACCACACAGTTATTTATGTTTAAATCCTTCTACTCTCAGCCAGCCCATCTTATGGGTGGAGACTAAATAAAGTTCTGTTTTCAAAGGGTCTAACTTGGAAGAAATGTGAAAGAAAAACTCATTTATGTTTTTTATGAGAATAAAGTTTACTCATCTTTGGAAATGTTTGGGAAGTTTTTAAATACCAATGAGGGGCGAAGTTGTAACCTTTCTTAATATTCTGAAAAATATTGAGAATAATACAATTAAAAACCTGCTCTTCAGATAGAGTTTAGTGGAAAATTATTACCTTGACAGATTAGAACTGACTAGAACATGCAGTATGGTGGCTGCCAGTAAGGATCACTTTCACAAGATATATGAGGAACATTTAAATTTAAATTATGAGGAAGAGGAAATCCTAGGTTTCTTACCTCAAGTCCAAATGCTGACATTAATATCTGAGATAACTAGCAATTCTATCCATCCAAAAGAACCTACAGAAGTAGCAAAGGTAGTAAAGATGCCTCTCTAAAGCAAGACCCCAGTAAAGGACTGTCATTTGTTCCAATGATTTTGTTTTATGCTCAAATATTTGAAGATGTGCTAAGAGAGTTTTTCAATTATATTGTTAGACATGGGAACATCCGGCCCTCTATTAAAAAAGGGATATTAACATGCTTTCCCAAAAAAGATAAGAACCCTGAGAAAGTAATCACATTTCACCTATTACTCATTACTAATACAGATTATAATTGTAATTGCATTTGTATTTGTATTTATTTATCACTTACTACCCCTGACGAGGCATCAAATTGCTTTTCGTTGAGTAGCACACTACTCCGGAACCCTAAAGGATTAGTGGTGGATTAGTATAGGGAAATATGAGTAAGGTACTAGTGTTAGTATAGGGAGGTATAAGTTCATTTGAGCAGATCACATATGAGTCTGTTAGTCGAGTTGAATGGAATTATGGAGAGATAGAGGAGGGAAGAATCCAGAAGTGTTAATTGGGAGATCATACTTGTAAGATAAAGTTTGGGATCAGTAAAGGAGAGGTGGAGGATGTAAGAGTATATAGAAAGATATTAGGGAGCTCATAGTAGTGAAATAGGGCTTTGGATGAGTAAAAGGAGAAATAAATGAAGAAGAATTTAGTAGTCTTAGGCGGAGAGCGTGGATCCCCGCCATGAGGAACTCCACAATGTAGCTTAAAACTCTCCATTGCGCTACGTGGAGTTCCGCTAGTGAGCAGAGTTCTCCGTTGCGCACATTCGCTTTGCATTGGGTGTCACATACAACAAGAAGTACGTACTAGTGTTCAAAATCACGCATGAACAGCACCACACAGTTTGCATGGGCATGACCATCATGTTTTTCACCCTGCTTCTGGTGCTGGGACTTCAACTTCAATCTATCCCCAACCTCTGTAATCCTCAACCCCACACTTGGCCTCCCGATATTTTTCATTTACTGTATTAGTGTGTCTTTTTGTGTCTTATTAATTTTACAGTGTTTTAAATTTTTGTGTGTTTTTTGTGACTTTTTGTTTTTTTGTTTATTTTTTCTTCCTTTCTTTTCCTTCTGTTTCCTTTCTCCTACCCCAGTACCCCACCCTGCACCATGGCAGAGCAGCAGGGCAACAGTGGTCACCTGCCTTGAGGGTGGCGTCACTTTCAAGGGGTGCAGCCTCGGCTGATCTTCAGCGAGGAGGCGGTGGCAGCACTGTTTTTTTTGTGTGCAGCATCACCACCCCCCATCAGCAGTGCTGGGCTAGGGTGCGCCTGTTGGTCAGGGCTGCCACCCAGGTCCATCTTGTAAGAAAATACCATCTTGTCTGGCATGTTACCCCCATTTTTACTTGTGTGTCAGTTTGTTTTTGCCTGTCTCACTGGGATCCTGCTAGCCAGGACCCTAATGCTCATAGTTTGTGGCCTAAATGTGTTCCCTGTGTGTTGCCCAACTGTGTCACTGAGGCTCTGCTAACCAGTACCTCAGTGCTTATGCTCTCTCTGCTTTTAAAATTGTTACTGCAGGCTAATGACCATTTTCACTAATTCTGATTGGCACACTGGAACACCCTTATAATTCCCTAGTATATGGTACCTAGGTACCCAGGGTATTGGGGTTCCAGGAGATCCCTATGGGCTGCAGCATTTCTTTTGCCACCCATAGGGAGCTCATACAATTCTTACACAGGACTGCCACTTTACACTGCACTTAAGTAACTAATAAGTCACCTATATGTCTAACCCTCACCTAGTGAAGGTTAGGTGCAAAGTTACTAAGTGTGAGGGCACCCTGGCACTAGACAAAGTGCCCCCACATTGTTCAGGGCAATTTCCCCGGACTTTGTGAGTGCGGTGACACCATTACACGCGTGCACTACATATAGGTCAGTACCTATATGTAGCTTCACAATGGTAAATCCAAATATGGCCATGTAACATGTCTAAGATCATGTAATTGTCCCCCAATGCCAAAGGTGGTATTGGGGTACCAATCCCATGCATCCCCGAGGCTCCAGGATGGACCCCGGGTACTGGCAAACTAGCTCTCTGGGGTTTTCACTGCAGCTACCGCTGCTGCCAACCCTCAGACAGGTTTCTGCCCTCCTGGGGTCTGGGCAGCCTAGTCACAGGAAGGCAGAACAAAGAATTTCCTCTGAGAGAGGGGGTTACACCCTCTTCCTTTGGAAATAAGTGTTAAGGTTGGGGAGGAGTAGCTTCCCCCAGCCTCTGGAAATGCTTTGAAGGGCACAGATGGTGCCCTCCTTGCATAAGCCAGTCTACACCAGTTCACAGGATCCCCCAGCCCTTTCTCTGGCGCGAAACTGGAAAAAGTAAAGGGGATTGACAACTCCCCTGTCCATCACCACCCCAGGGGTGGTGCCCAGAGCTCCTCCAGTGTGTCTCAGACCTCTGCCATCTTGAATGCAGAGGTGTGAGGGCACAATGGAGGCCTCTGAGTGGCCAGTGCCAGCAAGTGACGTCAGAGAGCCCTCCTGACAGGTGCTTACCTGGTTAGGTGGCCAATCCTCCTCTGAGGGCTACTTAGGGTCTCTCCTGTGGGTTTCTCTTCAGATAACGAATGCAAAAGCTCACCAGAGTTCCTCTGCATCATCCTCTTCGACTTCTGCCAAGGATCGACCGCTGACTGCTCCAGGACGCCTTCAAAACCACAACAAAGTAGCAAGACGACTACCAGCAACATTGTATCGCCTAATCCTGCCGGCTTTCTCGACTGTTTCCTGGTGGTGCATGCTCTGAGGGCTGTCTGCCTTCACCCTGCACTGGAAGCCAAGAAGAAATCTCCCGTGGGTCGGCGGAATCTTCCCCCTGCTAACGCAGGCACCAAACTTGTGCTTCACCGGTCCCCTGGGTCCCCTCTCATCTCGATGAGCGTGGTCCCTGGAACACAGGAGCTGGATCCAAGTGACCCCGACAGTCCAGTGGTCCTTCTGTCCAAATTTGGTGGAGGTAAGTCCTTGCCTCCCCACGCCAGACAGTAATCCTATGTACTACGTGAACTGCAGCTGCTAGGGCTTCTTTTCCCTTTTACAATGAATCCTTTGTGCACAGCATAGCCCAGGTCCCCAGCACTCTGTCCTGCATTGCTCAGCTCGCTGAGTTGACTACCGGCTTCATGGGACCCTCCTCTGTAGTGTTGAGACAACCGCCATGCTCAGATTTCTTGAATGCCTATTCAAATACTTCTGTGGGTGCTGCCTGCTTCTGCATGAGCTCTCTGTACTGCTGAGCGCCCCCTCTATCTCCTCCTTCAAGGGGCTACCTCCTGGTCCTTCTTGGGCCTGGGCATCACCCATTTTCTTTAACTGCAACCTTTGCAGCTGGCAAGGCTTGTTTGCAGTCTTTCTGTGTGAAAACAACTCTGCATCCTCCAGCACGCCATGGGACATCTTTTGTGCAAAGGAGAAGTTTCTGGCATCTTCCTTTGTTGCAGAATCTTCAGCTTCTTCCAAAAAGAGGCAGCCATTATGCACCTTCCTCTGGGGTTTAGTGGGCTCCTGCCCCCCTGGACACTTTCGTGACTCTTGGACTTGGTCCTCTTCATTTACATGTCCACAGGTCCAGGAATCCATCTTCAGTGCTTTTCAGTCTGTTGTTGTCTTTGCAGAATCTCCCATCACGCCTTTAGTGTGTTTCTGGGAGAAGTAGGGTAACTTTACTCCTATTTTTCTGGGTCTTGGGTTGGGGTATCTTGGGCATCCTTAGTGTTTTCTTACACTCCCAGTGACCATCTACACACTACACTAGGCCTGGGGTCCCTAAGTGGTTCGCATTCCACTTTCTTAGTATATGGTTTGTGTTGCCCCAAGGCCTATTGCATCCTATTGTATTTCTTTAGTGTTTGTACTACTTTTCTAACTGTTTACTTACCTGATTTTGGTTTGTGTGTATATTTTGTGTATTTTACTTACCTCCTAAGGGAGTATATCCTCTGACATATTTTTGGCACATTGTCACTAAAATAAAGTACCTTTATTTTTAGTAGCTCTGGGTATTGTGATTCTTATGATATAGTGCTATATGATATAAGTGGTATAGTAGGAGCTTTGCATGTCTCCTAGTTCAGCCTAAGTTGCTCTGCCAAGGCTACCTTTAGCAGCCTAAGCTGCTAGAACACTACTAATCTACTAATAAGGGATAACTGGACCTGGCACAAGGTGTAAGTACCATCAGGTACCCACTATAAGCCAGGCCAGCCTCCTACACACCTCAGCACCCAACAGCTGACGTACCACTGGGCAGATATTGTCGACCACGAGCAGGACCTGCTTGACCTGCTAGGTGCTGATATCCCGGGGCTTGGTGAGTATTATATATTTGATGCCTTTGTGTTCTACAACACTAACCTTTTTTTTGGAATAGCATGCAGATTCCACTCAGAGGTAAGTTACGTTTAGTTTACATCACATTTATTATCTGATACGGTTAGTGCTAGGCAGGTGCTCAGCACTACACCAACATACTTGTGGGTAGGTACTCGCTTTGGCTGAATATTTATGAAGATATTGCAACACAGACTCCAGTGTCCTCATGTCTCCATAGTGAATTAATGATATCAGTGAGTTAACATTCTCTGTGACTTTATGTAGCTCGTACAATCCCATGGAATTTCACAGTGATGCGAGTATGCATGCCTTGCAAAAAAAGGAGACTGATTTGGTCCAACAAGGGGCTTGATAAATGAGAACAGAATGAAAGGGCATTCATTGCAAATGCAATGCATTAGTTCCAAATGTATTTTTTGTTAAGTAGACTTGGAATAGGTGTTTTAGGAGTACAACCAACTCAACAATAGTTGATCATACTAGTATAGTACCATAGGCGATCTGATTTAAGTACAATGGTATTGAATTTGCCTCTCATACAATAATTTTGTGGAGATTTACAGTGCAATTAATGTATTTTTTTATCCTCTTTCTAATCGTACATCAGCACCCAAGGGCAAGAAGAGGGGCACTGTACCAGCAAGTCCAACAGGAGCTGGGGAGGTGCCAACCTTTAGAGATAATTGCACATTTGATAGAATTAATGAAGAGATTTTCTGATAAAGTCAGTTGCTCACGTATGTATTTCTTTTTAACGATCAGTGGGACAGAGAGAAACAAGGAGTGGCGATGGGAGCCAAATTCTCCCCTTCTTATGCCAATCTCTTTATGGGATGGTTTGAGGAGAGGTGGGTCTGAGGGCCAGAGAGTGGCAAGATTTTATTTTATACTGGGGAAGATACATTGACGATTGTCTCATGATTTGGACAGGTAACTCAGCACAACTGATTGACTTTTGTGAATATTTGAATGACAATGATGTGAATATTAGGTTTACTTACAAATTTAGTAAACAAAAAATTGAATTTCTAGATGTAGAACTCTTTATCCATGAAGACCAGATCCACAGCAGGCTATATAGAAAACCAACTTCATGCAGTGCACTACTACATGCTTCCAGTGCACACCCTAAACATCAAATACAAGCAATGCCATTTGGAGAACTAGTGAGGGCAAGACGCAATTGTAGCAGGGCTGAGGTCTTTGAGGAATGTGCACATGAAATGATTTCTCTCTTTGTACAAAGGGGTTATAGTAGAAGTATGATTAAGAATGCACAAAATAAGGATTGAATAAATCAATAGAACAGAGACTTTACTACCACATTTGAAATCCAGGGAGGAAGATACCAATAAGGTACGAATGATTACAGACTTCAACGAGAGTGCATTTAATATGCAGAAAGTGATGAAACAACATTGGAATATTTTGAAACAGGACAATATGTTGAACAACTTTACATCGTCACGCCCATTACTTACATATAGATGAGGAAGATCTTTGAAGAATCTACTTTGTCAGACCTACCCAAGACCCAAAAACAAAGAAAATTGGCTCACAACAAAGAATTTAGGTTTCTACAATTGTGGACATTGTGCTGTTTGCAAATGGGCATGCCATGGCATAACGGAATTTGTTGATGGGGGTGGAAATGTTTACCGATTAAGATCACACATGACTTGTGACACAAAATATGTTGTCTACATTATTAAATGCAAATGTGAACGTATATATGTGGGCAGTACAATACGCCCATGGAGAATAAGAATTGATGAACATTTGAGGGCGTTAAAACAAATGGATGAGAGATATCCA
This sequence comes from Pleurodeles waltl, assembly GCF_031143425.1. Lineage (NCBI taxonomy): Eukaryota > Metazoa > Chordata > Amphibia > Caudata > Salamandridae > Pleurodeles > Pleurodeles waltl. The sequence continues at coordinate 1,220,967,479 of NC_090444.1, forward strand.
GTAGTACAACATGTACTGGTTTGTAATAATCAGAGTACTCAAGCTACAATTAAATTCTTTGGTTTAGAACGTATTCCTTTGGACCCCAGGGTTGCAATAGGGATCTTCAGCTGAGATGCAGGGAATCGCGATGGATTATGAAATTACAGGCGGTGGAGGTTGGTTTGAATACAGACCATGAGTTGGAATATTTTTTAGGAGCATGATGTAGGATCTTTCAATTCTGTGAGTAATAAGTAAGCACATGTTATTTTTGATCATACATTTACGAACTTTGAAGCCCATGATTTTTACTTATATATAATTATGGTTATACATGAATTAATAGGACAATAGATATTTTATCAAGACATTAATATTGATAGACAGGTTGTTGAATATGTATGTGGTTTGCCATTGTCTCATTGGTAACATGTATATATATTAATATGTCCAGTCAAATTTCCTGGTTTTGAGAAATATGTGTAATTGGACTCGTATACAAGAATAAGAGTAGAACATTTTCTGGCATTTTAATTTCGTCCAGTTCCTATACCATGGAATTTTGTAACAGTGACATTTATCCTTTTTCAAGTACTAGTACTACAGATATGGGCAGGAGTTTTGAGATTTATAGCTATAATATATATCTATTAGTAAGTTAAACACTCTCAATGCATAGTGAATAGACATGAGATTTGAGTCCTCTCTCTGTTTCCATGCAGGAGACACAGAGAGAGAGACTAAAGTAGGACACAAATACACAGGACACGTAAACCTGCGTCATATGCGTTGATGCGGCTATTTAACTTCGGGTGCGCAACACGCCCAGTTGATGAGCGTACTCGCATCGAGTAAACACCGAAAAGAGGAAATACGAGAGCGATCTTTTCAAGGTAGGCAAGAGTGCCTTGATATGAATATAAGTAGAACACACAGACACACACAGGTTTACTTACCTGTTTCTTGTTGGCGGTGAGTGGCCCCTTGGGCAAGGGTCGCTCCCCTTTGGGGGGCAATTCGTTACGGCCATTTCTGCCCCCCTTGGGGGCAGATTGGCCTATTTTTTAGGCGGATCTGCCCCCAAGGGGGGCAGAAAACACTAGATCACCAGGGTGTTACATATTTATGTTCATTTTATGGGGGGGGGGGTGCCCCCTTGGGCAAGGGGCGCCCCCCCCAAGGGGGCAGAGAACTGTTGGCCTTTTCTGACCCCCTTGGGGGCAGATCGGCCTATTTTTTTTAGGTCCATCTGCCCCCAAGGGGGGCAGAAGCCACTTAGGCACCAGGGATTGTGTGTGTAGTGGATGGGGGGCGCCCCCTTGGGCAAGGGTCGCTCCCCTTTGGGGGGCATGTCTTTTAGGGCCATTTCTGCCCCCCTTGAGGGCAGATTGGCTACTTTTTAGCCAGATCTGCCCCCAAGGGGGGCAGAAAACACTAGATCACCAGTTTTTTTTTTATTTTTATGTGTATTTATGTGGGGGGGTGCCCCCTTGGGCAAGGGGCGCCCCCCCCAAGGGGGCAGAGAACTGTTGGCCTTTCCTGCCCCCCTTGGGGGCAAATCGGCCTATTTTTTTTAGGTCCATCTGCCCCCAAGGGGGGCAGAAGCCACTTAGGCACCAGGGATTGTGTGTGTAGTGGATGGGGGGGCGCCCCCTTGGGCAAGGGTCGCTCCCCTTTGGGGGGCATGTCTTTTAGGGCCATTTCTGCCCCCCTTGAGGGCAGATCAGCCTATTATTTTTAGGCTGATCTGCCCCAAGGGGGGCAGAAACCAGTAGAACGCCAGGGATTTTTTTTTATGTGTTTATTTTTGTGGGGGTGCGTCCCCTTGGGCACGGGGCGCCCCCCCAAGGGGGGCATTGACCTGTTGGCCATTTCTGCCCCCCCTGGGGGCAGATGGGCCTATTTTTGTAGGCCCACCTGCCCCCAAGGGGGGCAGAAGCCACTTAGACACCAGGGATAGTGTGTGTGTGTGTGTGTGCTAGTGGATGGGGGGGGGGGCCTTGGGCAAGGGTCGCCCCCCACTTTGGGGGCACATGTACCCAGGCCATTTCTGCACCCCTTGGACACAGATCAGCCTATTATTTTTAGGCTGGTCTGCCCCCAAGGGGGGCAGAAACCACTAGAACGCCAGTTTTTTTTGTTTTTTTTTCTGGGGGGGGCGTCCCCTTGGTCACGGGGCGCACCCCCAAGGGGGGCATTGACCTGTTGCCCATTTCTACACCCCCTGGGGGCAGATGGGCCTATTTTCTTAGGCCCACCTGCCCCCAAGGGGGGCAGAAGCCACTTAGACACCAGGGATAGTGTGTGTGTGTGTGTGTGTGTTAGTGGATGGGGGGGGCCTTGGGCAAGGGTCGCCCCCCACTTTGGGGGCACATGTACCCAGGCCATTTCTGCACCCCTTGGAGACAGATCAGCCTATTATTTTTAGGCTGGTCTGCCCCCGAGGGGGGCAGAAACTACTAGAACGCCAGGGATTTTTTTTTATTTGTTTATTTTTTGGGGGGGCGTCCCCTTGATCACGGGGTGCCCCCCCAAGGGGGGCATTGACCTGTTGGCCATTTCTACACCCCCTGGGGGCAGATGGGCCTATTATGTTAGGCCCACCTGCCCCCAAGGGGGGCAGAAGCCACTTAGACACCAGGGATAGTGTGTGTGTGTGTGTGTGTTAGTGGATGGGGGGGGGGCCTTGGGCAAGGGTCGCCCCCCACTTTGGGGGCACATGTACTCAGGCCATTTCTGCACCCCTTGGAGACAGATCAGCCTGTTATTTTTAGGCTGGTCTGCCCCCAAGGTGGGCAGAAACCACTAGAACGCCACGTTTTTTTTTAAATTTGTTTTTTTTTCTGGGGGGCGTCCCCTTGGTCACGGGGCGCCCCCCCAAGGGGGGCATTGACCTGTTGGCCATTTCTACACCCCCTGGGGGCAGATGGGCCTATTTTTGTAGGCCCACCTGCCCCCAAGGGGGGCAGAAGCCACTTAGACACCAGGGATAGTGTGTGTGTGTGTGTGTTAGTGGATGGGGGGGGCCTTGGGCAAGGGTCGCCCCCCACTTTGGGGGCACATGTACCCAGGCCATTTCTGCACCCCTTGGAGACAGATCAGCCTATTATTTTTAGGCTGGTCTGCCCCCAAGGTGGGCAGAAACCACTAGAACGCAGGTTTTTTTTTATTTGTTTTTTTTGTGGGGGGGCGTCCCCTTGGTCACGGGGCGCCCCCCCAAGGGGGGCATTGACCTGTTGGCCATTTATACACCCCCTGGGGGCAGATGGGCCTATTTTTGTAGGCCCACCTGCCCCCAAGGGGAGTAGAAGCCACTTAGACACCAGGGATAGTGTGTGTGTGTGTGTGTGTTAGTGGATGGGGGGGGCCTTGGGCAAGGGTCGCCCCCCACTTTGGGGGCACATGTACCCAGGTCATTTCTGCACCCCTTGGAGACAGATCAGCCTATTATTTTTAGGCTGGTCTGCCCCCAAGGGGGGCAGAAACCACTAGAACGCCAGGGTTTTTCTTTTATTTGTTTATTTTTGTGGGGGGGCGTCCCCTTGGTCACGGGGCGCCCCCCCAAGGGGGGCATTGACCTGTTGCCCATTTCTACACCCCCTGGGGGCAGATGGGCCTATTTTCTTAGGCCCACCTGCCCACAAGGGGGGCAGAAGCCACTTAGACACCAGGGATACTGTGTGTGTGTGTGTGTGTGTGTGTGTGTGTGTTAGTGGATGGGGGGGGCCTTGGGCAAGGGTCGCCCCCCACTTTGGGGGCACATGTACCAGGCCATTTCTGCACCCCTTGGAGACAGATCAGCCTATTATTTTTAGGCTGGTCTGCCCCCAAGGGGGGCAGAAACTACTAGAACGCCAGGGATTTTTTTTAATTTGTTTATTTTTGTGGGGGGGCGTCCCCTTGGTCACGGGGCGCCCCCCCAAGGGGGGCATTGACCTGTTGCCCATTTCTACACCCCCTGGGGGCAGATGGGCCTATTTTCTTAGGCCCACCTGCCCCCAAGGGGGGCAGAAGCCACTTAGACACCAGGGATAGTGTGTGTGTGTGTGTGTGTGTTAGTGGATGGGGGGCCTTGGGCAAGGGTCGCCCCCCACTTTGGGGGCACATGTACCCAGGCCATTTCTGCACCCCTTGGAGACAGATCAGCCTATTATTTTTAGGCTGGTCTGCCCCCAAGGGGGGCAGAAACTACTAGAACGCCAGGGATTTTTTTTTATTTGTTTATTTTTGTGGGGGGGCGTCCCCTTGGTCACGGGGCGCCCCCCCAATGGGGGCATTGACCTGTTGCCCATTTCTACACCCCCTGGGGGCCGATGGGCCTATTTTGTTAGGCCCACCTGCCCCCAAGGGGGGTAGAAGCCACTTAGGCACCAGGGATAGTGTTGTGTGTGTTTTTTTTTTTTTTTTGAGGGCTGTCCCCTTTGGCAAGGGTCGCTCTCCATGGGGACACACTACTAAAGGTATTTTCTGGCTTCCTTGGGGTAGACAGGCCTATTTTATTAGTAGGCCCATCTGCCCCTATGGCAGAATCCACTTAGGCACCAATTTCTAAATGTTTGATGGTGGGATGTTTGTCAACTGAAGAAGTCTTTGCATTTGTGATAAAAAATGTTTTCCTCCTTTTTGTTCTAGTTCAAAGCTTTTGCTTTATTTGCTGTGGCTCCTTGCGGTTTTGGCGGTGGTTGACCTGCAGTTTGCACAGTTGCATGTTTTAGGTAAGTAAAAACAATTTTCTCCAAAGGAGTATTGTTGCCATGCATGAATGACATGTTTGTAGGGGGTGTACTAAATGCAGGATTGTGTGTGAAATTGTCCTTAGGTTTGTGCACAATGACATTTGTTTTCTCTTATTTCGAATTTGCCTTTCTTTCTTTATTTTTAGTGGGATATCATTGGTGATTGCTGTGTAGTAGCTGGTGAATCAAGCTTTTTCAGGCAAGTGAGCGGTATAGTTTTTGAGTTTATAACTCTTACTAACAAAGCTACACTTTGTTACTTGTCTTATACAGTGCTGGTTGTTGGTGGTGAATTTGTCCAGTTAATTTTAGCAGGAGAGATCATGGCTAGCCGCAGGATGACCGCTCAGCAGGTGGTTGGTATGCTTTTTGAGTCACAGTCTGATCATGACTATGAGACGGACTCTGCATCTGAGGCAGAGGAGGAAGTCAGAGATTCTGGCAGTGATGTTTCTCTTGGAGGGGAATCTTCTGATGATGAAGCCACACTCAGTGCAGATGAAGGGCATGTTTTAGAGGAGGACATTGATGTGCCAATAGTGCAGCAACCTGGGGCTGAAAGGTTTCCCGTTATAAGACCTGATGTCTGGGTTGACCCAAACATGGAGCAGCCAGAGTTGCCTGCCTTTACTGGTCTCCCGGGGTGTAACGCCAATACAGAGAACTTTATGCCTATCAATTTCTTTGAGTTATTCATGGATGATGTGTTTTTGGAAGAGATTGTTGAGCAGACTAATTTGTATGCGGAGCAGCATTTGAGGGACAACGCAGCTAGACTTAGGCCACACTCTAGAGCTGCCCAGTGGATTCCCACAAATTTGGAGGAGTTAAAAAAGTTTTTGGGTTTGACTTTTTTGATGGGGTTGATAAGGAAGCCGTCACTGGCTTCTTATTGGTCTACTAGTCCCTTGATGGCAACAGCTATATTTCCAGCGACCATGAGTCGTAATCGGTATTTGCTTCTTCTTAGGATGCTGCATTTTGTTGACAATGCTTTAGCCTTGCCACGAGATCACCCAGATTCTGACCGTCTTTTTAAGATTAGGCCTGTCCTTGATCATTTTGTAGATCGGTTTTCGGAGGTCTATGTTCCAGGCAAAGAGTTAAGTGTGGACGAGTCTTTGGTCCTCTTCAAGGGTCGTTTGGTTTTTAGGCAGTACATTCCTAGCAAAAGGGCACAATATGGAATTAAATTGTATATGCTGTCTGAAAGTAGGACAGGATATGTGTATAGTTTCCGTGTGTACACTGGTAGGGATTCCAATATTGACCCCCCTGGTTGTCCTCCCACTTTTGGAGTTACTGAGAAAATTGTGTGGGATCTTGGTAGACGACTGTTCAACAAAGGTCACCATTTGTATGTAGATAACTTCTACACTGGTGTGCAATTGTTCAAGGAATTGTTTAGAGTGGACACAGTTGCTTGTGGCACAATCCGTTCTAACCGGAAAGGCTATCCAAGGGAGCTTGTCTGTAAAAAACTTGAGAGAGGACAGTGCTGTGCCTTGCGGAACGAGGAGCTGCTAGCTTTGAAATTTTCAGACAAGAGGGATGTCTACATGCTAAGTACCATCCATGATGAGAGTACTTCCCCTGTGACTGTTTGGGGCCAGGTTGCTGAAGTGCGCACACCTGTGTGCATTTTAGATTATAATAAGCACATGGGAGGTGTAGATAGAGTTGACCAGAGGTTGGAACCTTATACTGCTATTCGTAAGTCTTACGTTTGGTATAAGAAGTTAGCACTTCACCTCTTCCACTTAGCAACCTTCAATGCTTTTATTGTGTTTAGGGATAGGTCTCCAGAGTCAAAGATGACATTTGTGAAATTTCAGGAGTCAGTGATAGAGAGCCTTATTGTGGTGGAACAGGCCAGAGTTCCTAGAGGAGCAGTGGTGGAGGATGTGGCTAGATTGAAAGATCCCCACTTTGCTGAGCACATTCCTCCCACACCCAAAAAAGACTTTCCAGCTAAGAAATGTAGAGTGTGTTTTCGAAGAGGTATCCGGAGGGAGACTCAAATGTACTGCCCAGATTGTCCTTCAAAGCCTGGGCTGTGTGTCGGTGCTTGTTTTAAGAATTACCACACCCAGAAGAATTTCTGGGAACAACCATGAGTGTAAACTCATGTCTGTTTTGTATTTTCATGTGTTTAGTTTCATGGTTAGCATTTCTGTCATGTTCTTAGTTAGAGCTTTTGTGTTTGTAGTTTTGTAATTCTTTCTACTTAGTTAGGGGTTCCTCTGTTAAAAAAAAAAAAAAATGATGCCATTGTGGGTGGAGTGGGGCTTGGCTGAGAGTGTACATATTGACTTGCTGTTGGCTACTGCAACACACTGCCAGCCAAACACCAGTCCACACACTCCCATCAGCTGGTGTGATTGTTGTATCAGGCATGTGGGCGTATGTAAGTGATGGGCCCTTGAGTGGCGCTGTCTGTCGATGTGAGTGTTGTAATGTGCTGGGCCCATGGCTGGCGGTGTGAATGGCCTTGTGTGTGTCATGTATGAAAGTTTGGTGAATGGACTGAACCATCACTCACCCTCGTGCCAAATCCAACCAGTATGTGTGGTAAAAATGACAAAACCTGCTCCGCTGTAATCAGGCGTCGCAGCTCACCTCTGACACGCTAGGTGCCTCAGGTGGGACCCCGATGATGAAGCATGCCACCAACTTGGTTGGTGGGTGAGAGGTCTTTTTCACATAACCTAACTGTGGTTCTTTTCAAAATTTTAGTGTTTGGCACATCACGGACGTATATGGGCACATCAAAACGATATATTACAAAACTACCTGTGTTTGGGGGGGGAGAGGGCACCTATGTTTTTGGTCCTGTGTGCGGCCTTCATCTAGGGAAACCTACCAAACCCATACATTTTATAAAACTAGACACCCCAAGGAGTCCAGGGAGGTGTGGCTTGCGTGGATCCCCCAACATTTTCTTACCCAGACTCCTCTGTAAACCTCAAAATGTGCTTAAAAAAGCATATTTTCCTTACTTTTCTTCGTAGGATCACCACTCCAGCACAAAATTGCTACTCCCCAGTGTTCCCTTCAGCCTCCCAAGTAAAATGACACCTCACTTATGTGGGTCCCCAAAGCAGAGTCAGTCTAAAGATGTATAAAAGAATATGTCCTTATAAACTTGCTGTGCTATCCCCTCTATCTCTACAAGTTTTGGGCCTTATTCTGTTGCAGGCACCTGGCCCACCCACACAAGTGAGGTATCATTTTTATCGGGAGACCTGGGTGGAAGGAAATTTGTGGCTCCACTCAGATTCCAGAACATTCTGCCACAGAAATGTGAGGAACATGTGTTTTTTTAGCCAAATTTTGAGGTTTGCAAAGGATTCTGGGTAACAGAACCTGGTCCGAGCCACGCAAGTCACCCCATCTTGGATTCCCCTAGGTCTCTAGTTTTCACAAATGCACAGGTTTGGTAGGTTTCCCTAGGTGGCGGCTGAGCTACAGGCCAAAATCTACAGGTAGGCACTTTGCAAAAAACACCTCTGTTTTCCTTCACCAATTTGGCTGTGTCCATGTTGCGCTTTGGGGCATTTCCTGTCACGGGCGCTAGGCCTACCCACACAAGTGAGGTATCATTTTTATCGGGAGACGTGGGGGAACGCTGGGTGGAAGGAAATTCGTGGCTCCTCTCAGATTCCAGAACTTTCTGCCACAGAAATGTGACGAACATGTGTTTTTTTAGCAAAATATTGAGGTTTGCAAAGGATTCTGGGTAACAGAACCTGGTCCGAGCCACACAAGTCACCCCATCTTGGATTCCCCTAGGTCTCTAGTTTTCAGAAATGCAAAGGTTTGGTAGGTTTCCCTAGGTGGCGGCTGAGCTACAGGCCAAAATCTACAGGTAGGCACTTTGCAAAAAACACCTCTGTTTTCCTTCACCAATTTGGCTGTGTGCACGTTGTGCTTTGGGGCATTTCCTGTCACGGGCGCTAGGCCTACCCACACAAGTGAGGTATCATTTTTATCGGGAGAGGTGGGGGAACGCTGGGTGGAAGGAAATTCGTGGATCCTCTCAGATTCCAGAACTTTCTGCCACAGAAATGTGAGGAACATGTGTTTTTTTAGCCAAATTCTGAGGTTTGCAAAGGATTCTGGGTAACAGAACCTGGTCCGAGCCACACAAGTCACCCCATCTTGGATTCCCCTAGGTCTCTAGTTTTCAGAAATGCACAGGTTTGGTATGTTTCCCTAGGTGGCGGCTGAGCTACAGGCCAAAATCTACAGGTAGGCGTTTTGCAAAAAACACCTCTGTTTTCCTTCACAAATTTGGATGTGTCCACGTTGCGCTTTGGGGCGTTTTCTGTCGCCGGCGCTAGGCCTACCCACACAAGTGAGGTATCATTTTTATCGGGAGACGTGGGGGAACGCTGGGTGGAAGGAAATTTGTGGCTCCTCTCAGATTCCAGAACTTTCTGCCACAGAAATATGAGGAACATGTGTTTTTTTAGCCACATTTTGAGGTTTGCAAAGGATTCTGGGTAACAGAACCTGGTCCGAGCCACACAAGCCACCCCATCTTGGATTCCCCTAGGTCTCTAGTTTTCAGAAATGCACAGGTTTGGTAGGTTTCCCTAGGTGGCGGCTGAGCTACAGGCCAAAATCTACAGGTAGTCACTTTGCTAAAAACAGCTCTGTTTTCCGTGATGTGCCCACATTGTGTTTTGGGGCATATCCTGTCGCGGGCGCTAGGCCTACCCACACAAGTGAGGTATCATTTTTATCGGGAGACTTGGGGGAACATAGAATAGCAAAACAAGTGTTATTGCCCCTTGTCTTTCTCTACATTTTTTCCTTCCAAATGTAAGACAGTGTGTAAAAAAGACGTCTATTTGAGAAATGCCCTGTAATTCACATGCTAGTATGGGCACCCCGGAATTCAGAGATGTGCAAATAACCACTGCTTCTCAACACCTTATCTTGTGCCCATTTTGGAAATACAAAGGTTTTCTTGATAGCTATTTTTTACTCTTTATATTTCAGCAAATGAATTGCTGTATACCCGGCATAGATTGAAAACCCGCTGCAGGGTGCAGGTCATTTATTGGCTCTGGGTACCTAGAGTTCTTGATGAACCTATAAGCCCTATATATCCCCGCAACCAGAAGAGTCCAGCAGACGTAACGGTATATTGCTTTCGAAAATCTGACATTGCTGGAAAAAGTTACAGAGTAAAACGTAGAGAAAGATTTATGTTTTTTTCACCTCAATTTCAATATTTTTCTTTTTCAGTTGTTATTTTCTGTAGGAAACCCTTGTAGGATCTACACAAATTACCCCTTGCTGAATTCAGATTTTTGTATACTTTTCAAAAATGTTGCGGTTTCTGGGATCCAGCATTGGTTTCATGCCCATTTCTGTCACTGACTGGAAGGAGGCTGAAAGCACAAAAAATCGTAAAAATGGGGTATGTCCCCGTAAAATGCCAAAATTGTGTTGAAAAATTGGGTTTTCTGATTCAAGTCTGCCTGTTCCTGAAAGCTGGGAAGCTGGTGATTTTATCACCGCAAACCCTTTGTTGATGCCCTTTTCAGGGAAAAAACCACAAGCCTTCTTCTGCAGCCCATTTTTCCAATTTTTTTGAAAAAAACGAAATTTTCACTGTTTTTTGGCTAATTTCTTGGCCTCCTTCTGGGGAACCCACAAAGTCTGGGTACCTCTAGAATCCTTAGGATGTTGGAAAAAAGGACGCAAATTTGGCGTGGGTAGCTTATGTGAACAAAAAGTTATGAGGGCCTAAGCGCAAACTGCTCCAAATAGCCAAAAAAAGGCTCGGCACAGGAGGGGGAAAAGGCCTGGCAGCGAAGGGGTTAAGGACCACTTATCAAGTAGTGGTTACAGAAAACTATTTTTATACTTTGGGTGCCTAACTTTGGTTGATTAACGAGCTTAGTTATTGAACGTACTTGCATTGGATATTACTATAAAGAGGATTTACGGTAACGGTCGTATGAATTTTGGCAGGAGTGCCACGATACAGATATTGGAATGATGTCAACGGTTCTGACTCAAAGGATTGATTATGACTACCTACCCAAGCTCCAATCCTTATAGATATTGCGGTATACATATTTAGGTTATTATGGTTAGTTTGGTATTTTGTAAAGTCAATAGATACTTGAGACAATGGTAATTACCTATAGGATGATTATTTTTTTTGTTTCTGATACTCTGTACAGATGGACTACAAATCAATGGTGTATATTATGGGCCTATTGTTTTTGAACTTATAATTTATGATAATCAGAGATGCTATACTTGGAATCAAGCAACCACTCGATGAATTCAGGTCAGTGTTGTTGAACTAATTGGGCACTATTTACAAGGGCATGTGTGAATAAAGGTTATGCACTGCTTTGCAAAGACGGGGAACATTAGTTTGGTATTAGCACAACTCACATTGTCTGCATTTAGATGTTGGGCACATAATCACTTTTTTGTACAGAATTTTGTATATTTTTTTCTTCTTGATAACACGTAGGAATGGAATGATACATATGATAAATCAATCAACATTCAGTTTTGTGTCATCAAACTAATACCCATTTGACACCGCATGGTTAGTTATACCAGCATTAGTATTATTGTATAATTTGTTCTAATTTAATTTTGTGTTATATATTATTACAGCCCTGATGAAGTCTAAGGGGAGATATCCCTGATGAAACACGTGTTGGCTGGATTGAGGAGTGTCTAAAGGTCGTTTGGTGGAGCCTTAATGTGAGGTCAATATGACTTTGATTGGATGAGCAATTAATAACGTCTTACTGGACTCTGTATGAACTCAAAGGGGCAGAGCAGATGCCAATTGGGCACACATATGGACTGATAAATAAGTATAATAAATACGGAATCAAGTGATGTAACAATGATCATTTACTGTGTAACTTACTAAGTGTTTTTGACTGGGTGGTTGAGTGCCTGGTAAACACTTAACAGTTGCTCACATATATCAGGGATTCATGGCAAACTTTATGTTAATGAGAGAACCTCCATTCCGATTATGATATCTGAGACATAATGAAAGGCCGCCCTATTTCCCCTCTGCTTTTTTGTGATTTTTAACAAACCCTTAACCTGTGCCTTGAAGAGATCAGATAATATTAAAGCAGCCATTCCCTAGTCTCCCAGATGTAAACCATATGCTGATGACTTGGTGTTATATCATTGATGAGACCCAAATTTAATCAATTAAGTGTTTCATTTGCTGGCATCCTTCTTAGGATTGCTGGCAACAGAGTGAATACTTCTAAAACTGAAATGCTACTTTTCAACACAGAAGTGAAATCATTACCACAACTCTTGTAGTTAATTTATCATAAGAACTCAATCAGGTATTTGGAGATTGGAGTAACTGGGAATCTTGAGGACCTTCATAACTCAAATGATACCCCTCTTATCAGTAAGGTTGAGTCAATGTTAAATAGATGGCATAAATTATCAATTTTGATCATAGGCAAGGTGGCAATAATAACAAATGCACATTTAACCCTTGTCAGATAATCTCTTATAGCTAACAAATAAAGTCACCTCTAGAATTAGCAAAAAGATTACCAGTTTCATTGAGAATGACTGTATAAGCTTGCAGAAGCAAATTTTGTTCCTGAGAAGATGGAAGGATGGCTCTCCCAGATTGCCTTTCTAATCCCACATACACAATTCCATAACACAGCTAATGTTCACATTTTTACAACTTGTATCACCAAATAGAAGGTTTAAGGGAAATGCTAGCCGCAAAAGTGTCACAAGGAAAATTGGTCACTGGACTTTTTGAATTTTTGTTTATTTTTTCTTCCTTCCTTCTCATTCCTGTTTCCTTTCTCCTTTCGTAGTACCCCAACCAGCACCATGGCAGCGGCAGAACAGCGGGGCAACAACGGTTGGTTGTGGGATGTCATCACTTGTCTGATAAATTGTTTTGACTCACTCAAAGTAGGTGGCAGAAAGAAGTTGGAATAAACATGACTCAATCATGAGGAGTGGTTAGAAATCTTTTAAATGTCAGTCACTGAGGGTGGCCAATTTTAGACAGATGCAGATGCATGTCCAGAAGCTTGTTTATTACATCCCTAACAAATTACAAGAGTGGATTAGGAAAATCTCTGATAGCTGCCTGAGGTCTGATATATCTTTTCATGTGGGCAGCTCCAGGTATCTGACTTTTAGGACTAGAAACCTGCAGATTAAGTGATTTATAGCAATTTCAATAGCCTGCTTGCTGATTAATTATTGGGAATCAAGTGAACCACCAGATTTTCAAATGTGGGTAAACAAACTTTATGTTGTTCTTAATAAAGAAAATATATATGTTAAGAAGGTTTAATGGTGAGAAAACATTTTTGAATTTGGAAATCTTTTGTGCACTTTACTAACATACACTTTACCAAAACACTTAATTGATGTGACATACTGATTATTCTACCTTGTTTTAATGACTGTGGGCTTGGCAGTTGTATTTTTAATCTGGTGTGCTAAAAAGAACTACATAATACACTTTACAGACATGCTAGATTATGATTTTATACTGGCTATTGGAAGCTATGTGAATGAATTTTGATGTCCTGAGTAGTATTATTATTTGTGTATATTTTCCTAATCCCTGATGATATTTTTTGTTTGGATATTGTATAAAAGAAAACAAAAACAATAAAAAAAGACTTTACATGCCCTGGAGAGATGAAAGACGAAGTCAACAACACCAGATTAAAACTTGGAGTCTGCAGCTGATGTACATTTCAGAGGGGAAAAAGATATACAAAAAACAATCATCAGTGGAACATGGCTTAGATCTGATGCTGAATATTTGTGGCACCAAGTGTGGCAACTTAATTAGATGCCCGATATCACATAGTAGAGAGTCTAGTTGTCTTTAAAGCCCAAACCAACTCTGAGTGCACATAAACCCTTCTGAAAGCAGAATCTGGACATCTTTGTATCACAGCATAATGTAGCCAGGAGTTAAACCCAGAATCCAGCCCATCCCAGAAACAAGCATAGAATAGCTCATGCCAGCCCAGTCAGTTCTCACTCATTACATCGCTGCCTTAGCCCAGTGCTCAACCCTTAGTGAAACATAGGGCCCAACCAATGACCAATCCTGAACAAACGACATTCAACAGAGTCTGCCACTGTGGTGGACATGTCTGAGCATACACTGTAAGTTACACAGATGTCCAAATCAATAGGTTGTTGGAGCACCGATCATTATTAAGTGGAGATGAGACGATTCTCGCACCAACCAATCTAGAAAAAATACAGAGACTTAAGCAATGAAAGAAGAATATGAAAATACAACTACATGCACAAGTATTGTTGGAACAATTAAAAAACAACACTTTTCCACTGGGATTACAAGTTACCAATGTACCTACTATTTTCATTCCTGATAAAACCTATTTAGTACTGCTCAGTGACTAAGGAACCAAGTGCTCATATGATTGGTTAGCCTTTTCAATGGAGACAGCTTTGAGGATTAGTGAAATTGAACTTAAGAAAATTGAAGATCTAAAGAAAGAGATAGTTAGTGATCCCACTGCCTAAGAAGCCAACCAAATAGTGATAAGTGTTGAAAAAATGTAGCTGATTTCAAAACACGTACAATAAATACCAAAACCACAAAAGTATCAAGGGACATAAAAAACTTTACAGTAGAAAATGTCTATCTCTGCTTGAAAGAGGACTTCCATGAAAATAATAACCCAATTAATTTGAATTTACAGTAATCCTCATATTAAATATACTCCAGGAGCCTCTACCCCCAACACAGAATACCAAGGAACTCAACCTTTTTTCATCACAGGTGGCTGCAGGGGGAGAGTTGGAGGATGGAGAGTGCAGCCTTCAGACTAGAGCATCTTCTAGACCAGAAGGAGAATATACAGATGTCAATAACCATACCTACCCAGAGGGAAGATTATATTCCTAAATACCAACTAACAGATATGGAACAAATGTGCTGAGTAAAGGGCTATCTTTTGTTCCCCCTTACAATAAAAGACCCAGTAGAAACCAGACTCAAATTCTGGTGTAAAATTATTCTCAAAGATAATTTTGCAGAAAACTATGGCAATACAGAAAATAATAACAGTACAGAATGTAATATCAGTGGGTTGAAGAACAGGTCAACATTTTTCCCAGGAAAGAATAGAATGTACCCAGACATTCTCATATTTGAGTTTATTGTGATACAGGAAATAGATCTTCTAAACAATAGAAAAACATTATTCAAACAAAATTGTACCAAAAGGGAATTCAAGGCAATGGACACCCTGTCTAAAAACCAAAACACTGTGATTAAACTTGCCGACAAAGGGGATAGAATAGTTAGTTTGTACAGTTCCAAATATGATCAAGAGATAGCAAGACAACTTAACAACCAGACCTATTATAGACCCTTCCAGAGAACCCTACCAAGGAATTATGCAATAGGATTATTGAGTTTACACCTGAATCAGTTGATGAAGGATGGATCTGAAAGAAAGAATTTGAGTTTTTTAATAGAAAAGACAGTGGAACACTGGTGGTATATATCCTTCCCAAGACTCACAAAGATTCAGTTTTCCCCCTAGGAGAACTATTATATCTGCTTGCAGGTTTCCCCTCAAACCATTAGCTCAGTATATTGATACTTTCCTTAAACCATTTGTGACTGAATCACTTCAATACTTTAGAGATTCAATGGATGCTATCAACAAACTCAAAGGCCTCCCCTTTGATGAAGAACAAGAGTACTTGGTGACTCTTGACATTGAGTCATTATACACAAATATTCCCCAAGATGAGGATTTACATGTAATACATTCCACCTTAGAGACTAGACCAAGACAACATCATACATGCTGTGATTTTTCTAAAGCAATGGCTACAATATGTCTTAAAATTCAAAAATCTATACTTACAGACAAAGGGAGTGGCAATGGGATGCAGATTCCCTCCTAAAGTAGCAAATCTAGTATCAACTGCTATGAGGAATACAAAACCCTACAGTAATAACATCAAGCAATGGTTCAGATATATTGATGACATCTTTATGATATGCAAAGGTGACATGCAGATACTGACAGGGTTCCTAGAATGACTCCATCTTAGGACAGCTGACCTGAAGTTTACAACATCCAGTAATACCACAAATCTCAACTTCTTGGACCTTTGGATTAAGGTAAAGGACGGTATTCCTATGGTTAGCTTGTACACCAAGCCTACGAATCAAAATACACTATTACATTTTTTGAGTGCCCATTGCCTTAGCTTGAAATAAAGCCTTCCTTATACACAATTTCTCCAGATTCGAAGAAATTGTTATGAAAAGAATGACTACTTTGGAGACGCTAATATCTTGTTAAAAATAAAATACAGACAGAGGGTACTTCAAGAGATTAATAAGAGTTGCATCCAAACATGCCAGTGAAACCTAGCTCATACCCAAGATTCGACAAAAAGAAATCCCTTAAACCTGTGTCATCACCTACTGCCCTAAAGCAAAGAAAGTCAAAACCATCATGGAAAAAAACTGAAAAGTACTGACACCTTTACAAATTCCTAAATCCATGTTTTCATTTAGTAAAGGACGCAACTTATGAGAGCATTTGGTTAAGGCTGTCCACTCAGGACACAAAAAGAAACATCTTCAAGTAATGCTGCATTTGCCCACAGTGACAGGAGTCTATAAATGCAACAATTGTTCAGCCTGCCAGTTTACAAACTACACACACTCTATCACGATTAATGCTAAAACACATCAACAGAGATGTTTTTTTAATTGCACCACGAAAAATTTATACAGTATATTGCATACAATGCCCGTGCAGTTTATCGAACATAAGACAAACCACCCAAACTGTAAAGGCATGCATACTTCAACATAGATCGAAAATCAGATATGGAGTTATAGATGCCCCCCTTGCTAAACATTATAAAAATGCTATCCAGTCAGAGAACGATGGTCAGTTTTCAGTTTGTTTACAGTTGGACAAAACGTCAAGGGGAATCTTTTGAACATATTTTAAATCGGACAGAAGCCAAATTGATTGAAAGATTTGGGACAGCCACAAATGGACTGAATGATTTAGATGAGATGTGGGCACTATTTAATGAGGTTCCCATTTCTAGGGCTAGATTATTGTTTCAAATCACCTTATCTCAAGACAGCATGTAACATATTGCCAACCTATACATATGTCTTCTGTCCTTCACTAAGAAAGTACTCAGCATGATGTATGTATGGCATGCCTGTACACACACTCTCCCTCATTGTTCTCCACTCATACCCTTTTCTTTTGCCTGCACAATGATCAGCATTTGGCAGAACAATATGTACATAAGATGTGACACAATGGTCCTTGTGCCTGGGAAGATAAACAAAATCTCTTCTTTGCATAAAATATTTGCATAGGACACAACATGAGTTGAGTTTTATATGTTTCTTGATGTTTTATAATTTTAGATTAATGCTCGATTCAGGAATAGTATAATCTTTAACCATAGGAAGACCCTGTGTTTTTTTCTTGTTTTTAATATATCAATGTGATAAATTGATGCATAATTATATGGGATTATGTCATGGTCCTACGCATGTTATGATTTTTGTAATCGCTTGTCTGCAAAAACAATTCATGTAGATGGATTGTATCTATTTCCTAATATTCCCTTTTGTTTTTAGAGATATGACAGGCTCTGACATAATTGTGTGATAGTTTGCTAAACTTGAAATGTAAGTTAAGACAGTCTCACAATTCTAGAGAGAGTGTTGTTGAGTTCTCTCACTTTCAGAGCTGCTGAATGTTCCGCCAGAGACCTTCAAGTCCCCATACCCATTCTCTGGAAATAGCCTTATACTCAGATCAAGTTTAAAGATGGCCGCACTGAATCACAGTGTGTCACCTGATTTTCCATGTACAGTGATGAGACATGCCCCTTCTGTTTTATGCATGCATCAATGCCTTCAGCCTGCAAGCGTTTATACATGGGCCCTTCACTACAAAGGCTTGGCAACACCACACTCATTGTGCAGGCTGCCGGAGCAGTCGGTAGTCTTCTCCCAGAGTCTGTAGGATACCTCATGCTTTCAGAGTAAGGTTATACAGGCCCTGGACCCCCTTTCACCCCCTCAGTCATGGTCTTATTTGAGGGAAATAATTTGCGTTCCTTTCACTCTAGTAATTGGCTAGACTTTCCCTGGAGATTTAAGCCAGACTCCCTGGGCTGCTTTTTGAGGTGCCAAACAGCATACCAGTGTGGACTTAGTTTATTGGTATGTTTTTTCCATGCATTTAAATTGGTTCTTATGTGCTCAAAGCAATTAAGACCACTGAGATCTAAGTCATTTGCTCTACATCTTGGCTTATGCACTATAGACTACATGATGATCTTGGACATCTATCCATCAACTTCAGGGACATTACCCTAGCACTGGTGGGGTAATTTCCCTCTTTTATAAGTGTGACCACCACAAATGAAAGACTTTGAACAATGCATGAGATTTAGCACTCTTATAATGATAACACTCGTTTGGGGCACTGAGATGGTATTACAAACAAGACCAGCAGTTTAAGTATGTGTTCACTTTGGGTGACTTGACCAAGTAGTAGCCCGTTTTTCCTCTCGTCCCTTTTGACAGAGAATTGGGACAACACATAGTGTGCCTTATAGGGTCTTTTCATTTGTCATTGCCTCTGTGTGCGGTCTCTGGTGCAAGAGTATATGTTTTTTGCACACATGACCAAGCTGTGAGTGGTCTGACTAAAAGCATATCACCCTTAATAGGCTTATAAGTTTCCCATTCATCCTGAAGAGGCCTGGAATCAATAGGCTGAAACATGTCAACACATTTCTTGGAGTAGAAATTTGAATTTAAAGATGTTGTTGAGAGCAACAAAATGGAACAGAAATTTAAAAAGAAAATAGGACCTTTTTGACCTTCATGTTATACTGTTCATAAGGACTTCCTCACATAAGGACTACATTTAGAAAATGAGAATGTAGTCAGGAAAAAAACTAGAAGACTTGAATGTGTTGTGAATTTGTTTGGTTGTTTTAATTTAGTTTTTTGTTTTTTTTGTAACATCTGTTTGGTGATGTATACCCTGTTTGTGTTTAATACATGTCCATACTATAGAATACATAAACATCTTTTAAACTGATGGAACAGAGAAGGTGGATTATTCAATGCCTAAGATACTTTGTTAAATAATCTTTCTCATAAACAATTGTATTCACATGCCATTGAGCAATTTATATGATCACTTTTATGGCCTGAATCTTTAATGATTGGTCCCACTGTATACCATTTTGTATGTAAATTACTGTTTGCCCAGGTATAGTGGGGTTATGTGGGCATACCCCTAAGTCTGGCACACAGGGGTGACAAAGGGGCATCCCTGGTATGCACTGGATGTAGGCAGACACAGCGCTTGTGAAGATACTCGCTGCAAGTAGTCAAACCAAACTTGTATATTATTATTAGGGTCATGTTCAGGGCTACCAAATTGATAGAGTCCAAGCACTAGCGCAGGTAAAGAAAAGTTGATAAGGTGTGCAGGCCGGTCACACTGCATCACAGAAGAAGAATTATTTTACATAAATGCATGAAAAAGCATGGAAGGTTGAATGGGAGAAAACACAGTGACTACAAACAGGAAAACAAGAATTGTCTGGTTCTGACTCTGAAATTAATAGCATGGAAATGTCCTGGAGAACTCACTGTAAATGCCAGTGGCATTCATAATTAGCGAAGATGCCAGAAGATGCCAGAAGAGGTCAAAGAGTGACATACATGAATGGGGGTCAGGAAGATGCACCATTTAAGAGAGAACACTGTGTGAGTCTGTGCCACAAATAAAAGAGGGTTCCAACTGACTCAGTTTTGACCCTATTTATATGATTATTAGGGTCATCACCAGAAAAGTCAAACTTTGCAGTTGCTTAGTTGAAGAAGAGTATATGTTTTTCTTTTTTCTTTTTAGATTGATTCTAGGCAGAGATGAGCCACAAATATCCTAATGAGACATTCTTATTTGTCAATGCACAGGATACAGGCAGCCATGTCCCCAAGTTTACAATTGATCATTGTTAAAAATTGGGGTTTAACCACAAAGTTGCCAGGGTGAACTGTTAAAGTCATTAAATTAATACAAACTCAGACTTTCTGGTAGCCATTGAACATAGCGAACATGCTTAACTTAGAGGCAATGTATAAAACATTTATGCAGCATTAAACCAGTAATTAAGTCAAAACACAACAGAAGAAAAATCCTAAACCAATTGAGAAAAATAGAGATAATTTTATTAATTAATATTACACCAAAATAAAAATCCAATAAGGCAAACCAGAGTAAGGAATTTGTAAAGTCTGAATGTGAAAATAGCACCAACTGTGTTATGTGCCAGCCACATTCATCTGGTTGTGCTTGAATGGTACTTAGATGCAAATTAAGACTTACCACGATGGAATGCAGATCAAATTGAAAAGAAAATAGGTCTAACCAGGTCAGAAGTTTTACCTTCAAACTTAGCACCTGAATTAAAAGTCAAAAATCCTAAATTGGACAACACAGCAGACTATGCCCAAAGAGGGCTCCATGTCCTATGAGAGGTGCTAGGCTAGGTCTTGGTATAAATGTTGTCTTTCGGCAGGAAAGCTCTGAGAGAAAGAAATATGAATTTCACACTCAGGAAGGTCCCTCACTGACTGGATACTTTTGAAGCCTTTGTTTGGTAAAGATTTCTACCTTCAGTCACCTTTTGGGGCTAAGGTTCTTCCAGCGGGGCAAATCTACAGTCTGCAGATGAAGAGGGCTTCATGAGGCTGAACATCTTCTATTTGGGGTCCTGATGAGTTGGATTTGCTACTGTGGAAAAGCTCTTAGCAGGAGCAACCTAAATCTTTGGCCCAGCTGCAAAGCACCTTTATTGGATCAGCTTGACAGGTTTGTCTCAATCCTCTTGTGGCCTTTGGACCAAAATGTTTCCCAGGATTCGGGAAACGTTAAGAGGAGTACACCTTGATACCAGCCATGGGTCCAGGATCTTGGGCAGCACTTAGGGGTCAAGACTACTCCAGCAGAGGCCGGCAGCAGGATACAGGCAAAGTCCAGTTGGAACTGGTAAGCTGGGAAGTTGCAGGAAAGGCCTGTGGTTGCTTGTTCTTTCTCTGAACAGGAGGTCAGCCTTATCATCCTCAGAGTCCACTGATTTGTTCCGGGTACAAGAGGGAGAGGAAGTCTTCTAGGCTCTTCTCTGCTCACAGACAGCAGGTCTAGGCCTCTTCTGTTCTTCCACAGGTCCAGAATGTGTTCTGATGAGCGTACTGTTGATTCCACATTTATGCCAGTCACCATCCTGTGGGTGACATCCAGCCCCTCCCTACCTAATAGGGTAAAGGTTCCCATGGGCAACCCTACAAACATCTGCACACTTCTTGTGTGCCTTACTGCATACATCCCAAAGGGCCCCTTTCTACATAAAAGATACTATATATAGTATTTATATAGAAAATACTTTTTCTATATAAAAGATGGTGGTGAAACCTTTCTCCCCTTGCGCAGAGCCTGTGTCTCCACCCCCAAGATGTGATTAGGGAAATGAGCAACCCCTTCTTGGTGGTCACTCTAAACCAGCTATGGGGGCAGCTTCTCTCCACTGGGATCTGTGCCTATCTACCAGGCGGAACAAAGAAGGCCCTGCCCAGGCTTCAGCTAAAATGTGCTTGTGACAGAGTAAGCCTCTTTGAAGTAAATGAATTTCCTAGGTATATTTGTCATCCTGTCAGACAAAAGGACACCTTCCACACTCAAGGCCTTTGTCTTAGCTTTGGGAGAAAGTTCATACCTCATTCGAGTGGCTAATCAGCTCCTTAGTGACAGCTGGGCTCATGCAGATGAGCATACAGAGGTTTTAGGCAGGCAAAATGTAACTTTTCAATGTAGCCCTTTCAAAACAATTATTACAAGTCAAACTTTAGCAGTTAATTGGGCTTGTAATTAATATTTCAAAAAGTCCAAGAATGAATATGGAGTCCTTCCTATCTGGAGATAACATTTTGAATTATGTTAGAAATGGTGTCTCTATTTGGCAGTGGTTTGCACCTTGTCCAAGTAGGGACCATCTCTCTAGTCAGGCAGTGGTGTAACAAAACTTGTGCCCCCCGCAAAGTACATCAAGGGCCCCCTCTCCTGAGGCTCCAGGCCAGGGTACTCAGTGGCCTTCATCCACATGAGTTTCCGTTCGCTCTTCCATTTGTCACTCTTTAAGTTTTTTCCAGCTGATTAGGAATGTTACTGTTTTTATAGATTGCACTCACAGATGTAGTAATGGACTCATTTAGGAAAACAACTGTAAGTCACCAAGTGAAGTGTGTTTTTGTCAAACATCAATGTACCTTTTGGTGCCCACTATTGTTAATGTGTTACATTAGATTTTTGTTCCATTTTTCTTTCACAGTGTCTATCAGTTCTGTGACCTGATGACAACCCTTGAATTGTTGCAGGGTTCAAAACGTATTGACTCTATGCACCAGTGAGCACAGTTTAAAGACTGGATAGGCACACAAGGAATATTGGACTCAAATCAAATACAGACATTATCCCAGATGGATGCCAATTTTTGAACTTGGTTTCATATTGCTCCTTCTGGTGCGGACACATTGATCAGGTGCCATGAAGTGAATCAGATGAATGCCCCGATTGGGAACAGAATTTCAGAACTGAGACACATCTGTTTTATCATAACATCATTTTTATTTTCCATGATGTTGTGATTCAAGTTAAGTTATTTATGTTTGTTTGATATCTTGTGGGCTAACAATAATTATTTATTTCAATATGTTGTTGATTGTGGTTTTCTCTGTTTATAAAAATGTAGTCAACAAATACAGTATGAAGTATATTGCAAATGCATCAAGTTCACCCTGATTGAGTCATGTGGTCTTGAATATTAAGTAATATTTTTATAATAGTCTAGTCAGTATTGGCACTTTTTCCGTTTCATCTTTCACACTTTCAAAAAGTGGCATTTTCAAACCTATAATTTAAAAACCAACTCCACCAAAACATGTAATTTTAAATTGTGAGTTCAGAGATCCCCAAACTCCATATCTATATCCAATCCCAATGGGAAATTACAGTTAAAAGATTTTTCAAGGCAATCCCCATTTCCAGTGAAAACCAAATATAGCAGTATTTCACTATCAGGACATATAAAAGACACCAGCATGTGTCCTACCTTTTAGGCACACTGCTCCCTACCCATGGGCCTGCCTTGGGCCTATTTTAGCAGTGACTTACATGTAGTAAAAGGGAAGGTTTGGGCCTGACAAGTGGGTGCACTTGCCAGGTCGACATTGCAGTTTAAAACTGAACCCACAGGCACTGCAATGGCAGGCCTGAGACATGTTTGCAGGGATACTTATGTGGATGGCACAATCAGTGCTGCAGTTCCAACACCAGCATGATGATTGACAGCCTTAGGCACACATTGGCCCTCATTACAACATTGGCGGTAAAAGCCTCTTACCGCCGTGCAGAAGACCGCCAACACACCGCCAGCGCCGTGGAATTCCGCCACAGCTATTATGACCCACATCTCGGAATCCGCCAAAAGTCAGACACCCACATAAGTCCGCCACACCAAAGGTCAGTGATAAATTGGTGAAAACAAAACCGACACCGTCACGACCAACAGAAATATGCCCACACTATCACGACACACGAATCCACGCGGCGGTCTTTCATCCGCGTTATTCCATTGGTGGTACACACCGCTGCGCTCAAAATACACACACTCTTACAAAACATCGCCACATTGGACAATTCAAAATACACACACCTGAGACACATACACACACCACTCCCACACACCCATTACAATATAAAACTCACACCTACATCACCCACAAACCCCCACGACAAAAAATTCAGAAAGAAGGCCAGAGAGAGACACCACCAGAAGGAACAACAGCATCCACAGGCACACAACACCATCACCCACACAACTTCCACGCACCTCACACAACACACCACTACATATCACCACACTTATCACCACACACTCCACCCCACACATCACCTACACCACCCCATGGCACGGCAAAGACACCACAGGTTCTCGGAGGAGGTGCTCAGGGTCATGGTGGACGAAATCGTCCGGGTAGAGCCACAGCTATTCGGAGCACAGGTGCACCACACCTCCATAGCTAGGAAGATGGAGCTATGGTGCAGAATAGTGGACATGGTCAACGCAGTGGGACAACACCCAAGAAATCGGAGGACATCAGGAAGAGGTGGAACGACCTACGGGGGAAGGTGCGTTCTGTGGTCTCAAGACACCACCTGGCGGTTCAGCGGACTGGCAGCGGACCCCCACCTCCTCACCCACAACTAACAACATGGGAGGAGCAGGTCTTGCCGATTCTGCATCCTGAGGGCCTCGCAGGAGTAGGTGGAGGAATGGACTCTGGTAAGTCAAAGCTTTACTATTACATCCCCCACCCTACCTGCATGCTATCACATACCCCCACCCTCACCCTCACCCCCAGCACCCCAACTCCTCACAAATGTCCCAACATCACAAACCACACATCCCAACACCAAGCCCTGCATGCAACTACAAAGCATGGACACCATCACCAAAGCATGGCCACTGCACATACCCATAGACCCCCCTAAACCACCATCACACAAGCTCCCACACAGGAATGCTAGCACTGGGGTACACAGTCACCCACCCATTGCACATCATTACACACACAGATTTAACAAACATCCTCTTATACCCCTGCAGGACCCCTACCCAACATCACCGGACAGGAGGGTCCACACATGTCCACACCACCAACAGAAGAGGCCCACAGTGATGACAGCACCTCTGTCCAACTGGATCTAGATGACCAGCCCGGACCATCGGGGACCTCTGGACAGTCAGTTCCCGTCACATAGGCACAGGCCACCGCAGACCTTCCCCCCTCTGGAAACACCAGCACAGCACCCACCCAGCGGGCCCATACCTCCGTCCCCAGGACACGTCAATCAGCTGTGTGTCCACCACTACAGGGAACCCAGGATAACCCACCACCCCAACAACAGGGACCTGGGGGCAGTGGTAGTGGGCACACAGTCCAGGGGACGGAGGCCCAGGAACACAGGGGAACTGGGAGGGCTGCCGTGTGACAGGGGGCGGACAGGCCAAGGGAACCCACTCTCCACGAGGCCCTCTCCTCCATCATGGGAGCATACCACCACTCCCAGGAGACGATGGCAACAGTACTGGCCAAGTTTCAGGAGACCCAGCGCATGCAGGAGGAACAGTATATGGGCTTCAGGGAGGAACTCAGGACCATCAGCTCCACCCTGGGCACCATCGTAGGGGTGCTGAGGGAACTTCTCAACACCAGGAGGGACACTGTGGCACTACAAGGGGCCCCTGACACTTGCATGGACAATGAACTGCCTACCACCTCCGCCGGCGCTAGTGGACAGGACGCCCCGCCACAGGACCACCACACCAGCACCCCAACCCCTGCAGAGGGAGAACCACCCCGCAAACGGTCCCTGAGATCCAGGACCAAGACAGAGAATGATGCCAAGACCCCCGCCAAGAAATGAGACCACCCTGATTGTCATCCTACTGTCCCACTTTGTCACCCTGTCCATAATTAAACTGCCCCAGCTCCACTTCCTATGCCCATATGGGCAATGCACCTGTGAGACTAATAGACTGCACTCTGCCATGGACACTCCTCCGCCATCACCCCTCACCATTTCACTACCCCCTCCAATTTTGAGCATTTAAATAAACACACCTAAAGCACAAAATGATCTGGAGTTTGTCTGTGATTTCGAAATAGTGTATTAGCAATTACAGTGACAGAATGTTTTTGAAATAGTAATGTCAACATACCCATGTCACACAGCTCTAGTCCATGAGGAATCTAAGCAGATGTCACACAGTGGGACCCACATCTGTGAAACCGTAAGGGAAAGTGACAACTCAGTGACCATACACTGGGTGAAAACGATAGAGAGGAGAGAGGTAGTAGTGTTAAAGTACATGTAGTAGGCAGGATTGTATTCTTACCTGTGTGTCACTGGAAATACTGCTGGATCACTGAGTCCCTGTTGTGCATGTCTTCTTCCTCTGCTTCCTCCTCATCACTGTCCACAGGCTCCACAGCTGCCACAACACCGCCATCTGGACCATCCTCCTGCAGAAAAGGCACCTGGCGTCGCAAAGCCAAGTTGTGAAGCATACAGCAGGCCACGATGATCTGGCACACCTTCTTTGGTGAGTAGAATAGGGATCCACCTGTCATATGGAGGCACCTGAACCTGGCCTTCAGGAGGCCGAAGGTCCGCTCAATCAACCTCCTAGTTTGCCCATGGGCCTCATTGTAGCGTTCCTCTGCCCTGGTCCTGGGATTCTTCACTGGGGTCAGTAGCCATGACAGGTTGGGGTAACCAGAGTCACCTGCAAATGGTGAGGGGCAACTGTTAGACACACACTAACCTGGAGGGATAACCCCAGACCCAGACAACCATTCCCACTGACTTGCTTCCAGGTGCTCACCTAATAGCCACACACAGTGCCTCTGGAGTTGACCCATCACATAAGGGATGCTGCTATTCCGCAGGATGTAGGCGTCATGCACTGAGCCAGGGAACATGGCATTCACATTCGTGATGTACTGGTCTGCCAAACATACCATCTGGACATTCATAGAATGATAACTCTTCCGGTTCCTGTACACCTGTTCACTCCTGTGGGGGGGACCAAAGCCACAAGGGCCCCATCAATGGCTCCTATGATGTTGGGGATATGTCCCTGGGCATAGAAATCACCTTTCACTGTAGGCAAATCCTCCACCTGAGGGAAAACGATGTAGCTCTGCATGTGTTTCAGAAGGGCAGACAACACTCTGGACAATATGTTGGAAAACATAGGCTGGGACATCAATGATGCCATGGCCACAGTTGTTTGAAAAGAGCCATTTGCAAGGAAATGGAGCACTGACACTTGAGGGGGGATTCCTGTGGGATGGCGGATTGCCGACATCAGGTCTGGCTCCTACTGGGTACACAGTTCCTGGATTGTGACACGGTCAAGCCTGTAGGTGATAATCAAATGTCGCTCCTCCATTGTCGACAGGTCCACCAACGGTCGGTACACCGGAGGATGCCGCCATCTCCTCACATGTCCCAGCGGACGGTGCCTATGAAGGACAACAGCAAGTACAGAGTCAAACAACTCAGAGGTACGTACCCACAGTTTACCCAGAACGCCAATCATACACAAAAGGTGGCCTGTATGTGTGTTGAGACTAGGCCTAGGTATGTGTGACGCAGTTGAAAATGAAGCCATGTGGGCCCCTGAAATGGCGGCTGCCTGACCTGTAAAGTGGGACAATGGGATGTGAGGTAACTGCGCTGGCATTGTACACCGTCGCGGTAGGCGGTCTAAGACCGCGGTGCAATGCTGCATTGGTTAACATTGGACCCTATGGGTCCCAGGAGGCAATGACGATGTACGCCGGCGGTGACGGTACGCACCGCTGCGGACGTGACCGCCATTTTCTATCTGTTCAATCACTTGATACCTGATCTTCGTCAGGAGAGGACCTACACTGCAAGTGCTGCTGTGACCTCGGTCTGGAAGAGACAATGGCTCGTGCGTCTGGGGATAGGGCCCCTGCCTTCACATCGGAGGAGTTGGAGAAGCTCGTGGATGGGGTCCTCCCCCAGTACACGCTACTCTACGGTCCTCCAGACAAACAGGTAAGTACACAGGGAGCATGTTGTATGGGCTATGCCTGTGTGGAGAGGGCTGGATGTAAGAAGGAAGGGGGCAGAGTGCTGCGTGCATGAAAGACGGTGAATGCATGTGCCACATGGCAAGGTTAGGGATGGGGGCCAATCACCTTGACGGTGCAGCTGGTAATAACTTCTCTTTTTCCCCTGTACATTTCATGTAGGTCAGCGCCCACCAGAAAAAATATATTTGGCGTGCCATCGCCAAGGACGTCCGGACCCTGGGGGTCTACCACAGACAGAGCACCCACTGCCGTAAAAGATGGGAGGACATTCGCCGCTGGAGCAAGAAGACGGCGGAAGCACAGCTGGGGATGGCCTCCAACGTGGGAGGGGTGCCCGTTGCACCATGACCCCCCCTGATGTTAAGATCCTGGCGGTGGCCTACCCGGAGTTTGATGGCGCTTGAGGGCATCACAGCAGACACAAGGGGGTGAGTACACTCTCATTCTGCTGACTTTACGCGCAGTGGAGTTGTCTGGGTGGGGGAGGAGGGCTGTGGGTTTCCCTAGGCCAGGGCGAGTTCCATAGGCAAGGCTCCTCCGTAAGGCAGGCCATGTGGCACCCCAGCCCACCTCTGTAGACTGCCAAGTACAGCTATTCATGCCCCTGTGTCATCTATGTGTGCAGATGTCGTCCATAGCCTTGTAGGCCATTTCCCAGGAATTGAACAGTGGAGCCCAAGAGTGTGGTGTACTGCAGGGGGCTTCTGTGTCTGTCTTGTCCGCCAACTGTAGGGGTAATCCATGCACTCAACGTGTCTTTCTTCTGTCGGCCCCGCTCCTTTTTGTGGTCTCCCTGTTCTTGGGTGCATTAGCATCATCAGGCGGAGGAGCAGTGGCACCGGAGCACGAGGGAGCTGCATCCCACATGGCCCTGGAGGGTGAGACTACGGACTCGGAATTCACCAGTGGGACGGAGGGTGAGGGGAGCGTCACCGCGGGGACAGGAGCTGAGACCAGCGACACGGACACGTCCTCTGATGGGAGCTCCCTTGTGGTGGCGGCAACATCTGTGCCCCCCGCATCTACAGGTACAGCCGCCACCCCCCCTACCAGCACCGCCCTCAGAGCAGCCCCTCAGCCTTCGCCCTGTGCCCGCTCACCCAGTAGGGTGAGCATCACCTTCGCCCCAGGCACCTCAGCCCCTGCCCCAGTCACCCCTGCTGCCCTCAGTGAGGAGACCATTGACCTCCTCAGGTCCCTCACTGTTGGGCAGTCTACCATTTTAAATGCCATCCAGGGTGTAGAAAGTCAGTTGCAACAAACTAATGCATTCCTGGAGGGCATTCATTCTGGTAACGCGGCCCTTCATCGAGCTTTTCAAACTCTGGCCTCAGCACTGATGGCAGCCATTGTCCCCGTCTCTAGCCTCCCCCTCCAACTTCCTCCACCCAGACCCAATCCCCTCTAACTCTGCCTATCCCAAGCACACAATCAGACCAGCATGCACACACGTCAACACACAAGGGAAGCTCAGGCAAACTTAAGCACCACACATCCCACAGGCACTCACGCAAGCAACACACACATGCAAACACATCACCATCCACTGCCTCCTCTGTGTCCCCCTCCTCCTCGTCTCCCTCCTCCCTCCCAGTCTCATCTACACTCACACCTGCATGCACTACCTCTACAGCCACTACGTCCCTCACCAGCACACACACCAGCACACCCCGCTCACGTGCAGTCACCACCCCCACTACCATTCACACGTCCTGTGTCCTCTCCCAGTGTGTCTGTGACGCCCCCTCCCAAGATACACAAATGCAGGCACACACCCACCCAACAGCCATCCACCTCACGACAGCCTCCAGCGCATACACCTGCACCCAAAGTCACCAAACGTACACCTCCTACTACTACCACCTCTTCCTCCACTCCCAAAGCTACCGTCCCAGTGTGTCCAAAAACTTTTCCTTGTCAGCCTTGACCTTTTTCCCACACATCCCCCACCCCAACCATCTCATAGGTCCCGGACTAGCACCTCAGCCACAACATCTCTGGGACCAGTGGTGCCTGTAGTCACCGGTATGTGGAGTGTACCGGCCACCAGCACAGCCAGTGTGGCACGGAGCCACAGCACAGACAGTCCCCCACCTGTGAAGCATCAGAAGTTGTCCAGTGCCTGGTGGGAGAGGGGGAGGACTCCAGCCACCAAAGCCGCTCCCAGGGGTCCCGGTGGGAGTGTGGAGTCAGCTGTGACACCTTCCAAGGTGGGGAAGGGCCACAAGAAACCGGGCAAGTCTGGGAAGAGCTGCACGGTGGAGAAGACCGCCATCATCCCCGCTGCCCAGGAGGCCACCACCAGCCCCAGCCCAGCTGCCCAGGAGGCCACCGCCAGCCCCAGCCCAGCTGCCCAGGAGGGCACCGCCAGCCCCAGCCCAGCTGCCCAGGAGGCCACCGCCAGCCGCAGCCCAGCTGCCCAGGAGGCCACCGCCAGCCCCAGCCCAGCTGCCCAGGAGGGCCCCGCCAGCCCCAGCCTAGCTGCCCAGGAGGCCACCGCCAGTCCCTGCCCAGCTGCCCAGGAGGCCACCGCCAGCCACAGCCCAGCTGGCCAGGAGGGCCCCGCCAGCCCCAGCCCAGCTGCCCAGGAGGGCACCGCCAGCCCCAGCCCAGCTGCCCAGGAGGCCACCGCCAGCCCCAGCCCAGCTGCCCAGGAGGGCACCGCCAGCCCCAGCCCAGCTGCCCAGGAGGGCACCGCCAGCCCCAGCCCAGCTGATCCATGAAGGACCGCCAGCACAAGCCCCGCTGAGCCATGAAGGACCGCCAGCACAAGCCCCGATGGGCCATGAAGGACCGCCAGCACAAGCCCCGCTGGGCCATGAAGGACCGCCAGCACAAGCCCCGCTGGGCCAACTCAAGCACCGCTGCACAGGGCACCGCCAACTCAAGCACCGCTGAACAGGGCACCGCCAACTCAAGCACCGCTACACAGGGCACCGCCAACTCAAGCACTTCTGCACAGGGCACCGCCAACTCAAGCACCGCTGCACAGGGCACCGCCAACTCAAGCACCGCTGACCAGGGCACCGTCAACTCAAGCACCGCTGAACAGGGCACCGCCAACTCAAGCACCACTGAACAGGGCACCACCAACTCAAGCACCGCTGCACAGGGCACCGTCAACTCAAGCACCGCTGAACAGGGCACCGCCAACTCAAGCCCCGCTAGCCCATGAGCGGCAGGGGCACTGACGCAACTGGGTCCGTCACGGGGTGAGTGATGCACTCTGGGCACCAGTCCCCCTCCATAACCAGTGAAGACATCCATCCACTACCTCTGTCCTTCACAGGATGAAGCACTCTGGGCACCAGTCCCCCTCCAGAACCAGTGAAGACATCCATCCACTACCTCTGTCCTACACAGGATGAAGCACTCTGGGCACCAGTCCCCCTCCAGAACCAGTGGAGACTGTTATCCACTTGAGAGACTGTGGCTTTGCACTTCCCAGGATGGAACAGTGGGCAACCCACCCACTGTAGAGACTTGAGAGTCGTGGCTTTGCACTCCCCAGGATAGAACAGTGGGCAAGCCACCCACTGTAGAGACTTGAGAGACTGTGGCTTTGCACTCCCCAGGATGGAACAGTGGGCAACCCACCCACTGTAGAGACTTGAGAGACTGTGGCTTTGCACTCCCCAGGATGGAACAGTGGGCATGTGGCCCTCTCGTGGATTTGGCGTTGTGCACTCAAGCGGCTGAGGTGCCCCCCCTTTCCCTCCCCCTGAGGTGCCTGTTTAGTTGCTGTCTGATGCCCCTGCAGTGTTCTCTCCGTCATGGTCGGGGATCTTGTGTGGGCCTCGCCCATACCTTGTGGTCGCAGTGTTCCACAGACTTTCTTTGTGCAGTACCTGGACTACTATGCCTGGTATACATTTTGTACATGGTGTATATACATATTTCTGCCTACTTGTTTGTAATATATTCCAATGGATACACTCATTTTCTTTGGTCTTTGCATTCTTCTGGGGGAGGTTTGGGGGTGTAACTGTGATGTTTTGATATGCATTAGTGTGTGTGTTGTAGTGGGTGAGGGTGGGGGTGGGTGTGGGGTGTTGCGTGTGTGTGTCCCTGTTTTTTCTCTCCCCATGTGTCGTAGGTGCAGTACTCACCGTGGTCTTTGCCGCCGGCGTTGGTGCTCCTGGTAGAGGAGCAGGAAGACTATCACAGGTAGAATTTGGAGTTCCGGTTCCATGGTGTCCTCGTTCCTCGTGGAGTGTGTAGAGGTGAGCGTTTTCCCTTCGAAATTCCTGTTTCCGCCGTGTTTTTATCCGCGGTGAATCCACCCCGGAAAAGGTGGCGGATTGGCCTGTCATAATAGTGTGGGTGGTACATTGTCTCCCGCCTGTCTGTTGGCGGTGACCGGCGTGCTGTTTGTTTGTACCGCCGTGGCGGTCGGAGTATTAAAGTGGCTGTCTTTGTTGGCAGTTTCCGCCACGGTCGTAATTCCAATTTTTTTACCACCGGCCTGTTGGTGGTCTTACCACCGCTTTTACACCGTCCGCCAGGGTTGCAATGACCACCATAGTGAACTTTATTATGGACTTACTAGTAAATAAATATGGCAATCATGGAGAAACCAATCACCAATGCCATTTACACAGGGAGCACTTGGACTCAAGCACTGGTCAGCAGTAGTAGAGTGCCCAGAGTTCCAAAGCCATCAAAAATGAAATTCAACACAGGATCAAAAACTGGAGGTCAGAAGCAGAATGAGATGGGAAACCACACAAAGAGCTGACAGGTCTAACACATTTAGTATTATATAGCAGTACATTTGTGTGGAGCAGCTTACTCTGCTAACATGATAATAGCTTGTGGGGCCTATTCACTGTAAGGACATATTTAACATTAAACTTTTACATATCTCATTCTTAAATGTAATGCACTCTGCCTTATGAACAGTAAGGCCTACCTACCAAGAAATGACTTCTTAACATTTAAAACAAGATTTTTGGCCTGTCAGAAGTGGTTACTTTCACAGGACAAATTTGCAGTTTAGAACTGTACAGCCAGGCTACAGCCAGGCTACAAAGTGTAGCTCTGCAGTCATTTTTACACTATCACTGTGGCGGATAGCACAATTGGTGCTGCAGTCCACTTGTGACATTTAACTTAAAGGCCTGAGTACACTTTGTACCATATACTAGGGACTTATATGTAAGTTAAATATACCAATTAGGGGTTTTCCATGTTCATTATATTGAATGGGGAGCATGGGCACTCTATCATTATCTAACAGGGGTCAAATGCACAGAGCTCTAAAGCCAGAAAAACAGTCAAGGCAAATATCTGGGTTTACGCAAAGCAAAAATATGAATTCCCAACAAACATGAAGTCCCAAGAATATCTGCAAATGGAAGAGGTGAACAAATGCAGCCACCCACAAATAGGCTATGGTCTAATGCTCACTTTCTACAATATCTTTTTTTAATTATCAATTTCTAGTCCACAGCAGATTTCAGTATTTGCTTGCTAGGGCAAGTCATCTTACCATTCTGCAGAGACAGATGATTTACTTTTAGGCATGCACTGCATACAGGCAGCTCTTGTAAACATTCTAAACTTTAGTCCAGGAGCAAAAGAGAAACAGCACTCAGTATGACCTGTTTCTAACAAACAGGGAAAATTATCTCTGTATGGTCTACCTGTGAGTGCATGCACCGGATACCAGCAGCCGGAATAAATGCTCTCCGGGATCCATGAAGAACCCAGAGGGGAACTACAAATGGCATGCCATGGTTACCAGTTACTAGGAGCAAATATTCTATAAGGTCCACCGAGGAGTCATAGAGGAGCACCCTATTAACGGCATTGGTTACAGACAGGCAGGGCAAATTATCTGACGAGTCCTTCAACAAGTGTAAAACTAACCACAAGTGTTAGTAACAGGCAATGGGGACAATTTTGCCTCTTTGGTCTAATAAGTGCTGTATTAGAAACATCACAAGGCAGCAATAGCAAATGCTCTATTTGGTCCAACCAGGAGCAGCAGATGCACAGCCCACAACAAATCTGGTTACAGGCAGTCAGGGTAAATACTTTACATGATCCATCCAGAAGACACTTGGTGGAAACAAGAAAGTAGACATCTAGTGCTCCCAGTAATACTGTTGGAGAAGGGATGTGATGTGGACACCAAACTATTATGCCTTCATTATGAGGTATCCAGAAGTTGGTGGAGGGATTCTGAGGGGCAGGGCCAAATATATAATTCAGGCCAGACTCTTCTCACTAAATTCCAGCTTTTGTCAGTTTTTCTCCCAAGAATTGTAAATACTGCTAAAATATGGACACACCAGCTCCCTTACCAAGCAGCGTTTCTTGATTACAATGAAAAAAACATTGAGTTTTCTGACTGCTCTATGCAGGCGGAAAGTGTCTTAGTGAAGTCTAAAGGGGGGTTCAAAAGGTTTGGTGGGTGTCAGGATGGTCTGGCCAGGATTCTGTCTGTCCATAGGGAGCATTGCCTATTGGCCCTGTGCTGCTGTACAGGTTAAGCAGTGGTCAGCCTCTGGTGTTTCCCACCACCCCGTCTCTGCCACTACAAAATCTGCCTGAGTACCTCCATTGCTGAAGTTTTCAGGTCCTGAGTCTGTGGACCCAAGTGATTCAGTCCTGGGGGCACTCTGAGTTGCAAATTGCAGTATTTTACCTTGAGTTATCATTCTGGTTGAAATGCCTCAACTCATAATGAGGGCCTCAATTGGTTAGATGAATTGAAGGATATAATTTGAAGGAGTTTCAAAAGACAAGGCTTCAGGATATAGGCTTCACTTTCCAAAGAGGCCAAAACAAGGAAAGCAAACGATGAAGATTCCTTTAGCCTCTTTCCTTATCTGGAGCCTGGACGGACATCCTAATCAGAGAAGTTAGGAGTGGTTAGGGTGAAAGAGCAGCATGAGGTAGTTGCACACATCTCATGCGAGTGCTTGCAGCTGTGAGAAACAGAGGGGAGGAGCAGGAAGAGAGAGAATGATTTTGTGGAGAGTCTGCCGACTTTGTAATTATTGGTCAGTAAGGTGATGGGTAAAATCTTTAGCATGTCATGCTTTGTAATGGTCTCCCATATGAAAAGTTGTTGCTGCCCCAGCAGTGTACATCATGACATATCTGTGCTAAAATGATTTGACTCATCTAGGCTCTTGTTCAGTTTCTTTTTTTTCTCTGAGAAAAGGAGAATTTCAAACAAGTTATAAGCATTTCATATCTGTATCTATAGGTAGGCGAGACAATGAAGGCTCAGGGCTAGATCAAGACAGAAGTTTGTGGGTGTAGCTCCTAAATCCTATACATCTCTCTGCACAGTAAAGCATAAATCTCAAACCCCACATGGTGGTAGTATTGAAAGGGCTGGTCACAGCATCTGGCTATTTGTATTTCCACAATGAAGATGTAAAAAGCATATGACACTGGCTAGTCCCTAGCATACAGTGCCTAGAAAGGTAGTTGTGTGCAGAAAACATGAAAGCAGAAGGAAAGACTTTGAGCATGAGGAATAATAACCACATTTATTTGGGGGAAATAGAAAGTGATAGCAAGAAAGACAGAGAAAGGAGAAAGCATAGGAGCAGTGGCGTCTCCTCTGCTATGGCGGAGAAGCGCCACCCCCGCCAGCAGCAACCACTGCAAATCCTTTAACAATGAAAGGATAATAAATTAAGTTTGTTATTGAAGGGGCGGAGCATTGGGTAGGATGGACATTGAGGGGAGTGCACTCCACTCAGTGCGCATATGTGTTTCTCAGGCCGGCCAAATACACATGCAGAATGTGCTCTCTACAGCCTGCCATTGTGTTGCCGGGCTGGAGAGCAGAAACAGGCTGCTTGGGAGCGCCCTGGCTCAAGCCAATAATAACACTGTTCTGAGCAGCGTCAGGATTGGCCGCAGGGCAGGCTAGGAGCCTGTGCCTGCCTGGTGCTGAGGAGACATTTATAATGTTTTTATTTTTAATTTATTAACCCCTTCACTACCAGGCCTTTTCCCCTCAGGTGCTGAGCTTCTTTTGGGCTATTTGGGAGCAGTTCGCGCTTAGGCCCTCATAACTTTTTGTCCACATAAGATACCCACGCCAAATTTGCGTCCTTTTTTTTTCCAACTTCCTAGGAATTCTAGAAGTACCCAGGTTTATGGGTTTCCCTGAAGGAAACCAAGGAATTGGCCAAAATACAGCAACATAAAAAAAAAAAAGAAAATGGGAAAAAGGGCTGGAGAAGAAAGCTTGTGTTTTTTTCCAGGAAAAAGGCATCAACAAAGAGTTTGCAGTGCTAAAATCACCATCTTGCCAGCTTTCAGAAACAGGCTTGAATCAGAAACCACTTTTCTCATCACAATTCTGGCATTTTATTGGAACATACCCCATTTTTACCATTTTTTGTGCTTTCGGCCTCCTTGCAGTTAGTGACAGAAATGGGTATGAAACCAATGCTGGATCTGAAACAGCTAAACATTTATGAAAAGTAGACAAAATTCTGAATTCAGCAACGGGTCATTTGTATAGATCCTGCAATGTTTTCCTACAGAAAGTAACAGCTAAAATAAAAAATATTGAAATGGAGGTGAAAAAATAGCCATTTCTATCCACGTTTTCTTCTATTACTTTTTCCAGCTATGGCAGAATTTTGAAAGCAATATACTGTTACATCTCCTAGACTCTTCTGGTTGTCGGGATATATAGGGCTTGTAGGTTCATCAAGTACCCTAGGTACCCAGAGCCAATAAAGGAGCTGCACCTTGCAATGGGCTTTCATTGAATGCCGTGCATACAGCAATTCATTTGGTGAAATATAAAGAGTGAAAAATAGGTATCAAGGAAGCCTTTGTATTTCCAAAATGGGCACAAGATAAGGCATTGAGAAGCAGTGGTTATTTGCACATCTCTGAATTCTGGAGTCCCCATACTAGCATATG
This sequence comes from Pleurodeles waltl, assembly GCF_031143425.1. Taxonomy (NCBI): domain Eukaryota; kingdom Metazoa; phylum Chordata; class Amphibia; order Caudata; family Salamandridae; genus Pleurodeles; species Pleurodeles waltl. The sequence continues at coordinate 1,221,003,926 of NC_090444.1, forward strand.
ATTTACAGGGCATTTCTCAAATAGACTCATTTTTTATACCCTGTCTTACATCTGAAAGGAAAAAAAGTAGAGAAAGACAAGGGGCAATAACACATGTTCTCCTAATATGTGTTCCCCCAAGTCTCCCAATAAAAATGGTACCTCACTTTTGTGGGTAGGCCTAATGCTGCGACAGGAAACACAACATGGACACATCACATTTTCCCACAGAAAACCGACCTGTTTTTTGCAAAGTGCCTACGTGTGGATTTTGGCCTCTAGCTCAGCCGGCAGCTAGAGAAACCTAGCAAACCTATACATTTTTTAAAACTAGACACCTAGAAAATTCAGAATGGGGTGACTTGTGGGGCTCTCACCAGGTTATTTTACCCAGAATCATTTGCAAACCTCAAAATGTGGAAAAAAACACTTTTTTCTCACATTTCGGTGACAGAAAATTATGGAATCTGAGAGGAGCCACAAATTTCCTTCCATCCAGCATTCCCCCAAGTCTCCCGATAAAAATGTTACCTCACTTGTGTTGGTAGGCCTAGTGCCCGTGACAGGAAACACCCCAAAACGCAACATGGATGCATCAAATTTTCACATTGACAACTGACGTCTTTTTTGGAAAGTGCCTAGCTGTGGATTTTGGTCTCTAGCTCAGCTGGCACCTAGTAAAACCTACCAAACCTGTGCATTTTCTAAAACTAGACACCAAGGGGAACCCAGGATGGGATAACATGTGGTGCTCTCACCAGGTTCTTTTACCAAGAATCCTTAGCAAACCTCAAACTTTGGCAAAATAAAACACTTTTTCCTCAAATTTCGGTAATAGAAATGTTCTGAAATCTGAGAGGAGCCACACATTTCCTTCCATCCAGCATTCCCCCAAGTCTCCTAATAAGAATGGTACCTCACTTGTGTGGGTAGTCCTATTGCCCGCAACAGGAAATGTCCCAAAACACAACATGGACAGATCACATTTTCCCAAAGAAAACTGACCTATTTTTTGCGAAGTCCCTAGCTGTGGATTTTGGCCTCTAGCTCATCCTGCACCTAGGAAAACCTAGCAAACCTGGGCATTTCTGAAAAATAGACACCTATGGGAATCCAGGATGGGGTAACTTGTGGTGCTCTCACCAGGTTCTGTTACCCAGAATCCTTAGCAAACCTCAAACTTTGGCAAAATAAAAAACTTTTTCCTCAAATTCCTGTGCTGCAAAGTTCTGGAATCTGAGGGGAGCTGCAAACTTCCTTCTACCCAGCGTTCCCCCACATCTCCCGATAAAAATGGTTCCTCACTTGTGTGGGTAGGGCTAGTGCCCGTGACAGAAAATGCCCCAAAACACTACTTAGACACATAAAAATGATCTAATACAAAACTACCTGTTTTTGCGAGGGGCACCTACATTTCTGGTCCTGGGCTCAGCAGCCATCTAGGGAAACCTACCAAACCCCGACATTTCTGAAAGCAGGAGTCCAGGAAGATGTGACGTGCGTGGATACCCCTCTGATTTCTTACCCAGAATCCTCAGCAAACCTCAAATTTAGTTAGAAATTCACATTTTCCCCACATTTCTGTGTGAGATCACCACATTGGCACAAATTTCCTACCACTCAACGTTCCCCTCAGTCTCTCAATAAAAATGATACCTTACTTGTGTAGGTGGGCCAAGTGTCTGCGATAGGGAAAAGCCAAAAACATGTTAGAATTGAGGGGGAACCAAAGCTGGTCCAAAAGGGCAGTTTGAAAAGAAATCATTTTTAGGCTGACAAGTGGGGCAGAATTTTTATCGGTATAGATGCAACAATGCTGGGTCATAGGTATTTTGTGGATTCCTGCAGATTCCAGAAGGTTCCATCACAAAAATGTGGGACGAATGTGTGATTTCAAGCAAAGTTGGAGGTTTGCAGGGCATTGTGGGTAAGACAATGGTGCAGGGTGCATGTGAAGCACACCACCCTGGACTCACCGAGATGTTTCGTTTTCAGATGAGTCTAGGTCTCATATATTTATCTACATGGCAACGTCCTAAAGTCCAAAAAGTGCAGCCCTCACTATTCCAAGTGAGACAATTTTGAGAGTTGGACAAGCTTTCATGCCCAAATGTAAAACCAAAACCCAAAATAATCAAATGTCCTCTTGCTTGCCTTTGGGATAATATATTTTAGTGCAGGGGAGAGCTGAAAGACTGGCATAATCATTCCCATACTGGTTGGTAGCCACCACCCCACTATTTTTTTTTATTCCCTGGCATCTAGTAGGCTTTCTGCCCCCCTGGGGGGTGGATCAGGGGTAATTGCCCTATCTGCCCACTGGTGGGCAGAACAACTTTGTCCCCATGTATTTGGGGTAGAGGCATGCAGATATCCCCACCCTCTTTTTAAAAAAAATGTCTTCCCTGGTGTCTAGTGGGCTTTCTGCCCCCCTTGGTGCAGATGGGCCTAACAGAAATAGGTTGATTCCCCCCCCAGAGGTTCAGAAATGGCCAACAGTAATGTGCCCTAATGGGAAGCGACCCTTGCTCAAGGGGCTGCCCCCCCAAATCCCTGGTACCTAAGTGGTTTCTGTAACCCTTGGGAGCAGATGGATCTGATAGAAATAGACCGATCTGCCCCCAAGGTGGGCAGAAATGGCCTAAAATAAAACTGTCCCCCAGGGGAGTGACCCTTGTGTGGAGAAGTGTGGCTCAATGGTTAGAGCGGCAGACCCTGAAGCAGAGATCTGGCTCAAGACCAGGGTTCAAGTCCCGCTTCGGCAGGTCTTGGGCTCAATTCCCCTTGACCAGATAATTATCACCTCGGTGCCTAATCTAATTCATGGGTGCAACTCTGGGCAGTAGCTTGCTTAATCTCCACAACGGCCCCAACAGCGCTTGGATGCCTGGCTTCACCCTGGAGGTGCTCAAGAGTGGGTGCCTCACAGGGAAAAGCCAGGAGGGGTTCCATAGAGGTATGAGTACAGTGCCTTGAGACCCTAACGGGTGAGTAGTGCGCTATACAAGTGCTAATTTACATTTACATTTTTTGTGTAGACGGTCACTCTTGATCTTAAAAAAAATAAAAAATAAAAAATCCTTTGTACCTAGTGGTTTCTGTCCCCTTTGGGGTCGAATCGGCCTAATTAAAATAGGCCGATCCGCCCCCAAGGGGGGTGGGCAGCAGAAATGAATTAAAATAAATTTGCCTCCCAGGGGAGTGACTCTTGCCTAAGGGAGTTGCTCCCCTCCTGTAAAAAAAAAAAAAAAAAATCCCCTGGTGTCTAGTGTTTTCTGCCCCCCTTGGGGAGGGCTGATCAGCCTAATTAAAATAGGCTGATCTGCCCCCCAACGAGGGCAACAATGGCTTAATAATATTTTGACCCCCTGGGGAGTGACCCTTGACTACGGGTTGCTCCCCTCATGTCAATAAACAACAAAAAACAACTAAAAAAAAATCCCTGGTGTCTTGTGGTTCCTGACCCCTTTGGTGCCTAATACAAATAGACCGATCTGCCCCCAAGGGGGGCAGTAATGGCCTAAAACTATCCCCCCCCCCCAAGGGAGCAACCCTTGCCTAAGGCGTCGCTCCCCATGTGTAAAAAAATACAAAAAAAACGGTCCCTGGTCTCTTTTGGCATTGGCCTAGTTAAAATAGGCTGATCTGCCCCCAGGGGGACAGAAAGGGCCTTATAAAAAATGTCCAAGGGGTCGCTCCCCTTATGCCAGTTACAAAAAATAACAAAATCCCTGGTGTCTAGCGGGCATTTCTGGAGCCCGATCGCTTACGAAATGCTCAGAAAGATATGAAAAGAAAGGAAAGGCCTTTCCTTTCCTGTCTCTCTGCCCTTCCCACCCCCGATCGGAAGAGAAATGAAAGCATTTCTCTTCCGATCGCGCTGGAAGATGAACTTCCAGAGCAATGGGGATGACCTCTGATGAGGTCAGCGCACAATTGCACGCTGACTTCATCAGACGTCACTAAAGGGGATAGGGTGGGCGGGGTGTAAGGGGAAGCGATTCCCCTTCCATCCCTGCCCATGGGAGGAGAGTGGGAAGCCCAAGATTAGCAGTTTGTGAGTCGCAAAACCGGATCTTTGTATGTGTGACCCTTGGTACCTCAACCAATCTGCATTCCTCTCCCTTTCCACCGCCCCTTAAGCCCCTTTCATGCGCCCTGCCCCCATATAAAGTATTTTTACATTCTATGCTAGAGAGATTGTTGGGAAGATTTGAAGCTCACCCCCTCCAATCTTCATGACCAAGCTAGGTCCCTGATAAGGAGCAAGAGAAAAATAAAGTGAACAATATCAGCAGAGAAAGAGCTAAAAGTAGAGATGAAGGAGGGAGCGACTAGAGAGAAAAAACACAGCCAGAAGACCGAGGGAAAAAGAGAATCAAGGCGAATCAGAGCGAATGGGAAAGAGCAATTGTCAGAGATGTAAAGAGGGAGAAAGAGAATTGAAAGTTAGATAACGAGATGGAGGGGGACTTAAAGAAAGGGAGAGTGTATATACATAACTCTTTTCTAGCTCAAATCAGACTCGTGGCTAGGTTCTGCCTCAGCTCTTTTCGTTAAATATTTGACTTGCCAATGTCCATTGCTTCTGATCAAGAATTATTATGAAACAGTCTTTTTGTCAGGTCCTTATTTTAATTGAAAATGAGCCAATTCGGTGCAAATTTATGATAAAATAATGGTCTCTATTAGTTCCTTAGACAACGCTAGTTTGACACACCTGGCATTGTCTTGGCAGGCTTTCTTGTGAAGTTGGCCACGTTCGCTGAAAATATTAAGATACAAAGGAGCCCTTTAACAAAGGATGGTTCAGGACTTTTGAACATGACTTGTCTGAATTAAAACCTGTTAAAGGGTTGCTTGAAGAGAAGAAAAGTGTTGGACCATTCAAAAGTCACTGTTATAGCGAAACAAAAATAAAACTGTTGCAAAATATTGTTTAAAAACTTTAACACAAGGCTGGCACTGTCACATTTCTTCTTTCACAGTGCTGTTATCAACTTTCAGCATGTTGATGTATTTCTTTGCTCACAACCAAAACCTGTATTTTCCTTACTGAAAGCACTGATTTAATTTTGTTTCCTGGTAGAACTCAGGAAAGTGCTTCTCATTCTTAAATGGCAATGCTAAACTCCCTTGTTAGTTATCATGCCTACTCTGCTTTGCTACAAGTAGAAAACGAAAAAATGTGCCTTCTGAGGTATTTGCCAAATCAAATATTTACTAGTTTCAAACTATTATATTCCTTAATTACGCTTAGAACATCTTCACTGCAGCAGTGCGAACCCAGATTTAAATTATACCTTCTCAATAAAAGTTTTACACTTGCAGCACGACATGACCCACATCCACATATTATTTCTAATTTGCACGTAACGCAGAGCTTTGGCTGCTTTCTCTGTACACAGCTGTTTGTTGTGGCTGTTCCATATGCCAACAGTCCGCAGACAATAACAGAACAGCAGCTGCAACACGGGCACACATATCACCACCAACATAACCCTATGCGGATTCTGAGGAATAGGAAAATGTTAATTACACATCTAATCATGATCACCAACCATATGGGACGCCTCGTAAATGGTTTAAAAATAAGGAAACAAACGCCAGAGGCGCTTTCTTTTGCGGCTCTAAATATTTAGAAATGTTATGGCAGTACACGTTGGCAAAGTTACAGTTTAAATGTCATTTCTATTAAAACCCTGTATTACCGTAACTCAAGCTCAATAAATGTTAATCAGTAATTCGGAAATGCTTTTGGCATTCATAATTTACTTACTGGTTGGAGAAAAATCACTGCAGTTTTATTTTGCTAATATGAAAATGTTACTAAACGTTTTTATCACATTTATTCAAATAAACCACAAGCTTTAATAAAGTGCCATTTTTGTCGGTGTCTTTTTCTATAAATGACTGCATTAAACATTGCTGTGAAGAATTCCATTTAATAGGGTGCTCCCCTGTTTGTTTCACTTGGACCCCTGGATTTTTGATGTCTGCTCTGGAATAGCACATAGGGCAAGACGACAACCAATAGCGAATTTTTGTGATTGGCTCTTTGGTAATTGCAAACATCCATGTACAAAAGTGTGCTTTACATTTTCTGCGATTCCCAGTGGGTCGCAAATAGATCTACCTTATTAATATTCATGAAGTAGGTCTAGCTTTGTGACCATTTGGGAATCACAAAAATCAGAGGGATGGTGGCCTGCTTGAGTCAGCAGAACATCATGTCTGTGATTACTTTTAAATAAAGCAAAGGTTTTTTTTGGAATGCAGCCTATTTTCCTAAAAGGGAAATGGGATGAGTTTAAAAAAGAAAAATGAAAAGTTTTCGTTCCATTTTGTATGCGTAGCAGTAGTCTCACAGTGGCCTGTGGGACCACTGCCTTCTCTTAAAAAATATTTTTAGAACCATTCTCAAAGGGGATGGGGCCCTTTAGAGTCCCATTTGCAAATGGTTACCACCTACTTGAAGTAAGTGGTAAAATGGGAATGTTTTGCAACTACATTTTGGTAGCAAAACATTCACACGTACCACTGCGATTCAGTATTAGGTAGGGATGCCCTAAACAAGCCACCTCCTAATACTGAATTGAAATCCCAGTTTGCAATTCTGTAATAGGTTACTACCTTTTGGGCCTTTGTAAATTGAAAATGTTTCTTTTTTTTTTTTTGCAAATGATCCAATCTGTGAATTGGGTCATTTGTGAATGAAAAAAAGCTATGTACATCTGGGCGTAATGTTCATGGACCACCTATATGTGCGCCGTTAAGTTAAAATTGTGTTCCGCTGGCGAGCGCAGGCCTTGAAAAGTGAGGTTGGCCTGTGACTGTTTAAAGTATTCAGGCTCCAAAATGAATTTGTGAAAAAATACTGTTGGAAAATAGGTTGCTGGTAAGGGCAGGTAGGTACCTACACCTAGCAACAAGCCACTAACCTCCACTTAGGTCCAGTTAGGTCTCAGTAAATTAACCCCAGCTCAACCCTTGGTAGCTTGGCAACGAGCGTCAAGGCTTAACTTAGGAGACAGTGTGTAAAGCATTCAAATATCACAAAACAGTAATTAAATAAAACACAGGAAACAGTTTAAAAATCCAAAACCAATTTATAAAAATAGTTTATATTTTTATCTTTAAAGTGACACAAAAACGAATAAAATCGGATAAAGGGAACCGGAGATATGAATTTTTAAAGAATGATTATTTTTCTAGCGCTTAGAAACAAAAAGCGCCAATCGGGTCATCTGGTTGCACCTCGACCGGGGCAAAGTCAAAGTTTCAGGCCGACCGCGATGGAGCCCTGCTCGGCTACAAGTCGCGGGAGGCCTCGGTTAAAAAGTTACCTTCTGACTTAGTCTTTATTTTGAAGATTTTCTTCAGCGGGACGAACCTGCCAGTCTTGTCCGACCTCCTGGAGCCCTTCTCCGGATACACGATGCTGGAATCCTCAGTGGAGATTTTTACCTTCGGACTTAGTCGTTTTTTCGAGGTGAAAATCCTTCGACCGGGGTAAACCTGGATCTTGATCCGACGTCCATGGAGCCCTTCTCGGATACGATGGCTGGGAGGTCCTGGTCAACTTTTTACCTTCGGACTTAGTCTCTTTTTCGAAGAATTTTCTTTACCGGGACGAACCAGCAAATCAGGCCGGGTTGCGGTTGAGGCAAGCCGGCTAGAGTTGCCGCGGCGGGCCGGTCCCTCTATGGAGCTTTTTTACAAAAATTCTCCAAACTTCTCCAAACTTCAGGGGCTTCACCCAGATGTCCTTTTAAGGTTCTTTTGGGGTCCACAGCTCACCCCAAGGGTCCAGAAGTTCTGAGATGGTCCTTGGGGGGTGCGGACTACAACTCCCAGAATGCACCTGGCGCAAACTCCTTTTTGGCCACTGGGCAGTGGTCAGCTGGTCGCTTTCTTCAGGAGTTGGTGCAGGGGACTCTGGTTAGCAATTTTTCACCTGTAGCAAACAGGGAGTCCCTTCCTTGAACCAGTTGAAGCCAGGCAGAGTCCTTCTTGTGGTGAAGCCCAAGTGTGCAGCTGGTGCAGTCCTTCTGAGTGAAGGTTCCAGGTGCAGGCCAGGGGTCCAGCAGGGCAGTCCTACTTCTCCTTTAGTTCTTCCTTGTTGGAATCTGATGGGGATCTGATGTGTGGGTGCAGGTCTGCCAGTTTTATCCTTGCTCCTGGGTGAAAAGCAGGGAGGTCCAGGTTCTCCAATCAGGGGCAGGGTCCTTCCCCCTGCGATGACCACTTCCTGGGAAGTGTGGCAAAAATCCATCCCAGAGGGCAACATTCTCTAAAAATCCATCATGGCTGAATCTGATTTTTGGAGGTTACATCTGGCTGAGCCCACCCACTGGTGTGGCTAAAAATCATAAACACACCCCTCTCCTGCCCTCTCCTAATCTAATAAAGGGGGCACCTAGTTGTCTGGGGTTGCAGGATGTGGGGGTGTTGCTGGTTGCTCCAAATGTCCTTCTCTGCCTTTGAAGACCAGTTTGGCAGCCCTCCCCCTTCCTGCCTCACCATCTGCTGAGGGGAGATTCTTTCCCACAGGCACATTCCTTTGTGTGAAGCCAGGCCACTTCACACCTCATCAAGGCAGCTTGGCTAAGCTGCTACAGGCTGGCCAATCAGAGCACAGCAGCAAAAGCAATGCAGGGCTGAAATTGGCAACTTTTTAGGTAAAGTCTAAAACTCTTTACCTGAACAAGTTATATTAAATCCAACAACTGGAAGTTGTGGGATTTATTACAACAATTAATTTGATACCAAATTCTTGGTATGCATCATTTAAGGAGACTTTAAAATTTAAAACAAAGTCTCCCCATTCTAGCCTATGAAGGCCATTTACTACAATGAGGGAAAAACGAATTTGGCTGTTTTTACCTCACCAGGGCTTATAAAACTATTTTTATAAAGTCCCTGCTTATAGTTACATGGCACCCAGCCCTAGGGGCACATAGGGCACACCTTAGGGGTGACTTATATGTAAAAATAAGGTAGTTTAAGACTTTGGAACTACTTTTAATTCCAAAGTCGAATTTGCATATAACTTTAATTTAAAAGCAGCCAGCAAGGCAGGCCTGCCTTTAAAATGACACTGGGCACCTCAGCAGTGCACCTATGGGTGCACCACCTATGCTGTGGTCCCTAAACCTACATGCCCTACCATATACTAGGGACATATAGGTAGGTTAACTTAGCCAATTATAATTAGCCTAATTTGCATATCCATTTTACACAGAGCACAGGCCCTGGGACTGGTTAGCAGTACCCAGGGCACCATCAGAGTCAGGAAAACACCAGCATAAAATGGAAAATGGGGGCAAAAAGTTAGGGGGCCTCTGCAATCAGCGCTGTTTTCTCACACAAGCCCCCCCCAGCCCACACGCCCAGGAGACTCAGCCCAACCCTGGGAGAGTCTTCCTGGCTTGTTAGGCGAGGAAGACAGTGAAGAAAACTGGCTGTCCCTTTGCAGGGCCTACTCTGCCTTACATCCTCCTGTCATGGTCACTCCCTCTGGGTAGTGAAGCCATCCCAACAGTGAAAGGACCCATCTCAAACTGAAACTTCCCTCTAGGGGGGTCTTCCTCCTCTCTCTCTGCCAACTTGGGTAGGGAGGTGCCCACCTCACCTACTCCTAACTTTGCTAGGGCAACACCTAGCTTACCCAAAGAGGTCACCCAACACTTGAGCAACCCCACCATGACCAATAGGGTCAGGGGGCCTACTTTGCTATTGGCCCTGGGGTCTGCCTCCCAGGCCAGGTACAGTGCTGCCAGGAAGGCTAGCACCCAGCAGAGGCTACTGACAGCTGTCAGTACCCAGAACCACACCCTAAGCTCTCCACTGACAGGTGGCTGAGCTGCTTTAGGGGCAACTGTGGGGCCCTGGCACCCCTCTTACTGTCTAGAGTGGGGGGCTACCACCTCCTGTGGCATTCACCCTCCTTCGACTCTCCCTTCTGTCAGTGCAGGGGCAACACCCTGCATCTGGACAGCTGCCTGACTACTCAGGACTTCCTTGGGGTCAGGGGAGGCCTCACCAGTGCCAACTCTAGGCTCCCCCCCTACTGGGGCAGAAGGCCATTGGCTCCCTGGAACTCTCTTTAAGAGTGGCCTACCCTTCCTTTTCTTCTTTCCTTTTCTTGGGGACCCCTGTCTCCTAACTGTAGGGACTGACTCCCCAGGACTTTGGGTTGGGGGGGCGCCCTGGGCGACCGCCCAATCTGGGACCAGACCCACCTCTGGGAGGTCATTGCCCAGGATACAATCTAGGGGGAGGTCAGCACTGACTACCACCCTAAACCAGTCAAGGATACCCTCCCTCTCTAGGGGCACTATGGCTACAGGTTTGGAGGTGACCTCCCCTGTGGCTATCCTGACTTTCCTGTTCTCTCCTGGGACATACATGTCTGGGGTCACTAACCGGTCACTCACCATAGTGTGACTGGCACAGGTGTCTCTCAGGCCAGTGGTAGGGATCCCATTCACCTGAATGGGGTGGAAGTGCCTACTTCCACCCTCAGGGATCACCAGCTTACCATCTGGTCCTGTCTCCCAGCTCAATGCTAGGAGGACTTCATCATCTGAGGAGTCCTCCTCCATGGCTACACTGGACAGCCCAGTGCTAACCACCTTCTTTGGACAGGCTGCATCTCCTCTGAAGTGACCTGTCTGCTGACAGTCAAAGCAAGCCCTACTGTCCAAGAGCTTTTTTTAACCCTGGGTCTCCCTGTCTCTGCTTGTCAGAGTGGGAGTGGGATTTACTCTCCTCCTTCTTAGGGTTCAGGGGTACAGAGGGAGTCTCTGTGGTGGGCTTTCCACCTCCCTCCTTAGGTTTTTGGGGACCTGACCCCCCCTCTTCTTGGAGTCTCCCACCTGGGACTTGACAACCACCCTGGTTCTCAACCACTCATCAGCTGCCTCCCCTAGCTCTCTAGGGTTGGTCTGCTTAGAGTCCACTAGATGCTGGTGTAACCTTTCTTGGGTACAATTGGTCAAGATGTGCTCTCTCATGATCAGATTGTATAACCCCTCATAAGTATTTACTTTGTTACCAATAATCCAGCCCTCTAGTGCCTTTAGTGAGGTGTCTACAAAGTCAACCCAAGACTGGGTACTGACCTTCTGGGTGTCCCTGAACTTCATTCTATACTGCTCTGGGGTCAGACCAAACTTCTTAGTTAAACACCTCTTCATACTAGGATACGAATCCGCCTCCTCCCCCCTTAAGGTCAGAAGCCTATCCCTCCCTGAGTTGGGGACCAACTCCCACAAAAGGGAACCCCAGTATTGAGGCCTAACCCTTCTCATTTGGAGTGCCCTCTCAAAGGCCTCCAACCACTTGTCTATATCATCCCCCTCTACATAAGCAGGAACCACCCCCTTGGGTAATCTGGGGCAAACTCCCCCACCCATGGACACCTCAACTTCTCTGTCGCTGCCACCATCTCTTTTCTCTTTCTTTGCCCACTTTTTCTTTTCTAGGGCCAGCTTGTCTGCTTCCAAAGCTATGTATGCTAGCTGGGCCTCCAGCTCTCTTTCCCTGATGGATGGGTTCTCTCCTCCTGAAGGGACCCCCTTCCCACCACTAGCTTTGGGTCTGCCCCTAGTGACTGTATGTACTGAGGACCGATCTTCCTCATCCTCACTTAGGCTCAGATGCCCTCCCTCCCCTGAGTGGTTAGAGCTAGCATCCTCCCCTGTTTCTCCCTCCTCTGGAGCTTCCCCTGGGTCTACCTCTTGGGCCTCAGCCCATGCTGTCAGGGATTTGATCAGGACTTGCTTCCTGAGGTCAGTGGTTGCAGGCAACCCTCTTTCAGTTCACAACCCCCTAAGCTGGACTACTGTCAGTGTGGGTAGGCTAGCCAGATCAAGCTCCATGGTTCCCTAGTTTTGTGTCAACAAAAACTTTTTGCAAAAATTGGAAACAATAATTTAGAAAAATTACAATAATTCAATAATAGAAATTAATCCAAATTAAAAATTTAAACTAAAATTAAAAAAAAAACGATTTTTGCACTAAGACAATTTAAAGGATTTTTAATTTGTTTTACTTAAAACTGTAACGTGATACTGAACACAAGTACAGGATCCCACCGCTGCCACCAAAAATGTTGGAAAATGGGTTGCTGGTAAGGGCAGGTAGGTACCTACACCTAGCAACAAGCCACTAACCTCCACTTAGGTCCAGTTAGGCCTCAGTAAATTAACCCCAGCTCAACCCTTGGTAGCTTGGCAACGAGCGTCAAGGCTTAACTTAGGAGACAGTGTGTAAAGCATTCAAATATCACAAAACAGTAATTAAATAAAACACAGGAAACAGTTTAAAAGTCCAAAACTAATTTATAAAAATAGTTTATATTTTTATCTTTAAAATGACACAAAAACGAATAAAATCGGATAAAGGGAACCGGAGATATGAATTTTTAAAGAATTATTATTTTTCTAGCGCTTAGAAACAAAAAGCGCCAATCGGGTCATCTGGTTGCACCTCGACCGGGGCAAAGTCAAAGTTTCAGGCCGACCGCGATGGAGCCCTGCTCGGCTACAAGTCGCGGGAGGCCTCGGTTAAAAAGTTACCTTCTGACTTAGTCTTTATTTTGAAGATTTTCTTCAGCGGGACGAACCTGCCAGTCTTGTCCGACCTCCTGGAGCCCTTCTCCGGATACACGATGCTGGAATCCTCAGTGGAGATTTTTACCTTCGGACTTAGTCGTTTTTTCGAGGTGAAAATCCTTCGACCGGGGTAAACCTGGATCTTGATCCGACGTCCATGGAGCACTTCTCGGATACGATGGCTGGGAGGTCCCGGTCAACTTTTTACCTTCGGACTTAGTCTCTTTTTCGGAGAATTTTCTTTACCGGGACGAACCTGCAAATCAGGCCGGGTTGCGGTTGAGGCAAGCCGGCTAGAGTTGCCGCGGCGGGTCGGTCCCTCTATGGAGCTTTTTTACAAAAATTCTCCAAACTTCTCCAAACTTCTGGGGCTTCACCCAGATGTCCTTTTAAGGTTCTTTTGGGGTCCACAGCTCACCCCAAGGGTCCAGAAGTTCTGAGATGGTCCTTGGGGGGTGCGGACTACAACTCCCAGAATGCACCTGGCGCAAACTCCTTTTTGGCCACTGGGCAGTGGTCAGCTGGTCGCTTTCTTCAGGAGTTGGTGCAGGGGACTCTGGTTAGCAATTTTTCACCTGTAGCAAACAGGGAGTCCCTTCCTTGAACCAGTTGAAGCCAGGCAGAGTCCTTCTTGTGGTGAAGCCCAAGTGTGCAGCTGGTGCAGTCCTTCTGAGTGCAGGTTCCAGGTGCAGGCCAGGGGTTCAGCAGGGCAGTCCTTCTTCTCCTTTAGTTCTTCCTTGTTGGAATCTGATGGGGATCTGAGGTGTGGGTGCAGGTCTGCCAGTTTTATCCTTGCTCCTGGGTGAAAAGCAGGGGGGTCCTGGTTCTCCAATCAGGGGCAGGGTCCTTCCCCCTGCGATGACCACTTCCTGGGAAGTGTGGCAAAAATCCATCCCAGAGGGCAACATTCTCTAAAAATCCATCATGGCTGAATCTGATTTTTGGAGGTTACATCTGGCTGAGCCCACCCACTGGTGTGGCTAAAAATCATAAAAACACCCCTCTCCTGCCCTCTCCTAATCTAATAAAGGGGGCACCTAGTTGTCTGGGGTTGCAGGATGTGGGGGTGTTGCTGGTTGCTCCAAATGTCCTTCTCTGCCTTTGAAGACCAGTTTGGCAGCCCTCCCCCTTCCTGCCTCACCATCTGCTGAGGGGAGATTCTTTCCCACAGGCACATTCCTTTGTGTGAAGCCAGGCCACTTCACACCTCATCAAGGCAGCTTGGCTAAGCTGCTACAGGCTGGCCAATCAGAGCACAGCAGCAAAAACAATGCAGGGCTGAAATTGGCAACTTTTTAGGTAAAGTCTAAAACTCTTTACCTGAACAAGTTATATTAAATCCAACAACTGGAAGTTGTGGGATTTATTACAACAATTAATTTGATACCAAATTCTTGGTATGCATCATTTAAGGAGACTTTAAAATTTAAAACAAAGTCTCCCCATTCTAGCCTATGAAGGCCATTTACTACAATGAGGGAAAAACAAATTTGGCTGTTTTTACCTCACCAGGGCTTATAAAACTATTTTTATAAAGTCCCTGCTTATAGTTACATGGCACCCAGCCCTAGGGGCACATAGGGCACACCTTAGGGGTGACTTATATGTAAAAATAAGGTAGTTTAAGACTTTGGAACTACTTTTAATTCCAAAGTCGAATTTGCATATAACTTTAATTTAAAAGCAGCCAGCAAGGCAGGCCTGCCTTTAAAATGACACTGGGCACCTCAGCAGTGCACCTATGGGTGCACCACCTATGCTGTGGTCCCTAAACCTACATGCCCTACCATATACTAGGGACATATAGGTAGGTTAACTTAGCCAATTATAATTAGCCTAATTTGCATATCCATTTTACACAGAGCACAGGCCCTGGGACTGGTTAGCAGTACCCAGGGCACCATCAGAGTCAGGAAAACACCAGCATAAAATGGAAAATGGGGGCAAAAAGTTAGGGGGCCTCTGCAATCAGCGCTGTTTTCTCACACAAGCCCCCCCCCAGCCCACAGGCCCAGGAGACTCAGCCCAACCCTGGGAGAGTCTTCCTGGCTTGTTAGGCGAGGAAGACAGTGAAGAAAACTGGCTGTCCCTTTGCAGGGCCTACTCTGCCTTACATCCTCCTGTCATGGTCACTCCCTCTGGGTAGTGAAGCCATCCCAACAGTGAAAAGACCCATCTCAAACTGAAACTTCCCTCTAGGGGGGTCTTCCTCCTCTCTCTCTGCCAACTTGGGTAAGGAGGTGCCCCCCTCACCTACTCCTAACTTTGCTAGGGCAACACCTAGCTTACCCAAAGAGGTCACCCAACACTTGAGCAACCCCACCATGACCAATAGGGTCAGGGGGCCTACTTTGCTATTGGCCCTGGGGTCTGCCTCCCAGGCCAGGTACAGTGCTGCCAGGAAGGCTAGCACCCAGCAGAGGCTACTGACAGCTGTCAGTACCCAGAACCACACCCTAAGCTCTCCACTGACAGGTGGCTGAGCTGCTTTAGGGGCAACTGTGGGGCCCTGGCACCCCTCTTACTGTCTAGAGTGGGGGGCTACCACCTCCTGTGGCATTCACCCTCCTTCCACTCTCCCTTCTGTCAGTGC
Source organism: Pleurodeles waltl (assembly GCF_031143425.1). Taxonomy (NCBI): domain Eukaryota; kingdom Metazoa; phylum Chordata; class Amphibia; order Caudata; family Salamandridae; genus Pleurodeles; species Pleurodeles waltl. The sequence goes on from NC_090444.1 coordinate 1,221,019,118, forward strand.
AGGGGCAACACCCTGCATCTGGACAGCTGCCTGACTACTCAGGACTTCCTTGGGGTCAGGGGAGGCCTCACCAGTGCCAACTCTAGGCTCCCCCCCTACTGGGGCAGAAGGCCATTGGCTCCCTGGAACTCTCTTTAAGAGTGGCCTACCCTTCCTTTTCTTCTTTCCTTTTCTTGGGGACCCCTGTCTCCTAACTGTAGGGACTGACTCCCCAGGACTTTGGGTTGGGGGGGCGCCCTGGGCGACCGCCCCATCTGGGACCAGACCCACCTCTGGGAGGTCATTGCCCAGGATACAATCTAGGGGGAGGTCAGCACTGACTACCACCCTAAACCAGTCAAGGATACCCTTCCTCTCTAGGGGCACTATGGCTACAGGTTTGGAGGTGACCTCCCCTGTGGCTATCCTGACTTTCCTGTTCTCTCCTGGGACATACATGTCTGGGGTCACTAACCGGTCACTCACCATAGTGTGACTGGCACAGGTGTCTCTCAGGCCAGTGGTAGGGATCCCATTCACCTGAATGGGGTGGAAGTGCCTACTTCCACCCTCAGGGATCACCAGCTTACCATCTGGTCCTGTCTCCCAGCTCAATGCTAGGAGGACTTCATCATCTGAGGAGTCCTCCTCCATGGCTACACTGGACAGCCCAGTGCTAACCACCTTCTTTGGACAGGCTGCATCTCCTCTGAAGTGACCTGTCTGCTGACAGTCAAAGCAAGCCCTACTGTCCAAGAGCTTTTTTTTAACCCTGGGTCTCCCTGTCTCTGCTTGTCAGAGTGGGAGTGGGATTTACTCTCCTCCTTCTTAGGGTTCAGGGGTACAGAGGGAGTCTCTGTGGTGGGCTTTCCACCTCCCTCCTTAGGTTTTTGGGGACCTGACCCCCCCTTCTTGGAGTCTCCCACCTGGGACTTGACAACCACCCTGGTTCTCAACCACTCATCAGCTGCCTCCCCTAGCTCTCTAGGGTTGGTCTGCTTAGAGTCCACTAGATGCTGGCGTAACCTTTCTTGGGTACAATTGGTCAAGATGTGCTCTCTCATGATCAGATTGTATAACCCCTCATAAGTATTTACTTTGTTACCAATAATCCAGCCCTCTAGTGCCTTTAGTGAGGTGTCTACAAAGTCAACCCAAGACTGGGTACTGACCTTCTGGGTGTCCCTGAACTTCATTCTATACTGCTCTGGGGTCAGACCAAACTTCTTAGTTAAACACCTCTTCATACTAGGGTACCAATCCGCCTCCTCCCCCCTTAAGGTCAGAAGCCTATCCCTCTCTGAGTTGGGGACCAACTCCCACAAAAGGGAACCCCAGTATTGAGGCCTAACCCTTCTCATTTGGAGTGCCCTCTCAAAGGCCTCCAACCACTTGTCTATATCATCCCCCTCTACATAAGCAGGAACCACCCCCTTGGGTAATCTGGGGCAAACTCCCCCACCCATGGACACCTCAACTTCTCTGTCGCTGCCACCATCTCTTTTCTCTTTCTTTGCCCACTTTTTCTTTTCTAGGGCCAGCTTGTCTGCTTCCAAAGCTATGTATGCTAGCTGGGCCTCCAGCTCTCTTTCCCTGATGGATGGGTTCTCTCCTCCTGAAGGGACCCCCTTCCCACCACTAGCTTTGGGTCTGCCCCTAGTGACTGTATGTACTGAGGACCGATCTTCCTCATCCTCATTTAGGCTCAGATGCCCTCCCTCCCCTGAGTGGTTAGAGCTAGCATCCTCCCCTGTTTCTCCCTCCTCTGGAGCTTCCCCTGGGTCTACCTCTTGGGCCTCAGCCCATGCTGTCAGGGATTTGATCAGGACTTGCTTCCTGAGGTCAGTGGTTGCAGGCAACCCTCTTTCAGTACACAACCCCCTAAGCTGGACTACTGTCAGTGTGGGTAGGCTAGCCAGATCAAGCTCCATGGTTCCCTAGTTTTGTGTCAACAAAAACTTTTTGCAAAAATTGGAAACAATAATTTAGAAAAATTACAATAATTCAATAATAGAAATTAATCCAAATTAAAAATTTTAACAAAAATAAAAAAAAACGATTTTTGCACTAAGACAATTTAAAGGATTTTTAATTTGTTTTACTTAAAACTGTAACGTGATACTGAACACAAGTACAGGATCCCACCGCTGCCACCAAAAATGTTGGAAAATGGGTTGCTGGTAAGGGCAGGTAGGTACCTACACCTAGCAACAAGCCACTAACCTCCACTTAGGTCCAGTTAGGCCTCAGTAAATTAACCCCAGCTCAACCCTTGGTAGCTTGGCAACGAGCGTCAAGGCTTAACTTAGGAGACAGTGTGTAAAGCATTCAAATATCACAAAACAGTAATTAAATAAAATACAGGAAACAGTTTAAAAGTCCAAAACTAATTTATAAAAATAGTTTATATTTTTATCTTTAAAATGACACAAAAACGAATAAAATCGGATAAAGGGAACCGGAGATATGAATTTTTAAAGAATTATTATTTTTCTAGCGCTTAGAAACAAAAAGCGCCAATCGGGTCATCTGGTTGCACCTCGACCGGGGCAAAGTCAAAGTTTCAGGCCGACCGCGATGGAGCCCTGCTCGGCTACAAGTCGCGGGAGGCCTCGGTTAAAAAGTTACCTTCTGACTTAGTCTTTATTTTGAAGATTTTCTTCAGGAGGACGAACCTGCCAGTCTTGTCCGACCTCCTGGAGCCCTTCTCCGGATACATGATGCTGGAATCCTCAGTGGAGATTTTTACCTTCGGACTTAGTCGTTTTTTCGAGGTGAAAATCCTTCGACCGGGGTAAACCTGGATCTTGATCCGACGTCCATGGAGCCCTTCTCGGATACGATGGCTGGGAGGTCCCGGTCAACTTTTTACCTTCGGACTTAGTCTCTTTTTCAGAGAATTTTCTTTACCGGGACGAACCAGCAAATCAGGCCGGGTTGCGGTTGAGGCAAGCCGGCTAGAGTTGCCGCGGCGGGTCGGTCCCTCTATGGAGCTTTTTTACAAAAATTCTCCAAACTTCTCCAAACTTCTGGGGCTTCACCCAGATGTCCTTTTAAGGTTCTTTTGGGGTCCACAGCTCACCCCAAGGGTCCAGAAGTTCTGAGATGGTCCTTGGGGGGTGCGGACTACAACTCCCAGAATGCACCTGGCGCAAACTCCTTTTTGGCCACTGGGCAGTGGTCAGCTGGTCGCTTTCTTCAGGAGTTGGTGCAGGGGACTCTGGTTAGCAATTTTTCACCTGTAGCAAACAGGGAGTCCCTTCCTTGAACCAGTTGAAGCCAGGCAGAGTCCTTCTTGTGGTGAAGCCCAAGTGTGCAGCTGGTGCAGTCCTTCTGAGTGCAGGTTCCAAGTGCAGGCCAGGGGTTCAGCAGGGCAGTCCTTCTTCTCCTTTAGTTCTTCCTTGTTGGAATCTGATGGGGATCTGAGGTGTGGGTGCAGGTCTGCCAGTTTTATCCTTGCTCCTGGGTGAAAAGCAGGGGGGTCCTGGTTCTCCAATCAGGGGCAGGGTCCTTCCCCCTGCGATGACCACTTCCTGGGAAGTGTGGCAAAAATCCATCCCAGAGGGCAACATTCTCTAAAAATCCATCATGGCTGAATCTGATTTTTGGAGGTTACATCTGGCTGAGCCCACCCACTGGTGTGGCTAAAAATCATAAACACACCCCTCTCCTGCCCTCTCCTAATCTAATAAAGGGGGCACCTAGTTGTCTGGGGTTGCAGGATGTGGGGGTGTTGCTGGTTGCTCCAAATGTCCTTTTCTGCCTTTGAAGACCAGTTTGGCAGCCCTCCCCCTTCCTGCCTCACCATCTGCTGAGGGGAGATTCTTTCCCACAGGCACATTCCTTTGTGTGAAGCCAGGCCACTTCACACCTCATCAAGGCAGCTTGGCTAAGCTGCTACAGGCTGGCCAATCAGAGCACAGCAGCAAAAACAATGCAGGGCTGAAATTGGCAACTTTTTAGGTAAAGTGTAAAACTCTTTACCTGAACAAGTTATATTAAATCCAACAACTGGAAGTTGTGGGATTTATTACAACAATTAATTTGATACCAAATTCTTGGTATGCATCATTTAAGGAGACTTTAAAATTTAAAACAAAGTCTCCCCATTCTAGCCTATGAAGGCCATTTACTACAATGAGGGAAAAACAAATGTGGCTGTTTTTACCTCACCAGGGCTTATAAAACTATTTTTATAAAGTCCCTGCTTATAGTTACATGGCACCCAGCCCTAGGGGCACATAGGGCACACCTTAGGGGTGACTTATATGTAAAAATAAGGTAGTTTAAGACTTTGGAACTACTTTTAATTCCAAAGTCGAATTTGCATATAAATTTAATTTAAAAGCAGCCAGCAAGGCAGGCCTGCCTTTAAAATGACACTGGGCACCTCAGCAGTGCACCTATGGGTGCACCACCTATGCTGTGGTCCCTAAACCTACATGCCCTACCATATACTAGGGACATATAGGTAGGTTAACTTAGCCAATTATAATTAGCTAATTTGCATATCCATTTTACACAGAGCACAGGCCCTGGGACTGGTTAGCAGTACCCAGGGCACCATCAGAGTCAGGAAAACACCAGCATAAAATGGAAAATGGGGGCAAAAAGTTAGGGGGCCTCTGCAATCAGCGCTGTTTTCTCACACAAGCCCCCCCAGCCCACACGCCCAGGAGACTCAGCCCAACCCTGGGAGAGTCTTCCTGGCTTGTTAGGCGAGGAAGACAGTGAAGAAAACTGGCTGTCCCTTTGCAGGGCCTACTCTGCCTTACATCCTCCTGTCATGGTCACTCCCTCTGGGTAGTGAAGCCATCCCAACAGTGAAAGGACCCATCTCAAACTGAAACTTCCCTCTAGGGGGGTCTTCCTCCTCTCTCTCTGCCAACTTGGGTAGGGAGGTGCCCACCTCACCTACTCCTAACTTTGCTAGGGCAACACCTAGCTTACCCAAAGAGGTCACCTAACACTTGAGCAACCCCACCATGACCAATAGGGTCAGGGGGCCTACTTTGCTATTGGCCCTGGGGTCTGCCTCCCAGGCCAGGTACAGTGCTGCCAGGAAGGCTAGCACCCAGCAGAGGCTACTGACAGCTGTCAGTACCCAGAACCACACCCTAAGCTCTCCACTGACAGGTGGCTGAGCTGCTTCAGGGGCAACTGTGGGGCCCTGGCACCCCTCTTACTGTCTAGAGTGGGGGGCTACCACCTCCTGTGGCATTCACCCTCCTTCGACTCTCCCTTCTGTCAGTGCAGGGGCAACACCCTGCATCTGGACAGCTGCCTGACTACTCAGGACTTCCTTGGGGTCAGGGGAGGCCTCACCAGTGCCAACTCTCGGCTCCCCCCCTACTGGGGCAGAAGGCCATTGGCTCCCTGGAACTCTCTTTAAGAGTGGCCTACCCTTCCTTTTCTTCTTTCCTTTTCTTGGGGACCCCTGTCTCCTAACTGTAGGGACTGACTCCCCAGGACTTTGGGTTGGGGGGGCGCCCTGGGCGACCGCCCCATCTGGGACCAGACCCACCTCTGGGAGGTCATTGCCCAGGATACAATCTAGGGGGAGGTCAGCACTGACTACCACCCTAAACCAGTCAAGGATACCCTCCCTCTCTAGGGGCACTATGGCTACAGGTTTGGAGGTGACCTCCCCTGTGGCTATCCTGACTTTCCTGGTCTCTCCTGGGACATACATGTCTGGGGTCACTAACCGGTCACTCACCATAGTGTGACTGGCACAGGTGTCTCTCAGGCCAGTGGTAGGGATCCCATTCACCTGAATGGGGTGGAAGTGCCTACTTCCACCCTCAGGGATCACCAGCTTACCATCTGGTCCTGTCTCCCAGCTCAATGCTAGGAGGACTTCATCATCTGAGGAGTCCTCCTCCATGGCTACACTGGACAGCCCAGTGCTAACCACCTTCTTTGGACAGGCTGCATCTCCTCTGAAGTGACCTGTCTGCTGACAGTCAAAGCAAGCCCTACTGTCCAAGAGCTTTTTTTAAACCTGGGTCTCCCTGTCTCTGCTTGTCAGAGTGGGAGTGGGATTTACTCTCCTCCTTCTTAGGGTTCTGGGGTACAGAGGGAGTCTCTGTGGTGGGCTTTCCACCTCCCTCCTTAGGTTTTTGGGGACCTGACCCCCCCTTCTTGGAGTCTCCCACCTGGGACTTGACAACCACCCTGGTTCTCAACCACTCATCAGCTGCCTCCCCTAGCTCTCTAGGGTTGGTCTGCTTAGAGTCTACTAGATGCTGGCGTAACCTTTCTTGGGTACAATTGGTCAAGATGTGCTCTCTCATGATCAGATTGTATAACCCCTCATAAGTATTTACTTTGTTACCAATAATCCAGCCCTCTAGTGCCTTTAGTGAGGTGTCTACAAAGTCAACCCAAGACTGGGTACTGACCTTCTGGGTGCCCCTGAACTTCATTCTATACTGCTCTGGGGTCAGACCAAACTTCTTAGTTAAACACCTCTTCATACTAGGGTACGAATCCGCCTCCTCCCCCCTTAAGGTCAGAAGCCTATCCCTCCCTGAGTTGGGGACCAACTCCCACAAAAGGGAACCCCAGTATTGAGGCCTAACCCTTCTCATTTGGAGTGCCCTCTCAAAGGCCTCCAACCACTTGTCTATATCATCCCCCTCTACATAAGCAGGAACCACCCCCTTGGGTAATCTGGGGCAAACTCCCCCACCCATGGACACCTCAACTTCTCTGTCGCTGCCACCATCTCTTTTCTCTTTCTTTGCCCACTTTTTCTTTTCTAGGGCCAGCTTGTCTGCTTCCAAAGCTATGTATGCTAGCTGGGCCTCCAGCTCTCTTTCCCTGATGGATGGGTTCTCTCCTCCTGAAGGGACCCCCTTCCCACCACTAGCTTTGGGTCTGCCCCTAGTGACTGTATGTACTGAGGACCGATCTTCCTCATCCTCACTTAGGCTCAGATGCCCTCCCTCCCCTGAGTGGTTAGAGCTAGCATCCTCCCCTGTTTCTCCCTCCTCTGGAGCTTCCCCTGGGTCTACCTCTTGGGCCTCAGCCCATGCTGTCAGGGATTTGATCAGGACTTGCTTCCTGAGGTCAGTGGTTGCAGGCAACCCTCTTTCAGTACACAACCCCCTAAGCTGGACTACTGTCAGTGTGGGTAGGCTAGCCAGATCAAGCTCCATGGTTCCCTAGTTTTGTGTCAACAAAAACTTTTTGCAAAAATTGGAAACAATAATTTAGAAAAATTACAATAATTCAATAATAGAAATTAATCCAAATTAAACATTTAAACAAAAATTAAAAAAAAAACGATTTTTGCACTAAGACAATTTAAAGGATTTTTAATTTGTTTTACTTAAAACTGTAACGTGATACTGAACACAAGTACAGGATCCCACCGCTGCCACCAAAAATGTTGGAAAATGGGTTGCTGGTAAGGGCAGGTAGGTACCTACACCTAGCAACAAGCCACTAACCTCCACTTAGGTCCAGTTAGGCCTCAGTAAATTAACCCCAGCTCAACCCTTGGTAGCTTGGCAACGAGCGTCAAGGCTTAACTTAGGAGACAGTGTGTAAAGCATTCAAATATCACAAAACAGTAATTAAATAAAACACAGGAAACAGTTTAAAAGTCCAAAACTAATTTATAAAAATAGTTTATATTTTTATCTTTAAAATGACACAAAAACGAATAAAATCGGATAAAGGGAACCGGAGATATGAATTTTTAAAGAATTATTATTTTTCTAGCGCTTAGAAACAAAAAGCGCCAATCGGGTCATCTGGTTGCACCTCGACCGGGGCAAAGCCAAAGTTTCAGGCCGACCGCGATGGAGCCCTGCTCGGCCACAGGTCGCGGGAGGCCTCGGTTAAAAGTTTACCTTCACACTTAGGGGGTTATTCTAACTTTGGAGGAGGTGTTAATCCGTCCCAAAAGTGACGGAAAAGTGACGGATTTACCACCAGCCGTATTACGAGTCCATTATATCCTATGGAACTCGTAATACGGCTGGTGGTATATCCGTCACTTTACCGTCACTTTTGGGACGGATTAACACTCCTCCAAAGTTAGAATAAGCCCCTTAGTCTTTATTTTGAAGATTTTCTTCAGCGGGACGAACCTGCCAGTCCTGACCGACCTCCTGGAGCCCTTCTCCGGATACGCGATGCTGGAATCCTCGGTGGAGATTTTTACCTTCGGACTTAGTCGTTTTTTCGAGGTGAAAATCCTTCGACTGGGGTAAACCTGGATCTTGATCCGACGTCCATGAAGCCCTTCTCGAATACGATGGCTGGGAGGTCCCGGTCAACTTTTTACCTTCAGACTTTGTCTCTTTTTCGGAGAATTTTCTTTACCGGGACGAACCAGCAAATCAGGCCGGGTCGCAGTTGAGGCAAGCCGGCTAGAGTTGCCGCGGCGGGTCGGTCCCTCTATGGAGCTTTTTTACAAAAATTCTCCAAACTTCTACAAACTTCTGGGGCTTCACCCAGATGTCCTTTTAAGGTTCTTTTGGGGTCCACAGCTCACCCCAAGGGTCCAGAAGTTCTGAGATGGTCCTTGGGGGGTGCGGACTACAACTCCCAGAATGCACCTGGCGCAAACTCCTTTTTGGCCACTGGGCAGTGGTCAGCTGGTCGCTTTCTTCAGGATTTGGTGCAGGGGACTCTGGTTAGCAATTTTTCACCTGTAGCAAACAGGGAGTCCCTTCCTTGAACCAGTTGAAGCCAGGCAAAGTCCTTCTTGTGGTGAAGCCCAAGTGTGCAGCTGGTGCAGTCCTTCTGAGTGCAGGTTCCAGGTGCAGGCCAGGGGTCCAGCAGGGCAGTCCTTCTTCTCCTTTAGTTCTTCCTTGTTGGAATCTGATGGGGATCTGAGGTGTGGGTGCAGGTCTGCCAGTTTTATCCTTGCTCCTGGGTGAAAAGCAGGGGGGTCCTGGTTCTCCAATCAGGGGCAGGGTCCTTCCCCCTGCGATGACCACTTCCTGGGAAGTGTGGCAAAAATCCATCCCAGAGGGCAACATTCTCTAAAAATCCATCATGGCTGAATCTGATTTTTGGAGGTTACATCTGGCTGAGCCCACCCACTGGTGTGGCTAAAAATCATAAACACACCCCTCTCCTAATCTAATCAAGGGGGCACCTAGTTGTCTGGGGTTGCAGGATGTGGGGGTGTTGCTGGTTGCTCCAAATGTCCTTCTCTGCCTTTGAAGACCAGTTTGGCAGCCCTCCCCCTTCCTGCCTCACCATCTGCTGAGGGGAGATTCTCTCCCACAGGCACATTCCTTTGTGTGAAGCCAGGCCACTTCACACCTCATCAAGGCAGCTTGGCTAAGCTGCTACAGGCTGGCCAATCAGAGCACAGCAGCAAAAACAATGCAGGGCTGAAATTGGCAACTTTTTAGGTAAAGTCTAAAACTCTTTACCTGAACGAGTTATATTAAATCCAACAACTGGAAGTTGTGGGATGTATTACAACAATTAATTTGATACCAAATTCTTGGTATGCATCATTTAAGGAGACTTTAAAATTTAAAACAAAGTCTCCCCATTCTAGCCTATGAAGGCCATTTACTACAATGAGGGAAAAACGAATTTGGCTGTTTTTACCTCACCAGGGCTTATAAAACTATTTTTATAAAGTCCCTGCTTGTAGTTACATGGCACCCAGCCCTCGGGGCACATAGGGCACACCTTAGGGGTGACTTATATGTAAAAATAAGGTAGTTTAAGACTTTGGAACTACTTTTAATTCCAAAGTCGAATTTGCATATAACTTTAATTTAAAAGCAGCCAGCAAGGCAGGCCTGCCTTTAAAATGACACTGGGCACCTCAGCAGTGCACCTATGGGTGCACCACCTATGCTGTGGTCCCTAAACCTACATGCCCACCATATACTAGGGACATATAGGTAGGTTAACTTAGCCAATTATAATTAGCCTAATTTGCATATCCATTTTACACAGAGCACAGGCCCTGGGACTGGTTAGCAGTACCCAGGGCACCATCAGAGTCAGGAAAACACCAGCATAAAGTGGAAAATGGGGGAAAAAGTTAGGGGGCCTCTGCAATCAGCGCTGTTTTCTCACAAATACCAGTTAACTGTAGTGCGCCACGCAATACCTATTCATCATTGGTGGATATGGTACTGTGTAATGTTTAAATTTTGTGTAATGGAATATTCTCTGCCTTTTCCAGATAAGGTCAATCAATGAAATCATAGCACCTCTTGAGCTCAAACAAACGCTAATTTCTACACACAAATGGCCTGAGCGTACATATGCCACTGCTCTCAGTTTCACCGATTATTGTACAATAAGTAGGGGACATTTAACTGTGCTGGGCACAGCGTCTCAGGAAAATGTAAATTGCCCATACAATCTATCCAAATCAGTTTGTAGGTTGTATTCAGATACGCTGTCTTCCACCTACGTGGGAAGTTCTGCTTTTGATGTCACATAAATGCTTTTACAGTAGAAAGACTCTTACAAGTTTGCAAGGAGTGTAATATGTTTATGGAGAATAGTAATAATTTTGTTTTACCTTCACGATAATCCCCTCGTCATAATACATTCTGATTACGTAGGCCAATAATCACAGCATTGCAAAAGTTGGAGTTTGATCTCAAGGAAAATGTTTTACACTCTAACAACCAAATTCCAATTTACTGGACTTCTCGAAAAAGCCTAGAGATGCAAAAGGAGGTTTCTTTCTTGCTGTTGAGACGTGTCCTTCAAGGTGAATTGTTCGAACTTCAGCACACATCTTTGATTCAATGATATCTGACAAAACTGTTTTGATCACTTTCCTAATCGATCTCAATGAAATGACTCAGCATTCAAGCCTTGTGGGTAACTTGACATTATGAGTCTGGGGACTTTGAGAAGTTTCATAGGAAGTCAATAATCTGGTGGAAAGAATCGCAGTTAGCTGGTGTGCTACAAGAGAAATCTGCAGACTCATGTTGATGATGGCAAGGACTGATGTCACTTGGATCAATGCTAAAGTGCCTACAACAATAAAACACTAAGGGGGTGATTCTAACCCTGGCGGTCGGTGATAAAGCGGCGGCCAACCCGCCAACAGGCTGGCGGTTCAACAAATGGAATTCTGACCCTGGCGGGAACCGCCAACACAGACCGCCCTTCAACACTCCGACCGCCACGGCGGGACAAACAAACAGCGCGGCGGTCACCGCCAACAGGCAGGCGGCAGACAATGTACCGCCCACCCTATCACAACTCACCAATCCGCCACCTTTTCCGGGGCGGGAGCACCGCCGATAAAAACACGGCGGAAACAGACTACGAACGGGAAAACGCTCACCTCTACGCACTCCACGAGTACGGAGGACAGCATGGAACCTGAATTAAACATCCTACCTGCTCTCGTCTACCTTCTCATCTACCACGAGTACGAAGTCCGGCGCAGACGACAACGGTGAGTACTGCACCTACGACACACGGGAGGGGGGAGGGGGAAAGGTTACGGGCACACACATATGCGACCCCCACCCCCCCCCCAAGATGTACACACCAATGCAGAGCAACAACTCACAGTGACACCACCCAAACACCCGTAAAAAATACAATGACATAACCAAATTGAGAATAAATATTTATGTACAAAATAGCTTCAGAAAAGTCTTATTCAACCATCAAAAAATATTTCATTAAAAAAAGTATTTACACAGCAGTGGATAACTGAAGCAAGTAGTCCTGCACATCTTACGAATTCATCATGTCCGTGGGCCAAAGTGTAGCGAAACAAGGGCAAAGCCCACACAGGAGACCTGAGTCCTTTGGAGAGAACACTGCAGGGGCATCTGGTGACAAAACTACAGGCACCTCAGGGGGAAGGGAAGGGGGGGGCACCACAGCCACATGAGTCCACGACGCCAGATCCACGAAGGGCCCACCATGCCCACTGACATATCCTGGGGAGTGCAAAGCCACAGTCTCTCAAAGTCTCTACAGTGGGTGGCTTGCCCACTGTGCCATCCTGGGGAGTGCAAAGCCACAGTCCATCAGGTGGATAACAGAGTGCACTGGTCATGGAGGATGCATGGTGGGCACAGTGAACCGTGAACAGTGCTTGACAGGAAGGGCCCAGCGGAGCGCTGCTTGAGACGGCGGGGCCCAGCGGAGCGGTGCTTGACAGGAAGGGCCCAGCGGAGCGGTGCGTGAGACGGCGGGGCCCAGCGGAGCGGTGCTTGACAGGAAGGGCTCAGCGGAGCGGTGCTTGAGACGGCGGGGCCCAGCGGAGCGGTGCTTGACAGGAAGGGCCCAGCGGAGCGGTGCGTGAGACGGCGGGGCCCAGCGGAGCGGTGCTTGACAGGAAGGGCCCAGAGGAGCGGTGCTTGAGACGGCGGGGCCCAGCGGAGCGGTGCTTGACAGGAAGGGCCCAGCGGAGCGGTGCTTGAGACGGCGGGGCCCAGCGGAGCGGTGCTTGACAGGCAGGGCCCAGCGGAGCGGTGCTTGAGATGGCGGGGCCCAGCGGAGCGGTGCTTGACAGGAAGGGCCCAGCGGAGCGGTGCTTGAGACGGCGGGGCCCTGTTCAGCGGTGCTCTTCTGCACGGCGGGGCCCTGTTCAGCGGTGCTCTTCTGCATGGCGGGGCCCTGTTCAGCGGTGCTTGTCTTCATGGCGGGCCCTGTTCAGCGGTGCTCTTCTGCACGGCGGGGCCCTGTTCAGCGGTGCTTGTCTTCATGGCGGGGCCTTGTTCAGCGGTGCTCTTCTGCACGGCGGGCCCTGTTCAGCGGTGCTCTTCTGCACGGCGGGGCCCTGTTCAGCGGTGCTTGTCTTCATGGCGGGGCCCTGTTCAGCGGTGCTCTTCTGCACGGCGGGGCCCTGTTCAGCAGTGCTCTTCTGCACGGCGGGGCCCTGTTCAGCGGTGCTTGTCTTCATGGCAGGGCCCTGTTCAGCGGTGCTCTTCTGCACGGCGGGGCCCTGTTCAGCGGTGCTCTTCTGCACGGCGGGGCCCTGTTCAGCGGTGCTTGTCTTCATGGCGGGGCCCTGTTCAGCGGTGCTCTTCTGCACGGCGGGGCCCTGTTCAGCGGTGCTTGTCTTCATGGCGGGGCCCTGTTCAGCGGTGCTCTTCCAGTCAGTGTAGGGAGTCAGACCTGGCCTTGACAACCTGCTCACTCGCCCTCCGAACGTGCAGTGTCAGGCCCCTTCGGAGACGGAGTCCTGGGCCCTTTGGTGTCGTCCCTTGCAGGCGGGATGGGGCGTGTGGGGCCCTCCTGCTCTGCGCTCCTGCTGGCTGGCCTCTCCGCCCTGCTGCCTTTCCGCTCCTTAGATGGGGCTCCCGGGCCCTTGCCTCCCCTGGCTGTTGTGGCAGGTGAAGTGGCCGGAGTTACCTCCTTGGGGGCAGCCGTCTCAGTCCGCTCATGGCGGCCCTTCACTTTCCGGGTCCTCTTGCCTGGGGGGGGCTGGCAGTCCCCTTGCTGCTCAGTGAAGTGTCACTGCCGCCAAAGGGTGGGCTCCATAATCCATGCACCACTTGTACCTTTGCAGCTGGGCTGGTGGTGGCTGAGGTGCCTTTGGGACTTTACCCAGATGGAGGGGGTGGGTCAGGGGAGGGAAAGAGGTTAAGATTGGAGAGGTAATATTTCTTTGGACCAAGGTAAAGGGTAGGAGTAGTGGTGATAGAAGTGGAGGAAGAGAATGTGGTTGTAGGAGAGTCAGGTGTGCTGTCCTTGGGTGCAGGTGACTGGGACGTAGGCTGTCATGAGGTGGTTGGCTGTTGCTTGGGTGGCTGCCTGCGTTTATGTGTCTTGGAAGAGGGGGTGACAGACACAGTGGGAGAGGACACAGGGGACGTGTAGATGGCAGTGGGGGTGGTGACTGCACGTGTGAGGACTGTAGTGGAGGGTGTGCTGGTGATGGAAGAACTGGCTGATGTTGGTGTGCACGCAGGTGTGAGTGTAGACGTCACAGGGAGGGAGGAGGGAGACAAGGAGGTGGGGGACACAGAGGTGGTAGTGAATGTTGGTATGTCTGCATCTGGGTGTTGCTTGGATGAATGCTTGTGTGTTCTGTGGTGCTTATGTTTGGATGAGCTGGCCTTGGGTGTTGAGGTGTGTGCAGGCTGGTCTGATGGTGTGGATGGGATAGGCTGAGGAACAGGAGACAGAGAAAGGGTGGAGGCAGTTAGAAGAGGGAGACTGGAGACAGGGACAATGGCTGCCGTCAGTGCTGAGGCCAGAGAAGTGAACGCTCGTTGATGGGCAGCCTGACCAGAATGAATGCCCTCCAGGTAGGCATTGCTCTGTTGCACCTCCCTTTGCACCCCCTGGATGGCATTCAAAAGGGTAGTCTGCCCAACAATGAGCGTCCTCACCAGGTCAATGAGCTCTGCACTGAGGGCAGCAGGGGTAACAGAGGCAGGGGCTGAGGTGCCTGGGGCGAAGGAGACGCGCGCCTTCCTGGGCGAACGGGCACGGAGCGAAGACTGAGGGGCTGCTGGGAGGGCGGTGCTGGTGCGCTGGGTGGTGGCTGTACCTGTTGTTGCGGGGGGCACAGATGTTGCCGCCCCCGCTAGGGAGCTCCCAAACGAGGACGTGTCCGTGTCGCTGGTGTCTCCACCGGCCCCCGTTGTGGTGCTCCCCTCGCCCTCCGGATCACTGGTGCCCTCGGTGTCTGTGTCAGTGCCCACCGGGGCCTGGTGACCTGCAGCTCCCTCGTGCTCTGACGCCAATTCTCCTCCGCCTGATGATGCTAATGCACAAGAAAACAAAGAATAAGGGTGGGGGGAGAAATAAAACAACGTTGAGTGTATGCCTTGTCAATACCCTTGGCGGAGAGGACAGACACAGGTGCCTCGTGCACTAAGCCGCGAACTTGGGGTATACTACTCAGTACTTCTGACTAGGCCAACAGGTCTAGGGACAACAGACGCGCACATGGGTGATGGAGGACCATGGATAGCTGCACTTGGCACCCTACAGAGGTGGGGGGCGGGGGCACAGGGCCATTTCTAAGGGAGGGGACTACACTACGGAAAGCGCCCTGGCCTACTGTCACACACAGGCCTCCTCCCCCACCCAGACGCCTCAACTGCGCGTAAGGATAGCAGAATGTGCTGATACTCACCCCCTTGTGTCTGCTGTGCTGTCCTCAAGCGCCCATCCAACTCAGGGTAGGCCACCGCCAGGATCCGGGACATCAGGGGGGTCAGGGTACGACTGGCACCCCTCCTAGGTCGGGAGGCCATCCCCAGCAGTGTCTCTGCGGTCTTACGGGTTCCGCGGCGGATGTCCTCCCACCTCTTCCGACAGTGGGTGCCCCGTCTGGTGTAGACCCCCAGGGCCCGGACTTCCTTGGCGATGGCACGCCAAATATCGATTTTCTGATGGGCGCTCACCTGTTTGACATGTACAGGGTGGGAAAGAGAAAACGTCACATTTCTGCATGTATGGAGTAAATGCCCCCCCCTCCCCAACCTTGCCATGTGGCCCATTCTCACATCTGTCGTGCGTTGCACTCCTCATTTTCTCCCCACCCCACCAACTGACAGCCACCCCACTCCACACAGGCATAGACCATTCAAGGAGCACTCAGTGTACTCACCTGTTGGTCTGGAGGACCGTAGAGTAGCGCATACTGGGGGAGGACCCCATCCACAAGTTTCTCCAACTCTTCAGACGTGAAGGCAGGGGCCCTTTCCCCAGTCGCAGCAGCCATTGTCACTTCCAGACCGAGTTCACAGCAGCACTTGCAGTATAGGTCCTCTCCTGTGGATGATCAGGTCTCGAGTGATTAATCAGATAGAAAATGGCGGTCACGCCCGCGGCGGTGCGTACCGCGACGGTGCGTACCGCGACCGCCGGCGCACATCGTCATTGGCTCCTGAATCCCATAGGGTTCAATGTTAACCAATACGACTTCGTACAGCGGTCTTCGACCGCCTACCGCCACGGTGTGCCACGCCAGCGCATTGACCTCACATCCCATTGTCCCACTTCACAGGTCAGGCAGCCGCCATTTCAAGGGCCCACATGGCTTAAATTTGACTGCGTCACACAGGCCTAGGCCTTGCATTGCCACACATACACGCCTTTCAATGCATTGCGATTCTTTAACTGTGCAAGCTGTGTGAACGTACCTGTGGTTTGCCTGACTCGGTGCTCCATGTTGTCCTTCCTAGGCACCGTCCGCTGGGACTTCCGAGGAGAAGGATGAATCCTCGCGTGTACCGTCCGCTGGTGGACCTGTCGACAATGGAAGAACGCCATATAATACTACGCTACAGACTTGACCGTGCCACTATACATGAACTGTGTGCCCAGCTGGAGCCAGCCCTGATGTCCCCCATCCGCCAACCCACAGGCATTCCCCCTCTGGTGCAGGTTCTGTCAGTCCTCCATTTTTTGGCAAGTGGGTCATTCCAGACAACAGTGGCCATGTCATCTGGAATGTCTCAGCCTATGTTTTCCAAGATTTTGTCCAGAGTGTTGTCTGCCCTGATGAAACTCATGCAGAGCTACATCATTTTCCCAGAGGAGGGTGATTTGCCTACAGTGAAGGGTGATTTCTATGCCCTTCGACATATCCCCAACATCATTGGTGCCATTGATGGGACCCATGTGGCTTTGGTGCCCCCAAAAGACGATGAGCAGGTGTACAGAAACTGGAAAAATTAGCATTCGATGAATGTCCAGGTGGTCTGTTTGGCTGACCAGTACATATCCCATGTAAATGCCAAGTTCCCTGGGTCAGTCCATGACGCGTATGTTATGCGAAATAGCAGCATCCCCTAAGTGATGGAGCAGCTACAGAGACAACGTGTGTGGCTAATAGGTGACTCTGGTTACCCCAACCTGCCTTGGCTACTGACCCCAGTGAGGAATCCCCGGACAAGGGCAGAGGAACGGTACAATGAGGCCCATGGGCGAACTAGGAGGATCATAGAAAGGACCTTTGGCCTCCTGAAGGCCAGGTTTAGGTGCCTGCATATGACAGGGGGATCCCTGATGTACTCACCAAAGAAGGTGTGCCATATCATCGTGGCCTGCTGTATGCTTCACAATCTGGCATTGCGACGTCAGGTTCCTTTCCTGCAGGAGGATGGTGCAGATGGTGGTGTTGAAGCAGCTGTGGAGCCTGCGGAGAGTGAAGAGGAGGAAGACTCAGAAGACGACACAGACAACAGGGACAGAGTAATAGAACAGTATTTTCAGTAGCACACAGGTAAGAATCACCCATGCCATTTTACATTTCCTGAAAGCCTCCTGCATCTCAACTTTGTCTATTTCCCCCCAGAACTTTAAAACTGATGTTTGATTTTCCGTTCCTTTTTCAGTGCTGTATGACCCACTGCGTGACTTCTGCTTGGTTAGCCCATGGACTAATGCTAAGTGACCTCGGTATGTGTTCAGCACAAAGTTAACAGAACGTAATTGATATGTAATGTGTTATACATTTGTAAATAATACAGGCTGAGTCCTGATTGATTTCAGTGCAATGAGTGATTTATTTTTAGTGCAAGATGATGGTACATTCTAGTCAAACGTGATGGGTGGGGGTGGAGTAATGTCCATGGCGGAGTCCAGTTCTCAGTCTCACAGGTGCATTGTCCATATGCCTGTGGAAGGATGGAGCAGGGGCAGTTCAAGGTTTGACAGGGTGGCAATGTGGGACAGTGGGAGGACTTCAGGGGGTATCTGATGCTGGCGGGGGTCTTGACATCCTACTCTGTCGATTTTTTGGATCTCAGGCTCCTCTTGCGGGGTGGTTGTTGTTCAGCAGGAGGTGGGGTTCTGGTGGCCTGTCGTTGTGGTGGGGCCTCCTGTCCACTAGCGCCAGCGGAGGTGGTAGGCTGTTCCTGTTCCGGGCTAGTGACAGGGGCCCTGTGTGATGCCACATGGTCCCGAAACGTGTCCTCTATACGGTTGAGGGCCTGGACTATGCTCCCCATAGCGGTAGAGATGTTGGTTAGTTGGTCGCTGAACCCCATGTAGCGTTCCTCCTGCTGTGCCTGGATCTCCTGGAACCTGGCCAGTACCGTCGCCATCGTCTCTTGTGAGTGGTGGTAGGCTGCCATGATGGTGGTGAGGGCCTCTTGGAGAGTGGGTTCCCTGGGCCTCTCCTCCCCCCCCTGTCGCACAGCAGCCCTCCGAGTTGCCCGGTTTCCCCCGGCCTCTGTCCCCTGGACGGTGTGCCCACTACCCCTGCCCCCAGGTCCCTGTTGTTGTTGTGGTGGTGGGTTACCCTGGGTGCCCTGTAGTGGCAGACACACCGCTGATTGACCTGTCCTAGAGACAGAGGCATGGGCCCGCTGGGTGGGAGCTGTGCTGTTGTTCCCAGAGGGGGTTGGGTCTGCAGTGGCCTGTGGCTGCCTGAGGGGAACCGACTGTCCAGAGGTCCCCGATGGGCCGGGCTGGTCATCAGGGTCCAGGTCGACAGAGCTGCTGTCATCACTAGGGGCCTCTTCCGGGGGTGGGATGGACATTTCTGGTCCCTCCTGACCGGTGTGTTGTCGTTCGGGTCCTGCATGGGGTAAGAGAGTATGGTTATTGTTTCTGTGTGTGCAATTGCGTGCGATTTATGGGTGCCCTTGTCCCCCAGTGCTGGCATTCCCTTGGGGGAGGTGTTGTGAGGGTGTTTTGTGGGGGGGGGATAGGTATGTGCAGTGGTCATGCTTAGGTGATGGGTGTCCATAGTTTGTGGTGGCTTGCAGGGGTTGGTGTTGGGTGGGTTGTGCTGGAGAGACATTCTCAGGGAGGATGTGTGAAGGGGGGTTTGGGGTGAGGGTGGGGGTGGTGGTTAGCATGCTGGGGGGGGTGAAGTAGTTGAGCTTGTACTTACCAGAGTCCATTCCTCCGGATACTCCAGCGAGGCCATCAGGATGCAGGATGTTTAGTACCTCTTGCTCCCATGCTGTGAATTCGGGTGGTGTGGGTGGTGGTCCTCCGCCAGTCTTCTGCACTGCGATGTTGTGTCGCGAGACCATCGAGCGCATCTTCCCCCGTAGGTCGTTCCAGCGTTTGCGGATGTCGTCCCTATTTCTGGGATGCTGTCCCACCGCGTTGACCCTGTCCACGATCCGCTGCCATAGCTCCGCCTTCCTGGCTATGGTGGTGTGCTGCACCTGTGAGCTGAAGAGCTGCGGTTCAACTCTCATGATTTCCTCAACCATGACCCGGAGTTCTTGGTCCGAAAAGCGTGGGTGCCTTTGGGGTGCCATGGGGTGGTGTGTATGAGGTGTGGGGTGTTGTATGTGGTGATGTGTGTGTTGGTGTGTGGTGCTTTGTGCTTCTATGTGGTGTGTGTGATGGTGTAGTGTGCCTCTGTGTGATGTAGCTCTCTATTCTGTGATGTTTCTCTCTCTCCTTCGTCTCTGATTTTTGTTAGTAGGGGTTTGTGGGTGATGTGGGTGTGTGTTTTATATTGTATTGGGTGTGTGGGTGTGGTGTGTGTATGTGTTTCAGGTGTGTGCCTTTCACATTGTCCAATGTGGTAGAGTTTTGTAAAGGTGTGTGTATTTTGACCGCGGTAGTGTGTACCGCCAATGGACTACTGCGTTTGAAAGACCGCCGCGTGGATTTGCGGGTCGTAATGGCATGGGCGTATTTTTGTTGGCGTGGCGGTGGAGGTTTGGTCATCTCCAGTTTACCACTGCCCGCTGATGTGGCGGACCGCAGTGGAGGTCGGATTTTTTGAGGTTTTGCAGTTGTGGGTCAGAATGTCCGTAGCGGCTAACCGCGGCCGCGGCGGTATTGTGGCGGCCTTCTGACCGGCGGTAAACGGCTTTTACCGCCGAGGTCAGAATGACCCCCTAAGGCCCTGATTTATACTTTTGCCACAAACCTGCGTTAGCGCATGTTTGCATCAGAAAGTATACCACTGGCTAGCGCCATTCCTGGACGCCAGCAGGGTGTCATATTTAAGCTATGATTCTAGCCGGCGGTAAGGCCCAGTTAGCATCAAAATTACACTAACCAGGTGGGGGAGGCGTAGGGGAAACTGGAGGTTGTGCGTGAAAGAATGGTGCTAGTCGGGTTAGAGTAAAAAAATGACTCTAACGTGATTAGCGTAATTATTTCCACGCACAACCCCCATGGGCATGATCCCTGCCTCAGTAAAGACAGAAGTCATGCCCCCCATCACAATGGCCATGCCGAGGGGACTTAAGTCTCCTGGGCATGGCCATAAGGGGGCAGCGCCAAGTTAGGACCCCCTAAGGCACTTTGCAAAAAAAAAACAAAAGTACTTACCTGGACTTACCTGGAATGGATCCCCCCTATCCTTGAGTGTCCTCCAGATGTGGATGCGGGTGGGTGTGGGTGTCCCTGGGGGCAGGGAAGGGAACTTGTGGGCTGTTTCTATGATCTCTGACAATGGAAAAAGGCCCACAGGTCCCCTAACACCTGCCCTGACCCAAGCGTTAAATAATGATGCTAAGCAGTCTTAGTGCCAATATTTACGGCCCTCCTCTTCTCGTGCGTGATTTTTACATGTGAGGAAAAATAAGGCGCTAGGGCCTTTGAGTTATTTTTTGCCCGGGAATGCCTACCTTGCATCTCATTGACGCAAGGTAGTTTTCCGCAGCCAAAAAATGACTTTAACTCCAATATTTTGGTGCTAGACATGTCTAGTGTCAAAATATAAATATGGAGTTAAGTGTGCGCCAGATTTGCGTAAAAAAAAAATGACACAAATCCAGAGCAATCAGATTAGAAATATGCCCCTAAGGCCCTCATTGTGATCTTGGTGGTAAATACCGAATACAGCCGCACTGACTGCCACCAGCATACTCCCGCGGAGCCGGGCATCCGTCAGCCAGATTGTGACACATACATACAAAACCAACAGAAAACAGCCACAACCACAAATCCGCCAGACCCACTGAACGTGATAAACTGTCAGTACTACCAACCATACCATTACGCCACCAATACTATGCCCTCTAAATATTGACCCACAAATCTCCACAGCGGACATTCAACGGCAGTAAACCATTGGAGGTGAACACTGCAGCAGCGGAAATGCCTACCCAAATACAAAACAAGACAACATTGGCAAGAACAAAAAACCCACACCTAACACAAATACACTCACCAACCAACAGAACTATAAAACACACACCCACATCACCACAATCCTTTGCTAACACGGGAAGATGGTTACACTTTGCGATGCTAATCCAAAAGACAACTGCACACACATATCACAACTACCAATTCATCTGACACGCATCACACACCACACACCCCACCACATCACACATCACCCTTTGCACAATGTACACACACCACACAACACCCATGTCCCCACAAAGGCACCCCGTTTCACTGATTAGGAGTTGTGGGTCATGGTTGAGGAAATAGTCAGTGTAGAGCCACAGCTGTTTGGAGCACAGGTCCAGCAGATATCCATTGCCAGGAAGATGGTGCTATGGCAGAGGATTGTGGACAGGGTGAACGCCGTGGGACTACATCCATGCACAAGGGAGGACATAAGGAACAGGTGGAACGACCTACGGGGAGGGTGCATTCCATTGCAGCAAGGCACCAGCTCGCCATCAGGAGGACTGGCGGTGGACCCCATCCTCCTCCCCCACAGCTTACAGCATAGGAGGAGCAAGTTTTGGCAATCATGCATCCTGAAGTACTCACTGGAGTAGCCGGAGGACTGGACATTGGTGAGTCAACATTTACTACCAATCACCACCCCCATAAATGCATGCCACCACAACCCCTCACCCTGACACCCATCACCCCACTCCAAGCCCTGCATCCCAAACCCACTTCTTGCAAATCCCTTCCAGCCCTGCATGTACACCCACCACCAATGCATGCACAGTATGGAGAACTAACAATCCCACAATCCATCACCATACACAACCAAAGGTGGCAGGGCAACAGCAATAACATAGGGGAAGCTAGTGATGCAATATATGTCACAGACACATAGCATAATACACCACTTACATCCCCACAGGTTCCCCGGCCAATCTCAGCAGTGAGGAGGTGTCACAGCTACCCAGTCCCCCACCAGAAGATGCCCCCATTGATGACAGCAACTCTGGAGCTCAGGATCTGGACAAACTCCCTGGCCCATCAGGGACCACTGGTCATTCAGCTATCCTATCCCACACCCAGTCCACTCCCCCTCAGAATCCAATACACAGCAGCCACTCAACGCCCCCAGACCTCTGTCTCCAGGACACGTCAATCAGTAGTGTGCCCACCTGTACATAGACCACAGGTCTCACCTCACAGGCAAGACAATGAGGGTCCTGGGGTCAGGGGGAGTGGGCACACCGTTCAGAGGACACAGGCACAGGGGGCCTGGGACAGTCAGAGGAAAGCTGTGTGCCAGGGAGAGGACAGGCCCAGGAAACTGACTGCCCAGGAGGCACTTACTAATGTCCTGGGGCTTACCAAGGATCCCAGGACAAGATGGGTCAGGTGTTAAGCATCATGCAGGAGAACCAGAGACTGCAGGGGGAACACTACCAGGAGATCAAGCAAGAATTGTGGGTCCTGAATACCACCATGGTCTCCATTGCAGGGGTGCTGGGTGACATGGCCAACATCATGTGTGAGTACACAGCACACCAGTGGGCCCCTTCTACTAGCCAGTGTACTGGCCAGCCCTCCACTTCTGCTGCAGCTAGTGGACAGGTGGCCCTGCCACAGGACCCACAGGCCACAAGCCTCCCTCCCCCTGCAGAAGGTGAACTACCCCGCAAATGGTCCCTGAGACCCAGGCAGACACCAGAGATAGTTGCCAAGATCAAGACCACTGGCAGGAAACAAGCCCCTCCTGACTGTCCCCTTTGTGTCACAATGTGTCACCTTATCCACTTACAACTGCCATTGCTCCTTTTCCAATGGCAACTTGGACACAGGACCTGTGCAACAAACTACACTGGACATTTCCCAACCATCACCCCACTCTATTGCACTTTGCATTGTATACCAATTTTTAATAAACACCCTTGGACACAACTTGAGTAACAGTGCTAAATCTGAAGGTAATGTACAATGTATTGAACTGTAATGAACTGCATGATCCTGTGCAAATGTCCAGAAATATGTTGATCCATCCTACAAATGTGTCGCAGCAGTCTGTACACATCACAGAATTACACTGATGTAACCACAGCAACATCTGCAAAAAGGAAAGGCATAGGTGACAGACAAGTGGGATGCAAAGGTAGTGACTGGCATTATGCTACAGCCACACAGCATAACACTGAAATGGAGAAATGTTTATTTCATCAGTCTTACCTGAGTGTCATTTGAAGTACTGCTGTATCATATGTGTCCTGTTGTCCTCATTCTCCTCCTCTTCCTCCTCCTCACTGTCTTCAGTGTCCACTGCTGCCACAGCTGCATTGTCAACCCCTGCTCCTGCAGACAGGGTACATGGCATCTGAGTGCCAAGTTGTGCAACATGCAGCACACAACAACAATCCTGCAGACCTTCTCAGGGAAGTAGCATAGGGATCCACCTGTCAGATGGAGGCAACTGAACCTGGCCTTCAGGAGTCCGAAGGTCCTTTCAACAATCCTCCTGGTATGCCCATGAGCATCATTTTACCTATTATCAGCCCCTGTTCTCGGATTCCTAACAGGGGTCAGGAGCCAGGACAGGTTTGGGTAGCTGGAATCACCTGCAAGAAGTGAGGGATACACATTAGCCTTGCTCAATGGCAGGGGGTATCACTCCTAAAGGCATACACTGACATACATTGGGTGGGGTCTCAGGCTAACCTATAAGCCACACTCTGTGCCTCTGAAGTTGTGCCATCAGCTGTGGGATGCTGCTATTCCTCAGGACAAAGGCATCATGCACCAACCCTGGATACTTGTCAGTGATGTGGAAGATGTACTGGTCAGCAAGGCATCCCATCTGGACATTGAGTGAGTAGAAACTCTTCCTATTCCTGTACACTTGTTCATTGGCCCTGGGTGGGACTAGGACAATATGGATCCCGTCAATGGCCCCAATAACATGTGGTATATGTCCCATTGCATGGAATCCATCCTTCACTATCGGTAATTCATCTACCTGGGGGAATGCGATGTAGCTGCACATGTGTTTCAGCAAGGCTGCCAAAACCCTTCCAAGCACAATAGAGAACATTGGCGGTGACATTCCTGCAGACAAGCCCACTGTCACCTGGAAAGAGCCAGTTGCCAGGAAAAGGAGCACTGAGAGTACTTGCACAAGAGGGGTTAGTACTGTTGTGCAACGGATAGCAGGTAGCAGATCAGGCTGTAATTGTGCACACAGCTCTGTGATTGTTGCCCTGTCTAGACAATAGGTGAGTATGATGTGCCTGTCCTCCAGTGTACTCAAATCCACAATGGGTCTGTACACAGGTGCTTGCCTCCTCCTCCTATTCCTCCACAATTGTTGGTACCTAAGGGACCCAAAAGTAACAAGGGAGTGAGAACAGGAACTATGAACACACTACAGCAGTGTACACAGAGCATTCTTGTATGTTGGACACTGGAATTGTCTAGTTGTGTACATTTGACTACAATGACAAACTTTTAAATCTGTACATGTGTACTAGCAGTGGAAAATGGCAACCGCCTGTCCTGTATGCAGTGACAGGTGGAAGTGACCTCACTCCGCCGGCGTTGGCATCATGGCGGGACTTGGTCTGCACTGCTGTGCAATTCCTCATTGGCTTACATGGCCCTTTATGGAGAATGGGAACCAATGATGATCAATGCCGGCGGTGACAGTGTTCACCGCCGCGGCTGTGACTGCCATTTTATTTCTACTAATTCACTTGATAACAGACTTTCCACAGGACGACATCATCTCCACTGCGTGTGCTGCTGTGACCTGTGTCAGGAACCTGCCATGGCCCATGCAACAGGGAAAAGGGCCCCAGCCTTCAAGTCGGAAGAGTTGGAGAGGCTCGTGGATGGGGTCCTACCCCTGTATGTGTCTTCCAGACCAACAGGTGAGTACACCATGGGTACATTGCATGTGACATGGCTGCATTTAGATGTGTGTGTGTGCTGGCAGTATGTCATTTGGTGGGTATGGCTGGTGGTGTCTTAATGCAGAGGTACGGGTGATGTGTGTGCCTGATGAGGGGCAAATGCAGTTTGTAGGCCATATGTGTAACAGGATGGATTGTCTGGTTCACGGTGTCCCTCTGTTTGTCTTTCCTCTGCAGGTCAGCGCCCATCAGAAGAAGGGGTTTGCGTTCCATCGCCATGGATGTGTGGACCCTTGGGGTCTATTGCAGGCAAAGCACCCACTGCAGGAAACGGTGGGAGGACCTGAGTCGCTAGGTCCCCAAGACCGCAGAGGCCCAGCCGGTCGGAACTTGACCCCCCTGATGGCCTGCATACTGACTGTGGCCTACCCAGAGCTGGGTGGGTGCTTGAGGGCATCAAAGCAGCCACAAGAGGGTAAGTACAGTGTGTTTGACAACCATCTCTGTTGCTTGGCCTGGGATTTGGGTACAGGGTACTAGTCAGTAGATGCCCCAATATGCCAGTTTAGACATTGCTGCGTGGTCCAGCTTAGATTAATTGGGTGAAATGCATGTTTTTGATAGCTAGGTAGCTGGCTTAACATGGCAGTCAGGGCTTAGTTGGTCCCAGTTCGTGTGCAGATGGCAGTGTTTGGCTCCTACATGTTGTGGTACCCACTAGCCAATGGTATGCCAGATTGGTCCATACTGCCCATTCTCAGTCTCAGTGTGTGACAGTGATGAGTATACCATCTGTGCTGTTTGTGCTGTGATTGACCCTGTGCTCCCTTTCTTTCTCCCCCCCTCTCTCCCTTTGTCATCCTGTCCATGTGTGCATTAGCATCACCTGGGGAAGAAGCAGGGGCACCGGTGAGTGAGGGAGCTACAGCCCACGGGACCCAGGAGGCAGAGTCCACTGATGCCAAGGGGACCAGTGGGACAGAGGGCGAGGGGAGCACCAAGGTGGGGACAGGAACTGATACCACTGACTCTGATTCCTCCTCCGATGGGAGCTCCTTGGTGGTAGCGGACCCCTCTGGGACCACCCCAGCTACAGGTTCTGTACCAGCACGGCCCTCCCAGTAGCCCCCCACCAAGTGGCACATGCCTGTTCACCCATGATGGTGGGAATCTCCTTTGCCCCAAGCACCTCAGGCCATGCCTCAGTTAGCCTTGCTGCCCTCAGTGAGGAGGCTGAGATTCATCTCTGTAGGGCAGTCAACTACAGTGAATGCCATCCAGGAGCTGACAACCCAGATGCAACAATGCAATGCCTTCCTGGAG
This sequence comes from Pleurodeles waltl, assembly GCF_031143425.1. Classification (NCBI taxonomy): domain Eukaryota; kingdom Metazoa; phylum Chordata; class Amphibia; order Caudata; family Salamandridae; genus Pleurodeles; species Pleurodeles waltl. The sequence goes on from NC_090444.1 coordinate 1,221,045,307, forward strand.
GGCACTCACAGTGGCTTGGTGGCCCTACAGAGATCATTTCAGGCTCTGGCCTTTTCACTGATGGCAGCCAGTGTCCCTGTTTCTTCCATCCCCCATCCAACTAGCACTTCCCAGTACCAGTCTCCTCACCCCAAACCCATCCCACGAACACATTCTGACAAGCATGCACACAAAACATCAGACAAGACTCGCAGAGACAAACACGGGCAGCACACTTCAGTCTATAAGCGCTCACACAGTCACCGCATAGATGCAGACACATCATCCACTGCCTCCACTGTCTCCCCCCCTCCTCCTACCTCACAGTCACATCTGCACTCACACCTGCATGCACTGCATCAACAGTCCCTGAACCTGCCACCTGCACAGCCTTACTCACAGTTACCACAGCAGGAGACCCACAGACATGCATCCCACATACCACATGCGCAGTCACCATCACCACCATCACAACCTCATGCAACACACCCACCTCACTTGCAGACACCAACACAAGATCCATCCAAACGTCCTGTTTGACCTCCCACACCCTGTCTTCCCCCTCTAAAGACACACAAATGCTTGCACTCAGACCCCCAAGAGCCAACCACTTCACACACGCACACTGTCCATGCACCTGCACCCATGTCCAGAACACCTCCTACAAGCGCCAACCACTCCCTCTTCCTCCACTCCCATCCCTCATCCCACATCCCTCCCCATTGGTCCTAAGAAGCTTTTCCTTTCCCACCTTCACCTCTTCCCTCCCCTTTCCCCCCACGCTGCCCATGAGAGGAAGGTCCCACCCCTAGCCCAGCACCTCTAGAACCCAGTCTGACCCTGTTCCACCCCAAAGTCTCCAGTTGCCACTAAGGGGCACATAAGTGTGACACTGGCCACCCACCCCAATGACACTCCGCCCCCAAAACAGAGGGCTAATTTGCCACCCTCTCCCAAACAAAATGGCAAAACCAAGGAGCCACCTCCAAAACCTAAGGCCAAAGAGACCCCTATCAAAACAAAGACCAAGGAGACCCCTCCCAAAACTAAGGCCAAGGAGACCCCACCAAAAACAAAGGTCAAGGAGACCCCTCCCAAAACAAAGGCCAAGGAGACCACTGCCAAAACAAAGGCCAAGGAGCCCTCTCCTGAACCAGAGGCCAAGGATCCTCTTTCCAAACCAGAGGCCAAGGAGCCCAGGAGCCCCCTCCCAATGAGAAACAAACCCCAATCCCCTGCTGTCCCCGAAGTGCCTGCCTATTTCCAAAATGATGCCACTGAACAGTTGAGTCCCGATGTTATCAGGACTCAAGTTAGGGATGGACTTTGCCCTGTGGGCTTACAGACTTTGAACTGGCCATTGGGCCTGCATGTAACTATGCAGTTCTGTATTTTTTGGTTTTGGTCTCTTTATCCAACAGGATTACTGTGGTTGGGAGAGAGGTATGTGTCCTGGCCTTCTTTGCTCCTGGGTCCTGTTTAAGTTGGTTTACTCTGCAACTGGTTCTGAGTGTGTGGTGTGTGTGTATGGTGTGTGTTGTGCATGTGTGTGTCACTCTCCCCTTCCTCCCTCCTTCCCTCCTTTCTGTGGTAGGCAGCTGTACTCACTGTCGTCGTCTTCGTCAGCATTGGTGCTCAAGTACTGCCATGGCGTGGTACAGCATCGGAAAGACTTGCAGTTCAGGTTCCATGACGGCCGCTGACTCCTCTATGTCGCTGCAGGTGAGTGTCTCCTTTTATATGATGTGTTTCGGCCAGGCTTTTGGTGGTGTTGCTTCCACCCCGGAATTCCTGGTGGTGTGCTATGTCATAATATGGTGGGCGGATACTTGTCTTCTGCTTGCCTGCAGGTGGCTACTGCTGTGTTCAGTGGTCGTAACGCACTGGTGGTTGGTGTGGTACATTGGCTGTCTATGGTCATTATTTGGCGGTCATTACTGGCGCCTTGACAATGGCACTACCGCCATCGCCAGTGTGGCTGTCACCTGACTGCCAAGTTCATAATGACCACCTAACTGCCATTATTTTTACTGAATTTTCAAACTACCAAAAAGGTTACTGCTAATAGGAAAGCTATAACATTTGCGGGCTTTTAGGCAGAGAAACAGCAATCATGCAGCACATACACAACACTATTTCATTGAATGGATGAAATATGTGGACCTTTCCATGATTTTGAAAAACTGTTCAGCATGAACTACAAAAATATAAGCCCCCCTAGTCACTGCTCTAAAGATAACACCTAACTGACCCTGCATGAGAATTGCCAAACCCAACACAGTGAAAATCTCTATAAATTCCTAGATTAGCACCTATTGCTCCTAATAAAAGGTACCAGGGTTTTTAACTTCTTTCCTTCTTGACCATCTATGTATATTTCATGATCAGATAATAGAATTATCCACCCAAAGGGAGTACTTTGAATAACGGTTTGCTATTACAATTTTTAATGAGGAAGGAGGGGATTTTGAGTTTTAAGGCTTCTGCAAATAAATGTTGGATGGCCTCCTTGCTAAATCTGCATTTGTCTGACTGAATTTATGAGAAACTGCGGGAATTACAAGGTGCCTAATGGCAGTGCCACATATTTTTCCTCCTTTGAAAACCTCTTGAACTCCCATTGGGCTTCTGGTCCTAACAACAGTCACTCCACCCTTCTTAGGGTGTGATCACTGTCATTGAAACCTCTCTCCCAACATTATAATAGAAATTGTGGTGCTTGCTTACAGAGAAAATAATGCACCTAAGCATGCAGGAAGAAAACTAACGTTGGGTCAGGCCATTTTTTTTGATTTCCTAAAATAAACTCCTGTTTTGGGCAACAAAAAAGTTTGCTGAGCAGGCCAAAATACATTGATTACACTTGTCAAACTACTCTACCTGCAAAGCAGCTGCTATACCAGTGGATGTTTTCTAGTCACTAGGATCCCCATCTCGTAGAGGGGCATCTCAAAATTTGTCAGTGATTCTCCACCAGGGCCTCAACTGACGAGGTAGAGTAGAGATGGGGGCCAGAGTCTAGCTGACCTTCCAAGTGTCTTAAAAAACTTGAAACAGACACCCACGTGCAATGTCCGGGGCTGTGACACCTCCAGCCCATTTTAACTGGGGTACTTAAGTTAACTCCACATCCATAAGTGTGAAGTATGATATGGCAAATGGCTAAACAAGTTGACTCCTCTGTAAACTAGACTGGATTTGATTGCATCGGATTCAATTGGATTGGACTGGATTGGATTAGGTTGAATTGGATTGGGGGATGGACTCATATGGATTCGTTTCAGTCAGACTTTCATTGCAATGGTTCATAGAAAATGAGAGAAGTTTGTAGAAAGGGAAAAGTGTTGCCTGAAAACTGGGATCAAGAGTTTAACTGGTCTCACTGTATTACCTTGAAAGGACACTTGCAAACTGACTGGCTAATCTCACTTGTAGATGAGAAGGTTATGGTAGATGTGTTTTTTAAATAACAGGAATACATAACAGGAGACTATGCTTACACTTTTGCCTGAGCAGCAGGAAAGTCTAATTGACACCACAATGTACTTTGTTATCTAACATCCTAGTGAACTGTGGCATTTTCTGAGAATGTAGCATCATCTTTTCACATAGTTTGTGGTATCCTTAGCATGCATATCAAGACATATTTATACAATGGTGGAATGCAAGTAAAGTTCTAGGACCAGATGTACAACTCCTTTTAGAGGTCCCAAATGGTCAGATTCACAGAATCGGGCCGTTTGCTACCTCTAAAAAGCAGTTTTGTATGGATCAAGGCCAAGTTGTGGTTCAGTAACCAATTATGAATCTCAACTTTGTTTTGTTATTCGGTATTAGGAAGGGAAGTGTTTAGGGCGTCCCTTCCTAATACCGACTCACAGTAGTATGTATGAATGTTTTACAACCGAGATGCAGTTGCAAAGCATTTGCAGTTTACCACCAATTTCAAATTGGTAGTAAGCCATTTGCAAATGGGAAGTGGTCCTCAATTTGCCCCTTACCCTTTGTGAATATTTGTAAAAACAGTTTTTTAAGAGTGGTCAGTAGTCCCACTGACCACTGCCTACTCTTAAAAAAATTAAAAAAAACTTTTTTTTTTTTTTTTTAAATGTATTCCATTTTCCCTTAAGGAAAACAGGATGCATTCAGAATACAAATGATTGCTTTATATAAAAGAAATCACAGACAATGGGTCGTAAATCGAGACCTATCTCATTAATATCCACGCTGTAGGTCTATTTGCGACCCACTGGGAATCGCAAATGAAACTCAAAACAGCTTAATACATTTGAAATTGCCATTTCCTAATTGCAAGTTGCATAAAATCACAATCAGGAACTCACAATTTCAAACATTTGTACATGTGGGCCCTAGAGTCTTAGAATCAGAAACCAGTATCTCTGCTGTAAGGTCAGCTGTAAGGTGGATGAGGCATTTAAACAGAAATACACTTATCTGTTTCCACTGTATACTTCTCGGTGGGGCTTTCACAATGGTAATAGCATTTGATATTTTCATTGAGTCGACTGGAAATTCCAGTGGCAGATGTGTGTGGATGATAGAATCTGGAATTTATCAGGAGTGGCTCCCAAATAAGTACTCTGTTTTGATTTTTCCTTTATTCAACTATAATTGTTACACCTGTCAGCCCTATTGTGGAAATGAAAAAGCAGTAAGTGTGTACTCTAAACATGTTTACTGAAGTCAGTGTCTTTTAACACAATTCCTTATCAAATTGTATTTTGATTACAACCCTAGATAGCTACTGTTCCTTTTATTTAGCATTTAACTTCATTTGCATTTACCTTTTATGCTCATACTGGTAACTTTTATTTCTCTCTGGATTTTTGGTGCCAAAGGCTAGTAGTCTGTCATCCCAAATTTGAGAAATTTGTCATAGCGGTGAGATGTAGCACACAATACAAAAAACAATACCCAGGATGGGTTATTTACCAATGACGGTAAATGCCTGATATATTGAGTTTATACATGGGAATGAGGCATAATGGCCCTCATTATGACTTTGGCGATCTTTACTGAAGACCACCGTGGTGACGGCCACCAAACAACCACCGCAGATGTGGTAATCCACCCGCCATATCATAATCCACAGAGACAAAACCACCAGAAAGCAGCCATAAGTTCAACACTGCCAGAGCCAATGAAGGCAGGAGAGAGTCGGTCACACAACCCACACAGCCACGCCTACAAGAAACCGGCCTCAAAATTACTACCCATGAAACACCACATCTGTCCCTTAATGGCTGTAACCCATTGGTGGTGCGGTCTGCTGTGATCGATTTGAACACTCCACAACAATAGAAGCGAACATTGGCCAAATAGAAAAACTCACCCCTGATGCACATACACACACCGTACACACCTGTCAACAGCACTATAAAACCCACACAACCTACAATTCTTTGCAAAAGCCTAAAATGTGCAACACATTGCCAGCCCACATGTTGCCAGAACTGCACACACAAACCACAGCCACTTATACACCCCACACTCATCACATACCACACATCATACCACTACACCAAACACACACAATTCCACTGCTTTCAATCAATACATCACAGCATCCCACATACTCACATACCCTGCACACTACCAAACATACTGCCCTCTGAAAAACACCCACATTACACCAACCACACAATCGGCATGTCCCACAAAGGAACCCCCGTTACACTGATGAGGAGTTGCGGGTCATGGTAGACAAAATCGTAAGGAGAGAGCCACAGCATTGGCAGGAAGATGGAGCTATGGCAGAGAATTCAGTGGGAACCTATCCCCACACACCGGATGACATAAGGAAGAGGTGGAGCAACCTACATGGAAATGTGCGTGCAGTGACATCCAGACACAACATTATCATCATGAAGACTGGCGGTGGACCCCGACTACCTCACCAACAGTTGACAACATGGGAGGAGAAGGTCTTGGCTGTCCTGTATCCTGAGGGCCTAACTGGAATCTGGAGGTCTGGACACTGGTAAGTCACCATTACTTCCCAAACACCTCGAACACCTACATGGCATGTCTCCCCGTCAACCTATCTCCATTCAAACCACTCCATCCCAAACCTAGAACCACCCCATAACCATCCTCAACAATTCTCCCCTGCATGCCCAACTTACTGAGAGCACACCCCTCCAAGGTCATCAGTCACACACCTGAGTAATGCATAGTCAGCATGAAGCACTACCATGCACACAATGCATCACCAATCACAAACCAAAGTTGGAAAACCTTCACCCATCCCATTGGGAAACCCATAAATGCTGAGTATGTATCTGAGGATTAAGAATACCACTATCATACAATTTCACAGGTATCCCAGCCAACGTCAGCTGGCTGCATGTGCCACGTCAACCCAGTCTACCACCAGAACAAGGCCCCAGAAAAGACACCTACTCTGGATGTCTGGATCAGGAAGATCTCCCTGGCCCACCTGGTACAACTGGTCAGTCAGATACCACCAGCAACACCCAGTCCACCCCACAACAGACTCCATGACAACAGCAGCCACCCAATATTCACCAAACCTCTGTCCCCAGGACAGGTCAATCAACAGTTTTTCCCACCTATACAGGGACTGTAGTCAACACATCCCAGGCAAGACGAAGAAGGTCCTGGTGTCAGTGGGTGTAGGCACACAGTTCAGGGGACACAGGGGGCCAGGGCCTGTGGGAGGATAAATGTGTGCCAAGGGGTGGGCCAACCCAGGGAACCGACTACCCAGGAGGCACTGTCGCATGTCATGGGAGCATACTGGAAATCCCAGGATAGGATGGGCCAGGTACTTAAAATCTTGCAGGAGAACCAGTGGCTGCAGGGGGAACACTACCAGGAGGTCATGCAGCAGTTTCAGGCTTACAATGCCACCATGGCCTCCATTGTAAGGGTTCTCAGTGATATTGCTACCATCATGCGTGAGTACACAACACACCAGTGGGACCCTTCGACTAGCCAGTGTACTAACCAGCCCTCCTCATCGGCTGCAGCTAGTGGACAGGAGGACCTGCCACAGGACTCACAGGCCACCCGCACCCCTCCCTCTGCAGCAGAAGAACCACCCCGCAAACGTTCCCTGTGAACACAGTGTAACTGCTTGCCACAAGTCACCATCAACTAAACTGTGTGAATGCAGTCTGTAGGCATTCTATGATTTCAGTGTAGTGACCACACCAACATCTGAAAAAAGGAAACCATCTGTCACATACAAATGAGCAGTAAAGGGAATGAAAGCAACATGAGTCCCTGTAACATAGCAGTCATATTTCATGTGGTCACATCAACTCAATATTTTGCATTGCATTTGAATCCATACACTAGTAGTGACAAGAAACAACTGATGTAAGGGCCGCAGACAAGACACCATGGTTTTGTCCGGACCATGTTGTCAGTATGCCAATCCCTCCTCTGCTACACCTAGTCCAGGACAAACTGTTAGGGACAATGAAGTTCAAGAGCCGTTGTGTAAGCACATTGAAACTCACACTACCCAGCAACAAAGGCAAAGTATTGTATGGAATGAGGACCAAGATTGGCATGTATCTGACACTGCTAAACAGCTGAAACAGTGCATAGGCTGAATCAGCTGTTTCCTAATCATCATACCACTTGCACAACTTACCACAGAAGGAACAGTGTAAGAGTATAGATTACACACATTAGAGTTTGGTACATCATAGCTGCCACACAGCTCTTCATTGACATGGTGGTATGGACATAACTACAGTTTTACCTGACTGTCATTGGAAGTACTGGTGTATAAGATGTGTCCTGTTGTCCACATCCCCCTCCTCCTCCTCATCTCCATCACTATCATCAGTTTCCTCTGGTGCCACAGGTGCATTGTCTCCCCCTCCTCCTGCAGGAATGGCACATGTTGTCTGAGGGCCAAATTGTGAAACATGCAGCAGGCCACTACTATCTGGCAGCCTGTGCCAGGGGAGTAGAGTAGGGATCCACCTGAAATATGGAGGCACCTGAACTTGGCTTTTCGTAGCCCAAAAGTTATTTCGATGACTCTTCTGTTTCGTCCATGTGCCTCATTGTATCGGTTATCGGCCCCTGTCCTTGGATCCCTCACTGGTGTCAACAGCCAGGATAGGTTTGGGTAGTCGGCGTCACCTGTAAATAGAGAGAAACTCCCATTACATGTGTACAATAGCACAGGGGACAACTCCAGGTAATGTAAAGTGTCACACACTGTGTGAAACATAATGCTCATCAATGAGCCAGACTCTCTCTCTCTCTGTAGTTGTGCCACCGTCTGTGGGACACAGCTATTCCTCATAATGTAGCACATCTGCACATTTATAGAATGGTAACTCTTTCTGTTTCGGAACACCTGCTCATTTATCCTGGGAGGGACTAAAGCAATATGGGCCCCGTCAATGGCCCCAATTACATGTGGAATGTATCCTATTGAATAGAAAGCAGCCTGAACAGTGGACAAATCATCACTTTGGGGAATGTGATATAGCTGCTCATGTGTTTCAGCAAGGCAGTCAAAACTCTACTCAGCACATTAGAAAACATTGGCTGTGACATACCTGCATCCAAGCCCACTGTCACTTGAAATGATCCACTGGTAAGGAAGTGGAGCACTGACAGCACCTGTACTGTAAGGGGAATATCAGTACGACTACAAAGAGCATGAGTGAGATCTGACTCCAATTATTGACACAGTTCAGTGATTGTGGCCCTGTCCAGATGATAGGTGAGTAGTATGTGGCATTCCTCCAGCGTAGCCATAGCCAACTAGGGGTCTCTACATGGGTGCATACCCCCTCTTCCGCAGTGGTTGATATCTGAACACACAAAACATCACAAGTGTGTAATAGCAGGAAGGATGGGAACATCACAGCAAATAGAGCTGTCTCATACAATTCAGCCAACCAGTGATTTTGATCAGCTCTTGTGAACTCTACATGCAAACAGACTCCTGATACAATACATTCTCATCAATATGTCATAGTGCTACACAGATGTCATCGTAGTTGTGATACGTGATAACTATCATCACATTTTACAAGTTTTGTCAACTACTATCCTGCCAGCATAGCAGTGGTATGAGCTCTCTTTGAAGAGCCAGATTCTCTCAGCAAATGTAACATGATGATGTGTAGGAATTGCCTTGATGTGAACCATCTGTACCCATGGCGCACATTTTTTTGTCTAACATGATTATAATCCTCAGGAAATGGCAGCAGCCTGCCCTGCAGGGAGAGTACAGGTAGACGTTACCTCACTCCGCCAGCATTTGATGTTATGGCGGAGGGTGGTCTGAACCGCCGTGCAACTCCTCATTGGTTATCATTGAAGTCTACGAAGCACAAGGGCCAATGATGATCACCACCGGCGGTGACGGTGATTACTGGCGGGGTTGTGACTGCCATTTTCAGGATCCCATTTCACTTGACTCCTGACTTCACCATATCAAGAACTCCACTGCGTGAGCTGCTGTGTCCTGTGTCTGGAACCCATAATGGCCCGTGTTACAGGGGATAGGGCCCCAGCTTTCACATCCGAAGAACTGGAGAAGCTTGTGCATGCGGTCCTACCCCTATATAGATAGTTGTATGGGCCTCCAGATAAACGGGTGAGCACTTTTTCTGTATTTTGGAAGTGACATGGCTGTATGTTGATGGATGTGTGTTCACACACTGTGCCCTTTAGGGAGTGTTGCTTGCTGCAAGCAGTATGTACACAGAGGTGCGAGTGATGCGTAAGATGATTGCGGGATCAATGTAGTCCATTTCCGGAACTGTATGTAGTGTGTAGTCAATGTTGTCCTTCTGTCTATGTTTCTTACGCAGGTCAGCGCCCATTAGAAGAAAAGGTTATGGCATTCCATTGCCAAGGATGTGCGGACCCTGGGGGTCCATAGCCAGCGGAGAACCCACTGCAGAAAGCGGTGGGAGGACCTGAGACACTGGGCCCGGAATACCACAGAGGCTCAGCTAGGCACGTCCTGCCAATGAGGGAGGGGCGCCCGTTGGACCCAGACCCCCCTAATGGCCTGCATACTGACGGTGGCCAACCCAGAGTTGGGTGGGCGCTTGAGGGCAGCACAGCAGCCACAAGGGGGTGAGTACATTTGTTTCCTAATGCCTGGCATAATGTTTGAATGCCATGGTAATAGTCAGTGTATGCCTCAGTATGCCCTTGTAGGTATTTTTCTATATGTCTGCATTGCTATAGTGAGTGTCATGTACAATTAGTATCAGTCATTTGCTGGGATTTCTGCTTCACTAAGGGCCTACATCCTGACTCACCACTGTGGGAGTAATGCTCTGATGTCCCCTTCCTATGTGGTGTGACCTGGCAATGTCAAATTGTGCAGACACTTTCACGGAGTAAGTGTAGCTGTGCCTTTGTCATCAGACAGACATGGATTAGTGAGTAAAAGTAGGTGTGCAGATGGTAGTTTCTTCTGAGTTCTTTACAGCTGTTGTTCCCAGGTGTGGTATTGTGGAGGTCACTGCATAGTGTTATTTACCAGTGTCTCATTATGATGTATGTGCCATATGTGCTGCTATTGCTGTAATTGAGCCTGTACTTACTTTCATTCTCCACCACCCTACCTCCTTTTCTTCTTCTGTCCTTGCGTGCATTAGCATCATCTGGCCAAGGAGCAGGGGCACCAGTGAGGGGGGAGCTGCAGCCCACGGGACCCAGGAGGCAGTGTCCACCAACGCCAAGGGGACCAGTAGGTTGGATGGTGAGGGGAGCACCACAGGGGAGACAGGAGCTGATAGTACTGAATCTGATTCCTCCTCTTATGAGACTTCCTGTGGGGGCGGACCCCTCTGGGACCACCCTGGCTACATCATCTTCTGCTACCCCTGTTCCAGCACTGCCCTCCCAGTAGCCCCCACCCAGTTGCCTGTGCCCACTCACCCAGGAGGGTGGGTGTCTCCTTTGCCCCAGGCATCTCAGCCCCTGCCCCAGTCAGCCATGCTACCCTCACTGAGGAGGCTGTTGACCTCCTGAGATCCATCTCTGTAAGGCAGTCAACCATAGTGAATGCCATCCAGGGGCTGGCATCCCAGATGGAGCAATGCAATGCCTACCTAAAGGGCATTCACGTTGGTTTGGCTGGCCAACAGAGATCGTTTCAAGCTCTGGCCTCCTCTTTGACAGCAGCCAGTGTCCCTAGGTCCTCTGTCCCCCCTCCAACTACCTGCACCCAATCCCAGAGCCCTCTCCCCGACCCATCCCAAGCACACAATCAAGCAAGCATGCACCCAAGTCAACAGACAGGACTCACAAAGACAAGCACAAGCACCACAGATCACACCACAAGCATACACACAGCCAAAACACAGAAGAAACACACAACAGAAGCCAGTGCCTCCACTGTCTCCCCCTCCACCTCCTCCACATTGACCTGGGTCAAAGTGCCCACCGTGGGTATCTGCTCATGCAAGACCTGAGCAAAATCACAAGTTAAGGCCAATTATGATGGAGCATGGTTTGGATACACAAGGTGGTTTGGGCCTTGTCTCAGCTTACCTTCAAACTAATAAGAACATTTGATGAAAAGTTCTCTAGAAGGTAAAGTTCATTTGGGCAAGGTAGATGGGGTATCAGAGGAGGATAGGTTGACATTGGGGAGCTGCTGGATGAAGTTTCAGTCAAGAAATCCATGTCTGGACTTTGTCAGAAGTCAAAGGTCTCTAGTGAGACAAAGCTACAGGCTATAATCATCGAGGTTTCCCGGAGGCCAGTTACCCTTTCCAAGACGTCGTGATGAACAGGATTTGCTCCTGCAGAGTAGAATGTAGTAGGAGCTATCTTGAAGTCAGGCCGACTGGCAATGCAGGTGGGTCCTGCTCTCTTATTGGTTGTCAGGCCATGTTTTAGTGAAAAGATTTCAAAGTCCAAGGTTTCAGGCTTTGGCTTTAGAAGCACCTTTTGCAATATTTCCAAGGGTATGGGACTGGTTAAGACTTACTCTAGTCGGGGCCAGGTGCAGGGTAAAAGTACTCTGGAGCTTGTTTTGTCCCTGTAGCTCACACAGGAGGCCAGCCAACTGGCCCTTACAGTCACTGGTAGTCCTGGGATTAAGAAGCAAGACAGACCTCAAGTAGCAAGGCAGTCCTCTAACGTACAAAGCAGGCCTCAAAGAGCAAAGCAGTTCTCAGAAATACAAGGCAGTCCCTCTGAGGTCTTCTGCAGGTCCAGACGTGTACTGAAGAGTGTGAGAGGAGGCATTTTTTTGTATGGTTAGCCACCACTTTTTGCCTGAAGTTGATGTATTCTAGAAGTTGGTATTGCTCAGGGCCCCTGCTAACTAGGTACACTTGCCCAGAGCTCTTTCCCTAAATTTGTTGTGATGCTTTGCACAATTGGATACACTCTTACATTTCCCTGTAAGACCCTAGAAAAATGGGTACCCCAGTACCCACGGCATGAGATAGTAGGAGTAGGCCCCTGCAGGCAGCAGCACTGATTGTGCCACCCTCTAGGCTTTAGCCTTGCACCCAGTTCCCCCAGCACTGCCAGTGCAGGCTGAGTGTACAGAGGCAAACCTAAAAAGTCATACTCGACAAGGCACCCTCCCTGGGTACCCTGTCCATCCTACAGTACATATTTTACGGGTAAGTCACCCCCCTAGAAGGCAGGGTGTACCATACTATATGTGAGGGCATAATTGCACAAGCAATATGCCCCCACTGTGTCCTTGCCAGACCTGGGACATGGTGAGTGAGCAGAGCAGCCATTTTAAGTTCATGTGCTGGACACTGGTCAAGCATGGGTTCCCCAGCTACATGATGGCCACTCTGTACCCTGGGTTGTTTGGTATCAAACAACTCAGAATATTAAATCCAAACTGGTACCAGTGCTGGATTTAACCCTAAATGTACGCGGGGTCACCTTAGTGGTATCCCCTGCAAAAACTAACTCTAACTGACATAGTTGCTGGAAGGTTCCGTCCAGCCTGCCACTCCAGACGGGAAATATACACACCCGGGGCAGAGACATGGCTGTCTGGTTTGTAAGACAATGCCCTTCCTGGGTGGAGCAGCTAACATCCCCTCCCTCAGGAATTTGCAACACCCTGACGGTAAGCTTCAAAGGGCTACCGACCCTGAAACTTGAGCCCCCAGGCCTGCTGCTAGCAGCAGATGGCTTCCCCTTCTGCAAACCCCCACTTTTGGTGGGAGCAAAAGTGGGAACCCAGACAAAGTGTAGGAGGAGTGGCCTCACTGAACATGCAACACCCCTAGGGGCTTACAGGTGAAGTGGACCTTCCACCTCAGTTTTCTCCATGTTTGATGGTAGGAAAATATCCAATAAGGTTTATGGAAGTGTCCTTTCCCACAGGAATTGGTCACTGTACTGGGTGTAGCCACCCAAGGGTAAGTGTCCCATTGGACACTACCAGCTTTCCCCTAAAACGCCCACTAAACTCAGTATTTAGTGGGCTCCCCTAGACCAAGAAATTATATTCACCTGGAAGAACAGAAGACAGCACCAAAGAACCCAACAGGACGAGAACAGAGGACCTGCTGCACCAGAAGAGGCTTTAAGACCCCTGCTTGAGGCACCAGAGTCTTGACAATCACCACTGCGGAGAAGCTGACCACTGGACAGACCTCAAAAGACCCTGAGGACCTCCAGGCTTTGCAAATAGCCCAGGAATACCCTCCTGAGTGGAGGCGCTACTCAAGAAACTACAGGAACCTGCAAACCAGTGAGGGACACTTTACAGACTGGACAATTTCTCCATAACCGGATGTTGCAGCTGGACCTAATGATACACCTACCACAGCCCAGATGAAACATGCAAGTGTGCCCAGTTTCTTGGCACAGCGCCCTCACGTGGCCGAGTTGTGGCTATACCCCAGGTACTAACCAGTGCATGTCAGACATCACCAACAACAGATCCCCCAGAGCTGCAACTGGACCAGGAGGAAGCCCCAGTCAAGGGACTTCAGTGACACCCGAGACCTCCCACCAGAGCACCTGCAACATCCTGTGAGACCCCCAAGAAGAAGACTCACCTCCAGCTCCAAAGAGTCTCTTTGCAGCCTGAATCCAAGACCTCCAAAAGGCCCTGCACCTGGCCACCCTGAGAGTTGCATCAAGGGATTTGTTGTGTGCCCTAGGTTCCCAACCCCTTGTGACCTCAACAACCCAAAGGGACCCTAAGCACCCACCTTAAACTTGCAAACAAGCTCCTTTTCCAAGTGGCCCGTCCAGGTGGTCCTGTGACTGTGCCAAGAGGTTTTCCAAAGCTGCTCCCTTTCGGAACCGGAAGCCACCCAAGGCTCTCCAGCTGGCATAGTGTGCCCATCAACCACTCCAGCAACCCTGCAAGAGAAGACACTGGTAACCCAACTGTACGATTTTTAATGCATTTTTAAAGGTGCATTGATTCTAATGGTGCGTAATTACGCACAGTAAGACTAACTTTATTAAAACTTCCAAAAGTTATATCTCAAAAAGTACTTAACGTATTCTAAAGATTTTGGTCTTACAATTTATATAAAAGTCTGAAGTATTTTTATAAATTCTTGTCTCGAGTTATTCATTGAGTGTGTGTGGTGCATGATTGGATTTGAGAGTACAGCAAATGCTTGGCACATCTCCTGGATCAGCCTAACTGCTCGACCAGCTACCCTAAAAATTGGAGCATTAGATGGTCTAATTTTTTTCTCTAGAAACCAACATGTGGTTGCCCGGATCATCTGCATAGTGTGCTCCATTTTGCACACTGCATAGAGGGCCAGCCTCCTACAAAGAGTTGGTCTGAAAGTCCAATATTTGGACCTGGTGCAAACTTCTAGCCTACCCACATCTATTTCTGGAAATGTACTTCCTTCCATTGGGTGGGTCTAGGGTGACAAAAAAGTATTTTGTCAGGTTTCTTTGTGAGTATGCTGGAGGCAGCCCTTTAAAATATAAGTGGGACAGAGAGCAGCTCTGCCTAACCAGCCTTTTGTCTCACTGTCTGGGAGGAATACACAAAGGCCAACTACCAGATATCCAGTCATGTGACCCTGGCTACATGCATAAAATTGTTTGGAGAAATAAATGCCAACTTTCTAAAAGTGGTGTTTTCAGAACAGTGGCTTAAAATTCAACTTTACACATAAAACTGATTTTAAATCACAATTATCTTAAGGACAAACATGACATGTCTACTTGTTCCCAACCAAATGTTAGTAGCTATTAAGTGTAATAGGGTAACCCAATGTTATCCTAAGTGGGAGTAGTCTTCACAGTAGTGAAAAACAAATATGGGAGTCTTTCACTACCAGAACATGTCAAACTTAAAAATACACGTCCTATCTTCTATATGCACCCTGCCCTATGGGATGGTTAGGGCTCAACATAGAGAAGACTTATATGTAGTAAAAATTGAGATTTAGACTTGGCAAAAGGTTTATTTTTTCTAGTCAAATTGGCAGTTTAAAGCATCACACAGGCTGAAGTGGCAGGCCTGAGATATGCTGCAAAGGGCTAATAAGCGAGTGTTACAAGAAGTGCTGCAGTCCCATCAGTAACAATTAATGTACAGCCCCTAAGTAGGGACTTAAACGTAAATTAAATGTTTCAATTGGGTCTAGGCTGATTCTATCATGTTTTAAAGAATGTGCACAATCACTTTGCCACTGATTAGTAGTGGTAAAATGCATAGAGTTCCAATGCTAACAAATTTTATCAAACAGGAGGGGAGAAAGCAAACGTTTGGCGGAAGACCACACCAAAGGCTGTCAGGTCTACCAGCCGTCATTTTCAAAGCACTTCTCACTCACCCTGAGGTTTCAAACCTTCTCATTTTCATAATGTATATAGTTACCCTTTCTGTTTTCTCCTTCTCCAATCTGTTTTTTTCATTCCTACTCATCTTCAAACTCATGAAAACATCCTAGTTTTATAAGATATCCATCAACCAGAATAAAGGCTATATTAAAGAAAGCGTTTTTATAGACCAGACCTGTCTCAGACCATATCCCTAATCTTGAGCATAGAAGCCATGACCTTCCATCAAGTAAACTCCTACCATGCAAATAAAGCTGGGTGTCCCCAAGATGCTATCTTCCCCCTTCCAAGACACACAACAGTGAAAGTTCAGTCCATTACCTGAAGCATCCAACACATCATCCATTTTCATTTAAGTGGTGCTTCTGCTCCTTCTACACTGTCTTCATCTAACAAGATGCCCTTTATGCATTAACAAACTGCATCACTCTCCAATCAAAGCATTTGAGTATGATGCCAATTAATTAAATCATTAAAGTGTAAACGTTTTACCTTTGGCGCTTTGCTTTCTTCCAAAAATGTATTCCTTTCCACATACCCTCTTGAATCAATACCAATGAAAGAACAGTTTTTTCTGCTCAGATTTAGAACTAGGCTTTTGATGTGGAAAGTGTGAAACTGGATCTTCATAGGACAAAGGTAATAACATTAACAACTTCACTGACTCCAGCAACACTCAAGAATATGTAAAACTTTGGTGGTGGGGGGGCTAGGTGTGTCTATAGAGAGGTATTTTATTGTTTTGTAAACCTTGAATAATGTCTAATGTCTTGATTGGTCTGCACCACCCAGAATAGTTTACACTGATCAGCAAAACAGGTTACTGTCCTTCGAGCTACTATCTACTAAGGTACATAGACCACAGGCCTCCAGCAGACCTGTGCCAACTGCAAGAATTCAAAGGCATCAACCTGACAACCTCTCCTAACATTCCAGTCCACTTCATTATCATGCAGCATGTTGCCTTACATACCATGCAAAGGTTGCATCAGACCAAAACTTGGATTACGTCACAGGATGCGGGTAAGCCAATTGACTTGTACCCTGGGATTCCTGGCTACCTCTTTGAAAGGTTTCAGCACTTCCTGAATGCATGAGCCATAAATAAATGTTCATCTATGAATGCACAACTACATCTCTCCAGTTATGCAAGCTATCTACTTACTGTCTATTGCCAGATCCATTCGGGGCTCTCTATATCACCCACTGAGTCCTCACTGATGTTAGCATATACTTTCTGCAACTGAAATTCAGACATACCCCTAAACAAGGATGCTCCTATCCATACTACACATATTTCTAACTTCTACTATTTCAAAAAGCTTCCATCAACAGAACTTCCTTCTCAGTCAAGACAATTAGACTTTAGAATTCACTGCCAGCAAAAACAAGGATCATTCAAGACCTTTATGAATTCCAGAAGGTAGTAAAAACATGGCAGTGTAGAATCCAAAGGTACATGTCTGCAAGTCAAACTCTGTGCATCTCACACTTCTATGCATGTGTATTCACAGTATGCGTATGTACAGCTAAACCTTTGCTGCAGTATTACTGGGACATTCCTCTAGAACTTACCTATGCCACTTAATGCTGTATGAACATACCATGGAAAAACATAGCCCATCAATCAGGCACAACAAGCAGGGCAATCCTGCACTTAAGCACTCAGAAGAAGGTACACATTTGAAACTGCACCTCTCTCTTATTCCCCTCAGTTTAAGCAGTACCCCAGTTTAGCTGCAAAATTCTCAGAGTAAACTTCCAAACCTCTTGCACAGAGGTCAACCCTTCTCACTTAGGTCAAATTATGATGCTATGCTTGGCCATCCATACAAAACGCATTTGGTAGCCTCTAAACTAACCACCCTTTAGTGCTTCAGGCCTTGTTTATGAGTATAAAGCACTAACCAAATGCTAAGAAGCTACGAAATGCTGAGAAGCTTTTTTTTTTGTGAGTACAAAGTTGAGGTTAGGAGAGTTGTGCAGAATACTACACCAATACTATACTATCCGGCACAAGCAGTTCTAAAAAGGTGCTTGAGGTTTTTCATAATCGTACCCACCCTGAATGTGCTATGCAGGGTGTCACCCCTTTCACAGTAACTCTGTGATGATCTTGTCGATTATTTTGATAACAATATCTGTAAGATCTCAAAGGCTCTCAGTCCCAGAATACAGTCGCTACTCTGATTACTTTCCCTACCATGAAAGACCCGACTGTACCTAGAAGAAGTAATCCCCAAGTAGACAGCTGTGTATGCAACAGTCCTGATAAGCCCCTAACCAGCGAGACTATGCGGAGGATCAGGAAAACAGATTTGAGCTGTTTGAGTCCATTTCAGAGGAACACTTTCAATCCTTAGTCGGACTGATTTTGTCAGGATCCCCCCTGGACCCTATACCACTCAGGGTCTAGAAAGAGTCGGGAGATGAGCTTGCTCTCCTCACATTGTGAATATGTAATCAGTCTTTAGAGGCTGGGGTGGTCCCCCAAATTTGGAGTGGGAAAGGGACATTGTTACCCCACTGTTGATAAAACCTACAGCAGACCCCTCAGTGTGAGTAACTTCAGGCCCGCATCGCTGCTCCCCTTCCACATAAAAATTCTGGAGCCATATGTGAGTAAAACCTTCTCCTGATATTTGGAAAAACAGTCGCTCCTAGAGGAGGAACAATTTGGGTTTAGACCAGGACATGGAACTGAGTCGGCTTTACTGGTCACCTTGGATGAGATGAGATAATATAAGAGTAGATAAGTACCACCCGACAATGTTGGTTATGTTAGATCTGTTGGTGGCCTTTGACACGGTCAACCATAAAACTCATCTTGAGAGGCTAGCCAAAAGTGGGGTAGGAGGCTTGGTCTTGAAGTAGATGGAATCTTATTTAGCTGACTGATCTCAGGCCGTTGCCTTGCCCCCTTATTGCTCTCAGTCTAAAAGCTTATGGTCATGAGTCCCCCAGAGTTTGCTTTGAGCCCAGTCCTATTCAATGTATACCTGAGACCACTGATTTTATTGGTAAAAGCTTATTATTACGCTAGTCAACTACGCATACAACACACAGTTGATCCTTTCTTTGAATGATAAACAACTAGATCATGTTGAAAACTTTCGGAGTTGTATCTTAGATGTCATCAAGTGGATTAACCTAAATTCCCTTAGGTTAAACAGGGACAAAGCAGGATTTTTTTGAGATTCGGCTAATAAAATCCCATTGCAGCTTCCTCCACACTTCTTACCGACATAAGATGATTTGCTTCCTTCCAGGACAGTTCATTATCTGGGGATTTTATTTCTTGACAAGCTATACTTGGAAAGGCACGTTGCTAGGGTCGCTAACACAGTTTTTCACTGTTAAGTAACCTTAGGAAGGTGCTACCAGTCTTAGCTAATGAAGCCTGATCTACCATTATGCACAGCATCATATTGAGGAGGCTACATTAATATAATGCCCTACTGCTCGGTGCCCCAGATTCATTGATTAGTAAACTACGTAAAGTTCAGGTAGCAGAAACCAAGCTTGTATTAAATTAAATAGATCTTACAGGTCCTCAGCTTCTAAAGCTTTAAAAAACGTCCACTGGTTCCCAATTGAACAGAGGATCGCTTTTAAAGCCATTGTATTTAAAGCCTTGCATGGACATGATCCGCTTCCATTACTGCAGAAATTGCAGCGTTACAGGCCTGGAGGATGCCTCCGCTTGAGCACTGCCTATCTACTCACTGTAAATAAGTTCAGAAAGTTCAGACGAGACAGTCACACCTTTACAATTAAGGCTTCTCGGGCCTGGTATAAGTTTCCCCCATATCTTTGGTTAATCCCAGATTCTTTACCTTTTAGGAAGGCTTTAAATACTTTTTCCTAAGTAGGTTCTGTCGTCAGTTGTTCATGCCTGTTGACTGCGGTTTCTACTCTGTTTCGCAGGATGAATTTCAAGTTAGCTCTAGCGCCAGGATGCCAGTTTTGGCAATAGCATGCGCTGTATACAATTTCTAAATAAATAAATAAAATATAGAATGACACACAGTATAATATTGTTTTAACCACCAAAAAGGTACAATTATTGAAATAAAAATATATTTTAGGGTAAATATCAGAAAATGCCACGTCAATCTATGAATAGATTTCTTAGCATCCAGGGGTGGAAAGACAACTTCCTCCACTTATTACTCAGCAAGGCATGTGAAACCAAGGATTCGTTCATCCACCCCCCATGTTGTGAGCTTCTTGCCTTACCATAATTAATGCTGCCTATTCTCCATAAACCTGGACAAGGACAGTTCTGTCCCGCCCATAGTCAATATTTTTACAGGGAGTGTGGTATTTCCATTTGGTTGTCTATTCAGCCTATCGGCACATGAAAAACCTTGTGTGAATTAAAATATGTGACCAGTTAGGGGTTTAACTCCCCTTTAATATTTCTTAGAAGGCAATTGTAATTTCATCACTCTCTGGTATTTTCACTATGACATTATTAGAATAGCCATTATGACAACATTTTGTTTTTTGTAAGCTCTATATACCTAATCAGGTGTTCAGAATAATAGGGATGTCTGAATACTACTTGATTGAAAATTCATATTGAACATAAAATACATATCTCTCTTTGAACATAAATTCCCAATCAGTCCTAAAGGCTCACTCTCTTGATCTGCATGATGCAATGTATCTTTCACTATAAATCTTAACAAACTCCACCTCGCATGTGGCCGGGCATGAGGATACTAAAGATATAAATAGCATCCAATGCAAATCTATGTCAGTAGTTTCTCCTTTTTATCCTTATAGAGACCCCAAATCAAAGAAATGTAAAGCTCTCATCTCTGGTGCGTGTGTGATGCCCGTACAGTCGTTTTCCACACATTGTATTGCCTGCATCCACACTTATAAGAAGTTGTGTCAGTCCATTACTGAGTGATTCAACAGCTGTTACTATCCTATTGTACCACATATATTGTAATCCCACATAAACAGGCTTGATATTGTCTTCTATTTCAGTTCCTGGTTTTCACTCTGTACTACACAATACGATAACTGAAATATCAACTTCTATTCCTTTTTTTCCAAATGATCTCAGACTCTTGACCCAGCACTGTTAAGCCCAGTTCAACTGGTGTAGGAAAACCTGTGATTTTACTGATGCAGCAATTCACTCCCTCCAGATTTCCACCTCCTTAGGGCACTCCCATCAAATGTGGATCAGAGTCCCTTCTTCCCCATACCCACTTTGACAGTTATAAAGGGCCTCATTTATGAGGCCCTTGTGCCTCCGGAGCATCACTTTTAGCAACACTCCAGTGATGCAATGCACTGTGCCATATTCAGAAGGCAGAGTTAAGACACTTTTTGTGGCTTAACACTGCCTTGTATATACAGCCCCTTCACACGCATCACTTAGCGTGGAAGGGGTGTGTAGAGGGTGTTGCTGTGGGCATTCCACCACAACACCTATTGCATTTAGACTCTGCCCTAGACTTATGAGGATTCGTAAACCTGAGGCAGCGCCAAAAACTAACGCCACCCCAGAGGTGGCATTAGCATGGCGCAACGAGGAGAAAACCTTTTATTTTTAAACGTTTTTGCTTTTTCCATGTGTGGTGCATTCTGCAGCACACATAGAAGGAGCAAAAAAACATTATTGATTGTTTATTTGCAGGAAGGTGTCCCTTCCTACATATAAACAATCATTAAATACCAATGATTTGCTACTTCTATGTGTGCTGCAGAACACAGCACACATAGAACTGGCGATAGCCAGCTAATTTTAGTGTCAGCTCTAGGGGAATCACAGTGTGGCCCGTATTTTCATAAATACGATGCATCCCTGCGTTTGGGACTTGATGCAGTGCAGCGCCGAGTTGCACCACTTTCTTGTAAATGTGGCCTATAGTGTACTTAATCATCATCTTATGTCTTTCAGGAAAAAGGTACAAAAACATCTCAGACCCATATTTAAAGTTTAGTGGATGGGTCGCTGCTCCTTCTTCATGGCAGAGAGTTGTTATGAGTCAGACTGCTGAATGACTATCTTCTTATTTAGGGTTTTGAGCCAGGCACCTGTCAATAACTGCTTTTGTCCCTTTCTTCCTCAGTCAGTGGTTTAATCCTCCTCTAATAGCAGGCATATGTCCACCAATGTTGGTGTAATGTAACACTATCTGCCATATCTAGAATTGGCCATCACCACGGTATGATGTATGAGCCATTATAATAGAGGATGGCAATGGTGGGCAGCAAAACGTATGGCAGATGTCAATCAAAATTAAGCAGGCAATCCATCAAACCCACCTGATATGCATTAAACATTTAGAAAAAACTGAACCTCCCATACAAAACAGGTATCCCAAACAAACAGAACCATTTACCTTCTGCAGCACAGACCTGGGCTGCTTCAAAACTGAAGCCACTAAATTCACAGGAAGGAGAACTCTCCCTTTCTAAGAATCATCTAACTGTAATAGTGTTAGAGCCAAGCCACAGTTGTTTTTGAGATCAGTAGCAGAGTTTGACTATGAGCCATTAAAAGAACATGTGAGTCAGAATAGTTGATAGCTTGCATGATGTGTCTAATGTGTAACACTCACAGGGTGACATCTGCAAAATGTGGAACAACTTGTGGTTGAGAGTTCTTTCCATCTCTCCCCAGTCTTACCAACACATTATGGAGACAAGTGGTGTTTTTCCAGCTCACTCAGCTAATTTCCATGGGAGGAGATGGTGTTGCCAATTATCGACACTCAAAGCAACATGATCATTGAAGGCAGAACAGACAATGGTAAGTACTCACTAAACACATCTTTAGATATTATGGGCTACATCTTCATTTGAGGTCTTCGTTTAAAATAGTTTCACAATTTGCATTTATACTCCAGACTTTCCTAGCTATGTGGTCTCCTTTCAGTCACAGTACACAGCATTACCAAGGTTATGTTCTCGAAGTCCACACTTCCACCATCACTACAATGTACAAAAATGCATGGTGCAAGAAAGTAGCTGTTTTTGTGTAGTCATCCCATTTGGCTCGGATTCATGTTGACGGGTTGTGAACTCCTGATACTGGGTCACTGTTCTCTCAAACATGGTAAAATTGGATACCTTATAATTAGCCTATTTGCCTTCCAAATAAGGCCATAATACACAGTGCAAGAAATGTTCCATGAGCATGGAAAATGTATAATTTTGTAGACTGCAGCACATGTTGTGTCGTGCACTAGGCTAAAGATGAAATCATGGCTTCTGGCCTACCTGGGTAGCCTGACTTCTACAGATTTTAAACTTAAAGGAAAACTTGTCAAATAACCCCTTTTGCCAGAAATGAACCCTAGATTTAAATATTAAGGCCATTATTATGACCCTGGCGGTGAGTGATGAAGTGGCGGTAGTACAGCCAACAGGATGGCGGTAATTACTGCCAAATAATGACCATGGGGGTGAGAACTCCCATAGACAGCCAATGTACCACACCATCCACCAGGGCAGAAACACCATGCACACCGGCGGTCGCCATCAACAGCCAGGCGGGAGACAAAGTACCGCCCACCATATTAAGACCCTACAATCTACCACGTTTTCCGGGGTGGTACCAACGCCATGAAAAGCCTGGCAGAAACACATCACAGAAGAGAAAAGACTCTCCATCGGGGACACAGGGAAGAACAACGCCGCCATGGAACCCGAACTGCAAGTTTTTCAGATGATCCTCTACGTTATGCTCCACCTGGAACACCAACGCTGACAAAGACAACGCTGAGTACAGCCGCCTAACACACAAGAGAGGGAGGGAAGAAAACCAGAGTGACACACAAGCGCACAACACACACCAGACACACACAATAAATCCGTCTAGCTTCACACGAAAAACAATTTGCACCCGATACACGCCAGAATAATTCATGGACAACAGGAATGCACCAAGGTGAATGTGTTAATATCTACAGCTAATAAATAAACCAATTGTCTGTGAAACAGATATATGCACATGTACACAAAGGGACACTTCCCAGTCCAATGTTCAAAGGGTCCACATGGCCACAGGGCACAGTACAAGGCACATCTCGAATTCTTACTTCATCCGGATAGAACTCTGCACGGGCATCAGTTTGCAAGTGGGCAGGCACCTCAGGGGGATGGGTGGGGGGCCTCAGTCGAAGTCGGGAACAAGCCCACTGGTTCTAGAGGGGGCTCCATGCCCATTTCTCTCTGCTTGGAAGTGGAAGGCCACAGTCTCTGGAGTGGGTGACTTTCCCACTGGTTCTGGAGGGGGCTCCATGCCCATTTCTCTCTGCTGGGGGGTGCAAGGCCACAGTCTCTGGAGTGGGTGACTTTACCACTGGTTCTGGAGGGGGCTCCATGCCCATTTCTCTCTGCTGGGGGGTGCAAGGCCACAGTCTCAGGAGTGGGTGACTTTCACATTGGTTCTGGAAGGGGCTCCATGCCCAGTTCACTGTCCTGGGGAGTGCAAGGCAACAGTCTCTGGAGCGGGTGACTTTCCCACTGGTTCTGGAGGGGGCTCCATGCCCATTTCTCTCTGCTGGGAAGTGCAAGGCCATAGTCTCTGGAGTGGGTGACTTTCCCACTGGTTCTAGAGTGGGCTCCATGCCCATTTCTCTCTACTGTGGAGTGCAAGGCCACAGTCTCTGGAGTGGGTGACTTTCCCACTGGTTCTGGAGGGGGCCCCTCATACAGCATCCCCTGGAGGGTGGCCCAGATGGCTTCTGCTGGTGGTGATGGCTGTACTGTGGTGGCAGATGGAGGTGCCTCCTGGGCAGCCTCTGCAGGTGGTGGTGGCTGCAGTGTGGTGGCAGATGGAGGTGCATCCTGGGCAGCCTCTGCAGGTGGTGATGGCTGCACTGTGGTGGCAGATGGAGGTGCCTTCGGGAAGCTGCTGCAGGTGGTCATAGCTGCAGTGGGTTGACAGATAGAGGTGCCTCCTGGGCAGCGTCTGCAGGTGGTGATGGCTGCAGTGTGGTGGCAGATAGAGGTGTCTCCTGGGAGGCCTCTGCAGGTGGTGATGGCTGCACTGTGGTGGCAGATGGAGGTGACTCCTGGGCTGCCTCTGCAGGTGGTGATGGGTGCACTTCCTCAGCTTGCGGTGGGGTCCCGTGACCACTGGTGGGGGTGGAGGTGTCTCCCTGACAACCTCCGCTGGAGTAGAGGGCTCTGTCTTCTCCATGACACGGGGAATGGTATCCTTACCCTTCCTGGCAGGGGTTGAATGCTTCTTGCCCTTTATGGCAGGTTGTACGTGTTCCTTAGCCTTCCGGGCAGGAACCGAGGACTTCTTCCCCTTCAAAGCAGGAGGTGCAGGATTCTTCCCCTTCTTGGCTGGAGGTGCAGGCTCCTTCCCCTTCTTGGCTGGAGGTGTGGGATCCTTCACCTTAATGGCTGGTGGAGTGGGATCCTTCACTGACTTCCCACCACAACTAGGTGGTGCCACCACTGGCCGCGTGGACTGTTTGGCTGAGACAGGGGGAGGGAAGAGGTCAAGTTGGGAAAGGATAAGTTTGTTAGGGATGGTGGGGCAGAGGAGGGAGGAGTGATGGGAGTGGAGGTTGAGGGAGTGGTTGTAGGAAGTGTATGTCTGCTGGATTTGGGTGCAGGTGCATGG
This sequence comes from Pleurodeles waltl, assembly GCF_031143425.1. Taxonomy (NCBI): domain Eukaryota; kingdom Metazoa; phylum Chordata; class Amphibia; order Caudata; family Salamandridae; genus Pleurodeles; species Pleurodeles waltl. The sequence goes on from NC_090444.1 coordinate 1,221,070,691, forward strand.
GCAGTATGCTGATGTGAGGTGTGTAAGTGCTTGTGTTTGTGTCATTTTGGAGGGGGGACAGACAGGGTGGGAGAGGACACAGGGGATGCGTGCATGGATGTTGTGGAGGTGTCTGCTAGTGAGGTGTGTGTATTGCTTGGTGTTGTAATGCTGGTGGTGGATGTTGGTGCAGTGCATGCAGTTGTGAGTGTGTACGTGACTGGGAGGGAGATGGAGGAGGAGGAGGAGGGGTCGACAGCGGAGGCCGTAGATTTTGTGTCTTCAACTGTCTGGTGTTTGTGTGAGTGCTTGTGGCATGAAGTGTGGGGCCTGTGTTTGCCTGTGCCTCTCTTGGATGTTGTCTTGTGTGCATGTCGTCAGAATGTGTGCCTGGGATGGCTTGGGGTTGAGGAGACTGGGACTGGGAAGTGGTAGTTGGAGGGGGGACGGTAGAAACAGGGACAATGGCTGTCATCAGAGAGGAGGCCAGAGCCTGAATCGATCTCTGTTGGGCCGCCAATCCACTGTGAATGCCCTCCAGGAATCCATTGCATTTCTGCATTTGGGATGCCAGACCCTGGATGGCATTTACAATGGTTGATTGCCCTACAAAGATGGATCTAAGGGGGTCAATAGCCTCCTCACTCAGGGCAGTAGGGCTCACTGGGGCAGGGCCTGAGGTGCCTGGGGCGAAGGAGATGCCCACCCTCCTGGGTGAGTGGGCACGGGAAACTCGCTGAGGGGCTACTGGGAGGGGAGTGCTGGTACGGGGTGGCAGCTGTACTTCCAGCTTGGGTGGTCACAGAGGTGGAGGTATCTGAGTCTGTGTTGCCACCTCCTGTCTCCCCCGCGGTGCTCCCCTTGCCCTCCGTCCCACTGGTTCCCTTGGCGTCAGTGACCTGCTGGGTCCTGTGGGATGCAGCTCCCTCTGTCGCCGGTGCCCCTGCTCCTCTGACAGATGATGCTAATGCACACAAGGACAGGATGACAGAACTAATAAGGGGGGAGAGAGACAAAGGAAACAATGGGTCAATGACTGCACCAACACCACAGTTGTCATACACAGCACCATCACACACAAGGATCAGGCTTAAGCACTATGCATTGCACTGCCAGTGATATGGCTAGATGCTAAGGCAAAATGAGGGCCACACACCCCCAACTGCACCCCTCCTGGCACCTACGAAGCTCTGCCTGAAATAGAATGCTAACAAGCTAGATTACCTGCATTTGCTATACACCCATTACTCTAGAGTCGACCCACACTGCAATGTCTGGCCTGGCCTTAGGGGCACCCACTAACTCACATCCACCACCCAGATCCCACCCCACCTGCCAAATATTTGGAATGATACCCACTGTACTCACTCCCTTGTGGCTGCTGTGATGCCCTCAAGTGCCCATCCAGCTCAGGGTAGGGCACCGCCAATATGCAAGCCATCAGGGGGGGTCAGGTTTCGAAAGGCACCCCTTACTCGTTGGGAGGCCTTTCCCGCTCGGCCTCCGCGGTCTCCCAGGCCCAGCTTCTCAGGTCCTCCCACCGTTTCCGGCGGCGGGTGCTCCGCCTGCTATAGACCTCTAGAGTCCACACATCCTTGGCGATGGCACGCCATAATCCCTTCTTTTGATGGGCACTGACCTGCAGAGGCAATGCAGACAGGAAAACACCATTAAACAACCAGTCCAGCCTGTCACACAAATGGCCCACCATACCCGTTTCCATCACCATTGACACACACATCGCCCAGAGCACACCATGTACACCACCACAAGACATTCCTCCCAGCCCCCAATGACACGATGCTTGAACACACATCTCCATGCATCCTTCCCATATGCATCGTGCCCAATGTGTACTCAACTGTTGGTCCTGAGGCCCATACAGCAGTCCGTACTGGGGTAGGACCACATCCACCAGTCGCTCCAACTCCTCCAAAGTGAAGGTAGGGGCCCTTTCCCCGGTCACCCGGCCCATGGTAGATTTCAGACACAGGTCATAGCAGCACACGCAGTGTAAGTGTTCTCCTGTTGAAGGTCAGGAAACAAGTGAGGAATCAGATAGAAAATGGCGGTCACGTCCGCGGCAGTGTACACTGTCACTGCCAGCACACATCCCCATTGGTCATGTACTCCACAGAGCCCCATATTATCCAATGAACAATTGCACTGCGGTGCAAGACTGCCTTCCGCCACGACGCACAACATCAGCCGAATTAACTCACTTCTACCTGTCCCTACATACAGGACAGGCGGTCGCCATTTCAGGGGGGACAGCGGTCATATCAACATTAACTGCGTAACAGATTAGATTGACTCATACCTCGCCATTAACACTGTCCCATTACATATGTGCACCAAGTACACTGAAATTGTGGTTCCATTGTTTCAATTGTGACAGCCTACTCACTCTTGTGTCCCTTAGATACCTACTGCTGCCCATTAATAGGAGGTGGAAACATAACCCTGTGTACAGACCCCTTGTGGACTTGGCTACACTGGAGGACAAGCACATTTTCCTCACCTATAGACTGAACAGGGCCACAATCACAGAGCTGTGTGCCCAATTGGAGCTAGACCTGATCTCATCTATCCGTCATCCGACTAGGATTCCCCCCTCTTGTGCATGTGCTATCAGTGCTCCATTTCCTGGCAACTGGTTCTTTCCAAGTGACAGTGGGCTTGGCAGCAGGACTGTCACAGCCAATGTTCTCAATTGCGCTTGCAAGAGTGTTGTCTGCCCTGGTAAAACACATGTGCAGCTACATTTCTTTCCCCCAGGTGGAAGATTTGGCCACTGTGAAGGCCGGATTCTATGTAATGGGACATAGCCCCAATATTATTGGGCCGATCAACGGGACACATATTGCGTTTTCCCCCCCCACCAGAATGAACAGGTGTTCAGGAATCGTAAGAGTTTCCACTCACTGAATGTGCAGATGGTGTGCCTGGTGGACCAGTGAATCCCCCACGTCAATGCTAAGTATCCTGGGTTGGTGCATGATGCCTTTGTTCTGAGGAACAGCAGCAGCCCCAGTGTGATGGCACAACTACAGAGGCACAGGGTGTGGCTAATAGGTGAGCCTTGGTCCCCACCTACTGTATATTAGTTTATGTCTTCAGGTGTTCCCCCATAGGACTGTGTGAGGCTAAATGTGGTCCCTCAGTACTTGCAGGTGACTCTGGCTACCCAAACCTATCGTGGCTGCTGACCCTTGTGAGGAATACCTGGACATGGGCTGAAGAACGTTATAATGAGGCACATGGTCGAACCAGATGGATCATCAAGAGGACCTTCGGGCTCCTGAAGGCCAGGTTCAGGTGTCTCCATCTGATAGGTGGATCCCTGTGCTACTCACCCGAGGAGGTCTGCCAGATAGTAGTGGCATGCTGCATGTTGCACAACCTGGCCCTCAGACGCCATGTACCTTTTCTGCAGGAGAAGGGACTGGAGATGCCCCTATGGCAACAGTAGACCCTGAGGACAGTGAGGATGAAGAGGATGAGGATGAGGATCACAGAACATCAGTTATCCGTCAATACTTCCAATGACACACAGGTGAGGCAGAGCAACTGCACCTTCCTATGACTATTGGTGTATTCTGTGAAGCTATAGCATGATGGCATTAACTTCCTTTGCATCTCAACTTACTGTCACCTATGGCTTGTCATTTTATAGATGTTGGTGATATAACAACTGTGTACTGATGTGCTGACTACAGCCAGCTACAGGTCATTATTTCAGTGCTCTCACAGTGTACAGCTCATTTGCAGCTAATGTTACTGTTTTCATAAATGCTCATTTTCAATACTTAAAACACTAGTAGTCAAGTTGTGTTCAAGAGTGTTTATTGTAGTTCTAAGAAATTGAAGGGAAAGTGCAATGGAATGAGGTGATGATGGAGGAAAGTCCAGGGTATTGTTACAGTCTGTTTGTAGCACAGGTGCAGTGTCCAAGTGGCCATAGTAAGGGGAGCAAAGGCAATTCAAAGTGGACAAGGTGACAGTGTGGGACACAAGGGGGACAATCAGGAGAGTCTCATTTCCTGGTGCTGGTCTTGGCAAGTGTCTCTGGCTTCTGTCTGGTTCGCAGGGAACGTTTGTGGGGTGGTTCACCTTCTGCAGGGGGTGGGGTGCTGGTGGCCTGTGGTTCCCGTGGTGGGGCCTCGTGTCCACTAGCTGCAGTGGAAGTGGAGGGCTGGTCAATGGACTGGTTAGTGGTAGGGGCCCGCTGCTGTGCTGTTGCCTCCCTCATGATATTGGCCATGTCTGCCAGCACCCCTGCTATGGAGATCAGGGTGGTGTTAATGACCTACAAGTCCTCCCTGATTCCCTGATACTGTCCCTCCTGCAGCTGCCTGTTCTCCTCCACGTTGTCAAAGATCTGGCCCATCATGTCCTGGTAATGTTGGTAGGCTCCCAGGATCTCGGAGAATGCCTCCTGGAGAGTTGGTTCCCTGGTCCTGTCCTCCCCCTGGTGCACAGCAGGCCTCCCAGTGTCCCTGTTGCCCTGTGCCTGTGTCCCCTGAACGGTGTGCCCACTGCCACTGACCCCAGGTCGATGACTGTCATGGGAATGAAGTGTGGACTGAGGTCCCTATACAGGTGGGCACACTGCTGATTGATGTGTCCTGGGGACAGAGGTGTGGGTACGCTAGGTGGGTGCTGTGATGTTGGATACTGATAGGGAAGGCTCCCTGGTTGACTGTGAGTGGGCTTGGGTGACAGGCTTTCCAGTGGTCCCTGGTAGGTCATCCAGATCCTGAAGTCCAGTTACTGTCATCACTGGGGGCATCTTCTATTGGGGGACTGGATATTCGTGGCACCTCCTCTCCGCTGACATTGGCTGGGGTGCCTGTGGGACGTAAGTGATATATTTTGCTTCATGTGTGTGACATATTGTACATCCCTGGCTTCCCCTCTATCGCTGGTGTTCCCTGCCACCTTTTGCTTGTGTATAGTGATGTATTGTGTGATTGTTAGTTTCCCTATGCTGTGCGTGCTTTTGTGATGAGTGTCCATGCAGGGCTGAGAGGGCTGACCATGCATTGGTATAGCATGCAGGGCTTGGCATTATGATTAGTCATATGTGTAGGTGCAGTATGTGAGATCTGGTGGAGTGATGGGAGTGAGGGTGAGGGTGTGAGATGATATACAGGTATGGGGGGGGATAAGTTGTAAATATTGACTTACCAGTGCCCAGTCCTACGACTACTCCAATGAGTCCCTCAGGATGCAGTAATGCCAAGACTTGCTCCTCCCATGCTGTGAGCTGTGGGGGAGGAGATGGGGGCCCACCACCAGTCCTCTGTATGGTGAGCTGGTACCTTGCTGCTATGGAACATAACTTCCCCCATCGGTCGTTCCACCTCTTACTTATGTCATCCCTTGTTCTTGGATGTTGTCCCACGGCATTCACCCTGTCCACGGTTCTCCGCCATAGCTCCATCTTCCTGGCCATGGATATCTGCTTTACCTGAGCTGAACAGCTGTGGCTCTACCCTGACAAATTCCTCCACCAGGACCTTTAACTCCTCATCAGTGAAACAGGGGTGTCTTTTGGGGGATATGGGTGTTGTGTGGTGTGCGTTGGTGAGAGTGTGTTGAGTAATGTGGTGGGGTGTGTGAAGTGGGGTGCTTGAGGGATGTATGTGTGTAAGTGGTGTGTGTGTTTAATTGTCACAGTGGTCTTGGTGTCAGTCCGGTGACAATGATTTATAATCATAAAGGGTTGTGGGTAATGTGGGTGGGTGTTTTATAGTGCTGTGGATGGGTGGGTGTGTGTGGTGTGTGTATGAGTGTCAGATGTGTGTCTTTAGTATTGGGCAATGTGGTGTTGTTTTGTATGTGGATGTCCATTCTGAGCGCGGCGGTATTTACCGCCAATGGATTACCACCGTTGAATGTCCACCGTGGTGATTCGTGGGTCATAATATGATCGGCGTTGTTTTGTTGGTGTAACAGTATGGGTGTTGGGACCGCCACTGTAGCACTGACATTTGGGCTGGCAGATTTGTGTATGTGGCTGTATTCTATCGAATTGGTGTGTGTGTTTTAATATGGTGTAGGAGGCTGGCCTGGTTTCTAGAGGGTACCTTGGTTACGTACACCTTACATCAGGTCCAGTTTTCCCTTATTAGTGAAATGTAGTAGTGTTCTAGCAGATTAGGCTGATAGAGGTAGCTATAGCAGAGCAGCTTAGGCTGAAGTAGGAGGCATGCAAAGCTCCTGTAATACCACTTATAGTCACACAGTACTTTTACACAAGTAAAGACAATACTCAGTGTTACCAAAAATAAAGGTAGTACCAAAAATATCTTAGAGGCAATACTCCTTCTGGAGGTAAGTATTATACGCAATATATACACTAGACACCAAAATAAGGCAAGCAATTAGACATAGGATAGTGCAAACAATAGGAAATGCAATAGAATGCAATGGGAGAAAATAGGTCTAGGGGCAACAAAAACCATATACTAAGAAAGTGGAAAGCGAATCACGAATTCCCCCCTAGACAAGTGTAGTGTGTGCAGAATTGCTGGGAGAGGAAGATTACAGTAAAGGTAAGTAAATTACCCCACCCCAGAGCTCAGAAAAGTAGGAGTAAAGTACTGAAAGTTTCCTTAGGGCACACTACAAGTCGTGATTAGAGCTATTACAAGAACCAACCAAGTCTGCAACAACAAATGGTGGATTCCTGGACCGGAAGACCTGCAAAGGAAGGAACCCAAGCCTGGAAGTCAAAAGAAATTACAGGAAGGACAGGAGCCCCTGCCAACCTAGAAGAGGGTGCAAAAGAAGAGTTCACGGTTGGACAAAGACTGCAGAAATGAACTCTAGGAAGACACCAGTGGGTTCCTGCATGATGCAAAGGATGTCCCACGTCGTGAAGTTGGATGTAGGCGAGTTTTGGCACTGGATTCCTCCAGCAAGCCTTGGTCCTGGCAAAGTCGCGTTTTCCGTCAAGTAGGCACTATCTGGACCCAGGAGGGACCTGGGGGCCTCAACTCTGTGTGAGGAGGAAGAGGGGGGTCTCAGCACTTCAGAGAGCCCTCAGAGCACCAGATAGCACCCATGGGAGTCCCAGGACATGGGGACAAAGGAGGTGCAATATGCAGTTGGTGCAGCACTACAAAGGAAGGTCCCACGACGCTGGAGATCAACTCAGTGATTTCTGGGGACCTGCGCCAGGATGTGCACAAAGGAAGTTAGCAAATAGTGCACAGAGGCCGCAGGAGGTGAAGAAGACGTAGTTCAAAGGGGTACTGTCATTCTGGGGGAAGGCAAGGTCTTACCGCTTCCAAATTGGGACAGCAGAACCAAGGGACAGTCTGTGTCGATGGGGTCCACCCTCTGTGTTCCAAGGAGCACCCTCGTTGCTAATAGAGGATTCCAAGAGAACCGGTCGTCGACTTAGAAGGTGCCTGCTTCAGCAGGGGAGTGACTCCATCACCCCACAGGAGATTTCTTTGGTCCTTCTGGTGCGGGGTGAAGACAGGGAGTCCTCAGGGACCCACAGTCCCTGCTCTGGCATGAAACTGGACAAAGGAAAGGGGAGTGACCACTCCACTGTCCATCAACACCCCTGGGGTGGTGCCCAGAGCTCCACCAGTGTGTCCCAGACTTCAGCCATCTTGTTTTCCAATGTGGGGACACTCTGGAGGCCTCTGAGTGGCCAGTGCCAGCAGGTGACATCAGAGAACCCTCCTAATAGGTCTATACCTGATAAGGTAGCCAATCCCCCTCTCAGGGCTATTTAGGGTCTCTCCTGTGGGTTTCTCTTCAGATTCTGCTTGCAGATTTCCATCAGGAATCCTCTGCACCTACTTCTTCATCCTCTGACCTCGGATCGACCGCACACTGCTCCAGGAACCTCTGTAACAGTGACAACGTATCCAGAAGGGCTACTTTTCCTCTGCAACTTCATCTCCAGCCAGCAATTGCAACAGTTTCCATGGTGTTCATGGTTTGGGGACTCCCTGTCTTCACCCTGCACCCTGCACCAGAAGGACTGAAGATATCTCCCATGGAGTGACCAAGTCACTTCCCTGCTCCAGCAGGCACCTTCTAAGTCGACGACTGGTTCTCTTGTACTCCTCTCCTGGCGACGTGCGTTATCCTTGGAACACAGGTGGTTGACCCCTTCGACACACACTGTCCTAAGGTCCTGCTGTCCAAATTTGGAGGAGGTAAGAGCTTGCCTTCCCTGTTTGCAACAGTAACCCTGTGCACTTCCTGAGGCCTCTGTGCACTATTTGCAAGAATCCTTCGTGCAAAGCCTGGGCCAGGTCCCCAGCACTCTATCCTGTGACGCTCACCTTCTTTTGTAGTGCTGCAGCAACCGCAATTTGCACCTTCTTTGTCCCCATGTCCTGGGACCTCTGTGGGTGCTGCCTGGTCATCTGTTGGCTCCATCCAATGTTGGGAGCCCCTTCTGCCTCCTCACTCTGAGTTGAGGCCCCCAAGTCGCTCCTCGGTCCAGGCAGTGCCACTTTGCCACAATCCATGACATTGCTTGAACCAAGGCTTGTTGGACGAATCCAGCGCCGAAACTCACCTGCATCCAACATCTCCACGTGGGACATACATTGCATCATGCATGAACCAGCAGCCATCTTCCCTTGGTGCATTACTGCAGTATTCTTCCAACCGGAGACTCTTCTTTTGCACCCTCTTCTAGGTTGGCAGAGGCTCCTGTCCTTCCTGGAACCTTCTCTGACTTCTGTACCTGGTCTCCTCTCTTTGCAGGGCTTCATGTCCAGGAATCCACCATTTGTTGTTTGCAGTCTTGGTTGGTTCTTGCAATACCTCTAATCTTGACTTGTAGTGTGTCATAAGGAAACTTGCAGTAATTTACTCCTACTTTCCTGGGCTCTGCTCTGGGGTATTTTACTCACATTTGCAGTATTCTTACTCTCCCAGCGATTCTCTACACACTACACTTGTCTGGGGGGTTCGTGATTTGCATTCCACTTTCTTAGTATATGGTGTGTGTTGCCCCTAGACCTTTTTTCTCCCATTGCATTCTATAGCATTTACTATTGTTTGCACTATCCTATGTCTAATTACTTACTTTATTTTGGTTTTTAGTGTATACATTATGTATAATACTTACCTCCAGAAGGAGTATTGTCTCTAAGATATTTTTGGCCTTGTGTCACTAAAATAAACTACCTTTATTTTTGGTAACACTGAGTATTGTCTTTACTTGTGTATAAGTACTGTGTAACTATAGTGGAATTGCAGGAGCTTTGCATGTCTCCTAGTTCAGCCTAAGCTGCTCTGCTACAGCTACCTCTATCAAGCTAAGCTGCTAGAACACTTCTACATCTCACTAATAGGGGATAACTGCACCTGGTATAAGGTGTAAGTACCCAAGGTACCCACTACAAACTAGGCCAGCCTCCTACAGTTACAAACCAAATCTTCTAGGTATCTATCATGATTAAGGGGCTAAGATATTTCCCTTTACTGATAGAATTGAGTTATGGGTACATTTACTGCTGCTTAGTGACTCAACTAGCTTCTCCAATTTATAAGCTTGCAGTTTTATGCTCCTAACCACGCTCTCAGTTAGGTCTGTTTAAAATCACACTGACTTAAGCCACATGATACATAATCACAAGAGTCATTTGCATAGCTTAATGCTGTAATGGGTCAGCTGGCTGATCAAGTAGGCGAATAAAGTGCTGGAGGTCTAGTGCATTAAGTGGGGTGCAAGTGGTGCCTCTCGTCTTTGAGTTTAACTGAAGGCCATAAGGCAGCAAGACTGGGAAGCATAAAGTGCTAACGTGCTAGTGCAATATGTAAGTGCAAATGGTGCCTCTTGAGTTAACATTTTACTAAGGGTCACCCAAGGATAAGTGCCTCATTGAACACTACCAGGTTCCCCCTAAAACGCCCACTAAATTCAGTATTTAGTGCAAGTAAACTGCAAAGAACCAAGAAACCAGTGAGGGACACCTCACTGAATAGTCGCTATCTCCGCGACCGGACCCAACAACACACTGATGACAGTTCCAACTGTACCAAGTTTGGTGTTGCTGCGACCCCCCAGTGGCCGAGATGGAGCAATACCCTGGGTCCTGGTGAGCTGACGTCGGACCAGGAGAAAACCAGCTCCCCCCGAGCTGACAGAGGATCAGGAGGAAGCCCAAGTCGAGGGACTTCAGGAAGACTCAGGACCTCTGACCAGAGTGCCCCTGTTGTCCTGCAAGCGACCCTCCAAGAGACTTACCTCCAGCTCCGGTGGACTTTGTTGCGCACAGCATCCAAGACCTCCAAAACGGCCTGCACCTGGTCACCCTGGGCCTTGCATCATGGGTTCTGCTGTGTACCTCAGGTCCCCCACCCCTTGTTACTTCGACACCCAAAGGGGACCCCCAAGCACCACTTTGAATTTGTAAACCAGCTCCTTTTCCAAGTGCCCCATGCAGGTGGCCCTGTGCCTGTGCCAAGAACGTTTCCAATGCTGCTCCCACCGGAACAGGGAGCTGCCTAAAGCTCTCCAGCTGGCACAAGGTGCCCACTGACCACTGTGACCACCCTGCAAAAGAAGAGACTGGTCACTCAACCATATGATTTTTAATGCATTTTAAAAAAAGTGACTGCCTATTGATTCCAATGGTGTTTAATTACACACAGAAAGACTAACTTTGCTAAAACTTTAAAAAAATATAAGAAGAAAAGTACTTAACCTATTCTAGAGATTTTGATCTTAAAATTATATAAAAGTCTGAAGTATTTTTTATAAATTCTGGTCTTGAGTTATTCATTGAATGTGTGTGGTGCATGATTAGATTTGTTAATACAGCAAATACTTAGCACATCTCCTGGATTAGCCTAACGGCTCAACCAGCTACCTTAAAAATGAGAGCATTAGGAGGTCTGATTTTCACCCCTGAAAACTAACATGTGGTTGTTCGGATCCTCTGTATAGTGTACTTGGTTTTGTACACTGCATAGAGGGCCAGCCTCCAACAGCAGCCTTCTTGGAATTCCATTTTGAATTACAGCAACACAACCTAATCTTGTGAAAGCAAGGACAAATGTCCCTAATGTGTTTGGAGGTTCCCTGTCTATATCAATGACATTTGTCAATTTCCTTTCCGGCAACATGATGCTTGACCTAGTCTATGGTAGTCATTGGTAAAGGCTTCAGCAACAGACACCCACTGCTAAACTCTTAAAATCTATATGATACCCTGTCTTCTGAAGACACTGACAAATGACCTCCAAAGTACTATTTTAGTAAATCACTTTTCATTGCAGTTCACATTTAATATGAAATTAATGCATTGAATAGTTTTGAGTGCAGATGTATTTACCATTTTCTTTGTTGACTGTACAGTTTATAGAATGATGGCCCCCTACTGTACATTTGTCTTTCCACTGAGCCGGGGTAAGTTCATATTACCAATGTGTTTTTTACAGAACATGCTTGTAAAAGGATCTATAATTAACACATTGTTCCAGGAAAGTGGATTAATGGTATTGTCACTGTCCTCCCCCATTACTGCTTTACCCTTTCTCTTCCTTTTCCTTTCGCTAGTCTGTCTCTCATACATTTAGCATTGAGATTGCTTCACTTTTTATAAGACAAAGTGCACCTAGGCAAGCTAGAGAATATAGGAGTTACATTCCCCTTTTGGCCAACCAGCCTGCAACTCATTAGTTGTAGTGATTCTGATTATTGGAGAGAGCTAGAAGGGTGAAGAGGGAGTCCATGTCAAATTCACAAGGTTTATAACTCCCTTTAATTGCCAAATTTCTGCCCAGTTTGGGTAAGAAAGAACACTCTTGATTCATTCTTGCCCAATTGACATTGATTTTTAGGAAACACATTGTAATATATATATATATATATATATATATATATATATATATATCTATATATATATCTATATATATATATATATATATATATATATATATATATATATATATATATATATATATATATATAAATAGGCTCCTTTGGGCCTTTAAACTCAAATTTGGGGCTAGGAAGCAAGAAATGCAGGCTGCACTGCAAGAGACACAGCCCTTCAATTGGGTTAATGAGAGTCTCACTTCTATGTGTATCCCAGCTCATAAATAGGCTCTTCCCAACTACGTAGGCCTTAGAAAAACCCATTGGTTAAAATCTGTAACAATCTGGTTCACCAATCCATAGCGATGTAACACAAACACCCCACCCCACAGCCCTTGCGGGCAATCTTACAAGTGGTAAAGAGGGTGGTGTTTATGGCAGTCCCGATGGCACTACCTGAGCATTTCTTTGGTGATGTTCTAAGTTCAGCATATATTTTAAAAAGTGTGTAGGGGGCAGGGTTTTAAGAAATTAGGAGCGTGACTCTAGGATTCTTATGTACTGGTATCATACTTTTTTGATTTAACTGCTTAGTCCAACCCAAAATAGCAACACAGAAGATTTTAAAGTCTTTATTAGGTTCCCCATTTTCCAGCTGGGGGTGGATAAATAATGATGACCTTTCTCTATTTTCTTCTAAGGCCTCTGTGGATGGATGTTGTGTCTTCCCTGTGGGCGCCCACACCCAATTTCAAGGCCCCTAAAAAAGAATAAGGTAAGTGTAAGCAGAAAAAAAAACACACTTGAATAAAATAATTGGATTAAGTTTGTCTTGTCTTTTCACTTTTGGTTCCTATTAGGCAGCTTTTATCTGGACTTCCACTTTTTAAATCCCATTCCTCTTGTTTAGGGAAGAAAGTTTGCCATCTTTTTGTTGTCACTTGCTCTCCTATTAGTTATAAGTGGCCCTCTTATTCCCTCCTAAATACATTGCCTTTCCAGTCTCTCTACTTTCATCCCCAGGGGCATAGCTCCTAGGGGATTTTTGGGGTGTTACACCCCACTAAAGAATGTATTCTGTAGTAGAAAGTAGGATACACACAAGTGCTTTCAGTTGGGTAATGTGATGTGTCGGTTAGTTTTTCACCCGGAATTTGTACATGCTCACACTGACAAAAAGACACACACACACCCTCCTATGTTTTGAAGGCCTTAGAAAATGTTGATTATTTGAAAAAAGGTGCGTTTTAGGTTTCCCTAACAATGTGTCCTTCCCTCTCTCTTTGCAATACCGTTTCAGCCCCATTGTGTCCTGCTTCTCATATCATGTGTTTAACAAGATGTCTCAGTGTGATTGTTGGGAAATCTGAAGCTCACGTCTCCCCCAGTCATACTGACCAAGCTACGCCCCGTTGATACCCCTTCTCTCCTGATGCTTTCAGGTCTGTTGAAAGGCTTTCTTCAGTCCTTCCTTTTAAGTGACTTTTTTACCTTGGGTTTGGTTTTTCCACCCTCTAAGTTGTGAGCCCAAGGCCATCCTGGTACACACATAGGTAGAGATGAACCTCCAGTGGGCTGTGGTAGGACTGGGACAAGGAAACGTTTGCCCTCAACTCATTCTTTTTCTAAGGTATCCACTTCTAAATTGCGAAGTTCTCTCTTCTGGTGTGCCTCAGTCACTAGAGTTGGTCAGCATCCTCCATCAGGTTGATCCTGTGCAGTGGTTTTTGCTTCACTTGTGGCATTATTCTTGACATTTCCCAGGTGTCCTTCCTGTGTGTTCCAAGAGAGTTCCTCTGTCAGGTTTTTGAAGAATGTCTTCTCTGTCTCTTCCTTCCCCATTAGTGCTTTTACCTTTTTTCTTCCTTTTCCTTTTGCTAGTCAGTCTTCCATTTTAATCCTCTGTATCTTTCGTCTCTACAGAAGATGATATGACATGGAACGATGGTCTGCATCATTGGACCTGCATCAAGGAATCAGATGAAAAAGCTATTTACCCTGTTGCCTTTCACAGTACACTTACAGTCCTTTATTAGATGCGAAGGTAAGAAAACAGAATTTGCTGATGTATTTTTGACCCTTTAATCATTTAATTGTAAAGGGAAATTGTTCAGAAGACAAGAGAGTCACCCCTTTCTATTATCACCTAATGCATGGCTTGATGGACCTATTGGCATTGGTTGTTGATTGAAATGAAATGGACCTTGAGTTAATAGATTTAGAGCCAGATTTATAGTTTCTGGTGCAAAACTGCACTAGCGCAGTTTTGCGTCAAAAACTTTACCGTCGGCTTGCGTCATTCCCAGGCGCATGCTGAGCATCATATTTATAGAATGGTGCAAGCCGGTGGTAAGGCCCAGCTAGCGTCCTGAAAAACGACGCTAGCCAGGTGGGGGTGGCAGTATGGAAGGAGGAGGTTGTGCCTCAAAAAATGAAGCTAACCTGGTTAGAGGGAAAAAATGCCTCTAATCAGACTAGCACCATTTCCTGGTGCACAACCACCAAAAACATGACTCCTGTCTCAGGAAAGACAGGAGTCATACCCACCACCCCAATGGCCAGCACAGGTAACAAGTGTCCCCTGAGCATTGCTATTGCACCCTGTGCCATGTAGAAGGCCCCAAGTTAGGGCCCCCGATGGCAAAAAAAAAAAGAAATTAAAAAACACTTACGTGGACTTACCTGGGATGGGGTTCCCCATCCTCCGGTGTCCCTCTGGTGAGTGTGTTACTGGGGCTTGGGGAGGGCACCTGTGGACCCATTCAATGGTGTTTAACCACGGAAATGGGTCCACAGGTCCCCTAACACCTGGTCGGACCCAGGCATTAAATAATGGTGCTAAGAAAGCTTAGGACCAATATTTAGCCCCGCCTCCCTCCCGTGCATCATTTTAGCACAGGGGATGAATAGGGTTCTATGTGGATAGCACAATTTATTTGATGGGAATGCCTAACTTGCATCTCATTGACACAAGGTAGGTTCACTCATCCATAAAATAGTGCAAACTCCAACATTTTGACATTAGACGTGACTAGCTTCAAAATATAAATACAGAGTTAAGTTTGTTCTGAACATGCATAAAAAGATAATGACGCAAATTGGCGCAAACAGAGTATAAATATGCACCTAAGTAATCAAACTAGAACCCAGGCCACCTACAGACCAGAGGTCCTGCAGGGATTATTCAATCATCACTATGTTTCAGAGTGAGATACTTTTTCCTGAGGATCAAAGACTAGCAATGCTACTTAACTACTGTGTATGAGGACCTATGTGGCTGCCTTATAAAATAGGAAAAAGAAAGGTGAAGTGCACACAATAGACTCTTTAATATGGTAAAAGTAGTCCTAATGGACTTCGCTACCGCTAATATGGGTGGCCATGGCTCTGAAAATCCCTGAAGTAATTTTACCTCCTGAGAGGCCCAGGGACCTGCAGCAGTTCTAAGGAGGAGGGAGACGGTGGAGCAATGATCCAGGCCTGAGGTGTGTGAGGCGCATTTATGCAGTGGGCATCCGGGGGACAGTGGGGGCAAGCATGAAGGCCTGCAGAGCGGCGGTCTGAGGAGGACGGTACTCTTGGCTTGGATGCTGTCTTGACCAGCGTGGGATCACACAGGCCTGAGGAGGGTGACGCTGGGAAGAAACGTGGGTTTCCCGCAGGGAACAGGTGTGGCATAGAAGGCCCTAGTGGTGAGATATCCTGAGAGGCCAGGAGGCTGCATCCCTGAGCGGCATTAACGCTCCAACCTTGTGGATGCTCCCTCTGCCTGCATTAACAATGTCAGTGAAGAAGGTAACTACAAGGCCAAACTGTCAGCTTAGGAAGGTGCCACATGAGTAACCTCATTCCTGGTGCCCTCTCCACTGCCTCTTCCCCCTCCTCCTCACCTCCTGAGCCAGCATGCACCAGTGCAGGGATACAGATTTTAACAGTGGTTTGAACAATGGAATGGAACCAGGTGAGGCACACCTCGGGCCCCAAAATGATGTGGAGGGGTGGTGAAGTGGGTGAGGAGGTCCTGCTCTGGGGTGGGAACTCATGGGGGGTTTGCCTCCTTCCTTGGTCTCCTTCATCAGTTAGAGAGGTGCTAAAACATTGAGGGACTGCTGGTCAGTGGATACAAGTAATGACAGTATATGAACCATTACTCTGAAGTTGGGTGGCTTCTCTGGCACTGTGCTGTGCAGCAGAAGATCGAAAACTATGTGAAGCATAACTCTTAGGTGGGCGACACGGGGTGACTCGAGGACACCAGCAGTGGAAGAGGATGTCCAGACATCGGCCATCCCCCAGGCTATTTAAGACCTTAAGGTCACCATAGAGGCCCAGAAGAGAAAATTAAAGGTAGACCTGGCATTGATCTGCCAGGACTTCTGCAACACCACACACAGAGTCAAGGATGTTGAAGGCCAAGTCTCCAAAACACAGTCAAGGTGCACACCTGGTGAAACTACAGTGTCTGGTAGGTCAACTCGAGGCCTGGGCAGAGGATACGGAAGGGAGATCCAGAAGGAACAATTTGAGAGTGGTGGCATTCCCCAAGGGAGCAGGCTGGGCACCTTACCAAGTTTATGTGGGACTGGCTGGCAAGCTGGGTCCCGAAGGAGGACATTTCAACATGTTTCATAGAGGAACACACTCATAGGGTCTTAACAGTGAAGACGCTGGTGAGGGCCCTGCTCAGACTGTTCATTGTAAGGGTGTTTATCTACATTGATAGAGATGTGATCCTTAGAGCGGCACGACAAACAGCACAACAAACAGAACCCTTGCTACTCCAATCCACACCGGTGATGGTATTCCCAGACTATACAGCAAAAATTCAGCAACAGCACCTTTCCTTCTTAGAGGCCAAGACCAAATTGAGGGCCATGGGCCTGACTTACATGCTTCTGTTTCCGGCCCGACTAAAAGTTATTTTTCAGGGTAAATTGCTCTTTTTTGACACACCAGAGGCCGTTTGGAACTGAATCGAAGAAGGCCCACCCAAACACTTTCCCCAATCCTCAGAGGAAGGGGCCTGAAAAAATGGTGGGCAGAGGGAATGGTATACGGAGCTGCACCAAAGTTCCAGTAAAAGAGACAAATGAGTGCATTCATCAGGCATTGTGATCTCAGGAGAGATGTGGCCACCTGACGAGTAGGCCAGGAACTCCAACAAACACTGTTTGACAAGGAGCAGGGACGGCTGCTGGCCGTATGACAGAAAATCTGAATGCAGTGGGGTTATTTCCTATTGAGTAGCTGTACTTAGGGGAGGGAGTGTTAGGAAATGAGTGAATAGCCACCTTCCCAAACATGTTGGGATTCAGTTTGTTTGGTGAGGGAGGTTCAGGTGTAGGGGGTGATATTTGCCACATGTTAGGTCCCTAGACACACTTCAACAGGTACTTCTAGTTAGTGAAGCATGGGGGGGTCTACAGCAGGAGGTGGGTGGAATGTTTGGGAGGTCAGTTGGGGGAGTTTTTTTATCTTTTGTTTAGGTGTGAATGTTCAGCTTTCCAAAGGTGGCAATACTTAGACATCCTTAGGATGATTGCTCCGTGAAGATGTCTTCATATTTACCATTTGCAAAATCACCCCTTTCAAATCACTAAATTCTTCTTCATGAAGGTGGATGTGCATTTACAAACGCTGCTTTGAGGGGGTTACCACACACCTCCCAGGAGACGTGCTGCCAACTGACGTTTAAAAGGGATATTGCCACATCAGATGTTCTCCTCTATTATTGGACAGCACATCTCCTCATTCCTAATGAATGTTAGTAAAGGGGGCTTGCAGATCCAGCTTACGCACTTGAAGGGAGGGCCGTGGGACAGCAAGGCTTGTTTCATCTGTTATATGAGAACGACATGCAGGAGTACTTACCGCCGGCTACAAGGGTGGTGCTAGAGGTTTTGAAATCAGCCAAAAAAGCCTTTGGTTGGGTGAGTAGGCTGACATTGGAAAATTCACTCTGGAAAGGAACTTACCTTCCGAGCGTGACAGCTCTGACGGGCTTTGCAGCATGTGACTCCATTAGCATATTGACTCTAAGTGATGTAGCACAAAATAATATATTGAAATTGTTCAAGGAGATGCAGGAGGAGTATGTTTTGCACCAACCAGAATTTTTCAGATACCTGCAACTCTGACATGTGCTGGCTCTGGTGCTTTGGGAAAACATGTAGATTCCGGAATTCTCTCCATTAGAGGCTAAGCTTTTTCTGCAAACATTAGTGAACATAAACTGTCACAGACACACAAGATGCTGTTGGCAAATATGCCTGACTCAAAGGTGGTGACACCTAGGGCTTGGGAGTCGGAGTTTAGGGAATTGAAGGATGATGATTGGAGAGATGCACAGCAGGTGCCTAAGGAGCCAATTATAGCGTCGCGATTCTGACATATAGAACTTAAAATACTTCATCGCACATATTACACTAGTGTCCGACTGTAGCATGTGGGACTGATTTCTAACGAAGAATGCTTGCAATATGGGGCCTCACTAGGAAAATTTTCCCACATGTTCTGGCACTGCCCTGCTCTCTTCCACTTCTGGTAGGGGGTTCTGGAGAGACTAGAGGAAGTGTTGGGATGTATTATACCAATGGAACCCAAGCTGGTACTGCTACATGTCACAAACAACATGGGGGGCACATGATGCCAACGCTCTTATGGTTAGGCCTGATGGTGGCCAAGGGAGATGTTGCAAAAGAGCAGAAGGATGTTGCTGTACCGTCAGTTGAGGGGTGAGCATAGATCACTGTGTGGGTTTGGAACTTCCCATTTACAAGGCACAAGGGTGCCCTAAGAAATATTCTAATGTATGGGGTAGAGGCATGGGGAATAAACCTGACGCCATTCTCAGACACACCATGGCTATTGAAAAGACCAAGAGGGTTATTAGGGGTCCCGGTAGCCATTAGGAAATAGAGACTTCCTAATGCTGAGAGTGAAAGGGGATGATGATGATTTGATATACACTTTGAATATCATCTGTTGGATTCAAAAGATTGAATTGTTCATATGTACAGAAATGATATGCAATGTCAAGCGTTATATCTGTGGCAAGAGATATTGCCAAACTGTGGTTGGAAAACAAATAAAAAGGTTTTATTAAAAAAAATAATACATTGGTGTCTCACCCTCATGGGCAAGGGGATTCAGCCTGCTTTCTTATCTGCCCATTTTTTGTTATTATACTTATAGTAAATAATACTGTATTTGAGACAAGTAAAAATGCTTTTAAATCTATTTTGCGTGCATGCTTGTGGGTGAGTATGCTTTTATGTTAGAGAGAACGTATGTGTGCGCATGTGAGTGTATGTAGGTGTATGTGCATGTGAGTGAAAGTAAGTGAAAGTCAGTGACAGGTTCTGAGTGAGAATAAGCGAAATTGTCAATCTGTGATATGGGCAGCTTTACTAGCAACATTATTGCACTGAAATAGTATATGCAATTCTGGACATAAGGGGACTACCATGTTAAAAGGGGGCACCAGTGACTCAATGATGGACCTGGAAACAATGTAGGTAATGTTTTACACATCTGGAGCACCCATAGCACATTTTGAAAAGATGGGATCAACTTCTAGGGAGCATCAGATGTCAATGGAATGGCACACCATGAAAATATTTGAATATTTAAGCATTACCCTTTTAGACCCTATGGATTTGTTTGTGAAAAATGTGCTATGAAATGCATTATTTGACTCAATTTTTTGTCTCGAGGGAGGACTCAACTGGTAGAGGTCTAATTCACTCACTTCGCAAGCTTGCTACAGTTAAGAGCAAGTATTTAACCCAAGCATTTTTAAAGAGCATGTCCAACCCTAATAAAGGTAGTATCTAAAAGAGACATTTATTTGTGTCATTATATTGAGTTTACAGTTATTATGGAACTTCAGCAATGTAAATTATTGTGGTTTTGCCAGGATTAAGATCTTGTGAAATGACTTCCTCTAAAGATTCAGGGTCAAGGGTCATATGATGTCCCTTTTCTGTAATGTTATTAATTTCAAAGCGTGTGAAACTTCACTTCTGCTGCTTCTGGGATTTTGGTGTATCAACATCCATAGCTTCCATGTCACTTTTTGAAAGCTACAGTGTCAGAAATGGGGTCTTTGGTTGGCAGTCAGGTTACCCGCTGTCCAAGCAAGGACCCTCACTCTAGTCAGGGTAAGTCACACACAATCCAAATTATCCTGTGCCCACCCTCTGGTAGCTTGGCACTGAGCAGTCAGGCATAACTAAGAAGGCAATGTGTAAAGTATTTGTGCAATAAATCATGCAATAACACAGTATAGCGCCACAAAAATACACCACACAGTGTTTAGAAAAATATATAATATTTATTGCATAAGATGCAGGTCAAAACAATAAAAATGCAATAAGTATATGTTGAGATATCACTGTAAAAGGTGATATAAAGTGTCTTGATTCTTTTAAAAGCAATAAATGTCTCTTTCAAGAACAAAGTACCTGGTTTCTCGGGCCGCATATGGTGATACGTCATTTAGTTTTCACGCAGGGACAGCTGTGCAACGATTTCTGGCGCTTGGTTGTGGATCCTCTTCGGGCTGCGGGGTTTTTGGACTCTCCAGGGACGATGTGAGGATTTCCTGCACTGGCAGGACAAAGTCACAGGAGCTGCGTCAATTCAATGGGCCTTGCGTCGAAATTTCTACCGCACGGAAGGCGCTGCGTCATTTCCTCTCTGGAAGTCAGGCTGCGTCATTCTGGCCCGGCTGTGCATCGATCCTGTGGGCTGTTCGTCGAATTTCTGGTTGCTAAGCTAGTGCTACATCGATTTTCTCAATGTGAAGTCGGGCTGCGTCGTTACTGTTTGGTGTGCAGTAGATTTTTCACTGCAGTGCAGGCTGTGCATCATTTCTGACAGGCTGTGCGTCTAATTTTGCCGCACAAGGAGTCCTTCTTGTAGAGATGAAGTCTTTTTGGTCTTGAGACTTCAGGGAATAGGAGGCAAGCTCTACCCAAGCCCTTGGAGAGCACTTCTCACCACACCCAGAGAGCAGCAAGGCAGCAGGGCAACATCAAGGCAGCAGTACTTCACAGAAAGCAAACAGATGAGTCATTTGAGCAGCCAGGCAGTTCTGGTTCAGGTTGTCTTCTCCAGGAAGTGTCTGAGTTGGTAGGGTCAGAGGCCCTGTTTAAATACCCAAATGTGCCTTTGAAGTGGGGAGACTTCAAAGAGTGGCTTAGAAGTGCACAAGGTCCCCTTTGAGTTCAATCCAGTCTGCCAGTGTCCCAGTAGGGGGTGTGGCAGTCCTTTGTGTAAGGGCAGGCTACTGTCCTTTGACAAGCAAGTGTCAGGCCCTCCACCCTCCCAGCCCAGGAAGACCCATTCAAAATGCAGATGTTTGAAGTGAGGCTGAGTATCCTGTGTTTGGGGTGTGTCTGAGTGAATGCACAAGGGAGCTGTCAACTAAACCCAGCCAGACGTGGATTGTAAGGCACAGAAGGATTTAAGTGGAGAGAAATGCTCACTTTCTAAAAGTGGCATTTCTAAAATAGTAATATTAAATCCAACTTCACCAGTCAACAGGATTTTGTATCACCGTTCTGGCCATACTAAATATGACCTTCTTACTACTTTCAGATCAGCAACCACCACTCAAACAATATATGAGGGCAGCCCCAATGTTAGCCTATGAAGGGAGCAGGCCTCACAGCAGTGTAAAAATGAATTTAGGAGCTTTACACTACCAGGATATGTAAACTACACAAGTACATCTCCTGCCTTTTGCCTGCACAGCACCCTGTCCTATGGGTTACGTAGGGCATACCTTATGGGTGACTTATATGTAGAAAATTGGAGTTTTAGGCTTGGCAAGTACTTTTAAATGCCAGGTTGAATTGGTAGTAAAACTGCACACACAGGTCTTGCAATGGCAGACCTGAGACAAGGTTAAGGAGCTACTTATGTGGGTGGCACAATCAGTGCTGCAGGCCCACTAGTAGCATTTAATCTACAGGCCCTGGGCACATATAGTGCACTTTACTAGGGACTCATAAGTAAATTAAATAATCCAATTGGGTATGATCCAATGTTACCATGTTTAAAGGGAGAGAGCTAATGCACTTTCGCACTGGTTAGCAGTGGTAGCATGCGCAGAGTCTTAAAACCAGCAAAAACAGTATCTAAAAAGTGGAGAGAGGCAAGCACAATGTTAGGGGTGACCACTCTAAGGCTGTCAGGTCTAAAATACAGCATCTAGAAAGTGTCATGAACCCTTGTATGGTGGCTTCGAGGATAATTACCATAATCCTGCATTCTTCCTTCAGAGGTGGTTCCTCTCATTGTATAGGTTTCCAGGAGAGGAGCAAGCACCGGTTTCAAAAATAGGTAGAAGACATGAGGGATTAGAGACACAGATGGCAGGATGGTATGTAGGAAAATGTGACTCTCTCTGAAGGATATGAAGGCACAGCTTTGCAGAGACACTCTATGACCCACTGTCGAGGAAAAACAGACGACAGGGAGTAGTGAAAATGGAGTATGTAATCTAAAATAGGTAAGAATATTATCCAAAATTGCTTACCTGTATGAGATGAGGTGTTTCTGTAACCAGCTTTCCGGAAAAGCAAGATATTTGCCTAAGAACTAGAAGGTAGGATCATAGTCACCAAACCAACAAGAAGAAATCCACAGCCAGGCACAAAGCAGGTTTGAAGCTGTCATATCCTCATCACATGGAAATTCAGAAGTCAGTGTAAAAATGATAGCCGAGTTGAAGCTTAAGGTAACCTTAAGACAAAACAAAGGTCTTTACAGGAAGTAGGGAGAAGTGAACTAGGAGGAATCAAAAAAGGAAAACAATAAAGGCTATAAAAGCAGAGATACAAAAGCTAACACATTATAGGGCTCTGCCTTCTCTGACTTTGAAATCAAGTCCCAATCCTTACGTAGCTGAGGCAGCGTGTTTAAGATACATCACTGGAAGCGGTTGTCCTCCATGATGGTAGTCTCTGCTGCCCTGGGTTATATCTCCTCCATGTGGTATGTTTCCTGACTCTTGTGTAGCATCTTATTTCAAAACCTGACAAAGTCTGTTGAGAGCTCTGCACATTGCAACCTCAGCGGTCATGAGCACTTGTATTAACAGGTATATCAAAAGGATGGCAGACAAAGAAGTGGGTTTGTTCTGCCACAAAAAAACATGAACTGCTGGCATCTTCTATTAACTATGCCCAGAAGTTGAGATTACCTACTGTGAATGACAAACAACCTAAAGCTGTGCAATCAATGGATGCTAAAGAGCTGACCCAAACCCAAAATATAGTTATACATTGTTTGTACCAACAAACAGGAAGGAAGGATTATGCTGGATCCCATTGATTGCTTGCCATTTAAAGCTATTTTGGAACTCCTTGGCTGATTCCAACAGCCCAGACAATGATGGGGTTGTGTGAACCATTTTGTTTGTCTTGTGAGTAGTATATCAAGGTGTGTTATAACTTCAAAGATGCACAAATTACACAACTTAAACAATGTAAATAAACCATGCCTTCAGATACAGAAGAGGACTGTTTATGTGGGGAACTTTTCTGGTGTCTTCAATAAACAAAATCCAATGTCCTATAAGTAACAAACCATGTTTATTATTGCCACACTGAATTTTGGCACTCAGCAAAAAAGTCACTAAGCTAATCTTGAAAGGAGTGTGTTTGATGTAAATTTCAGAGTTTCTTTGTCACTCATTCAAAGACCCAAATTATACCATACAGTAAAATTATCTTTTGGTCATTTCCAAACTTAGAAAAGGATGCAGAGTTTCCTTTCAACTTCCTGACAACTTCTACCTTTTAGACATTTCATATGTGGCATGTTTGTGTCCAAAACCCAACTGTTACAAAAGGGCTAAATTCGTAGTGGGACTGTTGGACTTTTTTCCTTACGCAGGGTCATCGCCAGTCTTTTTGCCTCCTTCCTCCTAGTTTTTCTGACCTCTAGCTTTTGGATCTAGGACTCTGAGCACGTTATGACAGCTGACCAGTGCTAAAGTGCAGGTGCTCTCCCATCTAAAGTTGGTATGATTGGCTTATACCTAATTGGCATATTTAATTTACCTCTCAGTCCCTTAAACAGTGGTATCTCTATACCCAGGGCCTTTAAATTAAATACTACTAGTGGGCCTGCAGCGCTGCTTGCTCCACCCACTGAAGTAGACTTTCAAACCTGTCTCAGGCCTGCTAGCACAGGGCCTGTGTGCACAGTTTTCTGCTAGTGACAAACAACCTAACTTGGTGGCTCACTGCAGTGAGTGCTACCTTCTCAGAGGATTGCATTAGAAATGCCCTGCCTTATGTGTAAAGAGGTATTGTCTAGTTTATGAGGGGTAGCGTAGGTGTGTTTGGTATGGTTGTGATGGTGATAATAAATGCTGCTTACTGGTGTGGGTATATTTTTTAATACTATCACAGAAATGCCACTTCTAGAAAGCGCCCATTCATCTATGCTTATGACTCTGGTGTTTTGCAGCTTGACTCCAATCCACGTCTGGGCAGAGTGTCAGTTGGGGCTTTGAGCATACTTTTCAGACAGCCTGTACACAGGGTGGGTGGAGGTGTCACAGAGAGGTATCTGCATACTGAATAGTCTTCCTGGGCTGAGAGAAGGGAGAGGCTGGGCACACCTACATTTGTAATTGCTGTGCCCTGGCCTCACACAATAGGGTCGTCAACCCCCCCCCCCACTGATGTTTGGAGCCTGTGCTGAAAGAGAGAGTGGGTACTCCCAGAACCAGTTGTAACTGGCTGGGACCTCCTCTCCCTGCCATTACAAAACATTGTAAGGACTGAGTATAAGTACAGGGGAATTTTCCCCACGATTTGGAGACTCTTTGAACTTACCTGGAACTGGACACAGACTGCTGGAAGAACCCACCAGGAACTGCCAAGGACGACTACTGCTGTGCTGACCTATGACCTGTTTGGTCACTAAAGAGGACTTGCCACTTGCTTCATGCTCCTTATGCTGGCCTGTTGTTTGGCCCTCCAACTGTGGGCCTTTCCTTGCAAGCTTTTGCTCCCCAGGGGCAGGGTGCTCTGGTCACTGACCCCTGTATGTCACCCTGAAGCACAAGGGGTGCTTCACCTTCTTCTTGGCTGAGATTGAGCACTGGGGAAAGCACTCTGTGGGGGATTTCGTTAAGCGCTTGGAAGCGTTTTCCCCTTGTTGGTGTGCTGCGAAAAGCGTTTATTTTGTGGGCTGAGAGAAATCACTGCTGGGACCCGGGCTGTGTGGTTGCTGAGTGTCAGAGTTGCGAAGCGTTCATTTTGCTGGCCCAGAGAAATCACCGCCGCGACCCGGGCTGTGTGTGGTGCCAAATGCCGGAGTCGTGCTGCCTTTCTGTCCCCGGGGCACCAGAAGAATCCTTTTTGTGGTTTACTTGGAGCTCGAGCGCTCCTTTGTGCAGCCCCTGGGGTGAAGCGTGCTCCATGGAGCACCCCCGGGGCACTGGCATGCACCGACTTTGGTGCCTGCCTCTTGCTCGACAGTCGGGTGGGCCGCCGAGCATTGGGAGAGTTGGCAGACAGAGAGGAAACCTCATCAGAGGTTCCCTCGCCCCACCAGGCCCCTTCCAAAAGGACTTTTGCCGAGCAGGGGGGAAGGAAAACCTCACTGGATCATTTATGATATTCTTATGACAAGTGCTTTGGTATAAAAACGTGTTTCCTGACTACTGCTTATGTTGCAGAATACTGAGTAACCTGTGTGTTATACCGCTAGTTTGCAGAGTAACTAATGTGTAACGTTCTGACAACTTCTAAGGTAGCAGGATACTATTGATATATGATGTTTGGTCTAATAATTGTGTTGTGTACAATGCAGTATATTTTCATTTAACTTGGTGTTGTGTTTCCTTTGTGGTGGGGATAGTGCGTCACATGTTTTGTGTGTGTTGTGCAAACGCTTTACACATTGCCTCTGGGATAGGTCTGACTGCTCATGCCAAGCTACCAAAGGGGTGAGCAGGGGTTATCTTGGACGTGTAACTCCCTTGCCCTGACTAGAGTGTGTAGGTTCTGCCTGGCTGAGGGGCATACCCTAGCCAACCAGAAACCCAATTTCTAACAGGGACACTTAAGCAGGAAACATATTTTGACTTCAGCACAACTTCAGTAAAGCGCTGGTCTTGTGCCACCCAAATACTAATCTTCCATTTCTCCTTGTTATTTAAAAGCTGCTGTCCCTCAGGATACTATAGGAGGAATCTTGTCACAACATGATGACACTACAGGACCATTACTTCCAAGCATAGTTATCTCCACAAATCTCAAGCAGAACAAAATGTCCGGTAATTGTAGGTCATAAAAGTAGCTGCTAAGAAATAGCTTCACTTTATTTTCAGGAGTACAACACCTTACTACGGTGTACCCATATCATCAACTTTTATAATGACTCTATTTACTCTATTTAGCTTGAGCATTGTTTTCTTGGAAATGTAGCTTGAATCACTTCTTTCAACTAATCAACCTAAAAAACATAGGCCCTCATTACGACCCTGGCGGGGGGTGATAAAGTGGCAGCAATACCAACAGGCTGGCGGTAAGTACTGCCAAATTATGACCATAGCAGTGGTAACTCCCATAGACAGCCAATGTACAACACCAACCACCACTGCAGTAACAACAGCCACCACGGCAGTAGCTGGCAACAGCCAAGCGGAAGACAAAGTACCACCCACCATATTTTGACCCTGCAAACCGCCACCTTTTGCGGGGCAGTACCAATGCCAACAAGAGCCTGGTGGAAACAGAGCTCAGAAGTGAAAGAACTCACCTTTGGAGACACATGGAAGAACCACGCCGCGATTGAACCCAAACTGCATGATTTCCTGATTATCTTCGATGTTATGCTCCACCTGGAACACCAATGCCTACGAAGACGATGACGGTGAGTACAGCCTCTTAGCACACAAGGGAGGGTGGGAGGAAAATGAGAGTTTGGGGAGTGGTGGGTGGGCTCTTCTCCTGGTACTGCAGGCTCCTTTCCCTTCCTCACAGCTGGTGCAGGCTCTTCACAGCTGGTGCAGGCTCCTTCTCCTTCTTCACAGCCGATGTAGGCTCCTTCCCCTCCTCACAGCTGGTGTAGGCTCCTTCCCCTTCCTCAAAGCTGATGTAGGCATCTTCCTCACAGCTGCTGTAGGTTCCTTCCCCTTCCTCACAGCTGGTGCAGGAATCTCCCCTCTCATCCCTGGTGGTGCTGGCTCCTTCCCCCTCAGTGTCATAGGTCTGGTATCCTTACCACCACGAGTAGGTGGTGCTACCACTGTCCCCGCGGACTGTTTAGCTTAGGTGCTGGACTGTGTCCTTGGTACCCTGGCATACATGCAGGACAGGGGTTAGGGAAGAGGTCAATTTGGGAAAGGAAAAGCTGTTCAGGGACGTTGGGGCGGGAGGAGGGAGGAGTAATGGGAGTGAAGGATGAGGGAGTGGTTGTTGGAGGTGTATGTCTGCTGGATTTGGGTGCAGGTGCATGGGCTTTATGCTGATGTGAGGTGGATGGCTGTTGGGTGTCTGAGTGCTTGGGTTTGTGTCCTTTAGGAGGGGGGACAGACACGGTGGGAGAGGACACAGGGGACATGGGCATGGATGTTGTGGAGGTGTCTGCCAGTGAGGTGTATGTTCTGCTTGGTGTGGTGATGCTGATAGTGGATGTAGATGTAGTGCATGCAGGTGTGACTGTGGATGTAACTGGGAGGGAGGTGGAGGAGGAGGAGCAGGGGGAGACAGTGGAGGCTGTGGATGTTGGCATGTCTGTAACGGTATGTTGTTTGTGTGAGTGCCTGTGGGAGGAAGTGTGGTGCTTGTGTTTGCCTGTGCCACTCTTGTGTTGCTTTGTGTTCATCTTGTGCATTCTCGTCTGTTTGTGTGCTTGCGATGGGTTGGGGTTGAGGAGAATGGGACTGGGAAGTGGTAGTTGGAAGGGGGACGGTAGAAACAGAGACAATGGCTGCCATCAGAGAGGAGGCCAGAGCCTGAATCGATCTCTGTTGGGCTGCCAAACCACTGTGACTGCCCTAGACGAATGCATTGCATTGCTGCATCTGAATGCCATCCCCTGGAAGCCATTCACAATGGTTGATGGATCTCAGGAGGTCAATAGCCTCCTCACTCAGGGCTGCAGGGCTCACTGGGGCAGCGTCTGAGGTGCCTGGGGCGAAGGAGATGCCCACCCTCCTGGGTGAGCGAGCACGGACAACTCGCTGAGGGGCTACTGGGAGGGCGGTGCTGGTATGGGGGTGACGACTATACATGCAGGTGGGGTGGTCACAGAGGTGTCCACCACTACCAGGGGGCTCCCATCGGAGGAGGTATTGGAGTCTGTGTTGTCCCCTCCAGTATTCGCTGTGGTACTCCTCTCCCCCTCCGTCCCACTTGTTCCATAAGCGTTGGTGGACTCTGCCTCCAGGGTCCTGTGGGACGCAGCTCCCTCTGTCACTGGTGCCTCTGCTCCTCCGCCAGATGATGCTAATGCACACAAGGACAGGATGACAAAAAAAGAAAAGGGGAGAGACAAAGGATACACTGGGTCAGTGACTGCACCAACACCACCATTGGCGTACACAGCACCCTCACACACAGGGAA
Source organism: Pleurodeles waltl (assembly GCF_031143425.1). Taxonomy (NCBI): domain Eukaryota; kingdom Metazoa; phylum Chordata; class Amphibia; order Caudata; family Salamandridae; genus Pleurodeles; species Pleurodeles waltl. The sequence continues at coordinate 1,221,099,078 of NC_090444.1, forward strand.
CAGGCCTATGCACAATGCATTGCACTACCAGTGAAATGGCTAGTCACCAAGGCATGAGGAGGAGCACACACCATCAACTGCAGCACACCTGGGACCATGCAGCCTTGCCTGGAAGTGAATACTAACAAGCTAGGTTAACTGTATTTGCCATGCAACCATTACCCTTCAGAGGATCTATGCTGCCATGTCTGGCCTGGCCTGAGGGGCACCCACTAACACACAACCACCACCAAGATACTATCCCACCAGCCATAAGTTGTAATGATACCCACTGTACTCAACCCCTTGTGGCTGCTGTGATTCCCTCAAGCACTCATTCAGCCCAGGTTAGGCCACTGCCACTATGCAGGCCATCAGTGGGAGTGAGGGTCCGACGGGCACCCCTTCCTCGTTGGGAGGCCATCCCCAGCTAGGCCTCCGCAGTCTTCCGTGCCCAGCGTCTCAGGTCCTCCCACCGTTTCCCACAGTGGTTGCTCCACCTGCCATAAACCCCCAGGGCCCGCATGTCCTTGGTGATGGCACACCATATTCCCTTCTTTTGATGGGCACAGACATGCAGAAGTAATACATACAGGAAAACACCATTAAACAAACAGTCCAGCCTGTCACACACATGTCCCACCATACCCGATCCCATTACCATTGCAACACACATAGGCCAGCTCACAACATGTACACCACCAGCAGACAATCCCCCCAATCCCCACTCACCCTTACATAATGCCTTCACACACATCTCCATGCATTCATGCCACATGCATAGTGCCCACAGTGTACTCATCTGTTGGTCTGGAGACCCATACAGCAGTCCGTACTGGGGTATGACCCCATCCACCAGTCGCTCCAACTCCTCCAAAGTGAAGGATGGGGCCCTTTCGCCGGTCACACGGACCATGGTAGGTTCCAGACAGAGGTCACAGCAGCACATGCAGTGTAGGTCTTCTCCTGTGGAAGGTCGGGAAAAAAGTGATGACTGAGATAGAAAATGGCGGTTACGTCCAAGGCAATGTATACTGTCACCACCGGCATACATCCCCAGTGGCCACTGTACCACATAGGGCACAATATTATACAATGAGGAATTGCACTGCGGTTCACGACCGCCTACCGCCACGGCGCACAATGTAGGCGGAATTACCTCACTTCCACCTGTCCCTCTACACAGGACAGGTGGTCACCAATTAAAGAGGGGGGAGACAGGCCTATTGATAATTGCAGCATCACAGGATAAATAGGCACATACTTTTAAATTCCACTGTCCCAAAACATGATTGCACGACGTGGACTGCTGTTGTGGTATAGTTGTTCAAATTGTGACAGCCTACTCACTCTTGTGCCCCTTAGATACCTACTGCTGCGGATGAATAGGAGATGGAGACATACCCTGTGTACAGACCCCTGGTGGACTTAGCTACACTGGAGGACAGGCACAATATACTCACCTATAGACTGGACAGGGCCAAATTCACAGAGCTGTGTGCATAGTTAGAGCCTGACCTAATATCAGCTATCCGTCATCCCACTGGGATCCCACCTCTTGTGCAGGTTCTATCAGTGCTCCATATCCTGACAACTGGTTCTTTCCAAGTGACAGTAGGCTTGGCAGCAGGAATGTCACAGCCAATGTTCTCAATCGTGCTGGAAGGAGTCTTGTCCGCCCTGGTAAAACACATGTGCAGCTACATTGCTTTCTCCCAGGTGGAAGATGTGGCCACTGTGAAGGCCGCATTCTATGCAATGGGACATATCTCCAATATTATTGGGGTGATTGATGGGACACATATTGCGCTTGTTCCGCCCCCCCCAGCAGAATGAACAGGTATACAGGAATCGTAAAAGTTTCCACTCCATGAATGTGCAGATGGTGTGCCTGGTGGACTAGTACATCTCCCATGTCAATGCTAAATATCCAGGGTCGGTGCATGATGCCTTTGTCCTGAGGAATAGCAGCACCCTAAATGTGATGGCCCAACTACAGAGGCACAGAGTGTGGCTTATAGGTGAGCCTTGGTCCCCACACAATGTATGTTGGTGTATGCCTATGCTGTTAGCCAAATAGGATAGTGTGTGGCTAAATGTTGTCCCTCAATACCTGGAGGTGACTGTTGCTACCCAAACCTTTTGAGGCTGCTGACCCCTGTGAAGAATGAAAGGACAAGGGCTGAAGAACGTTATAATGAGGCACATGGGTGAACCAGAAGGATTCATGAGAGAACATTTCGTCTCCTGAAGGACAGGTTCAGGTGCCTCCATTTGACAGGTGGATTCCTGTGCTACTCACCTGAGAAGGTCTGCGAGATAGTAGTGTCATGCTGCATGTTGCACAACCTGGCCATCAGACACCATGTACCTTTTCTATAGGAGGAGGAGACTGGAGATGCCCCTGTGGCAGCAGTGGACCCTGAGGACAGTGAGGATGAGAAGGCAGAGGATGAAGATGTGGACAACAGAACATTAGTGATCCGTCTGTACTTCCGATGACCCACAGGTGAGACAGTGTAACTTCACATTTCTATGACTATTGTATTCTGCGCGGCATTGGCATGCTGGCATTACCCACGTGTGTCCTCTACTTACTGTCACCTATGGATTATCATTTTACAGATGTAGGTGATATGATAACAATGTTGTGATGTGATCACAACAGCCAGCAACAGGTCATGTATTCTATGCTCTCACTATGTACAGTTAATTTGCAATGGATGTAGCTGTTTAAATCAATACAAATTTGCAACACATGAAATATGTAGGAGGCGTGCCTGGTTTGTAGTGGGTACCTTGGGTACTTACACCTTATACCAGGTCCAGTTATCCCTTATTAATGAAATGTAGTAGTGTTCTAGCAGCTTAGGCTGATAGAGTTAGCTATAGCAGAGCAGCTTAGCCTGAACTAGGAGACATGCAAAGCTCATGCAATAGCACTTATAGTAACACAGTACTTATACACAAGTAAAGACATACTTGGTACTGTGTCACTTATTTGGGTGACACAGTACCAAAAATATCTTAGAGACAATACTTCTTCTGGAGGTGAGCATTATACACAATATAAACACTAGACACCAAAATTAGACAAGTAAATAGTCATAGAACAATGCAAACAGTAGGAAATCCTATAGAATGCAATGGGAGAAAATAGGTCTAGGGGCAACACATACCATATACTAAAAAAGTGGAATGTGAATCACAAATCCCCCCCTAGACAAGTGTAGTGTGTGCAGAATTGCTAGGAGAGTAAGAATACAGTAAATGTAAGTCAATTACCCCACCCCAAAGCCCAGAAAAGCAGAAGTAAAGTACTGCAAGTTTCCTTAGGACACACTACACCTCATTTTGGGGATTTTGCAGCAGCCAACCAAGTCTGCAAAGAACAACTGCTGGATCATTGGACCTGAATACCTGCAAAGGAAGGGTACCAAGTCCAGAAGTTGAAAGAAGTTCCAGGAAGGACAGGAGCCCCTTCCAACCCAGAAGAGGGTGAAAATGCACCAGAGGAAGATGCCAGTGGGTTACTGCATGATGCAAAAGATGTCCCACGATGAGAAGATCGTTGCAGATGAGATTTCGTGTTGGGAGGCACCAACAAGCCTTAGCAACGAAAAAAGTGCATTTTTTAATCAAAATGGCACTGGATGGACCCAGGAGGGACCTGGGGGCCTCAACTCTGTGTGAAGAGGAATAGGGGGCTCTCAGCACTTTAGAGAGCCCTCAGGATGCCAGACAGCACCCCCAGAAGCTGTAGGATCCGAGTTCAAAGGAGGTGCAAAATACAGTTGATGCAGCACAACAAAAGAAGGTCCCACGCAACCAGAGAACACCTCAGTGTGTTGAGCATTGTAGATTGGAGTGCTGGGGACCTGGGCCAAGCTGTGCACAAAGGAATTTTGCAAAGAGTGCACAGAGGCCTCAGAAGGCGAAGAAGACACAATACACAGGGGTACCATCATTCTTGGGGAAGGCAAGGTCTTACCTCCTCCAAATTGCATCAGCAGGACCTCAGGACAGTCTATGTCAATGATGTCCACCCTCTGTGTCCTTAGGAGCATGCTCATCACCGTGAGAGGAGTCCTAGGGTACCGATTGTCGCCTTGGAAGGTGACTGCTTGGAGCAGGGGAGTGACAGTTGCTGACTTGGAGCTGAGGTTGCTGAAGAAAAGTCTTGCAGTTACAGCGTTTCTTGGAGCAGGCTGCGGTTGATCTGAGGTCAGAGGATGCTGAAGTTGTTGCAGAGGAATCCTGAAGGAAACTTGCAAGCAGAATCTGAAGAGAACCCACAGGAGAGACCCTAAAAAGCCCTGAGAAGGGGATTGGCTACCTTATAAGGTATGGACCTATCAGGACGGGTCTCTGACATCACCTGCTGGCACTGGCCACTCAGAGACCTCCTAGGTGCCCCCACATCTTGCAAAGTAAGATGGCAGAAGTCTGGGACACACTTGAGGAGCTCTGAATACCACCCTTGGGGTGGTGATGGACAGGGGAGTGATCACTTCCCCTTCCTTTGTCCAGTTTCCACCAGACCAGGGGAGAAGGGGCCCCTGAACCAGTGCAGACTGGTTTATCCAAGGAGGGCACCATCTATGCCCTTCAAAGCATTTCCAGAGGCTGGGGGAGGCTACCCCTCCCCAGCCTGTAATACCTATTTCCAAAGGGATGGGGTGTAACACCCTGCTCTCAGAGGAAATGCTTTGTTCTGCCTTCCTGGGACTGGGCTGCCCAGACCCCAGGAGGGCAGAACCCTGTTTGTGAGGTGGCAGCAGCTGTAGCTGCAGTGCAAGCCTCAGAGAGCTGGTTTGGCAGTGCTGGGGGTCCATGGTGGAGCCCCCAGGATGCATGGAATTGGCTCCCCAATACCAGATTTTGAATGGGGGGGACAATTCCATGATCTTAGACATGTTACATGGCTATATTCGGAGTTACCATTGTGAAGCTTCATATTGGTATTGACCTAGATGTAGGGCATGCGTGTAATGGCACCCCCGCACTTACAAAGTTCGGGGAAATGGCCCTAAACTATGTGGGGGCACCTTTGCTAGTGCTGGTTAGCAGGATCCCAGTGACACAGTAAAAACACACTGACACACACTCACAAACAGGCCAAAAGTGGGGGTAACCATGCTAGAGAGATGCTACTTTCTCACAAAATACTAGTAGTGGAGTTTTGTCCAAGGGTGTTTATTGTAGTGCTAATAAATTGAGGGGACAGTGCAATGGAATGGGGTGATGATGGAGGAAAGTCCAGGGTATTGTTCCAGTCTGTTTGCAGCACAGGTGCAGTGTCCAAGGGGATATAGGAAGGGGAGCAATGGCAGTTCAAGGCAGACATGGTGACTGAGTGGGACACAAGGGGGACAATCAGGAGAGTATAACTTCCTGGTGGTGGGCTTGACAAGTGTCTCTGGCGTTTGTCTGTTTCGCAGGGAATGTTTGCGGGGTGGTTTACCTTCTGCAGGGGGAGGGATGCTGGTGGCCTATGGGTCCTGTGGTGGGGCTTCCTGGCCACTAGCGGCAGTGAAAGTGGAGGGCTGTTCAGTTGACTGTCTAGTGGTAGGGGCCCGCTGGTGTGCTGGTACCTCCCTCATGATGTTGGCCATGTCTTCCAGCACCCCTGCTATGGAGGTCAGGGTGGTGTTAATGGCCTGCAAGTCCTCCCTGATCCCCTGATACTGCCCCTCCTGAAGACGCATGTTCTCCTGCATGTTGTCAAGGATCTGGCCCATCGTGTCCTGGGAATGTTGGTAGGCTCCCAGGATCTCAGAGAGTGCCTCCTGGAGAGTCAGCTCCCTGCTCCTTTCCTCCCCCAGGCACACAGCAGTCCTCCCAGTGTCCCTGTTGGCCTGTGCCTCTGTCCCCTGAACGGCGTGCCCACTGCCACTGACCCCAGGTCCCTGATTATCTTGTGGGCGAAGTGTGGGCTGGGGTCCCTGTACAGACAGGCACACTGCTGATTGACGTGTCCTGGGACAGAGGTGTGGGTACGCTGGGTGGGTGCTGTTTTGTTGGTTCCTGATGGGAGAGGCTCTGTGGTGGTCTGTGAGTGGGCTTGGGTGACCAACTGTCTTGTGGTCCCTGATGGGACAGGTAGGTTCTCCAGATACTGAAGTCCAGAGTTACTGTCATCACTGGGGGCCTCTTCTGTTGGGGGACTGGATAGTGGTGGCACATCCTCTCCACTGACATTGACTAGGGTACCTGTGGGGATGTAAATGATGCATTATGCTTCAAGTGTATGACATTTGTGCTTCCCTAGCTTCCCCTCTATGGTTGGTGTTACCCTACTAGCTTTTGCTTGTGTATGGTGATGTATTGTGGGATTGTTAGTTTCCCTATCTTGTGCATACTTTGGTAATGGGTGTTCATGCACGTCTGGGAGGAGTGTCCAGGCATTGGTATTGCATACAGGGCTTGACATTGTGGTTAGTCATATGTGTAGGTACAGTGTGTGAGATGGTGTGGAAATAGGGGAGTGAGGGGGTGTGATGGCATGCAGGTATGGGGATGATGATTAGTAAATGGTGACTTACCAGTGTCCAGTCCTCTGGCTACTCCAGCGAGTCCCTCAGGATGCAGTATTGCCAGTACCTGCTCCTCCCATGCCCTCAGTTGTGGGGGAGGAGGTGGGGGTATATTGCCAGTCCTCTGGATGACGAGCTGGTGTCTTGCTGCAATGGAACGTATCTTCCCCAGTAGGTCGTTCCACCTCTTCCCGATGTCGTCCCTTGTTCTTGGGTGATGTCCCGTGGTGTTGACCCTGACCACGATTTTCCGCCATAGCTCCATCTTCCTTGCTATAGATTTTTGCTGTACCTGTGCTCCAAACAGCTGTGGCTCTACCCTGACAATTTCCTCCACCATGATCCTTAACTCGTCCTCAGTGAAATGGGGGTGCCTTTGTGGTGCCATGGGTGTTGTGTGATGTGTGTTGGTGAGGGTGTGTTGGGTAATGTGGTGGGGTGTGTGATGTGGGGTGCGTGAGGGATGTATGGGTGTATGTGGTGTGTGTGTCTAGTTGTCTTTGTGCAGTTCTTGTCAATCTCCTGGCAGTAATTATTGTTTGCAAAGGGTTGTGGGTATTGTGGGTGTGTGTGTTTTATAGTGCTGTGGGTGTGTGGTGTGTGTATGAATGTCAGGTGTGTATTTTTCGTTTTGGCCAATGTAGTGTTGTTTTGTATGTGGGTGTCCATTCGAAGGTATGTGCCGCCAATGGTTACCACCGTTGAATGTCCGCCGTAGTGATTTGTGGGTCATAATGTGATGGTCGTTGTTTTGTTGGGATAACGGTATGGGTTTTGGGACCATCACTTTTGCACTGACCTTTGGTCTGGCGGATTTGTGTATGTGGCTGAATTCTGTCAGATTGGCGTGTGTGTGTCATAATATGGTGAATGGATATCTGCCACCGCGGCAGTAAGTTGGTGGCCGTCTGCGTGGATGTAAGTGGGATTTACCTCCTGTGTCATAATGAGGGCCTTAGTAAGGCTGTGAAGGGAGAGAACTCGCTATATAAGCTAAGTGCTTCTGAAAATTGAGCAATGAATCCCAAGCTACACTTCTGCCTCTTTTGAGGAATTCCTGAGCCAGGTTACATTTAAAGCAATGGTCAAAGGCATCCTCATGTTAGGAGACTTTAGCCTGTAAATGGATAACAGCAAGAAGAAGAAGCTTTATGCCCAATTGAAAACATGTAGCGGTAGAATTTATGTTGTGCTCAAAGGAACAACTTAATTAACATCCTCACACCCCAAATCACAAATATCTGTGAAAATATCAAGTACAAATAGAAACTAATTTCAGTTTAAGACTCAGACTGTCACCTCATGTTTGAACCAAAACTAATTCACCACCCTAATTATATGGAATGGTTTCCATTGAATCATGTTGCAGAATACATTTCCAGCAAACTGTATCTACCCTTAGGCAAACCAACTAGATGTCCTAGACCCTCTTTGACCTCCAACATTACTTCAATACCATTTATTGATCACAACATGATGGTTTTCTCTTTTAAGTTTGGTAAAGATCCATGAAAAGGAATGGATAAGGCATGGCCTACCTTCCAAGATAAGTAGTTGAACATGGTAGATCCACTGTCTCATATTTTAGATTTGGCAGAAACAGCTAGATTGGATAGTATCTATTGACACAGAGGAAGAACCTTTTGCTGATTGGGAAACACCAACTCAACTATTACTCATAAGTGGAAGAAGGGCCTTTTATTGAAGTAGGATCCTAAACTAGCGAATTTACTAACTCGGGATCCCAGAGTTAAAGTGAATGGCATTTTGTTTTGTGATTATTTAATCAAAGAACTAATTAAATACCTCACCACCTTTGCCTTTTTGGACAAAGCCCAACAGTTTAAAAAAAAGTTTTTTGCACTTTGAATGTCTGTCAAGGACGACAGAGATAGGAATCAATTTGCAGGCCCCAATTACAGAAATCAAAACTTCAGGGGCTCCGCCCCTACAACTTACAGGATTTCAGACACAAGTAAGTCTAACCCCAAAGAGACAGAAGTTTCTGTGCATGTTGATCAAGAGCTCTCAGAGCTGTTAACCCAGAAGGGAAGTCACCATTCTGGATTTCATATTGTATGGGTGCACTTAAGGTTTATTTTAAACAAATGGTATTTCAGCATGAGAGGTCTTTGGTGTTAAGCACAGTTCAAGAGTATGCCATAGATCATTATACAATTCCTTTACAACCTCATCTTCCTGTACCTTTAAAATTCTCAAACGAAATGACTTCCCTGTTAACCATAGGAATTCTTCCTCTTTTACAAAAACACGCAATACAAGAGACATTTCCTCATCCCACAAGTTTCTTAAGCTCCCTTTTTTGGTTCAGCAGAAAAACAAGAAAATTAGAGGAGTTACAAATCTCAGGGATTTCAATAAATTTTTTGTTTACCGACATTTCAAGATGTTAACTATTATCCATGTCAGGTATTTGTTACTACCAAATGACTGGAAAGTGCGGTTACATTTACAAGATCCGTACTTAACTATTAAGGAATATCTTCAATTTCAGTGGTAAGGAAATACTTATCAGTTTTCCTCTCTTCCCTTCGGCCTTTTGTTGCAATGTTGGTGCTTTCCAAAAATCATGAAACCAGTGGTTGCCCACCTCTGAACCCAGGAAATCAGGCTAATAACATATCTGGATGATGTTCTCTTAATGGGTCAGGATTCTCTCTCCCTTGGCTCTCAGTTTCAGCTCACATTCTCTCAGGGCCTAGGTTTCCTTATTGTACAAGGAGAAATCAATTCTGTCTCCTTATAGACAGAATTTCTGGGCTTCATTATAAATTCCAAAAGTGCAACTCTCCATTTGCCTCAATCCAAAGTCAAGTCAATAAAATCAGAGACTGCTGAAATGCTTCAGTTCTTCCATATCTCTCAAGTCCTTTGCAAGGATTGTAGGTCTTTTATGCACATTGATCCAGATCATTTTTCCAGGACCTCTTCCCTATCGAGCTCTCCAGAGGCTGAAAATTCACCATCTTTGCAAATGTCTCGCTTATTCCAATGTTATAAGTTTAGATCATGAATCCCTTCTGAAACTTCAATGGCGGATAGACCATTAAAATGCCTGGAGTGACAGAATAATTTTTACGTTGGCCCCAGATCTTGTATTAGAATCAGATACAAGCCTGCCAGACGGGGGTGCCAGGTGTGGTCAGATCATGGTCTCTTCAGGAGTCAATATTGCACATAAATTGTTTAGAGATGTTTACAGGTTTCTTTAAGAGCCAGATTATTGCAAAAGACGAAGTAAAATGTCCCATTCTTCATCAGATGGACAACTTTACTGCAGTAAGGTACATCAATCATCTCGGAGGTACAAAATCGAATTGGCAAAAGGTTTCTGGGTGTTCTCTCTCACTCACAAAATATCTGGCAATGTAGATCACCTTCCAGGTACCCTCAATACCATTGCCGACTGGCACTCACTTCAACTACACGATTCAAGCAACTAGAAACTTCATCCCTCTGTTTTCAACAGTCTTTATCACAAAAGAGCCCCTCTCCAAATAAATCTCTTTGCTTTCATACTCATTTCCCAACTTCCACAGTGTTTCAACTAGAGCAGGCCCTTTAGCCCTTGCAACAGATGCCTTTCTACAGGATTGGTCTCAGGGAATAAAATATGCATTCCCTCTGTTCCTTATGATCAACCGAGTACTAGGACAAGTCCAATGTGAGCAAGTACCCTGATCCTAGGTGTTCCTTTCTGGAAGTCTCAGGTATAGTATCCTCCCCTTTTGGAACTTGCAATGAGTTATCCAATGTTATTACCATCCTTTCCCTACCTTCTAGAGCCGGGAAGACATTTACACAACATAACTCGGGACAATATTCTCATTCTTTCGGCCTGGAAGGTATTGGGTCTTCTCAAATTTTAACAAACATTTTGTCAGAAGCTGCAGAATATATCTGCAAAGCCTGGGTTCAAGGTACTACAAAAGCTTACAAATCAGCTTGGTCTGTTTGGTCAAACTGGTATGTGGGGCAAATCGATTGATTGCTTTTCAGCAGATGTCCTCTTCATAATGACATTTTTGGCTTCTCAAGCTAGTGGTGGTAAAGCCTATTGAACAGTCAACCTTTACAGGTCAGCTATTTCAGCAAATCAACTGAACATCAAAGGAAAACTAGTGGTAGAACATGCTCTTGTCTGCTGTCTTAAAGGGAGTAAAAGTTTGCAACATTACACTACCTAAATACAGTTAGCTGTGGGTTGCCAATTTAGTGCTTCAGATGTTTCTTTTCCTGGCCAGAAAATGTTACTCTTACTGTTAAAATGCTCTCTGCTAAATTTACAGTGAGATTATGTTTCATTTCTATAAAATGTATTTCTGATCTGAAAGCTTTGGACATTTCCTGACAACATTTCACTCCCACAAGTATTGTCTTTAACGTAAGGAAACAGATTTAACTTCCGTGTTTTACCCTTATTTTCCCAAATCAACCTAAATTGTGTGTGGGTAACTGCTTAATGGCATATGAAGAAATTACCAACTATTTCAGAATGTACTCTGACTCTCCTCATTTCCATTTGAAAACCTCACAAACCGATTTCCTCCCTTCACCCTTGCGCATGTCGTTAAATGTAAGGCATTCTCAGCTGACTGGTCAAATGATAACACTTTTCATGCCATTTATTGCAAACCTGTTCATTCTGCTTCTTCAGTGGTGATAGATATGATAGATATGTTTAAATAAGCATAATAGGAGCCTCCATGTCCTGCCATAAAATGTAGACTTTCCTAGTATTCATGAAGGAAATTCTTAATTTTTATTGAAAACACAGAGACGATTATTATCCCACATCAATATTTATATTAACTATGTTTATCCTGCCCTTGCAGAGTCTGCTCGGTTGACATCTGCTACTACATAATCCTCCTTCAAACCGCTTCAATTTCTGAAGTCTAGTTTCACCTCCCACAGAGCCATCAACCTTTCTTAATTCTTCTCCAGGATCCAGATTGTTGGTTGTTTATCAGGAACTGTTTGCATTTATTTTAGCAGTTGCTATTGACTTTCTTAGTTGGCCTGTGTTTCATTCTGCTTCATGACTTCTCATACAAGAAAAGAGGACTGTTCACAGTCAAGATAGGTATTATAAGGGGTTCTTGGGACTTGATTGTTTAACATCTGGGCCACTGTTCATTGCCCATTGGCTTATTGTTTTTCTAAGCCTCATGGGATTTGTAGTTTTGCAAGGTTCTAGATTGCTCCTATCTGCATTACAGCAAGATTAGAAAGCATACCACTAGCCTCAGTGTCTTTAATAAAATTAAAACTCTCCTTTGTGAATACTAGGACAATCTGCATTTAATGCAATTCAATTGAATGCACTTCAAGGGAGAAGCCCTAGTTGCACATAAATAAATTAGCTGATAACACTCGTTGGTGCTTTGAGTTGTGGTATTAAAGTGCCTCTCTGACCCTGGCTTTATTGTGCCATGATCTTTTAGACATGATTCTGCAGCAGCATGTTTCTCTGTGGCAGATGGTCTCAACATGGCACCATTTAAGCTGGGTAAAACAGCCCTTTGCAGCATCCTGGTAAGAGACAATGAGACCTGGTTGGCTTTGCCTTCCCCATTTAAATTCATTCACTATTTTACATAACAGAACATCAGTACTCTTGTTCTGTATTTGAACTGTGTCATAAACATGAAGATTCATTTAAATGAGTTTACAGTTGTAAAAACCCCTTTGAATTAGAAAAGCTCCATTTTATGGTATTTGGAAAGTAAACAGGTTTCCCGATCTACAGACTTTTCAATCATATATGTCTACACCCTCAGCTTTGATAATTCAAGAATCAACATCGGAGCGCGAAGAAGGACCTTGTGATGAAAAAATATTTAGCAGTTCTCCCTGACTGCAAGTCGCAGCCAGAGCAGCACACCACAGCACCATGGTGAGAGGCCAGCGAGGCCCAGTGAAGCAGTCAACTAGCAGCCCCAGACTTACTGCCAAGGTAGGACCAGAGAAAAGCATGCTGCAGAATGATGGAGCGACAGCAGGAAGGCCTAGGGGGACTAGCCCCTATACCTAACTCCGGTTTAAACTCATCCTCTTTCCTAAACAAAATATTTGAGTACTCTGTCACTCTATTTTAATTTTATATTGGCAACGTAGCGACTTGCACTGGGATGGGAATGTCACCCCACATAGTGTACAGTTGTTTCCTCTGTCCTGTATGTCAAAATGAGAGTATTAGGTATCCCATTTTTTTTATTTTTTGCCCTGGATGTGAAGTATCCTAGGGTGTGCATAAAGGCCTATGCCTTTGACATAAGTTTGGTCCTAGACTAGGACTGCATCAAGTCAGTCCTCAGTATTGACAGAGGACTACTATCCCTGTCATGCATTCATATGTATCACAGGGTGATAGCAGCATGCCGTATTTTGTAGTACTGATTGGCTGCTGGGAAGCTGGAGTCTGACTAATTGGACTTAGCCATCTTTGTATCAAAGCACCTCAAATCTGTCAAGTAGCCACTGGAGTCCTACACTTGGAAGGAGAACTGCATCATCTCCACATCCCAGGGAGTCCCAGTATGATTACCAATACGACTCACTAGGGTGGAAGAAGTGGACCCGCTACAACTGCAAGATCCACCTGCTGCCAACACCATTAATGCCCAGAGGAGGATAACCACAGAAGCCGGTCACCCATGCTGCTGCCTTTGATTTTGTGACAAGCAGCCCGGGCTCAAGCAGCCCTTCTGTGTGACTCAACCAAGCCCAGCATAACTCTGGTGAGCACAGACAGAGAACAGAATACCTGCTGTGGCCATCACTGCTTAGAGAACAGGTGAGAGAATATTCAGCTGATCCAACCATAGAAAATGTATGCTAATGGAGGGAAACTGCTACATTTGCACTAGCTACAATGCCACAAAATTCTAGGCTACTAGAAAGGGAGCGAGGTACGATGAGAGAGAGCCATCCTGCTAGCATATTGGACTCACACCCTAGCATCAAGTATATGATGACTTTTTATTGTGTATAGCTTTGTGTATTACAGTAAAAAAACACATTTTCTTTACATAAAGTTGCACTGGGCTGGATAACAACATTAGTTTTCCAACTCTGTTGCGTGTTGTTTTGAGTGCAGGCTTTCATGAGAAGCCTGTGAGGTCTCACAATCTCTACCACAAAGTAAAGTGCTGAAGGAGTTGTACTTGTCCAAGTTTTTCAGAGCCATAGTAAGAACCTGGGAGACCAGAGGAAACTTATCCTAGCCACCATGGCTATGGCACTGTAGCCACTGCTTTCCTATGGGCAGCCAAATGTGGTCTAATAGCTAATTTGCATGAGAACACAGAACACTTGAAACACATATTGTGAATTATAAGGGCTCAGTCTATGATACGCACAAGGTAAACAGAATTCAGTAGCATATAAACTATGGGACGATAAGTATATGCTCCACTAATCATAATGACTTAACATAGGAACATGAAGCAGGGGACCACATATGAGGAAAAAAGAATTGAACATTCTTATATTGTCATAAACCTCAGCTGTTCAAGTATATATCAAATTTCACAGTAGTGTAACTGACTGTTTTTATAAATGAGCTGTATTGGTTTTTGCAATAATGATACAAAGAGAGCATAATACAATGCTATAGAATTGGAGTAAAATAAGGAATTTGTGTATTCAATCATACTTCTACCCTCCCCCAAACCTCCTGTATTCACTTGCCAGTAGAGGACACATTTTCTAACATTGCAGATAATCCGTAGTACTTCTACCATTTACTCCAGATTTTTGAGAATTTCTTGGGACAACCAAGGGCTGTATAGATCAGATCCTCTTGTTTGGCACACCAATCCATCATAGCCCCCACTGTCTCAGCTTCAGAGGTTCAGGGTGTTTCCAGGATTTTGCTATATTTCTCTCAGCTATTAGAATCCCTAATCCCACCAGGGCTATATCGCCTCGTGAACCACCCAAATTGTCCATTTCAGTAGTGCTATTTTTAGAGTTAGTTGGAGTGAAACATTTAGAATGACAGAGAGGATGTTGTTCATCCAGGAGCAATAATGAGTGATCTTCGTGCATTCCCACACCATATGGAAGAAGTTGTCTGGGCAGGAATGACACCATATACAGCCAGGGTCTCAGAGGATACCCGACACATACAGGCACTGTAGGGTCAAGTAGGTCTGGTATAGGTAACATATTTGAACCAAACGTGGGTCGGCTGAAATCGCAAGCTCTCGGGGAGCCATGCATGCCTCCCACCATTCAGCCTCCTCCAGTTCCCCTATCTACCTCTCCCACTTCAGTGTCTCTGGGGCTATTCACAAAGCTGCTGTAAAACTGGTAGGTACCCCATGTCCTGTGCTCCCCATCAATAGTTTAGCTTCAAGGGGAGGTTTGGGGAGGTTCTGGATGCTCTGTATTATAGCAAACAAGATTGTGGCATATCACTAGAGCTTTATGAAATTGAGTGCAGGAGAGTGAAAAGTAGGTCTGAAAGTCGGCAAAGGAGTACATGGAGGACCCGTGCCACACGTCAGCCAGCATGGAAATCCCCTCGAAGTCCCATCTATGAAAGCCTTCCAAACATGATAGATGACCCAACCAAAGTGGGGTCTGGCCGGTTTGGCATCAGTCCCAACCCATAAAGCAAAAGGCCCTCCTCCAAATCAGGAATACCACCCTAGTGACATCTGGGATCTGGGATTGGTTGGCCATATAGCTGATGCCTCACCCTATCAAAACCTAGTTCATTAAACTTCAGTCATTATGCTGGATCATCCCAACCACCCGTCAGCCAATAATTTATGACCAGCAGGTCGGATGCCCAGATATATACTGCAGCAATTCCCCCACCATAAACCGAGCTGCAACATTTAGGGGCTTAATTATACTCTTTCGTGCAAAATTGCACTAATGCAGTTTTTCATCAAAACGTTTTGCACCGGCTTGCACCATTCTTGAGTGCCAGCCAGGCACCATATTTATGGAATGGTGCAAGCCGGCACAAAGGGTAGGCTAGTGTAAAAAACAAATGACGTTAGCTGGGTGGGGGTGGCGGTATGGGAGAAGGGGGTTTTGCACCAAAAAATTATGGGCCTGATTCTAACTTTGGAGGACGGTGTTAAACCGTCCCAAAAGTGGCGGATATACCACCTACCGTATTACGAGTCCATTATATCCTATGGAACTCATAATACGGTAGGTGGTATATCCGCCACTTTTGGGACGGTTTAACACCGTCCTCCAAAGTTAGAATCAGGCCCTATGTCAGGCAGGTTAGAGTAAAAAAATTAGTCTAACCAGCCCAGCATCATTTTCTGAAACAAAACTATCCATACAACATCACTCCTGTCTTAAAAAAGATAGGAGTCATGCCCATCATCCCAATAGCCAGCACAGGGGACCAGGGTCTCCTGGGCATGGCCACTGCACCCAGTGCCATGTAGGAGGGCCCATTTCAGGGCCCCCAATGTCACTTTAAAAAAAGTAATAAAATACTTACCTGTACTGACCTATACTTACCTGGTATGGGGTCCCCCATCCTCTGCTGTCCCTCTGGTGTGGGTGGGGGTGTCCCTGGGGCCCGGGGAGGGCATTTGTGGGCTTATTCCATGGTGTTCCACCATGGAAATAGGCCAACAGGTCCCCTAACGCCTGCCCTGACCCAGGTGTTAAATAATGGTTCAAACCAAGCTTTGAACCATTATTTGACCCCTTCCTCCCCTTGTGCGTGATTTTAGCACAGGGGAATAAATAAGGTGCCAAGGCCATAGAGTCACTTTTTGCACGGGAACACCTACCTTGCATCTCATTGACGCAAGGTAGGTTTCCACTTCCAAAAAATGACTTTAACTCCATAGTATAAATATGGAGTTAGTTTTACACTGAATTAGCGTTAAAAAAAATTATGCAAATTCGGCTCAAAACAAGTATAAATATGCCCCTTAGAGTGTGAAATTCTTGGAGGGTGGGTAGGCCAAAGAAAGAAGCGCAACATTTTCGTCACTTTCGGGGGGGCAAGTGTCAGGTATATGAAGTGTGAAATTTTGAAGGGTGTGAAAGTACCAGGGCAAGATCCACCGTTTTGACATGGCTGACTGTGCCCATAAGTTTGAGAGGAAGGTTTTGCCATGCTGCTAAGCTGGTCCTAGTGGTCTTCAAGAGAGGTTTCAGGTTGAGTGTGTGAGCAAGTTTGAATAGTGATGTGATAAGTATACATAAGTATTTAAAACTGAGGCAACGAACGGGAATGTCCTCCTGCTAGGCACTTAACATGTTGTCTCACAGCAATGGAACAAGTAAGGATTTTTCTTCATTCAAGCAAAGACCAGAGGGCTCCTCAGAAAGATAAAGATGCTTAAGGGTGCGTAGACCAGAGGCCCCTCGGTCTGCGGGGTACAGGAAGACATTGCCTGCATATAATGTCATTTTGTCTTGGGGGGGGCCCCGGCCACAACCAACCCCTCATCTGCACATTGCATCTAAACAGGCGTGCCAGCGGATCTGTCACGTAGGCTCTGATTATCCTAAAGAGGCTGCTGGATTCAGGCAGCAGAATCACCTGCATTGTAGGGAACTGAGTCCAATCCCACACCATGTGACAACTGTCCACCTCTTCCGGTTTTCTGGCTAACTAGCTGTGCCTCATCCTTGCCCATGAGCAGGGATGACTGTGGCAAATGAGCGCACAACAGAAATGACTCCTCAGTGAAATCGTGTTTGATCAGATCTCATCCTTTTCTCTCAGTTACATTAGTCTCACACATGCAAGGACAAACAGAAGCAGAGAATAGTTTAATAAGGTTTATTGAAAATTAGCTGCATCTTAGATAAAATGGCATGTATTGCAATAACTAGGATGATAAAACATGCTAGAAGCAAAATGGTGACAAGTAGAGTGAAACACAGGAAAAGTTCACCATACTGCCACTATGACTAGTATATGTAGTTCCTACCTAAGCTATGTTAGAGCACAGAGTGATAAACCCTAATCCACCCTTCAGGTTTCCCCCTGTGAAGCAAGGAAGCCTGTTGTCTAGAAAGATACCATCACCATGTAGACCACGGATCAGGTAGTCTAAGCAAACAGCTGTAGCAAAGGCAAACAGCAATCAGAATGCAGTTGTAGTCATCTGGCTGGAATCTCCCTCTAACGTGTATGGGACAGAGAAGTGTTTTTATAATAAAACAGCTGATGCTCTGAGAAAATGTTCCCATATAAGGATGTATATGTTTCTGTGAATGTTGGTGACACGTTGTACCACTTTGCCGGCAACTCTATCTGGCTGCAGTCTTGAGGAAATCACAAAGTGAAAAGAATGTCTTGCTTGAAACACAATGCTTTCCTAGGCGAAAGAGCAACTCGGTAAAGAAAATAACACAGCACCGCATATGTGGCCCATGCTTGAAAAATAAAATGAAGCTGAATAAAATGTAACTTGGCTAAAGTGAAGAAATGGCAGGCCTAGGTTCTAAAATAACTTCTCTAAAACATGGCTAAAATAGCTATACAATAGCTCATTGGTATGATCAAAGAGGAGGGAAGAGAGGGGGCAGCCCTGGTGGGTGCCTCTTCTGTTCGCCAACATATCAGACAATATTCCATTAATCATAACCTGGTTTGTCGGGTGGGAATAGAGGAGAGAGATCATTGCCCGGAAGTGGGTTCCAAATCCCAATTGTTGTATCGAAGGCCTATTGAAAATTGACTAATAGTAAGGCCACATCTTTGAGAAGCTTGTTTATATGGGCAAGGTGGACCTGGATGTGCCATATACAGTGTCAAGAGCTAGGTCCTGGCATGAAGCCACACTTTTCTGGGTGGACCAGAGAGTTCATGACTGTCTGGAATATGGTCGTCAGAATTTTCGCATATTGCTGGACATCTGTATTGATCAAGGAAATGGGACAGTATGCTGCACAATCTGTAGATGTCTGATCTGTTTTATGGATGACAACATAGTCGCCAGGTCAGGACCCTGCAGAAATGCCATCTCTTGAACAGCGCCAGTGTAAAACTGAAGCAAATGGACGGGTATGATGTCATGAAAGTGGGAGTAATATTCAAGGGGGAATCTGTCCGAGTCTGGGGTCTTTCCAGATTTGAAATCCCATCTGGCCAATTGGATTTTATCAAGTATAAGAGGTTCATATAGGGTCTTTCACTGAGCTTTTGTTATGGATGGAAGGGGTATATCTGCCAGCAGTGGCAGGCCACATTACACTTAGGGATGGGGCTGACGAGCATAAAGTTGTTAATAGTAATCAGCTGCAATGACTTCAGCGGACGTGGCCAGGGCTCCAGACACAGTCATCACAGCAGGAATCAGGCATGAATTGTGGCTGCAGGTCACAAATCAATACAAAAGGGTATCGCTATTACCACCATGTTCATACACATACTGGGTGGTCAGATGCCAACTTTGGCTGGCCTCATGGGAGACTAAGTGACAGACCGCACTTTATCCAGGTCAAGTTGTTGAGTCAGTCCTTCTGTAGCGCGGATTGTGATTTTATTTTCAGTACATAGGCTTCAAGGATGACAATTTCTTGTTGCCTCTCTCTTTCCATGTGTCTAAGGTACCTCCTCACCACCCACAAAACTTTGGTTTTCCAGCTGCCCAGAGAATGGCAGCACTTTGAATAGTGCCTGTTTTCATTTTGAAGTATGATTGCAGTTCTGCAGCCAAGTGCTCTACCAACCTATTATCCAGAAGGAATCATGCATTAAGGCACCACATAGGATGTCTGTGGGAGGCTGGAGAGCCCAAAGAAGTTGTGGGAAGTGATCAGATATACCCAGGGGCGCATGGAAGCTTCCATTGTGGCAGAATAATACACAGGGAGGAAAATGCAATCTCTGTGGGACATAGGGTCTGATTGCAAGTTTGGTGGTCTGTGCACACCCATGGCGGCAGCGGTAGTCTGACCAGCATTGGCTTGGCAGTCAGACCACCGTATTCTAATTCTGGTAGACCCATAGAGGAAAGACCGCCTTGGTCCCGTCGTCACAGCCAGGCAGTGCAGACCGCTGCCCTGGCAAAGCAGACCAAACCGGCCAAGTGAGCCAGTGTTTCTGTTGGACACATTATGATGTTGCCTAGTGCCAACGCGACAGTGGTGGTCCAACCACCACATCCCAGCAGGCGGAAATGGAGAGCATAAAGAAGCAACTCACCTGCAGGCAGCATTACATAACAAGTGCCACCACTGAGCCCATCACACACGTCCTGATGCTGCTCACAGATGTAGCTCAAACTCCACATCACCGTGGACACAACTGATGGTAAGAACACACCTACCTGTGTCATTACTATCAACAACAGATCGGCACTCCATCATCCACATGATATGGGGGGTAGGCTACAGGCACAAAGTACACTTGACATTTTGTCCACAGTTTTGTTTCAGGTACAGGAACAGTGAGGTGTACAGAACATTGTGTCACACAACAGTCACACCATAGCAACATCACATCTACCAATTGAACTGACATCCTCACTTTGCTCACATGCCTTGGAATGTTGCCAGATTGAAGACAAATATGTATGGATGTGATGTGAAACACAAACACCCCTTCCATGAAACATCCCCGTAATGGACCCACACATCACCCACCGTGCAACACAATGGAAGGTTAACAGGATGCACAATAGTTTGTGAAACAAATATCCAAAGCTCACAATGCAAAAAATACCTGCCCGAAAGGGATGGGGGAATCAGGTGCACTACTGGAAGGATGCTACCCATGGACACATTTCACTTTGCACAGGCCACCAAACACTGTTTGCACAGGAGCTTGCCTATCATGTTTCTCAGAGACAAGTAATATTTGAGCCAAGTGACATGCCTATCTAGCATATATGTAAGTGCAAGTCAAGAAAGCACATACAACAGCAACAGCAGGGGGCCATTCATCTAGATGAAGTAGCAGCAAGGTGCACATGGTCAGACAAATGCAAAGGAAGCTAGCACAATTGAACACCCTCCATGTGTGGACAAACACAGCTCTAGCTCCCACACATGAGACAAATGTACAGTTCATGCAATCCATATCAGGGGGACTAGTCTAACACCATACATGCTGACATCGACCAACACAAGATGAAATACTTACCATAACAAACATAAAACAATACAATACAATGACATCCCATAGAGTGAACATCTACCCCTGTCATTGGTGCCACCAGCACTGCCCACAAATTCAGATATTGCAAACAACTACAAATGGATCAGCAATCAGAGTGAAACATACACAACTGTAGGCATACAACACAAGATATTTAGGAACAACAAAAGTGTAGAAAAGTAATGGCAGAACAAATGTGTATCCAACTAAAGAACAACTTGGAGTTATTCAATCCACATGCTGAAGAGCAAAGGCCATTAACCAGTCCATATGACTTCATGCACAGTACTGTGCCCAAACTTGGCTCCAATCACCACCAGGGAACCTCCACAGGAAGGGGCATCAAATGGGCAGGCAAGCACCTCAGGGATCATGCTTGAGTGGGGTGGGGTTGGATTTGGGATGGGTGAGTTTGGGAGGGGAGCTTTTTCTTCAGAGGGGTGGGCTTCTTCTTGGGGAGTATGGGTGCTTGCAGGGGGGGCTGGTGTGACAGGGGAGGAGTTGGATGTGGAAGGAATGGTTTGGGATGTGGGTGGCTGCCTCTTGGGTTTAGGAGGAGTTTTGAATGTAACAGGGGAAAGGTCAAGGGCGAAAAATAAATTCTCCTTGGGAAAATAAGTAGGGTCATCAGAAGGGGTTTGGGTGGTGTCTGTGGGTATGGTGGATGTGTGTGTGTCTGTTGGGGTAGTGTCTGTGGGTATGGTGGATATTGTGGATGTTTTCTGTGTGTGTTGATGTGGTTTTGGGGTGGTGTCTGGGGGTATGGTTGATGTGGTGGAAGTCTGTGGGTGATGTGCTGGTATCTAGCGGTATGGTGTCTGATGTGTGTGGGTCCATGATTTGTTGTCTGGGTGTATGGTGGTTGTGGTGAATGTGTCAATGGGTGTTGCAGTGGTGTCTGTAGTTATAGTCGTTGTTGTGGGTAGGATGGGGGTGTCGGTTGAAAAGGTGACTTATGTGATGTCTATGGGTGAATGTTGAGTGCCTGTGTGCCACTGTGTCTTGTGGTGCTTGTGTTGTTGTTGTGTGCTGCTTTTGTGTGTTGAGGTGGGTGCATGTGGATGTTTCTGTACACTCGGGATAGGTAGGAGAATAGGGAATTTGGTTTGGGAAGAAAGAGGTGGTGGGGGGTGGATGGCTGCCATCTTTGAGGAGACCAGCGCCTGCAAAGATCTCTGTAGGCCAGACATGTCACTATGAATGACTTCCAGGAAAACATTTGTCTATTGAAGTTGGCTTGCTAACCCCTTGATGGCATTCACAATGGCAGAGATACTCTTCAGGAGGTCAATAGCCTCCTCACTCAGGTTGGCAGGGGTAACAGGGGCTGGGGACGAGGTGGTTGGTGCAAAGGAGACACCCACCCTGTTTGGTGAGCGGGCCCAGCCAAATGGGTGGGGAGCAACAGGGAGGGTTGCAATAGAACTGGAGGTGGTGGACAAGGATGGGACAGGAGTAGGTCCTGGTGGTCTGCTACCACTATTGAGTGGCCACTGGAGGTAGAATCTGAAGATAATGAGTTTGATCCTGTGTCCTCCCTCACCCTCTGGGCCACTGGATCCCTCCATGTAGGTAGTGCCATGACTGGAGGTACTGTGGCTAGATGTTGTCCCACTTGGCTGTGCCCTGTCTCCTTGACTCCCCTGGGATGATGCTGCAAATATGAAGAAGAAAAGGGTCACTGTTAGAAATGGGATCTCTAGTTGGTAGAGGCATACACCCTTATCCAAGTAGGGAACACAATCCCAGTCAGGGTAAGTCACAATATAATCCAAATTATCCTGTGTTCACCCTCTGTTAGCTTGACACTTAGCAGTCAGGTTTAACTTAGAAGGCAATGTGCAATAAATCATACAGTAACACAGTGAAAACACCCCAAATATACACCCCACAGGTTTAGAAATATAGATTATATTTATCTGAATAAAATAAGGTCAAAATGACAAACATCAAATAATCACAAGTTGAAAAATCACTTTAAAAGGTTTAAAGGAGCCCCAATCCTTAGAAATCAATAGTTGTTTCTTTGTTACACACCATACCTGGGATGCGTCAAAAATAAGGACTCACAGATGCTGCAGAGGAGAAGAGGCATGGAAAAATAAGGTGTTGTGTTGGATTTTCCGATGCAGCACAGATGATGTGTGATTTCCTTCCATGCTGCTAGTTGTTGCATAATTTTTCAGGCGCACAGTCTTGATTCCTAAACGCGATGTGGGGATATTTTGACACCCAGTGACAATGCGTTGAAAACCCTTGACATGCTGGTAGAAGGAGCAGTCTCTGTGTTGATCCAGTAGGCGATGTGTTGAACTTTCCATCGCAAGGCAGGCGCTGCATCAAATTTTCAGCCGGGAAGTCGGTGTTGCATTGTTCCAATCACCATTGCAGTGCTTTTTCTTTGCCACGATGCAGGCTTTGCATCGATTGCTGCAAGAGTTTCTTCAGTTTTAGACGCACAAGGATTTTCTTGACATGGTGAAGGCTTTGTTGGCCCTGAGACTTCAGAAACAGGAGGCAAGCTTAATGCAAGCCTTTGGAGACCACTTTAGGAGGAAAACAGAGTCCTTCCAGCAGAGTCAGAGGCCAGCTGGGCAGCAGGGCAACAGGGAGGGAAGCAGTCCTTCTCAGCAAAGCAGGCCACATAAGTCCTTTGGACAGCCAAGCAGTTTCTTTGACAGAGTGCACGTGGAGGTTCAGAAGTTTCTGATTTAGTGGGGTAAGAGACCCAGTTTATATACCCAAAAATGCCTTTGAATTGGGAAAATGTCAAACAGTGCACAAGTTCCCCTTTCAACCCAGTCCTGTCTGCCAGGATCCCTGTGGGGGGTTATCAGTCCTTTGTGTGAGGGCAGACCACTGGCCTTTAAAATGGAAGTGTGAGCCCCTCCACCCTTCTTGCCCAGGAAGACCCATTCAGTATACAGATGAATGAAAATGTGACTGAGGCCCTAATTACGACTTCAGCGGACGGAAAAGGCCATTCGCTGAAGTCTCGCCATTAGGTAAACACCAGTGTGGTCCCCTTCCTGTGGCCCCTCTTACGAGTTTCCAGCTGGATCAATGTGTGGAAACAGAGTTTCCGCCCTCTGACCTAGTGGGAAACAGCCCACAACGTTGACACCGGCAAAGTAGACAGTGAAAAGCATGACGGGGCTGCCAAGTGCATGGGTAGTACAGGGACCCCCATGGGGCCCCTGACCCTGTCTCCACCAGCCTTTACATGGCAGTGCTACCACCATGTAATCTCTGGCAGAGAAGGGGCTCGTAATCCCCAGGGCAACGCGGCTTGCAACGTTGCTCTGGCAGATTAGGACCGCCAGCACCACCAGCCCCTCCAGTGGAGAAGTGGTGGTGCTAGCGGTTCGACCGTGGCACCACTGCCACAGTTGTAATGTGGCTGTCAGATTGCCACATTGGTGGCAGTCCGACTGCCACCACAGCCCTGGCAGTCTTAAGACTGCCAGGGTGGTAATGAGGCCCAAAGTGACCTGTGTTTGTGGTTGTCTGGTTGGAATGCACAAGGGGAGCTGTCAACCAGCACGGACCAGAAGTAGTGTGGAGACAGGCTGTAAGGCCCAGATTGTAGTAACTGCAGGGAAATGCCCATTTCCTAAAAGTGGCATTTCTAAAATAGTAAAGTAATATTAAATCCAACTTTACCAGTAAGCAGAATTTTCTATTACCATTCTGGCAATACCAAACATGACAGGGCCACTCCTTCCAGATCAGAATCTACCACTCAAAGGTAAATGAGGGCAGTTCTAATGCTAGTCTATGAGAGGAGCAGGACTCACAGTAGTGAAAAACAAATGTATGAGTTTTTCATTACAAGGACATGTAAAACACATAAGTACATATCCTACATTTTACCTACATAGAAGCCTGCCTTATTGGTTACCTAGGGCCTACCTTAGTGGTGACTTATGTATAGAAAAAAGGGGAGTTTGAGGCTTGGTAAGTAGTTTTAAATGCCAAGTTGAAGTGGCAGTGAAACTGCACACACAGGCCTAGCAATGGCGAGCATGAGACAGGGATAAGGGGCTAATTATGTGGGTGGCACAATCAGTGCTGCAGGCCCTCCAGTAGCATTTAATTTACAGACCCTGGGCACAAACACAAAGTGCACTTCACTAGAGACTTACAAGTAAATAAAACATGCCAATTGGGTATGAGCCAGTGTTACTATGTTTTTAGAGCATATGCACTTTAGCACTGGCCAGCACTGGTGAAGTGGGCAGAGTCCTATAACCAGCAAAAACAGTGTCAGAAAAATGAAGGGAAGCATGTAAAACGTTGGGGGATGACCACCCTAAGGCTGTGAGGTCTAACAGTCAGCACATGTTCCTGGTCATACTTGAACAACAGCTGTGATTAGCAAACATTACTGTGATGCATGTAGGCCCCAGCAACAAACTACATCAAAGTGGCTCCTAAATGTACCATACATATGCATGCATGCCACATGAACAGTCAACAGTTGCCCAAAGGAAAATCAGGATATCAGACAGCATGAGTGGAGTTGTACAACCACAGTAACCGTTGAACAAGTAGAAGACCTCATTACCTTCAATGCTTTACCTCATGGAGCATACCTCAGTTACCTGTTGTCATACAATATTGGGCCAATGCTAATTTCATTCCCACAGATACCACACAAGGTCATGCATGCGTCTATTTGTCACATATACAATAACACAAAATAAGAAAAGATGCTCCAGAATCCTGCCATGTTGCTGACAGCAGTACAGTATCCTGAAGCTGACATGGAAATACTCTTGTCACACTGGAAAGATATCAACAATGCACACTTCCAAATGTGTAAATTGTCCTAATGGAGTCATGGAGGCAGTTCTAATGTTGCTCAGATATACTGCACATTTGACATGGAAATGTACACCGCAGACAAAATGTGCAAAATGTCTGGGAGATATGTCTCTAAAATCGACAACCAAATGAATCAGTTAGCCCCAGGGAAATCACCACTACTCTACGGCACCCCTTACAATGACATACTCTGATTGCATTAGTAGAAACCATTAGTCCTATGTAGGTTGGAGAGGCCCAGGGATTTGCAAGTACTTGTAGAAGGCCCTCAACCAAATGGGAATCTACATCACTGTCTCCATTTTGACTAGGTTTGTGGTTTGAGTTTTAATAGTTGTGCTCCCCAACTTGGATTTTACTGGTTTTAAGTGCTTATGGGTTTTAGAAATATTTGAAATACTTGGAGCTATTTTAGAAGTGTTTTTTATGTAACTTGGTCTTCCTGTTTTTTGTGGAAGCCTCGCTTTCTGCAACCCAGGCCCGTGTTCAGTGGCCTGTGTCAGCAAAACAACTTCTTTTTACGTATTTTATACCTTACTTTTTTACCCCCCTTTCCTCACCTTTTTCTTTGCTTGCTCCCCCACCACGATGTTGGCTTTTGTCTGCTGTCCTTTGTGGAATCAGCGGTCGCCATCTTTCCACCCCCACCTGTTACACATTTGTTAGCTTCCATCTTGAAAGGTCAGCCGTCCTTTCTACTATTAGTCGTGCAGCGGACGCCCCACGGGCACCAAAGGCACACCTAAGGCAAGCCCGTCTGCACCCGTCTGTGCCCAGCCAGACCCAGGGACTAGACCCCTTAGTGCATCAGTAGGAAGGCGGTCTCCTATTCCTCCGATGCTCTCCACTCGCTTAGGCCGGTCTCCTCTGAAGAATATCATTCTGGTTTAGACCCCATTAATGCTAAATAGCCATGTTCTTTCTGTCACTGGTCCCCACCGCCTGGATTGACCATGGGCCTACCGTTTAAGGAAGGTCCACATAGTGTTTTTCTACTGGTAAATTGCTGTTCTCTGGCAGCTCATAAACTCAACATTACCCTTCTTTTAAGTGAAATTACTTTGACGGCATTGTTTCTCACTGAGACATAGCTTCATGAGGGGCCATCCCTTGATATAACCTTGGCTTTACCCCAAGGGTATTTAATAACTAGGGAAGACAGAGCTACCTCAAAAGGGGGCAGAATTGCTATTCTCTATAAAGAGTCAGTTAAGCTCACCTCTCGGCCCCTTCAGTTACTCAACTGTAAAAGTATTTTTTTTCTATTTCACTAAATCCCGAATTAGCATTTTCTGTGAATCCTGGCCCCTTGAAAACGTTCTTAAATCATTCTCAGATCAGCTCACTGAGTTAATATGTAAAAAACCCAATTTCTCTATTTTAGGTGATTTTAATATTCACTCAGATAATATAGAGAACGTGGCTCCTAAAATCCTTCTTAGTGACATGGCTGAATTGGAACTGGCTCAATTGGTCAGAGGCCCACACATGATAAAGGACACACCATTGACTTAGTCTTCAGTAATTTAGCAGGTATATCTTCCATGCCTCCTCTCCCTCTGGTCTGGTCAGACCACTTTTTAACATCTTTAAATCTAGCCATCCCTACCACATGCAGATTATCTCAGTCAATAATCCACCCCTTCCGGCACTGGCACAAACTTAGTGCTAGCAGCTGGATTAGTACCTTGGAAAGTCTTAAACCCTCCTTCTTGGAAAATAAGGGCTGCGGTTTAGAATCATTCAATAAATGGATCATTGAATGTTTAGATATCCAGCTTCCCTACAGTACTAAAACTGGGGGTTGCTGGAATTCTGGCACCCCGTGGTTTACCTCTCTCTCACCTTCAAAATCTTAATAGGGAATGTAGACGTCTGGAAAGAAGATGGAGAAAATCCTATGATATTGCACTTAAGGGAGAATACAGAAAAGCTATTAGATTTTTTCATGCTGAAATTAAATAAGCACAAAGTACTTACTATGCCACTAGAATTGAACAGTCTTCCAACTCCAAAGGAGATTTTCCATTTACTGAAATACATTTTACAACCACAGTCTGATAGTGAATTAGTGGAAGCCTCTCAAGAGCATAGTAATAATTTGGCACTGTCCTTTCAGCAAAAAATTGTAGATATTTGCTCGAACCTTCCGAACAGTATGCCTTATTCTCAGGCTGTGGTGGATCACTGCCAAAACTGTGCCGCTGTTCTTTCGCATTTTTCGTCTCTTTCCTGGGAACAGGTCGCTTATCTTCTCTCTACTCTTAAGTCGGGATCGCCACTTGACCCTACTCCCCCTTCTGTATTGGCCCTTGGGTCGCCGGCTATCATACCAGTCTTGACTGACCTGTTGAATTCTTCACTATCTATGAGCATGGTCCCTGATCAGTGGAAACATGTCATAGTTAAACCCCTGCTGAAAAAACCCAACCTTGACGCAACAGTGCTTAATAATTATAGACCCATCTCACTGCTGCCATCCCTATCCAAAATAATTGAAAAACACTTCAATGCTCAACTTTCGAGCTTTTTTGAGGATAACAACATCCTTCATCCTACTCAGATGGGCTTTAGACCGCTCCGTAGCACTGAATCAGCTATAATTGTATTCATGTCCAGGAAGCACATGGATCAGGGTTTTTTGTCAGCGATCGTTCTTCTTGATCTTAGTGCTGCCTTTGACACAGTTGACCATCATATACTACTTCTGAGAATGAGGGAGATTGGAGTCACGGGAGGGGCAATGAGTTGGCTCTCCTAGTTTTTGGAGTGGAGATCATTTCAGGTGCTTGACTGGACATTCCTCTCCAGCTGTGTTAAAAGTAGCTGCAGTGTGCCACAGGGCTCATCCCTTAGCCCTACTCTATTTATTATCTATATGTCCCCCTTGGCTAAGATAGTGGAGCCTTTCGGACTTTCATTAATGTTGTGTGCCGATGACACCCAGTTAGTGGTCTCATTTTCTACTAACTCCTGCACTGATGGACTTTTATTGTCTTTCTACCTGCAGGCGGTGTCAGGATGGATGGCTGAAAGTATGCTCAGGCTAATTGGAGATGAGACTGAGGTGATGATACTGGGACACTGCTCCCGTCCGGGTATGAATCCCTTGCTGCTTTAATCCTTGGGGGAGCTGCCCCCTCCCAAAGATTACATTAAAAGTTAAGGAGTCTGGCTTGATCCCTGACTTACCATGGAACATCAGGCCAAGCAAGTTTCTTTGACTTGTTTTGGTTTACTTAGGCTCTTAAGTAAGGTTTTTAAAACTCTTCAGTTTTTGGCAAAAAGACTTATTATCCAGGGTCTTATCATCTCTCACTGGATTATGGCAATGGACTGTATCTAGATTCGCCTAAATACGTGAAAAGATAGTTGCAGGTCATTCAGAATGTGGCAGCCCATCTTCTTTTGGAGATACCTAGGCAGGAATCTGTCAAATTGGCTTTTTCCTCTCTTCATTGGCTCCCTCTGGAACAGTGCATAGAGTTTAAAAAGTTGTTTTGTATCCATAGGTCCTTATATAATAGAGGTCCCCCTCTTCTTTTAGAAATGAAGCAGACATCTCAGGTCTTCAATAGCGGCATTGGCCGTAATCCCCAGATAAAAAAAAATCAAGATGGGGAGGTAGTACTATGGCATACCTCAGAGCCAAATTATGGAATTCTCTTCCCCTTAGCCTCCGTTTAACCAGCCATGAACTTAACTTTCGGAAAGCACTCAAAACCTGGCTGTTTTAGAGCTTGTTCTTCAGACTTTGTCGCACAGGTTCGGGACTAGCGCTGGGAGGCCTTTGGGTAGACATGCGCTATACAAGAAACCTTAACATAATATAACATAACTTTTTGGTCCTGCACACAAAAATGTCCATGGATGAATAGATGTACTCAACCACATGTGATTCCAGCTTAACTGCAAGTCACTCCATGATGCATGACAACAGTTAGGTAATTAACCATCCCCATTTCACATGGGCAGAGCACTTTGTCACTTGATGCCACATAATTGGCAGTGGAAATGCACAATGTGGGTAAAAACTGTAGTCCTACCTGTCATGTCCCTCATTGATACTGCAGTTATACATGCCAAATGACATGTGATGACGGTTGAGGGTATGTGTGAGCTAGCAATCAATGGTGACTCACTCCTGTCTGTGACACTGATGAAATGTAGCCCCATTACGTTTTTCCAATTCTAAACACAGGTTGGTAGGCACATATATGTGAGGGAATGCAGACATCATCTCACGAACACAGATAGGTTATGCATGAAACAGCAGTTTACACATTTTGTCAAAAGAGAAAGGGGTACATGCTAACAAGTCAGCATGAGGAATGTTTGCAAGAGTGATGGCACATAAATCACATCAATGGACATTCCCCACTTACCAAGAGACGTGTTTGATCTGTAGCTGTACCCAAAGATCAACGTATGCTCCGTCACATGTATAATTGCCACCTTCACATGACAGACAGTAGTAAAGCACCAGCACTCATCACTCACTAAAGACAAGTGGCCTCTGGCGGGCAGATGCCAATTTACTCATTTGACCAGACACATGGCTGAGGACAGTTATCCATCATTTCTTTGGGCTATAACTCTGAGGAATAGTGGTCTGTTGTGTGGAATGTTGACCCAATACAACAACAAACATTATTTGATTGATCAATGTACGCAGCCATGTGATGATCCTGGAGAGCAATTTTTTGTGGACTGTACTTGGTTGTGTCCTAGATCCCTGGGCTAATAGGCAAGGCACATCAGTATGCACCAATTTCCATATGTACACAAACAGTTACTCATCTTGTGCTTCACACATTGCCCATCCCTAATTGTAAGATGAAGATGCCAGAACCTAACATATCATTTTATCTATGTGACAGGCAGGAATATGGCCTGTACTCATCCCCTTGTCGCTGCTGTGCTCCCCTCAAATACCCATCAAGGTCTGGCTACACCACCACCAGAATGTGGGCCACTGAGGGGGGTCATGCGTCAACATGCGCCCCCCCATGTTGGAAGGACAGCCCCAACTAGACCTTCATGATCTTCCAGGCCCAGCATCTTAGGTCCTCCCACCTCTTGCAACAGTGTGTGCTCTGCCGGTTATAGACCTCCAGGGTCCACACCTTCCGGGGGAGATGACTTTCCAAATCTCCTTCTCCTGGTGGGTGTTTTCTTCCATGGATGCAAGAGACAAATCAAGCGATTACAAACACAGGCTTTTGCTCAAATGATTTTGTCACACACATGTCAGAAACAACAACCACTAGATGGGCAAGCTGTCAACACACCACAAGAGTAAAGGGCACATGGCATTAAGTACAGGGACATGACTACACACTTTTGAAGGCATCTGCACACTAACCCACTACCCTGTTAGTGGCCTGCAATGACTAAGCAAGCCTACTGACATCAGGTAGCCCATGCTCCAGCAACATGTACTGTGATGTGAGCCACAATGAAATGACCACACCAATGTGTCTTCTGAAGAGTAAACTCTTTCAGCCTGACTGGACAAACACATTTACACTCTGCAAGATTAATCCAATACATATAGTCCCCACAGGTAGCTACCATAGTACAGACAACCCTTACAATTGTGTGACAATGAAAGACTGGCATGGTGGGGACGGGGTCTGTCTTCCCTGTGCATGTGTGGAGATGTGGATACCAAGTGCAGACTTATGCCACTTCAGGGTGGGGTTCTGTGGTATGCACCTGTAGCACAGAACACATCTTTGAGCATATGCTTCTAACCTACAGAGATGACATCCAGCATACAAAGGTAGGTATTGTACAATGTCTGCTAAGTAACTGAGGCAATGAGCGACATGTCATGGTCTCCCAGGAATCTACACACTGTCTGTACTGTGGGTTTGTCATTTGTGCAATAAGCCTGTACAGGACAAATATGAGTTCTGTGAAGGTGACAACAGAGCTGTGGGAGTAAGGGGCCTGTCATGAGTCAAAGACACACATTGAGATTGAAGTCAAATGAACATATGGATTAGTCCAGGGATTTACCTCAGTACCCTGTCCTATTCTAGCCAATGGAATGAGGCATTGAGGACAGGTTTTGCCACCAGAGCCTCTTACTGGCCTCCAGACAGGATTTGCAGGTCTACAGGGAGAGGGCACAGTTCCACAGTTATGTAACCACAGTGACTCTTCCACAGCCTGGACTATGTCCCATACTGGGAGATACGTTGGACAGGCCCTAGTCTCAGCAGACTGAGCATACAGAACCTACATGACACTCACATTTCCATCACTTCCATGTATGACAATACATCATGCAGCCATCAGCAATGTGGCTTGTGGCTTGCATGGCAACCTGAAGGGCACAGTGAGACATGATATGCCTTCCAGACAACAGTTGGGCAAGGCCGGATGTGGGGTGAAAGATCTGTGGCACAATACACATTGTTTACAAGATCCTCAAATGGCACAGAGAAGATGCAAACACGGCTCATGCTGTCATGCACATACATGTTGTCAAATATTTACAACCATCATAAACAAAGAAATGTCATTGTGTGTCAGGAAAGTCTCCTTGCCTAGCTATGTGCATCCAACACAAGGAGGATGCAGGGCCCCAAAAAACATCACACAACACAATGTGATTAAACACAACATATAGTACTGGTTTCCAATACCTGCATCATATACATCCCATTGAAGCAACACAATCTGCAACAACAGGTACACAAGAAATCTAACTGGCACAAAGGGGCACATTGTAGCCTGTGAGGAGGGAAACAATGGTGTTGAACAGAGTCAATTGTGCCTTTGAGGTACTTACCTGCTCCTCTGGTGAGCCATAGAGCTGATCCTACAGGGGAAGGACCTTGGACACAAGCCTCTCCAGCTCTTGTGAAGAGATGGCAGGGGCCCTTTCGCCTGCTGGACATGGCTTGATTGCTTCCAGAGATGGCACACAGCACCTGAAGTGATGGAGGTATTGCTGGCAGCAGTGTCAGGAGTCAAGTGACTGAGTGTGCACAACGCTGTGTATACGTACACCACATATGTGGTCGTACGCGATCATCACCACCCACGGACACAGCCATTGGGCCAAGACTGCCACAGGCAACATTGTTAGCCTATGGCTGTGTCCGCAATGGTTGGAACTGCGTGGACGACGTCCACCGGGGGATACAGGTGGTTATTGATGTCCAGTGGATTAGGTCTGGCATCCACCAGTTAGGCGGTTTGAAAGTTTGTATGTTGCCCTTTTATATGTGTCACAAAAACAATATAAGTTTAAGATCAGCACAAACATCCTCAATCTGCATAGTTGTGTAGGTCTGACTAGACAACCACCAGTGTAGTGTGTTGCAGGGCATAGACTGCATATAATGGCAGGGCATGGGCCGCCATTGTTGACGTTTTTTGGGGTGGTCATAAAATACTGTCATATTTCAAGGGGCAATTGTGTAGCAGCTATTTGGGTGTGGCCCAAATCCATGTTGTGGACACATGTGTTAACTACAATGGATTCACATATGACCATTATGTAGCTGCGAGCTGTGATGTGTAGTGGGTGTCATGTATATCTAGTCAGAAATGCTTTGTCACATGATATCATTGGCATGCATCATGTATGTTGCTGTGGACACAGTGACTAATGTTCCAAATCATGTCTTTTCACACATACCATGGGAGAGGGAGGATGCAACAACCGCCTGTCTACCATTCATTGCCAGACCTTTAGACCATGGAGGAATGCCTGGTCATCCAGCTCTATCGTCAAAGAATAGTGGGTTTATGTCATCAGTTGGATCCAGATCTGATGTCAGGTAACAGTAATCCATATTGCATACGGCCCACTGTTCAAGTCATCTCAGTTTTGCACTTCCTGGCCACAAGGTCCTTCCAACATACAGTGGCCCTATCTGCTGGTATGTTCAGTCTATTTTTGAGAGATTTCCTATCAGCAATGTTGAAACACATTGACAGCTATGTCAGGTTCCCCCATTGTGAGTATTTAGCCAATGTGAATGCTGACTTCTATGGTTTTGCCTGCCTGTCACATCTGGTGGGAGTCATTGATAGCGCACATGTTGGCTTGGTGCCACGACAGGCCACTGAACAAGTCTATCACAACAGAAAAAACTTCCATTCATCAACGTTCAAGCTGTCTGTTTTGCAGATCTCAAATGCATGTGCCTATTTTCCATGTTAAGTCCATGATTTCTTTATAATGCATATCCCAGCTGATGTCACAACTGCAACCAGAGAGGTCCTGGCTGGTGATAAGTCACGTCTGTCCTGACTGTGAGCAATGTCAGGTGCTACAATCATGAAGTAAGTGACTCATTGTTGCACTTATGCCCTATTCCTTAACAGGAGACTAAGCATATCCAAATCGTCCTTGGTTATTGACACCACTGACGAATCTAACTACACCAGGGGAAGTCTGCTTCAATGAGGACCATGGAAGAACACAGCGGTCAGTGGAGCAAGTGTTTGGGCTCCTGACGGCCACATTTTGCTGTCTGGACAGGACTGGTGGAGCCCCCCTTTACTCACCAAGGAGAGTGTGTCAAATTACTGTGGCATGCTGCATGCTCCACAACAGCACCCTGTGTAGGAATATCCTGTACATCAAAGAGGAGGGGGAGCCTGCAGTGCCACCGGGTGAGAATGATGAAATGCCAACTGAAGATGACAGTGGTGAAGAGGAAGGAGCTGACTTGTGAGAAGATCTCAGTTAGGGAGCTGATACTCTGCAAAAATCAGGCAAAGGCTTATTGAAAAAGGTAGCTTCTGACACATACCCGCCTTGATGATGTTGCTTTGTTTCTGTCAGAAATATTGCAAAGTACTTTGTTTTCCAGTTGCTTGCCATGTGACTTGTCTCATACTTATGCTTTCAAGCCTATACTCCTTGTTATGTTCTTTGTACAGGTACCTTTACCATGGCATCTTTATGTGGGAATTTCAGCGATGTGCCATTGGCAGGTATGTAATGCTGTTCTGACATATGAAGTGGACATCGATTGTTCCAGATAATGTAGGTCACATAGCTTGTGTGTAGGAGACCTGTGGGAAGACAGTTTGCACAGTGTTCAGAAATGCCCATTGGTCTTATTTTGTGCCATGTGGTGGGCCTGATGCATCCTGTGTGTCATCATGTGGTCATAAAATATGTAGTCCTAGGTCTCAACCAAGTCAGTTTCCATTCACATTGGCTCCTGTATATCTGTTTCATAACTGTAGACCACAGTGCCTGTGCCAAAACACTGAAATATGTTTGTGACATACCACCAGATGCATGAGCATTGGAGTATGATGGCCCTGTGATCAGGAACCATTGTACTGCCATATGTCTGAATCTTGGATTATGAGATGTTGGATAACTTTGGCGTGGTATTTAATAAGGATGAAGCTGGTGACATCAACCACTTCAATGTTTGCCTACTCTACAGGACAATGTCTGACAAATTCCTTTCTTCCGTGGTCTGGAGGTCTGTACCCGTAAATATACTCATATACTCAGTATGAGTCAATCATTTATGATTTACAATAGTTCAGACTTATTGACAGCCTATGTGCTGTACACTGTAATATTTATTTTAGTTTGACCAGACACTTGTATGTATGCATTTGTTTGTGATGGTTGTAATCCTGAGCTGAAAACTATGTACATGCAACATATCCCATCTTGAATAGTACCTTGGATCATCATCATAGGGTTCACATGGTCTGACATGACTGCATGCCTAAATTTGAAATCAAAATCAACAGACAATGAGTCAGTGATGGGTGATTTTATTGTGAAGCTATGTCTAACAGAAAATATATGTGGTATGAATCAACCAAAAACAAAATATGTGTAGAGGCCAGTCATGGTGAATGAAATCATTAGAGTAGATGCCACGCCATTGGAAGTCCAAAGTCCAGAGTACCCCTCCAATTGGAAATAGAAGGTGGTTCAAGATCAGTCCACAAAATGAATGTATAACACACAAAGGAGGACCTCAAAGAAGAGGGTTATTGCTGGCAGTTTTTGGTGTCTTTTCATCGGCACCTCCTGGATTCTTTGCTGTAAGTCCCCACTTTTGGGAGGGGGGTAATCAGCTGCTACAGACGCAGGGGTGTCTGTGGCCGGTTGTTCCTTTGGCAGGGCCTCCCTTCCTGTGTCTGCCACTGAAGTTGATGGGCCTGCTGTTGATGAGCCAAAGGAAGGGGAAGATTGGATTTGAAAAGCCCTGCTCAAGGTTGTGTGTATGTCCCTCAAAACCACTGTTAGTGAGGTCATGTTGGAACTGTGGGCCTCCACCTCTTCATCCATTTCGCTATACATGTCTCTATGTAACTCCTTCATTTTCTGGAGTTCAGTCAACAACTGTCCCATCACGCCTTGGGACTCCTGGTAGACCCACAAGATGTGGCTGGTGGTGTCCTGGCTAGGAGCAGCCCCAGTGTCCTCACTTCACTGGCCCACAGCATCCCTCCCATGCACCCTAACCCCACAGGTCTGTGCCCCCTTGGCACAGGGTACCCTCTTGAACTTGTTCCTGGATCATCAGTGTCTGAAGTTTTGAGGTGCAGCTCTGGATCGAAGACCTGGGGTGCACAAAATGGTGGAAACTGTGTTAGGTACACAGGTTGGGGGGTGTATGGTTTACTGAAATGTTGAAGGAACAGGGCTGGGAGGTGACGTTATGGGCACAGAAAGACTCACTGTTGCCATCTGACCCAGTTTCCCAGATGGACCAGAACCATCCTCCATGCCCAAAAGTCCAGGAGTGTTGTCTTCACTGAGGGCTTCATCCAGGGGGTAGTGGTAGTCTGTTCTGTGGCCTCCGTATGCCCAGTGGCAGGTTCACCTGTTGATGAAAAATGTACATTTTTACTGATTGAATTGTGACATCTACCTCCAAATGTTTTGTGTTACAGTAAGCAGAGACCTGGGACGAAGTTAAGTTGTAGGTAATCCAATTGTGCCAAGTAACCACGGTACTGAGTGATTTGACATGACATGTATGAAGCATGCCAAACTGATTTGACTCAAGCAGCTAATGAGATGTGCAGATCAGTTTCACTTTGGAAGATGGCCTGAAAATGACATCTTACCACCAGTGCAGCCATTACAGTGGAGAGTCAAGATATGGATATCACCATTTGTATATGTGACTGAAGTCATCATGTGCACAGTACTGTGCCAATGTGTCTGCTGCAATACCAATCTAGTGATGCTGCTTGAGGCCTTAGGAATATTTGTTGTACACACTGCGTAAGGTGTAATTCCTATTATAAATAGTTTCAGATTGGGTTAGCAAGTCAAGATGACACTAGGTAGAGAGACATGTCTGTGAGCTGAGCATGATCTGTACGTTGGTAATTCCCAGGTGAGTAAACTTCAATTGAGAGTACAGGCATATTTGGACAAATAGGCCCTCATTACAACATTGGCGGTAAAAGCCACTTACTGCCGTGCAGAAGACCGCCAACACACCGCCGCGGAATTCCGCCACAGCTATTATGACCCACAGTTCGGAAATCCACCAAAATTTAGACACCCACACAAGTCCGCCACACCAAAGGTCAGTGAATAAACTGGCGATAACAAAACCTCCACCGTCACGCCAACAGAAATATGCCCACACTATCACGACACACAAATCCACGCGGCGGTCTTTCAACCGCGGTATTCCATTGGCGGTACACACCACTGCGCTCAAAATACACACACATTTACAAAACACAGCCACATTGGACAATTGCAAATAGACACACCTGATACACATACACACACCACTCCCACACACCCAATACAATATAAAACACACACCCACATCACCCACAAACCCCTACTACCAAAAATTCCGAAAGAAGGCCAGAGAGAGACAGTACCAGCAAGAACAACAGCATCCACAGGCACACAACACCATCACCCACAGAACTTCCACGCACCTCACACAACACACCACTACATATCAGCACACTTATCACCACACACTCCACCCCACACATCACCTACACCACCCCATGGCACGGCAAAGACACCCCAGGTTCTTGGAGGAGGAGCTAAGGGTCATGGTGGAGGAAATCGTCCTGGTAGAGCCACAGCTATTCGGATAACAGGTGCAGCACACCTCCATTGCAAGGAAGATGGAGCTATGGCGAAGAATAGTGGACAGGGTCAACACAGTGGGACAGCACCCAAGAAATCCGGAGGACATCAGGAAGAGGTGGAGCGACCTATGGGGGAAGGTGCGTTCCGTGGTCTCAAGACACCACCTGGCGGTTGAGCGGACCAGCGGCGGAAACCCACCTCTTCCCCCACAACTAACAACATGGGAGGAGCAGGTCTTGGCGATTCTGCATCTTGAGGGCCTCGCAGGAGTAGGTGGAGGAATGGACTCTGGTAAGTCAAATCTTAACTATTACATCCCCCACCCTACCTGCATGCCAGCACATACCCCCACCCTCACCCTCACCCCCATCACTCTAACTCCTCACAAATGTCCCTACTTCACAAACCACACATCCTAACACCAAGCTCTGCATGCAACAACAAAGCATGTACACCCATCACCAAAGCATGCCCACTACACATACCCATACAACCCCCTAAACCATCATCACACAAGGTCCCACACAGGAATGCAAGCACTGGGGTACACGGTCACCCACCCATTGCACACCATGGCACACACAGATGTAATAACCATCCTTTTATACCCCTGCAGGACCCCTACCCAACGTCACCGGACAGGAGGGTCGACACATATCCACAACACCAACAGAAGAGGCCCACAGTGATGACAGCAGCTCTGTCCAACTGGATCTAGATGACCAGCCCGGCCCATCAGGGACCTCTGGACAGTCGGTTCCCCTGACACAGTCACAGGCCACTACATACCTTCCCCCCTCTGGAAACACCAGCGCAGCACCCACCCAGCGGGCCCATACCTCCGTCCCCAGGACACGTCAATCAGCAGTGTGTCCACCACTACAGGGAACCCAGGATAACCCACCACCCCAACAACAACAGGGACCTGGGGGCAGTGGCAGTGGGCACACGGTCCAGGGGACGGAGGCCCAGGAACACAGATGAACTGGGAGGGCTGCTGTGCGACAGGGGGCGGACAGGCCAAGGGAACCCACTCACCACGAGGCCCTCTCCTCCACCATGGGAGCCTACCACCACTCCCAGGAGACGATGGCAACGGTACTGGCCAAGTTTCAGGAGACCCAGCGCCTGCAGGAGGAACAGTATATGGGCTTCAGGGAGGAACTCAGAACCATCAGCACCACCCTGGGCACCATCGTAGGGGTGCTGAAGGAACTCGTGAACACCAGGAGGGACACTGTGGCACTACAAGGGGCCCCTGACACTAGCATGGACGATGAACTGCGCACCACCTCCTCCGGCGCTAGCGGACAGGACGCCCCGCCTCAGGACCACCACACCAGCACCCCACCCCCTGCAGAGGGAGAACCACCCCGCAAATGGTCCCTGAGATCCAGGACAAAGACAGAGCACGATGCCAAGACCCCGCCAAGAAATGAGACCACCCTGATTGTCATCCTACTGTCCCAGTTTGTCACCCTGTCCATACTTAAACTGCCCCAGCTCCACTTCCTATGCCCATATGGGCAATGTACCTGTGAGACTAATAGACTCGACTCTGCCAAGGACATTCCTCCACCACCAGCCCTCACCATTTTACTACCCCCTCCAATATTGAGCACTTAAATAAACACACTTACAGCACAAAACAATCTGGAGTCTGTCTGTGATTTCGAAATAGTGTATAAGCAATTACAGTGACAAAATGCTCTTGCAATTGTAATGTCAACATACCTATGTCACACAGCTCTACTCCATGAGGAATCTAAGCAGATGTCACACAGTGGGACCCACATCTGTGAAATCGTAAGGGAAAGTGACAACTCAGTGCCAACACACTGGGTAAAAAGGACAGACAGTATAGAGGTAGTAGTGTTAAAGTACATGTAGTAGGCAGGTCTGTACTCTTACCTGTGTCTCACTGGAAATATTGCTGGATCACTGAGTCCCTGTTGTTCATGTCTTCTTCCTCTGCTTCCTCATCTTCACTGTCCACAGGCTCCACAGCTGCCACAAAACCGCCATCTGGACCATCCTCCAGCAGAAAAGGCACCTGTCGTCACAAAGCCAAGTTGTGAAGCATACAGCAGGCCACGGTGATCTGGCACACCTTCTTTGGTGAGTAGAATAGGGATCCACCTGTCATATGGAGGCACCTGAACCTGGCCTTCAGGAGGCCGAAGGTCCGCTCGATCACCCTCCTAGTTCGCCCATGGGCCTCATTGTAGCGTTCCTCTGCCCTTGTCCTAGGATTCCTCACTGGGGTCAGTAGCCATGACAGGTTGGGGTAACCAGAGTCACCTGCAAATGGCGAGGGACAACTGTTAGACACGCACTAACCTGTAGGGATATCCCCAGACCCAGACAACCATTCCCACTGTCTTGCTCCCAGGTGCTGACCTAATAGCCACACACAGTGCCTCTGGAGTTGGCCCATGACATAAGGGATGCTGCTATTCCGCAGAATGTTGGCATCATGCACTGAGCCAGGGCACATTGCATTCACTGGTCGGCCAAACATACCATATGTACGTTCATTGAATGATAACTCTTCCTGTTTCTGTACACCTGTTCACTCCTGTGGGGGGGGACCAAAGCCACATGGGTCCCATCAATGGCACCTATGATGTTGGGGATATGTCCCAGGGCATAGAAATCACCTTTCACTGTAGGCAAATCCTCCACCTGAGGGAAAACGATGTAGCTCTGCATGTGTTTCAGAAGGGCAGACAACACTCTGGACAACACGTTGGAAAACATAGGCTGGGACATCCCTGATGCTATGGCCACTGTTGTTTGAAATTACCCACTTGCAAGGAAATGGAGCACTGACAGCACCTGCACTTGAGGGGGGATTCCTGTGGGATGGCGGATTGCTGACATCAGGTCTGGCTCCAACTGGGTACACAGTTCCTGGATTGTGGCACGGTCAAGCCTGTATGTGATAATCACATGTCGCTCCTCCATTGTCGACAGGTCCACCAACGGTCGGTACACCGGAGGATGCCGCCATCTCCTCACATGTCCCAGCGGACGGTGCCTATGAAGGACAACAGAGAGCACAGAGTCAAACAACTCAGAGGTACGTACCCACAGTTTACACAGAACACCATTCATACACAAAAGGTGGCCTGTATGTGTGTTAAGTCTAGGCCTAGGTATCTGGGACGCAGTTGAAAATTAATCCATGTGGGCCCCTGAAATGGCGGCTGCTTGACCTGTAAAGTGGGACAATGGGATGAGAGGTAACTGCGCTGGCGTTGTACACCGTCGCGGTAGGTGGTCGAAGACCACGGCGCAATGCTGCATTGGTTAGCATTGGACCCTATGGGTCCCAGAAGCCAATGACGATGTACGCCGGTGGTGACGGTACGCACCGCCGCGGATGTGACCGCCATTTTCTATCTATTCAATCACTCGATACCTGATCTTCGACAGGCGAGGACCTACACTGCAAGTGCTGCTGTGACCTCGGTCTGGAAGAGACAATTGCTCGAGTGTCTGGGGAAAGGGCCCCTGCCTTCACATCGGAGGAGTTGGAGAAACTCGTGGATGGGGTCCTCCCCCAGTACACTCTAGTCTATGGTCCTCCAGACAAACAGGTAAGTACACTGGGAGCATGCTGTATGGGCTATGCCTGTGGGGAGAGGGCTGGATGTAAGAAGGAAGGGGGGAGAGTGCGGCATGCATGAAACGATGGTGAATGCATGTGCAACATGGCAAGGGTAGGGATGGGGGCCAATCACTTTGACGGTGCAGTTGGTAATAACTTACTCTTCCCCCGTACATTTCATGTAGGTCAGCGCCCACCAAAAAAAAGATATTTGGCGTGCCATCGCCAAGGACGTCCGGACCCTGGGCGTCTACCACAGACGGAGCACCCACTGCTGGAAAAGATGGGAGGACATTCGCCGCTGGAGCAAGAAGACGGCGAAGGCTCAGCTGGGGATGGCCTCCCAACATGGGAGAGGTGCCCGTCGCACCATGACCCCCCTGATGTTCAGGATCCTGGCAGTGGCCTACCCGGAGTCGGATGGGCGCTTGAGGGCATCACAGCAGACACAAGGGGGTGAGTACACTCTCATTCTGCTGACTTTGCGCGCAGTGGAGGGGTCTGGGTGGGGGAGGTGGGCTGTGGGTTTCCCTAGGCCAGGGCGAGTTCCGTAGGCAAGGTCCCTCCGTAAGGCAGGCCATGTGGCACCCCACCCCACCTCTGTAGAGTGGAAAGTACACCTAGTCATGCCCCTGTGTCATCCATGTGTGCAGATGTCGTCCATAGTCTTGTAGGGCATTTCCCAGGAATTGAACAGTGGAGCCCAAGAGCGCGGCGTAGTGCAGGGGGCTTCTGTGTCTGTCGTGTCCGCCAACGGTAGCAGTAATGCATGCACTCAACATGTCTTTCTTCTGTCGTCCCCCCCTTTTTGTGGTCTCCCTGTTCTTGTGTGCATTAGCATCATCAGGTGGAGGAGCAGTGGCACCGGAGCACAAGGGGGCTGCATCCCACATGGCCATGGAGGGCCACACTACGGACTCGGACATCACCAGTGGGACGGAGGGCGAGGGGAGCTCCACGGCGGGGACAGGAGCTGAGACCAGTGACATGGACTCGTCCTCTGATGGGAGCTCCCTTGTGGTGGTGGCAACATCTGTGCCCCCCCATCTACAGGTACAGCCGCCACACCCCCTTCCAGCACCGCCCTCCCAGCAGCCCCTCAGCCTTCGCCCTGTGCCCGCTCACCCGGGAGAGTGGGCATCACCTTCGCCCCAGGCACCTCAGGCCCTGGCCCAGTCACCCCTT
This sequence comes from Pleurodeles waltl, assembly GCF_031143425.1. Taxonomy (NCBI): domain Eukaryota; kingdom Metazoa; phylum Chordata; class Amphibia; order Caudata; family Salamandridae; genus Pleurodeles; species Pleurodeles waltl. The sequence goes on from NC_090444.1 coordinate 1,221,141,434, forward strand.
CTGCCCTCAGTGAGGAGGCCATTGACCTCCTCAGGTCCCTCACTGTTGGGCAGTCTACCATTTTGAATGCCATCCAGGGTGTAGAAAGGCAGTTGCAACAAACAAATGCATTCCTGGAGGGCATTCATTCTGGTCAGGCGGCCCTTCAGCGAGCTTTTCAGACTCTGCCTCAGCACTGATGGCAGCCATTGTCCCTGTGTCTAGCCTCCCCCCTCCAACTTCCTCCACCCTGACCCAATCCCCTGTACCTCAGCCTATCCCAAGCACACCTACAGACCAGCATACAACACACCTCACCACACAAGGGAAGCTCAGGCAAACATAAGCACCACATATCGCACAGGCATTCAAGCAAGCATCACACACATGCAGACACACCAACATCCACTACCTCCACTGTGTCCCCCTCCTCCTCGTCTCCCTCCTCCCTCCCAGTGTCGTCTATACTCACACCTGCATGCACTACCTCTACAGCCACTACGTCCCTCTCCAGCACATCCACCAACACACCCCGCTCACGTGCAGTCACCACCCCCACTACCATTCACACTTCCCCTGTGTCCTCTCCCAGTGTGTCTGTGACACCCCCTCCCAAGATACACAAACTCAGGCACACACCCACCCAACAGCCATCCACCTCACGACAGCCTCCAGCGCATGCACCTTCACCCAAAGTCAACAAACGAACACCTCCTACAACCACCACCTCTTCCTCCACTCCCAAACCCCCTCCAGCTACCCGTCCCAGTGTGTCCAAAAAACTTTTCCTGTACAACCTTGACCTCTTTCCCACACCTCCCCCACCCCGTCCGTCTCCTAGGTCCCGAACTAGTACCTCAGCCACAACATCTCCGGGACCAGTGGTGCCTGTAGTCACTGGAATATGGAGTGCACCAGCCACCAGGGCAGTCAGTGTGGCACGGAGCCACATCACAGACAGTCCCCCACCTGTGAAGCATCAGAAGATGGCCAGTGCCCGGCGGGAGACGGGGAAGACTCCAGCCACCAAAGCCGCTCCCAGGGGTCCTGGTGGGAGTGTGGACTCAGCTGTGACACCCTCCAAGATGGGGAAGGGCCACAAGAAACCAGGAAAGTCTGGGAAGAGCAGCACGGCGGAGAAGACTGCTATCATCCCCGCTGCCCAGGAGGCCACCTCCAGCACCAGCCCAGCTGCCCAGGACAGGACCGCCAGCACAAGCCCCGCTGCCCAGGACAGGACCGCCAGCACAAGCGCAGCTGCCCAGGACAGGGCCGCCAGCACAAACCCAGCTGCCAAGGACAGGACCGCCAGCCCAAGCCCAGTTGCCCAGGACAGAACGGCCAGCACAAGCCCAGCTGGCCAGGACAGGACCGCCAGCATAAGCCCAGTTGCCCAGGAGAGGACCGCCAGCACAAGCCCAGCCGCCCAGAACAGGACCGCCAGCAAAAGCCCAGCTGCCCAGGACAGGACCGGCAGCACAAGCCCAGCTGCCCAGGACAGGACCGCCAGCACAAGCCCACCTGCCCAGGAGGCCACCGCCAGCAAAAGCCCCGCTGGGCCATGAAGGACCGCCAGCAGCTGAGTCCCTGCAATGGAGACCGCCGCCTCAAGCACCGCTACACAGGGCAACGCCATCTCATGCACCGCTGAACAGGGCACCGCCGTCTCAAGCACCACTGAACAGGGCACCGCCATCTCAAGCACCGCTGAACAGGGCACCGCCGTCTCAAGCACCGCTGAACAGGGCACTGCCGTCTCAAACATCGCTGAACAGGGCACCGCCGTCTGAAGCACCGCTGAACAGGGCACCGCCGTCTCAAGCACCGCTGAACAGGGCACCGCCGTCTCAAGCACCGCTGGCCCATGAGCGGCAAGGGCACTGACGCAACTGAGTCCATCACGGGGTGAATGATGCACTCTGGGCACCATGCTCCCTCCAGAACCAGTGGAGACTGTCATCCACTACCTCTGTCATTAGCAGGATGAAGCACTCTGGGCACAAAGCCCCCTCCAGAACCAGTGGAGTATCACATCCACTACCTCTGTCCTTGGCAGGATGAAGCAGTCTGGGCACAAGGCCTCCTCCAGAACCAGTGGAGACTGTCATCCGGAGACTGTCATCCACTACCTCTGTCCTTAGCAGGATGAAACACTCTGGCCACAAAGCCCCCTCCAGAACCAGTGGAGACTGTCATCCACTACCTCAGTCCTTGGCAGGATGAAGCACTCTGGGCACAAAGTCCCCTCCAGAACCACTGGAGACTGTCATCCACTACCTCTGTCCTTGGCAGGATGAAGCACTCTGGGCACAAAGCCCCCTCTAGAACCAGTGGAGTATCACATCCACTGCCTCTGTCCTTGGCAGGATAAAGCACTCTGGGCACAAAGCCCCCTCCAGAACCAGTGGAGACTTTCATCCACTACCTCTGTCCTTAGCAGGATGAGGCACTCTGGGCACAAAGCCCCCTCCAGAACCAGTGAAGTATCACATCCACTACCTCTGTCCTTAGCAGGATGAAGAACTCTGGGCACAAAGCCCCCTCCAGAACCAGTGGAGACTGTCATCCACGTGAGAGACTGTGGCTTTGCACTCCCCAGGATTGAACAGTGGGCAAACCACCCACTGGAGAGACTTGTGAGACTGTGGCTTTGCACTCCCCATGATTGAACAGTGGGCAAACCACCCACTGTAGTGACTTGTGAGACTGTGGCTTTGCACTCCCCAGGATTGAACAGTGGGCAAACCACCCACTGTAGAGACTTGTGAGACTGTGGGTTTGCACTCCCCAGGATTGAACAGTGGGCAAACTACCCACTGTAGAGACTTATGAGACTGTGGCTTTGCACTCCCCAGGATGTAACAGTGGGCATGTGACCCCCTCGTGGATTTGGCATTGTGCACTCAAGCGGCTGAGGTGCCCCCCCTTTCCCTCCTCCTGAGGTGCCTGTTTAGTTGCTCTCTGATGCCCCTGCAGTGTTCTCTCCGTCATGGTCGGGGATCTTGTGTGGGCCTCGCCCATACCGTGTGGTTCCAGTGTTCCACTGACTTTATTAGAGCACTACCTGGACTACTATGCTTGGTATATATTTTGTAGATGGTGTATATATATATATGTTTCTGCCTACTTGCTTTTAATATATTACAATGGTTACACTCATTTTCTATTGTCTTTGCATTCTTCCAGGGGGTTTGGGGGGTGTAACTGTGATGTATTGATATGCATTAGTGTGTGTGTTGTGGTGGGTGGGGGTGGGGGTGGGGGTGTTGCGTGTTGCGTGTCCCTGTTTTTTCCCTCCCTCCTCCCCTGTGTCGTAGGTGCAGTACTCACCGTGGTCTTCGCCGCCGGCGTTCGTGCTCCTTCCTGGTAGAGGAGCAGGAAGACAATTGCAGGTAGAATTTGGAGTTCCGGATCGATTGCGTCCTCGTTCCTCGTGAGGTGTGTAGAGGTGAGTGTTTTTGCCTTCGGAATTCCTGTTTCCGCCGTGTTTTTATCCGCGGTGAATCCGCCACGGAAAAGGTGGCGGATTGGCCTGTCATAATAGTATGGGTGGTACATTGTCTCCCGCCTGTATGTTGGCGGTGACCGCCACGCTGTTTGTTTGTACCGCCGTGGCGGTCGGAGTGTTAAAGTGGCTGTCTTTGTTGGCAGTTTCCACCACAGTTGTAATTGCACATTTTTTACCGCCGGCCTGTTGGCGGTCTTACCGCCGCTTTAACACCGACCGCCAGGGTTGTAATGACCACCATAGTCACTAGGCTGTTTATTGGAGTTACAGAAACAGGGCCTATCCTATTGTGCTTTACAGTCAGATCACTCTCTTTACTACACACACTATACAAATCATATCCTCCCACATGAGTGCACTTCAATTGAGAGTTCACAAACAGGGGTATTAGGACAAGTGGCCACTGGTCTGGTATTTGGAGTTACTGAAACAGGACCTCCTTCGAGCTGCAGTTAGATCACTCCCTCTACTACACACACTATACACATGGTATCCTTTCAGGTGAGTACACTTCAATTGACAGTTAAGACACGGGTATTTGGACAAGTGGCCACCTGGCCACATGGCTAGTGTTTGAGTTACTGAAATAGGGCCTCCTGGGAGTTGCAGTCAGATCACTCTCTCTAATGCACACACTTGACAAATGGTTTCCTCCCAGCTGAGTAAACTTCAACTGAGAGTTGACAAACAAGGATATTTGGACAAGTGACCACTGGGCTGGTGTTTGGAGTTACTAAAACAGGGCCTCCTGGGAGTTCCTGTCAGATCACTCCCTCTACTACGCACACTATATAAATGATATCTTCCCAGATGAGTACCCTTCAATTGACCATTAAGACACAGGGGTATTTGGACAAATGACCACTGGGCTTATGTTTGGAATTACTGAAACAGGACCTTCTGGGAGTTGCAGTCAGATCATTCCCTCTTCTACACACACTTGACAAATGGTATCGTCCCAGGTTAGTACACTTCAACTGAGAGTTCACAAACAAAGGGATTTGGACAAGTGACCACTGTGCTGATGTTTGGAGCTAGTGAAATAGGGTCTCCTGGGAGTTGCAATCAGCTCAGTCTCTCTACCTGCAAACACTTAACAAATGTTTATTACATATCTGTATGCAGGCTGCTTTTAAGTTTGTGCACACATTTACATATTGGGACATACCATTAATCCGGGAATGTGTTTTTGGTATTGTGAGATTTTTAGGCACCATTTGGACATATGGCATGTGATGGGACTTGGAGCTTTGATGTTGGATCCAACCATACAGATTGACAAATCTCTGATACTCTGGGTACTGAATGTTGGTGAGGTACATGAACAAGACAGTGGCAAAAGCTGAGCTGTGGGCATGCATGACGTTGCATTTTTGTGACATTTTTTGTGTTACTTACCAGACTCCACTCCCCCAGTTATTCCTGTCAAGCCCTCAGGAAGAAGGATGGACAAGACCTTCTGCTTCCAGAGAAAGAGTCTTAATAGGGCAATGGAAGGGCCACCGCCAGTCTTCTTGGCCTCCAGGGACCAGATTTTACCCCTGAGGTCATCCCAACTCTTCCTAATGCCCTGCTCTGCGCACAGGGCGGTGTCTACAGCATTCACTCTGTCAACGATCTGGTTCCACATTTCCATTTTCCTACTGGGAGGAGTGTGCTGGACTCGGGCTCTAAACATTTGTAAGTCTGCTTTAATGATGTCATCCACCATGACTCTCAACACATCCTCGGAAAATCATGGGTTTTTGGCCTGTGACATGACTGGAGATTAAAGTGGATGACAGTGACTAACTCAACTAGACAAGTGAATATGGAAAGGAAAGAAATAAACCATTTGTGTGAAAGATGTAAAATGGAATGGGGAAAAAAAGGGCTGTCTTATGAAAAGAAATGTACAAAATGATGTGTGGTCTGTCTTGCTGTGCTGCAGTGGAAATTCAAAGGATTTTGGTCTGTGAAGGGGTGTGTTTTACAATGTCCTTTGCACGTGTGTCCACTTGGCCAATGTGTGTCAGCTGTTTTGTTCTTGAATTCATCCAATGTGCACTTGTCTGTTACTTTGCTGAATGCGGACAACAGTGATTACCACTATTGGCTGACCACTGCAAGGAGAACTCCATGGTGACTGTGTGTTTGTAGTAGGATCGGTGGTTACCCATGGCACTGGAGGTCAGACCGCATAAATAGAAGCAGCTGTACCGCTGGCGATCTGCCTTTTTTGCTTGGTGGACGGCAGTCCCACCTGTATGAATTGGAATACAGCAGTCTGGGTACCATTGGCACAGTGTTATTTTTGGGACAACCTGCACGACGGTCTGGCGGTCCGACCGCCAAACTCGTAATCAAACCCATAGTATGGTTAGACACCGTCGTGTGGGTGAAAGCTGTAGCTTTGTTGTTCCAGACTCTCCATGCATCACAGAGCCCAAGGGAATGCTTCCACAGATTCAGGGAGCGAGAATGAGTGTGACAATCCCAGGTAACAGGGCCAGAGATGTTGCAGGTTGGGTCTGCTATTACATTGAAGTCTCTCCCCAGGATTAATGTACCATGAGGCAATGCAGTAATTAGCTGGCTCAGATCATGAAAGGTTTGTTTGTGTAGTTGGGGGGGGACATAAATGCTAAAGAAGGAGTAGGACTTCGCCAATGCACCCACCACCTCAGTATCTCTGCCTACTAGGTCCTGTAGTGCCTGGGTGATCAACAGGGGAAAGGATTTGTGGAGAAGGATAGCTGTACCTCTGAAGCCTCTCGTAAAGCCAGAGTGGAAGGTATGGCTGTAGCCAAACCTCATGGGAAGGAGCACTGAGTGCCCAGAAGGTGTGTCTCCTGCAGGGGAGCCACACCAGGCGTTGACGCTGGAGGAATTTGAAAACAAAAATGCGATTGATGCGGTCCAGTAGACTATTCATGTTCCAAGAGATACGGTTCACCTCCGTATCTGAGACATGGAGAAGGAAATTAATATGCGTAATGGGAGCACTAAAAGTGAGATTTTGGTGTGAAGTGGTCGGGCGAAGGAGTTTGTGTCCTTGGTATTATGAGCTAAAAACAAAAAGAAAACCATAAAAGTAAACAACAACCAGTGTAACATCATCCCCACTTCTACCAGGGAAGCATCTTTCGCCCAAGAACATTCTTCAGCAATAAGTGTTACCGGAGTGGTTGTTTCCTGGTCCGTCTTATTGAAGGTGAGTATATTCATCTAGCATTCAAGAAACATTTTACAGCTCATTTGAAAAAATTGTGTAAGGTATGACATGAAAACTGCATCTAGATTAGTTTTTGATAATGTTCTATGATCCTCATTATGAATGAGCAAGATTTAGATGTGGGGAATTCAGGTGGCCATGAATACTATTTTCAACAGATATAGATTCACCTTCAATCTGGCTATTACAAATTAATCTCCACAGATTGAGGAACTCCATCCAGACACTAATCAGATGGTAAATGGGAGTGGGGGGCTTGTGCAATGTCAGGAGCAGGGTTAAGGGATTAAAGAGGATGGCCCTGGACAGGGCAGTCTGTGAGTTGGACTGGGGTAGAATTTCATGCCTGCCCTGTGTCGTGGGAAGCAGTCAGCTGGGGCCATGTTGCATTTCAGTCCAATTCTTGAGCAATTTTACTAGTATGATATTCCAGATTTTAAAATTATCTCCAATGTTCCCATTAAATCTGGGTTAAGGCACAATGGGACATATGTAATCAGTTAGAGAAGTATCAAACTAAGGGATACTGCTTCATCAAATGTCTAAATAGGCCCATTTAGTGCCAGATGTATAAAGCCTTTTTGTGGTTGCAAATGGGTTGATGCACGGAATTGTCCCATTTGCAAACGCAAAAATGCTTTTTTAGATGTACAAGCCCTATTTACAATTCTGTAACCTATTAATTTGTTATTACGAAGGGGTGTGTTTAGGGCATACCTTCCTAATACCGAAAGGTAGTGGTAGGTGTGAATGTTTTGTGACCAAAATGCAGTTGTGAGACATTCGCATTTTACTACCTAATTCAAGCATGTGGTAATCCTTTACCCCCCCTTCCCATGTGAATGTTTGTAAAACATTTTACTACCCTTAAAAATGAAAACCTTTTTTTTTTTTTTTTAAACACATTCCATTTTCCTTTAAGGAAAATGGGCTACATTTAAAAAAAATGATTGCTTAATTCAAAAGCAATCACAGATATGGTGGTCTGATGACCCCAGCAGGCCACCCTCTCTGTGATTTTAGCAATTCCCATTGAGTTGCAAACTGGGATCTACCTCAATAATATCCATGAGGTAGGTCTATTTATGACCCGCAACTTGCAAAATGTGTCAAAGACCTTTTTGTACATTGGGGTTTACGATTACCAAATAGCGAATCACAGAAATTCCCTATTTGATAATCACAAAGGATTATATTTGTACATGGAGCCCAAAAAATGCATTTTGAGAGTGAGCAGCATAATAAAGGTTACACCCTCATTTGTATTGCCAAAAATGCTAGTTCCCTAATTATAATTACAAGAAGTTTGAAGTTTGCGTAAATCACCACAAGGTCTGTGCTTTGCCATTCAAGTTTTGCCTTTACAGTAAACATCACTACACATATTTTTCCACCTTGTAAAGCATGGTGGTCTAACTAGGAAGTCCATCAGTGGTGTAGAGTCCTGCTGGACACGTTCTAGTGTTTGTGCCAGCCACTCGGCTGAGGGCCGGTCTTACATGCACACCTCAGACCCACCCAACACAGTTGTCACCAGTCAGGTGACCCTGCCAATAAAAAGGGCCAGGCGCACATGCCCATGGCCAGTTCTAACAACCATGCTACTGAGTCTGTGTCTCTTATTTTAGTAGCATTAGGGCCTACGGCCCCCAACACTACAATGGCGACGAATGGGTCTGATCCCACGTGGCCGCAAGTTTCAACTTCCACGTTGTGCTAGGAGGGAGAAGAAGGCCGTCGCAGCACCAGCTCTGCCAGTGCCTGGGGAAGTGGTAGGTGCTGGCGAACCACTATGTGGCCACAGAACATCCTGCAGCACTGCCAAAACAGCTGTGGTCGCCGAAAATGAAGAAAGCACTACGGCGCTGCCACGAGGCGCGCAGTGCCCAGGGCCGACCTTCCCCCGTGGAAGAAATCCAGAAATGGCCTGCAGAGTCAAGGAGGGCTGCCGCGAGTGGTGCTGCTGTGCGCCAAAGAAAAGTCGACAGCAATGCCTGGAGCCGCCTTCCCTCCCCTCCCCGTGTTAGCTGAAACGGCCTGCAGCATTAGCAAAGGCTGTTGCGGCTGCTTCGTGGGAGCCGCAACAGTGCTTCCATGCACCAGAAAAACAAAGAAAATGCTCAGGGCCGCTCCCCCCAACCTTTATCAAACATAGTGCCAAAAGCGCACAGCCCGCAGCATGAAAGAACGATGCTGCAGCCGCTTATGAGGGGAAATGGTGCTGTTTCACACCGTGAAGCAAATAAAAGTGAACAACCAACAGTGGCCAGGCCAGCCACCCCTAACTACATCACCAAGAAGGCAACACGGCCTGCAGCGTCAGCTATGCTGCAGCGGCCGCGCATCAATAAAATGGTGCTATCATGCACCAAGAAGAAAAGAAAAGTGCCCAGGGCCACCCCTTCCAAATGAGAAGCCACAGAGAAATGCCCAGGGCTACCCCCTCTGCACAAGTGACCCGATCGAGTGGTGCTGCCATGTACCGGCAAAGGAAAGCAAAAAGTACGTTCATAGTGCCCAGAGCCCACCCCATAAACAACAGCTGCCTGCCTCTTCAGTACGAGGCAGTGTTTGAAATAAAAAAGAGAAACAAATAATACAATAGGAGAGAAAAAAAACAGAAGAAGAAAAGAAGAGAGAAAAGTGGAAGAAAGAAGAAAATGGAACTTACCTGCAGCTCCTGCAGCCCCCTCCATCCTGCTGAACTCCTCCTGGCAGCATGGCTCCTCTCCGGCGTCTGAAAACAAACGAGGCCCGGTGGGAGGAAAGACTGCCTTTCAGCTGGAAAGAAATGCAATAGTGGCATCTAGTGGCCAAAGTAGGTACTGCACCCTTGTTTCTGCTTTAACAGGGAAACAAGCTGTGTAGAAGAGAAGTTTACAGCAACACCCCAGAGAGTGACTGCACAAGACCGGCAGTGCGCCCTTGGACCAAAACGGCACAGAAGACGGAAACGGTGCAGAAGATGGAAACAACACATACAACGCTGCACTGTGAAGGAGAAGACTGCAGCTGTCCCAGCCAAGCTGCAACGGTGAGAAATAGACTTAAGGGCCACGCGAGACACCAGGACAGTGCACATGGCCTGCGCGGCCCCTGGCGGCCATCTGCCACCATCATCGAAACAACGCCACATGCCCCAGCAGTGATGGACATCACCACAAGATGAGAGAGGGACATGCCAGGCGTCAACAAAAGACACCCAGAAATGAAAAGAGACTATGGTGCTCATTATGATCATGGCGGGGCACACCACCACATAATGAACACTATGAGGGCCGCCGAAGGCACTTGGCATGACCAGTGCAGGGGCCCCTGTGCAGTGCCCCATCGCGCAGGCCACTGCCTGATATTCGGGCAGTGATCTGCCCGACGGGTGCAGCTGCACCCGCCGCACAGAGGCAGTGGCAGCGGCTCCATGTGGAGCCATCTTCAATGTCCCGCCAGGCATTCCTGTGGTCTGGCAGGTGGAAACAATGTGTCCGCCTGCCAGCCCACAGGAATGTTCTTTATACGGCCGGCGGGGATCCAGGGGCGCTGGTGGTCAGTAGTTTGACCACCAGCATGAACACAGCGGCTTCGACTGCCGTGTTCATAATGATGGCCTATGTCACAGGTGCACAGAGAGCTGCGCCAGAGAACGTGACAACACGGGCAAAGCCCAAGAAGATGGAGAGAGCATCCAAGAGCATGACGTAACGCACGGGACATGAGGCTATGTCAGCCGGCCACACAACGACAGAAAATGGCCACTGTTTGCCCATCAGTGAGCAGGTCATCAGAACTAACCGACTTTGCCAGGCAGATGGAGGCAGGAGTGAGCACCCAAACAGCGCAGTCTCGAGGGGCAAGAGTGGTGCCCTTGAGTGAAGAGATGGCGGAAGAGAACTGTGACCATCCTGCCAAGGAGCGGTCCACCAAGAGGATCCAGGAACAGACCAGACCGGGAGAGGTCTGCCAGAAAAGTGGATTGAGTCCTACTGACAGGACTCAGCCTGCGTGAGGCTACGACCGAGCAAGATGCACCAGCGGAGGTGCAGTGATAGGTCCATGTAACGCAGCATGTGACCTGTGGCACAACACCACATTGAGGACGAAGAGCAAGATGCATCGGCAGAGGTGCAGCGGAAGGTCCATATGACGCAACATGCGACCTGTGGCACGATGCCACACCAAGGAAGAAAAGGAGAAGAGAGTGTGGCACGATGCCACTACAATAAATAAGGAGAAGAAAGAGGAGTGTGACAGACTGGTCACACCACAGATCGACTCCATCACAGGTGTGCAAGTGGAAGGAAGTAGAGTGACACAACTGAGGACTTGTGCGTGCAGAGGAGGAGGTATCCATCAACACAAGACAGTCACAGGGGTGAGCAGCCATCACTGAAGACAGCTATGCGGGTGGACCCACGCGCTTCTCAGTGCAACCGTCCTGTCACTTGTCACTGGCTGCTTGGCTGCGATGGCATCCCTGTCGACAACTGCAAGCCACGCAAGACCCGCCAGTGGTCACGACGTCCATCAAGTGATCCTTCCGCCGACGAATACACCGCCACCTGTTTGATCAGCAGAAGGACGAAAAACATCATCATTATGAGGAGGTGCATCGCCCAACCACCGAAGGAGCACAGCACCACCTGAGTGGAGCCAGTCAGTAACAAGAATCAACACTGACAAGGCATCTCTGGCAACGTGGAAACATGCCACCTGAACACCTGCCATGAGCCCCATGAACCAGACACCTGCCGGTGAGAGCAGACCAGACCATTTGGACCATCCACCCTTGGGGTTGCACAAGACTTGGACATGGCCCTGTTGGGAGTTCTGAGCGACTCCTTTGGCGCAGCCTATGTTGGCCCAAGCAATCCCGTGGCAATCCATGGGGAAGGGCCTCCAACGAATCCCTGTGAGAGAGGAATCCCGCTGCGAGAGAATGCATCTGAGACAGCTCCACGTCAGGCATCAGGAAGCACAGACGTCTCAGATAGAGAGACTGGTCACCCAAATACTTTGCACTGTGGCCAGAGCACCTGAATCCTGATGGCTTGAGCAAGCTGACCCTGCATCAACCACCCTTATGGCTCCATGCGAGATTAGGATGTGGTCCAGTAGGCCGTTCCTCTGCGATGTCTTTGCTGGGCCTGCGATAGGCCAGCACAGTCCACACAGTCCCATGGCAGCCTGCCAAAGGGCCTCGAGGAGACTCCTGTTTGAGGAGGTCTGGCCCGAGAGGGAAGACTGCCGCTGCTCTGCCACTGGACTTCCAGGTGCACCAGGCTGTCACGTCATCTGCAGTCTTAGGACAATCTCAAGAGCTGGAATGCCATCCCGAACTGTGTACAGTGGACTCCCCACTGCTCCAGATGCACTCGCATCAGAAGTTGTACATGGACTTTGACAATGTAAGCCCAGGCGGGACCGGACCAACAATCCCAGAGAACTGTGAGGTCGTGGACAAGCGACTGAAGTATCCGGATGTCATCTGCACTGCTGTTTTGGTGTCCAGCATTGTCTGGTTGAACAACGGAGGCGTGCTGTGATGCCGAGGTCCCAGCTGCACTTGTTCCATGCCGCAGCTCAGACGGACTGCCTGAAGAGACTCTGTATATAATTTGTGTCTTTGTTTCTCTCCCACAGGTTGGACTTTGTTGTTTTGTTCCTCAATAAAGTTTGGGAGGGATGTAGTGTCCTGCTGGACACGTTCTAGTGTTTATGCCAGTCACTCGGCTGAGGGCTGGTCTTACATGCACACCCCACACCCACCCAACACAGGCATCACCAGTCAGGTGACCTTGCCAATAAAAAGGACCGGGCACACGTGCCCATGGCCAGTTCTAACAACCATGCTACTGAGTCTGTGTCGGTTATTTTAGTAGCATGAGGGCCTAGGGCCCCCAACACTACAAGTGGCACAAGGAGAAAATTCACTCAACGTCAAGGTCATTGCTAGTTTGTTTTCCAGAGACTATTCCACAATTTGGAAGAAAAACAAATCTGAAGGCCGAGTGAGCTGCTATATAGGTTGCTGCTCAATCACAACATCCCCTGCTCAACCAGTTGTAGCAAAAGGGATCCCTGTCGACGTGTCAGAGAATTAAAAACGTGTCATGTGGTCTTCTGCTAGGAGGGCTAAGGCAAAAGACTGGCATCAAGGAGGACAAAAGGTCTTTTTTTGTCATGCTGGATCATTATACATTTGAAAAAACCCTTGCCTCATTATCCACACTCTATGGTGGGTAAGCATAAACTCAATATTGCATTTGCTTTGATTAGACATTTCCTGATTAAATATAATGAAGTAAAGGAGAGGCCCATGACAATTTTAAGTATCATATAATTCTCCAATATGAAAATCTTTGGATGAGCCAGCAAAAAGAGACTCCCTTCCCATTGGGATTCTAAGATATGCATTACAACCAAGGACTCCATAATAAAGCCACAGGAACTCTGGGTGGTCAAAGCAGCTGAAATCCCTGGGTGATACTACAGGAGAAGAATGGGGAATAATGATGGCAATCAGACTAAGAACTGCAGATTCCTCTGATTACCTCCCTCTCTTAAGTGGAACCTTAAGATGTCCATTGTACCGAAATTAACTGTGCCTGGTATTGTTGAATCTAGAGGTGCATATTTACAAACCGCAACTCCAGTCAATGCGGGCTCTAGTGGTACCTCTGAAAGATGTCGCCGACCTACATAAAAGTTCAAGTTCTAGGAAATAAACTAAATTGTCACAGAAATTCATAGTCATATAGACTCACACCTAGCAGTAATCAATGGGTCATTCCCCTTTTCAGATGCAGAAACCTGACCTATGCCCCGTAGGTGAGAATGGGTGAAGTATTTATCCATATGTCTTTTGTAGTTTTGGATTCAAAATTGTTACCCACTAAAACTACCATTGTGTGTTTTTAAGTCAGATATGACTGTCATAAAGTGGTGAGTTAATCCGACTAATTCCCTTCTACAGATGTTACTGGAGAAGATGAGTGCAAATTCGTCTTTTTTTCAAAAGAGAACATTAAGGTCCTTTATACTAACTACTAGCTAATCAGTGAACGATTTATCCGAACTCATATTTTGACCATCTGCTCAATTATATTCTGAAAGCAGGCTTTTGAATATTGGCTGCAGGCGTCTTCTAGTTGGTGATGAGAGACAATTGGAGAATCCACATAATTAGACACATTAGGAGACACTTAATTTCTTTGGTTTTAATTAATGAAGAAAATGTCAAAGGAACCCGCATTAGGCATACATCCAACTTGTTTTGGAAGCCTAATTCTTACTGGATTTGCAGATAAAAGAATAAAGTGCCGCTGTAGTCAGTCAAGCATAAGGGCTACCTGTGTGAAACCCTCACGAGAAAAGATTATTTTCTATGTTTAATATTTGTGTTTCAGACCTTAGCTGAAAAATCTCTGGATACGATCGGAATTTTTTCTCAAACCAGCTGAAACATCCAAAGTTTGAATATATTAATTGTGTTGACAAAGGGCAGGCTTTCCCTTAAACATAATGTGAGGTCAGCGCTCTCTTTATTAACTGAAGAAGTTGAAAATTCAAGCACATTTTGGAAGGAATGCGCTTACTATCTGATACATTATCCAACAAGGAAAGACACATACTTGTGCAAATGCAGGATTTTAGATAAAAGGTCACAGGTGTGCACACAATTATTTACAATGAAAATTGTGCATCTTTCTGTTTACCAACTGCGGTGCATTCCTGTTAAATATACACGGAGCAGATACTCTAATAAACTTTCAGGTAGCTGCCATATTCCTGGATTAAGTCCTAGAGTGAAAACAATTACTCTGAATTGCATTTATTATCTGCTAGTTCATACACATCCAGAAAAAAACTAGAATAACATTCTGAAAAATCTCTAATTTCAAGAAGATAACATTTCAACAATTCACGATATTCACACCGTTGACATCCCACCATGGGTATGAAACATGGTGAGGTGTCAGTAACATTACGTGAGACCTCAGAAAAAGGGAAATATAAATTGTGTGGCTGAACCTCAACTTACAAGCAGGTACATGCCAGAACAAGTAAGAGCAGGAATGTAATGGAGACATCGATTACAAGCTCACAGCTAAATTCCGGGCGCTTGCACCGGTATCAACATTGCAAATTCTTGTGACAATTATCACGCCCTCGCAGTTTCTCCATGACAGATTTTGCAGATCAGACATACCAAAATGTTTCAGGAAAAAAAGCCAGGGGAAAAAAATGAATGAGAAATTTGGGGCATTAAAAACCCATTCTTCATTTCATGTCTAATTTCCAACTTGTATACTCAGAAGATGAGGTATTTATCACACCCGGTAAATATTTATCTCCAGGCTATTTGCATTTATTGTACGTGCGTTTTTTTAAACAAAATATTGAATAACAAATTAGTGATACAGAAAAATTGTGTCAAGGATGTTGGGAGGGTGTGGTTGGGTATGTATTGAGATGGCTGGGTAGCTGCCGAGGTCCTGCACTTGCGGCCCACATGAACATTTCTTCTTGTTCCCATGAGCCCTAAAAAATACTCAAATGCCGAGTGAGGTTCGGGGGAACACCACTAGCATTGGAGCAGTAGCACCAACGAAAAGAACTGGCAAACTTCCCCGTATCGACATTCGAGCTGCCGCACGCTGACTCACGATGGCAGATGCTGCACGGCACAGATAGGCTTCTAAGCCACGGAGAGGAGCAAAAGTGTTAGAACGGCACTGGGGTATCCTTTGATGGCCCGAGGGCTACCGGGAATACCTACCCAGGATATGGTGAGACTTGGCAAGATAAGGTAGGCTGAGCTGGTGGTAAACTGTGGGGAGCTCCAGAAGAAGAGGAAAGACAACTTGGAAACACAAGAGCCAGGCAAGAAAGCATAGTCTGCCAGGACGTACCAGAATGCCGAAGTCAGGCATCAGGTCAAAACGGAAGGGGCCAGAAAGGGCCTTTGGGATCTCTTTTGGAGGCCGAGGGCTGCCAAGGTTGAGCTGGCCCAGATGTGAAGGGGTGAAAGAGCAGTAAATCCGACTCCAAGAGGAGCCATGGGTGACAGAGAATGCTGAGGACCACGAGGGAGGAGGTGGGTAACAAAGGGACCACATACCCAAACTGATTCACTTAAGGGACAAATAAAACCCTGATCTCTGACACACATGACACACTGGCGGCAGCAATGAGAAGAATGAGGGCAACATAGTCTCATCTGCAGCAGGGATAGATAGAACCCCATCTGAATCCATGGACCCCCATGCCACAGTTGAAACAGCCAGAAGGGAGATGAGAGGGAGGAAGCAAGGGGAGGTGTTAGAAATGGGGTCTCTGGTTAGCAGAGGTATTCATCCTTGTCCAAGTAGGGACCACAGTCAGGGTAAGTCACAACACAATCCAAATTATCCAGTGCCCACCCTCCGGTAGCTTGGCACTGAGTAGTCAGGCTTAACTTAAAAGGCAATGTGTAAAGTATTCTTGCGGAACTTTATACCGTAACACAGTGAAAACACCACAAAAGACACCTCACAGGTCTAGAAAAATTAGAGAATATTTATTTGAATACAATACTGTTAAAAAGAGGAAACTCCAAAGTACACAAGCAAAGTTTTGAATATTTAAAGATTAAATCCAAATAAAGCACCTAGAAATATAATAGCTCCAACTGGGGCTATCATAACGTTGTTGACAGAGTTGTTCCCAACAATCCAACACCACCGGCACCAGTCACGGAGTCACACGGGCCTCCAGGTACAGTACCTTTTGAAGACGAAGAACAAAGACGTTGCACGGAGTCGGAAAGAGGCATCGCTGAAGTTGGTGCGGCATCAGTCCCTTTTAGCTTCCGAGGAAAGAGGTGTCAGTTCCGCGCTGCAAAGAAGGTGGAGGTGAGGTGTCGGTTCTGTCCGGATGCAAGGGGGAGAAGATGCGGCGGCATCCACGATGCGTCGATTCCTTGTGATCCGGTGTGGTCACTGGTTCCGGTGCGTCAGAACGTGTTGTGTCAACTTTGCAGTGTCGCGATGACCCTGAGTGACATCAGTGGAGTCAGTGCAAAATCAGACCTGCGTTGCAGGCCGCAATCATTGGGTGCAGCGAGGTCCATGGA
Organism: Pleurodeles waltl; assembly: GCF_031143425.1. NCBI lineage: Eukaryota > Metazoa > Chordata > Amphibia > Caudata > Salamandridae > Pleurodeles > Pleurodeles waltl. Next base: position 1,221,158,246 of record NC_090444.1, read on the forward strand.
TCGGGAGCAGGCTGCAGCGTTGCTGGCGTATCTGAAGTCGTTCCAGAGTCGTTGGAGTCGGGTACTAGCAAAAAGCTAGTAGTTGAAGTCTTTGCTGTCCCTCAGACTTCAGAACAAGAGGCAAGCTCAATCCAAGCCCTTGGAGAGCACTTTTGGGGAAAGACAGAGTCTTTCCAGCGCAGAGGCCAGCAGGGCAGCAGGGCAACAGCAGGGCAGCAGTCCTTCTCAACAAAGTAGTCCAGAGAGTCACTTGGGCAGCCAGACAGGTTTCTGACAGAGTTCAGGTCAGGTCCAGAAGTGTCTGCGTTGGTGGGGTTAGAGTCATGACCACACAAACTTGCACAGTCAAATCAAAGAAGTGCATGAGAAAAGCAAAGAGATATCCTCAGTGGAGACAGCAAAGCCCAAACTGTAAGAAGGTTTGCAGAGTAATCTTGCGCTTATTTCAAAGGAAGAATCAAGAAGAGAAGATCCAAGATGGCCGCTGTGAGTCCTGAAGGTTAGTTACAGTTCTAGTCTTGCAATCGGTTGGTTGCTAGGTTACGAGCTCTCCAGCTGGAAGCCTTGCACTTCAACTGAGGTCTGGCAGGAATTAGCTGTGTGGAGAGAGAGCGCGCTTCAGAACAGAAACTCCTGTGAGGTAAAATTACATTTGAAGATTATATTACAGAAAACAGATAAATATTGTCAAGGTTTATTCGAAGAGTTTGATAGTAGACCGTTCCCGTGGAAGTCGGCAAGGCTACAGAGTTAATGTATGAATTAACCTTATGTTTACAAGGTTCTTGTTTAAGATATTAAAGTCAAAGAAAAAACGAACTTTAAAAGAGCAAGTATCTACAAATGTCAAGGTTATAAACAATGGCCAAGTTTAAAGGAGAAACGAACTGTTAACAAATAAGCATTTACAAGTTCAATGGTAATAAACCAAAATAGAGTTTAAAAGAGAAACAAACTTAAATAAACAAGCATTTACAACTACAAGTTATCGACAGATGTCGAAGTAAGGAAGGAGAAACTAACTGTAATAAACAAGCATTTACAAATACAAGTTATCAACAAATGTCGAAGTAAGAAAGGAGAAACGAACTTTAATAAACAAGCATTTACAAATACAAGTATTGACAGAAGTCACAATAAGACAGGAGAAATTAAATAACATCAGCTGATTTGAAGAACGCATTATCACCAACTATATATATATATATATAGCAACATAAAACCTATCTCTAACACAGGTTGAGAAGTTCTTCCAGAATCAGTAATAAGCATTTTTTTAAGAAGAGCTATCATTTATAGAGAGAAGCAAGGCTACAGAGAACTCAGGGTGAGTGAAGAAATAATAGAATTAAAGAGAATTAAGTGTTGAGAGTAGAAAGTGAAAAACTGATGTTGTATGTCCCTAGTAATTGCGACTGTGACTCTTGCAGGTGCTGTATCCAATCTTAGACGTGAAGAGGCAGATTGAGTACTGGCGTTCATCATCTCTGTGGCAGTCTCTCTACCATCCCATTCCCCTTTCCCCCTCCGGGGTACTCAGCACGAAGGATTAATATTCGTTGTGAGTAGCTCGGGTCGGGACTGAGGAGTTATCTTCTGCTTCTGAGGAAATCGAATTGAAGTATCCTGACAGTTAGAGACCAAGTTTATATACCTAAAAATGCCTTTGAGGTGGGGATGACTTCAAAGTGCACAAGATCCCCTTTCAGCCCAGTCCTGTCTGCCAGGGTCCCACTTGGGGGTTATCAGTTCTTTGTGTGAGGGCAGGCCACTGGCCTTTGAAATGTGTCAGACTCTGCCCCCATCTAGCCCAGGAAGACCTATTCAGTATGCAGATGAATGCAGATGTGACTGAGTGTCCTGTGTTTGGGGTTGTCTGGGTTAAATGCACAAGGGATCTGTCAACCAGCACAGACCAGACGTTGATTGGAGACAGGCTGTAAGGCACAGATGTTAAGTGCAGAGAAATGCTCACTTTCTAAAAAGTGTTATTTCTAAAATAGTAATATAAAATCCAACCTCACCAATAAGCCAGATTTTCTATTACCATTCTGGCCATACTAATTATGACCTGGTCGCACCTTTCAGATCAGAATCTTCCACTCAAAAAGTATATGAGGGCAGGCCTAATGCTAGTCTATGAAAGGAGCAGGCCTCACAGTAGTGGAAAACAGATTTAGGAGTTTTTCACTACCATGACATATAAAAGACATATGTACATGTCCTGCATTTTACCCACATAGCACCCTGCCCTATGGTTTACTTATGGCCTTCCTTTTGGGTGACTTACCTAGAAAAAATGGTGTTTAAGGCTTGGCAAGTACTTTTAATTGACAAGTCGAAGTGACAGTGAAACTGCACACATAGGCCTTGCAATGGCAGGCCTGTGACATAGTTAAGAGGCTACTTATGTGGGTGGCACAATCAGTGTAGCAGGTCCACTAGTAGCATTTAATGTACAGGCCCTGGGCACATTTAGTGCACTTTACTAAGGTCTTATAAGTAAATCAAATATGCCAATTGGGGATTGTTGGACCTGGCCCTTTTTACAGGGTCATTCCCTAAACTTTTTGCCTTCTTCTAATTTTTCTGACCCTTTTTGGCTGACATTATGACTCTGAGCACTTTATTACTGCTAACGGGTGATAAATTTCATGTGCTCTCCCTTGTAAACGTGGCATGATTGGCTTGTACCTGATTGGTACATTTAATTTACCTCTAAGTCCCTTGTACAGTGGCATCTCTATACCCAGGGCCTGTAAGTTAAATGCTACTAGTGGGCCTGCAGTGCTGCTTGCAACACCCACTGAAGTAGCCTTTCAAACCTACCTCAGGCCTGCTAGCGCAGGACCTGCATGCACAGTTTGCTGCCACAGGGACCTGGCATCTAAATCTACTTGCCAGGCCCAGAACTCCCCTTCTACTACATGTAAGTCTCCCCTAAGGTAGGCCCTAGCTTGCCCTGTGGGCAGGGGGCTATGTATGTAGAAGGCAGGACATGTGTCCAGTAGTGTAGCCTATCCTGGTAGTGACAAACAGCCTATTCGGTTTCTCACTGCGGTGAGTGCTGCCCTCTCATAGGATTGCATTGGGAATGCCCTGCCTTATGTCTAGGGGGTATTGTCCGATTTATGAGGGCTAGCGTAAGCATGTTTCGTATGATTGTAATGGTAGTGAGAAATGCAGCTCACTGGTATAAGTGTTTTTTTTAATTACAATTAACAACAACAAATTAATCTTTATTTCGGCCAATTTGGCCATAAAAGATGTACACAAAAAACACACATGTAAACATGTAGAACCATCAAGAAAAAGTAAACAGGGAACACATCAGATAAAAGACCATACAATTAAAAATAAAAACTTAAAATTAGATAGGAGCCTGCAACTTTAAAATACGGGTACGAATATGCCAGACATTGGTAAGAAATTTGGCTAGTGCAAACACAATTGGACCTGAAACATCAGTTTTTAAAATTCTGTACACCGGAAGGAACTCCCTAAAACCAAGGTTTCTAATAAGTGGTAGGAGCCAATATTTCCTGGCGGCCTTGTAAGTTGGACAAAACAAGACCACATGCAGATCGCTTTCCTCTGCTCCCACACATGTCGGACATAGCTTGGTAGATGGCAGTGTTGACCAGGAGCAGGTGTAAGATCGCAAAGGCAATGTGCCATATCTCCATTGGAGAAATAGCTTCCTGGCCAGCACAGGAGACATAGCATCTAGAACCCTCTCCAGGCGGTATGAGTCCTTGCTTTGCGCGAATACAGATGCTAATGACCCCTCATTCTTACAGTCTAGGGCCATAACTAATTTCTGCTCGTGGTAAGCACTGACCAAAGCTCTTCGTGGGATCCTTAGTGAGGCGTTAGCTGGATCCGACCACAGGTCAGGGAGGCCCAATCCCATACAGGACTTTTTTATATATTTTATCCACGGGATCTGTAGAGCTTTAGGGTGGGTTAAAAACTCCCTCAGTTCCGCCCTATAAGAAGATAGTTCTTCGGTGCTCCATAGCCTTCGCCAGAAGACTATGGGTCTGAGACCTAATTCATCTGCTATTGGTCTCAGACCCAGATCCATCCTCAGGGGGAGGAGCGGAGTGCTGGACGGGAGTGCTACTATCTGTCTAATGAAGTTGTTCTCAGTTATAGACAAACTGCAGGAAGCTGTGTGACCCCACAGTTCCGCCCGTACATCAGAGCTCCTCTTGCCTGTGCCTTATATATCTGGATAAGCGGCCCCAGCGGTCGATATGTGGAGCTTCTCATCAACCGAGCAATGCCGCCAGTGGACTGCACTAATTTAAGATTAACCCTAGTCTGGTGAGTTCCCCAGGACATGGTTTCATTCAACGTTACACCTAGATATTCAAAGGTGGAGACTCTCTCTAAGCGTGAAGCTCCCAGTAAGGGGTTCGGGCGTGATCTTGGGGTTGGGTTCATAACCATAAACTTGGTTTTGTTAGCATTGATTTCTAACCCCCTATCTGTGCAAAAAACCACAAAAGAATCAAGGATCCTCTGTATCCCCATAGGGGTTTTGGACAGCAGCAGGGTGTCATCTGCAAACATGATTGCAGGCACCCTGCTGCCATTCAATTTTGGGGCATCAGTGTATTCAGTTCCATTGAGATGGGCGATTACCCCGTTGACAAAGAGGCAGAACAGGGTCGGTGCCAATACACAGCCCTGTCTAACCCCCCTGTCAACGGGGAATCTGTCCGTTAATTCCCCGTGTTTCCCGCACCTGACCCGGGCATAGTTATTATGGTGCAATCTCTTTAAAATTATCAGGATGTCTGGGGGGACCCCCATCTCAGCCAGAACACTCCAGAGTTTCCCTCTGGGCACGAGGTCGAACGCAGCCCTCAGGTCCACAAATATAGTATATAAACTACCCCCTTCCAATATTGCTGCCCTCCAATAGATAAGGTTCAGACGAAAAACCTGGTCCACTGTAGAAACTCCCTTTCTAAATCCCGCCTGATACGGACTGAGGGCACCCGTTTCTTCCACCCAGTCCTGAAGCCGATTCAGCAGTATCCTGCCAAACAGCTTCTGTGACACGTCAATTAGACTGATTGGTCTGTAGTTGGCTGGGAGCAGGGGCGAGCCCTTTTTAAATATAGGAACCACCTCCGCCCCCAGCCAAGTACTCGGAATTTCCATGCCACACAAAACTCCATTAAACACTGCAGCCAGATAGGGGGCCCAAACACCGGGCTCCTGCTTGAACAGGTCCCCGGGCAGGCCGTCCAATCCTGGCGCCTTTCCTGCATTAAGTCCCATTAGTGCTACCTTCACCTCCCCCACTGTTATCAAATCCCCGCCATACTCTACCAGTCCAGTACCGAAATCAATCTTAGTTTCTCCCTGCTCGGAACTGTAGAGAGACTGGAAGTGTGCCTGCCACACCCCTGCTGCAATATTTGGTTCTATTGCCGAATGGAGGTTCCCCGACCCCCCGTTTACTACTCTCCAAAACATTCGGTGGTCTCTTGTTGCGAGGGAAGTGATAAGCTCCTCCCACTGGTTCTCCTCCCATTCGGTTTTAGCATGGATGACCAGTTTTTTATAAGCCCGTCTACTTTCTCGCAGCTTCTCTCTATCTGTTCCCTCCTTAATGCATCTGAGGAGTTCTCCCTTTGCCTTCCTACAGACTGCATTGTACCATAAGGAGTTATGTTGTTGGATCCTCTTCTGATTCTGGACCCTGGTAAAAAGCTCAGAGGCCGCTCCCTTTATAAGGTCCTCATGAGCCTGATATAATTTCTCGTGGTGGACTATATTGCCCACTTCGTTGGCTAGCTCTCCCACTTTTTCCAAAATGGGGATTAAACCTGCGTAGAGCTTCGAAAGTTTCACTTGGCTCGTAGCTAGTTTATCCCACCTGATTCTTCTCCTGTTATTGTCTAATAGTAGTTCAGGTTTGGACTCCCCCATGGTTGATATGGAGGCCTTTGGCCCAGGATGGCTAAGATCAAGTTCAAGGGCGTTATGGTCACTATCCAGTCTCTCCACCACCCTAAAGTCCAGGATAGAAGACCAGTTCACTATCTGTACAAGAGCATAGTCCAAGCGGGACTTTCTTCCCACTCTGTTGTACGTGGTTTTGCTTGGTACATCAGACTTAATACGTCCATTGCAGGCTCTAATTCCATGCTTTAAGGTGAGAGCAGTAATCTGCAAAGCCACAGGCGTCCATGCCTTTGGGGAAGGTGCTACAACAGAGGGTACTGACCACCTGAACTCTTCTTCCGTGGGAAATCCCTCTACGAGACCGACCAACGGCTCGAAATGGGAATTTAAATCCCCTCCCACTATGTAAGGGATATCTCTTGGCATTCCTGCTAAATATACTGAAAGCTCCTCTATAGTGGGGGATTCACGCGAAGCTCCCACTGGCCTGGAGTAAATATTTATCAGGACAAGTTTCGCTAGGTTCGGCCAGGCTAATAACACCACTAGGATATCATCTGATGGCACCGGTAGGCGTGAAGCCTGACATCCTAAGTGGGAAGCCACCCAAGTTGTGAGTCCACCAGAGGGGCGGCCCTTACCCTCCCACCTAGCCGAGATGGAAAATGACTCGTAACCTTGATGATTGTAATCTTCCCTTGCCCAAGTCTCTTGGAACATGCAAACATCCCCGGACTCAATGTAAGTTATCCAATCTTGGGTGCCCAGTTTGCTGGCTAAACCAGCCACATTCCACCAAATTAGTCTCATGTGCGCTGGAGAAGCCACAGAACAGGTTGCAGGGATGGAGTGGGGGGGAGAGCTAGTACCAAAGCCAGAAACTACACCAATTGCTCTAGCAGGGTCATTTTCAGAAGTGGGTTCAGCCGGATCAGGCAGTTTACTGGGACCATTATCCAAGGTCACAGGATTTGATTTCGGGTTTGGGGGCAGTCAGTCCACACCATCCAGACCATTCAGGCAGTTAAAACGATTGTAGTCCAAAAAGGGAGACTCCGAAGGTCGATAAACTGGACGTGGAGCATATCCCCTGTATCTAGATCTTTGATCCACCCTTGTCCAATTACCTTGTGACAAGTCATGGTACAAGCGAATGGGAGGGAAAAAGAAAGAAACTGGCAAAGTCTGTATGGTAGAATCCAGTGATCTATTTGACCCAGCACAAATGTATAATACTGTTCCAGGGTCTCGAAAGGACACAATGATACAGTCCCCTGCTATTGATTTCCCCGACTTCCCCAACCATGGTACCCTTCTTACCATAATGATCTCATTGTTGAGGTGAGCTGGAAGAGGTCTGTTCCAATTCAGCCATTTAATGGTTTTCCTCTTGAGTGAGTGATAGTTCTCATTTTCACCCAATTCTAGAGAGGGAACACCAGCCAGCACCACCATGAGGCTGTTAGCCTCTGGTGGTAAGTCGGGTCCTCGTGGTCTAGGGGCAGGCTTACCAGGGAGTATACGTTGGAGTGCTGGGCCATCTGTTTCTGATTCTGATGGTAGGATGTTAGAGTTAGTAGGTAAAATTGGAACTGGGATAGCCATAAGTGGCTGTAAAAGAGGAGCGGCAGTGGTGCCCAAGGGAGGCCCCGTGTGGATCGGTGGGTTTTGTATATTGGGGAAGGTTCCTATTGGTAGATTGGACTCAGTGGTTCTACTCTGTTTGTTATCCAAAATTTTCAGGGTGGTTAAGGTTGCCTCCAGAGTGGTCAGCCTAAATTCTATTTTCTGCAAGCTCTCGCTAATGGGCAACAAGAGTGATCTAATTAAAGATTCAATGCTCCCCAAAGAGCTACCGGGAAGTAATGTGTTAAGTGGGCTCTTCCCTTTGTCGCTAATAGAAGCAGTGGTAATAATATTGGTACCCTTGGGGAGAGTAGCCTTCTGCACATTAACTAAAGGCCTGACCAACATAGGTACGGACTTGAGTGACTTTCCAAAATCAGAATGGGAGATCTTTTTCTTCCCCTGACCACCCCTCATCTTCCTTCTGCGTTTATTTGGTGGTAGGTCATACACCTCTGCCACCACAGTTTGCTTTAGTTTATTAATCTTAATTTTGGCTCTGGTGTGTGTTTGGGTGGCTAAGTCAACTGCCGAACTTCTGGCAACTAATAGTGGAGTGGTGTCCGTAGTTTGTTTAGGAGGTGGGCCAGAAATGGGGGAACTATCCCGGAGTAATAGGGGAATGTCTTCTTGGGATAAAAGATCCGGGCTGCCATTGAGGGAACCTTCCTCTTGGGAGATAGGATGGGGAATTATGTCACTGAAGGGCCTTTTTTTCATGTGTTCAATCGAGCGACGACGCTCTGTCCTACGCATCTCCAGAGAGGTTTCGATTCCCCCATCAACCTTTACCGATTTAAAGTAATTGTCCAGAGTCCCAGTGTTGGCTCCCCCCTCCTTCGCTGCTGTTCCACCTAGGGCTGATGATGGCATACCCAAAACCCTTTTCGCATACCAAGTGGGAACAGGGAAATGCAGGTGAAAGAGAGTGGGCCCAGCCCAACCTCCGGCCACAGACGGTCCCGCCCTTGTCCCGGGCTTATCCCCGGGCACACCCGCAACGCGGAAGTAGCTGTTTAAGTTTATAAGAGAAAAGTTAAGCTATGAGTAGGGCGGGGCTTGCAGGGAGAGCGGCCAGGTGACAGGAGGCGCGGGTTAACAGGGCTGCTGGGAGATGTAGTCCTGTCCCGATGCTCGCAGCCCTGCACTCAGCCCAGACCTTCACTGGAACTGTCCGTAGGTTTTGCACTCACGCCGCAGTGGGTCCCGCGAAGCAAAGGAGAGCCAAAAGGCAAACCAGCAGCAAACAGCAAAACAGCAAGTCTGACGGTATCCGACGGTATTCCCTGGTTATGGTTTCAAAGAGGAGGGTGACCCGCAGGCGTCAGCCGTCCAGTCGGGTGAGCCCCGGCCCCGGAGGAGATCCGCTCGCCTCCGTGCTCTGGACGTCGAGACGCAACTCAGAGGTTAGACAGCCCTATTTGCTTTGCCTCAGTTTCAGTTTATCGATCTCTTAAAGTAGTCAACTAGTCTAACAAGAGTACCACCACCCGAGTCTCTTTCTGTCGAGATCGTTCTCCGGTTCACCGCCCGGGATCGGTGGTCAGTTTTATTTTTTTTGAGCCCGCTAAAAAGGGGCAAACTAAGCTGGCGTTAAGAAAAATGCCACTTGAATCAGAGACTAAGGCGCTTTCCCAGTCACTTTTACTTAGGCGATTAATCCTATTAAATGCGCAGGGTGGATGGGGCGCTTATTTGCAATGTCTGGGTATTGCCGCGTGTGGAAGCGGGCGGAATGTAGCCCGGCCGTGTTTCCGAAAGATGCCTGCTTAAATTGAGCAAATGTTTATTGCAAGAGGTCACGAATGTGACCGCGTGCAACGCTTTCAGGGGCGAGCTGTGCGGCGCGGCTTACCAGGAGCTGTAAGGCTGTCTCTCTGCCTCAGGGCGCTCAGGGCGCTCTCGCCTGCCTACGTGGTCCCGGCTCCCTGGGCTGAGCGGAGCATCTGCTGCTGGCGCTGTTTGTCAAACCGGGCCGCGTCCGTTTTCCCTCGCGGCCCGGAACAGGTAAGGTGTTGGTCCTGAGGTGGGGGGAGTTCTCCTTTCTGGCTCCGTGAGCACCAGCGTCCGGAGCTCACCGCAATCGAAGTGCACTCTTTGGTTGGTTTTCGCGCCAAAGGGGGAAGGGCTGCTGATGCACAGGAGGGCCCCCCCTAAACACTGGAGGGTCGCGTCGCTCTGGAACTCTGGAGCGGTCCCCTCACAGTGCTCTTTCGGGCAAGGCTTTGTTTTTTGTCAGTCCCGCGTTGGAGGGTCGCGTTGCTCCGGTCCAAACAGTAATTCAGCTACCGCTGCGCCGGCGGGGTCTGTACCGTCCCGCTCACGGCGCTCCTACGGCACCGCGCCTGCCGGATTCAGTGTCTCCCCCCAGGAGAGGTGGCCGCCTCCTTCGCCGTGCTGGTCTGATGCGGCCACCGCAGGTCCGCAGGTCCGCAGGTCGTGCCCATCCGCCGCAGGCCCGCTCTCTTCCTCCCGTGTCTGGGGATTCCCGGGGGAGCCGGCTCCAGGGCTCAAACAGCTGCTGGTCCGAGCCTGCCCGCGACCCCTGCAATCCTTTCCAAAGATGGCGGCAGCACTTCCCGGAAGAGCCCTAACACATTTGATTAGTGAGCCTTGTCACAGCAGGCGTGTCTCCTCTAGTTGTATTGTATTGTTCCACCATCCCTTTAATTACAATTACAGAACTGCCACTTCTAGAAAGTGAGCTTTTCTCTGTGCTCATTACTCTGGTGTTTTGCAGCTTGACTCCAATCCATGTCTGGGCAGAGTGAAAGTTGGGCTTTGTGCATACTTCTCAGAAAGCCTGTACACAGGAAGGGTGGAGGTGTCACAGAGATGCATCTACATTTTGAATGGTGTTCCTGGGCTGAGAGAAGGGGGAGGCAGGGCACACAAGCATCTGTAAAGGCTGTGCCCTAGCCTCACTCAAAAGGGTTGTTTTCCCCCATCTGATGTTTGGAGTCTGTGCTGGAGGAGAGAGGAGACATTTGAAACTGGTTGAATCCCCCTCTCCCCCTCATTGGAAATGCTTTGCAAAACTGAGTATAAGTACAGGGGATTTTTCCCCACAATTTATACAAGAAACAGACTTGGAACAGGACACAGAATGCTGCTGGGGGGACTCACCAGGAATCGACTTGGGCTGTTGCTGCTGTGCTGACATGTGACCTTTTCGGTCACTTAGAGGAACTGCCACTGACTGCATCTCCTTTGTGCTGGCCTGTTGTTGGGCCCTGCCGCCTTGTGCTCCATCGTTTGTGTCCCCTCAAGGACTGGGTGCTGTGGCCCCTGCCATTGTCCACTTGAAGCGCAGGAGGAGCGCTTCAGTTTAATTAGAAAGCGTCTGGAGAAGTGCTCTCCTTCCACAGCATCTCAGCTTTTGGTGAGTGCTTTTCTTCAAGGGTTGAGCACTTCAAGGGCGTCTTGCTCCCAATTTCTGGAGCATCTGGAGAGGGCTCCCCGTGATCCTGTGGCCAGAAAAAATCTCAGTCGCGACCCAGGCAACTGGCGTTTCCGAAGCACTTTGGAAACGCGCTGGGCTGTATACCCCCGGGGCTGGAGAAGGTGAATCCTGGAGTCAGGGATCCGTGCTGGTACCCCCAGGGCACTTGAGTTCATCAAGAGGCACCCCCAGGGTACAGGCAGGCACCTCCTAAGGTGTGTCACCTGCCTGGGAGCCTCGGAGGGCTCTGACTTTGGTCCAGGAGGACCGCACTGCTACCGTTAGTGGCCGCTTTCGCCCACCCAGAGGTGAGAAGACGCAGCGAAGCTGTGCCCTGCATAACAGAGACCCCGAGAGGCCTCCGCAGGGAGATGGGATACTTACCCTTGTGCCCTTCTGCCTTTTGTATCACCATCAACCTTAAGCCTAGCTCCAGGCCCCCCAGGAGGGTCAGTCGTGGCCCTTGGGGGGCTCCCAGGTTCTGTAGGCTCCTGTTTAGGCGTGGGCCTCAAGAGGGGCCTCAGCAGCAAAACCCAGAGAGGGAGTATGCCACCCCCTCATCCCAAGATCATCAAACGACCCCCGTTCTGCGCAGGGAGCGCTGGGGACCCCCTGTTTACATGATGGCATTAGACGTGCCTTTTCAGGTTCTAGTCGATGTGCCATATCTTTACCTATGTTCCTTTCTTGGGAATTTTATGTTGATAGTGGCATTATGTTTGATGACTTGCCATATGTCAACTAATGTTCCTTTTATAGGCAGTTATGATGGTTTCATGACAAGTGTATTTTTGTAGTAATGTTTTCCTGACTACTGCTTATGTTGCAAAATACTGAGGGGGTCATTCTGACCTCGGCGGTAAAAGGCGCCTACCGCCGGTCAGAAATCCTCCATAATCCCGCCGCGGTCGCGGAAACCCGCCACGGTCATTCTGACCCGCAGGAGGCAAACCTCCGAAAATCCGACCGCCACAACAGACCGCCAGACCAGCGGTCGGCGGAAAGGTGGAGGTGACCAAACCTCCACCGTCACGCCAACAGAAATACGCCCATCCCATTACGACCCACGAATCCACGCGGCGGTCATTCAAATGCGGTATTCCATTGGCGGGACACACCGCCGCGGTCAGAATACACACAAACGAACAAAACTCAGCCACATTGGACGATTTGAATCCCACACACCTGATACACATACACACACCACTCCCACACACACAATACAATATAAAACACACACCCACATCACCCACAAACCCCTACGCTAAAAAATTCGTCAAGAAGGCAAGAGCGAGACACCAGCATCCAAAAAATAACAGCCACAGCCACTCAACACCATCACCCACACACTATCCACACACAAAACAACACACACCACCACACTCAACTCACTTAAATACACATACTCCACCCCACACATCATACACACCACCCCATGGCACCCCAAAGACAACCCCGCTTCACAGACGAAGAACTCAGGGTCATGGTGGAGGAAATCGTTCGGGTAGAGCCCCAGCTGTTCGGCACACAGATACAATACTCCAGCATTGCCTGGAGGACGGAGCTATGGCAGAGGATTGTCGACAGGGTCAACGCAGTGGGACAGCACCCCAGAAATCGGGAAGACATCAGGAAGCGATGGAACGACCTACGGGGGAAGGTGCGTTCCATGGTATCCAGGCACAACATCGCCGTGCAGAAGACTGGCGGAGGACCCCCACCTCAACCCCCACAATTCACATCATGGGAGGAGGAAGTCTTGAACATCCTGCATCCTGACGGCCTCGCAGGAGTCGGCGGAGGAATGGATACTGGTAAGTTGAAGCTTCAATGCTGCTTCCCCCCCACCTGCATGCCAAATCAGACCCCAAACCTCACCCCCATCCTCGAACCCCACCCTCACCCCCACCCCCATCGTCACCCCCACCCTCACCCCCACCACCATCCTCACCCCCACCACCATCCTCACCCCCACCCCCAGCACACCTATTCCCCGCCAATGTCTCACCATCACAACCCACACATCCCAAAACCTAGGCCTGCATGCGTCCACTAAGCATGGACACCCATCACCAAAGCATGCCCAATGCATATACACATCCCCCCCACAAGCCACCCTCACCAAAGCCCCCACACACGAATGCCAGCACTTGGGGACACGAGAACCTACAGATACACCCATATGCCACACATTGAAACTATAACCATACCTCTATACCCCTGCAGGACCCGACCGTCAACACACCGCGGCGGAGGGGCCAGAATTCTCCACACCCCCCACCCAAGAGGCCGTCAGCGATGACAGCAGCTCTGTCGACCTGGACACCGATGACCAGCCCGGACCATCGGGGACCTCTGGACAGTCGGTTCCCCTCACACAGGCCCAGGCCACTACAGACCCAAACCCCTCTGGGAACACCAGCACAGCTCCCACCCAGCGGGCCCATGCCTCTGTCTCCAGGGCGCGTCAATCTGCGGTGTGTCTACCACTACAGGGCACCCAGGATAACCCACCACCCCAACAACAACAGGGACCTGGGGGCAGTGGTAGTGGGCACACCGGCCAGGGGGCAGAGGCCCAGGGAAACAGGGGAACTCGGAGGGCAGCTGTGCGACAGGGGGGGGAGGAGAGGCCCAGGGAACCCACTCTCCACGAGGTCCTCACCACCATCATGGGAGCATACAACCGCTCCCAGGAGACGATGGCGACGGTACTGGCCCGGTTCCAGGAGATCCAGGTGCTGCAGGAGGAACACTATCGGGGGTACAGGGAGGACATCAGAGCCATCAACACCACCCTGGTTACCATGGTAGGGCTGCTGCAGGACCTCGTCAACAACAGGGCGGACACTGAACAACACCCAAGGGCCCCTGCCACTAGCCTGGACGAAGAACAGCCAACCACCTCCGCCGGCGCTAGTGGACAGGAGGCCCCCGCACAGCAGCAGCCCACCAGACCCCCACCTCCTGCAGGAGAAGAACCACCCCGCAAGAGGGCCCCGAGATCTCGCAAGAAGACAGAGTAGGATGTCAAGACCCCCGCCAGCAATGGATACCACCTGATGTCATCCCACTGTCCCACATAGTCACCCTGTCCATCCTTGAACTGCCCATGCTCCATCTCTCCACAGGCCTCTGGACAATGCACCTGTGTGACTGTTACTCTGGACTCTGCCATGGACATTCCTTCACCATAGCCCCCACCCACTTGAAACCACCCATCCCATTTTGAGCACTTAAATAAACACCTATTTTGCACCAAAATATCTGGAGTCTGGCTGTGATTTCAATAGATTGTAATTGACATGACAGTGCAAATATGTCCTTGTACATGGTGAAGTCAACAAACAGCTGCCACAAAGCTGTAGTCCATGGGGAAACGAAGCACAGGACTCGTAGTGGGGACCCCAGATCTGAAATAGGGAGGGAAAAGCCAAAACTCAGTCATCATACACTGGGGCAAATAGACAGGCAGCAGAGATGCTGGAGAGTAGTTAACATTTACTAAATTATCTTTGAAATGTTACCTGTGTCCTATTGGAAGTACTGTTCAATGATTCTGTCCCTGTTGTCTGTTTCAGCCCCGTCGTCTTCCTCCTCGTCACTCTCCTCAGGTTCCACCGCTGCCACAACACCACCGTCTCGACCATCCTCCTGCAGGAAAGGCACCTGGCGGCGCAAAGCCAGGTTGTGAAGCATGCAGCAGGCCACGATGATGTGACACACCTTCTTAGGTGAGTACATTAGGGATCCACCTGTCATATGCAGGCACCGAAACCTGGCCTTTAGGAGGCCAAAGGTGCGTTCGATCACCCTCCTAGTACGCCCATGGGCCTCATTGTACCGTTCCTCTGCCCTGGTCCGGGGATTCCTTACTGGGGTCAGTAGCCACGACAGGTTGGGGTACCCAGAGTCCCCCACTAGCCATACACGGTGTCTCTGTAGCTGTTCCATCACGTAAGGGATGCTGCTATTCCTGAGGATGTAGGCGTCATGCACTGACCCTGGGAATTTGGCATTTACATGCGAGATGTACTGGTCAGCCAAACACACCACCTGGATGTTCATTGAATGGTATTTTTTTCTGTTCCTGTACACCTGCTCCCTGTCTCTTGGGGGAACCAAAGCCACATGGGTCCCATCAATGGCACCAATTACGTTGGGAATATATCCAAGGGCGTAGAAATCACCCTTCACTGTAGCCAATTCGCCCACCTCAGGGAAAATGATGTAGTTCCTCACGGATTTCATCAGGGCAGACAACACTCTGGATAACACCTTCGAAAACATGGGCTGAGACATCTCAGAAGCAATTCCCACGGTTGTCTGAAATGACCCACTTGCCAAGAAATGGAGTACTGACATGACCTGCACCAGAGGGGGAATCCCTGTGGGTTGGCGGATGGGGGACATCAGGTCGGGCTCCAGCTGGGCACACAGTTCATGGATAGTGGCACGATTAAGACGGTAGGTCAGGATAATGTGGCGTTCTTCCATTGTCGACAGGTCCACCAGCGGTCGGTACACGGGAGGATTCATCCGTCTCCTCGCCCAACCCAGCGGACGGTGCCTAGGAAGGACAACATGGAGCACACAGTCAAGCAACCCACAGGTACGTACTCACAGCTAGCACAGTATACGATTCTCTATGCAGTGAATGGCGTGTCTGAGTGGCTATGCAAGGCCTAGGCCTGTGTGACGCAGTTGAAATTGAGCCATGTGGGCCCTGGAAATGGCGGCTGCCTGACCTGTGAAGTGTGACAATGGGATGTGAGGTCAATGCGCTGGCGTGGCACACCGCGGCGGGCGGCGGGCGAAGACCGCGGCGCGAAGCCGCATTGGTTAACATTGAAGCCTATGGGTTTCAGGAGCCAATGGCGAAGGGCGCCGGCGGTGGCGGGACGCACCGCCGCGGTACGCACCGCCGCGGACGTGACCGCCATTTTCTATCTACTTATCCACTTGCGACTTGAACTTTCACAGGAGAGGACCTATACTGCAAGTGTTGCTGTGACCTCGGTCTGGAAGGGACAATGGCTGCTGCGCCTGGGGAAAGGGCCCCTGCCTTCACTGGAGAGGAGTTGGAGAAACTTGTGGATGGGGTCCTCCCCCAGTATGCGCTACTCTACGGTCCTCCAGACCAACAAGTGAGTTTAATTCAATATGGATTTGGGGCCACTGGCTGGCTTGGGGGCCTGGCGGGGGGCCTGGCGGGGATGGGGGGCATGTTGGGCCTGGCGGGGGGCATGGCGGGGGGCCTGGCGGGGATGGGGGGCATGTTGGGCCTGGCGGGGGGCCTGGCGGGGATGGGGGGCATGTTGGGCCTGGCGGGGGCATGGCGGGGGGCCTGGCGGGGATGGGGGGCATGTTGGGCCTGGCGGGGGGCCTGGCGGGGATGGGGGGCATGTTGGGCCTGGCGGGGGCATGGCGGGGGGCCTGGCGGGGATGGGGGGCATGTTGGGCCTGGCGGGGGGCCTGGCGGGGATGGGGGGCATGTTGGGCCTGGCGGGGGGCCTGGCGGGGATGGGGGGCATGTTGGGCCTGGCGGGGGGCCTGGCGGGGATGGGGGGCATGTTGGGCCTGGCGGGGGGCCTGGCGGGGATGGGGGGCATGTTGGGCCTGGCGGGGGGCATGGCGGGGGGCCTGGCGGGGATGGGGGGCGTTGGGCCACTGGAAAGGAAAATGCTGAGAAACTTGAACGTGGTATTTCTCCCTCCCTGTACGTGTCACATAGGTCCGCGCCCATGAGAAGATCGGGATTTGGCGTGCCATCGCCAAGGAAGTCCGGGCCCTGGGGGTCCACCTTCGACGGGGCACCCACTGCCGCAAGAGGTGGGAGGACATCCGCCGCGGGACCAAGAAGACCGCCGAGTCTCTGCTGGGGATGGCCTCCCAACGTAGGCGGGGTGCCTGCCGTCAACTGAGCCCCCTGATGTTCCGGATCCTGGCGGTGGCCTACCCTGAATTGGATGGGCGCGTGAGGGCAGCACAGCAGACACAAGGGGGTGAGTACAAGCATTATCTACTCTGTTGTCGCGCAGTGGAGGTGTCTGGGTGGGGGAGGAGGGCTGGGGGTCCCCCTAGGCCAAGGCGATATCTGTAGGCTGGGCACCCCCGTAAGCCCCTGTGTCCCCAGCCACCACCCTCAGTAGTTTGTCAGTACAGCCATCCCTGGGCCGTGTCATCCATGGGTGCAGTTGTCAACTCTAGGCGTGTAGGGCATGTTCCACGGAATGCGTAGCGGACCCCAAGTGCGCAACTTAGTGCAGGGGGCATCTGTGTCTGTCATGTCCGCTAACTGTACCGGAGATCCATGTACTCAATATCCCTTTATTTCTCTCTCCCCCCCCCTTTTTGTTTGTCTTTCTGTGCTTGTGTGCATCAGCATCATCAGGCGGAGGAGAAGTGGCATCGGGGCAGGAGGGAGCTGCATCTCACATGGCCCAGGAGGGCCATGCCACAGAGTCAGACTGGACCAGTGAGACGGAGGGCGAGGGGAGCTCCACGACGGGGACGACTGGACCCTGCAGCGACACGGACACGTCCTCGGAAGGGGGCTCCCTTGCGGGGGTGGCACCATCCGTGCCCCCTGCCATTACAGGTACAGCCGCCACCCAGCGCACCATCTCCGCCCTACCAGCAGCCCCTCAGCGTTCGCCCCGTGCCCGCTCTGCCAGGAAGCCGGGCATCTCCTTCGCCCCAGGCACCTCAGGCCCTGCCCCTGTTACCCCCGCTGCCCTCAGTGAGGAGGTCATTGACCTCCTCCGAACGCTCATTGTTGGGCAGACTACCCTTTTGAATGCAATCCAGGGGGTGGAGAGGGAGGTTCATCGCAGCAATGCGTACCTGGAGGGCATTCATTCGGGTCAGGCTGCCCATCAGCGATCGTTCCAGGCTCTGGCCTCAGCACTGACGGCAGCCATTGTCCCTGTCTCCTGCCTGCCTCTACTAACTCCCTCCTCCCAGTCTCCTGTTCCTCTGCCTGTCCCACCCACACCATCAGACCAGCCTGCACACACCTCAACACCCAAGAGAAGCTCATCCAAACATAAGCACCACAGATCACGCAGACATTCACACACGCAACATTCCGATGCAGACATGCCAACAGTCACTACCACCTCTGTGACCCCCACCTCCTCGTCTCCCTCCTCCCTCCCTGTGACGTCTACACTCACACCTCCATTCACCTCACCATCAGCCAGTGTTTCCATCACCAGCACACCCTCCACTCCAGTCCGCACA
The DNA here is from genome assembly GCF_031143425.1 of Pleurodeles waltl. Taxonomy (NCBI): domain Eukaryota; kingdom Metazoa; phylum Chordata; class Amphibia; order Caudata; family Salamandridae; genus Pleurodeles; species Pleurodeles waltl. Next base: position 1,221,176,484 of record NC_090444.1, read on the forward strand.
CGTGCAGTCACCACCCCCACTGCCATTTACACGTCCCCTGTGTCCTCTCCCACTGTGTCTGTCACCCCCTCTTCCACACCACACAAACGCAGCCACCCACCCACCCAACAGCCATCCACCTCACGACAGCCTATCCCTCCTGCACCTGCACCCAAAGACAGCAAACGTGACTCACCTACAACCACATCCTCTCCCTCCACTCCCATTCCCACTGTACCTACCACTCTCCATTGTCCCAAGAAGCTCTTCCTCGCCACTACTAACTTCTTTCCTGACCCTGAGCCCCCCCCTCCTTCTCGTCGGGGTAAGAAGAGCACCTCAGCCACCACCAGCCCTGCAGCCCCCTTGACAAGGGTGCAGGGGTATTGGAGCCCGCCAGCCCGCATGTCTGGATCTTCGCCCAGCAGCAAGGGGACAGCCAGCCCATCCCCTGGGAAGAGGAGCAGAAGGCGGAAGGGTCGCCGCAGGAGCCCACCTTCTACATCCCCCCCGGACACCACCCAGAGACAGTCACCAGCCACAGCTCCAAAGGGAGGAAAGGGCCACAGGCCCACGACTAAGGAGGGCAAGGGCAGCAAGTCGGAGAGGTCAGGCAGCAGGCCTGCTGCCCAGGAGGAGCCCACAACCCCCATAGCCGCTGCCCCGGGAGGAACCGGCACAGCTGCCCCGGGAGAGCCCACCACCCCCATAGCCGCTGCCCAGGGAGGACCCAGCCCAGCTGGCCAGGAGGGCCCCACCACCCACAGCCCAGGTGGGCAGTGAAGGAGCACCATCCCCGCTGCCCAGGAGGGCACCACCAGGCAATTAGCAGTTGGCCATAGACCGGCCGCCGTCTCAAGAACCGCTGAACTGGGCCCCGCCGTCTCAAGAACCACTGAACTGGGCCCTTCAGGGCAAGAACCGCTGAACTGGGCCCCGCCGTCTCAAGAACCGCTGAACTGGGCCCCGCCGTCTCACGCACCGCTCCGCTGGGCCCCGCCATCTCAAGAACCGCTGAACTGGGCCCTTCAAGGCAAGAAACGCTGAACTGGGCCCCGCCGTCTCAAGAACCGCTGAACTGGGCCCCGCCGTCTCACGCACCGCTCCGCTGGGCCCCGCCGTCTCAAGAACCGCTGAACTGGGCCCTTCAAGGCAAGGAGCGCTGAACTGGGCCCCGCCGTCTCAAGAACCGCTGAACTGGGCCCTTCAAGGCAAGGAGCGCTGAACTGGGCCCCGCCGTCTCAAGAACCGCTGAACTGGGCCCTTCAAGGCAAGAACCGCTGAACTGGGCCCTTCAAGGCAAGGAGCGCTGAACTGGGCCCCGCCGTCTCAAGAACCGCTGAACTGGGCCCCGCCGTCTCAAGAACCGCTGAACTGGGCCCTTCAGGGCAAGAACCGCTGAACTGGGCCCTTCAAGGCAAGGAGCGCTGAACTGGGCCCCGCCGTCTCAAGAACCGCTGAACTGGGCCCTTCAGGGCAAGAACCGCTGAACTGGGCCCTTCAAGGCAAGGAGCGCTGAACTGGGCCCCGCCGTCTCAAGAACCGCTGAACTGGGCCCTTCAGGGCAAAAACCGCTGAACTTGGCCCGCCGTCTCAAGAACCGCTGAACTGGGCCCCGCCGTCTCAAGAACCGCTGAACTGGGCCCCGCCGTCTCAAGAACCGCTGAACTGGGCCCTTCAGGGCAAGAACCGCTGGCCCTTTGGCAGACGTGGCAGGGCAGGATCTATCTCGGGCAGGGCTGCAGGATGTCCTCTGGCCAACTTGCCTCCTCCAGTGGCAGTGGGGTCTGTTATGGACTGTATGGACTGTGGCTTTGCTCTCCCCAGGATGGCCCAGTGGGCAGGCCACCCACTGTATGGACTGTATGGACTGTGGCTTTGCTCTCCCCAGGATGGCCCAGTGGGCAGGCCACCCACTGTATGGACTGTTTGGACTGTGGCTTTGCTCTCCCCAGGATGGCCCAGTGGGCAGGCCACCCACTGTATGGCCTGTTTGGACTGTGGCTTTGCTCTCCCCAGGATGGCCCAGTGGGCAGGCCACCCACTGTATGGACTGTTTGGACTGTGGCTTTGCTCTCCCCAGGATGGCCCAGTGGGCAGGCCACCCACTGTATGGACTGTTTGGACTGTGGCTTTGCTCTCCCCAGGATGGGCCAGTGGTCATGGAGTCCCCTCGTGGATCTGGCGTCGTGTACTCAAGTGGCTGAGGTGCCCCCCCTTCCCTTCCCCCTGAGGTGCCTGTCCTATTTTCTTTCTGATGCCCCTGCAGTGTTCTCTCCGTGGAGTTCTTGTCGTGGGACTGGGCCTTGCCCCTTTGCACAGGACCCCTGTGATCCACGGACAGTGGTTGGACTACATTTAGTAGCTGTATATATTTTGTACATAGTTTATTTATTTATTGGGATTACTGGTGTACATATTTCAATATATCTGCCCGTTTATGATCTCTTCTTTTGGTCTTTGCATTATTTCGGAGGGGGGTGGTTTGTGGGTTGTGACAGTGATCTGTGGGAATGCATTGATGTGTGTGTTGTAGTGGGTGTGGGTGGGTGGGTGTGTGCCGGTAATCTTTTCCCTCCCCTGTGTCGTAGGTGCAGTACTCACCGATGTCTTCCGCGCCGCCGGGCGTGCTCCTGGTATATGAGCAGGAATAGGAGTGCGGGGATGACCTGCAACTCTGGCTCCATACTGCCGGAATCTCGCGTGGAGTGCGTAGAGGTGAGCGTTTTCCCGTTCGTAGTCTGTTTCCGCCGTGTTCTTATCGGCGGTGCTCCCGCCCCGGAAAAGGTGGCAGATTGGTGGGTCGTAATAGGGTGGGCGGTACATTGTCTGCCGCCGGGCTGTTGGCGGGAACCGCCGCGCTGTTTGTTTGTACCGCTGTGGCGGTCGGAGTGTTAAGTTGGCGGGCTGTGTTGGCGGTTCCCGCCAGGGTCAGAATTGCATATTTTAGACCGCCGGCCTGTTGGCGGCTTGGCCGCCGCTTTATCACCGACCGCCAGGGTCAGAATGAGGGCCTGAGTCTCTATGTGTTCTATTACGACTACTGCTTATTTTTGCAAGGTATTATTAATGTTCTGACAACTGCTTGTGAAGCAGGGTATTACTGACATGTTATGTTTGCTCTAATTATGTTTTGTGCAATACAGTTTATTTTTACATAACTTGGTGTTGTGTTCCTTTGTGGTGTATTTATTGTGTCATGTGTGTTGTGTGTGTTGTGCAGAGGCTTTGCACATTGCCTCCGGGTTAGGCCTAACTGCTCGTGCCAAGATACCATGGGGGTGAGCAGGGGTTATCTTGTACGTGTAACTCCCTTGCCCTGACTAGAGTGGGTGAGTTCTGCCTAACTTAGGTGCATACCCTAGCTAACCAGAAACACAATTTCTAACAGAGATGAACCAATGTTACCATGTTTAAGGGAGAGAGCATATACACTTTAGCACTGGTTAGCAGTGGTAAAGTGCGCAGAGTCCTAAAACCAGGAAAACAGTGTCAGAAATTGGAAGGAGGCAGGCAAAAAGTTAGGGGATGACCACCCTAAGGCTGTCAGGTTTAACAGGAGGCAAATGACACTTGAAGAAAACAAGATTAGTGAAAAGGAAGAGAATCATAGGAAATAGCGCTCACAGTCAGTCACCAAATAAAACTTAATAAATTTTTAAGTGCACGGTGCTCCTGGCAGGAGGATCTTCCTCCCTCCTCCTCCTCCTCCAGGAAACCAACAGCAACAAACAGATGTCAGGGCACTCATGAATAAAAGTTCAGTCCTCCATATGTGTCAAGACTTAGTAGGCCATCAGAAATAAATCGGACCAGGGTAGTAGGCAAAGGTTCAATTTAATCTTGAAATGCAAAATCCATTAGTGCAATAATAACAGTCCTTGGAAATCAATATCCATAATGCAACAACAGCGAACATGTGTTTCGTCCAATGAGACAAATATTCTCAAAGACTTCATCAGGGCTGTAAGAAATACAAATGGTAACCATGATTATAATTGAACTAGTCCCACTAAGCATCTAGTATCATTGCCCCCGTGACTTTTGTGAGAAAACCTCATTAAAATGTGTGACTTCATGTGACATAAAAATTAATAATAAAAGCATTAGATTACACAGAAGGCCACCATAATACAAGCTACTAGACCATAACAAAGCAAAGTAACCCGAAAGATATCATATAAATGAAAATAACAAAGAGGGTGACATCTATTACTTAGTGAAAGAAGAGAATTAAGAAATATTTGTGAAAAATCAGTAACATTAGGATGGTCATGACACCCGCGTGCACGTCCTCACAGAGATAGAGAAAATGTGCCCCAAATAATCAAAGAGGAGTCAAAAAGGAAATAGAGAAAACCATAGCGTTGACAGCTCCTCCTAATGCTAAAAGTAGTGCTATGCCATAAAAAATGACCCAGAAATCAAAAGGCATACCTTCCAAAATACTTGAAGGGACTTCAGAGCCAATAAGCTTAATAAGCGCTTCTGGAATCCCCATCACAAGCAAACTATACTCAGGTGTCTAAAATAAAGTGATATCCCAAAGTGAGCCCTATTTATTACCAACTCTACCATGCGAATGTCTGCACAATTAATAATAGACTCAAATACTTGCATCAAACACTCTACGTACCCCGTATACTATCGTCCAAATGTTATGCCGTACTGCTCAATATATTGAGTGTAAAGTTCACTGAAAGAAAGCAGTTGAAGTGTTGAAGTTATTTTAACCCGAACTGAATATTTCTGCTAAATGCTAGTAGAAAATCCCCATATTCAGCCCACTCACTCACCTTTATTTAGAAAAACGGACAGCCGTGTTTCGGTCCTCACGTGGTGTTCCTGAGCATATTGTCACAAAGAACACCGGCACTCGGGGAGAACAAAATTTATAGCGTCCTCCCCGACGCTCACGTATTAAAAGTAAAAGAGGACTAGCGCCCCCAGCGCAGGCGCCATCTTGGATATGAAAAAAGTATATATACCGCGATTGACGATTACTCGTAACTGTGCCCAAACATGGGCAACACCAACATTCCACAACCAGCAAGGCGTATTTCAGAGACTAAGAATAACACCTGTTGCAAATCTAAAGGACAGAGTGTATCTGTCTGAAACCAGGCATGTCCTCTAAGTAAATATGTAAAACATGTTTAGAGTGCCATATTCACACTGCATCTTTGCCTACCTAGAAATTCGGGTGCCATATTGAAAGTATAAAAAATATATAAAACCACAGCAATATCTGGTCCAAGAGAAAAATACCTAGACTGTAGTAAAGGCATTACCAAACTAATTATTTGGGTCACATAAGATAAGAAAGGGGGAAAAAGAAGATAGTAAAATATGAGGTAACTAAAACCAAGACATTTCACACATGTGTCATGACCATCTTACATCCCACATAGCAAAATAATTTCCATCTATGTGTGATATTCATAGTTGCAATTAACAATCAACAAACACACAATCTATACATATGAAATAACGAAGGAGTATATAATCTATCTAGTTCTAGTAAATATGTGTAAGCGACCCCCATATATCATAGTCTTAATAAACAATTGGTATATTTGTTTCTTCTATTCATATACTCTGATCTAACAATAAGTCAATGACCCATTTGGTAATCATTAATGATCCTTCCGTAAATCTATCATGGATCATGTAAACCGGATAATCTAAATGTCACCTTAATTACCTAGGTAGTATTCCATTTTGAAGTTTGTGTTGAGACCCTCCTCTACCGCTCGGAGTTTCAGGATCCAATAACATTCACGCTTTCTGAGGGCCAGCTCTCTGTTCCCTCCTCTGGGATCCCTAGTTACATGGACAAATCCGAAAAATTCAAACCCTTGTGTCTGACCCTGTTTAGAGCAATGTCTCATATGACTCACTATAGAGTATCGATCATCATCTTGTCTTAAGGCCCTGAAGTGTTCACTCACTCTAATCCTGAGTGACCTAATGGTGCTGCCTACATAGTAACGACTGCATTTACAGGTGATCATGTAAATGACAAAATTACTGTCACATGTGATGTTAAATCTAATATCAAACTGGTCACCAGTAGAATTCGTGAATATAGAAATGCCTGATTTAGCCCATCTGCACATACTGCAGTGTCCACATTTGTAAAAACCTTTATTACGTCTCGTAAGCCAATTGTCCTGTGGGTGTCTAATGTGATAACTGGGGCATAGCATGTTCTTTAAGGTCATACCCCTGCGAAATGTAAATGCCGGAGTATCAGGGATCAGTCCTTTAAGAGTAGGATCTGCTGTTAGTACATGCCGATGTCTATTCATACATTTGCGTAGTAGTGCAGCTGTTTTTGTGTAATTCAGTATGCAATGGATATTACTGTCTCCCGGTCTAGATTTCTGGTTGAGTGTGTCAGTCCTTTTCAGGCGCATAACCCTATCACGTGCTTTGTCAATGATATGAGGAGGATAACCTCGTGATTTAAATCTAGTTCACATATCCTCTATGCATTGTACAAAATCCCTCTCTAAGCTGCAGTTCCTTCTCGCCCGTACCATTTCCCTATATGGTATCGAGTTTATCTGATGTATTGGATGTGAACTTCGCGTATGTAGAATGGAATTAAATGCTGTGCTTTTTCTATAGAGACGACTCTCAACTTTACTGTCATGGATAAAAAGTTCCACATCCAGAAATGCAATGCTGGTCGTGCTGTGTTCAGAGGTAAATCGAATATTAAAGTCATTATTGTTCAGATAGGTTATAAAATCATGAAGTTTCTGTGTATCACCCGTCCAAATCATTAAACAATCATCTATGTATCTGCCCCAAAAAAGTATATCAGTGTTCCATGTGTTTCCCTCCTTGCTCCAAATAACAGCAGTGGTAAAGTGCGCAGAGTCCTAAAACCAGGAAAACAGTGTCAGAAATTGGAAGGAGGCAGGTAAAAAGTTTGGGGATGACCACCCTAAGGCTGTCAGGTTTAACAGGAGGCAAATGACACTTGAAGATATCGCAACGACCCCAGTTCATAAGACAATCCCCACTCAACTTTGAAAAGATAGTGAGACAATTAGCAGGACAAACAGAAAAAGTCACAAGACACAGAGGGAGTGAGAAACAGTATATTGGAGTGTAGGGGTGCACATGCCCGGGGTGCCAGCGCAATAGTACCTGGAGAGGAGAAAGACCCGACCAGACAGATATGAGGAATGCCCCACCCCAGGAATAAGTGGTTGTGCCTGACGGAGGCAGCCCACAGAACGGGAATGCACCAAATAACCGACCTCAAGAAGCACTGGGAGGAAGGGAATCGCTGACAATAGTCTGCCCAAGACATGCTAAATCAATCCAGCCGGAATGCTCAACGTGCCAAGTCAGTTACTAAAAACCTGCAAAGGGCAACAACAGTGGAACAAGACCTAGAAATGCACAGAGAAGTTATCCTTGCAGCCAAAAAATATGCAAAAGCAAAGGTTGGCACAAAAACCACACAATGACACAAGAGTGTAACCTCCTAAGGGCAGACCACAAGAAACTAGCACAGAGGGTGATGGAGGCAGAATTTCCACAGACTCAAGTTCATTCTGTGGTGATGAAGCACACTGCATGCAGTGGTGAAGCACACTGCGTGCATGCAGGCACAAAACAAAAGGTGGCCACACTGTTGGGGAGCCAAAGATGTGGAAGGGTGATCCTGCCTGTAGGAAAGTAGTCTCTTTCTAGCTTGGTTACCTCCACTTTTGACCTGCTTGTCAGTGTGTTTAACTGTGTCAACTGGGATCCTGCTAACCAGGACACCAGTAATTATGTTCTCTCCCCTAAATGTAGTTGTTGGTAACTGTTAGCACTGTATTTCATCCCACAAATGGCATACTGGTACCCCATTGGGGGTGGGAATAAAACCTCTTCTTCCACTTCTGCACTCAGTAAAAAGCCTTGGTGCTGTCTGTGCAGAAATAAAGGGCATAGGCCAAAGGAAAAATCCTGTCCTGGTAAAGCCCCTGAGCCTTCTGCCACTACTTTCTCCACCTGCACTCCTAGTGCCCCTAGTACTAGTAGTAATAGTGGTAGGACCACTGGCAATAGTCAGCCCAAAGGTGTAGTTGGGTTCACAATTACATCCAGAGTAGAAACTGGGATAGGTGTACAAACAGCACATTCAGATAAATGGTGTTGAGGCCCAGGCCTACAGGGACACAGGTGCCAGTATCACCATAGTCACTGAAAACTTAGGCACATATTTATGTTCGGTTTGTGCTGATTTAGCGTAATTTGTTTTAACGCTAATTCAAAGCAAACCTAACTCCATATTTATACTTTGGTGGTAGACACGTCTAACACTAAAGTTATGGAGTTAAAGTCATTTTCTGGATGTGAAAACCTACCTTGGGTCAATGAGATGCGAGGTAGGTGTTCCCGTCCAGAAACCGACGATATGGACTTAGCTCCATATTTATACCCCGTCCTAAAATGTATCATGGGGGGATGGCGGTCTTAAATAATGACGCTAAGCTTGCTTAGCGCCATTATTCAAAGCCTGGGTCAGGGCAGGCATTAGGGACCAGTGGGCCTTTCTTCATGGTAAGAGACCACGGAAAGAGCCCACAGGTGCCATTCCCTGGTCCCAGGGACACCCTCACCTACCCCCACCCACACCAGGAAGGCACCCAAGGATGGGGGTACCCCATCCCAGGTAGGAAGAGGTAGGTATGGGTAAGTATATATTTTTTTGTTTTTCGAAGTTCCAAAGGGGGCCCTAACTTGCCCCCCCCTACATGTCACTGGGCCCAATGGGCTGGGGGGCATGAGTCCTGTCTTAACTGAGACAGGAGTCATTTCCATGGGGTTCTAACATCAGAAAAGGACGCTAGTCTGGGCAGAGGGATTTTTTTTGCCTCTGTCTGTACTAGCGTCATCCTCTTACGCAAAACCCTCTGTTCCCCCTACGCCTCCTCCACCCGGCTAGCATCCTTTTCTATTACTCTAGGCGGGCCTTACCGCAGGCTAGCCTTATACCATAAATATGATGTTCGGCCGGCGTTTACCGCTAGCTGGCGGTAAACTTTTTGACGCTGAACTGCACTAGCGCAGTTCAGTGTCAATAAATATAAATGTGGGCCTTAGTGTCACCTGCACAACACCTACTCGGTCACCAGTACCAAGTCACTGATCTCAACAACTCCACTCAGTCCCTCCCCTTAGCTGTAGTACAACTTAGCTGGGGTGGAGTTGCTGGCCCTGAACAGGTGGTAGACTCATCTAACTTACCTGTTGAGTGTCTCTCAGGAATTGACATGGAGACCTCATATTGGGCTGAGGTAGAGTTTCTTGCCCATGCATCCATGCTGGGTATCCCGCAACAATTGCTCCCTTTAATCTCAAAGAGACTAAAAAGCTAAGTAGGAAAGAAGCCCTGGAGCCTGAAATAATGGCACAGGACATGCCTAAAAACATAGGCATGCACGGTATCACATTATCCCCTGCCCACCCCCCACTAAGGAAACCATTCCTCTGATGGGGGATACCACCCTCAGGTTGGAGCCTGTACTAAAAGAATCAAAAGCCGCCACAGCTAGACTCTCAGGGTTAAAATTAACTCTCTGTGAGAAACCTAAGATAGAACAGCAACCCTGTGCTGTCCTACAAATCTTGGAGCAACCCTCCAGCCCTCCCAGATAAACTTTAGTGCACCACCCCTGCACTACCCCTAACACATTAGGACCCTGTCCTTATATAGAGCCCTTGGGACAGCAACCCTGTCCTGCTCTACCCTAAGAAGGACAGAAACCCTGTCCTCCTTTAGAGACTTCGGGACAACATTTATGTCCTGCTCTAGTCCTTCTCAGACATCACCCCTGTCCAGCATTACAACCCTTTAGACAGCAAGCCTGTCCTAACATAGGGACCCAGGGGCAGTCATCCTTCCCCACTCTAAAACTTCTTCCACACCTTACAAATAGGGAATCACAGGGTCCACAGTTTATATGTACTTCAGGTAGAAGTAACCAGACAGGGTGGTTCACCCCCCACAGGGAAGGGACCACATACTGAATGGTAAAGTGAGTAACCATTCTACTGCAAAGCTACTCTCCACTTATCATCACTTATACAATAAACTCTCAACTGGCCAAGGTTACCCTTATTGTCCTTTGTTTGGGAGGGGTGTGTGTAGGAAAGTAGCCTCTTTCTAGCTTGGTTACCCCCACTTTTGGCCTGTTTGTCAGTGTGTTTGACTGTGTCTACTGGGATCCTGCTAACCAGGACCCCAGCAGTTATACTCTCTCCCCTAAATTTGTTGTTGGTAACTGTTATCACTGTATTTGATCCCACAATTGGCATACTTGTGCCCCATTATAAGTCCCTAGTATATGGTACCTAGGTTCCCAGGGCAATGGGGTTCCAGGGGATCCCTATGGGCTGCAGCATATATTTTGCCACCCATGGGGAGCCCAAGCAAAGAGTTCTGCAGGACTGCCATTGCAGCCTGTGTGAAAGGGTGCAAGCACTCTTTCACTACCATTTTACACTGCACCAGGTCACTTATAAGTCACCCCTATAGCAGGCCTTCTAGCCCAAAGGGCAGGGTGCAAAGTACCTGTGTGTGAGGGCACCCCTGCACTACCAGATGTGCCCCCATGAACTCCAGGCCCATTTTCCTGGACTCCGTGAGTGCGGGGACACCATTTTGCACGTGTACTGGACATAGGTCAATACCTATGTCCAGCTACAAAATGGTAACTCTGAACATAGGCATGTTTGGTATCAAACATGTTGGAATCATACCCCAATGCATTTACAAGCATTGGTTGTATGGTTGCACTATGGGGGCTCCTTAGAGTGCAACCCACAGGATTGCCATTACAGCCTTCTGAAGGTTTCTAGGCAGCCCAAGCTGCTGCCACCTGCCAGACAGGTTTCTGTCCTCCTGTTGCTTGAGAAGCTCAACCCAAAGAAGGCAGAACAAAGGATTTCCTTTGGGAATGGGGTGTTACACCCTCTCCCTTTGAAAATAGGTGTTACAGGCTTGGGGTGGGTAGCCTCCCAGGCCACTGGCAATGCTTTGAAGGGCACATTTGGTGCCCTCCTTGCATAAAACAGTCTACACCGGTTCAGGGACCTCCAGTCCTTGCTCTGGCATGAAACTGGACAAAGGAAAAGGGCAGTGACCACTGTCCTATCCATCACCACCCCAGGGGTGTTGCTCAGAGGTCCTCCAGAGGATCCCTTGGTTTTGTCATCTTGGATTCAAGGTTGTCGGGGAACTCTGCGAGCATCTGATTGCCCAGTGCCAGCAGTTGACATCAGAGCCCCCTCCTGATAGGTGGTCACCCAGCTAGGTGACCAATCACCCTTTCAGAGCTAGATAGGGTCTCTCTCTTGGGTGGTTTCTCAAATTCAGATTGCAAGACACCAGCAGGAATCCTCTGCACGCTCCACTTTGACTTCTGACTGAAGAAACTGCATCTGGACTCTTCCGGACCCTGCAAAATGGAACAAAGAAGAAAGACACCTCCTGCAACACTGTATCGCTGGCACCGTCCAGAAACTGCAACATTTCCCCGATCGTGCTTCTTCTGAGGACAGGCTGTCTTCAGCCTGCATCAGAAGAAAGAAGGAATCTCTCTTGGGGTGAAGGAGTCAATCTACTGCTTCTGAAGGCACCAACTGCATCGACGACCGGCTACCTGGTTTCCCTTTCCTCCAGAGCTGCCTGGATCCTGCTTTACGGGTAGGGGACTGAAGTGGTCCTGACGGTCATCTTTTCTAGCTGTCCAACTTGGGTGGAGGTAAGCTCTTGCCTGCCCACACAGGACAGTATCCCTGTGCACTGCATCTTTTGAAGCTGCCAAAGCTTGTTGGAAACTTTTCTAAGAGATCTTCAGGCATCCTGAAGCTCCCTCCACCTGCACTCCATCCTGTGATGCACAGCTCCCTAAATGGTTCTCCGGGCTCTCTGTGTTGCTGAGGGCCCCCTCTGACTTCCACTCCTGAGTAGAGTCCACCTGGTCCTTCCTGATCCCGGGAGCACCCCGCACCCCGGCAAGCTTTGCGTGTGCCAAGGCTTTTTGGCGGAATCCGAAGATGCAAACCTGACTGCAGTCCTCCTTCCGGCGTGGGACATCACCTGCATCCTCCAGGAACTCAACTTTGTCTTCTTGGGTGCAGTGCTGACTCTCCTTCTTCACCATCAACTCACCCCTTGTACCTTCAGACTGGTGGGCAGGGGCTCCTGCCCTTCCTGGACTCTGCTGTGCTTCTTAGACTTGGTCTCCTTCTTCCACAGGTCCTCTTGTCCAGGAATCCGCCATTGGTGTCCTGCAGTCTCTTCTGGGTTTTGCATTCTTCTTCTTTCTTTCTAAGTGGGTGTTCTGGGGAATTTACAGTGATTTTCTACTGCTTTCCTGGTCGCTAGGGTGGGTTTTGGTACTTACCTTTGGGCTTTCCTAGTACTCACAGCTCCCCTCTACACACTCCACTTACCTAGGTGGAGGACCGACTTTCGCATTCCTTTTTTTAAATATATGGTTTGTGCTGCCCCTAGGGCTATTTCTCTCTATTGTGATTTTCACTAATTGCTCTGTTTTCCAACTGTTTTAATGCCTATGTGTACATACTAGTGTATATAATGTGTGTATTACTTACCTCCTAAGGGAGTATAGCCTCTATGGTATTTTTGGTATTTGTGTCACAAAAATAAAGTACCTTTATTTTTGTAACACTGAGCGTTTTCTTTCATGTGTGTGATTACTAAGTGTGACTACAGTGGTATTGCATGAGCGTTGCATGTCTCCTAGATAAGCCTTGGCTGCTCATCCAAAGCTACCTCTAGGGAGCTTGGCTTGAAGACACTGACTACACTACACTAATAAAGGACACCAGGACCTGGTATAAGGTGTAAGTGCCATAGGTACCCACCACACACCAGGCCAACCTCCTACACCTCCATAATGATGTCCGACTAGTAAGGATTCCAGAATAGGTGGAAGGGCCCAACATGGAGCTATTTCTGGAGGACTGGCTTTTTTCTGTGGTACTGGGGTGCAGGACATCCGGCACCCCGGACACCACCACAAGCAGTAGTGGCAAGATTGCTTAACTTCCAGGATAGGGACACTGTTTTGCAAATTGCAACACATGGACGAGGGCAGATAGAGGGAAAGAACATCAACATCTACCTTGATTACATCGCAACACTAAATCACCAAAGAGTAACCTTCATCAGTGTCAAATTACACTTAAAGACGCTGCAATTTAAACATGCCTCACTCTACCCTGCCAGACTGTGGATATTTGCCATCTGGAAATCCCACCTCTTCAAAACAGGATATCCATACCCCCAAAACAGAGAAACCATTTGCAAACCCCAGTGGCAGGCAAGGAAAGAACACCAGAGACCATGGGATGCCCGATTGCGGCCCCTTCCAGGGATTAGGCCATCATTGAATGAGCAAAAGTTGTATCCCTGACTTGACACACCCAAACAAGAATGGATTCATGCCCCACAGGTCAATCAAGCTGAATCTTCACCTTCTGTAGAAGAATATAACAGCTGTAGGGGGATTAGACTTACTACTGGTGACACCCTCGTTAGATTCAATCAAGGAATTTGACTCAGTGGAGTGGTCCTGTCTCTTCAGGATTATGGGAAAAATGGGATTCAACCCAACTTTTCTCACATGGGTTAAACTGCTTTATAACAACTACAGTGCATGACTCAATGTGAATGGTATACTGTTAAGAGAATTCCTGATAAGAAGGAGCAAAAGGAAAGTTTGCTCCCTGTCTCTGATGCTATTTGTCTTTACAAAAGAGGCATTGGCTGAACGGATATGGGTAGATGGCCTGATTATGGGATGGAGATGCAAAACCACATGGGAGGAATGGATCTCCCTCTACAATAATGACATCCTTCAGTATCTAGCAGAACTGGAATAGGAGAGATTTCCACCATGTACAGGAAATTCTTTATGCTAGGAATAAATTGGGATAAATCGTTGATATTACAGATGGGTAAGTGGAACAAAAACAGACTGCTGCCAATGTCACGACATGTGGCATCCCACCACTTCAAATATCTGGGACCAGGGCCGGCTTTTGCACTGGTGTCACCAGGTGTGACAGTGTTTGTTGGCACCCCCCAGTGGCCACCTCTGCCATGTATTCCCTCACTACGTCCCTTTGACAGTGCCCTCAAGTCTCCAAAAGCACTCTCTCAGATGCATTTAATTAGTTTTATAGCACCACTAATACCAAGTGTCAGAGCACTTCACACCTCATACACATTACACAGAGACAATCACCATGTGCTTCAATCAGTGTATAGGAAATGTTACATAAGGCAGAGGACTACACGGTGTAGAAGGCACATGCCATCCATACTTGTAGTCAGTATAGTTAAGAGGGATTGGTCTGTGAAGCACTAACTCAGAATTGAAAATGCACCAGAATGGTTGAGGGTTCTCTTTAAAAGTAAGAATTGATTAGTGCTCAAATTGAACGTTTTTGCAACATCAGGATAATGAAAGTGTGGGGAAAAATGAAAAAGTTTTAATTTATACCTTGTGGTTTGCATGCAGTTCTTTGATGACAGTGTAATTGCTTACTGTTCTATATTACGATTTTAACTTATAACCTGCAAGTAACAAAAGGAGCTGTCTGAAAAAACAGTACCCTATAGACCTATTTACATTATGTGCACTTTCTGATCTGCATGGTACAGGTTCTTTGCAGCAGGCATATTAACCCTTTGTGCTAGCCCTATGATGAGTCAAAACTAAGCCACTGTGCTAGAACTATGATGAGTCAAAACATCCACTAGACAATACTGCAATCTCTCTGCAGGAACAACATTAATCACAGGGGTTATCTTGAAATGTTTATTGTTGCCTGAAACCTGCTGGAGGCAAGGAACGTGGAAGTAGGTGTTTCTAAAACCATATTATACTTGTAAACGTGGCTTCCTCACCCAAAGTCATCACCTGGTGCAGTGGCACCGGTCGCACTGCCCTAGAGCCAACCCTGTCTGGGACTGTGGATATCAAAAGACTAAAATGTGCACTACATAGGCCATCTGCCCCGCTCCAGTCCATGGATTAGAAATAGACCTAAAAACTTGAAGAACACTACCACTGTCACTAAAAGGAATGGCAGAAATCTTTAACATTATTTCACTACCTAAATTCACAGATATACAAAAAAACATTCCATACGGTTTACCAACCACTTTTTTCCATATAATAGGCTATTATGAACCCTGCTTTTGCTGGATGCCTCATAATGAATAGCACTGCACATCCTCCAAAGATCTATGTACAAAGGGGCCATAGCATTACCAAACATCAATAAATACTATGAAATGGTTCAGATCTATATAATGAACACATTGATATGTCACTACTAGAAGATCCAGCCTTCTGGCTAGGCCGGCGAGCGCTGGGATAGAAAGGCTACCTTCATGTGTCATACAGAGGTAGGATTCTGGCTGAGACCATCAGCTGCAGTGAATGTGCTGACCACTGGGCACAGGCTACTACAGGAAATGAGATGGGAGCAGGGACTGACTCCAAAGGCCCTGCTATGGTTGAGCACCAAATTAAGCCGGATGACAAAACTACAGCATTTACAAAAATGAAATGCTAGAGGCCTTTCTACACCAGAGGACGTACAAGAAGCAAACTGCATTAGGCCCTTCAAACACCTCAAGACCAAATATGAAATTGTACCATCACAGATACTTATGTTTCTCCAGCTGTGCCATGCACTGCAAGCTACCATTACACTGGAGGTGTAAATCAACGAAGAATTCCACCTGGAAAGAAGATTTCTGGTTTGTCACATGACCATGAAGCAATCTCACTGAAATATGACACACTAATGAGAAGCACACAAAGTGAACTCAATCAACTGTGATGTAGATGTAGGGGAGCTGGAAACTGATGAGTGGAGGGAGGCGTTACAATTTCTAAAAGAAGAAGCCATACAGACACACCCCCACCTGATTCACTTGAAAACACTACACAGACTATATTTCACAAAGACACTACTACATGTAATAGGCAGGACCATGGATGATACATGTTTACGTAACTGTGGCTATTAGAGTACCTTTATCCACACTTTGGCACTGTCCCAGACTACAAACATTGTCGAAAGGAGTTCAAGCATGACACGAAGAAGCCATAGGAACATGCATAGAAAGATATGTAAACTTGATGCTACTTGAAATATGACAGAACCTGGAAATCGCCTTAAACATGAAACTATTGATCAACCTAGGATTCATGCTGCCAATCAAGAAATCACACAGAAATTAGGGAGTATCACAAACCCATGAATGAGACACTGGGGAAGGGAGATTAACACATGCTACATCAGGGAAAAGGGACTATACGAGGATAGAGGATGCCAAAAAAAATGTGAAAAAATATGGGGAGGATGGTGCATT
The DNA here is from genome assembly GCF_031143425.1 of Pleurodeles waltl. Lineage (NCBI taxonomy): Eukaryota > Metazoa > Chordata > Amphibia > Caudata > Salamandridae > Pleurodeles > Pleurodeles waltl. The sequence continues at coordinate 1,221,192,898 of NC_090444.1, forward strand.
GAAAAATAATGAATTGCAGAACCAGCGACAGGAAGCCAAAATCAGAAGAGGATTGTTAGACCTGGGATCCTTGGTGTGGTTTCCACTGTCTTTTATGCCTCTGCTACCTTTGTTTTAACTGTATGCTGGACTCTTTTTTTGCTGGTTTTAGTACTCTGGGCACTTTACCACTTTAGTGATGAGAACTCCCATGAGGTTGGGTAGTTCTCCCCACTTTCAGCTGGGGGGAACACTTGTTAGACCTGCCATCCCTGGCATAGTCTCCCCTGTCTTTTTGCCTCTGCTTCCTGTGTTTGTGACTGTATGCTGGACTCTGTTTTTGCTGGTTTTGGTACTCTGGGCACTTTACCACTTTAGTGATGAGAACTCCCATGAGGTTGGGTAGTTCTCCCCGCTTTCAGCTGGGGTGGGACACGTGTTAGACCTGGCATCCTTTGCGTAAATCCCACTGTCTTTTTGCCTCTGTATCCTGTGTTTTTGACTGTGTGCTGGACTCTGTTTTTGCTGGTTTTGGTACTCTGGGCACTTTACCACTGCTGACCAGTACTAAAGTGCAAGTGGTTCCCTTGTAAACTGTATGTGTAATTGGCCTTTCCATGATTGGCATATTTGATTTACTAGTAAGTCCCTAGTAAAGTGCACTTAAGGTGCCCAGGTCCTGTAAATCAAATGCTACTGGTGGACCTGCAGCACTTATTGTGCCACCCACTTGAGTAGCCCTGTAAATATGGCTCAGACCTGCAAATGCAGTGTCTGTGTGTGCAGTTTTAAACTGCCAATTTGACCTGGCAAGTGTGTCCACTTGCCTGGCCCAAACCTTCCCTTTTTGTACATTTAAGGTACCCCTAAAGTAGGCCCTAGGTAGCCCCATGGGAAGGGTGCAGTCAAAGGTAGGACATATACTGATGTGTTTTACATGTCCTGATAGGAAAATGCTGCCAAATTCGGTTTCAGCTATTGCAAGGCCTATCTCTCTCATAGGTTAACATGGGACTGCATTTAAATATCTTTGTGTAGTTTCATATCGGGAGCAGATGGAGATGTGGAGTTTGGGGTCTCTGAACTTACAATTTAAAAAACACCTTTTGGTAAGGTTGGTTTTTAGATTATAATTTTTAAAATGCCACTTTTAGAAAGTCGGGCATTTTCTTGCTTAAACATTCTGTGCCTCTGCCTGCTTTTGTATTCCACGTCTGGGTCAGACTGACAGTTGGGCTGTTGTGAATTCCCTCTAGGCAGTGACATAAAGGGAGGTGGGGTGTAGCCTGCAAATCCAGATGAGTCTCCTTGGCTACAGTGGGGAGGGAGGAGATGACACTTACACCTGAAAGGGCTGTGCCGGTCCTTACACAATGCAGTCTTCAACCCCCTGGTGTGCGTCTGCGGGCCGGGCCTGGGCAAGGCAGGATCTTGTAAAAACAGAGACTTTCCTTTGACGTTTGTCTACTTCACAGGCAGAAAGGAGTATGAGTAGTGGACGCAAAACCCCAGATTTTTAGATTACTTCTGGACTCAAGAGGAACCTCTGCCAAGGAGAAGAGCTGAAGAGCTGGAGGAGGAGTATTGCCCCTCTACCTGTTAGTGTGCTTTGCTGGTTTTGCCTGCAGTTTCTGCTTCTGCCTGAAAGAAGACACAGATTGGACTTTGTGGTATATTCCTACTTGTGAAGAATCTCCAAGGGCTTGGATTGAGGTTGCCTCCTGTTTTGAAGTCTTAGGGCCATCGAAGACTTCCTCTGCCTGCACCTGAACTCTCTGCTGAGACTCCTACCCTGCCAAGTTGTGCCCACTCCAGTCCCTGGGCCCTTGAAAGGTGAAGCTGCTGGAACCAAAGTGGAAATCCATGCACAGTAGCTGTGCAGGTAAGAATGTTGTGTACCACTTGAAACGTGGCTGTGAAAACAAAGCACCCCCTGCATCACAGCTGAGATATCGACGCACCACCTGCATCGCGGCTAGGAAATTGGCGCATCACTTGCATCATGGCTAGAAAAATGAAGCACAACCTGCTAAAATCGACCCCCACATAATGCGGTTCCTCATCACCGTGCGGCTGAATTTCCCACGCATTGTCCCTGGGTGTCAAAATTAATGTAAACGTGCGCAGACTCGAGTTGTCCATCCTGAAATCCACACATCACTCTCTTGTGGGAGAGAAAAACAGTGCATTGCCTACCCGACCAGAGAAGAAATGCTGATCAGCCTTACTTACGAGTAAGGAAATGACGCATCGCTGACTTTTCCGATGCATGCTCACCCGTGTGGCTTTATTTTTGACTCAAGCCAGGTTCAGTGTTTTCTATGGCGTCTGACTCTTTTTAATTTAAAAATTCATAACTTTACTTGTGTACATTGGTTCTTTTGTCGATTTGGTCTTCTTTGATTTAGATAAATATTGGCTATTTTTCTAAACTGGTCTGGTATCCATTTTGTAGTGTTTTCACTGTATTAGTGTGTGTGTTGGTACAAATATTTTATACATTGCCTTTGAGATAAGCCTGACTGCTTGTGCCAAGCTACCAAGGGTGTGAGAAGGGGTTATCTTAAGTATGTATCTCTATTGCCCTGACTAGAGTGAGGGTCCCTGTTTGTACAGAGGGAGAACTGACTGCCACCAGAGACCCCATTTCTAACCAGGATTGAAATCATAATTACCCCAAAACCATTCATGGACAGACAACACAGTATTATGCCATAAAGACTCGCTAAACTGAACAAAGATATAGACTCACCATGTTACAACTTGTTTCATACCCTGCCAAGTAGAGGCGAGATGGGTGGGTAGAGAGACCAGACACATATCACTGCTTATTTGTTTTGACAATTTTGGGTGTCATTATGAGTTTGACGGGCAGAATCATCTGTCTGTCAAACTCCCAATGAAGAGACCCCCACTGTGCTGATGGTCTCTCCACCGGCCCCATCACAACTTTTCCATTGGGCTGACCAGCTGAAACCAAGTTTTCCACCAGTCAGCCCAGTGGGAAAGGTGCGGCTGCATTGTTCCTGGCTCATAATTGAGCCGGCAGCCAGTGTACCAGCAGACAGTGTGCATTTCAAGGGTGCTGGACAGGGGAACCTCTGCACTGCACATGCTATGGGCATGAGCTTTGCAGGGCCGCCTTTGACCACCTGCACTTGTTCTCCTCCAGTCTTTTAATGGTGGTGCCGCTGCGGTCTGACTGCCATATAATAGAACACCTTTGTTTCTTGAAAATCAAATAAAATACAATTCTAAAAAATTGAATCTAATGATCTCAAAGATATCTTTGACAAGAATATAGAAGGTAAGAATATTGGGACTTTGGGTGTTGTTTTTCAAATTGTTGAAAGAATATTATTATAGAAAATATTTTACATATAGTTTTTAAGGATTATTTTATGAATATTTTTATAGAGTGTTATATTTTATTTGTTTGTTAAATTTTATGTTAGTATGTTTTGTAAATTATTTTACTTATTTGCAATGTTTGTGTAATTGTATTATAGGTGAAGAATATTGGATTTTTAAGGAACTAAGGGATGGGAGATTATTAAAATGTATAGATAATAATTTGATTTTATGTCGTTTTTTAAAATTATGGAAAAAAAATTCTTTTACGTATACATTTTTCTTATTTGAACAAAAAATACACATTTCATGTACATTTTTAAAATTATTCAAAAAGTGCACACTTGTGTGTAAGTACTATTCATATTTTTCAATATTTTACAGAAAATGTATACAGCTTTTTAAGATTGAAAAAACGAATTTGTAATTTTAAATGTATAGATTTTGCATTGTTTAATCTAATTATTTAAAATGACAATTTTTTTAATGAAAGTGATACATTTTTCTTTTTCAAACTAAAAATTAAAAACACTATACATTTTTTGCTTTTAATTTAGTAATGTAGATTTCTTATTAACGTTATAAAGTTTTGTGTATAAAATTAACATTTATTGTATTTCAAATTTTTATATTATATTCTATGTATAAATACATATTTTATATGTTCACATTTTGCTTTGGAAAATGTAATATGTATGTACACAATTCAGTGGCGGTCTGCAGCCTTAGGAGGGAGGGGGGCAGGTGGGAAGCACACACACACTCATTCTTTCACACACACATGCACGCACACACATCTATTAACAACACTCATAACATTCAAACATGAACACACGCCCCCAACATTCATTTTAAAAGATCTCACACACACACATACACATACACACACACACTTACCTTTAGCCTTGGAGGTCCCTGGAGGGACCTTAGGTCAGCCAATGAGGGTAGGCAGCAGTCCCAGCCTTGTCACAGAGTGGGATGGGGTCAGTGAGACTGCTGAACCCACCCCACTCTGTGACGAAGTGTCACTGATTGACACTCGCCCTGGGCGCTTCAGGACTTAAACCTGAAGCGCCCAGGTCATAGTCAATGGGTAACGCTTTCCTTGTCACCCGGAGGAGGGCCTTGAGGCACCTTTGCTGAGGCGAGGAGGTCACGCCTGTAGGAGCTGTGATCTCCTCAGCCCAGCAAAGTTCAGCTCAGGCAGCCAGGAGTCTGCGCAAATCACGCATGTCTGCTCCTGGCTGCCTGAACTGAACATGAAGAGTGTCTGTCAGGCTGACCTTTGTTCAGCCTGACAGACACTCTTCATGAGGGGCAAAAGGTGGAGGGGGTGGCCCCTGCGCCCTAAAAGACGGGCCGCGCCATACACAATTAGACGCATATATAATAATTGATACGAATTTTTATATTTTATGTACATTATAGTTAATTTTTTTAACATTAATATACTATGTTTTTAATACTTATAAAATAGGGAATTGTGAATATAGGGCCTCATTTATGAGAGGCTTGCACTACCACAGCATCACTTTTTCTGACACTCCGGTGCCACCCAATTCTCAACCTTATATATGATGCCACACAAAGACACTTTTCTTGGATTTCAATGGCCTCATACATATGGAGTAAGACAAAGCATCTCAAATCGCCGTGTTATCTCACTCTGTGCCAGGAGGGCATTCCATGGGGGTTGCAGTGGTATTTCCCACACAACACCCATGGGTTTTGACACTTCCCCAGATTTACTTAATCACGTAAATCTGGGGAAGTGCCAAAATCCTTTGCCTTCTCAGGAGAGGTGAAATTATGAAAAATATTTGTATTTCTCCTCTTTGCTCCTCTTTGCTCCTCTCTGCTTCCTCTTTCATGTGTGCTGCATTCCAGGTGGTCAACTGCCACATTCCGACCCTGGTGGTCGGGTCAGCCAGGGGACTGCTATCCCCGCCAGGAACAGGGTTACCTTAATGGTTGACGGCAGTTGGAGTCATGGTCAACCACAGTGTCTCTGTGTTCAGTGCCGCCATGCTGATCACACATCCAGATTCCACCAGCCTTTTCATTGCAGACACCCTTCTGAGCGTGCTGGAGTGCTAGAACATTGGCCTTGGCTCCCTTAAAGGTGCTAAGACCAATGTTCTAGCACTGTTCCGCTGGTCAGCCCAGCGAGAAGGTGTACTACAATGTTCCTGATGGTGAACCTGGAGGGAGCATTATAATACGCTTGAGGGGAGGCCACCACTTTGGCGGTCTGCAGTGTACAAAGAGATTTTCTCTAACAACAATAAACCCATATCAGGCAGTACTTGTGTACTCAGGAAAAAAGAGTTTCAACACTCTTGATTGGGGGATGTAACTGAAATATATGTTTTTTGTTTCATATTTTTTATTGAGGTTATTTTTTTCTGTCCTTAAGTGCAATTCGAAATGGTGGTTGTAGAATGCTGGTTCTCTATGTAGTGTGCAAAACCAGGGTCTGGGGAACCACACGTTGGTTTACAGATGTAAAAGCTAGACCACCTAATGCTCTAATGTTTAGGGTAGCATGGTTGAGCAGTTAGGACAATCTTGGAGAAGTACAAAGCATTTTTTGCACTCACAGTATCAATAAATATGGACACACACTCAAAGGAATAGCTCAAGACCAAGTTACAAAAACACTTTAGATTTTTTGAAAAAAAATTAAGACCAAGAGAGGTGAGCCAAGAGCTGTGCGCAAAGGTACCCTTGGAAGCAGGAGGCACGTCACTTTAAAGGTAGTTTGCAGGTCAACAGGGATACACTGGGGGTGATTCTTATATGCCATAAAGACCCTCAACTGGGGCTTGCACTTGGTCCTTTTGGAGTCCAGAGTAGACTTTTCTTCTGAGTGATGAGTACCCTAAGCTATTGCATGGTTTGGCTACTGGAGGCTACAGTGCCGCGAAAGTTGGCACGCTTGCAGGATTTGTCTTCTAGGTCCATCAGATGAAATTTGGTCTGGCTGCCGCATCCGGTTGCTTGGTAAACAGCAGGTTAGTGAACTGGACTTCACTGGTTTTTGGGTCTTTCGTTACAGGGAGTGATGCCTTCACTCAGGAGGGAGATCTTTGGTGATTTTCAGAAGGGTGGAGGTCCTCTGGGGTTTTCTAGAGTTCGTCCAATGTCTGTGCAACCCCTCAGTGGCATTTGTCAAGTCCTGGGGCAGCAGATAGGGTTTGGCACCTTTTTCTTTATGCAGCAGGAATGCAGGTCTTAAGCCTTGGGTCTTCTTTGTTGCAGGCCTTCTTGTGTCCTTGGAATCTAATCTGCAGCACTAGGGGTGCCCCTAAATACTGCATTAAGTTGGCGTTGAAGGGGAGTAACTTGTAGTGACCAATGGGTCATCAATGTTAGGGTGGCTACACCCACTATGGGACCAGTTCTTGTGGAGAGACGTCACCTTACATGCAACACCTTAGGGGTGGTGCAAGCTGGGGGTGTCCACTCCTCCTGTCCTTTGTTCATTTTCCCACCGTTGCTCCCAACAAAAGTGGGGGTTTGCAATCCGGCAACCATCTTCTGCTAGCAGAAGAGCTAGGGGTTGAGTTTCAAGGGCAGTAAACCCTTTGAAGCTCATAGGCAGGGCTGTGCACATTCCTGCGGGATAAGGTGTAACACCTCTGACCAGGAAGGGTTTTGTTCTCTGGACGCAGAGAGCACAAGCTCTCACCTCAGGGATCAAGAATCCTGTCTGGTGGTAGCAGGCTGGATGAGACTAGCAGGCAACCATGCCAGGGTAGTTAACTTTTGCCCCGGGTACATTTTACAATAAATCCAATACTGTTTCCAGTTTAGATATATCGTTCTGAGTTGTTTGATACCGAACAACCCAGGGTGCAGAGTGGCCATCATGTAGCTGTGAAACTTGTACTTACCAATGTCCAGCACATGCATGCAAAATGGCTGCTCTGTTCACTTACTATGCCACAGGTTTGGCAAGGACACGGTAGGGGCATATTGCTCATAGATCTATGCACACAAACGCAATATAATGCACCCTGACTTGGGGATGGAAGGTCTGCCAGAGGGGTGACTTACCTATATTGCATGCAGTTTTGCAGTTTAGCATTTTAGGATTGCACCGGGACACTCATCCTGGAATGGCAGTGGTAGGTGCACTTGGATTAATGGTCCCTGAGGGTGGCACAATCTGTGCTGCTGCCCTCAGGGGCCTTCCCTTAGTACCTCATAACCTAGCTAACCTGGAACCATTTACTAGGGACTTATAGGGGCGCCTCCATGTGTTTCCAATTATGACAATGCATCACAACAGTTTAGGGAAAGAGATCTGGCCCAAGAAACCTGACAAGTAGTGGTCCTGGGCGCTAACAAATTTGAAACCACATCAAGAACAAGACAAAAAGTGGGGGCTAACCCAGGGCAGACAGTGCGCATTTGGACTGTGCTAGGCAGGGGGTCCCCTGCATTGCCCATGCCATGGGCATTCGCTGTGCAGGGGCCTCCCTGTGACTCCAAGGATTGGGTTTCCTCCAGCCTTTTTATGGCAGGGTCATACAAGGCTGTCTGAAAGTGGGGTTGCAATCAGCCAGGCGGCGCTGAGTTCAGAGGCGCCCAGGCTGGTTACAACTCCAATTGACGTCACCCTGTCAGAAACAATGCTCCTGGTGGGAACGGCAGTCTCCTGGTGGGTCCGGCCACCAGGGTTGTAATGTGGCCGTCGGAAAGCCACAGTTGCGGCTATCCAACTGCCACCGTGAGGTTTGCAGTCCTAGGACCGTCGGTCTCATAATAAGGCCCATAGTTTGTATGGGCTATTATATTAATAGTTTTGTATTGGGTTATATTTTGGTTGTTTGTTAGTTTTTGTGTTAGTATGCTTTGTAAATTATTTAAGTTATTTGGCTAAAATAATTTTTGAAATGTTATTAACGTGGATAATTAATGCTTATGTATTTGTGTTACAGGAACAGGATTTTGGATTTCAAGGGCTACGCGATGGGAGATTATTACATTTTATAGATATCAATTTGATTTTATGTAAATTTTTGGGAGATATGCAAATATTTTCTTTTACATTTTGTGAAAGATGTTTTTTATTTATAATTGAAGTAAATGTTAATTACATATTCAGATAAAGATTGTACATTTTATGTACATCTTCAGAATTATTTAAACAATTTGTGTGTGTGTACTATACATATATTAACTATTGTACAGATAATTTATACACTTTTTAAAATTGAAAAAATATAATTTGTAAGTTTACAAATATAACATTTGCATTATTTACTGTAATTATTTAAAATTATGTTTATTTTTTTACAATGAAATCAATATGTATTTTTTTTAAATTAAACACTAAACATGTTTTGCTTTTATTTTAGTAGTGTAGATTGCTTTACATTTCCTATAAGTAATTTGTGTATAAAATTAACAATTATTATATTTCAAATTTTTATATTCTATTATATTCTATTTATTAACACCTTTGTTGCCAGGCCTTTTCCCCCTCAGGTGCCAAGCCTTTTTTTTGGTTGTTTGGGGCAGTTTGCACATAGCCCTCATAACTTTTTGTACACATAGGCCACCCACGCCAAATTTGCGTCCTTTTTTTCAACATCCTAGGGATTCTAAAGGTACCCAGGCTATGTGGGTTCCCCTGAAGGAGACCAAGAAATTAGCCAAAATACAGTGAAAACTTCATTTTAAAAAAAAAATGGGAAAAAAGGGCCGCAGAAGAAGGCTTGTGTTTTTTTTCCCTGAAAATGGCATCAACAAAGGGTTTGCGGTGCTAAAATCACCATCTTCCCAGAATTCAGGAACAGGCGGACTTGAATCAGAAAACCATATTTTCCAACACATTTTTGGCATTTTACTTGAACATACCCCATTTTGTTCTCTTGTTTGTGCTTTCAGCCTCTTTCCAGTTAGCAGTGGGTGTGAAACCAATGCTGGGTCCCAGAAAGATAAACATTTCTGAAAAGTAGACAACATTCTAAATTCAGCAAGGGGTAAATTGTGTAGATCCTAAAAGGGTTTCCTACAGAAAATAACAGCTGAAATAAAAAGAAATTGAATTTGAGGTGAAAAAACAGCAATTTTTCTCCACGTTTTACTCTCTAACTTTTTCCTGTGACTTCAGATTTTTTTGAAGCAATATACCATTACTTCTGCTGGACTCCTTTGGTTGCAGGGATATATAGGTTGTAGGGGTTGTAGTTTCATCAAGAATCCTAGCTACCCAGAACCAATAAATGAGCTGCACCTTGCAATGGGTTTTCATTCTATACCTAGTATACAGCAATTCATTTGCTGAAATATAAAGAGTGAAAAATAGGTATCAAGAAAACCTTTGTTTTTCCAAAATGGGCACAAGACAAGGTGTTGAGAAGCAGTGGTTATTTGCACATCTCTGAATTCTGGGGAGCCCATACTAGCATGTGAATTACAGGGCATTTCTCAAATAGATTTCTTTTTTATATACTGTTTTACATTTGGAAGGAAAAACTGTACAGAAAAACAAGGGGCAATAACACTTGTTTTGCTATTCTGTATTTCCCCAAGTCTCCTGATAAAAATGGTAACAGGAAACGCAACATGGAAACATCACATTTTTACATTAAAATCTGACGTGTTTTTTGCAAAGTGCCTAGCTGTCGATTTTGGCCTCTAGCTCAGCCGGCACCTAGGCAAAAAACCTACCAAACCTGTGTATTTTTTAAAACTAGACACCAAGGGGAATCCAGATGAGGTGATTTGTGGGGCTCTCACCAGGTTCTGTTACCCAGAATTCTTTGCAAACCTCAAACTTTGGCCAAAAAACACTTTTTCCTCATATTTTGGTGACAGAAAGTTCTGGAATCTGAGAGGAGCCACAAATTTCCTTCTATTGAGTGTTCCCCCAAGTCTCCTGATAAAAATGGTACCTCACTTGTGTGGGTAGGCCTGGTGCCCATGACAGGAAATGCCCCAAAACACTATCTGGACACATCAAAATGATTAAATCCAAAACTACCTGTTTTTGCGGGGGGCACCTGTATTTCTGGTCCTGGGCTCAGCAGCCATTTAAGGAAACCTACCAAACCCAGACATTTCTGAAAACTAGTCACCCGAGGGAATCCAGGGAGGTATGACTTGCGTGGATCCCCCAATGTTTTCTTACCCAGACTCCTCCGCAAACCTCAAATTTATCTAAAAAAATCAATTTTTTTCTCCACATTTCTGTGTGGGATCACTGCACCAGGACACCTTTTCTACCACCCAACGTTCCCCTCAGTCTCCTGGTAAAAATTATACCTCACTTTTGTAGGTTGGCCAAGTGCCTGTGACAGGGAAGAGCCAAAAACTGGTTGAAATTGAGGGGGAACAAAAGCAGGTCCAAAAGGGCAGTTTGAAAAAAAAACATTTTTAGGCTGACAAGTGCAGCAGAATTTGTATTGGTATTTAGATGAGACAATGCTGGGTGGAAGGAATTTTGTGGATTCCTGCAGATTCCGGAAGGTTCCATCACAAAAATATGGGGAAAATGTGTGATTTCCAGCAAAGTTAGAGGGTTGCAGGCAATTGTGGGCAAGAAAATGGTGTGGAGTGCATGTGGAGCATACCACCCTGGAATCACCCAGATGTTTAGTTTTCAGATGTGTCTAGTTCTTGTGGATTTTTCTACATGGCAGCGTTCCAAAGTCCAAAAAGTGCAGCCCTCACCATTCCAAGAGGGACAATTTTGAGAGTTAACCAAGCTCTCAAGGCCCAAATGTAAAACCAAAACCCAAAATAATCAAATGTCCTCTTGCTTGCCGTGGGATAAGATGTTTTAGTGTGCGGGGGAGAGCTGAACGATTGTTACCCCCTTCAGGTGGGGTGGGGGCATAACCAGGCCCATACTGGTCGGTAGCCACCACCCCACAATTTTTTATTTTTTTTTATTGCCTTGCATCTAGTAGACTTTCTGCCCCCCTGCGGTGTGGATCGGGGGTAATTACCCCATCTGCCCACTTGTGGGCAGAACAACTTTGGAGCCATTTATTTGGGGTGTGGGTATAGCCATACCCCCACTCTCTTATTTTGAAAAAAAAATCTTCCCTGGTCTCTGGTGGGCTTTTTGCCCCCCTTGGGGGCAGATGGGCCTTCTAAAAATAGGCCGATCTGCCCCCAAGGTGGACAGATATGGCCAACAGTAATGTGCTCCCATGGGGAGTGAACCTTGTCCAAGAGGCTGTTCCCCCAAACAAAACACACACATACACACACACCAACCCCTGGTTACTAAGTGGTTTCTGCCCCCCGGGGGCAGATTGGCCTAATAAAAATAGGCCGATCTGCCCCCAAGGGGAGCAGAAATGGCCTTAAATAAATTTGCCCCCCCAGACGAGCGACCTTTAACTAAGGGGTTGCTCACCTTGCGTGAAATTGACACAAAAAATAAAAGTCCCTGGTGTCTAGTGGTTTCTGGCCCCATTGGCCTAACAAAAATAGGCTGATCTGCCCCAAAGGGGCAGAAATGGTCTAAATACAATTGGCCCCCCAGGGGAGCTACCCTTGCATGCTTCCAGTGCGATGGGAGGTGACCTCGGATGAGGTCAGCATGCAATTGCGTGCTGACGTCATCAGACGTCACTGCGGGGGATCGTAGGTGGAAGGGGAAGCGATTTACCTTCCAGCCCTGCCCTGGGGGTTGGGGGAAGTCCTTCAGGGGGAGCGCCAGCACTTTCCCCCAGGGCCTATGCCAGGATGTAGTGGTTATGTCCGTGGCACCTCAGCGCCGCGCCACCGGACGTAACCACTACGTCCTTGGCGGGGGAGGGGTTAATACATAGTTTATATATTTACTTTAAGTTTTGAATAGTGTAATAAGGAGGTATAAAATTGAATCTATGTATAAAAACTGATATTAATATGAATGAATAGTTTAAATGTATTATATTGTATTTTTTATTCTTAATATAATATAATATGTTTTTAATTGTTATAAAATAGGGAATTGTGAATATAATTTATATATGTCTGTGTGTGATTTTAAATGATTGTATCATGTTTCTTTACATTTCTTCATGCTTTATTGTATATATAATTTTAAATGTTTAACTTTCTTCATGCCTTACTTCATGTATAATTTTAAATAATGCTTTGATTTTATTAATCTGATTTGTAATAGTTTCAAGTAGATTTTTTTTAATTTTTTTTTATCATTATAAAATGTCATGTTATTAAATAAAAATAATTATTTAATATTTTAATTTCTAATGTTACATATGTAGCAAATTTAAGTCATGAATTTATTTATTCTAAACATAAAATCTTAGGGCCTCATTACAAGTTTGGCGGTTGAACCTCCAGACTGCCATATTGGCGGCCATAAAAAGATTGTTGCATTGGTGGTCGCCAGACTACCATATTAAGATGCAAATAGGAAGAACCGCTGCACACCAAGGAAAAAAGGTAGGCCGCCAGCAGCGCGGCAGCTTGTATCTGGGCAGTCCGACCTCCAGCGCCATTAGCGTCGCAACCAACCAATTAGTGTATTACAAACACAGAGTCGCCGTGGCAGTCTACTCGAGGTGGTTCGCCACTGGAGTTCACCCACCGTGGTACGAGTTCAGCAAAGTAACAAACAAGTGCACATTGGATGAATTTAAAAAAAAAAACATAACTGACATTTATTGGTCCTGTGGACACACCTGCAAAGCACACTGTAAAACACATCTCTTCACAGACCACAATCCTTTTGATTTCCACAGGGAGCCAAAGAACCACGGACACCATTTATTTAATTTTTCATAGATTAGGCACCCACTTTTTTCACCATCCCATAGAATACACTGCACACACTTTTGTCCATTCACTCCATATTGCACTTTCTTTGTCAACCACTCAATTTGTCCACCATGTCACGTTCCAAAAATCCCCATTTTTCAGAAGATGAGTTGAGAGTTATGGTGGATGAAATCATAAGAGTAGAGCCACAATTGTCTGGAACCTAAGTCCTGCACATTCCTCTCAGAATGAAAATGTAATATGGGGCAGGATAGTTGACAGAGTGAATGGTGTAGGGAGCACCTTGCACAGGAAGGAGTACATTAGGTAGAGGTGGAACGACCTAAGAGTCAAGGTCCATTCCCTGGTCTCCAGGCAGAAGCTGGAGGCCAAGAAGACTGGCTGTGGCCCTCTTAGTATGCAATGATGACTATTTCCTTGGGTGGAGAAGGTCTTGGCCATTCTGCATCCTGAGGGCTTGACAGGAATACCTGAGGGAGTAGAGTCTGCTAAGTTACAACGCAAAAACTGTTCCAAAACTGCAATGTCATGCATGCTGACAGCTCAGCCTTTGCCACTGTCTTGTTCATGTACCTCACCAATATTCAATACCCAGAGTATCTGAGATATAACACTGCCAATGTGTATAATTGGACCCAACATCACAGCTACCAAGGCCCATCACATGCCATATGTCCAAATGGTGCCTGTAAATCTCACACTGCAAAAACAAATCCAGGATTCCTGGTATGCCCCAAAATATAAATGTATGGTTAAACCAAAATGCAACCTGCATAGGTATGTAATACCCAAAATTTGCCAAGTGTTGGGCAGTATAGGGAGTGACTTCCCTGGAGTCCTTGTTTCTGGAATTCCAACCACAAGCCCAGTGGTCAGTTGGCCCAATACACCTGTTACCAAACTCTCAATTAACGTTTACTCACCTGGGAGCATACCATTTATCTAGTGTTGAAGAGTAGAGATAGTGACCTGACTGCAACTTCCAGGAGGCCCTGTTTCTAGAACTCCAACCAGCAGCCCAGTGAGTACTTGCCCAAATACATCTGTTTGTGGACTCTCAATTGACGTTTACTCACCTGGGGGCATACCATTTGCATAGTGTGTGTACTCCCAGAAGGCCCTGTTTCTGGAACTCCAACCACCAGCCCAGTGTTCAGTTGGCCCATTACATCTGTTAGTGAACTTCCACATGAGGTTTACTCACCTGGGAGCATACCATTTCTCAAGTGCTAGGGAGTAGAGAGAGTGACCTGACTGCAACTCCCAGGAGGCCCTGTTTCTGGAACTCCAACCACCAGCCCAGTGGTCACTTGTCCAAATACCCTGTTTAGTAACTCTCAAATAAAGTTTACTCACTGGGACTGACCAAGATACAGATCATACTCAACTGAGAGATGTGCTGTGTAGCTAGCTCTATCTGGACATTCTAACCTAAGATGAACATTTTGAAGACAGGAATGATTCCTTACCCAGTGTGTACAATACATATTCCCAAGGCCTCAGGCTGCATCACCAGATTGCTATTGGCAGCACATTGACACAGCACTGTGCACATGATGACTCCAGTCACATGTACAACAAAGTCCTGTGTTTGCCTGCATCCCACTCAATTAGGCCTCCAAATGGTCAAAGCGATATGTTGCATCTCCACTGTGTTGGCTGCACTGGTGGTAAGATGTAATTTTAAGACCATTTTCCAAAGTGTAACTGATTGCACATCTCATCAGCTGCATGAGTTTAGGCATGATTTAAATATGTCATGTCATGTCAAATAACCCAATACCATGGTAACTGGGCACAATAAGATTACCTACAACTTAACTATGTCCAATGTATCTGCTTATTGTAACACCAAACCTTTGGCGGTAGATGTCACAATGCAAACAGTAACAATGCATGTTCTTCATTAACAGGTCGAACTGCCACTGGGTTTACGGAGGCCACAGAACAGACTACCACTAGCCCACTGGATGAAGCCCTGAGTTATGACAACTTTCCTGGACCTGTAAACATGGAGGAAGGTCCTGGCCCATCTTGGCAACCTGGTCAGATGGCCACAGTGAGATGGCTACAACGTCAACTCTCAGCCCTGTTGCGTCAACAGCCCAGGCAACACTGCGCTCCCCAGCCTGTGTGCCTAGCACAGTTTCCACCATCTTGTGCCCCCCAGTCCTGTATCCTGAGGTGCAAATCCACACTCCAGACACTGAGGGTCCGGGACCCATTTACAGAGGGCACCCTGTGCCAAGCGCACATGCTTGTGGGGGTAGGGTGTGTGACAGGGATGCTGAGGGCCAGCGGAGTGAGGCCATTCGGGCTTCGGTCGACAAGGACACCATCAGCCACGTCTTGGGAGTCTATCAGGAGTCCCAAGGTATGATTGGCCAGATGTTGACTGAATTCCGGGACATTAAGCAGTTAAAGAGGGTCATGACTGAAAAAAAGGATGCCCATAATACAGAAATGGGCACACTAACATGGGTGCTGTGGGAGATTATGTAGTGAAACTCACATACAAGGATGTTGTATTTCCAAGATTTATTTTACAACAAACTGCCATACAATCGTCAGTGCTCTCAGTCGCTTGTCTCTCCTGTCTCCCCCAACTGCCTGGACCACCAACATTCTGCTCTTGGGTCCTGTGTATGATAATAGCGCTCAAGACCCCACACAAGAGCAGCATACTACAAATTAACATCACAATGCATCTGTGGCAGACACAGAAAGGGATGCCCTGACAGAGGCACAAACAGCCGCAGACACCCCTGCCTCTGTAGCAGCTGTTCCCCCCAAAAAGCAAGGATGTCCAGCAAAGAATCTAGGAGGTGTGGATGGCAAGACATCCATCACTGCCACCAATAATCCTCTTCCTTAAGGTCCTCCTTTGTGTGTCACACATTCATTCTGTGGACTGATCCAGACTCACCTTCCATTTCGAATGGGAGGAGTACTCTGGACTTTGGACTTCCAATGTTGTGGCATCTACTCCAATGATATCATTCACTATGACTGACCCCTTCACATTTGTTTTTTCATTGAGTCATGTCACATATATTTCCTGTTAGCCGTAGCTTCCCAAAAAAATCACCTGTCACTGCCTAATGTCTCCTGTTTTTAATTTCACATTTGGCCATGTATGTCAGACCATGTGAACCATACAATGATGATCCAGGGTACTTGCTCAAGATGGAATATGTTTCATGTACACAATGTGCAGCTCAGGATTGCAGCTATTCCACACAAACAAATACATTCAAGTGTCTCGTCAAAGAAGAAATGTAATTATAGTGTTTAGCACATAGGTTGTTAATATGTCTGAAATATTGCAAATCATAAATGTTTGAATCATACTGAGGAAATGAACATATTACAGGTACAGACCTCCAGGCCATGGAAAGAAGGGATTTGCCAGATATTGTCCTGCAGAATAGGCAAACATTGAAGCGGTTGATGTCATCAGCTGGAGCTGTATCGCCTTCCACACCAAAGTAGGCCAACTTCACATAATCCAAGAGTCAGACAGATAGCAGTACAACAGTTTCTGATCACAAGGTCATTATAGTCCAGTGTGCATGCATCTGGTGGATATGACACAAACATGATTTGGCACAGGCACTGTGGCCTACCATGATGAAACACATCAACAGCTACATGCAGGTCATACCAAGAGTGTTTAGACAATGTGAAGGGTTACTGATATAGTTGTGTCCTAGGGATACATATTTTGTGACCACATTATGACATGCATGATGCATTCGGACCATCTCAGGACACAAAACAAGTCCAATGGACTCTTCTAAACTTCCATCCTAACACTAATGGCTGTGTTTGTCGGTGGTGATGACCGTTACGTGGCTTACATGTATGCTGCATTTTCCAAAACCAGTCACTTGGCTCCTGAGACTGCTGCCAGCAACACCTCCACCGATTCAGCTGCTGTGTGCCCCCTCTGGGAGTAATCATGCCATCACCAGCAAGTGAAAGGGTCCCTGCCTTCTGTCCAGATATGCTGGAGAGGCTTGTGGATGAGGTCCTACCCCACATGATCAGCTCTATGGCTCACCAGAGGAGCACAGGTAAGTATCTCATAGGCAAAAGTGACTCTGTTCAACATCATCATTTTCCTCCTCACAGGCTACAATATGCCCCTGTGTGCCAGACTTCTTGTGTGTCTATTGTTGCAGTTTGTGTGTCATCAATGGAACTTCCATGGTGCAGGTATTGGAGACCAGTACTACATGTTGTGGACATTCACATAATGTTGTGTGATTTTTTTGAGGCCCTAGATCCTCCTCGTGGTGAATTCATATACCTAGGCAAGGAGAGTTTACTGCCATAAAATGACATTTCTTTGTTTGAGATCGTTGTAAATGTCAGACAACATGTATGTGCATAACAGCATGAACTGTGCAGGCATCTTGTCTGAGTCATTTGACAATCTTGTAAGAAATGTGCATTGTGCCACAGATCTTTCACCCCACATTTGGCTTTGCCAAACTGTTGTCTGGAAGGCATATGATGAGTCACTGTTCCCTTCAGTTTGCCACACAAGCCACAAGCCACATTGATGATGGTCACATGATGTACTGTCATGCATGGAACTGAGGGAAATGTGTGTGTCATGTAGGCTCTGTCAGATCAACCTGCAGAGACCAGGGGATGTCAAATGTTTCTCCCAGTATGGGTCATACTCCAGGCTGTGGAAGAGTACATGTGGCTTTGCAGCTGTGGCACTGTGCCCACTCCCTGTAGACCTGCAGATCTTGTCATGTGGACAATATGAAGTTCTAGTGGCAAAATTTGCCCTAAATGCCTCAGTCCATTGACTGGATTAGGAATGAGTATTGAGGTAAATCCATTAACTAAAATGTGCATTTTGCATCATTGTCAATGTGTGTCTGTGACTTATGACAGATCTCCTACTCCCACAGCTCTGTTGTCACCTTCACATAAGTCATATTTGTCCAGTACAGGCGTATTGTACAATTGACAAACCCACAGTGCAGACAGTGTGTAGATTCCAAGGAGGCCATAACATGTGACTCTGCAGCTTGGTTACATAGCAGAAATTGAACCAAACATACCTTTGTCTGTTGGATGCCATCTCTGTAGCTTTGCCACATGTGTTCAAATGTGTGTTCTTTGGTACAGGTACATACTGCAGAAACTCACCTAAAGTGATGCGAATCCGCATTTGGTAGGCCACATGTCCACACATGCACAAGGTAGAGATTTCCATGCCCATCATGCCAGGCATTGAATTGTCACTCAATTCTTAGGGTGAAGTCTGTACTATGGTAGATGCCTGTAGGGACTCTATGTATTGAGGTAATGCTGCAGAGTGTAAATGTGTTTGCTAGTCAGGTCTAAGGAATTTACCCTTCAGAAGCCACATAGGTGTGTAGTGTTTAATTATGGCTCACATAACAGTACATGTTTCTTGCACCTGGGCTACCTGATGTCTGTAGGCTTGCTTAGTCATTGTAGGACATGAGCAGGGTATTGGGTTAGTCTGTAGATAACTCCAAAGGTATATAGTCATGTCCCTGTACTTATCAGCATGTATGCTTTACACTTGTGGTATGTTGACAAATCGCACATTTTGTGCTTGGTGCATGTGTGTGAGATAACCGTTTGTATAAAAACTTGTGATTGTAATCTTTTTATTTGTATCTTGCATCCATACAGGTCAATGCCCATCAGAAGAAGGGGATTTGGAGAGCCATCGCCCAGAAGGCGCAGAACCTGGGAGTTCATAGCCAGTGGAGCACCAACTGTCAGAAGATGTAGGAGGACCTGGAATGCTGGGCCCGATGATAGCAGCGATCCAGCTAGGGCTGTCCTCCCAACGTGGGCTGGGTACACATTGGAACCTGCACTCTCTAATGGACTGCATTCTGGCAGTGGCCTACCCAGAGCTTGATGGGAGTTTGAGGGGAGCACAGCAGCCACAAGGAGGTGAGTACAGGGCATATTCCTACATGTCACATTGCCAAGTTGATGTGTTATGTTTGGACATCTCCTCCTGATGATTAGAGATGGGCTATGTGTAACACACAAGATGAGTACCTGTTGGTGTAGGTATGGAATATGGTGCATGCTGATGTGCCTGCCTATTAGTCCAGGGACCTAGGACATAACAGAGTACTGTCCACAAAAATTTGCTCTCCAGGGCCAACACATGGCTGTGTACAGAGATCAATCATGCAATGTTGGTTGTTGTGGGTATAAATTGTACGCAACAGCCCACTACTCCTCAATGTGACAGCCCAAACAAAATCAAGTGATTGATCACTGTCCTCAGCCATGTGTCTGCTCAAGTGAGTAAATTGGTATCTGTACACAGAGGCCACTTTTCTACAGTGTGTCAAGAGTGCTGATGCCTCACTACTGTCTGTGATGTAAAACTGTCGATCATACATGTGACAGAGCATACATTGTTCTTTGGGTGCAGCTACAGATCAATACTTTCCCTTGGTAAGGGGGGAATGTCCATTGACATGATTTGCGTGACATCATTGTTGCCAACATTCCTTGAAGCTACATGTTAGCATGTGTTCCTTTCACCTTTGACAAATTATGTTAATTGCTTTTTCATGCATGATCTACCTGTGTTCATGGGATGATTTCTGTATTCCCTCACCTATATGTGCATACCAACATGTGTTTGGAATTGGACATATGTCATGGGGCTACATGTCGTGTTGCCACAGATAGGAGTGTGCCACCATTGATTGGTGGCTCACCCATACCCTCACTCATCATTGCAAGTCATTTGGCATGTACAACTGCAGTAGCAATGAAGGACATAGCATGTAGGACTACAGTTTTTACCTACAATCAGCATTTCCATGCCATCGATATGGCATCTTTTACCAAAGTGCTCTGCACATGTGAAATGCGGAAGGTTCATTACCTGACTGCTGGCATGATCATGGAGCTACTTGTAGTTATGTGGGAATGTTATGGGGTTAGGAACAACCATTCATCCACGGACATCTGGGTTTCTAGGGACCTAAATGGAGACAGTGATGTAGCTTTCCATTGGGCAACATGTTGAGGGCCGTCTACAAGTACTTGAGAATCCTTGGGCCTCTCCAACTTTCAAAGAACTATTGGCTTCTACTGATGCAATCAGAATATATCATTGTAAGGGGTGCCATTCAAGAGAGCCAATTTCCCTAGGGCTAGCTGATTCATTGTGTTGTGAATTTTGGAGACATATCTCCCTGACAATTTGCACATTTTGTCTAAAACGTAAATTTCCAGGTTAGTTGTGTAGTAAATCAGAGCAACATTAGTGCAACCTGCATGACCCCATTAGGACAATTTACACATGGTGAAGTGAGCTTTGTTGATTTGTTTCCAGTGTGACAAGGGTATTTCCATGTCATCTTCAGGCTACTGTATTTCTGTCAGCAACATCTCAGGATTTTGGACAATCATTTCTTATTATTGTGGTTTTGTACATGTGACAAATAGATGTATGCTTGACCTTGTGTGGGATCTGTGGGAATTAACATGGCACTGGCCTACTATTGTATGACAACAGGTAACTGAGGTATGCTACATGAAGCAAACCATTGAAGGTGATGGGGTTTCCCACTTGTTCAATGGTTACTGTGTTGCACAACTTCACTCATGTAATTGGAGTTGTCTGAGATTCTGATTTTCCTGTGGGCAGTTGACAGTTCATGTGGCATGCATGCATATGGTGTGGTGAATGTAGGAGCCACTTTGATGGAGTTTGTTGCTAGGCCCTACTTGATGTTATGTTAATGTTTCTTAATCACAGCTGTTGTTCAAGTGTGATCATGAACATGTAGTGACCCTATTTCTCTTTGTCACCTCAGCATCATCCCTGGTAAATGAAGGAGACAGGGCAGTCATGACACCACCAAAATGGAGGGACCCACTGGCCCAGAGGGTGAGGGGAGTGCCACCGAGGACACAGGATCTAGCTTGTCATTTTCAGATTCTACCTCCAGTGGCCACTCCCTAGTGGTGGCGAACCCATCTGGACCTGCTCCTGTACCATTCTTGTCCACCACACCCAGTTCTATCGCCACCCTCCCTGTTGCTCCCCACCCAGCTGGCCCTGCCTGCTCACCGAAGAGAGTCAGTGTCTCCTTCACTCGAGTCTCCTAACTCTAATCCCCTATTAACCCTGCTGCTCTGAGTAACAAGGCTATTGACCTCCTGAGGAGTATCTCTGTGGGGCAGACAGCCATTGTGAATGCCTTCCAGGATTGGCCCAACCAACTCCAGCAGACAAATGCGTAATTGGAAGGCGTTCATAGTGATATGTCTGGCCTACAGAGATCTTTTCAGGCTCTGGCCTCCACACTGATGGCAGCAATTCACCTCCAACAATTCTCCCTTCTACCACCTCCCTCTTCCCAATCCAAATTCCCCATTCTCCTACCTGTCCCAAGCACACACCACCTCAACACACACACGCAGAACACATAGATACAAGCACCACAAGACACACCGGCACACAGGCTCTCAGCAGTCATCCACAATCACCACAACAGCCGCTATTTCCACGGACACCTCATCACCCCCAGCGACCCACACACCACAACCACCATACCCACAGACACCACCACAACACCCAGTGACACATTCACCACACCCACCAAATACTCAGAAAACACCTCAAAACCCACTGACCCACATACCTAAGACACCATACCACCAGATACCACCACAACATCCACAGACACATCCACCACATCAACCATACTCCAGACATCACCACCACTCAGGCATATCCACAACATCCACCATACCCACAGACACCACCCAACTCACACAGACACATCCACACCTACCATACCCACAGATACCACCCAACAGACAAAAATAAAATCCACCACTCCACCATCCCCCAGCACCTCTACTTCACAGCCCCGAAACACGCAAATGCCCACACTCACACACTCAACAGACACCAACGAAACACAAGCATACCTCACACACGCACATGCCAGCAGCATCAACACCCACAGACAAGACCATCACTCCCTCAACCTCCAAATCCCCAGTCTCTTCTGATGAACCTTTCCATTTTCTCAAAGAAAGTTTCCTTTTTGACTTTGCCCTTTACCCACCCCCCCCTTCCAAAACCCAGGAGTCCCCTACCTACATTACAACCCATCCCTTCCACATTCAAGTCCTCCCCTGTCACACCTGACCTCCCTGTAGGCACCCATGCCCCTTCCCCCAAAGAAGAAGCCCACCCTCTGAAGAAATAGGCCCCCCTCCCAAACCCAAAGCCACCCATGCCAAATCTGACCCCACCTCACCCAAGCATGATTCCTGAGGTGCCTGCATGCCCACTTGATGCCCCTTCCAGTAGAGGTTCCCTGGCAATGATTGAAGTCAAGCATGAATACAGTACTGTGCATGGACTAATACGGACTGGCCAAGGGCCTTTGATCTGGACCATTCGCATACAATAAACCCAAGTTGTTGTTTTTTGAGTACGCATTTGTCCTACCATACCTCTTCTACGTTTGTGTTGATCCTGAGTAATTTGTGTTGTATGTCTAAAGTTGTGTGTGTTTCAGCTGGATTGCTAATCCGTGTACTGTGGCTGGCAAACTCTGACTTTGTGGGCAGTGCCGGTGTCACCCAGGACAAGGGTAGATGTTCACTGTATGGATATGTTGGTGGTAATCCAATTGAGGTGTCCTTGCATTGTGTTATGTTTTGTATGGTAAGTATTTAATTTTGGGTTGGCTGATGTCAGCATGTGTGGTGTTAGAATTGTCACCCTAATGTGGATAGTACATTTGTCTCATGTGTGGGAGCTAGAGGTTTGTTTATCTACACATGGAGGGTGTTCAATTGCGCTACCTTCTGTCGTGAGGTTACTTTAGCTATTATACATGCACATTATTTTAGCCTAGGCCTGCAGCTTGAGCCCTTTTACTCCAAGGCATGCATTTTTATTTCTCCATTGTTTTAGCACATGCCTTATTTCAGTGGAGGTATTTTTATTATTTTATCATCTTGTCCTTTTACACAGGCTTCTGTTATTCTTTTCTCTACACAGCATTTTCATTCTGTGCTCTATCTAAGGTTGTACGTGATAAGTTACGAATTGTTGCCAGTACAAAGCATTCATCACGTCCCCAACTCCTATACACAGAAATATACTTATTATTACATCAGGGCAGTTGTCTCAGAATACCAGATGTTTTATTATAAAACACCTCACTGCTGCATACACAATAGAGGGAAATTCCAACCAGTTGCCATTTTACACTGCATGTCCCCTTTGCCATTCCTGCTGAGACCTGAAGCAATCTCTCCCTCATGTGGGAGAATCCACAGTTGACCAGTATACCTTTTCTTTACCTTAGAACATTTGTTGTTACAATATGGGGGGACGTTTCCTATGTTTCACTTTTCTTTTCACCGCCTTGCTTTTATTATGTTTATCATCCTCAGAATCACATAGATGCCTTTTTCATAGAATGCAGTGTATTCAAGAAAAGTTATTGAACCTAGTCCTGTTTCCGTTTTGCCCTTGTGTGTATGAGTGATATGTGACTGAGAGAAAGGGGTAAGATCTGTTCCACCACGATTTCCCTGCGAAATTCAGATGGCATGCTAGGGACTTCCACAAATCACCTTTTACTTTTGAGTACTGGTGAGGTGCTGCTAGCTGGCCGGAAGGGTTAGGCAGACAGCTGTCACACAGTGCAGGATCAGACTCCCTACCCCGCGCCCGGTGATGCTGCCACCAAAATCCATCAGTCTTGTCATGATAACAAGAGTCTTTATAATACTTCCTTTACATTTGACTGACATGTGTCCAATTTGATATGTGTAACTTGCAGCTACTTCATATACATGTATTACCCATGTTGTTGCTGGTGTATTTGCTTCCTTGACTTGCAATTAAACATTTAGCAGACTGACATGTCACTCGGCTATACTATTGTTTGGCCATGAGATACATGTAGGGCCAGTTCCTATGCAATTGGTTTTCTAGGGCATGTGTAAAGTGGAATGAGTCCCAGGGCAGCATCCTTGCAGGAGTGTTCCTAATGCCCCCATCCCTATTATGCAGATATTGTTTGCATTGTGAGATTTGGAGATCCTAACTGCCAACAATGTACTCTGCCAGCCAAATTACAATGTTGGATGTTTGCTAAACTACAGACCGCTGGATACCCGCTGACACAATCAGCTATCTGCCATCCCCAGTGATGGCAGCTGGGGAAAAGCAGTTGCCACAGGGCAGTATAGACAAGAGTACTGTCATCCACAATACTATGTGTTTCCCCATTGAGATAACTGTGGAGGGTACATTGCCTGCTTCGAGATGACAGAATCAAAAGAAATGGGTTCTAGCCCCCCATTTTCATCTTTTCCCTTCAGGCTTTGACGTGGGCCCTTTTGTCCAGGGCCACCCCTCCACAGCAGCAACTTCACTGTTACGAAATACAAAAATACAGGTAATTACGATTTGCATTTTCTGCCATTGACTGGACTGGGGAATATATGGACCCGTCTCCAGCAATGGAATGGGACATGCACAAATTATTTTTACATGTGTCATGTATTTATGTACCTTTTGGTCAAAATGTACACACCTGCATCGACACAAATGTAAAAATATACCTTGTATTGCTGACTGGGTCCCCACCCATCCAGCGCCATCAGGAACACCTCTGCTGGGCCAGTGGTAACATTATATTATGGCAGACGGGAGACCTTCGACTCAGTGGACATTTCGAGACCGTCAACTTGGAAGTCTAGCAGTCCGACGACCAAACTCATAATCAGTCCCTTAAATTGGAGTGGGGATAGTACATGTAACCCCTTTAGTGTCACCTTTGTCAAAATGATTTTGTATCAAGTGGGAATAGTTTTTTTTTTTTTATTGTTTATTTATGCATAGTAAGAACACATACAACTAATACAACTATGTACTACATTATAGCATATTATTTTAGGGGGAAATTACAGTTCAAGCGCACTGCCAATGTCAATACCAGTTCAGAGGTTCCAGGTCCGAGTCTACACATTTTGCTCTAACCTAGCATGTATGGAGAGATAAGACATTCATGGTATTAGGCTAGGTCGACCCAACCACCACAAACTCTGCAAGCACATCGATTGAGCGGTGCCCAACCCTACAGAGTCAGTGCAGTACATTGCAATACATTAACCATCAAACAGAACACTGTAATTATAGTAAGCATCGACAGACCAGAAGATAGTGCAATGATTGGCCATCATTCATCCAGGGCATCAAGTATATGTGGCTAAGGGGACGCCTGGGGAGGCAGCGTAGCAACATCCCAGAAACAAGTCAGGAACCGAGGGGTGGGGGGCTCGCTCATGACGACCCCCTTCCCAAAAGCAAAGATTGGAAGCACACCCTCCCATGAACACCAAAACTCACATCCATGCCTCAATAACCCCCAAACTGAGTCCTCCAAAGGTCTAACCATGACCAGGGCTCAACTAGCGGACGCATTTGTTAAAGGGCCCTCTCCCTCATTCTCCTGCGCACCAGATAACTCATTAATCATGGCATGCCAGATCTCCAAATCACGGTCAGCATGCTCATCCAATCGAACCTTTCGTAGGTGGCATTCCTCCGCTGTAGACCATTCAGCTAAATCACTCAGCCTGGCACCATGCAGCGGGGGTGCAGACTGGCCCATCGGATCGCAATGCGCCTTTTCGCCAATATAAGCACCAGCTGTGCGAATCTATATGCCATTTTATGACCATTTTAGGGACTGGGATCAGGCTCAGCAGGCAGTGTTTGATCGTCTCATGCACTCTCACAGCCATCACTTCCTTCAGTGTCTTCACCACTTGATGCCAATAGGGCTGGACAGAGCCACAGACCCAAGCCATGTGATCAGATGAAGCCGACGGCACTCCACAATGGCTACAGCTATCAGGTCTTTTCTATGTAAGCATTGAAGTGTCAGGTATGCTCTATGCAAGTACTAGAAGTGCGTCAATTTAAATCTAGCATTGCTAGTCGCATCTCGCACCAGAGAACAGGCTCTATTCCATTTCCCATCCGTGATTGCCGTTCCCAGGCTAGCTTCCCAACAGTCCCTAATCCCCTGTGCGGCAGTTAGCCTGTCATCCTTGAGAGCTTTATAAGTTCGGGACAGGACACCGCGGTCACCTCCAGGATCAAGTAGTGTCACCAGGAGATGAGATTCAACTGGCTCCTCTGGAAAGGACGTCCAAATCCCTCTGACCGTCTGCAAGATGTTCGCATACTGTAGGAACTGCCTCTGACCTATTCCAAACAGGGATTCCGCCTCTTCCCTCATAATGAATGTGCAGTTGGGAAATAAGTCACCTGCATTATTACAACCCCCAGCATGACACTTCGCAAAATCCATCACCTCAGCAGACTTGGCAAAAGGTCGGACCTACCATAGTGGAAGCAGGCGTGTATACGGGGCCTTACGCAGAACCCGCATTACTGCACTCTCCCAAGCTCTCGACACCTGCCCCACCAGGTAGGGGGCACCCTGCGGAACCCCAGAGCCACCCATTAGTATATGCGGGATGCCCTCCACACAGACAGAGCCAGCTAACAAATTATTTTCTCAATTGGGGGCAACCTCACACCACCAGACTGAATACTATAGTAACCCAGCTAAGTAATATAAATATAGGTCTGGCAGCCCAGGCCTCCACTAACCAGGTCCAATTTCAAAACTTCCATGCAGACTCGACATCTTTTGCCCACCCAGACTGGGGATAATAGCAATTTATCAAGCTGCCAGAATATCGAAAGAGGGAGCTCACAGAGTGAATTCTGCATAACATACAGGCAATGAGGTAGTAAGATAATTTTACTAAGTCGATTCTACCCATAACCGATAATGGTGGAGAGGTCCAAAAGTGGATAGAAAAACGGAGGCCCTCCAGTACTCTTCCCATGTTTAAAGTAAATTGCAATTGCGGGGAGTGCGCAACCTGGATGCCTAAATATGAAAAGGACTAAGGCGGTCATTCCAACCCTGGCAGTCCGAGACCACCAGGGTTGGGGACCGCGGGAGCACCGCCAACAGGCTGGCGGTGCTCCCATGGGCATTCTGACCACGGCGGTACAGCCGCGGTCAGAAACGGAAAACCGTCAGTGTACCGCCGGTTTTCCGCTGCCCTGGGGAATCCTCCATGGCGGCGCAGCTTGCTGCGCCGCCATGGGGATTCCGACCCCCATACCGCCATCCTGTTCCTGGCGGTCTCGGCCGCCAGGAACATGATGGCGGTATGGGGTGTCGTGGGGCCCCTGGGGGCCCCTGCAGTGCCCATGCCAATGGCAATGGCATGGGCACTGCAGGGGCCCCCTAACAGGGCCCCACAAAGATTTTCAGTGTCTGCCAGGCAGACACTGAAAATCGCGACGGGTGCAACTGCACCCGTCGCACCCCTTCCACTCCGCCGGCTCCATTCAGAGCCGGCATCCTCGTGGAAGGGTGTTTCCCGCTGGGCTGGCGGGCGGCCTTCTGGCGGTCGCCCGCCAGCCCAGCGGGAAACCCAGAATAACCGCAGCGGTCTTCTGAACGCGCAGCGGTATTCTGGCGGCTCCCGCCGGCCCTGCGGTTACCGCAGCCGGCGGGAGTCAGAATGACCCCCTAAGTCTCCCAGGATAGACCCAATCAGGGCAACTCTGACGCTGCCATCGCCGACAGACCTGCCATCGGGAATAACACAGTTTTGTGCCTGACACCTGCCCAAAAATGTCCATCATACCCAACAAGAGGGGGACCACCCGTTCAGGGTCCGTGACGTACACCAGAGCATCACCTGCATACAATGATATTATGTGCGTTCTCGTCCCCACACGGATGCCCCATCTATCCAAGCCAGCCTGTAATTGTATGGCCAGAGGCTCCATGGCCAACGCAAACAGCAGTGGTGACAAGGGCCATCCCTGCTGTGTGCCTTGTTCAATAATAAAGGAATCTGACACCATAGCCCCTGTACGCACCCTTGCCCGAGGCACTGTGTACAAAAGACACACCCAGGATAAGAAGACGGGGCCTATGTCCATCCTGCGCATCACCTCCCATAGGTATTCCCAGGATAAGGTGTCAAACACTTTCTACATATCTAGAGCCACTAGAGCTGCGGGAAACACAGAGTAAAAATCTTTTTCCCAGAAGAACCGCAGAGCATCTGGATAATGGAGATAGGACGCTCCCGCCAGAAGAGCCAACCTAACATATGCCCGAGCGGTCCCCTTCCCGAAAAAAGCCACTGCCTATAGTTCCTGCGGACATAATTATCCAGTCTATCCCAGAGGTCCACAATTCTACCTCACACTTCAAGGCAATTCGCCTCCGAAGCGTCACCATTATCCACTTGGAGCTGTACGGCTGCCAATACTTCCTCTTGCTGCATGAGCTCCCAGTCCAGCGTTGCCTGATACCATATGTTTTACTAAGGCTTTCCCCTCTGACAAATACTTTCAGGGCCTCCCATTCTAAGCCTCGAGTCGTAGCCATACCCCAATTTGTACTAAAATATCCATCCAGCACACCCTGAAGATGTTTTTTGTATTCAGGGTCGCCTAGTAAGTCTGGATGCAAATTCCACAGGGGGACCGCAGGCTTGGGCATGTGCGTATCACATTCCAAAAGGAGGGGGGCATGGCCTGATAAAAACCTGACCTAGTAAACAACCCGGTGGACGTCTAGTGAGCCATCATTGGCAAGGAGAAATCTATCCAGACGGCTCTAAGCCCCATGGGTGGGTGAGTAACACAAAAATACTTTAGATGTGGGGTACATTTCTCTCCACACATCTACAAAGTGTAGATTTCTCATCACGCTCTGCATTTTGGCAGTTATATGCGTTTTCGTATTCATCTTCGGTGAGTCCCTATCCAGTGCTCCGTCTAGGACGCAATTAAAGGCGCCAGCCCACAGGATGGGCATCCCAGAGTAAGATATTAAGTCATGTTGAAGCTGATGATAGAACCCCTCATCATCAGTGTTAGGGGCATAAATATTCAAAAGACAAATCTCAAGGCTATCTAGTACGCCGTGTAGAAATATGTATTGGCTTTGCACATCCGCTTTTAGGCTTCTTAATGTAAAGGGAGTCCCAGGGGCAACCCAAATAGAAACCCCCCTAGCATAGGATGAATAGGTTGCCGAATAAGGCTGCCCCCTCCACTTTCTCTGCACTTTTGGCGCTTCATTCTCTACCAAATGAGTCTCCTGTAGGAGGGCAATATGTACGCCAGGCTGTCTAATATATGTATGTACTCTGTAGCACTTCACAAAGGAGTTAAATCCCGTAACATTCCACGTAACTATGCGTGTCAGGGTACCCACCATATTCTGATCCACTCCAAATGCCTCTCTACACCTCCTGTCGGTCCCCCACCTATCCACATGCAGCCCCCACAGCACAGTCCCCCGGCCCGGCACATGCACAACCTCCAGGACGCTTCTGCTAGGTCTGCGGGGTCCGGGGTGGCAGGATCATGCAGGATAAGTGAGCTGGGGCCGGGAGCACTCTTCTAGTGCTGCTGATCGGCCATCTTGCCGGCCACGCCCCAAGTGGGAATAGTTAATGTAGTATATTCAGTGTCAAAGGTTTTTAAAAAATGGTTTACAGAGGAGTTGGACTTGCAATTTAGAAAAATAAAACAGAGGATCGCTGAGGAGACTGGATATCAGGGGTAGATCCAGGAGAATCTAGACCACTTCAAAAACAGTTACCTCGTGTCCCATATGCTTTAAAACTGCATACGTCAACTAGTACATGATTACGTGCAACATGCGTATTGAGCCCAACATATAGTACAAATATACATTAAACATTTCTTATATATCCAATTGTTTTTTTATTACTTTTACAATATATTCTCTTCCACATTTACACAAGCTTATTCTTACATAAAATGATTATAATGTGACCAAATTTACAACAGTGTTTTCACAACTTTTCCTGAAAGGCTATTCAAGCCCTTATCCACATTTAAGATTAGAAACCTAACAAACATTCATACATATCAACAGACATTCACCAACCATACACAAACTACAATGAACACATCACATCAATATAAAACATTAATGTGGGGACACCAGACGCCATCTAGACATCACTGTGTTAATGTATTCATTATTATAGGTAATAAAACAATACATAAAGGCTTCTGTTATATTGCACCATGCCTATGATGTGCAATTAGTACATCATAGTTTCATGTCTTAAGATGTCAAAATGCTCTATAGGATAAGTTTTCATTCAGAAACACATTGCATCTGATCCTTTCAGTCTTCCTGTATAATGTTCTTTAACAGCTATTATACATTACAAGGGGAGAATGGGATTGTTGCCTCGGAGGAAAACCACCTGCAAATTATTGAAATATAATGAATCTTATAATACTAAAAAGAATTAGACAACAATAAACCCATAGCATGCAGTACTCGTACAATATTTTAAAACCATCTTATCATTAAAAAAAACATGTAAATTATATTTAAACAGACTTGTACACTTTACATTTTTGTGTAATGTTTGCCATATGTTAAATTTTTTCATACATACATTCATACAGTTTGAAATATATTTTTGTAAATACTTTTTATATAAGTTTTTAAGTGTATTTTTAAATAATGCTACTGGCCTGATTACGATGTTGGCAGGATGACTCACAGCGTCACTTTTTCGGCGGTCCTCCTGCCCGCTTCCTTGGCAGTCTGACTGCCCGATTTTGAACTGAGAGGGAACACGGCCACAAGACCGCTGCAATCCCTCTGCCTCCGCCAATACTCCTGTCCCTGTGGTGGGAGAGCAAGAGGCGGCTCATGGAGGGAGTCCCAACTAGCTTCTCACTGTCCATATTATTGTCTGCTTTTCGGCAGAGTTTTTCCTGGTGGGGACACAGTCATGTGTGATGTGGCGGAAAGGCAGTAATATAGTAAAAAATTCACTAGATCATAGGTTGACGTTTGACGCTTGATGTGCAGAAGGGTGGGGCATACAGAAGCAGCACCAGAGGAGACACGGCGTGGTGACCAGCAGTGGACGGCCCTGTGGTCAGGCAGGGGGGCCAAGTCGACCTGCCGACTGAGATTGAGCTCAAAATCGAGACTGAGGCTGTCGACCGAAACCTGAAGTCAAAGTCAGAGCAGGTTTTTCGTTTAGTCCCCCTTGGCTCTGAGCTCTGAGCATGCCACTCTCTACCTAGCCTCGCCATGTGGTTCGCTCGAGCTGAGCCCACACTAAGACCAGTTGAGTATGCTGGCAACCTGCGGCCCTGCTAATTCTCAATGACCCCTGCAAAACCGTGCACTCTCGCTGAGGCCTCCTGAGATCTGTTTAAATGTCAGCTGGGCAGCTGGCTGGCTCCGTGGTGCACAGAAGGAGCATAGAATGGGTGAAAAGGGGACACAGGAGGTAGAAGGAGCAGAGTGCAGCAGAATGACTTTGCTTTTGCACTTGAATCTATATCAGAACGTATCTTTACAACCATAGGAGTCCAGGAGTCACAGGAGCTACAAGGAGGCTCCACATGCATTTTGCAAGAACTATTCTGGACTACAGCATGCATTGCATCACAAGAAAATAACTGCAACAGCAACAGAGCAGAATATTGCTTCAAGCGTGCTCGTGCCCCCCGGCCCGAGGTGATCAAATCAAAATAGAGTGAAACAGAATGACAGGGGGTGAGGCGGCGCTTAATCAGTACTGATGTACATGGCAAGTGGCCAAACAGTTTAACATTCTCTTAATGGAAATCTATGCAAATATGTTACTATTAAGAGAGCAAGCAAATATTCAAGTAAGAAGCAATACCAATAGCAACATCAATAAGTAGAAGCACTCAAGACTCCTCCTGAGGGGTACCCAGCTGGATACTGAGCAAATCATTGAATTTGAAAGAACAAAGGACTCTTAAAATATTTGGGGGCAACTGGAAACCAGCTCACAGAATTTTTTCAATACGAAGGGCTCGTAGCAAACTGAAGAGACAATTTGCAGTAGCACAACAGCCTCAACCTCAGCCTGGGAACAAGGGTCCGAGGTTGTTTGACTGGTCTAACTCGTTTGACTGGTCTAACAGGTTCAAAATTGGAGCTGGGGAGGCAGACGAAGGTGGTCCCAAGATAATATTCGCCCTTCAAGCCCTGAAAATCCTGCAAGCCTTATAAGCCCCACGGGGTCCATGGCAAACATCACAGAATCTTTAGAACCTATAAAATCTAGTAACCATGATGTAAATGTCAATGAGCTGAACTCAGAGGCAGGCCAGCTGCCAGCATATGATTTCAAGGTACAGAAGGATCACAAGACAGGTCCTAAGGGAAAGGTTCCAAATACTAGTAAAACATATATACATAACTACTTCACAAGAGCGAGGAGAAGAGTAGGGGAACCCTCTAGATCAATGGACAATCAAATCATACGGACTGTCCCTCCCACTCCAATTTTGGAATTTGACCCATTAACTAGGTCAATACAAACAGAACAAGCACAAGGGTTTGCTAGCTGAGCTACAGGCTCCAGCCTGGATGCTTCAACAATTGGGGAAGTGATAGAGCTGACAGATACTGCATTAGGAGAGAGAAGGAGCAGTCACATTAACAATTACAACTGACCTAGTATAAACACCAGCCCAACGGGGCTTGACTGCAGATCTGGGGTAACCAGAACAGCTCCCATGGTGGTGATATCCTGTCAGTTGAACTTGGGCAGGCTGCCTTTCCAAGTAACAACAATCTGCAAATAGTGGCAGAGCTCCATCAGTTAGTACAATCTCAACCAGAGGAATACAATGCACAGGAGATCTCTGACAATAGTCAGTCTTGCTCTACCCCCCTACAAGGCATAAAGGAAGTCCCCCAGGCCTTGTTTACCGCAATAGCACATGGAGGCTGGACATTGCAAGAAACAAGCTTGGAAGCTGAAGGCTGAGAAAATGAGCCTAGGGTGGTTTCTGGGGAGAATATAGGAGAAGGTCAATCACCCGGCAAAGGGGCTGGGGGAAGTGGGCCAACCAGATTGCATTATAAATACCATTAATGTCTCTCCCCTAGCTGCAGTCAAAGCACTTACTTGGCAGTCATGTAAGATGGAGATCCATCTAGAACTAACCTACATGCTGGTTCAAAGTCCACTCACGCTAGACAACAAATTAAACTCACTAAATGGAAAGCTAGACAGGTGAGGTAACAGATGGAAAGAAGGCAACCTGTTGGAGGGGAGCCATAAATATGATATAATAGACAAATTAGCGACCCTGACAGATTTGTTAAACAGCCTTATGAATCACTGCAAAATAGGCAATGAAACTAATAACAAACCTAGCTGTCGGAAGCCTGGGAAAAAGCAGCAGGATGTAGTATCTATCGAAGCAATCTGCAAAAGGGGATCTTCCATACTCATAGAGAATGATGAAGGATGTAAGGAAGTAAGGAGACGGAATCAAGCAACAGGCTATATCTTAGTACATACTCAATGCTGTCAATCCCTCCAGACACTATTGCTGCTGAGAAAAGCCTAGAGGAGCAAGTTCTGGAAGTAACTTTCAAACCACTGCGTGAGCCTGATACTGGGAATAATCAACAGTTACAACTAACAAGATGACAGAAGAAGCTAAAGAAATCACTCAAAGCTACTAAAAAAAATTAACAGGTTGAATTGCAATGGGAAAGTCGCACATGCATCTGGTAATATGCCAGTTTGGCTTGAAACCTACCCAATTTTCCAGCAGAGATCTTGGTCTACTTTTGTACTCACTGCCTGCTTGCATGCACACATTACCCTGCTAATGGGAGAAGACCCGGCCAGCAAAGGAGATTATAAATCTCAAACTGCCAACAATGTGGAAAGTAATTATAAAACTCAGCTGGCAGGGCCTACAACAAATTCTGACAAGGCCCTCTCTCATGTCAAGAGCTGCAAAAAGGAAATAGGTGACACAATTTCAATGACAAAACAAGCATCCTCGCAGGCCGAGGGGGATGATGAGACTATGAGAGGTGCTATCCCCAAGAAGAAATCCACGATATATCAGCTTGGTCTGGAGGTAAGAAGGAGCTCCATAGGGGGCAATTCAGCTGGGGCACCCCAAAATGCCTTCCATACAAACAACGGAGGTCCAAATTTACATAAACAACGCAATGCAGAGAGTATGATCTCCCCTAATCTACTCCCAATCCAGGAATAAAACATATTTGGATCCAATAATAGATCAATGGGGTCAGAATTTAAAGGGACACAGGAAGCAAGTCCCCCGGTGTCAATTGAAGCAAAACAAGAATGTCACTATCAGGAATATAAATCCACACAATAAATAATTCCACCCACAGAGGTACCAGAGATGGGTCAGGAGTGTGCCTGGAGCAGAAAACAAAGCTGCCAATCGCCTGTCTATAGACCAACTCGAGAATATCCCGTCACACACAGATCAGAATATGAGCAGGAGTGTAATGGGACATTAAAAGTAAAAACTTTCAGGAAAACATTAAACAGCCAGGAAAAATATTTACCCTCCTATATGCATCACAGAGACCATGAGATATACTCAAAAGGTTGAATATTCTGCGGCTGCTGCACCATGTACCATCACACTTGTGAATATCACAACAGGGGATCTCTCAACTGTAAATTTCAACACATATTTACACGGATAAGCCAAAGAGAATCTACACTGAAAACATGGTCTGATCAAAGTATTGTTGAGAGAATAACTGAATATGAAGGGCTGCTTGAAAGCTGAGGTATAAAAATCAGTAAACCAGAGATAGAACGCTACCCTCGAGTTCAGTCTATGGGAAAGTAAGTGTCATGCCCAGTCAAATGACCGTGCAGAGCCTTGAGGGGAACCCCGGTCCGGTAATACAACCTCTGATGATAGATAGGAAAATTACCATACATCTGACAAGGAATACAGGAGAGATTCAACTTGACAATGCAATAGACGGTCACAGCAAGCTGGGAGGGTGGGATTGGGACTGGCTTTCCGCAGCTTTGACCACCAAAGGGAAAATGCATGTTTAAACATAAAGGTCCCTCATTAAACAAACAAAAGAATGTGATCAAGATAATCAGTTGGAACTTGGTTGGCTTGGCCTCCCTCAATGCTAGCCCCAGCTTTGAGGGCTTTGTAATTAATGTAGATATCATATGCTTTCAAGAAAATTGGACGGTGGAGCCATTGACCATACCGGGCTTCATAACAACTCAGTGACCTGCACAAAAGAAAAACTTGTTTGGACGACATATAGGAGGTCTTGCAACATACGTCAAATTAGATTTAGTTATTAAATTGGGAGAAATCAACAAGCTAAGTTCATTTGACAACCAAATATGGCCTAGCCTTTACCAAAAAAACAATGCCGGTATCAATTATAAACCTGTATATAAATCCCACTCGGGAAAATAAACAGGCAAAGGTTAAATCAATTTTGTCCCTATTAAAGGTTTTTTGCGAGCACCCAGATCATGAACATATGATTGCAGGAGAATTTAACATCCGTCATCTCGGTCAGGAGGCTGTGCTCCCTAGTGACTCTGTAAGATTAGCCCTAGAAACCTTTTTTAAAGAACTTGAACTAAGAACGACCAATTGTAGCAATACAGTAGTGGGTACACTCATTCCGGCGTCCAGAAATATGTTCACATTAGACTACATCTTTTTAAGTTCAGAATTGATGTGTAGATGTTTCAGTCATAAGGTGATCAATAGATCTGAAAGTGATCATAACCCTGTTGTAATAGAAATTAAACTTGGTTCAGTGAGACATTGGCCCTACAAGACCAGAGGCCAGCAATCATCATCTAGCTTATGCCATTGACAAAACGGACCAAATGGAGCATGGCTTGCAAGGCAAAATATGATCTATGGAAGCAGGTCAATGGCCCATTACATTTTGAAACCGGGGCAAGCCAAATTAACGACCAGTGGGGAAACGTGATTAAGAACCGACACACCTCTCTTTGCAGTGTGGGCAGTATAGGTACATAGGATGCAAAAGGCAAAAAAATGACAAGCTGTTAGCAACTAGGGAATCCACACAGAGCAAAAGGAAATGCAGGTAGGTAGAAAGGCGATGCAGGAGGAACAAAACCCCTGCAGTGTAAGCTCTTAGAAGGCAGGCATGGAAAGAGTGAAAAGGTGTTACTTGGAAATTGAAGGTAAAGGAGATCGAAGAATGTTGGAACCGATCATGTGCACTGTTGCCACCTAGCAAAAGCAGGGAATTTTGGGACTATGTCAACTCTCTGCTACATGCCTCTGTAAGTAAGGCCAATGTGATCTCTGCCCATGTTTGGGAAAGACATGTAGGAAATCTCTATGTGGACCAAGAGTACATTGATGCCTACGGTACCACTGGGTTGCAACATGATTTAGAGGACCTAGAAAATAGGGTGCTAATTGTCACTGTCAAATTAGTAGAAGTGGGGCTTGGTAGCATTAGGCGTGACAGGGCTCGAGGTCCGAATGGTCTTCTAGGGAGCACATTCAGAGACGATCAAGACTTTTCGGCTGAACCTTTGGCCACTCTATTTAATGACCGTTTGTACCACTCTGTGGTCCCAGAGGCCTGGTAAGGCTCAATATTGCACCCAATTTACAAAAAAGGAGACGCCACTCTTCTTGAAAATTAAAGGCTAATAGCCCTACTAGATGTGGATGGCAAGGCCTATGTAAAGGTTCTGCTTTAAGAGCTTGAATACTGGATTACTGAAAATAACATTATACCTACATATTAGACCGGCTTTATACCTAGCTCTTCCACCCTAGATAATGTTCTTGCTCTTTCGTACCTAGGTCAGGAAGCACTGAAATCAACAGCTCAGCTGCTTTTTGCTTATTGATCATAGTGCAGCTTTTGATGGTATGGTGCACCACATTCTCTTGAAGAAACTGGCGGCCTCGGGGATACCAAGGAAATTGGTAGCATCTATAATTGCACTCTACTCTGATACCTGGGTGTGAATCAAGATCACAAATACACATGTAACTAAGAAAAACTATTACTCAGCTACAATGAAAAAAATGCACTACGGGCAAATGCAGCAAGAACCAAGATCTTAGTTTTCAGTCATCATGCCAAAAAACATCAAAGAGATTGAACTAGGCCCATTAAAAACAGAGACGGAAGACAAGTATCTTTATCTCAGAGTTTGGTTATCAAATACGGGGAAAATAACATACCAGGCAGCGGCATTGACAGCTAAAGCAAAGATAACCACGTATGTTTTAGAAAAACTCCACTATCGGCTCAAATCACTGACACCAGAGGCAATCATGAGAGTAATTAAGGCAAAACTATTACCTGCAATCTCCTATGGCCACTTTGCATATCCCGGCAGGCTGACAACACCACTGGATAACTGCCAGATGAGAGCCTATGAAAGGATGTTTCAGATTCCTAAACCAACCAGACATGCAGGGATATGCCTGGAATTTGACATAGTAAGAATGGATATAAAATGTAAAATGGACATAATTAAGCTGTGGCATTGTGTTTCCAGGGCCAATTCCGACAACTTGAGGGGGGGCCTTGAAAGTAATCTTTAAAGATGAATCAAGCAGTTGGGCCGTCTATCTCAGGTACACCGAGGAACTCTTCAACTTGGCTCCCTCCCAGATATCAGATCCTGTTATAACAAAGGCTCTGCTAAAAAAGACCTTGAAAGAGCTGAGTGTGCAAGCTTCAAGGGAAAAAGACATTGCCACAATACGGAACATTAGAGGAGCTTAGGATTTGGCTGAGTCTTAAACAACCACTAATGGCCAACCATATATGAAAAAACCCTGGGATTCCGTGCGTTCCAGAGCATCTTGCAAATGCTTCTCTTAACTCTCCCTGCCTGGGACTGAAGACGCAATTGGAAGCCTTCACAGGGCTACTTGCAAGAATGTACCCTGTGCAAGTGCCATACAGAATCAATAATACATCTTGTATGGTGCTGCCCATGCCTGGCCTTAGAGAGACGCCATCTGTTAAAACCCTCATTTTGAAATACGGCCTGAGAACATGCAAAAAAGCTATGAGGTACATCTTTACTGCAGTGGCCCCTATGTACCGGGCCTGCCTTGGGAATTTTTTTACAAGAGTGAGAAAGGCTTTACAACTTGCACGGGGCCAGCAATGGGCAGGAACCAACAGGGGCAGTGTGGCCAACAAATAAACTATATTGTTGAAATTGCTCCTACCTCCATGCTAATTTTATTCATACCCATGACGGTTCTGGCTTCTGTGTTCAAGGTCCTGGTGCTGCAGATAAGTCAGGGGATTCTTACCTGCTATTTTTATTGCTGCTATATCCTGTCACCTCCTGCTTTATATAGCTTGCTTTTCATATTCTATGTCATCAACTTTATTTGGATGACACAGGTCTCTGTGCTAATGCTGTGGTCCTGCAGTCTTATCTTGTCTCTAACCGCATGTCAACTTTATTTAGATGACACGGGTCTCTGTGTTAATGCTCTGGTACTGCAGTCACGTCTCGGGTGTCTACTTCAAAACTCTAGCACCCTTTACTCTATATTTTGCTTAATTTGTCTAAGATGATAGAGGCACATTAATGAGATTGGTGGTTTCCACGATACTATGACATGCAATTTAAATGGATTTTACATATATTTGTCGATGTGCAATATGATAACTAATATGATAGTCCTTCTGGTACTGTAGACACAACTCAGGGCATCTGCTTTGAAACTTTACCACCCTTCTTCTACTTTATATTTTGTTTAACTTGTTTAAGAGAATATATGCACAATAATGAGATTGGTGGTTTACATTATATGATGACATGCAATTTTTCATGGATTTTAGGTATATATGTCAAAGTGCAATATAATAGCTAATATGATAGTTGTTCAATCTCTGCTTAGCTCCACCGCCTTACAGCCAACGAGCAGATAGACAAGATACTGTGCAGTATTTGACTCTCTCTGGAGGCAGGATTTGCACTCCAGCTTATGATAAATAAGTTGACAGATAGGAAATAACTCATGAATTTCCTCTGTGGAGAAAGATGGATGGATGGGAATATTGGTGTAGGCATTTGTACTTTCACCCTTCAGATTTTAGAATTCTATAATAATAAAAGTGATACCAGATTTTAGGTTAGCATATGATACATGAATTGATAGATAGGAAGTAAACTATGTACTTGCACTTTCACTTTTCTGACCATATAATTTCATGATAACATATGACTAGAAGTATTTTATATGTATTTTGTGTGTGTTTTATTGTATTTTGTGCAACAATTTTAAGTAATCATGCAATAAAAGTAACTACAACTAACTACACAATTTCACTGAATTCAGGCCTCGAGTGTCTGTAACTTGTTGAGACACAATCACAGTACATGTAGTGTCCATTCCAGGTGACAGGGCGTGCAATGTCTCTTGTTTTATGGGGCCACACTGTCAGCGCATGCAACGCCTATACCGGAGCTAGAGTCTGCAGAGTTCCCTGTTATACAGAGCCACACTGATATTGCATGCAGTTCCAGCGGCGTATCGTCACTTTGTCGTGACTCCCCCACAAGGAGACTTGCAGCCCATCTGAAAACGTATAATTTGGCACGCTGAAAAGCCTGCAGATCAACGGAGTACTCAGTCCTGCCACTGTGGTGGGATGGCAGTAAGACCACCAACATCGTAATCAGGCCGTACATTTTTATGGTAATTGTTATTTTATACTTTACATCTTTTCCATATTTTTATAACACTTTTTTGACATGTTTTACATTATTTATATTTTTTTTATTTTTTAAAATAGTTTGTCAACATTTGTAAACTAAAGCCCCATTATTTTCTAGGGGAGATCATCTTTTTTTATGTTTAATTTAGCCACCAATTAATTTGTTATCATTTGTCTCATGACAGTGCATTTTCTTGGAAGTAAGTCATGGGAAGGTGCTGCTGTTTGTGGAGCAGGTAAGACCTTTTTTCATTTTTTTAATAGGGTTTTAGGCTTAAATGTTTTAATATATTTCAGAAAATAAACTGTATATAACAATTCCCTCACCTACATCCACTGACCAGTGAAGTGGAATGCAGGAAGAGGGAGAGTAACCTGGAAAAGTTGGGAGGAGGTAAGGGTAAGCTTGTGGGAGGGTGAGGGTGAGATGGACGGTTCAGGAAGAGAAGAAGAGAAGGGGAGGGGTATGCTCAATGACACTTATCACTGGAGAGTGTGGCAATTTCTGGCCTGGCAGAAAGCAACATTGCCCAGATCACTGTGTCCACACCCCATTTAACATCATGGTCAGGTTATGTGAGGCGAACTATCTGCAAGTATGCTGGACAGGAGAGTTCCTTGAAACTTTGAACTAAAAATCAAATATAGGACTCCCAACTTGTATCAAATTGTGGCACCTTTCGGTCAACTATCGCCATCAGTGTCTCCATTCCTAGGAGTTTGCACAGCTTGTGCATCCAATCCAGCCATGTCAGCACCTTATCTGTGCCCCAATTGGAAAGAATGACTTGCTTGGCTGCACAAAGTGCAATAGTAATAGCTCTCCCTCTTGCAGAGTGCAGTTGATATGTCAGTGCATTGGGAAAGCCCAATAGAATGTAACTAGGGAATCTAGGCATATTTGTTTCATACATCTTGTTGATGTCCACGAGGACCTCCATCCAGTATTGTTGTAATTTAGGGCAATTCTAGGAAATGTGTGTCAAAGTACCTAGCTGTCCACACTGCCTCCAGCATCCATCATCCCTGCCTTGCTTCCATTCCTGTCCCATGTGTAATACCAATTGTGCGTCATTTTGAATAGGGTTTCCTTTCCGTAGGCACTAAAGGTGGATGTGCGTACACGGTGCACAATGTCAGACCACTCCCTAGAAGTAAAGGGGCGTTCACACTTCACTTCCCACTGCCCTTGTGCTGAGGATTTAATGCTGGTGATTGGGCCATTTAGGAAGGCATAAATGTCAGATAGGAGACCTTTGTCTGTGTATCAAGTGAGGATCCATTTCTCATAGGGCATAAGGTGCTGGCTGGCATGTGGATGCATATGGGGTCCGGTAACTAAATGTTGAATGGTGCTGTACTGCTAATGCTTACTTGAGCAAATGCCGTAGTTGGATTGGACCTGTGAGAAGTCTATGAAGCCATTATGGTATAAAAGGTCCACCTCCCTTTTACAATTGGCTTCTTGCCACAGCAGGAATGCAGCCCCTTGCAGAGTTTGTGGAAAGTCAGGGATCCCAAAGATAGGTGTCTATAGTGCTATGCAAATAAATAGTTTCCTTGTCAACTGCACCCTCCCCCAGGTTCCTACTGTTGCCTTACCACAGGGGAGATATAAACCCCAAGCGGCCAGTGTGGCTTGGGAAGCCATTGGATTTTCCAAATGTGAATCCCCGCTACTGTTTGGTCTATGAAGCACCAGATTTTCTCAGTGTGAGGCCTATTCTTTTCTACCATGTATCTAAGCTGTGATACCTGGTAATATCGCACCAAATGGGAAATGCCATTTCCCGGTTGTCTATAGAAGGCTATGAATATTAGCTGAAGTACACGTCCTGGCGGGTGGTTATTGTGGCCAATAGATACCAATGGGTGTCATCAATGTTTTATCAACTGCTCTGGGGGTTTTAGAACTATAAGGCCGGAACCTCGCTATATATTATCTGAACATGCAGGTATAGTTACAACATATAGTGTAGGGAAATTATGCCAATAATGGCTAAGAGCTTCCTCACTAGATACAGTTAGAGAACACCACAGTCTCCTGTCTAATAACACTGACTTACAGGACTTCCTGTTGGGCCCCAGAAAACACCATAGGAAGCATTTCTTATATGAAGTATATAATGAAATTTGGAAGCTTTCCCAACAAGAAGCAGCTGCCCTGTTAAGGCAAATAGACCAGGAAAATGTAAAAAAGGCATTAGCTGTTGTGGATAATGGGATTAATACCTTGTGGGACCGGATACACACTTTAAATAACATTGTTTCTTCTGCTATAGACATCATACAAACAGATATGTCTTCCTTCTATCATGGACAAAGTCAGCTAAGGTCCATTTTGCAGTTGGGTTGGAAACTTCAAACATTGAAGGCGGGTCGCGTTCCATGGCAGCATGTCAGTGCGAGGGAGGTATTTTCTTCCTTAAATTTAACGCAACATTTGGCCTCACATTCCTACTTCAAATGTGAATTTTGACAAGTTGAGCAAACTCAAGGCTTTATTGTTTCAAAAGCATGTGGCTCTTACATCTGTACGTGAGACCTACGCACTTCAGGTGGCAAGGTTGGAATAAGAAATACAGTCCCTTTTAAATACAAACTTTCCGAGACACTTTGGTGAACTCGTGGGATGAATATTTAATGCGTCCAGTACAACTGGAATCGCACATTTTTTTAAAGCTGTTGGTTCTGGTCTCATTCACACCTTCTCCTCCATATTTGGTTTGATACCATCAGCAATCCACTCAATCTTCTCTAGTATTTTCAGGGGATTTCCGATAACTTTGGCTTTATTAGCTGGCATCTTGCTGTTGCTATTTTTTATGCGCAATGGCTGTCCCACCACAACAAGGAGGAATGAAGGCGCCCCTATCAGTGCAGCTGTGTCGTTAACGCATGATTCAGTATTTTGGAGGAACATTCCTGGAGCACTTGAGTGTGGCTGGTCTTTGTCATTCAGATCGGTTTTGTATTGTGTGCAGTCCGTGCTTCGGTTCCTCTGGTGCTCTTTCGAACACGCACCGAAAGTCTGTCTTTTTTAAACGCAGCGCTTGCCTACATTGGACGCTGATCTGTTGATGTTCTCGTTGAGGGTTCATTACCGGACATGCGCATTGAGGTTGCGTTTGCTACGAGAAGCTACTTATGAGTTGCCCTCCCTGGAGGATGTGGCTCACGACTCATCATTAGGCACACCACGGAATGCCGCCTTGGCTGAGGCTAAGGAACACAACTGCTCCTTGATCCCTCTTGGCGATGACTTTCCAACTTTAACATCGGCTGAAGTGGGAGATTACCCGTCCTTTATGGTCCCAGAATTGATAGGAACCTTTCGAAATTGACTTTGCCTTTTGAAATTCGTTTTATGCCACATGCTCATGTTTTCAAGTGTCCCTTTACATGCTCACGTGTCCCTTCGACTTGTCATCATTGACATTGCTTTTATATATATATATATCTTAGGTTGAGCTTTTTAGTAACAATTTTATGTCTTTAGGCTTTGAACCACCTTCAACCGACAAGGGGAGGGTGTTGTGTAGCCATTTTAGTTATAGCTCCATGCATGTTATTTTAATACACTAGGCCGCTGTGCAAATTAACCTACATATATTTTATTCAGCTTCGTCTTCTTATTGTTACAATAACCATTGTTACGGTCTTGTTTTATTTTCCCTTTATCTAACTGTTTTTGCCTAGGCCAGTACTCTGTTCTCAAACAAGATATTCTTGATCACTCTGTGGTTCTTCCAAGGCTACAGCACGGTACATTGCTGGTGAACGTGGTAGAAGTTTAGTCTCCAACATTTGTAGAAAACACACATCCTTACATAGGGACATACTCTCAGAACATCAGCTGTGTTATTATAAAAACACTTCTTTGTCCCTTCCACGTTATCGGGAGATTCCAACCAATGAACCACAACTGTATGCTGATTGCTGAATGCTTCGCAACAGATGCTAATGCAGACTGCAGGCCTTTGTTCAGGTAAGGGGGTTCATGTCTTCCCAGGGGAACCTGAAGGGCAGAATTAGAGCTTAACATGCTGTGCTCTATCATAGCCTAGGTAGGAGCTAGTCCATTGATTATGGTGACAATATGAAAGTGTTGTTTTTATGCTTCACTCTTCTCGTCACAATTTTAATACTGTCATGTTGTGTCATCTTGGTTATTGCAGCTCACGCTTTGCTATCTAAGATGCAGTCATTTTTGAAACATATACTGCTTCTGTTTGTCATTTATATATGAGACTGAATTGTAAATGAGAGAAACGGATGAGACCTGAGTGACCACGACTTCCCTGAGAAGCCAACTATGTCATGTGCTTGGCTGCCCAGTTATTCCTATGCTTGGATAGATATGAGGCACTGCTAGTTAGCCGGGGCAAAACCCGGATTGGAGTGACAGGTGTCACCCGCAATGGGTTAGACTTAGTCTTCCACACTGCGGGCGATTCTGCTGCTCAAAATCCAGTAGTCTCATTAGAATAATGAGAGCCTACATGATAGAATCATGTAGGAACCCGCGGGCATCTTCCTAGGGTGCATTTCTGTAGACTTCAATTAACCATGGACTCTTCTTTTGCACCCTCTTCTGGGTTGGCAGGGGCTCCTGTCCTTCCTGGAACTTATTTTGACTTCTGGTCTTTTGCTGGTCTTCAGGTCCAGGAATCCAGCAGTTGTTGTTTGCAGACTTGGTTGGTTACTGCATAATCCCAATCACGAGGTGTAGTGTGTCCTAAGGAAACTGCCAGTACATTACTCCTGTTTTCTGGGTTCTGGGTGGGGTAATTTACTTACCTTTACTGTATTCTTACTCTCCCAGAGATTCTGCACACACTACACTTGGGGGGAATTTGTGGTTCGCATTCCACTTTCTTAATATATGGTTTGTGTTGCCCCAGACCTATTTT
Source organism: Pleurodeles waltl (assembly GCF_031143425.1). Taxonomy (NCBI): domain Eukaryota; kingdom Metazoa; phylum Chordata; class Amphibia; order Caudata; family Salamandridae; genus Pleurodeles; species Pleurodeles waltl. Next base: position 1,221,237,602 of record NC_090444.1, read on the forward strand.
CTCCCATTGCATTCTATAGCATTTCCTATTGTATGCATTGTACTATGACTATTTTCTTGTCTAATTGTGGTGTCTAGTGTATATATTGTGTATAATACTTACCTTCAGAAGGAGTATTGTCTCTAAGATATTTTTGGTACTGTGTCACCCAAATTAATAACTTTATTGTTGGTAACACTAAGTATTGTCTTTACTTGTGTATAAGTACTGTATAACTATAAGTGGTAATGCAGGAGCTTTGCATGTCTCCCAGTTCAGCCTAAGATACTCTGCTATAGCTACCTCTATCAGCCTACGCTGCTAGAACATTACTACATTCCACTAATAAGGGATTAACTGGACCTGGTATAATGTGTAAGTACCCAAGGTACCCACTACAAACCAGGCCAGACTCCTACATTCTGTTGACCTCATCCTCATCCTCATCCTCAGCCTCTTCATCCTCACTGTCATCAGGGTCTACTGCTGCCACAGGGTCATCTGCAGTCTCCTCCTCCTGTAGAAAAGGTACATGCCGTCTGAGGGGCAGGTTGTGTAACATGCAGCATGCCACTACTATCTGGCAGACCTTCTCGAGTGAGTAGCACAGGGATCTACCTGTCAGATGGAGGCACCTGAACCTGGCCTTCAGGAGGCCAAAGGTTCTCTTGATGATCCTCCTGGTTCGTCCATGTGCCTCATTATAACGTTCTTCAGCCCTTGTCCTGGCATTCCTCACAGGGGTCAGCAGCCACAAAAGGGTAGCCAGAGTCACCTGCAGGTATTGAGGGACAACAATTAGCCACATACTATCCTATGAGGTTAACATCAGAGGCATACACTAACATAAACCGGGTGGGGAACAAGGCTCACCTATAAGCCACACCCTGTGCCTCTGTAGTTGGCCCATCACATTTGGAATGCTGCTATTCCTCAGGACAAAGGCATCATGCACTAACCCAGGATATTTAGCATTGACGTGGGAGATGTACTGGTCAGCCAGGCACACCATCTTCACATTCGTGGAGTGGAAACTCTTACAATTCCTGTACATCTGTTCATTCTGGCGGGGGGAAAAAGCAATATGTGTCCCATCAATTGCCCCTATAATATTGCCGATATGTCCCATTGCATAGAATCCGGCCTTCACAGTTGCCAAATCTTCCACCTGGGGAAAAGCTATGTAGCTGCACATGTGTTTTACCAGGGCAGACAACACTCTTGACAGCACGATTGAGAACATTGGCTGTGACATTCCAGCTGCCAAGCCCACTGTCACTTGGAAAGAACCAGTTTCCTGGAAATGGAGAACTGATAGCACTTGCGCAAGAGGGGGTATCCCAGTCAGATGATGGATAGATGAAATCAGGTCTGGTTCCTACTGGACACACAGCTCTGTGATTATGGCCCTGTCCAGTCTATAGGTGAGGATAATGTGCCTGTCCTCCAGTGTAGCTAAGTCCACCAGTGGTCTGTACACAGGGTATGTCTCCATCTCCTATTCATCCACAGCGGTAGGTATTTAAGGGACACAAGAGTGAGTAGGCTGTCACAATTTGAACAACTAAACCACAACCGCAGCCCACATTGTGCACTTATGTATTGGAACAGTGTAAATTTTGAAGTATGTGCCTATTTATCCTGTGACGCAGCAAGTCTTGATAGGCCTGTTCACCCCCCCTGAAATGGCGACCGTCTGTCCTGTGTAGAGGTACAGATGGAAGTGAGGTAATTCCGCCAACGTTGGGTGTCGTGGCAGTCGTACACTACCATGCAATTCTTCATTGGATAATATTGGGCCCTATGGAGTACAGTGGCCAATGGGGATGTACGCCGCGGTGACGGTGTACACTGCCGTGGATGTGACTGCTATATTCTAATTCAATCCTCACTTGTTTCCTGACCTTCAATAGGAGAAGACCCACACTGCATGTGCTGCTGTGACCTGTGTCTGGAACATACCATGGCCTGTGTGACCGGGGAAAGGGCCCCAGCCTTCACTTCAGAGGAGTTGGAGCGACTGGTGGATGGGGTCCTACCCCAGTTTGGACAGCTGTATGGGCCTCCAGACCAAGAGGTGAGTACACTGTGGGCACAATGCATGTGGCATGGATGCATGGAGATGTGTGTGAAGGCATTGTGTAAGGGGGGAATATCTGTTGGTGGTGTACATGTTGTACGCTGGGCTATGTGTGTGCCAATGGTGATGGAAACGGGTATGGTGGGCCGTGTGTGTGACAGTTTGGACTGTTAGTTTAATGGAGTTCTTCTGTATGTATCACCTCTGCAGGTAAGCGCCCATCAAAAGAAGGGATTATGGTGTGCCATTGCCAATGAGGTGTGGACCCTGGGGGTCTATGACAGGCAGATAACCCACTGTCAGAAACGTGCGAGGACCTGAGACGCTGGGCACGGAAGACAGTAAAGGCCCAGCTGGAATGGCCTCCGAACGAGGAAGGGCTGCCTGTCGGACCCTGACCCCGCTGATGGCCCACATACTGGCAGTGGCCTACCCTGAGCTGGATGGGCACTTGAGTGAATCACAGCAGCCACAAGGGGGTGATTACAGTGGTTATCATTACATCTTTTGGCTGGTGGGGTGGTATCCGGGTGGTGGTTGTGTGTTAGTGGGTGCCCCTAAGGCTAGGACAGGCATTGCAGCATGGGTCGTATCTAGGGTAATGGTTGCATGTCAAATACAGGTAACCTAGCTTGTTAGTAGTCACTTTCAGGCAGGGCATCGTGGGTCCCAGGTGTGCTGCAGTTGGTGGTGTGCGCTCCTCATCATGCTAGGTGACTAGCCATATCACTGGTAGTGCAATGCATATAGCTAAGACCTGTTCCATGTGTGTGAGGGTGCTGTGTGCGCTAACGGTGGTGTTGGTGCAGTAATTGACCCAATGTTTCCTTTTTCTCTCTCCTCCCTTTTTTATTCTGTCCTTCTGTCCCTGTGTGCATTAGCATCATCTGGTGGAGGAGCAGGGGCACCAAAAAGAGAGGGAGCTGCAATCCACAGGACCCTGGAGGCAGAGTCCACTGACACCGAGGGAACCAGTGGGATGGAGGGCAAGGGGAGCACCATGGCAGAGACAGGAGGAGACAACACAGACTAAGATACTTCCTCCGATGGGAGCTCCCTAGTGGCAGCTGACACCTCTGTGACCACCCCAGCTGCAGATACAGCCGCCACCCCCATACCAGCACCGCCCTCCCAGTAGCCCTTCAGTAAGTTGCCCGTGCCCACTCACCCAAGAGCGTGGGCATCTCCTTCGCCCCAGGCACCTCAGGCCCTGCCCCAGTGAGCCCTGCCGCCCTGAGTGAGGAGGCTATTGACCTCCTGAGATCCATTTCTGTAGGGAAATCAACCATTGTGAATGCCATCCATGGGCTCGCATCCCAGATGCAGCAATGCAATGCATTCCTGGAGGGTATTCACAGTGGACTGGCGGCCCAACAGAGATCGATTCAGGCTTTGGCTTCCTGTCTGATTGCAGCCATTGTCCCTGTTTCTACATTCCCCCCTCAAACTCCCACTTCCCAGTCCCACTCCCCTCAACCCCAACCCATCCAAGGCACACATACAGATGAGCATACACACAAGGCAACACACAAGAGTGGCACAGGCAAACACAAGTAACACACTTCATCCCACAGGCGTTCACACAAACACCACACAGTTGCAGACTTGACAACATCCACTGCCTACACTGTCTCTGCTTCCTCCTCCCCTTCCTCCACCTCCCTCCCAGTCACGTCCACACTCACACCTGCATGCACTACATCTATATCCACTAACAGCATCACCACACCAAGCAGAATACATACCTCACTGGCAGACACCTCCACAACAGCCATGCATACGTCCCCTCTATCCTCCCCCACCCTGTCTGTACCCTTCCCTCCTAGGGGATACAAACGCAAGCAGTCACACACCCAACAGCCACCCACCTCACATCAACATACTGCACATGCACCTGCACCCAAGTCCAGCAGACGTACACCTCCAACAACCACTCCCTCATCCTCCACTCCCATTACTCCTCCCTCCGTTCCTAAAAACCTTTTCCTTTCCCAATTTGACCTCTTCCCTACCCCTACCCCCGTCCTGCACGTATGGGCAGGGTACCAAGGACACAGCCCAGCACCTCAGTCAAACAGTCCATGGAACAGTGGTAGCACCAGCTACTCATGGTGGTAAGGATACCAAACCTCCATCACAGAAGGGGAAGGAGCCAGTACCACCAGGGAAGAAGGGGAAGGGGCCTGCAGCACCATGGAAGAGTGTGAAGGGGCCTGCACCACCAGGGAAAACTGTGAAGGGGCCTGCACCAGCTGTGAAGAAGGGGAAGGGGCCTGCACCGCCTGTGAAGAAGGGGAAGGATCCTGCACCACCTGTGAAGAAGGGGAAGGAGCCTGCACCACCAGGCACAAATTGGAAGAGCCCATCTAACCCTGTCAGGAAGGGTAAGGGATCCAATACCCATGTACAAGAGGAGACGAGACACTCTACACCAGAGGAAGCTGTCAGGCTGACACCGCCATGACCACCAGCTGTCACGGGCCCCCACCGCCAGCTGTGGTAGTGCAGCCATAAGTGAGTGCAGAGGCTGCCCAGGAGACTCCTCCATCGACCACCACAGTGCAGCCATCGGATAGTGCAGAGGCTGCCCAGGAGGCTCCTCCATCCACCACCACAGTGCAGCCATCAGATAGTGCAGAGGCTGCCCAGGAGGCTCCTCCGTCCACCACCCCAGTGTAGACGTCACCACCAGCAGACACCATGTAGACCACTCTCAGGGCACTGCTGTGTGGGCTGCACCCTCCAGTTCCAGTGGGTAAGTCATCTACTTCAGAGACTGTGGCCATCCACTCCCCAGGACAAAGCAATGGGCATGGAGCCCCCTCCAGAACCAGTGGGCAAGTCACCCACTTTAGAGACAGTGGCCTTGCACTCCCCAGGACAAAGCAATGGGCATGGAGCCCCATCCAGAACTAGTGGGGATGTTCCCGTATTTGGCTGAGGTGCCCCCCCATCCTTCTGAGGTGCCTTCACGCTTGCAAAATGATGCCCCTGCAGTGTTCTCTCTGGTTGTGTCAGGATACAAGTTGGGCCTTGGGATGTGGCCTTGTGTGCCCTTATGACTTTGGACTGGGCATTGGCCCTTTATGAACATTTGTATATATTTAGGGGGTCATTCTGACCCTGGCGGCCGGTGGCCGCCAGGGCCACCGACCACAGGAGCACCGCCAACAGGCTGGCGGTGCTCCCACGAGCATTCTGACCGCGGCGGTTCAGCCGCGGTCAGAAGCGGCAAGTCGGCGGGCTCCCGCCGACTTACCGCTGCTCGGGGGAATCCTTCATGGCGGCGGAGCGCGCTCCGCCGCCATGAGGATTCTGACCCCCCCACCGCCATCCTGTTCATGGCGGGAAAGCCGCCATGAACAGGATGGCGGTAGGGGGGGTCGCGGGGCCCCTGGGGGCCCCTGCCGTGCCCATGCCAATGGCATGGGCACGGCAGGGGCCCCCGTAAGAGGGCCCCGCAAAGTATTTCAGTGTCTGCCTTGCAGACACTGAAATACGCGACGGGTGCCACTGCACCCGTCGCACCTTCCCACTCCGCCGGCTCGATTACGAGCCGGCATCCTCGTGGGAAGGGAGTTTTTCCCTGGGCTGGCGGGCGGTCTTTTGGAGACCGTCCGCCAGCCCAGGGAAAAACTCATAATACCCTCCGCGGTCTTCTGACCGCGGAGCGGTATAATGGGGGCGGAATTCTGGCGGGCGGCCTCCGCCGCCCGCCAGAATCAGAATCACCCCCTTAGTTTGTTGGTGGGTTTTGCTATCCTAATACATTGTAGATACTCCAGCATTGTGGTCTGTGTTTTATTATGCCGTGTGTCGTGTGCCATTGGTTTACGTGTGCAGCTGGTTGTGTGTATGCTGTGTGTGTGCCGGGTATGTTTTGTGCATATGTGTGTCACTCTCATTTTCCTCCACACTCCCATGTGTGCTAGGCGGCTGTACTCACCGTCGGCGTCTTCGTCGGCGTTGGTGTTCCGGGGAGCATGACATAGAAGATCATCATGAAAACTTGCAGTTTGGGTTCCATGGCGGCCTGGTTCTTCCCTGTGTCTCCAATGGTTAGTCCTTTCTCTTCTGAGCTCTGTTTCCACCAGGCTTTTGTTGGCGTTGGTACCACCCCGGAAAAGGTGGAGGTTTCCTGTGTCTTAATATGGTGGGTGGTACTTTGTCTCCCGCCTGGCTGTTGGCGGCTACGGCCGTGGTGAATGTTTTTTCCCCCGTGGCGATTGGTGTAGTACATTGACTGTCTATGGGAGTTATCACCTCCATGGTCATAATTTGGCAGAACTTACCGCCAGCCTGTTGACGGAATTAATGCCCCTTTATCACTCACCGCCAGGGTCATAATGAGGGCCTATATCTTTGTATTAGTTGATACCAAAATTAGTTTTTCAACTCAGACAATGACATACTTTGTCCTGAAGGTCGGTAATTGGTTCCTCCGTGTATGACCTAAGGTGAGGCAGCCCTGTCATAACAGCAACATATGGGCAACACTCAGGTGGCAGGTTCAGGCACAGTACATTTTTAGCCATCTGATGCTGGGTTTCCCCCTCTGCACCCTGAGGGGCCCCACCCTCCACCTGATTGATCTGAGCATTTAGGCCCCGGCCTGTACTGGTCTGGGAGGACATAATATTACCAATAGGAGCAGATAGAGACAACATGCTAACTGGGTGAAGGGTACATTACTTGAAGCCATTGACCCAAACGCCTCCGTTTAAGGTCTACTAGAAACTCCCACTGAGGCTAACGTATCTGGGTGGACTGTACTAACAGGAGGGGAGGTGTTGACATTAGTAACTGAACTAGAGAGAATAAGAACGGTCAGTAGCAGACTATGCAATCTCCCTAAAAAAGGAGCCACACAGTGCTCGACCACAGGTTTAAATCCCAATCCACCAGGGCCATTTTCTGAGAGGCCAGGGAGCACCTTTTAACCGCCATGCTACCCGGGGGACCACGGTTCGCTGGGTACTTTGTTTAACGCTTCCTCATAGCTGCAGGTGAATAATCACTGCTGTTTAAGATGTCCTGGGCTAAGGGCCCTTTAGAAGGTTCACATGCATCTGACACCATAATTTTGGGGGATACGTATATCAGTAGGATAGGTGGGGGCCATTGTACCTAGTTGCATAGGCAGAGAATAACTTGGGCCTTCCCCTATATCCAAAGAGAATCGCCGCCCCCGTAATATCAATTTCTTTGGCAATCACCCTCATTGCCCGGGTCAGAAAAGAGTCTAGGGTAGAGCCCTGTGATGGGTTATTAGAAATGTCCTTCTTTTCCTGTAGCTTACCTTTGCCCATGCTACCCCTATGTAGATCCTAGAGTCCAAGAGCAAGGGCCAACAGAATTAGATGGTTAAGGTATATACACTGAATTAGGAGAAAAAGGACTCACCACCAAAGTTCAAGCTGGCGAAAATGAAAATGATTTACCTCTGAACCCATTTCTAATTTTGTCAAAGGAATGAGGCATTCAGTGCTGGTTTTGCCACCAGAGTCTCAAATTGGCCATATGGCTGTATCTGTTGGGGTACAGGGAGTGTACTCAATGTCACAGCTGCATAGCCACAGTGAGTCTCCCACAGCTTAGACTAGGCCCCCTACTGGGAGATACATTTGACAGACCCTGGTCTATGCAGGCTGAGCTGACAGAACCCACATGACACTCATGACATGACATGTAATCAACAACAATTTGTCATTTTGTGTGTATGGCAACCTGCAGGGCAGAGTGGCCCTACAATTTAGCAGAGGCAGATGTTGTTTGAAAGGTCTGTGGCACTTCATACATTGCTCACATGACTCTCAACTGACTTATACAACATGCATACACAGCTCATGTTGTCATGCACATACATGCTGTCTGACATTCAAAACAATCAGTGGGATGTCAGTAGATGGCAGTAATGGCAGTAATTTCTCCTAACCTAGTTATGTGCATCCACCACAAGAAGGATATAGAACCCCAAAAACCTTTCACAAAACAATGTGACTGAACTTAACATTTGGCATGGGACAGCAATACCTGCACGTTGTCCATCCCATTGATGCCACACAGACTGCAACTACAGGCACACAAGTAGTCTAACTGGCACAAATGGACACATTCTAGCCAGTGAGGAGGGAGCGGATGGTGAAGTACATATAAAATTGTGCACATGAGGTACGTATATGCTCCTCTGGTGAGCCATAGAGCAGTTTATACAGGGGTAAGACTTCAGTCACCAGCCTCTCCAGCTCCTCTGGTGAGAAGGCAGGGCCTATTACCTGCTGGACATGGCATAATTGCTCCCAGAGGCGGCACACAGCAGCTCAGGTCATGGAGGTGTTGTTAGCAGCAGTATCAGGAGTCAAGTGAGTGAATCTGCAGAACATGGCGTTCATGTCCACCATGTACGTGGTCGTCACCACTGGCAGACAAAGCCATTGGGCCGCGATTGCCATTGGCAACAACATTAGCCTATGGCTGTGTCCGCAGCAGTTGCAACCGCCTTCCACCATGACAACTTCTGCCGGGGGTCTTATGCGTTTCCTAATGTCTAGTGGAATAGGTCAGGCAGCTGCCATTTCGGCCTCCTGAAATGCTGTATTGGACTTTAGACACTGTCACTCCAGCAAAAAATGATTTTCAACCGCACAAATATGCTTATCCTGTTTTGCCATGTAGGTCCTACTACTCAAACACCATTGTAGTATGTTGCAGGGCACAGATAACATTCAACAGTGGGGCACAGTCCACCACCGCTGATGGTCATTTTGGCAGTCGGGATATCCAGTCACATTTCAAGAGGAAATTCTGTTGCACATCTTTGAGTTTGGTCCATATACATGTTGTGGACAAATGTGTGGAAAACCATGGGGGTCACATATGACTTGTGTTATGTGCAGCTATGATACGTACTGGTTGTCATAGCCATCCATTCAGAAAAACCTTGTCACATGATATGATTGACATGCATCATGTATATTGCTGTGGACACAACAACTAATGTTATAAATCATGTCTTGTCATACATAGGTGCCCAGAGAGAGTGAGGGTGTGACAACCTCCTGTCTACCATCCACTGCCAGACCTTCAGACCATGGAGCAATGCCACATAATATCCAATTGCCACCTGGATAGGCAAACAATAGTGGACTCATGTTGTCAGTTGGAGTCAGATCTGATGCCAGCTATTAGTTATCCAACTAGCATTCCACCGATTGTACAAGTCATGTCAATCTCGCACTTCCTAGCCACAATGTCCTTCCAACATACAGTGGCCCTATCTGCTGGTATGTCCCAACCTATGTTCAGTTTGGTATTGAAGGATGTCCTCTCAGCAGTGTTGAAACACCTTGACATCTATATCCGGTTCCCCTGACATGAGGATTTAGCTCATGTGAAGGCTGACTTTTAAGGTTTTGAATGCATCCCACATGTGGTACACATGTTGGCTTGGCCCAACTGCAGGCCAAAGAACAAGTATATCACAACAGAAAGAACGTTCATATCATCAATGTTCAAGTTTTCTGTTTGGCGGATCTCCACATTTCATGTCTGTGCCCGTTATCAGGGTTCAGCCTGTGACTCCTTCATAATGCAGAACATTACCATACCCCAGCTGATGTCACAACTGTACCCAGAGAGGGCCTGGCTGGTTGGTAAGTCACATCTGTTATGTTTATGCGTGTGCAATGTCTGGTGCTACAGTCATGAAGTGAGTGACTCATTGTTGCACATAAGTCCCTTACTGAACAGGAGACTCTGCATATCCAATACCTCCTTGGTTGTTGATGCCACTAAGGAATCCAACTACGTCAGTAAAAGTCCACTTCAATGAGATCCATGGAAGAAAACAGTGGGTAGTGGAGTGGGCTTTTGGGCTCCTAAAGGCCAAATTTAGGAGTCTGGACAGGACTAGTGTATCCCTCCTCTGTTCACCTGAAATGTGTGTCAGATCATTGTGGCATGCTGCATGCTCCACAACATCACACTGCAAATGGATATCCTGTACATCCCAGAGGAGGGGGAGCCTGCAGTGCCACTGGGTGAGAATCATAAAAAGTGAGGATGGCAGTGGTGAAGAGGAAGGAGCTGACTTGTGAGAAGTTCTCATAAACAGCTACTTTTCATGAGTGTAAGTATGTCATGTGTTGTAAGACTGTGACTGTAAAAGGACCTGCAGTTGTGAGAATGTGACGAGTTGAGGGTTTTAGCAACAACTAGGGAGCTGGTACTCTGCAATATTCAGCCAAAGGCTGCTTAAAGCGTTATCCTTTGACATATTCCTACCTTGATGATGTTGCTTTGTTTGTGTCGGTTTCATTGAAGTGTCATTATATTTCCAGTTTGTGCTATGTGATTTGTGTAATAGGTATGTTTTCAAGACTATACTAATTGTTTTGTCTTTGTACAGGTGCTTTCAGCATGACATCCTCAAGTGGGCATTTCAGAGTTGTGACACTGGCAGCTATCTGATGTTCTGACATACAAAGTGGACATGGGTTGTTCAAGGCATTGTATGTCACAGATTTGGGGTATATGTGACCTGTGCCAAGGCAATTTGCACAGTGTTTGTGTGGAAGGTCAGAAGTGCACATTTGACTTGTTTTGTGTGCTGTGTTGTGGTCAGTTGATAGTGAATGTATCTGCTGCCAATATAATTCTTGCAATACATCTTGAGGCCTTGGGGATCCTTGTTTTGCACACTGGGTAAGGTGTCCTTTCTGTCCTTAATAGGTTTATCTTGGATTAGATGGTTGGGACGGAACTAGGTTGCCAGACACATCTCAGAGGTGAGCATGATCTGTATCTTGGTCGCTCCCAGATGAGAATACTTCATTTGAGAGTTAGCAGGCAAGAGTACTTGGACAAGTGACCCCACTGGTCTGGGGTTTGGAGTTACTGCAACAGTGCCTCCTTGGAGATTAAGTCAGGTCACTTTCTCTACTACACACACTTGACAAATGGTATCCTCCCAGGTGAGTAAACTTCAATTAAGAGTTGCCAAACAGGGGTCTTTTGATAAATGCATCAATCAATCAATCAAAAAAAGTTATATAGCGCGCTACTCACCCGTGAGGGTCTCAAGGCGCTTGGGGGAGGTCAAAGGGGGCAGGGAGGGTCACTGTTTGAACAACCATGTCTTGAGGTACTGTCTGAAGAGCAGGAGGTTTTTGTTTTTGCGAAGGATGGTGGGGAGGGAGTTCCAGGTTTTGGGGGCGAGGTAGGAGAAGGACCTGCCTCCTGTGGTGGTGCGTTGGATGCAGGAGACTGTGGCTAGGGCGAGGTCGGATGACCGGAGGTTGCGTGTGGGAGTGTGGAAGTTCACACTTTCGTTGAGGTAGGTTGGGCCGGTGTTGTGGAGGGATTTGTGTGCGTGGATGAGGATCTTGAATGTGATTCTCTTGTATATGGGGAGCCAGTGAAGGCATTTGAAGTGTGGTGAGATTCGTTCGTGGCGGGGGAGGCCAAGGACGAGGCGTGCAGCTGTGTTCAGGATTCTCTGGAGTTTGCGTTTGAGTTTGAGTGTGGTGCCGGTGTAGAGGGTGTTACCGTAGTCTAGTCTGCTGCTGATGAGTGCATGGGTGACTGTCTTCCTGGTCTCTGGGGGAATCCATTTGAAGGATTTTTTTAGAGTGTGGAGTGTGTGGAAGCAAGAGGAGGTTAGAGCATTGATTTGCTGTGTCATGGAGATGGAGGGGTCCAGGATGATGCTGAGGTTGCATGCGTGGTTTGCGGGGTGGGTGCGGGGCCTAGGGCAGTGGGCCACCAGGAGTCGTCCCATGTGGTTTTGTTGGGGCTGAAGATGATGATCTCGATTTTGTTGGAGTCAAGCTTGAGGTGGTTAGTTGTCACCCAGTTGGCGGTGTCGAGGAGAGCAGCGTGTAGGTTGGTTTTGGCGGTGGTGGGGTTGCAGGTGAGGGAGAGGATGAGTTGGGTGTCATCTGCGTAGGAGAGGATAGTGATTCTGTGTGATCGGAGGATGTTGGCTAGGGGGATCATGTAAATGTTGAAGAGTGTGGGGCTGAGGGAGGACCCTTGGGGGAACTCCGCAGATGATCTTGATAGCGGTGGAGTGGAAAGGTGGAAGGCAAACTCTCTGGGTCCGGTCAGTGAGGAAGAAGGTGAGCCAGTCTAAGGCTTTGTGGCGAATTCCTATGATGTGGAGGGGTGTACAGAGTGTGTAGTGGCAGACGGTGTCAAAGGCTGCGGAGAGGTCTAGGAGGATGAGTGCGACGGTCTTGCCGTTGTCGACTTTGGTCCTGATGTCGTCAGTGCATGCGATGAGAGCGGTTTCCGTGTTGTGGTTCTTGCGGAACCCTGATTGTGAGGGGTCAAGAGTGTTGTTTTCTTCGAGGAAGGTGGATAGGCGGGCGTTGACTAGTTTCTCGGCAACCTTGGCGGGGAAAGGGAGGAGGGAGATGGGGCGATAGTTGGAAAGGATCTCAGGGTCGGCTTTGTTTTTTTTTAGGAGAGCTGTGATTTCTGTGTGCTTCCAGGTGTCTGGGTTGGTGGCGGAGTAGAAAGAGGAATTGATTATGTCGCGGAATATGGGGGCAATGGTTGGGCTGGCTTTGTTGTAGATGCGATGTGGACAGGGGTTGGAGAGGGATCTGGAGTGGATGGAGTTCATGGTTTTTTTGGTTTCTTCATGTGTGGTGGGGGCCCAGGTGGTGAGTGTGGTGGGGGGGTCATGAGTGGGGGTTGAGTTGGGTGAGTGAGGGGTGTGTGTGGTGGGTGTGTGTGTTATGAAGCTGTTGTGGATGTCCAGGATTTTGTGGTGGAAGTGGTTGGAGAGGGCGTCACATAGGGGCTGTGTGGGTGAGGGGTCTATGTTGCTGGCTTTGGGTTTGACAAGTTCATTAATGATGGTGAAGAGTTCTTTGCTGTTTTGAGAGTTGTTGTCAAGGTGTGTCTTGTAGTGATCTCTTTTGGCGGTGCGTATGAGTTGGTGATGGGTGCAAATGGTGGTTTTAAGGGTGGAGAAGTTGGTTGTAGAGGGTTCTAGTCGCCATATTTTCTTAGCTTGGCAGCATTTGCTCTTGGAGTCTTGGAGTTTGGGGGTGAACCATGGGGCGTTCTTGATGTTGTGGGTGGCAATGTGTTTTCTGAGGGGGGCTAGTGTGTCTGCACTGGTGGTGATCCATTTAGAGAGGTTGTGTGCTCCTGTGTTGGGGTCGTTGGTGTGGGGGGGGTTGTGAGCCAGTTGGGAGATCAGGCGTTCTATGGGGATCTTGTCCCACATGCGGTAGGGTGTGGTGTGTTGATGGTGGTGTGTGGGGGGTTTGGTGAAGGAGAAGTGGACGCAGTGGTGGTCAGTCCAGAGGAGTTCGGTGGTGTGGGTGTAGGCTATGTGTTGGCTTGAGGTGAAAATTGCATCAAGCGTGTGTCCTGCTGAGTGGGTGGGTGAGGTGACCAGTTGTTTGAGTCCGAGGTTGGTGAGGCTGTCTATGAGGGAGGTAGAGTTGTGGTCTTGTAGGTTTTCCAAGTGAAAGTTTAAATCACCGAGGAGGATGTAGTCTTTGGAGGTGAGGGCGTGCGAGCTGATGGTGTCGGCGATGGTGTCGCAGAAGGCGGGGCGTGGTCCTGGTGGTCTGTAAATTAATGTACCTCTGAAGGTGGAGTTGTTAATGTGGATCAGGAAGTGCATGTGTTCCGTGTTGTTGATAGTGTCTTGGGAGCTGGTGGTGACTTTGATGGTGTCCCTCTGTAGGATAGCGAAACACCACCTGGCCTGTTGAGGCGGTCTTTGCGTGGGAGTTTGTATCCCTTGGGGGTGGCGATTGCTATGTCGGGTTCCGAGGAGGGGAAGGCGATGTCAGGTGAGTGTGATGTGATGAGGTCCCAGAGTTCTATGGCATGTTTGTGAAGGGAGCGGGTGTTGAGGAGCAGGCAGTTGAGGTGGTTGTAGTGGGTGGTATTGGTTTCGTGCATGAGGGTGTTGTTGCGGGGTGTGTTCTAGTTGTGGGCTGGTGTGCGGCGGGGCTGGTTGGTGGGGGTGGGGGCAGAGCAGGTGAGTATTGCGTTGGGGGTGTTGTGTTTGTTGTCAGGGGGGTCGCAATGGTTGGTGTGTGGTGTGGGGGATGAGGAGCAGGAGAAATGATAGGTGTGGCAGGTGAAGGGGCCATGAGTGTGTGTGGGGCTGGAAAGGGTGCAGATGGGGCGAGGGCCTGGATTGATTGAGTGGAGGGCAAGGGGGAGTAGGTTTGTCTGAGAGGGCCAGGGAGACTGGCGCTGGGCGCGGTCTTGGCGCGGACGGGTGCAGACGGGCTTGCCTTTGGTGCACCTTCGGCGCGCCAGCAGTGCAACCGCGCTGCGGCTGCCATAAATGGGGGGAGGGTGGGAATGGCAGCTGGGAGGAAGGAGGGCTGGATGAATGGGAAGGCTGGGGGTGGGGCCGCAGGGGATGGCAGCAGCGGGAAAAATTTAAAGAGAAATGGACGGTGAGGAGGAGGGGGGAGGCGGGAAGGGCCGCGGGGGCGTAGCGGCTGGGGAATGCAAAGGTAGAGGAACGGACAGAGAGGATGACGGGGGAGGCGGGGGGGACCACGGGGGCACAGCGGCTGGGGAATGCAAGAGGAACAGACGGTGAGGGTTGCTCCTTGTTACCGCACCGCGGCTGCCATAAATGGGGGGGAGCATGGGTTTGGCAGCTGGGAGGTGGGAGGTGGGAGGGCTGGGCGAATGGGAAGGCTGGGGGGTGGGGCCACAGGGGATGGCAGCGCTGGGAAAAATTTAAAGAGAAACAGACGGTGAGGAGGAGGGGGAGGGGGGAGGCGGGAGGGGCCGCGGGGGCGCAGTGGCTGGGGAATGCAAAGGAAGAGGAACGGACGGTGAGGAGGAGGGGGGAGGCGGGAGGGGATGCGGGGGCGCAGCTGCTGAGGAATGCAAAGAAAGAGGAATGGACGGTGAGGAGGTGCCGCGGGGCGACGGAGCGGGGAGCAACCTGCCTGCTGAAGCAGGGTCATGGGTTTCTCCTCGTTACCGCGCTGCGGCTGCCATAAATGGGGGGGAGGTTGGGAGTGTCAGCTGGGAGGAGGGATGGCTGGGCGAATGGGAAGGCTGGGGGAGTGGGGCCGCAGGGGATGGCAGCGGTGGGAAAAAAAGAGAAACGGATGGTGAGGAGGAGGGGGGAGGCGGGAGGGGCCGTGGGGGCGCAGCGGCTGGGGAATGCAAAGGAAGAGGAACGGACGGTGAGGAGGAGGGGGGAGGCGGGAGGGGCCGCAGGGGCGCAGCGGCTGGGGAATGCAAGAGGAACAGACAGTGAGGAGGTGGCGCGGGCGGCTGAGCGGGCAGTGACCTGCCTGCTGAAGCAGGGTCAAAGGTTGTTCAATGAACAATATTCTGGTGTTTTGAGTTGCTGTAACAGTGAGTCCTGTGAGTTGTAGTCAGGTTATTCCATGTAGTTCACACACATTTCCAATGTTCTCTGCCCGGGTGAGTATACTTCATTTGTGAGTTGACAAACAGATGTATGTGGGCAAGTGACCACTGTGCTGGTGTTTAGAGTTCCAGAAACAGGACTTGCTGGGAGTTGGAGTCAAGTCAGTCCCTGTACTGCAAACACTATGGCCCTCATTACAACCCTGGTGGTCTGTGATGAAGCGGTGGCAATACCGCCAACAGGCTGGCGGTAAATAATATGGAATTATGACCACGGCGGAAACCGCTCACACAGACAACCACTTTAACACACCGACCACCACGGCGGTAGCAACAAGCACCACATCGATAACCGCCAACAGCCAGGCAGAAGACAATGTATCGCCCACACTATTATGACACACCTATCTGCCACCTTTTCCGGGGCGATACCAACTACATCAAAAGCACGGTGGAAACAGTGCACAGAAGGGAAATGACTCACCCCTGGAGACTTAAGGAAGAACCATGCCGCCATGGAGCCCAAGTTGCAGGTGTTCCCCATGCTCATCTATCTCCTTCTTCACCATGAATACCAATGCCAGCAAAGATGACCACGGTGAGTACTGCCGCCTAGCACACTTGGGAGGGGGAGGAAAAAGAGAGTGACACACACACGCAACATGCAACACTCCCACCCCCAATACCATGCACACCAACAGATACAGTAACATTACATATCCACTCCGTATCCCTCAGAAATAATGCAAGGACACAAGGAATTGATTAAAGTGAGTGTAATAGGATACAATCCTAGAAATACGTCCTTCAAAATCAAAACAGTATATCCAAATGGAGGGACACTGCCCAGTCCACAATGTCTGTGGGCCACAAGGCCACATCACATAGGCCAAGGCCCCACTTGACTCCTGCCACAACACAGAGAGAACACTGCAGGGGCATCAGGTCGAAATACACAGGCACCTCCGGGGGATGGGGAATGGGGGGACACCTCAGCCGGAAGATGGAACAATACCACAGGTCCTGGAGGGGGCTACATGCCCTGTGCGATGTCCTGGGGAGTGCAAAGCAACAGTCTCTCAAGTGGGTGGTCTGCCCACTGCTTGGTTCGGGGGAGTGCAAGGCCACAGTCTCTCAAGTGGGTGGTCTGCCCACTGCTTGGTCCTGGGGAGTGTAAGGCCACAGTCTCCCAAGTGGGTGGTCTGCCCATTACTTGGTCCTGGGGAGTGCAAGGCCACAGTCTCTCAAGTGGGTGGTCTGCCCACTGCTTGGTCCTGGGGAGTGCAAGGCCACAGTCTCTCAACTGGATGGCTTCAACACTGGTTCTGGAGTGGGCTTTGTGCCCAGTGTGCTTCATCCTGGCAAGGATGGGGTGAGTGGATGCCTTCTTCCACCGGTTCTGGAGGGGGCTTTGTGCCCTGTGATGCAGCACATGGGGAGTGCAAGGTCACAGTCTCTCACCTGGGTGTCACACCCACAGGATTTGCATGGGCCAGGACGCACTACAGTCCATGGAGGCAGGACTACACACTGCCTGCCGGAGGTGACAGCTGCTCAGTGGTGGCAGTGGTGGGGCTGGTGTCAGGGATGCCATTGGTGGGGGAAGTCTAAAGCCTGTCCCCTGCCACCTCAGATGGCTGAACACTGGGGCTGCTGCTGCTGGAACAGCTGCAGGCAGTGATGCTGGTGGCGGTGCTGGTGGCAGTGCTGGTGTCGGGTATGCCCATGGTGGAGGGAGGCTCCAGCCCATCCCCTGCAGCCTCGGATGGCTGCCCACTGGGGCTGCTGCTGCTGGCACTGCTGCAGGCAGTGATGCTGGTGGCGGTGCTGGGGTCGGGAATGCCCGTGGTGGGGGGAGGCTCCAGCCCATCCCCTGCAGCCTCGGATGGCTGAACCGCCATGGTTGGTGGTGGGGGCTCTGATTCAGTCCCTGCACCAGGCCCCCTGACCTTCCTGCCTGCAGGGGTAGGCCCCTTGCCCTTCCCAGCTTGTGGTGCCTCCCTGCCCTTGACCTTCACAGCTGGTGGTGCCTCCTTGCCCTTCACAACTGGTGGTGCCTCCTTGCCTTGCCCCTCACAGCTGGTGGTGCGTCCTTGCCCTTGCCCTTCCCAGCTTGTGGTGCCTCCATGTCCTTCCCTTTGGCAGCTGGTGGTGCCTCCTTGCCCTTCACAGCTGGTGGTGCATCTTTGCCCTTGCCCTTGCCCTTGCCCTTCCCAGCTTGTGGTGCCTCCTTGTCCTTCCCTTTGGCAGCAAGTGGTGCTTCCTTGCCCTTGCCCTTTACAGCTGGTGGTGCCTTCTTGTCTTTCCCTTTGGTAGCTGGTGCTGGCACACTGTCAGTGGTTATTCCTGGTTCCTTAGAGCCTCTCCTACCTGCAGTAGCTGCTGACACTACTGCGGCTGTGGACTGAATGGCTGAGGTGCTAGCCTGGGTTCTGACCACCCTGGCACGACGTGAAGGATGGGGGGAGGGGTAGGGAAGAGGTCAACAGCGGAGAGGAAAAGCTTCTTGGGGACACTGGGGTAGGAAGAGGGTGAAGGTCTGGGAGTGGAGGAAGAGGGAGTGGTTGTAGGAGGTGTCAGTCTGCTGTGTTTGGGTGCAGGTGCATGGGCTGGATGCTGTTGTGAGGTGGATGGCTGATGGGTGTCTGAGTGGTTGCATTTGTGTACTTTGGGAGGAGTGGGCACAGACACAGTGGGAGAGGACACAGCAGACGTGTGCATGGATGTGGGGGTGGTGACTGCCTGTGAGGGGTGTGTAGTGATAGGCATGATGGTGATGGAGGTCGAAGATGAGGATGTAGTGCATGCAGGTGTGAGTGGAGACGCTACTGGGAGGGTGGTGGACCACAAGGAGGAGGGTGACACATCCCCTTACGCACAGACATTGCCCACCATACCTGCAGCATGATGCCCAGGGCCCTTCCACCCCCACCCCACTTACACAAGGCCCTCATACACAGCACTCCATGCATTCATGCCCCATGCATCGGGCTCACAGTGTACTCATCTGTTGGTCTGGAGGCCCATACAGCTTTAGGTACTGGGGTAGGACTCCATCCACCAGTCTCTCCAACTCCGAAGCGGTGAAGGCAGGGGCCCTTTCCCCAGTGACTCGATCCATGGTTTGTTCCAGACACAAGTCACAGCAGCACTTGCAGTGTAGGTCCTATCCTGTTGAAGGTCAGGTAACAAGTAAGAGAACAGATAGAAAATGGCGGTCACGTCCGCGGCAGTGCATACCGTCACCGCCGGCATACATCACCATTGGCCACTGTCCCCCATAGGGCCCATAGATAACCAATGAGGAGTTTCACGGCGGTACTCAACTGCCTCCCACAACGGCACACAATGTCAGAGGCATGACCTCATTTCCACCTGTCCATCCCCACAGGACCGGCGTACGCCATTTCGGGGGGGGGGGCAGGCCATGGCACCTAACTGCATCACAGTACATATAGGCACCATTTGGGCCTATCCAACAACATACTGTTTCAGTCACAACATGCAATGAAGTGTAGAGTTTGGAAATGTGGAATACTGACCAGGTGCTCATCGCTCTGCCCCCTAGATTGCAACCGCTGTGGATGAATAGGAGATAGAAACATCCCCTGTGTATAGACCCCTGGTGGACTTGGCAACAATGGAGGACAGGCACATTATCCTCACCTATTGACTTGACAGAGCCACAATTCAAGAGCTGTGTGCCCAATTGGAGCCAGACCTGATATCTGCTATCCTACACCCCACTGGGATACCCCCTCTTGTGCAGGGGCTATCTGTGCTCCATTTCATGGCAACTGGTTCTTTCCAAGTGACAGTGAGTTTGGCAGCAGGAATGTCACAGCCAATGTTCTCAATAGAGCTAACCAGAGTGTTGTGTGCATGATGAAACACATGCGCAGCTACATTGTTTTGCCCCAGGTGGAGGATTTGGCCACAATGAAAGCTGACTACTATGCAATGGGACAAATCCCCAACATTATTGGGGCAATTGATGATACACATATTGCCTTTGTCTTCCCCCGGAGAAATGAACAGGCGTTCAGAAATCGAAAGAGCTTTCACTCAATGATTGTTCAGATAGTGTGCCTGGCGGATCAGTGCATCTCCCATGTCAATGCAAAGTATCAAGGCTCTGTGCATAATGCCTATATCCTGAGAAATAGCAGCATACTCTATGTGATGGCTCAACTCCATAGACACCGGGTGTGGCTAATAGGTGAGCCCATGATTCCCACCCAGTATATGTTGGTGTATGGATATGGGGTTGGCCCTAAGGGTTAGTGTGTGTCTAACTGTTATCCCTCGATATTTGCAGGTGACTCTGTTTACCCCAGCCTCTCATGGCTACTGACCCCAGTGAAGAATCCCAGAACAAAGGCAGAGGAACGTTACAATGAGGCACATGGGTGAACAAGAAGAGAGAGGACATTCGGCCTCCTGAAGGCCAGGTTTCAGTGCTTCCATCTAACAGGTGGTTCCCTGTGCTACTCACCCAAGAAGGTCTTCCAGATCATCGTGGCATGTTGTATGTTGCACAACCTTGCCTTACGTTGCCAGATGCCTTTTATGCAAGAGGATGAGGCTGGAGAAAGGCGTGTGGCAGCAGTGGTCCCTGTCAACAGTGACGAAGCGGAGGCAGAGGATGAGGATGAGGACAACAGAACATCAATGATACAACAGTACTTCCAGTGATACACAGGTAAGACACTGTAACTTCACCTTCCATTGACAGTTATGTGTTGGATATTGTCATTGGCAGGCTGAATTTCCCACTAGTATGTCCACTTACTGTACCCTTTGGCATGTCTATTTTTAGATATCTGTGCCCCACTCTGGCTACTGGTGTGTTGGCTGCAGCCAACTACAGGTCATACCTATGTATACATTACTGTACAGTTGCATTGCAATGTTTACAGCTTGTTAAACAAATACATAGTTCATTCAATTGACAGACTCCATACTTGTATTTTTTTACAAGGGTGTTTATGTATGTGCTAATAAGTGGAGAGGGTATTGCAATGGGCTGGGATGGTGGTGGAGGAGAGTCCAGGGTAAAGTTCCAGTCTATTTGTATCCCAAGTGCACTGTCCAAGAGGGCATAGGAAGTGGAGCAAGGGCAGTTCAAGGTGGACAGGGTGACAGAGTGGGTCACAAGGGTGACATTCAGGAGAGTCTTATTTCCTGGCTGGGGTCTTGGCAATATACTCTGGCTTCTGCCAGGATCGCAGGGACCGCTTGCAGGGTGGTTCTCCTTCTGCAGGGGGAGAGGTGCTGATGGCCTGTTGTTCCTGTGTCGGGCCTCCTGTCCACTACCGTCAGCGAGGTGGAAGGCTGTTCATTGGTTTGGATAGTGTCGGGGATCCGTTGGTGTGCCACTGCCTCCCTCATGGTGTTGGCCATGTATGCCAACACTCCTGCAGTGGTGACCAGGGTGGTGTGGATGTCCCTCATGTCCTCCCTGATCCCAGGTATTGTCCGTCCTACAGTCGCTGGGTCTCCTGCAACTTGGACAGTATCTGGTCCATCATCTACAGGGAATGGTGGTATGCTCCCAGGATGTTGGTGAGTGCCTCATGGAGAGTCGGTTCCCTGGGCCTGTCCTCCCCCTGTCACACAGCAGTCTTCCCAGTTTCCCTGTTGTCCTGTGCCTCTGTCCCCTGGACCGTGTGCCCACTGCCACTAACCCCAGGTCCCTGATCATCCTGTATTTGTGGGGTGGCCTGGGGTCCCTGTAGTGGTGGGCACACTGCTGATTGAAGTGTCCTGGTTACAGTGGTATGGGCCCGCTGGGTGGGTGCTGTGCTGGTGCTTCCTGAAGGGGGAGGCTCTGTGGTTGTCTGTGACTGTGCCTGGGTAACCGACTGTCCGGAGGTCCCTGATGGACCAGGTTGGTCATCCTGATCCCAGCGTGCAGAGCTGCTGTCATCAATGCGGGCCTCTTCTGGGGGGGGGGACTGGATGTTGTTGGCACCTCCTCTCCTGTGACGTTGTGTGGGGGACCTGTGGGGATGTAAATGCAGTGTTTTTGTTTCTGCGTGTGCCATCTTGTGCATGGGTGTGTTGCCCTCTATGGTTGTTATTGCCCTGGCAGCTTAGGCTTGTGTGAGTGGTGATTTGGTGGACTAAGTGATTGTCTCAAGTGTGCATGCTTTGTTGATGGGTGTCCATGCAGGTCTTTGATGGGTATCCATGCATTGGTGTTGCATGCAGGGCTTGGTTGTGGGAAGGGTGCGTTGTGATGGTGGGGTGTGTGGGAGGTGCTGGAGTGATGGGAGTGAGGGTGGGGGTGGGGTACGTGATGGCATGCAGGTAGGGGGTGAATGTAGTAAAGATTTGACTTACCAGCATCCAGTCCTCCTTCTCCTCCTGCCAGGCCCTCAGGATGCAGTATTGCCAAGACTTGCTCCTCCCATGTTGTTAGTTGTGGGGAGGAGGTGGGGGTCCACCACCAGTCCTCTGTAATGCTATCTTGTGTCTTGCTACCATGGAACGTACCTTTCCCCATAGGTCGTTCCACCTCTTCCTGATGTCATCACTTGGTCTTGTGTGCTGTCCCATGGCGTTGACCCTGTCCACAATCCTCGACCATAGCGCCATCTTCCTGGCAATGGATGTCTGCTGCACCTGTGATCCGAATAGCTGTGGCTCTACCTGGATGATTTCCTCCACCATGACCCATAGCTCCTCATCTGAGAACCTGGGGTGTTTTTGTGGTGCCATGGGTGTAGTGTGTGTGGTGTGTGTGAGGGTGTGTGGGGTGATGTGTTGGGGTGTATGCTGTAAGGTACGTGGATTGTGTATAGGTGACGGTGTTTTGTGGCTCTGGTTCTGTGGGTGCTGATGGTCTGTCTCTCTCAGTTGGCAACATTTTTGAGTCATAAGGGGTTGTGGGTAGTGTGTGTGTTTTATAGTGTTGTGGGTGTTGTGTGTGTATGTCAGGTGTGTGTAGTTTGAATTGTCCAATGTGGTGTAGTTTTGTATATGTGTGTATATTTTGAGCGCAGCGGTACGTACCGCCAATGGTTTAGCACCATTGAATGTCTGCTGCGGTGACTCGTGCGTTATAAGGGCTTGGGATGCGTCAATTTCACTCACGAGCGAGACCTTGAGTCATTTCTCCTTTAGTCAGGTCGGCGTGGGTTGCTTCTTCTCTTTGCAGGAGAGCGATGCGTCGATCCGGTCAGCACTCTTGGGCACGGTCTGGCCTTGCGTAGTTTTTACACGCCCAGCGGTGTTTGCATCGGAAATCCAGCCGCACGATGATCCAAAAACCACACAGCACGGGTTGCGATCTCACCAGCCTCTGTCAGCATTGCTGTGCGTCTTTTCTCCAGCCTCAGGCATTGATCTTTGGGTTGCATTGCAGGCGAGCGTCGATTCTCAGCTTCAAAGCCAGTGGTACATCGATTTTTCAGCTCCAGATCAGAGTTGCATTGATCTTTTCCCCGCACAGAGGTCTGTGTGTGGATTTCTCAGTCTTGGGCTGCCAGCTTCTGTTTTTAGGGTCCCAGGAACTGGATTGGCACCACTTGGCAGAGTAGGAGTCTCTCCAGAGACTCCAGGTGCTGGCAGAGAGAAGTCTTTGCTGTCCCTGAGACTTCAAACAACAGGAGGCAAGCTCTAAATCAAGCCCTTGGAGATCTTCACAAGAAGGAAAGCAACACAAAGTCCAGTCTTTGTCCTCTAGCACAGGCAGAAGCAGCAACTGCAGGATAGCTCCACAAAGCACAGTCACAGGCAGGGCAGCTCTTCTTCCTCAGCTCTTCAGCTCTTCTCCTGGCAGAGGTTCTTCTTGGTTTCCAGAAGTGTTCTAAAGTCTGTGGTTTTGGGTGCCCTTCTTATACCCATTTTCTCCTTTGAAGTAGGCCTACTTCAAAGCAAAGTCTCTCTTGTTTGTGAAATCCTGCCTTGCCCAGGGCAGGCCCCAGATACTCACCAGGGGGTTGGAAACTGCATTGTGTGAGGGCAGGCACAGTCCTTTCAGGTGTAAGTGACTACTCCTCCCTTTCCTCCTAGCAAAGATGGCTCATCAGGAAATGCAGACTACACCCCAGCTCCCTTTGTGTCACTGTCTAGTGAGAGGTGCAACCAGCCCAACTGTCAAACTGATCCAGACAGGGAATCCACAAACAGGCAGAGTCACAGAAATGGTTTAAGCATGAAAATGCTCACTTTCTAAAAGTGACATTTTCAAACACACAATCTCAAAATCAACTTCACTAAAAGATGTATATTTAAATTGTGAGGTCAGAGACCACAAACTCCACATGTCTATCCGCTCCCAAAGGGAATCTACACTTTAATCATATTTAAAGGTAGCCCCCATGTTAACCTATGAGAGGCATAGGCCTTGCAACAGTGACATTTTTTTTTGCAATATTTCACTGTCAGGACATATAAAACACAATACTATGGCCCTCATTACAACCCTGGCGGTCGGTGATAAAGAGGCGGTAATACCGCCAACAGGCCAGCGGTAAAAAAAAATGGAATCACGACCATTGCGGAAACCACCAACACAGATAGCCACTTTAACACTCCGAACGCCACGGCGGTACAAACAAACACCGTGGCGGTAACCGCCAACAGTCAGGCGGAAGACAAGGTTCCACCCACTGTATTACAAGACACCAATCCACCAGCTTTTCCGGGGCGGTACCAACACCATCAAAAGCACAGCAGATACAGTCTGTGGAACGGAAACCACTCACCTCTCGACACCCAACGAGGAACCAGGATGCCATGGAGCCCGAGTTACAGGTGTTACCAATGTTGGTTCACCTCCTCTTCTACCAGGAACATGAAAGACGGAGGCGACGACCACTGTGAGTACTGCACCTAGCACACAGGGGAGAGGGGGACGAAAAAGAGAGTGACACACACATGCGACACGCAACACGCAACAACCCCCTTCCCACCCACAACAACAGACACACAGACACATCCTAACACATCACAGATACACCCCGTCACCCCCTGGAAGAACGCAAGGACCAAACGAAATGATTGTAACAAGTGTAATCATTGAGAATCCAGATAGGCCAAGATAACTTTAAAATATCAGTATAAACAAATATTTACAGCAAGTCCACAAGTCCGTATAGTTTTCCATTTCCTGTCCGTGGACGAGTGGTCCCAAAAAGAATGGGCGAAGCCACACATGACACCTGCCTCAAAACGGAGACAACACAGCAGGGGCATTAGTTCGAAAAAACACAGGCACTTCAGGGGGAATGGGAGTGGGGGGCACCTCAGCCGGATAACGGCACGACGCCACTGCTCCACGAGGGGGCTCCGAGCCCACTGCTTGCTCCTGGGAGTGCAAAGCCACAGTCTCTCTAGTCTCTCAAGTGGGTGGTTTGCCCACTGCTTGCTCCTGGGGAGTGCAAAGCCACAGTCTCTCAAGTCTCTCAAGTGATTGGTTTGCCCACTGCTTTGTCCTGGGGAGTGAAAAGCCACAGTCTCTCAAGTCTCTCAAGTGGGTGGTTTGCCCACTGCTTGGTCCTGGTGAGTGCAAAGCCACAGTCTCTCTAGTCTCTCAGGTGGGTGGTTTGCCCACTGCCTGGTCCTGGGGAGTGCAAAGTCACAGTCTCTCAAGTCTCTCAAGTGGGTGATTTGCCCACTGCTTGGTCCTGGGGGGTGCAAAGCGACAGCCTCTCTAGCGGATGCTTTTCTCCACTGGTTCTGATGGGGGCATGGTGCCCAGAGTGCTTCATCCTGCCAAGGACTGGGGTAGTGGATGCTTTACTCCACTGGTTCTGGAGGGGGCTTTGTGCCCAGAGTGCTTCATCCTGCCAAGGACTGGGGTAGTGGATGCTTTTCTCCACTGGTTCTGGAGGGGGCTTTGTGCCCAGAGTGCTTCATCCTGCCAAGGACTGGGGTAGTGGATGCTTTTCTCCACCGGTTCTGGAGGGGGCATGGTGCCCAGAGTGCTTCATCCTGCCAAGGACTGGGGTAGTGGATGCTTTTCTCCATTGGTTCTGGAGGGGGCTTTGTGCCCAAAGTGCTTCATCCTGCCAAGGACTGGGGTAGTGGATGCTTTTCTCCACTGGTTCTGGAAGGGGCATGGTGCCCAGAGTGCTTCATCCTGCCAAAGACTGGGGTAGTGGATGCTTTTCTCCACTGGTTCTGGAGGTGGCATGGTGCCCAGAGTGCGTCATCCTACCAAAGACTGGGGTAGTGGATGCTTTTCTCTACTGGTTCTGGAGGGGGCATGGTGCCCAGTGATACTGCACCTGGGGTGTGGCAGTTCCTATTCCCTCACCTGGGTGTCTGAGCCACAAGATTTTCAGGGAACAGGTAGCATGATACTCCATGGAGGCAGAGACACACCCCACCCTGCGGCGACTTAGCCTGCCAACTGCTGGTAGTGCCAGTGCTGGTTGTGGTGCCTCATGTAGTGTGTGCAGGGTCCAGGATGTCTCCTGCAGTCTCGGAAGGGTGCCCACTGGGGATGCTGCTGATGTCCACTGTGGTTGCACTGGCTGGGCACCTCACGGGGCAGGTGGCGGTGGCTGCGGCAGTGTCTGTAGCGGAGATGCTGCCGGTGGTGCAGGTGTCAGCACCTGTGGAGGGAGGCACCAGGCCGTCTTCTGTAGTCTTGAAAGGGTGCCCACTGGGGATGCTGCTGATGTCCGCTGTGGTGGTACTGGCTGGGCACCTCACGGGGCAGGTAGCGGTGGCTGCGGCGGTGTCTGCAGCAGAGATGCTGGCGGTGGTGCAGGTGTCAGCACCTGTAGAGGGAGACACCAGGCCTTCTCCTGCAATCTCGGAAGGGTGCCCACTGGGGATGATGCTGGGGACTGTAGTAGAGTCAGCAGACGTGCAGGTGGTGGTGCAGGTGGCGGTCGTTGCAGCGGTGGCCACCGCCGTACAGGTTGCTCTTCTGTCTTGCAGAAGGGGTGACACCAGTCCCTCACCCGGAGGCTCCGTGCCCTGAGCTGACTTCCCTTTGCCCTTGTGTCCCTTCCCCACCTTGGAAGTTGCTGCTGGGACCTTGGCACTGTCCTCTGGTTCTGGAAGAGGCCTTGATGGGTGGTTGGTGCAGATTTTCCCTTCGGAATGTTGCCCCTTCTTCACCTTGGCAGGTGGCGGAATAGGGTGGTCCTTGGCCTCACTAGGTGGCACACTGGCAGCCCTGATGGGTGCCGCCTTTGTTTTTCCCAGACTTCCAGGGACCACAGTGCTCGAGGATTTTGTGGCGGAGGTTCTAGGCTGGGATCTGGACATCCTGGCCCTAGGGGAAGGATGGGTGGGGAGGTGTAGAGAAGAGGTCAATGGAAGCTAGGAAAAGTTTCTGAGACACACTGGGATGGCAAGATGTAGGGGGTTTGGGAGTGGAGGAAGAGGTAGTGGTTGTAGAAGGTGTACGTCTGCTGAGTTTGGTTGAAGGTGCATGGGCTGGAGGCTGTTGTGAGGTGGATGGCTGTTGAGTGGGGGTGTGCCTGCATTTGTGTAATTTGGGAGGAGGGCTCACAGACACACTGGGAGAGGACACAGGGGGCGTGTACATGGTAGTGGGGGTAGTGATTGCACATGAGCGGTGTGTGGTGATGGGCATGCTGGTGATGGAGGTAGTGGCTGAAGATGTAGTGCATTCAGGTGTGAGTGGAGACGAGACAGGGAGGGAGGGGTAGGACATGGAGGAGGGGGACATAGTGGAGGCAGTGGATGTTGTTGTGTCTGCATGGGTATGGTGCTTGTGTGAGTGTCTGTGGGATGCGTGGTGCTTATGTTTGCCTGAGCCACTTTTGTGTGTTGATGTGTGTGCATGCTGGTCTGATGGTGTGCTTGGGATAGGCTGAGGTAGAGGGGATTGGGTCTGGGTAGTGGAAGTTGGAGAGGGGAGGCTGGACACAGGAACAATGGCTGCCATCAGTGCTAAGGCCAGACCCTGAAATGCTCTCTGTGGGGCTGCCATGCCAGAATGAATGCCCTTCAGGTATGCATTTGTTGGTTGCAAATGCCTCTCGACACACTGGATGGCGTTCAAAATGGTTGACTGCCCAACATTGAGGGATCTCAGGGGGTCAATAGCCTCCTCACTGAGGGCAGCAGGGCTGACTGGGGCAGGGGCTGAGGTGCCTGGGGCAAATTAGATGACCACCCTCCCAGGTGAGCGGGCACAGGAAGCACTCTGAGGGGCTGCTGGGAGGGTAGTGCTGGTAGGGGGGATGGCAGCTGTACCTGTAGATGTGGTGTGCACCGAGAGGCCTGCCACCGGAAGGGATCTCCCATCAGAGGAGGAGTCGCTGTTGTCTCCTCCTGTCCCCGTTGTGGAGCTCCCCTTGCCCTCCGTCTCACTGGTGCCTTTAGACTCTGTACATTCACCCTCCTGGGCCATGTGGGTTGCAGCTCCCTCCTGCTCCGGTGCCACTGCTCCTCCGCCAGATGATGCTAATGCACACAAGGACAGGGTGACAAAACAAAAAAGGGGGGAAAGAGAAGAGGAGACACATGGTCAATGCCAGTAACAACACCACCGTTGGCAGACACAATACACAGGGAGCAGCCCTACGCACTAGGCCATGCACTAACAGTTCTTAGGAAAATCACCTGGCCATGGGGGACTGTGGCTAAGCCCATTTGCTGCACACCTGGAACCCACAGGAGCCTGACTAGGTGTAGATGGCCACTACCACTATTGGGGTTGGAGTGCCACAGAGCCTGCCTAACAAGGGACCTACCCTACCAAGTTTGCCCTGACCTAGGGGAGCCCACAGCCCACTTTCTCCACCCAGACACCTTTAAAGTGTGCTGAGTCAGCTGAATGACACTGTGCTCACCCGCTTGTGGCTGTTGTGATGCCCTAAAGCGCCCATCCAACTCCGGATATGCCACAGCCAGGATCCGGTACATCAGGGGGGTCATGGTGCGACGGGCACCCCTTCCACGTTGGGAGGCCATCCTCAGCTGGGCCTCCGCCGTCTTCTTGCTCCAGCGGCGCAGGTCCTCCCATCATTTGCGGCAGTGGGTACTCCATCTATGGTAGACCCCCAGGGTCCGCACTTCCTTGGCGATGGCACACCAAATACCCTTCTTCTGGTGGTCGCTGACCTAGAGGAAAGGTAAAGTAAGAAGGGATTTTACTACCCCGTCCAGTTATTCTTACTCATTGGCCACAAATTCCCAACCATGACCTGAAACACATACACTGACCATCCTCACATGCTGGCGACAGTCCCCCCCACCCATGTATCTTCCATCCACGCCACTCCATACATTCATGTCCCATCCATCATGCTCACAGTGTACTCACCTGTTTGTCTGGATGACCGTAGAGTAGCATGTACTGGGGAGGACCCCAGCCACCAGGTTGTCCAACTCCTCCACGGTGAAGGCAGGGGCCCTTTCCCCAGACACTGTAGCCATTGTAGCTTCCAGACTCAGGTCACAGCAGCACTTGCAGTGTAGGTCCTCTCCTGTTGAAGGTCAGGAATCAAGTGACTGAACAGATAGAAAATGGCGGTTATGTCCACGGCGGTGCGTTCCGTCACTGCCGGCGTACATCGCCATTGGCTCCTTGAACCCATTAGGGCCCAATGATAACCAATGCTGAATTGAGTCGTGGTCTTCGTCCACCTACCGCGATGCTGCACAGCACCAGCGCAGTTACCTCATGTCCCCTTGTCCCTCCTTACTGGTCAGACAGCCGCCATTTCAGCGGGCCACATGGCAGGGCAACTAACTGCATCACAGCACTTTAGGGCAGGAATACGGACAGACAGCGCCACACACCGATTACATTACAATTGTGCAAAACACCCTTTTGCAACCTATGTGGTATATGACCCTCTGCTCACCCTTCTCCTCCATAGGGCACATCTGCTGGGGCAGATGATGAGATGGCATCATCCTCCGGTATACAGACCCCTGGTGGACCTGTCGACAATGGAAGACAGACACATCATTATCACCTACAGACCTGATTGTGCCACAATCAATGAACTGTGTGCCCAGTTGGAGTCAGACCTGATTTCATCTATCCGCCATCCCACAGGAATCCCCCCTCTAGTGCAGGTCCTGTCAGTGCTCCATTTCCTGGCCAGTGGTTCCTTTCAAACAACAGTGGCCATGGCATCAGGGATGTCACAGCCAATGTTCTCTAACGTGTTGCCCAGAGTGTTGTCTGCCCTACTGAAACACATGCACAGCTACATCGTTTTCCCCCAGGTGGAGGATTTGCCCACAGTGAAAGGTGACTTCTATGCCGTTCTATGCCCTGGAACGTATCCCCAACATCATTGTTGCCATTGATGATACACATGTGGCATTTGTCCCACCCCGCAGGAATGAACAAGTGTATAGAAATTGCAAAAGCTACCATTCCATGAATGTGCAGATGGTGTGTTTGGCAGACCAGTACACCTCCCATGTTGAGGCCAAGTATCCTGGCTCAGTGCATGACGCTTACATTTTGAGGTATAGCAGCATCCCTTATGTGATGGGCCAACTCCAGAGGCACTGTGTGTGGCTAATAGGTGAGCACAAAGTCCCCACACAGTTTGATTAGGTGTCTGGGTATGGGAGAGTCCCTAGGGGTTAGTGTGTGTCTAACAGTTGTCCCTCTATTTTTGCAGGTGACTCTGGTTACCCCAACCTGTCATGGCTACTGACCCCAGTGAGGAATCCCAGGACAAGGGCAGAGGAACGCTACAATGAGGCACATGGGCGAACTAGGAGGACTATAGAGGGGAAGTTCGACCTCCTGAAGGCCAGGTTCCGGTGCCTCCATTTAACAGGTGTCTCCCTACACTACTCACCGAAGAAGGTGTGCCAGATCATCGTGGCATGCTGTAAGTTGCACAACCTGGCTTTGCAACGCCAGGTGCCTTTTCTTCAGGAGGATAGGCCTGATGTTGGTCCAGTGGCAGCTGTGGAGCCTGTGGACAGTGAAGAAGAGGAGGTAGAAGAAGAAGATACAGACAACCGAAACAACATCATCATGCAATACTTCCAGTGAGACACAGGTAAGAGACTGGCACTGCTCCTCTCATATCAGACTACTGTAGGACATTGCATGATTTTGCCTTTGTACCTCTGTGTATGGACCCTGACAGTTCACTTTGCCTTTCCTTTTCATAGATCTGGGTACCACATTCTGCCTTCTGCTATGTTTACTGCTGCCCCTCAACTGTCATACATTGGTATGTGCAAATGAACATTGACATTAATATTTGTCAGAGAGGCTGTAATAACACACTTGTGAAAGTACAGACTGACTCCAGATCGTTCTGTGTTTCAAGGGTGTTTATTTAAGTGCTATTCAGTGGAGGGGTATGTGCAATGGGCTGGGGTGATGGTGGAGGAATGTCCAGGGTAGAGTCCAGTCTCTTTGTATCACAGGTACATTGTCCAATAGAGCATAGGAAGTGGAGTAATGGCAGTTCAAGGTGGTCAGGGTGACATAGTGGGACAGAAGGGTGACAATCAGGAGAGTCTTATTTCCTGGCGGGGGTCTTGGCAATGTTCTCTGTCTTGAGCCTGGATCGCAGGGACCGTTTGTGGGGTGGTTCTCCTTCTGCAGGGGGTGGTGTGCCGGTGGCCTGTTGGTCCTGTGGCGGGACCTCCTATCCACTAGAGCCGGCGGACATGGAGGGCTGTTCATCGTTCAGGCTAGTGTCAGGGGCCCGTTGGTGTGCCACTATCTCCCTCATGATGTTGGCCATGTCTGCCAGCACCTCTGCAATGGTGACCAGGGTGGTGTTAATGGACTTCAAGTCCTCCCTGATCCCCAGGTACTGTTCCTCCTGCAGCCGCTGGGTCTCCTGAAACTTGGCCAGTACCGTGCCTATGGTCTCCTTGGAATGGTGGCATGCTCCCATGATGTTGGAGAGTGCCTCATGGAGAGTGGGTTCCCAGGGCCTGTCCTCTCCCTGTTGCACTGCAGTCATCCCAGCTTCCCTATTGTCCTGTGCCTCTGTCCCCTGAACCATGTGCCCACTGACCCCAGGTCCGTGATTGTCTCCTGGGGTCCCTGTAGTGGTGGACACACTGCTGATTGACGTGTCCTGTGCACAGTGGCATGGGCCCACTGGGTGGGTGCTGTGGTGGTGTTTCCTGAGGGGGGAGGTTCAGTGGTGGTTTGTGACTGTGGCAGGGGAACTCAGATGGGCCGGGCTGGTCATCTTGATCCAGGCGTGCAGAGCTGCTGTCGTCACTGTGGGCCTCTTCTGTGGGGGGGCTTTGCATTAGTAATGGTGTTGTGTGCCTGTGGATGCTGGTGTTGTGTTTGCTATTCTCTCTCTCTCTGCTTCTTCCAAAATGTGCATTGTAAGGGGTTGTGGGTAATGTGGGTGTGTGTTTTATAGTGGTGTGAGTGTGTGGGTGTGGTGTGTGTATGTGTATCAGGTGTGTGTATTTTGAATTGTCCAATGTGGTTGTGCTTTGTAAATGTGTGTGTATTTTGAGCACGGCGGTGTGTACCGCCAATGGATTACCGCGGTTGAAAGACCCCCACGTTGATTCGTGGGTCGTGATATTGTGGGCATATTCCTGTTGCCGTGACGGTGTAGGTTTTGCTATTGCCAGTTTATCACTGACCTTTGGTGTGGTGGACTTGTGTGGGTGTCTGCATTGTGGCTGATTACGAGATCTGGGTCGTAATACCTGTAGCGGATTTCCACCGCAGCCACGGTTTCTTGATGGCCATCAGCACGGCGGTAAGCGGGATTTACCACCAGGGTTGTAATGAGGGCCTATATGTCCTTCATTAACCATTCACTGCACCCTGCCCTTGGGGCTACCTAGGGCCTACCTCAGGGGTGCCTTACATGTAAGAAAAGGGAAGGTTTAGGCCTGTGAAGTGGGTACACTTGCCAAGTCGAATTTACAGTTTAAAACTGCACACACAGACACTGAAGTGGCAGGTCTGTGACATGATTACAGGGCTACTCATGTGGGTGGCACAACCAGTGCTGCAGGCCCACTAGTAGCATTTGATTTATAGGCCCTGGGCAACTCTAGTGCACTTTACTAGGGACTTACTAGTAAATCAAATATGCCAATCATGGATAAGCCAATCACATACACATTTTGTAAAGGAGCACTTGCACTTTAGCACTGGTTACAAGTGGTAAAGTGCCCAGAGTAACAAAAACAGCAAAAACAGAGTCCACAACACATAAAAAACCTGGGAAACAGAGGCAAAAGGTTAGGCGAAACCACACCAAGGATGAAAAGTCTAACACTTTACAAATATTATTCCCACAGGTGAGTACACTTAATATGTGAGTTACCAGACAGGAGCCTTTGGAGGAGAGGACACTGGGCTAGTGTCTTGAGATAGTGAAACAGTGCCTCCTGGGAGTTGCAGTCATGTAAATCCATGTTCTACACACAGTATACAAATACTGTATGTATGAGTACACTTCAATTGAGAGTTAAGACACAGGGGTCTTTGGACAAGAGAACTCTGGTCTGGTGTTTGACGCTACAGATACAGGGCCTCCTGGGAGTTACAGTCATGCCCAGTCCCTCCAGTATCCAACACTAGAGAAATTGTATACTTCAAGGTGAATAAAGAGCATGGGAGAGATTACAAACAGGTTTATTTGAGTAAGGGAACCCTGTGCTTGTGTTTGGAGTTACAGATGCAAGGGCTACTGGGAGTTGTAGTCACGTAACTCCCTGTACTACACACACTATATAAATGTTAACTTCTCAGATGAGACCACTTCAACTGAAAGCTACCAAACAATGTCATTTGAAAAAGAGAACGCTGGGCTGATGGTTGGTTTTACAGATACAGGCCTTCCTGGCCTTAGCAGCCATGTCACTCAAGCCCTCAGGATGCAGGATGCAGGATGGCCAAGATCTTCTCCTCCCAGGGCAAGAGAGAGAATGGGGCACTGGGTGGTCCACCGCTAGTCTTTTTGCTCTGTAGCTGGTACCTGGAGATCACGAAACACACCTTGCCCATGAGGTAATTCCACCTCTTCCTAATGTTGTATCTTGTGCGCAGGGTGGTACCTACTGCATTCCCTCTGTCGACAATCCTGTCCCACATTTCCATTTTCCTACTGAGAGGAGTATGCTGGACTTGTGCTCCAAACAATTGTGGCTCTACTCTTATGAATTCATCCACCATGATTCTTAACTCATCTTCTGAGAACTGGGGATTTTTTGAACTTGCAATGGCAGAAAACAAAAATAATGGGTGGCAGTGCTTTACTAAACAGGGGACGTGCAAAAGGGCGTGACTGGACAAAAGCATGTGCAGTGTGTTGTATGGATGGTGAAAAAAAGTGGTACCTAGTATCTGTACTGTATGGAAAAAAGTCACTCTGGCTTCTGTGTGCCACAGTATAAATGAAAGGATTGTGGTCTGTAAAGGGGTGTGTTTTATTTGTACTTTGCAGGTTTGTCCAGTGTGGCAATGTGTATCAGCTGCTTTGTGTTTAAATTAATCCAATGTGCTGTTCTGTTTTACTGTGGTGACCTCGGACCGCCATCGTTCAGACCGCCATTGGCTGACCGCTATGTGTTTCTACCATGGCAACTGTGTGCTTGTAATACGGTCAGTGGTTGGCCACGGTGATGTAGGTGCTGGAGGCCGACCTACCCATATCCAGGCCTCTGTGTCACTGGCAGTGTGTCTTTTTTAGTAGGCGGTCGGCAGTCCTACCTGTATGAGTAGTAATGGGTGGTCTGGAAGACCGCCAACCTGACGGCCTTTTTAGGACCTTCAACATGGCTGTCTGGCGGTCCGACCGCGAAACTCATAATAAGCCCTCAATATTCCAGGATGTTTCTTAAAATGGTTCTTGCTGATATTACTTCATCCTGTGATCTTATTTGGGCAGCAAGAATTTCAGGAGTCAAATCAGCTAAGAACACAAGTGTATGTTTTTTTTTGTTAAGAGTGAAGTGCCAGCTTACTACATGGAGTGATCTGGGGTTTGTAGTGTTACTGAGGTTTTGGCAGAGGTTAAGTTGGGAAGATATTCCAAAATAGCAAACCTCCGGAAGGATGAGGTGGAAAAAAGTGAGTTAAAATGGGCTAATCAAACACGCCAAGCACTGAACGGGATCTCTAGTAACTTGGGGATAAAATCAGACCAGTGGAAGCAGGTGTTGCAGATCACAAAATTTGAGCTTGGTCACTGGCTTATAAGAGATCTAGAGAGCAGGATTTACAGTATCTCAAGGGGAGGGCTTCTCAGTTTTAGTCTAAAAGCTGGATTGTGGAAGAGTGTTTCCCATTACCCAAGCTGAGGCTAAGGGATGCTGTATTGAAATTTAGGGCTGGGATAAACCCTTGTTATGTGGACATAAGGACTAAACTAGCCACATTAGGCTGGCAGGGTATGCCCTCCTGTGAGATGAAGACAAAATGTGATGGGGTAGATGTTTTACTAGATTGTTTATCATGTTTAAATGCACAGATTTTTTTTTAAACCCTTATTTATAAAGTATGAAATCATAAGCCACAACCAGATCCTTAATTTATTGGTAAATATGGGATTTTTGGAAGTCACATGCATGATTGGGGGAGTCTTAATTACGGTCAAGGGGGTGTTAAAGGAATTGGTAGGGGGTTGATGGGTAGCTATAGGAATCCCTGATGCCCTCTCATTGTACGTACTACCTGTGGGATGTACTGGTTTAAAGCTTTTGCCAGATGTATTTTAAGATGTGTTTATAATGGTTCTATAGACTAATGTCAAAATAAACAAAGGTTTTGACTGACTGACTATTGTGTAGTTCTCCGACCCACCCCATCTTCATTTTAGAGAGAATTACCTAGTCACAGTTAGATGGCTCCTCAAAAGCAAGGAATCAGGTGCATCTAGCAGGGCAGCTCGTAGAGCGCTGTGAATGGAACTAGCTAGGGCAGCGTGCATTCAAGTCACTTGTGAGTTCTTCTGGTAATCAGAAACTATAAAATGTAAATAATCAAATCAAATCAAATCAGGATTTATAGAGCCAACTACTCACCCATAAGGGTCTCAAGGCGCTGAGGGGTTTGTCCTCTGTGCTTCAGTTGAAGAGCCAGGTTTGTTTTAAGCTCCATTTTTAATTGAGGTAATGACTATGACTGCTTGAGGAGCAGTGGCAGGGTTTTCCAGTCCTTTGCTGTGAGGTAGGCGAAGGATCTTCCTCCAGCCGATGTCTTCCATATGTTGGGTACGGTGGCTAGTGCTTGTTGAGCAGAGCAGAGAGGTCTGGTGTTGGAGTAGAAGGTGATGCGGTGGTTGAGGTAGGTGTGTCCTAGGTCATGGAGGGTCTTGTATGTGTGGACCAGGAGCTTGAAGTTGATTCTTTTCTTGACAGGAAGCCAGTGGAGGTCTCTTAGGTGATTGGTGATGTGTTTGCAGCACAGAACGTCCAGAATGAGTCTGGTGGAGGCATTTGGATGTGCTGTAGTTTCTTCAGGATCTTCTGGGTGGTGCCAGCATAGAGAGCGTTGTCATAGTCGAGTCTGCTGGTAACCAGGGCATGGGTTGTGGTTCTCCGGCAGTCCTTTGGGATCCATTTATAGCTCTTTCAGAGAAGTCAGAGTGTTTGAAAGCAGGAGGATGCAACTGAGTTGACTTGGCGGGTCATGCTGAGCAATGAATCCAGGGTGAAACTGAGGTTGCACGCGTGGTTTGTTGGGGTGGGGGGTGCCAAGCGTGGCTGGCCACCAGGAGTTGTCCCAGGCTGATGTGGAGGGTCCTAGGATGAGGATCTCGTTCTTGTCAGAGTTGAGCTTGAGGCAGCTGACCTTCATCCAGGTTGCAATGGGTTCCATCACATTGTGGAAATTCTTCTTGGCAATTGTGGGGTTTTAGGTCAATGAGATGATCAGCTGGGTGTCGTTAGCATATGAGACAATGTTCAGCCCGTGGTTCCTGATAATGGATCAAAAAGGGGCCATGTAGATGTTGAAGAGTGTGGGGCTCAGGGAGGAGCTTTGTGGAACTCCAAAGCTTATCTCCATAGGTTCTGACAGGTAAGTCGGCAGTCTGACTCTCTGTGTTCTGCCAGACTGGAAGGAGCATGTCCATTGTAGGGCCTTTCCATGGATGCCAGTTGCTTGGAGTATGGAGCAGAGGGTGTGGTGTGAAACAATGTCGAAGGCAGCTGATGGATCCAGTAGAATGAGGGCTGCTGTATGGCCGAGGTCGAGGAGCGAGTGGATGCAATCTGTTGCAGCGAGGAGGGTGGATTCAATGCTTTGGTTGGTCCTGAAACCTGATTGAGAGATGTACAGTATGTTGATGTCCCTGATGTGCTTACACAGCTGTATGTTGATGGCTTTTTTGGTAAACTTGGCTGGGAAAGGCAGCAGAGAGATGGGGCGGTAGTTTTTGAGTTTTGAGGTCTAGGGGGCTAGCAGTGGGTTTCTTCAGAAGCGGGCAGATCTCAGTGTGCTGTCAGTCCTCGGGGAAGGTAGCAGTATCGATGGAACAGTTGAAGGTGTGGCGGAGCTCAGGTGCAATGGAAGTGGTGGCTTTGTTGAAAATGTGGTGAGGTCAGGGGTCCGTAGGGGCTCCGGAGTGGATGCTGCTCATGATGCAGTGAGTCTCGTCCGTGGTGAGGGTGGTCCAGTGGTGCAAGATCTGTGAAGGTTTGGAGGGTCAGAGCTGGGGGGGGGCTAAGAGGGTCTTGGGGTTGGAAGCTGTTATGTATGTCTTTTTTCAGTGGAAGAATTTGGCTAGTCTGTCAGAGGTCTTGAGATGGAGAGATGTTTGCTGTTTCCAATTGGGGTTTGGCAAAGTCTTTGACCACGGAGAAGAGATCTTTGGTATTGTGAGCGATGGCGCTGGTATGGTCCTGCAGGGTGGCTTTCCTGGTGGCTCTGATGAGGTGGTGGTGGGATTAGAAAAATAACATTGTTTCAAGTCATTACGGAATTATTTCATCATATGTTTGAAATCAATAGTAAACTATTTGCTTAGTGTGCCCCATGAACTGCAAGGACATAATATCATTGGATGGAAATATTGAGGTGAAAATGTTGAACCTGAAATATCAAAGTATAGACTTTCTATACACAACTTCACATATGTATCTCTTCAAAGTTAGTGAATGTAGAGTTAGAAATACTAAATCTATATTTCCTCCATATGCACTTACTTTTGGACATTTTGACAGTCAATATTTTGTCTACCATATTTTAGTTTCACACACAATATTTCTATGTCCAATGTTCAGTAGTACAGAAACTAAATAGTAAAAGCCGTTGGGAAAAGGCTTATTCTGTCAGAATGGGCACTTTTTGTTTTCTTTCCTTCTTTTATTTCACTATATGGTTGGGTTGTTTAAACAGCAGAACCACCAGTACATTTACAATTACTGGAGGTTACCTGGGTAGAAGCCAACTGTAGGCTTGTGGTTGCCTTTAGCCACACATCTTATTCCAGTTTTGCGTGATATGCAGCCTATGCTTAAATTCCTGTCGAACCATGCACACCATTGTTTCAATGAATATGAGGAGGAGTATAAAAATGACAGGACAATGATTCTCTTTCTCCCTTGCCTAGCAGACAATTGTCTCTAGCTACTTAGTGTCATTTTGATTCTATATTGCATGAATGTGGGGCTTAGTAAATGAGAGATGACGTCCCTTTCTACAACATTAGTCACTTCAGTTAGTGGTCTAAGTGATGTAACTTTGCAGTGTGAATTAAAATTCAATACAGAAAGAGAAAGCATGCCATCTGTTCAAAAATAATGTTAATTTAGGGCAAATACAAAGGTGAGTAGCTACAGGGGAAAGTTCCCCTGGTTGACAGTCATTAAAGAAACTGATACACATATTCCAGGTAAAAATGCCCAGCTTGCTCTTCTGGCATTTTTACAGTGCTTTTCAGGCAACATTGCTGCTTTCAGAGCAGAGTGGGCTGCCACGACCCAACCACACCTCCATGGCCCCATCCTACTTCCAGCCTCCAAGGCTACCATGGCTGCTCTTGATTTTGAGGCTGACCATGGACATATTGCAATGCAAACTTGCCTTTCAAATAACAAAATCTTGGTAACTATTGTAGAAATGCCATGCTTTAACTTGTTTGATTTTATGTAAAAAATGGGTTGCAATCCATTCAAACCCACTGCTTTTTGCTATGAGTAAGACACTGGGAATATCAATGCTCCACTCATGGAATGTCTTTCTGTCACAGAGAAACTCAAGGCAGTGATTTGGCCTTGCATGGCTTGATAAAGGTTTTGCATCACCCTCACGCCCCCTTGCTTGGTGCAAAGGTGATGTGGAACATTGATAAATGTGGGCCAGAGTGTGTATATGTATAGAGCTTTACTGAAAAGTATGAGTGCTTCACTATGTTGTACACTAATAGCAAAATCTGCACCAACATACATTTTCACTATGACGAATCACCAATTTTCTGGAACTTAAAGGTAAATTTGACTTTAATACCTACATATCTGGACTACTCCTAACACTTGAAAATGTACCATGTTTCTCTGACTCAGCTCCAAATTGGATTCAGGCTTTAGCTCACACTGCAGGGCCAAGTTAATTGGTCTTCTGGCCAGGAGAAAGATCAAACACTTTTGGAAACATTCTGGGCCTGTGGGGAAGCTACACCAGAGGAACGGCCAGCTGGAGCAGAGAAGATATCTGATTTCTACTGAAAATAACTCAATGATTTCTGACTCCTACTGCACGGATGGACTCATGGACTTCTAACTCTCAATTGAAAGAGGAACCAAGGGCTTCTGATTTCAGTGGCACCCACAGAATACAAGTTGTTTCTTCAGGGCCAGTAGTGCTGGCTCTTTAACTCCCTCTGGGTAACAGTAGAGTGATAGACCTGCAAAGGGGACCCTGGAGGGTTCTCCTCCATCTTCTGTGGACTGATCTTCTTTGTGTATGAGCTCCAAAAGGACAAGTCTTTGACTCCTGTTGAAACATGGGTGGCATGCAAGTGGCCAAAGGTAGGCCTTGTGACCCAATGGGTTCAGGCAATGAAGGTACTCTGCTGAGGGTTGCAGGGTGCTGTTAGAGCTGGCTTAATGATAGGGGGCACCAGGAGCCCAGAGAGAGGACAGGTCCAGGCTGAGGAGCTATGGGGCTGTAAGCTCTCCCTCATCAGTGTGAGTAGAGTGCAAAAATCAAGTTCCTGGGAATATACACTATTAAAAGCCAGGAACTCTGAAAAGAACCCTCTGAAGACCCTACCAGGATCATCACCTTCCTCATGAAAAATCGACAGGGCCAGATAAAACAAGTAAAGGTTCCACCCCAAAGGGACCAGATCTAGATTGTGCTGGGGAACATGGTGCCCTGCTTTTTAAAATTGTGAACCTCCTGAAGGACTACCAATGCCGCAGGAAGAAGATTGCCCAAGGATGTTTGTGTGTGTGGTGCCTCTCCGCATCCATTGTATTTCACCAGGGGACCCAAAGGTCCTTTGGACTGATGCTGACGCAAAGCAATAAATCGCTATGGTGCTACAGTAAATGATTGACCTGGGGACCCCCATTTCCCAGTCACTGAGTATTTCAGATGCACCATCATTCTTTAAAAAAATTATAGGCTACCAGGATGTCGTTTTTAGCAGCACAATGGTGCTTCCAAAATACCTAGCAGCCCCTGGAGGCAACCAAGATGAGACAGTGTCCAAGGAGCTGATTAGTACACACACTCTTGCTCCCTTTTTCTCTCTCTCTCTCTCTTTCAGCAGAGCGTGTGGATCTCCTCCATAACACCCAACAGTGATTTTCTTCAGGTGCTTGCTTGAGGCCAGGCACAAGTTTAATAAATAAAAGAAAAAAGCATGACCATTTTGCGGTGTGAGGCTGCTTAAAGAAAAACCTTGCCCAAAAGCACAGGCCTCAGGACAGCACTTGGGC
Source organism: Pleurodeles waltl (assembly GCF_031143425.1). Classification (NCBI taxonomy): domain Eukaryota; kingdom Metazoa; phylum Chordata; class Amphibia; order Caudata; family Salamandridae; genus Pleurodeles; species Pleurodeles waltl. The sequence continues at coordinate 1,221,277,845 of NC_090444.1, forward strand.
CACCTTATTTGTTTATTTAACACCTGGTGCTTGGAAGAGCCGAGGCACCAAAGCACCAGTGATTCTGAGGTAGGGGGCACCATGGAGGATGAATTGGGAAACATCAAGTCACCCTAAGTCTTCTAGGTTCAAGTATTTGTGACCTGGTGAGGCATTTTCTAATATTTCAAGCACTCTTGGAGTTGGCATATTCAGCTTATAGTTCTTGGGTCCTAGGATCTTTCATTTTGCGTCCTGATATTGTTTTGCAGTATATGTAAAAGTAAAAAATGACCGATGCATGCAGTGAATTGGATATTGTACTACTTTATTGACAATGACAAGGTTATCAGTGAATCACGACGTACAAAAGAGCATTAATGTAAGATGGTACCATATTCAGAGGTTTTCATTTGTTGCACTGATTTATCATGTTATATTCTGCTTTTATAATTGTGGTGATATTCTGAAAAAGCTAGTAGGTCTGCCTTTTGATACCTATTTTTCATTCTGTTGTGTACAGTATATGTAGGGGTTATCATGGCTTTAGCGTTCAGAGTTTACTGAAGGTGTACTGTTAGAGGTTGTCACCATAGGAATTTCCACATGCAAGCTTGTATTCTTTTGTGATTTCTACAGTATTGCATAGTGTCTGTGTGTAATAAAGTACTTTTTGTTTCTATAAGTAAAAGTACTGACTGCTCACTAATTTGTTGACTGCTGATGGATGTGTGATTGAGAACTGAGGTACAGCCCTCACGCCTTCCCTGAGTAGACCTCGGACTGCATGGCCTTCCAGTAGGCAGAGGCTACAGTTGTATTACTTGTGAAGATCCTATATCCTTTCAAATTAATGACCTGATTTTCTACAATTACTAAATCCTTACATGGGACTAGACTTGTGTGGTTGTCATGTACAAGTCTTCTCGTTCAGTCCATGGATTATCCAGCACAGTGTGGCTATCTTCTCTCTGATACTAGTCACATGAGTGATTAACATGATGGAAAGTAATGTTGGTTAGTATTTGATTTCAGATGGTGTTCTTTGGTTCAGTTTGTATAATGTCCACCTGCCCTGTTTACCTCCTAGGCATATGTTGTGAAATGCCTAAAGCCCTCCACAAGATGCTGTATGCTACAGAAGCCATTTAAAACTAGTCAGATTACTTTCAACCATGGCAATATTCACATCACTATATAAACTCATAACCTGTGTTAAATGTGATGATCTGCACATAATGATACATGTCTGTTAGAAATGGGGTCTTTGGATGACAGTCAGGTTACCCCCGTCCAAGCAAGGACCTGCACTCTAGTCAGGGCAAAGGGGAAACACACCTCGTTAACCCTCAGTCACCCCCTTGGTAGCTTGGCACACGGAGGCAGGCTTAACTCAGAAGCAATGGTAAAGTATTTGTACCAATACACACAGTAATACAGTGAAAACACTACAAAATGGACACCACACCAGTTTAGAAAAATAGGCAATATTTATCTAAATCAAACAAGACCAAAACAACAAAGATCCAACATACACAAGTTAAAATATGGATTTTCAAAAGAATAAAGTCTTATTCCATAGAAAATAATGGAAACTATGATTTTGCACAGAGTACCAGGTTAGCGTAAAAAATAAAGCTGCGCGGGCGAGCATGCATTGGAAAAGGCAGCGATGCGTCAATTCCTTACTTTTTTCCTCTTGCAAGAGACCGATGCATCTATTTCTGGATGGGGCACCTGGGATCCGCGCAAAGTCAGGATGACTTTGACGTTCAGGGTCGATGCATGGAAAATCCGGTTGCACGTTGTTAGAAAAATGTGTTGCACTGGGTTTGCGTAGTTATCAGCAGCTGCAAGCGGGTGTTGCGCATCATTTCTCCAGCTATGATGCGTTGATCTCCTAGCTGCGATGCAGGTGAAGCATTGATTTCAGCCGTAAAGCTGGCGGCGCTTCATTTGTCAGCCAAGTTGCAGGTGGTGCGTCGAAAATTTCCTTGGATGGTGTTCTGTGTGTGGATTTTCAGCTCTTGTTCTGCTGTATTCACCTTTCAAAGGCCCAGGGACTGGATAGAGCACCACTTGGATGGGCAGAAGTCTCAGCAGAGAGTACAGGTGCTGGCAGAGGAAGTCTTTGATGGCCCGAGACTTCAAAATAGGAGGCAAGCTCAGCTCAAGCCCTTCGAGATTCTTCACAAGCTGCAATACACCACAAACTCCATTCTTTGTCCCCTTTCACAGGCAGAAGCAGCAACTGCAGGATAGCCCAACAAAGCACAGTCACAGGCAGCAGCAGCACTTATCCTCAGTTCTTCAGCTCTTTTCCTTGGCAGAGATTCCTCTTGCTTCCAGAAGTGATCTCATCTTTTTTTGGGTCCAATACATATACCCCTTTCTGCCTTTAAAGTAGGCATACTTCAAAGGAAAGTCTCTGATGTTCACAAGATCCTGCCTTGCCCAGGCCAGGCCCCAGAAACACACCAGGAGGTTGGAGACTGCATTGTGAGAGGGCAGGCATAGCCCATTCAGGTGTAATTGACCACTCCACCCTCTACTCTAGCACAGATGTTTCATCAGGATATGCAGGCTACACCCCAGCTCCCTTTGTCTCACTGTCTAGAGGGGATTCACAAACAGCCCAACTGTCAACTCACCCAGAGAGGGAATCCACAAGTAGTTTCACAGAATGGTTTAAGCAAGAAATGCCTACTTTCTAAAAGGGGCATTTTGAAAATAACAATCTAAAAAACATTTTCACTAAAGAGATGTATTTATAAATTGTGAGTTCAGAGACCCCAAACTCCAAATTTCTATCTGCTCTCAAAGGGAAACTGCACTTTAATAATATTTAAAGGCAGTCCCCTTGTTAACCTATGACAGAGATAGGCCGTACAACAAGGAAGACTGATTTTAGCAGTATTTCACTGTTAGGACAAGTAGCACACATCAGTACATGTCCCACCTTTAAAATACACTGCACCTTGCCTATGGGGCTTCCTAGAGCCTACCTTAGGGGTGCCTACATGTATAAAAAGGGAAGGTTTAGGCTTGGCAAGTGGGTACACTTGCCAAGTTGAATTGACAGTTTAAAACTGCACACACAGACACTGTAGTGGATGGTCTGAGCCATGTTTACAGGACTACTAATGTGGGTGGCACAACCAGTGTTGCAGGCCCATTAGAAGCATTTGATTTACAGGCCCTGGACACCTCTAGTGCACCTTACTAGGGACTTACTAGTAAATCAAAAATGCCAATCATGGATAAACCAATTAACAGTACAATTTACACATAGAGCATATGCACTTTGTCACTGGTTAGCAGTGGTAAAGTGCTCAGAGTTCAGAAGCCAAAAAAAACAGGTCAGGAAAAAAACGAGGAAGGAAGCAAAAGGTTTGGGGATGACCCTGTAACATGGGCCAGGTCAAACACATGAATGAACTACTTAATAACATGCACACATTTAACTCCACATTTCAATCATTTAATGCATACAGTGTAGAAAACGCAAGCAAAGAGAGGGAACCACTGCTGTCTGGTTCCGAACTGTGTTGTGAGCAAATTCCAAGTTAACTATACGGACTTTAGAATATGCAGTCACGTAATAAAACGCCCTCAGGACATGTGCGAACATGAACCTCATGATACAGCTCCTAGTGGAATGGGATTACTAAGAGTCACACTTTTCTTTTGATGGCAATTGTAAAATTGGACACAATCATCGGTGTCTCTCAAATTGTGTTTCATCTCTTTGTTTTAGGACTCACATGGGAAATGTGTTGTTTTTTAGTGCAAAGCAGCACAATAACCAAAGTAGCTGTGCTGCATTTTTCAAAAGAGAGGAAGCATGGCGGAGCCACATTTAGTAGTAAGCAGTAGAAAAGGCAGTAGGTCTTGCCTGGCTTTGTCGATGATTCTTTTTTTTCTAACAAACCAAGTTGCTTGCCCAATAGTCTAAATCTGAATTAACAAATGGAAGAATTGAAATGTTGTTAATTTGTATTCATTTGTAAACTGGGCTCAAGTGAAAATTTCAAACTTGAAAAGTAACAAGAGAATGCTTGCATAAGTCTAACCATGGGCAATCGTTCGGGGGCACGTCCAACACATTGTTCTTTTGCCCACCATGACACCTCACATCACATCCATCTACATGCAAAAAAGTCTTAGTCCTGCTCCAGTGGGAACAGTCCAGCCCGAACTTCCAAGTCAGTCAACCCAAGACCGATTTCACTCTGATTGGGTCTCTTCAATTATCTGTAGCTTGGCTCCAGTCACGCAATGAGCAGGAGTCCTATTTCTGAGCATACCATTGGGCACTTAGGGTGGTACATCAAGCACACAAATGTTGTAGGGAGGATGCCAACAATAAGTTTAGTTGCTGGTAATCGCTCAGGGGAGCATTCCAGCATATCATTCCTTTGCCCAACATGCCACCTTAGATCAGCCCCAGCCATATGTAAAACAGTCCCTGTCCTGCTCCAATGCAAACAGTCAATTGTATACTTTAGTATGTCCCTCTAAGTGGGACGAGATTGTGTAGATGTGGATTCTGTCCACACCATGTCACTGGAATCAAGCTATCCCTGACTGATGAGCCTTAACTAGGTGGAAGCCGGCCATGGGTTGCTTGTATTCCACTCCAGGGAAGACCTGGCCTTGCATTATGGGCTGGAGTGTTCACACTGGAGGAGGGACAAGACTGATTTGCATATTGCTGAGTCCAAAATGAGGTGACATTTTGTGCAGAATAACGATGGACTGAAATGAGGCTGAAGTAATTACCAGTAGCTGAGATTGAATCAAACATTCCATACATCACTTTATTGTATATATTAGATTTTCAGTGCTCATCAATGCCTTTCACCTTAGGACTCACAAAATGCCTTCCATATTATACATGTGGGTTGCATACCACTACATAATTAAACTTCTCAGAAGTAATCAGCCAAGCAATTACTGTCAGTGGCTAGTGACCCAGTAGGACACTGGCTGCCAATAAGAGGCAGTATTTGATCCATGCTCCGCAGAAGGAAAAACCTACTAATGAAAAGTGAAACCAACTTACTCTGACCAATAAAAGCAAGGAAATGAGAGTGATGATGAAGCCCTTCAATGGTGAGTAATGGGTGGGCTCTATTCTCCGTAAATGTAAACAAATGTCTCACAAGCAACAGTGCATGCTCTGTTTTAGGTGAGACCTAAAAATGGATTGCTGCTGCTTTCATCCTATACGTTTGCAAACAAACAGTTTGCCTAGCACCATGCTTAACCTTTGCATTATGGTGTGTAGATTTATGTGTAAGCGTTGGTTTTGCACCGGAAATATACCTTTTTCAGTACATAATGCTATACATATACAATTTTTATAACATTCTACATATTGGATGTGTGTTGTACAGTGCAGCACTGATACTAGTTCAAGGAGGTGTTTTTTTTGGCACAAAGCTGTTTTCCAAACTTCGGACCTGATTATGACTTTGGCAGTCCTAAAATCAGACCACAAAGCCATGGGGAGGACACAACAGTCATACTGGTGGTGTCCCCCCCACAAGCATATTACAAGGTTCCCGCCAGGCTGACCTGCGGGAACATTGTATTATGCATTCCTGCCAGGCTGACCCGTGGGAACAGTGCTAGGATATTGGCGTCAGCAACGAAGCCAAGGCAAATATCGTAGCACACCAGCACCATTGGAATGCGCACTGTCTGCAAATGGTGCCCCTGCACTGGCCAATCCATAGGTATGGGCAGTGGAGGGGCCCACCGTGTACCCCGGCATTGGCTTTCTGCCAGCCTTTCCATGGCGGGGTCCCTACCATGGACAGGCTATCGGAAAGCTGAGTTAATTGCCGCTGTGGCTGAGTACAATTCAGACCAGTGTTAGCCCATCAGGAATGATGTTCCTGGCAGGGACAGCGATCCGCAGGCAGTCTGACTGCCAGGGTCGTAATGTGGCAGTCGGACTGCCTGGAATGCAGAGGTCTGACTGTCACCACAAGTCTGGCAGTCCTCAGACCGCTAGACTCGTAATTGGGCCCATAGCAAATCAGGCTTTGTGTTAAAAAGTATGTGTGATTGCAGTGATCCACTCAAGCTACACCCACGTGATGCCACCTTGTGGTACAATAGCAGAAAAACCTGTCACAAATAGATTTCTGCTCATTACATAACATGCTCCACTGAGTCTTAGTTTAAACATACCAGGGTTCGCAAAATGGTTTCTGAAATTAGGAATTCTTTGCATAGCGAATAGTACATTTGCCTTTTCCATGCTAGGTGAAAGAAATACAAGCTTTTTTAATTTAGAAAAAAGCACAAATAACATGTACTTTTTTAAATCATCAAATATAAGGCAAATTAATCATTTGTACCGGTAATTACAAATAATGAAATCACTACAACTTGTGTAACACAAAAAGGGAACATAATTGAAGGCTGGGCAAATATGATCACTGATTTTGTGCTCCAAAACGTTAGTTCAAATGGATTGAAATTAGTTAAGCGTTTCCTTTGCTGTTACTTCAACTCATTGGCTAGTTGATAATTGTGTTAAAATACAGCCTTTTGAAAGCCACTATGCTCTGGCAGTAAATACTGGATTGTGGTAACTGCGAGAACATTTAACATTTGAATCCAAAGTACATGGTTATTATATGTTAATAGCTGCAAAGTAAAGATGAACTTCACTCTAGCTTTTAGCTCCCTAATGCGTGTACAAATTTAATGTATTTAATAGCTAGGTCTGCTTCACTGTTGGTGTTAGTTATTTGGGATTAAGTAATATTTACTTTCTCGTAGATTATACTAAAATTATTTTTGCTTTCAATCAATAAAATTAGTTCATATTTCTTTATGCCTTAAAAACTATTTTATTGTTTGGATAAGAGTGTGAAGATTAAAGGCCAAAGAAATGTTTCCCTGAATTGTGCAACAAAAACAATGCAACTTAAACCCCTTCGCTGACAGGTCTTTTCCCCTTCCTGTGCTGAGCCTCTTTTTGGCTATTTGGAGTAGTTTGCGCTTAGGCCCTCATAACATTTTGTCCACATAAGCTTGCCACACCAAATTTGCGTCCTATTTTTCCAGCATCCTAGGGATTCCAGAGGTACCCAGAGTTTGTGGGTTCCCCTGGAGGAGACCAGGAAATTAGCCAAAACACAGCTACAATTTCATTTTCTTTTTTTAATGGAAAAAAGTGCTGCAGGAGAAAGCATGTGTTTTTTTCCCTCAAAATGGCACCAACAATGGGTTTGCAGTGCTAAAATCACCATCTTCCTAGCTTTTACGAACAGTCAGACCTGAATCAGAAAACAACATTCTTCAACATAATTTTCACATTTTACTGGGACATACCCCATTTTTACTATTTTTTGTGGTTTCAGCTTCCTTCCAGTTAGTGACAGAAACTGGTGTAAAACCAATGCTGGATCCCCCACAGCTAAACATTTCTGAAAAGTAGTCAAAAGTCTGAACTCAACAAGGGGTCACTTGTGGAGATCCTTCAAGGTTTTCCTACAGAACGTAACAGCTAAAATAAAAAGAATATTGAAATTGAAGTGAAAAAAAGAGCCATTTCTGCCCACGTTTTCTTCTATAACTTTTTCCTGCAATGTCAGAGTTTCAAAAGCAATATACGGTTACATCTGCTCTACTCTTTTGGTTGCAAGGATCCATAGGGCTTGTAGGTTCATCAAGAACCACAGGTACCCAGAGCCAATAAATAAGTTGCACCTGGCAATGGGTTTTCATTGTAAACCAGATATAAAACAATTATTTTTCTGAAATATAAAGAGTGAAAAATAGGTATCAAGGAAACCTTTGTATTTCCAAAATGGGCACAAGATAAGGTTTTGAGAAGCAGTGGTTATTTGCACATCTCTGAATTCCGGGATCCCCATACTTGAATGTGAATTACAGGGCATTCCTCAAATAGAATTCTTTTTTACACACTGTCCTACATTTGGAAGGAAAAAATGTGGAGAAAGACAAGGGGCAGTAGCACCTCTTCTTATACTCTGTGTTTACATTGAAATCGGATGTGTTTTTTGGAAAGTGGCTACTGTGGATTTTGGTCTCTAGCTCAGCCGGCACCTAGGAAAGCCTACCAAAACGGTGCATTTTTGAAAACCAGACTCCTACAGGACCCCAGTATAGGGTAACTTGTGGCGCTCTTACCAGGTTCTGTTACCCAGAATCCTTTGCAAACCTCAAAATTTGGCAAAAAAAAAACACTTTTCCCTCACAGTTCAGTGATAGAATGTTCTGGAATCTGAGAGGAGCCACACATTTCCTTCCAACCAGCATTTCCCCAAGTCTTCTGACAAAAATGATACCTCACTTGTGTTGGCAGGCCTAGTGCCCTCAACAGGAAATGCCCCAAAACACTATGTGGACACATCAAAATTATCAATTACAAAACTACTTATTTTTGCGGGGGGTACCTGTGTTTTTGGTCCTGGTCTTAGCAGGCATCTAGGGAAACCTACCAAATGCAGACATTTCTGAAAACTAGACACCTGAGGGAGTCCAGGGAGGTGTGACTTGCGTGGATCCCCCAGTGTATTCTTACCCATAATCCTCCGCAAATGTCAAATTCAGCGAAAAAATGGAATTTTCCCCATATTTCTGTGTGGGATCACCGCACCAGCACAAATTTTCTACCACCCAATGTTCCCCTAAGCCTCCCCATAAAAATTATACCTCACTTGTGTAGGTGGGCCAAATGCCTGTGACAGGGAAGGGCCAAAATCATGTTGAAATTGAGTGGGAACTAAGGCGGGTCCAAAAGGGCAGTTCGAAAAAAAAAGTTTTTAGGCTGACAGGTGGGGCATAATTTTTATCGGTATTTCCATCACAGAAATGTGGGGAAAATGTGTAATTTCAAGCAAAGTTGGAGATTTGCAGGGCATTGTGGGTAAGAAAATGATGCTGGGTGCATGTGAAGCACACCACCCTAGACTCACCCAGATGTTTAGTTATCAGACGTATCTAGGTCTCATAGATTTTTCTAGATGACAACGTCCGAAAGTCCAAAAAGTGCAACCCTCACCATTCAAAGTGGGACGATTTTGAGAGTTGGCCAAGCTTTCATGGCCCAATTGTAAAATCAAAACCCAAATAATCTAATGTCCTCTTGCTTACCATTGAGATAAGATCTCTTATTGTGCGAGGGGAGCTGAAAGACTGTTGCCCCCTTCAGTTGCGGTTTGGACATTACCCATACTGGTTGGTAGCCATCACCCCACAATTTTTTTTTTATTCCCTGGCATCTAGTAGTCTTTCTGCCCCCCCCCCCCCAAGGGAGTGGATCAGGGGTAATTGCCCCATCTGTCCACCGGTGGGCAGAACAACTTTGTCCCCATTTATTTGGGGTGGGGTGGGGGTATGGCCATATCACCACCCTCTTGTTTAAAAAAAAAGTTTTCCCTGGTTTCTAGTGAGCTTTCTGCCCAACTTGAGGCAGATGGGCCTTACAAAAATAGGTACATTTGCCCCCCGGAGGGGCAGAAATGGCCAACAGTAATGTGCCCCCATGGGAAGAACCCTTACCCAAGGGGCTTTCCCCCCATACAAAAAACACACACACACACACCAATCCCTGGTGCCTAAGTGGTTTCTGCCACCCTTGGGGTCAGATGGGTCTAATAGAAATAGACTGATCAGCCCCCAAGGTGGGCAGAAATGGGCTAAACTAAAATTGCCCCCCAAGGAGTGACCCTTGCCTAAGGGATCACACCCCATCTGTAAAACAAAAAAAACAAAAAAATCCCTGGGGGCAGACCAGCCTAATTAAAATAGATCAATCTGCCCCCAATGGGGGACAGAAATAGCCTAAAATTTGCCTCCCAGGGGAGCGCCCCTTGCCTAAGAGGTTGCTACCTTTGCATGAAATTGGTGTAAAAAAAAAATCCCTGATGTTCAGTGGTTTCTGCCCCCCTTGGGGGCAGATTGGCCTAATACAAATAGGCCGATCTGCCCGCAAGGGGGGCAGAAATGGTCTAAAATAAATTTGGCCCCCAGGGGAGCTACCCTTGCCAAGGGGGTCGCTCCTCTCCTGTAAAAAACCAAAAAAAATCCCTGGTGTCTAATGCGATCATGCTGCAGGAATGCTCAGAGAGACATGAAAAGGAAAGGAAAAGCTTTTCCTTTTTATGCCTCCCTGACCTCCCCTGCTCCAGTACCAAGGAGAAACTAATCAGCAATGGAGTTGACCTTTAATGAGTGGTTAACAAAACAGGAGATTTTATACAGCAGCCATCATTTTCAATGTTGGCAAAAAGTGATGGTGGAACGCTTGCAAATAGTCTATCTACTGACAACCTCTAGAGGTGGCATTCCAAAACATTCTTCTTTTGCCCACTATGCCACCTCAGGTTAGATCCAACCTTATGTAAGTTAGCCTTAAACCTGCTTCAGAAGGAATAGTCTAACCTGAACTAGGAAGCCAGGTCCTCTGCGAATCAGAACACAAGCAATATAAGATGGGTTTTGGCCTAACTGGGCCTCTTCTGTCGAGTGTAGCTTGGTCCCAATGGCAATGTGAGCAAGGGACCCATGTCTGGGCATGCCCCTAGCCACTAGTTATAGCTATATAATGTATGGCTCCCCATTACACCTTTGCCTTTGGTTAGCATTTATGATCAGGGTCAAATGAGTTGTAGGGCCATACATAACATAAAATTATAGATGGGAAATTGTGAGTTGAGCTGTTTTTTACCTGGGTATTTTGAACGGCACATAGACAACTCGAGCTTCGCTCTCATCTAATTAATGTCACTCAGAACCACTCTGTGAAAGACATCCTTGTAACTCACAGTTACCCATTCATAAATCCATATGTAGAATAGTTCAAATTTTGAGCAGTTTCAAGAAGGGGCCTGAAAAGCTATTGAAGAGCTGTGTTGATTCTTGGGAAATCCTTTAGGTCAGGAGTAACCACTTGGAACTGACGAGTGGGAATCCCACCAATTTAGTTATCTCAATTAGGAAGTAGACTAACCAGCCATGGCAGTTATTTGAAAACTGTAGTCATCCAATCTGCACCATCATCTTTTTCTGAATTTTGTTTGTTTACTTGTAGAATGGAAAGTAACACAACTACTGAATTGTATTATTAAATCTCTAACATCAGACCAGAAACGCATTTTTATAAAGTAGCTCTTTCACTCCATATGGATATTGTTTTTTCACCCTTTATTCCAAATGAATAATTTGGATTTTATTTTGTATTGTTCTGTTCTGCAAGAGTTCATTTATGTTTTGTTCTTGTTTTGTCAAATCTGCAAATTTTCTCCTCCACATGAATTGAGGCCTATAGAGCACTTGAAATTAATCCTCATCAGATGACCTTGATTAGTTTCCACATTCACTGAACATACTTATTGCTGCATTTTCCATGGGTTACACACCAGGGTTGTGAAGTGCACATGAAGTGCTAATGGCATGACTAGTCATATATCAGTGCAGTCTTTCCCTGTAATAAATTGTGATTATGTTTTTCTCAGTGAAGGGTCAAATCATCTAATGAGTCAGCCTAAACACCGACCCTTACAGAATGGGACAGACCCAAAGGCTGTCACCCCTCTTTCTGAGGGCACAGAGCAACTGAAGAGAGCTATTCTTAAGCTTAGCGTTTTGAGTGTGTGAAATAGAGTCTCACAAAATGTACTCCTTGAAGGGCAAGACATCAAGGCACAGTGTAGATGATGCTAGTGGAGAGCATATGCAATTGGTTCCATCATAGCACATTGTACTGGGACACAGTGGTGGGTGATAGCTCTGCAAGAGAGAACAGAGCTAAGAAACATGGTGCATAGACACATCAGCAAAGAACATAAACCAGCCAATGTTGTAGAAATCCATGGTAGCTATATGCAACAGGAATGGGTTGGCCTAGCCCACAATATAGCAGAGAGGCTAGTCACTGAAATGAGATGCAGGATGCCACTCTGCTATTGTAGGCAGAGGCCACTTCATCCAACACATTGCAACCCTACTTTTAGCCAACAAAAGATCCATGGCTATGAGCTACTGGCACCCATGCAGAACATCCCAGTCATAGCCAAGAAGCACCAGTAATGTTGTGGGGTCAACACCATATCTGTGATGTCCACAAGACACTAAACACAGATAGCCAACAATTTTGCACACCTGGGCAATACCAACCTCTATGCGCCAGAATCTCCTATGCCGCAGTGAGGGCACAATTAATTCTCTCTCAAACCATATTTAAACAGTCAGGCCAGGGTATAATTTGCCCTATTAAGGTATTTGAATTGTACCAACCACTGACAGCCATTTAGAGATATATTATGAGTCACTGAACAGTAATAAGCCCTCTGCCTCTCGTGATGTCAGTGCCTAGGTCTGCTTGCCATTCCTGGCATGTATTAGGGGCATCAGGCTTCCTAATGTCTTGTGCAAATGAGTATAAGACTGACACTGCTTGTTAGGGAGCAGTCGATTGTAGCAAGTATGTGAGAGCAGGAACCTCTGGAGGTTCAGGCAGGTCAGCATTTAACAATGCCCTCCATGCATGGCACACCTTGTATTAATGAAATTGTGAAAGCACATTGGGAGCAGGAGTTTGCGGCTTAACCTGTTCCCAAGTGCGAAGCACTTTATCCTCAAAGAAGTCTCCCATGTACCTTATACCCAGTGCAAGCAATAACTCTAACATCATACTCTCCTGCCCCATAGGGAACCAGCCACACCACTCCAAAGGCAACCACAGAAAATAGTCCAGGGGGGCATGCTGCATGTCTACCAATTTCTTTAAAAGCACGGTGTCATTCCCACTGGGTTTAATATGCAGAACCGGCACACCGGCTTGTCTAATGAAAAAAGAGAGAGTAAATAAGTAGCCGCTCCAACATGCTGCAACCAGAGAAGTGGCAAATCGAACAGTTCATGCAGCCAGAAATAAGCAAACATGGCCTGTGACTCTCTGTAGTGTATTTTGAAATTGGTTGCATTTAGGCACCCAGCTGAATAAGGTAGAGTGAGTGTATCCCACTGTACTCGTGGCTGTTTACCGGGCTACGCAAATCTCAACATCAATGATCGCAAAGATCGCTCCCGGCAATAGTATCAGTATATTCATGAAAAGAAACAAAAGACAAGAAAGTACAATCATCTTCATGATAGATATCCGGCCAATAAGAGAGAGGGGAAGCAGATCCAGTGATCCACTGCGTCCGTAAGGCATTGCATGGTTTTCCCATAGTTCTCCAGCATAATCACCTCTGAGTCAGTATGAACCTGGATGCCTAAGTAGTGCACAGGTTCCTTTGCCCATTTGAGGGGGAACTCTAATTATGTAGGTATTGTTGCTCAGTAAGCATTAAACTAAGAGATTTATCCGAGTTTACACACAATCCGGAATGACCACCAAAGCACGGCACCTCCCTAAGGACTAGGGATTAGTTCTGTTCTAGTTTTTGTAAGCGGCTGCAAATAGAGCAAAGAACCCCTGCATTCTTCATGGTATTACCCCTGGGATATAAGCCTTAAAGGCTTACCATATAGTGACAAACATAGCAATAGAGCCCAGGTTAGTGCAAAATAATTAATCTATCGCCTGTGCCAAGGCTTCACGGAGTGCTGCATCTTGTAGGGAATATAGTGGAAACACCAGGTAAAACCATGCACATGGACACCAGCAAAGTCTAGAATCAGCAGTGCTGGGGATTGATCTGAATATGTATAAGGTGGATGATTGCACTGGCACACCCTGGACAAGCGACCGTGTGAAACAAGCCAATAATCAATGTCAGTGTGTGTATCCTGGATGGTTGAATAATGTGTGTAGACTCTACCTTGGGGCGAGCGATAACGCCAGACATCAACCAATCCATTGCTCTCAACCACCATCGCTATGCATGGGCTGCTGGGGAAGGCCCCCTCGGGGGCCACAAGAATGATCTTGATGTGGATTTTGCACACAATTTAAATCCCCCACCCCCAAATCTGATGTATGCTGCCATTTGCCACTAGTTTAGCTTGTAGCGAATAAGACCTGGTCAGTGCATTGCTCTGCCTCCTGTGGCTCCACCCTCTAAGTAAAGCCCTTTCCCTGGCTTCTCTGAACTCCTGACCCCTGTCAGGAGTTCAAGGTCCTCCTCAACCCACAGGCTTCTGCCTGCGCCTCCTCCCTGGTGTCTAGTGGGAGAGCTCTGCATTCCTACTAGGCTACCTTCTGCTTCTCTCCTCCATTTACTTTGCTTTGCTCTCTGCTCCACTACTGTCCCTTAGTGCTCCTTTTCCTTGTTTCTCTCTCACTCCACTCTCTCTCTTTCACTTTCGCTGTCCCCCCTCTCTCCCCCACCTCCCTACTTATTGGCGGCCGCTGAGTGGCCACACAGCGGACGAGTGCAGCGGGTGCGCCAAAGGCAAGCCCGTCGGCGCCTGTCTACGCCCGTCCACGCCTGGACTGAGCCCAGTGCCAGAACCCCTGTCTCCCATCCCCCCACCAGCGCCACGCACATCTTCACTATGACGCTGCCACCCTTCGCGACCTCAACACTGGCCGCTCTCCTGCCTGCCTTCAGGCCTCCCCGCAGACCACCCGCAGACCCTTCTCCTGCCGGAACTGCACCTTCACCAGCCTCCACACCAATGACCCACCCACCAAGGCAGGACGCAACCATCTCAGATGTATCCTCCTCAACACCTGCTCTGTCCACAAGCATGCAGTAGAGCTATGGAATCTTCTCGACTCAGCCTCTTCAGACGTCGCCTTCCTGACCGAGACCTGGATGAACCCCTCCTCAGCGCCTGACATCTCCATGTCCATACCAGACAGCTATAAGATCACCTGCAGGGACCGCTCCAACAAACCAGGAGGAGGCATCGCCATCATCCACAAGAACACCCTCAGGATCACGACCAACACTAAAGACACCCTCAGCACCTCCGAAATCCTGCACTTCCAAATCCACAGTGACCCAAACACCCCCCTCCGAGGGACCCTCGTCTACAGGCCACCCGACCCACAACAGCAATTCAGCAACTCCATTACCGACATCATCAGCAGGCACGCTCTCGCGTCCACTGACTACATACTCCTCTGAGACTTAAACTTCCACCTCAAGAACACCAACGACAACAACACCACCACCCTGCTCGTCAACCTCTCCCACCTCGGCCTCAAACAGCTTGTCATGACACCAACCCACTCCGCAGGGCACACACTTGACCCTATTTTCTCTGCCAGCAATCACATCTCTTTCCGCTACACCACTGAACTCCACTGGACAGACCACCGCTGCATCCACTTCTCCTTCAAGAAACCCACAACACACCACCACCTACAACGGATCCCCCACCGCAGTTGGAAGAAGGTCAACAAGACCAACTTATCGCGACCCTCTCCCAGAACCCACCTATCGACACCACTGACACTGATGCAGCTGCAACTTCAGGCAATGGGTCAACACCTGTGCCAATACTCTCGCCCCAATCAAGAATCTCTTCAATAGACGCACCAACAGAAAGACCTACTGGTTTACCGCCGACCTCCACGAATCTAAGCAAAGCTGCAGAAGACTCGAAAGAAAGTGGTGGCAAGATCAGACTCTGGACAACTACACAGCATTCAAAAACACCATCCGCAGACACCACCAACTCATCCGAGCCGCCAAAAGAACTGCCTTCAAAGACCAAATGAACAACGACCCACACAGCCACAAGGAGCTCTTCAATGTCGTGAAGGAACTCTCCAACCCCAGCTCCAATGCCAACGACATCCCACCATCCTAAGACCTCTATGACTCCCTAGCCTCCTACTTCCACCGCAAGATTGCAGACATCCACGACAGCTTCAGCACCCAGACCTCCCCGGCAACCACCAACACCACAGATTCACCTCCGACTAACCTCCTGCTCACCTGGATCCCCATCAACGATAATGACACCATCAAAATTGTGAACACCATCCACTCCGGGTCTCCATCTGACCCCTTCCCTCACCACATCCTCAACAAAGCAAGCTCTGTCATCGCACCCCAACTACGGAAGATTATCAACAGCTCCTTTGAGTCTGCCACCTTCCCAGAGAGCTGGAAACACGCTGAGATCAACGTCCTCCTCACAAAACCCAAGGGAGACCCAAAGGACCTCAAGAACCTCCAGCCTATCTCCCTGCTCCCCTTCCCGGCAAAAATATTTGAGAAGGCCATCAACAACCCGCTTCCTAGAGGAGAACCGCACCCTGGACCCTTTCCAATCCGGATTCCACAGCAATCACAGGAAGAAACCGCCCTCATCGTGGCCACTGACGACATCAGACCCATACTGGACAGTGGCGAAACCGCGGCCCTCATCCTCCTGGACCTCTTGGCCACGTTTGACTTCATCTGCCACCACACCCTACGCTCACGCCTCAGCAATGCTAGAATCCTTGACAGAGACCTGGACTGGGTCACCTCCTTTCTCACCGGCAGAACCCAGAGAGTCCTCCTCACCCCATTATGCTCAGAGGCCACCAAAATCATCTGCGGCGTACCCCAGGGTTCGTCCCTCCCGACCCGCTTCAATATCTACATGGCCCTGCTCGCTAACATCGCCTGATCCCACAACCTCAACATCATCTCATATGCCGACGACACCGAGCTAATCCTCTCCCTCACCAAGGACTCCGCCAAGACCTACCTCCGTGAACGAATGAAGGCCATCGCCGAATGGATGAAGAGCAGCTGCCTCAAACTAAATTTTGACAAGACGGAAGTCCTCATTTTCAGCTCCACCCCTATGCGTGGGATGACTCCTGGTGGCCTGCCACTCTCGGAACCGCTCCGACTCCCACCGACCACGCACGCAACCTAGGATTCATCTTGGACTCCTCACTGTCCAACACCCAGCAAGTCAACACCATCTCCTCCTCCTGCTTCAACATCCTCTGCATGCTCCGAAAGATCTACAAATGGATACCCACCAAAACCAGAAGGACAGTCACCCAAGCCCTCGTAAGCAGCAAGCTGGACTATGGCAATGCCGTCTACACAGGAACCACAGCCATACTCCAGAAGAGGCTGCAACGCATCCAGAACTTCTCCGCACGCCTCATCCTGGACATCCTCCGCCACTGCCACATCACAGACCACCTGGAAAACCTGCACTGGCTCCCAGTCAACTTGAGGATCACCTCCTCACCCATGCTCACAAAGCACTGCACAACACCGGACCAGAATACCTCAACAGACGACTCTACTTCTACACCCCGACCGGGCATCTCAGCTCCACCGACCTCACCCTCGCAACCGTCCCACGCGTCTGCAGAACTACAACCGGTGGTAGATCATTCTCACACCTCACCAGCAAAACATGAAACACTCTTCCCACCCACCGGCGCCAGACCGAAGACCTCCTTACCTTCAGGAAACTTCTCAAGACCTGGATGTTCGAGCAGTAGCAGCACCTCCCCCCTGCCTTCTCCCCCTTCCCTCCTCAGTGCCTTGAGACCCTCACGGGTGAGTAGTACGCTTTACAAATCCCTGATTGATTGATTGATAAAAGAACTGGCGATCATCGTAGTTGGGTCCAGAGACCCCCAGCAGGAGCACCTCAAAGAAATCCTCGCAATAACATGCCACCATAAAAGAACCATTTAGATTCACACATACTTCCTGCAATCTAATCCCAGAACCACAGTAAGCCCATATGAGGAACCCCAAGCATGCATACTGAACCTTGTAAAACAACATTCCCCTCTCATACGCTGCAAGTTAAGCACCCCAGCATTAGAAGCCAGGTGTGTCTCCAGCAAAATAGCCATGCTAATTTGTTGTTCCTGCAAATTAAGTATTACTTTGCAGATTTTATGGCTGTCATTCAATACTCTAACATTCCAAGTCAGGAAACTCAGGCCCTCGTTCTCAGGACCGCCACACTCGCAGTGGTCCCAGCGGTAAAGACATGCATATTACGAGTTCAGTGGTTTGGCCAAAGCCAAACCACCACAAAGCCGCCACTCACACCGGTGCAGTCTGACCGGCTCAGCTGGCAGTGAGCTCCTCCGGGCCAGTGGCATGCCTAAGACTGCTGGCCTTATTCCGAGGCAGCAAACTGCCAGGCTTTTCGCAGCAGTCGCCCCGCCACACAAACCCTGACAGCAACACACCCGGTGACAAGAATCCCTATTCCTGTCAGTGGCAACTGCATTCCCACATGTCCACACACTTGAACACACACACTCGCCCACACACTTCCTGACACACACCCCCACTTGCCCACACACTTCCTGACACTCACCCACACGCATACATACATGCACCCCCACTCATTCTGACCCACACACTCATGCTCGCACACATACATGCACACACCGCACACATGCACCTACAACACACACTCCTCCCTTACGATCAGTCCACCTACCTGTCTGGGCCGCACAGTAGCCCACGTTGAGGTGGTCATCCGGGAGGGGGTGAATGTCGGCGATTCCACTGCCAATGCCGCACTGATGTGCCAGGACCACTGTGCCATATTACCGCTGGTAATATGGTGGGCGGAGTCCTTCCGGTATGGCCGGGCTGGTGGTGGAACAGACTCACACCCGCTGTCTGTAAGGCCGTTGGTGTCAGATTTCTGCCTGTTTATGGGCAGAAATCCGTAGGTGACTCGTAATCACGGTCTTCGGACCGCCAACACTAGCAGGCTTTTGGCGCCCACTTCGATGGCGGTGTTTGCAAAAGACCACCAAAGTCGAAATGAGGTCCTCAGTCTAGACGTCTGTGTAGCTGAAGCAATACTGTCCTCCATCACACAAGGGTAACAAATAATTTTGATCATCAACCAGAGCTTGCCACACATCCTATTTTACAGATCAAGACGCAGGATACATAATTAAAAAACATGAATGTTGCAAACCCCACCCCCACCAATATCATGCCTCCCAACATTTGACACAGCCATATAGCACCTGCCTCTGACGTACCCAACTTCCAAACCCTAATACCCAGATAATAACAGTGTGGTACACATATGAGGGTAGTTAGTGCCTGCCCAGAGGTCCATTAACATGTGGTTGGAGTAGGGCTGTTTCTTGCATAACATCATTCCAACCTATCAAACAACATTTAGCGTTGTGCGGCAGAGAAGTATAAGCAAACATATACATTACAGTTGGCACCAAAAATCACCATATCATGCTTTGACAGGGTACTTAATGATGGCTTCGAAATCTGTCCCAGTAACCAACAATCTAAGCCGTTATTGAACGCCAACCAATACTACATAGAGAACACAGGCATTACATGCATCACCTCCACAGTGTAATACAAAAATAACTTAACCAAATTGTTGAGTGCATTATACGCATTACTAACAACAACACTTTAAATCATCATGAAGCTGTGATCAGGGTAGGAGATGCATATGTATTAGCCCTGTTCATCGAATTTGTGGGAAGATGCTTCTTCATCCACTGAGCTCAGCGCTTGTCAACAGCATGGGAATTCAGCTGCTTAAGAAACTGCTGCACACTCTTGGGGGCCAATGAAAATGATTGATTTCCCATCGATGGTTACCCTTAACCTGGCTAGGTACAGAATTGTATAGTTGAGTTTAAGTTCTCTCAGTTTTGTCTTCACTGATTTGAACTGTCTTCTTGCCTTCTGAACATGTGGCCTAAAGTCTGCAAAAATGGATAGCTCCATACCTTCATATCTGAGAGAATGGAGTTCCCTGCAGCGGCGTAGCGCCGCATTATGGTCCCTATACTTCAGGAGTCTCACAATGATGGGGCGAGGGTGGGCCCCCGGCATGGCATTAGCAAACAATGGTCCCACTCGACCACAAAGATGTTCAAAAAGGTTTAACACCCCAGCAATTCTCTGAGTAGACGTTCCACAAAGGACTACATGTTGCCAGTCACTGTAGACTCTGCCAGACCAAAGATGCACAAATTATTCTGCTGGAAGTGTCCCTCCAGCTCCTCGGACTTTGCTTGTAGTGCTGATATGGACTTTTCAAGTTGCCTCTGTGTCTCAACTGATGCTGCACATTCTTCCTCATTGTCCAATATATGCCTCTCAGCCATATCAAGAAGCTCTGCTTGCTTATCAATGCGTTCTGACATCTTTTCCATTCTGTTGGAGAGCCAATTATTTGTTCCGTCAATTTTGGTGAGGCTGAGCTGCCTCGTTGCAAGGATTTGGCGCAGTTCATTACTCATTTCTGGTATTGAGGTGTCCGGGTCTGGCGCAGCAGTCGGTGAGGTTTCTTCACGTGTTTTATGTGCTTTACGTTACTCAAACTGCAGCTTGGCCTGGGCCTTGTCTGTTTTCCCCATAGTAGATAATGCAATGTGGCTCACAGCCTCAGCCAAGCATGGGAAATGATACCAAGGCACAAATCAGACTGTGGTCTAGGTGGGCAAGTCAGTTGTGGGGTACATCAACCACCGGTGAAGTAGGCAGCAGGTTAGAGTGCTCAGTATCATAGCCAACAGGCATGAATGTAAACAGTCTAACAGACTAAGGAGGTTTATAGCAGTATATCACAAGATCTAAAAGACATTCCTGGTGGAGCTTAAGCTATGGTGCAATGAATACAGTTATTATCAAAAGCGATGTGTAATAGCGTCAATTATTTACTAACATATGACACTGTGTGGAGCCAATCTCCAACTATTATGGGAGGTTAAATTGGGATAATTTAAAAAAAAAATTCAGTACACGTTGGGATAAATACAATACTATGAAGCAATTGGAAAAAGGGAGAGGTGTACAGGAGAAGTTGCAGAGAATCAGGCACCCCACTGACAACCTTAAGAAAAAACTTCAACAACAAGAAACAATAGATTAAAGTAACACAGGTGCAAAAACATTGAGCAAGTACCTTTTAATGATGTGGAATGTATGTGAGTTACAGAACACAGTTAAAAGACATAAAGCATACACATATATCAAGTGTAGGAAATCGCAGCTCATATCCTTAAAGAAATGTTTCTCATGAAAGTGAACTATGCTCATCTAAAGCAAATACAGGGAAGACATATAAACAGTACTCATTCAGCATGTGCGAGTGACACCTTGGTATGCCTTCACCCAGGGGCTCCTTGTAAACAACCATGTAATTGTATAGGTACAGAAGGGAGATATGTAATAGTGGTTGGCAAACTAGATGGGGTGGAGGTGCTTCTTGTGAGTGTGTGCACCAAACTCAGATTAACATAATTCCTAGACTGTTTAGTATCAGTTATCACTTCATATACTCACTTACCCCAAATTATCAGAGGGCATTTTAACTGTGTTTAAAGTGTCACCATGGACAGCTCACATTCCTACCATCGTCCTCCCTCACAACATGCATGCCACTGGCCCTCACAGAGCTGGAAATTTGTGGACTCATGGTGAAGGGGCATTCATGCACTACATAATATTCATTCTCCCCAGGATTACACATCTTTTTTACTTAATGTATAGGTCAGCAGCATGAACATGACCACGTAGAAGAGACTCTGTGTGGACTCTAGTGTCATCTAAGTCACAGTCTTCTCCATGTTTCAGTCAATATGTATGTTCTTGTGTACCTACAGGCAACAAAAGAAGGGAGTGAATGGGACTTGACAATTCTTGTCAGTGCAATACATGTTATAAATAATAACTATAATCATCAAAAGAACATTAGAAAAATCGATGATCAATATAAAAATACATGATGCTACTTCTGGTCCCATGGGGCCACTCAGGGAGGCTGGGGAGCAGGTACATATTGGTCATATTAATGATTAAATTGTTGGTGTCACTCCAGGGCCTGTGTGTCAACTATGGGAAGCAAGGGGAGGCAATACAAAAATTAAAAAATAATATAAACATATCTGGTGGCTGTCCAATGTCAACGTGGTTCCTTAGGGAGGTAGGCAAAAAATGAATACATTAATTAATAAATAGTTGGTGTCCCTCCTGGGCAGTGAGTCTCACTTGGTAGTGGGGCAGGTAAAAAATGGAATACATTGATATGTAAATAACGTTTGTCCCTCCAGGGTCCATGGGCTCTATAAGGGAAACAGACAAAAATGAACTCAAAAAATTAAAATTAATACCTGGTATCCCTCAAGGTCACATAAGAGGCAGACATAAATCAAACAAATTAGTCAAAAAGCAACTGCAATCAAACAGAACTACAAATAAATCAGAAAAAATCAGAAAAAAAACAAAACAGTTAACAAAAAAGACATATGCCTCTCCTAAAATCAATGCTCCTAGAAAATGGTATAAAATGAACCCACTGGTTTAACACAATGTAACCACAGTAAAGAACAAGACATTAATAACAGAATGTCTGCCTATAACACATACCCACACCTATACTGTGTCCACAAACATGGCCATCACCACATGGAGGCATGGAGAACGAATAGACCATGGCTGTACTACACTTCTATGAAGAAAACCTTGCAGGATTACAGGGAAAGGATTGTATAAAAATACACTCAAAACGTGTTTGGGCCTATCTGTTTTTTTTTGCAAAGAACTGCATTCATTTTACTTTCATTTGAGAAAAAAATTAGATTCCAACTTTCGAGGATGAATGATATAGCAGAGACTGCAGGCAAAGGAAGAATTATGATTTCCATCCAAAATTCCAATTCAAAATGATCTAGCATTGGACAGAGCAGAGGAAAAAGTCTTCAGGCCAGGAAGAGGAAGGTGATACTCTCTGTAAAGTAGCCTCATGCAATCTGCCTCATTAATATTCATATGGTAGGTCTATTTGTGACCTATTAGAAATCACAGTTTTGAAACAGAAAAATGAATACATTAAGGATACCAATTTCCTAATTGTGTTTCAGAGATAATCACAATTAGGAGATTGGTATTCCTGATGTTGATATACCTGTCCCTTAGTCATGCCATCAAACATATTTTTACAATCTTATAAACATAATGAATAAATCCTTTCAACATATTTTATTTTAAGCTTTATCACGTCATAACAGGTGTGGGAGTTATGGTTGACTTAGGACAGTGAGAGTGTGACACAAGGTAAAGACAACACCTGAACATGTTGAAATTAGTTTGTTTATATTTTTGTCCAAGTCTTGCAAGAACTATGGGCCAGATGTAGGAAAATGTAATTTTGCATTTCTTAAATATGGACTTCAAAAAATTGCTATTTAAGAAATGCAAAATGCTATGTTCCATTATAATGTTCTAGCTTTTCCCTTTTAGGTATCTCCCTACTTGAATTGCAAATGTTGATTATTATATTATGTTATTTAAATTCACCTTTATTCATGACATTATTCATTGCAATATGATAACCAAGTCTACTTAGATATATTTATGTTATTTCTTAAGACTTAAATTCTCTATTCTAATGATTGTTTTAAATAACAAAATAACAAACAAGGTTTCAGATAAGCTAATAATTTCACTTTGTGTTAATTGTTTTGAAACAAAAAATACAGTTCCACAGAACGTAAGAAAGTAAACAAGTGCCAAGGCCTTTTCTGATAATAGTTCACTCTGAAAGTTTCAACAAAAAACATGTACATTGTACATCAGATGAGATCAAAATCAATTAAAAAGTAAAACTTGACTTGACAAACAATGTAGAATCTATGAACAAAATGTTAAAAAAAAGATAGAGAGGAAGTTCATGCTAAACGTTCGAGATAAAGGCTAAACAGAGCGGTATGATCTTCCTTTACTGAAGGCTTCCATGAGTCATATTTAGCCTTTGCTCAGTGGGGTTATCAGTCTGCCTGCCAATGCAGACTTGAAAAGGAGCCTCTGCTCTTTTACTGAACATTGGTTCAATAATTCAAAAGTGGTAAGTGGGCAAACTCAAATTTAGGTTCCTTTTGGTGCTAAAGATAGTTAGAATAGATGAGGGTGGGATAGAAGACATTAAATGTAAAAGAGTTAGGATTTCACCACTATGTAATAATATCATTTGTTATTCATTGTCTTGGTAAGTCTTGTTACTACTATTTTGTTGATCTTTTTAATAATAACTCTTTATATTGTATGTTTTAAGATAGGGTTTTCATTTAAAAACTATGGCCCTCATTACAACATTGGCGGTAAATGTGGTTTACTGCCGTGCTGACAGCCGCCAACATACCGTTACCGCAGCGGTATACCGCTACGGTTATTATGACCCACAGAGAGAAATCCACCACTATACAGACACCCACAAAAGTTCGCCAGCCCAAAGGTCAGTGATAAACTGGAGGTACCAAAACCCACACCGTGACGCCAACAGAAATATACTCACAGCATCATGACCCACAAATCACCGCGGCGGTCATTCAACCGCGGTAAACCATGGGCAGTACAGACCACCGCGCTCAAAATACAAACACACTAACAAAACTACACCACATTGGACAATTCAAAATACACACACCTGACACACATACACACACCACACCCACACACCCAATCCAATATAAAACACACACCCACATTACCCACAACCCCTTATAACGAAAAAAAATATTGCCAACTGAGAGAGAGACAAGCAGGAGCACACACTGAATGTGAGCCCATACACCATAAACCATACACGCACCTCATAGCACACACCCCAGCACATCACCACACACACCCTCACACATACCACTCACACTACACCCATGGTACCACAAAGACACCCCAGGTTCTCAGAGGAGGAGCTAAAGGTCACGTGGAGGAAATCATCCAGGTAGAGCCACAGCTATTCGGATCACAAGTGCAGTAGACATCCATTGATAGGAAGATGGAGCTATGGCGGAGAGTCGTGGACAGGGTCAATGCCGTGGGACAGCACCCAAGAACAAGGGATGATATCAAGAATAGGTGGAACGACCTATGGGGGAAGGTGCGTTCCGTGGTTGCAAGACACCAGGTAGCTGTACAGAGGACTGGTGGTGGACCTCCACCTCTTCCCCCACAACTGACAACATGGGAGGAGCAAGTCTTGCCGATCATGCGTCCTGAGGGCCTCGCAGGAGTAGCAAGAGGACTGGACTCTGGTAAGTCAAATCTGTACTACTTCCCCCCTACCTGCATGCCACCACAAACTTCTAACCCTACCCTCACCCCCTCACTCCACCACCTCACATATATCCCGACATCACAACCCACCCATCCCAATACCAAGCCCTGCATGGATCACCAATGCATGGACCCCCATCACAGACCAACATGCACACTAGTGACAATCGCTTAGCCAAACCCACAGGACCCCCCACTCAATCTCACTGGAGAGGAGGTGCCAGCCATATCCAGTCCCCCCACAGAAGAAGCCCACAGTGATGACAGCAGCTCTGCACGCCTGGATCACTATGACCAACCTGGCCCATCAGGTACCTCTGGACAGTCGGTGACCCAGTCACAGTCCCAAACCACCACAGAGCCTCCCCACTCAGGAAACACCAGCACAACACCCACCCAGCGAGCCCATCCCTCTGTCCCCAGGACACATCAATCAGCAGTGTGTCCTCCACTACAGGGACCCCAGGCAATACAAACACAGGACGATCAGGTACCAGGGGTCCGTGGCAGTGGGCACACGGTTCAGGGGACAGAGGCACAGGACAATAGGGAAGCTGGGAGGACTGCTGTGTGACTGGGAGAGGACAGGCCCCAGGAACCCACTCTCCACAAGGCACTTGCAGGGATCCATGGACCAGATACTGTACAAGTTGCAGGAGACCCAGCGGCTACAGGAGGGACAGTACCTGGGGATCAGGGAGGACCTGAAAGACATCCACACCACCCTGGTCACCATTGCAGGGGTGCTGGCAGAAATGGCCAACACCATGAGGGAGGCAGTGGCACACCAATGGGCCCATGACACTAGCCTCCGGCACTAGTGGACAGGAGGTCCCGCCACAGGACCAACAGGCCAACAGGACACCAGCACCCCTCCCCCTGCAGAAGGAGAACCACTGTGCAAACAGTCCCTGCGATCCAGGCAGAAACCAGAGAACATTGCCAAGACCCCCACCAGGAAATAAGACTCTCCTGATTGTCACCCTTGTGTCCCACTCTGTCACCCTGTCCACCTGGAACTGCCATTGCTCCCCTTCCTATGACCCCTTGGACAATGCACCTGTGACACAAATAGTTTGGACTCTACCCTGGAATTCCTCCATCAAGAACCCATCCCATTGCAATACCCCCTCCACTTATTAGCACATAACTAAACACCCTTTGAACAAATTCAAGTATGGAGTCTGTGGATTATATGACAAATGTATTAGTTTCACAAACTGTAAAGATTGCATTTCTAATCTGCTGTAATATTAACATAGGTATAACCTGTAGTGGGCAGCAGTAAACACACCAGGAGCCAGAGTGGGGCACAGAGATCTGGAAATAGAGATGCCAAAGGGTACAGTAAGTGGCCATAGAAATTGGGAAATCAGGCTGCCATGTTCAATGTCAAACACAATACTGCAATGGAAGGTGAAGTTACAGTGTCTTACCTGTGTGTCAGTGGCAGCACTGTTGAATGAGTGTACTTCTGTTGTCCACATCTTCTTCCTCTGCCTCCTCTTCGTCAATGTACACAGGCTCCCCCGCTGCCACACGGCCATCTCCAGCCTCATCCTCCTGCAGAAAATGCACCTGGCATCTCAAGGCCAGGTTGTGCAACATTGTAGGAGGCTGGCCTGGCTTATAGTGAGTACCTGATGGTACTTACACCTTGTACCAGGTCCAGTTATCCCTTATTAGTAGATTTGTAGTGTTCTAGCAGCTTAGGCTGATAGAGGTAGCTATAGCAGAGCAGCTTAGGCTGAACTAGGAGATATGCAAAGCTCCTACTATACCACTCATATCATATAGCACTATCTCATAAGAATCACAATACTCAGAGTTAATGAAAATAAAGGTACTTTAGTTTAGTGACAATGGCGGTCATTACTTCATTGGCAGTAAAAGCCGCTTACCGCCATGCAGAAGACTGCCAACACACCGCCGCGGCCGCGGAAATCCGCCACAGCTATTATGACCCACAGCACGGAATCTGCCAAAATTAAGACACCCACACAAGTCCGCCACACCAAAGGTCAGTGATAAACTGGCGAAAACAAAACCTCCACCGTCACGCCAACAGAAACACGCCCACACTATCACGACCCACGAGTCCACGCGGCGGTCTTTCAACCGCGGTATTCCATTGGCGGTAGACACCGCTACGCTCAAAATACACACACACATACAAAACACAGCCGCATTGGACAAATCGAAATACACACACCTGCTACACATACACACACCACTCCCACACACCCAGAACAATTTAAAACACACACCCACATCACCCACAAACCCCTACGACCACAATTACTGAGAGAAGGCCAGAGAGAGACACCACCATCAACAATACCAGCATCCACAGGCACACAATACCATCACCCACATAACTTTTACGCACCTCACACTACACACCACTACATATCAGCACACTTATCACCCCACACACCACCCCACACATCACCTACACCACCCCATGGCACGGCAAAGACACCCCAGGTTCTCGGAGGAGGAGCTCAGGGTCATGGTGAAGGAAATCTTCCGGGTAGAGCCACAGCTATTTGGATCACAGGTGCAGCACACCTCAATTGCAAGGAAGATGGAGCTATGGCGAAGAATAGTGGACAGGGTCAACGCAGTGGGACAGCACCCAAGAAATCAGGAGGACACCAGGAAGAGGTGGAACGACCTACGGGGGAAGGTGCGTTCCGTGGTCTCAAGACACCTCCTTGCGGTTCAGCGGACCGGCGGCGGACTACCACCTCCTCCCCCACAACTAACAACATGAGAGGAGCAGGTCTTGGCGATTCTGCATACTGAGGGCCTCGCAGGAGTAGGTGAAGGAATGGACTCTGGTAAGTTAAATCTTAACTATTACATCCCCCACCCTACCTGCATGCCAGCACATACCCCCACCCTCACCCTTACCCCATCACTCTAACTCCTCACAAATGTCCCAACATCACAAACCACACATCCTAACACTAAGCCCTGCATGCAATAACAGAGCATGGACACCCATCACTAAAGCATGGCCACTGCACATACCCATACACCCCCCCTAAACCATCATCACACAAGGTCCCACACAGGAATGCAAGCACTGGGGTCACCCACCCATTGCACACCATGGCACACACAGATGTAATAAACATCCTTTTATACCCCTGCAGGACCCCTACCCAACATCACCGGACAGGAGGGTCCACACATGTCCACACCACCAACAGAAGAGCACCACAGTGATGACAGCACCTCTGTCCAACTGGATCTAGATGACCAGCCCGGCCCATCGGGGACAGTCGGTTCCCCTCACCCAGTCACAGGCCACCACAGAGCTTCCCCCCTCTGGAAACACCAGCACAGCACCCACCCAGCGGGCCCATACCTCTGTCCCAAGGACACGTCAATCAGCAGTGTGTCCACCACTACAGGGAACCCAGGCTAACCCACCACCCCAACAACAACAGGGACCTGGGGGCAATGGTAGTGGGCACACTGTCCAGGGGACGGAGGCCCAGGAACACAGGGGAACTGGGAGGGCTGCTGTGCGACAGGGGGAGGACAGGTCCAGGGAACCCACTCTCCACGAGGCCCTCTCCAACATCATGGGAGCCTACCACCACCCCCAGGAGACGATGACAACGCTACTGGCCAAGTTTCAGGAGACCCAGCGCCTGCAGGAGGAACAGTATTTGGGCTTCAGGGAGGAACTCAGAGCCATCAATTCCACCCTGGGCACCATCGTAGGTGTGCTGAAGGAAGTACTCAAGACCAGGAGGGACACTGTAGCACTACAAGGGGCCCCTGACACTAGCCTGGACGATGAACTGCCCACCACCTCTGCCGGCGCTAGTGGACAGGAGGCACCGCCACAGGACCACCACACCAGCACCCCACCCCCTGCAGAGGGAGAACCACCTCGCAAACGGTCCCTGGGATCCAGGACAAAGACAGAGAATGATACCAAGACCCCTGCCAAGAAATGAGACCACCCTGAATGTCATCCTACTGTCCCACTTTGTCACCCTGTCCATCCTTATACTACCCCAGCTCCACTTCCTATGCCCATTTGGGCAATGCACCTGTGAGACTAATAGACTGGACTCTGCCAAGGACATTCCTCCACCATCACCCCTCACCATTTTTCTACCCCCTCCAATATTGAGCACTAAAATAAACACCCTTAAAGCACAAAACAATCTGGAGTTAGTCTGTGATTTCGGAATAGTGTATTAGCAATTACTGTGGCAAAAAGCTCCTTCACTTGTAATGTCAACATACCTATGTCACACAGCTGTAGTCCATGAGGAATCAAAGCAGATGTCACACATTGGGACCCACATCTGTGAAATCGTAAGGGAAAGTGACAACTCAGTGACCATACACTAGGTGAAAACGACAGACAGTAGAGAGGTAGTAGTGTTTAAGTACATGTAGTAGGCAGGTTTGTATTCTTACCTGTGTTTCACTGGAAATATTGCTGGATCACTGAGTCCCTGTTGTCCATGTCTTCTTCTTCTGCTTCCTCGTCTTCACTGTCCACAGGCTCCACAGCTGCAACAACACCGCCATCTGGACCATCCTTCTGCAGAAAAGGCACCTGTCGTCGCAAAGCCAAGTTGTGAAGCATACAGCAGGCCACAATGATCTGGCACACCTTCTTTGGTGAGTAGAATAGGGATCCACCTGTCGTATAGAGGCACCTGAACCTGGCCTTCAGGAGGCCGAAGGTCCGTTCGATCACCCTCCTAGTTCGCCCTTGGGCCTCATTGTAGCGTTCCTCTGCCCTTGTCCTGGGATTCCTCACTGGCGTCAGTAGCCATGACAGGTTGGGGTAACCAGAGTCACCTGCAAATGGCGAGGTACAACTGTTAGACACACACTAACCTGTAGGGATATCCCAGACAACCATTCCCACTGTCTTGCTTCCAGGTGCTCACCTTAGAGCCACACACGGTGCCTCTGGAGTTGACCCATCACATAAGGGATGCTGCTATTCCGCAGGATGTAGGCGTCATGCACTGAGCCAGGGAACTTGGAATTCACATGGGAGATGCACTGGTCTGCCAAACATACCATCTGTACATTCATCGAATGATAACTCTTCCGGTTTCTGTACACCTGTTCACTCCTGTGGGGGGGGGACCAAAGCCACATGTGTCCCATCAATGGCACCTATGATGTTGGGGATATGTCCCAGGGCATAGAAATCACCTTTCACTGTAGGCAAATCCTCCACCTGAGGGAAAACGATGTAGCTCTGCATGTGTTTCAGCAGGGCAGACAACACTCTGGACAACACGTTGGAAAACATAGGCTGGGACATCCCTGATGCTATGGCCACTGTGGTTTGAAATGACCCACTTGCAAGGAAATGGAGCACTGACAGCACCTGCACTTGAGGGGGGATTCCTGTGGGATGGCGGATATCTGACATCAGGTCTGGCTCCAGCTGGGTACACAGTTCCTGGATTGTGGCACGGTCAAGCCTGTAGGTGATGATCACATGTCTTTCCTCCATTGTCGACAGGTCCACCAACGGTCGGTACACCGGAGGATGCCGCCATCTCCTCACATGTCCCAGCGGACAGTGCCTATGAAGGACAACAGCGAGCACAGAAACAAACAACTCAGAGGTACGTACCCACAGCTTACACAGAACACCAATCATAATCCAAAAAGTGGCCTGTATCTGTGTTGAGTCTAGGCCTAGGTATGTGTGACGCAGTTAAAAATGAAGCCATGTGGGCCCCTGAAATGGCGGCTGCCTGACCTGTAAAGTGGGATAATTGGATTTGAGGTAACTGCGTTGGCGTTGTATGCGGTAGGCGGTCGAAGACCGCAGCGCAATGCTGCATTGGTTAACATTGGACCCTATGGGTCCCAGGAGCCAATGACGATGTACGCTGGCGGTGACGGTACGCACCGCCGCGGACGTGACAGCCATTTTCTATCTGTTCAATCACTCGACACCTGATCTTCGACAGGAGAGGACCTACACTGCAAGTGCTGCTGTGACCTCGGTCTGGAAGGAGGTGTTGGAGAAACTCGTAGATGGGGTCCTCCCCCAGTACACGCTACTCTACGGTCCTCCAGACAAACAGGTAAGTACACTGGGAGCATGCTGTATGGGCTATGCCTGTGCGTAGAGGGGTGGATGTAAGAAGGAAGGGGGGAGTGTGCGGTGTGCATGAAACAACGGTGAGTGCATGTGCATGTGTAGGGATGGGGCCAATGACTGTGACGGTGCAGTTGGTAATAAGTTTCTCTTCCCCCTGTACAAACCATGTAGGTCAGCGCCCACCAGAAAAAAGATATTTGGCGTGCCATCGCCAAGCACGTCCGGACCCTGGGGGTCTACCACAGAGGGAGCACCCACTGCCGGAAAAGATGGGAGGACATTCGCCGCTGGAGCAAGAAGACGGCGGAGGCTCAGCTGTGGATGGCCTACCAACGTGGGAGGGGTGCCCGTCGCACCATGACCCCCCTGATGTTCAGGATCCTGGCTGTGGCGTACCCGGAGTTGGATGGGCGCTTGAGGGCATCACAGCAGCCACAAGGGGGTAGGACACTCTCATCCTGCTGATTTTGCGCACAGTGGAGGGATCTGGGTGGGGGAGGTGGGCTGTGGGTTTCCCTAGGCCAGGGCGATTTTAGTAGGCAGGGTCCCTCCGTAAGGCAGGAAATGTGGCACCCCACCCCACCTCTGTAGAGTGCCAAGTACACCTAGTCATGCCCCTGTGTCATCCATGTGTGCTGATGTCATCCATAGCCTAGTAGGCCATTTCCCAGGAATTGAACAGTGGAGCCCAAGAGCGCGGCGTAGTGCAGGGGGCTTCTGTGTCTGTCGTGTCTGCAAACGGTAGCGGTAATGCATGCACTCAACATGTCTTTCTTCTGTTGCTCCCCCCTTTTTGTGGTCTCCCTGTTCTTGTGCATTAGCCTCATCAGGTGGAGGAGCAGTGGCACCAGAGCACGAGGGAGCTGCATCCCACATCGCCCTGGAGGGTGAAACTACGGACTCGGAGTTCACCAGTGGGACGGAGGGTGAGGGGAGCTCCACGGCGGGGACAGGAGCTGACACCAGCGACATGGACTCGTCCTCTGATGGAAGCTCCCTTGTGGTGGCAGCAACATCTGTGCCCCCCGCATCTACAGGTACAGCCGCCACCCCCCCTACCAGCACCGCCCTCCCAGCAGCCCCTCAGCCTTTGCACCGTGC
Source organism: Pleurodeles waltl (assembly GCF_031143425.1). Classification (NCBI taxonomy): domain Eukaryota; kingdom Metazoa; phylum Chordata; class Amphibia; order Caudata; family Salamandridae; genus Pleurodeles; species Pleurodeles waltl. Next base: position 1,221,310,023 of record NC_090444.1, read on the forward strand.
CCGCTCATCCAGGAGGGTGGGCATCGCCCCAGGCACCCAGGCCCTGCCCCAGTCACCCCTGCTGCCCTCAGTGAGGAAGCCATTGACCCCCTCAGGTCCCTCACTGTTGGGCAGTCTACCATTTTGAATGCCATCCAGGGTGTAGAAAATCAGTTGCAAAAAACAAATGCATTCCTGGAGGGCATTCATTCTGGTCAGGCGGCCCTTCAGTGAGCTTTTCAGACTGGCCTCAGCACTGATGGCACCAATTGTCCCCGTCTCTAGCCTCCCCCCTCCAACTTCCTCCACCAAGACCCAATCCCCTGTATCCCTGCCTATACCAAGCACACCTGCAGACCAGCATGCACACACCTCATCACACAAGGGAAGCTCAGGCAGACATAAGCACCACACATCCCACAGGCACTCACGCAAGCATCACACACATGCAGACACACCAGCATCCACTGCCTCCACTGTGTCCCCCTCCTCCTCGTCTCCATCCTCCCTCCCAGTCTCGTCTACACTCACACCTGCATGCACTACATCTACAGCCACTACTGCCATCACCAGCACACCCACCACCACACCCCGCTCACGTGCAGTCACCACCCCCACTACCATTCACACTTCCCCTGTGTCCTCTCCCAGTGTGTCTGTGACGCCACCTCCCAAGATACCCAAACGCAGGCACACACCCACCCAACAGCCATCCACCTCACGACAGCCTCCAGTGCATGCACCTACACCCAAAGTCACCAAACGAACACCTCCTACAACCACAACCTCTTCCTCCACTCCCAAACCCCCTACAGCTACCCGTCCCAGTGTCTCCCAAAAACATTTCCTGTCCAACCTTGACCTCTTTCCCACACCTCCCCCACCCCGTCCGTCTCCTAGGTCCCAAACAAGCACCTCAGCCACAACATCTCCGGGACCAGTGGTGCCAGTAGTCACCGGAATATGGAGTGCACCGGCCACCAGGGCAGCCAGTGTGGCACGGAGCCACAGCACAGACAGTCCCCCACCTATGAAGCATGAGAAGTTGGCCAGTGCCCGGCGGGAAAGGGGGAAGACTCCAGCCACCAAAGCCACTCCCAGGGGTCCCGGTGGGAGTGTGGAGTCAGCTGAGACTCCTTCCAAAGTGGGGACGGGCAACAAGAAAGCAGGAAAGTCTGGGAAGAGCAGCACGGCGGAGGAGACCGCCATCATCCCCACTGCCCAGGAGGCCCAGGAGGCCACAGCCATCATCCCCGCTGCCCAGGAGGCCACAGCCATCATCCCCGCTGCCCAGGAGGCCACAGCCATCATCACCGCTGGGCCAGAGAGGACCGCCAGCACAAGCCCCGCTGGGCGAGAGAGGAGCGGCAGCACAAGCCCCGCTGGGCCAGAGAGGACCGCCAGCACAAGCCCCGCTGTGATAGAGAGGACCGCCAGCACTCGCCCCGCTGGGACAGAGAGGACTGCCAGCACAAGCCCCGCTGGGCTAGAGAGGAACGCCAGGACAGAGAGGACCGCCAGCACAAGCCCCGCTGGGACTGAGAGTTCTGCCAGCACAAGCCCCGCTGGTCTAGATAGGACCACCAGCAGCTGAGTCACTGCAAAGGAGCCCGCCGCTCCAAGCACCACTGAACAGGGCACTGCCGTCTCAAGCACCACTAAACAGGGCACCGCCGCTCCAAGCACCGCTGAACAGGGCAACGCTGCTCCAAGCACCGCTGAACAGGGCACCGCCACTCCAAGCACCGCTGAACAGGGCACCGCCATCTCAAGTACCGCTGAACAGGGCACCGCCGCTCCAAGCACGGCCGCTCCAAGCACTGCTGAACAGGGCTCCGCCGTCTCGAGCACCGCTGAACAGGGCACCGCCATATCAAAAACCGCTGAACAGGGCACCGCCGCTCAAAGCACCGCTGAACAGGGCACCGCCGTCTCAAGCACCGCTGAACAGGGCACCGCCATATCAAGCACCGCTGAACAGGGCACCGCCGCTCCAAGCACTGCTGAACAGGGCACCGCCGTCTCAAGCACCACTGAACACGGCACCGCCGTATCAAGCACCGCTGGCCCATGAGCGCCAAGGGCACTGACGCTACTGAGTCCGTCATGGGCAGAATGAAGCACTCTGGGCACAAAGCCCCCTCCAGAACCAGTGGAGAGATACATCCACTACCTCGTTCCTTAGCAGGATGAAGCACTCTGGGCACAAAGCCCCCTCCAGAACCAGTGGAGAGATACATCCACTACCTCTGTCCTTAGCAGGATGAAGCACTCTGGGCACAAAGCCCCCTCCAGAACCAGTGGAGAGATACATCCACTACCTCTGTCCTTAGCAGGATGAAGCACTCTGGGCACAAAGCCCCCTCCAGAACCAGTGGAGAAAGGCATCCTCTACCTCAGTCCTTTGCAGGATGAAGCACTCTGGGCACAAAGCCCCTTCCTGAACAGGGCACCGCCGCTCCAAGCACCGCTGAACAGGGCACCGCCGTCTCAAGCACCACTGAACATGGCACCGCCGTATCAAGCACTGCTGGCCCATGAGCACCAAGGGCACTGACGCTACTGAGTCCGTCATGGGCAGAATGAAGCACTCTGGGCACAAAGCCCCCTCCAGAACCAGTGGAGAGATACATCCACTACCTCTGTCCTTAGCAGGATGAAGCACTCTGGGCACAAAGCCCCCTCCAGAACCAGTGGAGAGATACATCCACTACCTCTGTCCTTAGCAGGATGAAGCACTCTGGGCACAAAGCCCCCTCCAGAACCAGTGGAGAAAGGCATCCACTACCTCAGTCCTTTGCAGGATGAAGCACTCTAGGCACAAAGCCCCCTCCAGAACCAGTGGAGACTGTTATCCACTTGAGAGACTGTGGCTTTGCACTCCCGAGGATGGCACAGTGGGCAACCCACCCACTGTAGAGACTTGTGAGATTGTGGCTTTGCACTCCCCAGGATTGAACAGTGGGCAACCCACCCACTGTAGAGACTTGAGAGACTGTGGCTTTGCACTCCCCAAGATTGAACAGTGGGCATGTGGCCCTCTCGTGGATTTGGTGTCGTGCACTCAACCGGTTGAGGTGCTCCCCCTTTCCCTCCCCCTGAGGTGCCTGTTTTCTTGCTCTCTGATGCCTTTGCAGTGTTCTCTCCGTCATGGTCGGGGATCTTGTGTGGGCCTCGTCCATACCGTGTGGGCCCGGTGTTCCACGGACTTAATTGGAGAACTACCTAGACTACTATGCTTGGTGTTTATTTTGTTAATGGTGTATATATATATTTTTGCATACTTGATTTTAATATATTACTATGGTTACACTAATTTCCTTTTGTCTTTGCATTCTTCCGGGGGGGCTGGGGGGTGTAACTATCATGTATTAATATGTATTAGTGTGTGTGTTGTAGTGGGTAGGGTGGGGGTGGGAGTGTTGCGTGTGTGTGTCCCTGTTTTTTCCCTCCCACTCCCCTGTGTCATAGGTGCAGTACTCACGGTGGTCTTCGCCGCCTGCGTTCGTGCTCCTGGTAGAGGAGCAGGAAGACTATCGCAGGGAGAATTTGGAGTTGTGGCTCCATGGTGTCCTAGTTCCTCGTGGGGTGTGTAGAGGTGAGTGTTTTCCCTTCTGAATCCTGTTTCCGCCGTGGTTTTATCCCCCGGAAAAGGTGGCGGATTGGCCTGTTGTGATACTGTGGGCGGTACTTTGTCCTCTGCCTGTCTGTTGGCGGTGTCCGCCGCGCTGTTTGTTTGTACCGCAGTGGCGGTCGGAGTTTTAAAGTGGCTGTCTTTGTTGGCGGTTTCCGGCACGGTTGAAATTGCAAAATTTTTACCGCCGGCCTGTTGGCGGTCTTACCGCCGTTTTAACACCGACCGCCAGGGTTGTAATGACCACCAATGTGCCAAAAATATCTCAGAGGATATACTCCCTTAGGAGGTAAGTAAAATACACAAAATATGCACACAAACCAAAATCAGGTAAGTAAACAGTTAGAAAAGTAGTGCAAACACTGTAGAATACAATAGGTTGCAATAGGCCTAGGGGCAACACAAACCATATACTAAGAAAGTGGAATGCGAACCACTTAGGGACCCCAGCCCTAGTGTAGTGTGTAGAGGGTCGCTGGGAGTGTAAGAAAAGACTAAGGGTGTCAAAGATACCCTACCCCAAGACCCTGAAAAGTAGGAGTAAATTGACCCTTCTTCCCCAGAAACACACTAAAGTTGTGATAGGAGACTCTGCAAAGACCACAACAGACTGCAAAGCACTGAAGACGGATTCCTGGACCTGAGGACCTGAAAAGGAAGAGGACCAAGTCCAAGAGTCACGAAAGTGTCCAGAGGGGCAGGAGCCCACTAAACCCCGGATGAAGGTGAAAAATGGCTGCCTCCAGGTGGAAGAAGCTGAAGATTCTGCAACAACGGAAGATGCCAGGAACTTCTCCTTTGCACAGAAGATGTCTCACAGAATGCTGAAGGAAGCAGAGTTGCTTCTTTGGCAAAAGACCGCAAACAAGCCTTGCCAGCTGTAAAGGTCACGGTTGAATAAAATGGGTGCTGCTTGGGCCCAGGAAGGACCAGGAGGTCGTCACTTGAAAGAGGAGACAGAGGGGGCCCTCAGCAACACAAAGAGCTCACGCAGAAGAAGGCAAAACCCACAGATGTATTTGAACATGGGTTCAAGAAAACTGAGCATGGTGGTCATCTCAACACTACAAAGGAGGGTCCCACGAAGCCGGTGGCCAACTCAGCGAGTTGAGCAATGCAGGAGGGAGTGCTGGGGACCTGGGCTATGCTGTGCACGAAGGATTCCTTGCAAAAGTGCACAGAAGCCCTAGCAGCTGCAGTTCACGAAGTACACAGGATTACTGTCTGGCCAGAAAAGGTAAGGACTTACCTCCACCAAATTTGGACAGACAGACCACTGGACTGGCAGTGTCACTTGGACCTATGTTCCAGGGATCACACTCGTCACGATGAGAGGGGACCCAGAGGACCAGTGAAGCAGAAGTTTGGTGGCTGCGTTAGCAGGAGGAAGATTCCGTTGACCCACAGGAGATTTCTTCTTGGCTTCCAGTGCAGGGTGAAGGCAGACAGCCCCCAGGGCATGCTCCAGCAGGAAACAGTCGAGAAAGCTAGCAGGATTAGGCGCTACAATGTCGCTGGTAGTGTTCTTGCTACTTTGTTGCCGTTTTGCAGGCGTCCTGGAGCAGTCAGCGGTTGATCCTTGGCAGAAGTCGAAGAAGGAGATGCAGAGGAACTCTGGTGAGCTCTTGCATTCGTTGTCTGAGGAAAAGTCCACAGGAGAGACCCTAAATAACCCTCAGAAGAGGATTGGCCACCTAGTCAGGTAAGCACCTATCAGGAGGAGCCTTTGACGTCACCTGCTGTCACTGGCCACTCAGAGGTCTCCATTGTGCCCTCACACCTCTGCATTCAAGATGGCAGAGGTCTGGGACACACTGGAGATGCTTTGGGCACCACCCCTGGGGTGGTGATGGACAGGGGAGTTGTCACTCCCGTTCCTTTGTCCAGTTTCGTGCCAGAGCAAGGCTGGGGGTTCCCTGAACCGGTGTAGACTGGTTTATGCAAGGAGGGCACCATCTGTGCCTTTCAAAGCATTACCAGAGGCCTGGATAGGCTACTCCTCTCAGGCCCTTAACACCTATTTCCAAAGGCAGAGGGTGTCACACCCTCTCTCAGAGGAAATCCTTTGTTCTGCCTTCCTGGGACTGGGCTGCCCAGACCCCAGGAGGGCAGATGCCTGTCTGTGGGTTGGCAGCAGCAGTAGCTGCAGTGAAAACCCCAGAGAGCTGGTTTGGCAGTACCCAGGGTCCATGCTGGAGCCTCGGGATGCATGGGATTGGCACCCCAATACCAGATTTGGCATGGGGGAACAATACCATGATCTTAGACATGTTACATGGCCATATTCGGAGTTACCATTATGAAGCTACATGTAGGTATTGACCTATATGTAGTGCACGGGTGTAATGGTGTCCCCGCACTCACAAAATCCGGGGAAATTGGCCTGAACTATGTGGGGGCACCTTGGCTAGTGCCAGGGTGACCTCACACTTAGTAACTTTGCACCTAACCACCACCAAGTGGGTAATTAGCAGTACATGGCGAGAGCACGAGTTACAGTTACCATAGGGCACAAGTTATAGTTACTTGAGATAACTATAACTGGTGTACTTCCATGGCTTTGCACGTTTAAAATGTGAGCCTAACTATAATGTCCCCATAACCTTTAGTTTTTTAAGTGAATTTCTATGTTTTTTTAAATTCTATTTCCTAACTGTATCATCCCTGTAAGCTTTGTTTTTTTCAAGAAGCAACCAAGGCTACTAAGGGCTCTTCTAATGAGAAGTCCTGTGGCAAAGGTGGACTCTATGCTGAATTATAAAAAGTTCTTATAGAACAGATTGATGGGACCCTAGCTGCACTATTTAACACAATGTTTGAGAGAGTGAAAGTTCTCTGTTCATTTACTAGGGTGGTGATAGTCAGCTTCCTCAAGAAGGGCAAGCTTGCAGAGAAACCTGATTCCTACCACCCGATTAGTCTTCTTAATAATGATTATAAGTTATTCATGAAAGTTTGGACTGCCAATCACCCCGTCATTTCACGGTCTCGTTCATGGTGACCAGTGCGGGTTCCTGCCGGAGAGAACTATTTTCACTAACACCAATTTATTGCTACAGGTCTTTGATTAGTTTTCTAAAAACAAGAATAAAGTCGTGGTAATTATGCTTAATGCAGAAAAAGCATTCAACCTAGTTCAATGGGAAGTACTGTTTTCAATCCTGTGTAAGGTCAATTCCCCCCATAAGATTGGAATGGTGCTGCAAAATCTCTATCAAAAGGCTGAGGCTGGAGCTTTAGTTAATTCACCTATAGCTGAGAGTTTTAGTTAATTCACGTATAGCTGGCACCTTAGCCATATGTTGCGCGACTCACCAGGGATGCCCTTTGTCCTCGGTGCTTTTTGCATTATTTGTTGAGCCTGTGTCTGCTATTTTAAGGCAAGATACTTCTATCAAGGTCCCCCTTCCAGGAGCTCCCAAACTCAAATTACTCGCATACTATGTAATATTGTATCTTGCTGCAAAATCTCAGAACACTGTGCAAGCTTTTACTCAGATTAACAGCTGTTTCTGACCTGAGGAAGATATAGGCTCAACCATACTAAGCCAGAGGCACTTTTGTTCAACAGCAGCGAATCAGTATTGCCATTAGAGATTGTCCCACCTGACAGCATTAGAGTGGTCACCCTCAACTTTTTGCCTGCCTCCCTCCCTCCACTTTTTGACACTGTTTTGTTGGTTTTAGGACTCTGAGCACTTTACCACTGATAACCAGTGCTAAAGTGCATATGCTCTATCCCTTAAAACATGGTGACATTAGCTCATACCCAATTGGCTTATTTACTTTACATATAAGTCCCATGTAAAAGTGCACTGCATGTGCCCAGGGCCTGCAGATTAAATGCTACTAGTGGGCCTGCAGCACTGATTGTGCCACCCACATAAGTATCCCCTAACCATGTCTCAAGTATGCCATTGCAAGGCCTGTGTGTGCAGTTTTACTCCCAATTCGACTTGTCATATAAAAATACTTGCCAAGCCTTAAAATTCCCCTTTTTCTACAAATAAGTCACAGCTAAAGTAGGCCCTATGTAACCCATAGGGCAGGGTGCTATGTAGGGAAAAGGCAGGACATGTACCTGTGTAGTCTATATGTCCTGGTAGTGTAAAACTCCTAAATTTGTTTTACACTGCTGTGAGGGCTGCTTCTTTCATAGGCTAACAATAGGGATACGCCCATATACGTTTGAGTGGGAGATTCTGATCTGAAAGGATTAACAAGGTTGTATTTAGTATGGCCAGAATGGTAATACAAAATCCTGCTGACTGGCGAAGTTGGATTTAATATTACTATTTTAGAAATGCCACTTTTAGAAAGTGAGCATTTCCCTGCACTTAAACCCTTCTGTGTCTTACACTCCACATCTGGCTGGGTTAGTTGACAGCTCCCTTGTGCATTTCACTCAGACAAACACAGGATGCTCAGTCACACCTGCACACATCTGCATACTGAATGTGTCTTCCTGGGCTTGGAGGGTGGAGGGCCTGACACATGTCAAAGGACAGTGGCCTGCCCTCACACAATGGGCTGCCAAACCCCCTACTGGAACCATGGCAGACAGGATGGAACTGAAAGGGGATCGTTTACACATCTAAGCCACTCTTTGAAGTCTCCCCCACTTCAACTGCACATTTGGGTATTTAGACAGGGCCTCTGACCCTACCAACTCAGACACTACTGGACACTTCAAGATAATCCTTGGGACAGACACTCTCCCCCAGAACCTGCAACCTGCCAAGAGGAACGGCCTGGGTGCCAAAAGGACTCACCTGGACTGCTTTTCTGAGAAGGACTGCTGCCTTGCTATTGCCCTCCTGCCTTGCTGATCTCTGGTTCTCCTGAGAAGTCCTCTCCAAGGGCTTGGATTGACCTTGCCTCCTACTTTCTGAAGTCTCAGGGCCAAAAAGACTTCATCCCTGCCAAGAACTCCTAGTGGGTGAAAAATCAATGCACAGCCTGCTGGAATTGCTGCACAGCCTGCACCGAGATGAGTAAATCACGGCACGCCAAACCGGAACGATGCAGTCCAGCTTCCTGAGTAGAGATTGCCGCAGCACCAGCGTTGTGACCAGAACTTCAATGCACGGCCCACTGGATCAACACATTGCCGAATCAGAATGGTGCAGCCTGACTTCCTGTGAAGAGGAGTCGATGCAGAGCCTGCTGTGCAACCGAAATTTCCCTGCATCGCCCATTGGATTGATGCAGCTCCTATGACTTCGTCCAGCATGCCCAGGATTTCTCAACATCATCCCCAGGGCATCCAAATACCCCACAACCTGAAGAGGATCTAAGTCTGTGTGCCGGAAATCGATGTAAGGCCCGTGCTGCGGGAAAAATATCGATGCATCGTCTGTGTGTGCCCAGAGAAACCGACGTACACCTCCCAGTTTTCCACGCATCTTCTCCTCTGCGGTCCCTTGCAGATAATTTAGACGCAAACCAGGTACTTGGTGCTTGCAAGAGACACATTGCTTTTAAGAACTTAAGACTCTTTTTATCATTTTCTAAATTGATATTTCAACGTGCACTTATCAAATCTTGATTGTTTTGACATGCATTTAATCAGACAAGTATTCTATATTTTTCTAAACCTGTATTGAGTATTGCTGTGGTGTTTATACTGTGTTATTTCCTGATCCATTGCACAAATACTTTACACATTGCCTTCTAAGTTAAACCTGCTCAGTGCCTAAGATACCCGAGGGTGGGCACAGGATCATTTGGATTGTGTGTGACTCACCCTGACTAGATAAAGGGTCCTTGCTTGACAGGTGGTAACCTGACTGCCAAACAAAGAAACCATTTCTAACAGAGATGCAGGCTAATTTTGGGGTTTTACACCCTATTAGGACCTGGATGTATATGATTCTCACAATTTGCCAGATTTCTATTCTCTGAATTATCTGTCCATCCTTGAGAAGGTCCAAGCTCTCTTAAACAATTGGCAAAAAATTCTGCTGTCTGCAATAGGTAGTACCGCACTGGTCAAAATGATGATACTCCCATTGTTTCTTTTTATCTAGATTAATATAATGATCAAAGTCCCTCAGAAATGTTTTCAGGAAGTCAGTCAGATGCTCCGTCAGTTTATATGGGCTAATGAAAAACCTTGAACCAAGCTTAAAACACTTCAGTTAACTGTCAAAGATGGAGACCTAGCTTTGCCACATTTCAAGAAATATAGCAAGGCTGCATATCTGGATTGGGCCATTACGGAGGCTATTTTGACTCAAGCCACTGCTGTTTGAGGAAAATTTCCAATTTCCCCATTTCCTTGAAATTCCACAGCTTCTGAATTGTAGCAGGTAAAATTCTCCTATTTTGTATGGTCCCTCGGTGTTGAACTCCAACAGGTTTAACACTTTTCTCTGGTTCACATTTTAATTCCGCTATAGGAATCTGTGGTCCAGAAATGGGAGAATTTGGGTTTTTCCATTGTTAAGGATTTTATGCTGGCTGGGAATGTTAAAACATGGGGGCTACTTAAGGATAGTAATCAAGCTATTCCCTAGTCCTTAACCTTTTCCTATCTGTAGATAGTAAGGTCCATATTTATACTTTTTTAGCGCCGCTTTTGCGCCGCTTTTTGACTCAAAAGCGGGGCAAACTTGCAAAATACAATTGGCCCGTATTTATACTTTTTGACGCTAAACTGCGCTAACGCAGTTTAGCGTCAAAAAATTTTGCGCCGGCTAACATCATTCTGAAGCGCCATGCGGGCGCCGTATTTATTGAATGGCGTTAGCCGGCGCAAGCAGACCGGCGCTGCCTGGTGTGCGTGGAAAAAAACCACGTACACCAGGCAGCGCCGGCGTTGGGAAAAATGGCGCTAGGGCGTCTTAAAAATGGTGCAAGTCAGGTTGACGCAAAAAATCGCCTCCACCCGATTTGCGCCATTTTTAACGACGCCCAGACGCCATTTACATGACTCCTGTCTTAGTAAAGACAGGAGTCATGCCCCCTTGCCCAATGGCCATGCCCAGGGGACTTATGTCCCCTGGGCATGGTCATTGGGCATTGTGGCATGTAGGGGGGCACAAATCAGGCCCCCCTATGCCAAAAAAAAAATATTTAAAAAAAAAAATGTATACTTACCTGAACTTACCTGAATGTCCCTGGGGTGGGTCCCTCCATCCTTGGGTGTCCTCCTGGGGTGGGCAAGGGTGGCAGGGGGGGTCCCTGGGGGCATGGGAGGGCAGCTGTGGGCTCATTTTGAGCCCACAGGTCCCTTAACGCCTGCCCTGACCCAGGCGTTAAAAAGAGGCGCAAATGCGGGGTTTTATGACCCGACCACTCCCGGGCGTGATTTTTGCCCGGGAGTATAAATACGACGCATTTGCGTCGCAGACATTTTTTGGGACGGGAACGCCTACCTTGCATCTCATTAACGCAAGGAAGGCGTTCACACAAAAAAATGACGCTCTTTACTCCTACTTTGGCGCTAGACGCGTCTAACGCCAAAGTATAAATATGGCGTTAGTTTTGCGCCGAATTTGCGTCGAAAAAAACAACGCTAATTCGGCGCAAACGGAGTATAAATATGCCCCAATTGTATTTTGTAAGTTTGTGCTGTTTTTTCGTCAAGTAGCGGCGCAAACGTGGCTCTAAAAAGGTTTAAATATGGGCCTAAGTGGCTCCAGGTGCCCCTAGCTCCGTACACTTTGGGGGCCATGTTCAGAATTCCTAGTTGCCCAGGTCTGTCCATAAGATCTAATCAGTTCTTCCTGTTTAATGGCAAAATCATTGATCGTACAGCAATGGAGAACCACAGTAGCTTCGTCATTTGCATCTTGGGAGCACAAAATGAAATCAATGCAATTCAGAAGCATTGAGGCATTTGGTGGGAAGCTGAAATATATGTAGGGACAAGAAGAATCTATAGGGGTTCCACGATATGCTCAGCAGAACAAAGTAAATAAGAAGCTGATCAAAAACATTTATTATGAATTATAAAATGGAATTTGGTATGTATTTAGTACAGATTGTTGGAACTCTCATATTTGGGGCCATATTTATACTCCGTTTGCGCCGAAATTGCGTCGTTTTTTTTGACGCAATTTCGACGCAAAACTAACGCCAACTAACGCCATATTTATACTATGGCGTTAGAGGCGAATAGCGCCAAAGTTCCCGGAATGTGCGTCATTTTTTAGCGTGAACCCCTTCCTTGCGTTAATGATATGCAAGGGAGGCGTTCCCGTCTAAAAAATGACTCCCAGGCCTTTACGTGGTATTTATACTCCCGGGCAAAAGAGACGCCCGGGAGTTGGCGTGGCAAAAAACGGCGCATTTGCGCCACTTTTTAACGCCTGCTCAGGGCAGGCGTTAAGGGGCCTGTGGGCTCAAAATGAGCCCACAGGTGCCCTCCCATGCCCCCAGGGACCCCCCTGCCACCCTTGCCCACCCCAGGAGGACACCAAAGGATGGAGGGACCCACCCCAGGGACATTCAGGTAAGTTCAGGTAAGTATAATTTTTTATTTTTTATATTTTTTTTTGGTGGCATAGGGGGGCCTTATTTGTGCCCCCCTACATGCCACTATGCCCAATGACCATGCCCAGGGGACAGAAGTCCCCTGGGCATGGCCATTGGGCAAGGGGGCATGACTCCTATCTTTACAATGATAGGAGTCATGTTGATGGGGGATGGGCGTCGTTAAAAAATGGCGCAAGTCGGGTTAAGACGATTTTTTCGACGTAACCTGACTTGCCCCATTTTAAGACGCCCATGCGCCATTTTCCCCCTACGCCGGCGCTGTCTGGTCTACGTGGTTTTTTCCCACGCAAACCAGGCAGCGCCGGTCTGATTGCGCCGTCTAACGCCATTCCATAAATACGGCGCCCGCATGGCGCTTCAGAATGGCGTTAGACGGCGCAAAACTTTTTGACGCTAAACTGCGTTAGCGCAGTTTAGCGTCAAAAAGTATAAATATGGGCCTTGATTTTCAATTTTTCCAGTGATAAATGGAAGCCCATTGAACACTTCCCTATTGTTAATTTTGCATTTGAAGTGGAGTAACTCGCAATCAACTTGGTAGACTTCCTCACACAGGATTATTAGGTGGTCCTAATAAATAATACCGATCCCACCTCTTCTTTTAACCTTACGGTCTACCCTAAATGAGGAATAGCCCTTGGGTATTGCCACTTCTAATTTTGGGTTACAGATTTGGTCTGTTCAAATTTCTGTTGAGAAAACTATATCAGATGATTAGTCCTATAAGTCACTGAACTCACAGCAGTGTTTAGCCAGCAAACGAGCGTTTAATAAAATGCGTTGCAATTCCTCTGCATGCTCTGAGATCAAGGTTGATATTGTTTTTAAAAACGAAATGTTCGGTGAGCCTGAAAATGGTTTTGAAGAAGATAGTAAGTCTATAGTACATGCAAACAAACAGTGCTTACAGGTCCCCATCTTTATTAAAAATCAGAGTACTACAAAGATTGCTCTTACCCTTAACTTGAAGTTTCATAAGTTGCTCCCTGGTGAATGATTTTGGAGGTAAAGGGGCAGGGGTCCTGGCCTCTTGCGCTGTCCATGCGAGAACAGGCGCAGACTAGCTTGCCTTTGGCGTACACTGAAATGCAGACCGAGGGCACTTACATTTATTCAAAGCCATGAATTCAAATGATAAGGACTGAGTGGAGTTCATACTGTTCAGCAACTTTGAAAGTTTAAGAAGGATGATATCCTGACTGCTTAGAGCTTCACGGTACACGGCGGACCATGAAGGTGGAAGAAAAGAAAATATTCCCAGCAATACGATATGGAATAATTCATGTTGGACACTCTTTTTTGTGGATATAGCACCATACATGTTGAACAGTATATATGTTGGACACATTTGTTGACTTTAAATATATGTTGGACATATATCTGTTGTAAACAGAGCATCATAGTATATGTTGGACACTTATGAATGTTCAGTTCAGATGTTTAATGTGACTTCTGCTAATATGTGCAATCTACTGTCATTTGAATGAACAATGAAGTTTGTTGTTTGCTTTAGTCTAATCCATATGACTATGTCCTCTATACTGCTTTACCAACAGACATTTTTGATACACCACAAAAAGTTTCTGGCAAAAATATTTCGGTGTGTAATGTCTATTGTATGTGATGTAATCTGAGTATCAAAAGTAAAGGGGGGATACCAGCGCTTAATTTGTAAATAAAAATGTGCCGGGCCCAAAGCTCTCCTCTGAAACATGGTGCTGCTGCAAATAAATGTGCAAGCAAGGATTACTGAGGCAGTGTAAGCCTGAAACCATCTTGGGCCTGTTTAATCCATTTACAGCCACTTCCTGACCCCTAAATTCACTCTTGCAGCTTTTGCTTCTTTCTCCCTTTGTGACGCTTTTTCATTTTCCCTTTCCTCTGTCTTTCCCATATGTGTCTTTTGCTCACAGGAAATGCGTGAGGCAGAAGAATAAGTGACAGCCCTCAAAAATATGTGGCGGTGTCCTGCACACGAAACCACCAGTACAAATTAAGCACCGGGGGATATCTTTGAACATTTTTAAGAAACCTTAAGAATTGATGATTATGAGGGGTGCAAATTGATCATGCAAGCCTACATAAGTCACACATGAAATTTATGGTGTAGGGGCATTACTTTGCTCATTGTTTACATTTAGAAAGTTGACATTTTCTTGTCCCATCCATTTGGTGCCTGCAGCATTTATCTTGGGTCACATGACTAGGTGTAGTTGGCATTTAGCCTTTGTGTATTCCTCCCAGACAGTGTTATTATAAGGGTCTGGGTCTTGATAGAATGGGCCACCTTGACTCAATGAGAGGGGCGGACTTGTCACCTTTCATAATTGCACTTTAAAAGTCACTGTGCAGCTCACACACAAAGATCTTCATAATAGAATATTGAGTTCCAAGGCAGACTGGGACAGGGCAGCGAGGCAGGAAATTCCACACACATTTGTCGGGTGAAAGGTGTAGAACATCTCCCACATCAAAGGGGACATCAGGTATAAAAATAGGATCTTCAGATCCACTCTTCAATACACTGCTAGACCTGTGGCTACTACAGAAGAAGGATTACCCTGCTGCTAGAAGACAGCACTGCTGCCTGAGGTCTGCCCTGGTGTCTAAAAATGAAAACTGGGCCTGCACCCTTCATTCCTGGCTACCTGAGTGACTCCAAGAACTTGTTAGCTGGCCTCCTGTTCTGAGCTACAGAGACACAAGATCCAGAGGTATCCTCGCAACTGCCTAGCAGACCTGCTGCACTGAACCTGACTGGACCTGAAATTGGACAACCATGAGCCCTGCTGCCTTCTGTTGGAGTGAGTTCCTGACCTACAAGAGGGGCCTCCAAGATGCTAGAGCCTTAGTGTGGCATCAGTTTAGCTCCTCCAATAAGAAAGTATATATCCTGAAATTTTGGGCTCCCTCGACTGCGATCAGTCTTGTTCGCTCCAAGATCTTTCTGCCCAAGCCAACCTCCAATCTAAAAGTCCAGTGAATCTAATTATTTGTGCTACAGCGACCGCCAGCGATGACTGGCAAGGCTAAATGTGCAAATCGTGATACAGCATTGACAGCCCGTGGTGACCGGCGATGTGAATCTCCAGCAACAGCTGTCCTCGATGCTCAACAGGTTATTTACCCGGGCTGTTCTTCGTGCTACAGTGATGACCATCCATGGAACTCTTCCTGTCCCTCACAGTCCCCTCCATCACAAACAGTACTCTTTGCACTGGACTTTAGAAGTAAACTTTTTACCTGGCTAGCTTGGTCCCTGTATTTATACTCTGTTTCATCATGGTCGGACTGAACTTGTGACTTTCACACAAAAAGATGCCATGAGTGGTGCTTTATGCTTTTAAGCACTATACTTACTTGAAATCTTTGAAATTTCATACCTCCAGTTCTACTAATTGGGTTACTGTCATTTGGATGTCAAAAAATGTATTACTTTTTAATGTATTTTCTAAATTGGTGTGGGATTTTTCTTGTGCTGTGTTTCCCCTTTATTACTGTTTGAGTGCTGCATACATACTTTATACTTTGCCTTTAAGTTAAGCCTTAGTGCTTTTGTGCCAAACTATCTACCAGGGCATTAAGCACAGGTTAATTTAGTGAGTTTCTGTACTTCAACTTGACAAGGACTGAAGCTGGTGCTTGAGTAGGGTTTCACCCCCCTAAAAAACAAGCCTATTGATCGCAAGCACTAATCATGTATTCCAATTACTTGATGGTGTCTTGGCAAACCTCATCCTCTCCTGAGTACTGCAGTATAACAGTCCTCAAGAAAGTTTGGCCCAACAGCTGTGTAAAAAGTGCAGGTTTCAGAAGCATTTCCCCCCAAACTGGGTTGCTAGATGCTAGATGTTTTCTGTATGCCATGTCTCATTAAATGTATATAGATAACAAATACATTCACTTCTTCTTTTCACTTTCCTCCATTTTCCCTTCATGCACTTTCTGAATAAATAAAATCACAAGTTAGACAATGCCACAATTTTAGGTGTTAGACAGCAAAGGTAAACCCGTCTTACAAAAGGTCCTAGAAAGGCTAATTTTTTGTTTTAGCCAGCAGAGTTAAACAGATATTATAAATTCTAAGACTCGGGCACCAGACAGCAATATAGCATAACAAACTATTCACAAAGTAGATAAAATACCTCTAAAAATCATGAAATAGCCGTAATAGTGAGTGCTCTCGTCCATGTAATAGTCAGGATGTCAAGATGACCCCTCATACAGATGACATCTTTAAATATATTTAGCACATTACGGGCCTGATTTAGAGTTTGATGGATGGGGTTACTCTGTCACAAATGTGACGGATAGCCCGTCCATCGTATTACATTCCCATTATATCCTATGAGAATCGTAATATGGCGGACGGGATATCCATCACATTTGTGACGAAGTAGCATGTCCGCCAAACTCTAAATCAGGTCATCAGTTCTTTTGTATACAAACATGAGTTTACATTTCCACCTGCATAAAAACGATGTAATTTTCCCCTTTGAGAATCATGTTAATTATATAATCCAAAGCAAAAAACTGATTATTTTATTCTTAGTAAATATATATTTGATGATGTACAGCGCTCAGCTGCTTGTTGGCTAGGCTTGTGCTATATAATCACATACAACCATACATTAGCTTTTTATTTTCACCATGTTCTACTGTCATGTACTACTGACATGAATGGGCAGACTCTCCCTTACATGCCCAAGTTTCATCATCCAAAATAAGTTGATAAAAGTTTATATCTTGTTTTGCCCATGAAAATACCAAGAAGCAATACACAGTACAACATTGTTTGATTAAAAAAAGAAGTTGATGTACATGTTTTATTAAGGCAATTGTCAAACTCAAACTAAAAACACAATCATTAATGTGCACTATTTTCTTAAAATGCAATGCAATCCGATAAAACAAATTATTGCATGAGGTAACATTCTTCTACTATTTATTGG
The DNA here is from genome assembly GCF_031143425.1 of Pleurodeles waltl. Classification (NCBI taxonomy): domain Eukaryota; kingdom Metazoa; phylum Chordata; class Amphibia; order Caudata; family Salamandridae; genus Pleurodeles; species Pleurodeles waltl. Next base: position 1,221,327,090 of record NC_090444.1, read on the forward strand.
TATCAAACACAGAAATAGAATCACATTTAGTTAAATTCAAAGAAATAAAAAATAGGGGACTTATTGACAAGCCCCCTGTGTCACCGGAGTGTCACTTTTTTGATGCCTCGTGGCGCACATTACAGACCCATATCAACAAGACCATGGAAAGCCACCCTGCGTGGCTTTACATGGCCTTGTAAATATGGTGTAAGGCAATGCAGTGCAAGTCACTGCGTTGCATCACACTGCGTCGGGAAGGAACACCCTGGGTGTTGCTATGAGTGTTCCCACTCAGCACCCATGGATTTTGCCACTGGCCTAGATTTACAACATAACACAAATCAGGGACAGCGTCAAAAACTTAAACCTCCCCAGAGAAGGCATAATGAGGAAAAATGCAGCACATAGAGAATGGGAAAAATGCCTTTCATGATTGGTTTTGTGCAGAAAGGTACCCCTCACTTCACAAAAACAATATGGCCAACAATACAGACACCCTTGCACCATGGTACAGGGGTGCCTGCATTGGCGCTCTGCTCCAATTTCGGTGCAAGCACTGGCTGAAAGGACAGGAATGCACAGTATCTTGCAGATACAGTGAGTCTCTTCCCTTTCCATTTGGTGCAGGGCGGTGCAGCTAAAATGCTTGTGCTATGGCCCTACGCCAAAAGTCCCTTATTCTTTAAACAAAATCTGAAGACTGCACATGCAGGTCTATGACCTGTCATGGGTGCCGATTTACATAATATTCTCATTCACACATTTCCCAAAGTTTGGGTGGAAATTTAAGACAGTTACAGAGTTTCCTGGTGTACTCCAGTGTTACCCCTGTCAGCTCTTGGTGTGGTTTCCTGTGTACTTTTGGCTTCTGACCTCCTGTTTTTGATCTTGTGCTGAATTTTGTTTTTCCTGGCTCTAGGACTCTGGGCACCTTACCACTGCTGACCAGTGCTAAAGTGCTATTTCTGTCTAAATTGGATTGGTAATTGATTTATCCTTGATTGGCCTATTTGGGTCCAGATTTAAGAAGCTCTAACGCCACATTAGAGTCATTTTTTAATGCTAATGTGGCATTAGACTTTAAAAACTACCATGCCATATTTACAAAGTGGTGCAATGCATTGTTAAAAATTGGGTCTTTGGTTGGCAGTCAGGTTACCCCCTGTCCAAGCAAGGACCCTCACTCTAGTCAGGTAGTCAGGGTAAACGAGAATCACCCTCAGCTAACCCATGCTTACCCCCTTGGTAGCTTGACACAAGCAGTAGGCTTAACTTCGGAGTGCTAGGTGTAAAGTATGTGTACCAACACCCACAGTAACTTAATGAAGACACTACAAAATGACACAACACAGGTTTAGAACAATAGAAAATATTTCTCTAAACAAAACAAGAGCAAAACAACATAAATCCAACATACACAAGTCAAGTTATTGATTAAAAAGCAAAAAGAGTCTTAAACCATTGAAAAAGCTGAAAAAACACTGTTAGCATTGAAAAGTACCTGGGTAGCATCAAAATAACACGTATGGGCGAGTGTGTGTCGAAAAACGTAAGCAGTGCGTCGATTTCTCAACAGCAAGTGAGCTCGTGCGTCGTTGCTCCTTCTCCGGTCGGGCTGGCGTGTGTAGTTTTTCCTCCCCGCAGGGGAGAGATGCATCGATCCGGGCAGCACTCGGGTCCGGGCAACTGCTGCGTCCTTTTTCCGTGCCCAGCAAGGTTTGCATCGAAAATCCTGCCGCACAGTCTCAGCCAAACCGCACAATGTGGGTTGCGACATTAACAGCCTCCTTCAGCGGGTGCGAGCATCGTTCTCCCAGCTCCATGCGTCAATTTTCCAGCCGCGATGCAAGTGGAGCGTTGACTTCCGCCACAAAGCCGGCGGCATATCGTTTTTCAGCTGCATCTTGGAAGGTGCGTCATTTATTCCCTGCCCGGTGGTCTGTGCATGGATTTTCAGTCTTGTTCTCCCAGCTTCTCCTTTCAGGGTCCCAGGAACTGGATGAGCACCACTAGGCAGAGTAGTAGTCTCTCCAGACACTCCAGGTGCTAGCAGAGAGAAACCTTTGCTATTCCTGAGACTTCAAACAACAGGAGGCAAGCTCCAAATCAAGCCCTTGGAGATCTTCACAAGAAGGAAGGCAACACAAAGTCCAGTCTTTGTCCTCTTGCAAAGGCAGAAGCAGCAACTGCAGGATGGCTCCACAAAGCACAGTCTCAGGCAGGGCAACACTCCTCCTCAGCTCTTCGGCTCTTCAGCTCTTCTCCAGAGGTTCCTCTTGAGGTCCAGAAGTGATCTAAAGTCTGTGGTTTTGGGTGCCCTCTTATACCCATTTTGCCCTTTGAAGTAGGCTTACTTCAAAGGAAAGTCTCTCTTGATTGTGAAATCCTGGCTTGCCCAGGCCAGACACACACCAGGGGGTTGGAGACTGCATTGTGTGAGGTCAGGCACAACCCTTTCAGGTGTAAGTGACCACTCCTCCCCTCCGTCCTAACACAGATGGCTCATCAGGAAATGCAGACTACACACCAGCTCCCTTTGTGTCACTGTCTAGAGAGAGGTGCAAACAGCCTAACTGTCAAACTGACCCAGACAGAGAATCCACAAACAGGCAGAGTCACACAAACGGTTTAAGCAAGAAAATGCCTACTTTCTAAAACACACAATCATAAAACTAACTTTACTAAAATATGTATTTTAAAATTGTAAGCTCAGAGACCCTAAACTCCACATGTCTAACCGCTCCCAACACATTACTACATGTCCTACCTTAGCCATACACTGCACCCTGCCCTTTGGGCTACCTTGGGCCTACCTTAGGGGTGTCTGGTGTGGTGAACTTATACGTTACTCTACACACCTTCCACAGAGACTTCATATAAGTTGACATGAAGTTGGTACCCCTATCAGATACCACTTCCTTGGTGAACCCCATGCGGGTAAAAACTCCCATCAAGGCACGGCCCACCACAGGGGCAGTGATTGATCTTAAAGGAATGGCTTCTGGGTACCGGGTGGCATGGTCCACCAACACCAAGACCAGGATAAACCTGTTGCCCATGTCTGTCTTGGGATCCAGAGGCCCACAATGTCAATGCCAACCCTTTTAAAGGGGGTACTGACAACAGGAAATGGTTGGAGGGGAGCCTTACATTTCACCCCACTCTTGCCTGGCAAGTTTGGCAAGACCTGCAGTGAGCATCAGAGTGCCTGTGCATTTGGAGCCACTAGAAGGAGGTGACAAGCCACTCAAAGTTCTTGTCCTGCCCCCAAATGACCAGCTAAAGGCACATCATGAGCCAGACCCAGTAGGAAGGCTCTGAAGCACTGGGGTACCACCAGCACACAGGCTGACCCAGGCTCAGGAACGTTAGGCTCGCTATATAGGAGCCCATCCTCCCAGTAAATCAAGTGTGATCCGGGCTCCTTGACAGACACCTGGTCTGCAGCCTGCTGCCGCAAACCCTACAGAGTAGGGCATGACTTCTGTGCCTCAAAGAATGCTTCACTGTTGTGCCCCCCTTCCTGCTGCCACTTTGACAACTCAGGGACCTCACCCAGTTCAGCCACCTGTTCCCCTGTAGGTTCAAGGGCCCCCTCAGGTTCAGCCTCCCCCTGGACCGTGGGAACTTCTGGGGCCGGTTTTCCGCGCCCCTTGCCCTTCATCCTTCTGGCAGACACCTGGGCCACTCTTTCAGGCTCCGGGGTCTCCTGATCACCCTGACGGGCCGCCATAGACCTAGTGGATACACATACCCACCCAGGCAGACCCAACATCTCCAAGTGTGACCTGTGTTTCAGCTCCTTCCAAGGGGAATCCTCCAGGTCATTGCCAAGCAAACAATCCACAGGCATGGTTGGACTCACAGCTACCTTCAAGGAACCTGAGACCCCCCCATTCAAAGGGAACCTGCACCACTCTGCACAGGCATTCTGAGTTGTCTACCGCAACTACTTGGTGAAGTACCTGGGGATCTATCTGCTCTTCAGACACCAGGTGACTCCTCACTGTAGTCACACTGGCTCCTGTGTCTCTCAGAGCCTACACCTCTGTTCCTTGATGGACACCCACTGCCTGTACTTTCTAGTGTTCTCAGGCACTAGGGTTCTCTGGACCATCTCACTGTCCCCTAGCGAGACAAGGGTAATCTCAGCTGGCTCCCCCCCACCTGGAACCAACTCCTCCCCAAGCGCCACACTTGCGAAACCCTGGAACTGCACACCAGTGGGTGCTGGTGTATTCTTGTGGCATTTGGTGTCCCCCCGCACATGATCCACCTAATCACATGCATAGCATTTACGTAGGGGACAACCTGCCACTGGCTTCCCTTTGTAGAACCATGGCTTCTTCTCACTGGGGGTTTGGGAATCCTTACCCTGGGAATTAGTTTGGGGCCCTTTAGAGAACTCCCCCTGTTTACCCTTACCCCGCCTTTCTTCTGAGAGGGACCCTGCCCCCCCCCCGGCGTCGTCTCCCCATACCTCTTTTGGACCCTGGTGCTCTCCCACCGGTCTGCTTCCTGCGCAAGCTTCCTGGGGTCAGTCAGCTTGCTGTCAATCAGATGCTGGTGCAGCTCTGGAAAACATAAACTGTACAAGTGCTCCCAAGCAATCAAATTGTAAAGCCCCTCATACGTTGTTACCTTACTGCTCTTCACCCAACCATCCAGTGACCTGCAGAATGAATCTACACACTCCAGCCATGTTTGGGATTCCTTCTTCTTATAAGACCTAAAATTATCCTTATGCTGATCAGGAGTGAGACCATACCTAGTGATCAAGGATCCTTCATGATAGGGTAAGTGAGCCCCTGGGGATCCCCTAAGGATGTCAGGGTGGCCCTTCCCTCTACCTCAAATTGCTTCCACGGACCCGCCCCCAATTAGCTTCAGGGACCAGAATCATATGGAGAGCAGACTCATACCCCTTAAACCACAGCAGTGTGAGAAAAGGGAAGGCTTAGGCCTGGCAGGTGGGTACACTTGCCAAGTCGAATTTACAGTTAAAAACTACACACACAGACAGTGCAGTGGCAGGTCTGAGACATGATTACAGAGCTACTTATGTGGGTGTCACAACCAGTGCTGCAGGCCCACTATTAGCATTTGATTTGCAGGCCCTGGGCACCTCTAGTGCAAGTAAATAAAATATGCCAATCATGGATGAACCAATTACATACACATTTTGTAAAGGAGAACTTGTACTTTAGCACTGGTTAGCAGTGGTAACGTGCCCAGAATAATAAAAACAGCAAAAACAGAGTCCAGCACACATCAACAACCTGGGAAACAGAGGCAAAAAGTTAGGGGAAACCACGCCAAGGATGAAAAGTCTAACACATATGCATTTCACCACTTTGTAATCCCTTGCACCAAATTATGCCTGTGCTAGGCATAATGTATGCAAGAGAGCGTTCCCCTCATTGGGGGGGCTTGGGGGAAACGGCACAATGAAATCTAAACGACTTTTTGGTGCCATTTTAGTGGCATTTGAACACCTGCTCTGAGCAGGCATTAAAAGGAGGCACCCCATTTGGTAAAATGGGCCTCTATGTACTCAGCAGAACTAGCGCCAGTCCTGCAAGGTACATCAATAGTGTCAAAGATTTTGAGGCTACTGCCGTACCCTGCGCATTGGTGTGCCGTATGTTAAATATGGTGCACACATGGTGGCGGTAGGGGCTGCTAAAGGGATCTAGAAAATGGCACTGCAAAATATGCCTCTTGGTTTATTAGTAAGTTCCTAGTACAGTGCACCATGTGTTCCCGGGGCCTGTATATCAAGTACTACTAGTGGGCCTGCAGCACTGATTATGCCACCAACATGAGTAGCCCTGTAAACATGTCACAGACCTGCCACTACAGTGTCTCTGTGGGCAGTTTGGAGCTACCAGTTCGACCTGGTAAGTACACCCACTTGCCAGGCCCAAACCTTCCCTTTTACTACAAAGGAGTCACCTTTATGTTAGGCCCAAAGCAGCCTCATGGGCATTGTGCAGTGCATTTAACAGGTAGGACATGTACTTGTGCGTTTTCCATGTCCTGATAGTAAAATACTGCTAAATTCAGTCTCACTATTGCAAACCCTATCTCTTGCATAGGTTAACTTGAGGCACTTGAAATATCTTTCATGCGTAATTTCCCATTGAGAGCGGATAGAGGTGTGAAGTTTGGGGTCTCTGAACTCACAATTTAAAAATATATATTTTGGTAAAGTTGTTATTTAAATGTAAGTTTGAAAATGTTACTGTTAGAAAGTGGGTATTTTCTTTCTTAACCATTCTGTGCCTCTGCCTTGCTGTGAAATACACGTCTGGGTCAGGATGACAGTTGGGCTGTTTGTTAATTCACTCTAGAGAGTCACACAAAGGGAGCTGAGGTGTGCCTTGCATATCCTGATTGGTCTTCCTGGCATAGAGTGGTGGGAGGAGCTGACACTGGCACCTGAAAAGGTCTGTGTCTGTCCTTACACAAAACAGTCTCCAACCCCCGGAGTGTGTCTGGAGCCAGGGCAGGAAAGGCAGAGTCTTGGGCACTACAAAGACTTTCCATTGAAACTTGCCTAATTCAAAAGTCAGAAAATAGTATAAATATTCAGCCTCTGAGACCACAACTTCAGAATCTTTCTGGACTGAGGACATTCTGCTAGGAAGAAGAACTAGATGCCGAAGGAGGGACTGCCACTCTGCCTGTTGCTTTGTTGTGCTGGCCTGCTGCTTGCTGCTTTTGTCCGGGGAGTCAAAGTACTGGACTTTGCTGTCTACATCCTGCTTCCAAAGGTTCTCCAAGGGCTTGGACTGAGCTTGCCTTCTGTTTGAAGTCTTAGGGACATCAAAGACTTCATCTGCCAGCACCTGGGTTGTCTTGCTGAGGGTCATGAATCACTAAGTAGTGCCAAGTCTAGTTCCTGGGCCCTTGGGAGTGAGTTCTGGTGAAACCAAGAGGAAACCAAGTACATCGACTCCAGATTGACTTCAGAACTGGCGCAGCTTTCCGACTCCACACTGTTACCTGCACCAGGAGCTGTGGTCCCACTGAGTGCAATGACAGTGACTGATGCCAAAGGCCTAATGCTGCTTCAGTGCCTCAGAAGTCCCATCACCATATGAGTCATGAGTGCTGTGTCCATGATGTCCAGGACACCCAACTCTGACTCTGCCACAGCACCTGTGGCCCAATGGTAGGATCGCAACACCCCAAAGTCGACACTCTGTGTCTTGAGCTGCTGGATTTATTGACTCTGCTGGATCATAAGGAACCAATGCTTTGCCACCAACACTGCAGCACCTCCTCTGCAACGGTAAGGAACTGACACCTCACCTGCCTCGCAGTAAGGAACTTATGCCTCGCCTCCCCAGTAGCAGTAAGGAGCCGAAGTCGCACTGGCTTCAGCGACAGCTTGCCTCCCTGACTCCATGCGATGTCTTTGTTTCCTCATTGTTTTCAAAGGTACTGTGCTTGGGGTCTGTGCGACTCTGTGACTGGTCCACATATCCTTGCAAGTGGTGTCAGGCTGTTGGGAATTACTCCACCAACAACAGAGTTGTAAGCCCTCATTGGAGCTATTGTGTTTCTAAGCTCTTTATTGAGATTTAGGGCCAGATGTAGCAAAGGGTTTTACCCCTTCTGTGTCTATGGGAAAACGTGCTCGTACATGTGGCCCTTAATCTTTAAAAATGTGTACGTTTGCTTGTGTGTATTGGATTTTTGTCATTTTGGTCTTGCTTTACGCAGATAAATATTGGCTAAGTTTCTAGTTCTGATTTCTTTTGTGGTGTTTTCACAGTATTACTCTGTTTGTGTGTGTACAAATACTTTACACATGGCCTCTGAGATAAGCCTGACTGCTCATGCCAAACTACCAAGGGGGTGATCAGAGGTTATCTAACTGTGTGGCTCCCTTACCCTGACTAGACTGTGGATCCCATCTTGGACAGGGTGCAAACCACTGCTAACTGGCGACCCCATTTTTAACAGTTGTCTACCGGTTTTATTATACCTGGATGTCACAGCCCTTATGATCAAAACTGCCAGAGGCTTGCAGGCACTGCTAAACTCCTTCACTAAGTGAAAAGCTGGACCAATCAATTAAGAAGAAGAAATCCTGTGTGATGGTAGTTGGCCCTCAATCCACTAAAAAACAAGGTGCAACTTAGGATCTTGTGCTCTCACCAAGACCAGAGTACTTTCATATTTGGATCTACTGTTTTATTCAGCATTAAGTTTGAATGCTTCAAATAATGAGAAAAAAAATGATTTTTTATGTGCCAATGCTGCAGTTTTTAGATTTGCCACAAGGCTGAGGAGCAGACCTGTTAGGGCCCTCTTGCAGATTTGTAGTGCTAAATGTTTATCTAAAGTTACCCATGGAAGCAAAATTTCGGAATACGTTAACCATGCCTAGTTGCAAGTGGCGGAGAACAAGTTTGTACGGAGGCTATTATGCCTCCCACAAAGCATCCCCACCTTTTTGGTGCACGAGGAATTAGGTGTAGGCTATATATCAGATCTTATGGCCTTTCGCCAACTTGCACTTTGGCTAAATATTTGGCTAAGGCCCGGAATAAAAGTAAGGAAATCCTAAAAGACTGTTTGTCTATCAACCATGCACTTTATATTCCTTGGCTCAAGTATATTAGGGCCGCCTTTCAGAATTTAGATAGTGGTGTTTTTTTCAGCTCACCGGAGGCTGATTACAATTGGGTTAAAGAGCACTTTTTCAGACAAAGGCTTAAGGAAAGAGAGGGGACTGAACTTGCAAAACCCTGTGCCCAATGACACATTATGTTGAAGACAAGGCTAACCATGGAACCTTCCCTCTTTGGGTCAAGAATAGGCATGATTTATTCCTGCAAACTAGGTTTTGATTAGACTTATTGCCCTTCCTGCTAGCCTATCCTCTGAGTAAGAATGGGGGCATAAATTAATATCCAGCGGCTGCGACATTAGGTCACCGCAGGATATCTTGCACTTTACTATGTTCTGCAATTTTTATGCATATCCTGTCCCTTAGACCGGTTCTCATGTATTTACTGATGCTTTTGGGGGCCATTATTTTGAGTGTACTTAGTTTCCTAGAAGTTGCTGTGAGGCTAAGGAACAGTAGAGATTATGGCCCCAGAGAGTCCTAGGATGTTTATTATCCGTCATGATGTACTGTATAATTGTTTTTTCACACTCAAACTTGATTTTAGGCTTATTTTCTGTAACTTTTTATCTGTATTTATTGTAGATTGTATTGGATGCTTTGTTTTATTGTATCTGCTTTTGTGGTTTGTAGTCTCAAACCAGAATTAAGCTCATTTGAATTTGAATATAGTGTAATAGTGACTTACTATGCCGACATGCAGATCTGGAGTTTTTTTTAATAAATATTTCACTACTAATGAAATGTCACAAGTTCTCAAAACCCCAAAAAGGAAACGTGTGAAATCGTCATTAATGGTTCTAATCTTTGCAAAAGAGCAACAGCCGTATCACGCCAGCCATTTTGGTGAAAACACGAGCAGAGGAAAATGAAAGATTATTCAAAGTTAATGCTGCTTGTATTAATCAATTACTGACACCGCTGGGTCTGTTCAACATTTCCTGCGATGCTTATTATCCATTCTCAGAATATAACACAAACAGATACTGACTATGCAAATAGTTCTTCACTGTGTCTTTGAAGAAGATATTTTTAAAAGCAGATATTATCTTAGCCCGGGGCTGAGTGTTTGAGAGGACATTCTGTTGTTTTAGAAAAAGAAACACAAGTTGCAAGTTATTTTCCAGATGACTTATTTCATTACAAATATTGGCTGTGAAGTGGGGTTATGAATTGCACAGGGAATGGAGTGTTTGCTTTCTGCTCCTAGCTTTAAAATCCATGTCCAAACAGAAGCCCTATCTAAAATTACATTCTTGCATTGGAGCCCCCGGGGTTGATAGATACATAGAGGAAATACAGAAGAAAGTGACAACATCGTAGTACAATTCAAAATAGCTAAGAAAGTGCTTACTCTAAGGCAGATGCTATTACAATGATATAGGAAAACAATCAAAAAAGGGAATTCTGACTTCACATTACTGCCTTCAGATTTTGGTAAATTATGATTCCATTACTAACATTTTCATATTTAATACAACCTGGCACATAGGTAATGGCCATCTAAAAAGATTTTCATGAAATTAAATATTGAAACTAAGTTTTTCTGTACAACTTGTTCAATAATAATTTCAACAGAGAGAAGAAATACAATGTATATGTTTACCTTCTTAAAATAACGAGGCTGTTCCTACATATTGTGATTTCAGCATTTCTTAATACAAGGCAGCTTTGGAATGTCACACATCCTCTGTTGTTTTAATAAGCCTTCAACTAAGACTAAAAGACAATGGGCCACCCATATTAGGCCGGCAATCTCCTCACCATGAGTAAGAGCACCTGAAGGGAAGGGCCAACCACTGGAAATATGAAATAACAGGAAGTATAATAGCCAAGTGGATGAATAACATGACAGCAAATAGCACAGACTTTACAATGAGCTGAAATTTGCTGAGGAGATTTCTCATTTGAGCAAGAGTAGATTTTAGTGCTCAAATTTGTTGCAGTTACATGGCAAGGACTGTCACCAAACGTAGTAGCCACGTTTTAACAACGCACTAAAGTATAGTGAAGGATGAATGCTTGAATTAATCTCAGCCACTGGTAATTATTCAGGCCAAATGTCCATCCATCATTCTTTTGCACACCATTCCACATCAGTAAAGATCCAGGCATATACATATCAGTCTTGACCCTGCTCCAATGGGAACAGTTCATCCCAACATTCCAGGCTAGGTCTTCTGTGAACTCAAACACAAGAACCTAGAACCGGTTTGTGGGGTTGCCTGCTGCACATCACAAAAATTAACCTAACACCAGTCTTTTGTCACCTGAGACTACTTGTAGCCTTGATAAGGGAAAGGAAGGACTTTCCAGAACTGGATGTGGTGGTAGCCAGGATATCACCCCCACTTCAAAGCCTAGCACCAGATATACATATTTGACTTCTTGAACCCCTTTTTCAGTGCACTCCTAGACCTGTGGAAGACTTCCAAAAGACTGCTTGGTACTCCAGAAGATTGCCCTGCAGCTTGAGGCCTGCCTTCTTCTTCAGATGACTGCCCAACTGCTAACTGGGAACTATCCAGCTACTTGAGGTCTGCCTTGCTGCTTGACAGAGAGAGGACCATCTCCCTGTGACCAGGACTACCAGAATGACTCCAATGCCTATTTGGCTGGCCTCTCAAAGGAGAGAGGACCATCCTCTTGAAACCAGGGCTACCAGAAAGGCTCCATGTCCTAGTGGGCTGGCCTCCTGTGTGAGTTACTGGGACATACCAAACTCCAGATACCTTGAACTCTGCACATGGACTCTTGTGGAGTGAGTGTTAGAGGTGCTGCTCCTTCCTAACCTTAAAGATTTGTGAATTAGAATAGATTTTACTGCAAAGTACCAGATGAGCCAACACAAGACAGGTACCCACCTGCTAGTTGATCCGCCCAAGGTGCTAAGACGCCAGTCAGACTGTCTTTGTGGTACCTCCGGCTACCTTATTCTCAGCAGAGCCTCCGAACCATAGTATGTGGCCTCATGGAGCTTTCTTCTGGGATGACTTGCAGCTTTATCCCGCTCATGGTTTTGTACTTCCAAAATGTTATCTAATTCTAAATATAAAAACCAGACTACATGGCTACAGGATCCCCTTTGACAAAGATGACCGCCTTGGAATGGAGATCTGGCTAATCACAGCATAAGCTGTGAACAAAGTCTCACAGAGCCTGAGGGGATTTTAATCCCCTCGGGTTTCGTGAGAATTTTGTTTTATTTGATAGAACATTCTGCCCCCTAGTGGCAGCGGGCTCTACCTGCCATTAAAGGCCCTTTCCCCTTGTTAAAGGCCCTCGCCTTCGGCTCAGGCCTTTAATGCGGGAGCAGGCCTTTAATGGCCGGTAAAGCCCGCTACGGCGGGTTCTAAGGCTATATTGACATTCCTCTCAGAATCTCTTCTAAGTCAAAAGGTAAACCGAGACTGGTCCAATGCACCTTGTGTAGCTGAATCACACTCCATCACAAATGGCCTTACCTTTTGAATTTGCCCCAGTCTCACATTACCAAATACCCTTGGTTGGCAGTTTGATCTTTTAGGCTCTATTTTTCACTTAAATTTAAAATCCATAACTTCTGCTGATTGGATTTAATTTGTTTTGGTATCATTTTATTTATTAAAATGCACCATATCTTTCTAACTGTTCTTGAATTTCTCTTTGTGTTGTCACTGCATAAATACTTAACCCCGCCACTAAAGTAAGCCTGACTGTGTTTGGATAAGCATGGGTTAATTTTGTGAATTTTGCAGTTCACCATAACACAGATTGTGGTTGTTGCTTGAGTTGGGTTTACGCCCCCTCAATCAAAATCCCAATTTCCTACAGGGAGAAATGGATGGTTTGAGTTTCCTGAGTAGAAGAAGCGGAAAGTTGATCATAGTATGTTTAGGAACTTGGAATTTTTAAATATTTTGTTCCATAATCACAAAAGTGGTTAGGCAAAACTGAACTTCTAGTGGTGGATTACCAAGGTCTGACAGTTTTTCCTGCACTTTTGAAACTGGAATTATGGGGTCTTTAGTATAACAGAGGAGACTTCAGCTTTTGCTGCATTTAGTTTCTTGGTGAATGAGGGCATCCATTTAAATGTCTTTGAAGGCAGATGTGGGTCCACAAGAGTGCTGCTCCAATTTCAAAACGAGTTGAAGATGATCTTCTTTAAGGAATATCAAATCACAATGCATTAACCATCCAAAACTCAGCTACCTTTGCTATCATACTATGACTTTATGGTTGTCTTTGACACTGTACTGCACACTGATGTCTTTTGGCTAGATTACCACTAAAGAAATATGATTTACATATATACATGTCACAGTTTATTTTTTAGGTATAGAGAGATTAGTTGCTTTTGCCCGAATCAGAGGATTTCGAGTCAAAGCCATGATTTTAACTTGGTTCCCTAGTTCCAAAGTTAGCAGCTCTCCTCCCTACACCCTTACATTGTTCCTTGGGCAGATCTGGCAGGTGAAACTGCCAACATCTATCATGAGAATAAGTCAGGAGAAAAAGACAAAACATTCAGAATACTGTGTTAAAAATCAATACTTGTTCTGCTCTTTTTCATATTGAACACTTAAAATACAAGGTATGTTCCTCAACCAATATATACCTCATTCAGGGGTAATGGTATTTATCGGGTTTGTAAATACTCCACCCTGTCCCCAAAACTTCACTTACTTTGGGGCATTTGAAGGTATGTCAGGGATAATTGCAACTCAAAGTGAAACTACTCCTCACAGCTATCCCAGTAGTCCTTCCAGTCCGCTCCACCTTTCTCAAATGGTGTGACTCAAAGTGAACAATCCAAAAACCAACAGCAAAGGTTGAGACAGAGCATTGAAAATCAGAGTACGGACTTTTGTAATAAGTATTGATCAGTTAGTGATAGCACATTAACAGTGAAGATCTGGTATATAAAGATTTTACTCCTGACATGGGCACTTTATCAAGACTGGATAATGGAGTGAAGTTCCTGTGAATCCTACGGACACGTGTAGCTGAAGTTATAATCATGGATGTCATTTAGGGGTCACTAAAGATCTCAAGTGCGACCCTGGCCTGCTCTTTGCGACTCCTGGCATCAGAGGTAGCAAAATCAGTGCCTGCAACACACAGGCAGCTCGTCCTTGTGGATGTTGGTGGGGCTCCAGTTTTGTTGTTTTCTGTCATTTTTCATAACACTAATAGTGAACAATGCATTTGTGTTCAACATCTCATTTTTATTTATGAATCTCTTTTTGTTATTATTTTGTAAAATAGTTCTGTTATACTTACAATTGGTGTGGACCTTTCAATTATTTGCTCTACACAAAACATACTGCTTATTCTAAGGTACCCAGAGAGGTGCAAGGTTACCCCCATTCAACTTGTTTGTCTTTGTACAGTCTTCTTTTTAGATAATGTGGAGGCACAGTGGCAGCTCACATCAAGATGGTGGCTTCTTTATCATGCAGAGTGACAGTGATATTTACCTTTTTAGCACTTGGGTACATTGTGCTTTATCATTTCTCGTTCATGTTATTGTAATCCCACTGTCAGAGATGGAAACAAGAACTGTGAGGAGTGTGCATGCTGCCTGTATGCTTCATTCTGCGGGTGTCGGGTCTGGCAGCTAAGCAGTTAAAAATTGAATATTCCAATGGATCAGGATAAAGTTTTATTTACAAATGGTTGAATCCTGCCTGAAGTGCCAAAGCAGGCAAACGAAAAGGATGGAATATGACCTGAATGATTACCAGGAGCTTTGACATATGCAAACATACCACCCATCATATTTTTCAGTCTTACCTTCTTTGAAAGATCTGTGTGCCTTATGCTCTGTAATTGCCACCTTTGTACTGCTTTGAAATATCCTTTCCTGAACAACTGAACATTTCTACTGCAGATGCATTAACCCTATCAGTGCATATGGGGGCCAGTGGCCAACAGACACACACTCTCCCTGGTGCGGGTCACGACCAGTGGGCGATGCCAGGGAGGGATTTTTTTATTTGTTTTAATCCCTTCAGGAGAAGCGGAAGAGCTTCTGCATCTACCCCGACCCCATCCCTCCCATCTGTGACGTCAAACTTTTCCCCGTTGAAGTTTTGGAGGAGCAGGTAAGCTTCTTCTCTCCACTCTGGTGGAGAGAAATAAATGCCAAAACAGCCTCCCCAGATGCCAGGGAGTCATCAATGGAAAAGGGAGAGTCTCCCCATTCCATTGATGCCTTCCTGTCACCGTTTCCTGGCAGTGGATCGTGGCACAACCATAGCCAGGAAATGGCACTAGGCCCCAGGGATTGCTTTAGGGAGGTAGCCCCTTATGTATGTGGGTTGGCCCCCTTCTGGGGGCTATATAAAAAATAAAAGAAAGCTAGCTTTAAAACTTTGCGATTTTGTTTGTCCTGCCATGCAAATTTTTGCCATTACAAGCTTTATGTTTGCAGGGCACTAGAAGCTAAAAAGAACAAATAGTGCTTCAATCATGTTGGAAGCAGCGGATGGGCACTAATATGAATGAAATAATCAGTGCTTCGTCCCTGCTCCACACAGGGGACCACAGAAACACAACTTCACCTGTGTGCCTGTGCCTAGTGCATGCATTAGGAATGGATCACCCCAGGGTGAACAGTTGCTTTCATGTAAGGACTACCTTTGCCCATCAATTCCTGTCACAGGCACTAGACCTACCCACACAAGTGAGGTATAATTTTTGTTGGTAGACTTGGGAGAATGCTGGGTGGAAGGAGGTTTGTGGCTCACCTCTGATTCCAGAACTTTCCATCACCAAAATGTGAGGAAAAAGTATTTTTTAACCACATTTTGAGATTTGCTAAGGATTCTGGATGAAAGAATCTGGTGAGAACCCAACAAGTCACCCCATCCTGGATTCCCCTAGATGTCTAGTTCTAAAAAATGTAAAGTTTGGTAGGTTTCCCTAGGTGCCGGCTGAGCTAGAGGCCAAAATCCACAGCTAGGCACTTTGCAAAAAACACATCAGTTTTCAATTGAAAAATGTGATGTGTCCATGTTGAGTTTTGGGACGTTAACTCTCGTGTGGGTAGGTCTAGTGCCCGCAGGTGAGATATCATGTTTATCTGGAGACTTGGGGAAACACAGAATAGAAGAACAAGTGTTATTGCCAATTGTCTTTCTCTACATTTTTGCCTTTCAAATGTAAGACAGTGCGTACGAGAAATGCCCTGTAGTTCACATGCTAGTATGGGGACCCCCGAATACAGAGATGTGCAGATAACCACTGCTTCTAAATTCCTTATCTTTTGACCATTTTGGAAATACACAGGTTAATACCTATTTTTCACTCTATATATTTTACCAAATGATTTGCTGTATACCCAGTACACAATGAAAACTCATTGCAAGGTGCAGCTCATTTATTGGCTCTGGGTACCTTGGGTTTTTCTTGATGAACCTACAAGTTCTATATATCCCTGCAACCAGAAGGGTCCAGCAGACATAACAGTTTACTGCTTTAAAAAATCTGCCACAGCTGGAAAAGGTTATAGAAGAAAACGTAGACAGAAATGGCTGTTTTTTAACTCAATGTAATTTTTTTTTTAATTTCAACAGTTACTTTCTAAAGAAAAACTTTGAAGGATTTACAGAAATGACCTCTTGCTGAATTCAGACGTTTGACTACTTTTCAGAAATGTTTAGCTGTCCAGGATCTACTATTGGTTTTACACCCATTTCTGTCACTAACTGGAAGGAGGCTAAAAGCACAAAGAAATTGTAAAAATGGGGTATGTCCCGGTAAAATGCCAAAACTGTGATGAAAAGTTTAGTTTTCTGATTCAAGTTTACCTGTCCCTGGAAGGTGGGAAGATGGTGATTTTATCACTGCAAACCCTTCATTGATCCCATTTGCAGGGAAAAAAAACAGATGCTTTCTTCTGCAGCACTTTTTTGCCATTTTCCCCAAAAACCCACATTTTAGCTGTATTTTGGTTAATTTCACTGTCTCATCCAGAGAAACCCACAAACTCTGGTTACCTTTAGAATACCATGGATGTTGGAAAAAAGGACACAAATGTGGCATGTTTAGCTTATGTGGACAAAAAGTCATGGAGGCCTAAGCGCAAGCTACCCCAAATTGCCAAAAGTGGGCTCCGCACTGAGGGTTAAAAAGGCCCAGCAGCTAAGGGATTAAAGTGTTTGTTTCTTCATAACCAGCATCTTTCTGGAACATGGCACAAACCATCAGTGTTACTTTAAGAGTGTAATATCAAGAATGTAACTTCATTTTTCATCTTCCCTGGCTGGTAGTTGCACCCCAGGCCCCTGTGTAATCTGATATGAGTTTCAAATATATCTTCTTCGTGACTTTTGTACTTTGCAACTGACAATGAGCTAAAGATAGGGTATGCCCAAAGTGCTTAACCAAAGCCTTGCATGGGTCTGTTGCAACATAGAACTATATTCAGTGCTGTATTTTCCCTGTTTTGAAAAAGGACCCCGGAACACCTTTTGCAATGGACAACCAAGTTAGATGTCTGACCCTTGGTTAATCACTTGCATCATTTTGATAAGGGAATTGATAAGAAATGCAGACAATATGTAAAGCTTGAGATTTATTATTTTTGGCTTTAGTGGGTGGAAGGTGCAAAAAATGCCATCAGACCTACACATTTACCTTGCTGAAATGGGCGATTTGGACAGTTGGGACTGAAACATTGCTACACCTGAGATATTTGTTTTGACTGTGGTGTCTAGCTGCTTTATGATTGAGCCTGCAAAATTCAAATGAACAATAGTGTAAATTAGTCATGTGTGGCATGATTTCCGTTTCCTTAAACTTGAAAACTGCTCTTGCGTCAAGTTTGAGATGAGAGGTACTTGGCCATGTGAGGCTGATTAGAGTGCATGTTATTTAAACGCTTGGAATTGGAAGTTGGGAGATGTACGTGTTGTGTTTGTCTTCACTTGGCCTTGTGACTGTGAGCTCTGCAAAAGACGACTATAAAGCATGGAAGGGTCCCGATGTTGATGATCTGCTGTTATATTTGGCTGAATTAGAGATACTCAGTTGCTGGCATCAGGGTTCAGTGCGCAAGTGCTCTGTCCCTTTTGAAAACTTTCTGTGGGCTTTTAACCACATCCATGTCACACCCATCACTTTAGTTGGTTTGTGGGCTTGCCTTTTAAGATGCCCTTGATTTTGTTAGTGAAAGGCATGCTCAGTTGCTGGCATCAGGGTTCAGTGCGCAAGTGCTCTGTCCCTTTTGCAAACTCTCTGTGGGCTTTTAACCACATCCATGTCACACCCATCACTTTAGTTGGTTTGTGGGCTTGCCTTTTAAGATGCCCTTGATTTCGTTAGTGAAAGGCATGCATATGTCATGCCTTTTCTGGTGTTCAGCCCTCCTCGAGAGCCTGCCAACTACTGAAAACATACGAGGCTCCATGTATTCCGTATGGTTTGTGGACTACTTTTTCTCTTTATTTCGTAGGCAGTATGATCTCGCTGGGCAGTAATTGAGTGCTTTTCATGACTAACAGTTTATTTCTATTGTTTATTCTAGGGCTCTTTTGCAAATTCAAGGTTTTACACAGTGCGATCGCTCTCATTTTTTTTTAACACGCTTGTTTTTTGTTTCATTTAGTACTATGCAAAGGCTAAATCGGACCAGTCTTTTCTGTGCTGATTAGTCACCTTCACGCTCATGGTGTGGCGCTTTAAATCAATTCCCTTATGTGAAAATGTATGACTTTTCATTTTCAGTTTATGTGGCAAGAAAAGCGTAGGAGTTTACGACTCTAATAGCTCTAAGTCGAGCAAACGTGAGACCCATTACATTGCAAATGCTTATTCTTTCTTGATGTCTTCCAGGATGTGTGCCTCAAACCACATGGCTCTTACTTTGTCACTGAGTCCCAGCTTTAAGCCTTCTTATCTTCGTCAATCTGTTTATGTGTTGCAGTAATGCGAAAAGGTCACCATATTGGTTGACCAGATTGGTGGCCACCATGTCTCCTTTCTCCCCAGTAACATTTATATTCTCTTCAGAGGAACTGCCTATATCTTATCAGTATGTTTCTTGAACTATGGCCCTCATTCCGACCTTGGCGGGCGACTACCGCCGCCCGCCAGGCGGCCACTTTACCGCGGCCCACATTCCGACATTTCCGCCGGCCCTGCGGGAATGAGGCCGCAACACAGGAGCCGGCTCCTAATTAGAGCCGGCGGTGTTGCGGCTGTGCGACGGGTGCAGTTGCACCCGTCGCGCTTTTCACTGTCTGCCATGCAGACAGTGAAAAGCAGGCCGGGGCCCTGTTAGGGGGCCCCTGGACACCCGTTACCGCCAGCCTCTTCCTGGCGGTGTACACCGCCAGAAACAGGCTGGCGGTAAGGGGATCATAATCCCCAAGGCAGCGCTGCCCTGGCGGATTATCACCGCCGGGGGAAAATCGGCGGGACACCACCATCCCCGGTGGTGCGACCGCGGTCGAAATGGGGTTTGAAGCACCGCCGCCAGGGTCAGAATGACCCCATATGTGTAGCTGAATTCAAAGAGCAAAACACTGTCAAAATCAGCTTTTTATAAATGTGGGTGTACTTCTGCTTTCTGGCTAGTTGACCAGTGTCCGATGTGGATGTTTTCCTATTTCCTCCATTGGAAATGTGATGCAGTGTATGTTTTTGTAGCCTTATTTCAGATTCGTGATGCAACTGTTAAACCTGGTTCCAGTTTTTTATATGTTAACATTAAAAACTTAAGCTTGTTACTTCACTCTAGTGATTTCAATATGAAAATAGTAGGTGCTACACCGCGCGTTCCATATTTGAAATGTTACACCTGAATGCTGTGTGAATCTTTTGATCTTTATGCATGTGCCGGGTTGTAATATTACACATACACGTTATTCTTTGTTTAGTTGCTCACAGTATTTTGATCCTTTAACATATGTTTGCTAGCTATATTTCCTGGGGCCTAGTAAGACTGCTGATACATTTTCAGATATCTATCATAGAATATATAGGAAGCACATCTATAGGAAGGATCAGTACATAAAGGCCAGTTTCACACACATTTAATTATGTCAGTTTGAAACATGCCTAGATTATATGCCTCAATCCTTTTATGAAATAAAAATAAAAAAACATGAACTACCTTTAAAAAAGTCTCACAAAGCTGACATAACGAGCATATTTTCCAACTGCCCACACCTTTTTATACACCATTATGAAGGCACCATTGAAACATTTTGTGACTTCCTGAAAAGTATATTGAGGCAAGAGGACATCTCTGAATGTATTTTATTGAACCCCTGGAGTATGACATCTTCTATGGGCTGTAACATCCAGAGAGAGATCTTACTAGAAGTGACGAATGGTAAGAGGGTGTGCTAACTGTGTAGTCAGGCAGCATGTTGCAGGCCATGGGGATGCTCTACATCCCTTCCTGGGCAGCATCTATATTTCTGCGTTTGTGCTCACTCAGAGGGGTCTTACACAGAAAGCGAACAGCGTCAAAAGTGATTCCCGAGTTCTACATTAGGCAAAAAATTGGACTTCAGAGCTATTTGAGTTCATTTTCAGAGCTGTTACCCTTGATAACTCAATAACTATCCTGACGGCTGAGAATCCAACATCTTGTGATGTTCACCCTTAGCTTTTAATGGTGATTAAGAAATGCCATGCAGAATTAACACTTAAATACAAAGGATGATCAACATTACTTTAAAAAAAAGATGCTACACTGACTCAAGAAAGCATAGATATCTCCACATTTGAAGAAAGTTGGGGAATGAAGGTTGGGTGCCATCGCCAATACCCCTTGGTTTCTCAATGTGTTAGGAAAAAACAGCCACTTTACAACTTCAAGAAAATGTCGAGCATTCTGGCATTCTTGGGGACAAACAATCGGATTTCCGTCTCTGGCATCTCTCCTGCTTTTCAATATCAAGGTACAACATGCACACACTGAATTTTTAATGAAATTACTAATGAATATTCATGCATCCTAAGTGTTTAATTTGCATTGAAAATGTGATAACTTAGAGAAAAATAATGCACGCATTTGAAAGTGTGACCACGTGAGTGGCCACCAAAGTTCACGAAGCATACTTATTAATGTCTTATTAATATGAAATGATGAGCTTTTGTTTGAATAATGTAGTAATATGTCATATTTACAGTTGTGCATTATGTATAAGCTTTATTAATTGTAGGCCTTAACTTAGCGGAGTTCTTGGCCTAGATGCACGGGCTCATGTTAAGCTGCATTTTCTTAGGAGTTTAATAAAATGTCTGCTTACAGAATTAAATTGTGATTTTCCACTGTGCTGACCTGATGTGCTCGTAGCTAAAAAAAATTCTCATGAGAACTGCTTGATAGAAGATGCAATTATTACTAATGCAACATTGTAAATGTAATGGGTGTAAGACTGACTTTCCCAGGAGGGTACAATGAAGATATTGACTGGAGTATAAGCTGCAACAATATTGATACCTGACGAGCCGCATGACGGGAGCGGGAGAAGAGGAACCAATCATCGACATGTGAACCATGTACTAGTAGAAATGTAGATTTGAAGTTTTAGTTTTATTGGACAAAGTGTGAACATGCGATCCCTTGACCAATATGGACTTGGAAAGTAGTTTTAGGAAATCTAACTTAGCTGGACTGCACTGAGAAGATAACGCATTTGCCCATTTTCTATCTCGCCGAAAGGCCAGTACTTTCTTGAGCATCTTGAGAAGAGATGTGCTTAACTTAAATGCTTAAAAGACTTTGGCCCTAATTATGACCTTGGTGGGCGGCTTCAGCCGACCGCCAAGATCTGACCGACGGGCGGCCTCCAATGCGGCCGCACTCCCGCCGTAGTCATTATGAGATCCTCGCTGGGCCAGCGGGCGGAAACCTGGTTTACGCCCGCCGGCCCAGTGGGGATCTCGGCCGCAACACAGGAGCCAGCGGTGGTGCGGCCGTGCGACGGGTGCAGTTGCACCCGTCGCGCTTTTCACTGTCTGCTATGCTAGTTCTAGTGGCATGGGCAGTGCAGGGGCCCCCAGGGGCCCCGCGACTCCCCTTACCGCCAGCCTTTTCCTGGTGGTTCAAACCACCAGGAAAAGGCTGGCGGTCGGGGACTCGTAATCCCCTGGGCAGCGCTGCAAGCAGCACTGCCCAGGCGGATTATCACAGTCTAGGCAAATGTGGTGGGAAACAGCCGGCCCCGGCGGTGCGACCACGGCGCTTCCGCTGCGGTCATAATTCCCTGGATTGCACCGCCAGCCTGTTGGCAATGCAATCGCCACAACAGCCCTGGCGGTCTTTGACCGCCAGGGTTGTAATGACCTCCTTTGCCTTATTCTGAACTTTGATGCTGAATCCTGATGCCTTGCTGACTTGACTCATGTCCTGATGACGAAGACTGTCCCAGCTTGCTGATCCAAACTGAGGATAGGTATATTGATTATGATGTTGTTTGTTATGTCTATTTGCTTTTGTTCCCAGGTACCAACCGCGCTATTTTGATAGAGCCATAGTTAGATGTTTTTCCAAATTTGTGTTGACTAAATTGTTTTGCATGAAGCCCAGACATGCTATTCTAATCTGGTAATCTGGTGTTAGTTAGGATCTGCACTATTGAAATTCAATATATGGAGCAACCTGTAATGTCTTTTCTTTGCTGAATCTAAATGTATACAATATCGTTTGCATAGTATTTCTTGTTATTAATTTGCACTGTCATATTAGAATGTGTAGTAGCTCAAGCTTTGATTAGTTTGTGAGTCTTTCGCCGCTTGTCAGCCAGTGTTGTTTCTGTATGTATATCATTTGATTTTGAGATGACTTTCCCAGAATCTTGGAACTTGCCAATGGTTGTTTGAGAATGTTCTTGGTGTTCTAGTGACAATGTGAATGAAGTAGGTTTTGCGCTTGCATAGCTTATGCAAATCGAAGGTGAACTGTGATGTCTGTGAGGGTTTAGACAGTTTGCATACTCAAAATGACGCTGTAGAAGAAAAGTGCATACTCCGCAGTGTGAAAGCAGGGAAGTCATTGAACTTCACATGTGTGTGGCGCTTTGTGCTCAAAAAGTGTCCACGTGGTTGTTGATAAACGGACCCTATGTGGTTTAAGACTCCGGAGTGTGTTGAAAAGTATATGTGACACTTTGTTTTTGTTGTAATTTGGTCTGGTTTAATAGGTTGATCGGGCATGGTCGACAAGTCAGAGTGTGAGTCAAAGTGAGTTAAAGAATTTATCAACAGAGATCTGGTGAGTCCTATGTGCACCAGGATAGACCCACTGATCAGTTGAGAGTGAAATTTGCTGGTCGAAGTTTGCTTGCGAATCAGGAAAGCTGAGAAAGTAGGAGTAGCTGTTAGAGCGAAACGCCACCAGTGAAAAATCCGTAAAGTTTCTGAAGCGATTGAGTTAACTTACCTGTAGTAAACAGGCAAATTTGGTTTTGATTTTGTTTAGTGCTCACAATATTATGCATTAGTTTTGTGTGAATCTCAGTTTGGGAGGACAAGCCGCAAGACTTTTTCAGCTGCAGTACGTGTGAGTGTGACGCCATACGAGCCACGCTGGGATAGGTTGGTTAGTGAGATGGGTCAGGCACAGATTGGCAGCCATCCATGAGGCGCAATTATTTGATATGGTGGGTGAAGAGAATTCTGGGATTAAAAGTCACTTCCTGATTTAATTTGCATAACATAAAGGTCAGAAAGAAGGTACACCAGCTTACATTGTAATCGAAGAAAAGTGTGTTGCGCCATGCCTTTGGCTAAAGCAATGGTGCAAAGTGACAGAGAAAAATAGTAGCTTAGCATTTCCTGCTAATGGAACATTAAATTTGAGGAGCTTAGAGCATTGGAGGAGAGTGCTGTATGATCTTAAACCCCCTCCAAGACCAGCACAATTTGAGGCATTAGCGATCTGGGAGTTAGTAGCCAGACAGCAACAGCAACAGAAATTTGAGAGGAGAATGAGAAAGGCGGGAAAAACACTAGCGGAGGCTAGGTGGGACAGCGTTCAGAGGCTTTGGAGAAACAAGACTTTGCAGAGGATTAAGTTATTCCCAGCAATTAAACAAGACAGTGAGAAGGAAGGATGGGAAGCTACTAGAAAGACGAATCGAAGCCCTTCCGAGAGTAGGGAGACTAGAGAATCTTCGACAGTGGAGGAAGAGTCAGATGACGATGAGTTTCTTTTACAGTTATTGAGAAATCGTCCACCACCATATGCATCACATGAGAGTGGTATGAGTACCAGTGCTGATCCTACTGCTCCGACACAGGTTAATGTGATAGCGAGTCCGTTGCAGGTTAATCCTAGCCCGACACAGAGTCCAATGCAGAGCAGTCTTAATGCACCTACTACACCAGTAGTACAAACACAGGTGCCACAGCCAAATGTCCAGAGAATTCACCCTGATGTGCCTATTGTGGAAACAGCCAGAAATGTAATAGTGCCTACAGAACAGTTTTCCTGAGACCAATGTTGGTTCAGACAGAGCCAACTTCACTCTTACTGCCGCAGGTGCAGCCACAAGTAATGCCAAGATATACTCCGATAACAGGGACCCAGACAGATATGTATGTACCATTGAGCCGAAATATGGGAGGTACTCAACCACAGAACTTAAGTTTTAGACTAAGCCCAGATGCTGTATCTGTACCTGTTACTATTGGTCCAATTGTACCATTGTATGCACAAGAGAAACCCAAAACCCAGTGCAAATGGACAGGGAGTCCTGAGTCAGAATTTAACCAGGGAAGAACTTACTAAGAATATTCAAGTAGCCTCTCCTGTGGGAAAGACCTTTGACGGATCCAGATCCTTGCTAGAACTTAGTCTGTTTGGACTTCCTCCGGATACTGTGATAGGGCCGAACATTAGTCAGAGCTTGAAATTACTGACACTACAGACCCTGAATACAGTTGTGTAACAGGTACCACCTGTCCAGGCCAGCAATATTTTGTTGCAAGGTTTGATTGCCCAGCAATTAACTGAATGGTTGGACAAGCTAAATTCCGCGGAATGCCCCTAAGGGAGGGGATTAGTCGAACTACACCAGACTGAGCGTGGAAGCGGGTGAGCTCATTGAGGGAACTATGGGTGTGAACAGATTAGAGTCTTACACCGAAGCAGAATTGAGATATCGGTGCCTGGAAATTACGAGGGAAGTGAACAATGTGCATCGAAAGCTAGCAGACCTGGCAGATAAGTACGGCATAGAAATAGAGAAAACAAAACATTTGAAAAGGAGTTACAGGTTAGATTTTGAGGCTAAAGATTTTAAACACATGAGATCTGCCTGAATGAAGTCACACCTGAGGGAATTACTTCAAAGTGCCCAGACTTGGAGAGTATTAGGCAAATGGGAAGGCAGATGGGTGAAGAAAAGAGATAAGAGAAACAGGGTTTCTGCGGAGCTGACTGCAATTGTGCAGCAGGACAAAAATCCAGTGAAGATTTTACCAATGAGAGAGATTCAGGGAGAGAATTTTGTTCACGTCGGTTGGAGCAGAAGTGACATTCTGTTGTTTACAAATGATTATCCTAGATTGAGAGAGAAGCCAGTGGAATAGTACCATCAGACAGGTTTGTGAAACTTGCAAAGTGCCTGTGGGAGGACTCGAACACTCTATTAGAGATAGTAGTTCCAGCTGATCTGTGAATGGAGTGTAAAAGGATTACAGATTGGCTGACAAAAGAACCAGAGAGAGATCAGATTACAGGTGCACCGTCTCCTGAGGTAATGAAATATTATTACAAGGTGATTGAATTTTTGAGAATTGACAGGCAGCTCAAGAAGCCAAGGTGTCAATGCATGCGTATTATGAGAGATTGTTGCAGGCATTCAAACATTGCACTGGGACAGAGACAATTGAGCCGAAAGACATGATTTATTTTGTGTTCAGATTTGTAGAAGGATTGAGACCTGAAATTAGCCAGATGATTAAGAGTCATTTGATTTGCTGACAAGCAAAGCCGATTGATGAGGTGTTGCAGTATGCAAAGTACTGTAGTGATGAGATTGAACTGAAATGGAGAAAGTTGAAGGAAAATGCAATGGTGATTCAGATTAATGCTGCACAAACAGGGATGCATGGAAATTTTCCACAGCAACAGCAGCAGCAGGGAAAATATGGTGTTTCAGAATCAGATGAGAGGTAAAGGTCGAGGAGGTAATGGAAACTGAAGTCCTGAGATGAATACTGTTGTGGTTCAGAATGATGTGCAGGGAATGAAGAGATTGTTGCCTTGTCACGCTTTTGGAGTGGTCGGCCAATGGAAACGGGAGTGTCCAATGATGGTGCATGAAAGTGTTGTTCAGCAATCTAATGACATCAGCTCATTCCAAAACATGTGAGGACCGAGAATGAGAGGTCCTAATCCAAATTTCCAAAATAATGTGAATCAAATGCAGATATTTCTAGCCATGCAGCAGGTGCAAATGCCATGTGTACAAATGACACAGTTGCAGCCGATGCAACTGCAGGTTCTCATGGTACATAGACAGCAAATCCAAATACCTCAAGCCCCAATGGAGCAGCAACAGATGATGTTTCCTCAACAGGTCACAGGTCCAACAATAGTAATAACACAGCACACCAATTCCCTTTACACAGTGAGAATGGAATATATGATGACTGAGTGAGTGAGAGTTTGGATGAGGAAGAGTGTGTGCTTGCAGCTTCCTTAGAAGTAGATCAGAAAGGTCCCTATGTGAAGGGAAAGGTCATGGGTCACAGAGTTTCCTTCTTAGTTGACACAGGAGCTACAAGCTCTACTGTAAGAAGTGCAGAAGTTCCAAATTTGCCCCTTTCAGGAAAGTCAGTCCAGATTGTAAGAGTAGCAAATCAGTATTTGACAAACCTTATTACAGATCCAGTGCAGGTTAAAATTTGCAACTTTCAAGGATTACATACATTTGTGGTCTGTGATTCAAGTCTGGTATCCCTACTGGGAAGAGACTTGCTGTGTAAAACGAGGTGCTCTATTACTTGTTCAAATGACGGAATCAAGATACAGACGAATAGTGATGATGAAGATGACCCAACTCCAGAGACAGAGTGTGAGACTACAAATGAGGAATACCCGCTGATTGATTTCTTTCCAATGTTCACAGTGAAGGAGCTTCATCCTGATTTACAGGGAATGGTTAAAGAGAAAGTGTGGGACCTGACTGGGAAAGAGACAGGTCTGACAAAGGGAGTTCAGCCAGTTAAAGTTTCTGTAAAGCCGAATGTGATTTTTCCCCAGATTCCCCAGTACCATATGCCATAAGATGTTCTTATAAAGGTTGCCCAAATAATTGTAGAATTTGTGAAGCAAGGAGTGTTGAAAGAAGTGTTGAGCAGCCCATGTAGTTCACCGATAATGGGATTGAAAAAGCTTTGTGGGAAAGTTTGAATTATCCAGGATTTTAGAAAAATAAATTACATTGTGATTAAATGTTGCCCGTGGTACCAAATCCAGCTGTGATAAGGTTTCAGATTCCCTGTGATGCTTAGTGGTTCATTGACATTCACTTGTCGCAAGATTTCTTTTCTGTGCCTCTTCATGAGGACAGTCAACTTCTCTTTTGTTTTAGATTTTTAGACTGAGTTTATTGTTGGTGTCGGATTCCTCAAGGGTTTTCAGAATCACTTTCCATTTTCAATTAGATCTTGAAAAAGAATCTGGAGTCACTGGAATTGCCTTTCAAATCAACCTTGGTACAGTGCATTGATGACTTATTGATTGCGTCCAAAACAAGGGACGAGTGCAAGTATGGCACGATTGCCTTGCTGAACCATTTGGGAAGGAATGGTCAAAAAGTGTATCCATTTAAATTGCAGCACTGTCAGAAGGAGGTGAAATATTTGGGTAAGCAGTTTGAGAAGGGATCAAGGAAAATATCCAGAAAAAGGGTCACAACCATATTGCAGAAGAATCTCCCGACCACACAGAGAGATGTCAGGATGTTTCTAGGGATGAGAGGCAACTGCCGCCAAAGGATTACCAATTTTTCAGTCATTTCGAGACCATTGCAGAAGCTGACTCACAAGAAGGTCACTGATTCCATAGTGTTAGACCAGGTTAGTATGAAAGCGTTTTCTGAGTTGAGAGAGAGTCTGCACAAAGCACCGGCTTTGGGTATGCCTGACTACACAAAACCTTTCACATTGTTTTGTCATGAGCGTAATGCATGTTCTTTGTCTGTCTTGACACAGGTCCACGGAGGTGTAAACCGCTCAGTAGCATATTTTTCAACTACTTTGGGCCCAGTCGCAGCAGTCTTACCAGGTTGTTTGCGTGCAGTTGCAGCAGTTGGACAGAGCATCACACGGTATGAAGGCATTGTGATGGGACATCCCTTAAATATCATGGTCCCTCACTCCATTGAGATCCTACTTACAAAGATGAAAACCCAATACCTGACAGGTGCATGGTTGATCAGATATGAGACGAATATTCTAGGGCCACCAAACTTGCCACTGAAAATATGTACAGTGCTGAACCCAGCAACTTTACTTCCAAATGAAAATGTTGAAATTTAAAAATTGGAGGACATTGAGCATGATTGTCTTGAAGTAACTGACTTATGCACAAAACCAAGACCTGATATTAGAAACACTAAATTGGAGGAGAATGACCAGATTATCTTTGTTGATGGTTCTTGTCTAAAAGTCAATATAGGAACACTGAGAGCAGGATATGCCGTTTGCACAATTACTGGTATCCTGGAAGCGTCTTGGCTTCGGGGAGAGTATTCTGCACAAGCAGCGGAACTGGTAGCCCTTACTTGAGTGTGCCATGTTTCTGCTCAGCTGAGAGTTACAATCTATACAGATAGCCAGTATGGATTTGGGATAGTCCATGACTTTGGCCAGTTGTGGTCAAGGAGCAGTTTTATGACCTCTTCTGGTTCACCAGTGAGAAATGGTGAGAGAATAAAAAAATTGTTGCCCTATCCAAATGCCCGAAATATTGCCATGGTTGAATGTAGTGCACATCTGAAGTCACAAGACTTTGTATCAATGGGGAATGAATATGCGGATCAAGTCACAAGATTTTGTATGTATATACATATATATACATATGTATATTATTCAAAGATAAGTGGTAAATGTTACCCGAAGAAGATGAAACATGTCTGAGTTTTGCATTGAAAGTCATTGATATGATAGAAGAATTGAAAGTATTGCAGAATAATGTTGACAGGGAGGAAAAACATTCATGGAGCAAAATGAAATGTGTACAGCAACAAGATGAATTGTGGGTTTCAGAAAAGGGTCAATTGGTTTTGCCAAATAGCCTGTTGTATCAAATGACTGGGTATTATCATGGTCAAGCACATGTTGGGGGGATGCTATGATTCATTTGTTCAAGCATAATTGGTTCATCCCAAGGTTTAGACAGGTTGCTGAAGTAGTTTGCCATTGTTGCGTCATTTGCCAACAAATGAATGCGGGGAAAGGAATAGTGGTTAATTTGAGCTACTTTGGAAGAGCAGGAGGTCCATTAAGCAGAATGCAATTGGGTTTTATTGAAATGTCTGTGTGTGAAGGTTTGAGATATGTGTTGGTGATTGTTTGCATTTTTATTCACTGGATTGAAGCCTAGCATGCATGAAGAAATTACAACCTCACAGTAGCGAAACTACTGCTTAGGGAACTGATACCACATTTTAGGTTTCCCATCTCTTTAGAATCAGATAGAGGAAGTCACTTCAACAATGAAGTAATTAAATTACTGTGTGCAGCATTGAACATTGATCAGGAGTTGCATTGTAGTTACTGCCCTGAAGCATCAGAACTGTAGGAACAGATGAATGTTACCTTGAATTCAGAGTTGCAAAGATGTCTACGTCCACAAATCTGATGTGGCCTGACACACTGCCTTTAGATCTGATGACAATGAGAAATACACCTGACTGGAAAACAGGATTGTCGCCGAATGAGATCCTTATGGGCCCAGCCATGAGGTTGCCAGTGGTGCCTACAAATGCACTTGTCAACATTACAGATGATATGGTGTTGGACTACTGCAATGGTCTGGCTGATATGGTTTTCTCTTTCTCTTAGCAAGTGGAAGCCAACACACTGCCACTGATTCATGACCCAGGGCACAACCTGAGAGCGGGTGTCTGGGTTGTGGTTCTGCAAAAACATCAGGAAAATGTGTTTGGAGCCTCACTGGAAAGGTCCGTTCCAGGTAGTTCTGACAACTAGCACAGCTGTGAAGTGTGCTGGAGTTCCGAACTGGATCCACGCCGGCCACACGAAGAAAGTGGCATGTCCTTTGGACAGTGAAGAAGAGTTGTTGAAAGTACCAACAATGGCAAAACTAGTCTCAGGGCTGGAAGGAGAACAAAGAGGAACTGAGACCAGATGTGAGCCCATTGAGGACAGTTCAGTCACTCCTGTGAGAGACGAAGGAGAAGACCTCCAGGAGGGTGACAGTGAGCCTATCTCAATTGAGGCAGCAGAAGAGCCTAGTCACAGGAGGGCTTTCCCAGAAGCAGATGATTTTGAGAGACAAACAGAGCAGTTGCCAGACCCCGAGGGGGAATGATTTGAGGCAGATCAAAGCCACTGTGATCTAACACTTCCTGAACCAGTTGCAGGTCCATCAAGAGAAAACACTGCTGAGCAAGAAGAAGTCTCAAGTTCAACACTGAAGAAAGCATTGCCCAAAGGTCCACTAAAAGGGGTTAAGTGGCTGGAGTCACAAGCAAAGAGAAAGGAAGCAGTTGTTGAAACAACAATCGAGAAAGAAATAGATACAACAATGAGAGAAGATCTAAGTGAATGAGAACTGAATGGGGATCAAAAGTTGAAAAGAAAGAGAATAGCAAGACGGAGGTACGCAGGGCCTGAATGGGCATATGCAACTACAAGTGAATGGCAGATATAATTTTTGTCCTTTTGCTTTGATCAACACTTTCCAGGTCAATATTTTGGCACTTAAGGGAAGCTGATGAACTGAACTGTTGAGATCATCTGAGAAAAGGTGCAAAGAGAAAAGAAACTTTTGAATGTAACCAGAAGAGACGTTGATAACCTGATTAGACTTTTGAAAACCCGATTTGACAAGCTGCTAAACTGATTTTTGACAAAGGATCCTGGAAGTAAGACTGAGAACTGTAAATAACTGCTGAAATAAGATTTTGTTTTTCTTTTTGATTTTTGCTGTTTTTTCTAAATTTTCTCCTCTGCTTTCTGATTCTTTACAGATCATGAATAACATTAGTCAGCAGGGTAGGAAGAACAGGTGCTGTATATACATGAGTATTGTTTTGGCAATTGTGTGTGGGATATTGTTTGTGATGTTGATTGTGGGTATCACTGTTCTTGACAAAAGGGAAGCCAACCATACTTCCGCTTTAGAGACAACTATGCATTAACTGCAGTAGAGAAGTTCAGGTTAGATGAGAAGTATATGTATAAAGGTAGTAATGCACAAGGGGAACTTTCGTCTAATTTGTTCTATCGCTTATTGAGTGAGTATGTTGAGATGATAGATGCGAAAAATTGTTTTGTGTATACACGCATTCCTTCATCAATCAAAGAAGGAGTTACTTATCATAGTTTGCCTCTTACTTATGGGATAAGTTGTAGTCTGTTACTAACAAGATTTTATAACCAGGAGTATTTCTACTCTAACCCCAACATGGTATTTTCATTTGTCCCCATAATTAGATATTTGAGTAGAGTAGCTAGGGATAATGACATAGTATTAGTTAGAGGTTTCTTTCAGCATACGTTAACCTTTGGCACAGCTTACGCAAACAGAAGCAACTTAACATGCTTGCTTACACCTTTAGTAAAGAGCTTATTAGATCACACAGATGACAGGAGAAAGGCATTGAAGAAGAAATTAGAAAAAGTCTTAGAGAAAAGGACTTATACGAATTATTATGCTTATAGTGCAATAAAAACACAAGGGAAATTAGCTTTAGATGCGCAACATTCTTTTAGCGAAAGATGGCGGAGTTTGCAAAATGCTTAATTCTAGGCATTGCTGTTCGATCACTCCTGACAATAATAAAGAAATTAGAAGCTTACTAACCAATCTGACAAATGAGCGTGCTGATTTGAAAGAATTGAAGTAACCATGTTTTTGGGAAAAGATTGGCAAGGGATTTGCTTCAGTGGGAAATTTGCTCAGCAACATTGGGAAAGGGATATTATTGAAAATAATACAGGCAATATTGATTGTTGTGATTTGCTTAATTGGAATATGGGGAATGTGTAGGTTGTGTAAAAGAATAAAATTGAAGAAGATAAAGAATAATCAGAGGAGGGAAGAAAAGAAAAGGGAAAAATTGTTTAGGGAAAATTTGAAAAGCTAACAAAGATTTGAAGGGGTTGAAATGACAGAATTTTCGCTGATGCAAAAATTTGTGAAAGAAGGTTTAGTGTGATGACACATTTAGTCATCAGAGGAGGGATTGCTAACACTGAGTTTTTAATGAAATTACTAATGAATATTCATGTATACTAAGTGTTGAATTTGTGTAGAAAATGTGATAACTAAGAGAAAAATAATGTACGCATTTGAAAGTGTGAGAACGTGAGTGGCCACCAGTGTTCACGAAGTTTACTTATTAATATGAAATGATGAGCTTTTTTTGTAAAATGTAGTAATATGATATATTTAGGGTTGTGCATTACATATTAGCTTTAACCCCTTCCCCGCCACGGACGTAATGGTTACGTCCATGGCAGCGCCCGTGTGGCGCCATGGACGTAACCATTATGTCCTGGGACTGGCAGTCGGGGGAAGCGCTAGCGCTTCCCCGAGGATCGCCCCCTCACACCCAGGCCAGGGCTGAAAGGGGAATCCCTTCCCCTTTCACCCCCCCCCCCCCTGACCCCCCCCATGACATCAGCGCGCGATCGCGTGCTGATTTCATGAAAGGGGGAAAGACGCGCTGGAAGCCATTTGCTTCCAGCGCGTCTAAGGGAGAAGGTGAGTTTTTCACCTTCGAGCGGGGGGGGATGCCTCTGAAAGAGGCAACGAGGGAAAGGAAAGGGTTTTCCTTTCCCTCAATGTCTCTTTGAGCATTCCTGCTGCCCGATCGCGATGCGATCGGGCAGCAGGAATGCCCACTAGACACCAGGGATTTGTGTATGTGTGTGTGTGTGCTTGTGTATTGTGTGGGGGAGCGACCCCTTGGGCAAGGGTCGCTCCCCTTTGGGGGCAAATGTATTTTTCGTCGTTTCTGCCTCCCTTGGGGGCAGATTGGCCCTATTTTTAGGCCCGATCTGCCCCCAAGGGGGGCAGAAAGCCACTAGACACCAGGGATTTTATTGTTGTTTTTTATTTTTTGTGTTGGGGGGCGGCCCCTTGGGCAAGGGTCGCCCCCCCAAAGGGTGCAATGTAATCTGGGCGATTTCTGCCCCCCCACCCCCCTGGGGGTAGATTGGCCTATTTTTTTTTAGGCCCATCTTCCCCCAAGCAGAGAACACTAGACACAAGGGAAAATAAAAAAAATGGTTGGTGGCGGAGTGTTTGTCAACTGGCGAAGTATTTGCTTTTATGATAATAACAGTTTTTCTCATTTTTGTTCTAGTTCAAAGCTTTTGCTGACTTTGCTGTGGCTTGTTGCAGTTTTGGCAGTAGTTGTCCTGCGGTTTGCGTAGTTGCATGTTTTAGGTAAGTAAATAAATTTACTCCAAGTGAGTATTGTTGCCATGCATGAATGACATGTTTGTAGGTGGTGTACTGAATGCAGGATTGTGTGTGAAATTGTCCTTAGATTTATGCACAATGATTATTGTGTTGTCTTATGTCTAATTTGCTTTTTTTTTTCTCTTTTTAGTGGGATATCGTTGGTGATTGCTGTGGCTGTACAGAGTAGTTGCTGGTGAGTCAAGCTTTTTCAGGCAAGTGAGCAGTATAGTTTTTGAGTTTATAACTCTTAGTGATAAAGCTATACTTTGTTACTTATCTTACACAGTGCTGGTTGTTGGTGGTGTATTTGTCCAGTTAATTTTTGTAGGAAGGATCATGGCTAGCCGTAGGATGACCGCTCAGCAGGTTGTTAGTGTGCTTTTTTAGTCATCTTCTGGCCATGAATATGAGACTGACTCTGCATCTGAGGCAGAGGAGGAAGTGCAGGATTCTGGAAGTGAATTTTCTGTCTGAGATTAATCATCTGATGATGAATCCACTCTCAGTGCTGATGAAGGGCCTGTTTTAGAGGAGGACAGTGATGTGCCAATGGTGCAGGAGCCAGCGGCTGAAAGGCTTCCCATTGGAAGACCTGACACATGGGTTGCACCAAACATGAAGCAGCCACATTTGCCTGCGTTTACTGGTTTTCCAGGGTGTCGAGTTAATACGGAAAACGTTTTGCCCATCAACTTTTTTGAGTTGTTTATGGACGATATATTTTTGGAAGAGATTGTTGAGCAGACTAATTTGTATGCAGAGCAGTTTTTGAGGGACAACGCTGCCAGACTTAGGCCACACTCTAGAGCTAGCCAGTGGATTCCCACAAATCTGGAAGAGTTGAAAAAGTTCTTGGGTTTAACTTTTTTAATGGGGCTGATAAGGAAGCCATCGCTGTCTTCATATTGGTCTACTAGTCCCTTGATGGCAACTGCTAAATTTCCTGCCATCATGAGTCGTAACCGGTATGAGCTTCTTCTTCGGATGTTGCATTTTGTAGATAATGCTTTAGCCTTGCCACGAGATCATCCTGATTCTGACCGTCTTTTTAAGATTAGACCTGTCCTTGATCATTTGGTAGATCGGTTTTCAGGGATCTATGTTCCAGCGAAATAAATATCTGTAGATGAGTCTTTGGTCCTGTTAAGGGTCGTTTGGTTTTTAGGCAGTACATTCCTAGCAAGAGGGCACGGTATGGAACTAAATTGTATATGCTGTCAGAAAGTAGTACAGGATATGTTTATAATTTCCGGGTCTACACTGGTAGGGATTCCAATATTGACCCCCCTGGTTGTCCACCCACTTTTGGAGTTAGTGAGAAAATTGTGTGGGAACTTGGTAGACGACTGTTTAACAAAGGTCACCATTTATATGTAGATAACTTCTACACTGGAGTTCGGTTGTTCAAGGAGTTGTTCAGAGTGGACACTGTTGCTTGTGGCACAATCTGCTCTAATCGGAAAGGCTATCCAAGAGAGCTTGTCTGTAAAAAACTTCAGAAGGGACAGTGCAGTGCCTTGCGGAATGATGAGCTGCTAGCTCTGAAATTTGTAGACAAGAGGGATGTATACATGCTAAGCACCATCCATGATGAGAGTACTTCACCTGCGGCTGTTTGGGGTCAGGTTGCCGAAGTGCGCAACCCTGTGTGCATCTTAGACTATAATAAGCACATGGGTGGTGTTGATAGAGTAGATTAGAGGTTAGAACCTTACACTGCTGCTCGTAAGTCTTATGTGTGATATAAGAAATTAGCGGTTCACTTGTTCCACTTAGCAACTTTTAATGCTTTTGTTGTGTTCAAGGATAGTTCTCCAGAGTCAAGGATGACATTTGTGAAATTTCAGGAGTCTATCATAGCTAGCCTTGTTGTGCTGGAACAGGCAAGAGTTCCTAGAGAAGCAGTGGTGGAGGATGTGGCTAGATTGAAAGATCGTCACTTTGCTGAGCACATTCCTCCCACGGCCCAAAAAAACTTTCCTGCTAAGAGATGTAGAGTCTGTGCTCGAAGAGGTATCAGGAAGGAGACTAGGATGTACTGCCCTGATTGTCCTTCAAAGCCTGGGATGTGTGTGGGTGGCTGTTTCAGGAGCTACCACTCACAGAAGAATTATTGGGAAATTCCGTGAGCGTAAACTGCTGTTTTATATTTTTATATGTTCGGTTTCACGGTTGGCATTAGTCATGTATTCAGTTAGAGCTTTTGTGTTTGTAGTTTTGTACTTATTTATGATTAGTGGTTTCTTTGTTGTTTAAAAACAAAAAAAAGTGATGGTATGTGTAGGGTGGCGCATGGCTGGCGGTGTGCGTGGGGTGGCGCTTGGCTGGCGGTGTGCGTGGGGTGGCACTTGGCTGGCGGTGTGGATGGGGTGGCGCTTGGCTGGCGGTGTGGGTGGGGTGGCGCTTGGCTGGCGGTGTGGGTGGGGTGGCGCTTGGCTGGTGGTGTGGGTGGGGTGGCGTTTGGCTGGCGGTTGCAGCCAAACGCCAGTCCACACACTCATCAGCTGGTGTGATTGCTGTATCAGGCATGTGGGCGTATGAACGTGATGGGCCCTTGACTGGCGCTGT
Source organism: Pleurodeles waltl (assembly GCF_031143425.1). Classification (NCBI taxonomy): domain Eukaryota; kingdom Metazoa; phylum Chordata; class Amphibia; order Caudata; family Salamandridae; genus Pleurodeles; species Pleurodeles waltl. The sequence continues at coordinate 1,221,362,903 of NC_090444.1, forward strand.
CTGTGGATGCGAGTCTTGTAATGTGCTGGGCCCGTGGCTGGCGGGGTGAATGGTCTTGTGCATGTCATGTATGAAAGGTGTGTGTATGGACTGTAAAGCGGTTGGTGCCTTGTTGTGGCTTTACAGCTCACGAGCTGTGAGTCATTGGTTCAGTTTTTTGGCCTTTCAGTTATTACCAGTGCATTTCACTTTTGTGAAATCTCTTGTTAATAAAATTAGATCTACTGAACCATCAATCACCCTCGGGCCAAATCCAACCAGTATGTGTGGTACAAATGACAAAACCTGCTCCACTGTAATCAGGCGTCGCAGCACACTTGAGACACGCTAGGTGTCTCAGGTAGGACCCCGATGATGAAGCATGCCACCAACTTGGTTGGTGGGTGAGGGGTCTTTTTCACATAACCTAAGTGCGTTTCTTTTCACAATTTTAGTGTTTGGCACATCACAGACGTATGTGGACACATCAAAACGATATATTACAAAACTACCTGTGTTTGGGGGGGAGGGGCCACCTGTGTTTTTGATCCTGGGTGCAGCCTTCATCTAGGGAAACCTACCAAACCCAGACATTTTTTTAAACTAGACACCCCAAGGAGTGCAGGGAGATGTGGCTTGCGTGGATCCCCCAACCTTTTTCTTACAAAGGCGCCTCTGCAAACCGCAAAATTTGCTTAAAAAAGCATATTTTTCTGACTTTTGTTTGTACGATCACCGCTCCAGCACAAACTTCCTACTCCCCAGTGTTCCCCTCAGTCTCCCAAGTAAAATGACACCTCACTTATGTGGGTCCCTAAAGCAGAGTCAAACTCGCTGTGCTATCGCCTCTATCTCTACAAGTTTTGGGCCTTATTCTGTTGCAGGCACCTGGCCCACCCACACAAGTAAGGCATCATTTTTACCGGGAGACTTGGGGGAACGCTGGGTGGAAGGAAATTTGTGGCTCCTCTCAGATTCCAGAACTTTCTGTCAATGAAATGTGAGGAAAACATGTTTCTTTAGCCACATTTTGAGGTTTGCAAAGGATTCTGGGTAACAGAACCTGGTCAGAGCCCCACAAGTCAGCCCATCTTCGATTCCCCTAGGTCTTTAGTTTTCAAAAATGCACAGGTTTGGTAGATTTCCCTAGGTGCCGGCTGAGCTATTGGCCAAAATCCACAGGTATGCACTGTTTTCTATGAAAAAATTTGATGTGTCCACGTTGTGTTTTGGGCCATTTCCTGTTGCGGGCGCTGGGCCTACCCACACAAGTGAGGTACCATTTCTATCGGGAGACGTGGGGGAACGCTGGGTGGAAGGAAATTTGTGGCTCCTCTCAGATTCCAGAACTTTCTGTCACCATAATGTGAGGAAAATGTGTTTTTTAGCCAAATTTTGAGGTTTGCAAAGGATTCTGGGTAACAGAACCTGGTCAGAGCCCCACAAGTCACCCCATCTTGGATTCCCCATGGTCTCTAGTTTTAAAAAATGCACAGGTTTGGTAGGTTTCCCTAGGTGCCGGCTGAGCTAGAGGCCAAAATCTACAGGTGGGCACTTTGTAAAAAACACCTCTGTTTTCTTTCAAAAAATGGGATGTGTCCACGTTGTGTTTTGGGGTGTTTCCTGTCGCGGGCGCTAGGCCTACCCACACAAGTGAGGTATCATTTTTATCGGGAGACTTGGGGGAACGCTGGGTGGAAGGAAATTTGTGCCTCCTCTCAGATTCCAGAACTTTCTGTCACAGAAATGTGAGGAACATGTGTTTTTTTAGCCACATTTTGAGGTTTGCAAAGGATTCTGGGTAACAGAACCTGGTCAGAGCCCCACAAGTTACCCCATCTTGGATTCCCCTAGGTCTCTAGTTTTCAAAAATGCACAAGTTTGGTAGGTTTCCCTAGGTGCCGGCTGAGCTAGAGGCCAAAATCTACAGGTAGGCACTTTGCAAAAAATACCTATGTTTTCTTTCAAAAAATGGGATGTGCCCACGTTGTGTTTTGGGGCATTTCCTGACGTGGGCGCTAGGCCTACCCACACAAGTGAGGTATCATTTTTATCGGGAGACTTGGGGGAACGCTGGGTGGAAAGAAATTTGTGGCTTTTCTTAGATTCCAGAACTTTCTGTCACAGAAATGTGAGGAACATGTGTTTTTTTAGCCAAATTTTGAGGTTTGCAAAGGATTCTGGGTAACAGAACCTGGTCAGAGCCCCACAAGTCACCCCATCTTGGATTTCCCTAGGTCTCTAGTTTTAAAAAATGCCAAGTTTGGTAGGTTTCCCTAGGTGCCGGCTGAGCTAGAGGCCAAAATCTACAGGTAGGCACTTTGCAAAAAACACCTCTGTTTTCTTTCAAAAAATGGGATGTGTCCACGTTGTGTTTTGGGGCGTTTCCTGTCGCGGGCGCTAGGCCTACCCACACAAGTGAGGTATCATTTTTATCGGGAGACTTGGGGAAACGCTGGGGGGAAGGACATTTGTGCCTCCTCTCAGATTCCAGAACTTTCTGTCACAGAAATGTGAGGAACATGTGTTTTTTTCGCCAAATTTTAAGGTTTGCAAAGGATTCTGGGTAACAAAACCTGGTCAGAACTCCACAAGTCACCCCATCTTGAATTCCCCTAGGTCTCTAGTTTTTAAAAATGCACAGGTTTGGTAGGTTTCCCTATGTGCCGGCTGAGCTAGAGACCACAATCTACAGGTAGGCACTTTGCAAAAAACACCTCTGTTTTCTTTCAAAAAATGGGATGTGTCCACGTTGTGTTTTGGGGCGTTTCCTGTCGCGGGCGCTAGGCCTACCCACACAAGTGAGGTATCATTTTTATCGGGAGACTTGGGGAAACGCTGGGGGGAAGGACATTTGTGCCTCCTCTCAGATTCCAGAACTTTCAGTCACAGAAATGTGAGGAACATGTGTTTTTTTCGCCAAATTTTAAGGTTTGCAAAGGATTCTGGGTAACAAAACCTGGTCAGAACTCCACAAGTCACCCCATCTTGAATTCCCCTAGGTCTCTAGTTTTCAAAAATGCACAGGTTTGGTAGGTTTCCCTAGGTGCCGGCTGAGCTAGAGGCCAAAATCTACAGGTAGGCACTTTGCAAAAAATACCTATGTTTTCTTTCAAAAAATGGGATGTGCCCACGTTGTGTTTTGGGGCATTTCCTGACGTGGGCGCTAGGCCTACCCACACAAGTGAGGTATCATTTTTATCGGGAGACTTGGGGGAACGCTGGGTGGAAAGAAATTTGTGGCTTTTCTTAGATTCCAGAACTTTCTGTCACAGAAATGTGAGGAACATGTGTTTTTTTAGCCAAATTTTGAGGTTTGCAAAGGATTCTGGGTAACAGAACCTGGTCAGAGCCCCACAAGTCACCCCATCTTGGATTTCCCTAGGTCTCTAGTTTTAAAAAATGCCAAGTTTGGTAGGTTTCCCTAGGTGCCGGCTGAGCTAGAGGCCAAAATCTACAGGTAGGCACTTTGCAAAAAACACCTCTGTTTTCTTTCAAAAAATGGGATGTGTCCACGTTGTGTTTTGGGGCGTTTCCTGTCGCGGGCGCTAGGCCTACCCACACAAGTGAGGTATCATTTTTATCGGGAGACTTGGGGAAACGCTGGGGGGAAGGACATTTGTGCCTCCTCTCAGATTCCAGAACTTTCTGTCACAGAAATGTGAGGAACATGTGTTTTTTTCGCCAAATTTTAAGGTTTGCAAAGGATTCTGGGTAACAAAACCTGGTCAGAACTCCACAAGTCACCCCATCTTGAATTCCCCTAGGTCTCTAGTTTTCAAAAATGCACAGGTTTGGTAGGTTTCCCTAGGTGCCGGCTGAGCTAGAGGCCAAAATCTACAGGTAGGCACTTTGCAAAAAACACCTATGTTTTCTTTCAAAAAATGGGATGTGTCCACGTTGTGTTTTGGGGTGTTTCCTGTCGCGGGCATGAGGCCTACCCACACAAGTGAGGAATCATTTTTATCGAGAGACTTGGGGGAAAGCTGTGTGGAAGGAAATTTGTGCCTCCTCTCAGATTCCAGAACTTTCTGTCACAGAAATATTTGGAACATGTGTTTTTTTAGCCAAATTTTGAAGTTTGCAAAGGATTCTGGGTAACAGAACCTGGTCAGAGACCCACAAGTCACCCCATCTTGGATTCCCCTAGGTCTCTAGTTTTCAAAAATGCACAGGTTTGGTGGGTTTCCCTAGGTGCCGTCTGAGCTAGAGGCCAAAATCTACAGGTAGGCACTTTGCAAAAAACTCCTCTGTTTTCTTTCAAAAAATGGGATGTGTCCACGTTGTATTTTGGGGCGTTTCCTGTCGCGGGTGCTAAGCCTACCCACACAAGTGAGGTATCATTTTTTTCGGGAGACTTGGGGGAACGCTGGGTGGAAGGAAATTTGTGCCTCCTCTCAGATTCCAGAACTTTCTGTCACCGAAATATGAGGAACATGTGTTTTTTTAGCCACATTTTGAGGTTTGCAAAGGATTCTGGGTAACAGAACCTGGTCAGAGCCCCACAAGTCACCCCATCTTGGATTCCCCTAGGTCTCTAGTTTTCAAAAATGCACAGGTTTGGTAGGTTTCCCTAGGTGCCGGCTGAGCTAGAAGCCAAAATCTACAGGTAGGCACTTTGCAAAAAACACCTCTGTTTTCTTTAAAAAAATGGGATGTGTCCACGTAGTGTTTTGGGGCGTTTCCTGTCGCGGGCGCTAGGCCTACCCACACAAGTGAGGTATCATTTTTATCGGGAGACTTGGGGAAACGCTGGGGGGAAGGAAATTTGTGCCTCCTCTCAGATTCCAGAACTTTCTGTCACAGAAATGTGAGGAACATGTGTTTTTTTCGCCAAATTTTAAGGTTTGCAAAGGATTCTGGGTAACAAAACCTGGTCAGAACTCCACAAGTCACCCCATCTTGAATTCCCCTAGGTCTCTAGTTTTCAAAAATGCACAGGTTTGGTAGGTTTCCCTAGGTGCCGGCTGAGCTAGAGGCCAAAATCTACAGGTAGGCACTTTGCCAAAAACACCTCTGTTTTCTTTAAAAAAATGGGATGTGTCCACGTTGTGTTTTGGGGTGTTTCCTGTCGCGGGCATGAGGCCTACCCACACAAGTGAGGAATCATTTTTATCGAGAGACTTGGGGGAAAGCTGTGTGGAAGGAAATTTGTGCCTCCTCTCAGATTCCAGAACTTTCTGTCACATAAATATTTGGAACATGTGTTTTTTTAGCCAAATTTTGAAGTTTGCAAAGGATTCTGGGTAACAGAACCTGGTCAGAGCCCCACAAGTCACCCCATCTTGGATTCCCCTAGGTCTCTAGTTTTCAAAAATGCACAGGTTTGGTGAGTTTCCCTAGGTGCCGGCTGAGCTAGAGGCCAAAATCTACAGGTAGGCACTTTGCAAAAAACACCTCTGTTTTCATTCAAAAAATGGGATGTGTCCACGTTGTGTTTTGGGGCATTTCCTGTCGCGGGTGCTAGGCCTACCCACACAAGTGAGGTATCATTTTTTTCGGGAGACTTGGGGGAACGCTGGGTGGAAGGAAATTTGTGCCTCCTCTCAGATTCCAGAACTTTCTGTCACCGAAATATGAGGAACATGTGTTTTTTTAGCCACATTTTGAGGTTTGCAAAGGATTCTGGGTAAAAGAACCTGGTCAGAGCCCCACAAGTCACCCCATCTTGGATTCCCCTAGGTCTCTAGTTTTCAAAAATGCACAGGTTTGGTAGGTTTCCCTAGGTGCCGGCTGAGCTAGAGGCCAAAATCTACAGGTAGGCACTTTGCAAAAAACACCTCTGTTTTCTTTAAAAAAATGGGATGTGTCCACGTTGTGTTTTGGGGCGTTTCCTGTCGCGGGCGCTAGGCCTACCCACACAAGTGAGGTATCATTTTTATCGGGAGACTTGGGGAAACGCTGGGGGGAAAGAAATTTTTGCCTCCTCTCAGATTCCAGAACTTTCTGTCACAGAAATGTGAGGAACATGTGTTTTTTTCGCCAAATTTTAAGGTTTGCAAAGGATTCTGGGTAACAAACCCTGGTCAGAACTCCACAAGTCACCCCATCTTGAATTCCCCTAGGTCTCTAGTTTTCAAAAATGCACAGGTTTGGTAGGTTTCCCTAGGTGCCGGCTGAGCTAGAGGCCAAAATCTACAGGTAGGCACTTTGCAAAAAACACCTCTGTTTTCTTTCAAAAAATGGGATGTGTCCACGTTGTGTTTTGGGGCGTTTCCTGTCGCGGGCGCTAGGCCTACCCACACAAGTGAGGTATCATTTTTATCGGGAGACTTGGGGAAACGCTGGGGGGAAGGAAATTTGTGCCTCCTCTCAGATTCCAGAACTTTCTGTCACAGAAATGTGAGGAACATGTGTTTTTTTCGCCAAATTTTAAGGTTTGCAAAGGATTCTGGGTAACAAAACCTGGTCAGAGCCCCACAAGTCACCCCATCTTGGGTTCCCCTAGGTCTCTAGTTTAAAAAAATGCACAGGTTTGGTAGGTTACCCTAGGTGCCGGCTGAGCTAGAGGCCAAAATCTACAGGTAGGTACTTTGCAAAAAACAGCTCTGTTTTCTGTCAAAAAATGGGATGTGCCCACTTTGTGTTTTGGGGCATTTCCTGTTGCGGGCGCTGGGCCTACCCACACAAGTGAGGTACCATTTTTATCGGGAGACGTGGGGGAACGCTGGGTGGAAGGAAATTTGTGGCTCCTCTCAGATTCCAGAACTTTCTGTCACCATAATGTGAGGAAAATGTGTTTTTTAGCCAAATTTTGAGGTTTGCAAAGGATTCTGGGTAACAGAACCTGGTCAGAGCCCCCAAGTCACCCCATCTTGGATTCCCCATGGTCTCAAGTTTTAAAAAATGCACAGGTTTGGTAGGTTTCCCTAGGTGCCGGCTGAGCTAGAGGCCAAAATCTACAGGTGGGCACTTTGTAAAAAACACCTCTGTTTTCTTTCAAAAAATGGGATGTGTCCACGTTGTGTTTTGGGGTATTTCCTGTCGCGGGCGCTAGGCCTACCCACACAAGTGAGGTATCATTTTTATCGGGAGACTTGGGGGAACGCTGGGTGGAAGGAAATTTGTGCCTCCTCTCAGATTCCAGAACTTTCTGTCACAGAAATGTGAGGAACATGTGTTTTTTTAGCCACATTTTGAAAGTTTGCAAAGGATTCTGGGTAACAGAACCTGGTCAGAGCCCCACAAGTCACCCCATCTTGGATTCCCCTAGGTCTCTAGTTTTCAAAAATGCACAAGTTTGGTAGGTTTCCCTAGGTGCCGGCTGAGCTAGAGGCCAAAATCTACAGGTAGGCACTTTGCAAAAAACACCTCTGTTTTCTTTCAAAAAATTGGATGTGTCCACGTTGTGTTTTGGGGCGTTTCCTGTCGCGGGCGCTAGGCCTACCCACACAAGTGAGGTATCATTTTTATCGGGAGACTTGGGGAAACGCTGGGGGGAAGGAAATTTGTGCCTCCTCTCAGATTCCAGAACTTTCTGTCACAGAAATGTGAGGAACATGTTTTTTTTTAGCCACATTTTGAGGTTTGCAAAGGATTCTGGGTAACAGAACCTGGTCAGAGCCCCACAAGTCACCCCATCTTGGATTCCCCTAGGTCTCTAGTTTTAAAAAATGCACAAGTTTGGTAGGTTTCCCTAGGTGCCGGCTGAGCTAGAGGCCAAAATCTACAGGTAGGCACTTTGCAAAAAACACCTCTGTTTTCTTTAAAAAAATGGGATGTGTCCACGTTGTGTTTTGGGGCGTTTCCTGTCGCGGGCGCTAGGCCTACCCACACAAGTGAGGTATCATTTTTATCAGGAGACTTGGGGAAACGCTGGGGGGAAGGAAATTTGTGCCTCCTCTCAGATTCCAGAACTTTCTGTCATAGAAATGTGAGGAACATGTGTTTTTTTCGCCAAATTTTAAGGTTTGCAAAGGATTCTGGGTAACAAAACCTGGTCAGAACTCCACAAGTCACCCCATCTTGAATTCCCCTAGGTCTCTAGTTTTCAAAAATGCACAGGTTTGGTAGGTTTCCCTAGGTGCCGGCTGAGCTAGAGGCCAAAATCTACAGGTAGGCACTTTGCAAAAAACACCTCTGTTTTCTTTCAAAAAATGGGATGTGTCCACGTTGTGTTTTGGGGTGTTTCCTGTCGCGGGCATGAGGCCTACCCACACAAGTGAGGAATCATTTTTATCGAGAGACTTGGGGGAAAGCTGTGTGGAAGAAAATTTGTGCCTCCTCTCAGATTCCAGAACTTTCTGTCACATAAATATTTGGAACATGTGTTTTTATAGCCAAATTTTGAAGTTTGCAAAGGATTCTGGGTAACAGAACCTGGTCAGAGCCCCACAAGTCACCCCATCTTGGATTCCCCTAGGTCTCTAGTTTTCAAAAATGCACAGGTTTGGTGAGTTTCCCTAGGTGCCGGCTGAGCTAGAGGCCAAAATCTACAGGTAGGCACTTTGCAAAAAACACCTCTGTTTTCTTTAAAAAAATGGGATGTGTCCACGTTGTGTTTTGGGGCGTTTCCTGTCGCGGGTGCTAGGCCTACCCACACAAGTGAGGTATCATTTTTTTCGGGAGACTTGGGGGAACGCTGGGTGGAAGGAAATTTGTGCCTCCTCTCAGATTCCAGAACTTTCTGTCACCGAAATATGAGGAACATGTGTTTTTTTAGACACATTTTGAGGTTTGCAAAGGATTCTGGGTAACAGAACCTGGTCAGAGCCCCACAAGTCACCCCATCTTGGATTCCCCTAGGTCTCTAGTTTTCAAAAATGCACAAGTTTGGTAGGTTTCCCTAGGTGCCGGCTGAGCTAGAGGCCAAAATCTACAGGTAGGCACTTTGCAAAAAACACCTCTGTTTTCTTTCAAAAAATGGGATGTGTCCACGTTGTGTTTTGGGGCGTTTCCTGTCGCGGGCGCTAGGCCTACCCACACAAGTGAGGTATCATTTTTATCGGGAGACTTGGGGAAACGCTGGGGGGAAGGAAATTTGTGCCTCCTCTCAGATTCCAGAACTTTCTGTCACAGAAATGTGAGGAACATGTTTTTTTTTAGCCACATTTTGAGGTTTGCAAAGGATTCTGGGTAACAGAACCTGGTCAGAGCCCCACAAGTCACCCCATCTTGGATTCCCCTAGGTCTCTAGTTTTAAAAAATGCACAAGTTTGGTAGGTTTCCCTAGGTGCCGGCTGAGCTAGAGGCCAAAATCTACAGGTAGGCACTTTGCAAAAAACACCTCTGTTTTCTTTAAAAAAATGGGATGTGTCCACGTTGTGTTTTGGGGCGTTTCCTGTCGCGGGCGCTAGGCCTACCCACACAAGTGAGGTATCATTTTTATCAGGAGACTTGGGGAAACGCTGGGGGGAAGGAAATTTGTGCCTCCTCTCAGATTCCAGAACTTTCTGTCATAGAAATGTGAGGAACATGTGTTTTTTTCGCCAAATTTTAAGGTTTGCAAAGGATTCTGGGTAACAAAACCTGGTCAGAACTCCACAAGTCACCCCATCTTGAATTCCCCTAGGTCTCTAGTTTTCAAAAATGCACAGGTTTGGTAGGTTTCCCTAGGTGCCGGCTGAGCTAGAGGCCAAAATCTACAGGTAGGCACTTTGCAAAAAACACCTCTGTTTTCTTTCAAAAAATGGGATGTGTCCACGTTGTGTTTTGGGGTGTTTCCTGTCGCGGGCATGAGGCCTACCCACACAAGTGAGGAATCATTTTTATCGAGAGACTTGGGGGAAAGCTGTGTGGAAGAAAATTTGTGCCTCCTCTCAGATTCCAGAACTTTCAGTCACATAAATATTTGGAACATGTGTTTTTATAGCCAAATTTTGAAGTTTGCAAAGGATTCTGGGTAACAGAACCTGGTCAGAGCCCCACAAGTCACCCCATCTTGGATTCCCCTAGGTCTCTAGTTTTCAAAAATGCACAGGTTTGGTGAGTTTCCCTAGGTGCCGGCTGAGCTAGAGGCCAAAATCTACAGGTAGGCACTTTGCAAAAAACACCTCTGTTTTCTTTAAAAAAATGGGATGTGTCCACGTTGTGTTTTGGGGCGTTTCCTGTCGCGGGTGCTAGGCCTACCCACACAAGTGAGGTATCATTTTTTTCGGGAGACTTGGGGGAACGCTGGGTGGAAGGAAATTTGTGCCTCCTCTCAGATTCCAGAACTTTCTGTCACCGAAATATGAGGAACATGTGTTTTTTTAGACACATTTTGAGGTTTGCAAAGGATTCTGGGTAACAGAACCTGGTCAGAGCCCCACAAGTCACCCCATCTTGGATTCCCCTAGGTCTCTAGTTTATAAAAATGCACAGGTTTGGTAGGTTTCCCTAGGTGCCGGCTGAGCTAGAGGCCAAAATCTACAGGTAGGCACTTTGCAAAAAACACCTCTGTTTTCTTTCCAAAAATGGGATGTGTCCACGTAGTGTTTTGGGGCGTTTCCTGTCGCGGGCGCTAGGCCTACCCACACAAGTAAGGTATCATTTTTATCGGGAGACTTGGGGAAACGCTGGGGGGAAGGAAATTTGTGCCTCCTCTCAGATTCCAGAACTTTCTGTCACAGAAATGTGAGGAACATGTGTTTTTTTAGCCACATTTTGAGGTTTGCAAAGGATTCTGGGTAACAGAACCTCGTCAGAGCCCCACAAGTCACCCCATCTTGGATTCCCCTAGGTCTCTAGTTTTCAAAAATGCACAAGTTTGGTAGGTTTCCCTAGGTGCCGGCTGAGCTAGAGGCCAAAATCTACAGGTAGGCACTTTGCAAAAAACACCTCTGTTTTCTTTTAAAAAATGGGATGTGTCCACGTTGTGTTTTGGGGCGTTTCCTGTCGCGGGCGCTAGGCCTACCCACACAAGTGAGGTATCATTTTTATCGAGAGACTTGGGGAAACGCTGGGGGGAAGGAAATTTGTGCCTCCTCTCAGATTCCAGAACTTTCTGTCACAGAAATGTGAGGAACATGTGTTTTTTTCGCCAAATTTTAAGGTTTGCAAAGGATTCTGGGTAACAAAACCTGGTCAGAACTCCACAAGTCACCCCATCATGAATTCCCCTAGGTCTCTAGTTTTCAAAAATGCACAGGTTTGGTAGGTTTCCCTAGGTGACGGCTGAGCTAGAGGCCAAAATCTACAGGTAGGCACTTTGCAAAAAACACCTCTGTTTTCTTTCAAAAAATGGGATGTGTCCACGTTGTGTTTTGGGGTGTTTCCTTTCGCGGGCAGGAGGCCTACCCACACAAGTGAGGAATCATTTTTATCGAGAGACTTGGGGGAAAGCTGTGTGGAAGGAAATTTGTGCCTCCTCTCAGATTCCAGAACTTTCTGTCACATAAATATTTGGAACATGTGTTTTTTTAGCCAAATTTTGAAGTTTGCAAAGGATTCTGGGTAACAGAACCTGGTCAGAGCCCCACAAGTCACCCCATCTTGGATTCCCCTAGGTCTCTAGTTTTAAAAAATGCACAGGTTTGGTGAGTTTCCCTAGGTGCCGGCTGAGCTAGAGGCCAAAATCTACAGGTAGGCACTTTGCAAAAAACACCTCTGTTTTCTTTCAAAAAATGGGATGTGTCCACGTTCTGTTTTGGGGCGTTTCCTGTCGCGGGTGCTAGGCCTACCCACACAAGTGAGGTATCATTTTTTTCGGGAGACTTGGGGGAACGCTGGGTGGAAGGAAATTTGTGCTTCCTCTCAGATTCCAGAACTTTCTGTCACCGAAATATGAGGAACATGTGTTTTTTTAGCCACATTTTGAGGTTTGCAAAGGATTCTGGGTAACAGAACCTGGTCAGAGCCCCACAAGTCACCCCATCTTGGATTCCCCTAGGTCTCTAGTTTTCAAAAATGCACAGGTTTGGTAGGTTTCCCTAGGTGCCGGCTGAGCTAGAGGCCAAAATCTACAGGTAGGCACTTTGCAAAAAACACCTCTGTTTTCTTTAAAAAAATGGGATGTGTCCACGTAGTGTTTTGGGGCGTTTCCTGTCGCGGGCGCTAGGCCTACCCACACAAGTGAGGTATCATTTTTATCGGGAGACTTGGGGAAACGCTGGGGGGAAGGAAATTTGTGCCTCCTCTCAGATTCCAGAACTTTCTGTCACAGAAATGTGAGGAACATGTGTTTTTTTAGCCAAATTTTAAGGTTTGCAAAGGATTCTGGGTAACAAAACCTGGTCAGAACCCCACAAGTCACCCCATCTTGGATTCCCCTAGGTCTCTAGTTTTCAGAAATGCACAGGTTTGGTAGGTGTCCCTAGGTGCCGGCTGAGCTAGAGGCCGAAATCTACAGGTAGGCACTTTGCAAAAAACACCTCTGTTTTCTTTCAAAAAATGGGATGTGTCCACGTTGTGTTTTGGGGTGTTTCCTGTCGCGGGCGCTAGGCCTACCCACACAAGTGCGGTATCATTTTTATCGGGAGACTTGGGTGAACGCTGGGTGGAAGGAAATTTGTGCCTCCTCTCAGATTGCAGAACTTTCTGTCACAGAAATGTGAGGAACATGTGTTTTTTTAGCCAAATTTTGAGGTTTGCAAAGGATACTGGTTAACAGAACCTGGTCAGAGCCCCACAAGTCACCCCATCTTGGGTTCCCCTAGGTCTCTAGTTTAAAAAAATGCACAGGTTTGGTAGGTTACCCTAGGTGCCGGCTGAGCTAGAGGCCAAAATCTACAGGTAGGCACTTTGCAAAAAACAGCTCTTTTTTCTGTGAAGTGTCCACGTTGTGTTTTGGGGCATATCCTGTCGCGGGCGCTAGACCTACCCACACAAGTGAGGTACCATTTTTATCGGGAGACTTGAGTGAACGCTGGGTGGAAGGAAATTTGTGGCTCCCCTCAGATTCCAGAACTTTCTGTCACCGAAATGTGAGGAAAATATCTTTTTTTAGCCAAATTTTGAGGTTTGCAAAGGATTCTGGGTAATAGAACCTGGTCAGAACCCCACAAGTCACCCTATCTTGGATTACCCTAGGTCTCTAGTTTTCAAAAAATGCACAGGTTTGGTAGGTTTCCCTAGGTGCCGGCTGAGCTAGAGGCCAAAATCTACAGGTAGGCACTTTGCAAAAAACACCTCTGTTTTCTTTCAAAAAATGGGATGTGTCCACGTTGTGTTTTGGGGCATTTCCTGTCGCGGGCGCTAGGCCTACCCACACAAGTGAGGTATCATTTTTATCAGGAGACTTGGGGGAACGCTGAGTGGAAGGAAATTTGTGCCTCCTCTCAGATTACAGAACTTTCTGTCACAGAAATGTGAGGAACATGTGTTTTTTTAGCCAAATTTTGAGGTTTGCAAAGGATTTTGGGTAATAGAACCTGGCCAGAGCCCCACAAGTCACCCCATCTTGGGTTTCCCTAGGTCTCTAGTTTTCAAAAATGCACAGGTTTGGTAGGTTTTCCTAGGTGCCGGCTGAGCTAGAGGCCAAAATCTACAGGTAGGCACTTTGCAAAAAACAGCTCTGTTTTCTGTGAAGTGTCCACGTTGTGTTTTGGGGCATATCCTGTCGCGGGCGCTAGACCTACCCACACAAGTGAGGTACCATTTTTATCGGGAGACTTGGGGGAACGCTGGGTGGAACGAAATTTGTGGCTCCCCTCAGATTCCAGAACTTTCTGTCACCGAAAAGTGAGGAAAATATGTTTTTTTAGCCAAATTCTGAGGTTTGCAAAGGATTCTGGGTAACAGAACCTGGTCAGAGCCCCACAAGTCACCCCATCCTGGGTTCCCCTAGGTCTCTAGTTTTCAAAAATGCACAGGTTTGGTAGGTTTCCCTAGGTGCCGGCTGAGCTAGAAGCCAAAATCTACAGGTAGGCACTTTGCAAAAAATACCTATGTTTTCTTTCAAAAAATGGGATGTGTCCACGTTGTGTTTTGGGGCATTTCCTGTCGTGGGCGCTAGGCCTACCCACACAAGTGAGGTATCATTTTTATCGGGAGACTTGGGGGAACGCTGGGTGGAAAGAAATTTGTGGCTTCTCTCAGATTCCAGAACTTTCTGTCACAGAAATGTGAGGAACATGTGTTTTTTTAGCCAAATTTTGAGGTTTGCAAAGGATTCTGAGTAACAGAACCTGGTCAGAGCCCCACAAGTCACCCCATCTTGGATTCCCCTTGGTCTCTAGTTTTCAAAAATGCACAGGTTTGGTAGATTTCCCTAGGTGCCGGCTGAGCTATTGGCCAAAATCCACAGGTATGCACTATTTTCTATGAAAAAATTTGATGTGTCCACGTTGTGTTTTGGGGCGTTTCCTGTAGCGGGCGCTAGGCCTACCCTCACAAGCAAGGTATCATTTTTATCTGGAGAATTGGGGGAACGCTGGGTGGAAGGAAATTTGTGCCTCCTCTCAGATTCCAGAACTTTCTGTCACTGAAATGTGAGGAAAACATGTTTCTTTAGCCACATTTTGAGGTTTGCAAAGGATTCTGGGGAACAGAACCTGGTCAGAGCCCCACAAGTCACCCATTCTTCGATTCCCCTAGGTCTTTAGTTTTCAAAAATGCACAGGTTTGGTAGATTTCCCTAGGTGCCGGCTGAGCTATTGGCCAAAATCCACAGGTATGCACTGTTTTCTATGAAAAAATTTGATGTGTCCACGTTGTGTTTTGGGCCATTTCCTGTTGCGGGCGCTGGGCCTACCCACACAAGTGAGGTACCATTTTTATCGGGAGACGTGGGGGAACGCTGGGTGGAAGAAATTTGTGGCTCCTCTCAGATTCCAGAACTTTCTGTCACCATAATGTGAGGAAAATGTGTTTTTTAGCCAAATTTTGAGGTTTGCAAAGGATTCTGGGTAACAGAACCTGGTCAGAGCCCCACAAGTCACCCCATCTTGGATTCCCCATGGTCTCTAGTTTTAAAAAATGCACAGGTTTGGTAGGTTTCCCTAGGTGCCGGCTGAGCTAGAGGCCAAAATCTACAGGTGGGCACTTTGCAAAAAACACCTATGTTTTCTTTAAAAAAATGGGATGTGTCCACGTTGTGTTTTGGGGCGTTTCCTGTCGCGGGCGCTAGGCCTACCCACACAAGTGAGGTATCATTTTTATCGGGAGACTTGGGGGAACGCTGGGTGGAAAGAAATTTGTGGCTTCTCTTAGATTCCTGAACTTTCTGTCACCTAAATGTGAAGAAAATGTGTTTTTTTAGCCAAATTTTGAGGTTTCCAAGGATTCTGGGTAACAGAACCTGGTCAGAACTCCACAAGTCACCCCATCTTGAATTCCCCTAGGTCTCTAGTTTTCAATAATGCACAGGTTTGGTAGGTTTCCCTAGGTGCCGGCTGAGCTAGAGGCCACAATCTACAGGTAGGCACTTTGCAAAAAACAGCTCTGTTTTCTGTCAAAAAATGGGATGTGCCCACTTTGTGTTTTGGGACATTTCCTGTCGCGGGCGCTAGGACTACCCACACAAGTGAGGTATCATTTTTATCGGGAGACTTGGGGGAACGCTGAGTGGAAGGAAATTTGTGGCTCCTCTCAGATTCCAGAACTTTCTGTCACCGAAGTGTGAGGAACATGTGTTTTTTTCGCCAAATTTTGAGGTTTGCAAAGGATTCTGGGTAACAGAACCTGGTCAGAACCCCACAAGTCACCCTATCTTGGATTCCCCTAGGTCTCTAGTTTTAAAAAATGCACAGGTTTGGTAGGTTTCCCTAGGTCCCGGCTGAGCTAGAGGCCAAAATCTACAGGTAGGCACTTTGCAAAAAACACCTCTGTTTTCTTTAAAAAAATGGGATGTGTCCACGTTCTGTTTTGGGGCGTTTCCTGTCACGGGCGCTAGGCCTACCCACACAAGTGAGGTATCATTTTTATCGGGAGACTTGGGGGAACGCTGGGTGGAAGGAAATTTGTGCCTCCTCTCAGATTCCAGAACTTTCTGTCACAGAAATGTGAGGAATATGTGTTTTTTTAGCCAAATTTTGAGGTTTGCAAAGGATTCTGGGTAACAGAACCTGGTCAGAGCCCCACAAGTCACCCCATCTTGGATTCCCCTAGGTCTCTAGTTTTTAAAAATGCACAGGTTTGGTAGGTTTCCCTATGTGCCGGCTGAGCAAGAGGCCACAATCTACAGGTAGGCACTTTGCAAAAAACAGCTCTGTTTTCTGTCAAAAAATGGCATGTGGCCACTTTGTGTTTTGGGACATTTCCTGTCGCGGGCGCTAGGACTACCCACACACGTGAGGTATGATTTTTATCGGGAGACTTGGGGGAACGCTGGGTGGAAGGAAATTTGTGGCTCCTCTCAGATTCCAGAACTTTCTGTCACCGAAATGTGAGGAAAATGTGTTTTTTTAGCCAAATTTTGAGGTTTGCAAAGGATTCTGGGTAACACAAACCTGGTCGGAACCCCACAAGTCACCCCATCTTGGATTCCCCTAGGTCTCTAGTTTTTAAAAATGCACAGGTTTGGTAGGTTTCCCTATGTGCCGGCTGAGCTAGAGGCCACAATCTACAGGTAGGCACTTTGCAAAAAACACCTCTGTTTTCTTTCAAAAAATGGGATGTGTTCACGTTGTGTTTTGGGGCGTTTCCTGTCGCGGGCGCTAGGCCTACTCACACAAGTGAGGTATCATTTTTATCGGGAGAATTGGGGGAACACTGGGTGGAAGGAAATTTGTGCCTCTTCTCAGATTTCAGAACTTTCTGTCACAGAAATGTGAGGAACATGTGTTTTTTTAGCCAAATTTTGAGGTTTGCAAAGGATTCTGGGTAATAGGACCTGGTCAGAACCCCACAAGTCACCCCTTCTTGGATTCCCCTAGGTCTCTAGTTTTCAAAAATGCACAGGTTTGGTAGGTTTCCCTAGGTGCCGGCTGAGCTAGAGGCCAAAATCTACAGGTAGGCACTATGCAAAAAACAGCTCTGTTTTCTGTGAAGTGTCCACGTTGTGTTTTGGGGCATATGCTGTCGCGGGCGCTAGACCTACCCACACAAGTGAGGTACCATTTTTACCGGGAGACTAGGGGGAACGCTGAGTGGAAGGAAATTTGTGGCTCCCCTCAGATTCCAGAACTTTCTGTCACCGAAATGTGAGGAAAATATGTTTTTTTAGCCAAATTTTGAGGTTTGCAAAGGATTCTGGGTAACAGAACCTGGTCAGAGCCCCACACGTCACCCCATCTTGGATTCCACTAGGTTTCTAGTTTTTAAAAATGCACAGGTTTGGTACGTTTCCCTAGGTGCCGGCTGAGCTAGAGGCCACAATCTACAGGTAGGCACTTTGCAAAAAACAGCTCTGTTTTCTGTCAAAAAATGGGATGTGCCCACTTTGTGTTTTGGGACATTTCCTGTCGCGGGCGCTAGGACTACCCACACAAGTGAGGTATCATTTTTATCGGGAGACTTGGGGGAACGCTGAGTGGAAGGAAATTTGTGGCTCCTCTCAGATTCCAGAACTTTCTGTCACCGAAGTGTGAGGAACATGTGTTTTTTTCGCCAAATTTTGAGGTTTGCAAAGGATTCTGGGTAACAGAACCTGGTCAGAACCCCACAAGTCACCCTATCTTGGATTCCCCTAGGTCTCTAGTTTTCAAAAATGCACAGGTTTGGTAGGTTTCCCTAGGTCCCGGCTGAGCTAGAGGCCAAAATCTACAGGTAGGCACTTTGCAAAAAACACCTCTGTTTTCTTGAAAAAAATGGGATGTGTCCACGTTATGTTTTGGGGCGTTTCCTGTCACGGGCGCTAGGCCTACCCACACAAGTGAGGTATCATTTTTATCGGGAGACTTGGGGGAACGCTGGGTGGAAGGAAATTTGTGCCTCCTCTCAGACTCCAGAACTTTCTGTCACAGAAATGTGAGGAATATGTGTTTTTTTAGCCAAATGTTGAGGTTTGCAAAGGATTCTGGGTAACAGAACCTGGTCAGAGCCCCACAAGTCACCCCATCTTGGATTCCGCTAGGTCTCTAGTTTTTAAAAATGCACAGGTTTGGTAGGTTTCCCTATGTGCCGGCTGAGCTAGAGGCCACAATCTACAGGTAGGCACTTTGCAAAAAACAGCTCTGTTTTCTGTCAAAAAATGGGATGTGGCCACTTTGTGTTTTGGGACATTTCCTGTTGCGGGCACTAGGACTACCCACACACGTGAGGTATGATTTTTATCGGGTGACTTGGGGGAACGCTGGGTGGAAGGAAATTTGTGGCTCCTCTCAGATTCCAGAACTTTCTGTCACCGAAATGTGAGGAAAATGTGTTTTTTTAGCCAAATTTTGAGGTTTGCAAAGGATTCTGGGTAACAGAACCTGGTCAGAACCCCACAAGTCACCCTATCTTGGATTCCCCTAGGTCTCTAGTTTTCAAAAATGCGCAGGAATGGTAGGTTTACCTAGGTGCCGGCTGAGCTAGAGGAAAAAATCTACAGGTAGGCACTTTGCAAAAAACACCTCTGTTTTCTTTCAAAAAATGGAATGTGTCCACGTTGTGTTTTGGGGCGTTTCCTGTCGCGGGCGCTAGGCCTACCCACACAAGTGAGGTATCACTTTTATCGGGAGAATTGGGGGAACGCTGGGTGGAAAGAATTTTGTGGCTCCCCTCAGATTCCAGAACTTTCTGTCACCGAAATGTGAGGAAAATATGTTTTTTTAGCCAAATTTTGAGGTTTGCAAAGGATTCTGGGTAACAGAACCTGGTCAGAGCCCCACAAGTCACCCCATCTTGAATTCCACCAGGTTTCTAGTTTTTAAAAATGCACAGGATTGGTAGGTTTCCCTAGGTGCCGGCTGAGCTAGAGGCTACAATCTACAGGTAGGCACTTTGCAAAAAACAGCTCTGTTTTCTGTCAAAAAATGGGATGTGCCCACTTTGTGTTTTGGGACATTTCCTGTCGCGGGCGCTAGGACTACCCACACAAGTGAGGTATCATTTTTATCAGGAGACTTGGGGGAACGCTGAGTGGAAGGAAATTTGTGGCTCCTCTCAGATTCCAGAACTTTCTGTCACCGAAATGTGAGGAAAATGTGTTTTTTTAGCCATATTTTGAGGTTTGCAAAGGATTCTGGGTAACAGAACCTGGTCAGACCCCACAATTCACCCTATCTTGGATTCCCCTAGGTCTCTTGTTTTAAAAAATGCACAGGTTTGGTAGGTTTCCCTAGGTGCCGGCTGAGCTAGAGGCCAAAATCTACAGGTAGGCACTTCGCAAAAAACACCTCTGTTTTCTTTAAAAAAAATGGGATGTGTCCACGTTATTTTTTGGGGCGTTTCCTGTCACGGGCGCTAGGCCTACCCACACAAGTGAGGTATCATTTTTATCGGGAGACTTGGGGGAACGCTGGGTGGAAGGAAATTTGTGCCTCCTCTCAGATTCCAGAACTTTCTGTCACAGAAATGTGAGGAACATGTGTTTTTTTAGCCAAATTTTGAGGTTTGCAAAGGATTCTGGGTAACAGAACCTGGTCAGAACCCCACAAGTCACCCTATCTTGGATTCCCCTAGGTCTCTAGTTTTCGAAAAATGCACAGGTTTGGTAGGTTTCCCTAGGTGCTGGCTGAGCTAGAGGCCAAAATCTACAGGTAGGCACTTTGCAAAAAACACCTCTGTTTTCTTTCAAAAAATGGAATGTGTCCACGTTGTGTTTTGGGGTGTTTCCTGTCGCGGGCGCTAAGCCTACCCACATAAGTGAGGTATAATTTTTATCAGGAGAATTGGGGGAACGCTGGGTGGAAGGAAATTTCTGCCTCCTCTCAGATTCCAGAACTTTCTTTCACAGAAATGTGAGGAACATGTGTTTTTTTAGCCAAATTTTGAGGTTTGCAAAGGATTCTGGGTAATAGGACCTGGTCAGAACCCCACATGTCACCCCATCTTGGATTCCCCTAGGTCTCTAGTTTTCAAAAATGCACAGGTTTGGTATGTTTCCCTAGGTACCGGCTGAGCTAGAGGCCAAAATCTACAGGTAGGCACTTTGCAAAAAACAGCTCTGTTTTCTGTGAAGTGTCCACGTTGTGTTTTGGGGCATATCCTGTCGCGGGCGCTAGACCTACCCACACAAGTGAGGTACCATTTTTATCGGGAGACTAGGGGGAACGCTGGGTGGAAGGAAATTTGTGGCTCCCCTCAGATTCCAGAACTTTCTGTCACCGAAATTTGAGGAAAATATGTTTTTTTAGCCAAATTTTGAGGTTTGCCAAGGATTCTGGGTAACAGAACCTGGTCAGAGCCCCACAAGTCACCCCATCTTGGATTCCACTAGGTTTCTAGTTTTAAAAAATGCACAGGTTTGGTTTATTTTCCCTAGGTGCCGGCTGAGCTAGAGGCCACAATCTACAGGTAGGCACTTAGCAAAAAACAGCTCTGTTTTCTGTCAAAAAATGGGATGTGCCCACTTTGTGTTTTGGGACATTTCCTGTTGCGGGCGCTAGGACTACCCACACAAGTGAGGTATCATTTTTATCGGGAGACTTGGGGGAACGCTGAGTGGAAGGAAATTTGTGGCTCCTCTCAGATTCCAGAACTTTCTGTCACCGAAATGTGAGGAAAATGTGTTTTTTTAGCCAAATTTTGAGGTTTGCAAAGGATTCTGGGTAACAGAACCTGGTCAGAACCCCGCAAGTCACCCCATCTTGGATTCCCCTAGGTCTCTAGTTTTCAAAAATGCACAGGTTTGGTAGGTTTCCCTAGGTGCCGGCTGAGCTAGAGGCCAAAATCTACAGGTAGGCACTTTGCAAAAAACACCTCTGTTTTCTTTAAAAAAATGGGATGTGTCCACGTTCTGTTTTGGGGTGTTTCCTGTAACGGGCGCTAGGCCTACCCACAGAAGTGAGGTATCATTTTTATCGGGAGACTTGGGGGAACGCTGGGTGGAAGGAAAGTTGTGCCTCCTCTCAGATTCCAGAACTTTCTGTCACAGAAATGTTAGGAACATGTGTTTTTTTAGCCAAATTTTGAGGTTTGCAAAGGATTCTGGGTAACAGAACCTGGTCAGAGCCCCACAAGTCACCCCATCTTGGATTCCCCTAGGTCTCTAGTTTTTAAAAATGCACAGGTTTGGTAGGTTTCCCTATGTGCCGGCTGAGCTAGAGTCCACAATCTACAGGTAGGCACTTTGCAAAAAACAGCTTTGTTTTCTGTCAAAAAATGGGATGTGGCCACTTTGTGTTTTGGGACATTTCGTGTCGCGGGCGCTAGGACTACCCACACACGTGAGGTATGATTTTTATCGGGAGACTTGGGGGAACGGTGGGTGGAAGGAAATTTGTGGCTCCTCTCAGATTCCAGAACTTTCTGTCACCGAAATGTGAGGAAAATGTGTTTTTTTAGCCAAATTTTGAGGTTTGCAAAGGATTCTGGGTAACAGAACCTGGTCAGAACCCCACAAGTCACCCCATCTTGGATTCCCCTAGGTCTCTAGTTTTTAAAAATGCACAGGTTTGGTAGGTTTACCTATGTGCCGGCTGAGCTAGAGGCCACAATCTACAGGTAGGCACTTTGCAAAAAACAGCTTTGTTTTCTGTCAAAAAATGGGATGTGGCCACTTTGTGTTTTGGGACATTTCGTGTCGCGGGCGCTAGGACTACCCACACACGTGAGGTATGATTTTTATCGGGAGACTTGGGGGAACGCTGGGTGGAAGGAAATTTGTGGCTCCTCTCAGATTCCAGAACTTTCTGTCACCGAAATGTGAGGGAAATTTGTTTTTTTAGCCAAATTATGAGGTTTGCAAAGGATTCTGGGTAACAGAACCTGGTCAGAACCCCACAAGTCACCCCATCTTGGATTCCCCTAGGTCTCTAGTTTTTAAAAATGCACAGGTTTGGTATGTTTCCCTATGTGCCGGCAGAGCTAGAGACCACAATCTACAGGTAGGCACTTTGCAAAAAACACCTCTGTTTTCTTTAAAAAAATGGGATGTGTTCACGTTGTGTTTTGGGGCGTTTCCTGTCGCGGGCGCTAGGCCTACTCACACAAGTGAGGTATCATTTTTATCGGGAGAATTGGGGGAACGCTGGGTGGAAGGAAATTTGTGCCTCCTCTCAGATTCCAGAACTTTCTGTCACAGAAATGTGAGGAACATGTGTTTTTTTAGCCACATTTTGAGGTTTGCAAAGGATTCTGGGTAACAGAACCTGGTCAGAGCCCCACAAGTCACCCCATCTTGGATTCCCCTAGGTCTCTAGTTTTTACAAATGTTCAGGTTTGGTAGGTTTCCCTAGGTGCCGGCTGAGCTAGAGGCCACAATCTACAGGTAGGCACTTTGCAAAAAACAGCTCTGTTTTCTGTCAAAAAATGGCATGTGGCCACTTTGTGTTTTGGGACATTTCCTGTTGCGGGCGCTAGGACTACCCACACACGTGAGGTATGATTTTTATCGGGAGACTTGGGGGAACGCTGGGTGGAAGGAAATTTGTGGCTCCTCTCAGATTCCAGAACTTTCTGTCACCGAAATGTGAGGAAAATGTGTTTTTTTTGCCAAATTTTGAGGTTTGCAAAGGATGCTGGGTAACAGAACCTGGTCAGAACCCCACAAGTCACCCCATCTTGGATTCCCCTAGGTCTCTAGTTTTTAAAAATGCACAGGTTTGGTAGGTTTCCCTATGTGCCGGCTGAGCTATAGGCCACAATCTACAGGTAGGCACTTTGCAAAAAACAGCTCTGTTTTCTGTCAAAAAATGGGATGTGGCCACTTTGTGTTTTGGGACATTTCCTGTCGCGGGCACTAGGACTACCCACACACGTGAGGTATGATTTTTATCGGGAGACTTGGGGGAACGCTGGGTGGAAGGAAATTTGTGGCTCCTCTCAGATTCCAGAACTTTCTGTCACCGAAATGTGAGGAAAATGTGTTTTTTTAGCCAAATTTTGAGGTTTGCAAAGGATTCTGGGTAACAGAACCTGGTCAGAACCCCTCAAGTCACCCTATCTTGGATTCCCATAGGTCTCTAGTTTTCAAAAATGCGCAGGATTGGTAAGTTTACCTAGGTGCCGGCTGAGCTAGAGGAAAAAATCTACAGGTAGGCACTTTGCAAAAAACACCTCTGTTTTCTTTCAAAAAATGGAATGTGTCCACGTTGTGTTTTGGGGCGTTTCCTGTCGCGGGCGCTAGGCCTACCCACACAAGTGAGGTATCATTTTTATCGGGAGAATTGGGGGAACGCTGGGTGGAAGGAATTTTGTGGCTCCCCTCAGATTCCAGAACTTTCTGTCACCGAAATGTGAGGAAAATGTGTTTTTTTAGCCAAATTTTGAGGTTTGCAAAGGATTCTGGGTAACAGAACCTGGTCAGAGCCCCACAAGTCACCCCATCTTGAATTCCACTAGGTTTCTAGTTTTTAAAAATGCACAGGATTGGTAGGTTTCCCTAGGTGCCGGCTGAGCTAGAGGCCACAATCTACAGGTAGGCATTTTGCAAAAAACAGCTCTGTTTTCTGTCAAAAAATGGGATGTGCCCACTTTGTGTTTTGGGACATTTCCTGTTGCGGGCGCTAGGACTACCCACACAAGTGAGGTATCATTTTTATCAGGAGACTTGGGGGAACGCTGAGTGGAAGGAAATTTGTGGCTCCTCTCAGATTCCAGAACTTTCTGTCACCGAAATGTGAGGAAAATGAGTTTTTTTAGCCATATTTTGAGGTTTGCAAAGGATTCTGGGTAACAGAACCTGGTCAGAACCCCACAATTCACCCTATCTTGGATTCCCCTAGGTCTCTAGTTTTCAAAAATGCACAGGTTTGGTAGGTTTCCCTAGGTGCCGGCTGAGCTAGAGGCCAAAATCTACAGGTAGGCACTTTGCAAAAAACACCTCTGTTTTCTTTAAAAAAATGGGATGTGTCCACGTTATTTTTTGGGGCGTTTCCTGTCACGGGCGCTAGGCCTACCCACACAAGTGAGGTATCATTTTTATCAGGAGACTTGGGGGAACGCTGGGTGGAAGGAAATTTGTGCCTCCTCTCAGATTCTAGAACTTTCTGTCACAGAAATGTGAGGAACATGTGTTTTTTTAGCCAAATTTTGAGGTTTGCAAAGGATTCTGGGTAACAGAACCTGGTCAGAACCCCACAAGTCACCCTATCTTGGATTCCCCTAGGTCTCTAGTTTTCGAAAAATGCACAGGTTTGGTAGGTTTCCCTAGGTGCTGGCTGAGCTAGAGGGCAAAATCTACAGGTAGGCACTTTGCAAAAAACACCTCTGTTTTCTTTCAAAAAATGGAATGTGTCCACGTTGTGTTTTGGGGCGTTTCCTGTCGCGGGCGCTAGGCCTACCCACACAAGTGAGGTATAATTTTTATCAGGAGAATTGGGGGAACGCTGGGTGGAAGGAAATGTGTGCCTCCTCTCAGATTCCAGAACTTTCTGTCACAGAAATGTGAGGAACATGTGTTTTTTTAGCCAAATTTTGAGGTTTGCAAAGGATTCTGGGTAATAGGACCTGGTCAGAACCCCACATGTCACCCCATCTTGGATTCCCCTAGGTCTCTAGTTTTCAAAAATGCACAGGTTTGGTAGGTTTCCCTAGGTACCCGGCTGAGCTATAGGCCAAAATCTACAGGTAGGCACTTTGCAAAAAACAGCTCTGTTTTCTGTGAAGTGTCCACGTTGTGTTTTGGGGCATATCCTGTCGCGGGCGCTAGACCTACCCACACAAGTGAGGTACCATTTTTATCGGGAGACTAGGGGGAACGCTGGGTGGAAGGAAATTTGTGGCTCCCCTCAGATTCCAGAACTTTCTGTCACCGAAATTTGAGGAAAATATGTTTTTTTAGCCAAATTTTGAGGTTTGCAAAGGATTCTGGGTAACAGAACCTGGTCAGAGCCCCA
The DNA here is from genome assembly GCF_031143425.1 of Pleurodeles waltl. Lineage (NCBI taxonomy): Eukaryota > Metazoa > Chordata > Amphibia > Caudata > Salamandridae > Pleurodeles > Pleurodeles waltl. The sequence continues at coordinate 1,221,387,604 of NC_090444.1, forward strand.
CAAGTCACTCCATCTTGGATTCCACTAGGTTTCTAGTTTTTAAAAATGCACAGGTTTGGTTTATTTTCCCTAGGTGCCGGCTGAGCTAGAGGCCACAATCTACAGGTAGGCACTTTGCAAAAAACAGCTCTGTTTTCTGTCAAAAAATGGGATGTGCCCACTTTGTGTTTTGGGACATTTCCTGTTGCGGGCGCTAGGACTACCCACACAAGTGAGGTATCATTTTTATCGGGAGACTTGGGGGAACGCTGAGTGGAAGGAAATTTGTGGCTCCTCTCAGATTCCAGAACTTTCTGTCACCGAAATGTGAGGAAAATGTGTTTTTTTAGCCATATTTTGAGGTTTGCAAAGGATTCTGGGTAACAGAACCTGGTCAGAACCCCACAAGTCACCCTATCTTGGATTCCCCTAGGTCTCTAGTTTTAAAAAATGCACAGGTTTGGTAGGTTTCCCTAGGTGCCGGCTGAGCTAGAGGCCAAAATCTACAGGTAGGCACTTTGCAAAAAACACCTCTGTTTTCTTTAAAAAAATGGGATGTGTCCACGTTCTGTTTTGGGACGTTTCCTGTCACGGGCGCTAGGCCTACCCACACAAGTGAGGTATCATTTTTATCGGGAGACTTGGGGGAACGCTGGGTGGAAGGAAAGTTGTGCCTCCTCTCAGATTCCAGAACTTTCTGTCACAGAAATGTTAGGAACATGTGTTTTTTTAGCCAAATTTTGAGGTTTGCAAAGGATTCTGGGTAACAGAACCTGGTCAGAGCCCCACAAGTCACCCCATCTTGAATTCCACCAGGTTTCTAGTTTTTAAAAATGCACAGGATTGGTAGGTTTCCCTAGGTGCCGGCTGAGCTAGAGGCTACAATCTACAGGTAGGCACTTTGCAAAAAACAGCTCTGTTTTCTGTCAAAAAATGGGATGTGCCCACTTTGTGTTTTGGGACATTTCCTGTCGCGGGCGCTAGGACTACCCACACAAGTGAGGTATCATTTTTATCAGGAGACTTGGGGGAACGCTGAGTGGAAGGAAATTTGTGGCTCCTCTCAGATTCCAGAACTTTCTGTCACCGAAATGTGAGGAAAATGTGTTTTTTTAGCCATATTTTGAGGTTTGCAAAGGATTCTGGGTAACAGAACCTGGTCAGACCCCACAATTCACCCTATCTTGGATTCCCCTAGGTCTCTTGTTTTAAAAAATGCACAGGTTTGGTAGGTTTCCCTAGGTGCCGGCTGAGCTAGAGGCCAAAATCTACAGGTAGGCACTTCGCAAAAAACACCTCTGTTTTCTTTAAAAAAAATGGGATGTGTCCACGTTATTTTTTGGGGCGTTTCCTGTCACGGGCGCTAGGCCTACCCACACAAGTGAGGTATCATTTTTATCGGGAGACTTGGGGGAACGCTGGGTGGAAGGAAATTTGTGCCTCCTCTCAGATTCCAGAACTTTCTGTCACAGAAATGTGAGGAACATGTGTTTTTTTAGCCAAATTTTGAGGTTTGCAAAGGATTCTGGGTAACAGAACCTGGTCAGAACCCCACAAGTCACCCTATCTTGGATTCCCCTAGGTCTCTAGTTTTCGAAAAATGCACAGGTTTGGTAGGTTTCCCTAGGTGCTGGCTGAGCTAGAGGCCAAAATCTACAGGTAGGCACTTTGCAAAAAACACCTCTGTTTTCTTTCAAAAAATGGAATGTGTCCACGTTGTGTTTTGGGGTGTTTCCTGTCGCGGGCGCTAAGCCTACCCACATAAGTGAGGTATAATTTTTATCAGGAGAATTGGGAGAACGCTGGGTGGAAGGAAATTTCTGCCTCCTCTCAGATTCCAGAACTTTCTTTCACAGAAATGTGAGGAACATGTGTTTTTTTAGCCAAATTTTGAGGTTTGCAAAGGATTCTGGGTAATAGGACCTGGTCAGAACCCCACATGTCACCCCATCTTGGATTCCCCTAGGTCTCTAGTTTTCAAAAATGCACAGGTTTGGTATGTTTCCCTAGGTACCGGCTGAGCTAGAGGCCAAAATCTACAGGTAGGCACTTTGCAAAAAACAGCTCTGTTTTCTGTGAAGTGTCCACGTTGTGTTTTGGGGCATATCCTGTCGCGGGCGCAAGACCTACCCACACAAGTGAGGTACCATTTTTATCGGGAGACTAGGGGGAACGCTGGGTGGAAGGAAATTTGTGGCTCCCCTCAGATTCCAGAACTTTCTGTCACCGAAATTTGAGGAAAATATGTTTTTTTAGCCAAATTTTGAGGTTTGCCAAGGATTCTGGGTAACAGAACCTGGTCAGAGCCCCACAAGTCACCCCATCTTGGATTCCACTAGGTTTCTAGTTTTTAAAAATGCACAGGTTTAGTTTATTTTCCCTAGGTGCCGGCTGAGCTAGAGGCCACAATCTACAGGTAGGCACTTAGCAAAAAACAGCTCTGTTTTCTGTCAAAAAATGGGATGTGCCCACTTTGTGTTTTGGGACATTTCCTGTTGCGGGCGCTAGGACTACCCACACAAGTGAGGTATCATTTTTATCGGGAGACTTGGGGGAACGCTGAGTGGAAGGAAATTTGTGGCTCCTCTCAGATTCCAGAACTTTCTGTCACCGAAATGTGAGGAAAATGTGTTTTTTTAGCCAAATTTTGAGGTTTGCAAAGGATTCTGGGTAACAGAACCTGGTCAGAACCCCACAAGTCACCCCATCTTGGATTCCCATAGGTCTCTAGTTTTCAAAAATGCACAGGTTTGGTAGGTTTCCCTAGGTGCCGGCTGAGCTAGAGGCCAAAATCTACAGGTAGGCACTTTGCAAAAAACACCTCTGTTTTCTTTAAAAAAATGGGATGTGTCCACGTTCTGTTTTGGGGCGTTTCCTGTCACGGGCGCTAGGCCTACCCACAGAAGTGAGGTATCATTTTTATCGGGAGACTTGGGGGAACGCTGGGTGGAAGGAAAGTTGTGCCTCCTCTCAGATTCCAGAACTTTCTGTCACAGAAATGTTAGGAACATGTGTTTTTTTAGCCAAATTTTGAGGTTTGCAAAGGATTCTGGGTAACAGAACCTGGTCAGAGCCCCACAAGTCACCCCATCTTGGATTCCCCTAGGTCTCTAGTTTTTAAAAATGCACAGGTTTGGTAGGTTTCCCTATGTGCCGGCTGAGCTAGAGTCCACAATCTACAGGTAGGCACTTTGCAAAAAACAGCTTTGTTTTCTGTCAAAAAATGGGATGTGGCCACTTTGTGTTTTGGGACATTTCGTGTCGCGGGCGCTAGGACTACCCACACACGTGAGGTATGATTTTTATCGGGAGACTTGGGGGAACGGTGGGTGGAAGGAAATTTGTGGCTCCTCTCAGATTCCAGAACTTTCTGTCACCGAAATGTGAGGAAAATGTGTTTTTTTAGCCAAATTTTGAGGTTTGCAAAGGATTCTGGGTAACAGAACCTGGTCAGAACCCCACAAGTCACCCCATCTTGGATTCCCCTAGGTCTCTAGTTTTTAAAAATGCACAGGTTTGGTAGGTTTACCTATGTGCCGGCTGAGCTAGAGGCCACAATCTACAGGTAGGCACTTTGCAAAAAACAGCTTTGTTTTCTGTCAAAAAATGGGATGTGGCCACTTTGTGTTTTGGGACATTTCGTGTCGCGGGCGCTAGGACTACCCACACACGTGAGGTATGATTTTTATCGGGAGACTTGGGGGAACGCTGGGTGGAAGGAAATTTGTGGCTCCTCTCAGATTCCAGAACTTTCTGTCACCGAAATGTGAGGGAAATTTGTTTTTTTAGCCAAATTATGAGGTTTGCAAAGGATTCTGGGTAACAGAACCTGGTCAGAACCCCACAAGTCACCCCATCTTGGATTCCCCTAGGTCTCTAGTTTTTAAAAATGCACAGGTTTGGTAGGTTTCCCTATGTGCCGGCTGAGCTAGAGACCACAATCTACAGGTAGGCACTTTGCAAAAAACACCTCTGTTTTCTTTAAAAAAATGGGATGTGTTCACGTTGTGTTTTGGGGCGTTTCCTGTCGCGGGCGCTAGGCCTACTCACACAAGTGAGGTATCATTTTTATCGGGAGAATTGGGGGAACGCTGGGTGGAAGGAAATTTGTGCCTCCTCTCAGATTCCAGAACTTTCTGTCACAGAAATGTGAGGAACATGTGTTTTTTTAGCCACATTTTGAGGTTTGCAAAGGATTCTGGGTAACAGAACCTGGTCAGAGCCCCACAAGTCACCCCATCTTGGATTCCCCTAGGTCTCTAGTTTTTACAAATGTTCAGGTTTGGTAGGTTTCCCTAGGTGCCGGCTGAGCTAGAGGCCACAATCTACAGGTAGGCACTTTGCAAAAAACAGCTCTGTTTTCTGTCAAAAAATGGCATGTGGCCACTTTGTGTTTTGGGACATTTCCTGTTGCGGGCGCTAGGACTACCCACACACGTGAGGTATGATTTTTATCGGGAGACTTGGGGGAACGCTGGGTGGAAGGAAATTTGTGGCTCCTCTCAGATTCCAGAACTTTCTGTCACCGAAATGTGAGGAAAATGTGTTTTTTTAGCCAAATTTTGAGGTTTGCAAAGGATTCTGGGTAACAGAACCTGGTCAGAACCCCACAAGTCACCCCATCTTGGATTCCCCTAGGTCTCTAGTTTTTAAAAATGCACAGGTTTGGTAGGTTTCCCTATGTGCCGGCTGAGCTATAGGCCACAATCTACAGGTAGGCACTTTGCAATAAACAGCTCTGTTTTCTGTCAAAAAATGGGATGTGGCCACTTTGTGTTTTGGGACATTTCCTGTCGCGGGCACTAGGACTACCCACACACGTGAGGTATGATTTTTATCGGGAGACTTGGGGGAACGCTGGGTGGAAGGAAATTTGTGGCTCCTCTCAGATTCCAGAACTTTCTGTCACCGAAATGTGAGGAAAATGTGTTTTTTTAGCCAAATTTTGAGGTTTGCAAAGGATTCTGGGTAACAGAACCTGGTCAGAACCCCTCAAGTCACCCTATCTTGGATTCCCCTAGGTCTCTAGTTTTCAAAAATGCGCAGGATTGGTAAGTTTACCTAGGTGCCGGCTGAGCTAGAGGAAAAAATCTACAGGTAGGCACTTTGCAAAAAACACCTCTGTTTTCTTTAAAAAAATGGAATGTGTCCACGTTGTGTTTTGGGGCGTTTCCTGTCGCGGGCGCTAGGCCTACCCACACAAGTGAGGTATCATTTTTATCGGGAGAATTGGGGGAACGCTGGGTGGAAGGAATTTTGTGGCTCCCCTCAGATTCCAGAACTTTCTGTCACCGAAATGTGAGGAAAATATGTTTTTTTAGCCAAATTTTGAGGTTTGCAAAGGATTCTGGGTAACAGAACCTGGTCAGAGCCCCACAAGTCACCCCATCTTGAATTCCACTAGGTTTCTAGTTTTTAAAAATGCACAGGATTGGTAGGTTTCCCTAGGTGCCGGCTGAGCTAGAGGCCACAATCTACAGGTAGGCATTTTGCAAAAAACAGCTCTGTTTTCTGTCAAAAAATGGGATGTGCCCACTTTGTGTTTTGGGACATTTCCTGTTGCGGGCGCTAGGACTACCCACACAAGTGAGGTATCATTTTTATCAGGAGACTTGGGGGAACGCTGAGTGGAAGGAAATTTGTGGCTCCTCTCAGATTCCAGAACTTTCTGTCACCGAAATGTGAGGAAAATGTGTTTTTTTAGCCATATTTTGAGGTTTGCAAAGGATTCTGGGTAACAGAACCTGGTCAGAACCCCACAATTCACCCTATCTTGGATTCCCCTAGGTCTCTAGTTTTCAAAAATGCACAGGTTTGGTAGGTTTCCCTAGGTGCCGGCTGAGCTAGAGGCCAAAATCTACAGGTAGGCACTTTGCAAAAAACACCTCTGTTTTCTTTAAAAAAATGGGATGTGTCCACGTTATTTTTTTGGGCGTTTCCTGTCACGGGCGCTAGGCCTACCCACACAAGTGAGGTATCATTTTTATCAGGAGACTTGGGGGAACGCTGGGTGGAAGGAAATTTGTGCCTCCTCTCAGATTCTAGAACTTTCTGTCACAGAAATGTGAGGAACATGTGTTTTTTTAGCCAAATTTTGAGGTTTGCAAAGGATTCTGGGTAACAGAACCTGGTCAGAACCCCACAAGTCACCCTATCTTGGATTCCCCTAGGTCTCTAGTTTTCGAAAAATGCACAGGTTTGGTAGGTTTCCCTAGGTGCTGGCTGAGCTAGAGGCCAAAATCTACAGGTAGGCACTTTGCAAAAAACACCTCTGTTTTCTTTCAAAAAATGGAATGTGTCCACGTTGTGTTTTGGGGCGTTTCCTGTCGCGGGCGCTAGGCCTACCCACACAAGTGAGGTATAATTTTTATCAGGAGAATTGGGGGAACGCTGGGTGGAAGGAAATTTGTGCCTCCTCTCAGATTCCAGAACTTTCTGTCACAGAAATGTGAGGAACATGTGTTTTTTTAGCCAAATTTTGAGGTTTGCAAAGGATTCTGGGTAATAGGACCTGGTCAGAACCCCACATGTCACCCCATCTTGGATTCCCCTAGGTCTCTAGTTTTCAAAAATGCACAGGTTTGGTAGGTTTCCCTAGGTACCGGCTGAGCTATAGGCCAAAATCTACAGGTAGGCACTTTGCAAAAAACAGCTCTGTTTTCTGTGAAGTGTCCACGTTGTGTTTTGGGGCATATCCTGTCGCGGGCGCTAGACCTACCCACACAAGTGAGGTACCATTTTTATCGGGAGACTAGGGGGAACGCTGGGTGGAAGGAAATTTGTGGCTCCCCTCAGATTCCAGAACTTTCTGTCACCGAAATTTGAGGAAAATATGTTTTTTTAGCCAAATTTTGAGGTTTGCAAAGGATTCTGGGTAACAGAACCTGGTCAGAGCCCCACAAGTCACTCCATCTTGGATTCCACTAGGTTTCTAGTTTTTAAAAATGCACAGGTTTGGTTTATTTTCCCTAGGTGCCGGCTGAGCTAGAGGCCACAATCTACAGGTAGGCACTTTGCAAAAAACAGCTCTGTTTTCTGTCAAAAAATGGGATGTGCCCACTTTGTGTTTTGGGACATTTCCTGTTGCGGGCGCTAGGACTACCCACACAAATGAGGTATCATTTTTATCGGGAGACTTGGGGGAACGCTGAGTGGAAGGAAATTTGTGGCTCCTCTCAGATTCCAGAACTTTCTGTCACCGAAATGTGAGGAAAATGTGTTTTTTTAGCCATATTTTGAGGTTTGCAAAGGATTCTGGGTAACAGAACCTGGTCAGAACCCCACAAGTCACCCTATCTTGGATTCCCCTAGGTCTCTAGTTTTAAAAAATGCACAGGTTTGGTAGGTTTCCCTAGGTGCCGGCTGAGCTAGAGGCCAAAATCTACAGGTAGGCACTTTGCAAAAAACACCTCTGTTTTCTTTAAAAAAATGGGATGTGTCCACGTTCTGTTTTGGGACGTTTCCTGTCACGGGCGCTAGGCCTACCCACACAAGTGAGGTATCATTTTTATCGGGAGACTTGGTGGAACGCTGGGTGGAAGGAAAGTTGTGCCTCCTCTCAGATTCCAGAACTTTCTGTCACAGAAATGTTAGGAACATGTGTTTTTTTAGCCAAATTTTGAGGTTTGCAAAGGATTCTGGGTAACAGAACCTGGTCAGAGCCCCACATGTCACCCCATCTTGGATTCCCCTAGGTCTCTAGTTTTAAAAAATGCACAGGTTTGGTAGGTTTCCCTATGTGCCGGCTGAGCTAGAGGCCACAATCTACAGGTAGGCACTTTGCAAAAAACAGCTTTGTTTTCTGTCAAAAAATGGGATGTGGCCACTTTGTGTTTTGGGACATTTCGTGTCGCGGGCGCTAGGACTACCCACACACGTGAGGTATGATTTTTATCGGGAGACTTGGGGGAACGCTGGGTGGAAGGAAATTTGTGGCTCCTCTCAGATTCCAGAACTTTCTGTCACCGAAATGTGAGGAAAATGTGTTTTTTTAGCCAAATTTTGAGGTTTGCAAAGGATTCTGGGTAACAGAACCTGGTCAGAACCCCACAAGTCACCCCATCTTGGATTCCCCTAGGTCTCTAGTTTTTAAAAATGCACAGGTTTGGTAGGTTTACCTATGTGCCGGCTGAGCTAGAGGCCACAATCTACAGGTAGGCACTTTGCAAAAAACAGCTTTGTTTTCTGTCAAAAAATGGGATGTGGCCACTTTGTGTTTTGGGACATTTTGTGTCGCGGGCGCTAGGACTACCCACACACGTGAGGTATGATTTTTATCGGGAGACTTGGGGGAACGCTGGGTGGAAGGAAATTTGTGGCTCCTCTCAGATTCCAGAACTTTCTGTCACCGAAATGTGAGGGAAATTTGTTTTTTTAGCCAAATTATGAGGTTTGCAAAGGATTCTGGGTAACAGAACCTGGTCAGAACCCCACAAGTCACCCCATCTTGGATTCCCCTAGGTCTCTAGTTTTTAAAAATGCACAGGTTTGGTAGGTTTCCCTATGTGCCGGCTGAGCTAGAGACCACAATCTACAGGTAGGCACTTTGCAAAAAACACCTCTGTTTTCTTTAAAAAAATGGGATGTGTTCACATTGTGTTTTGGGGCGTTTCCTGTCGCGGGCGCTAGGCCTACTCACACAAGTGAGGTATCATTTTTATCGGGAGAATTGGGGGAACGCTGGGTGGAAGGAAATTTGTGCCTCCTCTCAGATTCCAGAACTTTCTGTCACAGAAATGTGAGGAACATGTGTTTTTTTAGCCACATTTTGAGGTTTGCAAAGGATTCTGGGTAACAGAACCTGGTCAGAGCCCCACAAGTCACCCCATCTTGGATTCCCCTAGGTCTCTAGTTTTTACAAATGTTCAGGTTTGGTAGGTTTCCCTAGGTGCCGGCTGAGCTAGAGGCCACAATCTACAGGTAGGCACTTTGCAAAAAACAGCTCTGTTTTCTGTCAAAAAATGGCATGTGGCCACTTTGTGTTTTGGGACATTTCCTGTCGCGGGCGCTAGGACTACCCACACACGTGAGGTATGATTTTTATCGGGAGACTTGGGGGAACGCTGGGTGGAAGGAAATTTGTGGCTCCTCTCAGATTCCAGAACTTTCTGTCACCGAAATGTGAGGAAAATGTGTTTTTTTTAGCCAAATTTTGAGGTTTGCAAAGGATTCTGGGTAACAGAACCTGGTCAGAACCCCACAAGTCACCCCATCTTGGATTCCCCTAGGTCTCTAGTTTTTAAAAATGCACAGGTTTGGTAGGTTTCCCTATGTGCCGGCTGAGCTATAGGCCACAATCTACAGGTAGGCACTTTGCAAAAAACAGCTCTGTTTTCTGTCAAAAAATGGGATGTGGCCACTTTGTGTTTTGGGACATTTCCTGTCGCGGGCACTAGGACTACCCACACACGTGAGGTATGATTTTTATCGGGAGACTTGGGGGAACGCTGGGTGGAAGGAAATTTGTGGCTCCTCTCAGATTCCAGAACTTTCTGTCACCGAAATGTGAGGAAAATGTGTTTTTTTAGCCAAATTTTGAGGTTTGCAAAGGATTCTGGGTAACAGAACCTGGTCAGAACCCCTCAAGTCACCCTATCTTGGATTCCCCTAGGTCTCTAGTTTTAAAAAATGCGCAGGATTGGTAGGTTTACCTAGGTGCCGGCTGAGCTAGAGGAAAAAATCTACAGGTAGGCACTTTGCAAAAAACACCTCTGTTTTCTTTCAAAAAATGGAATGTGTCCACGTTGTGTTTTGGGGCGTTTCCTGTCGCGGGCGCTAGGCCTACCCACACAAGTGAGGTATCATTTTTATCGGGAGAATTGGGGGAACGCTGGGTGGAAGGAATTTTGTGGCTCCCCTCAGATTCCAGAACTTTCTGTCACCGAAATGTGAGGAAAATATGTTTTTTTAGCCAAATTTTGAGGTTTGCAAAGGATTCTGGGTAACAGAACCTGGTCAGAGCCCCACAAGTCACCCCATCTTGAATTCCACTAGGTTTCTAGTTTTTAAAAATGCACAGGGTTGGTAGGTTTCCCTAGGTGCCGGCTGAGCTAGAGGCCACAATCTACAGGTAGGCATTTTGCAAAAAACAGCTCTGTTTTCTGTCAAAAAATGGGATGTGCCCACTTTGTGTTTTGGGACATTTCCTGTTGCGGGCGCTAGGACTACCCACACAAGTGAGGTATCATTTTTATCAGGAGACTTGGGGGAACGCTGAGTGGAAGGAAATTTGTGGCTCCTCTCAGATTCCAGAACTTTCTGTCACCGAAATGTGAGGAAAATGTGTTTTTTTAGCCATATTTTGAGGTTTGCAAAGGATTCTGGGTAACAGAACCTGGTCAGAACCCCACAATTCACCCTATCTTGGATTCCCCTAGGTCTCTAGTTTTCAAAAATGCACAGGTTTGGTAGGTTTCCCTAGGTGCCGGCTGAGCTAGAGGCCAAAATCTACAGGTAGGCACTTTGCAAAAAACACCTCTGTTTTCTTTAAAAAAATGGGATGTGTCCACGTTATTTTTTTGGGCGTTTCCTGTCACGGGCGCTAGGCCTACCCACACAAGTGAGGTATCATTTTTATCAGGAGACTTGGGGGAACGCTGGGTGGAAGGAAATTTGTGCCTCCTCTCAGATTCTAGAACTTTCTGTCACAGAAATGTGAGGAACATGTGTTTTTTTAGCCAAATTTTGAGGTTTGCAAAGGATTCTGGGTAACAGAACCTGGTCAGAACCCCACAAGTCACCCTATCTTGGATTCCCCTAGGTCTCTAGTTTTCGAAAAATGCACAGGTTTGGTAGGTTTCCCTAGGTGCTGGCTGAGCTAGAGGCCAAAATCTACAGGTAGGCAATAGGCAAAAAACACCTCTGTTTTCTTTCAAAAAATGGAATGTGTCCACGTTGTGTTTTGGGGCGTTTCCTGTCGCGGGCGCTAGGCCTACCCACACAAGTGAGGTATAATTTTTATCAGGAGAATTGGGGGAACGCTGGGTGGAAGGAATTTTGTGCCTCCTCTCAGATTCCAGAACTTTCTGTCACAGAAATGTGAGGAACATGTGTTTTTTTAGCCAAATTTTGAGGTTTGCAAAGGATTCTGGGTAATAGGACCTGGTCAGAACCCCACATGTCACCCCATCTTGGATTCCCCTAGGTCTCTAGTTTTCAAAAATGCACAGGTTTGGTAGGTTTCCCTAGGTACCGGCTGAGCTATAGGCCAAAATCTACAGGTAGGCACTTTGCAAAAAACAGCTCTGTTTTCTGTGAAGTGTCCACGTTGTGTTTTGGGGCATATCCTGTCGCGGGCGCTAGACCTACCCACACAAGTGAGGTACCATTTTTATCGGGAGACTAGGGGGAACGCTGGGTGGAAGGAAATTTGTGGCTCCCCTCAGATTCCAGAACTTTCTGTCACCGAAATTTGAGGAAAATATGTTTTTTTAGCCAAATTTTGAGGTTTGCAAAGGATTCTGGGTAACAGAACCTGGTCAGAGCCCCACAAGTCACTCCATCTTGGATTCCACTTGGTTTCTAGTTTTTAAAAATGCACAGGTTTGGTTTATTTTCCTTAGGTGCCGGCTGAGCTAGAGGCCACAATCTACAGGTAGGCACTTTGCAAAAAACAGCTCTGTTTTCTGTCAAAAAATGGGATGTGCCCACTTTGTGTTTTGGGACATTTCCTGTTGCGGGCGCTAGGACTACCCACACAAGTGAGGTATCATTTTTATCGGGAGACTTGGGGGAACGCTGAGTGGAAGGAAATTTGTGGCTCCTCTCAGATTCCAGAACTTTCTGTCACCGAAATGTGAGGAAAATGTGTTTTTTTAGCCATATTTTGAGGTTTGCAAAGGATTCTGGGTAACAGAACCTGGTCAGAACCCCACAAGTCACCCTATCTTGGATTCCCCTAGGTCTCTAGTTTTAAAAAATGCACAGGTTTGGTAGGTTTCCCTAGGTGCCGGCTGAGCTAGAGGCCAAAATCTACAGGTAGGCACTTTGCAAAAAACACCTCTGTTTTCTTTAAAAAAATGGGATGTGTCCACGTTCTGTTTTGGGACGTTTCCTGTCACGGGCGCTAGGCCTACCCACACAAGTGAGGTATCATTTTTATCGGGAGACTTGGGGGAACGCTGGGTGGAAGGAAAGTTGTGCCTCCTCTCAGATTCCAGAACTTTCTGTCACAGAAATGTTAGGAACATGTGTTTTTTTAGCCCAATTTTGAGGTTTGCAAAGGATTCTGGGTAACAGAACCTGGTCAGAGCCCCACATGTCACCCCATCTTGGATTCCCCTAGGTCTCTAGTTTTTAAAAATGCACAGGTTTGGTAGGTTTCCCTATGTGCCGGCTGAGCTAGAGGCCACAATCTACAGGTAGGCACTTTGCAAAAAACAGCTTTGTTTTCTGTCAAAAAATGGGATGTGGCCACTTTGTGTTTTGGGACATTTCGTGTCGCGGGCGCTAGGACTACCCACACACGTGAGGTATGATTTTTATCGGGAGACTTGGGGGAACGCTGGGTGGAAGGAAATTTGTGGCTCCTCTCAGATTCCAGAACTTTCTGTCACCGAAATGTGAGGAAAATGTGTTTTTTTAGCCAAATTTTGAGGTTTGCAAAGGATTCTGGGTAACAGAACCTGGTCAGAACCCCACAAGTCACCCCATCTTGGATTCCCCTAGGTCTCTAGTTTTTAAAAATGCACAGGTTTGGTAGGTTTCCCTATGTGCCGGCTGAGCTAGTGGCCACAATCTACAGGTAGGCACTTTGCAAAAAACAGCTTTGTTTTCTGTCAAAAAATGGGATGTGGCCACTTTGTGTTTTGGGACATTTCGTGTCGCGGGCGCTAGGACTACCCACACACGTGAGGTATGATTTTTATCGGGAGACTTGGGGGAACGCTGGGTGGAAGGAAATTTGTGGCTCCTCTCAGATTCCAGAACTTTCTGTCACCGAAATGTGAGGAAAATGTGTTTTTTTAGCCAAATTTTGAGGTTTGCAAAGGATTCTGGGTAACAGAACCTGGTCAGAACCCCACAAGTCACCCCATCTTGGATTCCCATAGGTCTCTAGTTTTTAAAAATGCACAGGTTTGGTAGGTTTCCCTATGTGCCGGCTGAGCTAGAGACCACAATCTACAGGTAGGCACTTTGCAAAAAACACCTCTGTTTTCTTTCAAAAAATGGGATGTGTTCACGTTGTGTTTTGGGGCGTTTTCTGTCGCGGGCGCTAGGCCTACTCACACAAGTGAGGTATCATTTTTATCGGGAGAATTGGGGGAACGCTGGGTGGAAGGAAATTTGTGCCTCCTCTCAGATTCCAGAACTTTCTGTCACAGAAATGTGAGGAACATGTGTTTTTTTAGCCAAATTTTGAGGTTTGCAAAGGATTCTGGGTAACAGAACCTGGTCAGAGCCCCACAAGTCACCCCATCTTGGATTCCCGTAGGTCTCTAGTTTTTAAAAATGCACAGGTTTGGTAGGTTTCCCTATGTGCCGTCTGAGCTAGAGGCCACAATCTACAGGTAGGCACTTTGCAAAAAACAGCTCTGTTTTCTGTCAAAAAATGGCATGTGGCCACTTTGTGTTTTGGGACATTTCCTGTCGCGGGCGCTAGGACTACCCACACACGTGAGGTATGATTTTTATCGGGAGACTTGGGGGAACGCTGGGTGGAAGGAAATTTGTGGCTCCTCTCAGATTCCAGAACTTTCTGTCACCGAAATGTGAGGAAAATGTGTTTTTTTAGCCAAATTTTGAGGTTTGCAAAGGATTCTGGGTAACAGAACCTGGTCAGAACCCCACAAGTCACCCCATCTTGGATTCCCCTAGGTCTCTAGTTTTTAAAAATGCACAGGTTTGGTAGGTTTCCCTGTGTGCCGGCTGAGCTAGAGGCCACAATCTACAGGTAGGCACTTTGCAAAAAACAGCTCTGTTTTCTGTCAAAAAATGGGATGTGCCCACTTTATGTTTTGGGACATTTCCTGTCGCGGGCGCTAGGACTACCCACACAAGTGAGATATCATTTTTATCGGGAGACTTGGGGGAACGCTGAGTGGAAGGAAATTTGTGGCTCCTCTCAGATTCCAGAACTTTCTGTCACCGAAGTGTGAGGAACATGTGTTTTTTTCGCCAAATTTTGAGGTTTGCAAAGGATTCTGGGTAACAGAACCTGGTCAGAACCCCACAAGTCACCCCTTCTTGGATTCCCCTAGGTCTCTAGTTTTCAAAAATGCACAGGTTTGGTAGGTTTCCCTAGGTGCCGGCTGAGCTAGAGGCCAAAATCTACAGGTAGGCACTTTGCAAAAAACAGCTCTGTTTTCTGTGAAGTGTCCACGTTGTGTTTTGGGGCATATCCTGTCGCGGGCGCTAGACCTACCCACACAAGTGAGGTACCATTTTTACCGGGAGACTAGGGGGAACACTGGGTGGAAGGAAATTTGTGGCTCCCCTCAGATTCCAGAACTTTCTGTCACCGAAATGTGAGGAAAATATGTTTTTTTAGCCAGATTTTGAGGTTTGCAAAGGATTCTGGTTAACAGAACCTGGTCAGAGCCCCACACGTCACCCCATCTTGGATTCCACTAGGTTTCTAGTTTTTAAAAATGCACAGGTTTGGTAGGTTTCCCTAGGTGCCGGCTGAGCTAGAGGCCACAATCTACAGGTAGGCACTTTGCAAAAAACAGCTCTGTTTTCTTTAAAAAAATGGGATGTGTCCACGTTATTTTTTGGGGCGTTTCCTGTCACGGGCGCTAGGACTACCCACACAAGTGAGGTATCATTTTTATCGGGAGACTTGGGGGAACGCTGGGTGGAAGGAAATTTGTGCCTCCTCTCAGATTCCAGAACTTTCTGTCACAGAAATGTGAGGAACATGTGTTTTTTTAGCCAAATTTTGAGGTTTGCAAAGGATTCTGGGTAACAGAACCTGGTCAGAACCCCACAAGTCACCCTATCTTGGATTCCCCTAGGTCTCTAGTTTTCGAAAAATGCACAGGTTTGGTAGGTTTCCCTAGGTGCTGGCTGAGCTAGAGGCCAAAATCTACAGGTAGGCACTTTGCAAAAAACACCTCTGTTTTCTTTCAAAAAATGGAATGTGTCCACGTTGTGTTTTGGGGCGTTTCCTGTCGCGGGCGCTAGGCCTACCCACACAAGTGAGGTATAATTATTATCAGGAGAATTGGGGGAACGCTGGGTGGAAGGAAATTTGTGCCTCCTCTCAGATTCCAGAACTTTCTGTCACAGAAATGTGAGGAACATGTGTTTTTTTAGCCAAATTTTGAGGTTTGCAAAGGATTCTGGGTAATAGGACCTGGTCAGAACCCCACATGTCACTCCATCTTGGATTCCCCTAGGTCTCTAGTTTTCAAAAATGCACAGGTTTAGTAGGTTTCCCTAGGTACCGGCTGAGCTAGAGGCCAAAATCTACAGGTAGGCACTTTGCAAAAAACAGCTCTGTTTTCTGTGAAGTGTCCACGTTGTGTTTTGGGGCGTTTCCTGTCGAGGGCGCTAGGCCTACCCACACAAGTGAGGTACCATTTTTATCGGGAGACTAGGGGGAACGCTGGGTGGAAGGAAATTTGTGGCTCCCCTCAGATTCCAGAAATTTCTGTCACCGAAATTTGAGGAAAATATGTTTTTTTAGCCAAATTTTGAGGTTTGCAAAGGATTCTGGGTAACAGAACCTGGTCAGAGCCCCACAAGTCACCCCATCTTGGATTCCCCTAGGTTTCTAGTTTTTAAAAATGCACAGGTTTGTTTTATTTTCCCTAGGTGCCGGCTGAGCTAGAGGCCACAATCTACAGGTAGGCACTTTGCAAAAAACAGCTCTGTTTTCAGTCAAAAAATGGGATGTGCCCACTTTGTGTTTTGGGACATTTCCTGTTGCGGGCGCTAGGACTACCCACACAAGTGAGGTATCATTTTTATCGGGAGACTTGGGGGAACGCTGAGTGGAAGGAAATTTGTGGCTCCTCTCAGATTCCAGAACTTTCTGTCACCGAAATGTGAGGAAAATGTGTTTTTTTCGCCAAATTTTGAGGTTTGCAAAGGATTCTGGGTAACAGAACCTGGTCAGAACCCCACAAGTCACCCTATCTTTGATTCCCCTAGGTCTCTAGTTTTCAAAACTGCACAGGTTTGGTAGGTTTCCCTAGGTGCCGGCTGAGCTAGAGGCCAAAATCTACAGGTAGGCACTTTGCAAAAAACACCTCTGTTTTCTTTCAAAAAATGGGATGTGTCCACGTTGTGTTTTGGGGTGTTTCCTGTCGCGGGCGCTAGGCCTACCCACACAAGTGCGGTATCATTTTTATCGGGAGACTTGGGTGAACGCTGGGTGGAAGGAAATTTGTGCCTCCTCTCAGATTGCAGAACTTTCTGTCACAGAAATGTGAGGAACATGTGTTTTTTTAGCCAAATTTTGAGGTTTGCAAAGGATACTGGTTAACAGAACCTGGTCAGAGCCCCACAAGTCACCCCATCTTGGGTTCCCCTAGGTCTCTAGTTTAAAAAAATGCACAGGTTTGGTAGGTTACCCTAGGTGCCGGCTGAGCTAGAGGCCAAAATCTACAGGTAGGCACTTTGCAAAAAACAGCTCTTTTTTCTGTGAAGTGTCCACGTTGTGTTTTGGGGCATATCCTGTCGCGGGCGCTAGACCTACCCACACAAGTGAGGTACCATTTTTATCGGGAGACTTGAGTGAACGCTGGGTGGAAGGAAATTTGTGGCTCCCCTCAGATTCCAGAACTTTCTGTCACCGAAATGTGAGGAAAATATATTTTTTTAGCCAAATTTTGAGGTTTGCAAAGGATTCTGGGTAATAGAACCTGGTCAGAACCCCACAAGTCACCCTATCTTGGATTACCCTAGGTCTCTAGTTTTCAAAAAATGCACAGGTTTGGTAGGTTTCCCTAGGTGCCGGCTGAGCTAGAGGCCAAAATCTACAGGTAGGCACTTTGCAAAAAACACCTCTGTTTTCTTTCAAAAAATGGGATGTGTCCACGTTGTGTTTTGGGGCATTTCCTGTCGCGGGCGCTAGGCCTACCCACACAAGTGAGGTATCATTTTTATCAGGAGACTTGGGGGAACGCTGAGTGGAAGGAAATTTGTGCCTCCTCTCAGATTACAGAACTTTCTGTCACAGAAATGTGAGGAACATGTGTTTTTTTTAGCCAAATTTTGAGGTTTGCAAAGGATTTTGGGTAATAGAACCTGGCCAGAGCCCCACAAGTCACCCCATCTTGGGTTTCCCTAGGTCTCTAGTTTTCAAAAATGCACAGGTTTGGTAGGTTTTCCTAGGTGCCGGCTGAGCTAGAGGCCAAAATCTACAGGTAGGCACTTTGCAAAAAACAGCTCTGTTTTCTGTGAAGTGTCCACGTTGTGTTTTGGGGCATATCCTGTCGCGGGCGCTAGACCTACCCACACAAGTGAGGTGCCATTTTTATCGGGAGACTTGGGGGAACGCTGGGTGGAACGAAATTTGTGGCTCCCCTCAGATTCCAGAACTTTCTGTCACCGAAAAGTGAGGAAAATATGTTTTTTTAGCCAAATTCTGAGGTTTGCAAAGGATTCTGGGTAACAGAACCTGGTCAGAGCCCCACAAGTCACCCCATCCTGGGTTCCCCTAGGTCTCTAGTTTTCAAAAATGCCCAGGTTTGGTAGGTTTCCCTAGGTGCCGGCTGAGCTAGAAGCCAAAATCTACAGGTAGGCACTTTGCAAAAAATACCTATGTTTTCTTTCAAAAAATGGGATGTGTCCACGTTGTGTTTTGGGGCATTTCCTGTCGTGGGCGCTAGGCCTACCCACACAAGTGAGGTATCATTTTTATCGGGAGACTTGGGGGAACGCTGGGTGGAAAGAAATTCGTGGCTTCTCTCAGATTCCAGAACTTTCTGTCACAGAAATGTGAGGAACATGTGTTTTTTTAGCCAAATTTTGAGGTTTGCAAAGGATTCTGAGTAACAGAACCTGGTCAGAGCCCCACAAGTCACCCCATCTTGGATTCCCCTTGGTCTCTAGTTTTCAAAAATGCACAGGTTTGGTCGATTTCCCTAGGTGCCGGCTGAGCTATTGGCCAAAATCCACAGGTATGCACTATTTTCTATGAAAAAATTTGATGTGTCCACGTTGTGTTTTGGGGCGTTTCCTGTAGCGGGCGCTAGGCCTACCCTCACAAGTAAGGTATCATTTTTATCTGGAGAATTGGGGGAACGCTGGGTGGAAGGAAATTTGTGCCTCCTCTCAGATTCCAGAACTTTCTGTCACTGAAATGTGAGGAAAACATGTTTCTTTAGCCACATTTTGAGGTTTGCAAAGGATTCTGGGGAACAGAACCTGGTCAGAGCCCCACAAGTCACCCATTCTTCGATTCCCCTAGGTCTTTAGTTTTCAAAAATGCACAGGTTTGGTAGATTTCCCTAGGTGCCGGCTGAGCTATTGGCCAAAATCCACAGGTATGCACTGTTTTCTATGAAAAAATTTGATGTGTCCACGTTGTGTTTTGGGCCATTTCCTGTTGCGGGCGCTGGGCCTACCCACACAAGTGAGGTACCATTTTTATCGGGAGACGTGGGGGAACGCTGGGTGGAAGAAATTTGTGGCTCCTCTCAGATTCCAGAACTTTCTGTCACCATAATGTGAGGAAAATGTGTTTTTTAGCCAAATTTTGAGGTTTGCAAAGGATTCTGGGTAACAGAACCTGGTCAGAGCCCCACAAGTCACCCCATCTTGGATTCCCCATGGTCTCTAGTTTTAAAAAATGCACAGGTTTGGTAGGTTTCCCTAGGTGCCGGCTGAGCTAGAGGCCAAAATCTACAGGTGGGCACTTTGCAAAAAACACCTATGTTTTCTTTAAAAAAATGGGATGTGTCCACGTTGTGTTTTGGGGCGTTTCCTGTCGCGGGCGCTAGGCCTACCCACACAAGTGAGGTATCATTTTTATCGGGAGACTTGGGGGAACGCTGGGTGGAAAGAAATTTGTGGCTTCTCTTAGATTCCTGAACTTTCTGTCACCTAAATGTGAAGAAAATGTGTTTTTTTAGCCAAATTTTGAGGTTTCCAAGGATTCTGGGTAACAGAACCTGGTCAGAACTCCACAAGTCACCCCATCTTGAATTCCCCTAGGTCTCTAGTTTTCAATAATGCACAGGTTTGGTAGGTTTCCCCAGGTGCCGGCTGAGCTAGAGGCCACAATCTACAGGTAGGCACTTTGCAAAAAACAGCTCTGTTTTCTGTCAAAAAATGGGATGTGCCCACTTTGTGTTTTGGGACATTTCCTGTCGCGGGCGCTAGGACTACCCACACAAGTGAGGTATCATTTTTATCGGGAGACTTGGGGGAACGCTGAGTGGAAGGAAATTTGTGGCTCCTCTCAGATTCCAGAACTTTCTGTCACCGAAGTGTGAGGAACATGTGTTTTTTTCGCCAAATTTTGAGGTTTGCAAAGGATTCTGGGTAACAGAACCTGGTCAGAACCCCACAAGTCACCCTATCTTGGATTCCCCTAGGTCTCTAGTTTTAAAAAATGCACAGGTTTGGTAGGTTTCCCTAGGTCCCGGCTGAGCTAGAGGCCAAAATCTACAGGTAGGCACTTTGCAAAAAACACCTCTGTTTTCTTTAAAAAAATGGGATGTGTCCACGTTCTGTTTTGGGGCGTTTCCTGTCACGGGCGCTAGGCCTACCCACACAAGTGAGGTATCATTTTTATCGGGAGACTTGGGGGAACGCTGGGTGGAAGGAAATTTGTGCCTCCTCTCAGATTCCAGAACTTTCTGTCACAGAAATGTGAGGAATATGTGTTTTTTTAGCCAAATTTTGAGGTTTGCAAAGGATTCTGGGTAACAGAACCTGGTCAGAGCCCCACAAGTCACCCCATCTTGGATTCCCCTAGGTCTCTAGTTTTTAAAAATGCACAGGTTTGGTAGGTTTCCCTATGTGCTGGCTGAGCAAGAGGCCACAATCTACAGGTAGGCACTTTGCAAAAAACAGCTCTGTTTTCTGTCAAAAAATGGCATGTTGCCACTTTGTGTTTTGGGACATTTCCTGTCGCGGGCGCTAGGACTACCCACACACGTGAGGTATGATTTTTATCGGGAGACTTGGGGGAACGCTGGGTGGAAGGAAATTTGTGGCTCCTCTCAGATTCCAGAACTTTCTGTCACCGAAATGTGAGGAAAATGTGTTTTTTTAGCCAAATTTTGAGGTTTGCAAAGGATTCTGGGTAACACAAACCTGGTCGGAACCCCACAAGTCACCCCATCTTGGATTCCCCTAGGTCTCTAGTTTTTAAAAATGCACAGGTTTGGTAGGTTTCCCTATGTGCCGGCTGAGCTAGAGGCCACAATCTACAGGTAGGCACTTTGCAAAAAACACCTCTGTTTTCTTTCAAAAAATGGGATGTGTTCACGTTGTGTTTTGGGGCGTTTCCTGTCGCGGGCGCTAGGCCTACTCACACAAGTGAGGTATCATTTTTATCGGGAGAATTGGGGGAACACTGGGTGGAAGGAAATTTGTGCCTCTTCTCAGATTTCAGAACTTTCTGTCACAGAAATGTGAGGAACATGTGTTTTTTTAGCCAAATTTTGAGGTTTGCAAAGGATTCTGGGTAATAGGACCTGGTCAGAACCCCACAAGTCACCCCTTCTTGGATTCCCCTAGGTCTCTAGTTTTCAAAAATGCACAGGTTTGGTAGGTTTCCCTAGGTGCCGGCTGAGCTAGAGGCCAAAATCTACAGGTAGGCACTATGCAAAAAACAGCTCTGTTTTCTGTGAAGTGTCCACGTTGTGTTTTGGGGCATATGCTGTCGCGGGCGCTAGACCTACCCACACAAGTGAGGTACCATTTTTACCGGGAGACTAGGGGGAACGCTGAGTGGAAGGAAATTTGTGGCTCCCCTCAGATTCCAGAACTTTCTGTCACCGAAATGTGAGGAAAATATGTTTTTTTAGCCAAATTTTGAGGTTTGCAAAGGATTCTGGGTAACAGAACCTGGTCAGAGCCCCACACGTCACCCCATCTTGGATTCCACTAGGTTTCTAGTTTTTAAAAATGCACAGGTTTGGTAGGTTTCCCTAGGTGCCGGCTGAGCTAGAGGCCAAAATCTACAGGTAGGCACTTTGCAAAAAACACCTCTGTTTTCTTGAAAAAAATGGGATGTGTCCACGTTATGTTTTGGGGCGTTTCCTGTCACGGGCGCTAGGCCTACCCACACAAGTGAGGTATCATTTTTATCGGGAGACTTGGGGGAACGCTGGGTGGAAGGAAATTTGTGCCTCCTCTCAGACTCCAGAACTTTCTGTCACAGAAATGTGAGGAATATGTGTATTTTTAGCCAAATGTTGAGGTTTGCAAAGGATTCTGGGTAACAGAACCTGGTCAGAGCCCCACAAGTCACCCCATCTTGGATTCCGCTAGGTCTCTAGTTTTTAAAAATGCACAGGTTTGGTAGGTTTCCCTATGTGCCGGCTGAGCTAGAGGCCACAATCTACAGGTAGGCACTTTGCAAAAAACAGCTCTGTTTTCTGTCAAAAAATGGGATGTGGCCACTTTGTGTTTTGGGACATTTCCTGTTGCGGGCACTAGGACTACCCACACACGTGAGGTATGATTTTTATCGGGTGACTTGGGGGAACGCTGGGTGGAAGGAAATTTGTGGCTCCTCTCAGATTCCAGAACTTTCTGTCACCGAAATGTGAGGAAAATGTGTTTTTTTAGCCAAATTTTGAGGTTTGCAAAGGATTCTGGGTAACAGAACCTGGTCAGAACCCCACAAGTCACCCTATCTTGGATTCCCCTAGGTCTCTAGTTTTCAAAAATGCGCAGGAATGGTAGGTTTACCTAGGTGCCGGCTGAGCTAGAGGAAAAAATCTACAGGTAGGCACTTTGCAAAAAACACCTCTGTTTTCTTTCAAAAAATGGAATGTGTCCACGTTGTGTTTTGGGGCGTTTCCTGTCGCGGGCGCTAGGCCTACCCACACAAGTGAGGTATCACTTTTATCGGGAGAATTGGGGGAACGCTGGGTGGAAAGAATTTTGTGGCTCCCCTCAGATTCCAGAACTTTCTGTCACCGAAATGTGAGGAAAATATGTTTTTTTAGCCAAATTTTGAGGTTTGCAAAGGATTCTGGGTAACAAAACCTGGTCAGAGCCCCACAAGTCACCCCATCTTGAATTCCACCAGGTTTCTAGTTTTTAAAAATGCACAGGATTGGTAGGTTTCCCTAGGTGCCGGCTGAGCTAGAGGCTACAATCTACAGGTAGGCACTTTGCAAAAAACAGCTCTGTTTTCTGTCAAAAAATGGGATGTGCCCACTTTGTGTTTTGGGACATTTCCTGTCGCGGGCGCTAGGACTACCCACACAAGTGAGGTATCATTTTTATCAGGAGACTTGGGGGAATTCTGAGTGGAAGGAAATTTGTGGCTCCTCTCAGATTCCAGAACTTTCTGTCACCGAAATGTGAGGAAAATGTGTTTTTTTAGCCATATTTTGAGGTTTGCAAAGGATTCTGGGTAACAGAACCTGGTCAGACCCCACAATTCACCCTATCTTGGATTCCCCTAGGTCTCTTGTTTTAAAAAATGCACAGGTTTGGTAGGTTTCCCTAGGTGCCGGCTGAGCTAGAGGCCAAAATCTACAGGTAGGCACTTCGCAAAAAACACCTCTGTTTTCTTTAAAAAAAATGGGATGTGTCCACGTTATTTTTTGGGGCGTTTCCTGTCACGGGCGCTAGGCCTACCCACACAAGTGAGGTATCATTTTTATCGGGAGACTTGGGGGAACGCTGGGTGGAAGGAAATTTGTGCCTCCTCTCAGATTCCAGAACTTTCTGTCACAGAAATGTGAGGAACATGTGTTTTTTTAGCCAAATTTTGAGGTTTGCAAAGGATTCTGGGTAACAGAACCTGGTCAGAACCCCACAAGTCACCCTATCTTGGATTCCCCTAGGTCTCTAGTTTTCGAAAAATGCACAGGTTTGGTAGGTTTCCCTAGGTGCTGGCTGAGCTAGAGGCCAAAATCTACAGGTAGGCACTTTGCAAAAAACACCTCTGTTTTCTTTCAAAAAATGGAATGTGTCCACGTTGTGTTTTGGGGTGTTTCCTGTCGCGGGCGCTAAGCCTACCCACATAAGTGAGGTATAATTTTTATCAGGAGAATTGGGGGAACGCTGGGTGGAAGGAAATTTCTGCCTCCTCTCAGATTCCAGAACTTTCTTTCACAGAAATGTGAGGAACATGTGTTTTTTTAGCCAAATTTTGAGGTTTGCAAAGGATTCTGGGTAACAGAACCTGGTCAGAACCCCACAAGTCACCCTATCTTGGATTCCCCTAGGTCTCTAGTTTTCGAAAAATGCACAGGTTTGGTAGGTTTCCCTAGGTGCTGGCTGAGCTAGAGGCCAAAATCTACAGGTAGGCACTTTGCAAAAAACACCTCTGTTTTCTTTCAAAAAATGGAATGTGTCCACGTTGTGTTTTGGGGCGTTTCCTGTCGCGGGCGCTAGGCCTACCCACACAAGTGAGGTATAATTTTTATCAGGAGAATTGGGGGAACGCTGGGTGGAAGGAAATTTGTGCCTCCTCTCAGATTCCAGAACTTTCTGTCACAGAAATGTGAGGAACATGTGTTTTTTTAGCCAAATTTAGAGGTTTGCAAAGGATTCTGGGTAATAGGACCTGGTCAGAACCCCACATGTCACCCCATCTTGGATTCCCCTAGGTCTCTAGTTTTCAAAAATGCACAGGTTTGGTAGGTTTCCCTAGGTACCGGCTGAGCTATAGGCCAAAATCTACAGGTAGGCACTTTGCAAAAAACAGCTCTGTTTTCTGTGAAGTGTCCACGTTGTGTTTTGGGGCATATCCTGTCGCGGGCGCTAGACCTACCCACACAAGTGAGGTACCATTTTTATCGGGAGACTAGGGGGAACGCTGGGTGGAAGGAAATTTGTGGCTCCCCTCAGATTCCAGAACTTTCTGTCACCGAAATTTGAGGAAAATATGTTTTTTTAGCCAAATTTTGAGGTTTGCAAAGGATTCTGGGTAACAGAACCTGGTCAGAGCCCCACAAGTCACTCCATCTTGGATTCCACTAGGTTTCTAGTTTTTAAAAATGCACAGGTTTGGTTTATTTTCCCTAGGTGCCGGCTGAGCTAGAGGCCACAATCTACAGGTAGGCACTTTGCAAAAAACAGCTCTGTTTTCTGTCAAAAAATGGGATGTGCCCACTTTGTGTTTTGGGACATTTCCTGTTGCGGGCGCTAGGACTACCCACACAAGTGAGGTATCATTTTTATCGGGAGACTTGGGGGAACGCTGAGTGGAAGGAAATTTGTGGCTCCTCTCAGATTCCAGAACTTTCTGTCACCGAAATGTGAGGAAAATGTGTTTTTTTAGCCATATTTTGAGGTTTGCAAAGGATTCTGGGTAACAGAACCTGGTCAGAACCCCACAAGTCACCCTATCTTGGATTCCCCTAGGTCTCTAGTTTTAAAAAATGCACAGGTTTGGTAGGTTTCCCTAGGTGCCGGCTGAGCTAGAGGCCAAAATCTACAGGTAGGCACTTTGCAAAAAACACCTCTGTTTTCTTTCAAAAAATGGAATGTGTCCACGTTGTGTTTTGGGGCGTTTCCTGTCGCGGGCGCTAGGCCTACCCACACAAGTGAGGTATCATTTTTATCGGGAGAATTGGGGGAACGCTGGGTGGAAGGAATTTTGTGGCTCCCCTCAGATTCCAGAACTTTCTGTCACCGAAATGTGAGGAAAATATGTTTTTTTAGCCAAATTTTGAGGTTTGCAAAGGATTCTGGGTAACAGAACCTGGTCAGAGCCCCACAAGTCACCCCATCTTGAATTCCACTAGGTTTCTAGTTTTTAAAAATGCACAGGATTGGTAGGTTTCCCTAGGTGCCGGCTGAGCTAGAGGCCACAATCTACAGGTAGGCATTTTGCAAAAAACAGCTCTGTTTTCTGTCAAAAAATGGGATGTGCCCACTTTGTGTTTTGGGACATTTCCTGTTGCGGGCGCTAGGACTACCCACACAAGTGAGGTATCATTTTTATCAGGAGACTTGGGGGAACGCTGAGTGGAAGGAAATTTGTGGCTCCTCTCAGATTCCAGAACTTTCTGTCACCGAAATGTGAGGAAAATGTGTTTTTTTAGCCATATTTTGAGGTTTGCAAAGGATTCTGGGTAACAGAACCTGGTCAGAACCCCACAATTCACCCTATCTTGGATTCCCCTAGGTCTCTAGTTTTCAAAAATGCACAGGTTTGGTAGGTTTCCCTAGGTGCCGGCTGAGCTAGAGGCCAAAATCTACAGGTAGGCACTTTGCAAAAAACACCTCTGTTTTCTTTAAAAAAATGGGATGTGTCCACGTTATTTTTTTGGGCGTTTCCTGTCACGGGCGCTAGGCCTACCCACACAAGTGAGGTATCATTTTTATCAGGAGACTTGGGGGAACGCTGGGTGGAAGGAAATTTGTGCCTCCTCTCAGATTCTAGAACTTTCTGTCACAGAAATGTGAGGAACATGTGTTTTTTTAGCCAAATTTTGAGGTTTGCAAAGGATTCTGGGTAACAGAACCTGGTCAGAACCCCACAAGTCACCCTATCTTGGATTCCCCTAGGTCTCTAGTTTTCGAAAAATGCACAGGTTTGGTAGGTTTCCCTAGGTGCTGGCTGAGCTAGAGGCCAAAATCTACAGGTAGGCACTTTGCAAAAAACACCTCTGTTTTCTTTCAAAAAATGGAATGTGTCCACGTTGTGTTTTGGGGCGTTTCCTGTCGCGGGCGCTAGGCCTACCCACACAAGTGAGGTATAATTTTTATCAGGAGAATTGGGGGAACGCTGGGTGGAAGGAAATTTGTGCCTCCTCTCAGATTCCAGAACTTTCTGTCACAGAAATGTGAGGAACATGTGTTTTTTTAGCCAAATTTAGAGGTTTGCAAAGGATTCTGGGTAATAGGACCTGGTCAGAACCCCACATGTCACCCCATCTTGGATTCCCCTAGGTCTCTAGTTTTCAAAAATGCACAGGTTTGGTAGGTTTCCCTAGGTACCGGCTGAGCTATAGGCCAAAATCTACAGGTAGGCACTTTGCAAAAAACAGCTCTGTTTTCTGTGAAGTGTCCACGTTGTGTTTTGGGGCATATCCTGTCGCGGGCGCTAGACCTACCCACACAAGTGAGGTACCATTTTTATCGGGAGACTAGGGGGAACGCTGGGTGGTAGGAAATTTGTGGCTCCCCTCAGATTCCAGAACTTTCTGTCACCGAAATTTGAGGAAAATATGTTTTTTTAGCCAAATTTTGAGGTTTGCAAAGGATTCTGGGTAACAGAACCTGGTCAGAGCCCCACAAGTCACTCCATCTTGGATTCCACTAGGTTTCTAGTTTTTAAAAATGCACAGGTTTGGTTTATTTTCCCTAGGTGCCGGCTGAGCTAGAGGCCACAATCTACAGGTAGGCACTTTGCAAAAAACAGCTCTGTTTTCTGTCAAAAAATGGGATGTGCCCACTTTGTGTTTTGGGACATTTCCTGTTGCGGGCGCTAGGACTACCCACACAAGTGAGGTATCATTTTTATCGGGAGACTTGGGGGAACGCTGAGTGGAAGGAAATTTGTGGCTCCTCTCAGATTCCAGAACTTTCTGTCACCGAAATGTGAGGAAAATGTGTTTTTTTAGCCATATTTTGAGGTTTGCAAAGGATTCTGGGTAACAGAACCTGGTCAGAACCCCACAAGTCACCCTATCTTGGATTCCCCTAGGTCTCTAGTTTTAAAAAATGCACAGGTTTGGTAGGTTTCCCTAGGTGCCGGCTGAGCTAGAGGCCAAAATCTACAGGTAGGCACTTTGCAAAAAACACCTCTGTTTTCTTTCAAAAAATGGAATGTGTCCACGTTGTGTTTTGGGGCGTTTCCTGTCGCGGGCGCTAGGCCTACCCACACAAGTGAGGTATCATTTTTATCGGGAGAATTGGGGGAACGCTGGGTGGAAGGAATTTTGTGGCTCCCCTCAGATTCCCGAACTTTCTGTCACCGAAATGTGAGGAAAATATGTTTTTTTAGCCAAATTTTGAGGTTTGCAAAGGATTCTGGGTAACAGAACCTGGTCAGAGCCCCACAAGTCACCCCATCTTGAATTCCACTAGGTTTCTAGTTTTTAAAAATGCACAGGATTGGTAGGTTTCCCTAGGTGCCGGCTGAGCTAGAGGCCACAATCTACAGGTAGGCATTTTGCAAAAAACAGCTCTGTTTTCTGTCAAAAAATGGGATGTGCCCACTTTGTGTTTTGGGACATTTCCTGTTGCGGGCGCTAGGACTACCCACACAAGTGAGGTATCATTTTTATCAGGAGACTTGGGGGAACGCTGAGTGGAAGGAAATTTGTGGCTCCTCTCAGATTCCAGAACTTTCTGTCACCGAAATGTGAGGAAAATGTGTTTTTTTAGCCATATTTTGAGGTTTGCAAAGGATTCTGGGTAACAGAACCTGGTCAGAACCCCACAATTCACCCTATCTTGGATTCCCCTAGGTCTCTAGTTTTCAAAAATGCACAGGTTTGGTAGGTTTCCCTAGGTGCCGGCTGAGCTAGAGGCCAAAATCTACAGGTAGGCACTTTGCAAAAAACACCTCTGTTTTCTTTAAAAAAATGGGATGTGTCCACGTTATTTTTTTGGGCGTTTCCTGTCACGGGCGCTAGGCCTACCCACACAAGTGAGGTATCATTTTTATCAGGAGACTTGGGGGAACGCTGGGTGGAAGGAAATTTGTGCCTCCTCTCAGATTCTAGAACTTTCTGTCACAGAAATGTGAGGAACATGTGTTTTTTTAGCCAAATTTTGAGGTTTGCAAAGGATTCTGGGTAACAGAACCTGGTCAGAACCCCACAAGTCACCCTATCTTGGATTCCCCTAGGTCTCTAGTTTTCGAAAAATGCACAGGTTTGGTAGGTTTCCCTAGGTGCTGGCTGAGCTAGAGGCCAAAATCTACAGGTAGGCACTTTGCAAAAAACACCTCTGTTTTCTTTCAAAAAATGGAATGTGTCCACGTTGTGTTTTGGGGCGTTTCCTGTCGCGGGCGCTAGGCCTACCCACACAAGTGAGGTATAATTTTTATCAGGAGAATTGGGGGAACGCTGGGTGGAAGGAAATTTGTGCCTCCTCTCAGATTCCAGAACTTTCTGTCACAGAAATGTGAGGAACATGTGTTTTTTTAGCCAAATTTAGAGGTTTGCAAAGGATTCTGGGTAATAGGACCTGGTCAGAACCCCACATGTCACCCCATCTTGGATTCCCCTAGGTCTCTAGTTTTCAAAAATGCACAGGTTTGGTAGGTTTCCCTAGGTACCGGCTGAGCTATAGGCCAAAATCTACAGGTAGGCACTTTGCAAAAAACAGCTCTGTTTTCTGTGAAGTGTCCACGTTGTGTTTTGGGGCATATCCTGTCGCGGGCGCTAGACCTACCCACACAAGTGAGGTACCATTTTTATCGGGAGACTAGGGGGAACGCTGGGTGGAAGGAAATTTGTGGCTCCCCTCAGATTCCAGAACTTTCTGTCACCGAAATTTGAGGAAAATATGTTTTTTTAGCCAAATTTTGAGGTTTGCAAAGGATTCTGGGTAACAGAACCTGGTCAGAGCCCCACAAGTCACTCCATCTTGGATTCCACTAGGTTTCTAGTTTTTAAAAATGCACAGGTTTGGTTTATTTTCCCTAGGTGCCGGCTGAGCTAGAGGCCACAATCTACAGGTAGGCACTTTGCAAAAAACAGCTCTGTTTTCTGTCAAAAAATGGGATGTGCCCACTTTGTGTTTTGGGACATTTCCTGTTGCGGGCGCTAGGACTACCCACACAAGTGAGGTATCATTTTTATCGGGAGACTTGGGGGAACGCTGAGTGGAAGGAAATTTGTGGCTCCTCTCAGATTCCAGAACTTTCTGTCACCGAAATGTGAGGAAAATGTGTTTTTTTAGCCATATTTTGAGGTTTGCAAAGGATTCTGGGTAACAGAACCTGGTCAGAACCCCACAAGTCACCCTATCTTGGATTCCCCTAGGTCTCTAGTTTTAAAAAATGCACAGGTTTGGTAGGTTTCCCTAGGTGCCGGCTGAGCTAGAGGCCAAAATCTACAGGTAGGCACTTTGCAAAAAACACCTCTGTTTTCTTTAAAAAAATGGGATGTGTCCACGTTCTGTTTTGGGACGTTTCCTGTCACGGGCGCTAGGCCTACCCACACAAGTGAGGTATCATTTTTATCGGGAGACTTGGGGGAACGCTGGGTGGAAGGAAAGTTGTGCCTCCTCTCAGATTCCAGAACTTTCTGTCACAGAAATGTTAGGAACATGTGTTTTTTTAGCCAAATTTTGAGGTTTGCAAAGGATTCTGGGTAACAGAACCTGGTCAGAGCCCCACAAGTCACCCCATCTTGAATTCCACCAGGTTTCTAGTTTTTAAAAATGCACAGGATTGGTAGGTTTCCCTAGGTGCCGGCTGAGCTAGAGGCTACAATCTACAGGTAGGCACTTTGCAAAAAACAGCTCTGTTTTCTGTCAAAAAATGGGATGTGCCCACTTTGTGTTTTGGGACATTTCCTGTCGCGGGCGCTAGGACTACCCACACAAGTGAGGTATCATTTTTATCAGGAGACTTGGGGGAACGCTGAGTGGAAGGAAATTTGTGGCTCCTCTCAGATTCCAGAACTTTCTGTCACCGAAATGTGAGGAAAATGTTTTTTTTTAGCCATATTTTGAGGTTTGCAAAGGATTCTGGGTAACAGAACCTGGTCAGAACCCCACAATTCACCCTATCTTGGATTCCCCTAGGTCTCTAGTTTTCAAAAATGCACAGGTTTGGTAGGTTTCCCTAGGTGCCGGCTGAGCTAGAGGCCAAAATCTACAGGTAGGCACTTTGCAAAAAACACCTCTGTTTTCTTTAAAAAAATGGGATGTGTCCACGTTATTTTTTTGGGCGTTTCCTGTCACGGGCGCTAGGCCTACCCACACAAGTGAGGTATCATTTTTATCAGGAGACTTGGGGGAACGCTGGGTGGAAGGAAATTTGTGCCTCCTCTCAGATTCTAGAACTTTCTGTCACAGAAATGTGAGGAACATGTGTTTTTTTAGCCAAATTTTGAGGTTTGCAAAGGATTCTGGGTAACAGAACCTGGTCAGAACCCCACAAGTCACCCTATCTTGGATTCCCCTAGGTCTCTAGTTTTCGAAAAATGCACAGGTTTGGTAGGTTTCCCTAGGTGCTGGCTGAGCTAGAGGCCAAAATCTACAGGTAGGCACTTCACAAAAAACACCTCTGTTTTCTTTAAAAAAAATGGAATGTGTCCACGTTGTGTTTTGGGGCGTTTCCTGTCGCGGGCGCTAGGCCTACCCACACAAGTGAGGTATCATTTTTATCGGGAGACTTGGGGGAACGCTGGGTGGAAGGAAATTTGTGCCTCCTCTCAGATTCCAGAACTTTCTGTCACAGAAATGTGAGGAACATGTGTTTTTTTAGCCAAATTTTGAGGTTTGCAAAGGATTGTGGGTAACAGAACCTGGTCAGAACCCCACAAGTCACCCTATCTTGGATTCCCCTAGGTCTCTAGTTTTCGAAAAATGCACAGGTTTGGTAGGTTTCCCTAGGTGCTGGCTGAGCTAGAGGCCAAAATCTACAGGTAGGCACTTTGCAAAAAACACCTCTGTTTTCTTTCAAAAAATGGAATGTGTCCACGTTGTGTTTTGGGGTGTTTCCTGTCGCGGGCGCTAAGCCTACCCACATAAGTGAGGTATAATTTTTATCAGGAGAATTGGGGGAACGCTGGGTGGAAGGAAATTTCTGCCTCCTCTCAGATTCCAGAACTTTCTTTCACAGAAATGTGAGGAACATGTGTTTTTTTAGCCAAATTTTGAGGTTTGCAAAGGATTCTGGGTAATAGGACCTGGTCAGAACCCCACATGTCACCCCATCTTTGATTCCCCTAGGTCTCTAGTTTTCAAAAATGCACAGGTTTGGTATGTTTCCCTAGGTACCGGCTGAGCTAGAGGCCAAAATCTACAGGTAGGCACTTTGCAAAAAACAGCTCTGTTTTCTGTGAAGTGTCCACGTTGTGTTTTGGGGCATATCCTGTCGCGGGCGCTAGACCTACCCACACAAGTGAGGTACCATTTTTATCGGGAGACTAGGGGGAACGCTGGGTGGAAGGAAATTTGTGGCTCCCCTCAGATTCCAGAACTTTCTGTCACCGAAATTTGAGGAAAATATGTTTTTTTAGCCAAATTTTGAGGTTTGCCAAGGATTCTGGGTAACAGAACCTGGTCAGAGCCCCACAAGTCACCCCATCTTGGATTCCACTAGGTTTCTAGTTTTTAAAAATGCACAGGTTTGGTTTATTTTCCCTAGGTGCCGGCTGAGCTAGAGGCCACAATCTACAGGTAGGCACTTAGCAAAAAACAGCTCTGTTTTCTGTCAAAAAATGGGATGTGCCCACTTTGTGTTTTGGGACATTTCCTGTTGCGGGCGCTAGGACTACCCACACAAGTGAGGTATCATTTTTATCGGGAGACTTGGGGGAACGCTGAGTGGAAGGAAATTTGTGGCTCCTCTCAGATTCCAGAACTTTCTGTCACCGAAATGTGAGGAAAATGTGTTTTTTTAGCCAAATTTTGAGGTTTGCAAAGGATTCTTGATAACAGAACCTGGTCAGAACCCCACAAGTCACCCCATCTTGGATTCCCCTAGGTCTCTAGTTTTCAAAAATGCACAGGTTTGGTAGGTTTCCCTAGGTGCCGGCTGAGCTAGAGGCCAAAATCTACAGGTAGGCACTTTGCAAAAAACACCTCTGTTTTCTTTAAAAAAATGGGATGTGTCCACGTTCTGTTTTGGGGCGTTTCCTGTCACGGGCGCTAGGCCTACCCACAGAAGTGAGGTATCATTTTTATCGGGAGACTTGGGGGAACGCTGGGTGGAAGGAAAGTTGTGCCTCCTCTCAGATTCCAGAACTTTCTGTCACAGAAATGTTAGGAACATGTGTTTTTTTAGCCAAATTTTGAGGTTTGCAAAGGATTCTGGGTAACAGAACCTGGTCAGAGCCCCACAAGTCACCCCATCTTGGATTCCCCTAGGTCTCTAGTTTTTAAAAATGCACAGGTTTGGTAGGTTTCCCTATGTGCCGGCTGAGCTAGAGTCCACAATCTACAGGTAGGCACTTTGCAAAAAACAGCTTTGTTTTCTGTCAAAAAATGGGATGTGGCCTCTTTGTGTTTTGGGACATTTCGTGTCGCGGGCGCTAGGACTACCCACACACGTGAGGTATGATTTTTATCGGGAGACTTGGGGGAACGGTGGGTGGAAGGAAATTTGTGGCTCCTCTCAGATTCCAGAACTTTCTGTCACCGAAATGTGAGGAAAATGTGTTTTTTTAGCCAAATTTTGAGGTTTGCAAAGGATTCTGGGTAACAGAACCTGGTCAGAACCCCACAAGTCACCCCATCTTGGATTCCCCTAGGTCTCTAGTTTTTAAAAATGCACAGGTTTGGTAGGTTTACCTATGTGCCGGCTGAGCTAGAGGCCACAATCTACAGGTAGGCACTTTGCAAAAAACAGCTTTGTTTTCTGTCAAAAAATGGGATGTGGCCACTTTGTGTTTTGGGACATTTCGTGTCGCGGGCGCTAGGACTACCCACACACGTGAGGTATGATTTTTATCGGGAGACTTGGGGGAACGCTGGGTGGAAGGAAATTTGTGGCTCCTCTCAGATTCCAGAACTTTCTGTCACCGAAATGTGAGGGAAATTTGTTTTTTTAGCCAAATTATGAGGTTTGCAAAGGATTCTGGGTAACAGAACCTGGTCAGAACCCCACAAGTCACCCCATCTTGGATTCCCCTAGGTCTCTAGTTTTTAAAAATGCACAGGTTTGGTAGGTTTCCCTATGTGCCGGCTGAGCTAGGGACCACAATCTACAGGTAGGCACTTTGCAAAAAACACCTCTGTTTTCTTTAAAAAAATGGGATGTGTTCACGTTGTGTTTTGGGGCGTTTCCTGTCGCGGGCGCTAGGCCTACTCACACAAGTGAGGTATCATTTTTATCGGGAGAATTGGGGGAACGCTGGGTGGAAGGAAATTTGTGCCTCCTCTCAGATTCCAGAACTTTCTGTCACAGAAATGTGAGGAACATGTGTTTTTTTAGCCACATTTTGAGGTTTGCAAAGGATTCTGGGTAACAGAACCTGGTCAGAGCCCCACAAGTCACCCCATCTTGGATTCCCCTAGGTCTCTAGTTTTTACAAATGTTCAGGTTTGGTAGGTTTCCCTAGGTGCCGGCTGAGCTAGAGGCCACAATCTACAGGTAGGCACTTTGCAAAAAACAGCTCTGTTTTCTGTCAAAAAATGGCATGTGGCCACTTTGTGTTTTGGGACATTTCCTGTTGCGGGCGCTAGGACTACCCACACACGTGAGGTATGATTTTTATCGGGAGACTTGGGGGAACGCTGGGTGGAAGGAAATTTGTGGCTCCTCTCAGATTCCAGAACTTTCTGTCACCGAAATGTGAGGAAAATGTGTTTTTTTAGCCAAATTTTGAGGTTTGCAAAGGATTCTGGGTAACAGAACCTGGTCAGAACCCCACAAGTCACCCCATCTTGGATTCCCCTAGGTCTCTAGTTTTTAAAAATGCACAGGTTTGGTAGGTTTCCCTATGTGCCGGCTGAGCTATAGGCCACAATCTACAGGTAGGCACTTTGCAAAAAACACCTCTGTTTTCTTTCAAAAAATGGAATGTGTCCACGTTGTGTTTTGGGGCGTTTCCTGTCGCGGGCGCTAGGCCTACCCACACAAGTGAGGTATCATTTTTATCGGGAGAATTGGGGGAACGCTGGGTGGAAGGAATTTTGTGGCTCCCCTCAGATTCCAGAACTTTCTGTCACCGAAATGTGAGGAAAATATGTTTTTTTAGCCAAATTTTGAGGTTTGCAAAGGATTCTGGGTAACAGAACCTGGTCAGAGCCCCACAAGTCACCCCATCTTGAATTCCACTAGGTTTCTAGTTTTTAAAAATGCACAGGATTGGTAGGTTTCCCTAGGTGCCGGCTGAGCTAGAGGCCACAATCTACAGGTAGGCATTTTGCAAAAAACAGCTCTGTTTTCTGTCAAAAAATGGGATGTGCCCACTTTGTGTTTTGGGACATTTCCTGTTGCGGGCGCTAGGACTACCCACACAAGTGAGGTATCATTTTTATCAGGAGACTTGGGGGAACGCTGAGTGGAAGGAAATTTGTGGCTCCTCTCAGATTCCAGAACTTTCTGTCACCGAAATGTGAGGAAAATGTGTTTTTTTAGCCATATTTTGAGGTTTGCAAAGGATTCTGGGTAACAGAACCTGGTCAGAACCCCACAATTCACCCTATCTTGGATTCCCCTAGGTCTTTAGTTTTCAAAAATGCACAGGTTTGGTAGGTTTCCCTAGGTGCCGGCTGAGCTAGAGGCCAAAATCTACAGGTAGGCACTTTGCAAAAAACACCTCTGTTTTCTTTAAAAAAATGGGATGTGTCCACGTTATTTTTTTGGGCGTTTCCTGTCACGGGCGCTAGGCCTACCCACACAAGTGAGGTATCATTTTTATCAGGAGACTTGGGGGAACGCTGGGTGGAAGGAAATTTGTGCCTCCTCTCAGATTCTAGAACTTTCTGTCACAGAAATGTGAGGAACATGTGTTTTTTTAGCCAAATTTTGAGGTTTGCAAAGGATTCTGGGTAACAGAACCTGGTCAGAACCCCACAAGTCACCCTATCTTGGATTCCCCTAGGTCTCTAGTTTTCGAAAAATGCACAGGTTTGGTAGGTTTCCCTAGGTGCTGGCTGAGCTAGAGGCCAAAATCTACAGGTAGGCACTTTGCAAAAAACACCTCTGTTTTCTTTCAAAAAATGGAATGTGTCCACGTTGTGTTTTGGGGCGTTTCCTGTCGCGGGCGCTAGGCCTACCCACACAAGTGAGGTATAATTTTTATCAGGAGAATTGGGGGAACGCTGGGTGGAAGGAAATTTGTGCCTCCTCTCAGATTCCAGAACTTTCTGTCACAGAAATGTGAGGAACATGTGTTTTTTTAGCCAAATTTTGAGGTTTGCAAAGGATTCTGGGTAATAGGACCTGGTCAGAACCCCACATGTCACCCCATCTTGGATTCCCCTAGGTCTCTAGTTTTCAAAAATGCACAGGTTTGGTAGGTTTCCCTAGGTACCGGCTGAGCTATAGGCCAAAATCTACAGGTAGGCACTTTGCAAAAAACAGCTCTGTTTTCTGTGAAGTGTCCACGTTGTGTTTTGGGGCATATCCTGTCGCGGGCGCTAGACCTACCCACACAAGTGAGGTACCATTTTTATCGGGAGACTAGGGGGAACGCTGGGTGGAAGGAAATTTGTGGCTCCCCTCAGATTCCAGAACTTTCTGTCACCGAAATTTGAGGAAAATATGTTTTTTTAGCCAAATTTTGAGGTTTGCAAAGGATTCTGGGTAACAGAACCTGGTCAGAGCCCCACAAGTCACTCCATCTTGGATTCCACTAGGTTTCTAGTTTTTAAAAATGCACAGGTTTGGTTTATTTTCCCTAGGTGCCGGCTGAGCTAGAGGCCACAATCTACAGGTAGGCACTTTGCAAAAAACAGCTCTGTTTTCTGTCAAAAAATGGGATGTGCCCACTTTGTGTTTTGGGACATTTCCTGTTGCGGGCGCTAGGACTACCCACACAAGTGAGGTATCATTTTTATCGGGAGACTTGGGGGAACGCTGAGTGGAAGGAAATTTGTGGCTCCTCTCAGATTCCAGAACGTTCTGTCACCGAAATGTGAGGAAAATGTGTTTTTTTAGCCATATTTTGAGGTTTGCAAAGGATTCTGGGTAACAGAACCTGGTCAGAACCCCACAAGTCACCCTATCTTGGATTCCCCTAGGTCTCTAGTTTTAAAAAATGCACAGGTTTGGTAGGTTTCCCTAGGTGCCGGCTGAGCTAGAGGCCAAAATCTACAGGTAGGCACTTTGCAAAAAACACCTCTGTTTTCTTTAAAAAAATGGGATGTGTCCACGTTCTGTTTTGGGACGTTTCC
Source organism: Pleurodeles waltl (assembly GCF_031143425.1). NCBI lineage: Eukaryota > Metazoa > Chordata > Amphibia > Caudata > Salamandridae > Pleurodeles > Pleurodeles waltl. The sequence continues at coordinate 1,221,423,646 of NC_090444.1, forward strand.
TGTCACGGGCGCTAGGCCTACCCACACAAGTGAGGTATCATTTTTATCGGGAGACTTGGGGGAACGCTGGGTGGAAGGAAAGTTGTGCCTCCTCTCAGATTCCAGAACTTTCTGTCACAGAAATGTTAGGAACATGTGTTTTTTTAGCCAAATTTTGAGGTTTGCAAAGGATTCTGGGTAACAGAACCTGGTCAGAGCCCCACATGTCACCCCATCTTGGATTCCCCTAGGTCTCTAGTGTTTAAAAATGCACAGGTTTGGTAGGTTTCCCTATGTGCCGGCTGAGCTAGAGGCCACAATCTACAGGTAGGCACTTTGCAAAAAACAGCTTTGTTTTCTGTCAAAAAATGGGATGTGGCCACTTTGTGTTTTGGGACATTTCGTGTCGCGGGCGCTAGGACTACCCACACACGTGAGGTATGATTTTTATCGGGAGACTTGGGGGAACGCTGGGTGGAAGGAAATTTGTGGCTCCTCTCAGATTCCAGAACTTTCTGTCACCGAAATGTGAGGAAAATGTGTTTTTTTAGCCAAATTTTGAGGTTTGCAAAGGATTCTGGGTAACAGAACCTGGTCAGAACCCCACAAGTCACCCCATCTTGGATTCCCCTAGGTCTCTAGTTTTTAAAAATGCACAGGTTTGGTAGGTTTACCTATGTGCCGGCTGAGCTAGAGGCCACAATCTACAGGTAGGCACTTTGCAAAAAACAGCTTTGTTTTCTGTCAAAAAATGGGATGTGGCCACTTTGTGTTTTGGGACATTTCGTGTCGCGGGCGCTAGGACTACCCACACACGTGAGGTATGATTTTTATCGGGAGACTTGGGGGAACGCTGGGTGGAAGGAAATTTGTGGCTCCTCTCAGATTCCAGAACTTTCTGTCACCGAAATGTGAGGGAAATTTGTTTTTTTAGCCAAATTATGAGGTTTGCAAAGGATTCTGGGTAACAGAACCTGGTCAGAACCCCACAAGTCACCCTATCTTGGATTCCCCTAGGTCTCTAGTTTTTAAAAATGCACAGGTTTGGTAGGTTTCCCTATGTGCCGGCTGAGCTAGAGACCACAATCTACAGGTAGGCACTTTGCAAAAAACACCTCTGTTTTCTTTAAAAAAATGGGATGTGTTCACGTTGTGTTTTGGGGCGTTTCCTGTCGCGGGCGCTAGGCCTACTCACACAAGTGAGGTATCATTTTTATCGGGAGAATTGGGGGGAACGCTGGGTGGAAGGAAATTTGTGCCTCCTCTCAGATTCCAGAACTTTCTGTCACAGAAATGTGAGGAACATGTGTTTTTTTAGCCACATTTTGAGGTTTGCAAAGGATTCTGGGTAACAGAACCTGGTCAGAGCCCCACAAGTCACCCCATCTTGGATTCCCCTAGGTCTCTAGTTTTTACAAATGTTCAGGTTTGGTAGGTTTCCCTAGGTGCCGGCTGAGCTAGAGGCCACAATCTACAGGTAGGCACTTTGCAAAAAACAGCTCTGTTTTCTGTCAAAAAATGGCATGTGGCCACTTTGTGTTTTGGGACATTTCCTGTCGCGGGCGCTAGGACTACCCACACACGTGAGGTATGATTTTTATCGGGAGACTTGGGGGAACGCTGGGTGGAAGGAAATTTGTGGCTCCTCTCAGATTCCAGAACTTTCTGTCACCGAAATGTGAGGAAAATGTGTTTTTTTAGCCAAATTTTGAGGTTTGCAAAGGATTCTGGGTAACAGAACCTGGTCAGAACCCCACAAGTCACCCCATCTTGGATTCCCCTAGGTCTCTAGTTTTTAAAAATGCACAGGTTTGGTAGGTTTCCCTATGTGCCGGCTGAGCTAGTGGCCACAATCTACAGGTAGGCACTTTGCAAAAAACAGCTTTGTTTTCTGTCAAAAAATGGGATGTGGCCACTTTGTGTTTTGGGACATTTCGTGTCGCGGGCGCTAGGACTACCCACACACGTGAGGTATGATTTTTATCGGGAGACTTGGGGGAACGCTGGGTGGAAGGAAATTTGTGGCTCCTCTCAGATTCCAGAACTTTCTGTCACCGAAATGTGAGGAAAATGTGTTTTTTTAGCCAAATTTTGAGGTTTGCAAAGGATTCTGGGTAACAGAACCTGGTCAGAACCCCACAAGTCACCCCATCTTGGATTCCCCTAGGTCTCTAGTTTTTAAAAATGCACAGGTTTGGTAGGTTTCCCTATGTGCCGGCTGAGCTAGAGACCACAATCTACAGGTAGGCACTTTGCAAAAAACACCTCTGTTTTCTTTCAAAAAATGGGATGTGTTCACGTTGTGTTTTGGGGCGTTTCCTGTCGCGGGCGCTAGGCCTACTCACACAAGTGAGGTATCATTTTTATCGGGAGAATTGGGGGAACGCTGGGTGGAAGGAAATTTGTGCCTCCTCTCAGATTCCAGAACTTTCTGTCACAGAAATGTGAGGAACATGTGTTTTTTTAGCCAAATTTTGAGGTTTGCAAAGGATTCTGGGTAACAGAACCTGGTCAGAGCCCCACAAGTCACCCCATCTTGGATTCCCGTAGGTCTCTAGTTTTTAAAAATGCACAGGTTTGGTAGGTTTCCCTATGTGCCGGCTGAGCTAGAGGCCACAATCTACAGGTAGGCACTTTGCAAAAAACAGCTCTGTTTTCTGTCAAAAAATGGCATGTGGCCACTTTGTGTTTTGGGACATTTCCTGTCGCGGGCGCTAGGACTACCCACACACGTGAGGTATGATTTTTATCGGGAGACTTGGGGGAACGCTGGGTGGAAGGAAATTTGTGGTTCCTCTCAGATTCCAGAACTTTCTGTCACCGAAATGTGAGGAAAATGTGTTTTTTTAGCCAAATTTTGAGGTTTGCAAAGGATTCTGGGTAACAGAACCTGGTCAGAACCCCACAAGTCACCCCATCTTGGATTCCCCTAGGTCTCTAGTTTTTAAAAATGCACAGGTTTGGTAGGTTTCCCTGTGTGCCGGCTGAGCTAGAGGCCAGAATCTACAGGTAGGCACTTTGCAAAAAACAGCTCTGTTTTCTGTCAAAAAATGGGATGTGCCCACTTTATGTTTTGGGACATTTCCTGTCGCGGGCGCTAGGACTACCCACACAAGTGAGATATCATTTTTATCGGGAGACTTGGGGGAACGCTGAGTGGAAGGAAATTTGTGGCTCCTCTCAGATTCCAGAACTTTCTGTCACCGAAGTGTGAGGAACATGTGTTTTTTTCGCCAAATTTTGAGGTTTGCAAAGGATTCTGGGTAACAGAACCTGGTCAGAACCCCACAAGTCACCCCTTCTTGGATTCCCCTAGGTCTCTAGTTTTCAAAAATGCACAGGTTTGGTAGGTTTCCCTAGGTGCCGGCTGAGCTAGAGGCCAAAATCTACAGGTAGGCACTTTGCAAAAAACAGCTCTGTTTTCTGTGAAGTGTCCACGTTGTGTTTTGGGGCATATCCTGTCGCGGGCGCTAGACCTACCCACACAAGTGAGGTACCATTTTTACCGGGAGACTAGGGGGAACACTGGGTGGAAGGAAATTTGTGGCTCCCCTCAGATTCCAGAACTTTCTGTCACCGAAATGTGAGGAAAATATGTTTTTTTAGCCAAATTTTGAGGTTTGCAAAGGATTCTGGTTAACAGAACCTGGTCAGAGCCCCACACGTCACCCCATCTTGGATTCCACTAGGTTTCTAGTTTTTAAAAATGCACAGGTTTGGTAGGTTTCCCTAGGTGCCGGCTGAGCTAGAGGCCACAATCTACAGGTAGGCACTTTGCAAAAAACAGCTCTGTTTTCTGTCAAAAAATGGGATGTGCCCACTTTGTGTTTTGGGACATTTCCTGTCGCGGGCGCTAGGACTACCCACACAAGTGAGGTATCATTTTTATCGGGAGACTTGGGGGAACGCTGAGTGGAAGGAAATTTGTGGCTCCTCTCAGATTCCAGAACTTTCTGTCACCGAAGTGTGAGGAACATGTATTTTTTTCGCCAAATTTTGAGGTTTGCAAAGGATTCTGGGTAACAGAACCTGGTCAGAACCCCACAAGTCACTCTATCTTGGATTCCCCTAGGTCTCTAGTTTTAAAAAATGCACAGGTTTGGTAGGTTTCCCTAGGTCCCGGCTGAGCTAGAGGCCAAAATCTACAGGTAGGCACTTTGCAAAAAACAGCTCTGTTTTCTTTAAAAAAATGGGATGTGTCCACGTTATTTTTTGGGGCGTTTCCTGTCACGGGCGCTAGGCCTACCCACACAAGTGAGGTATCATTTTTATCGGGAGACTTGGGGGAACGCTGGGTGGAAGGAAATTTGTGCCTCCTCTCAGATTCCAGAACTTTCTGTCACAGAAATGTGAGGAACATGTGTTTTTTTAGCCAAATTTTGAGGTTTGCAAAGGATTCTGGGTAACAGAACCTGGTCAGAACCCCACAAGTCACCCTATCTTGGATTCCCCTAGGTCTCTAGTTTTCGAAAAATGCACAGGTTTGGTAGGTTTCCCTAGGTGCTGGCTGAGCTAGAGGCCAAAATCTACAGGTAGGCACTTTGCAAAAAACACCTCTGTTTTCTTTCAAAAAATGGAATGTGTCCACGTTGTGTTTTGGGGCGTTTCCTGTCGCGGGCGCTAGGCCTACCCACACAAGTGAGGTATAATTATTATCAGGAGAATTGGGGGAACGCTGGGTGGAAGGAAATTTGTGCCTCCTCTCAGATTCCAGAACTTTCTGTCACAGAAATGTGAGGAACATGTGTTTTTTTAGCCAAATTTTGAGGTTTGCAAAGGATTCTGGGTAATAGGACCTGGTCAGAACCCCACATGTCACCCCATCTTGGATTCCCCTAGGTCTCTAGTTTTCAAAAATGCACAGGTTTAGTAGGTTTCCCTAGGTACCGGCTGAGCTAGAGGCCAAAATCTACAGGTAGGCACTTTGCAAAAAACAGCTCTGTTTTCTGTGAAGTGTCCACGTTGTGTTTTGGGGCGTTTCCTGTCGAGGGCGCTAGGCCTACCCACACAAGTGAGGTACCATTTTTATCGGGAGACTAGGGGGAACGCTGGGTGGAAGGAAATTTGTGGCTCCCCTCAGATTCCAGAAATTTCTGTCACCGAAATTTGAGGAAAATATGTTTTTTTAGCCAAATTTTGAGGTTTGCAAAGGATTCTGGGTAACAGAACCTGGTCAGAGCCCCACAAGTCACCCCATCTTGGATTCCCCTAGGTTTCTAGTTTTTAAAAATGCACAGGTTTGGTTTATTTTCCCTAGGTGCCGGCTGAGCTAGAGGCCACAATCTACAGGTAGGCACTTTGCAAAAAACAGCTCTGTTTTCTGTCAAAAAATGGGATGTGCCCACTTTGTGTTTTGGGACATTTCCTGTTGCGGGCGCTAGGACTACCCACACAAGTGAGGTATCATTTTTATCGGGAGACTTGGGGGAACGCTGAGTGGAAGGAAATTTGTGTCTCCTCTCAGATTCCAGAACTTTCTGTCACCGAAATGTGAGGAAAATGTGTTTTTTTCGCCAAATTTTGAGGTTTGCAAAGGATTCTGGGTAACAGAACCTGGTCAGAACCCCACAAGTCACCCTATCTTTGATTCCCCTAGGTCTCTAGTTTTCAAAACTGCACAGGTTTGGTAGGTTTCCCTAGGTGCCGGCTGAGCTAGAGGCCAAAATCTACAGGTAGGCACTTTGCAAAAAACACCTCTGTTTTCATTTAAAAAATGGGATGTGTCCACGTTCTTTTTTGGGGCGTTTCCTGTCACGGGCGCTAGGCCTACCCACACAAGTGAGGTATCATTTTTATCGGGAGACTTGGGGGAACGCTGGGTGGAAGGAAATTTGTGCCTCCTCTCAGATTCCAGAACTTTCTGTCACAGAAATGTGAGGAACATGTGTTTTTTTAGCCAAATTTTGAGGTTTGCAAAGGATTCTGGGTAACAGAACCTGGTCAGAACCCCACAAGTCACCCTATCTTGGATTCCCCTAGGTCTCTAGTTTTCGAAAAATGCACAGGTTTGGTAGGTTTCCCTAGGTGCTGGCTGAGCTAGAGGCCAAAATCTACAGGTAGGCACTTTGCAAAAAACACCTCTGTTTTCTTTCAAAAAATGGAATGTGTCCACGTTGTGTTTTGGGGCATTTCCTGTCGCGGGCGCTAGGCCTACCCACACAAGTGAGGTATAATTATTATCAGGAGAATTGGGGGAACGCTGGGTGGAAGGAAATTTGTGCCTCCTCTCAGATTCCAGAACTTTCTGTCACAGAAATGTGAGGAACATGTGTTTTTTTAGCCAAATTTTGAGGTTTGCAAAGGATTCTGGGTAATAGGACCTGGTCAGAACCCCACATGTCACCCCATCTTGGATTCCCCTAGGTCTCTAGTTTTCAAAAATGCACAGGTTTAGTAGGTTTCCCTAGGTACCGGCTGAGCTAGAGGCCAAAATCTACAGGTAGGCACTTTGCAAAAAACAGCTCTGTTTTCTGTGAAGTGTCCACGTTGTGTTTTGGGGCGTTTCCTGTCGAGGGCGCTAGGCCTACCCACACAAGTGAGGTACCATTTTCATCGGGAGACTAGGGGGAACGCTGGGTGGAAGGAAATTTGTGGCTCCCCTCAGATTCCAGAAATTTCTGTCACCGAAATTTGAGGAAAATATGTTTTTTTAGCCAAATTTTGAGGTTTGCAAAGGATTCTGGGTAACAGAACCTGGTCAGAGCCCCACAAGTCACCCCATCTTGGATTCCCCTAGGTTTCTAGTTTTTAAAAATGCACAGGTTTGGTTTATTTTCCCTAGGTGCCGGCTGAGCTAGAGGCCACAATCTACAGGTAGGCACTTTGCAAAAAACAGCTCTGTTTTCTGTCAAAAAATGGGATGTGCCCACTTTGTGTTTTGGGACATTTCCTGTTGCGGGCGCTAGGACTACCCACACAAGTGAGGTATCATTTTTATCGGGAGACTTGGGGGAACGCTGAGTGGAAGGAAATTTGTGTCTCCTCTCAGATTCCAGAACTTTCTGTCACCGAAATGTGAGGAAAATGTGTTTTTTTCGCCAAATTTTGAGGTTTGCAAAGGATTCTGGGTAACAGAACCTGGTCAGAACCCCACAAGTCACCCTATCTTTGATTCCCCTAGGTCTCTAGTTTTCAAAACTGCACAGGTTTGGTAGGTTTCCCTAGGTGCCGGCTGAGCTAGAGGCCAAAATCTACAGGTAGGCACTTTGCAAAAAACACCTCTGTTTTCATTTAAAAAATGGGATGTGTCCACGTTCTTTTTTGGGGCGTTTCCTGTCACGGGCGCTAGGCCTACCCACACAAGTGAGGTATCATTTTTATCGGGAGACTTGGGGGAACGCTGGGTGGAAGGAAATTTGTGCCTCCTCTCAGATTCCAGAACTTTCTGTCACAGAAATGTGAGGAACATGTGTTTTTTTAGCCAAATTTTGAGGTTTGCAAAGGATTCTGGGTAACAGAACCTGGTCAGAACCCCACAAGTCACCCTATCTTGGATTCCCCTAGGTCTCTAGTTTTCGAAAAATGCACAGGTTTGGTAGGTTTCCCTAGGTGCTGGCTGAGCTAGAGGCCAAAATCTACAGGTAGGCACTTTGCAAAAAACACCTCTGTTTTCTTTCAAAAAATGGAATGTGTCCACGTTGTGTTTTGGGGCATTTCCTGTCGCGGGCGCTAGGCCTACCCACACAAGTGAGGTATAATTATTATCAGGAGAATTGGGGGAACGCTGGGTGGAAGGAAATTTGTGCCTCCTCTCAGATTCCAGAACTTTCTGTCACAGAAATGTGAGGAACATGTGTTTTTTTAGCCAAATTTTGAGGTTTGCAAAGGATTCTGGGTAATAGGACCTGGTCAGAACCCCACATGTCACCCCATCTTGGATTCCCCTAGTTCTCTAGTTTTCAAAAATGCACAGGTTTAGTAGGTTTCCCTAGGTACCGGCTGAGCTAGAGGCCAAAATCTACAGGTAGGCACTTTGCAAAAAACAGCTCTGTTTTCTGTGAAGTGTCCACGTTGTGTTTTGGGGCGTTTCCTGTCGAGGGCGCTAGGCCTACCCACACAAGTGAGGTACCATTTTTATCGGGAGACTAGGGGGAACGCTGGGTGGAAGGAAATTTGTGGCTCCCCTCAGATTCCAGAAATTTCTGTCACCGAAATTTGAGGAAAATATGTTTTTTTAGCCAAATTTTGAGGTTTGCAAAGGATTCTGGGTAACAGAACCTGGTCAGAGCCCCACAAGTCACCCCATCTTGGATTCCCCTAGGTTTCTAGTTTTTAAAAATGCACAGGTTTGGTTTATTTTCCCTAGGTGCCGGCTGAGCTAGAGGCCACAATCTACAGGTAGGCACTTTGCAAAAAACAGCTCTGTTTTCTGTCAAAAAATGGGATGTGCCCACTTTGTGTTTTGGGACATTTCCTGTTGCGGGCGCTAGGACTACCCACACAAGTGAGGTATCATTTTTATCGGGAGACTTGGGGGAACGCTGGGTGGAAGGAAAGTTGTGCCTCCTCTCAGATTCCAGAACTTTCTGTCACAGAAATGTTAGGAACATGTGTTTTTTTAGCCAAATTTTGAGGTTTGCAAAGGATTCTGGGTAACAGAACCTGGTCAGAGCCCCACAAGTCACCCCATCTTGGATTCCCCTAGGTCTCTAGTTTTTAAAAATGCACAGGTTTGGTAGGTTTCCCTATGTGCCGGCTGAGCTAGAGGCAACAATCTACAGGTAGGCACTTTGCAAAAAACAGCTTTGTTTTCTGTCAAAAAATGGGATGTGGCCACTTTGTGTTTTGGGACATTTCGTGTCGCGGGCGCTAGGACTACCCACACACGTGAGGTATGATTTTTATCGGGAGACTTGGGGGAACACTGGGTGGAAGTAAATTTGTGGCTCCTCTCAGATTCCAGAACTTTCTGTCACCGAAATGTGAGGAAAATGTGTTTTTTTAGCCAAATTTTGAGGTTTGCAAAGGATTCTCGGTAACAGAACCTGGTCAGAACCCCACAAGTCACCCCATCTTGGATTCCCCTAGGTCTCTAGTTTTTAAAAATGCACAGGTTTGGTAGGTTTCCCTATGTGCCGGCTGAGCTAGAGGCCACAATCTACAGGTAGGCACTTTGCAAAAAACAGCTTTGTTTTCTGTCAAAAAATGGGATGTGGCCACTTTGTGTTTTGGGACATTTCGTGTCACGGGCGCTAGGACTACCCACACACGTGAGGTATGATTTTTATCGGGAGACTTGGGGGAACGCTGGGTGGAAGGAAAGTTGTGCCTCCTCTCAGATTCCAGAACTTTCTGTCACAGAAATGTTAGGAACATGTGTTTTTTTAGCCAAATTTTGAGGTTTGCAAAGGATTCTGGGTAACAGAACCTGGTCAGAGCCCCACAAGTCACCCCATCTTGGATTCCCCTAGGTCTCTAGTTTTTAAAAATGCACAGGTTTGGTAGGTTTCCCTATGTGCCGGCTGAGCTAGAGGCAACAATCTACAGGTAGGCACTTTGCAAAAAACAGCTTTGTTTTCTGTCAAAAAATGGGATGTGGCCACTTTGTGTTTTGGGACATTTCGTGTCGCGGGCGCTAGGACTACCCACACACGTGAGGTATGATTTTTATCGGGAGACTTGGGGGAACACTGGGTGGAAGTAAATTTGTGGCTCCTCTCAGATTCCAGAACTTTCTGTCACCGAAATGTGAGGAAAATGTGTTTTTTTAGCCAAATTTTGAGGTTTGCAAAGGATTCTCGGTAACAGAACCTGGTCAGAACCCCACAAGTCACCCCATCTTGGATTCCCCTAGGTCTCTAGTTTTTAAAAATGCACAGGTTTGGTAGGTTTCCCTATGTGCCGGCTGAGCTAGAGGCCACAATCTACAGGTAGGCACTTTGCAAAAAACAGCTTTGTTTTCTGTCAAAAAATGGGATGTGGCCACTTTGTGTTTTGGGACATTTCGTGTCACGGGCGCTAGGACTACCCACACACGTGAGGTATGATTTTTATCGGGAGACTTGGGGGAACGCTGGGTGGAAGGAAATTTGTGGCTCCTCTCAGATTCCAGAACTTTCTGTCACCGAAATGTGAGGAAAATTTGTTTTTTTAGCCAAATTTTGAGGTTTGCAAAGGATTCTGGGTAACAGAACCTGGTCAGAACCCCACAAGTCACCCCATCTTGGATTCCCCTAGGTCTCTAGTTTTTAAAAATGCACAGGTTTGGTAGGTTTCCCTATGTGCCGGCTGAGCTAGAGACCACAATCTACAGGTAGGCACTTTGCAAAAAACACCTCTGTTTTCTTTCAAAAAATGGGATGTGTTCACGTTGTGTTTTGGGGCGTTTCCTGTCGTAGGCGCTAGGCCTACTCACACAAGTGAGGTATCATTTTTATCAGGAGAATTGGGGGAACGCTGGGTGGAAGGAAATTTGTGCCTCCTCTCAGATTCCAGAACTTTCTGTCACAGAAATGTGAGGAACATGTGTTTTTTTAGCCAAATTTTGAGGTTTGCAAAGGATTCTGGGTAACAGAACCTGGTCAGAGCCCCACAAGTCACCCCATCTTGGATTCCCCTAGGTCTCTAGTTTTATAAAAATGCACAGGTTTGGTAGGTTTCCCTATGTGCCGGCTGAGCTAGAGGCCACAATCTACAGGTAGGCACTTTGCAAAAAACAGCTCTGTTTTCTGTCAAAAAATGGCATGTGGCCACTTTGTGTTTTGGGACATTTCCTGTTGCGGGCGCTAGGACTACCCACACAAGTGAGGTATCATTTTTATCGGGAGACTTGGGGGAACGCTGAGTGGAAGGAAATTTGTAGCTCCTCTCAGATTCCAGAACTTTCTGTCACCGAAATGTGAGGAAAATGTGTTTTTTTCGCCAAATTTTGAGGTTTGCAAAGGATTCTGGGTAACAGAACCTGGTCAGAACCCCACAAGTCACCCTATCTTGGATTCCCCTAGGTCTCTAGTTTTCAAAAATGCACAGGTTTGGTAGGTTTCCCTAGGTGCCGGCTGAGCTAGAGGCCAAAATCTACAGGTAGGCACTTTGCAAAAAACACCTCTGTTTTCTTTAAAAAAATGGGATGTGTCCACGTTCTGTTTTGGGGCGTTTCCTGTCACTGGCGCTAGGCCTACCCACACAAGTGAGGTATCATTTTTATCGGGAGACTTGGGGGAACGCTGGGTGGAAGGAAAGTTGTGCCTCCTCTCAGATTCCAGAACTTTCTGTCACAGAAATGTTAGGAACATGTGTTTTTTTAGCCAAATTTTGAGGTTTGCAAAGGATTCTGGGTATCAGAACCTGGTCAGAGCCCCACAAGTCACCCCATCTTGGATTCCCCTAGGTCTCTAGTTTTTAAAAATGCACAGGTTTGGTAGGTTTCCCTATGTGCCGGCTGAGCTAGAGGCAACAATCTACAGGTAGGCACTTTGCAAAAAACAGCTTTGTTTTCTGTCAAAAAATGGGATGTGGCCACTTTGTGTTTTGGGACATTTCGTGTCGCGGGCGCTAGGACTACCCACACACGTGAGGTATGATTTTTATCGGGAGACTTGGGGGAACACTGGGTGGAAGTAAATTTGTGGCTCCTCTCAGATTCCAGAACTTTCTGTCACCGAAATGTGAGGAAAATGTGTTTTTTTAGCCAAATTTTGAGGTTTGCAAAGGATTCTCGGTAACAGAACCTGGTCAGAACCCCACAAGTCACCCCATCTTGGATTCCCCTAGGTCTCTAGTTTTTAAAAATGCACAGGTTTGGTAGGTTTCCCTATGTGCCGGCTGAGCTAGAGGCCACAATCTACAGGTAGGCACTTTGCAAAAAACAGCTTTGTTTTCTGTCAAAAAATGGGATGTGGCCACTTTGTGTTTTGGGACATTTCGTGTCGCGGGCGCTAGGACTACCCACACACGTGAGGTATGATTTTTATCGGGAGACTTGGGGGAACGCTGGGTGGAAGGAAATTTGTGTCTCCTCTCAGATTCCAGAACTTTCTGTCACCGAAATGTGAGGAAAATGTGTTTTTTTAGCCAAATTTTGAGGTTTGCAAAGGATTCTGGGTAACAGAACCTGGTCAGAACCCCACAAGTCACCCCATCTTGGATTCCCCTAGGTCTCTAGTTTTTAAAAATGCACAGGTTTGGTAGGTTTCCCTATGTGCCGGCTGAGCTAGAGACCACAATCTACAGGTAGGCACTTTGCAAAAAACACCTCTGTTTTCTTTCAAAAAATGGGATGTGTTCACGTTGTGTTTTGGGGCGTTTCCTGTCGCGGGCGCTAGGCCTACTCACACAAGTGAGGTATCATTTTTATCGGGAGAATTGGGGGAACGCTGGGTGGAAGGAAATTTGTGCCTCCTCTCAGATTCCAGAACTTTCTGTCACAGAAATGTGAGGAACATGTGTTTTTTTAGCCAAATTTTGAGGTTTGCAAAGGATTCTGGGTAACAGAACCTGGTCAGAACCCCACAAGTCACCCTATCTTGGATTCCCCTAGGTCTCTAGTTTTCGAAAAATGCACAGGTTTGGTAGGTTTCCCTAGGTGCTGGCTGAGCTAGAGGCCAAAATCTACAGGTAGGCACTTTGCAAAAAACACCTCTGTTTTCTTTCAAAAAATGGAATGTGTCCACGTTGTGTTTTGGGGCATTTCCTGTCGCGGGCGCTAGGCCTACCCACACAAGTGAGGTATAATTATTATCAGGAGAATTGGGGGAACGCTGGGTGGAAGGAAATTTGTGCCTCCTCTCAGATTCCAGAACTTTCTGTCACAGAAATGTGAGGAACATGTGTTTTTTTAGCCAAATTTTGAGGTTTGCAAAGGATTCTGGGTAATAGGACCTGGTCAGAACCCCACATGTCACCCCATCTTGGATTCCCCTAGGTCTCTAGTTTTCAAAAATGCACAGGTTTAGTAGGTTTCCCTAGGTACCGGCTGAGCTAGAGGCCAAAATCTACAGGTAGGCACTTTGCAAAAAACAGCTCTGTTTTCTGTGAAGTGTCCACGTTGTGTTTTGGGGCGTTTCCTGTCGAGGGCGCTAGGCCTACCCACACAAGTGAGGTACCATTTTTATCGGGAGACTAGGGGGAACGCTGGGTGGAAGGAAATTTGTGGCTCCCCTCAGATTCCAGAAATTTCTGTCACCGAAATTTGAGGAAAATATGTTTTTTTAGCCAAATTTTGAGGTTTGCAAAGGATTCTGTGTAACAGAACCTGGTCAGAGCCCCACAAGTCACCCCATCTTGGATTCCCCTAGGTTTCTAGTTTTTAAAAATGCACAGGTTTGGTTTATTTTCCCTAGGTGCCGGCTGAGCTAGAGGCCACAATCTACAGGTAGGCACTTTGCAAAAAACAGCTCTGTTTTCTGTCAAAAAATGGGATGTGCCCACTTTGTGTTTTGGGACATTTCCTGTTGCGGGCGCTAGGACTACCCACACAAGTGAGGTATCATTTTTATCGGGAGACTTGGGGGAACGCTGAGTGGAAGGAAATTTGTGGCTCCTCTCAGATTCCAGAACTTTCTGTCACCGAAATGTGAGGAAAATGTGTTTTTTTCGCCAAATTTTGAGGTTTGCAAAGGATTCTGGGTAACAGAACCTGGTCAGAACCCCACAAGTCACCCTATCTTGGATTCCCCTAGGTCTCTAGTTTTAAAAAATGCACAGGTTTGGTAGGTTTCCCTAGGTGCCGGCTGAGCTAGAGGCCAAAATCTACAGGTAGGCACTTTGCAAAAAACACCTCTGTTTTCTTTAAAAAAATGGGATGTGTCCACGTTCTGTTTTGGGACGTTTCCTGTCACGGGCGCTAGGCCTACCCACACAAGTGAGGTATCATTTTTATCGGGAGACTTGGGGGAACGCTGGGTGGAAGGAAAGTTGTGCCTCCTCTCAGATTCCAGAACTTTCTGTCACAGAAATGTTAGGAACATGTGTTTTTTTAGCCAAATTTTGAGGTTTGCAAAGGATTCTGGGTAACAGAACCTGGTCAGAGCCCCACATGTCACCCCATCTTGGATTCCCCTAGGTCTCTAGTTTTTAAAAATGCACAGGTTTGGTAGGTTTCCCTATGTGCCGGCTGAGCTAGAGGCCACAATCTACAGGTAGGCACTTTGCAAAAAACAGCTTTGTTTTCTGTCAAAAAATGGGATGTGGCCACTTTGTGTTTTGGGACATTTCGTGTCGCGGGCGCTAGGACTACCCACACACGTGAGGTATGATTTTTATCGGGAGACTTGGGGGAACGCTGGGTGGAAGGAAATTTGTGGCTCCTCTCAGATTCCAGAACTTTCTGTCACCGAAATGTGAGGAAAATGTGTTTTTTTAGCCAAATTTTGAGGTTTGCAAAGGATTCTGGGTAACAGAACCTGGTCAGAACCCCACAAGTCACCCCATCTTGGATTCCCCTAGGTCTCTAGTTTTTAAAAATGCACAGGTTTGGTAGGTTTCCCTATGTGCCGGCTGAGCTAGTGGCCACAATCTACAGGTAGGCACTTTGCAAAAAACAGCTTTGTTTTCTGTCAAAAAATGGGATGTGGCCACTTTGTGTTTTGGGACATTTCGTGTCACGGGCGCTAGGACTACCCACACACGTGAGGTATGATTTTTATCGGGAGACTTGGGGGAACGCTGGGTGGAAGGAAATTTGTGGCTCCTCTCAGATTCCAGAACTTTCTGTCACCGAAATGTGAGGAAAATTTGTTTTTTTAGCCAAATTTTGAGGTTTGCAAAGGATTCTGGGTAACAGAACCTGGTCAGAACCCCACAAGTCACCCCATCTTGGATTCCCCTAGGTCTCTAGTTTTATAAAAATGCACAGGTTTGGTAGGTTTCCCTATGTGCCGGCTGAGCTAGAGGCCACAATCTACAGGTAGGCACTTTGCAAAAAACAGCTCTGTTTTCTGTCAAAAAATGGCATGTGGCCACTTTGTGTTTTGGGACATTTCCTGTTGCGGGCGCTAGGACTACCCACACAAGTGAGGTATCATTTTTATCAGGAGAATTGGGGGAACGCTGGGTGGAAGGAAATTTGTGCCTCCTCTCAGATTCCAGAACTTTCTGTCACAGAAATGTGAGGAACATGTGTTTTTTTAGCCAAATTTTGAGGTTTGCAAAGGATTCTGGGTAACAGAACCTGGTCAGAGCCCCACAAGTCACCCCATCTTGGATTCCCCTAGGTCTCTAGTTTTATAAAAATGCACAGGTTTGGTAGGTTTCCCTATGTGCCGGCTGAGCTAGAGGCCACAATCTACAGGTAGGCACTTTGCAAAAAACAGCTCTGTTTTCTGTCAAAAAATGGCATGTGGCCACTTTGTGTTTTGGGACATTTCCTGTTGCGGGCGCTAGGACTACCCACACAAGTGAGGTATCATTTTTATCGGGAGACTTGGGGGAACGCTGAGTGGAAGGAAATTTGTAGCTCCTCTCAGATTCCAGAACTTTCTGTCACCGAAATGTGAGGAAAATGTGTTTTTTTCGCCAAATTTTGAGGTTTGCAAAGGATTCTGGGTAACAGAACCTGGTCAGAACCCCACAAGTCACCCTATCTTGGATTCCCCTAGGTCTCTAGTTTTCAAAAATGCACAGGTTTGGTAGGTTTCCCTAGGTGCCGGCTGAGCTAGAGGCCAAAATCTACAGGTAGGCACTTTGCAAAAAACACCTCTGTTTTCTTTAAAAAAATGGGATGTGTCCACGTTCTGTTTTGGGGCGTTTCCTGTCACTGGCGCTAGGCCTACCCACACAAGTGAGGTATCATTTTTATCGGGAGACTTGGGGGAACGCTGGGTGGAAGGAAAGTTGTGCCTCCTCTCAGATTCCAGAACTTTCTGTCACAGAAATGTTAGGAACATGTGTTTTTTTAGCCAAATTTTGAGGTTTGCAAAGGATTCTGGGTATCAGAACCTGGTCAGAGCCCCACAAGTCACCCCATCTTGGATTCCCCTAGGTCTCTAGTTTTTAAAAATGCACAGGTTTGGTAGGTTTCCCTATGTGCCGGCTGAGCTAGAGGCAACAATCTACAGGTAGGCACTTTGCAAAAAACAGCTTTGTTTTCTGTCAAAAAATGGGATGTGGCCACTTTGTGTTTTGGGACATTTCGTGTCGCGGGCGCTAGGACTACCCACACACGTGAGGTATGATTTTTATCGGGAGACTTGGGGGAACACTGGATGGAAGTAAATTTGTGGCTCCTCTCAGATTCCAGAACTTTCTGTCACCGAAATGTGAGGAAAATGTGTTTTTTTAGCCAAATTTTGAGGTTTGCAAAGGATTCTCGGTAACAGAACCTGGTCAGAACCCCACAAGTCACCCCATCTTGGATTCCCCTAGGTCTCTAGTTTTTAAAAATGCACAGGTTTGGTAGGTTTCCCTATGTGCCGGCTGAGCTAGAGGCCACAATCTACAGGTAGGCACTTTGCAAAAAACAGCTTTGTTTTCTGTCAAAAAATGGGATGTGGCCACTTTGTGTTTTGGGACATTTCGTGTCGCGGGCGCTAGGACTACCCACACACGTGAGGTATGATTTTTATCGGGAGACTTGGGGGAACGCTGGGTGGAAGGAAATTTGTGGCTCCTCTCAGATTCCAGAACTTTCTGTCACCGAAATGTGAGGAAAATGTGTTTTTTTAGCCAAATTTTGAGGTTTGCAAAGGATTCTGGGTAACAGAACCTGGTCAGAACCCCACAAGTCACCCCATCTTGGATTCCCCTAGGTCTCTAGTTTTTAAAAATGCACAGGTTTGGTAGGTTTCCCTATGTGCCGGCTGAGCTAGAGACCACAATCTACAGGTAGGCACTTTGCAAAAAACACCTCTGTTTTCTTTCAAAAAATGGGATGTGTTCACGTTGTGTTTTGGGGCGTTTCCTGTCGCGGGCGCTAGGCCTACTCACACAAGTGAGGTATCATTTTTATCGGGAGAATTGGGGGAACGCTGGGTGGAAGGAAATTTGTGCCTCCTCTCAGATTCCAGAACTTTCTGTCACAGAAATGTGAGGAACATGTGTTTTTTTAGCCAAATTTTGAGGTTTGCAAAGGATTCTGGGTAACAGAACCTGGTCAGAACCCCACAAGTCACCCTATCTTGGATTCCCCTAGGTCTCTAGTTTTCGAAAAATGCACAGGTTTGGTAGGTTTCCCTAGGTGCTGGCTGAGCTAGAGGCCAAAATCTACAGGTAGGCACTTTGCAAAAAACACCTCTGTTTTCTTTCAAAAAATGGAATGTGTCCACGTTGTGTTTTGGGGCATTTCCTGTCGCGGGCGCTAGGCCTACCCACACAAGTGAGGTATAATTATTATCAGGAGAATTGGGGGAACGCTGGGTGGAAGGAAATTTGTGCCTCCTCTCAGATTCCAGAACTTTCTGTCACAGAAATGTGAGGAACATGTGTTTTTTTAGCCAAATTTTGAGGTTTGCAAAGGATTCTGGGTAATAGGACCTGGTCAGAACCCCACATGTCACCCCATCTTGGATTCCCCTAGGTCTCTAGTTTTCAAAAATGCACAGGTTTAGTAGGTTTCCCTAGGTACCGGCTGAGCTAGAGGCCAAAATCTACAGGTAGGCACTTTGCAAAAAACAGCTCTGTTTTCTGTGAAGTGTCCACGTTGTGTTTTGGGGCGTTTCCTGTCGAGGGCGCTAGGCCTACCCACACAAGTGAGGTACCATTTTTATCGGGAGACTAGGGGGAACGCTGGGTGGAAGGAAATTTGTGGCTCCCCTCAGATTCCAGAAATTTCTGTCACCGAAATTTGAGGAAAATATGTTTTTTTAGCCAAATTTTGAGGTTTGCAAAGGATTCTGGGTAACAGAACCTGGTCAGAGCCCCACAAGTCACCCCATCTTGGATTCCCCTAGGTTTCTAGTTTTTAAAAATGCACAGGTTTGGTTTATTTTCCCTAGGTGCCGGCTGAGCTAGAGGCCACAATCTACAGGTAGGCACTTTGCAAAAAACAGCTCTGTTTTCTGTCAAAAAATGGGATGTGCCCACTTTGTGTTTTGGGACATTTCCTGTTGCGGGCGCTAGGACTACCCACACAAGTGAGGTATCATTTTTATCGGGAGACTTGGGGGAACGCTGAGTGGAAGGAAATTTGTGGCTCCTCTCAGATTCCAGAACTTTCTGTCACCGAAATGTGAGGAAAATGTGTTTTTTTCGCCACATTTTGAGGTTTGCAAAGGATTCTGGGTAACAGAACCTGGTCAGAACCCCACAAGTCACCCTATCTTGGATTCCCCTAGGTCTCTAGTTTTAAAAAATGCACAGGTTTGGTAGGTTTCCCTAGGTGCCGGCTGAGCTAGAGGCCAAAATCTACAGGTAGGCACTTTGCAAAAAACACCTCTGTTTTCTTTAAAAAAATGGGATGTGTCCACGTTCTGTTTTGGGACGTTTCCTGTCACGGGCGCTAGGCCTACCCACACAAGTGAGGTATCATTTTTATCGGGAGACTTGGGGGAACGCTGGGTGGAAGGAAAGTTGTGCCTCCTCTCAGATTCCAGAACTTTCTGTCACAGAAATGTTAGGAACATGTGTTTTTTTAGCCAAATTTTGAGGTTTGCAAAGGATTCTGGGTAACAGAACCTGGTCAGAGCCCCACATGTCACCCCATCTTGGATTCCCCTAGGTCTCTAGTTTTTAAAAATGCACAGGTTTGGTAGGTTTCCCTATGTGCCGGCTGAGCTAGAGGCCACAATCTACAGGTAGGCACTTTGCAAAAAACAGCTTTGTTTTCTGTCAAAAAATGGGATGTGGCCACTTTGTGTTTTGGGACATTTCGTGTCGCGGGCGCTAGGACTACCCACACACGTGAGGTATGATTTTTATCGGGAGACTTGGGGGAACGCTGGGTGGAAGGAAATTTGTGGCTCCTCTCAGATTCCAGAACTTTCTGTCACCGAAATGTGAGGAAAATGTGTTTTTTTAGCCAAATTTTGAGGTTTGCAAAGGATTCTGGGTAACAGAACCTGGTCAGAACCCCACAAGTCACCCCATCTTGGATTCCCCTAGGTCTCTAGTTTTTAAAAATGCACAGGTTTGGTAGGTTTCCCTATGTGCCGGCTGAGCTAGTGGCCACAATCTACAGGTAGGCACTTTGCAAAAAACAGCTTTGTTTTCTGTCAAAAAATGGGATGTGGCCACTTTGTGTTTTGGGACATTTCGTGTCGCGGGCGCTAGGACTACCCACACACGTGAGGTATGATTTTTATCGGGAGACTTGGGGGAACGCTGGGTGGAAGGAAATTTGTGGCTCCTCTCAGATTCCAGAACTTTCTGTCACCGAAATGTGAGGAAAATGTGTTTTTTTAGCCAAATTTTGAGGTTTGCAAAGGATTCTGGGTAACAGAACCTGGTCAGAACCCCACAAGTCACCCCATCTTGGATTCCCCTAGGTCTCTAGTTTTTAAAAATGCACAGGTTTGGTAGGTTTCCCTATGTGCCGGCTGAGCTAGAGACCACAATCTACAGGTAGGCACTTTGCAAAAAACACCTCTGTTTTCTTTCAAAAAATGGGATGTGTTCACGTTGTGTTTTGGGGCGTTTCCTGTCGCGGGCGCTAGGCCTACTCACACAAGTGAGGTATCATTTTTATCGGGAGAATTGGGGGAACGCTGGGTGGAAGGAAATTTGTGCCTCCTCTCAGATTCCAGAACTTTCTGTCACAGAAATGTGAGGAACATGTGTTTTTTTAGCCAAATTTTGAGGTTTGCAAAGGATTCTGGGTAACAGAACCTGGTCAGAGCCCCACAAGTCACCCCATCTTGGATTCCCGTAGGTCTCTAGTTTTTAAAAATGCACAGGTTTGGTAGGTTTCCCTATGTGCCGGCTGAGCTAGAGGCCACAATCTACAGGTAGGCACTTTGCAAAAAACAGCTCTGTTTTCTGTCAAAAAATGGCATGTGGCCACTTTGTGTTTTGGGACATTTCCTGTCGCGGGCGCTAGGACTACCCACACACGTGAGGTATGATTTTTATCGGGAGACTTGGGGGAACGCTGGGTGGAAGGAAATTTGTGGTTCCTCTCAGATTCCAGAACTTTCTGTCACCGAAATGTGAGGAAAATTTGTTTTTTTAGCCAAATTTTGAGGTTTGCAAAGGATTCTGGGTAACAGAACCTGGTCAGAACCCCACAAGTCACCCCATCTTGGATTCCCCTAGGTCTCTAGTTTTTAAAAATGCACAGGTTTGGTAGGTTTCCCTGTGTGCCGGCTGAGCTAGAGGCCACAATCTACAGGTAGGCACTTTGCAAAAAACAGCTCTGTTTTCTGTCAAAAAATGGGATGTGCCCACTTTATGTTTTGGGACATTTCCTGTCGCGGGCGCTAGGACTACCCACACAAGTGAGATATCATTTTTATCGGGAGACTTGGGGGAACGCTGAGTGGAAGGAAATTTGTGGCTCCTCTCAGATTCCAGAACTTTCTGTCACCGAAGTGTGAGGAACATGTGTTTTTTTCGCCAAATTTTGAGGTTTGCAAAGGATTCTGGGTAACAGAACCTGGTCAGAACCCCACAAGTCACCCCTTCTTGGATTCCCCTAGGTCTCTAGTTTTCAAAAATGCACAGGTTTGGTAGGTTTCCCTAGGTGCCGGCTGAGCTAGAGGCCAAAATCTACAGGTAGGCACTTTGCAAAAAACAGCTCTGTTTTCTGTGAAGTGTCCACGTTGTGTTTTGGGGCATATCCTGTCGCGGGCGCTAGACCTACCCACACAAATGAGGTACCATTTTTACCGGGAGACTAGGGGGAACACTGGGTGGAAGGAAATTTGTGGCTCCCCTCAGATTCCAGAACTTTCTGTCACCGAAATGTGAGGAAAATATGTTTTTTTTAGCCAAATTTTGAGGTTTGCAAAGGATTCTGGTTAACAGAACCTGGTCAGAGCCCCACACGTCACCCCATCTTGGATTCCACTTGGTTTCTAGTTTTTAAAAAAGCACAGGTTTGGTAGGTTTCCCTAGGTGCCGGCTGAGCTAGAGGCCACAATCTACAGGTAGGCACTTTGCAAAAAACAGCTCTGTTTTCTGTCAAAAAATGGGATGTGCCCACTTTGTGTTTTGGGACATTTCCTGTCGCGGGCGCTAGGACTACCCACACAAGTGAGGTATCATTTTTATCGGGAGACTTGGGGGAACGCTGAGTGGAAGGAAATTTGTGGCTCCTCTCAGATTCCAGAACTTTCTGTCACCGAAGTGTGAGGAACATGTATTTTTTTCGCCAAATTTTGAGGTTTGCAAAGGATTCTGGGTAACAGAACCTGGTCAGAACCCCACAAGTCACTCTATCTTGGATTCCCCTAGGTCTCTAGTTTTTAAAAAAGCACAGGTTTGGTAGGTTTCCCTAGGTGCCGGCTGAGCTAGAGGCCACAATCTACAGGTAGGCACTTTGCAAAAAACAGCTCTGTTTTCTGTCAAAAAATGGGATGTGCCCACTTTGTGTTTTGGGACATTTCCTGTCGCGGGCGCTAGGACTACCCACACAAGTGAGGTATCATTTTTATCGGGAGACTTGGGGGAACGCTGGGTGGAAGGAAAGTTGTGCCTCCTCTCAGATTCCAGAACTTTCTGTCACAGAAATGTTAGGAACATGTGTTTTTTTAGCCAAATTTTGAGGTTTGCAAAGGATTCTGGGTAACAGAACCTGGTCAGAGCCCCACATGTCACCCCATCTTGGATTCCCCTAGGTCTCTAGTTTTTAAAAATGCACAGGTTTGGTAGGTTTCCCTATGTGCCGGCTGAGCTAGAGGCCACAATCTACAGGTAGGCACTTTGCAAAAAACAGCTTTGTTTTCTGTCAAAAAATGGGATGTGGCCACTTTGTGTTTTGGGACATTTCGTGTCGCGGGCGCTAGGACTACCCACACACGTGAGGTATGATTTTTATCGGGAGACTTGGGGGAACGCTGGGTGGAAGGAAATTTGTGGCTCCTCTCAGATTCCAGAACTTTCTGTCACCGAAATGTGAGGAAAATGTGTTTTTTTAGCCAAATTTTGAGGTTTGCAAAGGATTCTGGGTAACAGAACCTGGTCAGAACCCCACAAGTCACCCCATCTTGGATTCCCCTAGGTCTCTAGTTTTTAAAAATGCACAGGTTTGGTAGGTTTCCCTATGTGCCGGCTGAGCTAGTGGCCACAATCTACAGGTAGGCACTTTGCAAAAAACAGCTTTGTTTTCTGTCAAAAAATGGGATGTGGCCACTTTGTGTTTTGGGACATTTCGTGTCGCGGGCGCTCGGACTACCCACACACGTGAGGTATGATTTTTATCGGGAGACTTGGGGGAACGCTGGGTGGAAGGAAATTTGTGGCTCCTCTCAGATTCCAGAACTTTCTGTCACCGAAATGTGAGGAAAATGTGTTTTTTTAGCCAAATTTTGAGGTTTGCAAAGGATTCTGGGTAACAGAACCTGGTCAGAACCCCACAAGTCACCCCATCTTGGATTCCCCTAGGTCTCTAGTTTTTAAAAATGCACAGGTTTGGTAGGTTTCCCTATGTGCCGGCTGAGCTAGAGACCACAATCTACAGGTAGGCACTTTGCAAAAAACACCTCTGTTTTCTTTCAAAAAATGGGATGTGTTCACGTTGTGTTTTGGGGCGTTTCCTGTCGCGGGCGCTAGGCCTACTCACACAAGTGAGGTATCATTTTTATCGGGAGAATTGGGGGAACGCTGGGTGGAAGGAAATTTGTGCCTCCTCTCAGATTCCAGAACTTTCTGTCACAGAAATGTGAGGAACATGTGTTTTTTTAGCCAAATTTTGAGGTTTGCAAAGGATTCTGGGTAACAGAACCTGGTCAGAGCCCCACAAGTCACCCCATCTTGGATTCCCGTAGGTCTCTAGTTTTTAAAAATGCACAGGTTTGGTAGGTTTCCCTATGTGCCGGCTGAGCTAGAGGCCACAATCTACAGGTAGGCACTTTGCAAAAAACAGCTCTGTTTTCTGTCAAAAAATGGCATGTGGCCACTTTGTGTTTTGGGACATTTCCTGTCGCGGGCGCTAGGACTACCCACACACGTGAGGTATGATTTTTATCGGGAGACTTGGGGGAACGCTGGGTGGAAGGAAATTTGTGGTTCCTCTCAGATTCCAGAACTTTCTGTCACCGAAATGTGAGGAAAATTTGTTTTTTTAGCCAAATTTTGAGGTTTGCAAAGGATTCTGGGTAACAGAACCTGGTCAGAACCCCACAAGTCACCCCATCTTGGATTCCCCTAGGTCTCTAGTTTTTAAAAATGCACAGGTTTGGTAGGTTTCCCTGTGTGCCGGCTGAGCTAGAGGCCACAATCTACAGGTAGGCACTTTGCAAAAAACAGCTCTGTTTTCTGTCAAAAAATGGGATGTGCCCACTTTATGTTTTGGGACATTTCCTGTCGCGGGCGCTAGGACTACCCACACAAGTGAGATATCATTTTTATCGGGAGACTTGGGGGAACGCTGAGTGGAAGGAAATTTGTGGCTCCTCTCAGATTCCAGAACTTTCTGTCACCGAAGTGTGAGGAACATGTGTTTTTTTCGCCAAATTTTGAGGTTTGCAAAGGATTCTGGGTAACAGAACCTGGTCAGAACCCCACAAGTCACCCCTTCTTGGATTCCCCTAGGTCTCTAGTTTTCAAAAATGCACAGGTTTGGTAGGTTTCCCTAGGTGCCGGCTGAGCTAGAGGCCAAAATCTACAGGTAGGCACTTTGCAAAAAACAGCTCTGTTTTCTGTGAAGTGTCCACGTTGTGTTTTGGGGCATATCCTGTCGCGGGCGCTAGACCTACCCACACAAGTGAGGTACCATTTTTACCGGGAGACTAGGGGGAACACTGGGTGGAAGGAAATTTGTGGCTCCCCTCAGATTCCAGAACTTTCTGTCACCGAAATGTGAGGAAAATATGTTTTTTTAGCCAAATTTTGAGGTTTGCAAAGGATTCTGGTTAACAGAACCTGGTCAGAGCCCCACACGTCACCCCATCTTGGATTCCACTTGGTTTCTAGTTTTTAAAAAAGCACAGGTTTGGTAGGTTTCCCTAGGTGCCGGCTGAGCTAGAGGCCACAATCTACAGGTAGGCACTTTGCAAAAAACAGCTCTGTTTTCTGTCAAAAAATGGGATGTGCCCACTTTGTGTTTTGGGACATTTCCTGTCGCGGGCGCTAGGACTACCCACACAAGTGAGGTATCATTTTTATCGGGAGACTTGGGGGAACGCTGAGTGGAAGGAAATTTGTGGCTCCTCTCAGATTCCAGAACTTTCTGTCACCGAAGTGTGAGGAACATGTATTTTTTTCGCCAAATTTTGAGGTTTGCAAAGGATTCTGGGTAACAGAACCTGGTCAGAACCCCACAAGTCACTCTATCTTGGATTCCCCTAGGTCTCTAGTTTTAAAAAATGCACAGGTTTGGTAGGTTTCCCTAGGTCCCGGCTGAGCTAGAGGCCAAAATCTACAGGTAGGCACTTTGCAAAAAACAGCTCTGTTTTCTTTAAAAAAATGGGATGTGTCCACGTTATTTTTTGGGGCGTTTCCTGTCACGGGCGCTAGGCCTACCCACACAAGTGAGGTATCATTTTTATCGGGAGACTTGGGGGAACGCTGGGTGGAAGGAAATTTGTGCCTCCTCTCAGATTCCAGAACTTTCTGTCACAGAAATGTGAGGAACATGTGTTTTTTTAGCCAAATTTTGAGGTTTGCAAAGGATTCTGGGTAACAGAACCTGGTCAGAACCCCACAAGTCACCCTATCTTGGATTCCCCTAGGTCTCTAGTTTTCGAAAAATGCACAGGTTTGGTAGGTTTCCCTAGGTGCTGGCTGAGCTAGAGGCCAAAATCTACAGGTAGGCACTTTGCAAAAAACACCTCTGTTTTCTTTCAAAAAATGGAATGTGTCCACGTTGTGTTTTGGGGCGTTTCCTGTCGCGGGCGCTAGGCCTACCCACACAAGTGAGGTATAATTATTATCAGGAGAATTGGGGGAACGCTGGGTGGAAGGAAATTTGTGCCTCCTCTCAGATTCCAGAACTTTCTGTCACAGAAATGTGAGGAACATGTGTTTTTTTAGCCAAATTTTGAGGTTTGCAAAGGATTCTGGGTAATAGGACCTGGTCAGAACCCCACATGTCACCCCATCTTGGATTCCCCTAGGTCTCTAGTTTTCAAAAATGCACAGGTTTAGTAGGTTTCCCTAGGTACCGGCTGAGCTAGAGGCCAAAATCTACAGGTAGGCACTTTGCAAAAAACAGCTCTGTTTTCTGTGAAGTGTCCACGTTGTGTTTTGGGGCGTTTCCTGTCGAGGGCGCTAGGCCTACCCACACAAGTGAGGTACCATTTTTATCGGGAGACTAGGGGGAACGCTGGGTGGAAGGAAATTTGTGGCTCCCCTCAGATTCCAGAAATTTCTGTCACCGAAATTTGAGGAAAATATGTTTTTTTAGCCAAATTTTGAGGTTTGCAAAGGATTCTGGGTAACAGAACCTGGTCAGAGCCCCACAAGTCACCCCATCTTGGATTCCCCTAGGTTTCTAGTTTTTAAAAATGCACAGGTTTGGTTTATTTTCCCTAGGTGCCGGCTGAGCTAGAGGCCACAATCTACAGGTAGGCACTTTGCAAAAAACAGCTCTGTTTTCTGTCAAAAAATGGGATGTGCCCACTTTGTGTTTTGGGACATTTCCTGTTGCGGGCGCTAGGACTACCCACACAAGTGAGGTATCCTTTTTATCGGGAGACTTGGGGGAACGCTGAGTGGAAGGAAATTTGTGTCTCCTCTCAGATTCCAGAACTTTCTGTCACCGAAATGTGAGGAAAATGTGTTTTTTTCGCCAAATTTTGAGGTTTGCAAAGGATTCTGGGTAACAGAACCTGGTCAGAACCCCACAAGTCACCCTATCTTTGATTCCCCTAGGTCTCTAGTTTTCAAAACTGCACAGGTTTGGTAGGTTTCCCTAGGTGCCGGCTGAGCTAGAGGCCAAAATCTACAGGTAGGCACTTTGCAAAAAACACCTCTGTTTTCATTTAAAAAATGGGATGTGTCCACGTTCTTTTTTGGGGCGTTTCCTGTCACTGGCGCTAGGCCTACGCACACAAGTGAGGTATCATTTTTATCGGGAGACTTGGGGGAACGCTGGGTGGAAGGAAATTTGTGCCTCCTCTCAGATTCCAGAACTTTCTGTCACAGAAATGTGAGGAACATGTGTTTTTTTAGCCAAATTTTGAGGTTTGCAAAGGATTCTGGGTAACAGAACCTGGTCAGAACCCCACAAGTCACCCTATCTTGGATTCCCCTAGGTCTCTAGTTTTCGAAAAATGCACAGGTTTGGTAGGTTTCCCTAGGTGCTGGCTGAGCTAGAGGCCAAAATCTACAGGTAGGCACTTTGCAAAAAACACCTCTGTTTTCTTTCAAAAAATGGAATGTGTCCACGTTGTGTTTTGGGGCATTTCCTGTCGCGGGCGCTAGGCCTACCCACACAAGTGAGGTATAATTATTATCAGGAGAATTGGGGGAACGCTGGGTGGAAGGAAATTTGTGCCTCCTCTCAGATTCCAGAACTTTCTGTCACAGAAATGTGAGGAACATGTGTTTTTTTAGCCAAATTTTGAGGTTTGCAAAGGATTCTGGGTAATAGGACCTGGTCAGAACCCCACATGTCACCCCATCTTGGATTCCCCTAGGTCTCTAGTTTTCAAAAATGCACAGGTTTAGTAGGTTTCCCTAGGTACCGGCTGAGCTAGAGGCCAAAATCTACAGGTAGGCACTTTGCAAAAAACAGCTCTGTTTTCTGTGAAGTGTCCACGTTGTGTTTTGGGGCGTTTCCTGTCGAGGGCGCTAGGCCTACCCACACAAGTGAGGTACCATTTTTATCGGGAGACTAGGGGGAACGCTGGGTGGAAGGAAATTTGTGGCTCCCCTCAGATTCCAGAAATTTCTGTCACCGAAATTTGAGGAAAATATGTTTTTTTAGCCAAATTTTGAGGTTTGCAAAGGATTCTGGGTAACAGAACCTGGTCAGAGCCCCACAAGTCACCCCATCTTGGATTCCCCTAGGTTTCTAGTTTTTAAAAATGCACAGGTTTGGTTTATTTTCCCTAGGTGCCGGCTGAGCTAGAGGCCACAATCTACAGGTAGGCACTTTGCAAAAAACAGCTCTGTTTTCTGTCAAAAAATGGGATGTGCCCACTTTGTGTTTTGGGACATTTCCTGTTGCGGGCGCTAGGACTACCCACACAAGTGAGGTATCATTTTTATCGGGAGACTTGGGGGAACGCTGGGTGGAAGGAAAGTTGTGCCTCCTCTCAGATTCCAGAACTTTCTGTCACAGAAATGTTAGGAACATGTGTTTTTTTAGCCAAATTTTGAGGTTTGCAAAGGATTCTGGGTAACAGAACCTGGTCAGAGCCCCACAAGTCACCCCATCTTGGATTCCCCTAGGTCTCTAGTTTTTAAAAATGCACAGGTTTGGTAGGTTTCCCTATGTGCCGGCTGAGCTAGAGGCAACAATCTACAGGTAGGCACTTTGCAAAAAACAGCTTTGTTTTCTGTCAAAAAATGGGATGTGGCCACTTTGTGTTTTGGGACATTTCGTGTCGCGGGCGCTAGGACTACCCACACACGTGAGGTATGATTTTTATCGGGAGACTTGGGGGAACACTGGGTGGAAGTAAATTTGTGGCTCCTCTCAGATTCCAGAACTTTCTGTCACCGAAATGTGAGGAAAATGTGTTTTTTTAGCCAAATTTTGAGGTTTGCAAAGGATTCTCGGTAACAGAACCTGGTCAGAACCCCACAAGTCACCCCATCTTGGATTCCCCTAGGTCTCTAGTTTTTAAAAATGCACAGGTTTGGTAGGTTTCCCTATGTGCCGGCTGAGCTAGAGGCCACAATCTACAGGTAGGCACTTTACAAAAAACAGCTTTGTTTTCTGTCAAAAAATGGGATGTGGCCACTTTGTGTTTTGGGACATTTCGTGTCACGGGCGCTAGGACTACCCACACACGTGAGGTATGATTTTTATCGGGAGACTTGGGGGAACGCTGGGTGGAAGGAAATTTGTGGCTCCTCTCAGATTCCAGAACTTTCTGTCACCGAAATGTGAGGAAAATTTGTTTTTTTAGCCAAATTTTGAGGTTTGCAAAGGATTCTGGGTAACAGAACCTGGTCAGAACCCCACAAGTCACCCCATCTTGGATTCCCCTAGGTCTCTAGTTTTTAAAAATGCACAGGTTTGGTAGGTTTCCCTATGTGCCGGCTGAGCTAGAGACCACAATCTACAGGTAGGCACTTTGCAAAAAACACCTCTGTTTTCTTTCAAAAAATGGGATGTGTTCACGTTGTGTTTTGGGGCGTTTCCTGTCGTAGGCGCTAGGCCTACTCACACAAGTGAGGTATCATTTTTATCAGGAGAATTGGGGGAACGCTGGGTGGAAGGAAATTTGTGCCTCCTCTCAGATTCCAGAACTTTCTGTCACAGAAATGTGAGGAACATGTGTTTTTTTAGCCAAATTTTGAGGTTTGCAAAGGATTCTGGGTAACAGAACCTGGTCAGAGCCCCACAAGTCACCCCATCTTGGATTCCCCTAGGTCTCTAGTTTTATAAAAATGCACAGGTTTGGTAGGTTTCCCTATGTGCCGGCTGAGCTAGAGGCCACAATCTACAGGTAGGCACTTTGCAAAAAACAGCTCTGTTTTCTGTCAAAAAATGGCATGTGGCCACTTTGTGTTTTGGGACATTTCCTGTTGCGGGCGCTAGGACTACCCACACAAGTGAGGTATCATTTTTATCGGGAGACTTGGGGGAACGCTGAGTGGAAGGAAATTTGTAGCTCCTCTCAGATTCCAGAACTTTCTGTCACCGAAATGTGAGGAAAATGTGTTTTTTTCGCCAAATTTTGAGGTTTGCAAAGGATTCTGGGTAACAGAACCTGGTCAGAACCCCACAAGTCACCCTATCTTGGATTCCCCTAGGTCTCTAGTTTTCAAAAATGCACAGGTTTGGTAGGTTTCCCTAGGTGCCGGCTGAGCTAGAGGCCAAAATCTACAGGTAGGCACTTTGCAAAAAACACCTCTGTTTTCTTTAAAAAAATGGGATGTGTCCACGTTCTGTTTTGGGGCGTTTCCTGTCACTGGCGCTAGGCCTACCCACACAAGTGAGGTATCATTTTTATCGGGAGACTTGGGGGAACGCTGGGTGGAAGGAAAGTTGTGCCTCCTCTCAGATTCCAGAACTTTCTGTCACAGAAATGTTAGGAACATGTGTTTTTTTAGCCAAATTTTGAGGTTTGCAAAGGATTCTGGGTATCAGAACCTGGTCAGAGCCCCACAAGTCACCCCATCTTGGATTCCCCTAGGTCTCTAGTTTTTAAAAATGCACAGGTTTGGTAGGTTTCCCTATGTGCCGGCTGAGCTAGAGGCAACAATCTACAGGTAGGCACTTTGCAAAAAACAGCTTTGTTTTCTGTCAAAAAATGGGATGTGGCCACTTTGTGTTTTGGGACATTTCGTGTCGCGGGCGCTAGGACTACCCACACACGTGAGGTATGATTTTTATCGGGAGACTTGGGGGAACACTGGGTGGAAGTAAATTTGTGGCTCCTCTCAGATTCCAGAACTTTCTGTCACCGAAATGTGAGGAAAATGTGTTTTTTTAGCCAAATTTTGAGGTTTGCAAAGGATTCTCGGTAACAGAACCTGGTCAGAACCCCACAAGTCACCCCATCTTGGATTCCCCTAGGTCTCTAGTTTTTAAAAATGCACAGGTTTGGTAGGTTTCCCTATGTGCCGGCTGAGCTAGAGGCCACAATCTACAGGTAGGCACTTTGCAAAAAACAGCTTTGTTTTCTGTCAAAAAATGGGATGTGGCCACTTTGTGTTTTGGGACATTTCGTGTCGCGGGCGCTAGGACTACCCACACACGTGAGGTATGATTTTTATCGGGAGACTTGGGGGAACGCTGGGTGGAAGGAAATTTGTGGCTCCTCTCAGATTCCAGAACTTTCTGTCACCGAAATGTGAGGAAAATGTGTTTTTTTAGCCAAATTTTGAGGTTTGCAAAGGATTCTGGGTAACAGAACCTGGTCAGAACCCCACAAGTCACCCCATCTTGGATTCCCCTAGGTCTCTAGTTTTTAAAAATGCACAGGTTTGGTAGGTTTCCCTATGTGCCGGCTGAGCTAGAGACCACAATCTACAGGTAGGCACTTTGCAAAAAACACCTCTGTTTTCTTTCAAAAAATGGGATGTGTTCACGTTGTGTTTTGGGGCGTTTCCTGTCGCGGGCGCTAGGCCTACTCACACAAGTGAGGTATCATTTTTATCGGGAGAATTGGGGGAACGCTGGGTGGAAGGAAATTTGTGCCTCCTCTCAGATTCCAGAACTTTCTGTCACAGAAATGTGAGGAACATGTGTTTTTTTAGCCAAATTTTGAGGTTTGCAAAGGATTCTGGGTAACAGAACCTGGTCAGAGCCCCACAGGTCACCCCATCTTGGATTCCCGTAGGTCTCTAGTTTTTAAAAATGCACAGGTTTGGTAGGTTTCCCTATGTGCCGGCTGAGCTAGAGGCCACAATCTACAGGTAGGCACTTTGCAAAAAACAGCTCTGTTTTCTGTCAAAAAATGGCATGTGGCCACTTTGTGTTTTGGGACATTTCCTGTCGCGGGCGCTAGGACTACCCACACACGTGAGGTATGATTTTTATCGGGAGACTTGGGGGAACGCTGGGTGGAAGGAAATTTGTGGCTCCTCTCAGATTCCAGAACTTTCTGTCACCGAAATGTGAGGAAAATGTGTTTTTTTAGCCAAATTTTGAGGTTTGCAAAGGATTCTGGGTAACAGAACCTGGTCAGAACCCCACAAGTCACCCCATCTTGGATTCCCCTAGGTCTCTAGTTTTTAAAAATGCACAGGTTTGGTAGGTTTCCCTGTGTGCCGGCTGAGCTAGAGGCCACAATCTACAGGTAGGCACTTTGCAAAAAACAGCTCTGTTTTCTGTCAAAAAATGGGATGTGCCCACTTTGTGTTTTGGGACATTTCCTGTCGCGGGCGCTAGGACTACCCACACAAGTGAGGTATCATTTTTATCGGGAGACTTGGGGAACGCTGAGTGGAAGGAAATTTGTGGCTCCTCTCAGATTCCAGAACTTTCTGTCACCGAAGTGTGAGGAACATGTATTTTTTTCGCCAAATTTTGAGGTTTGCAAAGGATTCTGGGTAACAGAACCTGGTCAGAACCCCACAAGTCACTCTATCTTGGATTCCCCTAGGTCTCTAGTTTTAAAAAATGCACAGGTTTGGTAGGTTTCCCTAGGTCCCGGCTGAGCTAGAGGCCAAAATCTACAGGTAGGCACTTTGCAAAAAACAGCTCTGTTTTCTTTAAAAAAATGGGATGTGTCCACGTTATTTTTTGGGGCGTTTCCTGTCACGGGCGCTAGGCCTACCCACACAAGTGAGGTATCATTTTTATCGGGAGACTTGGGGGAACGCTGGGTGGAAGGAAATTTGTGCCTCCTCTCAGATTCCAGAACTTTCTCTCACAGAAATGTGAGGAACATGTGTTTTTTTAGCCAAATTTTGAGGTTTGCAAAGGATTCTGGGTAACAGAACCTGGTCAGAACCCCACAAGTCACCCTATCTTGGATTCCCCTAGGTCTCTAGTTTTCGAAAAATGCACAGGTTTGGTAGGTTTCCCTAGGTGCTGGCTGAGCTAGAGGCCAAAATCTACAGGTAGGCACTTTGCAAAAAACACCTCTGTTTTCTTTCAAAAAATGGAATGTGTCCACGTTGTGTTTTGGGGCGTTTCCTGTCGCGGGCGCTAGGCCTACCCACACAAGTGAGGTATAATTATTATCAGGAGAATTGGGGGAACGCTGGGTGGAAGGAAATTTGTGCCTCCTCTCAGATTCCAGAACTTTCTGTCACAGAAATGTGAGGAACATGTGTTTTTTTAGCCAAATTTTGAGGTTTGCAAAGGATTCTGGGTAATAGGACCTGGTCAGAACCCCACATGTCACCCCATCTTGGATTCCCCTAGGTCTCTAGTTTTCAAAAATGCACAGGTTTAGTAGGTTTCCCTAGGTACCGGCTGAGCTAGAGGCCAAAATCTACAGGTAGGCACTTTGCAAAAAACAGCTCTGTTTTCTGTGAAGTGTCCACGTTGTGTTTTGGGGCGTTTCCTGTCGAGGGCGCTAGGCCTACCCACACAAGTGAGGTACCATTTTTATCGGGAGACTAGGGGGAACGCTGGGT
This sequence comes from Pleurodeles waltl, assembly GCF_031143425.1. Lineage (NCBI taxonomy): Eukaryota > Metazoa > Chordata > Amphibia > Caudata > Salamandridae > Pleurodeles > Pleurodeles waltl. Next base: position 1,221,455,800 of record NC_090444.1, read on the forward strand.
GGAAGGAAATTTGTGGCTCCCCTCAGATTCCAGAAATTTCTGTCACCGAAATTTGAGGAAAATATGTTTTTTTAGCCAAATTTTGAGGTTTGCAAAGGATTCTGGGTAACAGAACCTGGTCAGAGCCCCACAAGTCACCCCATCTTGGATTCCCCTAGGTTTCTAGTTTTTAAAAATGCACAGGTTTGGTTTATTTTCCCTAGGTGCCGGCTGAGCTAGAGGCCACAATCTACAGGTAGGCACTTTGCAAAAAACAGCTCTGTTTTCTGTCAAAAAATGGGATGTGCCCACTTTGTGTTTTGGGACATTTCCTGTTGCGGGCGCTAGGACTACCCACACAAGTGAGGTATCCTTTTTATCGGGAGACTTGGGGGAACGCTGAGTGGAAGGAAATTTGTGTCTCCTCTCAGATTCCAGAACTTTCTGTCACCGAAATGTGAGGAAAATGTGTTTTTTTCGCCAAATTTTGAGGTTTGCAAAGGATTCTGGGTAACAGAACCTGGTCAGAACCCCACAAGTCACCCTATCTTTGATTCCCCTAGGTCTCTAGTTTTCAAAACTGCACAGGTTTGGTAGGTTTCCCTAGGTGCCGGCTGAGCTAGAGGCCAAAATCTACAGGTAGGCACTTTGCAAAAAACACCTCTGTTTTCATTTAAAAAATGGGATGTGTCCACGTTCTTTTTTGGGGCGTTTCCTGTCACGGGCGCTAGGCCTACGCACACAAGTGAGGTATCATTTTTATCGGGAGACTTGGGGGAACGCTGGGTGGAAGGAAATTTGTGCCTCCTCTCAGATTCCAGAACTTTCTGTCACAGAAATGTGAGGAACATGTGTTTTTTTAGCCAAATTTTGAGGTTTGCAAAGGATTCTGGGTAACAGAACCTGGTCAGAACCCCACAAGTCACCCTATCTTGGATTCCCCTAGGTCTCTAGTTTTCGAAAAATGCACAGGTTTGGTAGGTTTCCCTAGGTGCTGGCTGAGCTAGAGGCCAAAATCTACAGGTAGGCACTTTGCAAAAAACACCTCTGTTTTCTTTCAAAAAATTGAATGTGTCCACGTTGTGTTTTGGGGCATTTCCTGTCGCGGGCGCTAGGCCTACCCACACAAGTGAGGTATAATTATTATCAGGAGAATTGGGGGAACGCTGGGTGGAAGGAAATTTGTGCCTCCTCTCAGATTCCAGAACTTTCTGTCACAGAAATGTGAGGAACATGTGTTTTTTTAGCCAAATTTTGAGGTTTGCAAAGGATTCTGGGTAATAGGACCTGGTCAGAACCCCACATGTCACCCCATCTTGGATTCCCCTAGGTCTCTAGTTTTCAAAAATGCACAGGTTTAGTAGGTTTCCCTAGGTACCGGCTGAGCTAGAGGCCAAAATCTACAGGTAGGCACTTTGCAAAAAACAGCTCTGTTTTCTGTGAAGTGTCCACGTTGTGTTTTGGGGCGTTTCCTGTCGAGGGCGCTAGGCCTACCCACACAAGTGAGGTACCATTTTTATCGGGAGACTAGGGGGAACGCTGGGTGGAAGGAAATTTGTGGCTCCCCTCAGATTCCAGAAATTTCTGTCACCGAAATTTGAGGAAAATATGTTTTTTTAGCCAAATTTTGAGGTTTGCAAAGGATTCTGGGTAACAGAACCTGGTCAGAGCCCCACAAGTCACCCCATCTTGGATTCCCCTAGGTTTCTAGTTTTTAAAAATGCACAGGTTTGGTTTATTTTCCCTAGGTGCCGGCTGAGCTAGAGGCCACAATCTACAGGTAGGCACTTTGCAAAAAACAGCTCTGTTTTCTGTCAAAAAATGGGATGTGCCCACTTTGTGTTTTGGGACATTTCCTGTTGCGGGCGCTAGGACTACCCACACAAGTGAGGTATCATTTTTATCGGGAGACTTGGGGGAACGCTGGGTGGAAGGAAAGTTGTGCCTCCTCTCAGATTCCAGAACTTTCTGTCACAGAAATGTTAGGAACATGTGTTTTTTTAGCCAAATTTTGAGGTTTGCAAAGGATTCTGGGTAACAGAACCTGGTCAGAGCCCCACAAGTCACCCCATCTTGGATTCCCCTAGGTCTCTAGTTTTTAAAAATGCACAGGTTTGGTAGGTTTCCCTATGTGCCGGCTGAGCTAGAGGCAACAATCTACAGGTAGGCACTTTGCAAAAAACAGCTTTGTTTTCTGTCAAAAAATGGGATGTGGCCACTTTGTGTTTTGGGACATTTCGTGTCGCGGGCGCTAGGACTACCCACACACGTGAGGTATGATTTTTATCGGGAGACTTGGGGGAACACTGGGTGGAAGTAAATTTGTGGCTCCTCTCAGATTCCAGAACTTTCTGTCACCGAAATGTGAGGAAAATGTGTTTTTTTAGCCAAATTTTGAGGTTTGCAAAGGATTCTCGGTAACAGAACCTGGTCAGAACCCCACAAGTCACCCCATCTTGGATTCCCCTAGGTCTCTAGTTTTTAAAAATGCACAGGTTTGGTAGGTTTCCCTATGTGCCGGCTGAGCTAGAGGCCACAATCTACAGGTAGGCACTTTGCAAAAAACAGCTTTGTTTTCTGTCAAAAAATGGGATGTGGCCACTTTGTGTTTTGGGACATTTCGTGTCACGGGCGCTAGGACTACCCACACACGTGAGGTATGATTTTTATCGGGAGACTTGGGGGAACGCTGGGTGGAAGGAAATTTGTGGCTCCTCTCAGATTCCAGAACTTTCTGTCACCGAAATGTGAGGAAAATTTGTTTTTTTAGCCAAATTTTGAGGTTTGCAAAGGATTCTGGGTAACAGAACCTGGTCAGAACCCCACAAGTCACCCCATCTTGGATTCCCCTAGGTCTCTAGTTTTTAAAAATGCACAGGTTTGGTAGGTTTCCCTATGTGCCGGCTGAGCTAGAGACCACAATCTACAGGTAGGCACTTTGCAAAAAACACCTCTGTTTTCTTTCAAAAAATGGGATGTGTTCACGTTGTGTTTTGGGGCGTTTCCTGTCGTAGGCGCTAGGCCTACTCACACAAGTGAGGTATCATTTTTATCAGGAGAATTGGGGGAACGCTGGGTGGAAGGAAATTTGTGCCTCCTCTCAGATTCCAGAACTTTCTGTCACAGAAATGTGAGGAACATGTGTTTTTTTAGCCAAATTTTGAGGTTTGCAAAGGATTCTGGGTAACAGAACCTGGTCAGAGCCCCACAAGTCACCCCATCTTGGATTCCCCTAGGTCTCTAGTTTTATAAAAATGCACAGGTTTGGTAGGTTTCCCTATGTGCCGGCTGAGCTAGAGGCCACAATCTACAGGTAGGCACTTTGCAAAAAACAGCTCTGTTTTCTGTCAAAAAATGGCATGTGGCCACTTTGTGTTTTGGGACATTTCCTGTTGCGGGCGCTAGGACTACCCACACAAGTGAGGTATCATTTTTATCGGGAGACTTGGGGGAACGCTGAGTGGAAGGAAATTTGTAGCTCCTCTCAGATTCCAGAACTTTCTGTCACCGAAATGTGAGGAAAATGTGTTTTTTTCGCCAAATTTTGAGGTTTGCAAAGGATTCTGGGTAACAGAACCTGGTCAGAACCCCACAAGTCACCCTATCTTGGATTCCCCTAGGTCTCTAGTTTTAAAAAATGCACAGGTTTGGTAGGTTTCCCTAGGTGCCGGCTGAGCTAGAGGCCAAAATCTACAGGTAGGCACTTTGCAAAAAACACCTCTGTTTTCTTTAAAAAAATGGGATGTGTCCACGTTCTGTTTTGGGGCGTTTCCTGTCACTGGCGCTAGGCCTACCCACACAAGTGAGGTATCATTTTTATCGGGAGACTTGGGGGAACGCTGGGTGGAAGGAAAGTTGTGCCTCCTCTCAGATTCCAGAACTTTCTGTCACAGAAATGTTAGGAACATGTGTTTTTTTAGCCAAATTTTGAGGTTTGCAAAGGATTCTGGGTATCAGAACCTGGTCAGAGCCCCACAAGTCACCCCATCTTGGATTCCCCTAGGTCTCTAGTTTTTAAAAATGCACAGGTTTGGTAGGTTTCCCTATGTGCCGGCTGAGCTAGAGGCAACAATCTACAGGTAGGCACTTTGCAAAAAACAGCTTTGTTTTCTGTCAAAAAATGGGATGTGGCCACTTTGTGTTTTGGGACATTTCGTGTCGCGGGCGCTAGGACTACCCACACACGTGAGGTATGATTTTTATCGGGAGACTTGGGGGAACACTGGGTGGAAGTAAATTTGTGGCTCCTCTCAGATTCCAGAACTTTCTGTCACCGAAATGTGAGGAAAATGTGTTTTTTTAGCCAAATTTTGAGGTTTGCAAAGGATTCTCGGTAACAGAACCTGGTCAGAACCCCACAAGTCACCCCATCTTGGATTCCCCTAGGTCTCTAGTTTTTAAAAATGCACAGGTTTGGTAGGTTTCCCTATGTGCCGGCTGAGCTAGAGGCCACAATCTACAGGTAGGCACTTTGCAAAAAACAGCTTTGTTTTCTGTCAAAAAATGGGATGTGGCCACTTTGTGTTTTGGGACATTTCGTGTCGCGGGCGCTAGGACTACCCACACACGTGAGGTATGATTTTTATCGGGAGACTTGGGGGAACGCTGGGTGGAAGGAAATTTGTGGCTCCTCTCAGATTCCAGAACTTTCTGTCACCGAAATGTGAGGAAAATGTGTTTTTTTAGCCAAATTTTGAGGTTTGCAAAGGATTCTGGGTAACAGAACCTGGTCAGAACCCCACAAGTCACCCCATCTTGGATTCCCCTAGGTCTCTAGTTTTTAAAAATGCACAGGTTTGGTAGGTTTCCCTATGTGCCGGCTGAGCTAGAGACCACAATCTACAGGTAGGCACTTTGCAAAAAACACCTCTGTTTTCTTTCAAAAAATGGGATGTGTTCACGTTGTGTTTTGGGGCGTTTCCTGTCGCGGGCGCTAGGCCTACTCACACAAGTGAGGTATCATTTTTATCGGGAGAATTGGGGGAACGCTGGGTGGAAGGAAATTTGTGCCTCCTCTCAGATTCCAGAACTTTCTGTCACAGAAATGTGAGGAACTTGTGTTTTTTTAGCCAAATTTTGAGGTTTGCAAAGGATTCTGGGTAACAGAACCTGGTCAGAGCCCCACAGGTCACCCCATCTTGGATTCCCGTAGGTCTCTAGTTTTTAAAAATGCACAGGTTTGGTAGGTTTCCCTATGTGCCGGCTGAGCTAGAGGCCACAATCTACAGGTAGGCACTTTGCAAAAAACAGCTCTGTTTTCTGTCAAAAAATGGCATGTGGCCACTTTGTGTTTTGGGACATTTCCTGTCGCGGGCGCTAGGACTACCCACACACGTGAGGTATGATTTTTATCGGGAGACTTGGGGGAACGCTGGGTGGAAGGAAATTTGTGGCTCCTCTCAGATTCCAGAACTTTCTGTCACCGAAATGTGAGGAAAATGTGTTTTTTTAGCCAAATTTTGAGGTTTGCAAAGGATTCTGGGTAACAGAACCTGGTCAGAACCCCACAAGTCACCCCATCTTGGATTCCCCTAGGTCTCTAGTTTTTAAAAATGCACAGGTTTGGTAGGTTTCCCTGTGTGCCGGCTGAGCTAGAGGCCACAATCTACAGGTAGGCACTTTGCAAAAAACAGCTCTGTTTTCTGTCAAAAAATGGGATGTGCCCACTTTATGTTTTGGGACATTTCCTGTCGCGGGCGCTAGGACTACCCACACAAGTGAGATATCATTTTTATCGGGAGACTTGGGGGAACGCTGAGTGGAAGGAAATTTGTGGCTCCTCTCAGATTCCAGAACTTTCTATCACCGAAGTGTGAGGAACATGTGTTTTTTTCGCCAAATTTTGAGGTTTGCAAAGGATTCTGGGTAACAGAACCTGGTCAGAACCCCACAAGTCACCCCTTCTTGGATTCCCCTAGGTCTCTAGTTTTCAAAAATGCACAGGTTTGGTAGGTTTCCCTAGGTGCCGGCTGAGCTAGAGGCCAAAATCTACAGGTAGGCACTTTGCAAAAAACAGCTCTGTTTTCTGTGAAGTGTCCACGTTGTGTTTTGGGGCATATCCTGTCGCGGGCGCTAGACCTACCCACACAAGTGAGGTACCATTTTTACCGGGAGACTAGGGGGAACACTGGGTGGAAGGAAATTTGTGGCTCCCCTCAGATTCCAGAACTTTCTGTCACCGAAATGTGAGGAAAATATGTTTTTTTAGCCAAATTTTGAGGTTTGCAAAGGATTCTGGTTAACAGAACCTGGTCAGAGCCCCACACGTCACCCCATCTTGGATTCCACTAGGTTTCTAGTTTTTAAAAATGCACAGGTTTGGTAGGTTTCCCTAGGTGCCGGCTGAGCTAGAGGCCACAATCTACAGGTAGGCACTTTGCAAAAAACAGCTCTGTTTTCTGTCAAAAAATGGGATGTGCCCACTTTGTGTTTTGGGACATTTCCTGTCGCGGGCGCTAGGACTACCCACACAAGTGAGGTATCATTTTTATCGGGAGACTTGGGGGAACGCTGAGTGGAAGGAAATTTGTGGCTCCTCTCAGATTCCAGAACTTTCTGTCACCGAAGTGTGAGGAACATGTATTTTTTTCGCCAAATTTTGAGGTTTGCAAAGGATTCTGGGTAACAGAACCTGGTCAGAACCCCACAAGTCACTCTATCTTGGATTCCCCTAGGTCTCTAGTTTTAAAAAATGCACAGGTTTGGTAGGTTTCCCTAGGTCCCGGCTGAGCTAGAGGCCAAAATCTACAGGTAGGCACTTTGCAAAAAACAGCTCTGTTTTCTTTAAAAAAATGGGATGTGTCCACGTTATTTTTTGGGGCGTTTCCTGTCACGGGCGCTAGGCCTACCCACACAAGTGAGGTATCATTTTTATCGGGAGACTTGGGGGAACGCTGGGTGGAAGGAAATTTGTGCCTCCTCTCAGATTCCAGAACTTTCTGTCACAGAAATGTGAGGAACATGTGTTTTTTTAGCCAAATTTTGAGGTTTGCAAAGGATTCTGGGTAACAGAACCTGGTCAGAACCCCACAAGTCACCCTATCTTGGATTCCCCTAGGTCTCTAGTTTTCGAAAAATGCACAGGTTTGGTAGGTTTCCCTAGGTGCTGGCTGAGCTAGAGGCCAAAATCTACAGGTAGGCACTTTGCAAAAAACACCTCTGTTTTCTTTCAAAAAATGGAATGTGTCCACGTTGTGTTTTGGGGCGTTTCCTGTCGCGGGCGCTCGGCCTACCCACACAAGTGAGGTATAATTATTATCAGGAGAATTGGGGGAACGCTGGGTGGAAGGAAATTTGTGCCTCCTCTCAGATTCCAGAACTTTCTGTCACAGAAATGTGAGGAACATGTGTTTTTTTAGCCAAATTTTGAGGTTTGCAAAGGATTCTGGGTAATAGGACCTGGTCAGAACCCCACATGTCACCCCATCTTGGATTCCCCTAGGTCTCTAGTTTTCAAAAATGCACAGGTTTAGTAGGTTTCCCTAGGTACCGGCTGAGCTAGAGGCCAAAATCTACAGGTAGGCACTTTGCAAAAAACAGCTCTGTTTTCTGTGAAGTGTCCACGTTGTGTTTTGGGGCGTTTCCTGTCGAGGGCGCTAGGCCTACCCACACAAGTGAGGTACCATTTTTATCGGGAGACTAGGGGGAACGCTGGGTGGAAGGAAATTTGTTGCTCCCCTCAGATTCCAGAAATTTCTGTCACCGAAATTTGAGGAAAATATGTTTTTTTAGCCAAATTTTGAGGTTTGCAAAGGATTCTGGGTAACAGAACCTGGTCAGAGCCCCACAAGTCACCCCATCTTGGATTCCCCTAGGTTTCTAGTTTTTAAAAATGCACAGGTTTGGTTTATTTTCCCTAGGTGCCGGCTGAGCTAGAGGCCACAATCTACAGGTAGGCACTTTGCAAAAAACAGCTCTGTTTTCTGTCAAAAAATGGGATGTGCCCACTTTGTGTTTTGGGACATTTCCTGTTGCGGGCGCTAGGACTACCCACACAAGTGAGGTATCATTTTTATCGGGAGACTTGGGGGAACGCTGAGTGGAAGGAAATTTGTGGCTCCTCTCAGATTCCAGAACTTTCTGTCACCGAAATGTGAGGAAAATGTGTTTTTTTAGCCAAATTTTGAGGTTTGCAAAGGATTCTGGGTAACAGAACCTGGTCAGAACCCCACAAGTCACCCTATCTTGGATTCCCCTAGGTCTCTAGTTTTCGAAAAATGCACAGGTTTGGTAGGTTTCCCTAGGTGCTGGCTGAGCTAGAGGCCAAAATCTACAGGTAGGCACTTTGCAAAAAACACCTCTGTTTTCTTTCAAAAAATGGAATGTGTCCACGTTGTGTTTTGGGGCATTTCCTGTCGCGGGCGCTAGGCCTACCCACACAAGTGAGGTATAATTATTATCAGGAGAATTGGGGGAACGCTGGGTGGAAGGAAATTTGTGCCTCCTCTCAGATTCCAGAACTTTCTGTCACAGAAATGTGAGGAACATGTGTTTTTTTAGCCAAATTTTGAGGTTTGCAAAGGATTCTGGGTAATAGGACCTGGTCAGAACCCCACATGTCACCCCATCTTGGATTCCCCTAGGTCTCTAGTTTTCAAAAATGCACAGGTTTAGTAGGTTTCCCTAGGTACCGGCTGAGCTAGAGGCCAAAATCTACAGGTAGGCACTTTGCAAAAAACAGCTCTGTTTTCTGTGAAGTGTCCACGTTGTGTTTTGGGGCGTTTCCTGTCGAGGGCGCTAGGCCTACCCACACAAGTGAGGTACCATTTTTATCGGGAGACTAGGGGGAACGCTGGGTGGAAGGAAATTTGTGGCTCCCCTCAGATTCCAGAAATTTCTGTCACCGAAATTTGAGGAAAATATGTTTTTTTAGCCAAATTTTGAGGTTTGCAAAGGATTCTGGGTAACAGAACCTGGTCAGAGCCCCACAAGTCACCCCATCTTGGATTCCCCTAGGTTTCTAGTTTTTAAAAATGCACAGGTTTGGTTTATTTTCCCTAGGTGCCGGCTGAGCTAGAGGCCACAATCTACAGGTAGGCACTTTGCAAAAAACAGCTCTGTTTTCTGTCAAAAAATGGGATGTGCCCACTTTGTGTTTTGGGACATTTCCTGTTGCGGGCGCTAGGACTACCCACACAAGTGAGGTATCATTTTTATCGGGAGACTTGGGGGAACGCTGAGTGGAAGGAAATTTGTGGCTCCTCTCAGATTCCAGAACTTTCTGTCACCGAAATGTGAGGAAAATGTGTTTTTTTCGCCAAATTTTGAGGTTTGCAAAGGATTCTGGGTAACAGAACCTGGTCAGAACCCCACAAGTCACCCTATCTTTGATTCCCCTAGGTCTCTAGTTTTCAAAAATGCACAGGTTTGGTAGGTTTCCCTAGGTGCCGGCTGAGCTAGAGGCCAAAATCTACAGGTAGGCACTTTGCAAAAAACACCTCTGTTTTCTTTTAAAAAATGGGATGTGTCCACGTTCTGTTTTGGGGCGTTTCCTGTCACGGGCGCTAGGCCTACCCACACAAGTGAGGTATCATTTTTATCGGGAGACTTGGGGGAACGCTGGGTGGAAGGAAAGTTGTGCCTCCTCTCAGATTCCAGAACTTTCTGTCACAGAAATGTTAGGAACATGTGTTTTTTTAGCCAAATTTTGAGGTTTGCAAAGGATTCTGGGTAACAGAACCTGGTCAGAGCCCCACAAGTCACCCCATCTTGGATTCCCCTAGGTCTCTAGTTTTTAAAAATGCACAGGTTTGGTAGGTTTCCCTATGTGCCGGCTGAGCTAGAGGCAACAATCTACAGGTAGGCACTTTGCAAAAAACAGCTTTGTTTTCTGTCAAAAAATGGGATGTGGCCACTTTGTGTTTTGGGACATTTCGTGTCGCGGGCGCTAGGACTACCCACACACGTGAGGTATGATTTTTATCGGGAGACTTGGGGGAACACTGGGTGGAAGTAAATTTGTGGCTCCTCTCAGATTCCAGAACTTTCTGTCACCGAAATGTGAGGAAAATGTGTTTTTTTAGCCAAATTTTGAGGTTTGCAAAGGATTCTCGGTAACAGAACCTGGTCAGAACCCCACAAGTCACCCCATCTTGGATTCCCCTAGGTCTCTAGTTTTTAAAAATGCACAGGTTTGGTAGGTTTCCCTATGTGCCGGCTGAGCTAGAGGCCACAATCTACAGGTAGGCACTTTGCAAAAAACAGCTTTGTTTTCTGTCAAAAAATGGGATGTGGCCACTTTGTGTTTTGGGACATTTCGTGTCACGGGCGCTAGGACTACCCACACACGTGAGGTATGATTTTTATCGGGAGACTTGGGGGAACGCTGGGTGGAAGGAAATTTGTGGCTCCTCTCAGATTCCAGAACTTTCTGTCACCGAAATGTGAGGAAAATTTGTTTTTTTAGCCAAATTTTGAGGTTTGCAAAGGATTCTGGGTAACAGAACCTGGTCAGAACCCCACAAGTCACCCTATCTTGGATTCCCCTAGGTCTCTAGTTTTCGAAAAATGCACAGGTTTGGTAGGTTTCCCTAGGTGCTGGCTGAGCTAGAGGCCAAAATCTACAGGTAGGCACTTTGCAAAAAACACCTCTGTTTTCTTTCAAAAAATGGAATGTGTCCACGTTGTGTTTTGGGGCATTTCCTGTCGCGGGCGCTAGGCCTACCCACACAAGTGAGGTATAATTATTATCAGGAGAATTGGGGGAACGCTGGGTGGAAGGAAATTTGTGCCTCCTCTCAGATTCCAGAACTTTCTGTCACAGAAATGTGAGGAACATGTGTTTTTTTAGCCAAATTTTGAGGTTTGCAAAGGATTCTGGGTAAAAGGACCTGGTCAGAACCCCACATGTCACCCCATCTTGGATTCCCCTAGGTCTCTAGTTTTCAAAAATGCACAGGTTTAGTAGGTTTCCCTAGGTACCGGCTGAGCTAGAGGCCAAAATCTACAGGTAGGCACTTTGCAAAAAACAGCTCTGTTTTCTGTGAAGTGTCCACGTTGTGTTTTGGGGCGTTTCCTGTCGAGGGCGCTAGGCCTACCCACACAAGTGAGGTACCATTTTTATCGGGAGACTAGGGGGAACGCTGGGTGGAAGGAAATTTGTGGCTCCCCTCAGATTCCAGAAATTTCTGTCACCGAAATTTGAGGAAAATATGTTTTTTTAGCCAAATTTTGAGGTTTGCAAAGGATTCTGGGTAACAGAACCTGGTCAGAGCCCCACAAGTCACCCCATCTTGGATTCCCCTAGGTTTCTAGTTTTTACAAATTGCACAGGTTTGGTTTATTTTCCCTAGGTGCCGGCTGAGCTAGAGGCCACAATCTACAGGTAGGCACTTTGCAAAAAACAGCTCTGTTTTCTGTCAAAAAATGGGATGTGCCCACTTTGTGTTTTGGGACATTTCCTGTTGCGGGCGCTAGGACTACCCACACAAGTGAGGTATCATTTTTATCGGGAGACTTGGGGGAACGCTGAGTGGAAGGAAATTTGTGGCTCCTCTCAGATTCCAGAACTTTCTGTCACCGAAATGTGAGGAAAATGTGTTTTTTTCGCCAAATTTTGAGGTTTGCAAAGGATTCTGGGTAACAGAACCTGGTCAGAACCCCACAAGTCACCCTATCTTTGATTCCCCTAGGTCTCTAGTTTTCAAAAATGCACAGGTTTGGTAGGTTTCCCTAGGTGCCGGCTGAGCTAGAGGCCAAAATCTACAGGTAGGCACTTTGCAAAAAACACCTCTGTTTTCTTTTAAAAAATGGGATGTGTCCACGTTCTGTTTTGGGGCGTTTCCTGTCACGGGCGCTAGGCCTACCCACACAAGTGAGGTATCATTTTTATCGGGAGACTTGGGGGAACGCTGGGTGGAAGGAAAGTTGTGCCTCCTCTCAGATTCCAGAACTTTCTGTCACAGAAATGTTAGGAACATGTGTTTTTTTAGCCAAATTTTGAGGTTTGCAAAGGATTCTGGGTAACAGAACCTGGTCAGAGCCCCACAAGTCACCCCATCTTGGATTCCCCTAGGTCTCTAGTTTTTAAAAATGCACAGGTTTGGTAGGTTTCCCTATGTGCCGGCTGAGCTAGAGGCAACAATCTACAGGTAGGCACTTTGCAAAAAACAGCTTTGTTTTCTGTCAAAAAATGGGATGTGGCCACTTTGTGTTTTGGGACATTTCGTGTCGCGGGCGCTAGGACTACCCACACACGTGAGGTATGATTTTTATCGGGAGACTTGGGGGAACACTGGGTGGAAGTAAATTTGTGGCTCCTCTCAGATTCCAGAACTTTCTGTCACCGAAATGTGAGGAAAATGTGTTTTTTTAGCCAAATTTTGAGGTTTGCAAAGGATTCTCGGTAACAGAACCTGGTCAGAACCCCACAAGTCACCCCATCTTGGATTCCCCTAGGTCTCTAGTTTTTAAAAATGCACAGGTTTGGTAGGTTTCCCTATGTGCCGGCTGAGCTAGAGGCCACAATCTACAGGTAGGCACTTTGCAAAAAACAGCTTTGTTTTCTGTCAAAAAATGGGATGTGGCCACTTTGTGTTTTGGGACATTTCGTGTCACGGGCGCTAGGACTACCCACACACGTGAGGTATGATTTTTATCGGGAGACTTGGGGGAACGCTGGGTGGAAGGAAATTTGTGGCTCCTCTCAGATTCCAGAACTTTCTGTCACCGAAATGTGAGGAAAATTTGTTTTTTTAGCCAAATTTTGAGGTTTGCAAAGGATTCTGGGTAACAGAACCTGGTCAGAACCCCACAAGTCACCCCATCTTGGATTCCCCTAGGTCTCTAGTTTTTAAAAATGCACAGGTTTGGTAGGTTTCCCTATGTGCCGGCTGAGCTAGAGACCACAATCTACAGGTAGGCACTTTGCAAAAAACACCTCTGTTTTCTTTCAAAAAATGGGATGTGTTCACGTTGTGTTTTGGGGCGTTTCCTGTCGTAGGCGCTAGGCCTACTCACACAAGTGAGGTATCATTTTTATCAGGAGAATTGGGGGAACGCTGGGTGGAAGGAAATTTGTGCCTCCTCTCAGATTCCAGAACTTTCTGTCACAGAAATGTGAGGAACATGTGTTTTTTTAGCCAAATTATGAGGTTTGCAAAGGATTCTGGGTAACAGAACCTGGTCAGAGCCCCACAAGTCACCCCATCTTGGATTCCCCTAGGTCTCTAGTTTTATAAAAATGCACAGGTTTGGTAGGTTTCCCTATGTGCCGGCTGAGCTAGAGGCCACAATCTACAGGTAGGCACTTTGCAAAAAACAGCTCTGTTTTCTGTCAAAAAATGGCATGTGGCCACTTTGTGTTTTGGGACATTTCCTGTTGCGGGCGCTAGGACTACCCACACAAGTGAGGTATCATTTTTATCGGGAGACTTGGGGGAACGCTGAGTGGAAGGAAATTTGTGGCTCCTCTCAGATTCCAGAACTTTCTGTCACCGAAATGTGAGGAAAATTTGTTTTTTTCGACAAATTTTGAGGTTTGCAAAGGATTCTGGGTAACAGAACCTGGTCAGAACCCCACAAGTCACCCTATCTTGGATTCCCCTAGGTCTCTAGTTTTCAAAAATGCACAGGTTTGGTAGGTTTCCCTAGGTGCCGGCTGAGCTAGAGGCCAAAATCTACAGGTAGGCACTTTGCAAAAAACACCTCTGTTTTCTTTAAAAAAATGGGATGTGTCCACGTTCTGTTTTGGGGCGTTTCCTGTCACTGGCGCTAGGCCTACCCACACAAGTGAGGTATCATTTTTATCGGGAGACTTGGGGGAACGCTGGGTGGAAGGAAAGTTGTGCCTCCTCTCAGATTCCAGAACTTTCTGTCACAGAAATGTTAGGAACATGTGTTTTTTTAGCCAAATTTTGAGGTTTGCAAAGGATTCTGGGTATCAGAACCTGGTCAGAGCCCCACAAGTCACCCCATCTTGGATTCCCCTAGGTCTCTAGTTTTTAAAAATGCACAGGTTTGGTAGGTTTCCCTATGTGCCGGCTGAGCTAGAGGCAACAATCTACAGGTAGGCACTTTGCAAAAAACAGCTTTGTTTTCTGTCAAAAAATGGGATGTGGCCACTTTGTGTTTTGGGACATTTCGTGTCGCGGGCGCTAGGACTACCCACACACGTGAGGTATGATTTTTATCGGGAGACTTGGGGGAACACTGGGTGGAAGTAAATTTGTGGCTCCTCTCAGATTCCAGAACTTTCTGTCACCGAAATGTGAGGAAAATGTGTTTTTTTAGCCAAATTTTGAGGTTTGCAAAGGATTCTCGGTAACAGAACCTGGTCAGAACCCCACAAGTCACCCCATCTTGGATTCCCCTAGGTCTCTAGTTTTTAAAAATGCACAGGTTTGGTAGGTTTCCCTATGTGCCGGCTGAGCTAGAGGCCACAATCTACAGGTAGGCACTTTGCAAAAAACAGCTTTGTTTTCTGTCAAAAAATGGGATGTGGCCACTTTGTGTTTTGGGACATTTCGTGTCACGGGCGCTAGGACTACCCACACACGTGAGGTATGATTTTTATCGGGAGACTTGGGGGAACGCTGGGTGGAAGGAAATTTGTGGCTCCTCTCAGATTCCAGAACTTTCTGTCACCGAAATGTGAGGAAAATGTGTTTTTTTAGCCAAATTTTGAGGTTTGCAAAGGATTCTGGGTAACAGAACCTGGTCAGAACCCCACAAGTCACCCCATCTTGGATTCCCCTAGGTCTCTAGTTTTTAAAAATGCACAGGTTTGGTAGGTTTCCCTATGTGCCGGCTGAGCTAGAGACCACAATCTACAGGTAGGCACTTTGCAAAAAACACCTCTGTTTTCTTTCAAAAAATGGGATGTGTTCACGTTGTGTTTTGGGGCGTTTCCTGTCGTAGGAGCTAGGCCTACTCACACAAGTGAGGTATCATTTTTATCAGGAGAATTGGGGGAACGCTGGGTGGAAGGAAATTTGTCCCTCCTCTCAGATTCCAGAACTTTCTGTCACAGAAATGTGAGGAACATGTGTTTTTTTAGCCAAATTTTGAGGTTTGCAAAGGATTCTGGGTAACAGAACCTGGTCAGAGCCCCACAAGTCACCCCATCTTGGATTCCCCTAGGTCTCTAGTTTTATAAAAATGCACAGGTTTGGTAGGTTTCCCTATGTGCCGGCTGAGCTAGAGGCCACAATCTACAGGTAGGCACTTTGCAAAAAACAGCTCTGTTTTCTGTCAAAAAATGGCATGTGGCCACTTTGTGTTTTGGGACATTTCCTGTCGCGGGCGCTAGGACTACCCACACACGTGAGGTATGATTTTTATCGGGAGACTTGGGGGAACGCTGGGTGGAAGGAAATTTGTGGCTCCTCTCAGATTCCAGAACTTTCTGTCACCGAAGTGTGAGGAACATGTGTTTTTTTCGCCAAATTTTGAGGTTTGCAAAGGATTCTGGGTAACAGAACCTGGTCAGAACCCCACAAGTCACCCCTTCTTGGATTCCCCTAGGTCTCTAGTTTTCAAAAATGCACAGGTTTGGTAGGTTTCCCTAGGTGCCGGCTGAGCTAGAGGCCAAAATCTACAGGTAGGCACTTTGCAAAAAACAGCTCTGTTTTCTGTGAAGTGTCCACGTTGGGTTTTGGGGCATATCCTGTCGCGGGCGCTAGACCTACCCACACAAGTGAGGTACCATTTTTACCGGGAGACTAGGGGGAACACTGGGTGGAAGGAAATTTGTGGCTCCCCTCAGATTCCAGAACTTTCTGTCACCGAAATGTGAGGAAAATATGTTTTTTTAGCCAAATTTTGAGGTTTGCAAAGGATTCTGGTTAACAGAACCTGGTCAGAGCCCCACACGTCACCCCATCTTGGATTCCACTAGGTTTCTAGTTTTTAAAAATGCACAGGTTTGGTAGGTTTCCCTAGGTGCCGGCTGAGCTAGAGGCCACAATCTACAGGTAGGCACTTTGCAAAAAACAGCTCTGTTTTCTGTCAAAAAATGGGATGTGCCCACTTTGTGTTTTGGGACATTTCCTGTCGCGGGCGCTAGGACTACCCACACAAGTGAGGTATCATTTTTATCGGGAGACTTGGGGGAACGCTGAGTGGAAGGAAATTTGTGGCTCCTCTCAGATTCCAGAACTTTCTGTCACCGAAGTGTGAGGAACATGTATTTTTTTCGCCAAATTTTGAGGTTTGCAAAGGATTCTGGGTAACAGAACCTGGTCAGAACCCCACAAGTCACTCTATCTTGGATTCCCCTAGGTCTCTAGTTTTAAAAAATGCACAGGTTTGGTAGGTTTCCCTAGGTCCCGGCTGAGCTAGAGGCCAAAATCTACAGGTAGGCACTTTGCAAAAAACAGCTCTGTTTTCTTTAAAAAAATGGGATGTGTCCACGTTATTTTTTGGGGCGTTTCCTGTCACGGGCGCTAGGCCTACCCACACAAGTGAGGTATCATTTTTATCGGGAGACTTGGGGGAACGCTGGGTGGAAGGAAATTTGTGCCTCCTCTCAGATTCCAGAACTTTCTGTCACAGAAATGTGAGGAACATGTGTTTTTTTAGCCAAATTTTGAGGTTTGCAAAGGATTCTGGGTAACAGAACCTGGTCAGAACCCCACAAGTCACCCTATCTTGGATTCCCCTAGGTCTCTAGTTTTCGAAAAATGCACAGGTTTGGTAGGTTTCCCTAGGTGCTGGCTGAGCTAGAGGCCAAAATCTACAGGTAGGCACTTTGCAAAAAACACCTCTGTTTTCTTTCAAAAAATGGAATGTGTCCACGTTGTGTTTTGGGGCGTTTCCTGTCGCGGGCGCTAGGCCTACCCACACAAGTGAGGTATAATTATTATCAGGAGAATTGGGGGAACGCTGGTTGGAAGGAAATTTGTGCCTCCTCTCAGATTCCAGAACTTTCTGTCACAGAAATGTGAGGAACATGTGTTTTTTTAGCCAAATTTTGAGGTTTGCAAAGGATTCTGGGTAATAGGACCTGGTCAGAACCCCACATGTCACCCCATCTTGGATTCCCCTAGGTCTCTAGTTTTCAAAAATGCACAGGTTTAGTAGGTTTCCCTAGGTACCGGCTGAGCTAGAGGCCAAAATCTACAGGTAGGCACTTTGCAAAAAACAGCTCTGTTTTCTGTGAAGTGTCCACGTTGTGTTTTGGGGCGTTTCCTGTCGAGGGCGCTAGGCCTACCCACACAAGTGAGGTACCATTTTTATCGGGAGACTAGGGGGAACGCTGGGTGGAAGGAAATTTGTGGCTCCCCTCAGATTCCAGAAATTTCTGTCACCGAAATTTGAGGAAAATATGTTTTTTTAGCCAAATTTTGAGGTTTGCAAAGGATTCTGGGTAACAGAACCTGGTCAGAGCCCCACAAGTCACCCCATCTTGGATTCCCCTAGGTTTCTAGTTTTTAAAAATGCACAGGTTTGGTTTATTTTCCCTAGGTGCCGGCTGAGCTAGAGGCCACAATCTACAGGTAGGCACTTTGCAAAAAACAGCTCTGTTTTCTGTCAAAAAATGGGATGTGCCCACTTTGTGTTTTGGGACATTTCCTGTTGCGGGCGCTAGGACTACCCACACAAGTGAGGTATCATTTTTATCGGGAGACTTGGGGGAACGCTGAGTGGAAGGAAATTTGTGGCTCCTCTCAGATTCCAGAACTTTCTGTCACCGAAATGTGAGGAAAATGTGTTTTTTTCGCCAAATTTTGAGGTTTGCAAAGGATTCTGGGTAACAGAACCTGGTCAGAACCCCACAAGTCACCCTATCTTTGATTCCCCTAGGTCTCTAGTTTTCAAAACTGCACAGGTTTGGTAGGTTTCCCTAGGTGCCGGCTGAGCTAGAGGCCAAAATCTACAGGTAGGCACTTTGCAAAAAACACCTCTGTTTTCATTTAAAAAATGGGATGTGTCCACGTTCTTTTTTGGGGCGTTTCCTGTCACGGGCGCTAGGCCTACCCACACAAGTGAGGTATCATTTTTATCGGGAGACTTGGGGGAACGCTGGGTGGAAGGAAATTTGTGCCTCCTCTCAGATTCCAGAACTTTCTGTCACAGAAATGTGAGGAACATGTGTTTTTTTAGCCAAATTTTGAGGTTTGCAAAGGATTCTGGGTAACAGAACCTGGTCAGAACCCCACAAGTCACCCTATCTTGGATTCCCCTAGGTCTCTAGTTTTCGAAAAATGCACAGGTTTGGTAGGTTTCCCTAGGTGCTGGCTGAGCTAGAGGCCAAAATCTACAGGTAGGCACTTTGCAAAAAACACCTCTGTTTTCTTTCAAAAAATGGAATGTGTCCACGTTGTGTTTTGGGGCATTTCCTGTCGCGGGCGCTAGGCCTACCCACACAAGTGAGGTATAATTATTATCAGGAGAATTGGGGGAACGCTGGGTGGAAGGAAATTTGTGCCTCCTCTCAGATTCCAGAACTTTCTGTCACAGAAATGTGAGGAACATGTGTTTTTTTAGCCAAATTTTGAGGTTTGCAAAGGATTCTGGGTAATAGGACCTGGTCAGAACCCCACATGTCACCCCATCTTGGATTCCCCTAGGTCTCTAGTTTTCAAAAATGCACAGGTTTAGTAGGTTTCCCTAGGTACCGGCTGAGCTAGAGGCCAAAATCTACAGGTAGGCACTTTGCAAAAAACAGCTCTGTTTTCTGTGAAGTGTCCACGTTGTGTTTTGGGGCGTTTCCTGTCGAGGGCGCTAGGCCTACCCACACAAGTGAGGTACCATTTTTATCGGGAGACTAGGGGGAACGCTGGGTGGAAGGAAATTTGTGGCTCCCCTCAGATTCCAGAAATTTCTGTCACCGAAATTTGAGGAAAATATGTTTTTTTAGCCAAATTTTGAGGTTTGCAAAGGATTCTGGGTAACAGAACCTGGTCAGAGCCCCACAAGTCACCCCATCTTGGATTCCCCTAGGTTTCTAGTTTTTAAAAATGCACAGGTTTGGTTTATTTTCCCTAGGTGCCGGCTGAGCTAGAGGCCACAATCTACAGGTAGGCACTTTGCAAAAAACAGCTCTGTTTTCTGTCAAAAAATGGGATGTGCCCACTTTGTGTTTTGGGACATTTCCTGTTGCGGGCGCTAGGACTACCCACACAAGTGAGGTATCATTTTTATCGGGAGACTTGGGGGAACGCTGAGTGGAAGGAAATTTGTGGCTCCTCTCAGATTCCAGAACTTTCTGTCACCGAAATGTGAGGAAAATGTGTTTTTTTCGCCAAATTTTGAGGTTTGCAAAGGATTGTGGGTAACAGAACCTGGTCAGAACCCCACAAGTCACCCTATCTTTGATTCCCCTAGGTCTCTAGTTTTCAAAAATGCACAGGTTTGGTAGGTTTCCCTAGGTGCCGGCTGAGCTAGAGGCCAAAATCTACAGGTAGGCACTTTGCAAAAAACACCTCTGTTTTCTTTTAAAAAATGGGATGTGTCCACGTTCTGTTTTGGGGCGTTTCCTGTCACGGGCGCTAGGCCTACCCACACAAGTGAGGTATCATTTTTATCGGGAGACTTGGGGGAACGCTGGGTGGAAGGAAAGTTGTGCGTCCTCTCAGATTCCAGAACTTTCTGTCACAGAAATGTTAGGAACATGTGTTTTTTTAGCCAAATTTTGAGGTTTGCAAAGGATTCTGGGTAACAGAACCTGGTCAGAGCCCCACAAGTCACCCCATCTTGGATTCCCCTAGGTCTCTAGTTTTTAAAAATGCACAGGTTTGGTAGGTTTCCCTATGTGCCGGCTGAGCTAGAGGCAACAATCTACAGGTAGGCACTTTGCAAAAAACAGCTTTGTTTTCTGTCAAAAAATGGGATGTGGCCACTTTGTGTTTTGGGACATTTCGTGTCGCGGGCGCTAGGACTACCCACACACGTGAGGTATGATTTTTATCGGGAGACTTGGGGGAACACTGGGTGGAAGTAAATTTGTGGCTCCTCTCAGATTCCAGAACTTTCTGTCACCGAAATGTGAGGAAAATGTGTTTTTTTAGCCAAATTTTGAGGTTTGCAAAGGATTCTCGGTAACAGAACCTGGTCAGAACCCCACAAGTCACCCCATCTTGGATTCCCCTAGGTCTCTAGTTTTTAAAAATGCACAGGTTTGGTAGGTTTCCCTATGTGCCGGCTGAGCTAGAGGCCACAATCTACAGGTAGGCACTTTGCAAAAAACAGCTTTGTTTTCTGTCAAAAAATGGGATGTGGCCACTTTGTGTTTTGGGACATTTCGTGTCACGGGCGCTAGGACTACCCACACACGTGAGGTATGATTTTTATCGGGAGACTTGGGGGAACGCTGGGTGGAAGGAAATTTGTGGCTCCTCTCAGATTCCAGAACTTTCTGTCACCGAAATGTGAGGAAAATTTGTTTTTTTAGCCAAATTTTGAGGTTTGCAAAGGATTCTGGGTAACAGAACCTGGTCAGAACCCCACAAGTCACCCCATCTTGGATTCCCCTAGGTCTCTAGTTTTTAAAAATGCACAGGTTTGGTAGGTTTCCCTATGTGCCGGCTGAGCTAGAGACCACAATCTACAGGTAGGCACTTTGCAAAAAACACCTCTGTTTTCTTTCAAAAAATGGGATGTGTTCACGTTGTGTTTTGGGGCGTTTCCTGTCGTAGGCGCTAGGCCTACTCACACAAGTGAGGTATCATTTTTATCAGGAGAATTGGGGGAACGCTGGGTGGAAGGAAATTTGTGCCTCCTCTCAGATTCCAGAACTTTCTGTCACAGAAATGTGAGGAACATGTGTTTTTTTAGCCAAATTTTGAGGTTTGCAAAGGATTCTGGGTAACAGAACCTGGTCAGAGCCCCACAAGTCACCCCATCTTGGATTCCCCTAGGTCTCTAGTTTTATAAAAATGCATAGGTTTGGTAGGTTTCCCTATGTGCCGGCTGAGCTAGAGGCCACAATCTACAGGTAGGCACTTTGCAAAAAACAGCTCTGTTTTCTGTCAAAAAATGGCATGTGGCCACTTTGTGTTTTGGGACATTTCCTGTTGCGGGCGCTAGGACTACCCACACAAGTGAGGTATCATTTTTATCGGGAGACTTGGGGGAACGCTGAGTGGAAGGAAATTTGTGGCTCCTCTCAGATTCCAGAACTTTCTGTCACCGAAATGTGAGGAAAATGTGTTTTTTTTCGCCAAATTTTGAGGTTTGCAAAGGATTCTGGGTAACAGAACCTGGTCAGAACCCCACAAGTCACCCTATCTTGGATTCCCCTAGGTCTCTAGTTTTCAAAAATGCACAGGTTTGGTAGGTTTCCCTAGGTGCCGGCTGAGCTAGAGGCCAAAATCTACAGGTAGGCACTTTGCAAAAAACACCTCTGTTTTCTTTAAAAAAATGGGATGTGTCCACGTTCTGTTTTGGGGCGTTTCCTGTCACTGGCGCTAGGCCTACCCACACAAGTGAGGTATCATTTTTATCGGGAGACTTGGGGGAACGCTGGGTGGAAGGAAAGTTGTGCCTCCTCTCAGATTCCAGAACTTTCTGTCACAGAAATGTTAGGAACATGTGTTTTTTTAGCCAAATTTTGAGGTTTGCAAAGGATTCTGGGTATCAGAACCTGGTCAGAGCCCCACAAGTCACCCCATCTTGGATTCCCCTAGGTCTCTAGTTTTTAAAAATGCACAGGTTTGGTAGGTTTCCCTATGTGCCGGCTGAGCTAGAGGCAACAATCTACAGGTAGGCACTTTGCAAAAAACAGCTTTGTTTTCTGTCAAAAAATGGGATGTGGCCACTTTGTGTTTTGGGACATTTCGTGTCGCGGGCGCTAGGACTACCCACACACGTGAGGTATGATTTTTATCGGGAGACTTGGGGGAACACTGGGTGGAAGTAAATTTGTGGCTCCTCTCAGATTCCAGAACTTTCTGTCACCGAAATGTGAGGAAAATGTGTTTTTTTAGCCAAATTTTGAGGTTTGCAAAGGATTCTCGGTAACAGAACCTGGTCAGAACCCCACAAGTCACCCCATCTTGGATTCCCCTAGGTCTCTAGTTTTTAAAAATGCACAGGTTTGGTAGGTTTCCCTATGTGCCGGCTGAGCTAGAGGCCACAATCTACAGGTAGGCACTTTGCAAAAAACAGCTTTGTTTTCTGTCAAAAAATGGGATGTGGCCACTTTGTGTTTTGGGACATTTCGTGTCACGGGCGCTAGGACTACCCACACACGTGAGGTATGATTTTTATCGGGAGACTTGGGGGAACGCTGGGTGGAAGGAAATTTGTGGCTCCTCTCAGATTCCAGAACTTTCTGTCACCGAAATGTGAGGAAAATGTGTTTTTTTAGCCAAATTTTGAGGTTTGCAAAGGATTCTGGGTAACAGAACCTGGTCAGAACCCCACAAGTCACCCCATCTTGGATTCCCCTAGGTCTCTAGTTTTTAAAAATGCACAGGTTTGGTAGGTTTCCCTATGTGCCGGCTGAGCTAGAGACCACAATCTACAGGTAGGCACTTTGCAAAAAACACCTCTGTTTTCTTTCAAAAAATGGGATGTGTTCACGTTGTGTTTTGGGGCGTTTCCTGTCGTAGGAGCTAGGCCTACTCACACAAGTGAGGTATCATTTTTATCAGGAGAATTGGGGGAACGCTGGGTGGAAGGAAATTTGTCCCTCCTCTCAGATTCCAGAACTTTCTGTCACAGAAATGTGAGGAACATGTGTTTTTTTAGCCAAATTTTGAGGTTTGCAAAGGATTCTGGGTAACAGAACCTGGTAAGAGCCCCACAAGTCACCCCATCTTGGATTCCCCTAGGTCTCTAGTTTTATAAAAATGCACAGGTTTGGTAGGTTTCCCTATGTGCCGGCTGAGCTAGAGGCCACAATCTACAGGTAGGCACTTTGCAAAAAACAGCTCTGTTTTCTGTCAAAAAATGGCATGTGGCCACTTTGTGTTTTGGGACATTTCCTGTCGCGGGCGCTAGGACTACCCACACACGTGAGGTATGATTTTTATCGGGAGACTTGGGGGAACGCTGGGTGGAAGGAAATTTGTGGCTCCTCTCAGATTCCAGAACTTTCTGTCACCGAAATGTGAGGAAAATGTGTTTTTTTAGCCAAATTTTGAGGTTTGCAAAGGATTCTGGGTAACAGAAGCTGGTCAGAACCCCACAAGTCACCCTATCTTGGATTCCCCTAGGTCTCTAGTTTTTAAAAATGCACAGGTTTGGTAGGTTTCCCTATGTGCCGGCTGAGCTAGAGGCCACAATCTACAGGTAGGCACTTTGCAAAAAACACCTCTGTTTTCTTTCAAAAAATGGGATGTGTTCACGTTGTGTTTTGGGGCGTTTCCTGTCGCGGGCGCTAGGCCTACTCACACAAGTGAGGTATCATTTTTATCGGGAGAATTGGGGGAACGCTGGGTGGAAGGAAATTTGGGCCTCTTCTCAGATTCCAGAACTTTCTGTCACAGAAATGTGAGGAACATGTGTTTTTTTAGCCAAATTTTGAGGTTTGCAAAGGATTCTGGGTAACAGAACCTGGTCAGAGCCCCACAAGTCACCCCATCTTGTATTCCACTAGGTTTCTAGTTTTTAAAAATGCACAGGTTTGGTAGGTTTCCCTAGGTGCCGGCTGAGCTAGAGGCCACAATCTACAGGTAGGCACTTTGCAAAAAACAGCTCTGTTTTCTGTCAAAAAATGGGATGTGCCCACTTTGTGTTTTGGGACATTTCCTGTCGCGGGCGCTAGGACTACCCACACAAGTGAGGTATCATTTTTATCGGGAGACTTGGGGGAACGCTGAGTGGAAGGAAATTTGTGGCTCCTCTCAGATTCCAGAACTTTCTGTCACCGAAGTGTGAGGAACATGTGTTTTTTTCGCCAAATTTTGAGGTTTGCAAAGGATTCTGGGTAACAGAACCTGGTCAGAACCCCACAAGTAACCCCTTCTTCGATTCCCCTAGGTCTCTAGTTTTCAAAAATGCACAGGTTTGGTAGGTTTCCCTAGGTGCCGGCTGAGCTAGAGGCCAAAATCTACAGGTAGGCACTTTGCAAAAAACAGCTCTGTTTTCTGTGAAGTGTCCACGTTGTGTTTTGGGGCATATCCTGTCGCGGGCGCTAGACCTACCCACACAAGTGAGGTCCCATTTTTACCGGGAGACTAGGGGGAACACTGGGTGGAAGGAAATTTGTGGCTCCCCTCAGATTCCAGAACTTTCTGTCACCGAAATGTGAGGAAAATATGTTTTTTTAGCCAAATTTTGAGGTTTGCAAAGGATTCTGGGTAACAGAACCTGGTCAGAGCCCCACACGTCACCCCATCTTGGATTCCACTAGGTTTCTAGTTTTTAAAAATGCACAGGTTTGGTAGGTTTCCCTAGGTGCCGGCTGAGCTAGAGGCCACAATCTACAGGTAGGCACTTTGCAAAAAACAGTTCTGTTTTCTGTCAATAAATGGGATGTGCCCACTTTGTGTTTTGGGACATTTCCTGTCGCGGGCGCTAGGACTACCCACACAAGTGAAGTATCATTTTTATCGGGAGACTTGGGGGAACGCTGAGTGGAAGGAAATTTGTGGCTCCTCTCAGATTCCAGAACTTTCTGTCACCGAAGTGTGAGGAACATGTGTTTTTTTCGCCAAATTTTGAGGTTTGCAAAGGATTCTGGGTAACAGAACCTGGTCAGAACCCCACAAGTCACCCTATCTTGGATTCCCCTAGGTCTCTAGTTTTAAAAAATGCACAGGTTTGGTAGGTTTCCCTAGGTCCCGGCTGAGCTAGAGGCCAAAATCTACAGGTAGGCACTTTGCAAAAAACACCTCTGTTTTCTTTAAAAAAATGGGATGTGTCAACGTTATGTTTTGGGGCGTTTCCTGTCACGGGCGCTAGGCCTACCCACACAAGTGAGGTATCATTTTTATCGGGAGACTTGGGGGAACGCTGGGTGGAAGGAAATTTGTGCCTCCTCTCAGATTCCAGAACTTTCTGTCACAGAAATGTGAGGAATATGTGTTTTTTTAGCCAAATTTTGAGGTTTGCAAAGGATTCTGGGTAACAGAACCTGGTCAGAGCCCCACAAGTCACCCCATCTTGGATTCCCCTAGGTCTCTAGTTTTTAAAAATGCACAGGTTTGGTAGGTTTCCCTATGTGCCGGCTGAGCTAGAGGCCACAATCTACAGGTAGGCACTTTGCAAAAAACAGCTCTGTTTTCTGTCAAAAAATGGGATGTGGCCACTTTGTGTTTTGGGACATTTCCTGTCGCGGGCACTAGGACTACCCACACACGTGAGGTATGATTTTTATCGGGAGACTTGGGGGAACGCTGGGTGGAAGGAAATTTGTGGCTCCTCTCAGATTCCAGAACTTTCTGTCACCGAAATGTGAGGAAAATGTGTTTTTTTAGCCAAATTTTGAGGTTTGCAAAGGATTCAGGGTAACAGAACCTGGTCAGAACCCCACAAGTCACCCTATCTTGGATTCCCCTAGGTCTCTAGTTTTCAAAAATGCGCAGGATTGGAGGTTTACCTAGGTGCCGGCTGAGCTAGAGGAAAAAATCTACAGGTAGGCACTTTGCAAAAAACACCTCTGTTTTCTTTCAAAAAATGGAATGTGTCCACGTTGTGTTTTGGGGCGTTTCCTGTCGCGGGCGCTAGGCCTACCCACACAAGTGAGGTATCATTTTTATCGGGAGAATTGGGGGAACGCTGGGTGGAAGGAATTTTGTGGCTCCCCTCAGATTCCAGAACTTTCTGTCACCGAAATGTGAGGAAAATATTTTTTTTTAGCCAAATTTTGAGGTTTGCAAAGGATTCTGGGTAACAGAACCTGGTCAGAGCCCCACAAGTCACCCCATCTTGAATTCCACCAGGTTTCTAGTTTTTAAAAATGCACAGGATTGGTAGGTTTCCCTAGGTGCCGGCTGAGCTAGAGGCCACAATCTACAGGTAGGCACTTTGCAAAAAACAGCTCTGTTTTCTGTCAAAAAAAGGGATGTGGCCACTTTGTGTTTTGGGACATTTCCTGTCGCGGGCGCTAGGACTACCCACACACGTGAGGTATGATTTTTATCGGGAGACTTGGGGGAACGCTGGGTGGAAGGAAATTTGTGGCTCCTCTCAGATTCCAGAACTTTCTGTCACCGAAATGTGAGGAAAATGTGTTTTTTTAGCCAAATTTTGAGGTTTGCAAAGGATTCTGGGTAACAGAAGCTGGTCAGAACCCCACAAGTCACCCTATCTTGGATTTCCCTAGGTCTCTAGTTTTAAAAAATGCACAGGTTTGGTAGGTTTCCCTAGGTGCCGGCTGAGCTAGAGGCCAAAATCTACAGGTAGGCACTTTGCAAAAAACACCTCTGTTTTCTTTCAAAAAATGGAATGTGTCCACGTTGTGTTTTGGGGTGTTTCCTGTCGCGGGCGCTAGGCCTACCCACACAAGTGAGGTATCATTTTTATCGAGAGAATTGGGGGAACGCTGGGTGGAAGGAAATTTGTGCCTCCTCTCAGATTCCAGAAATTTCTGTCACAGAAATGTGAGGAACATGTGTTTTTTTAGCCAAATTTTGAGGTTTGCAAAGTATTCTGGGTAATAGGACCTGGTCAGAACCCCACAAGTCACCCCATCTTGGATTCCCCTAGGTCTCTAGTTTTAAAAAATGCACAGGTTTGGTAGGTTTCCCTAGGTGCCGGCTGAGCTAGAGGCCAAAATCTACAGGTAGGCACTTTGCAAAAAACAGCTCTGTTTTCTGTGAAGTGTCCATCTTGTGTTTTGGGGCATATCCTGTCGCGGGCGCTAGACCTACCCACATAAGTGAGGTACCATTTTCATCGGGAGACTAGGGGGAACGCTGGGTGGAAGGAAATTTGTGGCTCCCCTCAGATTCCAGAACTTTCTGTCACCAAAATGTGAGGAAAATATGTTTTTTTAGCCAAATTTTGAGGTTTGCAAAGGATTCTGGGTAACAGAACCTGGTCAGAGCCCCACAAGTCACCCCATCTTGGATTCCCCTAGGTTTCTAGTTTTTAAAAATGCACAGGTTTGGTTTATTTTCCCTAGGTGCCGGCTGAGCTAGAGGCCACAATCTACAGGTAGGGACTTTGCAAAAAACAGCTGTTTTCTGTCAAAAAATGGGATGTGCCCACTTTTTGTTTTGGGACATTTCCTGTCGCGGGCGCTAGGACTACCCACACAAGTGAGGTATCATTTTTATCGGGAGACTTGGGGGAACGCTGAGTGGAAGGAAATTTGTGGCTCCTCTCAAATTCCAGATCTTTCTGTCACCGAAATGTGAGGAAAATGTGTTTTTTTAGCCAAATTTTGAGGTTTGCAAAGGATTCTGGGTAACAGAACCTGGTCAGAACCCCACAAGTCACCCTATCTTGGATTCCCCTAGGTCTCTAGTTTTCAAAAATGCACAGGTTTGGTAGGTTTCTCTAGGTGCCGGCTGAGCTAGAGGCCAAAATCTACAGGTAGGCACTTTGCAAAAAACAGCTCTGTTTTCTGTGAAGTGTCCACGTTGTGTTTTGGGGCATATCCTGTCGCGGGCGCTAGACCTACCCACACAAGTGAGGTCCCATTTTTACCGGGAGACTAGGGGGAACACTGGGTGGAAGGAAATTTGTGGCTCCCCTCAGATTCCAGAACTTTCTGTCACCGAAATGTGAGGAAAATATGTTTTTTTAGCCAAATTTTGAGGTTTGCAAAGGATTCTGGGTAACAGAACCTGGTCAGAGCCCCACACGTCACCCCATCTTGGATTCCACTAGGTTTCTAGTTTTTAAAAATGCACAGGTTTGGTAGGTTTCCCTAGGTGCCGGCTGAGCTAGAGGCCACAATCTACAGGTAGGCACTTTGCAAAAAACAGTTCTGTTTTCTGTCAATAAATGGGATGTGCCCACTTTGTGTTTTGGGACATTTCCTGTCGCGGGCGCTAGGACTACCCACACAAGTGAGGTATCATTTTTATCGGGAGACTTGGGGGAACGCTGAGTGGAAGGAAATTTGTGGCTCCTCTCAGATTCCAGAACTTTCTGTCACCGAAGTGTGAGGAACATGTGTTTTTTTCGCCAAATTTTAAGGTTTGCAAAGGATTCTGGGTAACAGAACCTGGTCAGAACCCCACAAGTCACCCTATCTTGGATTCCCCTAGGTCTCTAGTTTTAAAAAATGCACAGGTTTGATAGGTTTCCCTAGGTCCCGGCTGAGCTAGAGGCCAAAATCTACAGGTAGGCACTTTGCAAAAAACACCTCTGTTTTCTTTAAAAAAATGGGATGTGTCAACGTTATGTTTTGGGGCGTTTCCTGTCACGGGCGCTAGGCCTACCCACACAAGTGAGGTATCATTTTTATCGGGAGACTTGGGGGAACGCTGGGTGGAAGGAAATTTGTGCCTCCTCTCAGATTCCAGAACTTTCTGTCACAGAAATGTGAGGAATATGTGTTTTTTTAGCCAAATTTTGAGGTTTGCAAAGGATTCTGGGTAACAGAACCTGGTCAGAGCCCCACAAGTCACCCCATCTTGGATTCCCCTAGGTCTCTAGTTTTTAAAAATGCACAGGTTTGGTAGGTTTCCCTATGTGCCGGCTGAGCTAGAGGCCACAATCTACAGGTAGGCACTTTGCAAAAAACAGCTCTGTTTTCTGTCAAAAAATGGGATGTGGCCACTTTGTGTTTTGGGACATTTCCTGTCGCGGGCACTAGGACTACCCACACACGTGAGGTATGATTTTTATCGGGAGACTTGGGGGAACGCTGGGTGGAAGGAAATTTGTGGCTCCTCTCAGATTCCAGAACTTTCTGTCACCGAAATGTGAGGAAAATGTGTTTTTTTAGCCAAATTTTGAGGTTTGCAAAGGATTCAGGGTAACAGAACCTGGTCAGAACCCCACAAGTCACCCTATCTTGGATTCCCCTAGGTCTCTAGTTTTCAAAAATGCGCAGGATTGGAGGTTTACCTACGTGCCGGCTGAGCTAGAGGAAAAAATCTACAGGTAGGCACTTTGCAAAAAACACCTCTGTTTTCTTTCAAAAAATGGAATGTGTCCACGTTGTGTTTTGGGGCGTTTCCTGTCGCGGGCGCTAGGCCTACCCACACAAGTGAGGTATCATTTTTATCGGGAGAATTGGGGGAACGCTGGGTGGAAGGAATTTTGTGGCTCCCCTCAGATTCCAGAACTTTCTGTCACCGAAATGTGAGGAAAATATTTTTTTTTAGCCAAATTTTGAGGTTTGCAAAGGATTCTGGGTAACAGAACCTGGTCAGAGCCCCACAAGTCACCCCATCTTGAATTCCACCAGGTTTCTAGTTTTTAAAAATGCACAGGATTGGTAGGTTTCCCTAGGTGCCGGCTGAGCTAGAGGCCACAATCTACAGGTAGGCACTTTGCAAAAAACAGCTCTGTTTTCTGTCCAAAAAAGGGATGTGGCCACTTTGTGTTTTGGGACATTTCCTGTCGCGGGCGCTAGGACTACCCACACACGTGAGGTATGATTTTTATCGGGAGACTTGGGGGAACGCTGGGTGGAAGGAAATTTGTGGCTCCTCTCAGATTCCAGAACTTTCTGTCACCGAAATGTGAGGAAAATGTGTTTTTTTAGCCAAATTTTGAGGTTTGCAAAGGATTCTGGGTAACAGAAGCTGGTCAGAACCCCACAAGTCACCCTATCTTGGATTTCCCTAGGTCTCTAGTTTTAAAAAATGCACAGGTTTGGTAGGTTTCCCTAGGTGCCGGCTGAGCTAGAGGCCAAAATCTACAGGTAGGCACTTTGCAAAAAACACCTCTGTTTTCTTTCAAAAAATGGAATGTGTCCACGTTGTGTTTTGGGGTGTTTCCTGTCGCGGGCGCTAGGCCTACCCACACAAGTGAGGTATAATTTTTATCGGGAGAATTGGGGGAACGCTGGGTGGAAGGAAATTTGTGCCTCCTCTCAGATTCCAGAAATTTCTGTCACAGAAATGTGAGGAACATGTGTTTTTTTAGCCAAATTTTGAGGTTTGCAAAGTATTCTGGGTAATAGGACCTGGTCAGAACCCCACAAGTCACCCCATCTTGGATTCCCCTAGGTCTCTAGTTTTCAAAAATGCACAGGTTTGGTAGGTTTCCCTAGGTGCCGGCTGAGCTAGAGGCCAAAATCTACAGGTAGGCACTTTGCAAAAAACAGCTCTGTTTTCTGTGAAGTGTCCATCTTGTGTTTTGGGGCATATCCTGTCGCGGGCGCTAGACCTACCCACATAAGTGAGGTACCATTTTCATCGGGAGACTAGGGGGAACGCTGGGTGGAAGGAAATTTGTGGCTCCCCTCAGATTCCAGAACTTTCTGTCACCAAAATGTGAGGAAAATATGTTTTTTTAGCCAAATTTTGAGGTTTGCAAAGGATTCTGGGTAACAGAACCTGGTCAGAGCCCCACAAGTCACCCCATCTTGGATTCCCCTAGGTTTCTAGTTTTTAAAAATGCACAGGTTTGGTTTATTTTCCCTAGGTGCCGGCTGAGCTAGAGGCCACAATCTACAGGTAGGCACTTTGCAAAAAACAGCTGTTTTCTGTCAAAAAATGGGATGTGCCCACTTTTTGTTTTGGGACATTTCCTGTAGCGGGCGCTAGGACTACCCACACAAGTGAGGTATCATTTTTATCGGGAGACTTGGGGGAACGCTGAGTGGAAGGAAATTTGTGGCTCCTCTCAAATTCCAGATCTTTCTGTCACCGAAATGTGAGGAAAATGTGTTTTTTTAGCCAAATTTTGAGGTTTGCAAAGGATTCTGGGTAACAGAACCTGGTCAGAACCCCACAAGTCACCCTATCTTGGATTCCCCTAGGTCTCTAGTTTTCAAAAATGCACAGGTTTGGTAGGTTTCTCTAGGTGCCGGCTGAGCTAGAGGCCAAAATCTACAGGTAGGCACTTTGCAAAAAACAGCTCTGTTTTCTGTGAAGTGTCCACGTTGTGTTTTGGGGCATATCCTGTCGCGGGCGCTAGACCTACCCACACAAGTGAGGTCCCATTTTTACCGGGAGACTAGGGGGAACACTGGGTGGAAGGAAATTTGTGGCTCCCCTCAGATTCCAGAACTTTCTGTCACCGAAATGTGAGGAAAATATGTTTTTTTAGCCAAATTTTGAGGTTAGCAAAGGATTCTGGGTAACAGAACCTGGTCAGAGCCCCACACGTCACCCCATCTTGGATTCCACTAGGTTTCTAGTTTTTAAAAATGCACAGGTTTGGTAGGTTTCCCTAGGTGCCGGCTGAGCTAGAGGCCACAATCTACAGGTAGGCACTTTGCAAAAAACAGTTCTGTTTTCTGTCAATAAATGGGATGTGCCCACTTTGTGTTTTGGGACATTTCCTGTCGCGGGCGCTAGGACTACCCACACAAGTGAGGTATCATTTTTATCGGGAGACTTGGGGGAACGCTGAGTGGAAGGAAATTTGTGGCTCCTCTCAGATTCCAGAACTTTCTGTCACCGAAGTGTGAGGAACATGTGTTTTTTTCGCCAAATTTTGAGGTTTGCAAAGGATTCTGGGTAACAGAACATGGTCAGAACCCCACAAGTCACCCTATCTTGGATTCCCCTAGGTCTCTAGTTTTAAAAAATGCACAGGTTTGGTAGGTTTCCCTAGGTCCCGGCTGAGCTAGAGGCCAAAATCTACAGGTAGGCACTTTGCAAAAAACACCTCTGTTTTCTTTAAAAAAATGGGATGTGTCAACGTTATGTTTTGGGGCGTTTCCTGTCACGGGCGCTAGGCCTACCCACACAAGTGAGGTATCATTTTTATCGGGAGACTTGGGGGAACGCTGGGTGGAAGGAAATTTGTGCCTCCTCTCAGATTCCAGAACTTTCTGTCACAGAAATGTGAGGAATATGTGTTTTTTTAGCCAAATTTTGAGGTTTGCAAAGGATTCTGGGTAACAGAACCTGGTCAGAGCCCCACAAGTCACCCCATCTTGGATTCCCCTAGGTCTCTAGTTTTTAAAAATGCACAGGTTTGGTAGGTTTCCCTATGTGCCGGCTGAGCTAGAGGCCACAATCTACAGGTAGGCACTTTGCAAAAAACAGCTCTGTTTTCTGTCAAAAAATGGGATGTGGCCACTTTGTGTTTTGGGACATTTCCTGTCGCGGGCACTAGGACTACCCACACACGTGAGGTATGATTTTTATCGGGAGACTTGGGGGAACGCTGGGTGGAAGGAAATTTGTGGCTCCTCTCAGATTCCAGAACTTTCTGTCACCGAAATGTGAGGAAAATGTGTTTTTTTAGCCAAATTTTGAGGTTTGCAAAGGATTCAGGGTAACAGAACCTGGTCAGAACCCCACAAGTCACCCTATCTTGGATTCCCCTAGGTCTCTAGTTTTCAAAAATGCGCAGGATTGGAGGTTTACCTAGGTGCCGGCTGAGCTAGAGGAAAAAATCTACAGGTAGGCACTTTGCAAAAAACACCTCTGTTTTCT
Organism: Pleurodeles waltl; assembly: GCF_031143425.1. Taxonomy (NCBI): domain Eukaryota; kingdom Metazoa; phylum Chordata; class Amphibia; order Caudata; family Salamandridae; genus Pleurodeles; species Pleurodeles waltl. The sequence continues at coordinate 1,221,488,124 of NC_090444.1, forward strand.
TTCAAAAAATGGAATGTGTCCACGTTGTGTTTTGGGGCGTTTCCTGTCGCGGGCGCTAGGCCTACCCACACAAGTGAGGTATCATTTTTATCGGGAGAATTGGGGGAACGCTGGGTGGAAGGAATTTTGTGGCTCCCCTCAGATTCCAGAACTTTCTGTCACCGAAATGTGAGGAAAATATTTTTTTTTAGCCAAATTTTGAGGTTTGCAAAGGATTCTGGGTAACAGAACCTGGTCAGAGCCCCACAAGTCACCCCATCTTGAATTCCACCAGGTTTCTAGTTTTTAAAAATGCACAGGATTGGTAGGTTTCCCTAGGTGCCGGCTGAGCTAGAGGCCACAATCTACAGGTAGGCACTTTGCAAAAAACAGCTCTGTTTTCTGTCAAAAAAAGGGATGTGGCCACTTTGTGTTTTGGGACATTTCCTGTCGCGGGCGCTAGGACTACCCACACACGTGAGGTATGATTTTTATCGGGAGACTTGGGGGAACGCTGGGTGGAAGGAAATTTGTGGCTCCTCTCAGATTCCAGAACTTTCTGTCACCGAAATGTGAGGAAAATGTGTTTTTTTAGCCAAATTTTGAGGTTTGCAAAGGATTCTGGGTAACAGAAGCTGGTCAGAACCCCACAAGTCACCCTATCTTGGATTTCCCTAGGTCTCTAGTTTTAAAAAATGCACAGGTTTGGTAGGTTTCCCTAGGTGCCGGCTGAGCTAGAGGCCAAAATCTACAGGTAGGCACTTTGCAAAAAACACCTCTGTTTTCTTTCAAAAAATGGAATGTGTCCACGTTGTGTTTTGGGGTGTTTCCTGTCGCGGGCGCTAGGCCTACCCACACAAGTGAGGTATATTTTTTATCGGGAGAATTGGGGGAACGCTGGGTGGAAGGAAATTTGTGCCTCCTCTCAGATTCCAGAAATTTCTGTCACAGAAATGTGAGGAACATGTGTTTTTTTAGCCAAATTTTGAGGTTTGCAAAGTATTCTGGGTAATAGGACCTGGTCAGAACCCCACAAGTCACCCCATCTTGGATTCTCCTAGGTCTCTAGTTTTAAAAAATGCACATGTTTGGTAGGTTTCCCTAGGTGCCGGCTGAGCTAGAGGCCAAAATCTACAGGTAGGCACTTTGCAAAAAACAGCTCTGTTTTCTGTGAAGTGTCCATCTTGTGTTTTGGGGCATATCCTGTCGCGGGCGCTAGACCTACCCACATAAGTGAGGTACCATTTTCATCGGGAGACTAGGGGGAACGCTGGGTGGAAGGAAATTTGTGGCTCCCCTCAGATTCCAGAACTTTCTGTCACCAAAATGTGAGGAAAATATGTTTTTTTAGCCAAATTTTGAGGTTTGCAAAGGATTCTGGGTAACAGAACCTGGTCAGAGCCCCACAAGTCACCCCATCTTGGATTCCCCTAGGTTTCTAGTTTTTAAAAATGCACAGGTTTGGTTTATTTTCCCTAGGTGCCGGCTGAGCTAGAGGCCACAATCTACAGGTAGGCACTTTGCAAAAAACAGCTGTTTTCTGTCAAAAAATGGGATGTGCCCACTTTTTGTTTTGGGACATTTCCTGTCGCGGGCGCTAGGACTACCCACACAAGTGAGGTATCATTTTTATCGGGAGACTTGGGGGAACGCTGAGTGGAAGGAAATTTGTGGCTCCTCTCAAATTCCAGATCTTTCTGTCACCGAAATGTGAGGAAAATGTGTTTTTTTAGCCAAATTTTGAGGTTTGCAAAGGATTCTGGGTAACAGAACCTGGTCAGAACCCCACAAGTCACCCTATCTTGGATTCCCCTAGGTCTCTAGTTTTCAAAAATGCACAGGTTTGGTAGGTTTCTCTAGGTGCCGTCTGAGCTAGAGGCCAAAATCTACAGGTAGGCACTTTGCAAAAAACACCTCTGTTTTCTTTAAAAAAACGGGATGTGTCCACGTTCTGTTTTGGGGCGTTTCCTGTCACGAGCGCTAGGCCTACCCACACAAGTGAGGTATCATTTTTATCAGGAGACTTGGGGGAACGGTGGGTGGAAGGAAATTTGTGCCTCCTCTCATATTCCAGAACTTTCTGTCACAGAAATGTTAGGAACATGTGTTTTTTTAGCCAAATTTTGAGGTTTGCAAAGGATTCTGGGTAACAGAACCTGGTCAGAGCCCCACAAGTCACCCCATCTTGGATTCCCCTAGGTCTCTAGTTTTTAAAAATGCACAGGTTTGGTAGGTTTCCCTATGTGCCGGCTGAGCTAGAGGCCACAATCTACAGGTAGGCACTTTGCAAAAAACAGCTCTGTTTTCTGTCAAAAAATGGGATGTGCCCACTTTGTGTTTTGGGACATTTCGTGTCGCGGGCGCTAGGACTACCCACACACGTGAGGTATGATTTTTATCGGGAGACTTGGGGGAACGCTGGGTGGAAGGAAATTTGTGGCTCCTCTCAGATTCCAGAACTTTCTGTCACGGAAATGTGAGGAACATGTGTTTTTTTAGCCAAATTTTGAGGTTTGCAAAAGATTCTGGGTAACAGAACCTGGTCAGAACCCCACAAGTCACCCCATCTTGGATTCCCCTAGGTCTCTAGTTTTTAAAAATGCACAGGTTTGGTAGGTTTCCCTATGTGCCGGGTGAGCTAGAGACCACAATCTACAGGTAGGCACTTTGCAAAAAACACCTCTGTTTTCTTTCAAAAAATGGGATGTGTTCACGTTGTGTTTTGGGGCGTTTACTGTCGCGGGCGCTAGGCCTACTCACACAAGTGAGGTATCATTTTTATTGGGAGAATTGGGGGAACGCTGGGTGGAAGGAAATTTGTGCCTCCTCTCAGATTCCAGAACTTTCTGTCACAGAAATGTGATGAACATGTGTTTTTTTAGCCAAATTTTGAGGTTTGCAAAGGATTCTGGGTAACAGAACCTGGTCAGAGCCCCACAAGTCACCCCATCTTGGATTCCCCTAGGTCTCTAGTTTTTAAAAATGCACAGGTTTGGTAGGTTTCCCTATGTGCCGGGTGAGCTACAGGCCACAATCTACAGGTAGGCACTTTGCAAAAAACACCTCTGTTTTCTTTCAAAAAATGGGATGTGTTCACGTTGTGTTTTGGGGCATTTCCTGTCGCGGGCGCTAGGCCTACTCACACAAGTGAGGTATCATTTTTATCGGGAGAATTGGGGAACGCTGGGTGGAAGGAAATTTGTGCCTCCTCTCAGATTCCAGAACTTTCTGTCACGGAAATGTGAGGAACATGTGTTTTTTTAGCCAAATTTTGAGGTTTGCAAAAGATTCTGGGTAACAGAACCTGGTCAGAACCCCACAAGTCACCCCATCTTGGATTCCCCTAGGTCTCTAGTTTTTAAAAATGCACAGGTTTGGTAGGTTTCCCTATGTGCCGGCTGAGCTAGAGACCACAATCTACAGGTAGGCACTTTGCAAAAAACACCTCTGTTTTCTTTAAAAAAATGGGATGTGTTCACGTTGTGTTTTGGGGCGTTTCCTGTCGTAGGAGCTAGGCCTACTCACACAAGTGAGGTATCATTTTTATCAGGAGAATTGGGGGAACGCTGGGTGGAAGGAAATTTGTCCCTCCTCTCAGATTCCAGAACTTTCTGTCACAGAAATGTGAGGAACATGTGTTTTTTTAGCCAAATTTTGAGGTTTGCAAAGGATTCTGGGTAACAGAACCTGGTCAGAGCCCCACAAGTCACCCCATCTTGGATTCCCCTAGGTCTCTAGATTTTATAAAAATGCACAGGTTTGGTAGGTTTCCCTATGTGCCGGCTGAGCTAGAGGCCACAATCTACAGGTAGGCACTTTGCAAAAAACAGCTCTGTTTTCTGTCAAAAAATGGGATGTGGCCACTTTGTGTTTTGGGACATTTCGTGTCGCGGGCGCTAGGACTACCCACACACGTGAGGTATGATTTTTATCGGGAGACTTGGGGGAACGCTGGGTGGAAGGAAATTTGTGGCTCCTCTCAGATTCCAGAACTTTCTGTCACGGAAATGTGAGGAACATGTGTTTTTTTAGCCAAATTTTGAGGTTTGCAAAAGATTCTGGGTAACAGAACCTGGTCAGAACCCCACAAGTCACCCCATCTTGGATTCCCCTAGGTCTCTAGTTTTTAAAAATGCACAGGTTTGGTAGGTTTCCCTATGTGCCGGGTGAGCTAGAGACCACAATCTACAGGTAGGCACTTTGCAAAAAACACCTCTGTTTTCTTTCAAAAAATGGGATGTGTTCACGTTGTGTTTTGGGGCGTTTACTGTCGCGGGCGCTAGGCCTACTCACACAAGTGAGGTATCATTTTTATTGGGAGAATTGGGGGAACGCTGGGTGGAAGGAAATTTGTGCCTCCTCTCAGATTCCAGAACTTTCTGTCACAGAAATGTGAGGAACATGTGTTTTTTTAGCCAAATTTTGAGGTTTGCAAAGGATTCTGGGTAACAGAACCTGGTCAGAGCCCCACAAGTCACCCCATCTTGGATTCCCCTAGGTCTCTAGTTTTTAAAAATGCACAGGTTTGGTAGGTTTCCCTATGTGCCGGGTGAGCTACAGGCCACAATCTACAGGTAGGCACTTTGCAAAAAACACCTCTGTTTTCTTTCAAAAAATGGGATGTGTTCACGTTGTGTTTTGGGGCATTTCCTGTCGCGGGCGCTAGGCCTACTCACACAAGTGAGGTATCATTTTTATCGGGAGAATTGGGGAACGCTGGGTGGAAGGAAATTTGTGCCTCCTCTCAGATTCCAGAACTTTCTGTCACGGAAATGTGAGGAACATGTGTTTTTTTAGCCAAATTTTGAGGTTTGCAAAAGATTCTGGGTAACAGAACCTGGTCAGAACCCCACAAGTCACCCCATCTTGGATTCCCCTAGGTCTCTAGTTTTTAAAAATGCACAGGTTTGGTAGGTTTCCCTATGTGCCGGCTGAGCTAGAGACCACAATCTACAGGTAGGCACTTTGCAAAAAACACCTCTGTTTTCTTTAAAAAAATGGGATGTGTTCACGTTGTGTTTTGGGGCGTTTCCTGTCGTAGGAGCTAGGCCTACTCACACAAGTGAGGTATCATTTTTATCAGGAGAATTGGGGGAACGCTGGGTGGAAGGAAATTTGTCCCTCCTCTCAGATTCCAGAACTTTCTGTCACAGAAATGTGAGGAACATGTGTTTTTTTAGCCAAATTTTGAGGTTTGCAAAGGATTCTGGGTAACAGAACCTGGTCAGAGCCCCACAAGTCACCCCATCTTGGATTCCCCTAGGTCTCTAGTTTTATAAAAATGCACAGGTTTGGTAGGTTTCCCTATGTGCCGGCTGAGCTAGAGGCCACAATCTACAGGTAGGCACTTTGCAAAAAACAGCTCTGTTTTCTGTCAAAAAATGGCATGTGGCCACTTTGTGTTTTGGGACATTTCCTGTCGCGGGCGCTAGGACTACCCACACACGTGAGGTATGATTTTTATCGGGAGACTTGGGGGAACGCTGGGTGGAAGGAAATTTGTGGCTCCTCTCAGATTCCAGAACTTTCTGTCACCGAAATGTGAGGAAAATGTGTTTTTTTAGCCAAATTTTGAGGTTTGCAAAGGATTCTGGGTAACAGAAGCTGGTCAGAACCCCACAAGTCACCCTATCTTGGATTCCCCTAGGTCTCTAGTTTTTAAAAATGCACAGGTTTGGTAGGTTTCCCTATGTGCCGGCTGAGCTAGAGGCCACAATCTACAGGTAGGCACTTTGCAAAAAACACCTCTGTTTTCTTTCAAAAAATGGGATGTGTTCACGTTGTGTTTTGGGGCGTTTCCTGTCGCGGGCGCTAGGCCTACTCACACAAGTGAGGTATCATTTTTATCGGGAGAATTGGGGGAACGCTGGGTGGAAGGAAATTTGTGCCTCTTCTCAGATTCCAGAACTTTCTGTCACAGAAATGTGAGGAACATGTGTTTTTTTAGCCAAATTTTGAGGTTTGCAAAGGATTCTGGGTAACAGAACCTGGTCAGAGCCCCACAAGTCACCCCATCTTGTATTCCACTAGGTTTCTAGTTTTTAAAAATGCACAGGTTTGGTAGGTTTCCCTAGGTGCCGGCTGAGCTAGAGGCCACAATCTACAGGTAGGCACTTTGCAAAAAACAGCTCTGTTTTCTGTCAAAAAATGGGTTGTGCCCACTTTGTGTTTTGGGACATTTCCTGTCGCGGGCGCTAGGACTACCCACACAAGTGAGGTATCATTTTTATCGGGAGACTTGGGGGAACGCTGAGTGGAAGGAAATTTGTGGCTCCTCTCAGATTCCAGAACTTTCTGTCACCGAAGTGTGAGGAACATGTGTTTTTTTCGCCAAATTTTGAGGTTTGCAAAGGATTCTGGGTAACAGAACCTGGTCAGAACCCCACAAGTCACCCCTTCTTGGATTCCCCTAGGTCTCTAGTTTTCAAAAATGCACAGGTTTGGTAGGTTTCCCTAGGTGCCGGCTGAGCTAGAGGCCAAAATCTACAGGTAGGCACTTTGCAAAAAACAGCTCTGTTTTCTGTGAAGTGTCCACGTTGTGTTTTGGGGCATATCCTGTCGCGGGCGCTAGACCTACCCACACAAGTGAGGTCCCATTTTTACCGGGAGACTAGGGGGAACACTGGGTGGAAGGAAATTTGTGGCTCCCCTCAGATTCCAGAACTTTCTGTCACCGAAATGTGAGGAAAATATATTTTTTTAGCCAAATTTTGAGGTTTGCAAAGGATTCTGGGTAACAGAACCTGGTCAGAGCCCCACACGTCACCCCATCTTGGATTCCACTAGGTTTCTAGTTTTTAAAAATGCACAGGTTTGGTAGGTTTCCCTAGGTGCCGGCTGAGCTAGAGGCCACAATCTACAGGTAGGCACTTTGCAAAAAACAGTTCTGTTTTCTGTCAATAAATGGGATGTGCCCACTTTGTGTTTTGGGACATTTCCTGTCGCGGGCGCTAGGACTACCCACACAAGTGAGGTATCATTTTTATCGGGAGACTTGGGGGAACGCTGAGTGGAAGGAAATTTGTGGCTCCTCTCAGATTCCAGAACTTTCTGTCACCGAAGTGTGAGGAACATGTGTTTTTTTCGCCAAATTTTGAGGTTTGCAAAGGATTCTGGGTAACAGAACCTGGTCAGAACCCCACAAGTCACCCTATCTTGTATTCCCCTAGGTCTCTAGTTTTAAAAAATGCACAGGTTTGGTAGGTTTCCCTAGGTCCCGGCTGAGCTAGAGGCCAAAATCTACAGGTAGGCACTTTGCAAAAAACACCTCTGTTTTCTTTAAAAAAATGGGATGTGTCAACGTTATGTTTTGGGGCGTTTCCTGTCACGGGCGCTAGGCCTACCCACACAAGTGAGGTATCATTTTTATCGGGAGACTTGGGGGAACGCTGGGTGGAAGGAAATTTGTGCCTCCTCTCAGATTCCAGAACTTTCTGTCACAGAAATGTGAGGAATATGTGTTTTTTTAGCCAAATTTTGAGGTTTGCAAAGGATTCTGGGTAACAGAACCTGGTCAGAGCCCCACAAGTCACCCCATCTTGGATTCCCCTAGGTCTCTAGTTTTTAAAAATGCACAGGTTTGGTAGGTTTCCCTATGTGCCGGCTGAGCTAGAGGCCACAATCTACAGGTAGGCACTTTGCAAAAAACAGCTCTGTTTTCTGTCAAAAAATGGGATGTGGCCACTTTGTGTTTTGGGACATTTCCTGTCGCGGGCACTAGGACTACCCACACACGTGAGGTATGATTTTTATCGGGAGACTTGGGGGAACGCTGGGTGGAAGGAAATTTGTGGCTCCTCTCAGATTCCAGAACTTTCTGTCACCGAAATGTGAGGAAAATGTGTTTTTTTAGCCAAATTTTGAGGTTTGCAAAGGATTCAGGGTAACAGAACCCGGTCAGAACCCCACAAGTCACCCTATCTTGGATTCCCCTAGGTCTCTAGTTTTCAAAAATGCGCAGGATTGGAGGTTTACCTAGGTGCCGGCTGAGCTAGAGGAAAAAATCTACAGGTAGGCACTTTGCAAAAAACACCTCTGTTTTCTTTCAAAAAATGGAATGTGTCCACGTTGTGTTTTGGGGCGTTTCCTGTCGCGGGCGCTAGGCCTACCCACACAAGTGAGGTATCATTTTTATCGGGAGAATTGGGGGAACGCTGGGTGGAAGGAATTTTGTGGCTCCCCTCAGATTCCAGAACTTTCTGTCACCGAAATGTGAGGAAAATGTGTTTTTTTAGCCAAATTTTGAGGTTTGCAAAGGATTCTGGGTAACAGAACCTGGTCAGAGCCCCACAAGTCACCCCATCTTGAATTCCACCAGGTTTCTAGTTTTTAAAAATGCACAGGATTGGTAGGTTTCCCTAGGTGCCGGCTGAGCTAGAGGCCACAATCTACAGGTAGGCACTTTGCAAAAAACAGCTCTGTTTTCTGTCAAAAAAAGGGATGTGGCCACTTTGTGTTTTGGGACATTTCCTGTCGCGGGCGCTAGAACTACCCACACACGTGAGGTATGATTTTTATCGGGAGACTTGGGGGAACGCTGGGTGGAAGGAAATTTGTGGCTCCTCTCAGATTCCAGAACTTTCTGTCACCGAAATGTGAGGAAAATGTGTTTTTTTAGCCAAATTTTGAGGTTTGCAAAGGATTCTGGGTAACAGAAGCTGGTCAGAACCCCACAAGTCACCCTATCTTGGATTTCCCTAGGTCTCTAGTTTTAAAAAATGCACAGGTTTGGTAGGTTTCCCTAGGTGCCGGCTGAGCTAGAGGCCAAAATCTACAGGTAGGCACTTTGCAAAAAACACCTCTGTTTTCTTTCAAAAAATGGAATGTGTCCACGTTGTGTTTTGGGGTGTTTCCTGTCGCGGGCGCTAGGCCTACCCACACAAGTGAGGTATAATTTTTATCGGGAGAATTGGGGGAACGCTGGGTGGAAGGAAATTTGTGCCTCCTCTCAGATTCCAGAAATTTCTGTCACAGAAATGTGAGGAACATGTGTTTTTTTAGCCAAATTTTGAGGTTTGCAAAGTATTCTGGGTAATAGGACCTGGTCAGAACCCCACAAGTCACCCCATCTTGGATTCCCCTAGGTCTCTAGTTTTAAAAAATGCACAGGTTTGGTAGGTTTCCCTAGGTGCCGGCTGAGCTAGAGGCCAAAATCTACAGGTAGGCACTTTGCAAAAAACAGCTCTGTTTTCTGTGAAGTGTCCATCTTGTGTTTTGGGGCATATCCTGTCGCGGGCGCTAGACCTACCCACATAAGTGAGGTACCATTTTCATCGGGAGACTAGGGGGAACGCTGGGTGGAAGGAAATTTGTGGCTCCCCTCAGATTCCAGAACTTTCTGTCACCAAAATGTGAGGAAAATATGTTTTTTTAGCCAAATTTTGAGGTTTGCAAAGGATTCTGGGTAACAGAACCTGGTCAGAGCCCCACAAGTCACCCCATCTTGGATTCCCCTAGGTTTCTAGTTTTTAAAAATGCACAGGTTTGGTTTATTTTCCCTAGGTGCCGGCTGAGCTAGAGGCCACAATCTACAGGTAGGCACTTTGCAAAAAACAGCTGTTTTCTGTCAAAAAATGGGATGTGCCCACTTTTTGTTTTGGGACATTTCCTGTCGCGGGCGCTAGGACTACCCACACAAGTGAGGTATCATTTTTATCGGGAGACTTGGGGGAACGCTGAGTGGAAGGAAATTTGTGGCTCCTCTCAAATTCCAGATCTTTCTGTCACCGAAATGTGAGGAAAATGTGTTTTTTTAGCCAAATTTTGAGGTTTGCAAAGGATTCTGGGTAACAGAACCTGGTCAGAACCCCACAAGTCACCCTATCTTGGATTCCCCTAGGTCTCTAGTTTTCAAAAATGCACAGGTTTGGTAGGTTTCTCTAGGTGCCGGCTGAGCTAGAGGCCAAAATCTACAGGTAGGCACTTTGCAAAAAACAGCTGTTTTCTGTCAAAAAAAGGGATGTGGCCACTTTGTGTTTTGGGACATTTCCTGTCGCGGGCACTAGGACTACCCACACACGTGAGGTATGATTTTTATCGGGAGACTTGGGGGAACGCTGGGTGGAAGGAAATTTGTGGCTCCTCTCAGATTTCAGAACTTTCTGTCACCGAAATGTGAGGAAAATATTTTTTTTTAGCCAAATTTTGAGGTTTGCAAAGGATTCTGGGTAACAGAACCTGGTCAGAGCCCCACAAGTCACCCCATCTTGAATTCCACCAGGTTTCTAGTTTTTAAAAATGCACAGGATTGGTAGGTTTCCCTAGGTGCCGGCTGAGCTAGAGGCCACAATCTACAGGTAGGCACTTTGCAAAAAACAGCTCTGTTTTCTGTCAAAAAAAGGGATGTGGCCACTTTGTGTTTTGGGACATTTCCTGTCGCGGGCGCTAGGACTACCCACACACGTGAGGTATGATTTTTATCAGGAGACTTGGGGGAACGCTGGGTGGAAGGAAATTTGTGGCTCCCCTCAGATTCCAGAACTTTCTGTCACCGAAATGTGAGGAAAATGTGTTTTTTTAGCCAAATTTTGAGGTTTGCAAAGGATTCTGGGTAACAGAACCTGGTCAGAACCCCACAAGTCACCCTATCTTGGATTCCCCTAGGTCTCTAGTTTTCAAAAATGCACAGGTTTGGTAGGTTTCTCTAGGTGCCGGCTGAGCTAGAGGCCAAAATCTACAGGTAGGCACTTTGCAAAAAACAGCTCTGTTTTCTGTGAAGTGTCCACGTTGTGTTTTGGGGCATATCCTGTCGCGGGCGCTAGACCTACCCACACAAGTGAGGTCCCATTTTTACCGGGAGACTAGGGGGAACACTGGGTGGAAGGAAATTTGTGGCTCCCCTCAGATTCCAGAACTTTCTGTCACCGAAATGTGAGGAAAATATGTTTTTTTAGCCAAATTTTGAGGTTTGCAAAGGATTCTGGGTAACAGAACCTGGTCAGAGCCCCACACGTCACCCCATCTTGGATTCCACTAGGTTTCTAGTTTTTAAAAATGCACAGGTTTGGTAGGTTTCCCTAGGTGCCGGCTGAGCTAGAGGCCACAATCTACAGGTAGGCACTTTGCAAAAAACAGTTCTGTTTTCTGTCAATAAATGGGATGTGCCCACTTTGTGTTTTGGGACATTTCCTGTCGCGGGCGCTAGGACTACCCACACAAGTGAGGTATCATTTTTATCGGGAGACTTGGGGGAACGCTGAGTGGAAGGAAATTTGTGGCTCCTCTCAGATTCCAGAACTTTCTGTCACCGAAGTGTGAGGAACATGTGTTTTTTTCGCCAAATTTTGAGGTTTGCAAAGGATTCTGGGTAACAGAACCTGGTCAGAACCCCACAAGTCACCCTATCTTGGATTCCCCTAGGTCTCTAGTTTTAAAAAATGCACAGGTTTGGTAGGTTTCCCTAGGTCCCGGCTGAGCTAGAGGCCAAAATCTACAGGTAGGCACTTTGCAAAAAACACCTCTGTTTTCTTTAAAAAAATGGGATGTGTCAACGTTATGTTTTGGGGCGTTTCCTGTCACGGGCGCTAGGCCTACCCACACAAGTGAGGTATCATTTTTATCGGGAGACTTGGGGGAACGCTGGGTGGAAGGAAATTTGTGCCTCCTCTCAGATTCCAGAACTTTCTGTCACAGAAATGTGAGGAATATGTGTTTTTTTAGCCAAATTTTGAGGATTGCAAAGGATTCTGGGTAACAGAACCTGGTCAGAGCCCCACAAGTCACCCCATCTTGGATTCCCCTAGGTCTCTAGTTTTTAAAAATGCACAGGTTTGGTAGGTTTCCCTATGTGCCGGCTGAGCTAGAGGCCACAATCTACAGGTAGGCACTTTGCAAAAAACAGCTCTGTTTTCTGTCAAAAAAAAGGGATGTGGCCACTTTGTGTTTTGGGACATTTCCTGTTGCGGGCGCTAGGACTACCCACACACGTGAGGTATGATTTTTATCGGGAGACTTGGGGGAACGCTGGGTGGAAGGAAATTTGTGGCTCCTCTCAGATTCCAGAACTTTCTGTCACCGAAATGTGAGGAAAATGTGTTTTTTTAGCCAAATTTTGAGGTTTGCAAAGGATTCTGGGTAACAGAAGCTGGTCAGAACCCCACAAGTCACCCTATCTTGGATTTCCCTAGGTCTCTAGTTTTAAAAAATGCACAGGTTTGGTAGGTTTCCCTAGGTGCCGGCTGAGCTAGAGGCCAAAATCTACAGGTAGGCACTTTGCAAAAAACACCTCTGTTTTCTTTCAAAAAATGGAATGTGTCCACGTTGTGTTTTGGGGTGTTTCCTGTCGCGGGCGCTAGGCCTACCCACACAAGTGAGGTATAATTTTTATCGGGAGAATTGGGGGAACGCTGGGTGGAAGGAAATTTGTGCCTCCTCTCAGATTCCAGAAATTTCTGTCACAGAAATGTGAGGAACATGTGTTTTTTTAGCCAAATTTTGAGGTTTGCAAAGTATTCTGGGTAATAGGACCTGGTCAGAACCCCACAAGTCACCCCATCTTGGATTCCCCTAGGTCTCTAGTTTTAAAAAATGCACAGGTTTGGTAGGTTTCCCTAGGTGCCGGCTGAGCTAGAGGCCAAAATCTACAGGTAGGCACTTTGCAAAAAACAGCTCTGTTTTCTGTGAAGTGTCCATCTTGTGTTTTGGGGCATATCCTGTCGCGGGCGCTAGACCTACCCACATAAGTGAGGTACCATTTTCATCGGGAGACTTGGGGGAACGCTGGGTGGAAGGAAATTTGTGGCTCCTCTCAGATTCCAGAACTTTCTGTCACCGAAATGTGAGGAAAATGTGTTTTTTTAGCCAAATTTTGAGGTTTGCAAAGGATTCTGGGTAACAGAAGCTGGTCAGAACCCCACAAGTCACCCTATCTTGGATTTCCCTAGGTCTCTAGTTTTAAAAAATGCACAGGTTTGGTAGGTTTCCCTAGGTGCCGGCTGAGCTAGAGGCCAAAATCTACAGGTAGGCACTTTGCAAAAAACACCTCTGTTTTCTTTCAAAAAATGGAATGTGTCCACGTTGTGTTTTGGGGTGTTTCCTGTCGCGGGCGCTAGGCCTACCCACACAAGTGAGGTATAATTTTTATCGGGAGAATTGGGGGAACGCTGGGTGGAAGGAAATTTGTGCCTCCTCTCAGATTCCAGAAATTTCTGTCACAGAAATGTGAGGAACATGTGTTTTTTTAGCCAAATTTTGAGGTTTGCAAAGTATTCTGGGTAATAGGACCTGGTCAGAACCCCACAAGTCACCCCATCTTGGATTCCCCTAGGTCTCTAGTTTTAAAAAATGCACAGGTTTGGTAGGTTTCCCTAGGTGCCGGCTGAGCTAGAGGCCAAAATCTACAGGTAGGCACTTTGCAAAAAACAGCTCTGTTTTCTGTGAAGTGTCCATCTTGTGTTTTGGGGCATATCCTGTCGCGGGCGCTAGACCTACCCACATAAGTGAGGTACCATTTTCATCGGGAGACTAGGGGGAACGCTGGGTGGAAGGAAATTTGTGGCTCCCCTCAGATTCCAGAACTTTCTGTCACCAAAATGTGAGGAAAATATGTTTTTTTAGCCAAATTTTGAGGTTTGCAAAGGATTCTGGGTAACAGAACCTGGTCAGAGCCCCACAAGTCACCCCATCTTGGATTCCCCTAGGTTTCTAGTTTTTAAAAATGCACAGGTTTGGTTTATTTTCCCTAGGTGCCGGCTGAGCTAGAGGCCACAATCTACAGGTAGGCACTTTGCAAAAAACAGCTGTTTTCTGTCAAAAAATGGGATGTGCCCACTTTTTGTTTTGGGACATTTCCTGTCGCGGGCGCTAGGACTACCCACACAAGTGAGGTATCATTTTTATCGGGAGACTTGGGGGAACGCTGAGTGGAAGGAAATTTGTGGCTCCTCTCAAATTCCAGATCTTTCTGTCACCGAAATGTGAGGAAAATGTGTTTTTTTAGCCAAATTTTGAGGTTTGCAAAGGATTCTGGGTAACAGAACCTGGTCAGAACCCCACAAGTCACCCTATCTTGGATTCCCCTAGGTCTCTAGTTTTCAAAAATGCACAGGTTTGGTAGGTTTCTCTAGGTGCCGGCTGAGCTAGAGGCCAAAATCTACAGGTAGGCACTTTGCAAAAAACAGCTCTGTTTTCTGTCAAAAAAAGGGATGTGGCCACTTTGTGTTTTGGGACATTTCCTGTCGCGGGCACTAGGACTACCCACACACGTGAGGTATGATTTTTATCGGGAGACTTGGGGGAACGCTGGGTGGAAGGAAATTTGTGGCTCCTCTCAGATTTCAGAACTTTCTGTCACCGAAATGTGAGGAAAATATTTTTTTTTAGCCAAATTTTGAGGTTTGCAAAGGATTCTGGGTAACAGAACCTGGTCAGAGCCCCACAAGTCACCCCATCTTGAATTCCACCAGGTTTCTAGTTTTTAAAAATGCACAGGATTGGTAGGTTTCCCTAGGTGCCGGCTGAGCTAGAGGCCACAATCTACAGGTAGGCACTTTGCAAAAAACAGCTCTGTTTTCTGTCAAAAAAAGGGATGTGGCCACTTTGTGTTTTGGGACATTTCCTGTCGCGGGCGCTAGGACTACCCACACACGTGAGGTATGATTTTTATCAGGAGACTTGGGGGAACGCTGGGTGGAAGGAAATTTGTGGCTCCTCTCAGATTCCAGAACTTTCTGTCACCGAAATGTGAGGAAAATGTGTTTTTTTAGCCAAATTTTGAGGTTTGCAAAGGATTCTGGGTAACAGAAGCTGGTCAGAACCCCACAAGTCACCCTATCTTGGATTTCCCTAGGTCTCTAGTTTTAAAAAATGCACAGGTTTGGTAGGTTTCCCTAGGTGCCGGCTGAGCTAGAGGCCAAAATCTACAGGTAGGCACTTTGCAAAAAACACCTCTGTTTTCTTTCAAAAAATGGAATGTGTCCACGTTGTGTTTTGGGGTGTTTCCTGTCGCGGGCGCTAGGCCTACCCACACAAGTGAGGTATAATTTTTATCGGGAGAATTGGGGGAACGCTGGGTGGAAGGAAATTTGTGCCTCCTCTCAGATTCCAGAAATTTCTGTCACAGAAATGTGAGGAACATGTGTTTTTTTAGCCAAATTTTGAGGTTTGCAAAGTATTCTGGGTAATAGGACCTGGTCAGAACCCCACAAGTCACCCCATCTTGGATTCCCCTAGGTCTCTAGTTTTAAAAAATGCACAGGTTTGGTAGGTTTCCCTAGGTGCCGGCTGAGCTAGAGGCCAAAATCTACAGGTAGGCACTTTGCAAAAAACAGCTCTGTTTTCTGTGAAGTGTCCATCTTGTGTTTTGGGGCATATCCTGTCGCGGGCGCTAGACCTACCCACATAAGTGAGGTACCATTTTCATCGGGAGACTAGGGGGAACGCTGGGTGGAAGGAAATTTGTGGCTCCCCTCAGATTCCAGAACTTTCTGTCACCAAAATGTGAGGAAAATATGTTTTTTTAGCCAAATTTTGAGGTTTGCAAAGGATTCTGGGTAACAGAACCTGGTCAGAGCCCCACAAGTCACCCCATCTTGGATTCCCCTAGGTTTCTAGTTTTTAAAAATGCACAGGTTTGGTTTATTTTCCCTAGGTGCCGGCTGAGCTAGAGGCCACAATCTACAGGTAGGCACTTTGCAAAAAACAGCTGTTTTCTGTCAAAAAATGGGATGTGCCCACTTTTTGTTTTGGGACATTTCCTGTTCTGGGCGCTAGGACTACCCACACAAGTGAGGTATCATTTTTATCGGGAGACTTGGGGGAACGCTGAGTGGAAGGAAATTTGTGGCTCCTCTCAAATTCCAGATCTTTCTGTCACCGAAATGTGAGGAAAATGTGTTTTTTTAGCCAAATTTTGAGGTTTGCAAAGGATTCTGGGTAACAGAACCTGGTCAGAACCCCACAAGTCACCCTATCTTGGATTCCCCTAGGTCTCTAGTTTTCAAAAATGCACAGGTTTGGTAGGTTTCTCTAGGTGCCGGCTGAGCTAGAGGCCAAAATCTACAGGTAGGCACTTTGCAAAAAACAGCTCTGTTTTCTGTGAAGTGTCCACGTTGTGTTTTGGGGCATATCCTGTCACGGGCGCTAGACCTACCCACACAAGTGAGGTCCCATTTTTACCGGGAGACTAGGGGGAACACTGGGTGGAAGGAAATTTGTGGCTCCCCTCAGATTCCAGAACTTTCTGTCACCGAAATGTGAGGAAAATATGTTTTTTTAGCCAAATTTTGAGGTTTGCAAAGGATTCTGGGTAACAGAACCTGGTCAGAGCCCCACACGTCACCCCATCTTGGATTCCACTAGGTTTCTAGTTTTTAAAAATGCACAGGTTTGGTAGGTTTCCCTAGGTGCCGGCTGAGCTAGAGGCCACAATCTACAGGTAGGCACTTTGCAAAAAACAGTTCTGTTTTCTATCAATAAATGGGATGTGCCCACTTTGTGTTTTGGGACATTTCCTGTCGCGGGCGCTAGGACTACCCACACAAGTGAGGTATCATTTTTATCGGGAGACTTGGGGGAACGCTGAGTGGAAGGAAATTTGTGGCTCCTCTCAGATTCCAGAACTTTCTGTCACCGAAGTGTGAGGAACATGTGTTTTTTTCGCCAAATTTTGAGGTTTGCAAAGGATTCTGGGTAACAGAACCTGGTCAGAACCCCACAAGTCACCCTATCTTGGATTCCCCTAGGTCTCTAGTTTTAAAAAATGCACAGGTTTGGTAGGTTTCCCTAGGTCCCGGCTGAGCTAGAGGCCAAAATCTACAGGTAGGCACTTTGCAAAAAACACCTCTGTTTTCTTTAAAAAAATGGGATGTGTCAACGTTATGTTTTGGGGCGTTTCCTGTCACGGGCGCTAGGCCTACCCACACAAGTGAGGTATAATTTTTATCGGGAGACTTGGGGGAACGCTGGGTGGAAGGAAATTTGTGCCTCCTCTCAGATTCCAGAACTTTCTGTCACAGAAATGTGAGGAATATGTGTTTTTTTAGCCAAATTTTGAGGTTTGCAAAGGATTCTGGGTAACAGAACCTGGTCAGAGCCCCACAAGTCACCCCATCTTGGATTCCCCTAGGTCTCTAGTTTTTAAAAATGCACAGGTTTGGTAGGTTTCCCTATGTGCCGGCTGAGCTAGAGGCCACAATCTACAGGTAGGCACTTTGCAAAAAACAGCTCTGTTTTCTGTCAAAAAATGGGATGTGGCCACTTTGTGTTTTGGGACATTTCCTGTCGCGGGCACTAGGACTACCCACACACGTGAGGTATGATTTTTATCGGGAGACTTGGGGGAACGCTGGGTGGAAGGAAATTTGTGGCTCCTCTCAGATTCCAGAACTTTCTGTCACCGAAATGTGAGGAAAATGTGTTTTTTTAGCCAAATTTTGAGGTTTGCAAAGGATTCAGGGTAACAGAACCTGGTCAGAACCCCACAAGTCACCCTATCTTGGATTCCCCTAGGTCTCTAGTTTTCAAAAATGCGCAGGATTGGAGGTTTACCTAGGTGCCGGCTGAGCTAGAGGAAAAAATCTACAGGTAGGCACTTTGCAAAAAACACCTCTGTTTTCTTTCAAAAAATGGAATGTGTCCACGTTGTGTTTTGGGGCGTTTCCTGTCGCGGGCGCTAGGCCTACCCACACAAGTGAGGTATCATTTTTATCGGGAGAATTGGGGGAACGCTGGGTGGAAGGAATTTTGTGGCTCCCCTCAGATTCCAGAACTTTCTGTCACCGAAATGTGAGGAAAATATATTTTTTTAGCCAAATTTTGAGGTTTGCAAAGGATTCTGGGTAACAGAACCTGGTCAGAGCCCCACAAGTCACCCCATCTTGAATTCCACCAGGTTTCTAGTTTTTAAAAATGCACAGGATTGGTAGGTTTCCCTAGGTGCCGGCTGAGCTAGAGGCCACAATCTACAGGTAGGCACTTTGCAAAAAACAGCTCTGTTTTCTGTCAAAAAAAAGGGATGTGGCCACTTTGTGTTTTGGGACATTTCCTGTCGGGGGCGCTAGGACTACCCACACACGTGAGGTATGATTTTTATCGGGAGACTTGGGGGAACGCTGGGTGGAAGGAAATTTGTGGCTCCTCTCAGATTCCAGAAATTTCTGTCACATAAATGTGAGGAACATGTGTTTTTTTAGCCAAATTTTGAGGTTTGCAAAGTATTCTGGGTAATAGGACCTGGTCAGAACCCCACAAGTCACCCCATCTTGGATTCCCCTAGGTCTCTAGTTTTAAAAAATGCACAGGTTTGGTAGGTTTCCCTAGGTGCCGGCTGAGCTAGAGGCCAAAATCTACAGGTAGGCACGTTTGCAAAAAACACCTCTGTTTTCTTTCAAAAAATGGAATGTGTCCACGTTGTGTTTTGGGGTGTTTCCTGTCGCGGGCGCTAGGCCTACCCACACAAGTGAGGTATAATTTTTATCGGGAGAATTGGGGGAACGCTGGGTGGAAGGAAATTTGTGCCTCCTCTCAGATTCCAGAAATTTCTGTCACAGAAATATGAGGAACATGTGTTTTTTTAGCCAAATTTTGAGGTTTGCAAAGTATTCTGGGTAATAGGACCTGGTCAGAACCCCACAAGTCACCCCATCTTGGATTCCCCTAGGTCTCTAGTTTTAAAAAATGCACAGGTTTGGTAGGTTTCCCTAGGTGCCGGCTGAGCTAGAGGCCAAAATCTACAGGTAGGCACTTTGCAAAAAACAGCTCTGTTTTCTGTGAAGTGTCCATCTTGTGTTTTGGGGCATATCCTGTCGCGGGCGCTAGACCTACCCACATAAGTGAGGTACCATTTTCATCGGGAGACTTGGGGGAACGCTGGGTGGAAGGAAATTTGTGGCTCCTCTCAGATTCCAGAACTTTCTGTCACCGAAATGTGAGGAAAATGTGTTTTTTTAGCCAAATTGTGAGGTTTGCAAAGGATTCTGGGTAACAGAAGCTGGTCAGAACCCCACAAGTCACCCTATCTTGGATTTCCCTAGGTCTCTAGTTTTAAAAAATGCACAGGTTTGGTAGGTTTCCCTAGGTGCCGGCTGAGCTAGAGGCCAAAATCTACAGGTAGGCACTTTGCAAAAAACACCTCTGTTTTCTTTCAAAAAATGGAATGTGTCCACGTTGTGTTTTGGGGTGTTTCCTGTCGCGGGCGCTAGGCCTACCCACACAAGTGAGGTATAATTTTTATCGGGAGAATTGGGGGAACGCTGGGTGGAAGGAAATTTGTGCCTCCTCTCAGATTCCAGAAATTTCTGTCACAGAAATGTGAGGAACATGTGTTTTTTTAGCCAAATTTTGAGGTTTGCAAAGTATTCTGGGTAATAGGACCTGGTCAGAACCCCACAAGTCACCCCATCTTGGATTCCCCTAGGTCTCTAGTTTTAAAAAATGCACAGGTTTGGTAGGTTTCCCTAGGTGCCGGCTGAGCTAGAGGCCAAAATCTACAGGTAGGCACTTTGCAAAAAACAGCTCTGTTTTCTGTGAAGTGTCCATCTTGTGTTTTGGGGCATATCGTGTCGCGGGCGCTAGACCTACCCACATAAGTGAGGTACCATTTTCATCGGGAGACTAGGGGGAACGCTGGGTGGAAGGAAATTTGTGGCTCCCCTCAGATTCCAGAACTTTCTGTCACCAAAATGTGAGGAAAATATGTTTTTTTAGCCAAATTTTGAGGTTTGCAAAGGATTCTGGGTAACAGAACCTGGTCAGAGCCCCACAAGTCACCCCATCTTGGATTCCCCTAGGTTTCTAGTTTTTAAAAATGCACAGGTTTGGTTTATTTTCCCTAGGTGCCGGCTGAGCTAGAGGCCACAATCTACAGGTAGGCACTTTGCAAAAAACAGCTGTTTTCTGTCAAAAAATGGGATGTGCCCACTTTTTGTTTTGGGACATTTCCTGTCGCGGGCGCTAGGACTACCCACACAAGTGAGTTATCATTTTTATCGGGAGACTTGGGGGAACGCTGAGTGGAAGGAAATTTGTGGCTCCTCTCAAATTCCAGATCTTTCTGTCACCGAAATGTGAGGAAAATGTGTTTTTTTAGCCAAATTTTGAGGTTTGCAAAGGATTCTGGGTAACAGAACCTGGTCAGAACCCCACAAGTCACCCTATCTTGGATTCCCCTAGGTCTCTAGTTTTCAAAAATGCACAGGTTTGGTAGGTTTCTCTAGGTGCCGGCTGAGCTAGAGGCCAAAATCTACAGGTAGGCACTTTGCAAAAAACACCTCTGTTTTCTTTAAAAAAACGGGATGTGTCCACGTTCTGTTTTGGGGCGTTTCCTGTCACGGGCGCTAGGCCTACCCACACAAGTGAGGTATCATTTTTATCGGGAGACTTGGGGGAACGGTGGGTGGAAGGAAATTTGTGCCTCCTCTCATATTCCAGAACTTTCTGTCACAGAAATGTTAGGAACATGTGTTTTTTTAGCCAAATTTTGAGGTTTGCAAAGGATTCTGGGTAACAGAACCTGGTCAGAGCCCCACAAGTCACCCCATCTTGGATTCCCCTAGGTCTCTAGTTTTTAAAAATGCACAGGTTTGGTAGGTTTCCCTATGTGCCGGCTGAGCTAGAGGCCACAATCTACAGGTAGGCACTTTGCAAAAAACAGCTCTGTTTTCTGTCAAAAAATGGGATGTGGCCACTTTGTGTTTTGGGACATTTCGTGTCGCGGGCGCTAGGACTACCCACACACGTGAGGTATGATTTTTATCGGGAGACTTGGGGGAACGCTGGGTGGAAGGAAATTTGTGGCTCCTCTCAGATTCCAGAACTTTCTGTCACGGAAATGTGAGGAACATGTGTTTTTTTAGCCAAATTTTGAGGTTTGCAAAAGATTCTGGGTAACAGAACCTGGTCAGAACCCCACAAGTCACCCCATCTTGGATTCCCCTAGGTCTCTAGTTTTTAAAAATGCACAGGTTTGGTAGGTTTCCCTATGTGCCGGGTGAGCTAGAGACCACAATCTACAGGTAGGCACTTTGCAAAAAACACCTCTGTTTTCTTTCAAAAAATGGGATGTGTTCACGTTGTGTTTTGGGGCGTTTACTGTCGCGGGCGCTAGGCCTACTCACACAAGTGAGGTATCATTTTTATTGGGAGAATTGGGGGAACGCTGGGTGGAAGGAAATTTGTGCCTCCTCTCAGATTCCAGAACTTTCTGTCACAGAAATGTTAGGAACATGTGTTTTTTTAGCCAAATTTTGAGGTTTGCAAAGGATTCTGGGTAACAGAACCTGGTCAGAGCCCCACAAGTCACCCCATCTTGGATTCCCCTAGGTCTCTAGTTTTTAAAAATGCACAGGTTTGGTAGGTTTCCCTATGTGCCGGCTGAGCTAGAGGCCACAATCTACAGGTAGGCACTTTGCAAAAAACAGCTCTGTTTTCTGTCAAAAAATGGGATGTGGCCACTTTGTGTTTTGGGACATTTCCTGCCGCTGGCGCTAGGACTACCCACACACGTGAGGTCTGATTTTTATCGGGAGACTTGGGGGAACGCTGGGTGGAAGGAAATTTGTGGCTCCTCTCAGATTCCAGAACTTTCTGTCACCGAAATGTGAGGAAAATGTGTTTTTTTAGCCAACTTTTGAGGTTTGCAAAGGATTCTGGGTAACAAAACCTGGTCAGAACCCCACAAGTCACCCCATCTTGGATTCTTCTAGGTCTCTAGTTTTTAAAAATGCACAGGTTTGGTAGGTTTTCCTATGTGCCGGGTGAGCTACAGGCCACAATCTACAGGTAGGCACTTTGCAAAAAACACCTCTGTTTTCTTTCAAAAAATGGGATGTGTTCACGTTGTGTTTTGGGGCATTTCCTGTCGCGGGCGCTAGGCCTACTCACACAAGTGAGGTATCATTTTTATCGGGAGAATTGGGGAACGCTGGGTGGAAGGAAATTTGTGCCTCCTCTCAGATTCCAGAACTTTCTGTCACAGAAATGTGAGGAACATGTGTTTTTTTAGCCAAATTTTGAGGTTTGCAAAGGATTCTGGGTAATAGGACCTGGTAAGAACCCCACAAGTCACCCCTTCTTGGATTCCCCTAGGTCTCTAGTTTTCAAAAATGCACAGGTTTGGTAGGTTTCCCTATGTGCCGGGTGAGCTAGAGACCACAATCTACAGGTAGGCACTTTGCAAAAAACACCTCTGTTTTCTTTCAAAAAATGGGATGTGTTCACGTTGTGTTTTGGGGCGTTTCCTGTCGCGGGCGCTAGGCCTACTCACACAAGTGAGGTATCATTTTTATTGGGAGAATTGGGGGAACGCTGGGTGGAAGGAAATTTGTGCCTCCTCTCAGATTCCAGAACTTTCTGTCACAGAAATGTGAGGAACATGTGTTTTTTTAGCCAAATTTTGAGGTTTGCAAAGGATTCTGGGTAACAGAACCTGGTCAGAGCCCCACAAGTCACCCCATCTTGGATTCCCCTAGGTCTCTAGTTTTTAAAAATGCACAGGTTTGGTAGGTTTCCCTATGTGCCGGCTGAGCTAGAGGCCACAATCTACAGGTAGGCACTTTGCAAAAAACAGCTCTGTTTTCTGTCAAAAAATGGGATGTGGCCACTTTGTGTTTTGGGACATTTCCTGCCGCTGGCGCTAGGACTACCCACACACGTGAGGTCTGATTTTTATCGGGAGACTTGGGGGAACGCTGGGTGGAAGGAAATTTGTGGCTCCTCTCAGATTCCAGATTTTTCTGTCACCGAAATGTGAGGAAAATGTGTTTTTTTAGCCAACTTTTGAGGTTTGCAAAGGATTCTGGGTAACAGAACCTGGTCAGAACCCCACAAGTCACCCCATCTTGGATTCTTCTAGGTCTCTAGTTTTTAAAAATTCACAGGTTTGGTAGGTTTCCCTATGTGCCGGGTGAGCTACAGGCCACAATCTACAGGTTGGCACTTTGCAAAAAACACCTCTGTTTTCTTTCAAAAAATGGGATGTGTTCACGTTGTGTTTTGGGGCATTTCCTGTCGCGGGCGCTAGGCCTACTCACACAAGTGAGGTATCATTTTTATCGGGAGAATTGGGGAACGCTGGGTGGAAGGAAATTTGTGCCTCCTCTCAGATTCCAGAACTTTCTGTCACAGAAATGTGAGGAACATGTGTTTTTTTAGCCAAATTTTGAGGTTTGCAAAGGATTCTGGGTAATAGGACCTGGTAAGAACCCCACAAGTCACCCCTTCTTGGATTCCCCTAGGTCTCTAGTTTTCAAAAATGCACAGGTTTGGTAGGTTTCCCTAGGTGCCGGCTGAGCTAGAGGCCAAAATCTACAGGTAGGCACTTTGCAAAAAACAGCTCTGTTTTCTGTGAAGTGTCCACGTTGTGTTTTGGGGCATATCCTGTCGTGGGCGCTAGACCTACCCACACAAGTGAGGTACCTTTTTTACCGGGAGACTAGGGGGAACGCTGGGTGGAAGGAAATTTGTGGCTCCCCTCAGATTCCAGAACTTTCTGTCACCGAAATGTGAGGAAAATATTTTTTTTTAGCCAAATTTTGAGGTTTGCAAAGGATTCTGGGTAACAGAACCTGGTCAGAGCCCCACAAGTCACCCCATCTTGAATTCCACCAGGTTTCTAGTTTTTAAAAATGCACAGGATTGGTAGGTTTCCCTAGGTGCCGGCTGAGCTAGAGGCCACAATCTACAGGTAGGCACTTTGCAAAAAACAGCTCTGTTTTCTGTCAAAAAAAGGGATGTGGCCACTTTGTGTTTTGGGACATTTCCTGTCGCGGGCGCTAGGACTACCCACACACGTGAGGTATGATTTTTATCAGGAGACTTGGGGGAACGCTGGGTGGAAGGAAATTTGTGGCTCCTCTCAGATTCCAGAACTTTCTGTCACCGAAATGTGAGGAAAATGTGTTTTTTTAGCCAAATTTTGAGGTTTGCAAAGGATTCTGGGTAACAGAAGCTGGTCAGAACCCCACAAGTCACCCTATCTTGGATTTCCCTAGGTCTCTAGTTTTAAAAAATGCACAGGTTTGGTAGGTTTCCCTAGGTGCCGGCTGAGCTAGAGGCCAAAATCTACAGGTAGGCACTTTGCAAAAAACACCTCTGTTTTCTTTCAAAAAATGGAATGTGTCCACGTTGTGTTTTGGGGTGTTTCCTGTCGCGGGCGCTAGGCCTACCCACACAAGTGAGGTATAATTTTTATCGGGAGAATTGGGGGAACGCTGGGTGGAAGGAAATTTGTGCCTCCTCTCAGATTCCAGAAATTTCTGTCACAGAAATGTGAGGAACATGTGTTTTTTTAGCCAAATTTTGAGGTTTGCAAAGTATTCTGGGTAATAGGACCTGGTCAGAACCCCACAAGTCACCCCATCTTGGATTCCCCTAGGTCTCTAGTTTTAAAAAATGCACAGGTTTGGTAGGTTTCCCTAGGTGCCGGCTGAGCTAGAGGCCAAAATCTACAGGTAGGCACTTTGCAAAAAACAGCTCTGTTTTCTGTGAAGTGTCCATCTTGTGTTTTGGGGCATATCCTGTCGCGGGCGCTAGACCTACCCACATAAGTGAGGTACCATTTTCATCGGGAGACTAGGGGGAACGCTGGGTGGAAGGAAATTTGTGGCTCCCCTCAGATTCCAGAACTTTCTGTCACCAAAATGTGAGGAAAATATGTTTTTTTAGCCAAATTTTGAGGTTTGCAAAGGATTCTGGGTAACAGAACCTGGTCAGAGCCCCACAAGTCACCCCATCTTGGATTCCCCTAGGTTTCTAGTTTTTAAAAATGCACAGGTTTGGTTTATTTTCCCTAGGTGCCGGCTGAGCTAGAGGCCACAATCTACAGGTAGGCACTTTGCAAAAAACAGCTGTTTTCTGTCAAAAAATGGGATGTGCCCACTTTTTGTTTTGGGACATTTCCTGTTCTGGGCGCTAGGACTACCCACACAAGTGAGGTATCATTTTTATCGGGAGACTTGGGGGAACGCTGAGTGGAAGGAAATTTGTGGCTCCTCTCAAATTCCAGATCTTTCTGTCACCGAAATGTGAGGAAAATGTGTTTTTTTAGCCAAATTTTGAGGTTTGCAAAGGATTCTGGGTAACAGAACCTGGTCAGAACCCCACAAGTCACCCTATCTTGGATTCCCCTAGGTCTCTAGTTTTCAAAAATGCACAGGTTTGGTAGGTTTCTCTAGGTGCCGGCTGAGCTAGAGGCCAAAATCTACAGGTAGGCACTTTGCAAAAAACAGCTCTGTTTTCTGTGAAGTGTCCACGTTGTGTTTTGGGGCATATCCTGTCGCGGGCGCTAGACCTACCCACACAAGTGAGGTCCCATTTTTACCGGGAGACTAGGGGGAACACTGGGTGGAAGGAAATTTGTGGCTCCCCTCAGATTCCAGAACTTTCTGTCACCGAAATGTGAGGAAAATATGTTTTTTTAGCCAAATTTTGAGGTTTGCAAAGGATTCTGGGTAACAGAACCTGGTCAGAGCCCCACACGTCACCCCATCTTGGATTCCACTAGGTTTCTAGTTTTTAAAAATGCACAGGTTTGGTAGGTTTCCCTAGGTGCCGGCTGAGCTAGAGGCCACAATCTACAGGTAGGCACTTTGCAAAAAACAGTTCTGTTTTCTATCAATAAATGGGATGTGCCCACTTTGTGTTTTGGGACATTTCCTGTCGCGGGCGCTAGGACTACCCACACAAGTGAGGTATCATTTTTATCGGGAGACTTGGGGGAACGCTGAGTGGAAGGAAATTTGTGGCTCCTCTCAGATTCCAGAACTTTCTGTCACCGAAGTGTGAGGAACATGTGTTTTTTTCGCCAAATTTTGAGGTTTGCAAAGGATTCTGGGTAACAGAAACTGGTCAGAACCCCACAAGTCACCCTATCTTGGATTCCCCTAGGTCTCTAGTTTTAAAAAATGCACAGGTTTGGTAGGTTTCCCTAGGTCCCGGCTGAGCTAGAGGCCAAAATCTACAGGTAGGCACTTTGCAAAAAACACCTCTGTTTTCTTTAAAAAAATGGGATGTGTCAACGTTATGTTTTGGGGCGTTTCCTGTCACGGGCGCTAGGCCTACCCACACAAGTGAGGTATCATTTTTATCGGGAGACTTGGGGGAACGCTGGGTGGAAGGAAATTTGTGCCTCCTCTCAGATTCCAGAACTTTCTGTCACAGAAATGTGAGGAATATGTGTTTTTTTAGCCAAATTTTGAGGTTTGCAAAGGATTCTGGGTAACAGAACCTGGTCAGAGCCCCACAAGTCACCCCATCTTGGATTCCCCTAGGTCTCTAGTTTTTAAAAATGCACAGGTTTGGTAGGTTTCCCTATGTGCCGGCTGAGCTAGAGGCCACAATCTACAGGTAGGCACTTTGCAAAAAACAGCTCTGTTTTCTGTCAAAAAATGGGATGTGGCCACTTTGTGTTTTGGGACATTTCCTGTCGCGGGCACTAGGACTACCCACACACGTGAGGTATGATTTTTATCGGGAGACTTGGGGGAACGCTGGGTGGAAGGAAATTTGTGGCTCCTCTCAGATTCCAGAACTTTCTGTCACCGAAATGTGAGGAAAATGTGTTTTTTTAGCCAAATTTTGAGGTTTGCAAAGGATTCAGGGTAACAGAACCTGGTCAGAACCCCACAAGTCACCCTATCTTGGATTCCCCTAGGTCTCTAGTTTTCAAAAATGCGCAGGATTGGAGGTTTACCTAGGTGCCGTCTGAGCTAGAGGAAAAAATCTACAGGTAGGCACTTTGCAAAAAACACCTCTGTTTTCTTTCAAAAAATGGAATGTGTCCACGTTGTGTTTTGGGGCGTTTCCTGTCGCGGGCGCTAGGCCTACCCACACAAGTGAGGTATCATTTTTATCGGGAGAATTGGGGGAACGCTGGGTGGAAGGAATTTTGTGGCTCCCCTCAGATTCCAGAACTTTCTGTCACCGAAATGTGAGGAAAATATTTTTTTTTAGCCAAATTTTGAGGTTTGCAAAGGATTCTGGGTAACAGAACCTGGTCAGAGCCCCACAAGTCACCCCATCTTGAATTCCACCAGGTTTCTAGTTTTTAAAAATGCACAGGATTGGTAGGTTTCCCTAGGTGCCGGCTGAGCTAGAGGCCACAATCTACAGGTAGGCACTTTGCAAAAAACAGCTCTGTTTTCTGTCAAAAAAAAGGGATGTGGCCACTTTGTGTTTTGGGACATTTCCTGTCGCGGGCGCTAGGACTACCCACACACGTGAGGTATGATTTTTATCGGGAGACTTGGGGGAACGCTGGGTGGAAGGAAATTTGTGGCTCCTCTCAGATTCCAGAAATTTCTGTCACATAAATGTGAGGAACATGTGTTTTTTTAGCCAAATTTTGAGGTTTGCAAAGTATTCTGGGTAATAGGACCTGGTCAGAACCCCACAAGTCACCCCATCTTGGATTCCCCTAGGTCTCTAGTTTTAAAAAATGCACAGGTTTGGTAGGTTTCCCTAGGTGCCGGCTGAGCTAGAGGCCAAAATCTACAGGTAGGCACTTTGCAAAAAACACCTCTGTTTTCTTTCAAAAAATGGAATGTGTCCACGTTGTGTTTTGGGGTGTTTCCTGTCGCGGGCGCTAGGCCTACCCACACAAGTGAGGTATAATTTTTATCGGGAGAATTGGGGGAACGCTGGGTGGAAGGAAATTTGTGCCTCCTCTCAGATTCCAGAAATTTCTGTCACAGAAATGTGAGGAACATGTGTTTTTTTAGCCAAATTTTGAGGTTTGCAAAGTATTCTGGGTAATAGGACCTGGTCAGAACCCCACAAGTCACCCCATCTTGGATTCCCCTAGGTCTCTAGTTTTAAAAAATGCACAGGTTTGGTAGGTTTCCCTAGGTGCCGGCTGAGCTAGAGGCCAAAATCTACAGGTAGGCACTTTGCAAAAAACAGCTCTGTTTTCTGTGAAGTGTCCATCTTGTGTTTTGGGGCATATCCTGTCGCGGGCGCTAGACCTACCCACATAAGTGAGGTACCATTTTCATCGGGAGACTTGGGGGAACGCTGGGTGGAAGGAAATTTGTGGCTCCTCTCAGATTCCAGAACTTTCTGTCACCGAAATGTGAGGAAAATGTGTTTTTTTAGCCAAATTTTGATGTTTGCAAAGGATTCTGGGTAACAGAAGCTGGTCAGAACCCCACAAGTCACCCTATCTTGGATTTCCCTAGGTCTCTAGTTTTAAAAAATGCACAGGTTTGGTAGGTTTCCCTAGGTGCCGGCTGAGCTAGAGGCCAAAATCTACAGGTAGGCACTTTGCAAAAAACACCTCTGTTTTCTTTCAAAAAATGGAATGTGTCCACGTTGTGTTTTGGGGTGTTTCCTGTCGCGGGCGCTAGGCCTACCCACACAAGTGAGGTATAATTTTTATCGGGAGAATTGGGGGAACGCTGGGTGGAAGGAAATTTGTGCCTCCTCTCAGATTCCAGAAATTTCTGTCACAGAAATGTGAGGAACATGTGTTTTTTTAGCCAAATTTTGAGGTTTGCAAAGTATTCTGGGTAATAGGACCTGGTCAGAACCCCACAAGTCACCCCATCTTGGATTACCCTAGGTCTCTAGTTTTAAAAAATGCACAGGTTTGGTAGGTTTCCCTAGGTGCCGGCTGAGCTAGAGGCCAAAATCTACAGGTAGGCACTTTGCAAAAAACAGCTCTGTTTTCTGTGAAGTGTCCATCTTGTGTTTTGGGGCATATCGTGTCGCGGGCGCTAGACCTACCCACATAAGTGAGGTACCATTTTCATCGGGAGACTAGGGGGAACGCTGGGTGGAAGGAAATTTGTGGCTCCCCTCAGATTCCAGAACTTTCTGTCACCAAAATGTGAGGAAAATATGTTTTTTTAGCCAAATTTTGAGGTTTGCAAAGGATTCTGGGTAACAGAACCTGGTCAGAGCCCCACAAGTCACCCCATCTTGGATTCCCCTAGGTTTCTAGTTTTTAAAAATGCACAGGTTTGGTTTATTTTCCCTAGGTGCCGGCTGAGCTAGAGGCCACAATCTACAGGTAGGCACTTTGCAAAAAACAGCTGTTTTCTGTCAAAAAATGGGATGTGCCCACTTTTTGTTTGGGACATTTCCTGTCGCGGGCGCTAGGACTACCCACACAAGTGAGGTATCATTTTTATCGGGAGACTTGGGGGAACGCTGAGTGGAAGGAAATTTGTGGCTCCTCTCAAATTCCAGATCTTTCTGTCACCGAAATGTGAGGAAAATGTGTTTTTTTAGCCAAATTTTGAGGTTTGCAAAGGATTCTGGGTAACAGAACCTGGTCAGAACCCCACAAGTCACCCTATCTTGGATTCCCCTAGGTCTCTAGTTTTCAAAAATGCACAGGTTTGGTAGGTTTCTCTAGGTGCCGGCTGAGCTAGAGGCCAAAATCTACAGGTAGGCACTTTGCAAAAAACACCTCTGTTTTCTTTAAAAAAACGGGATGTGTCCACGTTCTGTTTTGGGGCGTTTCCTGTCACGGGCGCTAGGCCTACCCACACAAGTGAGGTATCATTTTTATCGGGAGACTTGGGGGAACGGTGGGTGGAAGGAAATTTGTGCCTCCTCTCATATTCCAGAACTTTCTGTCACAGAAATGTTAGGAACATGTGTTTTTTTAGCCAAATTTTGAGGTTTGCAAAGGATTCTGGGTAACAGAACCTGGTCAGAGCCCCACAAGTCACCCCATCTTGGATTCCCCTAGGTCTCTAGTTTTTAAAAATGCACAGGTTTGGTAGGTTTCCCTATGTGCCGGCTGAGCTAGAGGCCACAATCTACAGGTAGGCACTTTGCAAAAAACAGCTCTGTTTTCTGTCAAAAAATGGGATGTGGCCACTTTGTGTTTTGGGACATTTCGTGTCGCGGGCGCTAGGACTACCCACACACGTGAGGTATGATTTTTATCGGGAGACTTGGGGGAACGCTGGGTGGAAGGAAATTTGTGGCTCCTCTCAGATTCCAGAACTTTCTGTCACGGAAATGTGAGGAACATGTGTTTTTTTAGCCAAATTTTGAGGTTTGCAAAAGATTCTGGGTAACAGAACCTGGTCAGAACCCCACAAGTCACCCCATCTTGGATTCCCCTAGGTCTCTAGTTTTAAAAAATGCACAGGTTTGGTAGGTTTCCCTATGTGCCGGGTGAGCTAGAGACCACAATCTACAGGTAGGCACTTTGCAAAAAACACCTCTGTTTTCTTTCAAAAAATGGGATGTGTTCACGTTGTGTTTTGGGGCGTTTACTGTCGCGGGCGCTAGGCCTACTCACACAAGTGAGGTATCATTTTTATTGGGAGAATTGGGGGAACGCTGGGTGGAAGGAAATTTGTGCCTCCTCTCAGATTCCAGAACTTTCTGTCACAGAAATGTTAGGAACATGTGTTTTTTTAGCCAAATTTTGAGGTTTGCAAAGGATTCTGGGTAACAGAACCTGGTCAGAGCCCCACAAGTCACCCCATCTTGGATTCCCCTAGGTCTCTAGTTTTTAAAAATGCACAGGTTTGGTAGGTTTCCCTATGTGCCGGCTGAGCTAGAGGCCACAATCTACAGGTAGGCACTTTGCAAAAAACAGCTCTGTTTTCTGTCAAAAAATGGGATGTGGCCACTTTGTGTTTTGGGACATTTCCTGCCGCTGGCGCTAGGACTACCCACACACGTGAGGTCTGATTTTTATCGGGAGACTTGGGGGAACGCTGGGTGGAAGGAAATTTGTGGCTCCTCTCAGATTCCAGAACTTTCTGTCACCGAAATGTGAGGAAAATGTGTTTTTTTAGCCAACTTTTGAGGTTTGCAAAGGATTCTGGGTAACAAAACCTGGTCAGAACCCCACAAGTCACCCCATCTTGGATTCTTCTAGGTCTCTAGTTTTTAAAAATGCACAGGTTTGGTAGGTTTTCCTATGTGCCGGGTGAGCTACAGGCCACAATCTACAGGTAGGCACTTTGCAAAAAACACCTCTGTTTTCTTTCAAAAAATGGGATGTGTTCACGTTGTGTTTTGGGGCATTTCCTGTCGCGGGCGCTAGGCCTACTCACACAAGTGAGGTATCATTTTTATCGGGAGAATTGGGGAACGCTGGGTGGAAGGAAATTTGTGCCTCCTCTCAGATTCCAGAACTTTCTGTCACAGAAATGTGAGGAACATGTGTTTTTTTAGCCAAATTTTGAGGTTTGCAAAGGATTCTGGGTAATAGGACCTGGTAAGAACCCCACAAGTCACCCCTTCTTGGATTCCCCTAGGTCTCTAGTTTTCAAAAATGCACAGGTTTGGTAGGTTTCCCTATGTGCCGGGTGAGCTAGAGACCACAATCTACAGGTAGGCACTTTGCAAAAAACACCTCTGTTTTCTTTCAAAAAATGGGATGTGTTCACGTTGTGTTTTGGGGCGTTTCCTGTCGCGGGCGCTAGGCCTACTCACACAAGTGAGGTATCATTTTTATTGGGAGAATTGGGGGAACGCTGGGTGGAAGGAAATTTGTGCCTCCTCTCAGATTCCAGAAC
Source organism: Pleurodeles waltl (assembly GCF_031143425.1). Taxonomy (NCBI): domain Eukaryota; kingdom Metazoa; phylum Chordata; class Amphibia; order Caudata; family Salamandridae; genus Pleurodeles; species Pleurodeles waltl. The sequence goes on from NC_090444.1 coordinate 1,221,519,521, forward strand.
TTTCTGTCACAGAAATGTGAGGAACATGTGTTTTTTTAGCCAAATTTTGAGGTTTGCAAAGGATTCTGGGTAACAGAACCTGGTCAGAGCCCCACAAGTCACCCCATCTTGGATTCCCCTAGGTCTCTAGTTTTTAAAAATGCACAGGTTTGGTAGGTTTCCCTATGTGCCGGCTGAGCTAGAGGCCACAATCTACAGGTAGGCACTTTGCAAAAAACAGCTGTTTTCTGTCAAAAAATGGGATGTGCCCACTTTTTGTTTTGGGACATTTCCTGTCGCGGGCGCTAGGACTACCCACACAAGTGAGGTATCATTTTTATCGGGAGACTTGGGGGAACGCTGAGTGGAAGGAAATTTGTGGCTCCTCTCAAATTCCAGATCTTTCTGTCACCGAAATGTGAGGAAAATGTGTTTTTTTAGCCAAATTTTGAGGTTTGCAAAGGATTCTGGGTAACAGAACCTGGTCAGAACCCCACAAGTCACCCTATCTTGGATTCCCCTAGGTCTCTAGTTTTCAAAAATGCACAGGTTTGGTAGGTTTCTCTAGGTGCCGGCTGAGCTAGAGGCCAAAATCTACAGGTAGGCACTTTGCAAAAAACACCTCTGTTTTCTTTAAAAAAACGGGATGTGTCCACGTTCTGTTTTGGGGCGTTTCCTGTCACGGGCGCTAGGCCTACCCACACAAGTGAGGTATCATTTTTATCGGGAGACTTGGGGGAACGGTGGGTGGAAGGAAATTTGTGCCTCCTCTCATATTCCAGAACTTTCTGTCACAGAAATGTTAGGAACATGTGTTTTTTTAGCCAAATTTTGAGGTTTGCAAAGGATTCTGGGTAACAGAACCTGGTCAGAGCCCCACAAGTCACCCCATCTTGGATTCCCCTAGGTCTCTAGTTTTTAAAAATGCACAGGTTTGGTAGGTTTCCCTATGTGCCGGCTGAGCTAGAGGCCACAATCTACAGGTAGGCACTTTGCAAAAAACAGCTCTGTTTTCTGTCAAAAAATGGGATGTGGCCACTTTGTGTTTTGGGACATTTCGTGTCGCGGGCGCTAGGACTACCCACACACGTGAGGTATGATTTTTATCGGGAGACTTGGGGGAACGCTGGGTGGAAGGAAATTTGTGGCTCCTCTCAGATTCCAGAACTTTCTGTCACGGAAATGTGAGGAACATGTGTTTTTTTAGCCAAATTTTGAGGTTTGCAAAAGATTCTGGGTAACAGAACCTGGTCAGAACCCCACAAGTCACCCCATCTTGGATTCCCCTAGGTCTCTAGTTTTTAAAAATGCACAGGTTTGGTAGGTTTCCCTATGTGCCGGGTGAGCTAGAGACCACAATCTACAGGTAGGCACTTTGCAAAAAACACCTCTGTTTTCTTTCAAAAAATGGGATGTGTTCACGTTGTGTTTTGGGGCGTTTACTGTCGCGGGCGCTAGGCCTACTCACACAAGTGAGGTATCATTTTTATTGGGAGAATTGGGGGAACGCTGGGTGGAAGGAAATTTGTGCCTCCTCTCAGATTCCAGAACTTTCTGTCACAGAAATGTTAGGAACATGTGTTTTTTTAGCCAAATTTTGAGGTTTGCAAAGGATTCTGGGTAACAGAACCTGGTCAGAGCCCCACAAGTCACCCCATCTTGGATTCCCCTAGGTCTCTAGTTTTTAAAAATGCACAGGTTTGGTAGGTTTCCCTATGTGCCGGCTGAGCTAGAGGCCACAATCTACAGGTAGGCACTTTGCAAAAAACAGCTCTGTTTTCTGTCAAAAAATGGGATGTGGCCACTTTGTGTTTTGGGACATTTCCTGCCGCTGGCGCTAGGACTACCCACACACGTGAGGTCTGATTTTTATCGGGAGACTTGGGGGAACGCTGGGTGGAAGGAAATTTGTGGCTCCTCTCAGATTCCAGAACTTTCTGTCACCGAAATGTGAGGAAAATGTGTTTTTTTAGCCAACTTTTGAGGTTTGCAAAGGATTCTGGGTAACAAAACCTGGTCAGAACCCCACAAGTCACCCCATCTTGGATTCTTCTAGGTCTCTAGTTTTTAAAAATGCACAGGTTTGGTAGGTTTTCCTATGTGCCGGGTGAGCTACAGGCCACAATCTACAGGTAGGCACTTTGCAAAAAACACCTCTGTTTTCTTTCAAAAAATGGGATGTGTTCACGTTGTGTTTTGGGGCATTTCCTGTCGCGGGCGCTAGGCCTACTCACACAAGTGAGGTATCATTTTTATCGGGAGAATTGGGGAACGCTGGGTGGAAGGAAATTTGTGCCTCCTCTCAGATTCCAGAACTTTCTGTCACAGAAATGTGAGGAACATGTGTTTTTTTAGCCAAATTTTGAGGTTTGCAAAGGATTCTGGGTAATAGGACCTGGTAAGAACCCCACAAGTCACCCCTTCTTGGATTCCCCTAGGTCTCTAGTTTTCAAAAATGCACAGGTTTGGTAGGTTTCCCTATGTGCCGGGTGAGCTAGAGACCACAATCTACAGGTAGGCACTTTGCAAAAAACACCTCTGTTTTCTTTCAAAAAATGGGATGTGTTCACGTTGTGTTTTGGGGCGTTTCCTGTCGCGGGCGCTAGGCCTACTCACACAAGTGAGGTATCATTTTTATTGGGAGAATTGGGGGAACGCTGGGTGGAAGGAAATTTGTGCCTCCTCTCAGATTCCAGAACTTTCTGTCACAGAAATGTGAGGAACATGTGTTTTTTTAGCCAAATTTTGAGGTTTGCAAAGGATTCTGGGTAACAGAACCTGGTCAGAGCCCCACAAGTCACCCCATCTTGGATTCCCCTAGGTCTCTAGTTTTAAAAAATGCACAGGTTTGGTAGGTTTCCCTATGTGCCGGCTGAGCTAGAGGCCACAATCTACAGGTAGGCACTTTGCAAAAAACAGCTCTGTTTTCTGTCAAAAAATGGGATGTGGCCACTTTGTGTTTTGGGACATTTCCTGCCGCTGGCGCTAGGACTACCCACACACGTGAGGTCTGATTTTTATCGGGAGACTTGGGGGAACGCTGGGTGGAAGGAAATTTGTGGCTCCTCTCAGATTCCAGAACTTTCTGTCACCGAAATGTGAGGAAAATGTGTTTTTTTAGCCAACTTTTGAGGTTTGCAAAGGATTCTGGGTAACAGAACCTGGTCAGAACCCCACAAGTCACCCCATCTTGGATTCTTCTAGGTCTCTAGTTTTTAAAAATGCACAGGTTTGGTAGGTTTCCCTATGTGCCGGGTGAGCTACAGGCCACAATCTACAGGTTGGCACTTTGCAAAAAACACCTCTGTTTTCTTTCAAAAAATGGGATGTGTTCACGTTGTGTTTTGGGGCATTTCCTGTCGCGGGCGCTAGGCCTACTCACACAAGTGAGGTATCATTTTTATCGGGAGAATTGGGGAACGCTGGGTGGAAGGAAATTTGTGCCTCCTCTCAGATTCCAGAACTTTCTGTCACAGAAATGTGAGGAACATGTGTTTTTTTAGCCAAATTTTGAGGTTTGCAAAGGATTCTGGGTAATAGGACCTGGTAAGAACCCCACAAGTCACCCCTTCTTGGATTCCCCTAGGTCTCTAGTTTTCAAAAATGCACAGGTTTGGTAGGTTTCCCTAGGTGCCGGCTGAGCTAGAGGCCAAAATCTACAGGTAGGCACTTTGCAAAAAACAGCTCTGTTTTCTGTGAAGTGTCCACGTTGTGTTTTGGGGCATATCCTGTCGTGGGCGCTAGACCTACCCACACAAGTGAGGTACCTTTTTTACCGGGAGACTAGGGGGAACGCTGGGTGGAAGGAAATTTGTGGCTCCCCTCAGATTCCAGAACTTTCTGTCACCGAAATGTGAGGAAAATATGTTTTTTTTAACCAAATTTTGAGGTTTGCAAAGGATTCTGGGTAACAGAACCTGGTCAGAGCCCCACACGTCACCCTATCTTGGATTCCACTAGGTTTCTAGTTTTTAAAAATGCACAGGTTTGGTAGGTTTCCCTAGGTGCGGGCTGAGCTAGAGGCCACAATCTACAGGTAGGCACTTTGCAAAAAACAGCTCTGTTTTCTGTCAAAAAATGGGATGTGCCCACTTTGTGTTTTGGGACATTTCCTGTCGCGGGCGCTAGGACTACCCACACAAGTGAGGTATCATTTTTATCGGGAGACTTGGGGGAACGCTGAGTGGAAGGAAATTTGTGGCTCCTCTCAGATTCCAGAACTTTCTGTCACCGAAGTGTGAGGAACATGTGTTTTTTTCGCCAAATTTTGAGGTTTGCAAAGGATTCTGGGTAACAGAACCTAGTCAGAACCCGACAAGTCACCCTATCTTGGATTCCCCTAGGTCTCTAGTTTTCAAAAATGCACAGGTTTGGTAGGTTTTCCTAGGTGCCGGCTGAGCTAGAGGCCAAAATCTACAGGTAGGCACTTTGCAAAAAACACCTCTGTTTTCTTTAGAAAAATGGGATGTGTCCACGTTATGTTTTGGGGAGTTTCCTGTCACGGCGCTAGGCCTACCCACACAAGTGAGGTATCATTTTTATCAGGAGACTTGGGGGAACGCTGGGTGGAAGGAAATTTGTGCCTCCTCTCAGATTCCAGAACTTTCTGTCACAGAAATGTGAGGAATATGTGTTTTTTTAGCCAAATTTTGAGGTTTGCAAAGGATTCTGGGTAACAGAACCTGGTCAGAGCCCCACAAGTCACCCCATCTTGGATTCCCCTAGGTCTCTAGTTTTTAAAAATGCACAGGTTTGGTAGGTTTCCCTATGTGCCGGCTGAGCTAGAGGCCACAATCTACAGGTAGGCACTTTGCAAAAAACAGCTCTGTTTTCTGTCAAAAAAAGGGATGTGGCCACTTTGTGTTTTGGGACATTTCCTGTCGCGGGCACTAGGACTACCCACACACGTGAGGTATGATTTTTATCGGGAGACTTGGGGGAACGCTGGGTGGAAGGAAATTTGTGGCTCCTCTCAGATTTCAGAACTTTCTGTCACCGAAATGTGAGGAAAATGTGTTTTTTTAGCCAAATTTTGAGGTTTGCAAAGGATTCTGGGTAACAGAACCTGGTCAGAACCCCACAAGTCACCCTATCTTGGATTCCCCTAGGTCTCTAGTTTTCAAAAATGCGCTGGATTGGTAGGTTTACCTAGGTGCCGGCTGAGCTAGAGGCCAAAATCTACAGGTAGGCACTTTGCTAAAAACACCTCTGTTTTCTGTGAAGTGTCCACGTTGTGTTTTGGGGCATATCCTGTCCCGGGCGCTAGACCTACCCACACAAGTGAGGTACCATTTTTATCGGGAGACTAGGGGGAACGCTGGGTGGAAGGAATTTTGTGGCTCCTCTCAGATTCCAGAACTTTCTGTCACCGAAATGTGAGGAATATGTGTTTTTTTAGCCAAATTTTGAGGTTTGCAAAGGATTCTGGGTAACAGAACCTGGTCAGAACCCCACAAGTCACCACATCTTGGATTCCCCTAGGTCTCTAGTTTTTAAAAATGCACAGGTTTGGTAGGTTTCCCTATGTGCCGGGTGAGCTAGAGACCACAATCTACAGGTAGGCACTTTGCAAAAAACACCTCTGTTTTCTTTCAAAAAATGGGATGTGTTCACGTTGTGTTTTGGGGCGTTTCCTGTCGCGGGCGCTAGGCCTACTCACACAAGTGAGGTATCATTTTTATTGGGAGAATTGGGGGAACGCTGGGTGGAAGGAAATTTGTGCCTCCTCTCAGATTCCAGAACTTTCTGTCACAGAAATGTGAGGAAAATGTGTTTTTTTAGCCAAATTTTGAGGTTTGCAAAGGATTCTGGGTAACAGAACCTGGTCAGAGCCCCACAAGTCACCCCATCTTGGATTCCCCTAGTTCTCTAGTTTTTAAAAATGCACAGGTTTGGTAGGTTTCCCTATGTGCCTGCTGAGCTAGAGGCCACAATCTACAGGTAGGCACTTTGCAAAAAACAGCTCTGTTTTCTGTCAAAAAATGGGATGTGGCCACTTTGTGTTTTGGGACATTTCCTGTCGCTGGCGCTAGGACTACCCACACACGTGAGGTCTGATTTTTATCGGGAGATTTGGGGGAACGCTGGGTGGAAGGAAATTTGTGGCTCCTCTCAGATTCCAGAACTTTCTGTCACCGAAATGTGAGGAAAATGTGTTTTTTTAGCCAACTTTTGAGGTTTGCAAAAGATTCTGGGTAACAGAACCTGGTCAGAACCCCACAAGTCACCCCATCTTGGATTCTTCTAGGTCTCTAGTTTTTAAAAATGCACAGGTTTGGTAGGTTTCCCTATGTGCCGGGTGAGCTAGAGGCCACAATCTACAGGTAGGCACTTTGCTAAAAACACCTCTGTTTTCTTTAAAAAAATGGGATGTGTTCACGTTGTGTTTTGGGGCGTTTCCTGTCGCGGGCGCTAGGCCTACTCACACAAGTGAGGTATCATTTTTATCGGGAGAATTGGGGGAACGCTGGGTGGAAGGAAATTTGTGCCTCCTCTCAGATTCCAGAACTTTCTGTCACAGAAATGTGAGGAACATGTGGTTTTTTAGCCAAATTTTGAGGTTTGCAAAGGATTCTGGGTAACAGAACCTGGTCAGAACCCCACAAGTCACCACATCTTGGATTCCCCTAGGTCTCTAGTTTTTAAAAATGCACAAGTTTGGTAGGTTTCCCTAGGTGCCGGGTGAGCTAGAGACCACAATCTACAGGTAGGCACTTTGCAAAAAACACCTCTGTTTTCTTTCAAAAAATGGGATGTGTTCACGTTGTGTTTTGGGGCGTTTCCTGTCGCGGGCGCTAGGCCTACTCACACAAGTGAGGTATCATTTTTATTGGGAGAATTGGGGGAACGCTGGGTGGAAGGAAATTTGTGCCTCCTCTCAGATTCCAGAACTTTCTGTCACAGAAATGTGAGGAACATGTTTTTTTTTAGCCAAATTTTGAGGTTTGCAAAGGATTCTGGGTAACAGAACCTGGTCAGAACCCCACAAGTCACCACATCTTGGATTCCCCTAGGTCTCTAGTTTTTAAAAATGCACAAGTTTGGTAGGTTTCCCTAGGTGCCGGGTGAGCTAGAGACCACAATCTACAGGTAGGCACTTTGCAAAAAACACCTCTGTTTTCTTTCAAAAAATGGGATGTGTTCACGTTGTGTTTTGGGGCGTTTCCTGTCGCGGGCGCTAGGCCTACTCACACAAGTGAGGTATCATTTTTATTGGGAGAATTGGGGGAACGCTGGGTGGAAGGAAATTTGTGCCTCCTCTCAGATTCCAGAACTTTCTGTCACAGAAATGTGAGGAACATGTTTTTTTTTAGCCAAATTTTGAGGTTTGCAAAGGATTCTGGGTAACAGAACCTGGTCAGAACCCCACAAGTCACCCCATCTTGGATTCTTCTAGGTCTCTAGTTTTTAAAAATGCACAGGTTTGGTAGGTTTCCCTATGTGCCGGGTGAGCTAGAGGCCACAATCTACAGGTAGGCACTTTGCTAAAAACACCTCTGTTTTCTTTCAAAAAATGGGATGTGTTCACGTTGTGTTTTGGGGCGTTTCCTGTCGCGGGCGCTAGGCCTACTCACACAAGTGAGGTATCATTTTTATCGGGAGAATTGGGGGAACGCTGGGTGGAAGGAAATTTGTGCCTCCTCTCAGATTCCAGAACTTTCTGTCACAGAAATGTGAGGAACATGTGTTTTTTTAGCCAAATTTTGAGGTTTGCAAAGGATTCTGGGTAATAGGACCTGGTAAGAACCCCACAAGTCACCCCTTCGTGGATTCCCCTAGGTCTCTAGTTTTCAAAAATGCACAGGTTTGGTAGGTTTCCCTAGGTGCCGGCTGAGCTAGAGGCCAAAATCTACAGGTAGGCACTTTGCAAAAAACAGCTCTGTTTTCTGTGAAGTGTCCACGTTGTGTTTTGGGGCATATCCTGTCGTGGGCGCTAGACCTACCCACACAAGTGAGGTACCTTTTTTACCGGGAGACTAGGGGGAACGCTGGGTGGAAGGAAATTTGTGGCTCCCCTCAGATTCCAGAACTTTCTGTCACCGAAATGTGAGGAAAATATGTTTTTTTTAACCAAATTTTGAGGTTTGCAAAGGATTCTGGGTAACAGAACCTGGTCAGAGCCCCACACGTCACCCTATCTTGGATTCCACTAGGTTTCTAGTTTTTAAAAATGCACAGGTTTGGTAGGTTTCCCTAGGTGCCGGCTGAGCTAGAGGCCACAATCTACAGGTAGGCACTTTGCAAAAAAACAGCTCTGTTTTCTGTCAAAAAATGGGATGTGCCCACTTTGTGTTTTGGGACATTTCCTGTCGCGGGCGCTAGGACTACCCACACAAGTGAGGTATCATTTTTATCGGGAGACTTGGGGGAACGCTGAGTGGAAGGAAATTTGTGGCTCCTCTCAGATTCCAGAACTTTCTGTCACCGAAGTGTGAGGAACATGTGTTTTTTTCGCCAAATTTTGAGGTTTGCAAAGGATTCTGGGTAACAGAACCTAGTCAGAACCCCACAAGTCACCCTATCTTGGATTCCCCTAGGTCTCTAGTTTTAAAAAATGTACAGGTTTGGTAGGTTTCCCTAGGTGCCGGCTGAGCTAGAGGCCAAAATCTACAGGTAGGCACTTTGCAAAAAACACCTCTGTTTTCTTTAGAAAAATGGGATGTGTCCACGTTATGTTTTGGGGAGTTTCCTGTCACGGCGCTAGGCCTACCCACACAAGTGAGGTATCATTTTTATCGGGAGACTTGGGGGAACGCTGGGTGGAAGGAAATTTGTGCCTCCTCTAGGATTCCAGAACTTTCTGTCACAGAAATGTGAGGAATATGTGTTTTTTTAGCCAAATTTTGAGGTTTGCAAAGGATTCTGGGTAACAGAACCTGGTCAGAGCCCCACAAGTCACCCTATCTTGGATTCCCCTAGGTCTCTAGTTTTCAAAAATGCGCAGGATTGGTAGGTTTACCTAGGTGCCGGCTGAGCTAGAGGCCAAAATCTACAGGTAGGCACTTTGCAAAAAACACCTCTGCTTTCTTTCAAAAAATGGAATGTGTCCACGTTGTGTTTTGGGGCGTTTCCTGTCACGGGCGCTAGGCCTACCCACACAAGTGAGGTATCATTTTTATCAGGAGAATTGGGGGAACGCTGGGTGGGAGGAAATTTGAGCCTCCTCTCAGATTCCAGAACTTTCTGTCACCGAAATGTGAGGAAAATGTGTTTTTTTAGCCAAATTTTGAGGTTTGCAAAGGATTCTGGGTAACAGAACCTGGTCAGAACCCCACAAGTCACCCTATCTTGGATTCCCCTAGGTCTCTAGTTTCAAAAATGCACAGGTTTGGTAGGTTTCCCTAGGTGCCGGCTGAGCTAGAGGCCAAAATCTACAGGTAGGCACTTTGCAAAAAACAGCTCTGTTTTCTGTCAAAAATGGGATGTGGCCACTTTGTGTTTTGGGACATTTCCTGTCGCGGGCGCTAGGACTACCCACACACGTGAGGTATTGATTTTTATCGGGAGACTTGGGGGAACGCTGGGTGGAAGGAAATTTGTGGCTCCTCTCAGATTCCAGAACTTTCTGTCACCGAAGTGTGAGGAACATGTGTTTTTTTCGCCAAATTTTGAGGTTTGCAAAGGATTCTGGGTAACGGAACCTGGTCAGAGCCCCACAAGTCACCCCATCTTGGATTCCCCTAGGTCTCTAGTTTTCAAAAATGCACAGGTTTGGTAGGTTTCCCTAGGTGCCGGCTGAGCTAGAGGCCAAAATCTACAGTTAGGCACTTTGCAAAAAACACCTCTGTTTTCTTTAGAAAAATGGGATGTGTCCACGTTATGTTTTGGGGCGTTTCCTGTCACGGACGCTAGGCCTACCCACACAAGTGAGGTATCATTTTTATCGGGAGACTTGGCGGAACGCTGGGTGGAAGGAAATTTGTGCCTCCTCTCAGATTCCAGAACTTTCTGTCACAGAAATGTGAGGAATATGTGTTTTTTTAGCCAAATTTTGAGGTTTGCAAAGGATTCTGGGTAACAGAACCTGGTCAGAGCCCCACAAGTCACCCCATCTTGGATTCCCCTAGGTCTCTAGTTTTTAAAAATGCACAGGTTTGGTAGGTTTCCCTATGTGCCGGCTGAGCTAGAGGCCACAATCTACAGGTAGGCACTTTGCAAAAAACAGCTCTGTTTTCTGTCAAAAAAAGGGATGTGGCCACTTTGTGTTTTGGGACATTTCCTGTCGTGGGCGCTAGGACTACCCACACACGTGAGGTATGATTTTTATCGGGAGACTTTGGGGACGCTGGGTGGAAGGAAATTTGTGGCTCCTCTCAGATTCCAGAACTTTCTGTCACCGAAATGTGAGGAAAATGTGTTTTTTTAGCCAAATTTTGAGGTTTGCAAAGGATTCTGGGTAACAGAACCTGGTCAGAGCCCCACAAGTCACCCCATCTTGGATTCCCCTAGGTCTCTAGTTTTTAAAAATGCACAGGTTTGGTAGGTTTCCCTATGTGCCGGCTGAGCTAGAGGCCACAATCTACAGGTAGGCACTTTGCAAAAAACAGCTCTGTTTTCTGTCAAAAAATGGGATGTGGCCACTTTGTGTTTTGGGACATTTCCTGTCGCGGGCACTAGGACTACCCACACACGTGAGGTATGATTTTTATCGGGAGACTTGGGGGAATGCTGGGTGGAAGGAAATTTGTGGCTCCTCTCAGATTCCAGAACTTTCTGTCACCGAAATGTGAGGAAAATGTGTTTTTTTAGCCAAATTTTGAGGTTTGCAAGGGATTCTGGGTAACAGAACCTGGTCAGAACCCCACAAGTCACCCTATCTTGGATTCCCCTAGGTCTCTAGTTTTCAAAAATGCGCAGGATTGGTAGGTTTACCTAGGTGCCGGCTGAGCTAGAGGCCAAAATCTACAGGTAGGCACTTTGCAAAAAACACCTCTGTTTTCTTTCAAAAAATTGAATGTGTCCACGTTGTGTTTTGGGGCGTTTCCTGTCACGGGCGCTAGGCCTACCCACACAAGTGAGGTATAATTTTTATCGGGAGAATTGGGGGAACGCTGGGTGGAAGGAAATTTGTGCCTCCTCTCAGATTCCAGAACTTTCTATCACAGAAATTTGAGGAAAATGTGTTTTTTTTGCCAAATTTTGAGGTTTGCAAAGGATTCTGGGTAATAGGACCTGGTCAGAACCTCACAAGTCACCCCATCTTGGATTCCCCTAGGTCTTTAGTTTTCAAAAATGCACAGGTTTGGTAGGTTTCCCTAGGTGCCAGCTGAGCTAGAGGCCAAAATCTACAGGTAGGCACTTTGCAAAAAACAGCTCTGTTTTCTGTGAAGTGTCCACGTTGTGTTTTGGGGCATATCCTGTCGCGGGCGCTAGACCTACCCACACAAGTGAGGTACCATTTTTATCGGGAGACTAGGGGGAACGCTGGGTAGAAGGAATTTTGTGTCTCCCCTCAGATTCCAGAACTTTCTGTCACCGAAATGTGAGGTAAATATGTTTTTTTAGCAAAATTTTGAGGTTTGCACAGGATTCTGGGTAACAGAACCTGGTCAGAGCCCCACAAGTCACCCCATCTTGAATTCCACCAGGTTTCTAGTTTTTAAAAATGCACAGGTTTGGTAGGTTTCCCTAGGTGCCGGCTGAGCTAGAGGCCACAATCTACAGGTAGGCACTTTGCAAAAAACAGCTCTGTTTTCTGTCAAGAAATGGGATGTGCCTACTTTGTGTTTTGGGACATTTCCTGTCGCGGGCGCTAGGACTACCCACACAAGTGAGGTATCATTTTTATCGGGAGAATTGGGGGAACGCTGGGTGGAAGGAAATTTGTACCTCTTCTCAGATTCCAGAACTTTCTGTCACAGAAATGTGAGGAAAATGTGTTTTTTTAGCCAAATTTTGAGGTTTGCAAAGGATTCTGGGTAATAGGACCTGGTCAGAACCTCACAAGTCACCCCATCTTGGATTCCCCTAGGTCTCTAGTTTTCAAAAATGCACAGGTTTGGTAGGTTTCCCTAGGTGCCGGCTGAGCTAGAGGCCAAAATCTACAGGTAGGCACTTTGCAAAAAACACCTCTGTTTTCTATGAAGTGTCCACGTTGTGTTTTGGGGCATATCCTGTCGCGGGCGCTAGACCTACCCACACAAGTGAGGTACCATTTTTATCGGGAGACTAGGGGGAACGCTGGGTGGAAGGAATTTTGTTGCTCCCCTCAGATTCCAGAACTTTCTGTCACCGAAATGTGAGGAAAATATGTTTTTTTAGCCAAATTTTGAGGTTTGCAAAGGATTCTGGGTAACAGAACCTGGTCAGAGGCCCACAAGTGACCACATCTTGAATTCCACCAGGTTTCTAGTTTTTAAAAATGCACAGGTTTGGTAGGTTTCCCTAGGTGCCGGCTGAGCTAGAGGCCACAATCTACAGGTAGGCACTTTGCAAAAAAAAAGCTCTGTTTTCTGTCAAAAAATGGGATGTGCCCACTTTGTGTTTTGGGACATTTCCTGTCGCGGGCGCTAGGACTACCCACACAAGTGAGGTATCATTTTTATCGGGAGAATTGGGGGAACGCTGGGTGTAAGTAAATTTGTGCCTCCTCTCAGATTCCAGAACTTTCTATCACAGAAATGTGAGGAAAATTTGTTTTTTTAGCCAAATTTTGAGGTTTGCAAAGGATTCTGGGTAATAGGACCTGGTCAGAACCTCACAAGTCACCCCATCTTCGATTCCCCTAGGTCTTTAGTTTTCAAAAATGCACAGGTTTGGTAGGTTTCCCTAGGTGCCGGCTGAGCTAGAGGCCAAAATCTACAGGTAGGCACTTTGCAAAAAACAGCTCTGTTTTCTGTGAAGTGTCCACGTTGTGTTTTGGGGCATATCCTGTCGCGGGCGCTAGACCTACCCACACAAGTGAGGTACCATTTTTATCGGGAGACTAGGGGGAACGCTGGGTGGAAGGAATTTTGTGGCTCCCCTCAGATTCCAGAACTTTCTGTCACCGAAATGTGAGGTAAATATGTTTTTTTAGCCAAATTTTGAGGTTTGCACAGGATTCTGGGTAACAGAACCTGGTCAGAGCCCCACAAGTCACCCCATCTTGAATTCCACCAGGTTTCTAGTTTTCAAAAATGCGCAGGATTGGTAGGTTTACCTAGGTGCCGGCTGAGCTAGAGGCCAAAATCTACAGGTAGGCACTTTGCAAAAAACACCTCTGTTTTCTTTCAAAAAATGGAATGTGTCCACGTTGTGTTTTGGGGCGTTTCCTGTCACGGGCGCTAGGCCTACCCACACAAGTGAGGTATCATTTTTATCGGGAGAATTGGGGGAACGCTGGGTGGAAGGAAATTTGTGCCTCCTCTCAGATTCCAGAACTTTCTATCACAGAAGTGTGAGGAAAATGTGTTTTTTTAGCCAAATTTTGAGGTTTGCAAAGGATTCTGGGTAATAGGACATGGTCAGAACCTCGCAAGTCACCCCATCTTGGATTCCCCTAGGTCTTTAGTTTTCAAAAATGCACAGGTTTGGTAGGTTTCCCTAGGTGCCGGCTGAGCTAGAGGCCAAAATCTACAGGTAGGCACTTTGCAAAAAACAGCTCTGTTTTCTGTGAAGTGTCCACATTGTGTTTTGTGGCATATCCTGTCGCGGGCGCTAGACCTACCCACACAAGTGAGGTACCATTTTTATCGGGAGACTAGGGGGAACGCTGGGTGGAAGGAATTTTGTGGCTACCCTCAGATTCCAGAACTTTCTGTCACCGAAATGTGAGGTAAATATGTTTTTTTAGCCAAATTTTGAGGTTTGCACAGGATTCTGGGTAACAGAACCTGGTCAGAGCCCCACAAGTCACCCCATCTTGAATTCCACCAAGTTTCTAGTTTTTAAAAATGCACAGGTTTGGTAGGTTTCCCTAGGTGCCGGCTGAGCTAGAGGCCACAATCTACAGGTAGGCACTTTGCAAAAAACAGCTCTGTTTTCTGTCAAAAAATGGGATGTGCCTACTTTGTGATTTGGGACATTTCCTGTCGCGGGCGCTAGGACTACCCACACAAGTGAGGTATCATTTTTATCGGGAGAATTGGGGGGAACGCTGGGTGGAAGGAAATTTGTGCCTCCTCTCAGATTCCAGAACTTTCTGTCACAGAAATGTGAGGAAAATGTGTTTTTTTAGCCAAATTTTGAGGTTTGCAAAGAATTCTGGGTAATAGGACCTGGTCAGAACCTCACAAGTCACCCCATCTTGGATTCCCCTAGGTCTCTAGTTTTCAAAAATGCACAGGTTTGGTAGGTTTCCCTAGGTGCCGGCTGAGCTAGAGGCCAAAATCTACAGGTAGGCACTTTGCAAAAAACACCTCTGTTTTCTGTGAAGTGTCCACGTTGTGTTTTGGGGCATATCCTGTCGCGGGCGCTAGACCTACCCACACAAGTGAGGTACCATTTTTATCGGGAGACTAGGGGGAACGCTGGGTGGAAGGAATTTTGTTGCTCCCCTCAGATTCCAGAACTTTCTGTCACCGATATGTGAGGAAAATATGTTTTTTTAGCCAAATTTTGAGGTTTGGTAAGGATTCTGGGTAACAGAACCTGGTCAGAGGCCCACAAGTCACCCCATCTTGAATTCCACCAGGTTTCTAGTTTTTAAAAATGCACAGGTTTGGTAGGTTTCCCTAGGTGCCGGCTGAGCTAGAGGCCACAATCTACAGGTAGGCACTTTGCAAAAAACAGCTCTGTTTTCTGTCAAAAAATGGGATGTGCCCACTTTGTGTTTTGGGACATTTCCTGTCGCAGGCGCTAGGACTACCCACACAAGTGAGGTATAATTTTTATCGGGAGACTTGGGGGAACGCTGAGTGGAAGGAAATTTGTGGCTCCTCTCAGATTCCAGAACTTTCTGTCACCGAAATGTGAGGAAAATGTGTTTTTTTAGCCAGATTTTGAGGTTTGCAAAGGATTCTGGGTAACAGAACCTGGTCAGAACCCCAGAAGTCACCCTATCTTGGATTCCCCTAGGTCTCTAGTTTTCAAAAATGCACAGGTTTGGTAGGTTTCCCTAGGTGCCGGCTGAGCTAGAGGCCAAAATCTACAGGTAGGCACTTTGCAAAAAACAGCTCTGTTTTCTGTGAAGTGTCCACGTTGTGTTTTGGGGCATATCCTGTCGCGGGCGCTAGACCTACCCACACAAGTGAGGTACCATTTTTATCGGGAGACTAGGGGGAACGCTGGGTGGAAGGAATTTTGTGACTCCCCTCAGATTCCAGAACTTTCTGTCACCGAAATGTGAGGTAAATATGTTTTTTTAGCCAAATTTTGAGGTTTGCACAGGATTCTGGGTAACAGAACCTGGTCAGAGCCCCACAAGTCACCCCATCTTGAATTCCACCAGGTTTCTAGTTTTTAAAAATGCACAGGTTTGGTAGGTTTCCCTAGGTGCCGGCTGAGATAGAGGCCACAATCTACAGGTAGGCACTTTGCAAAAAACAGCTCTGTTTTCTGTCAAACAATGGGATGTGCCTACTTTGTGTTTTGGGACATTTCTTGTCGCGGGCGCTAGGACTACCCACACAAGTGAGGTATCATTTTTATCGGGAGAATTGGGGGAACGCTGGGTGGAAGGAAATTTGTGCCTCCTCTCAGATTCCAGAACTTTCTGTCACAGAAATGTGAGGAAAATGTGTTTTTTTAGCCAAATTTTGAGGTTTGCAAAGGATTCTGGGTAATAGGACCGGGTCAGAACCTCACAAGTCACCCCACCTTGGATTCCCCTAGGTCTCTAGTTTTCAAAAATGCACAGGTTTGGTAGGTTTCCCTAGGTGCCGGCTGAGCTAGAGGCCAAAATCTACAGGTAGGCACTTTGCAAAAAACACCTCTGTTTTCTGTGAAGTTTCCACGTTGTGTTTTGGGGCATATCCTGTCGCGGGCGCTAGACCTACCCACACAAGTGAGGTACCATTTTTATCGGGAGACTAGGGGGAACGCTGGGTGGAAGGAATTTTGTTGCTCCCCTCAGATTCCAGAACTTTCTGTCACCGAAATGTGAGGAAAATATGTTTTTTTAGCCAAATTTTGAGGTTTGCAAAGGATTCTGGGTAACAGAACCTGGTCAGAGGCCCACAAGTCACCACATCTTGAATTCCACCAGGTTTCTAGTTTTTAAAAATGCACAGGTTTGGTAGGTTTCCCTAGGTGCCGGCTGAGCTAGAGGCCACAATCTACAGGTAGGCACTTTGCAAAAAACAGCTCTGTTTTCTGTCAAAAAATGGGATGTGCCCACTTTGTGTTTTGGGACATTTCCTGTCGCGGGCGCTAGGACTACCCACACAAGTGAGGAATCATTTTTATCGGGAGACTTGGGGGAACGCTGAGTGGAAGGAAATTTGTGGCTCCTCTCAGATTCCAGAACTTTCTGTCACCGAAATGTGAGGAAAATGTGTTTTTTTAGCCAAATTTTGAGGTTTGCAAAGGATTCTGGGTAACAGAACCTGGTCAGAACCCCACAAGTCACCCTATCTTGGATTCCCCTAGGTCTCTAGTTTTCAAAAATGCGCAGGATTGGTAGGTTTACCTAGGTGCCGGCTGAGCTAGAGGCCAAAATCTACAGGTAGGCACTTTGCAAAAAACACCTCTGTTTTCTTTCAAAAAATGGAATGTGTCCACGTTGTGTTTTGGGGCGTTTCCTGTCACGGGCGCTAGGCCTACCCACACAAGTGAGGTATCATTTTTATCGGGAGAATTGGGGGAACCCTGGGTGTAAGGAAATTTGTGCCTCCTCTCAGATTCCAGAACTTTCTATCACAGAAATGTGAGGAAAATTTGTTTTTTTATCCAAATTTTGAGGTTTGCAAAGGATTCTGGGTAATAGGACCTGGTCAGAACCTCACAAGTCACCCCATCTTCGATTCCCCTAGGTCTTTAGTTTTCAAAAATGCACAGGTTTGGTAGGTTTCCCTAGGTGCCGGCTGAGCTAGAGGCCAAAATCTACAGGTAGGCACTTTGCAAAAAACAGCTCTGTTTTCTGTGAAGTGTCCACGTTGTGTTTTGGGGCATATCCTGTCGCGGGCGCTAGACCTACCCACACAAGTGAGGTACCATTTTTATCAGGAGACTAGGGGGAACGCTGGGTGGAAGGAATTTTGTGGCTCCCCTCAGATTCCAGAACTTTCTGTCACCGAAATGTGAGGTAAATATGTTTTTTTAGCCAAATTTTGAGGTTTGCACAGGATTCTGGGTAACAGAACCTGGTCAGAGCCCCACAAGTCACCCCATCTTGAATTCCACCAGGTTTCTAGTTTTCAAAAATGCGCAGGATTGGTAGGTTTACCTAGGTGCCGGCTGAGCTAGAGGCCAAAATCTACAGGTAGGCACTTTGCAAAAAACACCTCTGTTTTCTTTCAAAAAATGGAATGTGTCCACGTTGTGTTTTGGGGCGTTTCCTGTCACGGGCGCTAGGCCTACCCACACAAGTGAGGTATCATTTTTATCGGGAGAATTGGGGGAACGCTGGGTGGAAGGAAATTTGTGCCTCCTCTCAGATTCCAGAACTTTCTATCACAGAAATGTGAGGAAAATGTGTTTTTTTAGCCAAATTTTGAGGTTTGCAAAGGATTCTGGGTAATAGGACCTGGTCAGAACCTCACAAGTCATCCCATCTTGGATTCCCCTAGGTCTTTAGTTTTCCAAAATGCACAGGTTTGGTAGGTTTCCCTAGGTGCCGGCTGAGCTAGAGGCCAAAATCTACAGGTAGGCACTTTGCAAAAAACAGCTCTGTTTTCTGTGAAGTGTCCACATTGTGTTTTGGGGCATATCCTGTCGCGGGCGCTAGACCTACCCACACAAGTGAGGTACCATTTTTATCGGGAGACTAGGGGGAACGCTGTGTGGAAGGAATTTTGTGGCTCCCCTCAGATTCCAGAACTTTCTGTCACCGAAATGTGAGGTAAATATGTTTTTTTAGCCAAATTTTGAGGTTTGCACAGGATTCTGGGTAACAGAACCTGGTCAGAGCCCCACAAGTCACCCCATCTTGAATTCCACCAGGTTTCTAGTTTTTAAAAATGCACAGGTTTGGTAGGTTTCTCTAGGTGCCGGCTGAGCTAGAGGCCACAATCTACAGGTAGGCACTTTGCAAAAAACAGCTCTGTTTTCTGTCAAAAAATGGGATGTGCCTACTTTGTGTTTTGGGACATTTCCTGTCGCGGGCGCTTTGACTACCCACACAAGTGAGGTATCATTTTTATCGGGAGAATTGGGGGAACGCTGGGTGGAAGGAAATTTGTGCCTCCTCTCAGATTCCAGAACTTTCTGTCACAGAAATGTGAGGAAAATGTGTTTTTTTAGCCAAATTTTGAGGTTTGCAAAGGATTCTGGGTAATAGGACCTGGTCAGAACCTCACAAGTCACCCCATCTTGGTTTCCCCTAGGTCTCTAGTTTTCAAAAATGCACAGGTTTGGTAGGTTTCCCTAGGTGCCGGCTGAGCTAGAGGCCAAAATCTACAGGTAGGCACTTTGCAAAAAACACCTCTGTTTTCTGTGAAGTGTCCACGTTGTGTTTTGGGGCATATCCTGTCGCGGGCGCTAGACCTACCCACACAAGTGAGGTACCATTTTTATCGGGAGACTAGGGGGAACGCTGGGTGGAAGGAATTTTGTTGCTCCCCTCAGATTCCAGAACTTTCTGTCACCGATATGTGAGGAAAATATGTTTTTTTAGCCAAATTTTGAGGTTTGCAAAGGATTCTGGGTAACAGAACCTGGTCAGAGGCCCACAAGTCACCCCATCTTGAATTCCACCAGGTTTCTAGTTTTTAAAAATGCACAGGTTTGGTAGGTTTCCCGAGGTGCCGGCTGAGCTAGAGGCCACAATCTACAGGTAGGCACTTTGCAAAAAACAGCTCTGTTTTCTGTCAAAAAATGGGATGTGCCCACTTTGTGTTTTGGGACATTTCCTGTCGCGGGCGCTAGGACTACCCACACAAGTGAGGTATCATTTTTATCGGGAGACTTGGGGGAACGCTGAGTGGAAGGAAATTTGTGGCTCCTCTCAGATTCCAGAACTTTCTGTCATCGAAATGTGAGGAAAATGTGTTTTTTTAGCCAGATTTTGAGGTTTGCAAAGGATTCTGGGTAACAGAACCTGGTCAGAACCCCACAAGTCACCCTATCTTGGATTCCCCTAGGTCTCTAGTTTTCAAAAATGCACAGGTTTGGTAGGTTTCCCTAGGTGCCGGCTGAGCTAGAGGCCAAAATCTACAGGTAGGCACTTTGCAAAAAACAGCTCTGTTTTCTGTGATGAGTCCACGTTGTGTTTTGGGGCATATCCTGTCGCGGGCGCTAGGCCTACCCACACAAATGAGGTACCATTTTTATCGGGAGACTTGGGGGAACGCTGAGTGGAAGGAAATTTGTGGGACCTCTGAGATTCCAGAACTTTCTGTCACCGAAATATGAGGAAAATGTGTTTTTTTAGCCAAATGTTGAGGTTTGCAAAGGATTCTGGGTAACAGAACCTGGTCAGAACCTCAAAAGTCACCCTATCTTGGATTCCCCTAGGTCTGTAGTTTTAAAAAATGCACAGGTTTGGTAGCTTTCCCTTGGTGCCGGCTGAGCTAGAGGCCAAAATCCTCAGGTAGGCACTTTGCAAAAAACACCTTTGTTTTCTTTAAAAAAATGGGATGTGTCCACGTTGTGTTTTGGGGCGTTTCCTGTCGCGGGCGCTAGGCCTACCCACACAAGTGAGGTATCATTTTTATCGGGAGACTTGGGGGAACGCTGGGTGGAAGAAAATTTGTGCCTCCTCTCAGATTCCAGAACTTTCTGTCACAGAAATGTGAAGAACATGTGTTTTTTTAGCCAAATTTTGAGGTTTGCAAAGGATTCTGGGTAACGGAACCTGGTCAGAGCCCCACAAGTCACCCCATCTTGGATTCCCCTAGGTCTCTAGTTTTTAAAAATGTACAGGTTTGGTAGGTTTCCCTAGGTGCCGGCTGAGCTAGAGGCCAAAATCTACAGGTAGGCACTTTGCAAAAAACACCTCTGTTTTCTTTAAAAAAATGGAATGTGTCCACGTTGTGTTTTGGGGCGTTTCCTGTCGCGGGCGCTAGGCCTACCCACACAAGTGAGGTATCATTTTTATCTGGAGAATTGGGGGAACGCTGGGTGGAAGGAAATTTGTGCCTCCTCTCAGATTCCAGAACATTCTGTCACAGAAATTTGAGGAACATGTGTTTTTTTAGCCAAATTTTGAGGTTTGCAAAGGATTCTGGGTAACAGAACCTGGTCAGAACCCCACAAGTCACCCTATCTTGGATTCCCCTAGGTCTCTAGTTTTCAAAAATGCACAGGTTTGGTAGGTTTCCCTAGGTGCCGGCTGAGCTACAGGCCAAAATCTACAGGTAGGCACTTTGCAAAAATCACCTCTGTTTTCTTTCAAAAAATGGGATGTGTCCACGTTGTGTTTTGGGGCAATTCCTGTCGCGGGCACTAGGCCTACCCACACAAGTGACGTATCATTTTTATCGGGAGACTTGGGGGAACGCTGGGTGGAAGGAAATTTGTGCCTCCTCTCAGATTCCAGAACTTTCTGTCACAGAAATGTGAGGAACATGTGTTTTTTTGGCCAAATTCTGAGGTTTGCAAAGGATTCTGGGTAACAGAACCTGGTCAGAACCCCACAAGTCACCCTATCTTGGATTCCCCTAGGTCTCTAGTTTTCAAAAATGCACAGGTTTGGTAGCTTTCCCTAGGTGCCGGCTGAGCTAAAGGCCAAAATCAAACAGGTAGGCACTTTGCAAAAAACAGCTCTGTTTTCTGTGAAGTGTCCACGTTGTGTTTTGGGGCATATCCTGTCGCGGGTGCTAGACCTACCCACACAAGTGAGGTACCATTTTTATCGGGAGACTAGGGGGAACGCTGGGTGGAAGGAATTTTGTTGCTCCCCTCCGATTCCAGAACTTTCTGTCACCGAAATGTGAGGAAAAATTTTTTTTTTTGCCAAATTTTGAGGTTTGCACAGGATTCTGGGTAACAGAACCTGGTCAGAGCCCCACAAGTCACCCCATCTTGAATTCCACCAGGTTTCTAGTTTTCAAAAATGCGCAGGATTGGTAGGTTTACCTAGGTGCCGGCTGAGCTAGAGGCCAAAATCTACAGGTAGGCACTTTGCAAAAAACACCTCTGTTTTCTTTCAAAAAATGGAATGTGTCCACGTTGTGTTTTGGGGCGTTTCCTGTCGCGGGCGCTAGGCCTACCCACACAAGTGAGGTATCATTTTTATCTGGAGAATTGGGGGAACGCTGGGTGGAAGGAAATTTGTGCCTCCTCTCAGATTCCAGAACTTTCTGTCACAGAAATTTGAGGAACATGTGTTTTTTTAGCCAAATTTTGAGGTTTGCAAAGGATTCTGGGTAACAGAACCTGGTCAGAACCCCACAAGTCACCCTATCTTGGATTCCCCTAGGTCTCTAGTTTTCAAAAATGCACAGGTTTGGTAGGTTTCCCTAGGTGCCGGCTGAGCTACAGGCCAAAATCTACAGGTAGGCACTTTGCAAAAAACACCTCTGTTTTCTTTAAAAAAATGAGATGTGTCCACGTTGTGTTTTGGGGCGATTCCTGTCGCGGGCACTAGGCCTACCCACACAAGTGAGGTATCATTTTTATCGGGAGACTTGGGGGAACGCTTGGTGGAAGGAAATTTGTGCCTCCTCTCAGATTCCAGAACTTTCTGTCACAGAAATGTGAGGAACATGTGTTTTTTTGGCCAAATTCTGAGGTTTGCAAAGGATTCTGGGTAACAGAACCTGGTCAGAACCCCACAAGTCACCCTATCTTGGATTCTCCTGGTCTCTAGTTTATAAAAATGCACAGGTTTGGTAGGTTTCTTTAGGTGCCGGCTGAGCTAGAGGCCAAAATCTACAGGTAGGTACTTTGCAAAAAACACCTTTGTTTTCTTTCAAAAAAAGGGATGTGTCCACGTTGTGTTTTGGGGCGTTTCCTGTCGCGGGCGCTAGGCCTACCCACACAAGTGAGGTATCATTTTTATCGGGAGAATTGGGGGAACGCTGGGTGGAAGGAAATTTGTGGCTCCTCTCAGATTCCAGAACTTTCTGTCACCGAAATGTGAGGAAAATGTGTTTTTTTAGCCAAATTTTGAGGTTTGCAAAGGATTCTGGGTAACGGAACCTGGTCAGAGCCCCACAAGTCACCCCATCTTGGATTCCCCTAGGTCTCTAGTTTTTAAAAATGCACAGGTTTGGTAGGTTTCTCTAGGTGCCGGCTGAGCTAGAGGCCAAAATCTACAGGTAGGCACTTTGCAAAAAACACCTCTGTTTTCTGTGAAGTTTCCACGTTGTGTTTTGGGGCATATCCTGTCGCGGGCGCTAGACCTACCCACACAAGTGAGGTACCATTTTTATCGGGAGACTAGGGGGAACGCTGGGTGGAAGGAATTTTGTTGCTCCCCTCAGATTCCAGAACTTTCTGTCACCGAAATGTGAGGAAAATATGTTTTTTTAGCCAAATTTTGAGGTTTGCAAAGGATTCTGGGTAACAGAACCTGGTCAGAGGCCCACAAGTCACCACATCTTGAATTCCACCAGGTTTCTAGTTTTTAAAAATGCACAGGTTTGGTAGGTTTCCCTAGGTGCCGGCTGAGCTAGAGGCCACAATCTACAGGTAGGCACTTTGCAAAAAACAGCTCTGTTTTCTGTCAAAAAATGGGATGTGCCCACTTTGTGTTTTGGGACATTTCCTGTCGCGGGCGCTAGGACTACCCACACAAGTGAGGTATCATTTTTATCGGGAGACTTGGGGGAACGCTGAGTGGAAGGAAATTTGTGGCTCCTCTCAGATTCCAGAACTTTCTGTCACCGAAATGTGAGGAAAATGTGTTTTTTTAGCCAAATTTTGAGGTTTGCAAAGGATTCTGGGTAACAGAACCTGGTCAGAACCCCACAAGTCACCCTAACTTGGATTCCCCTAGGTCTCTAGTTTTCAAAAATGCGCAGGATTGGTAGGTTTACCTAGGTGCCGGCTGAGCTAGAGGCCAAAATCTACAGGTAGGCACTTTGCAAAAAACACCTCTGTTTTCTTTCAAAAAATGGAATGTGTCCACGTTGTGTTTTGGGGCGTTTCCTGTCACGGGCGCTAGGCCTACCCACACAAGTGAGGTATCATTTTTATCGGGAGAATTGGGGGAACCCTGGGTGTAAGGAAATTTGTGCCTCCTCTCAGATTCCAGAACTTTCTATCACAGAAATGTGAGGAAAATTTGTTTTTTTAGCCAAATTTTGAGGTTTGCAAAGGATTCTGGGTAATAGGACCTGGTCAGAACCTCACAAGTCACCCCATCTTCGATTCCCCTAGGTCTTTAGTTTTCAAAAATGCACAGGTTTGGTAGGTTTCCCTAGGTGCCGGCTGAGCTAGAGGCCAAAATCTACAGGTAGGCACTTTGCAAAAAACAGCTCTGTTTTCTGTGAAGTGTCCACGTTGTGTTTTGGGGCATATCCTGTCGCGGGCGCTAGACCTACCCACACAAGTGAGGTACCATTTTTATCAGGAGACTAGGGGGAACGCTGGGTGGAAGGAATTTTGTGGCTCCCCTCAGATTCCAGAACTTTCTGTCACCGAAATGTGAGGTAAATATGTTTTTTTAGCCAAATTTTGAGGTTTGCACAGGATTCTGGGTAACAGAACCTGGTCAGAGCCCCACAAGTCACCCCATCTTGAATTCCACCAGGTTTCTAGTTTTCAAAAATGCGCAGGATTGGTAGGTTTACCTAGGTGCCGGCTGAGCTAGAGGCCAAAATCTACAGGTAGGCACTTTGCAAAAAACACCTCTGTTTTCTTTCAAAAAATGGAATGTGTCCACGTTGTGTTTTGGGGCGTTTCCTGTCACGGGCGCTAGGCCTACCCACACAAGTGAGGTATCATTTTTATCGGGAGAATTGGGGGAACGCTGGGTGGAAGGAAATTTGTGCCTCCTCTCAGATTCCAGAACTTTCTATCACAGAAATGTGAGGAAAATGTGTTTTTTTAGCCAAATTTTGAGGTTTGCAAAGGATTCTGGGTAATAGGACCTGGTCAGAACCTCACAAGTCATCCCATCTTGGATTCCCCTAGGTCTTTAGTTTTCAAAAATGCACAGGTTTGGTAGGTTTCCCTAGGTGCCGGCTGAGCTAGAGGCCAAAATCTACAGGTAGGCACTTTGCAAAAAACAGCTCTGTTTTCTGTGAAGTGTCCACATTGTGTTTTGGGGCATATCCTGTCGCGGGCGCTAGACCTACCCACACAAGTGAGGTACCATTTTTATCGGGAGACTAGGGGGAACGCTGTGTGGAAGGAATTTTGTGGCTCCCCTCAGATTCCAGAACTTTCTGTCACCGAAATGTGAGGTAAATATGTTTTTTTAGCCAAATTTTGAGGTTTGCACAGGATTCTGGGTAACAGAACCTGGTCAGAGCCCCACAAGTCACCCCATCTTGAATTCCACCAGGTTTCTAGTTTTTAAAAATGCACAGGTTTGGTAGGTTTCTCTAGGTGCCGGCTGAGCTAGAGGCCACAATCTACAGGTAGGCACTTTGCAAAAAACAGCTCTGTTTTCTGTCAAAAAATGGGATGTGCCTACTTTGTGTTTTGGGACATTTCCTGTCGCGGGCGCTAGGACTACCCACACAAGTGAGGTATCATTTTTATCGGGAGAATTGGGGGAACGCTGGGTGGAAGGAAATTTGTGCCTCCTCTCAGATTCCAGAACTTTCTGTCACAGAAATGTGAGGAAAATGTGTTTTTTTAGCCAAATTTTGAGGTTTGCAAAGGATTCTGGGTAATAGGACCTGGTCAGAACCTCACAAGTCACCCCATCTTGGATTCCCCTAGGTCTCTAGTTTTCAAAAATGCACAGGTTTGGTAGGTTTCCCTAGGTGCCGGCTGAGCTAGAGGCCAAAATCTACAGGTAGGCACTTTGCAAAAAACACCTCTGTTTTCTGTGAAGTGTCCACGTTGTGTTTTGGGGCATATCCTGTCGCGGGCGCTAGACCTACCCACACAAGTGAGGTACCATTTTTATCGGGAGACTAGGGGGAACGCTGGGTGGAAGGAATTTTGTTGCTCCCCTCAGATTCCAGAACTTTCTGTCACCGATATGTGAGGAAAATATGTTTTTTTAGCCAAATTTTGAGGTTTGCAAAGGATTCTGGGTAACAGAACCTGGTCAGAGGCCCACAAGTCACCCCATCTTGAATTCCACCAGGTTTCTAGTTTTTAAAAATGCACAGGTTTGGTAGGTTTCCCGAGGTGCCGGCTGAGCTAGAGGCCACAATCTACAGGTAGGCACTTTGCAAAAAACAGCTCTGTTTTCTGTCAAAAAATGGGATGTGCCCACTTTGTGTTTTGGGACATTTCCTGTCGCGGGCGCTAGGACTACCCACACAAGTGAGGTATCATTTTTATCGGGAGACTTGGGGGAACGCTGAGTGGAAGGAAATTTGTGGCTCCTCTCAGATTCCAGAACTTTCTGTCACCGAAATGTGAGGAAAATGTGTTTTTTTAGCCAGATTTTGAGGTTTGCAAAGGATTCTGGGTAACAGAACCTGGTCAGAACCCCACAAGTCACCCTATCTTGGATTCCCCTAGGTCTCTAGTTTTCAAAAATGCACAGGTTTGGTAGGTTTCCCTAGGTGCCGGCTGAGCTAGAGGCCAAAATCTACAGGTAGGCACTTTGCAAAAAACAGCTCTGTTTTCTGTGATGAGTCCACGTTGTGTTTTGGGGCATATCCTGTCGCGGGCGCTAGGCCTACCCACACAAATGAGGTACCATTTTTATCGGGAGACTTGGGGGAACGCTGAGTGGAAGGAAATTTGTGGGACCTCTGAGATTCCAGAACTTTCTGTCACCGAAATATGAGGAAAATGTGTTTTTTTAGCCAAATGTTGAGGTTTGCAAAGGATTCTGGGTAACAGAACCTGGTCAGAACCTCAAAAGTCACCCTATCTTGGATTCCCCTAGGTCTGTAGTTTTAAAAAATGCACAGGTTTGGTAGCTTTCCCTTGGTGCCGGCTGAGCTAGAGGCCAAAATCCTCAGGTAGGCACTTTGCAAAAAACACCTTTGTTTTCTTTAAAAAAATGGGATGTGTCCACGTTGTGTTTTGGGGCGTTTCCTGTCGCGGGCGCTAGGCCTACCCACACAAGTGAGGTATCATTTTTATTGGGAGACTAGGGGGAACGCTGGGTGGAAGGAATTTTGTTGCTCCCCTCAGATTCCAGAACTTTCTGTCACCGAAATGTGAGGAAAATATGTTTTTTTAGCCAAATTTTGAGGTTTGCAAAGGATTCTGGGTAACAGAACCTGGTCAGAGGCCCACAAGTCACCACATCTTGAATTCCACCAGGTTTCTAGTTTTTAAAAATGCACAGGTTTGGTAGGTTTCCCTAGGTGCCGGCTGAGCTAGAGGCCACAATCTACAGGTAGGCACTTTGCAAAAAACAGCTCTGTTTTCTGTCAAAAAATGGGATGTGCCCACTTTGTGTTTTGGGACATTTCCTGTCGCGGGCGCTAGGACTACCCACACAAGTGAGGTATCATTTTTATCGGGAGACTTGGGGGAACGCTGAGTGGAAGGAAATTTGTGGCTCCTCTCAGATTCCAGAACTTTCTGTCACCGAAATGTGAGGAAAATGTGTTTTTTTAGCCAAATTTTGAGGTTTGCAAAGGATTCTGGGTAACAGAACCTGGTCAGAACCCCACAAGTCACCCTAACTTGGATTCCCCTAGGTCTCTAGTTTTCAAAAATGCGCAGGATTGGTAGGTTTACCTAGGTGCCGGCTGAGCTAGAGGCCAAAATCTACAGGTAGGCACTTTGCAAAAAACACCTCTGTTTTCTTTCAAAAAATGGAATGTGTCCACGTTGTGTTTTGGGGCGTTTCCTGTCACGGGCGCTAGGCCTACCCACACAAGTGAGGTATCATTTTTATCGGGAGAATTGGGGGAACCCTGGGTGTAAGGAAATTTGTGCCTCCTCTCAGATTCCAGAACTTTCTATCACAGAAATGTGAGGAAAATTTGTTTTTTTAGCCAAATTTTGAGGTTTGCAAAGGATTCTGGGTAATAGGACCTGGTCAGAACCTCACAAGTCACCCCATCTTCGATTCCCCTAGGTCTTTAGTTTTCAAAAATGCACAGGTTTGGTAGGTTTCCCTAGGTGCCGGCTGAGCTAGAGGCCAAAATCTACAGGTAGGCACTTTGCAAAAAACAGCTCTGTTTTCTGTGAAGTGTCCACGTTGTGTTTTGGGGCATATCCTGTCGCGGGCGCTAGACCTACCCACACAAGTGAGGTACCATTTTTATCAGGAGACTAGGGGGAACGCTGGGTGGAAGGAATTTTGTGGCTCCCCTCAGATTCCAGAACTTTCTGTCACCGAAATGTGAGGTAAATATGTTTTTTTAGCCAAATTTTGAGGTTTGCACAGGATTCTGGGTAACAGAACCTGGTCAGAGCCCCACAAGTCACCCCATCTTGAATTCCACCAGGTTTCTAGTTTTCAAAAATGCGCAGGATTGGTAGGTTTACCTAGGTGCCGGCTGAGCTAGAGGCCAAAATCTACAGGTAGGCACTTTGCAAAAAACACCTCTGTTTTCTTTCAAAAAATGGAATGTGTCCACGTTGTGTTTTGGGGCGTTTCCTGTCACGGGCGCTAGGCCTACCCACACAAGTGAGGTATCATTTTTATCGGGAGAATTGGGGGAACGCTGGGTGGAAGGAAATTTGTGCCTCCTCTCAGATTCCAGAACTTTCTATCACAGAAATGTGAGGAAAATTTGTTTTTTTAGCCAAATTTTGAGGTTTGCAAAGGATTCTGGGTAATAGGACCTGGTCAGAACCTCACAAGTCATCCCATCTTGGATTCCCCTAGGTCTTTAGTTTTCAAAAATGCACAGGTTTGGTAGGTTTCCCTAGGTGCCGGCTGAGCTAGAGGCCAAAATCTACAGGTAGGCACTTTGCAAAAAACAGCTCTGTTTTCTGTGAAGTGTCCACATTGTGTTTTGGGGCATATCCTGTCGCGGGCGCTAGACCTACCCACACAAGTGAGGTACCATTTTTATCGGGAGACTAGGGGGAACGCTGTGTGGAAGGAATTTTGTGGCTCCCCTCAGATTCCAGAACTTTCTGTCACCGAAATGTGAGGTAAATATGTTTTTTTAGCCAAATTTTGAGGTTTGCACAGGATTCTGGGTAACAGAACCTGGTCAGAATCCCACAAGTCACCCCATCTTGAATTCCACCAGGTTTCTAGTTTTCAAAAATGCGCAGGATTGGTAGGTTTACCTAGGTGCCGGCTGAGCTAGAGGCCAAAATCTACAGGTAGGCACTTTGCAAAAAACACCTCTGTTTTCTTTCAAAAAATGGAATGTGTCCACGTTGTGTTTTGGGGCGTTTCCTGTCGCGGGCGCTAGGCCTACCCACACAAGTGAGGTATCATTTTTATCTGGAGAATTGGGGGAACGCTGGGTGGAAGGAAATTTGTGCCTCCTCTCAGATTCCAGAACTTTCTGTCACAGAAATTTGAGGAACATGTGTTTTTTTAGCCAAATTTTGAGGTTTGCAAAGGATTCTGGGTAACAGAACCTGGTCAGAACCCCACAAGTCACCCTATCTTGGATTCCCCTAGGTCTCTAGTTTTCAAAAATGCACAGGTTTGGTAGGTTTCCCTAGGTGCCGGCTGAGCTACAGGCCAAAATCTACAGGTAGGCACTTTGCAAAAAACACCTCTGTTTTCTTTAAAAAAATGAGATGTGTCCACGTTGTGTTTTGGGGCGATTCCTGTCGCGGGCACTAGGCCTACCCACACAAGTGAGGTATCATTTTTATCGGGAGACTTGGGGGAACGCTTGGTGGAAGGAAATTTGTGCCTCCTCTCAGATTCCAGAACTTTCTGTCACAGAAATGTGAGGAACATGTGTTTTTTTGGCCAAATTCTGAGGTTTGCAAAGGATTCTGGGTAACAGAACCTGGTCAGAACCCCACAAGTCACCCTATCTTGGATTCTCCTGGTCTCTAGTTTATAAAAATGCACAGGTTTGGTAGGTTTCTTTAGGTGCCGGCTGAGCTAGAGGCCAAAATCTACAGGTAGGTACTTTGCAAAAAACACCTTTGTTTTCTTTCAAAAAAAGGGATGTGTCCACGTTGTGTTTTGGGGCGTTTCCTGTCGCGGGCGCTAGGCCTACCCACACAAGTGAGGTATCATTTTTATCGGGAGAATTGGGGGAACGCTGGGTGGAAGGAAATTTGTGGCTCCTCTCAGATTCCAGAACTTTCTGTCACCGAAATGTGAGGAAAATGTGTTTTTTTAGCCAAATTTTGAGGTTTGCAAAGGATTCTGGGTAACGGAACCTGGTCAGAGCCCCACAAGTCACCCCATCTTGGATTCCCCTAGGTCTCTAGTTTTTAAAAATGCACAGGTTTGGTAGGTTTCTCTAGGTGCCGGCTGAGCTAGAGGCCAAAATCTACAGGTAGGCACTTTGCAAAAAACACCTCTGTTTTCTGTGAAGTTTCCACGTTGTGTTTTGGGGCATATCCTGTCGCGGGCGCTAGACCTACCCACACAAGTGAGGTACCATTTTTATCGGGAGACTAGGGGGAACGCTGGGTGGAAGGAATTTTGTTGCTCCCCTCAGATTCCAGAACTTTCTGTCACCGAAATGTGAGGAAAATATGTTTTTTTAGCCAAATTTTGAGGTTTGCAAAGGATTCTGGGTAACAGAACCTGGTCAGAGGCCCACAAGTCACCACATCTTGAATTCCACCAGGTTTCTAGTTTTTAAAAATGCACAGGTTTGGTAGGTTTCCCTAGGTGCCGGCTGAGCTAGAGGCCACAATCTACAGGTAGGCACTTTGCAAAAAACAGCTCTGTTTTCTGTCAAAAAATGGGATGTGCCCACTTTGTGTTTTGGGACATTTCCTGTCGCGGGCGCTAGGACTACCCACACAAGTGAGGTATCATTTTTATCGGGAGACTTGGGGGAACGCTGAGTGGAAGGAAATTTGTGGCTCCTCTCAGATTCCAGAACTTTCTGTCACCGAAATGTGAGGAAAATGTGTTTTTTTAGCCAAATTTTGAGGTTTGCAAAGGATTCTGGGTAACAGAACCTGGTCAGAACCCCACAAGTCACCCTAACTTGGATTCCCCTAGGTCTCTAGTTTTCAAAAATGCGCAGGATTGGTAGGTTTACCTAGGTGCCGGCTGAGCTAGAGGCCAAAATCTACAGGTAGGCACTTTGCAAAAAACACCTCTGTTTTCTTTCAAAAAATGGAATGTGTCCACGTTGTGTTTTGGGGCGTTTCCTGTCACGGGCGCTAGGCCTACCCACACAAGTGAGGTATCATTTTTATCGGGAGAATTGGGGGAACCCTGGGTGTAAGGAAATTTGTGCCTCCTCTCAGATTCCAGAACTTTCTATCACAGAAATGTGAGGAAAATTTGTTTTTTTAGCCAAATTTTGAGGTTTGCAAAGGATTCTGGGTAATAGGACCTGGTCAGAACCTCACAAGTCACCCCATCTTCGATTCCCCTAGGTCTTTAGTTTTCAAAAATGCACAGGTTTGGTAGGTTTCCCTAGGTGCCGGCTGAGCTAGAGGCCAAAATCTACAGGTAGGCACTTTGCAAAAAACAGCTCTGTTTTCTGTGAAGTGTCCACGTTGTGTTTTGGGGCATATCCTGTCGCGGGCGCTAGACCTACCCACACAAGTGAGGTACCATTTTTATCAGGAGACTAGGGGGAACGCTGGGTGGAAGGAATTTTGTGGCTCCCCTCAGATTCCAGAACTTTCTGTCACCGAAATGTGAGGTAAATATGTTTTTTTAGCCAAATTTTGAGGTTTGCACAGGATTCTGGGTAACAGAACCTGGTCAGAGCCCCACAAGTCACCCCATCTTGAATTCCACCAGGTTTCTAGTTTTCAAAAATGCGCAGGATTGGTAGGTTTACCTAGGTGCCGGCTGAGCTAGAGGCCAAAATCTACAGGTAGGCACTTTGCAAAAAACACCTCTGTTTTCTTTCAAAAAATGGAATGTGTCCACGTTGTGTTTTGGGGCGTTTCCTGTCACGGGCGCTAGGCCTACCCACACAAGTGAGGTATCATTTTTATCGGGAGAATTGGGGGAACGCTGGGTGGAAGGAAATTTGTGCCTCCTCTCAGATTCCAGAACTTTCTATCACAGAAATGTGAGGAAAATGTGTTTTTTTAGCCAAATTTTGAGGTTTGCAAAGGATTCTGGGTAATAGGACCTGGTCAGAACCTCACAAGTCATCCCATCTTGGATTCCCCTAGGTCTTTAGTTTTCAAAAATGCACAGGTTTGGTAGGTTTCCCTAGGTGCCGGCTGAGCTAGAGGCCAAAATCTACAGGTAGGCACTTTGCAAAAAACAGCTCTGTTTTCTGTGAAGTGTCCACATTGTGTTTTGGGGCATATCCTGTCGCGGGCGCTAGACCTACCCACACAAGTGAGGTACCATTTTTATCGGGAGACTAGGGGGAACGCTGTGTGGAAGGAATTTTGTGGCTCCCCTCAGATTCCAGAACTTTCTGTCACCGAAATGTGAGGTAAATATGTTTTTTTAGCCAAATTTTGAGGTTTGCACAGGATTCTGGGTAACAGAACCTGGTCAGAGCCCCACAAGTCACCCCATCTTGAATTCCACCAGGTTTCTAGTTTTTAAAAATGCACAGGTTTGGTAGGTTTCTCTAGGTGCCGGCTGAGCTAGAGGCCACAATCTACAGGTAGGCACTTTGCAAAAAACAGCTCTGTTTTCTGTCAAAAAATGGGATGTGCCTACTTTGTGTTTTGGGACATTTCCTGTCGCGGGCGCTAGGACTACCCACACAAGTGAGGTATCATTTTTATCGGGAGAATTGGGGGAACGCTGGGTGGAAGGAAATTTGTGCCTCCTCTCAGATTCCAGAACTTTCTGTCACAGAAATGTGAGGAAAATGTGTTTTTTTAGCCAAATTTTGAGGTTTGCAAAGGATTCTGGGTAATAGGACCTGGTCAGAACCTCACAAGTCACCCCATCTTGGATTCCCCTAGGTCTCTAGTTTTCAAAAATGCACAGGTTTGGTAGGTTTCCCTAGGTGCCGGCTGAGCTAGAGGCCAAAATCTACAGGTAGGCACTTTGCAAAAAACACCTCTGTTTTCTGTGAAGTGTCCACGTTGTGTTTTGGGGCATATCCTGTCGCGGGCGCTAGACCTACCCACACAAGTGAGGTACCATTTTTATCGGGAGACTAGGGGGAACGCTGGGTGGAAGGAATTTTGTTGCTCCCCTCAGATTCCAGAACTTTCTGTCACCGATATGTGAGGAAAATATGTTTTTTTAGCCAAATTTTGAGGTTTGCAAAGGATTCTGGGTAACAGAACCTGGTCAGAGGCCCACAAGTCACCCCATCTTGAATTCCACCAGGTTTCTAGTTTTTAAAAATGCACAGGTTTGGTAGGTTTCCCGAGGTGCCGGCTGAGCTAGAGGCCACAATCTACAGGTAGGCACTTTGCAAAAAACAGCTCTGTTTTCTGTCAAAAAATGGGATGTGCCCACTTTGTGTTTTGGGACATTTCCTGTCGCGGGCGCTAGGACTACCCACACAAGTGAGGTATCATTTTTATCGGGAGACTTGGGGGAACGCTGAGTGGAAGGAAATTTGTGGCTCCTCTCAGATTCCAGAACTTTCTGTCACCGAAATGTGAGGAAAATGTGTTTTTTTAGCCAGATTTTGAGGTTTGCAAAGGATTCTGGGTAACAG
Organism: Pleurodeles waltl; assembly: GCF_031143425.1. NCBI lineage: Eukaryota > Metazoa > Chordata > Amphibia > Caudata > Salamandridae > Pleurodeles > Pleurodeles waltl. Next base: position 1,221,552,271 of record NC_090444.1, read on the forward strand.
AACCTGGTCAGAACCCCACAAGTCACCCTATCTTGGATTCCCCTAGGTCTCTAGTTTTCAAAAATGCACAGGTTTGGTAGGTTTCCCTAGGTGCCGGCTGAGCTAGAGGCCAAAATCTACAGGTAGGCACTTTGCAAAAAACAGCTCTGTTTTCTGTGATGAGTCCACGTTGTGTTTTGGGGCATATCCTGTCGCGGGCGCTAGGCCTACCCACACAAATGAGGTACCATTTTTATCGGGAGACTTGGGGGAACGCTGAGTGGAAGGAAATTTGTGGGACCTCTGAGATTCCAGAACTTTCTGTCACCGAAATATGAGGAAAATGTGTTTTTTTAGCCAAATGTTGAGGTTTGCAAAGGATTCTGGGTAACAGAACCTGGTCAGAACCTCAAAAGTCACCCTATCTTGGATTCCCCTAGGTCTGTAGTTTTAAAAAATGCACAGGTTTGGTAGCTTTCCCTTGGTGCCGGCTGAGCTAGAGGCCAAAATCCTCAGGTAGGCACTTTGCAAAAAACACCTTTGTTTTCTTTAAAAAAATGGGATGTGTCCACGTTGTGTTTTGGGGCGTTTCCTGTCGCGGGCGCTAGGCCTACCCACACAAGTGAGGTATCATTTTTATCGGGAGACTTGGGGGAACGCTGGGTGGAAGAAAATTTGTGCCTCCTCTCAGATTCCAGAACTTTCTGTCACAGAAATGTGAAGAACATGTGTTTTTTTAGCCAAATTTTGAGGTTTGCAAAGGATTCTGGGTAACGGAACCTGGTCAGAGCCCCACAAGTCACCCCATCTTGGATTCCCCTAGGTCTCTAGTTTTTAAAAATGTACAGGTTTGGTAGGTTTCCCTAGGTGCCGGCTGAGCTAGAGGCCAAAATCTACAGGTAGGCACTTTGCAAAAAACACCTCTGTTTTCTTTCAAAAAATGGAATGTGTCCACGTTGTGTTTTGGGGCGTTTCCTGTCGCGGGCGCTAGGCCTACCCACACAAGTGAGGTATCATTTTTATCTGGAGAATTGGGGGAACGCTGGGTGGAAGGAAATTTGTGCCTCCTCTCAGATTCCAGAACATTCTGTCACAGAAATTTGAGGAACATGTGTTTTTTTAGCCAAATTTTGAGGTTTGCAAAGGATTCTGGGTAACAGAACCTGGTCAGAACCCCACAAGTCACCCTATCTTGGATTCCCCTAGGTCTCTAGTTTTCAAAAATGCACAGGTTTGGTAGGTTTCCCTAGGTGCCGGCTGAGCTACAGGCCAAAATCTACAGGTAGGCACTTTGCAAAAATCACCTCTGTTTTCTTTCAAAAAATGGGATGTGTCCACGTTGTGTTTTGGGGCGATTCCTGTCGCGGGCACTAGGCCTACCCACACAAGTGAGGTATCATTTTTATCGGGAGACTTGGGGGAACGCTGGGTGGAAGGAAATTTGTGCCTCCTCTCAGATTCCAGAACTTTCTGTCACAGAAATGTGAGGAACATGTGTTTTTTTGGCCAAATTCTGAGGTTTGCAAAGGATTCTGGGTAACAGAACCTGGTCAGAACCCCACAAGTCACCCTATCTTGGATTCCCCTAGGTCTCTAGTTTTCAAAAATGCACAGGTTTGGTAGCTTTCCCTAGGTGCCGGCTGAGCTAGAGGCCAAAATCTACAGGTAGGCACTTTGCAAAAAACAGCTCTGTTTTCTGTGAAGTGTCCACGTTGTGTTTTGGGGCATATCCTGTCGCGGGTGCTAGACCTACCCACACAAGTGAGGTACCATTTTTATCGGGAGACTAGGGGGAACGCTGGGTGGAAGGAATTTTGTTGCTCCCCTCCGATTCCAGAACTTTCTGTCACCGAAATGTGAGGAAAAAATTTTTTTTTTGCCAAATTTTGAGGTTTGCACAGGATTCTGGGTAACAGAACCTGGTCAGAGCCCCACAAGTCACCCCATCTTGAATTCCACCAGGTTTCTAGTTTTCAAAAATGCGCAGGATTGGTAGGTTTACCTAGGTGCCGGCTGAGCTAGAGGCCAAAATCTACAGGTAGGCACTTTGCAAAAAACACCTCTGTTTTCTTTCAAAAAATGGAATGTGTCCACGTTGTGTTTTGGGGCGTTTCCTGTCGCGGGCGCTAGGCCTACCCACACAAGTGAGGTATCATTTTTATCTGGAGAATTGGGGGAACGCTGGGTGGAAGGAAATTTGTGCCTCCTCTCAGATTCCAGAACTTTCTGTCACAGAAATTTGAGGAACATGTGTTTTTTTAGCCAAATTTTGAGGTTTGCAAAGGATTCTGGGTAACAGAACCTGGTCAGAACCCCACAAGTCACCCTATCTTGGATTCCCCTAGGTCTCTAGTTTTCAAAAATGCACAGGTTTGGTAGGTTTCCCTAGGTGCCGGCTGAGCTACAGGCCAAAATCTACAGGTAGGCACTTTGCAAAAAACACCTCTGTTTTCTTTAAAAAAATGAGATGTGTCCACGTTGTGTTTTGGGGCGATTCCTGTCGCGGGCACTAGGCCTACCCACACAAGTGAGGTATCATTTTTATCGGGAGACTTGGGGGAACGCTTGGTGGAAGGAAATTTGTGCCTCCTCTCAGATTCCAGAACTTTCTGTCACAGAAATGTGAGGAACATGTGTTTTTTTGGCCAAATTCTGAGGTTTGCAAAGGATTCTGGGTAACAGAACCTGGTCAGAACCCCACAAGTCACCCTATCTTGGATTCTCCTGGTCTCTAGTTTATAAAAATGCACAGGTTTGGTAGGTTTCTTTAGGTGCCGGCTGAGCTAGAGGCCAAAATCTACAGGTAGGTACTTTGCAAAAAACACCTTTGTTTTCTTTCAAAAAAAGGGATGTGTCCACGTTGTGTTTTGGGGCGTTTCCTGTCGCGGGCGCTAGGCCTACCCACACAAGTGAGGTATCATTTTTATCGGGAGAATTGGGGGAACGCTGGGTGGAAGGAAATTTGTGGCTCCTCTCAGATTCCAGAACTTTCTGTCACCGAAATGTGAGGAAAATGTGTTTTTTTAGCCAAATTTTGAGGTTTGCAAAGGATTCTGGGTAACGGAACCTGGTCAGAGCCCCACAAGTCACCCCATCTTGGATTCCCCTAGGTCTCTAGTTTTTAAAAATGCACAGGTTTGGTAGGTTTCTCTAGGTGCCGGCTGAGCTAGAGGCCAAAATCTACAGGTAGGCACTTTGCAAAAAACACCTCTGTTTTCTTTAAAAAAATGGGATGTGTCCACGTCATGTTTTTGGGCGTTTCCTATCGCGGGCACTAGGCCTACCCACACAAGTGAGGTATTATTTTTATCGGGAGAATTGGGGGAACGCTGGGTGGAAGGAAATTTGTGCCTCCTCTCAGATTCCAGAACTTTCTGTCACAGAAATGTGAAGAACATGTGTTTTATTAGCCAAATGTTGAGGTTTGCAAAGGATTCTGGGTAATAGAACCTGGTCAGAGCCCCACAAGTCACCCCATCTTGGATTCCCCTAGGTCTCTAGTTTTAAAAAATGCACAGGTTTGGTAGGTTTCCCTAGGTGCCGGCTGAGCTAGAGGCCAAAATCTACAGGTAGGCACTTTGCAAAAAACAGCTCTGTTTTCTGTGATGCCTCCACGTTGTGTTTTGGGGCATATCCTGTCGCGGGCGCTAGGCCTACCCACACAAATGAGGTACCATTTTTATCGGGAGACTTGGGGGAACGCTGAGTGGAAGGAAATTTGTGGGACCTCTGAGATTCCAGAACTTTCTGTCACCGAAATAAGAGGAAAATGTGATTTTTTAGCCAAATTTTGAGGTTTGCAAAGGATTCTGGGTAACAGAACCTGGTCAGAACCCCACAAGTCACCCTATCTTGGATTCCCCTAGGTCTCTAGTTTTAAAAAATGCACAGGTTTGGTAGCTTTCCCTAGGTGCCGGCTGAGCTAGAGGCCAAAATCCTCAGGTAGGCACTTTGCAAAAAACACCTTTGTTTTCTTTCAAAAAATGGGATGTGTCCACGTTGTGTTTTGGGGCGTTTCCTGTCGCGGGCGCTAGGCCTACCCACACAAGTGAGGTATCATTTTTATCGGGAGACTTGGGGGAACGCTGGGTGGAAGAAAATTTGTGCCTCCTCTCAGATTCCAGAACTTTCTGTCACAGAAATGTGAAGAACATGTGTTTTTTTAGCCAAATTTTGAGGTTTGCAAAGGATTCTGGGTAACGGAACCTGGTCAGAGCCCCACAAGTCACCCCATCTTGGATTCCCCTAGGTCTCTAGTTTTTAAAAATGTACAGGTTTGGTAGGTTTCCCTAGGTGCCGGCTGAGCTAGAGGCCAAAATCTACAGTTAGGCACTTTGCAAAAAACACCTCTGTTTTCTTTAGAAAAATGGGATGTGTCCACGTTATGTTTTGGGTCGTTTCCTGTCGCGGGCGCTAGGCCTACCCACACAAGTGAGGTATCATTTTTATCGGGAGACTTGGGGGAACGCTGGGTGGAAGGAAATTTGTGCCTCCTGTCAGATTCCAGAACTTTCTGTCACAGAAATGTGAGGAATATGTGTTTTTTTAGCCAAATTTTGAGGTTTGCAAAGGATTCTGGGTAACAGAACCTGGTCAGAGCCCCAAAAGTCACCCCATCTAGGATTCCCCTAGGTCTCTAGTTTTTAAAAATGCACAGGTTTGGTAGGTTTCCCTATGTGCCGGCTGAGCTAGAGGCCACAATCTACAGGTAGGCACTTTGCAAAAAACAGCTCTGTTTTCTGTCAAAAAAAGGAATGTGGCCACTTTGTGTTCTGGGACATTTCCTGTCGCGAGCGCTAGGACTACCCACACACGTGAGGTATGATTTTTATCGGGAGACTTGGGGGAACGCTGGGTGGAAGGAAATTTGTGCCTCCTCTCAGATTCCAGAACTTTCTGTCACCGAAATGTGAGGAAAATGTGTTTTTTTAGCCAAATTTTGAGGTTTGCAAAGGATTCTGGGTAACAGAACCTGGTCAGAGCCCCACAAGTCACCCCATCTTGGATTCCCCTAGGTCTCTAGTTTTTAAAAATACACAGGTTTGGTAGGTTTCCCTATGTGCCGGCTGAGCTGGAGGCCACAATCTACAGGTAGGCACTTTGCAAAAAACAGCTCTGTTTTCTGTCAAAAAATGGGATGTGGCCACTTTGTGTTTTGGGACACTTCCTGTCGCGGGCAATAGGACTACCCACACACGTGAGGTATGATTTTTATCGGGAGACTTGGGGGAACGCTGGGTGGAAGGAAATTTGTGGCTCCTCTCAGATTCCAGAACTTTCTGTCACCGAAATGTGAGGAAAATGTGTTTTTTTAGCCAAATTTTGAGGTTTGCAAAGGATTCTGGGTAACAGAACCTGGTCAGAACCCCACAAGTCACCCTATCTTGGATTCCCCTAGGTCTCTAGTTTTAAAAAATGCACAGGTTTGGTAGGTTTCCCTAGGTGCCGGCTGAGCTAGAGGCCAAAATCTACAGGTAGGCACTTTGCAAAAAACACCTCTGTTTTCTTTAAAAAAATGGGATGTGTCCACGTTATGTTTTGGGGCGTTTCCTGTCACGGGCGCTAGGCCTACCCACACAAGTGATGTATCATTTTTATCGGGAGACTTGGAGGAACGCTGGGTGGAAGGAAATTTGTGCCTCCTCTCAGATTCCAGAACTTTCTGTCACAGAAATTTGAGGAACATGTGTTTTTTTAGCCAAATGTTGAGGTTTGCAAAAGATTCTGGGTAACAGAACCTGGTCAGAGCCCCACAAGTCACCCCATCTTGGATTCCCCTAGGTCTCTAGTTTTCAAAAATGCACAGGTTTGGTAGGTTTCCCTAGGTGCCGGCTGAGCTAGAGGCCAAAATCTACAGGTAGGCACTTTGCAAAAACCACTCTGTTTTCTGTGATGTGTCCACGTTGTGTTTTGGGTGATATCCTGTCACGAACGCTAGGCCTACCCACACAAATGAGGTACCATTTTTATCGGGAGACTTGGGGGAACGCTGGGTGGAAGGAAATTTGTGGCTCCTCTCAGATTCCAGAACTTTCTGTCACCGAAATGTGAGGAAAATGTGTTTTTTTAGCCACGTTTTGAGGTTTGCAAAGGATTCTGGGTAACAAAACCTGGTCAGAACCCCACAAGTCACCCCATCTTGGATTCCCCTAAGTCTCTAGTTTTCAAAAATGCACAGGATTGGTAGGTTTCCCTAGGTGCCGGCTGAGCGAGAGGCCAAAATCTACAGGTAGGGACTTTGCAAAAAACACTTCTGTTTTCTTTCAAAAAATGGGATGTGTCCACGTTGTGTTTTGGGGCATTTCCTGTCGCGGGCACTAGGCCTACCCACACAAGTGAGGTATCATTTTTATCGGGAGACTTGGGGGAACGCTGAGTGGAAGGAAATTTGTGCCTCCTCTCAGATTCCAGAACTTTCTGTCACCGAAATGTGAGGAAAATGTGTTTTTTTAGACAAATTTTGAGGTTTGCAAAGGATTCTGTGTAACAGAACCTGGTCAGAGCCCCACAAGTCACCCCATCTTGGATTCCCCTAGGTCTCTAGTTTTTAAAAATGCACAGGTTTGGTAGGTTTCCCTATGTGCCGGCTGAGCTGGAGGCCACAATCTACAGGTAGGCACTTTGCAAAAAACAGCTCTGTTTTCTGTCAAAAAATGGGATGTGGCCACTTTGTGTTTTGGGACATTTCCTGTCGCGGGCAATAGGACTACCCACACACGTGAGGTATGATTTTTATCGGGAGACTTGGGGGAACGCTGGGTGGAAGGAAATTTGTGGCTCCTCTCAGATTCCAGAACTTTCTGTCACCGAAATGTGAGGAAAATGTGTTTTTTTAGCCAAATTTTGAGGTTTGCAAAGGATTCTGGGTAACAGAACCTGGTCAGAACCCCACAAGTCACCCTATCTTGGATTCCCCTAGGTCTCTAGTTTTCAAAAATGCACAGGTTTGGTAGCTTTCCCTAGGTGCCGGCTGAGCTAGAGGCCAAAATCTACAGGTAGGCACTTTGCAAAAAACAGCTCTGTTTTCTGTGAAGTGTCCACGTTGTGTTTTGGGGCATATCCTGTCGCGGGTGCTAGACCTACCCACACAAGTGAGGTACCATTTTTATCGGGAGACTAGGGGGAACGCTGGGTGGAAGGAATTTTGTTGCTCCCCTCCGATTCCAGAACTTTCTGTCACCGAAATGTGAGGAAAAATTTTTTTTTTTGCCAAATTTTGAGGTTTGCACAGGATTCTGGGTAACAGAACCTGGTCAGAGCCCCACAAGTCACCCCATCTTGAATTCCACCAGGTTTCTAGTTTTCAAAAATGCGCAGGATTGGTAGGTTTACCTAGGTGCCGGCTGAGCTAGAGGCCAAAATCTACAGGTAGGCACTTTGCAAAAAACACCTCTGTTTTCTTTCAAAAAATGGAATGTGTCCACGTTGTGTTTTGGGGCGTTTCCTGTCGCGGGCGCTAGGCCTACCCACACAAGTGAGGTATCATTTTTATCTGGAGAATTGGGGGAACGCTGGGTGGAAGGAAATTTGTGCCTCCTCTCAGATTCCAGAACTTTCTGTCACAGAAATTTGAGGAACATGTGTTTTTTTAGCCAAATTTTGAGGTTTGCAAAGGATTCTGGGTAACAGAACCTGGTCAGAACCCCACAAGTCACCCTATCTTGGATTCCCCTAGGTCTCTAGTTTTCAAAAATGCACAGGTTTGGTAGGTTTCCCTAGGTGCCGGCTGAGCTACAGGCCAAAATCTACAGGTAGGCACTTTGCAAAAAACACCTCTGTTTTCTTTAAAAAAATGAGATGTGTCCACGTTGTGTTTTGGGGCGATTCCTGTCGCGGGCACTAGGCCTACCCACACAAGTGAGGTATCATTTTTATCGGGAGACTTGGGGGAACGCTTGGTGGAAGGAAATTTGTGCCTCCTCTCAGATTCCAGAACTTTCTGTCACAGAAATGTGAGGAACATGTGTTTTTTTGGCCAAATTCTGAGGTTTGCAAAGGATTCTGGGTAACAGAACCTGGTCAGAACCCCACAAGTCACCCTATCTTGGATTCTCCTGGTCTCTAGTTTATAAAAATGCACAGGTTTGGTAGGTTTCTTTAGGTGCCGGCTGAGCTAGAGGCCAAAATCTACAGGTAGGTACTTTGCAAAAAACACCTTTGTTTTCTTTCAAAAAAAGGGATGTGTCCACGTTGTGTTTTGGGGCGTTTCCTGTCGCGGGCGCTAGGCCTACCCACACAAGTGAGGTATCATTTTTATCGGGAGAATTGGGGGAACGCTGGGTGGAAGGAAATTTGTGGCTCCTCTCAGATTCCAGAACTTTCTGTCACCGAAATGTGAGGAAAATGTGTTTTTTTAGCCAAATTTTGAGGTTTGCAAAGGATTCTGGGTAACGGAACCTGGTCAGAGCCCCACAAGTCACCCCATCTTGGATTCCCCTAGGTCTCTAGTTTTTAAAAATGCACAGGTTTGGTAGGTTTCTCTAGGTGCCGGCTGAGCTAGAGGCCAAAATCTACAGGTAGGCACTTTGCAAAAAACACCTCTGTTTTCTGTGAAGTTTCCACGTTGTGTTTTGGGGCATATCCTGTCGCGGGCGCTAGACCTACCCACACAAGTGAGGTACCATTTTTATCGGGAGACTAGGGGGAACGCTGGGTGGAAGGAATTTTGTTGCTCCCCTCAGATTCCAGAACTTTCTGTCACCGAAATGTGAGGAAAATATGTTTTTTTAGCCAAATTTTGAGGTTTGCAAAGGATTCTGGGTAACAGAACCTGGTCAGAGGCCCACAAGTCACCACATCTTGAATTCCACCAGGTTTCTAGTTTTTAAAAATGCACAGGTTTGGTAGGTTTCCCTAGGTGCCGGCTGAGCTAGAGGCCACAATCTACAGGTAGGCACTTTGCAAAAAACAGCTCTGTTTTCTGTCAAAAAATGGGATGTGCCCACTTTGTGTTTTGGGACATTTCCTGTCGCGGGCGCTAGGACTACCCACACAAGTGAGGTATCATTTTTATCGGGAGACTTGGGGGAACGCTGAGTGGAAGGAAATTTGTGGCTCCTCTCAGATTCCAGAACTTTCTGTCACCGAAATGTGAGGAAAATGTGTTTTTTTAGCCAAATTTTGAGGTTTGCAAAGGATTCTGGGTAACAGAACCTGGTCAGAACCCCACAAGTCACCCTAACTTGGATTCCCCTAGGTCTCTAGTTTTCAAAAATGCGCAGGATTGGTAGGTTTACCTAGGTGCCGGCTGAGCTAGAGGCCAAAATCTACAGGTAGGCACTTTGCAAAAAACACCTCTGTTTTCTTTCAAAAAATGGAATGTGTCCACGTTGTGTTTTGGGGCGTTTCCTGTCACGGGCGCTAGGCCTACCCACACAAGTGAGGTATCATTTTTATCGGGAGAATTGGGGGAACCCTGGGTGTAAGGAAATTTGTGCCTCCTCTCAGATTCCAGAACTTTCTATCACAGAAATGTGAGGAAAATTTGTTTTTTTAGCCAAATTTTGAGGTTTGCAAAGGATTCTGGGTAATAGGACCTGGTCAGAACCTCACAAGTCACCCCATCTTCGATTCCCCTAGGTCTTTAGTTTTCAAAAATGCACAGGTTTGGTAGGTTTCCCTAGGTGCCGGCTGAGCTAGAGGCCAAAATCTACAGGTAGGCACTTTGCAAAAAACAGCTCTGTTTTCTGTGAAGTGTCCACGTTGTGTTTTGGGGCATATCCTGTCGCGGGCGCTAGACCTACCCACACAAGTGAGGTACCATTTTTATCAGGAGACTAGGGGGAACGCTGGGTGGAAGGAATTTTGTGGCTCCCCTCAGATTCCAGAACTTTCTGTCACCGAAATGTGAGGTAAATATGTTTTTTTAGCCAAATTTTGAGGTTTGCACAGGATTCTGGGTAACAGAACCTGGTCAGAGCCCCACAAGTCACCCCATCTTGAATTCCACCAGGTTTCTAGTTTTCAAAAATGCGCAGGATTGGTAGGTTTACCTAGGTGCCGGCTGAGCTAGAGGCCAAAATCTACAGGTAGGCACTTTGCAAAAAACACCTCTGTTTTCTTTCAAAAAATGGAATGTGTCCACGTTGTGTTTTGGGGCGTTTCCTGTCACGGGCGCTAGGCCTACCCACACAAGTGAGGTATCATTTTTATCGGGAGAATTGGGGGAACGCTGGGTGGAAGGAAATTTGTGCCTCCTCTCAGATTCCAGAACTTTCTATCACAGAAATGTGAGGAAAATGTGTTTTTTTAGCCAAATTTTGAGGTTTGCAAAGGATTCTGGGTAATAGGACCTGGTCAGAACCTCACAAGTCATCCCATCTTGGATTCCCCTAGGTCTTTAGTTTTCAAAAATGCACAGGTTTGGTAGGTTTCCCTAGGTGCCGGTTGAGCTAGAGGCCAAAATCTACAGGTAGGCACTTTGCAAAAAACAGCTCTGTTTTCTGTGAAGTGTCCACATTGTGTTTTGGGGCATATCCTGTCGCGGGCGCTAGACCTACCCACACAAGTGAGGTACCATTTTTATCGGGAGACTAGGGGGAACGCTGTGTGGAAGGAATTTTGTGGCTCCCCTCAGATTCCAGAACTTTCTGTCACCGAAATGTGAGGTAAATATGTTTTTTTAGCCAAATTTTGAGGTTTGCACAGGATTCTGGGTAACAGAACCTGGTCAGAGCCCCACAAGTCACCCCATCTTGAATTCCACCAGGTTTCTAGTTTTTAAAAATGCACAGGTTTGGTAGGTTTCTCTAGGTGCCGGCTGAGCTAGAGGCCACAATCTACAGGTAGGCACTTTGCAAAAAACAGCTCTGTTTTCTGTCAAAAAATGGGATGTGCCTACTTTGTGTTTTGGGACATTTCCTGTCGCGGGCGCTAGGACTACCCACACAAGTGAGGTATCATTTTTATCGGGAGAATTGGGGGAACGCTGGGTGGAAGGAAATTTGTGCCTCCTCTCAGATTCCAGAACTTTCTGTCACAGAAATGTGAGGAAAATGTGTTTTTTTAGCCAAATTTTGAGGTTTGCAAAGGATTCTGGGTAATAGGACCTGGTCAGAACCTCACAAGTCACCCCATCTTGGATTCCCCTAGGTCTCTAGTTTTCAAAAATGCACAGGTTTGGTAGGTTTCCCTAGGTGCCGGCTGAGCTAGAGGCCAAAATCTACAGGTAGGCACTTTGCAAAAAACACCTCTGTTTTCTGTGAAGTGTCCACGTTGTGTTTTGGGGCATATCCTGTCGCGGGCGCTAGACCTACCCACACAAGTGAGGTACCATTTTTATCGGGAGACTAGGGGGAACGCTGGGTGGAAGGAATTTTGTTGCTCCCCTCAGATTCCAGAACTTTCTGTCACCGATATGTGAGGAAAATATGTTTTTTTAGCCAAATTTTGAGGTTTGCAAAGGATTCTGGGTAACAGAACCTGGTCAGAGGCCCACAAGTCACCCCATCTTGAATTCCACCAGGTTTCTAGTTTTTAAAAATGCACAGGTTTGGTAGGTTTCCCGAGGTGCCGGCTGAGCTAGAGGCCACAATCTACAGGTAGGCACTTTGCAAAAAACAGCTCTGTTTTCTGTCAAAAAATGGGATGTGCCCACTTTGTGTTTTGGGACATTTCCTGTCGCGGGCGCTAGGACTACCCACACAAGTGAGGTATCATTTTTATCGGGAGACTTGGGGGAACGCTGAGTGGAAGGAAATTTGTGGCTCCTCTCAGATTCCAGAACTTTCTGTCACCGAAATGTGAGGAAAATGTGTTTTTTTAGCCAGATTTTGAGGTTTGCAAAGGATTCTGGGTAACAGGACCTGGTCAGAACCCCACAAGTCACCCTATCTTGGATTCCCCTAGGTCTCTAGTTTTCAAAAATGCACAGGTTTGGTAGGTTTCCCTAGGTGCCGGCTGAGCTAGAGGCCAAAATCTACAGGTAGGCACTTTGCAAAAAACAGCTCTGTTTTCTGTGATGAGTCCACGTTGTGTTTTGGGGCATATCCTGTCGCGGGCGCTAGGCCTACCCACACAAATGAGGTACCATTTTTATCGGGAGACTTGGGGGAACGCTGAGTGGAAGGAAATTTGTGGGACCTCTGAGATTCCAGAACTTTCTGTCACCGAAATATGAGGAAAATGTGTTTTTTTAGCCAAATGTTGAGGTTTGCAAAGGATTCTGGGTAACAGAACCTGGTCAGAACCTCAAAAGTCACCCTATCTTGGATTCCCCTAGGTCTGTAGTTTTAAAAAATGCACAGGTTTGGTAGCTTTCCCTTGGTGCCGGCTGAGCTAGAGGCCAAAATCCTCAGGTAGGCACTTTGCAAAAAACACCTTTGTTTTCTTTAAAAAAATGGGATGTGTCCACGTTGTGTTTTGGGGCGTTTCCTGTCGCGGGCGCTAGGCCTACCCACACAAGTGAGGTATCATTTTTATTGGGAGACTAGGGGGAACGCTGGGTGGAAGGAATTTTGTTGCTCCCCTCAGATTCCAGAACTTTCTGTCACCGAAATGTGAGGAAAATATGTTTTTTTAGCCAAATTTTGAGGTTTGCAAAGGATTCTGGGTAACAGAACCTGGTCAGAGGCCCACAAGTCACCACATCTTGAATTCCACCAGGTTTCTAGTTTTTAAAAATGCACAGGTTTGGTAGGTTTCCCTAGGTGCCGGCTGAGCTAGAGGCCACAATCTACAGGTAGGCACTTTGCAAAAAACAGCTCTGTTTTCTGTCAAAAAATGGGATGTGCCCACTTTGTGTTTTGGGACATTTCCTGTCGCGGGCGCTAGGACTACCCACACAAGTGAGGTATCATTTTTATCGGGAGACTTGGGGGAACGCTGAGTGGAAGGAAATTTGTGGCTCCTCTCAGATTCCAGAACTTTCTGTCACCGAAATGTGAGGAAAATGTGTTTTTTTAGCCAAATTTTGAGGTTTGCAAAGGATTCTGGGTAACAGAACCTGGTCAGAACCCCACAAGTCACCCTAACTTGGATTCCCCTAGGTCTCTAGTTTTCAAAAATGCGCAGGATTGGTAGGTTTACCTAGGTGCCGGCTGAGCTAGAGGCCAAAATCTACAGGTAGGCACTTTGCAAAAAACACCTCTGTTTTCTTTCAAAAAATGGAATGTGTCCACGTTGTGTTTTGGGGCGTTTCCTGTCACGGGCGCTAGGCCTACCCACACAAGTGAGGTATCATTTTTATCGGGAGAATTGGGGGAACCCTGGGTGTAAGGAAATTTGTGCCTCCTCTCAGATTCCAGAACTTTCTATCACAGAAATGTGAGGAAAATTTGTTTTTTTAGCCAAATTTTGAGGTTTGCAAAGGATTCTGGGTAATAGGACCTGGTCAGAACCTCACAAGTCACCCCATCTTCGATTCCCCTAGGTCTTTAGTTTTCAAAAATGCACAGGTTTGGTAGGTTTCCCTAGGTGCCGGCTGAGCTAGAGGCCAAAATCTACAGGTAGGCACTTTGCAAAAAACAGCTCTGTTTTCTGTGAAGTGTCCACGTTGTGTTTTGGGGCATATCCTGTCGCGGGCGCTAGACCTACCCACACAAGTGAGGTACCATTTTTATCAGGAGACTAGGGGGAACGCTGGGTGGAAGGAATTTTGTGGCTCCCCTCAGATTCCAGAACTTTCTGTCACCGAAATGTGAGGTAAATATGTTTTTTTAGCCAAATTTTGAGGTTTGCACAGGATTCTGGGTAACAGAACCTGGTCAGAGCCCCACAAGTCACCCCATCTTGAATTCCACCAGGTTTCTAGTTTTCAAAAATGCGCAGGATTGGTAGGTTTACCTAGGTGCCGGCTGAGCTAGAGGCCAAAATCTACAGGTAGGCACTTTGCAAAAAACACCTCTGTTTTCTTTCAAAAAATGGAATGTGTCCACGTTGTGTTTTGGGGCGTTTCCTGTCACGGGCGCTAGGCCTACCCACACAAGTGAGGTATCATTTTTATCGGGAGAATTGGGGGAACGCTGGGTGGAAGGAAATTTGTGCCTCCTCTCAGATTCCAGAACTTTCTATCACAGAAATGTGAGGAAAATGTGTTTTTTTAGCCAAATTTTGAGGTTTGCAAAGGATTCTGGGTAATAGGACCTGGTCAGAACCTCACAAGTCATCCCATCTTGGATTCCCCTAGGTCTTTAGTTTTCAAAAATGCACAGGTTTGGTAGGTTTCCCTAGGTGCCGGCTGAGCTAGAGGCCAAAATCTACAGGTAGGCACTTTGCAAAAAACAGCTCTGTTTTCTGTGAAGTGTCCACATTGTGTTTTGGGGCATATCCTGTCGCGGGCGCTAGACCTACCCACACAAGTGAGGTACCATTTTTATCGGGAGACTAGGGGGAACGCTGTGTGGAAGGAATTTTGTGGCTCCCCTCAGATTCCAGAACTTTCTGTCACCGAAATGTGAGGTAAATATGTTTTTTTAGCCAAATTTTGAGGTTTGCACAGGATTCTGGGTAACAGAACCTGGTCAGAGCCCCACAAGTCACCCCATCTTGAATTCCACCAGGTTTCTAGTTTTCAAAAATGCGCAGGATTGGTAGGTTTACCTAGGTGCCGGCTGAGCTAGAGGCCAAAATCTACAGGTAGGCACTTTGCAAAAAACACCTCTGTTTTCTTTCAAAAAATGGAATGTGTCCACGTTGTGTTTTGGGGCGTTTCCTGTCGCGGGCGCTAGGCCTACCCACACAAGTGAGGTATCATTTTTATCTGGAGAATTGGGGGAACGCTGGGTGGAAGGAAATTTGTGCCTCCTCTCAGATTCCAGAACTTTCTGTCACAGAAATTTGAGGAACATGTGTTTTTTTAGCCAAATTTTGAGGTTTGCAAAGGATTCTGGGTAACAGAACCTGGTCAGAACCCCACAAGTCACCCTATCTTGGATTCCCCTAGGTCTCTAGTTTTCAAAAATGCACAGGTTTGGTAGGTTTCCCTAGGTGCCGGCTGAGCTACAGGCCAAAATCTACAGGTAGGCACTTTGCAAAAAACACCTCTGTTTTCTTTAAAAAAATGAGATGTGTCCACGTTGTGTTTTGGGGCGATTCCTGTCGCGGGCACTAGGCCTACCCACACAAGTGAGGTATCATTTTTATCGGGAGACTTGGGGGAACGCTTGGTGGAAGGAAATTTGTGCCTCCTCTCAGATTCCAGAACTTTCTGTCACAGAAATGTGAGGAACATGTGTTTTTTTGGCCAAATTCTGAGGTTTGCAAAGGATTCTGGGTAACAGAACCTGGTCAGAACCCCACAAGTCACCCTATCTTGGATTCTCCTGGTCTCTAGTTTATAAAAATGCACAGGTTTGGTAGGTTTCTTTAGGTGCCGGCTGAGCTAGAGGCCAAAATCTACAGGTAGGTACTTTGCAAAAAACACCTTTGTTTTCTTTCAAAAAAAGGGATGTGTCCACGTTGTGTTTTGGGGCGTTTCCTGTCGCGGGCGCTAGGCCTACCCACACAAGTGAGGTATCATTTTTATCGGGAGAATTGGGGGAACGCTGGGTGGAAGGAAATTTGTGGCTCCTCTCAGATTCCAGAACTTTCTGTCACCGAAATGTGAGGAAAATGTGTTTTTTTAGCCAAATTTTGAGGTTTGCAAAGGATTCTGGGTAACGGAACCTGGTCAGAGCCCCACAAGTCACCCCATCTTGGATTCCCCTAGGTCTCTAGTTTTTAAAAATGCACAGGTTTGGTAGGTTTCTCTAGGTGCCGGCTGAGCTAGAGGCCAAAATCTACAGGTAGGCACTTTGCAAAAAACACCTCTGTTTTCTGTGAAGTTTCCACGTTGTGTTTTGGGGCATATCCTGTCGCGGGCGCTAGACCTACCCACACAAGTGAGGTACCATTTTTATCGGGAGACTAGGGGGAACGCTGGGTGGAAGGAATTTTGTTGCTCCCCTCAGATTCCAGAACTTTCTGTCACCGAAATGTGAGGAAAATATGTTTTTTTAGCCAAATTTTGAGGTTTGCAAAGGATTCTGGGTAACAGAACCTGGTCAGAGGCCCACAAGTCACCACATCTTGAATTCCACCAGGTTTCTAGTTTTTAAAAATGCACAGGTTTGGTAGGTTTCCCTAGGTGCCGGCTGAGCTAGAGGCCACAATCTACAGGTAGGCACTTTGCAAAAAACAGCTCTGTTTTCTGTCAAAAAATGGGATGTGCCCACTTTGTGTTTTGGGACATTTCCTGTCGCGGGCGCTAGGACTACCCACACAAGTGAGGTATCATTTTTATCGGGAGACTTGGGGGAACGCTGAGTGGAAGGAAATTTGTGGCTCCTCTCAGATTCCAGAACTTTCTGTCACCGAAATGTGAGGAAAATGTGTTTTTTTAGCCAAATTTTGAGGTTTGCAAAGGATTCTGGGTAACAGAACCTGGTCAGAACCCCACAAGTCACCCTAACTTGGATTCCCCTAGGTCTCTAGTTTTCAAAAATGCGCAGGATTGGTAGGTTTACCTAGGTGCCGGCTGAGCTAGAGGCCAAAATCTACAGGTAGGCACTTTGCAAAAAACACCTCTGTTTTCTTTCAAAAAATGGAATGTGTCCACGTTGTGTTTTGGGGCGTTTCCTGTCACGGGCGCTAGGCCTACCCACACAAGTGAGGTATCATTTTTATCGGGAGAATTGGGGGAACCCTGGGTGTAAGGAAATTTGTGCCTCCTCTCAGATTCCAGAACTTTCTATCACAGAAATGTGAGGAAAATTTGTTTTTTTAGCCAAATTTTGAGGTTTGCAAAGGATTCTGGGTAATAGGACCTGGTCAGAACCTCACAAGTCACCCCATCTTCGATTCCCCTAGGTCTTTAGTTTTCAAAAATGCACAGGTTTGGTAGGTTTCCCTAGGTGCCGGCTGAGCTAGAGGCCAAAATCTACAGGTAGGCACTTTGCAAAAAACAGCTCTGTTTTCTGTGAAGTGTCCACGTTGTGTTTTGGGGCATATCCTGTCGCGGGCGCTAGACCTACCCACACAAGTGAGGTACCATTTTTATCAGGAGACTAGGGGGAACGCTGGGTGGAAGGAATTTTGTTGCTCCCCTCAGATTCCAGAACTTTCTGTCACCGAAATGTGAGGAAAATATGTTTTTTTAGCCAAATTTTGAGGTTTGCAAAGGATTCTGGGTAACAGAACCTGGTCAGAGGCCCACAAGTCACCACATCTTGAATTCCACCAGGTTTCTAGTTTTTAAAAATGCACAGGTTTGGTAGGTTTCCCTAGGTGCCGGCTGAGCTAGAGGCCACAATCTACAGGTAGGCACTTTGCAAAAAACAGCTCTGTTTTCTGTCAAAAAATGGGATGTGCCCACTTTGTGTTTTGGGACATTTCCTGTCGCGGGCGCTAGGACTACCCACACAAGTGAGGTATCATTTTTATCGGGAGACTTGGGGGAACGCTGAGTGGAAGGAAATTTGTGGCTCCTCTCAGATTCCAGAACTTTCTGTCACCGAAATGTGAGGAAAATGTGTTTTTTTAGCCAAATTTTGAGGTTTGCAAAGGATTCTGGGTAACAGAACCTGGTCAGAACCCCACAAGTCACCCTAACTTGGATTCCCCTAGGTCTCTAGTTTTCAAAAATGCGCAGGATTGGTAGGTTTACCTAGGTGCCGGCTGAGCTAGAGGCCAAAATCTACAGGTAGGCACTTTGCAAAAAACACCTCTGTTTTCTTTCAAAAAATGGAATGTGTCCACGTTGTGTTTTGGGGCGTTTCCTGTCACGGGCGCTAGGCCTACCCACACAAGTGAGGTATCATTTTTATCGGGAGAATTGGGGGAACCCTGGGTGTAAGGAAATTTGTGCCTCCTCTCAGATTCCAGAACTTTCTATCACAGAAATGTGAGGAAAATTTGTTTTTTTAGCCAAATTTTGAGGTTTGCAAAGGATTCTGGGTAATAGGACCTGGTCAGAACCTCACAAGTCACCCCATCTTCGATTCCCCTAGGTCTTTAGTTTTCAAAAATGCACAGGTTTGGTAGGTTTCCCTAGGTGCCGGCTGAGCTAGAGGCCAAAATCTACAGGTAGGCACTTTGCAAAAAACAGCTCTGTTTTCTGTGAAGTGTCCACGTTGTGTTTTGGGGCATATCCTGTCGCGGGCGCTAGACCTACCCACACAAGTGAGGTACCATTTTTATCAGGAGACTAGGGGGAACGCTGGGTGGAAGGAATTTTGTGGCTCCCCTCAGATTCCAGAACTTTCTGTCACCGAAATGTGAGGTAAATATGTTTTTTTAGCCAAATTTTGAGGTTTGCACAGGATTCTGGGTAACAGAACCTGGTCAGAGCCCCACAAGTCACCCCATCTTGAATTCCACCAGGTTTCTAGTTTTCAAAAATGCGCAGGATTGGTAGGTTTACCTAGGTGCCGGCTGAGCTAGAGGCCAAAATCTACAGGTAGGCACTTTGCAAAAAACACCTCTGTTTTCTTTCAAAAAATGGAATGTGTCCACGTTGTGTTTTGGGGCGTTTCCTGTCACGGGCGCTAGGCCTACCCACACAAGTGAGGTATCATTTTTATCGGGAGAATTGGGGGAACGCTGGGTGGAAGGAAATTTGTGCCTCCTCTCAGATTCCAGAACTTTCTATCACAGAAATGTGAGGAAAATGTGTTTTTTTAGCCAAATTTTGAGGTTTGCAAAGGATTCTGGGTAATAGGACCTGGTCAGAACCTCACAAGTCATCCCATCTTGGATTCCCCTAGGTCTTTAGTTTTCAAAAATGCACAGGTTTGGTAGGTTTCCCTAGGTGCCGGCTGAGCTAGAGGCCAAAATCTACAGGTAGGCACTTTGCAAAAAACAGCTCTGTTTTCTGTGAAGTGTCCACATTGTGTTTTGGGGCATATCCTGTCGCGGGCGCTAGACCTACCCACACAAGTGAGGTACCATTTTTATCGGGAGACTAGGGGGAACGCTGTGTGGAAGAAATTTTGTGGCTCCCCTCAGATTCCAGAACTTTCTGTCACCGAAATGTGAGGTAAATATGTTTTTTTAGCCAAATTTTGAGGTTTGCACAGGATTCTGGGTAACAGAACCTGGTCAGAGCCCCACAAGTCACCCCATCTTGAATTCCACCAGGTTTCTAGTTTTTAAAAATGCACAGGTTTGGTAGGTTTCTCTAGGTGCCGGCTGAGCTAGAGGCCACAATCTACAGGTAGGCACTTTGCAAAAAACAGCTCTGTTTTCTGTCAAAAAATGGGATGTGCCTACTTTGTGTTTTGGGACATTTCCTGTCGCGGGCGCTAGGACTACCCACACAAGTGAGGTATCATTTTTATCGGGAGAATTGGGGGAACGCTGGGTGGAAGGAAATTTGTGCCTCCTCTCAGATTCCAGAACTTTCTGTCACAGAAATGTGAGGAAAATGTGTTTTTTTAGCCAAATTTTGAGGTTTGCAAAGGATTCTGGGTAATAGGACCTGGTCAGAACCTCACAAGTCACCCCATCTTGGATTCCCCTAGGTCTCTAGTTTTCAAAAATGCACAGGTTTGGTAGGTTTCCCTAGGTGCCGGCTGAGCTAGAGGCCAAAATCTACAGGTAGGCACTTTGCAAAAAACACCTCTGTTTTCTGTGAAGTGTCCACGTTGTGTTTTGGGGCATATCCTGTCGCGGGCGCTAGACCTACCCACACAAGTGAGGTACCATTTTTATCGGGAGACTAGGGGGAACGCTGGGTGGAAGGAATTTTGTTGCTCCCCTCAGATTCCAGAACTTTCTGTCACCGATATGTGAGGAAAATATGTTTTTTTAGCCAAATTTTGAGGTTTGCAAAGGATTCTGGGTAACAGAACCTGGTCAGAGGCCCACAAGTCACCCCATCTTGAATTCCACCAGGTTTCTAGTTTTTAAAAATGCACAGGTTTGGTAGGTTTCCCGAGGTGCCGGCTGAGCTAGAGGCCACAATCTACAGGTAGGCACTTTGCAAAAAACAGCTCTGTTTTCTGTCAAAAAATGGGATGTGCCCACTTTGTGTTTTGGGACATTTCCTGTCGCGGGCGCTAGGACTACCCACACAAGTGAGGTATCATTTTTATCGGGAGACTTGGGGGAACGCTGAGTGGAAGGAAATTTGTGGCTCCTCTCAGATTCCAGAACTTTCTGTCACCGAAATGTGAGGAAAATGTGTTTTTTTAGCCAGATTTTGAGGTTTGCAAAGGATTCTGGGTAACAGAACCTGGTCAGAACCCCACAAGTCACCCTATCTTGGATTCCCCTAGGTCTCTAGTTTTCAAAAATGCACAGGTTTGGTAGGTTTCCCTAGGTGCCGGCTGAGCTAGAGGCCAAAATCTACAGGTAGGCACTTTGCAAAAAACAGCTCTGTTTTCTGTGATGAGTCCACGTTGTGTTTTGGGGCATATCCTGTCGCGGGCGCTAGGCCTACCCACACAAATGAGGTACCATTTTTATCGGGAGACTTGGGGGAACGCTGAGTGGAAGGAAATTTGTGGGACCTCTGAGATTCCAGAACTTTCTGTCACCGAAATATGAGGAAAATGTGTTTTTTTAGCCAAATGTTGAGGTTTGCAAAGGATTCTGGGTAACAGAACCTGGTCAGAACCTCAAAAGTCACCCTATCTTGGATTCCCCTAGGTCTGTAGTTTTAAAAAATGCACAGGTTTGGTAGCTTTCCCTTGGTGCCGGCTGAGCTAGAGGCCAAAATCCTCAGGTAGGCACTTTGCAAAAAACACCTTTGTTTTCTTTAAAAAAATGGGATGTGTCCACGTTGTGTTTTGGGGCGTTTCCTGTCGCGGGCGCTAGGCCTACCCACACAAGTGAGGTATCATTTTTATCGGGAGACTTGGGGGAACGCTGGGTGGAAGAAAATTTGTGCCTCCTCTCAGATTCCAGAACTTTCTGTCACAGAAATGTGAAGAACATGTGTTTTTTTAGCCAAATTTTGAGGTTTGCAAAGGATTCTGGGTAACGGAACCTGGTCAGAGCCCCACAAGTCACCCCATCTTGGATTCCCCTAGGTCTCTAGTTTTTAAAAATGTACAGGTTTGGTAGGTTTCCCTAGGTGCCGGCTGAGCTAGAGGCCAAAATCTACAGGTAGGCACTTTGCAAAAAACACCTCTGTTTTCTTTCAAAAAATGGAATGTGTCCACGTTGTGTTTTGGGGCGTTTCCTGTCGCGGGCGCTAGGCCTACCCACACAAGTGAGGTATCATTTTTATCTGGAGAATTGGGGGAACGCTGGGTGGAAGGAAATTTGTGCCTCCTCTCAGATTCCAGAACATTCTGTCACAGAAATTTGAGGAACATGTGTTTTTTTAGCCAAATTTTGAGGTTTGCAAAGGATTCTGGGTAACAGAACCTGGTCAGAACCCCACAAGTCACCCTATCTTGGATTCCCCTAGGTCTCTAGTTTTCAAAAATGCACAGGTTTGGTAGGTTTCCCTAGGTGCCGGCTGAGCTACAGGCCAAAATCTACAGGTAGGCACTTTGCAAAAATCACCTCTGTTTTCTTTCAAAAAATGGGATGTGTCCACGTTGTGTTTTGGGGCGATTCCTGTCGCGGGCACTAGGCCTACCCACACAAGTGAGGTATCATTTTTATCGGGAGACTTGGGGGAACGCTGGGTGGAAGGAAATTTGTGCCTCCTCTCAGATTCCAGAACTTTCTGTCACAGAAATGTGAGGAACATGTGTTTTTTTGGCCAAATTCTGAGGTTTGCAAAGGATTCTGGGTAACAGAACCTGGTCAGAACCCCACAAGTCACCCTATCTTGGATTCCCCTAGGTCTCTAGTTTTCAAAAATGCACAGGTTTGGTAGCTTTCCCTAGGTGCCGGCTGAGCTAGAGGCCAAAATCTACAGGTAGGCACTTTGCAAAAAACAGCTCTGTTTTCTGTGAAGTGTCCACGTTGTGTTTTGGGGCATATCCTGTCGCGGGTGCTAGACCTACCCACACAAGTGAGGTACCATTTTTATCGGGAGACTAGGGGGAACGCTGGGTGGAAGGAATTTTGTTGCTCCCCTCCGATTCCAGAACTTTCTGTCACCGAAATGTGAGGAAAAAATTTTTTTTTTGCCAAATTTTGAGGTTTGCACAGGATTCTGGGTAACAGAACCTGGTCAGAGCCCCACAAGTCACCCCATCTTGAATTCCACCAGGTTTCTAGTTTTCAAAAATGCGCAGGATTGGTAGGTTTACCTAGGTGCCGGCTGAGCTAGAGGCCAAAATCTACAGGTAGGCACTTTGCAAAAAACACCTCTGTTTTCTTTCAAAAAATGGAATGTGTCCACGTTGTGTTTTGGGGCGTTTCCTGTCGCGGGCGCTAGGCCTACCCACACAAGTGAGGTATCATTTTTATCTGGAGAATTGGGGGAACGCTGGGTGGAAGGAAATTTGTGCCTCCTCTCAGATTCCAGAACTTTCTGTCACAGAAATTTGAGGAACATGTGTTTTTTTAGCCAAATTTTGAGGTTTGCAAAGGATTCTGGGTAACAGAACCTGGTCAGAACCCCACAAGTCACCCTATCTTGGATTCCCCTAGGTCTCTAGTTTTCAAAAATGCACAGGTTTGGTAGGTTTCCCTAGGTGCCGGCTGAGCTACAGGCCAAAATCTACAGGTAGGCACTTTGCAAAAAACACCTCTGTTTTCTTTAAAAAAATGAGATGTGTCCACGTTGTGTTTTGGGGCGATTCCTGTCGCGGGCACTAGGCCTACCCACACAAGTGAGGTATCATTTTTATCGGGAGACTTGGGGGAACGCTTGGTGGAAGGAAATTTGTGCCTCCTCTCAGATTCCAGAACTTTCTGTCACAGAAATGTGAGGAACATGTGTTTTTTTGGCCAAATTCTGAGGTTTGCAAAGGATTCTGGGTAACAGAACCTGGTCAGAACCCCACAAGTCACCCTATCTTGGATTCTCCTGGTCTCTAGTTTATAAAAATGCACAGGTTTGGTAGGTTTCTTTAGGTGCCGGCTGAGCTAGAGGCCAAAATCTACAGGTAGGTACTTTGCAAAAAACACCTTTGTTTTCTTTCAAAAAAAGGGATGTGTCCACGTTGTGTTTTGGGGCGTTTCCTGTCGCGGGCGCTAGGCCTACCCACACAAGTGAGGTATCATTTTTATCGGGAGAATTGGGGGAACGCTGGGTGGAAGGAAATTTGTGGCTCCTCTCAGATTCCAGAACTTTCTGTCACCGAAATGTGAGGAAAATGTGTTTTTTTAGCCAAATTTTGAGGTTTGCAAAGGATTCTGGGTAACGGAACCTGGTCAGAGCCCCACAAGTCACCCCATCTTGGATTCCCCTAGGTCTCTAGTTTTTAAAAATGCACAGGTTTGGTAGGTTTCTCTAGGTGCCGGCTGAGCTAGAGGCCAAAATCTACAGGTAGGCACTTTGCAAAAAACACCTCTGTTTTCTTTAAAAAAATGGGATGTGTCCACGTCATGTTTTTGGGCGTTTCCTATCGCGGGCACTAGGCCTACCCACACAAGTGAGGTATTATTTTTATCGGGAGAATTGGGGGAACGCTGGGTGGAAGGAAATTTGTGCCTCCTCTCAGATTCCAGAACTTTCTGTCACAGAAATGTGAAGAACATGTGTTTTATTAGCCAAATGTTGAGGTTTGCAAAGGATTCTGGGTAATAGAACCTGGTCAGAGCCCCACAAGTCACCCCATCTTGGATTCCCCTAGGTCTCTAGTTTTAAAAAATGCACAGGTTTGGTAGGTTTCCCTAGGTGCCGGCTGAGCTAGAGGCCAAAATCTACAGGTAGGCACTTTGCAAAAAACAGCTCTGTTTTCTGTGATGCCTCCACGTTGTGTTTTGGGGCATATCCTGTCGCGGGCGCTAGGCCTACCCACACAAATGAGGTACCATTTTTATCGGGAGACTTGGGGGAACGCTGAGTGGAAGGAAATTTGTGGGACCTCTGAGATTCCAGAACTTTCTGTCACCGAAATAAGAGGAAAATGTGATTTTTTAGCCAAATTTTGAGGTTTGCAAAGGATTCTGGGTAACAGAACCTGGTCAGAACCCCACAAGTCACCCTATCTTGGATTCCCCTAGGTCTCTAGTTTTAAAAAATGCACAGGTTTGGTAGCTTTCCCTAGGTGCCGGCTGAGCTAGAGGCCAAAATCCTCAGGTAGGCACTTTGCAAAAAACACCTTTGTTTTCTTTCAAAAAATGGGATGTGTCCACGTTGTGTTTTGGGGCGTTTCCTGTCGCGGGCGCTAGGCCTACCCACACAAGTGAGGTATCATTTTTATCGGGAGACTTGGGGGAACGCTGGGTGGAAGAAAATTTGTGCCTCCTCTCAGATTCCAGAACTTTCTGTCACAGAAATGTGAAGAACATGTGTTTTTTTAGCCAAATTTTGAGGTTTGCAAAGGATTCTGGGTAACGGAACCTGGTCAGAGCCCCACAAGTCACCCCATCTTGGATTCCCCTAGGTCTCTAGTTTTTAAAAATGTACAGGTTTGGTAGGTTTCCCTAGGTGCCGGCTGAGCTAGAGGCCAAAATCTACAGTTAGGCACTTTGCAAAAAACACCTCTGTTTTCTTTAGAAAAATGGGATGTGTCCACGTTATGTTTTGGGTCGTTTCCTGTCGCGGGCGCTAGGCCTACCCACACAAGTGAGGTATCATTTTTATCGGGAGACTTGGGGGAACGCTGGGTGGAAGGAAATTTGTGCCTCCTGTCAGATTCCAGAACTTTCTGTCACAGAAATGTGAGGAATATGTGTTTTTTTAGCCAAATTTTGAGGTTTGCAAAGGATTCTGGGTAACAGAACCTGGTCAGAGCCCCAAAAGTCACCCCATCTAGGATTCCCCTAGGTCTCTAGTTTTTAAAAATGCACAGGTTTGGTAGGTTTCCCTATGTGCCGGCTGAGCTAGAGGCCACAATCTACAGGTAGGCACTTTGCAAAAAACAGCTCTGTTTTCTGTCAAAAAAAGGAATGTGGCCACTTTGTGTTCTGGGACATTTCCTGTCGCGAGCGCTAGGACTACCCACACACGTGAGGTATGATTTTTATCGGGAGACTTGGGGGAACGCTGGGTGGAAGGAAATTTGTGCCTCCTCTCAGATTCCAGAACTTTCTGTCACCGAAATGTGAGGAAAATGTGTTTTTTTAGCCAAATTTTGAGGTTTGCAAAGGATTCTGGGTAACAGAACCTGGTCAGAGCCCCACAAGTCACCCCATCTTGGATTCCCCTAGGTCTCTAGTTTTTAAAAATACACAGGTTTGGTAGGTTTCCCTATGTGCCGGCTGAGCTGGAGGCCACAATCTACAGGTAGGCACTTTGCAAAAAACAGCTCTGTTTTCTGTCAAAAAATGGGATGTGGCCACTTTGTGTTTTGGGACACTTCCTGTCGCGGGCAATAGGACTACCCACACACGTGAGGTATGATTTTTATCGGGAGACTTGGGGGAACGCTGGGTGGAAGGAAATTTGTGGCTCCTCTCAGATTCCAGAACTTTCTGTCACCGAAATGTGAGGAAAATGTGTTTTTTTAGCCAAATTTTGAGGTTTGCAAAGGATTCTGGGTAACAGAACCTGGTCAGAACCCCACAAGTCACCCTATCTTGGATTCCCCTAGGTCTCTAGTTTTAAAAAATGCACAGGTTTGGTAGGTTTCCCTAGGTGCCGGCTGAGCTAGAGGCCAAAATCTACAGGTAGGCACTTTGCAAAAAACACCTCTGTTTTCTTTAAAAAAATGGGATGTGTCCACGTTATGTTTTGGGGCGTTTCCTGTCACGGGCGCTAGGCCTACCCACACAAGTGATGTATCATTTTTATCGGGAGACTTGGAGGAACGCTGGGTGGAAGGAAATTTGTGCCTCCTCTCAGATTCCAGAACTTTCTGTCACAGAAATTTGAGGAACATGTGTTTTTTTAGCCAAATGTTGAGGTTTGCAAAAGATTCTGGGTAACAGAACCTGGTCAGAGCCCCACAAGTCACCCCATCTTGGATTCCCCTAGGTCTCTAGTTTTCAAAAATGCACAGGTTTGGTAGGTTTCCCTAGGTGCCGGCTGAGCTAGAGGCCAAAATCTACAGGTAGGCACTTTGCAAAAACCACTCTGTTTTCTGTGATGTGTCCACGTTGTGTTTTGGGTGATATCCTGTCACGAACGCTAGGCCTACCCACACAAATGAGGTACCATTTTTATCGGGAGACTTGGGGGAACGCTGGGTGGAAGGAAATTTGTGGCTCCTCTCAGATTCCAGAACTTTCTGTCACCGAAATGTGAGGAAAATGTGTTTTTTTAGCCACGTTTTGAGGTTTGCAAAGGATTCTGGGTAACAAAACCTGGTCAGAACCCCACAAGTCACCCCATCTTGGATTCCCCTAAGTCTCTAGTTTTCAAAAATGCACAGGATTGGTAGGTTTCCCTAGGTGCCGGCTGAGCGAGAGGCCAAAATCTACAGGTAGGGACTTTGCAAAAAACACTTCTGTTTTCTTTCAAAAAATGGGATGTGTCCACGTTGTGTTTTGGGGCATTTCCTGTCGCGGGCACTAGGCCTACCCACACAAGTGAGGTATCATTTTTATCGGGAGACTTGGGGGAACGCTGAGTGGAAGGAAATTTGTGCCTCCTCTCAGATTCCAGAACTTTCTGTCACCGAAATGTGAGGAAAATGTGTTTTTTTAGACAAATTTTGAGGTTTGCAAAGGATTCTGTGTAACAGAACCTGGTCAGAGCCCCACAAGTCACCCCATCTTGGATTCCCCTAGGTCTCTAGTTTTTAAAAATGCACAGGTTTGGTAGGTTTCCCTATGTGCCGGCTGAGCTGGAGGCCACAATCTACAGGTAGGCACTTTGCAAAAAACAGCTCTGTTTTCTGTCAAAAAATGGGATGTGGCCACTTTGTGTTTTGGGACATTTCCTGTCGCGGGCAATAGGACTACCCACACACGTGAGGTATGATTTTTATCGGGAGACTTGGGGGAACGCTGGGTGGAAGGAAATTTGTGGCTCCTCTCAGATTCCAGAACTTTCTGTCACCGAAATGTGAGGAAAATGTGTTTTTTTAGCCAAATTTTGAGGTTTGCAAAGGATTCTGGGTAACAGAACCTGGTCAGAACCCCACAAGTCACCCTATCTTGGATTCCCCTAGGTCTCTAGTTTTCAAAAATGCACAGGTTTGATAGGTTTCCTGTTAGACTTTTCACCCTTGGCGTGGTCTCCCTTAACTTTTTGCCTCTGTTCCCCAGGTTGTTGATGTGTGCTGGACTCTGATTTTGCTGTTTTTGTTACTCTGGGCACTTTACCACTGCTAACCAGTGCTAAAGTGCAAGTGCTCCTGTTTAAATTATATGTAGGTGGTTCATCCATGATTGGCATATTTGAATTACTAGTAAGTCCCTAGTAATGTGCACTAGAGGTGCCAGGGCCTGTAAATCAAATGCTACTAGTGGGCCTGCAGCACTGGTTGTGCCACCCACCTAAGTAGCTCTGTAATCATGTCTCAGACCTGCCCCTGCAGTGTCTGTATGTGTATTTTTACACTGTAAATTCGACTTGGCAAGTGTACCCACTTGCCAGGCCTAAACCTTCCCTTTCCTTACATGTAAGGCACCCCTAAGGTAGGCCCTAGGTAGCCCCAAGGGCAGGGTGCAGTGTATGGATGAGGTAGGACATATAGTAATGTGGTTTATATGTCCTGACAGTGAAATACTGCCAATTTCGTTTTCACTGTTGCAAGGTCTGTCTCTCTCTCATAGGATAATATGGGGGCTACCTTTAAATATGATTAAAGTGTAGATTCCCCTAGAGAGTAGATGGACAGGTGGAGTTTGGGATCCCTGAACTCACAATTTAAAAATACATCTTTTAGTAAAGTTGATTTTGAGATTGTGCGTTTGAAAATGCCACTTTTAGAAAGTGAGCATTTTCTTGCTTAAACCATTCTGTGACTCTGCCTTGTTTGTGGATTCCCTGTCTGGGTCAGTTTGACAGTTGGGTTGTTTTTCACCTCACACCAGACAGTGACACAAAGGGAGCTGGGGTGTGATCTGCATTTCCTGATTAGCCATCTCTGCTAGGAGGGAGGGGTGGAGTGGTCACTCTCATCTGAAAGGACTGTGCCTGCCTCTGACAATGCTGTCTCCAGCCCCCTGGTGTGTGTCTGAGGCCTTGCCTGGGCAAGGCAGGATTTCACAAGAAGGTGTGAGTCCCCTTTGAAGGAAGGTGACTTCAAAGACTAAAATGGGTATAAGAAGGGCACCCAAACTTACAAACTTCAGAAACACTTCTGGAATCAAGGGGAACCTCTGCCTGGAGAAGAGCAGATCGCTGAGGAACAAGTGCTGCCCTGCCTGTGACTGTGCTTTGTGGAGCTTTCCTGCAGTGCTGCTTCTGCCAGAGTAAGAGGGCAAAGACTGGACTTTGTGTGCCTTCCATCTTGAAGAAGAAATCTCCAAGGGCTTGATGTAGAGCTTGCCTCCTGTTGTTGAAGTCTCAGGGATAGCAAAGACTTCTTCCTGCCAGCACCTGGAGTCTCTGGAGAGACCCCTACTCTGCTCTGTGGTGCCCTTCCAGTTCCTGGGACCCTGAAAGGAGAGGCTGGCAGCCTAAGGACAAAAATACACGCACCGCGCACCGTGCGGAGAAAAGATCGACGCGAATCCGATCGCGGCTGAGAAAACGACGCGACGCCGGCTCCGCAGCTGAGAAACGACGCCGCTGGAGACGCGACCGGAGAATCGACGCCCGGAGCAGGAGAAACGACGCGCAGCATCGCTGACGAAGGCTGAGAGATCGCAACCAGCGCCGCGGGACTTCGGACCGTCGCGTGGCTGGCTTTTTCGACGCGCCTCGCCGAGCCGAGCTGTTTTCAACGCATATACCCGTGCAGGGTTATTTTCGACGCACACCGCCCGTGCGGGGTTATTTTTGCCGCAAACCAGGTACATTTACACGCTAGCAGCGCTAGTGTGTTGTTACAACTACCTAAAGACTCTTTTTATTTTAAACCTTTAAAAAATCATAACTTGACTTGTGTATGTTGGATTTTTGTCGTTTTGGTCTTGTTTTGTCTAGATAAATATTTCCTATTTTTCTAAACTGGTGTTGTGTCATTTTGTAGTGTTTTCATTAAGTTACTGTGTGTGTTGGTACAAATACTTTACGCCCAGCACTCTGAGGTTAAGCCTACTGCTCTGCCAAGCTACCAAGGGGGTAAGCAGGGGTTAGCTGAGGGTGATTCTCTTTTATCCTAACTAGAGTGAGGGTCCTTGCTTGAACAGGGGGTAACCTGACTGTCAACCAAAGACCCCATTTCTAACATTGGTGACCAGCGGTCGGGATTTGGACTTGTATTTGTACTTGACATACAGTAATTAAGTGTACACTACTGTTTTGATCTCAGACCACTACGTGACCACATACTACTAGTCTTGTGATTTTTGTTTTTTACTTGGACTGTTTTTCTCTGCATTCAGTTTCTTTTTTTTCGCTGATCCCGGGATTGACTTTGCTGAAACTTCATTTGAGAACTTGCTTTTCTGTTTTTGGAACTGTGCATATTTTCTTTTTAACCTCTCATCATGTCTCAGTCTGGAGATGCCCTAGCTGAAACTGCTTTTGATTTGGAGAAATTGGAGAGCTACAAGGTGGCTCAGTTGAAGCAGTTTTGTAGGAATGTTGGCTGTCCCATTGAGAGCTCAGCCAAGAAGGTTGAGCTGCAAAAGGCGCTGAGGGCCTGGGTGGCAGCCAAAGCAGCTGAGGGGCACACAGATGAGGAGCCAGAGGGGGAAGAGGAGTTGCAAGTCACTCACACTGATGTAGTGGGTGGGCCTGCTATGTCTCAAGGGAGAATCTCTAGGGCAGGTAGCAGTGTATCCTCCAAGGGTCTGACACCTGAAGAGTTGCAGGACAGACAGGCAGAAAGGGAGTACCAATTGGAGCAGAGAAGGCTAGCCCTTGAGGAGAAGAAGATAACAATGGCTCATGAGCTTAGCTTGAAAGAGATAGATCATAGAAACCAGTCCAGTAGGGATGGTGGCAGCAATTCTACAGTGCAGCCTGAGAGAAGGGTACACATCCCAAAAGACCTTGTGAGGGATTATAAAAGGGAGGATGATATCTACTTGTGGTTCAAGGGTTATGAGTCAGCTCTCCACATGAACCTGGTCCCTGAAGCTCATTGGGGGGCAGCCTTGTGGAAGCATTTTGAAGCAGAGGGGAGGGACACACTGACGGCCTTAGGGGATGCTCAGAGTCTCACCTACCCTGCCATGAAGGAGGCCTTACTTACCAGGTATGGTCTCACCCCTGAGCAGTACAAAGAGAAGTTTAGATCCTACAAGAGAAAGGAATCCCAAACATGGTTGGAATGTGTTGATTCTTGTTGCAGGTCACTGGATGGTTGGGTGAAGGGCAGTAAGGTAAACACGTATGAGGGGCTTTACAATTTAATTGCGTGGGAGCACTTGTACAGTTTATGTTTTCCAGAGCTGCGCCAGCACCTCATTGACAGCAAGCTGACTGACCCCAGGAAGCTTGCACAGGAAGCGGACCGCTGGGAGAGCACCAGGGTCCAAAAGAGGTATGGGGGAGACCACGCCAAGGGTGGGCAGGGTCCCTCTCAGAAGAAAGGGGGGGGTAAGGGCAAACAGGATGAGTTCTCTAAAGGGCCCCAAACTGATTCCCAGGGTAAGGATTCCCAACCCCCCAGTGAAAAGAAGCCATGGTTCTCCAAAGGGAAGCCAATGGCAGGTGGTCCCCTACGTAAGTGCTATTCAT
This sequence comes from Pleurodeles waltl, assembly GCF_031143425.1. Taxonomy (NCBI): domain Eukaryota; kingdom Metazoa; phylum Chordata; class Amphibia; order Caudata; family Salamandridae; genus Pleurodeles; species Pleurodeles waltl. The sequence continues at coordinate 1,221,582,923 of NC_090444.1, forward strand.
GTGACCAGGTGGGTCATGTGAGGGGGGACCCCAAATGCCCCAAAAGTACACCGGCACCCACTGGTGCACCGTCCCAGGGTTTGGCCAGTGTAGCGCTTGGGGAGGAGTTGGTTTCAGGTGGGTGGGAACCAGCAGAAATGACCCTTGTCTCACTAGGGGACAGTGAGATGGTCCAGAGAAACCTAGTGCCTGATAACACTAAGAAGTACAGGCAATGGGTGACCATCAATGGACAGAGGGTGGAGGCTCTGAGAGACACAGGAGCCAGTGTGACTACAGTGAGGAGTCACCTGGTGTCTGAAGAGCAGATTGATCCCCGGGTACTTCACCAAGTAGTTGCAGTAGACAACTCTGAGCGCCTCTGCAGAGTGGCGCAGGTTCCCTTTGAATGGGGGGGGGTCTCAGGTTCCTGGAAAGTAGCTGTGAGTCCAACCATGCCTGTTGATTGTTTGCTAGGCAACGACCTGGAAGATTCCCCTTGGAAGGAGGTGGAACACAGGTCTCACTTGGAGATGTTGGGTCTGCCTGGGTGGGTATGCGTATCCACCCGGTCTATGGCAGCCAATCAGGGTAGTCAAGAGCCCCTGGAGCCTGAAACAGTGGCCCAGGGGACCGCCAAGAAGAGGAAAGGCAGGAGGCGCGGGAAACCCGCCCCAGAAGTTCCCACGGTCCGGGAGGAGGCAGAGCCTGAGGGTGATGCCCCGGAACCTACAGGGGAACAGGTGGCTGAACTGGGGGAGGTCCCTGAGCTGTCGCAGTGGCAGCAGGAAGGGGGACCCACCAGGGAAGTATTCTGCACAGCTCAGAAGGAATGCCCTACTCTTGAGGGACTGCGGCAGCAGGCTGCAGCCCAGGCGGCTGGCGGGGCGCCAGGTACTCACCTGATTTATTGGGAGGATGGCCTCCTGTATAGTGAGCCTAAGGTTCCTGAGCCGGGGTCAGCTCGTATGCTGGTGGTACCCCAGGGCTTCAGGACCTTCCTACTGGGTTTGGCTCATGATGTGCCTTTGGCAGGACATCTAGGGCAGGACAAGACCTATAAGAGGCTTGTCTCCCACTTTTACTGGCCCTTGATGAACAAGCAGTCAGCTGCTTATTGTAGATCTTGTCAGACTTGTCAGGCAAGTGGCAAGAGTGGGGGGAAATGCAAAGCTCCCCTCCAACCTTTACCGGTAGTCAGTACTCCCTTTGAAAGGGTAGGAATTGACATTGTGGGGCCTCTGGATCCCAAGACAGCCCTGGGCAACAGGTTCATCCTGGTCTTGGTGGACCATGCCACACGGTACCCAGAAGCTATTCCTCTAAGGACGGTCACCGCCCCCGTGGTGGGACGTGCCTTGATGGGGGTTTTTACCCGCATGGGGTTCCCCAAGGAGGTAGTATCTGATAGGGGTACAAACTTCATATCCACTTATATGAAGTCTCTGTGGAAGGTGTGTGGGGTAACCTACAAGTTCACCACCCCTTACCACCCCCAAAGTAATGGTCTGGTTGAGAGATTCAACCGCACCTTGAAAGGCATGATTCAGGGCCTGTCAGAGCCCTTGAGGCGTAAGTGGGACGTCCTCTTGCCATGCCTTCTGTTCGCTTACAGGGAGGTGCCTCAAAAGGGACTTGGCTTTAGCCCCTTTGAGCTCATCTATGGCCACCCTGTGAGGGGACCGCTCAGTCTGGTGAAGGAGGCTTTGGAGAAAGCTCCTAGTAAACCACCCCAGGATGTATTTAGCTACATGCTGGCACTAAGAAACCAGACTGCCCGCTTCAGGCGTCTCGCTCAGGAGAACCTGGAAGCAAGCCAGGAGGACATGAAACGGTGGTACGACCAGAATGCCACTCTGGTTGAGTTTCAGCCTGGACAAAAAGTGTGGGTCATGGCACCAGTAGAGCCTAGGGCTCTCCAAGATAAGTGGACTGGGCCTTTTGAGGTGGTGGAAAGAAAGAGCGAGGTCACCTATCTGGTAGACTTGCAATCCCCCAGGAACCCCTTGAGGGTCCTACATGTCAACCGCCTCAAACCACACTTTGAGCGAACTGAGCTATCCATGCTCCTAGCGACAGATGACGGGGTGGAGGAAGAGAGTGAGCCTCTTCCTGACCTCCTGTCTGCAGGAGAGAAAGATGGGTCTGTGGAGGGAGTGATCCTCTCCCCCTCCCTGACTGAGGAACAGCAGAGGGACTGTCGCCACGTGCTGGGACAGTTCGCCTCACTGTTTTCCCTGATCCCAGGAGTCACACACCTGTGCACACATGATGTGGACACTGGGGACAGTACACCTGTTAAACATAAGGTTTACAGGGTGACTGACAGGGTGAGGGCTTGCATTAAGGAGGAAGTCTCCAAAATGTTAGCCCTAAGGGTTATTGAGCACTCCAGCAGTCCTTGGGCCAGCCCAGTGGTCTTGGTCCCAAAGGCTACTGCTCCTGGTGCCACTCCAGAACTTAGGTTCTGTGTGGACTACCGGGGTCTCAATGCGGTCAGCAAGACTGACGCACACCCCATCCCCCGAGCTGATGAGCTCATTGATCGGTTAGGAGCTGCCCAGTACCTCAGTACGTTTGATTTAACATCTGGGTACTGGCAGATTGCCTTAACTGAAGGGGCAAAGGAGAGGTCAGCATTCTCTACCCCCGATGGGCACTTCCACTTCAATGTGATGCCCTTTGGGATGAAGAATGCCCCTGCCACCTTTCAGAGGTTGGTCAACCAGGTGTTGGCAGGACTGGATGAGTTCAGTGCCGCCTACCTGGATGACATTGCTGTGTTTAGTTCCACATGGGAGGAACACCTGCAACACCTCTGGAGAGTGTTAGAGGCCCTGCAGAAGGCAGGCCTCACTATTAAGGCGAGCAAGTGCCAAATAGGGCAGGGTTCTGTTGTGTACTTAGGACACCAGGTGGGGAGTGGCCAGGTGGCACCCCTACAGCCTAAGATTGACACGATTCTGGCTTGGGAGCCTCCCAAGACCCAGACTGAAGTGAGAGCCTTTTTAGGTCTCACAGGATACTATCGGAGGTTCGTTAAGGGATATGGTACCATTGTTACCCCCTTAACTGAGTTGACTTCTAAGAAGCAACCCAAGAAAGTGATCTGGACAGAGGCTTGCCAGAACGCTTTTGATGCCCTGAAGGCTGCCATGTGCACAGCACCGGTGCTGAAGGCACCTGACTACTCCACGGAGTTTGTTGTACAGACAGACGCCTCAGAGCATGGTATTGGAGCAGTACTCTCACAGCTGAATGAAGAGGGCCTAGATCAACCCGTAGCCTTCATTAGCAGGAGGTTACTACCCAGGGAACGTAGGTGGAGTGCCATAGAACGTGAAGCGTTTGCTGTGGTCTGGGCACTGAAGAAGCTAAGACCCTACTTGTTTGGGACTCACTTCCAAGTTCAGACCGACCACAGACCCCTCAGATGGTTAATGCAGATGAGGGGTGAGAACCCAAAACTGTTGAGGTGGTCCATTTCCCTACAGGGGATGGACTTTACGGTGGAACATCGACCCGGTACAGAACACGCCAATGCTGATGGTCTGTCCAGGTTCTTCCGCCTTAGTGATGAGAACTCCCATGAGGTTGGGTAGTTGCTCCCCACTTTTAGCTGGGGGGGACACGTGTTAGACTTTTCACCCTTGGCGTGGTCTCCCTTAACTTTTTGCCTCTGTTCCCCAGGTTGTTGATGTGTGCTGGACTCTGATCTTGCTGTTTTTGTTACTCTGGGCACTTTACCACTGCTAACCAGTGCTAAAGTGCAAGTGCTCCTGTTTAAATTATATGTAGGTGGTTCATCCATGATTGGCATATTTGAATTACTAGTAAGTCCCTAGTAATGTGCACTAGAGGTGCCAGGGCCTGTAAATCAAATGCTACTAGTGGGCCTGCAGCACTGGTTGTGCCACCCACCTAAGTAGCTCTGTAATCATGTCTCAGACCTGCCCCTGCAGTGTCTGTATGTGTATTTTTACACTGTAAATTCGACTTGGCAAGTGTACCCACTTGCCAGGCCTAAACCTTCCCTTTCCTTACATGTAAGGCACCCCTAAGGTAGGCCCTAGGTAGCCCCAAGGGCAGGGTGCAGTGTATGGATGAGGTAGGACATATAGTAATGTGGTTTATATGTCCTGACAGTGAAATACTGCCAATTTCGTTTTCACTGTTGCAAGGTCTGTCTCTCTCTCATAGGATAATATGGGGGCTACCTTTAAATATGATTAAAGTGTAGATTCCCCTAGAGAGTAGATGGACAGGTGGAGTTTGGGATCCCTGAACTCACAATTTAAAAATACATCTTTTAGTAAAGTTGATTTTGAGATTGTGCGTTTGAAAATGCCACTTTTAGAAAGTGAGCATTTTCTTGCTTAAACCATTCTGTGACTCTGCCTTGTTTGTGGATTCCCTGTCTGGGTCAGTTTGACAGTTGGGTTGTTTTTCACCTCACACCAGACAGTGACACAAAGGGAGCTGGGGTGTGATCTGCATTTCCTGATTAGCCATCTCTGCTAGGAGGGAGGGGTGGAGTGGTCACTCTCATCTGAAAGGACTGTGCCTGCCTCTGACAATGCTGTCTCCAGCCCCCTGGTGTGTGTCTGAGGCCTTGCCTGGGCAAGGCAGGATTTCACAAGAAGGTGTGAGTCCCCTTTGAAGGAAGGTGACTTCAAAGACTAAAATGGGTATAAGAAGGGCACCCAAACTTACAAACTTCAGAAACACTTCTGGAATCAAGGGGAACCTCTGCCTGGAGAAGAGCTGATCGCTGAGGAACAAGTGCTGCCCTGCGACTGTGCTTTGTGGAGCTTTCCTGCAGTGCTGCTTCTGCCAGAGTAAGAGGGCAAAGACTGGACTTTGTGTGCCTTCCATCTTGAAGAAGAAATCTCCAAGGGCTTGATGTAGAGCTTGCCTCCTGTTGTTGAAGTCTCAGGGATAGCAAAGACTTCTTCCTGCCAGCACCTGGAGTCTCTGGAGAGACCCCTACTCTGCTCTGTGGTGCCCTTCCAGTTCCTGGGACCCTGAAAGGAGAGGCTGGCAGCCTAAGGACAAAAATACACGCACCGCGCACCGTGCGGAGAAAAGATCGACGCGAATCCGATCGCGGCTGAGAAAACGACGCGACGCCGGCTCCGCAGCTGAGAAACGACGCCGCTGGAGACGCGACCGGAGAATCGACGCCCGGAGCAGGAGAAACGACGCGCAGCATCGCTGACGAAGGCTGAGAGATCGCAACCAGCGCCGCGGGACTTCGGACCGTCGCGTGGCTGGCTTTTTCGACGCGCCTCGCCGAGCCGAGCTGTTTTCAACGCATATACCCGTGCAGGGTTATTTTCGACGCACACCGCCCGTGCGGGGTTATTTTTGCCGCAAACCAGGTACATTTACACGCTAGCAGCGCTAGTGTGTTGTTACAACTACCTAAAGACTCTTTTTATTTTAAACCTTTAAAAAATCATAACTTGACTTGTGTATGTTGGATTTTTGTCGTTTTGGTCTTGTTTTGTCTAGATAAATATTTCCTATTTTTCTAAACTGGTGTTGTGTCATTTTGTAGTGTTTTCATTAAGTTACTGTGTGTGTTGGTACAAATACTTTACGCCCAGCACTCTGAGGTTAAGCCTACTGCTCTGCCAAGCTACCAAGGGGGTAAGCAGGGGTTAGCTGAGGGTGATTCTCTTTTATCCTAACTAGAGTGAGGGTCCTTGCTTGAACAGGGGGTAACCTGACTGTCAACCAAAGACCCCATTTCTAACATTTCCCTAGGTGCCGGCTGAGCTAGAGGCCAAAATCTACAGGTAGGCACTTTGCAAAAAACACCTCTGTTTTCTTTAAAAAAATGGGATGTGTCCACGTTATGTTTTGGGGCGTTTCCTGTCACGGGCGCTAGGCCTACCCACACAAGTGATGTATCATTTTTATCGGGAGACTTGGGGGAACGCTGGGTGGAAGGAAATTTGTGCCTCCTCTCAGATTCCAGAACTTTCTGTCACAGAAATTTGAGGAACATGTGTTTTTTTAGCCAAATGTTGAGGTTTGCAAAAGATTCTGGGTAACAGAACCTGGTCAGAGCCCCACAAGTCACCCCATCTTGGATTCCCCTAGGTCTCTAGTTTTCAAAAATGCACAGGTTTGGGAGGTTTCCCTAGGTGCCGGCTGAGCTAGAGGCCAAAATCTACAGGTAGGCACTTTGCAAAAACCACTCTGTTTTCTGTGATGTGTCCACGTTGTGTTTTGGGTGATATCCTGTCACGAACGCTAGGCCTACCCACACAAATGAGGTACCATTTTTATCGGGAGACTTGGGGGAACGCTGGGTGGAAGGAAATTTGTGGCTCCTCTCAGATTCCAGAACTTTCTGTCACCGAAATGTGAGGAAAATGTGTTTTTTTAGCCACGTTTTGAGGTTTGCAAAGGATTCTGGGTAACAAAACCTGGTCAGAACCCCACAAGTCACCCCATCTTGGATTCCCCTAAGTCTCTAGTTTTCAAAAATGCACAGGATTGGTAGGTTTCCCTAGGTGCCGGCTGAGCGAGAGGCCAAAATCTACAGGTAGGGACTTTGCAAAAAACACTTCTGTTTTCTTTCAAAAAATGGGATGTGTCCACGTTGTGTTTTGGGGCATGTCCTGTCGCGGGCGCTAGGCCTACCCACACAAGTGAGGTACCATTTTTATCGGGAGACTAGGGGAAACGCTGGGTGGAAGGAATTTTGTTGCTCCCCTCAGATTCCAGAACTTTCTGTCACCGAAATGTGAGGAAAATATGTTTTTTTAGCCAAATTTTGAGGTTTGCAAAGGATTCTGGGTAACAGAACCTGGTCAGAGCCCCACAAGTCACCCCATCTTGAATTCCACCAGGTTTCTAGTTTTTAAAAATGCACAGGTTTGGTAGGTTTCCCTAGGTGCCGGCAGAGCTAGAGGCCACAATCTACAGGTAGGCACTTTGCAAAAAACAGCTCTGTTTTCTGTCAAAAAATGGGATGTGCCCACTTTGTGTTCTGGGACATTTCCTGTCGCGGGCGCTAGGACTACCCACACAAGTGAGGTATCATTTTTATCGGGAGACTTGGGGGAACTCTGAGTGGAAGGAAATTTGTGGCTCCTCTTAGATTCCAGAACTTTCTGTCACCGAAATGTGAGGAAAATGTGTTTTTTTAGCCAAATTTTGAGGTTTGCAAAGTATTCTGGGTAACAGAACCTGGTCAGAACCCCACAAGTCACCCTATCTTGGATTCCCCTAGGTCTCTAGTTTTCAAAAATGCACAGGTTTGGTAGGTTTCCCTAGGTACCGGCTGAGCTAGAGGCCAAAATCTACAGGTAGGCACTTTGCAAAAAACAGCACTGTTTTCTGTCAAAAAATGGGATGTGGCCACTTTGTGTTTTGGGACATTTCCTGTCGCGGGCGCTAGGACTACCCACACACGTGAGGTATGATTTTTATCGGGAGACTTGGGGGAACGCTGGGTGGAAGGAAATTTGTGGCTCCTCTCAGATTCCAGAACTTTCTGTCACCGAAATGTGAGGAAAATGTGTTTTTTTAGCCAAATTTTGAGGTTTGCAAAGGATTCTGGTTAACAGAACCTGGTCAGAGCCCCACAAGTCACCCCATCTTGGATTCCACTAGGTATCTAGTTTTTAAAAATGCACAGGTTTGGTAGGTTTCCCTAGGTGCCGGCTGAGCTAGAGGCCACAATCTACAGGTAGGCACTTTGCAAAAAACAGCTCTGTTTTCTGTAAAAAAATGGGATGTGGCCACTTTGTGTTTTGGGACATTTCCTGTCGCGGGCGCTAGGACTACCCACACATGTGAGGTATGATTTTTATCGGGAGACTTGGGGGAACGCTGGGTGGAAGGAAATATGTGGCTCCTCTCAGATTCCAGAACTTTCTGCCACCGAAATGTGAGGAAATTTTTTTTTTTTAGCCAAATTTTGAGGTTTGCAAAGGATTCTGGGTAACGGAACCTGGTCAGAGCCCCACAAGTCACCCCATCTTGGATTCCCCTAGGTCTCTAGTTTTTAAAAATGCACAGGTTTGGTAGGTTTCTCTAGGTGCCGGCTGAGCTAGAGGCCAAAATCTACAGGTAGGCACTTTGCAAAAAACACCTCTGTTTTCTTTAAAAAAATGGGATGTGTCCACGTCATGTTTTTGGGCGTTTCCTATCGCGGGCACTAGGCCTACCCACACAAGTGAGGTATTATTTTTATCGGGATAATTGGGGGAACGCTGGGTGGAAGGAAATTTGTGCCTCCTCTCAGATTCCAGAACTTTCTGTCACAGAAATGTGAAGAACATGTGTTTATTTAGCCAAATTTGAGGTTTGCAAAGGATTCTGGGTAATAGAACCTAGTCAGAGCCCCACAAGTCACCCCATCTTGGATTCCCCTTGGTCTCTAGTTTTAAAAAATGCACAGGTTTGGTAGGTTTCCCTAGGTGCCGGCTGAGCTAGAGGCCAAAATCTACAGGTAGGCACTTTGCAAAAAACAGCTCTGTTTTCTGTGATGCCTCCACGTTGTGTTTTGGGGCATATGCTGTTGCAGGCGCTAGGCCTACCCACACAAATGAGGTACCATTTTTATCGGGAGACTTGGGGGAACGCTGAGTGGAAGGAAATTTGTGGGACCTCTGAGATTCCAGAACTTTCTGTCACCGAAATGTGAGGAAAATGTGTTTTTTTAGCCAAATTTTGAGGTTTGCAAAGGATTCTGGGTAACAGAACCAGGTCAGAACCCCACAAGTCACCCTATCTTGGATTCCCCTAGGTCTCTAGTTTTAAAAAATGCACAGGTTTGGTAGCTTTCCCTAGGTGCCGGCTGAGCTAGAGGCCAAAATCCTCAGGTAGGCACTTTGCAAAAAACACCTTTGTTTTCTTTCAAAAAATGGGATGTGTCCACGTTGTGTTTTGGGGCGTTTCCTGTCGCGGGCGCTAGGCCTACCCACACAAGTGAGGTATCATTTTTATCGGGAGACTTGGGGGAACGCTGGGTGGAAGAAAATTTGTGCCTCCTCTCAGATTCCAGAACTTTCTGTCACAGAAATGTGAAGAACATGTGTTTTTTTAGCCAAATTTTGAGGTTTGCAAAGGATTCTGGGTAACGGAACCTGGTCAGAGCCCCACAAGTCACCCCATCTTGGATTCCCCTAGGTCTCTAGTTTTTAAAAATGTACAGGTTTGGTAGGTTTCCCTAGGTGCCGGCTGAGCTAGAGGCCAAAATCTACAGTTAGGCACTTTGCAAAAAACACCTCTGTTTTCTTTAGAAAAATGGGATGTGTCCACGTTATGTTTTGGGGCGTTTCCTGTCGCGGGCGCTAGGCCTACCCACACAAGTGAGGTATCATTTTTATCGGGAGACTTGGGGGAACGCTGGGTGGAAGGAAATTTGTGCCTCCTCTCAGATTCCAGAACTTTCTGTCACAGAAATGTGAGGAATATTTGTTTTTTTAGCCAAATTTTGAGGTTTGCAAAGGATTCTGGGTAACAGAACCTGGTCAGAGCCCCAAAAGTCACCCCATCTTGGATTCCCCTAGGTCTCTAGTTTTTAAAAATGCACAGGTTTGGTAGGTTTCCCTATGTGCCGGCTGAGCTAGAGGCCACAATCTACAGGTAGGCACTTTGCAAAAAACAGCTCTGTTTTCTGTCAAAAAAAGGGATGTGGCCACTTTGTGTTCTGGGACATTTCCTGTCGCGAGCGCTAGGACTACCCACACACGTGAGGTATGATTTTTATCGGGAGACTTGGGGGAACGCTGGGTGGAAGAAAATTTGTGCCTCCTCTCAGATTCCAGAACTTTCTGTCACCGAAATGTGAGGAAAATGTGTTTTTTTAGCCAAATTTTGAGGTTTGCAAAGGATTCTGGGTAACAGAACCTGGTCAGAGCCCCACAAGTCACCCCATCTTGGATTCCCCTAGGTCTCTAGTTTTTAAAAATGCACAGGTTTGGTAGGTTTCCCTATGTGCCGGCTGAGCTGGAGGCCACAATCTACAGGTAGGCACTTTGCAAAAAACAGCTCTGTTTTCTGTAAAAAAATGGGATGTTGCCACTTTGTGTTTTGGGACATTTCCTGTCGCGGGCAATAGGACTACCCACACACGTGAGGTATGATTTTTATCGGGAGACTTGGGGGAACGCTGGGTGGAAGGAAATTTGTGGCTCCTCTCAGATTCCAGAACTTTCTGTCACCGAAATGTGAGGAAAATGTGTTTTTTTAGCCAAATTTTGAGGTTTGCAAAGGATTCTGGGTAACAGAACCTGGTCAGAGCCCCACAAGTCACCCCATCTTGGATTCCCCTAGGTCTCTAGTTTTTAAAAATGCACAGGTTTGGTAGGTTTCTCTTGGTGCCGGCTGAGCTAGAGGCCAAAATCTACAGGTAGGCACTTTGCAAAAAACTCCTCTGTTTTCTTTAAAAAAATGGGATGTGTCCACGTCATGTTTTTGGGCGTTTCCTATCGCGGGCACTAGGCCTACCCACACAAGTGCGGTATTATTTTTATCGGGAGAATTGGGGGAACGCTGGGTGGAAGGAAATTTGTGCCTCCTCTCAGATTCCAGAACTTTCTGTCACAGAAATGTGAAGAACATGTGTTTATTTAGCCAAATTTGAGGTTTGCAAAGGATTCTGGGTAATAGAACCTAGTCAGAGCCCCACAAGTCACCCCATCTTGGATTCCCCTAGGTCTCTAGTTTTAAAAAATGCACAGGTTTGGTAGGATTCCCTAGGTGCCGGCTGAGCTAGAGGCCAAAATCTACAGGTAGGCACTTTGCAAAAAACAGCTCTGTTTTCTGTGATGCCTCCACGTTGTGTTTTGGGGCATATGCTGTTGCAGGCGCTAGGCCTACCCACACAAATGAGGTACCATTTTTATCGGGAGACTTGGGGGAACGCTGAGTGGAAGGAAATTTGTGGGACCTCTGAGATTCCAGAACTTTCTGTCACCGAAATGTGAGGAAAATGTGTTTTTTTAGCCAAATTTTGAGGTTTGCAAAGGATTCTGGGTAACAGAACCAGGTCAGAACCCCACAAGTCACCCTATCTTGGATTCCCCTAGGTCTCTAGTTTTAAAAAATGCACAGGTTTGGTAGCTTTGCCTAGGTGCCGGCTGAGCTAGAGGCCAAAATCCTCAGGTAGGCACTTTGCAAAAAACACCTTTGTTTTCTTTCAAAAAATGGGATGTGTCCACGTTGTGTTTTGGGGCGTTTCCTGTCGCGGGCGCTAGGCCTACCCACACAAGTGAGGTATCCTTTTTATCGGGAGACTTGGGGGAACGCTGGGTGGAAGAAAATTTGTGCCTCCTCTCAGATTCCAGAACTTTCTGTCACAGAAATGTGAAGAACATGTGTTTTTTTAGCCAAATTTTGAGGTTTGCAAAGGATTCTGGGTAACGGAACCTGGTCAGAGCCCCACAAGTCACCCCATCTTGGATTCCCCTAGGTCTCTAGTTTTTAAAAATGTACAGGTTTGGTAGGTTTCCCTAGGTGCCGGCTGAGCTAGAGGCCAAAATCTACAGTTAGGCACTTTGCAAAAAACACCTCTGTTTTCTTTAGAAAAATGGGATGTGTCCACGTTATGTTTTGGGGCGTTTCCTGTCGCGGGCGCTAGGCCTACCCACACAAGTGAGGTATCATTTTTATCGGGAGACTTGGGGGAACGCTGGGTGGAAGGAAATTTGTGCCTCCTCTCAGATTCCAGAACTTTCTGTCACAGAAATGTGAGGAATATGTGTTTTTTTAGCCAAATTTTGAGGTTTGCAAAGGATTCTGGGTAACAGAACCTGGTCAGAGCCCCAAAAGTCACCCCATCTTGGATTCCCCTAGGTCTCTAGTTTTTAAAAATGCACAGGTTTGGTAGGTTTCCCTATGTGCCGGCTGAGCTAGAGGCCACAATCTACAGGTAGGCACTTTGCAAAAAACAGCTCTGTTTTCTGTCAAAAAAAGGGATGTGGCCACTTTGTGTTCTGGGACATTTCCTGTCGCGAGCGCTAGGACTACCCACACACGTGAGGTATGATTTTTATCGGGAGACTTGGGGGAACGCTGGGTGGAAGAAAATTTGTGCCTCCTCTCAGATTCCAGAACTTTCTGTCACCGAAATGTGAGGAAAATGTGTTTTTTTAGCCAAATTTTGAGGTTTGCAAAGGATTCTGGGTAACAGAACCTGGTCAGAGCCCCACAAGTCACCCCATCTTGGATTCCCCTAGGTCTCTAGTTTTTAAAAATGCACAGGTTTGGTAGGTTTCCCTATGTGCCGGCTGAGCTGGAGGCCACAATCTACAGGTAGGCACATTGCAAAAAACAGCTCTGTTTTCTGTCAAAAAATGGGATGTTGCCACTTTGTGTTTTGGGACATTTCCTGTCGCGGGCAATAGGACTACCCACACACGTGAGGTATGATTTTTATCGGGAGACTTGGGGGAACGCTGGGTGGAAGGAAATTTGTGGCTCCTCTCAGATTCCAGAACTTTCTGTCACCGAAATGTGAGGAAAATTTGTTTTTTTAGCCAAATTTTGAGGTTTGCAAAGGATTCTGGGTAACAGAACCTGGTCAGAACCCCACAAGTCACCCTATCTTGGATTCCCCTAGGTCTCTAGTTTTCAAAAATGCACAGGTTTGGTAGGTTTCCTTGGTGCCGGCTGAGCTAGAGGCCAAAATCTACAGGTAGGCACTTTGCAAAAAACACCTCTGTTTTCTTTAAAAAAATGGGATGTGTCCACGTTATGTTTTGGGGCGTTTCCTGTCACGGGCGCTAGGCCTACCCACACAAGTGATGTATCATTTTTATCGGGAGACTTGGGGGAACGCTGGGTGGAAGGAAATTTGTGCCTCCTCTCAGATTCCAGAACTTTCTGTCACAGAAATTTGAGGAACATGTGTTTTTTTAGCCAAATGTTGAGGTTTGCAAAGGATTCTGGGTAACAGAACCTGGTCAGAGCCCCACAAGTCACCCCATCTTGGATTCCCCTAGGTCTCTAGTTTTCAAAAATGCACAGGTTTGGTAGGTTTCCCTAGGTGACGGCTGAGCTAGAGGCAAAATCTACAGGTAGGCACTTTGCAAAAACCACTCTGTTTTCTGTGATGTGTCCACGTTGTGTTTTGGGTGATATCCTGTCACGAACGCTAGGCCTACCCACACAAATGAGGTACCATTTTTATCGGGAGACTTGGGGGAACGCTGGGTGGAAGGAAATTTGTGGCTCCTCTCAGATTCCAGAACTTTCTGTCACCGAAATGTGAGGAAAATGTGTTTTTTTAGCCACGTTTTGAGGTTTGCAAAGGATTCTGGGTAACAAAACCTGGTCAGAACCCCACACGTCACCCCATCTTGGATTCCCCTAAGTCTCTAGTTTTCAAAAATGCACAGGATTGGTAGGTTTCCCTAGGTGCCGGCTGAGCGAGAGGCCAAAATCTACAGGTAGGGACTTTGCAAAAAACACTTCTGTTTTCTTTCAAAAAATGGGATGTGTCCACGTTGTGTTTTGGGGCATTTCCTGTCGCGGGCGCTAGGCCTACCCACACAAGTGAGGTATCATTTTTATCGGGAGACTTGGGGGAACGCTGAGTGGAAGGAAATTTGTGCCTCCTCTCAGATTACAGAACTTTCTGTCACAGAAATGTGAGGAACATGTGTTTTTTTAGCCAAATTTTGAGGTTTGCAAAGGATACTGGTTAACAGAACCTGGTCAGAGCCCCACAAGTCACCCCATCTTGGGTTCCCCTAGGTCTCTAGTTTTCAAAAATGCACAGGTTTGGTAGGTTTCCCTAGATGCCGGCTGAGCTAGAGGCCAAAATCTACAGGTAGGCACTTTGCAAAAAACAGCTCTTTTTTCTGTGAAGTGTCCACGTTGTGTTTTGGGGCATATCCTGTCGCGGGCGCTAGACCTACCCACACAAGTGAGGTACCATTTTTATCAGGAGACTTGGGGGAACGCTGGGTGGAAGGAAATTTGTGGCTCCCCTCAGATTCCAGAACTTTCTGTCACCGAAATGTGAGGAAAATGTGTTCTTTTAGCCAAATTTTGAGGTTTGCAAAGGATTCTGGGTAACAGAACCGGGTCAGAGCCCCACAAGTCACCCCATCTTGGATTCCCCTAGGTCTCTAGTTTTAAAAAATGCACAGGTTTGGTAGGTTTCCCTAGGTGCTGGCTGAGCTAGAGGCCTAAATCTACAGGTAGGCACTTTGCAAAAAACACCTCTGTTTTCTTTCAAAAAATGGGATGTGTCCACGTTGTGTTTTGGGGCGTTTCCTGTCGCGGGCGCTAGGCCTACCCACACAAGTGAGGTATCATTTTTATCGGGAGAATTGGGGGAACGCTGGGTGGAAGGAAATTTGTGCCTCCTCTCAGATTCCAGAACTTTCTGTCACAGAAATGTGAGGAACAAGTTGTTTTTTTAGCCAAATCTTGAGGTTTGCAAAGGATTCTGGGTAATAGGACCTGGTCAGAACCCGACAAGTCACCCCATCTTGGATTCCCCTAGGTATCTAGTTTTAAAAAATGCACAGGTTTGGTAGGTTTCCCTAGGTGCCGGCTGAGCTAGAGGCCACAATCTACAGGTAGGCACTTTGCAAAAAACAGCTCTGTTTTCTGTAAAAAAATGGGATGTGGCCACTTTGTGTTTTGGGACATTTCCTGTCGCGGGCGCTAGGACTACCCACACATGTGAGGTATGATTTTTATCGGGAGACTTGGGGGAACGCTGGGTGGAAGGAAATTTGTGGCTCCTCTCAGATTCCAGAACTTTCTGCCACCGAAATGTGAGGAAAATTTGTTTTTTTAGCCAAATTTTGAGGTTTGCAAAGGATTCTGGGTAACGGAACCTCGTCAGAGCCCCACAAGTCACCCCATCTTGGATTCCCCTAGGTCTCTAGTTTTTAAAAATGCACAGGTTTGGTAGGTTTCTCTAGGTGCCGGGTGAGCTAGAGGCCAAAATCTACAGGTAGGCACTTTGCAAAAAACACCTCTGTTTTCTTTAAAAAATGGGATGTGTCCACGTCATGTTTTTGGGCGTTTCCTATCGCGGGCACTAGGCCTACCCACACAAGTGAGGTATTATTTTTATCGGGAGAATTGGGGGAACGCTGGGTGGAAGGAAATTTGTGCCTCCTCTCAGATTCCAGAACTTTCTGTCACAGAAATGTGAAGAACATGTGTTTATTTAGCCAAATTTGAGGTTTGCAAAGGATTCTGGGTAATAGAACCTAGTCAGAGCCCCACAAGTCACCCCATCTTGGATTCCCCTAGGTCTCTAGTTTTAAAAAATGCACAGGTTTGGTAGGTTTCCCTAGGTGCCGGCTGAGCTAGAGGCCAAAATCTACAGGTAGGCACTTTGCAAAAAACAGCTCTGTTTTCTGTGATGCCTCCACGTTGTGTTTTGGGGCATATGCTGTTGCAGGCGCTAGGCCTACCCACACAAATGAGGTACCATTTTTATCGGGAGACTTGGGGGAACGCTGAGTGGAAGGAAATTTGTGGGACCTCTGAGATTCCAGAACTTTCTGTCACCGAAATGTGAGGAAAATGTGTTTTTTTAGCCAAATTTTGAGGTTTGCAAAGGATTCTGGGTAACAGAACCAGGTCAGAACCCCACAAGTCACCCTATCTTGGATTCCCCTAGGTCTCTAGTTTTAAAAAATGCACAGGTTTGGTAGCTTTCCCTAGGTGCCGGCTGAGCTAGAGGCCAAAATCCACAGGTAGGCACTTTGCAAAAAACACCTTTGTTTTCTTTCAAAAAATGGGATGTGTCCACGTTGTGTTTTGGGGCGTTTCCTGTCGCGGGCGCTAGGCCTACCCACACAAGTGAGGTATCATTTTTATCGGGAGACTTGGGGGAACGCTGGGTGGAAGAAAATTTGTGCCTCCTCTCAGATTCCAGAACTTTCTGTCACAGAAATGTGAAGAACATGTGTTTTTTTAGCCAAATTTTGAGGTTTGCAAAGGATTCTGGGTAACGGAACCTGGTCAGAGCCCCACAAGTCACCCCATCTTGGATTCCCCTAGGTCTCTAGTTTTTAAAAATGTACAGGTTTGGTAGGTTTCCCTAGGTGCCGGCTGAGCTAGAGGCCAAAATCTACAGTTAGGCACTTTGCAAAAAACACCTCTGTTTTCTTTAGAAAAATGGGATGTGTCCACGTTATGTTTTGGGGCGTTTCCTGTCGCGGGCGCTAGGCCTACCCACACAAGTGAGGTATCATTTTTATCGGGAGACTTGGGGGAACGCTGGGTGGAAGGAAATTTGTGCCTCCTCTCAGATTCCAGAACTTTCTGTCACAGAAATGTGAGGAATATGTGTTTTTTTAGCCAAATTTTGAGGTTTGCAAAGGATTCTGGGTAACAGAACCTGGTCAGAGCCCCAAAAGTCACCCCATCTTGGATTCCCCTAGGTCTCTAGTTTTTAAAAATGCACAGGTTTGGTAGGTTTCCCTATGTGCCGGCTGAGCTAGAGGCCACAATCTACAGGTAGGCACTTTGCAAAAAACAGCTCTGTTTTCTGTCAAAAAAAGGGAAGTGGCCACTTTGTGTTCTGGGACATTTCCTGTCGCGAGCGCTAGGACTACCCACACACGTGAGGTATGATTTTTATCGGGAGACTTGGGGGAACGCTGGGTGGAAGGAAATTTGTGCCTCCTCTCAGATTCCAGAACTTTATGTCACCGAAATGTGAGGAAAATGTGTTTTTTTAGCCAAATTTTGAGGTTTGCAAAGGATTCTGGGTAACAGAACCTGGTCAGAACCCCACAAGTCACCCTATCTTGGATTCCCCTAGGTCTCTAGTTTTCAAAAATGCACAGGTTTGGTAGGTTTCCTTGGTGCCGGCTGAGCTAGAGGCCAAAATCTACAGGTAGGCACTTTGCAAAAAACACCTCTGTTTTCTTTAAAAAAATGGGATGTGTCCACGTTATGTTTTGGGGCGTTTCCTGTCACGGGCGCTAGGCCTACCCACACAAGTGATGTATCATTTTTATCGGGAGACTTGGGGGAACGCTGGGTGGAAGGAAATTTGTGCCTCCTCTCAGATTCCAGAACTTTCTGTCACAGAAATTTGAGGAACATGTGTTTTTTTAGCCAAATGTTGAGGTTTGCAAAGGATTCTGGGTAACAGAACCTGGTCAGAGCCCCACAAGTCACCCCATCTTGGATTCCCCTAGGTCTCTAGTTTTCAAAAATGCACAGGTTTGGTAGGTTTCCCTAGGTGACGGCTGAGCTAGAGGCCAAAATCTACAGGTAGGCACTTTGCAAAAACCACTCTGTTTTCTGTGATGTGTCCACGTTGTGTTTTGGGTGATATCCTGTCACGAACGCTAGGCCTACCCACACAAATGAGGTACCATTTTTATCGGGAGACTTGGGGGAACGCTGGGTGGAAGGAAATTTGTGGCTCCTCTCAGATTCCAGAACTTTCTGTCACCGAAATGTGAGGAAAATGTGTTTTTTTAGCCACGGTTTGAGGTTTGCAAAGGATTCTGGGTAACAAAACCTGGCCAGAACCCCACAAGTCACCCCATCTTGGATTCCCCTAAGTCTCTATTTTTCAAAAATGCACAGGATTGGTAGGTTTCCCTAGGTGCCGGCTGAGCGAGAGGCCAAAATCTACAGGTAGGGACTTTGCAAAAAACACTTCTGTTTTCTTTCAAAAAATGGGATGTGTCCACGTTGTGTTTTGGGGCATTTCCTGTCGCGGGCGCTAGGCCTACCCACACAAGTGAGGTATCATTTTTATCGGGAGACTTGGGGGAACGCTGAGTGGAAGGAAATTTGTGCCTCCTCTCAGATTACAGAACTTTCTGTCACAGAAATGTGAGGAACATGTGTTTTTTTAGCCAAATTTTGAGGTTTGCAAAGGATACTGGTTAACAGAACCTGGTCAGAGCCCCACAAGTCACCCCATCTTGGGTTCCCCTAGGTCTCTAGTTTTCAAAAATGCACAGGTTTGGTAGGTTTCCCTAGATGCCGGCTGAGCTAGAGGCCAAAATCTACAGGTAGGCACTTTGCAAAAAACAGCTCTTTTTTCTTTCAAAAAATGGGATGTGTCCACGTTGTGTTTTGGGGCGTTTCCTGTCGCGGGCACTAGGTCTACCCACACAAGTGAGGTATCATTTTTATCAGGAGACTTGGGGGAACGCTGGGTGGTAGAAACTTTGTGGCTCCTCTCAGATTCCAGAACTTTCTGTCACCGAAATGTGAGGAACATGTGTTTTTTTGGCCAAATTCTGAGGTTTGCAAAGGATTCTGGGTAACAGAACCTGGTCAGAACCCCACAAGTCACCCTATCTTGGATTCCCCTAGGTCTCTAGTTTTCAAAAATGCACAGGTTTGGTAGGTTTCCCTAGGTGCCGGCTGAGCTAGAGGCCAAAATCTACAGGTAGGTACTTTGCAAAAAACACCTTTGTTTTCTTTCAAAAAAAGGGATGTGTCCACGTTGTGTTTTGGGGCGTTTCCTGTCGCGGGCGCTAGGCCTACCCACACAACTGAGGTATCATTTTTATCGGGAGAATTGGGGGAACGCTGGGTGGAAGGAAATTTGTGCCTCCTCTCAGATTCCAGAACTTTCTGTCACAGAAATGTGAGGAACAAGTTGTTTTTTTAGCCAAATCTTGAGGTTTGCAAAGGATTCTGGGTAATAGGACCTGGTCAGAACCCGACAAGTCACCCCATCTTGGATTCCCCTAGGTCTCTAGTTTTCAAAAATGCACAGGTTTGGTAGGTTTCCCTAGGTGCCGGCTGAGCTAGAGGCCAAAATCTACAGGTAGGCACTTTGCAAAAAACAGCTCTGTTTTCTGTGAAGTGTCCACGTTGTGTTTTGGGGCATATCCTGTCTCGGGCGCTAGACCTACCCACACAAGTGAGGTACCATTTTTATCGGGAGACTAGGGGAAACGCTGGGTGGAAGGAATTTTGTTGCTCCCCTCAGATTCCAGAACTTTCTGTCACCGAAATGTGAGGAAAATATGTTTTTTTAGCCAAATTTTGAGGTTTGCAAAGGATTCTGGGTAACAGAACCTGGTCAGAGCCCCACAAGTCACCCCATCTTGAATTCCACCAGGTTTCTAGTTTTTAAAAATGCACAGGTTTGGTAGGTTTCCCTAGGTGCCGGCTGAGCTAGAGGCCACAATCTACAGGTAGTCACTTTGCAAAAAACAGCTCTGTTTTCTGTCAAAAAATGGGATGTGCCCACTTTGTGTTTTGGGACATTTCCTGTAGCGGGCGCTAGGACTACCCACACAAGTGAGGTATCATTTTTATCGGGAGACTTGGGGGAACTCTGAGTGGAAGGAAATTTGTGGCTCCTCTTAGATTCCAGAACTTTCTGTCACCGAAATGTGAGGAAAATGTGTTTTTTTAGCCAAATTTTGAGGTTTGCAAAGGATTCTGGGTAACAGAACCTGGTCAGAACCCCACAAGTCTCCCTATCTTGGATTCCCCTAGGTCTCTAGTTTTCAAAAATGCACAGGTTTGGTAGGTTTCCCTAGGTGCCGGCTGAGCTAGAGGCCACAATCTACAGGTAGGCACTTTGCAAAAAACAGCTCTGTTTTCTGTTAAAAAATGGGATGTTGCCACTTTGTGTTTTGGGACATTTCCTGTCGCGGGCGCTAGGACTACCCACACATGTGAGGTATGATTTTTATCGGGAGACTTGGGGGAACGCTGGGTGGAAGGAAATTTGTGGCTCCTCTCAGATTCCAGAACTTTCTGTCACCGAAATGTGAGGAAAATTTGTTTTTTTAGCCAAATTTTGAGGTTTGCAAAGGATTCTGGGTAACGGAACCTGGTCAGAGCCCCACAAGTCACCCCATCTTGGATTCCCCTAGGTCTCTAGTTTTTAAAAATGCACAGGTTTGGTAGGTTTCTCTAGGTGCCGGCTGAGCTAGAGGCCAAAATCTACAGGTAGGCACTTTGCAAAAAACACCTCTGTTTTCTTTAAAAAAATGGGATGTGTCCACGTCATGTTTTTGGGCGTTTCCTATCGCGGGCACTAGGCCTACCCACACAAGTGAGGTATTATTTTTATCGGGAGAATTGGGGGAACGCTGGGTGGAAGGAAATTTGTGCCTCCTCTCAGATTCCAGAACTTTCTGTCACAGAAATGTGAAGAACATGTGTTTATTTAGCCAAATTTGAGGTTTGCAAAGGATTCTGGGTAATAGAACCTGGTCAGAGCCCCACAAGTCACCCCATCTTGGATTCCCCTAGGTCTCTAGTTTTAAAAAATGCACAGGTTTGGTAGGTTTCCCTAGGTGCCGGCTGAGCTAGAGGCCAAAATCTACAGGTAGGCACTTTGCAAAAAACAGCTCTGTTTTCTGTGATGCCTCCACGTTGTGTTTTGGGGCATATCCTGTCGCGGGCGCTAGGCCTACCCACACAAATGAGGTACCATTTTTATCGGGAGACTTGGGGGAACGCTGAGTGGAAGGAAATTTGTGGGACCTCTGAGATTCCAGAACTTTCTGTCACCGAAATGTGAGGAAAATGTGTTTTTTTAGCCAAATTTTGAGGTTTGCAAAGGATTCTGGGTAACAGAACCAGGTCAGAACCCCACAAGTCACCCTATCTTGGATTCCCCTAGGTCTCTAGTTTAAAAAAATGCACAGGTTTGGTAGCTTTCCCTAGGTGCCGGCTGAGCTAGAGGCCAAAATCCTCAGGTAGGCACTTGGCAAAAAATACCTTTGTTTTCTTTCAAAAAATGGGATGTGTTCACGTTGTGTTTTGGGGCGTTTCCTGTCGCGGGCGCTAGGCCTACCCACACAAGTAAGGTATCATTTTTATCGGGAGACTTGGGGGAATGCTGGGTGGAAGAAAATTTGTGCCTCCTCTCAGATTCCAGAACTTTCTGTCACAGAAATGTGAAGAACATGTGTTTTTTTAGCCAAATTTTGAGGTTTGCAAAGGATTCTGGGTAACGGAACCTGGTCAGAGCCCCACAAGTCACCCCATCTTGGATTCCCCTAGGTCTCTAGTTTTTAAAAATGTACAGGTTTGGTAGGTTTCCCTAGGTGCCGGCTGAGCTAGAGGCCAAAATCTACAGGTAGGCACTTTACAAAAAACACCTCTGTTTTCTTTCAAAAAATGGAATGTGTCCACGTTGTGTTTTGGGGCGTTTCCTGTCGCGGGCGCTAGGCCTACCCACACAAGTGAGGTATCATTTTTATCGGGAGAATTGGGGGAACGCTGGGTGGAAGGAAAATTGTGCCTCCTCTCAGATTCCAGAACTTTCTGTCACAGAAATGTGAGGAACATGTATTTTTGTAGCCAAATTTTGAGGTTTGCAAAGGATTCTGGGTAACAGAACCTGGTCAGAACCCCACAAGTCACCCCATCTTGGATTCCCCTAGGTCTCTAGTTTTCAAAAATGCACAGGTTTGGTAGGTTTCCCTACGTGCCGGCTGAGCTAGAGGCCAAAATCTACAGGTAGGCACTTTGCAAAAAACACCTCTGTTTTCTTTAAAAAAATGGGATGTGTCCACGTTATGTTTTGGGGCGTTTCCTGTCACGGGCGCTAGGCCTACCCACACAAGTGATGTATCATTTTTATCGGGAGACTTGGGGGAACGCTGGGTGGAAGGAAATTTGTGCCTCCTCTCAGATTCCAGAACTTTCTGTCACAGAAATTTGAGGAACATGTGTTTTTTTAGCCAAATGTTGAGGTTTGCAAAGGATTCTGGGTAACAGAACCTGGTCAGAGCCCCACAAGTCACCCCATCTTGGATTCCCCTAGGTCTCTAGTTTTCAAAAATGCACAGGTTTGGTAGGTTTCCCTAGGTGCCGGCTGAGCTAGAGGCCAAAATCTACAGGTAGGCACTTTGCAAAAACCACTCTGTTTTCTGTGATGTGTCCACGTTGTGTTTTGGGTGATATCCTGTCACGAACGCTAGGCCTACCCACACAAATGAGGTACCATTTTTATCGGGAGACTTGGGGGAACGCTGGGTGGAAGGAAATTTGTGGCTCCTCTCAGATTCCAGAACTTTCTGTCACCGAAATGTGAGGAAAATGTGTTTTTTTAGCCACGTTTTGAGGTTTGCAAAGGATTCTGGGTAACAAAACCTAGTCAGAACCCCACAAGTCACCCCATCTTGGATTCCCCTAAGTCTCTAGTTTTCAAAAATGCACAGGATTGGTAGGTTTCCCTAGGTGCCGGCTGAGCGAGAGGCCAAAATCTACAGGTAGGGACTTTGCAAAAAACACTTCTGTTTTCTTTAAAAAAATGGGATGTGTCCACGTTGTGTTTTGGGGCATTTCCTGTCGCGGGCGCTAGGCCTACCCACACAAGTGAGGTATCATTTTTATCGGGAGACTTGGGGGAACGCTGAGTGGAAGGAAATTTGTGCCTCCTCTCAGATTACAGAACTTTCTGTCACAGAAATGTGAGGAACATATGTTTTTTTAGCCAAATTTTCGAGGTTTGCAAAGGATACTGGTTAACAGAACCTGGTCAGAGCCCCACAAGTCACCCAATCTTGGGTTCCCCTAGGTCTCTAGTTTTCAAAAATGCACAGGTTTGGTAGGTTTCCCTAGATGCCGGCTGAGCTAGAGGCCAAAATCTACAGGTAGGCACTTTGCAAAAAACAGCTCTTTTTTCTGTGAAGTGTCCACGTTGTGTTTTGGGGCATATCCTGTCGCGGGCGCTAGACCTACCCACACAAGTGAGGTACCATTTTTATCAGGAGACTTGGGGGAACGCTGGGTGGAAGGAAATTTGTGGCTCCCCTCAGATTCCAGAACTTTCTGTCACCGAAATGTGAGGAAAATGTGATCTTTTAGCCAAATTTTGAGGTTTGCAAAGGATTCTGGGTAACAGAACGGGGTCAGAGCCCCTAAAGTCACCCCATCTTGGATTCCCCTAGGTCTCTAGTTTTAAAAAATGCACAGGTTTGGTAGGTTTCCCTAGGTGCCGGCTGAGCTAGAGGCCAAAATCTACAGGTAGGCACTTTGCAAAAAACACCTCTGTTTTCTTTAAAAAAATGGGATGTGTCCACGTTGTGTTTTGGGGCGTTTCCTGTCGCGGGCACTAGGTCTACCCACACAAGTGAGGTATCATTTTTATCAGTAGACTTGGGGGAACGCTGGGTGTTAGAAACTTTGTGGCTCCTCTCAGATTCCAGAACTTTCTGTCACCGAAATGTGAGGAACATGTGTTTTTTTGGCCAAATTCTGAGGTTTGCAAAGGATTCTGGGTAACAGAACCTGGTCAGAACCCCACAAGTCACCCTATCTTGGATTCCCCTAGGTCTCTAGTTTTCAAAAATGCACAGGTTTGGTAGGTTTCCCTAGGTGCCGGCTGAGCTAGAGGCCAAAATCTACAGGTAGGTACTTTGCAAAAAACACCTTTGTTTTCTTTCAAAAAAAGGGATGTGTCCACGTTGTGTTTTGGGGCGTTTCCTGTCGCGGGCGCTAGGCCTACCCACACAAGTGAGATATCATTTTTATCGGGAGAATTGGGGGAACGCTGGGTGGAAGGAAATTTGTGCCTCCTCTCAGATTCCAGAACTTTCTGTCACAGAAATGTGAGGAACAAGTTTTTTTTTAGCCAAATCTTGAGGTTTGCAAAGGATTCTGGGTAATAGGACTTGGTCAGAACCCGACAAGTCACCCCATCTTGGATTCCCCTAGGTCTCTAGTTTTCAAAAATGCACAGGTTTGGTAGGTTTCCCTAGGTGCCGGCTGAGCTAGAGGCCAAAATCTACAGGTAGGCACTTTGCAAAAAACAGCTCTGTTTTCTGTGAAGTGTCCACGTTGTGTTTTGGGGCATATCCTGTCGCGGGCGCTAGACCTACCCACACAAGTGAGGTACCATTTTTATCGGGAGACTAGGGGAAACGCTGGGTGGAAGGAATTTTGTTGCTCCCCTCAGATTCCAGAACTTTCTGTCACCGAAATGTGAGGAAAATATGTTTTTTTAGCCAAATTTTGAGGTTTGCAAAGGATTCTGGGTAACAGAACCTGGTCAGAGCCCCACAAGTCACCCCATCTTGAATTCCACCAGGTTTCTAGTTTTTAAAAATGCACAGGTTTGGTAGGTTTCCCTAGGTGCCGGCTGAGCTAGAGGCCACAATCTACAGGTAGGCACTTTACAAAAAACAGCTCTGTTTTCTGTCAAAAAATGGGATGTGCCCACTTTGTGTTTTGGGACATTTCCTGTCGCGGGCGCTAGGACTACCCACACAAGTGAGGTATCATTTTTATCGGGAGACTTGGGGGAACTCTGAGTGGAAGGAAATTTGTGGCTCCTCTTAGATTCCAGAACTTTCTGTCACCGAAATGTGAGGAAAATGTGTTTTTTTAGCCAAATTTTGAGGTTTGCAAAGGATTCTGGGTAACAGAACCTGGTCAGAACCCCACAAGTCACCCTATCTTGGATTCCCCTAGGTCTCTAGTTTTCAAAAATGCA
This sequence comes from Pleurodeles waltl, assembly GCF_031143425.1. Taxonomy (NCBI): domain Eukaryota; kingdom Metazoa; phylum Chordata; class Amphibia; order Caudata; family Salamandridae; genus Pleurodeles; species Pleurodeles waltl. The sequence goes on from NC_090444.1 coordinate 1,221,607,287, forward strand.
CAGGTTTGGTAGGTTTCCCTAGGTGCCGGCTGAGCTAGAGGCCAAAATCTACAGGTAGGCACTTTGCAAAAAACAGCACTGTTTTCTGTCAAAAAATGGGATGTGGTCACTTTGTGTTTTGGGACATTTCCTGTCGCAGGCGCTAGGACTACCCACACACGTGAGGTATGATTTTTATCGGGAGACTTGGGGGAACGCTGGGTGGAAGGAAATTTGTGGCTCCTCTCAGATTCCAGAACTTTCTGTCACCGAAATGTGAGGAAAATGTGTTTTTTTAGCCAAATTTTGAGGATTGCAAAGGATTCTGGTTAACAGAACCTGGTCAGAGCCCCACAAGTCACCCCATCTTGGATTCCACTAGGTATCTAGTTTTTAAAAATGCACAGGTTTGGTAGGTTTCCCTAGGTGCCGGCTGAGCTAGAGGCCACAATCTACAGGTAGGCACTTTGCAAAAAACAGCTCTGTTTTCTGTAAAAAAATGGGATGTGGCCACTTTGTGTTTTGGGACATTTCCTGTCGCGGGCGCTAGGACTACCCACACATGTGAGGTATGATTTTTATCGGGAGACTTGGGGGAACGCTGGGTGGAAGGAAATTTGTGGCTCCTCTCAGATTCCAGAACTTTCTGTCACCGAAATGTGAGGAAAATTTGTTTTTTTAGCCAAATTTTGAGGTTTGCAAAGGATTCTGGTTAACGGAACCTGGTCAGAGCCCCACAAGTCACCCCATCTTGGATTCCCCTAGGTCTCTAGTTTTTAAAAATGCACAGGTTTGGTAGGTTTCTCTAGGTGCCGGCTGAGCTAGAGGCCAAAATCTACAGGTAGGCACTTTGCAAAAAACACCTCTGTTTTCTTTAAAAAAATGGGATGTGTCCACGTCATGTTTTTGGGCGTTTCCTATCGCGGGCACTAGGCCTACCCACACAAGTGAGGTATTATTTTTATCGGGAGAATTGGGGGAACGCTGGGTGGAAGGAAATTTGTGCCTCCTCTCAGATTCCAGAACTTTCTGTCACAGAAATGTGAAGAACATGTGTTTATATAGCCAAATTTGAGGTTTGCAAAGGATTCTGGGTAATAGAACCTGGTCAGAAACCCACAAGTCACCCCATCTTGGATTCCCCTAGGTCTCTAGTTTTAAAAAATGCACAGGTTTGGTAGGTTTCCCTAGGTGCCGGCTGAGCTAGAGGCCAAAATCTACAGGTAGGCACTTTGCAAAAAACAGCTCTGTTTTCTGTGATGCCTCCACGTTTGTTTTGGAGCATATCCTGTCGCGGGCGCTAGGCCTACCCACACAAATGAGGTACCATTTTTATCGGGAGACTTGGGGGAACGCTGAGTGGAAGGAAATTTGTGGGACCTCTGAGATTCCAGAACTTTCTGTCACCGAAATGTGAGGAAAATGTGTTTTTTTAGCCAAATTTTGAGGTTTGCAAAGGATTCTGGGTAACAGAACCAGGTCAGAACCCCACAAGTCACCCTATCTTGGATTCCCCTAGGTCTCTAGTTTTAAAAAATGCACAGGTTTGGTAGCTTTCCCTAGGTGCCGGCTGAGCTAGAGGCCAAAATCCTCAGGTAGGCACTTGGCAAAAAATACCTTTGTTTTCTTTCAAAAAATGGGATGTGTCCACGTTGTGTTTTGGGGCGTTTCCTGTCGCGGGCGCTAGGCCTACCCACACAAGTGAGGTATCATTTTTATCGGGAGACTTGGGGGAACGCTGGGTGGAAGAAAATTTGTGCCTCCTCTCAGATTCCAGAACTTTCTGTCACAGAAATGTGAAGAACATGTGTTTTTTTAGCCAAATTTTGAGGTTTGCAAAGGATTCTGGGTAACGGAACCTGGTCAGAGCCCCACAAGTCACCCCATCTTGGATTCCCCTAGGTCTCTAGTTTTAAAAAATGTACAGGTTTGGTAGGTTTCCCTAGGTGCCGGCTGAGCTAGAGGCCAAAATCTACAGGTAGGCACTTTACAAAAAACACCTCTGTTTTCTTTCAAAAAATGGAATGTGTCCACGTTGTGTTTTGGGGCGTTTCCTGTCGCGGGCGCTAGGCCTACCCACACAAGTGAGGTATCATTTTTATCGGGAGAATTGGGGGAACGCTGGGTGGAAGGAAAGTTGTGCCTCCTCTCAGATTCCAGAACTTTCTGTCACAGAAATGTGAGGAACATGTATTTTTGTAGCCAAATTTTGAGGTTTGCAAAGGATTCTGGGTAACAGAACCTGGTCAGAGCCCCACAAGTCACCCCATCTTGGATTCCCCTAGGTCTCTAGTTTTCAAAAATGCACAGGTTTGGTAGGTTTCCCTAGGTGCCGGCTGAGCTAGAGGCCAAAATCTACAGGTAGGCACTTTGCAAAAACCACTCTGTTTTCTGTGATGTGTCCACGTTGTGTTTTGGGTGATATCCTGTCACGAACGCTAGGCTTACCCACACAAATGAGGTACCATTTTTATCGGGAGACTAGGGGGAACGCTGGGTGGAAGGAAATTTGTGGCTCCTCTCAGATTCCAGAACTTTCTGTCACCGAAATGTGAGGAAAATGTGTTTTTTTAGCCACGTTTTGAGGTTTGCAAAGGATTCTGGGTAACAAAACCTGGTCAGAACCCCACAAGTCACCCCATCTTGGATTCCCCTAAGTCTCTAGTTTTCAAAAATGCACAGGATTGGTAGGTTTCCCTAGGTGCCGGCTGAGCGAGAGGCCAAAATCTACAGGTAGGGACTTTGCAAAAAACACTTCTGTTTTCTTTCAAAAAATGGGATGTGTCCACGTTGTGTTTTGGGGCATGTCCTGTCGCGGGCGCTAGGCCTACCCACACAAGTGAGGTATCATTTTTATCGGGAGACTTGGGGGAACGCTGAGTGGAAGGAAATTTGTGCCTCCTCTCAGATTACAGAACTTTCTGTCACAGAAATGTGAGGAACATGTGTTTTTTTAGCCAAATTTTGAGGTTTGCAAAGGATACTGGTTAACAGAACCTGGTCAGAACCCCACAAGTCACCCCATCTTCGGTTCCCCTAGGTCTCTAGTTTTCAAAAATGCACAGGTTTGGTAGGTTTCCCTAGATGCCGGCTGAGCTAGAGGCCAAAATCTACAGGTAGGCACTTTGCAAAAAACAGCTCTTTTTTCTGTGAAGTGTCCACGTTGTGTTTTGGGGCATATCCTGTCGCGGGCGCTAGACCTACCCACACAAGTGAGGTACCATTTTTATCAGGAGACTTGGGGGAACGCTGGGTGGAAGGAAATTTGTGGCTCCCCTCAGATTCCAGAACTTTCTGTCACCGAAATGTGAGGAAAATGTGTTCTTTTAGCCAAATTTTGAGGTTTGCAAAGGATTCTGGGTAACAGAACGGGGTCAGAGCCCCACAAGTCACCCCATCTTGGATTCCCCTAGGTCTCTAGTTTTAAAAAATGCACAGGTTTGGTAGGTTTCCCTAGGTGCCGGCTGAGCTAGAGGCCAAAATCTACAGGTAGGCACTTTGCAAAAAACACCTCTGTTTTCTTTAAAAAAATGGGATGTGTCCACGTTGTGTTTTGGGGCGTTTCCTGTCGCGGGCACTAGGTCTACCCACACAAGTGAGGTATCATTTTTATCAGTAGACTTGGGGGAATGCTGGGTGGTAGAAACTTTGTGGCTCCTCTCAGATTCCAGAACTTTCTGTCACCGAAATGTGAGGAACATGTGTTTTTTTGGCCAAATTCTGAGGTTTGCAAAGGATTCTGGGTAACAGAACCTGGTCAGAACCCCACAAGTCACCCTATCTTGGATTCCCCTAGGTCTCTAGTTTTCAAAAATGCACAGGTTTGGTAGGTTTCCCTAGGTGCCGGCTGAGCTAGAGGCCAAAATCTACAGGTAGGTACTTTGCAAAAAACACCTTTGTTTTCTTTCAAAAAAAGGGATGTGTCCACGTTGTGTTTTGGGGCGTTTCCTGTCGCGGGCGCTAGGCCTACCCACACAAGTGAGGTATCATTTTTATCGGGAGAATTGGGGGAACGCTGGGTGGAAGGAAATTTGTGCCTCCTCTCAGATTCCAGAACTTTCTGTCACAGAAATGTGAGGAACAAGTTTTTTTTTAGCCAAATCTTGAGGTTTGCAAAGGATTCTGGGTAATAGGACTTGGTCAGAACCCGACAAGTCACCCCATCTTGGATTCCCCTAGGTCTCTAGTTTTCAAAAATGCACAGGTTTGGTAGGTTTCCCTAGGTGCCGGCTGAGCTAGAGGCCAAAATCTACAGGTAGGCACTTTGCAAAAAACAGCTCTGTTTTCTGTGAAGTGTCCACGTTGTGTTTTGGGGCATATCCTGTCGCGGGCGCTAGACCTACCCACACAAGTGAGGTACCATTTTTATCGGGAGACTAGGGGAAACGCTGGGTGGAAGGAATTTTGTTGCTCCCCTCAGATTCCAGAACTTTCTGTCACCGAAATGTGAGGAAAATATGTTTTTTTAGCCAAATTTTGAGGTTTCCAAAGGATTCTGGGTAACAGAACCTGGTCAGAGCCCCACAAGTCACCCCATCTTGAATTCCACCAGGTTTCTAGTTTTTAAAAATGCACAGGTTTGGTAGGTTTCCCTAGGTGCCGGCTGAGCTAGAGGCCACAATCTACAGGTAGGCACTTTGCAAAAAACAGCTCTGTTTTCTGTCAAAAAATGGGATGTGCCCACTTTGTGTTTTGGGACATTTCCTGTTGCGGGCGCTAGGACTACCCACACAAGTGAGGTATCATTTTTATCGGGAGACTTGGGGGAACTCTGAGTGGAAGGAAATTTGTGGCTCCTCTTAGATTCCAGAACTTTCTGTCACCGAAATGTGAGGAAAATGTGTTTTTTTAGCCAAATTTTGAGGTTTGCAAAGGATTCTGGGTAACAGAACCTGGTCAGAACCCCACAAGTCACCCTATCTTGGATTCCCCTAGGTCTCTAGTTTTCAAAAATGCACAGGTTTGGTAGGTTTCCCTAGGTGCCGGCTGAGCTAGAGGCCAAAATCTACAGGTAGGCACTTTGCAAAAAACAGCACTGTTTTCTGTCAAAAAATGGGATGTGGCCACTTTGTGTTTTGGGACATTTCCTGTCGCGGGCGCTAGGACTACCCACACACGTGAGGTATGATTTTTATCGGGAGACTTGGGGGAACGCTGGGTGGAAGGAAATTTGTGGCTCCTCTCAGATTCCAGAACTTTCTGTCACCGAAATGTGAGGAAAATGTGTTTTTTTAGCCAAATTTTGAGGTTTGCAAAGGATTCTCGTTAAGAGAACCTGGTCAGAGCCCCACAAGTCACCCCATCTTGGATTCCACTAGGTATCTAGTTTTTAAAAATGCACAGGTTTGGTAGGTTTCCCTAGGTGCCGGCTGAGCTAGAGGCCACAATTTACAGGTAGGCACTTTGCAAAAAACAGCTCTGTTTTCTGTAAAAAAATGGGATGTGTCCACGTTGTGTTTTGGGGCGTTTCCTGTCGCGGGCGCTAGGCCTACCCACACAAGTGAGGTATCATTTTTATCGGGAGAATTGGGGGAACGCTGGGTGGAAGGAAAATTGTGCCTCCTCTCAGATTCCAGAACTTTCTGTCACAGAAATGTGAGGAACATGTATTTTTGTAGCCAAATTTTTAGGTTTGCAAAGGATTCTGGGTAACAGAACCTGGTCAGAACCCCACAAGTCACCCCATCTTGGATTCCCCTAGGTCTCTAGTTTTCAAAAATGCACAGGTTTGGTAGGTTTCCCTAGGTGCCGGCTGAGCTAGAGGCCAAAATCTACAGGTAGGCACTTTGCAAAAAACACCTTTGTTTTCTTTCAAAAAATGGGATGTGTCCACGGTGTATTTTGGGGCGTTTCCTGTCGCGGGCGCTAGGCCTACCCACACAAGTGAGGTATCATTTTTATCGGGAGACTTGGGGGAACGCTGGGTGGAAGGAAATTTGTTCCTCCTCTCAGATTCCAGAACTTTCTGTCACAGAAATGTGAGGAACATGTATTTTTTTAGCCAAATTTTGAGGTTTGCAAAGGATTCTGGGTAACAGAACCTGGTCAGAACCCCACAAGTCACCCCATCTTGGATTCCCCTAGGTCTCTAGTTTTCAAAAATGCACAGGTTTGGTAGGTTTCCCTAGGTGCCGGCTGAGCTAGAGGCCACAATCTACAGGTAGGCACTTTGAAAAAAACAGCTCTGTTTTCTGTCAAAAAATGGGATGTGCCCACTTTGTGTTTTGGGACATTTCCTGTCGCTGGAGCTAGGACTACCCACACAAGTGAGGTATCATTTTTATCGGGAGACTTGGGGGAACGCTGAGTGGAAGGAAATTTGTGGCTCCTCTCAGATTCCAGAAATTTCTGTCACCGAAATGTGAGGAAAATGTGTTTTTTTAGCCAAATTTTGAGGTTTGCAAAGGATTCTGGGTAACAGAACCTGGTCAGAACCCCACAAGTCACCCTATCTTGGATTCCCCTAGGTCTCTAGTTTTCAAAAATGCACAGGTTTGGTAGGTTTCCCTAGGTGCCGGCTGAGCTAGAGGCCAAAATCTACAGGTAGGCACTTTGCAAAAAACACCTCTGTTTTCTTTAAAAAAATGGGATGTGTCCACGTTATGTTTTGGGGCGTTTCCTGTCACGGGCGCTAGGCCTACCCACACAAGTGATGTATCATTTTTATCGGGAGACTTGGGGGAACGCTGGGTGGAAGGAAATTTGTGCCTCCTCTCAGATTCCAGAACTTTCTGTCACAGAAATGTGAGGAACATGTGTTTTTTTAGCCAAATGTTGAGGTTTGCAAAGGATTCTGGGTAACAGAACCTGGTCAGAACCCCACAAGTCACTCCATCTTGGATTCCCCTAGGTCTCTAGTTTTGAAAAATGCACAGGTTTGGTAGGTTTCCCTCGGTGCCGGCTGAGCTAGAGGCCAAAATCTACAGGTAGGCACTTTGCAAAAACCACTCTGTTTTCTGTGATGTGTCCACGTTGTGTTTTGGGTGATATCCTGTCGCGGACGCTAGGCCTACCCACACAAGTGAGGTACCATTTTTATCAGGAGACTTGGGGGAACGCTGGGTGGAAGGAAATTTGTGGCTCCCCTCAGATTCCAGAACTTTCTGTCACCGAAATGTGAGGAAAATGTGTTCTTTTAGCCAAATTTTGAGGTTTGCAAAGGATTCTGGGTAACAGAACCGGGTCAGAGCCCCACAAGTCACCCCATCTTGGATTCCCCTAGGTCTCTAGTTTTCAAAAATGCACAGGTTTGGTAGGTTTCCCTAGGTGCCGGCTGAGCTAGAGGCCACAATCTACAGGTAGGCACTTTGAAAAAAACAGCTCTGTTTTCTGTCAAAAAATGGGATGTGCCCATTTTGTGTTTTGGGACATTTCCTGTCGCTGGAGCTAGGACTACCCACACAAGTGAGGTATCATTTTTATCGGGAGACTTGGGGGAACGCTGAGTGGAAGGAAATTTGTGGCTCCTCTCAGATTCCAGAACTTTCTGTCACCGAAATGTGAGGAAAATGTGTTTTTTTAGCCAAATTTTGAGGTTTGCAAAGGATTCTGGGTAACAGAACCTGGTCAGAACCCCACAAGTCACCCTATCTTGGATTCCCCTAGGTCTCTAGTTTTCAAAAATGCACAGGTTTGGTAGGTTTCCCTAGGTGCCGGCTGAGCTAGAGGCCAAAATCTACAGGTAGGCACTTTGCAAAAAACACCTCTGTTTTCTTTAAAAAAATGGGATGTGTCCACGTTATGTTTTGGGGCGTTTCCTGTCACGGGCGCTAGGCCTACCCACACAAGTGATGTATCATTTTTATCGGGAGACTTGGGGGAACGCTGGGTGGAAGGAAATTTGTGCCTCCTCTCAGATTCCAGAACTTTCTGTCACAGAAATGTGAGGAACATGTGTTTTTTTAGCCAAATGTTGAGGTTTGCAAAGGATTCTGGGTAACAGAACCTGGTCAGAACCCCACAAGTCACCCCATCTTGGATTCCCCTAGGTCTCTAGTTTTCAAAAATGCACAGGTTTGGTAGGTTTCCCTCGGTGCCGGCTGAGCTAGAGGCCAAAATCTACAGGTAGGCACTTTGCAAAAACCACTCTGTTTTCTGTGATGTGTCCACGTTGTGTTTTGGGTGATATCCTGTCGCGGACGCTAGGCCTACCCACACAAGTGAGGTACCATTTTTATCAGGAGACTTGGGGGAACGCTGGGTGGAAGGAAATTTGTGGCTCCCCTCAGATTCCAGAACTTTCTGTCACCGAAATGTGAGGAAAATGTGTTCTTTTAGCCAAATTTTGAGGTTTGCAAAGGATTCTGGGTAACAGAACCGGGTCAGAGCCCCACAAGTCACCCCATCTTGGATTCCCCTAGGTCTCTAGTTTTAAAAAATGCACAGGTTTGGTAGGTTTCCCTAGGTGCCGGCTGAGCTAGAGGCCAAAATCTACAGGTAGGCACTTTGCAAAAAACACCTCTGTTTTCTTTAAAAAAATGGGATGTGTCCACGTTGTGTTTTGGGGCGTTTCCTGTCGCGGGCACTAGGTCTACCCACACAAGTGAGGTATCATTTTTATCAGGAGACTTGGAGGAACGCTGGGTGGTAGAAACTTTGTGGCTCCTCTCAGATTCCAGAACTTTCTGTCACCGAAATGTGAGGAACATGTGTTTTTTTGGCCAAATTCTGAGGTTTGCAAAGGATTCTGGGTAACAGAACCTGGTCAGAACCCCACAAGTCACCCCATCTTGGATTCCCCTAGGTCTCTAGTTTTCAAAAATGCACAGGTTTGGTAGGTTTCCCTAGGTGCCGGCTGAGCTAGAGGCCACAATCTACAGGTAGGCACTTTGAAAAAAACAGCTCTGTTTTCTGTCAAAAAATGGGATGTGCCCACTTTGTGTTTTGGGACATTTCCTGTCGCTGGAGCTAGGACTACCCACACAAGTGAGGTATCATTTTTATCGGGAGACTTGGGGGAACGCTGAGTGGAAGGAAATTTGTGGCTCCTCTCAGATTCCAGAAATTTCTGTCACCGAAATGTGAGGAAAATGTGTTTTTTTAGCCAAATTTTGAGGTTTGCAAAGGATTCTGGGTAACAGAACCTGGTCAGAACCCCACAAGTCACCCTATCTTGGATTCCCCTAGGTCTCTAGTTTTCAAAAATGCACAGGTTTGGTAGGTTTCCCTAGGTGCCGGCTGAGCTAGAGGCCAAAATCTACAGGTAGGCACTTTGCAAAAAACACCTCTGTTTTCTTTAAAAAAATGGGATGTGTCCACGTTGTGTTTTGGGGCGTTTCCTGTCGCGGGCACTAGGTCTACCCACACAAGTGAGGTATCATTTTTATCAGGAGACTTGGGGGAACGCTGGGTGGTAGAAACTTTGTGGCTCCTCTCAGATTCCAGAACTTTCTGTCACCGAAATGTGAGGAACATGTGTTTTTTTGGCCAAATTCTGAGGTTTGCAAAGGATTCTGGGTAACAGAACCTGGTCAGAACCCCACAAGTCACCCCATCTTGGATTCCCCTAGGTCTCTAGTTTTCTAAAATGCACAGGTTTGGTAGGTTTCCCTAGGTGCCGGCTGAGCTAGAGGCCACAATCTACAGGTAGGCACTTTGAAAAAAACAGCTCTGTTTTCTGTCAAAAAATGGGATGTGCCCACTTTGTGTTTTGGGACATTTCCTGTCGCTGGAGCTAGGACTACCCACACAAGTGAGGTATCATTTTTATCGGGAGACTTGGGGGAACGCTGAGTGGAAGGAAATTTGTGGCTCCTCTCAGATTCCAGAAATTTCTGTCACCGAAATGTGAGGAAAATGTGTTTTTTTAGCCAAATTTTGAGGTTTGCAAAGGATTCTGGGTAACAGAACCTGGTCAGAACCCCACAAGTCACCCTATCTTGGATTCCCCTAGGTCTCTAGTTTTCAAAAATGCACAGGTTTGGTAGGTTTCCCTAGGTACCGGCTGAGCTAGAGGCCAAAATCTACAGGTAGGCACTTTGCAAAAAACACCTCTGTTTTCTTTAAAAAAATGGGATGTGTCCACGTTATGTTTTGGGGCGTTTCCTGTCACGGGCGCTAGGCCTACCCACACAAGTGATGTATCATTTTTATCGGGAGACTTGGGGGAACGCTGGGTGGAAGGAAATTTGTGCCTCCTCTCAGATTCCAGAACTTTCTGTCACAGAAATGTGAGGAACATGTGTTTTTTTAGCCAAATGTTGAGGTTTGCAAAGGATTCTGGGTAACAGAACCTGGTCAGAACCCCACAAGTCACCCCATCTTGGATTCCCCTAGGTCTCTAGTTTTGAAAAATGCACAGGTTTGGTAGGTTTCCCTCGGTGCCGGCTGAGCTAGAGGCCAAAATCTACAGGTAGGCACTTTGCAAAAACCACTCTGTTTTCTGTGATGTGTCCACGTTGTGTTTTGGGTGATATCCTGTCGCGGACGCTAGGCCTACCCACACAAGTGAGGTACCATTTTTATCAGGAGACTTGGGGGAACGCTGGGTGGAAGGAAATTTGTGGCTCCCCTCAGATTCCAGAACTTTCTGTCACCGAAATGTGAGGAAAATGTGTTCTTTTAGCCAAATTTTGAGGTTTGCAAAGGATTCTGGGTAACAGAACCGGGTCAGAGCCCCACAAGTCACCCCATCTTGGATTCCCCTAGGTCTCTAGTTTTCAAAAATGCACAGGTTTGGTAGGTTTCCCTAGGTGCCGGCTGAGCTAGAGGCCACAATCTACAGGTAGGCACTTTGAAAAAAACAGCTCTGTTTTCTGTCAAAAAATGGGATGTGCCCACTTTGTGTTTTGGGACATTTCCTGTCGCTGGAGCTAGGACTACCCACACAAGTGAGGTATCATTTTTATCGGGAGACTTGGGGGAACGCTGAGTGGAAGGAAATTTGTGGCTCCTCTCAGATTCCAGAACTTTCTGTCACCGAAATGTGAGGAAAATGTGTTTTTTTAGCCAAATTTTGAGGTTTGCAAAGGATTCTGGGTAACAGAACCTGGTCAGAACCCCACAAGTCACCCTATCTTGGATTCCCCTAGGTCTCTAGTTTTCAAAAATGCACAGGTTTGGTAGGTTTCCCTAGGTGCCGGCTGAGCTAGAGGCCAAAATCTACAGGTAGGCACTTTGCAAAAAACACCTCTGTTTTCTTTAAAAAAATGGGATGTGTCCACGTTATGTTTTGGGGCGTTTCCTGTCACGGGCGCTAGGCCTACCCACACAAGTGATGTATCATTTTTATCGGGAGACTTGGGGGAACGCTGGGTGGAAGGAAATTTGTGCCTCCTCTCAGATTCCAGAACTTTCTGTCACAGAAATGTGAGGAACATGTGTTTTTTTAGCCAAATGTTGAGGTTTGCAAAGGATTCTGGGTAACAGAACCTGGTCAGAACCCCACAAGTCACCCCATCTTGGATTCCCCTAGGTCTCTAGTTTTCAAAAATGCACAGGTTTGGTAGGTTTCCCTCGGTGCCGGCTGAGCTAGAGGCCAAAATCTACAGGTAGGCACTTTGCAAAAACCACTCTGTTTTCTGTGATGTGTCCACGTTGTGTTTTGGGTGATATCCTGTCGCGGACGCTAGGCCTACCCACACAAGTGAGGTACCATTTTTATCAGGAGACTTGGGGGAACGCTGGGTGGAAGGAAATTTGTGGCTCCCCTCAGATTCCAGAACTTTCTGTCACCGAAATGTGAGGAAAATGTGTTCTTTTAGCCAAATTTTGAGGTTTGCAAAGGATTCTGGGTAACAGAACCGGGTCAGAGCCCCACAAGTCACCCCATCTTGGATTCCCCTAGGTCTCTAGTTTTAAAAAATGCACAGGTTTGGTAGGTTTCCCTAGGTGCCGGCTGAGCTAGAGGCCAAAATCTACAGGTAGGCACTTTGCAAAAAACACCTCTGTTTTCTTTCAAAAAATGGGATGTGTCCACGTTGTGTTTTGGGGCGTTTCCTGTCGCGGGCACTAGGTCTACCCACACAAGTGAGGTATCATTTTTATCAGGAGACTTGGGGGAACGCTGGGTGGTAGAAACTTTGTGGCTCCTCTCAGATTCCAGAACTTTCTGTCACCGAAATGTGAGGAACATGTGTTTTTTTGGCCAAATTCTGAGGTTTGCAAAGGATTCTGGGTAACAGAACCTGGTCAGAACCCCACAAGTCACCCTATCTTGGATTCCCCTAGGTCTCTAGTTTTCAAAAATGCACAGGTTTGGTAGGTTTCCCTAGGTGCCGGCTGAGCTAGAGGCCAAAATCTACAGGTAGGTACTTTGCAAAAAACACCTTTGTTTTCTTTCAAAAAAAGGGATGTGTCCACGTTGTGTTTTGGGGCGTTTCCTGTCGCGTGCGCTAGGCCTACCCACACAAGTGAGGTATCATTTTTATCGGGAGAATTGGGGGAACGCTTGGTGGAAGGAAATTTGTGCCTCCTCTCAGATTCCAGAACTTTCTGTCACAGAAATGTGAGGAACATGTATTTTTGTATCCAAATTTTGAGGTTTGCAAAGGATTCTGGGTAACAGAACCTGGTCAGAACCCCACAAGTCACCCCATCTTGGATTCCCCTAGGTCTCTAGTTTTCAAAAATGCACAGGTTTGGTAGGTTTCCCTAGGTGCCGGCTGAGCTAGAGGCCAAAATCTACAGGTAGGCACTTTGCAAAAAACAGCTCTGTTTTCTGTGAAGTGTCCACGTTGTGTTTTGGGGCATATCCTGTCGCGGGCGCTAGACCTACCCACACAAGTGAGGTACCATTTTTATCGGGAGACTAGGGGAAACGCTGGGTGGAAGGAATTTTGTTGCTCCCCTCAGATTCCAGAACTTTCTGTCACAGAAATGTGAGGAAAATATGTTTTTTTAGCCAAATTTTGAGGTTTGCACAGGATTCTGGGTAACAGAACCTGGTCAGAGCCCCACAAGTCACCCCATCTTGAATTCCACCAGGTTTCTAGTTTTTAAAAATGCACAGGTTTGGTAGGTTTCCCTAGGTGCCGGCTGAGCTAGAGGCCACAATCTACAGGTAGGCACTTTGCAAAAAACAGCTCTGTTTTCTGTCAAAAAATGGGATGTGGCCACTTTGTGTTTTGGGACATTTCCTGTCGCGGGCGCTAGGACTACCCACACAAGTGAGGTATCATTTTTATCGGGAGACTTGGGGGAACTCTGAGTGGAAGGAAATTTGTGGCTCCTCTTAGATTCCAGAACTTTCTGTCACCGAAATGTGAGGAACATGTGTTTTTTTAGCCAAATTTTGAGGTTTGCAAAGGATTCTGGGTAACAGAACCTGGTCAGAACCCCACAAGTCACCCTATCTTGGATTCCCCTAGGTCTCTAGTTTTAAAAAATGCACAGGTTTGGTAGGTTTCCCTAGGTGCCGGCTTAGCTAGAGGCCACAATCTACAGGTAGGCACTTTGCAAAAAACAGCTCTGTTTTCTGTCAAAAAATGGGATGTGGCCACTTTGTGTTATGGGACATTTCCTGTCGCGGGCGCTAGGACTACCCACACACGTGAGGTATGATTTTTATCGGGAGACTTGGGGGAACGCTGGGTGGAAGGAAATTTGTTCCTCCTCTCAGATTCCAGAACTTTCTGTCACAGAAATGTGAGGAACATGTATTTTTTTAGCCAAATTTTGAGGTTTGCAAAGGATTCTGGGTAACAGAACCTGGTCAGAACCCCACAAGTCACCCCATCTTGGATTCCCCTAGGTCTCTAGTTTTCAAAAATGCACAGGTTTGGTAGGTTTCCCTAGGTGCCGGCTGAGCTAGAGGCCACAATCTACAGGTAGGCACTTTGAAAAAAACAGCTCTGTTTTCTGTCAAAAAATGGGATGTGCCCACTTTGAGTTTTGGGACATTTCCTGTCGCTGGAGCTAGGACTACCCACACAAGTGAGGTATCATTTTTATCGGGAGACTTGGGGGAACGCTGAGTGGAAGGAAATTTGTGGCTCCTCTCAGATTCCAGAACTTTCTGTCACCGAAATGTGAGGAAAATGTGTTTTTTTAGCCAAATTTTGAGGTTTGCAAAGGATTCTGGGTAACAGAACCTGGTCAGAACCCCACAAGTCACCCTATCTTGGATTCCCCTAGGTCTCTAGTTTTCAAAAATGCACAGGTTTGGTAGGTTTCCCTAGGTGCCGGCTGAGCTAGAGGCCAAAATCTACAGGTAGGCACTTTGCAAAAAACACCTCTGTTTTCTTTAAAAAAATGGGATGTGTCCACGTTATGTTTTGGGGCGTTTCCTGTCACGGGCGCTAGGCCTACCCACACAAGTGATGTATCATTTTTATCGGGAGACTTGGGGGAACGCTGGGTGGAAGGAAATTTGTGCCTCCTCTCAGATTCCAGAACTTTCTGTAACAGAAATGTGAGGAACATGTGTTTTTTTAGCCAAATGTTGAGGTTTGCAAAGGATTCTGGGTAACAGAACCTGGTCAGAACCCCACAAGTCACCCCATCTTGGATTCCCCTAGGTCTCTAGTTTTCAAAAATGCACAGGTTTGGTAGGTTTCCCTCGGTGCCGGCTGAGCTAGAGGCCAAAATCTACAGGTAGGCACTTTGCAAAAACCACTCTGTTTTCTGTGATGTGTCCACGTTGTGTTTTGGGTGATATCCTGTCGCGGACGCTAGGCCTACCCACACAAGTGAGGTACCATTTTTATCAGGAGACTTGGGGGAACGCTGGGTGGAAGGAAATTTGTGGCTCCCCTCAGATTCCAGAACTTTCTGTCACCGAAATGTGAGGAAAATGTGTTCTTTTAGCCAAATTTTGAGGTTTGCAAAGGATTCTGGGTAACAGAACCGGGTCAGAGCCCCACAAGTCACCCCATCTTGGATTCCCCTAGGTCTCTAGTTTTAAAAAATGCACAGGTTTGGTAGGTTTCCCTAGGTGCCGGCTGAGCTAGAGGCCAAAATCTACAGGTAGGCACTTTGCAAAAAACACCTTTGTTTTCTTTCAAAAAATGGGATGTGTCCACGTTGTGTTTTGGGGCGTTTCCTGTCGCGGGCACTAGGTCTACCCACACAAGTGAGGTATCATTTTTATCAGGAGACTTGGGGGAACGCTGGGTGGTAGAAACTTTGTGGCTCCTCTCAGATTCCAGAACTTTCTGTCACCGAAATGTGAGGAACATGTGTTTTTTTGGCCAAATTCTGAGGTTTGCAAAGGATTCTGGGTAACAGAACCTGGTCAGAACCCCACAAGTCACCCTATCTTGGATTCCCCTAGGTCTCTAGTTTTTAAAAATGCACAGGTTTGGTAGGTTTCCCTAGGTGCCGGCTGAGCTAGAGGCCAAAATCTACAGGTAGGTACTTTGCAAAAAACACCTTTGTTTTCTTTAAAAAAAAGGGATGTGTCCACGTTGTGTTTTGGGGCGTTTCCTGTCGCGTGCGCTAGGCCTACCCACACAAGTGAGGTATCATTTTTATCGGGAGAATTGGGGGAACGCTGGGTGGAAGGAAATTTGTGCCTCCTCTCAGATTCCAGAACTTTCTGTCACAGAAATGTGAGGAACATTTATTTTTGTATCCAAATTTTGAGGTTTGCAAAGGATTCTGGGTAACAGAACCTGGTCAGAACCCCACAAGTCACCCCATTTTGGATTCCCCTAGGTCTCTATTTTTCAAAAATGCACAGGTTTGGTAGGTTTCCCTAGGTGCCGGCTGAGCTAGAGGCCAAAATCTACAGGTAGGCACTTTGCAAAAAACAGCTCTGTTTTCTGTGAAGTGTCCACGTTGTGTTTTGGGGCATATCCTGTCGCGGGCGCTAGACCTACCCACACAAGTGAGGTACCATTTTTATCGGGAGACTAGGGGAAACGCTGGGTGGAAGGAATTTTGTTGCTCCCCTCAGATTCCAGAACTTTCTGTCACAGAAATGTGAGGAAAATATGTTTTTTTAGCCAAATTTTGAGGTTTGCACAGGATTCTGGGTAACAGAACCTGGTCAGAGCCCCACAAGTCACCCCATCTTGAATTCCACCAGGTTTCTAGTTTTTAAAAATGCACAGGTTTGGTAGGTTTCCCTAGGTGCCGGCTGAGCTAGAGGCCACAATCTACAGGTAGGCACTTTGCAAAAAACAGCTCTGTTTTCTGTCAAAAAATGGGATGTGGCCACTTTGTGTTATGGGACATTTCCTGTCGCGGGCGCTAGGACTACCCACACACGTGAGGTATGATTTTTATCGGGAGACTTGGGGGAACGCTGGGTGGAAGGAAATTTGTGGCTCCTCTCAGATTCCAGAACTTTCTGTCACCGAAATGTGAGGAAAATGTGTTTTTTTAGCCAAATTTTGAGGTTTGCAAAGGATTCTGGTTAACAGAACCTGGTCAGAGCCCCACAAGTCACCCCATCTTGGATTCCACTAGGTATCTAGTTTTTAAAAATGCACAGGTTTGGTAGGTTTCCCTAGGTGCCGGCTGAGCTAGAGGCCACAATCTACAGGTAGGCACTTTGCAAAAAACAGCTCTGTTTTCTGTCAAAAAATGGGATGTGGCCACTTTGTGTTTTGGGACATTTCCTGTCGCGGGCGCTAGGCCTACCCACACAAGTGAGGTATCATTTTTATCGGGAGACTTGGGGGAACGCTGGGTGGAAGAAAATTTGTGCCTCCTCTCAGATTCCAGAACTTTCTGTCACAGAAATGTGAAGAACATGTGTTTTTTTAGCCAAATTTTGAGGTTTGCAAAGGATTCTGGGTAACAGAACCTGGTCAGAGCCCCACAAGTCACCCCATCTTGGATTCCACTAGGTATCTAGTTTTTAAAAATGCACAGGTTTGGTAGGTTTCCCTAGGTGCCGGTTGAGCTAGAGGCCACAATCTACAGGTAGGCACTTTGCAAAAAACAGCTCTGTTTTCTGTAAAAAAATGGGATGTGGCCACTTTGTGTTTTGGGACATTTCCTGTCGCGGGCGCTAGGACTACCCACACATGTGAGGTATGATTTTTATCGGGAGACTTGGGGGAACGCTGGGTGGAAGGAAATTTGTGGCTCCTCTCAGATTCCAGAACTTTCTGTCACCGAAATGTGAGGAAAATTTGTTTTTTTAGCCAAATTTTGAGGTTTGCAAAGGATTCTGGGTAACGGAACCTGGTCAGAGCCCCACAAGTCACCCCATCTTGGATTCCCCTAGGTCTCTAGTTTTTAAAAATGCACAGGTTTGGTAGGTTTCTCTAGGTGCCGGCTGAGCTAGAGGCCAAAATCTACAGGTAGGCACTTTGCAAAAAACACCTCTGTTTTCTTTAAAAAAATGGGATGTGTCCACGTCATGTTTTTGGGCGTTTCCTATCGCGGGCACTAGGCCTACCCACACAAGTGAGGTATTATTTTTATCGGGAGAATTGGGGGAACGCTGGGTGGAAGGAAATTTGTGCCTCCTCTCAGATTCCAGAACTTTCTGTCACAGAAATGTGAAGAACATGTGTTTATTTAGCCAAATTTGAGGTTTGCAAAGGATTCTGGGTAATAGAACCTGGTCAGAGCCCCACAAGTCACCCCATCTTGGATTCCCCTAGGTCTCTAGTTTTAAAAAATGCACAGGTTTGGTAGGTTTCCCTAGGTGCCGGCTGAGCTAGAGGCCAAAATCTACAGGTAGGCACTTTGCAAAAAACAGCTCTGTTTTCTGTGATGCCTCCACGTTGTGTTTTGGGGCATATCCTGTCGCGGGCGCTAGGCCTACCCACACAAATGAGGTACCATTTTTATCGGGAGACTTGGGGGAACGCTGAGTGGAAGGAAATTTGTGGGACCTCTGAGATTCCAGAACTTTCTGTCACCGAAATGTGAGGAAAATGTGTTTTTTTAGCCAAATTTTGAGGTTTGCAAAGGATTCTGGGTAACAGAACCAGGTCAGAACCCCACAAGTCACCCTATCTTGGATTCCCCTAGGTCTCTAGTTTTAAAAAATGCACAGGTTTGGTAGCTTTCCCTTATTGCCGGCTGAGCTAGAGGCCAAAATCCTCAGGTAGGCACTTGGCAAAAAATACCTTTGTTTTCTTTCAAAAAATGGGATGTGTCCACGTTGTGTTTTGGGGCGTTTCCTGTCGCGGGCGCTAGGCCTACCCACACAAGTGAGGTATCATTTTTATCGGGAGACTTGGGGGAACGCTGGGTGGAAGAAAATTTGTGCCTCCTCTCAGATTCCAGAACTTTCTGTCACAGAAATGTGAAGAACATGTGTTTTTTTAGCCAAATTTTGAGGTTTGCAAAGGATTCTGGGTAACGGAACCTGGTCAGAGCCCCACAAGTCACCCCATCTTGGATTCCCCTAGGTCTCTAGTTTTTAAAAATGTACAGGTTTGGTAGGTTTCCCTAGGTGCCGGCTGAGCTAGAGGCCAAAATCTACAGGTAGGCACTTTACAAAAAACACCTCTGTTTTCTTTCAAAAAATGGAATGTGTCCACGTTGTGTTTTGGGGCGTTTCCTGTCGCGGGCGCTAGGCCTACCCACACAAGTGAGGTATCATTTTTATCGGGAGACTTGGGGGAACGCTGGGTGGAAGGAAATTTGTGCCTCCTCTCAGATTCCAGAACTTTCTGTCACAGAAATGTGAGGAACATGTATTTTTTTAGCCAAATTTTGAGGTTTGCAAAGGATTCTGGGTAACAGAACCTGGTCAGAACCCCACAAGTCACCCCATCTTGGATTCCCCTAGGTCTCTAGTTTTCAAAAATGCACAGGTTTGGTAGGTTTCCCTAGGTGCCGGCTGAGCTAGAGGCCACAATCTACAGGTAGGCACTTTGAAAAAAACAGCTCTGTTTTCTGTCAAAAAATGGGATGTGCCCACTTTGTGTTTTGGGACATTTCCTGTCGCTGGAGCTAGGACTACCCACACAAGTGAGGTATCATTTTTATCGGGAGACTTGGGGGAACGCTGAGTGGAAGGAAATTTGTGGCTCCTCTCAGATTCCAGAACTTTCTGTCACCGAAATGTGAGGAAAATGTGTTTTTTTAGCCAAATTTTGAGGTTTGCAAAGGATTCTGGGTAACAGAACCTGGTCAGAACCCCACAAGTCACCCTATCTTGGATTCCCCTAGGTCTCTAGTTTTCAAAAATGCACAGGTTTGGTAGGTTTCCCTAGGTGCCGGCTGAGCTAGAGGCCAAAATCTACAGGTAGGCACTTTGCAAAAAACACCTCTGTTTTCTTTAAAAAAATGGGATGTGTCCACGTTATGTTTTGGGGCGTTTCCTGTCACGGGCGCTAGGCCTACCCACACAAGTGATGTATCATTTTTATCGGGAGACTTGGGGGAACGCTGGGTGGAAGGAAATTTGAGCCTCCTCTCAGATTCCAGAACTTTCTGTCACAGAAATGTGAGGAACATGTGTTTTTTTAGCCAAATGTTGAGGTTTGCAAAGGATTCTGGGTAACAGAACCTGGTCAGAGCCCCACAAGTCACCCCATCTTGGATTCCCCTAGGTCTCTAGTTTTCAAAAATGCACAGGTTTGGTAGGTTTCCCTCGGTGCCGGCTGAGCTAGAGGCCAAAATCTACAGGTAGGCACTTTGCAAAAACCACTCTGTTTTCTGTGATGTGTCCACGTTGTGTTTTGGGTGATATCCTGTCGCGGACGCTAGGCCTACCCACACAAATGAGGTACCATTTTTATCGGGAGACTTGGGGGAACGCTGGGTGGAAGGAAATTTGTGGCTCCTCCCAGATTCCAGAACTTTCTGTCACCGAAATGTGAGGAAAATGTTTTTTTTAGCCACGTTTTGAGGTTTGCAAAGGATTCTGGGTAACAAAACCTGGTCAGAACCCCACAAGTCACCCCATCTTGGATTCCCCTAAGTCTCTAGTTTTCAAAAATGCACAGGATTGGTAGGTTTCCCTAGGTGCCGGCTGAGCGAGAGGCCAAAATCTACAGGTAGGGACTTTGCAAAAAACACTTCTGTTTTCTTTCAAAAAATGGGATGTGTCCACGTTTTGTTTTGGGGCATTTCCTGTCGCGGGCGCTAGGCCTACCCACTCAAGTGAGGTATCATTTTTATCGGGAGACTTGGGGGAACGCTGAGTGGAAGGAAATTTGTGCCTCCTCTCAGATTACAGAACTTTCTGTCACAGAAATGTGAGGAACATGTGTTTTTTTAGCCAAATTTTGAGGTTTGCAAAGGATACTGGTTAACAGAACCTGGTCAGAGCCCCACAAGTCACCCCATCTTGGGTTCCCCTAGGTCTCTAGTTTTCAAAAATGCACAGGTTTGGTAGGTTTCCCTAGATGCCGGCTGAGCTAGAGGCCAAAATCTACAGGTAGGCACTTTGCAAAAAACAGCTCTTTTTTCTGTGAAGTGTCCACGTTGTGTTTTGGGGCACATCCTGTCGCGGGCGCTAGACCTACCCACACAAGTGAGGTACCATTTTTATCAGGAGACTTGGGGGAACGCTGGGTGGAAGGAAATTTGTGGCTCCCCTCAGATTCCAGAACTTTCTGTCACCGAAATGTGAGGAAAATGTGTTCTTTTAGCCAAATTTTGAGGTTTGCAAAGGATTCTGGGTAACAGAACCGGGTCAGAGCCCCACAAGTCACCCCATCTTGGATTCCCCTAGGTCTCTAGTTTTAAAAAATGCACAGGTTTGGTAGGTTTCCCTAGGTGCCGGCTGAGCTAGAGGCCAAAATCTACAGGTAGGCACTTTGCAAAAAACACCTCTGTTTTCTTTCAAAAAATGGGATGTGTTCACGTTGTGTTTTGGGGCGTTTCCTGTCGCGGGCACTAGGTCTACCCACACAAGTGAGGTATCATTTTTATCAGGAGACTTGGGGGAACGCTGGGTGGTAGAAACTTTGTGGCTCCTCTCAGATTCCAGAACTTTCTGTCACCGAAATGTGAGGAACATGTGTTTTTTTGGCCAAATTCTGAGGTTTGCAAAGGATTCTGGGTAACAGAACCTGGTCAGAACCCCACAAGTCACCCTATCTTGGATTCCCCTAGGTCTCTAGTTTTCAAAAATGCACAGGGTTGGTAGGTTTCCCTAGGTGCCGGCTGAGCTAGAGGCCAAAATCTACAGGTAGGCACTTTGCAAAAAACAGCTCTGTTTTCTGTGAAGTGTCCACGTTGTGTTTTGGGGCATATCCTGTCGCGGGCGCTAGACCTACCCACACAAGTGAGGTACCATTTTTATCGGGAGACTAGGGGAAACGCTGGGTGGAAGGAATTTTGTTGCTCCCCTCAGATTCCAGAACTTTCTGTCACAGAAATGTGAGGAAAATATGTTTTTTTAGCCAAATTTTGAGGTTTGCAAAGGATTCTGGGTAACAGAACCTGGTCAGAGCCCCACAAGTCACCCCATCTTGAATTCCACCAGGTTTCTAGTTTTAAAAAATGCACAGGTTTGGTAGGTTTCCCTAGGTGCCGGCTGAGCTAGAGGCCACAATCTACAGGTAGGCACTTTGCAAAAAACAGCTCTGTTTTCTGTCAAAAAATGGGATGTGCCCACTTTGTGTTTTGGGACATTTCCTGTCGCGGGCGCTAGGACTACCCACACAAGTGAGGTATCATTTTTATCGGGAGACTTGGGGGAACTCTGAGTGGAAGGAAATTTGTGGCTCCTCTTAGATTCCAGAACTTTCTGTCACCGAAATGTGAGGAAAATGTGTTTTTTTAGCCAAATTTTGAGGTTTGCAAAGGAATCTGGGTAACAGAACCTGGTCAGAACCCCACAAGTCACCCTATCTTGGATTCCCCTAGGTCTCTAGTTTTAAAAAATGCACAGGTTTGGTAGGTTTCCCTAGGTGCCGGCTGAGCTAGAGGCCACAATCTACAGGTAGGCACTTTGCAAAAAACAGCTCTGTTTTCTGTAAAAAAATGGGATGTGGCCACTTTGTGTTTTGGGACATTTCCTGTCGCGGGCGCTAGGACTACCCACACACGTGAGGTATGATTTTTATCGGGAGACTTGGGGGAACGCTGGGTGGAAGGAAATTTGTGGCTCCTCTCAGATTCCAGAACTTTCTGTCACCGAAATGTGAGGAAAATGTGTTTTTTTAGCCAAATTTTGAGGTTTGCAAAGGATTCTGGTTAACAGAACCTGGTCAGAGCCCCACAAGTCACCCCATCTTGGATTCCACTAGGTATCTAGTTTTTAAAAATGCACAGGTTTGGTAGGTTTCCCTAGGTGCCGGCTGAGCTAGAGGCCACAATCTACAGGTAGGCACTTTGCAAAAAACAGCTCTGTTTTCTGTCAAAAAATGGGATGTGTCCACGTCATGTTTTTGGGCGTTTCCTATCGCGGGCACTAGGCCTACCCACACAAGTGAGGTATTATTTTTATCGGGAGAATTGGGGGAACGCTGGGTGGAAGGAAATTTGTGCCTCCTCTCAGATTCCAGAACTTTCTGTCACAGAAATGTGAAGAACATGTGTTTATTTAGCCAAATTTTGAGGTTTGCAAAGGATTCTGGGTAATAGAACCTGGTCAGAGCCCCACAAGTCACCCCATCTTGGATTCCCCTAGGTCTCTAGTTTTAAAAAATGCACAGGTTTGGTAGGTTTCCCTCGGTGCCGGCTGAGCTAGAGGCCAAAATCTACAGGTAGGCACTTTGCAAAAACCACTCTGTTTTCTGTGATGTGTCCACGTTGTGTTTTGGGTGATATCCTGTCGCGGACGCTAGGCCTACCCACACAAATGAGGTACCATTTTTATCGGGAGACTTGGGGGAACGCTGGGTGGAAGGAAATTTGTGGCTCCTCTCAGATTCCAGAACTTTCTGTCACCGAAATGTGAGGAAAATGTGTTTTTTTAGCCACGTTTTGAGGTTTGCAAAGGATTCTGGGTAACAAAACCTGGTCAGAACCCCACAAGTCACCCCATCTTGGATTCCCCTAAGTCTCTAGTTTTCAAAAATGCACAGGATTGGTAGGTTTCCCTAGGTGCCGGCTGAGCGAGAGGCCAAAATCTACAGGTAGGGACTTTGCAAAAAACACTTCTGTTTTCTTTCAAAAAATGGGATGTGTCCACGTTTTGTTTTGGGGCATTTCCTGTCGCGGGCGCTAGGCCTACCCACACAAGTGAGGTATCATTTTTATCGGGAGACTTGGGGGAACGCTGAGTGGAAGGAAATTTGTGCCTCCTCTCAGATTACAGAACTTTCTGTCACAGAAATGTGAGGAACATGTGTTTTTTAGCCAAATTTTGAGGTTTGCAAAGGATACTGGTTAACAGAACCTGGTCAGAGCCCCACAAGTCACCCCATCTTGGGTTCCCATAGGTCTCTAGTTTTCAAAAATGCACAGGTTTGGTAGGTTTCCCTAGATGCCGGCTGAGCTAGAGGCCAAAATCTACAGGTAGGCACTTTGCAAAAAACAGCTCTTTTTTCTGTGAAGTGTCCACGTTGTGTTTTGGGGCATATCCTGTCGCGAGCGCTAGACCTACCCACACAAGTGAGGTACCATTTTTATCAGGAGACTTGGGGGAACGCTGGGTGGAAGGAAATTTGTGGCTCCCCTCAGATTCCAGAACTTTCTGTCACCGAAATGTGAGGAAAATGTGTTCTTTTAGCCAAATTTTGAGGTTTGCAAAGGATTCTGGGTAACAGAACCGGGTCAGAGCCCCACAAGTCACCCCATCTTGGATTCCCCTAGGTCTCTAGTTTTAAAAAATGCACAGGTTTGGTAGGTTTCCCTAGGTGCCGGCTGAGCTAGAAGCCAAAATCTACAGGTAGGCACTTTGCAAAAAACACCTCTGTTTTCTTTCAAAAAATGGGATGTGTCCACGTTGTGTTTTGGGGCGTTTCCTGTCGCGGGCACTAGGTCTACCCACACAAGTGAGGTATCATTTTTATCAGGAGACTTGGGGGAACGCTGGGTGGTAGAAACTTTGTGGCTCCTCTCAGATTCCAGAACTTTCTGTCACCGAAATGTGAGGAACATGTGTTTTTTTGGCCAAATTCTGAGGTTTGCAAAGGATTCTGGGTAACAGAACCTGGTCAGAACCCCACAAGTCACCCTATCTTGGATTCCCCTAGGTCTCTAGTTTTCAAAAATGCACAGGTTTGGTAGGTTTCCCTAGGTGCCGGCTGAGCTAGAGGCCAAAATCTACAGGTAGGTACTTTGCAAAAAACACCTTTGTTTTCTTTAAAAAAAAGGGATGTGTCCACGTTGTGTTTTGGGGCATTTCCTGTCGCGGGCGCTAGGCCTACCCACACAAATGAGGTACCATTTTTATCGGGAGACTTGGGGGAACGCTGAGTGGAAGGAAATTTGTGGGACCTCTGAGATTCCAGAACTTTCTGTCACCGAAATGTGAGGAAAATGTGTTTTTTTAGCCAAATTTTGAGGTTTGCAAAGGATTCTGGGTAACAGAACCAGGTCAGAACCCCACAAGTCACCCTTTCTTGGATTCCCCTAGGTCTCTAGTTTTAAAAAATGCACAGGTTTGGTAGGTTTCCCTAGGTGCCGGCTGAGCTAGAGGCCAAAATCCTCAGGTAGGCACTTTGCAAAAAACACCTTTGTTTTCTTTCAAAAAATGGGATGTGTCCACGTTGTGTTTTGGGGCGTTTCCTGTCGCGGGCGCTAGGACTACCCACACACGTGAGGTATGATTTTTATCGGGAGACTTGGGGGAACGCTGGGTGGAAGGAAATTTGTGGCTCCTCTCAGATTCCAGAACTTTCTGTCACCGAAATGTGAGGAAAATGTGTTTTTTTAGCCAAATTTTGAGGTTTGCAAAGGATTCTGGTTAACAGAACCTGGTCAGAGCCCCACAAGTCACCCCATCTTGGATTCCACTAGGTATCTAGTTTTTAAAAATGCACAGGTTTGGTAGGTTTCCCTAGGTGCCGGCTGAGCTAGAGGCCACAATCTACAGGTAGGCACTTTGCAAAAAACAGCTCTGTTTTCTGTCAAAAAATGGGATGTGTCCACGTCATGTTTTTGGGCGTTTCCTATCGCGGGCACTAGGCCTACCCACACAAGTGAGGTATTATTTTTATCGGGAGAATTGGGGGAACGCTGGGTGGAAGGAAATTTGTGCCTCCTCTCAGATTCCAGAACTTTCTGTCACAGAAATGTGAAGAACATGTGTTTATTTAGCCAAATTTTGAGGTTTGCAAAGGATTCTGGGTAATAGAACCTGGTCAGAGCCCCACAAGTCACGCCATCTTGGATTCCCCTAGGTCTCTAGTTTTAAAAAATGCACAGGTTTGGTAGGTTTCCCTCGGTGCCGGCTGAGCTAGAGGCCAAAATCTACAGGTAGGCACTTTGCAAAAACCACTCTGTTTTCTGTGATGTGTCCACGTTGTGTTTTGGGTGATATCCTGTCGCGGACGCTAGGCCTACCCACACAAATGAGGTACCATTTTTATCGGGAGACTTGGGGGAACGCTGGGTGGAAGGAAATTTGTGGCTCCTCTCAGATTCCAGAACTTTCTGTCACCGAAATGTGAGGAAAATGTGTTTTTTTAGCCACGTTTTGAGGTTTGCAAAGGATTCTGGGTAACAAAACCTGGTCAGAACCCCACAAGTCACCCCATCTTGGATTCCCCTAAGTCTCTAGTTTTCAAAAATGCACAGGATTGGTAGGTTTCCCTAGGTGCCGGCTGAGCGAGAGGCCAAAATCTACAGGTAGGGACTTTGCAAAAAACACTTCTGTTTTCTTTCAAAAAATGGGATGTGTCCACGTTTTGTTTTGGGGCATTTCCTGTCGCGGGCGCTAGGCCTACCCACACAAGTGAGGTATCATTTTTATCGGGAGACTTGGGGGAACGCTGAGTGGAAGGAAATTTGTGCCTCCTCTCAGATTACAGAACTTTCTGTCACAGAAATGTGAGGAACATGTGTTTTTTTAGCCAAATTTTGAGGTTTGCAAAGGATACTGGTTAACAGAACCTGGTCAGAGCCCCACAAGTCACCCCATCTTGGGTTCCCATAGGTCTCTAGTTTTCAAAAATGCACAGGTTTGGTAGGTTTCCCTAGATGCCGGCTGAGCTAGAGGCCAAAATCTACAGGTAGGCACTTTGCAAAAAACAGCTCTTTTTTCTGTGAAGTGTCCACGTTGTGTTTTGGGGCATATCCTGTCGCGGGCGCTAGACCTACCCACACAAGTGAGGTACCATTTTTATCAGGAGACTTGGGGGAACGCTGGGTGGAAGGAAATTTGTGGCTCCCCTCAGATTCCAGAACTTTCTGTCACCGAAATGTGAGGAAAATGTGTTCTTTTAGCCAAATTTTGAGGTTTGCAAAGGATTCTGGGTAACAGAACCGGGTCAGAGCC
The DNA here is from genome assembly GCF_031143425.1 of Pleurodeles waltl. Classification (NCBI taxonomy): domain Eukaryota; kingdom Metazoa; phylum Chordata; class Amphibia; order Caudata; family Salamandridae; genus Pleurodeles; species Pleurodeles waltl. The sequence continues at coordinate 1,221,633,457 of NC_090444.1, forward strand.
CCACAAGTCACCCCATCTTGGATTCCCCTAGGTCTCTAGTTTTAAAAAATGCACAGGTTTGGTAGGTTTCCCTAGGTGCCGGCTGAGCTAGAAGCCAAAATCTACAGGTAGGCACTTTGCAAAAAACACCTCTGTTTTCTTTCAAAAAATGGGATGTGTCCACGTTGTGTTTTGGGGCGTTTCCTGTCGCGGGCACTAGGTCTACCCACACAAGTGAGGTATCATTTTTATCAGGAGACTTGGGGGAACGCTGGGTGGTAGAAACTTTGTGGCTCCTCTCAGATTCCAGAACTTTCTGTCACCGAAATGTGAGGAACATGTGTTTTTTTGGCCAAATTCTGAGGTTTGCAAAGGATTCTGGGTAACAGAACCTGGTCAGAACCCCACAAGTCACCCTATCTTGGATTCCCCTAGGTCTCTAGTTTTCAAAAATGCACAGGTTTGGTAGGTTTCCCTAGGTGCCGGCTGAGCTAGAGGCCAAAATCTACAGGTAGGTACTTTGCAAAAAACACCTTTGTTTTCTTTAAAAAAAAGGGATGTGTCCACGTTGTGTTTTGGGGCATTTCCTGTCGCGGGCGCTAGGCCTACCCACACAAATGAGGTACCATTTTTATCGGGAGACTTGGGGGAACGCTGAGTGGAAGGAAATTTGTGGGACCTCTGAGATTCCAGAACTTTCTGTCACCGAAATGTGAGGAAAATGTGTTTTTTTAGCCAAATTTTGAGGTTTGCAAAGGATTCTGGGTAACAGAACCAGGTCAGAACCCCACAAGTCACCCTTTCTTGGATTCCCCTAGGTCTCTAGTTTTAAAAAATGTACAGGTTTGGTAGGTTTCCCTAGGTGCCGGCTGAGCTAGAGGCCAAAATCCTCAGGTAGGCACTTTGCAAAAAACACCTTTGTTTTCTTTCAAAAAATGGGATGTGTCCACGTTGTGTTTTGGGGCGTTTCCTGTCGCGGGCGCTATGCCTACCCACACAAGTGAGGTATCATTTTTATCGGGAGAATTGGGGGAACGCTGGTTGGAAGGAAATTTGTGCCTCCTCTCAGATTCCAGAACTTTCTGTCACAGAAATGTGAGGAACATGTATTTTTGTAGCCAAATTTTGAGGTTTGCAAAGGATTCTGGGTAACAGAACCTAGTCAAAACCCCACAAGTCACCCTATCTTGGATTCCCCTTGGTCTCTAGTTTTCAAAAATGCACAGGTTTGGTAAGTTTACCTAGGTGCCGGCTGAGCTAGAGGCCAAAATCTACAGGTAGGCACTTTGCAAAAAACACCTTTGTTTTCTTTAAAAAAATGGGATGTGTCCACGTTGTATTTTGGGGTGTTTCCTGTCGCGGGCGCTAGGCCTACCCACACAAGTGAGGTATCATTTTTATCGGGAGACTTGGGGGAACGCTGGGTGGAAGGAAATTTGTGCCTCCTCTTAGATTCCAGAACTTTCTGTCACAGAAATGTGAGGAACATGTGTTTTTTTAGCCAAATTTTGAGGTTTGCAAAGGATTCTGGGTAACAGAACCTGGTCAGAACCCCACAAGTCACCCTATCTTGGATTCCCCTAGGTCTCTAGTTTTAAAAAATGCACAGGTTTGGTAGGTTTCCCTAGGTGCCGGCTGAGCTAGAGGCCACAATCTACAGGTAGGCACTTTGAAAAAAACAGCTCTGTTTTCTGTCAAAAAATGGGATGTGCCCACTTTGTGTTTTGGGACATTTCCTGTCGCGGGCGCTAGGACTACCCACACAAGTGAGGTATCATTTTTATCCGGAGACTTGGGGGAACGCTGGGTGGAAGGAAATTTGTGCCTCCTCTTAGATTCCAGAACTTTCTGTCACAGAAATGTGAGGAACATGTGTTTTTTTAGCCAAATTTTGAGGTTTGCAAAGGATTCTGCGTAACAGAACCTGGTCAGAACCCCACAAGTCACCCTATCTTGGATTCCCCTAGCTCTCTAGTTTTAAAAAATGCACAGGTTTGGTAGGTTTCCCTAGGTGCCGGCTGAGCTAGAGGCCACAATCTACAGGTAGGCACATTGAAAAAAACAGCTCTGTTTTCTGTCAAAAAATGGGATGTGCCCACTTTGTGTTTTGGGACATTTCCTGTCGCGGGCGCTAGGACTACCCACACAAGTGAGGTATCATTTTTATCGGGAGACTTGGGGGAACGCTGGGTGGAAGGAAATTTGTGCCTCCTCTCAGATTCCAGAACTTTCTGTCACTGAAATGTGAGGAACATGTGTTTTTTTAGCCAAATGTTGAGGTTTGCAAAGGATTCTGGGTAACAGAACCTGGTCAGAGCCCCACAAGTCACCCCATCTTGGATTCCCCTAGGTCTCTAGTTTTCAAAAATGCACAGGTTTGGTAGGTTTCCCAAGGTGCCGGCTGAGCTAGAGGCCAAAATCTACAGGTAGGCACTTTGCAAAAACCACTCTGTTTTCTGTGATGTGTCCACGTTGTGTTTTGGGGCATATCCGGTTGCGGGCGCTAGACCTTCCCACACAAGTGAGGTACCATATTTATCGGGAGACTTGGGGGAACGCTGGGTGGAAGGAAATTTGTGGCTCCTCTCAGATTCCAGAACTTTCTGTCACCGAAATGTGAGGAAAATGTGTTTTTTTAGCCACATTTTGAGGTTTGCAAAGGATTCTGGGTAACAAAACCTGGTCAGAACCCCACAAGTCACCCCATCTTGGTTTCCCCTAAGTCTCTAGTTTTCAAAAATGCACAGGTTTGGTAGGTTTCCCTAGGTGCCGGCTGAGCGAGAGGCCAAAATCTACAGGCAGGGACTTTGCAAAAAACACTTCTGTTTTCTTTCAAAAAATGGGATTTGTCCACTTTGTGTTTTGGGGCATTTCCTGTCGCGGGCCCTAGGCCTACCCACACAAGTGAGGTATCATTTTTATCGGGAGACTTGGGGGAACGCTGAGTGGAAGGAAATTTGTGCCTCCTCTCAGATTACAGAACTTTCTGTCACAGAAATGTGAGGATCATGTGTTTTTTTAGCCAAATTTTGAGGTTTGCAAAGGATACTGGTTAACAGAACCTGGTCAGAGCCCCACAAGTCACCCCATCTTGGGTTCCCCTAGGTCTCTAGTTTTCAAAAATGCACAGGTTTGGTAGGTTTCCCTAGATGCCGGCTGAGCTAGAGGCCAAAATCTACAGGTAGGCACTTTGCAAAAAACAGCTCTGTTTTCTGTGAAGTGTCCACGTTGTGTTTTGGGGCATATCCTGTCGCGGGCGCTAGACCTACCCTCACAAGTGAGGTACCATTTTTATCGGGAGACTTGGGGGAACGCTGGGTGGAAGGAAATTTGTGGCTCCCCTCAGATTCCAGAACTTTCTGTCACCGTAATGTGAGGAAAATATGTTCTTTTAGCCAAATTTTGAGGTTTGCAAAGGATTCTGGGTAACAGAACCGGGTCAGAGCCCCACAAGTCACCCCATCTTGGATTCCCCTAGGTCTCTAGTTTTCAAAAATGCACAGGTTTGGTAGGTTTCCCTAGGTGCCGGCTCAGCTAGAGGCCAAAATCTACAGGTAGGCACTTTGCAAAAAACACCTCTGTTTTCTTTCAAAAAATGGGATGTGTCCACGTTGTGTTTTGGGGTGTTTCCTGTCGCGGGCGCTAGGCCTACCCACACAAGTGAGGTATCATTTTTATCGGGAGAATTGGGGGAACGCTGGGTGGAACGAAATTTGTGCCTCCTCTCAGATTCCAGAACTTTCTGTCACAGCAATGTGAAGAACATGTGTTTTTTTAGCCAAATTTTGAGGTTTGCAAAGGATTCTCGGTAATAGAACTTGGTCAGAGCCCCACCAGTCACCCCATCTTGGGTTCCCCTAGGTCTCTAGGGTTCAAAAATGCACAGGTTTGGTAGATTTCCTTAGGTGCCGGCTGAGCTAGAGGCTGAAATCTACAGGTAGGCACTTTGCAAAAAACAGCTCTGTTTTCTGTGAAGTGTCCACGTTGTGTTTTGGGGCATATCCTGTCGCGGGCGCTAGACCTACCCACACAAGTGAGGTACCATTTTTATCGGGAGACTTGGGTGAACGCTGGGTGGAAGGAAATTTGTGGCTCCCCTCAGATTCCAGAACTTTCTGTCACCGAAATGTGAGGAAAATGTGTTTTTTTAGCCAAATTTTGAGGTTTGCAAAGGATTCTGGGTAACACAACCGGGCCAGAGCCCCACAAGTCACCACATCTTGGATTCCCCTAGGTCTCTAGTTTTCAAAAATGCACAGGTTTGGTAGGTTTCCCTAGGTGCCGGCTGAGCTAGAGGCCAAAATCTACAGGTAGGCACTTTGCAAAAAACACTTCTGTTTTCTTTCAAAAAATGGGATGTGTCCACGTTGTGTTTTGGGGCGTTTCCTGTCGCGGGCGCTAGGCCTACCCACACAAGTGAGGTATCATTTTTATCAGGAGAATTGGGGGAACGCTGGGTGGAAGCAAATGTGTGCCTCCTCTCAGATTCCAGAACTTTCTGTCACAGAAATGTGAGGAACATGTGTTTTTTTAGCCAAATTTTGAGGTTTGCAAAGGATTCTGGGTAACAGAACCTGGTCAGAGCCCCACAAGTCACCCCATCTTGGATTCCCCTAGGTCTCTAGTTTTCAAAAATGCACAGGTTTGGTAGGTTTCCCTAGGTGCCGGCTGAGCTAGAGGCCAAAATCTACAGGTAGGCACTTTGCAAAAACCACTCTGTTTTCTGTGATGTGTCCACGTTGTGTTTTGGGTGATATCCTGTCGCGGACGCTAGGCCTACCCACACAAATGAGGTACCATTTTTATCGGGAGACTTGGGGGAATGCTGGGTGGAAGGAAATTTGTGGCTCCTCTCAGATTCCAGAACTTTCTGTCACCGAAATGTGAGGAAAATGTGTTTTTTTAGCCACATTTTGAGGTTTGCAAAGGATTCTGGGTAACAAAACCTGGTCAGAACCCCACAAGTCACCTCATCTTGGATTCCCCTAAGTCTCTAGTTTTCAAAAATGCACAGGTTTGGTAGGTTTCCCTAGGTGCCGGCTGAGCGAGAGGCCAAAATCTACAGGTAGGGACTTTCCAAAAAACACTTCTGTTTTCTTTAAAAAAATGGGATGTGTCCACGTTGTGTTTTGGGGCATATCCTGTCGCGGGCGCTAGGCCTACCCACACAAGTGAGGTATCATTTTTATCGGGAGACTTGGGGGAACGCTGAGTGGAAGGAAATTTGTGCCTCCTCTCAGATTACAGAACTTTCTGTCACAGAAATGTGAGGAACATGTGTTTTTTTTTGCCAGATTTTGAGGTTTGCAAAGGATACTGGTTAACAGAACCTGGTCAGAGCCCCACAAGTCACCCCATCTTGGGTTCCCCTAGGTCTCTAGTTTTCAAAAATGCACAGGTTTGGGAGGTTTCCCTAGATGCCGGCTGAGCTAGAGGCCAAAATCTACAGGTAGGCACTTTGCAAAAACCACTCTGTTTTCTGTGATGTGTCCACGTTGTGTTTTGGGTGATATCCTGTCGCGGACTCTAGGCCTACCCACACAAATGAGGTACCATTTTTATCGGGAGACTTGGGGGAATGCTGGGTGGAAGGAAATTTGTGGCTCCTCTCAGATTCCAGAACTTTCTGTCACCGAAATGTGAGGAAAATGTGTTTTTTTAGCCACATTTTGAGGTTTGCAAAGGATTCTGGGTAACAAAACCTGGTCAGAACCCCACAAGTCACCTCATCTTGGATTCCCCTAAGTCTCTAGTTTTCAAAAATGCACAGGTTTGGTAGGTTTCCCTAGGTGCCGGCTGAGCGAGAGGCCAAAATCTACAGGTAGGGACTTTCCAAAAAACACTTCTGTTTTCTTTAAAAAAATGGGATGTGTCCACGTTGTGTTTTGGGGCATATCCTGTCGCGGGCGCTAGGCCTACCCACACAAGTGAGGTATCATTTTTATCGGGAGACTTGGGGGAACGCTGAGTGGAAGGAAATTTGTGCCTCCTCTCAGATTACAGAACTTTCTGTCACAGAAATGTGAGGAACATGTGTTTTTTTTGCCAGATTTTGAGGTTTGCAAAGGATACTGGTTAACAGAACCTGGTCAGAGCCCCACAAGTCACCCCATCTTGGGTTCCCCTAGGTCTCTAGTTTTCAAAAATGCACAGGTTTGGGAGGTTTCCCTAGATGCCGGCTGAGCTAGAGGCCAAAATCTACAGGTAAGCACTTTGCAAAAAACACCTCTGTTTTCTGTGAAGTGTCCACGTTGTGTTTTGGGGCATATCCTGTCGGGGGCGCTAGACCTACCCACACAAGTGAGGTACCATTTTTATCGGGAGACTTGGGGGAACGCTGGGTGGAAGGAAATTTGTGGCTCCCCACAGATTCCAGAACTTTTTGTCACCGAAATGTGAGGAAAATATGTTCTTTTAGCCAAATTTTGAGGTTTGCAAAGGATTCTGGGTAACAGAACCGGGTCAGAGCCCCACAAGTCACCCCATCTTGCATTCCCCTAGGTCTCTAGTTTTCAAAAATGCACAGGTTTGGTAGGTTTCCCTAGGTGCCGGCTGAGCTAGAGGCCAAAATCTACAGGTAGGCACTTTGCAAAAAACACCCCTGTTTTCTTTCCAAAAATGGGATGTGTCCACGTTGTGTTTTGGGGTGTTTCCTGTTGCGGGCGCTAGGCCTACCCACACAAGTGAGGTATTATTTTTATTAAGAGAATTGGGGGAACGCTGGGTGGAACTAAATTTGTGCCTCCTCTCAGATTCCAGAACTTTCTGTCACAGAAATGTGAGGAACATGTGTTTTTTTAGCCAAATTTTGAGGTTTGCAAAGGATTCTGGGTAATAGAACTTGGTCAGAGCCCCACAAGTCACCCCATCTTGGGTTCCCCTAGGTCTCTAGTTTTCAAAAATGCACAGGTTTGGTAGGTTTCCTTAGGTGCCGGCTGAGCTAGAGGCCAAAATCTACAGGTAGGCACTTTGCAAAAAACAGCTCTGTTTTCTGTGAAGTGTCCACGTTGTGTTTTGGGGCATATCCTGTCGTGGGCGCTAGACCTACCCACACAAGTGAGGTACCATTTTTATCGGAAGAGTTGGGGGAACGCTGGGTGGAAGGAAATTTGTGGCTCCCCTCAGATTCCAGAACTTTCTGTCACCGAAATGTGAGGAAAATGTGTTTTTTTAGCCAAATTTTGAGGTTTGCAAAGGATTCTGGGTAACACAACCGGGTCAGAGCCCCACAAGTCACCCCATCTCGGATTCCCCTAGGTCTCTAGTTTTCAAAAATGCACAGGTTTGGTAGTTTTCCCTAGGTGCCGGCTGAGCTAGAGGCCAAAATCTACAGGTAGGCACTTTGCAAAAAACACTTCTGTTTTCTTTCAAAAAATGGGATGTGTCCACGTTGTGTTTTGGGGCGTTTCCTGTCGCGGGCGCTAGGCCTACCCACACAAGTGAGGTATCATTTTTATCGGGAGAATTGGGGGAACGCTGGGTGGAAGGAAATTTGTGCCTCCTCTCAGATTCCAGAACTTTCTGTCACAGAAATGTGAGGAACATGTGTTTTTTTAGCCAAATTTTGAGGTTTGCAAAGGATTCTGGGTAATTGATCTGGTCAGAGCCCCACAAGTCACCCCATCTTGGATTCCCCTAGGTCTCTAGTTTTCAAAAATGCACAGGTTTGGTAGGTTTCCCTAGGTGCCGGCTGAGCTAGAGGCCAAAATCTACAGGTAGGCACTTTGCAAAAAACAGCTCTGTTTTCTGTGATGTGTCCACGTTGTGTTCTGGGGCATATCCTGTCGCGGGCGCTAGGCCTACCCACACATTGAGGTACCATTTTTATCGGGAGACTTAGGGGAACGCTGAGTGGAAGGAAATTTGTGGGACCTCTCAGATTCCAGAACTTTCTGTCACCGAAATGTGAGGAAAATGTGTTTTTTTAGCCAAATTTTGAGGTTTGCAAAGGATTCTGGGTAACAGAACCTGGTCAGAGCCCAACAAGTCACCCCATCTTGGATTCCCCTAGGTCTCTAGTTTTTAAAAATGCACAGGTTTGGTAGGTTTCCCAAGGTGCCGGCTGAGCTAGAGGCCACAATCTACAGGTAGGCACTTTGCAAAAAACAGCTCTGTTTTTTGTCAAAAAATGGGATGTGCCCACTCTGTGTTTTGGGACATTTCCTGTTGCGGGCGCTAGGACTACCCACACAAGTGAGGTATCATTTTTATCGGGAGAATTGGGGGAACGCTGGGTGGAAGGAAATGTGTGGCTCCTCTCAGATTCCAGAACTTTCTGTCACCAAAATGTGAGGAAAATGTGTTTTTTTAGCCAAATTTTGAGGTTTGCAAAGGATTCTGGGCAATAGAACCTGGTCAGAGCCCCACAAGTCACCCCATATTGGATTCCCCTAGGTCTCTAGTTTTAAAAAATGCACAGGTTTGGTAGGTTTCCCTAGGTGCCGGCTGAGCTAGATGCCAAAATCTACAGGTAGGCACTTTGCAAAAAACAGCTCTGTTTTCTGTGACGTGTCCACGTTATGTTTTGGGGCATATCCTGTCGCGGGCGCTAGGCCTACCCACACAAATGAGGTACCATTTTTATCGGGAGACTTGAGGGAACGCTGAGTGGAAGGAAATTTGTGGGACCTCTCAGATTCCAGAACTTTTTGTCACTGAACTGTGAGGAAAATGTGTATTTTTAGCCAAATTTTGAGGTTTGCAAAGGATTCTGGGTAACAAAACCTGGCCAGAACCCCACAAGTCACCCCATCTTGGATTCCCCTAAGTCTCTAGTTTTCAAAAATGCACAGGTTTGGTAGGTTTCCCTAGGTGCCGGCTGAGCTAGAGGCCAAAATCTACAGGTAGGCACTTTGCAAAAAACACCTCTGTTTTCTTTCAAAAAATGGGATGTGTCCACGTTGTGTTTTGGGACCTTTCCTGTTGCGGGCGCTAGGCCTACCCACACAAGTGAGGTATCATTTTTATCGGGAGACTTGGGGGAACGCTGAGTGGAAGGAAATTTGTGCCTCCTCTCAGATTCCAGAACTTTCTGTCACAGAAATTTGAGGAACATGTGTTTTTTTAGCCAAATTTTGAGGTTTGCAAAGGATTCTGGGTAATAGAACCTGGTCAGAGCCCCACAAGTCACCCCATCTTGGATTCCCCTAGGTCTCTAGTTTTAAAAAATGCACAGGTTTGGTAGGTTTCCCTAGGTGCCGGCTGAGCTAGAGGCCAAAATCTACAGGTAGGCACTTTGCAAAAAACAGCTCTGTTTTCTGTGATGTGTCCACGTTGTGTTTTGGTGCATATCCTGTCGTGGGCGCTAGGCCTACCCACACAAATGAGGTACCATTTTTATCGGGAGACTTGGGGGAACGCTGAGTGGAAGGAAATTTGTGGGATCTCTCAGATTCCAGAACTTTCTGTCACCGAAATGTGAGGAAAATGTGTTTTTTTAGCCAAATTTTGAGGTTTGCACAGGATTCTGGGTAACAAAACCTGGTCAGAAACCCACAAGTCACCCCATCTTGGATTCCCCTAAGTCTCTAGTTTTAAAAAATGCTCAGGTTTGGTAGGTTTCTCTAGGTGCCGGCTGAGCTAGAGGCCAAAATCTACAGGTAGGCACTTTGCAAAAAACAGCTCTGTTTTCTGTCAAAAAATGGGATGTGCCCACTTTGTGTTTTGGGACATTTCCTGTCGCGGGCGCTAGGACTACCCACACAAGTGAGGTATCATTTTTATCGGGAGAATTGGGGGAACCCTGGGTGTAAGGAAATTTGTGGCTCCTCTCAGATTCCAGAACTTTCTGTCAACGAAATGTGAGGAAAATGTGTTTTTTTAGCCAAATTTTGAGGTTTGCAAAGGATTCTGGGTAATAGAACCTGGTCAGAGCCCCACAAGTCACGCCATCTTGGATTCCCCTAGGTCTCTAGTTTTAAAAAATGCACAGGTTTGGTAGGTTTCCCTAGGTGCCGGCTGAGCTAGAGGCCAAAATCTACAGGTAGGCACTTTGCAAAAAACAGCTGTTTTCTGTGATGTGTCCACGTTGTGTTTTGGGGCATATCCTGTCGCGGGCGCTAGGCCTACCCACACAAATGAGGTACCATTTTTATCGGGAGACTTGGGGGAACGCTGAGTGGAAGGAAATTTGTGGGACCTCTCAGATTCCAGAACTTTCTTTCACCGAAATGTGAGGAAAATGTGTTTTTTTAGCCAAATTTTGAGGTTTGCAAAGGATTCTGGGTAACAGAACCTGGTCAGAGCCCCACAAGTCACCCCATATTGGATTCCCCTAGGTCTCTAGTTTTTAAAAATGCACAGGTTTGGTAGGTTTCCCAAGGTGCCGCCTGAGCTAGAGGCCACAATCTACAGGTAGGCACTTTGCAAAAAACAGCTCTGTTTTCTGTCAAAAAATGGGATGTGCCCACTGTGTGTTTTGGAACATTTCCTGTCGCGGGCGCTAGGACTACCCACACAAGTGAGGTATCATTTTTATCGTGAGACTTGGGGGAACGCTGGGTGGAAGGAAATTTGTGGCTCCTCTCAAATTCCAGAACTTTCTGTCACCGAAATGTGAGGAAAATGTGTTTTTTTAGCCAAATTTTGAGGTTTGCAAAGGATTCTGGGTGACAGAACCTGGTCAGAACCCCACAAGTCACCCTATCTTGGATTCCCCTAGGTCTCTAGTTTTCAAAAATGCACAGGTTTGGTAGGTTTCCCTAGGTGCCGGCTGAGCTAGAGGCCAAAATCTACAGGTAGGCACTTTGCAAAAAACACCTCTGTTTTATTTCAAAAAATGGGATGTGTCCACGTTGTGTTTTTTGGCGATTCCTGTCGCGGGCACTAGGCCTACCCACACAAGTGAGGTATTAATTTTATCGGGAGAATTGGGGGAACGCTGGGTGGAAGGAAATTTGTGCCTCCTCTCAGATTCCAGAACTTTCTGTCACAGAAATTTGAGGAACATGTCTTTTTTTAGCCAAATTTTGAGGTTTGCAAAGGATTCTAGGTAATAGAACCTGGTCAGAGCCCCACAAGTCACCCCATCTTGGATTCCCCTAGGTCTCTAGTTTTAAAAAATGCACAGGTTTGGTAGGTTTCCCTAGGTGCCGGCTGAGCTAGAGGCCAAAATCTACAGGTAGGCACTTTGCAAAAAACAGCTCTGTATTCTGTGATGTGTCCACGTTATGTTTTGGGGCATATCCTGTCGCGGGCGCTAGGCCTACCCACACAAATGAGGTTCCATTTTTATCGGGAGACTTGGGGGAACGCTGAGTGGAAGGAAATTTGTGGGACCTCTCAGATTCCAGAACTTTCTGTCACTGAAATGTGAGGAAAATGTGTATTTTTAGCCAAATTTTGAGGTTTGCAAAGGATTCTGGGTAACAGAACCTGGTCAGAGCCCCACAAGTCACCCCATCTTGGATTCCCCTAAGTCTCTAGTTTTAAAAAATGCACAGGTTTGGTAGGTTTCCCTAGGTGCCGGCTGAGCTAGAGGCCAAAATCTACAGGTAGGCACTTTGCAAAAAACACCTCTGTTTTCTTTCAAAAAATGGGATGTGTCCACATTGTGTTTTGGGACATTTCCTGTTGCGGGCGCTAGGCCTACCACACAAGTGAGGTATCATTTTTATCGGGAGACTTGGGGGAACGCTTAGTGGAAGGAAATTTGTGCCTCCTCTCAGATTCCAGAACTTTCTGTCACAGAAATTTAAAGAACATGTGTTTTTTTAGCCAAATTTTGAGGTTTGCAAAGGATTCTGGGTAATAGAACCTGGTCAGAGCCCCACAAGTCACCCCATCTTGGATTCCCCTAGGTCTCTAGTTTTAAAAAATGCACAGGTTTGGTAGGTTTCCCTAGGTGCCGGCTGAGCTAGAGGCCAAAATCTACAGGTAGGCACTTTGCAAAAAACAGCTCTGTTTTCTGTGATGTGTCCACGTTGTGTTTTGGTGCATATCCTGTCGCGGGCGCTAGGCCTACCCACACAAATGAGGTACCATTTTTATCGGGAGACTTGGGGGAACGCTGAGTGGAAGGAAATTTGTGGGATCTCTCAGATTCCAGAACTTTCTGTCACCGAAATGTGAGGAAAATGTGTTTTTTTAGCCAAACTTGAGGTTTGCAAAGGATTCTGGGTAACAAAACCTGGTCAGAATCCCACAAGTCACCCCATCTTGGATTCCCCTAAGTCTCTAGTTTTAAAAAATGATCAGGTTTGGTAGGTTTCCTTAGGTGCCGGCTGACCTAGAGGCCAAAATCTACAGGTAGGCACTTTGCAAAAAACAGCTCTGTTTTGTGTCAAAAAATGGGATGTGCCCACTTTGTGTTTTGGGACATTTCCTGTCGCGGGCGCTAGGACTACCCACACAAGTGAGGTTTCATTTTTATCGGGAGAATTGGGGGAACCCTGGGTGGAAGGAAATTTGTGCCTCCTCTCAGATTCCAGAACTTTCTGTCACAGAAATTTGAGGAACATGTGTTTTTTTAGCCAAATTTTGAGGTTTGCAAAGGATTCTGGGTAATAGAACCTGGTCAGAGCCCCACAAGTCACCCCATCTTGGATTCCCCTAGGTCTCTAGTTTTAAAAAATGCACAGGTTTGGTAGGTTTCCCTAGGTGCCGGCTGAGCTAGAGGCCAAAATCTACAGGTAGGCACTTTGCAAAAAACAGCTCTGTTTTCTGTGATGTGTCCACGTTGTGTTTTGGTGCATATCCTGTCGTGGGCGCTAGGCCTACCCACACAAATGAGGTACCATTTTTATCGGGAGACTTGGGGGAACGCTGAGTGGAAGGAAATTTGTGGGATCTCTCAGATTCCAGAACTTTCTGTCACAGAAATGAGAGGAAAATGTGTTTTTTTAGCCAAATTTTGAGGTTTGCACAGGATTCTGGGTAACAAAACCTGGTCAGAAACCCACAAGTCACCCCATCTTGGATTCCCCTAAGTCTCTAGTTTTAAAAAATGCTCAGGTTTGGTAGGTTTCTCTAGGTGCCGGCTGAGCTAGAGGCCAAAATCTACAGGTAGGCACTTTGCAAAAAACAGCTCTGTTTTCTGTCAAAAAATGGGATGTGCCCACTTTGTGTTTTGGGACATTTCCTGTCGCGGGCGCTAGGACTACCCACACAAGTGAGGTATCATTTTTATCGGGAGAATTGGGGGAACGCTGAGTGGAAGGAAATTTGTGGGACCTCTCAGATTCCAGAACTTTCTTTCACCGAAATGTGAGGAAAATGTGTTTTTTTAGCCAAATTTTGAGGTTTGCAAAGGATTCTGGGTAACAGAACCTGGTCAGAGCCCCACAAGTCACCCCATATTGGATTCCCCTAGGTCTCTAGTTTTTAAAAATGCACAGGTTTGGTAGGTTTCCCAAGGTGCCGCCTGAGCTAGAGGCCACAATCTACAGGTAGGCACTTTGCAAAAAACAGCTCTGTTTTCTGTCAAAAAATGGGATGTGCCCACTGTGTGTTTTGGAACATTTCCTGTCGCGGGCGCTAGGACTACCCACACAAGTGAGGTATCATTTTTATCGTGAGACTTGGGGGAACGCTGGGTGGAAGGAAATTTGTGGCTCCTCTCAAATTCCAGAACTTTCTGTCACCGAAATGTGAGGAAAATGTGTTTTTTTAGCCAAATTTTGAGGTTTGCAAAGGATTCTGGGTGACAGAACCTGGTCAGAACCCCACAAGTCACCCTATCTTGGATTCCCCTAGGTCTCTAGTTTTCAAAAATGCACAGGTTTGGTAGGTTTCCCTAGGTGCCGGCTGAGCTAGAGGCCAAAATCTACAGGTAGGCACTTTGCAAAAAACACCTCTGTTTTATTTAAAAAAATGGGATGTGTCCACGTTGTGTTTTGGGGCGTTTCCTGTCGCGGGCACTAGGCCTACCCACACAAGTGAGGTATTAATTTTATCGGGAGAATTGGGGGAACGCTGGGTGGAAGGAAATTTGTGCCTCCTCTCAGATTCCAGAACTTTCTGTCACAGAAATTTGAGGAACATGTCTTTTTTTAGCCAAATTTTGAGGTTTGCAAAGGATTCTAGGTAATAGAACCTGGTCAGAGCCCCACAAGTCACCCCATCTTGGATTCCCCTAGGTCTCTAGTTTTAAAAAATGCACAGGTTTGGTAGGTTTCCCTAGGTGCCGGCTGAGCTAGAGGCCAAAATCTACAGGTAGGCACTTTGCAAAAAACAGCTCTGTATTCTGTGATGTGTCCACGTTATGTTTTGGGGCATATCCTGTCGCGGGCGCTAGGCCTACCCACACAAATGAGGTTCCATTTTTATCGGGAGACTTGGGGGAACGCTGAGTGGAAGGAAATTTGTGGGACCTCTCAGATTCCAGAACTTTCTGTCACTGAAATGTGAGGAAAATGTGTATTTTTAGCCAAATTTTGAGGTTTGCAAAGGATTCTGGGTAACAGAACCTGGTCAGAGCCCCACAAGTCACCCCATCTTGGATTCCCCTAAGTCTCTAGTTTTAAAAAATGCACAGGTTTGGTAGGTTTCCCTAGGTGCCGGCTGAGCTAGAGGCCAAAATCTACAGGTAGGCACTTTGCAAAAAACACCTCTGTTTTCTTTCAAAAAATGGGATGTGTCCACATTGTGTTTTGGGACATTTCCTGTTGCGGGCGCTAGGCCTACCACACAAGTGAGGTATCATTTTTATCGGGAGACTTGGGGGAACGCTTAGTGGAAGGAAATTTGTGCCTCCTCTCAGATTCCAGAACTTTCTGTCACAGAAATTTAAAGAACATGTGTTTTTTTAGCCAAATTTTGAGGTTTGCAAAGGATTCTGGGTAATAGAACCTGGTCAGAGCCCCACAAGTCACCCCATCTTGGATTCCCCTAGGTCTCTAGTTTTAAAAAATGCACAGGTTTGGTAGGTTTCCCTAGGTGCCGGCTGAGCTAGAGGCCAAAATCTACAGGTAGGCACTTTGCAAAAAACAGCTCTGTTTTCTGTGATGTGTCCACGTTGTGTTTTGGTGCATATCCTGTCGCGGGCGCTAGGCCTACCCACACAAATGAGGTACCATTTTTATCGGGAGACTTGGGGGAACGCTGAGTGGAAGGAAATTTGTGGGATCTCTCAGATTCCAGAACTTTCTGTCACCGAAATGTGAGGAAAATGTGTTTTTTTAGCCAAACTTGAGGTTTGCAAAGGATTCTGGGTAACAAAACCTGGTCAGAATCCCACAAGTCACCCCATCTTGGATTCCCCTAAGTCTCTAGTTTTAAAAAATGATCAGGTTTGGTAGGTTTCCTTAGGTGCCGGCTGACCTAGAGGCCAAAATCTACAGGTAGGCACTTTGCAAAAAACAGCTCTGTTTTGAGTCAAAAAATGGGATGTGCCCACTTTGTGTTTTGGGACATTTCCTGTCGCGGGCGCTAGGACTACCCACACAAGTGAGGTTTCATTTTTATCGGGAGAATTGGGGGAACCCTGGGTGGAAGGAAATTTGTAGCTCCTCTCAGATTCCAGAACTTTCTGTCAACGAAATGTGAGGAAAATGTGTTTTTTTAGCCAAATTTTGAGGTTTGCAAAGGATTCTGGGTAATAGAACCTGGTCAGAGCCCCACAAGTCACCCCATCTTGGATTCCTCTAGGTCTCTAGTTTAAAAAAATGCACAGGTTTGGTAGGTTTCCCTCGGTGCCAGCTGAGCTAGAGGCCAAAATCTACAGGTAGGCACTTTGCAAAAAACAGCTGTTTTCTGTGATGTGTCCACGTTGTGTTTTTGGGCACATCCTGTCGCGGGCGCTAGGCCTACCCACACAAATGAGGTACCATTTTTATCGGGAGACTTGGGGGAACGCTGAGTGGAAGGAAATTTGTGGGACCTCTCAGATTCCAGAACTTTCTGTCACCGAAATGTGAGGAAAATGTGTTTTTTTAGCCAAATTTTGAGGTTTGCAAAGGATTCTGGGTAACAGAACCTGGTCAGAGCCCCACAAGTCACCCCATATTGGATTCCCCTAGGTCTCTAGTTTTTAAAAATGCACAGGTTTGGTAGGTTTCCCAAGGTGCCGGCTGAGCTAGAGGCCACAATCTACAGGTAGGCACTTTGCAAAAAACAGCTCTGTTTTCTGTCAAAAAATGGGATGTGCCCACTGTGTGTTTTGGGACATTTCCTGTCGCGGGCGCCAGGACTACCCACACAAGTGAGGTATCATTTTTATCGTGAGACTTGGGGGAACGCTGGGTGGAAGGAAATTTGTGGCTCCCCTCAGATTCCAGAACTTTCTGTCACCGAAATGTGAGGAAAATGTGTTTTTTTAGCCACATTTTGAGGTTTGCAAAGGATTCTGGGTAACAAAACCTGGTCAGAACCCCACAAGTCACCCCATCTTGGATTCCCCTAAGTCTCTAGTTTTAAAAAATGCTCAGGTTTGGTAGGTTTCCCTAGGTGCCGGCTGAGCTAGAGGACAAAATCTACAGGTAGGCAGTTTGCAAAAAACACCTCTGTTTTATTTTAAAAAATGGGATGTGTCCACGTTGTGTTTTGGGGCATTTCCTGTCGCGGGCGCTAGGCCTACCCACACAAGTGAGGTATAATTTTTATCGGGAGACTTGGGGGAACGCTGAGTGGAAGGAAATTTGTGCCTCCTCTCAGATTCCAGAACTTTCTGTCACCGAAATGTGAGGAAAATGTGTTTTTTTAGCCAAATTTTGAGGTTTGCAAAGGATTCTGGGTAACAGAACCTGGTCAGAGCCCCACAAGTCACCCCATCTTGGATTCCCCTAGGTCTCTAGTTTTCAAAAATGCACAGGTTTGGTAGGTTTCCCTAGGTGCCGGCTCAGCTAGAGGCCAAAATCTACAGGTAGGCACTTAGCCAAAAACATCTCTGTTTTCTGTGATGTGTCCACGTTGTGTTTTGGGGCATATCCTGTCGCGGGCGCTAGGCCTATCCACACAAATGAGGTACCATTTTTATCGGGAGACTTGGGGGAACGCTGAGTGGAAGGAAATTTGTGGGACCTCTCAGATTCCAGAACTTTCTGTTACTGAAATGTGAGGAAAATGTGTATTTTTAGCCAAATTTTGAGGTTTGCAAAGGATTCTGGGTAACAAAACCTGGTCAGAACCCCACAAGTCACCCCATCTTGGATTCCCCTAAGTCTCTAGTTTAAAAAAATGCTCAGGTTTGGTAGGTTTCCCTAGGTGCCGGCTGAGCTAGAGGCCAAAATCTACAGGTAGGCACTTTGCAAAAAACACCTCTGTTTTATTTAAAAAAATGGGATGTGTCCACGTTGTGTTTTGGGGCATTTCCTGTCGCGGGCGCTAGGCCTACCCACACAAGTGAGGTATAATTTTTATCGGGAGACTTGGGGGAACGCTGAGTGGAAGGAAATTTGTGCCTCCTCTCAGATTCCAGAACTTTCTGTCACCGAAATGTGAGGAAAATGTGTTTTTTTAGCCAAATTTTGAGGTTTGCAAAGGATTCTGGGTAACAGAACCTGGTCAGAGCCCCACAAGTCACCCCATCTTGGATTCCCCTAGGTCTCTAGTTTTCAAAAATGCACAGGTTTGGTAGGTTTCCCTAGGTGCCGGCTGAGCTAGAGGCCAAAATCTACAGGTAGGCACTTGGCCAAAAACATCTCTGTTTTCTGTGATGTGTCCACGTTGTGTTTTGGGGCATATCCTGTCGCGGGCGCTAGACCTATCCACACAAATGAGGTACCATTTTTATCGGGAGACTTGGGGGAACGCTGAGTGGAAGGAAATTTGTGGGACCTCTCAGATTCCAGAACTTTCTGTTACTGAAATGTGAGGAAAATGTGTATTTTTAGCCAAATTTTGAGGTTTGCAAAGGATTCTGGGTAACAAAACCTGGTCAGAACCCCACAAGTCACCCCATCTTGGATTCCCCTAAGTCTCTAGTTTAAAAAAATGCTCAGGTTTGGTAGGTTTCCCTAGGTGCCGGCTGAGCTAGAGGCCAAAATCTACAGGTAGGCACTTTGCAAAAAACACCTCTGTTTTATTTCAAAAAATGGGATGTGTCCACGTTGTGTTTTGGGGCATTTCCTGTCGCGGGCGCTAGGCCTACCCACACAAGTGAGGTATCATTTTTATCGGGAGACTTGGGGGAACGCTGAGTGGAAGGAAATTTGTGCCTCCTCTCAGATTCCAGAACTTTCTGTCACAGAAATGAGAGGAACATGTGTTTTTTTAGCCAAATTTTGAGGTTTGCAAAAGATATTGGTTAACAGAACCTGGCCAGAGCCCCACAAGTCACCCCATCTTGGGTTCCCCTAGGTCTCTAGTTTAAAAAAATGCCCAGGTTTGGTAGGTTTCCCTAGGTGCCGGCTGAGCTAGAGGCCAAAATCTACAGGTAGGCACTTTGCAAAAAACAGCTCTGTTTTCTGTGAAGTGTCCACGTTGTGTTTTGGGGCATATCCGGTTGCGGGCGCTAGACCTTCCCACACAAGTGAGGTACCATATTTATCGGGAGACTTGGGGGAACGCTGGGTGGAAGGAAATTTGTGGCTCCTCTCAGATTCCAGAACTTTCTGTCACCGAAATGTGAGGAAAATATGTTTTTTTAGCCAAATTTTGAGGTTTGCAAAGGATTCTGGGTAACAGAACCTGGTCAGAGCCCCACAAGTCACCCCATCTTGGATTCCCCTAGGTCTCTAGTTTTTAAAAATGCACAGGTTTAGAAGGTTTCCCTAGGTGCCGGCTGAGCTAGAGGCCACAATCTACAGGTAGGCACTTTGCCAAAAACAGCTCTGTTTTCTGTCAAAAAATGGGATGTGCCCACTTTGTGTTTTGGGACATTTCATGTCGCGGGCGCTAGGACTACCCACACAAGTGAGGTACCATATTTATCGGGAGACTTGGGGGAACACTGGGTGGAAGGAAATTTGTGGCTCCCCTCAGATCCCAGAACTTTCTGTCACCGAAATGTGAGGAACATGTGTTTTTTTAGCCAAATTTTGAGGTTTGCAAAGGATTCTGGGTAATAGAACCTGGTCAGAGCCCCACAAGTCACCCCATCTTGGATTCCCCTAGGTCTCTAGTTTTAAAAAATGCACAGGTTTGGTAGGTTTCCCTAGGTGCCGGCTGAGCTAGAGGCCAAAATCTACAGGTAGGCACTTTGCAAAAAACAGCTCTGTTTTCTGTTATGTGTCCACGTTGTGTTTTGGGGCATATCCTGTCGCGGGCGCTAGGCCTACCCACACAAATGAGGTACCATTTTTATCGGGAGACTTGGGGGAACGCTGAGTGGAAGGAAATTTGTGGGATCTCTCAGATTCCAGAACTTTCTGTCACCGAAATGTGAGGAAAATGTGTTTTTTTAGCCAAATTTTGAGGTTTGCAAAGGATTCTGGATAACAAAACCTGGTCAGAACCCCACAAGTCACCCCATCTTGGATTCCCCTAAGTCTCTAGTTTAAAAAAATGCTCAGGTTTAGTAGGTTTCCCTAGGTGCCGGCTGAGCTAGAGGCCAAAATCTACAGGTAGGCACTTTGCAAAAAACACCTCTGTTTTATTTAAAAAAATGGGATGTGTCCACGTTGTGTTTTGGGGCATTTCCTGTCGCGGGCGCTAGGCCTACCCACACAAGTGAGGTATCATTTTTATCGGGAGACTTGGGGGAATGCTGAGTGGAAGGAAATTTGTGCCTCCTCTCAGATTCCAGAACTTTCTGTCACAGAAATGAGAGGAACATGTGTTTTTTTAGCCAAATTTTGAGGTTTGCAAAGGATATTGGTTAACAGAACCTGGTCAGAGCCCCACAAGTCACCCCATCTTCGGTTCCCCTAGGTCTCTAGTTTTCAAAAATGCACAGGTTTGGTAGGTTTCCCTAGGTGCCGGCTGAGCTAGAGGCCAAAATCTACAGGTAGGCACTTTGCAAAAAACAGCTCTGTTTTCTGTGAAGTGTCCACGTTGTGTTTTGGGGCATATCCGGTTGCGGGCGCTAGACCTACCCACACAAGTGAGGTACCATATTTATCGGGAGACTTGGGGGAACGCTGGGTGGAAGGAAATTTGTGGCTCCTCTCAGATTCCAGAACTTTCTGTCACCGAAATGTGAGGAAAATATGTTTTTTTAGCCAAATTTTGAGGTTTGCAAAGGATTCTGGGTAACAGAACCTGGTCAGAGCCCCACAAGTCACCCCATCTTGGATTCCCCTAGGTCTCTAGTTTTAAAAAATGCACAGGTTTAGTAGGTTTCCCTAGGTGCCGGCTGAGCTAGAGGCCACAATCTACAGGTAGGCACTTTGCCAAAAACAGCTCTGTTTTCTGTCAAAAAATGGGATGTGCCCACTTTGTGTTTTGGGACATTTCATGTCGCGGGCGCTAGGACTACCCACACAAGTGAGGTCCCATCTTTATCGGGAGACTTGGGGGAACGCTGGATGGAAGGAAATTTGTGGCTCCCCTCAGATTCCAGAACTTTCTGTCACCGAAATGTGAGGAAAATATGTTTTTTTAGGCAAATTTTGAGGTTTGCAAAGGATTCTGGGTAACAGAACCTGGTCAGAACCCCACAAGTCACCCCATCTTGGATTCCCCTAGGTCTCTAGTTTAAAAAAATGCACAGGTTTAGTAGGTTTCCCTAGGTGCCGGCTGAGCTAGAGGCCACAATCTACAGCTAGGCACTTTGCAAAAAACAGCTCTGTTTTCTGTCAAAAAATGGGATGTGCCCACTTTGTGTTTTGGGACATTTCCTGTCGCGGGCGCTAGGACTACCCACACATGTGAGGTATCATTTTTATCGGGAGAATTGGAGGAACGCTGGGTGGAAGGAAATTTGTGCCTCCTCTCAGATTCCAGAACTTTCTTTCACCGAAATGTGAGGAAAATGTGTTTTTTTAGCCAAATTTTGAGGTTTGCAAAGGATTCTGGGTAACAGAACCTGGTCAGAGCCCCACAAGTCACCTCATCTTGGATTCCCCTAGGTCTCTAGTTTTAAAAAATGCACAGGTTGGTAGGTTTCCCTAGGTGCCGGCTGAGCTAGAGGCCAAAATCTACAGGTAGGCACTTTGCAAAAAACAGCTCTGTTTTCTGTGATGTGTCCACGTTGTGTTTTGGGGCATATCCTGTCGCGGGCGCTAGGCCTACCCACACAAATGAGGTACCATTTTTATCGGGAGACTTGGGGGAACGCTGAGTGGAAGGAAATTTGTGGGATCTCTCAGATTCCAGAACTTTCTGTCACTGAAATGTGAGGAAAATGTGTATTTTTAGCCAAATTTTGAGGTTTGCAAAGGATTCTGGGTAACAAAACCTGGTCAGAGCCCCACAAGTCACCCCATCTTGGATTCCCCTAGGTCTCTAGTTTTAAAAAATGCACAGGTTTGGTAGGTTTCCCAAGGTGCCGGCTGAGCTAGAGGCCAAAATCTACAGGTAGACACTTTGCAAAAAACAGCTTTGTTTTCTGTTATGTGTCCACGTTGTGTTTTGGGGCATATCCTGTCGCGGGCGCTAGGCCTACCCACACAAATGAGGTACCATTTTTATCGGGAGACTTGGGGGAACGCTGAGTGGAAGGAAATTGGTGGGATCTCTCAGATTCCAGAACTTTCTGTCACCGAAATGTGAGGAAAATGTGTTTTTTTAGCCAAATTTTGAGGTTTGCAAAGGATTCTGGGTAACAAAACCTGGTCAGAACCCCACAATTCACCCCATCTTGGATTCCCCTAAATCTCTAGTTTTAAAAAATGCTCAGGTTTGGTAGGTTTCCCTAGGTGCCGGCTGAGCTAAAGGCCAAAATCTACAGGTAGGCACTTTGCAAAAAAAACCTCTGTTTTCTATCAAAAAATGGGATGTGTCCACGTTGTGTTTTGGGACATTTCCTGTTGCGGGCGCTAGGCCTACCCACACAAGTGAGGTATCATTTTTATTGGGAGACTTGGGGGAACACTGAGCGGAAGGAAATTTGTGCCTCCTCTCAGATTCCAGAACTTTCTGTCACAGAAATTTGAGGAACATGTGTTTTTTTAGCCAAATTTTGAGGTTTGCAAAGGATTCTGGGTAATAGAACCTGGTCAGAGCCCCACAAGTCACCCCATCTTGGATTCCCCTAGGTCTCTAGTTTTAAAAAATGCACAGGTTTGGTAGGTTTCCCAAGGTGCCGGCTGAGCTAGAGGCCAAAATCTACAGGTAGACACTTTGCAAAAAACAGCTTTGTTTTCTGTTATGTGTCCACGTTGTGTTTTGGGGCATATCCTGTCGCGGGCGCTAGGCCTACCCACACAAATGAGGTACCATTTTTATCGGGAGACTTGGGGGAACGCTGAGTGGAAGGAAATTTGTGGGATCTCTCAGATTCCAGAACTTTCTGTCACCGAAATGTGAGGAAAATGTGTTTTTTTAGCCAAATTTTGAGGTTTGCAAAGGATTCTGGGTAACAAAACCTGGTCAGAACCCCACAATTCACCCCATCTTGGATTCCCCTAAATCTCTAGTTTTAAAAAATGCTCAGGTTTGGTAGGTTTCCCTAGGTGCCGGCTGAGCTAAAGGCCAAAATCTACAGGTAGGCACTTTGCAAAAAACACCTCTGTTTTATTTCAAAAAATGGGATGTGTCCCCGTTGTGTTTTGGGGCATTTCCTGTCGCGGGCGCTAGGCCTACCCACACAAGTGAGGTATCATTTTTATCGGAAGACTTGGGGGAACGCTGAGTGGAAGCAAATTTGTGCCTCCTCTCAGATTCCAGAACTTTCTGTCACAGAAATGAGAGGAACATGTGTTTTTTTAGCCAAATTTTGAGGTTTGCAAAGGATATTGGTTAACAGAACCTGGCCAGAGCCCCACAAGTCACCCCATCTTGGGTTCCCCTAGGTCTCTAGTTTTCAAAAATGCACAGGTTTGGTAGGTTTCCCTAGGTGCCGGCTGAGCTAGAGGCCAAAATCTACAGGTAGGCACTTTGCAAAAAACAGCTCTGTTTTCTGTGAAGTGTCCACGTTGTGTTTTGGGGCATATCCGGTTGTGGGCGCTAGACCTACCCACACAAGTGAGGTACCATATTTATCGGGAGACTTGGGGGAACGCTGGGTGGAAGGAAATTTGTGGCTCCTCTCAGATTCCAGAACTTTCTGTCACCGAAATGTGAGGAACATGTGTTTTTTTAGCCAAATTTTGAGGTTTGGAAAGGATTCTGGGTAATAGAACCTGGTCAGAGCCCCACAAGTCACCCCATCTTGGATTCCCCTAGGTCTCTAGTTTTAAAAAATGCACAGGTTTGGTAGGTTTCCCTAGGTGCCGGCTGAGCTAGAGGCCAAAATCTACAGGTAGACACTTTGCAAAAAACAGCTCTGTTTTCTGTTATGTGTCCACGTTGTGTTTTGGGGCATATCCTGTCGCGGGCGCTAGGCCTACCCACACAAATGAGGTACCATTTTTATCGGGAGACTTGGGGGAACGCTGAGTGGAAGGAAATTTGTGGGATCTCTCAGATTCCAGAACTTTCTGTCACCGAAATGTGAGGAAAATGTGTTTTTTTAGCCAAATTTTGAGGTTTGCAAAGGATTCTGGGTAACAAAACCTGGTCAGAACCCCACAAGTCACCCCATCTTGGATTCCCCTAAGTCTCTAGTTTTAAAAAATGCACAGGTTTGGTAGGTTTCCCTAGGTGCCGGCTGAGCTAGAGGCCAAAATCTACAGGTAGGCACTTTGCAAAAAACAGCTCTGTTTTCTGTCAAAAAATGGGATGTGCCCACTTTGTGTTTTAGGACATTTCCTGTCGCGGGCGCTAGGACTACCCACACAAGTGAGGTTTCATTTTTATCGGGAGAATTGGGGGAACCCTGGGTGGAAGGAAATTTGTGGCTCCTCTCAGATTCCAGAACTTTCTGTCAACGAAATGTGAGGAAAATGTGTTTTTTTAGCCAAATTTTGAGGTTTGCAAAGGATTCTGGGTAATAGAACCTGGTCAGAGCCCCACAAGTCACCCCATCTTGGATTCCCCTAGGTCTCTAGTTTTAAAAAATGCACAGGTTTGGTAGGTTTCCCTAGGTGCCGGCTGAGCTAGAGGCCAAAATCTACAGGTAGGCACTTTGCAAAAAACAGCTGTTTTCTGTGATGTGTCCACGTTGTGTTTTTGGGCATATCCTGTCGCGGGCGCTAGGCCTACCCACACAAATGAGGTACCATTTTTATCGGGAGACTTGGGGAACGCTGAGTGGAAGGAAATTTGTGGGACCTCTCAGATTCCAGAACTTTCTGTCACCGAAATGTGAGGAAAATGTGTTTTTTTAGCCAAATTTTGAGGTTTGCAAAGGATTCTGGGTAACAGAACCTGGTCAGAGCCCCACAAGTCACCCCATATTGGATTCCCCTAGGTCTCTAGTTTTTAAAAATGCACAGGTTTGGTAGGTTTCCCAAGGTGCCGGATGAGCTAGAGGCCACAATCTACAGGTAGGCACTTTGCAAAAAACAGCTCTGTTTTCTGTCAAAAAATGGGATGTGCCCACTGTGTGTTTTGGGACATTTCCTGTCGCGGGCGCTAGGACTACCCACACATGTGAGGTATCATTTTTATCGGGAGAATTGGAGGAACGCTGGGTGGAAGGAAATTTGTGCCTCCTCTCAGATTCCAGAACTTTCTGTCACCGAAATGTGAGGAAAATGTGTTTTTTTAGCCAAATTTTGAGGTTTGCAAAGGATTCTGGGTAACAGAACCTGGTCAGAGCCCCACAAGTCACCTCATCTTGGATTCCCCTAGGTCTCTAGTTTTAAAAAATGCACAGGTTGGTAGGTTTCCCTAGGTGCCGGCTGAGCTAGAGGCCAAAATCTACAGGTAGGCACTTTGCAAAAAACAGCTCTGTTTTCTGTGATGTGTCCACGTTGTGTTTTGGGGCATATCCTGTCGCGGGCGCTAGGCCTACCCACACAAATGAGGTACCATTTTTATCGGGAGACTTGGGAGAACGCTGAGTGGAAGGAAATTTGTGCCTCCTCTCAGATTCCAGAACTTTCTGTCACCGAAATGTGAGGAAAATGTGTTTTTTTAGCCAAATTTTGAGGTTTGCAAAGGATTCTGGGTAACAGAACCTGGTCAGAGCCCCACAAGTCACCTCATCTTGGATTCCCCTAGGTCTCTAGTTTTAAAAAATGCACAGGTTGGTAGGTTTCCCTAGGTGCCGGCTGAGCTAGAGGCCAAAATCTACAGGTAGGCACTTTGCAAAAAACAGCTCTGTTTTCTGTGATGTGTCCACGTTGTGTTTTGGGGCATATCCTGTCGCGGGCGCTAGGCCTACCCACACAAATGAGGTACCATTTTTATCGGGAGACTTGGGGGAACGCTGAGTGGAAGGAAATTTGTGGGATCTCTCAGATTCCAGAACTTTCTGTCACCGAAATGTGAGGAAAATGTGTTTTTTTAGCCAAATTTTGAGGTTTGCAAAGGATTCTGGGTAACAAAACCTGGTCAGAACCCCACAAGTCACCCCATCTTGGATTCCCCTAAGTCTCTAGTTTTAAAAAATGATCAGGTTTGGTAGGTTTCCCTAGGTGCCGGCTGAGCTAGAGGCCAAAATCTACAGGTAGGCACTTTGCAAAAAACAGCTCTGTTTTCTGTCAAAAAATGGGATGTGCCCACTTTGTGTTTTGGGACATTTCCTGTCGTGGGCGCTAGGACTACCCACACAAGTGAGGTTTCATTTTTATCGGGAGAATTGGGGGAACCCTGGGTGGAAGGAAATTTGTGGCTCCTCTCAGATTCCAGAACTTTCTGTCAACGAAATGTGAGGAAAATGTGTTTTTTTAGCCAAATTTTGAGGTTTGCAAAGGATTCTGGGTAATAGAACCTGGTCAGAGCCCCACAAGTCACCCCATCTTGGATTCCCCTAGGTCTCTAGTTTTAAAAAATGCACAGGTTTGGTAGGTTTCCCTAGGTGCCGGCTGAGCTAGAGGCCAAAATCTACAGGTAGGCACTTTGCAAAAAACAGCTGTTTTCTGTGATGTGTCCACGTTGTGTTTTTGGGCATATCCTGTCGCGGGCGCTAGGCCTACCCACACAAATGAGGTACCATTTTTATCGGGAGACTTGGGGGAACGCTGAGTGGAAGGAAATTTGTGGGACCTCTCAGATTCCAGAACTTTCTGTCACCGAAATGTGAGGAAAATGTGTTTTTTTAGCCAAATTTTGAGGTTTGCAAAGGATTCTGGGTAACAGAACCTGGTCAGAGCCCCACAAGTCACCCCATATTGGATTCCCCTAGGTCTCTAGTTTTTAAAAATGCACAGGTTTGGTAGGTTTCCCAAGGTGCCGGATGAGCTAGAGGCCACAATCTACAGGTAGGCACTTTGCAAAAAACAGCTCTGTTTTCTGTCAAAAAATGGGATGTGCCCACTGTGTGTTTTGGGACATTTCCTGTCGCAGGCGCTAGGACTACCCACACATGTGAGGTATCATTTTTATCGGGAGAATTGGAGGAACGCTGGGTGGAAGGAAATTTGTGCCTCCTCTCAGATTCCAGAACTTTCTGTCACCGAAATGTGAGGAAATTGTGTTTTTTTAGCCAAATTTTGAGGTTTGCAAAGGATTCTGGGTAACAGAACCTGGTCAGAGCCCCACAAGTCACCTCATCTTGGATTCCCCTAGGTCTCTAGTTTTAAAAAATGCACAGGTTGGTAGGTTTCCCTAGGTGCCGGCTGAGCTAGAGGCCAAAATCTACAGGTAGGCACTTTGCAAAAAACAGCTTTGTTTTCTGTGATGTGTCCACGTTGTGTTTTGGGGCATATCCTGTTGCGGGCGCTAGGCCTACCCACACAAATGAGGTACCATTTTTATCGGGAGACTTGGGAGAACGCTGAGTGGAAGGAAATTTGTGCCTCCTCTCAGATTCCAGAACTTTCTGTCACCGAAATGTGAGGAAAATGTGTTTTTTTAGCCAAATTTTGAGGTTTGCAAATGATTCTGGGTAACAGAACCTGGTCAGAGCCCCACAAGTCACCTCATCTTGGATTCCCCTAGGTCTCTAGTTTTAAAAAATGCACAGGTTGGTAGGTTTCCCTAGGTGCCGGCTGAGCTAGAGGCCAAAATCTACAGGTAGGCACTTTGCAAAAAACAGCTCTGTTTTCTGTGATGTGTCCACGTTGTGTTTTGGGGCATATCCTGTCGCGGGCGCTAGGCCTACCCACACAAATGAGGTACCATTTTTATCGGGAGACTTGGGGGAACGCTGAGTGGAAGGAAATTTGTGGGATCTCTCAGATTCCAGAACTTTCTGTCACTGAAATGTGAGGAAAATGTGTATTTTTAGCCAAATTTTTAGGTTTGCAAAGGATTCTGGGTAACAAAACCTGGTCAGAACCCCACAAGTCACCCCATCTTTGATTCCCCTAAGTCTCTAGTTTTAAAAAATGCTCAGGTTTGGTAGGTTTCCCTAGGTGCCGGCTGAGCTAGAGGCCAAAATCTACAGGTAGGCACTTTGCAAAAAACACCTCTGTTTTCTATCAAAAAATGGGATGTGTCCACGTTGTGTTTTGGGACATTTCCTGTTGCGGGCGCTAGGCCTACCCACACAAGTGAGGTATCATTTTTATTGGGAGACTTGGGGGAACACTGAGCGGAAGGAAATTTGTGCCTCCTCTCAGATTCCAGAACTTTCTGTCACAGAAATTTGAGGAACATGTGTTTTTTTAGCCAAATTTTGAGGTTTGCAAAGGATTCTGGGTAATAGAACCTGGTCAGAGCCCCACAAGTCACCCCATCTTGGATTCCCCTAGGTCTCTAGTTTTAAAAAATGCACAGGTTTGGTAGGTTTCCCAAGGTGCCGGCTGAGCTAGAGGCCAAAATCTACAGGTAGACACTTTGCAAAAAACAGCTTTGTTTTCTGTTATGTGTCCACGTTGTGTTTTGGGGCATATCCTGTCGCGGGCGCTAGGCCTACCCACACAAATGAGGTACCATTTTTATCGGGAGACTTGGGGGAACGCTGAGTGGAAGGAAATTTGTGGGATCTCTCAGATTCCAGAACTTTCTGTCACCGAAATGTGAGGAAAATGTGTTTTTTTAGCCAAATTTTGAGGTTTGCAAAGGATTCTGGGTAACAAAACCTGGTCAGAACCCCACAATTCACCCCATCTTGGATTCCCCTAAATCTCTAGTTTAAAAAAATGCTCAGGTTTGGTAGGTTTCCCTAGTTGCCGGCTGAGCTAAAGGCCAAAATCTACAGGTAGGCACTTTTCAAAAAACAGCTCTGTTTTCTGTCAAAAAATGGGATGTGCCCACTTTGTGTTTTGGGACATTTCCTGTCGCGGGCGCTAGGACTACCCACACAAGTGAGGTTTCATTTTTATCGGGAGAATTGGGGGAACCCTGGGTGGAAGGAAATTTGTGGCTCCTCTCAGATTCCAGAACTTTCTGTCAACGAAATGTGAGGAAAATGTGTTTTTTTAGCCAAATTTTGAGATTTGCAAAGGATTCTGGGTAATAGAACCTGGTCAGAGCCCCACAAGTCACCCCATCTTGGATTCCCCTAGGTCTCTAGTTTTAAAAAATGCACAGGTTTGGTAGGTTTCCCTAGGTGCCGGCTGAGCTAGAGGCCAAAATCTACAGGTAGGCACTTTGCAAAAAACAGCTGTTTTCTGTGATGTGTCCACGTTGTGTTTTTGGGCATATCCTGTCGCGGGCGCTAGGCCTACCCACACAAATGAGGTACCATTTTTATCGGGAGACTTGGGGGAACGCTGAGTGGAAGGAAATTTGTGGGACCTCTCAGATTCCAGAACTTTCTGTCACCGAAATGTGAGGAAAATGTGTTTTTTTAGCCAAATTTTGAGGTTTGCAAAGGATTCTGGGTAACAGAACCTGGTCAGAGCCCCACAAGTCACCCCATATTGGATTCCCCTAGGTCTCTAGTTTTTAAAAATGCACAGGTTTGGTAGGTTTCCCAAGGTGCCGGATGAGCTAGAGGCCACAATCTACAGGTAGGCACTTTGCAAAAAACAGCTCTGTTTTCTGTCAAAAAATGGGATGTGCCCACTGTGTGTTTTGGGACATTTCCTGTCGCGGGCGCTAGGACTACCCACACATGTGAGGTATCATTTTTATCGGGAGAATTGGAGGAACGCTGGGTGGAAGGAAATTTGTGCCTCCTCTCAGATTCCAGAACTTTCTGTCACCGAAATGTGAGGAAAATGTGTTTTTTTAGCCAAATTTTGAGGTTTGCAAAGGATTCTCGGTAACAGAACCTGGTCAGAGCCCCACAAGTCACCTCATCTTGGATTCCCCTAGGTCTCTAGTTTTAAAAAATTCACAGGTTGGTAGGTTTCCCTAGGTGCCGGCTGAGCTAGAGCTCAAAATCTACAGGTAGGCACTTTGCAAAAAACAGCTCTGTTTTCTGTGATGTGTCCACGTTGTGTTTTGGGGCATATCCTGTCGCGGGCGCTAGGCCTACCCCCACAAATGAGGTACCATTTTTATCGGGAGACTTGGGAGAACGCTGAGTGGAAGGAAATTTGTGCCTCCTCTCAGATTCCAGAACTTTCTGTCACCGAAATGTGAGGAAAATGTGTTTTTTTAGCCAAATTTTGAGGTTTGCAAAGGATTCTGGGTAACAGAACCTGGTCAGAGCCCCACAAGTCACCTCATCTTGGATTCCCCTAGGTCTCTAGTTTTAAAAAATGCACAGGTTGGTAGGTTTCCCTAGGTGCCGGCTGAGCTAGAGGCCAAAATCTACAGGTAGGCACTTTACAAAAAACAGCTCTGTTTTCTGTGATGTGTCCACGTTGTGTTTTGGGGCATATCCTGTCGCGGGCGCTAGGCCTACCCACACAAATGAGGTACCATTTTTATCGGGAGACTTGGGGGAACGCTGAGTGGAAGGAAATTTGTGGGATCTCTCAGATTCCAGAACTTTCTGTCACCGAAATGTGAGGAAAATGTGTTTTTTTAGCCAAATTTTGAGGTTTGCAAAGGATTCTGGGTAACAAAACCTGGTCAGAACCCCACAAGTCACCCCATCTTGGATTCCCCTAAGTCTCTAGTTTTAAAAAATGATCAGGTTTGGTAGGTTTCCCTAGGTGCCGGCTGAGCTAGAGGCCAAAATCTACAGGTAGGCACTTTGCAAAAAACAGCTCTGTTTTCTGTCAAAAAATGGGATGTGCCCACTTTGTGTTTTGGGACATTTCCTGTCGTGGGCGCTAGGACTACCCACACAAGTGAGGTTTCATTTTTATCGGGAGAATTGGGGGAACCCTGGGTGGAAGGAAATTTGTGGCTCCTCTCAGATTCCAGAACTTTCTGTCAACGAAATGTGAGGAAAATGTGTTTTTTTAGCCAAATTTTGAGGTTTGCAAAGGATTCTGGGTAATAGAACCTGGTCAGAGCCCCACAAGTCACCCCATCTTGGATTCCCCTAGGTCTCTAGTTTTAAAAAATGCACAGGTTTTGGTAGGTTTCCCTAGGTGCCGGCTGAGCTAGAGGCCAAAATCTACAGGTAGGCACTTTGCAAAAAACAGCTGTTTTCTGTGATGTGTCCACGTTGTGTTTTTGGGCATATCCTGTCGCGGGCGCTAGGCCTACCCACACAAATGAGGTACCATTTTTATCGGGAGACTTGGGGGAACGCTGAGTGGAAGAAATTTGTGGGACCTCTCAGATTCCAGAACTTTCTGTCACCGAAATGTGAGGAAAATGTGTTTTTTTAGCCAAATTTTGAGGTTTGCAAAGGATTCTGGGTAACAGAACCTGGTCAGAGCCCCACAAGTCACCCCATATTGGATTCCCCTAGGTCTCTAGTTTTTAAAAATGCACAGGTTTGGTAGGTTTCCCAAGGTGCCGGATGAGCTAGAGGCCACAATCTACAGGTAGGCACTTTGCAAAAAACAGCTCTGTTTTCTGTCAAAAAATGGGATGTGCCCACTGTGTGTTTTGGGACATTTCCTGTCGCAGGCGCTAGGACTACCCACACATGTGAGGTATCATTTTTATCGGGAGAATTGGAGGAACGCTGGGTGGAAGGAAATTTGTGCCTCCTCTCAGATTCCAGAACTTTCTGTCACCGAAATGTGAGGAAAATGTGTTTTTTTAGCCAAATTTTGAGGTTTGCAAAGGATTCTGGGTAACAGAACCTGGTCAGAGCCCCACAAGTCACCTCATCTTGGATTCCCCTAGGTCTCTAGTTTTAAAAAATGCACAGGTTGGTAGGTTTCCCTAGGTGCCGGCTGAGCTAGAGGCCAAAATCTACAGGTAGGCACTTTGCAAAAAACAGCTTTGTTTTCTGTGATGTGTCCACGTTGTGTTTTGGGGCATATCCTGTCGCGGGCGCTAGGCCTACCCACACAAATGAGGTACCATTTTTATCGGGAGACTTGGGAGAACGCTGAGTGGAAGGAAATTTGTGCCTCCTCTCAGATTCCAGAACTTTCTGTCACCGAAATGTGAGGAAAATGTGTTTTTTTAGCCAAATTTTGAGGTTTGCAAATGATTCTGGGTAACAGAACCTGGTCAGAGCCCCACAAGTCACCTCATCTTGGATTCCCCTAGGTCTCTAGTTTAAAAAAATGCACAGGTTGGTAGGTTTCCCTAGGTGCCGGCTGAGCTAGAGGCCAAAATCTACAGGTAGGCACTTTGCAAAAAACAGCTCTGTTTTCTGTGATGTGTCCACGTTGTGTTTTGGGGCATATCCTGTCGCGGGCGCTAGGCCTACCCACACAAATGAGGTACCATTTTTATCGGGAGACTTGGGGGAACGCTGAGTGGAAGGAAATTTGTGGGATCTCTCAGATTCCAGAACTTTCTGTCACTGAAATGTGAGGAAAATGTGTATTTTTAGCCAAATTTTTAGGTTTGCAAAGGATTCTGGGTAACAAAACCTGGTCAGAACCCCACAAGTCACCCCATCTTTGATTCCCCTAAGTCTCTAGTTTTAAAAAATGCTCAGGTTTGGTAGGTTTCCCTAGGTGCCGGCTGAGCTAGAGGCCAAAATCTACAGGTAGGCACTTTGCAAAAAACACCTCTGTTTTCTATCAAAAAATGAGATGTGTCCACGTTGTGTTTTGGGACATTTCCTGTTGCGGGCGCTAGGCCTACCCACACAAGTGAGGTATCATTTTTATTGGGAGACTTGGGGGAACACTGAGCGGAAGGAAATTTGTGCCTCCTCTCAGATTCCAGAACTTTCTGTCACAGAAATTTGAGGAACATGTGTTTTTTTAGCCAAATTTTGAGGTTTGCAAAGGATTCTGGGTAATAGAACCTGGTCAGAGCCCCACAAGTCACCCCATCTTGGATTCCCCTAGTTCTCTAGTTTTAAAAAATGCACAGGTTTGGTAGGTTTCCCAAGGTGCCGGCTGAGCTAGAGGCCAAAATCTACAGGTAGACACTTTGCAAAAAACAGCTTTGTTTTCTGTTATGTGTCCACGTTGTGTTTTGGGGCATATCCTGTCGCGGGCGCTAGGCCTACCCACACAAATGAGGTACCATTTTTATCGGGAGACTTGGGGGAACGCTGAGTGGAAGGAAATTTGTGGGATCTCTCAGATTCCAGAACTTTCTGTCACCGAAATGTGAGGAAAATGTGTTTTTTTAGCCAAATTTTGAGGTTTGCAAAGGATTCTGGGTAACAAAACCTGGTCAGAACTCCACAATTCACCCCATCTTGGATTCCCCTAAATCTCTAGTTTAAAAAAATGCTCAGGTTTGGTAGGTTTCCCTAGTTGCCGGCTGAGCTAAAGGCCAAAATCTACAGGTAGGCACTTTTCAAAAAACAGCTCTGTTTTCTGTCAAAAAATGGGATGTGCCCACTTTGTGTTTTGGGACATTTCCTGTCGCGGGCGCTAGGACTACCCACACAAGTGAGGTTTCATTTTTATCGGGAGAATTGGGGGAACCCTGGGTGGAAGGAAATTTGTGGCTCCTCTCAGATTCCAGAACTTTCTGTCAACGAAATGTGAGGAAAATGTGTTTTTTTAGCCAAATTTTGAGGTTTGCAAAGGATTCTGGGTAATAGAACCTGGTCAGAGCCCCACAAGTCACCCCATCTTGGATTCCCCTAGGTCTCTAGTTTTAAAAAATGCACAGGTTTGGTAGGTTTCCCTAGGTGCCGGCTGAGCTAGAGGCCAAAATCTACAGGTAGGCACTTTGCAAAAAACAGCTGTTTTCTGTGATGTGTCCACGTTGTGTTTTTGGGCATATCCTGTCGCGGGCGCTAGGCCTACCCACACAAATGAGGTACCATTTTTATCGGGAGACTTGGGGGAACGCTGAGTGGAAGGAAATTTGTGGGACCTCTCAGATTCCAGAACTTTCTGTCACCGAAATGTGAGGAAAATGTGTTTTTTTAGCCAAATTTTGAGGTTTGCAAAGGATTCTGGGTAACAGAACCTGGTCAGAGCCCCACAAGTCACCCCATATTGGATTCCCCTAGGTCTCTAGTTTTTAAAAATGCACAGGTTTGGTAGGTTTCCCAAGGTGCCGGATGAGCTAGAGGCCACAATCTACAGGTAGGCACTTTGCAAAAAACAGCTCTGTTTTCTGTCAAAAAATGGGATGTGCCCACTGTGTGTTTTGGGACATTTCCTGTCGCGGGCGCTAGGACTACCCACACATGTGAGGTATCATTTTTATCGGGAGAATTGGAGGAACGCTGGGTGGAAGGAAATTTGTGCCTCCTCTCAGATTCCAGAACTTTCTGTCACCGAAATGTGAGGAAAATGTGTTTTTTTAGCCAAATTTTGAGGTTTGCAAATGATTCTGGGTAACAGAACCTGGTCAGAGCCCCACAAGTCACCTCATCTTGGATTCCCCTAGGTCTCTAGTTTTAAAAAATGCACAGGTTGGTAGGTTTCCCTAGGTGCCGGCTGAGCTAGAGCTCAAAATCTACAGGTAGGCACTTTGCAAAAAACAGCTCTGTTTTCTGTGATGTGTCCACGTTGTGTTTTGGGGCATATCCTGTCGCGGGCGCTAGGCCTACCCACACAAATGAGGTACCATTTTTATCGGGAGACTTGGGAGAACGCTGAGTAAAAGGAAATTTGTGCCTCCTCTCAGATTCCAGAACTTTCTGTCACCGAAATGTGAGGAAAATGTGTTTTTTTAGCCAAATTTTGAGGTTTGCAAAGGATTCTGGGTAACAGAACCTGGTCAGAGCCCCACAAGTCACCTCATCTTGGATTCCCCTAGGTCTCTAGTTTTAAAAAATGCACAGGTTGGTAGGTTTCCCTAGGTGCCGGCTGAGCTAGAGGCCAAAATCTACAGGTAGGCACTTTACAAAAAACAGCTCTGTTTTCTGTGATGTGTCCACGTTGTGTTTTGGGGCATATCCTGTCGCGGGCGCTAGGCCTACCCACACAAATGAGGTACCATTTTTATCGGGAGACTTGGGGGAACGCTGAGTGGAAGGAAATTTGTGGGATCTCTCAGATTCCAGAACTTTCTGTCACCGAAATGTGAGGAAAATGTGTTTTTTTAGCCAAATTTTGAGGTTTGCAAAGGATTCTGGGTAACAAAACCTGGTCAGAACCCCACAAGTCACCCCATCTTGGATTCCCCTAAGTCTCTAGTTTTAAAAAATGATCAGGTTTGGTAGGTTTCCCTAGGTGCCGGCTGAGCTAGAGGCCAAAATCTACAGGTAGGCACTTTGCAAAAAACAGCTCTGTTTTCTGTCAAAAAATGGGATGTGCCCACTTTGGGCCATATTTATACTCCGTTTGCGCCGAAATTGCGTCGTTTTTTTTGACGCAATTTCGACGCAAAACTAACGCCAACTAACGCCATATTTATACTATGGCGTTAGAGGCGAATAGCGCCAAAGTTCCCGGAATGTGCGTCATTTTTTAGCGTGAACCCCTTCCTTGCGTTAATGATATGCAAGGGAGGCGTTCCCGTCTAAAAAATGACTCCCAGGCCTTTACGTGGTATTTATACTCCCGGGCAAAAGAGACGCCCGGGAGTTGGCGTGGCTAAAAACGGCGCATTTGCGCCACTTTTTAACGCCTGCTCAGGGCAGGCGTTAAGGGGCCTGTGGGCTCAAAATGAGCCCACAGGTGCCCTCCCATGCCCCCAGGGACCCCCCCTGACACCCTTGCCCACCCCAGGAGGACCCCCAAGGATGGAGGGACCCACCCCAGGGACATTCAGGTAAGTTCAGGTAAGTATAATTTTTTATTTTTTATATTTTATTTTGGTGGCATAGGGGGGCCTTATTTGTGCCCCCCTACATGCCACTATGCCCAATGACCATGCCCAGGGGACAGAAGTCCCCTGGGCATGGCCATTGGGCAAGGGGGCATGACTCCTATCTTTACAATGATAGGAGTCATGTTGATGGGGGATGGGCGTCGTTAAAAAATGGCGCAAGTCGGGTTAAGACGATTTTTTCGACGTAACCTGACTTGCCCCATTTTAAGACGCCCATGCGCCATTTTCCCCCTACGCCGGCGCTGTCTGGTCTACGTGGTTTTTTCCCACGCAAACCAGGCAGCGCCGGTCTGATTGCGCCGTCTAACGCCATTCCATAAATACGGTGCCCGCATGGCGCTTCAGAATGGCGTTAGACGGCGCAAAACTTTTTGACGCTAAACTGCGTTAGCGCAGTTTAGCGTCAAAAAGTATAAATATGGGCCTTTGTGTTTTGGGACATTTCCTGTCGCGGGCGCTAGGACTACCCACACAAGTGAGGTTTCATTTTTATCGGGAGAATTGGGGGAACCCTGGGTGGAAGGAAATTTGTGGCTCCTCTCAGATTCCAGAACTTTCTGTCAACGAAATGTGAGGAAAATGTGTTTTTTTAGCCAAATTTTGAGGTTTGCAAAGGATTCTGGGTAATAGAACCTGGTCAGAGCCCCACAAGTCACCCCATCTTGGATTCCCCTAGGTCTCTAGTTTTAAAAAATGCACAGGTTTGGTAGGTTTCCCTAGGTGCCGGCTGAGCTAGAGGCCAAAATCTACAGGTAGGCACTTTGCAAAAAACAGCTGTTTTCTGTGATGTGTCCACGTTGTGTTTTTGGGCATATCCTGTCGCGGGCGCTAGGCCTACCCACACAAATGAGGTACCATTTTTATCGGGAGACTTGGGGGAACGCTGAGTGGAAGGAAATTTGTGGGACCTCTCAGATTCCAGAACTTTCTGTCACCGAAATGTGAGGAAAATGTGTTTTTTTAGCCAAATTTTGAGGTTTGCAAAGGATTCTGGGTAACAGAACCTGGTCAGAGCCCCACAAGTCACCCCATATTGGATTCCCCTAGGTCTCTAGTTTTTAAAAATGCACAGGTTTGGTAGGTTTCCCAAGGTGCCGGATGAGCTAGAGGCCACAATCTACAGGTAGGCACTTTGCAAAAAACAGCTCTGTTTTCTGTCAAAAAATGGGATGTGCCCACTGTGTGTTTTGGGACATTTCCTGTCACGGGCGCTAGGACTACCCACACATGTGAGGTATCATTTTTATCGGGAGAATTGGAGGAACGCTGGTTGGAAGGAAATTTGTGCCTCCTCTCAGATTCCAGAACTTTCTGTCACCGAAATGTGAGGAAAATGTGTTTTTTTAGCCAAATTTTGAGGTTTGCAAAGGATTCTGGGTAACAGAACCTGGTCAGAGCCCCACAAGTCACCTCATCTTGGATTCCCCTAGGTCTCTAGTTTTAAAAAATGCACAGGTTGGTAGGTTTCCCTAGGTGCCGGCTGAGCTAGAGGCCAAAATCTACAGGTAGGCACTTTGCAAAAAACAGCTCTGTTTTCTGTGATGTGTCCACGTTGTGTTTTGGGGCATATCCTGTCGCGGGCGCTAGGCCTACCCACACAAATGAGGTACCATTTTTATCGGGAGACTTGGGAGAACGCTGAGTGGAAGGAAATTTGTGCCTCCTCTCAGATTCCAGAACATTCTGTCACCGAAATGTGAGGAAAATGTGTTTTTTTAGCCAAATTTTGAGGTTTGCAAAGGATTCTGGGTAACAGAACCTGGTCAGAGCCCCACAAGTCACCTCATCTTGGATTCCCCTAGGTCTCTAGTTTTAAAAAATGCACAGGTTGGTAGGTTTCCCTAGGTGCCGGCTGAGCTAGAGGCCAAAATCTACAGGTAGGCACTTTGCAAAAAACAGCTCTGTTTTCTGTGATGTGTCCACGTTGTGTTTTGGGGCATATCCTGTCGCGGGCGCTAGGCCTACCCACACAAATGAGGTACCATTTTTATCGGGAGACTTGGGGGAACGCTGAGTGGAAGGAAATTTGTGGGATCTCTCAGATTCCAGAACTTTCTGTCACTGAAATGTGAGGAAAATGTGTATTTTTAGCCAAATTTTTAGGTTTGCAAAGGATTCTGGGTAACAAAACCTGGTCAGAACCCCACAAGTCACCCCATCTTGGATTCCCCTAAGTCTCTAGTTTTAAAAAATGCTCAGGTTTGGTAGGTTTCCCTAGGTGCCGGCTGAGCTAGAGGCCAAAATCTACAGGTAGGCACTTTGCAAAAAACACCTCTGTTTTCTATCAAAAAATGGGATGTGTCCACGTTGTGTTTTGGGACATTTCCTGTTGCGGGCGCTAGGCCTACCCACACAAGTGAGGTATCATTTTTATTGGGAGACTTGGGGGAACACTGAGCGGAAGGAAATTTGTGCCTCCTCTCAGATTCCAGAACTTTCTGTCACTGAAATTTGAGGAATATGTGTTTTTTTAGCCAAATTTTGAGGTTTGCAAAGGATTCTGGGTAATAGAACCTGGTCAGAGCCCCACAAGTCACCCCATCTTGGATTCCCCTAGGTCTCTAGTTTTAAAAAATGCACAGGTTTGGTAGGTTTCCCAAGGTGCCGGCTGAGCTAGAGGCCAAAATCTACAGGTAGACACTTTGCAAAAAACAGCTTTGTTTTCTGTTATGTGTCCACGTTGTGTTTTGGGGCATATCCTGTCGCGGGCGCTAGGCCTACCCACACAAATGAGGTACCATTTTTATCGGGAGACTTGGGGGAA
Source organism: Pleurodeles waltl (assembly GCF_031143425.1). Lineage (NCBI taxonomy): Eukaryota > Metazoa > Chordata > Amphibia > Caudata > Salamandridae > Pleurodeles > Pleurodeles waltl. The sequence continues at coordinate 1,221,671,276 of NC_090444.1, forward strand.
CGCTGAGTGGAAGGAAATTTGTGGGATCTCTCAGATTCCAGAACTTTCTGTCACCGAAATGTGAGGAAAATGTGTTTTTTTAGCCAAATTTTGAGGTTTGCAAAGGATTCTGGGTAACAAAACCTGGTCAGAACCCCACAATTCACCCCATCTTGGATTCCCCTAAATCTCTAGTTTAAAAAAATGCTCAGGTTTGGTAGGTTTCCCTAGGTGCCGGCTGAGCTAAAGGCCAAAATCTACAGGTAGGCACTTTTCAAAAAACACCTCTGTTTTATTTCAAAAAATGGGATGTGTCCACGTTGTGTTTTGGGGCATTTCCTGTCGCGGGCGCTAGGCCTACCCTCACAAGTGAGGTATCATTTTTATCGGGAGACTTGGGGGAACGCTGAGTGGAAGGAAATTTGTGCCTCCTCTCAGATTCCAGAACTTCCTGTCACAGAAATGAGAGGAACATGTGTTTTTTTAGCCAAATTTTGAGGTTTGCAAAGGATATTGGTTAACAGAACCTGGCCAGAGCCCCACAAGTCACCCCATCTTGGGTTCCCCTAGGTCTCTAGTTTTAAAAAATGCACAGGTTGGTAGGTTTCCCTAGGTGCCGGCTGAGCTAGAGGCCAAAATCTACAGGTAGGCACTTTGCAAAAAACAGCTCTGTTTTCTGTGATGTGTCCACGTTGTGTTTTGGGGCATATCCTGTCGCGGGCGCTAGGCCTACCCACACAAATGAGGTACCATTTTTATCGGGAGACTTGGGGGAACGCTGAGTGGAAGGAAATTTGTGGGATCTCTCAGATTCCAGAACTTTCTGTCACTGAAATGTGAGGAAAATGTGTATTTTTAGCCAAATTTTTAGGTTTGCAAAGGATTCTGGGTAACAAAACCTGGTCAGAACCCCACAAGTCACCCCATCTTGGATTCCCCTAAGTCTCTAGTTTTAAAAAATGCTCAGGTTTGGTAGGTTTCCCTAGGTGCCGGCTGAGCTAGAGGCCAAAATCTACAGGTAGGCACTTTGCAAAAAACACCTCTGTTTTCTATCAAAAAATGGGATGTGTCCACGTTGTGTTTTGGGACATTTCCTGTTGCGGGCGCTAGGCCTACCCACACAAGTGAGGTATCATTTTTATTGGGAGACTTGGGGGAACACTGAGCGGAAGGAAATTTGTGCCTCCTCTCAGATTCCAGAACTTTCTGTCACTGAAATTTGAGGAATATGTGTTTTTTTAGCCAAATTTTGAGGTTTGCAAAGGATTCTGGGTAATAGAACCTGGTCAGAGCCCCACAAGTCACCCCATCTTGGATTCCCCTAGGTCTCTAGTTTTAAAAAATGCACAGGTTTGGTAGGTTTCCCAAGGTGCCGGCTGAGCTAGAGGCCAAAATCTACAGGTAGACACTTTGCAAAAAACAGCTTTGTTTTCTGTTATGTGTCCACGTTGTGTTTTGGGGCATATCCTGTCGCGGGCGCTAGGCCTACCCACACAAATGAGGTACCATTTTTATCGGGAGACTTGGGGGAACGCTGAGTGGAAGGAAATTTGTGGGATCTCTCAGATTCCAGAACTTTCTGTCACCGAAATGTGAGGAAAATGTGTTTTTTTAGCCAAATTTTGAGGTTTGCAAAGGATTCTGGGTAACAAAACCTGGTCAGAACCCCACAATTCACCCCATCTTGGATTCCCCTAAATCTCTAGTTTAAAAAAATGCTCAGGTTTGGTAGGTTTCCCTAGGTGCCGGCTGAGCTAAAGGCCAAAATCTACAGGTAGGCACTTTTCAAAAAACACCTCTGTTTTATTTCAAAAAATGGGATGTGTCCACGTTGTGTTTTGGGGCATTTCCTGTCGCGGGCGCTAGGCCTACCCTCACAAGTGAGGTATCATTTTTATCGGGAGACTTGGGGGAACGCTGAGTGGAAGGAAATTTGTGCCTCCTCTCAGATTCCAGAACTTCCTGTCACAGAAATGAGAGGAACATGTGTTTTTTTAGCCAAATTTTGAGGTTTGCAAAGGATATTGGTTAACAGAACCTGGCCAGAGCCCCACAAGTCACCCCATCTTGGGTTCCCCTAGGTCTCTAGTTTTAAAAAATGCACAGGTTTGGTAGGTTTCCCTAGGTGCCGGCTGAGCTAGAGGCCAAAATCTACAGGTAGAAACTTTGCAAAAAACAGCTCTGTTTTCTGTTATGTGTCCACGTTGTGTTTTGGGGCATATCCTGTCGCGGGCGCTAGGCCTACCCACACAAATGAGGTACCATTTTTATCGGGAGACTTGGGGGAACGCTGAGTGGAAGGAAATTTGTGGGATCTCTCAGATTCCAGAACTTTCTGTCACCGAAATGTGAAGAAAATGTGTTTTTTTAGCCAAATTTTGAGGTTTGCAAAGGATTCTGGGTAACAGAACCTGGTCAGAGCCCCACAAGTCACCTCATCTTGGATTCCCCTAGGTCTCTAGTTTTAAAAAATGCACAGGTTGGTAGGTTTCCCTAGGTGCCGGCTGAGCTAGAGGCCAAAATCTACAGGTAGGCACTTTGCAAAAAACAGCTCTGTTTTCTGTGATGTGTCCACGTTGTGTTTTGGGGCATATCCTGTCGCGGGCGCTAGGCCTACCCACACAAATGAGGTACCATTTTTATCGGGAGACTTGGGGGAACGCTGAGTGGAAGGAAATTTGTGGGATCTCTCAGATTCCAGAACTTTCTGTCACTGAAATGTGAGGAAAATGTGTATTTTTAGCCAAATTTTTAGGTTTGCAAAGGATTCTGGGTAACAAAACCTGGTCAGAACCCCACAAGTCACCCCATCTTGGATTCCCCTAAGTCTCTAGTTTTAAAAAATGCTCAGGTTTGGTAGGTTTCCCTAGGTGCCGGCTGAGCTAGAGGCCAAAATCTACAGGTAGGCACTTTGCAAAAAACACCTCTGTTTTCTATCAAAAAATGGGATGTGTCCACGTTGTGTTTTGGGACATTTCCTGTTGCGGGCGCTAGGCCTACCCACACAAGTGAGGTATCATTTTTATTGGGAGACTTGGGGGAACACTGAGCGGAAGGAAATTTGTGCCTCCTCTCAGATTCCAGAACTTTCTGTCACTGAAATTTGAGGAATATGTGTTTTTTTAGCCAAATTTTGAGGTTTGCAAAGGATTCTGGGTAATAGAACCTGGTCAGAGCCCCACAAGTCACCCCATCTTGGATTCCCCTAGGTCTCTAGTTTTAAAAAATGCACAGGTTTGGTAGGTTTCCCAAGGTGCCGGCTGAGCTAGAGGCCAAAATCTACAGGTAGACACTTTGCAAAAAACAGCTTTGTTTTCTGTTATGTGTCCACGTTGTGTTTTGGGGCATATCCTGTCGCGGGCGCTAGGCCTACCCACACAAATGAGGTACCATTTTTATCGGGAGACTTGGGGGAACGCTGAGTGGAAGGAAATTTGTGGGATCTCTCAGATTCCAGAACTTTCTGTCACCGAAATGTGAGGAAAATGTGTTTTTTTAGCCAAATTTTGAGGTTTGCAAAGGATTCTGGGTAACAAAACCTGGTCAGAACCCCACAATTCACCCCATCTTGGATTCCCCTAAATCTCTAGTTTAAAAAAATGCTCAGGTTTGGTAGGTTTCCCTAGGTGCCGGCTGAGCTAAAGGCCAAAATCTACAGGTAGGCACTTTTCAAAAAACACCTCTGTTTTATTTCAAAAAATGGGATGTGTCCACGTTGTGTTTTGGGGCATTTCCTGTCGCGGGCGCTAGGCCTACCCTCACAAGTGAGGTATCATTTTTATCGGGAGACTTGGGGGAACGCTGAGTGGAAGGAAATTTGTGCCTCCTCTCAGATTCCAGAACTTCCTGTCACAGAAATGAGAGGAACATGTGTTTTTTTAGCCAAATTTTGAGGTTTGCAAAGGATATTGGTTAACAGAACCTGGCCAGAGCCCCACAAGTCACCCCATCTTGGGTTCCCCTAGGTCTCTAGTTTTCAAAAATGCACAGGTTTGGTAGGTTTCCCTAGGTGCCGGCTGAGCTAGAGGCCAAAATCTACAGGTAGAAACTTTGCAAAAAACAGCTCTGTTTTCTGTTATGTGTCCACGTTGTGTTTTGGGGCATATCCTGTCGCGGGCGCTAGGCCTACCCACACAAATGAGGTACCATTTTTATCGGGAGACTTGGGGGAACGCTGAGTGGAAGGAAATTTGTGGGATCTCTCAGATTCCAGAACTTTCTGTCACCGAAATGTGAAGAAAATGTGTTTTTTTAGCCAAATTTTGAGGTTTGCAAAGGATTCTGGGTAACAGAACCTGGTCAGAGCCCCACAAGTCACCTCATCTTGGATTCCCCTAGGTCTCTAGTTTTAAAAAATGCACAGGTTGGTAGGTTTCCCTAGGTGCCGGCTGAGCTAGAGGCCAAAATCTACAGGTAGGCACTTTGCAAAAAACAGCTCTGTTTTCTGTGATGTGTCCACGTTGTGTTTTGGGGCATATCCTGTCGCGGGCGCTAGGCCTACCCACACAAATGAGGTACCATTTTTATCGGGAGACTTGGGGGAACGCTGAGTGGAAGGAAATTTGTGGGATCTCTCAGATTCCAGAACTTTCTGTCACCGAAATGTGAGGAAAATGTGTTTTTTTAGCCAAATTTTGAGGTTTGCAAAGGATTCTGGGTAACAAAACCTGGTCAGAACCCCACAAGTCACCCCATCTTGGATTCCCCTAAGTCTCTAGTTTTAAAAAATGATCAGGTTTGGTAGGTTTCCCTAGGTGCCGGCTGAGCTAGAGGCCAAAATCTACAGGTAGGCACTTTGCAAAAAACAGCTCTGTTTTCTGTCAAAAAATGGGATGTGCCCACTTTGTGTTTTGGGACATTTCCTGTCGTGGGCGCTAGGACTACCCACACAAGTGAGGTTTCATTTTTATCGGGAGAATTGGGGGAACCCTGGGTGGAAGGAAATTTGTGGCTCCTCTCAGATTCCAGAACTTTCTGTCAACGAAATGTGAGGAAAATGTGTTTTTTTAGCCAAATTTTGAGGTTTGCAAAGGATTCTGGGTAATAGAACCTGGTCAGAGCCCCACAAGTCACCCCATCTTGGATTCCCCTAGGTCTCTAGTTTTAAAAAATGCACAGGTTTGGTAGGTTTCCCTAGGTGCCGGCTGAGCTAGAGGCCAAAATCTACAGGTAGGCACTTTGCAAAAAACAGCTGTTTTCTGTGATGTGTCCACGTTGTGTTTTTGGGCATATCCTGTCGCGGGCGCTAGGCCTACCCACACAAATGAGGTACCATTTTTATCGGGAGACTTGGGGGAACGCTGAGTGGAAGGAAATTTGTGGGACCTCTCAGATTCCAGAACTTTCTGTCACCGAAATGTGAGGAAAATGTGTTTTTTTAGCCAAATTTTGAGGTTTGCAAAGGATTCTGGGTAACAGAACCTGGTCAGAGCCCCACAAGTCACCCCATATTGGATTCCCCTAGGTCTCTAGTTTTTAAAAATGCACAGGTTTGGTAGGTTTCCCAAGGTGCCGGATGAGCTAGAGGCCACAATCTACAGGTAGGCACTTTGCAAAAAACAGCTCTGTTTTCTGTCAAAAAATGGGATGTGCCCACTGTGTGTTTTGGGACATTTCCTGTCGCAGGCGCTAGGACTACCCACACATGTGAGGTATCATTTTTATCGGGAGAATTGGAGGAACGCTGGGTGGAAGGAAATTTGTGCCTCCTCTCAGATTCCAGAACTTTCTGTCACCGAAATGTGAGGAAAATGTGTTTTTTTAGCCAAATTTTGAGGTTTGCAAAGGATTCTGGGTAACAGAACCTGGTCAGAGCCCCACAAGTCACCTCATCTTGGATTCCCCTAGGTCTCTAGTTTTAAAAAATGCACAGGTTGGTAGGTTTCCCTAGGTGCCGGCGGAGCTAGAGGCCAAAATCTACAGGTAGGCACTTTGCAAAAAACAGCTTTGTTTTCTGTGATGTGTCCACGTTGTGTTTTGGGGCATATCCTGTCGCGGGCGCTAGGCCTACCCACACAAATGAGGTACCATTTTTATCGGGAGACTTGGGAGAACGCTGAGTGGAAGGAAATTTGTGCCTCCTCTCAGATTCCAGAACTTTCTGTCACCGAAATGTGAGGAAAATGTGTTTTTTTAGCCAAATTTTGAGGTTTGCAAATGATTCTGGGTAACAGAACCTGGTCAGAGCCCCACAAGTCACCTCATCTTGGATTCCCCTAGGTCTCTAGTTTTAAAAAATGCACAGGTTGGTAGGTTTCCCTAGGTGCCGGCTGAGCTAGAGGCCAAAATCTACAGGTAGGCACTTTGCAAAAAACAGCTCTGTTTTCTGTGATGTGTCCACGTTGTGTTTTGGGGCATATCCTGTCGCGGGCGCTAGGCCTACCCACACAAATGAGGTACCATTTTTATCGGGAGACTTGGGGGAACGCTGAGTGGAAGGAAATTTGTGGGATCTCTCAGATTCCAGAACTTTCTGTCACTGAAATGTGAGGAAAATGTGTATTTTTAGCCAAATTTTTAGGTTTGCAAAGGATTCTGGGTAACAAAACCTGGTCAGAACCCCACAAGTCACCCCATCTTGGATTCCCCTAAGTCTCTAGTTTTAAAAAATGCTCAGGTTTGGTAGGTTTCCCTAGGTGCCGGCTGAGCTAGAGGCCAAAATCTACAGGTAGGCACTTTGCAAAAAACACCTCTGTTTTCTATCAAAAAATGGGATGTGTCCACGTTGTGTTTTGGGACATTTCCTGTTGCGGGCGCTAGGCCTACCCACACAAGTGAGGTATCATTTTTATTGGGAGACTTGGGGGAACACTGAGCGGAAGGAAATTTGTGCCTCCTCTCAGATTCCAGAACTTTCTGTCACAGAAATTTGAGGAACATGTGTTTTTTTAGCCAAATTTTGAGGTTTGCAAAGGATTCTGGGTAATAGAACCTGGTCAGAGCCCCACAAGTCACCCCATCTTGGATTCCCCTAGGTCTCTAGTTTTAAAAAATGCACAGGTTTGGTAGGTTTCCCAAGGTGCCGGCTGAGCTAGAGGCCAAAATCTACAGGTAGACACTTTGCAAAAAACAGCTTTGTTTTCTGTTATGTGTCCACGTTGTGTTTTGGGGCATATCCTGTCGCGGGCGCTAGGCCTACCCACACAAATGAGGTACCATTTTTATCGGGAGACTTGGGGGAACGCTGAGTGGAAGGAAATTTGTGGGATCTCTCAGATTCCAGAACTTTCTGTCACCGAAATGTGAGGAAAATGTGTTTTTTTAGCCAAATTTTGAGGTTTGCAAAGGATTCTGGGTAACAAAACCTGGTCAGAACCCCACAATTCACCCCATCTTGGATTCCCCTAAATCTCTAGTTTAAAAAAATGCTCAGGTTTGGTAGGTTTCCCTAGTTGCCGGCTGAGCTAAAGGCCAAAATCTACAGGTAGGCACTTTTCAAAAAACAGCTCTGTTTTCTGTCAAAAAATGGGATGTGCCCACTTTGTGTTTTGGGACATTTCCTGTCGCGGGCGCTAGGACTACCCACACAAGTGAGGTTTCATTTTTATCGGGAGAATTGGGGGAACCCTGGGTGGAAGGAAATTTGTGGCTCCTCTCAGATTCCAGAACTTTCTGTCAACGAAATGTGAGGAAAATGTGTTTTTTTAGCCAAATTTTGAGGTTTGCAAAGGATTCTGGGTAATAGAACCTGGTCAGAGCCCCACAAGTCACCCCATCTTGGATTCCCCTAGGTCTCTAGTTTTAAAAAATGCACAGGTTTGGTAGGTTTCCCTAGGTGCCGGCTGAGCTAGAGGCCAAAATCTACAGGTAGGCACTTTGCAAAAAACAGCTGTTTTCTGTGATGTGTCCACGTTGTGTTTTTGGGCATATCCTGTCGCGGGCGCTAGGCCTACCCACACAAATGAGGTACCATTTTTATCGGGAGACTTGGGGGAACGCTGAGTGGAAGGAAATTTGTGGGACCTCTCAGATTCCAGAACTTTCTGTCACCGAAATGTGAGGAAAATGTGTTTTTTTAGCCAAATTTTGAGGTTTGCAAAGGATTCTGGGTAACAGAACCTGGTCAGAGCCCCACAAGTCACCCCATATTGGATTCCCCTAGGTCTCTAGTTTTTAAAAATGCACAGGTTTGGTAGGTTTCCCAAGGTGCCGGATGAGCTAGAGGCCACAATCTACAGGTAGGCACTTTGCAAAAAACAGCTCTGTTTTCTGTCAAAAAATGGGATGTGCCCACTGTGTGTTTTGGGACATTTCCTGTCGCGGGCGCTAGGACTACCCACACATGTGAGGTATCATTTTTATCGGGAGAATTGGAGGAACGCTGGGTGGAAGGAAATTTGTGCCTCCTCTCAGATTCCAGAACTTTCTGTCACCGAAATGTGAGGAAAATGTGTTTTTTTAGCCAAATTTTGAGGTTTGCAAAGGATTCTGGGTAACAGAACCTGGTCAGAGCCCCACAAGTCACCTCATCTTGGATTCCCCTAGGTCTCTAGTTTTAAAAAATGCACAGGTTGGTAGGTTTCCCTAGGTGCCGGCTGAGCTAGAGCTCAAAATCTACAGGTAGGCACTTTGCAAAAAACAGCTCTGTTTTCTGTGATGTGTCCACGTTGTGTTTTGGGGCATATCCTGTCGCGGGCGCTAGGCCTACCCACACAAATGAGGTACCATTTTTATCGGGAGACTTGGGAGAACGCTGAGTGGAAGGAAATTTGTGCCTCCTCTCAGATTCCAGAACTTTCTGTCACCGAAATGTGAGGAAAATGTGTTTTTTTAGCCAAATTTTGAGGTTTGCAAAGGATTCTGGGTAACAGAACCTGGTCAGAGCCCCACAAGTCACCTCATCTTGGATTCCCCTAGGTCTCTAGTTTTAAAAAATGCACAGGTTGGTAGGTTTCCCTAGGTGCCGGCTGAGCTAGAGGCCAAAATCTACAGGTAGGCACTTTACAAAAAACAGCTCTGTTTTCTGTGATGTGTCCACGTTGTGTTTTGGGGCATATCCTGTCGCGGGCGCTAGGCCTACCCACACAAATGAGGTACCATTTTTATCGGGAGACTTGGGGGAACGCTGAGTGGAAGGAAATTTGTGGGATCTCTCAGATTCCAGAACTTTCTGTCACCGAAATGTGAGGAAAATGTGTTTTTTTAGCCAAATTTTGAGGTTTGCAAAGGATTCTGGGTAACAAAACCTGGTCAGAACCCCACAAGTCACCCCATCTTGGATTCCCCTAAGTCTCTAGTTTTAAAAAATGATCAGGTTTGGTAGGTTTCCCTAGGTGCCGGCTGAGCTAGAGGCCAAAATCTACAGGTAGGCACTTTGCAAAAAACAGCTCTGTTTTCTGTCAAAAAATGGGATGTGCCCACTTTGGGCCATATTTATACTCCGTTTGCGCCGAAATTGCGTCGTTTTTTTTGACGCAATTTCGACGCAAAACTAACGCCAACTAACGCCATATTTATACTATGGCGTTAGAGGCGAATAGCGCCAAAGTTCCCGGAATGTGCGTCATTTTTTAGCGTGAACCCCTTCCTTGCGTTAATGATATGCAAGGGAGGCGTTCCCGTCTAAAAAATGACTCCCAGGCCTTTACGTGGTATTTATACTCCCGGGCAAAAGAGACGCCCGGGAGTTGGCGTGGCTAAAAACGGCGCATTTGCGCCACTTTTTAACGCCTGCTCAGGGCAGGCGTTAAGGGGCCTGTGGGCTCAAAATGAGCCCACAGGTGCCCTCCCATGCCCCCAGGGACCCCCCCTGCCACCCTTGCCCACCCCAGGAGGACCCCCAAGGATGGAGGGACCCACCCCAGGGACATTCAGGTAAGTTCAGGTAAGTATAATTTTTTATTTTTTATATTTTATTTTGGTGGCATAGGGGGGCCTTATTTGTGCCCCCCTACATGCCACTATGCCCAATGACCATGCCCAGGGGACAGAAGTCCCCTGGGCATGGCCATTGGGCAAGGGGGCATGACTCCTATCTTTACAATGATAGGAGTCATGTTGATGGGGGATGGGCGTCGTTAAAAAATGGCGCAAGTCGGGTTAAGACGATTTTTTCGACGTAACCTGACTTGCCCCATTTTAAGACGCCCATGCGCCATTTTCCCGCAACGCCGGCGCTGTCTGGTCTACGTGGTTTTTTCCCACGCAAACCAGGCAGCGCCGGTCTGATTGCGCCGTCTAACGCCATTCCATAAATACGGCGCCCGCATGGCGCTTCAGAATGGCGTTAGACGGCGCAAAACTTTTTGACGCTAAACTGCGTTAGCGCAGTTTAGCGTCAAAAAGTATAAATATGGGCCTTTGTGTTTTGGGACATTTCCTGTCGCGGGCGCTAGGACTACCCACACAAGTGAGGTTTCATTTTTATCGGGAGAATTGGGGGAACCCTGGGTGGAAGGAAATTTGTGGCTCCTCTCAGATTCCAGAACTTTCTGTCAACGAAATGTGAGGAAAATGTGTTTTTTTAGCCAAATTTTGAGGTTTGCAAAGGATTCTGGGTAATAGAACCTGGTCAGAGCCCCACAAGTCACCCCATCTTGGATTCCCCTAGGTCTCTAGTTTTAAAAAATGCACAGGTTTGGTAGGTTTCCCTAGGTGCCGGCTGAGCTAGAGGCCAAAATCTACAGGTAGGCACTTTGCAAAAAACAGCTGTTTTCTGTGATGTGTCCACGTTGTGTTTTTGGGCATATCCTGTCGCGGGCGCTAGGCCTACCCACACAAATGAGGTACCATTTTTATCGGGAGACTTGGGGGAACGCTGAGTGGAAGGAAATTTGTGGGACCTCTCAGATTCCAGAACTTTCTGTCACCGAAATGTGAGGAAAATGTGTTTTTTTAGCCAAATTTTGAGGTTTGCAAAGGATTCTGGGTAACAGAACCTGGTCAGAGCCCCACAAGTCACCCCATATTGGATTCCCCTAGGTCTCTAGTTTTTAAAAATGCACAGGTTTGGTAGGTTTCCCAAGGTGCCGGATGAGCTAGAGGCCACAATCTACAGGTAGGCACTTTGCAAAAAACAGCTCTGTTTTCTGTCAAAAAATGGGATGTGCCCACTGTGTGTTTTGGGACATTTCCTGTCACGGGCGCTAGGACTACCCACACATGTGAGGTATCATTTTTATCGGGAGAATTGGAGGAACGCTGGTTGGAAGGAAATTTGTGCCTCCTCTCAGATTCCAGAACTTTCTGTCACCGAAATGTGAGGAAAATGTGTTTTTTTAGCCAAATTTTGAGGTTTGCAAAGGATTCTGGGTAACAGAACCTGGTCAGAGCCCCACAAGTCACCTCATCTTGGATTCCCCTAGGTCTCTAGTTTTAAAAAATGCACAGGTTGGTAGGTTTCCCTAGGTGCCGGCTGAGCTAGAGGCCAAAATCTACAGGTAGGCACTGTGCAAAAAACAGCTCTGTTTTCTGTGATGTGTCCACGTTGTGTTTTGGGGCATATCCTGTCGCGGGCGCTAGGCCTACCCACACAAATGAGGTACCATTTTTATCGGGAGACTTGGGAGAACGCTGAGTGGAAGGAAATTTGTGCCTCCTCTCAGATTCCAGAACATTCTGTCACCGAAATGTGAGGAAAATGTGTTTTTTTAGCCAAATTTTGAGGTTTGCAAAGGATTCTGGGTAACAGAACCTGGTCAGAGCCCCACAAGTCACCTCATCTTGGATTCCCCTAGGTCTCTAGTTTTAAAAAATGCACAGGTTGGTAGGTTTCCCTAGGTGCCGGCTGAGCTAGAGGCCAAAATCTACAGGTAGGCACTTTGCAAAAAACAGCTCTGTTTTCTGTGATGTGTCCACGTTGTGTTTTGGGGCATATCCTGTCGCGGGCGCTAGGCCTACCCACACAAATGAGGTACCATTTATATCGGGAGACTTGGGGGAACGCTGAGGGGAAGGAAATTTGTGGGATCTCTCAGATTCCAGAACTTTCTGTCACTGAAATGTGAGGAAAATGTGTATTTTTAGCCAAATTTTTAGGTTTGCAAAGGATTCTGGGTAACAAAACCTGGTCAGAACCCCACAAGTCACCCCATCTTGGATTCCCCTAAGTCTCTAGTTTTAAAAAATGCTCAGGTTTGGTAGGTTTCCCTAGGTGCCGGCTGAGCTAGAGGCCAAAATCTACAAGTAGGCACTTTGCAAAAAACACCTCTGTTTTCTATCAAAAAATGGGATGTGTCCACGTTGTGTTTTGGGACATTTCCTGTTGCGGGCGCTAGGCCTACCCACACAAGTGAGGTATCATTTTTATTGGGAGACTTGGGGGAACACTGAGCGGAAGGAAATTTGTGCCTCCTCTCAGATTCCAGAACTTTCTGTCACAGAAATTTGAGGAACATGTGTTTTTTTAGCCAAATTTTGAGGTTTGCAAAGGATTCTGGGTAATAGAACCTGGTCAGAGCCCCACAAGTCACCCCATCTTGGATTCCCCTAGGTCTCTAGTTTTAAAAAATGCACAGGTTTGGTAGGTTTCCCAAGGTGCCGGCTGAGCTAGAGGCCAAAATCTACAGGTAGACACTTTGCAAAAAACAGCTTTGTTTTCTGTTATGTGTCCACGTTGTGTTTTGGGGCATATCCTGTCGCGGGCGCTAGGCCTACCCACACAAATGAGGTACCATTTTTATCGGGAGACTTGGGGGAACGCTGAGTGGAAGGAAATTTGTGGGATCTCTCAGATTCCAGAACTTTCTGTCACCGAAATGTGAGGAAAATGTGTTTTTTTAGCCAAATTTTGAGGTTTGCAAAGGATTCTGGGTAACAAAACCTGGTCAGAACCCCACAATTCACCCCATCTTGGATTCCCCTAAATCTCTAGTTTAAAAAAATGCTCAGGTTTGGTAGGTTTCCCTAGGTGCCGGCTGAGCTAAAGGCCAAAATCTACAGGTAGGCACTTTTCAAAAAACACCTCTGTTTTATTTCAAAAAATGGGATGTGTCCACGTTGTGTTTTGGGGCATTTCCTGTCGCGGGCGCTAGGCCTACCCTCACAAGTGAGGTATCATTTTTATCGGGAGACTTGGGGGAACGCTGAGTGGAAGGAAATTTGTGCCTCCTCTCAGATTCCAGAACTTTCTGTCACAGAAATGAGAGGAACATGTGTTTTTTTAGCCAAATTTTGAGGTTTGCAAAGGATATTGGTTAACAGAACCTGGCCAGAGCCCCACAAGTCACCCCATCTTGGGTTCCCCTAGGTCTCTAGTTTTCAAAAATGCACAGGTTTGGTAGGTTTCCCTAGGTGCCGGCTGAGCTAGAGGCCAAAATCTACAGGTAGAAACTTTGCAAAAAACAGCTCTGTTTTCTGTTATGTGTCCACGTTGTGTTTTGGGGCATATCCTGTCGCGGGCGCTAGGCCTACCCACACAAATGAGGTACCATTTTTATCGGGAGACTTGGGGGAACGCTGAGTGGAAGGAAATTTGTGGGATCTCTCAGATTCCAGAACTTTCTGTCACCGAAATGTGAGGAAAATGTGTTTTTTTAGCCAAATTTTGAGGTTTGCAAAGGATTCTGGGTAACAAAACCTGGTCAGAACCCCACAAGTCACCCCATCTTGGATTCCCCTAAGTCTCTAGTTTTAAAAAATGATCAGGTTTGGTAGGTTTCCCTAGGTGCCGGCTGAGCTAGAGGCCAAAATCTACAGGTAGGTACTTTGCAAAAAACAGCTCTGTTTTCTGTCAAAAAATGGGATGTGCCCACTTTGTGTTTTGGGACATTTCCTGTCGCGGGCGCTAGGACTACCCACACAAGTGAGGTTTCATTTTTATCGGGAGAATTGGGGGAACCCTTTGTGGAAGGAAATTTGTGCCTCCTCTCAGATTCCAGAACTTTCTGTCAACGAAATGTGAGGAAAATGTGTTTTTTTAGCCAAATTTTGAGGTTTGCAAAGGATTCTGGGTAATAGAACCTGGTCAGAGCCCCACAAGTCACCCCATCTTGGACTCCCCTAGGTCTCTAGTTTTAAAAAATGCACAGGTTTGGTAGGTTTCCCTAGGTGCCGGCTGAGCTAGAGGCCAAAATCTACAGGTAGGCACTTTGCAAAAAACAGCTGTTTTCTGTGATATGTCCACGTTGTGTTTTTGGGCATATCCTGTCGCGGGCGCTAGGACTACCCACACAAGTGAGGTACCATATTCATCGGGAGACTTCGGGGAACGCTGGGTGGAAGGAAATTTGTGGCTCCCCTCAGATCCCAGAACTTTCTGTAACCGAAATGTGAGGAACATGTGTTTTTTTAGCCAAATTTTGAGGTTTGGAAAGGATTCTGGGTAATAGAACCTGGTCAGAGCCCCACAAGTCACCCCATCTTGGATTCCCCTAGGTCTCTAGTTTTAAAAAATGCACAGGTTTGGTAGGTTTCCCTAGGTGCCGGCTGAGCTAGAGGCCAAAATCTACAGGTAGACACTTTGCAAAAAACAGCTCTGTTTTCTGTTATGTGTCCACGTTGTGTTTTGGGGTATATCCTGTCGCGGGCGCTAGGCCTACCCACACAAATGAGGTACCATTTTTATCGGGAGACTTGGGGGAACGCTGAGTGGAAGGAAATTTGTGGGATCTCTCAGATTCCAGAACTTTCTGTCACCGAAATGTGAGGAAAATGTGTTTTTTTAGCCAAATTTTGAGGTTTGCAAAGGATTCTGGGTAACAAAACCTGGTCAGAACCCCACAATTCACCCCATCTTGGATTCCCCTAAGTCTCTAGTTTAAAAAAATGATCAGGTTTGGTAGGTTTCCCTAGGTGCCGGCTGAGCTAGAGGCCAAAATCTACAGGTAGGCACTTTGCAAAAAACAGCTCTGTTTTCTGTCAAAAAATGGGATGTGCCCACTTTGTGTTTTGGGACATTTCCTGTCGCGGGCGCTAGGACTACCCACACAAGTGAGGTTTCATTTTTATCGGGAGAATTGGGGGAACCCTGGGTGGAAGGAAATTTGTGGCTCCTCTCAGATTCCAGAACTTTCTGTCAATGAAATGTGAGGAAAATGTGTTTTTTTAGCCAAATTTTGAGGTTTGCAAAGGATTCTGGGTAATAGAACCTGGTCAGAGCCCCACAAGTCACCCCATCTTGGATTCCCCTAGGTCTCTAGTTTTAAAAAATGCACAGGTTTGGTAGGTTTCCCTAGGTGCCGGCTGAGCTAGAGGCCAAAACCTACAGGTAGGCACTTTGCAAAAAACAGCTGTTGTCTGTGATGTGTCCACGTTGTGTTTTTGGGCATATCCTGTCGCGGGCGCTAGGCCTACCCACACAAATGAGGTACCATTTTTATCGGGAGACTTGGGGGAACGCTGAGTGGAAGGAAATTTGTGGGACCTCTCAGATTCCAGAACTTTCTGTCACCGAAATGTGAGGAAAATGTGTTTTTTTAGCCAAATTTTGAGGTTTGCAAAGGATTCTGGGTAACAGAACCTGGTCAGAGCCCCACAAGTCACCCCATATTGGATTCCCCTAGGTCTCTAGTTTTTAAAAATGCACAGGTTTGGTAGGTTTCCCAAGGTGCCGGCTGAGCTAGAGGCCACAATCTACAGGTAGGCACTTTGCAAAAAACAGCTCTGTTTTCTGTCAAAAAATGGGATGTGCCCACTGTGTGTTTTGGGACATTTCCTGTCGCGGGCGCTAGGACTACCCACACAAGTGAGGTATCATTTTTATCGTGAGACTTGGGGGAACGCTGGGTGGAAGGAAATTTGTGGCTCCTCTCAAATTCCAGAACTTTCTGTCACCGAAATGTGAGGAAAATGTGTTTTTTTAGCCGAATTTTGAGGTTTGCAAAGGATTCTGGGTGACAGAACCTGGTCAGAACCCCACAAGTCACCCTATCTTGGATTCCCCTAGGTCTCTAGTTTTCAAAAATGCACAGGTTTGGTAGGTTTCCCTAGGTGCCGCCTGAGCTAGAGGCCAAAATCTACAGGTAGGCACTTTGCAAAAAACACCTCTGTTTTATTTAAAAAAATGGGATGTGTCCACGTTGTGTTTTGGGGCGTTTCCTGTCGCGGGCACTAGGCCTACCCACACAAGAGAGGTATTAATTTTATCGGGAGAATTGGGGGAACGCTGGGTGGAAGGAAATTTTTGCCTCCTCTCAGATTCCAGAACTTTCTGTCACAGAAATTTGAGGAACATGTGTTTTTTTAGCCAAATTTTGAGGTTTGCAAAGGATTCTGGGTAATAGAACCTGGTCAGAGCCCCACAAGTCACCCCATCTTGGATTCCCCTAGGTCTCTAGTTTTAAAAAATGCACAGGTTTGGTAGGTTTCCCTAGGTGCCGGCTGAGCCAGAGGCCAAAATCTACAGGTAGGCACTTTGCAAAAAACAGCTGTTTTCTGTGATGTGTCCACGTTGTGTTTTGGGGCATATCCTGTCGCGGGCGCTAAGCCTACCCACACAAATGAGGTACCATTTTTATCGGGAGACTTGGGGGAACGCTGAGTGGAAGGAAATTTGTGGGACCTCTCAGATTCCAGAACTTTCTGTCACCGAAATGTGAGGAAAATGTGTTTTTTTAGCCAAATTTTGAGGTTTGCAGAGGATTCTGGATAACAGAACCTGGTCAGAGCCCCACAAGTCACCCCATCTTGGATTCCCCTAGGTCTCTAGTTTTTAAAAATGCACAGGTTTGGTAGGTTTCCCAAGGTGCCGGCTGAGCTAGAGGCCACAATCTACAGGTAGGCAGTTTGCAAAAAACAGCTCTGTTTTCTCTCAAAAAATGGTATGTGCCCACTGTGTGTTTTGGGACATTTCCTGTCGCGGGCGCCAGGACTACCCACACAAGTGAGGTATCATTTTTATCGTGAGACTTGGGGGAACGCTGGGTGGAAGGAAATTTGTGGCTCCTCTCCGATTCCAGAACTTTCTGTCACCGAAATGTGAGGAAAATGTGTTTTTTTAGTCACATTTTGCGGTTTGCAAAGGATTCTGGGTAACAAAACCTGGTCAGAACCCCACAAGTCACCCCATCTTGGATTCCCCTAAGTCTCTAGTTTTAAAAAATGCTCAGGTTTGGTAGGTTTCCCTAGGTGCCGGCTGAGCTAGAGGACAAAATCTACAGGTAGGCACTTTGCAAAAAAACACCTCTGTTTTATTTTAAAAAATGGGATGTGTCCACGTTGTGTTTTGGGGCATTTCCTGTCGCGGGCGCTAGGCCTACCCACACAAGTGAGGTATCATTTTTATCGGGAGACTTGGGGGAACGCTGAGTGGAAGGAAATTTGTGCCTCCTCTCAGATTCCAGAACTTTCTGTCACCGAAATGTGAGGAAAATGTGTTTTTTTAGCCAAAATTTGAGGTTTGCAAAGGATTCTGGGTAACAGAACCTGGTCAGAGCCCCACAAGTCACCCCATCTTGGATTCCCCTAGGTCTCTAGTTGTAAAAAATGCACAGGTTTGGTAGGTTTCCCTAGGTGCCGGCTGAGCTACAGGCCAAAATCTACAGGTAGGCACTTTGCAAAAAACAGCTCTGTTTTCTGTGATGTGTCCACGTTGTGTTTTGGGGCATATCCTGTCGCGGGCGCTAGGCCTATCCACACAAATGAGGTACCATTTTTATCGGGAGACTTGGGGGAACGCTGAGTGGAAGGAAATTTGTGGGACCTCTCAGATTCCAGAACTTTCTGTTACTGAAATGTGAGGAAAATGTGTATTTTTAGCCAAATTTTGAGGTTTGCAAAGGATTCTGGGTAACAAAATCTGGTCAGAACCCCACAAGTCACCCCATCTTGGATTCCCCTAAGTCTCTAGTTTTAAAAAATGCACAGGTTTGGTAGGTTTCCCTAGGTGCCGGCTGAGCTAGAGGCCAAAATCTACAGGTAGGCACTTTGCAAAAAACAGCTCTGTTTTCTGTGAAGTGTCCACGTTGTGTTTTGGGGCATATCCGGTTGCGGGCGCTAGACCTTCCCACACAAGTGAGGTACCATATTTATCGGGAGACTTGTGGGAACGCTGGGTGGAAGGAAATTTGTGGCTCCTCTCAGATTCCAGAACTTTCTGTCACCGAAATGTGAGTAAAATATGTTTTTTTAGCCAAATTTTGAGGTTTGCAAAGGATTCTGGGTAACAGAACCTGGTCAGAGCCCCACAAGTCACCCCATCTTGGATTCCCCTAGGTCTCTAGTTTTTAAAAATGCACAGGTTTAGTAGGTTTCCCTAGGTGCCGGCTGAGCTAGAGGCCACAATCTACAGGTAGGCACTTTGCCAAAAACAGCTCTGTTTTCTGTCAAAAAATGGGATGTGCCCACTTTGTGTTTTGTGACATTTCATGTCGCGGGCGCTAGGACTACCCACACAAGTGAGGTACCATATTTATCGGGAGACTTGGGGGAACGCTGGGTGGAAGGAAATTTGTGGCTCCCCTCAGATCCCAGAACTTTCTGTCACCGAAATGTGAGGAACATGTGTTTTTTTAGCCAAATTTTGAGGTTTGCAAAGGATTCTGGGTAATAGAACCTGGTCAGAGCCCCACAAGTCACCCCATCTTGGATTCCCCTAGGTCTCTAGTTTTAAAAAATGCACAGGTTTGGTAGGTTTCCCTAGATGCCGGCTGAGCTAGAGGCCAAAATCTACAGGTAGGCACTTTGCAAAAAACAGCTCTGTTTTCTGTTATGTGTCCACGTTGTGTTTTGGGGCATATCCTGTCGCGGGCGCTAGGCCTACCCACACAAATGAGGTACCATTTTTATCGGGAGACTTGGGGGAACGCTGAGTGGAAGGAAATTTGTGGGACCTCTCAGATTCCAGAACTTTCTGTCACCGAAATGTGAGGAAAATGTGTTTTTTTAGCCAAATTTTGAGGTTTGCAAAGGATTCTGGGTAACAGAACCTGGTCAGAACCCCACAAGTCACCCCATATTGGATTCCCCTAGGTCTCTAGTTTTTAAAAATGCACAGGTTTGGTAGGTTTCCCAAGGTGCCGGCTGAGCTAGAGGCCACAATCTACAGGTAGGCACTTTGCAAAAAAAAGATCTGTTTTCTGTCAAAAAATGGGATGTGCCCACTGTGTGTTTTGGGACATTTCCTGTCGCGGGCGCTAGGACTACCCACACAAGTGAGGTATCATTTTTATCGTGAGACTTGGGGGAACGCTGGGTGGAAGGAAATTTGTGGCTCCTCTCAAATTCCAGAACTTTCTGTCACCGAAATGTGAGGAAAATGTGTTTTTTTAGCCGAATTTTGAGGTTTGCAAAGGATTCTGGGTGACAGAACCTGGTCAGAACCCCACAAGTCACCCTATCTTGGATTCCCCTAGGTCTCTAGTTTTCAAAAATGCACAGGTTTGGTAGGTTTTCCTAGGTGCCGCCTGAGCTAGAGGCCAAAATCTACAGGTAGGCACTTTGCAAAAAACACCTCTGTTTTATTTAAAAAAATGGGATGTGTCCACGTTGTGTTTTGGGGCGTTTCCTGTCGCGGGCACTAGGCCTACCCACACAAGAGAGGTATTAATTTTATCGGGAGAATTGGGGGAACGCTGGGTGGAAGGAAATTTTTGCCTCCTCTCAGATTCCAGAACTTTCTGTCACAGAAATTTGAGGAACATGTGTTTTTTTAGCCAAATTTTGAGGTTTGCAAAGGATTCTGGGTAATAGAACCTGGTCAGAGCCCCACAAGTCACCCCATCTTGGATTCCCCTAGGTCTCTAGTTTTAAAAAATGCACAGGTTTGGTAGGTTTCCCTAGGTGCCGGCTGAGCCAGAGGCCAAAATCTACAGGTAGGCACTTTGCAAAAAACAGCTGTTTTCTGTGATGTGTCCACGTTGTGTTTTGGGGCATATCCTGTCGCGGGCGCTAAGCCTACCCACACAAATGAGGTACCATTTTTATCGGGAGACTTGGGGGAACGCTGAGTGGAAGGAAATTTGTGGGACCTCTCAGATTCCAGAACTTTCTGTCACCGAAATGTGAGGAAAATGTGTTTTTTTAGCCAAATTTTGAGGTTTGCAGAGGATTCTGGGTAACAGAACCTGGTCAGAGCCCCACAAGTCACCCCATCTTGGATTCCCCTAGGTCTCTAGTTTTTAAAAATGCACAGGTTTGGTAGGTTTCCCTAGGTGCCGGCTGAGCTAGAGGACAAAATCTACAGGTAGGCACTTTGCAAAAAACAGCTCTGTTTTCTCTCAAAAAATGGTATGTGCCCACTGTGTGTTTTGGGACATTTCCTGTCGCGGGCGCCAGGACTACCCACACAAGTGAGGTATCATTTTTATCGTGAGACTTGGGGGAACGCTGGGTGGAAGGAAATTTGTGGCTCCTCTCCGATTCCAGAACTTTCTGTGACCGAAATGTGAGGAAAATGTGTTTTTTTAGCCACATTTTGCGGTTTGCAAAGGATTCTGGGTAACAAAACCTGGTCAGAACCCCACAAGTCACCCCATCTTGGATTCCCCTAAGTCTCTAGTTTTAAAAAATGCTCAGGTTTGGTAGGTTTCCCTAGGTGCCGGCTGAGCTAGAGGACAAAATCTACAGGTAGGCACTTTGCAAAAAACACCTCTGTTTTATTTTAAAAAATGGGATGTGTCCACGTTGTGTTTTGGGGCATTTCCTGTCGCGGGCGCTAGGCCTACCCACACAAGTGAGGTATCATTTTTATCGGGAGACTTGGGGGAACGCTGAGTGGAAGGAAATTTGTGCCTCCTCTCAGATTCCAGAACTTTCTGTCACCGAAATGTGAGGAAAATGTGTTTTTTTAGCCAAATTTTGAGGTTTGCAAAGGATTCTGGGTAACAGAACCTGGTCAGAGCCCCACAAGTCACCCCATCTTGGATTCCCCTAGGTCTCTAGTTGTAAAAAATGCACAGGTTTGGTAGGTTTCCCTAGGTGCCGGCTGAGCTACAGGCCAAAATCTACAGGTAGGCACTTTGCAAAAAACAGCTCTGTTTTCTGTGATGTGTCCACGTTGTGTTTTGGGGCATATCCTGTCGCGGGCGCTAGGCCTATCCACACAAATGAGGTACCATTTTTATCGGGAGACTTGGGGGAACGCTGAGTGGAAGGAAATTTGTGGGACCTCTCAGATTCCAGAACTTTCTGTTACTGAAATGTGAGGAAAATGTGTATTTTTAGCCAAATTTTGAGGTTTGCAAAGGATTCTGGGTAACAAAATCTGGTCAGAACCCCACAAGTCACCCCATCTTGGATTCCCCTAAGTCTCTAGTTTTAAAAAATGCACAGGTTTGGTAGGTTTCCCTAGGTGCCGGCTGAGCTAGAGGCCAAAATCTACAGGTAGGCACTTTGCAAAAAACAGCTCTGTTTTCTGTGAAGTGTCCACGTTGTGTTTTGGGGCATATCCGGTTGCGGGCGCTAGACCTTCCCACACAAGTGAGGTACCATATTTATCGGGAGACTTGGGGGAACGCTGGGTGGAAGGAAATTTGTGGCTCCTCTCAGATTCCAGAACTTTCTGTCACCGAAATGTGAGTAAAATATGTTTTTTTAGCCAAATTTAGAGGTTTGCAAAGGATTCTGGGTAACAGAACCTGGTCAGAGCCCCACAAGTCACCCCATCTTGGATTCCCCTAGGTCTCTAGTTTTTAAAAATGCACAGGTTTAGTAGGTTTCCCTAGGTGCCGGCTGAGCTAGAGGCCACAATCTACAGGTAGGCACTTTGCCAAAAACAGCTCTGTTTTCTGTCAAAAAATGGGATGTGCCCACTTTGTGTTTTGTGACATTTCATGTCGCGGGCGCTAGGACTACCCACACAAGTGAGGTACCATATTTATCGGGAGACTTGGGGGAACGCTGGGTGGAAGGAAATTTGTGGCTCCCCTCAGATCCCAGAACTTTCTGTCACCGAAATGTGAGGAACATGTGTTTTTTTAGCCAAATTTTTAGGTTTGCAAAGGATTCTGGGTAATAGAACCTGGTCAGAGCCCCACAAGTCACCCCATCTTGGATTCCCCTAGGTCTCTAGTTTTAAAAAATGCACAGGTTTGGTAGGTTTCCCTAGATGCCGGCTGAGCTAGAGGCCAAAATCTACAGGTAGGCACTTTGCAAAAAACAGCTCTGTTTTCTGTTATGTGTCCACGTTGTGTTTTGGGGCATATCCTGTCGCGGGCGCTAGGCCTACCCACACAAATGAGGTACCATTTTTATCGGGAGACTTGGGGGAACGCTGAGTGGAAGGAAATTTGTGGGATCTCTCAGATTCCAGAACTTTCTGTCACCGAAATGTGAGGAAAATGTGTTTTTTTAGCCAAATTTTGAGGTTTGCAAAGGATTCTGGGTAACAAAACCTGGTCAGAACCCCACAAGTCACCCCATCTTGGATTCCCCTAAGTCTCTAGTTTTAAGAAATGCTCAGGTTTGGTAGGTTTCCCTAGGTGCCGGCTGAGCTAGAGGCCAAAATCTACAGGTAGACACTTTGCAAAAAACACCTCTGTTTTCTATCAAAAAATGGGATGTGTCCACGTTGTGTTTTGGGACATTTCCTGTTGCGGGCGCTAGGCCTACCCACACAAGTGAGGTATCATTTTTATTGGGAGACTTGGGGGAACACTGAGCGGAAGGAAATTTGTGCCTCCCCTCAGATTCCAGAACTTTCTGTCACAGAAATTTGAGGAACATGTGTTTTTTTAGCCAAATTTTGAGGTTTGCAAAAGATTCTGGGTAATAGAACCTGGTCAGAGCCCCACAAGTCACCCCATCTTGGATTCCCCTAGGTCTCTAGTTTTAAAAAAATGCACAGGTTTGGTAGGTTTCCCAAGGTGCCGGCTGAGCTAGAGGCCAAAATCTACAGGTAGACACTTTGCAAAAAAACAGCTTTGTTTTCTGTTATGTGTCCACGTTGTGTGTTGGGGCATATCCTGTCGCGGGCGCTAGGCCTACCCACACAAATGAGGTACCATTTTTATCGGGAGACTTGGGGGAACGCTGAGTGGAAGGAAATTTGTGGGATCTCTCAGATTCCAGAACTTTCTGTCACCGAAATGTGAGGAAAATGTGTTTTTTTAGCCAAATTTTGAGGTTTGCAAAAGATTCTGGGTAACAAAACCTGGTCAGAACCCCACAAGTCATCCCATCTTGGATTCCCCTAAATCTCTAGTTTTAAAAAATGCTCAGGTTTGGTATGTTTCCCTAGGTGCCGGCTGAGCTAAAGGCCAAAATCTACAGGTAGGCACTTTGCAAAAAACACCTCTGTTTTATTTCAAAAAATGGGATGTGTCCACGTTGTGTTTTGGGGCATTTCCTGTCGCGGGCGCTAGGCCTACCCACACAAGTGAGGTATCATTTTTATCGGGAGACTTGGGGGAACGCTGAGTGGAAGGAAATTTGTGCCTCCTCTCAGATTCCAGAACTTTCTGTCACAGAAATGAGAGGAACATGTGTTTTTTTAGCCAAATTTTGAGGTTTGCAAAGGATATTGGTTAACAGAACCTGGCCAGAGCCCCACAAGTCACCCCATCTTGGGTTCCCCTAGGTCTCTAGTTTTCAAAAATGCACAGGTTTGGTAGGTTTCCCTAGGTGCCGGCTGAGCTAGAGGCCAAAATCTACAGGTAGGCACTTTGCAAAAAACAGCTCTGTTTTCTGTGAAGTGTCCACGTTGTGTTTTGGGGCATATCCGGTTGCGGGCGCTAGACCTACCCACACAAGTGAGGTACCATATTTATCGGGAGACTTGGGGGAACGCTGGGTGGAAGGAAATTTGTGGCTCCTCTCAGATTCCAGAACTTTCTGTCACAGAAATGTGAGGAAAATATGTTTTTTTAGCCAAAATTTGAGGTTTGCAAAGGATTCTGGGTAACAGAACCTGGTCAGAGCCCCACAAGTCACCCCATCTTGGATTCCCCTAGGTCTCTAGTTTTTAAAAATGCACAGGTTTAGTAGGTTTCCCTAGGTGCCGGCTGAGCTAGAGGCCACAATCTACAGGTAGGCACTTTGCCAAAAACAGCTCTGTTTTCTGTCAAAAAATGGTATGTGCCCACTGTGTGTTTTGGGACATTTCCTGTCGCGGGCGCCAGGACTACCCACACAAGTGAGGTATCATTTTTATCGTGAGACTTGGGGGAACGCTGGGTGGAAGGAAATTTGTGGCTCCTCTCAGATTCCAGAACTTTCTGTCACCGAAATGTGAGGAAAATGTGTTTTTTTAGCCACATTTTGAGGTTTGCAAAGGATTCTGGGTAACAAAACCTGGTCAGAACCCCACAAGTCACCCCATCTTGGATTCCCCTAAGTCTCTAGTTTTAAAAAATGCTCAGGTTTGGTAGGTTTCCCTAGGTGCCGGCTGAGCTAGAGGACAAAATCTACAGGTAGGCACTTTGCAAAAAACACCTCTGTTTTATTTTAAAAAATGGGATGTGTCCACGTTGTGTTTTGGGGCATTTCCTGTCGCGGGCGCTAGGCCTACCCACACAAGTGAGGTATCATTTTTATCGGGAGACTTGGGGGAACGCTGAGTGGAAGGAAATTTGTGCCTCCTCTCAGATTCCAGAACTTTCTGTCACCGAAATGTGAGGAAAATCTGTTTTTTTAGCCAAATTTTGAGGTTTGCAAAGGATTCTGGGTAACAGAACCTGGTCAGAGCCCCACAAGTCACCCCATCTTGGATTCCCCTAGGTCTCTAGTTGTAAAAAATGCACAGGTTTGGTAGGTTTCCCTAGGTGCCGGCTGAGCTACAGGGCAAAATCTACAGGTAGGCACTTTGCAAAAAACAGCTCTGTTTTCTGTGATGTGTCCACGTTGTGTTTTGGGGCATATCCTGTCGCGGGCGCTAGGCCTATCCACACAAATGAGGTACCATTTTTATCGGGAGACTTGGGGGAACGCTGAGTGGAAGGAAATTTGTGGGACCTCTCAGATTCCAGAACTTTCTGTTACTGAAATGTGAGGAAAATGTGTATTTTTAGCCAAATTTTGAGGTTTGCAAAGGATTCTGGGTAACAAAATCTGGTCAGAACCCCACAAGTCACCCCATCTTGGATTCCCCTAAGTCTCTAGTTTTAAAAAATGCACAGGTTTGGTAGGTTTCCCTAGATGCCGGCTGAGCTAGAGGCCAAAATCTACAGGTAGGCACTTTGCAAAAAACAGCTCTGTTTTCTGTGAAGTGTCCACGTTGTGTTTTGGGGCATATCCGGTTGCGGGCGCTAGACCTTCCCACACAAGTGAGGTACCATATTTATCGGGAGACTTGGGGGAACGCTGGGTGGAAGGAAATTTGTGGCTCCTCTCAGATTCCAAAACTTTCTGTCACCGAAATGTGAGGAAAATATGTTTTTTTAGCCAAATTTTGAGGTTTGCAAAGGATTCTGGGTAACAGAACCTGGTCAGAGCCCCACAAGTCACCCCATCTTGGATTCCCCTAGGTCTCTAGTTTTTAAAAATGCACAGGTTTAGTAGGTTTCCCTAGGTGCCGGCTGAGCTAGAGGCCACAATCTACAGGTAGGCACTTTGCCAAAAACAGCTCTGTTTTCTGTCAAAAAATGGGATGTGCCCACTTTGGGCCTGATTCTAACTTTGGAGGACGGTGTTAAACCGTCCCAAAAGTGGCGGATATACCACCTACCGTATTACGAGTTCCATAGGATATAATGGACTCGTAATACGGTAGGTGGTATATCCGCCACTTTTGGGACGGTTTTGGACTCGTAATACGGTAGGTGGTATATCCGCCACTTTTGGGACGGTTTAACACCGTCCTCCAAAGTTAGAATCAGGCCCTTTGTGTTTTGTGACATTTCATGTCGCGGGCGCTAGGACTACCCACACAAGTGAGGTACCATATTTATCGGGAGACTTGGGGGAACGCTGGGTGGAAGGAAATTTGTGGCTCCCCTCAGATCCCAGAACTTTCTGTCACCGAAATGTGAGGAACATGTGTTTTTTTAGCCAAATTTTGAGGTTTGCAAAGGATTCTGGGTAATAGAACCTGGTCAGAGCCCCACAAGTCACCCCATCTTGGATTCCCCTAGGTCTCTAGTTTTAAAAAATGCACAGGTTTGGTAGGTTTCCCTAGGTGCCGGCTGAGCTAGAGGCCAAAATCTACAGGTAGGCACTTTGCAAAAAACAGCTCTGTTTTCTGTTATGTGTCCACGTTGTGTTTTGGGGCATATCCTGTCGCGGGCGCTAGGCCTACCCACACAAATGAGGTACCATTTTTATCGGGAGACTTGGGGGAACGGTGAGTGGAAGGAAATTTGTGGGATCTCTCAGATTCCAGAACTTTCTGTCACCGAAATGTGAGGAAAATGTGTTTTTTTAGCCAAATTTTGAGGTTTGCAAAGGATTCTGGGTAACAAAACCTGGTCAGAACCCCACAAGTCACCCCATCTTGGATTCCCCTAAGTCTCTAGTTTTAAAAAATGCTCAGGTTTGGTAGGTTTCCCTAGGTGCCGGCTGAGCTAGAGGCCAAAATCTACAGGTACACACTTTGCAAAAAACACCTCTGTTTTCTATCAAAAAATGGGATGTGTCCACGTTGTGTTTTGGGACATTTCCTGTTGCGGGCGCTAGGCCTACCCACACAAGTGAGGTATCATTTTTATTGGGAGACTTGGGGGAACACTGAGCGGAAGGAAATTTGTGCCTCCTCTCAGATTCCAGAACTTTCTGTCACAGAAATTTGAGGAACATGTGTTTTTTTAGCCAAATTTTGAGGTTTGCAAAGGATTCTGTGTAATAGAACCTGGTCAGAGCCCCACAAGTCACCCCATCTTGGATTCCCCTAGGTCTCTAGTTTTAAAAAATGCACAGGTTTGGTAGGTTTCCCTAGGTGCCGGCTGAGCTAGAGGCCAAAATCTACAGGTAGGCACTTTGCAAAAAACAGCTCTGTTTTCTGTTATGTGTCCACGTTGTGTTTTGGGGCATATCCTGTCGCGGGCGCTAGGCCTACCCACACAAATGAGGTACCATTTTTATCGGGAGACTTGGGGGAACGCTGAGTGGAAGGAAATTTGTGGGATCTCTCAGATTCCAGAACTTTCTGTCACCGAAATGTGAGGAAAATGTGTTTTTTTAGCCTAATTTTGAGGTTTGCAAAAGATTCTGGGTAACAAAACCTGGTCAGAACCCCACAAGTCACCCCATCTTGGATTCCCCTAAATCTCTAGTTTTAAAAAATGCTCAGGTTTGGTAGGTTTCCCTAGGTGCCGGCTGAGCTAAAGGCCAAAATCTACAGGTAGGCACTTTGCAAAAAACACCTCTGTTTTATTTCAAAAAATGGGATGTGTCCACGTTGTGTTTTGGGGCATTTCCTGTCGCGGGCGCTAGGCCTACCCACACAAGTGAGGTATCATTTTTATCGGGAGACTTGGGGGAACGCTGAGTGGAAGGAAATTTGTGCCTCCTCTCAGATTCCAGAACTTTCTGTCACAGAAATGAGAGGAACATGTGTTTTTTTAGCCAAATTTTGAGGTTTGCAAAGGATATTGGTTAACAGAACCTGGCCAGAGCCCCACAAGTCACCCCATCTTGGGTTCCCCTAGGTCTCTAGTTTTCAAAAATGCACAGGTTTGGTAGGTTTCCCTAGGTGCCGGCTGAGCTAGAGGCCAAAATCTACAGGTAGGCACTTTGCAAAAAACAGCTCTGTTTTCTGTGAAGTGTCCACGTTGTGTTTTGGGGCATATCCGGTTGCGGGCGCTAGACCTACCCACACAAGTGAGGTACCATATTTATCGGGAGACTTGGGGGAACGCTGGGTGGAAGGAAATTTGTGGCTCCTCTCAGATTCCAGAACTTTCTGTCACCGAAATGTGAGGAAAATATGTTTTTTTTAGCCAAAATTTGAGGTTTGCAAAGGATTCTGGGTAACAGAACCTGGTCAGAGCCCCACAAGTCACCCCATCTTGGATTCCGCTAGGTCTCTAGTTTTTAAAAATGCACAGGTTTAGTAGGTTTCCCTAGGTGCCGGCTGAGCTAGAGGCCACAATCTACAGATAGGCACTTTGCCAAAAACAGCTCTGTTTTCTGTCAAAAAATGGGATGTGCCCACTTTGTGTTTTGGGACATTTCATGTCGCGGGCGCTAGGACTACCCACACAAGTGAGGTACCATATTTATCGGGAGACTTCGGGGAACGGTGGGTGGAAGGAAATTTGTGGCTCCCCTCAGATCCCAGAACTTTCTGTCACCGAAATGTGAGGAACATGTGTTTTTTTAGCCAAATTTTGAGGTTTGCAAAGGATTCTGGGTAATAGAACCTGGTCAGAGCCCCACAAGTCACCCCATCTTGGATTCCCCTAGGTCTCTAGTTTTAAAAAATGCACAGGTTTGGTAGGTTTCCATAGGTGCCGGCTGAGCTAGAGGCCAAAATCTACAGGTAGGCACTTTGCAAAAAACAGCTCTGTTTTCTGTTATGTGTCCACGTTGTGTTTTGGGGCATATCCTGTCGCGGGCGCTAGGCCTACCCACACAAATGAGGTACCATTTTTATCGGGAGACTTGGGGGAACGCTGAGTGGAAGGAAATTTGTGGGATCTCTCAGATTCCAGAACTTTCTGTCACCGAAATGTGAGGAAAATGTGTTTTTTTAGCCAAATTTTGAGGTTTGCAAAGGATTCTGGGTAACAAAACCTGGTCAGAACCCCACAAGTCACCCCATCTTGGATTCCCCTAGGTCTCTAGTTTTTAAAAATGCACAGGTTTAGTAGGTTTCCCTAGGTGCCGGCTGAGCTAAAGGCCAAAATCTACAGGTAGGCACTTTGCAAAAAACACCTCTGTTTTATTTCAAAAAATGGGATGTGTCCACGTTGTGTTTTGGGGCATTTCCTGTCGCGGGCGCTAGGCCTACCCACACAAGTGAGGTATCATTTTTATCGGGAGACTTGGGGGAACGCTGAGTGGAAGGAAATTTGTGCCTCCTCTCAGATTCCAGAACTTTCTGTCACAGAAATGAGAGGAACATGTGTTTTTTTAGCCAAATTTTGAGGTTTGCAAAGGATATTGGTTAACAGAACCTGGCCAGAGCCCCACAAGTCACCCCATCTTGGGTTCCCCTAGGTCTCTAGTTTTCAAAAATGCACAGGTTTGGTAGGTTTCCCTAGGTGCCGGCTGAGCTAGAGGCCAAAATCTACAGGTAGGCACTTTGCAAAAAACAGCTCTGTTTTCTGTGAAGTGTCCACGTTGTGTTTTGGGGCATATCCGGTTGCGGGCGCTAGACCTACCCACACAAGTGAGGTACCATATTTATCGGGAGACTTGGGGGAACGCTGGGTGGAAGGAAATTTGTGGCTCCTCTCAGATTCCAGAACTTTCTGTCACCGAAATGTGAGGAAAATATGTTTTTTTAGCCAAAATTTGAGGTTTGCAAAGGATTCTGGGTAACAGAACCTGGTCAGAGCCCCACAAGTCACCCCATCTTGGATTCCGCTAGGTCTCTAGTTTTTAAAAATGCACAGGTTTAGTAGGTTTCCCTAGGTGCCGGCTGAGCTAGAGGCCACAATCTACAGGTAGGCACTTTGCCAAAAACAGCTCTGTTTTCTGTCAAAAAATGGGATGTGCCCACTTTGTGTTTTGGGACATTTCATGTCGCGGGCGCTAGGACTACCCACACAAGTGAGGTACCATATTTATCGGGAGACTTCGGGGAACGGTGGGTGGAAGGAAATTTGTGGCTCCCCTCAGATCCCAGAACTTTCTGTCACCGAAATGTGAGGAACATGTGTTTTTTTAGCCAAATTTTGAGGTTTGCAAAGGATTCTGGGTAATAGAACCTGGTCAGAGCCCCACAAGTCACCCCATCTTGGATTCCCCTAGGTCTCTAGTTTTAAAAAATGCACAGGTTTGGTAGGTTTCCATAGGTGCCGGCTGAGCTAGAGGCCACAATCTACAGGTAGGCACTTTGCAAAAAACAGCTCTGTTTTCTGTTATGTGTCCACGTTGTGTTTTGGGGCATATCCTGTCGCGGGCGCTAGGCCTACCCACACAAATGAGGTACCATTTTTATCGGGAGACTTGGGGGAACGCTGAGTGGAAGGAAATTTGTGGGATCTCTCAGATTCCAGAACTTTCTGTCACCGAAATGTGAGGAAAATGTGTTTTTTTAGCCAAATTTTGAGGTTTGCAAAGGATTCTGGGTAACAAAACCTGGTCAGAACCCCACAAGTCACCCCATCTTGGATTCCCCTAAGTCTCTAGTTTTAAAAAATGCTCATGTTTGGTAGGTTTCCCTAGGTGCCGGCTGAGCTAGAGGCCAAAATCTACAGGTAGGCACTTTGCAAAAAACACCTCTGTTTTATTTCAAAAAATGGGATGTGTCCACGTTGTGTTTTGGGGCATTTCCTGTCGCGGGCGCTAGGCCTACCCACACAAGTGAGGTATCATTTTTATCGGGAGACTTGGGGGAACGCTGAGTGGAAGGAAATTTGTGCCTCCTCTCAGATTCCAGAACTTTCTGTCACAGAAATGTGTTTTTTTAGCCAAATTTTCAGGTTTGCAAAGGATATTGGTTAACAGAACCTGGTCAGAGCCCCACAAGTCACCCCATCTTGGGTTCCCCTAGGTCTCTAGTTTAAAAAAATGCACAGGTTTGGTAGGTTTCCCTAGGTGCCGGCTGAGCTAGAGGCCAAAATCTACAGGTAGGCACTTTGCAAAAAACAGCTCTGTTTTCTGTGAAGTGTCCACGTTGTGTTTTGGGGCATATCCGGTTGCGGGCGCTAGACCTACCCACACAAGTGAGGTACCATATTTATCGGGAGACTTGGGGGAACGCTGGGTGAAAGGAAATTTGTGGCTCCTCTCAGATTCCAGAACTTTCTGTCACCGAAATGTGAGGAAAATATGTTTTTTTAGCCAAATTTTGAGGTTTGCAAAGGATTCTGGGTAACATAACCTGGTCAGAGCCCCACAAGTCACCCCATCTTGGATTCCCCTAGGTAGCTAGTTTTAAAAAATGCACAGGTTTAGTAGGTTTCCCTAGCTGCCGGCTGAGCTAGAGGCCACAATCTACAGGTAGGCACTTTGCCAAAAACAGCTCTGTTTTCTGTCAAAAAATGGGATGTGCCCACTTTGTGTTTTGGGACATTTCATGTAGCGGGCGCTAGGGCTACCCACACAAGTGAGGTACCATCTTTATCGGGAGACTTGGGGGAACGCTGGGTGGAAGGAAATTTGT
This sequence comes from Pleurodeles waltl, assembly GCF_031143425.1. Lineage (NCBI taxonomy): Eukaryota > Metazoa > Chordata > Amphibia > Caudata > Salamandridae > Pleurodeles > Pleurodeles waltl. Next base: position 1,221,702,276 of record NC_090444.1, read on the forward strand.
GGCTCCCCTCAGATTCCAGAACTTTCTGTCACCGAAATGTGAGGAAAATATGTTTTTTTAGCCAAATTTTGAGGTTTGCAAAGGATTCTGGGTAACAGAACCTGGTCAGAACACCACAAGTCACCCCATCTTGGATTCCCCTAGGTCTCTAGTTTTTAAAAATGCACAGGTTTAGTAGGTTTCCCTAGGTGCCGGCTGAGCTAGAGGCCACAATCTACAGGTAGGCCCTTTGCAAAAAACAGCTCTGTTTTCTGTCAAAAAATGGGATGTGCCCACTTTGTGTTTTGGGACATTTCCTGTCCCGGGCGCTAGGACTACCCATACATGTGAGGTATCATTTTTATCGGGAGAATTGGAGGAACGCTGGGTGGAAGGAAATTTGTGCCTCCTCTCAGATTCCAGAACTTTCTGTCACCGAAATGTGAGGAAAATGTGTTTTTTTAGCCAAATTTTGAGGTTTGCAAAGGATTCTGGGTAACAGAACCTGGTCAGAGCCCCACAAGTCACCTCATCTTGGATTCCCCTAGGTCTCTAGTTTTAAAAAATGCACAGGTTTGGTAGGTTTCCCTAGGTGCCGGCTGAGCTAGAGGCCAAAATCTACAGGTAGGCACTTTGCAAAAAACAGCTCTGTTTTCTGTGATGTGTCCACGTTGTGTTTTGGGGCATATCCTATCGCGGGCGCTAGGCCTACCCACACAAATGAGGTACCATTTTTATCGGGAGACTTGGGGGAACGCTGAGTGGAAGGAAATTTGTGGGACCTCTCAGATTCCAGAACTTTCTGTCACTGAAATGTGAGGAAAATGTGTATTTTTAGCCAAATTTTGAGGTTTGCAAAGGATTCTGGGTAACAAAATCTGGTCAGAACCCCACAAGTCACCCCATCTTGGATTCCCCTAAGTCTCTAGTTTTCAAAAATGCACAGGTTTGGTAGGTTTCCCTAGGTGCCGGCTGAGCTAGAGGCCAAAATCTACAGGTAGGCACTTTGCAAAAAACACCTCTGTTTTCTCTCAAAAAATGGGATGTGTCCACGTTGTGTTTTGGGACATTTCCTGTTGCGGGCGCTAGGCCTACCCACACAAGTGAGGTATCATTTTTATTGGGAGACTTGGGGGAACACTGAGCGGAAGGAAATTTGTGCCTTCTCTCCGATTCCAGAACTTTCTGTCACAGAAATGTGAGGAACATGTGTTTTTTTAGCCAAATTTTGAGGTTTGCAAAGGATTCTGGGTAATAGAACCTGGTCAGAGCCCCACAAGTCACCCCATCTTGGATTCCCCTAGGTCTCTAGTTTTAAAAAATGCACAGGTTTGGTAGGTTTCCCAAGGTGCCGGCTGAGCTAGAGGCCAAAATCTACAGGTAGGCACTTTGCAAAAAACAGCTTTGTTTTCTGTTATGTGTCCACGTTGTGTTTTGGGGCATATCGTGTCGCTAGGCCTACCCACACAAATGAGGTACCATTTTTATCGGGAGACTTGGGGGAACGCTGAGTGGAAGGACATTTGTGGGATCTCTCAGATTCCAGAACTTTCTGTCACCGAAATGTGAGGAAAATGTTTTTTTTTAGCCAAATTTTGAGGTTTGCAAAGGATTCTGGGTAACAAAACCTGGTCAGAGCCCCACAAGTCACCCCATCTTGGATTCCCCTAGGTCTCTAGTTTTAAAAAATGCACAGGTTTGGTAGGTTTCCCAAGGTGCCGGCTGAGCTAGAGGCCAAAATCTACAGGTAGGCACTTTGCAAAAAACAGCTTTGTTTTCTGTTATGTGTCCACGTTGTGTTTTGGGGCATATCCTGTCGCGGGCGCTAGGCCTACCCACACAAATGAGGTACCATTTTTATCGGGAGACTTGGGGGAACGCTGAGTGGAAGGACATTTGTGGGATCTCTCAGATTCCAGAACTTTCTGTCACCGAAATGTGAGGAAAAGGTGTTTTTTTAGCCAAATTTTGAGGTTTGCAAAGGATTCTGGGTAACAAAACCTGGTCAGAACCCCACAAGTCACCCCATCTTGGATTCCCCTAAGTCTCTAGTTTAAAAAAATGCTCAGGTTTGGTAGGTTTCCCTAGGTGCCGGCTGAGCTAGAGGCCAAAATCTACAGGTAGGCACTTTGCAAAAAACACCTCTGTTTTTTTTTAAAAAATGGGATGTGTCCACGTTGTGTTTTGGGGCGTTTCCTGTCGCGGGCACTAGGCCTACCCACACAAGTGAGGTATTAATTTTATCGGGAGAATTGGGGGAACGCTGGGTGGAAGGAAATTTGTGCCTCCTCTCAGATTCCAGAACTTTCTGTCACAGAAATTTGAGGAACATGTGTTTTTTTAGCAAAATTTTGAGGTTTGCAAAGGATTCTGGGTAATAGAACCTGGTCAGAGCCCCACAAGTCACCCCATCTTGGATTCCCCTGGGTCTCTAGTTTAAAAAAATGCACAGGTTTGGTAGGTTTCCCTAGGTGCCGGCTGAGCTAGAGGCCACAATCTACAGGTAGGCACTTTGCAAAAAACAGCTCTGTTTTCTGTGATGTGTCCACGTTGTGTTTTGGGGCATATGCTGTCGCGGGCGCTAGGCCTACCCACACAAATGAGGTACCATTTTTATCGGGAGACTTGGGGGAACGCTGAGTGGAAGGAAATTTGTGGGATCTCTCAGATTCCAGAACTTTCTGTCACCGAAATGTGAGGAAAATGTGTTTTTTTAGCGAAATTTTGAGGTTTGCAAAGGATTCTGGGTAACAAAACCTGGTCAGAACCCCACAAGTCAACCCATCTTGGATTCCCCTAAGTCTCTAGTTTTAAAAAATGCTCAGGTTTGGTAGGTTTCCCTAGGTGCCGGATGAGCTAGAGGCCAAAATCTACAGGTAGGCACTTTGCAAAAAACACCTCTGTTTTATTTAAAAAAATGGGATGTGTCCACGTTGTGTTTTGGGGCATTTCCTGCCGCGGGCGCTAGGCCTACCCACACAAGTGAGGTATCATTTTTATCGGGAGACTTGGGGGAATGCTGAGTGGAAGGAAACTTGTGCCTCCTCTCAGATTCCAGAACTTTCTGTCACAGAAATGAGAGGAACATGTGTTTTTTTAGCCAAATTTTGAGGTTTGCAAAGGATATTGGTTAACAGAACCTGGTCAGAGCCCCACAAATCACACCATCTTGGGTTCCCCTAGGTCTCTAGTTTTCAAAAATGCACAGGTTTGGTAGGTTTCCCTACGTGCCGGCTGAGCTGGAGGCCAAAATCTACAGGTAGGCACTTTGCAAAAAACACCTCCGTTTTCTGTGAAGTGTCCATGTTGTGTTTTGGGGCATATCCGGTTGCGGGCGCTAGACCTACCACACAAGTGAGGTTCCATTTTTATCGGGAGACTTGGGGGAACGCTGGGTGGAAGGACATTTGTGGCTCCCCTCAGATTCCAGAACTTTCTGTCACCGAAATGTGAGGAAAATATGTTTTTTTAGCCAAATTTTGAGGTTTGCAAAGGATTCTGGGTAACAGAACCTGGTCAGAGCCCCACAAGTCACCCCATCTTGGATTCCCCTAGGTCTCTAGTTTTTAAAAATGCACAGGTTTGGTAGGTTTCCCTAGGTCCCGGCTGAGCTAGAGGCCACAATCTACAGGTAGGCACTTTGCAAAAAACAGCTCTGTTTTCTGTCAAAAAATGGGATGTGCCCACTTTGTGTTTTGGGACATTTCCTGTTGCGGGCGCTAGGACTACCCACACAAGTGAGGTATCATTTTTATCGGGAGAATTGGGGGAACGCTGGGTGGAAGGAAATTTGTGGGATCTCTCAGATTCCAGAACTTTCTGTCACCGAAATGTGAGGAAAATTTGTTTTTTTAGCCAAATTTTGAGGTTTGCAAAGGTTTCTGGGTTACAAAACCTGGTCAGAACCCCACAAGTCACCCCATCTTGGATTCCCCTAAGTCTCTAGTTTTAAAAAATGCTCAGGTTTGGTAGGTTTCCCTAGGTGCCGGCTGAGCTAGAGGCCAAAATCTACAGGTAGGCACTTTGCAAAAAACACCTCTGTTTTATTTCAAAAAATGGGATGTGTCCACGTTGTGTTTTGGGGCATTTCCTGTCGCGGGCGCTAGGCCTACCCACACAAGTGAGGTATCATTTTTATTGGGAGACTTGGGGGAACGCTGAGTGGAAGGAAATTTGTTCCTCCTCTCAGATTCCAGAACTTTCTGTCACATAAATGAGAGGAACATGTGTTTTTTTAGCCAAATTTTGAGGTTTGCAAAGGATATTGGTTAACAGAACCTGGTCAGAGCCCCACAAGTCACCCCATCTTGGGTTCCCCTAGGTCTCTAGTTTTCAAAAATGCACAGGTTTGGTAGGTTTCCCTAGGTGCCGGCTGAGCTAGAGGCCAAAATCTACAGGTAGGCACTTTGCAAAAAACAGCTCTGTTTTCTGTGAAGTGTCCACGTTGTGTTTTGGGGCATATCCGGTTGCGGGTGCTAGACCTACCCACACAAGTGAGGTCCCATTTTTATCGGGAGACTTGGGGGAACGCTGGGTGGAAGGAAATTTAAGGCTCCCCTCAGATTCCAGAACTTTCTGTCACCGAAATGTGAGGAAAATATGTTTTTTAGCCAAATTTTGAGGTTTGCAAAGGATTCTGGGTAACAGAACCTGGTCAGAGCCCCACAAGTCACCCCATCTTGGATTCCCCTAGGTCTCTAGTTTTTAAAAATGCACAGGTTTGGTAGGTTTCCCTAGGTGCCGGCTGAGCTAGAGGCCACAATCTACAGGTAGGCACTTTGCAAAAAACAGCTCTGTTTTCTGTCAAAAAATGGGATGTGCCCACTTTGTGTTTTGGGACATTTCCTGTCGTGGGCGCTAGGACTACCCACACAAGTGAGGTATCATTTTTATCGGGAGAATTTGGGGAACGCTGGGTGGAAGGAAATTTGTGGCTCCTCTCAGATTCCAGAACTTTCTGTCACCGAAATGTGAGGAAAATGTGTTTTTTTAGCCAAATTTTGAGGTTTGCAAAGGATTCTGGGTAATAGAACCTGGTCAGGGCCCCACAAGTCACCCCATCTTGGATTCCCCTAGGTCTCTAGTTTTAAAAAATGCACAGGTTTGGTAGGTTTCCCTAGGTACCGGCTGAGCTAGAGGCCAAAATCTACAGGTAGGCACTTTGCAAAAAACAGCTCTGTTTTCTGTGATGTGTCCACGTTGTGTTTTGGGGCATATCCTGTCGCGGGCGCTAGGCCTACCCACACAAATGAGGTACCATTTTTATTGGTAGACTTGGGGGAACGCTGAGTGGAAGGAAATTTGTGGGACCTCTCAGATTCCAGAACTTTCTGTCACTGAAATGTGAGGAAAATGTGTATTTTTAGCCAAATTTTTAGGTTTGCAAAGGATTCTGGGTAACAAAACCTGGTCAGAACCCCACAAGTCACCCCATCTTGGATTCCCCTAAGTCTCTAGTTTTGAAAAATGCACAGGTTTGGTAGGTTTCCCTAGGTGCCGGCTGAGCTAGAGGCCAAAATCTACAGGTAGGCACTTTGCAAAAAACACCTCTGTTTTCTTTAAAAAAATGGGATGTGTCCACGTTGTGTTTTGGGACATTTCCTGTTGCGGGCGCTAGGCCTACCCACACAAGCGAGGTATCATTTTTATCGGGAGACTTGGGGGAACGCTGAGTGGAAGGAAATTTGTGCCTCCTCTCAGATTCCAGAACTTTCTCTCACAGAAATTTGAGGAACATGTGTTTTTTTAGCCAAATTTTGAGGTTTGCAAAGGATTCTGGGTAATAGAACCTGGTCAGAGCCCCACAAGTCACCCCATCTTGGATTCCCCTAGGTCTCTAGTTTTAAAAAATGCACAGGTTTGGTAGGTTTCCCTAGGTGCCGGCTGAGGTAGAGGCCAAAATCTACAGGTAGGCACTTTGCAAAAAACAGCTCTGTTTTGTGTGATGTGTCCACGTTGTGTTTTGGGGCATATCCTGTTGCGGGCGCAAGGCCTACCCACACAAATGAGGTACCATTTTTATCGGGAGACTTGGGGGAACGCTGAGTGGAAGGAAATTTGTGGGATCTCTCAGATTCCAGAACTTTCTGTCACCGAAATGTGAGGAAAATATGTTTTTTTAGCCAAATTTTGAGGTTTGCAAAGGATTCTGGGTAACAGAACCTGGTCAGAGCCCCACAAGTCACCCCATCTTGGATTCCCCTAGGTCTCTAGTTTTTAAAAATGCACAGGTTTGGTAGGTTTCCCTAGGTGCCGGCTGAGCTAGAGGCCACAATCTACAGGTAGGCACTTTGCAAAAAACAGCTCTGTTTTCTGTCAAAAAATGGGATGTGCCCACTTTGTGTTTTGGGACATTTCCTGTCGCGGGCGCTAGGACTACCCACACAAGTGAGGTATCATTTTTATCGGGAGAATTGGGGGAACGCTGAGTGGAAGGAAATTTGTGGCTCCTCTCAGATTCCAGAACTTTCTGTCACCGAAATGTGAGGAAAATGTGTTTTTTTAGCCAAATTTTGAGGTTTGCAAAGGATTCTGTGTAATAGAACCTGGTCAGAGCCCCACAAGTCACCCCATCTTGGATTCCCCTAGGTCTCTAGTTTTAAAAAATGCACAGGTTTGGTAGGTTTCCCTAGGTGCCGGCTGAGCTAGAGGCCAAAATCTACAGGTAGGCACTTTGCAAAAAACAGCTCTGTTTTCTGTGATGTGTCCACGTTGTGTTTTGGGGCATATCCTGTCGCGGGCGCTAGGCCTACCCACACAAATGAGGTACCATTTTTATCGGGAGACTTGGGGGAACACTGAGTGGAAGGAAATTTGTGGGACATCTCAGATTCCAGAACTTTCTGTCACTGAAATGTGAGGAAAATGTGTATTTTTAGCCAAATTTTGAGGTTTGCAAAGGATTCTGGGTAACAAAACCTGGTCAGAACCCCACAAGTCACCCCATCTTGGATTCCCCTAAGTCTCTAGTTTTGAAAAATGCACAGGTTTGGTAGGTTTCCCTAGGTGCCGGCTGAGCTAGAGGCCAAAATCTACAGGTAGGCACTTTGCAAAAAACACCTCTGTTTTCTGTGATGTGTCCACGTTGTGTTTTGGGGCATATCCTGTCGCGGGCGCTAGGTCTACCCACACAAATGAGGTACCATTTTTATTGGGAGACTTGGGGGAACGCTGAGTGGAAGGAAATTTGTGGGACCTCTCAGATTCCAGAACTTTCTGTCACTGAAATGTGAGGAAAATGTGTATTTTTAGCCAAATTTTGAGGTTTGCAAAGGATTCTGGGTAACAAAACCTGGTCAGAACCCCACAAGTCACCCCATCTTGGATTCCCCTAAGTCTCTAGTTTTGAAAAATGCACAGGTTTGGTAGGTTTCCCTAGGTGCCGGCTGAGCTAGAGGCCAAAATCTACAGGTAAGCACTTTGCAAAAAACACCTCTGTTTTCTTTCAAAAAATGGGATGTGTCCACGTTGTGTTTTGGGACATTTCCTGTTGCGGGCGCTAGGCCTACCCACACAAGCGAGGTATCATTTTTATCGGGAGACTTGGGGGAACGCTGAGTGGAAGGAAATTTGTGCCTCCTCTCAGATTCCAGAACTTTCTCTCACAGAAATTTGAGGAACATGTGTTTTTTTAGCCAAATTTTGAGGTTTGCAAAGGATTCTGGGTAATAGAACCTGGTCAGAGCCCCACAAGTCACCCCATCTTGGATTCCCCTAGGTCTCTAGTTTTAAAAAATGCACAGGTTTGGTATGTTTCCCTAGGTGCCGGCTGAGCTAGAGGCCAAAATCTACAGGTAGGCACTTTGCAAAAAACAGCTCTGTTTTCTGTGATGTGTCCACGTTGTGTTTTGGGGCATATCCTGTTGCGGGCGCTAGGCCTACCCACACAAATGAGGTACCATTTTTATCGGGAGACTTGGGGGAACGCTGAGTGGAAGGAAATTTGTGGGATCTCTCAGATTCCAGAACTTTCTGTCACCGAAATGTGAGGAAAATATGTTTTTTTAGCCAAATTTTGAGGTTTGCAAAGGATTCTGGTTAACAGAACCTGGTCAGAGCCCCACAAGTCACCCCATCTTGGATTCCCCTAGGTCTCTAGTTTTTAAAAATGCACAGGTTTGGTAGGTTTCCCTAGGTGCCGGCTGAGCTAGAGGCCACAATCTACAGGTAGGCACTTTGCAAAAAACAGCTCTGTTTTCTGTCAAAAAATGGGATGTGCCCACTTTGTGTTTTGGGACATTTCCTGTCGCGGGCGCTAGGACTACCCACACAAGTGAGGTATCATTTTTATCGGGAGAATTGGGGGAACGCTGAGTGGAAGGAAATTTGTGGCTCCTCTCAGATTCCAGAACTTTCTGTCACCGAAATGTGAGGAAAATGTGTTTTTTTAGCCAAATTTTGAGGTTTTTAAAGGATTCTGTGTAATAGAACCTGGTCAGAGCCCCACAAGTCACCCCATCTTGGATTCCCCTAGGTCTCTAGTTTTAAAAAATGGACAGGTTTGGTAGGTTTCCCTAGGTGCCGGCTGAGCTAGAGGCCAAAATCTACAGGTAGGCACTTTGCAAAAAACAGCTCTGTTTTCTGTGATGTGTCCACGTTGTGTTTTGGGGCATATCCTGTCGCGGGCGCTAGGCCTACCCACACAAATGAGGTACCATTTTTATCGGGAGACTTGGGGGAACGCTGAGTGGAAGGAAATTTGTGGGACCTCTCAGATTCCAGAACTTTCTGTCACTGAAATGTGAGGAAAATGTGTATTTTTAGCCAAATTTTGAGGTTTGCAAAGGATTCTGGGTAACAAAACCTGGTCAGAACCCCACATGTCACCCCATCTTGGATTCCCCTAAGTCTCTAGTTTTCAAAAATGCACAGGTTTGGTAGGTTTCCCTAGGTGCCGGCTGAGCTAGAGGCCAAAATCTACAGGTAGGCACTTTGCAAAAAACACCTCTGTTTTCTTTCAAAAAATGGGATGTGTCCACGTTGTGTTTTGGGACATTTCCTGTTGCGGGCGCTAGGCCTACCCACACAAGCGAGGTATCATTTTTATCGGGAGACTTGGGGGAACGCTGAGTGGAAGGAAATATGTGCCTCCTCTCAGATTCCAGAACTTTCTGTCACAGAAATTTGAGGAACATGTGTTTTTTTAGCCAAATTTTGAGGTTTGCAAAGGATTCTGGGTAATAGAACCTGGTCAGAGCCCCACAAGTCACCCCATCTTGGATTCCCCTAGGTCTCTAGTTTTAAAAAATGCACAGGTTTGGTAGGTTTCTCTAGGTGCCGGCTGAGCTAGAGGCCAAAATCTACAGGTAGGCACTTTGCAAAAAACAGCTCTGTTTTCTGTGATGTGTCCACGTTGTGTTTTGGGGCATATCCTGTTGCGGGCGCTAGGCCTACGCACACAAATGAGGTACCATTTTTATCGGGAGACTTGGGGAACGCTGAGTGGAAGAAATTTGTGGGATCTCTCAGATTCCAGAACTTTCTGTCACCGAAATGTGAGGAAAATGTGTTTTTTTAGCCAAATTTTGAGGATTGCAAAGGATTCTGGGTAACAAAACCTGGTCAGAACCCCACAAGTCACCCCATCTTGGATTCCCCTAAGTCTCTAGTTTAAAAAAATGCTCAGGTTTGGTAGGTTTCCCTAGGTGCTGGCTGAGCTAGAGGCCAAAATCTACAGGTAGGCACTTTGCAAAAAACACCTCTGTTTTATTTCAAAAAATGGGATGTGTCCACGTTGTGTTTTGGGGCATTTCCTGTCGCGGGCGCTAGGCCTACCCACACAAGTGAGGTATCATTTTTATCGGGGGACTTGGGGGAACGCTGAGTGGAAGGAAATTTGTGCCTCCTCTCAGATTCCAGAACTTTCTGTCACAGAAATGAGAGGAACATGTGTTTTTTTAGCCAAATTTTGAGGTTTGCAAAGGATATTGGTTAACAGAACCTGGTCAGAGCCCCACAAGTCACCCCGTCTTGGGTTCCCCTAGGTCTCTAGTTTAAAAAAATGCACAGGTTTGGTAGGTTTCCCTAGGTGCCGGCTGAGCTAGAGGCCAAAATCTACAGATAGGCACTTTGCAAAAAACAGCTCTGTTTTCTGTGAAGTGTCCACGTTGTGTTTTGGGGCATATCCGGTTGCGGGCGCTAGACCTACCCACACAAGTGAGGTACCATTTTTATCGGGAGACTTGGGGGAACGCTGAGTGGAAGGAAATTTGTGCCTCCTCTCAGATTCCAGAACTTTCTGTCACAGAAATGAGAGGAACATGTGTTTTTTTAGCCAAATTTTGAGGTTTGCAAAGGATATTGGTTAACAGAACCTGGTCAGAGCCCCACAAGTCACCCCATCTTGGGTTCCCCTAGGTCTCTAGTTTTAAAAAATGCACAGGTTTGGTAGGTTTCCCTAGGTGCCGGCTGAGCTAGAGGCCAAAATCTACAGGTAGGCACTTTGCAAAAAACAGCTCTGTTTTCTGTGAAGTGTCCACGTCGTGTTTTGGGGCATATCCGGTTGCGGGCGCTAGACCTACCCACACAAGTGAGGTCCCATTTTTATCGGGAGACTTGGGGGAACGCTGGGTGGAAGGAAATTTGTGGCTCCCCTCAGATTCCAGAACTTTCTGTCACCGAAATGTGAGGAAAATATGTTTTTTTAGCCAAATTTTGAGGTTTGCAAAGGATTCTGGGTAACAGAACCTGGTCAGAGCCCCACAAGTCACCCCATCTTGGATTCCCCTAGGTCTCTAGTTTTGAAAAATGCACAGGTTTGGTAGGTTTCCCTAGGTGCCGGCTGAGCTAGAGGCCACAATCTACAGGTAGGCACTTTGCAAAAAACAGCTCTGTTTTCTGTCAAAAAATGGGATGTGCCCACTTTCTGTTTTGTGACATTTCCTGTCGCGGGCGCTAGGACTACCCACACAAGTGAGGTATCATTTTTATAGGGAGAATTGGGGGAACGCTGGGTGGAAGGAAATTTGTGGCTCCTCTCAGATTCCAGAACTTTCTGTCACCGAAATGTGAGGAAAATGTGTTTTTTTAGCCAAATTTTGAGGTTTGCAAAGGATTCTGGGTAATAGAACCTGGTCAGAGCCCCACAAGTCACCCCATCTTGGATTCCCCTAGGTCTCTAGTTTTAAAAAATGCACAGGTTTGGTAGATTTCCCTAGGTGCCGGCTGAGCTAGAGGCCAAAATCTACAGATAGGCACTTTGCAAAAAACTGCTCTGTTCTCTGTGAAGTGTCCACGTTGTGTTTTGGGGCATATCCGGTTGCGGGCGCTAGACCTACCCACACAAGTGAGGTACCATTTTTATCGGGAGACTTGGGGGAACGCTGAGTGGAAGGAAATTTGTGCCTCCTCTCAGATTCCAGAACTTTCTGTCACAGAAATGAGAGGAACATGTGTTTTTTTAGCCAAATTTTGAGGTTTGCAAAGGATATTGGTTAACAGAACCTGGTCAGAGCCCCACAAGTCACCCCATCTTGGGTTCCCCTAGGTCTCTAGTTTTCAAAAATGCACAGGTTTGGTAGGTTTCCCTAGGTGCCGGCTGAGCTAGAGGCCAAAATCTACAGGTAGGCACTTTGCAAAAAACAGCTCTGTTTTCTGTGAAGTGTCCACGTCGTGTTTTGGGGCATATCCGGTTGCGGGCGCTAGACCTACCCACACAAGTGAGGTCCCATTTTTATCGGGAGACTTGGGGGAACGCTGGGTGGAAGGAAATTTGTGGCTCCTCTCAGATTCCAGAACTTTCTGTCACCGAAATGTGAGGAAAATATGTTTTTTTAGCCAAATTTTGAGGTTTGCAAAGGATTCTGGGTAACAGAACCTGGTCAGAGCCCCACAAGTCACCCCATCTTGGATTCCCCTAGGTCTCTAGTTTTTAAAAATGCACAGGTTTGGTAGGTTTCCCTAGGTGCCGGCTGAGCTAGAGGCCACAATCTACAGGTAGGCACTTTGCAAAAAACAGCTCTGTTTTCTGTCAAAAAATGGGATGGGCCCACTTTCTGTTTTGTGACATTTCCTGTCGCGGGCGCTAGGACTACCCACACAAGTGAGGTATCATTTTTATCGGGAGAATTGGGGGAACGCTGGGTGGAAGGAAATTTGTGCCTCCTCTCAGATTCCAGAACTTTCTGTCACCGAAATGTGAGGAAAATGTGTTTTTTTTAGCCAAATTTTGAGGTTTGCAAAGGATTCTGGGTAATAGAACCTGGTCAGAGCCCCACAAGTCACCCCATCTTGGATTCCCCTAGGTCTCTAGTTTTAAAAAATGCACAGGTTTGGTAGATTTCCCTAGGTGCCGGCTGAGCTAGAGGCCAAAATCTACAGGTAGGCACTTTGCAAAAAAAAGCTCTGTTTTCTGTGATGTGTTCACGTTGTGTTTTGGGGCATATCCTGTCGCGGGCGCTAGGCCTACCCACACAAATGAGGTACCATTTTTATCGGCAGACTTGGCGGAACGCTGAGTGGAAGGAAATTTGTGGGACCTCTCAGATTCCAGAACTTTCTGTCACTGAAATATTTGGAAAATGTGTATTTTTAGCCAAATTTTGAGGTTTGCAAAGTATTCTGGGTAACAAAACCTGGTCAGAACCCCACAAGTCACCCCATCTTGGATTCCCCTAAGTCTCTAGTTTTCAAAAATGCACAGGTTTGGTAGGTTTCCCTAGGTGCCGGCTGAGCTAGAGGCCACAATCTACAGGTAGGCACTTTGCAAAAAACAGCTCTGTTTTCTGTCAAAAAATGGGATGTGCCCACTTTCTGTTTTGTGACATTTCCTGTCGCGGGCGCTAGGACTACCCACACAAGTGAGGTATCATTTTTATAGGGAGAATTGGGGGAACGCTGGGTGGAAGGAAATTTGTGGCTCCTCTCAGATTCCAGAACTTTCTGTCACCGAAATGTGAGGAAAATGTGTTTTTTTAGCCAAATTTTGAGGTTTGCAAAGGATTCTGGGTAATAGAACCTGGTCAGAGCCCCACAAGTCACCCCATCTTGGATTCCCCTAGGTCTCTAGTTTTAAAAAATGCACAGTTTTGGTAGATTTCCCTAGGTGCCGGCTGAGCTAGAGGCCAAAATCTACAGATAGGCACTTTGCAAAAAACAGCTCTGTTCTCTGTGAAGTGTCCACGTTGTGTTTTGGGGCATATCCGGTTGCGGGCGCTAGACCTACCCACACAAGTGAGGTACCATTTTTATCGGGAGACTTGGGGGAACGCTGAGTGGAAGGAAATTTGTGCCTCCTCTCAGATTCCAGAACTTTCTGTCACAGAAATGAGAGGAATATGTGTTTTTTTAGCCAAATTTTGAGGTTTGCAAAGGATATTGGTTAACAGAACCTGGTCAGAGCCCCACAAGTCACCCCATCTTGGGTTCCCCTAGGTCTCTAGTTTTCAAAAATGCACAGGTTTGGTAGGTTTCCCTAGGTGCCGGCTGAGCTAGAGGCCAAAATCTACAGGTAGGCACTTTGCAAAAAACAGCTCTGTTTTCTGTGAAGTGTCCACGTCGTGTTTTGGGGCATATCCGGTTGCGGGCGCTAGACCTACCCACACAAGTAAGGTCCCATTTTTATCGGGAGACTTGGGGGAACGCTGGGTGGAAGGAAATTTGTGGCTCCTCTCAGATTCCAGAACTTTCTGTCACCGAAATGTGAGGAAAATGTGTTTTTTTTAGCCAATTTTTGAGGTTTGCAAAGGATTCTGGGTAATAGAACCTGGTCAGAGCCCCACAAGTCACCCCATCTTGGATTCCCCTAGGTCTCTAGTTTTAAAAAATGCACAGGTTTGGTAGATTTCCCTAGGTGCCGGCTGAGCTAGAGGCCAAAATCTACAGGTAGGCACTTTGCAAAAAAAAGCTCTGTTTTCTGTGATGTGTTCACGTTGTGTTTTGGGGCATATCCTGTCGCGGGCGCTAGGCCTACCCACACAAATGAGGTACCATTTTTATCGGCAGACTTGGCGGAACGCTGAGTGGAAGGAAATTTGTGGGACCTCTCAGATTCCAGAACTTTCTGTCACTGAAATGTTTGGAAAATGTGTATTTTTAGCCAAATTTTGAGGTTTGCAAAGTATTCTGGGTAACAAAACCTGGTCAGAACCCCACAAGTCACCCCATCTTGGATTCCCCTAAGTCTCTAGTTTTCAAAAATGCACAGGTTTGGTAGGTTTCCCTAGGTGCCGGCTGAGCTAGAGGCCAAAATCTACAGGTAGGCACTTTGCAAAAAACACCTCTGTTTTCTTTAAAAAAATGGGATGTGTCCACGTTGTGTTTTGGGACATTTCCTGTTGCGGGCGCTAGGCCTACCCACACAAGCGAGGTATCATTTTTATCGGAAGACTTGGGGGAACGCTGAGTGGAAGGAAATTTGTGCCTCCTCTCAGATTCCAGAACTTTCTGTCACAGAAATTTGAGGAACATGTGTTTTTTTAAGCCAAATTTTAAGGTTTGCAAAGGATTCTGGGTAATAGAACCTGGTCAGAGCCCCACAAGTCACCCCATCTTGGATTCCCCAAGGTCTCTAGTTTTAAAAAATGCACAGGTTTGGTAGGTTTCCCTAGGTGCCGGCTGAGCTAGAGGCCAAAATCTACAGGTAGGCACTTTGCAAAAAACAGCTCTGTTTTCTGTGATGTGTCCACGTTGTGTTTTGGGGCATATCCTGTCGCGGGCGCTAGGCCTACCCACACAAATGAGGTGCCATTTTTATCGGGAGACTTGGGGGAACGCTGAGTGGAAGGAAATTTGTGGGATCTCTCAGATTCCAGAACTTTCTGTCACCGAAATGTGAGGAAAATGTGTTTTTTTAGCCAAATTTTGAGGTTTGCAAAGGATTCTGGGTAACAAAACCTGGTCAGAACCCCACAAGTCACCCCATCTTGGATTCCCCTAAGTCTCTAGTTTTAAAAAATGCTCAGGTTTGGTAGGTTTCCCTAGGTGCTGGCTGAGCTAGAGGCCAAAATCTACAGGTAGGTACTTTGCAAAAAACACCTCTGTTTTATTTAAAAAAATGGGATGTGTCCACGTTGTGTTTTGGGGCATTTCCTGTCGCGGGCGCTAGGCCTACCCACACAAGTGAGGTATCAATTTTATCGGAGGACTTGGGGGAGCGCTGAGTGGAAGGACATTTGTGCCTCCTCTCAGATTCCAGAACTTTCTGTCACAGAAATGAGAGGAACATGTGTTTTTTTAGACAAATTTTGAGGTTTGCAAAGGATATTGGTTAACAGAACCTGGTCAGAGCCCCACAAGTCACCCAATCTTGGGTTCCCCTAGGTCTCTAGTTTTCAAAAATGCACAGGTTTGGTAGGTTTCCCTAGGTGCCGGCTGAGCTAGAGGCCAAAATCTACAGGTAGGCACTTTGCAAAAAACAGCTCTGTTTTCTGTGAAGTGTCCACGTTGTGTTTTGGGGCATATCCGGTTGCGGGTGCTAGACCTACCCACACAAGTGAGGTACCATTTTTATCAGGAGACTTGGGGGAACGCTGGGTGGAGGAAAATTTGTACCTCCTCTCAGATTCCAGAACTTTCTGTCACAGAAATGAGAGGAACATGTGTTTTTTTAGCCAAATTTTGAGGTTTGCAAAGGATATTGGTTAACAGAACCTGGTCAGAGCCCCACAAGTCACCCCATCTTGCATTCCCCTAGGTCTCTAGTTTTTAAAAATGCACAGGTTTGGTAGGTTTCCCTAGGTGCCGGCTGAGCTAGAGGCCACAATCTACAGGTAGGCACTTAGCAAAAAACAGCTCTGTTTTCTGTCAAAAAATGGGATGTGCCCACCTTGTGTTTTGGGACATTTCCTGTCGCAGGCGCTAGGACTACCCACACAAGTGAGGTATCATTTTTATCGGGAGAATTGGGGGAATGCTGGGTGGAAGGAAATTTGTGGCTCCTCTCAGATTCCAGAACTTTCTGTCACCGAAATGAGAGGAAAATGTGTTTTTTTAGCCAAATTTTGAGGTTTGCAAAGGATTCTGGGTAACAGAACCTGGTCAGAGCCCCACAAGTCACCCCATCTTGGATTCCTCTAGGTCTCTAGTTTTTAAAAATGCACAGGTTTAGTTGGTTTCCCAAGGTGCCGGCTGAGCTACAGGCCACAATCTACAGGTAGGCACTTTGCAAAAAGCAGCTCTGTTTTCTGTGATGTGTCCATGTTGTGTTTTGGGGCATATACTGTCGCGGGCGCTAGGCCTACCCACACAAATGAGGTACCATTTTTATCGGGAGACTTGGGGGAACGCTGAGTGGAAGGAAATTTGTGGGACCTCTCCGATTCCAGAACTTTCTGTCACTGAAATGTGAGGAAAATGTGTATTTTTAGCCAAATTTTGAGGTTTGCAAAGGATTCTGGGTAACAAAACCTGGTCAGAACCCCACAAGTCACCCCATCTTGGATTCCCCTAAGTCTCTAGTTTTCAAAAATGCACAGGTTTGGTAGGTTTCCCTAGGTGCCGGCTGAGTTAGAGGCCAAAATCTACAAGTAGGCACTTTGCAAAAAACACCTCTGTTTTCTTTCAAAAAATGGGATGTGTCCACGTTGTGTTTTGGGACATTTCCTGTTGCGGGCGCTAGGCCTACCCACACAAGCGAGGTATAATTTTTATCGGGAGACTTGGGGGAACGTTGAGTGGAAGGAAATTTGTGCCTCCTCTCAGATTCCAGAACTTTCTGTCACAGAAATTTGAGGAACATGTGTTTTTTTAGCCAAATTTTGAGGTTTGCAAATTATTCTGGGTAATAGAACCTGGTCAGAGCCCCACAAGACACCCCATCTTGGATTCCCCTAGGTCTCTAGTTTTAAAAAATGCACAGGTTTGGTAGGTTTCCCTAGGTGCCGGCTGAGCTAGAGGCCAAAATCTACAGGTAGGCACTTTGCAAAAAACAGCTCTGTTTTCTGTGATGTGTCCACATTGTGTTTTGGGGCATATCCTGTCGCGGGCGCTAGGCCTACCCACACAAATGAGGTACCATTTTTATCGGGAGACTTGGGGGAACGCTGAGTGGAAGGAAATTTGTGGGACCTCTCAGATTCCAGAACTTTCTGTCACTGAAATGTGAGGAAAATGTGTATTTTTAGCCAAATTTTGAGGTTTGCAAAGGATTCTGGGTACAAAAACCTGGTCAGAACCCCACAAGTCACCCCATCTTGGATTCCCCTAAGTCTCTAGTTTTCAAAAATGCACAGGTTTGGTAGGTTTCCCTATGTGCCGGCTGAGCTAGAGGCCAAAAGCTACGGGTAGGGACTTTGCAAAAAACACCTCTGTTTTCTTTCAAAAAATGGGATGTGTCCACGTTGTGTTTTGGGACATTTCCTGTTGCGGGCGCTAGGCCTACCCACACAAGTGAGGTATCATTTTTATCGGGAGACTTGGGGGAACGCTGAGTGGAAGGAAATTTTTGCCCCCTCTCAGATTCCAGAACTTTCTGTCACAGAAATTTGAGGAATATGTGTTTTTTTAGCCAAATTTTGAGGTTTGCAAAGGATTCTGGGTAATAGAACCTGGTCAGAGCCCCACAAGTCACCCCATCTTGGATTCCCCTAGGTCTCTAGTTTTAAAAAATGCACAGGTTTGTTAGGTTTCCCTAGGTTCCGGCTGAGCTAGAGGCCAAAATCTACAGGTAGGCACTTTGCAAAAAACAGCTCTGTTTTCTGTGATGTGTCCACGTTGTGTTTTGGGGCACATCCTGTCGCGGGCGCTAGGCCTACCCACACAAATGAGGTACCATTTTTATCGGGAGACTTGGGGGAACGCTGAGTGGAAGGAAATTTGTGGGATCTCTCAGATTCCAGAACTTTCTGTCACCGAAATGTGAGGAAAATATGTTTTTTTAGCCAAATTTTGAGGTTTGCAAAGGATTCTGGGTAACAAAACCTGGTCAGAACCCCACAAGTCACCCCATCTTGGATTCCCCTAAGTCTCTAGTTTTAAAAAATGCTCAGGTTTGGTAGGTTTCCCTAGGTGCCGGCTGAGCTAGAGGCCAAAATCTACAGGTAGGCACTTTGCAAAAAACACCTCTGTTTTATTTCAAAAAATGGGATGTGTCCACGTTGTGTTTTGGGGCATTTCCTGTCGCAGGCGCTAGGCCTACCCACACAAGTGAGGTATCATTTTTATCGGGAGACTTGGGGGAACGCTGAGTAGAAGGAAATTTGTGCCTCCTCTCAGATTCCAGAACTTTCTGTCACAGAAATGTGTTTTTTTAGCCAAATTTTGAGGTTTGCAAAGGATATTGGTTAACAGAACCTGGTCAGAGCCCCACAAGTCACCCCATCTTGGGTTCCCCTAGGTCTCTAGTTTTAAAAAATGCACAGGTTTGGTAGGTTTCCCTAGGTGCCGGCTGAGCTAGAGGCCAAAATCTACAGGTAGGCACTTTGCAAAAAACAGCTCTGTTTTCTGTGAAGTGTCCACGTTGTGTTTTGGGGCATATCCGGTTGCGGGCGCTAGACCTACCCACACAAGTGAGGTACCATATTTATCGGGAGACTTGGGGGAACGCTGGGTGAAAGGAAATTTGTGGCTCCTCTCAGATTCCAGAACTTTCTGTCACCGAAATGTGAGGAAAATATGTTTTTTTAGCCAAATTTTGAGGTTTGCAAAGGATTCTGGGTAACATAACCTGGTCAGAGCCCCACAAGTCACCCCATCTTGGATTCCCCTAGGTCTCTAGTTTTAAAAAATGCACAGGTTTAGTAGGTTTCCCTAGGTGCCGGCTGAGCTAGAGGCCACAATCTACAGGTAGGCACTTTGCCAAAAACAGCTCTGTTTTCTGTCAAAAAATGGGATGTGCCCACTTTGTGTTTTGGGACATTTCATGTCGCGGGCGCTAGGACTACCCACACAAGTGAGGTACCATCTTTATCGGGAGACTTGGGGGAACGCTGGGTGGAAGGAAATTTGTGGCTCCCGTCAGATTCCAGAACTTTCTGTCACCGAAATGTGAGGAAAATTTGTTTTTTTAGCCAAATTTTGAGGTTTGCAAAGGATTCTGGGTAACAGAACCTGGTCAGAACCCCACAAGTCACCCCATCTTGGATTCCCCTAGGTCTCTAGTTTTTAAAAATGCACAGGTTTAGTAGGTTTCCCTAGGTGCCGGCTGAGCTAGAGGCCACAATCTACAGGTAGGCACTTTGCAAAAAACAGCTCTGTTTTCTGTCAAAAAATGGGATGTGCCCACTTTGTGTTTTGGGACATTTCCTGTCCCGGGCGCTAGGACTACCCACACATGTGAGGTATCATTTTTATCGGGAGAATTGGAGGAACGCTGGGTGGAAGGAAATTTGTGCCTCCTCTCAGATTCCAGAACTTTCTGTCACCGAAATGTGAGGAAAATGTGTTTTTTTAGCCAAATTTTGAGGTTTGCAAAGCATTCTGGGTAACAGAACCTGGTCAGAGCCCCACAAGTCACCTCATCTTGGATTCCCCTAGGTCTCTAGTTTTAAAAAATGCACAGGTTTGGTAGGTTTCCCTAGGTGCCGGCTGAGCTAGAGGCCAAAATCTACAGGTAGGCACTTTGCAAAAAACAGCTCTGTTTTCTGTGATGTGTCCACGTTGTGTTTTGGGGCATATCCTATTGCGGGCGCTAGGCCTACCCACACAAATGAGGTACCATTTTTATCGGGAGACTTGGGGGAACGCTGAGTGGAAGGAAATTTGTGGGACCTCTCAGATTCCAGAACTTTCTGTCACTGAAATGTGAGGAAAATGTGTATTTTTAGCCAAATTTTGAGGTTTGCAAAGGATTCTGGGTAACAAAATCTGGTCAGAACCCCACAAGTCACCCCATCTTGGATTCCCCTAAGTCTCTAGTTTTCAAAAATGCACAGGTTTGGTAGGTTTCCCTAGGTGCCGGCTGAGCTAGAGGCCAAAATCTACAGGTAGGCACTTTGCAAAAAACACCTCTGTTTTCTATCAAAAAATGGGATGTGTCCACGTTGTGTTTTGGGACATTTCCTGTTGCGGGCGCTACGCCTACCCACACAAGTGAGGTATCATTTTTATTGGGAGACTTGGGGGAACACTGAGCGGAAGGAAATTTGTGCCTCCTCTCAGATTCCAGAACTTTCTGTCACAGAAATTTGAGGAACATGTGTTTTTTTAGCCAAATTTTGAGGTTTGCAAAGGATTCTGGGTAATAGAACCTGGTCAGAGCCCCACAAGTCACCCCATCTTGGATTCCCCTAGGTCTCTAGTTTTAAAAAATGCACAGGTTTGGTAGGTTTCCCAAGGTGCCGGCTGAGCTAGAGGCCAAAATCTACAGGTAGGCACTTTGCAAAAAACAGCTTTGTTTTCTGTTATGTGTCCACGTTGTGTTTTGGGGCATATCCTGTCGCGGGCGCTAGGCCTACCCACACAAATGAGGTACCATTTTTATCGGGAGACTTGGGGGAACGCTGAGTGGAAGGAAATTTGTGGGATGTCTCAGATTCCAGAACTTTCTGTCACCGAAATGTGAGGAAAATGTGTTTTTTTAGCCAAATTTTGAGGTTTGCAAAGGATTCTGGGTAACAAAACCTGGTCAGAACCCCACAAGTCACCCCATCTTGGATTCCCCTAAGTCTCTAGTTTAAAAAAATGCTCAGGTTTGGTAGGTTTCCCTAGGTGCCGGCTGAGCTAGAGGCCAAAATCTACAGGTAGGCACTTTGCAAAAAACACCTCTGTTTTATTTCAAAAAATGGGATGTGTCCACGTTGTGTTTTGGGGCATTTCCTGTCGCGGGCGCTAGGCCTACCCACATAAGTGAGGTATCATTTTCATCGGGAGACTTGGGGGAACGCTGAGTGGAAGGAAATTTGTGCCTCCTCTCAGATTCCAGAACTTTCTGTCACAGAAATGAGAGGAACATGTGTTTTTTTTAGCCAAATTTTGAGGTTTGCAAAGGATATTGGTTAACAGAACCTGGTCAGAGCCCCACAAGTCACCCCATCTTGGGTTCCCCTAGGTCTCTAGTTTTAAAAAATGCACAGGTTTGGTAGGTTTCCCTAGGTGCCGGCTGAGCTAGAGGCCAAAATCTACAGGTAGGCACTTTGCAAAAAACAGCTCTGATTTCTGTGAAGTGTCCACGTTGTGTTTTGGGGCATATCCGGTTGCGGGCGCTAGACCTACCCACACAAGTGAGGTACCATATTTATCGGGAGACTTGGGGGAACGCTGGGTGGAAGGAAATTTGTGGCTCCTCTCAGATTCCAGAACTTTCTGTCACCGAAATGTGAGGAAAATATGTTTTTTTAGCCAAATTTTGAGGTTTGCAAAGGATTCTGGGTAACAGAACCTGGTCAGAGCCCCACAAGTCACCCCATCTTGGATTCCCCTAGGTCTCTAGTTTTAAAAAATGCACAGGTTTAACAGGTTTCCGTAGGTGCCGGCTGAGCTAGAGGCCAAAATCTACTGGTAGGCACTTTGCAAAAAACACCTCTGTTTTCTTTAAAAAAATGGGATGTGTCCACGTTGTGTTTTGGGGCGTTTCCTGTCGCGGGCACTAGGCCTACCCACACAAGTGAGGTATTAATTTTATCGGGAGAATTGGGGGAACGCTGGGTGGAAGGAAATTTGTGCCTCCACTCAGATTCCAGAACTTTCTGTCACAGAAATTTGAGGAACATGTGTTTTTTTAGCAAAATTTTGAGGTTTGCAAAGGATTCTGGGTAATAGAACCTGGTCAGAGCCCCACAAGTCACCCCATCTTGGATTCCCCTGGGTCACTAGTTTAAAAAAATGCACAGGTTTGGTAGGTTTCCATAGGTGCCGGCTGAGCTAGAGGCCACAATCTACAGGTAGGCACTTTGCAAAAAACAGCTCTGTTTTCTGTGATGTGTCCACGTTGTGTTTTGGGGCATATCCTGTCGCGGGCGCTAGGCCTACCCACACAAATGAGGTACCATTTTTATCGGGAGACTTGGGGGAACGCTGAGTGGAAGGAAATTTGTGGGATCTCTCAGATTCCAGAACTTTCTGTCACCGAAATGTGAGGAAAATGTGTTTTTTTAGCGAAATTTTGAGGTTTGCAAAGGATTCTGGGTAACAAAACCTGGTCAGAACCCCACAAGTCAACCCATCTTGGATTCCCCTAAGTCTCTAGTTTTAAAAAATGCTCAGGTTTGGTAGGTTTCCCTAGGTGCCGGATGAGCTAGAGGCCAAAATCTACAGGTAGGCACTTTGAAAAAAACACCTCTGTTTTATTTAAAAAAATGGGATGTGTCCACGTTGTGTTTTGGGGCATTTCCTGCCGCCGGCGCTAGGCCTACCCACACAAGTGAGGTATCATTTTTATCGGGAGACTTGGGGGAATGCTGAGTGGAAGGAAATTTGTGCCTCCTCTCAGATTCCAGAACTTTCTGTCACAGAAATGAGAGGAACATGTGTTTTTTTAGCCAAATTTTGAGGTTTGCAAAGGACATTGGTTAACAGAACCTGGTCAGAGCCCCACAAATCACACCATCTTGGGTTCCCCTAGGTCTCTAGTTTTCAAAAATGCACAGGTTTGGTAGGTTTCCCTAGGTGCCGGCTGAGCTGGAGGCCAAAATCTACAGGTAGGCACTTTGCAAAAAACACCTCTGTTTTCTGTGAAGTGTCCATGTTGTGTTTTGGGGCATATCCGGTTGCGGGCGCTAGACCTACCACACAAGTGAGGTTCCATTTTTATCGGGAGACTTAGGGGAACGCTGGGTGGAAGGAAATTTGTGGCTCCCCTCAGATTCCAGAACTTTCTGTCACCGAAATGTGAGGAAAATATGTTTTTTTAGCCAAATTTTGAGGTTTGCAAAGGATTCTGGGTAACAGAACCTGGTCAGAGCCCCACAAGTCACCCCATCTTGGATTCCCCTAGGTCTCTAGTTTTAAAAAATGCACAGGTTTGGTAGGTTTCCCTAGGTCCCGGCTGAGCTAGAGGCCACAATCTACAGGTAGGCACTTTGCAAAAAACAGCTCTGTTTTCTGTCAAAAAATGGGATGTGCCCACTTTGTGTTTTGGGACATTTCCTGTCGCGGGCGCTAGGACTACCCACACAAGTGAGGTATCATTTTTATCGGGAGAATTGGGGGAACGCTGGGTGGAAGGAAATTTGTGGGATCTCTCAGATTCCAGAACTTTCTGTCACCGAAATGTGAGGAAAATGTGTTTTTTTAGCCAAATTTTGAGGTTTGCAAAGGATTCTGGGTTACAAAACCTGGTCAGAACCCCACAAGTCACCCCATCTTGGATTCCCCTAAGTCTCTAGTTTTAAAAAATGCTCAGGTTTGGTAGGTTTCCCTAGGTGCCGGCTGAGCTAGAGGCCAAAATCTACAGGTAGGCACTTTGCAAAAAACACCTCTGTTTTATTTCAAAAAATGGGATGTGTCCACGTTGTGTTTTGGGGCATTTCCTGTCGCGGGCGCTAGGCCTACCCACACAAGTGAGGTATCATTTTTATTGGGAGACTTGGGGGAACGCTGAGTGGAAGGAAATTTGTGCCTCCTCTCAGATTCCAGAACTTTCTGTCACAGAAATGAGAGGAACATGTGTTTTTTTAGCCAAATTTTGAGGTTTGCAAAGGATATTGGTTAACAGAACCTGGTCAGAGCCCCACAAGTCACCCCATCTTGGGTTCCCCTAGGTCTCTAGTTTTTAAAAATGCACAGGTTTGGTAGGTTTCCCTAGGTGCCGGCTGAGCTAGAGGCCAAAATCTACAGGTAGGCACTTTGCAAAAAACAGCTCTGTTTTCTGTGAAGTGTCCACGTTGTGTTTTGGGGCATATCCGGTTGCGGGCGCTACACCTACCCACACAAGTGAGGTCCCATTTTTATCGGGAGACTTGGGGGAACGCTGGGTGGAAGGAAATTTAAGGCTCCCCTCAGATTCCAGAACCTTCTGTCACCGAAATGTGAGGAAAATATGTTTTTTTAGCCATATTTTGAGGTTTGCAAAGGATTCTGGGTAACAGAACCTGGTCAGAGCCCCACAAGTCACCCCATCTTAGATTCCCCTAGGTCTCTAGTTTTTAAAAATGCACAGGTTTGGTAGGTTTCCCTAGGTGCCGGCTGAGCTAGAGGCCACAATCTACAGGTAGGCACTTTGCAATAAACAGCTCTGTTTTCTGTCAAAAAATGGGATGTGCCCACTTTGTGTTTTGGGACATTTCCTGTCGGGGGCGCTAGGACTACCCACACAAGTGAGGTATCATTTTTATCGGGAGAATTTGGGAACGCTGGGTGGAAGGAAATTTGTGGCTCCTCTCAGATTCCAGAACTTTCTGTCACCGAAATGTGAGGAAAATGTGTTTTTTTAGCGAAATTTTGAGGTTTGCAAAGGATTCTGGGTAATAGAACCTGGTCAGAGCCCCACAAGTCACCCCATCTTGGATTCCCCTAGGTCTCTAGTTTTAAAAAATGCACAGGTTTGGTAGGTTTCCCTAGGTACCGGCTGAGCTAGAGGCCAAAATCTACAGGTAGGCACTTTGCAAAAAACAGCTCAGTTTTCTGTGATGTGTCCACGTTGTGTTTTGGGGCATATATTGTCGCGGGCGCTAGGCCTACCCACAAAAATGAGGTACCATTTTTATTGGGAGACTTGGGGGAACGCTGAGTGGAAGGAAATTTGTGGGACCTCTCAGATTCCAGAACTTTCTGTCACTGAAATGTGAGGAAAATGTGTATTTTTAGCCAAATTTTGAGGTTTGCAAAGGATTCTGGGTAACAAAACCTGGTCAGAACCCCACAAGTCACCCCATCTTGGATTCCCCTAAGTCTCTAGTTTTGAAAAATGCACAGGTTTGGTAGGTTTCCCTTGGTGCCGGCTGAGCTAGAGGCCAAAATCTACAGGTAGGCACTTTGCAAAAAACACCTCTGTTTTCTTTCAAAAAATGGGATGTGTCCACGTTGTGTTTTGGGACATTTCCTGTTGCGGGCGCTAGGCCTACCCACACAAGCGAGGTATCATTTTTATCGGGAGACTTGGGGGAACGCTGAGTGGAAGGAAATTTGTGCCTCCTCTCAGATTCCAGAACTTTCTCTCACAGAAATTTGAGGAACATGTGTTTTTTTAGCCAAATTTTGAGGTTTGCAAAGGATTCTGGGTAATAGAACCTGGTCAGAGCCCCACAAGTCACCCCATCTTGGATTCCCCTAGGTCTCTAGTTTTAAAAAATGCACAGGTTTGGTAGGTTTCCCTAGGTGCCGGCTGAGCTAGAGGCCAAAATCTACAGGTAGGCACTTTGCAAAAAACAGCTCTGTTTTCTGTCAAAAAATGGGATGTGCCCACTTTGTGTTTTGGGACATTTCCTGTCGCGGGCGCTAGGACTACCCACACAAGTGAGGTATCATTTTTATCGGGAGAATTGGGGGAACGCTGAGTGGAAGGAAATTTGTGGCTCCTCTCAGATTCCAGAACTTTCTGTCACCGAAATGTGAGGAAAATGTGTTTTTTTAGCCAAATTTTGAGGTTTGCAAAGGATTCTGTGTAATAGAACCTGGTCAGAGCCCCACAAGTCACCCCATCTTGGATTCCCCTAGGTCTCTAGTTTTAAAAAATGCACAGGTTTGGTAGGTTTCCCTAGGTGCCGGCTGAGCTAGAGGCCAAAATCTACAGGTAGGCACTTTGCAAAAAACAGCTCTGTTTTCTGTGATGTGTCCACGTTGTGTTTTGGGGCATATCCTGTCGCGGGCGCTAGGCCTACCCACACAAATGAGGTACCATTTTTATCGGGAGACTTGGGGGAACGCTGAGTGGAAGGAAATTTGTGGGACCTCTCAGATTCCAGAACTTTCTGTCACTGAAATGTGAGGAAAATGTGTATTTTTAGCCAAATTTTGAGGTTTGCAAAGGATTCTGGGTAACAAAACCTGGTCAGAACCCCACAAGTCACCCCATCTTGGATTCCCCTAAGTCTCTAGTTTTGAAAAATGCACAGGTTTGGTAGGTTTCCCTAGGTGCCGGCTGAGCTAGAGGCCAAAATCTACAGGTAGGCACTTTGCAAAAAACCCCTCTGTTTTCTGTGATGTGTCCACGTTGTGTTTTGGGGCATATCCTGTCGCGGGCGCTAGGCCTACCCACACAAATGAGGTACCATTTTTATTGGGAGACTTGGGGGAACGCTGAGTGGAAGGAAATTTGTGGGACCTCTCAGATTCCAGAACTTTCTGTCACTGAAATGTGAGGAAAATGTGTATTTTTAGCCAAATTTTGAGGTTTGCAAAGGATTCTGGGTAACAAAACCTGGTCAGAACCCCACAAGTCACCCCATCTTGGATTCCCCAAAGTCTCTAGTTTTGAAAAATGCACAGGTTTGGTAGGTTTCCCTAGGTGCCGGCTGAGCTAGAGGCCAAAATCTACAGGTAGGCACTTTGCAAAAAACACCTCTGTTTTCTTTCAAAAAATGGGATGTGTCCACGTTGTGTTTTGGGACATTTCCTGTTGCGGGCGCTAGGCCTACCCACACAAGCGAGGTATCATTTTTATCGGGAGACTTGGGGGAACGCTGAGTGGAAGGAAATTTGTGCCTCCTCTCAGATTCCAGAACTTTCTCTCACAGAAATTTGAGGAACATGTGTTTTTTTAGCCAAATTTTGAGGTTTGCAAAGGATTCTGGGTAACAGAACCTGGTCAGAGCCCCACAAGTCACCCCATCTTGGATTCCCCTAGGTCTCTAGTTTTTAAAAATGCACAGGTTTAGTTGGTTTCCCAATGTGCCGGCTGAGCTACAGGCCACAATCTACAGGTAGGCACTTTGCAAAAAACAGCTCTGTTTTCTGTGATGTGTCCATGTTGTGTTTTGGGGCATATACTGTCGCGGGCGCTAGGCCTACCCACACAAATGAGGTACCATTTTTATCGGGAGACTTGGGGGAACGCTGAGTGGAAGGAAATTTGTGGGACCTCTCAGATTCCAGAACTTTCTGTCACTGAAATGTGAGGAAAATGTGTATTTTTAGCCAAATTTTGAGGTTTGCAAAGGATTCTGGGTAACAAAACCTGGTCAGAACCCCACAAGTCACCCCATCTTGGATTCCCCTAAGTCTCTAGTTTTCAAAAATGCACAGGTTTGGTAGGTTTCCCTAGGTGCCGGCTGAGTTAGAGGCCAAAATCTACAAGTAGGCACTTTGCAAAAAACACCTCTGTTTTCTTTCAAAAAATGGGATGTGTCCACGTTGTGTTTTGGGACATTTCCTGTTGCGGGCGCTAGGCCTACCCACACAAGTGAGGTATAATTTTTATCGGGAGACTTGGGGGAACGTTGAGTGGAAGGAAATTTGTGCCTCCTCTCAGATTCCAGAACTTTCTGTCACAGAAATTTGAGGAACATGTGTTTTTTTAGCCAAATTTTGAGGTTTGCAAATTATTCTGGGTAATAGAACCTGGTCAGAGCCCCACAAGTCACCCCATCTTAGATTCCCCTAGGTCTCTAGTTTTTAAAAATGCACAGGTTTGGTAGGTTTCCCTAGGTGCCGGCTGAGCTAGAGGCCACAATCTACAGGTAGGCACTTTGCAAAAAACAGCTCTGTTTTCTGTCAAAAAATGGGATGTGCCCACTTTGTGTTTTGGGACATTTCCTGTCGGGGGCGCTAGGACTACCCACACAAGTGAGGTATCATTTTTATCGGGAGACTTGGGGGAACGTTGAGTGGAAGGAAATTTGTGCCTCCTCTCAGATTCCAGAACTTTCTGTCACAGAAATTTGAGGAACATGTGTTTTTTTAGCCAAATTTTGAGGTTTGCAAATTATTCTGGGTAATAGAACCTGGTCAGAGCCCCACAAGACACCCCATCTTGGATTCCCCTAGGTCTCTAGTTTTAAAAAATGCACAGGTTTGGTAGGTTTCCCTAGGTGCCGGCTGAGCTAGAGGCCAAAATCTACAGGTAGGCACTTTGCAAAAAACAGCTCTGTTTTCTGTGATGTGTCCACGTTGTGTTTTGGGGCATATCCTGTCGCGGGCGCTAGGCCTACCCACACAAATGAGGTACCATTTTTATCGGGAGACTTGGGGGAACGCTGAGTGGAAGGAAATTTGTGGGACCTCTCAGATTCCAGAACTTTCTGTCACTGAAATGTGAGGTAAATGTGTATTTTTAGCCAAATTTTGAGGTTTGCAAAGGATTCTGGGTAACAAAACCTGGTCAGAACCCCACAAGTCACCCCATCTTGGATTCCCCTAAGTCTCTAGATTTGAAAAATGCACAGGTTTGGTAGGTTTCCCTAGGTGCCGGCTGAGCTAGAGGCCAAAATCTACAGGTAGGCACTTTGCAAAAAACACCTCTGTTTTCTTTCAAAAAATGGGATGTGTCCACGTTGTGTTTTGGGACATTTCCTGTTGCGGGCGCTAGGCCTACCCACACAAGCGAGGTATCATTTTTATCGGGAGACTTGGGGGAACGCTGAGTGGAAGGAAATTTGTGCCTCCTCTCAGATTCCAGAACTTTCTCTCACAGAAATTTGAGGAACATGTGTTTTTTTAGCCAAATTTTGAGGTTTGCAAAGGATTCTGGGTAATAGAACCTGGTCAGAGCCCCACAAGTCACCCCATCTTGGATTCCCCTAGGTCTCTAGTTTTAAAAAATGCACAGGTTTGGTAGGTTTCCCTAGGTGCCGGCTGAGCTAGAGGCCAAAATCTACAGGTAGGCACTTTGCAAAAAACAGCTCTGTTTTCTGTCAAAAAATGGGATGTGCCCACTTTGTGTTTTGGGACATTTCCTGTCGCGGGCGCTAGGACTACCCACACAAGTGAGGTATCATTTTTATCGGGAGAATTGGGGGAACGCTGAGTGGAAGGAAATTTGTGGCTCCTCTCAGATTCCAGAACTTTCTGTCACCGAAATGTGAGGAAAATGTGTTTTTTTAGCCAAATTTTGAGGTTTGCAAAGGATTCTGTGTAATAGAACCTGGTCAGAGCCCCACAAGTCACCCCATCTTGGATTCCCCTAGGTCTCTAGTTTTAAAAAATGCACAGGTTTGGTAGGTTTCCCTAGGTGCCGGCTGAGCTAGAGGCCAAAATCTACAGGTAGGCACTTTGCAAAAAACAGCTCTGTTTTCTGTGATGTGTCCATGTTGTGTTTTGGGGCATATCCTGTCACGGGCGCTAGGCCTACCCACACAAATGAGGTACCATTTTTATCGGGAGACTTGGGGGAACGCTGAGTGGAAGGAAATTTGTGGGACCTCTCAGATTCCAGAACTTTCTGTCACTGAAATGTGAGGAAAATGTGTATTTTTAGCCAAATTTTGAGGTTTGCAAAGGATTCTGGGTAACAAAACCTGGTCAGAACCCCACAAGTCACCCCATCTTGGAGTCCCCTAAGTCTCTAGTTTTGAAAAATGCACAGGTTTGGTAGGTTTCCCTAGGTGCCGGCTGAGCTAGAGGCCAAAATCTACAGGTAGGCACTTTGCAAAAAACACCTCTGTTTTCTGTGATGTGTCCACGTTGTGTTTTGGGGCATATCCTGTCGCGGGCGCTAGGCCTACCCACACAAATGAGGTACCATTTTTATTGGGAGACTTGGGGGAACGCTGAGTGGAAGGAAATTTGTGGGACCTCTCAGATTCCAGAACTTTCTGTCACTGAAATGTGAGCAAAATGTGTATTTTTAGCCAAATTTTGAGGTTTGCAAAGGATTCTGGGTAACAAAACCTGGTCAGAACCCCACAAGTCACCCCATCTTGGATTCCCCTATGTCTCTAGTTTTGAAAAATGCACAGGTTTGGTAGGTTTCCCTAGGTGCCGGCTGAGCTAGAGGCCAAAATCTACAGGTAGGCACTTTGCAAAAAACACCTCTGTTTTATTTCAAAAAATGGGATGTGTCCACGTTGTGTTTTGGGACATTTCCTGTTGCGGGCGCTAGGCCTACCCACACAAGCGAGGTATCATTTTTATCGGGAGACTTGAGGGAACGCTGAGTGGAAGGAAATTTGTGCCTCCTCTCAGATTCCAGAACTTTCTCTCACAGAAATTTGAGGAACATGTGTTTTTTTAGCCAAATTTTGAGGTTTGCAAAGGATTCTGGGTAACAGAACCTGGTCAGAGCCCCACAAGTCACCCCATCTTGGATTCCCCTAGGTCTCTAGTTTTTAAAAATGCACAGGTTTAGTTGGTTTCCCAAGGTGCCGGCTGAGCTACAGGCCACAATCTACAGGTAGGCACTTTGCAAAAAACAGCTCTGTTTTCTGTGATGTGTCCATGTTGTGTTTTGGGGCATATACTGTCGCGGGCGCTAGGCCTACCCACACAAATGAGGTACCATTTTTATCGGGAGACTTGGGGGCACGCTGAGTGGAAGGAAATTTGTGGGACCTCTCAGATTCCAGAACTTTCTGTCACTGAAATGTGAGGAAAATGTGTATTTTTAGCCAAATTTTGAGGTTTGCAAAGGATTCTGGGTAACAAAACCTGGTCAGAACCCCACAAGTCACCCCATCTTGGATTCCCCTAAGTCTCTAGTTTTCAAAAATGCACAGGTTTGGTAGGTTTCCCTAGGTGCCGGCTGAGTTAGAGGCCAAAATCTACAAGTAGGCACTTTGCAAAAAACACCTCTGTTTTCTTTAAAAAAATGGGATGTGTCCACGTTGTGTTTTGGGACATTTCCTGTTGCGGGCGCTAGGCCTACCCACACAAGCGAGGTATAATTTTTATCGGGAGACTTGGGGGAACGTTGAGTGGAAGGAAATTTGTGCCTCCTCTCAGATTCCAGAACTTTCTGTCACAGAAATTTGAGGAACATGTGTTTTTTTAGCCAAATTTTGAGGTTTGCAAATTATTCTGGGTAATAGAACCTGGTCAGAGCCCCACAAGACACCCCATCTTGGATTCCCCTAGGTCTCTAGTTTTAAAAAATGCACAGGTTTGGTAGGTTTCCCTAGGTGCCGGCTGAGCTAGAGGCCAAAATCTACAGGTAGGCACTTTGCAAAAAACAGCTCTGTTTTCTGTGATGTGTCCACATTGTGTTTTGGGGCATATCCTGTCGCGGGCGCTAGGCCTACCCACACAAATGAGGTACCATTTTTATCGGGAGACTTGGGGGAACGCTGAGTGGAAGGAAATTTGTGGGACCTCTCAGATTCCAGAACTTTCTGTCACTGAAATGTGAGGAAAATGTGTATTTTTAGCCAAATTTTGAGGTTTGCAAAGGATTCTGGGTAACAAAACCTGGTCAGAACCCCACAAGTCACCCCATCTTGGATTCCCCTAAGTCTCTAGTTTTCAAAAATGCACAGGTTTGGTAGGTTTCCCTAGGTGCCGGCTGAGCTAGAGGCCAAAAGCTACAGGTAGGCACTTTGCAAAAAACACCTCTGTTTTCTTTCAAAAAATGGGATGTGTCCACGTTGTGTTTTGGGACATTTCCTGTTGCGGGCGCTAGGCCTACCCACACAAGTGAGGTATCATTTTTATCGGGAGACTTGGGGGAACGCTGAGTGGAAGGAAATTTTTGCCCCCTCTCAGATTCCAGAACTTTCTGTCACAGAAATTTGAGGAATATGTGTTTTTTTAGCCAAATTTTGAGGTTTGCAAAGGATTCTGGGTAATAGAACCTGGTCAGAGCCCCACAAGTCACCCCATCTTGGATTCCCCTAGGTCTCTAGTTTTAAAAAATGCACAGGTTTGGTAGGTTTCCCTAGGTGCCGGCTGAGCTAGAGGCCAAAATCTACAGGTAGGCACTTTGCAAAAAACAGCTCTGTTTTCTGTCAAAAAATGGGATGTGCCCACTTTGTGTTTTGGGACATTTCCTGTCGCGGGCGCTAGGACTACCCACACAAGTGAGGTATCATTTTTATCGGGAGAATTGGGGGAACGCTGAGTGGAAGGAAATTTGTGGCTCCTCTCAGATTCCAGAACTTTCTGTCACCGAAATGTGAGGAAAATGTGTTTTTTTAGCCAAATTTTGAGGTTTGCAAAGGATTCTGTGTAATAGAACCTGGTCAGAGCCCCACAAGTCACCCCATCTTGGATTCCCCTAGGTCTCTAGTTTTAAAAAATGCACAGGTTTGGTAGGTTTCCCTAGGTGCCGGCTGAGCTAGAGGCCAAAATCTACAGGTAGGCACTTTGCAAAAAACAGCTCTGTTTTCTGTGATGTGTCCACGTTGTGTTTTGGGGCATATCCTGTCACGGGCGCTAGGCCTACCCACACAAATGAGGTACCATTTTTATCGGGAGACTTGGGGGAACGCTGAGTGGAAGGAAATTTGTGGGACCTCTCAGATTCCAGAACTTTCTGTCACTGAAATGTGAGGAAAATGTGTATTTTTAGCCAAATTTTGAGGTTTGCAAAGGATTCTGGGAAACAAAACCTGGTCAGAACCCCACAAGTCACCCCATCTTGGAGTCCCCTAAGTCTCTAGTTTTGAAAAATGCACAGGTTTGGTAGGTTTCCCTAGGTGCCGGCTGAGCTAGAGGCCAAAATCTACAGGTAGGCACTTTGCAAAAAACACCTCTGTTTTCTGTGATGTGTCCACGTTGTGTTTTGGGGCATATCCTGTCGCGGGCGCTAGGCCTACCCACACAAATGAGGTACCATTTTTATTGGGAGACTTGGGGGAACGCTGAGTGGAAGGAAATTTGTGGGACCTCTCAGATTCCAGAACTTTCTGTCACTGAAATGTGAGCAAAATGTGTATTTTTAGCCAAATTTTGAGGTTTGCAAAGGATTCTGGGTAACAAAACCTGGTCAGAACCCCACAAGTCACCCCATCTTGGATTCCCCTAAGTCTCTAGTTTTGAAAAATGCACAGGTTTGGTAGGTTTCCCTAGGTGCCGGCTGAGCTAGAGGCCAAAATCTACAGGTAGGCACTTTGCAAAAAACACCTCTGTTTTCTTTCAAAAAATGGGATGTGTCCACGTTGTGTTTTGGGACATTTCCTGTTGCGGGCGCTAGGCCTACCCACACAAGCGAGGTATCATTTTTATCGGGAGACTTGGGGGAACGCTGAGTGGAAGGAAATTTGTGCCTCCTCTCAGATTCCAGAACTTTCTCTCACAGAAATTTGAGGAACATGTGTTTTTTTAGCCAAATTTTGAGGTTTGCAAAGGATTCTGGGTAACAGAACCTGGTCAGAGCCCCACAAGTCACCCCATCTTGGATTCCCCTAGGTCTCTAGTTTTTAAAAATGCACAGGTTTAGTTGGTTTCCCAAGGTGCCGGCTGAGCTACAGGCCACAATCTACAGGTAGGCACTTTGCAAAAAACAGCTCTGTTTTCTGTGATGTGTCCATGTTGTGTTTTGGGGCATATACTGTCGCGGGCGCTAGGCCTACCCACACAAATGAGGTACCATTTTTATCGGGAGACTTGGGGGAACGCTGAGTGGAAGGAAATTTGTGGGACCTCTCAGATTCCAGAACTTTCTGTCACTGAAATGTGAGGAAAATGTGTATTTTTAGCCAAATTTTGAGGTTTGCAAAGGATTCTGGGTAACAAAACCTGGTCAGAACCCCACAAGTCACCCCATCTTGGATTCCCCTAAGTCTCTAGTTTTCAAAAATGCACAGGTTTGGTAGGTTTCCCTAGGTGCCGGCTGAGTTAGAGGCCAAAATCTACAAGTAGGCACTTTGCAAAAAACACCTCTGTTTTCTTTCAAAAAATGGGATGTGTCCACGTTGTGTTTTGGGACATTTCCTGTTGCGGGCGCTAGGCCTACCCACACAAGCGAGGTATAATTTTTATCGGGAGACTTGGGGGAACGTTGAGTGGAAGGAAATTTGTGCCTCCTCTCAGATTCCAGAACTTTCTGTCACAGAAATTTGAGGAACATGTGTTTTTTTAGCCAAATTTTGAGGTTTGCAAATTATTCTGGGTAATAGAACCTGGTCAGAGCCCCACAAGACACCCCATCTTGGATTCCCCTAGGTCTCTAGTTTTAAAAAATGCACAGGTTTGGTAGGTTTCCCTAGGTGCCGGCTGAGCTAGAGGCCAAAATCTACAGGTAGGCACTTTGCAAAAAACAGCTCTGTTTTCTGTGATGTGTCCACATTGTGTTTTGGGGCATATCCTGTCGCGGGCGCTAGGCCTACCCACACAAATGAGGTACCATTTTTATCGGGAGACTTGGGGGAACGCTGAGTGGAAGGAAATTTGTGGGACCTCTCAGATTCCAGAACTTTCTGTCACTGAAATGTGAGGAAAATGTGTATTTTTAGCCAAATTTTGAGGTTTGCAAAGGATTCTGGGTAACAAAACCTGGTCAGAACCCCACAAGTCACCCCATCTTGGATTCCCCTAAGTCTCTAGTTTTCAAAAATGCACAGGTTTGGTAGGTTTCCCTAGGTGCCGGCTGAGCTAGAGGCCAAAAGCTACAGGTAGGCACTTTGCAAAAAACACCTCTGTTTTCTTTCAAAAAATGGGATGTGTCCACGTTGTGTTTTGGGACATTTCCTGTTGCGGGCGCTAGGCCTACCCACACAAGTGAGGTATCATTTTTATCGGGAGACTTGGGGGAACGCTGAGTGGAAGGAAATTTTTGCCCCCTCTCAGATTCCAGAACTTTCTGTCACAGAAATTTGAGGAATATGTGTTTTTTTAGCCAAATTTTGAGGTTTGCAAAGGATTCTGGGTAATAGAACCTGGTCAGAGCCCCACAAGTCACCCCATCTTGGATTCCCCTAGGTCTCTAGTTTTAAAAAATGCACAGGTTTGGTAGGTTTCCCTAGGTTCCGGCTGAGCTAGAGGCCAAAATCTACAGGTAGGCACTTTGCAAAAAACAGCTCTGTTTTCTGTGATGTGTCCACGTTGTGTTTTGGGGCACATCCTGTCGCGGGCGCTAGGCCTACCCACACAAATGAGGTACCATTTTTATCGGGAGACTTGGGGGAACGCTGAGTGGAAGGAAATTTGTGGGATCTCTCAGATTCCAGAACTTTCTGTCACCGAAATGTGAGGAAAATGTGTTTTTTTAGCCAAATTTTGAGGTTTGCAAAGGATTCTGGGTAACAAAACCTGGTCAGAACCCCACAAGTCACCCCATCTTGGATTCCCCTAAGTCTCTAGTTTAAAAAAATGCTCAGGTTTGGTAGGTTTCCCTAGGTGCCGGCTGAGCTAGAGGCCAAAATCTACAGGTAGGCACTTTGCAAAAAACACCTCTGTTTTATTTCAAAAAATGGGATGTGTCCACGTGGTGTTTTGGGACATTTCCTGTTGCGGGCGCTAGGCCTACCCACACAAGCGAGGTATCATTTTTATCGGGAGACTTGGGGGAACGCTGAGTAGAAGGAAATTTGTGCCTCCTCTCAGATTCCAGAACTTTCTGTCACAGAAATGTGTTTTTTTAGTAAAATTTTGAGGTTTGCAAAGGATATTGGTTAACAGAACCTGGTCAGAGCCCGACAAGTCACCCCATCTTGGGTTCCCCTAGGTCTCTAGTTTTAAAAAATGCACAGGTTTGGTAGGTTTCCCTAGGTGCCGGCTGAGCTAGAGGCCAAAATCTACAGGTAGGCACTTTGCAAAAAACAGCTCTGTTTTCTGTGAAGTGTCCACGTTGTGTTTTGGGGCATATCCGGTTGCGGGCGCTAGACCTACCCACACAAGTGAGGTACCATATTTATCGGGAGACTTGGGGGAACGCTGGGTGAAAGGAAATTTGTGGCTCCTCTCAGATTCCAGAACTTTCTGTCACCGAAATGTGAGGAAAATATGTTTTTTTAGCCAAATATTGAGGTTTGCAAAGGATTCTGGGTAACATAACCTGGTCAGAGCCCCACAAGTCACCCCATCTTGGATTCCCCTAGGTCTCTAGTTTTAAAAAATGCACAGGTTTAGTAGGTTTCCCTAGGTGCCGGCTGAGCTAGAGGCCACAATCTACAGGTAGGCACTTTGCCAAAAACAGCTCTGTTTTCTGTCAAAAAATGGGATGTGCCCACTTTGTGTTTTGGGACATTTCATGTCGCGGGCGCTAGGACTACCCACACAAGTGAGGTACCATCTTTATCGGGAGACTTGGGGGAACGCTGGGTGGAAGGAAATTTGTGGCTCCCCTCAGATTCCAGAACTTTCTGTCACCGAAATGTGAGGAAAATATGTTTTTTTATCCAAATTTTGAGGTTTGCAAAGGATTCTGGGTAACAGAACCTGGTCAGAACCCCACAAGTCACCCCATCTTGGATTCCCCTAGGTCTCTAGTTTTTAAAAATGCACAGGTTTAGTAGGTTTCCCTAGGTGCCGGCTGAGCTAGAGGCCATAATCTACAGGTAGGCACTTTGCAAAAAACAGCTCTGTTTTCTGTCAAAAAATGGGATGTGCCCACTTTGTGTTTTGGGACATTTCCTATCCCGGGCGCTAGGACTACCCACACATGTGAGGTATCATTTTTATCGGGAGAATTGGAGGAACGCTGGGTGGAAGGAAATTTGTGCCTCCTCTCAGATTCCAGAACTTTCTGTCACCGAAATGTGAGGAAAATGTGTTTTTTTAGCCAAATTTTGAGGTTTGCAAAGGATTCTGGGTAACAGAACCTGGTCAGAGCCCCACAAGTCACCTCATCTTGGATTCCCCTAGGTCTCTAGTTTTAAAAAATGCACAGGTTTGGTAGGTTTCCCTAGGTGCCGGCTGAGCTAGAGGCCAAAATCTACAGGTAGGCACTTTGCAAAAAACAGCTCTGTTTTCTGTGATGTGTCCACGTTGTGTTTTGGGGCATATCCTATCGCGGGCGCTAGGCCTACCCACACAAATGAGGTACCATTTTTATCGGGAGACTTGGGGGAACGCTGAGTGGAAGGAAATTTGTGGGACCTCTCAGATTCCAGAACTTTCTGTCACTGAAATGTGAGGAAAATGTGTATTTTTAGCCAAATTTTGAGGTTTGCAAAGGATTCTGGGTAACAAAATCTGGTCAGAACCCCACAAGTCACCCCATCTTGGATTCCCCTAAGTCTCTAGTTTTCAAAAATGCACAGGTTTGGTAGGTTTCCCTAGGTGCCGGCTGAGCTAGAGGCCAAAATCTACAGGTAGGCACTTTGCAAAAAACACCTCTGTTTTCTATCAAAAAATGGGATGTGTCCACGTTGTGTTTTGGGACATTTCCTGTTGCGGGCGCTAGGCCTACCCACACAAGTGAGGTATCATTTTTATTGGGAGACTTGGGGGAACACTGAGCGGAAGGAAATTTGTGCCTCCTCTCAGATTCCAGAACTTTCTGTCACAGAAATTTGAGGAACATGTGTTTTTTTAGCCAAATTTTGAGGTTTGCAAAGGATTCTGGGTAATAGAACCTGGTCAGAGCCCCACAAGTCACCCCATCTTGGATTCCCCTAGGTCTCTAGTTTTAAAAAATGCACAGGTTTGGTAGGTTTCCCAAGGTGCCGGCTGAGCTAGAGGGCAAAATCTACAGGTAGGCACTTTGCAAAAAACAGCTTTGTTTTCTGTTATGTGTCCACGTTGTGTTTTGGGGCATATCCTGTCGCGGGCGCTAGGCCTACCCACACAAATGAGGTACCATTTTTATCGGGAGACTTGGGGGAACGCTAAGTGGAAGGAAATTTGTGGGATCTCTCAGATTCCAGAACTTTCTGTCACCGAAATGTGAGGAAAATGTGTTTTTTAGCCAAATTTTGAGGTTTGCAAAGGATTCTGGGTAACAAAACCTGGTCAGAACCCCACAAGTCACCCCATCTTGGATTCCCCTAAGTCTCTAGTTTAAAAAAATGCTCAGGTTTGGTAGGTTTCCCTAGGTGCCGGCTGAGCTAGAGGCCAAAATCTACAGGTAGGCACTTTGCAAAAAACACCTCTGTTTTATTTCAAAAAATGGGATGTGTCCACGTTGTGTTTTGGGGCATTTCCTGTCGCGGGCGCTAGGCCTACCCACATAAGTGAGGTATCATTTTCATCGGGAGACTTGGGGGAACGCTGAGTGGAAGGAAATTTGTGCCTCCTCTCAGATTCCAGAACTTTCTGTCACAGAAATGAGAGGAACATGTGTTTTTTTAGCCAAATTTTGAGGTTTGCAAAGGATATTGGTTAACAGAACCTGGTCAGAGCCCCACAAGTCACCCCATCTTGGGTTCCCCTAGGTCTCTAGTTTTAAAAAATGCACAGGTTTGGTAGGTTTCCCTAGGTGCCGGCTGAGCTAGAGGCCAAAATCTACAGGTAGGCACTTTGCAAAAAACAGCTCTGATTTCTGTGAAGTGTCCACGTTGTGTTTTGGGGCATATCCGGTTGCGGGCGCTAGACCTACCCACACAAGTGAGGTACCATATTTATCGGGAGACTTGGGGGAACGCTGGGTGGAAGGAAATTTGTGGCTCCTCTCAGATTCCAGAACTTTCTGTCACCGAAATGTGAGGAAAATATGTTTTTTTAGCCAAATTTTGAGGTTTGCAAAGGATTCTGGGTAACAGAACCTGGTCAGAGCCCCACAAGTCACCCCATCTTGGATTCCCCTAGGTCTCTAGTTTTAAAAAATGCACAGGTTTAACAGGTTTCCGTAGGTGCCGGCTGAGCTAGAGGCCAAAATCTACTGGTAGGCACTTTGCAAAAAACACCTCTGTTTTCTTTAAAAAAATGGGATGTGTCCACGTTGTGTTTTGGGGCGTTTCCTGTCGCGGGCACTAGGCCTACCCACACAAGTGAGGTATTAATTTTATCGGGAGAATTGGGGGAACGCTGGGTGGAAGGAAATTTGTGCCTCCACTCAGATTCCAGAACTTTCTGTCACAGAAATTTGAGGAACATGTGTTTTTTTAGCAAAATTTTGAGGTTTGCAAAGGATTCTGGGTAATAGAACCTGGTCAGAGCCCCACAAGTCACCCCATCTTGGATTCCCCTGGGTCTCTAGTTTAAAAAAATGCACAGGTTTGGTAGGTTTCCATAGGTGCCGGCTGAGCTAGAGGCCACAATCTACAGGTAGGCACTTTGCAAAAAACAGCTCTGTTTTCTGTGATGTGTCCACGTTGTGTTTTGGGGCATATCCTGTCGCGGGCGCTAGGCCTACCCACACAAATGAGGTACCATTTTTATCGGGAGACTTGGGGGAACGCTGAGTGGAAGGAAATTTGTGGGATCTCTCAGATTCCAGAACTTTCTGTCACCGAAATGTGAGGAAAATGTGTTTTTTTAGCGAAATTTTGAGGTTTGCAAAGGATTCTGGGTAACAAAACCTGGTCAGAACCCCACAAGTCAACCCATCTTGGATTCCCCTAAGTCTCTAGTTTAAAAAAATGCTCAGGTTTGGTAGGTTTCCCTAGGTGCCGGATGAGCTAGAGGCCAAAATCTACAGGTAGGCACTTTGAAAAAAACACCTCTGTTTTATTTAAAAAAATGGGATGTGTCCACGTTGTGTTTTGGGGCATTTCCTGCCGCCGGCGCTAGGCCTACCCACACAAGTGAGGTATCATTTTTATCGGGAGACTTGGGGGAATGCTGAGTGGAAGGAAATTTGTGGGACCTCTCAGATTCCAGAACTTTCTGTCACTGAAATGTGAGGAAAATGTGTATTTTTAGCCAAATTTTGAGGTTTGCAAAGGATTCTGGGTAACAAAACCTGGTCAGAACCCCACAAGTCACCCCATCTTGGATTCCCCTAAGTCTCTAGTTTTCAAAAATGCACAGGTTTGGTAGGTTTCCCTAGGTGCCGGCTGAGTTAGAGGCCAAAATCTACAAGTAGGCACTTTGCAAAAAACACCTCTGTTTTCTTTCAAAAAATGGGATGTGTCCACGTTGTGTTTTGGGACATTTCCTGTTGCGGGCGCTAGGCCTACCCACACAAGCGAGGTATAATTTTTATCGGGAGACTTGGGGGAACGTTGAGTGGAAGGAAATTTGTGCCTCCTCTCAGATTCCAGAACTTTCTGTCACAGAAATTTGAGGAACATGTGTTTTTTTAGCCAAATTTTGAGGTTTGCAAATTATTCTGGGTAATAGAACCTGGTCAGAGCCCCACAAGACACCCCATCTTGGATTCCCCTAGGTCTCTAGTTTTAAAAAATGCACAGGTTTGGTAGGTTTCCCTAGGTGCCGGCTGAGCTAGAGGCCAAAATCTACAGGTAGGCACTTTGCAAAAAACAGCTCTGTTTTCTGTGATGTGTCCACATTGTGTTTTGGGGCATATCCTGTCGCGGGCGCTAGGCCTACCCACACAAATGAGGTACCATTTTTATCGGGAGACTTGGGGGAACGCTGAGTGGAAGGAAATTTGTGGGACCTCTCAGATTCCAGAACTTTCTGTCACTGAAATGTGAGGAAAATGTGTATTTTTAGCCAAATTTTGAGGTTTGCAAAGGATTCTGGGTAACAAAACCTGGTCAGAACCCCACAAGTCACCCCATCTTGGATTCCCCTAAGTCTCTAGTTTTCAAAAATGCA
Organism: Pleurodeles waltl; assembly: GCF_031143425.1. Classification (NCBI taxonomy): domain Eukaryota; kingdom Metazoa; phylum Chordata; class Amphibia; order Caudata; family Salamandridae; genus Pleurodeles; species Pleurodeles waltl. The sequence goes on from NC_090444.1 coordinate 1,221,742,479, forward strand.
CAGGTTTGGTAGGTTTCCCTAGGTGCCGGCTGAGCTAGAGGCCAAAAGCTACAGGTAGGCACTTTGCAAAAAACACCTCTGTTTTCTTTCAAAAAATGGGATGTGTCCACGTTGTGTTTTGGGACATTTCTTGTTGCGGGCGCTAGGCCTACCCACACAAGTGAGGTATCATTTTTATCGGGAGACTTGGGGGAACGCTGAGTGGAAGGAAATTTCTGCCCCCTCTCAGATTCCAGAACTTTCTGTCACAGAAATTTGAGGAATATGTGTTTTTTTAGCCAAATTTTGAGGTTTGCAAAGGATTCTGGGTAATAGAACCTGGTCAGAGCCCCACAAGTCACCCCATCTTGGATTCCCCTAGGTCTCTAGTTTTAAAAAATGCACAGGTTTGGTAGGTTTCCCTAGGTGCCGGCTGAGCTAGAGGCCAAAATCTACAGGTAGGCACTTTGCAAAAAACAGCTCTGTTTTCTGTCAAAAAATGGGATGTGCCCACTTTGTGTTTTGGGACATTTCCTGTCGCGGGCGCTAGGACTACCCACACAAGTGAGGTATAATTTTTATCGGGAGAATTGGGGGAACGCTGAGTGGAAGGAAATTTGTGGCTCCTCTCAGATTCCAGAACTTTCTGTCACCGAAATGTGAGGAAAATGTGTTTTTTTAGCCAAATTTTGAGGTTTGCAAAGGATTCTGTGTAATAGAACCTGGTCAGAGCCCCACAAGTCACCCCATCTTGGATTCCCCTAGGTCTCTAGTTTTAAAAAATGCACAGGTTTGGTAGGTTTCCCTAGGTGCCGGCTGAGCTAGAGGCCAAAATCTACAGGTAGGCACTTTGCAAAAAACAGCTCTGTTTTCTGTGATGTGTCCACGTTGTGTTTTGGGGCATATCCTGTCACGGGCGCTAGGCCTACCCACACAAATGAGGTACCATTTTTATCGGGAGACTTGGGGGAACGCTGAGTGGAAGGAAATTTGTGGGACCTCTCAGATTCCAGAACTTTCTGTCACTGAAATGTGAGGAAAATGTGTATTTTTAGCCAAATTTTGAGGTTTGCAAAGGATTCTGGGAAACAAAACCTGGTCAGAACCCCACAAGTCACCCCATCTTGGAGTCCCCTAAGTCTCTAGTTTTGAAAAATGCACAGGTTTGGTAGGTTTCCCTAGGTGCCGGCTGAGCTAGAGGCCAAAATCTACAGGTAGGCACTTTGCAAAAAACACCTCTGTTTTCTGTGATGTGTCCACGTTGTGTTTTGGGGCATATCCTGTCGCGGGCGCTAGGCCTACCCACACAAATGAGGTACCATTTTTATTGGGAGACTTGGGGGAACGCTGAGTGGAAGGAAATTTGTGGGACCTCTCAGATTCCAGAACTTTCTGTCACTGAAATGTGAGCAAAATGTGTATTTTTAGCCAAATTTTGAGGTTTGCAAAGGATTCTGGGTAACAAAACCTGGTCAGAACCCCACAAGTCACCCCATCTTGGATTCCCCTAAGTCTCTAGTTTTGAAAAATGCACAGGTTTGGTAGGTTTCCCTAGGTGCCGGTTGAGCTAGAGGCCAAAATCTACAGGTAGGCACTTTGCAAAAAACACCTCTGTTTTCTTTCAAAAAATGGGATGTGTCCACGTTGTGTTTTGGGACATTTCCTGTTGCGGGCGCTAGGCCTACCCACACAAGCGAGGTATCATTTTTATCGGGAGACTTGGGGGAACGCTGAGTGGAAGGAAATTTGTGCCTCCTCTCAGATTCCAGAACTTTCTCTCACAGAAATTTGAGGAACATGTGTTTTTTTAGCCAAATTTTGAGGTTTGCAAAGGATTCTGGGTAACAGAACCTGGTCAGAGCCCCACAAGTCACCCCATCTTGGATTCCCCTAGGTCTCTAGTTTTTAAAAATGCACAGGTTTAGTTGGTTTCCCAAGGTGCCGGCTGAGCTACAGGCCACAATCTACAGGTAGGCACTTTGCAAAAAACAGCTCTGTTTTCTGTGATGTGTCCATGTTGTGTTTTGGGGCATATACTGTCGCGGGCGCTAGGCCTACCCACACAAATGAGGTACCATTTTTATCGGGAGACTTGGGGGAACGCTGAGTGGAAGGAAATTTGTGGGACCTCTCAGATTCCAGAACTTTCTGTCACTGAAATGTGAGGAAAATGTGTATTTTTAGCCAAATTTTGAGGTTTGCAAAGGATTCTGGGTAACAAAACCTGGTCAGAACCCCACAAGTCACCCCATCTTGGATTCCCCTAAGTCTCTAGTTTTCAAAAATGCACAGGTTTGGTAGGTTTCCCTAGGTGCCGGCTGAGTTAGAGGCCAAAATCTACAAGTAGGCACTTTGCAAAAAACACCTCTGTTTTCTTTCAAAAAATGGGATGTGTCCACGTTGTGTTTTGGGACATTTCCTGTTGCGGGCGCTAGGCCTACCCACACAAGCGAGGTATAATTTTTATCGGGAGACTTGGGGGAACGTTGAGTGGAAGGAAATTTGTGCCTCCTCTCAGATTCCAGAACTTTCTGTCACAGAAATTTGAGGAACATGTGTTTTTTTAGCCAAATTTTGAGGTTTGCAAATTATTCTGGGTAATAGAACCTGGTCAGAGCCCCACAAGACACCCCATCTTGGATTCCCCTAGGTCTCTAGTTTTAAAAAATGCACAGGTTTGGTAGGTTTCCCTAGGTGCCGGCTGAGCTAGAGGCCAAAATCTACAGGTAGGCACTTTGCAAAAAACAGCTCTGTTTTCTGTGATGTGTCCACATTGTGTTTTGGGGCATATCCTGTCGCGGGCGCTAGGCCTACCCACACAAATGAGGTACCATTTTTATCGGGAGACTTGGGGGAACGCTGAGTGGAAGGAAATTTGTGCCTCCTCTCAGATTCCAGAACTTTCTCTCACAGAAATTTGAGGAACATGTGTTTTTTTAGCCAAATTTTGAGGTTTGCAAAGGATTCTGGGTAACAGAACCTGGTCAGAGCCCCACAAGTCACCCCATCTTGGATTCCCCTAGGTCTCTAGTTTTTAAAAATGCACAGGTTTAGTTGGTTTCCCAAGGTGCCGGCTGAGCTACAGGCCACAATCTACAGGTAGGCACTTTGCAAAAAACAGCTCTGTTTTCTGTGATGTGTCCATGTTGTGTTTTGGGGCATATACTGTCGCGGGCGCTAGGCCTACCCACACAAATGAGGTACCATTTTTATCGGGAGACTTGGGGGAACGCTGAGTGGAAGGAAATTTGTGGGACCTCTCAGATTCCAGAACTTTCTGTCACTGAAATGTGAGGAAAATGTGTATTTTTAGCCAAATTTTGAGGTTTGCAAAGGATTCTGGGTAACAAAACCTGGTCAGAACCCCACAAGTCACCCCATCTTGGATTCCCCTAAGTCTCTAGTTTTCAAAAATGCACAGGTTTGGTAGGTTTCCCTAGGTGCCGGCTGAGCTAGAGGCCAAAAGCTACAGGTAGGCACTTTGCAAAAAACACCTCTGTTTTCTTTCAAAAAATGGGATGTGTCCACGTTGTGTTTTGGGACATTTCCTGTTGCGGGCGCTAGGCCTACCCACACAAGTGAGGTATCATTTTTATCGGGAGACTTGGGGGAACGCTGAGTGGAAGGAAATTTTTGCCCCCTCTCAGATTCCAGAACTTTCTGTCACAGAAATTTGAGGAATATGTGTTTTTTTAGCCAAATTTTGAGGTTTGCAAAGGATTCTGGGTAATAGAACCTGGTCAGAGCCCCACAAGTCACCCCATCTTGGATTCCCCTAGGTCTCTAGTTTTAAAAAATGCACAGGTTTGGTAGGTTTCCCTAGGTTCCGGCTGAGCTAGAGGCCAAAATCTACAGGTAGGCACTTTGCAAAAAACAGCTCTGTTTTCTGTGATGTGTCCACGTTGTGTTTTGGGGCACATCCTGTCGCGGGCGCTAGGCCTACCCACACAAATGAGGTACCATTTTTATCGGGAGACTTGGGGGAACGCTGAGTGGAAGGAAATTTGTGGGATCTCTCAGATTCCAGAACTTTCTGTCACCGAAATGTGAGGAAAATGTGTTTTTTTAGCCAAATTTTGAGGTTTGCAAAGGATTCTGGGTAACAAAACCTGGTCAGAACCCCACAAGTCACCCCATCTTGGATTCCCCTAAGTCTCTAGTTTTAAAAAATGCTCAGGTTTGGTAGGTTTCCCTAGGTGCCGGCTGAGCTAGAGGCCAAAATCTACAGGTAGGCACTTTGCAAAAAACACCTCTGTTTTATTTCAAAAAATGGGATGTGTCCACGTGGTGTTTTGGGACATTTCCTGTTGCGGGCGCTAGGCCTACCCACACAAGCGAGGTATCATTTTTATCGGGACACTTGGGGGAACGCTGAGTAGAAGGAAATTTGTGCCTCCTCTCAGATTCCAGAACTTTCTGTCACAGAAATGTGTTTTTTTAGCCAAATTTTGAGGTTTGCAAAGGATATTGGTTAACAGAACCTGGTCAGAGCCCGACAAGTCACCCCATCTTGGGTTCCCCTAGGTCTCTAGTTTTAAAAAATGCACAGGTTTGGTAGGTTTCCCAAGGTGCCGGCTGAGCTAGAGGCCAAAATCTACAGGTAGGCACTTTGCAAAAAACAGCTCTGTTTTCTGTGAAGTGTCCACGTTGTGTTTTGGGGCATATCCGGTTGCGGGCGCTAGACCTACCCACACAAGTGAGGTACCATATTTATCGGGAGACTTGGGGGAACGCTGGGTGAAAGGAAATTTGTGGCTCCTCTCAGATTCCAGAACTTTCTGTCACCGAAATGTGAGGAAAATATGTTTTTTTAGCCAAATTTTGAGGTTTGCAAAGGATTCTGGGTAACATAACCTGGTCAGAGCCCCACAAGTCACCCCATCTTGGATTCCCCTAGGTCTCTAGTTTTAAAAAATGCACAGGTTTAGTAGGTTTCCCTAGGTGCCGGCTGAGCTAGAGGCCACAATCTACAGGTAGGCACTTTGCCAAAAACAGCTCTGTTTTCTGTCAAAAAATGGGATGTGCCCACTTTGTGTTTTGGGACATTTCATGTCGCGGGCGCTAGGACTACCCACACAAGTGAGGTACCATCTTTATCGGGAGACTTGGGGGAACGCTGGGTGGAAGGAAATTTGTGGCTCCCCTCAGATTCCAGAACTTTCTGTCACCGAAATGTGAGGAAAATATGTTTTTTTAGCCAAATTTTGAGGTTTGCAAAGGATTCTGGGTAACAGAACCTGGTCAGAACCCCACAAGTCACCCCATCTTGGATTCCCCTAGGTCTCTAGTTTTTAAAAATGCACAGGTTTAGTAGGTTTCCCTAGGTGCCGGCTGAGCTAGAGGCCATAATCTACAGGTAGGCACTTTGCAAAAAACAGCTCTGTTTTCTGTCAAAAAATGGGATGTGCCCACTTTGTGTTTTGGGACATTTCCTGTCCCGGGCGCTAGGACTACCCACACATGTGAGGTATCATTTTTATCGGGAGAATTGGAGGAACGCTGGGTGGAAGGAAATTTGTGCCTCCTCTCAGATTCCAGAACTTTCTGTCACCGAAATGTGAGGAAAATGTGTTTTTTTAGCCAAATTTTGAGGTTTGCAAAGGATTCTGGGTAACAGAACCTGGTCAGAGCCCCACAAGTCACCTCATCTTGGATTCCCCTAGGTCTCTAGTTTTAAAAAATGCACAGGTTTGGTAGGTTTCCCTAGGTGCCGGCTGAGCTAGAGGCCAAAATCTACAGGTAGGCACTTTGCAAAAAACAGCTCTGTTTTCTGTGATGTGTCCACGTTGTGTTTTGGGGCATATCCTATCGCGGGCGCTAGGCCTACCCACACAAATGAGGTACCATTTTTATCGGGAGACTTGGGGGAACGCTGAGTGGAAGGAAATTTGTGGGACCTCTCAGATTCCAGAACTTTCTGTCACTGAAATGTGAGGAAAATGTGTATTTTTAGCCAAATTTTGAGGTTTGCAAAGGATTCTGGGTAACAAAATCTGGTCAGAACCCCACAAGTCACCCCATCTTGGATTCCCCTAAGTCTCTAGTTTTCAAAAATGCACAGGTTTGGTAGGTTTCCCTAGGTGCCGGCTGAGCTAGAGGCCAAAATCTACAGGTAGGCACTTTGCAAAAAACACCTCTGTTTTCTATCAAAAAATGGGATGTGTCCACGTTGTGTTTTGGGACATTTCCTGTTGCGGGCGCTAGGCCTACCCACACAAGTGAGGTATCATTTTTATTGGGAGACTTGGGGGAACACTGAGCGGAAGGAAATTTGTGCCTCCTCTCAGATTCCAGAACTTTCTGTCACAGAAATTTGAGGAACATGTGTTTTTTTAGCCAAATTTTGAGGTTTGCAAAGGATTCTGGGTAATAGAACCTGGTCAGAGCCCCACAAGTCACCCCATCTTGGATTCCCCTAGGTCTCTAGTTTTAAAAAATGCACAGGTTTGGTAGGTTTCCCAAGGTGCCGGCTGAGCTAGAGGGCAAAATCTACAGGTAGGCACTTTGCAAAAAACAGCTTTGTTTTCTGTTATGTGTCCACGTTGTGTTTTGGGGCATATCCTGTCGCGGGCGCTAGGCCTACCCACACAAATGAGGTACCATTTTTATTGGGAGACTTGGGGGAACGCTGAGTGGAAGGAAATTTGTGGGATCTCTCAGATTCCAGAACTTTCTGTCACCGAAATGTGAGGAAAATGTGTTTTTTTAGCCAAATTTTGAGGTTTGCAAAGGATTCTGGGTAACAAAACCTGGTCAGAACCCCACAAGTCACCCCATCTTGGATTCCCCTAAGTCTCTAGTTTAAAAAAATGCTCAGGTTTGGTAGGTTTCCCTAGGTGCCGGCTGAGCTAGAGGCCAAAATCTACAGGTAGGCACTTTGCAAAAAACACCTCTGTTTTATTTCAAAAAATGGGATGTGTCCACGTTGTGTTTTGGGGCATTTCCTGTCGCGGGCGCTAGGCCTACCCACATAAGTGAGGTATCATTTTCATCGGGAGACTTGGGGGAACGCTGAGTGGAAGGAAATTTGTGCCTCCTCTCAGATTCCAGAACTTTCTGTCACAGAAATGAGAGGAACATGTGTTTTTTTAGCCAAATTTTGAGGTTTGCAAAGGATATTGGTTAACAGAACCTGGTCAGAGCCCCACAAGTCACCCCATCTTGGGTTCCCCTAGGTCTCTAGTTTTAAAAAATGCACAGGTTTGGTAGGTTTCCCTAGGTGCCGGCTGAGCTAGAGGCCAAAATCTACAGGTAGGCACTTTGCAAAAAACAGCTCTGATTTCTGTGAAGTGTCCACGTTGTGTTTTGGGGCATATCCGGTTGCGGGCGCTAGACCTACCCACACAAGTGAGGTACCATATTTATCGGGAGACTTGGGGGAACGCTGGGTGGAAGGAAATTTGTGGCTCCTCTCAGATTCCAGAACTTTCTGTCACCGAAATGTGAGGAAAATATGTTTTTTTAGCCAAATTTTGAGGTTTGCAAAGGATTCTGGGTAACAGAACCTGGTCAGAGCCCCACAAGTCACCCCATCTTGGATTCCCCTAGGTCTCTAGTTTTAAAAAATGCACAGGTTTAACAGGTTTCCGTAGGTGCCGGCTGAGCTAGAGGCCAAAATCTACTGGTAGGCACTTTGCAAAAAACACCTCTGTTTTCTTTAAAAAAATGGGATGTGTCCACGTTGTGTTTTGGGGCGTTTCCTGTCGCGGGCACTAGGCCTACCCACACAAGTGAGGTATTCATTTTATCGGGAGAATTGGGGGAACGCTGGGTGGAAGGAAATTTGTGCCTCCACTCAGATTCCAGAACTTTCTGTCACAGAAATTTGAGGAACATGTGTTTTTTTAGCAAAATTTTGAGGTTTGCAAAGGATTCTGGGTAATAGAACCTGGTCAGAGCCCCACAAGTCACCCCATCTTGGATTCCCCTGGGTCTCTAGTTTAAAAAAATGCACAGGTTTGGTAGGTTTCCATAGGTGCCGACTCAGCTAGAGGCCACAATCTACAGGTAGGCACTTTGCAAAAAACAGCTCTGTTTTCTGTGATGTGTCCACGTTGTGTTTTGGGGCATATCCTGTCGCGGGCGCTAGGCCTACCCACACAAATGAGGTACCATTTTTATCGGGAGACTTGGGGGAACGCTGAGTGGAAGGAAATTTGTGGGATCTCTCAGATTCCAGAACTTTCTGTCACCGAAATGTGAGGAAAATGTGTTTTTTTAGCGAAATTTTGAGGTTTGCAAAGGATTCTGGGTAACAAAACCTGGTCAGAACCCCACAAGTCAACCCATCTTGGATTCCCCTAAGTCTCTAGTTTTAAAAAATGCTCAGGTTTGGTAGGTTTCCCTAGGTGCCGGATGAGCTAGAGGCCAAAATCTACAGGTAGGCACTTTGAAAAAAACACCTCTGTTTTATTTAAAAAAATGGGATGTGTCCACGTTGTGTTTTGGGGCATTTCCTGCCGCCGGCGCTAGGCCTACCCACACAAGTGAGGTATCATTTTTATCGGGAGACTTGGGGGAATGCTGAGTGGAAGGAAATTTGTGCCTCCTCTCAGATTCCAGAACTTTCTGTCACAGAAATGAGAGGAACATGTGTTTTTTTAGCCAAATTTTGAGGTTTGCAAAGGACATTGGTTAACAGAACCTGGTCAGAGCCCCACAAATCACACCATCTTGGGTTCCCCTAGGTCTCTAGTTTTCAAAAATGCACAGGTTTGGTAGGTTTCCCTAGGTGCCGGCTGAGCTGGAGGCCAAAATCTACAGGTAGGCACTTTGCAAAAAACACCTCTGTTTTCTGTGAAGTGTCCATGTTGTGTTTTGGGGCATATCCGGTTGCGGGCGCTAGACCTACCACACAAGTGAGGTTCCATTTTTATCGGGAGACTTGGGGGAACGCTGGGTGGAAGGAAATTTGTGTCTCCCCTCAGATTCCAGAACTTTCTGTCACCGAAATGTGAGGAAAATATGTTTTTTTAGCCAAATTTTGAGGTTTGCAAAGGATTCTGGGTAACAGAACCTGGTCAGAGCCCCACAAGTCACCCCATCTTGGATTCCCCTAGGTCTCTAGTTTTTAAAAATGCACAGGTTTGGTAGGTTTCCCTAGGTCCCGGCTGAGCTAGAGGCCACAATCTACAGGTAGGCACTTTGCAAAAAACAGCTCTGTTTTCTGTCAAAAAATGGGATGTGCCCACTTTGTGTTTTGGGACATTTCCTGTCGCGGGCGCTAGGACTACCCACACAAGTGAGGTATCATTTTTATCGGGAGAATTGGGGGAACGCTGGGTGGAAGGAAATTTGTGGGATCTCTCAGATTCCAGAACTTTCTGTCACCGAAATGTGAGGAAAATGTGTTTTTTTAGCCAAATTTTGAGGTTTGCAAAGGATTCTGGGTTACAAAACCTGGTCAGAACCCCACAAGTCACCCCATCTTGGATTCCCCTAAGTCTCTAGTTTTAAAAAATGCTCAGGTTTGGTAGGTTTCCCTAGGTGCCGGCTGAGCTAGAGGCCAAAATCTACAGGTAGGCACTTTGCAAAAAACACCTCTGTTTTATTTCAAAAAATGGGATGTGTCCACGTTGTGTTTTGGGGCATTTCCTGTCGCGGGCGCTAGGCCTACCCACACAAGTGAGGTATCATTTTTATTGGGAGACTTGGGGGAACGCTGAGTGGAAGGAAATTTGTGCCTCCTCTCAGATTCCAGAACTTTCTGTCACAGAAATGAGAGGAACATGTGTTTTTTTAGCCAAATTTTGAGGTTTGCAAAGGATATTGGTTAACAGAACCTGGTCAGAGCCCCACAAGTCACCCCATCTTGGGTTCCCCTAGGTCTCTAGTTTTTAAAAATGCACAGGTTTGGTAGGTTTCCCTAGGTGCCGGCTGAGCTAGAGGCCAAAATCTACAGGTAGGCACTTTGCAAAAAACAGCTCTGTTTTCTGTGAAGTGTCCACGTTGTGTTTTGGGGCATATCCGGTTGCGGGCGCTACACCTACCCACACAAGTGAGGTCCCATTTTTATCGGGAGACTTGGGGGAACGCTGGGTGGAAGGAAATTTAAGGCTCCCCTCAGATTCCAGAACCTTCTGTCACCGAAATGTGAGGAAAATATGTTTTTTTAGCCATATTTTGAGGTTTGCAAAGGATTCTGGGTAACAGAACCTGGTCAGAGCCCCACAAGTCACCCCATCTTAGATTCCCCTAGGTCTCTAGTTTTTAAAAATGCACAGGTTTGGTAGGTTTCCCTAGGTGCCGGCTGAGCTAGAGGCCACAATCTACAGGTAGGCACTTTGCAATAAACAGCTCTGTTTTCTGTCAAAAAATGGGATGTGCCCACTTTGTGTTTTGGGACATTTCCTGTCGGGGGCGCTAGGACTACCCACACAAGTGAGGTATCATTTTTATCGGGAGAATTTGGGAACGCTGGGTGGAAGGAAATTTGTGGCTCCTCTCAGATTCCAGAACTTTCTGTCACCGAAATGTGAGGAAAATGTGTTTTTTTAGCGAAATTTTGAGGTTTGCAAAGGATTCTGGGTAATAGAACCTGGTCAGAGCCCCACAAGTCACCCCATCTTGGATTCCCCTAGGTCTCTAGTTTTAAAAAATGTACAGGTTTGGTAGGTTTCCCTAGGTACCGGCTGAGCTAGAGGCCAAAATCTACAGGTAGGCACTTTGCAAAAAACAGCTCAGTTTTCTGTGATGTGTCCACGTTGTGTTTTGGGGCATATATTGTCGCGGGCGCTAGGCCTACCCACACAAATGAGGTACCATTTTTATTGGGAGACTTGGGGGAACGCTGAGTGGAAGGAAATTTGTGGGACCTCTCAGATTCCAGAACTTTCTGTCACTGAAATGTGAGGAAAATGTGTATTTTTAGCCAAATTTTGAGGTTTGCAAAGGATTCTGGGTAACAAAACCTGGTCAGAACCCCACAAGTCACCCCATCTTGGATTCCCCTAAGTCTCTAGTTTTGAAAAATGCACAGGTTTGGTAGGTTTCCCTTGGTGCCGGCTGAGCTAGAGGCCAAAATCTACAGGTAGGCACTTTGCAAAAAACACCTCTGTTTTCTTTCAAAAAATGGGATGTGTCCACGTTGTGTTTTGGGACATTTCCTGTTGCGGGCGCTAGGCCTACCCACACAAGCGAGGTATCATTTTTATCGGGAGACTTGGGGGAACGCTGAGTGGAAGGAAATTTGTGCCTCCTCTCAGATTCCAGAACTTTCTCTCACAGAAATTTGAGGAACATGTGTTTTTTTAGCCAAATTTTGAGGTTTGCAAAGGATTCTGGGTAATAGAACCTGGTCAGAGCCCCACAAGTCACCCCATCTTGGATTCCCCTAGGTCTCTAGTTTTAAAAAATGCACAGGTTTGGTAGGTTTCCCTAGGTGCCGGCTGAGCTAGAGGCCAAAATCTACAGGTAGGCACTTTGCAAAAAACAGCTCTGTTTTCTGTCAAAAAATGGGATGTGCCCACTTTGTGTTTTGGGACATTTCCTGTCGCGGGCGATAGGACTACCCTCACAAGTGAGGTATCATTTTTATCGGGAGAATTGGGGGAACGCTGAGTGGAAGGAAATTTGTGGCTCCTCTCAGATTCCAGAACTTTCTGTCACCGAAATGTGAGGAAAATGTGTTTTTTTAGCCAAATTTTGAGGTTTGCAAAGGATTCTGTGTAATAGAACCTGGTCAGAGCCCCACAAGTCACCCCATCTTGGATTCCCCTAGGTCTCTAGTTTTAAAAAATGCACAGGTTTGGTAGGTTTCCCTAGGTGCCGGCTGAGCTAGAGGCCAAAATCTACAGGTAGGCACTTTGCAAAAAACAGCTCTGTTTTCTGTGATGTGTCCACGTTGTGTTTTGGGGCATATCCTGTCGCGGGCGCTAGGCCTACCCACACAAATGAGGTACCATTTTTATCGGGAGACTTGGGGGAACGCTGAGTGGAAGGAAATTTGTGGGACCTCTCAGATTCCAGAACTTTCTGTCACTGAAATGTGAGGAAAATGTGTATTTTTAGCCAAATTTTGAGGTTTGCAAAGGATTCTGGGTAACAAAACCTGGTCAGAACCCCACAAGTCACCCCATCTTGGATTCCCCTAAGTCTCTAGTTTTGAAAAATGCACAGGTTTGGTAGGTTTCCCTAGGTGCCGGCTGAGCTAGAGGCCAAAATCTACAGGTAGGCACTTTGCAAAAAACCCCTCTGTTTTCTGTGATGTGTCCACGTTGTGTTTTGGGGCATATCCTGTCGCGGGCGCTAGGCCTACCCACACAAATGAGGTACCATTTTTATTGGGAGACTTGGGGGAACGCTGAGTGGAAGGAAATTTGTGGGACCTCTCAGATTCCAGAACTTTCTGTCACTGAAATGTGAGCAAAATGTGTATTTTTAGCCAAATTTTGAGGTTTGCAAAGGATTCTGGGTAACAAAACCTGGTCAGAACCCCACAAGTCACCCCATCTTGGATTCCCCAAAGTCTCTAGTTTTGAAAAATGCACAGGTTTGGTAGGTTTCCCTAGGTGCCGGCTGAGCTAGAGGCCAAAATCTACAGGTAGGCACTTTGCAAAAAACACCTCTGTTTTCTTTCAAAAAATGGGATGTGTCCACGTTGTGTTTTGGGACATTTCCTGTTGCGGGCGCTAGGCCTACCCACACAAGCGAGGTATCATTTTTATCGGGAGACTTGGGGGAACGCTGAGTGGAAGGAAATTTGTGCCTCCTCTCAGATTCCAGAACTTTCTCTCACAGAAATTTGAGGAACATGTGTTTTTTTAGCCAAATTTTGAGGTTTGCAAAGGATTCTGGGTAACAGAACCTGGTCAGAGCCCCACAAGTCACCCCATCTTGGATTCCCCTAGGTCTCTAGTTTTTAAAAATGCACAGGTTTAGTTGGTTTCCCAATGTGCCGGCTGAGCTACAGGCCACAATCTACAGGTAGGCACTTTGCAAAAAACAGCTCTGTTTTCTGTGATGTGTCCATGTTGTGTTTTGGGGCATATACTGTCGCGGGCGCTAGGCCTACCCACACAAATGAGGTACCATTTTTATCGGGAGACTTGGGGGAACGCTGAGTGGAAGGAAATTTGTGGGACCTCTCAGATTCCAGAACTTTCTGTCACTGAAATGTGAGGAAAATGTGTATTTTTAGCCAAATTTTGAGGTTTGCAAAGGATTCTGGGTAACAAAACCTGGTCAGAACCCCACAAGTCACCCCATCTTGGATTCCCCTAAGTCTCTAGTTTTCAAAAATGCACAGGTTTGGTAGGTTTCCCTAGGTGCCGGCTGAGTTAGAGGCCAAAATCTACAAGTAGGCACTTTGCAAAAAACACCTCTGTTTTCTTTCAAAAAATGGGATGTGTCCACGTTGTGTTTTGGGACATTTCCTGTTGCGGGCGCTAGGCCTACCCACACAAGTGAGGTATAATTTTTATCGGGAGACTTGGGGGAACGTTGAGTGGAAGGAAATTTGTGCCTCCTCTCAGATTCCAGAACTTTCTGTCACAGAAATTTGAGGAACATGTGTTTTTTTAGCCAAATTTTGAGGTTTGCAAATTATTCTGGGTAATAGAACCTGGTCAGAGCCCCACAAGTCACCCCATCTTAGATTCCCCTAGGTCTCTAGTTTTTAAAAATGCACAGGTTTGGTAGGTTTCCCTAGGTGCCGGCTGAGCTAGAGGCCACAATCTACAGGTAGGCACTTTGCAAAAAACAGCTCTGTTTTCTGTCAAAAAATGGGATGTGCCCACTTTGTGTTTTGGGACATTTCCTGTCGGGGGCGCTAGGACTACCCACACAAGTGAGGTATCATTTTTATCGGGAGACTTGGGGGAACGTTGAGTGGAAGGAAATTTGTGCCTCCTCTCAGATTCCAGAACTTTCTGTCACAGAAATTTGAGGAACATGTGTTTTTTTAGCCAAATTTTGAGGTTTGCAAATTATTCTGGGTAATAGAACCTGGTCAGAGCCCCACAAGACACCCCATCTTGGATTCCCCTAGGTCTCTAGTTTTAAAAAATGCACAGGTTTGGTAGGTTTCCCTAGGTGCCGGCTGAGCTAGAGGCCAAAATCTACAGGTAGGCACTTTGCAAAAAACAGCTCTGTTTTCTGTGATGTGTCCACGTTGTGTTTTGGGGCATATCCTGTCGCGGGCGCTAGGCCTACCCACACAAATGAGGTACCATTTTTATCGGGAGACTTGGGGGAACGCTGAGTGATAGGAAATTTGTGGGACCTCTCAGATTCCAGAACTTTCTGTCACTGAAATGTGAGGTAAATGTGTATTTTTAGCCAAATTTTGAGGTTTGCAAAGGATTCTGGGTAACAAAACCTGGTCAGAACCCCACAAGTCACCCCATCTTGGATTCCCCTAAGTCTCTAGATTTGAAAAATGCACAGGTTTGGTAGGTTTCCCTAGGTGCCGGCTGAGCTAGAGGCCAAAATCTACAGGTAGGCACTTTGCAAAAAACACCTCTGTTTTCTTTAAAAAAATGGGATGTGTCCACGTTGTGTTTTGGGACATTTCCTGTTGCGGGCGCTAGGCCTACCCACACAAGCGAGGTATCATTTTTATCGGGAGACTTGGGGGAACGCTGAGTGGAAGGAAATTTGTGCCTCCTCTCAGATTCCAGAACTTTCTCTCACAGAAATTTGAGGAACATGTGTTTTTTTAGCCAAATTTTGAGGTTTGCAAAGGATTCTGGGTAATAGAACCTGGTCAGAGCCCCACAAGTCACCCCATCTTGGATTCCCCTAGGTCTCTAGTTTTAAAAAATGCACAGGTTTGGTAGGTTTCCCTAGGTGCCGGCTGAGCTAGAGGCCAAAATCTACAGGTAGGCACTTTGCAAAAAACAGCTCTGTTTTCTGTCAAAAAATGGGATGTGCCCACTTTGTGTTTTGGGACATTTCCTGTCGCGGGCGCTAGGACTACCCACACAAGTGAGGTATCATTTTTATCGGGAGAATTGGGGGAACGCTGAGTGGAAGGAAATTTGTGGCTCCTCTCAGATTCCAGAACTTTCTGTCACCGAAATGTGAGGAAAATGTGTTTTTTTAGCCAAATTTTGAGGTTTGCAAAGGATTCTGTGTAATAGAACCTGGTCAGAGCCCCACAAGTCACCCCATCTTGGATTCCCCTAGGTCTCTAGTTTTAAAAAATGCACAGGTTTGGTAGGTTTCCCTAGGTGCCGGCTGAGCTAGAGGCCAAAATCTACAGGTAGGCACTTTGCAAAAAACAGCTCTGTTTTCTGTGATGTGTCCACGTTGTGTTTTGGGGCATATCCTGTCACGGGCGCTAGGCCTACCCACACAAATGAGGTACCATTTTTATCGGGAGACTTGGGGGAACGCTGAGTGGAAGGAAATTTGTGGGACCTCTCAGATTCCAGAACTTTCTGTCACTGAAATGTGAGGAAAATGTGTATTTTTAGCCAAATTTTGAGGTTTGCAAAGGATTCTGGGTAACAAAACCTGGTCAGAACCCCACAAGTCACCCCATCTTGGAGTCCCCTAAGTCTCTAGTTTTGAAAAATGCACAGGTTTGGTAGGTTTCCCTAGGTGCCGGCTGAGCTAGAGGCCAAAATCTACAGGTAGGCACTTTGCAAAAAACACCTCTGTTTTCTGTGATGTGTCCACGTTGTGTTTTGGGGCATATCCTGTCGCGGGCGCTAGGCCTACCCACACAAATGAGGTACCATTTTTATTGGGAGACTTGGGGGAACGCTGAGTGGAAGGAAATTTGTGGGACCTCTCAGATTCCAGAACTTTCTGTCACTGAAATGTGAGCAAAATGTGTATTTTTAGCCAAATTTTGAGGTTTGCAAAGGATTCTGGGTAACAAAACCTGGTCAGAACCCCACAAGTCACCCCATCTTGGATTCCCCTAAGTCTCTAGTTTTGAAAAATGCACAGGTTTGGTAGGTTTCCCTAGGTGCCGGCTGAGCTAGAGGCCAAAATCTACAGGTAGGCACTTTGCAAAAAACACCTCTGTTTTCTTTCAAAAAATGGGATGTGTCCACGTTGTGTTTTGGGACATTTCCTGTTGCGGGCGCTAGGCCTACCCACACAAGCGAGGTATCATTTTTATCGGGAGACTTGAGGGAACGCTGAGTGGAAGGAAATTTGTGCCTCCTCTCAGATTCCAGAACTTTCTCTCACAGAAATTTGAGGAACATGTGTTTTTTTAGCCAAATTTTGAGGTTTGCAAAGGATTCTGGGTAACAGAACCTGGTCAGAGCCCCACAAGTCACCCCATCTTGGATTCCCCTAGGTCTCTAGTTTTTAAAAATGCACAGGTTTAGTTGGTTTCCCAAGGTGCCGGCTGAGCTACAGGCCACAATCTACAGGTAGGCACTTTGCAAAAAACAGCTCTGTTTTCTGTGATGTGTCCATGTTGTGTTTTGGGGCATATACTGTCGCGGGCGCTAGGCCTACCCACACAAATGAGGTACCATTTTTATCGGGAGACTTGGGGGCACGCTGAGTGGAAGGAAATTTGTGGGACCTCTCAGATTCCAGAACTTTCTGTCACTGAAATGTGAGGAAAATGTGTATTTTTAGCCAAATTTTGAGGTTTGCAAAGGATTCTGGGTAACAAAACCTGGTCAGAACCCCACAAGTCACCCCATCTTGGATTCCCCTAAGTCTCTAGTTTTCAAAAATGCACAGGTTTGGTAGGTTTCCCTAGGTGCCGGCTGAGTTAGAGGCCAAAATCTACAAGTAGGCACTTTGCAAAAAACACCTCTGTTTTCTTTCAAAAAATGGGATGTGTCCACGTTGTGTTTTGGGACATTTCCTGTTGCGGGCGCTAGGCCTACCCACACAAGCGAGGTATAATTTTTATCGGGAGACTTGGGGGAACGTTGAGTGGAAGGAAATTTGTGCCTCCTCTCAGATTCCAGAACTTTCTGTCACAGAAATTTGAGGAACATGTGTTTTTTTAGCCAAATTTTGAGGTTTGCAAATTATTCTGGGTAATAGAACCTGGTCAGAGCCCCACAAGACACCCCATCTTGGATTCCCCTAGGTCTCTAGTTTTAAAAAATGCACAGGTTTGGTAGGTTTCCCTAGGTGCCGGCTGAGCTAGAGGCCAAAATCTACAGGTAGGCACTTTGCAAAAAACAGCTCTGTTTTCTGTGATGTGTCCACATTGTGTTTTGGGGCATATCCTGTCGCGGGCGCTAGGCCTACCCACACAAATGAGGTACCATTTTTATCGGGAGACTTGGGGGAACGCTGAGTGGAAGGAAATTTGTGGGACCTCTCAGATTCCAGAACTTTCTGTCACTGAAATGTGAGGAAAATGTGTATTTTTAGCCAAATTTTGAGGTTTGCAAAGGATTCTGGGTAACAAAACCTGGTCAGAACCCCACAAGTCACCCCATCTTGGATTCCCCTAAGTCTCTAGTTTTCAAAAATGCACAGGTTTGGTAGGTTTCCCTAGGTGCCGGCTGAGCTAGAGGCCAAAAGCTACAGGTAGGCACTTTGCAAAAAACACCTCTGTTTTCTTTCAAAAAATGGGATGTGTCCACGTTGTGTTTTGGGACATTTCCTGTTGCGGGCGCTAGGCCTACCCACACAAGTGAGGTATCATTTTTATCGGGAGACTTGGGGGAACGCTGAGTGGAAGGAAATTTTTGCCCCCTCTCAGATTCCAGAACTTTCTGTCACAGAAATTTGAGGAATATGTGTTTTTTTAGCCAAATTTTGAGGTTTGCAAAGGATTCTGGGTAATAGAACCTGGTCAGAGCCCCACAAGTCACCCCATCTTGGATTCCCCTAGGTCTCTAGTTTTAAAAAATGCACAGGTTTGGTAGGTTTCCCTAGGTGCCGGCTGAGCTAGAGGCCAAAATCTACAGGTAGGCACTTTGCAAAAAACAGCTCTGTTTTCTGTCAAAAAATGGGATGTGCCCACTTTGTGTTTTGGGACATTTCCTGTCGCGGGCGCTAGGACTACCCACACAAGTGAGGTATCATTTTTATCGGGAGAATTGGGGGAACGCTGAGTGGAAGGAAATTTGTGGCTCCTCTCAGATTCCAGAACTTTCTGTCACCGAAATGTGAGGAAAATGTGTTTTTTTAGCCAAATTTTGAGGTTTGCAAAGGATTCTGTGTAATAGAACCTGGTCAGAGCCCCACAAGTCACCCCATCTTGGATTCCCCTAGGTCTCTAGTTTTAAAAAATGCACAGGTTTGGTAGGTTTCCCTAGGTGCCGGCTGAGCTAGAGGCCAAAATCTACAGGTAGGCACTTTGCAAAAAACAGCTCTGTTTTCTGTGATGTGTCCACGTTGTGTTTTGGGGCATATCCTGTCACGGGCGCTAGGCCTACCCACACAAATGAGGTACCATTTTTATCGGGAGACTTGGGGGAACGCTGAGTGGAAGGAAATTTGTGGGATCTCTCAGATTCCAGAACTTTCTGTCACTGAAATGTGAGGAAAATGTGTATTTTTAGCCAAATTTTGAGGTTTGCAAAGGATTCTGGGAAACAAAACCTGGTCAGAACCCCACAAGTCACCCCATCTTGGAGTCCCCTAAGTCTCTAGTTTTGAAAAATGCACAGGTTTGGTAGGTTTCCCTAGGTGCCGGCTGAGCTAGAGGCCAAAATCTACAGGTAGGCACTTTGCAAAAAACACCTCTGTTTTCTGTGATGTGTCCACGTTGTGTTTTGGGGCATATCCTGTCGCGGGCGCTAGGCCTACCCACACAAATGAGGTACCATTTTTATTGGGAGACTTGGGGGAACGCTGAGTGGAAGGAAATTTGTGGGACCTCTCAGATTCCAGAACTTTCTGTCACTGAAATGTGAGCAAAATGTGTATTTTTAGCCAAATTTTGAGGTTTGCAAAGGATTCTGGGTAACAAAACCTGGTCAGAACCCCACAAGTCACCCCATCTTGGATTCCCCTAAGTCTCTAGTTTTGAAAAATGCACAGGTTTGGTAGGTTTCCCTAGGTGCCGGCTGAGCTAGAGGCCAAAATCTACAGGTAGGCACTTTGCAAAAAACACCTCTGTTTTCTTTCAAAAAATGGGATGTGTCCACGTTGTGTTTTGGGACATTTCCTGTTGCGGGCGCTAGGCCTACCCACACAAGCGAGGTATCATTTTTATCGGGAGACTTGGGGGAACGCTGAGTGGAAGGAAATTTGTGCCTCCTCTCAGATTCCAGAACTTTCTCTCACAGAAATTTGAGGAACATGTGTTTTTTTAGCCAAATTTTGAGGTTTGCAAAGGATTCTGGGTAACAGAACCTGGTCAGAGCCCCACAAGTCACCCCATCTTGGATTCCCCTAGGTCTCTAGTTTTTAAAAATGCACAGGTTTAGTTGGTTTCCCAAGGTGCCGGCTGAGCTACAGGCCACAATCTACAGGTAGGCACTTTGCAAAAAACAGCTCTGTTTTCTGTGATGTGTCCATGTTGTGTTTTGGGGCATATACTGTCGCGGGCGCTAGGCCTACCCACACAAATGAGGTACCATTTTTATCGGGAGACTTGGGGGAACGCTGAGTGGAAGGAAATTTGTGGGACCTCTCAGATTCCAGAACTTTCTGTCACTGAAATGTGAGGAAAATGTGTATTTTTAGCCAAATTTTGAGGTTTGCAAAGGATTCTGGGTAACAAAACCTGGTCAGAACCCCACAAGTCACCCCATCTTGGATTCCCCTAAGTCTCTAGTTTTCAAAAATGCACAGGTTTGGTAGCTTTCCCTAGGTGCCGGCTGAGTTAGAGGCCAAAAGCTACAGGTAGGCACTTTGCAAAAAACACCTCTGTTTTCTTTCAAAAAATGGGATGTGTCCACGTTGTGTTTTGGGACATTTCCTGTTGCGGGCGCTAGGCCTACCCACACAAGTGAGGTATCATTTTTATCGGGAGACTTGGGGGAACGCTGAGTGGAAGGAAATTTTTGCCCCCTCTCAGATTCCAGAACTTTCTGTCACAGAAATTTGAGGAATATGTGTTTTTTTAGCCAAATTTTGAGGTTTGCAAAGGATTCTGGGTAATAGAACCTGGTCAGAGCCCCACAAGTCACCCCATCTTGGATTCCCCTAGGTCTCTAGTTTTAAAAAATGCACAGGTTTGGTAGGTTTCCCTAGGTTCCGGCTGAGCTAGAGGCCAAAATCTACAGGTAGGCACTTTGCAAAAAACAGCTCTGTTTTCTGTGATGTGTCCACGTTGTGTTTTGGGGCACATCCTGTCGCGGGCGCTAGGCCTACCCACACAAATGAGGTACCATTTTTATCGGGAGACTTGGGGGAACGCTGAGTGGAAGGAAATTTGTGGGATCTCTCAGATTCCAGAACTTTCTGTCACCGAAATGTGAGGAAAATGTGTTTTTTTAGCCAAATTTTGAGGTTTGCAAAGGATTCTGGGTAACAAAACCTGGTCAGAACCCCACAAGTCACCCCATCTTGGATTCCCCTAAGTCTCTAGTTTTAAAAAATGCTCAGGTTTGGTAGGTTTCCCTAGGTGCCGGCTGAGCTAGAGGCCAAAATCTACAGGTAGGCACTTTGCAAAAAACACCTCTGTTTTATTTCAAAAAATGGGATGTGTCCACGTGGTGTTTTGGGACATTTCCTGTTGCGGGCGCTAGGCCTACCCACACAAGCGAGGTATCATTTTTATCGGGAGACTTGGGGGAACGCTGAGTAGAAGGAAATTTGTGCCTCCTCTCAGATTCCAGAACTTTCTGTCACAGAAATGTGTTTTTTTAGCCAAATTTTGAGGTTTGCAAAGGATATTGGTTAACAGAACCTGGTCAGAGCCCGACAAGTCACCCCATCTTGGGTTCCCCTAGGTCTCTAGTTTTAAAAAATGCACAGGTTTGGTAGGTTTCCCTAGGTGCCGGCTGAGCTAGAGGCCAAAATCTACAGGTAGGCACTTTGCAAAAAACAGCTCTGTTTTCTGTGAAGTGTCCACGTTGTGTTTTGGGGCATATCCGGTTGCGGGCGCTAGACCTACCCACACAAGTGAGGTACCATATTTATCAGGAGACTTGGGGGAACGCTGGGTGAAAGGAAATTTGTGGCTCCTCTCAGATTCCAGAACTTTCTGTCACCGAAATGTGAGGAAAATATGTTTTTTTAGCCAAATTTTGAGGTTTGCAAAGGATTCTGGGTAACATAACCTGGTCAGAGCCCCACAAGTCACCCCATCTTGGATTCCCCTAGGTCTCTAGTTTTAAAAAATGCACAGGTTTAGTAGGTTTCCCTAGGTGCCGGCTGAGCTAGAGGCCACAATCTACAGGTAGGCACTTTGCCAAAAACAGCTCTGTTTTCTGTCAAAAAATGGGATGTGCCCACTTTGTGTTTTGGGACATTTCATGTCGCGGGCGCTAGGACTACCCACACAAGTGAGGTACCATCTTTATCGGGAGACTTGGGGGAACGCTGGGTGGAAGGAAATTTGTGGCTCCCCTCAGATTCCAGAACTTTCTGTCACCGAAATGTGAGGAAAATATGTTTTTTTAGCCAAATTTTGAGGTTTGCAAAGGATTCTGGGTAACAGAACCTGGTCAGAACCCCACAAGTCACCCCATCTTGGATTCCCCTAGGTCTCTAGTTTTTAAAAATGCACAGGTTTAGTAGGTTTCCCTAGGTGCCGGCTGAGCTAGAGGCCATAATCTACAGGTAGGCACTTTGCAAAAAACAGCTCTGTTTTCTGTCAAAAAATGGGATGTGCCCACTTTGTGTTTTGGGACATTTCCTGTCCCGGGCGCTAGGACTACCCACACATGTGAGGTATCATTTTTATCGGGAGAATTGGAGGAACGCTGGGTGGAAGGAAATTTGTGCCTCCTCTCAGATTCCAGAACTTTCTGTCACCGAAATGTGAGGAAAATGTGTTTTTTTAGCCAAATTTTGAGGTTTGCAAAGGATTCTGGGTAACAGAACCTGGTCAGAGCCCCACAAGTCACCTCATCTTGGATTCCCCTAGGTCTCTAGTTTTAAAAAATGCACAGGTTTGGTAGGTTTCCCTAGGTGCCGGCTGAGCTAGAGGCCAAAATCTACAGGTAGGCACTTTGCAAAAAACAGCTCTGTTTTCTGTGATGTGTCCACGTTGTGTTTTGGGGCATATCCTATCGCGGGCGCTAGGCCTACCCACACAAATGAGGTACCATTTTTATCGGGAGACTTGGGGGAACGCTGAGTGGAAGGAAATTTGTGGGACCTCTCAGATTCCAGAACTTTCTGTCACTGAAATGTGAGGAAAATGTGTATTTTTAGCCAAATTTTGAGGTTTGCAAAGGATTCTGGGTAACAAAATCTGGTCAGAACCCCACAAGTCACCCCATCTTGGATTCCCCTAAGTCTCTAGTTTTCAAAAATGCACAGGTTTGGTAGGTTTCCCTAGGTGCCGGCTGAGTTAGAGGCCAAAAGCTACAGGTAGGCACTTTGCAAAAAACACCTCTGTTTTCTATCAAAAAATGGGATGTGTCCACGTTGTGTTTTGGGACATTTCCTGTTGCGGGCGCTAGGCCTACCCACACAAGTGAGGTATCATTTTTATTGGGAGACTTGGGGGAACACTGAGCGGAAGGAAATTTGTGCCTCCTCTCAGATTCCAGAACTATCTGTCACAGAAATTTGAGGAACATGTGTTTTTTTAGCCAAATTTTGAGGTTTGCAAAGGATTCTGGGTAATAGAACCTGGTCAGAGCCCCACAAGTCACCCCATCTTGGATTCCCCTAGGTCTCTAGTTTTAAAAAATGCACAGGTTTGGTAGGTTTCCCAAGGTGCCGGCTGAGCTAGAGGGCAAAATCTACAGGTAGGCACTTTGCAAAAAACAGCTTTGTTTTCTGTTATGTGTCCACGTTGTGTTTTGGGGCATATCCTGTCGCGGGCGCTAGGCCTACCCACACAAATGAGGTACCATTTTTATCGGGAGACTTGGGGGAACGCTGAGTGGAAGGAAATTTGTGGGATCTCTCAGATTCCAGAACTTTCTGTCACCGAAATGTGAGGAAAATGTGTTTTTTTAGCCAAATTTTGAGGTTTGCAAAGGATTCTGGGTAACAAAACCTGGTCAGAACCCCACAAGTCACCCCATCTTGGATTCCCCTAAGTCTCTAGTTTAAAAAAATGCTCAGGTTTGGTAGGTTTCCCTAGGTGCCGGCTGAGCTAGAGGCCAAAATCTACAGGTAGGCACTTTGCAAAAAACACCTCTGTTTTATTTCAAAAAATGGGATGTGTCCACGTTGTGTTTTGGGGCATTTCCTGTCGCGGGCGCTAGGCCTACCCACATAAGTGAGGTATCATTTTCATCGGGAGACTTGGGGGAACGCTGAGTGGAAGGAAATTTGTGCCTCCTCTCAGATTCCAGAACTTTCTGTCACAGAAATGAGAGGAACATGTGTTTTTTTTAGCCAAATTTTGAGGTTTGCAAAGGATATTGGTTAACAGAACCTGGTCAGAGCCCCACAAGTCACCCCATCTTGGGTTCCCCTAGGTCTCTAGTTTTAAAAAATGCACAGGTTTGGTAGGTTTCCCTAGGTGCCGGCTGAGCTAGAGGCCAAAATCTACAGGTAGTCACTTTGCAAAAAACAGCTCTGATTTCTGTGAAGTGTCCACGTTGTGTTTTGGGGCATATCCGGTTGCGGGCGCTAGACCTACCCACACAAGTGAGGTACCATATTTATCG
Organism: Pleurodeles waltl; assembly: GCF_031143425.1. Taxonomy (NCBI): domain Eukaryota; kingdom Metazoa; phylum Chordata; class Amphibia; order Caudata; family Salamandridae; genus Pleurodeles; species Pleurodeles waltl. Next base: position 1,221,766,082 of record NC_090444.1, read on the forward strand.
GGAGACTTGGGGGAACGCTGGGTGGAAGGAAATTTGTGGCTCCTCTCAGATTCCAGAACTTTCTGTCACCGAAATGTGAGGAAAATATGTTTTTTTAGCCAAATTTTGAGGTTTGCAAAGGATTCTGGGTAACAGAACCTGGTCAGAGCCCCACAAGTCACCCCATCTTGGATTCCCCTAGGTCTCTAGTTTTTAAAAATGCACAGGTTTAACAGGTTTCCGTAGGTGCCGGCTGAGCTAGAGGCCAAAATCTACAGGTAGGCACTTTGCAAAAAACACCTCTGTTTTCTTTAAAAAAATGGGATGTGTCCACGTTGTGTTTTGGGGCGTTTCCTGTCGCGGGCACTAGGCCTACCCACACAAGTGAGGTATTAATTTTATCGGGAGAATTGGGGGAACGCTGGGTGGAAGGAAATTTGTGCCTCCTCTCAGATTCCAGAACTTTCTGTCACAGAAATTTGAGGAACATGTGTTTTTTTAGCAAAATTTTGAGGTTTGCAAAGGATTCTGGGTAATAGAACCTGGTCAGAGCCCCACAAGTCACCCCATCTTGGATTCCCCTGGGTCTCTAGTTTAAAAAAATGCACAGGTTTGGTAGGTTTCCCTAGGTGCCGGCTGAGCTAGAGGCCACAATCTACAGGTAGGCACTTTGCAAAAAACAGCTCTGTTTTCTGTGGTGTGTCCACGTTGTGTTTTGGGGCATATCCTGTCGCGGGCGCTAGGCCTACCCACACAAATGAGGTACCATTTTTATCGGGAGACTTGGGGGAACGCTGAGTGGAAGGAAATTTGTGGGATCTCTCAGATTCCAGAACTTTCTGTCACCGAAATGTGAGGAAAATGTGTTTTTTTAGCGAAATTTTGAGGTTTGCAAAGGATTCTGGGTAACAAAACCTGGTCAGAACCCCACAAGTCAACCCATCTTGGATTCCCCTAAGTCTCTAGTTTTAAAAAATGCTCAGGTTTGGTAGGTTTCCCTAGGTGCCGGATGAGCTAGAGGCCAAAATCTACAGGTAGGCACTTTGCAAAAAACACCTCTGTTTTATTTAAAAAAATGGGATGTGTCCACGTTGTGTTTTTGGGCATTTCCTGCCGCCGGCGCTAGGCCTACCCACACAAGTGAGGTATCATTTTTATCGGGAGACTTGGGGGAATGCTGAGTGGAAGGAAATTTGTGCCTCCTCTCAGATTCCAGAACTTTCTGTCACAGAAATGTGAGGAACATGTGTTTTTTTAGCCAAATTTAGAGGTTTGCAAAGGACATTGGTTAACAGAACCTGGTCAGAGCCCCACAAATCACACCATCTTGGGTTCCCCTAGGTCTCTAGTTTTCAAAAATGCACAGGTTTGGTAGGTTTCCCTAGGTGCCGGCTGAGCTGGAGGCCAAAATCTACAGGTAGGCACTTTGCAAAAAACACCTCTGTTTTCTGTGAAGTGTCCATGTTGTGTTTTGGGGCATATCCGGTTGCGGGCGCTAGACCTACCACACAAGTGAGGTTCCATTTTTATCGGGAGACTTGGGGGAACGCTGGGTGGAAGGAAATTTGTGGCTCCCCTCAGATTCCAGAACTTTCTGTCACCGAAATGTGAGGAAAATATGTTTTTTTAGCCAAATTTTGAGGTTTGCAAAGGATTCTGGGTAACAGAACCTGGTCAGAGCCCCACAAGTCACCCCATCTTGGATTCCCCTAGGTCTCTAGTTTTAAAAATGCACAGGTTTGGTAGGTTTCCCTAGGTCCCGGCTGAGCTAGAGGCCACAATCTACAGGTAGGCACTTTGCAAAAAACAGCTCTGTTTTCTGTCAAAAAATGGGATGTGCCCACTTTGTGTTTTGGGACATTTCCTGTCGCGGGCGCTAGGACTACCCACACAAGTGAGGTATCATTTTTATCGGGAGAATTGGGGGAACGCTGGGTGGAAGGAAATTTGTGGGATCTCTCAGATTCCAGAACTTTCTGTCACCGAAATGTGAGGAAAATGTGTTTTTTTAGCCAAATTTTGAGGTTTGCAAAGGATTCTGGGTTACAAAACCTGGTCAGAACCCCACAAGTCACCCCATCTTGGATTCCCCTAAGTCTCTAGTTTTAAAAAATGCTCAGGTTTGGTAGGTTTCCCTAGGTGCCGGCTGAGCTAGAGGCCAAAATCTACAGGTAGGCACTTTGCAAAAAACACCTCTGTTTTATTTCAAAAAATGGGATGTGTCCACGTTGTGTTTTGGGGCATTTCATGTCGCGGGCGCTAGGCCTACCCACACAAGTGAGGTATCATTTTTATTGGGAGACTTGGGGGAACGCTGAGTGGAAGGAAATTTGTGCCTCCTCTCAGATTCCAGAACTTTCTGTCACAGAAATGAGAGGAACATGTGTTTTTTTAGCCAAATTTTGAGGTTTGCAAAGGATATTGGTTAACAGAACCTGGTCAGAGCCCCACAAGTCACCCCATCTTGGGTTCCCCTAGGTCTCTAGTTTTCAAAAATGCACAGGTTTGGTAGGTTTCCCTAGGTGCCGGCTGAGCTAGAGGCCAAAATCTACAGGTAGGCACTTTGCAAAAAACAGCTCTGTTTTCTGTGAAGTGTCCACGTTGTGTTTTGGGGCATATCCGGTTGCGGGCGCTAGACCTACCCACACAAGTGAGGTCCCATTTTTATCGGGAGACTTGGGGGAACGCTGGGTGGAAGGAAATTTAAGGCTCCCCTCAGATTCCAGAACCTTCTGTCACCGAAATGTGAGGAAAATATGTTTTTTTAGCCATATTTTGAGGTTTGCAAAGGATTCTGGGTAACAGAACCTGGTCAGAGCCCCACAAGTCACCCCATCTTAGATTTCCCTAGGTCTCTAGTTTTTAAAAATGCACAGGTTTGGTAGGTTTCCCTAGGTGCCGGCTGAGCTAGAGGCCACAATCTACAGGTAGGCACTTTGCAAAAAACAGCTCTGTTTTCTGTCAAAAAATGGGATGTGCCCACTTTGTGTTTTGGGACATTTCCTGTCGGGGGCGCTAGGACTACCCACACAAGTGAGGTATCATTTTTATCGGGAGAATTTGGGGAACGCTGGGTGGAAGGAAATTTGTGGCTCCTCTCAGATTCCAGAACTTTCTGTCACCGAAATGTGAGGAAAATGTGTTTTTTTAGCGACATTTTGAGGTTTGCAAAGGATTCTGGGTAATAGAACCTGGTCAGAGCCCCACAAGTCACCCCATCTTGGATTCCCCTAGGTCTCTAGTTTTAAAAAATGCACAGGTTTGGTAGGTTTCCCTAGGTACCGGCTGAGCTAGAGGCCAAAATCTACAGGTAGGCACTTTGCAAAAAACAGCTCAGTTTTCTGTGATGTGTCCACGTTGTGTTTTGGGGCATATATTGTCGCGGGCGCTAGGCCTACCCACACAAATGAGGTACCATTTTTATTGGGAGACTTGGGGGAACGCTGAGTGGAAGGAAATTTGTGGGACCTCTCAGATTCCAGAACTTTCTGTCACTGAAATGTGAGGAAAATGTGTATTTTTAGCCAAATTTTGAGGTTTGCAAAGGATTCTGGGTAACAAAACCTGGTCAGAACCCCACAAGTCACCCCATCTTGGATTCCCCTAAGTCTCTAGTTTTGAAAAATGCACAGGTTTGGTAGGTTTCCCTTGGTGCCGGCTGAGCTAGAGGCCAAAATCTACAGGTAGGCACTTTGCAAAAAACACCTCTGTTTTCTTTCAAAAAATGGGATGTGTCCACGTTGTGTTTTGGGACATTTCCTGTTGCGGGCGCTAGGCCTACCCACACAAGCGAGGTATCATTTTTATCGGGAGACTTGGGGGAACGCTGAGTGGAAGGAAATTTGTGCCTCCTCTCAGATTCCAGAACTTTCTCTCACAGACATTTGAGGAACATGTGTTTTTTTAGCCAAATTTTGAGGTTTGCAAAGGATTCTGGGTAATAGAACCTGGTCAGAGCCCCACAAGTCACCCCATCTTGGATTCCCCTAGGTCTCTAGTTTTAAAAAATGCACAGGTTTGGTAGGTTTCCCTAGGTGCCGGCTGAGCTAGAGGCCAAAATCTACAGGTAGGCACTTTGCAAAAAACAGCTCTGTTTTCTGTCAAAAAATGGGATGTGCCCACTTTGTGTTTTGGGACATTTCCTGTCGCGGGCGCTAGGACTACCCACACAAGTGAGGTATCATTTTTATCGGGAGAATTGGGGGAACGCTGAGTGGAAGGAAATTTGTGGGACCTCTCAGATTCCAGAACTTTCTGTCACTGAAATGTGAGGAAAATGTGTATTTTTAGCCAAATTTTGAGGTTTGCAAAGGATTCTGGGTAACAAAACCTGGTCAGAACCCCACAAGTCACCCCATCTTGGATTCCCTTAAGTCTCTAGTTTTGAAAAATGCACAGGTTTGGTAGGTTTCCCTAGGTGCCGGCTGAGCTAGAGGCCAAAATCTACAGGTAGGCACTTTGCAAAAAACACCTCTGTTTTCTGTGATGTGTCCACGTTGTGTTTTGGGGCATATCCTGTCGCGGGCGCTAGGCCTACCCACACAAATGAGGTACCATTTTTATTGGGAGACTTGGGGGAACGCTGAGTGGAAGGAAATTTGTGGGACCTCTCAGATTCCAGAACTTTCTGTCACTGAAATGTGAGGAAAATGTGTATTTTTAGCCAAATTTTGAGGTTTGCAAAGGATTCTGGGTAACAAAACCTGGTCAGAACCCCACAAGTCACCCCATCTTGGATTCCCCTAAGTCTCTAGTTTTGAAAAATGCACAGGTTTGGTAGGTTTCCCTAGGTGCCGGCTGAGCTAGAGGCCAAAATCTACAGGTAGGCACTTTGCAAAAAACAGCTCTGTTTTCTGTCAAAAAATGGGATGTGCCCACTTTGAGTTTTGGGACATTTCCTGTCGCGGGCGCTAGGACTACCCACACAAGTGAGGTATCATTTTTATCGGGAGAATTGGGGGAACGCTGAGTGGAAGGAAATTTGTGGCTCCTCTCAGATTCCAGAACTTTCTGTCACCGAAATGTGAGGAAAAAGTGTTTTTTTAGCCAAATTTTGAGGTTTGCAAAGGATTCTGTGTAATAGAACCTGGTCAGAGCCCCACAAGTCACCCAATCTTGGATTCCCCTAGGTCTCTAGTTTTAAAAAATGCACAGGTTTGGTAGGTTTCCCTAGGTGCCGGCTGAGCTAGAGGCCAAAATCTACAGGTAGGCACTTTGCAAAAAACAGCTCTGTTTTCTGTGATGTGTCCACGTTGTGTTTTGGGGCATATCCTGTCGCGGGCGCTAGGCCTACCCACACAAATGAGGTACCATTTTTATTGGGAGACTTGGGGGAACGCTGAGTGGAAGGAAATTTGTGGGACCTCTCAGATTCCAGAACTTTCTGTCACTGAAATGTTTGGAAAATGTGTATTTTTAGCCAAATTTTGAGGTTTGCAAAGTATTCTGGGTAACAAAACCTGGTCAGAACCCCACAAGTCACCCCATCTTGGATTCCCCTAAGTCTCTAGTTTTGAAAAATGCACAGGTTTGGTAGGTTTCCCTAGGTGCCGGCTGAGCTAGAGGCCAAAATCTACAGGTAGGCACTTTGCAAAAAACACCTCTGTTTTCTTTCAAAAAATGGGATGTGTCCACGTTCTGTTTTGGGACATTTCCTGTTGCGGGCGCTAGGCCTACCCACACAAGCGAGGTATCATTTTTATCGGGAGACTTGGGGGAACGCTGAGTGGAAGGAAATTTGTGCCTCCTCTCAGATTCCAGAACTTTCTCTCACAGAAATTTGAGGAACATGTGTTTTTTTAGCCAAATTTTGAGGTTTGCAAAGGATTCTGGGTAATAGAACCTGGTCAGAGCCCCACAAGTCACCCCATCTTGGATTCCCCTAGGTCTCTAGTTTTAAAAAATGCACAGGTTTGGTAGGTTTCTCTAGGTGCCGGCTGAGCTAGAGGCCAAAATCTACAGGTAGGCACTTTGCAAAAAACAGCTCTGTTTTCTGTGATGTGTCCACGTTGTGTTTTGGGGCATATCCTGTTGCGGGCGCTAGGCCTACCCACACAAATGAGGTACCATTTTTATCGGGAGACTTGGGGGAACACTGAGTGGAAGGAAATTTGTGGGATCTCTCAGATTCCAGAACTTTCTGTCACCGAAATGTGAGGAAAATATGTTTTTTTAGCCAAATTTTGAGGTTTGCAAAGGATTCTGGGTAACAGAACCTGGTCAGAGCCCCACAAGTCACCCCATCTTGGATTCCCCTAGGTCTCTAGCTTTTAAAAATGCACAGGTTTGGTAGGTTTCCCTAGGTGCCGGCTCGGCTAGAGGCCACAATCTATAGGTAGGCACTTTGCAAAAAACAGCTCTGTTTTCTGTCAAAAAATGGGATGTGCCCACTTTGTGTTTTGGGACATTTCCTGTCGCGGGCGCTAGGACTACCCACACAAGTGAGGTATCATTTTTATCGGGAGAATTGGGGGAACGCTGAGTGGAAGGAAATTTGTGGCTCCTCTCAGATTCCAGAACTTTCTGTCACCGAAATGTGAGGAAAAAGTGTTTTTTTAGCCAAATTTTGAGGTTTGCAAAGGATTCTGTGTAATAGAACCTGGTCAGAGCCCCACAAGTCACCCAATCTTGGATTCCCCTAGGTCTCTAGTTTTAAAAAATGCACAGGTTTGGTAGGTTTCCCTAGGTGCCGGCTGAGCTAGAGGCCAAAATCTACAGGTAGGCACTTTGCAAAAAACAGCTCTGTTTTCTGTGATGTGTCCACGTTGTGTTTTGGGGCATATCCTGTCGCGGGCGCTAGGCCTACCCACACAAATGAGGTACCATTTTTATTGGGAGACTTGGGGGAACGCTGAGTGGAAGGAAATTTGTGGGACCTCTCAGATTCCAGAACTTTCTGTCACTGAAATGTTTGGAAAATGTGTATTTTTAGCCAAATTTTGAGGTTTGCAAAGTATTCTGGGTAACAAAACCTGGTCAGAACCCCACAAGTCACCCCATCTTGGATTCCCCTAAGTCTCTAGTTTTGAAAAATGCACAGGTTTGGTAGGTTTCCCTAGGTGCCGGCTGAGCTAGAGGCCAAAATCTACAGGTAGGCACTTTGCAAAAAACACCTCTGTTTTCTTTCAAAAAATGGGATGTGTCCACGTTCTGTTTTGGGACATTTCCTGTTGCGGGCGCTAGGCCTACCCACACAAGCGAGGTATCATTTTTATCGGGAGACTTGGGGGAACGCTGAGTGGAAGGAAATTTGTGCCTCCTCTCAGATTCCAGAACTTTCTCTCACAGAAATTTGAGGAACATGTGTTTTTTTAGCCAAATTTTGAGGTTTGCAAAGGATTCTGGGTAATAGAACCTGGTCAGAGCCCCACAAGTCACCCCATCTTGGATTCCCCTAGGTCTCTAGTTTTAAAAAATGCACAGGTTTGGTAGGTTTCTCTAGGTGCCGGCTGAGCTAGAGGCCAAAATCTACAGGTAGGCACTTTGCAAAAAACAGCTCTGTTTTCTGTGATGTGTCCACGTTGTGTTTTGGGGCATATCCTGTTGCGGGCGCTAGGCCTACCCACACAAATGAGGTACCATTTTTATCGGGAGACTTGGGGGAACACTGAGTGGAAGGAAATTTGTGGGATCTCTCAGATTCCAGAACTTTCTGTCACCGAAATGTGAGGAAAATATGTTTTTTTAGCCAAATTTTGAGGTTTGCAAAGGATTCTGGGTAACAGAACCTGGTCAGAGCCCCACAAGTCACCCCATCTTGGATTCCCCTAGGTCTCTAGCTTTTAAAAATGCACAGGTTTGGTAGGTTTCCCTAGGTGCCGGCTCGGCTAGAGGCCACAATCTACAGGTAGGCACTTTGCAAAAAACAGCTCTGTTTTCTGTCAAAAAATGGGATGTGCCCACTTTGTGTTTTGGGACATTTCCTGTCGCGGGCGCTAGGACTACCCACACAAGTGAGGTATCATTTTTATCGGGAGAATTGGGGGAACGCTGAGTGGAAGGAATTTTGTGGCTCCTCTCAGATTCCAGAACTTTCTGTCACCGAAATGTGAGGAAAATGTGTTTTTTTAGCCAAATTTTGAGGTTTGCAAAGGATTCTGTGTAATAGAACCTGGTCAGAGCCCCACAAGTCACCCCATCTTGGATTCCCCTAGGTCTCTAGTTTTAAAAAATGCACAGGTTTGGTAGGTTTCCCTAGGTGCCGGCTGAGCTAGAGGCCAAAATCTACAGGTAGGCACTTTGCAAAAAACAGCTCTGTTTTCTGTGATGTGTCCACGTTGTGTTTTGGGGCATATCCTGTCGCGGGCGCTAGGCCTACCCACACAAATGAGGTACCATTTTTATCGGGAGACTTGGGGAACGCTGAGTGGAAGGAAATTTGTGGGATCTCTCAGATTCCAGAACTTTCTGTCACCGAAATGTGAGGAAAATGTGTTTTTTTAGCCAAATTTTGAGGTTTGCAAAGGATTCTGGGTAACAAAACCTGGTCAGAACCCCACAAGTCACCCCTTCTTGGATTCCCCTAAGTCTCTAGTTTTCAAAAATGCACAGGTTTGGTAGGTTTCCCTAGGTGCCGGCTGAGCTAGAGGCCAAAATCTACAGGTAGGCACTTTGCAAAAAACACCTCTGTTTTCTTTCAAAAAATGGGATGTGTCCACGTTGTGTTTTGGGCCATTTCCTGTTGCGGGCGCTAGGCCTACCCACACAAGCGAGGTATCATTTTTATCGAGAGACTTGGGGGAACGCTGAGTGGAAGGAAATATGTGCCTCCTCTCAGATTCCAGAACTTTCTGTCACAGAAATTTGAGGAACATGTGTTTTTTTAGCCAAATTTTGAGGTTTGCAAAGGATTCTGGGTAATAGAACCTGGTCAGAGCCCCACAAGTCACCCCATCTTGGATTCCCCTAGGTCTCTAGTTTTAAAAAATGCACAGGTTTGGTAGGTTTCTCTAGGTGCCGGCTGAGCTAGAGGCCAAAATCTACAGGTAGGCACTTTGCAAAAAACAGCTCTGTTTTCTGTGATGTGTCCACGTTGTGTTTTGGGGCATATCCTGTTGCGGGCGCTAGGCCTACGCACACAAATGAGGTACCATTTTTATCGGGAGACTTGGGGAACGCTGAGTGGAAGGAAATTTGTGGGATCTCTCAGATTCCAGAACTTTGTGTCACCGAAATGTGAGGAAAATGTGTTTTTTAGCCAAATTTTGAGGTTTGCAAAGGATTCTGGGTAACAAAACCTGGTCAGAACCCCACAAGTCACCCCATCTTGGATTCCCCTAAGTCTTTAGTTTTAAAAAATGCTCAGGTTTGGTAGGTTTCCCTAGGTGCTGGCTGAGCTAGAGGCCAAAATCTACAGGTAGGCACTTTGCAAAAAACACCTCTGTTTTATTTCAAAAAATGGGATGTGTCCACGTTGTGTTTTGGGGCATTTCCTGTCGCGGGCGCTAGGCCTACCCACACAAGTGAGGTATAATTTTTATCGGGGGACTTGGGGGAACGCTGAGTGGAAGGAAATTTGTGCCTCCTCTCAGATTCCAGAACTTTCTGTCACAGAAATGAGAGGAACATGTGTTTTTTTAGCCAAATTTTGAGGTTTGCAAAGGATATTGGTTAACAGAACCTGGTCAGAGCCCCACAAGTCACCCCATCTTGGGTTCCCCTAGGTCTCTAGTTTTGAAAAATTCACAGGTTTGGTAGGTTTCTCTAGGTGCCGGCTGAGCTAGAGGCCAAAATCTACAGGTAGGCACTTTGCAAAAAACAGCTCTGTTTTCTGTGAAGTGTCCACGTCGTGTTTTGGGGCATATCCGGTTGCGGGCGCTAGACCTACCCACACAAGTGAGGTACCATTTTTATCGGGAGACTTGGGGGAACGCTGAGTGGAAGGAAATTTGTGCCTCCTCTCAGATTCCAGAACTTTCTGTCACAGAAATGAGAGGAACATGTGTTTTTTTAGCCAAATTTTGAGGTTTGCAAAGGATATTGGTTAACAGAACCTGGTCAGAGCCCCACAAGTCACCCCATCTTGGGTTCCCCTAGGTCTCTAGTTTTCACAAATGCACAGGTTTGGTAGGTTTCCCTAGGTGCCGGCTGAGCTAGAGGCCAAAATCTACAGGTAGGCACTTTGCAAAAAACAGCTCTGTTTTCTGTCAAAAAATGGGATGTGCCCACTTTGTGTTTTGGGACATTTCCTGTCGCGGGCGCTAGGACTACCCACACAAGTGAGGTATCATTTTTATCGGGAGAATTGGGGGAACGCTGAGTGGAAGGAAATTTGTGGCTCCTCTCAGATTCCAGAACTTTCTGTCACCGAAATGTGAGGAAAATGTGTTTTTTTAGCCAAATTTTGAGGTTTGCAAAGGATTCTGTGTAATAGAACCTGGTCAGAGCCCCACAAGTCACCCAATCTTGGATTCCCCTAGGTCTCTAGTTTTAAAAAATGCACAGGTTTGGTAGGTTTCCCTAGGTGCCGGCTGAGCTAGAGGCCAAAATCTACAGGTAGGCACTTTGCAAAAAACAGCTCTGTTTTCTGTGAAGTGTCCACGTCGTGTTTTGGGGCATATCCGGTTGCGGGCACTAGACCTACCCACACAAGTGAGGTACCATTTTTATTGGGAGACTTGGGGGAACGCTGAGTGGAAGGAAATTTGTGCCTCCTCTCAGATTCCAGAACTTTCTGTCACAGAAATGAGAGGAACATGTGTTTTTTTAGCCAAATTTTGAGGTTTGCAAAGGATATTGGTTAACAGAACCTGGTCAGAGCCCCACAAGTCACCCCATCTTGGGTTCCCCTAGGTCTCTAGTTTTCAAAAATGCACAGGTTTGGTAGGTTTCCCTAGGTGCCGGCTGAGCTAGAGGCCAAAATCTACAGGTAGGCACTTTGCAAAAAACAGCTCTGTTTTCTGTGAAGTGTCCACGTCGTGTTTTGGGGCATATCCGGTTGCGGGCGCTAGACCTACCCACACAAGTGAGGTCCCATTTTTATCGGGAGACTTGGGGGAACGCTGGGTGGAAGGAAATTTGTGGCTCCCCTCAGATTCCAGAACTTTCTGTCACCGAAATGTGAGGAAAATATGTTTTTTTAGCCAAATTTTGAGGTTTGCAAAGGATTCTGGGTAACAGAACCTGGTCAGAGCCCCACAAGTCACCCCATCTTGGATTCCCCTAGGTCTCTAGTTTTAAAAAATGCACAGGTTGGGTAGGTTTCCCTAGGTGCCGGCTGAGCTAGAGGCCACAATCTACAGGTAGGCACTTTGCAAAAAACAGCTCTGTTTTCTGTCAAAAAATGGGATGTGCCCACTTTCTGTTTTGTGACATTTCCTGTCGCGGGCGCTAGGACTACCCACACAAGTGAGGTATAATTTTTATCGGGAGAATTGGGGGAACGCTGGGTGGAAGGAAATTTGTGGCTCCTCTCAGATTCCAGAACTTTCTGTCACCGAAATGTGAGGAAAATGTGTTTTTTTAGCCAAATTTTGAGGTTTGCAAAGGATTCTGGGTAATAGAACCTGGTCAGAGCCCCACAAGTCACCCCATATTGGATTCCCCTAGGTCTCTAGTTTTAAAAAATGCACAGGTTTGGTAGATTTCCCTAGGTGCCGGCTGAGCTAGAGGCCAAAATCTACAGATAGGCACTTTGCAAAAAACAGCTCTGTTCTCTGTGAAGTGTCCACGTTGTGTTTTGGGGCATATCCGGTTGCGGGCGCTAGACCTACCCACACAAGTGAGGTACCATTTTTATCGGGAGACTTGGGGGAACGCTGAGTGGAAGGAAATTTGTGCCTCCTCTCAGATTCCAGAACTTTCTGTCACAGAAATGAGAGGAACATGTGTTTTTTTAGCCAAATTTTGAGGTTTGCAAAGGATATTGGTTAACAGAACCTGGTCAGAGCCCCACAAGTCACCCCATCTTGGGTTCCCCTAGGTCTCTAGTTTTCAAAAATGCACAGGTTTGGTAGGTTTCCCTAGGTGCCGGCTGAGCTAGAGGCCAAAATCTACAGGTAGGCACTTTGCAAAAAACAGCTCTGTTTTCTGTGAAGTGTCCACGTCGTGTTTTGGGGCATATCCGGTTGCGGGCGCTAGACCTACCCACACAAGTGAGGTCCCATTTTTATCGGGAGACTTGGGGGAACGCTGGGTGGAAGGAAATTTGTGGCTCCCCTCAGATTCCAGAACTTTCTGTCACCGAAATGTGAGGAAAATATGTTTTTTTAGCCAAATTTTGAGGTTTGCAAAGGATTCTGGGTAACAGAACCTGGTCAGAGCCCCACAAGTCACCCCATCTTGGATTCCCCTAGGTCTCTAGTTTTTAAAAATGCACAGGTTGGGTAGGTTTCCCTAGGTGCCGGCTGAGCTAGAGGCCACAATCTACAGGTAGGCACTTTGCAAAAAACAGCTCTGTTTTCTGTCAAAAAATGGGATGTGCCCACTTTCTGTTTTGTGACATTTCCTGTCGCGGGCGCTAGGACTACCCACACAAGTGAGGTATAATTTTTATCGGGAGAATTGGGGGAACGCTGGGTGGAAGGAAATTTGTGGCTCCTCTCAGATTCCAGAACTTTCTGTCACCGAAATGTGAGGAAAATGTGTTTTTTTAGCCAAATTTTGAGGTTTGCAAAGGATTCTGGGTAATAGAACCTGGTCAGAGCCCCACAAGTCACCCCATATTGGATTCCCCTAGGTCTCTAGTTTTAAAAAATGCACAGGTTTGGTAGATTTCCCTAGGTGCCGGCTGAGCTAGAGGCCAAAATCTACAGATAGGCACTTTGCAAAAAACAGCTCTGTTCTCTGTGAAGTGTCCACGTTGTGTTTTGGGGCATATCCGGTTGCGGGCGCTAGACCTACCCACACAAGTGAGGTACCATTTTTATCGGGAGACTTGGGGGAACGCTGAGTGGAAGGAAATTTGTGCCTCCTCTCAGATTCCAGAACTTTCTGTCACAGAAATGAGAGGAACATGTGTTTTTTTAGCCAAATTTTGAGGTTTGCAAAGGATATTGGTTAACAGAACCTGGTCAGAGCCCCACAAGTCACCCCATCTTGGGTTCCCCTAGGTCTCTAGTTTTCAAAAATGCACAGGTTTGGTTGGTTTCCCTAGGTGCCGGCTGAGCTAGAGGCCAAAATCTACAGGTAGGCACTTTGCAAAAAACAGCTCTGTTTTCTGTGAAGTGTCCACGTCGTGTTTTGGGGCATATCCGGTTGCGGGCGCTAGACCTACCCACACAAGTGAGGTCCCATTTTTATCGGGAGACTTGGGGGAACGCTGGGTGGAAGGAAATTTGTGGCTCCCCTCAGATTCCAGAACTTTCTGTCACCGAAATGTGAGGAAAATATGTTTTTTTAGCCAAATTTTGAGGTTTGCAAAGGATTCTGGGTAACAGAACCTGGTCAGAGCCCCACAAGTCACCCCATCTTGGATTCCCCTAGGTCTCTAGTTTTTAAAAATGCACAGGTTGGGTAGGTTTCCCTAGGTGCCGGCTGAGCTAGAGGCCACAATCTACAGGTAGGCACTTTGCAAAAAACAGCTCTGTTTTCTGTCAAAAAATGGGATGTCCCCACTTTCTGTTTTGTGACATTTCCTGTCGCGGGCGCTAGGACTACCCACACAAGTGAGGTATAATTTTTATCGGGAGAATTGGGGGAACGCTGGGTGGAAGGAAATTTGTGGCTCCTCTCAGATTCCAGAACTTTCTGTCACCGAAATGTGAGGAAAATGTGTTTTTTTAGCCAAATGTTGAGGTTTGCAAAGGATTCTGGGTAATAGAACCTGGTCAGAGCCCCACAAGTCACCCCATATTGGATTCCCCTAGGTCTCTAGTTTTAAAAAATGCACAGGGTTGGAAGATTTCCCTAGGTGCCGGCTGAGCTAGAGGCCAAAATCTACAGATAGGCACTTTGCAAAAAACAGCTCTGTTCTCTGTGAAGTGTCCACGTTGTGTTTTGGGGCATATCCGGTTGCGGGCGCTAGACCTACCCACACAAGTGAGGTACCATTTTTATCGGGAGACTTGGGGGAACGCTGAGTGGAAGGAAATTTGTGCCTCCTCTCAGATTCCAGAACTTTCTGTCACAGAAATGAGAGGAACATGTGTTTTTTTAGCCAAATTTTGAGGTTTGCAAAGGATATTGGTTAACAGAACCTGGTCAGAGCCCCACAAGTCACCCCATCTTGGGTTCCCCTAGGTCTCTAGTTTTAAAAAATGCACAGGTTTGGTAGGTTTCCCTAGGTGCCGGCTGAGCTAGAGGCCAAAATCTACAGGTAGGCACTTTGCAAAAAACAGCTCTGTTTTCTGTGAAGTGTCCACGTCGTGTTTTGGGGCATATCCGGTTGCGGGCGCTAGACCTACCCACACAAGTGAGGTCCCATTTTTATCGGGAGACTTGGGGGAACGCTGGGTGGAAGGAAATTTGTGGCTCCTCTCAGATTCCAGAACTTTCTGTCACCGAAATGTGAGGAAAATATGTTTTTTTAGCCAAATTTTTAGGTTTGCAAAGGATTCTGGGTAACAGAACCTGGTCAGAGCCCCACAAGTCACCCCATCTTGGATTCCCCTAGGTCTCTAGTTTTTAAAAATGCACAGGTTTGGTAGGTTTCCCTAGGTGCCGGCTGAGCTAGAGGCCACAATCTACAGGTAGGCACTTTGCAAAAAACAGCTCTGTTTTCTGTCAAAAAATGGGATGTGCCCACTTTCTGTTTTGTGACATTTCCTGTCGCGGGCGCTAGGACTACCCACACAAGTGAGGTAAAATTTTTATCGGGAGAATTGGGGGAACGCTGGGTGGAAGGAAATTTGTGGCTCCTCTCAGATTCCAGAACTTTCTGTCACCGAAATGTGAGGAAAATGTGTTTTATTTAGCCAAATTTTGAGGTTTGCAAAGGATTCTGGGTAATAGAACCTGGTCAGAGCCCCACAAGTCACCCCATCTTGGATTCCCCTAGGTCTCTAGTTTTAAAAAATGCACAGGTTTGGTAGATTTCCCTAGGTGCCGGCTGAGCTAGAGGCCAAAATCTACAGGTAGGCACTTTGCAAAAAAAAGCTCTGTTTTCTGTGATGTGTTCACGTTGTGTTTTGGGGCATATCCTGTCGCGGGCGCTAGGCCTACCCACACAAATGAGGTACCATTTTTATCGGCAGACTTGGGGGAACGCTGAGTGGAAGGAAATTTGTGGGACCTCTCAGATTCCAGAACTTTCTGTCACTGAAATGTTTGGAAAATGTGTATTTTTAGCCAAATTTTGAGGTTTGCAAAGTATTCTGGGTAACAAAACCTGGTCAGAACCCCACAAGTCACCCCATCTTGGATTCCCCTAAGTCTCTAGTTTTCAAAAATGCACAGGTTTGGTAGGTTTCCCTAGGTGCCGGCTGAGCTAGAGGCCAAAATCTACAGGTAGGCACTTTGCAAAAAACACCTCTGTTTTCTTTCAAAAAATGGGATGTGTCCACGTTGTGTTTTGGGACATTTCCTGTTGCGGGCGCTAGGCCTACCCACACAAGCGAGGTATCAATTTTATCGGAGGACTTGGGGGAGCGCTGAGTGGAAGGAAATTTGTGCCTCCTCTCAGATTCCAGAACTTTCTGTCACAGAAATGAGAGGAACATGTGTTTTTTTAGACAAATTTTGAGGTTTGCAAAGGATATTGGTTAACAGAACCTGGTCAGAGCCCCACAAGTCACCCCATCTTGGGTTCCCCTAGGTCTCTAGTTTTAAAAAATGCACAGGTTTGGTAGGTTTCCCTAGGTGCCGGCTGAGCTAGAGGCCAAAATCTACAGGTAGGCACTTTGCAAAAAACAGCTCTGTTTTCTGTGAAGTGTCCACGTTGTGTTTTGGGGCATATCCGGTTGCGGGCGCTAGACCTACCCACACAAGTGAGGTACCATTTTTATCAGGAGACTTGGGGGAACGCTGGGTGGAGGGAAATTTGTGCCTCCTCTCAGATTCCAGAACTTTCTGTCACAGAAATGAGAGGAACATGTGTTTTTTTAGCCAAATTTTGAGGTTTGCAAAGGATATTGGTTAACAGAACCTGGTCAGAGCCCCACAAGTCACCCCATCTTGCATTCCCCTACGTCTCTAGTTTTTAAAAATGCACAGGTTTGGTAGGTTTCCCTAGGTGCCGGCTGAGCTAGAGGCCACAATCTACAGGTAGGCACTTTGCAAAAAACAGCTCTGTTTTCTGTCAAAAAATGGGATGTGCCCACCTTGTGTTTTGGGACATTTCCTGTCGCAGGCGCTAGGACTACCCACACAAGTGAGGTATCATTTTTATCGGGAGAATTGGGGGAACGCTGGGTGGAAGGAAATTTGTGTCTCCTCTCAGATTCCAGAACTTTCTGTCACCGAAATGTGAGGAAAATGTGTTTTTTTAGCCAAATTTTGAGGTTTGCAAAGGATTCTGGGTAACAGAACCTGGTCAGAGCCCCACAAGTCACCCCATCTTGGATTCCCCTAGGTCTCTAGTTTTTAAAAATGCACAGGTTTGGTAGGTTTCCCAAGGTGCCGGCTGAGCTAGAGGCCACAATCTACAGGTAGGCACTTTGCAAAAAACAGCTCTGTTTTCTGTGATGTGTCCACGTTGTGTTTTGGGGCATATCCTGTCGCGGGCGCTAGGCCTACCCACACAAATGAGGTACCATTTTTATCGGGAGACTTGGGGGAACGCTGAGTGGAAGGAAATTTGTGGGAACTCTCAGATTCCAGAACTTTCTGTCACTGAAATGTGAGGAAAATGTGTATTTTTAGCCAAATTTTGAGGTTTGCAAAGGATTCTGGGTAACAAAACCTGGTCAGAACCCCACAAGTCACCCCATCTTGGATTCCCCTAAGTCTCTAGTTTTCAAAAATGCACAGGTTTGGTAGGTTTCCCTAGGTGCCGGCTGAGTTAGAGGCCACAATCTACAAGTAGGCACTTTGCAAAAAACACCTCTGTTTTCTTTCAAAAAATGGGATGTGTCCACGTTGTGTTTTGGGACATTTCCTGTTGCGGGCGCTAGGCCTACCCACACAAGCGAGGTATAATTTTTATCGGGAGACTTGGGGGAACGTTGAGTGGAAGGAAATTTGTGCCTCCTCTCAGATTCCAGAACTTTCTGTCACAGAAATTTGAGGAACATGTGTTTTTTTAGCCAAATTTTGAGGTTTGCAAATTATTCTGGGTAATAGAACCTGGTCAGAGCCCCACAAGACACCCCATCTTGGATTCCCCTAGGTCTCTAGTTTTAAAAAATGCACAGGTTTGGTAGGTTTCCCTAGGTGCCGGCTGAGCTAGAGGCCAAAATCTACAGGTAGGCACTTTGCAAAAAACAGCTCTGTTTTCTGTGATGTGTCCACATTGTGTTTTGGGGCATATCCTGTCGCGGGCGCTAGGCCTACCCACACAAATGAGGTACCATTTTTATCGGAAGACTTGTGGGAACGCTGAGTGGAAGGAAATTTTTGCCTCCTCTCAGATTCCAGAACTTTCTGTCACAGAAATTTGAGGAATATGTGTTTTTTTAGCCAAATTTTGAGGTTTGCAAAGGATTCTGGGTAATAGAACCTGGTCAGAGCCCCACAAGTCACCCCATCTTGGATTCCCCTAGGTCTGTAGTTTTAAAAAATGCACAGGTTTGGTAGGTTTAGCTAGGTTCCGGCTGAGCTAGAGGCCAAAATCTACAGGTAGGCACTTTGCAAAAAACAGCTCTGTTTTCTGTGATGTGTCCACGTTGTGTTTTGGGGCACATCCTGTCGCGGGCGCTAGGCCTACCCACACAAATGAGGTACCATTTTTATCGGGAGACTTGGGGGAACGCTGAGTGGAAGGAAATTTGTGGGATCTCTCAGATTCCAGAACTTTCTGTCACCGAAATGTGAGGAAAATGTGTTTTTTTAGCCAAATTTTGAGGTTTGCAAAGGATTCTGGGTAACAAAACCTGGTCAGAACCCCACAAGTCACCCCATCTTGGATTCCCCTAAGTCTCTAGTTTTAAAAAATGCTCAGGTTTGGTAGGTTTCCCTAGATGCCGGATGAGCTAGAGGCCAAAATCTACAGCTAGGCACTTTGCAAAAAACACCTCTGTTTTATTTAAAAAAAATGGGATGTGTCCACGTTGTGTTTTGGGGCATTTCCTGTCGCGGGCGCTAGGCCTACCCACACAAGTGAGGTTTCATTTTTATCGGGAGACTTGGGGGAACGCTGAGTGGAAGGAAATTTGTGCCTCCTCTCAGATTCCAGAACTTTCTGTCACAGAAATGAGAGGAACATGTGTTTTTTTAGCCAAATTTTGAGGTTTGCAAAGGATATTGGTTAACAGAACCTGGTCAGAGCCCCGCAAGTCACCCCATCGTGGGTTCCCCTAGGTCTCTAGTTTTCAAAAATGCACACGTTTGGTAGGTTTCCCTAGGTGCCGGCTGAGCTAGAGGCGAAAATCTACAGGTAGGCACTTTGCAAAAAACAGCTCTGTTTTCTGTGAAGTGTCCACGTTGTGTTTTGGGGCATATCCAGTTGCGGGCGCTAGACCTACCCACACAAGTGAGGTACCATTTTTATCGGGAGACTTGGGGGAACGCTGGGTGGAAGGAAATTTGTGGCTCCCCTCAGATTCCAGAACTTTCTGTCACCGAAATGTGAGGAAAATATGTTTTTTTAGCCAAATTTTGAGGTTTGCAAAGGATTCTGGGTAACAGAACCTGGTCAGAGCCCCACAAGTCACCCCATCTTGGATTCCCCTAGGTCTCTAGTTTTTAAAAATGCACAGGTTTGGTAGGTTTCCCTAGGTGCCGGCTGAGCTAGAGGCCACAAACTACAGGTAGGCACTTTGCCAAAAACAGCTCTGTTTTCTGTCAAAAAATGGGATGTGCCCACTTTGTGTTTTGGGACATTTCATGTCGCGGGCGCTAGGACTACCCACACAAGTGAGGTACCATATTTATCGGGAGACTTGGGGGAACGCTGGGTGGAAGGAAATTTGTGGCTCCCCTCAGATCCCAGAACTTTCTGTCACCGAAATGTGAGGAACATGTGTTTTTTTAGCCAAATTTTGAGGTTTGCAAAGGATTCTGGGTAATAGAACCTGGTCAGAGCCCCACAAGTCACCCCATCTTGGATTCCCCTAGGTCTCTAGTTTTAAAAAATGCACAGGTTTGGTAGGTTTCCCTAGGTGCCGGCTGAGCTAGAGGCCAAAATCTACAGGTAGGCACTTTGCAAAAAACAGCTCTGTTTTCTGTTATGTGTCCACGTTGTGTTTTGGGGCATATCCTGTCGCGGGCGCTAGGCCTACCCACACAAATGAGGTACCATTTTTATCGGGAGACTTGGGGGAACGCTGAGTGGAAGGAAATTTGTGGGATCTCTCAGATTCCAGAACTTTCTGTCACCGAAATGTGAGGAAAATGTGTTTTTTTAGCCAAATTTTGAGGTTTGCAAAGGATTCTGGGTAACAAAACCTGGTCAGAACCCCACAAGTCACCCCATCTTGGATTCCCCTAAGTCTCTAGTTTTAAAAAATGCTCAGGTTTGGTAGGTTTCCCTAGGTGCCGGCTGAGCTAGAGGCCAAAATCTACAGGTAGGCACTTTGCAAAAAACACCTCTGTTTTATTTCAAAAAATGGGATGTGTCCACGTTGTGTTTTGGGGCATTTCCTGTCGCGGGCGCTAGGCCTACCCACACAAGTGAGGTATCATTTTTATCGGGAGACTTGGGGGAACGCTGAGTGGAAGGAAATTTGTGCCTCCTCTCAGATTCCAGAACTTTCTGTCACAGAAATGAGAGGAACATGTGTTTTTTTAGCCAAATTTTGAGGTTTGCAAAGGATATTGGTTAACAGAACCTGGTCAGAGCCCCACAAGTCACCCCATCTTGGGTTCCCCTAGGTCTCTAGTTTTAAAAAATGCACAGGTTTGGTAGGTTTCCCTAGGTGCCGGCTGAGCTAGAGGCCAAAATCTACAGGTAGGCACTTTGCAAAAAACAGCTCTGTTTTCTGTGAAGTGTCCACGTTGTGTTTTGGGGCATATCCGGTTGCGGGCGCTAGACCTACCCACACAAGTGAGGTACCATATTTATCGGGAGACTTGGGGGAACGCTGGGTGGAAGGAAATTTGTGGCTCCTCTCAGATTCCAGAACTTTCTGTCACCGAAATGTGAGGAGAATATGTTTTTTTAGCCAAATTTTGAGGTTTGCAAAGGATTCTGGGTAACAGAACCTGGTCAGAGCCCCACAAGTCACCCCATCTTGGATCCCCCTAGGTCTCTAGTTTTAAAAAATGCACAGGTTTAGTAGGTTTCCCTAGGTGCCGGCTGAGCTAGAGGCCACAACCTACAGGTAGGCACTTTGCCAAAAACAGCTCTGTTTTCTGTCAAAAAATGGGATGTGCCCACTTTGTGTTTTGGGACATTTCATGTCGCGGGCGCTAGGACTACCCACACAAGTGAGGTACCATCTTTATCGGGAGACTTGGGGGAACGCTGGGTGGAAGGAAATTTGTGGCTCCCCTCAGATTCCAGAACTTTCTGTCACCGAAATGTGAGGAAAATATGTTTTTTTAGCCAAATTTTGAGGTTTGCAAAGGATTCTGGGTAACAGAACCTGGCCAGAACCCCACAAGTCACCCCATCTTGGATTCCCCTAGGTCTCTAGTTTTAAAAAATGCACAGGTTTAGTAGGTTTCCCTAGGTGCCGGCTGAGCTAGAGGCCACAATCTACAGGTAGGCACTTTGCAAAAAACAGCTCTGTTTTCTGTCAAAAAATGGGATGTGCCCACTTTGTGTTTTGGGACATTTCCTGTCGCGGGCGCTAGGACTACCCACAGATGTGAGGTATCATTTTTATCGGGAGAATTGGAGGAACGCTGGGTGGAAGGAAATTTGTGCCTCCTCTCAGATTCCAGAACTTTCTGTCACCGAAATGTGAGGAAAATGTGTTTTATTAGCCAAATTTTGAGGTTTGCAAAGGATTCTGGGTAACAGAACCTGGTCAGAGCCCCACAAGTCACCTCATCTTGGATTCCCCTAGGTCTCTAGTTTTAAAAAATGCACAGGTTGGTAGGTTTCCCTAGGTGCCGGCTGAGCTAGAGGCCAAAATCTACAGGTAGGCACTTTGCAAAAAACAGCTCTGTTTTCTGTGATGTGTCCACGTTGTGTTTTGGGGCATATCCTGTCACGGGCGCTAGGCCTACCCACACAAATGAGATACCATTTTTATCGGTAGACTTGGGGGAACGCTGAGTGGAAGGAAATTTGTGGGACCTCTCAGATTCCAGAACTTTCTGTCACTGAAATGTGAGGAAAATGTGTATTTTTAGCCACATTTTGAGGTTTGCAAAGGATTCTGGGTAACAAAATCTGGTCAGAACCCCACAAGTCACCCCATCTTGGATTCCCCTAAGTCTCTAGTTTTCAAAAATGCACAGGTTTGGTAGGTTTCCCAAGGTGCCGGCTGAGCTAGAGGCCAAAGTCTACAGGTAGGCACTTTGCAAAAAAGACCTCTGTTTTCTATCAAAAAAAGGGATGTGTCCACGTTGTGTTTTGGGACATTTCCTGTTGCGGGCGCTAGGCCTACCCACACAAGTGAGGTATCATTTTGATTGGGAGACTTGGGGGAACACTGAGCGGAAGGAAATTTGTGCCTCCTCTCAGATTCCAGAACTTTCTGTCACAGAAATTTGAGGAACATGTGTTTTTTTAGCCAAATTTTGAGGTTTGCAAAGGATTCTGGGTAATAGAACCTGGTCAGAGCCCCACAAGTCACCCCATCTTGGATTCCCCTAGGTCTCTAGTTTTAAAAAATGCACAGGTTTGGTAGGTTTCCCAAGGTGCCGGCTGAGCTAGAGGCCAAAATCTACAGGTAGGCACTTTGCAAAAAACAGCTTTGTTTTCTGTTATGTGTCCACGTTGTGTTTTGGGGCATATCCTGTCACGGGCGCTAGGCCTACCCACACAAATGAGGTACCATTTTTATCGGGAGACTTGGGGGAACGCTGAGTGGAAGGAAATTTGTGGGATCTCTCAGATTCCAGAACTTTCTGTCACCGAAATGTGAGGAAAATGTGTTTTTTTAGCCAAATTTTGAGGTTTGCAAAGGATTCTGGGTAACAAAACCTGGTCAGAACCCCACCCGTCACCCCATCTTGGATTCCCCTAAGTCTCTAGTTTTAAAAAATGCTCAGGTTTGGTAGGTTTCCCTAGGTGCCGGCTGAGTTAAAGGCCAAAATCTACAGGTAGGCACTTTGCAAAAAACACCTCTGTTTTATTTCAAAAAATGGGATGTGTCCACGTTGTGTTTTGGGGCATTTCCTGTCGCGGGCGCTAGGCCTACCCACACAAGTGAGGTATCATTTTTATCGGGAGACTTGGGGGAACGCTGAGTGGAAGGAAATTTGTGCCTCCTCTCAGATTCCAGAACTTTCTGTCACAGAAATGAGAGGAACATGTGTTTTTTTTGGCCAAATTTTGAGGTTTGCAAAGGATATTGGTTAACAGAACCTGGTCAGAGCCCCACAAGTCACCCCATCTTGGGTTCCCCTAGGTCTCTAGTTTTCAAAAATGCACAGGTTTGGTAGGTTTCCCTAGGTGCCGGCGGAGCTAGAGGCCAAAATCTACAGGTAGGCACTTTGCAAAAAACAGCTCTGTTTTCTGTGAAGTGTCCACGTTGTGTTTTGGGGCATATCCGGTTGCGGGCGCTAGACCTACCCACACAAGTGAGGTACCATATTTATCGGGAGACTTGGGGGAACGCTGGGTGGAAGGAAATTTGTGGCTCCTCTCAGATTCCAGAACTTTCTGTCACCGAAATGTGAGGAAAATATGTTTTTTTAGCCAAATTTTGAGGTTTGCAAAGGATTCTGGGTAACAGAACCTGGTCAGAGCCCCACATGTCACCCCATCTTGGATTCCCCTAGGTCTCTAGTTTTTAAAAATGCACAGGTTTAGTAGGTTTCCCTAGGTGCCGGCTGAGCTAGAGGCCACAATCTACAGGTAGGCACTTTGCCAAAAACAGCTCTGTTTTCTGTCAAAAAATGGGATGTGCCCACTTTGTGTTTTGGGACATTTCATGTCGCGGGCGCTAGGACTACCCACACAAGTGAGGTACCATATTTATCGGGAGACTTCGGGAAACGCTGGGTGGAAGGAAATTTGTGGCTCCCCTCAGATCCCAGAACTTTCTGTCACCGAAATGTGAGGAACATGTGTTTTTTTAGCCAAATTTTGAGGTTTGGAAAGGATTCTGGGTAATAGAACCTGGTCAGAGCCCCACAAGTCACCCCATCTTGGATTCCCCTAGGTCTCTAGTTTTAAAAAATGCACAGGTTTGGTAGGTTTCCCTAGGTGCCGGCTGAGCTAGAGGCCAAAATCTACAGGTAGGCACTTTGCAAAAAACAGCTCTGTTTTCTGTTATGTGTCCACGTTGTGTTTTGGGGCATATCCTGTCGCGGGCGCTAGGCCTACCCACACAAATTAGGTACCATTTTTATCGGGAGACTTGGGGGAACGCTGAGTGGAAGGAAATTTGTGAGATCTCTCAGATTCCAGAACTTTCTGTCACCGAAATGTGAGGAAAATGTGTTTTTTTAGCCAAATTTTGAGGTTTGCAAAGGATTCTGGGTAACAAAACCTGGTCAGAACCCCACAAGTCACCCCATCTTGGATTCCCCTAAGTCCCTAGTTTTAAAAAATGCTCAGGTTTGGTAGGTTTCCCTAGGTGCCGGCTGAGCTAGAGGCCAAAATCTACAGGTAGGCACTTTGCAAAAAACACCTCTGTTTTATTTAAAAAAATGGGATGTGTCCACGTTGTGTTTTGGGGATTTCCTGTCGCGGGCGCTAGGCCTACCCACACAAGTGAGGTATCATTTTTATCGGGAGACTTGGGGGAATGCTGAGTGGAAGGAAATTTGTGCCTCCTCTGAGATTCCAGAACTTTCTGTCACAGAAATGAGAGGAACATGTGTTTTTTTAGCCAAATTTTGAGGTTTGCAAAGGATATTGGTTAACAGAACCTGGTCAGAGCCCCACAAGTCACCCCATCTTGGGTTCCCCTAGGTCTCTAGTTTTAAAAAATGCACAGGTTTGGTAGGTTTCCCTAGGTGCCGGCTGAGCTAGAGGCCAAAATCTACAGGTAGGCACTTTGCAAAAAACAGCTCTGTTTTCTGTGAAGTGTCCACGTTGTGTTTTGGGGCATATCCGGTTGCGGGCGCTAGACCTACCCACACAAGTGAGGTACCATATTTATTGGGAGACTTGGGGGAACGCTGGGTGGAAGGAAATTTGTGGCTCCTCTCAGATTCCAGAACTTTCTGTCACCGAAATGTGAGGAAAATATGTTTTTTTAGCCAAATTTTGAGGTTTGCAAAGGATTCTGGGTAACAGAACCTGGTCAGAGCCCCACAAGTCACCCCATCTTGGATTCCCCTAGGTCTCTAGTTTTAAAAAATGCACAGGTTTAGTAGGTTTCCCTAGGTGCCGGCTGAGCTAGAGGCCACAATCTACAGGTAGGCACTTTGCCAAAAACAGCTCTGTTTTCTGTCAAAAAATGGGATGTGCCCACTTTGTGTTTTGGGACATTTCATGTCGCGGGCGCTAGGACTACCCACACAAGTGAGGTACCATCTTTATTGGGAGACTTGGGGGAACGCTGGGTGGAAGGAAATTTGTGGCTCCCCTCAGATTCCAGAACTTTCTGTCACCGAAATGTGAGGAAAATATGTTTTTTTAGCCAAATTTTGAGGTTTGCAAAGGATTCTGGGTAACAGAGCCTGGTCAGAGCCCCACAAGTCACCTCATCTTGGATTCCCCTAGGTCTCTAGTTTTAAAAAATGCACAGGTTGGTAGGTTTCCCTAGGTGCCGGCTGAGCTAGAGGCCAAAATCTACAGGTAGGCACTTTGCAAAAAACAGCTCTGTTTTCTGTGATGTGTCCACGTTGTGTTTTGGGGCATATCCTGTCACGGGCGCTAGGCCTACCCACACAAATGAGGTACCATTTTTATCGGGAGACTTGGGGGAACGCTGAGTGGAAGGAAATTTGTGGGACCTCTCAGATTCCAGAACTTTCTGTCACTGAAATGTGAGGAAAATGTGTATTTTTAGCCAAATTTTGAGGTTTGCAAAGGATTCTGGGTAACAGAACCTGGTCAGAACCCCACAAGTCACCCCATCTTGGATTCCCCTAGGTCTCTAGTTTTAAAAAATGCACAGGTTTAGTAGGTTTCCCTAGGTGCCGGCTGAGCTAGAGGCCACAATCTACAGGTAGGCACTTTGCAAAAAACAGCTCTGTTTTCTGTCAAAAAATGGGATGTGCCCACTTTGTGTTTTGGGACATTTCCTGTCGCGGGCGCTAGGACTACCCACACATGTGAGGTATCATTTTTATCGGGAGAATTGGAGGAACGCTGGGTGGAAGGAAATTTGTGCCTCCTCTCAGATTCCAGAACTTTCTGTCACCGAAATGTGAGGAAAATGTGTTTTTTTAGCCAAATTTTGAGGTTTGCAAAGGATTCTGGGTAACAGAACCTGGTCAGAGCCCCACAAGTCACCTCATCTTGGATTCCCCTAGGTCTCTAGTTTTAAAAAATGCACAGGTTGGTAGGTTTCCCTAGGTGCCGGCTGAGCTAGAGGCCAAAATCTACAGGTAGGCACTTTGCAAAAAACAGCTCTGTTTTCTGTGATGTGTCCACGTTGTGTTTTGGGGCATATCCTGTCGCGGGCGCTAGGCCTACCCACACAAATGAGGTACCATTTTTATCGGGAGACTTGGGGGAACGCTGAGTGGAAGGAAATTTGTGGGACCTCTCAGATTCCAGAACTTTCTGTCACTGAAATGTGAGGAAAATGTGTATTTTTAGCCAAATTTTGAGGTTTGCAAAGGATTCTGGGTAACAAAATCTGGTCAGAACCCCACAAGTCACCCCATCTTGGATTCCCCTAAGTCTCTAGTTTTCAAAAATGCACAGGTTTGGTAGGTTTCCCTAGGTGCCGGCTGAGCTAGAGGCCAAAATCTACAGGTAGGCACTTTGCAAAAAACACCTCTGTTTTCTATCAAAAAATGGGATGTGTCCACGTTGTGTTTTGGGACATTTCCTGTTGCGGGCGCTAGGCCTACCCACACAAGTGAGGTATCATTTTTATTGGGAGACTTGGGGGAACACTGAGCGGAAGGAAATTTGTGCCTCCTCTCAGATTCCAGAACTTTCTGTCACAGAAATTTGAGGAACATGTGTTTTTTTAGCCAAATTTTGAGGTTTGCAAAGGATTCTGGGTAATAGAACCTGGTCAGAGCCCCACAAGTCACCCCATCTTGGATTCCCCTAGGTCTCTAGTTTTAAAAAATGAACAGGTTTGGTAGGTTTCCCAAGGTGCCGGCTGAGCTAGAGGCCAAAATCTACAGGTAGGCACTTTGCAAAAAACAGCTTTGTTTTCTGTTATGTGTCCACGTTGTGTTTTGGGGCATATCCTGTCGCGGGCGCTAGGCCTACCCACACAAATGAGGTACCATTTTTATCGGGAGACTTGGGGGAACGCTGAGTGGAAGGAAATTTGTGGGATCTCTCAGATTCCAGAACTTTCTGTCACCGAAATGTGAGGAAAATGTGTTTTTTTAGCCAAATTTTGAGGTTTGCAAAGGATTCTGGGTAACAAAACCTGGTCAGAACCCCACAAGTCACCCCATCTTGGATTCCCCTAAGTCTCTAGTTTAAAAAAATGCTCAGGTTTGGTAGGTTTCCCTAGGTGCCGGCTGAGCTAAAGGCCAAAATCTACAGGTAGGCACTTTGCAAAAAACACCTCTGTTTTATTTCAAAAAATGGGATGTGTCCACGTTGTGTTTTGGGGCATTTCCTGTCGCGGGCGCTAGGCCTACCCACACAAGTGAGGTATCATTTTTATCGGGAGACTTGGGGGAACGCTGAGTGGAAGGAAATTTGTGCCTCCTCTCAGATTCCAGAACTTTCTGTCACAGAAATGAGAGGAACATGTGTTTTTTTAGCCAAATTTTGAGGTTTGCAAAGGATATTGGTTAACAGAACCTGGCCAGAGCCCCACAAGTCACCCCATCTTGGGTTCCCCTAGGTCTCTAGTTTTCAAAAATGCACAGGTTTGGTAGGTTTCCCTAGGAGCCGGCTGAGCTAGAGGCCAAAATCTACAGGTACGCACTTTGCAAAAAACAGCTCTGTTTTCTGTGAAGTGTCCACGTTGTGTTTTGGGGCATATCCGGTTGCGGGCGCTATACCTACCCACACAAGTGAGGTACCATATTTATCGGGAGACTTGGGGGAACGCTGGGTGGAAGGAAATTTGTGGCTCCTCTCAGATTCCAGAACTTTCTGTCACCGAAATGTGAGGAAAATATGTTTTTTTAGCCAAATTTTGAGGTTTGCAAAGGATTCTGGGTAACAGAACCTGGTCAGAGCCCCACAAGTCACCCCATCTTGGATTCCCCTAGGTCTCTAGTTTTTAAAAATGCACAGGTTTAGTAGGTTTCCCTAGGTGCCGGCTGAGCTAGAGGCCACAATCTACAGGTAGGCACTTTGCCAAAAACAGCTCTGTTTTCTGTCAAAAAATGGGATGTGCCCACTTTGTGTTTTGGGACATTTCATGTCGCGGGCGCTAGGACTACCCACACAAGTGAGGTACCATATTTATCGGGAGACTTCGGGGAACGCTGGGTGGAAGGAAATTTGTGGCTCCCCTCAGATCCCAGAACTTTCTGTCACCGAAATGTGAGGAACATGTGTTTTTTTAGCCAAATTTTGAGGTTTGGAAAGGATTCTGGGTAATAGAACCTGGTCAGAGCCCCACAAGTCACCCCATCTTGGATTCCCCTAGGTCTCTAGTTTTAAAAAATGCACAGGTTTGGTAGGTTTCCCTAGGTGCCGGCTGAGCTAGAGGCCAAAACCTACAGGTAGGCACTTTGCAAAAAACAGCTCTGTTTTCTGTTATGTGTCCACGTTGTGTTTTGGGGCATATCCTGTCGCGGGCGCTAGGCCTACCCACACAAATGAGGTACCATTTTTATCGGGAGACTTGGGGGAACGCTGAGTGGAAGGAAATTTGTGGGATCTCTCAGATTCCAGAACTTTCTGTCACCGAAATGTGAGGAAAATGTGTTTTTTTAGCCAAATGTTGAGGTTTGCAAAGGATTCTGGGTAACAAAACCTGGTTAGAACCCCACAAGTCACCCCATCTTGGATTCCCCTAAGTCCCTAGTTTTAAAAAATGCTCAGGTTTGGTAGGTTTCCCTAGGTGCCGGCTGAGCTAGAGGCCAAAATCTACAGGTAGGCACTTTGCAAAAAACACCTCTGTTTTATTTAAAAAAATGGGATGTGTCCACGTTGTGTTTTGGGGCATTTCCTGTCGCGGGCGCTAGGCCTACCCACACAAGTGAGGTATCATTTTTATCGGGAGACTTGGGGGAACGCTGAGTGGAAGGAAATTTGTGCCTCCTCTCAGATTCCAGAACTTTCTGTCACAGTAATTTGAGGAACATGTGTTTTTTTAGCCAAATTTTGAGGTTTGCAAAGGATTCTGGGTAATAGAACCTGGTCAGAGCCCCACAAGTCACCCCATCTTGGATTCCCCTAGGTCTCTAGTTTTAAAAAATGAACAGGTTTGGTAGGTTTCCCAAGGTGCCGGCTGAGCTAGAGGCCAAAATCTACAGGTAGGCACTTTGCAAAAAACAGCTTTGTTTTCTGTTATGTGTCTACGTTGTGTTTTGGGGCATATCCTGTCGCGGGCGCTAGGCCTACCCACACAAATGAGGTACCATTTTTATCGGGAGACTTGGGGGAACGCTGAGTGGAAGGAAATTTGTGGGATTTCTCAGATTCCAGAACTTTCTGTCACCGAAATGTGAGGAAAATTTGTTTTTTTAGCCAAATTTTGAGGTTTGCAAAGGATTCTGGGTAACAAAACCTGGTCAGAACCCCACAAGTCACCCCATCTTGGATTCCCCTAAGTCTCTAGTTTAAAAAAATGCTCAGGTTTGGTAGGTTTCCCTAGGTGCCGGCTGAGCTAAAGGCCAAAATCTACAGGTAGGCACTTTGCAAAAAACACCTCTGTTTTATTTCAAAAAATGGGATGTGTCCACGTTGTGTTTTGGGGCATTTCCTGTCACGGGCGCTAGGCCTACCCACACAAGTGAGGTATCATTTTTATCGGGAGACTTGGGGGAACGCTGAGTGGAAGGAAATTTGTGCCTCCTCTCAGATTCCAGAACTTTCTGTCACAGAAATGAGAGGAACATGTGTTTTTTTAGCCAAATTTTGAGGTTTGCAAAGGATATTGGTTAACAGAACCTGGCCAGAGCCCCACAAGTCACCCCATCTTGGGTTCCCCTAGATCTCTAGTTTTCAAAAATGCACAGGTTTGGTAGGTTTCCCTAGGAGCCGGCTGAGCTAGAGGCCAAAATCTACAGGTAGGCACTTTGCAAAAAACAGCTCTGTTTTCTGTGAAGTGTCCACGTTGTGTTTTGGGGCATATCCGGTTGCGGGCGCTAGACCTACCCACACAAGTGAGGTACCATATTTATCGGGAGACTTGGGGGAACGCTGGGTGGAAGGAAATTTGTGGCTCCTCTCAGATTCCAGAACTTTCTGTCACCGAAATGTGAGGAAAATATGTTTTTTTAGCCAAATTTTGAGGTTTGCAAAGGATTCTGGGTAACAGAACCTGGCCAGAGCCCCACAAGTCACCCCATCTTGGATTCCCCTAGGTCTCTAGTTTTTAAAAATGCACAGGTTTAGTAGGTTTCCCTAGGTGCCGGCTGAGCTAGAGGCCACAATCTACAGGTAGGCACTTTGCCAAAAACAGCTCTGTTTTCTGTCAAAAAATGGGATGTGCCCACTTTGTGTTTTGGGACATTTCATGTCGCGGGCGCTAGGACTACCCACACAAGTGAGGTACCATATTTATCGGGAGACTTCGGGGAACGCTGGGTGGAAGGAAATTTGTGGCTCCCCTCAGATCCCAGAACTTTCTGTCACCGAAATGTGAGGAACATGTGTTTTTTTAGCCAAATTTTAAGGTTTGGAAAGGATTCTGGGTAATAGAACCTGGTCAGAGCCCCACAAGTCACCCCATCTTGGATTCCCCTAGGTCTCTAGTTTTAAAAAATGCACAGGTTTGGTAGGTTTCCCTAGGTGCCGGCTGAGCTAGAGGCCAAAACCTACAGGTAGGCACTTTGCAAAAAACAGCTCTGTTTTCTGTTATGTGTCCACGTTGTGTTTTGGGGCATATCCTGTCGCGGGCGCTAGGCCTACCCACACAAATGAGGTACCATTTTTATCGGGAGACTTGGGGGAACGCTGAGTGGAAGGAAATTTGTGGGATCTCTCAGATTCCAGAACTTTCTGTCACCGAAATGTGAGGAAAATGTGTTTTTTTAGCCAAATTTTGAGGTTTGCAAAGGATTCTGGGTAACAAAACCTGGTCAGAACCCCACAAGTCACCCCATCTTGGATTCCCCTAAGTCTCTAGTTTTAAAAAATGCTCAGGTTTGGTAGGTTTCCCTAGGTGCCGGCTGAGCTAGAGGCCAAAATCTACAGGTAGGCACTTTGCAAAAAACACCTCTGTTTTCTATCAAAAAATGGGATGTGTCCACGTTGTGTTTTGGGACATTTCCTGTTGCGGGCGCTAGGCCTACCCACACAAGTGAGGTATCATTTTTATTG
The DNA here is from genome assembly GCF_031143425.1 of Pleurodeles waltl. Classification (NCBI taxonomy): domain Eukaryota; kingdom Metazoa; phylum Chordata; class Amphibia; order Caudata; family Salamandridae; genus Pleurodeles; species Pleurodeles waltl. The sequence continues at coordinate 1,221,796,689 of NC_090444.1, forward strand.
GGAGACTTGGGGGAACACTGAGCGGAAGGAAATTTGTGCCTCCTCTCAGATTCCAGAACTTTCTGTCACAGAAATTTGAGGAACATGTGTTTTTTTAGCCAAATTTTGAGGTTTGCAAAGGATTCTGGGTAATAGAACCTGGTCAGAGCCCCACAAGTCACCCCATCTTGGATTCCCCTAGGTCTCTAGTTTTAAAAAATGAACAGGTTTGGTAGGTTTCCCAAGGTGCCGGCTGAGCTAGAGGCCAAAATCTACAGGTAGGCACTTTGCAAAAAACAGCTTTGTTTTCTGTTATGTGTCCACGTTGTGTTTTGGGGCATATCCTGTCGCGGGCGCTAGGCCTACCCACACAAATGAGGTACCATTTTTATCGGGAGACTTGGGGGAACGCTGGGTGGAAGGAAATTTTTGGCTCCTCTCAGATTCCAGAACTTTCTGTCAACGAAATGTGAGGAAAATGTGTTTTTTTAGCCAAATTTTGAGGTTTGCAAAGGATTCTGGGTAACAGAACCTGGTCAGAGCCCCACAAGTCACCCCATCTTGGATTCCCCTAGGTCTCTAGTTTTTAAAAATGCACAGGTTTAGTAGGTTTCCCTAGGTGCCGGCTGAGCTAGAGGCCACAATCTACAGGTAGGCACTTTGCCAAAAACAGCTCTGTTTTCTGTCAAAAAATGGGATGTGCCCACTTTATGTTTTGGGACATTTCATGTCGCGGGCGCTAGGACTACCCACACAAGTGAGGTACCATATTTATCCGGAGACTTCGGGGAACGCTGGGTGGAAGGAAATTTGTGGCTCCCCTCAGATCCCAGAACTTTCTGTCACCGAAATGTGAGGAACATGTGTTTTTTTAGCCAAATTTTGAGGTTTGCAAAGGATTCTGGGTAATAGAACCTGGTCAAAGCCCCACAAGTCACCCCATCTTGGATTCCCCTAGGTCTCTAGTTTTAAAAAATGCACAGGTTTGGTAGGTTTCCCTAGGTGCCGGCTGAGCTAGAGGCCAAAACCTACAGGTAGGCACTTTGCAAAAAACAGCTCTGTTTTCTGTTATGTGTCCACGTTGTGTTTTGGGGCATATCCTGTCGCGGGCGCTAGGCCTACCCACACAAATGAGGTACCATTTTTATCGGGAGACTTGGGGGAACGCTGAGTGGAAGGAAATTTGTGGGATCTCTCAGATTCCAGAACTTTCTGTCACCGAAATGTGAGGAAAAGGTGTTTTTTTATCCAAATTTTGAGGTTTGCAAAGGATTCTGGGTAACAAAACCTGGTCAGAACCCCACAAGTCACCCCATCTTGGATTCCCCTAAGTCTCTAGTTTTAAAAAATGCTCAGGTTTGGTAGGTTTCCCTAGGTGCCGGCTGAGCTAGAGGCCAAAATCTACAGGTAGGCACTTTGCAAAAAACACCTCTGTTTTATTTCAAAAAATGGGATGTGTCCACGTTGTGTTTTGGGGCATTTCCTGTCGCGGGCGCTAGGCCTACCCACACAAGTGAGGTATCATTTTTATCGGGAGACTTGGGGGAACGCTGAGTGGAAGGAAATTTGTGCCTCCTCTCAGATTCCAGAACTTTCTGTCACAGAAACGAGAGGAACATGTGTTTTTTTAGCCAAATTTTGAGGTTTGCAAAGGATATTGGTTAACAGAACCTGGCCAGAGCCCCACAAGTCACCCCATCTTGGGTTCCCCTAGGTCTCTAGTTTTAAAAAATGCACAGGTTTGGTAGGTTTCCCTAGGTGCCGGCTGAGCTAGAGGCCCAAATCTACAGGTAGGCACTTTGCAAAAAACAGCTCTGTTTTCTGTGAAGTGTCCACGTTGTGTTTTGGGGCATATCCGGTTGCGGGCGCTAGACCTACCCACACAAGTGTGGTACCAAATTTATCGGGAGACTTGGGGGAACGCTGGGTGGAAGGAAATTTGTGGCTCCTCTCAGATTCCAGAACTTTCTGTCACCGAAATGTGAGGAAAATATGTTTTTTTAGCCAAATTTTGAGGTTTGCAAAGGATTCTGGGTAACAGAACCTTGTCAGAGCCCCACAAGTCACCCCATCTTGGATTCCCCTAGGTCTCTAGTTTTTAAAAATGCACAGGTTTAGTAGGTTTCCCTAGGTGCCGGCTGAGCTAGAGGCCACAATCTACAGGTAGGCACTTTGCCAAAAACAGCTCTGTTTTCTGTCAAAAAATGGGATGTGCCCACTTTATGTTTTGGGACATTTCATGTCGCGGGCGCTAGGACTACCCACACAAGTGAGGTACCATATTTATCCGGAGACTTCGGGGAACGCTGGGTGGAAGGAAATTTGTGGCTCCCCTCAGATCCCAGAACTTTCTGTCACCGAAATGTGAGGAACATGTGTTTTTTTAGCCAAATTTTGAGGTTTGCAAAGGATTCTGGGTAATAGAACCTGGTCAAAGCCCCACAAGTCACCCCATCTTGGATTCCCCTAGGTCTCTAGTTTTAAAAAATGCACAGGTTTGGTAGGTTTCCCTAGGTGCCGGCTGAGCTAGAGGCCAAAATCTACAGGTAGGCACTTTGCAAAAAACAGCTCTGTTTTCTGTTATGTGTCCACGTTGTGTTTTGGGGCATATCCTGTCGCGGGCGCTAGGCCTACCCACACAAATGAGGTACCATTTTTATCGGGAGACTTGGGGGAACGCTGAGTGGAAGGAAATTTGTGGGATCTCTCAGATTCCAGAACTTTCTGTCACCGAAATGTGAGGAAAAGGTGTTTTTTTATCCAAATTTTGAGGTTTGCAAAGGATTCTGGGTAACAAAACCTGGTCAGAACCCCACAAGTCACCCCATCTTGGATTCCCCTAAGTCTCTAGTTTTAAAAAATGCTCAGGTTTGGTAGGTTTCCCTAGGTGCCGGCTGAGCTAGAGGCCAAAATCTACAGGTAGGCACTTTGCAAAAAACACCTCTGTTTTATTTCAAAAAATGGGATGTGTCCACGTTGTGTTTTGGGGCATTTCCTGTCGCGGGCGCTAGGCCTACCCACACAAGTGAGGTATCATTTTTATCGGGAGACTTGGGGGAACGCTGGGTGGAAGGAAATTTGTGCCTCCTCTCAGATTCCAGAACTTTCTGTCACAGAAACGAGAGGAACATGTGTTTTTTTAGCCAAATTTTGAGGTTTGCAAAGGATATTGGTTAACAGAACCTGGCCAGAGCCCCACAAGTCACCCCATCTTGGGTTCCCCTAGGTCTCTAGTTTTAAAAAATGCACAGGTTTGGTAGGTTTCCCTAGGTGCCGGCTGAGCTAGAGGCCCAAATCTACAGGTAGGCACTTTGCAAAAAACAGCTCTGTTTTCTGTGAAGTGTCCACGTTGTGTTTTGGGGCATATCCGGTTGCGGGCGCTAGACCTACCCACACAAGTGAGGTACCAAATTTATCGGGAGACTTGGGGGAACGCTGGGTGGAAGGAAATTTGTGGCTCCTCTCAGATTCCAGAACTTTCTGTCACCGAAATGTGAGGAAAATATGTTTTTTTAGCCAAATTTTGAGGTTTGCAAAGGATTCTGGGTAACAGAACCTGGTCAGAGCCCCACAAGTCACCCCATCTTGGATTCCCCTAGGTCTCTAGTTTTTAAAAATGCACAGGTTTAGTAGGTTTCCCTAGGTGCCGGCTGAGCTAGAGGCCACAATCTACAGGTAGGCACTTTGCCAAAAACAGCTCTGTTTTCTGTCAAAAAATGGGATGTGCCCACTTTATGTTTTGGGACATTTCCTGTCGCGGGCGCTAGGCCTACCCACACAAGTGAGGTATCATTTTTATCGGGAGACTTGGGGGAATGCTGAGTGGAAGGAAATTTGTGCCTCCTCTGAGATTCCAGAACTTTCTGTCACAGAAATGAGAGGAACATGTGTTTTTTTAGCCAAATTTTGAGGTTTGCAAAGGATATTGGTTAACAGAACCTGGTCAGAGCCCCACAAGTCACCCCATCTTGGGTTCCCCTAGGTCTCTAGTTTTAAAAAATGCACAGGTTTGGTAGGTTTCCCTAGGTGCCGGCTGAGCTAGAGGCCAAAATCTACAGGTAGGCACTTTGCAAAAAACAGCTCTGTTTTCTGTGAAGTGTCCACGTTGTGTTTTGGGGCATATCCGGTTGCGGGCGCTAGACCTACCCACACAAGTGAGGTACCATATTTATTGGGAGACTTGGGGGAACGCTGGGTGGAAGGAAATTTGTGGCTCCTCTCAGATTCCAGAACTTTCTGTCACCGAAATGTGAGGAAAATATGTTTTTTTAGCCAAATTTTGAGGTTTGCAAAGGATTCTGGGTAACAGAACCTGGTCAGAGCCCCACAAGTCACCCCATCTTGGATTCCCCTAGGTCTCTAGTTTTAAAAAATGCACAGGTTTAGTAGGTTTCCCTAGGTGCCGGCTGAGCTAGAGGCCACAATCTACAGGTAGGCACTTTGCCAAAAACAGCTCTGTTTTCTGTCAAAAAATGGGATGTGCCCACTTTGTGTTTTGGGACATTTCATGTCGCGGGCGCTAGGACTACCCACACAAGTGAGGTACCATCTTTATTGGGAGACTTGGGGGAACGCTGGGTGGAAGGAAATTTGTGGCTCCCCTCAGATTCCAGAACTTTCTGTCACCGAAATGTGAGGAAAATATGTTTTTTTAGCCAAATTTTGAGGTTTGCAAAGGATTCTGGGTAACAGAGCCTGGTCAGAGCCCCACAAGTCACCTCATCTTGGATTCCCCTAGGTCTCTAGTTTTAAAAAATGCACAGGTTGGTAGGTTTCCCTAGGTGCCGGCTGAGCTAGAGGCCAAAATCTACAGGTAGGCACTTTGCAAAAAACAGCTCTGTTTTCTGTGATGTGTCCACGTTGTGTTTTGGGGCATATCCTGTCACGGGCGCTAGGCCTACCCACACAAATGAGGTACCATTTTTATCGGGAGACTTGGGGGAACGCTGAGTGGAAGGAAATTTGTGGGACCTCTCAGATTCCAGAACTTTCTGTCACTGAAATGTGAGGAAAATGTGTATTTTTAGCCAAATTTTGAGGTTTGCAAAGGATTCTGGGTAACAGAACCTGGTCAGAACCCCACAAGTCACCCCATCTTGGATTCCCCTAGGTCTCTAGTTTTAAAAAATGCACAGGTTTAGTAGGTTTCCCTAGGTGCCGGCTGAGCTAGAGGCCACAATCTACAGGTAGGCACTTTGCAAAAAACAGCTCTGTTTTCTGTCAAAAAATGGGATGTGCCCACTTTGTGTTTTGGGACATTTCCTGTCGCGGGCGCTAGGACTACCCACACATGTGAGGTATCATTTTTATCGGGAGAATTGGAGGAACGCTGGGTGGAAGGAAATTTGTGCCTCCTCTCAGATTCCAGAACTTTCTGTCACCGAAATGTGAGGAAAATGTGTTTTTTTAGCCAAATTTTGAGGTTTGCAAAGGATTCTGGGTAACAGAACCTGGTCAGAGCCCCACAAGTCACCTCATCTTGGATTCCCCTAGGTCTCTAGTTTTAAAAAATGCACAGGTTGGTAGGTTTCCCTAGGTGCCGGCTGAGCTAGAGGCCAAAATCTACAGGTAGGCACTTTGCAAAAAACAGCTCTGTTTTCTGTGATGTGTCCACGTTGTGTTTTGGGGCATATCCTGTCGCGGGCGCTAGGCCTACCCACACAAATGAGGTACCATTTTTATCGGGAGACTTGGGGGAACGCTGAGTGGAAGGAAATTTGTGGGACCTCTCAGATTCCAGAACTTTCTGTCACTGAAATGTGAGGAAAATGTGTATTTTTAGCCAAATTTTGAGGTTTGCAAAGGATTCTGGGTAACAAAATCTGGTCAGAACCCCACAAGTCACCCCATCTTGGATTCCCCTAAGTCTCTAGTTTTCAAAAATGCACAGGTTTGGTAGGTTTCCCTAGGTGCCGGCTGAGCTAGAGGCCAAAATCTACAGGTAGGCACTTTGCAAAAAACACCTCTGTTTTCTATCAAAAAATGGGATGTGTCCACGTTGTGTTTTGGGACATTTCCTGTTGCGGGCGCTAGGCCTACCCACACAAGTGAGGTATCATTTTTATTGGGAGACTTGGGGGAACACTGAGCGGAAGGAAATTTGTGCCTCCTCTCAGATTCCAGAACTTTCTGTCACAGAAATTTGAGGAACATGTGTTTTTTTAGCCAAATTTTGAGGTTTGCAAAGGATTCTGGGTAATAGAACCTGGTCAGAGCCCCACAAGTCACCCCATCTTGGATTCCCCTAGGTCTCTAGTTTTAAAAAATGAACAGGTTTGGTAGGTTTCCCAAGGTGCCGGCTGAGCTAGAGGCCAAAATCTACAGGTAGGCACTTTGCAAAAAACAGCTTTGTTTTCTGTTATGTGTCCACGTTGTGTTTTGGGGCATATCCTGTCGCGGGCGCTAGGCCTACCCACACAAATGAGGTACCATTTTTATCGGGAGACTTGGGGGAACGCTGAGTGGAAGGAAATTTGTGGGATCTCTCAGATTCCAGAACTTTCTGTCACCGAAATGTGAGGAAAATGTGTTTTTTTAGCCAAATTTTGAGGTTTGCAAAGGATTCTGGGTAACAAAACCTGGTCAGAACCCCACAAGTCACCCCATCTTGGATTCCCCTATGTCTCTAGTTTAAAAAAATGCTCAGGTTTGGTAGGTTTCCCTAGGTGCCGGCTGAGCTAAAGGCCAAAATCTACAGGTAGGCACTTTGCAAAAAACACCTCTGTTTTATTTCAAAAAATGGGATGTGTCCACGTTGTGTTTTGGGGCATTTCCTGTCGCGGGCGCTAGGCCTACCCACACAAGTGAGGTATCATTTTTATCGGGAGACTTGGGGGAACGCTGAGTGGAAGGAAATTTGTGCCTCCTCTCAGATTCCAGAACTTTCTGTCACAGAAATGAGAGGAACATGTGTTTTTTTAGCCAAATTTTGAGGTTTGCAAAGGATATTGGTTAACAGAACCTGGCCAGAGCCCCACAAGTCACCCCATCTTGGGTTCCCCTAGGTCTCTAGTTTTCAAAAATGCACAGGTTTGGTAGGTTTCCCTAGGAGCCGGCTGAGCTAGAGGCCAAAATCTACAGGTACGCACTTTGCAAAAAACAGCTCTGTTTTCTGTGAAGTGTCCACGTTGTGTTTTGGGGCATATCCGGTTGCGGGCGCTATACCTACCCACACAAGTGAGGTACCATATTTATCGGGAGACTTGGGGGAACGCTGGGTGGAAGGAAATTTGTGGCTCCTCTCAGATTCCAGAACTTTCTGTCACCGAAATGTGAGGAAAATATGTTTTTTTAGCCAAATTTTGAGGTTTGCAAAGGATTCTGGGTAACAGAACCTGGTCAGAGCCCCACAAGTCACCCCATCTTGGATTCCCCTAGGTCTCTAGTTTTTAAAAATGCACAGGTTTAGTAGGTTTCCCTAGGTGCCGGCTGAGCTAGAGGCCACAATCTACAGGTAGGCACTTTGCCAAAAACAGCTCTGTTTTCTGTCAAAAAATGGGATGTGCCCACTTTGTGTTTTGGGACATTTCATGTCGCGGGCGCTAGGACTACCCACACAAGTGAGGTACCATATTTATCGGGAGACTTCGGGGAACGCTGGGTGGAAGGAAATTTGTGGCTCCCCTCAGATCCCAGAACTTTCTGTCACCGAAATGTGAGGAACATGTGTTTTTTTAGCCAAATTTTGAGGTTTGGAAAGGATTCTGGGTAATAGAACCTGGTCAGAGCCCCACAAGTCACCCCATCTTGGATTCCCCTAGGTCTCTAGTTTTAAAAAATGCACAGGTTTGGTAGGTTTCCCTAGGTGCCGGCTGAGCTAGAGGCCAAAACCTACAGGTAGGCACTTTGCAAAAAACAGCTCTGTTTTCTGTTATGTGTCCACGTTGTGTTTTGGGGCATATCCTGTCGCAGGCGCTAGGCCTACCCACACAAATGAGGTACCATTTTTATCGGGAGACTTGGGGGAACGCTGAGTGGAAGGAAATTTGTGGGATCTCTCAGATTCCAGAACTTTCTGTCACCGAAATGTGAGGAAAATGTGTTTTTTTAGCCAAATTTTGAGGTTTGCAAAGGATTCTGGGTAACAAAACCTGGTTAGAACCCCACAAGTCACCCCATCTTGGATTCCCCTAAGTCCCTAGTTTTAAAAAATGCTCAGGTTTGGTAGGTTTCCCTAGGTGCCGGCTGAGCTAGAGGCCAAAATCTACAGGTAGGCACTTTGCAAAAAACACCTCTGTTTTATTTAAAAAAATGGGATGTGTCCACGTTGTGTTTTGGGGCATTTCCTGTCGCGGGCGCTAGGCCTACCCACACAAGTGAGGTATCATTTTTATCGGGAGACTTGGGGGAACGCTGAGTGGAAGGAAATTTGTGCCTCCTCTCAGATTCCAGAACTTTCTGTCACAGTAATTTGAGGAACATGTGTTTTTTTAGCCAAATTTTGAGGTTTGCAAAGGATTCTGGGTAATAGAACCTGGTCAGAGCCCCACAAGTCACCCCATCTTGGATTCCCCTAGGTCTCTAGTTTTAAAAAATGAACAGGTTTGGTAGGTTTCCCAAGGTGCCGGCTGAGCTAGAGGCCAAAATCTACAGGTAGGCACTTTGCAAAAAACAGCTTTGTTTTCTGTTATGTGTCTACGTTGTGTTTTGGGGCATATCCTGTCGCGGGCGCTAGGCCTACCCACACAAATGAGGTACCATTTTTATCGGGAGACTTGGGGGAACGCTGAGTGGAAGGAAATTTGTGGGATTTCTCAGATTCCAGAACTTTCTGTCACCGAAATGTGAGGAAAATTTGTTTTTTTAGCCAAATTTTGAGGTTTGCAAAGGATTCTGGGTAACAAAACCTGGTCAGAACCCCACAAGTCACCCCATCTTGGATTCCCCTAAGTCTCTAGTTTAAAAAAATGCTCAGGTTTGGTAGGTTTCCCTAGGTGCCGGCTGAGCTAAAGGCCAAAATCTACAGGTAGGCACTTTGCAAAAAACAGCTTTGTTTTCTGTTATGTGTCTACGTTGTGTTTTGGGGCATTTCCTGTCACGGGCGCTAGGCCTACCCACACAAGTGAGGTATCATTTTTATCGGGAGACTTGGGGGAACGCTGAGTGGAAGGAAATTTGTGCCTCCTCTCAGATTCCAGAACTTTCTGTCACAGAAATGAGAGGAACATGTGTTTTTTTAGCCAAATTTTGAGGTTTGCAAAGGATATTGGTTAACAGAACCTGGCCAGAGCCCCACAAGTCACCCCATCTTGGGTTCCCCTAGATCTCTAGTTTTCAAAAATGCACAGGTTTGGTAGGTTTCCCTAGGAGCCGGCTGAGCTAGAGGCCAAAATCTACAGGTAGGCACTTTGCAAAAAACAGCTCTGTTTTCTGTGAAGTGTCCACGTTGTGTTTTGGGGCATATCCGGTTGCGGGCGCTAGACCTACCCACACAAGTGAGGTACCATATTTATCGGGAGACTTGGGGGGAACGCTGGGTGGAAGGAAATTTGTGGCTCCTCTCAGATTCCAGAACTTTCTGTCACCGAAATGTGAGGAAAATATGTTTTTTTAGCCAAATTTTGAGGTTTGCAAAGGATTCTGGGTAACAGAACCTGGCCAGAGCCCCACAAGTCACCCCATCTTGGATTCCCCTAGGTCTCTAGTTTTTAAAAATGCACAGGTTTAGTAGGTTTCCCTAGGTGCCGGCTGAGCTAGAGGCCACAATCTACAGGTAGGCACTTTGCCAAAAACAGCTCTGTTTTCTGTCAAAAAATGGGATGTGCCCACTTTGTGTTTTGGGACATTTCATGTCGCGGGCGCTAGGACTACCCACACAAGTGAGGTACCATATTTATCGGGAGACTTCGGGGAACGCTGGGTGGAAGGAAATTTGTGGCTCCCCTCAGATCCCAGAACTTTCTGTCACCGAAATGTGAGGAACATGTGTTTTTTTAGCCAAATTTTGAGGTTTGGAAAGGATTCTGGGTAATAGAACCTGGTCAGAGCCCCACAAGTCACCCCATCTTGGATTCCCCTAGGTCTCTAGTTTTAAAAAATGCACAGGTTTGGTAGGTTTCCCTAGGTGCCGGCTGAGCTAGAGGCCAAAACCTACAGGTAGGCACTTTGCAAAAAACAGCTCTGTTTTCTGTTATGTGTCCACGTTGTGTTTTGGGGCATATCCTGTCGCGGGCGCTAGGCCTACCCACACAAATGAGGTACCATTTTTATCGGGAGACTTGGGGGAACGCTGAGTGGAAGGAAATTTGTGGGATCTCTCAGATTCCAGAACTTTCTGTCACCGAAATGTGAGGAAAATGTGTTTTTTTAGCCAAATTTTGAGGTTTGCAAAGGATTCTGGGTAACAAAACCTGGTCAGAACCCCACAAGTCACCCCATCTTGGATTCCCCTAAGTCTCTAGTTTTAAAAAATGCTCAGGTTCGGTAGGTTTCCCTAGGTGCCGGCTGAGCTAGAGGCCAAAATCTACAGGTAGGCACTTTGCAAAAAACACCTCTGTTTTCTATCAAAAAATGGGATGTGTCCACGTTGTGTTTTGGGACATTTCCTGTTGCGGGCGCTAGGCCTACCCACACAAGTGAGGTATCATTTTTATTGGGAGACTTGGGGGAACACTGAGCGGAAGGAAATTTGCGCCTCCTCTCAGATTCCAGAACTTTCTGTCACAGAAATTTGAGGAACATGTGTTTTTTTAGCCAAATTTTGAGGTTTGCAAAGGATTCTGGGTAATAGAACCTGGTCAGAGCCCCACAAGTCACCCCATCTTGGATTCCCCTAGGTCTCTAGTTTTAAAAAATGAACAGGTTTGGTAGGTTTCCCAAGGTGCCGGCTGAGCTAGAGGCCAAAATCTACAGGTAGGCACTTTGCAAAAAACAGCTTTGTTTTCTGTTATGTGTCCACGTTGTGTTTTGGGGCATATCCTGTCGCGGGCGCTAGGCCTACCCACACAAATGAGGTACCATTTTTATCGGGAGACTTGGGGGAACGCTGAGTGGAAGGAAATTTGTGGGATCTCTCAGATTCCAGAACTTTCTGTCACCGAAATGTGAGGAAAATGTGTTTTTTTAGCCAAATTTTGAGGTTTGCAAAGGATTCTGGGTAACAGAACCTGGTCAGAGCCCCACAAGTCACCCCATCTTGGATTCCCCTAGGTCTCTAGTTTTTAAAAATGCACAGGTTTAGTAGGTTTCCCTAGGTGCCGGCTGAGCTAGAGGCCACAATCTACAGGTAGGCACTTTGCCAAAAACAGCTCTGTTTTCTGTCAAAAAATGGGATGTGCCCACTTTATGTTTTGGGACATTTCATGTCGCGGGCGCTAGGACTACCCACACAAGTGAGGTACCATATTTATCCGGAGACTTCGGGGAACGCTGGGTGGAAGGAAATTTGTGGCTCCCCTCAGATCCCAGAACTTTCTGTCACCGAAATGTGAGGAACATGTGTTTTTTTAGCCAAATTTTGAGGTTTGCAAAGGATTCTGGGTAATAGAACCTGGTCAAAGCCCCACAAGTCACCCCATCTTGGATTCCCCTAGGTCTCTAGTTTTAAAAAATGCACAGGTTTGGTAGGTTTCCCTAGGTGCCGGCTGAGCTAGAGGCCAAAACCTACAGGTAGGCACTTTGCAAAAAACAGCTCTGTTTTCTGTTATGTGTCCACGTTGTGTTTTGGGGCATATCCTGTCGCGGGCGCTAGGCCTACCCACACAAATGAGGTACCATTTTTATCGGGAGACTTGGGGGAACGCTGAGTGGAAGGAAATTTGTGGGATCTCTCAGATTCCAGAACTTTCTGTCACCGAAATGTGAGGAAAAGGTGTTTTTTTATCCAAATTTTGAGGTTTGCAAAGGATTCTGGGTAACAAAACCTGGTCAGAACCCCACAAGTCACCCCATCTTGGATTCCCCTAAGTCTCTAGTTTTAAAAAATGCTCAGGTTTGGTAGGTTTCCCTAGGTGCCGGCTGAGCTAGAGGCCAAAATCTACAGGTAGGCACTTTGCAAAAAACACCTCTGTTTTATTTAAAAAAATGGGATGTGTCCACGTTGTGTTTTGGGGCATTTCCTGTCGCGGGCGCTAGGCCTACCCACACAAGTGAGGTATCATTTTTATCGGGAGACTTGGGGGAACGCTGAGTGGAAGGAAATTTGTGCCTCCTCTCAGATTCCAGAACTTTCTGTCACAGAAACGAGAGGAACATGTGTTTTTTTAGCCAAATTTTGAGGTTTGCAAAGGATATTGGTTAACAGAACCTGGCCAGAGCCCCACAAGTCACCCCATCTTGGGTTCCCCTAGGTCTCTAGTTTTAAAAAATGCACAGGTTTGGTAGGTTTCCCTAGGTGCCGGCTGAGCTAGAGGCCCAAATCTACAGGTAGGCACTTTGCAAAAAACAGCTCTGTTTTCTGTGAAGTGTCCACGTTGTGTTTTGGGGCATATCCGGTTGCGGGCGCTAGACCTACCCACACAAGTGAGGTACCAAATTTATCGGGAGACTTGGGGGAACGCTGGGTGGAAGGAAATTTGTGGCTCCTCTCAGATTCCAGAACTTTCTGTCACCGAAATGTGAGGAAAATATGTTTTTTTAGCCAAATTTTGAGGTTTGCAAAGGATTCTGGGTAACAGAACCTGGTCAGAGCCCCACAAGTCACCCCATCTTGGATTCCCCTAGGTCTCTAGTTTTTAAAAATGCACAGGTTTAGTAGGTTTCCCTAGGTGCCGGCTGAGCTAGAGGCCACAATCTACAGGTAGGCACTTTGCCAAAAACAGCTCTGTTTTCTGTCAAAAAATGGGATGTGCCCACTTTATGTTTTGGGACATTTCATGTCGCGGGCGCTAGGACTACCCACACAAGTGAGGTACCATATTTATCCGGAGACTTCGGGGAACGCTGGGTGGAAGGAAATTTGTGGCTCCCCTCAGATCCCAGAACTTTCTGTCACCGAAATGTGAGGAACATGTGTTTTTTTAGCCAAATTTTGAGGTTTGCAAAGGATTCTGGGTAATAGAACCTGGTCAAAGCCCCACAAGTCACCCCATCTTGGATTCCCCTAGGTCTCTAGTTTTAAAAAATGCACAGGTTTGGTAGGTTTCCCTAGGTGCCGGCTGAGCTAGAGGCCAAAATCTACAGGTAGGCACTTTGCAAAAAACAGCTCTGTTTTCTGTTATGTGTCCACGTTGTGTTTTGGGGCATATCCTGTCGCGGGCGCTAGGCCTACCCACACAAATGAGGTACCATTTTTATCGGGAGACTTGGGGGAACGCTGAGTGGAAGGAAATTTGTGGGATCTCTCAGATTCCAGAACTTTCTGTCACCGAAATGTGAGGAAAAGGTGTTTTTTTATCCAAATTTTGAGGTTTGCAAAGGATTCTGGGTAACAAAACCTGGTCAGAACCCCACAAGTCACCCCATCTTGGATTCCCCTAAGTCTCTAGTTTTAAAAAATGCTCAGGTTTGGTAGGTTTCCCTAGGTGCCGGCTGAGCTAGAGGCCAAAATCTACAGGTAGGCACTTTGCAAAAAACACCTCTGTTTTATTTCAAAAAATGGGATGTGTCCACGTTGTGTTTTGGGGCATTTCCTGTCGCGGGCGCTAGGCCTACCCACACAAGTGAGGTATCATTTTTATCGGGAGACTTGGGGGAACGCTGGGTGGAAGGAAATTTGTGCCTCCTCTCAGATTCCAGAACTTTCTGTCACAGAAACGAGAGGAACATGTGTTTTTTTAGCCAAATTTTGAGGTTTGCAAAGGATATTGGTTAACAGAACCTGGCCAGAGCCCCACAAGTCACCCCATCTTGGGTTCCCCTAGGTCTCTAGTTTTAAAAAATGCACAGGTTTGGTAGGTTTCCCTAGGTGCCGGCTGAGCTAGAGGCCCAAATCTACAGGTAGGCACTTTGCAAAAAACAGCTCTGTTTTCTGTGAAGTGTCCACGTTGTGTTTTGGGGCATATCCGGTTGCGGGCGCTAGACCTACCCACACAAGTGAGGTACCAAATTTATCGGGAGACTTGGGGGAACGCTGGGTGGAAGGAAATTTGTGGCTCCTCTCAGATTCCAGAACTTTCTGTCACCGAAATGTGAGGAAAATATGTTTTTTTAGCCAAATTTTGAGGTTTGCAAAGGATTCTGGGTAACAGAACCTGGTCAGAGCCCCACAAGTCACCCCATCTTGGATTCCCCTAGGTCTCTAGTTTTTAAAAATGCACAGGTTTAGTAGGTTTCCCTAGGTGCCGGCTGAGCTAGAGGCCACAATCTACAGGTAGGCACTTTGCCAAAAACAGCTCTGTTTTCTGTCAAAAAATGGGATGTGCCCACTTTATGTTTTGGGACATTTCATGTCGCGGGCGCTAGGACTACCCACACAAGTGAGGTACCATATTTATCCGGAGACTTCGGGGAACGCTGGGTGGAAGGAAATTTGTGGCTCCCCTCAGATCCCAGAACTTTCTGTCACCGAAATGTGAGGAACATGTGTTTTTTTAGCCAAATTTTGAGGTTTGCAAAGGATTCTGGGTAATAGAACCTGGTCAAAGCCCCACAAGTCACCCCATCTTGGATTCCCCTAGGTCTCTAGTTTTAAAAAATGCACAGGTTTGGTAGGTTTCCCTAGGTGCCGGCTGAGCTAGAGGCCAAAATCTACAGGTAGGCACTTTGCAAAAAACAGCTCTGTTTTCTGTTATGTGTCCACGTTGTGTTTTGGGGCATATCCTGTCGCGGGCGCTAGGCCTACCCACACAAATGAGGTACCATTTTTATCGGGAGACTTGGGGGAACGCTGAGTGGAAGGAAATTTGTGGGATCTCTCAGATTCCAGAACTTTCTGTCACCGAAATGTGAGGAAAATGTGTTTTTTTAGCCAAATTTTGAGGTTTGCAAAGGATTCTGGGTAACAAAACCTGGTCAGAACCCCACAAGTCACCCCATCTTGGATTCCCCTAAGTCTCTAGTTTTAAAAAATGCTCAGGTTTGGTAGGTTTCCCTAGGTGCCGGCTGAGCTAGAGGCCAAAATCTACAGGTAGGCACTTTGCAAAAAACACCTCTGTTTTATTTAAAAAAATGGGATGTGTCCACGTTGTGTTTTGGGGCATTTCCTGTCGCGGGCGCTAGGCCTACCCACACAAGTGAGGTATCATTTTTATCGTGAGACTTGGGGGAACGCTGAGTGGAAGGAAATTTGTGCCTCCTCTCAGATTCCAGAACTTTCTGTCACAGAAATGAGAGGAACATGTGTTTTTTTAGCCAAATTTTGAGGTTTGCAAAGGATATTGGTTAACAGAACCTGGCCAGTGCCCCACAAGTCACCCCATCTTGGGTTCCCCTAGGTCTCTAGTTTTCAAAAATGCACAGGTTTGGTAGGTTTCCCTAGGTGCCGGCTGAGCTAGAGGCCAAAATCTACAGGTAGGCACTTTGCAAAAAACAGCTCTGTTTTCTGTGAAGTGTCCACGTTGTGTTTTGGGGCATATCCGGTTGCGGGCGCTAGACCTACCCACACAAGTGAGGTACCATATTTATCGGGAGACTTGGGGGAACGCTGGGTGGAAGGAAATTTGTGGCTCCTCTCAGATTCCAGAACTTTCTGTCACCGAAATGTGAGGAAAATATGTTTTTTTAGCCAAATTTTGAGGTTTGCAAAGGATTCTGGGTAACAGAACCTGGTCAGAGCCCCACAAGTCATCCCATCTTGGATTCCCCTAGGTCTCTAGTTTTTAAAAATGCACAGGTTTAGTAGGTTTCCCTAGTTGCCGGCTGAGCTAGAGGCCACAATCTACAGGTAGGCACTTTGCCAAAAACAGCTCTGTTTTCTGTCAAAAAATGGGATGTGCCCACTTTGTGTTTTGGGACATTTCATGTCGCGGGCGCTAGGACTACCCACACAAGTGAGGTACCATATTTATCGGGAGACTTGGGGGAACACTGGGTGGAAGGAAATTTGTGGCTCCCCTCAGATCCCAGAACTTTCTGTCACCGAAATGTGAGGAACATGTGTTTTTTTAGCCAAATTTTGAGGTTTGCAAAGGATTCTGGGTAATAGAACCTGGTCAGAGCCCCACAAGTCACCCCATCTTGGATTCCCCTAGGTCTCTAGTTTTTAAAAATGCACAGGTTTAGTAGGTTTCCCTAGGTGCCGGCTGAGCTAGAGGCCACAATCTACAGGTAGGCACTTTGCAAAACACAGCTCTGTTTTCTGTCAAAAAATGGGATGTGCCCACTTTGTGTTTTGGGACATTTCCTGTCGCGGGCGCTAGGACTACCCACACATGTGAGGTATCATTTGTATCGGGAGAATTGGAGGAACGCTGGGTGGAAGGAAATTTGTGCCTCCTCTCAGATTCCAGAACTTTCTGTCACCGAAATGTGAGGAAAATGTGTTTTTTTAGCCAAATTTTGAGGTTTGCAAAGGATTCTGGGTAACAGAACCTGGTCAGAGCCCCACAAGTCACCCCATCGTGGATTCTCCTAGGTCTCTAGTTTTTAAAAATGCACAGGTTTAGTAGGTTTCCGTAGGTGCCGGCTGAGCTAGAGGCCAAAATCTACAGGTAGGCACTTTGCAAAAAACACCTCTGTTTTCTTTAAAAAAATGGGATGTGTCCACGTTGTGTTTTGGGGCGTTTCCTGTCGCGGGCACTAGGCCTACCCACACAAGTGAGGTATTCATTTTATCGGGAGAATTGGGGGAACGCTGGGTGGAAGGAAATTTGTGCCTCCTCTCAGATTCCAGAACTTTCTGTCACAGAAATTTGAGGAACATGTGTTTTTTTAGCAAAATTTTGAGGTTTGCAAAGGATTCTAGGTAATAGAACCTGGTCAGAGCCCCACAAGTCACCCATCTTGGATTCCCCTGGGTCTCTAGTTTAAAAAAATGCACAGGTTTGGTAGGTTTCCCTAGGTGCCGGCTGAGCTAGAGGCCACAATCTACAGGTAGGCACTTTCCAAAAAACAGCTCTGTTTTCGGTGATGTGTCCACGTTGTGTTTTGGGGCATATCGTGTCGCGGGCGCTAGGCCTACCCACACAAATGAGGTACCATTTTTATCGGGAGACTTTGGGAACGCTGAGTGGAAGGAAATTTGTGGGATCTCTCAGATTCCAGAACTTTCTGTCACCGAAATGTGAGGAAAATGTTTTTTTTTAGCGAAATTTTGAGGTTTGCAAAGGATTCTGGGTAACAAAACCTGGTCAGAACCCCACAAGTCACCCCATCTTCGATTCCCCTAAGTCTCTAGTTTAAAAAAATGCTCAGGTTTGGTGGGTTTCCCTAGGTGGCGGATGAGCTAGAGGCCAAAATCTACAGGTAGGCACTTTGCAAAAAACACCTCTGTTTTATTTCAAAAAATGGGATGTGTCCACGTTGTGTTTTGGGGCATTTCCTGCCGCGGGCGCTAGGCCTACCCACACAAGTGAGGTATCATTTTTATCGGGAGACTTGGGGGAATGCTGAGTGGAAGGAAATTTGTGCCTCCTCTCAGATTCCAGAACTTTCTGTCACAGAAATGAGAGGAACATGTGTTTTTTAAGCCAAATTTTGAGGTTTGCAAAGGATATTGGTTAACAGAACCTGGTCAGAGTCCCACAAATCACACCATCTTGGGTTCCCCTAGGTCTCTAGTTTTCAAAAATGAACAGGTTTGGTAGGTTTCCCAAGGTGCCGGCTGAGCTAGAGGCCAAAATCTACAGGTAGGCACTTTGCAAAAAACAGCTTTGTTTTCTGTTATGTGTCCACGTTGTGTTTTGGGGCATATCCTGTCGCGGGCGCTAGGCCTACCCACACAAATGAGGTACCATTTTTATCGGGAGACTTGGGGGAACGCTGAGTGGAAGGAAATTTGTGGGATTTCTCAGATTCCAGAACTTTCTGTCACCGAAATGTGAGGAAAATTTGTTTTTTTAGCCAAATTTTGAGGTTTGCAAAGGATTCTGGGTAACAGAACCTGGTCAGAGCCCCACAAGTCACCCCATCTTGGATTCCCCTAGGTCTCTAGTTTTTAAAAATGCACAGGTTTAGTAGGTTTCCCTAGGTGCCGGCTGAGCTAGAGGCCACAATCTACAGGTAGGCACTTTGCCAAAAACAGCTCTGTTTTCTGTCAAAAAATGGGATGTGCCCACTTTATGTTTTGGGACATTTCATGTCGCGGGCGCTAGGACTACCCACACAAGTGAGGTACCATATTTATCGGGAGACTTCGGGGAACGCTGGGTGGAAGGAAATTTGTGGCTCCCCTCAGATCCCAGAACTTTCTGTCACCGAAATGTGAGGAACATGTGTTTTTTTAGCCAAATTTTGAGGTTTGCAAAGGATTCTGGGTAATAGAACCTGGTCAAAGCCCCACAAGTCACCCCATCTTGGATTCCCCTAGGTCTCTAGTTTTAAAAAATGCACAGGTTTGGTAGGTTTCCCTAGGTGCCGGCTGAGCTAGAGGCCAAAATCTACAGGTAGGCACTTTGCAAAAAACAGCTCTGTTTTCTGTTATGTGTCCACGTTGTGTTTTGGGGCATATCCTGTCGCGGGCGCTAGGCCTACCCACACAAATGAGGTACCATTTTTATCGGGAGACTTGGGGGAACGCTGAGTGGAAGGAAATTTGTGGGATCTCTCAGATTCCAGAACTTTCTGTCACCGAAATGTGAGGAAAATGTGTTTTTTTAGCCAAATTTTGAGGTTTGCAAAGGATTCTGGGTAACAAAACCTGGTCAGAACCCCACAAGTCACCCCATCTTGGATTCCCCTAAGTCTCTAGTTTTAAAAAATGCTCAGGTTTGGTAGGTTTCCCTAGGTGCCGGCTGAGCTAGAGGCCAAAATCTACAGGTAGGCACTTTGCAAAAAACACCTCTGTTTTATTTAAAAAAATGGGATGTGTCCACGTTGTGTTTTGGGGCATTTCCTGTCGCGGGCGCTAGGCCTACCCACACAAGTGAGGTATCATTTTTATCGGGAGACTTGGGGGAACGCTGAGTGGAAGGAAATTTGTGCCTCCTCTCAGATTCCAGAACTTTCTGTCACAGAAATGAGAGGAACATGTGTCTTTTTAGCCAAATTTTGAGGTTTGCAAAGGATATTGGTTAACAGAACCTGGCCAGAGCCCCACAAGTCACCCCATCTTGGGTTCCCCTAGGTCTCTAGTTTTCAAAAATGCACAGGTTTGGTAGGTTTCCCTAGGTGCCGGCTGAGCTAGAGGCCAAAATCTACAGGTAGGCACTTTGCAAAAAACAGCTCTGTTTTCTGTGAAGTGTCCACGTTGTGTTTTGGGGCATATCCGGTTGCGGGCGCTAGACCTACCCACACAAGTGAGGTACCATATTTATCGGGAGACTTGGGGGAACGCTGGGTGGAAGGAAATTTGTGGCTCCTCTCAGATTCCAGAACTTTCTGTCACCGAAATGTGAGGAAAATATGTTTTTTTAGCCAAATTTTGAGGTTTGCAAAGGATTCTGGGTAACAGAACCTGGTCAGAGCCCCACAACTCACCCCATCTTGGATTCCCCTAGGTCTCTAGTTTTTAAAAATGCACAGGTTTAGTAGGTTTCCCTAGTTGCCGGCTGAGCTAGAGGCCACAATCTACAGGTAGGCACTTTGCCAAAAACAGCTCTGTTTTCTGTCAAAAAATGGGATGTGCCCACTTTGTGTTTTGGGACATTTCATGTCGCGGGCGCTAGGACTACCCACACAAGTGAGGTACCATATTTATCGGGAGACTTGGGGGAACACTGGGTGGAAGGAAATTTGTGGCTCCCCTCAGATCCCAGAACTTTCTGTCACCGAAATGTGAGGAACATGTGTTTTTTTAGCCAAATTTTGAGGTTTGCAAAGGATTCTGGGTAATAGAACCTGGTCAGAGCCCCAGAAGTCACCCCATCTTGGATTCCCCTAGGTCTCTAGTTTTTAAAAATGCACAGGTTTAGTAGGTTTCCCTAGGTGCCGGCTGAGCTAGAGGCCACAATCTACAGGTAGGCACTTTGCAAAAAACAGCTCTGTTTTCTGTCAAAAAATGGGATGTGCCCACTTTGTGTTTTGGGACATTTCCTGTCGCGGGCGCTAGGACTACCCACACATGTGAGGTATCATTTGTATCGGGAGAATTGGAGGAACGCTGGGTGGAAGGAAATTTGTGCCTCCTCTCAGATTCCAGAACTTTCTGTCACCGAAATGTGAGGAAAATGTGTTTTTTTAGCCAAATTTTGAGGTTTGCAAAGGATTCTGGGTAACAGAACCTGGTCAGAGCCCCACAAGTCACCCCATCGTGGATTCTCCTAGGTCTCTAGTTTTTAAAAATGCACAGGTTTAGTAGGTTTCCGTAGGTGCCGGCTGAGCTAGAGGCCAAAATCTACAGGTAGGCACTTTGCAAAAAACACCTCTGTTTTCTTTAAAAAAATGGGATGTGTCCACGTTGTGTTTTGGGGCGTTTCCTGTCGCGGGCACTAGGCCTACCCACACAAGTGAGGTATTCATTTTATCGGGAGAATTGGGGGAACGCTGGGTGGAAGGAAATTTGTGCCTCCTCTCAGATTCCAGAACTTTCTGTCACAGAAATTTGAGGAACATGTGTTTTTTTAGCAAAATTTTGAGGTTTGCAAAGGATTCTAGGTAATAGAACCTGGTCAGAGCCCCACAAGTCACCCCATCTTGGATTCCCCTGGGTCTCTAGTTTAAAAAAATGCACAGGTTTGGTAGGTTTCCCTAGGTGCCGGCTGAGCTGGAGGCCACAATCTACAGGTAGGCACTTTGCAAAAAACAGCTCTGTTTTCGGTGATGTGTCCACGTTGTGTTTTGGGGCATATCGTGTCGCGGGCGCTAGGCCTACCCACACAAATGAGGTACCATTTTTATCGGGAGACTTTGGGAACGGTGAGTGGAAGGAAATTTGTGGGATCTCTCAGATTCCAGAACTTTCTGTCACCGAAATGTGAGTAAAATGTGTTTTTTTAGCGAAATTTTGAGGTTTGCAAAGGATTCTGGGTAACAAAACCTGGTCAGAACCCCGCAAGTCACCCCATCTTCGATTCCCCTAAGTCTCTAGTTTAAAAAAATGCTCAGGTTTGGTGGGTTTCCCTAGGTGGCGGATGAGCTAGAGGCCAAAATCTACAGGTAGGCACTTTGCAAAAAACACCTCTGTTTTATTTCAAAAAATGGGATGTGTCCACGTTGTGTTTTGGGGCATTTCCTGTCGCGGGCGCTAGGCCTACCCACACAAGTGAGGTATCATTTTTATCGGGAGACTTGGGGGAATGCTGAGTGGAAGGAAATTTGTGCCTCCTCTCAGATTCCAGAACTTTCTGTCACAGAAATGAGAGGAACATGTGTTTTTTAAGCCAAATTTTGAGGTTTGCAAAGGATATTGGTTAACAGAACCTGGTCAGAGCCCCACAAATCACACCATCTTGGGTTCCCCTAGGTCTCTAGTTTTCAAAAATGCACAGGTTTGGTAGGTTTCCCTAGGTGCCGGCTGAGCTGGAGGCCAAAATCTACAGGTAGGCACTTTGCAAAAAACACCTCTGTTTTCTGTGAAGTGTCCATGTTGTGTTTTGGGGCATATCCGGTTGCGGGCGCTAGACCTACCACACAAGTGAGGTTCCATTTTTATCGGGAGACTTGGGGGAACGCTGGGTGGAAGGAAATTTGTGGCTCCCCTCAGATTCCAGAACTTTCTGTCACCGAAATGTGAGGAAAATATGTTTTTTTAGCCAAATTTTGAGGTTTGCAAAGGATTCTGGGTAACAGAACCTGGTCAGAGCCCCACAAGTCACCCCATTTAGGATTCCCCTAGGTCTCTAGTTTTTAAAAATGCACAGGTTTGGTAGGTTTCCCAAGGTCCCGGCTGAGCTAGAGGCCACAATCTACAGGTAGGCACTTTGAAAAAAACAGCTCTGTTTTCTGTAAAAAAATGGGATGTGCCCACTTTGTGTTTTGGGACATTTCCTGTCGCGGGCGCTAGGACTACCCACACAAGTGAGGTATCATTTTTATCGGGAGAATTGGGGGAACGCTGGGTGGAAGGAAATTTGTGGGATCTCTCAGATTCCAGAACTTTCTGTCACCGAAATGTGAGGAAAATGTGTTTTTTTAGCCAAATTTTGAGGTTTGCAAAGGATTCTGGGTTACAAAACCTGGTCAGAACCCCACAAGTCACCCCATCTTGGATTCCCCTAAGTCTCTAGTTTTAAAAAATGCTCAGGTTTGGTAGGTTTCCCTAGGTGCCGGCTGAGCTAGAGGCCAAAATCTACAGGTAGGCACTTTGCAAAAAACACCTCTGTTTTATTTCAAAAAATGGGATGTGTCCACGTTGTGTTTTGGGGCATTTCCTGTCGCGGGCGCTAGGCCTACCCACACAAGTGAGGTATCATTTTTATTGGGAGACTTGAGGGAACGCTGAGTGGAAGGAAATTTGTGCCTCCTCTCAGATTCCAGAACTTTCTGTCACAGAAATGAGAGGAACATGTGTTTTTTTAGCCAAATTTTGAGGTTTGCAAAGGATATTGGTTAACAGAACCTGGTCAGAGCCCCACAAGTCACCCCATCTTGGGTTCCCCTAGGTCTCTAGTTTTCAAAAATGCACAGGTTTGGTAGGTTTCCCTAGGTGCCGGCTGAGCTAGAGGCCAAAATCTACAGGTAGGCACTTTGCAAAAAACAGCTCTGTTTTCTGTGAAGTGTCCACGTTGTGTTTTGGGGCATATCCGGTTGCGGGCGCTAGACCTACCCACACAAGTGAGGTCCCATTTTTATCGGGAGACTTGGGGGAACGCTGGGTGGAAGGAAATTTAAGGCTCCCCTCAGATTCCAGAACTTTCTGTCACCGAAATGTGAGGAAAATGTGTTTTTTTAGCCAAATTTTGAGGTTTGCAAAGGATTCTGGGTAACAAAACCTGGTCAGAACCCCACAAGTCACCCCATCTTCGATTCCCCTAAGTCTCTAGTTTAAAAAAATGCTCAGGTTTGGTGGGTTTCCCTAGGTGGCGGATGAGCTAGAGGCCAAAATCTACAGGTAGGCACTTTGCAAAAAACACCTCTGTTTTATTTCAAAAAATGGGATGTGTCCACGTTGTGTTTTGGGGCATTTCCTGTCGCGGGCGCTAGGCCTACCCACACAAGTGAGGTATCATTTTTATTGGGAGACTTGGGGGAACGCTGAGTGGAAGGAAATTTGTGCCTCCTCTCAGATTCCAGAACTTTCTGTCACAGAAATGAGAGGAACATGTGTTTTTTTAGCCAAATTTTGAGGTTTGCAAAGGATATTGGTTAACAGAACCTGGTCAGAGCCCCACAAGTCACCCCATCTTGGGTTCCCCTAGGTCTCTAGTTTTCAAAAATGCACAGGTTTGGTAGGTTTCCCTAGGTGCCGGCTGAGCTAGAGGCCAAAATCTACAGGTAGGCACTTTGCAAAAAACAGCTCTGTTTTCTGTGAAGTGTCCACGTTGTGTTTTGGGGCATATCCGGTTGCGGGCGCTAGACCTACCCACACAAGTGAGGTCCCATTTTTATCAGGAGACTTGGGGGAACGCTGGGTGGAAGGAAATTTAAGGCTCCCCTCAGATTCCAGAACTTTCTGTCACCGAAATGTGAGGAAAATATGTTTTTTTAGCCAAATTTTGAGGTTTGCAAAGGATTCTGGGTAACATAACCTGGTCAGAGCCCCACAAGTCACCCCATCTTGGATTCCCCTAGGTCTCTAGTTTTTAAAAATGCACAGGTTTGGTAGGTTTCCCTAGGTGCCGGCTGAGCTAGTGGCCACAATCTACAGGTAGGCACTTTGCAAAAAACAGCTCTGTTTTCTGTCAAAAAATGGGATGTGCCCACTTTGTGTTTTGGGACATTTCCTGTCGCGGGGGCTAGGACTACCCACACAAGTGAGGTATCATTTTTATCGGGAGAATTTGGGGAACGCTGGGTGGAAGGAAATTTGTGGCTCCTCTCAGATTCCAGAACTTTCTGTCACCGAAATGTGAGGAAAATTTGTTTTTTTAGCCAAATTTTGAGGTTTGCAAAGGATTCTGGGTAATAGAACCTGGTCAGAGCCCCACAAGTCACCCCATCTTGGATTCCCCTAGGTCTCTAGTTTTGAAAAATGCACAGGTTTGGTAGGTTTCCCTAGGTACCGGCTGAGCTAGAGGCCAAAATCTACAGGTAGGCACTTTGCAAAAAACAGCTCTGTTTTCTGTGATGTGTCCACGTTGTGTTTTGGGGCATATCCTGTCGCGGGCGCTAGGCCTACCCACACAAATGAGGTACCATTTTTATTGGGAGACTTGGGGGAACGCTGAGTGGAAGGAAATTTGTGGGACCTCTCAGATTCCAGAACTTTCTGTCACTGAAATGTGAGGAAAATGTGTATTTTTAGCCAAATTTTGAGGTTTGCAAAGGATTCTGGGTAACAAAACCTGGTCAGAACCCCACAAGTCAACCCATCTTGGATTCCCCTAAGTCTCTAGTTTTGAAAAATGCACAGGTTTGGTAGGTTTCCCTAGGTGCCGGCTGAGCTAGAGGCCAAAATCTACAGGTAGGCACTTTGCAAAAAACACCTCTGTTTTCTTTAAAAAAATGGGATGTGTCCACGTTGTGTTTTGGGACATTTCCTGTTGCGGGCGCTAGGCCTACCCACACAAGCAAGGTATCATTTTTATCGGGAGACTTGGGGGAACGCTGAGTGGAAGGAAATTTGTGCCTCCTCTCAGATTCCAGAACTTTCTCTCACAGAAATTTGAGGAACATGTGTTTTTTTAGCCAAATTTTGAGGTTTGCAAAGGATTCTGGGTAATAGAACCTGGTCAGAGCCCCACAAGTCACCCCATCTTGGATTCCTCTAGGTCTCTAGTTTTAAAAAATGCACAGGTTTGGTAGGTTTCCCTAGGTGCCGGCTGAGCTAGAGGCCAAAATCTACAGGTAGGCACTTTGCAAAAAACAGCTCTGTTTTCTGTGATGTGTCCACGTTGTGTTTTGGGGCATATCCTGTTGCGGACGCTAGGCCTACCCACACAAATGAGGTACCATTTTTATCGGGAGACTTGGGGGAACGCTGAGTGGAAGGAAATTTGTGGGATCTCTCAGATTCCAGAACTTTCTGTCACCGAAATGTGAGGAAAATATGTTTTTTTAGCCAAATTTTGAGGTTTGCAAAGGATTCTGGGTAACAGAACCTGGTCAGAGCCCCACAAGTCACCCCATCTTGGATTCCCCTAGGTCTCTAGTTTTTAAAAATGCACAGGTTTGGTAGGTTTCCCTAGGTGCCGGCTGAGCTAGAGGCCACAATCTACAGGTAGGCACTTTGCAAAAAACAGCTCTGTTTTCTGTCAAAAAATGGGATGTGCCCACTTTGTGTTTTGGGACATTTCCTGTCGCGGGCGCTAGACCTACCCACACAAGTGAGGTCCCATTTTTATCGGGAGAATTGGGGGAACGCTGAGTGGAAGGAAATTTGTGGCTCCTCTCAGATTCCAGAACTTTCTGTCACCGAAATGTGAGGAAAATATGTTTTTTTAGCCAAATTTTGAGGTTTGCAAAGGATTCTGGGTAACATAACCTGGTCAGAGCCCCACAAGTCACCCCATCTTGGATTCCCCTAGGTCTCTAGTTTTTAAAAATGCACAGGTTTGGTAGGTTTCCCTAGGTGCCGGCTGAGCTAGTGGCCACAATCTACAGGTAGGCACTTTGCAAAAAACAGCTCTGTTTTCTGTCAAAAAATGGGATGTGCCCACTTTGTGTTTTGGGACATTTCCTGTCGCGGGGGCTAGGACTACCCACACAAGTGAGGTATCATTTTTATCGGGAGAATTTGGGGAACGCTGGGTGGAAGGAAATTTGTGGCTCCTCTCAGATTCCAGAACTTTCTGTCACCGAAATGTGAGGAAAATTTGTTTTTTTAGCCAAATTTTGAGGTTTGCAAAGGATTCTGGATAATAGAACCTGGTCAGAGCCCCACAAGTCACCCCATCTTGGATTCCCCTAGGTCTCTAGTTTTGAAAAATGCACAGGTTTGGTAGGTTTCCCTAGGTACCGGCTGAGCTAGAGGCCAAAATCTACAGGTAGGCACTTTGCAAAAAACAGCTCTGTTTTCTGTGATGTGTCCACGTTGTGTTTTGGGGCATATCCTGTCGCGGGCGCTAGGCCTACCCACACAAATGAGGTACCATTTTTATTGGGAGACTTGGGGGAACGCTGAGTGGAAGGAAATTTGTGGGACCTCTCAGATTCCAGAACTTTCTGTCACTGAAATGTGAGGAAAATGTGTATTTTTAGCCAAATTTTGAGGTTTGCAAAGGATTCTGGGTAACAAAACCTGGTCAGAACCCCACAAGTCAACCCATCTTGGATTCCCCTAAGTCTCTAGTTTTGAAAAATGCACAGGTTTGGTAGGTTTCCCTAGGTGCCGGCTGAGCTAGAGGCCAAAATCTACAGGTAGGCACTTTGCAAAAAACACCTCTGTTTTCTTTAAAAAAATGGGATGTGTCCACGTTGTGTTTTGGGACATTTCCTGTTGCGGGCGCTAGGCCTACCCACACAAGCAAGGTATCATTTTTATCGGGAGACTTGGGGGAACGCTGAGTGGAAGGAAATTTGTGCCTCCTCTCAGATTCCAGAACTTTCTCTCACAGAAATTTGAGGAACATGTGTTTTTTTAGCCAAATTTTGAGGTTTGCAAAGGATTCTGGGTAATAGAACCTGGTCAGAGCCCCACAAGTCACCCCATCTTGGATTCCTCTAGGTCTCTAGTTTTAAAAAATGCACAGGTTTGGTAGGTTTCCCTAGGTGCCGGCTGAGCTAGAGGCCAAAATCTACAGGTAGGCACTTTGCAAAAAACAGCTCTGTTTTCTGTGATGTGTCCACGTTGTGTTTTGGGGCATATCCTGTTGCGGACGCTAGGCCTACCCACACAAATGAGGTACCATTTTTATCGGGAGACTTGGGGGAACGCTGAGTGGAAGGAAATTTGTGGGATCTCTCAGATTCCAGAACTTTCTGTCACCGAAATGTGAGGAAAATATGTTTTTTTAGCCAAATTTTGAGGTTTGCAAAGGATTCTGGGTAACAGAACCTGGTCAGAGCCCCACAAGTCACCCCATCTTGGATTCCCCTAGGTCTCTAGTTTTTAAAAATGCACAGGTTTGGTAGGTTTCCCTAGGTGCCGGCTGAGCTAGAGGCCACAATCTACAGGTAGGCACTTTGCAAAAAACAGCTCTGTTTTCTGTCAAAAAATGGGATGTGCCCACTTTGTGTTTTGGGACATTTCCTGTCGCGGGCGCTAGGACTACCCACACGAGTGAGGTATCATTTTTATCGGGAGAATTGGGGGAACGCTGAGTGGAAGGAAATTTGTGGCTCCTCTCAGATTCCAGAACTTTCTGTCACCGAAATGTGAGGAAAATGTGTTTTTTTAGCCAAATTTTGAGGTTTGCAAAGGATTCTGTGTAATAGAACCTGGTCAGAGCCCCACAAGTCACCCCATCTTGGATTCCCCTAGGTCTCTAGTTTTAAAAAATGCACAGGTTTGGTAGGTTTCCCTAGTTGCCGGCTGAGCTAGAGGCCAAAATCTACAGGTAGGCACTTTGCAAAAAACAGCTCTGTTTTCTGTGATGTGTCCACGTTGTGTTTTGGGGCATATCCTGTCGCGGGCGCTAGGCCTACCCACACAAATGAGGTACAATTTTTATTGGGAGACTTGGGGGAACGCTGAGTGGAAGGAAATTTGTGGGACCTCTCAGATTCCAGAACTTTCTGTCACTGAAATGTGTGGAAAATGTGTATTTTTAGCCAAATTTTGAGGTTTGCAAAGGATTCTGGGTAACAAAACCTGGTCAGAACCCCACAAGTCACCCCATCTTGGATTCCCCTAAGTCTCTAGTTTTGAAAAATGCACAGGTTTGGTAGGTTTCCCTAGGTGCCGGCTGAGCTAGAGGCCAAAATCTACAGGTAGGCACTTTGCAAAAAACACCTCTGTTTTCTGTGATGTGTCCACTTTGTGTTTTGGGGCATATCCTGTCGCGGGCGCTAGGCCTACCCACACAAATGAGGTACCATTTTTATTGGGAGACTTGGGGGAACGCTGAGTGGAAGGAAATTTGTGGGACCTCTCAGATTCCAGAACTTTCTGTCACTGAAATGTGAGGAAAATGTGCATTTTTAGCCAAATTTTGAGGTTTGCAAAGGATTCTGGGTAACAAAACCTGGTCAGAACCCCACAAGTCACCCCATCTTGGATTCCCCTAAGTCTCTAGTTTTGAAAAATGCACAGGTTTGGTAGGTTTCCCTAGGTGCCGGCTGAGCTAGAGGCCAAAATCTACAGGTAGGCACTTTGCAAAAAACACCTCTGTTTTCTTTCAAAAAATGGGATGTGTCCACGTTGTGTTTTGGGACATTTCCTGTTGCGGGCGCTAGGCCTACCCACACAAGCGAGGTATCATTTTTATCGGGAGACTTGGGGAAACGCTGAGTGGAAGGAAATTTGTGCCTCCTCTCAGATTCCAGAACTTTCTCTCACAGAAATTTGAGGAACATGTGTTTTTTTAGCCAAATTTTGAGGTTTGCAAACGATTCTGGGTAATAGAACCTGGTCAGAGCCCCACAAGTCACCCCATCTTGGATTCCCCTAGGTCTCTAGTTTTAAAAAATGCACAGGTTTGGTAGGTTTCCCTAGGTGCCGGCTGAGCTAGAGGCCAAAATCTACAGGTAGGCACTTTGCAAAAAACAGCTCTGTTTTCTGTGATGTGTCCACGTTGTGTTTTGGGGCATATCCTGTTGCGGGCGCTAGGCCTACCCACACAAATGAGGTACCATTTTTATCGGGAGACTTGGGGGAACGCTGAGTGGAAGGAAATTTGTGGGATCTCTCAGATTCCAGAACTTTCTGTCACCGAAATGTGAGGAAAATATGTTTTTTTAGCCAAATTTTGAGGTTTGCAAAGGATTCTGGGTAACAGAACCTGGTCAGAGCCCCACAAGTCACCCCATCTTGGATTCCCCTAGGTCTCTAGTTTTTAAAAATGCACAGGTTTGGTAGGTTTCCCTAGGTGCCGGCTGAGCTAGAGGCCACAATCTACAGGTAGGCACTTTGCAAAAAACAGCTCTGTTTTCTGTCAAAAAATGGGATGTGCCCACTTTGTGTTTTGGGACATTTCCTGTCGCGGGCGCTAGGACTACCCACACAAGTGAGGTATGATTTTTATCGGGAGAATTGGGGGAACGCTGAGTGGAAGGAAATTTGTGGCTCCTCTCAGATTCCAGAACTTTCTGTCACCGAAATGTGAGGAAAATGTGTTTTTTTAGCCAAATTTTGAGGTTTGCAAAGGATTCTGTGTAATAGAACCTGGTCAGAGCCCCACAAGTCACCCCATCTTGGATTCCCCTAGGTCTCTAGTTTTAAAAAATGCACAGGTTTGGTAGGTTTCCCTAGGTGCCGGCTGAGCTAGAGGCCAATATCTACAGGTAGGCACTTTGCAAAAAACAGCTCTGTTTTCTGTGATGTGTCCACGTTGTGTTTTGGGGCATATCCTGTCGCGGGCGCTAGGCCTACCCACACAAATGAGGTACCATTTTTATCGGGAGACTTGGGGGAACGCTGAGTGGAAGGAAATTTGTGGGACCTCTCAGATTCCAGAACTTTCTGTCACTGAAATGTGAGGAAAATGTGTATTTTTAGCCAAATTTTGAGGTTTGCAAAGGATTCTGGGTAACAAAACCTGGTCAGAACCCCACAAGTCACCCCATCTTGGATTCCCCTAAGTCTCTAGTTTTCAAAAATGCACAGGTTTGGTAGGTTTCCCTAGGTGCCGGCTGAGCTAGAGGCCAAAATCTACAGGTAGGCACTTTGCAAAAAACACCTCTGTTTTCTTTCAAAAAATGGGATGTGTCCACGTTGTGTTTTGGGACATTTCCTGTTGCGGGCGCTAGGCCTACCCACACAAGCGAGGTATCATTTTTATCGGGAGACTTGGGGGAACGCTGAGTGGAAGGAAATATGTGCCTCCTCTCAGATTCCAGAACTTTCTGTCACAGAAATTTGAGGAACATGTGTTTTTTTAGCCAAATTTTGAGGTTTGCAAAGGATTCTGGGTAATAGAACCTGGTCAGAGCCCCACAAGTCACCCCATCTTGGATTCCCCTAGGTCTCTAGTTTTAAAAAATGCACAGGTTTGGTAGGTTTCTCTTGGTGCCGGCTGAGTTAGAGGCCAAAATCTACAGGTAGGCACTTTGCAAAAAACAGCTCTGTTTTCTGTGATGTGTCCACGTTGTGTTTTGGGGCATATCCTGTCGCGGGCGCTAGGCCTACGCACACAAATGAGGTACCATTTTTATCGGGAGACTTGGGGAACGCTGAGTGGAAGGAAATTTGTGGGGTCTCTCAGATTCCAGAACTTTCTGTCACCGAAATGTGAGGAAAATGTGTTTTTTTAGCCAAATTTTGAGGTTTGCAAAGGATTCTGGGTAACAAAACCTGGTCAGAACCTCACAAGTCACCCCGTCTTGGGTTCCCCTAGGTCTCTAGTTTTAAAAAATGCACAGGTTTGGTAGGTTTCCCTAGGTGCCGGCTGAGCTAGAGGCCAAAATCTACAGATAGGCACTTTGCAAAAAACACCTCTGTTTTATTTAAAAAAATGGGATGTGTCCACGTTGTGTTTTGGGGCATTTCCTGTCGCGGGCGCTAGGCCTACCCACACAAGTGAGGTATCATTTTTATCGGGGGACTTGGGGGAACGCTGAGTGGAAGGAAATTTGTGCCTCCTCTCAGATTCCAGAACTTTCTGTCACAGAAATGAGAGGAACATGTGTTTTTTTAGCCAAATTTTGAGGTTTGCAAAGGATATTGGTTAACAGAACCTGGTCAGAGCCCCACAAGTCACCCCGTCTTGGGTTCCCCTAGGTCTCTAGTTTTAAAAAATGCACAGGTTTGGTAGGTTTCCCTAGGTGCCGGCTGAGCTAGAGGCCAAAATCTACAGATAGGCACTTTGCAAAAAACAGCTCTGTTTTCTGTGATGTGTCCACGTTGTGTTTTGGGGCATATCCTGTCGCGGGCGCTAGGCCTACCCACACAAATGAGGTACCATTTTTATTGGGAGACTTGGGGGAACGCTGAGTGGAAGGAAATTTGTGGGACCTCTCAGATTCCAGAACTTTCTGTCACTGAAATGTGAGGAAAATGTGCATTTTTAGCCAAATTTTGAGGTTTGCAAAGGATTCTGGGTAACAAAACCTGGTCAGAACCCCACAAGTCACCCCATCTTGGATTCCCCTAAGTCTCTAGTTTTGAAAAATGCACAGGTTTGGTAGGTTTCCCTAGGTGCCGGCTGAGCTAGAGGCCAAAATCTACAGGTAGGCACTTTGCAAAAAACACCTCTGTTTTCTTTCAAAAAATGGGATGTGTCCACGTTGTGTTTTGGGACATTTCCTGTTGCGGGCGCTAGGCCTACCCACACAAGCGAGGTATCATTTTTATCGGGAGACTTGGGGAAACGCTGAGTGGAAGGAAATTTGTGCCTCCTCTCAGATTCCAGAACTTTCTCTCACAGAAATTTGAGGAACATGTGTTTTTTTAGCCAAATTTTGAGGTTTGCAAACGATTCTGGGTAATAGAACCTGGTCAGAGCCCCACAAGTCACCCCATCTTGGATTCCCCTAGGTCTCTAGTTTTAAAAAATGCACAGGTTTGGTAGGTTTCCCTAGGTGCCGGCTGAGCTAGAGGCCAAAATCTACAGGTAGGCACTTTGCAAAAAACAGCTCTGTTTTCTGTGATGTGTCCACGTTGTGTTTTGGGGCATATCCTGTTGCGGGCGCTAGGCCTACCCACACAAATGAGGTACCATTTTTATCGGGAGACTTGGGGGAACGCTGAGTGGAAGGAAATTTGTGGGATCTCTCAGATTCCAGAACTTTCTGTC
Organism: Pleurodeles waltl; assembly: GCF_031143425.1. Taxonomy (NCBI): domain Eukaryota; kingdom Metazoa; phylum Chordata; class Amphibia; order Caudata; family Salamandridae; genus Pleurodeles; species Pleurodeles waltl. Next base: position 1,221,828,512 of record NC_090444.1, read on the forward strand.
ACCGAAATGTGAGGAAAATATGTTTTTTTAGCCAAATTTTGAGGTTTGCAAAGGATTCTGGGTAACAGAACCTGGTCAGAGCCCCACAAGTCACCCCATCTTGGATTCCCCTAGGTCTCTAGTTTTTAAAAATGCACAGGTTTGGTAGGTTTCCCTAGGTGCCGGCTGAGCTAGAGGCCACAATCTACAGGTAGGCACTTTGCAAAAAACAGCTCTGTTTTCTGTCAAAAAATGGGATGTGCCCACTTTGTGTTTTGGGACATTTCCTGTCGCGGGCGCTAGGACTACCCACACAAGTGAGGTATGATTTTTATCGGGAGAATTGGGGGAACGCTGAGTGGAAGGAAATTTGTGGCTCCTCTCAGATTCCAGAACTTTCTGTCACCGAAATGTGAGGAAAATGTGTTTTTTTAGCCAAATTTTGAGGTTTGCAAAGGATTCTGTGTAATAGAACCTGGTCAGAGCCCCACAAGTCACCCCATCTTGGATTCCCCTAGGTCTCTAGTTTTAAAAAATGCACAGGTTTGGTAGGTTTCCCTAGGTGCCGGCTGAGCTAGAGGCCAATATCTACAGGTAGGCACTTTGCAAAAAACAGCTCTGTTTTCTGTGATGTGTCCACGTTGTGTTTTGGGGCATATCCTGTCGCGGGCGCTAGGCCTACCCACACAAATGAGGTACCATTTTTATCGGGAGACTTGGGGGAACGCTGAGTGGAAGGAAATTTGTGGGACCTCTCAGATTCCAGAACTTTCTGTCACTGAAATGTGAGGAAAATGTGTATTTTTAGCCAAATTTTGAGGTTTGCAAAGGATTCTGGGTAACAAAACCTGGTCAGAACCCCACAAGTCACCCCATCTTGGATTCCCCTAAGTCTCTAGTTTTCAAAAATGCACAGGTTTGGTAGGTTTCCCTAGGTGCCGGCTGAGCTAGAGGCCAAAATCTACAGGTAGGCACTTTGCAAAAAACACCTCTGTTTTCTTTCAAAAAATGGGATGTGTCCACGTTGTGTTTTGGGACATTTCCTGTTGCGGGCGCTAGGCCTACCCACACAAGCGAGGTATCATTTTTATCGGGAGACTTGGGGGAACGCTGAGTGGAAGGAAATATGTGCCTCCTCTCAGATTCCAGAACTTTCTGTCACAGAAATTTGAGGAACATGTGTTTTTTTAGCCAAATTTTGAGGTTTGCAAAGGATTCTGGGTAATAGAACCTGGTCAGAGCCCCACAAGTCACCCCATCTTGGATTCCCCTAGGTCTCTAGTTTTAAAAAATGCACAGGTTTGGTAGGTTTCTCTTGGTGCCGGCTGAGTTAGAGGCCAAAATCTACAGGTAGGCACTTTGCAAAAAACAGCTCTGTTTTCTGTGATGTGTCCACGTTGTGTTTTGGGGCATATCCTGTCGCGGGCGCTAGGCCTACGCTCACAAATGAGGTACCATTTTTATCGGGAGACTTGGGGAACGCTGAGTGGAAGGAAATTTGTGGGGTCTCTCAGATTCCAGAACTTTCTGTCACCGAAATGTGAGGAAAATGTGTTTTTTTAGCCAAATTTTGAGGTTTGCAAAGGATTCTGGGTAACAAAACCTGGTCAGAACCTCACAAGTCACCCCGTCTTGGGTTCCCCTAGGTCTCTAGTTTTAAAAAATGCACAGGTTTGGTAGGTTTCCCTAGGTGCCGGCTGAGCTAGAGGCCAAAATCTACAGATAGGCACTTTGCAAAAAACACCTCTGTTTTATTTAAAAAAATGGGATGTGTCCACGTTGTGTTTTGGGGCATTTCCTGTCGCGGGCGCTAGGCCTACCCACACAAGTGAGGTATCATTTTTATCGGGGGACTTGGGGGAACGCTGAGTGGAAGGAAATTTGTGCCTCCTCTCAGATTCCAGAACTTTCTGTCACAGAAATGAGAGGAACATGTGTTTTTTTAGCCAAATTTTGAGGTTTGCAAAGGATATTGGTTAACAGAACCTGGTCAGAGCCCCACAAGTCACCCCGTCTTGGGTTCCCCTAGGTCTCTAGTTTTAAAAAATGCACAGGTTTGGTAGGTTTCCCTAGGTGCCGGCTGAGCTAGAGGCCAAAATCTACAGATAGGCACTTTGCAAAAAACAGCTCTGTTTTCTGTGAAGTGTCCACGTTGTGTTTTGGGGCATATCCGGTTGCGGGCGCTAGACCTACCCACACAAGTGAGGTACCATTTTTATCGGGAGACTTGGGGGAACGCTGAGTGGAAGGAAATTTGTGCCTCCCCTCAGATTCCAGAACTTTCTGTCACAGAAATGAGAGGAACATGTGTTTTTTTAGCCAAATTTTGAGGTTTGCAAAGGATATTGGTTAACAGAACCTGGTCAGAGCCCCACAAGTCACCCCATCTTGGGTTCCCCTAGGTCTCTAGTTTTCAAAAATGCACAGGTTTGGTAGGTTTCCCTAGGTGCCGGCTGAGCTAGAGGCCAAAATCTACAGGTAGGCACTTTGCAAAAAACAGCTCTGTTTTCTGTGAAGTGTCCACGTTGTGTTTTGGGGCATATCCGGTTGCGGGCGCTAGACCTACCCACACAAGTGAGGTACCATTTTTATCAGGAGACTTGGGGGAACGCTGGGTGGAAGGAAATTTGTGCCTCCTCTCAGATTCCAGAACTTTCTGTCACAGAAATGAGAGGAACATGTGTTTTTTTAGCCACATTTTGAGGTTTGCAAAGGATATTGGTTAACAGAACCTGGTCAGAGCCCCACAAGTCACCCCATCTTGGATTCCCCTAGGTCTCTAGTTTTTAAAAATGCACAGGTTTGGTAGGTTTCCCTAGGTGCCGGCTGAGCTAGAGGCCACAATCTACAGGTAGGCACTTTGCAAAAAACAGCTCTGTTTTCTGTCAAAAAATGGGATGTGCCCACCTTGTGTTTTGGGACATTTCCTGTCGCAGGCGCTAGGACTACCCACACAAGTGAGGTATCATTTGTATCGGGAGAATTGGGTGAACGCTGGGTGGAAGGAAATTTGTGGCTCCTCTCAGATTCCAGAACTTTCTGTCACCGAAATGTGAGGAAAATGTGTTTTTTTAGCCAAATTTTGAGGTTTGCAAAGGATTCTGGGTAACAGAACCTGGTCAGAGCCCCACAAGTCACCCCATCTTGGATTCCCCTAGGTCTCTAGTTTTTAAAAATGCACAGGTTTGGTAGGTTTCCCAAGGTGCCTGCTGAGCTAGAGGCCACAATCTACAGGTAGGCACTTTGCAAAAAACAGCTCTGTTTTCTGTGATGTGTCCACGTTGTGTTTTGGGGCATATCCTGTCGCGGGCGCTAGGCCTACCCACACAAATGAGGTACCATTTTTATCGGGAGACTTGGGGGAACGCTGAGTGGAAGGAAATTTGTGGGACCTCTCAGATTCCAGAACTTTCTGTCACTGAAATGTGAGGAAAATGTGTATTTTTAGCCAAATTTTGAGGTTTGCAAAGGATTCTGGGTAACAAAACCTGATCAGAACCCCACAAGTCACCCCATCTTGGATTCCCCTAAGTCTCTAGTTTTCAAAAATGCACAGGTTTGGTAGGTTTCCCTAGGTGCCGGCTGAGTTAGAGGCCAAAATCTACAAGTAGGCACTTTGCAAAAAACACCTCTGTTTTCCTTCAAAAAATGGGATGTGTCCACGTTGTGTTTTGGGACATTTCCTGTTGCGGGCGCTAGGCCTACCCACACAAGTGAGGTATCATTTTTATCGGGAGACTTGGGGGAACGCTGAGTGGAAGGAAATTTTTGCCTCCTCGCAGATTCCAGAACTTTCTGTCACAGAAATTTGAGGAATATGTGTTTTTTTAGCCAAATTTTGAGGTTTGCAAAGGATTCTGGGTAATAGAACCTGGTCAGAGCCTACAAGTCACCCCATCTTGGATTCCCCTAGGTCTCTAGTTTTAAAAAATGCACAGGTTTGGTAGGTTTCCCTAGGTTCCGGCTGAGCTAGAGGCCAAAATCTACAGGTAGGCACTTTGCAAAAAACAGCTCTGTTTTCTGTGATGTGTCCACGTTGTGTTTTGGGGCACATCCTGTCGCGGGCGCTAGGCTTACGCACACAAATGAGGTACCATTTTTATCGGGAGACTTGGGGGAACGCTGAGTGGAAGGAAATTTGTGCCTCCTCTCAGATTCCAGAACTTTCTGTCACAGAAATGAGAGGAACATGTGTTTTTTTAGCTAAATTTTGAGGTTTGCAAAGGATATTGGTTAACAGAACCTGGTCAGAGCCCCACAAGTCACCCCATCTTGGGTTCCCCTAGGTCTCTAGTTTTCAAAAATGCACACGTTTGGTAGGTTTCCCTAGGTGCCGGCTGAGCTGGAGGCCAAAATCTACAGGTAGGCACTTTGCAAAAAACAGCTCTGTTTTCTGTGAAGTGTCCACGTTGTGTTTTGGGGCATATCCAGTTGCGGGCGCTAGACCTACCCACAAAAGTGAGGTACCATTTTTATCGGGAGACTTGGGGGAACGCTGGGTGGAAGGAAATTTGTGGCTCCCCTCAGATTCCAGAACTTTCTGTCACCGAAATGTGAGGAAAATATGTTTTTTTAGCCAAATTTTGAGGTTTGCAAAGGATTCTGGGTAACAGAACCTGGTCAGAGCCCCACAAGTCACCCCATCTTGGATTCCCCTAGGTCTCTAGTTTTTAAAAATGCACAGGTTTGGTAGGTTTCCCTAGGTGCCGGCTGAGCTAGAGGCCACAATCTACAGGTAGGCACTTTGCAAAAAACAGCTCTGTTTTCTGTCAAAAAATGGGATGTGCCCACTTTGTGTTTTGGGACATTTCCTGTCGCGGGCGCTAGGACTACCCACACAAGTGGGGTATCATTTTTATCGGGAGAATTGGGGGAACGCTGGGTGGAAGGAAATTTGTGCCTCCTCTCAGATTCCAGAACTTTCTGTCACAGAAATGAGAGGAACATGTGTTTTTTTAGCTAAATTTTGAGGTTTGCAAAGGATATTGGTTAACAGAACCTGGTCAGAGCCCCACAAGTCACCCCATCTTGGGTTCCCCTAGGTCTCTAGTTTTCAAAAATGCACACGTTTGGTAGGTTTCCCTAGGTGCCGGCTGAGCTAGAGGCCAAAATCTACAGGTAGGCACTTTGCAAAAAACAGCTCTGTTTTCTGTGATGTGTCCATGTTGTGTTTTGGGGCACATCCTGTCGCGGGCGCTAGGCCTACGCACACAAATGAGGTACCATTTTTATCGGGAGACTTGGGGGAACGCTGAGTGGAAGGAAATTTGTGCCTCCTCTCAGATTCCAGAACTTTCTGTCACAGAAATGAGAGGAACATGTTTTTTTTTAGCTAAATTTTGAGGTTTGCAAAGGATATTGGTTAACAGAACCTGGTCAGAGCCCCACAAGTCACCCCATCTTGGGTTCCCCTAGGTCTCTAGTTTTCAAAAATGCACACGTTTGGTAGGTTTCCCTAGGTGCCGGCTGAGCTGGAGGCCAAAATCTACAGGTAGGCACTTTGCAAAAAACAGCTCTGTTTTCTGTGAAGTGTCCACGTTGTGTTTTGGGGCATATCCAGTTGCGGGCGCTAGACCTACCCACAAAAGTGAGGTACCATTTTTATCGGGAGACTTGGGGGAACGCTGGGTGGAAGGAAATTTGTGGCTCCCCTCAGATTCCAGAACTTTCTGTCACCGAAATGTGAGGAAAATATGTTTTTTTATCCAAATTTTGAGGTTTGCAAAGGATTCTGGGTAACAGAACCTGGTCAGAGCCCCACAAGTCACCCCATCTTGGATTCCCCTAGGTCTCTAGTTTTTAAAAATGCACAGGTTTGGTAGGTTTCCCTAGGTGCCGGCTGAGCTAGAGGCCACAATCTACAGGTAGGCACTTTGCAAAAAACAGCTCTGTTTTCTGTCAAAAAATGGGATGTGCCCACTTTGTGTTTTGGGACATTTCCTGTCGCGGGCGCTAGGACTACCCACACAAGTGGGGTATCATTTTTATCGGGAGAATTGGGGGAACGCTGGGTGGAAGGAAATTTGTGGCTCCTCTCAGATTCCAGAACTTTCTGTCAACGAAATGTGAGGAAAATGTGTTTTTTTAGCCAAATTTTGAGGTTTGCAAAGGATTCTGGGTAATAGAACCTAGTCAGAGCCCCACAAGTCACCCCATCTTGGAATCCCCTAGGTCTCTAGTTTTAAAAAATGCACAGGTTTGGTAGGTTTCCCTAGGTGCCGGCTGAGCTAGAGGCCAAAATCTACAGGTAGGCACTTTGCAAAAAACAGCTCTGTTTTCTGTGATGTGTCCACGTTGTGTTTTGGGGCATATCCTGTCGCGGGCGCTAGGCCTACCCACACAAATGAGGTACCATTTTTATCGGGAGACTTGGGGAAACGCTTAGTGGAAGGAAATTTGTGGGACCTCTCAGATTCCAGAACTTTCTGTCACCGAAATGTGAGGAAAATGTGTATTTTTAGCCAAATTTTGAGGTTTGCAAAGGATTCTGGGTAACAAAACCTGGTCAGAACCCCACAAGTCACCCCATCTTGGATTCCCCTAAGTCTCTAGTTTTCAAAAATGCACAGGTTTGGTAGGTTTCCCTAGGTGCCGGCTGAGCTAGAGGCCAAAATCTACAGGTAGGCACTTTGCAAAAAACAGCTCTGTTTTCTGTGAAGTGTCCACGTTGTGTTTTGGGGCATATCCGGTTGCGGGCGCTAGACCTTCCCACACAAGTGAGGTACCATTTTTATCGGGAGACTTGGGGGAACGCTGGGTGGAAGGAAATTTGTGGCTCCTCTCAGATTCCAGAACTTTCTGTCAACGAAATGTGAGGAAAATGTGTTTTTTTAGCCAAATTTTGAGGTTTGCAAAGGATTCTGGGTAATAGAACCTGGTCAGAGCCCCACAAGTCACCCCATCTTGGAATCCCCTAGGTCTCTAGTTTTAAAAAATGCACAGGTTTGGTAGGTTTCCCTAGGTGCCGGCTGAGCTAGAGGCCAAAATCTACAGGTAGGCACTTTGCAAAAAACAGCTCTGTTTTCTGTGATGTGTCCACGTTGTGTTTTGGGGCATATCCTGTCGCGGGCGCTAGGCCTACCCACACAAATGAGGTACCATAATAATCGGGAGACTTGGGGAAACGCTGAGTGGAAGGAAATTTGTGGGACCTCTCAGATTCCAAAACTTTCTGTCACCGAAATGTGAGGAAAATGAGTATTTTTGGCCTAATTTTGAGGTTTGCAAAGGATTCTGGGTAACAAAACCTGGTCAGAACCCCACAAGTCACCCCATCTTGAATTCCCCTAAGTCTCTAGTTTTCAAAAATGCACAGGTTTGGTAGGTTTCCCTAGGTGCCGGCTGAGCTAGAGGCCAAAATCTACAGGTAGGCACTTTGCAAAAAACACCTCTGTTTTCTTTCAAAAAATGGGATGTGTCCACGTTGTGTTTTGGGACATTTCCTGTTGCGGGCGCTAGGCCTACCCACACAAGTGAGGTATCATTTTTATCGGGAGACTTTGGGGAACGCTGAGTGGAAGGAAATTTGTGCCCCCTCTCAGATTCCAGAACTTTCTGTCACAGAAATTTGAGGAACATGTGTTTTTTTAGCCAAATTTTGAGGTTTGCAAAGGATTCTGGGTAATAGAACCTGGTCAGAGCCCCACAAGTCACCCCGTCTTGGGTTCCCCTAGGTCTCTAGTTTTCAAAAATGCACAGGTTTGGTAGGTTTCCCTAGGTGCCGGCTGAGCTAGAGGCCAAAATCTACAGGTAGGCACTTTGCAAAAAACAGCTCTGTTTTCTGTGAAGTGTCCACGTTGTATTTTGGGGCATATCCGGTTGCGGGCGCTAGACCTTCCCACACAAGTGAGGTACCATTTTTATCGGGAGACTTGGGGGAACGCTGGGTGGAAGGAAATTTTTGGCTCCTCTCAGATTCCAGAACTTTCTGTCAACGAAATGTGAGGAAAATGTGTTTTTTTAGCCAAATTTTGAGGTTTGCAAAGGATTCTGGGTAATAGAACCTGGTCAGAGCCCCACAAGTCACCCCATCTTGGAATCCCCTAGGTCTCTAGTTTTAAAAAATGCACAGGTTTGGTAGGTTTCCCTAGGTGGCGGCTGAGCTAGAGGCCAAAATCTACAGGTAGGCACTTTGCAAAAAACAGCTCTGTTTTCTGTGATGTGTCCACGTTGTGTTTTGGGGCATATCCTGTGGCGGGCGCTAGGCCTACCCACACAAATGAGGTACCATTTTTATCGGGAGACTTGGGGAAATGCTGAGTGGAAGGAAATTTGTGGGACCTCTCAGATTCCAGAACTTTCTGTCACCGAAATGTGAGGAAAATGTGTATTTTTAGCCAAATTTTGAGGTTTGCAAAGGATTCTGGGTAACAAAACCTGGTCAGAACCCCACAAGTCACCCTATCTTGGATTCCCCTAAGTCTCTAGTTTTCAAAAATGCACAGGTTTGGTAGGTTTCCCTAGGTGCCGGCTGAGCTAGAGTCCAAAATCTACAGGTAGGAACTTTGCAAAAAACACCTCAGTTTTCTTTCATAAAATGGGATGTGTCCACGTTGTGTTGTGGGACATTTCCTGTTGCGGGCGCTAGGCCTACCCACACAAGTGAGGTATCATTTTTATCGGGAGACTTTGGGGAACTCTGAGTGGAAGGAAATTTGTGCCTCCTCTCAGATTCCAGAACTTTCTGTCACAGAAATTTGAGGAACATGTGTTTTTTTAGCCAAATTTTGAGGTTTGCAAAGGATTCTGGGTAATAGAACCTGGTCAGAGCCCCACAAGTCACCCCATCTTGGATTCCCCTAGGTCTTTAGTTTTAAAAAATGCACAGGTTTGGTAGGTTTCCCTGGTGCCGGCTGAGCTAGAGGCCAAAATCTACAGGTAGGCACTTTGCAAAAAACAGCTCTGTTTTCTGTGATGTGTCCACGTTGTGTTTTGGGGCACATCCTGTTGCGGGCGCTAGGCCTACCCACACAAATGAGGTACCATTTTTATCGGGAGACTTGGGGGAACGCTGAGTGGAATGAAATTTGTGGGATCTCTCAGATTCCAGAACTTTCTGTCACCGAAATGTGAGGAAAATGTGTTTTTTTAGCCAAATTTTGAGGTTTGCAAAGGATTCTGGGTAACAAAACCTGGTCAGAACCCCACAAGTCACCCCATCTTGGATTCCCCTAAGTCTCTAGTTTTAAAAAATGCTCAGGTTTGGTAGGTTTCCCTAGGTGCCGGCTGAGCTAGAGGCCAAAATCTACAGGTAGGCACTTTGCAAAAAACACCTCTGTTTTATTTAAAAAAATGGGATGTGTCCACGTTGTGTTTTAGGGCATTTCCTGTCGCGGGCGCTAGGCCTACCCACACAAGTGAGGTATCATTTTTATCGGGAGACTTGGGGGAACGCTGAGTGGAAGGAAATTTGTGCCTCCTCTCAGATTCCAGAACTTTCTGTCACAGAAATGAGAGGAACATGTGTTTTTTTAGCCAAATTTTGAGGTTTGCAAAGGATATTGGTTAACAGAACCTGGTCAGAGCCCCACAAGTCACCCCATCTTGGGTTCCCCTAGGTCTCTAGTTTTCAAAAATGCACAGGTTTGGTAGGTTTCCCTAGGTGCCGGCTGAGCTAGAGGCCAAAATCTACAGGTAGGCACTTTGCAAAAAACAGCTCTGTTTTCTGTGAAGTGTCCACGTTGTGTTTTGGGGCATATCCGGTTGCGGGCGCTAGACCTTCCCACACAAGTGAGGTACCATTTTTATCGGGAGACTTGGGGGAACGCTGGGTGGAAGGAAATTTTTGGCTCCTCTCAGATTCCAGAACTTTCTGTCAACGAAATGTGAGGAAAATGTGTTTTTTTAACCAAATTTTGAGGTTTGCAAAGGATTCTGGGTAATAGAACCTGGTCAGAGCCCCACAAGTCACCCCATCTTGGAATCCCCTAGGTCTCTAGTTTTAAAAAATGCACAGGTTTGGTAGGTTTCCCTAGGTGCCGGCTGAGCTAGAGGCCAAAATCTACAGGTAGGCACTTTGCAAAAAACAGCTCTGTTTTCTGTGATGTGTCCACGTTGTGTTTTGGGGCATATCCTGTGGCGGGCGCTAGGCCTACCCACACAAATGAGGTACCATTTTTATCGGGAGACTTGGGGAAATGCTGAGTGGAAGGAAATTTGTGGGACCTCTCAGATTCCAGAACTTTCTGTGACCGAAATGTGAGGAAAATGTGTATTTTTAGCCAAATTTTGAGGTTTGCAAAGGATTCTGGGTAACAAAACCTGGTCAGAACCCCACAAGTCACCCTATCTTGGATTCCCCTAAGTCTCTAGTTTTCAAAAATGCACAGGTTTGGTAGGTTTCCCTAGGTGCCGGCTGAGCTAGAGGCCAAAATCTACAGGTAGGAACTTTGCAAAAAACACCTCAGTTTTCTTTCATAAAATGGGATGTGTCCACGTTGTGTTGTGGGACATTTCCTGTTGTGGGCGCTAGGCCTACCCACACAAGTGAGGTATCATTTTTATCGGGAGACTTTGGGGAACGCTGAGTGGAAGGAAATTTGTGCCTCCTCTCAGATTCCAGAACTTTCTGTCACAGAAATTTGAGGAACATGTGTTTTTTTAGCCAAATTTTGAGGTTTGCAAAGGATTCTGGGTAATAGAACCTGGTCAGAGCCCCACAAGTCACCCCATCTTGGATTCCCCTAGGTCTTTAGTTTTAAAAAATGCACAGGTTTGGTAGGTTTCCCTGGTGCCGGCTGAGCTAGAGGCCAAAATCTACAGGTAGGCACTTTGCAAAAAACAGCTCTGTTTTCTGTGATGTGTCCACGTTGTGTTTTGGGGCACATCCTGTTGCGGGCGCTAGGCCTACCCACACAAATGAGGTACCATTTTTATCGGGAGACTTGGGGGAACGCTGAGTGGAATGAAATTTGTGGGATCTCTCAGATTCCAGAACTTTCTGTCACCGAAATGTGAGGAAAATGTGTTTTTTTAGCCAAATTTTGAGGTTTGCAAAGGATTCTGGGTAACAAAACCTGTTCAGAACCCCACAAGTCACCCCATCTTGGATTCCCCTAAGTCTCTAGTTTTAAAAAATGCTTAGGTTTGGTAGGTTTCCCTAGGTGCCGGCTGAGCTAGAGGCCAAAATCTACAGGAAGGCACTTTGCAAAAAACACCTCTTTTTTATTTCAAAAAATGGGATGTGTCCACGTTGTGTTTTAGGGCATTTCCTGTCGCGGGTGCTAGGCCTACCCACACAAGTGAGGTATCATTTTTATCGGGAGACTTGGGGGAACGCTGAGTGGAAGGAAATTTGTGCCTCCTCTCAGATTCCAGAACTTTCTGTCACAGAAATGAGAGGAACATGTGTTTTTTTAGCCAAATTTTGAGGTTTGCAAAGGATATTGGTTAACAGAACCTGGTCAGAGCCCCACAAGTCACCCCATCTTGGGTTCCCCTAGGTCTCTAGTTTTCAAAAATGCACAGGTTTGGTAGGTTTCCCTAGGTGCCGGCTGAGCTAGAGGCCAAAATCTACAGGTAGGCACTTTGCAAAAAACAGCTCTGTTTTCTGTGAAGTGTCCACGTTGTGTTTTGGGGCATATCCGGTTGCGGGCGCTAGACCTTCCCACATAAGTGAGGTACCATTTTTATCGGGAGACTTGGGGGAACGCTGGGTGGAAGGAAATTTGTGGCTCCCCTCAGATTCCAGAACTTTCTGTCACCGAAATGTGAGGAAAATATGTTTTTTTAGCCAAATTTTGAGGTTTGCAAAGGATTCTGGGTAACAGAACCTGGTCAGAGCCCCACAAGTCACCCCATCTTGGATTCCCCTAGGTCTCTAGTTTTTAAAAATGCACAGTTTTGGTAGGTTTCCCTAGGTGCCGGCTAAGCTAGAGGCCACAATCTACAGGTAGGCACTTTGCAAAAAACAGCTCTGTTTTCTGTCAAAAAATGGGATGTGCCCACCTTGTGTTTTGGGACATTTCCTGTCGCGGGCGCTAAGACTACCCACACAAGTGAGGTATAATTTTTATCGGGAGAATTGGGGGAACGCTGGGTGGAAGGAAATTTGTGGCTCCTCTCAGATTCCAGAACTTTCTGTCACCGAAATGTGAGGAAAATGTCTTTTTTTAGCCAAATTTTGAGGTTTGCAAAGGATTCTGGGTAATAGAACCTGGTCAGAGCCCCACAAGTCACCCCATCTTGGATTCCCCTAGGCCTCTAGTTTTAAAAAATGCACAGGTTTGGTAGGTTTCCCTGGTGCCGGCTGAGCTAGAGGCCAAAATCTACAGGTAGGCACTTTGCAAAAAACAGCTCTGTTTTCTGTGATGTGTCCACGTTGTGTTTTGGGGAACATCCTGTCGCGTGCGCTAGGCCTACCCACACAAATGAGGTACCATTTTTATCGGGAGACTTGGGGGAACGCTGAGTGGAAGGAAATTTGTGGGATCTCTCAGATTCCAGAACTTTCTGTCACCGAAATGTGAGGAAAATGTGTTTTTTTAGCCAAATTTTGAGGTTTGCAAAGGATTCTGGGTAACAAAACCTGGTCAGAACCCCACAAGTCACCCCATCTTGGATTCCCCTAAGTCTCTAGTTTTAAAAAATGCTCAGGTTTGGTAGGTTTCCCTAGGTGCCGGATGAGCTAGAGGAAAAAATCTACAGGTAGGCACTTTGCAAAAAACACCTCTGTTTTATTTCAAAAAATGGGATGTGTCCATGTTGTGTTTTGGGGCATTTCCTGTCGCGGGCGCTAGGCCTACCCACACAAGTGAGGTATCATTTTTATCGGGAGACTTGGGGGAACGCTGAGTGGAAGGAAATTTGTGCCTCCTCTCAGATTCCAGAACTTTCTGTCACAGAAATGAGAGGAACATGTGTTTTTTTAGCCAAATTTTGAGGTTTGCAAAGGATATTGGTTAACAGAACCTGGTCAGAGCCCCACAAGTCACCCCATCTTGGGTTCCCCTAGGTCTCTAGTTTTCAAAAATGCACACGTTTGGTAGGTTTCCCTAGGTGCCGGCTGAGCTAGAGGCCAAAATCTACACGTAGGCACTTTGCAAAAAACAGCTCTGTTTTCTGTGAAGTGTCCACGTTGTGTTTTGGGGCATATCCAGTTGCGGGCGCTAGACCTACCCACACAAGTGAGGTACCATTTTTATCGGGAGACTTGGGGGAACGCTGAATGGAAGGAAATTTGTGGCTCCCCTCAGATTCCAGAACTTTCTGTCACCGAAATGTGAGGAAAATATGTTTTTTTAGCCAAATTTTGAGTTTTCCAAAGGATTCTGGGTAACAGAACCTGGTCAGAGCCCCACAAGTCACGCCATCTTGGATTCCCCTAGGTATCTAGTTTTTAAAAATGCACAGGCTTGGTAGGTTTCCCTAGGTGCCGGCTGAGCTAGAGGCCACAATCTACAGGTAGGCACTTTGCAAAAAACAGCTCTGTTTTCTGTCAAAAAATGGGATGTGCCCACTTTGTGTTTTGGGACATTTCCTGTCGCGGGCGCTAGGACTACAAACACAAGTGAGGTATCATTTTTATCGGGAGAATTGGGGGAACGCTGGGTGGAAGGAAATTTGTGGCTCCTCTCAGATTCCAGAACTTTCTGTCAACGAAATGTGAGGAAAATGTGTTTTTTTAGCCAAATTTTGAGGTTTGCAAAGGATTCTGGGTAATAGAACCTGGTCAGAGCCCCACAAGTCACCCCATCTTGGAATCCCCTAGGTCTCTAGTTTTAAAAAATGCACAGGTTTGGTAGGTTTCCCTAGGTGCCGGCTGAGCTAGAGGCCAAAATCTACAGGTAGGCACTTTGCAAAAAACAGCTCTGTTTTCTGTGATGTGTCCACGTTGTGTTTTGGGGCATATCCTGTCGCGGGCGCTAGGCCTACCCACACAAATGAGGTACCATTTTTATCGGGAGACTTGGGGAAACGCTGAGTGGAAGGAAATTTGTGGGACCTCTCAGATTCCAGAACTTTCTGTCACCGAAATGTGAGGAAAATGTGTATTTTTAGCCAAATTTTGAGGTTTGCAAAGGATTCTGGGTAACAAAACCTGGTCAGAACCCCACAAGTCACCCCATCTTGGATTCCCCTAAGTCTCTAGTTTTCAAAAATGCACAGGTTTCGTAGGTTTCCCTAGGTGCCGGCTGAGCTAGAGGCCAAAATCTACAGGTAGGCACTTTGCAAAAAACACCTCTGTTTTCTTTAAAAAAATGGGATGTGTCCACGTTGTGTTTTGGGACATTTCCTGTTGCGGGCGCTAGGCCTACCCACACAAGTGAGGTATCATTTTTATCGGGAGACTTGGGGGAACGCTGAGTGGAAGGAAATTTGTGCCTCCTCTCAGATTCCAGAACTTTCTGTCACAGAAATTTGAGGAAGATATGTTTTTTTAGCCAAATTTTGAGGTTTGCAAAGGATTCTGGGTAATAGAACCTGGTCAGAGCCCCACAAGTCACCCCATCTTGGATTCCCCTAGGTCTCTAGTTTTAAAAAATGCACAGGTTTGGTAGGTTTCCCTGGTGCCGGCTGAGCTAGAGGCCAAAATCTACAGGTAGGCACTTTGCAAAAAACAGCTCTGTTTTCTGTGATGTGTCCACGTTGTGTTTTGGGGCACATCCTGTCGCGGGCGCTAGGCCTACCCACACAAATGAGGTACCATTTTTATCGGGAGACTTGGGGGAACGCTGAGTGGAAGGAAATTTGTGGGATCTCTCAGATTCCAGAACTTTCTGTCACCGAAATGTGAGGAAAATGTGTTTTTTTAGCCAAATTTTGAGGTTTGCAAAGGATTCTGGGTAACAAAACCTGGTCAGAACCCCACAAGTCACCCCATCTTGGATTCCCCTAAGTCTCTAGTTTAAAAAAATGCTCAGGTTTGGTAGGTTTCCCTAGGTGCCGGATGAGCTAGAGGCCAAAATCTACAGGTAGGCACTTTGCAAAAAACACCTCTGTTTTATTTAAAAAAATGGGATGTGTCCACGTTGTGTTTTGAGGCATATCCTGTCGCGGGCGCTAGGCCTACCCACACAAATGAGGTACCATTTTTATCGGGAGACTTGGGGGAACGTTGAGTGGAAGGAAATTTGTGGGACCTCTCAGATTCCAGAACTTTCTGTCACCGAAATGTGAGGTAAATGTGTATTTTTAGCCAAATTTTGAGGTTTGCAAAGGATTCTGGGTAACAAAACCTGGTCAGAACCCCACAAGTCACCCCATCTTGAATTCCCCTAAGTCTCTAGTTTTCAAAAATGCACAGGTTTGGTAGGTTTCCCTAGGTGCCGGCTGAGCTAGAGGCCAAAATCTACAGGTAGGCACTTTGCAAAAAACACCTCTGTTTTCTTTCAAAAAATGGGATGTGTCCACGTTGTGTTTTGGGACATTTCCTGTTGCGGGCGCTAGGCCTACCCACACAAGTGAGGTATCATTTTTATCGGGAGACTTTGGGGAACGCTGAGTGGAAGGAAATTTGTGCCTCCTCTCAGATTCCAGAACTTTCTGTCACAGAAATTTGAGGAACATGTGTTTTTTTAGCCAAATTTTGAGGTTTGCAAAGGATTCTGGGTAATAGAACCTGGTCAGAGCCCCACAAGTCACCCCGTCTTGGGTTCCCCTAGGTCTCTAGTTTTCAAAAATGCACAGGTTTGGTAGGTTTCCCTAGGTGCCGGCTGAGCTAGAGGCCAAAATCTACAGGTAGGCACTTTGCAAAAAACAGCTCTGTTTTCTGTGAAGTGTCCACGTTGTATTTTGGGGCATATCCGGTTGCGGGCGCTAGACCTTCCCACACAAGTGAGGTACCATTTTTATCGGGAGACTTGGGGGAACGCTGGGTGGAAGGAAATTTTTGGCTCCTCTCAGATTCCAGAACTTTCTGTCAACGAAATGTGAGGAAAATGTGTTTTTTTAGCCAAATTTTGAGGTTTGCAAAGGATTCTGGGTAATAGAACCTGGTCAGAGCCCCACAAGTCACCCCATCTTGGAATCCCCTAGGTCTCTAGTTTTAAAAAATGCACAGGTTTGGTAGGTTTCCCTAGGTGGCGGCTGAGCTAGAGGCCAAAATCTACAGGTAGGCACTTTGCAAAAAACAGCTCTGTTTTCTGTGATGTGTCCACGTTGTGTTTTGGGGCATATCCTGTGGCGGGCGCTAGGCCTACCCACACAAATGAGGTACCATTTTTATCGGGAGACTTGGGGAAATGCTGAGTGGAAGGAAATTTGTGGGACCTCTCAGATTCCAGAACTTTCTGTCACCGAAATGTGAGGAAAATGTGTATTTTTAGCCAAATTTTGAGGTTTGCAAAGGATTCTGGGTAACAAAACCTGGTCAGAACCCCACAAGTCACCCTATCTTGGATTCCCCTAAGTCTCTAGTTTTCAAAAATGCACAGGTTTGGTAGGTTTCCCTAGGTGCCGGCTGAGCTAGAGTCCAAAATCTACAGGTAGGAACTTTGCAAAAAACACCTCAGTTTTCTTTCATAAAATGGGATGTGTCCACGTTGTGTTGTGGGACATTTCCTGTTGCGGGCGCTAGGCCTACCCACACAAGTGAGGTATCATTTTTATCGGGAGACTTTGGGGAACTCTGAGTGGAAGGAAATTTGTGCCTCCTCTCAGATTCCAGAACTTTCTGTCACAGAAATTTGAGGAACATGTGTTTTTTTAGCCAAATTTTGAGGTTTGCAAAGGATTCTGGGTAATAGAACCTGGTCAGAGCCCCACAAGTCACCCCATCTTGGATTCCCCTAGGTCTTTAGTTTTAAAAAATGCACAGGTTTGGTAGGTTTCCCTGGTGCCGGCTGAGCTAGAGGCCAAAATCTACAGGTAGGCACTTTGCAAAAAACAGCTCTGTTTTCTGTGATGTGTCCACGTTGTGTTTTGGGGCACATCCTGTTGCGGGCGCTAGGCCTACCCACACAAATGAGGTACCATTTTTATCGGGAGACTTGGGGGAACGCTGAGTGGAATGAAATTTGTGGGATCTCTCAGATTCCAGAACTTTCTGTCACCGAAATGTGAGGAAAATGTGTTTTTTTAGCCAAATTTTGAGGTTTGCAAAGGATTCTGGGTAACAAAACCTGGTCAGAACCCCACAAGTCACCCCATCTTGGATTCCCCTAAGTCTCTAGTTTTAAAAAATGCTCAGGTTTGGTAGGTTTCCCTAGGTGCCGGCTGAGCTAGAGGCCAAAATCTACAGGTAGGCACTTTGCAAAAAACACCTCTGTTTTATTTAAAAAAATGGGATGTGTCCACGTTGTGTTTTAGGGCATTTCCTGTCGCGGGCGCTAGGCCTACCCACACAAGTGAGGTATCATTTTTATCGGGAGACTTGGGGGAACGCTGAGTGGAAGGAAATTTGTGCCTCCTCTCAGATTCCAGAACTTTCTGTCACAGAAATGAGAGGAACATGTGTTTTTTTAGCCAAATTTTGAGGTTTGCAAAGGATATTGGTTAACAGAACCTGGTCAGAGCCCCACAAGTCACCCCATCTTGGGTTCCCCTAGGTCTCTAGTTTTCAAAAATGCACAGGTTTGGTAGGTTTCCCTAGGTGCCGGCTGAGCTAGAGGCCAAAATCTACAGGTAGGCACTTTGCAAAAAACAGCTCTGTTTTCTGTGAAGTGTCCACGTTGTGTTTTGGGGCATATCCGGTTGCGGGCGCTAGACCTTCCCACACAAGTGAGGTACCATTTTTATCGGGAGACTTGGGGGAACGCTGGGTGGAAGGAAATTTTTGGCTCCTCTCAGATTCCAGAACTTTCTGTCAACGAAATGTGAGGAAAATGTGTTTTTTTAGCCAAATTTTGAGGTTTGCAAAGGATTCTGGGTAATAGAACCTGGTCAGAGCCCCACAAGTCACCCCATCTTGGAATCCCCTAGGTCTCTAGTTTTAAAAAATGCACAGGTTTGGTAGGTTTCCCTAGGTGCCGGCTGAGCTAGAGGCCAAAATCTACAGGTAGGCACTTTGCAAAAAACAGCTCTGTTTTCTGTGATGTGTCCACGTTGTGTTTTGGGGCATATCCTGTGGCGGGCGCTAGGCCTACCCACACAAATGAGGTACCATTTTTATCGGGAGACTTGGGGAAATGCTGAGTGGAAGGAAATTTGTGGGACCTCTCAGATTCCAGAACTTTCTGTGACCGAAATGTGAGGAAAATGTGTATTTTTAGCCAAATTTTGAGGTTTGCAAAGGATTCTGGGTAACAAAACCTGGTCAGAACCCCACAAGTCACCCTATCTTGGATTCCCCTAAGTCTCTAGTTTTCAAAAATGCACAGGTTTGGTAGGTTTCCCTAGGTGCCGGCTGAGCTAGAGGCCAAAATCTACAGGTAGGAACTTTGCAAAAAACACCTCAGTTTTCTTTCATAAAATGGGATGTGTCCACGTTGTGTTGTGGGACATTTCCTGTTGCGGGCGCTAGGCCTACCCACACAAGTGAGGTATCATTTTTATCGGGAGACTTTGGGGAACGCTGAGTGGAAGGAAATTTGTGCCTCCTCTCAGATTCCAGAACTTTCTGTCACAGAAATTTGAGGAACATGTGTTTTTTTAGCCAAATTTTGAGGTTTGCAAAGGATTCTGGGTAATAGAACCTGGTCAGAGCCCCACAAGTCACCCCATCTTGGATTCCCCTAGGTCTTTAGTTTTAAAAAATGCACAGGTTTGGTAGGTTTCCCTGGTGCCGGCTGAGCTAGAGGCCAAAATCTACAGGTAGGCACTTTGCAAAAAACAGCTCTGTTTTCAGTGATGTGTCCACGTTGTGTTTTGGGGCACATCCTGTTGCGGGCGCTAGGCCTACCCACACAAATGAGGTACCATTTTTATCGGGAGACTTGGGGGAACGCTGAGTGGAATGAAATTTGTGGGATCTCTCAGATTCCAGAACTTTCTGTCACCGAAATGTGAGGAAAATGTGTTTTTTTAGCCAAATTTTGAGGTTTGCAAAGGATTCTGGGTAACAAAACCTGTTCAGAACCCCACAAGTCACCCCATCTTGGATTCCCCTAAGTCTCTAGTTTTAAAAAATGCTTAGGTTTGGTAGGTTTCCCTAGGTGCCGGCTGAGCTAGAGGCCAAAATCTACAGGTAGGCACTTTGCAAAAAACACCTCTTTTTTATTTCAAAAAATGGGATGTGTCCACGTTGTGTTTTAGGGCATTTCCTGTCGCGGGTGCTAGGCCTACCCACACAAGTGAGGTATCATTTTTATCGGGAGACTTGGGGGAACGCTGAGTGGAAGGAAATTTGTGCCTCCTCTCAGATTCCAGAACTTTCTGTCACAGAAATGAGAGGAACATGTGTTTTTTTAGCCAAATTTTGAGGTTTGCAAAGGATATTGGTTAACAGAACCTGGTCAGAGCCCCACAAGTCACCCCATCTTGGGTTCCCCTAGGTCTCTAGTTTTCAAAAATGCACAGGTTTGGTAGGTTTCCCTAGGTGCCGGCTGAGCTAGAGGCCAAAATCTACAGGTAGGCACTTTGCAAAAAACAGCTCTGTTTTCTGTGAAGTGTCCACGTTGTGTTTTGGGGCATATCCGGTTGCGGGCGCTAGACCTTCCCACATAAGTGAGGTACCATTTTTATCGGGAGACTTGGGGGAACGCTGGGTGGAAGGAAATTTGTGGCTCCCCTCAGATTCCAGAACTTTCTGTCACCGAAATGTGAGGAAAATATGTTTTTTTAGCCAAATTTTGAGGTTTGCAAAGGATTCTGGGTAACAGAACCTGGTCAGAGCCCCACAAGTCACCCCATCTTGGATTCCCCTAGGTCTCTAGTTTTTAAAAATGCACAGTTTTGGTAGGTTTCCCTAGGTGCCGGCTGAGCTAGAGGCCACAATCTACAGGTAGGCACTTTGCAAAAAACAGCTCTGTTTTCTGTCAAAAAATGGGATGTGCCCACCTTGTGTTTTGGGACATTTCCTGTCGCGGGCGCTAAGACTACCCACACAAGTGAGGTATAATTTTTATCGGGAGAATTGGGGGAACGCTGGGTGGAAGGAAATTTGTGGCTCCTCTCAGATTCCAGAACTTTCTGTCACCGAAATGTGAGGAAAATGTCTTTTTTTAGCCAAATTTTGAGGTTTGCAAAGGATTCTGGGTAATAGAACCTGGTCAGAGCCCCACAAGTCACCCCATCTTGGATTCCCCTAGGTCTCTAGTTTTAAAAAATGCACAGGTTTGGTAGGTTTCCCTGGTGCCGGCTGAGCTAGAGGCCAAAATCTACAGGTAGGCACTTTGCAAAAAACAGCTCTGTTTTCTGTGATGTGTCCACGTTGTGTTTTGGGGAACATCCTGTCGCGTGCGCTAGGCCTACCCACACAAATGAGGTACCATTTTTATCGGGAGACTTGGGGGAACGCTGAGTGGAAGGAAATTTGTGGGATCTCTCAGATTCCAGAACTTTCTGTCACCGAAATGTGAGGAAAATGTGTTTTTTTAGCCAAATTTTGAGGTTTGCAAAGGATTCTGGGTAACAAAACCTGGTCAGAACCCCACAAGTCACCCCATCTTGGATTCCCCTAAGTCTCTAGTTTTAAAAAATGCTCAGGTTTGGTAGGTTTCCCTAGGTGCCGGATGAGCTAGAGGAAAAAATCTACAGGTAGGCACTTTGCAAAAAACACCTCTGTTTTATTTCAAAAAATGGGATGTGTCCATGTTGTGTTTTGGGGCATTTCCTGTCGCGGGCGCTAGGCCTACCCACACAAGTGAGGTATCATTTTTATCGGGAGACTTGGGGGAACGCTGAGTGGAAGGAAATTTGTGCCTCCTCTCAGATTCCAGAACTTTCTGTCACAGAAATGAGAGGAACATGTGTTTTTTTAGCCAAATTTTGAGGTTTGCAAAGGATATTGGTTAACAGAACCTGGTCAGAGCCCCACAAGTCACCCCATCTTGGGTTCCCCTAGGTCTCTAGTTTTCAAAAATGCACACGTTTGGTAGGTTTCCCTAGGTGCCGGCTGAGCTAGAGGCCAAAATCTACACGTAGGCACTTTGCAAAAAACAGCTCTGTTTTCTGTGAAGTGTCCACGTTGTGTTTTGGGGCATATCCAGTTGCGGGCGCTAGACCTACCCACACAAGTGAGGTACCATTTTTATCGGGAGACTTGGGGGAACGCTGAATGGAAGGAAATTTGTGGCTCCCCTCAGATTCCAGAACTTTCTGTCACCGAAATGTGAGGAAAATATGTTTTTTTAGCCAAATTTTGAGTTTTCCAAAGGATTCTGGGTAACAGAACCTGGTCAGAGCCCCACAAGTCACGCCATCTTGGATTCCCCTAGGTATCTAGTTTTTAAAAATGCACAGGCTTGGTAGGTTTCCCTAGGTGCCGGCTGAGCTAGAGGCCACAATCTACAGGTAGGCACTTTGCAAAAAACAGCTCTGTTTTCTGTCAAAAAATGGGATTTGCCCACTTTGTGTTTTGGGACATTTCCTGTCGCGGGCGCTAGGACTACCCACACAAGTGAGGTATCATTTTTATCGGGAGAATTGGGGGAACGCTGGGTGGAAGGAAATTTGTGGCTCCTCTCAGATTCCAGAACTTTCTGTCAACGAAATGTGAGGAAAATGTGTTTTTTTAGCCAAATTTTGAGGTTTGCAAAGGATTCTGGGTAATAGAACCTGGTCAGAGCCCCACAAGTCACCCCATCTTGGAATCCCCTAGGTCTCTAGTTTTAAAAAATGCACAGGTTTGGTAGGTTTCCCTAGGTGCCGGCTGAGCTAGAGGCCAAAATCTACAGGTAGGCACTTTGCAAAAAACAGCTCTGTTTTCTGTGATGTGTCCACGTTGTGTTTTGGGGCATATCCTGTCGCGGGCGCTAGGCCTACCCACACAAATGAGGTACCATTTTTATCGGGAGACTTGGGGAAACGCTGAGTGGAAGGAAATTTGTGGGACCTCTCAGATTCCAGAACTTTCTGTCACCGAAATGTGAGGAAAATGTGTATTTTTAGCCAAATTTTGAGGTTTGCAAAGGATTCTGGGTAACAAAACCTGGTCAGAACCCCACAAGTCACCCCATCTTGGATTCCCCTAAGTCTCTAGTTTTCAAAAATGCACAGGTTTCGTAGGTTTCCCTAGGTGCCGGCTGAGCTAGAGGCCAAAATCTACAGGTAGGCACTTTGCAAAAAACACCTCTGTTTTCTTTAAAAAAATGGGATGTGTCCACGTTGTGTTTTGGGACATTTCCTGTTGCGGGCGCTAGGCCTACCCACACAAGTGAGGTATCATTTTTATCGGGAGACTTGGGGGAACGCTGAGTGGAAGGAAATTTGTGCCTCCTCTCAGATTCCAGAACTTTCTGTCACAGAAATTTGAGGAAGATATGTTTTTTTAGCCAAATTTTGAGGTTTGCAAAGGATTCTGGGTAATAGAACCTGGTCAGAGCCCCACAAGTCACCCCATCTTGGATTCCCCTAGGTCTCTAGTTTTAAAAAATGCACAGGTTTGGTAGGTTTCCCTGGTGCCGGCTGAGCTAGAGGCCAAAATCTACAGGTAGGCACTTTGCAAAAAACAGCTCTGTTTTCTGTGATGTGTCCACGTTGTGTTTTGGGGCACATCCTGTTGCGGGCGCTAGGCCTACCCACACAAATGAGGTACCATTTTTATCGGGAGACTTGGGGGAACGCTGAGTGGAAGGAAATTTGTGGGATCTCTCAGATTCCAGAACTTTCTGTCACCGAAATGTGAGGAAAATGTGTTTTTTTAGCCAAATTTTGAGGTTTGCAAAGGATTCTGGGTAACAAAACCTGGTCAGAACCCCACAAGTCACCCCATCTTGGATTCCCCTAAGTCTCTAGTTTAAAAAAATGCTCAGGTTTGGTAGGTTTCCCTAGGTGCCGGATGAGCTAGAGGCCAAAATCTACAGGTAGGCACTTTGCAAAAAACACCTCTGTTTTATTTAAAAAAATGGGATGTGTCCACGTTGTGTTTTGAGGCATATCCTGTCGCGGGCGCTAGGCCTACCCACACAAATGAGGTACCATTTTTATCGGGAGACTTGGGGGAACGTTGAGTGGAAGGAAATTTGTGGGACCTCTCAGATTCCAGAACTTTCTGTCACCGAAATGTGAGGTAAATGTGTATTTTTAGCCAAATTTTGAGGTTTGCAAAGGATTCTGGGTAACAAAACCTGGTCAGAACCCCACAAGTCACCCCATCTTGAATTCCCCTAAGTCTCTAGTTTTCAAAAATGCACAGGTTTGGTAGGTTTCCCTAGGTGCCGGCTGAGCTAGAGGCCAAAATCTACAGGTAGGCACTTTGCAAAAAACACCTCTGTTTTCTTTCAAAAAATGGGATGTGTCCACGTTGTGTTTTGGGACATTTCCTGTTGCGGGCGCTAGGCCTACCCACACAAGTGAGGTATCATTTTTATCGGGAGACTTTGGGGAACGCTGAGTGGAAGGAAATTTGTGCCTCCTCTCAGATTCCAGAACTTTCTGTCACAGAAATTTGAGGAACATGTGTTTTTTTAGCCAAATTTTGAGGTTTGCAAAGGATTCTGGGTAATAGAACCTGGTCAGAGCCCCACAAGTCACCCCGTCTTGGGTTCCCCTAGGTCTCTAGTTTTCAAAAATGCACAGGTTTGGTAGGTTTCCCTAGGTGCCGGCTGAGCTAGAGGCCAAAATCTACAGGTAGGCACTTTGCAAAAAACAGCTCTGTTTTCTGTGAAGTGTCCACGTTGTATTTTGGGGCATATCCGGTTGCGGGCGCTAGACCTTCCCACACAAGTGAGGTACCATTTTTATCGGGAGACTTGGGGGAACGCTGGGTGGAAGGACATTTTTGGCTCCTCTCAGATTCCAGAACTTTCTGTCAACGAAATGTGAGGAAAATGTGTTTTTTTAGCCAAATTTTGAGGTTTGCAAAGGATTCTGGGTAATAGAACCTGGTCAGAGCCCCACAAGTCACCCCATCTTGGAATCCCCTAGGTCTCTAGTTTTAAAAAATGCACAGGTTTGGTAGGTTTCCCTAGGTGGCGGCTGAGCTAGAGGCCAAAATCTACAGGTAGGCACTTTGCAAAAAACAGCTCTGTTTTCTGTGATGTGTCCACGTTGTGTTTTGGGGCATATCCTGTCGCGGGCGCTAGGCCTACCCACACAAATGAGGTACCATTTTTATCGGGAGACTTGGGGAAACGCTGAGTGGAAGGAAATTTGTGGGACCTCTCAGATTCCAGAACTTTCTGTCACCGAAATGTGAGGAAAATGTGTATTTTTAGCCAAATTTTGAGGTTTGCAAAGGATTCTGGGTAACAAAACCTGGTCAGAACCCCACAAGTCACCCCATCTTGGATTCCCCTAAGTCTCTAGTTTTCAAAAATGCACAGGTTTTGTAGGTTTCCCTAGGTGCCGGCTGAGCTAGAGGCCAAAATCTACAGGTAGGCACTTTGCAAAAAACACCTCTGTTTTCTTTAAAAAAATGGGATGTGTCCACGTTGTGTTTTGGGACATTTCCTGTTGCGGGCGCTAGGCCTACCCACACAAGTGAGGTATCATTTTTATCGGGAGACTTGGGGGAACGCTGAGTGGAAGGAAATTTGTGCCTCCTCTCAGATTCCAGAACTTTCTGTCACAGAAATTTGAGGAAGATATGTTTTTTTAGCCAAATTTTGAGGTTTGCAAAGGATTCTGGGTAATAGAACCTGGTCAGAGCCCCACAAGTCACCCCATCTTGGATTCCCCTAGGTCTCTAGTTTTAAAAAATGCACAGGTTTGGTAGGTTTCCCTGGTGCCGGCTGAGCTAGAGGCCAAAATCTACAGGTAGGCACTTTGCAAAAAACAGCTCTGTTTTCTGTGATGTGTCCACGTTGTGTTTTGGGGCACATCCTGTTGCGGGCGCTAGGCCTACCCACACAAATGAGGTACCATTTTTATCGGGAGACTTGGGGGAACGCTGAGTGGAAGGAAATTTGTGGGATCTCTCAGATTCCAGAACTTTCTGTCACCGAAATGTGAGGAAAATGTGTTTTTTTAGCCAAATTTTGAGGTTTGCAAAGGATTCTGGGTAACAAAACCTGGTCAGAACCCCACAAGTCACCCCATCTTGGATTCCCCTAAGTCTCTAGTTTAAAAAAATGCTCAGGTTTGGTAGGTTTCCCTAGGTGCCGGATGAGCTAGAGGCCAAAATCTACAGGTAGGCACTTTGCAAAAAACACCTCTGTTTTATTTAAAAAAATGGGATGTGTCCACGTTGTGTTTTGAGGCATATCCTGTCGCGGGCGCTAGGCCTACCCACACAAATGAGGTACCATTTTTATCGGGAGACTTGGGGGAACGTTGAGTGGAAGGAAATTTGTGGGACCTCTCAGATTCCAGAACTTTCTGTCACCGAAATGTGAGGTAAATGTGTATTTTTAGCCAAATTTTGAGGTTTGCAAAGGATTCTGGGTAACAAAACCTGGTCAGAACCCCACAAGTCACCCCATCTTGAATTCCCCTAAGTCTCTAGTTTTCAAAAATGCACAGGTTTGGTAGGTTTCCCTAGGTGCCGGCTGAGCTAGAGGCCAAAATCTACAGGTAGGCACTTTGCAAAAAACACCTCTGTTTTCTTTCAAAAAATGGGATGTGTCCACGTTGTGTTTTGGGACATTTCCTGTTGCGGGCGCTAGGCCTACCCACACAAGTGAGGTATCATTTTTATCGGGAGACATTGGGGAACGCTGAGTGGAAGGAAATTTGTGCCTCCTCTCAGATTAGAGAACTTTCTGTCACAGAAATTTGAGGAACATGTGTTTTTTTAGCCAAATTTTGAGGTTTGCAAAGGATTCTGGGTAATAGAACCTGGTCAGAGCCCCACAAGTCACCCCGTCTTGGGTTCCCCTAGGTCTCTAGTTTTCAAAAATGCACAGGTTTGGTAGGTTTCCCTAGGTGCCGGCTGAGCTAGAGGCCAAAATCTACAGGTAGGCACTTTGCAAAAAACAGCTCTGTTTTCTGTGAAGTGTCCACGTTGTATTTTGGGGCATATCCGGTTGCGGGCGCTAGACCTTCCCACACAAGTGAGGTACCATTTTTATCGGGAGACTTGGGGGAACGCTGGGTGGAAGGAAATTTTTGGCTCCTCTCAGATTCCAGAACTTTCTGTCAACGAAATGTGAGGAAAATGTGTTTTTTTAGCCAAATTTTGAGGTTTGCAAAGGATTCTGGGTAATAGAACCTGGTCAGAGCCCCACAAGTCACCCCATCTTGGAATCCCCTAGGTCTCTAGTTTTAAAAAATGCACAGGTTTGGTAGGTTTCCCTAGGTGGCGGCTGAGCTAGAGGCCAAAATCTACAGGTAGGCACTTTGCAAAAAACAGCTCTGTTTTCTGTGATGTGTCCACGTTGTGTTTTGGGGCATATCCTGTGGCGGGCGCTAGGCCTACCCACACAAATGAGGTACCATTTTTATCGGGAGACTTGGGGAAATGCTGAGTGGAAGGAAATTTGTGGGACCTCTCAGATTCCAGAACTTTCTGTCACCGAAATGTGAGGAAAATGTGTATTTTTAGCCAAATTTTGAGGTTTGCAAAGGATTCTGGGTAACAAAACCTGGTCAGAACCCCACAAGTCACCCTATCTTGGATTCCCCTAAGTCTCTAGTTTTCAAAAATGCACAGGTTTGGTAGGTTTCCCTAGGTGCCGGCTGAGCTAGAGTCCAAAATCTACAGGTAGGAACTTTGCAAAAAACACCTCAGTTTTCTTTCATAAAATGGGATGTGTCCACGTTGTGTTGTGGGACATTTCCTGTTGCGGGCGCTAGGCCTACCCACACAAGTGAGGTATCATTTTTATCGGGAGACTTTGGGGAACTCTGAGTGGAAGGAAATTTGTGCCTCCTCTCAGATTCCAGAACTTTCTGTCACAGAAATTTGAGGAACATGTGTTTTTTTAGCCAAATTTTGAGGTTTGCAAAGGATTCTGGGTAATAGAACCTGGTCAGAGCCCCACAAGTCACCCCATCTTGGATTCCCCTAGGTCTTTAATTTTAAAAAATGCACAGGTTTGGTAGGTTTCCCTGGTGCCGGCTGAGCTAGAGGCCAAAATCTACAGGTAGGCACTTTGCAAAAAACAGCTCTGTTTTCTGTGATGTGTCCACGTTGTGTTTTGGGGCACATCCTGTTGCGGGCGCTAGGCCTACCCACACAAATGAGGTACCATTTTTATCGGGAGACTTGGGGGAACGCTGAGTGGAATGAAATTTGTGGGATCTCTCAGATTCCAGAACTTTCTGTCACCGAAATGTGAGGAAAATGTGTTTTTTTAGCCAAATTTTGAGGTTTGCAAAGGATTCTGGGTAACAAAACCTGGTCAGAACCCCACAAGTCACCCCATCTTGGATTCCCCTAAGTCTCTAGTTTTAAAAAATGCTCAGGTTTGGTAGGTTTCCCTAGGTGCCGGCTGAGCTAGAGGCCAAAATCTACAGGTAGGCACTTTGCAAAAAACACCTCTGTTTTATTTAAAAAAATGGGATGTGTCCACGTTGTGTTTTAGGGCATTTCCTGTCGCGGGCGCTAGGCCTACCCACACAAGTGAGGTATCATTTTTATCGGGAGACTTGGGGGAACGCTGAGTGGAAGGAAATTTGTGCCTCCTCTCAGATTCCAGAACTTTCTGTCACAGAAATGAGAGGAACATGTGTTTTTTTAGCCAAATTTTGAGGTTTGCAAAGGATATTGGTTAACAGAACCTGGTCAGAGCCCCACAAGTCACCCCATCTTGGGTTCCCCTAGGTCTCTAGTTTTCAAAAATGCACAGGTTTGGTAGGTTTCCCTAGGTGCCGGCTGAGCTAGAGGCCAAAATCTACAGGTAGGCACTTTGCAAAAAACAGCTCTGTTTTCTGTGAAGTGTCCACGTTGTGTTTTGGGGCATATCCGGTTGCGGGCGCTAGACCTTCCCACACAAGTGAGGTACCATTTTTATCGGGAGACTTGGGGGAACGCTGGGTGGAAGGAAATTTTTGGCTCCTCTCAGATTCCAGAACTTTCTGTCAACGAAATGTGAGGAAAATGTGTTTTTTTAGCCAAATTTTGAGGTTTGCAAAGGATTCTGGGTAATAGAACCTGGTCAGAGCCCCACAAGTCACCCCATCTTGGAATCCCCTAGGTCTCTAGTTTTAAAAAATGCACAGGTTTGGTAGGTTTCCCTAGGTGCCGGCTGAGCTAGAGGCCAAAATCTACAGGTAGGCACTTTGCAAAAAACAGCTCTGTTTTCTGTGATGTGTCCACGTTGTGTTTTGGGGCATATCCTGTGGCGGGCGCTAGGCCTACCCACACAAATGAGGTACCATTTTTATCGGGAGACTTGGGGAAATGCTGAGTGGAAGGAAATTTGTGGGACCTCTCAGATTCCAGAACTTTCTGTGACCGAAATGTGAGGAAAATGTGTATTTTTAGCCAAATTTTGAGGTTTGCAAAGGATTCTGGGTAACAAAACCTGGTCAGAACCCCACAAGTCACCCTCTCTTGGATTCCCCTAAGTCTCTAGTTTTCAAAAATGCACAGGTTTGGTAGGTTTCCCTAGGTGCCGGCTGAGCTAGAGGCCAAAATCTACAGGTAGGAACTTTGCAAAAAACACCTCAGTTTTCTTTCATAAAATGGGATGTGTCCACGTTGTGTTGTGGGACATTTCCTGTTGCGGGCGCTAGGCCTACCCACACAAGTGAGGTATCATTTTTATCGGGAGACTTTGGGGAACGCTGAGTGGAAGGAAATTTGTGCCTCCTCTCAGATTCCAGAACTTTCTGTCACAGAAATTTGAGGAACATGTGTTTTTTTAGCCAAATTTTGAGGTTTGCAAAGGATTCTGGGTAATAGAACCTGGTCAGAGCCCCACAAGTCACCCCATCTTGGATTCCCCTAGGTCTTTAGTTTTAAAAAATGCACAGGTTTGGTAGGTTTCCCTGGTGCCGGCTGAGCTAGAGGCCAAAATCTACAGGTAGGCACTTTGCAAAAAACAGCTCTGTTTTCTGTGATGTGTCCACGTTGTGTTTTGGGGCACATCCTGTTGCGGGCGCTAGGCCTACCCACACAAATGAGGTACCATTTTTATCGGGAGACTTGGGGGAACGCTGAGTGGAATGAAATTTGTGGGATCTCTCAGATTCCAGAACTTTCTGTCACCGAAATGTGAGGAAAATGTGTTTTTTTAGCCAAATTTTGAGGTTTGCAAAGGATTCTGGGTAACAAAACCTGTTCAGAACCCCACAAGTCACCCCATCTTGGATTCCCCTAAGTCTCTAGTTTTAAAAAATGCTTAGGTTTGGTAGGTTTCCCTAGGTGCCGGCTGAGCTAGAGGCCAAAATCTACAGGTAGGCACTTTGCAAAAAACACCTCTTTTTTATTTCAAAAAATGGGATGTGTCCACGTTGTGTTTTAGGGCATTTCCTGTCGCGGGTGCTAGGCCTACCCACACAAGTGAGGTATCATTTTTATCGGGAGACTTGGGGGAACGCTGAGTGGAAGGAAATTTGTGCCTCCTCTCAGATTCCAGAACTTTCTGTCACAGAAATGAGAGGAACATGTGTTTTTTTAGCCAAATTTTGAGGTTTGCAAAGGATATTGGTTAACAGAACCTGGTCAGAGCCCCACAAGTCACCCCATCTTGGGTTCCCCTAGGTCTCTAGTTTTCAAAAATGCACAGGTTTGGTAGGTTTCCCTAGGTGCCGGCTGAGCTAGAGGCCAAAATCTACAGGTAGGCACTTTGCAAAAAACAGCTCTGTTTTCTGTGAAGTGTCCACGTTGTGTTTTGGGGCATATCCGGTTGCGGGCGCTAGACCTTCCCACATAAGTGAGGTACCATTTTTATCGGGAGACTTGGGGGAACGCTGGGTGGAAGGAAATTTGTGGCTCCCCTCAGATTCCAGAACTTTCTGTCACCGAAATGTGAGGAAAATATGTTTTTTTAGCCAAATTTTGAGGTTTGCAAAGGATTCTGGGTAACAGAACCTGGTCAGAGCCCCACAAGTCACCCCATCTTGGATTCCCCTAGGTCTCTAGTTTTCAAAAATGCACAGGTTTCGTAGGTTTCCCTAGGTGCCGGCTGAGCTAGAGGCCAAAATCTACAGGTAGGCACTTTGCAAAAAACACCTCTGTTTTCTTTAAAAAAATGGGATGTGTCCACATTGTGTTTTGGGACATTTCCTGTTGCGGGCGCTAGGCCTACCCACACAAGTGAGGTATCATTTTTATCGGGAGACTTGGGGGAACGCTGAGTGGAAGGAAATTTGTGCCTCCTCTCAGATTCCAGAACTTTCTGTCACAGAAATTTGAGGAAGATATGTTTTTTTAGCCAAATTTTGAGGTTTGCAAAGGATTCTGGGTAATAGAACCTGGTCAGAGCCCCACAAGTCACCCCATCTTGGATTCCCCTAGGTCTCTAGTTTTAAAAAATGCACAGGTTTGGTAGGTTTCCCTGGTGCCGGCTGAGCTAGAGGCCAAAATCTACAGGTAGGCACTTTGCAAAAAACAGCTCTGTTTTCTGTGATGTGTCCACGTTGTGTTTTGGGGCACATCCTGTCGCGGGCGCTAGGCCTACCCACACAAATGAGGTACCATTTTTATCGGGAGACTTGGGGGAACGCTGAGTGGAAGGAAATTTGTGGGATCTCTCAGATTCCAGAACTTTCTGTCACCGAAATGTGAGGAAAATGTGTTTTTTTAGCCAAATTTTGAGGTTTGCAAAGGATTCTGGGTAACAAAACCTGGTCAGAACCCCACAAGTCACCCCATCTTGGATTCCCCTAAGTCTCTAGTTTAAAAAAATGCTCAGGTTTGGTAGGTTTCCCTAGGTGCCGGATGAGCTAGAGGCCAAAATCTACAGGTAGGCACTTTGCAAAAAACACCTCTGTTTTATTTAAAAAAATGGGATGTGTCCACGTTGTGTTTTGAGGCATATCCTGTCGCGGGCGCTAGGCCTACCCACACAAATGAGGTACCATTTTTATCGGGAGACTTGGGGGAACGTTGAGTGGAAGGAAATTTGTGGGACCTCTCAGATTCCAGAACTTTCTGTCACCGAAATGTGAGGTAAATGTGTATTTTTAGCCAAATTTTGAGGTTTGCAAAGGATTCTGGGTAACAAAACCTGGTCAGAACCCCACAAGTCACCCCATCTTGGATTCCCCTAAGTCTCTAGTTTTCAAAAATGCACAGGTTTGGTAGGTTTCCCTAGGTGCCGGCTGAGCTAGAGGCCAAAATCTACAGGTAGGCACTTTGCAAAAAACACCTCTGTTTTCTTTCAAAAAATGGGATGTGTCCACGTTGTGTTTTGGGGCATTTCCTGTTGCGGGCGCTAGGCCTACCCACACAAGTGAGGTATCATTTTTATCGGGAGACTTGGGGGAACGCTGAGTGGAAGGAAATTTGTGCCTCCCCTCAGATTCCAGAACTTTCTGTCACAGAAATGTGAGGAACATGTGTTTTTTTAGCCAACTTTTGAGGTTTGCAAAGAATACTGGTTAACAGAACCTGGTCAGAGCCCCACAAGTCACCCTATCATGGGTTCCCCTAGGTCTCTAGTTTTCAAAAATGCACAGGTTTGGTAGGTTTCCCTAGGTGCCGGCTGAGCTAGAGGCCAAAATCTACAGGTAGGCACTTTGCAAAAAACAGCTCTGTTTTCTGTGAAGTGTCCACGTTGTGTTTTGGGGCATATCCTGTTGCGGGCGCTAGACCTACCCACACAAGTGAGGTACCATTTTTATCGGGAGTCTTGGGGGAACGCTGAGTGGAAGGAAATTTGTGGCTCCTCTCAGATTCCAGAACTTTCTGTCACCGAAATGTGAGGAAAATGTGTTTTTTTAGCCAAATTTTGAGGTTTGCAAAGGATTCTGGGTAACAGAACCTGGTCAGAACCCCACAAGTCACCCTATCTTGGATTCCCCTAGGTCTCTAGTTTTCAAAAATGCACAGGTTTGGTAGGTTTCCCTAGGTGCCGGCTGAGCTAGATGCCAAAATCTACAGGTAGGCACTTTGCAAAAAAACACCTCTGTTTTCTTTCAAAAAATGGGATGTGTCCACGTTGTGTTTTGGGGCGTTTCCTGTTGCGGGCGCTAGGCCTACCCACACAAGTGAGGTATCATTTTTATCGGGAGACTTGGGGGAACGCTGAGTGGAAGGAAATTTGTGCCTCCTCTCAGATTCCAGAACTTTCTGTCACAGAAATGAGAGGAACATGTGTTTTTTTAGCCAAATTTTGAGGTTTGCAAAGGATATTGGTTAACAGAACCTGGTCAGAGCCCCACAAGTCACCCCATCTTGGGTTCCCCTAGGTCTCTAGTTTTCAAAAATGCACACGTTTGGTAGGTTTCCCTAGGTGCCGGCTGAGCTAGAGGCCAAAATCTACAGGTAGGCACTTTGCAAAAAACAGCTCTGTTTTCTGTGAAGTGTCCACGTTGTGTTTTGGGGCATATCCAGTTGCGGGCGCTAGACCTACCCACACAAGTGAGGTACCATTTTTATCGGGAGACTTGGGGGAACGCTGAGTGGAAGGAAATTTGTGGCTCCCCTCAGATTCCAGAACTTTCTGTCACCGAAATGTGAGGAAAATATGTTTTTTTAGCCAAATTTTGAGGTTTGCAAAGGATTCTGGGTAACAGAACCTGGTCAGAGCCCCACAAGTCACCCCATCTTGGATTCCCCTAGGTCTCTAGTTTTTAAAAATGCACAGGTGTGGTAGGTTTCCCTAGGTGCCGGCTGAGCTAGAGGCCACAATCTACAGGTAGGCACTTTGCAAAAAACACCTCTGTTTTCTGTCAAAAAATGGGATGTGCCCACTTTGTATTTTGGGGCATATCCTGTCGCGGGCGCTAGGCCTACCCACACAAGTGAGATATCATTTGTATCGGGAGACTTGGGGGAACGCTGGGAGGAAAGAAATTTGTGGCTCCTCTCAGATTCCAGAACTTTCTGTCACCGAAATGTGAGGAAAATGTGTTTTTTTAGCCAAATTTTGAGGTTTGCAAAGGATTCTGGGTAACAGAACCTGGTCAGAACCCCACAAGTCACCCTATCTTGGATTCCCCTAGGTCTCTAGTTTTCAAAAATGCACAGGTTTGGTAGGTTTCCCTAGGTGCCGGCTGAGCTAGATGCCAAAATCTACAGGTAGGCACTTTGCAAAAAAACACCTCTGTTTTCTTTCAAAAAATGGGATGTGTCCACGTTGTGTTTTGGGGCGTTTCCTGTTGCGGGCGCTAGGCCTACCCACACAAGTGAGGTATCATTTTTATCGGGAGACTTGGGGGAACGCTGCGTGGAAGGAAATTTGTGCCTCCTCTCAGATTCCAGAACTTTCTGTCACAGAAATGTGATCAACATGTGTTTTTTTAGCCAAATTTTGAGGTTTGCAAAGGATTCTGGGTAATAGAACCTGGTCAGAGCCCCACAAGTCACCCCATCTTGGATTCCCCTTGGTCTCTAGTTTAAAAAAATGCACAGGTTTGGTAGGTTTCCCTAGGTGCCGGCTGAGCTAGAGGCCAAAATCTACAGGTAGGCACTTTGCAAAAAACAGCTCTGTTTTCTGTGATGTGTCCACGTTGTGTTTTGAGGCATATCCTGTCGCGGGCGCTAGGCCTACCCACACAAATGAGGTACCATTTTTATCGGGAGACTTGGGGGAACGTTGGGTGGAAGGAAATTTGTGCGACCTCTCAGATTCCAGAACTTTCTGTCACCGAAATGTGAGGAAAATGTGTATTTTTAGCCAAATTTTGAGGTTTGCAAAGGATTCTGGGTAACAAAACCTGGTCAGAACCCCACAAGTCACCCCATCTTGGATTCCCCTAAGTCTCTAGTTTTCAAAAATGCACAGGTTTGGTAGGTTTCCCTAGGTGCCGGCTGAGCTAGAGGCCAAAATCTACAGGTAGGCACTTTGCAAAAAACACCTCTGTTTTCTTTCAAAAAATGGGATGTGTCCACGTTGTGTTTTGGGGCATTTCCTGTTGCGGGCGCTAGGCCTACCCACACAAGTGAGGTATCATTTTTATTGGGAGACTTGGGGGAACGCTGAGTGGAAGGAAATTTGTGCCTCCCCTCAGATTCCAGAACTTTCTGTCACAGAAATGTGAGGAACATGTGTTTTTTTAGCCAACTTTTGAGGTTTGCAAAGGATACTGGTTAACAGAACCTGGT
This sequence comes from Pleurodeles waltl, assembly GCF_031143425.1. Lineage (NCBI taxonomy): Eukaryota > Metazoa > Chordata > Amphibia > Caudata > Salamandridae > Pleurodeles > Pleurodeles waltl. The sequence continues at coordinate 1,221,862,566 of NC_090444.1, forward strand.
CAGAGCCCCACAAGTCACCCTATCATGGGTTCCCCTAGGTCTCTAGTTTTTAAAAATGCACAGGTTTGGTAGGTTTCCCTAGGTGCCGGCTGAGCTAGAGGCTAAAATCTACAGGTAGGCACTTTGCAAAAAACAGCTCTGTTTTCTGTGAAGTGTCCACGTTGTGTTTTGGGGCATATCCTGTTGCGGGCGCTAGACCTACCCACACAAGTGAGGTACCATTTTTATCGGGAGTCTTGGGGGAACGCTGAGTGGAAGGAAATTTGTGGCTCCCCTCAGATTCCAGAACTTTCTGTCACCGAAATGTGAGGAAAATATGTTTTTTTAGCCAAATTTTGAGGTTTGCAAAGGATTCTGGGTAACAGAACCTGGTCAGAGCCCCACAAGTCACCCCATCTTGGATTCCCCTAGGTCTCTAGTTTTTAAAAATGCACAGGTGTGGTAGGTTTCCCTAGGTGCCGGCTGAGCTAGAGGCCACAATCTACAGGTAGGCACTTTGCAAAAAACACCTCTGTTTTCTGTCAAAAAATGGGATGTGCCCACTTTGTATTTTGGGGCATATCCTGTCGCGGGCGCTAGGCCTACCCACACAAGTGAGATATCATTTGTATCGGGAGACTTGGGGGAACGCTGGGAGGAAAGAAATTTGTGGCTCCTCTCAGATTCCAGAACTTTCTGTCACCGAAATGTGAGGAAAATGTGTTTTTTTAGCCAAATTTTGAGGTTTGCAAAGGATTCTGGGTAACAGAACCTGGTCAGAACCCCACAAGTCACCCTATCTTGGATTCCCCTAGGTCTCTAGTTTTCAAAAATGCACAGGTTTGGTAGGTTTCCCTAGGTGCCGGCTGAGCTAGATGCCAAAATCTACAGGTAGGCACTTTGCAAAAAAACACCTCTGTTTTCTTTCAAAAAATGGGATGTGTCCACGTTGTGTTTTGGGGCGTTTCCTGTTGCGGGCGCTAGGCCTACCCACACAAGTGAGGTATCATTTTTATCGGGAGACTTGGGGGAACGCTGCGTGGAAGGAAATTTGTGCCTCCTCTCAGATTCCAGAACTTTCTGTCACAGAAATGTGATCAACATGTGTTTTTTTAGCCAAATTTTGAGGTTTGCAAAGGATTCTGGGTAATAGAACCTGGTCAGAGCCCCACAAGTCACCCCATCTTGGATTCCCCTTGGTCTCTAGTTTAAAAAAATGCACAGGTTTGGTAGGTTTCCCTAGGTGCCGGCTGAGCTAGAGGCCAAAATCTACAGGTAGGCACTTTGCAAAAAACAGCTCTGTTTTCTGTGATGTGTCCACGTTGTGTTTTGAGGCATATCCTGTTGCGGGCGCTAGGCCTACCCACACAAATGAGGTACCATTTTTATCGGGAGACTTGGGGGAACGTTGGGTGGAAGGAAATTTGTGCGACCTCTCAGATTCCAGAACTTTCTGTCACCGAAATGTGAGGAAAATGTGTATTTTTAGCCAAATTTTGAGGTTTGCAAAGGATTCTGGGTAACAAAACCTGGTCAGAACCCCACAAGTCACCCCATCTTGGATTCCCCTAAGTCTCTAGTTTTCAAAAATGCACAGGTTTGGTAGGTTTCCCTAGGTGCCGGCTGAGCTAGAGGCCAAAATCTACAGGTAGGCACTTTGCAAAAAACACCTCTGTTTTCTTTCAAAAAATGGGATGTGTCCACGTTGTGTTTTGGGGCATTTCCTGTTGCGGGCGCTAGGCCTACCCACACAAGTGAGGTATCATTTTTATTGGGAGACTTGGGGGAACGCTGAGTGGAAGGAAATTTGTGCCTCCCCTCAGATTCCAGAACTTTCTGTCACAGAAATGTGAGGAACATGTGTTTTTTTAGCCAACTTTTGAGGTTTGCAAAGGATACTGGTTAACAGAACCTGGTCAGAGCCCCACAAGTCACCCTATCATGGGTTCCCCTAGGTCTCTAGTTTTTAAAAATGCACAGGTTTGGTAGGTTTCCCTAGGTGCCGGCTGAGCTAGAGGCTAAAATCTACAGGTAGGCACTTTGCAAAAAACAGCTCTGTTTTCTGTGAAGTGTCCACGTTGTGTTTTGGGGCATATCCTGTTGCGGGCGCTAGACCTACCCACACAAGTGAGGTACCATTTTTATCGGGAGTCTTGGGGGAACGCTGAGTGGAAGGAAATTTGTGGCTCCCCTCAGATTCCAGAACTTTCTGTCACCGAAATGTGAGGAAAATATGTTTTTTTAGCCAAATTTTGAGGTTTGCAAAGGATTCTGGGTAACAGAACCTGGTCAGAGCCCCACAAGTCACCCCATCTTGGATTCCCCTAGGTCTCTAGTTTTTAAAAATGCACAGGTGTGGTAGGTTTCCCTAGGTGCCGGCTGAGCTAGAGGCCACAATCTACAGGTAGGCACTTTGCAAAAAACACCTCTGTTTTCTGTCAAAAAATGGGATGTGCCCACGTTGTGTTTTGGGGCATATCCTGTCGCGGGCGCTAGGCCTACCCACACAAGTGAGATATCATTTGTATCGGGAGACTTGGGGGAACGCTGGGAGGAAAGAAATTTGTGGCTCCTCTCAGATTCCAGAACTTTCTGTCACCGAAATGTGAGGAAAATGTGTTTTTTTTTAGCCAAATTTTGAGGTTTGCAAAGGATTCTGGGTAACAGAACCTGGTCAGAACCCCACAAGTCACCCTATCTTGGATTCCCCTAGGTCTCTAGTTTTCAAAAATGCACAGGTTTGGTAGGTTTCCCTAGGTGCCGGCTGAGCTAGATGCCAAAATCTACAGGTAGGCACTTTGCAAAAAAACACCTCTGTTTTCTTTCAAAAAATGGGATGTGTCCACGTTGTGTTTTGGGGTATATCCTGTCCCGGGCGCTAGGTCTACCCACACAAGTGATGTATTATTTTTATTGGGAGACTTGGGGGAACATAGAATAGCAAAACAAGTGTTATTGCCCCTTGTCTTTCTCTACATTTTTCCCTTCCAAATGTAAGACAGTGTGTAAAAAAGACGTCTATTTGAGAAATGCCCTGTAATTCACATGCTAGTATGGGCACCCCTGAATTTAGAGATGTGCAAATAACCACTGCTTCTCAACACCTTATCTTGTGCCCATTTTGGAAATACAAAGGTTTTCTTGATAGCTATTTTATACTCTTTATATTTCAGCAAATTTATTGCTGTATACCCAGTATAGAATGAAAACCCACTGCAGTGTGCATGTCATTTATTGGCTCCGGGTACCTAGAGTTCTTGATGAACCTACAAGCCCTGTATATCCCCGCAACCAGAAGAGTCCAGCAGACGTAACGGTATATTGCTTTCGAAAATCTGACATTGCAGGAAAAAGTTACAGAGTAAAACGGTGAGAAAGATTTATGTTTTTTTCACCTCAATTTCAATATTTTTCTTTATCAGTTGTTATGTTCTGTAGGAAACCCTTGTAGGATCTACACAAATTACCCCTTGTTGAATTCAGAATTTTGTCTACTTTTCAGAAATGTTGCGGTTTCTGTGATCCAGCGTTGGTTTCATGCCCATTTCTGTCACTGACTGGAAGGAGGCTGAAAGCACAAAAAATCGTAAAAATGGGGTATGTCCCAGTAAAATGCCAAAATTGTGTTTGAAAAATTGGGTTTTCTGATTCAAGTCTGCCTGTTCCTGGAAGCTGGGAAGCTGGTGATTTTAGCACCGCAAACCCTTTGTTGATGCCCTTTTCAGGGGAAAAACCACAAGCCTTCTTCTACAGCCCCTTTTTCCCATTTAAAAAAAACAACTACATTTTCACTGTATTTTGGCTAATTTCTTGGCCTCCTTCTGTGGAACCCACAAAGTCTGGGTACCTCTAGAATCCCTAGGATGTTGGAAAAAAAGGACGCAAATTTGGCGTGGGTAGCTTATGTGGACAAAAAGTTATGAGGGCCTAAGCGCGAACTGCCCCAAATAGCCAAAAAAAGGCCTGGCACCTGAGGGGGAAAAGACCTGGCTGTGAAGGGGTTAATAATTGTAGGTCTTACCTTAGCGGAGGTCTTGACGTAGTTGCACAGCCTTATGCAAGCTCCATTTTCTTAGATGTTTAATAAAATGTCTGCTTAGAGAATTAAATTGTGATTTTCCACTGTGCTGACCTGATGTGCTCGTAGCTAAAAGTTTTTCTCATGAGAACTGCTTGATAGAAGATGCTGTTATTACTAATGCAACATTGTAAATGTAATGTGTGTAAGACTGACTTTCCCAGGAGACTACAATGAAGACACTGACTGGAGTATAAGCTGTAACAATATTGATACCTGACGAGTGGAATGACGGGAGCAGGAGAAGAGGAACCAACCATCGACATGTGAACAATGTACTAGTAGAAATGTAGATTTGAAGTTTTTGTTTTATTGGACAAAGTGTGAACACGCGATTCATTGACCAACAGGGACTTGGGAAGTAGTTTTAGGAAATCTAACTTAGCCGGACTGCACTGAGAAGACAACACATTTGCCCATTTTTTATCTTGCAGAAAGGCCAGTACTTTCTTGAGCATCTTGAGAAGAGACGTGCTTAACTTAACTGCTTAAAAGACTTTGCCTTAATCTGAACTTTGATGCTGAATCCTGATGCCTTGCTGGCCAGACTCATGTCCTGATGACGTAGACTGTCACAGCTTGCTGATCCAAATTGAGGATTGGTATATTGATTATGATGATGTTTGCTATGTCCATTTGCTTTTGTTCCTAGGTACAAACCGTGCTATTTTGATAGAGCCATAGTTACATATTTTTCCAAATTTGTGTTGACTAAATTGTTTTGCATGAAGCCCAACCATGCTATTCTAATCTGGTGTTAGTTAGGATTCGCACTAATGAAATTGAACATATTGAGTAACCTGTAATGTCTTTTTTTACTAAATTTATATATATGTAATATCGTTTGCACATTTATTCTTGTTATTAATTTGCACCGTCATATTAGAATGTGTAGTAGCTCAATCTTTTGATTAGATTGCGATTCTTTTGCCGCTTTGGTCAGCCAGTGTTGTTTCTGTATGTTTATTATTTGTTTTTGAGATTACCTATGTGACACAAGCATTGTCAATATAGGAAATAAATATTCTAACTTTTACATAAAGGTGTGGTTATTCATGACTGCAAGGTCATGGTGTATGACAATTACTGACTCCAATTGATTACTGATGCTATTGATTATCATTGATTATTGATGCTGTTGATTAATTATTGATTATTGATCTGCATGTACGGGATATATGGTGGTAAAACCACAAAGCGAGTCAAAAGGCTCATCAACCTATTCGCGTCCCCTTGTAAGTTTACTTATTAAGGTCTGACATGCTAACAAACCACTGTTTGAATTGTTGCCTAATGTGGGAGTGAGATTTACTGCTATGCAGATGACACTCAGGTGATATTCTTTCTGTCAGAGGATTATTGCCTGGACAGATGGGAAGTAGCCAGTGTCTTTGATCCCATCCAAGCATGGATGAATGAAAATTAGTTAGTCATCTACACAAATAAGACCCACATCTTGCTGGTAAGCACTGATCACTGACTGAGACATCAAAGAATAGACCCTATTATTTTCGATTTGGAATTCTGTGGTGAAAATAAAAGGCAAGGTTAAAACTTTGGGAGCCTGATGTACAAAGCATGTTTGGTGTCGCAAACCACCCGATTGACAGAATCAGGCCTTTTGCGACTGCAAAAATGCTTTTGAAATGTATAAACCCCAAACTGCGATTTAATAACTTGTTACCAAATCACAGTTTGGGTTTGCAACCAAAAACAAAATCGCAATTAGGAAGTGATGAGCTAAGGGAGTCCCATCTAAATATGGAATATGAAAGGTATGTGTGTGACGGGTTCTTTGGGGATAATTGTGACAGGCACAAAAGTAAACTTAGCCAAGTCGTATACTGGATGGATTTTATTTAAGTTTTGTGTGTACAGGTAAGTGGTCCTGGTCCGTTTCTTTTCTTTATCTCTTTTCACAGTCCTTCTCTCTTGTCTTGTTGGGTTCCTCTATTTGTTTGCTCTGATGTCCTTTTGTTTTTCTCCTCTTTGAGGTATTGAGCTTCTTGAATCTCCTCCAATGTAAGCGGGACCATGCAGACAAAATAGAACCAGGTGATAAAGGTAAGTGGACTCTTTTCTTTTATCGATATTTATTAAAGGGGTGGGAGTGAAAAGACAAATAGTGAGAGGGGGATATCCATTGGGGGAAAAGAAATAAGGGAAAAATATAGTGTGGACACCTTGTTGTGCACGTAAAAACAAATAATATGCTCTTATGGTATGATAGTACTTCAGTAAAGTCTCCTTTCTATGGAACGGAAAGATACATTGGAGCCCAGTTGTACTGGGCTTTAGGTCTGCTCATTCTTTGTCCCCAATTTGTCCTTCCCTCCTCCCCCCTGCCACCAATACCCCGTAGGATTTTGAAGACAGGGATGTGGCTGGTTCTTGTGCCTTGTGCCGCATTGATGATTTCTGGTTCCGCATCAGTCTTCCTCCTCCTTCTTCGCTCTGCTCTGTGCTCTCTGTCTCCTCTGCATCTTCCCTTTTCTCCGCTCCTCTTGCCTCTTCCGGGTCTCTCTCCTCTTTAACCCAGATTTCTGGGTTTCGGAGTAGGGTCTGGCCCTCGGTTCTCTCTCCAGTACCCCCCGAGGTATGCCAATGAGGACCCCGCTTCCTCGTTCCACCGCAGGGTTGTCGAAACCCTGTTACAATGTGCTAATGTTTTGCAACCAAAATTTGGTTGCAAAACATTTGTAAATTACCACTAACTAAAATTAGGTGGTAACCCATTCCCAAATGGGAAAGGGTCCTTTTCGGATGCCTTCCTTTTCAAGAATGTTTAAAAAATAAATTTTAAGAGCAGGCAGTGGTCCCACAAACCATTGCCTACTATTAGAAAATAATAACTAAATGTTTTATTCTTTTTCTCAACCCATCCAGGTGTCCTTTAAGGAAACGGTCTGCATTTGAAAAAAAACAAAAAAATGCTTCATTAGAAAGCATCCAAAGATATGGTGGTCTGCTGATCCCAGCCCGCAACCATCCCTATCATGGCAGTGAATCCTAGTGGGTCACAAATTGTGACATACCTCATTAATATGCATGAGGTAGATCTATTTGCGACCCACTACTATTAGGAAATAAGCACCAGATATAACTTTAGTATATTAATTATAGCGAATACCAAATAGCACTTTGCAAAACATCACTACTTGATAATTGCTATTACTAATGTTGGCACATCTGGCCTAGTAGTTCACTTGAATGAAAGAATATCCTTGGATGGTCAAATCAATCAGATAATCTGCTTTGCAAGCGAATATCGAAGGAGATATTGATGGCTCCAAAGCTGATTACAGTAATGCTCTCCTCGCCAGCACCTCTAACAAAATCATCAAGAGCTACAAGTACAATTTCTCAAAGTATGCCCACAACTCTGAAGTTGACCACAGCCTTGATTGTCTGCCACTGGTGTCCAGGATTATGTTTGTGGTAGTGCTCAGGTCTATGCAAAAAAACAACTGGTTCCCTCCTCTTCTATATGACTGCTTAGATGAGCTGGAATGCAACTTTTAGTTCCCTTGTACAATGTCATGAATAAAGCCAGAGGGAATCATTCTTGGCAATTACATGCACACCTTGGGATTCTCTTCCACATGGCTTGAGGCGAATGCAACAACTATAATTGTTAAGGAGAATGTTGAAATCACATCTACTTAATTAGAATCAAGACTCTTCTTACCTTTCCAGTATCTAGACATCTTTGAGTTTTGGTGCTATAAATATTCTTGTTTTGTTTGATTTAAACCAAAAATGTCAATCTTTCTTGAGTATTGATCCAACACCACCATGTTCTAGAAGAAAGAGGTGTAGTCAAACTTCATGAATAGCCATGCACTTAGCAGGTGTTAAAAAATGCTGATAAAAATGGTGCAAAGGAACCTCAGAGATTCCTTTGCACCATTTTTATGCCCCCCCCCCCCCCCCCTAGTGCCCAAACGTTTTTCCCCTTCCAACACCAAATTAGCATAAAATAATGGCCCTAATGTGGTGTTGGAATGGTGCAAGGCCAGCATAAATCTGGCCTGTAGTTTCCAGGCAGTATATGTGTGAGATCAACCCCCTGCTTTTCTGTCTCTACCCACACACACAGTCCAGGAAGCAAAGACTGCAACAGAGTCAGTAACTCTAACAGAAAGAACAGGCACATCACTGCAGCATGTCCTAATCCATAAAAACAGTGAATGGGTGTAGTGCAACAGTGCAGACAGCAGAAGGGTGAAGTGTTAAACACACAAACGAGACAGCACTAGAATTCACATTCACATGCAGAATGTTTTATGTCAACCCCCCCTGACCCACCTCTGAGAAAACTTGATTTTGAATTTGCATCTGCTATGGAACTTGCATTTGCTATGGAACTTTTAATACTGCAGAAGGGGTATCTGTCAAGTTTCTGAAAGAATACCCCCCCCCACCAAACTTTAAATTAGGCCCTTAAGTCTGGAGTCTTCATACCACATGGCCCTTAAACACTAAAACATTTGTAAACTTGGAATTAATGTAACCTTTGAAGGAAGTGTCTCACTTCAGCACCACTGACCTACATATATTTCATAAAATATTTCCCCAAAGTGGAATGAACTTTCCAGACCTCACACCCACTTAGGTAAGCAAATGTTTCAATGCAACATCACAGTAGAAGTAAGCCAAAGGGGCCTTTCATGCAGCACCCAGGATTACTAGGAACTTTCCCTATGAACATTACTGAAATAACCTTTGCGAAGGCATAGACCGAGCTTTGCTGCCACAGGTGTCCTCCTCGTTACATGTACCTCAAAACTAGCATAAAATACAGAAACATTTCTTGTTGACAGCAGCGCGTGGTGTAAATTCAGGGGGATATATATGGGAGGTTTGCATCACAATTGTGTCACTTTTAGTGATGCAATGGCTGCTTAAACATTTCAACCATATCTATGAGGTCATGCAAAGCCACTTTGCATGGCTTTCAGTAGCCTCATAGATATGGAGTAAGGCAAGCAGTGCAAATTGCTGTGTTGCCTTACTCTGCGTTAGGGAGGCATTCTATGAGCATTGTAGTGGGTGTTCCCACGTGTTAGACGTTTGGCCTTACGCAGGGTCATCCCCAGTATTTTTGAGTCATTCCTCCTGGTTTTTTTGACCTCTCGCTGTTGGCTCTAGGACTCTGAGCACTTTATCACTGCTGACCAGTGCTAAAGTGCAGGTGCTCTCCCATCTAAAGTTGGTATGATTGGATTATACCTAATTGGCATATTTAATTTACCTATAAGTCCCTTGTACAGTGGTATCTCTATACCCAGGGCCTGTAAATTAAATACCACTAGTGGGCCTGCAGCTCTGCTTGTGCCACCCACTGAAGTAGACTTTCAAAACCTGTCTCAGGCCTGCTAGCGCAGGGCCTGTGTGCATAGTTTTCTGCCACAGGGACTTGGCATCTAAACGTACTTGCCAGGCCCAGAACTCCCCTTTTCCTACATGTAAGTCACCCCTAAGGTACGCCCTAGCTAGCCCTATGGGCAGGGTGCCATGTATGTAGAAAGGCAGGACATGTGCCATATTGCATGGCCTGTCCTAGTAGTGACAAACAGCCTAACTTGGTGTCTCACTGCTGTGAGTGCTGCCTTCTCATAGGATTGCATTAGAAATGTCCTGCCTTATGTGTAAGGGGTATTGTCTGATTTATGAGGGGTAGCGTAGGCATGTTTGGTATGGTTGTGATGGTGATAATAAATGCTGCTTACTGGTGTGAGTGTATTTTTTATTACTATCACAGAAATGCCACTTCTAGAAAGTGCGCATTTATCTGTGCTTATGACTCTGGTGTTTTGCAGCTTGACTCCAATCCACGTCTGGGCAGAGTGACAGTTGGGGCTTTGTGCATACTTTTCAGACAGCCTGTACACAGGGAGGGTGGAGGTGTCACAGAGGTGCATCTGCAAACTGAATAGTCCTCCTGGGCTGAGAGAAGGGAGAGGCGGGGCACACCTGCATTTGTAAAGACTGTGCCCTGGCCTCACACAATAGGGTCGTTAACCCCCCACTGATGTTTGGAGCCTGTGCTGAAAGGAGAGAGGGGGCACTCCCAGAACCAGTTGTAACTGGCTGGAACCTCCTCTCCCTACCATGGTAAAACACTGTAAGCACTGACTATAAATACAGGGGAATTTTCCCCACAATTTGGAGACTCTTGGAATCATCTTGGAACTGGACACCAAAGGCTGAAAGGACTCACCAGGAACCGCCATGGACTGCTGCTGCTGTGCTGACCTGTGACCTGCCTGGTCACTGTGAAGGACTTGCCACTTGCTGCCCTTCCCTTGTGCTGGCCTGTAGCTCGGCCCTCCACCTGGGACCTTGGGGGTCATTACAACCTCGGCCGTCTTTTAACAAGACCGCTGAGGGACCGCCGTGCGGAAGACCGCCAGTAGAGGCGGTTTGCCGCTCAGTGTATTATGACCGTTGGCTGTCCTCCATCGTTTTTCCGTCGGAGAGCCGCCAACAGCCATACTTGCGGGCGGCGGGGAAGTGGAGGTTGCTCCACCTCCACCGCCAGGCCAACAGAACACCGCCCAGCTAATCATGTCCTGTGATTCTGCGCGGCGGTGTTCTGTTGGCGGTGTGGTGTCGGCGGAGCTGCCCCCATGGCTCCCGTCCCCTCCCGGTGGATCGACGGAACAGGTAAGTCGATCGTCCATTAGGAGAGGGGATGTGGGGGGGTGTTGTGTGGGTGCATGGGGGATGTGCGTCTGTGTATGTATGGGGGTGTGTGAGTGCGTGTATGCTTGCGGGGTGTTGCATGTTTTGGGAATGAGTGCGTGTATGTCTGTGGCTATGTCTGTATGGATGTCTGCGTGTATGTTTGAATGTGGGTGTACGTGTCTGACTGTGTGTGTGGATGTTGGCATGTATGTCGGTGTGTGCGCATGTATGTGTGTTGGTGGTGCCTGCGTACGTGTCGGGTGTGTATGTGTAAGGTAATGTCGGGCGTCAGGGTGGGGAGGGGGGTCCTGCCACCTTTGGGGGGTGGCAGGGGTGGTGGGGGGTGTAGGGGAGGGAGTCAAGGTGGGGGTGGGGTGTGGGGGAGACCCCTATCAGTGCCAGGGAAGGAATTCCCTGGCACTGATAGTGCTTACCGCCATGGATTTCATGGCGGTTCCTACCGCTGGAAATCTACGGCGGTAAGCCGGGTCAAAATACCGGCGGCGGTATTGTGACGGCCGCCGGGCTGGAGACCCACGTCTCCAGCCCAGCGGTCGTCTCCGCCCTGGCGGGCGGAACAGAGAACTGGCAGATGACCATGGCGGTAACCGCCATGGTCATGATTCCACAAAGTAAGACCGCCAGCCTGTTGGCGGTCTTACCGCCGGTTTAACACCGACCGCCAGGGTTCTAATGACCCCCCCTTGTCTTAAGATTCTGCTACCCAGGGGCAGGGTGCTGTGGCCCCTGACCCCTGCATCCATTTCTTCACGAGGGGTGCTTCTCCATGTTTGCGGCTGCCATAGCGCTGATTGCAGCGCGCTTATGGAGCCTTGGGAGCTCGTAGGCTCCTTGCTGCATTGTGCCCCTTTAAATAAGATTACCGCAGCGTGCCGGGATGCTGGAAGAACACTCGTGCACCGCATCGGGTGCAGGCGAGTGTCTGCTTGGGCCCCAGGAGTGGTCTGATCTTCTTGTGGCTTCATAGCAGGACCAGGGGAAGGTGCGGGGAGTACCCCTTTCCCCCTGGCCTCTGCGTTAGGAGCAGGACGCTCCTTTTCTGCTGTTAGGTAAAACGGGTATTATTTTGGGTCCCAGAGATTGCAGGTCCTGGGAGGGGCCTGTCATTAAACCGGAGGGCCCCCATCCTGCCCTAAGTTGTTTTTGCTGGCTTTGGCCCCCCTTGTGAGGGCCGGTTGAGGCCCTGGGGGGCTCCCAGTAATCACGGTCCCCGGAGGGGCCTGTCTATAAAAGAGAGGAGGTGCATGTCGCCCTCCTCTGACCCCAGAGTATAAGGGAGGCCCCCGTTTTGCGCATAGGAGTGCCAGGGGCCCCATTGTTCGCATTCTAGGCACTGGAGGTGCCTTCATCCAACCAGGTACTGTTTAAAGGACCAATATAGTTGCAATCCAAAGTTCTTTCTACAGACTTTTGTTTGATTCATATATTACCTACCTGTGTTTGATGTTTTTACATATGTGTATGCAAATGTTTCTTTTATGGACATGCTTGCTAATATGTTTTTCTAACTTGCCATATGTTTTCTAATGTTCCTACTATGGGCATTTTATGATATTCTTATGACAAGTGCTGTAATAACGTGTTTTCCTGACTACTGCTTATGTTGCAGAATACTGAGTAACCTGTGTGTTATGTGTGACTACTGCTAGGTTGCAGACCTAACGTCCAGAGTAACTAACGTGTAACGTTCTGACAACTGCTAAGGTAGCAGGATAGTACTGATATGTGATGTTTGGTCTGAAAATTGCGTTGTGTACAATATATTTTCATATAATCTGGTGTTGTGTTTCCTTTGTGGTGGGGATATTGCGTCACATGTGTTGTGTGTGTTGTGCAAACGCTTTACACATTGCCTCCGGGTTAAGCCTGACTGCTCGTGCCAAGCTACCAAGGGGGTGAGCAGGGGTTATCTTGGACGTGTAACTCCCTTGCCCTGACTAGAGTGGGTAAGTTCTGCCTGGCTGAGGTACATACCCTAGCCAACCAGAATCCCCATTTCTAACACCACTTAACTCCCAAGGATTTTCACACATCCCCAGATTTGCAAGGTCAAGCAAACCTGGGGATGCTTCAAAAACTTACATCTCCCCAGGTGAGGTCTAAGGAGGAGATATATCTTTATTTCTCATTATTTTTGCCTCTTTTTATGTGCTACATGCTGGCCACTCTGAACCCTGGGTGGTTTGGTATCAAACAACTCAGAATGTTAACTCCAAACTGTTACCAGTGTTGGATTTACTATAAAATATACCCAGGGGTGAACTTAGAGGTGCCCCCTGCAAAAGCTACCTACCCTGGCATGGTTGCTTGCTGGCTGCATCCAGCCTGCCACCTCCAGACACAAGTCAGCGTCCCTGGGGTGAGGGTCTCAGCCCTCTGGGATTCAGAACAAAGCCGTTCCTGGGTCGAGATGCCAACTCACCCTCCATCAGGAATGTGCACCTTCCTGCTGGCGAGCTTCAAAGGGCACACCGTCTTGGAAACTCGACCCTCAGGCCTGCTGCTAGCAGCAGATGGCCACCCAGTTACAAACCCCAACATTTGGTGGGAGAAACGGTGGGAAAACTAAACAAAGGGCAAGAGGAGTTGCCCTACCTAGCATGCACTACCCCAAAGGTGTTGCATGCAAGGTGACTTCACCATTTCATTTTAAAATAGTCAATTAGATGTAGGGAAGTGACCTCTGTCCATGGAAGTGGTCACTTAGTGGGTGTAGCCACAATAAGGTAGATGGTGGCCACTACCAAGTTCCCCCCAAAATGCCCACCAAATACATTATTTAGTGGCATCCGTAGACCAAGAACTCAGGTTCAATGGACAGAAGAAAACAAGTACCAGGAAAATCTATGGCACGAGAACTGTGGACCTGATGCACAAAGAAAATGTGGCAAGCCCTGTCTGCTGCACCCAGGACCCAACAATCAAGCTGCTGGACAATGGGAAAATATTTAAAGAACTCCAGAGGACCTCCAGGCTTTACAGATTAACAGAGAACTCCCTCCAGAGTGGACATGTCACTCTCAATCCACAAGGAACCAACACGCCAGTAAGGTCCACTTCACTAGCTGGATGCTAACCCTTGAACCAGACACTGCAGCTGGACCAAACATCCCCCCAAAGATTGGGTAGACAAACCCTGCAGTATGCCAAGTTTGGTGGCACTACACCCTCCAGTGGCTGAATCAGACCAATACCCTGGGTAGCGGTCACCTAGCATGGACATCCCAAAAACCATCCTGCCCAGGACTGTAAAAGGACCAGGAGAAAGCCCCAGTCAAGGGACTTCAGAAAACACCAGGACCTCCCACCAGAGTGCCCCTGCCGACCTGTAAGCAACCCTCAAACTGGGCTACCTCCTGCTTCGAAGGACCTCTGCGCACCAGTCCTGGCTCAATGATTCACCCAGCTGTCCTGTGGCCTGCACCAAAGATCCAGCTCTGCCCTAAGGGTCCCCCACCCCTTGTGACCTCGGCATTCCAAAGGGACCCCCAAGATTCACCTTCATACTAAACTGTGCAGTGCTTATCTAAGTGGCCCCCCCACAGTGGCCCTGCACCAGCTCCAGAGATCTTTTCCAACTGCTCCTGCCGGAACCGGGAGCTGCCCAAACTTCCCCAGCTGGCACAGTATGCCCACCAATGGCCTCGATCATCTTGCAAAAGAAGAACTTGGTAAACCTAATGTCTGATTTATTTGCATTTTTAAAGGTGACCCTCTGGTGATTCCAAAGCTATGTATTTAGCCACAAAAGACTATGGCGGTCATTCTGACCGCGGCGGTCACCACCCGCCAAGCGGTTCCCGCCAAAAGACCGCTCCGCGGTCAAAAGACCGCAGCGGCCATTCCGGCTTTCCCGCTGGGCTGGCGGGCGACCGCCAGAAGACCGCCGGCCGGCCCAGCGGGAAAGCCCCTTCAACAATGAAGCCCGCTCGGAATGGAGCCGGCGGAGTTGCAGGGGTGCGACGGGTGCAGTGGCACCCGTCGCGATTTTCACTGTCTGCACAGCAGACAGTGAAAATCTTTGTGGGGGCCTGTTGGGGGGCCCCACAGCACCCGTTCCCGCCATCCTGGTTCTGGCGGTGGACACCACCAGAAACAGGCTGGCGGGAAGGCGGTCGGAATCCCCATGGCGGTGCTGCAAGCAGCGCCGCCATGGCGGATTCCCTGGGCCAGCGGGAAACCGGCGGGAAACCGCCGGCTCCCCTTTTCTGACCGCGGCTTTACCGCCGCAGTCAGAGTCGCCCAGGAAGCACCGCCAGCCTGTTGGCGGTGCTTCCGCCGCCCTCCGCCATGGCGGTCATGGACCGCCAGGGTCAGAATGACCCCCTATGGCCCTCATTATGACATAGGCGGTAAGTGGCGCTTACTGCCATGCTGACTGCCACCAACATACTGCAACCGCAGCAGTATACTGCTATGCGTATTATGACCCACACATAGAAACCGCCACTATAAAGATACCCACACAAGTCCCCCAGCCCAAAGGTCAGTGATAAACTGGCAGTAGCAAAACCTGCACTGTTACGCCAAAAGAACTATGCCCACAGCATTATGACCCACGAATCACTGCAGTAGGCATTCAACCGGGGTAAACCATTGGCGGTACATACCTCCACACTCAAAATACACACAACCTAACAAAACAACACCACATTGGACAACTCAAACTACTCACACCTGATACACATACACACACCACACCCACAAACCACTATAAAACACACACCTACATTACACACAACCCTTTACCACTGCAAACAATTTATAACTGAGAGAGACACGCCAGGAGCACCCACAGAACCAGAGCCACAGAACACCATCACCCATACACCATCCACGCACCTCACAGCACACACCCCAACACATCACCACACACACCATCACACACACCACTCACACAACACCCATGGCACCACAAAGACACCCCAGATTCTCTGAGGAGGAGCTAAGGGTCATGGTGGAGGAAATCATTTGGGTTGAGCCACAGCTATTCGGATCACAGGTGCAGCAGACGTCCATTGCTAGGAAGATGGAGCTATGGCGGAGAGCCGTGGACAGGGTCAACGCCGTGTGACAGCACCCCAAAACAAGGGATGACATCAGGAAGAGGTGGAAAGACCTACAAGGAAAGGTGCGTTCCGTGGTTGCAAGACACCAACTAGCTGTACAGAGGACTGGTGGTGGACCCCACCTCCTCTCCCAAAACTAACAACATGGGAGGAGCAAGTCTTGGCAATACTGCATCCTGATGACCAGGCTGGAGTAGCAGGAGGACTGGACTCTGGTAAGTCAAATCTTTACTACTTTCACCCCCCACCTGCATGCCATCACAAACCCCCACCCCTTCCCTCACCCCCATCACCCCACCACCTCACAGATACCCCACCATCAAAACCCACCCATCCCAGTAACCAGCACTGCATGCACCACCAATGTATGGACACCACTTACAGCCCTGCATGGACACCTATCGCCACAGCATGCACACTAGTGCCAATCCCTTAGCCAACCAAATTACAACTCACACAAGCCAAAACTGCTTTGGTAATAACAACCATAGGGGAAAACATACCCATGCACAAGATGTCACACAGTAACAATAACACTGCTTTCACATACCCACAGGACCCCCACAGAACGTCACCAGAGAGGAGGTGCCAGCAACATCCAGTCCCCCTTGAAGAGGCTCACAGTGATGACAGCAGCTCTGCACACCTGGATCAGGATGACCAACCTGGCCCATCAGGGACCGCTGAACAGTCGGTTACCCAGGCACAGTCCCATACCACCACAGAGCCTCCCCCCTCAGGAAACACCACCACAGCACCCACCCAGCAACCCATACCACTGTCCCCAGGACACGTCATCCGCAGTGTGTCCACCACTACAGCGACCCCAGGCAACCCCACAAACACAGGACGATCAAGGACCTGGGGTCAGTGGGCACACAGTTCAGGGGACAGAGGCACAGGACAACAGGAAAGCTGGGAGGACTGCTGTGCGACAGGGGAAGGACAGGCCCAGGGAACCGACTCTCCACAGGGTACTCCCCAACATCCTGGTAGCATACCACCATTCCCAGGACACCATGGGCCAGCTACTGGCCAAGTTGCAGGAGACCCAGAGGCTGCAGGAGGGACAGTACCTGGGGATCAGGAAGGACCTCAGGGACATCCACTCCACCCTGGTCACCATTGCAGGGGTTCTGGCAGACATGGCCAACATCATGAGGGAGGCAGTGGCACACCAACGGACCCCTGACACTAGCCACACCGATGAACAGCCTTCCACCTCTGCTGCCGCTAGTGGACAGGAAGACCCACCACAGGAACAACAGGCCACCAGCACCCCTCCCCCTGCAGAAGGAGAACCACCACGCAAAAGGTCCCTGCGATCCAGGCTGAAGCCAGAGAATATTGCCAAGACCCCTGCCAGGAAATTAGACTCTCCTGATTGTCACCCTTGTGTCCCACTCTGTCATCCTGTCCACCTTGAACTGCCATTGCTCCACTTCCTATGCCCCTTTGGACAATGCACCTATGATACCAATAGACTGGATTCTATCCTGGACTTTCCTCCATCAGCAACCCAGCCCATTGCAATACCCCCCCCACCTATTAGCACCTAAATAAACACCCTTGGAACAAATACGTATGTAGTCTGTCAATTGACTGAAATATGTATTCATTTAACAAGCTGTAAACATTGCAATTCAACTGTACAGTTATGTATACATAGGTATGACCTGTAGTGGGCAGCAGTAAACAAACCAGGAGCCAGGGTGGGGCACAGATATCTGAAAATAGAGATGCCAAAGTGTACAGTAAGTGGCCATAGAATTGGGAAAATCAGCCTGTCATGTACAACGTCCAACACAAAACTGCAAAGGAAGGTGAACTTACAATGTCTTACTTGTGTGTCACTGGAAGTACTGTTGAATTATAGTTGTTCTGTTGTCCATATCCTCTTCCTTGGCCTCCTCTTTGTCACTGTCCACAGGCTCCACCACTGCCACACGACCATCTCCAGCCTCATTCTCCTGCAGAAAGGGCACCTGGCGTCTCAGGGCAACATGCAGCATGCAACAATGATCTGGCAGACCTTCTTGGGTGAATAGCACAGGGATCCACCTGTCAGATGGAGGCACTGGAATCTGGCCTTCGGGAGGCCAAAGGTGTGCTCAATGATCCACCTTGTTCACCCATGTGCCTCATTGTATCGTTCCTCTGCCCCTGTCCTGGCATTCTTCACTGGGGTCAGTAGCCATAAAGGTTGGGGTAACCAGAGTCACCTGTAAATATCGAGGGATACCTGTTAGCCAGATACTCACCCTTCGGGCCAAACCCACACCCATATACCAACAGCCACTGGGTGGGGACCATGGGCTCACCTATTAGCCACACCCTGTGCCTCTGGAGTTGAGCCATCACATATGGAATGCTGCTATTCCTCAAGATGAAGGCATCATGCACAGACCCAGGATACTTTGCATTCACATGGGAGATGTACTGGTCTGCCAGGCACACTATCTGCACATTCAGAGAGTGAAAGCTCTTTCAATTTCTGAACACCTGTTCATTTCTCTGGGGGGGACAAAGGCAATATGGCCCTCATTCTGACCTTGGCGGGCGGCGGAGGCCGCCCGCCAAAGTCCCACCGTCAGGTTACCGTTCCGCGGTCGAAAGACCGCGGCGGTAATTCTGACATTCCCGCTGGGCTGGCGGGCGGCCGCCCGCCAGCCCAGCGGGAAAGAGGCTTCCACGATGAAGCCGGCTCGGAATCGAGCCGGCGGAGTGGAAGCTGTGCGACGGGTGCAGTTGCACCCGTCGCGTATTTCACTGTCTGCCAAGCAGACAGTGAAATACTTGTAGGGGCCCTCTTACGGGGGCCCCTGCAATGCCCATGCCAGTGGCATGGGCACTGCAGGGGCCCCCAGGGGCCCCGCGACCCCCCCAACCGCCATCCGGTTCCCGGCGGTCGGACCGCCGGGATCTGGATGGCGGTAGGGGGGGTCGGAATCCCCTCGGCGGCGCAGCAAGCTGCGCCGCTTTGGAGGATTCAATGGGGCGGCGGTACACTGGCGGGAGACCGCCAGTGTTGCCGGTCCGACCGCGGCTTTACCGCCGCGGTCGGAATCCCCATTGGAGCACCGCCGGCCTGTCGGCGGTGCTCCCGCGGTCCTCCGCCCTGGCGGTCTTTGACCGCCAGGGTCAGAATGACCGCCTATGTGTACCATCAATTGCACCAATGAAGTTGGGGATATGTCCCAGTGCACAGAAGTCAGCCTTCACTGTGGCCAAATCCTCCACCTGGGGGACTGCGATGTAGCTACGCATGTGTTTCATATGGGCTGAAAACACTTTGGTCAGCAAGTCTGAGAACATAGGCTGTGACATCCCTGCTGCCATGGTCACTGTCGCTTGGAAGGAGCCACTTGCCAAGAAATGGAGCACTTATAGGACTTGCACAAGAGGGGGGATCCCAGTGGGGTGATGGATAGCTGAGATCAGGTCTGGCTCCAATTGGGCACACAGCTCTTGGATTGTGGCCCTATCAAGTCTGGAGGTTAGGATAATGTGCCTGTCCTCCATTGTCACCAGGTCCACCAGGGGTCTGTACATGTGTTTATGTCTCCATCTCCTATTCATCCTCAGCGGTTGAACTCTAGGGTGAAAAACGGTGAGCAGATGGTCATATTCAAAGATAATAATAGACAAAATAATTTGGCTTGGTTTATTTGATTTTTGATAAACTACACTACAATGCTTTAATTTTTGTGATACAGGAGGAGTGTCTATATGATGTATGGTCCTGAAGAAGCATCAGTGGATCTGTTAGACCGTAAGACACAAAACATGTTGACCAATATTCAGGTGGCATTGGAATTTGTTGCCCCCATTATTCCTGGAAAGTGTTTGAGCATTACCTCATTTCATCACTTTCAATGTGTTTTTAATCTTGGTCTTATCCCTTTGCTACCCAATAAATGAGAACTTCTCTTTGGTGTATAGAACCAATTTTAACTCTCTCCTGCTTTTGAATCACGACCTGCCTGTAGGTCTTAGTTCGCCACGGCAGTTACTCAATAAGATCTCCGGCAAAGAGCCCCCTCACAGGGATACCCGTCAGACATTGCAGCACCGGTCTGACGAGGAGCACCCCAATGATGAAGCATGACATCCGAATGGATGTGTGAGGGCTCTTGCTCCTAAACCTTAGGGTTTCCCTCCTTTTCTGCCAGGAACAGTGTATTTATTTTGTCTATTGTTACTTGGGGAGATTATACACTGGACCTTCAATCCTCCCTGTCCCTCTCTTTGTTGTTGAAACATATTAAAAGATATCCTCAGAGTAAAATGCCTTGAATTTTGTGACAGAAACAGAATGTGAACGTGGAGGTCCGTTGATGTGCCTATGTCTGCTGTGATGTAGTTAGGTGCTATGGCCTGTTCCCCACTGACATGGCGGCCGCCTGACCTGTGAGGGGGACAAGTGGAAATGAGGTAATTCCGCTGATGTGCGCCGTTGCGGGAGGCGGTAGACGACCGACCTGCAACACCTCATTGGTTATCATTGGGGTCTATGGGTTCCATGTGCCAATGGTGATGTACGCCGCTGGGGACTGTACGCACCGCTGCGGACATGACCACCATTTTCTATCTGTTCACTCACTTGCTACCTGACCTTCAACAGGAGAGGACCTACACTGCAAGTGCTGCTGTGACCTATGTCTGGAAGCGCCCATGGCTCGAGTGTCTGGGGAAAGGGCCCCTGCCTTCATTTCGGAGGAGTTGGAGAGACTAGTGGATGGGGTCCTAACCCAGGACCATTTACTTTATGGTCCTCCAGACCAACAGGTGAGTACACTGTGAGCACGATGCATGGGGCATGAATGTATGGAGCGCTGTGTGTGCAATCCTCAGGTATGGGGGAGTGGCTGAGGGGACCTGGGCAGAGTGCTGTATGTATGGTGGGCAATGTCTGTGCGTAAGGAGATGGGAGGGATATGGCGGGCCATGAGTGTAACAGGCCAGACGGTATGACTAATACCTTTTCCCATTTATCTTTTTCTGCAGGTCAGCGCCCATCAGAAAAAGGGTATTTGTTGTGCCATCTCCAAGGATGTGTAGACCCTGGGGGTCTTTGACAGGCAGAGCACCCACTGTCACAGACAGTAGGAGGACCTGCGCCGCTGGGCACGGAAGACGGCGGAGGCCCAGATGGGAATGGCCTCCCAACGAGGAAGGGGTGCCTGTCATACCCTGACCCCCGTGATGTTCCGCATTCTGCCGGTGGCCTATCCGGAGTTGGCTTCCAGCCCCAGTGTCCCTAAAAGGCCTTTCCTCTCCACCCTTGACATATTCCCTGCCCCTTCCCCCCATCCTTCACTTCAGGCCAGGGTGGGCAGAACCCAGTCCAGCACCTCAGCCACCCAGTCCACGGCCACCGTACTTTCTGCAGCTACTGCAGGTGTGAGAGGTTCCAAGGAGACGCCCATCAGCACTGTCAGTGTGCCTGCACCAGCTGCCAAGGGCAAGAAGGGTCCACCAGCTACCAAGGGCAAGGAGACACCACCAGCTAGCAAGGAGGCACCACCAGCTACCAAGGTCAAGGAGGCACCACCAGCTGTCAAGGGCAAGAAGGGACCACCAGCTACCAAGGGCAAGGAGGCACCACCAGCTGCCAAGGGAAGGAAGGGAACACCAGCTGCCAGAAGCAAGGAGGCACCACCAGCTGCCAAGGGCAGGGAGGGAACACCAGCTGCTAAGGGCAATGAAAAAGGCACAGACGCTGCAGGCAGGATGGATCTGGTACCTGGTGCTGAAGCAGCATCTGGGCAAACAACACCAGCCATGGCACTTCAGCTGTCCGAGGCTGCGGGGGGAGGGCTGGAGCCTCCCCCCACCACTGGCAGCACCGCCGCCAGCACCCACCACCTGCACTGCCACCTGCACCGCCGCCAGCACTACTGCCAGCAGCAGCAGCTCCAGTGGGCAGCCATCTGAGGCTGCTGGGGAAGGGCTGGAGCCTCCCCCAATACGGGCAGCACCGCCGCCAGCTCCGCCGCCAGCACTGCCACCTGCACCACCACCAGAACCACTGCCAGCAGCAGAAGCCCCAGTGGGCAGCCGTCTGAGGCTGCTGGGGAAGTGCTGGAGCCTCCCCCCACTACTGGCAGCACTGCCACCAGCACCGCCACCTGCACCAGCACCACTGGAAGCAGCCCCAGTGGGCAGCCGTCCGAGGATGCAGGGGAAGGACTGGAGCTTACCCCCACCACTAGCAGCACCGCCACCAGCCCCACTACATCCACCACTGAGCAGCCGTCACCACCGGCGGGCAGTGTGTAGTCATAACTACATGGGCTGTAGTGCGTCCTGGCCCCTGCAACAACTGTAGGTGTGACACCCAGGTGAGAGACTGTGACCTTGCACCATCCAAGATCTGCATTGCTGGGCACAAAGCCCCCTCCAGAACCGGTGGAAGAAGGCATCCACTCACCTCCTCCTTGCCAGGATGAAGCACATTGGGCACAAAGCTCCCTCCAGAACCAGTGGAGAAGCTATCCACTTGAGAGACTGTGGTTTTGCACTTCCCAGGGCCAAGCAGTGGGCATACCACCCACTAGAGAGACTGTGGCTTTGCAATCCCCAGGACCAAGCAGTGGGCAAACCCCCCAATAGAGAGACTGTGGCGTGCACTCCCCAGGACCAAGCAGTGGGCAAACCACCCACTAGAGAGAGTGTGGCCTTGCACTCCCCAGGACCAAGCAGTAGGCAACCACCCACTACAGAGACTGTGACTTTGCACTCCCCAGGACCAAGTAGTGGGCAAACCACTCAGTTGAGAGACTGTTGCTTTTGATTCCCCAGGACCAAGCAGTGGGCAAATCACCGACTTAAGAGACTGTGGCTTTGCACTCCCTAGGACCAAGCAGAGGGCATGTAGCCCCCTCCAGGAGGAGTGCCGTTGTACCATCTTCTGGCTGTGGTGCCCCCCTTCCCCTTCCCCCTGAGGTGCCTGTGTATTTTCGACCTGATGCCCCAGCAGTGTTCTCTCCGTATTGAGGCAGAAGTCAAGTGCGGCCTTTGCCTTTGTGATATGGCCCTGTGGGCCACGGACATTTTAGACTGGGCATTGCCCCTCCATTTGTATATATTGTAGATACTGTTTTGTGCTTTGAGGACGTATTTCTTGAAATGTATAATATTACACTGACTTTACTCACTTCCTTTTTTACTTGCGTTATTCCTGAGGGGTACGGGGTGGATTTGTAATGTTGTTGCATCTGTTTGTGTGTATGTTGTTGGGGATGGGGGTGGGGGTGTTGTGTGTGTGTGTGTGTCACTCTCTTATTCCTCCCCCCTCCCTTATGTGCTAGGTGGGGTACTCACAGTGGTCATCTTCGCCGCAGTTCATGTTCCTTGTGTAGGAGGAGGTATACCAGTATGGGGAAGATCTGCAGTTCGGGCTCCATGGTGTCATGGTTCTTCCTGGAGTGTCCAGAGGTGAGTCGTTTCCCTTCTGTATTCTGTTTCTGCCGTGCTTTTGATCGCATTGGTACCGCCCCAGAAAAGCTGGCGGATTGGCTTGTTGCAATAGGGTGGGTGGTACATTGTCTTAAGCCTGGCTGTTGGCGGTTACCGCTGCGGTGCTTGTTGCTACCGCCATGGCGGTCAGTGTGTTAAAGTGGCTGTCTGTGTTGGCGGTTACGCCGTGGTCAAAATGTCATTTTTTTACCGCCGGCCTGTTGACAGTATTACCGCCGCTTTATCACCGACCGCCAGGGTTGTAATTTTTGTTAAACTGCAAAAATTCATAACTTAAGAAGTGCTTATCCGATTTTGATGATCTTGGTCTTAAAAAATGTATAAACATTTTGAAGTATTTTTTAAACTGGCCTCGAGTTATTCTTTTGAGTGTGTGTCTTGCTTTATTGATACTGTGATTACAACAAATGCATTGCACTTCTCCAAGATTGGCCTAACTCTTCGACCAAGCTACCATAAAAATTAGAGCATAAGGTAGTCTACTTTTTACCCCTGTAAACCAACGTGTGGTTACCTGGACCCTCTGCACAGTGTGCCTAGTTTTGCACACTACATAGAGGGCCAGCCTCCCCCAACGGCAGTAGTGCAACTCACCAGGGACCGACAATGCAGGGCGTGCACGCACACCAAAGTAAGTTTGCAAACTTCACAGTATCTCTACTTCATGGACACACTTTCTTAACGTGGGCTGCCTACATTGGGGCCACTGTAATTATGTAGCTGGGGAGGACCAAATTATGTTGCAGTGATGACTAACTTATGCAACAAGAAATGGCTGCCGTCTAATATGGAACATTTTCTGATACATTTTTTTTCATTTTTACTGATATTAACACAGTCTCTGCAAAGCTTTCATCCCGTTAGTACAAGGTTAACGCCAAAAAAGCAGCAATATGAAACAAAAATGTGACCGATCAACCTTTCCAAAGGATCTTCCACTTTTTTTTAAAGGAACTGCTGAAGTGAGATGGTGTGTGTCCTTAATATCACATACAAGATAGTGATGGCACAGAATAAAGAGGACAAAATACCAAAAGTTTAGTAAATATTTTCTATGACTAACTCCACATATCTGTACCTCGGTATACTTCCTCTACATGCACTTACCTTTCAATATTTTGGTCTTTCATATTTTTCCATGGTATTCTAGCATTTCAATATTCATATCTTTGATACTCAGGAGTGCAACTGGTGGGTTTTATAAACAAATGACTGTGGATAGAAATATGTTGATGTTTCTGATCCCCACTCTTCCCAGGCAACTGACATGCTCTGGTAAAATTGCAAGAGATCAGCATATACATATTAATCAATGCACAACTACCGGCATCATGCTGCACCTACGGAGCTGTTGGAAAAGGTTTGGATTCTTTTGAATGTACTTCTTAGCCCCCCTGCCTTTGTGTAGAGTGATTATTCTCACAGAGGGGTAGAGCTGGGGCTGGTTCCTACTAAGAGTACACACAATGTGGGCAGTGCTCATCACTAAGGCATGAAGATATTCAGACTTTGGGCGTCATTCTAATCTTGGCGGGCGGCAGGAGTCGCCCGCCAAGCGGGAACCACCAGAAGACCGTACCTCGGTCAAAAGACCGCGGCGGTCATTCTGAGTTTCCTGCTGGGCTGGCGGGCGACCGCCAGAAGGCCGCCCGCCCGCCCAGCGGGAAACCCCCTTCCACGAGGATGCCGGCTCCGAATGGAGCCGGCGGAGTGGAAAGGGTGCGACGGGTGCAGTTGCACCCGTCGCGATTTTCAGTGTCTGCTATGCAGACACTGAAAATCTTTGTGGGGCCCTGTTAGGGGGCCCCTGCAGTGCCCATGCCATTGGCATGGGCACTGCAGGGGCCCCCAGGGGCCCCACAACACCCGTTCCCGCCAGCCAGGTTCTGGCGGTCAAAACCGCCAGAACCAGGCTGGCGGGAAGGGGGTCGGAATCCCCATGGGGGCGCTGCCTGCAGTGCCACCATGGAGGATTCTTCAGGCCAGGGGAAAACCGGCGGGAAACCGCCGGTTTCCATTTTCTGACCGCGGCTTTACCGCCGCGGTCAGAATTGGCCTGGATGCACCGCCAGCCTGTTGGCGGTGCATCCGCGGTCCCCGGCCCATCCTCTTCCAATACTTAGCCTCCCTTCAGAGTGTATCGAGCAACGGTTACATATTTTATTTGCAATTTACATTTTACGTAGAAGTGAGATTGAGTTATACACAAGTAATAAAATATTGTCAGCACCAAAGGAAAGGGAGAGGTGATGCAAGAAGGTCAATGCAGAAGGAAAGAGTATAAAGAAAGTGGAAAAGAGGGTGGAGACAACACTTCAAAGAAGCAGATGGGGCATTTCAGGAAGAAGTGGGAAGAAAAAGGATACATGTATCCAATAATGATTGCAGAGAAAAATAGTGTGAAGTGGAGAACAGAAATTATTGCAATAATTCGAGGGCCACCCCCCATTTCTGCCCCTACCAATGTGTAATTGACAGTCTCATATTTTTGGAATTGAAACATTTTTATTTCTAAATATTAACTAACTTGAGTAATAATACTCATATTACAAATATTGTTGTAACTCGTTCATCTGATACTGCTAAAAAGTAACTGCAAAACCAACAGGTCTGGGTTTTTTAAATGTATTTATACACTTATGTGTACTATGTCTAGATGCAATAACAGAAAACTCCGAATCTTACTCATGTTGGCCTCATGGCATGTTGCATGAAGCACATACAGAAGTAAGACTACAATTTTGCATAGACTGAGGGGCATAAAATGTCATAATCAACAGCATTCTCCAACAAAGAAAATGTAGACAGTGACTCACAAAGGTTAATTAAAGGTAACTATTACACATAGCATTACTTGTGTTATCCAAAAATGAGTTATGGCAGATGTTATTATCTTTTTATGATCCATGCCTGGTTAACCAGCTGTTGTAATATGTGTACTGCAGAAAGATGTGCAGGTGGTTCACTTGGCCATTTAAGAGTCCCTTCTTTATTACAAAGGTGCAGTAACAGGCCTCACAGCTGTTAGAGCAGTGGTCTTTACATGGGGATTTGTTGCTGTTTTTCATTTTTTGTCCTTGGATGTAATTACATGTTTACAGTAAATTTTAAATTGTGCAGTTTCAGATTTTGTAGATATCAATGCAGAATGATAAGTATAGTCTAGTATAATATTGTCAGCCTTCTATTTAACATCCCTCATTCCACTGACAAGTTTCTCTGGCCCTGCTATTGTAGACACTAGCAGAAACTGGAGGGGGTGCTTCTGTTCCCAGATCAGAAGGAAAGGCTATCATCAGACTACAGCACTGCAAGACCTGAGAGGGATCATGTTTGGTGCTAGGTCAGAGACAAAGCAGAATCACTGCATAGGACAGAGCACGGTTGTCACAGAATCTCTGAAAGCGAGGGTGCTGCCCAAATCTGCAGCTATCCTCTGGCCTGCCACAAAGGCTGTTACTACCCCAATTCAGGAACGTTTGAGTCTTCAATTTTCTTCAATTCAACACCTAGTTGTAGAGGTAAAGAGTCACAGCCACGGTCTGAGACTCTCCACTGTATTCCCTCAAATTTCTTAAGCCCTGATATAAACAATGTATAATTTCATTGCAGCACTATCCCATTGCGGAAATGCATTTTAAGTTTATGTTTTTCAGGTAAATATCTTAAATGCAAGGTTGTCTCATTTTAATTCACATCTAAATTACCATGATCAAACAGCTCATATACAATATAGTGTAAACCATAGCATTAAAATGTGTCATGGACTTTTTCTCAATTGTGTTGTTGGAAGTCTCAATTCATATCCACATCCAGCATTTGATGTAAATTGTGAGTTTTAGTATAATGCTTGATTTAAAATGTATTAACTTACACAATAATTTATGTTGCGTCCTGTGACTACAGAAGAAAAATGTTCCCGCCACATCTGGCGAAACAGACAAGTCACCAGACTCCAGGTTAGAAGGTCCAATTGCAAATACAAATCAGGACATCACAAGGCAAACAAGTGAAAGTGCCAATGTCAGGTAGGCTCTCATTATCCTAATGAGACTACTGGATTTGGACGGCAGAATCACCTGTACTGTGGGGGACTGAGTCTGAACCCACCCCAGGTGACACCTGTCGCCCTAATCCGGGTTTTATTCTGGCTAACTAGCAGTGCCTCATCTCCACCTGAGAGCAGGGATGATTGGGCAACCAAGCGCATGGCACATATGACTTCTCAGGGAAATCGTGGTCACTCAGATCTCATCCGTTTCTCTCAGTTACATTAGCCTCACATGTGCAAGGACAATCAGAGGCAGAGTATAGTTTAATAAGGTTTTATTGAAGCAGCTGCATCTTAGATAGTAAAGCATGTATTACAATAACTAGGATGATGAGGCATTACAGGATTAAAATTGTGACAAGGTGAGTAAACCACAGAAATAACACTACCATGTTGTCACTTCGGTTTTTAAGAATAGTTCCTACTTGGACAATGTCAGAGCACAACATGTTAAGCTCTAATTCTGCCCTTCAGGACCCCATGGGAATGCATCATCCCTCATACCAGAGCAAGAGGCCTATAGTCTGCATAAGCGTCTGCAGTGAAGCACTCAGCAATCAGCAATCAGCTTACAGTCGTGGTCATCTGGCTGGAATCTTCCTCTAACATACATGGGTCAAAGTAGTGCTTTTATAATAAAACAGCTGATGTTCCTAGAAAGGATCCCCAGGTAAGAGTGTGTTTGTTTCTGTGAACATTAAAGACAAAGCGTACCACTTTTGCCGGCAAGCTATCTTACTCCAGCCTTGAAAAAAGTACAGAGTAAAAGAAATGTCTTGTTTAAGAATGCAGTGCTGGCCTAGGCAAAGAACAGCTAGATAGAAAAAATAGAATAAGACCGCAAATGTGTCTATTGTTAAAATAATAAAAACGAAGCTGAATAAAATACATCTAGGTTAAAGTGCACAGTGGCAGGCTTAGTTTGCTAAAATAACGTACAAAACTATAGCTAAAATGGCTACACAACAGCAGGGTTCACCAGAAAAAGAGAAAAAAGAGAAGAGTCAATTCTGAAGAAGACATGTTGTTAGATTTCTGTGGTAGAAAATACGGTCACACACTTCTACCTGAAATGTGGTAGAGCGGGAGGATCACTTAGCCTGCTGGTCTTGGGAGCAAATTTTAGTTAAACATTCAGAGTATGCAAGAGTTTTCATTTCCAATGGCATGTCTGGATGTAAAGAGTGCAGAAAGGTAAATCTTAAAACAGAAACAAATCAAAGAGTGCATTTTCTATTCAATGGGTAGATTTCCTTGTCATCGCATATGCCCTTCTAAAGACAAGCAGCAAATTTGTTAGTGGGAAAAAAATCTTTTGTCATAAGCCTAGCTCCTGTCATCTCATGGCACTGGCTATATTAGAAATGAGGGGCCAGGAAAGTATCTGATAGTACAATGTAAAAATGCAAATAAATGTACAGGAAGAGACATGCCGTGTATTTAGAACTGAATACAAAATAGAAAAACATGAGTGCCCCTTTTCTGATATGCCATTGGATAGAGACATTCAAAAAATTAATGGTGCAGATGTGGGCAGAGTCTCCCGTTCTGATCACATATATCCTTACATAATAGACCATGTTGCTGCTATAATGAGGTCAAGGCTGATCCACTGTATCTTGCAGAATGAATCAAAATAAGCCTTATGACAGATGAATCCACCACAGTTAGTAAATTGTCTGCACTTATTATTTGTGCAAGAGCATGTATTGATAAATATGTTGAGATGCTAAACTTATTTTAGACTATGATGAACTGCCAAACACAGCAGCAGATGTAATTTCAGATACCTTACTGGCATGCTTTGCAGAGACATGGTTTTGCACATGATTGTTTTTTTTTAATCCGTTTGGCTCAGCTTGTAACAGATGGTGCTTCTAACATGATTGGTGGAAAATCCGATGTGGCAACTCCTTTTAAACTGAAATATCCACAGTTGAGTGTATGGCACTGTGCTAATCACAAGTTGGAGCTTGGAGTGGGTAATGTTTATAAACAAGTCATAGGCATAAATCATCTTAACTGTTTTTAATGAAAAATTAAAACCTTGTTGGAATGTACTCTAGAGGTAAAAGTAAGAAGTTTTGCAATTGGCAAGTGTGAGAGAACAGGGCTGATTGCAGAGGCCCCCTAACTTTTTGTCCCCATTTTTCACTTTTTGCTGGTGTTTTCCTGACTCTGATGGTGCCCTGGGTACTGCTAACCAGTCCCAGGACCTGTGCTCTGTGTAAAACCAGTATGCAAATTAGGATAAGTATCATTGGCTAAGTCAACCTACCTATAAGTCCCTAGTATATGGTAGGGCATGTAGGTTTAGGGTCCTTAGCATAGGTAGAGTACCCATAGGTGCACTGCTGAGGTGCCCAGTGTCATTTTAAAGGCAGGCCTGCCTTGCTGGCTGCTTTTAAATTAAAGTTACATGCAAATTCGACTTTGGAATTAAAAGTAGGTCCAACGTCTTAAAATACCTTATTTTTACATATAAGTCACCCCTAAGGTGTGCCCTATGTGCCCCTGGGGCTGGGTGCCATGTAACTATTAGCAGGGACCTTATAAAAATAGTTTTATAAGCCCTGGTGAGGTAAAACAGCCAAATTTGTTTTCACTCATTGTAGTGAATGGCCTCCATGGGCTAAAATGGGGAGACTTTATTTTAATTTTAAAAATCCCCTTAAGTAACAGATACCAGACGTTTGGTATCAAATTAATTGTTATAATAAATTCCACAACTTCCATTTGTGGGGTTTAATATCAGTTGTTCAGGTAAAGAGTTTTACTCTTTACCTGAAAAGTTGCCAACTTCAGCCCTGCAGTGTTTTTTGCTGCTGTGCTCTGATTGGCCTGCCTCTGGCAGCCTGACCAGGCTGCCTTGATGAGGTGTGAAATGGCCTGGCTCCACACAAAGAGATGTGCCTGGGGGAGGAGATCTCCCCTCAGCAGATGGGGAAGCAGGAAGAGCGAGGGCTGCCAAACTGGTCTTCAAAGGCAGAGAAGGACATTTGGAGCAACCCAGCAACACTCTCACATCCTGCTAACCCAGACAATTAGGTGCCCCCTTGATTAGATTAGGAGAGGGCAGGAGAGGGGTGTGTTTAGGATTTTTAGCCACACCACTGGGTGGGCTTAGCCAGATGTAACCTCCAAAAATCACTTTCAGCCATGATGGATTTTTGAGGAATGTTGCTCCCTGGGATTGATTTTTGCCACACTTCCCAGGAAGTGGTCATCACAGGGAGGAGGAGCCTGCCCCTGATTGGAGAACCAGGAACCTGCCCCCGTTTTTCTCCCAGGAGCAAAGATACAACTGGCAGACCTGCACCCACACCTCAGATCCCTATCAGATTCCAACAAGGAAGAACTACAGGAGAAGAAGGACTGCCCTGCTGGACACCTGACCTACACCTGGACACTGCACTCTGGAGGACTGCACCAGCTGCACACTTGGGCTTCACCACTTAAAGGACTTTACCTGTCTTCTACTGCTTTAAGAAGGGACTCCCTGTTTGCTACAGGTACAAAGGAGCTGCCCAGAGTCCCCTGCATCAAGTTCCGCAAGCAGAGCCAAGCTGACCAGTGTCCAGTGGCCAGTTCGGGATTCTGACCAGGTACATTCTGGGAATTGTAGTCCCAACTCCCAAGGAGCAACTCAGAGCTTATGGAAACTTGGATCACGTTGTGGACACTTCAAGGACACAAAAAGGACCTCTGGATCCAGAAGTTTGGAGACGTTTGGAGCAACTCCATAAGTTGAAGACGTACATTGTGGGAGTTGTAGTCCCCAGACCCCAAGAGGCACACCAGAGCCTCAGAACCCTTGGCTGGTGCTGTGGACCACTTTCCTGAATCAAACACTTCTGAAAGTAAGTGTGGCAGTTTTACCTCGTTGGTTGCCTGAACTCTGGACTTTGGGCCATATGCACAAACACTTTTCCCCATAGACATAGAATGGGGAAAAACCTTTGCTACATCTGGCCCTTTGTTCCTTTCCAGTGTGACCTTTTTTAACCCTTTGAGCGCTAGTTGCTTATATATGCTAGAAAGCAATAATTCTTTAAAAAATCATATCTCCTGTTCCCTGTATCTGATTTTATTCGTTTTGGTGTTATTTTAAACATAAAAATATAATCTATTTTTATAAATTGATTTTGGATTTTTAAACTATTTCCTGTGTTTTATTTAATTACTGTTTTGTGATATTTGAATGCTTTATGCTTTGTCTCCTAAGTTAAGCAGTGTCGCTCGTTGCCAAGCTACCAAGGGTTGAGCTAGGTTTAATTTACTGAGACCTGACTGAACCTAAGTGGAGGTTAGTGGCCTATTGCTAAGTGTAGGTACTTACCTGCCCTTACCAATAACCCATTTTCCAACAGCAAGGTACTAGATGTACTGTGAGTAGCCTCAACGATCTAAAAAATCTGTGAGAGCTGTTTGGAATAACAACAAATCACTAAGTAACCATTTCCTAGAATTTTCCAAAGACTCAATCAACTGAGATATTGAGCAGGAAATATATGCAGGTTTAAAATGTTTATTAACATCTCTTAAAACACTAGCACATAAACCTGCGAAAAGGGATGCCAATGACTAATGCAGACAATGTTTCTAGAAGCATAACTACAACCAACAATGAAACAGAATACAAAGAATTGGTACAATGGAGATTTGCTAAACCTTTGTGGCAGGCTGCCTTCATTTGATACTAGGCGGTGAATAATTGGTTTCAGAGAGTACAAAACAAAATAAAAATTGCATCCCTGAAAGCCGGAAACCATTAGTGCACATTATGGACACCTTTTGTACACATACAGCAGAATGTGACCTGGGCTTTAGTGTAATGAATGACATGCCTCAACCATTGCATAACAGAATATCAGTCACATCAGTTAATCAGTTATCTTGTATCATGTTCCTAAAACTCGTGGCACCCCCTGTCAGAGAATTTAGATCTGTATTTTATGTTCAAAGATTGTTGGAAAAAGGCAGGTTAAGTGTTAATAACAGAAACTTCATGGCTTGGAGATAAATGGCTCATGATTTAACTTTTAAACATGTTTGGGACATTCTGTTCATTGGAACTGAGCCCACTTTCTGAATTTATTGTTTCATCCATAACTCAGATATTAAACCTCAAATAAGCTTTGTGTATCACATGGGTTGAAATAAATAATGTTATTAGCTGTAACTTGTCAGTGAAAGGAGAACCAAACACAAAAAAACATTATTTTTTGCTCTTTCTTGCAGAACCTCTGACTCTGCTCCACTGACCCAATCCTTGGGTTATCCCAACCCCCTGACTTTCTGCCCACAGCTCCCTTTTCCCACTTTCACCACTGATCACATCTCTCCTGCAACTACACTCTATGTTTACAGTTGCATCTATTGTTATTTCCTAAGCAGTATTTTGAAATTTAATTATAGGTCTCAGCTGTACTGTCTAACTAACTCTGGTTTGTTTGGCCCAGTTCTCCCTGAGTTTTTAAATGTTGTGAGACATTTTCAAGCTTCATTTTGGCATCCATAGGTTAAAAGATAATATATTCCCATTTCATGTGTCAGACACATGGAACTTCACCACTTCCTCACTATAAAGCCTTGGTTCACAAACATCCTCTGTTGTCTAGATACATATTTGGCATCCCATGCAACCAACAGGATGATCGAAAGTGAAGCCTGCGTATTCAAGTCCCCAATTGCTTCTTACACTTCCTGCCAATAACTCTTTAGTACCACAGTATGTGCATAAGTCAACTACCACTCTTCCAAACTCACACAGTTAAGCTCTAGTGTAATATGTTCTCTGGCTGATTTTTAATTGGACCAGTCTGAAGCCAACTTTTGCCCATGCGTCTCTGTGAAACTGTTTACACATTTTTCATTCTTCACAGAAATCAAACACTTTACTGAGGTCAACCAAACTTTTGACCCAGAAAGAGTGTGGTGAACCAAGCAAAAATGTACATTAACACCACCCAAACAATTTAAACACAATGACCAATGTGGCCATGGAAAAGACTCCAATCAATGAAAAGTTTCAAAGCATTTTTTTATATTCACAAAGCTAATGTCATGAAGACTGTGGGCAAAATCACATTTTAAAGATAAATCAACAACATTGGTCGCCCAAAACGGGGAAACAAATTCAATCTATTTAGCATTAACACAATTAAGCATTCAAGAAGAACAATAGATATCATCCAAGAAATAATCTGTAACACAGAAACATATCTCAGTTCACACTGTGTCAACATCAGTCAAGCTCAATTAAAAAGAACATGCACATTTGGGATGGGTATAGGTTGTCCCTACAGCTAAGCAAATTAGGACATGCATATGTGGGAACGGACTAACAGATGCGGGAAAAACACAATTGAAGGTGAAAATAATTTGGAAAAATATATTGAAGGCTATATATTACTAACTAGAAAAATAAAAACAGTGATTGTCAGCATGCTTGCTTATATTTTATAAAAAAAGGGAAATGGCGATCAGCAGGGAGATATACCTCTCCTAAGGTCAGCATTCAAGTATTCTTCATCATCAGCAAAGCATCAGATCAGCAGCAAAGTCAATTAGAAACACCATCAGGGAAGTACATATCACAAGCAGCAGAGAGAACAGCAAGGTCAAGAGCCAAGAAAAGACTTGACAGAGTGAGCACACAGAAAAGGACAACTCTGCCTGAAACGTACAAATTGCACCCCTATAGTAAAGCACACAAACATCTCTGATTTGACAGTTCAGTGGCCTCTCATCACGTAAAAGAGGCATTATAAAACCAAGATTCAATAA
Source organism: Pleurodeles waltl (assembly GCF_031143425.1). Lineage (NCBI taxonomy): Eukaryota > Metazoa > Chordata > Amphibia > Caudata > Salamandridae > Pleurodeles > Pleurodeles waltl. The sequence goes on from NC_090444.1 coordinate 1,221,896,725, forward strand.
AATGTCAGGTTGCAACGATCCAGTATTTTCTCAGGTTTGATGTGGACTCATCTCCTCTTTCCTTGTGGATCCAAACAGTTCACTACCAATTTATTTTAGTATATAACAATCCAGTTTCTTCCCAGGGTGTACAATGGTCTTGTCTCAGTCCCATGTGAATTTGCGTTAATTAAAACAATTTATTTTAAGTTATGTCTTCAGGCCTAATTGTTCTGGAACCAATATCATTAAACTACAAGTCACTGTATAATTTGAACAAAAGAGCCTACTACTTGCAAAGCATTTCATGAGAAAAGAACCTAGAGGAAAATTTAATTTTAGAAAGAACAATGATTTTCCACTTTAGATGACTGCAAATATGAGTTCTGCAGGCCTAGTTCTGCTAACTCAAAAAATATAATGCATTAATATATTTATTTATTAAATCACACATCATATGCATACTTCTAAATTCAGCATTAACAATATATCATTGTTAGAAATGGGGTCTCTGGTTGACAGTCAGCTTGCACTCTGTCTAAGCAGGGACCCTCACTCTATTCAGGGTAAGGGAGATAACCACTGCTCACTCCCTTGGTAGCCTGGTACAAGCAGTCAGGCTTATCTCAGAGGCAATGGGTAAAGAATGTGTACAATCACACACTACAAACGCATTCAACATCAGGTTAGAAATATAGCCAATATTTATCAGAGTAAAACAAGACCATAATGACAAAAATACAACATACACAAGAAAGGTTATGAACTTTTAAAGATGAAACTTCAATATAGTGCTTAGAAACACAAATACTTTATTTAGGTGTTATTACCACATTGTGAGGGAGTAATTCCCAACAATCCAATGCCATTAGCGCTGGTCAGGCCTGGGGTACTGTACTGGGTGTCCTTGTCAATGGACCTGGGGGTCCATTGGCAAGCACCCCCAGCTACAGTACCTTGTGAAAATGAGGAAAAAAAGCTGGTGTAAGGAGTCGGGGATCGAATCGTCATTGGATCCGGTGAGGTGTCAGGTTCAGGGCTGCTGAGATGAGGAGCGAAGGCATTGATGCAAGGCATTGGGTCCTCATTGTGATGAGGCGGCATCAGTGCAAAGCATCTGTCCCGTAAGCTCCAGCCGAGTCGATGTCCAGCAGTCAAAATGTGGAGTGGCTACCTCATGGGGTTGCCGTCATGCCACAAGGCTCAGGCACCATGGTGGAGTCGGGAGACGCAGCACTTCGGTACTCACAGAGTCATGGACTTAAGCAAGGCGGCATCAGGCCTGGGGTGTTGGTCAGGGTTGTCGCACTCCAGTGGGGATCACAACTTCAGTTTTAGGCAGAGTCACAGGATCCAGCAGCGGCATCATTCCAGGCATCGTCTGAAGTCAGTGCACTTGGTTTTTCTTGATTTTTAACCAGCTTCTCCTTGGAAGGGCCTAGGGACTGGATTAGTCACAACTTGGCATGATAGCAGTCTCAGCAAGAGAGTCTAAGTGCTGTCAGAGAAAGTCTTTGATGGCCCTGAGACTTTAGAACAGGGGGCAATCTCAGTCCAAGCTCCTGGGAAACTTCACAAGCAGGATACACAGCAAAGTCCAGTCTTTGACCTCTCTAAGGCAGAACAGCAACTGCAGGCCAACCAAGCAAAGCACAAACAGCAAAGGGGGAGTACTTCTCCTCCAGCTTTTCAGCTCTTCACCTTGACAGAGGTTTCTCTTGATCAAGAAGTATTCTAAAAATCTGGGGTTTTCGGTCCACTACTTTTTGCCTTTGAAGTAGGCAAACATCAAAGGAAAGTCTCTGTTGTTCCCAAGATCCTGCTTTGCCCAGGCTTAGCCTCAGACACACTCCAGGGGGTAGGAGACTGCATTGTGTGAGGACAGGTACAGCCATTTGAAGTGTAAATGTCAGCTCCTCCCTCCCCACTCCAGCCCAGGAGACTCATCAAGATATGCAGGCTACTCCCCAGACCCCTTTGTGTCACTGTCTAGAAAGAATTCACAACATCCCAACTGTCAGTCTGACCCACACGTGGAATACACAAACAGGCAGAGGCACAAAATGGTTAAGCAGGAAAATGTCCACTTTCTAAAAGTGGCATTTTCAAACTGACAATCTAAAAAACAATCTTTCCAAAAGGTGTATCTTTAAATTGTGAGTTCAGAGACACCAAACTCCTTACATCTATCTGTTCCCAATGGGAAACTACACTTAAATGATATTTAAAGGCAGTCCCTATGGCAACGTATGAGAGAGATAGCCCTTGCAACAGAGAAACACAAATTTGGCAGTATTTCACTGTCAGGACATGTAAAACACATCAGTACATGTCATACCTTTAACATACACCGTACCCTGCCCATGGGGCTTCCTAGGGCCTATGTTAGGGGTGCATTACATGTATTGGAAAGGGAAGGTTTGGGCCTGGCAAGTGAGTACACTTGCCAGGTTGAATTGGTAGTCTACAACTGCACACACAGACACTGCAGTGGCAGGTCTGAGCCATGTTTACAGGGCTACTCATGTGGGTGGCACCATCAGTGCTCAAATCCACTAGTAGCATTTGATCTACAGGGCCTAGACACCTCTGCTGCACTTGACTAGGGACTTAAAAGTAATTCAAATATGCCAATCATGGAGAAGCAAATTACAAATTCAGTTCACCCCACTTGCACTTTAGCACTGGTCAGCAGTGGTAAAGTCCCCACAGTACGAAAACCAGCAAAACCAAAGTGCAGCAGACAGTCAATAACACTGGAAGCTGAGGCAAAAAGGCAGGGGAGACTATGCTAAGGATGCCAGGTTTAACAATCTTCAAAATATGTAAAACATTTCATTATGAATTGCAAACTTTTTAAGTCATCCCTTTAAAACTGACAGAGAAATGCATTTATGTTATATGCACATGTGACTTTAAACTAATAAATCATACATTAAACATTAAAAAACAACATTTATTTTCATACTAGCACACTAGCAATTAATATAGAGTCTAAAATATACTTTGAAATTATTTAAATCTTGTTAGCACATTATTAGATTCCATAGGCACAATGGAGACCCCCCACAAATGAAAACATGAGCACTTTGAAAATATGTGTTCTTGCAGCTTTTTTATGTTAAGCTGTTTACATTTTCATTCTGCTAATGTCTGGGGCATTACTAAAATGTATGCTCCATCAAAACCTAAGATCTTCTAATGAGACAAAACCTCCACTACCAAAATATCCTGCTCCGACTTTGCTGAAAGACTGGCAGCCCATCCTCCGTGTTAACCATGAGGGTAACTTATATTAGAGATACTGCCTCAGCAGCCAATAGCCTCCTTTCTAAGAGAGATTCTACCATGTTAACCCTTCAGACTCAATACTTTACTCACAGAGCATGTTTAAGTTGCAGACATCCATAGATCTATGATTCGTCCATGGTATATATGACTTGTAGATCTGATACAACGCCATTTGCATCTCACACTTAGCCCTGTAGATAATCTAATGTTATCCCATTGATCAAAAGCTATTGGGGAAACCATTGCCTTCAGATTACTGTCTAGTCACAATGGTGTTGTGTGAACAATCTGCTCTTCCTTCCCATTTGCCTATTAAGCCTGTTCCAGATCCCTGCCATCACAGCACAGCAGTTTCCAATGGTATGTTACCAGGCAGCACATCTCTGTATAGCTCATGTAGGTAGCTCAAAATTCCAAGGGTTTACCTATCTCTTCTGAAGCAGGGTCATCTGGGAGACAAATGCTCATTCATTTACCACACACCGCATGGTGGAATCATAATATTTCTTTGTATCCAGGAGCCCTATTCCACCTTTATATGTGGATCACTGAAGCTTGCTTAACAGAATCGTTGGGGTTGCATCTGCCTACAGCAATGACTGAACCATAACATCCAGTCTTTGGGAGAACCTATCAGAGACAGCTTGTGGTGTGTTTTCCTGCATTTACAAACAATTAGGCTTATCAAGAATTTTGTAAAAAGTGTAGCAAGAAGTGATGTAAATGGAGTTTGCACCAATGAGCTATCTCTGTTTCCAATTTGTGTAGCAGTGGGAGACACATAACACTATAAAACATAATGATCAACCAATGATATCCACAGTTCTAAGAATCTAACGTGACCATATTCCATTCTAAGCAGCATAGGAAGCCTCTCTATTAGTGCCAAACTCCTCAGGGGCACAGCAGGATTTTGTTTCACAGTTGAAACCTAGATCTGAGTGCCTCTCAAACTTATTAACTATGTGTTTGTATCTAGAAAAATATTCCTCAGTGTATGACATATATAACAGAATAGTGTCTGTAAACAATAGGATTTTCTCACCCTACTACATCTTCCATGTCCACGCAGTTTAGGGAGAGAGCTGAACAGCACCATATCTTTGTGACTGTGACAATGTTGAGCTCTCACCTATTCATGCAGCGCTACAACTTACTGAGTTGCATGTACTTTTAGAAGAATTTGCACCTTAGCACAATGGCAACAGAACATGGCACAAACCAACTGCTTGTACCTTTACTTTGTAAAGCAAATATTTTACATTTTAAAATTCTTTCATAGATTTAAATTTTACATCAGTCGCATCATGTCTTTTTGTAATAGCTGAGAATCTAACTCATTTAGGATTGAGCCTGATGGTGTAAAGGGTTAATGCTGTGAATAGTCACAGACCAGGCAACTTAATCAGGGTAACATTGGAGAATTAGCACCTTTGACCTTTTTTATTGAGCAAGGATGACTTCATCCAAATATTGGTGGGTAGTCACTCTTGATGCATCAGTGATGGCCATTAGACTACTTTGAAGCTTTGTCTGAGGCAGATAATAAGCATGCAGAAAGAATAATCTGTGTCACACATGGTGATGTGTTTAAGACTGGTAATCCCAACCACTATAACAGCATTCCTTATGAAATACACCTGCAGCTACCTTCAGGTTTCAAAGAGCACATTGTTAATGATAGAGAAGCAGTTGAGTCACTCCAACACCTGCAGTAGCTGGATGCAATCCTAAATTTTCAACTTTTGGAGTCATGAAAATCTAATTCAGAAACACCAGCAGTAGCTCATTTCCTGGGTAGGTACTCCCACTACAATGGCAATACATTCTGGATGTTTGAGTTACCAGCAATCTTGTTCTCTCCATTGTGATTACTGTGACAAGGAAATTATGCACAATTTCTTTAGTGTTATCAGGCTCATTAAATATTTACTTGTGTGACCAGATGCTCTGTTTATAACCCCTTATTCCCCTTCCTCCTGGCTAATCCATTCTTGATAGGGGCAAGATAAGGCAGGACACCACTCTTTAATCCAAGTAGGGTATATAGATAGGGTCAGTCTCTCTTGTTCCTTTGCTTGTAATCAGCATATACCAAAGATGAGAAGTCAAGGTGGCATTCTAAAGCATGTCGTGAACTCCACTGATGTTCCCAGGATGTGTCCTTTGAATTTCTTTACACAGTACTTAGGTTTTCTGGTTGATTTTCCTCCAGAAAGCACTTCAAATGGTTATAGTACCTATGTTACATGATACAATTAGTCATCATTGTACATTTTCTTCCTTTAAGAATTACAGTATAGACATGTATGGAAGGATTGTGATCATTTTGTAGTTATACTTTAATAAAAAAGGCATTGTGGAATTGTGGTTCATCATTCTTGAACATCAAGCTTATTGTCCATAAGCAATAGTAAGGTTACATTCTCCTACAACATTTTCACTCTGCTATCCTATCATATATTGTTAATTCGTTTTTTACCTCACCCTATTTATGGCTCTCTCCTGGGCAGCCAAACTGGACACACTGAATACAATTTTAAACAAATACACAACAAATAAAAAGTAACATAAGCAAGTAACTACAAGGGCAGCTCTTCGAAAGGTCTGTAGGTTTCATGAATAGATGTAGGTTGGAGTGGCTAAGCAATATGTTTGGCAACACTTTGCAAATTCTGCAAAATGATAAAATTACCATCTTCAGTAAATTGGACACCATCTCCGAGCAACAGATCTGGATTGTTGTATTTTAAACTAAAATGGAAAATGTGACCACCATTTGTGATCTTCAAAATGTACAGTTCTGGAATGGTTCACATTGTGATCTGCGTGTTCCACTTTTAGGCTGCAATCAGTAGGGAACAGACACTTCTGAAACTGGGCAATGAGTTCAAAAATAAAGTGTGAATTAAGATGCATGGCATGTAACACAACAAGCTCTTTCTTCTTCGCGAAACATAGGGGCTGATTTAGAGTTTGGCGGACGGGTTAATCTGTTACAAACGTGATGGATATCCTGTCTGCCATATTAAGATCTCTATAGGCTATAATGGGATGGTAATATGGCAGGCGAGATATCTGTCACATTTGTGACAGAGTTACCCTCTCTGCCAAACTCTCAATTAGGCCCAAGTTGTTAACCTGGAATATTCCCAAGATCCGTACCTCTACCTGTAAAATAACTACATTAAGATGGGACAGACTGATCATATTAAGTATTGTAGGAACCAGTGCCTTCAATCTAATAAACCTCAAAACCTTACCTTAACTCCTGCAGAGCCTTTGGTGTCGGGACATCCTGCTGACAATGGCAGCTGCAGATTAGAGTGTTCCATGCCCAAACCCTGGTGCCTGCAAGTCTCCTGAGAGAAGCAGAAGCACCAGAAGCCGCTAAGCAAAGTCTTGGTTATAAAACCCTGTGGATCCATCTTGGTGCCATTTGAGTTGTTCCATAGCCCCTAGGATTGTCCCACAGGAGAATGACAGCAGAGCAGTGTAGGCTGCTCAGAGGATTTGTTTTCATGGAGGTTAAGGCCCCTTACGAGCCCTGCTGAAGACTGGCATCTGCTTCAGGGGATGTGCCCGGACCTCCTATGACATCTGAGGGCCCATGTGCTGCTGCTGGAGCTACATATGGAGAGTCCCAGATGCCTGTTTGATCTGTGAGGGGACACTGAAGACCCCTGGGAGCCATGCCATGTGGGGATCGAAACAATATTGCCAACAGCCTGATAGAAAGCATTTATTAGCAGCCTGTAGGTCTGGACTTATTATGCAAGCCTGCACTGGAATATGCTGTGTTTGAAAGATAGTCTGTATTTTTGCCCTCCTGCCTCCCTCACAGGACTATGAAAAGCAAGGACTCCCATGTGTAGCCTGGGACAATAGTTGGGTTATAGCCACAAGAGGAGTAACATGGGAAGGACACTTTAGCCTGCAGGCTCTAACGGTAAGGACAGCATTGACTTTTTCGAGAAATGTCATGTGGGGTTGGTTGCACTGCATGCTTTCTGGCCATCCAAGTCATTTAAATGGACATACCAAGTTTCTCTAGGAGCTTTCTGCCAGGAATACTGCTCAAATAGATAGTGGTCAAACTAGGAGGTAGGAGACAAGCATGTTTTAATTGCAGACTACACAATAGCAGTATAACATTGCAGGCCTTAATTTGCTGCTGCCAGGAGGAAACTGTGTGACATAAGGTTGCATAATGCATTGCTGTTCACTTCCGGATCAAGTGGCAGTCTTTGTTGAGACATCTGATAGTTCCTGTATATTGGGAATGGGAAAAGAGGAGAAGGAAGTAGTGAGAGAAAAGACCCATGATCTGCAGCCTGTAAAGCCGACTTTAGTGCCATGCACCAACACATCCTGAAAGTGAAGGACAGTCAGATCAAAAGCAGCAGACGATATGAATCCCAAAAGGGATTGGTAATGGAAGAACCTTTAAAACAAAGTGCAAATTTTCAAAGCCAATCTCCTTGACCAGGTGTTCAATGAGAGTGGGAGGGAACCTTTGGGTGTGCTGGTCCTATTGATGAAGATGAACTGGAGATTCCTAATTGAGCTAAGTACTTCTTTCTAATTTGTATGGCCTCAAACACTTGAGGGTGGATTTGGGATCTGTTCTATGGGAGTGTATTGTCTTCGGAGGATATAGTTATGACTGCCCCAAATTGGTACTTTTTAAAGGATCCTGAATACTGGATCATAGATAGTCAGATAAGACCTTCCCTAATAATGGTAAAAAAGGAGGGGAAGAGAACATTTTCAATGATTACAGCTGGAGACTTATGGATTAGGAACAGTTAAAGGCATATCAGATTTCACCTCATCTCTCAGTGTTGATGCTTTCTTAGTTGTTGGGCATTAGTTTGGTTCCCTGCTATGGGGAGGGGATTTCAAATGGAGTTGCTACTGTTTCATACACAACAGGTATGCAGTTATGTAAACAACTTGAGATGGGTCCCAGAACGGCAGCTAGCGGAAGGGCACACTGCAACTGAAGCAATCATCTGGCGCAGAACCAGATGTTGCAACAGCCACTGCAACTTGTGCTATATGTACTCTTTATCACTCAGAAATCTTCAATCAATGTGTGCCTGGCTTAAATACCTCCCTTTCCCTAGACATAACCATCCTTTATTTGGTCCCTCTGCTCCCTTTCCCTGTGGCAAGTCTTTATTATTTGTCAACCATCAACTGCACAGCTTGTTCCCCTTAACCGTGGCCTTCACTTTACTTCCTGCTCAAAATCTTGTGAGCTCTCATGAGATTTGAATGTCACACCTGACAAGTGGCCATCCTATAAATATCATGCCCCAGCCTCAAGATATTTGCTTGGTTTAGTTTTTTTAGCTAGGGAGTTCTCTCACTGTGCTGTGAGAACCTACCTGGAATCCACATGACTTCAGAACAACAATCTTCGGGTTCCTCAGGATCAAGGCAATCTTCTTCTTACCAGCACCATGAACCAGATCTACCATGAGAAAAGAATCAAAGGTTAATGTAGGAGAAACTCATCATGGCATAAGGAACAGTGCCCCTTGCTTGCCCCCCAGAGTACACAGTGCTTCTGAGCCAGAACTGGAAATTCCTCCTGAAAAGAGAGACTTCCGTTGTAATGCAAACAACTGCAGGAGCTTGTGAGTGGAATTGGATCAGAGTATGAGGACAAAGATAGTTTATTTACCTAAGACATTGGGTTGTGGCAAGAACAAACAACCAGACGTCCCGAACCCACCTATTCCTTGGGGATCAGATATCAGTTTACAGACCCTGGTATACAGATCCCAGTTTAAATCCCAGCATTGATACCAGTTGGGTAAAACCCAGTACAGTGTAACAATGCTGAGTTGAACACTCATTTGATTCGGGCTCTCTCATGTCTTATGCAGAACAGAATGAGTCATCTTGCAAACCAATAACAACTACATGCGAGCAGACATCAACTGAAACTGAGACTGACTACTCATTGCAGGCATTAATATCTTGGGGAGGAGATATGCATATGATAAATAACATATAGAGATCTATAAGACTGACACTAAAGCAGGAGATGAATGTTATAAAAGCAGGATGCTAGGATGACCTAGATGTGGAGGTGACAGGGATGAAGTGGGCATTTGTGCTAAGATAGGTTCATGGTGTTTCCCAGAACTCCCATTTGAAGCTCATTCAGTTCAATTATGCCCATTGTACCTATTTAAGGCCAGCTAGATCGTACAGAATATTCTAGTTGTGTTGGCTTGATTATCTGATTGTCCTCGCTGAAGATTCCTGATGCCTCTTTTTATAATATGCGCTTGCAATGTCCATAGCTAACTCTGCATTGGAAACAGGTGGGGAGTGTTAATCTAGAAACGGACAGTTAGAAGATGGCCAGGCAAACCAAAAGCATGCTTGCCGGGCCTTATGACCAGGCCCAAGGGAAGCAGAAACACAAACCACTTTATTGATCTTCCAGTATTAAATGTAGGAAGATGCTGGCGAGCTCAAGTTCAGAAGTGAACCCAGGCAGAGGAAGTGGTAATTAGACATTCTGTTTATAGGGCAAGAAAACAAAAGAACCTAAAGAAATGAGGCACACCTATCTCGTTAAATGTGGAGAGAGATCTGACTTGCTACGAAGGCTAATGATGTTCACATATGCGATAGCGCTCTTACATATCTGCTGCTTTGAGTATGGTAGAAGTGTTTTTTTTTTTTTTGGGACCATTGTCGACTTCTTTCTTTGTAATATTTTTGTGCTGTTTGGATTGGTATAAAATGTGTAATGCATGCCCTACCTTCTGGCTAGTTGGATGTTCCTACATTTTTTTGTGTTATTATAGCACATGGAAAGAACATAGAATGGTATTACTTCTAATGATCAATATATTCTGACTTGCAACTGAAAATGAATATATATTTGTGATATGCAATACAACAAAGGGCAAATTTCGACTTCTGTTGAAAATAAAAATACGTTTTACAAAAACTATACATCACCTAGATCCCTTATCAATTTATGCTAAAAAATGATTCTGCTCTGCTTAGTACACCCAAGAATCTTCTAGAATCCAGGCTTAAGGGGAACTGTAAGCCATCATCACAGTTTCAGCATTAAATAGAAATTAATCAAACGGCATACACATTAAATGCTAAAACACCCAGATACAGAGGTACTTGACCTAAGGAAATGAAAGCATGAAAGCACCATTTTCATCATCACCAAAACACAGGACTGACCTGATAAACACTGGCTGCTCTGATAATGGAATGACAATATTAGTGCTCCAACCCATACGCTGGGAATGAGTGGCAAAAGCATTACTATCTACACAGGGCCACTACTGGACTCGAACACACCTATTATTATTCAGAGACTATTCACAGAAACATCTGTCATCATGCATGCGTGTATCTACCCATACATGCCAATAGACCAGATTCAGGTGGGAGACTTCTGGCGTTTTAAGCCATAAATGGTTTAATTCTGACTGACTCCTTAATTGAAATCAATTGGGGAAAATACATTTGCCCAATAATGTTTTAGATCTCCCACTTTACACTTCTAAAATGTTGGCATGTATGCATACCCCTGTTATTACATGACTACACAACCACCATGTATAGCCAATAAGTAACAATGTTTTATAGTGTCTTTTCAATATTCACATCAGTATACACCTTTTAATATATGTTTAACCTACAATAATCCTGTAAAACATGCTAAGCTTTCTACACTAATAAAAGCAAGTGGGTGTATTTTTCCCTCTAATTTTTCATCATTTCTCACTAACTTTTCTCCATTTCTCATCTACCACTACCTTCACTTTGTAGAACTATGAACATTAATTATGATAAATTACTATTCACCCTTTGTGTCTGACCACATCTTCCTTACTAACTCTTATTTTGGATAGCCACTTAAAATATATGTGATTGTAATCCACTGTTTGGTAAATGTCCAGCTTCTGTAGCACTATTTATGATCAATGAATATTGTAAACAAATGGCTTATTTGTTGAGGGGTATGGAAGCCCCACCCAGGCAACAACCACAATCCTTGTCAGGGAGAACCAAAAAAAGTCACCAAATTAACCTTTACTTAACCGTCTAGTCGCTTGGCACAACAGTAATGAGGCTTAACATAGAGGCAATGTGTAAAGTATTTATGCAGCACACAAACAGAAATAATGTGAAAACATAACCCAAGAAAAATCTCAAACCAATTTAGAAAAATAGAGTACATTTGAATACATTAATTGAAACCAAAATAACAAAAAGATACCAGAATGACAAAACCCCAATCAGTGGACCCAGCAATAGTGCATTTTCACATTTCTTGTGAAAATAGAGCCTTTAAGCACAAAGCACCACTCACAGTCACTGTAGACTGTCATATGGACTCTCATTCTCTGATGAGACTGCTTGATTTGGGGCAACAGTACTTCTCCATTGTGGGCAACTGAGTCACTCCAACACCAGGTGGCAGCTGTCAGCCCTATCCTCCCTGCTGTCTAGCAGTACCTCACCAAAATCCAACCGCTAAAGATGATTTCTGGGAGCCTTGCATGGACGTAGACAAGAAAGGAGATGCAGAGCAGTTTTTATATACATTTATTGAAAGAACTACAATCTACAATAAAATGTTTGAGCTACAAGTATTAGGATAATGAGAAACAACAGATTCAGTATTTCGAAAATTAGAGATGTAAATATGACCAACCCCAACATATTGTCATGACATGAATATATAATTCCTACCTAAAAGTATAATCTCTAGCACCTAAGTGAGAGCAAGGTGATGAAAGCCAAATCTGTCCATACAGTGTCCATGAGAAGCCCACCCCACCTCATTACCTTAGTACAAGGTCAGGCCACCAGTCCCCAGATAAGGATTCATGAAGGCACAAAGGCTGAGGTCTACCGAAAATTGGCATGCAACATGGATGGAAATTCTGGCTGGAACCACCCCCCAAAGGCCTTTGTCCTACAAGATGTTTTAATAGTAGACATGTTTATGTTGATGCACAGACATATGATGCGGATATGTATCTATGCACTGGACTGCATATGCAGTCTTGGGGGCGGCAAGGCAAAATATAATTCTGTGTGACTCGCATTCTGTTCTTGTGATTCCAAATAAAAGAACATGATGCAAAATATGTCATCCATAACTCTGATAATGAAGCTTTTGCAAAATAACAGTTGATAATGAAATTAAAACAATGCCACTATAGAAGCAATAATAAAATTAATTAAATTGACTACATAAATACAGAGTATAATAACTGGGTAAAAGGACACAGGCCTCAAGCCTAAGCTTAGTTATCACTGGGCCCAAGTGACTAACAAAAATGGACCTAAGACAAAACCAGGCAAAAACACAAGTTCAGACTGATCCCAATGGAACACAGGTCAGATGAAGGGACCAGGTTAGTCCTGCTGAAAAGTGACTTTCAAAGTCTGGTGTAAAGAGTTCAGTTCTGTTTGGAGGGAGCTACTAGAGGAGTTGTATGCCAACATAACATGTGCATTTACCACTAATGTCTTTACCATGCATAATTTACCACACATGCCTTTACCACTCTAGATATGTTTAGTAAAGGTAAGTTACCCATATGTGTGTGTGTGTGTGTGTGTGTGTGTGTGTGTGTGCGTGTGTATTCAACAAACAAGTCGAAGGTTTAAGATTAGTTATAGTTAGAAAAAGTAAATTTTGTTAATTCTATGCAAAAGATATTTAAACTACACAAAACCTACAAATTCTAAACCTATAGTTATAACTTTAGGCTTTAAATTGCACCGCACCCAAATATGACTGTAACTCTCACACTTCCATACAGAGTGTTGTCGCCAGAAGGTAGTTATAGTTAGGACCTAGTTTCTATAGAAAAAGCATGTATTCACTTTGTTATATCTTTGGTACCATTTGATTAATCTTATGAAATTTACCAAAAAAAGTGTGTCCAATGGTTAGATCTTCTTGTACATGGAAAGTTTCAGGGTGATCTATCATGAGGGGGGTGAGAAAAAACTGTGGGGGTGAAAAAAAGGGTGTTTCCCATTTTAATTTGTTTAGGGATTTTGAACAGGACTACAGCCCGAACTGCTGGACGGAATTTCACCAACTTTGGCAGAAAAATAGTTCTTGGTCCAGAAAGCGTGCTTTTTGTTATTTGTTGTCAATAGTTTTTGCGGTATTAGAGAAAATCCACATTTGTATATCTGGGCAGATCCTAAGCACAGATCCCATGGTGAGATCTGATTGGCTGCCAGCACTTCAGAAAGTGATGGCTGTCATCTTGGGAGCATATACATGATAGTACCCCATTGAAATGCTTGTAGTGAATGGCAGGTTTTGAGATTCACAAAAAGTAGAACATATGAAGTGTGATAACATATTTTAGTTACAGTATGAATAATTTGTTGCTAAGGTGATTTTAGCCAGTGAAAAAGTATTCTGCTGGGATTTGGTAAACCATGTTTGAGAGAAAACAGTATTCTCATAATTGTTCCATAAAGGTTTTGGAAAGTGCTCCAGAAAACTCACACACTATCTTCCTCAGCCATCTGAGAATGAAGTCTGACATTCTCAGTAAAACATGTGCTTCAAACAGGAGTAGACTGTCAGTTAATTCCCTTGTGTTCAAGTGCAGCCCCCCATAGTGTTCTAAAGAACAGTGAGAGTGCTAACAGTCTTACTTATGACAAAAGTGTGGCACACTCAAAGCCTTCTTGATTGAATTAAACTGGTAAAACATAAAACATTTAATTTAGAAAGCAACACAATGAGGGGTTTTTATTTTGTCATAGAAGTACTAGTTAGTGATGTAAAAAGAAACATTAGGACACATTTTGAGTAAGTTCACAAATATCTTCCTCTTCTATTTCATTAATAAATTCTGACATGTAGACTGAAACATGCATTTTCTGAATTTATGCCAATAGTGCAGCACATGTGAGAGTCATCTTGATGGAATCAAAGTGGAAAACTGAAAGGATTTTCATATGATGATACTGCAGTAAATGAGGAGATGAAAAAGCTTCATAACAAAGAAATCACCCAAGATGACCACCAGCGAAAAGTGAGCCCAAATGTAGCACCAATATCACTCAAATGTTACCCAGGTTTAGCCTTACAGACATGTGCAAAACACTGAGGCCCATATTTATACTTTTTGATGCAAAACTGCAACAATGCAGTTTTGTGTCAAAAAGTTTAGCGCTGCCTTGAGCCATTTTTAAGCCCCATCAGGGTGTCATATTTATACTATCATGCACAATGGCGCTAAAAAATGGTTATAGTAAAAAAACGTTTGTAAACCCTTGCGCCCTTTTCTAAGGCAAATCAACGTTAATTATACAAAACTGACTTTAACCCATTTTGCGGCATGTAAACATGTCAGAAACGGGTATGCACCATTTTAACCCAGCATTAGCGTCAACTTTAGACGCTATAGCAGAAAAGGTGGCAAACCAGAGGGAAGATGGAAGCAGCAGACTAGGAGAGACCCCAGGGAGACCCCATATGCACAGGAATTAGCCAGGAGGAAACACAGAAGACCCAGGGAAAGGAAAAGAAAAGGCACAAGTGTCGGTTTAGTGAGGAAGAGCATGAGATCCTTGTGAGAGAGGTGACGGAGCACCAACACCAGCTATTCATCCCCTCCAAATTGCTAATTGGTAAGAAAGAGGTGATATGGTAGTAGTGGACAAAATAAAGAGTGTGGCAGAGGTGAAGCTGGCATGATTGTAAGCAAAGAGCTAAGGAGAAAATAACCAGGAACAGAAAGGCAGCACTGCAAACTGGAGGTGAAATTCAGCACCACAGGAGGACCTGGATGAGATGAAGGAGATGGTTGCAGTGGTCCTCCGGGAAGAGCTGGTCACTGGAATACAAGGGCAAGACAGTGCAGACTTCCAACAACCACTACAAAAGCAGGGTAAGTTACATGGGGGAAATAACTGCCAATGTTTAAAATGCTATAAGGGGGAGGCACAAAGGACACACTCAATTCATTTGAAAGTAATGCAGTTGGACACATTGCACATGAATCAAGGTGCACCATTCAAACTTAAGCAACAAATGTCTTGGTCGTGCCATGCACCACAACACATACACAACCTGGACATACGTCAATCACCAGGGCTATATACCAACTTGCACATATGCAGCACATAGGATGGAAGGCATGTCCAATTACTGTGCCTATGGCTGTGTCATCACAACACCTCTTGCAGACAGTCAAATCTACCCTAACCACACAACTGAGACATCAGAAACTAGGAAGTCAGTCAATTCCATTCCTGGGGTAATGTCCTGGTGGTGTCTCTTGCAGAAACAATTCGCAACTGCCATGTCCCATTGCCAAAACACATGTGTGCTGCATCTTACGGCAAGCATTAAAATGTCACCTTAGATAACATTACACAGACATGGCATGAACCAAAACCACCCTGCACATAGACAACACATCCTCATAAGGCAGCCACTTCTCCATCATGCTGCAACAATGCCTGTCTGGGTGCAGGGAAAACTAATCTGAGCAGCTGCTGGGAGAATTGCAGGGTGATCCTGTATCACAGGAAACATGGCACTCCCCTCTGTAACTAACATGGTGCAGTGTGGTGCCACACATATTGACGCTGACCAGAACTGTGCCACTAGAGAACATATGCACTACAGATTTCAATATGTAGAACACAACACATACAGGCTGAGCCCACAACAACTCTGACACAACCATTTGAGCCACATAGGAATGGGTAAACAATCACACAAAGATAGCATATGGTGTGTGTCTCTGAACATCAAGGTGCACAATATCACTTTGATGGGGGGAGATGGTACATAGGCAAGCCTGGCATTGGTAAGACTGCTAGTGCAGTAAACCCTCTGTGGTTGGCAGTATGAGTTAATTGCTGGGATGACAGGTAGAAATCTGTTGTCTCATGTCAGCTGTGTGGGGCAGTTACCACAGCATTGTTGCAGGATGAAATACAGTCAGTGCCAATCTTGGGGTGCATTGGGTGTGACAGCACACGTTGCACTTGTCACTGCAAATAAGGCAGTGGAAAGTGCAAAGGTTTGGCCAAGGGGCCCCCTGCACTGCCCATGCCAGGTGCATGGGATGTGCAGGGGCACACCACACCACACCACATAACCACCAACCTTTGCATGGGGGTTGGATCCCCATGTAAAGACTGGCGGAAAAACAATGACATACCTGGAGGGTATCACTGATTGTAATGCCGGGCTGGTGTCACACGACAGGTGGCATTGCAAGTGTGTAAGCTGCCGGCGGCCTGCCAGTGCCAGGCCATTGGCCCATGTGGCATCCTCCATGGTCTACATATGCCACTTCCACCTGCTCTGTTGGCGGCTGTCATTTTGCCAATGGCAGTCTGGTGGTCATAGGACTGCCAGACTTGTAATAAGGGTCCATGTACGCACCAGTACAACTAGCTGCAATATCTCCATCAAACTAGTTGTAGGCACTTATTAAAGTTGAAAATGAGTCAACTGGCTTTGTCCATAATTTGGTGGCATCAGGTACTGTCACGTAGAAAAAGATGTACACATCAACAAATGATACCCATGCTGCCTATCCCTGGGTCCACCCCTGTGCCAATGTTAAAGTAGCTGCACTGCCACAATGCTGCATCCCTTGCACCATAGTGCAAGTTTGGCTGTATTGAGAGAGAGACATTAGTGATGTAGGAGGAGCAACTTTCAGCACATTCAGAAACTGAAATGGCAATCTGCAAGGTCCATGTGTGCTGTGGAATGCAGCACACGTGCACATACATCAACATGAGGAGCAATCAAAGGAAACTACAATATAGTACCTTGGTGATACCATCCCTGGGTTAGTGTAACGTTTTGGTGCCATTGTGGTGTATGAAAAACATGTAAAACTGGGACAGAGGCAAATTGCAATCTTCACCCACTGAAGTGGGTGTGGCCCTCTCTACCTCCCATTCAGCAATGGCAAAGGAGACACCACACACATCAGAGGATAATGATGTGGAACAGATCACCCAGTAGCACCAGTCTAGGCCACATTGGCAGTGTTTTCCTTAGTTCTGTGCTAAAGATCATGCCAGTGTTTTCACAGTAGGATATGTGCACTCTTCACCCACACACTTTTGACCTGTCTGCTATGGACTGTCATCGTCTGTCACTTGCCAATTGGCAATTTTTTTCCTCCACACTGATCGACACTACTCTGAAGCATGTCCAGGATGTGTCCCTACACCCTGGACTCTGTGTCAAAAATCTGTTATTCACAAATGAGGTTTCACACCTGGATATTGTTGAGATATCACGTAGACAGTTTTCACCTTTAAATAAACACTTTGTACACATTTTCCATGTCGACGTTTTTTGTGATCCATCTTCTCAGCCAAATAATACTATTGTCTTAAACCATGTCAATGACTTTAGAAGATCAGAACATGAGTGCTGAACTGTGGGGCCACAAAGCTACACACAAGGATCCGAACATGATAATGGTGCATGATGTAGACCTCTCATAAACTGATGGATACCTATAGACTTTGTTCAAGATATACAGCAGGTCAGGCAGAAAACCAAGTAAAATGCAATGTAGCCAGCTGGGAGTACCAGAATAACTAATTGGTGTGGCACAGAGGTAGCTAACCTCATCAGTGATGTGCACCGTCTACGTTGAAGGATAGAGTACCATTTGGGCCTGATGTCAGATCTGTCACAATTCCCAACATTGTCCAAACAGGATTTAAACATAGACAGCTGAAGGACCAGATAGAGCTGTCCAAGATAAAGCATACATAGACATAATGAATGATGGCTAAGCTGCAGGGCAGATGCATGGAGTCATTGATGTGATGTTGCAGACAATGTGACAGCTCTGTTGTCAATAGGTGCTGCACATGTTAAGAGAGGAATTTGAAGGCAGGACGGATTCCCTAGGCCAACCCCCTTTTTGCCCTGTGCACTTATAGGAAGACCCTGAGACTCAAACATATTGCACACGTTGTATGGGAGAATGCAAAACTGTTTATTATAAATTCAACTAACCTAAAAAATAAAAAAATAAACTATCCTATCCTAAACTAACCTATATTAACTATACTTATCCAACAACTTAAGCTATCTACCCTATGATACATTTAACTTACACATTGAACACCACACTCTGCATGTTGGCCCCCAACTCCCTTAAGTTACAAAACAGAAGCAGGACACCAGAAGCAGGACACCAAATACTAATAGCACACATTTACTAACTAATCCTAGACACATATTTATTTTTTGTATTTAAAAAAATATATATTTTTAATTTTTTTTATTTTTATAAAACACATAGAAACCCCAACATGACCCCCCACCCAACCACCCACAAATAAAAGACACAAGAAGAAAAAAACCTACCCCCAACTACACTTATCTTAACTAATCTACATATACCTACACTAACCTAAAACTAACCCTACAAAACCCACAAAAAATTATCAGACAGCTTCATAAGGGAGGGGACTGAACTGGGAGATTAAAAATTACAAGGAAAGTCACAGTTTGGCCTTCTTGATCTTCTACTTGATGTATCTCAACATCTTTTTGTTGTCCACAACATCCTCCTCCAATATGTCTAAACAAGTTGGAATGAGAGACACGTCCCTCTGCAGATCCTGCAGCAACTTCTTTGACCTGGCAGAAAGTGGTGTGAGCAGTTGTACCGGTGTGGTGACTGCTGCAGCCGATGTGGCTGAAGTGGTGCCAGCTGTGCCCCACTGCACTGCTGAGGAGCCTGATGCTTGGTAGACTTTTGTAGGCTGTGTGGGGCCCCCATATGGGAATGCCCTCCATTCCCCTGTAGCCTTCTCTGCCCGGAAGCAGCGACCCATGCTTCGGCACCCTGACTCCACTTCCAGGATGTGGCGGTACGGTACTGCCCTCTTCTGGAAATCACACCTCTCCTGATTTGTCATGTTGGTAGCTGTAATATGAAGACAAGCAACCATCAGTGTCAGCATTGGGTGGAGTCTATAAAGATTACTAGTTTACACTGCTACATCTAATAACACATGCACTCCAACACACAATCCCGAAAAGACAAAGGCCCTGATTTATGGAAAGCGCTGCCTTTATCGATCCGATATGGTGCACCTCTGTTTTGTCACCTATGCCTGGGCACATATTGCTTACATACGTCAATCCAGGGAGCCTTGCCCCATGGTGCATTGCTGTCTATGTTGAGGGGGAGCTTGGTTATGTGCCGGAAGGGGCACCTTCCAACACAATTAAGTAACCAACAAAGAGGATATACAATTTAGATGTGTGATGCCTAATGCATCAGCCACTGAAAGATCCCAAATGGAGGATACGTAAGGATATTCATCCTCATTGCGCATTGCTAAGGCCACCCCTTGTGGTGTGTGCTGAACTTCGCACTGCCTCTGGTGTGAGCAAATCTATAAATATGGGACCACGTCTAAATGCTATTGGTGTTGCTGTGGGTGTGCCACAGCAACACTCATTGCAGTTTATCATGTTGCCCCAGATATTTGAGTCTACTTACACCTGAGACGGAGCAAATATGGCTAACCCCACACCAGGGGTGGCATTAGCAGGGTGCAATGAGAAGAAATGTTGGCATATCCCCTTGTTTGTTGCTCTTTCTATGTGTGCTGCACTCTGCAACACGCAGAGTAAGTGCAAGTCACATATGGAAATAGTTTTTGTGCAGGAGGGTGTCCCTCCTGCACAACAACTATCCTCCCTTTTAACGCATCGATCTGTGCACCATGGCACAAGGTTGGCTGCGTTGGGGCTTGGCTACAAATTCAGCAGCAACACAGGGGTGCACTGTATACGATTAAATATGGCGCATCCCTGTGTTGTGAAAATGATGGAGTGCACCACTTCCAATTTTCCCACAGCATTGTACTGCATCATTCTTAGTTACATGTGGATCCAAATGTGGCTTGCCACCACCTTGTACAGACGATGCTGGCCATTGAGCACCACAGTCCTCACAAGACGTGACCCTCTGGTGGTGCTTGGGGCTCTTTAAAATGGGCCATATTATCACCATCCAGCCTACTATGATATCTGATCATTGGACAGTTTAAAACCTCCGGCACTGTATTCCACATACATGCCTCACTCACACCAAACCCCTGATTATTTCACAGGCATCTTCCTAGAGTGCATTTCTGCAGTCTTTGACTAACCAAGGACTCTTCTTTTGCACCCTCTTCTGGGTTGGCAGGGGCTCCTGTCCTTCCTGGAACTTCTTTTGACTTCTAGACTTGGTCCCTTTCCTTTGCAGGTCTTCAGGGCCAATAATCCATTAGTTGTTCTTTGCAGACTTGGTTGGCTGCTGCAAAATCCCAAAAACGAGGTGTAGTGTGTCCTACGGAAACTTGCAGTACTTTACTCCTGCTTTTCTGGGCTCTGGGGTGGGGTAATTTACTTACCTTTATTGTATTCTTACTCTCCCAGTGATTTTGCACACACTACACTTGTTCTGGGGGGAATTTGTGATTCACATTCCACTTTTTTAAATAAATGGTTTGTGTTGCCCCTAGACCTATTTTCTCTCATTGCATTCTATCGGATTTTGTACTGTTTGCACTGTTCTATGACTATTTACTTGTCTAATTTTCGTGTCTAGTGTATATATTGTGTATAATGCTTATGTCCAGAAGGAGTATTGTCTCTAAGATATTTTTGGTACTGTGTCACCCACATAAATTTCCTTTATTTTTGGTAACACTGAGTATTGTCTTTACTTGTGTATAAGTACTGTGTAACTATAAGTGGTATTGCATGAGCTTTGCATGTCTCCTAGTTCAGCCTAAGCTGATCTGCTATAGCTACCTCTATCAACCTAAGCTGCTAGAACACCACTACTTCACTAATAAGGGATAACTGGACCTGGTATAAGGTGTAAGTACCCAAGGTACCCACCACAAACCAGGCCAGCCTCCTGCAGGCATGTGAACTCCAGGCCTGAACTGGCGCAGTGAATCTTCATACCAGTTGTATACAACCTGTTCACAAGCATTGCATGAAGCACTCCAACTTATCTGCTACTGTCGTTCAAAATCAATTAACAGTCAATAGTATTCCAATGGGAGACTTATCAACAGATCCGCCGATCTCAATCTCCAGGTGATCTAGCAGATCCTGCTCCCTGACCACCAGATTTGACCAGCAATACTTGAGCTGGTGGTCATTCCGGCCTGTATTGTAGATGCACCTCAGATGGTGGAGCACCTTGCCCCACCGCAGCCTCCTGGTCCCCTTCTGGTAGCCGAGGATCACCTGGACACCCACTTGCAGCATCTTTGGCAGATAGTGTGCGACAAGCCATATAAAACCTCCCAGCTCATCCGCAGACATTCTGCTCATCCTCCGTTTGCCAGACATGTTGACAGGTGAATGGAGTTCACACCAAAAAATATATGATAAAAAATCAAAGGAAACTTAACCCCACAAACTTAACCCAACTATCCCAACTGATTAATTACCCCAGACAGACACCCCACAATACAATTGCAAAACTGAACAATAACTACACAGAACTACAAGTTCTATGACTAAATCCACACAAAATACACAGGACAAGGCACAAGGGATACCACAAACTTGCAAACACACTCAACAATCGACCACCAGCTCTAGTACACAACCACACTCAGACTGTAAAGAGAAAGTAAAAATACAACCACTGTACCATGCTTGTAGACTGGATTTCCTGTTACATCACTTCCTGGGCGTGTGCATCAAATTTTCAGTCATGCATTTTTTTATTTGATGCATTAGGCTTATGCATTGATTGATTAGATGCATTACACTGCAATGTTTACATTGATGCATAATGGTAATGTGGCAATTCCATCTGGTCCAGGTGTCAAAAAGCCTTTAGACTTCCGATTGGGTTTCTGGGGATAGGCGTCATTCCGGTGATAGGACTTGTATTGTACTTGCGTATGCGTGAAAATAACGACACTATGCGTCGATTTTACACACAGCTGCATTAAGAGGAGTATGAACGTTGAATACCCACTAACGGCCCATGTGTCATTTTCTTCCCTCTGGTGGATGTTTTAGATGCATTTGTGTCATATTTTGTGCCTCGTTTCTTGTTTGCATGTTTTTTTTTATTGTTCATGAGTGCACCCCGATTCACCAAACATATGACATGGGCTGTGCTGCAGTGTGGCATATGGGGTATGACCACATGTAGAAGTCCATGCAGCAGTGTGGTAAGGGTATAATTGGTCGGTTCCAGCTATAAGTGTGTTCCGGAGTCAACAGCATGCAATCACTCTCATGTCGTGCATATATATGCACGTGTACCTACAGTGTGTCCACATATATTTGGCACATGTGTGCTCTATGTGAAGTTATGTACAGGTATTTGAATGTGTGGGTGTACCACACATTAAACTCTGTGTCAATAATGTTTAGACATACCCACAACTGATGATATGAGATGTCCTGACTCCAACACATGTTCAGGCATGTGTCACCCATGACAATTTGGACTCAGAGTATGGAGTTTACTTGAACTGCTTTAAAATAACATTTCCACTGACAAATTACATGGCATTGTGTGTTGACTTTGTGGTTTATAGTTGGATGTTCGGTCTTGTTGCTCAGGTACATCTGTGCCATGTGGTTATCCATGCATCTTAGTTGCTGGTGATGTCATGTACACCTGTGTTAATGAAATATGTTATATGCCATGCATGTGTAGAAACAAGTGTAAGTGCATTTTGGTAACACATCACAAGATTGGTGTCTGAAGGGGATGTTCAAGGTCACATTACAATCTTGCAGCATGGGCAGATATTGGAATTTGACTATTGCATATGCATTTACATCACTGGTACCTATACAATTTGTATGTGAGAACACATGTGGAGATGATATATGAATGTCACAGGTGTTTTGCTACCTATGCCATTATTGTACTGCTAAGTTGCTTTCTATCTAGAATCCTGACAGGTTTCTATGCCAGGGCCATTATGGTTTAAAATGTGCTGAGATATGTTGTATATGTGTGCTACCCTACAAATGGACTCTCAGATTTGTCTCATTCATGCTTTTCACTACTGTCACATAGTCTGCTGTACCACGGAGTACCAGTGTTGCAGTGTGGCATTGATTGCAGGCCTACTCTCCATCATCACTGTGTGGGTTTGATTCGCAACAGAAACACATGTTTGTTTGGGAAGCTGCAGGTTTGTGGTGCTCCACTTTGTTCTTGTCCCTGGGCAGATACATCAGGCACTTGACTATGACATGAGTTGATGTAGTCAGGACAGTGGTCTGTGGGTTAACAAATATGGGATCTCAGCCATTAATGATTGGAACTCAGCAGCATGTGATGACTCCTCTGTGGTTCTACGCATGCACTGATTTGTTCATACAGACAAGGATGTGCTGCTTTGCTATGCAGCACTTGATGTCAGGCCTTCCCCTCTCAGGTACAGTGCTCGGATGCTTGCACATGTAGGAGATGTCTCATTCATAGGACTCATTATCTGTTTCCATGTGCAGCATGTGCAGGGGTAGTATGAGTGTAGTGATATTAACGATCAACTAATGGCATTGTACAGATTTTGTTGTACATAAGAGGCTAATGTTATGGTGACAAGATAAGGCCAATTATCATGTTATGGTAGTGCCAATAATGTCTGGGTCATGTACATACCCGGCCAGCCTCAATATACATATGTGAAGGCTAGACCTGTTTTGGAGTATCTGTGTTTATTTCCCTATTTTTTCACGCTTTACTGTTAAGTTACGTATTATGTCCTCCATCAATCACAGATATTTGGCAGCTGCTGCTTTATGAGCATCTTCTACAACTACATTGCGTGGTGATGTGGGGACAGAATCCAACATTTAACTTGGGTAATGTTGGGGTCTTGCCTCCCCCTACTACTGGCAACTTGTTAGTTCCTGTACCATTAGTGGTATTTGTGAGATGTAATGAGTGCCATACACACACATATCATAACTTATGGCACTTGTGTAGTTTCCAGGTGACATGAGGTGTACTATTTGGAACTATCAGTGGGTATCTCTGAGCTGTCCATCCACACCCTTCATGGAACATGGTCATGCAATTTTTCCAGCATCCTACAACCTAGCTGACTCTAACCATGACTAGATGATGTAACGGTTAGAAATCATCTCAGGTCTGTATTCATCTCTTGGAACAACCTGCCTAGATAGCTAGGTATACACCGACTCAGTGTGATGTTGGATATCTGATTGTGTTGGACATTACCACACATAGTAGCACACCCACTCCAGATTGTGCTTTTGGAGTCCATAAAATGTATGGGATACATTTTAACAGTTAGTACCATGCAATTGTTCTGTATTGTGAGTGGTACTGTGTATTGTGTTTCGGTATGTAATGTGTGATGTTATCATACAGAGCATACTATTTAAAGCTACATACACAGGTCAGGCATTGTTGATGATGGACTAACTGTTGCTACCTGGGAAATGCAACCACACATCTGTCTCCGTATTTAGATATGTATTTTCTGGTGACATGGGTGAGGACATCATATTTGTCTGACAAGTGTACATCTTTGGTACATTGTGTGTGTAACACACTCTGCCTACATTCCACCCAGAATATGCTTTGATCACACATTTTTGAATTAACTAATTGCTTTTGCCAATAGCCCTAGCTGCATAAATTTTCATTCAAACCAATGTGCATTCCACAGGCGTGTGTGTGCAATAAGTGAGGTCAAATTTACCCTGTGTCAAGGTTGTGCCCCATGGCAGTGGCTGGGCAGTATGCCATGGATTGACTGTGAAGGCTCAACGTATTCAATTGGTTACTATCCATGGGCAAATTATGATGACCATAGTTACTGATGAAGTCTCCCCCTTGTCATACATGTTCCATGCAGGCATTACAACTATTACACTGAGTTGTGACAGTGTTCAGTTCCAACATTACTTAAGTTACATTTTTTTACATACCCTACCTTATGTGTGGATACCCTTGCATACATCCTATTAGGCCATGATGAAGTTGGGTGTGATGGCTATTGAATAGCAAGTTGGCAACGTGAATGTACAAAATATGTAGTAGTCCATGGATTGTGTCCTTCAGTTGTCAGATACCAGTGATAAGTAACATGTGTGATGGTGGCAGTATGATCTATTACATCACATATGATGTTGCTACAATACTTGTCAGTTTAGTGTTTGTTACATTCTCCCTGAGATTAGAGTCACATTCCTATGGTATATTTAATGAAGATTGAATAGACCTAGGCAGGATTGGTGGAAAAATTAGAACTGTTTATTTACAAATTTTACATGGTGATTTCTGTGGTTCTTATGTATAAAAGTTGTCAACAATATGTTGTCTTCCATGTACCCCAGCAGCTGTGATGCGCTGTTCCCCCTCCAAAACGTCAGCACCATCCTTCTCCTCCTCTTCAGGCAGGTCAGCAGCATGGTCATACAATGGACCATTCATTTGCATACATATGTTGTGCAGGATGGCACATGTGAGGATTATTTTACACACAATGTATGGGGCATAAAGGAGGCTGCCTCCTGTCAGGTCCAGGCACCTGAATCTAGGTTTGAGAATGCCAAATGTCCTTTCCACCACATTGCATGTCTGACGGTGTCCCTCATTGTAAGCACACTCTGCTGCTGTGTTAGGTTTTGCAAAAGGGGTCATCACCCACGGCTGTATGCCATAACCCTGATCCACTGCAAAGGTAAGAGATGAAAGTTGTTGTTAAAGCTTTGAACACATTTTGTATGTAGCATGGCAGTTGTTAGTTGAACTTGGTTGTGACTCAGATGAGTTTGTGGTATGTGTGAGTTCAGGGCCTTGTGCTAAGCTTTACTAGCACTGTGTTGTTGGACATGATAATCTTGGGTATTGGCTAAAAGACCTGGGACATATAATAAGGATTCCTAATTGATTCTCAGAATGTATGTACCTTGTGTTGTGTAGTGCATATTTGTATGAGTGTGCTATTACTAGAGGGGACATGACACATCCTTGCCCCACAGTGGGGTCAGATGTAGAGGCAACATGGTAGCCCTACAAAGCCTAGACATCCCAGCCATTTTGACATGTGCAGGGACAGATGCAGGGCAACATTTAGGCCCCTTTTTCAGAGTAAATGACAGAGCGCAACACAACTCCTTAATTGGCAGTGTTGTGCTGCATCATTTCACTTTGCTGGAATGCACCATGTGTTATATGTTACAAGGTAACCCTTTGTTGTCCCCTACGCCGGCGACAATTATGCAGTTGTGCACTACTGCTGCCAACATCGTACCAGGGTGCTTGGTTGACTGCCCTGTGGGGGAGGATAAATCTGTGCATGAAGGGACACCTTCCTATACATATACTATGTTCATGGGCAATATTCTCTTTCTACATGTGCAGCAGTATGCAGCGCGCATAGGAGGCACATTCATATGAGGTCAAGTCACAGAATATTTCATTATTGCAACCTACAAACGCCACCCCTACGGTAGTGTTTGATACTGGCACTGCCTCAGGTTTTAGGAAACACCTACATCCGGGGCAGCATCATCATGTCCTGCGTCTTGCTGTGACACACCTATGGCAACACACATTGCATGTCCCATCCACGCAAAGGGCTGCGTGGAGAGGGCACTATTTACAAGGTGGCATCAAGTCACAAAAGATTAGTCATCCGCCAACTTGTACATACATTACAGGGCATGACAATAGCACTAGGGGCTCTTACACATGCTCCTTAGTGATCTTGAGTGACAGCTGATGTTTATGCCAGCCATCAGGTGTACAAGGGTGTGTATCCCATTGTTTCTGGATGATCAACAGTAACACCAGTGTTTCTCCTATCTTCCAATACATGAATCAGCATTTATTGACACATGCACAGTGCAGGCTATGGGAAGCTACTTTACAAATGTGTCCCTTAGCACAGTGCATGCAAGGTCAGTGATGCCCTCTATACTCCTACAGGGTCCCACTATGGCATCCATGATCTGCACTGTTTGACAGTGACTCTTCCCTATGGTGGGCCATTTATTGTCTACTTTGCAGACATGATGGTGTTGGGGGTCAGTAAGTGGTGCCTATGAGGTGGCACTACAGTAGGTGTGGTACCACTTCTCACAAATCTGGCACATGGTATGTAATGGCTGTTAATTTGGTATTCCTATGTGTGTGACCCAATGCATCAGGCAGATGTATATGCACACTACAGGTATGTGTAGATGAGATGTAGTTGGTATTGACACCAGTTGTCTGGAATTTGATGGATGTTCTGCCAGAGACTTGCACAGCATGATTAGAGTGGGGCGGTGCCTATGTGTGACTTTCTTGATATGACCATGATGTATGCCATTGGCATTGCTGTGCTATTCTTTGTTTGGTGTATTGTGTGTGTGTGTGATGTGTATTTAGTAGCCAACCTGTGGGCACTTGCTGTGGTTTGTAGACATCTTCTGTTAAAAAAGGGTACGTAGCTCCACCTGATCTTCACGTGGTGTGCCTCTCAAGTTATGGGTGTGTTACGTACATGTGGGTGTATGCGTTTGTGCTATGCACTGATTGTGCTGTACTACGGCATGGTGCATATATATTATTACCTGCACATCTGTGTTACCCTGGCCATGTATATTTGGAGTGGTGTATATCTTATGTGTGTTAAAGGGTTGGTGTGTAGTGTGTATATTTCCAGGTTTGTTGACTTACCCACAAGTAGGCCATTGCCATATTGGCCATCCTGGAAGTGTTCATTGATCTTGCTGTGCCTGAATATATCGGCTTCATGAACACTAAAAAGATACTTGGCTATAATGTTCATAAATAGCCCACGGAGGTCCACTATGGCATGCACATTAATGGAATGTGTATGTTTCCGGTTCCTGTATAAGTGTTCTGTTGCTCCAGGTGGGACAAGTCGGACATGGGTGCAGTCCATTGCACCCAGCATATGCGAAAACCCAGCAATTTGGTAAAAGCCTTGTTTTATTTCCTGCTGCATTTGCTGGGTGTTGGGGAAGCAGAAGTGGCGGGGTGTCAGGGAGATGATTGCATCTAATACCTTCGGCAGGAAGACCGAGAAAGATGGCTCTGACACACCAGCAACCAGTGCACCTGTTGCCTAAAATGAGCCACTTGCCAGCATATGCAGGACAGCTAGCAGCTTTGTCACATGTGGTACGTTATGTGGTGTCTACAGCCTGGCTGTGATCTGTGGCTCAATGTGGTTCAGCAGGGGTAGCATGGCTTGCCAGTTGAGATGGTAAGTCCTGATGAGGTCTTGTTCCCTGAGCCCAAAGAGGGTTGTCCTGTTCTGGAATATCCTCTCCAGCTTTCTGTGTTGCCTTTGTGGATGCCTTGGTGGTGGTGGAGGGTGCTGTTGTGGTTGCTGTCCTCTGCGTCATGTCCCAAGCTATAGCAATAACACTTCCATCTTGCCTTGTGGGTTGCCAATGTTACTTTTGTGAGTTTGCCTTAAGCAGTGGTGTGTGAACCTCATTTTAATGCCTGTTCTGACCCAGGTGTTAAAATTTGACGCTAATTGGGGTTTATGTCATTTTTTCACTCTGTTTCTTAGTTGTGCGTAGTTTTTGCATCGGGGTTAAATATGGTGCTAGGAGGTTAGAGTCATTTTTTGGATGGGAAATCCCACCTTGCATGTCGTTGTTACAATCAGACACAAGGGGGCATATTTATACTCCGTTTGCGCCGAATTTGCGTCGTTTTTTTCGACGCAAATTAGACGCAAAACTAACTCCATATTTATACTTTGGCGTTAGACGCGTCTAGCGCCAAAGTTCATGGAGTTAGCGTCATTTTTTTGCGTGAACACCTTCCTTGCGTTAATGATATGCAAGGTAGGCGTTCCCGTCTTAAAAAATGACTGCGATGCATATGCGTCGTATTTATACTCCCGGGCAAAAATGACGCCCGGGAGTGGGCGGGACTAAAAAACCCGCATTTGCGCCGGATTTTAGCGCCTGGGTCAGGGCAGGCGTTAAGGGACCTGTGGGCTCAGAATGAGCCCAGAGGTGCCCTCCCAAGCCCCCAGGGACACCCCCTGCCACCCTTGCCACCCCAGGAGGACACCCAAGGATGGAGGGACCCACCCCAGGGACATTAAGGTAAGTCCAGGTAAGTTTTTTTGTTTTTTTTATTGTGGCATAGGGGGGCCTGATTTGTGCCCCCCTACATGCCACTATGCCCAATGACCATGCCCAGGGGACAGAAGTCCCCTGGGCATGGCCATTGGGCAAGGGGGCATGACTCCTGTCTTTGCTAAGACAGGAGTCATTTCAATGGGGGATGGGCATCGTAAAAAAATGGCGCAAATCGGGTTGTGGCGAATTTTTTGCCTCAGCCTGACTTGCACCATTTCTGGATGCCCATACGCCATTTTCCCCCTACGCCGGCGCTGCCTGGTGTACGTCGTTTTTTTTAACGCACACCAGACAGCGCTGGCGGCTAACGCCGGCTAACGTCATTCAATAAATACGGCGCCCGCATGGCGCTTCAGAATGGCGTTAGCCGGCGCTAATTTTTTTGACGCAAAACTGCGTTGGCGCAGGTTTGCGTCAAAAAGTATAAATATGGGCCAAGGTGTTTTTGGCACATCCAAAAAGTGAAGCTAACTCCTATATTTTGGAACTAAATGGGTCTAGCGCCAAAATATAAATATGATGTTAAGTTTGCGCTGAATTTGCATCAATAGAAATTTAGCTAATTCAGTACAGAATATAAATATGCCCCTTATGTTTTTTTTGCAGTTTTATATAGTGCAGATTTGACCCAAAGGTATTGGAGTGCTTTTCATGGACATCAGTTACATTACATAGGAACACATTCCTGGGGAGATTAAGGTGGTCATTACAACATTGGCGGTAAAAGCCGCTTACCGCCGTGCAGAAGACCGCCAACACACTGCCGTGGCCGCGGAAATCCGCCACAGCTATTATGACCCACATCCCGAAATCCGACAAAATTCAGACACCCCCCCAAGTCCGCCACACCAAAGGTCAGTGATAAACTGGCGAAAACAAAACCTCCACCGTCACACCAACAGAAATACGCCCATGCTATCATGACACACGAATCCACGCGGCGGTCTTTCAACCTCGGTATTTCATTGGCGGTACACACCGCCACACCCAAAATACACACACATCTCCAAAACACCACCACATTGGACAATTCGAAAGACACACACCTGATACGCATACACACACCACTCCCACACACTCAATACTATATAAAACACACACCCACATCACCCACAAACCCCTACGACAACAATTGAGACAGAAGGCCAGAGAGAGACACCACCATCCACAAACTTGCAGACACAGGCACTCAACACCATCACCCACACAACTTCCACGCACAAAACACCACATACCACTACATATCACCACACTTATCACCACATACACCACCCCACACATCACCTACACCACCCCATGGCACGGCAAAAACACCCCAGGTTCTCGGAGGAGGAGCTCAGGGTCATGGTGGAGGAAATCGTACGGGTAGAGCCACAGCTATTTGGATCACAGGTGCAGCACACCTCCATAGCTAGGAAGATGGAGCTATGGGGAAGAATAGTCGACAGGGTCAACACAGTGGGACAGCACCCAAGAAATCGGGACGACATCAGGAAGGGGTGGAACGACCTACGGGGGAAGGTGCGTTCCGTGATCTCCAGACACAACATCGCGGTACAGCGGACTGGCGGCGGACCCCCACCTCCTCCCCCACAACTAACAACATGGGAGGAGCAGGTCTTGACTACTCTGCATCCTGAGGGCCTCGCAGGAGTCGGTGGAGGAATGGACTCTTGTAAGTCAAATCTTAACTATCATATCCCCACCCTACCTGCATTCTATCACATACCCCCACCCTCGCCCCCACCCCTATCACTCCAATTCCTCACAAATGTACCAATATCACAAACCACCCATCCCAACACCAAGCCCTGCATGACACAACAAAGCATGGACACACAGCACTAAAGCATGCCCACTGCACATACCCATAACACCCCCCTCAACCCACTGCGGTACACGGTCACCCACCCATTGCACACCATGAAACACATAGATGCAATAATCATGCCTTTACACCCCTGCAGGACCACTACCCAATGTCACCAGACAGGAGGGTCCAGACATCTCCACCCCACCCACAGAAGAGGCCCACAGTGATGACAGCAGCTCTGTCCACCTGGATCTAGATGACCAGCCCGGACCATCGTGGGCCTCGGGACAGTCGGTTCCCCTCACACAGGTACAGGCCA
Organism: Pleurodeles waltl; assembly: GCF_031143425.1. Lineage (NCBI taxonomy): Eukaryota > Metazoa > Chordata > Amphibia > Caudata > Salamandridae > Pleurodeles > Pleurodeles waltl. Next base: position 1,221,928,318 of record NC_090444.1, read on the forward strand.
CCACAGACCTTCCACCCTCTGGTAACACCAGCACAGCACCCACCCAGCGGGCCCATACCTCCGTCCCCAGGACACGTCAATCAGCTGTGTGTCCACCACTACAGGGAACCCAGGATAACCCACCACCCCAACAACAACAGGGACCTGGGCGCAGTGGTAGTTGGCACACGGTCCAGGGGACGGAGGCACAGGAACACAGGGGAACTGGGAGGGCTGCTGTGCGACAGGGGGCGGACAGGCCTAGGGAACCCATTCTCCACGAGGCCCTCTCCTCCATCATGGGAGCATACCACCACTCGATGGCAACGGTGCTGGCCAAGTTTCAGGAGACCCAGTGCCTGCAGGAGGAACAGTATTTGGGCTTCAGGGAGGAACTCAGAACCATCAGCACCGCCCTGGGCACCATCGTAGGGGTGCTGAAGGAGATACTTAACACCAGGAGGGACACTGTGGCACTCCAAGGGGCCCCTGACACTAGCATGGACGATGAACTGCCCACCACCTCCGCCGGCGCTAGTGGACAGGAGGCACCGCCACAGGACCACCACACCAGTACCCTACCCCCTGCAGACGGAGAACAACCCCGCAAGTGGTCCCTGAGAACCAGGAACAAGACAGAGCACGATGCCAAGACCCCCGTCAAGAAATAAGACCACCCTGATAGTCATCCTACTGTCCCACTTCGTAACCCTGTCCATATTGGAACTGCCCCAGCTCCACTTCCTATGCCCATATGGGCAATGCACCTGTGAGACTAATAGACTGTATTCTGCCATGGACATTCCTCCACCATCACCCCTCACCATTTTACAACCCCCCTCCAATATTTAGCACTGCAATAAACACCCTTGAATCACAAAACAATCTGGAGTCAGTCTGTGATTTTGAAAATGTGTATTAGCAATGACAGTGACAAAATGCGTTCTCAAATGTAATGTCAACATACCTATGTCACACATCTCAAGTCCATGAGGAATCTAAGCAGATGACACACGTTTGAAACCACACCTGTGAAACCGTAATGGAAATGTACAACATATACTGGTTGAAATCGTCAGACAGGATAGAGGTAGAAGTGTGAAAGTACTTGTAGTAGGCAGGAATGTATTCTCACCTGTGTGTCACTGGAAATATTGCTGGATAACTGAGTCCCTGTTGTCAATGTCTTCTTCCTCTGCTTCCTCCTCATCACTGTCCACAGGCTCCACAGCTGCCACAACACCGTCATCTGGACCATCCTCCTGCAGAAAAGGCACCTGTCGTCGCAATGCCAAATTGTGAAGCATACAGCAGGCCACGATGATCTGGCACATCTTCCTTGGTGAGTAGAATAGGGAACCACCTGTCATATGGAGGCACCTGAACCTGGCCTTCAGGAGGCCGAAGGTACGTTCGATCACCCTCCTAGTCCACCCATGGGCCTCATTGTAGCGTTCCTCTGCCCTGGTCCTGGGATTCCTCACTGGGGTCAGTAGCCATGACAGGTTGGGGTAACCAGAGTCCCCTAATAGCCACACCCGGTGCCTCTGGAGTTGACCCATCACATAAGGGATGCTGTTATTCCGCAGGATGTAAGCGTCATGCACTGAGCCAGGGAACATAGCATTTACCTGGGAGATGTACTGGTCTGCCAAACATACCATTTGAACATTCATTGAATGATAACTCTTCCGGTTCCTGTACACCTGTTCACTCCTGTGGGGGGGGGGAACAGAACTACATGGCTCCCATCAATGGCACCTATGATGTTGGGGATATGTCCATTGGCATAGAGGTCACCATTCACTGTAGAAAAATCCTCCACCTGAGGGAAAACGATGTAGCTCCGCATGTGTTTCAGCAGGGCAGACAACACTCTGGACAACACGTTTGAAAACATAGGCTGGGACATCCCTGATGCCATGGCCACTGTTGTTTGAAATGACCCACTTGCAAGGAAATGGAGCACTGATAACACCTGCACTTGAAGGGGGATTCCTGTGGGATGGCGGATTGCTGACATCAGGTCTGGCTCCAACTGGGTACACAGTTCCTGGATTGTGGCACGGTCAAACCTGTAGGTGATGATCAAATGTCGCTCCTCCATTGTCAACAGGTCCACCAGCGGTCGGTACACAGGAGGATTCCGCCATCTCCTCACATGTCCCAGCTGACGGTGCCTAGGAAGGACAACAGCGACCACAGAGTCAAACAACTCAGAGGTATGTACCCACAGTCTACACAGAACACCATTCATACACAGAATATGCCCTGTATTTGTGTTGTGTGACAAGGCCTAGGTCTGTGTGACGCAGTTGGTAATTAGGCCATGTGGGCCCCTGAAATGGCGGCTGCCTGACCTGTAAAGTGGGACAGTGGGATGTGAGTTAACTGCACTGGCGCTGTACACCGTCGCGGTAGGTGGTCGAAGACCGCGGCGCAATGCTGCATTGGTTAACATTCGACCCTATGGGTCCCAGGAGCCAATGACGATGTACGCCGGTGGTGATGAGACGCACCGCCGCGGACGTGACCGCCGCGGACGTGACCGCCATTTTCTATCTGTTCAATCACTCGATACCTGATTTTCAACAGGAGAGGACCTACACTGCAAGTGCTGCTTTGACCTCGGTCTGGAAGAGACTATGGCTCATGCGTCTTGGGAAAGGGCCCTGCCTTCACTGCAGAGGAGTTGGAGAAGCTTGTGGACGGGGTCCTCCCCCAGTACACGCTACTCTACGGTCCTCCAGACCAACAGGTAAGTACACAGGGTTCACGTTGCATGGGCTATGCCTGTGTGGAGAGGGCTGGCTGTAAGAAGGAAGGGGGCACAGTTCTGCGTGCATGCAGGACTGTGAATGCATGTGCCACATGGTAAGGCTAAGCATGTGGGCCACTCACTTCGACGGTGCAGTTGCTAATGACTTCTCTTCTTCCCCTGTACATTTCATGTAGGTCAGCGCCCACCAGAAGAAGGATATTTGGCGTGCCATCGCCAAGGACGTCCGGACCCTGGGGGTCCACCACAGATGGAGCACCCGCTGCCGTAAAAGATGGGAGGCCATTCGCCGCTGGAGCAAGAAGACCGAGGAGGCTCAGCTGGGGATGGCCTCCCAACGTGGGAGGGGTGCCCGTCGCACCATGACCCCCCTGATGTTCCGGATCCTGGAGGTGGCCTACCCTGAGTTGGATGGGCACTGGAGGGCATCACAGCAGACACAAGGGGGTGAGTACAACATCATTCTGTGGACTTTGCGCGCAGTGGAGGTGTCTGGGTGAGGGAGGAGGGCTGTGGGTTTCCCTAGGCCAGGGCAAGTTCCGTAGGCTAGGCCCCTAGGTAATGCAGGCCATGCGGCATTCCACCCCACCTCTGTAGAGTGCCAAGTACAGGTATACATGCCCCTGTGTCATCCATGTGTGCAGATGTCGACCATAGCCATGTAGGCCATATCCCAGGAACTGCCTCTGTAGAGCCCAACAGCGTGGCATAGTGCAGGGGGCTGCTGTGTCTGTATTGTCCACCAACGGTAGCGGTAAGCCATGCACTCAACCTGTCTTTCTTCTGTCGCCCCCCCCCCCTTTTTGTGGTCTCCCTGTTCTTGTGTGCATTAGCATCATCAGGCGGAGGTATAGTGGCACCGGAGCACGAGGGAGCTGCATCTCACATGGCCATGGAGGGCCACACCACGGACTCGGAATGCACCAGTGGGACGGAGGGCGAGGGGAGCTTCACGGCGGTCACAGGATCTGCAACCAGCGACACAGACTCGTCCTCTGATGGGAGCTCCCTTGTGGTGGCGGCAAAATCTGTGCCCCCCACTTCTACAGGTACAGCCGCCACCTCCCCTACCAGCACCGCCCTCCCAGCAGCCCCTCAGCCTTCACCCCGTGCCCGCTCACCCAGGAGGGTGGGCATCACCTTCGCACCAGGCACCTCAGCCCCTTCCCCTGTCACCTCTGCTGCCCTCAGTGAGGAGGCCATTGACCTCCTCAGGTCACTCACTGTTGGGCAGTCTACCATTTTGAATGCCATCCAGGGTGTAGAAAGGGAATAGCAACACACAAATGCATTCCTGGAGGTCATTCATTCTGGTCAGGCTGCCCTTCATTGAACCCTGCAAACTCTGGACTCAGCACTGATGGCAGCCATTGTCCCTGTGTCTAGCCTCCCCCCTCCAACTTCCTCCACCCAGACCCAACCCCCTGTACCTCAGCCTATCCCAAGCACACCATCAGACCAGCATGCACACACCTCACCACACAACGGAACCTCAGGCAAACATAAGTACCACACATCCCACAGGCACTCATGCAAGCATCACACACATACAGACACACCAACATCCACTGCCTCCACTGTGTCCCCCTCCTCGTCATCTCCCCCCTCCCTCCCAGTCTTGTCTACACTCTCACCTGCATGCACTACCACTACAGCCACTACATCCCGCACCAGCACACCCACCACCACACCCCGCTCACGTACACTCACCACCCCCACTACCATTTACACGTCCCCTGTGTCCTCTCCCAGTGTGTCTGTGACGCCCCCTCCTAAAGTACACAAACCAATTCATAGGTCTCGTACTAGCACCTGAGCCAAAAAATCTCCGGGACCAGTGGTGCCTGTTGTTACAAGTATGTGGAGTGCACCGGGCACCAGGGCAGCCAGTGAGACACGGAGCCACAGCACAGCCAGTCCCCCCGTGAAGCACCAGAAGTTGGACAGTGCCCGGCGGGAGAGGGGGAAGACTCCAGCCAGCAAAGCCGCTCACAAGGGTCCCGGGGGGAGTGTCGACTCAGCTGTGACTCCTCCCAAGGTGGGGAAGGGGCAGAAGAAATCGCCAAAGTCTGGGAGGAGCAACACAGTGGAGAAGACCGCCATCATCCCCGCTGCCCAGGAGGCCACCGCCAGCCCAATCGTCACTGGCCAGGAGGCCACCACCAGAGTCAGTGCCCAGGAGGGCAGCCCGATCTTCACTGGCCAGGAGGCCAGCACCAGAGTCAGTGCCCAGGAGGGCAGCCCGATCATCAGTGGCCAGGAGCCCACCACCAGAGTCAGTGCCCAGGAGGGGAGCCCGATCGTCAGTGGCCAGGAGCCCACCGCCAGAGTCAATGCCCAGGAGGGCAGTTCGATCATCACTGGCCAGGAGTCCACCGCCTGAGTCAGTGCCCAGGAGGGCAGCCCGATCGTCACAGGCCAGGAGGCCACCACCAGAGTCAATGCCCAGGAGGCCACCACCAGCCACAGCCCAGCTGCCCAGGAGGGCCCCGCCAGCCACAGCCCAGCTGCCCAATGAAGGACTGCCAGCCCCAGCCCATCTGGGCAATGAAGGACCGCCATGGCAAGCTCCGCTGAACAGGGCAAGCACCGCTGAACAGGTCAGAAACTGCAAACTCAAGCACCGCTGAACAGGGCAAAGACCGCCATGGCAAGCTCCGCTGAACAGGGCAAGCACCGCCAAGTCAAGCACCGCTGAACAGGGCAAGCACTGCTGAACAGGGCAAGCACCGGCAAGTCAAGCACCGCTGAACAGGGCAAGCACCGCCAAGTCAAGCACCGCTAAACAGGGCAAGCACCGGCAAGTCAAGCACCGCCGAACAGGGCAAGGACCACCAAGTCAAGCACCGCTAGCCCATTGAGCGGCAGGGACTGTCACTAGAACCAGTGGAGACTTGCATCCACTACCTCTGTCCTTGACAGGATGAAGCACTCTGGGCACCAGTCCCCCTCCAGAACCAGTGGAGACATGCATCCACTACCTCTGTCCTGCACAGGATGAAGCACTCTGGGCACCAGTCCCCCTCTAGAACCAGTGGAGACTTGCATCCACTACCTCTGTCCTTGACAGGATGAAGCACTCTGGGCACCAGTCCCCCTCCAGAACCAGTGGAGACATGCATCCACTACCTCTGTCCTTGACAGGATGAAGCACTCTGGGCACCAGTCCCCCTCCAGAATCAGTGGAGACATGCATCCACTCCGTCTGTCCTGCACAGGATGAAGCACTCTGGGAACCAGTCCCCCTCCAGAACCAGTGGAGACATGCATCCACTCCGTCTGTCCTGCTCAGGATGAAGCACTCTGGGCACCAGTCCCCCTCCAGAACCAGTGGAGACTGTTATCCACTTGAGAGACTGTGGCTTTGCACTCCCCAGGATGGTACAGTGGGCAACCCACCCACTGTAGAGACTTGAGAGACTGTGGATTTGCACTCCCCAGGATGGTACAGTGGGCAACCCGCCCACTGTAGAGACTTGAGAGACTGTGGCTTTGCACTCCCCAGGATGGTACAGTGGGCAACCCACCCGCTGTAGAGACTTGAGAGACTGTGGCTTTGCACTCCCCAGGAGACATCAATGGGCATGGAGCCCCCTCGTGGATCTGGCGTAGTGCATTCATCCGGCTGAGGTGCCCCTCCTTCCCTTCCTCCTGAGGTGCCTGTTGTATTTCTATCTGATGCCTCAGCAGTGTTCTCTCCGTTTTGATCAAGTATCTAGTGTGGGCCTCGCCCATGCATTTTGGGCCCAGTGGTCCATGGACAATGACTTATGCATTACCTGCACTACTAATCGTGGTGTATATTTTGTTTAATGTGTATATATATATATATATATGTATATATTTGGTTACTGTATTTTGATATATTACAATGGTTCCACTAATTTCCTTTTGTCTTTGCATTCTTCCGGGGGGTTGGGGGTTGTTACTGTAATGTTTGGATATACATTGGTGTGTGTGTTGTAGTGGGTGAGGGTCGGGGTGGGGGTGGGGGTGTTGCGTGTGTGTGTCCCTGTCTTTTGCCTCCCCCTCCCCCTCCCCTATGTTGTAGGTGCAGTACTCACCGTTGTCTTCGCCGCCAGAGTTGATGATCGTCGTATAGGAGCAGGAAGACTGGTGCAGGAAGAATAAGGAGTTCAGGCTCCATGGTGCCCTCCTTCCTCGTGGAGTGTGTAGAGGTGAGCGTTTTCCCTTTGAAATGGCTGTTTCCGCCGTGTTTTTATCTGCTGTGAATCCGCCCCAGAAAAGGTGGCGAATTGGTAGGTTGTGATACTGTGGGCGGTACTTTGTCTCCCGCCTGTCTGTTGGCGGTGACCGCCGCGCTGTTTGTCTGTACCGCCGTGGCGGTCGGAGTGTTAAAGTGGCTGTCTTTGTTGGCGGTTTCCGCCACGGTCATAATTCCCTTTTTTTTTTACCGCCGGCCTGTTGGCGGTCTTACCCCCACTTTAACACCGTCCGCCAGGGTTGTAATGACCCCCTAAGTGGTTTGCCCAGAATCATAGGATGTCGAACTGATCTAAAGTCTGCAGCTCTGGCCGGAACACCATTCTCTTCTCAAAGTGCATTGTAGTTTTTTAGTACATTAACCATAATTTGTATGGCTATAAGACCCTCTCATTTCAATAATTTATCAAAGTAATGCTATAGGTATTACAGTTTTGATTACATCAAGATAATGTCAGGTGTGCCATACTTTTATAATAAATATAGAATGTAATCAAGTTGTTCATTAGAATACTGTGGCAAGGCAGATGTTGTGGGCACGGATTTGGATATTTGAGGGCTGGGAGGAGAGTGTGGAGGCAACACGTTGACCACGCTAGGCAGGTGGGAAAGGGAGTGGCAGCTCAATAGACCATGGAAGGCTGGGGAAAGGAGGAGGGGAAACAAACCATGCAGGACAGGCAAGAGAGGCTATGGCAATATAACAGATCATTGAGGACAGAAGGAAGAGGCAGTGGTAGTACAACCATACTTGCCAAGAGACCCAATTGAGGCAGGAGACTCCCACTGTTTTTAAGCCCATAAATCTCCTTTTTTCAATGCACGTCAGTGGGAAAAATCAATTCCCCAATTTTAGTTTCAAAGTCTCCCTCTTGCTAAGTTAAAAATGGTGATAAGTATTGTACATTGGATTATTAGATCACTGGGAGCAGGAAAAATGGGGTAGGTATATGGATTTCAATAACAGATAGCAGGAGGGAGATGGGCAAGGGCACCAAACTGACCTCACAGGGCAGATGTCAGGGGTTACAGCAGCACAATACACCAAACAGGGTAAGTGGGATGGCAGTGCAGCACAGCGGACCATGGAAAGCAATAGGGAGGGGACAGAGCCATCCACATGGGCAAAAGGAGGCAGAGTGGAAATAGGCAAGGGCAGCAAGCTGACCAAACTGAACAGACAGGATGGACAGTTGCAGCATAGTGGAACATGAAGGGCAGGAGAGAATGGGGAGGGCACAACAGGAGACCAGACAAGGCAGGATGGAGGGGATAGGGCCTGCACATGGAAAACAGAGGACAGGGGGTAAGAGGGCAGGGCTGGAGCAGTAATCTGAATATGGAGGGCATGCGGGATAAGCACTGGAAGCACAACATACCATGAAGTGCAACAGTGAGACTATAATGGCATAAACACAGGCAATGGAGGAAGGCAGGAGGGGGTTAGGGGCAGCAGGCTGACCAGAGAGGGCAGGTGGGAGGGGCTGTGGGAGCACAGAAGGTCATGCCTGGCAAGTGGGAGGGTTAGTGTCAGCATGACAGCCATGGTGGGGAAAAGGGAGGGGGCATGCACAAACGACCCTGGAAGACAGAAGAAATGGGTAGGGGCTAGACACAGCAAGAGAGGACAGGGGGAGGGGCTTCACACAGACCATGTGGGGTAGGCAGGCAAAGCAGTTGCAGCACAACAGAGCATGGGGACAGATTTGAGCGGCAACAAAATGGACTATGGAGGCCAGGAGGGAGGGGATATGGGTATGGAACTCGAACAGGCAGGGTGCAGGTGGCAGAGACAGGCAACATTCATCTGCCCATGCTATGCAGATGGTAGAGGCAGTGGCAGCTCAGCAGAAGACTCCGAGTAGATAGGAGGGACAGTGGCAAGTCCCTCGAACATGGTAGGCAAAAAGGAGAGAGCAGTGGCAAGTGCACAGATATCGGAGGACAAGGGGGGGAAGGGTAGGGGCAGCAAGCTAGGCACAGAAGCTAAGCAGGAGGGCAATGATGGGATGTAGAATTGGGCAATGGAGGGGAGGATGAGTGGGCAGGGAGATCGAGCTAAATGGAGGGCAGTGGCAGCACATTGGACTATGCAGGGCAAGAAGGAGGGGGCTGATGCATGGACTCAGACAACAGAGGTTAGGGAGGCGGTGGATAGGGCAGCAAGCTAACTGTTCAGGGCAGGTGTAAAGTACAGTAGTAGAACAACAGTCACACAGGGCTGTAATGAGGGAGCAGGGGTATAAACTTTAACAATGTATGGCATGGAGGAGAGGTAACAGGAGCAGCAAGCTTGGATGAAGGGCAGCACAGTGCCAGGCCAAGCCCTGCATCCAACTCCTCCCCCTAAAGTGCATTGCGATGGGCATTTTACTTAACATAAAAAAAAAAAACTAGAAATTCACTGAAAAAAGAAAGGATACAGGAATGTTATAGTTAAGAAATATAATTTGTTTTCAAAGCTTAGAAATGCACAAAAATACCCGAAAGGTTATAAGGTTGATATATTTAGGCCAAGACTTTACGCACACAAAGACAGAAATTCAGCTGTTATTGTTAACGTTTTTCAAGCAAAGCCTGTGCATGTTGTGTGTTTGTTTGGTTACAGGGGTTTGGCCGGAGGGCCTGGTCTCAGGCCAGGCCCTACTGTCAACCCCTTTTAAGGACAGCCAAAAGCTGTGCATGGTGAGTGCTTTGTATGGTTAAAGGGGGCTGAAGGCTGTGCATGGCAAATAGTTTGGCGGTTCTAGGGGCTTGGCCACATGCCTTGGCCGCAGACCAGGCCCTGAAGTCAACCCCTGATGCACACAGCCAAAGGCCATGCATGGCGTGGGGTTGGTTGGTTATATGGGGGTTGGTACCAGGCCAGGCTCTGTGGCCAACCCCTGCCATGCACGGCCAAAGAAATTCTGAGTTAGTTTAACCCCTTCGCTGCCAGGCCTTTTCCCCCTCCTGTGCCAGGCCTTTTTTTGCCTATTTGGGGCAGTTCGCGCTTAGGCCCTCATAACTTTTTGTCCACATAAGCTAACCAAGCCAAATTTGCGTCCTTTTTTTCCAACATCCTAGGGATTCTAGAGGTACCCAGACTTTGTGGGTTCCCCTGAAGGAGGCAAAGAAATTGGCCAAAATACAGTGAAAATTTCGTTTTTTTCAAAAAAATTGGAAAAAGTGGCTGCAGAAGAAGGCTTGTGGTTTTTCCCCTGAAAATGGCATCAACAAAGGGTTTGCGGTGCTAAACTCAGCAGCTTCCCAGCTTTCAGGAACAGGCAGACTTGAATCAGAAAACCCAATTTTTCAACACAATTTTGGCATTTTACTGGGGCATACCCCATTTGTGCAATTTTTTGTGCTTTCAGCCTCCTTCCAGTCAGTGACAGGAATGGTCATGAAACCAATGCTGGATCCCAGAAACCTAAACATTTCTGAAAAGTAGACAAAATTCTGAATTCAGCAAGGGGTCATTTGTGTAGATCCTACAAGGGTTTCCTACAGAAAATAACAGCTGAAAAAGAAAAATATTGAAATTGAGGTGAAAAAAACATCAATTTTTCTCTACGTTTTACTCTGTAACTTTTCCCTGCAATGTCAGATTATCGAAAGCAATATACCGTTATGTCTGCTGGACTCCTCTGGTTGTGGGGATATATAGGGTTTGTAGGTTCATCAAGAACCCGAGGAACCCAGAGCCAATAAATGAGCTGCACCCTGCAGTGCGTTTTCATTCTATACCGGGTATAAATCAATTCATTTGCTGAAATATAAGGAGTAAAAAATTGCTATCAAGAAAACCTTTGCATTTCCAAAAAGGGCACAAGATAAGGTGTTGAGGAGCAGTGGTTATTTGCACATCTCTGAATTCCGGGGTGACCATAGTAGCACGTGAATTACAGGGAATTTCTCAAATAGATGTCTTTTTTACACACACTCCTATATTTGGAAGGAAAAAATGTAGAGAAAGACAAGGGGCAATAGTACTTGTTTTGCTAATCTATGTTCCCCCAAGTCTCCCGATAAAAATGGTACCTCACTTGTGTGGGTAGGCCTAGCACCCGCGACAGGATATGCCCCAAAACACAACGTGGACACATCACAGAAAACAGAGCTGTTTTTAGCAAAGTGACTACCTGTAGATTTTGGCCTCTAGCTCAGCCGCCACCTAGGGAAACCTACCAAACCTGTGCATTTCTGAAAACTAGAGACCTAGGGGAATCCAAGGAGGGGTGACTTGTGTGGCTAGGACCAGGTTCTGTTACCCAGAATCCTTTGCAAACCTCAAAATTTGGCTAAAAAAACACATGTTCCTCACATTTCTGTGGCAGAAAGTTCTGGAATCTGAGAGGAGCCACAAATTTCCTTCCACCCAGCGTTCCCCCACGTCTCCTGATAAAAATTATACCTCACTTGTGTGGGTAGGCCTAGCACCCGCGACAGGATATGCCCCAAAACACAACGTGGACACATCACAGAAAACAGAGCTGTTTTTAGCAAAGTGACTACCTGTAGATTTTGGCCTCTAGCTCAGCCGCCACCTAGGGAAACCTACCAAACCTGTGCATTTCTGAAAACTAGAGACCTAGGGGAATCCAAGGAGGGGTGACTTGTGTGGCTCGGACCAGGTTCTGTTACCCAGAATCCTTTGCAAACCTCAAAATTTGGCTAAAAAAACACATGTTCCTCACATTTCTGTGGCAGAAAGTTCTGGAATCTGAGAGGAGCCACAAATTTCCTTCCACCCAGCGTTCCCCCACGTCTCCCGATAAAAATGATACCTCACTTGTGTGGGTAGGCCTAGCGCCCGCGACAGGATATGCCCCAAAACACAACGTGGACATATCACAGAAAACAGAGCTGTTTTTAGCAAAGTGACTACCTGTAGATTTTGGCCTCTAGCTCAGCCGCCACCAAGGGAAACCTACCAAACCTGTACATTTCTGAAAACTAGAGACCTAGGGGAATCCAAGGAGGGGTGACTTGCGGGGCTCGGACCAGGTTCTGTTACCCAGAATCCTTTGCAAACCTCAAAATTTGGCTAAAAAAACACATGTTCCTCACATTTCTGTGGCAGAAAGTTCTGGAATCTGAGAGGAGCCACAAATTTCCTTCCACCCAGCGTTCCCCCACATCTCCCGATAAAAATGATACCTCACTTGTGTGGGTAGGCCTAGCGCCCGCGACAGGATATGCCCCAAAACACAACGTGGACATATCACAGAAAACAGAGCTGTTTTTAGCAAAGTGACTACCTGTAGATTTTGGCCTCTAGCTCAGCCGGTACCTAGGGAAACCTACCAAACCTGTGCATTTCTGAAAACTAGAGACCTAGGGGAATCCAAGGAGGGGTGACTTGCGGGGCTCGGACCAGGTTCTGTTACCCAGAATCCTTTGCAAATCACAAAATTTGGCTAACAAAACACATGTTCCTCACATTTCTGTGGCAGAAAGTTCTGGAATCTGAGAGGAGCCACAAATTTCCTTCCACCCAGCGTTCCCCCACGTCTCCCGATAAAAATGATACCTCACTTGTGTGGGTAGGCCTAGCGCCCGCGACAGGATATGCCCCAAAACACAACGTGGACATATCACAGAAAACAGAGCTGTTTTTAGCAAAGTAACTACCTGTAGATTTTGGCCTCTAGCTCAGCCGGCACCTAGGGAAAACTACCAAACCTGTGCATTTCTGAAAACTAGAGACCTAGGGGAATCCATGGAGGGGTGACTTGTGTGGCTCGGACCAGGTTCTGTTACCCAGAATCCTTTGCAAACCTCAAAATTTGGCTAAAAAAACACATGTTCCTCACATTTCTGTGGCAGAAAGTTCTGGAATCTGAGAGGAGCCACAAATTTCCTTCCACCCAGCGTTCCCCCACGTCTCCCGATAAAAATGATACCTCACTTGTGTGGGTAGGCCTAGCGCCTGCGACAGGATATGCCCCAAAACACAACGTGAACACATCACAGAAAACAGAGCTGTTTTTAGCAAAGTGACTACCTGGAGATTTTGGCCTCTAGCTCAGACGCCACCTAGGGAAACCTACCAAACCTGTACATTTCTGAAAACTACAGACCTAGGGGAATCCAAGGAGGGGTGACTTGTGTGGCTCGGACAAGGTTCTGTTACCCAGAATCCTTTGCAAACCTCAAAATTTGGCTAAAAAAACACATGTCCCTCACATTTCAGTGGCAGAAAGTTCTGGAATCTGAGAGGAGCTACAAATTTCCTTCCACCCAGCGTTCCCCCAAGTCTCCCGATAAAAATGATACCTCACTTGCGTGGGTAGGCCTAGCGCCGGCGACAGGAAACACCCCAAAGCGCAACGTGGACACATCCTAAATTTTGGAAAAAAACAGAGGTGTTTTTTGCGAAGTGCCTACCTGTAGATTTTGGCCTCTAGCTCAGCCGGCACCTAGGGAAACCTACCAAACCTGTGCATTTCTGAAAACTAGAGACCTAGGGGAATCCAAAGAGGGGTGACTTGCGGGGCTCGGACCAGGTTCTGTTACCCAGAATCCTTTGCAAACCTCAAAATTTGGCTAAAAATACTCGTTACTCACATTTCTGTGGCAGAAAGTTCTGGAATCTGAGAGGAGCCACAAATTTCCTTCTACCCAGCGTTCCCCCAAGTCTCCCGATAAAAATGATACCTCACTTGCGTGGGTAGGCCTAGCGCCGGCGACAGGAAACACCCCAAAGCGCAACGTGGACACATCCTAAATTTTGGAAAAAAACAGAGGTGTTTTTTGCAAAGTGCCTACCTGTAGATTTTGGCCTCTAGCTCAGCCGGCACCTAGGGAAACCTACCAAACCTGTGCATTTCTGAAAACTAGAGACCTAGGGGAATCCAAGGAGGGGTGACTTGCGGGGCTCGGGCCAGGTTCTGTTTCCCAGAATCCTTTGCAAACCTCAAAATTTGGCTAAAAATACACATGTTACTCACATTTCTGTGGCAGAAAGTTCTGGAATCTGAGAGGAGCCACAAATTTCCTTCTACCCAGCGTTCCCCCAAGTCTCCCGATAAAAATGATACCTCACTTGTGTGGGTAGGACTAACGCCCACGAAAGGAAAGGGCCCAAAACACAACGTGGACACATCACATTTTTTTATAAAAAGAAGTGCCTACCTGTGGATTTTGGCCTGTAGCTCAGCCGACACCTGAGGAAACCTAGCAAACCAGTGCATTTTTGAAAACTAGATACCCAGGGGAATCCAAGATGGGGTGACTTGCGGGGCTCTGACCAGGTTATGTTACCCAGAATCCTTTGCAAACATCAAAATTTGGCCCAAAAAACACTTTTTCCTCTCATTTCGGTGACAGAAAGCTCTGGAATCTGAGAGGAGCCACAAATTTCCTTCCACCCAGCGTTCCCCTAAGTCTCTCGATAAAAATGGTACATCACTTCTGTGGGTAGGCCTAGCGCCCACAAAAGGAAATGGCCCAAAACACAACGTGGACACAACATATTTTTTCACAGAAAACAGAGGTGTTTTTTGCAAGGTGCCTACCTGTGGTGTTTGGCCTGTAGCTCAGCCGGCCCCAGGGGGGGGGGGCAGAAATGCCCTAAAATAAATTTGCCCCCCCAACCCCCACCCTCCCCCGCCGGGAGCGACCCTTGCCTACGGGGTCGCTCCCCCTGCGTGACATTGGCACCAAAAAACAAATCCCCGGTGCCTAGTGGTTTCTGCCCCCTTGGGGGCAGGTTGACCTAAACTCAGCCAATCTGCCCCCAAGGGGGGCAGAAATGGCCTAAATACAATTTGTCCCCCAGGGGAGCGACTTTTGCCTGATGGGTCGCTACCCATCTCTAAAAAAAAAAAAAAAAGACAAAAAAGAAAAATTCCCCTGGTGCCTAGAGGTTTCTGCCCCCCCCCCCCCCCGGGGGCAGATCGGCCTAATAATAGGCCGATCTGCCCCCCGGGGGGGCAGAAATGGCCTAAAATAAATTTGCCCCCCCAACACCCACCCCCCCCGGGAGCGACCCTTGCCTACGGGGTCGCTCCCCCTGCGTGACATTGGCGCCAAAAAACAAATCCCCGGTGCCTAGTGGTTTTTGCCCCCTTGGGGGCAGATTGACCTAAAATTGGCCAATCTGCCCGCAGGGGGGCAGAAATGGTCTAAATACAATTTGCCCCCCCAGGGGAGCGACCCTTGCCTGATGGGTCGCTCCCCATCTCTAAAAAAAAAAAAAGAACACAAAAAAAAAACACAAAAAAAAACATTTGCCCTGGCGCCTAGAGGTTTCTTCCCCCCCTGGGGGCAGATCGGCCTAATAATAGGCCGATCTGCCCCCAGGGGGGGCAGAAATGGCCTAAAATAAATTCCCCTCCCCCCCAGGGAGCGACCCTTGCCTAAGTGGTAGCTCCCTTTGCGTGAAATTCACGCAAAGAAAAAACTCCCTGGTGTCTATTGGTTTCTACCCCCCTTGGGGGCAGATTGGCCTCATCAAAATAGGCCAATCTGCCCCCAAGGGGGGCAGAAATGGGCAAAATATAATTTTCCCCCATTGGGAGCGACCCTTGCCTAAGGGGTCGCTCCCCACCAAAAAAAAAAAAAATGAAAAAAAAAAAAAAAAAATGGTCCCTGGTGCCTAGAGGTTTCTGCCCCCTCTGGGGGCAGATCGGCCTAATAGTAGGCCGATCTGCCCCCAGGTGGGGCAGAAAAGGCCTTCCCGAAAATATGCCCCCCTGGGAGCGACCCTTGCCCAAGGGGTCGCTCCCTTTTGTCAATAACAATAAAAAAAATAAAAAATCCCTGGTGTCTAGTGGTTTCTACCCCCCTTGGGGGCAGATTGGCCTCATCAAAATAGGCCAATCTGCCCCCAAGGGGGGCAGAAATGGCCAAAATATAATTTTCCCCCAAGGGGAACGACCCTTGCCTAAGGGGTCGCTCCCCACCTCAATAAAAAAAAATGAAACAAAAAAAAAAAAATGGTCCCTGGTGCCTAGAGGTTTCTGCCCCCAGGGGGGGCAGAAAAGGCCTTTTCAAAAAAATGCCCCCCCTGGGAGCGACCCTTGCCCAAGGGGTCGCTCCCTTTTGTCAATTTCTAAGAAAAAAAAAAAAATCCCTGGTGTCTAGTGGGGTTTCAAAAGCCGGATTGCAAGCAATCCGGCTTTTGAAACCCTCGGAGGGACTTCAAAGGGAAGGAAATACTTTTCCTTCCCTTTGAAGCCCCTCCGGGCCTCCCAAGTGATTGAAAAAGAAATGCTTTTGCATTTCTTTTTCAATCGTGCTGGAAGCAGAGCTTCCAGCGCGACGAGGGAGGCCCCTGTGACACATCAGCGCGCGCGCGCGCGCTGACGTCACAGGGGGGGGTGGGGGGGGGTCGGGGGTGGAAGGGGAAGGTCTTCCCCTTGCATCCCCGACTTGGGGGGGGAAGGGGGGTGCACGGGGGGCGCGCCCCCAAGTTCCCCTGTGCCATGGACGAGATGATCTCGTCCAAGGCACAGGGGAACTGTAGCCTTGGATGAGATCATCTCGTCCAAGGCACAGAAGAGGTTAAGTAACTATAACTCATACCCTAAGGTAACTGTATCTCGCACTCTTGCCATGCACTGCTAATTACCCCATATATTATATCAGTCAAGAAATCTATAATGGCATCTTTGAAGTTATCACTGCAACATTTGCAATAAAATTTGTGATGAGGAAACTGCATGAGGGGGCCTCGAGTTAAAGTTGCCTTAGTGCACAAGTTATAGTTACTTGAAATCTTGAAATAATTGTAAATATAACTGCTGAATTTCTATGGTTTTGTACATTTGAAATGTGAGCCTAACTATAACGACCCTGTAACCTCTGTTTTTTTATGAGTATATATATATATATATGTATATATATATATATATTTATACATATATCTATATATATATATATAGCTAGATATATATAGATATTTAAATAGATATATATAGGACATGATGCAAGGGGAGAGGCATTTCTCTAAACCTTTGATTACTCTTTATCCATATATGCAACCAAATCCAATATGACTTTCACAGACTTTGGAATTACACTTAACATGATTCCTCATAACGATAAACTGAATAATGCATTTAATCACAAACAGCAAAGTAGATTGTTTTTACTTAGAACGATAACTAATACAATAAATGTTAAAAGCAATGGGTTGCACAGTGGGACACATGATTACACAGTAAGTTTGCTTAAATAAATGATGTGATGTGTTTTATCTTAATATTATGCGATGAATTAATGCTTAGTAATATAATTACTAAAATGATGAAAGAAGATAATTTAGCTGCTCACTTAAAAATCTATATTAGAAAGAGAAAATGATTGAATGCATAAAATGATTTTAATTAACCCTCCCTCTAATGGTCTATACATCATTGTATTAATATGTTTCAGCTCAATAACTTGATAAGGCTTCTATATCTTATCTGCAATGTTAGCATAAGCTGGATTTTTAAATTGCTTTAATTTAGCTTGAATATGTTATAAAGCTTGCTTTACATAAGCAGCCCTTTGAGCTACATTTCTTTAAATTTCTTGTAAGTGTATGGCAGTATGGTTCCTCTTCATCAACCTTATTGTGTTCTTCATATACTTTGTCTCTTTCTTTGTATAATTCCCATATGGAAAACTACTTCTGTGTTAATGGAATGTACCGTTTGTTAGAAATTGGGTCTCTAGTTGGCAGAGGTATGCACCCTGCCAAGTAGGGACCACAGTCCTAGTTGGGATAAGTTACACCACAACAAATATTATCCTGTGGTGACCCTCTGGCAGCTAGCCACAGAGCAGGTGGGCTTAACTTAGAAGGAAATGTAAAGTATTGGTACAATAGCTCATGCCATTGTCGTAGTTTGGACTCTTGCTCTAGGCAAGGCTGCTGGTTTAAGGATGACAGCACTTATGTTTGTAGACGACTATGCCTATCCTGCAACAAGTCACAACTGTCATCTCAACCCTTCCGGCTCACTAGCAGCACCTCACCAAAAACCCAAACAGTAAAAGGTTATTAGTGGCAGCCTTTACGCATGGACTCGAGAGTATGACATCTCAGGGAGTGTCGTGGTTAAACGGAGATTACCCTTTTCACACAGATGTATCATGTCTCAACCAAACACAGGCAATAACTAAGATGCAGTAAAGTTTCAATGGTTTTTATTTAACACAACCGCAATATGCGATACGTTGCATGGGCTGCAATGATTAGGATAATGAACATTGCAAGAAACAGAATTGTAAAGACAAGAGTCATTATTATAAAGACCCCCACAATCTTGCAATAACAAGAAAAGACATAAGATGTGAAATATGTCCTAATATCCTATCATAATAGGCCTAACCTCCTACCTAAAGGAGAGCTGGGTATGTTAAACCTAATCTGCCAATGCCATGTCCATGAGAGGAGCCTCCAACCCTCGCTACCTTGGAATGAGGTCTCTATCTCAGACTCCGTAAGGACACGAAGACTGGGTCAGCGTCAAGATGATGTGCAGCAACGATATCAGTGATGGTGGCGATGCCCTCTGGTCGGAATCCCTCTGATTATCTCTCTAAAGTGTGATGTATTTATACAGGTCTACTTGGACCCCTGACGTAGGTGTGTTCTCAAACAATAGATAACAGGCATGCTTGGGCCTGCAATTAATATAAACAATTCCCTAGAAATCATGGAGAGGGAAAGTCCCCAAGTGTGAACACCTACTGTTTGTTTGTCTTTGTCACTTGATCTCGATGCCTTAACGCGGTGGCACTGATAATGCAAATCATAACAAGTGGCCTAACTATAAACAAGGCAGCCATCTTAGAAGAATTAAATAATGAAATGGGCTAAGACAGAGCAAGCTAAGTAGGTTAAAAGTCACTAGGTGACAGGGGCAAGAGTCTGCAAGCTAAAGGCTAAGCTAACTCCTGTTATCCCATTAAAACACCATAACACAGGGAAAACATCACAAAACGTACTCTGCACCAGTTTAGGAAAATAAATAATATTTATCTGAACAAAACAAGGCCAAAACAACAAAAATCCAATATGTGCAAGTCAAGATATCACTTTTTGAAGATTTAAGTAAGTCTTAATCCATAAGAATCAATGGATGAATCTCTTTAGCACAAAGTACCCGGGATGCGTCACAAATAACAATGCTGGGGGTCGCAGAGGAGGTGAGGCATCGGAAAGTAAAGCAATGCATCAATTTTTCCAGCTCCGCAGAGGTAATGCATCAGTCCTTTCCTTGCAGGCATGGTGATGTGTTGATTTCCGGGCACACAGCCTTGGTTCCTTACTGCGTTGGGGGGACTTAATGACAACTTGATACCCAGGGACGATCCGTGGAAAATCCAAACATGCTGTGATGATGAAACAGGCACTGCCTCAATTCTGTTGGTGCTCCAGTGATTTTTCAGCCGCTAAACAGGGATTGTGTCATTTCTGCAGGTGGATTTTCTCTCTAAGGTCTCTAAGGTCTCCGTTGATGGTGCTGAGTCTTCTCAACAGGAGGCAAGCTGACAAGCCCTTGGAGATCACTTGTTGGAGGAAGGCAAAGTCCTTCCAGCAGATTCAGGGAGCAGCAGGGCAACAAGCAGGAGAGCAGTCCTTCCAGAAAAGCAGTCCAGATGAGTCTTTTGGGCAGCACGGCAGTCCTTCTGACAGAGTCCAGATGTAGGTCCAGAAGTGTCTGATTTGAGAGGGTCACAGACCAAGTATATATACCCCAATGTGCCTTTGAAGAGGAGGAGATTTCAAAGAGTAGTTTTGAAGTGCACCAGTTCCCCTTTGAACCCAGTCCTGTCAGCCAAGAGATCTGTGGGGGGTTATCAGTCCTTTGTGTGGTGTGAGGTAGCTAGTCTTGGAAGTGTGAGAGCCCCCACCCTTCCTGCCAGAAAGACAAAGCGGTTTGCAGATGCATGCAGATGCAGCTGAGTGTCCTGTGTTTTTGGCTGTCTTGGTGAATGCACAAGGGGAGCTATCAAACAGCAAAGACCAGATGTGGATTGGAGACAGGCTGTAAGGCACAGAGAGCAGTTAGTGCAGAGAAATGCCTACTTTCTAATAGTGGCATTTCTAAAATAGTAATATTAAATTCAACTTCATCAGTAATCAGGATTTCTTACTACCATTCCAAACATACCAAACGTAACAATGCCACTACTTTCAGATCAGAAATTACAACATAAAGTATAGAAGGAAATTTCCAATGCTGGCCTATGAGGGGAGCAGGCTTCACAGTAGTGAAAAGAACTTTGATATTTCTTCACAACCAGGACATGCAAAACGTTGAAGTACATGTCTTGCTTTTTACTTACATAGCACCCTTCCCTATGGCCTACCTAGGGCCTACTTTAGGGTTACTTATTGTAATAAAAAGAGAGTTTAAGGCTTGGTAAGTAGTTTTAAATGTCAAGTCGAAGTGCCATTGAAATTGCGCTCACAGGCCTTGCAATGGGAGACTTGAAACATGGTTAAGGGACTACTTATGTGGGTAGCACAATCAGTGCTGCAATCCCACAAATAGCATTCAGTTTACAAGGCCTAGGCACATACAGTGCACTTTACTAGAGATTAATAGGTAAATTAAATATGCCGATTTGTTATGAGTCAATGTTATCATGTTTTATGGTGAGAGCACATGCACTGTAGCACTAGTTAACAGTTGTAAAGTGCCCAGAGTACTAAAGCCAACACAAGCAAGGTCAGAAAAAGAGGAGGGAGGCAAAATGTTTGGGGTGACACTTCAGAGAGGGCCATTTTCCAATACTGTTCAAAAATATTCTATCTGGGTGTGCAACAGGCCACTGACTAAAATAGCACATAATTTCTCTTTTCACTTTCATATTGGTAAAATGTCACACAAAACTCAGAATTAACCAATATTATTATGTCAGATATAACATACTGGATCTGTTGTGCTAATATTTGGAAAATCTACTGAAAAAGTGTCTGGTTGCCTCAACCCAAATGTTTGTATTTCAGGTGTGAAAAGGCACAAACATGTTTGGCACATAAGATAGTTTTAAAGTCACAGCTGCTTAGAGGCTTAACTACACACAAAACTGTTTTAGAAAGCTTGTTAGCATTTACCATGGGTACCACCATCATCCATACTTAATATGCTATAAGAAAGACACTATAGTGGTTCAGGACTCTCAATTGTTTAGTTGTTGGTGGCATTCTGGGGTGTAAGGTTTGGCACAATCAGAAACTAATATACATGTTTTTACCTCCATCCTGCACTGACTAGGGCATGAAGGTGGGTAAGATGTGGCCTAAATTGTAAGAGGATTAAAATGAAGAAGAAACAGCCTCCTAGAGAACATTACATACAACCACCACCCAGCAAACTAGAAAGATGAATGTCGAAGGCAACACCATTATTTAGTGTGGTTTTCGTGTTACCATGTCAGGTGTTTTGTAACTAGAAGCCTCATTTGGCAATACCTGACTTATTAACGGTAAACTTGTCTTCCATTGTATCCATGTGCATAGACTATTAGAATTGAAATACTTTCCTGTGAAATACCATGACTCCAAGGCATTACACAAAGTGACAGAGTGTATGATCCTACAGACTATAAACTCTATTATTCAGCAGAACTAGACATGATGAAGTACTCTGTCCACCAGACCCTTGGTTGACCTGCTCAATTAGGAGTTGGAAGGACTGTCAGTTCCCAGGATAGCTCTGACATCAAAAAACTTACTCCAAAGGCTACAGATCAGTCTAATTTAGAGCAGACAATCTAATATGCTTTATTTCTGATGGTAATAAATGGTGAAAAAACATAATGACCTCTCACACTGTGGGAGAAATCTCTCAAAGTGGGGAGGCCACTATTTTCCTTTTTTGTTTTTTTGGAATTAATTTCTCACTTTGGGAGTTTGACTATAAAAAACAAAAATGTTTTAGTGTGAGGCCATAAAAAACATGGCAGATGCTCACCAAACAGTTTATTCCTTCAGGGGAGCCACAATAGCTCCTGTGAAGGCAAATAGATCACTGCAATAACACCAGTGATCTCTTAATTTGGCTGGTGGGAGCCCAAGCGGAAGTGATGAACTCCATCACCCTGATGGACTGCTGGCCACCTGTCAAGGTCTAATTCAGGTCTCAAATTAAGTGTCAATACTTAGCTCGTTCAGGCATTTGCCACATTCTGCTCCTTGAAAACCTTGCTCACAGCCCTGCTCAGTACCGTATTTATCAGAAAGATTGATTCCAGGAATATTCATTCAGCGGAAACTTAAGCCTGAAATCACGTACATCTTCACAAAAAGAACCGTACATCCCTGAATAAATGTAGCTAGCAGGAATATATGATTTTCTAGTCAGAAGACAAAATAATATACAGGCTTCAACAGAAAATGTATCTTTAGAAGACAATACTTAATGGCTACAGTATAAAAATAGGAAAACTCTTTAATATGCCAATTATGCTTACCTGTAAAACTTTAACTCCTTCCAATGCACTTTACACATCTGCTTGCTGACAGCGTAAATGCGTTCCTATTTCTATATACATCGTTTGCAAAGACATTTAGATTTTGAAAGACCAAGGCCCTGATTTATACTTTTTGACGCTAAACTGTTCTAATGCAGTTTAGTGTCAAAAAGTATACTGCCGGCTAGCGCCATCCCAAGACGCCAGCAGTGCGTCATATTTACGGCATGACGGTAGCCGGCGATAAGGCCCGGCTACCATCATAAAAAAGGACGCTAGCCGGGTGGGGGAGGCGTAGAGGGATCATGGGGTTTAGCATTAAAGGATGATGCTAGTACGGGCATAGGCATAAAAATGCCACCAACCAGACTAGCACCATTTTCTGATGCTTGACTCCTGTCTTAGTTAAGACAGGAGTCACTTCCACCACCCAATGGCTATGCCTAGGGGCCTCCCTATATGGCCATTGGGCCCAGTGCCATCTAGGGAGGCCCATGTTAGGCCCCACTATGGAAGTAAAGAAAATAAAAAAAATGATACTTACCTCTACTTACCTGGGATGGAACCCCAACCTCCGCTGTCCCTATGGTGTGGGTGGAGGTGTCCCTGGGGCTAGGGAAGGGCACCTGTGGGATCTTTCCATGGTCTCTGACCATGGAAAAAGGCCCACAGGTCCCCTAATCCCTGCCCTGACCCAGGTGTTAAATAATGGGCTAAGCAAGCTTAATGCCATAATTTAAGGCCCCCATCCCCGTGCTTGATTTTAGCACGGGGATAAATATGGCTCTGAGGCTATATCATAATTTTTTTGCCCAGGAATGCCTGCCTTGCATCTCATCGATGAAAGGTAGTTTTCCACAAGCAAAAAATTACTTGAACTCCAATATTTTGGGGCTAGACATGTCTAGTGCCAAAATATAAATATGGAGTTAAGTTTGCACTGAATTAGCATAAAAAATATGCTAATTCAGCACAAACAGAGTATAAATATGCCCCCAAATGCTGTGATCTGGGGTGCAATGGGGTCAGGGTAAGTGGAGTGGTCCAACAAATGGAAGGCACTTTGATCAATGGGAAAAATACAGGGAATTGTGTGGCTGGGGCTTAGTTGATTAACCTACATTTAAGGTCTTTTTTGCTTTTTAGCTACCTGATTTTGGAAATTTACTGAGTCTCATCAACTCAGTCTCACTCATGGTACATTCTTTGGAAATGAACTTAATGTGCTAACCACCACTGTCTACCTTCAAGATAAGGGGGCTACTGAACAGCTAGAGTAAGATACTTTGGGCTAGTTACACATGAACATGAGCACAGTTGTGACTGCAAGTGTGGAGGCTGCACCTGTAGGACTACCATCTTGTACTGCCCAATATATGTGCAAAAGTAGCTTGTCATAGACAGTGATTGGTTCTGACCTACGTTTGCCTTATAATGTCAGCAGGCAACCATTGTGTTGGTCTGTGTTGCTTTTTGAAAGTGTGTGCTACTTAAGTGAATTACACCTCATAGGGAAAATGTGCATTCAATACACTTTCACCTCAGAGTCCAGTGAGGTATCAATCATAGGGTAAACATGTATTCTGAGTGCAGATCCACAGTCACTTTCATCATATTTACACTCTTTATGGTGCATTGGAAATTACCTTATTTCCCTGGGTCAGCCATTATCACATGCCTGGCCTCCCCCCCAACCACTGGTCAAATTAACTACTTTGCTTGCTGGGAGGAGGATCAATGACCTCCCCTCTCAATATATCCATTTACAGTGCTGGATCCAGCTCCTATAAAGGCAAGTGGTGCTAATTAATTCCTCACACTGCACCTGGTCTGAGAATGCCCAAGCGCACCCCCCTAGGACTGGCCAAGAATGCCTTGTATTTAGAACTTTCTACCCCACTAAAGCCCTTTGCATGAGGGAGAGACAGTGGACCTGACAGCAACAACGGCAAAAGATTATACATCTGGAAAGAAAAACTATTTGTTTCCCCTGTAACGATGGACTGAAGGACTTTCCCTCTAGCTGGTAGCCATATCTTAGATGTGTGTCTCCTGGTCCAATGCCCTTGGCCCTCTTCTGCCCCCAATGAACAGTTAGGGAAATTGACCTGCTGGGGAACCCAGGATGGTTCCCTTGTGGTTTCATTGGCGGGCCCCTTTCTTTGTTGATACAAAAATGCTCTTCAAGAAGCCAAAAGCTGTGAGACCTGAAGGATGAGGCATGAAGCTTTTATTTTGGCTGGCTGTGGAGGGGCTATGGAAGATGCCCCGAAATAGGGAAATGCACATGGAGCCTACGCAGTGGACAAGTCTGGCAATGGAGCAGGGAAATCAGGCTCCACACCAAAAATCTATTTGAAGGCCAGGAAACCTGAGAAAAATGTTTCTGGCACATAGAGCTCGCCACCATGTGAAAACTGAGCCTGCAATCAGCAGAATCAGCACTACAAAGTAATCATATACAGTTTGGTCCCCAGATGAACCGATCATGAAATGGAGCATGTACAGCTCAACTATAATTTCAAGTAAATGGAGGGCAGGGCACTCCAGTATATTGCTTCCTGCCTATGGCCAGCCCAGGCAAGAGAAGATAAAGTTGCTCCCACTCCAGCCAGGACCAAAGAAAATAAGGGTTTGCTCCTTTTCAAGACCAGAGCAGAAGAGAGTAAAGACAGCTAACACTCGGTGCAGGAAGTTATATGGGGACCCTCGACTTAAAATCAACACCTGGGGCATGTAGTACTTAAAAAATGAAAAATGTGTTGCAAGGTTGTAGTTCAAAACAAAATAGAAAAACATTTCAGAAGAGTGGAGAAGCCATTTACCCCATATTCACTAATTAGTGTGAAGGAGTGCCACATAAGTCCCAGCGTGAACCCTCAAGGGGCACCACAAGGTAATTTTATTGAAATATATGTGGGTGCCCAGTGGGAAATGAAGCAGCCCCCTTCTCCACAATGTTTACACAACTTGCCTTATGCCTGCCAGGGGAGGAGCTTCACATATTTTTAAGTTCTCTTGGAGTTGGAGCTTTTGACTGATAAACTATGGAGTACAATGACCCCAGTGATTGGTCCTAAGGCTGCAGTAGCAGCATAATACAAAAAGAAATAACATTTTGGGGCATATGTTTTTCAACATAATTGTGTACTGAGAATGCTGATGAATGACATGCACAGTTTTGTATCACAGTAATAAGTTGAACTTTAGGATCATCTTACATGTGAGCAACTCGCCATAGGATCCATTTGAACACTCAAGGAGATCCCCCTCTATGAAGGGTTGTAGACCTTGTCCATGTTTGTGAGAAGGAGCCCTAAAATGAAGCATACCATCTGGTTTGAGAGTGAGGGCTTTAACGCTATCAAATAAATCTCACAATATTTATAGAAGACCACAAGCTCCTTCATATCCCTCGCAATCTCCCTTTCCATAGGGTACTCTTAGTATAAAGAAATTACATACTATTTCTGTGGGCAATGAACACTGTGGCAAACTGAGAAACTTTTGTTTTAATCAAGTCTTCTATCCTTAGAGGAAAAATGCAGTTAATAGGATCTTACATATTGTACAACAATAACTAAAGCAACATTTTTATTAAGAATAAGAAAATAATATTTTCGCAAACAGAAATACATTTAGCAGTTACAGTGAGAGGTCCTTATTCAACATTATAAATGTATATGTGCAAGGGCCTACACTAAAGCTGTTTATTATTTGGATAGGTAGTTGCCCACATCAGGAACAATACCACTAATATGTCAGGGTGAACCCTCAAAATCACTAAATTAACCTCTGTTCACCGTCCTGGTAGCCGCAGTATATAGCAGACAGCTTTAATATGGGTATGTACTTATCCAATACCAAAACATAATTAGAGTCAAAACACCAAAGATAAAAAATTTGAAACTAAATTAGAAAAATAGAATAACATTTAAGAAACAAAATAACACCAAAACACAAACAATGAGTCAAGAGAACTGGAAATTAGAAAAAATGTATGTAACAATTGTGCCAAAAAGCACTGAGGGCTAATGGTATTCTACGGAAGTGGTAGACCAGGAGCCAGGCATGATTTGAGACTGACCACAATGGAGCTCTGGTCAGAAAAACAAGTGTATTGGTCCTGGTGCAAGTCTGTAAGTCAAAACTTTGAGAAAATTCTTAAGTGTCCTTAGTTCAGAAATTGACTTTATAATTGTTTTGAAAAAAAACTGAGAAATGTCCTCTGATTCTCAATCCCGAATCATACTTTGTCATTTTAAAAAAAACAAAATTCTCCCCATGCTTGACCCGGCTGAAATTGTAACCATCACCATGGAACCAAAAGCCGGATACCTGAAGCAAGTTGCTCCCACTGGCACCCTGGAGTTTAGGAGATTGTTGAAAATTATCTAAATCCTAACGCAGAATGGGACAGAGCTGTAATTCAATCCCACACTATAAAAATGCTGGTTCAATATTTTTTCTGGTGGATCCCCGAAGCTCTGGAGGAAATGTTTTCAAAAGTTTCAAGACTTTCTTCTGGTGCCCAAACAAACACTTCTTAGGTCCCCAGGGAAAGGAACTGAGAAACTCTCAGAAGTCAAGAGGAAAGTCCAGTCCAGTTTCAGTTGCCACTACTCATGTGGGCACTTCAGGAACAAAAATCCTCTTTTAGCTTGTTGTGTCCTTGTAGTCACAAAAGAGGTCACACAAATGACCTATGGAGTCTTCTTCTTTGTCCTGAGTACAAGAGGGAACAGGTAAATTAATTTAGGCTTCTCTGAAGATATAGACATCGGGTCAAATCCTCTTGAGATCTTCTGCAGGTATAGAATGTGTTCTGAAGATGGTGCAGTGGGATGCCACATTTATGCCTGACAAAAGCTGGAGGGTGGGGTCTCTTCCCTAACCAACGTGATAACAGTTCTCTGGAGTAACCCTGCCAGCTTTATCAACAGATCCTGCCTATACTATAGCAAACAAACATACAGTGCGCCTCACCCTCAAAACCCAAGATGGGAAAATCTTTCTACCATTGTACAGTGACTGTGTGCCCACCCAGAAGGGTGGCCAGGGTAAAAGCC
This sequence comes from Pleurodeles waltl, assembly GCF_031143425.1. NCBI lineage: Eukaryota > Metazoa > Chordata > Amphibia > Caudata > Salamandridae > Pleurodeles > Pleurodeles waltl. The sequence goes on from NC_090444.1 coordinate 1,221,955,774, forward strand.
AGTGCCTCCTCTGTGGTCACACAAAATCGGTTGAGCGGGTAGCTTTCCTCCCACTGGGTTTGGTGCAATCTTACTAGGGGAAAATAGGTTGCTTCCTCCAGTTCTCCTTTTACATCTACTTGTGAAAGGCCAGATCCTCTCTCAATTTTGTGATGTTTCTGGGTCCATTCTAGCTGGTCTTCCTGCAAAGGGATGAAAAACACCTCCTAATTCCAAGTCATTGTTTCTGCTCTGGGAGATGTTTCACACATATTTCCCACCTCACTTAGAGCAAGTACAGGATGAACAGCTATTGGGGAGTTAATGAAAATTGGCCTCTAGTAGCTTCATGCAGGACAAATGTAACTTTTTAAACACTAACTTGACAAAATATTCAAAAAAATTAATAAAAATCCAACTTCACCATTATGTTGACTTGTATTAAATAAAAAAAAAGGCCTGTGAATGGAGTCTTTTGCTGGCATAGGTCAAAAGTTGTAGATTAAAGTAGATAATCAAGTCTTTGCCTTTTCTCATGTCCTAGATAAAGTCTGACCAGTGACAATATCATTTTGGGCCTGGTCACTAGGTGAGGATGCCTTTTTTAATGTCATACATGTTCCATTCTTAAATATTCTGCAGCCTAGCTTGGAGGTGACATTTAATTTTGAAATCAAGGTCTGTGTAGAAGGGTTCAGATTGTTGCTGTCAGGCTGCACAGTGTAGGCCATAAAACACATTCTCACTGCTACTGTAGTGGAGGGCACAATAGGTGTAGCCATCTCCAGGTAGCATTTAACTTTCGTACCTGGGTGTATTTCTGCACCAAAAACTATGGTCTTATAGAAAAGTTAATTTTAACAATCAGGTTAAGTCGAGTTGTGACATGTTTAAAGGGAGACAACAGGCATATTACTCCTGTTTATCAGGGATAAAGTGCACAGAGAAAAACAACAGTCCAGAAAAAGAGGAAAAATCTGGGGTGACTATATAGAAAAGGCAGATTTCTTATATGGTCATTATAAAGTCTGAACTTAACTAGGGAGCATAAGATCTCAGAACAGAGCTTTAGGGTTCAGGGATATGATTCAAGATTGTTTACAATAAGGCATGTAGCATGTCTAATTTATTTCTGAATTGCAGGAGGGTCAGCACATCTCTCATGTCAATGGGGATATTATTCAACGTCCTATATATATGGGGATAGATAATCGCTGTCTTCTTCCTTCTGGGATATTTTTGTTTGCAGTCTGGCTATCTTCCGACTCTTTCTCTTATGCTGCCCTCCTGATGTAGTTTTGCAGGCAAGTATGCAGGTGTTTTGTATTTGATAGCCATAGAGTAGATACATTTTGTATTTTGAAGATGATGCACGCTTGCAGAGGGACCCAATGTGGTCCCTTCAAAATTGGGGTGGTCAACCATTTTAAGACTCTGATCGACAGAGCTGTGGCAACTAGGATACCTTTTAGGGCTGTCGTTAAGAACAGTTCTGACTCCATCTAAGAACAAAGCTTCCACAGTTGTTCTTAGGATGGTTTCACTGTAAAAGAGGTTTACTTTATCTGAGAAGGAGAGCTGATATAATTTGATCGTAATCTCCTTGGTGATGTACCAATTGAAGGAATATGGTGGATTAATTTTAATGGTTTCACATTGACATTCAATGTTGGTAAGGCCGTAAGGGTTCATGTCATAGAAATATGATTAAATGGCGTTAGTGAGACAGGAAATCAATCCTATACAAACTGAGCTTTGGCTAGATACTTGGCATCAGCTCTTGATTAGCTCAGGGTAGATTTTGATTTTTTGAATGCCATTTACTGAGGATATTATGAGATAGAGTTCTGTATTATGAGGGTATTGATTGATCTAGATGGTGCTGTTTCTGTGTTTGGAAAAAAGGTCCCAATGTGCATGATGAACCCAAAGGCTGAGAGAATATAGATTCATGTGGTACCTCACGAGAGAACAGGCGTGGCTGGTATCTGGCTAAGGAGATAGCAGTTAGTAAGGTAGAAAGAAAACTGGTAAAGGAATGTGATATTGAAACTGATCTGCATTTTAAGATTGTGAATAAGTGCTTTATGGTTAACTATTGCAGAGCCTGCAGACATCAGGAGTTGTTTTTGTTGTTGATGAGGAATACATATTTGATTACTGGAAGGATAGCTATGTACATTCTGCACCATCGTCTGATGCCTGGTTGGTTCTCCTGTAAGTGATTGTACTTGTTGATCTCCTTCTGAAGTTGGGTGGTGAGAAAAGGCAGTAAAGTATATAGGGAATATAAAATATGGAAGGACAACATTATTGCTATGTAGAATTATAAGATTCAAGAAGTGATTTTTTTACTCAAATGTGGGTTAGAATTCTTCAATAATTTATGGCATTTAGATGTATTTAAAATAAATTATTGGAGGTCAAATACCAAAGGAAAGACATATAGTAAGCATTACAAATAAAAACCTAAATGTCATAATAGGCTGTTTTCAGTTGCTGTGAAGGTCAGAGGTGACATAAACAGTAAATGTTGGCATTGGGCCAACATTTACTGTCCTGATGCAAGTAGCAAATCTTGAATTATGCCAGATATATTGCCCTATATGCTTTCGTAATGTTGATCTGAATATATTCCACTTCTACTGTAATGACTTGCCACATAGTCATAAATTCAGTTACAGAGGAAAAGCACAACTTTGATGTGCGGTGAAATGTGCATGAATATGCCCCAGCGATCAGTATCATCCTGAAAGCTGCCAACCTACACCAGTCTCTGCTGCATAAATTGTTATATATAATGCAAAAAACTTCTTGTCATGTTTGCTGGCAACGTCTGAGGCTGCTATGCTGCAAAGAATGAAAATCTCAGATATTTGGTTACTTTAGTTGCAAATCTTATCTAAGGACCAAATACTTCACTGATAATTTAAAATTTTTGCAGTCCCTACAACTCCATTAAGATGGATCTTTTCCTTGTTCACACTTTTGATATCCCTAAAACAGGATTTCCAAATACAAATACAGATACAGAGATCTAATTCCTATTTTAATGCAATCAAGTATATAGGTCTCTTGGCTTCCACAAACCTTAAAGTGATAGGCCCTCATTACAACCCTGGCGGTAAATCCTGCTTTCCGCCGTGCAGAAGACCTCCAACATACCACTGCGGCCACGGAATTCCGCTACAGGTATTACGACCCACAGCTCGGAATCCGCCACAATACAGACACCCACACAAGTCCGCCCCCCAAAGGTCAGTGATAAACTGGCGATACCAAAACCGACACCGTTACGCCAACAGGAATACGCCCACAGAATCACGACCCACGAATCACTGTGGCGGTCTTTCAACCACGGTATTCCATTGGCGGTATACACCACTGCGCTCAAAATACACACACATTTACAAAACACAACCACATTGGACAATTCGAAATACACACACCTGATACACATACACACACTACTCCCACACACCCAATCCAATATAAAGCACACACCCACATCACACACAAATTCTTACTACCAACATTTTGAAAGAAAGCTAGAGACAGAGACTACCTAAAACAACACCAGCATCCACAGACACACAACACCATCACTTACACAACATCCACGCACCTCAAACAACACACACCAACACATCCCCTCACACATCACAACAGACACCACCTCACACATCACCTTCACCACATCATGGCACCTCAATGACACCCCAGGTTTTCTGTGGAGGAGCTCAGGGTCATGGTGGAGGAAATCGTCCGGGTACAGCCACAGCTATTGGGATCACACGTGCAGGAGACATCCATTGCTAGGAAGATGGAACTATGGTGCAGAATTGTCGACAGAGTCAACGCAGTGGGACAGCATCCAAGAACACTGGATGACATCAGGAAGAGGTGGAACGACCTACGGGGGAAGGCATGTTCCGTGGTATCCAGACTGCTGTACAGAGGACTGGCGGTGGACCCCCACCTCCTCCCCCACAACTAACAACATGGGAGGAGCGAGTCTTGGCCATTTTGCATCCTGAGGGCCTCGCAGGAGTAGCAGGAGGACTGGACTCTGGTAAGACATATCTTTATTACTTTATCCCCGACACCCCACCTGCATGCCATCACGTACCGCCACCCTTACCCTCACACCCATCACCCCAACAACCCACAGATACCCCACTAACACAACCCACACATCCCAAAATCAAGCCCTGCATGGAACACCAATGCATGGACACCCATCACCAAAGCATGTCCAGTACAGAGATTCACTCATGCCCCAAAATCACCAATCACACAAGGACCAAGTCAATAATGCAAGCACAGGAGTAGAGGGTCACTCACCCATTGCACAAGATGGCACACACAGATACAATAACTATGCATTTACACCCCAACAGGACCCATACCCAACATCACCGGACAGGAGGTACCAGACATATCCAGTCCCCTCACAGTGATGACAGCAGCTCTGCACGCCGGGATCAAGATGACCAGCCGGCCCATCAGGGACCTCGGGACAGTTGGTTCTCCTGACACAGTCACAAACCACCACAGAGCCTCCTCCCTCAGGAAACACCAGCACAGCAGCCACCCAGCGGGCCCATCCCTCTGTCCCCAGGACACGTCAATCACCGATGTGCCCACCACTACAGGGTCGATCAGGGAGCTGGGGGCAGTGGCAGTGGGCACATGGTTCAGGGGACAGAGGCATAGGATAACAGGGAAGCTGGGACGACTGCTGTGCGACAGGGGGAGGACAGGCCCAGGGAACACACTCTCCACGAGGCACTCTCCAACATCATGGGAGCATACCACAATTCCCAGGAGACCATGGGCATGGTACTGGCCACGTTTCAGGAGACCCAGCGGCTGCAGTAGGAACACTACCTGGGGTTCAGGGAGGACTTGAAGTCCATCAACACCACCCTGGTCACCATTGCAGGGGTGCTGGCAGACCTTTTCAACACCAGGAGGGACACAGTGGCACACCAACGGGCCCCTGACACTAGCCTGGGTGATGAACAGCCCTCCACCTCCGCCGGCGCTAGTGGACAGGAGGCACCACCACAGGAACTACAGGACACCAGCACCCCACCCGCTGCAGATGGCGAACCACCCCGCAAACAGTCCCTGAGATCCAGGAACAAGACAGAGAACATTGCCAGGACCCCGGCCAGGAAATAAGAACCCCCTGAATGTCACCCTTCTGTCCCACTATGCCACCCTGTCCATCCTTAAACTGCCAATGCTCCACTTCCTATTCCCCTTTGGACAATGCACCTGTGAAACAAATAGACTGGACTCTTCCATGGACATACCTCCACCATCACCCCAGCCCATTTTACAACCCCCTCCACTTATTTGCACAGGAATAAACACACTTCAATCACAAAACAATCTGGAGTCAGTCTGTGCTTTCTCAAATGTGTAATTGCAATTTCTATGGAATATAGCAATGTCAATTTACTTTTTCACATACCAATGTAACAGAGCTGTAGGCCAGGAGTAAACATAGCAGAGGGCACAAAGTGGGACCCAGATCTGTGAAATGGAAAGTCAAAGTGACAAGTCAGTGTCCATACACTGAGTGAAAATGACAGACTAATGCTAGCTCCAACAATAGTATGAGATGTGGGAAGCAGTTACATCTTCTTACCTGTGTCTCACTGGAAGCATTGCATGATGATGTTGTTTCGGTTGTCGATATGCTTTTCTTCTGCCTCCTCTTCTTCACTGTCCACAGGCTCCACAGCTGCCACAAGATCACAATCTGGCCCATCCTCCTGCAGAAAAGGTACCTGGCGTTGCAAAGCCAGGTTGTGCAGCATACAGCAGGCCACGATTATCTGGCACACCTTCTTCGGTGAGTAGTGTAGGAAACCATCTGTCAGATGGAGGCACCGGAATCGGGCCTTCAGGAAGCCGAAGGTGAGTTCGATTATCCTCCTAGTACGCCCATGTGCCTCATTGTAGTGTTCCTCTGCCCTTGTCCTGGGATTCCTCACTGGGGTCAGTATCCATGACAGGTTGGGGTAACCAGAGTCACCTACAAATGTCTAGGGACAACTGTTAGACACACACTTACCCTTAGGGACAACCCCATACCGAGACACCAATGTCAACTGTATTGGGACCTTGGCCTCACCTATTTGCCACACACGGTGCCTCAGGAGTTGCCCCATCACATAAGGGATGCTGCTATTTCTCAAAATGTATTTGTCATGCACAGAGCGAGGATACTTGGAATTGACATGGGAGATGTACTGGTCTGCCAAACACACCATCTTTACATTCATCGAATGGTAGCTCTTCCGGTTTCTGTACACATGTTCATTCCTGCGGGAGGGGGGACAAATGGCACATGTGTACAATCAATGGCACCAATGATGTTGGGGATATGACCCAGGGCATAGATGTCACCTTTCACTGTGGGCAAATCCTCAACCTGGGGAAAACGATGTAGCTGTGCATGTTTTTCAGCAGGGCAGACAACACTCTGGACAACACGTTAGAGAATATTGGCTGGGACATCCCTGATGCCATGGCCACTGTTGTTTGAAAAGACCCACTGGCCAGGATATGGAGTACAGACAGGACCTGCACTAAAGGGGGTATCCCTGTGGGATGGCGGATAGCTGACATCAGGTATGGCTTCAACTGGGCACACAGTTCCAGGATTGTTGCACAATCAAGACTGCATGTGATTATGATGTGTCTCTCTTCCATTGCCGACAGGTCCACCAGGGGTCTGTACACCGGAGGATGCCACCATCTCATCACCTTCCCCAGCAGATGTGCCCTATGGAGGAGAACAGCGAGCAGAGAGTCATCCAACACTGACGTATCACAATGTGTGATTTGCAGAAACGTTAGTAATCCTCTATGTGCCGGTATCTGTCTGTATTCCTGGCCTAGATAGGTGTGACACAGTTTTTTTCCATGCCATGTGGCCCCCTGAAATTGCTACTGCCTGACCTGTAAGGTGGGACAAGGGGCTATGAAGTAACTGCGCTGGCGTTGTACACCATCGCAGTGGGCGGTTGAAGACTGCAGCGCAATTCTGCATTGGTTAACATTGGGCCCTATGGGTCCCAGGAGTCAATGACGATGTACGCCAGAGGTGACGGTACGGACAGCCACGGACGTGACCGCCATTTTCTGTCTGTTCACTCACTTGATACCTGACCTTCAACAGGAGAGGACCTACACTGTAAGTGCTGCTATGACCTGTGTCTGGAAGCAACGATGGCTACAGAGTCTGGAGAAAGGGCCCCTGCCTTCACTTCGGAGGAGTTGGAGAAACTAGTGAATGGGGTCCTCCCCAGTACACGCAACTGTACAGTCCTCCAGACAAACAGGTGAGTACACTGTGATCATGCTGCATGGGCAATGCCTGCTTTGAGTAGTGTGGATGGAAGATACATGGGGAGGCTGAGGCCTGCATGTGCGGATGGTGAGTGTATGTGTGTCAGGATATGGGTGGGAACTGGTGGGCAATGACTGACGGTCCGGATGGGTGAGTAATTTCCTTTCCCCCTGTACAATTCCTCTAGGTCAGCGCCCACCAGAAGAAGGGTATTTGGCGTGCCATCGCCAAGGACGTCCGGACCCTCGGGGTCCACCACAGACGGAGCACCCACTGCTGTAAAAGATGGGAGGACCTGCGCCGCTGGAGCAAGAAGACGGCAGAGGCCCAGCTGAGGATGGCCTCCCAACGTGGAAGGGGTGCCCGTCACACCATGACCCCCCTGATGTCCCAGATCCTGGCGGTGGCGTATCCGGAGTTGGATGGGCGCTTGAGGGCATCATAGCAGCCACAAGGTTGTGAGTACACTCTCCTTCAGCTGACTCTGCGCGCATAACGAGGTGTCTGGGTGGGGGAGGTGGGCAGTGGGTTCCCCTAGGCCAGGGCAAATTTGGTAGGCAAGGTCCTTTGTGAGGCAGTCTATGTGGAAGCCCAACCCCACTAGTGGTAGGAGCCATCTACACCTAGTCAGGCTCCTGTGACTTCCAGGTGTGCAGCAATTGGGCTTAGGCCTCGTACCCCATGGTCAGGTGAAATTTCTAGGAACTGTTAGTTCATAGCGTAGTGCAGAGGGCTGCTCCCTGTGTGTTGTGTCCATCAATGGTAGTGGTGTTGCATGCACTGAACATGTTTTCTTCTGTCTCCCCCCCTTCTTTTTGTGGTCTCCATGTTCTTGTGTGCAATAGCATCATCAGGCGGAGGAGGATTGGCACCGGAGCAGGAGGGAGCTGCAACCCACTTGGCCCTGGAGGGTAAAGCAACGGAGTCTGAATCCACCAGTGGGACAGAGGATGAGGGGAGCTCCACGGTGGGGACAGGAACAAACACCAGTGATAGCGACTCCTCCTCTGATGGGAGCTCCATGGCGGTGGCGGGCAACTCTGTGCCCACCGCATCAACAGGTACAGCCGCCACCCACACTACCAGCACCGCCCTCCCAGCAGCCCCTCAGTGTGTGTCCCGTGCCTGCTCACCCAGGAGGGTGGGCATCTCCTTCACAGCAGGCACCTCAGGTCCTGCCCCAGTCAGCCCTGCTGCCCTCAGTGAGGAGGCTATTGACCTCCTGAGATCCCTCACTGTTGGGCAATCTACCATTCTGAATGCCATCCAGGGTCTTGAGAGGCATATGCAACAAACAAATGCATACCTGGAGGGCATTCTGGGCAGGCAGCCCAACAGAGAGCATTTCAGGCTCTGGCCTCAGCACTGATGGCAGCCTTTGTCCCTGTGTCCAGCCTCCCCCCTCCAACTTCCTCCACCCAGACCCAATCCCCTGTACCTAAGCCTATCCCAAGCACACCATCAGATCAGCATGCACACACATCACACACAAGAGTGGCTCAGGCAAACATAAGCACCACACATCCCACAGGCACTCACACAAGCACCATCCCCATGCAGACACACCAACATCCACTGTCTCCACTGTGTACCACTCCTCCACGTCCTCCTCCTCCCTCCCTGTCTCGTCTCCACTCACACCTGCATGCACTACATCCTCAGCCACTACCTCCATCAACAGCACACCCATCACCACACACCGCTCACGTGCAATCACCACCCCCACTACTATTTACACATCCCCTGTGTCCTCTCCCAGTGTGTCTGTGAGCCCTCCTCCCAAACTACACAAACACAGGCACACACCCACAAAACAGCCATCCACCTCTCAACAGCCTCCGGCCCATGCACCTTCACCCAAATTCAGCAGACATTCACCTCCTACAACCACTACCCCTTCCTCCACTCCCAAACCCCCCCCCATCTTCCCGTCCCAGTGTGTCTAAAAAACGTTTCCTGGCAAACTTTGACCTCTTCCCTTCACCTCACCCCCCTGTCCTTGCCCTAGGGCCAGGCTTTCCAGGTCCCAGCCCAGCACCTCACCCACCAATTCCCCAGCCACAGTTGTGCCAGCAACTGCTGGGTCATCCAGTGCGCCACCCATCAGGGCTGCCAGGGCAAGGACATTCCGCCACCTGCCAACGTGAAAAAGGTGCCCACATCCCAGAGGGAGAAGCCAAAACTACCAGCCACCAAGGCTTAGCAAAAATAAAAGGGGATAGTGGCAAGACAACTGTGGCACCATCAAAGGTGGGGAAGTGCCAAAAGCAGAAGAGCAGGTCAGGAGAGGGCATGGTGGCACCGACTGAGGGACCAGTGTCACAACTTCTGTCCACGACCACACCAACCTGTACGGCGGTGAACACCGCTAGCTGCCCCACCACCACAACTACCACCTGCACCGCCACCTGCACCACCACCTGCACCACCACCTGCACCACCACTGGCATGTCTACAGCCTCAGCGACAGTCCCCAGCCTCTTTCCCAGTGGGCAGCTGTCCGAGGCTGTAGGAGACATCCTGCTGTGTCCCTCAGCAGGTGCTGACCAATGCACCACCGCTAGCACTGCAGCCACAGACACCGCCGCAAGCACTGCTGCCACAGACACCACCGCAAGCACCGCCACTGGCCCTGCGCCTTACTCGGACAGTGGCACCACCGATGACATGTCTACCATCCCCAGTGGTCAGTCGTCTGAGGCTGGAGGAGAGTTCCTAGACCCTGGGCAGCTTCCATGAGGCATGACTTCCATCACTGTTTGCACCTGCAGGTGGAAGGCGAAGCCGCAGCAGTGTGGGGTATGTCTCTGCCTCCACGGCATATCATGCTACCTGTACCTCACCAATCTCGTAGCACACACACCCAGGTGAGGGAATTGTACCGGCCACACTGCACATGGAGCACTCTGGGCACCAGGCCCCCTCCAGAACCAGTGGAGAGATACATCCCCCTCCAGAACCAGTGGAGAGATACATCCACTACCTCAGTCCTTGGCAGGATGAAGCACTCTGGGCACCAGGCCCCCTTCAGAACCAGTGGAGAGATACATCCACTACCTCAGTCCTTGGCAGGATGAAGCACTCTGGGCACCAGGCTTTCTCCAGAACCAGTGGAGAGATACATCCACTACCTCAGTCCTTGGCAAGATGAAGCACTCTGGGCACAATACCCCCTCCAGAACCAGTGGAGAGATACATCCACTACCTCAGTCCTTAGCAGGATGAAGCACCCTGGGCACAATGCCCCCTCCAGAACCAGTGGAGAGATACATCCACTACCTCAGTCCTTGGCAGGATGAAGCACTCTGGGCACAATGCCCCCTTCAGAACCAGTGGAGAGATACATCCACTACCTCAGTCCTTTGCAGAATGAAGCACTCTGGGCACCAGCCTTTCTCCAGAACCATTGGAGGGATACATCCACTACCTCAGTCCTTGGCAGGATGAAGCACTCTGGGCACAATGCCCCCTCCAGAACCAGTGGAGAGATACATCCACTACCTCAGTCCTTAGCAGGATGAAGCACTCTGGGCACAATGCCCCCTCCAGAACCAGTGGAGAGATACATCCACTACCTCAGTCCTTGGCAGGATGAAGCACTCTCGGCACAATGCCCCTTCAGAACCAGTGGAGAGATACATCCACTACCTCAGTCCTTGGCAGGATGAAGCACTCTGGGCACCAGGCCCCCTCCAGAACCAGTGGAGACTGTTATCCACTTGAAAGACTGTGGCTTTGCACTCCCCAGGATAAATCAGTAGGCAAACCATCCACTGGAAAGACTTGAGAGACTGTGGCTTTGCACTCCCCAAGATAAAGCAGTGGGCAAACCACCAACTTGAGAGACTTGAGAGACTGCGGCTTTGCACTTCCCAGGATACAGAAGTGGGCAAACCACCTACTGGAGAGACTTGTGAGACTGTGGCTTTGCACTCCCTAGGTTACAGCAATGGGCACGGAGCCCCCTCGTGTAGCAGTGGCGTTGTGATTTCATCTGGCTGAGGTGCCCCCCTCCCTCTGCCCCTGAGGTGACTGTATAATTTTGGTCTGATGCCCCAGCAGTGTTCTCTCCGTTTCCAGTCAGGTATCTAGTGTGGGCTTCGCCCATGCATTTTGGGCCCAGTGGTCCACGGACAATGATTGGTACACTATCCGGACTTGTGTAGTTGGTGTACATATTTGTATATACAGAATTTAGAATTTTGATTATCTGATTTTTCATGATTACACTGGTTACAATAATTTCCTTTTGTCCTTGCGTTCTTCCAGGGGGTCGGGGGGTGTATGTAATTTTGCTGCATGTATTTGTGTGTATGTTGTTGTTGGTGTGGGTGGGGGTGGGGGTATTGCGTGTTGGATGTGTGTGTGTCACTCTCTTTTCTCCCCCTCCCCTGTGTTATAGGTGCAGTACTCACTGTGGCTGTCGCCACCGCCGTTCGTACTCCTGGTAGATGAGAAGATACACCAACATAGGTAACACCTGTAGTTCGGGCTCCATGGCGTCCTGGTTCCTCGTTGGGTGTCGAGAGGTGAGTGTTTTCCCTTCTGTGTACTGTTTCCGCCGTGCTTTTGATCGCATTGATTCCGCCCCGGAAAAGATGGCGGATAGGCTTCTTGAAATACAATGGGCGGTACTTTGTCTTCCGTCTGTCTGTTGGCGGTGACCGCCGCAGTGTTTATTTCTACCGCCGTGGCAGTCGGAGTGTTAAAGTGGCTGTCTATGTTGGCGGTTTCTGCCATGGTCGTGATTCCATTTTTTTTTCTGCCGGCCTGTTGGCCGTATTACCGCCGCTTTAACACTGACCACCTGGGTTGTAATGAGGGCCATAGTCTGAATTTATCTCTTAATACAGGACAAGTAGTCTTATAATTTAGAATTAATTGTGGCTAGATGGACAGTAAAACTTTTGGAGCCAATACTTATCTCTGACACAGAACAAAGTATATTTAGGTGTCACAAAATCTTGAATGTATCCTGTCTCAAAATCCATCATTATAAACCTATACAGAATACATATCTTGCCCCCACAATACTATATTATTGAGGATGTACTGTAGAACAGACTCCAACTGTTTTCACTTCCATAACTGAAGTGAATACTGTACACATTTTTGTGCAGTATTTAAAATGTGTCTTTGAAGAACTAAGTACTCTTTTTTACTTACCATTCTTCCTTCTTGGAAGCTGCTAGTGATATGCTCCTCTCCAGATGTCTCACATAACTAAATGGTAATAATACAGCAATTATTTTAGCTGAATTATAGATTTCTACGTTATGGCTTAAAAGGTATCAAGCAACAATGATGAAATGAGGGAATGGTGGTATATATCTAAAGATGTTCGTGGACTAGAGGTGTCTTTTATAAAAAAGCTCAATAATTGTTACCACTTAGTAACAAATTACCAATTTGGAGTCCAAGAATTTTCATATCTACAAACACTTTGAATATGTAAATTACTTTCTTTATGATGCTGTATTTTTTCACTAGGTCAGATCAGGTCAAGGAAATGTTTATTTCGACTTTTGTCCTTAAACATATGACATACATTAACATATAAAACAAAACACATTCATTACAAATTCTATAATCAAAGACCTAAAAAATACATTTTATAAATACATCATAAAACCTACTGTCCTATATACACATGAAAACATTTTTTACTGCAATCATAAACCTTCCGATAGCACAAGCAATGTCCATGGAATGCATTTCAGTTAATTGTTCAACTGCTTGCACACATACAAAGTTTAATATCATACTGTGAAAAAATTGGACGTAAAATAATTTTGCATTGAGTTAAAACCTTTAAGCAATCCAATAAAAACGTACAAAATATCTTATTTAGTATTTAAACCACATATACAGTTTCCCCCTGTATATTTTGTCATCATTTGCATCGTCTCATTAAGATAGAAAGGGTTAACTCTGACTCCATAACAGTTCAGTTCTAAGCTGGCGATTCAGTGGCATATCTACATACGGAAACTGAGCTCCATTCTGCCATGTGGTGTACATAAAATTAACAAACTTTTTCCCTCAAACTACTGTTGATCATAATTTAAGGACAATTCCTTGCTCATAATCATAAGCTCACTTTTTAGCACCTTCTGCATGTAAATTCTATGGATCCCACTTAACTCCCAAATCCTGAAGAAGACTGGCAGTGGACCCCCACCTCCTCCCCTTGTGTTGACATCCTGGGAGAAGGTCTTGGACATCATGCATCCGGAGAGGCTGACTGGCATCATTGGAGGTCATGACTCTGGTAAGTCATTCAATTCATCCCCAAGGCCCCAAACAATCCGGTCCAGCATGCCTCCCCATCACTCCCCTATCCACCCCATCACACACTACTGCACCCCTCCCAATCACCCCATGCCTCTCACATTCATGCCAAACCACCCCTCTCCCACCATCCCCACACACTACACCTCCATGCATGGATGACAATCACAAAGTGTAGCATCACAACTCCCACAATGCATCAATCCTCACACAATCAAAAAATCACAGTCCTACATCAAAGTGGAATAGCTGCATAGGCAACCATACCACAGACCAATCTTACTGGTTGCCATGACAGCGTCCCAACATATGGCAATGAAAGCAGTGCCAACCACCATCCACAACCCACCATGGGACAATCCCCATACCCAAATCAATGTCTGCAATACTGCTGCTGTCAATGCCATCACTGGGAAGCAAGTCGGGCCACTGCATACACCACACCATTGAAATGACCACTACACATCCACATACAAACTCTCCACCTTTCCATCCACTGGTGATCCTGTCACTGCCACCCTCCAGAGAAGGCTAGGTTCAGACAGCCCTAACCAGGATGAAGGCCCAAGCGGATGTCTGGATGGGGTTGACTTGCCTGGGCCATCTGAGGAGACTGGTCAGTCCACTCCCAACAACCCAACCATGGACATACCAGACAGCCCCCCCCATGTGCCTACAACACCTCAGTCATCTCCTTCTCCACAAACCTGTGCCCCAGGGACCTTTCAATCAGAAGTGTGGATGACAATAGAGGGGCCAGTGTCCAGGGCATACACCCCAGACAATGAAGGGCCTGGGACCACTGGGAGTGGGCACACTGTGCCAGGTGCACAGGGGGCTAGAGGTAGTGGGAGGGATACAGTGGTCCAAAGGATGGGCCAGCCACAACACCAGACTGACCAGGACGCCCTCACCCAAGTCCTTGGTGCAAACCATGAAACCCAGGACACCATGGCTCAGATCTTCGCCACAGTGCAGGAGACCCAGAGGCTGCAGACTGCACACCATCAGGAGGCCATGCAGCAGTGACAGACCCACAATGCCACTATGGCCTCCATAGCAGGGGTGCTGAAGAAACTCACCACCATCCAGCGTCAGTCTACCTCCCACCAGCTTGCCCCTTCCAATAGCCACAACCCACCAGAGCCCTCAATTCAGTGGGAGATAGTGGCATGGAGGGCCTGCCCCAGGACCTGCAGGACACCAGCACCCCTCCACCTGTAGCTAAGGAGCCCCCTACACAAGGAAGGACGTCTAACCAAACATTCAGCCAGAACTGTAGGCAAGACCAAGACCACCGCCAGAAAGTGACCCTCTCCTAAACATTCTCCCCTGTGTGTCACTGAGACACCCTGTTGACTGTCCACTGTCATAACTCTGTTCTCCCAAGGGCACCATAGTAGACTGAGACTACCACTGCGGGCCTATATCCTCTGATGAGCCCATCCACCATGGCCCCACTCTTCACCCATTGCACTTGTACCTCCCAAATAAACTCCATTGAGCACAGTTACTGTCTACATTTGTATTTTTCATGAGTATGAAATATACTGCCATTACATGTGCAACAGGCAACCCATTGTGATGCCAACATGTGTGAGAGTGACAAAACAAATACAGGGGAACGGCCAGTGGCTGGAGACATATGTCAAGGGAGGCAACAGATGAGGCAGGGACCAGAGTGCACCATAACAATGCCCTGTAAATGAATGAGGACAGGGACACCAATCACTAAAGGAGTGACATATGCCTAGTCAGCACACATGCACTATAGGTACAGGAATCCAAGGCTGAGATGTCAATAAACGTCCCCAAACACATGCTCATCACAAATCCACGTACCCAAAACATACCTCCCCAATGGTCCCTCCCCCACACGAAACAGATCCAGACGTGAGGCAGTTCTCACTGGCATGCACAGTGATGTTGCACTGCCCTCCAATGCCAATTCCCAGGAGAGGATGTCATACAGAGGAATCCACCTAGTGCAGCACACATGGAGAACTTGATCTGCAAGTCCAGGCAATAATGGTCATGCACATAGATGGCACTGGTGCAGCAACACAACAGCAGGTACAGAATGGCACTGACTTGTGCACAGTAAGGAACCAACTCATGGGCACATGTAACCCACCCCCAAGCCACCCAGAGTCAGAGCTGTACCCAATCAATACAGTGATTACAGAGACGAGGCAGCTACATGGCACATCCAAGACAGTTGACACATACCTGTATATCAGTGGAAGTATTGTCGTATCAGCTCTGCTCTGGAGTCAGCTGCAACCTCATCATCTTCCTTCTTATCACTTACCATGTCCCCTTCATCAGCCACTGGTACAGGTGCCACATTCTCTGCATCCAGAAATGGGATGTGATGTCTGAGGACCAGATTGTGTAGCATGCAGCAGGCAACAATAATCTGGCACACCTTCTGTGCTCTGTAGAGTAGGGTACCTCTGGAGATGTCCGGAATCTGGACATTAGCAGGCCGAAGGTCCTCTCAATGACCCATCTTGTCCTATTGTGGGCCTCATTGAAATTGTTTTCAGCAACTGTAGTTGGATACTTCACCGGTGTCAGTAGCCCGGGAAGGTTGGGATAACCAGAGTCACCTGTGTGCAAAGAGGTAAGAGCCATGTCAATTCCAGGAGGGTGATAGAGCAGGACGTGAAGGGTGTTGAGAGCAGAGGGGCACACATTTGAAAGGATACATACCGATGAGGCAGGCCCACTTCCTCTGATATGGTGCCATCATGTGTGGGACTGTGCTGTTCCACAAAATGTATGAGTCATGCACAGAACTAGGGAACTTTGTGGTCACTTGTGTGATATGTTGGTCAGTGAGACACACCACCTGTACATTGGTGAAATGGAAGTTTTTACGGTACCTATACACTTGTTAACTCCTCCTCGGTGGTACTAGTGTAATGTGGGTGCCATCAATGACCCTATCACATGAGGTACATGTGCCAATTCATAAAATACAGCTTTGACGGTGGCCAAATCAGCACTTTGGGGGAACCTGATGTAGCTGGGCAGATATTTTAGCAGGCCACATAGTACGTCCTTCTAGGGCGATGCTGAGCATGGGCTGTGACATCCCTGCTGCCAAGGCCACTGTAATCTGGAACTACCCTGAGGCAAGGAAGCTGAGGACTGACAACACCTGTACTGGTGAGGGATGACAAATGGAATGACAGTTGGCAGCCAACAGATCTGGCTCCAAATGGATCACCAGCTCCATCATGGTGTGACAGTTCAGATGATAGGTCTGAATGATCTGTAGCTCTTCTAGGGTGGCAAGGTCGAGTAGGGGCCTGTACACTGGAGCATTACACATCCTCACCCTTCCAGTGTACCTGGAATTAGGAGAGAGTAAGAATCATGATGTGCACCATTAACTGTGTGGATGTAGCACAGCTTACAAAATTAAACCAATAACACACCTATGATGTACTTTCAATTCACGTTGCACATGTAAAATGGTAGGCAGTCGCAACCGCTGTGCAACTCCTCGTTAGTTAACAGTGTTGCCTATGGGAGGCAGGAGCCAATGCTGATCTCCACTGGCGGTGACAGTGATGTCCGCTGCGACATGACCGCCATTTTATGTGCTCAGGCTCACCTGACTCCTGACATTCATGCACAGAAGGCCTCCACTGCATATGCAGCTGTGTTCTGACTCTGGTTGCCAAGATGCCATGTCCTGCAGGTGATAGGGCACCAGCCTTCACCCTGGAGGAATTGGAGAAGCTCATGGACAGGGTCCTACCCCCTGTATGGACAGTTGTGTGGGGCACCAGAGCAACAGGTGAGTGCAATGTCACTGTACTGTCTGTGAGTGGTGCGCATAGGGACAGGGCCTTGGACAAGGCAGTGTCACTGGAGAATGGACAAGGGTGAGGAGTCAGAGGATACGAGATTGATGTACTTTGCATGTGGAAGTGAGATGTGTGCTGTCCACTGCTGCCCCTGTGTTGCCATGCTACATGATTTTGTCCTTCTGTCTGTGTCACCCCTGCAGGTCAGCGCCCATCAGAAGAAGGGGAGATGGCGTGACATCGCCAAGCAAGTGCGGACCCAGGTGGTCCATGCCTGGCGGAGCACCCACTGAAGAAAGTGGTGGGAGGACCTCATACACTGGCCTGGAAGACTGTGGAGGCCCATCTGGGGCCATCTTCCCAATGAGGGAGGGGTGTCGGTCGGACCCTGACCCCCACTTATGTCCTGAATTTTGGCAGTGGCATACCCTGAGGTGGATGGGTGCTTAAGGGCAGCACAGCAGCCACAAGGGGGTGAGTACACACTCTCCCTTGCATTATGTATTGCCTTAGTGACTCAGGATGTGCACTATTGGAAGGCTGTAGCGTGGGTACTAGGTAGATATATGTCCACTATGGGTATTAGACAACCGGGAATGATATTTATCATAGATGTGTAACCATGCCATGCAGTCAGTGAGTTGAGGGTCACTTATCCCCAATGTAGTATCTGTATTGTCACCCATTACCAAGATGAGTTTGGCAGCTCATGGAAACAGGGTCATTGCATCTGTGGTGTCAGGCCATTGTAATATGTTCTTGCCAACCCCTGTGCCAGGGGTGAATGCAGAGTCCTCAATGTGCAGGCAGGTAGTGTATGTGTAGTGAGATAAAGTTGGCCAAGATGTTACAGTGCAATTTGTGTATGGCCTAGTTGGCATGCCAACTACCCATGAAGGATTCAGTTGGTTCGGTATTTGAGGAATTGTGTTTCTCAGAGGGTATGGGAAGTGGCCAGGTATTGTGCAGCTGTGGCAGGTCTGCCTCCCACCATGTACACAATTGCATATGTGTCACCATCAGCGGTACACATGTGCATTGCTGTGGTTGCCCCCATGGTGTTAAATTGTTGTAGCATGTGTAAGTGAGGGCATGGCGTGTCATGGCATGGCATTGGAGGATGTTGGAGTTACAGTTTGTGACTGTAGTGCTGGCATTGACCGATTGCACCCTTTCTCTCTCTCGCTCCCAACCACCTTCCCTCCCTCCCCTCCTCTGTCTTCGTATGC
This sequence comes from Pleurodeles waltl, assembly GCF_031143425.1. NCBI lineage: Eukaryota > Metazoa > Chordata > Amphibia > Caudata > Salamandridae > Pleurodeles > Pleurodeles waltl. Next base: position 1,221,974,463 of record NC_090444.1, read on the forward strand.
ATCAGCATCATCTGGTGAAGGAGAAGGGACACCGGTGAATGGGGAAGCTGCAGCCCATTGGACCCAGGTGGCTAAATCCAGCGGAGCTGAGGTGACCAGTGGGACGGACGGCGAGGGAAGTGCCTTGGGGGAGACGGGATCAAGCACAACATCTTCGGATTCCTCCTCCGATGGCAGCTCCCTGGCAGACCCATCAGGGCCCATACTTGCATCATTCTTGTCCACCACCCCACTTACCAGCACTGCCCTCTCTGTAGCTCTCCACCCAATTTCTTGTGCCCACTTACCCAGAAGGGTGGGCGTCTCCTTTGCCCCAGGCACCTCATCCCCTGCCCCAGTCAGCCCTGCTGCCCTCACTGAGGAGGCTATTGACCTCCTAATGACCATCTCTGTAGGGCAGACAACCATTGTGAATGCTATCCAGGGGCTAGCATCCCAGATGCAGCAGTGCAATGCATACCTGGAAGGTGTTCATGGTGCCATGTCTGCCCTACAGAGATCTTTTCAGCTCTGGCCTCCTCTTTGATGGCAGCCAGTGTCCCTGGTCTTTCTGTTCCCCCCTCCAACCACCTCTACCCCTCCAGCACCCCACTCCCTTCACCCATCCCAAGCACATGTTCAGACAGCCATACACACACTTCAACACACAAAAAGCACACAGAGAAACACAAACACCACACTTCCCACCACAGGCATACACAGCCAACATACAAAGGCACACACAACAATATCCACTTCCCCCACTGTGTCCACCGCTTCCACCTCCCTGTCTGTCACCTCTGCGTGCACACTCACAAGCACTGCACCCTCATTCACTGTTGCTGACCCCATTCTTGCAGTCACCACATCAGACATCCAGTTATACACCCCAGAAACCACACCTGCACTCACCACAACAACTTTGAGTAACACTTGCAGCACACTCACCAAATTGCAGACACCCAGAAAACTTCCATTTACACTTGCAGCGTGTCTCGTCCCACTGTGTCCACCCCTCCTCCTCCCATTACACTCAGACGTTCACAGACACCCACCCAACACACATCTACCACACCTTCCTATTTGTCAATACTCCCCAAGTGGGACACATACAAGCCAATAAGTACAGGGACATGACTACAGACATATAGGGGGTTATTCTAACTTTGGAGGTGTGTTAATCCGTCCCAAAAGTGACGGTAAAGTGACGGATATACCACCAGCCGTCTTACGAGTTCCATAGGATATAATGGACTCGTAATACGGCTGGTGGTAAATCCGTCACTTTTCCGTCACTTTTGGGACGGATTAACACCTCCTCCAAAGTTAGAATAACCCCCATAGTTCTTCATTTGCAAATGAACACACTACCTTACTCAAGTCCTACAGTGACTAAGCAAGCTTACTGATATCATGTAGCCCATGCTCTAGCAACCTGATTGTGATATGAGCCACTATGAAACACATCACACTTTTGTGGCTTCCAAGGGTAAAGTCCTTAGGCATGAATGGATCAACACATTCACACTCTGTGAGAATGACTTTCTGCAAACAGTCCCTACAGGCCACTGATAGAGTACAAACTCAAACATTCCACAAGGGTCATAATGAAGGGACTGGCGTGGTAGGCACAGAAAGTGCCTTCCCTGTCCATGTGTGGGCATGTCCCATAACAAATGCAGACTCATTGCACTTCGGGGGGAGGGGTCTGTTGTATGTACCTGTAAGACAGAACACTCCTTTGGACATATGTGTCCATCCTACAGAGATGGCATCCAACAAACAAAGGCATGAGTTCTACAGATTCTGCTATGTGACCAAGCTACTGAGTCACATTTCATGGCCTCCCTGGAATAAATACACTGTCTGCACTGTGGGACTGTCAGTTATGCAGTAAGCCTGTGCAGGACAAAAATGACCTGTATGAAGGTGACAACAGTGATGTGGGAGTAAGCGATCTGTCACAAGTCAAAGATATACATTGACAATGATCCTAAGTGCACATATGGCTTAGATTAATAACCCATTTCTGATCTAATCAAAGGAATAAGGCATTCTGGGCAGGATTTGACAACAGCGCATCATATTGGCCACGTGATAGGATCTTCTGGGGTACAGGGACGGGGCGCAGTGCCACAGTTGCATATTCTCAGTTGTTGCGTAGGCTCTCATTATTCTAATGAGACTACTGGATTTTGAGGGGCAGAATCGCCCGTGGTGTCGGAGACTAAGGCCCTCATTATGAACACGGTGGTTCACACTGTCGTGTTCATGCTGGCGGTCTTTCTATTGACCGCCAGCTCCCCTGGGACCCTGCCAGCCGTATTATAAACATTCTGAATATTCTTACGGACCTACAACCTGATGCCCTCTTTTTAACTGAAACCTGGCTCAATGAGAGTTCCGGACCTGATATGGCGTATGCGCTTCCCCCCAACTATACCTATCAGGGAAGAAATCGCACCGATCGAACTGGTGGGGGCATAGCTTTAATTTTTAAGACAGACTACACATGTAAATGGGTAGACCTGGATTTTAACAACTGTGAAGCCGGGTTTTTCAAACTCCTGCTATCACCTAATTTTACTCTTTCCGGGGCCCTTATTTACCGCCCTCCTGGCCCCGCGGGTCTTTGGGCATCGACCCTCCCTGACCTTATTGCTCCCCTTCTATTAGAAACCACTAATGTTTTTCTTAGGTGACCTGAACTTACATTTCAATGATGCATCTTGCACTACGAGTGATACTCTTCTAGCTAATTTAGCGGCATTAAATGTTCTTCTACATAACTCAGGCCCCACGCATAAGGCAGGATATTTATTAGACCCTATTTTTTCCAACCTTGCTACCATTTCATGTAAACAAGCCACTCCCATCCCATGGTCTGATCATTTTTTGGTGGAATTTATGATTACACAAAAACAGGGTCTCACTCCCTCCGCATCCCTCGCCAAATCCAGTACTTATAGAAACTGGAAAAATGTAGATATTAATACTCTGAACTCAACGTTGAAAAAAACCTTACCATCGATCACGAGTATAAGAGATGACGGGGTTATCCATGATTGGCTTACCTCTGCCATTGATGAATGTCTTCCTCTATCAAATAAAAAGAATAAACAGGGCTACCAGCATCCCCCTGCCCTCTGGTTTTCAGAAATACTTAAAACAGAAAAAACTAAATGCAAGAACTTGGAAAGGAAATGGCGAAAAAATTATGATCCAGATAGGAAATCTACTTACAAACTAGCCCTTCTTAACTATCACCGATTGTGTAACACCACGCGCGCCGAATATGCCACCGAGATTATTTTGCAATCTCAGAACTGCCCCAAAGTGCTGTTTGAAGTAGTAAAGGAACTCTCTGGTGACTCCCGCTTATCCAAGCCCCCTGACCTTGATTCCAAAAAATGCAACGATCTGGCAATTTTCTTTGTGGATAAAATTGACAAAATTTATTCTGAATTTCACAATTACTCTAATCATCCCAGGACCAGTATTAAATCCCAATCCATCCACTTTTTACCTCCTCTTATCACTCAAGAAACGACCCAAGCTAATAACACTAACCTACTTAATGAATGGCTCCCCATGGATACTGCCTCTTTTCTTAATATCCTCACAAGCATTAAGTCTGGTTCTCCGCAAGATCCTATCCCCACTATGGTACTCTAAAAGCTAGACCCTCCCATACTTCTCTCCATCATGCAGTTCCTTAACATGTCACTTACGGAAGCTTATGTTCCTGCATCGTGGAAGCACGCAATGGTCCTTACTTTACTAAAGAAAATTAACTCTGATCCTGAAATTTTCTCTAACTTCCGCCCAATTTCTCTCCTTCCCTTTTTCTCCAAAATTTTGGAAAAACACGTTAATCTTCAATTGACCCAGTTTGTGGAAACCAGTAACATCCTCCACCCTTCTCAATCTGGCTTTCGTGCCGGCTACTCAACTGAGGCGACTTTACTGGGTGTGACCGAAAATATCCGCCAACAAATTGACAAAGGAGAGACAGTAGCTCTTATCCTATTGGACTTAAGCGCAGCTTTTGATACTGTATCTCACTCCTCTCTCCTAAAAATTCTTAACATCAAGGGTATTGGCAGCAAAGCCCTCTCGTGGTTGTCCAGCTTTTTATCCAATAGGACTTTTCAGGTTTTCTCCCACACAGCTTCCTCCCTGACTCACGCATCCCCTTATGGAGTTCCCCAGGGCTCCATTCTCAGTCCACTACATTTCAATATATATGTCAGTCCTTTGGCGAGCATAGCAGAACAAGCTGGTCTAACTATCTATTCCTACGCTGATGACACTCAACTTATTTTTTCACTCTCTCCCAAAGAAACCTCCAACCCACCCTCTTTGCAAACAGGATTATCTAAGATAGCAAACTGGATGCATTTTAATAAACTCAAATTTAATGGAGGAAAGACAGAACTCCTCATATTTGGAAACAAAAAATCACTCTGAGGCCCCCAACATTGGCCCTCTGAGATGGGTATCCCCCCAATTCCTTCTCTCTCTGCACGTAACCTGGGCATCATCATCGATGACCAGTTAACTATGAAATAACAGGTGACCAAAGTAGCTTCTACCTGCTTTGCTATCCTGAAGTGGCTTCGTAAAATTCTCTGGATGCTTCCTGCGGCTACCCAAAGAACAGTGGTCCAAGCGCTGGTTATTTCTAACCTGGACTACGGAAACGTGCTCTATCTGGGTGCGAAAAAAGAAGTACTACACAAACTTCAAGTTGTTCAGAACTCTGCGGCCAGGCTTCTTTGCCAACTTCCCAGAAGTGCTCCTACCTCTGGTGCACTTCGTGAACTACATTGGCTGAGAATTGAGAACCTCACCAAATTCAAAGCCCTATGCTACGTGCATAGAATTAATACGGGCCTAGCTCCCAACTACCTTAGAATCTTGGTCCAACACTACCAGCCCTCTCGTTTGCTTCGATCCTCCAATCAACTAAAATTCCAGGTGCCCAGAATCAGACGTGCCAAAATGGGGGGACGTTCTTTTGCCTTCCTAGCTCCCTCTCTCTGGAATTCTCTTCCTTTCTACTTACGTCATGAAAGGGTGTTCATTAGATTTCGTAAGGAGCTTAAGACATGGCTCTTTAACCAGTAACCGTCCAAGTTGATCTCCTAATCCTGCCTTTGCCTTGCATTGTCCTAGGCGCCGGGAAACCTCAGGGTAGCTGTGCGCTATATAAATCCAATAAATAAATAAATAAATTCTTCTGGGCTGGCAGGCGGAAACATTGTTTCCGTCTGCCAGCCCAGCAGAGTGCCTGGCCAGGACATTGCCAATGCCTCTGTGTGGCGGGTGCAGCTGCACCCGTCGCGCAGTCCACTTCCCGTAAATCGGGCAGTGACCTGCACGATGGGACACTGCACAGGGGCCCCTGCACTGCCCATGCCAAGTGCATGGGCAGTGCAGGGGCCCCCAGGGGGTCCCTGGAGCACCCCTTCTGCCATCTTTTCCCTGGCAGGGAACTCTGCCAGGGAAAGGCTGGAGGAAATGGGATCATTATCCGATGGGCAGCAGTGCTGCACTGTCGGATAATGATGCCATCTACCGTCAGGCTGCCTGTCGGAGGTAGCCTGGTGGTGGAGGAGGGCCGCCTATGCTGCCTTCCCTGGCTTCATTATGTGGCGGTCTGGGCCGCCATGCCGGATGGCGGGATTTCCCGCCACCGCCGGCATGGCGGCCCACACCGCCAAGATCATAATGAGGGCCCAAATCTAACCCACTGCAGGTGACACCTGTCGCTCCAATCCGGGTTTTGTTCCGGCTAACTAGCAGTGCCTCACCTCTACTCAAGGGCAGGGATGACTGGGCAGCCGAGCACATGACATAATTGGTTTCTCAGGAAAGCCGTGGTCACTGAGGTCTCGTCCGTTTCTCTCAATTACATTAGTCTCAAACGGAGGCAGTATATGTTTCAATATTGATTTTAATGAAGCAACTGCATCTTCAATAGCAAAGTGTGGGCTGCAATAACCAGGACGACACAGCAAGACAGTATTAAAATCGTGACAAGGAGAGTGAAGCATAAGAATGACACTACCATATTGTCTCTACAGTCAATAGACTAATTCCTGCCTAGGCTATGATAGAGAAGAGGGTGTTATGCTCTAATTCTGCCCTTCAGGTTCCCCTGGGAAGATATCATCCCCCATACCTGAGCAAACACCTGAAGTCTGCAAAACAGCTGTAGCGAAGCATTCGGCAATCAGCATACAGTCGTGGTTCTCTGGCTGGAATATCCCTCTAAAGTGTAAGGGACAGGGAAGTGTTTTTATAATAAAAGAGCTGATGTTCTGAGAAAATGTCCCTACGTAAGGATGTGTGTTTTCTCCGAATTTCGGAGACTAAACTTATACCATATTCACAGGCAAAGTACCTTGCTGTAGCCTTGGAAGAAGCAAAGAGTGAGCAAGAATGTCTTGTTTGAGAACAGAGTGCTGGCCTAGGCAAAACAGTTAGATGAATAGAAAATAAACCAATACCATAAAAGTGGCTATTGCAACAATAATAAAATAAAGCCAAATAAAATATATCTAGGTTAGAATGCACAGCGACTTGGCCTAGTGTGTTAAAATAACATGCATTGAGCTATAACTAAAATGGCTACACACACACTGACTCTTCCCCAGCCCAGAATAGGACTCATACTGGGAGATACATTTGACAGGCCCTGGTCTCTGCAGGGTGAGCATACAGAACATACGTAACACTGCATTCCCACCACTTCCATCAATGACAGTACATCTAAAGCCAGTCAACACAGAAAAGTATGGGGTTCACCAATGATATGAAGCTAAAGTTACGAGAAATTATCCGTGAGCTCCTAGACCTCGCTGGGTGTCAAAAAATAGGAGTGTGGTTGCTGTGGGGGGTGAGTAAGGGGACGGGGTATTTCCTTTATGGAGCAGGTGGTCTCACACACTATATAGTGTCATGCTTCATCATTTGACCACCTAGCCCCACCCAGGTAGGACAGTGCCACCTGGGCGGACTCAACCTCACCGTTAAAGGAACGGGAGGGAGTGCATAAATATATTTTTATCTGGAGTTAGTGGGATCCAGCTAAGCTAAGGGAAAATAAAAACACCTAGGCAGTTACCAGTGTGTGAGCTACACTTTTAATAGTGGTGTCTGCTGGTGTATTAAAAACAAGGATGGGACACCTCAGTGAGAGTAAGGACTCACTGGGTCGCCTATCTAAAAATTGGCCGACATGTTTCTGCCCTCTACTATGAGCCAAGGAAGGTCTGGGGGCATTCTTCAGGGCCTATGATCCCTAAACATTATGCAAAGTGCAGATAGACAATCCACCCGTAATAAGGGGGGGAAAGATGATTTGAACAAATGAAAGGGCCTACCTGTGGCAAGGAACTAGCTTGCGGTGGCCTGAAGGAGTAAAAAACGTGGGTATCGTTATATCAACAGCTCAACACAGCAAAACACACAATTAGGGGTGCCACAGCAAGCCAAAGTCATGCAGTAAATGCAGTGAAAACATATATCTACCGATAAATTAAAACCTTACCCCAACATCTAAGGCTACTGGTCTCAGATTCCAGGAGGGGGAGTGTCCCCTTATAGTCACACTCTGGGGAGGGAGGGAAATGAAGACATAGACAGGGATGGGGGTTACTATCAGAAAATAAAACCTTTAGACCGAGGGGAAAACCCCTAGGGCAGAGATTAATACAGTCCAAAATGCCAGGGGGAAACAATTGGTACCCTCATAGGTAAAGAGGTACTGTAGAGAGGGAAATCCTAACCCGGAGTAAAGCTGGGGTCAGGGTATGGTGTTTAACGTAAAGTACACAGAGTGAATGTGCTGCAATGAGGCAGAATAAATATAACCTGGTTGCAGAAAAAGTCAACAAAAGCCAAAAAATAAAAAAATGCACGCACTACTGATAACAACACACACACTCAGTTCCAGTCAACCAAATAGTCTTATCTGTGATGTGGCAGGAGGTCTAGTGGAAGTCCACATGAACGACTGAAGAGTGGTCGGAGAGTAAGTGCTCCTGCACTTACTACGTCAAAGGAGGCGCTCGCTGTGCGCCTAAACCAACCCCTCGCTGGACCACTTGAGGTATGTGGTCCAGCGCGGGGGCGGCATAAATAGTATGGTGCTGATTGAACACCCCTGTGTGTCCTGGGCCGGACCGGCTGCAGCCGGTTAGCCAGAACCGGCAGGAAGGGCGTGTGTCGGGGTGACGCGGCTGCGCGCTAAGGACGCTGGGAAATATAGTTCCCAGCCTCCGTGTAGCTGGCGCGAGCAACGCGGTGCTGAATGAGCGCTAGGGAGGCTGGGGAATGTAGTCCCCGGTCTCCACCCAGCTTCCTGACGCTGTTCGCGTCGAAGCTAAATAAACTCTGTGGCCCCGGTGGAGGGTAGAGGTGAAGAGCAAGGGGGGAGGGAGGTGGAGAAACGGAAGAAGGGGGGAAGAGGAAAAAAGAAAAAGAGGGGGGGAAGGAAAGCTGCAAGGGGTGGAAATATGCAAGCCAATGGACAAAACCAAAAACCCCAAAAAGGAAGGAGATAGAACGAGATTTAAAGCAATAAAAGAAAAGCATGATAGAATAACAGGATAGATGAAAGATTGAAAATGAAGACATAGGAAGAGAATGAAATAAATGAAACGAAGGGGAAATGAACCAAAAGAGAAAGGGGCAAGAACAGGTAAAACACAGGAGAGAAGGAGAGACAAGGTAGAAGAGGAGGGGTTTAATAGGTGGGGATAGGTAGAAGGAGGGAGAGGGGAAAGGGCAAGAAGAGAAAAAGGGGGGGCCCGAGAGGGGGGATTTGGGGTGGGGGTGGGGGGAATGAGGGGGGCAGGGGGGTGGGCGGCTAGAGAAAGTATCAGCCAATATTGAGGCAGGGGAAGGGGCTCCTAGGCCCACGACTGGTTGGAGCTGACTGAGTGAAAACTAGTATGAGTAGTTAGGGTGTGGTAATTTATTGAATGAGGACCAAGGTATGTCATCATTCAAACCTCTCGTGTCTGTGTGTAGTCTCCAGACCCAGCGTTGCTCGTAGTAGAGAAACTTCTGTGGCATATTCTTGGTTGTAGGTGACAATTGTTCTAACACAGTCCATCTCATGTCGTCAGGGGAATGGTTTTGGGCAACATAGTGACTTGTATGTTTTGTGGCGTCCCGTTTACACCTTATAGTGCTCCTGTGTTCACAGATCAAGGGACCACTTTTCTGGTGATTGGAGTTACTGAAAGAGTGCTTCCTGGGTGTTGCAGTCACATCACTCTCCTTACTACACTCACTTGACAGATGGTATCCACTCAGGTGAGTGAACTTCATTTGAGATATCATAAATTGATGGAATTGGGCAAGTGAATATTGTTTTTGTGTTTGGAGTTATGGAGACAGGGCCTATTGGGTTTTGCATTCTGCCCACTCCCTCTTCTCCCCCTACTATACATATGTTATGCTCCCCAATGAGTACACTTCATTAGAACGTTAAAATACCGATAGTTTGGCATGTGAACACTGAGCTTGTATTTGGAGTGAGAGAGACAGTGCCTCCTGGCCTTAACAGTTATGCCACTCCATCTACTTCATACACATGATAACTGCCATCCCCACAGGTGAGTACACTTAATTTGTGAGTTCATAAAGAAGGGTATTTGGAGAACTGAACACTGGGCTGGTGTTTTGAGTTAGTGAAACAGTGCCTCCTGGGATTTGGAGTCAGATCACTCCCTCTACTATACACATTATACAAATGGTATCCTCCCAGAAGAGTACACTTCAATTGAGAGTTCACAAACAAGGGTATGTGGATAAGTGGACACTGGTCTGGTGGTCGGAGTTAAAGAAACAGTGCCTCATGGGCTTTGCATTAATGTCACTCTCACTACTCCTCAATACTTAACAAATGTTATACAAACAATTGTATTTGGACAAGAAAACACTGGGCTGATGGTTGGTTTTACAGACACAAGACCTTCCTGGCTATACTAGTCATGTCACGTTCTCTACTCCCCAAATTTGATAAATGGTATTCTCCCAGCAGAGTAAGCTTAAATTGTGAGTTAACAAACAGTACTCTTTGGAAAAGTGACCACTGTTCAGATGTTTAGAGTTGCTGAAACAGTGATGGGAGTAGTAGTCATGTCAGTCCCTGTACTACACACACTATGAAAATGCTATCCTCCCAGGTGAGTACACTTCAATTGGGAGTTAACAAACAAGGGCATTTGGTGAAGAAAACAATGGGCTGGTGGTTTGGGTAACAGTGCCTCCTGGGAGATGTAGTCATTGTACTCTCTGTATCACACACTACACAAATATTAACCCGCCAGATGAGTACACTTAATTTGAGAGATGTCAAACAAGGGTCTTTGGACAGGTGAACACTGTGCTGATGAGTGAAGTGACAGTAAAAGTGGCAAAAGATGAGGTATTGGCATGCATGACATTGCACTTAGGTGCCATTTTTTGTGTTGCCACTTATCAGACTCCACTCCTCCAGGTACTTCTGTCAAGCTCTCAGGTTGCAGGAAGGCCTAGACCTTCACCTTCCAGGGAAAGAGATGTATTGGGGTACTGGGAGGGCCACTGCCAGTCTTCTTGGCCTGCAGCTGGTGCCTGGAGACCAGGAAATGGACCTTGCCCCTGAGGTAATTCCACCTCTATCTGTTGTCCTCCTTCGTGCGCAGAGTGGTGCCTGCAGCATTGACTCTGTCAACTATAGTGTCCCACATTTCCATTTTCCTACTGAGAGGAGTATGTTGGACTTGTGCTCCAAACAATTGTGGCTCTACTGTTAAGATGTCATCCACTACTCTCAACTCATCCTCAGAGAAACGTGGAGTTTTAGAATGTGACATGGTGGAATTTGAAAAAAAAAAAAACGAAAAGTGACAGTGACATACTAAAGAGGCAAAGTGCAAAAGGGCGTGACTAGACTAAAGTGTGTGCTAAGTGTGAAAAGAGATGTGAGAAAAAGTGTTGCCTAGTATCTGTGCTGCTGTGTTGAATTATTGGCTCTGGCTTTGTTGTCTTGTAGTGTAAATGCAATGGACTGTGGTCTGTGAAGAGGTGAGTTGTATAGTGTCCTTTGGAGGTGTCTTCAGTGTGGCAATGTGTGTCAGCTGTGTATTGTTTTTAAATCCATCCAATGTGGCATTATGTATTACTCTGCTGACTGCAAACTGCTGTGGTTCAGAACGCCTTTAGATGACAGCCATGGGTGCCTGCCACTGCGACTTAGGCCTTGTAATACAGTCAGTGGTTGGTTGCTATGCTGCCGTGGCTGGAGTATGGACTGCCTGTTTCTGGGCCTCTGCAGAGCTACTTGTCTGCTTTCTTCGGTTGACGTCTGCAGTCCTGCCTGTTTGACTCATAATATGATGGTCTGCGAGACCACCTACATGGCGGTCTTTTCAGAACTGCCAACATGGCGGTCTGGTGGTCTATCCACCAAACTTGTAATGAGGACCTGTGTTACTAAACATTTCTCAAATGCTGTTTTCACAGATCTGCATTTTTACAGAATATGATTGTTCACAAAATCTTCTTCTTGTTTTTTTAGTACACAGAAGTATGTCCACTGTTCCTGGTTTAAACTGTGAGCCACTGCTGAGATTGTAAAGTTTTTAGGAAAATGTCATGTTAGTGGTTGTAAGTAAGGATGTGCAAAACTTGTGCAATTTGAGAAATTATCACAAAATATGTGAAATTACATGTAATTAAGTGAAATGCATCTCACACTCAAAAAACTCCACGGACAATCCATTTAGGTAAAAGTTCAACTTGAAAACTTCTGCTCGGGTCAAAAGTCTACCTAGAATTCTGCTCTTGAATTTAAATATTACCCAAACAGAACATCTTGCTGTAACATTTCTTCCTTAAAAAATATGATTAGAATAACAATGTAATCTTTGTATTTTCACGTAAATTTTTGTTATGCAAAACTATAAAAAATATGTTAATCATGCTGTTGTAATTAAAATTTCACCCACGCCTAATGATAAATACATAAGTTTGAAGCACCCCTTTCTTTATGAGTGCTATCTCCCAACTGTTGAACCTGCAGTCTAAGTCTGCGAGGTGTCAAGGGTGAAGTGCGCAATCACACAGTCTGCTGTCAACTTTAAGGTGAGAAACCTGACCATAAGCTGGACCTGCATGTGTGTTCCAGCATTCAGTGCTTTTATAGTCTCTCTGGGATGGGAGAGATTAAAGCCAACATGTACTTTAAGTAACATTGTAATTTCTAGATTGTAACAATAGTGAAAATTAAACCTTAAACTTGGCTATCACCATTGGTGGCTCTTGGATTCTCAGTGACCTTTCAAAATCAAAATAATTACACCTTCAGATATTTACAAACAAGGTTTTATCTCTACAAACAAAGTCTCCCATTCATTGTAATGTGTGAGAAACTGTCCCTTTTTGGGTGATCCTGACTATGTTTTTTTGCTTAATTGTTTTGCTGTTTTTTTCTTTACTCAACACATTGCTCTCCAGCTCCCAGCATAAGTGCTCTGATTCCTATAACATGCTGAAATTTGCATATGCCTAATTAGCTTATCCAGCTTTTATGTAAGGCTACAATGTATGGTGTGGAAGTACACCCATAGAGTGAAACGTTATATATCATCTGTGGATTGCAGCACTTATTGTTCCATCCACTAATGTGACAAAGGAAAACATACCTTCAGGCCTACCACAGTAGCCTTACTACTGCAGTATAAAACCTGTTGAATGATTTGTTCAAATAACCCCTTTTGGTGAGAAGGAACCTCCCTTTTAACTCTCTGTAAGACACCCTTTTGTAGGCCTTGTAACCCACAAGATAGGGTGCATGGTACTTAAAAGTGGGACACGCAGAAAATAAATTAATGTTGCCATGTTCCTACAGTGAAAATGCCCTGTGGTTGGTTTAACTGTCCTATGAAAAAAGTAGAGTACAGATTAAAATATGAATACTGTGCCGGAATGGGACCACCTAGAAAAATATTTAAACCACCTTTTGAATAGTTCCTAATAATCAAATTCAATTGTGAAGTTTGATCTTAAATGCACATTAAGGAAAAGTAACTTCAAGAAAGTTTAACCTATCTGAACTGTCAGAAGTCTAATTAGCATAAACCTTGACAGCTCCCTGACTGTTCTTAAACCAGGAATAGGTGTAAATGTGCTGTGAATACCATCCAGGAAGCCAACAATAGGTTGATCTGAACTCCATCAAATATTCAAAGTGGAGGCTGTGGACTTCCTACAATACCACACTCTCATATCCTGCTTGTAGATCTGTTGTGCTGCACGTAACATTTGGGGTGTACTTGTAAGGGAGAGAACAGGATGCCAAGACAATTATTGTGCATTCTCTGTGTGGTTGCTGAAATACCCAGCTTTGTCCTCACTTCTGACTCTGCATTTGTTGTGGATACAGTGCCTGCTTCAAAACGGCTTTTAGTGTAAGATGTCAGAGAACACAGGTCCCCAGCCCTCAACAGTTTAAATGTCCCAGCACATAATATTTGTAACCTATTTTCAGTGTGGCAAACAGGAACTATTTAAAAAGTGGGTAGGGCTTGCCCGTGGTAACTTTCACCCCATTGCTTAGAGAATGGTCAGCGGTCAATCATCCAATAACTAGTGTAAAACATAAAAATACCCTCCAAGACACCTTCAGAAGTACAGTGCTGGACCTCCAAACAGATATCAGGTGACTGAACCTGCTGCACTTGGCATATGTGACCTGTGTGAGGGACCTGAGTCAGTCAGATCCCTTTCCAATTGAAATCCAATGATAGAAAGTACTCCATGGATCATAAGGTTGATCTTCTGGATGATACCAGAAACATACAAAAGATAAAGAGGACATTCCTTTAAAGGGTCCCAGTAGTAACTGAACTTGGACTGTCCCTTGCTGTTGCCCTCTGCCTGGCACCATGAGAGTCTCTGGATGCTACCCTGGGGTGTTGGGGCCTTGGAAGTGTGCTCTGTTGGTTGTTTGGGTACCAAAGGAAGTTTGGGAACTGTTAGACCTGACATCCTTGGTGTGGTTTACCCTAACTTTTTGTCTCTACTTCCCAGGTTGTTGCTGTGTGCTGGACTCTGTTTTTGCTATTTTTATTACTTTGGACACTTTACCACTGCTGACCAGTGCTAGAGTGCAAGCGCTCCCTATATGAAATTGTATGTGAAATTGGCTTTTTCATAACTGGCATATTTGATTTATTAGTAAGTCCCTAGTAAAGTACACTAGAAGTGCCTAGGACCTGTATATCAGATGCTACTAGTGGGCCTGCAGCACTGATTGTGCCACCCACATGAGTAGCCCTGTAAACGTGCCTCAGACCTGCCACTGCAGTGTCTGTGTGTGCAGTTTTAAACTGCCAAATAAACTTTGCAAGTGTCCCCACTTGCCAAGTCTAAACCTTCCCTTTTTTTACATGTAAGGCACCCCTAAGGTAGGCCCTAGGTAGCCCCATGGGCAGGGAGCAGTGTATGTTAAAGGTAGGACATGTACTGGTGTGTTTTTTCATGTCCTAACAGTGAAATACTGGCAAATTTGTTTTTCACTGTTGCAAGGCCTGTCTCTCTCATAGGTTAACATTGGGGCTGCCTTTAAATATCCTTAAAGTGCAGTTTCCCTTTGAGAGCAAAAAGAAATATGCAGTTTGTGGTCTCTGAACTCACAATTTAAAAATACATCTTTAAGTGAAGTTGTTTTTTAGATTGTTAGTTTAAAAATGCCACTTTTAGAAAATAGGTATTTTCTTGCTTAAACCATTCTGTGACTCTGCCTGTCTGTGAATTCCTTGTCTGGATCAGACTGACAGTTGGGCTGTTTGTGCATCAGTACTAGACAATGACACAAAGGGTGCTGGAGTGTAACCTGCATATCCTGATGGGCTATTTGGGCTAGGCTGGAGGGAGGACTAGTCACTGAGAAAGGGCTGTGCCTTACCTCACGCAAAGAAGTCTCCAACCCCCTGGTGTGCCTCTGGAGCTAGGCCTGGGCAAGGAAGGATCCTGTAAACAACATAGACTTTTCTTTTAATTTGGGCAACTTCAAAAGCAGAAAGGGGTATAAGTAGTGGACCCAAAACCCCAGAATTCAGATTACTTCAAGGATTCAAGAGGAACCTCTACCAAGAGAAGAGCTAAAGAGCTGGGAAGTGCTGCCTCTGCCTGTGCCTGTGCTTTTTTGGGCTAGCCTGAGGATGCTGCTACTGCCTTTGAAAGGGGCACTTTGTTGGGCATTCCTGCTTGAGAGGTATCTCCAAGGGCTTGGACTGAGCTTGCCTCCTTTTTAGAAGCCTCAGGGATAGCAAACGCTTCACCAACCAGTTCTGAGTCTGCATGCTATGAACTGTAGCTTGCCAAAGGGTGCCTTTCCAGTTCCTGGGCCCCTGGAAGTGAATTTCTGGTAAAAACCGTGTAACAATGACAGATGACTCTGAGAGACTTTGCAAAGGATGCTGCTGCATGAAACCCAGGACGCTGCCTACACCTGAAGCCGTGGACCTCACAGAAGCATGACAACCCCACCGACATCACAGGCCCAACGTTGCTGCAGCCGCTGACATCTGCACAAACTTGTGAGTTGGAGTATCATACACCTGACGTTCGTGACACCCGACTCCATCACAGTGCCTGTGAACCCTGTGACATGATCACAACCCCATGAAGTCCCCCTGCAGCCTCGAGACTTTGCCAGAGTTCGACTTTGCCAGAGGTGCCAAGGGACTGACTCCTTGCAACCGACATGGCCTCACCTATACTGCTCCGCAGCAAGGACCCAACACCTCTTTGTGACGTCTCCGCTCCTTCGCCCCACAGCACCGGAACAGATGCCGCATCAGATCCAGAAATGCCTAGCTCTCCAACTCTGTGCACAGGCCTGTTCTTCCACATTTTTGCTAAAGGTACTGTACCTGGAGGTCCGGAAACGGTACCAGAGGCATCACATTGTTGGAAACGACTCCGTCATGATGCCTCTTAGCATCAGATTGCAGCATTTGTGCCTCTAGGCACCCTTTTTGTGTTTTTAATTGCTAAAGTCATATTTTCACTTGTGTATAGTGGATTTTTATTGTATTTGGCCTTGTTTTATTTAGATAAATATTTACTATTTTTCTAAACCTGTGTGGTGTCATTTTGTAGTGTTTTCACTGTATTACTGTGTGTGTTGGTACAAATACTTTACATATTGGGGGTTATTCTAACTTTGGAGGAGTGTTAATCCGTCCCAAAAGTGACGGTAAAGTGACGGATATACCACCAGCCGTATTACGAGTTCCATAGGATATAATGGACTCGTAATACGGCTGGTGGTAAATCCGTCACTTTTCCGTCACTTTTGGGACGGATTAACACCTCCTCCAAAGTTAGAATAACCCCCATTGACTCTTGGTTAAGTCTGTCTGCTCGTGCCGAACTACCAAGGGACGGAGCGGGGTTAATCTGGTGTGTTTCTCCTTTACCCTGACTAGAGTGAGGGTCCTTGATTGGACAGGGGGCAACCTGACTACCTACCAAAGACCCCATTTCTTACAGGAACTTTTTCCAAACTTTTGCTCTCGAGCAACATAGCATTGGAGGGGACTGACTGTGAAAATTATCTGACCAGTAGTTCCTCAGTGTTGACTTGAGTTTGCCCTTCGCAAGGAAGAGATTTCCTCAGAAAAATAGCAAGGTCCCTTTTCAGATGGGAACATAGAACCTTTTTTGAATTTCTCTACTTTCAGGCCCTAACAGGATCAATCTACTATCAGATTGTGCTTATGTCCCAGTCTACCACGATCAGTGAACACAGATGGTACTTCATATCCACAATAGTCCTTATTGGATGTTTGTCATTTTTATGTCATTATGCTTTGTAAGCTTTTTTCTATTTTCATAAACTGCTGTTAGGATTTATTTTGAGTTGTGATTTTAATTGTTTAACTGTTCTGGTACTTCTCAATGCTTTGCACATGTTCCTTACATTAAGTCTATCTGTGCTGTGCCATGGCTACCAGGTTTGAGCTGAGGTCTAAATTACTGAAACATTTGATTGGGCCTATTAGAATTATGGGGGTCATTACGACCTTGGCGGGCGGCTACTGCCGCCCGCCAGGCGGTAACCGTTGTGCGGCCGCCAATGCGGCCGCACTCACGTGGCCCCCATTATGACATTCCCAATGGGCCGGCGGGAATGAGGCCGCAACATAGGAGCCGGCTCCTAATGGAGCCGGCGGTGTTGCGGCCGTGCGACGGGTGCAGACAGTGAAAAGCTGTCCGGGGCCTGTTAGGGGGCCCCCGCACTGCCCATGCCAGTGGCATGGGCAGTGCAGGGGCCCCCAGGAGCCCCAGGACACCCCTTACCGCCAGCCTCTTCCTGGCGGTGTAAACCGCCAGAAACAGGCTGGCGGTAGGGGGGTCGTAATCGCCAGGGCAGCGCTGCAAGCAGCGCTGCCCTGGCGGATTACATCCGCCGGGGTCATTGTGGCGGTAAACCGCCAGCCCTGGCGGTGCGACCGCGGCGCTACCGCCGCAGTCAAAATACTCCGAGAGGCACCGCCAGCCTGTTGGCGGTGCTCCCGTCGTTTTGGCCCTGCGGTTATAATACTGCCAGGGTCATAATGACCACCTGTGTCTTTATAACATGTGGTGGACAGCAATCAACCCCAACATATCAGGTACTTTCTCATATAAGGCAATTGCAACAAGGAAAATGTGCACTAGAGTTGTTAATGTTCATCACTGGATTCATGGTGAATTAATCGTCAATTCTACATGATTTGTTGTAGACCTCACTATTATGTCTTCAAAGTATTTATAAATAAAAGTGGTCAGCCACTGATGGCTGTCTGACATTCTGCCAGTGCCAGACAATTAACAAGAGATTGGCCTCACCTCATCAGCGTTTACTTATAACACATTTTATTAGTTATAACACAGACATTGACATACACTGTGTAGTATGTCACTGTATAAACAGTTCTGCCTTTGAAAGCACCCATTCTTCCCATCTCGCGTATGAGTCTCTGATATGCATAGACAGTCTAGGGATAGCAATTCAGTTCCCTCCTTTACCCCCTCCTCCAGCTCATGGAATCTATTTTTCCCCAAATGTCCTATTTTAATCATCAAAGGAGAGGGATCTAGCATCTTCTCATGCCAGGGGAATCCCTCAACATCAGGCCCACATTGCCCACATTTATGATATTTCTGTGGGCAGTCGTACACAGCATAAATTGCATTTTCCAGGCTCATCCATCTGTCTAGGCTCACCTTCTAGTTCTCTAAGCTTGGGGGGGTTTATGTCCTTCCACATTTTGGCAATGTCTTGTTTGACCACAGCTTGGCCCATCCGCAGGAGGGCTGCCACATATCTATTGCGGTCAACATCAAAAGTGAAATGCAATAGGATAAACTTGTGGTCCCCAGGCAGGCCCCAACCTATTATTTGACCCAGACAGGCCAGCACCCCTTCCCAGGAAGGCCTCAGAGATCCATATTCCCACCTAGAATGAAGAAAAGTTCCAGTATGTACCCCATTATGTAGGTATGTCGGAGAAGCTATCACTTCTATTTTGTGAAATATACCTGATGTAAGTATTTGAGTTGAATCAACTGATATTGTGAGACCATTGCTGCCTCTAAGGAGGATGTGAGCACCTCCCTCCAGTCGTCGTCCATTAGTGGACCCAAGTCTTCAACCCATGCTGTTTTCAGAGTATGGAAAGTGCATTTGGAGTTTGATCAAGACACTGCAGTAAACCTTTGAAATGTTATGGGTGGCCAGAAAGTCCAGTAAGGTTTTAGCATCAATGGGGCTTCAGTCCGGGATCTCAGTGAATGGAGCTATGTATGGGCGCAGTGCATGCCATATTTGTAAATATTGAAAGAACTGACTCGTGCATGTCATCTTGAAGATCTGTGAATGACATAAGCCCATTGTTAGAAAAGGGGTCTTGGTTGGCAGTCAGGTTACCCGCTGTCCAAGCAAGGACCCTCACTCTAGTGAGGATAAGTCACACACTATCCAAATTATCCTGTGCCCACCCCCTGGTAGCTTGGAACTAAGCAGTGAGGTTTAATTTAGAAGGCAATGTGTAAAGTATGTGTGCAATAAATCATACAATAACATCATATAGCACCACAAAAATAAACCACACAGTGTTTAGAAAAATATCTAATATTTATCTGGGTAAATGCAGGTCAAACCTATTAAAATGCAATCAGTATATGTTTAGATATCACTGTCAAAGTGATATAAAGTGTCTAAAGTATTTTAAAAGCAACAGCGTCTCTTTCAAGCACAAAGTACCTGGTTTGCGTCCAAAATCTCCGCAATGAAGCGCAGAGGAGGAGATGCGTGGAACAAAGGGGTGTGTGTTGATTTCTCAGGCCTCACACAGCGATGTTTTGTTTCGTTTTCATGCAGAAGATCGTCAATCTTCTCAATGCAAAGTCGTTCTGGTTTGGTGTGCAGTGAAATTTTCACAGCGGGGCAGGCTGTTCGTCGTTTCTGGCAGGCTGGGAGTTGAATTTCACCGCACAAGGAGTCCTTCTTGTAGAGATGAAGTCTTTTTGGTCCTGAGACTTCAGGGAACAGGAGGCAAGCTCTATCCAAGCCCTTGGAGAGCACTTCTTCACCACAGCCAGAGAGCAGCAAGGCAGCAGGGCAACAGCAAGGCAGCAGTCCTTCACAGAAAGCAGACAGGTGAGTCCTTTGGGCAGCCAGGCAGTTCATCTTGGCAGGATGCAGATTCTGGTTCAAGTTTCGTCTACAGGAAGTGTCTCTGTTGGTAGGGGCAGAGGCCCTGTTTATATACTCAAATGTGCCTTTGAAGTGGGGGAGACTTCAAAGAGTGGCTTAAAAGTGCACAAGGTCCCCTTTCAGTTCAATCCTCTCTGCCAGGGTCCCAGTAGGGGGTGTGGCAGTCCTTTGTGTGAGAGCAGGCTACTGTCATTTGACATGCAAGTGTCAGGCACTCCACCCTCCCAGCCCAGGAATACCCATTCAAAATGCAGATATATGCAAGTGAGGCTGGGTATCCTGTGTTTGGGGTTTGTCTGAGTGAATGCACAAGGAACTGTCAACTAAACCCAGCCAGACGTGGATTGTAAGGCACAGAAAGATTTAAGTGCAGGGAAATGCTCACCTTCTACAAGTGTAATATTAAATCCAACTTCACCAGTCAGCAGGATTTTGCATTACCATTCTGGCCATACTAAATATGATCTTCCTACTCCTTTCAGGTCAGCAGCTACCACTCAAACAATGTATGAGGGCAGCCCGATGTTAGCCTTTGAAGGGAGCAAGCCTCACAGCAGTGTAAAAACAAATTTAGGAGTTTTACACTACCAGGACATGTAAACTGCACAGGTACATGTCCTGCTTTTTGCCTACACAGCACCCTGCCCTATGGGTTACCTAGGGCATACCTTAGGGGTGTCTTATATGTAGAAAAAGGGGAGTTTAAGGCTTGGCAAGTACTTTTAAATGGCAAGTCAAATTGGCAGTGAAACTGCACACACAGGCCTTGCAATGGCAGGCCTGGGACAAGGTTAAGGGGCTACTTAAGTGGGTTGCCATATCAGTGCTGCAGGCCCACTGGTAGCATTTGATCTACAGGCCCTGGGCACATATAGTGCACTCTACTAGGGACTTATAAGTAACCTAAATAGTCCAATTGGGTATGATCCAATGTTACCATGTTTAAAGGGAGAGAGCATATGCACTTTAGCAGTGGTTAGTAGTGGTAAAGTGTGCAGAGTCTTAAAACCATCAAAAACAGTATCTAAAAAGTAGATGGAGGCAGGCAAAAAGTTAGGGGTGACCACCCTAAGGCTGTCAGGTCTAACACCCATAACATCCCAGAACTTAGAAATGCCAATAGTGTCCCAGCCTGGAGACCCTTCAGGGCTGCTATCTGTCTCATCAAAGTTGTGTATCAAAGGAATGTTTTCCTGGTCAAGCTTTCAGCAAACCCAGGGCTCCAAAAGTATCACATGGAATTGAAGCATCACCTTGGTGGCTGGTGGAAGCGGGTTCATCTCAGGGTGCCATATGATAGTCTCAGAAGAGGAATATTTCTATTACCCAACACTCAGAGGCAAAGGCTGGATCACCCGAACCTCCAAACCACCTTTCATTTATCATGATCAGGTATGATGCTCAATAATAGGAGGTTATGTCTGATGGAGCTATGTCACCATCATAGGTCAACTTTAAACATTTAGGGGTATATTTAAGAAAAGTGGCGCTGCACACAGTGCAGCGCCACTTTTCTTGTGCCCCTTAGCACCCCCCTGACGCCACCATATGTGCACTGTATTTAAAATATGGTGCAACCTGACGGTAGTTAGGGGACTAGCGTCATAATTTTTGACGCTGATCTGGAGCTTCGCCGGATTAGTGTAAAAAATAGTGACGCTAATCCTGCAAAGCCCATTGAGGCCCATTGTAATCAGTGATATGCCTCCTTTTAACGCTTGCTCTGAGCAGGCATTAAAAGTATAGAAAAAAATGACACAAAGAAATCTCTTAGATTTATTTGTGAAATGTTTTCAGCCCGCTAACAGGGTAACACCCCCTTTGCATTCATTGTGACTGGTGCAGGTATAATGTAGTGCAAAGGGTTACAAATTGGTGTTTTTTATGCATTGCGCCACTTTGTAAATACGGCTGGGGATTTTGGCTACGTTGGGCCACATTAATGTAAAGTAAATGATGCTAATGTGGTGCAAGGAGGCGCTAGGTACTCTAAAATATGTTCCTTGGAGAGAGAAATGTGTGTGGAATGATGTTTCCAAAAGAAGCTTTGTAGTGCTGCCTCCAGTGTTTTAAAGAAGGTTTGTGGGAGGGGGAAAGGGTAGTTCTGTAGCTGGTAGAGTAGACCCGGTAAGGCTAACCCATTAAACATGGAAAAGTGGTCCATATTGGATAGTGGAAACCTGGACCACAACTTAGCATCATATTAACCGCATTGTTTTGACGTTAATGTGGCCCAACGAGGCCAAAATCCCCATGCCTTATTAACAGGGTGGCGCAATGCATGCATTGATGCAGCGCCACTCGGTGCAGCACCACTTTCGATAAATCTGCCCCTTAGTGTTTTGAGACAACTGTGTTATTGGGTGCTGGATGTTCTTTTCCCATGCCCTTCGTGTATAGGTCGTCATGTAAACCCTAAGATATTTGAAGCCCTCTGACTGAATTTGTATGTCTCCGACCCACTACAGCTCTGAGGCTGGGCAATTAATCGGATATATTATGGAGTTGTTCAAAGGGAGCCCTGCAAACATTCCAAACATTTGCTGTAGCTGAAAGACTCGGGGTCCCAAGTCTTGAGGCTCTGTCATAAACCTGAGAACGCCATACATGTATAATGCTATTCAATAAGAAATGGCTGGTGTCCAGTCTAGGCCTCGGACCAGAGCATCCACCCTCACCCACCAGGACAAAAGCTCACCTGTGAGAGGAAAGAGTAGTGCTGATAAAGGGCATCCCTGGTGACTACCCCTGTTTATCCAGAACATGTCAGAGGTGGTGCTACCCACCCGTTCACAAGCCCAACAAGTATGTATACAACAGTGTTACTTTGCTAATAAACAAGAATTCGAAGTTTCATCTAGTGAAAAGATAGAGCAGATAGTACCACTGTGCCACTGTGCAGAGTCAAAAGCTTTATGAAAGTCAGCTAGAAAAATTGCATGTGTTTCTGGCTGATTTTCAGCTTGGACAATGGATTTTAGACAAGGCGGATGTTGAGACGCTTGGCTTGATATAGCAAGAAGTTGGATTGATTGAGATGGACAAGCAAGCGGATTACTCAGAGCAGGTAGTTAGCCGACACTTACGCCATACCTTCACTTCTATATT
Organism: Pleurodeles waltl; assembly: GCF_031143425.1. Classification (NCBI taxonomy): domain Eukaryota; kingdom Metazoa; phylum Chordata; class Amphibia; order Caudata; family Salamandridae; genus Pleurodeles; species Pleurodeles waltl. Next base: position 1,221,997,324 of record NC_090444.1, read on the forward strand.
CAGGAGTGAAACGAGTGGATATGACTTACAGTGCTCCAGTAGGTGCCCTTGTTTCAGAAGAACCATTATCTCTGCCCGGTAGAGTTCCAGGACTCTAGAGACGCAAGTAAAGTCATCGTTAATGGGTTGAGGAGCTGAGCACTATCTGTTTTGAGGAATTCCACCAGAAACCAATTGGGGCCCAGCCTTTTCCACAACTGGAGCTGGGTGAGGGCATCTGCCATCTCCTCTAACATGATATCCTCCTCCAGCACCACCACATCCTCTCTCTGAAGTAGAGTCACAGGAAGATCCCTTACAAACTCCCACAGGGCTGTCTGACCCCTGTCCTAATATTTTGTTGCACAATAGGAATTGAAACACTGGGCAATGTTCTAATTTCCCATCACCTTCACTCCCCTCTCATCCAGTGTGTATGCAATTGGCTAGGGGAGGGTGGCCTTGGCACACAGCCAGTGAAGCATCTTGCTGGTCTTGTTCCCTCATTGGTAGATACGGCTCTCTGTGGTGAGCCAATCAGTCTATGCCTCCTGTAACAACTTCTTTTCAAGTATGCATTGTGTGAGAAGGGGATCCCTCAGGAGGGCTGGTTTGCAGGAGGTCAAGGACTTCCTTTCCAACTGTAGGATGTGATTCTCAAGGTCAGTGATCTCTTGTTGTCACTTATGCTTCCTGCCCAAGATGTGACTTATAGTGCACTCCTTGGGGTGACTTTCACTGCCTCCAATAGGGTCACTGAGAAGTCTTCAGACCCAGTGTTTATCTTCAGGGATTGATCAATGGCCAAGTGAAAGTGTGCCCTCGCCTCACCACTGCGTAATCACCAGGTGTTGAGACCCAGCTCACCTTCTTCCCCCACCTGCCTCTGGTGTAACCACAGCTCACCGAGGAGTAATCAAACAATCCACTACTGAAAATGTATGCATCTATTACCTTGTGTGTTTCAGAGATTGGCATGAGGAAATAATCTAGGCATGAGACGACTTTATTGAATAAAATGTGTAGCACCTCTCCCAGGGGTGAAGAGCCTACCATATAATGAGGGCCCCCAGGAACTGTGCAAGTCAAGGCCCCTGGATGTGTGTGTGACCTCCCCTAGAGGTTCTATCAAGGGTAGTGTTTGCCCCCCTATTCATACTTCCCATAAGGATCCAGGGTTCAGCTGGAAATTTCATTGTATGTAAGAAATTGTCAGTGAGGGGTGGGGTCATATGCACAAGATGGGAAAGGGGTCTCCCATCAAGCAGGCCAGCAACTGCTACATATTAGCTCCCTCTGCCTTGCATATTTTGGTCACCTTAAATGGCAATCAGTGATGGATCAACACTTCCACCCCTACAGCCTCCTCGCGAAGCCTACATGAAATACCTGGGAGCTACTCATCCTAGCTAGCAAGGAACACCTGTTGCCCATCAGATGCATTTCCTGCAAGAGGAGAACCTCTGCCTTGTATCATTTAGCTGCTCACAGGATTGGACCTTATTTCACCAGGTATAAGAGACTGTTGACGTTCCATGTGAGAAGTAGGTGCCTGTAAGCGCCCTGGCCTAATGTCACCCACAACCCTCCTCCCCCACCCAGACGCCTCCACTGCGCAGAAAGATAGCAGAATGTGCTGATACTCACCCCCTTGTGTCTGCTGTGATGCTCTCAAGCGCCCATCCAAATCAGGGTAGCCACCGCCAGGATCCGGGACATCAGGGGGGTCAGGGTACGACTGGCACCCCTCCTAGGTTGGGAGGCCATCCCCAGCAGTGACTCGGCGGTCTTCCTGGTCACGCGGCGGATATCCTCCCACCTCTTGCGGCAGTGGGTGCCCCGTCTGACGTGGACCCCCAGGGCCCGGACTTCCTTGGCAATGGCACGCCAAATCTCGACTTTCTGATGGGCGCTGACCTATGTGACATGTACAGGGTGGGAAGGAAACATTCGTCAACTTACTGCATGTTAGATGTGATTGGCCCCCCCTCCCCAACCTTGCCATATGGCACATGCTCTCATCTGTCGTGCGTTGCACTCCTCATTCGCCCCCCACCCCACCAACTTACATCCACCCCACTCCACACAGGCATCGCCCATTCCATGTGCACCCGGTGTACTTACCTGTTGGTCAGGAGGACCGTAGAGTAAAGCATACTGGGGGAGGACCCCATCCACGAGCTTCTCCAACTCTTCAGACGTGAAGGCAGGGGCCCTTTCCCCAGTCGCAGCAGCCATTGTCACTTCCAGACCGAGGTCACAGCAGCACTTGCAGTATAGGTCCTCTCCTGTGGATGATCAGGTCTCGAGTGATTAAGCAGATAGAAAATGGCGGTCACGCCCGCGGCGGTGCGTACCGCGGCAGTGCGTACCGCGGCGGTGCGTACCGCGACCGCCGCCGCACATCGTCATTGGCTCCTGAAACCCATAGGCTTCAATGTTAACCAATGCGGCTTCGTATAGCGGTCTTCGACCGCCTACCGCCACGGTGTGCTCCGCCAGCACATTGACCTCACATTCCATTGTCCCACTTCACAGGTCAGGCAGCCGCCATTTCAAGGGCCCACATGGCATAATTTCTACTGCGACACACAGGCCTAGGCCTTGCATTGCCACACATACACGCCTTTCAATACATAGATAACCGTGTGCTATGCAAACTGTGGTGAACGTACCAGTGATTAGCTTGACTCTGTGCTCCATGTTGTCATTCCTAGGCACCGTCCGCTGGGACTTGCGAGGAGAAGGATGAATCCTCGCGTGTACCGACCGCTGGTGGACCTGTCGACAATGGAAGAACGCCACATCATACTACGATACCGACTTGACCGAGCCACTATCCATGAACTGTGTGCCCAGCTGGAGCCAGCCCTGATGTCCCCCCGTCCGCCAACCCACAGGAATTCCCCCTTTGGTGCAGGTGCTGTCAGTCCTCCATTTTCTTGCAAGTGGCTCATTCCAGACAACACCCCTCCGCATCTTTCGCTGTCACCTCTGGTTGGTGCACCTGCTGTTTGAGGTCTGATACTGTGGCTTGTAGGGTCCTCAAGGTGTCTTCCAACTCTGATATCTTATTCTCTGCCTATTTGAACCTTGCTGCAATGTTGCACAGATCTTGTCGCAACTTGGAAACATCTGTTTGAAGTTCTACAATTTTCCACTTCAATGAGGATCAAGAGTCTAGATGGCTTGCAAGAAGGTGGCTGACTGGTCATTATGTGGCAGGGATGGACCCCCTCTTCCTGTGGCAAACTGGGTTTTGTGAATTTGTAAATGTCTACCTGTGCTACTGGAGTTCTAGACATTCTATCTTTCCCCATGGTGGGATGTCTAGGTTCTACTTTCAGGATCAGTGTTCCTCTTTATTACCTCTTCATTTTTCAACTCTCAACTATTTTTCCCTATAGCTCTATTATTGGATCTTAGCTGGACCTACAATTCATATACTGACGCATGAAGTCTAAAGATCATGATTATATTTTTCACTGCAGGAAAATTACAGGACAAGTTCTAGTAACTGGCTTATGTACGTTAGTTAAAAAGTCTGTTGAGAGTGTGCATGAGAGGTTTGATGTTTCCCTTCATGTGTCCTCATATCCAATCATGTCCTGTTCATGTGGTAAGTCTGGCAAAGGTCAGACACCTCATTACATGTGTTAGTGGAAAAAAGGGTTTTCAGTCAACTGCATCATTAATTCTAACAAAGGGGGTCATTCTGACCTCGGCGGTAAAAGGCCTATACCGCCGGTCAGAACTCCGCCATACTACCGCCGCGGCCGCGGTAAACCGCCACGGTCATTCTGACCACCAACTGTGAAACCGCCAAAAACCCGACATCCAAGGAAGGCCGCCTCATCAGCGGGCCGCGGAAAACTGGAGATGACCAAACCTCCACCGCCACGCCAACACAAACACGCCCATGCCATTCTGACCCACGAATCCACGCAGCGGTCTTTCAACCGCGGTATTCCATTGGCGGTACACACCGCCGCGGTCAAAATACACACACACATACAAAACACAGCCACATTGGACAATTTGAAATACACACACCTGACACACATACAAACAACACTCCCACACATCCAAGCAACTATAAAACACACACCCACATCACCCACAAACCCCTACGACCAAAGATCAGAGACGAAGGAGAGAGAGACACATCACAGAATAGAGAGCTACATCACACAGAGGCACACTACACCATCACACACACCACATAGAAGCACAAAGCACCACACACCAACACACTCATCACCATATACACCACCCCACACCTCATCCACACCACCCCATGGCACCCCAAAGGCACCCACGGTTTTCGGACCAAGAACTCCGGGTCATGGTGGAGGAAATAATAAGAGTTGAACCCCAGCTCTTCGGCTCACAGGTGCAGCACACCACTATAGCCAGGAAGGCGGAGCTATGGCAGCGGATCGTGGACAGGGTCAACTCGGTGGGACAGCATCCCAGAAATCGAGACGACATCTGCAAACGCTGGAACGACTTACGGGGAAAGGTGCGCTCGATGGTCTCGCGACACAACATCGCAGTGCAGAAGACTGGCGGGGGACCCCCACCCACTCCACCCGAATTCACAGCATGGGAGCAAGAGGTACTAAACATCCTGCATCCTGATGGCCTCGCTGGAGTACACGGAGGAATGGACTCTGGTAAGTACAATCTCAACTACTTCACCCCCCCCAGCATGCTAACCCCCACCACCACCCTCACCCCCAACCCCCCATCACACATCCTCCCTGAGAATGTCTCTCCAGCACAACCCACCCAACACAACCCCTGCATGCCACCACAAACTATGGACACCCATCACCTAAGCATGACCACTGCACATACCCCCCCCCCCCAAACACCCCCACAACACCTCCCCCAAGGGAATGACAGCACTGGGGGACAAGGGCACCCATAAATCGCACGCAATAGCACACACAGAAACAATAACCATACTCTCTTACCCCATGCAGGACCCGAACGCCAACACACCGGCCAGGAGGGTCCAGAAATGTCCATCCCCCCCCGGAAGAGGCCCCCAGTGATGACAGCAGCTCTGTCGACCTGGAACCTGATGACCAGCCCGGACCATCGGGGACCTCTGGACAGTCGGTTCCCCACACACAGGCCACAGCAGACCCAACCCCCTCTGGGAACAACAGCACAGCTCCCACCCAGCGGACCCATGCCTCTGTCTCTAGGACAGGTCAATCAGCTGTGTGTCTGCCACTACAGGGCACCCAGGCTAACCCACCACCCCAACAACAACAGGGACCTGGGGGCAGTGGTAGTGGGCACACCGTCCAGGGGACAGAGGCCGGGGGAAACAGGGCAACTCGGAGGGCTGCTGTGCGACAGGGGGGGAGGAGAGGCCCAGGGAACCCACTCTCCAAGAGGCCCTCACCACCATCATGGCAGCCTACCACCACTCCCAAGAGACGATGGCGACGGTACTGGCCAGGTTCCAGGAGATCCAGGCACAGCAGGAGGAACGCTACATGGGGTTCACCAATCAACTCACCAACATCTCTACCGCTATGGGAGCATAGTCCAGGCCCTCATCCGGATAGAAGACACGTTGCGGGACCATGTGGCACCACACAGTGCCCCTGTCACTAGCCCGGACCAGGAACAGCCTACCACCTCCGCCGGCGCTAGTGGACAGGAGGCCCCACCACAACGACAGGCCACCAGAACCCCACCTCCTGCTGAAGAACAACCACCCCGCAAGAGGAGCCTGAGATCAAAAAAATAGACAGAGTAGGATGTCAAGACCCCCGCCAGCATGAGATACCCCCTGAAGTCATCCCACTGTCCCACATTGCCACCCTGTCCAACCTTGAACTGCCCCTGCTCCATCCTTCCACAGGCATATGGACAATGCACCTGTGAGACTGAGAACTGGACACTGCCATGGACATTACTCCACCCCCACCCATCACCGTGTTAATATCATGTACCATTATCTAGCACAAAAAATAAATCACTAAATGCACTGAAATCAATCAGGAGTCAGGCTGTATTATTTACAAATGTATAACACATTACAGATCAATTATGTTCTGTTAACTTTGTGCTGAACACATACCGAGATCAATAAGCATTAGTCCATGGGCTAACCAAGCAGAAGTCACGCAGTGGGTCATACAGCACTGAAAAGGGAAGGGAAAATCAAACATCAGTTTAAAAGAACTGGGGGGTCATAGACAAAGTTGAGAAGCAGGAGGCTTTCAGGAAAAGTAAAATGGCGTGGGTGATTCTTACCTGTGTGCTACTGAAAATACTGTTGGATAACTCTGTCCCTGTTGTCTGTGTCGTCCTCTGAGTCTTCCTTCTCTTCACTCTCCGAAGGCTCCACAGCTGCTTCAACACCACCATCTGGACCATCCTCCTGCAGGAAAGGCACCTGGCGTCGCAATGCCAGATTGTGAAGCATACAGCAGGCCACGATGATCTGGCACACCTTCTTTGGTGAGTACATCAGGGATCCCCCTGTCATATGCAGGCACCTAAACCTGGCCTTCAGGAGGCCAAAGGTCCTTTCTATGATCCTCCTAGTTCGCCCATGGGCCTCATTGTACCGTTCCTCTGCCCTGGTCCGGGGATTCCTCACTGGGGTCAATAGCCAAGGCAGGTTGGGGTAACCAGAGTCACCTATTAGCCACACACGTTGTCTCTGTAGCTGTTCCATCACATAAGGGATGCTGCTATTACGCATCACATACGCGTCATGCACTGAACCAGGGAACTTGGCATTCACATGGGAGATGTACTGGTCAGCCAAACAGACCACCTGGGCGTTCATAGAATGGTAATTTTTCCTGTTTCTGTACACCTGCTCATCGTCTTTTGGGGGGACTAAGGCCACATGGGTCCCATCAATGGCACCAATTATGTTGGGAATATGTCCAAGGGCATAAAAATCACCCTTCACAGTGGCCAAATCAACCTCCTCAGGGAATATAATGTAACTCCGCATGTGTTTCGTCAGGGCAGACAACACTCTAGACAAAACTTTTGAAAACATGGGCTGAGACATTCCAGATGACATGGCCACTGTTGTCTGGAATGAGCCACTTGCAAGAAAATGGAGGACTGACAGCACCTGCACCAGAGGGGGAATTCCTGTGGGTTGGCGGATGGGGGACATCAGGGCTGGCTCCAGCTGGGCACACAGTTCATGGATAGTGGCTTGGTCAAGTCGGTATCTTAGTATGATGTGGCGTTCTTCCATTGTCGACAGGTCCACCAGCGGTCGGTACACGCGAGGATTCATCCTTCTCCTCGCAAGTCCCAGCGGACGGTGCCTAGGAATGACAACATGGAGCACAGAGTCAAGCTAATCACTGGTACGTTCACCACAGCTTGCATAGCACACGGTTATCTATGTATTGAAAGGCGTGTATGTGTGGCAATGCAAGGCCTAGGCCAGTGTGTCGCAGTAGAAATTATGCCATGTGGGCCCTTGAAATGGCGGCTGCCTGACCTGTGAAGTGGGACAATGGGATGTGAGGTCAATGCGCTGGCGGAGCACACCGTGGCGGTAGGCGGTCGAAGACCGCTATACGAAGCCGCATTGGTTAACATTGAAGCCTATGGGTTTCAGGAGCCAATGACGATGTGCGCCGGCGGTCGCGGTACGCACCGCCGCGGTACGCACCGCCGCGGGCATGACCGCCATTTTCTATCTGCTTAATCACTCGAGACCTGATCATCCACAGGAGAGGACCTATACTGCAAGTGCTGCTGTGACCTTGGTCTGGAAGTGACAATGGCTGCTGCGACTGGGGAAAGGGCCCCTGCCTTCACGTCTGAAGAGTTGGAGAAGCTCGTGGATGGGGTCCTCCCCCAGTATGCGTTACTCTACGGTCCTCCAGACCAACAGGTAAGTACACCGGGTGCACATGGAATGGGCGATGCCTGTGTGGAGTAGGGTGGATGTAAGTTGGTGGGGTGGGGGGCGAATGAGGAGTGCAACGCACGACAGATGAGAGCATGTGCCATATGGCAAGGTTGGGGAGGGGGGGCCAATCACATCTAACATGCAGTAAGTTGATGAATGTTTCCTTCCCACCCTGTACATGTCACATAGGTCAGCGCCCATCAGAAAGTCGAGATTTGGCGTGCCATCGCCAAGGAAGTCCGGGCCCTGGGGGTACACGTCAGACGGGGCACCCACTGCCGCAAGAGGTGGGAGGACATCCGCCGCGTGACCAGGAAGACTGCCGAGTCACTGCTGGGGATGGCCTCCCAACCTAGGAGGGGTGCCAGTCGCACCATGACCCCCCTGATGTCCCGGATCCTGGCGGTGGCCTACCCTGAATTGGATGGGCGCTTGAGAGCATCACAGCAGACACAAGGGGGTGAGTATCAGCACATTCTGCTATCTTTCTGCGCAGTGGAGGCGTCTGGGTGGGGGAGGAGGGTTGTGGGTGACATTAGGCCAGGGCGCTTTCTGTAGTGTAGTCCTCTCCCTTAGGCATGGCCCTGTGCTCCCGGCCCCCACCTCTGTAGGGTGACAAGTACAGCCATTGATGGTCCAGCCTCACACATGTGCGCGTTTGTCGTCTCTTGACCTGTTGTCCTAGTCAGAAGTACTGAGTAGTGTACCCCGAATGCGCGGCTTAGTGCATGAGGCTCCTGTGTCTGTCCTCTCCGCCAACGGTGTTGACATTGCATGCACTCAACCTGGTCTTCTTTTTTCTCCCCCCACCCTTCTTCTTCATCTTCTTCTGCATGTGTGCATTAGCATCATCAGGCGGAGGAGATTTGGCATCGGAGCACGAGGGAGCTGCAAGTCACAAGGCCCCGGTGGGCCCAGGAACAGACACCGAGGGCACCAGTGATCCGGAGGGCGAGGGGAGCACCACAACGGGGACCGGTGGTGACACCAGCGACTCAGACACGTCCTCGGATGGGTGCTCCCTAGCGGTGGTGGCAACATCCATGCCCCCCGCCTCTACAGGTACAGCCGCCACCCAGCGCACCAGCCCCGCCCTCCCTGCAGCCCCTCAGCCTACGCTCCGTGCCCGCTCGCCCAGGAAGGAGGGCGTCTCCTTCACCCCAGGCACCTCAGCCCCTGCCCCTGTCACCCCTGCTGCCCTCAGTGCGGAGCTCATTGACCTTGTGAGGACGCTCATTGTTGGGCAGACTACCCTTTTGAATGCCATCCAGGGGGTAGAAAGGGAGGTGCATCGGAGCAATGCCTACCTGGAGGGCATTCATTCGGGTCAGGCTGCCCATCAACGATCGTTCACTGCTCTGGCCTCAGCACTGACGGCAGCCATTGTCCCTGTTTCCAGCCTCCCTCTTCTGACTGCCTCCACCCTGTCTCTGTCTCCTGTTCCTCAGCCTATCCCATCCACACCATCTGACCAGCCTGCACACACCTCAACACCCAAGGGCAGCTCATCCAGACACAAGCACCACAGATCCCACAAACACTCACCCAAGCAACACCCAGATGCAGACATTCCAACAGTCACTACCACCCCTGTGTCCCCCTCCTCCTCGTCTCCCTCCTCCCTCCCTGTGACGTCTCCACTCACACCTGCATGCACACCAACATCAGCCAGTGCTTCCATCACCACCACACCCTCCTGTACAGTCCGCACACGTGCAGTCACCACCCCCACTGCCATTTACACGTCCCCTGTGTTCTCTCCCACTGTGTCTGTCACCCCCTCTTCCAAGACACACAAACGCAGGCAGCCACCCACCCAACAGACATCCACCTCACGACAGCCTACAGCACCAGCACCTTCACCCAATGACAGCACACCTGACTCTCCTACAACCACATCCTCTTCCTCCACTCCCATCACCACTTCTCCTACCCTTTACCTTGGCCCTAAAAAACTTTTCCTAGCTAATCTTAACCTCTTTCCCTCCGATGACCTACCCCCTCCATCTGCAAAGAGTCCCAAGAGCACCTCAGCCACCACCAGCCCAGCTTCGAGTGTCACTGTTGTGCATGGGTTCTGGAGTCCACCCTTTGCCAGCAGTGACACCTCAATCAGCAGCAAGGACACATCCAGCCCCCCCCCCGGCAAGAGGACCAGGAAACAAAAGGGCCGCCGTGCGAGGACTGACACAGCTGCCCCCAAGGAGCAAAGTTCGCCAACTTCACCAGCCACAACATCTAGGGGAGGCAAGGGCCCGAGAGCCCCATCTAAGGAGCGCAAGGGCAGCAGGGCGGAGAAGTCAGCCAGCAGGAGCGCGGAGCAGGTGGGCCCCACATGCCACATCCCAGCTGTAAAGGAGGACACCAAAGGGCCCAGGACTCAGTCACCGAAGGGTCCAGAAACATCACGGTCGGAGGGCGACTGAGCAGGGAGTCCAGCCCAGGTCTGGCTCCCTTGACCTACTGGATGTGCACCGCTGAAGAGGGCCCCGCCGTGCAGAAGAGCACCGCTGAACAGGGCCCCACCGTGAAGATAGGCACCGCTGAACAGGGCCCACCGTGCAGAAGAGCACCTCTGAACAGGGCCCCACTGTGCAGAAGTGCACCGCTGAAGAGGGCCCCGCCGTGCAGAAGAGCACCGCTGAGCAGGGCCCCGCCGTGAAGATAGGCACCGCTGAAGAGGGCCCGCCGTGCAGAAGAGCACCGCTGAAGAGGGCCCGCCGTGCAGAAGAGCACCGCTGAACAGGGCCCCGCCGTGAAGATAGGCACCGCTGAACAGGGCCCGCCGTGCAGAAGAGCACCGCTGAACAGGGCCCCGCCGTGAAGATAGGCACCGCTGAAGAGGGCCCGCCGTGCAGAAGAGCACCGCTGAAGAGGGCCCGCCGTGCAGAAGAGCACCGCTGAACAGGGCCCCGCCATGAAGATAGGCACCGCTGAAGAGGGCCCGCCGTCTCAAGCACCGCTCCGCTGGGCCCTTCCTGTCACGCACCGCTCCGCTGGGCACCGCCGTCTCAAGCACCGCTCCGCTGGGCCCTTCCTGTCAAGCACCGCTCCGCTGGGCCCTTCCTGTCAAGCACCGCTCCGCTGGGCACCGCCGTCTCAAGCACCGCTCCGCTGGGCACCGCCGTCTCAAGCACCGCTCCGCTGGGCACCGCCGTCTCAAGCACCGCTCCGCTGGGCTCTTCCTGTCAAGCACCGCTCCGCTGGGCACCGCCGTCTCAAGCACCGCTCCGCTGGGCACCGCCGTCTCAAGCACCGCTCCGCTGGGCCCTTCCTGTCAAGTACCGCTCCACTGGGCCCCGCCGTCTCAAGCACCGCTCCGCTGGGCACCGCCGTCTCAAGCACCGCTCCGCAGGGCCCTTCCTGTCAAGCACCGCTCCGCTGGGCCCTTCCTGTCAAGCACCGCTCCGCTGGGCACCGCCGTCTCAAGCACCGCTCCGCTGGGCCCTTCCTGTCAAGCACCGCTCCGCTGGGCCCTTCCTGTCAAGCACCGCTCCGCTGGGCACCGCCGTCTCAAGCACCGCTCCGCTGGGCCCCGCCGTCTCAAGCACCGCTCCGCTGGGCCCTTCCTGTCAAGCACTGTTTATGGTTCACTGTGCCCACCATGCCTCCTCCTTGACCAGTGGAGACTGTCATCCACCTGATGGACTGTGGCTTTGCACTCCCCAGGATGGCACAGTGGGCAGCCCACCCACTGTAGAGACTTGAGAGACTGTGGCTTTGCACTCCCCAGGATGGCACTGTGGGCAACCCACCCACTGTAGAGACTTGAGAGACTGTGGCTTTGCACTCCCCAGGATGGCACAGTGGGCAACCCACCCACTGTAGAGACTTGAGAGACTGTGGCTTTGCACTCCCCAGGATGGCACAGTGGGCAACCCACCCACTGTAGAGACTTGAGAGACTGTGGCTTTGCACTCCCCAGGATGTAACAGTGGGCAAGCCACCCACTGTAGAGACTTGAGAGACTGTGGCTTTGCACTCCCCAGGATGGCACAGTGGGCAACCCACCCACTGTAGAGACTTGAGTGACTGTGGCTTTGCACTCCCCAGGATACATCAATGGGCATGGTGGCCCCTTCGTGGATCTGGCGTCGTGGACTCATGTGGCTGTGGTGCCCCCCCCTTCCCTTCCCCCTGAGGTGCCTGTAGTTTTTTCATCAGATGCCCCTGCAGTGTTCTCTCCAAAGGACTCAGGTCTCCTGTGTGGGCTTTGCCCTTGTGTCGCTACACTGTGGCCCACGGACTGTTCTATTTAATTTTGATGTAGAGGACTAATTGCCTCGGTTCTCCATGGCAGTGTATATAGTATTATTTTGGAATGGATATTTTGCATAGTTGACCTATATTTATCAGAGTCTATTTTTTATATACATTTTTCTTCACAATTTAATTATGTCTTTGCATTTTTCAGGGGGGTTTGGGTGGTGTCACTGTGCATTGTTGCTCTGCATTGGTGTGTACATTGTTTGGGGGGGTGGGGGTCGCATATGTGTGTGCTGTAAGCTTCCCTCCTCCCCCCTCCTGTGTGTCGTAGGTGCAGTACTCACCGTTGTCGTCTGCACCGGCGTTCGTACTCGTGGTAGATGAGCAGGTAGACGAGAGCAGGTAGGATGTTTAATTCGGGTTCCATGCTGTCCTCCGTACTCGTGGAGTGTGTTTTGGTGAGCGTTTTCCCGTTCATAGTCTGTTTCCGCCGTGTTTTTATCAGCGGGGCTCCCGCCCCGGAAAAGGTGGCGGATTGGTGAGTTATGATAGTGTGGGTGGTACATTGTGTGCCGCCTGCCTGTTGGCGGTGACCGCTGCGCTGTTTGTCTGTACCGCCATGGCGGTCGGAGTGTTAATGTGGCGGGCTGTGTTGGCGGTTCCCGCCAGGGTCAGAATTCCATTTTTTTGACCGCCGGCCTGTTGGCGGTTTGGCCGCCGCTTTATCACCGACCGCCAGGGTTAGAATCACCCCCAAAGTGTATATAGATATCATATATCCAGCACCACTCTTTTCTGTGTAGAATGTAATACATATTAGGTCACTTAGTGGTTTTGCTTTTTTCATTGGTGTGCAATGCATTAGGGGCCAGATGTAGCAAACTTTTGCGAGTCGGAAATGGCCCGAATCGCTATTTGCGACCCCGCAAAATCGGAAATGGGATGCAAAAACCCCATTTCCGAATCGCAAATAGTGACGCAAGCCATTACCGACTCGCAAAATTTGCGACCCCATAGTGCGACCCGCAAATAGGAAGTCGCAATTTGCGAGTCGAAAACCATATGAAAAAGCCACTCGCAAATTGCGACTAGTCGCAAAAAGCCCATTTTGCACACCCAATTTACCACTAACTCAGAGCAGGTGGTAACCATAACCAAAGTATAAAAGGAGACCCAGAAGGCATCTGGGTGACTCAAGATGGCGGAGATATATGTGACAGCAAGGAGGAGGAGAGTCCACACCGCACAGCAGAGGAGGAGGAGGAGCCAGAGACAGGAGACGATATACAGAACCAGGCAGACACTTTTCCAACAAACTGAGGAGGAGATTTATGATAAATACAGACTCAGCAGTGCAGCAATATTAGAATTAATAGACCTACTCAATCCGCAGCTTCAACGCCAGACTGTGCGCGGCAGCGCCATCCCCACACATGTGCAAGTGCTATGCTCACTGCACCTCTTGGCCTCGGGTATCTATCAGGGGGTCAATGCGGGGGCAGGTGGGGTATCCCAAAGTGCACTCTCACGGTTTTTCAGATGTTTCTTAGATGCCATACTCACACACATGTCCAGATACATATACCTACCCAGGAATGAGGCAGAAATCAACAGCACCAAGTTGGAATTCTACAGGATTGCCAACTTCCCTCATGTAATAGGGTGTGTGGACGGGACACCTATACAAATCTGCCCTCCTGCAAATCTGGAATATCTGTTCCGCAACCGGAAGTGTACCCACTCACTGAACATCCAGGTGGTATGTGATGTCCATTATGTTATCACTGACCTGGTAGCCAAATTTCCAGGGAGTACACACGACTCTTACATTTTCAGGCACAGTGGGATACACCAACGCCTAGAGCGTGGGTAGTTTGGAGACGGATATCTCCTAGGTATTGCAGAATACACCCTGAAGACATACACACAGGTCAATGTGGAAACCATCCATGCCCTGCTAACATTGTCAATTTTTGCCAAACAGGTGACAGTGCATATGCGCTACGACATGAGACTGAGAGACGATACAAAAGTGCACATAGGAGGACCAGAAATGTTATAGAGAGGACCTTTGGACTGTTGAAGGCAAGATTCCGATGCCTCCACAGAAGTGGAGGTGCGCTCCATTATGCCCCAATAATAGCATTCAAGATAGTTAGCGCATACGCTATACTGCACAACATTGCCACCAGATGTGGGCTACATCTCACCCCTGAAGACCCAGATTCGGAGGATGACGAGCAAGAGCTACCACATTGCCATCATGGGGATAGAAGCATTGCAAATCAAGGCAGACAGAGACGGGACCACATTGCAAACCAATACTTTGGAAGGTATATGCTGCCTGTCACCACACACACGAATGTCACACACAAAGAGCCCAGGTGTGAAGTAGAAGAAACAAGAACTTTTATTAAGTGAACCTAATAACAAAAGAACTGTACTGTTGGTCAGGGGCTTGAATGTCCACCTGCAATGAGGACACATTCACCTCATGTGCCTCAATTGTCCGCAAGTGCATAGCTCAACTCCTACGCCTGACACGCTAGCATGGCTAGTGCCTGGAGTGTCAGCAGATCCCTGACGTGCACTGCCACTCCTCAATACCCTTGTGTCAGTGACAGATGCACTACTGACGGTGGAGCCCTCCTCACTATCTTGAGGTGTGTCTGCCGTGCCCCTAGCCACCTGTCTTGCCGCCATCATGTCCACAGCGTGGCTTATCAGTCCCAGTCCACAAACCACATCCCCTGCAAAGTGGCCCAAGTCTACTTGCAAACTGACTGTCCGGCGTGACAGCCCTGTTGTATTGACAGCCAGGCGGACGATTGAGGCAGCCATTCGGTCCAAACGGTGTATGAGTTGGCGCTCAGGGCGCCTTGCACTCTCTCTCTCTGAAACAAGTTCAGTTACTAGTTGCCGGATGGAGAGTGCAAGGTCACCGACATGACTGTTCAGGCTTTGGAAGTCCTTGTGCACCTGTATCAGCCCTGTGGTGAAATTCCTCTCCATACGCTGCATGGCCCCTGATATGACTCTCATCTGCCTTGTTTGCAGGCGCTGACCTCTGATGAGAGCTGCCTCGGCGGCAGACATGGAAGAGTCCACTACATCTCCCTGGGACACTGCAGGGACATGGACACGCTGTCTGCGACGCGGTGGAGCATCAGGGTCCTGTTGGCTGGCACTGTGGCTGGGAATGGGTGCTGGGTCAATCTCCCCAATGTCCAATCCAGGAGGGGACTGTGCTCGGGTGGTGCTGGGCCCTGTGGTGGCTTCTCCTGAGTCTTGTGCTGCCTGTTGGCTGACCTCTGCACCCTGGACGGACTGGCTGGTGGGGATGTCTTGTGGGAGACTTGTAGGACATAGGGAACACACTGTCAGTATCTAACATCTGTTGTATGCTTCCTAATAAACTGTTGCCTATCAGCTGCCTACTGGACTACATTGCCCATAATGCACCATTCTGGTGGTTGCTAGTCTGAAATGGAGCTAATTTGGTTGTGCATGCTGCTGTGTACTGGGTGGGTGGGGGCATGGCAGATATGGGTGTACATGCATGTTTCATGGTACTCACTTGTTGATGTTCCTGGCGCTGACGTGTCCAGCTCTCCAATTCCAGCCACTGCCTCTGGCTCCAGGGTCTGTTCCACACGTTCCTCCATGGGTGTGGGTGGTGGGACGGTGGATGGGCCTCCTCCTGTGCCCCTCATCTCCCGGAGGTGCTCTGCCACCCTCTCCTTGGTCCTGGAGTGCAGGTCTTACCATCTCTTTTTGAGCTCTTCAATGCTCCTGTGGCTCACCCCTATTGCATTTACCTTCTCCTGGATGTCAGTCCATATCCTCCTTTTGTCAGTCTCTGGAACACTGAGGGCAGCCCTTCCAAATAGCTGATCATGGTGCTGGCAGCATTCATCTGTCAGCACCTCCAGTTCCTTCTCTGAGAACTTAAGTTTCCTCTTCCTGCCAGAGTCCTCCATTGTTGCTGCTGTTTCTCCTGGTGGTTGGTCAGCACTTGGAAATGGGTGTGGTCCTCCCTCCTCCCAGGTGTATTTGTAACTTCTTGCCTGTGATGTCATCAGCAAGAGCCAGGAAGTGTTTTCCAGACTGTTCTGCTGCACCTGCATGCAATTTGTGGCACAGTCGCAATTTGCGACACCCACTCGCAAGTTGCGTGTTCGTTTTTAGCGAGGTCGCAAAAAGCGACCTCGCAAACAGCGGACTCGCAATCTGTGGTGCGACTTCATTTGCGAGTCGCAAAATGAAGTCACTTTTTCTTGTTGGATCCCATTTTGCGAGTCGGAAATTGCGAGTCGCAACGACTCGCAATTTCTGACTCGCAAATTTTTAGCTACCTACATCTGGCCCTAGGTTCTTTGTATGAAGTTACACTTTCATTACTAATCCTGCACACCAAATACTGCTATGCTGTTATTATATGAGAATTGCTATTTTCACAATGGTATGCCAGCATTGTTTTTCTTACAGGGGTATGTGAGCATGTTAATTACTGTTTCCAAGCTTCAGTTAGTATAACTTTGTTGTAAACATGTAGAACGTGGGCCTACATAGACATTATTTGTGGATAACATGAATTTGCACACACTGCAGGACATACAGATGTTGTGTCCTTGCACTGTGGTCAGGGGTACTAATCCGGTACTGTAGTTACATTCTGTAGGTTTAGTTCTGGTACTTGTCCCTCTCTTGGTTGTTTCTGAAATAATATTTCCTTGATAGTTTTTCATCTCTTGAAGGCAAAAACATTTTATTTTATTAAATCTCCCTTTCCTTCCTTATGCGTCAATAGCTTTTCATCACCAATTGTATCTTTTACAGAGAGTGGTACAAATGTGGTTACAAGCAATACTCAATTGTTGGTAACCAACACATTAAGCCATTCTTGAATATTTAAGTAAAGATGTGACAGAGCATGGTATTTTCCAAAATGTCTATATCCCTCAGTTAACTAAAATTTCAGGGAAGAGTATGAGTCAGTAGGGTAAAAATGTGGTCTTTCAAAAGTCATAGATGGTTGGTGTTCTCTTGTCTTCTTGTGGAATACATATTTAAATTATATTTTTCTGAAAAAAATGATAATGGGGTTATTTCAAGACATGAACATCTGATAACTAAGTTTGACCCAAACATTCTAGGTACCACTCACTCTGTGTGAGTGTCTAGGAGTTTGAGGTTCAGCTTCTTCTCTATTGTCTCCATGACCTTCTATAGCCATATCTATCAGCCTAGAAAGGACTGTGGTATGAGGGAGTCATAATGCCCCCTTGTTACTGATTGTTGTCTAAACTGGGCTAATCTTTGGGTCTTATGAGAGGTCCTGGTCCCAGGACCTCACTGGATCTTGTAAAAGTCCAGTTTTCTGGGGTGGCAAAGTGACACTTATTTGTCTTAACAGCCTATTTTGTTCTAGGTCGCTCTCCTTTATGTTTTTTCATATTAGTCTTTATCACCATGATGGGAGGTAGTATCACAAGAGACTTAACTCTTTAATGGATTTTGTAATTTGTTTAGAAGCTATGGGTCAGATTTACAAGGTCTTAGCTTCTCATTGTGCCACTTTAGAGTATTTTTTTAATGCTAATGTGGCTCCACGAGGCAAAAATCACCACAGCATTTTGACAGAATGGCTCAGTGCATACATGGTGCCAATTTGTGACCCATTGAGTCACATTATACCTGCGCCAGGCATAATGTATGCAAGGGGAACGTTCCGGAGTTAGGAAGCCCGCAAAAATGGTGAAATTAAATCTACAAGGTTTCATTGCACCATTTTTTGCGTCATTTTTAGCACCCAATCAAAGCAGGCGTTATAAGGACGAACACATTGAAATCAATGGGCCTCCTAGTGTTAATATTTTTGACACTAGTGCAACAAAGTGCCACAATAGCGTCTAAAATGTTGACACTTTTGGCCTAACGTGTGCCATGGTGTCGTTAGGTGGTGGGGGGGTGCAAGAAATCTAGCTCATCAGTACTGATGCACCAGATTCTTGTAAATCTGGGCCTATCTATATTGAGGTCTTCTTCATTGATCTTTCTGTCTTTTTTCCACATTTTAATTGAGACTGGGGCCTTTATGCTTACATATTTGTTATAATCTCGATCAGTATCACATCAGAGATCTTAATGTAGATTGTGTTCAAAGTTAATGTTAGCCAGTGTTTGCTACATTTATATGTAATGAAGTTCCAGTATTTTCTAGATTTTAGAGTGTCTAAGAAAATCCTAGGTTCATTATACTATCAGACCAAGCATCACGAGTTTCCCTTTAGGTACTCTGTCATCATGGCACCATACAACATTGTCTTGATTTAGACCCAGATGATGGTGTATGTTTTTCTCACTCAACTGAGTTACCTATTTCTTGTGCATTAGTGTCGTCATATTAGAAGCACCAGTAAGAATAACAGGTTTTTGTTCAGCCCATAAAGATAGAATATGCTCTAATGCAATAAGTTACAACAGTATATTGTGATTTTGCATGAGAGGACATGTTTGAGTTTTCAAAATGAGACTATCTGTATCCCGCATAATGGACAGTACTGTGAGAATACGTGGCAACCTGCCTTGTGCGAAAGGCTCCATACGATGTGTCACACCTCTTATGTAGTTTGATTTATAAGGAGATAGAGGATATTTTACGTGTTAGAAGTGATATATATCACTTGACAGAAATATTATATCCTAATTATTGTATACAAAAATGTTGACTCATTGGATGTAGCATTTCTATTATGTTTAATTAGCTGATATTTTTCCAAACAATATTTAGGGCACATTGGGCCAGATTAACAAGGAGGCGTTAAGCCACTTTTTATGGCTTAATGCCTCCTTGTAAGTATGGTACACTCAGATGCAGTTTTCTGCGGCAGAGGGGCGCGCAAAGGTGCATTTACTTTGATGCTGACCCAGATTTATGAGAAATCGTAAATCTGTGGCAGCACTAAAGACTAGCGCCATCCCAGGGGTGGTGTTAGTAAGGCACAACAAGGAGAAATACTTTTATTTCCCCTCGTTTTTGCTTTTTCAATGTGTGCTGCATTCTGCAGCACACATTGAAAAAGCAAATTCATGAATTCATGAATGATTGTTTATGTGTGAGAAGGTGTCCTTTCCTGCACATAAAGAATCATTCAAAGATGACAATTTGGTACTCAGCAGCAAACATAGAAGTGCGAAATCGACATTGCAGATTTTTTATATGCAGGAAAGGACACCTTCCTGCACATAAACAATCAATTCTCTCAATGTAGACACCCCTGCACTATGGTGCAAGGATGCCTGCGTTGGGGCTGGCAGCTAAATTTAGTGCAGGTGCGGGGGAAACACAGACGTGCAGTGTATTTTTGTAACAACGGCGCATCCCTGTGTTTTAAAAGTGGTGCTGCACTGCAAATTTTGTTGCAGCATCGCCCCACTTTTTTTGTAAATCTGGGCCATTATTTCTAAAACATAGGGCCAGATTTACAATGTTTTGCCGCAGTGCAGTTTCGCAAGCCTTCTTGCTGTGCTGCCCTGAATCAAAAGAAAAGGGAAGTAATGTGTTGTATCTATGGAATACGGAGCATTACTGTCCTTTTCCCCTGCGATGGCACACAAATCGCTGCAGTGTGCCAATACAGGCATGATTGCTTTTGTGCAGGAAGGGGCACCATCCTCCACAAAAAGAATCCCAAGAGGAGTTTTCCTCTTTCTATGTGTGCTGCAGAATGTAGCACACTTAGAAAGAGAAAATAACAGGGGGAAATAAAGATATTTCTCCCTGTTGCATCACTTCCACAAGGGCCTATACCTTTCTCTGTCTATCTTGTATCCAAGAGTCCAGTAGACGTTTTCACTTATTTTGTTAAGTACTGCCAAGGAGGCCCAACCCCCCCTCGGTTAATCATTGGGTAGGTGCTCGCTTGGCACTGTCCGGGATTCTTATAATAGTATGTAGATCGATGCAATGCCTTTAGTCGCTCTGCACCATTTGAGTGCCTGCACAGTACGGTAGTAAATAACCTGCTCTCTTCTTTCAGATAAAAGCATGTGATAGATGTGAGTTGACATTTTCAACCCAAAACGAAATAATTGGACTGTGCTTATACCGTCTTGAAAAATATACGCGGCTGCAGATGATATCCTAAAATCAAGCCTAATTAGTAGTGTATCTGCACTCTGTATGTAGAAAGAACATTGCACGTCCACGTGTTGGGTTAATAAGAGGTAATTGGGAAATTCCAAGCTGTAATTATACTCGCGAGACTCAAGTTACTTTTAATATGCCTTTTATGAAAATCATAAAACTGCTTAAATTACGGGAAAACCTCCCTTCCAGTTCTAAAGTTTCCCATTGGCGTCTTGCTAAAATCCAAACGGAGCGCGGTTTACCGCGCCAAATTGGGATGGAGATTACAGCAAGATTGTCTCCAATGTAGTACCAGTAACACTTTCAATTACAGAAGCGAGAACGCTACTCCAGGGAATCATAAATAAAATAGTGACTCCAGACAACATGAGACCTCTTTTCAAAAACAGTCATAAAACATGTCATACGGAGTATGTAATAAGTGCCTTATGAAATACCGAGGTGATAAAATGTAGACAACCAGATAATTAGGTAGCTGATTTGTGTCTGCTCTAAACGGTCATATTTGTTTGACTTACTGTATCAGGTAGAATGCGAATCATAGCTAAATACACCATCTTATGATTGCATGATAAAGTGGCTTTTGTCCCACCGTCCCTGCATTGTTCTGCCTCTGTCTTCTCAGACGAGAAGGTGGAACTCTCTAGGCTGAGAATGAACAGTTTATTTATCTTGGCCAGAAGTTCTTTTAGGAGTGAGAGAGACTGCCAACACAGTGTGGTCTGCGCCACAAAGATCTACTAGTGGTTGGTACAGGGACGTAGTGAATACCCTTCAGCAACCACTGGGCCCGCAGGCCCGACAGACTGGGTCACACCAACATTGTAATTACTGCTTTAAGGGCCCCTTTCTGTCTGTAGGTCTGCAGACAGTGGCTCATAAAAAGCAGTTCAGATAAAAGCCATAACAGGCGAAGGCAGAAGGATGGCAAAGGAGATAAGCACAGCGATGCAGATATGGAAAGAGAATGAATGTGAATTGGGAAGAAAGGAGAAAGAGAGAGAAGTACATGGAGAAAGTGAGGGAGAAATACATGAGAAAACTAGGTATCAAAAAGCAGAATAAAAATGTCAAGAAAGGAAGATAAGAAGATAGAAGGGAAAGGAAGAAAAGAGTCCCGCCTGACACTTCGAGAGTAGGTCGGACTCAGCACATTGACAGAGCTTTATTTATTTTTACGAAATTTGCTTAGTAGAACCATCTGAATGACATTTCACTAAATATTCCCAAAAAACGTACCTTATAATGTACTTTCTGACACTTTTTTAAATAAAAAGTTTTTCGCTGGAGAACACCTTTTCAGCACCAACACCACCTCCTTAACACTTTCAGGGATTGTCAGATTCAATTGGGATTCTCAGTAAAGGCCTAATTTATATTTTTTGACGCAAAACTGCGCTAATGCAGTTTTGCGTCAAAAAGGTTAGCTCTGACTAGCGACATTTTTTAATATCACTTGGGCGTCATATTTATACTATGATGGTGGGTGGCGCAAAAAATTGCTTAGAGTCATTTTTTTCGAGGTTAACCATTGCGCCTTGTCGTAAGGGAAAATGACGTTAACGGAAGAAAAATGACTATAATTCGGTTTATGACATGTAAACATGTCACAAAATGGAAATGCACCATTTTTGCCCGCAATAGCGTCAAAAACGCTAACGGAGAAAATAGTGTAAAGGAACCCCAAAATGGATCCCAGAAGCCAGGGAGACCCCATTCAACCAGGAACCAGCCATGAGGACACAGACAAGACCCAGGGGAGAGAGAAGAAAAAGAGGAAGTGTCGTTTCAGCGCAGTGGAGCATGAAATATTGGTGAGAGAGGTGACGGAGCATCAATAACAACTCTTTGTCACCTCAAAATTGCCAATTGGAAGGAGACAGGCAATCTGGCAGCAGATTGTGAATAAGATCAACAGTGTGGCAGAGGTCAGGAGAACTGTGCCTGAGTGCAAGAAACGCTGACATGACTGCATGAGAAGGACGAAGGAAAAAATGGCATGGAACAGGAAGGCAGCACTGAAAACTAGAGATGGGAGTCCAGCACCACAAGAAGACTTGGACGATATGGAGGAGATGGTTGCAGTGGTCATCCCGGAGGAAATCATCACAGGAATACAAGGACAGGACAGCGCAGAATACCAGGAAACACCACAAATGCGGGGTAAATTGCATAGGGTAAATAGATGCTTAAATGTCAAGTGCAAGAAGGGGAAGGCATATAGGACTCACACAATGCATGCCAAAGGAGCACAGAGGGACACAATGCACATTAAGAAAGTTGCACCATGCCAACGTAAGCTACACATGTACCTACGCCTTGGTAGTGCCACGCACCATTGACACATACACAACTTGGACATATCTAGAACACCACACCTAAATACCTACATGTACAAATGCATCACATGGGCTGGATGGCATGCATAATCACTGTGCTACTAGTTGTGACATCACAATATCCCTTGCATGTAGTCACATCAACACCACCAACATCACCAAGACCTTAGAGACTAGGTAGTCAGTCAACACCATTCCTGGGGTTACTTCATAGTGGTTTCCCTTGCAGTAACACCTTGCAATCTCCTTGCCTCGTTGTCCAAACACATGTGTGCTGCATCTCACAGCACACAAGTCATTGCAACTGTCCCAAGAGTACCCAGGCATGCGCCAGTAGCATCACCACACTGCACAAAGACAACACATTCACATGAGGCAGCCATCCCTACATCATACAGTCAGGGTGTCCCCTGGGTGCATGGAAAAATGAACTCAACAGGCACTGGGGAAATAGCAGGCTGGACCTGTATCATTGGTAACATGCCACTACCCAGACCAAATAAACTGAAGTTGTGTTGAACCACACCTCTTGATGCTGAACTGAAATGTGCCACTACAGAAAATTTGTACCACAGATAGTAAACAGTAGGTCACAACAGTCACAGGCTGAGCCCACAACTACTCTTGACACAACCATGTCAGACAAATGGGAATAGGGAAATAAACACACACATACAACACATGGGGTATTACTGTGAACATAATGGTGACTAATTCCACATCAACGGGCGGGGTGTGGTGCATGGGCAAGCCCAGTGTTGGTAAAACTCCCAGTGCAGTGTACCCTTTGCACTTGGCAGTATGAGTCACACGTTGGGGTGGTGGCTAGAAATCTGTCTTCTCATGGTAGCTCTGTGGGGCACTTAGTAAACAGTTTTGATGGATCAAATAGAGTCAGTGACAGTTTTGGCTTACATTTGGTGTAACAGCACACGCTGCACTCAGCCCTGCAAATCAGGCAGTGGAAAGGGCAAAGGGCCCTGCACTGCCCACGCCAAGTGTATGGGCTGTGCAGGGGCACCCAGGGCCACACCACACCACATCACCAACAACCATTTCCTGGGGATTACACCACCATGCAAAGGCTTGTGGAAATGTGGAAACAGACCTGAAGGGTGGTGTTGAACATATCACTGGTCTGGTGTCACAGGACTGATGCCATAGCCATTCTGTAAGCTGCTGGTAACCTACCATGTCCAGGCCATTGGCCCATGGGGCATTCCACATTGACAACAGTTGCCACTACCACCTGTGCTGTTGGGGGTGGTCAAATACACAAGGCAGTCAGGTGCCCCTTGGACTGATGCACATGGAATGAGAACTTGCTTCAGGCCCTGACCTAAGTACATCTCCTGTTAAATGGCTATGTCCATGGACACATTTACCATCAGGCACTGTTGCATACAGAATGATGTACACAGCAGAAATGTCATGCCCATACTGCCCATCCCTGGGTTCAACCCTGTGTTTGTGTCAAATGATGCTGCACTCATGTATCATAGTGCAAGGAGGGCTGCATTCAGGGGGACATAGATGTTTAGTAATGCAAACAACCTACACAGATAGGAGTTGAAACTGAACTCTGCCAGGTCCATGAGTGCCATGCAATGTAGCACACAACCGACAACATGAGGAGCCATTAATGGCAACAAGAGCACAGTGTCTCGGCAATACCATCCCTGGGGTGGTGCAAGGTCTCACTACAGCATGGGTGTATGTGAAACATGTAAGACTGTGGCAGGTGAAAATTATCATGTGTGGTGCTGTGGTAAGAGCAAAGCAACACCCATTGCAAGGCTTCACCATGCAAATGGATGCAAAGGGAGGGTAGAACATGTAAAGACAGTGTCAAGTCACAAAAAGGATAGACAACACACTTAGCAGATGTGACACATCCAATTGTGCCAAATGGCTTCCATTCATGTGACATGCAGGTGGGGCATAGGGCTGTAGACTGCAGCTATGATGTATTGGAACAATCCTAAGGGGCTCATCATAGGCCCCTAGCGCCACAGGAGCATCACTTTCAGTGACACTCCTCTGGCCCTAAGCACTGTGCCGTATTGACAAAGTGGCGTTAAGCCACTTTTTTTTGCTTAGTGTCACCTTGTAAATATGGACCCTCCTGATCATCACTGTGAATGGAAGGTGGTGCAATGGGTGTTGCTGTGGGTGTGCCACAGCAACACCGAATACATTTTGATGCTGCCTCAGATAAATGGAATTTTGTCAACTTGAGGCAGGGCCAAAACTCTAACGCCAGCCCCAAGGTTGGCATTAGCAGGGTGTAATGAGGAGGAATACATTTATACCTTCTCCTTTTCTGCTTTTCCAATGTATGCTGCATTCTGCAGCATGCATAGGAAGAGCAAAATGTCAGAAATTATTGTTTATGTGGGTGAAGGTGTTCCTTCCTACACAGAAACAATCATATGTAAAGGACGCTTTGGCTCTTCTGTGTGTGCTGCATTCAACAGCTCACACAGAAGTGCCAAAGTGCCATTAGTGATTGTTAATGTGCAGGAAGGGACACCTTTGTCGCGAAGGCTATCATTATTCTAATGAGACTACTGGATTTTGAGTGGCAGAATCGCCTGCGGTGCGGGAGACTGTGTCTAAACCACTACGGATGACAACGGTCGCTATAATCCGGGTTTTGCAATTTATGTTCCCATGCATTGAAAGGCACTTTACCCAAACATGTCCCGTGACATGTCCCTCAAGCCTGGATTTGTGTTGTGTCACAATTGGATGGATTCCACAAATGGGGTCACAGGCCTGGACATTGTAAATTTCACACTATTACTCTTGTTATTAAACACCACTTACACAACCCACATGTTTTTGAATGTTTTGACACATCTACTATGCCTAGGATTTGTGATGGGTGTAACACGTCTCAAGTCACAGAGTGTCAGCACAAGAGTGCATGAATATGCGGGCACATATCTATGCATATGGTACCTACATGATGTACGTCGATGCTGGTCTCATCCCCTACAAGCAATTCACTGAGTATGTGGAACATGTTGAACACATGTATGTTACACCCACTACATACGTCAGGAATGGCTGTGAAACAGTTCTCAGTCAATATTGTGAGCTTGGGAGTACCAGTAGAAAACATTGGTGTGAAACAGAAGGACTCAAGCTCATCTGTAATTGCCACTGGTCAGTTTAGCAGGATAGGCAGGATAGGAATGAAATGTAGACTGTTGTCAAATGTCCCACAGTGCCCAACATTCTGATACAAAAGCCATACAATGACAGGTGAATTACCAAATCTACCTGTCCTATACATGGTCAACATAGTCACCTTGAGTAGTGGGTACACTGGATGGCAGATGCACAGATAAGTAGCTGTGTTCTAGCTGCCAATGTGACAGTTCAGTAATAGGAAGGTGATGAACATGTCAAGAGAGGAATCTGGATGCAGGACGGAGTCCCTGGGACAACACACAATTTTTACTGTACACCCTTTGGAAGACACTGAGTCCCAAACATATGACACATGAAGTAAGGGAGTCATCCACATTTTTTATTTTTATAATAAAAAATATAAAATATTTATTAACACCTATCCTAACCTGACCTAACCAATCCTAATTATTCATAACCCACAACAGACCCTAACTACTCTATGCTACACTTACCTAACAAATTTAAAGACACATTCGAAACATTCACTCCCCACCCCCTTATTTCAGAAGACACATGCAGGACAACATAAACTAAACCACACATTTACTATCCATTACTAAACATATATATATATATATATATATATATATATATATATATATATATATATATACATAAATATATATATACATATACATACATATATATATACATATATATACATATATATATACATATATATATATATATATATATATATATATATATATATATATATATATATATATATATATATATATTTTATAAACACATAAAAGCCCCATCACCCCCACCCAAAACATAAAAAGTAGGAAACCCACCCCAAACCTTGTCCTAACTAACACAATAACCTATTCTAACCTACAACTAACCCCCTAATACCCACTGCAAACCTAAACAAAAATGAGGAGGGAGGGGACTAAACTTGGGAAGAGTGACATCATGCCATTCAGTGGTTGTTCCTTTTGAGTTTCCTCTTAATGTAATTTAGGGTCTTCGTGTTCTTAGCCACCTCCTTTTCTATAGAGTCCAACTTATTGAGGACCTGTGTCACATCCCTTTGTAAGTCTGTGCTGGCCCTCATGTCCATGGCAACAGGTGTGGTTGGCTGTGAGACGGAAGTAGAGGATGCAGCAGCTGGAGCAATAATGGTGTTAGCAGCTGTGGGCCCATGCACAGCTGTGGTGCTTGGTCCACCCTGTGTGGGCAGTGTAAGTCCCCCTTGGCTGAATACCCCCCACTCATTGGTGGATCGATTCGAGTGATAGCAGTGTGCCATCCTCCTGAACCCAGATTCCACTGCCAACATGTGCCGATAGCGCACTGGCTTCTTCTGAAAGTCACAGAGTTGGTCGTTATTCATGTTGGCAGCTGTTAAAGTTAAAGTGAGACAGGCAAATCAGTGTCAGCATTGTGTGGAGTATGTTCAGAAAATTAGCTTACTATCTACATCAATTTGCACATGCACGCATCCTCACATTCCGTATAATAGAATGGCCCTGATGGATGAAATGACAACCCTGCCTTAGCACCATTTCCTTGACACCATAGTCACCCACAACAAGATTATGAAACAAACTAAATTAGATCTACTTAGATTTTTTACCATGTGTGACAATGCAAAGGCAGCGTCAACTTCGCATTGAACAGGGCCACAATTCCTCATCATTTGTGTAAAATTGTAAACATACATCACTAGAAACTTGCATTTGTTGTTGGGAGTATGGGATGCAGTTGGTAAACATAAGGGTTCAATGTTGATAGGTACACATGCAAACTTGATCTAAATGACTGTCACCTACACTGTGAGCATCTCATCTACCTACAAATTTGTTGTTCCCACCCCCGTGTCTCAGGGGGTATGGCCACGCATATCATCATCTCAACTGTCCAAGTCATCCATCAAGGCATGCCCACTCATATATGGAGTCAGGGAGTGGACCACATGTTAGGTGATGACAAATATGAAGCTGGTATCCATAGGTCTATCACATCTACATTCATGTGTCCAGGTGTAGACACCCATCAATACCAGATCCGCCAATACCATTCCTCACACACTCATGACCATGACAGCACATGATTGGACTTGACCTGCATGCACTCCTATTACATTCTATATAAGTGTCACGTAAGTGGAGTACAAAATTAGTGGCACTGTGATGGGGGACAATTGCCCACCCAGTCCTACATGTACAAAATGGTGCATCACTGTGTTGTGAGAATGACAGTGTGTTCCAGTGCCATTATTTTCAAAACGGTGCACATCTAAGTCACATTTGGGACTACACATGGCTTATCATCACCTTGTTTACACAATGCTGACCATTGAGCCCCAGAAGTCTCACAAGATATGACTCTCTGCACGTACATGGGGAACCACTTAAATGTGACACAGTGTCACCATCCAGCCTACTTTTATTTCTGATCATTTTACAGCTCATCACTTCTTGCATTAGGTGTAACTGTTCAAATCGGCAGAGTGCGCAATTCATTTCTAACATGTAAACCTTGGCATTCAGATCGTCAAACAGTGTGCGCGATCATTTCATGGCATTTGCATTTTCTTGTTCGAATCGGCAGAGTGCGCAATTCATTTCTAACATGTACACCTTGGCATTCAGATCGGCTACAGTGTGCGCGATCATTTCATGGCATTTGCATATTCTTGTTTGAATTGGCAGAGTGCGCGATTCAACCCAAGCATAAAACGCTTGGCTTTTAGATCGGCAGTGTGCGCGATCATTTCATGACATTGAAAACTTTAGTGTGCCGTGATTGTTGAGGTGCACACATTTATCCTGAGCTTTTGGATTTCTTTGAAACGCTTAATTCAAAGTGCGACATTCTTTGTGCATATTAAGTTCCTAATACAGTTCCTGTTGTTTCCAGGGAATGTTCAGATAGCCTTTGTCCTCATGTAAAAATGCAATGTTTATTCTGAAATATTATTGATGAAGGCTCTTGTATTCTAGACAGTGTGTGATATTTCCTGAAAAGCTCATATGAAACATTGTTTTAACCCATTCTTGATTTTTCCAGGTACCTAGATTTCTTCAGGTCTAGTTATAGTCATTTCTTAGGTTATCCATGATTACAGTATAAGAACTCTGAGAACCATAATCTATTGAAAGTCAATGTGCTTATATCTTGACATTGTGTTGTTTAACCTCTTGCTTCCGACAGGTCTCCTTCCCAGCTGTTCCCTACCTAATTCCCCTTTTCCCCCACTTGGACTCTCTCAGGCTCTGTGGTATATCTATCGGAGCTTTGGAGCTGTCTAGTGGTGGACATGTTGGGAACGTGCGCAAGCCCCAAGGATCTGGTCTCCCTGACAGTAATAAAATAAAGTAAGGAAAGGAAAATTAACACCCAAGAAATAACAATCCCAACTAACCCACCTATACCACTAACCCAGACAGACACCCCACAGCACAGGTACAAGGTAAGTACAGATACAGGAGGGACACCACAAGATACAAAAAAGAGCAATAAGTCATCACCAACTCCAAGACACAACCACACAGTCAAAAGAGGCACAGACTGTAAAGAGAAAGTGAAGGTACACCCACTGTACCATGCCTGTAAACAGATCATCGTATTACATCACTTCCTGTGCCCTTGTGTCACATTTTCTGTAATGCGTATTTTTTTTGACGCATCTGACATTTGCGTGAGTATTTCTGATGCATTATTTACGTGCATCTTTTTATATTGACACATTACCTTTTTGCGTCAATTTAACAATAAATCAGCACTGCGATGAGTGCGAAGGTGGAAACCATGCTAAGGGCCCATGGCTCATGTACTTTGCATTTGCTGATGTTTTCGATGCATTTGCGTCACTTGTTTTTACTCTATTCCTGACTGCATGATTTTGTCAATTGTTAATGGATGTACCCTGTATCAACATAAAAATTGAATGGACTGGGCTGCAGTATGGCATTTTGTGTATGGCCACATGTGGTAGTCCATTGCACAATGTGATTTGTGTGTGATTGGCCTGTTACACCAATGTGTGTGTTACAGAATCAACAGCATGCAAATCTACACGTCATGCATATGTATGTATGTGTGGCAACAGTGTATCCACAGATGTATGGCAGTCAGTACTATGCAAGAGTCATGGTATGTGATTGTGAATAGTGTTCACTTATGTGCTGTGTGTAGTTGTCTTACAGAGCATCACATTTCAGACGACATACACAGCTCAGGCATGGTTGATGATGGCTGATGAATGCAATCTGGCAAATGTTACATGGCAAACGTCTCCATATGTTGAGCTGAGTATATGGATGACTTGTGTGTGGACTACACATCTGTCTGAAATGTGTACATATTTGGTACATACTGTGATTGACACCCACTGCCTACATTCCAACCATATCTTGTATTGAACACAATAGAGAGTTGGAAATCATAACCGTTTGCACTGTAATAATAATTAATTTGTGGTGGACCTGCAGCCCTAGCTGCATATGTTCTCATCCATTCTGATGTGCATTCCACAGACGTGTCCTACCAAAGTGTGAGGTCACGTGTACCCTGTGACAGGATTGGGTCTAATAGCAGGAATGAGTTCCATGGTTGTATTGCGCATGTTCCATTTCTCCCATTGCTTGTGATACCTTGGCTAATCATGTTGAGCATTGTCACCAATGATGTAAGTGAGGTGTTTATTGACAAAATCTACAGGGTGAGTTACATGATTATTGAGTGAAGACATTTTCAACAATGTGCAGTCTGCACCATGTCCCAGCAGCTGCGTTGTGCTGTTCCCCCTCATGTTCTCCTCCACCATCATCCTCCTCTTCCTCAGGCAGGTCATCTACCTGCTCATATAAGGTGATGTTCATCCACACACATATGTTGTGCAGGATGGCACATGTCAAGATTATCTTGCAGACGATGTGTGAGGCATATAGGAGGCTGCCTCCTGTGATGTCCAGGCACCTGAATCTTGACTTCAGGATGCCAAATGTCCACTCCAAAATAGTCTGTCCTCAAATGTCCATCAGTATGGCCCTCATTAGGACCTTGGCGGCTAATGCCGCCTACCACCACGGCGACGGCCACCAATATACTGTTGCCGTGGCTACCGACTATCCATGGCATTATGACGGTAGACGGAATGCCGTCAGGAGGCTGGCAGAATTCCGTCTACGGTCATGGCGGCGGATGGCAGTAAGGTGGCGCTGCTGCCAGCAGCAGCGCTATGCCAAGCCAGCAAAACACCGCCTACCTTATCATGTTCCATGATACGGCCTGGCGGTGTTTTGCTGGCGAATGCTGCTGCTGGCAGCAGCCCTGCGTCCTGTTTCCTGCCAGAGGACCCCCTGCAAGCAGGTAATTTGGGTTCTCTGACAGGAGAGGAGCGATGGAGGGTGTTGTGTACTAGAAAGTGGGGGTGTGTGTGTAAATGCATGCATGCTTGTGTAATGCATGTGTGCATGAGTGGGTGTGAGTGTACGTGCATGTTGTGTAGTGAGATTGCATGTGTGCCTGTATGTATGTTTGTGAATGTTGCTGTGAGTGTGTATGAATGTATGAATGCGTGGGTGAATGTGTGTATGTGTGTGTGTATGGGTGTGTATGTATGTGCGTGTATGTATGTAAATGTGCAGGAGGGTCCGGAGAGGGAGGGGAGGGTGGGAGAGGATTCTGGGGAGGGGAGGGGGCGGGGGAGACCCCTATCAGTGCCAGGGAAAGAATTCCCTGGCACTGATAGTGCATACCGCCATGGTTTTAGTGGGGTACCGAAACCACTGAAACCATGGCAGTGGGTGGGGTCATAATGCCATGGGCGGCCTAGTGACCGCCGCTGGGCTGGAGACTGAAGTCTCCAGCCCGGCGTTCATTACCGCTGTGGCGATCGGTATAGTACATTGGCGGTTTGGCTTTGGCCAATCCGCCAATGTCATAATAGTGGAGGTAGGTACCGCCAGTCTGTTGGCGGTAATACCTCCACTATACCACTGACCGCCAGGGTTGTAATGAGGGCCTATATGCACACTCTGCTGCTAAGTTTCGGTTGGGAAATGGGGTCATTATCCATGGCTGTGTGCCGTAACCCTGGTCAAGGAGAAATTTGTTGTTAGGGCTTGCAAAAGGTATGTCATGTAGCAATGCAGTTGATATTAGGAGCTGGTTGTGGCTCATATGTATTTGTGGTTTGGTGTGAGTTCCTATCCTTGTGTAATCTTTCCTCTGCACTATGTTGTTGGACATGACAATCTTGTGTTTGGCTCAAGGACCTGGAACATATGATTTGGATTCCACACTGATAGTCATTATGTATGTACTATATGTTGTGTAGTGCACCTTTGTATCAGTGTGCTATCACTAGAGGGGACATGACACATCCTCACAACACAATGGGGTCAGATGTGGTGGCAACATGGAAGCACTGCAGAGCCTGGACATCCCATCCCTTTTGAAATCTGTCATTGCAGATGAGGTGTGACACTTAAGGCCTTTGAAATTGGTTAGTGAGAAGGCACTACATGTCTCCAAAATTGGCTGTAGTGTCTTGCAACATTTCAACTATGCAAGAATGCCACATGTGTGACATGTTACTTGGCAATCATGTATTGTCCCCTGCGCCAGTTGCTCATGTGCAACCATGCACCAACACTTCTACCCTCCACCAGGGTACTTGGCTAGCTGCCTTGTGGCGGTGGATGTATCTGTGCAGGACAGTACACAACCCTGTACATATGCTTTTTTGATGGCCAATTGGCTGTTTCCGTGTGTGCAGCAGTGTGCAGCATGCATTTGTGCCACATTCATCTGAGTTCATAGCACAGTCTACTTTCTTTTTGTAACCTGCACACAGAACCTCTAGGGTGGTATTTATTGTTGGTGCTTCCTCAGCTTTTAGGGGACATCTACATGTGAGCCTGCAGCATCATGCTATGTATCTTGTGGTGACAGACCTGCAGCGAGAAACATTGCACAGCCCTTCCACGCTACATACAGCATAGGACGGTGGCCAATTTACAATGTGCCATCAAGTCATAATGAAATGGTAATCTGCCAAGATGTACATACAGTGCAGGCCATGACTATGGAACAGTGGGCTATTACATTGTTCCCTTGGTGTTTCGGAGTGGCAGCTAATGCTTGTGTCAGCCATGAGGTGTCCAAGGGTGTGTATCCCATTATCAGAGGATGATCACCATAGCTACAACTGTCTCTCCTATCTTCCAATACATTACTGTGCATTTATACTGTCAACACATGCACAGTGCAGGCTATGGGATGGAGCTCCGCTACATATCAAATGAGTCCCTTGGCACAGTGCATGTGAGGCCAGTGATGTCCTATTTTCTCCCACTGGGTCCCACTATGACATCCATGATCTGCACTGTCTGACTGTGTCTCTGCCCCCTATCAGACCATTAATTGTATCTGGTACAGACATGATGGTGTTGTGAGACAGTGAGTGTTGCATGTGAGGTTGCACTACAGTAGGGTGGTACCACTTCTCACACAACTGGCACATGGTATGTGATGGGCATTGATCTTGTATTCCTATGTGTGTGAGCCAATGTGTCAGGCAGCTGTCTCTGCACACTACAGGTAAGTTAGGTATATGTTGATGAGATGAAGTTGATATAGGCGCAAGTTATGTGTTGTTTGATATTTGTTCTGGCAGTGATTTGCACGGCAAGGCTTGAGGCATCTGTGCCTATTTGAAAGTTACATGACATGGGCATGTTGTATGACTTTGACATGTCCGTGCTATTCTTTGTTTGGTGTAGTCTGTGTGATGTGTACATAGTGGACAACCTGATGGCACTTGTAGTGGTCTGTGTAGTTCTGCTGTTATCAAAGGGTACATGTCCGCACCTGTCCTTCCTGTGGTGTGCCTGTCAAGTTGTGGGTGTTACGTACATGGGGTGTATGTATTAGTGTTGTACACTGATTGTGCTGTACTGCAACATGGTGCATATGTGTTATCACCTGCACATGTGTGTTACCCTGGCCATATATCACTGTAGTGGTGTATGTCATGTGTGTTCGACAGGGTTGGTGTGTTGTGTGTACATTACTCGATTTGTTGACTCACCCACAAGTAGGCCATTTCCAAATTGTCCATCCTGCAATTGTTAATTGATCCTGCTATGCCGGAATATGTATGCCTCATAGATACTCCCAGGATACTTGGACAAAATGTTCACACATGGAAAGCCATGGATTTGATTGAACCCTTGTTTGTTCTCCTGCTTTTTTTGCTGGGTGTTGGGGAAGCTGATGTTGTGGGATGTCAAGGAGATGATTGCGTCTAACACCTTTGGCAGGAATGCAGAAAACAACGGCTGTGAGACAGCAGCAACCAGTGCACCCGTTGTTTGGAAGGAACCACTTGCCGGCATGTGCAGGACAGCGAGCAGCTTTGTCATAGGTGATATGTTGTGTGGGGTCTGCAGGCTTGCTGCAATTTGTGGCTCAATGTGGTGCAACAGATGTAGTATGGCTTGCCAGTTGAGTTTGTAGGTCCTAATAATGTCCAGGTCCCTGAGGCCAAGGAGGGTTGTCCTCATTCTGAAGACCCTCTTCTGCCTTCTGCAGAGCCTTTGTGGCCCATGTTGTAGTGGTGGTGAGTGCAGGAGTTGCTGTTGTCCTTTGTGCTGTCTAGCAAGCTGTATCAGTATTACCTCCATCTTCTCCTGTGGGTTGCAATGTTGCTTCTGTGTGTTCTCCTTAAGTAGTGGTGTGTTTGCCTCATTTTAACGTCTGCCCTGACCCAGGCATTACATTTTGATGGAAATTGGAGTTAACGTCATTTTTTGGGTTCCCCTCTCACCCGTGCTCGGGTGGTTAAATACGGTGCAAGGGTGTTTGAGTCATTTTTTGGACGTGAACGCCTACCCTCCATCTCATTTATGCAAGGAGGTTTCACACATCTGGAAAATGAGGTTAACACCAATATTTTGACACTAGACGTGATTAGCATAAAAATATAAATATGGCGTTGGGTTTGTGCTGAATTAGCGTAAACAATCTTTGCAAATTTAGTGCAAATGGGGTATAAATATGCCCCTTGGTGCCTTGTATTGTTCCAATACTGTGGGGCAATATGACATTTTAATTTTTGACTACTCTCAGGGGTTGGCAAAACCTTTTGGTAAACGGCAAAAAGGGTGAATTCTACCAATTCCTGGATTACGCTTTGTGAACTGAACCATAAGAATGTTTTAGTTAATTTAATTGGCTGTCCTGCAAGCTAGGAGTATGACCTAAACACAGATGGCATATAAAGTTGCTCATATGAATGCCATTCCGGCTGACTGAAATAGACAATGGCCTTTCCAGACCAGTTATGTGATATCCTTGTGTATCGTATTGCAGCTTGTCACAAGCATAATTCTTGCAGGCAGGCAGGTAGAACTGCAACTCGCATGGGGAACAGACTTCTAGGGGGCTTAGTATTGAGCAGTGCAAACTGGCAATTCATTATTTTTGCTCTAAGTGACCTTGATCTCTTCAGAATGTTTGACCACAAAATTGGTAAGCACATGGACTGCCTAGAATTAACTCACATGTCTAGGTAACTGTTAAAAATTGGGTCTCTATTTGGATTCAATTTGCTCCCTGTCCAAGTATAGACCCTCACTCTAGTCGGGATAAGGGAGATACACAACTCACATAACCCCTGCTCACCTCCTTGTTAGCTTGGCACAAGCTTATGTCAGAGGCAATGTGTAAATTATTTGTATAAACACACACAGTAAAACTGTGAAAACAACACAAAAGCACTCAACACCAGTTTAGAAACATAGGGGGTCATTACCACGGGAGCACCGCCAACAGGCTGGCGGTGCTCCCACGAGCATTCTGACCGCGGCGGTTCAGCCGCGGTCAGAAGCGGAAAGTCGGCGGTCTCCCGCCGACTTTCCGCTGCTCGGGGGAATCCTCCATGGCGGCGGAGCGCGCTCCGCCGCCATGGGGATTCTGACACCCCCTACCGCCATCCTGTTCCTGGCGGGTCTCCTGCCAGGAACAGGATGGCGGTAGGGGGTGCTGCGGGGCCCCTGAGGGCCCCTGCAGTGCCCATGCCAATGGCATGGGCACTGCAGGGGCCCCCGTAAGAGGGCCCCACGGTGTATTTCAGTGTCTGCAATGCAGACACTGAAATACGCGACGGGTGCAAACTGCACCCGTTGCACATACCCACTCCGCTGGCTCCATTCGGAGCCGGCTTCCTCGTGGGTTGGGGTTTCCCGCTGGGCTGGCGGGCGGCCTCCTGGCGGTCGCCCGCCAGCCCAGCGGGAAAGCCTGAATGGCCTCCGCGGTCTTTCGCGGAGCGGCCATATGGCGGTTCCCGCGAGGCGGGCGGCTACTGCCGCCCGCCTCAATCAGAATCACCCCCATAGCCAATATTTATCTGAATAAAACAAGACAAGAATGAAAAAATTCCAACATACACAAGCAAAGATACAAATTTTCAATTATTAAACTTCAATATAGCGCTTAGAAACACAATAGCTCCAACTGGGGCTATAACAGCGTCATTGATGGAATCGTTCCCAACTATCCAACGCTACTCCAAAGGAGGGCCTCATCGTTCATGGAGTTGTACGGACCCCCAGATACAAAACCTTTGGAAGTGAGGAAACAAGCCAGTGCATTGAGTCAAGGAGGTGAGGCATTGCTGGTTCCTGTGCAGCGTTGGTTCCTTACTGCAGAGCAAGGGAGGTGATGCGGCATCAGTGCAAGGCGCCAGTCCCTGATGATCCAGTGGGGTCCTTGAATCTGGCAGGTTGGGATGCTATGGGCAACCTCTCTGGGTCACAGTCACGCCATGGGGCTATAGGCATGGTGGCGGAGTCGGGTATTACGAACGTCGGTGACACAGCACTAGGGACTCACTGAGTTGCGGGACATCAGCGGGGCTGCAGCGGCATCGGGCCTGTGGTGTCAGTCACAGTTGTTTCACTTCAGCAGGGACCATGGCTTTGGGTGCAGGTGAAGTTGTGGAGTGGGGCAGAGGCATTGGTCCTAGAGTCATCTGGAGTAGGTGCACGTGGCTCTTCTTGTTTTTAGGCAAGGTTTCACTCCCAAGGGCCCAGAAGGTGGACTAGGCATCAGCTGGGAAGTTAGGGTCCACAGCAAAAGAACCCTGAGGATTGTAGGTGAAGTCTTTGATGTCCCTAAGACTTCTTAACAGGAGGCTAGCTCAGTCCAAGCCCTTCGAGAAACTTCAGAAGCAGGATACACAGCAAAGCCTGTCCTTAAGGCAGAAGCTTCAACCAAAGGCCAATTCACCAAATCACACACAGCAAAGGGGCAGTACTTTTCCCACAGCTCTTCAGCTCTTCTTCTTGGCAGAGTTTCCTCCTGATCCGGAAATGTTCTAAACGTCTGGGGTTTTGGGTCCACTACTTATACTGCTTTCTGCCTTTGAAGTAGGCAAACTTCAAAGAAAAGTCTCTGTTGTTCACAAGATCTGGCTCCAGATGCACTCAAGGGGTTGGAGACTGCATTGTGTGAGGACAGGCACAGCCCTTTCAGGTGCAGGTGTCAGCTCCTCCCTTCCACTCTATCCCGGGAGGTCCCTTCAGGATATGCAAGACACACCTCAGCTCACTTTGTGTCACTGTCTAGAGGGAATTCACAAACAGTCCAACTGTCAGTCTGACCCAGACATGGATTTGTGGGAGGCTGGCCTGGTGTGTGGTGGGTATCTATGGTACTTACATCTTATACCAAGTCCAGGTATCCCTTATTGGTGTAGTGTAGTCAATATCTAGAAGCCAGGCTCTCTAGAGGTAGCGGTGGATGAGCAGCCAAGGATTATCTAAGAAAAATGCAAAGCTCATGCAATACCACTGAAGTCACTCTTAGTACTTCCCCACATTTGAGAAAACACTCAGGCCCTCATTATGACATTGGTGGTAAATACTATATACCGTTGCGGTGACGGCTGCCAACATACGACTGCAGTGGCGAATATCCGTTCACATATTATGACACACACACACCAAACCAACAGAGTACTGCCACATACACAAATCTGCCA
Source organism: Pleurodeles waltl (assembly GCF_031143425.1). Taxonomy (NCBI): domain Eukaryota; kingdom Metazoa; phylum Chordata; class Amphibia; order Caudata; family Salamandridae; genus Pleurodeles; species Pleurodeles waltl. The sequence goes on from NC_090444.1 coordinate 1,222,035,123, forward strand.
CCCCAAAGGTCAGAACTAAAGTGGCAGTACGAACACCCATACCGTTATGCCAACAAAACAACCCCCACCACATTATGACCCACGGGTCACCACAGCAGCCATTGATTGGCGGTACACTCCAGTGCGCTCAGAATGGCCACCCAAATACAAACCAACACAACATTGGCCAATACCACAAACACACACCTGACATTCATACACACACCACACCCATACACCAACAGCACTATAAAACACACACCCACATTACACACCACCCTTTACGAATACCAAAAAGCACCACAAGACTAACACGAAGACCACTAATATAAATACACACACCCCAGAAACCACCATCTGTCACGCATCCCACATCCCACACCCACTACATCACTTAACACCCTCTGCACAACACACACCACACAACACTCATGTCCCCACTAAGCAATCACCATCACCAAAACATGCACAGCATGGAGAACTAACAATCACTCAATGCATCACCATACACAAACAGGTGGCAGGGCAACAGCAATAATAGAGGGGAAGCAAGGGATGTACAATATGTCACAGATATGAAGTACAATACATCACTTACATCCCCACAGGTGACCCAGCCAGTCATAGCGGCGAGGAGGTGCCATGACTAACCAGTCCCCCAACAGAAGCTTCCCCCAGTGATGACAGTAACTTTTGACTTCAGAATCTGGATGAACTACCTGGCCCATCAGGGACCACTGGTCAGTTGCCCACACCAACCCACTCACAGTCCATCACAGAACCTCCCTGTAGGAGGCTGGCCTGGCTCGTAGTGGGTACCAGAGGTACTTACACCTTGTGCCAGGTCCAGTTATCCCTTATTAGTGTACAAGAGGTGTTTCTAGCAGCTTAGGCTGATAGAAGGTAGCTATGGCAAAGCAGCTTAGGCTGAACTAGGAGACATGTAAAGCTCCTACTATACCACTGGTGGCATATTCACAATATCATAAGAAAACACATTACACAGAAGTACTAAAAATAAAGGTACTTTATTTTTATGACAATATGCCAAAAGTATCTCAGTGAGTACCCTCAGCATGAGGATAAGATATATACACAAGATATATGTACACAAACCAAATTTATGCAGGTAATAGCAAGAAACGTAATGCAAGCAGTGTAAAGTTACAGTAGATTGCAATAGGAGCACATAGGTATAGGGACAACACAAACCCTATACTCCAAAAGTGGAATGCGAACCACGAATGGATCCCAAACCTATGTGAGCTTGTAGAGGGTCGCTGGGACTGTAAGAAAACAGTGAGGGTTAGAAAAATAGCCCACCCCAAGACCCTGAAAGGTAGGTGTAAAGTGCACCTCCAACCCCCAGAGAGCAAAGAAGTCGTGATAGGGGGATTCTGCAGGAAGAACAAACACCAGCAATGCAACAACAGTGGATTTCCGGACCTGAGTACCTGAAAGACAAAGGGACCAAGTCCAATAGGAAATGCCAGCTGAGGGTGCAAGGAAACTGCCACCTGTTTGGAAGAAGCTTGGAGTTCTGCAAGAAAGAAGAGGACTAGGAACTTCTCCTTTGGAGGATGGATGTCCCACGTCGCGATGAAGCTTGCAGAGGTGTTCCCACGCAGAAAGACCACAAACAAGACTTTCAAGCTGCAAGGATTGTGGTAGAGGTTTTTGGGTGCTGCTGTGGCCCAGGAGGGACCAGGATGTCGCCACTTGGAGGAGGAGACAGAGGGGGTGCCCACCAACTCAGGGAACCCTCACAGAAGCAGGCAGCACCCGCAGAAGTACTTGAACAGGCACTTGGAAGAAGAGTGAACCGGAGTCCATGTGAAGTCACAAAAGGAAGTCCCACGATGCCGGAGGACAACTCAGAAGGTTGTGCACTGCAGATTTGAGTGTCGGGGACCCAGGCTTGGCTGTGCACAAAGGAAATCCTGGAAGAGTGCACAGGAGCCGGAGCAGCTGCAAATCATGCGCTACCCAGCAATGCAGTCTAGTGTGGGGAGGCAAGGACTTACCTCCACAAAACTTGGATTGAATAGTCACTGGACTGTGGGAGTCACTTGGACAGAGTTGCTGAGTTCCAAGGACCACGCTCATAATGCTGAGAGGGGACCCAGAGAACCAGTGATGCAGTCTTTTGGTGCCTGCGGTTGCAGGGGGAAGATTCCGTCGACCCACAGGAGATTTCTTCGGAGCTCCTGGTACAGAGAGGAGGCAGGCTACCCCCAGAGCATGCACCACCTGGAAACAGTCTAGAAAGCCGGCAGGATGAAGCGATACAAGGTTGCTAGTAGTCATCTTGCTACTTTGTAGCGGTTTTGCAGGCGTCCTGAGCAGTCAGCGGTCGATCCTTTAGCAGAAAGTGAAGAGGGAGATGCAGAGGAACTCTGGTGAGCTCTTGCATTCGTTATTTGGTGAGATCCCCAAAACAGAGACCCTAAATAGCCAGAAACGAAGTTTTGGCTACCAAGGAAGGAGGATTGGCTACCAAGAGAGGTAAGAGCCTATCAGAAGGAGCCTCTGACGTCACCTGCTGGCACTGGCCACTCAGAGCAGTCCAGTGTGCCACAAACACCTCTGTTTCCAAGATGGCAGAGGTCTGGGACACACTGGAGGAGCTCTGGGCACCTCCCCTGGGAGGTGCAGGTCAGGGGAGTGGTCACTAGGTGAAGGTTAGACATATAGGTGACTTATAAGTTACTTAAGTGCAGTGGTAAATGGCTGTGAAATAACGTGGAGGTTATTTCTCTCAGGCTGCACTGGCAGGCCTGTGTAAGAATTGTCAGAGCTCCCTATGGGTGGCAAGAGAAATGTTGCAGCCCATAGGGATCTCCTGGATCCCCAATACCCTGGGTACCTCAGTACCATATACTAGGGAATTATATGGGTGTACCAGTATGCCAATGTGAATTGGTAAATTTAGTCACTAGCCTGATAGTTACAAATTTGGAAAGCAGAGAGAGCATAACCACCGAGGTTCTGGTTAGCAGAGCCTCAGTGAGACAGTTAGGCATCACACAGGGAACACATATAGGCCACAAACTTATGAGCACTGGGGTCCTGGCTAGCAGGGTCACAGTGACACATAGCAAACATACTGACAACATAGGGTCTTCACTATGAGCACTGGGCCCTGGCTAGCAGGATCCCAGTGATATAGTAAAAACACCCTGACATATACTCACAAACAGGCCAAAAGTGGGGGTAACAAGGCTAGAAAGAAACTACTTTCTCACACTCCCCCATCAGTATCCAACACCACAGCCCCACCCAACATCCCCACACCTCTCTCCCCAGAACACGTCAATCAGCAGTGTGCCCACCTGTACAGGGACCCCAGTCCACACCCAAGACAATCAGGGACCTGGGGTCAGTGGCAGGGGGCACACCTTTCAGGGGACAGAGGCACAGGGGAACAGGGACACTGGGAAGACCACCTTGTGCCAGGGGGAGGACAGGCCCTGGGAACCGACTCTCCAGGAGGCACTCACTAATGTTCTGGGGGATTACCAACAATCCCAGGACAAGATGGGCCAGATTTTTACCAACATGCAGGAGAACAAGCGGCTGCAGGAAGTACACCATCAGGAGATCAGGGAGGATTTGCAGGCCCTCAACACCACCATTGGTCTCCATAGCAGGGATTCTGGCAGATAAGGCCAACATCATGAGGGATGGGACAGCACACCAGTGGGCCCCTACCGCTAGCCAGTCCATGGCCAGCCCACCACTTCTGTTGCAGCTAGTGGGCAGGAGGCCCTGCCACAAGACCCACAGACTCTCAGCACCCCTCCTCCTGCAGAAGGTGAACCACCCCTCAAACATTCCCTGCGACCCAGACAGAAGCCAGAGACACCTGCCTAGACCAAGACCACCACCAGGAAATGAGACCCTCCTGAACGTCCCTCTTGTGTTTCACCTTGTCACCTTGTTCACTTTGAACTGCCTTTGCTCCCCTTCCAATGGCCCCTTGGACACTGGACCTGTGCTACAAATAGACTGGAACAATATCCTGGACTTTCCTATACCAGCTCCCCATTCTGTTGCACTTTTCTGTCAATAATTTTCACTACAATAGACACCCTTGAACACAACCTAAGTGAAAGTGTTTTAAGTTATGAAAAAGTGCATATATGGAAACAGTCACATCATGTGCAGAAGATCTCAACACTGTGAGAGCATACATTTTATGACCTGTATCTGTCTGTGGTCATCACATCAATACACTGTTCTCATACCACTAACATCTGCAAAATGAGAAGCCATAGGGGACAGTAAGTAGAGATGCAAAGGAAGTGAATGCTATCCTGCTACAGCCACACAGAAAATGTCATTAATCAGAGGAATGGTCAGTTCCACTGCCTCATCTGTGTCATTGGAAGAATTGACATATAACTGATGTTCTGTTGTCCACATCGTAGGAGGCTGGCCTGGTTTGTAGTGGGTACCTAAGGAACTTACACCTTATACCAGGTCCAGTTATCCTTTATTAGTAAAATGTAGGCAGTGTCTAGCAGCTTATGCTGTCTAGGGGTAGCTGTAGCAGAGCATCCAAGAGTGAACTAGGAGACATGCAAAGCTCTTGCAATACCACTATAGTCACACAGTACTTATACAGAATAAAAGACAATACTCAGTGTTACCAAAAATAAATGTACGTTATTTTAGTGACACAAGGCCAAAACTATCTTAGAGGCAATATTCCTTCTGGAGGTAAGTATTATACACAATACATACACTAGTAACTAAAATCAGGTAAGTATACAGTCATAGAATAGTGCAAACAGTAGAAAATACAATAGATTGCAATTGGCCTAGGGGCAAAACAAACCATATATTAAAATAGTGGAATGCAAATGTTGAATTCCCCCCTAGGCAAGTGTAGTGTGTAGAGATGCACTGGGAGTGTAAGAGAACATCAAAGGTAAGTAAAGTTCCCCACCCCGAGCCTAGGAAAGCAGGAGTAAAGTTCAGCAAGTTTCCTCAGAACACACTACAAGTTGCGATGAAGAATTACGGAATAATCAAGCAAGACTGAAAGCAACCAATGATGGATTCCTGGACCTGAAGACCTGTGGAGAAAGAAGACCAAGTCCAGAAGTCAATAAAGAGACCAGAAAGAACAGGAGCCCCTGCTAACCCGGATGAGGATGCAAAAGTGGATCTACTGGTTGGATGAAGAAGTCAGAAATGCACCAAATAAGCTGCGGGTTCCTGCTTGGTGCAAGAGATGTCCCACGTTGAGTCCTTGGATGCAGGCTGGCGTACATCATTGTATCTTCCAACAAGCCTTGGACCATGCAAATGCAAATGTCGCAGTTGGCAGAGAAAGGCACTATCTGGGCCCAGGAGGGACCTCGGTGTCTCAACTCAGACTGAGGAGACAGAGGGGGCTCTCAGCACTTTAGGGAGCCCTCAGAAGACTAGGCAGCTCCCAGAACATGGGGACAAAGGAGTTGCAGAATGCAGTTGTTGCAGCACTACACAAAAGGATCCAACACTGCCAGAGAACAACTCGGGGAGCTGAGCATCGCAGAATCGAGTGCTGGGGACTTGGGTTACGGTGTGTATGAAGAATTTTCGGAAGAAGTGCACAGAAGCCCAAGGAGCTGTAGAACATGTGGTGCACAGGCGTACTGTCTGGCATGGGGAGGCAAGCTCTTACCTCCACCAAATTTGGACAGCTCGACCTTTGGACAGTCAGGATCACTTTGGTCCACCACCTGTGTTCCAGGGATCATGCTTGTCAACAGGAGAGGAGTCCTAGAGTACCGGTTGTCATCGCAGAGAGGTGCCTGCTGAAGCAGGGAAGTGACTCCATCACTCCACGAGAGATTCCTTTGGTCCTTTTGGTGCAGAATGAAGACAGGCAGTCCTCAGAGCATGCACAACCTGGAAACTGTTGCAGTTGCTGGTAGGAGCTGAAATTGCAGGGTCGCAGTAGCCTTCTTGGATACTTTGTTGCAGTTACAGTGTTCCTGGAACAGTCTGCGGTTAATCCGAGGGTCAGAAAATGAAGCAGGGGATGCAAAGTAGTCCTGGTGGAGTCTTGAAAACCGAATCTGAGGAAACACCCACAGGAGAGACCCCAAATAGCCCTCAGAGGGGGATTGGTCACATAACTAGGCATGGACCTTTCAGGATGGGTTTCTGATGTCATCTGCTGTCTCTGGCCACTCAGATGCTTCCAGAGTTCCCTGAACATCCTGAAAACAATATGGCAGAACCCAGGGACACTCTGGAGAAGCTCTGGGCACCACCCCTGGGGTGGTGATGGACAGGGGAGTGGTCACTCCCCTTTCCTTTGTTCAGTTTCATGCCAGAACAGGGACGGGGGGTCCCTGAACCAATGTAGACTGGATTATGCAAGGAGAGCACCGTTTGTGCCTTTCAAAGCATTTCCAGAGGCTCTGGGAGGATACCCTTCCCATGCCTGTAGCACCTATTTCCAAAGGGAGAGGGTGTAACACCCATCTCCTAAAGGAAATGCATTGTTCAGCCTTTCTGAAATTGAGTTGCTCAATCCCCAGGAGGGCAGAAGCCCATCTGTGAGGTGACAGCAGCTGTGGCTGCAGTGAAAACCTCAGAAGACTGGTGTGGCAGTACTGGGGGTCCATGGTGGAGCCCCCAAGGTGCATGGAATTGGCCCCCCAATACCCTAATCAGATTGTGGGTTCAATTTCTCCATCGTAGACACCTCACATGGCCATATTCGGAGTTACCCGTGTGTTGACCTATATATAGTGCACAAATATAATGGTGTCCCTGCACTCACGAACTCTGAGAAAATGGGCCTGGACGACATGGGGGTACCTCTGCTAGTGCAGGGGTGCCATCACACACAGGTACTATGCACCTAGCCTTCAGGGTCTGAAGATTTGACATATAGGTGACTTATAAGTGACCTGGTGCAGTGAAAATGGCTGTGAAATAGTGCTATTTCACTCAGGCTGCAATGGCAGTCCTGAAGAAGTGTGTGTATGAGCTCCTTATGTGTGGCAAAAGAAATGCTACAGCTCATAAGGATCTCCTGGAACCCCAATGCCCTATACCATATACTAGGGACTTATAAGTGGGGTCCAATATGCCAATTTGGAGTGGAATATTGGGTTACCAGTATGTAAATACAAACTTGGAATCAGAGAGAACATAAGCAATGGAGTTCTGGTTAGCAGGACTCCAGTGACACAGTCAAGCATACTGACAAAACAGTAAAACATACTGACATATAGGTCACAAACTATGAGCACTGGGGTCCTGACCAGCAGGATCCCAGTGAGACAGTAAAATCACACTGACAAACACTGACAAACAGACCAAACATGCTAGAAAGAGGTTACTTACTCACAACGTACGACTTTGTTGATCACTTTTGATTAGAAATATTACCCGTACTTTTTGATCACAAATAAAGGGATCTATATTATTTGTTCCTATGTAGGTTTTTTGACATACACGTCCAATAATTTGGAGGTCAGTGATATATATATATATATATATATTGGTGTAACTATTTTTGGTGTATTGTAAGAAAGAACTTATACTTACTCTTTATACTCGTATTATCATACAGAGTATTTACATAGAGAAGACTGTTACTATGATCCACATCCATCTTTCATCATCCTTAAATCTATTATTTATGATACAGTTTAATGGTAAGAAACGTGTCCTATTTACATTGGATACCTTTGGGACATTATGGGCTTTATTATTTTCCTTACTCTTTATACTTTTTGATTCTAATGTTTTTTTGTTTTTTTTCTTGCACAGCTTTTGCTTCACTAGTAGCACTTTATATTCAGTCTTGGGGAGCATGCAACACATTTTCTCATCCTTGAAAAGGTTGATCTAAACTCACATTGCACAGTATACTGTTCTTTGTCTCCTTTTCTTTTGTTCTTTAGTCATTTGGTGATTAAACATTTTTAACACCTGCTGTACATGCATGTAATATCAAAAAACAACGGTTATGGGTCAGGACACAGTGCAATCATGTCAAATCGTGATTAGTCATTATGAAACCTTATCACTGTTTTCATCATCAGCCTTGAAGAAGTCTCTGATCAGGGACAAAGCAAGTGTCAGCTGAATCGTCAACTAGACTAGGATCGTTCACACAGATTACATACGTATATTTCCATTGATCTATGTAATAATATTGTATCATAAAGTTGAGTTGTATGTCAATCGATTTATCTCTATTGTAATATTTTAATGTGTCCTCATCATTCATTATATGTGAAATTAAAAGACAATAGTAAGCTTAAAATCTCTTATTTACTTTATTAACATTATTGATGTTACATTTCTTTTGATACCAACACTTCCTTACCAGAGTGCTCTGTTACTTTGCATTGATATTGTTCATCTAATCAGAATTTATTCTGGCTAGAGTTTATAAATCAGGGCAACAGATCTGTTGTAACGTGTGAGCACCAAAACATTTATAAACAAAACATGTTTTTGGTAATACAAATTGAATGTGCATTAACGCAAACCATAGTTGCCTTTTTTATGATATTTGTTAGGAATGTCATGGGCCAATATTTCAGGCTTGAGGGCTCCTTCCCTACTTTGCTTTTTTTTCTCTTTTGAGATTAAAGGGAGCAATTGTTTGGGGGATACCTAGCATGGATGCAAGGAACTCTGCCTAAGCCCAATCTGAGGTCTCTAGGTGATTTCCTAAGAGATCCTCAACAAGTAAGCTAGGTGAGACTACCACCTGTTTAGGCCAGTAACTTCACCCCAGCAAAGTTGTACTACAGCTAAGGGGAGGGACTGAGTGGAGTTGTTGACATCAGTGATTTGGTACTGGTGACCAAGTAGGTGTTGTGCAGGCGACACTAGGTTTTCAGTGACTATGATGATACTGGCACCTGTGTCCCTATAGGCCTGGGCCTCAACACCATTTGTCTGTATGTGCTGCTTGTACTTATCCATATTAAGGGGACAAGCAGTTAGGGTGGCAAGGCCAATGCCACCAGGGAGACAAAAACTGTCTTGTGGGCTTCTACGCATATCACAGTTTCTAATATGGACCCAAAATTGAACCAAACTCCACCTTTTGTTTGACTATTGCCAGTAGTCCCACCACTATTACTACTACTACTAGGGGCACTAGAAGTTGAAGTGGATGTATTAGTGAGGTAGGTTCAGGGGCTTTACCTGAACAGGACTTATCCCCTGGCCTATGGCCTTTACCTCTGCACACATAGCACCAAGGCTTTTTATTGTGTGTAGAAGAGGAAGAACAAGATGTTTTAACCCTACTCCCAGAAGAGTATTGTGGATATGAAGAACAATCTATATTTTTATGTTGTTCCCCTGCTTGTCCTGTGATTTTTCACCATCTTTCTTCTTTTCTTTGTCACCCCCTGTATGAGCTTTTCTGCTCACCCTTGTTCTGACTAATTTGTCTGCCTTCTTACCCAATCCTTGGGGAGAGGTCAGATCTGAGTCCACTAGGAACTGATGTAATACATCAGACACACAGCTATTCAATATATGCTCTCTCAAAATCAGATTATATAGACCCTCATAGTCAAACACTTTGCTGCCATGTAACCAACCTCCAAAGCTTTGACAGAACAGTCCACAAAGTCAACCCAATCTTGTGAAGATTCTTTCTTGGTTGCCCTGTAATTAATTCTGTATTGCTCTGTGGTGAGCCCAAAACCATCAATGAATGCATTTTTTGGAATGTCATAATTGTCGGATTCCTCCACCCTAACAGTGAGGAGTCTGTTCCTCCCTTTATTAGAGAAGGACAACCAAAGAATAGCAGCCCACTGCCTATGAGGGACCCTCTGAACTTTACAGGTCCTCTCAAGTGCAGCAAACCACTTTTGGATATCATCCCCCACCTTGTATGGAAGAACAATTTTGTGTAGGCTTCTTGAGCCAATGGTATTCTCCCTGACCCCATAACCTCTGAAGCTACTACTGTTGCTGCTGCCACCATGGGGAACTAACCCCAACCCCTGTCTTTCCCTTTCCACAGATAAGGCTTTCCTATCTAGGGCCAACTGTTGCTGTTGCAGGCTCAGTCTAGCCTCTTCCAATCTCAGCTTTCTGAGTTTCCTATCTAGGGGGTTATCCTCAGGATTTGATGTGTGGGACACTTCTGAGACTGAAGTGACATGGGAATGAGTAGAGGCAGGTATTTCCCTGGCTTGTGTAACCCTAGTAACCTGGCATTTATGTATAAAGAGAGCTATACTTGTGTGTGACCCCCTCCCACTGCCAGCTACACTAGATGATTTACCAGGGGAAAGATTTTGTGAAGGGCCCTCATCTGCTTCTTCAGGATCCTCTCCTGATTCTAATGGGTTAGAATCCCCCTCTCTCTCCTCTACCTGGTTACCAGATTGCTTCTGGTCATCCTGGAGAAGGAGATTTAAAAGGAAATGCTTGTTATGGTTCTTCCCTACCCCTAGGCTTCTCTCTAAGCAGAGCCCCCTCAAACGTTTAAAGTTTAGATTCTCATAAATAGTTTTGATAACCCTAGGGGTGTCTCAGAGAGAGGAAGACGTAGTGATAGAAAGTTGGAGTAAAGTGAAAGGTTAAAAAAGACCTATTTTATCCATCTTTTAGATTTTTAGAATGCAAGTGAAAAGACTAGGTATACTTTTGTATAGCTCCAAGTATAGAGTACACTTTTCTGTGGAAAGCACCGGGTGAGAGAGTGATAAGGCAATTGCAAAAACGTATCTCACCGCTGCCACCAACAGTACAAACAGTGAAAAACACAATAGGTTGCAATGGGGCTAGGGGGAACACAAACCATATACTAAGATAGTGGACTACGAAAGTCGGTTACCCACCTAGACAAGTGTAGTGTGTAGAGGAGCGCTGGGAGTGTAAGAAAACACCAAAGGTAAGTAAAATACCCCAACCCAGAGCCCAGGAAAGCAGGAGTAAAGCACAGCAAATTTCCTAAACACACTAGAAGTTGTGATAGAAGATAATGCAAGAACCAAAAGAGACTGCAAGACACCAACAATGGATTCCTGGATTCCTGGACCTGAAGACCTATGGAGAAGGGGACCAAGTCCAAGAAGCACTGAAGAGTCCAGGGAGAACATGAGCCCCTGCTAACCTGAAAGAATGTGCAAAAGAAGAACCACCAGGGAGCAGACAAAGTCAGTATTGCACCAAAGAAGACAGATGCAGGTTCCTGATTGGTGCAGAAGATGTCCCATGCCGGATGGATGAATGCAGTCTGATTTGCGTCTCTGGATTAGGCCAACAAGCCTTGGCGCACGCAAAGCTCGCAGTTAGCGAAAAATGGCACTGCCTGGGACCATGAGGAGCCTGGTGGCCTCTACCCAGGAGGAGGAGACAGAAGGGGTGCTCAGCAACTCAGAGAGCCCTCAGAAGAACAGGCAGCATGCACAGGAGTCCCACAGCACGGGGAAAAGGGAGGTGCAAATGGAGGCCCATGCATCACGACACAAAGGATTCCCAGGCCGCCGGAGATCGACTCAGGAAGCTGTGTGTCGCAGGGAGGAGTCCTGGGGGCCTATGCTGTGCTGTGCACAAAGAACTTCTTGGAAGGGTGCACAGAAGCCTTGGCAACTGCAAGTCATGTGGTGCACGGGGGTACTGTCTTTCGTGGGGACGCAGCTCTTACCTCCACCAAAGTTGGACAGCTGGACGTTGGGACTGCAGCAGTCATTTTAGTCCACCACCCCTGTTGCAGCATCCACCCCTGTCATCTGGAAAGGGGACCCAAGCCACCTGTCATCACTGCAGAGAGGTGCCTGCTGAAGCAGGGAAGTGACTCTGTCACTCCACTGGAGATTCCTTCGGTTCTTCTGGTGCAGGCAGAAGACAGGCAGTCCTTGGAGGATGCACAACCTGGAAACTGTTGCTGGCAGGAGCTAAAGTTACAATGTTGCAGAATTCATCTTTGCTTCTTTGTTGCAGTTTTGTAGAATTCCTGGAGCAGTCAGTGGTTGATCCATCGGTAAAAGATAAAGTAAAGAATGCAGAGAATTCCTGCTGGAGTCTTGAAATCCGAATCTGAAGAAACACCCAAAGGAGAGATCCTAAATAGCCCTAAGAGGGGGATTGGTCACCTACCCAGATACGCACCTATCAGGGGAGGTCTCTGACATCACCTGCTGGCACTGGCCACTCAGATGCTCCCAGAGTGCCCCACTACCTTGGAATCCAAAATGGCAAAACCCAGGGACACTCTGGAGGAGCTCTAGGCACCACCCCTGAGGTGGTGATGGACAGGGAAGTGTTCACTCCCCTTTCCTTTGTCCAGTTTTGCCCCAGAGCAGGGAATGGGGGTCCCTGGACCGGTTTAGGCTGGATTATGCAAGGCGGGCCCCATCTGTGCCCTTCAAACCATTTCCAGAGGCTCTGAGAGGATACCCCTCCCATGCTTGTAACACCTATTTCCAAAGGGAGAGGTGTAACACCCCTCTCCTAAAGGAAATGCATTGTTCTGCCTTCCTGGGATTGAGCTGCTCAAGCCCCAGGAGGGCAGAAACCTGTCTGTGAGGTGGCAGCAGCTGGGGCTGCAGTGAAAACCTCAGAAGGCTGGCATGGCAGTACTAGGGGTTCACTGTGGAGCTCCCAGAGCGCATGGGATTGTGCAACCAATACTGGAATCAGTATTGGTATACAATTCCCAGTTGTTAGACACCTTACATGGCCACATTCGAAGTTACGATTGTGAAGCTGTACATAGGTATTAACCTATGTCCAGTGCACACTTAAAATGGCGTCCACACACTCACAAAGTCTGGGAAATGGGCCTGGTAAACATGGGGACACCTCTGCTAGTGCAGGGATACCCTCACATATAGGTATGTTGCACCCAGCCTTCAGGGTCTGAAGGCCCGGCATATAGGTGACTTATAAGTGACCTGGTGCAGTGAAAATGGCTGTGAAAAAGTGCATGTACTATTTCACACAGGCTGCAATGGCAGTCCTGTAGAAGCATTTGTATAGGCTTCCTATGGGTGGCAAAAGAAATGCTTCAACCCATAGGGATCCCCTGGAACACCAATGCCCTGTGTACATAAGCACCATATACTAGGGTCTTATAATGGGGGGCCAGTATGACAATTTGGAGTGAAATACTGGGTTACCAGTATGTAAGGACAATTTTGGAACCAGAGAGAGCATAAGCACTGTGGTCCTGCTTAGCAGGAACCTAGTGACACAGTCAAGCATGGTGACGAAAACTGTGAAACATGCTGAAAAGTAGGCCGCACACAGTAAGCACTGGGGCCCTGAATAGCAGGATCCCAGTGACACAGTCAAAACACACTGACAAACAGGACAAAAATTGGGGTAACCATGGTAGAAAAAGGCTATTCTCTCACAAACTAATTGTACCAAGTTTGAGAGGGAGAGAGCACATACACTTTATCACTGATTACCAGTGGCAAAGTGACTAGAGTCCTATAGCCAACAAAAAGAGGTTCAGAAAAATAGTGAGGGAAATGCAAAATGTTTGTGGATAATCCTGTAGCAAGGCCATTTTCAACACTCTCTTACCACTAACCTCATCTATGATTTGTTAGTCACAGGTGAAGTTACTCAGAAGCTTAAACAGGCCATTTTCCAACCACTAATACAAAACCAAAACCTGGATCCTGAAGTTCTTTCATATGACCATATTATCTTGTGCTATACTTGTTTTGCAAAAGTTATGTGATCGGTAATCACTTTAAAGTTATCACCACATTTCAAGACTAACAATTTACTAAGCAATCAACCATTTAGGTTCCACCAATAGTAAGGTACCAAGACATCTCTTCTAAACATCAAAGAATGCCTCGTAACGTGCAACTGTGGCCTGGCATGCAGCCTAATCCTTTTTGATCGCTCAACAACAAACCGTATTCTAGAAAAAGAGTGCTGACTAATCATGGATCTACATATGGAGGTGTCAATGGAACTTCTCTAATCTGATTCATCTGCTTTTAAGCAACTACACTGCGCAAATCACAGTTATCTCCCTTTTTTTAATTAACACCCCCATCAAAAGAAGAGTGCAGGTTGGAAGGGTGCTCTTGCCAGGCATGTTCAGTATATACATGGTTTAATGATTCACAGATTGAAAGAACATCAAACTGTCTGCGGTATGTAAAAGGACTATACCTAATTTTTCCTTGAATTAGAGTAAATGTCTGTGAACCTTGCACATATGAAATTGACTGAAACATTTCTAGCATTGACATAAAAATCAACAAGACATGCTTAAACAGCATAAAACAGATATCTAACTCTTTGGTGGATCCTTTATGTTTACCTTTGGCTTTCTCTGAGTATATGGGCTCTCCCCCATCATTTGTGTGAAAAGAAAGTAACTCAGGAATATTGTTTTTAAAGTGCCCTTTCTTTTACTGCCCAAGTGTAAACTGTTAATAAGAATTAATGTTTTTATTTATGACAACTGAGTGTAATCCTCCCTGTGCTGACCCTCTAGCCAAAAATTCCATGGGTTCTTTGATTGGTCTACACTTTGTTGGACAATTGCAATGTAATCTTCACCAAACTATTTAAATTTTAAACTCCAAGAAATCCAAAATTAGATGGGCTTTATTATGCTCTGGTAGAGCTGCCATAATCATTTCTCACGTTCACTCCAGACCATGCACTGGCTACCTGTTGAAGAAAGGTGGTCCTTCGACAGAATGCGATTTGTACACAATGGCCACACTGCCATGTACTCAAACCTCTGCATTATCTGAGATCCCTACTGTAGGAAAGTACCATCTTGCCTAGCATGTTACCACAATTTGTACTTGTGTGTCAGTTTGCTTTTGCCTGTCTCACTGGGATCCTGCTAGCCAGGACCCCAGTGCTCATAGTTTGTGGCCTGAATGTGTTCCCTGTGTGGTGCCTAATTGTGTCACTGAGGCTCCGCTGAACAGAACCTCAGTGCTTATGCTCTCTCTGTCTTTAAAATTGTCACTGCAGGCTAGTGACCATTTTTATCAATTCTAATTGGCACACTGGAACACCCTTATGATTCCCTAGCATATGGCACCTAGGTACCCAGGGTATTGGGGTTCCAGGAGATCCCTATGGGCTGCAGCATTTCTTTTGCCACCCATAGGGAGCTCGGACAATTCTTACACAGGACTGCCAGTGCAGCCTGAGTGAAATAACGTCCACATTGTTTCACAGCCATTTTACACTGCACTTAAGTAACTTATAAGTCATCTATATGTCTAACCCTCACTTGGTGAATGTTAGGTGCAAAGTTACTAAGTGTGAGGGTACCCTGGCACTAGCCAAGGTGCCCCCACACAGTCCAGGGCAATTTCCCCAGACTTTGTGAGTGCGGGGACATCATTATACTTGTGAGCTACATATAGGTCAATATCTATATGTAGCTTCATAATGGTAACTCTGAACATGGCCATGTAACATGTCTAAGATCATGGAATTTTCCCCCATGCCAAATCTGGTATTGGGGTGCCAATCTCAATGCATTCCGGGGGCTCCAGCATGGACACCTGGTACTGCCAAACTAGCTCTCTGGGGTTTTCACTGCAGCTACCGCTGCTGCCAACCCACAGACAGGCTTCGGCCCTCCTGGGGTCTGGGCAGCCCAGTCCCAGGAAGGCAGAACAAAGGATTTCCTCTGAGAGAGGGAGTTACACCCTCTCCCTTTGGAAATAGGTGTTAAGGGCTGGGGAGGAGTAGTCTCCTCCAGCCTCTGGAATTGCTTTGAAGGGCCCAGATGGTGCCCTCCTTGCATAAGCCAGTCTACATCAGTTCAGTGATCCCCCAGCCCCTGCTCTGGAACGAAACTGGACAAAGGAAAGGGGAGTGACCACTCCTCTGTCCATCACCACCCCAGGGGTGGTGCCCAGAGCTCCTCCAGTGTGTCCCAGACCTCTGCCTTCTTGAATGCAGAGGTGTGAGGGCACAGTGGAGGCCTCTGAGTGGCCAGTGCCAGCAGGTGACGTCAGAGACCCCTCCCGATAGGTGCTTACCTGGTTAGGTGGCCAATCCTTTCTGAGGGCTATTTAGGGTCTCTCCTGTGGGTTTCTCTTCAGATAACGAATGCAAGAGTTCACCAGAGTTCCTCTGCATCTCCCTCTTTGTCTTCTGCCAAGGATTGACCGCTGACTGCTCCAGGACGCCTGCAAAACTGCAACAAAGTACCAAGACGACTACCAGCAACATTGTAGCGCCTAATCCTGCCGGCTTTCTCAACTGTTTCCTGGTGGTGCATGCTCTGAGGGCTGGCTGCCTTCACCCTGCACTAGAAGCCAAGAAGAAATCTCCTGTGGGTCAACGGAATCTTCCCCCTGCCAACGCGGGCACCAAACTTCTGCATCACCGGTCCTCTTGGTCCCCTCGTATCTTGACGAGCGAGGTCCCTGAAACACAGTAGCTGGATCCAAGTGACCCCGACAAGCCAGCGGTCTTTCTGTCCAAATTTGGTGGAGGTAGGTCCTTGCCTCCCCACGCCAGACAGTAATCCTGTGTACTGCATCATCTGCAGTTTCTAGGGCTTCTGTGTACTTTTGCAAGGAATCCTTTGTACGCAGCATAACTCAGGTCCCCAGCACTCCGTCCTGCATTGCTCAACTCGCTGAGTTGACCACCGGCTTTGTGAGACCCTCCTTTGTAGTGTTGAGATGACCACCTGTTCAAGTGCTTCTGCTGGTGCTGGCTGCTTCTGCATGGGCTCTCTGTGCTGCTGAGCGCCCCCTCTGTCTCCTCCTTCAAGGGGTGACCTCCTGGTCCTTCCTGGGCCTGGGCAGAACCCATTTTCTTCAACTGCAACCTTTGCAGCTAGCAAGGCTTGTTTGCGGTCTTTTTGCTTGGAAACTACTCTGCATCCTCCAACACGCTGTGGGACATCTTCTGTGCAAAGGAAAAGTTCCTGGCATCTTCTGTTGTTGCAAAACCTTCAGCTTCTTCCACCCAGAGGCAGCCATTTTGCACTTTCGTCCGGGGTTTAGTGGGCTCCTGCCCCTCCTGGACACTTTCGTGACTCTTGGACTTGGTCCCCTTCCTTTGTAGGTCCTCAGGCCCAGGAATCCATCTTCAGTGCTTTGCAGTCAGTTGTTGTCTTTGCAGAATCTCCTATCACAACTTTAGTGTGTTTCTGGGGAAGTAGGGTAAATGTACTCCTAATTTTCAGGGTCTTGGGGTGGGGTATCTTGGACACCCTTAGTGTTTTCTTACAATCCCAGCGACCCTATACACACTACACTAGGCCTGGGGTCCCTAAGTGGTTTGCATTCCACTTTCTTAGTATATGGTTTGTGTTGCCCCTAGGCCTATTGCATTCTATTGTATTCTACAGTGTTTGCACTACTTTTCTAACTGTTTACTTACCTGATTTTGGTTTGTGTGTATATTTTGTGTATTTTACTTACCTCCTAAGGTAGTATATCCTCTGAGATATATTTGGCATATTGTCACTAAAATAAAGTACCTTTATTTTTAGTAACTCTGAGTATTGTGATTCTTATGATGTAATGCTATATGATATAAGTGGTATGGTAGGTGCTTTGCATGTCTCCTTTTTCAGCCTAAGCTGCTCTGCTATAGCTACCACTATCAGCCTAGGCTGCTAGAATACTACTAATGTACTAATAAGGGATAACCTGACCTGGCACAAGATGTAATTACCATCAGGTACCCACTATAAGCCAGACCAGCCTCCTACACCTACCGATCTTCCAGACCTTGTATTAATCTACCCACAACCTTTGTCTTCCATCCTAATATACACAAACAATTGAGTAGCACATCTTTTTGTGTGCAAAAGCTTTTATTGTTGAGCTTAAAGATTGAAAAAGATTTACTGGAGTCCCTGGGAGATCTGAAGATCTACCTCTTCCTCTTCTCCTTTAACTAGAATTTCTGTTCAGACCAGCACAATTCAAGACTATCCATTGCACCTCTCCACGTTCAGAAGTCTGAGCAGGACCTACTAATTAGGCAATAAAGTTCTAGTACATAATTTCCTTAATTATTTGCATTGTATTCATAGTGGTAACTCGGAGAATCACTTTCAATTTCAGTGTGAATGTTTTCTGTTTTATCTTCAAGTGCTAATCCTGTAATTGCTATTTTTATGCACTCCCATTCAATGATCCCAGAGGGGTCTGTGTGACACACACGTACAGTTACCAAGTTCATAAATAATGGGCCAACAGCCATTCATCACAAATATGAGGATGGCCTACAGGTAAGAGGAGACGTTATCCAAGGTCTGCAAATTGCCAAATATTCTCTGTCAGGGGTTTACAGTTTTGTTCCGTAAGTAATCTACCATGGCCAAAGGCAGCTGATTGGACTAAGAAAACCTATCTGAAATCAAATGGAGTAAGCATGAGAGCTGTGCAGAAAGCATTTTTTATTTAATAAGTTGGTGTTTGGAGTTCTAGGTCTGGCTTAAAAATTTTTTTTTTTCAACGTACTTCTCCCAGATATGCTGTTTGTGTACAGTGAGTCTGTAAGATTAGTTGGAATATTCAGCCCTGCATAAGTCTGTGCATGCCTGAGCCAATTGTGCATGTCATTCTGCAATTGATCATGTCTCAGAGATATGATGAGCTAATTCTACAACTTGGCCTAAGAACACATGACAACCTTCCACTACATCACAGTTGATAGTCCACAAGGTTCTGTTGAGCACTTAATGTACTTTTTTCAGGTGGGACATATCATCACTTAACAATCTCATACAAGTGCTCCATGCTAAATATGTCTATACCAGCCAGCAACTCTAATTGGTTGCAGGGTAATTTTCATTCCGCAGAGTGTAGTCATTAATTAATATTAGTCTTCAGAAGCAGGAAACATAGATCTCTCTTTGACCTAACATGTCTGTACTAACTCATGAGGATGAAAGTGCTCTCAGAATTTTCAACTCCTAATTTGTCAGCTTACTTATCCGTTCCTCGTGTGGAATAATTGTCCATCTTGGCAACCACATTTGGGCTAATAAGGACCACTAACATCTTGGCATGATATTGCAACATGTAAAGTGCTATGTATACAAAATGACACTGTTTATGTAGCCAACCCCTTGCCCTTTGCCAGTGCTTACAGTGAGTACTTTTTAACACAAGAGTGGATCTTGTATACTAGTTCTAAACACAAAACCGCTGCAACCCCTTGTTATATGCTTGTATTCAATGCTATGTAATGTATCATGTAGAACTAGGAATGCATGGTTGTCTCCTGCATTCAAGATCCCAAGTTACAGGTATGGAATGTTCCAAAGATGTCAGTTGAAGTCTAGTTGGCTGAGGGATAGCTACGCTTAAGTTGTAGGGAAAGCTTATTCGATAAACAGTTTTCACTCCCCGCTGGTTGTTTTTTAATTTGTAAAAAGTGCAACAATTGGTGACAAGTAGCTAGCCAGCACCTACAACTTGTGGTAGACGTGAACCCAGTGATCTAGCGCAGGAGGAACCACCAGGCCACAGAATCCCTAGCAGCTGTTTGGGGTCATAGCCGGGACTGCACCAGTGCTGAGATTAGGGGTGTGTGGGTAGCTCCGCTCCACTGACGGAGCTAACACAGTTTTTGGAACCCCGCGCTCCACTTGGAGTGCAGACATATCTAAAAAACTGCACTAGCCTTGACAGCAGAGCGGAGCTCACCTGGTGCATGCTGCAGCCGAATGTGGGCTACACAGTAATAGTGCAGACAGTCTGTGGTTGTGCTGTGCTGTGCAGCCAATAACTGGGCTGCAGCTTGCACCAGAGCAGCCCAGAGGGAGGCAGCCACACAGAGACTCATTGTCATCCTCGTCTCTTCTTTTTTGTTGGACTGAACAGCAGCTTTCATTGCCTACGACACTGACCTGAAATCAGGCCGGGCCGTTGGCAGTGAAAGCTGCCATTTCAGGCCTCTTGTGCACCGGCCTGTCTTGTATGCACTGCACAGGCCTGACACAGCAGCTTTCACTGCCTACGGCCCTCCTGACCAAGACCGACCATGATTAGTGCTTCCGAGGTGGGTGCATTTAGCAGGACTCTGCAGGACACATACCTCTGGCTTCGTGGAATTCCACAGAGGTTTTTTTTTCAACTCACAGAATTCTGCAAAACCAGACTCTATTCACTCCACCGAGACCTAGCTGAGATGCATGCAGGGCGAAAGTACCCACTTTGGTATTTTCTTCCTGTTCCCTTTGTTTAGGGATGTGGTTGTGAGGTGGCTCTAGAGCAAAGATATCGTTCCGAACCTAGAGCACCTGAAAAGTGTGTGCCGCAAAGGGAAGGACAGGGCCATGGTTTCTATTGCATGAACACTTGTAAGACACATGTGGTAAGGAGAGGTGTGACGCCACTGAGTTCTTCAAAAGATGTGGTGCTCATTCCCTCACAGTAGCCAATCAAGAAATCTTACATGACAACAGCATACATTATGTGCATGAGCTGGTGAACCAAACGTGAAAATCCACACACTAGAGCCGAGCAGCAGAAAAATCTACGCAGGGCCCGCACTGCAGCTGAAAAATCTACGCACCGCTGGTAAAATTGACGCATCTCCAGTTCAACATGGATTAATCGCTGCCATGCATCTGGATTTTCCACACTTTGTCCCTGGGTGTCCAAAGCTGCAACATCACCATACCGACTTGAGGCTGCTTTTCCTAAAGTGACGCATCTCCTCCCTGCGTAGAAAGAATCAACTTATCGATTGCCCGATGGAAAAATGATTAACATATGGCCTCACTTGCAAGTAAAGAATCAACGCATCACTTGCTTTTCCAATGCATTCTCGCCCGTGCAGTTTTATTTTTGTCACATACCTGGTACTTTATACTAAACCAACACATCCATTGATTTCTATGGATTAAGGCTCTTTTTACTTTAAAAATTCATATAATTACTTGTGTATGTTTGATTTTTGTCATTTTGGTTTTGTTTGATTTACATTAATATTAGCTATTTTTCTAAACTGGTGTGGAGTTCTTTTGTGGTGATTCACTGTGTTACTGTGTGTGTTTGTACTAAAACTTTACACATTGACTCTGAGATAAGCCTGACTGCTTGTGCCAAGCCACAAAGGAGGTGAGCAGGGGTTATCCAAACTGTGTATCTCCCTTAGCCTGACTCGAGTGAGGGTCCCCACTTGGACAGGGTGTAAACTGACTGCCAACTACCCCATTTCTAACAGTGTGTAAACCTACAAATAATGCTCAGTGATATGCATACTATAATTGCCATTAATATTTGTAATTTAACATGAGTGACATGCTCACCAGGATTATAACGCAGCATATCATCAGCGTTCAGTATCAGTGATACCCACACCAGGATTGACTTACAGTGTGTTATTCACTATCATATATCTTTGTAATTTAACACCGGCAATACACTCACCAAGATTAACTCCCAGCATGTCGTCAGGATTATGTATCGGTGATACGCACACCAGGTGCTAGTGACAGTGTATCATTCACCAACGTTTCTGGTAATTTCACACCGGTGACACCCACACCCACAGTGACTCTATGGCCCAGGTTTAAGAGGGCCTAGTGCCTCCTTGAGCCACATTGGCCTCATATTGTGGCGCTAATGTGCCCCAACAAGGCCCAAATCACTGTGCCATATTTATAAAGTGCCGCAACGTATGCATTGAGCCACTTTGTAACCCCTTGGACCCCATTATGCCTGCGCCAGGCATAATGTATGCTAGAGGGGGACAACAAAAATGTCACAGTGGAGTCTAAGAAATTCCACTGCGTCATTTTTTTAGGCTACTTTTAACACCTCCACAAAGCAGCCATTGAATAGGGGCACATCATTACTTTCAATGGGTCCCTATGTCATGTGCAGGATTAGCACCAACATTTTGGCAGTACATCAAAATATCAAAGATATTGCCCCTATCCTGCATCATGGTGCGCCATATAATAAATACAGCACACACATAGTGGTGATAAGGGGGCGCTAAGGGGCGCAAGAAAAGTGGCACTGTATTGGATGCAGTGCCACTTTTCTTAAATTAGGCCCTAAGTTTGATTGATTAAAAACTGATATATAAATTTTTAACGCAGTACCAGTGATATTCATTATATTTACCTTAGTGAGTAAACGGGGTGCAATCTCAGAGTGAAATTTCTCACCTTTAATATTTTTGTCAAAACCAGGTCGAATGTCAGTGGAATAGGAGGATTGGAAAGGAATGTTGGAAACATATATTGAAGCATTAGATGGTGTTGAGTTTAACCAGGAAAAATGATTTATTTCTAAACACACTGAGTAAGGTGGGTCAACCTATACTCTAGTATTTACCTGTAGCAACTGAGTCCAAGGGTGATCCAATTCAAGATGTGTATGTTGAGGCAAAAAAACATATTCAGCACCCAGGAGGTGATTTAGTCATGACCAGGTATAAGTTCTATATGCATCCTCACAATGAGAGTAAATCGATTGATGAGTTTGTTTTCCAAGCTTAGAGAACTTTCATTGAGGCAAATTTAGGGCAATGACTGATGAACTAATTTGTTACCAATTGACTACCCACTGTAAAAGTAAAAAGATTAAAGAGCAGTAGTAAACTCTGGAAAATCCATCTCTTAAGGATGCTATAGACACTGCTGAATTGGTGGAGCAGTCAGAACTGCAGAACTGTGCATGAAGGAGATGGAAAAAAGACACCAATTGCAGCATGGTTTCCAGTGGGGCGGAAGGAGCGTCTGATGTGACTTCAATATTTAAGTTTGGTGCTAGTGTTACAAAAACCAAGCAACTTGTGAAGTTGTGCTATCAATGTGAGAGCAATTCTCACTCTGTGGACTATGTTAAATGTATAGCAATTAATAAAGACCACATTAAATATGGTCACAAATGCCATTTTGCTGTTGTTTGTAAACAGCAGAGCAAGCCAAGAGTGGCGCCAGTAGATGAAGAATGCATAGTGGAAGTAAAAGGAGACAGAATTCTTAGTGTAGGGGATGTGGGGACAGAAAAATATGTAGACAGAAATCAGAATTTATGATCAACGGGGTGACTGTAAAGCTTATGGTAGACTTGGGCTCCATGTACACCATTATTCCAAAGAAAATGTTTAAGGAACATTGGTCAGACATGGCTTTTTTGCCAAAAGATATTAGTCCCAGGGTGTATTAAGTAGAATCCATTGATGTCATGGGGTACATGGAGTCTACCATGAAATTTAAAGGAATTAGGATTAAAGGAAAGGTCTACGTTGCAGAGGATGGTCCACCTAGTTTGGGTTGGATGCATCAGTATGAACTTAATGTTGTTATAAAGTCAAGGGCGCCCCATCGGGTAATAGTAATGGAGGACATCTCCTGATCTGATATCCTAAATGAGGCCCAGGATGTTTACAAATAAGAGTTGAGTCATCTGAGAGGGTGCTAAAATTATATATAGTGCTAAAATCTTATACCACTTCAGCAAAAGGAGAGGAAAATGATTTTAGTTGTTCGGACTTCTGTAAAGAAATGCTATTGGATGGAGTGTTTGAACTGATGGAGACGTCCAGTTGGTTATCCCTGGTAGTAATCACAGAGAAATATGATGGCGGGTACAGGTTTTGTTTAGGGCAATATCACTAAATAAAATGATGGACAGAGTTTTGAAACTTTTCAAACATTCACCTCGAAGCACAGATCTAGGTTTAATTCATTGTTACTTTGCTTGACATGTCACACCTGTTCAGACTCAGCTATCTGCAAATCAGTCTTGACCCTGCCCACTTTCGGAGCAGTCCAGCCAGAACTGCCAAGCCATGTCTTCCCTGGACAGAAATCAAGCATCCTGGGACCGGGGTCAGGGTATCACTCTTCATCAGCCAGGCTAGCTTGAGTCCAGTTGCACTGTGAGCACAGGACCCAAGTCTGGGCATACCCTTCCCAATTAGGGCAACTTTAGCAACACAAAAGATTGATGGACGAAATGCTGAACAATGCAAGCACTCACCCCCAATCATAGATCTAGGTTTAATCTATCATTCCATTGCTTACCATGCCACCACAGTTTGCACCCAGCCATACACAAATCAGTCGTGGACCTGTATCTTGTAGAAACACTCCAGCCAAAACTGCCCTGCCCGTTCGTCCCTAACTGGAAACAAGCATCCTAGGACTTGTTTCAGGAATCACCCTTCATCAGCCAGGCTAGCTTGACTCAAGAGTCACAGTGAGCACAGGATCCACATCTGGACATACCCTTCTCACTTAGGGCAACTTCAGAAACACAAAAGGAAGATGGGTGGAGTGCTGGAGAATGCAAACACTCACCCCCAGACACAGTTCTGGGTTTAATCCATTGTTGTTTTGCTCACCAGGCCACCCCAGTTAGGACCCAGCCATATGTAAATCAGTCTTGATGTTGTTCCTCATGGGAATTGTCCGGCCCGAACTGCCAAGCCAAGTCCTCCCTGGACCAGAATCAGGCAACCTGGGAACAGTTTCAGGGTATCATCCTCCATCATCCAGGCTAGTTTGAATCCAGTGGCATATCCTTTACACTTAGAGCAACTTTATCAACACAAAAGGGTGATGGATGGAATGAAGAACAATGCAAACACTCACCCCGAGTCACATATCTGGGTTTGATCTATCCCTTTTTTGCTTACCATGCCACCCCCATTTGCACTCAACCATACGCAAACCAGTCTTGACTTTGTTTCTCATAGGAACAGTCTAGTCTGAACTGCCAAGCCAGGTCCTTCCTGGACCAAAAGCAAGGATCCTGAGCCCAGTTTCAGGATATTGCCCTTCATCAGCCAGGCTAGCTTGATTGCAAAGAAACAGTGAGCATGGGACCCACGTCTGGGCATACCCTTCCCACTTAGGACAACTTTAGCAACACAAAAGGATGATGGACAGAGTGCTGAACAAAGCAAACACTCACCCCCAGTCACTGATCTGAATTTAATCCATCGTCTTTTTGCTCACCATGCCACCCCAGTTTGGACACAGACATATGCAAATCAGTCTTGACCCTGTTCCTCCTGGGAACAATCCAGCCAACACTGCCAAACTATGTTCTCCCTGGACCAGAAACAAGCATCTTGGGACTGATTTCAGGAGCTCACCCTTCATCAGCCAGGCAAGCTTGAATCCAGTTGCACAGTGTGAACAGGACCCATGTCTGGGCATAACCTTTCCACATAGGGGAACTTTAGCAACACAAAAGGATGATTGACGGAGGGCTGAACGATGCAAACACTCACCACCCAGTCACAGATCTGGGTTTAATCCATTGTTCTTTTGCACACCATGCCACTACAGTTTGGATCCAGCCATATGCAAATCAGTCTTGACCCTGTTCTTCAGGCTAGGTCTGAACTGGTGTGACATGGCACGCAAAATAACGATGGATTAAAACCAGATCCTTGACTGGGGATGAGTGTTTGAAATGTTTCAACGCTCTGTCCATCATTTTATGTTGAGATATTGCCTTGGCGCCCTAAGTGGCTAGGGTATGCCTAGACCCTGGTCCCTTGCATGCTGCGCCACTGGACTCAAGCTAGCCTGGGTGATGAAGGATGATACTCTCAAACCTGTACTAGGATGCTTGCCTCCTGTCCAGGGAGTACATGGCTTAGCAGTTCGGCCTTGACTGCTCTGACAGGGAGCAGAGTCGAGACTAATTTGTATATTGCTGGGTCTAAAATGTGGTGACATCGCAAGCAGAAAAACAATGGATTAAAACCCAGATCTGGGAGTAAGTGTTTGAAAGGTTTCAACACTCAGTCCATCATTTTATTTTGTGATATTGCCTAATGTGCCCTAAGTGGCTAGGGTATTCCCAGATGTGGGTCTCTTGCTTGCTGTGTCACTGGACTTAAGCTAGCCTGGCTGATGAAGGGTGATATCTTGAAAACGGTCCCAGGATGCTCGTTTCCGGTCCACGGAACAACTGGTTTGGCATTTCAGGCTGGACTGTTCCCACGGGGAACAGGTACAAGACTGATTTGTATATGGCTGGGTTCAAAGAGGGGTGGGAAGGTAAGCAAAAGAATGATGGATTAACCCGAGAACTGTGACTGGGGGTGAGTGTTTTTCACTGCTCAGCACTCTATCCGTCATCCTTTTGTTTTTTGCTAAAGTTCCCCTAAGTGGGAAGGGTCTTCCCAGACGTGGGTCCCGTGCTCATTGTGCCACTGGATTCAAGCTAGCTTGGCTGATGAAGGGTGATACTCTGAAACCAGTCCCAGCATGCTGGTTTCTGGTCCAGGGAGGGCCTGGCTTGGCAGTTCGGGCTGGACTGTTCCCATAAGAAACAGGGTCAAGACTGATTTACATATAGCTGGATGCAAAATGGGGTGGCACAGTGAGCAAAAGAACAATGGATTAAACCCAGATCTGTGTTCGCATTGTACAACACTCTGTCCATCATCCTTTGGTGTTGCTAAAGCTCCCCTAAGTGGGAAGGGTATGCCCAGATGTTAGTCCTGTGCTCACTGTGCCACTGGCTTCAAGCTAGGTTGGCTGATGAAGGTTGATACCCTGAATATTGTCCCAGGATGCTTGTTTATGGTCCAGAAGGTTCTGGCTTGGTAGTTTGGACTGGACTGGACTGTTCCCATAAGCAACATGGTGAAGACTGATTTGCATATGTCTGGGTCCAAATGGGGGTTACATGGTGAGCAAAAGAATGATGGATTAAAACTAGATATGTGACTGGGGGTGAGTGTTTGCATTGTTCAGCATTCCATCCATCATATTTTTGTGTTGCTAAAGTTGCCTTAAGTGTGAAGGGTATGCCCAGACATGGGTTCCCTGCTCACTGTACCACCAGATTCAAGCTAGCCTGGCTGATGAAGGATTATATCCTGAAACTGGTCCTAGGAGTCTTGCTTCTGCACCAGGGAGGTCCTGGCTTGGCAATTCGGGCTGTACTGTTCCCATGAGGAACAGGTTTGTGAGAAGGTAGCCTCATTCTAGCATGGTTACCCCCATTTGTGGACTGTTTGTGAGTGTTTGTCAGTGTGTTTTACTGCCTCATTGGGATCCTGCTAGCCAGGACCCCAGTTCTCATAGTTTGTTGCCTATGTGTGTGTTGTCAGTATGCTTAACTGTGTCCCTGACGTTCTGCTAACCAGAACTCCAGTGCTTATGCTCTCTCTACTTACTAATTTGTCACTATAGTTTAGTGACTCCATACTCCAATTCTAATTGGCACACCGGACCCCGCTTATAAATCCCTAGTATATGGTACCTAGGTACCCAGGGCGTTATGGTTCCAGGAGATCTTCATAGGCAGCAGCATTTATTTTGCCACCTGTAAGGAGCTCAGACAAACCTTTCTTCCGGACTGCCACTGCAGCCTGAGTGAAATAGTGCACACACTATTTCACAGCCATTTTTACTGCACTTAAGTAACTTATAGGTCACCTATATGTCTAACCTTCATTTACTGAAGGCTAGGTGCAAAGTTACTGTGTGTGAGGGCACCCTTACAATAGCAAAGGTGCCCCCACATTATCCAGGGCCAATTCCCCAGACTTCCATGAGTGCAGGAATACCATTACACGCATGCACTACATATATGTCAATACATACATGTAGCTTCACAATGGTAACTCTGAATATGGTCATGTGAGTTGTCTAACATCATGGAATTGTCCCCCCTTCCAAATCTGGTACTGGGGGGCCAATCCTGTACACTCTGGAGGCTCCACCCTGGACATCCAGTACTGTCAAACCAGCTCTCTGAGTTTTCCACTGCAGCCCCAGCTGCTGTCACCTCACAGACAGGGTTCTGCCCTCCTGGGGACGGAGCAGCTCAATCCCAGGAAGGCAGAACAATGCATTTTCTTTGGGAGGAGGGTGTTACACCCTCTCCCTTTGGAAATAGGTGTTACAGGCGTGGGAGTGGTACCATCCCAGGGCCTCTGGAAATGCTTTGAAGGGCACAGATAGTGCCCTCCTTGCATAAGCCAGTCTACACCAATTCAAGGACCCCCAGCCCCTGCTCTGTCTCGAAACTGGACAAAGAAAAGGGGAGTGACCACTCCCCTGTCCATCACCACCCCAGGGGTAGTGCCCAGTGCTCCTCCAGAGTGTCTGTGGCGTTAGCCATCTTGGATTCCAAGGTGTGGGGACCCTCTGGGGACCTCTGAGTGGCCAGTGCCAGCAGGTGAAATCAGAGACCGCGCCTGATAGGTGCATACCTGGGTAGGTAGCCAATCCCCCTCTCAGGGCTATTTAGGGTCTCTCCTCTGGGTGTTTCCTCAGAATTGGTTTGCAAGATTCCTCCAGGACTCCTTTGCATCCTCTGCTTCAGCTTCTGACCGTCGGATCAACCACAGACTGCTCCAGGAACTGCTGTAACTGCAACAAAGTATCCAGGACAACTCCTGTGACCTGCAACTTCAGCTCCAGCCAGCATTTGCAATAATTTCCAAGGTGTGCACGCTCTGAGGAATGCCTGTCTTCACCCTGCACCAGAAGAACCAAAGGAATCTCCTGTGGAGTGACGGAGTCACTTCCCTCCTTCTGCAGGCACCCTTCTGCGACAGAGACCAGTACTCTAGGACTCCTCTCCTAATGACCTGCATGCTCCCTGGAACACAGGTGGTGGACTGAAGTGACCCAGACTGTCTAAAGTTTCAGCTATCCAAATTTGGTGGAGATACGAGCTTGCCTCCCACTGCTGCGATAGTATCCCTGACACCGTGGTTTCCAGCAGCTCCTTGAGCTTCTTTACACTTCTTCCAAGAATCATGCATGCACAGTGTAGCCCAGGTCCCCAGCACTCCATCCTGTGATGCACAGCTCCCTGAGTTATTCTCTGGAGGCGTGCAACCTTCCTGTGTCTGTGACGACCGCACTTTGCATCTTCTTTGTCCCTGTGTTCTCCAGTGGGCACTGCCTGGCCTTTGAGGGCTCTCTGATGTGCTGAGAGCCCCCTCTGTCTCCTCAGTCTGAGTTGAGACGCCCAGATCCCTCATGGGTCCAAGCAGCTCCTTTTTGATGCAAACCGCATTCTTGCTTGAACCAAGGCAGAATCCAGCAACGCAAACAGCGTGCATCCAAAAACTCGATGTGGGACTTCACCTGCACCAAGCAGGACCCCGCAGCCATCTTCTTTGGTGATCTTCTGTACTTTTCTTCTTACCGGAGAATCCACTTTTGCACTGTCTTCTAGGGCTCCTGCCCTTCCTGGACTCTTCTTCGATTTCTGGACTTGGTCTCCTCTCTCCACAGGTCTTCAGGTCAAAGAATCTATTGTTTGTTGCTTGCAGTCTTGCTTGGTTCTTGCTAAATCTTTTATCACGACCTGTAGTGTGTCCAGAGAAAACTTGCTGTACTTTACTCCTGCTTTCCTGGGCTCTAGGGTGGGGTACTTTACTTACCTTTGGTGCTCTCCTACACTCCCAGTGCCCCTCTACACACTACACTTGCCTAGGGGGGAATTCCTGATTCGCATTCCACTATTTTAGAATATGGTTTGTATTGCCCCTAGGCCCATTGCAATCTATTGTATTTTCTACTGTTTACTTACCTGATTTTGGTTACTAGTGTATATATTGTGTGTTATACTTACCTCCAGAAGGAGTATTGCCTCTAAGATATTTTTGACCTTGTGTGACTAAAATAAAGTACCTTTATTTTTGGTAACACTGAGTATTGTCTTTTATTGTGTATAAGTACTGTGTGACTATAGTGGTATTGCAGGAACTTTGCCTGTCTCCTAGTTCAGCCTAAGCTGCTCTGCTACAGCTACTTCTAGACATCATAAGCTGCTAGAAAACTGCCTACATTTCACTAATAAGGGATAACTGGACCTAGTATAAGGTGAAAGAACCTGAGGTACCCACTACAAAGCAGGCCAGCCTCCTAGAAGGTTCAAGACTGATTTGTGTATGGCTGGGTGAAAACTGGTGCGGCATGGTGAGCAAAAGGCTAATGAATTAAACCCATATCTGTGACTGGGGGTGAGTGTTTGCATTGTTCAGCACTCCATCCATCATCCTTTCGTGTTGTTAAAGTTACCCTAAGTGGGTAGAGTATGCCCAGATGTGGGTCCTGTGCTCACTGTGCCACTGGATTCAAGCTAGCCTCGTTGAGAAAGGATGATATCCTGAAACCAGTCCAAGGATACTTGTTTCTGATCCAGGGAGGAACTGTCTTGGCAGTTTGGGCTGCACTGTCCCCAGGAGGAACAGGTTCAAGACTGATTTGTGTATGGTTGGGTCTAATCTTGGGTGGCATGGTGAGCAAAAGAACAATGGATTAAACCAAAGTCTGTGACTGAGGGTGAGTGTCTGCTTTGTTTGGCACTCCCTCCATCATCCTTTTGAGTTGCTAAAGTTGCTCTAAGTGGGATGGGTATCCCCAGACATGGGTCCCGTGCTCACTATGCCACTGGGTTCAAGCTAGCCTTGCTGATGAAGAGTGATACCCTGAAACCCGTCTCACAATGCTTGTTCCCAGTCCAGGGAGAAACTGGCTTGTCAGTTCGGGCTGGACTCTTCCCATGAGACACAGGTTCAAGACTGATTTGTATATTGCTGGGTCCTATCTGGGGTTGCATTGTAAGCAAAAGAACAATGGACTAAACTCAGATCAGTGACTGGGGGTTAGTGTTTGCATTGTTCAGCACTCCGTTCATCATTCTTTTGTGTTTTTAAAGTTGTCCTAAGTGGGAAGGGTATGCCCAGACGAGGCTCCGTGCTCACTGTGCAACTTGATTCAAGCTATCCTGGCTGATGAAGGTGATACCCTGAAACTGGTTCTAGGATGCTTGTTTCCAGTCCAATGAGGGCCTGGCTTGACAGTTTGAGCTGGACTGTTCCCATGAGGAACAGGCTCAAGACTGATTTGCACATGGCAGGGTCCAATCTGAGGTGGCATGGTGAGGAAAAGAATGATGGATGAAATCCACATCTGTGACGTGGGTGAGTGTTGGCATTGTTCAGCACTCCGTCCACGATCTTTTTGTGTTGCTAAAGTTGTCCTAAGTGGGAAAGGAATGCCTAGACGTGGGTCCAGTGCTCACTGTACCACTGGTTTCAAGCTAGCCTGGCTGATGAAGGATGATATCCTGAAACCACTCCCATGATGCTTGTTTCTGGTGCCAGGATATCCTGGCTTGGTAGTTTGGGCCAGACAGTTCCCATGAGGAACAGGGTCAAGACTGATTTGCATATGACTGGATCCAAACTGGGGTGGCATGGTGAGTAAAAGGACTATGGATTGAACACAGATCTGTGATTGGGGGTGAGTGTTTGCATTGTTCAGCACTCCACCCATCATCCTTTGTGTTGCTAAAATAGGTTTTGTGTTGACCTTGAGGGGCATATTTATACTCTGTCTGCGCCGAATGTGCGTCAAAAATTTTGATGGACATTCAGCACAAACCTTGTCCCATATTTATACAATGATGCCCAACCCCGCGAACGTCAAAATCCCTCTGTGTTTGTCATTTTCTAGATGCGGGAAACCGCCTTACGTTAATGACATGCAAGGTAGGCGTTCCCATACAAAAAATGACGTTAAGACCTGTGCACCTTATTTATACTCCCGTGTCATTTTGACGCACAGGAGGGGGCGGGCCTTAAAAATTGGCGCACAGCCCGATGTGCACCGTTTGTTAACGCTTGGGTGAGGGCAGGCGTTAAGGGACATGTGGGCCCACTTCCATGGTCTCTGACCATGGAAGCAGTCCAGAGGTGCCCTTCCCTGCCCCAGGGACACCCCCTGCCACCCTCCCCCACTCCTGGAGGACACCCATGGATGGGGGGACCCAGCCCAGGTAAGTACAGGTAAGTAGGGGTAAGTATAATTTTATTAATTTTTTTAAAGTGGCATGGGGGGCCTAACTTGGGCCCCCCTACATGTCACTGTGCCCAATGGCCATGCCCAGCGGTCAGAAGTCCCCTGGGCATGGCCATTGGTCAAGGGGGCATGACTGCTGTCTTTGCTAAGACAGGAGTCATTTCAATGGGGGTTGTGAATCAAAAAATGGCACAAGTCCGGTTTGAGCCATGATTTTTGACTCGAACCTGACTTGCACCATTTTTTGACGCACAACCCCCATTTTTCCCTATGCCGGCTAACATCATACCCTAAATAAGGTGCCCGCCTGGTGCGTAGGAATGGCGTTACCCGGCGGTAAATTGTTTTACCCAAACCAGCGCCGGCGCTGGTTTGCGTTAAAAAGTATCATTATGGGCCTAAGTCTTTTAATCAGAATGTGGTGATAAACACTTACCCATTTGCCAAACATACTTGAATTGATATTGTCTTTGGGAGTTAGTGGGCATTTCTCAAAACTAGATTAAAAAAAAATAAAAAATGCTTAACACTAGAAAACGCTACAGGAGAAGTCTAAACCATAGACTGCCTTTATTACCATAGAAGCTGTGTTTCAAATCACTCTAAGGCCATTTTGGTTATGTTCTGCAGCCAGTGTGCATCTGAAAATGATGAATGAAGTGTTTAAGGGTATGAATAACATCATGTACTTTCAGAACAATATTCAAATCTTTGGTGAATCAATTGAACAACACAAAATGGTTCTTAGACAAGCTTTGCATAAAGTGAGAGATGCAGGTTTGTTCCTGTGATGTGAAAATTCAGGTTTTTGTGTTGAACAAGTAAAAGTTTGGTTTACAACATTACTGGTAATGGAGTGAAACAAAAAGAAAATTTGTTAGATTAGGTTTTTTGCCCACTGATAAGGACTGATTAAGTTATTTTATTTGCCTTATCGAGTATTATGCCATAGTCATGGAAAGATTTTCAGATAAGGCAAAATGTTGAAGATTAATGCTGAAGAAAGGGGATAGTTTTGTGTGGGGGTGAAGAGCAACAGAAATGATTTCAAATCTTAAAATGAGAAATTTGTAATGCTGGAATCTTGACAGATTTTGACACCGAGCTATTGTCTGTGCTAACTGTTGATGCCAATTGCCACGGACATTGAAGCTATCCTCTCATACGTCCATGGCAAGGATGACAAACAGTAGCCTTTACCTTCTGAACACTAACCACTTCTGAAAGAAATTGCTCAGTCCTAGAGCGTGAAGCTCTAGTGGCAGACTGGGGAGCAGAATATTTCAGGACTTATCTGTGGAGAACTAGGGGCCTAATTTATACTTTTTTAGCACCGCATTTGCGTCATTTTTTTACGCAAAAGCGGCACAGACTTACAAAATATAATTGAATTTTGTAAGTTTGTGCTGCTTTTGCATTGAAAAATGATGCAAATGCCGCAGTAAAAAAGTATAAATCAGGCCTTAAATTTGTTCTACGGATGGACCACAGGACTACTCACTTTGATTGTCTGTGATTCACACTACTGTGTCCCCTGGGCATGGCCATTGGGCTGGGGGGAATGACTCCTGTCTTTACTAAGACAGGAGTCATGTCCATGGGGGTTGTGCATCAAAAAAATGACACTAGTCAGGTTAGAGTAATTTTTTTACTCCAACCTGACTAGCGCCATTCTTTCCTCCATAACCTCCAGTTTTCCCTACGTCTCCCCTACCCAGTTAGCGTCATGTATTTTGACGCTAACCGGGCCTGAGCGCCAGCTTGTGCCATTCCTTAAATATGGCGCCCAGCTGGCATCATGGAATGGCGCTAGCCGGCGCTATACTTTCTGACGCAAACCTGCGCTGACCTGTGTGTTCATCATATTTATTTAATTAAACATTACTTTGCATGCATAGAAAATTGTTTGACTGAGCCTTCAAAAGAAGATGATGTGTATTTCTTTGATATTCAGTAGAAAATAATAGACGTAGAGCCCGATTTATATCTTGGTGGTATGTATGCTTTGTCTTAAAGGTGATGGAGAATATGTATTGCAGGATAAAGGTCTGCCTGTTATATTTAAAAGTGGGTGGATCTCAAATTTAATCTTGGAGGAAACTACTCTGTCTGTGCTGTGATTAGACCCCTCCAGCGACCCCTTGGTCCACTGGAGGTAGAACTGTAAATCTGCATGCCTAACTTAGGTGGGCGGAATTAGAGGACAATTTTTACTGCACCGCCAGGAAAACGCAGGGGGTAAGGGGCAGTGAAAACTGCGAAATACTCCCCTCTCTATGGGAGATGACTCCATGAACTTTACTGTAGAGGTGACATAGCTACATAGCATTTAATCCAAGTTTATAACATAGCCTCCTCCTTTACAAATGTGAACACATAGTTGATACACATTAGTCAGAATTGAATTAAAGAAACTAAACATGATAACTTAAAAGGATGAAGCAGGAGTTGCAGAAGATTCCTGGTGGAAACTTGCAAGCTGAATCTGAAGAGGAACCCACAGGAGAGACCATAAATAACCCTGATAGGGGGGTTGGCTACCTAACCAGGTATGCACCCATCAGGATAGGTCTCTGATGACACCTGCTGGCACTGGCCCCTCAGAGATCTCCAGAGTTTCCCCACACCTTGGAAAACAAGATGGCTAATGCCAGGGACACACTGGAGGAGCTCTGAGCACCACCCCTGGGGTGGTGATGGACAGGGGAGCGGTCACTCCCCTTTCCTTTGTCCAGTTTCGTGCCAGAGCAGGGACTGGGGGTCCCTGAAACAGTGTAGACTGGCTTATGCGAAGAGGGCACAATCTGTGCCCTTCAAAGCATTTCCAGAGGCTCTGGGCAGCTATGCCTCCCAAGCTTGTAACACCTATTTCCAAAGGGAGAGGGTGTAACACCCTCCTCCCAAAGGAAATGTTTTATTCTGCCTTCCTGGGACTGAGCTGCTCAGACCCCAGGATGGCAGATCCCTGCTTGTGAGGTGACAGCAGCTGTAGCTGCAGTACAAGCCTCAGAGAGCTGGTTTGGCAGTACTGGGTGTCCATGGTGGAGCCTCCAGGGTGCACAGATTGCCCCCCCCCAGTACCAGATTTGCAAGGGGAGACAATTTCATGATGTTAGACAACTCACATGGCCATATTCAGAGTTACCATTGTGAAGCTACATATATGTATTGACATATATGTAGTGCATGCATGTAATGGTATTCCTGCACTCACGTCTGGGTAATTGGCCCTGGACAATGTGGGGGCACCTTTGCTATTGTAAGGGTGCCCTCACACACAGTACCTTTGCACCTAGCCTTCAGTAAATGAAGGTTAGACATATAAGTGACTCATAAGTTACTTAAGTGCAGTGAAAATGGCTGTGAAATAGTGTGTGCACTATTTCACTCAGGCTACAGTGGCAGTCCGGAAGAAAGGTTAGTCTGAGCTCCTTATGGGTGGCAAAATAAATGCTGCAGCCCATAAAGATCTCCTGGAACCATAACACCCTGGTTACCTAGGTACCATATACTAGGGATTCATAAGTGGGGTCCGGTGTGCCAATTAGAATTGAAATATGGAGTCACTAAACTATAGTGACAAATTAGTAAGTAGAGAGAGCATAAGCACTGGAGTTCTGGTTAGTAGAACGTCAGTTACACAGCTAAGCACTACTGACAACACACACATAGGCCACAAACTATGAGCACTAGGGTCCTGGCTAGCAGGGTCCCAGTGAGACAGGCAAAACACACTGACACAAATAGGGTTTTAACTATGAGCACTGGGGTCCTAGCTAGCAGGATCCCAGTGAGACAGTAAAAACACACTGACACACATTCAGAAACAGGCCAAAAGTGGGGGTAACTATCCTAGAAAGAGGCTACTTTCTCACAAAATGTCAGTGCTGCAAGCAAAACAGTTGTTACATGAAATCACAAGGATGAACGAAGGTAATTAGTGAGTGGTTTGCAGGTGCACTATTCTAAAGCACTTTTGTAGGACAAAATGACACCTACATTTTATAGAAAGAAAGAGTGTCATTTTTTTAGCGTTGGGACAATGCTAATTATTTACAACCTATTACAGTGACATTCTGTTTATTAAAACGCTATGTACCTTCGTAGAATAATTAATAGGGGAACGATCTCTTTCACATTTGAAGGACTTCTCTATAAATTGACAGGCATTCTCTGCAAATATAGCAATAGATAGCTTTTAAAACAATGTTAAGCAATGTCAAATATGTGTGTTGAAACATTCTGCAATAAATAATAAAACAAAAACATGAGGAAGCAGTCACGTGTACGTTGTTACTGACGGTACTTGAAAAGTAAGCATCAACTACAGTCACAATTTGGCTTTGCGGACTGACTTTTTTGAGTCAAAGACAAGGGCCCAGATCAATGTGCATTTAAACTGGTAATAGCTCACATTTCTCAGCCTGCTGAAGAGGCCAGGTGTCAGGGCCTTTCCATATCAGACTAAATTTCTCAAGCTGGGGGGCAGTTCAGGGGAATTAGATCTCTTCATCATGCCATTACTCGGTACTTCTTGGCAGCTGACCAAGGGAAGCTGACTGTTTTACCATAGCGAGTTTGATGTTCATATTTGTAGAGAAAAGGGTCATTTATTTTCCATTACAGTGCATTTAACAACAATACTTAGGGCTACAAAAGGCAGTGTTTACCCAATTTCTATCTAGATGCATATGTTTTCATGGAAGGTTTCAACCTTGTAATGTGTAAAAGAAGGGGCCAGATTTACAAGGCCCAAGCACCTCCTTGCGCCACATTAGCATCATTTGTTTTGACGCTAATGTGGTTGAACCAGGCAATTACAGCACCATATAGACAAAGTGGTGCAATGCATGCATTGCACCACTTTGTAACTCCTTGTGCCTCAATCAATTGAGCCAGGCATAATGTATGCAAGGAGGCCCGAAAAAATGGGGCGGGGAAAATACAAGATTTTACTGTGTCATTTTTTCTGTCATTTTTAACGCCTGATCAGAGCAGGTGTTAAAAGGACTCATCAATTTAAGTCAATCGGCCTCCTTGCACTTTGCTACATTAGCATCAACATTTTTTATGCCAATGTAGCAAAGCGCCACAATAGCATCAAAAATGTTGACGCTATTATTCTAAATACCGCCATGGTGCGCTTTATGTTAAATATGGTGCAACCATGGGGTCACTAGGTGCTGGTAAGGGTCGAAGAAAAAGTGGAACCTCACAGCTGATGCGCCATTTTTCCATAAATCTGGGCCAAGCATTTCAGGAAATTAATTTAAGGATTATTAATTTGTAAATCACATATCTTATCTTACATGAGAAGTAGGATTTTTGTATTTTTATAGAAGAGAGTGATTTTGAAAATTAAAACTAAAATACTTCTTACAAAAAAGGCAGGGCTACTTACTCATTTTTTCTTCCCGTGATTGATCAGCCCTAGCAAATCGTTTTAGAAGATCCGTACAGAGAGGACTCTTCTGCATCTGCAGCGGCTGTCTTGGATACATCATTGTGGGGGGCAGCTTTTATATTAGACCCTCTACATAGGCTTACCTTCTATACCTGTGTAACTCTTCCCAGTGCACACCTATGTGCAAGTCATCTTGCCAGCTCAGTGCACTAAGAATAACATTATATGCTATGGCCCAGATTTAAGAGAGCCTAGCGCCTCCTTGCACCATATTGACGTCATTTTGTTTTACGCTAATGTGGCCCAACGAGGAACAAAATCACTGCACCAGATTTACAAAGTGCTGCAATGCATGCATTGTGCCACTTTGGAACCTCTTGCCCCACATTATGCCTGCGCCAGGCAATTGTGGGGCAAGGTGGGCGTTTAAGGGGACAAACAAATAGCATAAAGAAATCTAAAAGATTTATTTGTATCATTTTTTGAGGCATTTTTAACACCTGCTCAGAGCAGGTGTTTAGGGGGCACACCATTATTTATAATTGACCCCTATGTACTATTCATGGTTAGCTCCAAAATGATGGTGCTAAATCTGAACAGTACATCAAATGCGTAAAAAATGTTGACACTATTGCCATGCAAAACTGCATTTTAAATACAGCGCACACATGATTGCAGTAGGGGGGCGCTAACTGGTGCAATAAAAGTGGTGCTGCATTGAGTGCAGAGCTACTTTTCTTAAATCTGCTGCTATATGTTCCAAAGACCGATGGATAGCATATTTTAAACTTTTGAAAAGTGGCACACCATAGGCTCATTTTAACTGTCAAAAATGCATCCTGGAAACAGAGTCCCAGATTTAACAAGCACTAGCACCACATTAGTGTCATTTCTTTTTATGCAACCGCGGCGTTAGGCTTCAAAAATTACCCCGCCATATTTACAAAGTGGTGCAATGTAGGCATTGCACCACTTTGTAACCCCTTGCACCACATTATGCCTGCTCCAGGCATAATGTATGCCAGGGGGCGTTCCCTCATTAGGGAGACCGCAAAAATGGCGCAGAGAAATGTAAAAGATTTCTTTATGCCATTATTTTGGGCATTTTTAACGCCTTCTCAGAGCAGGTGTTAAAAGGGGCCACACCATTGGTTACAATAGGCTGCTATGTACTGTTCAGCGTTAGAGGCAAAATATTGGTGCTAATCCTGAACATTATATCAATAACATAAAACATTTTGACACTATTGTCTCCTACCCTGCGCCATGGTGCGCTAAGGGGTGTAAGAAAAGTGGTGCTGCACTGGTTGAATCTCTGGTTTACTTAAATCTTCCCTGAAACTGTAGGACAGGGTTTAATAGTGTGCAGATTCTGCCTAGTTTTATTTTGCAATGTATGTAGGTTTTTTTTTTTTAGCATACTGGCATGTGTGAGTGACTTTTCCCCACCTTTTCAGTTATGCGCGTACAATTCTGGTAAGCAGAACTACCTGGAAAGTGTTTTGATGGCTATCTTGTTGGGTGCAACTTCAGTACTTTCTTTATATATTTCAGTAGTAGAATGGCATTATTTTCCCTTCGAAGTTATTAAAAGCTTTGCCGAAATAGTATTAGCAAGCTAAATCGTGACATTGCAGTTTTCTTTTTATATTTATTACTTTATAGAAATTACTCAAGAGTAAGCAGTTTCGTTCAAACATGACTAATGTGTTTTGAATCGATATAATACTGTACACGGTGCAGGTCACTGACAAGTATGTCTGCACAATAAACATGCTATTCAGTATAAACAGTACATGACGAGAACAAAGTAGGTTCCATTGGAATGCAATAATCATCCTATGTGGGACATCTCGTTTTGATCTGCCATAATGATTTTAGATCCTCTATATCGACACTGAGACACTTTCTCTGTGGTTGTTACCTGTCAGTGAGCTAATGGGCACGTCTTTGTAAGTGAGCTCAAATAGTGATTGATCATTCGGTCTGTATATAACGTGTTCATGCGTTGCAAGGCGAGTGGGCTCTG
This sequence comes from Pleurodeles waltl, assembly GCF_031143425.1. Lineage (NCBI taxonomy): Eukaryota > Metazoa > Chordata > Amphibia > Caudata > Salamandridae > Pleurodeles > Pleurodeles waltl. The sequence continues at coordinate 1,222,074,270 of NC_090444.1, forward strand.
TAGTCCAGTGGTCTTTGGTGGGAATGTCAGCTGTCTGCCATCGTTGAGTAATGCAGATTGTGGCAGTCGAGAGCTCTTTAGATAACTATCTCAGAATTCCTCGTTATATATGTCAAGAAGAAATTTCCACTCATCCTATGAATATGCTATTTCTACTAGTGACTGCCAACGTTCTCCAGACCTGAAGTTATTCCCGTATGCTTTTTCACTTATGGATATCAGAGAGTATTGGAGACTCGGGCAGTATGAAAGAACCAGGTTCAAGTTTGCCCGCCAGGCAATATATAAGTTGGCGGTTGGCAGTGTATTTGATACATGTAAATCCAATCTCAGGTCATCGAAAGATTTAATGTAAACCCTGTCCAAAAGAGGGAATACCTCAAGAGGCACTGTAGGAGGATGGCCTGGCTTGTAGTGGGTACCAAGGGGTACTTACACCTTGCACCAGGTCCAGGTATCCCTTATTAGTGTAGAGGGGTGTCTAGCAGCTTAGGCTGATAGAAAAGGTAGCTTAGCAGAGCAGCTTAGGCTGAACTAGGAGACGAGTGAAGCTCCTACAGTACCACTAATGTCATATGCACAATATCACAAGAAAACACAATACACAGATATACTAAAAATAAAGGTACTTTATTTTTATGACAATATGCCAAAGTATCTCAGTGAGTACCCTCAGTATGAGGATAGCAAATATACACAAGATATATGTACACAATACCAAAATATGCAGTAATAGCAATAGAAAACAGTGCAAACAATGTATAGTCACAATAGAATGCAATGGGGGCACATAGGGATAGGGGCAACACAAACCATATACTCTAGAAGTGGAATGCGAACCACGAATGGACCCCAAACCTATGTGACCTTGTAGAGGGTCGCTGGGACTGTAAGAAAACAGTGAGGGTTAGAAAAATAGCCCACCCCAAGACCCTGAAAAGTGGGTGCAAAGTGCACCTAAGTTCCCCAGAGAGCACAGAAGTCGTGATAGGGGAATTCTGCAAGAAAGACCAACACCAGCAATGCAACAACAATGGATTTCCAGACGAGAGTACCTGTGGAACAAGAGGACCAAGTCCAAGAGTCACGATCAAGTCGGGAGTGGGCAGATGCCCAGGAAATGCCAGCTGTGGGTGCAAAGAAGCTGCCACCGGATGATAGAAGCTGTGGATTCTGCAAGAACGACAAGGGCTAGAAACTTTCCCTTTGGAGGATGGATGTCCCACGTCGTGTAGAAGCTTGCACAGGTGTTTTCGTGCAGAAAGACCGCAAAAAATCCTTGCTAGCTGCAAGGGTTGCGTTAGGGTTTTTGGATGCTGCTGTGTCCCAGGAAGGACCAGGATGTTGACAATTGCGTGAGGAGACAGAGGGGGCGTCCAGCAAGACAAAGAGCCCACTCAGAAAAAAGCAGCACCCACAGAAGTGCCAGAACAGGCACTACGAAGTGGAGTGAACCGGAGCTCACCCGAAGTCACAAAGGAAGGTCCCACGACGCCGGAGGACAACTCAGGAGGTCGTGAACTGCAGGTTCGAGTGCCAGGGACCCAGGCTTGGCTGTGCACAAAGGAAATCCTGGAAGAGTGCACAGGAGCCGGAGCAGCTGCAAATTACGCAGTACCCAGCAATGCAGTCTAGCGTGGGGAGGCAAGGACTTACCTCCACCAAACTTGGACTGAAGAGTCACTGGACTGTGGGAGTCACTTGGACAGAGTTGCTGAGTTCAAGGGACCTCGCTCGTCGTGCTGAGAGGAGACCCAGAGGACCAGTGATGCAGTTCTTTGGTGCCTGCGGTTGCAGGGGGAAGATTCCGTCGACCCACGGGAGATTTCTTCGAAGCTTCTAGTGCAGAGAGGAGGCAGACTACCCCCACAGCATGCACCACCAGGAAAACAGTTGAGAAGGCGGCAGAATCAGCGTTACAAGGTAGCAGTAGTCATCTTTGCTACTTTGTTGCAGTTTTGCAGGCTTCCAGCGTGGTCAGCAGTCGATTCCTTGGCAGAAGGTGAAGAGGGAGATGCAGAGGAACTCTGATGAGCTCTTGCATTCGTTATCCAAAGAATTCCCCAAAGCAGAGACCCTAAATAGCCAGAAAAGGAGGTTTGGCTACTTAGGAGAGAGGATAGGCTAGAAACACCTGGAGGAGCCTATCAGAAGGAGTCTCTGATGTCACCTGCTGGCCCTGGCCACTCAGAGCAGTCCAGTGTGCCAGCAGCACCTCTGTTTCCAAGATGGCAGAGGTCTGGAGCACACTGGAGGAGCTCTGGGCACCTCCCAGGGGAGCTGCAGGTCAGGGGAGTGGTCACTCCCCTTTCCTTTGTCCAGTTTCGCGCCAGAGCAGGGCTGGGGGATCCCTGAACCGGTGTAGACTGGCTTATGCAGAAATGGGCACCATCTGTGCCCATGAAAGCATTTCCAGAGGCTGGGGAGGCTACTCCTCCCTAGCCCTAACACCTTTTTCCAAAGGGAGAGGGTGTAACACCCTCTCTCTGAGGAAGTCCTTTGTTCTGCCTTCCTGGGCCAAGCCTGGCTGGACCCCAGGAGGGCAGAAACCTGTCTGAGGGGTTGGCAGCAGCAGCAGCTGCAGTGAAACCCTGGGAAAGGTTGTTTGGCAGTACCCGGATCTGTGCTAGAGACCCGTGGGATCATGGGATTGTCTCACCAATGCCAGGATGGCATTGGGGGGGCAATTCCATGATCTTAGACATGTTACATGGCCATATTCGGAGTTACCATTGTGAAGCTATACATAGGTACTGACCTATGTATAGTGCACGCGTGTAATGGTGTCCCCGCACTCACAAAGTCCGGGGAATTTGCCCTGAACAATGTGGGGGCACCTTGGCTAGTGCCAGGGTGCCCACACACTAAGTAACTTAGCACCCAACCTTTACCAGGTGAAGGTTAGACATATAGGTGACTTATAAGTTACTTAAGTGCAGTGGTAAATGGCTGTGAAATAACGTGGACGTTATCTCACTCAGGCTTCAGTGGCAGGCCTGTGTAAGAATTGTCAGAGCTCCCTATGGGTGGCACAAGAAATGCTGCAGCCCATAGGGATCTCCTGGAACCCCAATACCCTGGGTACCTCAGTACCATATACTAGGGAATTATAAGGGTGTTCCAGTATGCCAATGTAAATTGGTGAAATTGGTCACTAGCCTGTTAGTGACAATTTGGAAAGAAATGAGAGAGCATAACCACTGAGGTTCTGGATAGCAGAGCCTCAGTGAGACAGTTAGTCATAACACAGGTAACACATACAGGGCACACTTATGAGCACTGGGGCCCTGGCTGGCAGGGTCCCAGTGACACATGCAACTAAAACAACATATATAGAGTGAAATATGGGGGTAACATGCCAGGCAAGATGGTACTTTCCTACAGGCACTGGTCTGCTATTTAAAGTGTGCCTCAATCTGCAGACTTGCATTTTGCCAGATAGGTGCATTATTGTGTATATGCCTATCAACATTCTGCTCCTATGCGTTTCTGCCCACAGGCCTGGTTCAGAAAGGGAAATTTACAATGTTGTGTAGGTTTACAATATTTTGCTATTCACAAATTATGAGTTCACAGTAAAGTATATTTATGGGTGCTGAGACTCTGCAGTTGGGGTGGAGAACTCTGTATGTAAATAATGGGAAAGTTCAATGTCTTTATGTGCGGAGTTCTCTGTCTGACTGCAGAGCCTCTGCAGTGGTAAACGTACAATTAACTCATGGTTTGTGAATAGTTAAAACATCTTTTGGATAAGTTTACCTTTGTGAATCAAGTCCCAAGAGTCTAGCATTGCTCTAACCTTCAGTGGGGTGATCTCAAGGGAGTTTGTCTTTGTCCATAAATGGCATGAAGGCCCAGTGCACCGTTCAGATGGGCCTTCTCAATGTAGGCCAACATTGGAGGACGATCATAGTCTGACCTTCAGCTACAATAACTGGTGGGGAAAATGATAAGCAATAAGGTCATGCAGTCTTATGCCCACTGCTGCATCATTGCAGTTTTGCGAGCGTGACCTTGGGTTTTCCACTAGCCAATGTAAAGTCTTCGATTTGGTGACTGATCTGATTTAGAGATAATGTTGTGATCAGGATGGGCAGCAATCCATTAGATAGTTACATTTTGGACGACCATCATTTTCACCTCCTCTACCCATCCCTGGGAGGTAATTGGAGTGTGGACAATTAGATAAAGTCTTGATTCGCTATGGCCTGAAGTTGTTGCAGGCTATCTAGGACTATGGTTTGAAGGCCTCTACTGGTCAAAATTCTGCAGTATTTCAAATTAGATGGTAACCATTTAAATTCATGGAAGGCAATGACCATTCTGGCGGTGCCCCTATAGTGAGGGAGCAATTTAGGCTTTCCTCAGTTTATTTTATATCCTGAGAAGATGAGAATGTTTTAATTAATGAGATTAGAACAAGGATCAGGATATCAGGGTTCTAGGGTGAGACCAAGATGATCTCCAAATACAATTTTGTTTGTATTCCATGCCACTTATGCCTTTAATGGTATCAGATTGTTAAATCTTGGCTGCAAGGACTTCTAAAGCAACAAGGAAAAGTAAAGGAGATATAGGGCATCCCAGCCACATTCTCCTTTAGATCTGAAATGGGTCACACAGGAATACAACCAATTTTTTATTTTGTCTGAGCATATAGCTTTTTCACCTTGGCCATGCAGTCCTGTTAAATGCCTATACTCTTTAGCATTGTAAATAGGATGCCCCGTTCGATCCTGTCAGATGCTTTCTTAATTTTAAGATAGGGCCACGGTGTTGTCTGGTCACCTTTCACCTACCACAGAATTTAAGGGGACCTATCAGGAACTAACCCCATTTGTCAATCTTGAATGAGGGTTAGTATGACTTTGTTAACCCGGTTTACCTGTATTATCTTTCCAAGTATTTTCACATCTTTATTTATCAATGAGATTGGTTCATAACTCAAGTGTAACAGTAGGTCTTTGCCATGTATAGGTAACACGGTTATAATTGTCCAACTGAATGATGGTCTTAGAGTGCCTGTCATCTGAGCTTCTTTAAAGACCTCATAGAAAGCTGATGACTTTGGGGATGATTTAGGGGAGTGCAAAATGTGTGTAATTTCCTTGTGTATATTTACGTGAAATATTAGGAAGATTAAGCAAAATTGCATGTAATAATGAAAAATGCAAATCTGTCTAGTGCTATATTTTAGTGAGAACTGACTCCTTGTGCCAATTTAGAAAAATAGTGTAAAAACACAAGTGATGCGAACAACAGCTACTTGAATTCTGCTGATTTGTGTTATTCCAGCATGTAGTAAAATTCTATCACAAACAGCACATAATAACATGATGTGGCATTTTGGGAATTTCAGGTAACAAGCATAATGTGAATGTTCTGAAATTATGCTATTTACATTGGCATAACAAAATTTGACTGCATCTCATATTAATCCTATAAAACTCTAATGGCAGGCTGTCCTACTCCTGGGCATTACTATATAGATGCACTGAGATCACACTTTATATTTCTCAACATCTCTCTGTCCAACAGTGTCCTGCCTTCAAAAGATAGCACAGTCATTCGCACGTTCACCATGAACTCAATTTCAGCTATCAGCGTATATTGACCTTCTGAACTGTAGAGCTGTTGATAAAAAGATGCTAGAGAATTCACAATATCTTCTATGTGTGTGATAAGTTTGTGAAAGTAATCATATGTGGCAGGTATTGCTGTTTAAAATCTCTCTCTGCCACAGTTGGATTGTGAGGAGGTGAGAATCTTTCTTTTCTAGCATATTTTGGAGCCAAGGTAGGTGCAAAAATGCGTGTTCAGTTTTCAAAGTAAACAAAGAGTTGAGGTTAAAATGTTCATGCTCTATGCTGCATCTCAGTTCAGGGGCTGGTTGTGAATTGTATGCATCAGTCAAATCTTTGATATCTCTCTATATTGTGTTTCAAAGCTGACTTACGTTTATATAAAGCAGTGTCCATCAATGGATTGTCTCCCAATATGGCTTTTCTGTGTCCCAGAACATTTGAGTAGATATGACTAAATTCCTGTTGAATTCTAAGTATATGAAGAGGTGGTTAATTCCACTTCTTTTAATAGTCAGGAATCTATATTTGGAGACATTCATTCACCATTGGGCATCATGTGTCCCAGCTAGGGGTCCATTGGTATTGGGGAATGGCCCAATATCCTACCATCCAAAACTGAGCAATTAAATAACTGTGTAAGCATTGCAGTAGAAGTAAGGAAAAAATCTATCCAAACATTTGTTCCATGGACACATAAAACAAAACAATGAGCATGGTCTTTAGTGTTGCATAGGTTCTCATTATCCCAATGAGACTTCTGGATTTGGGCGGCAGAATCACCTGTACTGCGGGGACTGAGTTTGATACCTCACCATGTGACACCTGTCAGCCTAATCAGGGTTTGTTCTGGCTAATTAGCAGTGCCTCATCTCCACCCAAGGGCAGGGATGATTGGGGCAACTGGGTGCATGACATACATGACTCCTCGGGGGAATCTTGGTCACTCAGATCTTATCCGTTTCTCTCAGGTACATTAGTCTCACATATGCAAGAACAATCAGAGGCAGAGAAAAGTGAAGTAAGGTTCTATTGAAGTAACTCCATCTTAGATAATAAGGCATGTATTGTATTAACTAGGCATTGAAGCACAATAAGATTAGAATTGTGACAAAGAGAGTAAAACACAAGAATAACGCTATCATACTGTCACTAGGTTTTGTAAGGATAGTTCCTACCTAAGCTATGTTAGAGCACAACATGTTAAGCTATAATTCTGCCTTTCAGGTTCCCCCTGGGAAGAGATCAGCCTTCAAACCTGAGCAAGAGGCCTGTAGTCTACATAAGCAGATGTAGTGAAGCGATCAGCAATCAGCACTCAGTAATAGTCATCTGGCTGGAATCTCCCTCTAACGTACATGGGTCAAAGTATTGTTTTTATAATAAAACATCTGTTGTTCCAAGAAAGGATCCCTACGTAACAGTGTGTATGTTTCTGTAAACATTGGAGACAATGCGTACCACTTTTGCCAGCAACCTATCTTACTGCAGCCTTGATAAAGGCACAGAGTGAAAGAAATTTCTTGTTTAAGAACAGTGCTGACCTAGGCGAAGAACAGCTAGATCGAGAGAAATAAAACAAGACCGCAAATGTGGCTAACGTTAAAATAATGTCAGAAAGCTAAACATAATATATCTAGGTTAAAGTGCACAGCAGCAGGCCTAGTTTGCTAAAACAATGTGTATAAAACTATAGCTAAAATGGCTACACAACAGTAGGATGTGTTGGGTGATAGGGATTTATAAGACAATGGTCAACAATTATATCCTTAAAAATGTCCCTTTTATCTCATCGCGTATATTTGGATAGTCAGGTCTAACCATAATCAGATTAAATGTTATGTTCCAATACTTCTCAATAACCATCTTTGAGTGACCTATATCTGTGAGCATTTGGAAGAGGGCAGACAATAATTTGCTTTAGCAGTGTTCAGAGTACAGATACAGGCAATCACTAGTGTGTCATCCAAATAACAAAGTGCCTTAGTTAGAATTTGGTGGAGAGGTTACTCCATCACAGATGTGACGGCTGCCCCGTCTGTTGTATTACAAGTTCCATAGGCTATAATGGAATTGTAAAATGGAAGACGGGAAATCTGTCACATTTGTGACGGAGTAAACACCCCAATGGTTTAACACAACTTGACGAGGGCCCCCTGCAAAATACATGAAGGGGGCAACGGGGCCCCCCACATGCCAGTCCTTGTTAGGAGCTCTCAGGCTAGGGGCCTGCCACCCGTACCCATTGTGGAAGGGGGCCCCCTGGAGTTTGGGTCCCCTAAGCACTGTGGGGGATGTGGGAGTTGTGGAGGCTAAACCACTGAACCCCACCACAAACTCGAAATCAGGCCGTAAGTTTGGCGAAAACATATCTCTCTATGACGGTGTCTTGTGTTACCGCTGCTTACCACTGTTCCTACCCAATTTATTTTTCATTTCCTAAAAGGAGAAGTGTACCTCTTGAATAAGTGTGATATTTTATTGTTGCAGCCAAGTATGATAATGCCTTTTTACTAATACAGTGGATCATCCAATTAACACTGAGGCATAAAATGTGAGGGATTTATTACATGACATAGTCAGAAATATATGTCCCCCAAGAGCAAAAGGTGTGGAAATGTGGTAGTATTTAGGAGACCTGCTATGTGTGTTTGGGAGAAAAATGTTGAATGGTAAAAAGGACTGCATCAAGGTAGGACCCTTGTGTATTCAATAATAATGTAGATTGAATGCATACAGAGAGGGGACTAGGGTGAGGTGAAGCAACAATGTGATAGGGGAGAATGTAAAGGAGGGGTTCAGGTTCTAATCATTATTTAGATCCAGTAACAATAAACACTAAGCACAAAAAAGCAAACTTCTATATTTTGAACAGGAAAGCTAAAGCTTTCCAGTCCATTTCCAGCCCACTGTCCCCCAAAAAGACAACGCAAAAAAAACGGACAGTCAAAACCTTTAAATAAAGTGTCCTGCAAAGGATATTCCAGCATTTTCACCTGTAGGAAGTGGAGTACTGTTGTACCTTGTTTGCCATGGATATCTGTAGGATTCATTAACAGTTGGTATGGCACAACCTGCCCCAGTGATGTGTGTGCAAACAAACAAAGAATAGCTTATTGTTGATTAGCTTGGGTGTTTTTTAGGCCCAAGTGACAAACCAGAACAGAGTTAAAGAAGGGGGGAGCTAAGTAAACCGTTACACAGAGTGCTCTAAGACACTCACTATAAAAAACTCAATTGTGAAAATGGCTTTGTATAGATCCTGCTTTCTTTTACAATAAATGCAATCTGGATTGGAGTGGGGCCAAGTTGGTTCTCAAAGTGTCAGACTTTCATGCAACACAACAAAGACACCTTGCTGCGCTGCATGAAATGGATAAGCACACAAGCTGCTGCCTAACACCAAAACACATGGTGCATGGGTGCCTGGGTACTGGCAGGATTGTTTTTTTGTGCAGAAAGGACACCTTCCTGTACAAAAACAATCCTTTGAGACTTTGTCGTTTTTCTGTGTGTGCTGCAGAATGTAGGAAGGAGTAGCAGTCTGATGCATTCCCAGGTCCACTAGTATTGGTAAATCTGGGAATGCTTCAGAATCCATGGCTGGTACGTGGGAACACCACACTCCACCCATGGAACACCTCCTTGGGGCAGAGTAGCGCAAGGCAGTGAATTTCGATGCCTTCCATTACTCCAGATTTACCAAGCTACCGAGGGCAAGGCAAAGTTGTCTTGCATGCTAGCTAAACCTCAAATAGGTTTTACGTTGCTTTTGCGTTATGTTGCATGGTGCAAGGGTGATGCAGAACTTATGGTCCTTACTGTTTTGCATAGAGTCCACTGTAACCTGGATAGAGGTGAGTTGTTTCAGCAGAGCTTCCATATTGTTGTACTTTGGTGGGGTCTTGGGCTTCCCTTCAACAGCTGCAGAGAACAGCAGTGGTGAGAGAGTGGCAGTTAGGAGAAGGAGACAGTCTTTGTGAAAGAGATCAGCAGTATGAGGCTATCAAACCATGTCATAAATGCTACTGAATGCATTCCTAGTGTGTTAATATACCATGCTTTTTCACAGAATTGATAAGATGGCTAGAAATTATGCCATTCAGGATGCTGGCATGGTACCTGCTAATCAGGAGAGGCTGCACACCAGTCAATCGGGGTCAAATTGCATGTAGTCCTTCTCAGGTGATATGAGCGTGCAAGATGGTCAAGCCATGGGTCATAGTGCAGTGCTGCTAGCTCAGTGCTATAAACTGGAACTCTATGCAGGGTGCCGCATTAACAACTATCTAGTATCAAAGTCTCTTTTTGGCTCATTGAAGTTGTTGCTCCATGTTGGAAAATGGGTTATTGGTGAGGGCAGGTAAGTACCTACACTGAGCAATAGGCCACTAACCTCCACTTAGGTCCAGTTAGGTCTCAGTAAATTAAACCCAGCTCAACCCTTGGTATCTTGACAACGAGCGACAAGGCTTAATTTAGGAGACAGAGTGTAAAGCATCCAAATATCACAAAACAGTACTCAAATAAAACACAGGAAACAGTTTAAAAATCCAAAATCAAGTTATGAGAATAGGAAATATTCTTTGCTTTAAAATGACACAAAAACGAATAAAATCGGATAAGGGGAAACGGAGATATGAATTTTTAAAAAACTATTACTTTCTAGCGTATAGAAACAAAAAGTGCCAATCTGGTCATCTGGTCGCACCTCGACCGGGGCAAAGTCAAAGTTTAAGGCTGACAGCGATGGAGCCCGGTTTGGCTACAGCCCGCGGAGGCCTCAGTCAAAAGTTTATCTTAGGACTTAGTCGTTTTTCTGAAGATTTTCTTCAGCGGGACGAACCTGCCAGTCCAATCCGACCTCCTGGAACTCTTCCTCGGCTACGCGTCGCTGGAGCCCTCGGTGGAGATTTTTACCTTCGGACTTAGTCGTTTTTTCGAGGTGAAAATCCTTCGACTGGGGCAAACCTGGATCTTGATCCGACGTCCTTGGAGCCCTCCTCGGATACGCTGGCTGGGAGGTCCCGGTCAACTTCCTACGTTCGGACTTAGTCTCTTTTTTGGAGATTTTCCTCACCGGGACGAACCTGCAGGTCAGGCTGGGTTGCGGTTGAGGCAAGCCGGCTAGAGTTGCCACGGCGGATCGGTACCTCTATGGAGCTTTTTTTCAAGATATCTCCAAAGTTCGCCAAACTTCTGGATCTTCTTCCAGATGTTCTTTTAAGGTTCTTTTGGGGTCCACAGCTCACCCCAATGTTCCAGAAGCTCTGAGATGCTCCTTGGGGGTGTGGACTACAACTCCCAGAATGCACCTGGCACAAACTCCTTTTTGGCCACTGGACAGTGGTCAGCTGGTTGGTTTCTTCAGGAGTTGGTGCAGAGGACTCTGGTTAGCAAGTTTTCACCTGTAGCAAACAGGGAGTCCTTCCTTGAACCAGTTGAAGCCAGGCAAAGTCTTTCTTGTGGTGAAGCCCAAGTGTGCAGCTGGTGCAGTCCTTCAGAGTGCAGGGTCTATTTGCAGGCCAGGGGTCCAGCAGGGCAGTCCTTCTTCTCCTGTAGTTTTTCCTTGTTGGAATCTGAGGTGTAGGTGCATGTATGACAGTTTTATCCTTGCTCCTGGGTGAAAAACAGGGGGGTCCTGGTTCTCCAATCAGGGGCAGGGTCCTTCCCCCTGTGATGACCACTTCCTGGGAAGTGTGGCAAAAATCAATCCCAGGGAGCAACATTCCTCAAAAATCCATCATGGCTGAAAGTGATTTTTGGAGGTTACATCTGGCTGAGCCCACCCACTGGTGTGGCTAAAAATCCTAAACACACCCCTATCCTGCCCTCTCCTGATCTAATCAAGGGGGCACCTAATTGTCTGGGTTTGCAGGATGTGGGGGTGTTTCTGGGTTGCTCCAAATGTTCTCCCCCTTCCTGCTTCACCATCTGCTGAGGGGAGATCTCCTCCCACTGGCACGTCTCTTTGTGTGGAGCCAGGCCACTTCACACCTCATCAAGGCAGCCTGGCACGGCTGCCAGAGGCTGGCCAATCAGAGCACAGCAGCAAAAACACTGCAGGGCTGAAGCTGGCAACTTTTCAGGTAATGTTTAAAACTCTTTACTTGAACAAGTTATATTAAAGATTTATTATAACAATTAATTTGATACCTGTCTTATCCAGGTGACTGGTTGACACCTGTTCAGTATAAGTCAATAAGGACGCTCAATGAAGGACCACACGCCAATTATGAATACAATTTAGCTTTACTAGAATTTCAGGTAAATGTAGGCATTTAGCACATTAACAATAGAAGAATAAGAATAGCAATGAAAAGTATCTATGTATATATAAGTACACTATAAAGAGCATCTAAGCATATATATATAAGCAAAGAGTTCATTGACAGATATAAGCTTTGATTAACTGTATACCAAAATGCATCAAACTACAATGTTCAGGAAGCAAAATATAAATGAGTTGAATACTTCAGATAAGCTTTGATTTACTGCACACCAAAATGCATGTTTCAATTACTGCAACAGGCTCACACTACGATGTTCAGGAAGCAAAATATAAACGAGCTGAATACTTCAGATAAGCTTTGATTTACTGCACACCAAAATGCATGTTTCAATTACTGCTGCAGGTTCACACTATGATGTTTAGAAAGCAAAATATAAACGTGCTGAATACTTCAGGTTGTAAATACAGTGCAAGCATAAACAATCAATCATAATAATAGAGCAGAGAAACAAAGGCCTTTCATCCCTGTGTGGAATTCAACTTAGTCCAGGAAATGCTGGGAAGCCCTCTACCACCTGCTTGGACCTCTCTCCCCCTCAAGCATCACGGTCAGCAAAACAGGGCGGCAGCGCTGGGCCATGGCAGCTTTCACAACTCCATCTGCGAGCTTCCGATCCCACACTTCAGCGCTTAAAAAACTCAAAGCTTGGATTCTATCTCATTCTGGCATTTTCTAGCTATGTTATCAGCACTTGGCTGCTCTGCCCTTCTCCAGCCTTTGTTTTCATTCCATCTTCTCCCTGTACTCTCATTCTCAAGGTTGAGACGGAGTCTTCTACACAAACAAGCTTGAAAATAATATCATGAACTTTTCCACATTGTTTGGGGGGGGTTTCAGCAGGCATGACACTCATCTACACTGCTCAAGCTAATTAACCCTTCGCGTCACAATGTCTTCCGCACCTTTACCTATACTGATCAATACCAAAATTCTGGTATCTGTTACTTAAGGGGACTTTTAAAATTAAAATAAAGTCTCCCCATTCTAGCCTATGGAGGCCAGTCACTACAATGCGGGAAACGTAAATTTGGATGTTTTACCTCACCAGGGCTTATAAAACTATTTTTATAAGGTCCCCGCTTATAGTTACATGGCACCCAGCCCTAGGGGCACATAGGGCACACCTTAGGGGTGACTTACATGTAAGAATAAGGTAGTTTAAGACTTTGGAACTACTTTTAATTCCAAAGTCGAACTTGCAGTAGGCAGGCCTGCCTTTAAAATGACACTGGGCAACTCAGCAGTGCACCTATGGGGGCACTACCTATGCTGGGGTCCCTAAACCTCCATGCCCTACTAGGGACTTATAGGTAGGTTAACTTTGCCAATTATAATTAGCCTAATTTGCATATCCACTTTACGCAGAGCACTGGCCCTGGGACTGGTAAGCAGTACCCAGGGCACAGCCAAGAGTCAGTAACCACCAGTACCTGTCCAAAAAGTTTGGGGGTGACCAGGGCAAAATGGAGGACTTTCCTACACTCCATAAAAATAAAGATGGGAGAGTTGTTCTGGGAGACTCCTACTCCTCTGTTTCATGAGGCAAAGTTCCTAGCCTTGTGTCCAAAGTTACTCTTGTGAAACATCTAACTCAACTGATTCCTTTCAATCTTTCAATATGGAGCTTGTGGGCACATAATCATATATTGGATGTTGAAGAGCCACTCTAATCCTCCCCTGAAGTTACCACTGTGAGAGACCTTTGTATGTTGCAGCTGATTCCACTTCACCTCTGCTTGTACATTATTGCCTTGCATATGCAAGTGGAAGCACATTTTTTAAGACTTCACGGTCAGGTATTGAGGTGCTCTACTCCGAGTGCATCCACTCCACATTCAGCCTTCTACAGATGTAAGTAGGGACACCTCCATTAGGAGACTGAGGCCCAACACTCACAGGCTGGTAGACTGGAACCAAGTCCCCACTAGGCCATGGATATACTAAAGGAGGAGGCCAACAATCTCCACTCAAGGTTCAGTCAGAGGCTACGAGCAGGTGCAGGTGGATCTGAGTTTCGCAGTATAGGCTCAGAACAAGATTGCTTCTGCCACCATAATGATTGCCTGACCATTTCTCCAGCCCTCTTTGCAGCGAGTCACCTCCATGATCTCTGTATTTGACACCTATCAGTGCAGCTGGGTGTTAGCCAACCCTCACTCTTCCTTTAGGTTGCTAGTAGCAGGCATTGAAGTCCCACAAGAGAGAAAAAGTGGCAGGGCAAATTGAAGCTCTAATAACTACCAGTCATCTTAGGCCCAGCTTAGTCTCCCTTTTTGAATATGACTTCTCTAAATTCTTTTATCAATTTATTCTTCATACTCTGACCTCATCAATTAAACTTCCTAGTAAAATGTCGACATTGTATCGGTACATTAAATACTGGCACATACATATCCGATTTTCCCAGCAGGGGGAAAACTTACCTTAATAACTTACTATCTAAAATAAAACAGACATTGCTATGTTATTGTTAGACCTGGTATCCTCAGTATGGTTTCTCCTATCTTTTGTCTGCTTCCTGTGTTTTTGACTGTGTGCTGGGATCTGTTTTTGCTAGTTTTGGTACTCTGGGCACTTTACCACTGCTGGCCAGTGCTAAAGTGCAAGTGCTCTCTGTAAACTGTAACCCTAATTGGCTTTTTCTATGATTGGCATATTTTATTTACTAGTAAATCCCTAGTAAAGTGTACTAGAGGTGTCCAGGGCCTGTAAATCAAATGCTACTAGTGGGCCTGTAGCACTGATTGTGGCACCCAAATGAGCAGCCCTGTAAACATGGCTCAGGACCACCACTGAAGTGTCTCTGTGTATTCAGTTTTAAACTGCCAATTCGACCTGACAAGTATACCCACTTGCCAGGCCCAAACCTTCCTTTTCTGTACATGTAAGGCACTCCTAAGGTAGGCCCTAGGTAACCCTATGGGCAGGGTAGAGTGCATGTTAAAGGTAGGACAAGTACTGGTGTGTTTTACATGTTCTGACAGAGAAATACTGTCAAATCCAGTTTTCACTTTTGCAAGGCCTATCTCTCACATAGGTTAACAAGGGGACTGCCTTTTAATATCTTTTAAGTGCAGTTTCCCAGTGGGAGTGGATAGAAATATGGAGTTAGAGGGACTCTAAACTCACAATTTAAAAATACATCTTTTGGAAAGGTTGGTTTTTAGATTGTCAGTTTGAAAATGCCAGTTTTAGAAGTGGGCATTTTCATTCTTAACCATCCTATTCCTCTGCCTGCCTGTGGAATCCACCTCTGGGTCAGAATGAAAGTTGGCCTATTTGTTAATTCCTTCTAGACAGTGACACAAAGGGAGCTGGGTGTAGCCTGCATATCCTGATGAGTCCCCTGAGCTAGAGCTGGGAGGGAGGAGCTGACACTTACACCTGAAAGGGCTGTGCCTGTCCTCACACAATGTAGTCTCAAACACCCTGGTGTGTGCCTGGGGCCAGGCCAGTACAAGGTAGGATCTTGTCAACAACAGAGACTTTCCTTTGAAGTTTGCCTACTTCAAAAGAAGAAAGAGGTATAAGTAATGGACCCAAAACCCCAGTTCTTTAGATTTACTTTTGCAGCAAGAAGAACCTCTTCCAAGGAGAAGAGCTGGAGGAGGAGTATGCACCTTTGCCTGTGAGTGTGCTTTGCTGGGTTGGCCTGCAGTTGCTGCTTCTGCCTTTGAGAGGTCAAAGGCTGTACGTTTTTGTGTTTTTTAAGCTTGTGAGGTGTCTCCAAGGGCTTGGACTGATCTTGCCCCTTGTTCTGAAGTCTCAGGGCCATCAAAGACTTCCTCTGACAGCACCTGGACTCTCTTACTGAGACTCCTACCTTGCCAATTGGTGCCTGATCCAGTCCCTGGGCCCTGTAAAGGAGATGTTTGTGGAACAAAGATGGAATCCACACGCAGGAGCCATGCAGAGACAAATCGACATAGCATCTGCTTTGCAACTGAAAAATCAATGCACCACCTGCATCGTGGCTGGGAAACTGGCACAACAGTGTGTGCGGCTGCCAAACCCCACGCAGCACAGCTCTTTACCACCATGCGCTGGAAATTTGCAAGTATTGTTGCTGGACGTAAAGAAAACAGTGAACCTGCATGGACCCAAGGTTGCCTGTCTTGAAATCGACGCATCACTCTTCTGCGGGAGAGGAAAATTACACATTGCCTACCCGACTAGAGAAGTAATGCCGCGCGGTCTAGCTTGAGAGTAAGGAATCAATGCATCGCTAACTTTTCTGATGCACGCTCACCCTTGAGGTACGTTGTGTAAAAATAACACATCCATTGATTTTTCCAGATTAAGAACGTTTTTGATTTAAAAAGTCATACCTTGGCTTGTGTATGTTGGATTTTTGTTGTGTTGGTCTTGTTTGATTTAAACAAATATTGGCTATGTTCCTAAACTGGTGTTGTGTCACTTCTGTGGTGTTTTCACTGTGTTACTGTGTGTGTTGGTACAAATAGTGAACACGTTACCATTGAGATAAGCCTAACTGATTGGGCCAATCTAACAAGGGGGTGAGCAAGGGTTGTTTTAAGAGTGTAACTTCCTTACCCTGACTAGAGTGAGGCTTGGACAGGGTGCAAACTGACTGCCAACCAGAGACTCATTTTTAACAGTTATTTCGAAGGCTGCGCCACACTTTAAGGAGCGCACAAAAGCGAAGCTCTGGGCCTGACTATGGGTCTGATTCACAATGCCACCATTGAAAGCCATAAATATATGTTTAAGGCCAGAAGTGGCTTCATTAGCACCTATCAGATATCCACGAAAGAGATTCCTGGCAGCCATAAATGGTTTTACTGCTGTGTAAAAGTACTTCACATTTGCATCAAATGACACAGTAGTAAACCCCATTCAAATGTTGGAGAATGGGAGGATAAAGTGGTGGTTGGCCTTGTTAGTTCATGAACACCCAAAAACGTGTGAGTTGGTTGACATTTGCAAACTCTACTCTGATCCTTTTCGACCCTGGAAGGAGCAGGAGATTTACTCCAGAAGAGGAGCTGGGTTAACATAACTAGCTCCCCAAAGTTTTTTTGGGTCTTTACAAGCTCCGTTGTTTCAAGAGATACTGTACTAAG
Organism: Pleurodeles waltl; assembly: GCF_031143425.1. NCBI lineage: Eukaryota > Metazoa > Chordata > Amphibia > Caudata > Salamandridae > Pleurodeles > Pleurodeles waltl. The sequence continues at coordinate 1,222,091,229 of NC_090444.1, forward strand.
GGCCAGATGTATCATCATCCCAGTTTGCATTTCCTAAATAGCAACTTTTAAGAAATTGCTATTTAAGAAACGCAAACTGGGATGTATGAAAATTGTGATTCGGTAATATCGATTTCTTAAAAGTCACAATCGCTATTACCGAATCGCAATTAGGGAATGTGACTCCATTCATCCCTATGGGCCTGAGGGCCCATACGTATGAATGGTTTTGCATTACCTAATTTGTGAATTCCGATAGGAAAATGCAAATTAGGTAATGCAGACCCCATCTAAGGCCCCCTTTGATGCACCCCCAAAAAATATTTGTGGACATGTAAAGCGCTCACATGCTCAAGGTGCATGTGCGCACCACATGTCATTTTTTAAAATGAATTTGTAATGCATTTTTTAAAATTGCACCTGCTTACCACCAAACTTTAGTTTCTGGTAATTGATTTCCTAAATGCCAAATTCGCATTTAGGAAATGCATGATACATGTGAATAGGTAATCACAAATAAGTACTCCCTATTGGGAATCGCAAATTGCAATTTCCTAATTGGAGTCGCAATTTTAAGGAATCACTATTTTTGCGATTTGTTAAAATTGCACTGCGAATGCCTTTCATAAATCATGAAAGGTGATTTTGCATTCGCAAACTGTGGAATTTTGTGATTCGCACCGTTTGCGAATGCAAAATCCTTTGATACATCTGGCCCTAAGTGATTATGGTTTTAGAATACAGTTAGACCTGGCATCCTTGGCATGGTCTCCACTTCCTTTCTTGCCTTCTGACTGCCTGTTTTGATGAATTCACTTTTGCTGGCTTTAGGATTCTGTGTACTTTACCACTGCTAACATGTGCTTAAGCGCAGATGTTCTGTACTCTAAACATGGTGATATTGGCTTATCCACAATTGGCATATTTAGTTTACTTGTAAGTCCCAAAAAAGTGTACGTTTTGTGGCCAGGGTTTATAAGTTAAATGTTACTAGTGGGCCCACAGCACTGATTGTGCCACCCACTACAGTAGCCTTTTAAACATGTTTCAGGCCTGCTACTGCAGAGCCAGTGTGTGCACCCACTTGCCAGGCTCAAATCTTCCCTTTATATCATATATAATCTACCTCTGAGTTAGGACCTAGTGAGCCACAAGAGCAGGGTGCAGTGTATTTAAAAAAGTTGACCATGTACTGTTAACCCCTTAGCTGCTGGGCCTTTTCCCCCCCAGTGCTGAGCCCTTTTTTGGCTATTTGGGGTAGTTCGCGCTTAGGGCTTCATAACTTTTTGTCCACATAAGCTAACCACGCCAAATTTGCGTCCTTTTTTTCCAACATCCTAGGGATTCTAATGGTACCCAGAGTTTGTGGTTTCCCCTGGAGGAGACCAAGAAAATAGCCAAAATACAGTGAAAATTTTGTTTTTTCCAAAAAAATGGGAAAAAAGGGCTGTCGAAGAAGGCTTGTGGTTTTTTCCCTGAAAATGCCATCAACAAAGGGTTTCTGGTGCTGAAATCACTATCTTCCCACCTTTCAGGAACGGGCAGACTTGAATCAGAAAACCACATTTTTCAACACAAATTTGGCATTTTACTGGGACATACCCCATTTTTACTATGTTTGGTGCTTTCAGCCTCCTTCCAGTTAGTGACAGGAATGGGTGTGAAACCAATGCTGGATCCCGGAATGCTAAACATTTCTGAAAACTAGACAAAATTCTGAATTTAGCAAGGGGTCATTTGTGTAGATCCTACAAGGTTTTCTTACAGAAAATAACAGCTGAAATAAAAAAATATGAAATTGAGCTGAAAACAACAGCCATTTTTCTTTATGTTTTACTCTGTAACTTTTTCCTGCAATGTCAGATTTCTGAAAGCTATATACCGTTTTGTCTGCTGGACTCTTCTGGTTGTGGGGATATAAAGGGCTTGTAGGTTCATCAAGAACCCTAGGTACCCAGAGCCAATAAATGAGCTGCACCCTGCAGTCGGTTTTCATTCTATACTGGGTATGCAGCAATTCATTTGCTGAAATATGAAGAGTGAAAAAGAGGTATCAAGAAAACCTTTGCATTTCCAAAATGTGATCAAGATAAGGTTTTGAGGAGCAGTGGTTATTTGCACATCGCTGAATTCCGAGGTGCCCATACTAGCATGTGAATTGCAGGGCATTTCTCAAATAGACGTCTTTTTTACACACTCTCTTATATTTGGAAGGAAAAAATGTAGAGAAAGATAAGGGGCAATAACACTTGCTTTGCGATTCTATGTTCCCCCAAGTCTCCCGATAAAAATGATACCTCACTTGTGTGGGTAGGCCTAGTGCCCGCGACAGGAAATGCCCCAAAACACAACATGGACACATCCTATTTTTTTTTATAGAAAACACAGCTGTTTTTTCCAAAGTGCCTACCTGTAGATTTTGGCCTCTAGCTCAGCCGGCACATAGGGAAACCTACAAAACCTGTGCATTTCTGAAAACTAGAGACCTAGGGGAATCCAAGGAGGGGTGATATGCGGGGCTCGGACCAGGTTCTGTTACCCAGAATCCTTTGCAAACCTCAAAAAGTGGCTAAAAAAACAAGTTTTCCTCACATTTCGGTGACAGAAAGTTCTGGAATCTGAGAGGAGCCACAAATTTCCTTCCACTCGGCATTCCCCCAAGTCTCCCGATAAAAATGATACCTCACTTGTGTGGGTAGGCCTAGCGCCTGCGACAGGAAACGCCCCAAAGCGCAACGTGGACACATCCAAATTTTTGGAAGAAAACAGAGGTGTTTTTTGAGAAGTGCCTACCTGTAGATTTTGGCCTCTAGCTCAGGCGGCACCTAGGGAAACCTACCAAACCTGTGCATTTCTGAAAACTAGAGACCTAGGGGAATCCAAGGAGGGGTGACTTGCGGGGCTCGGACCAGGTTCTGTTACCCAGAATCCTTTGCAAACCTCAAAAAGTGGCTAAAAAAACAAGTTTTCCTCACATTTCGGTGACAGAAAGTTCTGTAATCTGAGAGGAGCCACAAATTTCCTTCCACCTGGCATTCCCCCAAGTCTCCCGATAAAAATGATACCTCACTTGTGTGGGTAGGCCTAGCGCCTGCGACAGGAAACGCCCCAAAGCGCAACGTGGACACATCCAAATTTTTGGAAGAAAACAGAGGTGTTTTTTGAGAAGTGCCTACCTGTAGATTTTGGCCTCTAGCTCAGCCGGCACCTAGGGAAACCTACCAAACCTGTGCATGTCTGAAAACTAGAGACCTAGGGGAATCCAAGGAGGGGTGACTTGCGGGGCTCGGACCAGGTTCTGTTACCCAGAATCCTTTGCAAACCTCAAAAAGTGGCTAAAAAAACAAGTTTTCCTCACATTTCGGAGACAGAAAGTTCTGGAATCTGAGAGGAGCCACAAATTTCCTTCCACCCGGCGTTCCCCCAAGTCTCCCGATAAAAATGATACCTCACTTGTGTGGGTAGGCCTAGCGCCTGCGACAGGAAAAGCCCCAAAGCGCAACGTGGACACATCAAAATTTTTGGAAGAAAACAGAGGTGTTTTTTGAGAAGTGCCTACCTGTAGATTTTGGACTCTAGCTCAGCCGGCACCTAGGGAAACCTACCAAACCTGTGCATTTCTGAAAACTAGAGACCTAGGGGAATCCAAGGAAGGGTGACTTGCGGGATCGGACCAGGTTCTATTACCCAGAATCCTTTACAAACCTCAAAAAGTGGCTAAAAAAACAAGTTTTCCTCACATTTCGGTGACAGAAAGTTCTGGAATCTGAGAGGAGCCACAAATTTCCTTCCACCCGGCGTTCCCCTAAGTCTCCCGATAAAAATGATACCTCACTTGTGTGGGTAGGCCTAGCGCCCGCGACAGGAAATGCCCCAAAACAGAACGTGGACACATCACATTTTTTCATAGAATACAGTGCCTACCTGTGGATTTTGGCCTCTAGCTCAGCCGGCACCTGGGAAAACCTAGCAAACCAGCACATTTTTGAAAACTAGAAACCCAGGGGAATCCAAGATGAGGTGACTTGTGGGGCTCGGACCAGGTTCTGTTACCCACAATCCTTTGCAAACCTCAAAATGTGGCTAAAATAACACGTTTTCCTCACATTTCGGTGACAGAAAGTTCTGGAATCTGAGAGGAGCCACAAATTTCCTTCCACCCAGCGTTCCCCCAAGTCTCCCGATAAATATGATACCTCACTTGTGTGGTTAGGCCTGGTGCCTGCGACAGGAATAGATCACACAACGGTCAATGTTGGTCCTTACGTGAGGCAGCTGTTGACCCTGGGGTGATCCATTCCTGACACAGGCACTAGGTGTAGGCACTCAAGTGGGGTAGTGTTTTTATCTGGACAGGTGAGGAGTCACTGGTTGGTAGGAATGTTGTGGATCCCAGCATATTCCTGTAGTTTGTGTGACAGAAATGCGAGAAAAATAGAGTTTTTTTTCAACATTTCAGCTTTGCAGGGTATTCTGGGTAAGAAAACTTTGGGGAATCCACACAAGTCACACCTCTGTGGACTCCCCCGAATGTCTAGTTTCCAGAAATGTTTGGGTTTAGTGTGTTTCTCTATATGGCCGCCGAATCCAGGACCAAAAACACAGGTGCCTGCCTTACAAAACCAGTTTGTTTTGCCATAGACAATTTTGATGTCTCCACAATATGATTTGGGTGGTGGAATTTGGGGCTGAACTAAATTGGTGAGCTCCCAAGAGAGCACTCTCTCTCTGCTTGCCGCTGCATTCACCTGCTCTCTGGGTTGGCCTAACCCACTATTACCCAGTTGCACGAACAGCTTGCGAAGGGACAGCAGGACTGTCCTCATCACCTCCCTCATAATGTACTGGAAGAGGAGTTTTCGAATGGGACTCCTCTGACTGAAAAATCACTCCCAGAGTCTGCGCCATTGTCCTATCCCTCAGATGCTGTCTCAGTATCTGATGTCTCAGTCTCTGATCCTATGTCAGAGCGGTCCTCTATAACCCGAGGGCAGGCAGCAGTCATCCATCAAGATGCCATCTCTGCTATTGGCTAAACTGTTGCTCTAAAACACTAGCCTACGTAGACAGTCACAAAATCGATGGTGTGTGTGAGATACGTGCAACAGTAGAGGCCACCTTACCTGCGCTTCTTCCCTCAATCAGCACGTACTTTCAAGACACTCAAAAAACACCTTGTCACATACCATTCGTCACAGTCTTTAGCACCTCCTGCGCCCAGTCCAACAATCATTATTGGTGCTCCCACTCCCTCCTCCTCGGATTCCCTCATTACCACCCAGCAAAAGTGCCCTTCATCTCTCCATAGACTTTACTAATGTACTCAGCTATTTACATAAAATACAGATGTGCTCTTTGCAGTAGGCATATAAACCTTCTGCGCTTCTTTATGGCACTAAAACTGCCACTAGACAAGTCGGACCCTTCTCCCCCCAGGGAAACCACACACATATTGACAAAAGTGATATATATATGACAGCCAACCACCTGAAACTCAACTCAAGCAAAACCGAAATAATCCTCTTTGGCCCACACAAAAACACCTGGGACCCCCCATGGTGGCCCACCACGCTAGGCCCTGCACCCACCCCCGCCAACCACGCACGCAACCTCAGCATCATCCTAGACTCCTCCCTCTCGATGACCCAACAAATCAACGCTCTTACCTCCTCATGCTTCAACAAACTCCGTATACTGAAAAACATTCAAATGGATCCCCACAGAGACCAGAAAAACTGTCACTCACACACTCATCAGCAGCAGGCTTGATTACGGAAACGCCCTCTACGCCGGCACCACTCTAAAACTCAAGCGCAAACTACACGCATCCAGAACTCAGCAGCACGACTCATCCTCGACCTCCGCCGACACCAACACATCTCTCCACACCTCAAATCCCTCCACTGGCTCCCCATTGACAAAAGGATCACCTTCAAGATCCTCATCCTCGCACACAAATCACTCCACAACACAGGCCCTGCCTACCTCAACGAGAGTCACATTCCACACCCTCACACGAAACGTCCGCTCAGCTGACCTCTCTCTCGCCTCTGTCCCCCGCATCAAACACACCACCACCGGGGGCAGATCCTTCTCCTACATTGCACCCAAAACCTGGAACGCACTCACAACCCACCTTCGCAAGACCCAAAACCTACTTCTTTTCAGGAAGGGCCTCAAAACCTGGCTTTTTGAACAGTGAACCTCCCAGCCCCTTTCCCTCCCCCCGTCCTCCCCCCCAGTGCCTTGAGACCCTCACAGGTGAGTAGCGCGCTTTATAAATCTCTTTGATACAGATCTACCTCTATATATATATATATATATATATATATATATATATATATATATAAATGTATATATATATATATACATATATATATCTACATAGATATATCTATAGATATATCCATCTACCTAGATATATCTATCTACATAGATATATACATAGATATATACATATATTTTTTTTTAGTAGTTGTATGGTTTCCTTGGGGGCCAAAATGGCCCCCAGGGAAACCCTACAACATCTAAAAAAAAATTGCCCCCACAGGGGGTCACCCTGCCCACGGGCGACCCCCTGTCATTTCATTTTTTTTTTTTAAACAAAAAAAAAATCCCCGGCCGCCCCCCAAAAGTGAAATCCCTGGTGTCTAGTGGGTTTCCTGGCCCCCGATCGCAGCTGTGCTGCGATCGGGGGCCAGAAACAGTTTCAGAAGGCCTCGTAAGAAAGGGGAGAGTCTCCCCTTTCTTACAAGGCCTTTTCAAAGTGTTTCCTGGCCCCCCCGATCGCAGCTGTGCTGCGATCGGGGGAGCCAGGAAACCTGAAAGTGTTTCCTGGCCCCCGATCGCAGCACAGCTGCGACCGGGGGCCAGGAAACACTTTCAGGAAGGCCTCGTAAGAAAGGGGAGACTCTCCCCTTTCTTACGAGGACTTCCCGAACGTGTAAAAGGCCGTTTTCCCCATCAAAGCAGGAAGCGGCCGCAAGGCTGCTTCCTGCTTTGATGGGGAAAACACCTTTGCAACGTCAGCGCGCCTCGCGGCGCGCTGACGTCACAAAGGGGCGGGTGGGGGGCGGGGGGAGACACAGTAGCTACCGTGTCTCCCCAGGGAAGAAAAAAATAAATAAATAAATCCTCGGGTGCGACGCACCCGAGGATTTATTAATGCCCTTCCTGGTGTCGGCCACTGGTCGTGACCCGCACCAGGGAGGGTGTGTGGGCGTCGGCCAGTGGCCGACGCCCGCACCTAAGCGGTTAAGTTTAACATATGCTGGTATTGAAAAACTACTAAATTTGTTATTTAGTACTGCAAGGCCTATCGTTCCAATAGGTAAACATTGGGATTACCTTGAAGCAGTCTCTAAGTGTCATTTCTAATTGGGACAAGATAGACATTTGGAGTTTGGTGTCTCTGGACTCACAATTTAAAATAACAACTTATGCTGTAGTCAGTTTTTAAATAGTAAGCCTGAAAATGCCACTTTTAGAAAGTTGGCATTTTCTTACTTTAACCATTCTGTGCCTCTGTCTGTTTATGAATACACATCTGGGATGGGTAACAGCTGGACTTTGTGTATTCTTTCTAGGCAGTCACACACAAATTGAGCTGGGGTCTGACATTTACATCCTGATGGCACATCATTAGGTTGATGGGCCTTCCAGGGTTAGATAGGAGGGAGAAACTGACACTTGATTCGGAATAGGGCTGTGCCTGTCCCCAAACAAAGAGCTGAATTACCCTCTGTTGAGCGTCCAGAGCCAGGGGAAGAAGGGCAAGGACCTAGTGCACTTCAAAGGCCACTCTTTGAAGTCTCTCTCACTTCAAAGGCTCACCTGAGTATAAGCATTAGGCCCCAAATCCCACCAAATCAGTACACTTCTGCATCTGAGGACATTCTGCTAGGGAGAAGGAATGATATGCTGCCAGGAGGGACTGCCACTCTGCTGAACTGCTTTGCTATGTTGGCCTGCTTCCTTTTGCCTGGGAGTGAGAAGGACTGGACTTAACTTTCTACATCCTCTGAAGAACCAAGTGACTCCAAGGGCCTGCTGGCTCCTGATCTGAAGACTCAGGGCCATCAAAGACTTCACCAAACTCTGCTGTAGCTGTTGGACTGTCTGTCCTGTCAAGAGGTGCTAATCCAGTCCTGGGCCTTGTAAGAGAACTCTGTAGCTGTTGTTCTGCAAAAATGAACACATCGATGCAGTTGCGCCCATCGGAACTGCTGCATTCTCCTTTGATCCCGATGCATACCACTCCTGCTGAGATTGACGATTTTGCATTAATTGAAGGAACAGCTTAGGATTGACACACCTCTCCCAGCTCTGATGCATTGCCTTCTCTGCACAGTTCGACAACAACGCATCAACTCCACTGCAGAGGGTTTGACGCTGTACTTTGTGGACATCGTTTTGGTGACTGCATGGCTCACTGATGACAGATCCCCAAGTCTTTGTGGATCAGAACTAACACAACACCTTCACATCCCCTCCTAGACGTTGATGCCGCCCTCAATCCAAGGTATTTTTCAGTCGCCCCTTGGTGAGTCCCTGAACAGTCCTGCCCTCCATTGCAGTCGGCCTGAACTTTGGTTTTACCCCGGTGCGCATCGCAACCTGAATTAAAATTTTAGCTCTATTAATTTTTTTGCATTGTATTGCAGTTTATTCTTTAAAAAATAATATCTTAAGTCCTATGTATTGGTTTTCTGTTGCTTTGGTCTTGTTGTACTCAGTCACATATTCTCTATATTTCTAAACTGTGGAGTCTTTTTGTCATGTTTTTCACTTTGTTGCTGTAATTTAAGTGCTGCACAAATACTTTACACTGTGCCTCTTAAGTTAAGCCTGACTGCTCTTTTCCAAGCTCACAGAGGGTGATCACAGTTTAATGAAGGGTGTGTATCTGACTTACCTGACTAGGGTTGTGGTGCCCTACATGGACAGGGTGCATACCTCTGCCAATTAGACATCCAATTTCTAACAAATACAAACCTATGTTATGGCACAAATACCTCTATATCCAACTGTAAAAAATTAGGTTATTCATTGAGAAGGGGAAGCACACTCAGGTAACAGGCACAATTTATTTGGGGGTTAACCACAAGAATCATTAAACCAGCCTGTGCTTAGCCCTCTTGTAGCTTGGCACAAAAACAGCCAGGCTTAACTTAGAGGCAATGTGTATAGTAATTTTGCAGGACTTGAATGGCAATAAAGTGAAAATATAAACCAACAAAAAAAGCCAATATATTTTAGAAACATACATATATTGAATAAAATGACACCAAAACAACATAAATCCAATCAGTAGTACCAAATATGAATTTTAAGTGCAAAATAGTTCTACAAGATCAAAGCACAATAGCAAATATCTGGGTGTAAAAGACCATGGTAAATACAGAAGTCAAGGCTGCCAGCAATGGGGTGTGAGTTTGATGCACTAGGTTGATTGGGACCAGTTTTGGCATACCTTGAGAACTAGAAAAAAAACATTGAAGAAAAGTTCCTGGGAAGGTAGAGTTCAGCAGGGCAGGGCCGCAGGCTGTATTGAAGGAGGAGTTGTTGCCGCAGAGCTGCTGGACAAAGTTTAGGTGAAGCCATCAATGATGGTAGAAAAAGCTCACAAGGGAAAAGCTGAGTTTCCAAGCTGAGGTGGTTTTTAATGGGGAGCTGGTAATCCCCACACCAGGTGAAGATGTTTACCTTCTGACTTAGATAACTTTTTGGAAGTCAAAAACCTTCAGTTGCATGAAGCTTCACATTGTAGCTGAAGAGGGCTCCACAAGGACTGGTGGGGCACCTCTTGGGGAATTAAGATCACTCCAACAGAAGCCAGGAGAAGGTATCTGGCATTTGTTATGCCTTTAGATAGAGGTCAGCCAACTAGACCTTGGGAAACTTGTGTTGGTCCTAGGTTCAAGAAGATGCGCAGGTTCTCCTTCAAGAAGCAAGGAAGGACTTCAAGCAGCAGGGCAGTCCAGTGGTAGTAGCAGACACAAAAAGTTGGATACTTACAAAGCAAATCTATCAAAAATGAAAATCCATCCATGAAGTTGATGATACTCTTAACAACCCAAAATAACTAACAATTGAGACGAATACAGCTGGTGAGCAGATTGACTATTCTAACTATAACATACTAACATTGGGGACAAAGCACTCAAATGGGAGGGCACATTTCTTATTCTAACTCCAATCAAATTAACGTAGTGTAAAGGGCATACAGTTGGAGGGGCCAGAGTTATTATTATAACACCATCCAAAATGACATTGTATAAAATATATATAATACAGAGGTGGGCTGTACTATTGTAACTAGCCCAACTAACATTTGAGCAAGTGTATACAGCTAGGGAGTGCCAGATTTACTATTTTAACTTCAACCCAAGAATCTCTGGGGAAAATGCATGCCAGTAGGGGGCTTGGATCCATTATTCTAAATTCAACTGAACTAACATTTACAAACTTGTATACAGTTGGGGGTCAATTTTACTATTCTATCTTCAACCCAACTAACATTGGGAAAAATGTGTACAGAAGGAAGGTGAAATTTACTATTTGAACTTAACCCTACCACCATTCAAGAAATGCATACAGATGGTGGAGGCCAGGGCAGATTTACCCTTCTAACTCCAACCCAACTACTACTTGTGAAAATGCATATAGTTAGGAAGAGGGCAGATTTACCTTTCTAACTACAACCCAAGTACCTTTGGAGAACATGCATATAGGAAGTGATGCTCATATTTACAATACTAACTTGAACAAGATTGACTTTGGGGAAAATACATATTGTTATGGGGCTCATATTTATTATTCTAAACAACACATTTAACACTTGGAGAAAAGTATACCATGGGGAGTGCCAGAATACTAGTCTATCTTCAACACAACTAACATTAGAGAAAATGCATAATGGTAGGGAGTTCAATTGCTAGTCTAATTATAATCCATGTAATAACATTGGGGAACATATATAAAGCTGAAGGGTCAGAATTACTGTTCCAAGTGCAAATCAACTAACATTTGAAAAATGCATACAGTTTAGGGCAGATTTACTAGTCTAATTCCAACCCAAATAACTTTGGTAAAAATGGACACAGTTGGGGACTTGATTGAGGTCACGGCCATTGAAATCTAAATCCCATAGGATATAATGGGATTTATATTTTTGCGGACGGGATGTCCGTCACCATTGTGACAGAGTAACCCATCCCCCAAAATGAAGTCACACCCTTACTATTCAATCTCCAACACAATTACCGTCAGGGAAAAACATACATCTGGGTCCAATATCCTATTACAACTCCATCCCTACTATCAATTGAAAAAAACTATACAGTTTGGATGCTTATAAGTGTGAGTCCTATTAACTACTCCAATTACAACTCAACTAAACTTTGAGAAAATGGTTACGGTTGGGGACTATAGGTCAGATTTAGTATTTTAACTCAAGCCTCACTAACACTGAGGGTAATGCAGACTCCAACCCAACCAATGTTGGGGGAAATGCCTACAGCTGAGGGGTCATATTTCCTGTTCTACCTTCAATCCAAGTAACATTGGGGAAAATGCATATGTAGTGTGGGTGGGTCACATTTATTATTCTAACCACAACCAAAGTAACAATGGGGTGACCGTAAAGTTCGGGGAGGGTCTTATCAAACAAACATTGGAATACAACCATATAATAAAGAAACAATGTAAAACTGCATATCTAAATAGCAAAAATCGAAAATCATTTAGTTAAATCCCAAAAACAATTGAATACATAATAGGAATAATTTTAAAATAATTTTGAATTTTGTAAAACAAAAACTCTAAAATACAATCCTTAACACTTTCATTTTTTTATTTTTATGGATATGGTGGAAGTAAAAAAAAAACTAAAAATAAAAAAATAATATTGTAAAAACATTTGTTAAAATAATATCGTAATACATTTACATTTTGTAAAATCTATATTTATGTTTTACTTTTATTACATGAAAAAACATTTCCATGAAAAAAATATAAATTTTATGAAATGTTTCATATAAACAAACATTTTCATTTAAACTTTAATTTGATAATGCTCATTTTTTAAATATTTACATTAAATCAAAAGTTTTAAACATAAACTTTTTAACATAAAATACATTAAAAAAATTAAATAAATCATAATTCAGTTGTGCAATTATATTTTTTTGAACTACCCAGATTAATCCCCAATACAATGCACTACCATGTAAAAACTGCAAGCATTAAAATAATATTGAAATAATTCGAAATATAATAATATACATTTAATTTGAAAAAAAGTAAACATCAAAAAGAATTATATGAATGCATATCTTGAAAATACTACTCGCAAAAGACCCCTATTTAACCCAACAACACAATAACAATTCAAACGATGATTATTTGTTGTAATCTTTAAAATATAACTGCAACACTTTAGTCTACACTAACACATTTGCCATCAATTAATAACAAAAAATAATATATTCTAGAATCCAAGATTCTATAAGCTAAAAACACAAAAAACAATCCAAACTTAAACTTTCAAATGATTTAAAATGCAATTCTAACACATTACTGACAAATATAAATACATTAAGTAACAAAAAAAAATATTTTCAAACCACTGCTTACTGAATGCCGTATGAAACCCATGAACCCCAAAAATGAAGCATTGATATAAAATATATTTAATTATTAATAAAATGAAAACAATGCAAAACATCATATTAAATATCACAGTATTTAATTAAACACCATTTAAACTTCAAATGTAATGTATAAAACACATATACTCACATTTAATACCCTCATTTTTGTTATTCTGACATTGATATAAAGTACCCTTGATAAGCTGGATCTCATATTTGGGATCTGCACATCCCCAGAGGACCAGTCACCTATAGAAGATCAAATGTCCTTATTTATATATATACAGTAATGCTGGAGTTCCCTATGCAGTCATCTATTTACGGGACAGTAAAGGCAAAAAAGTAACAAATGATATAAAAACGTAGGGCCTAATTTAGGATTTAGTGGATGAAATACAATCCACTGGGTTGCTGAGGACATTATCTCCACTACCATCTGCCAAAATTAGAGATGGATGCTGGCCCAGTGGTCATCTCTGTACATGGAAAGATACCACCATCACCATGGTTCCATTCAGGGCAAAAGTCTGGTAGATTGCCTCCGTCATTTTTTATGGCTGTCCACCAAACGTTTTATATTTTGTGTTCCTCAAAAACAAAATTCCAAAGTGGGAGCTTGTTTATGATAAACAAAACGCTAGTGACCCCCAAAGTTTGAGGTGTACAATTTTCTTCATGTAACAAGTCAATTTGCTAAAATGATTTCCAGAGCTTGAACTTTCCATCAAACACAATCCAACAGAAAGAACAATCTTTTTTTAGCCGAAAGGGCAATTTTAGCAAGGTTTTGAGTCACCATTGTGCCACACAAGAAGTAGCAAGGGTGTTGTCAAGCCTAAGTGAGATTTATCAAGCCAACCAAGGCCACCTTGGAGCCCCACTTCATGGCTTGATAAATCTAAAGTAACATAAGGCAGTGCAAATCACTGTCTTGCATCAACCTGGGGCAGGTAAGTGATTTTTGTGTGCTTAGGTGGACTGTGGGTGCTCCCAAGCATCCATCCATGCATTTTAGATATTCTTAGATTTACTATTAGTGGTAGACCTGTGAATGCGTCAAAATGCCACACCTGTCCAGGTGAGGTGTAATAAGGAGTACTATCTTTATTTCTTGTTGTTCCCTTCTCTTTTTAGATGTGCTGCATTTGGCAGCACACATAGAAAGAGGAAAATGCCTCTCAAGGTTGTTTTTATTCAGGAAGTTGTCCCTTCCTGAACAAAAACAATCCTGCCTACAACACAAGCAAACTTGCAACATGACACAAGGTTGCTGCATTGGCGCTACGTGGTCAAAAGTGTGCCAATGCTAGGACAGGACAGAAATGCACAGTTAAATGTTAAATATGACTCATTCCTGCTCTTTCCCTTCCACACAGTGCAGTAAAGTGGCTTGCTGCATTACGCTGAGTGAGAGATTGATTAAAATGCTTCATAGTTAATTACATAGCTACCTTTTGATGCAAGTATTGGGTTAGCTAATTCCAGACTTTTGAACTTAATTACCAACATTAAATGATCTCTACTGATGATCCAATGGGATGTCTTGTATAGTTACCACCTTTAATAAAAGGCAGATTTAATAAAGATAATTTCCAAAGTTTTTGTCTGACTCTAATAATACATTTCCTAAAAATATATTTTATAAATTCACAACAATTAAACAAGTTGCCAGCTTAGCAGAACTACACAATAAGCTTGGCTTACCAGAAATATCTTTACTTAACCTTCCAGTCAGCACAGTAAGATTTAATTCAGTCAACTTTGGTTGGGATTTTTTGCCCCTCATTATCATAGTTTTGCTACATAAGAAGAGGGTGGTTACTTCATAAAATGCACCTGATATTGTATTGTTTATAGGAAATTGTAACTCCCCTGGTCATGAGACATGTCATGTATCCAATATCAGGTAAACTGTGAAATGTCTCAAATCATTTGCCCTACTAAGGTCATGTGTACCACACAAATTGTACTTAAATCATCCTAAATACTGTTGCCACCTATGTGTGATCCATTCTGTGGCACACAGACATATCCGGCCTCCAAAGGTTCATGCTGTGCATGAAGGTAGCCCCTCATGAACAAAGTACATCTACAGGAAATGCAGCCACACATTGACCATGTTGCAATTGTGCCTGTCCTTGTTCTACGCAGCCCATTGTGTGCCAGCATAGCTTGAAAACACAAGACTGTGCTGCATGGCCTGAAATATGTCCTACACTGCCCTTACTTAGGCCCTCATTACAACCCTGGCGGTCGGTGATATGGTGGCGGTAATACCACCAACAGGCCGGTGCTAATAAATATGAAATGATGACCACGGAGGAAACTGCTCAGACAGACAGCCACTTTAACACACCGACCACCAGGGCGTAATCAACAGGTACCATGTTGATAACCGCCTACAGCCAGGCAGAAGACAATGTTCCACCCACTATATAATGACACACCAATCCGCCACCTTTTCTGGGATGGTACCTACAACATCAAAGCCTGCTGGAAACACTGGACAGAAGGGAAACGACTCACTTCAGGAGACTCAAGGAAGAACCATGCCGCCATGGAGCCTGAGTTCCATATGTTCCCCATGCTCTTCTATGTTCTGCTCCACTATGAACACCAGTGCTGGCAGAGACAACCACGGTGAGCACTGCCACCTAGCACACAGGGGTGGGGGGAGGAAAAAGAGAGTGACACACACGCAAAACGCAACACCCCCAACACCATACACCAGACACAGGTCACAGCAGCACTTGCAGTGTAGGTCCTCTCCTGTTGAAGGTCAGGTAGCAACTGAGTGCACAGCTAGAAAATGGCGGTCACGTCCACGGCAGTGCGTACCGTCACTGCCGGCGTACATCACTATTGGCCACTGGACCCCTTAGGGCCCAATGATAACCAATGAGGAGTTGCACAGAGGTTCTAGACCACCTCCCGCAACGGCGTACAACGTCAGCAGAATTACCTAATTTCCACTAGTCCCTGCATACAAGACAGGTGGCCGCCATTTCAGGGGGGGGTGCAGGCCATGGATCCTAACTGTGTCACAGTATACACATGCACTATTTGGACATCTCCAACAAAATAATGTTACAATCACAATATGCATTGAACTGTAGTGGTTGGAATGTAGAGACAATGACCAGCTGCTCACTCGTTTGCCCCATAGATTGAAACCACTGCAGATGAATAAGAGATGGAGATATCCCTGTGTACAGACCCCTGGTGGTCTTGGCAACAATGGAGGACAGGCACAGTATCCTCACCTATAGACTTGACAAGGCCACAGTCACAGAGCTGTGTGCCCAATTGGAGCCTGACCTAATATCTGCTATCCGTCACCCAACTGGGATCCCCCCTCTAGTGCAAGTCCTATCAGTGCTCCATTTCCTGGCAAGTGGCTCTTTCCAAGTGACAGTGGGCTTGGCAGCAGGAATGTCACAGCCAATGTTCTCAATAGTGCTGTCCAAAGTGTTGTCTGCCCTGATTAAACACATGTGCAGCTACATCATTTTCCCCCAGGTGGAGGATTTGGCCACAGTGAAAGCTGACTTCTATGCAATGGGACATATCCCCAACTTCATTGGGGCAATAGATGGAACACATATTGCATTTTTCCCCCTCAGGCGAAATGAACAGCTGTTCAGAAATCGAAATAGTTTTCACTCCATGAACGTCCAGATGCAAAGTATCCTGGGTCTGTGCATGATGCCTTTGTCCTGAGGAATAGCAGCATCCCAAATTTGATGGCTCAACTCCAGAGGCACAGGATGTGGCTAATAGGTGAACCCTGGTTCCCACCCAGTGGATGTTGGTGTATGGTGTGGGCCCTAAGGGTGAGTGTGTGGCTAACAGTTGTCCCTCGATATTTGCAGGTGACTCTGGTTACCCCAACCTCAAGGCTACTGACCCCTGTGAGGAATGCCAGGACAAGGGCAGGGGAATGTTACAATGAGGCACATGGGCAAACAAGAAGGATTATAGAAAGGACCTTTGGCTTTCTGAAGGCCAGGTTTCGTTGCCTCCATCTAACAGGTGGATCCCTGTGCTACTCACACAAGAAGGTCAGCCAGATCATCGTGGCATGCTGTATGTTGCACAACCTTGCCTTGTGTCACCAGGTGCCTTTTCTGCAGGAGGAGGAGGCTGGAGATGGCCATGTGGCAGTAGTAGATCCTGTGGACAGTGAAGATGAGGAGGCAGAGGATGAGGATGAGGACAACAGAAGTCCAATTATTTGTCAATACTTCCAATGAGACACAGGTAAAACAGTGTTAGTACACTTTTTATTGACAGTGATGTGTGACATAGTCACTGGCAGGCTGTGTTTCCTACTTCTATGCCCCCTCACTGTACCCTTTGGCATCTCTTTTTTCAGATGTTGGTGCCCCACTATTGCTCCTGGTGTGGTCAGTGCAGCCAACTACAGGTCTTTCCAATGTAAACATTACAGTACAGTTGAATTGCAATGTTTGAACCTGGATAAATGAATACATTTTGAAAACATTTGACATACATCATAATTGTATTTTATCAAAGTGTGTTTATTGCAGTGCTCTGAAGAAGAAGGGGTAGTGGAATGGGCTGGGGTGATGATGGAGGAAAGTCCGGTCTATTTGTATCACAGGTGCAATGTCTAAGGAGGCATAGGAAGGGGAGCAGTGGCAGTTCAAGGTGGATAGGGTGACAGAGTGGGACACAAGGGTGATGTCGCAGCAGATATACTAATATGAGAATATTCTAATGGTGTGCGTATACATACTAATGAGAAGAATGACATTTGAAAACTAATAATTGAAAATAACATGTAATGTGAAAAATGTGCCCACGGGGAGTGGTCACCATCTGTGTTAACGATACTAAAATAATGCAAAATTTGTATAAAATGGTAATAATATACCATAACTGATGATATAACCTATGTTTTATGATGTTTCGTACTCTTAATTTAGCCGAACTAGAGTCCTGGTCTGCATTGGGCCTTGCTTGCTTAAAATTGGAGATGCGATGAGCTGCAGAGGACTGCATCTGGAGAAAAGGACCTTGAACTGTACAGAGTTCAGAGATGAGCTCTGCTAGAAATTTCTGCCAATTCACCAGCGGACAGGAGACAATCAGAACAAATTGATAAAATTATGTGTAGAGTAGGCTAAATGTACTTTCCCAGGATCTAAACAATGGAGCCACTGACTAAGAGACTGTGAGCAACAATTTAGTTACCTGAAGAGCCGGATGATGTACTCATCGATGGAGGGACAAATCATATTAATGAGGTTTAAATTTGTTTTTCTAGAATGGCAATGGTAGCAAAGATGATGTTCCTAGAAATGACTTTCCCAGGTCCTGGAACCAATTGATAAAATTGAGTATGTTCTCGGTGTATTTTGAAATAGTATGAGAGTAGTAGATAGCACTTGCATAGGCTTAAGCAGACCGCAGGTGAATTGTGATGTATGTGAGTTAAAATAGGGGGTCTGCGTACTCCAGTTTAGGGTTAGTAGGAGTGTGCGTACTCCAAAAGGTGTGAGAGTAGGGAAGTTGTTGAACTTCACATGTGTGTGGCGCTTTGGGCTAAAAAATTGTCCACGTGGTTGTTGGTGATTTACGGACCCTGCGTGGTCTAAGACTCCGGAGTATATTGACAAGTGTAGGAGACACTTCGGTATATGTTGTAATCTGTCTGGTTTATTAGGTTGATTGGGCGTGGTCAACAAGTCAGAGTGAATGTTAGATGAATAAAAGAAGCTTCGACTGAGATTTGGTGAGTCCTATGTGCACCAGGACAGACTCAGAGATCAGTTGAGAGTAAAGTTTGTGGGTCAAATTTCACTTGCGAATGTGGGGGACTGAGAAAGAGGAATAGCTAAGAAGCTAGAAAGTGCCATTAGTGAAAATCAGTAAGATCCCTGAAGCGATTGTGTCCCCTCCTGTAGTGAACCAGCAGGTTTGTTTTAGTTATTTTTTGGTTGAAGATGTTTGCAATAATCGCATAAGTTGAGAGAAATTGAGTTGAGAAGGACGAGCCGCAAGACTCTGTCAGCTGCTGTGAGTCAGTGTGACGTCATTGTGTGCCGTGATGGGATAGGTTGGTTAGTGAGAAGAGCGGCAACCGGATTGGCAGCCGTCCAAGAGAGGCAATTGGTTGAGTAAGCAGGTGAAGAGAATCTTGAGAGTAAAAGTCATTTCATTTATTGCATTTATAGTACACAAAACAGGCAAAATTAAGTTCTTCAAGGCATTGAAGAGTGTGGTAAGAGGTGATTCTTACATTAAAGCATCAGTGGGAGAACCAACCCCCACAGAGGATTCCCCAGCAAATCTTGTGATAACAGAAAAGGGCATAGCTTTGTGTCTTTGGTTGAAGCAATGGAGTAAATTGACTAAGAAGCAAGGGACATTAGCTTTTCCAGAGCAGGGAACATTCAATTTGAGAGTTTTGGATCAGTTGCAATTATCACTGTATGATATGAGACCGTTACTGAGACCGGCACAGTTTGAGGCTTTAGCAGTATGGGAGTTAGTGGCCAGACAGCAGCAAGAGCTGAAGCTCAACAGTAGGATGAAGAAAATAGAAAAGTCACTAGCTGAAGCTAGGTGGGATTGGGAGCAAAAGAGATGGAAAATGGCAACTATGAAGGAGATTAAATTGTTTCAAGCAGTTACAGAAAGTGACAGATCAGATAAAGGGGACAATGACAACAAAGAGGACATTGAGGGAAATAAGAAAAGAAAGAAGTCCTATGTGGACGATGACGATTCTGATGTTGAGGATCTCATTACGCAGTTATTGAGAGATAGACCCCCACCTATGACGACTTATGCAGTGGGTCCAGGGACTAGTGCTACAGCCCCTCCTGCTACTCCTGGGACATCTCAGGGAGCCGCGGGCACTGTACAAGCAGAAGGAGGACAGTTACCAGGGGCACTACAGAGTACACCAGTTGCAGGAATGAGTGCAGTAGCTCAGGCACAGGTACATACCCCTTCGGTGGCAAGGGTTTACCCAGAAGTACCAGTTCTTGAGACTGTTTCAAATATTGTAGTGCAGACGGAGCAGGTGCACCCACAGCCAATATTGGTCCAGACTGACCCGACTCCAATGGTAATGCTACCAGCACAGATACAGAGTATGCTGAGGTTTGACCGGCTGACAGGGACTTCAGTAGGTCTTACAACAGTTTTGAATCAGGCAATGGGAGTACCCCTCACACAGGGTGCAGGTGCTAGAGCAGCCCCAGATGCAATATCGCTACCGATCACTGTTGGTCCAGCGGTAGCTTTATATGCTCAGAAGAAGGCAAAAGTAGGAGGACAGGTAGAGATGTCACAGAGTTTGGTGAGAAGGGGAGTGGGAGACTCAGTACATTCAACATCATCCTCAGGAACTTGTCTGGGTGAGCTCAAATCTCCTGTAGGATTTACTCCTCTTGTGACATTATCAGATGCATTGAATGTCTCTAATGTAAATCAGAGTATGAAACTTTTGACTCCGCAAGCCTTGGGAATGGAAGCACAACAGCTGCTTGTGACTAATGCAGGTAATATCTCATTGCAAGGGTTAACAGCCCAGCAGTTAACTAGTTGGCTGGATAGTCACAAGGTGCATCAAAGGGGGAAGATCAGTTGAACCGAGTGGGGCTGAACATCTAAGCAAATGAGTTGGTTGAGAGAACAATGGGACTGCATAGGTTAGAGTCCTACACCAAAGAGGAATAGAGGTATTTGTGCCCAAGGATTACAAAAGAAGTAGGGAAAATACATCAGAAGTTAGCGGAAGTAGCAGAGAAACATGACATTGATCTTAAGATGACAAAACATTTGAGACAAAGGGCCTCATTATGACCCTGGCGGGCGGCGGAGGCCGCCCGCCAGGATCCCGCCCTCCAAATTACCGCGCCGCGGTCAAAAGACCGCGGCGGGTATTACGAGTTTTCCCCTGGGCTGGCGGGCGGTTCCAGTTAAACCGCCCGCCAGCCCAGGGGAAAACGACCTTCCCACGAGGATGCCGGCTCGTAATCGAGCCGGCGGAGTGGGAAGGTGCGACGGGTGCTAATGCACCCGTCGCGTATTTCACTGTCTGCAAGGCAGACACTGAAATACATTTTGGGGCCCTCTTACGGGGGCCCCTGCCGTGCCCATGCCATTGGCATGGGCACGGCAGGGGCCCCCAGGGGCCCCGCGACCCCCCCTACCGCCATCCTGTTCATGGCGGCTTTCCCGCCATGAACTGGATGGCGGTAGGGGGGGTCAGAATCCTCATGGCTGCGGAGCGCGCTCCGCAGCCATGGAGGATTCCAATGAGCAGCGGAAAGTCAGTGGGAGACCGCTGACTTTCCGCTTCTGACCGCGGCTGAACCGCCGCGGTCAGAATGCTCATTGGAGCACCGCCAGCCTGTCGGCGGTGCTCCCGTGGTCGGTGGCCCTGGCGGCCACCGCCCGCCAGGGTCAGAATGACCCTCATAGTTACAGATTAAATTTCAAGGCAAAAGATTCTGAACACATGAGATTAGCGGGAAGGAGAGCGCAGATTTGGGGAGCATTAGAAAATTGGGAAGGCAGATGGGCAAGGAAAAAAGGGAAACGAAAAAGAGACTTTCAAGCTGAAACGAAGGGTGCAGAGAAAGGTTAAGCATTTAAAATGTTACCAAGGAGAGAGATTCCAGGGGGGAAGTTTGTTCATGTCCCATGGCACCGAAGTGACATATTGTCTTTTACAAATGATTATCCCAAATTGAGAGAGAAACCAGTTGAATGATATCAACAGACTGAGAGGTTTGTAAAACTCTCTAAATGTTTGTGGGAACACTTGAATACTCTATTTGAGATAGTCGTGCCGTCTGATTTGTGGGTTGAGTGTAAGAGGGCAGTAGACTGGCCAACAAGTGAACCTGAAAGGAACAAAGTTACGGGTGCACCGTCACCTGAGGTAATGAAAAACTATTATAAGGTGATTGAGTTTCTGAAAAATATAATTTCTCCGAAAAACATTGATTGGCAGAGAATTGACAGGGCAGTTCAAGAAACTAAAAAGTCAATATACACTTATTACGAGAGACTGCTAAAGGCTTTTAAAGAGTACAGTGGCAAGGAAGCAGTCGAGCCAAAGGACTTGCTGCATTTTGTGTTCAGATTTGTTGAAGGGTTGAGGCCTTAAGTACGGCAGATGATTGAGAATCAATTGATTTGCTGGCAAGCAAAGCCGATTGATGAGGTGTTGCAGTATGCTAAGTATTGCAGCGATGAGATTGAATTGAAGCAAACGAAGTTGAAGGAAAAGGCAATGATGATGCAGATTAGGGAAGCACAATCAGGAGTACAAGGAGCTTTGGTGCTGCTGGTGCTGCCGCAGCAGAAAGCTGTCATGTTTCAGCCTCAAGTGAGGGGTAGAGGACGTGATGCGAGGTCCAGATCTAAATACTGTGATTGTTCAGAATTACATGCAGGGCATGAAAAGGATGTTGCCATGTCATATGTGCGGAAACGTGGGACGCTGGAAGCAGTAGTGCCCATTGATGGTGCAGGAAGGAGTGGTTCAGCAAAGCGATGTTGATACAGTCCAAACTACAAGAGTCCCCAGAATGAGGGGACCAGTCCCGAATGCTAAAAATCGAGGTCAGAATTTTTTGCCTGTACAACAGATGCAGGTGCCTCGAGCACAAATTACTTCTTTACGCCAGTACAGCAACAGATTCCTATGGTGCCTAGACAGCAAATGCACATACCCAGATGGAGCAGCAACAAGTTATGCTTACTCAACAGGACACAGGTCGGAGACCAGATATTAGTAGGAATACAGCACATCAGTTCCCATTTCACAGTGAGGATGAAATAAACGATGAATGGAAGAGTGACAGTTCGGATAAAGGAGCTTGCATTCTTGACGCATCCCTAGAGGTAGATCAGAGAGGGCCTTTCGTGAAGGGAAAGGTGATGGGACATAAGGTCTCGTTTTTGGTTGATACTGGAGCTACTCGCTCTACTGTGAGGAGCGTGGAAATACCCTATTTACCTCTTTCCGGGAGGACAGTTCAGGTTGTGGGAGTGGAGAATAGGCAGTTAACGAATCCCATTACAGAGCCAGTGCAAATAGAAGTCGGAAATTATTTGGGAATGCATAGATTTGTGGCATGCAACTCAAGCCCCGTGTCTTTGCTAGGCAAAACCAAATGTTCCATAAATTGTACAGATGCAGGGATAGCAGTCCAGACAAACAGTGATGATGAGGAGGAACAGGCATCAGCCATGGTTCTTAATTATGCATTTGAAGAGTACCCATTGATTGAGATTTTTCCAATGTTCACACCAAAGGAGTTGCACACAGACTTGCAGGGAACAGTGAAATAGAAAGTCTGGGATTTGACAGGGAAAGAAGTGGGATTGATCAAAGGAGTGGAACCTATTAAAATCACTTTGAAGCCGAATGTTGAGATCCCAAAACTTCCACAGTATAACATTGCACAGGATGTGATGATGAAAGTGGCGCAGATAATTGGGGAATTCCTGAAGCAGGGAGTTCTAAAGAAAGTATTGAGCAGCCCATGTAATTCACCGATAATGGGTTTGAGAAAGCCTTGTGGGAAAGTGCGAATCGTGCAGGATTTGCAAAAAGTGAACAACATGGTGGTCAAGTGTTATCCGATTGTGCCCAATCCAGCAGTGTTACTGTTTCAAATTCCATGCGAGGCAGAGTGGTTAACTGTAGTTGATCTGTCACAAGCTTTCTTTTCGGTGGCACTTTATGAGGATAGTCAGTCTCTTTTCAGTTTCAAATTCCTAGATAAAGTCTACAGTTGGTGTAGGCTTCCACAAGGGTATACGGAGTCACCATCCTTGTTCAATCAGATTTAGAAAAATAATTTGGAGTCGTTAGAATTGCCTTACCAATCAACTCTAGTGCAGTGCATTGATGTCTTACTGATTGCATCCAGAACAAGGGACAAGTGTAAGCACGACTCGATTGCCCTGTTAAATCATTTGGGAGAGTTTGGACCAAGGTTTCACCAGCAAAGATGCAGTACTGTCAGAAGTCTGTTAAATATTTTGGTCACCAAATTGAGAAAGGGCTGAGAAGAATCTCCCGAGAAAGGATTACAATGATTTTACAAAGAAACCCTCCAACTTCCCAGAAGGATGTGCGCATGTTTTTGGGAATGGTAGGATATTGTAGGCAACGGATTCTGAATTTTGCTGAGATAGCAAAACCCTTACAGCAGTTGACACACAAAGGAGTCACGGATCCCATTAGTTTAGATGAGGATCAAATGAAAGCTTTTACCAAATTGAGAGATAGTCTGTGCTAAGCTCCAGCGTTGGGAATGCCTGATTATACAAAGCCATTCACATTGTTTTGTCATGAACGTGAGGCTTGTTCTTTATCTGTTTTGACACAAGTCCATGGAGGTGCTTATCACCCAGTAGCTTATTTTTCAGCTACCTTGGACCCGGTTGCAGCAGCTTTACCAGGTTGTCTGCGGGCAGTAGCCGCAGTTGGTCAAAGTCTTTCTCAATGTGAATAGGTAGTCAGGGGATACCCAGGTACCACATTCTGTTGAAATCTTACTGACGAGAATGAAAACACAACATTTGACGGGGGCCACACTGACAAGGTATGAGACAAGCATACTGGGAGCTTCAATTGTAACTTTAAAAAGATGTACAGTGTTGAATCCAGCAACGTTATTGCCAAGTAATACTGCTGAAATTGAGAAAGAGGAGGATATAGAACATGATTGTCTTGAGGTGACCGAGTTTTGTACAAAACCTACACCTGATATCAGAGATACTCGATTACAAGAAAATGACCAAATTGTTTTTGTTGATGGTTCATGCCTCAGAGATGGGCACGTTGAGGGCAGCATATGCTGTATGTACAATTGCAGGAACCCTAGAAGCATCTTGTGCTTCCCGGTGTATATTCAGCACAAGTGGCGGAATTGGTAGCTCTTACTAGAGCATGCTATGTTTCTACCAGGCTGCGAGTGACAATATACGCAGATAGTCAATATGGATTTGGAATTGTTCATGATTTTGGTCAATTGTGGTCACGAAGAGGGTTTATGACCTCAGGTGGAACTCCAGTGAGAAATGGTGACAGGATAGAAGACTTACTGTATGCAATACAATTGCCAGAAGAGATTGCCGTAGTGAAATGCAGTGCAAACCAGAAAACACCAGATTGCATTTCCTTGGGAAATGTATATGCGGATCAGTTAGCAAGGTTTTGCGCCCTGAACTGTATATCATTTAAGGATAAATGGGAATTAATGCAAGAGGAAGAGACCAGTTGTGCAAATCTTGCATTAAAAATAATTGACATCCTAGAGGAGTTTAAAACATTGCAAGAAAACGCAGACAAGGAAGAGAAAAAGCTGTGGGCAAAGCTAAAGTGTGTACAGAGACCAAATGAGATCTGGGTATCTGAGGAGGGTCAGATGGTATTGCCGAATTGTCTGTTATTTCAGATGGCTCGGTATTAGCATGGTCAGGCACATATTGGAAGGGATGCCATTATTAGGTTGTTCAAAGTTGATTGGTTCAATCCGAAATTTAGATAAGCAGCTGAAGCAGTGTGTCACCCATGTGTAATCTGTCAGCAACTAAATGTGGGAAAAGGGACAGTGGTAAATTTGAGCCACATTAGAAGAGCAGGAGTACCATTCAGCAGAATGCAATTGGATTTCATTGAGATGCCTGCATGTGGTGGATTGAAGTACGTGTTGGTGATTGTGTGTGTGTTTAGTCTTGGATTTAAGCATACCCCACACACAGAAATTACAGTCTCACAGTTGCAAAGCTACTCCTTAGAGAATTGATACCAAGGTTCGGATTTCTGATCTCTTTAGAATCAGATGGGGGACTCACTTCAACAATGAAGTGATTAAACTCTTATGTGCAGCAGTAAACATTGAAGAGAAGCTTCAATGCAGCTATCATCCAGAAGCATCAGGACTTGTAGAACAAATGGATGGTACTCTGAAGTCAAGAATTGCCAAAATGTGTGCAGCTACAAATCTGAAATGGCCGGATGAATTGCCTCTAGTGTTGATGTCAATGAGAAATATACCTGACAGGAAGACAGGATTATCCCCACATGAGATTCTTATTTGGAGAGAAATGAGATTGCCAGCGATACCAGACAATGCTCTTGTCAATATTACAGATGATATGAAGATTGGACTACTGCAAGGGTCAAGCTGATGTGGTTCGATCTTTTTCTCAGCAGGTACAAGCTGTTACTCTGCCACCTATCCATGACCCAGGACACAATCTAAGAGCGGGAGATTGGGTCGTGATCAAAAAGCATGTGCGCCAGACTTGCCTAGAACCACGTTGGAGAGGTCCATACCAAGTGGTGCTGACAACTACAAGAGCTGTGAAGTGTGCAGGATTGCTTAACTGGATACATGCGAGCCATACAAAGAAAGTGGTGAGCCCTCACGATCATGAAGAAGTGTTACTGAGAACGTCAACAGCCGTGAAACGAGTAGTTCTACCTGAACCAGAGCCAGAGAAGGTGGAGCCAGAAGTGGACCCAGAATTGTCGGAAGAAGGGTCGATCACCCCAGTAAGAGCTGAGGGTGTGGAAAAACAGGAGGGAGAACGAGAAATCAATGCAGCAGAAGTGACAAGAGATCCATGCACAGGAGAAACTCTCACAAAAACAAAGAGTGCTGAAACGCAAGGAGATCAAGTGCCAGAACCTGAGGAAGAAAGAGTTGAGGCAGGTCAAAGCAAAAGTGATCTGACTCCTCCTGAACCCGTTGCAGGTCCATCAAGAGAAGGCACTTCTGACAAGGTGAAAGAGAAAAGTCAGATTTTGAAGAGACTATTGACAGAAGGAGTGAGAAAAGGAGATAATTGGCCAGAGTCTCAAATATGCAAGAAAAAGGACTTGGTAATAAATGAGACAATAGAGGAAGACTTAGACACCACAAAGAAAGATGAATTGAGTGATGGAGAAATAACAGGAGAAAGGAGGTTGAAAAGAAAGAGAGTGGCAAGTCGAAAATACACAGGACCAGAGTGGGCATACGCAGCAATAAGTGATTGGCAAAACAAGTTTATGTCCTTTTGCTTTGATAGAGAGGTTCCGAAACAGTATTTTGATGCAACCTGAAGGAGAAAATCAAATAGACTTAGTCGTTGAGCTGAAATAAAGAGAATTTAGATTATTGATTTTACCGGAAAAAACATTAAAAGCCTCATATGATATTTAAAACCTGGAGATGACCAGCTGCGAACCGAATTCAACGAAGGAAGTAAAAGGGGTCCTGTTGTGTGAAGTTGAAGTGTGGAGAAAAGAAGTATATTTTTGATTTTTGTTTTTTGATTTTTCGTGTTGCATATTAATTAAGAGTTAACAGTATTCTGCTTGCTGATTCTTTACAGATCATGGCTAGATTAGATAATAATGTTAGGCATATTAAGTATTGTAGATATTTGAGTGTAGGAATGGTGATTGTGTGAGGAATATTGTTTATAATAATGATTGTGGGAATGTCAATTCATTAGGTGAGAGAAGCAAAGGTTACATCTGTTTATGAAACTACTACACTAACAGCTATAGAGAGGTTTAAGCTAGATGAGCAATATTTGCATGATTATAATAATGCTAAAGGGGAATTGTCTTCTAACGTCTTTTATCGTTTATTAAGTGAGTATGTGGAGACAATGGATGCAAGGGATTGTCTTGTGTGTACGCAAATACCTTCCTCAGTGGAAGAAGGGGTCACTTATCATAGTCTACCTCGGCCTGATGGAATAACTAGTAGTTTGCTACCACTCGCTTCTATAACCAGGAGTATATTCAGTATTTCTATTCAAATTATGACCTAGTGTTCTCCTTTGTTCCTATATTTAGATATTTGAGTAAGATAGTTAAGGATTATGATATAGTATTGGTTAGAGGATTCTTTGAGCCTACATTAACTTTTGGCACAACTTATGTGCATCGTAACAAGCTGACTTGCTTATTAACTCTTATGGAAAAGAGCTTTATTAGCCATACAGACAACAGGAGAAAAGCACTAAAAGAAAAATAAGAAAAAGGGTTAGAGAAGAGAACTTATAAGAATGATTATGCTTATACTGCTATTAAAACACAAGGGAAATTAGGCTTAGATGCATTACATGTAGGGAACCTTTGTATACATAGGCCAAAATCACGCACTGACACTTTATTTGTGGGAACAAGTGAATGTAGGCATGTGTTTTTGTTTCAGAGTAAGTGGACATTCATGCTGAATGGCGTAGACCCTGCGATTCCTTGAATTTACTATATTCGTGGACTTAACGCTTATTACCGACTCCCTAAGGGATGGTACGGGACGTGTTATTAGGAAAAAAAATTCCCAAGATCTATCAAACAGATGATTTGAAAAAGATACCAAAAATGACTGAGTTACCAAAAGAGACAAAGGAGAGAAACAGCCGCTGCAATAGTGGGGGATATTTTTGGAGCAGTAATTCCTTTTGTAGGAGTTATACTAAATGCAAACAAGATTCGAAAGCTGTCAACTATAGTAGATAATATGTTAACTAACTTTACAGGGGCTATACTTTTACTAAACACTGAACTAGCTGCGGATACAGCTATGACGCTTCAAAACAGGCTTGCTTTAGACATAATGGTGGTCATTACAACCCTGGCGGACGGTGTTAAAGTGGCGGAAAGATCGCCAACAGGTCGGCGGTAAAAAAATTGGAATTATGACTGTGGCGGAAACCGCCAACAAAGCCAGCCACTTTAACACTCCGACTGCCACGGCGGTACAGACAAACAGCGCGGCGGTCACCGCCAACAGACAGGCGGGAGACAATGTACCGCCCACAGTATCACAACCTACCAATCCGCCAACTTTTCCGGGGCGGATTCCCCGCGGATAAAAACACGGCGGAAACAGGAATTTGAAAGGGAAAACGCTCACCTCTACACACTCCACGAGGAACGACGACAACATGAGCCGGAACTCCATATTCTTCCTGCACTAGTGTTCCTGCTCCTATACGACGATCATCAACGCCGGCGGCGAAGACAACAGTGACTACTGCACCTACGACATAGGGGAGGGGGAGGGAAAAAACAGGGACACACACACGCAACATCCCCACCCCGACCCTCACCCACTACAACACACACACCAATGCATATCCAAACATTACAGTAACAACCCCCAACCCCCCCGGAAGAATGCAAAGACAAAAGGAAATGAGTGGAACCATTGTAATGTATAAAAATACAGTAACTTTTTATATAGAGATATACATATACACATTAAAAAAAATATACATCACAATTAGGAGTGCAGGTAATGCACCATTCATTGTCCGTGGGCCACTGGGCCCAAAATGCATGGGCGAGGCCCACACCAGATACTTGATCAAAACGGAGAGAACACTGCTGGGGCATCAGATAGAAATACAACAGGCACCTCAGGGGGAAGGGAAGGGGGGCACCTCAGCCGGATGAGTGCACCATGCCAGATCCACGAGGGGGTTCCATGCCCATTGATGTATCCTGGGGAGTGCAAAGCCACAGTCTCTCAAGTCTCACAAGTGGGTGGGTTGCCCACTGTACCATCCTGGGGAGTGCAAAGCCACAGTCTCTCAAGTCTCTACAGTGGGTGGTTTACCCACTGTACCATCCTGGCGACTGCAAAGCCACAGTCTCTCAAGTCTCTACAGTGGGTGGTTTGCCCACTGTACCATCCTGGGGAGTGCAAAGCCACAGTCTCTCAAGTCTCTACAGTGGGTGGTTTGCCCACTGTACCATCCTGGGGAGTGCAAAGCCACAGTTTCTCAAATGGATAACAGTCTCCACTGGTTCTGGAGGGGGACTGGTGCCCAGAGTGCTTCATCCTGTGAAGGACAGATGGAGTGGATGCATGTCTCCACTGGTTCTGGAGGGGGACTGGTGCCCAGAGTGCTTCATCCTGTGAAGGACAGATGGAGTGGATGCATGTCTCCACTGGTTCTGGAGGGGGACTGGTTCCCAGAGTGCTTCATCCTGTGAAGGACAAATGGAGTGTATGCATGTCTCCACTGGTTCTGGAGGGGGACTGGTGCCCAGAGTGCATCACTCACCCCGTGATGGTACCAGTTGCGTCACTGCCCCTGCCACCCATGGGCTAGCGGTGCTTGCGTTGGCGGTCTTTGCCCCGTTCAGCGGTGCTTGAGTTTGCAGTTTCTGACCTGTTCAGTGGTGCTTGCCCTGTTCAGCGGTGCTAGCCCTGTTCAGCGGTGCTTGCCATGGCGGTCTTTGCCCTGTTCAGCGGTGCTTGAGTTTGCAGTTTCTGACATGTTCAGCGGTGCTTGCCCTGTTCAGCGGTGCTTGCCATGGCGGTCTTTGCCCTGTTCAGCGGTGCTTGAGTTTTCAGTTTCTGACCTGTTCAGCAGTGCTTGCCCTGTTCAGCGGTGCTTGCCATGGCAGTCCTTCATTGCCCAGCTGGGCTGTGGCTGGCGGTCCTTCATTGGGCAACTGGGCAGTGGCTGGCGGTGGCCTCCTGGGCACTGACTCTGGCTGTGGCCTCCTGGCCAGTGACTATCGGGATGCCCTCCTGGGCACTGACTCTGGCGGTGGCCTCCTGGCCAGTGACGATCGGGCTGGCGGTGGCCTCCTGGGCAGCGGGGATGATGGCGGTCTTCTCCGCCGTGCTGCTCCTCCCAGACTTTGGAGATTTCTTCTGCCCCTTCCCCATCTTGGGAGGAGTCACAGCTGAGTCGACACTCCCCCCGGGACCCTTGTGAGCGGCTTTGCTGGCATGAGTCTTCCCCCTGTCCCGCCGGGCACTGTCCAACTTCTGGTGCTTCACAGGGGGGGATTGGGTCTGGGTGGAGGAAGTTGGAGGGGGGAGGCTAGAGACAGGGACAATGGCTGCCATCAGTGCTGAGGCCAGAGTTTGCAGGGTTCGATGAAGGGCAGCCTGACCAGAATGAATGCCCTCCAGGAATGCATTTGTGTGTTGCAATTCCCTTTCTACACCCTGGATGGCATTCAAAATGGTAGACTGCCCAACAGTGAGGGACCTGAGGAGGTCAATGGCCTCCTCACTGAGGGCAGCAGAGGTGACAGGGGCAGGGGCTGAGGTGCCTGGGGCAAAGGTTATGCCCACGCTCCTGGGTGAGCGGGCACGGGGCGTAGGCTGAGGGGCTGCTGGGAGGGTGGTGCTGGTAGGGGGGGGTGGCGGCTGTACCTGTAGAAGTGGAGGGCACAGATTTTGCCGCCACCACAAGGGAGCTCCCATCGGAGGAAGAGTCTGTGTCGCTGGTTGCTGATCCTGTGACCACCGTGAAGCTCCCCTTGCCCTCCGTCCCACTGGTGTATTCCGAGTCCGTGGTGTGGCCCTTCATGGCCATTTGGGATGCAGCTCCCTCGTGCTCCGGTGCCACTGTACCTCCGCCTGATGATGCTGATGCACACAAGAACAGGGAGACCACAAAAAGGGGGGGGGACGACAGAAGAAAGACAGGTTGAGTGCATGGCTTCCCGCTACCGTTGGCGGACAATACAGACACAGAAGCCCCCTGCACTACGCCGCGCTGTTGGGCTCTACAGATGCAATTCCTGGGATATATCCTACATGGCTATGGTCGACATCTGCACACATAGATGACACAGGGGCATGTATACCTGTACTTGGCACTCTACAGAGGTGGGGTGGGGTGCCACATGGCCTGCATTACGGAGGGGCCTAGCCTACGGAACTCGCCCTGGCCTAGGGAAACCTACAGCCCTCCTCCCCCACCCAGACACCTTCACTGCGCGCAAAGTCCGCTGAATGATGTTGTACTCACCACCTTGTGTCTGCTGTGATGCCCTCAAGCACCCATCCAACCCAGGGTAGGCCACCGCCAGGATCCGGAACATCAGGGGGGTCATGGTTCGATGGGCACCCCTCCAACGTTGGGAGGCCATCCCCAGCTGAGCCTCCGCTGTCTTCTTGCTCCAGCGGCGAATGTCCTCCCATCTTTTCCAGCATTGGGTGCTCCGTCTGTGGTTGACCCCCAGGGTCCGGACGTCCTAGGCGATGGCACGCCAAATATCCTTCTTCTGGTGGGCGCTGACCTAAAAGAAATGTACAGGGGAAGAAGAGAAGTCATTACCAACTGCACCGTCGAAGTGAGTGCTCACATCCCTATCCTTGCCATGTGACACATGCATTCACAGTCCTTCGTGCACGCAGAACTGTGCCCCCTTCCTTCTTACAACCAGCCCTCTCCACACAGGCATAGCCCATACAACGTGCTCCCTGTGTACTTACCTGTTGGTCTGGAGGACCGTAGAGTAGCGTGTACTAGGGGAGGATCCCGTCCACGAGCTTCTCCAACTCCTCGGCCTTTTCCCCAGACGCACGAGTCATTGTCTCTTCCAGACCGAGGTGACAGCAGCACTTGCAGTGTAGGTCCTCTCCTGTCGAAAATCAGGTATCGAGTGATTGAACAGATAGAAAATGGTGGTCACGTCCGCGGCGGTGCGTACCATCACCGCCGACGTACATCGTCATTGGCTCCTGGGACCCATAGGGTCCAATGTTAACCAATGCAGCATTGCGCTGTGGTCTCCGACCGCCTACCGCGATGTTGTACAACGCCAGCGCAGTTACCTCACATCCCATTGTCCCACTTTAGAGGTCAGGCAGCCGCCATTTCAGGGGCCCACATGGCCTGATTCACAGCTGCGTCACACAGACCTAGGCCTTGTCGCACAACACAAATACAGGCCAGATTCTGTGTATGAATGGTGTTCTATGTAGACTCTGGGTACATACCTCTGTGTTGTTTGACTCTGTGGTCGCTGTTGTCCTTCCTAGGCACCGTCCGCTGGGACATGTGAGGAGATGGCGGAATCCTCCGGTGTACCGACCGCTGGTGGACCTGTTGACAATGGAGGAGCGACATTTGATCATCACCTACAGGTTTGACCGTGCCACAATCCAGGAACTGTGTACCCAGTTGGAGCCAGACCTGATGTCAGCAATCCGCCATCCCACAGGGATCCCCCCTCAAGTGCAGGTGCTATCAGTGCTCCATTTCCTTGCAAGTGGGTCATTTCAAACAACTGTGGCCATGGCATCAGGGATGTCCCAGCCTATGTTTTCCAACATGTTGTCCAGAGAGTTGTCTGGCCTTCTGAAACACATGCGTAGCTACATCATTTTCCCTCAGGTGGAGGATTTGCCCACAGTTGAAGGTGACTTCTATGCCCTTGGACATATCCCCAACATCATAGGTGCCATTGATGGGACCCATGTAGCTCTGGTCCCCCCCCCACAGGAGTGAACAGGTGTACAGGAACCCGAAGAAATATCATTCCATGAATGTACAGATGGTATGTTTGGCAGACGAGTACATCTCCCAGGTAAATGCTATGTTCCCTGGCTCTGTGCATGACGCCTACATCCTGCGGAATAGCAGCATCCCTTATGTGATGGGTCAACTCCAGAGGCACCGGGTGTGGCTATTAGGGGACTCTGGTTACCCCAACCTGTCATGGCTACTGACCCCAGTGAGGAATCCCAGGACCAGGGCAGAGGAACGCTACAATGAGGCCCATGGGTGGACTAGGAGGGTGATCGAAAGCACCTTCGGCCTCCTGAAGGCCAGGTTCAGGTGCCTCCATATGACAGGTGGTTCCCTATTCTACTCACCAAGGAAGGTGTGCCAGATCACCGTGGCCTGCTGTTTGCTTCACAATTTGGCGCTGCGAGGAGAGGTGCCTTTTCTGCAGGAGGATGGTCCAGATGACGGTGTTGTGGCAGCTGTGGAGCCTGTGGACAGTGATGAGGAGGAAGCAGAGGAAGAAGACATTGACAACAGGGACTCAGTTATCCAGCAATATTTCCAGTGACACACAGGTGAGAACACATTCCTGCCTAGTACAAGTACTTTCACACTTCTATCTCTATCCTGTCTGTGGATTTCAACCAGTATATGGTAACTGAGTTGTACATTTCCATTACGATTTCACAGGTGTGGTTACCAACGTGTGTCATCTGCTTAGATTCCTCATGGACTTGAGATGTGTGACATAGGTATGTTGACATTACATTTGAGAACGGATTTTGTCACTGTCATTGCTAATACAAATTTTCGAAATCACAGACTGACTCCAGATTGTTTTGTGTTTCAAGGGTGTTTATTGCAGTGCTAAATATTGGAGGGGGGTTGTAAAATGGTGAGGGGTGATGGTGGAGGGATGTCCATGGCAGAGTCCAGTCTATTAGTCTCACAGGTGCATTGCCCATATGGGCATGGGAAGTGGAGCTGGGGAAGTTCTAATATGACAGGGTTACAAAGTGGGACAGTAGGATGACAATCAGGGTGGTCTCATTTCTTGGCGGGGTCTTGGCATTGTGCTCTGTCTTGTTCCTGGATCTCAGGGGCCGTTTGCAGGGTGGTTCTTCATCTGCAGGGGGTGGGGTGCTGGTGTGGTGGTCCTGTGGCGGGGCGTCGTGTCCACTAGCGCCAGAGGAGGTGGTGGGCAGTTCTTCGTCCATGCTAGTGTCAGGGGCCCCTTGGAGTGCCACAGTGTCCCTCCTGGTGTTAAGTATCTCCTTCAGCACCCCTACGATGGTGCCCAGGGCGGTGCTGATGGTTCTGAGTTCCTCCCTGAACCCCAAATACTGTTCCTCCTGCATGCGCTGGGTCTCCTGAAACTTGTCCAGGACCTTTGCCATCGTCTCCTGGGAGTGGTGGTATGCTCCCATGATGGAGGAGAGGGCATGGTGGAGAGTGGGTTCCCTAGGCCTGTCTGCCCCCTGTCGCACAGCAGCCCTCCCAGTTCCCCTGTGTTCCTGGGCCTCCGTCCCCTGGACCGTGTGCCCACTACCACTGCCCCCAGGTCCCTGTTGTTGTTGGGGTGGTGGGTTATCCTGGGTTCCCTGTAGTGGTGGACACACAGCTGATTGACGTGTCCTGGGTACGGACGTATGGGCCCGCTGGGTGGGTGCTGTGCTGGTGTTACCAGAGGGTGGAAGGTCTGTGGTGGCCTGTGACTGGGTGTGGGGAACCGACTGTCCCGAGGCCCACGATGGTCCGGGCTGGTCATCTAGATCCAGTTGGACAGAGCTGCTGTCATCACTGTGGGCCTCTTCTGTGGGTGGGGTGGAGATGTCTGGACCCTCCTGTCTGGTGACTTTGGGTAGTGGTCCTGCAGGGGTGTAAAAGCATGATTATTGCATCTGTGTGTGTCATGGTGTGCAATGGGTGGGTGACCGTGTACCCCAGTGCTTGCACTCCTGTGTGGGGGCTTGTGTGATGATGGTTGAGGGGGGTGTTATGGGTATGTGCAGTGGGCATGCTTTAGTGATGGGTGTCCATGCTTTGTTGTGTCATGCAGGGCTTGGTGTTGGGATGGGTGGTTTGTGTTAGTAGTACATATGTGAGGAGTTGGAGTGATAGGGGAGGGGGTGAGGGTGGGGGTCTGTGATAGCATGCAGGTAGGGTGGGGGATATGATAGTTAAGATTTGACTTACCAGGGTCCATTCCTCCACCGACTCCTGCGAGGCCCTCAGGATGCATAATAGTCAAGACCTGCTCCTCCCATATTGTTAGTTGTGGGGGAGGAGGTGGGGG
Organism: Pleurodeles waltl; assembly: GCF_031143425.1. NCBI lineage: Eukaryota > Metazoa > Chordata > Amphibia > Caudata > Salamandridae > Pleurodeles > Pleurodeles waltl. The sequence continues at coordinate 1,222,126,431 of NC_090444.1, forward strand.
TCCGCCGCCAGTCTGCTGTACCGCGATGTTGTGTCTGGAGACCACGGAACGTACCTACCCCCGTAGGTCGTTCCACCTCTTCCTGATGTCGTCCCGATTTCTTGGGTGCTGTCCCACTGTGTTGACCCTGTCGACTATTCTTCGCCATAGCTCCATCTTCCTAGCTATGGAGGTGTGCTGCACCTGTAATCCAAATAGCTGTGGCTCTACCTGTACGATTTCCTCCACCATGACCCTGAGCTCCTCCTCTGAGAACCTGGGGTGTCTTTGCCGTGCCATGGGGTGGTGTAGGTGATGTGTGGGGTGGTGTATGTGGTGATAAGTGTGGTGATATGTAGTGGTGTGTGGTGTTTTGTGTGTAGAAGTAGTGTGGCTGATGGTGTTGAGTGCCTGTGGCTGCTAGTTTGTGGATGGTGGTGTCTCTCTGTGTGCTTCTTTCAGATTTTTTGGTCGTAGGGGTTTGTGGGTGATGTGGGTGTGTGTTTTTTATAGTATTGAGTGTGTGGGAGTGGTGTGTGTATGTTTATCAGGTGTGTGTATTTCAATTCGTCCAATGTGGTGGTGTTTTGGAGATGTGTGTGTATTTTGAGCGCGGTGGTGTGTACCGCCAATGGAATACCGCGGTTGAAAGACCGCCGCGTGGATACGTGGGTCGTGATAGCATGGGCGTATTTCTGTTGGCGTGACGGTGGAGGTTTTGTTTTCGCCAGTTTATCCCTGACCTTTTGTGTTACGGACTTGCGTGGGTGTCTGAATTTTGTCGGATTTCTGGATGTGTGGCGGAATTCCGCGGCGGTCTTCTGCACAGTGGTAAGCGGCTTTTACCGCCAATGTTGTAATGACCCCCCATATTGGCGAAAGACAGAGGAGTCTGCAAAATAATGAATGAGAGGCATTGTTGCTCTTATATACCTGAGAATGAGAAAGAGATAAAAGATTTGCTTATTAATTTAACTAATGCAAGTAAAGATTTGAAGGAGCTGAAGGAGCAGGGGTTTGGGAAGAAGTTGGAAATGTGTTTGTCACAATGGGTAATTGGTTTAGTCAAATCTGGGTGGAATATTGTGCAAAATTGTTCAAGGAATACTGATTGTGATTATTATTATATTAGGATTATGGGACAAAATTCAATCGAAAAGGGTTAAAAATAATAAGAGGAGAAAAGAACAACCCAGAAGAAGAATCTATAGGGAAAATGTAAACAAAAGAGATCAAAATGTGACTGAGAGTAATTTGTGATGATTGACAAAGGAAATTGTGATGACATATTTAGTCATTGAAGGAGGGACTATTGCAGCAGATATACTAATATGAGAATATTCTAATGGTTTGCGTATACATACTAATGAGAAAAATGACATTTGAAAACTAATAATTGAAAATAATGTGTAATGTGAAAAATTTGCCCATGGGGAGTGGTCACCATCTGTGTTAACAATACTAAAATAATGCGAAATGTGTATAAAATGGTAATAATGTACCATAACTGATGAAATAACCTATGTTTTATGATGTTTCGTATTCTTAACTTAGCCGAACTAGAGGCCTGGTCAGCACTGGGTCTTGCTTGCTTAAACGTGGAGACGCGATGAGCCGCAGAGGACTGGAACTGGAGAAAAGGACCTTGAACTGTACAGAATTCAGAGATGAGCTCTGCTAGAAATTTCTGCAAATTCACCAGTGGACAGGAGACGATCAGAACAAATTGACACAATTGTGTGTAGAGTAGGTGAAAATGTACTTTCCCAGGATCTGAACAATGGAGCCACTAAGAGACTAAGAGGGTCATTCTGACCCTGGCGGCCGGTGGCCGCCAGGGCCACCGACCACGGGAGCACCGCCAACAGGCTGGCGGTGCTCCAATGAGCATTCTGACCGCGGCGGTTCAGCCGCGGTCAGAAGCGGAAAGTCAGCGGTCTCCCGCTGACTTTCCGCTGCTCTTTGGAATCCTCCATGGCTGCGTAGCGCGCTCCGCAGCCATGAGGATTCTGACCCCCCCTACCGCCATCCAGTTCATGGCGGGAAAGCCGCCATGAACAGGATGGCGGTAGGGGGGGTCGCGGGGCCCCTGGGGGCCCCTGCCGTGCCCATGCCAATGGCATGGGCACGGCAGGGGCCCCCATAAGAGGGCCCCGAAAAGTATTTCAGTGTCTGCCTTGCAGACACTGAAATACGCGACGGGTGCCACTGCACCCGTCGCACCTTCCCACTCCGCCGGCTCGATTATGAGCCGGCATCCTCGTGGGAAGGTCGTTTTCCCCTGGGCTGGCGGGCGGTTTTACTGGAACCGCCCGCCAGCCCAGGGGAAAACTCGTAATACCCGCCGCGGTCTTTTGACCGCGGCGCGGTAATTTGGAGGGCGGGATCCTGGCGGGCGGCCTCCGCCGCCCGCCAGGGTCATAATGAGGCCCTAAGAGACTGTGAGCAACAATTTCATTACCTGAAGAGCCGGATGATGTACTCATCGATGGAGGGACCAATTACATAAATGGAACTTGATACTTGTACAGACGCAGACGAGTGGTAAACAAAAGCTATAGCTTAGAGTTATAACCCCAGATAAGGTTGACCAATTAGCAAATTGGGGGATTTACTGAGAGACACTAATAAAAATTCATGACACGAGATGGGAAATCAGAGTGGAAAGGCGAAAGTTGTTGACGTCAGGACACGCTGTCCGAAGTGGTGAAATTTGGGATTGCTCCCTGGGAGCCCGAGCCTTGCTGATGACTAATGACCTGGAGACGAAGACTGACTTGTTGCTGATCTATCTTGGATAGGTAGCTATAAATGTTTGACTGACTAATGTGTGGTTTTTAATTCTAGGTACCAACTGCGCTGCTCAACGTCTTTTCCAAATTATTGATTTTGACTAAATTGTTTTCACATGAAGACCCACATGCTGATGCTAATCTGAAATAGGTAGGCTGACAAGGCAGACAAAATGGTGACTTGGACTAAGACTGACCGACTCGCATTGTTGAATTAATTAATGCTTATGAAATTGCCAAATTAGATTGATGATGTTTTACTAATTAATAAAAACATGATGATTTATTGCTCATTGATGCTAATAAAGTTGATTAACCACAGATTCATTAAATAAAGGTACTCAATTAGAATTGTAACTAATAGGGAATAAAACAGATTAATTAATTTGAGAGTGATGGTATTTTCTTTTTAGACTAGGTGCTTTGGTGTTATATGTTTGGTTTAAAACTTAGATGAAGTTTTCTCTAGTCACACAACGACACTACGATTCTCTATGCGATTCAAAAGATTAATCGACCTATACGTGTCCCCTTGTAAGTTTACTTACTAAGGACAAGGCGCGCTAGCAGTGACAATCAGGATAGTCAAATTTCCTGAAGGGGGTCTTGGCAGTAGTCTCTGGTGTCTGCCTGGATCGCAGGGAGTGATTGCGGGTGGTTCTCCTTGTGCAGGGAGAGGGATTCTGGTGGCCTGTGGGTCCTGTGGCAGGGCCTTCTGCCCACTAGCAGCAGCAGAAGTGGAGGGCTGGTCAATGGACTGGCTAGTAGTAGGGGGCCACTGGTGTGCTGTTGCCTCCCTCATGATGTTGGCCATGGCTGCCAACACCCCTGATATGGAGATCAGGGTGGTGTTAATGTCCTGCAAGTCCTCCCTGATCCCATGATACTGTCCCTCCTGCATCTGCCTGGTCTGCTGCACGTTGTCTAGGATGTGGCCCATCATGTCCTGGGAATGTTGGTAGGTTCCCAAGATCTCGGAGAGTGCCTCCTGGAGAGTCGGTTCCCTGGTCCTGCCCTCCTCCTAGTGCACAGCGGTCTTCCCAGTGTCCCTGTTGGCCTGTGCCTCTGTCCCCTGAATGGTTTGCCAACTGCCACTGACCCCAGGTCCCTGATTGTTTTGGAGGCACGGTGTGGCCTGGGGTCCCTGTACAGGTGGGCACACTGCTCATTGATGTGTCCTGGGGACAGAGGTGTGGGTATGCTGGGTGGGTGCTGCAGTGTTGGATACTGAAGGGGAGGCTCTGTGGTGGACTGTGAGTGGGCTTGGGTGACCGGCTGTCCAGTGGTCCCTGATGGGCCAGGTAGATCATCCAGATCAGTCTAGAGTTACTGTCATCAATGGGGGCATTTTCTGTTGGGGGACTGGATAGTTGTGGCACCTCCTCTCTGCTGACATTGGCTGGGGTGCCTGTGGGGATGTAAGTGATGTATTATGCTTCATGTGTATGACATATTTTACATCCCTGGCTTCCCCTCTATCCTTGGTGTTGCCCTGCCACCTTTTGCTTGTGTTTGGTGATGTATTGTGGGATTGTTAGTTTCCCTATGCTGTGCATGCTATTGTGCATGCTTTTGTGGTGGGTGTCCATGCAGAGATGCGAGGGATGTCCATGCATTGGTATAGCATGCAGGGCTTGGCATTGGAGTTATTCATATGTATAGGTGCTGTATGTGGCATGGGGTAGATGATGGGAGTGAGGGTGAGGGTGTGAGATGGCATTCAGGTATGGGGGTAATAAGTAGTAAATGTTGACTTACTAGTGTCCAGTCCCCTGGCTACTCCTTCGAGTCCCTAAGGATGCAGTATAGCCAAGACTTGCTCCCCCCATGCTGTGAGCTGTGGGCGAGCTGGGTCCTTGCAGCCACGGAACATACCTTCTCCCATAGGTCACTCCACCTCTTCCTGATGTTGTCCGTTGTTCTTGGGTGCTGTCCCACAACGTTTACCCTGTCCACGATTCTCCGCCATAGCTCCATCTTCCTTGGAATGGATATCTGCTGTACCTGTTCTCCAAAAAGCTGTGTCTCTACCCTGACAATTTCCTCCACCATGACCCTTAACTCCTCATCTGTGAAACAAGGGTGTCTTTGTGGAGACATGGGTGTGGTGTGTGTTGGGGAGAGTGTGTTGAGTAATGTAGGGTTTGTGATGTGGGGTGAGTGAGGGTTGTATGGGTTTAAGTGGTGAGTGTCTAGTTGCGCAGTGGTCTTAGTGTCCATCTGGTAGCAATGATTTGTATGTTTAAAGGGTTGTAGATAATGTGATTGTGTGTTTTTTAGTGGTGTGGGTGTGGAGTGTGTATGAGTGTCAGGTGTGTATTTTTTGTATTAGCCAACGTGGTGTTGTTTTGTATGTGGGTGTCCATTCTGAGCGCAGCAGTATGTAACGCAAATGATTTACTGCCGTTGAAGGTCCGCTGTTGTGATTCGTGGGTCATAATGTGATGGGCGTTGTTTTGTTGGTGTAACGGCATGGGTGTTGGGACTGCCACTTTTTCACTGACCTTTGGGTTGGCAGATTTGTGTATGTGGCTGTATTCTGGCAGATTGGTGTGTTCGTGTCATAATATGGCGAAAGGATATTCACCACCACAGCGGTATGTTGGCGGCTGTCAGCGCGGCGGTAAGCGGGATTTACAGCCAATTTCTTAATGAGGGCCACAGTCTTTTTGTTAATGCTGGCTGGCGGAGATGTTTGGTGGTTGCTGGAGAGATTGGGAGTATTTTTGGTCTTGTTGTTGTGTGGGCTGTCCCTGATGTGTCCCAAAAGTGTCATTTATGTCTTCTAATTACATTTTGCATTGTTTTTTGCACTGCATTGTTGTTTGTCTTCAAAGGGGGTTTTAGTTTTAGGTGTAGGGGGAAGTTTAAGGTTAAGATAGGTACTAGTTAAGGGTGTTTCATTTGTTGAGGGATATTTTGGGGCGGGGTAAATCCCGAAATCTATCAGAGGAGGAATTTGGTGGCCTCCTGTGGCTCCTAGTACACTACCTTCCCAATATGATTGCACCAGAAGGTAAGATGAGCCAGGGGTAACCAGCCAGAGAGGGGAAGGAAAGCTGGGAGGTGCATATGCATCTGAACCATGTCTTTGGCATCAAAAGAACAGTTCAACAACTGAAGAACAGATGGGCAGATTTCATCAGCTGGGGGCCAGATCTAATTGATCATCCTGACCTGGAAGTTGGAGAGAATTTTTGGTAAGTACATATACACCATGAGCTTGTAGCTGTGTCTTCTTTGTGAAAATCTGTTATTGCTCTTCAGTAATTTGTAAGATTTTATTGCTGTTTTGCTGTTAGGTGGGAATATGGGTGGGTAGGTTGTTCAAGGGGGATTGATGTTTAGTGTATAATGAAAAAATAAAAAAACATAAAAGATTAACAGATGCAGATACAAATCATATATAATTGTTTAGGTTTCTATATTTAGTTTGTATACAGGTGTAGTTTATGTGGTTATTGTGTGGAAATGTGTATTAAGGTGGTGGGGGGTTTTGTTTAACATGTCTGTTGTTGTGTATGTGAAGAGTAGTATAAGTTAAGGTTAGGTAGGTAGGTTAAGGTAATTTTTAGTTCAGCTAGTGTAGGTAAGGTGGCATAGGTTAGTTTAGGAATATTTTATATTGGGAAGGAAAACTAAGCTAGTGCAATTAGGTTCTGATTGTACAGGTTGTATCTAGATATTAACAAAAGTATGTTTTCTACTTTCACAACTGCTTCATGATTTACTGCATAGGAGTTGACATACATCGTCATGTTGTGTTAGGAACATGCTGTGAGGTTTGCATGCAGTGTTTGCTTACATGTGTGACAAGGTGAAACACCTACAGGGATGATCCTGTCACGTTTACAATGGATTACCTTAAGGGATCCTCAAACATGATTGTGCAATGTAAGTGACACTCTTGCTGCGATTGGACATAGAACAAAACTGGTTTTCCCATACTGTTGTGCTGTGTTTGTATGTTGTGCTATGTGTGTTATATGGATTATCATGTCAAACAATTATTAGTATTCAAGGAGGTTTTGGCTCACACACTTATGCCAGTCACTTACACACTCACCCATGCACCATTTTCTTGTCACAGCAGTGTTGTTTGCTGACTGGTATCTGAGGAGGTGCTCCCCACCTGGGCTGTAACTTCAATTACCCTTGAGATTGACTGAATGTTAATTGCTGCACTTCATGCTTGTGACCTTTAGTAACTACTTTCTAGTTTAGATGCGTATAAGGATCACATAGACTATTCCCCCTGGCCTCTGTAGATTTGTCCATGACTTTATGAAACACAATTTCCTTTAGGTAGTAGGTAGATTATTTAGGGTCAGAAAATCCACCATGGTCTAATTAGTCGAATCATCACCAAATATACAACACAGACATTGAAGATAGTGCCGGACAGGCAGCAGGTCAATAGGAGTTATTTTCCCTCTGCAATAAAATGAATATATGTTGATGTTGTTCAATGCTAGAAGTTGGCAGAAGTTATCTGGCTGACATACAGTATTTAAAGTCATTCAATGTGACTTGTATGTACTGAGGAGAAGTGGGAATGTATTTGCCTTTCCAATGGCAGTATCTGTGTATTGTTCATATGACACTGTGACAAGAGTATTTGTTTGTATCATACCACGCATTACAAAACAGTTACACAGCTTGCTGACCTGCCCCGACATATTGAATTGAGGTACACATCCAGGTTGGTGATTGGAACTTCTTTTCATGCACTACTATACATGTTGCACCAACATTATCCCAGGTCACCAGTATACAATAGTATTCCCTGTGGCCACTACTCAGGCCACAGCTCCTGTAAAAGTGAACAGTGTGTGTTGATGTATTCAATTTGATTCTGCTGTCAGTCTTACACATGGTACATCATTGCAGCCTGCCTTGTTGTGCTGTAAACAAAAACATAAAGGGAGGGCTCTAGCAGGATAAATGTGCAGTCACATACAGCACTTGTTCTTGACAAACCAAACACAAATAATGGCTTTCAACACCTTTTTCACTATATTACTTTGGAAAAAAAACATGTTGCAATCTCTTTTAGGACATTCATAATTATGAAGAGTGAAACACGCACCCACACATGGAGGATGCCTAAGGATGGGGGGACCCATCCCGGGTAAGTCCAGGTATGTATTTTAATTCTTTTTGCAAAGTGCCGTAAGAGGGACTCACTGGGGTCCCCACACATGGCACTGTGCCCAATGGCCAGGCCCAGGGGCATGGCCATTGGGCTGGGGGCATGACTTCTGTCTTTACTTAGACAGGAGTTATGTCCATGGGGTTTGTGCGTGGAAATAACAACGCTAATCAGGTTAGAGTCATTTCTTACTCTAACCTGACTAGCGCCATTCTTTCACACACAACCTCCAGTTTCCCCTACACCTCCCCCACCCGGTTAGCATCAATAATTTTGATGATAACTGGGCCTTACTGCCTGCTAGCATCATAGCTTAAATATGAACATGTAAATGCCTCCATACTTATTTAGGCTCAGTGACTCCTTTTATGAGCATACGGAGATGAAAGCCTGATCGTACATTGACTCACATTTGATGTCAAAGCCTACATTACATTCACCACTTCCAGTTGCCTAATAAGGCTGCATGTATTTGTGAGCTATGTATCAGGCTGGACACACACATGCTAGTATTTTTCATAATGCATGACATTTACCTACCCTGGTGTGCCACACAACTTTAACAATACTTCACAGCCTGAAACCATCACAGATCCATGTCCATATTGATAGCAACCTAGCTCATCCTGTCACTTATGAATTCACTGATTGTCATCCTCCTGCTTTGACATATGTATTGTGGTATGATTTACTTCTTCCATTCCCTTCCTGGCATGTGCTACATCTTCCCCCTGGTGCACATCACATGTTGGATGTAGTACTATGCCCTCTTCTATGTCATCCCTTTCCATCTGAAACAAATGTGTAACAATATCAAACACAACAATGCATGTGTATAGCTCAGGCTACCTTGCAGTACACACACCACTCCTCACTTTCTTGCTATGCAATGTACCCCCATTCAAACACAGTGACAGTTCAATGTGCACAGCCACATACAGATTAAATAGCACTACACACCATTTATTGTTTGACAAAACACACAGCTCCCTATTTCATGCATCACTCACTTTACCCTGAGACATTTTCTGTACCAGGATTAATGGTGTTGGCTAACATGACAGGCTACACCTGTGTGATTACACCACACACATCATTGCATCTATGTGCAATGTACTTTAATACTAGGGACTAAGGGACATATTTACAAGCTGCATGCACTGCCAGTGCAAAACTTGTGTTGACGCACTACGGGTGCAGATTGCAGACCCATATGTATGAGGCCACACAGAGGCTATTTGCATGCCTTTAAATGGCCTCTTAGATATGGAGTAAGGCAAGGCATTGGAAAATGGCCGTGCTGCCTTAGTCTATGCCAGAGTGTCAATACATGGGCGTTGTGTTGTCTTTTCTAACGCAATCCTCAAGGCTTTTGACTCATTCACAGATTTTCAAAAACAGGTATCCCTGGACATGCGTTAAAAAATATATGCCTATCCAGGGCAGGTATAACAAGGAGAAATAACATTGTTTTGCATCCTTTTTGCCTGTTGCCATGTGTGCTGCATTCTGCTGCAGAGATGGGATGAGGTAAACACCTCCATGGATTGTTATTGTGCAGGGAGGTTTGACTTCCTGCACAAAGACAATCCTGGATGCAACGCAGAGACCCTTGCACTATGTTGCATGTGTGCCTGTGTTGCTGCTAGGCAGCCATAAGGGCGTCAGCACTGAGGAAAGGAACAGGAATGCACTGTTTTTTTGAACACGTATAGCAATTCTGTGCTTTCCCTGTTGTGCCGGGCAGCACAGCATGGTTACTTGCTGTGCTGCCCTCGGTCAGTGTTGATGTGCTTATGCACCACTTGGCAGGGCAGGAGTCTCGGGAGAGAATCCAGGTGCTGCCAGAAAAAGTCTTTGATGGCCCTGAGACTTCAAAACAGGAGGCAAGCTCAGTCCAAGCTTTGGAGATTTTTCACAAGCAGAAGTATACCACAAAGTCCAGTCTTAGTCCTTTTCAGGCAGGAGCAGCAACTGCAGCCCATCCCAGCAAAGCACAATCACAGGCAACGGGGCAGTACTCCTCATCCAGCTCTTCTCCTTGGCAGAGGTTCCCCTTGATTCCAGAGATAATCTAAAATTCGGAGGTTTTGGGTCCACTCCTTATACGCCTTTCTGCATTTGAAGTAGGCAAACTTCAAAGGAAAGTCTCTGTTGTTCACACGAATCTGCCTTGCCTCACACCAGGGGGTTGGAGTCTGCATTGTGGTAGGGCAGGCACAGCACATTCCGGTGTAAGTGACCACTCCTCCCTCCACTCTAGCTCAGTTGGCCCATCAGGATATACAGGCTACACCTCAGCTTCCTTTGTGCCATTGTCTGGATGGAATTCGCAAATAACCCAACTGTCAGTCTGACTCAGACAGGGAATACAAAAGCAGGCAGAGTCACAGAATGGTTTAAGAAAGAAAATGTCAACTTTCTAAGACAGCATTTTCAAACAAAGAATAAAAAAAATAAAAAACTTTACCAAAAGATATATTTTTAAACTGTGGGTTCAGAGACCCCAAACTCAAGATCTCTAGCTATTCTCAAAGGGTAGTTGCACTTTAAGGATATTTAAAGGCAGCTTAAGAAAGAGATAAAACTTGCAACAGTGAAAACTGAATTTAGAAGTATTTTACTGTTAGGACATGTAAAACACATCAGTACATGTCCCACCTTTAACATACACTGCACCCTGCTCATAAGGCAACATAGGGCCTACCTGAATGGTGCATTACATGTATAAAAAGGGAAGGTTTGTGTCTGGCAAGTAGGTATACTTGTCAGGTCGAATTGGCATCTTAAAACTGCACACACATACATGGCAGTGCCAGGTCTGACCCAAGTTTACAGGGCTAATCATGTGGGTGGCAAAACCAGGGTGGCAGACCCACTAGTAGCATTTGATTTACAGGCCCCAGGCCCTTGTAGTGCACTTTACTAGGGACTTTCTAGTAAATCCATTATGCCAATCATGGAAAAGGCAATTATACATACAATTTACACATAGGGAGCAGTTGCACTTTAGCACTGGTCAGCAGTGGTAAAGTGCCCTGAGTAACAAAAACGTCAAAAACAGAGTCCAGCACAGAGCAACAACCTGGGAAGCAGAGGCAAAAAGGTAGGAAAACTACCCCAAGGTTGTCAGGTCTAACACATGTCCCCCCCCGCAGATGAAATTGGGAAGAACTACCCAACCTCATGGGAGTTCTCTTCACTAAGGTGGAAGAATCTGGACAGATCATCAGCATTGGTGTGATCTGTTCCAGGGGGGTGTTTTACCATAAAGTTAATCCATGTAGGGAGATAGACCACCTCAACAGCTTTGAGTTCTTACACCTCATCTGCAGTATTCATCTGAAGGTCCTGTGGTCTGACGAAACCAAGGAGTGAGTTCCAAACAAGTAGGGTCTCACATTCTTCAGTGCCTAGACCACAGCATATGCATCACGCTCAATTGCACTCCACCTACCTTCCCGGAGAAATAACCTTCTACTGATGAAAGCTACAGATTGGTCTAGGCCCTCTTCATTTAGTTGGGACAACACTGCTCCTACACCATGCTCTGAAGCATCAGTATGCACAACAAATTTGTTAGAGAAGTCAGGTGCCTTCAACATGGGTACCATGCACATGGCTGCCTACAGGGCATCAAAAGCTCCCTGGCAAGACTCATTCCAGATCTTGGAAGCTAACCCAGTCATGGGAGCAACAATAGTGCCATGCCCCTTGACAAACCTCTTATAGTATCCTGTGAGACCTAAAAAGGCTCTCGCCTCAGTCTGGGTTTTGGGGGGCTCCCAAGCCAGAATGGCATCAATCTCTGGCTGTAGGGGTGTCACCAGGCTACTACCCACCTGGTACCCCAAGTACACCACAGAACTCTGTCCTATTTACACTTGCTTGCCTTAATAGTCTTCTGCAGAGCCTCCAACACTTTGTAGAGGTGCTGTAAGTGTTCCTTCCAGTTTGAGCTGAACACAGCAATATCATCTAAGTAGGCGGCACTGAAGTCCTCCAATCCAGCCAACACCTGATTAACCAGCCTCTGAAAAGTGGCAGGGGCATTTTCCATCCCAAAGGCCATCATCCTAAACTGGTAGTGCCCATCTGGAGTAGAAAATGCATACCTCTCCTTAGCCCCCTCAGTCAGAGCAATCTGCCAATATCCGGAGGTCAGATCAAAATTACTTAGATTTTTGGAGTCCACGGTAATGCACACAAAACCTGGGTTCTGGAGTGGCACCAGGCGCAGCAGCCTTTGGGACCAAAACCACAGGGCTGGTCCAAGGGCAACTGGAAAACTCAATAACCCCTCATGCTAACATCTTGGACACCTCATCCATGATGTTAGCCATGACCTTGTCAGTCACCCTGTAAATCTTGTATTTTACAGGTGGACTGGCCCCAGTGTCCACATCGTGTACCCAAATGAGTGACCCCTGTGACCAAGGAAAACAATGAGGCAAACTGTCCCAACACCTGGTGACAGTCCTTCTGTTGATCTGGGAGGGAGAGAGGTTCACACCCTCCACAGATCCATCTTTCTCCTTTGCAGACAGGAGGTCAAGAAGAGGCTCACTCTCTTCCTCTAACCCATCATCTGTTTCTAGGAGCATTGTCACTTCTGTCCACTCAAAGTTAGGTTTCATTGTAGGACACTCAAAGGGTTCCTAGAAGTCTGCACGTTCACCAGATAGGTGACATCACTCTTGCGTTCCGCCACCTCAAAAGGCCCAGTCTACTTGTCCTGGAGAGCCCTAGACTCCACTGGGGCCATTACCCACACTTTCTGACCAGGCTGAAACTGAAACTCAACGACAGTGGCATTCTGGTCATACCAGCGCTTCATATCTTTCTGGCTTGCTTCCAGGTTCTCTTGGGTGAGCTTCCTGAAGCAGGCTATCTAGTTTCTAAAAGCCAGCATGTAGCTGAATACATCCTGAATACAACCTGTGCAGCCTACTGGAGGCCTTCTCCAAGCCTCCCCTAACCAGACTCAAAGATCCCCTGACTGGATGGCCATACAACAGCTCAAAAGGGCTAAATCTAAGACCCTTTTGTGGCTCCTCTCTGTAGGCGAACAGACGGCATGGTTAGAGGACATCCCACTTACGCCTCAAGGGCTCTGGCAGGCCAATGATCATGCCTTTCAAGGTGCAGTAGAATCTCTCAACTAAAACATTTCCTTTCGGGTGGTAAGGAGTTGTAAACCTGAATGTCACCCCACACTCCTTCCACAGAGACTTCATATATATAGATATGAAGTTGGTACCCCTATGTGATACCACTTCCTTGGGAACCCCAGGTGGGTAAACTCCCATCAGTTCACATCCCAACACAGGGAAGGTGATTGACCTCAAAGGAATGCCTTCAGGGTACCGGGTGGCATGGTGCATCAAGACCAGGATAAACATGTTGCCCGTGGCTGTCTTGGGATCCAGAGGCTCCACAAAGTTAATACCAACCCTCTCGAAGGGGTTGCTGACAACAGGAAAAGGTTGGATGGGAGCCTGACAGTTAGACCTATAGTTAGTATCTGAGTGCCTGCTCATTTGGGGCCAGTAAAGGTGGGTGACAAGCCTCTCAAAGGTCTTGTCCTGCCCCAAATGACCAGCTAAAGGCACATCATGAGCCAAACCCAGTTGGAGGACTCTGAAGCACTGGGCTATCATCAGCACACAGGCTGCCCCAGGCTCAGCAACGTTAGGCTCGCTATATAGGAGGCCATCCTCCCAATAAATCTGATGTGAACCAGACTCCTTGCCAGATGCTTGGTCTGCAGCCTGCTGCATCAAACCTTCCAGAGTAGGGCACCTTTTCTATGCATCACAGAATGCTTCCCTAATGGCCCCCCGTCCTGCTGCCACAGAGTCATCTCAAGGACCACCCCCAGTTCAGCCACTTGTTCACCTGTAGGCTCGAGGGCATCCCCCTCAATTTCAGCCTCCTCCAGGAGGGCAGTTTCATGTGCCCCTTGCCCTTCCTCCTTCTGGCAGACAACGGGGCTACTCTTTCAGGCTCCAGGGTCTCCTGATCACCCTCACGGGCTGCCATTGACCAGGTGGACAGGTGGATAGACACACCCACCCTGGCAAACTGAACATCTCTAAGTGAGACCTGTGTTCCACTTCCTTCCAAGGGGAATCCTCCAGGTCATTGCCAAGCAGACAATCTACAGGCATGGTTGGACTCACAGCTACTCCTAAGGCACCTGGGACCTTATTCAAAGGAAACCTGCGCCGCTCTGCAAAGGCTCTCTGAGTTTTCTACTGCAACTACTTGTTGAAGTGCATGTGGAACTACCTGCTCCTTAGACAACAGGTGACTTCTCACAGTAGTCACACTGACTCCAGTGTCTCTCAGAGCCTCTACCCTCTGTCCATTGACAGTCACCCATTGCCTGTACTTTTCTGTGTTCTCAGGAACAAGGGTCCTCTGGACCATCTTACTGTCCCCTAGTGAGAGAAGGGTCATCTCAGCTGGCTCCCACCGACCTGGAACCAACTGGAACCAACCTAGAACCAACTCCTCCTCAAGAGCTACACTGTCTAAACCCTGTGCTGTGACTGAATAGCAGTGGGTGCCTGTGTCCTCTTGGGACATTTGTGATCCCCCTCATGTGACCCACCTCATCACATGCAAAGCACTTGTGGGGACCCTTTTCTGCAGCTTTTCCTGTGGAGATCCGTGGTTTCTTTTCAAGTGGGGGCTGGGAATCTTTACCCTGGGAACTAGGTTGGGGCCCTTCAGAGAACTCCCCCTGTTTACCCTTACCCCCGCTTCTCTGAAGGGGACCCTGCCCATCCTTGGCATGGTCTCCCCCACACCTCTTCTGGACCCTGGTGCTCTCCCACCAGACCCCTTTCTGAACAAGCTTTCTAAGGTCAGTCAGCTTGCTGTCAATTAGGTGCTGGCACAGCTCTGAAAAACAAAGACTGTACAAGTGCTCCCAAACAATTAAGTTGTAAAGCCCCTAATAAGTTGTTACTTTACTGCCCTTCTCCCAACTATCAAGTGTCCTGCAAAAAGAGTCTACACACTCCAACCAAGTTTGGGAATCTTATAGGATCTAAATTTTTCCTTGTACTGCTCAGGGGTGAGACCATATCTGGTGAGTAGGACATCCTTCATGATAGAGTAGGTGAGTCCCTGATAATCCCCTAAGGATGTCAGAGTGTCCCTCCCCTCTACCTCAAAGTGCTTCCAAAGACCAACCCCCCCAATGTGCTTCAGGGACCATGTTTAAGTGGAGAGCTGACTCATATCCCTTAAACACAAACTGATGTCATCCTTCCTCTTGTAATCCTTCACTGCTGCCACCATCTCTGCTAGATTGGTTCCTCTGATCCAGCTCTCTTGAACTGAGCTAATAAGCCAGCAGCATCTTATTCTCCTCTATGTCCAACCTTCTCTCTTCCATCTCCATTTTAAGCTTCTCTAATTCCAACCGGTGAACCCTCTCTCCCTGTCTTTCCTTTAACGCCTTAGGGGTCAGACCCTTGGATGACACACTTCTTCCTGCCCTGGAGACCCTCCCCCCAAGTAAAACATGTACATCTACTACCTCATTATGAACACTTTCCACCTCCTCCTACTCCTCTGTATGCCTCCCAGACTCCTTAGCTGCCACCCAGGCCCTCAATGGCTTTTGCAGTCCTCCTTCCTGGTGGACCTCCTGATTGGGCAGCCAAGATCCTTACAAAACTGCTTCAGTTGAGCTATCATGTACTCCTCCAGTTTCTCCAAATGAAAAACAGCCTTTGAAGACCCAGCTGGTGAATCCCCAGATTGAGTTTCCAAGAGAAATTTAAAAAATCACACAAAATGGAAGCAGAGCATGTCCAAAAAGAGAAAAAGCTAACAAAAACACCAAGCAGTATGTGGTCACGTAATTATCTGCACTGAATACAGTTGTGTACAGTTAATCACTGTATGTCACGTACAAATACAAGTCCAATCCTCACCGCTGATCATCAATGTAAGAAATGGGGTCTCAGGTTGGCAGTCAGTTTGCACTCTGTCCAACCTCAATCTCGTCAGGGTAATGGAGATGCACACCTAGAATAACCTCTGCTCACCCCTTTGGTAGCTTGGTACAAGCAGACAGTCTTGTCTCAGGGGCAATGTGTAAAGGCAAAAAAAGTAATCGATGCGTCTAGTCCTTACTCGCAAGTGAGGCTGCGCGTCATTTCTTCTCCGGTCAGGTCGGCAATGCGTCATTCTTCTCTCCTGCAAGAGAGCGATGCATTGATTTCCAGATGGGCACCTTGGATCCGTGTAGGCTTGCATTGATTTTTGACGCCCAGCAATGATGCTTGAGAAATCAGGTCACACAGTATCAGAAAACCGTGCTTTGTGTGGGTTTGTGTCGTTATTAGCAGCCGCAAGCGGGTGTTGCATCGTTTCTCCATCTGTGATGCGTCGATTTCCCAGCCGCTATGCAAGTAGAGTGTTGATTCTAGTGGTGAAGCGGGTGGCGCATAGTTTTTAGCTGGGTTGCAGGTGGTGCATCAAAATTTTCCCCACACGGTGTTCTGTGCGTGAATTTCAGTCCTTGTTCTCACAACTTCACCTCTAAAGGGCCCAGGGACTGGATAGGGTACTGGCATGGCAGGAGTCTCAGCAGAGAGTCCAGGTGCTGACAGAGGAAGGGTTTGATGGCCCTGAGACTTCAAAACAGAAGGTAAGCTCAGTCAAAGCCCTTGGAGATTTGTCACAAGCAGGAGTATTCCACAAAGTCCTAGAGTGGAGGGAGGAGTGGTCAGTTACACCTGAATGGGCTGTGCCTGCTCTCACACAATGCAGTCTCCAAACCCCTGGTGTTAGTCTGGAGCCAGGCATGGGCAAGGCAGGATCCTGTGAACAACAGAGTCTTTCCTTTAAAGATTGTTCAAAGGCAGAAAAGGGTATGGACCCAAAACAGTAGATATTTTGATTACTTCTGGGATCAAGAGGAACCTCTGCCAAGGAGAAGAGCTGCAGAGCTGGAGGAGGAATACTGCCCCTTTGTCTGAGACTGTGCTTTGCTGGGTTGGCCGTCAGTTGCTTCTTCTGCCTGAAAGAGGACAAAGACTGGACTTTGTTTTGCATTCCTGCTTGGGAAGAATCTCCAAGTGCTTGAACTGAGTCTGCCTCCTGTTTTGAAGTCTCAGGGCCATCAAAGACTTCCTCTGCCAGCATCTGGACTTTCTGCTGAGACTCCTGCCCTGTCAAGTGGTGTCCCATCCGGTCCCTGGGCCCTTGAGAGGTGAAGTTGGCAGAACAAGGACTGAACTCCACACACAGAACACCGTGCAGGGAAATTTTCAACGCACCACCGTGGCTGAAAAGCGAGGCACGACCAGATTCGCAGCTAAAATCAATGCTCCACTAGCATCATGGCTAGGAGATCAATGCATCATGGCTATAGAAACAATGGAACATCCACTTGCGGCTGCTGATAACAACGCAAACCCCCACGTAGCACAGTTTTCCAGCATTGTGCTACTGGATTTCACATGCATCGTCGCTGGGCGTCAAAGTCATTGTGAAACTGCGCGGATCCGAGGTTCCCTGTCCGGAAATAAACGCATCACTCTCTTGCAAGGGAGATAAATGACACATTGCCTACCCGACCAGAGAAGAAACAACGCATGGCCTCACTTGCAAGTAAGGAATTGACGCATTGCTGACTTTTCCGGTGCATGCTCGTCTGTGCGGCTTTATTTTTGATGCTAACCAGGTACTTTGTGTAAAATCAACTTTTCCATTGTTTCCTATGGAGTAAAAATCCAGATATTGAGTTGTGTATGTTGGATGCTTGTTGTTTCGGTCTGCTTTGATTTAAATAAATATTACCTATTTTTCTAAACTAGTATGGTGTCCATTTTGTACTGTTTCACTGTATTACTGTATGTGTTGGTACAGATACTTTACACATTGCTTCGGGGTTAAGCCTTTCTGCTCATGCCAAGCTACCAAAGGGGTGAGTGGGGGTTAACCAGGTGAGTTGCTCCTTTCCACTGACTAGAGAGACGGTCCTTGCTTGGACAGTGAGTAACATGACTGCCAACCAAAAACCCCTTTTCAAAAACTAACCATTGTGACATGCCATAAGACATAATTTTGTTAATGTGCGGCACGTTTTTTTATGCAAAACGGGTGAGTGTCATATTTAAGCTCATAAGCATAAAAAAAATTAGTGAGTACGAAAAAAACATTTGGGAAGACAAGATGGAGAATGCACGCCAGGAGAGACCCCAGCTTGGTGGTGGCTACTGAGTAATGTGCTAGTGCTGCCACAGATGCATGCCTGTCCCATACGGTCTGTAAAATGGGGCAGGCTTGTGATACAACATCTGCACTTGTGTGTCAGATTTTATAATATTATGGGATGTATTTGATACATGATGTGCACAAAAAGAAATGTGCAAGTAGTCTGGACTCTGTGCCTAGCTAAGCTCCCTTAAATGACATTGGCCAAATACACAAATGGGCTGATTTAAGGAAAGTGGTGCTGCACCTAGTGACTCGCAACTGTCCTTGCGCCCCTTACCACCCCCTTTCCCCACCATGTATGCACCGTATGTAATATACAGTGCACCATGCGGTAGGATAGGGGTCGTCATTACATATAGATGCAAATTATGTATTCAGCAAGAGTGGCACCAAAAATTTAGCACTACTCCTGCAGAGTACCTAGGGGACCATCATATATAAAGGTATGCCCCCTTTAATGCCTGCTCTGAGCAGGCATTCAAGGTGGTGGAAAAATGGCCCTAGGATATATAACGTTTTTCCCTACGCCATTTATTTTGTCCCCCTTACATGGGAAGGCCCCTCTCCCATACATGATGCCTGGGACAGCCATCATGTTGTTCAAGGCTTAACAAAATGGCACTATGCATGCATCACACCACTTTGTTAATATGGTGCTGGGAAAAGGGCACTTCAGCCCTGGCCTAGCATCATTTGTCAATTTCACAATGGCAGCACTAAGGTGGTGCTAGGGGCTCTTAAATGTGTCCCACAACAACCTCTCCTGACCCTTGACAAAATATGCTGCACTCAAACTTATGTCTGCCTGTCATGCACATGTAAATAAGGATGTAGCAATGTAGGTGGGTTACTTACCAACTGGTCCACCAATCTGTATGCCAGGTGATCCAAAAGTTCTTGCTCCTGTACTATTAGGTCACCTCAATGACGCTTCAACTGCCGTTTGGTGCGCACTACTACAAATATTCTCTGCGGGTGATGGTGCACCTTGCCCCACCGCAGCTTCTGTGCCTCGGAGGGGTAGACCTGGATTACGCAACCAACCAAAACTAGCATCATCGGAAGGTAATGCTGCACCAACCAAATGAACCCTCTCAGTTCATCAGCTACCATCTTTGGTGCCTTCCCTTTCCCTGACATTATGCAGTATGTAAAAACTGCAAATGTACCAACCCAAAAACACAAAATTGACAAACTACCCCACCTAACCCCAATTACCCCAACATATAACAAATACAGGAAAAACACTACAAAAGACTGAGGAAAAAAACTAAAAGCACACAGCAGCAACAATACACAGCAAAAAACTCTCCAAAAACACCAATCCTCTACCAGTAGCAGCTCCACATACCCTCACACAGTCACAGACAAAAAGACTGTAAAATGAAAGTGAAAGTTAATGCACTGTACCATATATAGCCAGGAATTCCTGTTTCATCACTTCCTTGCCCTGTTTTTTTTACGCACGGTGATCAAGTGTTGATTTTCCCCCATTGAGGCTGACAAGGTCTCAAGATTTGCGTTTGACACACTGGGGCCAGGAGTAATTTTTTCCTTAGCAAAGTTAGTATTATTTGCGTTTGCATCGAAATTTTGGCAGAGCGGAGTATCGAAGATTGCTGTTTGTGTGAACATTTTTGACCCATATTGGGAATGCGTAGATTTTGTTGGAAAGGCTGACAGTGCTCTCAGATTTGCATACCATGTCAGAGGGCTATACATGTATGTAGTAAGTATGGTATGCTATTTCTGTGTGCATGTTCCTACAGATCTTAATGGTAACATCCGTTGCCATTGTGTTTGTATGTGTGTGTGATGCATGCGATGACTGATACAGTTTGCAAATATGCATGTGTTGCTAGACTTTGTACATACATGTGTACTAGGAGTGTACATATGTGATCTAATACATATATGTGGGTCTACCACATTGTGATGTCTAATTTCCAAATTTACATATGACTACAACACATATGATGGGCTATGTCTAATATGTGGTAATGCATGTGATACCCATGACAAATCATGCTCTGAGGGTGCAGTGGACAATGGCTGGGTTGATTTCATGTTGCACCTGGCAATGTGAGTTCATGTGTGTCCACACTGATGTGTGTTGTTACGTTCAGGTTTCATGATACTCTGCTGCATGCATGACATATAGGGCCTCATTCTGAGGCTGGCGGGCGGCGGTAGCCGCCCGCCTGGCGGGAACCGCCAAATGGCCGCTCCGCGGTCGAAAGACCGCGGAGGCCATTCTGGTTTTCCCGCTGGGCTGGCGGGCGACCGCCAGAAGGCCGCCCGCCAGCCCAGCGGGAAACCCCTTCCCACGAGGAAGCCGGCTCCGAATGGAGCCGGCGGAGTGGGAAGGTGCGACGGGTGCAGTTGCACCCGTCGCGAATTTCAGTGTCTGCACAGCAGACACTGAAATTCTTTGTGGGGCCCTCTTACGGGGGCCCCTGCAGTGCCCATGCCATTGGCATGGGCACTGCAGGGGCCCCCAGGGGCCCCACGACACTCCATACCGCCATCCTGTTCCTGGTGGGCGAACCGCCAGGAACAGGATGGCGGTATGGGGTGTCGGAATCCCCATGGCGGCACAGCAAGCTGCGCCGCCATGGAGGATTCCGTCGGGCAGCGGAAAACCGGCGGGAGACCGCCGGTTTTCCTCTTCTGACCGCGGCCAAACCGCCGCGGTCAGAATGCCCTGCGGGCACCGCCAGCCTGTTGGCGGTGCTCCCGCCGACCCCGTGTTAGGGTTTGTGCAGAGCAAAGAGCATGTCCCCTCTCACTGCACTAGTGGGTTCTGTAATAGCTCCCTTTTAAACTTACTATTGAAAGCCTTTCTTGTTATCTCACCTTCCCCCCCCCTCCCTAGGCTTCTGTGTATGTTGTTTAATGTGCTGTTTTGTTTACACATTGGGCCTTGCTTTTACCAAGGCTTCTTTAAAACACTCCTCTCTAGGCCATGTGTTAATTTAACTCTTTTGCATAATAACTGAAACTCTGCACACCTTTCAAGAACATGTGCAGCATGTGAGGACCACACCCAGCTCTTCAAACCACACCCAGCTCTGCACACCTTTCAAGAACATGTGCAGCATGTGAGGACCACACCCAGCCCTGTCTATAAAAGGCAGCCCCCGAGCCTCACCCAGTGCTTGTGCTCGTCTACCTCCCGCTTACCTGAGGACAGATCCCTCGGCGCTGGCACTCCTGCTCTCTACAGACTTTCATTGGCTTCAATGGGCGCAGCTGCTGGCTCTTCCTTCTTCCGGTTTCCGGTTCCTCCTTGCCTCAGCCTCTCTCCTATAAGCAACCTGCAAAAGAGAAAGAAGACAAGGTTAGACTGATCAGTATCTCTTGCCAGCAGCAAGTAAGTGCAAAACTTTTATTACCTGAAAGAACTTTGACAACAATTTCTGGATTCGTGTATAGACAATTTGAAACAAGATACCTTCCACGAACATTGTGATTCAAACTCTTTGTTACAAAAGTACTTTGTGGAACTTTGTGAA
Organism: Pleurodeles waltl; assembly: GCF_031143425.1. NCBI lineage: Eukaryota > Metazoa > Chordata > Amphibia > Caudata > Salamandridae > Pleurodeles > Pleurodeles waltl. The sequence goes on from NC_090444.1 coordinate 1,222,148,114, forward strand.
GCAAACATTTTTTTATGGAACTTTTAAGAATCGAACCGTGGAAACCATTAACAGCAAGGCAAACAGTAAATCAAGGACTTGCACAAATTACATGCTGTATTTTGACGTAAAAGTACAGTATTTGTTTTATAAAAGATTCTGGAAATATGGGAAAAGTGAGTCTGCTATTGGCAATTTAGGCTTTAGTTATATTAAGATGAATGTTTGATATTGGTAATTCTGATAACGGTATTTGTTTAATGTTTTAGAAGCTTTAGAGTAATAGAAAGCACATCCCAGAGCAGTAACACATTCCAAACCTGGAAACTAGAGACCAGGATCCAAGAGGTACTTTTAGAAGAACATTTCTAATAAATAAAGGGATAGTCAGGAACCCAGTTAGGAATAGGATGTACTTATCTGTTCTTTGTTTATGTTTCATTAGGCACCAGTTTCTACAGAAGTCAGAGAGGGCGGCAGATTTGTGCAGCACTTCAACAGTGGAAACGCAAGAACGGTGTTGTCTCTTTATTTTATTTTATCCACTTCCCCCCTTCCCTTGAGCTTCTGTTCTTAGTGTACTGTTTTAAAAACTAGTTTGCTGGAACAAGCAGTTTCAGGGTGGGGTCGGATTGTCTTCAACCTCCATCAGAACTGAACAAGGACTCAGGTGAGCTGGGCTTTGACAGAAGCACAAGCCTTAAATAAAAAAAATAAAAAAAAATTCAGTTCTGGTGGACGATGAATATCGGGAAAGAAATAGAGGGCATTGACGTTACGGATATGGCGCAGGCCCTAAATGAGAACTTGGCTCATAGTGAATCAGTGTCTGGCATCTTGCAACATATGCAAGAGGAAATAGAGCGATTAAAGATGGAGAATACCTCTTTAAAACAGGATTTAAGCAGGTATAAATTTAGGGTATGTCAGTGGAACACAGCTTTTACGCCTTTGTTTAAAACCTCCTCAGAGACAGGGGCGCCATCAAAACATACAACTTTGCCTCCCCCAGTTGAGGTCACTGTTAATGTTCCTAATGCTGTGCCCTTAGCAGCACCTGAACGTTTTCATGGAGATAGTAACAAATTCCATGTTTTTATCAATCAATGTCAATTACACTTCGTTTGTAAGCCACAACAGTTCCCTACTGATGCTACGAAAGTGGCATTCGTCTTGTCTTATTTGGGTGGCACAGCAACCAATTGGTCAATTCCTTTTGTGGAGAGAGATGATCCCATCCTCCATAATTGGAATCAATTTAAACGTACCATGACCAGCCTTTTTGCAAAACACACTTTCATGCAGGCAAGTGATAATGAGATTTTAAATCTTAAACAAGGTAACAAGGATTTATTGACCTATCTCACTAGTTTTAATCGTTTACTCACCGAGACACACTGGCCAGAAGAAAAGCGTGTCTCCCTTTTCTATAAAGGTTTGAGAGACGAGTTAAAAGACGCGCTGGCTCATATCGTTGATTTGCCAGAAGACTATTCGGACTTTGTAGATTTAGTTGTGAAATTAGAACATAGACTAGGAGAAAGAAAGGGAGATAAATACAAACTGGAATCACGGTTAACTTTTATTAGACACGAGAAGAAAGACCCAGATAATAAACTCCCTGAACCTGAGCCTATGCAAATAGGGACACTCAGAGGTTCACTCACATCAGAGGAAAAAGAAAGAAGGAGAAAACTTCAATTATGTTTATATTGTGGAAGGGCAGGTCACTTTGCCAGAGAATGTCCAGTAAAGCCTAAAAATCCACAAAGGGTGCTGTTTCCTCCACCTCCTCAACTGAATCGGGAAACGATTAAGCTCGACAAGGGGAGAGGTTACTTGTTCGAGAAAACATCTTAATCAAACCTCTAATGCTGCAGCCTTCATGGTACCGCACATACCTAGACATTTCATAATTCAGGTTGTTTTAATTGTTACTACCCAAGTGAGGCATTCTCTCCCTGTCCTACTGGACTCAGGCGCAACAGGAAATTTTGTGGATAATAAGTTAGCTGAAAACTTAGGACTTCCTATGTGCCTAAAGCCTTGTCCAGAAGCAGTATGTGCAGTGGATGGGTCAGAATTGACCTCTGGATTAATCACAAAACAAACAAGTCCACTTGTTATGGTCTGTCAGAACGGGCACACAGAGGTGATTAGCTTTGATCTGATAGATACTCCTAATTTTGGTTTGATTCTCGGGGTACCCTGGTTAACAACTCATAACCCAAAAATTGATTGGGTGAATAGAAATGTTACTTTGGATTCCTCTTTCTGTAGAACCAATTGCTATAAAGAAGCAGGTACAGAACAGAGCACAGTATTACACTGTGCTAGTGTTATACAAGATGAACCAAGTCTCCCTCCTGAATATTCTGACTTTAAAGACGTCTTTGATCCAGTAAAGGCTAGTGTGCTGCCCCCACATAGGTCTTATGACTGTCGTATAGATCTTATCCCAGGGGCCCCTTTACCTAATAACCGAGTATATGCTTTGACTGACGAAGAAACCAAATACTTAAGAACCTACCTAGATGACCTACTACAGTCTGGGTTCATCCGTCATTCCACATCTCCGGTGTCATCTCCACTCTTTTTTATCCCGAAGCCGGATAAATCCCTGCGCGCGTGTATCGATTATAGAGGACTAAATAAGGCTACAATAAAGAATAAATATCCTCTTCCTCTAATACCTGTGTTGTTGGATCAATTAAGACATTCTACTGTATACACTAAACTAGATCTGCAGGGAGCTTACCACCTGGTCCGAGTAAAAGAGGGGGATGAGTGGAAGACAGCTTTCAAGACAAAGTTTGGTTTATTTGAGTACACAGTAATGCCCTTTGGGTTATGTAATGCCCCTGCGGCCTTTCAGTTCTTTATAAATGAGGTCCTACACAAATTCCTGGACGTTTGTGTCATAGTATACATAGACGACATCCTCATTTACTCTAAGAACTCAGAAGAACATACCCAACATGTTCGTGCAGTATTATCAAAGTTAAAAGAAAATCATCTTTTTGCTAAGTTAGAAAAGTGTACTTTTAATGTCAGCAAGGTGGACTTTTTAGGATACTGCCTGTCACCTCAAGGAATAACTATGGATGTAAAGAAAATCAGTGCTATTGCTGATTGGCCAGAACCATCCTCTGTAAAAGATATTCAGAAATTTCTGGGTTTCGCCAATTTTTATAGGAGGTTTATTGCACATTTTGCAGACATTGCGGCCCCAATAACTACCTTGTTGCGGAAAGGGCAACGATTTCTTTGGACTGATGAGGCGGCACACGCCTTTCAACTCCTAAAACAAAAGTTCACTTCAGCCCCAATTCTGAAACATCCTGATCCTGACTTGCCTTTTTTTGTTGAAGCGGATGCTTCACAAGTAGCTTTAGGAGGAGTTCTCTCTCAACGAGATGCAGTAGATGGCCAGTTACATCCTATAGCCTTCTATTCCAAAAAGTTATTACCAGCTGAACAAAATTACACTGTGACTGAAAGGGAACTATTAGCTATCAAAGTAGCCTTTTCAGAATGGAGGCACCATTTAATGGGAGCCAAGTACCCAGTTACAATCTTTTCTTACCATAGGAACCTACAGTTTTTTGGATCACTTAAAGCACTAACACCACGTCAGATGCGCTGGTTAAATTTTTTTAGCACATTTGACTTTGTAATAACCTATAGACCAGGCGCACAACAAATTCAATCTGATGTGTTATCTAGATACGGACATACTTCAGACATGAAACAAGATAAAATAGGAGAACCCATTATTCCTCCCCAAAAGTTTTTGGCACCAGTACAACAGAAGGATTTCATCACAGATCTATATAATGCACACATGCAAAGAGCACCTCAGGATTGGTTAAAGGATTCCCATAACACAATACAACAAGGTTTATTGTATCACGACAACATGCTGTTAGTGCCCACCTCTCAATTACAAACACAGGTGATAATTTGGCATCACGCCTCACCGTTGGCAGGTCATCCTGGTTGGGTAAAAACCCTGGAAAATGTGCAAAAAGACTTTTGGTGGGACACTATAAGAAAGGACATTAAGCAATTTGTCACTACCTGTCCAATTTGTGCAAGACATAAATCTTCTCATAAGGCCCCTGACGGTTTGTTAATACCAATGCCAACACCCAAGCAACCTTGGCACACTGTGAGCGTAGACTTTATTGTAGGTTTACCACCTGTAAAATCTTTCACAACAGTGTTGGTTATAGTGGATTTTTTATCTAAAATGGCACATTTTGTACCATTACGGAAATTACCCACGGCGGCAGAATTTGCCGATATTTTTATAAGGGAAATTGTGCGTTTACATGGTTTGCCAAGCAAAGTGGTGTCAGACCGAGGGAGCCAGTTCAACTCTAAATTTTGGAAAAAATTATGTAAAAAACTGAAAATAGATGTGGCATTATCCACTGCTTTCCACCCAGAGACAGATGGACAGACTGAACGACTGAACCAAACCTTACTTCAAACGCTACGTTGTTTATTGGCTGATTATTCTAGTGAATGGTTGGAAGCTCTCCCTGTAGCGGAGTTTGTTTATAATAATACTGAGCATTCAGCTCTACTTTGCTCACCATTCTATTTCTTGCAGGGGTATCATCCAAGAGCTATACCCATTTTGTTAGAAGATTCACTGTTACCTACAGTAACGGATAGACTAACAAGGTTAGGTGACATACAAGACAAAGCCAGGAAACATTTATTAAAGTACAAGGAAAGCATGAAAAGACAAGCAAACAAACACAGATCTGAGGCCCCAATGTATAAAATCGGTGACAAGGTATGGCTCTCCACAAAGAACCTAAACATAGAGGGATCCCGAAAGCTGCATCCACGTTTCATTGGACCCTTTAGTATAACTGCCATAGTAAACCCGGTAACAGTAAAATTAGATTTACCAAAAGAATATCCAGTACATACTACATTCCATGTGTCCTTGCTTAAGCCGTACAATCCAAAAACCCGACCTGAACCACCACCTCCACCCATACCAATTAAGGTAAATCTAGAATATGAAGTGAAAAGCATAAAAGACTCAAAAAGAATTAGTGGACGTCTGTTTTATTTAGTAGAATGGAAAGGATATGATGAATCTGAGAATTCATGGGAACCAGCATCATATGTACATGCCCCACAGCTGATTAGACGGTTTTATTTAAAAAATCCAGGAAAACTCCGTCCTGTAGGAGGGCCTTTGAGGGGGGCAACTGTTAGGGTTTGTGCAGAGCAAAGAGCATGTCCCCTCTCACTGCACTAGTGGGTTCTGTAATAGCTCCCTTTTAAACTTACTATTGAAAGCCTTTCTTGTTATCTCACCTCCCCCCCCCCCCAGGCTTCTGTGTATGTTGTTTAATGTGCTGTTTTGTTTACACATTGGGTCTTGCTTTTACCAAGGCTTCTTTAAAACACTCCTCTCTAGGCCATGTGTTAATTTAACTCATTTGCATAATAACTGAAACTCTGCACACCTTTCAAGAACATGTGCAGCATGTGAGGACCAAACCCAGCCCTGTCTATAAAAGGCAGCCCCCGAGCCTCACCCAGTGCTTGTGCTCGTCTACCTCCCGCTTACCTGAGGACATATCCCTCGGCGCTGGCACTCCTGCTCTCTACAGACTTTCATTGGCTTCAATGGGCGCAGCTGCTGGCTCTTCCTTCTTCCGGTTTCCGGTTCCTCCTTGCCTCAGCCTCTCTCCTACAAGCAACCTGCAAAAGAGAAAGAAGACAAGGTTAGACTGATCAGTATCTCTTGCCAGCAACAAGTAAGTGCAAAACTTTTATTACCTGAAAGAACTTTGACAACTATTTCTGGATTCGTGTATAGACAATTTGAAACAAGATACCTTCCACGAACATTGTGATTCAAACTCTTTGTTACAAGAATACTTTGCGGAACTTTGTGAAGCAAACATTTTTTTATGGAACTTTTAAGAATCGAACCGTGGAAACCATTAACAGCAAGGCAAACAGTAAATCAAGGACTTGCACAAATTCCATGCTGTATTTTGACGTAAAAGTACAGTATTTGTTTTATAAAAGATTCTGGAAATATGGGAAAAGTGAGTCTGCTATTGGCAATTTAGGCTTTAGTTATATTAAGATGAATGTTTGATATTGGTAATTCTGATAACGGTATTTGTATAATGTTTTAGAAGCTTTAGAGTAATAGAAAGCACATCCCAGAGCAGTAACACATTCCAAACCTGGAAACTAGAGACCAGGATCCAAGAGGTACTTTTAGAAGAAAATTTCTAATAAATAAAGGGATAGTCAGGAACCCAGTTAGGAATAGGATGTACTTATCTGTTCTTTGTTTATGTTTCATTAGGCACCAGTTTCTACAGAAGTCAGAGAGGGCCGCAGATTTGTGCAGCACTTCAACAGTGGAAACGCAAGAACGGTGTTGTCTCTTTATTTTATTTTATCCACTTCCCCCCTTCCCTTGAGCTTCTGTTCTTAGTGTACTGTTTTAAAAACTAGTGTGCTGGAACAAGCAGTTTCAGGGTGGGGTCGGATTGTCTTCAACCTCCATCAGAACTGAACAAGGACTCAGGTGAGCTGGGCTTTGACACCCCGGCCCCGGCGGTCCTTGACCGCCGGGGTCGGAATGACCCCCATAGTTCCCCATGCATCTATGATGCAGGAGATGGTGTGCTCACATGTGCCAATGAAGGGTGGTATGTGCTGTGTGGGTTGGAAGACAAAGGTAGTGTCATATGTGAAAAATTTACCACAGCGGTGTGTTCATGGGATATGAAACCTCACATATCTTCCTTCCTGCATGGAGACATGTTGGACTTCATTAAGTGGCTGTATAGTCATATCAGTCCCACCTATGTTTCCGTTTGTTGAAACACATCTGATGGTCATTTATGTATGTCAATGATCATGTAATGCAATAGCATTTTCAATAGTGGAAAGTTGACTTTTGTGCAGACTCCAACACAATACCAGACCTGTGTCATTTAACTGGAACATGTGTGCTAAGATATCAGACATATGTGTACATGCCACAAACTAGATACTTACAATTGGCCACAACGTGTTTGTTATGACTGTCACATACAATGGCATACAACTGTGTAGCAGTGTTGCAGTCAGCCAATGATGACAACCTAGTGATATTTTGTATTATGTGACTTTTTATGCCCACACAGACACATGGTTGCATATTTTGGAACAGCTTTACAATGCTCCACACTACTCAGTTCACTGTGCATATTCATCAGGCCCCTAACTGTGTAAAGTGTCAATGTAGCCACCACAGCATTTGGATTGGAGGTGTTGGGCGGGGATCTAGCCTCCTCATGATAGCTCTTCAGCAGAGCAATGTCCAGTTCCCTGCAGACTGACACATGTAGATTTATGATCAAATGGCCAGAGATTTTCATTTTCCTTTGGAGTAATTGATGTTAGACTTGCCCTGCCACGTACCGAGGACTGGCTACGTATACGTGTAGGTCATGTCTCATCATTTGGCATGGTCTGACAAACATGGTATTACATTCTTAGTGATTTCCATTTTCAGCTTGGTTAGGGCCTGTATCTCTAGTGTAACTTGTAATTTTTGTACGACCCTGGGGATTGATGGTGTCCTCTGTCACTGCCTTCTTTCAGAATAGTATATGATGGGCAACTACAACATTGTTGTTGTAGCAAACATGAGTGGGTTATGTACTAACCTAGCCATCCTCCCTGAACATATGTTGGGTCATCACATAGTGACATTGTTGTGTTACACAGTCAGTATTGGTCTATGTGCTTACCATCTCCATCATTTACAACATATCTTGTTTGGAATAGCTTAGGTCCTACATTGCTGGCATTCTTTAGGCTGCTTACACTTTATACACATCTTCTACTGCAACATTGCCCAGTCATACATAGACAGGATGGAACATGTGACTTATGTAATTTGGAGATGTACACATTTTCTACTACTCGCTACATGCTAGTTTCCATCCCATTTCCAGGTTTTGTGAGATTACTTGACTTCCACAAACACATGAGAGTACACCTGCTACAGCACTTGTGTACTCTCCAAGTTACCTCCCCGTGTTGTATCTCCAAGTTTCTGTGGGATTCTCTCAACTGTACTTTCACATCCTTTGGTGTACATTGGTGTGCAGTAAATCTAGCATTCCACAACCTGCGTCGGTGTAACCATGAGTGGATCTTGTTGGTGACTGAAATACTTTCAGTGTTGTATTATTTTTTGGCCACATGCAACATATCTGTCTCCTTCTTCTGACATATATTTTAGGATGGGTCTGTGACATGTTTGGACATTGCTAGACACACTTGCACATCCCACACCTAGACATTTTAGGAAATTCTGTCACTGTTGGTAACTTTCTCTTGGTCAGGCATGTGAGTGTCAATGAGAGGTGTATTTTCATATTTGGTGTGTGATGGTACCATACAGACTAAACTGGGTAACCTTGCTGACACATGTCAACCATTGTAGGTAATTGCAAACCCTTTTCTATCGAGGCCATACACCCGTACTTCAGTCTTCACATGTATATCCGGATTAGCTGCATGCATGTGTCAAGACAGCAGATTTGTGTGACAAGTGTGTTAGAATGTACATAGGGAGTGGGACAGACTCTGCCTACATTACACCAAGGCATTAATGTAGTGGTGCATTCTCCTATTTTATAGTTAAATCCTGGCTATGGGCCACATGTATGGAGAGTGGATCAGCACCCATTGCTGCTTCACTTGTCTAGCAACCTTTAGCGTACTCCACAGCCAACATGTGTTTGCTATATATGAGGTACAGCACACCATGTGGCAGGATTGGGTCCAATGGCGGTGCCGGAACGTACCGCTATTGATATATGGTGCAGGCTTAGGCTCAAACTTTGGTTCCTAACCCTGAACAGTCAAGGAAGGTCCATTGATACCAATGGTCTCCCCCCTTGCCACATGTGCTTAGTGCTGGCATAGTGCTATCCGCCTGAGATGAGACACAGTTCAGTACCTATTTTTCTAATGCACCATTTGGAAACAGCCCCTACGGTATGTACACCCTCCTTACATACATCTTGCCAGGCATGGGTATCATGTGGGTAAAAGGGTAGTAATTTGCACAATGGCCATTTAACACCTCATAGTTTTGTGGTGCGTGGATCTGGGTCTACAAGAGCCACATGGCCGTGAGTTATGTGACACTGATGTGTGGCATGGGGGCGATATACCCTCTTATATCGCAACCTATGTTCCAACCATCTTTGTTACTGTTGTGTTTCTTTCATTCTCTCTGAGGTATGAGCAACATTCCAATGCTATATTTAATGGAGAATGAGTAGACCATGAAAATTCTGTTGCAAAATTATTTATTGGTAATAATTACAAAGTGATATGATTTGTACAGTGTCTAGGTGTAGAAGGTCTGTACAATTTGTTGTCTCCTGCAAACTTCAGCAGCAGTGATTTGTTGTTCCCCCTCCACCTGTGCTGCACCATTGTCATACTCTTCCTCATTGGGGACATCTACCAGTTCATCCCAGGGAACATTGGTCTGCATACATATGTTATGCAAGATTGCACATACAAGTATGATCTTGCATACCAGTGGTGGTGCATACAACAGGCTTGCTCGTGTCGGGCCAGGCACCTCTACCTTGACTTCAGGAGTCCAAATGTGCTCTCTACCACATCACATGTCCTTCTGTGCCCTTCATTGTAGACCCTCTCTTCCACCATTTTTGGGTTGCCAAAAGGAGTCATCATTCATGGTTCTATGCCGTAACCTTGGTCGGCTGGAAAGGAATGTGTTGGTAATGCATATTTGTTATTTTTAGGTAGAGTGGTGACTACAACTTGCTTTTGGTATTGTGTGTATTCCTGTTTTGTAGTATGGTTCCATTGGTTTGTGTTGATGGACATTACTATCATGGGTTGTGGCTCAGGAACCGGGTGATTGTCAAATTAATCTAAACTGACAGTTTAGCCATGCCATATATGTGTTTTGTTGTCCATATTTTAGGATGTGTCCTATTGTTAGTGGCACCTACTACCTCCTTGCACCACAATAGTGTCATTTGTATTGACATCATGGTAGCCCTATAAAGCCAAACTCAGGCCTCCATGTTATCATGTGGCACAACGCCTGCAGTGCAACACTTTGTGACCCTTTCTGGCAGATGATGGCTGTGCCCGCCATCATGTGTAGAAGGAGTGGCTCACACAATTGGAGGAGTAGCAAAATAGGTGCAGTGGAATCTCCAAGGTTCCTGTACATGATTTCTCACAGACACTTTCAACACATGCAGAGTGCAGGCGTTGGGAGGGAGGAACACCATATTTTTGAATGGGTCACTATGTACGGTCCATGAAAGGTCAGGTATGTTCTCAATACTTCTTAAGAGTCCTATTATGGCATCCATTATCTTTACAGTATTGCACCTACTGTGTGGCCGCTACTTGTCTAAGGTGCACACATGGTGGTGGTAAAGGACTCTCTGGGGCACATATGAAGTGGCAATTGGACTAGGTGAAGCACCACTTCTCATTTTTCTGCCACATGGTCTTTCTTAGCTGGTGATGTTGTATTTCTACATGTGCAGCACAATGCAGCAGAGAGGTGAAGGTGCTCACTACAGGTATGTCAGGTCTGTGTATGTGATATGTAGTTGATCATGCCAACACTTGTGTGGCATTTGATATTTGTGCCACCAGAGGCTTGTACACCATGACAAATGTGGGGCTGTACCTATGTGTAACTTTCTTTACATTGACATGGCCTATGTCATTCACATGGCCAAGCTCTTCATTGTTTGGTGTAATGTGTGTGGGATTTGTATTTAGTTGTCAACCAGTGGACACTTGTAGTGGATTGGACCCAGCTTTTGCATGCAAAGGGAACATAGCTTCACTTGCCCTTCACGTGGTGCCAGTCAGGCAGGTTGTGGCTGCATTATGTATACCTGTGTGTATGTGCGTGTGATGTGCAATGAATGTGATGTAGTGTGGCATGTGGCATATGTGTTGTTTCCTGTACATCTGTGTTCACCTGTCCATGTTTGTTTATTGTGGTGTATATCTTGTTTGTCCTACAAGATTGGTGTTTTGTCTGTGTACTGGTTCGTATGGTGGCTTACCTGCGAGTAGTTCATTGCCATATTCCTCATCCTGGAACAGCTTGTTAATGGTGAAATGCAAGAATATGTAGGCCCAAGGATGGTTGTACGATGTCGGAATATCCTCTTCAACCTTCTGCTCTGCCTTTGTGGCTGCTGTGGTGGGGTTTGGGATTGCTTTGGTGGTGCTGGAGGGACCTGTTGTCATCACTGTTGTCTGCGGCGTGTGCCAACTGGAGCATTAACAGTTCCATGTTGTTCAGGAGATGGACAATGATCCTTCTGAGTGTTCTCCCTGAGTGGTAGTGAGTGGGCCTCATTTTAACGCCTTGTCTGACCAGGTGTTAAAATTTGATGCAAATCGGGCACTGTGTCTTTTTTTAGTCCGATTCCTTCCTGTGCGTTGTTTTAGCATCAGCAGTAAATATGGCGCTAGAGGACTAGCGTCATTTTTTGGAAGGGAGCGCCTACCTTGCACATCATTGTTGCAAAATGATGGAAGGTGGATTGGCGCTCCCAAAAAATAATGCTAACTCAGATATTCAATGCTGAATGGGTTTAGCGTCAAAATGTAAATATTGTAGTAGGTTTGCACCACTTTTGCATCAAAAACAGTGATGCAAAAGAGGCACAAACCTTTCATAAATATGGGCCTAAACGCCCAGAGAGTGCTCTCATACAGAAAACCTACCTTTTAGGCCCTGAGTCATTGAAACTGAGGCATGATTGGGTGCGCAGAGTGATCTACATGTCTGGCTCCTCTGATGACATTGGTTATACCCACGAAACATCTTCTACCATAAGGAAAAAAGGATAGGCATGCTCTTCCACAAATGATTTGCAGCAAAAGTTGTGAAAACTTGCACAGATGATGCAGGGCGAAAAGTTTTTATGAAAGTAAACACCCTTATTCTCACCCCTATATATGCCCTGAAAGGGGTCAAGAGAACATGTCTCGCCAAGATAATCAGACTGCCTACAGAATATAATTGCCACAAATAATCCTTGGGGAGACTGGAATATGGTTCTGGACCCATTCCTGGACAAAACCTGTGCACAATCCCACCGGGGAGACAACAAAAGGTGCATTCTCAAAGACATCATGGTAGACTACAAGTTACTGGATCCTTGTCACTTACTGCTCCCGACAGGGAAGGAATATACTTATCAATTCACGGCACATGGCTCTGAATAGCAACAAGAATTTTTGATTCTATTAAGGACACAGAGGCAATTATTATGCTTCTCAATCTGTACTTCTCAAACATAGCAGCCAATGAAAAAACAATAAAAGCTTACTACATTACCCGTGAGGCTTTGAACCATGCCTCTTCCTTAACCCACCAATAACATCCAACAATAGTATACAAAATAGAGAGGCACCATCATGCCTTCCTCTTTCTTTGTTAAATGCAGTTTAATCAAAGTAAATCAAGTTCAATACAAAGACGAACTAGGATGACATTCAGCAGAGGACACCTAGACCAAAACCTTCAATCCAATTGAAGAGATGAAATGAAAAGTCCTCTACATAGTCTTAAACACTGCTCCAGGAAACAACCGAACCGAGGTACCTCACACCTGTTTCAATTCTGTTCCTTAAGACAAAAGAAAGAATGAATCTGATCTTAACCCTTATTAAATGAACAAGGACGGGAAACAGAATATGTATACTTGATTAATACAATGCAGAGAACACATTTCAATCATTCAGGTTACCTGTTCCAATGGGTGGGATAATCCTCGCCTCCTTGTCCTTAATAGAATTGAAAATTCTTGTTGCAAAGCTAGAAAATGTTCTATTCTATGTCAGGACTGGAGACTCCAGTTATGCTGGTTCAGAGCTGCTCAACAACCAAAGAAGAAACATGTTAAATAGGCTTATAATAAAAAATTCATAAACATCGAGTCATTAGACCAATCAGCTACACAAAGTATATTTTCCAATCTAGAACCCAAAGTGAACACTTTGGAGGCTATCTCCCCTCTGGCGGAATGATCTCCATACTTGGAGATGTCAAAATCAGCTTCTGACATGACCCAATGGACCCAAAGGGCTTTTGGAGTGCCAAATGGAGGGGGCCCAAAGAATCATTTCTATGTGAAGCAGTGTGTTCTACATACAGCTTTAAACATTTCACTACACCTAGTTTGTCATTGTGAGGAAAAGCTGGCTTATCAATAGATCTGTACATACATTTAGGCCCTCATTCTGACCCTGGCGGTCGGTGATAAAGCGGCGGCCAACCCGCCAACAGGCCGGCGGTCCAAAATATGCAATTCTGACCCTGGCGGGAACCGCCAACACAGCCCGCCGCATTAACACTCCGACCGCCACGGCGGAACAAACAAACAGCGCAGCGGTCACCGCCAACAGCCAGGCGGCAGACAATGTACCGCCCACACTATCACGACCCACCAATCCGCCACCTTTTCCGGGGCGGGAGCACCGCTGATAAAAACACGGCGGAAACAGACTACGAACGGGAAAACGCTCACCTCTACGCACTCCACGCGAGATTCCGGCAGTATGGAACCCGAGTTACAGGTCATCCCCGCACTCCTATACCTACTCCTGTACCAGGAGCAAGCCCGGCGGCGCGGAAGACATCGGTGAGTACTGCACCTACGACACAGGGGAGGGAAAAGATTACCGGCACACACCCACCCACCCACACCCACTACAACACACACATCAATGCATTCCCACAGATCACTGTCACAACCCTCAAACCCCCCCTCCGAAATAATGCAAAGACCAAAAGAAGAGATCTTAAACGGGCAGATATATTGAAAAATGGACAGCAGTAATCCTAATAAATAAATAAACTATGTACAAAATATATACATCTACTATATGTAGTCCAACCACTGTCCATGGACCACAGGGGTCCTGAGCAAAGGGGCAAGGCCCAGTCCCACGACAAGAACTCCACGGAGAGAACACTGCAGGGGCATCAGAAAGAAAAAAGGACAGGCACCTCAGGGGGAAAGGAAGGGGGGCACCTCAGCCCCTTGAGTACACAACGCCAGATCCACGAGGGGACTCCATGACCACTGGCCCATCCTGGGGAGAGCAAAGCCACAGTCCATACAGTCCATACAGTGGGTGGCCTGCCCACTGGGCCATCCTGGGGAGAGCAAAGCCACAGTCCGTACAGTCCATACAGTGGGTGGCCTGCCCACTGGGCCATCCTGGGGAGTGCAAAGCCACAGTCCGTACAGTCCATACAGTGGGTGGCCTGCCCACTGGGCCATCCTGGGGAGTGCAAAGCCACAGTCCATACAGTCCATACAGTGGGTGGCCTGCCCACTGGGCCATCCTGGGGAGTGCAAAGCCACAGTCCATACAGTCCATACAGTCCATACAGTGGGTGGCCTGCCCACTGGGCCATCCTGGGGAGTGCAAAGCCACAGTCCATACAGTCCATACAGTGGGTGGCCTGCCCACTGGGCCATCCTGGGGAGTGCAAAGCCACAGTCCATACAGTCCATACAGTGGGTGGCCTGCCCACTGGGCCATCCTGGGGAGTGCAAAGCCACAGTCCAAACAGTCCATAACAGACTCCACTGCCCCTGGAGGAGGCATGTTGGCCAGAGGACATCCTGCAGCCCTGCCCGAGACAGATCCTGCCCTGCCACATCTGCCAAAGGGCCAGCGGTTCTTGCCTTGAAGGGCCCAGTTCAGCGGTTCTTGCCTTGAAGGGCCCAGTTCAGCGGTTCTTGCCTTGAAGGGCCCAGTTCAGCGGTTCTTGAGACGGCGGTCCCCAGCGGAGCGGTGCTGGAGACGGCGGGGCCCAGTTCAGCGGTTCTTGTCTTGAAGGGCCCAGTTCAGCGGTTCTTGCCTTGAAGGGCCCAGTTCAGCGGTTCTTGAGACGGCGGTCCCCAGCGGAGCGGTGCTGGAGACGGCGGGGCCCAGTTCAGCGGTTCTTGCCTTGAAGGGCCCAGTTCAGCGGTTCTTGCCTTGAAGGGCCCAGTTCAGCGGTTCTTGCCTTGAAGGGCCCAGTTCAGCGGTTCTTGAGACGGCGGTCCCCAGCGGAGCGGTGCTGGAGACGGCGGGGCCCAGTTCAGCGGTTCTTGCCTTGAAGGGCCCAGTTCAGCGGTTCTTGCCTTGAAGGGCCCAGTTCAGCGGTTCTTGCCTTGAAGGGCCCAGTTCAGCGGTTCTTGAGACGGCGGTCCCCAGCGGAGCGGTGCTGGAGACGGCGGGGCCCAGTTCAGCGGTTCTTGCCTTGAAGGGCCCAGTTCAGCGGTTCTTGCCTTGAAGGGCCCAGTTCAGCGGTTCTTGCCTTGAAGGGCCCAGTTCAGCGGTTCTTGAGACGGCGGTCCCCAGCGGAGCGGTGCTGGAGACGGCGGGGCCCAGTTCAGCGGTTCTTGCCTTGAAGGGCCCAGTTCAGCGGTTCTTGGCTTGAAGGGCCCAGTTCAGCGGTTCTTGAGACGGCGGTCCCCAGCGGAGCGGTGCTGGAGACGGCGGCCATTCTATGGCCAACTGCTCATTGCCTGGTGGTGCCCTCCTGGGCAGCGGGGATGGTGCTCCTTCAATGCCCACCTGGGCTGTGGGTGGTGGGGCCCTCCTGGCCAGCTGGGCTGTGTCCTCCCTGGGCAGCGGCTATGGGAGTGGGGGGCTCTCCCTGGGCAGCTGTGCCGGTTCCTCCCTGGGCAGCGGCTATGGGGGTGGTGGGCTCTCCCTGGGCAGCTGTGACGGTTCCTCCCTGGGCAGCGGCTATGGGGGTTGTGGGCTCCTCCTGGGCAGCTGTGACGGGTCCTCCATGGGCAGCAGGCCTGCTGCCTGACTTCTCCGCCTTGCTGCCCTTGCCCTCCTTAGTCAGGAGTCTGTGGCCCTTTCCTCCCTTTGGAGCTGTGGCTGTTGACGGTGGCTGGCTAGTGTCCTGGGGGGATATAGAACCCGGGCTCCTGCGGCGGCCCTTCCGCCTTCTGCTCCTCTTCCCAGGGGGTGGGCTGGCTGTCCCCTTGCTGCTGGGCGAAGATCCAGACCTGCGGGCTGGTGGGCTCCAATACCCCTGCACCCTTGTCAAGGGGGCTGCAGGGCTGGTGGTGGCTGAGGTGCTCTTCTTACCCCGACGAGAAGGAGGGGGGGGCTCAGGGTCAGGAAAGAAGGTAGCAGTAGAGAGATAGATTTTCTTGGGACAATGGAGAGTGGTAGGTACAGTGGGTATGGGAGTGGAGGGAGAGGATGTGGTTGTAGGCGAAACAAGTTTGCTGTCTTTGGGTGCAGGTGCAGGAGCGGGAGGCTGTCGTGAGGTGGATGGCTGTTGGGTGGGTGGGTGGCTGCGTTTGTGTGGTGTGGAAGAGGGGGTGACAGACACAGTGGGAGAGGACACAGGGGACGTGTAAATGGCAGTGGGGGTGGTGACTGCACGTGTGCGGACTGTACTGGAGGGTGTGCTGGTGATGGAAACACTGGCTGATGGTGAGGTGAATGAAGGTGTGAGTGTAGACGTCACAGGGAGGGAGGAGGGAGACGAGGAGGTGGGGGTCACAGAGGTGGTAGTGACTGTTGGCATGTCTGCATCGGAATGTTGCTTGTGTGAATGTCTGCGTGATCTGTGGTGCTTATGTATGGATGAGCTGCTCTTGGGTGTTGAGGTGTGTGCAGGCTGGTCTGATGGTGTGGGTGGGACAGGCAGAGGAACAGGAGACTGGGAGGAGGGAGTTAGTAGAGGGAGGCAGGAGACAGGGACAATGGCTGCCGTCAGTGCTGAGGCCAGAGCCTGGAACGATCGCTGATGGGCACCCTGACCCGAATGAATGCCCTCCAGGTACGCATTGCTGCGATGAACCTCCCTCTCCACCCCCTGGATGGCATTCAAAAGGGTAGTCTGCCCAACAATGAGCGTTCGGAGGAGGTCAATGACCTCCTCACTGAGGGCAGCGGGGGTAACAGGGGCAGGGCCTGAGGTGCCTGGGGCGAAGGAGATGCCCGGCTTCCTGGCAGAGCGGGCACGGGGCGAACGCTGAGGGGCTGCTGGGAGGGCGGAGATGGTGCGCTGGGTGGCGGCTGTACCTGTAATGGCGGGGGGCACGGATGGTGCCACCCCCGCAAGGGAGCTCCCTTCCGAGGACGTGTCCGTGTCGCTGCAGGGTCCAGTCGTCCCCGTTGTGGAGCTCCCCTCGCCCTCCGTCTCACTGGTCCAGTCAGACTCTGTGGCATGGCCGTCCTGGGCCATGTGAGATGCAGCTCCCTCCTGCCCCGATGCCACTTCTCCTCCGCCTGATGATGCTGATGCACACAAGCACAGAAAGACAAACAAAAAGGGGGGGGGGAGAGAGAAATAAAGAGATTTTGAGTACATGGATCACCGGTACAGTTAGCGGACATGACAGACACAGATGCCCCCTGCACTAAGTTGCGCACTTGGGGTCCGCTACGCATTCCGTGGAACATGCCCTACACGCCTAGAGTTGACAACTGCACCCATGGATGACACGGCCCAAGGATGGCTGTACTGGCACACTACTGAGGGTGGTGGCTGGGGACACAGGGGCTTACGGGGGTGCCCAGCCTACAGATATCGCCCTGGCCTAGGGGGACCCACAGCCCTCCTCCCCCACCCAGACACCTCCACTGCGCGACAACAGAGTAGATTATGCTTGTACTCACCCCCTTGTGTCTGCTGTGCTGCCCTCACGCGCCCATCCAAATCAGGGTAGGCCACCGCCAGGATCCGGAACATCAGGGGGGTCAGTTGACGGCAGGCACCCCGCCTACGTTGGGAGGCCATCCCCAGCAGAGACTCGGCGGTCTTCTTGGTCCCGCGGCGGATGTCCTCCCACCTCTTGCGGCAGTGGGTGCCCCGTCGATGGTGGACCCCCAGGGTCCGGACTTCCTTGGCGATGGCACGCCAAATCCCGATCTACTCATGGGCGCGGACCTATGTGACACGTACAGGGAGGGAGAAATACCACGTTCAAGTTTGTCTGCATTTTCGTTGCCAGTGGCCCAACGCCCCCCATCCCCGCCAGGCCCCCCGCCATGCCCCCCGCCAGGCCCAACATGCCCCCCATCCCCGCCATGCCCCCCGCCAGGCCCCCCGCCATGCCCCCGCCAGGCCCAACATGCCCCCCATCCCCGCCAGGCCCCCCGCCATGCCCCCCGCCAGGCCCAACATGCCCCCCATCCCCGCCAGGCCCCCCGCCAGGCCCAACATGCCCCCCATCCCCGCCAGGCCCCCGCCATGCCCCCGCCAGGCCCAACATGCCCCCCATCCCCGCCAGGCCCCCCGCCATGCCCCCCGCCAGGCCCAACATGCCCCCCATCCCCGCCAGGCCCCCCGCCAGGTCCAACATGCCCCCCATCCCCGCCAGGCCCCCGCCATGCCCCCGCCAGGCCCAACATGCCCCCCATCCCCGCCAGGCCCCCCGCCATGCCCCCCGCCAGGCCCAACATGCCCCCCATCCCCGCCAGGCCCCCAGCCAGGCCCCCCGCCAGGCCCAACATGCCCCCCATCCCCGCCAGGCCCCCCGCCAGGCCCCCCGCCAGGCCCAACATGCCCCCCATCCCCGCCTGGCCCCCCGCCATGCCCCCCGCCAGGCCCAACATGCCCCCCATCCCCGCCAGGCCCCCCGCCATGCCCCCCGCCAGGCCCAACATGCCCCCCATCCCCGCCAGGCCCCCCGCCATGCCCCCCGCCAGGCCCCCAAGCCAGCCAGTGGCCCCAAATCCATATTGAATTAAACTCACTCGTTGGTCTGGAGGACCGTAGAGTAGCGCATACTGGGGGAGGACCCCATCCACAAGTTTCTCCAACTCTTCTCCAGTGAAGGCAGGGGCCCTTTCCCCAGGCGCAGCAGCCATTGTCCCTTCCAGACCGAGGTCACAGCAACACTTGCAGTATAGGTCCTCTCCTGTGAAAGTTCAAGTCGCGAGTGAATAAGTAGATACAAAATGGCGGTCACGCACGCGGCAGTGCGTACCGCGGCGGTGCGTACCGCCACCGCCGGCGCCCTTCGCCATTGGCTCCTGAAACCCATAGGCTTCAATGTTAACCAATGCGGCTTTGCGCCGCGGTCTTCGACCGCCGACCGCCGCGGTGTGCCACGCCAGCGCATTGACCTCACATCCCATTGTCACACTTCACAGGTCAGGCAGCCGCCATTTCGAGGGTCCACATGGCTCAATTTCAACTGCGTCACACAGGCCTAGGCCTTGCATAGCCACTCATACACGCCATTCACTGCATAGAGAATCGTTTACTGTGCAAGCTGTGAGTACGTACCTGTGGGTTGCTTGACTGTGTGCTCCATGTTGTCCTTCCTAGGCACCGTCCACTGGGTTTGGCGAGGAGACGGATGAATCCTCCCGTGTACAGGCCACTGGTGGACCTGTCGACAATGGAAGCACGCCACATTATCCTGACCTACCGGCTTGACCGTGCCACTATACATGAACTGTGTGCCCAGCTGGAGCCCGACCTGATGTCCCCCATCCGCCAACCGACAGGGATTCCCCCTCTGGTGCAGGTCCTGTCAGTACTCCATTTCTTGGCAAGTGGGTCATTTCAGACAACAGTGGGAATTGCTTCTGGGATGTCTCAGCCCATGTTTTCGAAGGTGTTATCCAGAGTGTTGTCTGCCCTGATGAAATACATGAGGAGCCACATCCTTTTCCCTGAGGTGGGCGAATTGGCTACAGTGAAGGGTGATTTCTATGCCCTTGGACATATTCCCAACGTCATTGGTGCCATTGATGGGACCCATGTGGCTTTGGTTCCCCCAAGAGACAGGGAGCAGGTGTACAGGAACAGAAAAAGTTACCATTCCATGAACATCCAGGTGGTGTGTTTGGCTGACCAGTACATCTCGCATGTAAATGCCAAATTCCCTGGGTCAGTGCATGACGCCTACATCCTAAGGAATAGCAGCATCCCTTACGTGATGGAACAGCTAGAGAGACACCGTGTATGGCTATTGGGGGACTCTGGGTACCCCAACCTGTCGTGGCTACTGACCCCAGTAAGGAATCCCCGGACCAGGGCAGAGGAACGGTACAATGAGGCCCATGGGCGTACTAGGAGGGTGATCGAACGCACCTTCGGCCTCCTAAAGGCCAGGTTTCGGTCCTGCATATGACAGGTGGATCCCTAATGTACTCACCTAAGAAGGTGTGTCACATCATCGTGGCCTGCTGCATGCTTCACAACCTGGCTTTGCGCCGCCAGGTGCCTTTCCTGCAGGAGGATGGTCGAGACGGTGGTGTTGTGGCAGCTGTGGAACCTGTGGAGAGTGAAGAGGAGGAAGACGACGGGGATGAAACAGACAACAGGGACAGAATCATTGAACAGTACTTCCAATAGGACACAGGTAAAAATTCAAACATAATTTAGTAAATGTAAACTACTCTCCTGCATCTCTGCTGCCTGTCTATTTGCACCAGTGTATGATGACTGAGTTGTGGCTTTTCCCTCCCTATTTCAGATCTGGGGTCCCCACTACGAGTCCTGTGCTTCGTTTCCCCATGGACTACAGCTTTGTGGCAGCTGTTTGTTGACTTCACTATGTACAAGGACATATTTGCACTGTCATGTCAATTACAATATTTTGAAATCACAGCCAGACTCCAGATAGTTTTGTGCAAAATAGGTGTTTATTTCAGTGCTCGAAATGGGATGGGTGGTTTCAAGTGGGTGGGGGCTATGGTGAAGGAATGTCCATGGCAGAGTCCAGAGTAACAGTCACACAGGTGCATTGTCCATAGGCCTGTGGAGAGATGGAGCATGGGCAGTTCAAGGATGGACAGGGTGACAATGTGGGACAGTGGGATGACATCAGGTGGTATCCTTTGCTGGCGGGGGTCTTGACATCCTACTCTGTCTTCTTGCGAGATCTCAGGGCCCTCTTGCGGGGTGGTTCTTCTCCTGCAGGAGGTGGGGGTCTGGTGGGCTGCTGTTGTGCGGGGGACCTCCTGACCACTAGCGCCGGCGGAGGTGGTTGGCTGTTCTTGGTCCAGGCTAGTGGCAGGGGCCCTTTGTTGTTGTTGAGTGTCCGTCCTGGTGTTGATGAGTTCCTGCAGCAGCCCGACCATGGTAACCAGGGTGGAGGTGAGGGCTCTGATGTCCTCCCTGTACCCCCGATAGTGTTCCTCCTGCAGTACCTGGATCTCCTGGAACCTGGCCAGTACCGTCGCCATCGTCTCCTGGGACCGGTTGTATGCTCCCATGATGGTGGTGAGGGCCTCGTGGAGAGTGGGTTCCCTGGGCCCGTCCCCCCCCTGTCGCACAGCTGCCCTCCGAGTTGCCCTGTTTCCCTGGGCCTCTGCCCCCTGGCCGGTGTGCCCACTACCACTGCCCCCAGGTCCCTGTTGTTGTTGGGGTGGTGGGTTATCCTGGGTGCCCTGTAGTGGTAGACACACCGCAGATTGACGCGCCCTGGAGACAGAGGCATGGGCCCGCTGGGTGGGAGCTGTGCTGGTGTTCCCAGAGGGGTTTGGGTCTGTAGTGGCCTGTGGCTGTCTGAGGGGAACCGACTGTCCAGAGGTCCCCGATGGTCCGGGCTGGTCATCAGTGTCCAGGTCGACAGAGCTGCTGTCATCGCTGACGGCCTCTTGGGTGGGGGGTGTGGAGAATTCTGGGCCCTCCGTGCTGGTGTGTTGGCGGTCGGGTCCTGCAGGGGTATAGAGGTATGGTTATAGTTTCAATGTGTGCCATATGGGTGTATCTGTGGGTTCCCGTGTCCCCAAGTGCTGGCATTCGTGTGTGGGGGCTTTGGTGAGGGTGGCTTGTGGGGGGGATGTGTATATGCATTGGGCATGCTTTGGTGATGGGTGTCCATGCTTAGTGGACGCATGCAGGCCTAGGTTTTGGGATGTGTGGGTTGTGATGGTGAGACATTGGCAGGGAATAGGTGTGCTGGGGGTGGGGGTGAGGATGGTGGTGGGGGTGAGGGTGGGGGTGAGGATGGGGGTGGGGGTGAGGGTGGGGTTCGAGGATGGGGGTGAGGGTTGGGGTATGATTTGGCATGCAGTTGGGGGGGAAGCAGTATTGAAGCTTCAACTTACCAGAATCCATTCCTCCGCCGACTCCTGCGAGGCCGTCAGGATGCAGGATGTTCAAGACTTCCTCCTCCCATGTTGTAAATTGTGGGGGTTGAGGTGGGGGTCCTCCGCCAGTCTTCTGCACGGCAATGTTGTGCCTGGATACCATGGAACGCACCTTCCCCCGTAGGTCGTTCCATCGCTTCCTGATGTCTTCCCGATTTCTGGGGTGCTGTCCCACAGCGTTGACCCTGTCGACAATCCTCTGCCATAGCTCCATCCTCCGGGCAATGCTGGTGTATTGGACCTGTGTGCTGAAGAGCTGGGGCTCTACCCGAACGATTTCCTCCACCATGACCCTGAGTTCTTCGTCTGAGAAGCGGGGGTGTCTTTGGGGTGCCATGGAGTGGTGTGTATGATGTGTGGGGTGGAGTATGTGTAGTTAAGTGTGTTGAGTGTGGTGGTGTGTGTTGTTTTGTGTGTGGATATTTTGTGGGTGATGGTGTAGTGTGCCTCTGTGTGATGGTGTTCTGTGATCGCTGCTGTGTCTCTCAGTGCTTCTTTTTGGATTTTGGTCGAAGGGGTTTGTGGGTGATGTGGGTGTGTGTTTTATATTGTATTGTGTGTGTGGGAGTGGTGTGTGTATGTGTATCAGGTGTGTGGAATTCAAATCGTCCAATGTGGCTGAGTTTTGTTCGTTTGTGTGTATTCTGACCGCGGCGGGGTGTATCGCCAATGGAAAACCGCGTTTGAAAGACCGCCGCATGGATTCGTGGGTCGTAATGGCATGGGCGTATTTCTGTTGGCGTGACGGTGGAGGTTTGGTCACCTCCACTTTTCCGCCGACCGCTGGTCTGGCGGTCTGTTGTGGCTGTCGGATTTTCGGAGGTTTGGCTGCTGCGGGTCAGAATGACCGTGGCGGATTACCGCGACCGCGGCGGAATTATGGAGGATTTCTGACCGGCGGTAGGCGCCTTTTACCGCCAGGGTCAGAATGACCCCCTTAGTCATCTTTGAAATAATAATAAAATTACCATTTGGTGAAAACAACCTACCTGAAAGATCCAGTGCTCTAATATCAGATACTTTGTGGCAGGAGACCAAACATAAAAACATTGTCAATTTCCCAGAGAGTTGCTTCAAAGAAAATAGATCATTGTCAAGCCATCCACTCAAAAAGCACAATACCACATTCATGTCCCACAGTTGGGAATAATGTGGGTTAGGTGGATTAGCCACTCTATTATGTTTTAGTAACTTACACAGTAAAGGACCCACTCCTACAGATTTCCCATCCACCAGATCATGTCCAGCTGAAAGAGCTGACCTGAAATTATTTACCGACCTGTAACATAATCCAGATTCAGCACACTCTGAAAGAAAATTCGAACCATCCTTTAACTTGGACCCCACGGAATCCACCTCCCTTTGAAGGCCACCCACTCCTTCCATGCCGAAGAATTTTGTATGTGGGTGGAAGAAGCCCAAGCTTGATCTACAAAAGTGGCAGCTGCCGATTAAATCCCCTCCACTTGGCTATGTTGTTCGAAATCTTCGAGCCCATGAGCCTCAAATGGTCCCGAAAAAGTAGAGGATGTGGGGAGCACACTGGGTCCAAGAGGAGCTGAGGGAAGGATGGGAGAAGCATAGTAAGGGCTACAGACATTTCCAGCAAAGTTGGGAACCCTGGTTGGTTCTTCCAAACTGGAGTAATTAGAATCAATGATGCTAATGATGCTAACAGCCGTCATGTCTGAGTGCAACTCTATGGATCATTGTAAAAGGTCACCTGACCGACCAATTCTGCAGGAAAGCATGTTTCGCCAAGGCCATTAGATCCAGTTGCCAGCTGTTGAACCCGGGGCGGTGAGTGTTGACACGTGACACAAAGAGTTGCACCTGACACAGACACAGGAAGGATGTTGGGATGAAGTTTCCAAACACTGGAATACATCAGAAACTGAGAATTTCAATCTGCAGTCCAATTGTCCTTCCACAGAAAGAATTCTGCCAATACCATCATCATCTGCTCCAGGCAAAAACGCCAAAGTTCTCTTGCAATGTTTGCCAAAAGGCTTGTTCTGATTGATGCTCCCCGGTTAGTTGAGGTACCTAACGGCAGACACATTGTCCATCCGTAGGGGAATGTAACAGTGGCTCATGACTGGGGACAGACATTTTATGGTGAAAGAGCCGGACGGAAGTTCCTAACAGTTTATGTAGAGATCTAATTCTTTGGACAACCAACAACATCCAGTAGAGAAATCTCTGCATCATGCTCCCCAGCCCCAGCAACTGGCATCTGATTTTACAATGATGTCGGGAGTCATGCCAAAATTGACCTTTCCATTCCATGCTTCTGTGTGAAGAAGACACCAAAGTTGTTACTCTAGGCTTCGTCAGACAGGGGGAATGAGGTGATCATAACACAAACCTTGTTGAAGTTACTGAATCTTCATGTGTCCTATAGTGGAGTGGTCCCAGAAATTCTGATTGTATTGAAGAAGTAAGCAACCCCACAATTCGGGCCAGGGATCTCAAAGACACTGTCTGCTTGGAGAGTGTGGTCCTCAGCTCCTTCTTAATAGTTTTCATTTTGAGTGGTGGAAGAAGTAACTGAGTGTTGATGGAGTCCACCTGAAACCCCACGAATTTCAGTCTCTGAGATGGAATCATGAAGGATATTTTGTGGTTGACCATAAAACCCAGCTCCTGAAGGAGAGAAACCACACATGACAGATGAGTTAACAGCAGACCTTTGGTATGTGCTAACAGAATCATGTTGTCTAGGTATATTATCATGCGCACTCCCATCGCCCGGGGGTGTTCCACCACAGGTTTCAGAAGTTTGGTGAACACCCAAGGTGCTGACGACAGGCAGAAAAAGGAGGATTTGGTATTCATACCATAGGTCTCTGCAGTGAAATGAAAGGCATTTACTGTGACAGGGAGAAATGGGTACTGACAGGTAAGCATCCTTGAGATTGAGACAAACCAACAAATCTCTTTTTTGAAGTAGGTCTCTCAGCAGATGGATGTCCTCCATCTTGAAGTGGCGATACAGCATGAATCGATTGAACTATCTGAGGCTGAAAACCAACCTTTGACCACCACCCTTCTTTTGCATTAGAAATACATTTGTGCTAAAATCTTGTGTGTGAGGTGAAGAATGGGCGAAAGCTTGTTTTGACAAAAGCTCTTGAATTTCGCAGTCTATAAAAGACATGTCTTGTTGAGAAAAAAGGGGAGGGGGAAGAGAAGGTTGCAAGGGAATGGTAGACAATTCTATGATGTAACTTTGTACTGTGTTCAAAACCCACACATCTGAAGTAATCTTGGCACAATTGTGCCAAAAGCACTGAACCATCCCCCCAGAGACAGAAAGGGAACAGGAGTCATTTTCTGTGGAAGTGGTGTTGGAAAGTCGATACCCCCTGTTGGGACCTCTGTAATTATGCTCATAATATCCTATAGATCTGGTGGGATAGAAGCCAACCTGTTCTTGATCTTGGGGGCATCTCCTGCATCTCGGGTAGTATCCTCGGGGAGGACCTTGTTGGTAGACGCAGCCGGCCGCCACTCCTCTGCTGCGACCAGCCTTTCCAAAAAGAGGATTTAACATTCTCTTTAAAGACGCTTGTGATTTATCCAGAGATGTGAAAGTGTTCAAGAACTCTGCATTGTTTTTTACAAACCAGTCCTCAAATAATTTATCCTCAGTGAGGGGGCCTGCTTCAGGTGAGACTAGTTCAACCAATTGAGGATCAATGTATAGCAGCACCGACTTACGACGTTCCGATGCCAAAGCACAATTTGCGTTACCCAGGAGGCAAAAGGCTCTTTAAATCCAGCCAGCCTAGACCTCTGGGTTGATGCGGGTAACTGTTTCTTGTGCATGCAAGGCCAATTCAAGGATTTTTGCCAAAGGGCCACATACGTCAAGAAGCTTGTCCTGACTAGCCTGGAAGGCCCTAACATTATCTGTCAGGCATGAGAGTTGATTTGTGCAGTAAATCTGGTGGAGGACATTCCGATTTAAATCTGGAGTGGACTTTTTTTTCAAAATATTCCATAGGTGGAGCTGCATGTACTCCACCACCGCAGCAGCAGGGGTGGAATTAGAAGATCTGGGGTGGATAATGTCCAAAGGCTCAAAGTTGAAAGAAGAAGGAAGGGTGGGGGAGAGAGAACGTTTGCTCTTTTTAGAACGCTTGTGAGCAGAAGGGGGAGAGGAGACAGAAGGAATAGGGGATTTGAGGGAGTCCCTGAAGAATAAGCTTGGCCAGGTAGGGCCTCTTGGGCTAGCTTGGCAATAGTGTCAGAGTGGGGCCAAGCAGGTTCAGAGGAGGGAAGAGAAGGAGTGAGATTGAGGTCTCCAGAGGAGGATGGGTTCTCAGGCCGAGCGGAAAGCTCATCAAGGTGTTTGGAAATGGGTTGTAGGGCAGAACTGAGAGCCTAATCAATAAATTTCTTCACTGAAATATCAATGACTTGCTCCATATTGTGATCATAATCATAGTCATCATCTTCTTCTGGGACATGGAGTTCAGGGTTCTGCTCATAGGTCTCATAATTAGACATGGTCACAAGAGGTGGATTACCTCACAGTCAGACCATCCCTAGAGGGAAGCATGGGTCCTCAATTTAATTAGCAAAAGCAGAAGTGTGGGGGTAGGGGAAAAAGCAGAACCTGATCCAAAATTATTACAGCCCTAATCAGCAATTGGTCGGACATGAATGGGAGTAATTCCTGGTAGTAGGCTTCTGAAATAATTACTCCAAAGTTTCCAAAAGTTATTAAATGTCTGTGACAGATCGAACAGTATAAAGACAATGGAGAGGCGTTGTTATTATTTTGGTAAGTGGTTTATTCTAAGTTATATGGTGAAAAGTGTTTTTAACAAAGGTACGATTGGATTTTCCCGTAATTCTGTCCTTGTTCTTTATCTTTTCCCAGATTGGTGATTTCTTATGTTGATCTTGTTGTCTCTTCCAGGTTGAAGTACGGCCTTGCCCACTCAGGTGAATCCAGGAAGATACCTGAAACAGAAGGAAAAAACGCTGAGGTAAGTATTGGGTCTATAACCGGGTTTTTTTCTCTCTCGACTATCGCTGACTGGGGAAAAGGTAAACACAAAAAGGAGGGGGTTGGTGCCAGTGAGGAGTTGGGGGAATGACGTGACCACATCTAATTTTAGTGAGGAATAAGTGTCACAGATGTGCTGGTCGCGGTGCCCCTTTCTAGTCCTCCCTTCCCACCCCTCTTCTATACCCCCTCCCCAGTCCCCTTTTTACTTATGCCTCTTTTCTGTGTCCACAAGGACCGTACCTTGCTTAGCCACGACCCTCCAGGGTCGTGGCTGGCGTTGCAGTGATCCTCCTGTGTGTCTCCTTCCTCCAGGCTCTGGCGCTCCTCTCTCCTCCCGTCCTCCTTCTTCCACTCGCGCTCCTCTCTTCTCCCAACCTCCTTCTGCTCCTCGCGCTCCTTTCTCCTCCCGTACTCCTTCTTCCACTCGCGCTCCTCTCTCCTTCCGACCTCCTTCTGCTCCTCGCTCTCCTTTCTCCTCCCGTCCTCCTTCTGCTCCTCGTTCTGCCCCCGTCGCGGCGCGTCTTCCCCTTTTCTTCCGTCGTCCCGGAAAACCGTCCTGGTTTCCCAGGCAACGGCGTCCTGCCTGCCTCGCTCTCGCCGCGTTTCCCTGGTAACGGGGAGACGCGGAAGTGACGTATCGGCATCGTCCGATACGTCACTTGTGGCTCTCTGTGCCGGGAACACCCGGTGACACACCTCTCCCCATGAACGGTCCTGTTCGAGGACCGCAGTAGAGTCCGGGAGCCGAGACAAAAAATCAGCCGGGGCCTGTTGGGGTCCTGGTATGTGACGGACCTGAAAGGAAAATGGTTGTAGTTCAAGGAACCATCTTAAAATGCGGGAATTGGTATCCTTATGAGCGGATAACCAAGTGAGGGGAGCATGATCCGTAAAAAGTAAGAACTTTCGACCCAAAAGGTAATACTGTAATGTATCCACGGCCCATTTAATGGCCAAACATTCCTTTTCGATGGTTGGATAGTGCTTTTCCCGGGGAAACAGTTTTCTACTGACATATACTACCGGGTGATCCCTACCTTCCTCGTCGGGTTGGGCCAGTACCCCCCCAAACCTACATCAGAGGCATCAGTGTATAAATGAAAAGGTTTCGAAAAATCCGGGCACCGGAGTATTGGGTCTCTGGTCAGATAGGACTTCAGTTGCTCAAAGCTAGCTTTCTGTTGATCCGAAAAAGGTGCTAACCGATTAGGATGGGATTTAGACAAAAGATCTGTGAGAGGGACGGCAAGGGTGGAATATTCGGGTATGAACCTTCGATAGTAGCCTACCAACCCTAGGAACGAGCGCAAATCTTTCTTGGTTGTAGGATTAGGTGCATTTAGAATGGCATCTACTTTTTTTGTTTGAAGTTGTAGGCTCCCTTGACTGATTTTGTATCCTAAGTATGATATGTCGGGTTTTCCTATAACGCACTTTTTGGGGTTGGCAGTTAACCCAGCGTTGGTGAGAGTGTGGAATATCTGTTGTAAATGTTTTAGATGCTCGTTCCAGGTTTCACTAAAGATAACTACATCATCTAGGTAAGCTGCTGCAAAGGACTGAAATGGGTTTAAGAGTCTATCCATTAACCGTTGGAACGTAGCTGGCGCTCCATGGAGACCGAATGGTAGCACGGTGAACTGATAAAGACCGGATTGAGTGGCAAAAGCTGTTTTCTCTTTATCCTCTGGGGCTAAGGGAATCTGCCAATACCCTTTTGTCAAATCTAAGGTGGACATATATTTTGCTTTTCCTAGTTTTTCTAGGACGTCATCTACTCTGGGTATGGGATATGTGTCAAACATTGAATGTTCGTTAAGCTTCCGGAAGTCAATACAGAATCTAATAGTACCATCAGGTTTTGGCACCAGAACAACTGGGGAGCACCAGGGACTAGTCGAAGGCTCTATCACTCCTAGTTCTAGCATTTTCTGTATTTCGGTCTCCATAATCTGTTTCCTTGCCTCGGGGATACGATACGGCCGTAACCTAACAATTTTACCTGGTGTAGTTCTTATTTTATAGGTTATCAAGGTGGTTTTACCTGGCATTACTGAAAAGAACTTTCGGAAGTGCTCTAGTAAGCTATATACCTGTTCCTTCTCTGATCTCGTTAAGGTTTCATTTAGTGCGGGTAGCCCCTCCTCATCGTTGTGTTCGGTTGGACAGAACTCGATATTTAAGTTGTTGCTAGGAGATAGGAATCTAGCCATTACTCCGGAAGTGTCCGAGTTGTCTGGTTCTTCCCATTTTTTTAGGAGATTTATATGATAAATCTGGGTTTTCTGAGGAGTGCTCGAGATTTCAATCAGGTAGGTGACAGGAGAAACACCTCGTAGTACCTTATAGGGACCCTGCCATTTGGCGATCAGTTTTTGTTCAGACGTGGGACGCATTATTAACACCTGATCTCCTGGTTGTAAAACCCTTAACTTACTCCCTCGGTCATAATACTGTTTTTGAGTTTGTTGAGCTCGTTCCATATTTACTCTGACTGTTTCCCATAAACCTTGTAGCTGAGACCGTAAATTGTGGGCATATTCTAGTAGGGGTCTTCCTCCTTCTTCTGCCTCTTCTTCCCATGTTTCAATGGCCATATCTAAAAGGGATCGAGGCTGTCTTCCGAACATGAGCTCAAAAGGGCTGTGGCCTGTAGAGGCCTGTTCATGGGTTCGTATAGCGTATAGCACTAATGGTAATTTTTGATCCCAGTCTCTCCCTGAGTCTTCTACTACTTTTCTCAGTAAGGTTTTTATTGTTCGGTTATACCGTTCCACCAGTCCATCCGTCTGGGGATGGTATACCGAAGTTCGAATTTGGGAAATACCTAATGTCTTACACACCTGCTTCATGAGGGTAGACATAAAGGGGGTCCCCTGGTCGGTGAGTAGTTCATGTGGAAACCCAACTCGAGAGAAGATGTTTATCATTGCTTGGGCAACCGTTTTGGTTGTCATAATTTTTAAAGGAACGGCCTCGGGGTATCGGGTGGCATAATCAACCATGACTAGGATATACGTGTGACCTTTCGTTGATGGCACTACAGGCCCAATTAGGTCCATCCCTATCCTACTGAAGGGAATGTCTATGATGGGTAGGGGCATTAGAGGGGCTTTCTTAGGTCTACCTGGTTCAGTAAGTTGGCACCTGGGACATTGGGAACAATATTTGCGTATGTGGGCGAAAAACCCCGGCCAATAGAACCGTCGGAGGAGATATTCTTCTGTTTTTTCCCTCCCATAATGACCCCCACCTGGTTGACAATGAGCCAGAGTTAGGACCTGATCTCTATAATGTTCGGGTACCAATAATTGTTGTTTCTGTTCCCCTGTACTAGTAGTGGTTATCCTGTATAAGAGGTTTTTCTTAATGAGGAAGTAGGGACCCACCTCCTCGGTTTCCTCCTCTTTTGCTGACTTTCAAGCTTGGGCGAGAGAAGGATCTTCTCTTTGTTGCTGGGGAAAACTGACAGGGGCCTCGTGTGTTTCGGCAATAAGACCTGGGCTTTGTCCTGGTACCTCTTTTCCCAGGTGATTCGCTCTTTCTACTCGTTTTTCTCTATGTGGCAATTTCCTACGTGTTATGGGGCATTCTATAACACTGTCAGAAAAGGGAGCTTCTTTCCACCAGTCCTGTGTCAGTTTGGGTTGTCTAACATAATCCAGGATCTCTTGAAAATGTTCATAATCAGTTCCGATGATACACTCCTCGATCAGGTCTGTCATTATTCCCATAGGTAGGACATCCCGGTACGTTCCCCATTCCACCGTTATTTCATGTAAGGGGTATTGCTCTTTATCTCCGTGAATACAGCAAATATTCACCCATCGCTCTGCTTCTTTATCTACCACGTTTACTATATCTTTCCTCACTACAGATTGGCTACACCCTGAATCAATAAGAGCCCATACCGCTCGTCCATTGACGTTCAGGGTCTGTTTAAATTTCTGGTTACCTCTTCCGGTACACAGTACCCGTCGCCTAGTAACTCCTATCTCCATTGGCTCACTACTATCCTGTTTCCTCGGGCACATACGGGAAATGTGTCCCCATTCCCCACAGTTGTAACATTGGGGTCCGGCTATCGGTGGATGGTCGATTATTCTGCGAGGAACTGGTTCATCGGAAAGGGCTCTTGGAGTGCTTTTAGGGTTGGAAGGTCCCGGTTTTAGGCTGGGTCGGGGTGGTACACTTCTTATATCCGCCGAGCGATGATAGGCACATGCTAATTCGATCGCCATGTCAGTATTCACCTTTGGATGCTGACGGATCCAGTGTTTTGTGGCTGTGGGCAGGGCCTCCAGATATTGTTCGAGAACGATCGTTTGGATCACTTTCTCCCTACTATTCCCGGAAGGCCCAAACCATTTCAACGCCAAATCTTTTACTCGATAATAAAAGGTTCGGGGATCCTCATTCGGTCCCCATTTGATTTTCCTGAATTTGACCCTATAGTATTCAGTGTCATGTCCCACACGTTCTAAGATACTAATCTTTATCTCTTGGTATGGCGTGGTTCCGCCCGGGTTTGCTGCTTGATACGCTGCTTGTAATATTCCCGTAAGTAGGGGGGCGACATACTGACCCCATCTATCCTCAGGCCATTGGGCTGATGAAGCCACTCTCTCAAAATTGGTGAAAAAGGCTTCGGGGTCTTCATCGTCTTGATATTTCTGCAACACAGAACTGGGTACATTGGGGTGAACCTTACTACTAGCAATAGTCTCGGTTAACTTTTTCATGGCCGTCTCGTGGACCAGTTGATTATTCGCTAGTATTGTTGCCTGACTTTTCAAAGCCGACTGTAAGGGTTCCCTGTCCTCTTTTGCTTCTCGCTGGTGTGCCTCCCACACCAACTGAAGATGTCGCTGGCCTTCGGCCAATTGTTTTATCATATCTTCCAACGAGGGGTTATCACTCATTGTGTATACTGTTCGACTGTCGGGAAGGGGTCCAACAGGATTGATCCCACTTCTAACACCACTGTGACAGATCGAACAGTATAAAGACAACGGAGAGGCGTTGTTATTATTTTGGTAAGTGGTTTATTCTAAGTTATATGGTGAAAAGTGTTTTTAACAAAGGTACGATTGGATTTTCCCGTAATTCTGTCCTTGTTCTTTATCTTTTCCCAGATTGGTGATTTCTTATGTTGATCTTGTTGTCTCTTCCAGGTTGAAGTACGGCCTTGCCCACTCAGGTGAATCCAGGAAGATACCGGAAACAGAAGGAAAAAACGCTGAGGTAAGTATTGGGTCTATAACCAGGGTTTTTTCTCTCTCGACTATCGCTGACTGGGGAAAAGGTAAACACAAAAAGGAGGGGGTTGGTGCCAGTGAGGAGTTGGGGGAATGACGTGACCACATCTAATTTTAGTGAGGAATAAGTGTCACAGATGTGCTGGTCGCGGTGCCCCTTTCTAGTCCTCCCTACCCACCCCTCTTCTATACCCCCTCCCCAGTCCCCTTTTTACTTATGCCTCTTTCCTGTGTCCACAAGGACCGTACCTTGCTTAGCCACGACCCTCCAGGGTCGTGGCTGGCGTCGTAGTGATCCTCCTGTGTGTCTCCTTCCTCCAGGCTCTGGCGCTCCTCTCTCCTCCCGTCCTCCTTCTTCCACTCGCGCTCCTCTCTTCTCCCGACCTCCTTCTGCTCCTCGCGCTCCTTTCTCCTCCCGTCCTCCTTCTTCCACTCGCGCTCCTCTCTCCTTCCGACCTCCTTCTGCTCCTCGTTCTGCCCCCGTCGCGGCGCGTCTTCCCCTTTTCTTCCGTCGTCCCAGAAAACCGTCCTGGTTTCCCAGGCAACGGCGTCCTGCCTGCCTCGCTCTCGCCGCGTTTCCCTGGTAACGGGGAGACGCGGAAGTGACGTATCGGCATCGTCCGATGCGTCACTTGTGGCTCTCTGTGCCGGGAACACCCAGTCACAATGTCAAAAGAATTCTTCAAAAGAATGTCAATGTGTCATTTATTTTAGCACCTAAAAATATTATATTCTTGCTACCTGGGGAGAGGTGGCTCTAGCATGTCAATTTTGGTAGGCTGCTGAGCGAGGGAGAAAGCTCTGGCAGGCCTTCCCAGAAATCAGCGTGTGTAGCCCATTTGGGCTACACCATGTGGTACACTTCCTGTGGGGCTTGCCATTGGACTGCAGCTGCACGATACTCAGAGAGGACGAGCAGTGGAATTAGGGGAAAAAAGATGACTGAGAAGGGCGCCAAACGCATCACTAATAAAACTGACACGGAAGAAACCATGAAACTGAAAGAGCTATTTTATACTTATGTGGTGCTTAATGGGCCATCTGTATACTCATCACAAAAGATATGGGCAGCTGGCAAAACTTACCTAAGAGGCATGCTCATGAGAGACTCAAACATCTCACGTATGACAGCAGCAGATAAACAAATGGAACTGGAGCTTGAGATCTGTAGGTTACAAACAGATTATCACACTTCTCCTACCCCAGCCCTTCTCCAGTCTCTGGTGTTGAACTAAATACCACTCTGACACTCGCAGCAGAGAAGGCCCTAACGTATCTTTTTAAAAAAATGTTGTATTGCTTTTTACAAATCAGTGCATATCAGGGAAGGTAACAGACAGAGCTATATAATACTTTTGAAAAACTGGAAGACCAAAGCAACGGTTGGACTTAGGCAATTTCAAAACTCTGCTTTGACCCAAGGGTGTTTCTAGTTTCATATAAAAGATGAGATTACCAGCTCTAATCTTTTTGAAAAATACATTTCCAATTTCCACAGAATTGATTAAAAAAAAGAAACAAACTTATGGATTCATCTAAAATCCTAAATAAACATTTCCAATAAACAAGGTCAAAATCCTTCTTGTCATCAATCAACAAGACCACAGCAAGAATAGAATTCGTCCCTGCCATATCAATGAATTAATTGCTAAAGTGTGTGGCAAATAGACTTCTCACACTGATAAAACCATTTTGATCTCTGGCTATGAGAAAGTTGGCAACCTTATTCAATTTATTACCTTAGATATTGGTATAAATATCACAGTCATAGTTTAATAAAGTTATTGGTCCTCAAGATCCTGGATCTGTTGGTTTTGCCTGGTTTCAAACAATTCACTAAAACTCCTCTTCAGAAGGAATCCGGGACCTGTCCTCCCTCTAACAAATGGTTAAAAATGATAGCTAAAGGGGAAGTAAGAATTGAAGTTGAAATCTAGTAAATGTTTGGGCCTAATCCATCTTCCTTTGGGGCTTTTCCATTAGGGAGACACTTTATGGTGTCTTCTACCTCCTCCTCGTTTATTGATCTTAATAAAATAAAAGCAACTTTCTCTGTCAAAGCAGGCAGTTGTCACTTCTCAAGTTTCTGTAACATCTGCTGATCCATTGAACGGCTCACTGCTTGTTCATCCTCATACAGTTTTGAGTAATAGTTAAGAAAGACACTTGATTTTTGCTGGTGCTTCAGTATATTGACAAGCCTAAGGATCTCATATTTTAGAGATCACATTTAGATTAGTTTTCTTTTTTGCCCTCAAGACTGAAAAGTGACCCATAAATTCTCCTTCCTCATACACTGGTTGATGGAAGGCTGCCATTGACTATTTCTCTTTGGAGATAGTAATCTCTAATATTTTCCTTGACATGGCACCACTTCTGTTATATAGCTTTCCAGCTGTCTGATCTTAATACTTAACAAGCCCAAATACTTCCTTCTGTAGGGCATCCACCTCCTCCCTCCATTTTTGTCTCTCTTGTGATCATACGGAAGATGGCTTCCCAATTGAATATTATAAAGTCAAAGGACAACGTATAGTTCTGCTCTTGTCCCACATAAACAGGGATTAAACGGATGTGGGCTCTCTCCAATCAGAATTCAACACATTACATATCTCTTTGATCCCCAAATCTGAGAAAGACACCCCCTTCTGTGCCAGTTACAGGCTGATCTCCCAAATAAATGATAATCTGAAAATACTGGCCAAGATCCTAGCCACAAGGCTTTGCAGAGCAATACACATTTTGATTAAAAAAACTCAGGGTGAATTTGTACCACACCAAACCGTACATCCCAGAATCCCATAATCATATTCCATCTCTAATGCGACTTCCCAGGTGAATGAGGGGAGAAAATTTTGAGAAAATGCTATGTTCATTAGATGCCAAGAAGGCATTTGATCGAGTGGAGTGGCCCTATCTGAACCGACCATGGCGATATTTGCCATTGGAGGAAACTTCCTCAAGATGGTACAATGGTTATACGCTCCCACTCCCACCCGAATCAAGTCTAGCTCATTTATATCCCACTTCATCTCAATATTCAAGGACACAAGGCATGGGTGCCTTCTGTCATTATTATTCTTTCTTCTAGCCGTAGAACCCTTGGCTCTTTCGCCGAAGTGATGGGCCTCCACACTAGAGCAAGCAAACCGAAGGTAATGCTATATGATGATGTCATTATTCTGATGCTAGACAAACCCCGAACTAATATACCTGCAGTGATCCAAATCATTGATGAATTCACACTCTTCTTAGGCTACATAATAATTTGGGACAAGACTGAAGCTATGCCAATAATCACTCACACGTATCTTCAAGTTCTGGGCTCTCTTCCTGCAAAATGGATTAAATCTGTACTTTTGTTCTTCAGTCAGCAGCAACTTTTATTCTATGATATATGAAAAACATCTGCAATGAGTAGCTTGTGAGCTACTGGTAGTTCTCCAGGTACTTGGAAGTAGCGCTCCTGCATGCAGGAGCCAGTCTTCTAATTCAAAGCTTTTGCTTGGTTGATATAAGGTATGTATCCCCAAATGTGAAAGCAAGTATTTGAGATGATAATATGTTCATTTTCAGATCTTATAAGCTGATGTTTGGAGAAAAGTATTTGAATGAAAAAATATACTTAAAGTTGATATGTAAGTGATAAATCACATGCCTTAGGGAGAGCAAATGCAAATATAATTACCTTGTTGCCAGGGGCACTCCAGCTGTGGGTCTTTAAAAGTGCCTGAGTAGAAGCATTGACAAAGCCTTTTTTCATTACTGTGGGCAACCATGGCTGAAGAGCTGAGGAATCACTGTTCGCATCTGGTTCCCGCTAATGGAATCTTGTCTGATGGGATCATTATTAAAACACTAATTATGTTAGTAGCTTTAAATGATTTTCATTTAACATAAGTTCTTCTTATTGAAGAGGAGGTTGGGAACTACTGATCTATAACAATGTGCTGCGGTTACTGGAAAGTATCAAGAAAGATTTTGATAAGCGGAAATCCCTGCATTTCTCCCTCTAGGGTAGAGTTCAAGCAATTAAAATGGTTGTGGCTTCTAGATTTAACTGTTTCCAGCATGTTCATCCAAGATTCCCACCGCTACCCTCAAACTGATACTTTCTGTCATATTAAAGTTTATTCAGGACCAAATGCCATAACAACTATCTGCAAGAAAACCTTACACCACTACTACCTAAGAACCTACCCCACCAACATGATCCTGATTGAAATGAATACTGTCTAGCTCTCTATACATACACTTCTAGGGGTGCACAGCCTCCTACATGCCAAAGCCCCCTTATAGCACAACATGTGATAAATAATAGCCTATATGCCCTTCAAATGGCAGGAATGGAAAGCCAAAGCCTACATCTGGTTCAAGCACTTCATGATAATACCCTCAAATTGTTTGCTGACTTATCATGTGAATTTGATTTGCCTCACAGTCAATTCTGGAGATGCTTGCAACTAAGACACTTTCTTCAGTCTCAGTTGGATATAACTATGTTTTCAGCATGCTGCTCTTCAAGAAACCCACCCGCTTCTCTCAAACTGATTCGGTCATATAAATGTTTGTGAAGGACCAAATGCCACCACTACCTTGGGAAGACTGTTTCTGCCACAATTGACAATGTACTATACATCATTCTACTTCCCACAAATGATCTATCATTAAAACCTCTCATAAAGGGAAGAGATTCTGGGTGCAATTGGAATAGATGCACTCTACAGGGCTATAAATCATCACTTGACCGCACAAACCTGATCCTGATTGATATGCATGCATTCTGGCTCTCTACCCAGACACTTGTGGGGGAGCACAGCATCCTACATTAAAGTCCCTTATGACACGATAAAGTATTAATAATAGGCAATACACCTTTCTAATGGTAGGAATGGGAAAACAAAGGCCTATGTCTCTGGATCAAGTACTGCACGATAATGCCCTCAAATCATTTGGTGACATATAAACATCTAAATTACATTTGCCTCACAAGTAATTCTGAAGATACTTACAACACACTGTCTTCACCCCAACTGTGTCCATAACATTAGCCCCCATACACCTCTGTAATTCACAGCTATTTGCTGAGGTGGGATCAGTAAAAGAAATGTATTACTGACCGCTATAATCTGCTTATTACAAAGCTTTTCTCCACCCTGACAGAGTGATCACCATGTATCCTGTAGCAAGAACAGTTGCAGGTTATAAATCCAAATGAACACTGGTTGCACCTCCTGCACACACATGATAAAGGTCTTTGTGAAGCACTAATTAAATTCAGCTTTATCAAAATCTTACACAATTGGTATTAGAATGCAAAGGTTTTGTCGAGCTCAGATGTCAGCTACGGATGAATGCTGGTGCTTGCTGGGCCCACTGTGGAGACATCCTACACATACCTTGGCTCTGCCCACTTATCTAAGCATACTGGATGCAAATCGAAACCATCAAGAACATGAGCTGCCTTATCCTCTTGCAGGCACTGCTTTTACTCCACAAAACAAGTAATATACTCTGTTAAAATAACCACATGAAAAGATAGATTGACTCTGCATTATCTGCATCGAAATTCTGTCTCCTTGGACTGTGGAAACAGTATACTCCTCCTAAGTGCATGGACAGGATGATGGCTGTTAATGTTTTTACTCATAAACGTGCAATAGCTAACTAACTCTCAACATCCCAATAACCTTTAATACCACACCCTGACATCTCCCCGTTTGAGTATGTATTTTCCTTCATGAGTCCACCCCTAGTCACCAGGTCCTAACATATACAGTTCTAAGACACTAAGGCCCTCATTATGAACGTGGCAGTCGAGACCGCCATGCTGTCAGCGGTGAAAATTACTGCCACCGGCATGGCGGTCTCAATTGCCACATAATAAACACAGTGGGGACAGCCACAGGTGGCCTTCCACCACTGCCAGACTACCGCCAACAGGCAGCCTGACGATAACGGAATTCTTCATCCGTCAAATTCTTCATCCGGATAAAGAACCTTTGTTCCGCCAGCCATTCCCTGGCGCTTTCACCCTCCATGTGGAGCCGTAGGCAAAGTCCCGGCCCAGCATTCCGCTGGCCCGGCGGGCGGAAACACTTTTTCCGCCAGTTGGGCCTCAAGGGGGCTGGCGATCTGTGACAAGACTGCCAGCATGAACACGGCAGGATTCTCGCCGTGTTCATAAAGTCCCCCTACATCTCCCCATCTGGTTAATTAAAAGACATAAACAGAAGATATGAGCTAATTACAGAATCACATTTCTTCGATCAACTTCTAGGTGATCCTAAAGTTCAGCCAGACACCGTAGTATGAGGTAGTTGATTTGTACCCAAGGTGGAACCCAGAGGTAAAGGGTCTAATGATTGATTGGAGTCTTCAGGTAGGGCACTTTAATCTGAACATATAGGGACAAATGATCAACGCAACAAGTGGCTGAAGTGGCATGAGTCACTTGTGATAGATTTTGCCAGGACAATGAGCCGTTACCATATGTTATTTTAGTGACAAAATGTTTAAAGGTCCAAAGGATCTGTCTTTCATGTTCTCTTTTGTTTCACGAGAGCCAAATCAACTTCCTCAAACACGACGGCTCATGTTTATTTTTTATGTCTATCAGCATACATCTTCATCTGATGCTTCTGAACAGCATCAATAGCACAAACTACATTATCATGTACACCTAGCTCAGGGGTCTACTTTGGTACTTAGTTCTCCTGGCTCTCCTGAACATCAGAGTAATAGGACTCTCACCTGTAGTGGAATGAAGGTTGACCAATAAGCCCAAGGGCCTGGCATAATGCCTGACTCAGATTAAGTCTCTCTATCGATGCATATTGAATCACCTATTTCAGGGTTCCCATAAATCGATTCACAACACTATTGGCTTGAGGCCACAAAGGTGTGATTTTCTGATATTTGATATTAAGACCGTGTGAATCTCCTTGAACTCCTTGCTTTTGAATGTGGTCCATTGTCAGACTTGAGAAAGCACGGTATGACCCACACTGCAAAGATGTTCTTAAGCCACTCAATGACTTTATTGTGGATTGTGAATGACATTTCTTCTACCAGAGGAAACTAGGAATGTTCACCAATGATCACCATAAGTCATCTCCATTGGCCAGAGGCCCAAAGAAATCAACAGCAATCCATGCACAGAGTTCAGACATTGTCAGGGGATGCTGGGTCTTCTTGGGAGACAGGCAGTTGCATAAATGATACTCCTTTAGTTTCCTCTTCATTTTCTTGCCCAAAGGAGGGAACAACACGCAATCCATCAATTCTCTCTCGGGGACCACAAATCCATGATGGCCATTATTGATGATTTCAATAACTTCCTGTCTCAAACTCGTAGGTATGACAATCTGGGATCCTCTTAGCACAATCCCTTCTTTAGTTCATCTGAACAATGCAATATGTTTGAAATTGAACATCGTCACTTAAAGGTCAAACACTCCACTTCAGGGCTTGGCTCCAATAATGTATTTAAGGGCGCACATGTCCTTATCAGCATTGGTAGTGGCAATGGTCTGCTCAATGGACAGAGTTTCAGGCATGCTGGACTTTACGATGAAGTTGATGTATACCTTGGCTATTTTCAACATTGAAGTGTGCCACTGTAGGGGTTCGTGTGAGAAATAATCAGCAGGGTTTTAATTCCTGCCTTGTTTGAGCATTTGTATGGCAGTACTCTTGTAGATGCAACCCCTCCCTCTCAGTACGAGGGGACATCTTGGTTTTTGGACTGCTGAAAATGGTAACGCCTCGTGGTCAGTAATGTGTCACGGTCTGCACGCCGCTAACCACTGTTGGCTGAAGAACTTGAAGGAGCAACCGGTCTTTTACTGGTTCTGGACTGACCAAGATAGGGGCGACCCTTTCTAGTAGCCATGATGCTTCTTGACTGGGAATGCCAAAGCAGACCGTGCCCTCCAGAAGGAGTCCCAGAGGGAAAAAAAAACAAAAATGTGGGAAAAAACCTCTACACAGGAACTCCTGAAAAAGAAGAAAAGAAATAATGAAAAAAGGGAACAATGGAATAATCTGTTGCAAAGAGGAACTGAAGAAAACACAGAGAAACAGGAGTGAGGATCACCACCTAGCAGAAGTGTTTACAATGCAAGGGAGACAAGAACTGAAGGGCTTATATACCAAGAAACAGGAAGTGACAATCAGGAAGAAAGAACAACACCATCTTGGATTGCTAAAGGCCGAATAGAAAAGAATAGGAAAAAAGTATAAGTATAAAAGGAAAAAGAAAAAAGGCATGCTGGGAAAAAGAACACCAAGAAGAAGGACAGCATGGACACCAGAACAAGGAAAGAACCGAAGTTGGATGAAAAGAAAAAGAAAAAAAGGAAGAAAGAATAGGATAGTCCCCAGAGGTAAGTAAGGGAAAATATCAGGAAAGTAGGCTGGGGCAGCGGCGCGACCTGGAGCACAAAATGTGCCTTCTGAGCCACACCGCTAAAAGAGAAACAGTAAAAACGCGGGCCAAACAAGGAATGCCGCGGTAGAGCGCGGCCTCACATAATGTTTGTGAAATTCTTAGCACACAGAAACACATAAAAATGTTCACAGGCCAATATTACCACCAGCTGGGAATGGGTGTGTTCTGTGTCAGACAAACTTTGACTAGCATACGCCACAATGTGTCTCCGAGCATTTGGATGCCCACTATGCTGAGCAAGGATCACACTCCAACCCACTGGGTTTGCATCAGCTGTGTTCTCAGTGTAAAATTTAGGATCAAAGTAAGCCATCTCAGTTGCATTTTCAATTGCGCATTTTAGATTCTTGAAACTGCTGTCACATTCAGTGCACCATTGGAACTCAAAATTTTGTTTTGTTAGTTCTCGCAAAGGGGCACTTGCTGTGGCAAAGTCACAAATGTACCATGAACAATAGCTGCCCGTGCTCAAGATAGACTGCACCATGCAGACATCTTGTGGAGGACTGAAGGGTGATAGTGTTCATACTTTGTCAGGATCACGAGTAATGCTTACTCAGAAAATACATGTCCAAAGAACTTGAGGTTTGGTTTAGGAAAGTAACACTTTTTGGCATCCAAGCTGAGGCCTGCATCTGTAAGTAACTGACTTACTTGTTTGAAGACTTTATGACACTCCTTCCATGTTGCACCGAATACCAGTATATCAGCACTGTAATTGAAGGCATATGTCACTGGCTGAATAATCCTATGTTTAACATCTCAGAATATTTCTGCAGCAGAGGACACTCCAAAGCTTAATCTTTCTATCTAAGTGAAAACACGAGTTGAAACAGTGGTAATGTACCGCCAATTCTTTTACACTTCAAGCCAATGGTAGTCCTTGTTCAGGTCAAGGCGGGAAAACAACTTTGGCTTCAATTAACTGTCTGATCATATCCACAATGTGTGGACCAGGATGTCTCTTTCTTTCAATTTCTTTGTTGGCTTGGTACATATACAGGCATATGCGCACTGCACCTCCACTGTCCTTTTTTGGCAGTACCTCGATGGGGTACACCTATGGTGTTGAACCAGTGGATGTTCAATATGTCATGCTTCAGCAAAACTTCTAGCTCCTTTTCAACTGCTTCTTGTAGGTGAAATGCTAGCCTGCGGTGCCACTGTGCAGCAGGCCTGATGTTATCTTTAGTGTGAAGTTGCACCTTCATCATTTTGAGCCTTCCTAGACTGTTAAACAGTGTCAGGAAGTGACTCGCTGGTTTCAAGTTGTGTATTTAGGTTATAATTGATAGATATCAGCAACATGTCAACAGCAGTTGTAAAGCTAAATGGAATACCTTGAAAAACATGAATTGGGGCCTGCACAGACGTCTTCTTATGCCACAGGGTCATTAAGAATGATTGATCCTTGACTCCACAACTGTTAGGAAGCAGCCCATGTGTACACCTTTGTACTTCATGCTTTAAGGCGTGGTACTGGTGACAGACTGTGAAATAGTTCAACTTCATGATGTGGATTGATGCACTACTATTGATAATAAAAGTTATTAGGCAAGCATTGACTTTCATTGATTTTGGGGCAATGTCCATATGAGTTCTTTGACTTTCTCAGCTCAATTGTTTCTGCCCTTCTTTTGTCTTCAGTGCAAGCTTCAAGGCCCACTTGTGCATGTTGATCCCTTTTAACTATGATCATTGCACATTCACCCTCTTTACTGTCACTCGATGGTGATGTCAAGGTGACATTGATGATGATTATCTTCATTTAGTTTTGACCTGTCGCAGTTGAGGTAACTTTTTTTCTATGTGGGTGTGGTGAGACTGCTCCTTCAACATTCTGGAATCCATCTTCTCATCCTGCCATGATGCACTTGGTTTTTTGTTGTTTTACAAACGGTTATAAAGTGGTTCTCCTTTCTGCACCCTTTACACACTTGTCCGATGGCTGGACATTTATTCTTATGGGAAATTAAAAATTCACATTAGAAACAAAGGTGGTCAGTCTGACATTGGCATTGACTGTTAAAAAGGTGGTAATACCGCCAACAGCCTGGTGGTAGTTATAGCCAAATTATGACCATGGTGGTGATGGTTAAGACTCGGATCAATGAACATCGCAGCACTATAAGATGCCAGCGATCAGCAACTAAATTGACTAAACACTTTATCGAGTTTCACCACACACCTGATGATCTCAGATGGGTAGTATTGGAACGTGTAACAATTAACAAGGACTGCACCAGAAGACTGAGAAAGAACAGCGCTGGGTATTTAGACTAGGGACACATCGGACAGGATTGAATGATGATATTCCATGGCTGGAATTCACCCACTGCTGAGTTCCCATTGTTTCATTACATATTTGGTTTCTAGAATTTTTCATGCTCTTTATTCACATCATTCATATACCTTGATGACTTAACAATTCTTTTGGGCATATGTTTCATTGCAATTTACATTTTTTGTCGTTTTACATATATTTAATACACACCAAGTTATTAGGGTGAATTTGGTACAGACTGCTTGACTAGAAACACGTTTTTTCAAAAATATCTTCATTAGCTAGGGTAGGAAAATCTCCCCAATATGGCCGCCCCGTGTGGTGGGCCATTTAGTCCTTTTTCTATATGAGCATGTATTCCCATGCTCATGTCACCTTTAACTTACAATACTATACTTTAAGATGGCCACCATTTTCATTTTAAGTAATAATCCTCTCTCTATGCCGACGCTCTGTCCAATCACTGG
Source organism: Pleurodeles waltl (assembly GCF_031143425.1). Lineage (NCBI taxonomy): Eukaryota > Metazoa > Chordata > Amphibia > Caudata > Salamandridae > Pleurodeles > Pleurodeles waltl. Next base: position 1,222,191,744 of record NC_090444.1, read on the forward strand.
CCCCTTTATTTACCAACTCCTCGTCCCCGTTTTATCTTTCCAGGAGCACAAAGCAGGGGTAGGTGTTCACCGCCACATGGACCAAAAGAGCGGGGTAAGTTAATTTCACCATTCCCTCTGCCTTCATAAGCGAGTGACTGGAGCAGTAATACACGCGCTGCCGAATAGCGAGACGGTTTGTGATTTTAATATCGCAAACTTTTTGGTGCTTGATGGGAGCTGTTCTGACTATGCATTACTATTTCAATATTGTTTTTCTTCCTATATCATACTATCGCTTGGTGGGGGCTGTCACTTTAACCCCTTCTGTGTGCGAATGTAATGGTTACGTCCTGTGGCCCAGTGCTAATGTGCCGAGGACGTAACCATTACGTCCTGGGAACTGAGCTCAGAGGGAGCACTAGCGCTCCCTCTCTGGACTTCCCTCCCACCCCCTCAAGGCAGGGATGGAAGGGGAAGCCCTTCCCCTTCCCCCCCGAGCCCCCCTGACCACCCCAGTGACGTCTGATAACGTCAGCGCGTAAATGTGCGCTGACCTCATCAGAGGCCACTTCGATCGGAAGAGAAATGCAAAGCATTTCTCTTCCGATCATGTGATGGGGCCCTGAGAGGCTTCAAAGGGAAGTAAAGGAATTTCCTTTCCTTTAAGTCTCTCAGAGCATTTCAAAAGCTGGATTGTAAAGCAATCCGGCTTTTGAAATGCCCACTAGATACCAGGGATTTATTTTTTATTTTAAATGGGCATAAGGGGAGCGACCGCTTGGGCAAGGGTCGCTCCCCAGGGGGGCACTATTTTTCAAGGCCTTTTCCGCCCCCCTGGGGGCAGAATCCACTAGGTGCCAGGGATCATATATTTTTTTTTTTTGGTGTTTCTTTTTGTTTTGTTATTTTAGTTGGGGAGCGACCACTTAGGCAAGGGTCGCTCCATAGAGGGCAAATTATATTTAGGCCATTTCTGCCCCCATTGGGGGCAGATTGGCCTATTTTTATGAGGCCAGTCTGTGCCCAAGGGGGCAGAAACCACTAGACAACAGGGAGGTTTTTTTTTACGCCAAATTTACGGAAGGGGAGCGACCCCTTAGGCAAGTGTTGCTCCCTGGGGGGGGATAATTTATTTAAGGCCATTTCTGCCCCCCCGGGGGCAGATCGGCCTATTGTTATTAGGCCGATTTGCACCCGGGGGGCAGAAGCCTCTAGGCGCAAGGGTAAATTTTTTTTTTTTTTTTTTTAGAAATGGGGAGAGACCCCTTAGGCAAGGGTTACTCCCCTTGGGGGCAAATTGTATTTAGAGCACTTCTTCCCCCCTTGGGGGCAGAGTGGCCGATTTTTTTTAGGTCTTGGGGGCAGAAACCACTGGGCACGGGTTATCTTTTTTTTTGTGCCAATGTCACGGAAGGGGGGTGACCCCATTAGACAAGGGTCGCTCCCTGGGAGGGTGTCGGGGGGCAGGGGTCAAGTTTATTTTAGGCCATTTCTGCCCCCCTGGGTGCAGATCGGCCTATTGTTATTATGCCAATCTGCCCCCAGGGGGGCAGAAGCCTCTAGGCGCCAGGGATACATTTTTGGTTTTTTTTGCGTTAGTTTTGTTTTTTAGAGGTGGGGAGCGACCCCTTAGCCAAGAGTCGCTCCCCTGGGGGGCACATTGTATTTAGACTATTTCTGCCCCCCTTGGGGGCGGATGGGATGATTTTTGTTAAGTCAATCTGCCCTCAAGGGGGGCAGATACCACTAGGCCTACCCACGCAAGTGAGGAACCATTTTTATCAGCAGACATGGGGGAGCACAGAATAGCAAAACAAGTGTTATTGCCCCTTGTCTTTCTCTACATTTTTTCCTTCAAATGTAAGACAGTGTGTAAAAAAGACGTCTATTTGAGAAATGCCCTGTAATTCACATGCTAGTATTGGCACCACGGAATTCAGAGATGTGCAAATAACCACTGCTTCTCAACACCTTATCTTGTGGCCATTTTGTAAATACAAAGGTTTTCTTGATACCTAGTTATATTTTTTTAAATATTTCAGCAAATGAATTGCTGTATACCCGGTATAGAATGAAAACCCATTGCAAGGTGCATCTCATTTATTGGCTCTTGGTACCTATGGTTCTTGATGAACCTACAAGCCCTATATATCCCCAGCTGACATAACGGTATATTGCTTTAAAAGATCTGACATCGCAGGAAAAAGTTACAGAGTAAAACGTCGAGAAAAATTGCTGGTTTTTTTCACCTCAATTTCAATATTCTTTTATTTCAGCTGTTATTTTCTGTAGAAAACACTTGTAGGATCTACAAATGACCCCTTGCAGAATTCAGAATTCTGTCTACTTTTTAGGAATGTTTAGCTTTCTGGGATCCAGCATTGGTTTCTCATCCATTTCTGTCAATAACTGGAAGGAGGCTGAAAGCAAAAAATTTTTTAAAAATGGGGTATGTCCCAGTAAAATTTCAAAATTGTGTTGAAAAATTGGGCTTTCTACTTCAAGTCTGCCTGTTCCTGAAAGCTGGGAAGATGGTGATTTTACCACCGCAAACCCTTTGTTGATGCTATTTTCAGGGGAAAAACCACAAGCCTTCTTCTGCAAACCTTTTTTCCCATTTTTTTGAAAAAAACTAAATGTTTGCTGTATTTTGGCAAATTTCTTGGTCTCCTTCAAGGGAACCCACAAAGTCTGGGTACCTCTAGAATCCCTAGGATGTTGGAAAAAAGAACGCAAATTTGGCGTGGGTAGCTTATGTGAAAACAAAGTTATGAGGGCCTAAGCGCAAACTGCCCCAAATAGCCACAAAAAGGCTCGGCACAGGAGGGGAAAAGGCCTGGCAGCGAAGGGGTTATTGGAGCAGCAATACATGCGCTCCCAACTAGCGAGAAGGTTTGTGGTCTTAATATTGTGACCTTTTTGGCGCTTGGTCGGAGCTGTCCTTTCCATGCATTTCTATTTCAATATTTTTTTTTCCTATATCATACTATCGCTTTATTGAACCACATGACTTATGGCCCGATTGACGGATTCGTTTTTTGGCATTAACGGGGCTACGCAACTCCTACACTAATTTTATATAATAGCTCCTCGTTGACTATGGATAGAGCCATCAGGTAGACCCCACACTTTGATGGGATCTATCATTATTAACTAAAGGACTGACACAAGGGGTTTCTTCTACTACATTTAATCATGTTATCTCATGATATTTCGAAGAAACTATTATACTGAGCTCTTCTCTGTCTGACCAGTTTGTGCCATTGTGTTTGTAACAAACCGCTTTTTGTGGCGTTTCTTTAACTGTTTACATTTGCATACACACCTAGGTGTTTAGACCAGCTTGGACCACTGATGCCTGTTGCTATCCCGATGGGGCCCATCCTTTAATATAAGGAGGGTAAGGATATTTCCTCTAAATTTAGATATCATTTGTGTTTGTCTCACCACGTTGTACACTTTACACAGGGGATGAGTCACTAGTGTGGTCCGAATTCCCCTACCCCTTCACAGTGCACACTACTTTATCTGTGATATGGGTTTATTTGTTTTTCCCTTTCTTTTTCTAGGTTCCTGTGAGATGACTTAACAACAAGCTTAATGTAATTTGAGGATTAGGTAGGTCTGGGCCTGACGAATCGCACTGATCTTTACTGACTTTAGATGCAAGAAACATGTTGACCTTTATTTGAGGCAGTATAGGGATCACTGTACTGGCACTCCACACACTCTCTGATTATAGGGACTGTAGATAAACCTTTTTCATAATTTTTCTGATTGAGGGTTGATTAGACATTATAACTAATAATTTTCCCTACACCAGTGTTTTTAATCATGACAGGGGTCTGATTTCTAATAAATATGAGTTCTCCAGACCTCTCGTCATTTTTAACCTCACAAATATATTTTTTGTACCAATCCCACATTCCAGCACTTACCAGCCATCATTTCTATACTTGAATGATCTCTGGCAAAGAGCCCCCTTGAGGGGCCCGTCAGGCGTTGCAGTGCCGGCCTGACGAGGAGCAAAGCCTAATGATGAAGCATGTCACCAATTGGTGAGTGAGGGCTCTTCTTCCGACCAGATCAGACTCACAGGTACCTCGTTTTACTTGTTGTGTTATTATCCCTTTCTTTTTGGAACTGTGTACTTTCTTTTTTTGTTAAGCTTGATGGGAGTACTGTACACAGGACCATTCGTTTTGTTTTAAAACTCCCAACTGACCAGCCCTCTTTGTTTTGTTTTCAATACCTCCCATAGACAGCCAATGTACCGAACCACTGACCACGTCGGTAGCCACCTACAGCCAGGCGGAAGTCAAGGTACTGCCCACCATGTTATGACATAGCAAACCCCCAGGATTTCCGGGGTGGTACCGGGGTGGTACCAATGCCATCAAAAGCGTGGCAGAAACACTTCACAGAAAATGAAAGACTCACCATCAGGGACACAGAGGATTCCGCCGTCATGGAACCGGAACTTCCTGATGCTCTACTACGCCATGGTCATCCTAGAGCACCATCACCGATGAAGATGACGACAGTGAGTACAGCCACCTAGCACACAAGGGAGGGAGGGAGGAAAAGAAGAGTGACACACACATGCACAACACATACCATTCACACACACAGCATACACAGAAACAGCTGCAGAGAAAAATGACTGTCACAGGATCCACAAGCAAATAATGCAAGGACTACAATTCTGAAGTATGAACACTGTAATTTGCTGCCAACAGCCACCATAAAGAAAAAGGAAATGAAAATGCAGGCATCAATGTCCAGATTGGGCCAATGGCTAGTCCAAAGTTCCAAAGGGCCACATGGCCACAGGGCATAGTCCAAGGCCCAACTTGACTCCTGGCAACTTCCAGACTCCACTGTTCAGGGGCATCATGTTGGAAATGGGCAGGCACCTCGATGGGTAGGGGTTATGGGGGGGTACCTCAGCTTGAGTGGGTAACATGCCCACTAGTTCTGGAGGGGCCTCCTTCCCAATTGTCACTGGGAGGAGTGAAAGGCCACAGTCTCTGGAGTGGGTAAGATGCCCACTGGTTCTGGAGGGGGCTCCTTGCCCAACAGTCTCTTGACAGGGAGTGAAAGGCCACAGTCTCTGGAGTGGGTAACATGCCCACTGGTTCTGGAGGGGGCTCCTTGCCTAATTGTCACTGGAGGGGAGTGAAAGGCGACAGTCTGGAGTGGGTAACATGCCCACTGGTTCTGGAGGGGGCTCCTTGCCCAATTGTCACTGGAGGGGAGTGAAAGGCCACAGTCTCTGGAGTGGGTAACATGCCCATTGGTTCTGGAGGGGGCTCCTTGCCCAATTGTCACTGGAGGGGAGTGAAAGGCCACAGTCTCTGGAGTGGGTAACATGCCTACTGGTTCTGGAGGGGGCTCCTTGGCCAATTGTCACTAGAGGGGAGTGAAAGGCCACAGTCTCTGGATTGGGCAACATGCCCACTGGTTCTGGAGGTGGTTCCTTGCCCATCAGTCTCTGGAGGGTGGACTACATGCCCTCAGCTGGTGGAGGACATTCTTCGTGTTCCACTGCTGGTTGTGGGGGCTCCACAGGTTCCACTGCTGGTAGAGGGGGCTCCTTGCCCTCATCTGGTGGAGGGGGTTATTTGTGTTCCACTTCTGATTGTGGGGGCTCCATGGGTTCCACTGCTGGTGGAGGGGGCTCCTTGGCTTTTATGGTGGTAGAGGGGCATCCTTGACCTTCTTTGGTGGTGGAGGGGCATCCTTGCCCTTCTTTGGTGGTGGAGGGGGATCCATGGCTTTCTTTGGTGGTGAGGGGGATACTTGTGTTTCCTCTTGTGATGGGCCTCCTTGGCCTTTGTCATGTGACTTATGTCCTTGCCTCCAGGTCTAGGAGGTACCTTCACCCTAGTTTTCCCTTTCTGAGGCAGAGGTGTGGTCTTACTAGGAGTGGCTGCTGTTCCACTCAGGGGCCCCTTTGTGCCAGCAGATGATTTTGTGGTGGGAGCAGTGGCAGACTGTTTGGCTGAGGTGCTGGGGTGGATCGTTGGGACCCTGCTCTTAAGGGCAGGACGGGGGGTAGAAGGGGAGGAAAGAGGTCAAGTTGTGGAAGGAAAAACTTCACTGGGATGTTGGGGCGGCATGTGAAAGGAAGGATGAGAGTGGAGGTAGAGGGAGTGGTTGTAGGAGGTGTACATCTGCTGGACTTGAATGTAGGTGTATGAACAGTATGCGTGTGTGAGGTGGATGGCTGTTGGGTGTCTGAGTGCGAGCGTTTGTGTCTCTTAGGAGGGGGGCAGACAGGGTGGGAGAGGACAAACAGGACATGTGGATGTATGTTGTGAAGGTTCCTGCAAGTGATGTGGGTGTGCTGCATGATGTGGTGATGGTGGTGGTGGCTGTTGATGCAGTGCATGCAAGTGTGAGTGTGGAAGTGACTGTGAGGGAGGAGGAAGTGGGGGAGACAGTGGAGGCAGTGGATGTTGTTGTGTGTGCAACTGTCTGCTGTTTGGGTGAGTGCTTGTGGCTTGAAGTTTGCTGCCTGTGTTTGTCTTTGCCACTCTTGTGTGATGTTTTGTGGGCATTCTTGTCTGTATGTGTGCATGGGATGGGTTGGGGTTGAGGAGACTGGGACTGGGAAGTGGTAGTTAGAGGGGGGACGGTAGGAGCAGGGGCACTGGCTGCCATCAGAGAGGAGGCCAGAGCCTGAAACAATCTCTGTAGGGCCGCCAACCAACTGTGGATGCCATCCAGGTATGCATTGCATTGCTGCATCTGGGATGCCCGCCCCTGGTTGGCATTCACTATGGTTGACTGCCCTACAGAGATGGATCTCAGGAGGTCAATAGCCTCCTCATTGAGGGTAGCAGGCCTGACTGGGGCAGGGCCTGAGGTGCCTGAGGCGAAAAAGATGCTCACCTTCCTGCAACTCGGTGGGGGACTACTGGGAGGGCGGTGCTGGTACAGGGTGGCGGCTGTACCTGCTGCTGGGGTGGTACTGGAAGTGTCCACCACCACCATGGAGCTCCCATTGGAGGAGGAATCAGAGTCAATGTTGTCACCTCCTGTCCCTGCCGTTGTGCTCTCCTCACCCTCTGTCCCACTGGTCCCGTCAGCGTCAGTGCCTCTTGGGTCCCGTGAGCTGCAGCTCCCTCAGTCGCCAGTGCCCGTGCTCTTCCGCCAGATGATGATGATACACACATGGACAGGATGACAGAAGAAAATAGGGGGAAGAGAGAGAAAGGGGGCACTGGGTCAATTACAGCACCAACACCACAGATGGCATACACATTACCATCACACACAGGGATCAAGATTGAGCAATATGCACCGCACTGGCATTCAATTGGCTAGGTACCACAGCAAGATGAGAGCCAACCAACGCCATCTGCACCCCGCCTGGGTCCTACTATGCCCTGTCTGACATAGAATGCCACCTAGCTAGCTAACAATATTTGCCCTTCACACATTTACCCTGAGCAGAAACACACAGTAATGTACGGGTTGGCATGAAGGGGCATCCTCTTACTGAAAGTTACCACCAGCATCCTATGCCAGGCAACAAATCTGGGTGTTACACATACTGTACTCATCCCCTTGTGGCTGCTGTGCTGCCCTCAAGTGCCCATCCAGCTCTGGGTAGACGGCCACCAGTATGCGGGCCATCAGGGTGGTCAGGTTCTGAAGGGCACCCCTACCTCGTTGGGAGGCATCCCCAACTAGGCCTCCACGGGCTTCCAGGCCCAGCGTCTCAGGTCCTCCACCGTTTCCTGCAGTGGGAGCTCTACCTGCTATACGACCCCAGGGTCCACACGTCCTTGGCAATGGCATGCCACAATCCCTTCTTCTGATCCGTGCTGACCTGCAGAGGAAACACAGACAGGAGGACACCATTAACCATTCAATCCAGCCTGTCACACATATGGGCCACAAATACCATTTCCCCTCAAATGGCACACATATCACATGGAGCCCTGCATGTACACCACCACCATCCATACCCCCCCACCCAAAGGACACACTGCCAGCACATCTCCATTCAACCTTGCCTCATGCATCTTTCCCATGGTGTACTCACCTGTTGGTCTTGAGGCCCATACAGCCATTCATACAGGGGCAGGAGCCCATCAGCCAGGTTCTCCAACTCATCTAAAGTGAAGGCAGGAACATTTTCCCCTGTCACACGGGCCATGGCAGGTTCAAGACTCAGCTTACAGCAGCACAGGCAATGGAGGTGTTGTCCTGTGGTAAGTCAGGAATCAAGTGAGGTTATAGTCAGAAAATGGCAGTCACGTCCACAGCGGTGTACATCGTCACCACCGCCGGTGATCCTCATTGGACACCGTACTCCATAGAGCCCCATGTAAGCTAATGAGGAATAGCATGTCGGTGCAAGACAGCTTTCCGGCGTGACGCCCAACGCCGGCGGAGTTACATCACTTCCATCTGTCCCTACTTACAGGACAGGTGGTCGCCATTTTATGTTGCTGGTCGACATTCTTAAATTGAAAACTGCATCATTACTGTCAATTATACATACATTGCCTTTTACATAGTCCAGTAAAATACATGGTCAGTGTACACTGAAGTGGTGGTTACATAGTTCAGTTTGTCACTCCCTTCTCACTCTTGTGTCCCTAAGGTACCTACCACTGTGAAGGAGTAGGAGGAGGAGGGGGCAAGCCCCCATGTACAAACTCCTTGTGGACTTGGGTACACTGGAGGACAGGCACATATTACTAACCTATAGACTGGACAGGGCTACAATCACAGAGCCCTGTGCTCAATTGGAGCCTGATCTGATATCTGATATCTGTCATCCCACTGGGATCCCCCCTCTTGGGCAGGTCATATCAGTGCTCCATTTCCTGGCAACTGGCTCTTTCCAAGTGACAGTGGGCTTGGCTGCAGGAATGTCGCAGCCAATGTTCTCATTAGTGCTGGTAAGGGTTTCTCTGCAATGGGACATATTCCAAATGAAAATGGGGCCATTGATGTAACACATATAGCATTTGCCCCTCCCCGGCACAATGAAACAATGTTCAGGAATCGGAAGAGTTACAAATGGTGTGTCTGCCTGACCAGTACATCTCCCATGTCACTGTCAAGTATCCTGAGTTGGTGCATGACACCTTTGTTTTGAGGAATAGCAGCATCCCACATGTGATGGCACAACTACAGAGGAACAGGGTGCGGCTAATAGGTGAGCCTGAGTCCCCACCCAATGCATGTCAGTGTATGGCTTCAGGAGTCATCCCCTATACCATTGTGCAAGGCTAATGTTTTTCCCTTCACGTCTTGCAGGTAACTCTGGCTACCCAAAACTGTCATGGCTCTTAACCCCTGTAAGCAATGCTAGGACAGGGGATGACAATAGGTATAATGAGGCTATTGGGCGAACCAGGAGAATATTTGAGAGGACCTTTGACCTCCTGAAAGCCAGATTCAGATGCCTTCATCTGACAGGTGTATCCCTCTGCTACTCCCCTGGGAAGGTCTGCCAGTTAGTTGTTGTATGCTGCATGTTGCACAACCTGGCGATCAGACGACATGTGCCCTATCTGCAGCAGGAGGAGGATGGAAATGCTCCTGTGGCAGCAGTGGAACCTGGGGACAGTGAGGATGAGGAGGCAGAGGATGAGGATGTGGGCAACAGGACATCAGTCATATGGAGGTACTTCCAATTACACACAGGTAAGACAGGGGAACTGAATTTTTTTCTGAATATTTATATTTTCTGTGTGGCTGTAGCATGTTGGCATTCACCTCCTTAGCATCCCACCTATGCCTTTCCATTTTTGCAGATATTGGTGTGGTCACAACTTCGTACTGATGTGATGACTACAGACAGCTACAGGCCATTTTTTGTATAGAAACACAAAGGCCCTCATTCCAACCCTGGCGGTCTATGACCGCCAGGGTGGAGGTCGCCGGAAGCACCGCCAACAGGCTGGCGGTGCTTCAAATGGCATTCCGACCGCGGCTGTAAAGCCGCGGTCGCCCAGCCGGGTCCGGCGGTTTCCCGCCGGATTACCCCCAGCTGGGAGAATCCTCCATGGCGCCTTCCCGCCAGCCTGTTTCTGGCGGTTTTCACCGCCAGAAACAGGATGGCGGGAACGCGTGTCGTGGGGCCCCTGGGGGCCCCTGCACTGCCCATGCCACTGGCATGGGCAGTGCAGGGGCCCCCTAACAGGGCCCCAGCATGATTTTCACTGTCTGCATAGCAGACAGTAAAAATCGCGACGGGTGCAACTGCACCCGTCGCACCCCTGCAACATCGCCGGCTCCATTCGGAGCCGGCTTCAATGTTGCAGGGCCTTTCCCGCTGGGCAGGCGGGCGTTCCCTTGGCGGGCACCCGCCGGCCCAGCGGGAAAGTCTGAATGGCCTCCGCGGTCTTTTGACCGCGGAGCGGCCAAGTGGCAGTTCCCGCTTGGCGGGCGGCGCCCGCCGCCCGCCAATGTAGGAATGACCCCCAAAGTTCTTTACAATTGCACAAGATGAAACTGTTAAAGTTATTGCACATTTTTGTCACATAAAGCACTATCACTCAGGTTGTGTTTAAGGGTGTTTAGCGAAGTGAAAACTGTAGGAGGAATAGTGCAATGGAATGGGGTGATGGTAGAGGAAAGTCCAGGGTATTGGTCCAGTCTGTTTGTAGCACAGGTCCAGTGTCCAAGGGGGGCATAGGAAGGGGAGAAATGGCAGTTCAGAGTGGACAAGGTGGAACACATTCAGGAGGGTCTCATTTCCTGGCGGTGGTCTTGCTCTTGGCAAATGTCTCTGGCATCTGTCTGGGTCGTAGGGAACGTTTGCGGGGTGGTTCACCTTCTGCAGGGGGAGGGGTGCTGGTGGCCTGTGGGTCCTGGGGCCACCTTTTCACGAGCTGTAGCAGATGTGGATGGTTGTTCAGTTGAATGGCTAGTGGAAGGGGCCCGCTGATGTGCTGTGTAGACCCTCATGATGTTGGCCATATCACCCAGCACCCCTGCTATGGAGACCATAGTGGTGTTGAGGGCCTGCAAATCTTTCCTGACCTCCTGGTGGTGTTCCTCCTGCAGCCTCTGGTTCTCCTGCATGATGTTTAACATCTGACCCCCCTTGTCCTGGGATTGTTGGTAAGCCCCCAGGACATTACTAAGTGCCTCCTGGAGAGTCAGTTCCCTGGGCCTGTCCTGCCCCTGGTGCACAGCTGTCCTCCGAGTGTCCCTGTCCCCCCTGTGCCTGTGTCCCCTCAACAGTGTGCCCACTGCTACTGACCCCAGGACCCTGATTGTCTTGGCTGTGAGCTGTGGACTGGGGTCCCTGTACAGGTACAGGTGGGCACACTGCTGATTGACATGTCCTGGGGACAGAGGTGTGGGGACGTTGGGTGGCTGCTGTGATATTGGATACTGATGGGGGAGGCTCTGTAGTGGTGTGAGCTGGGGTATCTGATTGACCAGTGGTCCCTGATGGGGCAGGGAGTTCACCCAGATCCAGAAGTCGAGAGTTACTGTCTTCACTGGGGCATCTTCTGGTGGAGGACTAGGTATCCATGGCACCTCGTCCCCGCTGGTGTTGGCTGGGGCACCTGTGGGTATGTAACTGGTGTATTATGCTACATGTCTGTGACATATTCTACATTCCTAGCTTCCCCCATATTGTTGCTGTTGCTCTGCCACCTTTGTTTGTGTATGGTGATGTATTGTGGGATTGTTAGGTCTCCATCCTGTGCATGCATTGGTGGGGGGTGTACATGCAGGGCTGGCAGGTATGTTCATGCATTGGGTGTGGCATGCAGGGCTTGTCATTCAGGTTAGTATATTGTGGTGGTGCACTGCGGGGGGGAATTGAGTGGAGTGATGGGTATCAGGGTGAAAAGTGGTGGTGGCATGCAGGTATGTGGGGGGATAGGTAGTAATTATTGTCTCAAGATGCAGTATTGCCAAGACTTGCTCCTCCCATGCTGCCAGCTGTAGGGGAGGAGGTGGGGGTCCACTGCCAGTCGTCTGGATGGCGAGCTGTTGCCTTGCTGCCATGGAACGTACCTTGCCCATAGGTCATTTCACCTCTTCCTGATGTCGTCATTTGTTCTTGGAAACTGTCCCACGACATTCATCTGGTCCCCGATTCTCCACCATTGCTCCATCTTTCTTGCAATGGAGATTTGCTATGCCTGTGCTCCAAACAGCTATGTCTCTACGCTGACTATTCCCTCCACCATGACTCACAACTCCTCATCAGTGATACGGGGGTGCCTTTGTGGGGACATGGGTGTTGTGTGGTGTGAGTTGTACAGGGGTTGTTGTGTATTGTGGTGGGTATGGGGTGTGTGATGGATGAATGGGTGTTGGTGGTGTGTGTGTAGTTGTGTCTATGATTTGCATGCCTATCTCTTGGTTATTTTTTGTGTTCGTAAAGGGTTGTGGGTAATGTGGGTGTGTGTTTTATAGTGCTGTGGGTGGGTGTGGTGTGTGTATCAGTCAGGTGTGTGATTTTAATTTTGGCCAATGTTGTGTTGTTTTGTACTTGGGTGGCCATTCTGACCGTGCCAGTGTGTACCGCCAATGATTTATCGCAGTTGAATGTCCACTGTGGGGATTCATGAGTCATAATGTGGAAGGCGTTGTTTTGTTGGCGTGACGGTATGGGTGTTCGTAACGACAGCTTAACACTTACCTTTGGTCTGGCGGAAATGTTTTTGTGGCAGTATTTTGTGGGTTTAGTGTGTGTGTGTAATAATATGGCAAACGGATGTTCGCCTCCGCGATGGTATGTTGGCTAGTGTCACCGCGGCGGTAATCGGGAGTTACTGCCAATGTCGTAATGAGGGCCAAAGTCTTTCTTTTTCCGAGGATATTGACTTATAGGTATCTGCTTGGAACTGGTGTCTACTCTTCATGACTAATGCGATTAACCTTTTGCTGTTATTGCTTCTGTGTCAGCGACTAGCTGATCAACTCATTCTTCAGCTCTAGCAGCCATTAATACCTTTTGAGAGTGAATGTCTCACACAACATGCGTCTTCTGAATGAGTCCGACAAACAACCATCAATGACTCTGTGGCACATCACCAAATTCACTACATTTTCAGTGTCTGTTGAGCACATCAAGGCCCATATTTATACTTTTTGACGCTAAACTGCGCTAACGCAGTTTAGCGTCAAAAAGTTTTGCGCCGTCTAACGCCATTCTGAAGCGCCATGCGGGCGCCGTATTTATGGAATGGCGTTAGACGGCGCAATCAGACCGGCGCTGCCTGGTTTGCGTGGGAAAAAACCACGTAGACCAGACAGCGCCGGCGTAGGGGGAAAATGGCGCATGGGCGTCTTAAAATGGGGCAAGTCAGGTTACGTCGAAAAAATCGTCTTAACCCGACTTGCGCCATTTTTTAACGACGCCCATCCCCCATCAACATGACTCCTATCATTGTAAAGATAGGAGTCATGCCCCCTTGCCCAATGGCCATGCCCAGGGGACTTGTGTCCCCTGGGCATGGTCATTGGGCATAGTGGCATGTAGGGGGGCACAAATAAGGCCCCCCTATGCCACCAAAACAAAATATAAAAAAAAAAAAATTATACTTACCTGAACTTACCTGAATGTCCCTGGGGTGGGTCCCTCCATCCTTGGGGGTCCTCCTGGGGTGGGCAAGGGTGGCAGGGGGGGTCCCTGGGGGCATGGGAGGGCACCTGTGGGCTCATTTTGAGCCCACAGGCCCCTTAACGCCTGCCCTGAGCAGGCGTTAAAAAGTGGCGCAAATGCGCCGTTTTTAGCCACGCCAACTCCCGGGCGTCTCTTTTGCCCGGGAGTATAAATACCACGTAAAGTCCTGGGAGTCATTTTTTAGACGGGAACGCCTCCCTTGCATATCATTAACGCAAGGAAGGGGTTCACGCTAAAAAATGACGCACATTCCGGGAACTTTGGCGCTATTCGCCTCTAACGCCATAGTATAAATATGGCGTTAGTTGGCGTTAGTTTTGCGTCGAAATTGCGTCAAAAAAAACGACGCAATTTCGGCGCAAACGGAGTATAAATATGGCCCCAAGTCTTTCAACAAAGTAATCTATCGTTTCACTGACTTTTTGTCTCACTTGATTGAAAATGTACCTTTCATGCTCGACATTTGGCAATGGCTTGAACTTGGCTCCTAATGATTTTTTCATTTGACAGTAAGATGTTGTCTCAGTCTGTGAGAGTTTCTTTATCACTTCTTTTGCTCTGTCTTCTCTGATTAAGTATTTAATGATTTTCTGATCACAGACTCCAGAGCATCTATGAAATAATTGAAAGTCTTGATTCATATAGTCCATCCCGTGGCAATATTCTGATTCTTTTGCAGTATCGAATGGTGGCGAAGGTTTCATGAAAGCACCTGCCATATACTTCACCTTTCTTTCTTCTGGCCCTGGTGTATGTTTTTATCAGGCACTGTTCTTTGTACACCTGAATCTGTGCCTTCTGGAAGTACCGGCTCTGTACCTGTGCTCGGGTGGCTGGACATGCCCAGTGGCTGTGCTGAACCTTCTTCACTTTTGAAGGTAAGTGCTTTTTCTGTTTTTTGCATGCTCTGGTTTTCCTTTCATCTTTCATCTTTTTGTTTCATTTGAGTAATTTTTTTGTGCTATGTTGGCAGCTTTCTCTTTTGGGCCCACCTCAGGACTTTGATACTGGTGGGCTATGTGCTCAAATCACCCCATTCAAGGCGAGATTGAGAATGTAGTGGGTGCTAATTGCTATTTTGCATGTATCGGCCTCTCCAGCAAGTTTCAACTGGTGTGTCTGATGCTTCATTTGTGACCATTGTCTTACTGGTGAGTATATATTATTTTTCTTGTACCTGGTTGTTGCTGCCTTTAGTGTTTTCTTTGTATGACCAACGGCTTGGTGTTTTGGTGCAGCACTTTCTTTTTTCCTTAGCCTTGCCAGCAAGTCTTGGTGGGCTTTTCCAACTGTGCTCCCTTGTTTGGCCCTTACCTTCTCCACAAGGCCTTACATGAGCCAACTGCAGGCTTCTTCAGTTTGGCTAGGGCACAAGTGGCACACATGAGCAGTTTGTTATTTTTTGTAAACTGTCAGTAAAAGTACTTCAGTTTCGTCAGGGAACGTATCCCCTACTCGTTGCCAGATGTTGTGTCCTCCCCAGCCTGGTAGCATATACAAGAACACACCACCCATGGAGCTCATCGTTATCATCTTTTCTTATCAGCATACAGCATGTAACTAACTCTCAATATCCCAGCAACAGTTAAGACAACACACTGACAACTCTCTGATTGATTATGTAATTTCCTTCATAAGTCCGCACCTAGTCCTGGGGATCCAACACATACTATACACTACAGACGTTATGTCCATCATAGCTGCTAATGAACATTTGATCTATAAACTCAATGACCAGGTCTAACTGTTCAACAATATATGGTGCTCACTTTTCCACTAAAATAAATATGTTGTTATCATTATGATGGTGGACATTAGCCTCTGAAAGGTGTACCTAGGCCAACGGCAGAACTCAGCATCTGGGTAAGACCCACCCAGTGGGACTGCGTAGCTGTTCCTATTTTCCTAATAAATCCTATATTGTTGGATGACCAATGCCCCATTGTACCCCCTCCCTTTATTCACTTCAATGTTATGATTGTTGGAGTCACTCTGTTACTTTTCTGTCCTTGGTTAATGATGTTGATGTGGACTCTATCGAACATCATCTAATTTGCTCTCTTTTGCTTCTCTATTTGCAATTAATGTTGCAGATTATTGGTTAAGTATTTGAGGACAGATTTTCCGAAATGTCATGCAACGCAGCACAGCAAGACATCTTTCTGTGCTGTGTTGTGTGAAAGGGAGAGGACAGGAATGCACCATATTTTACAGTATATCTTACATTCCTGTCCTCTCCTTGTGCTGGCACACTATGTGCTGCCTAGTGCCAACACTGGCACCCTTGCACCATCGTGCAAGGGTGCCTGCATTACAGGCAGGATTGTTTTTGAGCAGGAAGGGACACCTTTCTGTCAAAAACAATTCCCTGAGGCCTTTCTAAGTTTGTAGATGTGTTGTGATGTACTCCTCCAGTACAAAAACTATGCTAGATATTAAACATGGTGCAAGGCAGTCTAAAGTGTGCAGCACAACAGTAGAAAACATTATCTAAATATCTTGCTATATATGGTGACAGGGCACTGTCCTGTACTCTTACTTTCATGCAACCCAGCTCAATAACTGGTTGCTGCATTGCCCTTCATTTTCTGCTATTATTTCTCAAACTCTATTTTTCTTCTGTCTCTCCTTTTCCAATGTTGCTTCTGTTCCTCAAACTGTTTTAACCCTCTGTCTCCTCGCATACAGCTTTCTCTTTTCTCCCTCAAACTGAATTCTTTCTCCTGCCCTTTCCTTCACTACCCTTAGAGTTGATCTCTCCCCATTCACCAGGCACCCATGCTTATTTTTACATGCAAAGGTGCCACGTAGAATTTTCAATGCAACCCTAAAAGTATAGTAAGCATTTGAGAAAAATAACAAGATGACAATAGTAATTTAGTAAATAGGAGTGGGAAAATAATTCTGTTCCATTGGCGGAGTTCGCAGGGTTTTCCCCACTCCGTGTGGAGTGCGGAGTTAAAAAAAACTCCACAAAGTGGTGCGGAGCAGCGTCTTATCTGTCAGGTGGCTCACCAATGTTAAGTTGGGGAGTGTGAGAAACCGCTAAGTTGGCTTGCGATATTTCTGAGCATGGGCAGGTGTTGAGAAAGCTGCTGCTCGAGTAAAAAATCGACTCTAGTGGCAGAAAGAAGTTAGTGCCCTCAGGCACTCTGGGTGATGCTGTTTATGCTGATTTTCCATAGCGGGAGAAACTTCTGCGGCTGAAAATCAGTGCAGACAATGCGACTCACCTGAACTCCACCACTCGCAAAACTCCACGTACCGCGGGGGAGTTTTTTGAGCACTCCACAGAGTCCTGCATCACAGAATTCCACAAACTCAAGCACAAGCAGCAAAGAAAACTGGTGGTGGAGTCAGTGTCACACCAAGCACAGGCTGGGGTAAGGCAAAGACTAGTAAAGAAGACAGGGTGCACTGATGGAGGCTGAAAGAATTAGCTACTCCTCTGCTGAAATTTGAAAAAATTGCCTCAGATTTCATCCTGCCTTCTGAGGCTTTTTTTTTATTGCAATTTTACAATTCAGACCAGCAGTTCTTAAACTGGGACTTTGGCTTGCCTTGTGATTCTCTGTAGAAGAGAAGGAGGCAACCTCTACTAATTACATTCATAAACTCAGAAATAGCAGGCTTATGCCTGTCTACCTCACTGTGCTGGTCTGAGCCCCAATAGCCAATACTGATTAATAAAGGGAGCTACCCAAACATTAACACTGCACTTATTGTATTGGATTCAACTAAATTGCCTCACATTGTTTGTAACCAGTTTTTTATTGTTTTTAAAACCTCTTCTTGTCCTAATTCAGGCTACTCCCAAAGTGGGCCATCCCCTCTGATCCACAAGAATTGACTTACAACAGATAAAGAAGATTACACACATCCTGGAGTGATAATGCATTAAAGATGGAGCTCTACCTAGTAAATTACCCTAACCTGATATCACCATATATACATACCGCCTTCTAATGATCATTGATAGTGACCCTTTCCATAATATCACTGAAATGTCCAAGGTCTAAACTCCCTGCATTAAAGAAAAATATTTTTAACATTTTTAAGAGATAAGAAGATCAACTTAGCCTTACTTCGGGGGATCGGCTTGTTAGTGAAGGATGCAGTGCAAAATAAATGTTATTGGTATGCCTCACAATTCCATGCACATACTCACAATAAAACCAAAGAGGGGAAGATCCCTATTGGAAGGGGATGTTGTTTCAAGCTGGATCCCACTACTAGAACCAAAGCAAGCATTATCCTGGGTGTAAGGGGGAGCCTCAGGGGTCTCCATACCACGTGGTATGTTCAACATCACCAAGAACAAGGCTACACATTTTATTATCAAGTTCATAAAATACTCCTATGTTAACTTTTTCCGGATAACAGAAGTGTTAGAACTGGGGTTTCTGGCATTTCATTTACAGACATTGGGTATATGGTATACCACTTTACAATTGACTTACAGGTAAAATAAATATGTCAAACAGGTGTAAGCCAATCATATCATGTTTTAGGGAAGAGAGCACATGCACGTTAACACTGGCTAGCAGTGGTAAAGTGTCCAGAGTCCTTAAGCTAACAAAAAGGAGGTCAGAATAATAGGACAAAGGGCAAAAACTTTGAGGATAACCCTGCAAAAAGGGCCATTTCGAGCACAACTCCCCTCCAGCCTAAAGCCCGGATAGACCAATCAATAACTTCATGGCTTCTGTGCTTAGAGCAAAAGAATGTGGACAATGGCTTGCGACTGCAAAGTCACGTGCCAGGTCTATGCTTCTCTAAACCCAGTAGGATTCCTCTGTCCATGGTCTCAGGACCTACGAAGTTAGCCCATGGAAAACCCCTCTTCTCACCTGTAGACCCCATCTGTGAAGTACCTAACTTTAATCTCCTCACAGATGCATTCCAGTTGTCAGGCAGTGCCACCATGGACAACAAAGTGATGTGGCCCATTCCACCCTCGGGCCTTCAGGAAAACTCTGTGCATAAGGACAGCAACAATCAGAGGCCACAGCCAGCTGTCAGTGTCAAGAGCCATGCTGCAGGCACCCCAGTGCTAGGTGGATGTCCTAGCTAGGGACATTGAGTAGGCTTCTCTTCCAGCTTTGGGGCTGGCAAAAACTTCCCTATGGGCTCCTGAGGTTTCCTTGACCTCTCAGGTGTCTCAGAGTGCGGGATAGTAGCCCAAGTGCATTGCATCCTTTCTCCAATCTGCCTCCCACCACCAATGTGGTATCCTGAGGCTGGTCCTCCAGCCCAGGGTCTGTACCCATAGTCTGAAGAGGAGTCAGGGGCAAGTCCTTCCTTCTCCTGCCCTTCCTTCTCGGGTCCCATACCCTCCTTTCAGAAATGGTACTCCCAGAATCCAGAACTGTTAGGGAGCTTGTGACAGCCATCCTGCTCAGCTCTCCCTCCAGTTCTGCAATTTGTCTTCCATCCCAGGGTCTGCACCCTTGCGTTGAACTGGGGTCAGGGATTGGTCCATACTCCCCTTGCCCTACCTAGGAATGCTTGAGGCAGTCGTCCCTTCCTCCAGTTCAGGGGTGCCACCTTGAACCTGGTCTCCCAAACCAGGGTCTTCTCCCTTGGGCTGAACATGGGTCAGAGGCAAGTCCTTTGTCCTGCTGCTCCTTTTTCTAGAGTTCTGCACCATCCCTCCAGGAGTGCTATCACCAGAAGACAAAATGGTAGGGACGCTTCTGACAGCTGCCTCTCCCTCCATGTCAGGGGCGATAATCTGAACCTGGTCCTCAACCAAGGGTCTGTACCCTTAGGCTGGACAGGGGTTAGGGGCGAGTTCTTCCTCCCCCTACCCCTCCATTTTGACTATTGCACCCTCCTTTGTGGAGTGGTATTGCCAGATACTAGAAGTGGTTGGATGCTTGTGTCAGCCAGTCCACAGTTCTCCTGACAACATGGGGTCTCCCTTATTTGATGGTCTCTCAGGACCAACTAGACCCCTCAGGGTACTCTCCAGGCTCTGGGACTGGGTATAGGGCACCCTGGAATGTCTCCCACCCCATGTCTCCTCATCCTCTTCGTAGTGACATAAGCCCCTTTACCCACCCCTCTACAAGTGGTCCTATCTGGGCTACTCTCAACCTCCCCCACCCTCGGTTATGAGGAACCTGAGCCACTCCCTTTAGGATCACTTCCAAGTCCCTCTCCAGACCATCTGGTACTCTACCAGAGGTCTGTCTCCTTTGCAAGTTTCCTGGGGTCAGAGAACTTACTCTCTAACAGGAGTTGGCATAGCCCTGGAAAACAACAGAAGATGTGCTCTCTGACAATCATAATGTACAGCTCTTCCAAATTGTTTGGTGTGCTACCCTTCACCCTTCCATCTAGTGGTTTGCAAAAATCCTCCACAAATGTCTCCCATGACTGTTGAGACAGTTTCCTACTGCCCTGAACCTCAAACTATATTCTTCAGGAGTGAATTCATACCTTGCAATCAGGGCTTCCTTCATGGGTATTTACCCCTGCCTGTCACTCCCTTCTAGGGCCAGTAGGACATCCCTCCCATCATCAGGAATATAACTCCTCAGGCCATTTCCCTAATCCTCCTCAGGGATCCTGTGCACTGTCAGAGTCCTCTCATACTCCTGTAGCCACTGATGTATGTCGACCCCCTCCTTGAAACTAGACACCAAGGCCCTCATTATAACATTGCCGGCAAATGCAGCCTACCGCCACGCCGATGGCCGCCAACATACCATCGCCGTGGCTACCAACCGTCCACCAAAATATGACCGTAGCCAGAATTCTGCCAGAAGGCTGGCGGAATTCCGGCTACGGTCATGGCGGCAGATGGCGGTAAGGTGGCGCTGCTGCCAGCAGCAGCGCCACGCCAGGAAAACACCGCAGACTGTATCATGAGCCATTATATGGCCTGGTGGTGTTCTGCTGGCAGACTCTGCTGCTGGCAGCAGCGCCGCGTCCCAGCTCCTGCCGGAGGACCTCCTGTAAGCAGGTAAGTCAGGTTCTCTAACAGGGGAGGGGGTGGAGGGTGTTGTGGGTGTGTGTGTGGGGGTGTGTGTGATGGTGTTTCTGTCCCTGCATGTGGGTGTGAGGCGTGTGTAATGCGTGTGTTCATGAATGGGTGTGAGTGTACATGTATGTTGTGTTGTGTGATTGCGTGCGTGCTAGTATGTGTGTTTGCGAGTGTTGCTGTGTGTGTATGAATGTATGCATGCTTGTGTGTATGAGTGTGTATGTATGTGCATGTAGGTGTGTGTATGTCAGAGGGGTCTGGAGGGGAGGGGAAGGGTGGACGAGGACTCTGGGGAGGGGAAGGGGGGCAGGGGTGACCCCTATCAGTGCCAGGAGAGGAATTCCCTGGCACTGAAAGTGCTGCCTACCACCATGGTTTTCGTGGCAGTACAGAAGCCAAAGAAACCATGGCGGTAGGCGGGGTCATAATGCCATGGGCGGCCTAGTGACGACCGCCGGACTGGAGACTACAGTCTCCAGCCTGACGGTCATTACCGTTGTGGCGGTCGGTGTGTTAAATTGGCAGTTTGGCTTTGGCCAAACCGCCAATTTCATAATAGTGGCGGTATGCACCACCAGACTGTTGGCGGTACTACCGCCGCTATTACACCGACTGCTGGGATCGTAATAACCCCCCAAGTCAGTGGATATATGGAAGGTTTGTTTCCTTTCCTCAAAATCAAGCTTTTCCATGGCAAAGGCCCTTTCAGCCTCACCATCTTCTCTTGAGCTAAGGCCCTCTCGACCTCTAGCCTTCTCTCCTCTACAGCCAGCTGCACAAGCTGCAATGTCAGGCCCTTTCAGCTTGTCTCTCCTTGCATTCCTCTGGGGACAGGGTATGGAAGGTGGCACTGCTCCTGGCACTAGACCCAGCATGTGACTCCCTATGTACAGGGTCCTCACCCTCTGGCATCCCTGCCCAGTCATTTTCCCCCTCCCCCTCAACTTTCTCAGGGTCACTGCCCTTTGGGGGTGTGGATGGGGAACCCTCCCACTAAGAGTCCTCACCATTCTCGGGGTCCTCCTCATAGTTTTCCTCAGGGCCACCTGGTCCTCTTCCTCAATTGATTTCCCATGTCCCGTCTCAACATAGTACAGGGTTTTCACAAGGTCCTACCTGTTGTACTCCTTACGCATAGGTAAGCTCCTCTCCCTTCAGAGCCCCTTTCACTCCTCAGAAGTGTAACCCCACAATTTGTCTATGTCAAAGGTAGTTTTAAATTGGGCCAGGTAACAACACTGGTGTAAGCAATGAGAGTCCTGAGTGCAAGAAAATGAGGGAGGAGTAAATAGAAAAAATGACCAATATGAGAGAACAAGAGAATCACAAAACACAACACGTAATGGTTTAAGTGCAGAGTGAGTAGTGCAACACTGAATCACTGTGTTTCCCACAAACAATGTCCTATCCTCACTGCTAATCACCAATGTTAGAAATCAGGTTTCTGGTTGGCTAGGGTAAGCACCTAAGCCAGGCAGAACCCACCATTTTAGTCAGGGCAAGTAAGTTACACACCAATGATAACCTGTGCTCACTCCCTTGTAGCTTGGTATAGAGTGGTCAATCTTGTCCCCAGAGGCAATGTGTAAAGTGTTTATGCAACACTCTCTCACCAGTACACAATTAATACATTGTACATAAACTTAGAACAAAATTAACATAAATCATAAACACCGTGCATATTATGCAACTCCATAGAAAGTACTCATTATCCTGACAGTGCAAACATCCAAATGTTATATATTATGACACCCGGCATGATATTCAGCGCTTGGGATTGGAACAAAGCGTATAAATGACCATGCATGGTACATGTAGAAAACACCACATATCATCATCAGCACATCAGCAATAATGAGCCCACACAAGCACCCGGGTTACAGTAATTTTAGAGTGCTGGTCAAAACGGGGTATATTAATTCAGCTGTAGGGCGCAGAATTGCCTGTGCGTCTGCCATGGATAATATGATAGTCTTAGAGCAAGTTCCCAAATGAAGCAAAGTCACCTCCCGGTGGCGAACAGGACCTCTGTTGAGGATCTGACCTGCAACACAGGCCAGACAGTAAGCAACCCAAGGTAAAGACATAGGGGTGCAGACGCTGCAACTCTCCCATATGCAAGGTGTCCGAGTGCAGCTGCTGAACCTATAGGGTTTGGGGGAGAATTGCCAGCATGTGAGACCTCCCATGGTTCCACTTGGTGTCCGGAATGAAGTAGATTGTAAATCAGTAGGGGGTAAATCAGTCTTTTGTATGAGGGCAAGAGACAACCTATTGACATGTAAGGTCTCAATGACCTCTTCCTTTCCCAGCCCAATAATACTGTCAGTATGCAGATGAATGCAGATGTATCTTCTGTCACGCCCAGCCCTTCCTGTATTGTGGCTGTCTGGAAAGTATGCATTAAATGTAGCTGTTACTCTGGCCTAGACATGGATTGAAGTCAGGCTTGCAAAACACAGAGAGTTATAAGCACAGAGAAATGCCCACTTTCTAAAAGTGGCATTTCTAAAATAGTAATGTAAAATCAAACTACACCAGTACGCACTATTTCTCACTACCATGCCAAACATGGCAATTGTATTCCTTTCAGATCAGAAATTACCACTTAAAAGTATATAAGGGAATTCTGAATGCTAACCTATGAGAGGAGCATCCCTCATAGTAGTGAAAAATGAAATAAGTTGTTTGTCACTACAAGGACATGCAAAACATAAAGTTATATGTCCTACCTTTCACAGCACCATGGCCATATGGCAACCTAAGGCCTACCTTAGGTGTGCCTTACATGTAATAAAAGGGGAGTTTAGGAATTGGTAAGTAGTTTAAAATGCCAAGCCAAAGTGGTAGTAAACAGCACATGCAAGAACTGCAGCGGCAGGCCTGAAACAGGTTTGAAATATACTTCTGTGGGTGGTGCAATCAGTGCTACAGGCCCACTAGCAGTATTTAATTTACAGGCCCTGGATATATCGTGGACTATTTTACATGGGACTTACAGGTATATTAAATATGTCAAACATGTGTAAGCCAAACATACCATGCTTGAGGGGCAAGGCCACATGCACGTTCACACTGGTTAGCAGTGGTCAAGTCCGCAGAGTCCTAATACCAACAAAAAGGTCAGAAAAATAGGAGGAGGAAGGCAAAAAGTGTTGGGGATAACCCTGCTGAAAGGGTCATTTCCAACAAAGAGGCTGTTAGATTCAGTGTTAGGAGCCATTATCAAGGTGTCCGATTTTCTTATCATTCTTCAATATTTGTTGCTGGCATCCCAGCCTCTAAAGTGACACTTGATAAATGCTGTTGCCTTAATGAGATTTTTTTTAGACATCACACTCCAATTCTTAGAAGAATGAGATCAGAGAAGTGCTGATTAATATTGTATGGGATGCAGCAAATATAGTCGTGAGGGGCAAACCCATCTCCCAAGCATCTGCACATAGAAGGCATATCAGAGAAAAGAAGCAGAAATTAGATATCCAGACAAGACTTGCAGCGATTCAAGCAAAACGGTCACCCATGAACATTTATGTCTCTTCATACGGCAAGGTGGAAGGTAGATCATCTCCTAATAGGAGAACTGACTAAAAATTCTGTTTGTGGAGCAGAAGCATTGTGAAAAGCAGAACTGCTTACTAGTATGTAAGCCATCAGAGAATCAATCCTGCAACTGCATTGGGTCAGATCAGAATGAGAGTGGATTACACATCACTTAAACAGATGACCTTCTCCAAACATTTACAAATGTTGTCACAAATCTGTATGAAGGTGATATGCTTGTAGATTACTTGCAATATGCATACCTGAAGACCTTTAACCCCTCCCCCCAAATTAATCCAAAGCTTATAGAAACATTAGAGGCCCCTATCGCTTCTCGACAACTGAAAATTGAAAATATGCCCTGAAACAAAGCTCCTAGTCTGGATGGCTTTGTGCCCTCCTTCTTTAAAGCATTTCAGGACATGCTTGCAGAACCCTTTGCTACACTCCTAACTGACATTGGAGCAACAGGGAACATAACAGATAGGCTGCTGTAATCGATCAAATCCATTCTACAAAAACCAAATAAAGATCCCAGTTGTGCTGGTCTTTCTGGCTGATAGCTCTTCTAAATGAAGACACCAAATTAATAAGTAGAAAACTAGTCTCAAGACTTAACCAAATCTAGCTTGATATAATATCTCCTTTACAGTCAGGATTCATTCATAGACAACAAATTGTGTGTAATCCTAGATTAGTAATCAACCTGATCAGTGTTGCTTCTTAGGAATAATGTTCAGATGTGCTTCTTTAACGTAATATGGAAAAGGGATTTGATTGCATTGACTGGAAATTCCTACAAAAAGTCTTTTAAAAAACAAACCTAGGCCACAAGCTCTCCTCCCTGATACTTGCTAAATATATGAAACCAAAAGCCTTCATTAAAGCTAATGGGGAACATTCCCATTAAGTTTTGCTTAGGAGAGTCACATGGTGAAGGTGAGTCCTTAATTCCCTTTGATATTTGCCTTGGTAATGAAATCCCCAATTAACCACTTGCTAAAAGGAATGTCAACAAAAATAGGGACTTATACAATTTAATTTTTACACAGACATAATTGTTTGACAGAGCCTGTCATCTCTCTCCTTTTCGAGGAACGAGACCACTTTTCAAGGGTTTCTAGGTCAAAATAAATTGCAAACAATCAGAAAGCTTTGTAGTGTCTTGCATGTTTGAGGATGGAACCTTTCTGGCTATGAATGAACACTGTATCAGTGTGACATAATTGCTAGAATATAATATAATGAAAGCATGTTTTTTAATGTGGGAGTTCACAGGTACATGCAGAGGAATTTAGCCTGTGATTTACAGCTCTGTGTTGGTGTAGTCATTGGTGTGTACCCAGGCTGGGGAGGATGCTTCAACTGGTGACCAGATAGGGGATAAGTACCCCGAAGAAGAAAGTGCTCTCCTGGAAAGTTTGCCTTGGTCCAAGCAAACTGCTTGTGCGTGCCATGTGTGCATGCCATGCGTGCCTTTTTCGAAATGCTGAGTCGAAGTTGGCAACTCAAGCCAGTGTGAAGTGTTTGAATGGAAAGAAAGTTTCACTAAGTAGTCTACGCATCATTGGTTATGAAGCTATGACCAGGGCCATAGTTATAGGTATCACACTGCCACACAAAATGTAGTCATATAGTGTACGGAGTGCTAACACTAAAGGCAAATACAACCAGGTTTATAAAGGGCTGCAAGGCAGAGAACGACCAGGTGTCAGAAAATGCAAAATTATGTGCATGAAGGAGGAAATAAATAGCATACAGAGCACACTAAAGAGAGTCATTGTGCCACCGCATTTGATGGAGTGACTCAAGGAGAAGTGCTCAAGGTTGTACTTACAGAGCTGCCCATACCCGAAGCAGCTACCCACCAGGCCACTGAGTGGGACTCAGAACAACTTCTTAGGTCTTCAGAGAGCAAAGTGTTGAAGGGAACAGTTGCATTTGTGAAATGTTGATGATAGCAGTTAAGAGAGAAGACATAGGCCCTCATTATGACATTGATGATAAATCCCACTTACCGCCACGCTGACTGCAGCCAACTTACCGCGGCGGCGGCGGATATTCGTCCACCATATTATGACACACACACACACACACCAATCAGTCACTTTTCAACCACAGACACAATTCCACCAGTCCAAAGGTCAGTGATAAAGTGGCGGTATCAAAACCCACACCGTTATGCCAACAGAACAATGCCCATCACATTATGACCCACGAATCACCACAGCGGACATTTAATGGCAGTAAACCATTGGCGGTACATACCGTCACACTCAAAATACACACACTCAAACAAAACAACACCACATTGGACAATTCAAACAACACACACCTGCCACCCATACACATACCACACACCCACACCCCTATAAAACACACACCCACATTACCCACAACCCTTTACCATTATAAACCATTGGCATGAGACAGGCACCTACATACCCCCCACACACCCCACATCACACACCCCAACACATCACCCTACACACCCTCACCTTCACAACTCACACAACACCCCTGGTACCACAAAGACACCCCCGATTTTCAGAGGAGGAGCTAAGGGTCATGGTGGAGAAAATCATCAGGGTAGAGCCCAGGTAATTGGAGCAGACATGCAGCAGATATCTATAGCTAGGGAAGATGGAGCTATGGTGGAGAATCATGGACAGGGTAAATGCTGTGGGACAGCACCCAAGAACCAAGGATGACCTCAGGAAGAGGTAGAATGACCTACGGGGGAAGGTATGTTCAATAGCAGCAAGACACCAACTCACTGTTCAGAGGACTGGCGGTGGACCACCACCTCCTCCACCACAACTAACAACATGGGAGGAGCAAGTCTTGGCAATCATGCATCCTGAGGGCCTGGCTGGAGTAGGAGGAGGACTGGACACTCTGGTAAGTCAACCTATAGTACTACTGCCCCCCTACCTGCATGCCATCACATACCCCACCCTCACTCAGATCACATCACCACACCCACCACCTCCCACACACCCCACCATCACATCTCACTTATCCCAATGCCAAGCCCTGCATGCTCTACCAAGTATGGACACCACTCACAGCCCTGCATGGACACCTATCACAAAAGCATGCACACTAGAGAGAATCAGCTATCCCACTACATGCCAACGTATTCAAGGGAAAGCTGCCAGGACAAATACAACCAAAGAGGGCAAGCCACGTATACACAATATGTCAGACACAGAAACAATAACACAGCATTTAATGTCCCACAGGTACCCCAGCCAATGTCAGCAGAGAGGAGGTGCCAGCAATATTCAGTCCCCCCACAGGAGAGGCCCACAGTGATGACAGCAACTCTTGACTTCAGGATCTGAAATACCAACCTGGCCCATCCAGTACCTCTGGACAGCCAGTTACCGAGGCCCAGTCACACACCACCACAGAGCCTCCCCATCAAGAAACACCACCACAGCACCCACCCAGCGTACCCATACCTCTGTCCCCAGGACACGTCAATCAGCAGTGTATCCACCTCTACAGGGACCTGGGGGCACACCTCCTACCCAAGACAATCAGGGACCTGGGGTCAGTGGGCACACGGTTCAGGGGACAGAAGCACAGGAGAACAGGGAAACTGGGAGGAGTGCTGTGCGCCAGGGGGAGGACAGGCCCAGGGAACCGACTCTCCAGGAGGCACTCTCCGAGACCCTGGGAGCATATCAACATTCCCAGGACACGATGGGCCAGATCCTGGACAATGTGCAGGAGAATGGGCGGCTGCAGGAAGGACAGTACCAGGGAGGACTTGCAGGCCATCAACACCACCCTGGTCTCCATAGCAGGGGTGCTGGCAGACACGGACAACATTATGAAGGAGGCAGTCTCACAACAGTGGGCCCCTGCCACTAACCAGACATCTGAACTGCCTTCCACCTCTGCTGCCACTAGTGGACAGAAGGCCCCGCAACAGGACCAACGGGTCACCACCACCCATCCCCCTGCAGAAGGAGAACCACCCTGCAAACATTACCTGTGATCCAGACTGAAGCCAGTTATACTTGCCAAGACCCCCGCCAGGAAATGGGACTCACCTGATTGTCACCCTCTTGTCCCACACAGTCACCCTGTCCACCTGAACTGCCATTGCTCCCCTTCCTATGTCCCCTTGAGCAATGCATCTGTGCTACAAATAGACTGGAACAATACCCTGGACTTTCCTCCATTATCACCCCATCCCATTGCACTTGCCCCTCTTTTTCTTAGCACTTCAATAAACACCCTTGGAAAAAATATACGTATGGAGTATGTCAAATATTTCAAATATGTGTTCAATTAACAAGGTTCAAACAATGCAATTCAACTGTACAGTAAATGAGCATATGTTAATGACCTGTAGCTGGCTGCAGCAATCACACCAGGAACTATTGTGAGGCACCAACATCTGTAAAATGAATTGCCAAAGGGTACAGTAAGTGGGCATAGAAGTGGGAAATAACAGCATGCCAGTGCCACAGAAATTAAAAATAATTACAATGAAATATGAAGTAACACTGTCTTACCTGTGTTTCATTGGAAGTACTGTCTAATGACTGCTGTTCTGTCGTCCTCATTCTCATCCTCTGCCTCCTCATCCTCACTGTCCACAGGGTCCACTGCTGCGACACGGGCATCTCCAGCCTCTTCCTCCTGCAGAAAAGGCACATGGCGTCTCAGGGCAAAGTTGTGCAACATGCAGCATGCCACTATTATCTGGCAGACCTTTGTGGGTGAGTAGCACAGGGATCCACCTGTTAGATGGAGGCATCGGAAGCTGGCCTTCAGGAGGCCAAAGGTCCATTCTATAATCCTTCTGGTTCGCCCATGTGCCTCATTGAAACGTTCTTGTGCACTTGTCCTGGCATTCCCCACAGGGGTCAGCAGCCAAGATAGGTTGGAGTAACCAGAGTCACCTGCAAATATTGAGGGGCAATAGTTAGCCACACACTATCCCATATGGCCCACACCATACCCATACACCAACATATACTGGGTGGGGACCAGGGCTCACCTCTTAGCCAGACCCTGTGCCTATGTAGTTGGCCCATCACATTTAGACTGCTGCTATTCCTCAGAAATAAGGCATCATGCACTGATCCAGGATACTTAGCATTGACGTGGGAGATGTATTGGTCCGCCAAGCACACCATCTGTACATTCATAGAATAGAAACTCTTACGATTTCTGTACACCTGTTCATTTTGAAGGGTGGGGGGAGACAAATGCAGTATGTGTTCCATCAATCGCCCCTATTATGTTGAGGATGTGTCCCATTGCATAGAACTCGGCCTTCACTGTGGCCAAATCTTCCACCTGAGGAAATACAATGTAGCTGCACGTGTGATTACTCAGGGCAGACAACACTGGTGTCAGCACTATTGAGAACATTGGCTGTGACATACCTGCTGCCAAGCCCACTGTCACTTGGAAAGAACCAGTTGTGAGAAGGTAGCCTCTTTCTAGCATTGTTACCCACACTTTTGGCCTGTTTGTGAGTGTATGTGAGTGTGCTCTTACTGTCTCACTGGGATCCTGCTGGCCAGGACCCTAGTGCTCATAGTGAAAACCCTATTTGTCAGGGTGTTTTGCCTGTCTCACTGGGGTCCTGCTAGCCAAGACCCCAGTGCTCATAGTTTGTGGTCTGAATGTGTATATCACTTTTACTAATTTCAATTGGCATACTGGAACACCCTTATAATTCCCAAGTATATGGTACCTAGGTACCCAGGGTATTGGGGTTCCAGGAGATCCCTATGAGCGGCAGCATTTCTTTTGCCACCCATAGGGAGCTCAGACAAACCTTTACACAGAACTGCCACTGAAGCCTGAGTGAAATAATGCACACGTTATTTCACAGCCATTTTCACTGCACATAAGTAATTTATATGTCACCTATATGTCTAACCTTCACTTGCTGAAGGTTAAATGCAAAGTTACTAAGTGTGATGGCACGCTTGCACTAGCAAAGGTGCCTCCACATAGTTCAGGGCCTTTTCCCCGGACTTTGTGAGTGCGGGGACACCATTACACTCGTGCACTACATATAGGTCAATACCTATATGTAGCTTCACAATGGTAACTTTGAATATGGCCATGTAACATGTCTAAGATCATGGAATTGTCCCCCCATTCCAAATCTGGTATTGGGGAGCCAATTCCATGCATCCCCGGGGCTCCACTATTGACCGCGGGTACTGCCAAACCAGCTCTCTGGGGTTTTCTCTGAAGCTACCGCTGCTGCCACCCCACAGACAGGGTTCTGCCCTCCTGGGGTCTGGGCAGCCCAGTCCCAGGAAGGCAGAACAAATTATTTCCTCTAAGAGTATGGTGTTACACCCTCTCTCTTGGGAAATAGGTGTTAAGGGCTGGGGAGGGGTAGCCTCTCCCAACCTCTGGAAATGCTTTGAAGCGCATAGATGGTGCCCTCCTTCCATAAGCCAATCTACACTGGTTTAGGGAAGCCCCAGTCCCTGCTAAGGTGCAAAACTGGACAAAGGAAAGGGGAGTGACCACTCCCCTGTCCATCACCAGCCCAGGGTTGGTGCCCAGAGCTCCTCAGTGTGTCCAAGACCTCTGCCATCTTGTTTCCAGAGGTGTGAGGGCACTCTGGAGGCCTCTGAGTGGCCAGTGCCAGCAGGTGATGTCAGAGACCCCTCCTGATAGGTGCTTACCTGACTAGGTGGCCAATTCTCCTCTGAGGGCTATTTAGGGTCTCTCCAGTGGGCTTTTCCTCAGATAATGTCTTGCAGGAATTCACCAGAATTCCACTCCACCTCTCTCTTCAACTTCTGTCAAGGATCAACCGCTGACTGCTCCAGGACGCCTGCAAAACGGCAACATAGTAGCAAGAAGACTACGAGCGACATTGTAGCTCCTTATCCTGCTGGCTTTCTCTACTGTTTCCTGGTGGTGCATGCTCTGGGGGCTGTCTGCCTTAACCCTGCACTGGAAGCCATGAAGAAATCTCCAGTGGTTTGAGGGAATCTTCCTCCTGCTCCAGCAGGCACCAAACTTAGGCTTCACCGGTACTCTAGGACCCCTCACATCCTGACGAGCATGGCCCCTGGAACACAGGTAGTGGACCCAAGTGACCCAGACTGTCCAGTGGTCCAACTGTCCAAATTTGGAGGAGGTAAGTCCTTGCCCCCCCTCTCCAGACATTAATCCTGTGCACTGCATGAACTGCAGCTGTAAGGGCTTCTGTGCACATTTCCAAGAAATCCTCCATGCACAGCTGAACCTATTTCCCCAGCACTCTGTCCTGTGATACTCAGCTCCCTAAATTTATCTCCGGTGTCGTGGGACCTCATTTTGCAGTGTTGAGATGACCGCCGTGTTCAGTCTTCTTGAACCTGTGTTAAAAATACTTTTGTGGTTGCTACCTTCTTATGCACGGGCTCTCTACATTGTTTAGGGCCCTCTCTGTCTCCTCTCCCAAGTGGCAACAGCCTGGTCCTTCCTGGGCCCGGGCAGCACCTTTTTCCTCCAACTGGGACTCTTGCAGCTAGCAAGGCTTGTTTGTGGTATTTTGCCAAGGAAACAACTCTGTATCCTCCAGCACTCCATGGGACATCTTCTGCATGAAAGAGAACTTCCTACCATTTTTGGTTGTTGCAGAATCTTGAGCTTCTTCCATCCGGAGGCAGCCATTTTGCACCTTCACCAGGGGTTTAGTGGCCTCCTGCGCCCCTGGACACTTTCATGGCTCTTGGACTTGGTCCCCTTCCTCTGGAGGTCCTCAGGTCCAGGAATCCTTCTTCAGTGCTTTGCAGTCTGGTGTGGTCTTTGCAAAATCCCTTATCACAACTCTAGTGTGTTTCTGGAGAAATAGTAGTACTTTACTCCTACTTTCCAGGGTCTTGGGGTGGGGTATCTTGGACACCCTTAGTGTTTTCTTACACTCCCAGTGACCCTCTACACACTACAGTACCCTAGGGGTCCATTCGAGGTTCGCATTCCACTTTCTTAGTATATGGTTTGTGTTGCCCATATGCCTATTGCATCTTATTGTATTCTACGGTGTTTGCATTACTTTTCTGACTGTTTTACTTACTTGATTTAGTTTGTGTGTATATTTTGTTACTTACCTCCTAGGGGAGTATATCTTCTGAGATATTATGGGCACATTGTCACTGAAATAAAGTACCTTTATTTTTAGTGATACTGAGTATTGTCTTTCTTATGATATAGTACCTATATGATATAAGTGGTATTGCATGAGTTTTGCATGTCTCCAAGTTCAGCCTCAGCCTGCTATAGCTACTTCTATCAGCCTAAGCTGCTAGAACACTACTACTCTACTAATAAGGGACAACTGGAACTGGCACAAGGTGTAAGTACCATTGGTACCCACTACAAGCCAAGCCAGACTCCTATACCAGTTGCCAGGAAATGGAGACCAGATCAGACTTGTACAAGAGGGCAGATCCCAGTGGGGTGACGGATAGCAGATATCAGGTCAGGCGCCAATTGGGCACACAGCTGTGTGATTGTGACCCTGTCAAGTCTATAGGTGAGTTTGATGTGCCTGTCCTCCATTGTTGCCAAGTCCACCAGGGGTCTGTACATGGGAGGTATGTCTCCGTCTTCTATTCATCCGCAGCAGTAGCAATCTATGGGGCAAAAGAGTGAGGAGCCGGTCAGAAACTGAACAATCAGGCTACAACAGAACATTGCATGCTGTTAATTTGCAATGGGTCAATTGTCCAGTATGTCCAAATTTAAACAGTGATGCACCAATTATCCAGGGCTTCCCACCCACCCCTGAAATGGCATCCGCCTGTCCTGTGTGGACGGACAGGTGGAAGTGTGGTAATCCCGCTGACGTTGTGTTGCGTTGCGGGAGGCGGTCGGGAACTGCTGTGCAACTCCTCATTGGGTAACATTGGGCCCAATGGGTTACAGTGGCCAATGGTGATCTATGCAGACGATGACAGTATGCCCCGCCGCGGACGTGACCGCCATTTTCTATCATATTCCTCACTTGCTACTGATCTCAACAGGAGAGGACCTACACTCCATGTGCTGCTGTGACCTGTGCCTGGAACCTACCATGGCCCATGTAAATGGGGAAAGCGCCTCTGCCTTCACATCAGCGGAGTTGGAGAGACTGGAGGATGGGGTCCTACCCCAGTACAGACTACTGTATGGGCCTCCACTGCTCACCTTTTCAATACATAACCGGGTACTATTCCCGCACAACTCTTATGGATTAGCGCAATTTACAGACGGGCCTTTTTGTCGGACCAGAAAGGGACCTTCTGTTATTCCCTTTCTGGTTTCCATCTAGTTCATGCATACAACATTGGAATAAGCACGATTTCAGACGAGCGACTCCGGCAGACCAGAAAGGGAACCCTGGCCATTCCCTTTCTTTTTCCTGCGCCGACTTCGTCGCTTGCTCTGCTGCCGGCACACTACATTGATTTCTCACTCCTGATTGGCTGCTTGGTGGACCAATGACAGGTGCCCTTGGTCATTCCAACATGTTTGATCTTTTTCTTTTAAGCCGACACGTTGGACATACGTGTGGCTTCCATTAAATAAAACTCTGGCTACACAAGTCAACGTGCGGTGCCATATTAATTATCCTATCTACATGAGTGGACTTCATGAAATATAATTCACTAGTAAATGCTTACTTGTATTAAGCTGCTCCACTCCACACTTCCATACTTAGGCCTGCTGTGACCTGTGTCTGGAACCTACCATGGCCCATGTAAATGGGGAAAGCGCCCCTGCCTTCACATCGGCGGAGTTGGAGAGACTGGAGGATGGGGTCCTACCCCAGTACAGACTACCTTATGGGCCTCTACTGCTCACCTTTTCAATACATAACCGGGTTCTATTCCCGCACAACTCTTATGGATTAGCGCAATTTACAGACAGGCCTTTTTGTTGGACCAGAAAGGGACCTTCTGTTATTCCCTTTCTGGTTTCCATCTAGTTCATGCATACAACATTGGAATAAGCACGATTTCAGACGCGCGACTCCGGCAGACCAGAAAGGGAACCCTGGCCATTCCCTTTCTTTTTCCTGCGCCGACTGCTTCGCTTGCTCTGCTGCCGGCACACTACATTGATTTCTCACTCCTGATTGGCTGCTTGGTGGACCAATGACAGGTGCCCTTGGTCATTCCAACATGGTTGATCTTTTCCTTTTAAGCCGACACGTCGGACATACGTGTGGCTTCCATTAAATAAAACTCTGGCTACACAAGTCAACGTGCGGTGCCATATTAATTATGCCATCTACATGAGTGGACTTCATGGAATATAATTCACTAGTAAATGCTTACTTGTATCAAGCTGCTCCACTCCACACTTCCATACTTAGGCCTGCTGTGACCTGTGTCTGGAACCTACCATGGCCCATGTAAATGGGGAAAGCGCCCCTGCCTTCACATCAGCGGAGTTGGAGAGACTGGAGGATGGGGTCCTACCCCAGTACAGACTACTGTATGGGCCTCCACTGCTCACCTTTTCAATACATAACCGGGTTCTATTCCCGCACAACTCTTATGGATTAGCGCAATTTACAGACGGGCCTTTTTGTCGGACCAGAAAGGGACCTTCTGTTATTCCCTTTCTGGTTTCCATCTAGTTCATGCATACAACATTGGAATAAGCACGATTTCAGACGCGCGACTCCGGCAGACCAGAAAGGGAACCCTTGCCATTCCCTTTCTTTTTCCTGCGCTGACTGCTTCGCTTGCTCTGCTGCCGGCACATTACATTGATTTCTCACTCCTGATTGGCTGCTTGGTGGACCAATGACAGGTGCCCTTGGTCATTCCAACATGGTTGATCTTTTCCTTTTAAGCCGACACGTCGGACATACGTGTGGCTTCCATTAAAGAAAACTATGGCTACACAAGTCAACGTGCGGTGCCATATTAATTATCCTGGCTACATGAGTGGACTTCCTGAAATATAATTCACTAGTAAGTGCTTACTTGTATTAAGCTGCTCCACTCCACACTTCCATACTTAGGCCTGCATTTACAACTATATTCATTAATTATTTTATAGATACCGTGAGCCTCAACCCACATTATTGCATGGCTACCAGTGATTCAACTCCCTTGAATACATCATACAGAATACTGCATTAATCGGATTGACACCCCCAGACCGAATTTCACTACGTCTTCGGTCCATATCGAACTACTTAACATGTAAGTAGTCATTGACAACCCTATGACTATACCTCCTACTACACATTACGAAATAGAGTACTTAGTGCATGTCATTTTCCCATTAGGAAGATGCCTCTGAACGGAAGACCCTAATCCAATATTGGATTTCCTGGGTGAGTGCTTATGCCCCACCCATCTAATAAATCACTGACACCGATTAAAAAGGCCTTTATTAATTTGGATATTTACACTATCCCTAGGTGCTCTCAACCAGACTTTATTCCCAGTCCTGAAGATGACCCAGCATTGATTCATATCTACATTTGGGGTCGAAATGTCAACATGATTTTGAATGTGGATTAAAAACTGTAAAGAAATGTTATGTGACTTCAGGGCTTCCTGGATTGACGGAGCCTTTGGAAGTCCATATTTTTCTTTAACCACCTTCTATACATAGTGTATATATCACCTTCACCTCTCTGCACAATATTCACCTTCACTGTGTTTTTCAAATTAGGAGCATCTATCAACACAAGTATAATCTTTTCCTGTGATAAAATGTAATGAAGAAACATAACAAAAGCAATAAATCACTATTGATGCTGCATAGATTGTACATTTATAATTATTTATTTATTAGATTACTGTGGAAGTCTATCTGTACTTCTCCCTTGCTCTGACCATTAATTTACTTTCACCCGGGAGATGGGCACCTTCTTGGCCCCAGCCACCTCAGGCCCTGCCCCAGTGAGCCTTGCTGCCTTGAGTGAGGAGACTATTGATTTCCTGGAATCTATCTCTGTAGGGCACTCAACCAGTGTGAATGCCATCCAGGGGCTGGCAGCCCAGATGCAACAGACTAATGTCTTCCTGGAAGCCATTCACACTGGATTGGTGGCTTAACAGAGATCAATCCAGGCTCTGGCCTCCTCTCTGAGGGCAGCCATTGTACCTGTTTCCACCCTCCCCTTCCAACCTCCTCTTCCCAGTCCCATTCTCCTCAACCCCAACCTATCCAAAACACACAGGCAGACAAGCATGCACACAAGACAACACACGAGTGGTTCAGGCAAACACAAGCACCACACTTCATCCCAAAAGCACTCACACATACACCATCCAGACGCAGACATACCAACATCCACAATTTCCACTGTGTCCCCCTCCTCCTCCACCTCCCTCCCAGTTCCGTCTAAACTCACACCTGCATGCACTACACCATCATCCACTACCAGCATCACCACCATACCTAGCAGAACACACACCTCACTGGCAGACACCTCCACAACAGCCATGCACACCCTGTGTCATCTCCCACTGTGTCTGTCCCCCTTCCCAAGGTACACAAACGCAAGCACTCAGACATCCAACAGCCATCCACCTCACAACAGCATCCAGCCCATGCACCTGCACTCAAAATCAGTAGACAGCCATCTCTTACAACAACTCCCTCTTCCTCCACTTCCAAACCCTCTCCTCTTCCTGCCCTAGTGTCTCTAAAAATGTTTCCTATCCATCATTGACCTCTTCCCTACCCCTCCCCCTGTCCTGCACGTCTGGCCAGGGTGGCAAAAACCCAGCCAAGCACCTCAGCCACCCTGTTCACAGGCCCAGTCTTCACCATACCCAATCATGGTGGGAAAGGATCCGGGGCACATGTCCTGAGGGTTAAGGAGCCTGCACCAGGTAGCCTCAAGGGAAAGGACACTGCCACAGCTGCCAGAAAGAGCAAGGAGCTTGCCCCAGCTGCTGCCAGGAAGACTAAGGACCCTGCCCCAGCTGCTGCCAGGAAGACTAAGGAGGCTGCCCCAGTTGCTGGTAAGAATTTAAAGGAGCCTGCCCCAGCTGCTGCCAGGAAGACTAAGGAGCTGTGCCCCAGCTGCTGCCAGAAAGACTAAGGAGCCTGCCCCAGGTGCTGCCTGGAAGAGCAGGGAGCCTACACCAGCAA
The DNA here is from genome assembly GCF_031143425.1 of Pleurodeles waltl. NCBI lineage: Eukaryota > Metazoa > Chordata > Amphibia > Caudata > Salamandridae > Pleurodeles > Pleurodeles waltl. Next base: position 1,222,228,979 of record NC_090444.1, read on the forward strand.
GCAGGAATAGCAAGGGTCCTGGGGTTGGAACACCACCAACCACCCTTGAACAGCTGTCCCAGACTGCAGGGGATGGGCAGGAGTCTCCCCGCACCAGCAGCAGCAGCACCAGCACCAGCACCAGCACCACCACCACCATCACCATTGAGCAGCCATCCAAGGCTGCAGGGGATGGGCAGGAGCCTCCTCCCACCAGCAGCAGCACCACCACCACTGAACAGCCGTCCGAAGCTGCAGGTGAAGGGCAGGAGCCTTCCCCCACCAGCAGCAGCACCACCACCATTGACCAGCTGTCCGAGGCTGTAGTGGATAGGCAGGAACTACCCCCACCAGCAGCAGCACCACCACAACTGAGCAGCCGTCTGAGGCTGCAGAAAATGGGCAGGGGCCTCCCCCACCAGCAGCAGCACACCACCATTGAGCAGCAGTCTGAGGCTGCAGGGGATTAGCAGGAGCCTCCCCCCACCGGCACCAGCACAGCACCACTACCACCACCATTAAGCAGCTGTCTGAGGCTGCAGGGGATGGGCAGGAGCTTCCCCCCATCAGCAGCACCACCACCACCATTGAGCAACCGTTTGAGGCTGCAGGGAATGGTCAGGAGCCTCCCCCACCAGCAGCATCAGCACCACCACCATTAAGCAGCCATCCGAGGCTGCAGGGGATGGGAAGGAGCCTCCCCCAACAGCAGCAGCACCACCACCACTGAGCAGCCGTCTGAGGCTGCAGAAGATGGGCAGGGGCCTCCCCCACCAGCAGCAGCACACCACCATTGAGCATCAGTCTGAGGCTGCAGGGGATTAGCAGGAGCCTCCCCCCAATGGCACCAGCACAGCACCACTACCACCACTATTAAACAGCTGTCTGAGGCTGCAGGGGATGGGCAGGAGCTTCCCCCCATCAGCAGCACCACCACCACCATTGAGCAACCGTTTGAGGCTGTGGGGGATGAGCAGGAGCCTCCCCCACCAGCAGCAGCAGCACCACCACCATTGAGCAGCCATCCGAGGCTGCAGGGGATGGGCAGGAGCCTCCCCCACCAGCAGCAGCACCACCACCACTGAGTAGCCGTCCGAGGCTGCAGGGGATGTGCAGGAGCCTCCCCTCAGCAGCAGCACCACCACCACCATTGAGCAGATGTCTGAGGCTGCAGGGGATGGGCAGGATCCTCCCCCCACCATCAGCAGCACCACCACCACCACTGAGCAGCCATCACCGCCGTCGGACAGTATGTAGTCCTGCCTCCATGGGATGCTGTGCGGCTTGCCCACTGCAAATCCAGTGGCTATGACACCCACCAGAGAGACTGTGACCTTGCACTCCCCAGGATCAAGAGCACAGGGCACGATGCCCCCTCCAGAACCAGTGGGCAAGTCACCCACTTGAGAGACTGTGGTCTTGCACTCCCGAGCACCAAGCACGGGGCATGTTGTCCCCTCCAGAGCATGTGGGCAAGTCACCCACTTGAGAGACTTTGGCCTTGCACTCCCCAGGACCAAGCACATGGCATGTTGCCCCCTCCAGAGCCAGTGGTGTTGTTCCATCTGCCGGCTGAGGTGCCCCCCGTCTCCGTCCCCCTGAGGTGCCTACCTATCTCCAAACTGATGCCCCTGCAGTGTTCTCTCCGTGTTGAGGCAGGTGCCATGTGTGGCCTTGGAATTTGGCCTATGGCCATGTGGACAACGAATATTGTGGATTGGGCTGTGTCCCTTTTTATGTACATATGTATATATATGTTATCTTGCCTGACTTATTTATCTTGATGTGGTGCTCTCATTACATTAACTTTTTTTTAAATGTTTTGTCCTTGCATTATTCATCCAAGGTAGGGGGTAAAAATGTTTTAGTAATGCAGCTGATTGTGTGTATGTTGTGGGGGGAGCTATGTGTTATGCGTGTGTGTGTCACTGTCGTTTCCCCCCTCCCTTGTGTGCTAGGCAGCTGTACTCACCGTCGTCGTCTTCACTGTCATTGGTGTTCGTGGTGGAGCAGCACGTAGAAGACCATGGGAGGACATGCAGCTCGGGCTCGATGGCAGCATGGTTGTTCCCTGTGTCTCCAATGGTGAGTCCTTTCCCTTCTGAGCTCAGTTACTGCCAGGCTTTTGATGGCATTTGTACTGCCCCCGAAAATGTGGCAGTTTCCTAGGTCATAATATTGTGGGCGGAGCAATGACTTCCGCCTGGCTGTAGGTGGCTACCACTGTGGTGGATGTTGTTTCCGCCCTGGCGGTCAGTGTGGTACATTGGCTTTCTATCAGATAACACCGCCATGGTCATAATTTGGAGGTAATTACTGCCGGCCTGTTGGCAGTATTACTGCAGTTTTACACCAACCGCGAGGGTCGTAATGAGGGCTATAGTTCCAATTAATGTTAAAGATGATCTTGAGGCTCACAGCGCAAAAAAATGTAAAGAAAGCTTGTACAAACATAGTCATCCAATAGTGTCAGGGAGCAAGCTATTCTCAACCTCAGTAAGTTTTACACTGGTTTACAATGCTGCCATGTTATAACTGGGGTTTCTGGTTGTCAAGTATGCACCCTGTGCAAGCAGGAAACACCACCCTAATCAGGATAAGCAAGATACACACTTGGAGCCACATGTATGAATCATTGCGAACCGTAATTAAGAAATTGAAAATTGGCATGTACTCAGGATGTGACCAGAAAAATTGCGAGTTGGTAACGAGTCACATCGCAATTTGCATGTTTGCTAATTCTGATTTCCTAAATTGCGACTTGACTTGTTAACGACTCAGTCGCAAATAGCAAATTTGAGTCGCAAACGACGACCCAGGGAGAACATCATGGAAAAAACACTTCCTGGTCATTAGTAATCACCCCTGAACCAGAAAGTGCCTCACAGGAGTGTATGAGGAGTTTAACTAGCATAAAGAGCTGAAGCCAAATGAGCTAAGAGGAACAAATGCATCCATGGCCAGCCAAACTACAGAAAAAAGTACTTCAGGGGAGAAGAGGAAACTCAAATTTGCTGAGAAGGAGTTTGAAATTCTCGCTCAGGAGAGCTGTATGCACCATGATGTCTTATTTGGAGGGCATCAATGACTGTGCCAGAGTCCCAGAAGAAGAACATTTGGCAGGGAAAAACAGGCCAAAATAAATGCAGTTGGATTCATCCACTGCTCCATAGAAGAAATACTTAAGTAGTGTTATGACCCCAGGTTGAGGCCAAAGGAAAAGGTGGCAGAGCGATTAAAAGAGTCACAGGAAACAGGTGGTGGACCATCCCCAGTACTACCACCAACTGCAATGGAGACAATGGTGAAGACCACATTGGTGCGGGAGGCTGTTGTGGGTATTGGGGACCTTTACAGTTCAGCAGCAGGACTCTCCAAAGGTTAGTGTCACATAGTACATTTTTACACATCTCAGGGCGCAAGTCCATGCACACACCCACAGAGTCCAACAGCGTGCATCAAACAAGAACACTCCAAATTGCAACTTCAATACTAAAATATTATACAACATGGGTAATGTAGTCCAGGAGGCAGCTCAGAAATCAAATGTGATTTTTTTGCACAATACATCATATAGGTGATTTTAATGAGTCTCACATTTTCCACAGATCTACCTAAGAGATATAGGGCCAGATGTAGCAAAGTTGGGAATTGCGACTTGCAATTTGCGAGTCGGAGCGACTCGCAAATTGCAAGTCGCAATTTCCAATGCAGAACGGTGTCTCAGACACAGTCTGCGACTCGCTATGGGGTCGCAATGACCCACCTCATTAAGGTGGGTCGCAAATTGCGGCCCCATAGCGAGTCTAGGCACTCGCAAACATGGAGGCCTGCTGTAGTCAGCAGACCTCCATGTTCGTGACTGCTTTTAAATAAAGCAGTTTTTTTTTTTTAAGTGTAGCCCGTTTTCCTTAAAGGAAAACGAGCTGCACTTAAAAAAAAATCCGAAACCTTTAGTTTCAGTTTTTCTTCAGGGCAGGTAGTGGTCCCTTGGACCACTACCTACCCTGAAAAAATATTTGTGGGTCCATTCACAAAGTGGAAGGGGTCCCATGGGGACCCCTTCCAATTTGCGAGTGGGTTACCATCCACTTGAAGTGGATGGTAACTGCGACACCATTTGCGACCGCATATGCGGTCGCAAATGGTATTGCATACCACTCCGAATTGCAAATAGGAAGGGAACACCCCTTCCTATTTGCGATTCTGAAATGCATATTGCGAGTCGGTACCGACTCGCAATATGCATTTCTGCATAGGGAAACGCGATTAGCGAGTCGCAAACAGCAATTTTTGCCGATTGCGAGTCGCTATCCGTTTCCTGCATCTGGCCCATATTGAGGAAACCAGTGTGGGTGTGTGGATGATGTCAACATGGCAGCAGAAGAACTAGTCCCCATAGACAGACAAGACAGCAACACCCCGCCCCACCCCAAAGTTGTACTGAGATAGTGGCAGTAGAGCCTGCAGCAATGGACTACGATGATAATGATGTCACTCTGCCATCAAAGTTCAATTGCACAGCCAAATCTGAGCCACCAACAAGTTGCAGGGCATGGGCGCAAAAAGCATTGTGAGGCATGTGATGCTGGTGCGGACGAAGGAAACACTCAGTTGTTCCTTGGTCTAGAGGCATCCCTCCTTCACAATCAATGCCTGCAAAACAAGCAGTTGAGAATAGGAAACAGGATCATCCATCACACGCAGCAGAACATTACTTAGGGTTTTGATAACACAGGGACACATATGTTGACAATAAATGACAACATAGTCAGCCTCACCAGAGCAATTCAGAAGTTATGCAGGGAATGGTGGCAGACCGTGCCCATCAGAGGTGTCATGAGTGCAGGGCTGCTGCAAGACTGGACCCCTTAAGTAGATCCATAGACTGTTTGGACATTTCAACTACATGCCTGCCCATCTGTACTGTCACACTTTAGGTAGAGTTGGGACATTTCACTAGTGATGTGGCCAGGGGCCTAGGGTGCATAATCTCAACTGTTGAGCTGCCACAGATTAATCAGGTAGCAAGAGGGAGGGGAGATACCCCTGAGGGTAGTGAGCAGATATCTAGTGTCAGCAGCATATCAGCCACTGATGTTTATGCCCTGCACCATAGAAGTAGCCACAACACATTAGGAGACTAAGCTGTCACAGGGCATGGTGCTCCTACCTGTAAGTGAGTCAGATGGTCACATGTTTGGACTTTGGCATTTACACATGAATATGATGTGTCTGGTGATGCAATCAGAAATCTTTACATGTTCTAACTTGCCACTTGATACACAGAGATCTCACGTTGTGATTGACAGGAGAGTCGTCTGAGATTAAAGGATGTTTAATCTTGCTAGCTTGCCTATGCTTATATAATTTCAGTGAGTGCAGTGTTACTCATAATTTACCTTGCAAATTAATGTGTTACAATGTGATCCCGTTGACATCTCCTCTCCTCTACTATGCTCCCATCTCCAGGCAGTCGTGGATGTGGCTCTGGCTCGTCATACTCTGAATCTGTGATCAATGTTGAGGTGTAGCCCATGCCTGGTAGCAATGTGATGTAAGATGGCACAGGTTCCCGCAATTTTGCTGGCTATCTCCAGAGCATACTGGAGTGCACGTTCACATTTGTGAAGGAACCAGAATCATGATTTCAGTATGCCAAAGGTCCTTTCACTGACAACTCTGGTGTGTCTATGTGCAACATTATAGTGCCTTTTATTGTGGTCTGCAGAGGCTAGGTATGGGGTCAGGATCCATGATCTCAATGTATATGCACTGTCACCAGGTAGGAAAAATTGTAAGTATTAGCATGACAGGACCTGATTATGGACAGACAAATTTATGTATTTAAAGTTACAGCTACACATCACCTAATACACATCAATATCAAACTCCCCACATTTCAGGCACTGGTGTATTCCATTGTGCCTGAAGAAGTATGTGTCATAGGTGCTCCCAGTGTATTCTGCCACTATATCTGTGATGACATTATGGGCATTGCATATGACCTGTACGTTCAGTGAATGAGGACTTTTCCTATTGTGCAACACATATTTTAGATGTGCTGGTGGACAGATGGATATGGGAACACGTGTCCCATCTACACACCCTAATACATCGGGGAAATTGGCTATTCTTTAAAAGTTTAGTTTGGTATTGTGTATTATCTCTCCATTCCTGGGAAGGTCAATGTAGTTGGCCATGTGAGACAGCATGGCATCTAGAAAACTTCTTAAGAAACATGACAGTGCACTTTGGGACTTCCCACCAGTGACATCATTCACCCCCTAATAGCTACCTGAGGCCAAAAGTTGCAGTGAGTACAAGACTTGTGCATGCATGGAATGGAGCAGCAGTGCAGGGTACAGCTTTCTAGCTGTGGTTTAAACATTTCTATCAGTTCTAAGATCACTGTGCTACTTAGCTAGTTTTTCTCATATCTATTCTCCACAGTCCATTGGAAAATTGAGAACCTGGACAACTTGCTGATTGTGGCTGCCTTGAACATATGATTTGTGACTCACAAATAGCAATTGTATGAGGCTAGCACGCTATGTAGTACGTGTAGGGGATCCATACAACCACTCATTGGTTTACAGGATAAAAACTAGGGGCCAGATGTAGCAAAGTTTTGCGATTTGTAAATGGCCCGATTCGCAATTTGCGACCTCACAAAATCCGAAATGGGATGCACAAATCCCATTTCCGAAGTGCAAATAGCGATGCGAGCCATTACCGACTCGCAAAATTAGCAACCTGATTTTGTGACCCGCAAGGAGGAAGTCGCAATTTGCGAGTCGCAAACCATATGAAAAAGCCAATCGCAAATTGCGACTAGTTGCAAAAAGCCCATTTTGCACACCCAGATCACCACTGATTCAGAGCAGGTGGTAACCAGAACCAAAGTATAAAAGGAGACCCTGAAGACATCTGGGTTACTCAAAATGGCTGAACTGTATGTGATAGCATGGAGGAGGAGAGTCCACGCGGCACAGCAGAGGAGGAGGAGGAGCCAGAGACAGAGGATATACCGAACCAGGCAGACACTATTCCAACAAACTGAGGAGGAGATTTATGACAAATATAGACTGAGCAGTGCAGCAATATTAGAATTAATTGAACTACTCAATCCGCAGCTTCAACGACAGACAATGCACGGCAGCGCCATCCCTACACATGTGCAAGTGCTATGTTCACTGCACCTCTTGGCCTCGTGTAGCTATCAGGGGGTGATTGCTGTGGCAGGTGGGGTATCCCAAAGTTCACTCTCACGATTCCTCAGATGTTTCCTAGATGCCATACTCACACACATGTCCAGATACATATACCTACCCAGGAATGAGGCAGAAATTAACAGCACCAAATTGGACTTCTACAGAATTGCCAGCTTCCCCCATGTAACAGGGTGTGTGGACGGGACACAGATACAAATCTGCCCTGCTGCAAGTCTGGAATATGTGTTCCCGCAATAGGAAATGTACCCACTCACTAAACATCCAGGTGGTATGCGACACCCATAATGTCATTACTGACATTGTAGCCAAATTTCCAGGGAGTACACATGACTCGTACATATTCAGGCACAGTGGAATACACCAACGCCTAGAACGTGGGGAGTTTGGAGACGGATATCTCTTATGTATTGCTGAATACACCCTGAAGCCATACATACAGGTCACTATAGAAACCATCCATGCCCTGCTAACATTGCTTATTTTTGTCAAACAGGTGGCAGTGAATATGCTCTAAGACCATGGATACTTACCCCATACCTAACACCTAGCAATGAGAACAAGAGGCGATATAACAGTGCCCATCGGCAGACCAGAACTGTCATCGAGAGGACCTTTGGATTATTAAAGGCAAGGTTCAGATGCCTCCACAAAAGTGGAGGTGTGCTCTAGTATGCCCCGGAAACAGCATTCAAGATTGTTGCTGCATGTGCAATCCTACACAACATTGCCACCAGACGTGGGCTACACCTCACCCCTGAAGACACAGATTCGGAGGATGAGGAGCAAGAGCTACCACACCGACAGCCTGGGGATAGAAGCATTGCGAATCAAGGCAGACAGAGACGGAACCACATTGCAACCCAATACTTTGGCAGGTACGTGGCAACTGTCACCACACTCACTGATGTCAGACAAACAGAGCCCAGTTGTGTAGTGGAACAAACAAAACCTTTTTATTTGTAAACTAAATGATGAAAGAAAAGTGCTGTCCCTTAAAGTCTGTACATGTCCTAATATAATGAGGACACATTAACATCATGTGCCTCATGAGTCATGCTGTCTGATGGTTCACACCCTCCTCCTTGTGCATCCAGCATGGCTCATCCCAGGTGGGTCAGCTGACCCCTGCCGTGCACTTGCACTCCTTAGCACACAGGAGTCACTGGCAGACACACTACTTATTGTGGACCCCTCCTCACTGTCCTGAGGGGTCTCACCTGTGCCCCTTGCCACCTGCCTAGGTTCCATCACGTCCACTGTGTGGCTGATGCAGCCAAGTCCACGTGCCACACCCCCCGCAAAGTGGCCATGTTCCACCTGTAAACTCACTGTCCGTCTAGACAGGCCAGTTGTGCTTGTTGCAAGATGCCCAATTGAAGCTGCCATGTGATCGAAGCGTGCCACTGTGTGGCGCTCCCTGCACCTTGCGCTCTGTCTGTCTGCCACAAGTTCCATCACAAGTTGGCGGATGGCCTGGGTGAGATCCCCCATATTTTCATTCAGTCTAGAGAACTGCGTGTTCACTTCAGCCAGGCCAGTGGTCATGTTGCTCTCCATCCTGTGCAATGTACTTGAGATTGACCTCAATTGTCTGTTTTGCAGGCGCTGACCGTTAATGAGGGATGCCTCTATTCCTGCAAAGCCTGCCTCCCCTATCTCCTCCTGGGGCACCGCCAGAACACTGCATCTGTGTCTGCACCTTTGTCCTGCTGCTGGCTCAGAACGACTTGCTGTGGGGTTGGGGCCAGGGGTCGTATCAGCTTCCCCCAGTTCCTGCTCTTGTTCCTGCTAGGACTCTGGTGGTGTCCTGCTGGGCCCAGGAATTTCTGCAGCAGCCTCCTGCACTGTCTCTGGCCTGTGGTCTGCTCCCTGCCTGTTGGCGCTGCTGGGGGTGTCTTGTGGGAGACCTGTGGGACATAGGAAATACACTGTCAGTCTCTCACATCTGTTTTATGCCTCATAATAAACATTAGCCTATATGCTGACTACTGTACTACATTGCCCATACTGCACTATTCTAGTGGTTGCTAGTCTGGTGGTGCCTGCTGCTGTGTACTGGGAGAGTGTGGATACTGCATTCGTAGGTGTAAATGCATATCTCATGGTACTCAGTTTTGGATGTCTCTGGCGCAGAACTGACCACTTCTCCCATTCCGAGTACGGGCTCAGGCTCCAGGGTCTGCTCCACCATTGCTTCCATGGTTGTGGGTGGTGGGACGGTGGATGGGCCTCCTCCGGTGCCCCTCATTTCTCTCAGCTGCTCTGCTACCCTCTCCTTTGTCCTGGAGCGCAGGTCATACCACCTTTTCTTGATTTCCTCCAGGGTGCGGTGGCTCACCCCATGGCATTAATCTGGTCCTGGATTTGCTGCCAAATCATCTTTTTTTTCTGTGTCGGGGACACTCAGGGATGCCTTCCCAAACAGTTAGTCGTGGTGCTGGCAGCATTCCTCTGCATTTTCTTCTTCTCCCAGCACTGCCTGTTTCCTCCATTGTACCAGCAGGTCCTCTCTCCTGGGTGTTGCACAGCAGTTTGGAAAGGGTGTGGTCCTCCCTCCTCCCAGGTGTATTTGATGACTTCCTGGTTCTGATGTCATCACCAAGAGCCAGGAAGTGAATTTCCAAACTGTTGTGCTGCACCTGCAGGCAATTTGTGGGCCAGTCGCAATTTGCGACACCCTACTCGCAAATTGCGACCTCGCTTTGAGCGAGGTCGCAAAAAGCGACCTCGCTAGAAGTAAACTCGCAAAATGCGACCTCGCTAGAAGCAAACTTGCAAAATGCGGTGCAACATCATTTGCGAGTCGCAAATTGGTGTCCGACTTTTTTCTTGGATTCCATTTTGCGAGTCGGAAATTGCGATTCGCATTGAATCGCAATTTCCGACTCGCTATTTTTTTGCTACCTACATCTGGCCCTAGATCGCCTAATGCTCTAATTATTAAGATAGCTTGGTCAACCAGTTAGGCTAATCTTGAAGAAGTGCAAAGCATTTGTTGCATGCACAGCATCAATCTTGCAAATAACACACTCAAAAGAATAGCTTGAGACCAATTTAGAAACATATTTCAGATTGTCATATAATTTTCAAGACCAAGATTACCAAAATTGGTTAAGTACTTTCTGAGATATGAATTTTAGAATGTTATTAAAAATCGTCCTTTTCATGCGTAATTACGCACCATAGGAATCAACGGAGGATCACCTTTAAAGAAACATATAAAATCATACAGTTGGTTTACCAAGTTCTTCTTTCGCAGGTTGGTCGAGGTTGTTGTTGGGCATGCTGTGTTAGCTGGCGAAGTTCAAGCGGCTCCCGGTTCTGGTGGGAGCAGTGGGAAAATGTTTCTGGAGCTGGTGCATGGTCACTGTGAAGGGCCACTTGGAGAAGAACTGCACAGGTACGTTTAAAGATGAGTCCCTGGGGTCCCCTTGGAGTAGCAAGGTCACAATAGGTGATCCTTAGGGCACAGAAGTTTCTTCAGGGCAGAGGGCAGCCTGGTGCAGAGTGAATTTGTGACCTAGAAGCAAGAATGCCCTCAGAAGCAGGAAGTAGGTCAGTTTCAGGGTCACTTACAGGACAACGGGAGATTCTGGGGGGAAGTCCTTGTTGATTTGGAAGTCCCTTGACTGGGGCTTCCTCCTAGTCCTTTTGCAACCCTAGACAGGCTGTTTTTCTTGATGTCCGATGTTCTCTGACCAATACCCAGGGTGTTGGCATGATTTGATTGCTGGAGGGTGCAGTACCACCAAACATGGCACACACTGGCAAGGTTTGTCTTCACAGTTGTCTCTGTGTAGTTTGGTCCTGCTGTGGAGTCTGGTTCAGGAGTTACAGCTAGTCAGTGAAGTGACCTTCACTGGCTTGTTGGTTTCTTGACGGTTTAGAGTGGTACCTCCACTCTGGAGGGAGTTCTCTGGCAATTGGTGGAGCCTGGTGGTCCTTTGGGGTTTTTGGAGAGTTGTCCAGCAGCTCTTTGGTGGCAATTGGTGGGTCCTGGGTGCAGCAGGCAGGGCTTGGTGCCTTTTGTTTGGTGCAGTGGGTCCACAGTTTGCATGCTTCAGATCTTCTTGGTTCTGGTCTTCTTATGTCTGTCAAATGTGATTTTGTGGTCCAGGAATGACCACTAAATATTGTATTTAGTGTGCATTTTTGGGGGAACCTGGTAGTGACCAATGGGTCATCTACCTTAGGGTGTCTACACCCACTAAGTGAACAATTCCTGTGAGGGTCACTTTCCTGTACCTGATTGGCTATTTTCCTTCCATTCAAGATGGAAGAAAATGAAATGAAGTGTCCACCTCGCAGGCAACACCTTAGGGGTGGTACATGCCAGGTGGGGCCACACCTCCTACCCTTTGTTTGAATTTCCTGTTGTTGCTCCTACCGAAAGTGGGGTTTGCAATGGGAGTTGCCATCTGCTTTAGCAGAAAGCCTGAGGGTTACGCTTCAAAGGCGGTAAGCCCTTTGAAACTCACCTCCACAGCAGTGAGCATTCCTGAGCAATGGATTGTTAGCACCTCCACCCTGGAAGGGCTTTGTTCTGCAACCCAGAGAGAAGATCCTCTCACCCCAAAGTTTTTTATTGGAAGTCTGACGGCGGTAGGTTGGATAGAACCAGTCAGCAACCATGACAGGGTAGTTAGGTTGGGAAGAGGGTACCTCTAAGGTGACCACAGGGTACACTTTATAATAAATCCCACACTAGTACCAGTGTGGATTTATCATTCTGAGTTGTTTGATACCACAGAGTGGCCATCATGTTGCTGTGAAACTCATACTAACCAATGTCCAGCACATGTATTTTGAAATGGTTGCTCTGTTTACTCACTATGTCCCAGGTTTGGCAAGGACACAGTGGGGGCAACTATGGCCTTACATACAGTATAATGCACTCACACTAAGGGCTGGAAGGCTTGCCAGAGGGGTGACTTGCCTATATTGAATGCAGTATGTAGTGGACGTGGCACACAGGCAGTGTGCCATGTCGAGTTTTCATTTTAGCTTTACATCTGGGTACCTAGCCTGCAATGGCAGTGCTTGGTGCACCTGCATTCAGGGCCCTAGAGGGTGGCACAATCAGTACTGCTGCCCTCGGGGCCTACCCTTAGTACCTCCTGCCCTTTGTACCTAGCTACTATTTACTAGGGGCTTATGGTGGCAGCCAAAGGTGTCTCCAATTGTGCCAATGCATCACAACAGTTTAGGGAAAATGCTCTGACTCAGGGAACATGGTTAGCAGCGGCCCTGGGCACTAACAACTTCTAGGTTACATCATACACTAAGCAAAAAGTGGGGGCTACCCATGTCAAAAATAGACCCATTCTCACATTAATTCACTATTTGAGAGCTGCAAAATCCGGTCACAAATTATTGTGAATCTGTATTGGGTTGCATTACTCTTTGGGCTTACCAAATGGCATTTGCACATACGAAAACCCATTTATTTGGTTGCAAATTTGTTTGTGACCTAGTAGCAAGTCACAAAACATATGTGCATGTGGCCCTTAGAGATAACCTGTGCTCACCCTTTGATAGCTTGGCACAGAGCAGTCAGGCTTAACTTAAGAGGCAATGTGTAAAGTTTTTGTTCAACACTTTAAACAGTAAAACTGTGAAAACAACACACAAAAAGACACTAACTGGTTAGAAAAGTAGAGTTCAATTTATGAGTATAAGAAGACCAAAACAGCAAAAATCCAGTATCAGTAGAAGCAAAGATATGAATTTTTAAAGATTAAAATGCACTATAGTGCTTAAAAGCATAAAGTACCATCCCGGGCTATCTGGTCACCTAGACTAGGTGAAATTCAAAAGTTCAGGCCAACTACAAAGGAGCACAAGTCAGATACAGGCCCAGATCTGTGACTGGGGGTGAGTGTTTGAAAAGTTTCAACACTCTGTCCATCATTTTATTTTGTTTTGTGATGTTGCTTTGTGTGCCCTAAGTGGCAAGGGTATGCCCAGACGTGGGTCCCTTACTCTCTGCGCCACTGGATTCAAGCTAGCCTGGCTGATGAAGGGTGATATCCTGAAACCGGTCCCAGGATACTTGTTTACTGTCCAGGGAGGACCTGGCCTAGCAGTTCGGGCTGGACTGTTCTCATTGGGAACAGGGTCAAGAATGATTTGCATATAACTGGGGTGACGTGGCAAGCAAAATAACGATGGATTATACCCAGATCTGTGACTGGGGGTGAGTGTTTTAAAAGTTTCAACACTCCGTCCATCATTTTATTTTGTTTTGTGATGTTGCTTTGTGCGTCCTAAGTGGCAAGGGTATGCCCAGACATGTGTCCCTTGGTCGCTGCGCCACTGGATTCAAGCTAGCCTGGCTGATGAAGGGTAATACCCTGAAACTGGTCCCAGGATGCTTGTTTCCGGTCCAGGGAGGACCTGGCTTGGCAGTTCAGGCTGGACTGTTCCCATGAGGAACAGGGTCAAGACTGATTTACATATGGCTGGGTCCAAACTGGGGTGGCATGATGAGCAAAAGAATGATGGATTAAACTCAGATCTGTGACTGGGGGTGAGTGTTTGCATTGTTCAGCACTCCGTCCATCATCCTTTTGAGTTGCTAAAGTTGCTCTAAGTGGGAAGGGTATGCCCAGACGTGGGTCCCTTGCTCACTGTGCCACTGGATGCAAGCTAGCCTGGCTGATGAAGGGTAATACCCTGAAACCGGTCCCAGAATGCTTGTTTCCTGTCCAGGGAGGAACTGGCCTAGCAGTTCGGGCTGGACTGTTCCCATGGGGAACAGGGTCAAGGCTGATTTGCATATGGCTGGGTCCAAACTGGAATGACATTGTGAGCAAAATAACGATGGATTAAAACCAGATCTGTGACTGGGGGGTGAGTGTTTGAAAAGTTTCAACACTCCGTCCATCATTTTATTTAGTTTTGTGATGTTGCTTTGTGTGCCCTAAGTGGCAAGGGTATGCCCAGACGTGGGTCACTTGCTCGCTGCGCCACTGGATTCAAGCTAGCCTGGCTGATGAAGGTTTCAACACTCTGTCCATCATTTTATTTTGTTTTGTGAAGGGTAATTTTAGGACAGGTATGGATTTTTGGCAGGTAAGGGAATTTTTAGTACTTAGGGTGGGTATGGGTTTTTGGGTGGAAAGTGAATTTTTAAAATTTAGGGTGGGTGGCTGTTAGAAATGGGGTCTTTGGTTGACAGTGAGGTTACTCCCTGTTCAAGCAAGGACCCTCACTCTAGTCAGGGTAAAAGAAAATCACCCTCAGCTAACCCCTGCTTACCCCCTTGGTAGCTTGGCAGAGCAGTAGGCTTAACTTCAGAGTGCTAGGTGTAAAGTATTTGTACCAACACACACAGTAACTTAATGAAAACACTACAAAATGACACAACAGAGATTAAACTCAAAAATAGCGCTTAGAAACAAAAATGCTTTGATGAGATGTTAACACAGCGTCGTGATGGAGTCGTTCCCAACAAGCCAACACCAGCGGCGCCGGACACGGAGTCGTGTAGACCCCCAAGTACAGTACCTTTGGTGAAGAGTGAAAACAAGCCGAAGCGCAAAGTCGGGGATCGCGGCTTCTGTGCGAAACGTTGAATCCACACACTTCGAGCGGCGTCGGTCACGACGTGGTGCGGCGACTTCTACGGAGTCGCGGACTTCAGCGGAGCTGCAGCGGCGTCGGGCCTGCGAAGAGCGTCGCGTTCCAGCAAAGGTCACGGCATCGGTGCAGGTGGCATCACCGGATTTAGCAGCGGCATCGGTCTGGAGTCGTCCGAAGTCGATTTCCTTGGATTTCTACCAGCTTTCCTTTCAAGGGCCCAGGGACTGGATCGGGCACCACTTGTCAGAGCAGGAGTCTCTCCAGAGACTCCAGGTGCTGGCAGAGAGAAGTCTTTGCTGTCCCTGAGACTTCAAACAACAGGAGGCAAGCTCTAACTCAAGCCCTTGGAGATTTCTTCACAAGGTGGAAGGCGCACAAAGTCCAGTCTTTGCCCTCTTACTCTGGCAGGAGCAGCACTGCAGGAAAGCTCCACAAAGCACAGTCACAGGCAGGGCAGAACTTCTTCCTCAGCTATCAGCTCTTCTCCAGGCAGAGGTTCCTCTTGGTTCCAGAAGTGTTTCTAAAGTGTGTAGATTGGGGTGCCCTTCTTATACCCATTTTAGTCTTTGAAGTCACCTTTCTTCAAAGGGGACTCACACCTACTTGTGAAATCCTGCCTTGCCCAGGCAAGGCCTCAGACACGCACCAGGGGGTTGGAGCCGGCATTGTCAGAGGCAGGCACAGTCCTTTCAAATGAGAGTGACCACTCCACCCCTCCCTCCTAGCAGAGATGGCTAATCAGGAAATGCAGGTTACACCCCAGCTCCTTTTGTGTCACTGTCTGGTGTGAGGTGAAAAACAACCCAACTGTCAAACTGACCCAGACAGGGAATCCACAAACAAGGCAAAGTCACAGAATGGTTTAAGCAAGAAAATGCTCACTTTCTAAAAGAGGCATTTTCAAACGCACAATCTTAAAATCAACTTTATTAAAAGATGTATTTTTAAATTGTGAGTTCAGGGACCCCAAACTCCACATGTCCATCTACTCTCTAGGGGAATCTACACTTTAATCATATTTAAAGGTGGCCCCCATATTATCCTATGAGAGAGACAGGCCTTGCAACAGTGAAAAACGAAATTGGCAGTATTTCACTGTCATGACATATAAACCACATTACTATATGTCCTACCTTATCCATACACTGCAACCTGCCCTTGGGGCTACCTAGGGCCTACCTTAGGGGTGCCTTACATGTAAGAAAAAGGAAGGGTTAGGCCTTGCAAGTGAGTACACTTGCCAAGTCGAATTTACAGTGTAAAAATACACACACAGACACTGCAGTGGCAGGTCTGAGACATGATTACCGGGTTACTTGTGTGGGTTGCACAACCAGTGCTGCAGGCCCACTAGTAAAATTTGATTTACAGGCCCTGGGCACCTCTAGTGCACTTTACTAGGGACTTACTAGTAAATCAAATATGCCAATCATGGATAAACCAATCACATACACATTTTACAGAGAGAGCGCATGCACTTTACACTGGTTAGCAGTGGTAAAGTGCCCAGAGTTCAAAAGCCAACAGCAACAGGTCACAAAAAATAGGAGGCAGGAGGCAAAAAGATTGAGGATGACCCTGCATAAGCAAAAAAGTCCAACAGTGGCTTTTTAGGTGGCATTGGGAATTTTAGGGGTTAGGGTGTGTATGGATTTTAGATGGTGTTAGAAATAGAGTCTTTAGTTGACAGTCAGGTTACCCCCTTTCCAATCAGGGACCCTCACTCTAGTCATGGTAAAGGAGAATCACACTCCCCGCTCACCCCCTCTGTAGTTTGGCACAAGTAGGTTGGCTTAACTTCGTTCGACCTCCAGGTACAGTACCTTAGCCAATAAGTAGAAAACAGGCCAGTGCATGCAGTTGTGGGCTGAGGCATCTCTGGATCTGATGCGGCGTCATTGGTGGTGCTACAGGGCAGAAGGGCAACGGTGTCACACAGTGGCGCCGGGTCCTCACTGCAGCACGGTGGAGGTGAAGTGGCATTGATTGAGAAGTCGGTCCCTTGGTTCCAGCAGGCACGAAGTCCGGCAAAGTCACAGTGCTATGGGGTGGCCTCACAGGGTCGCAATGACGTCACAGGGCCGCAGGTGCTGCAATGGCGTCGGATGTCACAGATGTCGGGTCTAGAAAACACTCCGAAGTCAGCGAAGTCGGGCGGGATCAGTGGCTGCAACAATGCAACACCTACAGGGTCGTCGGGGTTGTTGCACTTCTGCGAGGTCCACAGCCTCGGGCGGGAGGTGTCATGGTTCCGGGCAGCGGCATCCTTTACGATGTTGCACGGCATTGTCGGGCATCCTTAGACAGGTTTTTCTCCAGAAGTTCACTTCCAGGGGCCCAGGAACTGGAATGGCACCCTCTGGTAAGCTAGAGTGCATAGCAGGCAGACTCAGAACTGGGTGGTGAAGCCTTTGCTGTTCCTAAGGCTTCAAAACAGGAGGCAAGCTCTACTCCAAGCCCTTAGGGATACCTCTCAAGCAGAAATGCACAACAAAGTCCAGTCTTTGTCCCCTTGCACAGGCAGAAGCAGCAACTGCACAATAGCCCAACCAAGCACAGTCACAGGCCAGGGCAGCACTTCTCCTTAGGTCGTCAGCTCTTCTCCAGCCAAAGGTTCCTCTTGAATCCTTGAAGTAATCTAATTTTCAGAGGTTTTGGGTCCAATACTTATTCACCTTTCTGCCCTTGAAGTTGGCAGACTTCAAAGGTAAGTCTCTCTTGTTTGCAACATCCTGCCTTGCCCAGGCCATGACCCAGAAACACCCCATGGGGTTGAAGGCTGCATTGTGTGAGGGCAGGCACAGCCAATTCAGGTGTAAGGGACCACTCCTCTCTCCACAGATGACTCATCTGGACATGCAGGCTACACCTCAGCTCCTTTTGTCTCTCTGTGTAGAGGGGATTCACAAACAGCCCAACTGTCAAACTGACCCTTACAGGCAATCCACAAACAGGCGTAGAATGGTTTAAGCAGGAAAATGCCTACTTTCTAAAAGTGGCATTTTCAAACTAACTATCTAAAAAACAACTTCACTACAGGATGTATTTTTGTATTGTAAGTTCAGAAACCCCAAACTCCAAATTTCTATCTACACTCAAAGGAAATCTGCACTTTAAAGTTAATAAAGGCAGCCCCCATGGTAACCTATGTGAGAGATAGGCCTAGCAACAGTGAAAACAGAGATTAGCAGTATTTCACTGTTAGGACATGTAACACACACCCACCTTTAACATACAGTGCACCCTGCCCATGGGGCTACCTAGGGCCTACATTACGGGTGCCTTACATGTATGAAAAGGGAAAGTTTGGGCCTAGCAACTGTGTTCACTTGCCAGGTCGAATTGGTGGTTTAAAACTGCTCACACAGACACTGCATTGGCCGGTCTGAGCCATGTTTACAGGGCTACTAATATGGATGGCACAGCCAGTGCTACAGGTCCACTAGTAGCATTTGATTTACAGGCCCTGAACACCTATAATACACTTTACTAGGGAGTTATTAGTAAATCAAATATGCCAATCATAGATAAGCCAATCTACATAAAACAGCAAAAACAGAGTCCAACACACATCAACAACCTGGGAAGCAGAGGCAAAAAGTAAGGGGAGACCACGTCAAGGATGCCACGTCTAACAGGTGGCAAAGGTAATTTTAGGGTAGAGAGTAGTTATGTGTTTTTGGGTGGCAAGGGTAACATTAAAGTTTAGGAAGGGTATGGAATTTTGAATGGCAAGGGTAATCTCGGGTTTTAGGGTGGGCATGGGTTTTCGAGTGGCAAGGGTCATTTTAGGGTTTAGGGTAGGTATGGGTTTTTGGGTGGCAAGGGTGTTTTTTAGGATTTAGGGTGTATATGGGTTTTTGGGTGAGTATGGGTTTTTGGGTGTTAAGGACACATTTAGGTTTCAGAGTGGGTATGGGTTTTGGGTGGCAAGGTGATTTTTAAGCTTTAGGGTGGGTATGAGATTTTGTGACACAATGGCAATTTTACAGTTTGGAATTTGTATGTGTTTTTGGGTAGAAAGGGACATTTTTAGGTTTTTAGGGTGGATATGGGTTTTTGGGTGGCAAGAGTATTTTTAAGGTTTAGGGGGTGTATGGGTTTTTGGGTGGCACAGGAATTTTTAAGGTTTAGGGGTATGTGATTTGGGGGTTTAAGGTGATTTTAGGTTTTAGAGTGGGTATGGGTTTTTGGGTGGTAAAGTGTTCTTTCGCTGGGTAAGGGAGGTGGTTGGATTACTGTAGAGTAATTACAATTAGTTTGTGTTAAAAAAAATAGAAATTCACTGAAAAAAAAACAAAGGTTACAGGGGCATTATAGTTAGGAAATAGAATTTAAGAACCATAGAAATTCACCTGAAAAAAAACAAAGATTACAAGGACATTATAGTTAGGCTCACATTTCAAATGTACAAAACCACGGAAATTCAGCAGTTAGAGTTATTTCAAGTAACTTTATCACGTGCCCTAAGGTAACTATAACTCATACCCTCACTATGCCCTGCTAACTACCCCATTTATTACATCAACCATGACATCTTTAATGGCATCATTGCAGTTATCACAGCAACATTTGCAAGAAATTATTGACGAGGAAACTGTCCATGGTGGGGGTGTGATTTATAGTTACCTTGAGGCAAGAGTTATAGTTGCTTGAAATAACTCTAACTTCTGAATTTCTATTTTTTTTACATTTGAAATGTGAGCCTAACTATAACATCCCTGTAACCTTTGTTTTTTTACGTAAGAAAAAAAAACCAATATATATATATATATATATATATATATATATATATATAAAACTTCAAACAGAGCGGTGTTGCAGAGTAGCCTCTAATCATCGGGGTTGCTGTTGAAGGATACTACGCCACAGCGTCAATCACATTATCCCTTTTTCCTCTATGCATACAAAGAAGGACAGCACTCAGAGATAGCGTTGCAGAAATGTAATCAGGAGTGCAATAGAGAATGCATTTTGGCACCAGGTGCCTTTGACAACTAGCAGGGAGACATTTTGCCTCTGCTTCCATCTTAGTCACATGATTAGTCCCACCAATCCTGTGGAATTACCAATAACCAAATTATTTTTCACATCACTCATAATCTTCACAGAACCTTAATCCTTTGATTTACCACTGCTGTTTTTTCAAGGCAGCCATGGTCACTCAGCAAAAGTACATGTATAATACATTGCAGCATTATTTTATCAGATCAGACTCAAAAATAAACCAAAAATCAAATAATGAGAATAGTGGGTAGCCAAAGTAATACAATTTCTCCTCTTACCCATAAACATTGAAAAATAAACCAAATTACTTTTCACATCACTCATTATCTTCATAAAACATAAATATATGGATTTGCCACTGATATTTTCCCAATACAGTATTACCATGGTCGCAAAGAGAAAATACAAGTAAAATACACCAATACCCATTAGCCCAAGTGCACTGTAGCCTACACCTTTTCATACCACCTTGTCACGTCTGATGCAAAAATAAGTGAAGCAGCCCCATTGGGATGTAGATAACACAGCTCCTTTGCATCTCCAGAGGACATCTATACTTCTGTTCTGTAAGAGAAAAAACATTAAAAACAATAAAAAAAGAATGAAATACAGAAACTACCAATTACACTTCTGAATCCTTATAAACAACATTTATAAATAAAGGCCACAATGTTACAGATATAATCTGAAATCCAAGGATAGAGGTACTCTGAAGAAGAAAAAAAAAGGTTTCTCAATACCGGAAAAATCCATAATCAACTCCCACACCCATTCTTAAACCATCTTTACCCTATAACATCTAATACAACCCATGTTATTAAACTTGTACATGAAGATCTTTCCATGAATTAATTCCTATTGGCTCCGTACTCTTAAATGCCACAATATATTTAGATTCCATAGTCCTCAGAGCTTTCTCTCTGCTTCCCCCTTTTACATTCTTTCTCAAACCATCAATCACATATCTTCCAATCTTCCTCCATGAACCTCATTCATAAGCCTGGCTATGAGATATGTGGTATCTTTATTCATGACTGCTCTAAAACGTCTAAAATGTAGTATTCTGCTGCGGACCTGTAGGGTAGTACTGTAGACATACATTTTAGGGCACATACACCTCAAGATGTATACCACATGATCACTCTTGCAGTCAAAAGTCCATTGCATATAACTCTGTCCTTCAGGGATACAATCTTGGCATTCTCCCCATTCTTACAGGCCTTAAATTTAGAGGATCTGGTAAAGCCATTCCCCTTTGATAACCATCTCGCCTCCCTCCTTTGTCTCACATCGCTCCATACAATGTAATCTTTACTAGGTTTACTTCTAAGAAAGGTCAACATAGGTCCTTGAGGAAGATCTTTACCTATAATAGGGTTTTTGGTGTGCCCTATTATAGGAGGTAATGAATCTCTGTTGTCCAGTAGTCCTATTCTTCATGGAGAGATTTTTAAACAGCAGGTCATCTCTCTTCACTGCCTCAACTTTCTTACAGGCATTTTCCAATGATTCTGATATACCCTCTCATTTTTAATCTTCGCAGAACCATCTGTTTCTCTCTCTAATAGTGGTCTGGTGTACTGCAGTTTTGTTTTGTTCTCAAAAGCTTTCCATAGGGTATACTTTCGATAAGAGGTGAGGGTTGAAAGCTAGAGGCGTGCAGAATACTATTGCCTGCAAGTTTTTGATTCATCACACACACCTTCACAACTAGGAAATCAATGTCCTTCTCACCTAACTGACTGGTAAATTTCAGAATGAGATAATTCTCATTAATTTGTGATACAAATTTCCCTGCACTTTGTACACCTCCTCTCCACAACACAAAGATATTGTCAATGTAGCACAGCCACAACACTACGTTACATTGCCATTTATTCAAGGATGTGCTATTAAGGACCTGCTCCTCCCACCAGCCCATATGCAAATTTGCATAGGTGGGGGCGAAGCAGGTCCCAATCGCAGAACCCTGTTGCTCATACAAGGAGTTTTAAAAAGGAATACATTGTGCTCCAAAAACAACCTCACCACAGTGAGCAGCATTTTTTTAATGTTTTTAGAATTGTATGGGTGTCGCTCTCAAAAAATGCTTGGTGGCCCTGAGTCCATCCTCATGACGGGTGCAAGTTTAAAGTGAGGTTACATCAAGGGTCATCAATAACAGCTTGTCATTCCACATTATGTCAAAAATTATTTTCAAAAAGTCAGAACTGTCTTTCAGGTACGATGGAAGATTCTGTATAAAAGGTCTTAAAAAAGAATCAATATACTGTGACACATTCTCAAAGAAACTTTGTTGAGCTACAATGAGGGGTCTACCCGGGGGAATGAGTCATGTTCTTATGTTACCAGGTAAAATACCAGTAGTCTGAGGTTGTCTACCTTGTGGAAATTATGTTCCTTAACACTTAACAATCCTTCATCTCTCCACATACTCAAGAGTACAACAAAGTCTTCTATTATTGCCTCATAATATGCATGATTAATCTTCTTATAACAAGTTACATCTATAACTGCAACTTTCATGTATTCTTCTAGGGACCAGACTACTATGTTACCCCCTTTGTCTGCACATGTACTACTACATTGGGGTTAGATATTAACTTTTCCATAGTCTCTAGATAAATCTTATATCCTTTAGAATGCCTATTCTTTTCTGCTTCTCTCAATATTTTCAAATCATTCACAACAGCAACTGAAAAAAGATCATTGCTATCATCTCCTACTGGCGGTGATAGTCATCAATTTAGATCTAAGATATGAACCCCCTCCTCCCCTTAGAGCCATACAGCTTCTTTCTAAAGACGTTCAACCTCTGTAGTCTCATCCAGTTCCCCAGTACCTTCTCCCTCCATACCCCATATTTGTTGCATCAAATATACATCATCAATCAGCAGGTTACGTGAGACTCCCATGTTGACTGGCAGTATGTATCTTGGTCTCTTATTCAATTTATGAAATGTCAGCAATTTGAGTTTTCTAGTGAGAAGGAACACATCAATTCTAATTTGAAAACACTTTGTAACAGTTCAAATTATATACATTTTGGGTAATTCAATGTGTGATTTATCAACAGTGGAATAGCATTAGTCAACATTATTGATGTGGTAATGAGGAACAAAGTTTTAAGAACTTGTAATAAATATAATAGCTTGAATTATTTTAAAATTCACTCATTGTTACTATCTCGGTCACTCACTAAGGACCTGATTTAGAGTTTGGCAGACAGGTTACTCCTTCACAAATGTGACGGATATTCCATCCCTGTATTACGATTCCCATAGGACAAAATTGGATCATAATACAGCAGACAGGATATCTGTCACGTTTGTGGCAGAGCAACCCCATCCACCAAACTCTAAATCAAGCTCTAAGTTACAAAATAAAATGATAATGTCCCATAGCTGAAAGTAATGCAAAGCTACTCTGAACTAGTGGTTCCAATGAGGATATCAATTGAGAACAAATATAAGACTATGGTCTGACCTTCAATTGCCTGGTATACTGAATCAGAATTAAAGGGATGGAGAGAGGAAAAAGAAGAAATCACCCTTAGGAATGAAAGATTACATATTATTTTCAGTATCCACACTACACTGTTCGCGTCTAGGGATAAAAAAATAGTGATTAATTGGGGTTGCAGATGCAAAACACCTACAATCAAAGTGTAACACATTTTGAATATGTTTGTCTTATGAAATCTAAATTGATTATCCATAACAATTTTTGTAACTCTTTAACTCCTCTTGATTAGTTACACCTGGATCAAGGAGGAGCTTTTTTGGTTTTTAACCAAAGTAAATAATCCCATCATATGGATACTGAAAAATTGAAAAGGAAATGCTAAATAAAAAATTAAAATATATAGTAGCTTTTTGAATGATTTCTTAAAAACATTCTTTATAGATTTTACTTGCCTTGCATAATCGCAGCACACAAATCTCTATCAATTCTTGTTGTCATGCTGATGCCATTTTGGACTTCTATTTATCCTGGGGGATTCACGTAGAGCTTCCCTTAAGTCAAAACAGGAAGTGGAAGTTGATAAGCAAAGTGTTTTCTAATGACAGTGAGTGGAAGCTGCAAGTTATAAGGATGTGTTATTAATTCATAAAAGAGAAGAAAACAACGTTAATATTAAAAGCTCAGATTACCACTACATATGTGCAGAATTGGATTCAAGAATAAATGGAAAAAATACAAAATGTAAAACTGCACAAACCAAGAACAATACGTATTTGAATCAATATTGAAATTAATTATTTGAACTAAAATATTGTGTAATAACCCCTGTGCTAAGGGCAATTTAGAACACAAAGAAAGGGGTAAATGAAAACCAAGGAATTGACTAGGTGTCCCTTTAGAAAGTGCGAGTTTACACCAGGTAAAATGATATAAATAGCCCAAGGGATATTAGTAGGAACACTTCATCTCTCAGCTGTGTAATGATCAATGACCAATATGATTAAAACATGTAATTTACTTGTACAATTCTGGAACGGAAGTTTGTTGCCGAATTTTAGAACAGGTACAATATTTAATTTCAGAGTAGAAATATTTCAACTAAATTAGTTTGTCAAGCCATTGTGTTGGAGGCAATTTGAAAACAAAACAAAAGAGAAAGAAACAACTATGATGTACAATAAATGGGTAGGTCTCAAACTGTCGGGCTCCTGGTGTACAGGCTACAGAATTAACTAGGTGTACCAATCTCAAGTGTGGATTTGCATAGTGATTGAGACATCTCTTCTGTCAGCCTAGTAAGATAAAATGACTAATTTAAATGGCCACAATATAATTCACTAATACGATTCTAAGGAGGTTACATTGTTTCAAAAGCACTTGCGCTGCAAGTATAAAGCATATAGTTGATGTGTGGAAGTTAAGTAATATTTATCAAACTCTTTTGTTCTCGGGGGGGCATGTCTTGGCACTGTCAAGATGGCTGCACCGCCGTGAGCTCTGGCATGGTCCATGGTGGAAATCAGCCATTTTTTCCTGTCAGAAGGGGCAGAACTTTACTAGAATGTGAAGAAAACTACTAATAATGTCTCTGCTACCTGCAGGTCAGTTTTCTTCTATGACTATGCCCTTTTCAGTGTCCATTTAATGGATTGACTACTCTGAGGAGAATATTGTGGCCGCCATTTTGTAGTCACACAAATCTTCATTCTCTTCCTCAATACTACCGCATTTGCTTTACTATCGTTCATGTTTTCAACGAGGCTATTTTTATTGTCTGTTCCAGTATTTCTGGCTCCATGACTTTTAGGTTTTAATGCATACATTTTTGCACTGATTGGACTCAGGCTGAATTTCTGGCAATATCTTCTATGTGGAAATATTATCTTTTCAGCCTTCCCACCGAATAATTTTAATTATAAATGAGCATATTTTATAGGAAGAACTCAGAGCCAGGCACGGTCTCCTGTTTCCACTACAACTACCAAAGATTTTGTAGATAACCCTTTCTCAATTCTTGCAACAAGTATGGATAGCAATATTTTGGAGAATTTGGCATCCTCTTCTCCCAATGGGAACCAACAAAAAATTATGAGTCAACTTTCAAACAAAATGTAGGCATGACTTCATCAACTAAACGTGTTAAAAAGGATCCTCCATCATCAATTAAATCTCCTAGAACTATTTCAATGGAGCTACTATTAGATGAAATTTGTGCCTTTTTGGAAGAAACTAATAACAAACTGCAGACTTTAACAGATCATTGGTTTCTTATGGAGAATAGAGTTACTCAAGTCGAACAACGAGTCAGCGATGTTGAAGATACAGTTCAAAGTTTGCAATTGCTAAAATCTGAAGTACTTTCTCCCAGGAAGCATGCTGAAGACTTAGACAATTGAAGTAGAAGAAACAATCTGCGTATTTATGGCTTACCAGAATGAATGGAAGGTTCAGATCTTATTAAATTTTACCAATCTTTTCTTCCCAATCTTTTGGACCTTTGTTCTACATCTTTATTGAATATACAACGAGCCCACAGACTAGGGCATCAATCTCACCAAGCATCTTCATCACGAAAACTGAGAGGTGTTATTATATACTTTTTAGAATATGTTGAGCTGCTTCAAATACTTAGAGCTGCTAAATCGAAAGGAAAGACCTCATGGTTGGGTTCCCATTTGTTCTTGTCACAGGACTATGCTAAACCTATGGCTGACAGAAGAAAACAATTTTTGGACATGAGACCATCTCTTCGTACTTTAAACACAAGATTTGGATTTTTTCACCCATGCTCCTTTAAAGTAACATTTAAAAATAAAACAACGGTATAGGAAGACCCCAAGATTTTGCAATGCTTCATCGACTCATGTAAAGGAGAAGACATGGACATTTAAAACCAACATGCTATTTGAATTTAATTCATCCTTTTTCACTTCTAGATATTATCCTTCGTTTTCATGTTTTATTTTTGTTATTATTAATACGTTATATTTTATGCCCTTTTCCTTATGTATCGTATTTCTCATATTAATCATTTGTCTCTTTTATCAGGTATTGGTTGTTGATAATATTATGATAACTTCATCGTCTCTGTACTTGGTCCGATTCCTCTCCTGTTGACCTCGTGAAAGTTCCAGTCGTGCCATCTTCCTTTTGTGGTGTCACCATCCTCAATTCCTTATGTGTTATATAGGTATTTTTTTTATTTGTGTATACATTATGGCCCTCATTATGATATTGGTAGTAAGTGCTGCTTACCACCATGCTGACTGCCGCCAACACACCTCAACCGCGGCAGTATACCACTACGGGTATTATGACCCACACATAGAAATCCGCCACTATAAAGACACACACACACATAAGTCCACCAGCCCAAAGGTCAGTGATAAACTGGTGGTACCAAAACCCACACCATTACGCCAATATAAATACACCCACAGCATCATGACCCATCAGTCAGAGCGGCGATCATTTAACCACAGTAAACCATTGGCGGTACAGACCGCTGCACTCAAAATAAACACACACCAACAAAACAACACCACATTGGACAATTCAAACTACACATACCTGACACACATACACACACCACAACCACACATCTACACCACTATCAAACACACACACTACCCACAACCCTTTACGACCCAAAGATTTTGACAACTGAGACAAGCCAGAAGCACCCACTGAATCTGAGCCACAAAACACCATCACTCATACACCATCCATGCTCCTCACAGCACATACCCCAACACATCACCACACACACCCTCACACACACCACTCACACTACACCCATGGCACCACAATGACACCCCAGATTCTCTGAGGAGGAGCTAAGGATCATGGTGGAGGAAATCATCCGGGTAGAGCCACAGCTATTTGGATCACAGGTGCAGCAGACGTCCATTGCTAGGAAGATGGAGCTATGGCGGAGAGTCGTGGACAGGGTCAACGCCGTGGGACAGCACACAAGAACAAGGGATGATATCAGGAAGAGGTAGAACGACCTACGGGGGAAGGTGTGTTCTGTGGTAGCATGAAACCAGATAGCTGTACAGAGGACTGGGGTGGACCCCTACCTCCTCCCCCACAACTAACAACATTGGAGGAACAAGTCTTGGCGATCATGCATCCTGAGGGCCTGGCAGGAGTAGCAGGAGGACTGGACTTTGGTAAGTCAAATCTTTACTACTTTATCCCCCCTTACCTGCATGTCATCACAAACTCCTACCCCTACACTCACCCCCATCTCTCCACCACCTCACATATACCCCACCATCATAACCCACCCATCCCAATACCAACCCCTGCATGCTAAATCAATGCATGGAGCCCCGTCACAGCCCTGCATGGAAACGCATCACCACAGAATGCACACTAGTGACACTCACTTAGCCAACCAAATCAGAAATCACACAAGCCAAAGCTGCGTTGGTAATAACAACTATAGAGGGAACATACCCATGCACAAGATGTCACACACAGAAACAATAACACTGCATTTACATCCTCACAGGACCCCCACACAAGGTTATCGGAGAGGGAGTGCCAGCAACACCCAGTTCCCCCCCCCCAGAACAGACCCACAGTGATGACACATCTGGATCAGCATGAACAACCTGGCCCATCAGGGACTTCTGGACAGTTGGTGACCCAGCCACAGTCCCAAACCACCACAGAGCCTCCCCCTCAGTGACACCAGCACAGCACCCACCCAGCGGGCCCATCCCTCTGTCCCCAGGACACGTCAATCAGCAGTGTGTCCACACTACAGGGACCCCAGGCAACCCTACAAACACACGACAATTAGGGACCTGGGGTCAGTGGCAGTGGGCACATAGTTCATGGGACAGAGGCACAGGACAACAGGGAAGCTGGGAGGACTGCTGTGAGACAGGGGGAGGACAGGCCCAGGGAACTGACTCTCCACAAGGCACTCACCAACATCCTGGGAGCATACCACCATTCCCAGAAGACCATGGGCCAGATACTGGGCAAGTTGCAGGAGACCCAGCGGCTGCAGGAGGGACAGTACCTGGGGATTAGGGAGGACCTGAGAGACATTCTGGGCACCATTGCAGGGGTGCTGACAGCTATGGCCAATACCATGAGGGAGGCACTGGCACACCAACGGGCCCCTGACACTAGCCACACTGAAGAACAGCCCTCCGCCGACGCTAGTGGACAGGAGGCCCCGCCACTGAAACAACAGGCCACCAGCACCCACCCCCTGCAGAAGGAGAACCACCACACAAAAGGTCCCCACGATCCTGGCAGAAGTCAAAGAACATTGCCAAGACCCCCCCCCAGGACTCACCTGATTGTCACCCTTGTGTCCCACTCTGTCACCCTGTCCACCTTGAACTGATATTGCTCCACTTACTATGCCCCTTTGGACAATGCACCTGTGATACCAATAGACTGGACTCTATCCTGGAAATTTATCCACCATCAACCCAGCCCATTCCAATACCCCCTACACGTATTATCACACCCTTGGAACAAATACAAGTATGAAGTCTTTCAATTGATTGAAATATGTATTATTTAAACAAGCTGTAAACATTGCAATTGAAATGTACAGTGTATTTACATAGGTATGACCTGTAGTGGGCAGCAGTAAACACACCAGGAGCCAGAGTGGGGCACAGATATCTGAAAATAGAGATGTCAAAGAGTACAGTAAGTGGCCATAGAAATAGGGAAGCTGCCATGTATAATGTCCAACACAAAACTGGAATGGAAGGTGAAGTTCAGTGTCTTACCTGTGTGTCACTGGAGGTACTGTTGGATTATAGTAGTTCTGCTGCCCACTTCCTCTTCCTCTGCCTACTTTTCGTCACTGTCCACAGGCTCCACCGCTGCCACAAAACCATCCCCAGGCTCATCCTGGCATCTCAAGGCCAGGTTGTGCAACATGCAACATGCAATGATGATCTGGAACACCTTCTTGGGTGAGCAGTACAGAGATCCACCTGTAAGATAGAGGCACCGGAATCTGGCCTTCAGGAGGCCAAAGGTGTGCTCAATGATCCTCCTTGATCGCCCATGTGCCTCTTTGTAACATACTTCTGCCCTTGTCCAGGCATTCCTCACTGGGGTCAGTAGCCATGAGAGGTTGGGGTAACCAGAGTTACCTGTAAATATTGAGGGATACCTGTTAGCCACACACTCACCCTTAGGGGCAACCTCACACCTATATACCTACATCAGCTGGGTGGGGACCATGGGCTCACCTATTAGCCGCACCCGGTGCCTCTGGAGTTGAGCCATCACATATGGGATGCTGCTATTCCTCAAGATAAAGGCATCATGCACAGAGCCAGGATACTTTGCATTAACATGGAAGATGTACTGGTCCGCCAAACACACCATCTACAAATTCAGAGTGAAAGCTCTTTCGATTTCTGAAAACCTGTTAATTTCTCCAGGGGGTGTAGAAAGGCAATATGTGTGCCATCAATAGCACCAATGATGTTGGGGATATGTCCCAATGCATAGAAGTCAGCCTTCACTGTGGCCAAATCCTCCACCTGGGTGAATACGATGTAGCTGTGCATGTGTTTCAGCAGGGCAGACAACACTCTGGTCAGCACGTTTGAGAACATAGGCTGTGACATCCCTGATGCCACAGCCACAGTCGCTTGGAAGGAACCACTTGCCAAGAAATCGATCACTGACAGGACCTGCACTAGAGGGGGGATACCTGTGGGGTGGCGGATGGCTGAAATCAGGTCTGGCTCCAATTGAGCACACAGCTCTTAGATTGTGGCATTATCAAGTCTGTAGGTTAGGATAATGTGCCTGTCCTCCATTGTCACCAGGTCCAACAGGGGTCTGTACACGGGGGGATGTCTCCTATTCATCCTCAGTAGTTGAACACTAGAGTGAAAAATGGTAAGCAAAATGTCATATTCAAACATGTCTGCTGTGACGCAGTTATGTGCCCCCCTGAAATGGCGGCTGCCTGACCTGTGAGGAGGGACAAGTGGAAATGAGGTAATTCCGCTGGCGTTGTGCACCATTGCGGTCGGCGGTCGACAACTGCTGTACAACACAGCATTGGTTATCATTGGGGTCTACGGGTTCCAGGAGCCAATGGCGAAGTATGCCGGTGGTGATGGTACGCAACAGGAGAGGTCCTACACTGCAAGTGCTGCTGAGACCTGTGTCTAGAAATGGCCATAGTTCGAGTGTCTTGGGAAAGGGCCTGTGCCTTCACTTCAGAGGAGTTGGAGAGACTGTTGGATGGGGTACTACCCCAGTACCCTTCACTTTATGGTCCTCCAGACCAACAGGTGAGTACACTGTGAGCATGATGCGTAGGGCATGAATGTATGGCGTGCTGTGTATGTAAGCCTCATGTGGGGGGCTGAGGGGTCCTGGGCAGAGTGCTGCATGTATGGTGGTCAATGTCTGTGCGTAAGGGGATGGGAGGGATATGGTGGGCCATGAGTATGACAGTCAGGACAGTATGACTAATACCTTTTCTGCTGTACTTTTCCTGCAGGTCCGCGCCCATCAGAAAAAGGGTATTTGGTGTGCCATCGCCAAGGAGGTGCGGACCCTAGGGGTCTTTGACAGGCAGAGCACCCCTGCTGCAAACGGAGGGAGGAGCTGCGCTGCTGGGCAAGGAAGATGGCGGAGGCCCAGTTGGGACTGGCCTCCCAATGAGGAAGGGGTGCCCGTCGTACCCTGACCCCCCTGATGTTCCGCATCCTGACCTATCCGGAGTTGGATGGTCACTTGAAGGCATCACAGTAGCCACAAGGGGGTGAGTACAGATTCCAATTCTTGACTTTGCGTGCGTTAAGGTGTTACCTGGGGGGCGGATGTGGGCTGTGGGTGCCCCTAGGTCAGGGCGAACATGGCAGGGTGGGTTCCAAGATGGGCAAGCTCAGATGCACTCCAACCACAATAATGTTGGTAGGCATCTACTACTGGGCAGGGTCCTGTGGGCTTCAGGTGTGCAGCTAATATCGTTAGGCATTGTACTCCACGGGCTGGTGACTAGCATTGTAACTGGTAGTGCATGGCCTAGTGCATAGGGCT
Organism: Pleurodeles waltl; assembly: GCF_031143425.1. Lineage (NCBI taxonomy): Eukaryota > Metazoa > Chordata > Amphibia > Caudata > Salamandridae > Pleurodeles > Pleurodeles waltl. Next base: position 1,222,260,304 of record NC_090444.1, read on the forward strand.
GTTCCCTGTGAGTTGTGTACGCCAACAGTAGTGTTGTTGTTGGCAATGACCAAGTGTATCCTCTGTCTCTCTCCCCCTTTTTGTTTTGTCACCCTGTTCTTGTGTGCATTAGCATCATCTGGCGGAGGAGCAGAGGCACCGGTGACGAAGGGAGCTGCATCCTACATGGGCTTTGAGGTCGAATCCACCGACGATGAGGGCTTCAGTGGGATGGGGGGGTGAGGAGAGCACCACGACAGAGACAGGAGGGGACATTACCAACAGCGACTTCTCCTCCGATGGAAGATCCCTGGCAGTGGCGGACACCTTTGCCCACCCCAACTACACGTACAGCTGCCACCCCCGTACGAGCACCACCCTCCCAGCAGCCCCTCAGCATGTTTCCCAGGAGGGTGGGCATCTCCTTTGCCCCAGGCACCTCAGTCCCTGCCCCAGCCAGCCCTGCTGCCCTCAGTGAGGAGGCTATTGATCTCCTGAGATCCCTCTCTGTTGGGCAGTCAACCATACTGAATGCCATCCAGGGTCTAGCAGGGAATTTGCAACAAACAAATGCATACCTGGAGGGCATTCACTCTGGTGTGGCGGCCCAGCAGAGAGCATTCCAGACTCTGGCCAAATCACTGGTGGCAGCCATTGTGCCTGTCCCCAGTCCCAATCCCTTCAACCCCAGCCCATCCCAAGAACACCTTCAGGCCAGCATTCACCCGAATCAGCCCCCAGAAGTGGCTCAGACAAACACAAGCCCCACACATCATCTCACAGGCACTCACACAAACACCATCCACATGCAGACACACCAACATCCACTGCCTCCACTGTGTCCCCCTCTTCCTCCTCGTCCACCTCCCTCCCAGTAGTGTCTCCACTCACACCTGTATGCACTACATCCTCATCCACTACCTCCATCACCAGCATGCTCTCACTACACGCCCCTCACTGGCAGTCACCACCCCCACATCCATGCACACGTCCCCTGTGTCCTCTCCCACTGTGTCTGTGACCCCTTTTCCCAAAGTACACAAACGCAAGCACACAGACACCCAACAGCCATCCACCTCACAAAAGCATCCAGCCCATGCATCTGAACCCAAACACAGCAGACTGACACCTCCTACAGCCACTCCCTCTTTCTCCACTCCCAAACCTTCACCCTCTTCCCACCCCAGTGTCCCTAAGAAGCTTTTCCTCACCACCATTGACCTATTCCCTCCATTCCGTCCTTCACTTCAGGCCAGGGTGGCCAGAACCCAGCCCAGTACCCCAGCCATTCAGTCCACTGCCACTGTGATTTCTGCAGGTACTGCAGGTGTGAGAGGCTCCAAGGAGGCACCCGTCAGCACAGCCAGTGTGCCAGCACCACCTGCCAAGGCCAAGAAGGGTCCGCCACCTAGCAAGGGCAAGAAGGGGACACCAGTCAGCAAGGGGAAGGAGGCAGCACCAGCCAGCAAGGGGAAGGAGGCACCACCAGCCAGCAGGGGGACGGAGGCACCACCACCCAGCAAGGGCAAGAAAAAAACACCAGCTGGCAGAAGCAAGGAGGCACCTCCATCTGCCAAGGGCAGGAAGGGGCACACAACACCAACCATGGCACTTCAGCCGTCCGAGGCTGCAGGTGAAGGGCTAGAGCCTACCACCACCATGGCCAGCACCCCTACCTGTACCACGGCCAGCACCGCTAGGTACCCCACCACCAGCAGAACCACTGCCAGCAGCAGCAGCCCCTGTGGGCAGCAATCCAAGGCAGCAGGTGAAGGACTGGAGCTTACCACCACTGCAGCCAGCACCGCCACCTGCAGCGCAACTGCCATCCACTGAGCAGCCGTCACCACCGGCGAACAGTGTGTAGTAGTGACTACATGGGCTGCAGTGCGGCCTGGCCCCTGCAACACCTGTCGGTGTGATACCCAGATGAGAGACTGTGACCTTGCCCCATCCAGGATGAAGCACACTGGGCACAAAGCCCCCTCCAGAACCAGTGGAAGAAGGCATCAACTCACCCCCTCCTTGCCAGGATGAAGCACACTGGGCACAAAGCCTCCTCCAGAACCAGTGGAGAAGCCACCCACTAGGGAGACTGTGGCTTTGCACTCCCCAGGACCAAGCAATGGGCAAACCTCCCACTTGAGAGGCTGTGGCTTTGCACTCCCCAGGACCAAGCAGTGGGCAAACTATCCACTTGAGAGATTGTGGCTTTGCACTCCCCTGGACCAAGCAGTGGGCAGACCACCCAGTTGAGAGACTGGCTTTGCACTCCCTAGGACCAAGCAGTAGGCAAACCACCCAGTTTAGAGATTGTGGCTTTGCACTCCCCAGGACCAAGCAGTGGGCAAATCACCCACCACAGAGACTGTGGCATTGAACTTCCTAGGACCAAGCAGTGGGCAAACCACCCACCTCAGAGACTGTCGCTTTCCACTTCCCAGGACCAAGCAGTGGGCATCGAGTCTCCTCCAGGCCAGTGGAATTGTACCATCTTCCGGCTGAGGTGCCCGACCATTCCCCGTCCCCCTGAGGCGCCTGTGTTTTTTTTTTACCTGATGCCCCTGCAGTGTTCTCTCCGTATTGAGGCAGGAGTCAAGTGTGGCCTTGGCCTATGTGTTATGGCCCCGTGGGCCACGGACATTTTGGAGTGGGCATTGTCCCTCCTTTTGTATATATTGTACACACTGTTTATTGTTTAGGACGTATTTATCTGAAACTGTACTGTTACACTCATTTTAATCCATTCCTTTTGTCCTTGCGTTATTCCTGAGGGTTACGGGGTGTATATGTAATGTTGTTGCATCTGTTTGTGCCGAGAGGAGAGTTGTTTCCCTTCAGTGTACTGTTTCCGCTGTGCTTTTGATGGCGTTGGTACAGCCCCGGAAAAGTTGGTGGATAGGCATGTTGTAATGCTGTGGGCAGTATATTGTCTTCCTCCTGGCTGTTGGTGGTTACCGCTGCGGTGTTTTTTGCTACCGCCGTGGCGGTCAGTGTGTTAAAGTGGCTGTATGTGTTGGCGGTTTCCGCCGTGGTAATGATAATTTTTTTTACCAGCGACCTGTCGGGAGTGTTACTGCCGCTTTATCACCGACTGCCATGGTTGTACTGAGGGCCTATGCCTTTTATTTTCTCAACATTAAAACTCTTCTTATCCTTCTTTCATTTCTCTTTTCCTCATTCCCCTATTTACATTCCTTCTTCATAGCTATATCTCTATATTTTGTTATTGTTTTCTATTTGTTTTTACTGATATCGTTTTTCTTAACCTTTCAATATTATTTCAACTGTTATATGTTACTAATACTACTAATACTTTTCATATTTTATTTAACTGTTACCTTGGTGCTACCTTGGCTCAATGGTCAATTTATGTGCCTCTATGTTTACAAGTTCTTTCCTTTTACTCCACGGTTCTTTTCTAGATATGACTATATTTGCTTATGAGCCTTTTTTTGTTTTTTTGTTTATTAAACATTTTGCGATACAGAAAAATACAACCAACAAACCTGCCAGTCAACATCATTAGTGTGTTACATACAGTATGCTATTAGGTGTCATATAGAAAGGAACATATTGCAATAGTCATCATGTCCATATCAATAGGAATTACAAGCCACTAGACTGGATACAGGAGCTCAGAGGGCCACAACATTCTGCCTTAGTGCATAGAGAGGGCAGCCGTGGAGGAAGACAGGGGCAGCGATCAGTGTCATGTCAGTATTACAGGCATTGCCTCCGTGATGTGAGAGGAAAAGAGTGCGACGTACCCCTACCGCCACCCACCTCCCAGGGATCATTCACTCAAAATATCTCCTTCTGATTCCCTGCTCTGATTTTCCCGAGCCCAACTCACAAACGGATCCCAGATGTCTCGGGGCCTGGATGCAGCCGGCAGTAACTCCCAGAACGTGGTTAGCTGCGTGTGCCCATAAGTTACATCCGCCAGCCAGTCCCTCACCGCGGGCACCCTCCGTCTACCCCAGTGGATCGCCACCCGTCGCTTAGCAAACAGTAGAAGCAATGCATGCAGCTTGCGCGATTGGTGGCGGAGTGTCTCTGACATATCCTAGTAGCCCAAGCAGAGGGGAAGGGACGTCCGAGCGGCCCACAATTTGGTTTACCAGTACAAAAACCTGAGACCAATAACCCTCCAACCTTGGGCAGGACCATGCTATATGTATAAAAGAGGCCGAGGCCGACCCACATCGCCAACATTCATCCGTCTCTCTAAGCCCCATTCTTTTCAGGCTGATGGGGGTTCTGTAGAACCTATGCAGGTATTTAAAAGTTATTAAACGCAACGTGTAGTTTGGCGAAAGCTCAGTAAGCTGCCCACAGCAAAACTCCCACTGTTCCTCAGATATCTCAGGTTGGAGCTCCTCGTTCCAATATAGCATAGATTTAGGCGCCACCCCCGGTGCCATGTTTTGCATATGGCGATAAATACGAGTTACCAGCTTACGGGGAGACGGGGAGCCCACCACCGCCTCTAAAGCTGTAAAGACTGGCGGTGCGCCAGGGAACTCTCTGGATAGTACCCGGCACGCCGCACGTAGTTTATGGTACAAAAATAATTCGGAAAAAGGCACCGTACCCTCCTCTTCCGGTGCCGGGGGAGGCATGAACTTGCCATTGGGAAAGAGGTCCGCAAAGGTGCGAAGATGCAGCTTGTCAATTAGGTGACCAGCTATCCCATCAGCCACACAAGGCAGCATCGGGTTATGCAACAGAGGGAGCGATGGAGCATACAACAATGGGACCCCGCCCTCCTGCGCAACTCCTCCCACACCCATTGCAGCGTCCCTGCTGTGTCTACATCCGCTCTAGGGCGCCGTGCCTTGGCGCATATCGCAACACCAAGTGGAAGGGGCGCCACCACATCTCGTTCCTCTGCCACGTGAGGCTGAAAGGGGACAGGGTGGGTCCAAAAATGCAGGAACTGAGCCTGAGCACAGAGGGCATACAGTTTCATATCTGGGGCACCTAGACCTCCCTGTCGCAGTGGTAGTGCCAGCGTTTCCAACACTACCCTGGCCTGTCCACCTGCCCACACCAGCGCCACCAGGCAGGACCGCAGAGTGGCAAAGAAGTGCGACGTAAGCGGTATAGGTATATTGACGAATAAATAAAGGAATTTGGGTAGCACTATTATTTTTGTCAACGCAATCCGCCCAGTTAGCGACAGGGGCAGGGAAGCCCATAATTTCACTTTCTCGCTCAGCCACATCATAGCCCTGCCAAAGTTAAGGTTCCAGATCTCCTGAAGGTTCCGGCTAATCCAAATCCCCAAATATTTGACTTCCTCCGCCTCCCAGCGCAGGGGGTATTCGGAGGACACCTCAGCAGTGCTGTCCGTGAGGGGAAAGATTACCGATTTAGACCAGTTGATGGAGATGCCCGCAAAGCCCTCAAAGCGGACAAATTCCCGCAAGATGGGATCCAAGTTGTCCTCAGGATTGATAAGATAAAGGGTCACATCGTCCGCGTATAGTGATATGAGAAGGTTTCTAGAACTGAAGCCTACACATCTTGCAGTAGGATGTTGTCTAATCCTAGCTGCCAACGGCTCCATAGCTATAGCAAATAGCAGTGGGGAGAGAGGACACCCCTGCCTAGTACCACACAAGACAGGAAACGGTTCAGACACCAGGCCATTTACCCGCACTCTGGCTGTAGGCAAAGTGTAAAGCAGGCGAATTTTCCTAAGCAGCAGCGCACTGAAACCCATCCTTACCAATATATGGAATAAATAGGGCCATTCAAGAGTATCAAAGGCCTTAGTGGCATCTAAAAACACCACAGCAGCCCTGACCTCAGGGTGTAGGTAATGCAATGCGGCGAAGATCGTTCGCAGGTTGTGGGAGGTCGCTCTTCCCGGTATAAAACCGGATTGGTCTGGGAGTGCGATCATCGGCAACATTGGCTGCACCCGGTTCGCGAGCAGCTTGGCCAGGATTTTCACATCTACATTAATCAGAGATAAGGGCCGATAGGAGTTTAGGTCGTCAGCAGGTTTATCCGGCTTCAGCAACGCGATGATCAACGCCTCGCGCATGGTGGCAGGCAACACCCCCTTTTCTAAGGCCTCCTCGTAAACTGCCAATAACCGGGGCGACAGCTCATCCACGTACGCCCCTATAGAAAGCTGTTGTCAGACCATCAGGTCCCGGCGCCTTGTCAGGCGGCAAGCTCTTGATAACTTGTGCCACATCTCCGGCGTCTATCGGGAGGTCCATATATTCTCTGTGGTTATTATTGAACCACGCCAACGCAATGGAATCCAGGAAGGATGCAAGCCCCTCCGGACACTCATCCTGGGTGTTGGTATATAAACGAGAGTACAACTCAGAGAATGCTCCTACAATGTCCCCTTTGTCATGAAGCAGCTCGCCAGTCGTCGTGCGCAGTTCATGAATATACGTCGCGGGACGCGGCAGCCTAATCATATTTGCCAGGACCTTCCCCGGTCTCCCACCCTCGCCATAACGCCTCGCCTCCGCATATTTCCCTAGAAATGTAACCTCCCGCATCGCCTCCTCGTCGTACTCTAATAATTTGGTTTTCAGCAGCCCCGCCACCCCTGACTCTCCAGCCTCTAAGAAAGTGCGTTCGAGTCATTTTATATCGGCTTCCAGCGCTACCAGGGTGCCCCGTATCGCCTTCAGTACACCCGCCTGTCGGGCTATACACTGGCCCCTGATGACGACCTTGAAGGCCTCCCACAAAGTCGCCTCCGTGTCCACCGATCCCACATTGCGCTCAAAGTAGTCAGTGATATCAGTCCGTATCTCCTCTTTGAACGCATCATCAAGTAATGCGTGAGGCAGAAGCCGCCACGAGAACGCCGGAAAAGGACCACCAGGGATTAGTAACCTCAACATACAGGGTGCATGGTCGGACAACGAGCGGGGCATGTGCTCTACCTGCGCCGTCCACAGTGCGACGTCCCGGGACACCAGCCAGAAGTCAAGACGGGACCACGCGCCGCTATAAGCCGATATACAGGTGCCCTCCCTCAGGTCCCCATGCCTACCCCGCCACACATCAACCAGCGCACCATCCAGCAGTATTTCCCGCAGCGCGGAACTCGCCAACGGATTCAATGTGCGAGCTACCCCTTTCCTATCTGCTTTGTCATCCAGTACTGCATTGAAATCACCTCACCATACAATTGTATCGCATCCAGTGGCTTTCACTTGCCCCCAAAGCTTATGGAAGAAATCTGGGGAGTCAGCATTAGGCCCATACACAGCCACGAATACCACCGAAACTCCGCACACAATGCCCTGTACCAAAACATATCTACCCTCTGGGTCGCATTGAACAGAGCCCTCCCGCCAATCCAACCCGCGACGTATCAGTATCGCCACCCCCCGGGCATAGTTGGAATAGATAGCTGAATAAACGTGCCCCCATCTGGTGTGACGCAGTCTTTGGGCAGGGGCGGTGTTCAAATGAGTTTCCTGCAATAGGCAGACATCCACACAGTGCCGCACCAAATATGCATGTACCAACCTGGCCTTCCTGTGGTCGTTGAGCCCCCGAACGTTCCAGGTAAGACAGTTCAAAGTTTTATCCTCTCTGGGCATTCCCCACACACATTATGTAAAGTGCAGTAAGACATGTTGACAATGACCAGGCTGTACGTTCAAGACACCACGCAGATAGCATACAATAAAGGTTGGCAGTAAACAACAAAACAAAAACCCCAACCAACCGCCCTCCACCCACTCCAACCCCCCAACCGGCTCGTAGAGAAGCCATCCCCATACTATCCCCAAATCGACATTTAAATAAACAAGGGAACATTCCTGAGGGGGTGTGACGATGCCGGCTACTCCCCCGTGTAAAACGGGGTGGCCGGAAGATCTGCAGGGGATCCTGGCCACTCAAAACCTAATAATTTAGATCTATCTAGGATAGCAGATGTCAACGATTGAACACCGGGCATCACAAGTGCACTACCCCTTCCAGCGGATAGAAGTCCACAGTCAAAAAGGAGCCATTCCCCTCAGGATATAGTAGAAGGGACCCGCGTTTACTCATTGTCGTAGAGCCTGCTATCCATTGCCTCCGTAGCATCCTTGGGTTGTTGTGAGGATTTGCGTCCCACATGTTTGGCGAACTTCATCGCCTCCTTGGCATCAGTGAATATGTGGGCAGACCCCTCAAAGGACACCTTTAGCTTAGCCGGATAGAGGAGCGAGTACGGAATCTGCGCCTGCAGAAGAAGTCGCTTTGCAGGCAGAAATTCCCGGCGGGCAGCCTGGACAGCGGGGTTTAGTCAGGGTAGAAGGAGATGTTATTGCCCTTGTGCGTGATGGTACCTCTTTCCCTTGCCAGTTTAAGGATCAAATCTCGGTCTTGGTAGTTCAAGATTCTCGCAATTATGGGCCGGGGCGGCGCTCCAACAGGGGGCCTCTGACCCAGCGACCTATGCGCCCTCTCTACCGCAAACACCGCTGAGAGACTAGGGTCAAACAATTCATGTAGGAGTTCAGTGACATAGGTTTCCATTTTAGTTATGGCAGTGGTCTCCGGGACCCCCGTGACGCGTAGATTATTGCGCCGGGACCGCGCTTCTAAGTCCTCATTCTTCGCACGGATTATTCCCAATAATTTGTCCATATGCAGGAGCTGGTCCTTCGTTTCCACTTGGAACTCATGAAACTCCGACTGGCGAGCCTCAAGCGTGTCCAACCTCGTCTCGTGCGTCGCCACCTGTGTTTTCACAGAGTCTAACTGACTGGTGAGGTTGTCCAGTTTAGTGTCAATATTGCGGAGGCTAGAACGCATCTCAAACATCAGCGTGCGTAAATCTTCGCCATGATCGTCAGCGGCCAGGTCGCGCCCCTCCGCCGCCTGGGGCCCCTGCTCCAACTCTCCCTGACGTGTGGAGCGCTTATGGTCAAAGATCAGCTTCGGTTGCTTAGAATCATGTTTACCCATGGTGAAGAGAGACCCACCGGGTCCCGCCGTGAACCACCAGCAAAGGCCCCCAGCCTCCTCCACAACCGAAGAGCGGCAGCAGGACACCCCCACCTCCGCTGCGGCACTCCTGCTGACCGATCCCAAGATGGAAGCCGGAGGCACAGGCAGCAACCACCGCGCAACACTCCCGGCAGCAGGTCCACACTCACAGGCCTCGAGAGCGTCGCCAGCACCTCCACCAGGTTACCCTAGACCGACTCCTCGCGTTGGACCAAAGCTGCAGCCAAGTTGTAGGCAGATGTCCACCAAGCCCTCCGCAGGCGCAGGGTGGCGGGGGGGCCCTCCGTTTACCCCCGTACTCACAAGTCAACTGGACAGACCGCAGCAGCACCCGTCCCTGTAATCCACATTCCTCCTCCTGCACCGCGGTGTTTGCGCACAGATTCCCAGTCGCCTCACCACCGTCTCATCGGAGCATGCCACCAGCGGCGCTCGGGCAGATCAGGTACTCTCCACTGCCTCCAGAGCTCCAGATGTCCCCCGCAGGGCGCCCACGGCAGCCGTGAGACCCCGTGTCAGCACCCCGCCGCTCATCGGTCCTCGCACCACCTCGCTCTGGCTCCGGTGATTGATCCCAAAATGGCGGCCGCCACCTTCAAAATCTGCCACTCGGGCACCCGCCGCGGGGTCAGCATCAACAACCTGCGGGCCACCCCCGCCCGCCGGAGCTCAGTTCAAATGCCGCACAGACAGCTTTAATCAGGGTCCCACACCTATCTGGCGCCGTCCACGTCGGTAAGCAACGCTCCGATCTCCGAGCTGTCACCCGTCTGCACGGCTCACCGCAACTCCTCACGTAATCAGCCCAAGGACCGCCTCAACACTGCAGCGCTCACAGGATCCCTCAAGCGGCGCCAACAATGTAGGGACTCATCAGCGTCACGGCGCCGCTCCAGCCCAGGCCCCGCCGCCAGCGCACGCCCCGGGCTCGAGTCACGGCTCACCCCCAAACGAGCTCCAGCAGGCGCTTCCGCCAGGTCCGCCCACAGGCTGTGCGGGTCCCGAGCTCCTCCAAGGCGATGGAAGGCGGGAATATCGTACCTCCGCTGATGCCTCACCGCCACCTGTACGTTTTCTGCTGGTCTTGGCAGCTCAGGCACACCCCGTGTGCAGGATAATTGCAGGATTTCGGTCCGGCCGGCGGAGCTCACTCAGAGAGCGGCCATCTCGCTGTTCAGCAGGCCACGCCCCCTGTTTATATGCCTTTCACTTATAGGTATACTGTTACTTTTGAAGCTTTTCTTAATTTTGAAATAGTTCATTTCTTATGTCTCTTTGAAAAACTACTTGGAATGTCAAAGGGTTAGGTTCCTCACACATCTAGCCAGATTGAACACAGACATAGCATTGTTACAAGAAACACATGTTATAGATAAAGAGGTTAGTAAACTCAAACATAATTGGGTAGGTTTTGCCTTTAAATCTCCTGGCATGGGTAATCATAATGGTTTTGTTGTTTTATGTAAAAACAATTTACATGTTAAATTAGTATTACAAGAAAATGACGCAGAAGGCCGTTGGCTACTTTTAAAACTTATGATCAATAACACACCAATAACAATTTTGAATGTATATGCACCTACACATTTGGATAACATGCTTTGGCCTAATATTGCCAATAAGTTGATGTCTATTACAGATGAATATTGAACTTTTGGAGGTGATTGTAATCTTGTTTTTGATCCTTTTTTAGACCGTTCCTCTAAAACTAAATTTCTTCCCACATCCATGCATAATCTGTTTACTTCAGCTATTGCACAGAGAGCCCTTATTGATTTATGGAGATTCAGTAATCCCATGTTATGACAATACACTTTTTTTTCTCCAGTACACTTTCCCAATCCAGGATTAATTATTTACTTACATCTAAGTCCTTATCTCAACATATCCTAGGTTCAGAGATTTGTACTATTCTAATTTCCGATCATGCCCCAGTTACATTAGATCTGGAATTACCTTCTGTTACTCCCAAAATTAATCATTGGCCCTTTAATACCTCTCTTTTGACAGACATTACTTTTATTAAAAACTTTCAAGAATTTATACATGAATATTTTTTATTGAATGATACACCTGAACTCTCTTTTCACACAATATGGAATGCTTTTAAAGCGGCTTCACAGTATTTTATTTAAACATATGTCTCTAACAAAAATAAATCTAATAATAAAAATATCACTTGACATTATTAAGCATATTAAATCCCTTGAACATATTTATTATACATCTAAAACAAAAGAATGTCTGAATGAATTAGTTAATGCTAAATTACAATTCAATAAATTCTCTACAGATAATGCTGCCTCATTTCTTCTTAAATCAAGTACCAAATATTATGGTGGACAAAACAAAGTGGGTAAGCTTCTAGAAAATTATTTAAAAATTAAAAAGGATAGAACCAAAATTGAAATTATTTTACGTGATGATCATAACCCAGTCACTAATGATAAAGATATTTTGCATGAATTTTCTGACTACTAGAACAAACTTTATACTCCAGAAAATTCTCCATCTAATTTAAACCTCATTACATACTTAAATTCTATTAAACAGGAATTTGCTTCAAATATTGATTTTTCTCCTCTAGATGCTGATATTTCTTTCAAAGATATTGAGGGAGCAATTAATTCTATTAAAACAAATAAAGCCCCCGGACCAGATGGTTTTCCTGTGAAGTTTTATTTATCTTCCTCAAAATTGTTAATTTCCAAATTACCCAAACTCTTCACTCCTTTTGCAACATCAAACAAAACGTCTGACACTTTTCAAGATGCTTTGATTTGTCTCATTCCAAAAGAAGGTAAAGATGTTAAATTATGTAAAGATTATCAACCAATATACCTAGTTAATACTGATTACAAAATATTCGCTAACATTCTTGCATTTAGACTAGAATCTTTCCTTCCCATTTTAATTGACAAGGAACAGTCTGGTTTGATTAAAGATAGATATCTTTCAGATAATAGACTTTTCTTTAATAATGTAAATATATCTGACACTTATTCAAAATCATTAGCTGCTATATCCTTAGATGCTGAAAAAGTGTTTGATCGCATCCATTAGGATCATCTTTTTGCTACTCTTTTTTGGTTCGGTTTTGGCCAGATATGTATCCAACTAGTGTCCATTATATATTGCTTCCCTAAAGCGTCAGTTTTTGTAAATGGTATTACTTCTTCATCCTTTTCTCTTCACAGAGGAGTCAGACAAGGAAGACCCTTGTCTCCTTTGCTTTTTCCTTGGCACTTGAACCCTTTTTTATCTAATACACAAGGATTCAATTGTAGAGATTTGCTTATCAAATGTTCAGCGTATGCTGATGATATTCCATTATATTTATCTTCCCCTGAACTTTCCTTAAAATCTTTTTAGATACAGTCTCAAATTTTTCACAAAATTCAGGTTATAAGCTTAACACTGATAAATGCTAGATTCTTCCACTTAATAAATGGTGCTTTGAACATGAATTAACATCTTCAAATTCTCTTTGGAATCCTGTAAAAATGAAAAATCAAGGCATCTGGTTTACAAATTCTTGAAAGATACTGTTTCCAATGATTTTGGTGCTCTGTTGGGGACTCTTAAAAATCTAACAACAAAATGGAATTCTTGGTTTCTCTCTCGGTGGGGTATACTAGATTCTATTCAAATGATGCTTGTTCCTGTAATAATTTTTTCTCTCTCTAATATTCGCATTATTATTTCCCCTTCTGTCTTTAAGAAAATCAATTCTATTTTAATCTCCTTTCTATGGAATAATATGAAACCTCAGATGTCTCTTAAAAAGCTGCAACAACCCAAACAGGACAGGGAGTCAATTTTCCAAATTTTCAACTTTATCATACTGCTTTTTTTCTAAAACATTCAATCCATTTGTATCATGAAGATGCCTTTTACCAAAAAACCTTTCTGGGTTGAGTTAGAATGATCTTTTATTCATCCGTTTTCATTTACCAAGTTTATTTCTCTGACCCAGCGTCCAGCCTATATAGCATTACAGGTTCTTAAAAATGTTTGTAAAATATTACATCCTATCTTTACTTCTAAATTTTCCAATTTAGATCAATTTCTTAATTCATCAATTTAGTACAATAATCTTATTAGGAGTAAAAATAAATGTGTTTTTTGGAAGTCATGGCATAAAAAGGGCTTAGTATGGGTGTCTCAGTTATTAGATAATCACTCATTACTTTTGTTTACGCAGACCAAACAGTTATTTAATTTTCCTACATCTTTTCAAAACAAATATCAGCTTTTAACCACAGCTATCTTACAATTGTATAACTCTCTATTGTCTGTAACCTCCCAAGCTCCTACACCTTCCCCTGTATTACAAATCTTACCAAGGTTTCCCTCAGCCTCAAGAATTTACTCTCTTCTCAATTATGTAGCTCAACCAAGGCAGAAGACATTAGTGGAATTACAGTGGGAAAATGACTTATAAACCTCATTTCCTATTCCTGAATGGAATAAGATATGGACTAAAATTCGCAAAACATTGCATGCGGCTAACCCTGCTCGAACATTATTTTTTCTATATAATAGATTACTACTTATACCATATATTTTTGAATAAAACAAATTATTCTTTAATGTCGACATGTTGGACTTGCCAAGTCTCTAATTTGACTCTGAAACATATGCTATTTGAATGTCCACATACATACCAATTTTGGCTTCAGGTATGGTCTCAAATTAATCACATTTTTTGTACCTCCATACATTTTCAGTTACAAATGTATTTTTGAGTAGTCTTTCTGATATTTGGATAAATTGTGAAATGAATGTGCAAATTGTGGATTTATTAATTGCTGTAGCTTTCCAGCAAATAACAAAACATTGGAAAAATGTTCTTAATATTTCTTTTCAGGCATGGTGGTATGGTGTTTGTTATAACCATAGATTAGACACCAATGTTGTTACTCTACTGTCTTTAGCTATTATAATATAGATTTGTTGGTTACCTATAACTAATCTGCATTAAGAAGTAATTTGCATCAACCCATTTCTGAAGAAGTGTTAGAACCAGCTTGAATCTCCTTTATTACCCATCTCAATGCTAATTGTTGATTTAGGTATCATTCTTAATTCATTGTTTAATGTATAAGGCTGATTTAGTTTTATATTACAAGGTATGCTTATTGATAGTTAATTTTATTTCTTGTAATATTTGTAACAATTTATTTGTTTGACCCTATATTCTACTCAACTGTTTAACATCCATGTTCTTATTAATTTAAATAGTATATTTGAATATTTGTATAAAATTCTTGAAACTTAAAAAAAAACTATTTTGTTCTCAAAGTGAAGATCACCGACTTGACTATATGTGCTGTTCATGAACGTGTGTCTGCACAGGGTAAATCATTATAGAACAATCAAAATACCAACAAGGTTTAAGAAACTGGGAGTGACCTAACTCGTGAACCAACATTGTTCAGTCAGAAGGCCAATCTGATTGAGTAGTGTTATTCCCTAAAGGCAATATTCAAGTAGTTTGGAAAACAGTGCCAGATTCTCATGACAAAAAGCCAAACCATAGTCACTTCATATCTATAATGCTGGCTAAACCATGCTACTGCTGTGATGGAAATTACAAATTAATTTAAAAAACAGACAAAGCAACACCTATACTGGCTGGTTGTGAGTGCAGAATATAAAATCAATGTTGGCTCCTGAGTTGTCCTTGTCCCCGGCTTTTTGGAAGGACAGGAAGTCAGCATTCATTTCCGAAATCTGTGTGGTTGAATCTTCTGGACAGCCATATCTGCCCTGTACAGCCACATATGCTGCTGAATATAGGCTGCGCTGATCTATCAGTGTAAAAAAAGCATGATACTCATGTAACTGTCCCTTAGTGCCTCAGACATTACCTGTCAGTATCGAAAGAAGTTTGCATTTTTAATGTGGGTGCATGCAAATGAAACATCTGAACTGGCCCATTAATTCCAGAACATGTGTTCCACAGAGGCATTCAGAATGCTTGGTTTGGCGGTGGAGCAGCTCCTTGAGAAGGTATGCCTGCCTGTTTTTGGGACAAGGAAACATCCCCCCAAGCCAGTATAGTAATCTTGCTGGTTCAGTAGTGGAATGTCCATCCGGATCTGCCTACCTGGTCTGTAGAGTCAATCGGAACCGATGTTTTGCACACTACCACCTCTGCAGAACAAACGTCTACTACAGTTCTGCTCTCAATATGGTTGTTTAATATTAATGGCCTTTCATTGTACATTAAACGTAAGAAGATTCTAACATATTGAGCTTCTCAAAAGAAAGATATTGCCTTTCCCCATGAGACACATCTATCTGATGCAGAATCCCCCAAACTCAGGAGACACTGAGGATACACTACTCCTAATCTGAACCTAACACTTCAAACCCGCCAATGCCTTGCACTCAATGTATGACAAACAGGGTGTATATATATATTTCATCATAAGTCCTTGCAAGCTAAAACCCTACAGATATGGACAGACACAGATGGTATGTCTTCATTAATTCTCCATATAGGGCCATATTATAGTCCTGTGCTCTAGCTATGCCCCCAGCACACAGCAAGTACCATTCCTTTTTGGTGTCAGCAGGCGATATGCACTGTTTTCTAAATCTCTGTTGGTTATCGGGCAATTGGAATAATATAATTGACCAGATACTGGACAGATAGGGGAAACCAGACCTTCTTACTAACAGTGACAGACATGTCCTTAAAAACTTGATGTCTGATCATGGCCTCACAGACCCATGGCACCTGCTTCAGCCCACAGGGAGAGATTATTTATTGTTCTCTTGTACCCACACCACTGAGACACAGATTGATTTTATACTTGTTAGCAACACCCTATTACCGAATGACAGTATATATGCTATCGAGCCACTGGGTCTATTGGATCATGTGTCAGTGGCCTTTTCTTGGATCTGCAGTATCTCACACCATGCTCTTGTACCTGGAGGGTGTTCTTGTTGCAATGGAGATACCCTCAAAATAAAGAAACTCTGGGACACATTTATAGTCCCCTAGCTCCACCTTGCGCCACATTAGCGTCATTACTTTTGAAGTTAATGTGGCCCAATTAGGCCGAAATCCCTGTGCCGAATTTGCAGAGTGGTGCAATGCATGCATTGCGCCACTGTGTAATCCTTTGTGCTACATTATGCTGTGCCAGGCATAATGCATGCAAAGGGGGCGTTCCCCCATTAGGTGAGGGGGACTGAAAAAATGGTGCAAGGCAATCAATGAGATTTCCTTGTGCCATTTTTTACTGCACTTTTAATGCCTGCTGAGAGCAGGCGTTATAAGAGGGCTTCCATTTTTTTTATGTGCCCCTATGTACTCTACAGGAGTAGCGCCAATATTTTGGCAGTACTCCTGCAGAGTACATCAATAGCATTGTGAACAGAAGAGGCATCTTCCCAAGAACATTCGCTAAGAGGATATCCCTTCCAGTGGATGGGAAATTTGAGTCATTTTCGGAATATACGAGTTAAAAAAATAAGTTAGCCAAAAGTTTAGAGGTTTTTAGGTTTAGGCAGAAGGAGTACACTCTGATCCTAGTCAAAGGTTCAAGGACTTCAGGGACAGCACTAGGGAGTAAAGACTCACTACAACAGAAATCACTGGGAGGGTCAGGTCAGGTCCAATTGAAACTGGTTAGCCAGTCTGTTCCAGGAAAGTGGAATTCTTTTACTTTTTGTGTCCCTCCCCATGGCTTAACAGGAAGCCAGACAACTGTCCCTTGTAGTCCACTTCTTTGTCCTGGGTACCTGTGGGAGAAGGTCCTTTAGGATTCACCTCACAGGTCTCAACAGAAGGTACAGTCCTACTTCTGTCTTCCACAGGTCCAGTAGTGTTCTGAAGAGGGTGCTCAGGGTGCCACATTCTTGCTTGGCACTAGCCTGTGGGTGGGAGTGACACACAGCCACTCCCTAACCAAGAGGGAAAACGTTCCAAGAAGTACTCCTACCCACTTTTTCAGTTGGTTCCTGATGCCCTACTGCTATCTACCCCACAGTACCCCTCTCTACCTAAAATCAAGATGGTAGAACCTTTCTCCCATGTGCAGAACTCCTGTGCCCACATTAGAGGAGCAGCCACGGAAAAGGGAAAACCCTCCAGATCAGATGCAATGTAGAGGTATAGATGTAATTCCTTTGTGGAATGAAAAGTTCTCCCCTAGAGCCATATGGCCTATCCAGTTCTACCATTATGGGATGGTCAGCTGAGCCCGATGCATGATCTATCTACTTCTAATCAGAACTTTTTTATATTTATTTTTTAAATGGTGAGAGATTAGTAAATGATGTGGGGCCGATTGACACAGCTCTCTCCTCGGGATGAACAGGAGAAATGGAGTTGGTTAGCCGATGCATTAAAAATTACTCAGGCGATGGGACATCAACCACACCTTGGTCCCCAGTAATAATAGAGTGGCCTCCTGGAATGGAGCAGGAATTGTGAATTCAACTGAAAAATTTGATTTTCCAAGAACATTACATTCTGATTTAATCTACATCCAGAAGACTGGTCTATAGTTTTTTTGTGCCTGGGTTATACTGTTTTATGCTGCAATGCATAGCCCTCTAAGAAAGGTCATGCAAATGTGGGAGTTGGCATTCTTTTGAGTAATTTGTTAAAATGGGAATATAGAAACCTTTATGGCCCTGTCCAGTCTTTATCCAGTACTGAAGGTTAATCATTTTCTAGAAGATGATAGAATAGTGCCTCTGTTAGTCATGAGTGTATATATTCCTCCTGATAAGAACTACAGTGAAACTTTCATCGAAGTGCCTAATTCTATCTTACTGAATGAGATGAATGAGGAAGGATGTGAAGTGTTGTCAGCTGGTAACTTACATTTTAAAGTGTCTAATCACTCTGTTACTTTATTTTTGTGATGCAGAGACAGAATTTTGTTTTAATATCCCGCTTTATTGTTTCCACTAAACGTTAGAGCAAATAAAAGGGGGTATACTCTCTTAATCTTTTAAATTGTATGAGGGACAGTGGTTATTTGATTCTAAATAGGAGATTGAAATCAGATTTACCAGCCCAATTTACAAAGGGGAGGTTCTATTTTTGATTATTGTGTTGCCTCTTATGCTATAGCCCCATCCGATTATGATCGGATTGTGGTTGATGCCTTGTGTAGTGACCATAAGATCCTTGTCCTTTCATTAAAGCTGAGCTGGTTGGCTGTAGAGGCCTGGAACATTGATGGTTTTGAAGTAAATTTCAATAGGAATACAGGAAGAACTTGCTGGTTCCCATCAAAAATAAAAAAAAGCATCTAAAAAAATGTCTTTAAAGGGCAATACTGTTTTTGATGATTGGAGTAGGAATATCCTCCTTTGTGTCTCTGAATATTTGGGCAAGATAGTAAAAGGAAATCAGTTAGTATGCCCTAGGCGACCTTATAAGACTGACAAAGCTCCACTTTACTGCAGCTTCAACAGAAAGGTGTAGAATGATTTAGGGCCATATGTACAAACACTTTTTCCCATAGACACAGAATGGGTAAAAACCTTTGCTACATCTGGCTCTTAGTTATTAAAGAGAAGAAGAGGGCGGTTGAAGGCAGGTTTAGGAAAGGAAATCACGGCACAGAAATGGATTGATTTGAGAGAGGCAGCTCTGTTAAAAAATTATTGTAAATACTAGGGGATTGTCTCAGAATGCTGCAGATCATATAAGTCTTCTTTCACCCCTCCTAAAGCTGAGGCATCATGGAGAGATTATACTCTCTCTTTGTATGCAGAAAACTCTGACACTATATTTAGAGAATTGGATATCTCGCTTGAGCAAAATGCTGAGATTGATGTCTATTGTCCCCCTGCAGTAGCTGAGATTGAGGTATTTATCTGGGCCCTGCAAACCTCGGGTGCAACTGGCCCTGATGAGGTACCAATCTCTGTGATCAAGCAGGTACCCATGCTCTGGGCAAAGATTTTATACTCTGTATTTCATTATTGTTACCTAAATTGTGTAGTACTCTCATCGTGGGTTGGGAGTGTAATAATTCCTTGATATAAGAAGGGAGATAGAGCTTCCCCTGCAAATTATTGCCAAATTGCTCTATTGGATGCCATTAGAAAGATCTTTTCTAAAGGCTTATTAGAGCATCTTAAAACGTGGGCTGAAAACAATCTGATCCTTCCGTTAGAACAGTCTGGCTTCTGGGAGGGTCATAGTACTATCAGCAACTTTTCAGCACTACTGTTAATAAATGAAAAGTATGTAACAGCAAGTGGCAGCATTGTTTATGCTGCTTTTATAGACTTTTCAGCAGCCTCTGATAAGGTAGATTGTTCAATCCTGTGGAAGAAATTATCCAATTTAAGCATTCCGGCTAATTTGATACATTTGATTATAACCTTGCCTTCTCCTACATGGTGCAAAGTATGGAGGTGGGGATTGGGGTTTATCAAATGCAATTCCAACAAAAAATGGAAAGAAGCAAGGATGTGTATTGGCCCCTTTATTATTCTTGTTTTATATTCACGACCTGCCTGCTGCCTTAGTGAAAAGTGATGGTTTTGCACCCAGTATTGGGGGTGTTCTGTGACTTGTTTATTGTATGCAGACCACATTGTAGTCATTTACCTCACACCAAAAGGGCTAAATAATCATTTGGCAGCCCTTAACGTCTATGTTGACCAGCAGTATTTGAAGATAAATGTTATGAAATCTCAAATGGTCTGTTTTAGATGGAGAAAACCTGTAAAAAGTGCAATTGTCATGGTGCCTTGGCTCCCAGAAGTTAGATCAAGTAAAATTCTATCGCTTTTTGGGGATAATCATGTCGAGTTCCCTCAGTAATTCTAAACACATATTAAATAATGTAGGCAATGCTCGTTCTCAAGCATTGGGGTTAAGGTTATTTTATAAGGCAGTTGACAGGTGTCATTTTGCTCAACTCCTCACAGTCTATCAGGCAAAGATCCCTCCTACCTTGTTATATGTGATGGAACTTACGAATGTAGCAGATTGGGGATTTGTGGATAGACCTGAAGGGCACATTTTAAGGCATTTGGTTTCCTGTAAATCTCTGGCATTTACCGTGGCCCTAGGGTTGGAGTTTGGCATCAAGAGCTCTTTTGTACAAGGTGGAGCATGGGTAATTTGCAGAGCCTTTTGTTTATTTCAAAATCTTATTTACAAAGAGGTTTTTGTCGCTCTGAGGTAAAAATCACAGTTTTTTGGAATTTTTAAATATGCTTAGTTAAATCTTGACACAATTCCTGTTCTATCTCCCCTACGGTTGAAAATGTGCTTAAAGGATGCTGCATGGTGGATAAGTTATCTTTTATATCTAAAGTTATGCAGTCAGAAGAGATGTGATGTTTTAATGAATTCTGTTACTCTGAAAAAAAACACAACCCTGTTTAACTTGGAATCTTTCCCATGGTGTGAGGCGCTTGTGTATTTTATTAAGATGGAATATGATGCTGTTAAAGGAAGGATCTAACTCACAAATGGTATGGTACATCAATAGTTAGCAATTTGTGTCAAATGGAGGTGCAAGATTCAGAGAATGTCTTAATTGTGTATCTCTCTTTACTGTTACTAAGGAAAAAATGGTTGGACCTCGTTTTTTATTAACTGTATGGTCAGTTCGGCATGATAACCCCTTAATTTACTGTTTAATTTCACAAAGGAAATGTTCTGTTTTCGGATTTTTACGTTTTGTAAGGAGTTTTAAAATTATATTGATTGGTTTAAAGTGTGGAAACTGGCTAAAGAATCCTTTTTATTATTTCTCCAGGTCTGACTCTATCCAGTGATACTCAATGCTGAACAGGCTTGAAAAACATCTGCAAGAGGTTGGATGACCTTCACTAAATCAACAGACAGCTTGTAATGCAAGGCTTGCTTGAAAGAGACACCTCACGCAACATGCATTGCTTTATTTGCCAGGCAACAGACAGACATCTCGATGTCCACATAGGTCTGAGGAAAGGTTAAGAGGAAACTGGTTTGGTGACGCCTTGGAAAGTCCCAACTGTCTGAGAAATGTGCAGGTCATGCTTGTTGTCATCTTGTATCACACTGCCATCATGAAATGTTGTTCTACTGTGATTGGATAGATGCCTAATATATGTGTAACATCATGCATCACCTGATCAACATCACACCATGTACTTGATGAAGAAATTGCCTCTGTGTTGTCCTGCTTGGATGATGTATTTTCACATTTTTGTGGCTTTCATTCATAAAATATTGTATTGGAGGTCCGCAATTCGGACTGGTTGGAATTGGCCTCTCAAGCCATCAGTCTCCATGCATTTACATTGTCTTTCTTCATTCTCTAAGGGCTGGCTGGTCTATGGTTTTGTTCCTGCTCTGAAGTAGGCTTCAACAAAAGTATGAGGGTGTGACACACTTTATTTTCAATCAAACTAGAGTCTGATGTTATGTTGACACACTCTACTCATATTATATTGAGATTTTAGTATATTGATTATGAAGTTCCTTTTGTCTTGTTTTAATGTGGACCGCCTAGGAGTTCCAAATAAAAAATACATTTTACAAAAAGGAAATCCTTCTCTTTGGTCAATCAAAAATGCTTTTGAATCAAGCACATCTCCCACTGGGAATGATCCCTTACTTGGTAGAGAGACAATAGACGGGGGCAAGCCTAGGTGTTATCTACCTTTGCCTGTGACAGAGATGGCCTCTTAGAAGTTAATTATGTTCCTGGGCACTGTCCGGATGGTAATCTTGCCATAGGAATGGAACATCTCCCCACACCCCAGGGCTTTGTCTTAGCTATGGTTACAAGCTCACTTCTCACCAAGTCACTGTTTAGCTCATGAGTGACCTTTAGAAGCTCATGCAAATGGGCTTCTAGATTCTTTATGCATAAGAAAAGGTCACATTTTAACATTCCTTTTGTGAAATATTTATTACAAATCCAACTTTATCAAGTATTTGGGCTTGTGATAAATATTCTAAAAAAGCTGGGGGTGGGTTATTAATATTTAAAACTAAATCAGTCTGTCAAAAGGGCTTATTTTGAATTGTCGAATTTGAAGAATTTAAACCTGCATAGGCAGGCTACAGTACTAGGCCTACAGTTATATTTGGCACTGTCAATCTAGTGGTGGCACAATTGTGTGCCGAACTCTGCTGGTGCCTTTTAACTTACAGGCCCTAAGTATACTTTAGACCTTATACTAGAGATCTACAGGTACAGTATGGGTAAATTGAATATGTAATTTTGGAGCACAACCAATTTAAACATGTTTTAGGCATTAAATCACATATAATGGGCACTAGACAGCAGAGTCCCAGTGTGCAGAGTCTAAAAATATAAGCAGTAAGATCTGGAAAAACAATGGAAGCGATGATGATGAAAAAGGGCATTTTCCTACACTATGTTTTGCACTATGTTTAGCATCCAGGTCACTATTCTGGTAAATCCCTCCCAGTCAAATTGAGAACACAAATCTTTATCAATGTGAATGGATTCATCTAGAAAGTGTTAGTCAAACAGCTAATGGATTTGAATCCATTTATGGTATTAAACACAAAGAAATATGTGCCTCTAGGTGATAGACCAGACTCAAGACAAACATAGCAAAATTAATTATATAAAATTGTCTTCTGACTCCCTCTCCACAAACAATTTACTCGGCCTCTGTAGTTTATTTATATGGAAACAAAGAAATGACTAGGGAAGGTGTGAGAGAACAGGGCTGATTGCAGAGGCCCCCTAAATGTTTGCCCCCATTTTCCACTTTCTGCTTGTGTTTTCCTGACTCTGATGGTGCCCTGGGTACTGCTAACCAGTCCCAGGGCCTGTGCCCTTTGTAAAATAGGTACGCAAATTAGGCTAATTATAATTGGCTAAGTCAACCTACCTATAAGTCCCTAGTATATGGTAGGGCATGTAGGTTTAGGGACCTCAGCATAGGTAGTGTACCCATAGGTGCACTGCTGGGGTGCCCAGTGTCATTTTAGAGGCAGACCTGCATTGCTGGCTGCTTTTAAATTAAAGTTAAATGCAAATTCGACTTTGGAATTGAATGTAGTTCCAAAGTCTTAAACTATCTTATTTTTACATATACGTCACCCCTAAGGTGTGCCCTATGTGCCACTAGGGCTGGATGCCATGTAACTATAAGCAGGGACCTTATACAAATAGTTTGATAAGCCTTGGTGAGGTAAAACAGCCAAATTTGTTTTTCCCTCATTGTAGTGAATAGCCTCCATAGGCTAGAATGGGGAGACTTTATTTTAATTTTAAAACTCCCCTTAAGTAACAAATACCAGAAGTTTGGTATCAAATTAATTGTTATAATGAATCCCACAACTTTCAGGTAAAGAGTTTTAAACTTTACCTGAAAATTTTCCAGCGTCAGCCCTGCAGTGTTTTTGCTGTTGTGCTCTGATTGGCCAGCCTCTGGCAGCCTGGCCAGGCTGCCTTGATGAGGTGTGAAGCGGCCTGGCTCCACACAAAGAGATGTGCCTGTAGGAGGAGATCTCCCCTCAGCAGATGGTGAAGCAGGAAGGGGGAGGGCTGCCAAACTGGTCTTCAAAGGCAGAGAAGGACATTTAGAGCAACCCAACAACACCCTCACATCCTGCAAACCCAGACAATTAGGTGCCCCCTTGATTAGATTAGGAGAGGGCAGGAGAGGGGTGTGTTTCGGATTTTTAGCCACACCAGTGGGTGGGCTCAGCCAGATGTAACCTCCAAAAATCACTTTTAGCCATGATGGACTTTTGAGGAATGTTGCTCCCTGGGATTGATTTATGCCACACTTCCCAGGAAGTGGTCATCACGGGGGAAGGACCCTGCCGCTGATTGGAGAACCAGGACCCCCCTGTTTTGCACCCAGGAGCAAGGATAAAACTTGCAGACCTGCACCCACACCTCAGTTCCCTACCAGATCCTTACCCGGAAGAACTACAGAAGAAGAAGGAATGCCCTGCTGGACCCCAGGCCTGGACCTGGACCCTGCACTCTGAAGGACTGCACCAGCTGCACACTTGGGCTTCACCACAAGAAGGACTTTGCCTGGCTTCAACTGGTTCAAGGAGGGACTCCCTGTTTGCTACAGGTGAAAAATTGCTAACCAGAGTCCCCTGCATCAACTCCTGAAGAAACCAACCAGCTGACCACTGTCCAGTGGCCAAAAAGGAGTTTGCACCAGGTGCATTCTGGGAGTTGTAGTCCACACCGCCAAGGATCATCTCAGAGCTTCTGGAACCTTGGGGTGAGCTGTGGACCCCAAAAGAACCTTAAAGAACATCTGGAAGAAGATCCAGAAGTTTGGAGAACTTTTGAAAAAATCTCCTTAGAGGGACCGACCCTCTGCGGCAACTGGAGCCGGCTTGCCTCAACCGCGACCCGGTCTGACTTGCAGGTTTGTCCCGGTGAAGAAAATCTCCAAAAAAGAGACTAAGGTCCTCAATACAACCTTGGTGGGCGGCGGAGCCCGCCCGCTAAGATTGGACTGCCGAGCGGCCGCGTATGCAGCCGCAATCCTGCTGGCCACATTACAACATCCCGCTGGCCCGGCGGGCGGAAACAGAGTGGAGCCGGCTCCTGATGGAGTCGGCGGAGTTGCGGCCGTGTGACCGGTGCAGCTGCACCGTCGCTATTTTTACTGTCTGCGGTGCAGACAGTGGAAAGCATGGTGGGGCTGTGCCTGGGGGCCCCTGCACTGCCCATGCCAAGTACATGGGCATTGTAGGGGCCCCCAGGGGCCCAGTAACTCCCCTTTCCACCAGCCTTTCTATGGCGGTCTGTATCGCCATGGACAGGCTTGTCAGGAAGGGGAGTCATAATCAGATTATAACCACTGGGACAACGATGGTGGGAAACCGCCGGTCCCGCCGGTGCAACTGTGGCGCTACCACCGTGGTCATAATATGGCATATTGTACCGCCAGCCTGTTGGTGGTTCAATCACCAAAATAACCCTGGTGGTCTTTGACTGCCAGGGTTGTAATGAGGCCCTAAGTCCGAACATAGGAAGTTGACTTTGACCTCCCAGCCAGCGTATCCGAGGAGGGCTCCAAGGACGTCAGCTCAAGATCCAGGTTTGCCCTGGTCGAAGGATTTTCACCTCGAAAAATGACTAAGTCCGAAGGTAAAAATCTCCACTGAGGGCTCCAGCGACACGTATCCAAGGAAGAGTTCCAGGAGGTCGGATTGGACTGGCAGGTTCATCCTGCTGAAGAAAATCTTCGGAAAAATGACTAAGTCCTAAGGTAAACTTTTGACCGAGGCCCCACTGCATGGGGCCGTGGCAGGGGGGCCCTGCACTGCCCATGCCAATGGCATGGGCAGTGCAGGGGCCCCCAGGGGGCCGCGACTCCCCTTTCTACCAGCCTTTTCATGGCTGTTTGAACCGGAGGAGGGGGACTCGTAATTTAAACCGCCGGGACTAAAGTGGCGGGAAACCGCCGGTCCTGGCGGTGCGACGGCGGCGCTTCCGCCGCGGTCGTAATTCCCCAGGAAGCACCGCCAGCCTGTTTGCAGTGCTTCTGTCAAAACAGCCCTGGCGGTCAAACACCGCCAGGGTAGTAGTGACCCCCAATATCCATTAAGAGTTCTCAACTTCACATTGGTAAATAGAACACCATGGTGGTCATTACAACCCTGGCGGTCGGTGTTAAAGCGGCGGTAAGACCGCCAACAGGTCGGCGGACAAAAAAAGGGAATTATGACTGTGGCGGAAACCGCCAACAAAGACAGCCACTTTAACACTCCAACCGCCACGGCGGTACAGACAAGCAGCGCAGCGGTCACCGCCCGCAGACAGGCGGAAGACAATGTACCGCCCACAGTATCATAATCTGCCACCTTTTCCGGGGCGGATTCACCGTGGATAAAAACACGGCGGAAACAGCTTTTGCAATGGGAAAACACTCACCTTAACACATCCCACGAGGAAGGAGGACACCATGGAGCCGGAATTACAAATCCTACTTGCCCTTGTCTTCCTACTCATCTACGAACACCAGCGCCTGCGGCGGAGAAGACAACGGTGAGTACTGCACCTACGACATAGGGGAGGGGGAGGCAAAAGTCAGGGGGACACACACGCAACACTCCCACCCCCGCCCCGACCCTCGCACATTACAACACACACACCAATGCATTTCCAAACAGCACAGTAACAACTCACAACCCCCCCGGAAGAATGCTAAGACAAAACGAAATCAGTTCAAACATTATAATGTATCAAAATACATGTTTCAATTATATACAGATATATATAAACTCATTCAAAATTACAAACATTACGAAAAGTAGTGCAGATATGCACATCTCAATGTCCGTGCACCACTGGGCCAAAAATGCATGGGCGACGCCCACACAAGATACCTGTCCACAAACGGAGAGAACACTGCCGGGGCATCAGAGAGAAATACAACAGGCACCTCAGGGGGAAGGGGAGGCACCTCAGCCGGATTACAGCACAACGTCACATCCACGACGGGGCTCCATGCCCATTGATGTATCTTGGAGAGTGCAAAGCCACAGTCTCTTAAGTCTCTACAGTGGGTGGGTTGCCCACTGTTACATCCTGGGGAGTGCAAAGCCACAGTCTCTCAAGTCTCTACAGTGGGTGGCTTGCCCACTGTTACATCCTGGGGAGTGCAAAGCCACAGTCTCTCAAGTCTCTATAGTGGGTGGCTTGCCCACTGTACCATCCTGGGGAGTGCAAAGCCACAGTCTCTCAAGTCTCTACAGTGGCTGGGTTGCCCACTGTTACATCCTGGGGAGTGCAAAGCCACAGTCTCTCAAGTCTCTACAGTGGGTGGGTTGCCCACTGTTACATCCTGGGGAGTGCAAAGCCACAGTCTCTCAAGTCTCTACAGTGGGTGGCTTGCCCACTGTTACATCCTGGGGAGTGCAAAGCCACAGTCTCTCAAGTCTCTACAGTGGGGGGCTTGCCCACTGTACCATCCTGGGGAGTACAAAGCCACAGTCTCTCAAGTCTCTACAGTGGGTGGTTGCCCACTGTTACATCCTGGGGAGTGCAAAGCCACAGTCTCTCAAGTCTCTACAGTGGGTGGCTTGCCCACTGTACCATCCTGGGGAGTGCAAAGCCACAGTCTCTCAAGTCTCTACAGTGGGTGGGTTGCCCACTGGACCATCCTGGGGAGTGCAACACCACAGTCTCTCAAGTGGATAACCGTCTCCACTGGTTCTGGAGGGGGACTGGTGCCCAGAGTGCTTCATCCTGTTAAGGATTCAGATAGTCGATGCTGGACTCCACTGGTTCTGGAGGGGGACTGGTGCCCAGAGTCCTTCATCCTGTTAAGTATTCAGATAGTGGATGCTGGACTACACTGGTTCTGGAGGGGGACTGGTGCCCAGAGTGCTTTATCCTGTTAAGGATTCAGATAGTCGATGCTGGACTCCACTGGTTCTAGAGGGGGACTGGTGCCCAGAGTCCTTCATCCTGTTAAGGATTCAGATAGTGGATGCTGGACTACACTGGTTCTGGAGGGGGACTGGTGCCCAGAGTGCTTCATCCTGTTAAGGATTCAGATAGTGGATGTTGGACTCCACTGGTTCTGGAGGGGGACTGGTGCCCAGAGTGCTTCATCCTTTTAAGGACAGAGGTAGTGGATGGATCTCTCCACTGGTTCTGGAGGGGGAATGGTGCCTAGACTGGATTAGGCTCCCCGTGACAGTTCCTGTCCTGTCACTGTCCCAGCTGTACATGGGATAACGGTGCTTGATGTGGCGGTGTTTTCCTTCTGCAGCGGTGCTCTGGGCTGTTCAGCAGTGCTTTGCCATGGCGGTGCTCTGACCTCTGCAGCGGTGCTTTGCCATGGCGGTGCTCTGGCCTGTTCAGCGGTGCTTTGCCATGGCGGTGCTCTGGCCTGTTCAGCGGTGCTTTGCCATGGCGGTGCTCTGGCCTGTTCAGCGGTGCTTTGCCACGGCGGTGCTCTGGCCTGTTCAGCGGTGCTTTGCCATGGCGGTGCTCTGGCCTGTTCAGCGGTGCTTTGCCATTGCGGTGCTCTGGGATGTTCAGCGGTGCTTTACCATGGCGGTGCTCTGGCCTGTTCAGCGGTGCTTTACCAAGGCGGTGCTCTGGCCTGTTCAGCAGTGCTTTGCCATGGCGGTCTCTGACCTGTGCATTGGTGAGTGGCATGACGGTCCCTCATTGCCCAGCAGGGCTGTGGCTGCCGGGGCCCTCCTGGGCACTGACTCCGGTGTGGCGGTGGTCTCCTGACCAGTGACGATACTGGTGCCCTCCTGGGCAATGACTCTGGCGGTGGTCTCCTGACCAGTGATGACGGTGCTGGCGGTAGCGTCCCGGCCGCCGGGAAGGATGCCGCCCTTCTCCGCCGTGCTGCTCACACCAGGCTGTGCAGACTTCTACGGGCCCTTCCCCACCTTTGGAGGAGTCACAGCTGACTCTGCAATCCCCCTTGGACCCTTGTGAGTAGTTCTGCCTCCAGGAGTCTTCACCTGGTCCCGTCGGCCAGTTTCCAACTTGAGATGCTTTACAGGCGGTGGACTGGCAGTGCCTTGGCTCCGTGTCACACTGCCTGCCCTGGTGGCCGGTGCACTCCACACACCTGTAACACGCACCACTGGTACTGGAGTCTTTTTGGCTGAGGCGCTACGACGGGACTGATGAATTGGAGGGGTGGGGGCAAAGAGGTCAACGTTGCAGAGGGACAGTTTCTGACGAACACTGGGATGGGTAGCTGGAGGGGGTCTGGGAGTGGAGGAAGAGGAGGTGGTTGTAGGAGGTGTCACTTTAGGTGTTTTGGGTGCAGGTGCAGGTACTGGAGGCTGTCGTGAGGTGGATGGATGTTGGGTGTGTGGGTGCCCGCATTTGTGTACTTTGGGAGGGGGCGTCACAGACACACTGGGAGAGGACACAGGGGACGTGTAAATGGGAGTGGGGGTGGTGAGTGCAGGTGAGCGGGGTGTGGTGCTGGGTGTTCTGGTACGAGTCCTAGTGCCTGTAGATGTAGTGCATGCAGGTGAGAGAATAGACGATACTGGGAGGGAGGAGGGAGACGACGAGGAGGGGGACACAGTGTAGGCAGTGGATGTTGTTGTGTCTGCATGTGGGTGATGCTTGTGTGAGTGCCTGTGGGTTGTGTGGTGCCTATGTTTGCCTGAGCTACTTTTGGGTGTTGAGGTGTATGCATGCTTGTCTGATGGTGTGCTTGGGATAGGCTGGGGTACAGGGGATTGGGTCTGGGTGGAGGAAGTTGGAAGGGGGAGGCTAGACACAGGGACAATGGCTGCCATCAGTGCTGAGGCCAGAGATTGCAGGGTTCGATGATGGGCAGCCTGACCAGAATGAATGCCCTCTAGGAATGCATTAGTGTGTTGCAACTCCCTTTCTACACCCTGGATGGCATTCACAATGGTAGACTGCCCAACAGTGAGTGACCTGAGGAGGTCAATGGCCTCCTCACTGAGGGCAGCAGGGGTGACTGGAGCAGGGCCTGAGGTGCCTGGGGCGAAGGTGATGCCCACCCTCCTGGGTGAGCGGGCACGGGGCGAATGCTGAGGGGCTGCTGGGAGGGCGGTGCTGGTAGGGGAGGTGGCGGCTGTACCTGTAGAAGTGGGGGGCACAGATGGTGACGCCACCACAAGGAAGCTCCCATCGGCGGACGAGTCTGTGTCGCTGGTTGGTGATCCGGTGACCAACGTGAAGCTCCCCTCGCCCTCCGTCCCACTGGTGCATTCTGAGTCTGTGGTGTGGCCCTCCAGGGCCACGTGGAATGTAGCTCCCTCGAGCCCCGGTGCCACTGTACCTCCGCCTGATGATGCTGATGCACAAAAGAACAGGGAGAGCAGAAAAAGGGGAGGGGACGACAGAAGAAAGACAGGTTGAGTGCATGGCTTACCGCTACCATTGGCGGACAATACAGACACAGCAGCCCCCTGCACTACGCCGTGCTCTTGGCCTCTACAGATGCAATTGCTGGGATCTGTCCTACATGGCTATGGTGGACATCTGCACACATGGATGCCACAGGGTCATCTATACCTGTACTTGGCCCACTGATGAGGTGGGGTGGAGTGCCACATGCCCTGCATTACGGAGGGGCCTAGCCTACGTATTTCTGCCTGGTCTGGGGGAACCCACAGCCCTCCTCCCCCACCCAGACCCCTCAACTGCACACCAAGTCCCCAGAATGAGAGTGTACTCACCCCCTTGTGTCTGCTGTGATGCCCTCAAGTGCCCATCGAACTCCGGGTAGGCCACCGCCAGGATCCGGAACATCAGAGGGGGTCATGGTGCGACGGATACCCCTCCCATGTTGGGAGGCCATCCCCAGCTGAGCCTCCGCCGTCTTCTTGCTCCAGCGGTGAATGTCCTCCCATCTTTTCCGGCAGTGAGTGCCCCGTCTCTGGTGGACCCCCAGGGTCCGGACTTCCTTGGCGATGGCACGCCAAATGGCCTTCTTCTGGTGGGCGCTGACCTACATGACATGCACAAGGGAAGAAGAGAAGTCATTACCAACTGCACCGCCGATGTGAGTGGCCCCCATCCCTACCCTTGCCATGTGGCGCATGCATTCATCTTCCCAGATCTCTGCCCCCTTCCCTCTTACAACCAGCCCTCCCCACCCAGGCATAGCCCATACAACGTGCTCCCTGTGTACTTACCTGTTGGTCTGGAGGACTGTAGAGTAGCGTGTACTGGGGGAGGACCCCGTCTACTAGCTTCTCCAACTCCTGGGCAGTGAAGGCAGGGGCCCTTCCCCAGACGCAGCAGCCATTGTCTCTTCCAGACAGAGGTCACAGCAGCACTTGCAGTGTAGGTCCTCTCCTCGAGTGATTGAACAGATAGAAAATGGCGGTCGCGGCGGTGACGTCCACGGCGGTACGTGTCATCACCGCCGCCGCACTTCGTCATTGGCTCCTGGGACCCATAGGGTCCAATGTTAACCAATGCAGCATTGCACCGCGGTCTACTACCGCCTACCGCAACGGGGTACAACGCCAGCGCAGTGACCTCTGTGGTCGCTGTTGTCCTTCCTAGGCACCGTCAGCTGGGACAATTGAGAAGATGGCAGAATCCTCCGGTGTACCGACCGCTGGTGGACCTGTTGACAATGGAGGAGCGACAGTTAATCGTCACCTACAGGTTTGACCGTGCCACTATCCAGGAACTATGTACCCAGTTGGAGCCAGACCTGATCTCACCAATCCGCCATCCCACTGGAATCCCCCCTGACGTGCAGGTGCTGTCAATGCTCCATTTCCTTGCCAGTGGGTCTTTTCAGACAACAGTGGCCATGGCATCAGGGATGTCCCAGCCTATGTTTTCTAACGTGTTGTCCAGAGTGTTGTCTGCCCTGCTGAAACACGTAAGGAGATACATCATTTTCCCTGAGGTGGAGGATTTGCCCACAGTGAAAGGTGACTTCTATGCCCTTGGACATATCCCCAACGTAATAGGTGCTATTGATGGGACCCATGTAGCTATGGTCCCCCCCCCCACAGGAGTGAACAGGTGTACAGAAACCAGAAGAGTTATCATTCGATGAATGTACAGGTGGTCTGTTTGGCAGACCAGTACATCTCGCAGGTAAATGCTATGTTCCCTGGCTCAGTGCATGATGCCTACATCCTGTGAAATAGCAGCATCCCTTATATGATGGGTCAACTCCAGAGGCACCGTGTGTGGCTATTAGGGGACTCTGGTTACCCCAACCTGTCATGACTATTGACCCCAGTGAGGAATCCCAGGACCAGGGCGGAGGAACGCTACATTGAGGCCCATGGGCGGACTAGGAGGGTGATCGAACGCACCTTCGGCCTCCTGAAGGCCAGGTTCAGGTGCCTCCATATGACAGGTGGTTCCCTATTCTACTCACCGAAGAAGGTGTGCCAGATCATCATCGCCTGCTTGATGCTTCACAATCTTGCTTTGCGACGCCAGGTGCCTTTTCTGCAGGAGGATGGTCCAGATGGCGGTGTTGTGGCAGCTGTGGAGCCTGTGGAGCCTGTGGACAGTGATGAGGAGGACGCTGAGGAAGAAGACATAGACAACAGGGAGTCAGTCATACAGCAATATTTCCAGTGACACACAGGTGAGAAATACTTTTTTTCACATTACATTAACTTTTACACTTCTACCTCTATCCTGTCTGTTATTTCATAGCAGTATTTGGTTACTGAGTTGTCCCTTTCCATTACGGTTTCACAGGTGTGGTTACCAACGTGTGTCATCTCCTTGCATCCTTCATGGACTTGTGATGTGTGACATAGGTATGTTGGCTTTACAATTGGGAACGCATTTTGACACTGTCATTGATAATACATATTGACCAAATCACAGACTGACTACAGATTGTTTTGTGGTTCAAGGGTGTTTATTTAAGTGCTCTAACATGGAGGTGGGTTGGAAAATGGTAATGGAGGACGGTGGAGGAATGTCCATGGCAGAGTCCAGTCTATTAGTCTCACAGGTGCACTGCACATATGGGCATAGGAAGTGGAGCTGGGGCAGTTTAAGTATGGACAGGGTAACAAAGTGGGACAGTGGGAGGACAATCAGGGTGGTCTAATTTCCTGGCAGGGGTCTTGCCATCTTGCTCTGTCCTGTTCCTGGATCTCAGGGACCGCTTGCGTGGTGGTTGTCCGTCTGAGGGGGTGGGGCGCTGGTGTGGTGGTCCTGTGGCGGGGCCTCCTGTCAACTAGCGCCGGCGGAGTTGGTGGGCAGTTCATCGTCCATGCTAGTGTCAGGGGCCCCTTGGAGTGCCACGGTGTCCCTCATATTTTTTTGTATGTCCTTCAGCACCCCTACGATGGTGCCCAGGGTGGAGCTGATGGTCCTGGAGCTGATGGTCCTGAGCTCCTCCCTGAACCCCAAATACTGTTCGTCCTGCAGGCGCTGGGTCTCCTGAAACTTGGCCAGGACCGTCGCCATCGTCTCCTGGGAGTGGTGGTATGCTCCCATGATGTTGGAGAGGGCCTCGTGGAGGGTGGGTTCCCTTGGCCTGTCCGCCCCCTGTTGCACAGCAGCCCTCCCAGTTCCCCTGTGTTCCTGTGCCTCCGTCCCCTGGACCGTGTGCCCACTACCACTGCCCCCAGGTCCGTGTTGTTGTTGGGGTGGTGGGTTCTCCTGGGTTCCCTGTAGTGGTGGACACACCGCTGATTGATGTGTCCTGGGTACTGAGGTATGGGCCCGCTGAGTGGGTGCTGTGCTGGTGTTACCAGAAGGGGGAAGGTCGTTGTTGGGCTGTGCCTGTACAAGGGGAACCGACTGTCCCGAGGCCCACGATGGTCCGGGCTGGTCATCAGGATCCAGTAGGGCAGAGCTGCTGTCTTCACTGTGGGCCTCTTCTGTGGGTGGAGTGGAAATGTCTGGACCCTCCTGTGTGGTGACATTCCTTAGTGGTCCTGCAGGGATATAAGAGCATGATTATTGCATGTGTGTGTGTAATGGTGTGCAATGGGTGGGTGTTTGTGTACCCCAGTGCAAGCATACCTGTGTGTGGGTTTGTGTGATGATGGTTAGGGGGTTGTTATGGGTATGTGCAGTGAGCATGCTTTGGTGAGGGGTGCCCATGCTTAGTTGTGTCATGCAAGGCTTGCTGTTGGGATGGGTGGTTTGTGTTATTAGTACATATGTGAGGATTTGGAGTGCTAGGGGAGGGGATGAGGGTGGGGGTGTGTGATAGCATGCAGGTAGGGTGGGGATATGATAGTGAAGATTTGACTTACCAGTGTCCATTCCTCCACCGACTCCTCCGAGGCCCTCTGGATGCATGATGGTCAAGACTTGCTCCTCCCATGTTGTTAGTTGTGGGGGAGGAGGTGGGGGTCCGCCGCCAGTCCGCTGTACTGCAATGTTTGCCTGGAGACCACTGAACGCACCTTCCCCCGTAGGTCATTCCACCTCTTCCTGATGTCCTCCAGATTTCTTGGATGCTGTCCCACTGCGTTGACCCTGTTGGTTATTCTTCGCCATAGCTCCATCTTCCTGGCTATGGATGTGTGCTACACCTGTGAGCCAAATAGCTGTGGCTGTACCCGTAGGATTTCCTCCACCATGACCCGGAGCTCCTCCTCGGAAAACCGGGGGTGTCTTTGGCGTGACATGGGGTGGTTTGGGTGATGTGTGGGGTGGTGTCAGTGTTGATGTGTGTGGTAATGTGTAGTGGTGTGTGGTGTATTGTGCGTGGAAGTTGTGTGGGTGATGGTGTTGAGTGCCTGTGGTTGCTTTGTAGTTGTTTGTAGTGTCTCTCTCTGGGCTTCGTTCGGGATTTTTGTCGTACGGGTTTGTGGGTGATGTGGGTATGTGTTTTATATTGTGTTGGGTGTGTGGGAGTGGTGTGTGTATATGTATCAGGTGTGTGTATTTTGAATTGTCCAATGTGGCGGTGTTTTGGAGATGTGTGTGTATTTTGACCGTGGCGGTGTATACCGCCAATGGAATACTGCGTTTGAAAGACAGCCGCGTGGATTCGTGGGTCGTGATAGCATGGGCGTGTTTCTGTTGGCGTGGAGGTGGAGGTTTTGTTTTCACCAGTTTTCCACTGACCTTTGGTGTGGCGGACTTGTGTGAGTGTCTGACTTTTGGCAGATTCCGAGATGTGGGTCATAATAGCTGTGGCGGAATTTCGCGGAGGTGTATTGGCAGTCTTCTGCACGGCGGTAAGCGCCTTTTACCGCCAATGTTGTAATGACCCCCCATATTTGTTATACCATTTTGCAGTTTGCTTCATCTACTATATCAAATCATTCTGGGACAAATCCACACTAATTTAGAAGGAATAGCCCACAGAAGCAAAGATAGCATTAAGGTGTCCAACTACCACTGCAATCGGGTTAAGCAGTAGGGAGGAAACTGTAGTTTAGTGAGTTCAGAACACACTTCTGAAGAGCCGTCCTTTGTGAGTGTGTATGTGTGTGCATGTTGTTTGTGTGCATGTGTGGGTGAGTTGGTGAGCGTGTGTGTGTATAAAAAAGTTTTTAAAAAGTGCTACTTTTTACTAGTTTGTGCATGGAAGGTTTCGGGGTGATCTGTCAAGTGGGGGCCACGGAAAAAGGGTAGTCCCAAAATGTAAAATACCCATGCATTTTTCATAGACTTCTTTCAGAAGCAGTATCACAAAAACTGCTGAACAGAATTACTAAATTTGTAAGGAAGCTAGATCTTGGCCCACAGAGTGTGCTTTTTGTGATTTTATGTAAATCTGATCAGTAGCTTTTAAGAAATTAAATATCTGTACTGTTAGGTATGAGGGAGTCTCGAGAGAGTTCCTCAAACCCAATTAAAAAAAATTAGCATTCTGTTTGTCCCAGGAATCTTTTTCCCTTTGGTTATGTCATTCCTGTGGAAATCAGACTTAAGTCTTTTCTTTTTGTTGGTTGCTTATAAGTGTGATTGGCAACAAGCGGCTTCATATTAGTTCCCACTCCCCATACCTTGGTTGAATCTTACAGCAATATAAAATATCACACTACTGGGGCATCTGATTCTTCCCTATATTTAGGACCTATTTACATATTTGGTTTGACTATGCCAATGAGAAACGCATGGCTACCATACACTTACTAACACTCTTGTCATGTGTAACACCTTTACCTGTTTCAAATTTTAAGCAAAGAGCATAATTCAATCTGGAGCATGCGGTTGTGCTTTGCTTATAGAAGTGTAAGTATTCTCTGTGAGTTCAGATATGCTATGTGCTATTAGTTATGAGCCGTTCATGGCTGAGGGTGTGTCCTACAAGGCAGATGCTTTAAAGTATAGCTGCTTTGATTTCCTGTCATGTGCGGTGTCTCTTGAACCAGTCCTTTTTTTAATTGCACTGCAAATACACAGAAATCAGCCACTTCAGCTGTATGTGAGTAATTCTTAACAGTTTAAATATAAAACAAAAAGAAAAGCTTTAGCAACGACAATATCTAAGGCCTCAAGCAAACATCATTGGTCAGATTACTTACTGGTAATCTTCATTAGTCTTCATTCATCTCATCCTCATTGTAGTCACTATTTAGTTAGGAATGTCACCCTTTTAGACCCGGAAACAAAAGAGACTGCAGAGACCTTAATACCAATGGAACATTCCAAGTAGGTGCAGTGACAAACAGGTTGTAAAACAAAAAAACTCTTAAACATCTGGATGTCAAAGACTCAGCCTCAGGAATAGAAGACAAAAAAGACTTAGGGCCTGATTTCAATTTTGATGGATGAGTTACTCCATCACAACGGTGACAGATATCCCATCCACTGAAATATAAATCCCATAGGAAATAATAGGATTTGTATTTCGGTGGACAAGATATCCGTCACCATTGTGACAGAGTAACACATCTGCCCTAAATTAGGCCCTTAATTACAATCTCTTGCAATATTAAAGTGGAAAAGGCCATTTTTTGATTGTAGCAATCTACCAAATATTTAGGAATAGCTGGCATAAGTGAAGAAATCAAGGATAAATTATGGTGTGAACACCAGGAGTTAAAAAATGCCACAATGTCTTGAATAAGTCTGCAAAGTAGATGACGTACTTGAAGTCTGAATCTCTTCTGCCAAATGCAGAAGTAAATCTTGCCTCTTAAGAGTCAACCTCTCAACCTCTCACCCTCTAAACTGATAGGGTATGACTAAGAAGAAGTCAAGGGACTCTTTCTTCAAAGGAGTCAGAGAATAATGAATGATCCAAGGATAAAGCAATACCATCTCTAGCAATGGAAACAATGGCCTTCTCAGACAATGTGGCACCACCAACACCACTTTGGGCTTTTTTGTCTGAGCTTCTTCAGCAATCTCAGTATCAGTGGAAACAATGGAAAATGCAAACAGTCATTCCCATGGCCACTTTTATAAGAGGAATATCCATCCAGCATGCTCCCTGCTCTTGGCATCTGAATCAGAACTAGGCCTGGGCAAAATCCTAATTACACTGGAATAATTGGAGTAATTATGGTAATTCTGACTCTTTTGATGAAAAACAAATGCTGGCTGATGCTCTTCATGCCCTGTTGCAAGGCAAAATGCATCCTCTGGTTCATGACTTGACGGTGCATTTTGGACTAAGAAAATAGTGCTAAGCCATAGGATACTCTCCTCTTATAATCTCACATAGTTTTGCTGTAATTTAGCATAACTATGGTCCAGCACATTAAGCAAGTCATGTCTAGCCCTAATCAAAACCTCAGTGAAGGGGACTTCAAACTTTGGGCATATCGAGAAAAATGTTGTTCTGGACAGAGTTAGATAATATGATGAAGCAAACACCCTATTCAAGTGGACTGCTTCCAAATTGTCCGATCCCTGGAAGGGCATTGCTGTGATAAAGAGAAGATGTTCCTCTTACCACATACCTAGGAACCATTCTATCTCATTAAAAAATGAGAGTGTGTGCTGCTTTGATGAGTGACCAATTCCACTTTGATGAGTGACCAAGTCCAACCGCCTGATATGACTATTCCTTTTTAGTGGCACCCCACAGCACTGGCATATGTAATTAACATCAGTGAAGATGTGTAAATGGGCCTCTCCCTCAGACGATTGTCCAACACCAGCCACCAATTAATATTCTTCCTTTTATCATGAGAAATGCTTTCACCATTCTACCCAGGAGATGGTATCCGATGTCTGTGAAGGTGCCACAGTAAACCCTCTAATGTAACATTGCCTAAAGGACCATTAGGATACAGGTTGCCATATGGCCCTGTACCCCCAACCAGTCAAACAGTATTGCTTCTTCCTTCTGAAGCAAATCTAAACATTGTATTGCCATAATTCGGCGCACAAGCCCCGGTTCCCCCTACACCTCCCCAGCCCTGTTGGCGTTCTTTCCAAGGACGCTAGCAGTGCATTAGCACCGGCTAGCACCATTCCATAAATATGGCGCCCAGCCGGCGTCTTGGAATGTGTGCTATACTTTTTCATGCAAAATTGCGCTAACGCAGTTTTGCATGAAAAAGTATACATCAGCCCCTTAGTTTCTGCTCAACAGACTAAAGTGCCATCTCCAACTATCAAAGGAGATATGTTTTTTGTCCTATTGATGTTTGCTACCTCATTAGAAAGAGTGTTTCTCTCTCAAGAAAGAGTGCATCAGTGACAGACTTTGTTGAAGCAGGTGCTTCAGAAAAATTTGACATCTATGTTTTCAGAAAAATGAATCAATAGAACCCAACTATGCTTGAACACAAGATTCCAACCCAAAGATCCAGAAAAAAACAGAGGGACTCTAAAGAACAGTTGAAGGATTGAAGGAAAGAGCCCATGAAATCTCTTATCCAAAAAGCCAACAAAATTGTGCTTGTAGATTAGGAGAGGGTCAAACAGTTTGGCATCATGACGCAGTGTACCCTCCCAAACATAAAGCATGCAGAAATCATGTTGCCAGGCATGAAAATGTTCAGCCAAGTTCTCCAAAATTACTTATTTTGAGGCCCTTTGGAGCCCTATGGGAAGTCAAGCATTAGCAGGTTGTTTTGACTGGATAGAGGAGGCTGGCGTGGCACTCTAAGCAGAGTAGAGACATTTTCTGGCGCACAACCCCCATGGACATGGCTCCTGTCTTAATAAAGACAGGAGCCATGCCCACCACCCCAATTGCCACATCCAAGGGACGAATGTCCCCTGGGCATGGCCATTGGGGCCAGCGCCATGCAGTGGGCCCCAAGTCAGGTCCCCGAGCGGTGTTGGGGAAAAAAAATACTCAGCCGACTTACCTGGGATGGATCCCCCATCCTAGGTGTCCTCCAGGTGTGGGTTGGGGTGACCCTGGGGCCTGGGAAGAGCACCTGTGGGCAATTTCCATGGTCTCCATCCATGGAAATATGCCTACACGTCACCTTACGCCTGCCCATGCCCAGACAATAAATAATGGTGCTAAGCAAACTTAGCGCCATTATTTAAGGCCCCCATTCCCCCATGCTGGATTTTAGCACAGGGGGATAAATATGGGGCAAAGGCCACATCGTCCTTTTCTGGACGGGAACGCCTACCTTGCATCTCATTGATGCAAGGTAGGTTTTCCCCTCCAGAAAACAACGTTAACTCCATAACTTTGACGTTAGACATTTCTAGCGCCAAAGTATAAATATGGAGTTAGGTTTGCACTGAATTAGTGTAGAAAAAGATGAAGCTAATTCAGCCCAAAACAAGTACAAATATGGGCCTACGTTGTTCTAAAATAGTATTGTAATGTGTATGGTTAAAATAGTTATGGTCTGGTATGGGTGTGTAGATAGTTGTTCAGGTGATGGTGCTTGAAACAACCATTTGCCTTGGTACAGAAATATTGCTATCCCCTACAGTTGAAGTAGACCAACTAAAGGTGCCACCACCTTTGAGAAAACTCTCAGGAATGACCTCTACCTAAAAGAAGGATCCAAATTTCCAATGTTAGTTCTACACTACCTCACTTATTTCTGATGTGACCTCCCTGTAGACACATGTAGATATCCTTCCATTAGATCCCAGGTCTCTATTAAAGGGACTATGCATTGTAAGGTTTCCATCTTGAATGTAATCTTTCTCACCAACTTGTTCAAATTCTTCAAATGTATCTCTATGCAAAAACCTTCAACTGACTTTCAGCATCATAAAGATTATTAAATACACTCCTTTTTCTTTCTATGTTTCGGAGACTGGTACAATAGCTTTCTTGAACCACAGTGCATGAATTCCTTCCTCAATGTCTGACTGCTTTAATTCTGACCTTGGAACAG
Source organism: Pleurodeles waltl (assembly GCF_031143425.1). Taxonomy (NCBI): domain Eukaryota; kingdom Metazoa; phylum Chordata; class Amphibia; order Caudata; family Salamandridae; genus Pleurodeles; species Pleurodeles waltl. The sequence continues at coordinate 1,222,299,926 of NC_090444.1, forward strand.
GGGACGTTTGGCCTGTTCTTCTGTGCCATTTTTCTCACTTAGCCCAATGTATTAATTATTGACTACCTGATATTTTCACCAGGCATCAGGGGCAAAACAGATACTAAGCAGCAGTGTCTCACATTTGAAACTAAGAGGCAATTGCGCCTGGTGACAACACCAACTGATCAGTTGATGGGGGTATGGTGTTGAGAGGGAGGGCTCTGTTCCATTTGAAGATATCAAATCAATCTTTTTTCTAATGCAAACCAGTCTTGCCACCATAGATTGTAAGCTGGACTCCCTGTCCAGGAGCATGGACAGCATTAAAGACTGCATGGATGAACAATAAATGTGAATTATATATTTCAAACAGCACGTCTCTGATGTTGAAGATGTGCACATGTATCAGGCCAAAGTTTTGGAGGAGCTGGAGGCAGAGTTGAGCAAAATGTAGCTAAAAAACTATCACTTGGAAGCCAGGTCTGGGAGAAACAACTTATGTATCCTCTAAGTATTCCTAAAACTACAGTGATGGAGTGTACAGAAGGCTATATTGAAAAACTGCTTCTCAAGTTGTTTGAAGTGGAGAAATCCTCCCAGTCCTTTGTCATCGAGAGGACGCCCAAAGGAAGTTTCTCCCCATTAAAAAGAAACTACAAGAGCGAGGCAAAATGTACTCCAAGATCTATCCAGCAAAACTGCATTTCTCTTGAAAGGGTAAACCAAAGATCTTCACAGACTCAGTTGCAGCACTCTCCTTCCTACAGAAGCACCCTCTCCCACAAGGTGCCTCCCTGCCATATGGACATGGGGATGCTACATCCAGGCCTGCCAACTTCACCAAAACCCTCACAGAATGAAGAGGAGACGGGACCTTGTAGGGGACGTGACCTTGTGCCAAGAAGCACCTAAGAGGCACTTTTGCCCCTAACCTGGCCCTAAACATCCTCCTGAAAAAAAACAAAAGCTTGCTGAGGCTGCTGCCAATGTTTTCAGACCCATTAATGGACAGCTGCAGTTAAAAAAACTCTGAAAATGATCTGAAAACCACATACTATGGTTTTCAGCTTGTTTTCCCTGCCACCATGTGATACGGCTCCTAACTGGGAGACCATATGAGGAGAGCCATTACAGTGTGTCACACGTGGCACTAAGTGAATTGGCAGGTCCGTACATCGTCCCTCAAGGAGATAGAATGACTGGATATGAGGGTTATGTATGCTCCTCAGCATATTTTTAGGATGGACGCAAAGGTCACTTGAACAGCAGTATTTAGAATGTGGCAGTACCATGAGTCACGGATCCCTTTTGGGTTGTATGGTTCATATCACAAGTTATGATGCATTGGCTTGATCTCACTGTATATATTGTTACCCTTTGAGAACCCTTATTCAATACCTACATTGATATAACTCTTCTGCTGGTTGTTGCTACCTTATCAGTGCTCGGCCACCCCCAGCATTTTGCCATATTAACTTAAAGTGTTATAAGATGCTCAAATTTGTTTGTTTCGAACTCACAAACTGTTCATTCTGTTTTGGGAGTTCACTGGGCGATTGGGTCCTAGTGTGTGAGGGATGGGTGGGGGGGTCAAAAGATTGTTTGTCCTATTCATCAATTGTTAAATTGCTGTGGCAAATGGCTAGGAGTTCATGTACATGATCACACAATATTAATACTTTTGGTCTTGGATGGTGCATATACCTGACTACGGAGGCCAAGGATTAACATTTATCACTTTGAAAGTCCATGGTCTAAATAACCCTTGTAAATACCGCCAGGTTCTGGCTTATCTAAACCGCCACAAAGTAGGCACCATTTATTTGCAAGAAACACACATCATCTCAGTGAGAGTGACGAGATTGCCAATCTCAAAGGGGCCCTTATCAGTTCTATGCTTCTTATTCTACCTACGCCGGGGGGGGGTTGCTATAAGTATCCGAAAGCAGGTTCTGTTCAGACATCTCCAGACTGTAGCAGATCTGGGCAGATGGTATTTGATACTACAGGGCCTCATAGAATACACATAGGTAAGAGTACTTAATACATATGGCCCTAGATGTTATTTGATACCACAAGGCTTCATAGGATACACATAGGTAACAGTACGTAATACATATGGCCCTAATGTAGATTGTTTGACTTCTTCTGCACTGAAATGAAATAATGCCTTGCACTTGACCTTGGCACAATCATCTATGGGGTAGACCACCACCTAGTCCTGGATGTTGACTTGGACTGATTGGATAATCACCAGCGCTACCTGACAAATGCTCACAATACATTCTTAGACATAATGTCGCAGATTGACATGTTCAATGTGAGGTGAGCTTTACATGGGGTGACCCATGAGTACACTTTTCACTCCTTGGTGTATGATACCTCCTTCAGGGCTTGATTTCTGGGTGAGCTTGCGAGACGTGGTGGGCTGGATGAGAGATGTGAAACACTTACCCAGGACTTTGTCTGACCACTCCTCGGTTGTTCTACTGCTCACCTTGCCTACTGCCTGAGTACAAGTACTGTTATAGGGACTTCAACCTAAGACACTACATAACACAGTATTTAAGGAAGAGATCCACTCTGTGATTTCTGATTATGTATCCTCAAATAAGGGTTCTGTCCCCATGGTTGCCACTTTTTGGGAGTCCTCAAAGGCTGTTGTCAGAGGTGAGTGTATTGCTAAGGGGTATGAAATTCTTAAATCAATTAGAGGGAGACTTACACAGCTGGAAAAAGAGCTTTGCAACCTGGAACTCCATTAAGGATTACAAAGACCAGAGCCTATTAGACACAATGCAGGTGCTACTGTTGGAGCTCCAGGATGAGGCGGAATGAGATAGAGAAGTAAATACTCACAAGCTGAGAAATGCGGAGAGGGAGACAGGTTGGGGCACCCGCTGGTGATGCTGCTCAGTCTAGGTTGACTGCCAACTATGTCCATACAGTTGACAGTCCTGAGGAGATTCTGAGGGATTCTGTGGCCTTTTACTGATGGCTATATACCTCTCAACTTCAGGCCCCTCCTGCAGAATTGGGCCATTATTTACAGCAGATTGCTTTGAAATGGCTAGATCTGGAGCACCAAGAGGTTCTTTGAAAACCACTGATTGTAATGGAGATTAAACAGGTCATTACACAACTAAAGAATGGAAAAGCACCTGGGAGTGAAGAACTCCCCGGGGAGTTTTATGCTGAGGAGCTGACACCTATATTGCTCAATGTACATGCCAAGGAATTCAAATGGGGCACATTGCCCCTGTCATTGAGGGAATCCATCATAATCACGCTCCTTAACTCAGATAAACCCATGCATAAATACGACTCATATCACACTTTATCGGTTATAAAAGTTGACAGTAACATTTCAGCCAAATTATTGGCAAACTGACTACTTCCTTAGATGCCTAATTTGGCTCGCCTGGACCAGACTGACTTTATCCCGGGCCACTCAACAGTGGATAATCTCAGCTCACTGTTCACCATTACACACCAGCTGAAACCAGAGGTGCCGATTGTTGTGACATTTTTAGATACAGCTAAGGTGGTTAATACTATTGAATGTCCTTTTCTGCTCACAGTGCTAACTAGAATGGGACTGGTTGGGGAGTTTGTGAAGTGGGTGCAATATGACCCCACTGGCTAGGGCACGCTTAAATGGCAGCAAGTTGGAGCCTTTTGAGATTTGTAAGGGTATGTGGTATGGTTGTCCCCCATCGCCTCTTTTATTTGCCCTTTCTGTGGAGCCAATGGCATGTGCTTTATGTGAATCCCACCATAGATGGGGGAGGGTTAATCATGGGGTTCCACTACACACTACGGTCCATGTAAACTGGTGATGCAATACTGGTGGTCAGAGATGCAGATACCAATTTGGATCCCATTATACAGGAAATAATGGACTTTGGACCCTGGTCTGGACTTAAAATGAATTACTGAAATCAATAATAGTACCGTTGACAAAACCTGCCACCAGAATTGACACCCCTTATCAATTACAATGGCAGACTGATGCGGTTAGATATTTGGGAATCTTACATCATACAGATATTCCCACCATTATTAGGGCAAAGTATGGGAAATATATGAAGACCCTACGGGCTTCGATTCATAAATGAATAACCCTCTGGCTTTCATCGGCTGGTAGGGTGGACTTCATGAAAATGACAGTCCTTCACAAGTAGCTGTATTTATTCCAGTATATACTGGTACCTTTAAATAAATCTTTCTTTGGCCAGCTACACTCCCTGATGATCAAATTAGCAGGGGCAGGCCGTCAACCCTGAATTGGGTGGCATACTTCACAATTTCTGTTTCATAAGGGTGGGTTTGCAGGCCCTAACCTTATCACTTAGTGGCAGAAGTGCAATATATCCACCATTGGTAGCATAACACCAGGCTCACCCCCATGTGACTTTTGAGAGAGGCTTGATATGCTCCACCGCTATCCTGGCAATCTCTTACACTCAACTTTCTAGACAAATCCAGGAAATGCATACTGTGTGCTGCTCTGTCTGAGCCTGGAGTAGGTTGGCCACTTCGTGTGGGGTATCCTTAACATATTATAAGCATATACCCATCAAGCATCATCTCATGTCACAGCTGGACAGTGCCTTCAGGTTTTTGCAATCTATGCAGAAGAGACATCATCTCACATTGGGAGATTTATTTGTTGCACACAAATTCAAAACATACTGGCAATACATGGGAGACTCACAATCCACTATGGTAGAAGTACTTGCTTATGTTAAACTTGTACATAAAAGCGAGATCACCTGTTTGGTATGTTCCCTGAGGAGCTCCTAGGATGGTCCATCTTGAACATCCTACTTACTAATCCACAGCCCTATAAACTCATATCAAAATTGTATACTGCAACAATGCACTACTAGATCCTGGATCTCGTCAGGACACGCCAGGTGGTATTGTAAATATGGCACAACCACGGTGTTGTTAGGTGGGGCAGAGGGGATGCAAGAAAAGATGTGCATCGGGACCGATTGGCCACCTTATTGTAAATATGTCCCCAAATGCTTTAAGATGCTAACCTTTTTAATAGCATCCTGTTAAGGTTGAGTGTGGTTAAACTTAGCATTTGTGTTTTAAGTCCTGTTCTAAAAAGGTGACATCCCTCAATGAGCAATGACTCAGACAAGGGTGCGAGATGTAGAAAAATTCCACATGCCTACATCTGCAAGCATTAGCAGATTAACACCAGACCCGGGGCCGGCTTTAGGGCACTGCGAGCGGTGCGGCCGCAACGGGTGCTGACTTGAATTGGGGGACGCAGATCTCAGTGGGGCGCTGTTGAGCAATAACTTCGAATAAACTTGCAATTTAAAAGCACCTGCTGAAAAGTTCCTCGTGCATTCAGCTTTCAGGAAGCAAATAAAATGTCAAGATACCTCTTGTGATTAATGTTCCTGCTAGGGAGAGAGTTGGGAGTTTTGTCTAGTAGCAGCTTTGACTCACCATAATGTAGCGTAGAGTGTTAATGTGCCTGCTTCAAAGAATAGAGGTGTATTTTATGTGGATGGCTGGGTGGATTAGTAAAGACAGCCTTCACAAGCGCTTTAAAACAAATGAATGTTTGTGAAAGGGGGGCTATAGAGAGATGAGGGACACATTTGCCGGATGATAGTGAGGGAATCCGAGGAGGTGGTCATGGGGTTTAGGTTGCGCCAAAAATACTGTCGCACAGGGCGCTACCAGCGCTAAAGCCAGCCTTGGCCAGACCTACTAGCTTTTTCAGTGCACGTACTAAAAGGACATCGATGTCCTGTGAAAGAATCATTGACTGACAATCTCCCATTGTTGCCTCATAGCAATGAAAAATTGTTCATCACACGCATAAAAGCAGTGATTTATTTAATTTAGGTCTCGTAGTTTTCAATAAAATTGTATTTTAGTGTTTTTTTGTGGAAAAGAGTTGAACAAAGGAATTTGATTAAGCACCAAGAGCATACAAAAGACGACAATTAGGTATAGAGCAGATGAAAATAATATCTTTATGTTTCCTAGAGTTCATACATTTTCAATGCACGAACAATTCTGCCAAGTAATTACATAATACCAATTTCTAGAGGGAACATATTTTTCACCATGTCGACAAAAACATTAGAGTAAATTAGCATCATTTTCATTTGAAATTAAATGATTGCACACATTCATATGATCGATTACTTACAATAAATCCTTAATTTGAGTCAGGAAAAGCAGTGAATTTTTTTAAAGAAAAACTGTATTTGATAGGTACATGTGACATTAAAATGCCTGTGCCCTTCTCAAGAATAAAGGCGAAACCCATAACATGTGCCAGCCTATACAGTGGGAGTGGTGAATATGTACATTAATTGTTAAATACAAATGCCCAGATTTAAGAGGGCCTAGAACCCTCTTGGGCCACATCAACATAATTTTTTTTGTTTACGCTAATGTGGCTCATCGAGGCCAAAAACCCCTTTGGCAGATTTACAAAGTGTGTAACTTTTTGTGCTAAATTATGCCTGCGCCTGGCATAATGTATGCAAGAGGGGTGTTACCCTTTTAGGAGGGAACCGCAATAATGTGGCAAAGAAATCTAAAAGATTTCTTTGCGCCTTTTTTGCTGCATTTGTAACACCTGCTCACAGCAGGTGTTAAAAGGGGTCAAACCATTGGTTACAATTGGCCCCTTTGTACTGCTCAGGGTTAGCACCAACATTTTGCTGCTAAGCCTGAACAGTACATTAATAGCATCAAAAATTTGATACTATTGCCCCCTACCCTGCGCCAAGGTGTGCCGTATTTTAAATACAGCATATACATGGTGGCGGTATGGGGGCTTTAAGGGGCACAAGAAAAGTGGCGCTGCACTGGATGCAGCACCACTTTTCTTAAATCTGCCCCAAATTTACCTAAAACTGGTATCCTTATATGCAACTAACAAAATAATAAAGTGAACATTTGAATTATGCAATATATAAATTTAGAAATATAAATGAGTCCGTTGTGCAGAGTCCCTTTGCAGTCACAAATCTTGCAATTTAACAAAAAATAGAGGTCCATATTTATACTTGGGTTGCGCCATTTTAACGTCATTTATTTTTATATTATAACTCCACAGTCATATTTTGACACTAGACCTGTCTAGTGTCAAAATATTGGAGTTAGTGTCATGTTGTGGATGCCACAACATAATGCTAACCCCCTAGCGCCATATCTGTCGTCTGGCGCAGAAACTACGTGCACGAAGGAGGCAGACCCAAATAATGGTGCTAAGCCTGCTTAGTGCCATTATTTAATGCCTGTGTCAGACCAGGCGTTAGGGTACCTGTGGACCCATTTCTATGGCCAAACACCATGGAATGGACCCACAGATGCCCACCCCAAGCACCAACAACACCCCCACCCACTCCAGAGGGACACCACAGGATGGGGGACCCCAGCCTGGGTAAGTGTAGGTAAGTATTTTTTTTTTTTCATATGCCATTAGGGGCCCGTGACATGTGGCCTCCAGCCTGGCGCTAGGTCTGTTGGCCTTGCCAAGTGGACACTGGTCCCCTGTGCTGGTCATTGAGGTGGTGGGCATGACTCCTGTCTTTACTGAGACAGGAATCATATTTGGGTGCAGGTGGGCCAGAAAATAATGCTAGGCTGGTTAGCAGCATATTTATTGCCGCTAACCAGCCTAGTGACATTTCTAACCCACCTCCGCCTTTGTCCCTACTGCCATTCCCCCCGACTAGCATTTTTTTTTCTTCATGTTAGCCATCCCTTAGTGCTAGCGTGCATCAATGCATAGATATGGCACACGGCTACAGCTATTGAATGGCACTATCAGGCGCTAAGGAAAAGTGCAAATATGCACCAATTTGCAACCACAAAAGGCATTTATTTTTTACATTGTTTACAGTTTGGAAATGTCTTTTGCATCTCTTTCCAAATCACATAAAGTAAGAGGCATAAAAGAACCATCCCCTCATTTTTACAAGTCTTAAAGGTACGGATCAGCAGTTTGTGTGTGACTGCAAAAAACGTCCCAAACCATTGCTGAGTTACCAATCCTTGAACAGTGGTGGTAAATAATTCGCAAATGCAAAGCTGTCTCAGTCACATAGGGCCAGATGTAGGATAAAAATAATTGCGAGCTACTACAACCATGACATCTCAGGACAAGGAGATACCCAGTGCTGGCAGGATAAGGAAACTGAAGTTTTCTGAAAAGGAGCTGGAGGTCCTAACAGAGGAGTGCTGCCTGCACCATGATGTCTTGTTTGGTAAGGCAGCAATGAGTGTCCCTGACACCCAAAAGAAGAAAATCTGGCAGGACATCCTTACCAAGATAAATACCATTGGAGCAGCCATCGCACAATAGATGAGGTCCGCAAAAGGTGGTACGACCTCCGGTCCAGGACCAATGAAAGGGTGGCCGAGCGGATGAGGGAGATGCATGGCACTGGAGGAGGACCACCTACAGTACCACCCCCTACAGCCATAGAGACCATGGTGGAGACCACTCTGGAGCCGGTGGCTGTAATCGGAATTGGAGACCTTGACAGTTCTGCTCCGGGAACATCCAAAAGTAAGTACCAAAATTCACTTATTTATACCACTCAATGCACCATGCACACAACCACAGTACACATAAGCATGCATCCTCCAGATTTGCTCCAAGCCTATATTGCAACCTATAGAACAGTGCATTATAGGCAATGTAGTACAGTAGTCCAACTTTTGATAAATATTTATTCTGAGACATCAAACGTATGTGAGGCACTGACAGTGTATCCCCTGTGTCCCACAGGTCTCCCACAAGGACCCACCAACATCTCTACTGTGCAGGGAGATGAACCAGCCACAAACACAGCAGACGAGGCAGCCACTGTAACTGCAGGGGAGTGCATGACTACACCACCCGTCCAACATTCACCAGAGAACATCGATGAGACTGATCTGGGTCTTGAGGCAAGCAACCTAAGACCGGGGCCACTGATGAGTGGGAGTCAGCCACATAGGTCAGTTGGGTCTGTGCAGAGATGGCAATGCCCAATGCAGTCAGCCAGTGAGGAGGATGTCACCGTCAAACAATTTTTAGGACTGGAGGCAACCTTACTGCAAAGTCAGCGGCTGCAAAATAAACACATGCAGGTGATGAATAGGAACCTAAACAGACTGCAGCAGACACTCTCCCAGGGTTTTGCCAATGTGGACAAACAATTTACTGTCATGAACACAAACATGGCAAACCTTAGAAGCTACATGAACAACTTGGTCAGGGTAATGGTGGCAGACAAGGCACATGCAAGGCGCAGTTAGCGCAACACTGCTGCCCGTTTGGACCGACTAAGTGTATCAATTGGGCACCTTGCAACCACAGCAACCTGCCTGTCAGTGGGCACAGTGAAGGTGCAGGTGGAACTTGGCCATTTTGCTGGTGATGTGGCAAGAGAACTAGGGCACATCAGCCATGCAGTAGACCTGATAGAGGCCATCCAGGCAGCAAGGGGCATTGGCGATACCCCTCTGGATATCGAGGAGTTCTCCAGCGTCAGCAGTGTATCTGCCTCTGATGCAAGGATCCTGCGGAGTAGCAGTGCCCGCCAAGGATCAGGGGACTAACCTGGATTGGGCCATGGTGGCCGTAGTCGCAGGAGAGTGTGAGCTACCAATCTGTATTTTGACTGAGGCATATGAACTTAATGTGTCATACAATACTATTTGCTTTTTTTGTGCAGTTGAGTTGACGATAGTTTCTGCATTATATTCCTGAAATTAAAGGGATAATGTGTTGTACTACACAACTGGGCTATGTGTGTCTTACATTTGTGAGTGTTGTCACGGTTTCCACATACCTGCCAAAGTAGTGGGTTGCAATGTGGTTCCGTCTCTGTCTGCCCTCCATTGCGATGCTTCCATCCCCAGGCTGTCGGTGTGGTAGCTCTTGCTCCTCATCCTCCGAATCTGTATCGTCGAGGGTGAGATATATCCCACGTCTGGTGGCAATGTTGTGGAGGATGGCACAAGTTGCAACAATCTTGCATGCAGTTTCTGGGGCATACTGGAGTGCCCCTCCACCTTTGTGCAGGCATCGGAAATGTGACTTCAACAAGCTGAACGTCCTCTCAATGACAGCTCTGGTCCGCCGATGTCCTATGTTGTATTGCCTCTCATTCTGATTGCCAGTAGTTAGGTATGGGGTGAATATCCATGGTCTGAGGACATAAGCATTATCACCTGTGTGACAAAAGAGCCAAAATTAGCAGGGCATTACAGGGTTACGCAGTGACATGTATTTAAGGCCTCAGAGTGTACTCAACAGTTCCTAATAAATATCCTTCGCCAAACTCCCCACGTTCTAGGCGTTGGTGTATCCCACTGTGCCTGAATATGTATGCATCATGTGTACTCCTTTAATATTTAGCCACAATGTCAAAAATGACATTATGGGCATCACATACCACCTGGATGTTTAGTGAGTGAGTAGATTTCCTATTGCGGAACACATATTCCAGATTTGCTGGTGGTTAAATTGGTATATGTGTCCTGTCCACACACCCGATTACATGAGGGAAGTTGGCAATTCTGTAGAAGTCCAACATGGTGCTGTTAATTTCCACCTCATTCCTGGGAAGGTATATATATATCTGGACATGTGTGCGAGTATGGCATCTAGGAAACGTCTGAAGAATCGTGAGAGGGCACTTTGGGATACCCCACCTGCCACTGCAATCGCCCCCTGATAGCTACCTAAGGCCAAGAGGTGCAGTGAGCATAGCACTTGCACATGTGTGGGGATGGAGCAGCCGCGCATTGTCAGGCGTTCAAGCTGAGGTTTCAGCAGTTCAATGATCTCTAGGATAACTGCGCTGCTCAGTCTGTATTTATCATAAATCTCATCCTCAGTTTGTTGAAAGTGTCTTCCTGGTTCGGTATATCCTCTCCTATCTCTGCCTCCTCCTCCTCTGCTGGGCAGACTGGACTCTCCTCCTCCATGCAATCACGTATAGTGCAGCCATTTTATACTTTGGTTCTGGTTACCACCTGTTCGAAATCAGTGCTAATCTGGGTGTGCAAAACGGGCTTTTTGCGACTGGTTCCAATTTGCGACAGCCTTGTGCATTCGGTTTGAGACTTCGTAATTGCAAGTCGCAATTTCAGGTCGCAAATTTTGCGAGGCGGTAATAGGTCGCACCGCTATTTGGAATTCCGAAATGGCATTGCTACATACCATTTTGCTTTTTGCGAGGTCGCAAATAGCAATGCGACCCATTTGCGACTCGCAAAACTTTTGTACATCTGGCCCATAGTTTACCCTTTGGGTACCATATTAGGCCACTTCAAGGGAGCACTTGGCGTTCCTAATATCTTTTTAATGGACAATTGCTCTTTTAAAAAAATATTTACCAATTGGAAAGGCAAATTCAGGCATGGGGGTCTGCTGTCCTTAGGAAGCCTCTATCCCTGCATTCGAAGCAAATTACAAGGAGTTAATAACAGTGACATGCTTCATTGATATTCATCATGCAGGTCATCTTTAGCCCCCTGTAAATAAACAAATTGCAATATGACCTATTAGTACATAAGTTGCATCGCAATTTGCACACACACATTTAGGGCCATATGTACGAACACTTTTTCACATAGACACATGGTAAAAACCTTTGCTACATCTGGCCCTTGAAAACCAGACAATGTGCAAATTTCACGTCATTGTTTGAGAATGTGTAGTAGTACTTCAGCTGTAAAGTAGGGATTTACATGAAGCATGAAAGAAGCAAAGTCCTTTTTTTAAGAATATGCAATACAATATAGAAACAGAAAAACGCACAATTACATAAAGCATGAAAGAAGCAAAGCCCTTTTTAAGACTATGCAATACAATTTAGAAATCGAGAAACCAATAATTTAACTATGCAAATGTGTGTCACTGGCAGAAGTTTTCAGAGTGACTAGAGAAAGCAATGTGTTGCACATAAATGAGGTAAGGTTTCAGAAAACCAAGAACAGAAAGTGGCAGCTGGTTCACTTTAAAAATGGTTGGGGTTTAATATATTTCGAAATTGTGGATGCGAATGAAGAGAGCACGCTGGGATACCTCATTGGGGATTCAGGGTGGTTCTCCATCCTTCGGAATTTTTGGAAAAAAACAGCTTAAAATGGTGCATGTTGCAAAACAAATTGCCACAACAAGTGGTCAAAAAGGAGGGACTTTTGACAGAATATTTCACTAATTTCATGGTGTGCCAGTTAAGCCTTATCCTCCCGAGAAGTGTAATGGATTCTTAATAAGTGCGCAAAACAATACATTTTAGGACGAAGTCCTTAGAAATTGCATTTAGTACTGTAGGAATTTTTTAATTAAATGTGTAGAGTAACTTTGTTCATTTTGATATTCCTCTTTCTTTCATATTTCTAGAACTGCCCTTTCAAAGCCAAGTATCATTGTTTTACTAATGATTGCAAACCACACTTCGGCTGGCCAGAATGAGAAAATGCAAAGTTATACAAATCTTTCACCTACAGGCAGAAGTAGGCATTGTTTACAGAATCATACACAGTTCTACCGCTCACTGTAATGACAACACGAAAACCCACATCAAAGACGTTATTCCACTATTATTAGCCCAGGCCTTAATCATACCGCACTAGTGTTAATAATAACAACAATTATCAGTCACATATTGCTTTCAATTCTGTTTCAGAAATGCACATTATTTGTCTCCAATAATCAGCTTGCCAATTGTGGAAACCAACAGATTCTACTCTAAAAAATAGTATTTTTATTTTAAAAAATAAACTCAATTTCCACCAAAACAAAATGTTCTATTCACATGAAAAAATATATATTTTGGCGTGAAGTCTGACAGCTGTGCATCAGTAGGAGCAAACAGTGGTCTCATGGACCACAAAAGGCACTATCAAATGTCAGAATCACAATTTGACACTTGTCACAGAACTGTGGCAGCTGGTGCTTTCAGGATAGAGGAGAGGTCACAGTGGTATAAAGAACAAAAAAACAACAAGACAGAAGCATTTTCCTCATGATCACCCCAGATGTCTTGCTTTTTTCTGGACCTTATTGTCATTAGTATATGGTGTACAAACTGCACCAAGAGCCAAGAAGGTAAATACCACTTTTAGACTGCAGCACCTATTGTGCCATCAACTACAGTAGCTACAAGCCTACCCTATTTACCTGACTGCAGCAGTGTAAAACCTTTAGTGTGATCTATTAAGCAACCCCATTTGACACGTCAAACCTCCTAATTCAAATATTAGTATGTCCTCCCCATGTAAGCCTTGTAGTCCAAAAGGTAGGGTGAATGGTACTTCAAAGTGGGACACGTAAAAATCACATTACCATATCCCTACAGTCATAAGGCCCAAAAAGCTATTTTCACTATTACAGGCCTAGTTGCTCTATGCAAAAACAGAGTGCAGTTTAAAATACCAGTACTACTAATTCTGGCAAGGGGCCTGGTGAAAAATAAATCTATCAATATTTATAGTGGTTATGAAAAAACAATTCAGTGGTGAAGTTGGATTTGTAATAAATACTAACGCAAAGGAACATTTAGGAATGTACCTTGTCCCTGCCTGAAGCTCCCAGATGTTAATTTGCATAAACACTCCAACAGTAACTCTGCCAGAGATTAGCCTTGAATAGATGTGAAAGAGGTGTGCAATTCCTGATCAGAATGGGCAGCGATGACTCCTCCGAACTCTACAGAATATTCAGAATGAGGGCTGTGGCCTTCATGTGAGACCACACTATCACATCCTGCTTGACAGGTCAGCCACATGTAACTCTTGGGACACACTTGAAAGGAAGATAATGTGATGCTAAAATAATTATTGTGTATCCCCTGTCTGGTTCAAAATAGATTTTAATCCTAGATATGGGAGGACAGTGGAGATTTTCATATGACACTAGCACACACATCCCCAGTCCTCAGATCTGAAGTTTAGTGTGGCCAAAGACTTATGCTACCTTGAAAATGCCCTGACACATGACACTGTGGGCCTGTTGGCAGTAGGGAAACAGAAACTACTGAAAAAGTGAGTAGGATTGGCCCTAGGAACATTTACCCCCATTTTCTATGGAGTTTCTGCGAGTCACCCCCACGCACTAACAAGTACCAGGCATAAATGTGGCACCTACAGGTTCCCACTTCAGAACACTTTCTGAACCTGTGGAAGACCAAATGAGGTTGGTGACCTGACACACATCTAGGACAAAGAAGTGGAGTCTAATGGTCAGTTTCCTGACCTCCTGTGTTGCTACAGGGAGACAGCAAGCTGAAAGGCACCTTTTTCTATAAGTAACCAGCTGACCAGTGGCAAATGAAAATGGACTTCACCTTGCTGTTGACCTCTGCTTGATACCCTAAGTGTCTGTCCTGAGGACCGGGGGCTTTAGAAGTGTATTTCCAAGGCTGTTTAGGCACCAGAAGAAACTGTGTAATCTTATGAAGATTTTTATGCAGGCCACTGGGACTTTTTTTTAACTTTATGACATCCAGGCCCATATTTATACTTTTTTAGTGCTGCATTTTTTTACACAAAAGCGGTGCAAACGTACAAAATACAATTGGATTTTGTAAGTTTGCGCCACATTTGCGTCAAAACGTGACGCAAATGCGACGCAAAAAAAAGTATTACTATGGGCCCCAGACTTTTACTGAGATCAATCCACTTGCTGTATCTGACCCATTCTTCATGACAATCAGCCTGAAATTGCAGCTTAATCCCTGTCTACCATGGCAATTGATTACCATTGGTACTTTATTTTGTCTTGGCACTATGGGGGTCATTACAACATTGGCAGTAAAAGCCACTTACCGCCGTGCAGAAGACCGCCAAAACACCGCCGCGGGCGCGGAATTCCGCCACAGCTATTATGACACACATCTCGGAATCCACCGAAATTCAGGCACCCACACAACTCCACCACACCAAAGGTCAGTGTTAAACTGGCGAAAACAATTCCTCCACCGTCACGCCAACAGAAACACGCCCATGCTATCACGACCCACGAATCCACGCGGCGGTCTTTCAACCGCGGTATTCCATTGGCGGTACACACCGCCGCGCTCATAATACACACACATCTCCAAAACACCGCCACATTGGACAATTCCAAATACACACACCTGACACACATACAAACACCACTCCCACACACCGAATTCAATATAAAACACACACCCACATCACCCACAAACCCCTACGACCAGAATTCACGAACAAAGGCCAGAGAGACAGAGAGCACAGCAATAGAGAACCCCACCACACAGAGGCACACAACACCATCACCCATACAACATTCCACGCACAAAACACCACACACCACTACACATCACCACACACATCAACACTTACACCACCCCACACATCACCCACACCACCCCATGTCACGCCAAAGACACCCCCGGTTTTCTGAGGAGGAGCTCAGGGTCATGGTGGAGGAAATCCTACGGGTAGAGCCACAGCTATTTGGCTCACAGGTGCAGCACACCTCCATAGCCAGGAGGATGGAGCTATGGCAAAGAATCGTCGACAGGGTCAACGCAGTGGGACAGCACCCACGAAATCGGGAGGACATCAGGAAGAGGTGGAACGACCTACGGGGAAAGGTGTGTTCTGTGGTCTCCAGGCACAACATCGCGGTACAGCGGACTGGCGGCAGACCCCCACCTCCTCCCCCACAACTAACAACATGGGAGGAGCAGGTCTTGACCATCATGCATACAGAGGGCCTTGGAGGAGTCGGTGGAGGAATGGACACTGGTAAATCAAATCTTAACTATCATATCCCCCACCCTACCTGCATGCTATCACACAACCCCACCCTCACCCCCTCCCCTATCACCCCAAATCCTCACTAATGTACTAATAACACAAACCACTCATCCCAACACCAAGCCCTGCATGACACAAGTAAGCATGGTCACCCCTCACCAAAGCATGCTCACTGCACATACCCAGAACAACCACCTAACTATCATCATACAAACCCACACACAGGAATGCTTGCACTGGGGTACACGCACACCCACCCATTGCACACCATTACACACACACATGCAATAATCATGCTCTCATATCCCTGCAGGACCACTAAGGAACGTCACCACACCGGAGGGTCCAGACATCTCCACTCCACCCACAGAAGAGGCCCACAGTGACGACGGCAGCTCTGCCCCACTGGATCCTGATGACCAGCCCGGACCATCGTGGGCCTCGGGACAGTCGGTTCCCCTTGCACAGGCACAGCCCAACACCGACCTTCCACCCTCTGGTAACACCAGCACAGCACCCACCCAGCGGGCCTATACCTCCGTACCCAGGACACGTCAATCAGCGGTGTGTCCACCACTACAGGGAACCCAGGATAACCCACTACCCCAACAACAACAGGGACCTGGGGGTAGTGGTAGTGGTAGTGGCTGCTGTGCGACAGGGGGCGGACAGGCCAAGGGAACCCACTCTCCACGAGGCCCTCTCCTCCATCATGGGAGCATACCACCACTCCCAGGAGATGATGGCAACGGTCCTGGCCAAGTTTCAGTAGACCCAGCGCCTGCAGGAGGACCAGTATTTGGGGTTCAGGGAGGAGCTCAGAACCATCAGCTCCGCCCTGGGCACCATCGTAGGGGTGCTGAAGGACATACAAAAGACCATGAGGGACACCGTGGCAGTCCAAGGGGCCCCTGACACTAGCATGGACGATGAACTGCCCACCACCTCCGCCGGCGCTAGTGGACACGATGCCCCGCCACAGGACCAGCACCCTACCCCCTGCAGATGGACAACCACCACGCAAGCGGTCCCTGAGATCCAGGAACAGGACAGAGCAAGATGGCAAGACCCCCGCCAGGAAATGAGACCACCCTGATTGTCCTCCCACTGTCCCACTTTGTTACCCTGTCCATACTTTAACTGCCCCAGCTCCACTTCCTATCTCCATGCACCTGTGTGACCAGTAGACTGGACTCTGCCATGGACATTCCTCCACTGTCCCCCATCACCATTTTACAACCACCCTCCATTTTTGAGCACTTAAATAAACACCCTTGAACCACAAAACAATCTGGAGTCAGTCTGTGATTTGGTAAATTTGTATTATCAATGACAGTGTCAAAATGCGTTTTCAATTGTAAAGCCAACATACCTATGTCACACATCACAAGTCCTTGAAGGATGCAAGCAGATGACACACGTTGGTAACCACACCTGTGAAACCGTAATGGAAAGGTACAACTCAGTGACCAAATAGTGCTATGGAATGACAGACATGATAGAGGTCGAAATGTGAAAGTGAATGTAATGGTAAAAAAGAAATGTTCTCACCTGTGTGTCACTGGAAATATTGGTGTATGACTGACTCCCTGTTGTCTCTGTCTTCTTCCTCAGCTTCCTCCTCATCACTGTCCACAGGCTCCACAGGCTCCACAGCTGCCACAACACCGCCATCTGGACCATCCTCCTGCAGAAAAGGCACCTGGCGTCGCAAAGCAAGATTGTGAAGCATACAGCTGGCGATAATGATCTGGCACACCTTCTTCGGTGAGTAGAATAGGGAACCACCTGTCATATGGAGGCACCTGAACCTGGCCTTCAGGAGGCCGAAGGTGCGTTCGATCACCCTCCTAGTCCGCCCATGGGCCTCATTGTAGCGTTCCTCTGCCCTGGTCCTGGGATTCCTCACTGGGGTCAAAAGCCAGGACAGGTTGGGGTAACCAGAGTCCCCTAATAGCCACACACGGTGCCTCTGGAGTTGACCCATCACATATGGAATGCTGCTATTCCGCAGGATGTAGGCATCATGCACAGAGCCAGGGAACATAGCATTTACCTGGGAGATGTACTGGTCTGCCAAACATACCATCTGTACATTCATCGAATGATAACTCTTCCGGTTCCTGTACACCTGTTCATTCCTGTGGGGGGGGACCAGAGCTACATGGGTCCCATCAAGAGCACCTATGATGTTGGGGATATGTCCAAGGGCATAGAAGTCACCTTTAACTGTAGCCAAATCCTCCACCTGAGGGAAAACGATGTAGCTCCTTACGTGTTTCAGCAGGGCAGACAACACTCTGGACAACACGTTGGAAAACATAGGCTGGGACATCCCTGATGCCATGGCCACTGTTGTCTGAAAAGACCCACTTGCAAGGAAATGGAGCACTGACAGCACCTGCACGTCAGGGGGGATTCCAGTGGGATGGCGTATTGGTGACATCAGGTCTGGCTCCAACTGGGTACATAGTTCCTGGATAGTGGCACGGTCAAACCTGTAGGTGATGATTAAATGTCGCTCCTTTATTGTCAACAGGTCCACCAGCGGTTGGTACACCGGATGATTCCGCCATCTTCTCAAAAGGCCAAGCTGAGGGTGCCCAGGAAGGACAACAGCGACCACAGAGTCAACAAATTTCCATGTATGTACCCACAGATACACAGAACACGACACCAAACACAAAACTCTTCCTGTATGTGTGTTGAGTGTAGGCCTAGGTATGTGTGATGCAGTAGTAAATGAAGCCATGTGGGCCCCTGAAATGGCGGCTGCCTGACCTCTAAACTGGGACAATGGGATGTGAGGTATCTGCGCTGGCGTTGTACCCCGTCGCGGTAGGTGGTCGTAGACCGCAGTGCAATGCTGCATTGGTTAACATTGGACCCTCTGGGTCCCAGGAGCCAATGATGAAGTGCGCCGGCGGTGATGATACGCACCGCTGCGGACGTCACCGCCGCGGACGTGACCGCCATTTTCTATCTGTTCAATCACTCGATACCTGATCTTCGACAGGAGAGGACCTACACTGCAAGTGCTGCTGTGACCTCGGTCTGGAAGAGACAATGGCTGCTGCGTCTGGGGAAAGGGCCCCTGCCTTCACTGCTCAGGAGTTGGAGAAGCTCGTGGACGGGGTCCTCCCCCAGTACACGCTACTCTAAGGTCCTCCAGACCAACAGGTAAGTACCAAGGGAACAGGTTGTATGGGCTATGCCTGGGTGGAGAGGGCTGGTTGTAAGAAGGAAGGGGGCAAAGTTCTGCGACCATGAAGGAGAGTAAATGCATGTGCCACATGGCAAGGGTAGGGATGGGGGCCACTCACATCGACGGGGCAGTTGGTAATGACTTTTCTTATTCCCCTGTGCATGTCAAGTAGGTCAGCGCCCACCAGAAGAAGGACATTTGGCATGCCATCGCCAAGGACGTCCGGACCCTGGGGGTCCACCAGAGACGGGGCACCCACTGCCGGAAAAGATGGGAGGACATTCGCCGCTGGAGCAAGAAGACGGTGGAGGCTCAGCTGGGGATGGCCTCCCAACGTGGGAGGGGTGCCCGTCGCACCATGATCCCCCTGATGTTCAGGATCCTGGCGGTGGCCTACCCGGAGTTGGATGGGCGCTTGAGGGCATCACAGCAGACACAAGGGGGTGAGTACACTCTCATTCTGGGGACTTTGCGTGCAGTGGAGGGGTCTGGGTGGGGGAGGAGGCATGTGTATTTCCCTAGGCCAGGGCGACTTACGTAGGCTAGGCCCCTCCGTAATGCAGGCCATGTGCCACTCCACCCCACCTCAGTAGAGGGCCAAGTACAGGTATACATGCCCCTGTGGCATCCATGTGTGCATATGTCCACCATAGCCATGTAGGCCAGATCCCAGGAATTGCATCTGTAGTGGCCAAGAGCACAGCGTAGTGCAGGGGGCTGCTGTGTATGTATTGTCCGCCAACGGTAGCGGTAAGCCATGCACTCAACCTGTCTTTCTTCTGTCATCTCCCCCCCATTTTTGTGCTCTCCCTGTTCTTTTGTGCATCAGCATCATCAGGCGGAGGTACAGTGGCACAGGAGCACGAGGGAGCTGCATCCCACATGGCCATGGAGGGCCACACCACGTACTCAGAATACACCAGTGGGACGGAGGGCGAGGGGAGCTTCACGTCGGCCACCGGATCACCAACCAGCGACACGGACTCGTCCGCCAATGGGAGCTCCCTTGTGGTGGCGGCACCATCTGTGCCCCCCACTTCTACAGGTACAGCCGCCACCTCCCCTACCAGCACCGCCCTCCCAGCAGCCCCTCAGCATTCGCCCCTTACCTGCTCACCCAGGAGGGTTGGCATCACCTTCGCCCCAGGCACCTCAGCCCCTGCCCCTGTCACCTCTGCTGCCCTCAGTGAGGAGGCCATTGACCTCCTCAGGTCACTCAGTGTTGGGCAGTCTACCATTGTGAATGCCATCCAGGGTGTAGAAAGGGAGTTGCAACACACTAATGCATTCCTGGAGGGCATTCATTCTGGTCAGGCTGCCCATCATCGAACCCTGCAATCTCTGGCCTCAGCACTGATGGCAACCATTGTCCCTGTGTCTAGCATCCCCCCTCCAACTTCCTCCACCCAGACCCAATCCCCTGTACCCCAGCCTATCCCAAGCACACCATCAAACAAGCATGCATACACCTAAACACACACAAGTAGCTCAGGCAAACATAGGCACCACACAACCCACAGGCACTCACGCAAGCATCACCCACATACAGACACAGCAACATCCACTGCCTCCACTGTGTCCCCCTCCTCGTCGTCTTCCTCCTCCCTCCCAGTGTCGTCTACACTCTCACCTGCATGCACTACATCTACAGGCACTAGGACTCGCACCAAAACACCCAGAACCACACCCCGCTCACCTGCACTCACCACCCCCACTACCATTTACACGTCCCCTGTGTCCACTCCCAGTGTGTCTGTGACGCCCCCTCCTAAAGTACACAAACGCGGGCACCCACACACCCAACATCCATCCACCTCATGACAGCCTCCAGTACCTGCACCCAAAACACCTAAAGTTACACCTCCTACAACCACCTCCTCTTCCTCCACTCCCAGACCCCCTCTTGCTACCCATCCCAGTCTTCATCAGCAACTCTTCCTCAGCAACGTTGACCTCTTTGCCCCCACCCCCACCCCTCCAATTCTTATGTCCCGTAGTAGCACCTCAGCCAAAAAAACTCCAGGACCTGTGGTGCGTGTTCAAGGTGTGTGGAGTGCACCGGCCACCAGGGCAGCCAGTGTGACACGGAGCCAAAGCACTGCCAGTCCACCCCCTGTAAAGCACCTCAAGTTGGAAAGTGGCCGACGGGACAGGGTGAAGACTCCTGGCGGAAAAACTGCTAACAAGGGTCCCAGGGGGATTGCAGAGTCAGCTGTGACTCCTCCAAAGGTGGTGAGGGACCAGAAGAAATCTGCACAGTCTGGTAAGAGCAGCACAGCAGAGAAGGGTGCCATCCTCCCCGGCGGCCAGGACGCCACCACCAGCACCGTCGTCACTGGTCAGGAGACCACCGCCGGAGTCAGTGCCCAGGAGGGCAGCAGTATCGTCACTGGTCAGGAGACCACCGCCGGAGTCAGTGCCCAGGAGGGCAGCAGTATCATCACTGGTCAGGAGATCACTGCCAGAGTCAGTGCCCAGGAGGGCCCTGGCAGCCACAGCCCCGCTGGGCAATGAGGGACCGTCATGCCACACACCAATGCACAGGTCAGAGACCGCCATGGCAAAGCATCGCTGAACAGGGCAAAGCACCGCTGAACAGGTCAGAGACCGCCATGGCAAAGCACCGCTGAACAGGGCAAAGCACCGCTGAACAGGTCAGAGACCGCCATGGCAAAGCACCGCTGAACAGGGCAAAGCAACGCTGAACAGGTCAGAGACCGCCATGGCAAAGCACAGCTGAACAGGGCAAAGCACCGCTGAACAGGTCAGAGACCGCCATGGCAAAGCACAGCTGAACAGGGCAAAGCACCGCTGAACAGGTCAGAGACCGCCATGGCAAAGCACAGCTGAACAGGGCAAAGCACCGCTGAACAGGGCAAAGCACCGCTGAACAGGTCAGAGA
Source organism: Pleurodeles waltl (assembly GCF_031143425.1). Taxonomy (NCBI): domain Eukaryota; kingdom Metazoa; phylum Chordata; class Amphibia; order Caudata; family Salamandridae; genus Pleurodeles; species Pleurodeles waltl. The sequence continues at coordinate 1,222,321,798 of NC_090444.1, forward strand.
CCGCCATGGCAAAGCACAGCTGAACAGGGCAAAGCACCGCTGAACAGGTCAGAGACCGCCATGGCAAAGCACCGCTGAACAGGGCAAAGCACCGCTGAACAGGGCAAAGCACTGCTGAACAGGTCAGAGACCGCCATGGCAAAGCACCGCTGAACAGGGCAAAGCACCGCTGAACAGGTCAGAGACCGCCATGGCAAAGCACCGCTGAATAGGGCAAAGCACCGCTGAACAGATCAGAGACCGCCATGGCAAAGCACAGCTGAACAGGGCAAAGCACCGCTGAACAGGGCAAAGCACCGCTGAACAGGTCAGAGACCGCCATGGCAAAGCACAGCTGAACAGGGCAAAGCACCGCTGAACAGGTCAGAGACCGCGATGGCAAAGCACCGCTGAACAGGGCAAAGCACCGCTGAACAGGTCAGAGACCGCCATGGCAAAGCACCGCTGAACAGGGCAAAGCACCGCTGAACAGGTCAGAGACCGCCATGGCAAAGCACCGATGAACAGGGCAAAGCACCGCTGAACAGGTCAGAGACCGCCATGGCAAAGCACCGCTGAACAGGTCAGAGACCGCCATGGCAAAGCACTGCTGAACAAGGAAAAGACCGCCATATCAAGCATCGTTATCCCATGTGCAGCTGGGACAGTGACGGAACAGGAACCGTCACAGGGAGCCTGATGCAGTCTGGGCACCATTCCCCCTCCAGAACCAGTGGAGACATGCATCCACTCCGTCTGTCCTTAACAGGATGAAGCACTCTGGGCACCAGTCCCCCTCCAGAACCAGTGGAGACATGCATCCACTCCGTCTGTCCTTAACAGGATGAAGCACTCTGGGCACGAGTCCCCCTCCAGAACCAGTGGAGACTGTTATCCACTTGTGAGACTGTGGCTTTGCACTCCCCAGGATGGTGCAGTGGGCAAACCACCCACTGTAGAGACTTGAGAGACTGTGGCTTTGCATTCCCCAGGATGGTACAGTGGGCAAACCACTACCCGCTGTAGAGACTTGAGAGACTGTGGCTTTGCACTCCCCAGGATGGTACAGTGGGCAAACCACCCACTGTAGAGACTTGAGAGACTGTGGCTTTGACTCCCCAGGATGGTACAGTGGGCAAACCACCCACTGTAGAGACTTGAGAGACTGTGGCTTTGCAATCCCCAGGTACATCAATGGGCATGGAGCCCCGTCGTGGATCTGGCGTGGTGCTGTAATCCGGCTGAGGTGCCCCCACCTTCCCTTCCCCCCGAGGTGCCTGTTGTATTTCTATCTGATGCCCTTGCAGTATTCTCTCCGTTTGTGGACAGGTATCTAGTGTGGGCCTTGCCCATGCATTTTTGGACCAGTGGTGCACGGACATTGATATGTGCATACTGGCACTACTTCTCGTAATGTATATAATTTTGAATGTGTATACATATCTGTATATATTTGGAACTGTATTTTGATACATTACAATGTTTGAACTGATTTCCTTTTGTCTTTGCATTCTTCCGGGGGGGTTGTGGGTTGTTACTGTGATGTTTGGAAATGCATTGGTGTGTGTGTTGTAATGTGCGAGGTCGGGGTGGGGGTGTTGCGTGTGTGTGTCCGTGACTTTTGCCTCCCCTATGTCGTAGGTGCAGTACTCACCGTTGTCTTCGGCGCCGCCGTTGCTGGTGTTCGTAGATGAGCAGGAAGACAAGGGCAAGAAGTATTTGTAATTCTGGCTCCTTGTGTCCTCCTTCATCGTGGAGTGTGTTGAGGTGAGCGTTTTCCCATTGCAAAAGCTGTTTCTGCCGTGTTTTTATCCAAGGTGAATCCACCCCGGAAAAGGTGGCGGATTGGCGGGTTGTGATACTGTGGGCAGTACATTGTCTTCCGCCTGTCTGTTGGCGGTGACCACCGCGCTGCTTGTCTGTACCGCCGTGGCGGGCGGTGTGTTAAAGTGGCTGTCTATGTTGGCGGTTTCCGCCCCGTTCATAATTCCCTTTTTTTGTCCGCCGGCCTGTTTGCGGTATTACCGCACCTTTAACACCGTCCGCCAGGGTTGTAATGAGGGCCTATGTGTACTTGAAACTTTAAAAATTCATATCTTTAGTTGACCTTATTGGATTTTTGTCATTTTGGTGTAATTTTGTTTATTAACTGTTACTCCATTGTTTCCTATTTGATGTGGGGATTTTATTGGTTTGTATTTTAACTTTATTCCTTTTTCACACTGCATTGGTATTTCACACATTGCCCTAAGCTAATTTTGTCTGCCCTGTACCATAACAACCAGGGGGTTGAGCTCAGAATATTTTAGTAATTTGATCTGGAGGCAGTTGTCCCTGTTTATCTCGCTATTTACTGCATTTAATTTTTGGCAAGCAACTAACAATACTATTACAGTTATCTTGTGACACATGAATACTGTTGACCCCTTTGAACATTTTGCAGATTTCTTTCTTTCTAAATATCTTATAAGCCATTCAGTCTGTTTTCTTTTTTTCCCTAAGTGACAACAATGTATGAGCCTGAAACTAATTTTGATAATTTTAGCCTCTTCCATCTAAATTCAGAATGCTAATGATTTGAAACTTCTGTTTAATAGGAAAAATGGGTAGGTGGTAGAAAGCCACAAGTACACCGGTGCTTGGAGAGCAGACTTGGACCATCTGGTGTCATCCACTTGTCTTTGCTTCTGACTGCTAGATTGATTTAAGCTATTTCAGCAGTGTCTGAAGGGGATACTTTGGTCGCCCATATGGAACATTTTACTTTAGAATTATTTACCATAATGGTTTGCCCTTTCTACATACTTGCGCTTGATGATATTTGTGTGCAGTTCTCATTAGAGCACCATATGAAGTACTATTGATTAGTTGTTGTTTGTCTAATTGAGTGGCTTTAAGTAGCAAGTAAGGAAATCAAGGTTTCCATAATTCCATAATCCCCCTGAGTCCAGTTGGATATTGATTTCTCTTATCCTAGCCCTAAATGAAGGTTTAAAAGTAGCACATTTCTGGTCTCTGCACCATGATTTCTTTGCAGTCATCTCCAAACCAAAGATGAGAATCCTTGAAATAGTACATTTGGATAGTGTAGTCATGATATAAGGATAGCAGTAGCTGCCTGGATCTTATGTGTGAAGCCCAGATGCGATAAGATAAATCATTGAGTATGAATCAAATGAAATCCCCATTTAGCCACTTGTTTGACTTGAGGGTCCAGGGTTAGGGCATATCCCATACTAAGTCTGACATTTTTCCCTCTGTTTGTGTGTTGTTGGTAGTGAGTGCCCATGCTCATGGTACTAGGCTGTCAATGGATCATAGTGTTTTCAGTTTCCACATGTGAAAATTTCAGTTATCACTGCGGTCCTAAGTAGCTATTGATGATGCAATCAATAGAACATTGTTCAATCTCCTGAGTGGTTGTCTCTATGGTACTTACTGTCTCGCTGTAGAGCATGCTTTATCTTCCGTGTTTCCTGGTATGGAAGTTGGTAATTTCTTTAGTGAATATTGGCAGTCACCTGTTTAAATATGGGCGGTGTTTTGAATTCTTCAGTGTCTAACTATGTGTGCTCTGTGTCTGTGGGTTCATGGGGACTGTTAAAACAGTGAAACACAGTTTCTGAATGTCTTCATACCCTTGGCCATTCAACAAGCATCTACAACGACTGCATCATGCTATGAAACAAGAAAACATTTTGTTAGGCCCTACATTGAAGATACACCTTTATAGTTAAAGTATGCAAAGGTGTGGGTGACATATTTTAATGACAAAGTAAGTGCATTTCATAACAACTTTTGAGATGATGAACTAGTTATAGCTTTAAAGCCTCACTCACTGTGTCTCGTTTTTCATAGTATGTGAGGGAAGGTGACATGTATGCCACACTGAATTTTCTTTCTTTCCAGCATGTTATTGATATTTTCAGTGATGCATCAGATGCAAAACAATATTGCCATTATTTCAAACAATAATGTATTTCTTTCACTGGTGCTTGCTCTGGACATGAATAATTCCTTAGCTACCAGCTATTCAAGTACATCTTTAAACCACAGGTCTTTCCGAGAAAAGGTGTGGTTGCAATCAATTTATGGCTATTCTATGTTGGGCTAGCAGAAGGCATAGGATTATGAACCTGTGGTGGACCTACGCCACACTGAAATTAAACACTTCCAACGGTGATTCCATCATACTGCCTATGTTGAGAGTCGCTGGAAGCATGCAACTGCTGTGGTTTTTGCACAATTATGGATTTGCTGCATTGTCACATAATCCATCATCTGCTGCATAATATGCAGATTTAATTCTAATTCAAATGATTCAAAAGTCACATAAAATGCAGCAATATGTGCTGCAGCTCAGTGGAAGGCCCTTTGCAAAGATTGACTGGTCACCTTTCTGTTGCCTCTTGCCATATTTAGGAGCATATGTAAGAAAAGTAGCATTAACCCAGTGCAGCGCCACTTTCCTTATGCCCCTTAGCACTCCTCTACCGCCACCATGTGTGCACCATATTTAAAATATGGTGCTCCATGGCACAGGGTAGGGGGCAATAGCATCAACATTTTTTACACTATTGATGTACTGTTCAGGGTTAGTACCAAAATGTTGGTGCTAATCCTGAACAGTACACAGGGGCCCATTGTAACCAATGGTGTGCCCCCTTTTAACGCCTGCTCTGAGGAGGTGTTAAAAGTAGCCAGTAAAAATGGTGCAAAGAAATCTTTTAGATATCTTTGTGCCATTTGTTTGCCCCCCCCCTAATGGAGGAACGCCCCCTTTGCATACACTATGCATGGCGCATGCATAATATGGTGCAAAGGGTTACCAAGTGGGGCAATGCATTTTAGAAGCCTAACGCCACATTAGCGTTAAAAAAATGACACTTATGTGGCGTGAGAGTGTCTTCAATCTGGGCCTTAGTTGTGAAACTGGTAACAATGAGGTGCAACCTATGACATGACAGTGTTAACAATTGTAAAAATGACATCTAGGCAAAAGGCTGAATGGCATGCTTCTTAATGGTGAGGTGCATGCATTAATACCTACTGTGATAATCTTTGACTTCTCTCTTGACTTCTCTTACTGTATGTTGTGTTCAAGAAAGGCTGATGTAGAATGCGTAATGGGCTTTTCGTGATTAAATTGATGTCTCCATGACATCTTCGACTGCCTAGTTGATGGGCATTGTGAAATGAAAATTGTATATCTAGTGAGTCTTGAAAGTTCATTAAAGGTACTGTTTCATAGTTCCCATTAGCATAATATCCAGAGGCATGATATTGCATGCTTTTGACTGATTTGTGTTTCTCCATATGAACTGGGCTCTTAAAGAGATTCTTTCTTAGGAAAAAAAAACCTCATTCTCATGGCACTGGTAATCAACTGTACCAGCTCTGGATATATCTACATGTCACGCAAAACCTTTTGCGTCACAACTGTTTTCTGACATATACATCAAGTTACTATATCGCTAGATGAGCTTGGTACTAGTCAGTTTGGTTAATATGATTCAGATGCCTCTGAATTTTGCTGGCTACTTTTATTTGTTTGCTGTAGTCCACTATTGAGTCGGCATGATGTTGCAAATATGTAGGGAGGGACTGAACTAACATGATTATGCTGGTGTTCAATGTTTATATACCTCCTAGAGACAAGCTGGCACAAAGTGACCTTCACAAAGACTGTGAGGAATATTTATGAGAACTGAAGCAACGCTGCATTGTTTAAAAAATATATGTTTTTATTTTTCAATTGAAAAACTGCAAACCAACATAAAGCTTCAACACAGTTTGGTTACAGCAGAGCAATATGTCTCCAACATAAAGGATGCCCGAAGAGCACACGCAGCATTGTTTCTTCAGTGAAGACACAACTACTTCACTAATCACATCGTCAATCCCACAAACCCACCCCACATCCTAATGAGACCAGATATTAGATTGCATAAGCAAGTCGATATATATCAACTCCATATTCGGTTGTCACGAGTGCAAGGAGGGAGAGTATGTAGCCCCACCCCCACTGCCCCATTGCTACTCACAGAACCTATGTTCTCCTCATCAGAGAACCATTCCAACAGTGCACTCTAAGCAGCCACATCAGTAAGCGCCCTCTCATTGTAGCATGTTATGCGCATATGTTGCTCCTCCGCCGCCCCCCACTCCAGCAGATCCTGCAGCCTGGCAGAAGTTGCAGGGGTCCACGTGCTCATCCAAACAATCGCTACTCTACGCTTGGCCAATACTAAAGCTAACTACAACACCCCTACCCTGCGGCCTACACACCACTCCCAGAAGACAAGACAACGGGGTTGCCTCCAATTCAAGCTCAGTAGCCTCCGCAATCGCCGCCATCACTTCTTGCCAGAATACGTGAACAGCACTACAGGACCAAGCCATATGCAGAAATGAAGCACCAAGCTCACCACATCGAGGACAACAAGCCCCTCGACCTGGGTCTATTTTATTTAGTTTACTGGGAGTGATATATGTCCTATGCACAATGTTGAAATGCAAAAGTTTAAACCTGTGAATACAGGATACTGTTCGGACCAATGATAAGGCTGCGTCCCAATCAGCGTCCTCAATGGGCAGCCCCAAGTCAACTTCCCACGCCTTACGTCCTGCGCTAATCACACCTAATTGATCCTACTGTGGTGCCTTATAGAACCTAGTGATCAGATTCGTATCCTCGCCCCAATTAAGAAGACCATTCAAAACCGAGGAGGCCTTAGGGGCAATCGAGATACGTCCCAGATTTTGCTGGTCACACTTTCAGTTTTTGCATATTGCAGAAACTGGCCAGAGCCCAACTCAAACAGATCCTGAGCATCAGTGAATGAAAGAAATTCACCATTAGGGTACAGATCACTGACCACCTTACAACCACCCAACCGCCAGGCATCTATCGACATTGTCCTTGCCATTTCCCGAAACGGAGACAGATCCCATATCCTTAATTCCCTATCAAAGGGAGCCTGTCTGAGCACCTGTTTCACCACCTGTTCCCAGATCCCAGCAGTAGTCCTCACCAGATATGGTGCGGCAGGATCAGATCTGCCCCCAGACATGAGAATGTGCGCCAGAGACCACCCATCGCACATACCAGCATACAACCTCTTTTCCCAATTAACAACCTCTGACATCCATCGTGCTGCACACTACAGTTGCGCTGCATAATAATAAAATCTGATGTTGGGGATCGCCAGTTCCCCCTCCCAGGTCTTTCTACAGGACCGACAGCGCCACCCTGCTTCGCCTGCCCACCCATACTAGGGAAATCAACAGGCTATCCAAGCGACGAAAAAGCCTGGCAGGCAGCGGGAACAAGGAGTGCTGTACCAGATAAAAGCACCGGGGCAAAACACCAGCTTTGCTATTGCGGCCCAACCCATAACGGAGAGAGGCAACTTATTCCAGAAAATAACCGAGTGCTCCAGGCCCGCTACCACCCGCTCAGTATTATTTGTATTGTACACTTCCACAGAGTTAGTGACCCAGATACCCAAGTACCGAAAGCGCTCAACTTCCCAGCGCAGCCCAACTCCAGGGACCCCGATCTGAAGAACCCCAACAAGAGACCCCAGAGGGAACAGGAGTGATTTTTTAATATTGATCTTGATACCAGAAACAGCCCCAAATACCTTCATCCTCTTCAACAGCGCCGACACCGACACACGAGGATCCCGAACATAGACCAATGCATCATAAGCATACATGAAAATTACGTGTGTGGCCCGACCCACCAGGATTCCCCCACTTCACCATCTCCTCCTTAAGCCAAATCACCAGAGGCTCCACGTCCAGAGCAAACATGAGAGGTGAGAGCGGGCATCCCTGTTGTGTACCCCTACCTAGCTCCCAGACAGTCAATGTCTCTCCCCCAACACGCACTCGAGCTGTCGGGGCAGTGTACAGTAGTCAAAGCCAGGTGCAAAAGCCGGAGCCAAAGCGTATGCCCCGCAACTCGACCAATAAATATTCCCATTCCACTGTGTCAAACGCTTTCTCCAAGTCAAGAGACACCAGTGCCAATTCCGACTCCATTCCCTTAGTTTCATGCAGAACATGCACCAATCGACACAGGTTATAGGACGTACTACGACCTGGCATGAACCCGCATTGGTCTTCGTGCACCAGGCCCCGAATCACTCCTCAGAACTGAGTGGCCAAAATCTTACAGAGTATCTTGACATCACTGTTCAACATGGTTAGCGGTCGATACGAAGAGGGATCCGCAGCATCCCCCCAGGCTTGAACAACAAACACACTATACCTTGGCGCCTGGTGTCTGGTAGCTTACCACCCCGCACCTCCTCAAAAACTTCCAGCAGTCTCTCCCTAAGTGTGGAGGAAAAAGCCTGACACAGCTCCACAGGAAAGCCGTCACTACCAGGGGATTTGGATTTTGCCCTTGCCTTTGCCGCCTCTCCCACCTCCTCTACAGTGATCAGAAGTTCAACCACAACTGCCGCAGAAACTGCTCCACACCCCTTTCCGACGATACAGTGCCAGACCTAGATATTCTTTGGAATTGGGACACCAATTCACGTAGAATGTCCCTACGCCCCGTGAGGAGTACACCCTCAGTGTTCCTAATACCTAGTATCGTTGAAGCCTCCGCTTCCTGTTTCAGGATCCACGCTACAATGCTGCATTTTGGTAGTGTTGCATCAGAAAAAACTGTGCTGCGTTGCACTAGTTCCTTGCCCCGTGGATGTGCTGTATCTTATGCTATCAATAGGAAACAAACCAAATGATGGACAGAAAGCGTAACAAATCAAACATTCAACCCCAATCACAGAGCTGGGTTTATCAATCAATTCTTTTGTTCACCACGCCACCCCAGTTTGGACCCAAGAATATGCAAATCAGTCTTGACCCTGTTCCCCATGGAACAGTCCAGCCAGAGCTGCCAAGCAAGGTCCTCCCAGGACCACAGACAAGAAACCTGGAACCGCTTTTTTGGTTATCACTCCCCATCATACCCTGAAACCGGTCCCAGGATGCTGGTTCCTGGTCCAGGGAGGAACTGGCCTGGCAGTTTGGGTAGGGCTGTTCCCATGGGGAGCAGGGTCAAGACTGATTTGCATATACCTGGGTCCAAACTGGAATGGCATGGAAAGCAAAAAAACTGATGGATTAAACCCAGATCTGTGACTTGAGGTGAATGTTTGATTTGTTCTGCATTCTATCCATCATCTGTTAGTTTTTGCTTTTTTCGCTCTAAGTGGGAAGGGTATGGCCAGATGTGGGTCCTGTGCTTGCTATGCCACCAAATTCAAGCTAGCCTGACTGATGATGGATGATACCCTGAAACTTGTTCCAGGACACTTGTTTCTGCTCCAAGGAGGATATGTTTTTGCAGTTCGGGCTGGACTATTTCCCAGAGGAGCAGGGTCAAAATTGATTTGCATGTGACTGGGTCCAAATTAGAATGGTATGTCAAGAAAAATAAATTATGGATTAAATGCAGATCTGTGATTGGGTGTGAATGTTTGATTTGTTCTGCATTCCGTCCATCATCTGTTCTTTTTGCATTTTATTAGAAATGGGGTCTTTGGTTGGCAGTCAGGTTACCCTCTGTCAAAGCAAAGCTCTCACTCTAGTCAGGGTAAAGGCGAATCACTACCAGTTAACCCCCATTCACCCCCTTGGTAGCTTGGCACGAGCAGGCAGGCTTAACTTCAGAAGCAATGTGTAAAGTATTTGTACCAACACACACAGTAATACAGTGAAAATACTGCAGAATGTACTCCACACCAATTTAGGAAAACTAGGTAATATATATCTAAATCAAACAAGACCAAAATGACAAAAATCCAACATACACAAGTCAAGATATGAATTTTCAAAGGAATAAGATCCTTAATCCTTAGAAAACAGTGAGAATGCTGTTGTTACACAAAGTACCTGGTTAGCGTAAAAAATAAAGCAGCACAGATGAGCGTGCATTGGAAAAGTGAGGTCGTGAATGGTTTCCTTCTCTGGTCGGGTCGGCGATGCGTTGTTTTTCTCCCTCACAAGAGAACGATGTGTCGATTTCTGGACAGGGCACCTCGGATCCCCACAGAGTCAGGATGACTTGGACGCCCAGAGACAAAGCGTGGAAAATCTAGTTTTGCAGTATCAGAAAACCATGCTGCATGGGGTTTGCGTCATTATCAGCCTCCATAAGCAGGTGTTGCGCATCGTTTCTCTGCTGGGATGTATTGATCTCCCAGCCGCGATGCAGGTGGAGCATGGATTTCAGCTGCAAAGCTGGCAGCGCGTCGTTTATCAGCCGAGTTGTGCATAGAAAAGTTACCCACAAAGCCTTCCGTGCATTGATTTTCAGTTGTTGTCTGCCAACTTCACCTTTCAATGGCCCAGGGACTGGATGGAATACCACTTGGCAGGGTAGGAGTCTCAGCAGAGAGTCCACAGGTGCTGGCAGGGAAAGTCTTTGATTGAGCTGAGACTTCAAGAACAGGAGGCAAGCCCAGGTCAAGCCCTTGGAGATTCTTCCAAAGCCGGAATGCACAACAAAGTCCAGTCTTTGTCCCCTTTCACAGGCAGAAGCAGCAACTACAGGATTGCCCAGCAAAGCACAGTCACAGGCAGCACTTCTCCTCAGCTCTTCAGCTCTTCTCCTTGGCAGAGGTTTCTCTTGAATCCAGAAGTGATCTAATTTTCAGGGGTTTTGGGTCCACTACTTATACCCCTTTCTACCTTTGAAGTAAGTACACTTCAAAGGGAAGTCTCTCTTGTTTGTAAGATTCTGCCTTGCCCAGTCCAGGCCCCAGACACACACCAGGGGGTTGGAAGACTGCATTGTGTGAGGACAGGCACATCCCTTTCAGGTGTGAGTGACCACTCCTTCCCTCCCTCCCAGCACAGATGGCTCATCAAGATATGCAGGCTACACCCCAGCTCTATTTGTGTCACTGTCTAGAAGAGAGGTGCAAACAGCCCAACTGTCAAATTGACCCAGGCAGAGAATCCACAAACAGGCAGAGTCACAGAATGGTCTAAACAAGAATATGCCTACTTTCTAAAAGTGACATTTTCAAACACACAATCTAAAAACAACCTTTACCAAGAGATGTATTTTTAAATTCTGTGCTCAGAGACCCTAAACTCCAAATTTCTATCTGCTCCCAAAGGGAATCTGGACTTTAATAGTATTTGAAGGCAGACCCCATGTTAACCTATGAGAGAGATACGTCTCACACAGTGAAAACCAAATTTGGCAGTATTTCACTGTTAGGACATATAAAACACATTAGTATATGTCCTACCTTTAACATACACTGCACCTTGCCCCTGGGGCTACCTAGGGTCTACCTTAGGGGTGCCTTACATGTATGAAAAGGGAAGGTTTAGGCCTGGCAAGTGGGTACACTTGGCAAGCAAAATTGGCATTTTGAAACTGCACACACAGACACTGCAGTGGCAGTTCTGAAATAGGTTTATAGGGCTACTCGTGCGGGTGGCACAACCAGTGCTGCAGGCCCACTAGTAGCATTTGATTTACAGGCCCTGGGCAAATCTAGTGTACTGTGCTAGGGACTTACTAGTAAATCAAATATGCCAATCATAGAAAGCCAATTACACATACACTTTTCATAGGAGCACTTGCACTTGAGCATGGGTTGTCAGTGGTAAAGTGCCCAGATTATCCAAAACTGCAAAAACACAGTTCAGCACACATCAACAACCTGGAAAGCAGAAGCAAAAAGTTAGGGGAGACCACGCAAATTATGCAAAGTCTAACACATGTGTTGTCTTAAATGGGAAAGGTATGCCCAGACAAGGGTCCTGTGCTTGCTATGCTTACAGATTCAAGCCAGCTTGGCTGATGAGAGGTGATACCCCAAAACCTGTCGCAGGATGCTTGTTTCTGGTCCTGGGAGGACCTGGCCTGGCAGTTTGGAATGGACTGCCCCCATGGGGAGCAGGGCCAAGACCGATTTACATATGACTGGATCCAAAGTGCAATGGCATGGAAAGTAAAAAAAAACATATGGATTAAACCGAGATCTGTGACCAGGGGTGAATGTTTGATTTGTTCAGCATTCCGTCCATCATCTGCTCTTTTTGCTTTTGTCACCCTAATTGTGAACGGTATGACCAGCCATGGGTCCCATGCTTGCTATACCTCAAGAGTTAAGCTTGCCTGGCTGATGAGGGGGTGATACCCTGAAAGTGATCCCAGAATGTCTGTTTCTGGCCCAGGGAGGGCCTGCCCTGGCACTTCGGGCTAGACATTTCCCATGGAGAGCAGGGTCAGGAATGAATTGCATATGGCTGGGTCCAAACTGGGATGGCAATGCATGGCAAGTAAAAAAATGATGGATTAAATCCAGATCTGTGACTTGGGGTGAATGTTTATTTTGTTCTGCATTCTGTCCATAACCTTTTCTTTTTGTATCTTATGGTATGGTGCACCATAAGGCAAGGATCAAAAATGCATAACAAATTCTGATGCACTGGTGCCAAGAATGGCACAAGGCAGGTTAGCAGGCAGGTTGCTACTTGCGCGGCCACCCCGCGCTGCCTCCACTTTGCTGGTTTCATCTTTTCTTTGTCTTTTTCTAAATCCCCTGCCACTGCGTCCCCGCAGCCCCTCCCTCCTCCCCCTACCTCCTCTCCGTCCGTTTTTTCCTTTTTTAGATTCCCCTGCCGCTGCGTCCCCGCGGCCCCTCCCTCCTCCCTCCACCTCCTCTCCGTCCAGTTTTTCCTTTTAAATTCCCCTGCCTCTGCGTCCCCGCGGCTCCTCTCTCCTCCCCCCACCTCCAATCCATCCGTTTTTTCCTTTTTAAATCTCCTGCTGCTGCTAATCCCTGTGGCCCCACCCCCCATCCTTCCCATTCGCCCGACCCTCCCTCCCTCCTGCCCATTTATGGCAGGCGTGGTAACAGGAGCAATCCTTGACCCTGCTTTCAGCAGGCAGTTTGCTCCTCGTGCCGCCGCCCCGTGCCACCTCCACTTTGCCGGGTTCATCTTTTCTAAATCCCCTGCTGCTGCGTCCCCGCAGCCCCTCCCTCCTCCCCCCACCTCCTCTCCATCCAGTGTTTCCTGTTTTAAATTCCCCTGCTACTGCGTCCCCACGGCCCCTCCCTCCTACTCCCACCTCCTCTTTCTCCGGTTTTTTCTTTTTTAGATTCCCCTGCCGCTGCGTCCCCGCGGCTTCTCCCTCCTCCCCCCACCTCCTCTCCGTCTGGTTTTTCTTTTTAAATTCCACTGCTGCTGCATCCCCGTGGCCCCTCCCTCCTCCCTCCACCTCCTCTCCGTCCGGTTTTTCCTTTTTTAAATCTCCCCGCCGCTGCTAATCCCTGCGGCCCCACCGCCAAAGCCTTCCCATTCACCTAACCCTTCCTCCTCCCACCTGCCACTTCCTTCCTCCTCCCCATTTATGGCAGCTGTGGCACGGAAGCACTGCTGGCGCACCAAAGGCAAGCCCGTCTGCGCCCATCTGCGCCCGTTCGCACCAAGACCGCGCCCAGCGCCAGTTCCCCTGGCCCCCTCAGACAATTCTATTCCCCCCTCACCCTCCACTCACTCAACCCAGGCCCTCGTCCCACCTGAACCCTTTCCAGCCCCACACACACTCATGGCCCCTTCACCTGCTACACCTGTCATTTCTCCTGCTCCTCATCCTTCACACCACACACCAACCATAGCGACCCCCCCAACAACAAACACAACACCCCCAACGCAATACTCACCTGCTCTGCACCCACCAACCAGCCCCACCGCACACCACCCCACCACCAGAACACACCCCGCAACAACACCATCATGCACCACACCAACACCACCCACCACAACCACCTCAACTGCCTGCTCTTCAACACCTGCTCCCTTCACAAACATGCCATAGAACTCTGGGACCTCATTACATCACACTCACCTTCCTCACGGAAACCTGGCCCAATCCCTCCTCCGAAACCGACATAGCCATCGCCACCTCCAAGGGATAACAACTCCAACGCAAAGACCGCCTCAACAGGCCAGGTGGTGGCATCGCACAGGGACACCATCAAAGTCACCACCAGCTCCCAAGACACTATCGACAACACAGAACACATGCACTTCCTAATCCACATTAACAACAACTCCACCCTCAGAGGTACACTAAACTACAGACCACCAGGACCACGCCCAGCTTCAGCGACACCATCATCAACACCATCAGCTGGCACGCCCTCACATCCACAGACTACATCCTCCTCGGTGATTTCAACTTTCACTTGGAGAACCTTCAAGACCACGACTCAACCTCCCTCATATACAACCTCACCAACCTAGGACTCAAACAACTGGTCACCGCACCCACCCACTCAGCAGGACACACGCTCGACGCAATTTTCACCTCAAGCCAACACATAGCCTAGACCCACACCACCAAACTCCACTGGACTGACCACCACTGCGTCCACTTCTCCTTCACCAAACCCCCCACACATCACCATCAACACACCACACCTTACCGCATGTGGGACAAGATCCCCACAGAACGCCTGAACTCCTAACTGGCTCACAACCTCCCCCCCACACCAACGACCCCAACGCAAGAGCACACAACCTCTCTAAATGGATCACTGCCTGCGCAGGCACACTAGCCCCACTCAGAAAACTCATCGCCACCCGCAACATCAAGAATGCCCCATGGTTCACCCCCAAACTCCAAGACTCCAAGCACAAATGCCGCCAAGCGGAGAAAATATGGCAACAAGAACCCTCTACAACCAACTTATCCACCCTCAAAACTACCATTGGCACCCATCACCAACTCACCCGCACCACCAAAAGAGATCACTACAAGACACGCCTTGACAACAACTCCGAAAACAGCAAAGACCTCTTCACCATCATTAAATAGCTAGCCAAACCCAAAGCCAGCAACATAGACCCCACACAGTCCCTATGTGACGCCCTCTCCAACCACTTCCACCACAAAATCCTGGACATCCACAACAGCTTCATGCCACACACACCCACCACACACACCCCTCACTCACCCAAATCAACCCCCACTCATGACCCCCCACCACACTCACCACCTTGACCCCCACCACACATGAAGAAACCGAAAAAAACATGAACTCCATCCACTCCGGATCCCCCTCCGACCCCTGTCCTCATCGCATCTACAACAAAGCCAGCCTAACCATCGCCCCCATACTCCACGACATAATCAACTCCTCTTTCGACTCCGCCACATACCCAGACCCCTGGAAGCACGCAGAAATCACCGCTCTCCTAAAAAACCCAAAGCCGACCCGGAGGTCCTCTCCAACTATCGCCCCATCTCCCACCTCCCACCTCCCTTTCCCCGCCATGGTTGCTGAGAAACTAGTCAACGCCCACCTATCCCACTTTCTCGAAGAAAACAACACTCTTGACCCCTCACAATCCGGGTTCAGCAAGAACCACAGCATGGAAACTGCCCTCATTGCATGCACTCACGACATCAGGACCAAAGTCGACAAAGGCGAGACCATCGCACTCATCCTCCTAGACCTGTCCACAGCCTTTGACACTGTCTGCCACCACACACTCCGCACACATCTCCACAACACAGGAATTCGCCACAAATCCTTAGACTGGCTCACCTCCTTCCTCACCGACTGGACCCAAAGAGTCCACCTTCCACCTTTCCACTCCACCGCTACCAAGATCATATGCGGAGTCCCCCAAGGGTCCTCCCTCAGCCCCACACTCTTCAACATTTACATGATCCCCCTAGCCAACATCCTCTGACCACACGGAATCACCATCCTCTCCTACGTAGATGACACCCAACTCATCCTCTCCCTCAGCTGCAACCCCACCACCGCCAAAACCAACCTACACGCTCCCCTCCTCGACACCGCCAACTGGATGACAACTAACCACCTCAAGCTTAACTCCAACAAAACCAAGATCATCATCTTCAGCCCCAACAAAACCATTTGGGACGACTCTTGGTGGCCCACCGCCCTAGGCCCCGCACCCACCCCCGCAAACCATGCACGCAACCTCGGCATCATCCTGGACCCCTACCTCTCCATGACACAGCAAATCAATTCACTAAACTCCTCCTGTTTCCACACACTCTAAAAACATCCTTCAAATGGATTCCCCCAGAGACCAGGAAGACAGTCACCCATGCACTCATCAGCAGCAGACTAGACTACGGTAACACCCTCTACGCCGGCACCACACTCAAACTCAAACGCAAACTCCAGAGAATCCAGAACACAGCTGCACGCCTCGTCCTTGGCCTCCCCCGCCACGAACGAATGTCACCACACCTCAAATCCCTTCACTGGCTCCCCATAGACAAGAGAATCACTTTCAAGATCTGCATCCACACACACAAATCCCTCCACAACACCGGCCCGACCTACCTCAATGAAAGAGTGAACTTCCACACTCCCACCCGCAACCTCCGATCAGCCGACCTCACACTAGCTACAGACCCCCACATCCAACGAACCACCACAGGAGGCAGGGCCTTCTCTTACCTCACCCCCACAACCTGGAACTCCCTCCCCACAAACCTCCACAAAACCAAAGACCTCCTACTCTTCAGAAAAAACCTCAAGATACCAGGACCAAT
Source organism: Pleurodeles waltl (assembly GCF_031143425.1). Taxonomy (NCBI): domain Eukaryota; kingdom Metazoa; phylum Chordata; class Amphibia; order Caudata; family Salamandridae; genus Pleurodeles; species Pleurodeles waltl. The sequence goes on from NC_090444.1 coordinate 1,222,338,368, forward strand.
GTCAGGAACAGTAACCCCCCCTCAATCCCCCCACCAAGCACCATGAGACCCTCACGGCTGAGTAGCACGCTCTATAAATTTTTTGGGTTGATTGATTGAAGGTTCCACCACAAACGTACTCCTTTCGTCATGGAAAACTGATTTGTGGGTCGTTAAGTACCTTTGCATGCCACAAGCCAGTATTTTGTGACAAAGGAGTGCTTTGTGTCATGGGAACACTGTATAAAACTGACATATTTAACTCAGCAGTACCTCACAATACTTCCAACAATGGATGGAGCTCAGGGAGCTGGGAGGGTAAAAACCCCAACCCTGAAAACTAGCCAGCATACCTAGATAAAGAGAAGAGGAATTTCAGTGAGGAGGAGAACTAGATATTAATAATAGAGGTGACAAAAAATGAACATCTCCTTTTTGTCACCTCAAAGTTACCATTAGGGAGGAGGGAGGCCTTTTGACAAAAAGGAGATGTCCATTTTCTGTCACCTTAAAGTTACCATTAGGAAGGAAGGAGGCCAATTGGCAATCCATAGTGGACAGAACTGTGTAACACAAGCAAAGAGGACCATTCAAGAATGCAAGAATGAATGGCCTTTTTATAAGCACAATACCAAAGACAACCTGGCTAGGAACCTTAAAGCAGTCATACGGACCAGAGGAGGACCCGATGTCCAAGAGGAGTTGTATCCATTAAAGAAGCAGGTGGCATCCCTCGTCCCAACAGTTGGTTGCTGGAGTAGAATGGCAGGACAGTTTTGAATTGGAGGACCAGGAACAACTACAGGGTGAGTCAAAACAAGGGACCAAATATTACCAACCTGACATGCAGGCTAATGTAGCAACACACTTCACTGCGCTGTGCTGTAATGTGCTGTGTTGAACTGATCTGCATGAAAGGGAAAGGGCAGGAATGCCCCACATGTCAAATCATCCTGCACATGATTTTCCTTACATGGGCGGTAACTCTGTTACCAGACCAGTCCAGGCCTGCCAACTTTCACAGGTCCATGGCTGATGTGCTGCCCCAGACAAGGGATTACCTCTCAATACAGGGACATACACTGTCATTTATTCCTTCACAATACATGACTGCAGGTCACATAATGCAAAGCACAAAACCTAGACTGGAGTAGAACATCATGCATGGACCTGGGAAACTTGGCAGATATGCCAATGCCAGTACAGGCCCCTTTCACCAGCACACAAATGTGCTTGTGTCGGGCCCATATAGCCCAAAGTGTGCTGTAATGTAAAGGTAGTCATTTTGTCTATGCAGAGCATCAATGTGTCACCCAAGATGGTCTCCTAGTGCTGAGAAGGTGTAGTTGCCCTTCAGGTAGTATCACTCCAATAGCCATGTGTACAGTTAATAGTATAAATCCATTCTTGATTCTGCTAACTTGATGTGCTGGGGGAGGTTGTACCACGTGTAGTCCACCATGTACAAAAAATCCTACCTCCTGGCATGAGGACATGGATTTTGGGGGTGTGGTTGAATGGAAGTGATGCACAGTGAAGGGTCATGATTGCTTTATGGAAGGGTAGTGCCTTGTAGGTGTGTGGCTGAGCATCTTAAACTGCCAGTGCGTCTGAAAGGTAAAACAATGTACATTTCTGAGATGACATGTAATGTGTATGCCGCAAGATAGGCTGAGTCATTGTCTGGCAGTAGTATGTTGGATATTTTGCCTCATGGGTAGCATGTGTGCAGAGATGCTGTAGAAGAGGTCATTGGTGTATTTCAGTCAACAAGGGATGAAGACCTGGGTGATGGTTAAACAGGTGTCAGGAGGAAGCTATTTGTAGAAATGTCTGAGAACGCAAATACAATGAAAGCAGGTGTAGGTGATTCTGCCAATTTGAGGTTTCATGGTAAGGTTGGTGCACAGATGATAGATAGGAGTTTGTGGCGGTTGGAGGGTGACAGTTCTGGGCCTATTCAGGTGGGTAATGTCAACACTGCTATCTTGTCAAGTTGAGTATGAGCAACTCATCTCACATATAGGTTTCCATGTTGATCAATGGCATATATTAAGTACTATTGGTGGTGTTGGTGTCATGTGAGTGTTGGTGTCTTATTTTGGTGTCATCAGTATAGGAGATGAAGTACAGTCCCTGGGTCTGAATAATGATTGCCAGAAGAGTCATCTACATATCCAAAAGAGTGGGACACAATTAAGCAATGTCATGGACTATGGAGAGGAATCCCTTGGATTCCAAGGGAATGTATTGAGCATACTACCAAATATGAAGGAGGCAGCCCACCTTAAAGATGTTTGTTAGCTCTTAGGCCCAGAGTTAAGAAAAATGATGCACAACTGAGATGCAGCATGCTACCAAATATGAAGGAAGCTGTCCACTTAGGAAGGAGGCAATATGGCAGATAATAGTATATGAAGTCAACAGTGTGGCAGAGGTGAAGAGGACTGTCAGAAGCGCTGACACAATTGCCTTCTAAGCATACCAATTATATTTTGTTCATGTCACAGGGATAACAGGTATCCAATGTTGCACATTAGGGCCCTGATTTCAGAGGGCCTAGCGCCTCCTTGCGCCACAATAGCTTCATTATTATTTTGACGCTGATGTGGCCCTACAAGGCCAAATTCCCTGCCCCGTATTTACAAAGTGGTGGAATGTATGCACTGCACCACTTTGCAACCCCTTGCGCCACATTATGCCTGTGCCAGGCGTAATGTATGGAAGGGATGCTTTTCCCCAGTATGCTACAAAAATGGCACAGGGGAATCTAAGAGTTTTTGGCTACCTTTATGCCTGTTCAGAGCAGGCATTACAAGGGGCACACCATTGGTTACAATGGGCCCCTATGTACAGTTCAGGGTAAGCGCCAAAATATTTTGTGCTAACCCTGAACAGTACATCAATAGCGTCAACATTTTTTATGCTATTGCCCCTGACCCTGCACCATGGTCCATCATATTTCAAATATGGCACCCACATGGTGGCAGTAGGGGGTCATTAAGGGGCACAAGAAAAGTGGAACTGCACTGGGTGCAGCGCCACTTTTTAAAAATCTGACCTTATCTGTGCATAAGCTTGTTACATCTCCTATGTACCAAGTAAACACTCACCATGCACATCTCATACACATGTGACGTGACCATGCTCACTCATAATTATCATGGTGTGTAGATCATGTAGTTTCATCCGCACACATCTTGTTTACTACAATCCATAGACATGTCCCACAGCCATCTGGAAAATAGCTGAAATCTCTATGTGTAAACAACTGACTGTTGGCCTCCTTGCATGGCCGGTGCCTCACTTCATTTCTGAAGAGTAGTGAAGCACCAGTGGTGCTAGTGTCTCACTGACAAGCCCCTGGGAGACCTCAACACATGTACATAAATTGTACCATGTCCATCATAAATTTGTGCAGTGTGTGCCACATAGGGGCAGATTTAGGAGCCCCTTGCGCCTCCTTGCACCACATTACCATCATTTTTTTACGCTAATTTGGCCCAATGAGGCCAAAATCACTGTGTCAAATCTACAAAGTGGAGCAATGCATGCATTGCACCACTTTGTAACCCTTTGTGCAACATTATGCATGCGCCGATCATAATGTATGTACAGGGAACATTCCCCTGTTGGAGGGCTGAAAAAATGGCACATAGAAATCTAAGAGATTTCTTTGTATCTATTTTGCGGCACTTTTGACGCCTGCTCAGAGCAGGCCTTAAAAAGTGGTACACCATTGTTTACAATGGGCCTCAATGGGCTTTGCAGGATGAGCTTCAACATTTTTTATGCTAATCCTGAAAAGCTCTGAACTAGCATCAAAAATTTTGAAACTAGTTCACCTAATTACCACCATGTGCACTATATCTTAGATATGGGACACACATGGTGGCATAAGGGCGCGCTTTCTCTGTGACTATGTGTTTGGTGTTTCATGGAAACATTGTTGTGTTGTACAGTGAATATTAGTCTGTGTGTTCCTTCACACACATTGATGGCATATTTTGTCATGTATGGTTCTAGTTCAACATTGCTGGCATAATTTCCACTGATTACCCTTAGTACCTATCTTCATCATCAACATTGTCCCTTCACTCATGAACAGCAAACAAAGTCAGACTTGTGTACTTTGTAGAAGGGCACAGCTTCCTCTACAGGCTAAGTAATGTTATCCCCCTCCCAGGTCTTGCTAGATCACATGACTGCCCCCACACATCACAGAACACCAGCAACAACACTTGTGCAGTGTGTGAGTGACCTTCACATGTTGGATAACAATGTGACATAAGGGAGTCTCTCAGCTGTCCTTCCACATAATTTATTCAACATGGGCATGCACTCACATCTGCATTCCACAACCTATGTCTCATTCACCATGGGTGTATTTTGTTAGTGTGATTACTCATGTCAGCTATGAGCAGAGGAGATGTCATATAATTTCTGTCTCATTCCTCCTACATACAATTTGGCAAGGGTCTGTGACTTGTTTACACATTGCTTCACTTACATGCACAGTCCAAACTGGATTGGGTGAGATATACATAGACATATATATGTTTTGGTCCCTGTTTGTCACTTGCTCTTGGTCAAACATATGAGTGCCACTGAGAAGTATGTTTTCAGTTAGCAGATGTGATAGTGTCATTCAGACTTTTCTTGATTACCAAGCAGACACAAACCTGCAATTGTAGGTAATTGCTACTCTTGTCCTACCTAGCTCATACATCGGTACAGCGGTCTTCATGTGTATTTCCAGGACTGCTGCAGGCATGTGTCAAGCAAACACACTTGTGTGATATGTGTGTGACAATGTAATCTGTAATGGCTACAGACTATGCCTGCATTTCATAAACACAACAGGTATGGAGGGAATGAAAAGAGGAAAAAAACTGTCAGCTATAACCGTTTTTGTTGTGGTACCATCAGTATCCTCTAAGATAATTCATGAAGAAGGTCAATTTGAAACTTATGTTGGGGGTTCCTGGTTATGGAATACGTGGTCTCACACACATAATAGGGCCATGCTTTATCATCTGCCACCTGTCCCCACCTAGGTAGGACAGTGCCACCTCGGTGTGTTGTAGTTTAGCAGCGATTAGATTAAGCATTAGCAGACGACATCTTGTATTTAACAACTATTGTGAACATTTCACGGAATCCATTTTGTATTCATGGCAGCCATTTTCTCTGCCACATGCTGCCATGTGCTCACCATGTCCTCTGTCCTACCTTTCTGTTAACTACTCTTGAAAATCTGCCTAGTGACAAGTTATATTTAGCATCTCCCACTTTCGCACATGCCCAGTAAGGTCTGCAACTGTTAGTCCTTGAAAACTGTTAGCCCCTCCTACCTGTCGACTGTGCATTTCCATATGACCTTACATGTATGTAAGTTTTGCTTCTATAATTGTACCACCTCCTTTTAGCCCCTGCATGGGTATAAAAGGACCATGCTCTCTCATTTCAGTGTGCTACTTCAAACATTACCGAAGGGTGCTGTTTGAACTGTAGTACCACCTCGTGAGGTTCAATAAACTTTGTCTTTTATTTCAGTGTCTGTGGCAACTTCTTCCTATATGGTCTGAGGACTTTGTACAGAGAAGGGTGAACCCCTTGCACTAGTAGGCCTTGCTGAGGCTTACTTCAACAGGTGGACACAACCTCGCTGGGAAATAAACCCAGATGGAGTTCTTAGATTAAGTTATTCTTGATGATACAGGGATCCAGTGATCTTTTAAAATTACCTAACAGATAACCAGTGTAGACTACACATTTAATAGCAGTGTCTGTTGGTAAGAATAAAAACAAAAATCTGATGTTTTTTTTAGTATGATGTGTCACTCCGTCAATGCAATCATTAAGGCCAACATGTTTCTGCCCTCACGCTAATCCATGACTGGTCAGGGGATTCTTCAGGGCCAAAGATCTCTATCCGTGCTTCTGTGATGTGGAACCTATCCTATCCTACTAATGAGAAACTCTACTTCACATCCAACATTCTCAAGGCTTACCTGAGTGTTATTGAAAAGTTGGAGGTATCTATACATAAAAAAGGAACACAATGCATTAAACCTGCTCCTTCGTTGGAGTTGCTCTGTTTCTAGCATGCAGTAGTGACTGTATACGTGAGCATATCTAGTGATAAAATACAGCAAACCACTGCAAACAAAGGTGCCAAATTGCATATTACAATTGGTATCACAAAACATGCAAGTCTTCATTCTTGTGGATGTGGTGCATGTCAGTGTTACTCATTACAGCCACTCATCCTCATTGTTAATGGGATGTTCATACTCTTACCCTAAACATTGAGTACTGCAGGCCCATGGTCTGAGGTGGGGATAATGCCCCCTGTAGTCTCACACTGTGGAAAGAAAAACACTCACTACAGGGTGGTCCTTGATATCTAACACCTCCATTATATCTACTGTCAAGCCCAAGAGTGAACAAACAGCTCAATTATTAATTGTATAAGTGGAGGGACTCATAGATTATGCAGTCTACCTATAGTGATGATAAAAGTGATGGGCTAAATCAGGTATTTTGCCATGCAAACCTCCATTAACTCATAGGAGGTATGTATCATATCATACAGTGCATCCCACTTTGTCCTGTTCAACCAAGATATTGTGAGATAGAAATGCCTGTCCACTGTGTGACCCTTTTCAGAGGTAGCATACCAGGGTCATTACTGGGGACATGCATATCGAAATTCGGACTCCCCCCAGACGCCACACCCACTTACTTCTTTCATCAAATACTTTTTTCATCAAATGGTGCAACATGGCAGTAGTACCATCACAATTCTCCTACCAACCCTACCACCCCTGCTGCAGGCAAAACATGCCGATATCTGGTCCCCCGTGTCCCTTACACTTACTTCGTCAAAGGGAGCATCATTATCGGGCACCTACTTTGACCTCATCCCAGCCGCTTTGTACAACGTGCGGAGATGGAGGCCCCTATTTGAGCATGTTGGCCTGCACATCTGTGGTGTTCCTCAAGGCATGCTGTATGCATGTTTGTCATCTGTATGTCCCCGGCCGTGAGCGCTGATGGGATTTGTGGGTCCATTTTCATCCATGTTTGCCTGCGCATGCCACTGACCGGAAGACGTTTAATCGCATTTGCAGGTATCTCAATTAAGTGATTATAGCACTGAGAGGAGAAAATTAACGTACCATTTTTTACTGAGCAAAATACACAATCCGACCTGCAAATTAGTAATGAGTCCTAGACCCAAGTTATTTTTTTTTTTTTTTTTTTTGTAAACAAAATTTATTGCAATTTCGATCAACCAGTGAGCAGGTAAACATAGTATAAGAGAACATACAGTGATCTACATAGACTGTGAGGGCAAGAGCTTTTTCAATCTACACATCTCTGCACTAACAGCAATCTAATGTTGCAACATCTACCCTACCCCCCCATCCCTCAACCTCCCCAACAGTGCCCCACCCCCAAGTGATGATACTGGTAGTATATCTGGACAGTTGTATTGTATGTAGGTGTGCTATGAAAGAGTCAACCCTCCGCTCACAATGTGAGAGTGTTTCCCCCGTCTAGTCCAACCGTAGGATCCTGCCCCGGGGTCATCCGTAATGGCACCAATGGATTGGGTCTATTGGCAACTTCACAAAGCATCCAATCATCATTCAATCAGGGGACTGGACCCAATCAACATTCCTCCTTAAAGGAGTCTAATATCGCATCCCAACCTTGCACCGCCTCCAGGGGCCGCCAACCCCTTCTGGCCTCACCATGTAGAACAGCGCTCTCGCACCCAGCCCACCTAGTTAGTTCTCTAGTCCATTGGGACAGTCTCGGCCCAACTGGATTCTTCCAGGTCATCGCTATTTCCCTCTTGGCCAGTACGTAGGCCAAGTCCCGGAACCTGTTGGTTATTTTGTACTTAGCCGTGCGTGAAAACCAGCCAAGCAGACAATGACCTATTGTGCAGGGGACTTCCCTTCCTATCGCTCCAGCCACCAGTCGGCTCACCTCCGCCCAATACACCTCCGCCGTAGGGTAGCTCCAGAACATATGCCTAAATTCCGCCTTCTCTAGCCCGCACCTCGGGCAATGTACTCCTTCCACTCCAAAGTACCTGCTGATCCGCTCAGGGGTGAGATATGCCCTATGTAGTACATACAAATTAATCAGCTTAAATCTGGCATTGCGAGTCATTTTGGGGAAGCCCCCCAGAATACGCTCCCTGTCCGCATCGGATATAGTTGTGCCCAGGTCTACTTCCCAGGACAATTTGAGCTGAGTCAAAGGTATGGTCCTACCCGCCTGAACCCTGCTGTAGAGATTAGAAACTGCCTTAAAGGTGCCAGAAGAAGTCACCAAATATGTACAGGTTGTTTGTGCAGTGAGCTCTCCGGTTCGTCTCAGCCAATGTTTCCTGATACTAGCCACTACTGAGCCATATAATAAGAAGTGCCCTCCCTGTAGACCGAATTGTGTCCGAAGGACTTCAAACGGCATCAGCGTCCCCTCCTTAAATAGTGCTCCTACCGTCTGTATCCCGGCCTCCACCCAGGACTGGAGTCCACCCCAGTCACCCCGATGGGGCAAAGCTCTTAGGGACAAGAGGGGCAGGTCAGGGGAGTAAGGGGCCTTTACTTTAAGTTTACAGAAGAAGCTCCTCCAACAGCGCGCAAGGACTTTAAATTCAAGGGACTCATGCGTCCCAGTACCCGGACACCCCAACAACAGTTCGTATAATCTAGTCTCTGGGGGTGTAAATGCCTTTACCCCCAACCCTGTCGCTGCTCTGTTGGCTATCCATTGCGCCAACCACTGGAGCTGCGCTGCCAAGTAGTAAGCCTCAAAGTCCGGGACTGCTAGGCCTCCGTCTGGGGACCGCCTCTGAAGTTTGGCCAGAGCCACTCGCTTCCGTCCACCCCCCCAGATAAAGGCTATGACCATGGACTCCAGTTCTGCAAACATGGCCTTAGGAATCCATACTGGCAGGACCGTGAAGCGATACAGAAGGCGAGGCAACACCACCATTTTAAGGATGGCTACCCTCCCCGCTACAGATAGAGGTAAGGTTTGCCAGAAAGCCATGTTGGAACGGAGGGACCGCAATGAGCCTCCGATATTGCTGTCTATTATATCCTGTGGGTCATGGAAAATCCTGACACCCAAGTATGAGAGGCATCTTGGAACCCACTGGACATTTCCCAACTCCAATGGTGGGGCTACAGTAGCGTTCAAAGGAAACAGGCCGGTCTTGCCCCAATTCACCCGAAGTCCAGAAAGCTCACCAAACTGCGAAAGCATCTGTTGGGTTCGGGGAAGGTCTCTGTGTACATCGTCTAAGAAGATCAACAGGTCATCCGCATACAACGCTATCTGATGTCTCTTGCCCCCCGCCACTATGCCGGGACCCCCACCACCACCGCGCGCTGCGGCTGCCAATGGCTCTATAGCCAGTGCAAACAGCAGCGGTGACAGGGGACACCCCTGTCTGGTACCCTGCTCAACGACATAAGGTCTGGATATAGTCCGTCCTGTCCGTACCCTAGCAGTGGGCTCAGTATACAACAATCTGACCCAGGCAATGTATTCAGGTCCGAAACGAAGGCGGGACATCACTGTATAAAGGAAAGCCCACTCCAAGCTATCAAAGGCCTTTTCTATATCGACTGCGAGCACTCCAGGGGCTGGGCTAGTCGAATTCCGATCGTTCATGACCGCTATGAATCTGCGTATGTTATCCGCTGTGTTGCTCCCCGGGATGAACCCTGTCTGGTCAGTATGTATTAGTGTTGCCATGTGGGGGAGTAGCCTAGAGGCCAGTACCTTGCTGAGGATCTTGTAATCCAGGTTCAGCATGGATAAAGGTCTGTATGCCCGGCTTCCACAGGATTTTTCCCAGGTTTAAGCAAGGGCACTATTACCGCCTCCCTCGCTGTTGCCGGCAAAATTCCTCGGTCTCTGGCGGATTGATATAGAATCTCGAGCCTAGGAGCTAACAAATCTATATACATGGCATAGAATTCGATAGGGAGACCATCTGTCCCCGGAGTCTTTCCCCTCCATAGTTAACTAATGGCCCTCCGAATCTCTGGTTGTGTAATGGCGCCCTCAAGTTATGTCGCAGCGTCCGGTGGTAGTGTCTGCAACTGCAGTCTAGATACATAACTATCGGTGGAGTTACCGTCAGGACGAAGAGTGCTTTTATATAATCGTTCGTAAAAGGTCATGAGGTGAGAGTTAATTTGCTCCTGCCCGTGAAGGGGATTCCCCCACTCCGATATCATTTCCAGGATAGGTGATGTCTTATGCGTTTGCAATACTACCCATGCTAACATCCGACCCGCTTTGTCTCTCTCCCCGTGTGCTTGTGTGATATAGTTTTGGTAGTCGAAGCATTGAAGACGCTCCACACAGTCAGCAACCGTTGCTCTAAGCTTTAAGATAGTAGGTTGAAGGAGCGGATTTTCAGGCCTTTTTTTCTCCACCTCTCGCAGCTCACTCTCGGCTTGTTCAGTGTCCCTAAGTAGAGTCCTTCGGACCCCCACCGCTCCCGCAATACAGCGCCCCGCACCACCACTTTAAAAGCGTCCCATTCAATCAAGGGGTTATTGGTCGAAGCCTCGTTATCTTCAAAGTAGTGGGTAATATGTTGTCTCAGCTCCTCCCGAAAGGGTGCGTCTTCTAGGGACTCAGTCTTCAGCCGCCAGGTGGGGATGTGGGAAGGGGGTGAACCCAGCGTAACTCTAGTAACAGAGGGTTATGATCAGAGATTGTGCGGGTCAGGTATTCAACATTATGCACCTGAGGGAAAATGTCTGGGGAGCAGAAAAACACATCTAAGCGGACATGGAGCTCGTGCCAGGGAGAGAAGTAGGAATAGTCTCTGGTCTCAGGGTGTAGCCGTCTCTAGACATCCACCAGCCCCCAACTCGCCTGCCAGGAGGAGAATAGCCCTGCTACTCTCATCAGAGGGGAATCATGTAACGGAGGGTGGGAGCGATCCCTTGAGGGATCGGCCACACAATTAAAGTCGCCCCCCATCACTAGGGGGAACTGCAAATAGGTGGCTAGGAGGCCCGATAAGTGTGCAAAGAACTCACCCTGGTCTCAGTTCGGGGCATAGACATTGATCAACGCTAGATCTCTTCCCTCCAGTCGACCCAGGATTGCTACAAAACGTCCCTCAGGATCTATGAGCGTGTCCAATATCTGGAATGGAACCCCAGCTCTGATCCATATCAAGGCACCCCTGGCGAATGCGGAATAAGAGGTATAGTATGCCTGGCCCCTCCACCGTTTCTGCAGTGCTAGCCTTTCAGCCTGGGTTAAATGTGTTTCTTGGAGCAACGCAATCTGAATCCCCCTCCGCTGTAAATGTGAGAATACCTTATATCTCTTAGACATTGTGTGCATGCCCCGTACATTCCATGAGAGAAATTTATAAGTGCCTAACGTCGCCATAACTGTGTTTTAATCCCCATCTGTGACATGCCCCATGCAGGGCTAGCAGATACCACGAAGATCCCTACTCTCACATTATACAACACCAGCAGAACAATGTTCAACATCCAACACTCATCACTCCCCCTAAACAAGCCCCAACAATTAACATCCCAACTCCCCTTCCCCAGGACAAAAGTTTGAACGGCTCTCATCCAAACTTCGTGAAATGTCAACTAGTTTATCGAAAGCGGGGGAACTCCTAGATCACAAAAGGAGTGGGCCATCGCTCTAATCCCCACTACCGGATTGCAAGATATAGTAGTACTTGTGGACCCAGATCTCATCCATCTGGCGGGTACGACCGCCAGAGTGACAGCCAGTGCACCCACCTCACCGGCCACTACGGTGTCTGCCAGAGGAGGCTCTCATGACCAGGGCAACTGGCGCAAGTGTAGTTCGATGGGAGGACTCTCACATGATACAGTCAGAAGTGCCCGGTGTTATGGCCGGGCCCGATCTGTCGGATACATGGGAAGTCTCGGATTCATGGTCCGAATCAGATGGTTCACAGTCCGCAGCGGTCTGTACTTGGGATCCGCGATCAGAGCCGCTCAATGAAGCTGCTGCCTCCATGGCTTTTCGTCTCTCAGTTTGCATCTCCACAAGGGAAGGACTATTTACTATACGGGCCGTGTTGCGTTTAGTCCCTCTCCTCCGTCCATGCTCAGGGCCCTGTGTCGGAGGACCATTCTCCTCATGTGGAAGCAGATCAAGCCATTGCCATACCTCCCCCGCCGTAGTGAAAAACTGTGTACTGTCTTTGGTCACTACCCTAAGCTTCGCCGGGAACAGCATGCCATATTGTAGACCCAATTGGCGCAGTTTCTGTTTTGCATCCCTGAAGGTGGCCCGTTGTTTCTGTACTTCCCGGGAGAAATCTGGGAAGATACGTACCGTGTGATTGTCCATTGTGCGATCCCCTTTGGTCCTCCTTTGGTGCAACAGGTAATCCCTATCTCGGTAATGAAGAAGCCTGGCTATTATAGGGGCCTCCCGGAGGGGGAGGACGCGTCGGAACTCTATGTGCCCTCTCAATCGCAAAAAAAGGAGAAAGTCCATCATCCGCTAAGTCCTCTCGGAGCCACCGCTCGAGGAACTCCGCCAGGCCGGTTTGTGGAACACTTTCAGGCATACCAATCACCCGTATGTTATTGCGTCGCAATCTATTTTCCGCATCTTCGGCCCTTAATTCCAGGGCCCTGATCTGGGTCTCCAGCTGCTGTGTAGACTTAGTGGCATCCTTGACCTCCGGAAGAAGCTCTTTAAGTTGTCTGTCGGTGGTGGACACCTTTTCGGCCAGGCGACGGTGATCATCTCGCAGTACTGTGAGATCCGTGGCCAAAGCGTCGATTTTCCCCTCCAGTGCTTCACGGGAAGCTGTTATAGCTTGTAGGACATCTTGAAGTGTGTCCTTCTTGAAGTGTGTCGTCGCGTCCCTCTCCTGAAGCGCCATTCCTGGGGTCAGGCGGGTCTGCCTGTGCCTCAGCTGAGGACCCACCTTTTGGTTCCATGTCCCTCCGGCGACCGACTTTACCCATTTTCTGGGGTATGGCTCCAACTCCGTCTGGTCGGTGGGCTCTGGACATCGACTCTCCCACCGCAGCGCTGTATACTGCACTGCCAGAGGGATCGCCGAACTGTTATTAGAGAATTGCTGTTTCCGGTGCTCGGTACTCGTGTAAAAGGTTTATCGCCTTCCAGTGCCAGCCGCACTCCGCACTCTAGGCCGCCAAGAACCCCTGGGGACACCACACGCCAGGTAGTCAGGACTCTCTCTCTCCTCCCAGTCAGGGTGTGGACCTGTCGAGCCAAGCAGCCTCGCCGTTCGTGGAGGGCGCCTTCAAGCATGCATGTCTCCCATCCAGTGTCTGGGGGCCCCTTGCACTCTCCTGTAGGTAGCACGGCGCAACTAGGCGGACCCCTGTAGAAGAGGGCCGTATGCACCGTGCCTCAGTGCAGGCCAGGTTCGCCCTATCAAGCCACCGACTTCGTCCCCCTCGTTCCAGCTCACCTCAGGAGGTCCATGGAGTCAAGCCTCCCAGAAGTACCCCCCGGCGTTGCCGTGCAGACTGCGATCAGTCGCCCTCAGAGGGGAGTTGCCAAAGGAGCTCCGTGGGAACCCCGGAATTATCGCCTCTAACCGTGATCCACTGGATCCTTCCCTCGGGTGCCGGCCGCCATGTTGTGTGTGCTCCGCAGTCCTCAGCCGAGCACAGTCGCAGTGCTGGGCCCCACTGTTCGTCGGCGCTGGGTCCCCAGAGGGAACCGCCAGGTCCCCTTGTAATTCTTGTCTCACAGAGGGGTGAGCTGGATAGGATCAGTGAGTTGCTGTAGTGGATCGTCTGCCGCCGGGAATGCCGGTCAGATCCGGCCGCCATCTTTTATTATTATTATTTTTTCGCGGTACTCCGTCGGCCGCAAATTCGGCCCCCAAACTCTCTTCCCTTCGGGATCGGGCCCCTCAAAATGAACCTCGGGACCCCCTCGCACTTTCAGCCAGGCAATGGGGCGGGTTGGGGGTCCACTGCATTTCAGGCTGGACCGGAGTGGGGATCGCTAGCAGGAGCCTCACGGAGAGGTTTCCTCTGCCATCTGCGTCAGGCCACGCCCTAGTCCTAGACCCAAGTTATTAGGCCTTATTGTAATATTTTTTTTAAGTTTTCTGTGAGTTAGAGATTAGTTTTGTGTTAATGGGGGCTAGACGTTCAGTCACATTGCAGGTATCTCAATTGTGTACTTATAGCCCAGGTGTGCATGTGGGAGGGGTATTAGTGTATGTTCTTAGGGAGTGGAATGAGACGAACTATGGCACATGTCTATATTATAGTTATGGTGAAAGGAAATCTCTGTGTAGTCACCCTATGGTCACTGGCCCAACATGGTCAGTTAGTGATCCTGACCCTATTGATGTAACATTGACCATTGTATTTCATCGTTCAGCCCATGTATGTGTGTCTGTAAATGCCAAACCCATCTCTGCTCATATCGCAGAAGCAGTTGGCTTATGTCAGCTTTTGTTTGTCTTAACTTGTCGATGACATGTCACTCCATATCGTCTGTTGTTAGACCTGACAGCCTTAGGGTCGTCACCCCTAACTTTTTGCCTGACTCCCTCCATTTCTTTTGGCACTGTTTTTGCTGATTTTAGGACTCTGTGCATCTTACCACTGCCATCCAGTGCTAAAGTGCATATGGTCTCTCCCTTAAAACATGGTGACATTGGCTCATACCCAATTGGCATATTTAATTTACTTGTATGTCCCTAGTAAAGTGCACTACATGTGCCCAGGGCCTGTAAATTAAATGCTACTAGTGGTCCTGCAGCACTGATTGTGCCACCCACCTAAGTAGCCCTTAACCATGTCTCAGGCCTGCCATTGCAAGGCCTGTGTGTGCAGTTTCACTGCCACTTCAGCATTTAAAAGTACTTGCCAAGCCTTAAACTCCCCTTTTTCTACATATGTCATCCCTAAGGTAGGCCCTAAGTAACCCAGCTGGCAGGGTGTTGTGTAGGTAAAAGGGGGGACTTATATATATGTGTTTTATATGTTCTGGTAGTGGAATATTCCTGTTTGTTTTCCACTGCTGTGAGGCCTGCTTCTTTCATAGTCTAGTATCAGGGCTACCCTTATAAACTGTTGAAGTGGTAGATTCTGATTAGAAAGCGGTAAACAGATCATATTTAGTATGGCCAGAATGGTAATACAAAATCCTGCTGACTGGTGAAGTTGGATTTCATATTTCTATTTTAGAAATGTCCCTTATAGAAAGTGAGCCTGCCTCTGCACTTAAAATCCTTCTGTGCCTTACAGCCTGTCTCCAATCCATGTCTGGTCTGGGGTGGTTGACAGCTCCCTTGTGAATTCCACCCAGACAACAACAAACAGGATGCTCAGTCACACTTGCACACATCTGCATACTCAATGGGTCTTCCTGGGCTGGAAGGGTGGAGGGCCTGACACTTAAATTTCAAAGGACAGTGGCCTGCCCTCACACAATGGACTGCCAACCCCTCTACTGGGACCCTGGCAGACTGGATTGTACTGAAAGGAGGCCTTGTGCACTGTTAAGCTACTCTTTGAAGTCTCCCCCACTTCAAAGGCATATTTGGGTTTATAAACTGGGTCCCTGCACCTACCAAACTAGACACTTCTTGGGACAGACACTCTGCACTACAACCTGCAACCTGACAAGAGAAGATGCCTGGCTACCCAAAGGACTCACCTGGACTGCTTTGCTGTAAAGGACTGGTGCCTTGCTGTTGCCCTGCTGCCTTGATGGCTTCTGGTTCTGCAGAGAAATGCTTCCAAGGGCTTGGATTGAGCTTACATTCTGTTTCCTGAAGTCTCAAGGCCAAAAAGACTTCATCTCTGCAAAGAAACTACTTGCCCGAAGAAAATCGACTCCCAGCCTGGTGGAATTGATTCACAGCCTGTCTAGCGGTGAGAAAATCCCTGCATTGCTGAACTGGAATGATGTAGCCCAGCTCCCTGAGTGGAGATCAACGCAGCGTCAACGCTGCAACCGGAACGTCAATGCACAGCCCACCAGATCAACGCATCGCCGAGCCGGAATGATGCAGCCTGACTTCCTGTGAGAGGAATCTACACAGCACCAGCCATATGGCAGAAATTCTGCCACTTCACTTGTCGAATTGACACAACAGCTGTGACTTCGCCCTGCATGCCCAGGATTTCCACACATCGTCCCTGGGCGTCAAAAGACCCAGTATCGCAAAGAGGATTCAAGCCTGCATGCGGGAAAGTGATGCAAAGCCCTTGGAAAATAATTGATGCATCATCTGTGTGCTCCTGGAAGACCAACGTACACCTACCTTTTTCCACGCATCTCCTCCTCTGCAGTGCTCGTGTGTGTAATTTTGACACAAACCAGGTACTTTGTGCTAGCAAGAGAAAACTGTTAATTTTAAGAACGTAAGACTCTTCTTATCATTACAAAAGTGATATTTCAACTTGTGATTATCAGATCTTGATCATTTTGACCTTAATTTAATCAGATAAATATCTCATATTTATCTAAACCTGTGTGGTGTCTTTATGTGCTGTTCTCACTGTGTTACTGCATGATGTATTTCACAGATACATTACACATTGCCTTCTAAGTTAAGCCTGACTGCTCAGTGCCAAGCTACCACAGGTTGGGCACAGGATAATTTGGGTTGTGTGTGACTTAACCAGACTAGGATTGTGGTCCCTACTTGGACAAGGGTAAATGCCCCCCATTTCTAACATCTGGTATATGATTATTCATGATGTAGTGGCTGTTTAGTTTAGTCGAATCCCGTCTGCATTGTATCGTGCTCCTATGCTCGCAGATGCGTGTACCCACCCTTCTAGTTGTCATACCAATTTATTTTTTGTTGTTGCAAGGGCAGCTGATGACATAGACCATGTTATTGCTATTTCAGTTAATAAGGGCCATATTTATACTTTTCGACGCACAACTGCGCCAACGCAGTTATGCGTCAAAAAATCTAACGCCGGCTAACGCCATTCTGAAGCGCCAAGCGGGCGCCGTATTTATTCAATGACGTTAGCCGGCGTTAGCCGGCGGAGCTGCCTGGTGTGCGTCAAAAAAAATGACGTACACCAGGCAGCGCCGGCGTAGGGGAATATGGAGCTTGGGCGCCAAAAAATGGGGCAAGTCAGGCTGAGGCAAAATTTTCGCCTCAACCCGATTAGCGCCATTTTGTTTTACTCCCAACCCCCATTAAAATGACTCCTGTCTTAGCAAAGACAGGAGTCATGCCCCCTTGCCCAATGGCCATGCCCAGGGGACTTCTGTCCCCTGGGCATGGTCATTGGGCATAGTGGCATGTAGGGGGGCACAAATCAGGCCCCCCATGCCACAAAAAAACAAAAAACAAATTACTTACCTGAACTTACCTTATGTTCCCTGGGATGGGTCCCTCCATCCTTAGGCGTCCTCCTGGGGTGGGCAAGGGTGACAGGGGGGGTCCCTGGGGGCATGGGAGGGCACCTCTGGGCTCCTTCCGAGCCCACAGGTCCCTTAACGCCTGCCCTGACCAGGCGCTAAAAAACGACGCAAAAGCGTCTGGACGTCATTTTTTTTGACCCGCCCACTCCCGGGCGTAATTTTTGCCCGGGAGTGTAAATACGGCGCACATGCCTCGGAGTCACTTTTTTAGACGGGAACGCCTACCTTGCTTATCATTAACGCAAAGTAGGTGTCCACGCTAAAAAGTGACGCAAACTCCATGGACTTTGGCGCTAGACGCGTCTAACGCCAGAGTATAAATATGGAGTTAGTTTTGCGTCGAATTTGCATTAAAAAAAACGACGCGAATCCGGCGCAAACCGAGTATAAATATGGCCCTAAGTGTCCTCAGATCCCAAGGAGTATATAGACCCAGGTCTAAGTTTGTCATCTTTTTAGTAAATTGACACACACTACATTTCCCACATGGGTAGTGGCCTAATGGTGGTGGTAAATGCCATAATGTGGACTGCATGACCGTGGGTGCCTTGTCCCGAGGTCATGTGTGGACTATCATGTCTCTAATGCTTTTTACCTTCCTAAAGGCATGTAGTGTTTGTGGGAAAGGAAGTCGCCTGAGGTGAGAATTTTCCAATCTTCCCTGATGACCTTTTTCACTTTGTTGGACAAAGGGTTGAAAGTTGAGACACAGGTTAATCTTTCCTCCTTGGGTTTTTGAAAGTATTCCAATAATTTTTCCTTATGGTTATTATATGCCCTTTTATCAGCTCTCCTGATGAGGTAATCAGGGGAGTTCATTTCGATCAGTTTGTTGGTCAGTGTTTCAGCATATTCGGTACAGTCCATTAGGTTGGAACAGTTCCGTGTTGGTCGTAGGAATTGACCAACTGGTAGGTTCTCTTTTAGGGCTCATGGGTGGAAAGTGTCAAATTAAAGTAGGTTGTTCCTATCTGTTGGTTTGTAGTAGACTTGTATTTCCAGATGCCCATCTTTTTCTTGAATAAGATCAAGGTATGGCAGTTCTGTGCCCCCTATGGTCATGGTGAACCTTAGATATGGATACATCTGTATTTTTATCACAGCACATGCCCTGTAAAAGTTCCAGGAAATCTTTAGTATCCTGATGAGAAGTTGGTATCTTCTTTACAAGGGGCTGAAGGAAAAAGTCACAAAACTGTGATAGTGGTTCTAGAACTGACCCTATACCAGAGACAATTGGTCTACCTGGAGGTGGTGGGGGGGTCTTTTGTGAATCTTAGGGATAATGTAAAATGATGGTGTTTTAGGATTAGTTTGAACAAGGAAGGCTGCTTCATGTTTGGTGATCCAGTCATTGTCACGACCTTTCAAGACCAAGAATGCAATTTCTTCCTGAGTCTCGGGGGTAGGATCTCTAGTTTGCTTCTTATAGTCCTGCAAGTCTATCAATAGTTGTTGGCATTCATTTCTGTACATCATTTGTGGCATTATAATGGTTGCCCCGCCTTTATCTGCTGGTTTTATAACAATATCGCTGTCTAGTGTTAGGTGTTGTAGGGCTGACAATTCTTTTGTACTGGTGTTGTGAAAAACTTTAAGTTGTGCACTTTGTAGGTTGTCAAGTCTTATGGCTCATGGATTTCTCAAAGGCTAGTACTTCAGGTGGCATGAGGCTGATCGAGGGAAAGAAGTTGGACTTAGGATATAGGCCAGTATTCCTGCAGTGATCAGTATTAGCCATCGGATGTTCCCAGAAGAAAGCTTTGAATCTTTCTGAAAGAACTCAGATATTTTGGTTCTTAAACAGAAGATATCTATTTTTTGGGGGGTTGGGGCAAAGCCTAATCACTTATTTAGTACCCTCACTTCTACTTCATTGGAACTCTGATTACTCAAATTCCTGACAGTGTTCTCTCTGGTTCTCACATCTTACTTGTGTTGGGAACGTTCTCTTCTGTCAGTTCTACTGCATATGTATCCTCTCTCGTTTTCCAACTCACCCTTTTCTTTTTCTCTCTTTCTCTTCCCCGGCCTCTTTAAAAAAAAGGATGGTTGGTATATGTCCAAAGGGCTGAGGGTACATAGGTGTGTTGTATTGGGGTGGTGGCCCATACTGTGGTGTCCACCCCCAATTGTGATTATTTATTGGGGGAAACGGCCCATCATCAGTGGTTGATTCTAGCAGTTCCGTTGGGAGCCCCGTCTTTCTCTTCTTTGTCAGGTGACCTGATAGGAATCACTGTTAGAGTCTGAATATTAGCTCTTTCCTGATGATAAATCAGAGGAGGAGTGTGATTTTGGAACATAGTCATCATTAGTATAAGAATAGACTTTTTCATGGGAACATTTGTGAAGATCTTTTTGAAACAGAGATTTTTCTGTTAGTTTCTTTTAATTTCTCCTTATAGGACTGCGTGGCTCTTCCTGACTTTAAATTGTTTTCACTAGTTTTTATCTGGATCAGTTAGGCCTCAGACAGTCTTTTCACTGTTTTATAATAAGGATCATCCAGTCCCGTGTACATTTACACGCTATCATCAATCAATTTTTCCTGAATTCTGTCATCTAGAAATATTTGGGGTTCATTGATAACAATAAGTCCATTTGGAGCTACATTGTTTCGTAGGTATTCAGTTAATACTGCCCTGTGCAGGACAGTTTTCATCTGTATTCTTATTAATTCCACCAGAGTATCCCAATTTCCTAATAGAGAGGGTGCTGACAAGAATGCCAAAACCTCTGCGTCATCATATGATATCCCTTTCGCCATGATTAGTGGTTCCTAATTTTTGTCAGTGTCTAAATGTGAAAACAGTGCCTACATCCCACCCACACATTCATGTGGTAGTGCATTCTTTTAATTAGTTTTTTGTTCCTGGCTATGGGGCAGAACAAGAAAAGTGGAGCTTCATGCAGTGCAGCCCTTAGCACCCCCCTACCTCTACCATGTGTGAAGCAAATTTAAAAGATGGCGCACAATGGAGTAGGGTAGGGACACTAGCATCAATTTATTTGAATTTATTGATGCACTACTGATGTACTGTCCAGAGTAATCGCAAACATTTTGTCCCTTAGCCTGACCAGTACATAGGGGCTGATTGATACCCAATTTGTGTGCCCCCTTTTAACACATGCTCTGAAAAGGCATTAAAAGTAGCCACAAAAAATGACACCATTGAATCTCGTAGATTCCACTGCGCCATTTGGCCACCCCTCCCCACCAAGTGTATGTCCCCCTGCATACGTTATGCCTGGCGCAGATATCATGTGGCACAAAGTGTTACAAAGTTGCGTAATGCATGCATTGCACCACATTGTATTTCTAATGCATAGATTTTGACATTGTTCAGCCACATTAGTGTAAGAAATATGCTGCTAATGTTGTGCAAGGATAAGCTAGGCCCTCTTAGATCTTGGCCTATGTTCCAAAGTTGTTTACAACTGTTGTGGTATAGTCATGCTTTCTGAGATATGGGCAAGTTACAAAAAGTATGTGATGGTGATAATGAGTATGCCAAGAGCATTCTGAGTTAACATGCATTTATGAAAATAGTTAAATGGTGAATCTTGGAGTACAGTATGTGAAAATGTTGTGCACAATTTGTTCCCTTCTGCGTACTCCAGCAGCAGAACTTGGTTGTTCCCCCTCCTCCAGTTGTGCACCATTGTCGTCATCCTCCTCATTAGGGACATCTACCTGTTCATCCCAGGGGACATTGGTGCATAGACAAATGTTATGCAAAATACCACATACAAGGATCATTGTGCAGACAAGGGGTGGTGGATATAACAGTCTTCCTTCTGTTAGAGCTAGGCACCTGAACCGGGATTTTAGGAGGCCAAATGTTCTCTCCAGCTCATTCCTGGTCCTTCTGTGGCCTTCATTGTAAGCCCACTCTCCATCAGTGTAGGATTTCCAAAAGGGGTCATAGCCCATGCCTGGATGCTGTAACATTGGTATGCTGCAAAGGAATATGGGAAAATGTGTCAGTAAAGCATATTTGTTATTTGCTATGTGCCATGGCACATGTTTGTTTTAAGTGGAGTGATGATTCAGACTTGCATCTGGTATTTTGTGTGTTCCTGTTTGGGTGGATGGTTGCATTGGTTTGTAAGACCTGGTGATTGTTATTTAAATTCTGGTCTGACAGTTCACCCATGTGGAATATGTGTGGTGTTGTCTATATTTGAACCTGAGGCCCAAATTTAGGAGGACCTAGCACCTCTTGTACCACATTTGCCTCATTTTGATTGGCGCTATTGTGGCCCTACAAGACCAAAATCACAGCGCCATGTTTAGAAAAAGCCACTACCCATGCAGTGCAACACTCAGTGACCCTTTGCTCAACATTATGCCTGTGCCAGGCATCATGTATTGACGGAGGGCGTCCCCCATTAGGGGGAATGCAAAAACTGTACAGAGGAATCTAAGAGGTTCCAATGCCTCATTTTTAGCAGATACTTTTAACTTTTGCACAGAGCAGGCGTTAGAAGGGAGCACACCATTGCTTCAGATGAGCCTCTATGTACTGTGCAGGATTTACACCAAACATTTGGCAATAATCCTGCACAGTTCATCAATGGCATCTCTTATCTTGACACCATTGCACCTACTTTGCGCCATCGTGCGCCGTATATAGAATACGGCACACACATGGTGATGGTGGGGGGCGGTAAGGGGTGCAAGTAAATTGGCGCTGCTTAAGATGCTGCACCACTTTTCTGACATGTGGCCCTTAGCCCCTTCAGGTAAATCCTGCAGAAGAGTGATGTAAGGGAAATGTGTAACTATTTTGTGTGTTGAGTTCCATGTAACAGGTGCTGGACCCTATGTGTTGCATGTGAGTCCCACCTCTTTGCCCTTGAAATACATCTGTTGCACAAAGTGTTGTTGTTGTCCATTGCTGGTTGGCATACATATGCGCATGAGGTTCATATGCCCAGTGTGGCACAGTTATGTGGGATGTATTGTGATGTATGCAAGAGTTTTCAGACACCTGTGGGATAGGGCAGGGCATGATGTGCTTTTCTGCACTGCATTGCATCACCAGTCCCGCCCTGCTAAGTCCCATGTCTCCTCATTCATATGCATTTGTGGCCTCTCCCTGTACCTTGTCAGTAGTTCAGCTGCCACAGTCCACTGTTGGAACCCTTCCATCATGGTAAGAGCATGTGGGATTTATGGACATGATTGTTGGTGTGCTGTGAGGTGTCCATTCATGGACATGATCTTTCATTGATGGCAATGTTGTATTTCAATATGTGCCGCACTATGCACCACAGAAGGGAAAGGTGAACACAATGAATTTATCTGGTATGTTGTGGTGCTATGTAGGTAGTGATGGCACAACTCAGGTGGCAATTGATATTGGTGCTGCCAGAAGTTTCTACAGCATAGTAAAAGTGGGACAGTGCCAATATGTGAGTTGTTTGACAGTGGCTTGGCCGATACAATTCACATAGCTGAGCTATTCCTTGGTAAGTGTTATGTGTGAAGGATCTGTATTTTGTTGGCAACCTGTGAACACATGTAGTAGTTTGAGCTCAGCTTTTGCATGCAAGGGGGACACAGCTCCACCTGTCCATCATGTAAAGTGTCAGTCAGGTAGTGCCAGGAACTTGTATATATGGGCGTATGTGAGGGTGATGTGCATTGAATGCTGTGTAGTGTGGCATGTTCAATATGTGTTGTTGTCTAAACGTCTGGAGTTCCATATCCATGTGTGTTTAGTGTGGTGTATGTATTGTTTTCCCACAAGTTTGGTGTTTTGTTTGTGTTATGATTTGCATGCTGGCTCACATACGAGTAGGCCACTTCCATGTCCATCCTGGAATAGTTGGTTGATAGTTGAGCATCTGAAGATGTAAGCAACATGTACACTGCTGAAATATTTTGCTAGGATGTTGGATAATATTCTACTGTGGTCCACAATTGCCTGTACATTGATAGAGTGGGCATGTTTATGGTTCAGTTGAACCAAGAGGGACACGTTGGACATGGGTGCAGTTCGTTGCAGCCAGCATATGCTGGAAGCCAGCAATTTGATAGAAACCTTGCTTGGTCTCCTGCTGCACTGCTGGATGTTGGGGAACAGTTGGGAGATAGCACACACTTGTGCAGAAGTGGTCTGGAATGATCCGGAGGCCAGCATGTGTAGGACAGCCAGGAGTCTGGTCATGGGTGGTATGGTTGTGTGACTTTCTACTCTTGCTGTGATGTCAGGCGCAATGTGGTGCAGCAGGCGAACAATGGACTACAGCTTTAGATGGTAGGGTCTGGTCACCTCTTCTTCTCTAAGGCCAAGGATGGATGCTGGCTGGTGAAATATCCTCTCCCTCTTTCTACACTGCCTTTTGGCTGCTGTGATGGTGCTTGATGTTGCTCCGGTGGTGCTGGTCGCACTTGGCGTCATTGCTGTTGTCTTTTCTTGGAGCCAAACTGTATCAGTAACAGGTCAATGTTGTCCAGTTGCTTGCCAATGTTCCTTCTATGTGTTTCTCTTATGTTGAGTGGCTGGGCCTCTTTTTAATGCATGGTCTGACTAGGCATGAAAATGTTGATACTAATCAGTCTTAGGGTTATTCCTTTGACCCAGTCCTATGCATGCATCATTTTTACCTTGTAAATATGGTGCTAGCAGGTCAGTGTCATTTTTGGGGAGGGAACGACTACCTTGTTTATCCTTGTCATAAAATGACGCAAGGTGAGGTGGCACTCCCAAAAAATTATGCTAATTCAGAAATGTTGTTGCTAGACTGCTCTAGCAACACAATCTAAATATGGCACTGCATGAGAGAAATTAAGCAAAGACGGTGCTAATGTTTCTAAAATCTGGGCCTTAGCGTTCTGAAGTCTGGAGTTTACTGCATGTGTTGTAAAACTACTGGATTATCCTGCCAAATTAGGATTGAGGCTTTGTATAGGACCTTCACCTTGCATGCAGTGCAGCAAGGTGGCTTGATGTTTAGGTTTGTGTGGATATATCTGAAAATGAAACCTAGGGTCCAAAACTGTGCAAATTGCATTCAGGACAGGAAGCCAGCTTGGTTTGGTTTGTAGTGCTGTGGGAATGGCAGTGTGCAGAACAGTGTGAGTTGAAATAACAATTGATATGTCTTGGTCAGTGCTGCCTGCAAACAGATGGCTAGAGCAAATGCATATACCTTTGCTACATGGTGGAATGGTCTCTGCAGTGGTGCCACGTAGCATTTTTATTTTTACAGTGTAGGCAGACAGCTCGAAAATATAAAATGTGTCCCATACCTGCACTCACTCATTCAGGCAGGCCAGTAAGCTGGTGAGCTGTGTTGTGTTGTGTGAAAGTTACACAAATAGCCCCCTTAGTTTAGAGTACTGAGGCTGTGTGAAGAATATACATGTCTTGCCAGGTCAAAAACAACTAAAATACAACATGATCTTGTACAATTGTAGAAACATATGTTCCACATATCCCTGTGTAGTTGAAAGTGAAGATAAATACTGTCTGAATGTTACAGAAGTAACATGTAATAATCATTCAGGAAATCACCTAAATATATCATTTTTTTCTAGATGCCTGACACCAGCTCCTGGAGATCATCCGGTCTGTGATGACCAACCTTTTATGGACACCACCATGCCCCCATGGATGACAACACCTTCCAACAGTTCCCTGACTCTTGATAATTCTCCTCTAGAAATGGCAAGAGTAGGCAATATTGCTGGGTCTCCAGATGAACTGACAGACACAGAACATTGGCCATCACCTGATGGCATTACTGCAGAGGACTCTGAGGACCCCCAAGTTGCTTTCCAACGGCAAGCGGTAGGAGTCCAGTGGTGGATAGCTGATGATTTCTGGAAAGGGATGGCAATCATAACGAGCACTCTTGAGATGGTTCTGTAGGTGTCTGCACCCTAATAAGGGTTTGTCAAAAGTCACCAGAGACACCTACACTTGGCTCCACGGGGTTGATGAGTCCCTAGCTGGCATTGCTCGTATCATGATGAAAAAGGAACAACAACACCAGCTTTCTGTATATGACCAGTGACATTTTCAGGCAGCTGAGAGTCAGAGTGTATCAACAAGATGGAGTTTCTTGATAGACACAGTGAGATCCTACTGAGAAAGTGCATGCAATATTTACACATATACATGGGACTGTGAGGTAAGTCAGATGAAAACAGTGTAACTAATGTCAACAATAATGTATCAAGTTCAAGAGTACCACATTATTTACTAAGTAGTAAACGTCACTGGTCTACAAAGTTATGCCAAATAACACCAAAGTCTTGCCTATTGTACCTACACCAGCCAGTACACTATGGCCCTCATTCCGACCCTGGCGGTTTGAAACCGCCAGGGTGGAGGGCAGAGGAAGCACCGCCAAAAGGCTGGCGGTGCTTCCTGGGCCATTCTGACTGTGGCGGTAAAGCCGCGGACAGAAAAGGGGAACCGGCGGTTTTCCCGCCGGTTTACCCCTGACCCAGGGAATCCTCCATGGCGGCGCTGCTTGCAGCGCCGCCATGGGGATTCCGACCCCCTTCCCGCCAGCCTGTTTCTGGCGGTTTACACCGCCAGAACCAGGCTGGCGGGAACGGGTGTCGTGGGGCCCCCTAACAGGGCCCCACAAAGATTTTCAGTGTCTGCTTTGCAGACACTGAAAATCGCGACGGGTGCCACTGCACCCGTCGCACCCCTGCAAATCCTCCGGCTCCATTCGGAACCGGCTTCCTCTTTGCAGGGGCTTTCCCGCTGGGCCGGCGGGCGATCTTTTGGAGATCGCCCGCCGGCCCAGCGGGAAAGTTAAAATGACCGCCGCGGTCATTTGACCGCGGTGCGGTCTTTTGCCGGTTTCCACCCGGCGGGCGCCACCCGCCGCCCGCCGTGGTCAGAATGACCCCCTATGTCTGTACTTGACATGGGTTAGTATTGTAAAGCTAATACGTATCTGACTGTGCCCAAGACATGTAAGTAAACCGTGTCTCACCTGTATAAGCTAATAAGTGCAAAAAAACTCAACACAGGTTCAAATAAATGTATGCTGGTACTTCAACACAGAAAGGCCTCACATGTGTTAAGTGTGAGTGCATTGATATATCTAAACATTTTCCACATACAAATATTACATCAGTGGGACACTAGTAAACTTCTATAAATGCTAGATCTCCTAAGAGGAGAGGTACATAGAAGACTTAAGGTAAGAAAGCCATTTGTTTTTCCAAGTGATAGAAAATGTTGCAGCACACAAAGCAACCAGAAAATGTAACTTATCATGTATCTTGTCCTGCCATCCGTTTCTTCCTGAACATTAAAAATCCACACAACAATGCAGATCTACTTTCAGAATAGAGGAAGGGTGTTACCAATAGTGCTATGCAGCGGTTTAGGTCACAATGCAGACAGGGAGCGGCAATCTGTACAAAGAAAGTCCAATTAAGCATTTACTGACTCACTCCCTTTCACAGGAGTGCTACGGTAGGAAACTGTGAGAGAACAGGGCTGATTGCAGAGACCCCCTAACTTTTTGCCCCCATTGTCCACTTTTTGCTGGTGTTTTCTTGACTCTGATGGTGCGCTGGGTACTGCCAACCAGTCCCAGGGCCTGTGGTCTGTGTAAAATCAGTATGCAAATTAGGCTAATTATAATTGGCTAAGTCAACCTACCTATAAGTCCCTAGTGTATAGTAGGGCATGTAGGTGTAGGGACCCCAGCATAGGTAGTGCACCCATAGATGCACTGCTGAGATGCCCAGTGTCATTTTAAAGGCAGGCCTGCCTTGCTGCCTGCTTTTAAATTAAAGTTACTTGCAAATTCAACTTTGGAATTAAAAGTAGTTCCAAAGTCTTAAACTACCTTATTTTTACATATGTCACCCCTAAGGTGTGTCCTATGTGCCCCTAGGGCTGGGTGCCATGTAACTGTAAGCAGGGACCTTATACAAATAGTTTTATAAGCCCTGGTGAGGTAAAACAGCCAAATTCGTTTTTCCCTCATTGTAGTGAATGGCTTCCATAGGCTAGAATGGGGAGACTTTATTTTAATTTAAAAAATCTCCTTAAGTAACAGATGACAGATGTTTGGTATCAAATGCATTGTTATAATAAATCCCACAACTTCCAGTTGTTGAATTTAATATAACTTGTTAATGGAAAGAGTTTTAAACTTTACCTGAAAAGTTGCCAATTTCAGCCCTGCAGTGTTTTTGTGCTGCTGTGCTCTGATTGGCCAGCCTCTGGCAGCCTGGCCAGGCTGCCTTGATGAGGTGTGAAGTGGCCTGGCTCAGCAAAAAGAGATGTGCCTGGGGGAGGAAATCACCCCTCGGCAGATGGTGAAGCAGGAAGGGGGAGGGCTGCCAAACTGGTCTTCAAAGGCAGAGAAGGACATTTGGAGCCACCCAGCAACACTCTCACATCCTGCAAACCCAGACAATAAGGTGCCCCCTTGATTAGATTAGGAGAGGGCAGGAGAGGGGTGTGTTTAGGATTTTTAGCCACATCAGTGTGTGGGCTCAGCCAGATGTAACCTCCAAAAATTACTTTCAGCCTTGATGGATTTTTGAGGAATGTTGCTCCCTGGGATTGATTTTTGCCACACTTCTCAGGAAGTGGTCATCAAAGGGGGAAGGACCCTGCCCCTGATTAGAGAACCAGGACCCCCCTGTTTTTCACCCAGGAAAAAGGATAAAACTGGCAGACCTGCACCCACACCTCAGATCCCATTCAGATTCCAACAGGGAAGAACTACAGGAGAAGAAGGACTTCCCTGCTGGACCCCTGACCTGCACCTGAATACTGCACTCTGGAGGACTGCACCAGTTGCACACTTGGGCTTCACCACTAAAGGACTTTACCTGTCTTCTACTGCTTCAAGAAGGGACTCCATGTTTGCTACAGGTACAAAGAAGCTGCCCAGAGGCTCCTGCATCAAGTCCTGCAAGCAGAGCCCAGCTGACCAGCGCCCAATGGCCATTTGAGGAGTCTAACCAGGTAC
Source organism: Pleurodeles waltl (assembly GCF_031143425.1). Classification (NCBI taxonomy): domain Eukaryota; kingdom Metazoa; phylum Chordata; class Amphibia; order Caudata; family Salamandridae; genus Pleurodeles; species Pleurodeles waltl. The sequence goes on from NC_090444.1 coordinate 1,222,366,775, forward strand.
ATTCTGGGAATTGTAGTCCCAACTCCCAAGGAGCAACTCAGAGCTTCTGGAACCTTGGATCACGTTGTGGACACTTCAAGGACACAAAAAGGACCTCTGGAAGAAGATCCAGAAGTTGGAGACGTTTGGAGCAACTCCATGAGTTGAAGAGGTGCATTGTGGGAGTTGTAGTGCCAGACCCCAAGAGGCACACCAGAGCCTCTGAACCCTTGGCTGGTGCTGTGGACCACTTTCCTGAATCAAACACTTCTGAAAGTAATTGTGACGGTGTTACCTCGTGGGTGGCCTGAACTCTGGACTTTGTTCCTTTCCAGTGTGACCTTTTTTAACCCTTTGCTTCTATGCACTAGAAAACATTAATCCTTGAAAAATGCATATCTCCGGTTCCCCTTATCTGAGTTTATTTGTTTTGGGGTCATTTTAAGCATACAAATATAATCTATTTTTATAAATTGATTTGGGATTTTTAAACTGTTTCCTGTGTTTTATTTAATTACTGTTTTGTGATATTTGAATGTGTTACGCTTTGTCTCCTAAGTTAAGCCTTGTCGCTTGTAGCCAGGCTACAAAGGGTTGAGCTGAGTTTAATTTACTGAGACCGGACTGGACCTAAGTGGAGGTTAGTGGCCTATTGCTAAGTGTAGGTTCTTACCTGCCCTTACCAATAAACCATTCTCCAACAGAGACTACTTGTGTTGTGCAGTGTGTAATCTTACTTTCTAAGCAACATTTGCAAAGTCTTAAGTTTGGGAATGGTTCCAAACAGAACTCAAATCAGTGGAAGACTTACTGTTGTCCAGCTGCCTCTGGCAAAGCTACATATACAAACAATGAACTTAGTACAATTTGTCCTTCATGTACTCTACTCACTTAAAATAATACTACCAACTTGTTTTGAAAAAGAAATAACAACACATTAGAGGGCAGTGAAACATAGTTGTTAAACTAGTACATATACTACTTTAAAAAACTAACTAAGCCTATCTATCCCAAACTAACTATCCTTAACACTAGCCTATACTAATGTACCATACTCTATAACTATCTTATCCGCTATTCACACATGACAAGGTAAATGTCAACCCCCACCCCTCCTTAATAAACATAGATCAGTTCAATTCAATCATCTACTACTTACTAAACATTCACTAACTACACATATTATCTTAATCAAATATATGCATATATATTTTTTCGTATCCTACACACAAAACATCAAACCCCTGACTGACTAACAAGTGTCCCATTCGAAGAACATACCAAAAGCACTACAGCCATGGAGTGGCTCCCATAGCACAGGAAGGCAAGTCAGCAATGTGTGCTGCCTTGCATAACTCCAGATTCATAATGAAATGCTGAGTTTCAGAAGCTAAACTAGCTTACCATAACACCTCTCACATGGGTTTTAAGAAGCCTTTGCCCCCTTTGCATGATGCAAGAGCAACATAAAAACTGAAGATATCAGGTCCATGTCTAGATTTTGCCATTGACACATCTGAATGAGTGTGAATCACTGGTATAAGTCATCTGCATGTAATTTAATTGTGACTTCATAGATATATTGCACAACTACCTCAAATGGGTCAATTTGACATATTGTATTAGGAGATGCATTTGTAGTCACATATCACATATATATATCAAAATTTGGTGAAGTTGTGGACAGGCGCCTATAATTGCATGTCAATGTCATGCTAAATTTGAAAAGTGTCCTGTACATTTGCAACTTGACCTAATATGTGTTTACATTTACTCCCTAAATAACATAACAACAGAAATGCTTACATCATTTGAGGGTTGATGGGCAAGCTATGTCCACATCCAGAAAATAGTAAATTAATTCCGCAAAATGGCATGGAATTATGAAAAGGGGATCTGGACAAAGGTCTGATCCACAAAAGACACCTGCGGCAACAATGAGCCAAGATGCCAGGCATCAACAGGCCAGCACTCAGCTAACTTTGGACCCACAAACAGATCAACCGGACCAATCACAGGGAGGAAGAGGGTCAGACATGCCCCAACCTTCACCTTCAACCACTCCCTAGTAAAGATGATGTGATGGATGGACAGGAGGTTTGGGTAGCTTGGAAAATGAGATGTCCAACATCAGGGAGATCCTGCTAACATGTCAGTAGGCACTGAAAAGGATAGCAACTCAGACATCACTCTTTCTTCCATAAGGACATTCGTTTTCTGGTCATTGTTGTATTAGAATTTTTTTTTTTTTATTATTAGGCGTAGTGATTGTTGGTGTGTAGCATAGGTTTAGATTTAGTTTAGTTTTAGAAAAGTAAGATGTTTAATAGATGTTAGCTTTTGGTATGTTCTTCGAATGGGACACTTGTTAGTCAGTCAGGGGTTTGATGTTTTGTGTGTAGGATAAGAAAAAATATATATACATATATTTGATTAAGATAATATGTGTAGTTAGTGAATGTTTAGTATGTAGTAGATGATTGAATTGAACTGATCTATGTTTATTAAGGAGGGGTGGGGGTTGACATTTACCTTGTCATGTGTGAATAGCGGATAAGATAGTTATAGAGTATGGTACATTAGTATAGGCTAGTGTTAAGGATAGTTAGTTTGGGATAGATAGGCTTAGTTAGTTTTTTAAAGTAGTATATGTACTAGTTTAACAACTATGTTTCACTGCCCTCTAATGTGTTGTTATTTCTTTTTCAAAACAAGTTGGTAGTATTATTTTAAGTGAGTAGAGTACATGAAGGACAAATTGTACTAAGTTCATTGTTTGTATATGTAGCTTTGCCAGAGGCAGCTGGACAACAGTAAGTCTTCCACTGATTTGAGTTCTGTTTGGAACCATTCCCAAACTTAAGACTTTGCAAATGTTGCTCAGAAAGTAAGATTACACACTGCACAACACAAGTAGTCTCTGTTGGAGAATGGTTTATTGGTAAGGGCAGGTAAGAACCTACACTTAGCAATAGGCCACTAACCTCCACTTAGGTCCAGTCCGGTCTCAGTAAATTAAACTCAGCTCAACCCTTTGTAGCCTGGCTACAAGCGACAAGGCTTAACTTAGGAGACAAAGCGTAACACATTCAAATATCACAAAACAGTAATTAAATAAAACACAGGAAACAGTTTAAAAATCCAAAATCAATTTATAAAAATAGATTATATTTGTATGTTTAAAATGACACCAAAACAAATAAACTCAGATAAGGGGAACCGGAGATATGCATTTTTCAAGGATTAATGTTTTCTAGTGCATAGAAGCAAAGGGTTAAAAAAGGTCACACTGGAAAGGAACAAAGTCCAGAGTTCAGGCCACCCACGAGGTAACACCGTCACAATTACTTTCAGAAGTGTTTGATTCAGGAAAGTGGTCCACAGCACCAGCCAAGGGTTCAGAGGCTCTGGTGTGCCTCTTGGGGTCTGGCACTACAACTCCCACAATGCACCTCTTCAACTCATGGAGTTGCTCCAAACGTCTCCAACTTCTGGATCTTCTTCCAGAGGTCCTTTTTGTGTCCTTGAAGTGTCCACAACGTGATCCAAGGTTCCAGAAGCTCTGAGTTGCTCCTTGGGAGTTGGGACTACAATTCCCAGAATGTACCTGGTTAGACTCCTCAAATGGCCATTGGGCGCTGGTCAGCTGGGCTCTGCTTGCAGGACTTGATGCAGGAGCCTCTGGGCAGCTTCTTTGTACCTGTAGCAAACATGGAGTCCCTTCTTGAAGCAGTAGAAGACAGGTAAAGTCCTTTAGTGGTGAAGCCCAAGTGTGCAACTGGTGCAGTCCTCCAGAGTGCAGTATTCAGGTGCAGGTCAGGGTTCCAGCAGGGAAGTCCTTCTTCTCCTGTAGTTTATCCTTGTTGGAATCTGAATGGGATCTGAGATGTGGGTGCAGGTCTGCCAGTTTTATCCTTTTTCCTGGGTGAAAAACAGGGGGGTCCTGGTTCTCTAATCAGGGGCAGGGTCCTTCCCCCTGTGATGACCACTTCCTGAGAAGTGTGGCAAAAATCAATCCCAGGGAGCAACATTCCTCAAAAATCCATCATGGCTGAAAGTAATTTTTGGAGGTTACATCTGGCTGAGCCCACACACTGATGTGGCTAAAAATCCTAAACACACCCCTCTCCTGCCCTCTCCTAATCTAATCAAGGGGGCACCTAATTGTCTGGGTTTGCAGGATGTGAGAGTGTTGCTGGGTGGCTCCAAATGTCTTTCTCTGCCTTTGAAGACCAGTTTGGCAGCCCTCCCACTTCCTGCTTCACCATCTGCCGAGGGGTGATTTCCTCCCCCAGGCACATCTCTTTTTGCTGAGCCAGGCCACTTCACACCTCATCAAGTCAGCCTGGCCAGGCTGCCAGAGGCTGGCCAATCAGAGCACAGCAGCACAAAAACACTGCAGGGCTGAAATTGGCAACTTTTCAGGTAAAGTTTAAAACTCTTTCCATGAACAAGTTATATTAAATTCAACAACTGGAAGTTGTGGGATTTATTATAACAATGCATTTGATACCAAACATCTGTCATCTGTTACTTAAGGAGATTTTTTAAATTAAAATAAAGTCTCCCCATTCTAGCCTATGGAAGCCATTCACTACAATGAGGGAAAAACGAATTTGGCTGTTTTACCTCACCAGGGCTTATACAACTATTTGTATAAGGTCCCTGCTTACAGTTACATGGCACCCAGCCCTAGGGGCACATAGGACACACCTTAGGGGTGACATATGTAAAAATAAGGTAGTTTAAGACTTTGGAACTACTTTTAATTCCAAAGTTGAATTTGCAAGTAACTTTAATTTAAAAGCAGGCAGCAAGGCAGGCCTGCCTTTAAAATGACACTGGGCATCTCAGCAGTGCATCTATGGGTGCACTACCTATGCTGGGGTCCCTACACCTACATGCCCTACTATACACTAGGGACTTATAGGTAGGTTGACTTAGCCAATTATAATTAGCCTAATTTGCATACTGATTTTACACAGAGCACAGGCCCTGGGACTGGTTGGCAGTACCCAGCGCACCTGAATTGTCATTACCACACATGTACTTACCATAAAATGTTTTTACAATGCATATGGTTTAACCACAAATGTCTTTACCACATAAATTTCATAGAAAAGGCATAGTTGGTTGTAAACATATATGCATGGTAGAAATTAGTGGTAAATATAACATACATTATATATATTTATATATATATGTGTATAAATATATATATATATATATATATACACACATATATATGTAATATATATACATTTCTATATATGTGTGTATATATATATATATATATATATATATATATATATATACACATATGTATATATACATGTGTATATATATATATATGTATATATATATATATATACACACACACACCTTTCCACCCAAAAACCCTACCTACCCTAAACATTACCTTCCCACCCCAAAACCCATACCCACCCTAAAACCTAAATGCCCCTTACCACCCCAAACCCCATACCCACCCTAAAACCTAAACAACCCTTAAGACTCAAATCCCATACCCACCCTAACACCTAAAAATGCCCTTATCATTCCAAAATCCATAACCACCCTAAAACCAACAAATGCCCTTACCAACCCAAAAACTTAAAATTACTTTAATTACTACCAATAACTGTTACCTACCCTAAACACTATATATATATATATATATATATATATATATATATATATATATATATATATATATATATATGATTCAACCCATTCATTTAATACTTAGCTGTACTTACCTTTAAAACCTTTACCACACATACATATTTACCATTCAAGGCATGCGTGGTAAAGGTATATTCATGGTAAAGGCATGCGTGGTAAACACATATGCGTTGTAAATGCATTGTGGTAAATGCATTTCGTTGCATTCACCGCAATGTAAGTGATGTTTCCCACAGATGGTGGTGTCCAGGTGCTGAATCCAGGTAGCTGGAAGTTTTCATGTCCCTGAGTCTTCATGACAGGAGGCCAGACAGACTGCCCTTTGAGTCACTTTGGGTTCAAGGGATGCAGGTGCAGCCTTTATCACCCAGCCAGGGGAACAGCAGGCAGCATGGCAACAGATCAAGGCATGAATCCAGAGCAGAATGCTCACACATCAATTTTCATATGCATTGCCAGGATACATACCTGGATGTCTGCCACAGTCATATGTGCATGTAAACTTTGAATCTGTGGCCTATGTCCCACTCTTTATGATTCCTATTCATCCCACACTCTCTCATCCTATGATGTGTCGAGTCCACTTCTTTGTGACTTGTGCTGGATGTAACATACATGGAAGAACAGAGACAAGCTGTCAATACCATAATCCAGTGTATGTCTAACCCAACTTGCAACTTTTTCTGGACTGTCAAGCTCCATCTGGTGCAATTTCAAGTTTTGAATAGACAGCTATGACTTACACATCAAGGAAGTCAAGGTCCTCCATGTAATGTAGCGGGGCAGCCACTTCTGCATTCAGTGTACAGTAACAGGACATTCAATGACCAATAATTTAATCCAAATGTATCATGCTACCACCAGTGCACTGATATGCACAAAACACACTTAGGGGGTCATTCCGACCCTGGCGGTCATGGACCGCCAGGGCCGGGGACCGCGGAAGCACCGCCAACAGGCTGGCGGTGCTTCCTGGGCCATTCTGACCGCGGCGGTAAAGCTGCGGTCAGAAAAGGGCAACCGGCGGTTTCCCGCCGGTTTACCCCTGGCCCAAGGAATCCGCCATGGTGGCGCTGCTTGCAGCACCGCCATGGGGATTCCGACCCCCTTCCCGCCATCCTGGTCCTGGCGTTAAATACCGCCAGAAACAGGATGGCGGGAACGGGTGTCGTTGGGCCCCTGGGGGCCCCTGCACTGCCCATGCCACAGTGCAGGGGCCCCCTCACAGGGCCCCATAATGATTTTCAGTGTCTGCAAAGCAGACACTGAAAATCGCGACGGGTGCCACTGCACCCGTCGCACACCAGCAACTCCGCCGGCTCCATTCAGAGCCGGCTTCATCGTTGCTGGGCCTTTCCCGCTGGGCCGGCGGGCGGCCTTTTGGCGGTCGCCCGCCAGCCCAGCGGGAAAGCCAGAATGGCCACCGGGGTCTTTTGACCGCGGTGCGGTCATTCGGCGGTGACCGCATGGCCGCGGTTGGAATGACCGCCTTAGTCTGCATTCACTGTTTACTTCTACAGAGCCTTTGTACCCTGTACTAGAGTCTGTCCATTGAACACAAACTACTGGCACACACACATTAACCGTGTGTACACTGTTCCATATTTTAACACATGCGTTGTGTACTCTTGCAGAAGCACCTGCATTCTGCACATGATTTTATGATGCACTCATTATCAAATCAACCTGATGTTGGGCAGGGGTGAGTGAAAGACACAACAACAGAACTTTAGAAGAGGGGATTGAGCCAGTAGGCCTCACTGCAGTGAACCAGGGTTGAATGGTCATGTTCACTACTACTGTTCACTAGACAGTATGCTGCTTCTCCCACTTTATCTCTTTCGTACTCCTCGTGAAAGCAATTGCATACATCAACTATGTGGCCCTCCTGGTCCAACCAGACTGCATTCCATGACACAGGCCTATGTCATCGGACATACACATAGTCCATGTTCCCCTTTGGGAATTTTCCAGCCTTATTAAGCCACACAATGATGCAGTTGAGCTTTCAGGCCAGGGGTATGCTACTCTTACTATGGAAGGGAAATGTCCTACTCAATACCTCCATTGCACCATGTTCAGTGAAATTGTGTATGCACACGTACATTTGTGCTTGCATTTTGGCATGCATGCTTCACACATTAACCATCTCTGTCTTCCTGATGTGATGTGATGTGATGGTTGGCAAAACTCCCTTGTCTTACTTCTCTAGTTAATGCCACACATTGCTACTTCAGCAGATAATTACGTTTTGTTACAGGCCTTTGATCCTTCTTGCATTGCTGTCCAAAGCATGGTAAATGTGTATTGTGTCAACTGTGGCCAGATATAGGTGGTCATTACAACCCTGGCGGACGGTGTTAAAGCTGCGGTAATACCGCAAACAGGGCGGCGGACAAAAAAAGGGAATTATGACCGTGGCGGAAACCGCCAACATAGACAGCCACTTTAACACACCAACTGCCACAGCGGTACAGACAAGCAGCGTGGCGGTCACCGCCAACAGACAGTCGGAAGACAAAGTACCGCCCACAGTATCACAACCCACCAATCCGCCACCTTTTCCGGGGCAGATTCACAGTGGATAGAAACACGGCAGAAACAGCTTTTGCAATGGGAAAACGCTCACCTGAACACACTCCACGAGGAAGGAGGCTACCATGGAGCCCGAACTACAAATACTCCCTGAGCTTGTCTTCCTGCTCATCTACGATCACCAGCAACGTAGGCGCAGAAGACAATGGTGAGTACTGCACCTACGACATAGGGGAGGGGGGAGGCAAAAGTCAGGGACACACACACGCAACACCCCCACCCCCAACCCGACCCTCGCACACTATAACACACACACCAATGCAGTTCCAAACAGCACAGTAACAACCCCCAACCCCCCCGGAAGAATGCAAAGACAAAACAAAATCAGTTCAAACATTGTAATGTATCAAAATACAATAACCTACTATATACAGATAGATATACACTTTCCAAATATATACATCACGATTAGTAGTGCAGGTATGCACATTTCAATGTCCGTGGACCACTGGGCCCAAAATGCATGGGCGAGGCCCACACTAGATACCTGTCCACAAACGGAGAGAACACTGCAGGGGCATCAGATAGAAATACAACAGGCACCTCAGGGGGAAGGGAAGGGGGGGCACCTCAGCCGGATTACAGCACCACGCCAGATCCACGATGGGGCTCCATGCCCATTGATGTATCCTGGGGAGTGCAAAGCCACAGTCTCTCAAGTCTATACAGTGGGTGGGTTGCCCACTGTACCATCCTGGGGAGTGCAAAGCCACAGACTCTCAAGTCTCTACAGTGGGTGGGTTGCCCACTGTACCATCCTGGGGAGTGCAAAGCCACAGTCTCTCAAGTCTATACAGTGAGTGGGTTGCCCACTGTACCATCCTGGGGAGTGCAAAGCCACAGACTCTCAAGTCTCTACAGTGGGTGGGTTGCCCACTGTACCATCCTGGGGGGTGCAAAGCCACAGTCTCTCAAGTCTCTACAGTGGGTGGGTTGCCCACTGTACCATCATGGGGAGTGCAAAGCCACAGTCTCTCAAGTGGATAACAGTCTCCACTGGTCTGGAGGGGGACTGGTGCCCAGAGTGCTTCATCCTGTGAAGGACAGACAGAGTGGATGCAGGTCTCCACTGGTTCTGGAGGGGGACTGGTGCCCGGAGTGCATCAAGCTCCCCGTGACGTCCCTGTTCCGTCACTGTCCCATCTGCACATGGGCTAACGATGCTTGATTTGGTGGTGCTTTGCCCTGTTCAGCGGTCTTCACCATGGCGGTGCTTTGCCCGGTTCAGTGGTCTTCACCACGGCGGTCTTTGCCCTGTTCAGCGGTCTTCACCATGGCGGTGCTTTGCCCTGTTCAGCGGTCTTCACCATGGCGGTCTTTGCCCTGTTCAGCGGTCTTCACCATGGCGGTCTTTGACCTGTTCACTGGTTTTCACCCTGGCGGTCTTTGCCATGTTTAGCGGTCTTCACCATGTCGGTCTTTGACCTGTTCAGCGGTGCTTTGCCATGGCGGTGCTTTGCCCTGTTTAGTGGTCTTCACCATGTCGGTCTTTGGCCTGTTCAGCGGTGCTTTGCCCTGTTCAGCGGTCTTCACCATGTCGGTCTTTGGCCTGTTCAGCGGTGCTTTGCCATGGCAATGCTTTGCCCTGTTCAGCGACTTCACCATGTCGGTCTTTGGCCTGTTCAGCGGTGCTTTGCCATGGCGGTGCTTTGTCCTGTTCAGCCTTCTTCACCATGTCGGTCTTTGGCCTGTTCAGCGGTGCTTTGCCATGGTCGGTCTTTGGCCTGTTCAGCGGTGCTTTGCCATGGCGGTGCTTTGCCCTGTTCAGCGGTCTTCACCATGGCGGTCTTTGCCCTGTTTAGTGGTGCTTGCCTTTGCTGTCTGTGACCTGTGCAGCGGTGTGTGGCATTACGGTCCCTCAGTGCCCAGTGGGGCTGTGGCTGCTGGGGCCCTCTAGGTCACTGACGCTGGCGGTGGTCTCCTGACCTGTGACGATACTGGTGCCCTCCAGGGCACTGACTCCGGCGGTGGTCTCCTGACCTGTGACGATACTGGTACCCTCCAGGGCACTGACTCCGGCGGTGGTCTCCTGACCTGTGACGATACTGGTACCCTCCAGGGCACTGACTCCGGCGGTGGTCTCCTGACCTGTGACGATACTGGTGCCCTCCACGTCACTGAATCCAGCGGTGGTCTCCTGACCTGTGACGATACTGGTGCCCCCCAGGGCACTGACTCTAGCGGTGGTCTCCGGACCTGTGACGATACTGCTGGCGGTGGCGTCCCGGCCGGCGGGGAGGATGGCGGCCTTCTCCACCGTGCTGCTCTTCCCAGACTTTGGAGACTTCTTCTGCCCCTTCAACACCTTGGGAGGAGTCACAGCAGACTCAGCACTCCCCCGGTACCCTTGTGAGCTGTTTTTCCGCCAGGAGTCTTCACCCTCTCCCGTCGGCCACTTTCCAACTTAAGGTGCTTTACAGGGGGTGGACTGGCAGTGCTTTGGCTCCATGTCACACTGGCTGCCCTGGTGGCCGGTGCACTCCACACACCTTTAACACGCACCACTGGTACCGGACTTTTTTTGGCTGAGGTGCTACTACGGGACATATGAATTGGAGGGGTGGGGGTGGTGGGAAAGAGGTCAACGTCGCTGAGGAAGAGTTTTAGACGAACACTGGGATGGGTAGCTGGAGGGGGTCTGGGAGTGGAGGAAGAGGAGGTGGTTTGAAGTACTGGGTTTTTCAGAACCCAGTGGTGCCAGGGAACACACCCTAAGACTTCGAGTCCTTCCTGTTTCAGACTACAGAAACAAAGAGTCTTTTTGGTGAAGTCAAAGATCTTGTTTATTGGCTGCAGCCAGTAACAGGTATCCTAGAAGTACAACACAGTGTATATTCTCAGGAGACTGCTCCCTTTGCAAAGCTAACCTTCTCTTTTATACAAAATATTATGCTTTAGGCAAACATTCCTTATTTTAAAGTTGACCATTCACATATTTTCACTACAAAGAAAAAGCAGGGTTATGATGACAAGCCCATATTCCAGTTTGTCCAGCCCTCGATCAATTACCCGGCAAGGCTTAGTACTTTCATCAGATATCGACGGACCCCCAATATAAACGGGCACCTCCTCCTTGTAAAGCAAGTCATAAAGAGAGAAACAGGGACAGGTGTGTGTAAGATTAGGCATGGTTTGTGTGTGATGAAAGGTTTATGATGTGTTGTGCCTTGATACTAATCTCATTCGGCCACTGGGAAAGAAACTGGCCGAACAGGTTTGGCTTCAGGCAGTGGAGTCCGCTTGCCCAGGTCACAGAGGAGTCAGCAAAGGTGTACGTGTCCTTCAGACTCGTTTTCAGCATTAGACATTGGCCTATGTGAGGGCAATCACAAAATGGCTGTCGTTTAAATGGAACACGAGGGTTCAGGACGGAAACTCTGATATTCGGGTGATTTCGTTACCCGAATATGAATACAATGCTTGTGCATACTATTCTAATCATTCCCGGTCTGCTGATACCAAAACCGTTGTGATACGACGATGTTTATAACACGGGTCCAGAATTTTCAGTACCACAGGTTGTAGGAGGTGTCACTTTAGGTGATTTGGGTGCAGGTACTGGAGGCTGTCGTGAGGTGGATGGATGTTGGGTGTGTGAGTGCCCGCGTTTGTGTACTTTGGGAGGGGGCGTCACAGACACACTAGGAGTGGACACAGGGGACGTGTAAATGGTAGTGGGGGTGGTGAGTGCAGGTGAGCGGGTTGTGGTGCTGGGTGTTCTGGTGCGAGTCCTAGTGCCTGTAGATGTAGTGCATGCAGGTGAGAGTGTAGATGACACTGGGAGGGAGGAGGGAGACGACGAGGAGGGGGACACAGTGGAGGCAGTGGATGTTGCTGTGTCTGTATGTGAGTGATGCTTGCGTGAGTGTCTGTGGGATGTGTGGTGCTTATGTTTGCCTGAGCTACTTTTGTGTGTTGGGGTGTGTGCATGCTTGTCTGATGGTGTGCTTGGGATAGGCTGGGGTACATGGGATTGGGTATGGGTGGAGGAAGTTGGAGGGGGGAGGCTAGACACAGGGACAATGGCTGCCATCAGTGCTGAGGCCAGAGATAGCAGGGTTCGATGAAGGGCAGCCTGACCAGAATGAATGCCCTCCAGGAATGCATTACCGTGTTGCAACTCCCTTTCTAACACCCTGGATGGCATTCACAATGGTAGACTGCCCAACAGTGAGTGACCTGAGGAGGTTAATGGCCTCCTCACTGTGGGCAGCAGGGGTGACTGGGGCAGGGCCTGAGGTCCCCGGGGCGAAGGTGATGCCCACCCTCCTGGATGAGCCGGCACGGAGCGAAGGCTGAGGGGCTGCTGGGAGGGCGGTGCTGGTAGGGGTGGTGGCCACTGTACCTCCACCTGATGATGCTGATGCACAAAAGAACAGGGAGAGCACAAAAAGGGGGGGGCGACAGAAGAAAGACAGGTTGAGTGCATGGCTTACCGCTACCGTTGGCGGACAATACAGACACAGCAGCCCCCTGCACTACGCCGTGCTCTTGGCCTCTACAGATGCAATTCCTGGGATCTGGCCTACATGGCTATGGTGGACATCTGCACACATAGATGACACAGGGGCATGTATACCTGTACTTGGCACTCTACTGAGGTTGGGTGGAGTGCCCCATGGCATGCATTACGGAGGGGCCTAGCCTACCTAACTTGCCCTGGCCTACGGGAACCCACAGCCCTCCCCCCCCACCCAGACCCCTCCACTGTGCACAAAGTCTGCAGAATGATGTTGTACTCACCCCCTTGTGTCTGCTGTGATGCCCTCAAGCGCCCATCCAACTCAGGGTAGGCCACCACCAGGATCCGGAACATCAGGGGGGTCATGGTGCGACGGGCACCCCTCCCATGTTGGGAGGCCATCCCCAGCTGAGCTTCCGCCGTCTTCTTGCTCCAGCGGCGAATGTCCTCCCATCTTTTACGCAGTGGGTGCCCCGTGTCTGTTGGACCTTCAGGGTCCGGATGTCCTTGGCGATTGCATGCCAAATGTCTTTCTTCTGGTGGGCGCTGACCTACATGACATGTACAGGGGAAGAAGAGAAGTCATTAACAAGTGCACCGTCGAAGTGAGCCCCCATCCCTACCCTTTCCATGTGGCACATGCATTCACAGTCCTTCATGGTCGCTTAACTCTGCCCCCTTGCTACTGACATCCAGCCCTCTCCACCCAGCATAGCCCATACAACGTGCTCCCTGTGTACTTACCTGTTGATCTGGAGGACCGTAGAGTAGCGTGTACTGGGGAGGACCCCGTCGACTAGCTTCTCCAACTCCTGAGCAGTGAAGGCAGGGGCCTTTTCCCCAGACGTAGCAGCCATTGTCTCTTCCAGACCGAGGTCACAGCAGCACTTGCAGTATAGGTCCTCTCCTGTCGAAGATCAGGTATCGAGTGATTGAACAGATAGAAAATGGCGGTCATGTCCGCGGCGGTGAGGTCCACAGCGGTGCGTATCATCACCGCCGGCGCACTTCCTCATTGGCTCCTGGGACCCATAGGGTCCAATGTTAACCAATGCAGCATTGCGCCGCGGTCTACGACCACCTACCACGTCGGTGTACAATGCCAGCGCAGATACCTCACACCCCATCGTCCCACTTTAGAAGTCAGGCAGCCGCCATTTCAGGGGCCCACATGGCTTCATTTACTACTGCGTCACACATACTTAGGCCTACACTCAACACACATGCAGGATGAGTTTTGTATTTGGTGTCGTGTTCTGTGTAGCTGTGGGTACATACCTGGGATTTTGTTGACTCTGTGGTCGCTGTTGTCCTTCTTAGGCACCGTCAGCTGGGACTTTTGAGGAGATGGCGGAATCCTCCGGTGTACCGACCGCTGGTGGACCTGTTAACAATGGAGGAGCGACATATGATCATCACCTACAGGTTTGACCGTGCTACAATCCAGGAACTGTGTACCCCATTGGAGCCAGACCTGATCTCACCAATCCGTCATCCCACAGGAATACCCCCTGACGTGCAGGTGCTATCAGTGCTCCATTTCCTTGCAAGTGGATCATTTCAAACAACAGTGGCCATGGCATCAGGGATGTCCCAGCCTATGTTTTCCAATGTGCTGTCCAGAGTGTTGTCTGCCCTGCTGAAACATGTAAGGAGCTACATCGTTTTCCCTCAGGTGGAGGATTTGGCTACAGTGAAGGGTGACTTCTATGCCCTGGGACATATCCCCAACATCATAGGTGCTATATATGGCACCCATGTAGCTCTGGTCCCCACACGCAGGAGTGAACTGGTGTACAGGAACCGGAAGAGTTATCATTTGATGAATGTACAGATGGTATGTTTGGCAGACCAGTACATCTCCCAGGTGAATGCTATGTTCCCTGGCTCAGTGCATGACGCCTACATCCTGAGGAATATCAGCATCCCGTATGTAATGGGTCAACTCCAGAGGCACTGTGTGTGGCTATTAGGGGACTCTGGTTACCACAACCTGTCATGGCTGTTGACCCCAGTGAGGAATCCCAGTACCAGGGCAGAGGAACGCTACAATGAGGCCCATGGGCGGACTAGGAGGGTGATCGAATGCACCTTCGGCCTCCTGAAGGCCAGGTTCAGGTGCCTCCATATGACAGGTGGTTCCCTATTCTACTCACCAAGGAAGGTGTGAGAGATCATCATCGCCTGCTCCATGCTTCACAATCTTGCTTTGCGACGCCAGGTGCCTTTTCTGCAGGAGGATGGTCCAGATGACGGTGTTGTGGCAGCTGTGGAGCCTGTTGAGCCTGTGGACAGTGATGAGGATGAAGCTGAGGAAGAAGACATAGACAACAGGGAGTCAGTCATACAGCAATATTTCCAGTGACACACAGGTGAGAACAATTTTTTACTATCACATTCACTTTCACACTTCTACCTCTATCCTGTCTGTCAATTAGTAGCAGTATATGGTAACTGAGTTGTACATTTCCATTATGGTTTCACAGGTGTGGTTACCAACGTGTGTCATCTTCTTGCATCCTTCATGGACTTGTGATGTGTGACATAGGTATGTTGACATTACATTTTCGAACGGATTGTGCCATTGTCATAGTTAATACACATTTTCAAAATCACAGACTGACTCCAGATTGTTTTGTGGTTCAAGGGTGTTTATTGAAGGGCTAATTAATGGAGGGGGCGGCAAAATGGTGATGGGTGATGGTGGAAGAATGTCCATGGCAGAGTCCAGTCTATTAGTCACACAAGTGCATTGCCCATATGGGCATAGGAAGTGGAGCTGGGGCAGTTCCAATCTGGACAGGGTAACAAAGTGGGATAGTGGGAGGACAATCAGGGTGGTCTCATTTCCTGGCGGGGGTCTTTCCATCTTGCTCTGTTCTGTTCCTGGATCTCAGGAACCGCTTGTGGGGTGGTTCTCCGTCTGCAGGGGGTGGGGTGCTGGTGTGGTGGTCCTGTGGCGGAGCGTCCTGTCCTGTAGCACCGGCAGAGGTGGTGGGCAGTTCATCATCCATGCTAGTGTCAGTGGCCCCTTGGAGTGCCACGGTGTCCCCCATGGTCTTTTGTATGTACTTCAGCACCCCTACGATGGTGCCCAGGGCGGAGCTGATGGTTCTAAGCTGCTCCCTGAACCCCAAATACTGTTTGTCCTGCAGGGGCTGGGTCTCCTGAAAGTTGGCCAGGACCATTGCCATCGTCTCCTGGGAGTGGTGGTATGCTCCCATGATGGAGGAGAGGGCCTCGTGGAGAATGGGTTCCCTTGGCCTGTCCGCCCCTTGTCGCACAGCAGCCCTCCCAGTTCCCCTGTGTTCCTGTGCCTTCGTCCCCTGGACCGTGTGCCCACTACCACTGCCCCCAGGTCCCTGTTGTTGTTGGGGTGGTGGGTTATCCTGGGTTCCCTGTAGTGGTGGACACACCACTGATTGACGTGTCCTGGGTATGGAGGTATGGGCCCGCTGGGTGGGTGCTGTGCTGGTGTTACCAGAGGGTGGAAGGTCAGTGTTGGGCTGTGCAAGGGGAACCGACTGTCCCGAGGTCCACGATGGTCCGGGCTGGTCATCTGGATCCAGTTGGCCAGAGCTGCTGTCATCACTGTGGGTCTCTTCTGTGGGTGGGGTAGAGATGTCTGGACCCTCCTGTCTGGTGATGTTGGGTAGTGGTCCTGCAGGGGTATAAAAGCATGATTATTGCATGTGTGTGTGTCATGGTGTGCAATGGGTGGGTGAGCGTGTACCCCAGTGCTAGCATTCCAGTGTGGGGGCTTGTGTGATGATGGTTGGGGGGGTGTTAAGGGTATGTGCTGTGGACATGCTTTAGTGAGGGGTGACCATGCTTTGGTGTTGCATGCAGGGCTTGGTGTTGGGATGTGTGGTTTGTGTTATGAGTACATTAGTGGGGATTTGGCATGATAGGGGAGGGGGTGAGGGTGGGGGTGTGTGATAGCATGCAGGTAGGGTGGGGGATATGATAGTTAAGATTTGACTTACCAGTGTCCATTCCTCCACTGACTCCTCCGAGGCCCTCAGGATGCATGATGGTCAAGACCTGCTCCTCCCATGTTGTTAGTTGTGGGGGAGGAGGTGGGCGTCCGCCACCAGTCCGCTGAATCACAATGTTGTGCCAGGATATCACGGAACATACCTTCCCCCCTAGGTCGTTCCACCTCTTCCGGATGTCCTCCCGATTTCTTGGATGCTGTCCCACAGCGTTGACCCTGTCGACGATTCTTCGCCATAGCCCCATCTTCCTGGCTATGGAGGTGTGCTGCACCTGTGCTCCAAATAGCTGTGGCTCTACCCGTAGGATTTCCTCCACCATAACCCTGAGCTCCTCCTCGGAAAACCTGGGGTGACTTTGGCGTGACATGGGGTGGTGTGGGTGATGTGTGGGGGGGTGTATGTGTTGATGAGTGTGGTGATGTGTGGTGGTGTCGGGTGTTTTGAGCGAGGATGTTGTATGGGTGATGGTGTTGTGTGCCTCTGTGTGGTGGGGTTGTCTATTGCTGTTGTCTCTCTCTGGCCTTCTTTCAGATTAATTGGTCGTAGGGGTTTGTGGGTGATGTGGGTGGGTGTTTTATATTGAATTGGGTGTGTGGGAGTGTTGTTTGTATGTGTATCAGGTGTGTGTATTTCGAATTGTCCAATGTGGCGGTGTTTTGGAGATGTGTGTGTATTTTGAGCGCGGCGGTGAGTGCCGCCAATGGAATACCGCGGTTGAAAGACCACCGCGTGGATTCGTGGGTCGTAATAGCATGGGTGTGTTTCTGTTGGCGTGACGGTGGAGGTTTTGTTTTCGCCAGTTTATCACTGACCTTTGGTGTGGCGGAGTTGTGTGGGTGTCTGAATTTCGGCGGATTCCGAGATGTGTGTCATAATAGTTGTGGTGGAACTCCACGGCCGCGACGGTGTGTTGGCGGTCTTCTGCACGGCGGTAAGCGGCTTTTACCGCCAATGTTGTAATGACCCCCCATAGTATTTACATCAACCAGACCCGGAAAGGTGTTAGATGTGTGCTGTTTTGTGGATCCCCACAGATGCATGAATGTATTCTTTACAAGTGACATTTTGACATCCATACCTTAGGCCAGGCTTTTTGCCATGACAGCTGTCACCCATGATCCGTGATGGGATCTGCTGCAACATTTGCTCCTGCAAAGTGCTGCCATTCTGCATGCTAGTCCATATGTTGGTCACATTACAATTAGGAGTTCGCCTCAGGGACACACTTTTTTGGTGATTTGTGATCCATCATACACTGAATACTATATTAGTCACACTTGAATGCTGCTCAACACCGCAAGACAGCTTGCTGTGCTGCACTGCACTGCTTAAGAGCATGAAGATAGGAATGGTCAATATCGTTCTGCCATCTCTCTGTCATGCAGTTCACTGCATCACATTGGCTTGCTGCATAATTTTTTTCTTATTTGGATTCATGGTCCCATGTTGATCAACAGTTCAGACAACATGATTCATAGATGTTGAGGCCTGCATCTAGTTGAGAAGATGTTACTGACTGGATATGTACATTGGAATTCACACATACACAACACAATGCACGAGTTCCAAAAAAGTATTTATTGGATGTTAAGTTGGTTGTCATATTTTCTGTCAGCATTGCCATCAATTGCTATTGATGAAACAAAAATTGGCCACTCTTTGGTCCTTCTTCACCGACCTGCCATTGTGTACAGAATATCTCCATCATTGTCTGCATCCTCTTCCAGTTCTTTTAGATTTTGTAGTTCATAGTCACTTCTATTTTTAATAAGATGTTGTGTAGGGGTGGCTGAAAAATTGCGCTCCATAAACTGAGTTTGTGGAGTTTTGTCCATTCTGCATTCCACATAGGAGCACATTATTCTGGCAAGACTCTGCCAACCAAAGCGTGGCAGACTTTTTCTCAGTGTGGCTTACTAATATTAAGCTGGGAAGAGCGAGTGAGATTTTACACCCATAGTATAACCTTAGGGCACTAGAATGCCTTACAGTGAGATTTCTCAACACAGTGGGTCATGGCAGGTTGCGACCATTTTCATTGAGAAATCTGCTGCTCGAATAGAAAATATTCTTGAGTGTCAGAAAGAAGCAGTGCTCTCTTGTATGCAACATTGTGGTGTTCTCACTGATTTTACAGCATGGAACAAGCTTCCTGTACTAAAAATCAATGTGAGCAGTGCAATGTGCCCGGATTCTGCCCACTCGCTGAACTTCATAAGATCTTGCAGAGTTTTTATGTAACTCTGTGAAAATCTGCCAATTGAAGCTCTTTGAGTTCCCCTCAGACCTAATATTGTGCAATATTGCACACATGAGGATGATTTTAAACACCGTAGGAGGTGAGTACAATAGTCTTCCATCTGACATGTCCAGGCAGTGAAATCAGGACTTCAAAATGTTAAAGCTCCTCTTGAAAATGTTCCTTTTCTTAGTATTAATAATTGTTCTTCTTCAGTCTGAGTATTGTCGAATGGGGTCACGAGCCATGGCTGCAACCAATGTCTTTGGTCACCTGAAAAGTGGAAAAGCCAACATTAAATGATTTTGTACATTGATACTTAGTCACAATTGAACATGTGCTGGCAAAGTTTTACACATTGTTTCACTTTTAACAGATATGTTTTAGGTACTATTGACCATTGCTTTTACATCTATTTTAAAGTTTTATGTGTCATTGCACATGTTGTCCATTTTATGAGACATAGGCCACTCCTACATGCTGACCTTCATGTTTAGGCAGTAGATTACTATGATAAGTTCTTTGGAATGTTCTGAACACCTCTACGTTATTTGTACTTACTATGCCTGCAAAGGTACAAACTCATGATCTCTTGCATACATTCATTCCTGTACAGATAGTGACAGTGCCAATATGTTTGATTGGCAAAACTCCCTGATGAATGATTAAAGCGTAGATTCCCTTTGTGAGAACATAGGAATGTGGAGTTTGGGGTCACTGAGCTCACAATTTAAAAATACATCTTTTAGTAAAGTTGGTTTTGAGATTGTGTGTTTGAAAATGCCACTTTTAGAAAGTGGGCATTTTCTTGCTTAAACCATTTTGTGACCGGTTTGTGGATTCCTTGTCTGGGTCTGTTTGATAGTTGGGCTGTTTGCACCTCTCTCTAGACAGTGACACGAGCTGGGGTGTAGCCTGCATATCCTGATGAGCCATCTGTGCAAGGAGGGAGGGGAGGAGTGGTCATTTACACCTGAAAGGGCTGTGCCTTCCCTCACTCAATACAGTCTCCAACCCCCTAGTGTGTGTCTGGGCCCTGGCTTGGGCAAGCCAGGATTTCACAAACAAGAGAGACTTTCCTTTGAAGTAAGCCCACTTAAAATGGGTATAAGGAGACAACCCAAAACCACAGGTTTTAGATCACTTCTGGACATCAAGAGGAACCTCTGCCTGGAGAAGAGATGAAGAGCTGATGAAAAGTGTTGCCCTGCCTGTGACTGTGCACTGTGGAGCTATCCTGCAGTTGCTGCTTCTGCCTGGTGATAGAGGACAAAGATTGGACTTTGTTGTGCATTCCTGTTTGTAAAGAAATCTCCAAGGGCGTGTACTGAGCTTGCCTTCTGTTGTTGAAGTATCAGGGTCATCAAAGAGTTCCCCTGCCAGCACCTGGACTCTCTGTGGAGACTCCGGCCAAATGATGTGCTATCCAGTTTCTGGGACCTTGACAGGTGAAGCTGGCAGACCAAGATTGAAAATCCACCCACAGACTGCCGGATGGGGAAATTTCCGACGCAACCTCCGAGAAGCGGCTGAAGAAACGATGCGCCACTGGCTTCATGGCTGAAATCGATGCTCCACCTGCAGAGCAGCTGGAAAATCGACGCACATGGCTGGAGAAACAACACGCCACACCACTAACGGAGGCTGGTAACGTGCAGCAGGAATTTCGACCCAAACCTTGCTGGGTGCAGAAAAACGATGCAACACCTGTCCGGACCCGAGTGCTTGCCCGGATCGACGCATTGCTCTCCTGCAGAGAGGAAAAACAACACACGCCAACCCGACTGGAGAAGGAGAAACAGCGCACGGTCTCGCTTGCGGGTGAGAAATTGACGCATCGCTAACCTTTTTTGACGCACACTCACCCGTGCATGTTATTTTGACGCTACCCAGATATCATTCAACGCTAACACACTGTTTACAAAAGGATTTAAGACTCTTTTGCTTTTCAAATTTGTAACTTGCCTTGTGTATGTTGGATTTTTGTTGTTTTGGTCTTGTTCTGTTTAGATAAATATTTCCTATTTTTCTAAACCTGTGTTGTGTCATTTTGTAGTGTTTTCACTGAGTTACTGTGTGTGTTGGGAATGCTTAATTAAATAGAACAAGAAGAGGTACAGGTTACACAACTGAAAAAACTGCATGACACACTAAGCCCTAGTTTACAAGGTTTTAAAATGTATTTATATATGTCATAAACAAGTTGACATAATACATTACCCGATATAATCAGTATAAGCATTAAAATACAGGTAGCTAATTACAAAATATAAAACCTCAGTCAACCTCAATCAATGCTGCAAAACATTATCAGAATATAGTCTATACAGAATTCTCAGTAGATACATTAAAAGATAATATGAACTCTTACAAATCAGTTCTATTGCTCTCCTGATTCCAGGAATGCAAGGTGCGAAACAATAAAATAATACATTCAACAACACAAGTACAATCCTGGTAAAAACGGCTTTGGAGAGATTACAGATAAGCAGTCTCTGCCGTTATTATCCAGTAAGAATTAAACATAAGTCAATCTGAGACAAATATATAAAATAAATTAAGACACAGTACCCACTCCACAAAAATAAGTAGTCTTTAAACCTGCCATACTTCACATCCCCATCAGAATAACGAAAAACATACAGTGAGTATTGGCAGGATTTTTTTCTGAGATATTGGAACTGTTATATATCTATTTTGGGGTCAAGGAGGATTGAGTGGGTGCCAATATATGCCCAGGTATAATTGTTTTTTAAAACTATGAGTCCTACTTTTCTATTTTCAATTTAAGCTATTTGGTTCCTCTCAAGCTGTTGCCATAATTATAGAGCAGACAAACAGAGAACCAGAGATAGGGGAGGATTAAGAAAAGTGGCGCTGCATCAAATGCAACTTTTCTTACGCCCCTTAGTGACCCCTAACGTCACCTTGTGTGCGCTGTATTTAAGACACGGCGCACCATGGCAGTAGTTAGGGAACTAGCTTCAACATTTTTATGCTAGTTTAGCGCTTTACAGGATTATCGTAAAAAATGTTGATGGTAATCCTACAAAGCACATTGAGGCCTATTACCAATAATAGTGTGCCTCCTTTTAATCCCTGAAATGTTGCAGGCATTAAAAATGCTGAAAAAAATGGTGCACAGAAATCTTTTAGATTTCTTTCTGCCATTTTTTCAGCCCCCCTAATAAGGAAAAGCCCCCCTTGTGAACATTATGCCTGGTGCAGGCATAATCTGGAACAAGGAGTTACAAAGTAGCGAAATGCATGCATATCGCCACTTTGTAAATCTGGCGCTGCAATTTTGGCCTCGTTGGGCCAAATTTGCATAAAATAATGATGCTAATGTGGCACAAGGAGGCACTAGTCCCTCTTACACTTGGCCTATACTCCCTGCATAGTTGAAAGAAGAAAGAGATGCTGATTTGTCACATAGGGCCTGATTCTAACTTTGGAGGACGGTGTTAAACCGTCCCAAAAGTGGCGGATATACCACCTACCGTATTACGAGTTCCATAGGATATAATGGACTCGTAATACGGTAAGTGGTATATCCGCCACTTTTGGGACGGTTTAACACCGTCCTCCAAAGTTAGAATCAGGCCCATAGTTTGGCTGAAGGAATGTGACTGAGTTCAAGTCGCAAAATTTTGCTTTGGGTAGATTGTCTAATCTTAACAATGTCTCTCAAATGTGAAGGCTAAAGATGTTCCAGATCGGCATTGATTCTACTTTCATAAATAACGGAACAATGATGGAGTGCACCAAAAATATTGGCACCCTGGGCAGGGCTACTGTTGGTGCAACAGAAACTGTGACATCTGTGCCCAGAGCCATGAAGGACCCATTGAACTCTGATAATTACTGTATTTACTACACCAATAGCAGTCAAAGGGGCCATTTTCCTTGCTTGCGCCAGAGCCCAGGGCATCCTTTCTAACTAGGTATGTTTACATTAAAAACTTTAGAAGTTACAATTGAGTCAGATATTGAAGGGACTTGGACAACTGGCATGAATAAGTTGTTTAGCAATTGCACGAGCCGTTCTTTAAGAATAATGTTCTTACTCTACTGCAGCATATTATGTTTATGACCCTTTTTAAATGCTTTAATATTATTCAGGACATTTTGGGGGTCATTCCGAGCTTGGCGGGCGGCGGGAGCCGACCGCCAAGCGGGAACCGCCAGAAGACCGTACCGCGGTCAAAAGACTGCGGCGGTCATTCTGGGTTTCCCACTGGGCTGGCGGGCGACCGCCAAAAGGCTGCCTGCCAGCCCAGTGGGAAACACCCTTCTACGATGAAGCCGGCTCCGAATGGAGCCGGCGGAGTGGAAGGTGTGCGACGGGTGCAGTTGCACCCATCGCGAATTTCAGTGTCTGTTAAGCAGACACTGAAATTCAAAGTGGGGCCCTCTTACGGGGGCCCCTGCAGTGCCCATGCCATTGGCATGGGCACTGCAGGGGCCCCCAGGGGCCCCACGACACCCCTCACTGCCATCCTGTTCCTGGCGGTCGAAACCGCCAGGAACAGGATGGCGGTGAGGGGGTCGGAATCCCCCATGGCGGCGCAGCAAGCTGCGCCACCATGGAGGATTCCCCTGGGCAGCGGAAAGTCGGCGGTACACCGGCGACTTTCCGTTTCTGACCGCGGCTGTACCGCCGCGGTCAGAATGCCCAAAGGAGCACCGCCAGCCTGTTGGCGGTGCTCCCGCGGACCCCGGCCCTGGCGGTAATTACCGCCAGGGTCAGAATGACCCACTTTATGCCGGATGACACCGAAAATATTCTCAATCACAACACGTGCACTTCAAACAACAGCACACAATGACGCATTGTAATATTAGCTTATTGGTAACGAAAGCGAATAATTACAGTAACGAAAACAGGTTACTCTTGCGTTAGTATAGCCAACTGGAGGACGTACCTCTTTTGATGCCTTTTCACTTTTTCTATCTTTCTGCTGAAGTGAGATGAAAGCCTTTATTTTTCCCTAAGGGCTCTATGTATCGATGTGAGTGAATGGCTTTTTGTTTTGTACAGCTTGAAAGGATCCAAATGTCATGCTTACAGAAGGAATTCATATTCTATGTTCAGAAAAAGCTTTATCTACTCAGAGAAGTTTTTATGGCTGGTAAAGTTATGTATCTGCTGTGCAAAATGTGCAAAACATTTGATTAAAAGCGAATATGTGAGAATCAGAATGTCTGTGTTTCATTGCTGTTCCTCAAAAAGAACACTACCCAGTTTGGGATTATTATCAATGATAGAAAAAAAATATTATTTACCCTTATCTTAAGACTACCTAAGTGGATAATACTTATAAAATGCATAGGACATGTAGAAGAAGCAGCAATCATTTAATCACTCACAAAATGAAAAACGATAACACACAATATGGGTATCCGGGGTGACTGAGTGCAGATGGCACAGGTCACAATGCGATGGGATCAAAGATAGATTCTGGGCATCTGGATGGCGGGATTTACCTGAGAGATTCTATAGGGAGATGAAGGCAAAAAAAGAGAATCTCTTGCGAACTCCATTTCAGGGTGGTAAGAAGTTGTTTTTAGTTTTAGAAACAGTCACCCACCCTGGTATTCAATCGTAAGGGTAAGTGAGTTATTGCAGCAAATAATCAATGTTACTGCATGTTAGAATGCTTTTTTTTTGCCACACATAGGACAGGTTGTAAGGTTTTGTTATTTCATCAGTATTCTGGGGGGGGGGTGAAGAGGCAGATGTGGGTGTATCCACCCCTCAGGGGCTGAAGGGGTATCAAGAGAAGAGGAAGAATAGTTTGAGAAGGTGGAACAAGACAAATGGGATTTCGCTTAAAGATGATTTTTAGGATATGAGAGAGAGAGAGAGAGAGAAAGAGACTGTGGAATGCAAGGGAAAGGAGGAGAATGGAGAAAGAAAAATTATGCTGCTAGGCAAAGGCATTTGTGTTGGGGAATGATACAAGTTTGGATGTCAAGGGAGTGGAGATTGTTATGAGTTTTGATGTATTTCAGTCTGGTTCACAAAGATAAACTCACACTTTTGTTTAAGTTTACAATAGTTTGCTATTCACAAAGGTATTTTACGAGTAGTATCTTAACTTTTGTGGAGTCTCCACACATAAAAAGTTATGACAATCCTCTCTTTTTATGTGCGGAGACTCCTCAGTTGTAACGATACTGCTCGTAAAATGCCTTTGTAAATTATAAACAATCGTAAACTTGCACAAAAGTGTAAGATTTCACTTTGTAATCAGGCCCTTAGTAAGGACGGTTCATCACATTTATCGTAAATAATGATGTTTGGTTAATTACAAGCTTGCCCTATGAAACTGGTGTTAGAACTGTCAGCCTTGGGCTAGTCTTCTCGCCAACTTTTTGCCTTCCTCCTTCACTTTTCCTGGCCTTGTTTTTCCTCTTATGAGGATTCTGATCACTTCACCACTGTTAACTAGTGCTAACATGCCTGTACTCTCTTCTCTAAACATGGTAATGTTGGCCTATCCATGATTGGCATATGTAACTTACTTATAAGTCTCCACTAAAGTAACACTACCTGCACCTGTAAAGTAAATGCTTCTAGTGGTTCTGCAGCACAGTTTGTGGCACCCATTTAAGAAGTCCTTTACATGTCTCAGGCCTGCCATTGCAAAGCCTTTGTGTGCAGTTTTAAACTGACATTTCAACCTGTCAAATTGAAACCTTTGCTAGGGCCAAACCTCCCTTTTAGTACATACAAGTCACCCCTAGGGAAGGCCCTGGGCAGGGCATAATTTGAAATCCAAACTTATGGTGAAGTTGAATTTTAATTACAATTCTGAAAATGCCACTTTTAGAAAGTTGATATTTTCATGCTTTAGCCATTTGCTGTCTGCAGACTCTCTCTAGTCACATGGCTGAGTGTTGTGGGAAGTTGGCTTTGTGTATTCCTCCTAGACAGACACACACAATGGGAACTTAGGTGTGACTGGATAGGCCATCACTGGCAGGAAGGGAGAGAGGTTCCAGACACAGCCTCACTTACACCTTAATAGGCTGTTTCCTGTCTCCACACAAAGGGTCTAATGACCCTACATTGTCACTTCAGCATCTTGGAGCTAGGACAGAGGAGGCAGGGAATTCCTTACACTTCTAAGCCACTGTCTAGAAGCTTCTCCCACCTTCCGGAACCAGGGAATCAGGGTATAAAAGATATACCTTAGAAACCAACACTTCAGTGGACTTCTGGAGATGTGGATAATCTAGCAAGAAGAAGGACTGCTGTGCTGCTGAAGTCAGCCACTCTGCTGCACTGCGCTCTACTAGACTCCTACTTTGCTGTGCCGACCTGCTGCCTGGGTTAGAAGGGCTGGACCTGCATCTCTTGAACACAGAACCCATAGTTCTCCATGGGCTAATTGGCTGGCCTCCTAATCTGAAGACTCTGGGACATAACAGGCTTTCAACTACCTTGCATCTACACCTGGACTCTGCCTTCTGTGAGTTTACCCTGACAAGTGGTGCCACCCAGGTCCTGGACCCTTTGAAGTGGGCTTAAGGGGCTCTGCCAGCCTGTGGATCCAGCAGAGCTGGTGCATCCCCTATGTTGCGGGGCTCAAACCTGAACAGAAATTATGCTTCGCTGCTACAACATGGATTGGTCGCCATCGCAAAGACTCACATTACCACCACTGCCTGCATCATCTTCAAAACGGCCACAGCGTGATGCATCCTCAGTGCAGGCCCTCATATCTTTCGGCGGCGGCAAATCTTCAAAACTGACACATTGCCCTGACTGCATGTTGCATCCTCGACACCGGACTTTGCATTACAAACCCCATTGATATCCATGCCACAAGACCTTGCACTGCAGTCTCACCACATCTCAGAACCAAAACATCGCCCAAGCTGCATGACACATCTTCGATGAGGAATCCATGCGATGCTCCGCAAACCAGGATTGAAGGTACTTTTGTTTAATGGGCCTAACTTGGTCCCTGTCGCCAGACTGTACTCAATCGCTTTTGGGCCTGAAGTTGTGACTTTGTCCCAGTCCGGCATTGCCTGATATGCACAGCTGGCGATTTATACCTTTTGACGCTATTTTCTTTCAAATTCAATATCTCATATTGTACTATTTGTATTTTAGTCATTTTGGTCTTGTTGTATTGTTGTGGGATCCTTTTATGTTGTATTGTCACTGTGTTACTGTTCAAAATCTTGCACAAATACTTTACACATTGCCTCTAAATTAACCCTGTCTGCTCAGTCCTAATCTACCAGGAGTTGGAGCACAGGGACTTGCTTGTGCCTTACCCTGACAAGGATTGTGGTTGCTGCTTGACCAGGGATCCCACCGCAGTCAACTAACAACCCAATTTTTTACTCTGGAGTTTAGCGGTGAGGTTTGGACTTGTGTTTCTGCAGTGACATGCAGTAATTTTGTGTTACACTACCACCCCACAAAAATAATCTAAGACCATTTTGAATAAATTCTCGCTAATTGGCCTTTTTGATTTTGAACCATTTTCTCTGTTTGTTATGCCTGAATCCACCTTTTCAAGCATAGAGTTTGAGCTGGCCAACATGAAATCTTACAATGTGGCCCACCTCAAAGAGTTCTGAAAAGAGAAGGGACTTCCAACCAGATGCACCAGCAGGAAGGCAGAATTGCTAAAGGCACTGAGGACTTGGGCAGATGTCCACCAGTCACTTGCTACAGTAGCTGAAGGAGATGATGAGCTGGATGGCCAAGGTGAGGATTTAGATCTTGGTCCTAAGGTCCAACAGCGTGCTGAAGGGAGTGACTGCACCCCTAATGTCTGGGTAGGTTACAGTGTATTTTCCCACAGCATATCCCCAGAGGAGCTGGCGGAGAGGAAGGAGGAGAGAGAATTCAGGCTGGAGTTGGCCAGGGACAGGGTGGAGAAGAAGAAACGCAGTTGTGGACTCCTTTTGTTTTGTGTTTTCACTGTGTTACTGTTTGAAGTGTTGCACAAATACTTTACACATTGCCTCTAAGTTAAGTCTGTTTGCTCGGTGCCAAGATACCAAAGGGGTGAGCACAGGTAACTTAGAGGTGTGTTTGTGCCTTACTCTAACAAGGATTGTGGTTGCTGCTAGACAAAGGCTTCCACACAGTCAACGAGCAACCCAATTTTTTACAAGTGGCCTTTTATGCTATACAGGCTTGTGGTTTGGATTTATTGCACAAAGTGTTACAGAACTGAAATGGGCATTTGGCCTGCTTTTTTATGCCCCTTGGTTAGTTTAGTATCACAAAAGATTTAGCAGATGCTTTTGCAGACCTTTCTGTAATATTGATTGCCAGAGAGCAAAAAATGCACAATGCATTTCTGTGTGTACAGTATAAACGAGAAAACACCTTTTCCCTACATCTACACTTTATTAGAGATGCAAGCGTAGGCCCAATAACACTGTGTATCATAGCTGAGGTCGTACGTTATGATAATAGCTGATCATACGTTGACTGTGTATCATAGCTGAGGTCTAGAAAAGTCAGTCTGTCTCCTGATGGCACCATTTGAGTAGGTTGCTCTGGTGCCAAAGTCTTCCTCCAGGCATCCCAGTTCAGGCTGATGTGTTAATGCACTGAATCACTCAACTGAGAGTGGATCTCTGACTCCTACTTCGAACTAATGCTCTGAGCAGCAGCTACAATATACTGGTGGACTAGCAGTTTCAAACAATGGGTCTCCTTTTCACTAATGTGTCACTCACAGTATAGGCATGAGTTTGCACATGCATTGGTAGCAGTGCATTTCATGTAATCAGGCTCACCATCCTTGTCCCAGATAAGGATGCCCTGCTGTGTAAAACAGGCACACATTCCTCTACAGAAGTGGGATAGTTCTCTGTTGTTTTATTTATAAAACCCAGTATATGTTTATTTGTCTATAGTAAACAAATGTTTTTTTAAAAAGGGGTAACATTCACAACATGTATTTTTGGATTAGTAATATGAAAAAGCAAATCCTAGATGTGTAAATATAGAGTATGCTTCTGATTTATCAGAATGGAAGATTATAAAGATTATTTTGGTTATAGCATCACTTGCTCATCAAACTGACTTTTACAAAGATAACTTACTACTCTTTTTTGCCAGACAATGTTGATATATTCAGTTAGAAATCATTTAGTGAAATGTTATTTGATGCACTCAATAAAGAAAAAGTCCACCACCTCTGCCTTTAAATGCTGGACTGGCTGAATACCACAGCTAGTTGATTCCACTTCATGCCTTTTTCTTCCACCATCACTCGCTTTGTGTATACTTAACTCCCTCTTCAAATTTGTTCTCACCCCTGTTTTCTCCCTCTTTACTATGTTTCACCTGCTCATTATTTCTCCCTTTTTTTGCCCTTCTCTTTTTTGCTTTGGCCCAAAATCTGCACTAAAAAATAAGTGCCGCTGCCCACCACCTGCAACCATTGGCACAAATTAAGCAGTGTGTAAGTGAAATTAATTATGTCATTTTGTATTACATTTTTAGATTGTAGTTGACATCAGCAGTATAAACAGTTTCCTTCTTTATTAAAGGGGGATGCACTTTTACATGGAAGGGTAAAAAGTGGCAAGTTATAAATGCATTTTCAATGTATTCATTATTTATTACTCAACTGTTATAGCATTAGTCATACACAATAAAGGGGTAAACATGGTAACATAAGAGAACTTAATGCATCATATCTAAGTTGCAGTTCCTTATCGAGTTACAAAGCACAGCTACGCCACAACCCTTTAGTCCAGGGCTGCAAAATGTGTCCACCATTAGTGCTTAATAATGATGTTGTGAAAAGAGGAACCTGGATTGAATGTACGTCTTATATAAACCAAATGCAAAGTCTCTCCGGGTCAGTGCTCTCTGATGCAAATGACAAGTCCAAACAGCACCAGTGTTGACGCAAGTTACGAAGCATTGGTTGATGATACATTTTGATCAATGCTAGTCAACAGAAAAAGAATTAAAATAAAAAATAAAAATAAAACTAATATGAATCTTATCTAATTACCTTTTTTTGATTGGTTCAGAGTGGATTCTGTATGTAATGAACAGGGGACATGCTAAGAATATTTGAAATAATATTGATGCAATTTTTTTTCAATTTTGTTAATAAATATATTTTAGGAAAATAATTTTAAGAAGGCAACCAAGCCCTTATCTTAATGTTTAATCTTAATATTAAGTTGCATCACTCAAAACATTTTCCTAAACTCTAGTTTAATTCTAAATTTACCTCAACCTATTCACTAATCCTTACCCAACCATTGATCTGATTATTGACCCAAAAACTGATCAGAAATAGGACATAACACCAAACCTTATTCTAGCACCTCCCCTAATTTATTCATAATCAATCATTTGCATACCCTAAATGTTTACGTTTACCTCATCGTGGCCCAGACAAAAACCTATATCATTACCTTTGATCTAATCAAACTACAATCCCTAATCAGTACATCTACACTTAATTTACCTACCTCTACTCTTGAACCATACCTTCAACCTTTACTTTAACCCTGACTCCAAGCCTGACATTTGCATTTTCTCTAGCAATAATTCTACCCCACTCTTCATATAATTATTCCAATTTTGATTAAAAGTTTTTTTTCTCTGATTTGCATTTTTTCTAATTTTGACAATAAAGTGTTTTTCAATGAAACATTTTCATTGTGTTTATTTTCTCTGAATTACACTGGGATAAAATTGCAGCAATTATAGTACATTAAGTAAGTAGATAGTTCAGCTGTTGCAAAAACAGCAGTATAAGCACTAACATAGAAGCCGTGATCCTTTTGTCTACCTTCTTCAAAAATTAATAACCACAGAATTAAAATGTATAAAGCACAAAAAGAGTTCACAGCTATTTGCGGCTTCTTTGCAGCATGGCATAATTATCTGCAGGGTGCTTGCAGCCTTTCATCATATTATCATTAGAATGTTGTTTTGAACAGTAGCCAGGTTTATTAAAAGGAGAATAATATCAGTGGACACTTCTTTTTAGAAGACTCAGTTTTACGATGCATATTAGACTTTGCCTGACAAAAAAGAATTCAAAAAAGTGAAGGATTAAATGTTTGAATTAATCTCAGTCACTAGTAATTACTCGGGACCATGCCACCTCAGGTTAGATTCAGCCACATATATATCAGTCTTGACTGTGCTTCAATGGGGACAGTCCAGCCCAAATTGCCAGGCAAGGTCCTCCTTGAACCGGAACACAGGCAACCTAGGTCCAGTCTCGCTCTTATTGGAGGTCATCTGCCTGTTATTGCTCGGTTCCAGTGGCACGTTATGCACAGGACCCACATCTGGCCATGTCAGTCCCACTTAAGTGGTGACACACTGAACTATACAAAATGGATTAAAACGTGATAGGTTGAAAGTGAACAACAGTGATGTTCTTATTTTATCCTCAAAAGAATTGTTGCCACTTACTAATACCAATGCTGAAAATTCAGAAATCCAGTGAGTGTACCAAATGAATGTTGTATTTAAGATGTTTTGCAGCATAAATTAACTGTGCACATGTGTCACCCTCCGCCAATTTGTGGATGCATTTACTAAAACAACGTATCCATGTATTAAAATAATGTTAAAAGGAATTTAAAAGGCATATTTTTCCTTAGCTCTAATTTTTCTTCCATTGGCCTACACAACCATTTTACCATGTTGTGACATAGCCAAGCTGTGAGAGGTTTGATTTAGAACCACCAAAGTCATACTCTAAATGCCCTTCGAATTCTACAATTCTACACAGGCTTCTGCTTTTTATCACTGATTTTCTTGCTCACTCTATATCTATATCTGATCACAGTAAAACAAATGTAGATTGCCAATTAGATACTAAGGTAGTGCAGTGACGGAGTTTCTTCCTGCATTAACAGAAAACACATACAGGCATCAGTGTCTAGTGAAAACCGAAAGCCAAGAAACACTGGCAAAGGCAATAGGTATTGTCTGTGACATCTATTAACTATGTCAATTTTTAGTTTTGCAAAACATCGACCATCTCAGAAAAGTCTTCTTTGATTTTAAGAGATAACATTGAAAGATGGCCCCAGCATCCCTGTGAGCACATGCAATGGCCATCTCTGAATTATCGTTTTTCATTAAAAAAAGAAAAAAAGGTTTCCAAGATATTCACTACATTTATCCACAAAGTGTAGACATCTCACGTTTGAAGTCCATTTAAAAATGACTGCCCATCAATGTATGGGCAGCTTGCGGTAAGCAGGTAAGTGGGCTTGGGGTTGCAAGCCAGCAATGTAGAGGCTAATAACTTATATTGAGAGTGTAGTGAGACCAAAGTAGGGGGCATGGAATGCAACACAGATAAATGTTCCGCCATACACTGCGATGCACAGATGAGGCAAACATTATAGGGATACAATGTATCCAATTAAAACTCAGTAAGACTGAAATGTCCTTTGGGTGCGCAAGATAGACAAGACATCTACTGAAACCTGAGCATTGGTCAGGCACAAAGCTCACAGCTCATATTAGTTTTTTTTTTCTATAACAGATAAATGAATCTATCTTTTGGCAAGACATAAAATAAGGTGCATAAAAACAAGTGGCAATCAGGGCTGCTTCATTATGCAAAAGTAGCAAGAAAGGTCTTTTAAATAGTGCATTTTCTCAGCTGTAGCTGAAACAACAACAGTAGTGGTGGTTCAGCTACTAGTCTATCTATCTCAGATGTAAGTTCCACCATTAGTGTTCTCAATACTCTGACCCACTAATGACTATGAAGTCAGACACTATCAGCATCCTACCTGTATTCAGCGAAATCAAGTGGTCACAAAAAGGGTGGGAGTGCTATGGTCATTCTACATCTAGGCTACAAGCCCTCTCTGGAACCCTACAAAACCTCTTTTCGTACTAGGAACATAGGGTGGACTTCCTGAGTAAGCTATTGATGGCTAGCCACAAGGAGTTAGTATGATCATATCACCCAAGATAATGGTGCAACATTGAAATTAATGAGGCCCAAGCTGATAATGCAACGTAGATATTTACAGTGGGACCCACCTGTTACCTTTGCTCATATTAAATTGAACATTGGCCTCATGGAACATTCTGGAGCTTTCTGGAACTCTATGGAACCTCGCAGAACATTCCCAAACATTAGAATCCATCTTAAGTTCTTGAGGGTAAAAATACTCCTCTGTTTGGCACACACCCCTGCGAGGCAATCTTGCCTCCTGGAGGAGACGGTCCTTCTCTCTGTCAACTTACCTAAAGAACTGCAGAGAGTCGTGGGTCATCCATTGGTCCCTTCTGATTATCAATAGCAGTAGCTGCTTCTTGTCTCCTCTGGAGCGTGACATGTATGCGACAATGACGACCTAGGAAGAGAGAAAACTAAGATAAAGTCAAGTGCCTTAAAATCAAGCCTCGCATGGGTGTATATGGGAAAGCAAATGAACAGTATCTAATACAAACCCAAGCTGACAAGTAAGACAAAAGCTGCAGTTGTTTTCATGCTGAAGGAAGCATTCAAGGGAAAGCATCATTTTCCCAAACCTGTGACGAAAAACACTGATGAAGTGTTGCTGAAGAGACTAAGCACTAAGGGCCTCATTACGAGGCTGGTGGTCTGACTGCCACATTAAGACCCTGGCTGTTAGACCGCCAGGGTACCGCCATCACTGCAGGGATCCATGATCCCAATGGCCTTGCTGTGGTGGAGGTCACAATCAGCCAGGACAGCGCTGCATGCAGCTTCACCCTGCTAATAGCAACCTTGTTCTCCGCCAGCCTTTTCCTGGCGGTTTTACTGCCTTGAAAAGGCTGGTGAAGAACAGGTACAGGGGACCCCCTGCCCAGCACCATCACTGTGCAGACAGTGAACATTGCAGAGGTGTTGGTGCACCCTGTGGTGGCAGCATTGCCCCTGGCTTGATTACGAGCCTGAGGCAATGCCGCCGCCTGTTTTCCACTAGGCTGATGGGTGGAAACCGAGGTATTTATGCTTTTGGGCAAAAATGACACACGGCCGGGAAGCAGAGCCAGAAAATGACGCCCAGCCCGATTTGCGTCAAAATTTAACGCCTGGGTTAGGGCAGGTGTTAAAATGGGGCAAACACACCTGTATTTAATCAGAACACACAGAACAAACAGCAGAGCAGCAGAGCAGCAACAGGGAGCCATGGAGGTGATTCTAATCCAGCGTGCACGCAGACGCAGAGCCCAGCAGCAACAACAGCAGCTACAACAACACCACAACATCAGCAGGGATCCCAAAGGCAGCGCCGAAGGCAGGAGAGGATATTCCGCACCAGAACCACCCTTCAGGGTCTCAGGGAACACAACATCATCTAGAGGTACCGGTTGAACTGGCAGGCCATTCAGCAGCTGCTGCGCAACATTGAACCGCAGTTGGCCCCGATTTTGGGTGACACCTCGCACCATCCCAACAGAAACCAAACTGCTTGCCGTACTTCATATGCTGGCAAGTGGCTCTTTCCAAACAACTGGTGCCCTGATTGGTGGAATATCACAACCATCATTCTCCGCCTTTTGGCCCAAAGTACTGGATGCCATCATTGGACTGACACCCAGCCACATCTGCTTCCCTAACACACTGCAGAAGCAGCAGGAAACAAAACAGGGGTTCTAACTCATCAGTGGCTTCCCACACGTCCTTGGTGCAATCGACTGCACACATGTCGGCCTTGTGCCACCTGCTGAAACTGAACACCTCTACCGCAACAGGAAGCACACACATTCCATCAACGTGCAGGCCATAGTCGATCGCCAGGGATTGATCACCAACATCGTGGCTAAATATCCTGGGAGTGTCCATGACTCATTCATCTTCCGTCACTGCACCATCAATGAACACTTCCAGAATGGACGGTATGGCAATGGACTACTTGTTGGAAAGTACAAAAACCTACTTATATACACACTGCACAGCAACACTCTAGGACACACAACACATACACCACAACAGCAACATGTGAACAGGAACATACTGAGGACGTGACATCGCTAGCCATGTTTCTTAGGTCACCATTGAACCTGTCACACATCGGAAATTACTGTACAGCCTAATGTTAAGACGTCAAAGATCACAACGTGTGGAGTTGGTTGGCCAAATGTCACCTTGCAAAATGTAAGTGTCCCAATGACCTTTACATTAATCCATTGCATAAGTCTAAAGGTATGGGATGTCCAGGGTACATTGATATAAACGTGTTAACAACACTGTCAATTTGAACTGTGTATGGAACTATCATCTCACCCCCAGTGAAGACACACGGACACCTGTATCACAAGTCACAATGCCAGGGAGGGCACACTATACTGCAAATCCCAAAACATACTGCTGACAAACGGTTAGCAGACAAACACTTGTTCAGCCAAGGAAACAACACAATGCAGATGGTACATCCTACAAGCATAGGATGCTACATTATTACACAAAAGAGTCACAGACAACACAAGACAACTACTGCCATGAAAGGTCATTTCAATAGTGCCAGCTACATCAACATGATCCCAATCATTTTCTCTTGCAGCTGATCAGGGGTATGGCATCCAGCCATGGGTTATGACACCATCTGGCAACCCAAATACTGCTGCAGAGCGTGCCTACAATGACACCCATAGGAGGACACGCAGCATTGTCGAGAGGACCTTCGGCATCCTCAAGTCAAGGTTCCGGTGCCTCAACATCACTGGTGGTAGCCTCCTATATTCCCCAGAGATGGTCTGTAGGATCATCCTAACATGTGCAATATTGCACAGCATTTGCATCAAAAGGAACATTCCCCTCCTGGAACCAGAGCCACACATGCCTGAAGAGGAGGAAGAGAAGGATGCTGGCCTGCAACATGAGGGGGAACTACAGAACACGGCTGCTGGTATACGCATGCGGCAACAGATCGTCAACAATTTCTTTTGAATATGATCACCTTCACCACTTTAGTTAACAAATTTAAATAAACACCTATTCTAATCACCATATAATGGTCTGGCTAATCCTTTTTCATCTCTACTTATCAGAATAAGAGTGTTGCCTCATGGAGCATTGCTGATATACTGAGTAGGACACAGAACATCCCAGAGCTAATGTGATGCCTAACATGCAATGGGCACATACACACACACTCTTAATGACATATATCATGTACATTTCTCCTTTGAAGGCGAATAGCAGAGAACCACAACTATTTCACACATACATGTTGAAATCAAGGTCCAACGCAGCATATGGCACACAACTAAGACACCATCACTCAATAAGGGGAAAACAAGCCTCATACATGAGGCAGTCAATGTACTTTGGCATCAGTAACAGGAATGCCTGACCAGACCCTTGACAGCAGTAAGTCCAACTGCATCCAATATTTGCAAGGAATATCTGTGACCAGAGTCCCATAGAAGCAGAACATAGACAGCACAAGTGCCACACATATGAGCAGCATTACACTCATGACATTCCATGTACATGTCAGCCCATTTCCTAACTCCTGACACACCCATGCACCTGGTCACAACCCACCTGTCGGAAGAGGTCTCTGGAATACTAAGATGTGTACCCTGATATTCCCTCCTCTACACACACAGACCAACATTAGCAAACCAGTGTGCTACACCCTTTCCTATGGTATGCCATTGTCATAGAACATCTGACTGCATGGACATCAGGTTAATTGATACACTGTCTTCTAGTTTTTAAAGCCCTGTTAGCACATATAGATTGCTTCCCCTGTGAAAATGTCTGTTGGCCCTTAGAATGCAAGTCTCACCTACAGGACTGGTGAGAAACAGACACCTGTGTTCACCCCCATGCACTCCACCCATTTCAAAAAGCACTGCCCCTGGTTATGCCTGGAACAGCATAGGAGTTGCCATTATGTCAAATACACCGTTAAGCATTGATACTAATTAAGCCGTGTAACACAGCCACTGGGTTCATTTGTCACCTTTAAAAACACAGGACATATACAGTTTGACATGTCAGCTCTCTAGTTTGTCCTCCAAATAGTCTTAGTCAGACCACTGATTATGTAACTTGTCAAGTAGCTGGATCCTGAATCACCTTGCATTCTGTCAGCCTGACTGGCAACTGTCTGTGCGTCACACTAAAGTATCCCTGTGTCTACATATGCACCACACTTGCGTTAGCAAACCTCTCAGTCATCAGGGGGTATTGGGCATGGGCTTCTTCAATGCATACACAAATAAATTGTATAGCCTAATCTGCCTTTTAACTGTACCATTTGAGTTACATCCTCTTGGAAAAGCCAAATTCATGGCCCATCCCTTGTCTGGGTTGCATTTATGCATGAATGACAAAGTGTGACAGTGTCCCAGGGCCGTAGGCAGGGATTGGGTACAGGGCTTTCAGCACAACCAGCAACCTCTGATAATGTCCATGAAAAATACACAAATGTCAGGACCATGACATTTCACACACAGAATCACAGTGCTCACAACATAGTGATGGGCCATGTGTGGTGAATAGCTGCGAGAATAATCAGCACAGAGGCTATGATGTTCCCAGATGCAGTGGGAAGTGCCGAGGCCAACCTGTGTACAAATGTTGTAATGACACCTGCCGGAACATGACACCTGAGACATTATCTCACTCAGCACACCAAGGTTGCCCTGTTGACTGTCTCATTACACGTCTTTAGTGACAGGGTGGGACCATCCAAATGTTGGTTCACAAGTCCACATCCACTTTACTCACATTGATCAACCAAGGATACTCAGTAGATACAGGAATAGCTGCCACTGACTCATGATGAGTCCTGGACCGAACTGTGACAAATTACACCCCAAACAATATACAGGATCATCATTGGACCACACACATGAACAAGACACCTATGTGCAATTGATCACTGGAAATATGTGGACAAGTGCTGTCTTGTATGCTGGTCCACCACAGCCACTTGATAGTTGGGGCTCACTCCTATGGCCCCAACTGTGGTGTCATCATACATTTGAGATTCACCCTTGTCTGTCTGTGCAAACAACATGGTACCCACTTCCTCAATGCATGTGTATGACTCACTGTGGGATTCACCAACTAGTGCCTAGGAAGCTCTTACCAATATTCTAGGACATAGGATGTAGGAAATGTGGACCATTGACATGAACAAGCGTCTGCCATCCATCTGGTGCATGCTATGTCACATGTGGTGTCTGCGTGACCCTAAAACTTGGAAGTCCACTTTACGGGTGTTGTTACATGTATGACTAACACATGCCCTCGCTCATTTCCACAATGACTTGCATCTAAGGATTGGACACATGGACGTCAAATTCATACAAGCATATGTACAAATATGCTTCATGTGATACACACACACTTGGTCAACAAATACTTTAGTTGCCAAAGCACACACTTTGAGCCAAAGGCATTTAGGTATTGTACATATGTGCGTCACATTGCTATCCTCTCCTTATGCCAAACATGCACAATTTCTGCAACACATATATGTAGGCCACACTTATGACCAACTATTGCGTCAGCCAACCGTAAAAATACTGTGAAGGGAGTAGCGGATCATGGTCCGCTGCAGTATGATGTCACACATGTGAACATACACCATCAACACCATACTGTCTTCAATCAGCCTATCTCTGATGTGTCCCAAATGTAACATAACCAAAAAACAAGTAAAATTGCCCAAAACCAGTTAATTCACTGTAATTTTGACGTCCCTAGCGTTATGCGTCATTTTTTGTCTACCAAAACTGTATTTGCGTAATTTTTTTTTACGCACAGGAGTGAAATTTAGCCCGCATCCAGATATTTGTACAGGCCATGTACTATTATGTGGATGCCGGCTAATTTTCAGTTCTGTGCGTCTAAAAAATGACGCAAATATAGTTTTGGTAAACAAAAAATGACGCATAACGCGAAAAAGGCGGAACTTTTCATACAGGAAGTGATGTAATAGGATATCCTGTTTACAGATCATGTACAGTGGGTGTACTTTCACTTTCACTTTGCAGTCTATGATCCTTCTAGACTGTGTGGCTGTGTAGAGAGTGTTGTCCTGAGATTTTGTGCTTTTTTGTCCTGTGTGCTATCTGTATTGTCAATTTGTGAAATAAATATTGTTGCTGTATACTGTACTACTGTGTTTTGTCTACATTTGTCCATTTATCTTGTGTTTTTGTTGTTTGTGGGAGTCTGTTGTGGGTACTGTTAGTTTGGGGATAGTTGGGCTCTTTTATTGGTTAGGTTTACTTTTCATCTGTCTTTGTACCCCTACTTTCCCCCTTTTCCCCTTTCTATTTCTTTTACCCCTATTCCCTTTCACTTCCAAGTATGTCTGGTAGGCCACGTCTTGGCAGGATGGGGGAAGAGGAGTTGGGGGGTTCATCTGGCTTGTGTTGCATTTCTTGCCGCTCA
The DNA here is from genome assembly GCF_031143425.1 of Pleurodeles waltl. Taxonomy (NCBI): domain Eukaryota; kingdom Metazoa; phylum Chordata; class Amphibia; order Caudata; family Salamandridae; genus Pleurodeles; species Pleurodeles waltl. The sequence continues at coordinate 1,222,406,120 of NC_090444.1, forward strand.
TGATGAAGGCAGGGGGCAGGGTGATACAGGGTTATCCAACAGAGGCGCACTGAATCCGGTGGGGAAAGGTGCTGCATCACCTGCAGCGTGTGTATGCCAGCCAGAGGAGTGACCACCAGCTGAAGCACCGGTGGGCTGACCTCATCACCAGGGAGCAGGATCTCTTGGACCACCTGGGAATCATGATTGGTGGCACTGTTGGTGAGTATGAATCATGTTAATGTGCGTGACTAAATGCTCTGTAGTGAAATAAGGGGATTAGTACAATGTCTGCCAGCTAACTTGCTGACTGTGTGTAATGCTGGGGAAATATTAAGGGGAAATTGATGCACTATGGCAAGGATTACATTTGCTAGCTGTCAGGTAGCACGTGCTCAGCAAACTTCCAGGTAACTTTTCCATGAAGGAAATTGGTGCGGCCTTTTTGTCAGAAAAGCAAACAAAATAGGAGCCAATCATGTCTATATAGGGTACTATTGACAGAGAAGTACAGATGTACCAACATTTAGGCCAACTTTGTTGACGCTATTGCTAGACTGACTTTAGAATCACTACATGATGCAGAAAATGAGTGCTGCCTTCACGTCAATTGATAATAGCAAAGTGGCTCAGACATATGTCTCATGTGAGTCTGGTGAGTGTGGAAGGAAAGCGTTCACGGAAGTACTATGAATGTGTGGGATTATTGTGTTCCTTGATCTTTTTGGATACATGTCAGATCTGGATTTGAAAACATCGTGAAAAGGTGTAAGGTGCCCTCAGCTAACATCTTAGAATGTTTGTTGGAGTTAGTTGTGCCACATTCCAAATATGGATGGCAGTCCAAGTGTATGCACATGGCTTCACATCTCCATGGTTGGTGCAAATCACCATAGCTGGGCCACATCAATTGAATAAACTGTAACAACAGGATGGCTTACAAAGGTCCCTGCCCCTCCCTCTGTACATTGGACCTATGTGTCATTAATGTGTCATGGCCACAAGGCATGTTTGACTGGTAATGCAGTCCTCAAGTAACCAGGCTTTGGATGTCTCTCTTGGATGCACATGATGAGACGATTACACTCCATAATTGTTTCTGCTCACCAATTACGGGGCATGTTTGCAACCACATGATAGTTAGGGCCAATGTATGTGTGCAGATATGTGTGTAACTGTCACAGGAGACCCATGCTATGTACAAGTTGGCCGTGATATATCATATGCAGTACCATCATGTCTGAATGGCTGCCAGTTCATTATTCAGCCTACACATTGTATATGTTTATGAAATTGTTGCGCTGTGCACAGATTTTGAGCACATTTCTTCCTTCCATACCTTACAGGTGGACCGGCACCCTACACTGTGGGAGAGGTGGCGACATTTGAGGACCCGACCACTCCAGTAAGTGTTGATATGTCTGTTATGTGTTGTGTCTGCTGGTTATGGACTCGTGTGAGTTGGACGCATAGCAAGGTGTAATGCGTTGGGCAAGCTTTTCTCTTGTTCCATGAGTGGGAATTCAGTTTCTCACATGTTTTGAGTTGGCCAATGCGTATCCAATGGTATCATGTAGGGATTGTAGGCCATTCCTGTAGGCCCCACTGTGAGTACAGGGGTTAGTCATGTGGATGACACTTGTATCACCAAGAGTCGCACTGGAAGTCAGCTCCGATTTAGTCAGCCTGTCAGACCCACATTCTCTAAGATTGGTACAGCAAATTGCTTTCCAATAGACATCTGCTTCCCTATTTACCTACGTAATTATGAAACAGTAGGTAGAACCTCCTAGCAGCATGTACTTCCACATGTAGTGCTACAAGTCTGTGGAACTTGAGTGCAATGGCCTAGGTGTGCATGCAATTCATGATCATGGGTGTTCTAGCAACTCTGGTGGTCATTCTGACCTCGGCGGTAAAAGGCGCCTACCGCCGGTCAGAAATCCTCCATAATCCCGCCGCGGTCACGGAAACCCGCCACGGTCATTCTGACCCGCAGAAGGCAAACCTCCAAAAATCCGACCGCCACAACAGACCGCCAGACCAGCGGTCGGCGGAAAGGTGGAGGTGACCAAACCTCCACCGCCACGCCAACAGAAATACGCCCATCCCATTACGACCCACGAATCCACGCGGCGGTCATTCAAACGCGGTATTCCATTGGCGGGACACACCGCGGCGGTCAGAATACACACAAACGAACAAAACTCAGCCACATTGGACGATTTGAATCCCACACACCTGATACACATACACACACCACTCCCACACACACAATACAATATAAAACACACACCCACATCACCCACAAACCCCTACGCTTAAAAATTCGGGAAGAAGGCAAGAGCGAGACACCAGCATCCAAAAAATAACAGCCACAGCCACTCAACACCATCACCCACACACTATCCACACACAAAACAACACACACCACCACACTCAACTCACTTAAATACACATACTCCACCCCACACATCATACACACCACCCCATGGCACCCCAAAGACAATCCCGCTTCACAGACGAAGAACTCAGGGTCATGGTGGAGGAAATCGTTCGGGTAGAGCCCCAGCTGTTCGGCACACAGATACAATACACCAGCATTGCCCGGAGGACGGAGCTATGGCAGAGGATTGTCGACAGGGTGAACGCAGTGGGACAGCACCCCAGAAATCGGGAAGACATCAGGAAGCGATGGAACGACCTACGGGGGAAGGTGCGTTCCATGGTATCCAGGCACAACATCGCCGTGCAGAAGACTGGCGGAGGACCCCCACCTCAACCCCCACAATTCACATCATGGGAGGAGGAAGTCTTGAACATCCTGCATCCTGACGGCCTTGCAGGAGTCGGCGGAGGAATGGATACTGGTAAGTTGAAGCTTCAATACTGCTTCCCCCCCACCTGCATGCCAAATCAGACCCCAACCCTCACCCCCATCCTCGAACCCCACCCTCACCCCCACCCCCATCGTCACCCCCACCCTCACCCCCACCACCATCCTCACCCCCACCACCATCCTCACCCCCACCACCATCCTCACCCCCACCCCCAGCACACCTATTCCCCGCCAATGTCTCACCATCAACACCCACACATCCCAAAACCTAGGCCTGCATGCATCCACTAAGCATGGACACCCATCACCAAAGCATGCCCAATGCATATACACATCCCCCCCACAAGCCACCCTCACCAAAGCCCCCACACACGAATGCCAGCACTTGGGGACACGAGAACCCACAGATACACCCATATGCCACACATTTAAACTATAACCATACCTCTATACCCCTGCAGGACCCGACCGTCAACACACCGCGGCGGAGGGGCCAGAATTCTCCACACCCCCCACCCAAGAGGCCGTCAGCGATGACAGCAGCTCTGTCGACCTGGACACCGATGACCAGCCCGGACCATCGGGGACCTCTGGACAGTCGGTTCCCCTCACACAGGCCCAGGCCACTACAGACCCAAACCCCTCTGGGAACACCAGCACAGCTCCCACCCAGCGGGCCCATGCCTCTGTCTCCAGGGCGCGTCAATCTGCGGTGTGTCTACCACTACAGGGCACCCAGGATAACCCACCACCCCAACAACAACAGGGACCTGGGGGCAGTGGTAGTGGGCACACCGGCCAGGGGGCAGAGGCCCAGGGAAACAGGGCAACTCGGCGGGCAGCTGTGCGACAGGGGGGGGAGGAGAGGCCCAGGGAACCCACTCTCCACGAGGTCCTCACCACCATCATGGGAGCATACAACCGCTCCCAGGAGACGATGGCGACGGTACTGGCCCGGTTCCAGGAGATCCAGGTGCTGCAGGAGGAACACTATCGGGGTACAGGGAGGACATCAGAGCCATCAACACCACCCTGGTTACCATGGTAGGGCTGCTGCAGGACCTCGTAAACAGCAGGGCGGACACTGAACAACACCCAAGGGCCCCTGCCACTAGCCTGGACCAAGAACAGCCATCCACCTCCGCCGGCGCTAGTGGACAGGAGGCCCCCGCACAGCAGCAGCCCACCAGACCCCCACCTCCTGCAGGAGAAGAACCACCCCGCAAGAGGGCCCTGAGATCTCGCAAGAAGACAGAGTAGGATGTCAAGACCCCCGCCAGCAAAGGATACCACCTGATGTCATCCCACTGTCCCACATTGTCACCCTGTCCATCCTTGAACTGCCCATGCTCCATCTCTCCACAGGCCTCTGGACAATGCACCTGTGTGACTGTTACTCTGGACTCTGCCATGGACATTCCTTCACCATAGCCCCCACCCACTTGAAACCACCCATCCCATTTTGAGCACTTCAATAAACACCTATTTTGCACCAAAATATCAGGAGTCTGGCTGTGATTTCAATAGATTGTAATTGACATGACAGTGCAAATATGTCCTTGTACATGGTGAAGTCAACAAACAGCTGCCACAAAGCTCTAGTCCATGGGGAAACGAAGCACAGGACTCGTAGTGGGGACCCCAGATCTGAAATAGGGAGGGAAAAGCCAAAACTCAGTCATCATACACTGGGGCAAATAGACAGGCAGCAGAGATGCTGGAGAGTAGTTAACATTTACTAAATTATCTTTGAAATGTTACCTGTGTCCTATTGGAAGTACTGTTCAATGATTCTGTCCCTGTTGTCTGTTTCAGCCCCGTCGTCTTCCTCCTCGTCACTCTCCTCAGGTTCCACCGCTGCCACAACACCACCGTCTCGACCATCCTCCTGCAGGAAAGGCACCTGGCGGCGCAAAGCCAGGTTGTGAAGCATGCAGCAGGCCACGATGATGTGACACACCTTCTTAGGTGAGTACATTAGGGATCCACCTGTCATATGCAGGCAGCGAAACCTGGCCTTTAGGAGGCCAAAGGTGCGTTCGATCACCCTCCTAGTACGCCCATGGGCCTCATTGTACCGTTCCTCTGCCCTGGTCCGGGGATTCCTTACTGGGGTCAGTAGCCACGACAGGTTGGGGTACCCAGAGTCCCCCACTAGCCATACACGGTGTCTCTGTAGCTGTTCCATCACGTAAGGGATGCTGCTATTCCTGAGGATGTAGGCGTCATGCACTGACCCTGGGAATTTGGCATTTACATGCGAGATGTACTGGTCAGCCAAACACACCACCTGGATGTTCATTGAATGGTAATTTTTTCTGTTCCTGTACACCTGCTCCCTGTCTCTTGGGGGAACCAAAGCCACATGGGTCCCATCAATGGCACCAATTACGTTGGGAATATGTCCAAGGGCGTAGAAATCACCCTTCACTGTAGCCAATTCGCCCACCTCAGGGAAAATGATGTAGTTCCTCACGGATTTCATCAGGGCAGACAACACTCTGGATAACACCTTCGAAAACATGGGCTGAGACATCCCGGAAGCAATTCCCACGGTTGTCTGAAATGACCCACTTGCCAAGAAATGTAGTACTGACATGACCTGCACCAGAGGGGGAATCCCTGTGGGTTGGCGGATGGGGGACATCAGGTCGGGCTCCAGCCGGGCACACAGTTCATGGATAGTGGCACGGTTAAGACGGTAGGTCAGGATAATGTGGCGTTCTTCCATTGTCGACAGGTCCACCAGCGGTCGGTACACGGGAGGATTCATCCGTCTCCTCGCCCAACCCAGCGGACGGTGCCTAGGAAGGACAACATGGAGCACACAGTCAAGCAACCCACAGGTACGTACTCACAGCTAGCACAGTAAACGATTCTCTATGCAGTGAATGGCGTGTCTGAGTGGCTATGCAAGGCCTAGGCCTGTGTGACGCAGTTGAACTTGAGCCATGTGGGCCCTGGAAATGGCGGCTGCCTGACCTGTGAAGTGTGACAATGGGATGTGAGGTCAATGCGCTGGCGTGGCACACCGCGGCGGGCGGCGGGCGAAGACCGCGGCGCAAAGCCGCATTGGTTAACATTGAAGCCTATGGGTTTCAGGAGCCAATGGCGAAGGGCGCCGGCGGTGGCGGGACGCACCGCCGCGGTACGCACCGCCGCGGACGTGACCGCCATTTTCTATCTACTTATCCACTTGCGATTTGAACTTTCACAGGAGAGGACCTATACTGCAAGTGTTGCTGTGACCTCGGTCTGGAAGGGACAATGGCTGCTGCGACTGGGGAAAGGGCCCCTGCCTTCACTGGAGAGGAGTTGGAGAAACTTGTGGATGGGGTCCTCCCCCAGTATGCGCTACTCTACGGTCCTCCAGACCAACAAGTGAGTTTAATTCAATATGGATTTGGGGCCACTGGCTGGCTTGGGGGCCTGGCGGGGATGGGGGGCATGTTGGTGCTGGCGGGGGGCCTGGCGGGGGGCCTGGCGGGGATGGGGGGCATGTTGGGCATGGCGGGGGGCATGGCGGGGGGCCTGGCGGGGATGGGGGCATGTTGGGCATGGCGGGGGGCATGGCGGGGATGGGGGGCATGTTGGGCATGGCGGGGGGCCTGGCGGGGATGGGGGGCGTTGGGCCACTGGAAAGGAAAATGCTGAGAAACTTGAACATGGTATTTCTCCCTCCCTGTACGTGTCACATAGGTCCGCGCCCATGAGAAGATCGGGATTTGGCGTGCCATCGCCAAGGAAGTCCGGGCCCTGGGGGTCCACCATCGATGGGGCACCCACTGCCGCAAGAGGTGGGAGGACATCCGCCGCGGGACCAAGAAGACCGCCGAGTCTCTGCTGGGGATGGCCTCCCAACGTAGGCGGGGTGCCTGCCGTCAACTGAGCCCCCTGATGTTCCGGATCCTGGCGGTGGCCTACCCTGAATTGGATGGGCGCGTGAGGGCAGCACAGCAGACACAAGGGGGTGAGTACAAGCATTATCTACTCTGTTGTCGCGCAGTGGAGGTGTCTGGGTGGGGGAGGAGGGCTGGGGGTCCCCCTAGGCCAGGGCGATATCTGTAGGCTGGGCACCCCCGTAAGGCCCTGTGTCCCCAGCCACCACCCTCAGTAGTTTGTCAGTACAGCCATCCCTGGGCCGTGTCATCCATGGGTGCAGTTGTCAACTCTAGGCGTGTAGGGCATGTTCCACGGAATGCGTAGCGTACCCCAAGTGCGCAAGTTAGTGCAGGGGGCATCTGTGTCTGTCATGTCCGCTAACTGTCCCGGAGATCCATGTACTCAATATCCCTTTATTTCTCTCTCCCCCCCCCTTTTTGTTTGTCTTTCTGTGCTTGTGTGCATCAGCATCATCAGGCGGAGGAGAAGTGGCATCGGGGCAGGAGGGAGCTGCATCTCACATGGCCCAGGAGGGCCAAGCCACAGAGTCAGACTGGACCAGTGAGACGGAGGGCGAGGGGAGCTCCACGACGGGGACGACTGGAGCCTGCAGCGACACGGACACGTCCTCGGAAGGGGGCTCCCTTGCGGGGGTGGCACCATCCGTGCCCCCCGCCATTACAGGTACAGCCGCCACCCAGCGCACCATCTCCGCCCTCCCAGCAGCCCCTCAGCGTTCGCCCCGTGCCCGCTCTGCCAGGAAGCCGGGCATCTCCTTCGCCCCAGGCACCTCAGGCCCTGCCCCTGTTACCCCCGCTGCCCTCAGTGAGGAGGTCATTGACCTCCTCCGAACACTCATTGTTGGGCAGACTACCCTTTTGAATGCCATCCAGGGGGTGGAGAGGGAGGTTCATCGCAGCAATGCGTACCTGGAGGGCATTCATTCGGGTCAGGCTGCCCATCAGCGATCGTTCCAGGCTCTGGCCTCAGCACTGACGGCAGCCATTGTCCCTGTCTCCTGCCTGCCTCTACTAACTCCCTCCTCCCAGTCTCCTGTTCCTCTGCCTGTCCCACCCACACCATCAGACCAGCCTGCACACACCTCAACACCCAAGAGAAGCTCATCCAAACATAAGCACCACAGATCACGCAGACATTCACACACGCAACATTCCGATGCAGACATGCCAACAGTCACTACCACCTCTGTGACCCCCACCTCCTCGTCTCCCTCCTCCTTCCCTGTGACGTCTACACTCACACCTCCATTCACCTCACCATCAGCCAATGTTTCCATCACCAGCACACCCTCCACTCCAGTCCGCACACGTGCAGTCACCACCCCCACTGCAATTTACACGTCCCCTGTGTCCTCTCCCACTGTGTCTGTCACCCCCTCTTCCACACCACACAAACGCAGCCACCCACCCACCCAACAGCCATCCACCTCACGACAGCCTATCCCTCCTGCACCTGCACCCAAAGACAGCAAACGTGACTCACCTACAACCACATCCTCTCCCTCCACTCCCATTCCCACTGTACCTACCACTCTCCATTGTCCCAAGAAGCTCTTCCTCGCCACTACTAACTTCTTTCCTGACCCTGAGCCCCCCCCTCCTTCTCGTCGGGGTAAGAAGAGCACCTCAGCCACCACCAGCCCTGCAGCCCCCTTGACAAGGGTGCAGGGGTATTGGAGCCCGCCAGCCCGCATGTCTGGATCTTCGCCCAGCAGCAAGGGGACAGCCAGCCCACCCCCTGGGAAGAGGAGCAGAAGGCGGAAGGGTCGCCGCAGGAGCCCGCCTTCTACATCCCCCCCGGACACCACCCAGAGACAGTCACCAGCCACAGCTCCAAAGGGAGGTAAGGGCCACAGGCCCACGACTAAGGAGGGCAAGGGCAGCAAGTCGGAGAGGTCAGGCAGCAGGCCTGCTGCCCAGGAGGAGCCCACAACCCCCATAGCCGCTGCCCCGGGAGGAACCGGCACAGCTGCCCCGGGAGAGCCCACCACCCCCATAGCCGCTGCCCAGGGAGGACCCAGCCCAGCTGGCCAGGAGGGCCCCACCACCCACAGCCCAGGTGGGCAGTGAAGGAGCACCATCCCCGCTGCCCAGGAGGGCACCACCAGGCAATTAGCAGTTGGCCATAGACCGGCCGCCGTCTCCAGAACCGCTGAACTGGGCCCTGCCGTCTCCAGAACCGCTGAACTGGGCCCCGCCGTCTCAAGAACCGCTGAACTGGGCCCTTCAAGGCAAGAAGCGCTGAACTGGGCCCCGCCGTCTCCAGAACCGCTGAACTGGGCCCGCCGTCTCCAGAACCGCTGAACTGGGCCCCGCCGTCTCCAGAACCGCTGAACTGGGCCCCGCCGTCTCAAGAACCGCTGAACTGGGCCCTTCAGGGCAAGGAGCGCTGAACTGGGCCCCGCCGTCTCAAGAACCGCTGAACTGGGCCCTTCAAGGCAAGAAGCGCTGAACTGGGCCCCGCCGTCTCCAGAACCGCTGAACTGGGCCCCGCCGTCTCCAGAACCGCTGAACTGGGCCCCGCCGTCTCAAGAACCGCTGAACTGGGCCCTTCAGGGCAAGGAGCGCTGAACTGGGCCCCGCCGTCTCAAGAACCGCTGAACTGGGCCCTTCAAGGCAAGAAGCGCTGAACTGGGCCCCGCCGTCTCAAGAACTGCTGAACTGGGCCCCGCCGTCTCAAGAACCGCTGAACTGGGCCCTTCAAGGCAAGAAGCGCTGAACTGGGCCCCGCCGTCTCCAGAACCGCTGAACTGGGCCCCGCCGTCTCCAGAACTACTGAACTGGGCCCCGCCGTCTCAAGAACCGCTGAACTGGGCCCTTCAGGGCAAGGAGCGCTGAACTGGGCCCCGCCGTCTCCAGAACCGCTGAACTGGGCCCCACCGTCTCAAGAACCGCTGAACTGGGCCCTTCAGGGCAAGGAGCGCTAAACTGGGCCCCGCCGTCTCAAGAACCGCTGAACTGGGCCCTTCAGGGCAAGGAGCGCTGAACTGGGCCCCGCCGTCTCAAGAACCGCTGAACTGGGCCCTTCAAGGCAAGAAGCGCTGAACTGGGCCCCGCCGTCTCAAGAACCGCTGAACTGGGCCCCGCCGTCTCAAGAACCGCTGAACTGGGCCCCGCCGTCTCAAGAACCGCTGAACTGGGCCCCGCCGTCTCAAGAACCGCTGAACTGGGCCCTTCAGGGCAAGAACCGCTGGCCCTTTGGCAGACGTGGCAGGGCAGGATCTATCTCGGGCAGGGCTGCAGGATGTCCTCTGGCCAACTTGCCTCCTCCAGTGGCAGTGGGGTCTGTTATGGACTGTATGGACTGTGGCTTTGCTCTCCCCAGGATGGCCCAGTGGGCAGGCCACCCACTGTATGGACTGTATGGACTGTGGCTTTGCTCTCCCCAGGATGGCCCAGTGGTCAGGCCACCCACTGTATGGACTGTATGGACTGTGGCTTTGCTCTCCCCAGGATAGCCCAGTGGGCAGGCCACCCACTGTATGGACTGTTTGGACTGTGGCTTTGCTCTCCCCAGGATGGGCCAGTGGTCATGGAGTCCCCTCGTGGATCTGGCGTCGTGTACTCAAGTGGCTGAGGTGCCCCCCCTTCCCTTCCCCCTGAGGTGCCTGTCCTATTTTCTTTCTGATGCCCCTGCAGTGTTCTCTCCGTGGAGTTCTTGTCGTGGGACTGGGCCTTGCCCCTTTGCACAGGACCCCTGTGATCCACGGACAGTGGTTGGACTACATTTAGTAGCTGTATATATTTTGTACATAGTTTATTTATTTATTGGGATTAATGGTGTCCATATTTCAATATATCTGCCCGTTTATGATCTCTTCTTTTGGTCTTTGCATTATTTCGGAGGGGGGTGGTTTGTGGGTTGTGACAGTGATCTGTGGGAATGCATTGATGTGTGTGTTGTAGTGGGTGTGGGTGGGTGGGTGTGTGCCGGTAATCTTTTCCCTCCCCTGTGTCGTAGGTGCCGTACTCACCGATGTCTTCCGCGCCGCCGGGCGTGCTCCTGGTATATGAGCAGGAATAGGAGTGCGGGGATGACCTGCAACTCTGGCTCCATACTGCCGGAATCTCGCGTGGAGTGCGTAGAGGTGAGCGTTTTCCCGTTCGTAGTCTGTTTCCGCCGTGTTCTTATCGGCGGTGCTCCCGCCCCGGAAAAGGTGGCAGATTGGTGGGTCGTAATAGGGTGGGCGGTACTTTGTCTGCCGCCGGGCTGTTGGCGGGAACCGCCGCGCTGTTTGTTTGTACCGCTGTGGCGGTCGGAGTGTTAAGTTGGCGGGCTGTGTTGGCGGTTCCCGCCAGGGTCAGAATTGCATATTTTAGACCGCCGGCCTGTTGGCGGCTTGGCCGCCGCTTTATCACCGACCGCCAGGGTCAGAATGAGGGCCTCTGTGTCTGATGTAAGTCAGGCCTCATTGGAAGTATATGTTGTGTACCAAGTTCTGCATTTCCTGGCATTTGTGGCCCTATGAGTGCTCTCGGGTTTGCTGACTCCTATTTGTTGATATACCTTACATGTGGTGTGTCTGTAGAGACAAACATGTGTGGAGTTTTCTATACACACCTCGGTGTACATGTTGTTGGCAAATTATAGTTGTTTATCCACCCCCCCTCAAACACGGGCATGGGTTTGTGAATGGGGTACCTAGTACTGATGCTACCAGTATGTTACACATACATGTGAATAAGTTTGGTTGCAAACTAGTATACACACTCAGGTTTGGCACTTGGTACTATACTGGCAAGTCCAGTTACAACTTGCAGACCATGTGGCTTTAGTTTTGCTTTCCGTACACTGACATTTGTAGCACAGGTCTTGGTGGAGGATATGCAGCATGATTCTTAGCTGATCACTGCCAGAACTCAGATTGCAAGTCAAAGCCAGGTGTTACCCATCTTGTAGGCTATGGATGTCCTATGTGTGATGTGACCTTTGTAGTCTGGCCTGCCATGTACTTCCTCAGGGACATTCAATGATCTGTATTGTGATATGAGCTGTTACAAGTACAGTAGATGTATTGTCTGATTAACTTGCTGTGCCATTTCACACAATGCAGTTACTAATGTAGAATATCTGCATTTGTGTTCACAGCTTCTCACATGACTCCAGACCAGGTCCGTGAATTTCAGCGCCGGGCCATGCGATACCAGCACATCCTGCTGGTGGAGTCGGGGTTCCGGAGGATGGCCCGGCGATATCGCCATGAACGGACCTCCGGGGCATGGAGAGCCTTCCCACAGAGTGGGCCTACTTTGCCCACCACAGCCACCACCAGCACAACCACCAATCCGAGCCAGGTGGCCCCACCCACAGCAGCCACTGTTGGTCCGACATCTGCTGGACTTCCAGGCCCCAGCATTGCCACCGGTGCAGGACAGCCCACTAGGCCTGGCACCACACCCACACAGACCTCCTCCACCGGTACCCAGACTGCCACTGCTCCATCTGTTGACCCTGCAGCCTTCAACCAAATGGACCGTAAGATGGACAAAGTGCTGCGCAAGTTGAGCCGCCTGAGCCGGGATGTGCGCCACATTAACCGGCGTGTTAAGTCCATTAAGAGGACCCTCCGGAGGGCCAACCTCTAGACTTTTTGATATGGACATGATTCCCTCCCCTCCCTCCTCTTTCCTTGTTCTTATAGTTAGTGGGCTTAGGGGGCTTAGTGTTAGGTTAGTATAGGCTGTTAGTTTAGTTAGTGTTAGTGGGTGGGGGGTCCTGATTGTTTCTATTTTTACTTATTACATGTGTGGGTGGGTGGGTGTTCGGCTATGTTGGGGTTCTTGTGTGTTAAAAAAAAAAAAAAAAATTACCCAAAAAAAAAAAAAAATATATATATATATATATATATTTGTATAGGATAGTATAGTATGTGTTTAGATTAGTATGTGTTGTCCTCCATGTGTCCCGTCTCATAAGGGGGGCGGGGGGTAGATGTTTAGAACGTTTCGTTACATGTGATATGTAAGTGTAGCTTAGGTTAGTTAGGGACAGTTGTGGGTAATGAGTAGTCAGGGTAGATTAGGGTAGGTAAGATTTTTCCCTCAGTTTCCTCATCTGCGATTAGCATTTAATAAATATTTGGTTAACCCTTAATAGTATGTGTTGAATGGTACTTTATCGTGGGTTTGGATTCAGTGTACATCAATTTTGTACTATAACATCTGTGTCCTATGCTACAAAAAAATCCCAACTGAGCTGTACGATTGGCAGCTAGCCCAGAGCTACCTTGCAAAGTGTCGACCCTTCGTTGCAAACACCAATCACAGTTAATATGGATGACAATCTGTTTCTGTTGATAAGTGTGTTTTCAAAGTCACAAACAGTGCTTCCAGACTTGGTATTGGGGAAACAGATTTAGGTTTGACTGCAGTGTGATGATCATGCACACCCTTATAAGATGAGTTCTCATTGGCAATCTTGTATTCTTGTCTTCATGACCCTCATACATCATTTGTGACGCAGTTCGGCATGATAACCTATTTGTATGTTAACTCAGACACCTTCATTTATGCAGTTTTTGTAGTGTTTTCTTAGATTAGTGTGGCATGTTAGTTGTGTTATTTTTGCATGTTGACAACATTTTCCGGCCACTATTTGATGACTTAGTTATCCCCTGAGGAAGCATTTTTCTGTCCAACACAGCATGATGGTGTATGGTTTCTCACTTCATCCGATTTGTCCCTCAGGATGGGCAGAGTATGATGTAATCATGGGAACTGTGCAGAATCCTCTGACTACATATTATCAGGACGGTTGTATTGACAAGCTACGTAATTTGACAGTAGGCACATTTCAGTTATCTACTGCACAGTTGATATTTCACATTACCCAGAGACAGATTTGTTGTGTAAGTGCTATTTATTGAAAAGTGCTGTAGTGCTATCTGTACATTGTCCATGATTGTGAGTCCATTATAGTGACATCTTACATTGTGATCCTACACAAGGGGTTACGGAAATGCTTTTGACATACTGGGGTTGATGTTTCGGACAGTGCAGAGGGACAGGATTTGCCAATGAGTAGGAGAGAGACAATCACTGGGCTGGCTGACAAGATATACAGTAGTTTGCAGAACAGTGCTTGAGTAAAGTTGTTGCAAGACTGGCAAGTTACAAAGCGCAGGACCTTGGTAAATGTGGGCCATGTGGCAGGGACTAGTGCTTCTGGGTCATTTTCCTTGTGAATGTGATCTGTTCCATGTCTTCTTCTTCTGATGTGTATGTTGCCTCCTCTGTCCTTGTTGTTGTTGGTTGTGAAGGGGCAACACACAACTCAGTGTTAGAAGACGTGGAGTCAGACATCTCGGTCGCTGCTCCCTTTGAAGGTCTTAAGGGCAGTACTGCAGCAAGGAGGGTCTGCTTGTTCTTGAGAATAGCAGCCACATCACGATGGTAGGCAGCCAGGTCGGCCCTGAGGGGGTCATGATTGCATTCGTGCATGCAGTGGAAGGTTTGGGGTGCGAGGTGTTGTGGCAACTCCCTTACTGCAGTGGTGAATTCCTTGACAGTTTCTTGTAGTCCTTGCAGTATGGATGTTAGGGCTTGCATAGCTGCTGCCTGATCTGTAGATGACATCATGCACGAACGCATCCCTTCAAGGCTGGCTGCCATATTTTGCATCCCCACCCGCACCTCCTTGGCCATGGCCTGCTGTACTCCAACTACAGTTCTCTCAAAGCTGGTGCCAGTGTCGTCTGAGTCCTCAGCTGTATTGGAGCTGGCAGGTCTTACAATTGGGGTGGTGGGTGGATCCTCTGCAATGGCTGCTTGGTCTGTGCTCCTCCTTGTGACTGAAGGTGGGGTCTGGAGGGTGTCAAGGACCTTTTGGATAGTCTCCTGGGGAATGTTTATCGGCTCGTCATCCATGTCATCAGGGAAATTTGGGACAGGCTTATCCCCAGGATATCCATCTTCCTCTGCAATGAAACAGGGTACAATTAGTGTGTCTGTGTTGTGGCAATTTAGATGTGACGTGCCTGCCTTTTGATGAATTCACTTTGTGATCTTGTTTTGTGTTAATTTCTCAAGTCCTTCAGATGGGCATTCTTCCAGCCTCATCGCCTCTAGGTGTTGGTTTATGCCAAATGGAGATTTGCCACCTTCTTTTCCCACTCAAGCCTCCTTCTACATCCATTCTCATGGTGAGACCTTTCACTGGCTGTGGATGTACTGATGGCCCTGGCAGCACACTTAACAATCTGGACCTGCCCCAATCTCTGATCTTTCACACCCACTTAAATGTAATTGACATGTGGCATATCCTATGCATGGCAATGTTATGATCCGATATGGATGTTGACATTGGTAATGTCTCCTGCTGATGTTGGGGAATGTGTGTTACATTGGATTGCCCTGATAATCGTATCAGTGTCCTATTTCCTCCTCTGACAGTGCAGGTGTATTTCAGTGACCAGTTACATGTGTCCCCCCCTCAATGCTGTTGTCTGAGCAGTATGACATTTGGGATGTTGCATTGTTACCCAGGCACAGGATGGACCCAGACATATGCAGCATGGGTGTGTCCTTAGTGCTGTGTAGCTCCTATTGTTGTTTACATTGGCTGATGTTTGCGACAAATGGGCATTGACATTTGAGAGTACTGGGACCTTTGTCTTGTTTCTGGGGATTGTTGAAGTTGTCATCCTCACCCCCTAATTTAGGTGTGTATGATCCATGGGGAGGTTACTGCCATTGGCTACTTGAGCTGCACACAGAGCAGAGGTGGTAGTGGCAACTGTTGTCGCAGTTACATTCCAGTTGTCGGTATGGGTAGAGGTTGTTAAGAGGGCCCTAGTTAATGTAGGGGGTATGGTGGCTGACGTGTGCCGGGATGTCAGTTTGACATTGTGGCCTTCCCTCCTGGCGTTGCTTTCCCTTTGCTGCATTGTTGGCATGACAGCATGCCCCCATGGGACTGTTGTTGGTGTTGTGTAATGGTGTGCCCCAGGTCTTCTCAGAACGGGCCATGACCCCATGCCGTGCCCCTTTACCCATGCCACTCCATGTATTAGATGACTTCCATGCATTTAGTGGTCGGTATCCCCCCCTGCTCACAGTTGACATTATTGCATTATAATTCCCCATGCGACTTACCCTGCATGTGCGTTGTCTCCTGGTAGTCTGCACTGTCCTGTCCTTGAATCCCTGTGACGATCTCCTCAGGGATGACGGCTGCGACCATCTCCTCCATGTGGTCCAGGGCCTCCTGGTGTGCTGGACTCCCCCCTCCAGTCTGCAGTGCTGCCTTCCTGTTCCTGGCCATCTTTTCCTTGGTCCTGCGCTTGCAGTCATGCCAGCGTTTCTTGCACTCAATGACAGTCCTGCGTACTTCTGCCACACTGTCAATCTTGTCAACAATTTGTTGCCATATTGCCTCTCTCCTACTGATTGGCAACTTTGATGTGACAAACAGTTGGTGCTGGTGTTCTGTCACCTCTTTCACCAGAATTTCTTGCTCCTCTGCACTAAAGCAACACTTTCTTTTCTTCTTAAAAGTGTCCTGGTTCTTGTGTGGGTCATCCTGGCTGGTTCCTGGTCTGCTGTCATCTTCCTGGGGTCTGTAGTGGCATCTGGGATCCATTTTGGCTCTCCTCTGGTGTAATGGCGGTGTTTGCGTTTTTTTTACGCTATTGCGTCAAAAAACGGCGCATATCCGGTTTGCAGGGTCGTAAATCGACCCACAGTCATTTCCACTGCGTTAACGTCGTTTTGCTTTACGACTTGACGCTGCGGTGTGCGTCAAAAATAATGACTCCCACCTGTGGTTTGCGCCGCCGTGCATCAAAGTATAAATATGACGCCCGCATGGCGCACCAAAATGGCGTTAGCCGGCGGTAAAGTTTTTGCCGCAAAACTGCGCTGGCGCAGTTTTGCGTCAAAAAGTATAAATATGGCCCTATGCACTTTACTTAATGTTGCTTAGATTGGTGCGGGAATACTAAATCTTACCCCTCTCAAGTGTAACGCTTTACCTACAATTGCTTAGACTGGAGTGGGAATCATAATTTTAACCCCTTCTAATTCCAGTACTTCCCCTACTATTGTACAGACAGGAGTAGGATAAGTAATTTTGACCCTTCAAAATCCAGTACTTTCCCAACTGTTCAATACACTGTAGTGGAAATAGAAAATTTTACCTCTCTAAAGTACAAAGCTTTCCCTACTGTTTCACAGACAGGAGTGGGAATAGTACATTTTACCCCTCCGAAGTCCAATGCTTTGCCTGCTGTTGCCTGTACATAAGGTGCTCACCAATTCCTCAAGGTCTGGGAGCCCAAGCAGTAGTCATGCATGTCTCAGGTAAGGGAGACGTAAATCCTGAACTCCCCACTCCCAAACAATAGGGAGGTTTATTTGCATAGCCATTATTCTGTGCAACAAAACAACCTGACGCATTCCAGGATATATAATGCCTTGGTCACAGGTGAATCATGTGTCTTAAAACCACCAATAAATCTCTATCATATCTCTGTCAAACAAGCATAAGCACATAAAATGGGCTAATAGTTTAACATACATGGTGGCCATTGTAGCCTAGTTACCACCTCAACATACTTCTGAAATAAATCACAGTTAGGAAACCCAATTATTAAGTTCCTGAGCATATAGGCATATCTTTAAAAATCATAAATAAACTGTAAATTAAGGACAAAAAATGCATGTCCAGGTACACATTTACATTGTAATGATATCTCCTCGACATGTTGATACAAATATAACATATGAATAATGCAGCATTCAAGCCCCAGTGGGGCCTGATCTTGAAATGAGCTGCTCTAGTAACGTTAAACCCAAGTCAACCATTACCCTGCCCTCACATGCAATACTATCAACACCATTGAGGCATTAGTTACAAGTGACATCAAGAAACTTTCCAAGAAATGTAGATGGAATTTTGACAATCTCAATAAAACTGAGAGGCTAGCAGTCCAAATCCTGTAAGAAGACAAAAACATTGTCATCAGACAGACTGACAAGAGTGCAAATGTTGTAATTCTTTCTAAAGATGCAGATTTGAAAGAAAGGTACTATCAGTTAAAGGACATGGATGTTGTGAGATTACATCTAGGAATAATATTGAGAAATCTAATGAGAAATGTTATAGCCTTTGTTAGAAAATGGGTTATTGGTAAGGGCAGGTAGATACCTACACTTAGTAATAGGCCACTAACCTCCACTTAGGTCCAGTTAGGTCTCAGTAAATTAAACCCAGCTCAACCCTTGGTATCTTGGCAACGAGCGTCAAGGCTTAACTTAGGAGACAGAGGCCCTCATTCTGACCTTGGCGGGCGGCGGAGGCCGCCCGCCAAAGTCCCGCCGTCAGATTACCGTTCCGCGGTCGAAAGACCGCGGCGGTAATTCTGACTTTCCCGCTGGGCTGGCGGGCGGTCGCCTTCAGACCGCCCGCCAGCCCAGCGGGCAAGAGGCTTCCACGATGAAGCCGGCTCGGAATCGAGCCGGCGGAGTGGAAGCTGTGCGACGGGTGCAGTTGCACCCGTCGCGTATTTCACTGTCTGCGCAGCAGACAGTGAAATACATGTAGGGGCCCTCTTACGGGGGCCCCTGCAATGCCCATGCCAGTGGCATGGGCACTGCAGGGGCCCCCAGGGGCCCCGCGACCCCCCCCTACCGCCATCCGGATCCCAGCGGTCGGACCGCCGGGATCTGGATGGCGGTAGGGGGGGTCGGAATCCCCGCGGCGGTGCAGCAAGCTGCGCCGCCGTGGAGGATTCAATGGGGCGGCGGTACACTGGCGGGAGCCCGCCAGTGGTGCCGGTCCGACCGCGGCTTTACCGCCGCGGTCGGAATCCCCATTGGAGCACCGCCGGCCTGTCGGCGGTGCTCCCGCGGTCCTCCGCCCTGGCGGTCAAAGACCGCCAGGGTCAGAATGAGGGCCAGAGTGTAAAGCATTCAAATATCACAAAACAGTAATTAAATAAAACACAGGAAACAGTTTAAAAATCCAAAACCAATTTATAAAAATAGTTTATATTTTTATCTTTAAAATGACACATAAATGAATAAAATCGGATAAGGGGAACCGGAGATATGAATTTGTAAAGAATTATTGTTTTTTAGCGCCTAGAAACAAAAAGTGCCAATCGGGTCATCTGGTTGCACCTCGACCGGGGCAAAGTCAAAGTTTAAGGCCGACCGCGATGGAGCCCTGCCCGGCTACAGGCCGCGGGAGGCCTCGGTTAAAACTTTAACTTCACACTTAGGGCCTGATTCTAACTTTGGAGGACGGTGTTAAACCGTCCCAAAAGTGGCGGATATACCACCTACCATATTACGAGTTCCATAGGATATAATGGACTCGTAATACAGTAGGTGGTATATCCGCCACTTTTGGGACGGTTTAACACCGTCCTCCAAAGTTAGAATCAGGCCCTTAGTCTCTTTTTCGAAGATTTTCTTCAGCGGGACGAACCTGCCAGTCCAATCCGACCTCCTGGAGCCCTTCTCCGGATACGCGATGCAGGAATCCTCAGTGGAGATTTTTATCTTCGGACTTAGTCGTTTTTTCGAGGTGAAAATCCTTTGACCGGGGTAAACCTGGATCTTGATCTGACGTCCCTGGAGCCCTCCTCGGATACGCTGGCTGGGAGGTTCCGGTCCACTTTTTACCTTCGGACTTAGGCCCTCATTCTGACCTCGGCGGTAAAAGGCGCCTACCGCCGGTCAGAAATCCTCCATAATCCCGCCGCGGTCGCGGAAACCCGCCACGGTCATTCTGACCCGCAGAAGGCAAACCTCCGAAAATCCGACCGCCACAACAGACCGCCAGACCAGCGGTCGGCGGAAAAGTGGAGGTGACAAAACCTCCATCGTCACGCCAACAGAAATACGCCCATGCCATTACGACCCACGAATCCACGCGGCGGTCATTCAAACGCGGTATTCCATTGGCGGGACACACCGCAGCGGTCAGAATACACACAAACGAACAAAACTCAGCCACATTGGACGATTTGAATCCCACACACCTGATACACATACACACACCACTCCCACACACACAATACAATATAAAACACACACCCACATCACCCACAAACCCCTACGCTAAAAAATTCTGAAAGAAGGCCAGAGCGAGACACCAGCATCCACAAACTAACAGCCACAGCCACTCAACACCATCACCCACACACTATCCACACACAAAACAACACACACCACCACACTCAACTCACTTAAATACACATACTCCACCCCACACATCATACACACCACCCCATGGCACCCCAAAGACAACCCCGCTTCACAGACGAAGAACTCAGGGTCATGGTGGAGGAAATCGTTCGG
Organism: Pleurodeles waltl; assembly: GCF_031143425.1. Taxonomy (NCBI): domain Eukaryota; kingdom Metazoa; phylum Chordata; class Amphibia; order Caudata; family Salamandridae; genus Pleurodeles; species Pleurodeles waltl. Next base: position 1,222,426,145 of record NC_090444.1, read on the forward strand.
GTAGAGCCCCAGCTGTTCAGCACACAGATACAATACACCAGCATTGCCCGGAGGACGGAGCTATGGCAGAGGATTGTCGACAGGGTCAACGCAGTGGGACAGCACCCCAGAAATCCGGAAGACATCAGGAAGCGATGGAACGACCTACGGGGGAAGGTGCGTTCCATGGTATCCAGGCACAACATCGCCGTGCAGAAGACTGGCGGAGGACCCCCACCTCAACCCCCACAATTCACATCATGGGAGGAGGAAGTCTTGAACATCCTGCATCCTGACGGCCTCGCAGGAGTCGGCGGAGGAATGGATACTGGTAAGTTGAAGCTTCAATACTGCTTCCCCCCCACCTGCATGCCAAATCATACCCCAACCCTCACCCCCATCCTCGAACCCCACCCTCACCCCCACCCCCATCCTCACCCCCACCCTCACCCCCACCACCATCCTCACCCCCACCACCATCCTCACCCCCACCCCCAGCACACCTATTCCCCGCCAATGTCTCACCATCACAACTCACACATCCCAAAACCTAGGCCTGCATGCGTCCACTAAGCATGGACACCCATCACCAAAGCATGCCCAATGCATATACACATCCCCCCCACAAGCCACCCTCACCAAAGCCCCCACACACGAATGCCAGCACTTGGGGACACGAGAACCCATAGATACACCCATATGCCACACATTGAAACTATAACCATACCTCTATACCCCTGCAGGACCCGACCGTCAACACACCGCGGCGGAGGGGCCAGAATTCTCCACACCCCCCACCCAAGAGGCCGTCAGCGATGACAGCAGCTCTGTCGACCTGGACACCGATGACCAGCCCGGACCATCGGGGACCTCTGGACAGTCGGTTCCCCTCACACAGGCCCAGGCCACTACAGACCCAAACCCCTCTGGGAACACCAGCACAGCTCCCACCCAGCGGGCCCATGCCTCTGTCTCCAGGGCGCGTCAATCTGCGGTGTGTCTACCACTACAGGGCACCCAGGATAACCCACCACCCCAACAACAACAGGGACCTGGGGGCAGTGGTAGTGGGCACACCGGCCAGGGGGCAGAGGCCCAGGGAAACAGGGGAACTCGGAGGGCAGCTGTGCGACAGGGGGGGGAGGAGAGGCCCAGGGAACCCACTCTCCACGAGGTCCTCACCACCATCATGGGAGCATACAACCGCTCCCAGGAGACGATGGCGACGGTACTGGCCCGGTTCCAGGAGATCCAGGTACTGCAGGAGGAACACTATCGGGGGTACAGGGAGGACATCAGAGCCATCAACACCACCCTGGTTACCATGGTAGGGCTGCTGCAGGACCTCGTCAACACCAGGGCGGACACTCAACAACACCCAAGGGCCCCTGCCACTAGCCTGGACCAAGAACAGCCAACCACCTCCGCCGGCGCTAGTGGACAGAAGGCCCCCGCACAGCAGCAGCCCACCAGACCCCCACCTCCTGCAGGAGAAGAACCACCCCGCAAGAGGGCCCTGAGATCTCGCAAGAAGACAGAGTAGGATGTCAAGACCCCCGCCAGCAATGGATACCACCTGATGTCATCCCACTGTCCCACATTGTCACCCTGTCCATCCTTGAACTGCCCATGCTCCATCTCTCCACAGGCCTCTGGACAATGCACCTGTGTGACTGTTACTCTGGACTCTGCCATGGACATTCCTTCACCATAGCCCCCACCCACTTGAAACCACCCATCCCATTTTGAGCACTTAAATAAACACCTATTTTGCACCAAAATATCTGGAGTCTGGCTGTGATTTCAATATATTGTAATTGACATGACAGTGCAAATATGTCCTTGTACATGGTGAAGTCAACAAACAGCTGCCACAAAGCTGTAGTCCATGGGGAAACGAAGCACAGGACTCGTAGTGGGGACCCCAGATCTGAAATAGGGAGGGAAAAGCCAAAACTCAGTCATCATACACTGGGGCAAATAGACAGGCAGCAGAGATGCTGGAGAGTAGTTAACATTTACTAAATTATCTTTGAAATGTTACCTGTGTCCTATTGGAAGTACTGTTCAATGATTCTGTCAATGTTGTCTGTTTCAGCCCCGTCGTCTTCCTCCTCGTCACTCTCCTCAGGTTCCACCGCTGCCACAACACCACCGTCTCGACCATCCTCCTGCAGGAAAGGCACCTGGCGGCGCAAAGCCAGGTTGTGAAGCATGCAGCAGGCCACGATGATGTGACACACCTTCTTAGGTGAGTACATTAGGGATCCACCTGTCATATGCAGGCACCTAAACCTGGCCTTTAGGAGGCCAAAGGTGCGTTCGATCACCCTCCTAGTACGCCCATGGGCCTCATTGTACCGTTCCTCTGCCCTGGTCCGGGGATTCCTTACTGGGGTCAGTAGCCACGACAGGTTGGGGTACCCAGAGTCCCCCACTAGCCATACACGGTGTCTCTGTAGCTGTTCCATCACGTAAGGGATGCTGCTATTCCTGAGGATGTAGGCGTCATGCACTGACCCTGGGAATTTGGCATTTACATGCGAGATGTACTGGTCAGCCAAACACACCACCTGGATGTTCATTGAATGGTAATTTTTTCGGTTCCTGTACACCTGCTCCCTGTCTCTTGGGGGAACCAAAGCCACATGGGTCCCATCAATGGCACCAATTACGTTGGGAATATGTCCAAGGGCGTAGAAATCACCCTTCACTGTAGCCAATTCGCCCACCTCAGGGAAAATGATGTAGCTCCTCACGGATTTCATCAGGGCAGACAACACTCTGGATAACACCTTCGAAAACATGGGCTGAGACATCCCAGAAGCAATTCCCACGGTTGTCTGAAATGACCCACTTGCCAAGAAATGGAGTACTGACATGACCTGCACCAGAGGGGGAATCCCTGTGGGTTGGCGGATGGGGGACATCAGGTCGGGCTCCAGCTGGGCACACAGTTCATGGATAGTGGCACGGTTAAGACGGTAGGTCAGGATAATGTGGCGTTCTTCCATTGTCGACAGGTCCACCAGCGGTCGGTACACGGGAGGATTAATCCGTCTCCTCGCCCAACCCAGCGGACGGTGCCTAGGAAGGACAACATGGAGCACACAGTCAAGCAACCCACAGGTACGTACTCACAGCTAGCACAGTAAACGATTCTCTATGCAGTGAATGGCGTGTCTGAGTGGCTATGCAAGGCCTAGGCCTGTGTGACGCTGTTGAAATTGAGCCATGTGGGCCCTGGAAATGGCGGCTGCCTGACCTGTGAAGTGTGACAATGGGATGTGAGGTCAATGCGCTGGCGTGGCACACCGCGGCGGGCGGCGGGCGAAGACCGCGGCGCCAAGCCGCATTGGTTAACATTGAAGCCTATGGGTTTCAGGAGCCAATGGCGAAGGGCGCCGGCGGTGGCGGGACGCACCGCCGCGGTACGCACCGCCGCGGACGTGACCGCCATTTTCTATCTACTTATCCACTTGCGACTTGAACTTTCACAGGAGAGGACCTATACTGCAAGTGTTGCTGTGACCTCGGTCTGGAAGGGACAATGGCTGCTGCGCCTGGGGAAAGGGCCCCTGCCTTCACTGGAGAGGAGTTGGAGAAACTTGTGGATGGGGTCCTCCCCCAGTATGCGCTACTCTACGGTCCTCCAGACCAACAAGTGAGTTTAATTCAATCTGGATTTGGGGCCACTGGCTGGCTTGGGGGCCTGGCGGGGGGCCTGGCGGGGATGGGGGGCATGTTGGGCCTGGCGGGGGGCATGGCGGGGGGCCTGGCGGGGATGGGGGGCATGTTGGGCCTGGCGGGGGGCATGGCGGGGATGGGGGGCATGTTGGGCATGGCGGGGGGCATGGCGGGGATGGGGGGCATGTTGGGCCTGGCGGGGGGCATGGCGGGGGGCCTGGCGGGGATGGGGGGCATGTTGGGCCTGGCGGGGGGCATGGCGGGGATGGGGGGCATGTTGGGCCTGGCGGGGGGCATGGCGGGGGGCCTGGCGGGGATGGGGGGCATGTTGGGCCTGGCGGGGGGCATGGCGGGGGCCTGGCGGGGATGGGGGGCATGTTGGGCCTGGCGGGGGGCATGGCGGGGATGGGGGGCATGTTGGGCCTGGCGGGGGCATGGCGGGGGGCCTGGCGGGGATGGGGGGCGTTGGGCCACTGGCAAGGAAAATGCTGACAAACTTGAACGTGGTATTTCTCCCTCCCTGTACGTGTCACATAGGTCCGCGCCCATGAGAAGATCGGGATTTGGCGTGCCATCGCCAAGGAAGTCCGGACCCTGGGGGTCCACCATCGACGGGGCACCCACTGCCGCAAGAGGTGGGAGGACATCCGCCGCGGGACCAAGAAGACCGCCGAGTCTCTGCTGGGGATGGCCTCCCAACTTAGGCGGGGTGCCTGCCGTCAACTGAGCCCCCTGATGTTCCGGATCCTGGCGGTGGCCTACCCTGATTTGGATGGGCGCGTGAGGGCAGCACAGCAGACACAAGGGGGTGAGTACAAGCATTATCTACTCTGTTGTCGCGCAGTGGAGGTGTCTGGGTGGGGGAGGAGGGCTGGGGGTCCCCCTAGGCCAGGGCGATATCTGTAGGCTGGGCACCCCCGTAAGCCCCTGTGTCCCCAGCCACCACCCTCAGTAGTTTGTCAGTACAGCCATCCCTGGGCCGTGTCATCCATGGGTGCAGTTGTCAACTCTAGGTGTGTAGGGCATGTTCCACGGAATGCGTAGCGGACCCCAAGTGCGCAACTTAGTGCAGGGGGCATCTGTGTCTGTCATGTCCGCTAACTGTACCGGAGATCCATGTAATCAATATCCCTTTATTTCTCTCTCCCCCCCCCCTTTTTGTTTGTCTTTCTGTGCTTGTGTGCATCAGCATCATCAGGCGGAGGAGAAGTGGCATCGGGGCAGGAGGGAGCTGCATCTCACATGGCCCAGGACGGCCATGCCACAGAGTCAGACTGGACCAGTGAGACGGAGGGCGAGGGGAGCTCCACGACGGGGACGACTGGACCCTGCAGCGACACGGACACGTCCTCGGAAGGGGGCTCCCTTGCGGGGGTGGCACCATCCGTGCCCCCCGCCATTACAGGTACAGCCGCCACCCAGCGCACCATCTCCGCCCTCCCAGCAGCCCCTCAGCGTTCGCCCCGTGCCCGCTCTGCCAGGAAGCCGGGCATCTCCTTCGCCCCAGGCACCTCAGGCCCTGCCCCTGTAACCCCCGCTGCCCTCAGTGAGGAGGTCATTGACCTCCTCCGAACGCTCATTGTTGGGCAGACTACCCTTTTGAATGCCATCCAGGGGGTGGAGAGGGTGGAGAGGGAGGTTCATCGCAGCAATGCGTACCTGGAGGGCATTCATTCGGGTCAGGCTGCCCATCAGCGATCGTTCCAGGCTCTGGCCTCAGCACTGACGGCAGCCATTGTCCCTGTCTCCTGCCTGCCTCTACTAACTCCCTCCTCCCAGTCTCCTGTTCCTCTGCCTGTCCCACCCCACCATCAGACCAGCCTGCACACACCTCAACACCCAAGAGAAGCTCATCCAAACATAAGCACCACAGATCACGCAGACATTCACACACGCAACATTCCGATGCAGACATGCCAACAGTCACTACCACCTCTGTGACCCCCACCTCCTCGTCTCCCTCCTCCCTCCCTGTGACGTCTACACTCACACCTCCATTCACCTCACCATCAGCCAGTGTTTCCATCACCAGCACACCCTCCACTCCAGTCCGCACACGTGCAGTCACCACCCCCACTGCCATTTACACGTCCCCTGTGTCCTCTCCCACTGTGTCTGTCACCCCCTCTTCCACACCACACAAACGCAGCCACCCACCCACCCAACAGCCACCCACCTCACGACAGCCTATCCCTCCTGCACCTGCACCCAAAGACAGCAAACGTGACTCACCTACAACTACCCTCCACTCCCATTCCCACTGTACCTACCACTCTCCATTGTCCCAAGAAGCTCTTCCTCGCCACTACTAACTTCTTTCCTGACCCTGAGCCCCCCCCCTCCTTCTCGTCGGGGTAAGAAGAGCACCTCAGCCACCACCAGCCCTGCAGCCCCCTTGACAAGGGTGCAGGGGTATTGGAGCCCGCCAGCCCGCATGTCTGGATCTTCGCCCAGCAGCAAGGGGACAGCCAGCCCACCCCCTGGGAAGAGGAGCAGAAGGCGGAAGGGGCGCCGCAGGAACCCGCCTTCTACATCCCCCCCGGACACCACCCAGAGACAGTCACCAGCCACAGCTCCAAAGGGAGGAAAGGGCCACAGGCCTACGACTAAGGAGGGCAAGGGCAGCAAGTCGGAGAGGTCAGGCAGCAGGCCTGCTGCCCAGGAGGAGCCCACAACCCCCATAGCCGCTGCCCCGGGAGGAACCGGCACAGCTGCCCCGGGAGAGCCCACCACCCCCATAGCCGCTGCCCAGGGAGGACCGAGCCCAGCTGGCCAGGAGGGCCCCACCACCCACAGCCCAGGTGGGCATTGAAGGAGCACCATCCCCGCTGCCCAGGAGGGCACCACCAGGCAATTAGCAGTTGGCCATAGACCGGCCGCCGTCTCCAGAACCGCTGAACTGGGCCCCGCCGTCTCAAGAACCGCTCCGCTGGGCCCCGCCGTCTCAAGAACCGCTGAACTGGGCCCTTCAAGGCAAGGAGCGCTGAACTGGGCCCCGCCGTCTCACGCACCGCTCCGCTGGGCCCCGCCGTCTCAAGAACCGCTGAACTGGGCCCCGCCGTCTCAAGCACCGCTCCGCTGGGCCCCGCCGTCTCAAGAACCGCTGAACTGGGCCCTTCAAGGCAAGGAGCGCTGAACTGGGCCCCGCCGTCTCAAGAACCGCTGAACTGGGCCCTTCAAGGCAAGGACCGCTGAACTGGGCCCCGCCGTCTCCAGAACCGCTGAACTGGGCCCCACCGTCTCACGCACCGCTCCGCTGGGCCACGCCGTCTCAAGAACCGCTGAACTGGGCCCTTCAAGGCAAGGAGCGCTGAACTGGGCCCGCCGTCTCAAGAACCGCTGAACTGGGCCCTTCAAGGCAAGGAGCGCTGAACTGGGCCCCGCCGTCTCAAGAACCGCTGAACTGGGCCCTTCAAGGCAAGGACCGCTGAACTGGGCCCCGCCGTCTCCAGAACCGCTGAACTGGGCCCCGCCGTCTCACGCACCGCTCCGCTGGGCCCCGCCGTCTCAAGAACCGCTGAACTGGGCCCTTCAAGGCAAGGAGCGCTGAACTGGGCCCCGCCGTCTCAAGAACCGCTGAACTGGGCCCTTCAAGGCAAGGACCGCTGAACTGGGCCCCGCCGTCTCCAGAACCGCTGAACTAGGCCCCGCCGTCTCACGCACCGCTCCGCTGGGCCCCACCGTCTCAAGAACCGCTGAACTGGGCCCCGCCGTCTCAAGCACCGCTCTGCTGGGCCCCGCCGTCTCAAGAACCGCTGAACTGGGCCCCGCCGTCTCAAGCACCGCTCCGCTGGGCCCCGCCGTCTCAAGAACCGCTGAACTGGGCCCTTCAAGGCAAGGAGCGCTGAACTGGGCCCCGCCGTCTCAAGAACCGCTGAACTGGGCCCTTCAAGGCAAGAACCGCTGGCCCTTTGGCAGACGTGGCAGGGCAGGATCTATCTCGGGCAGGGCTGCAGGATGTCCTCTGGCCAACTTGCCTCCTCCAGTGGCAGTGGGGTCTGTTATGGACTGTATGGACTGTGGCTTTGCTCTCCCCAGGATGGCCCAGTGGGCAGGCCACCCACTGTTTGGACTGTATGGACTGTGGCTTTGCTCTCCCCAGGATGGCCCAGTGGGCAGGCCACCCACTGTATGGACTGTTTGGACTGTGGCTTTGCTCTCCCCAGGATGGGCCAGTGGGCAGGCCACCCACTGTATGGACTGTTTGGACTGTGGCTTTGCTCTCCCCAGGATGGCCCAGTGGGCAGGCGACCCACTGTATGGACTGTTTGGACTGTGGCTTTGCTCTCCCCAGGATGGCCCAGTGGGCAGGCCACCCACTGTATGGACTGTTTGGACTGTGGCTTTGCTCTCCCCAGGATGGCCCAGTGGGCAGGCCACCCACTGTATGGACTGTATGGACTGTGGCTTTGCTCTCCCCAGGATGGCCCAGTGGGCAGGCCACCCACTGTATGGACTGTTTGGACTGTGGCTTTGCTCTCCCCAGGATGGCCCAGTGGGCAGGCCACCCACTGTATAGACTGTTTGGACTGTGGCTTTGCTCTCCCCAGGATGGCCCAGTGGGCAGGCCACCCACTGTATGGACTGTATGGACTGTGGCTTTGCTCTCCCCAGGATGGCCCAGTGGGCAGGCCACCCACTGTATGGACTGTTTGGACTGTGGCTTTGCTCTCCCCAGGATGGGCCAGTGGTCAGGCCACCCACTGTATGGACTGTGGCTTTGCTCTCCCCAGGATGGGCCAGTGGGCAGGCCACCCACTGTATGGACTGTTTGGACTGTGGCTTTGCTCTCCCCAGGATGGGCCAGTGGTCATGGAGTCCCCTCGTGGATCTGGCGTCGTGTACTCAAGTGGCTGAGGTGCCCCCCCTTCCCTTCCCCCTGAGGTGCCTGTCCTATTTTCTTTCTGATGCCCCTGCAGTGTTCTCTCCGTGGAGTTCTTGTCGTGGGACTGGGCCTTGCCCCTTTGCACAGGACCCCTGTGATCCACGGACAGTGGTTGGACTACATTTAGTAGCTGTATATATTTTGTACATAGTTTATTTATTTATTGGGATTACTGGTGTACATATTTCAATATATCTGCCCGTTTATGATCTCTTCTTTTGGTCTTTGCATTATTTCGGTGGGGGGTGGTTTGTGGGTTGTGACAGTGATCTGTGGGAATGCATTGATGTGTGTGTTGTAGTGGGTGTGGGTGGGTGGGTGTGTGCCGGTAATCTTTTCCCTCCCCTGTGTCGTAGGTGCAGTACTCACCGATGTCTTCCGCGCCGCCGGGCGTGCTCCTGGTATATGAGCAGGTATAGGAGTGCGGGGATGACCTGCAACTCTGGTTCCATACTGCCGGAATCTCGCGTGGAGTGCGTAGAGGTGAGCGTTTTCCCGTTCGTAGTCTGTTTCCGCCGTGTTCTTATCGGCGGTGCTCCCGCCCCGGAAAAGGTGGCGGATTGGTGGGTCGTAATAGGGTGGGCGGTACATTGTCTGCCGCCTGGCTGTTGGCGGGAACCGCCGCGCTGTTTGTTTGTACCGCCGTGGCGGGCGGAGTGTTAATACGGCGGGCTGTGTTGGCGGTTCCCGCCAGGGTCAGAATTGCATATTTTAGACCGCCGGCCTGTTGGCGGCTTGGCCGCCGCTTTATCACCGACCGCCAGGGTCAGAATGAGGGCCTTAGTCTCTTTTTCTGAGATTTTCTTTACCGGGACGAACCAGCAAATCAGGCCGGGTCGCGGTTGAGGCAATCAGGCTAGAGTTGCCGCAGCGGGTCAGTCCCTCTTTGGAGCTTTTTTTCAAAAGTTCTCCAAACTTCTCCAAACTTTTGGGGCTTCTCCCAGATGTCCTTTTAAGGTTCTTTTGAGGTCCACAGCTCACCCCAAGGGTCCAGAAGTTCTGAGATGGTCCTTGGGGGTGCGGACTACAACTCCCAGAATGCACCTGGCGCAAACTCCTTTTTGGCCACTGGGCAGTGGCCAGCTGGTTGGTTTCTTCAGGAGTTGGTGCAGGGGACTCTGGATAGCAATTTTTCACCTGTAGCAAACAGGGAGTCCCTCCTTGAACCAGTTGAAGCCAGGCAAAGTCCTTCTTGTGGTGAAGCCCAAGTGTGCAGCTGGTGCAGTCCTTCTGAGTGCAGGTTCCAGGTGCAGGCCAGGGGTCCAGCAGGGCAGTCCTTCTTCTCCTTTGGTTCTTCCTTGTTGGAATCTGATGGGGATCTGAGGTGTGGGTGCAGGTCTGCAAGTTTTATCCTTGCTCCTGGGTGAAAAGCAGGGGGGTCCTGGTTCTCCAATCAGGTGCAGGGTCCTTCCCCCTGTGATGACCACTTCCTGGGAAGTGTGGCAAAAATCAATCCCAGGAGGCAACATTCTCCAGAAATCCATCATGGCTGAATCTGATTTTTGGAGGTTACATCTGGCTGAGCCCACCCACTGGTGTGGCTACAAATCATAAACACACCCCTCTCCTGCCCTCTCCTAATCTAATCAAGGGGCACCTAGTTGTCTGGGGTTGCAGGGTGTGGGGGTGTTGCTGGTTGCTCCAAATGTCCTTCTCTGCCTTTGAAGACCAGTTTGGCAGCCCTCTCCCTTCCTGCCTCACCATCTGCTGAGGGGAGATTCCCTCCCACAGGCACATTCCTTTGTGTGAAGCCAGGCCACTTCACACCTCATCAAGACAGCCTGGCCAGGCTGCTAGAGGCTGTCCAATCAGAGCACAGCAGCAAAAACAATGCAGGGCTGAAATTGGCAACTTTTCAGGTAAAGTTTAAAACTCATTACCTGAACAAGTTATATTAAATCCCACAACTGGAAGTTGTGGGATTTATTATAACAATTAATTTGATACCAAAGTCTCCCCATTGTAGCCTATGAAGGCCATTTACTACAATGAGAGAAAAACGAATTTGGCTGTTTTTACCTCACCAGGGCTTATAAAACTATTTTTATAAAGTCCCTGCTTATAGTTACATGGCACCCAGCCTTAGGGGCCTTAGGGGCACATAGGGCACATCTTAGGGGTGACTTATATGTAAAAATAAGGTAGTTTAAGACTTTGGAACTACTTTTAATTCCAAAGTCGAATTTGCATATAACTTTAATTTAAAAGTAGCCAGCAAGGCAGGCCTGCCTTTAAAATGACACTGGGCACCTCAGCAGTGCACCTATGGGTGCACTACCTATGCTGTGGTCCCTAAACCTACATGCCCTACCATATACTAGGGACTTATAGGTAGGTTAACTTAGCCAATTATAATTAGCCTAATTTGTATATTGATTTTACACAGAGCACAGGCCCTGGGACTGGTTAGCAGTACCCAGGGCACCATCAGAGTCAGGAAAACACCAGCAAAAAGTGAAAAATGGGGGCAAAAAGTTAGGGGGCCTCTGCAATCAGCCCTGTTTTCTCACAGCCTTCTATTTGATTGGAGAGATCAAGGTCTCATTAAAAGAAAATACTTTCATTTTTTATGTAATAATTTCCCTAAACTTCTGATTCTATAACTTTTACTCAAAATTCACCAAGACCCTATTAATCCTTCATGGAGACTGATGGTTTCATCTTGGTGCTACCTCTTGGAGAATACATCATGATATATATATTTTTTTCCACCTATTTGTATAATTGTTGCCTTCTTACATCCATGACAGTAGAGTTTTCTTAAGAAGGATATATGATTTTCCCTGGCAGGATGATTCCTCCATTAGTTAGTAGCACGTACACTAGCATCAGCCATTCAGATGGCAGTGAGGCTTGCAGACATTTCCTTAGGGTTTGGTCTCTTTCTCTACTGTTTCATACAGAGATGATTCAATTTTGACTGGAGTACATTTTTTTCTGATTTGATGACAAATTTTATAGACAGAGCTAAGGGATGTCGATGGGCACTTGCTTTGCTATCAGCTATGCAAATCTTTTGATGGACTGATGGGAGCAGCAGGTGTCCGGAGCACTAGAGGAATGTAAGCCACATGTTGTCTGTGTGGGTTTGGTACATTGACCACCTGTTTCTTATATTGAAGGGTGATAGGGAGCAGGCATCCAAATTCATTAACAACTTTGATAACACTGATCTGAACCTTACATTTTCAGGTGAAATTAGCAGTAAAGCTGTAGGATTTTTAGGTGTTCAGGTGGAGGTTGAAAACTAGAAACTAACATCCAAACTACACCGAAAAAGCACAGCTGGTAACACCTTATTGCATGCACAGTGCAGCCATCCTATAAGTCTTATCAATAGTATCCCTGATGGGGAATTTCTATAGGCACATAGAAACTGCAGTTTGGATGAGACATTTCAGGCAGAGTATATGACCATGGTGACTAGATTTAAAGAAAGGGGTTATAGGTAAAATGTACTGAAGTCAGCTCTTGAGAAAGCCCCAAATGTCAGTAGTGAGTATTTGCTTATTCCAAAGTTAGATCAGAATACCCAGATGGAGAAGAAGGTTAGATTAATCACTACCTAGAATCAGAAACACAAGGAAGTTAAAAAGATCTTATGGAAACATTAGGGGAATTTATCAACAGAGAACAGTTTGATTGATCTAATATAAGACTACCCAATATCAATAACAGAAGAGGGGTATCCTAAAGACAAGTTTAGTGGGAATGAGGCTTCTTAGATGTGGCAAGTGCAAAACCTGCAGAAATTTTTCTCCTCCCTATTAGGGGTAGGCAAACAAATCAACCAGGTTTTTGGGCTGTCAGTCCGGTTTGAGGGTCAGATTTATGGAAAAGTGGCGCAGTCCGGTGCTACCCCAGAATTGGCAGCGCAGCACTGCGTCACATTAGAAACGCAGGGATGCACTGTATTTAAGTGAATATGTGTTGTCCCCTGCGTTGGCACTGCCAGTCCCAATGCAGGCATCCTTGCACCATCATGCAAGGATGTCTGCTTTGAAGGGTGTGATTGCTTATGTGTGGGAAGGTGTCCCTTCCTGCACATAAACAATCATTAATGATGTTTTGGCACTTTGGCACTTCTGTGTGTGCTGCAGAATGCAGAAGTGCCAAAGCGTCATTTTAAATGATTGTTTATGTTCAAGAAGGGACACCTTCCCACACATAAACAATCATTTCTGGCATTTTGCTCTTTCTATGTGTGCTGCTTCCTCCTTGTTGTGCCCTGCTAATGACACCCCTGGGGTGGCATTAGATTTTGAAGCTGCCTCAGGTTTATGAAATTTCATGAGTGCTGCATGGAAGGGGCCGTATTTACAAGGTGACATTAAGCCCCAAAAAGTGATGCAGTGCTTAGCACCACAGGAGCATCACGCAAAGTAATGCTCCAGTGGCGCTAGAGGCCTATGAATACGCCCTTTAATGTGAATGTGTTGATCTGACCTGTAATGAGAGCTATGTTGGCAGCACCACACACCCCGTTAAGAAACAGGTAATGAAACATATGAAGGCAATTAAATATGCTAATTGACATTACCCGGTGGAACGTCATTTTGGTATACATCACAAAAATGGCTCTGACCTATTTATTGAGTTTTTATGTCATTTTCGAAGTGCTGGTAAGAGTGAGGGATGGCCACAGAATATGGACTCTCAGAAAACTTGAATCAAGATGTATTCTGAAATTAGATACTAAAATCTCTAATGGATTGAATACAGATGACGAATTACATGTTCATTTAGGATATTGATGAGTTGGCTGTCTGTGACTGATTGCTGTTTTTTCATTCATTATGTTATGTTATGTTATATTATTATACTATATATATATGTGTTTGTATGTATATATATATATATATATATATATATATATATATATATACACATATATATATGCACATATGTATATATATATATATATATATATATATATTACCTAGTGGCGGTCGCAACTATATAATTATAGGTAGGATCATGTTTCCATGGAAAAAAGCGTTTTCTGACTTGCCTATATCTTTGGCGCTTTTTTGAGGAATCTTCACAAAATGTTCCCAAAAAAGTGTTGTGAGTCTTGTCATGCACAGAAATTTTGGGGGTGATCCATAAAGTGGGGACTGAGAAAAAAGGAGGGAACTAACAAATGTGTGTTTCCCATGTTAATTCCCATAGGACGTTTAGTCACTTCTACAACCTGAACCACTGGACAGAACTGGCAGAAAGCTGGCTGTCGGCATACAAATTGTGCTTTCACTTATTTGGTGTGAATCCGCTCAGTAGGTTTAGAGAAATGTAGGTAAATCCAAATTTGTTTATCTGTGGCCGCAGCGACTTCGCAATTATTTCACTAACATTACTTGAAAATTAGTGAATTTTCACGAATGTGTGTGTGAAAAGAAGCGCTGTGATTGGCTCACTGCAACCTGACTACAAAGTTTTGGCTGCCGTTTCATTTCACTGGACACGGTCCCCAGGAGTGAAAATCCTAATTGAAAGTCGCATGAGGAGTCAGGGTGAAAATATCCTAACCCCAAGGGTATGATGTAGGTGTGTTTTAGGAGCAAATTATGGAATTAGCAAATTATCATCATCATGCGCAATGTTCCCGAAAATTCACAAATGTTCACTAATTATTCACAAAATAATAGCGCATGTGAAAAAATGTGAAAGAAAAACCAAATACTCATTCATACTCCAATTCATTCACTCATACATGCACTCAGAGACTCATGCGCCCTATTCACACACCCACTCAGACACTCATGCACCCATTCAGACCCACTTATAGGCTCACACACCCACTTTCAGACCCACTCAGACACTCACGCACCCACTCATAGATCCACTGAGAGAGACAGGCCCTGTGGCCAACCTGCACTGGTGCAGGGTTGTGTGGTTTTAAGGGCCTGGTTGCAGGCAAAGCCTTGCGACCAACTCCATCTCACATGTCTGACGACCGTGCGCAGCGGAGTTGGAATAACATATAGTAATTAAAATAACTTTAAGTTAAAAAACCATAGAATTTCACCGAAAAAACCCAAAGGTTACAGGGATGAGAAATGCCAGGAACAACGACTTCGAAGCAACAATTAGATTGTTAACACAAACTGAACCATGCTTGCTTTAACAACGACCTACTTTTTCTCTGCCTTAACCATGCATGTGCTGAACAAGGCAGCGAAAAAGAGAAAGTGCATCGGCAGTGGATGGTGGTCAGGTAAGTGGCGTTGGGGCAGTGTTGGCCGGTAGTTTTTAGTGGTGGGGGCTGGATTAAGGGCTTGGGGTGGGGATGGGAGGCCAGGTAGTTTTGTTTCTTAGGGGCGAGTGTGGGGGGATCGGGGTAGTTCTAGTTTTTAGGGGCCAGGGATCGGGCAGCTCTGTTTTAAGGGGTGGGGGTTGGGGTACTTTTGTTTTGGGGATGGGGTTGGGGTACTTTTGTAGTACTTTTGACAGATACACAGCAGACCCTCAGATATCCACCCCAGTCACCACACCTGCAGACACCACAGTCACAGAAACCCCTACATGCAGCACATCCACCATACCTGCAGTCAACACCAGAACAGACAGCCACCCTCCCACCACTGCATCCCCCACCACCTTCACCCCCCCTTCCCCACACATAAACACCCTAATTCCCCCACCCAACAGACATCCACCACTCACAAGCATATCTCGCACAAACATGAACCCAAGACATCCACACCAACACCTCAGACAACCACTTCCTCTCCCTCCACACCCAAACCCTTTTGTTATGACCATCCATGTGTTCCTAAAAAACGTTCCTTTTGGAGTTTGCCCTTTTCCCTACTCCTCTCCTACCCCTTGACTCCCCTAAGCGGTCTGTGTCCCTTCCCAAGTCCAGCTCTTACACCTTCAAGACCTCCCCTACCCCCCCCTGCAAGTACCCATCCCCCTCCCCTGCCCAGAAGACAACCCCTTTAGCAAAAAGTCAACCCTCCCCTAAACCTAAGGCCAAGCCAAAACCCCCCTCCCAAGCCAGATCCCAAAGACCCCCGTCCAAAACCTAAACCCAAACCCCCTTCATCACCCCCCACCAGATATCCCCTGAGGTACCTGCCTGCCCCCTTTATGCCCCTACCTGTGGAGGTCACATGGCAGTCAGGAGTCAAGTTCAGAGCACACTTATGTGCACTGTGTACATTCCAGACTGTTGTATGAGGACTGGCCTATTTCTTTGGTTTTTCAATTGTTTGTGTAAATAATAGTAATTTGAATCAACTTGTGGTTGGTTTAGTGGTTACATCTTTGTCATAATTTTTTTTCCCTAGTATGGAGTTGTTCCTGGCTTTCATTAGTAATGTGACTGCATGTGTTTGCATGTGTTGTGCTCGGGCTACGTGTATTGTTTAGGCAGTATGTGAGGTTGTGTGCAGTGCTTTTGTCTGAAAGTGGTAGAGTATATGTTGAGTAATGGACATTTGTGTGTCCAAGAGTCTTTGTTGCATTGGTATTGTGTGTTGTTTGCTTTGAGATGTGTTTATTGGTGTGTGTGCTTTGACTGTGCCCGTGTTATGTGCATGAAATGTTAGATACAGTGTTCTTTGTAAGTTGATCGGTAAGTAGTGTGATTGTGTATTTGCATGCATATTCTTGCCAGTTGGTGTTATGTTGTGATGTATGTGTGATGTGTACCTGGGTGGTGCCCACTGTGGGTCCCTGCCAAGAGATTGAAGATGGTGCAGTTGTGTTGTGGTTGTGATGTGTTGTGTTGTTGTGTGGTACTGTGTGAGTGTGGCCCTGTGCAGTGTTTCCGTGTGTACCTGTGTGTTTGTGACATGTGTGTGTTTGTGTGTGTGTATGTGTATGTGTGGTGGCTGTGGTGTCTGTTGTGTATATGCGTGTGTGTGTGTGGCTGTATGTGAGTGTGCATGTTAGTGTGCTTATACTTGAATGTCGCCCTTGCACACCCTTCCCAAATGTATGTTGAGTGGGTGTACAAAATGTGATAATATACCACAGTAACAGGTAAGAGTGTGTACTTACAGTTGCTGTTGTTGCTGATTCCAAAGTCTTTGGGTGAGAAGGAGTAGCGGGAAGAAGTCTAGTTCAGGTTCCACAGCAGCTCCCGATGAGTATGGCTTCCTGAAGGTGAGTGTCTCCTTTTATGCAGTTGGTTTCCTCCTGGGTTTCCTTGGTGGTGCGACCACTGTGGAAACCTTGGTAGTGTGCAACCTTGTAATCCTTCCAGCAGGCACATGGTCTCCACTGGCCCGCAGTGGCAGTGCTGGTTGTTTTCTATTGGGAATACCACAATGGTCATATTTTGGTGGTCTTCTCCGCCAACCTGTTGGCAAAACAACCACTACTGCCAACATGGCAGTCCTGAGACCTCCACACTCATAATGAGGCCATTGGTCCTATACTGGAAGATACATTTGACAGGCCATGGTCTCTGTACTCTGAATTGACAGCACATATATGGCACTCTATTCCCATTACTTCCATGCATGACAGTATACCATGTAGCCAACAGAAATTTGGCATTTGGTTTGTCTGGCACCCTGAAGGGCAGAGTTAAGCTTGGTATGCCTTCCACCCACCAGTTTAGCAAGGACAGATCTTTTTTTTAAAGATCTGTGGGATTCTACAAATTGCTCACATGACTCTCAACTGACTCATACAACATGCATACTCAGCTTATGCTGTCATGCACATACATGTTGTCTGTCATTTACAACAATCATGAGGAATGAGATGGCAGTGGATGGCAGTAATGTCTACTTAACTAGTAATGTGCATCCAAAACAATGATGATCTAGGACCCAAAAACCCTCACACAACACAATGTTACTGAACTTAACATATGGCACTGGCCACGAATACCTGCAAATTGTCCATACCATTCATGTCACACAGACTGCAACTATAGGCACATGTGCAGTCAGACAGGCACACTTGGGCACATTGTAGTCTGTGAGGAGGGAAAGGATGGTAAAGTACAGAGACAACTGTGCACTTGAGGGACTTACCTATTCTTCTGGTCGGCCATAGAGCTGTCTATACCGGGGTAGGCCCTCATTAACCAGCGTCTCCAGCTCCTCTGGAGAGGAGGCAGGGGCCCTATCACCTGGTGGACGTGGCATGATTGTTCCCAGAGGTGACACACAGCATATCAGGTCATGGTGGTCTTGGTTGGCAGTAGTGTTAGGAGTCAAGTGAGTGAATCTGCAGGACATGGCAGGAACATCCACCGCTTATGCAGTCGTCACCACCGGTGGACACAGCCATTGGCCCACGACTGCCACTGGCAACAACGTTAGCCTATGGTTGTTTATGCCACCATTGCAACAGACTACCGCCATGATGACTTCTGCAGACGTTCGCAAGCAGTTCCTAATGTCCAGTGGAGTAGGTCAGGCATCTGCCATTTTGGCAGTGTGAAATACTCTATTGGGCTATATAAGCTGTGTCACTCCTGCATAAATGGATTTTTGACCTCACAAATAGGCTTATCCTGTCTTGTAATGTAGGTCCTACTACTCAAACACCATTGTAGTATGTTGCAGGGCACAAATAGCATGTAACAGTGGAACGCAGTCCACCACCCCCAAAGGTCATTTTGGGGGTAAACATTTTGCGTGAAAATTGTGTTGCACACCTTTGAGTTTGGCCATCATATGCATGTTTCCATATGTGTAGAAAACCATGGTGCCACATGTGAACTGTTAGAAATGGGGTCTTTGGTTGGCAGTCAGGTTACCCCCTGTCCAAGCAAGGACCCTCACTCTAGTTAGAGTAAAAGAAAATCACCCTCATCTAACCCCTGCTTACCCCCTTGGTAGCTTGGCACCAACAGTAGGCTTAACTTCAGAGTGCTAGGTGTAAAGTATTTGTACCAACAAAGTAACTTAATGAAAACACTATAAAATGACACAACACAGGTTTAGAAAGATAAAGAATATTTATCTAAACAAAACAAGACAAAAATGACAAAAATCCACACTACACAAGTCAAGTTATCAATAGAAAAGCAAAAAGAGTCTTCATGTAGTTTTAAGCACAACCTAACACTGTTAGCATGAAAATGTACCTTGGGTGCGTCAAAAATAACCCCGCATGGGCGAGTGTGCATCAAAAAGGGCTGGCGATGCGTCGATTTCACTCACGAGCGAGACCTTGTGTCATTTCTCCTTTGGTTGGGGTGCGTCGTTTCTTCTCTCTGCAGGAGAACGATGTGTCGATCCGGTCAGCACTCTCGGGTCCGGGCAGGCCTTGCGTTGTTTTTACATGCCCAGCG
Source organism: Pleurodeles waltl (assembly GCF_031143425.1). Taxonomy (NCBI): domain Eukaryota; kingdom Metazoa; phylum Chordata; class Amphibia; order Caudata; family Salamandridae; genus Pleurodeles; species Pleurodeles waltl. Next base: position 1,222,444,960 of record NC_090444.1, read on the forward strand.
ATGTTTGCATCGGAAATCCAGCCGCACGATGATCCGAAAACCATGCAGCGCGGGTTGCGATCACACCAGCCTCCATCAGCGATGCTGCTCGTCGTTTCTCCAGCTCCGTGCGCCGATTATTCGGTCGCGTTGCAGGCGAGTGTCAATTTTCAGCCCAAAGCAGGTGGAGCGTCGATTTTTCAGCCACAGATCGGAGTTGCGTTGATCTTTTCCCCGCACGGTGCTCCATGCGTGGATTTTTTCCTATTAGGCTGCCAGCTTCTCCTTTCAGGATCCCCGGAACTTGATGGGCACCACTTGCTAGAGTAGGAGTCTCTCCAGAGACTCCAGGTGTTGGCAGAGAGAAGTCTTTGCTGTCCCTGAGACTTCAAACAACAGGAGGCAATCTCTAAATTTAGCCCTTGGAGATCTTCATAAGATGGAAGGCACACAAAGTCCAGTCTTTGCCCTCTTACTCTGGCAGAAGCAGCAACTGCAGAATAGCTCCACAAAGCACAGTCACAGGCAAGGCAGCTCTTCTTCCTCAGCTCTTCAGCTCTTTTCCAGGCAGAGGTTCCTCTTGGTTTCCAGAAGTGTTCTAAAGTCTGAGGTTTTGGGTGCCCTTCTTATACCCAATTTCTCCTTTGAAGTAGTCCTAATTCAAAGCAAAGTCTCTCTTGATTGTGAAATCCTGCCTTGCCCAGGCCAGGCCCCAGACACTCACCAGGGGGTTGGAGACTGCATTGTGTGAGGGCAGGCACAGCCCTTTCAGGTGTAAGTGACAACTCATCCCCTCCCACCTAGCACAGATGGCTCATCAGGAAATGCAGACTACACCCCAGCTCTCTTTGTGTTACTGTCTAGTGTGAGGTGCCCAACTGTCAAATTGACCCAGACAGGGAATCCACAAACAGGCAGAGTCACAGAAATGGTATAAGCAAGACATACATACAATCTTAAAATCACCTTTACTCAAAGATGTATTTTTAAATTGTGAGCTCAGAGACCCCAAACTCCACATTTCCATCCGCTCCCAAAGGGAATATACACTTTAATCAGGTTTAAAGGTAGCCCCCATGTTAACCTATGAGAGGGACAGGCCTTGCAACAGTGAAAAACGAATTTAGCAATATTTCACTGTCAGGACATGCAAAACACAGTACTATGGTGGTCATTACAACCCTGGCGGTCGGTGTTAAAGCGGCGGTAAGATCGCCAACAGGCCGGCGGTAACAAATTCGCAATTACGACCGTGGCGGAAACCGCCAACAAAGACAGCCACTTTAACACTCCAACCGCCACGGCGGTACAAACAAACAGCGCAGCGGTCACCGCCAACAGACAGGCGGGAGACAATGTACCGCCCACACTATTATGACAGGCCAATCTGCCACCTTTTCCGGGGCGGATTCACCACGGATAAAAACACGGCGGAAACAGGAATCCCGAAGGAAAAACACTCACCTCTACACACCCCACGAGGAACGAGGATGACATGGATCCGGAACTCCAAATTCTACCTGCTATAGTCCTCTACCAGGAGCAAGAACGCCGGCGGCGAAGACCACGGTGAGTACTGCACCTATGACACAGGGGAGGGGGGAGGGAAAAAACAGGGACACGCAACACCCCCACCCTCACCCACCACAACACACACACTAATGCATATCAATACATCACAGTTACACCCCACAAACCACCCGGAAGAATGCAAAGACAAAAGAAAATGAGTGTAACCATTGTAATATATTAAAAGCAAGTAGGCAGAAACATATATATACACCATGTACAAAATATTTACCAAGCATAGTAGTCCAGGTAGTGCCCTAATAAAGTCAGTGGAACACTGGGACCACACGGAATGGGCGAGGCCCACACAAGATCCCCGACCATGACGGAGAGAACACTGCAGGGGCATCAGAGAGCAACTAAACAGGCACCTCAGGTGGAGGGAAAGGGGGGGCACCTCAGCCGCATGAGTGCACGACGCCAAATCCACGAGGGGGCCACATGCCCACTGTTCAATCCTGGGGAGTGCAAAGGCACAGTCTCACAAGTCTCTACAGTGGGTGGGTTGCCCACTGTTCAATCCTGGGGAGTGCAAAGCCACAGTCTCTCAAGTCTCTACAGTGGGTGGGTTGCCCACTGTTCAGTCCTGGGGAGTGCAAAGCCACAGTCTCACAAGTCTCTATAGTGGGTGGTTTGCCCACTGGTCAATCCTGGGGAGTGCAAAGCCACAGTCTCTCAAGTCTCTCCAGTGGGTGGTTTGCCCACTGTTCAATCCTGGGGAGTGCAAAGCCACAGTCTCTCAAGTGGATGACATCCTCCACTGGTTCTCGAGGGGGCCTTGTGCCCAGAGTGCTTCATCCTGCCAAGGACAGAGGTAGTGGATGACAGTCTCCACTGGTTCTGGAGAGGGCTTTGTGCACAGAGTGCTTCATCCTGCCAAGGACTGAGGTAGTGGATGTCTTTCTCCACTGGTTCTGGAGGGGGCTTGGTGCCCAGAGTGCTCCACATGCAGTTGGTTGGTCACATTAACTCACATGGGTGTGTGTGCCATGAGATTGCCTAGGAACAGGTAGCATGATACGCCATGGAGGCAGAGACATACCCCACCCTGCTGCGGCTTCGCCTTCCACCTGCAGGTGCAAACAGTGATGAGAGTCATGTCTCATGGAAGCTCGGCAGGGTCCAGGAAGTCTCTTTCAGTTTCGGACAACTGCCCACTGGGGATGGTAGCCATGTCAGCGGTGATGCCACTGTCCGAGCACGGGCCGGGGCTGGTGGCGGTGCTTGCGGTGATATCTGTGGCGGAGGTTCTGGTGGTGGAGCATGTGTCAGCACCTGTTGAGCGACACAGCAGGACGTCTCCTGCAGCCTCGGATGGCTGCCCACTGGGGAAGATGCTGGGGACTGTTGCTGAGGCTGCAGACATGCAGGTGGCTGTGCTGGTGGTGGTGCAGGTGGCGGTGCTGGTGGTGGTGCAGGTGGCGGTGTTCGCTGCCATACAGCTTGATGTAGTTGTTGACAGAAGGGGTGACTCAAGTCCCTCAGTCTGAGCCACCGTGCCCTGTCCTGACCTGCTCTTTGGCTTGTGTCCCTTCCCCACCTTTGATGGTGGCGCAGGTGTCTTGCCACTCTCCCCTTTTGTTTTCGATGAGCCCTTGGTGGCTGGTAGGTGCGGCTTCTCCCTCTGGGATGTGGGCACCTTCTTCACCTTGGCAGGTGGCGGAATGTCCTTGGCCTCACTACGTGGCACACTGGCAGCCCTGATGGCTGGCGCACTTGATGACCCCGCAGTTGCTGGAACCACTGTGCCTTGGGATTTGGTGGCTGAGGTGCTGGGCTGGGACCTGGAAAGCCTGGCCCTAGGGGAAGGACGGGGGTGGAGGTGTAGGGAAGAGGTCAATGTTAGCCAGGAAAAGCTTCTTAGACACACTGGGAAAGGAAGATGGAGGGGGTTTGGGAGTGGAGGAAGAGGTAGTGGTTGTAGGAGGTGTACGTTTGCTGAATTTGGGTGAAGGTGCATGGGCCGGAGGCTGTTGTGAGGTGGTTGGCTGTTGGGTGGGTGTGTGCCTGCGTTTGTGTACTTTGGGAGGAGGGCTCACAGACACACTGGGAGAGGACACTGGGGATGTGTGAATGGCAGTGGGGTGGTAATTGCACATGAGCGGTGTGTGGTGATGGGCGTGCTGGTGATGAAGGTAGTGGCTGAGGATGTAGTGCATGCAGGTGTGAGTGGAGACGACACTGGGAGGGAGGAGGAGGATGTGGAGGAGGGGGACACAGTGGATGCAGTTGATGTTGCTGTGTCTGCATGGGGATGGTGCTTGTGTGAATGCTTGTGGGATGTGTGGTGCTTATGTTTGCCATGTCCATTCTTGTGTGTTGATGACTGTGCATGCTGGTCTGATGGTGTGCTTGGGATAGGCTGAGGAACATGGGATTGGGTCTGAGTAGAGGAAGTTTGAGGGGGGAGGCTGGACACAGGGACAATGGATGCCATCAGTGCTGAGGCCAGAGCCTGAAATGCTCTCTGTTGGGCCGCCTGCCCAGAATGAATGCCCTCCAGGTATGCATTTGTTTGTTGCAAATGCGTCTCAACACCCTGGATGGCATTCAAAATGGTAGATTGCCCAACAGTGAGGGATCTCAGGCGGTCAATAGCCTCCTCACTGAGGGCACCAGGGCTGACTGGGGCAGGGGCTGAGGTGCCTGGGGCAAAGGGGATGCCCACCCTCCTAGGTGAGCGGGCACGAGACACACGCTGAGGGGCTGCTGGGAGGGCAGTGCTGGTAGGTGGGGGTGGCGGCTGTACCTGTTGATGCGGTGGGCACAGAGGTGCTCGCCACCGCAAGGGAGCTCCCGTCAGAGGAGGAGTTGCTGTCGCTGGTGTATGATCCTGTCCCCGTCGTGGAGCTCCCCTCACCCTCCGTCCCACTAGTGGCTTCAGACTCCGTTGCTTCACCCTCCAGGGCCATGTGGGTTGCAGCTCCCTCCTGCTCCGGTGCCAATGCTCCTCCTCCAGATGATGCTAATGCACACAAGAACAGGGAGGCAAAATAAAAAAGGGGGGAAAGACAGAAGAAACAAATGTTCAGTGCATACAACACCACTACCGTTGGCGGACACAACACACAGGGAGCAGCCCTATGCACTAAGCCATGCACTAACAGTTCCTAGCAAATTCACATGGCCATGGGGGACGAGGCCTATGCCAAATTGCTGCACACCTGGAAGTCACAGGAGCCTGACTAGGTGTAGATGGCTATTACCAGTTGTGGGGTTGGGGTGCCACAGAGCCTGCCTAACAAGGGACCTAGCCTACCAAGTTCACCCTGCCTAGGGGAACCCACAGCCCACTTTGACCACCCAGACACCTCATAAAGCGCGCAGAGTCAGCTGAAGGAGAGTGTACTCACCCCCTTGTGGCTGCTGTAATGCCCTCAAGCGACCATCCAACTCCGGATAGGCCACCGCCAGGATCTGGTACATTAGGGGGGTCATGGCCGCAGGGCCACCCCTTCCAAGTTGGGAGGCCATCCCCACCTGGGCCTCCGCCGTCTTCTTTCTCCAGCGGCGCAGGTCCTCCCATCTTTTACGGCACTGGGTGCTCCGTCTATGGTAGACCCCCAGGGTCCGGACGTCCTTGGTGATGGCACGCCAAATACCGTTCTTCTGGTGGGCGCGGACCTAGAGGAAAAGTGAAGTAAAAATGGATGTTTCTATCCCGTACATTTCATCTCACGCATTGCCAAACACCTCCCACCCTGGCCCAGACATACATACACACACAATCCTGACATGCTGGCCTGTCCCCCTCCCTACCCTCTTCCATCCACGACACTCCATACACTCATGTGCCATCCACCATGCTCACAGTGTACTCACCTGTTTGTCTGGAGGACCGTACAGTTGCGTGTACTGGGGAGGACCCCATCCACCAGTTTCTCCAACTCCTGCGAAGTGAAGGCAGGGGCCCTTTCCCCAGACACTGTAGCCATCGTCGCTTCCAGACACAGGTCACAGCAGCACTAGCAGTGTAGGTCCTCTCCTGATGAAGGTCAGGTATCAAGTGAGGGAACAGTAAGAAAATGGCGGCCACTTCTGCGGCGGTGCGTACCGTCACCTCTGGCGTACATCGTCATTGGCTCCTGGGACCCATAGGGCCCAATGTTAACCAATGCTGAATTGCGCTGCGGTATTCGACCGCCCACCTCAACGGTGTACAACGCCGGCGCAGTTACCTCATTTCCCCTTGTCCCACCTTACAGGTCAGGCAGCCACCATTTCAGGGGGCCACATGGCATGGAAAAAAACTGTGTCACACATATTTAGGCCTGGAATAGGGACAGATAAAGGCACATTGCGAATTTCCAACATTTTACCAAATAACACATTGTGATACCTAAGTGTTGGATGACCCTCTGCTCGCTGTTCTCCTCCATAGGGCACGTCTGCTGGGGCAGGTGATGAGATGGCGGCATCCTCTGGTGTACAGACCCCTGGTGTACCTGTCGACAATGGAAGACAGACACATCATTATCACCTACAGACTTTATCGTGCAACAATCCTAGAACTGTGTGCCCAGTTGGAGCCAGACCTGATTTCAGCTATCCGCCATCCCACAGGAATCCCCCCTCTAGTGCAGGTTCTGTCTGTACTCCATTTCCTGGCCAGTGGGTCTTTTTAAACAACAGTGGCCATGGCATCAGGGATGTCCCAGCCAATGTTCTCTAACGTGTTGTCCAGAGTGTTATCTGCCCTGCTGAAACACATGCGCAGCTACATTGTTTTCCCTCAGGTGGAGGAATTGCCCACAGTGAAAGGTGACTTTTATGCCCTGGGACATATCCCCAACATCATTGGTGCCATTGATGGTACACATGTGGCATTTGTCCCCCCCCCCCCGCAGGAATGAACAGGTGTACAGAAACCAGAAAAGCTACCATTCACTGAATGTGCAGATGGGGTGTTTGGCAGACCAGTACATCTCCCATGTGAATGCCAAGTATCCTGGCTCAGTGCATGACGCTTAAATTTTTAGGAATAGCAGCATCCCTTATGTGATGGGGCAACTCCAGAGGCACCGGGTGTGGCTAATAGGTGAGCCCAATGTCCAAATACAGTTAACATTGGTGTCTGGCTATGGGGGTGTCCCTAAGGGTTAGTGTCTGTCTAACAGTTGTCACTCGACATTTGCAGGTGACTCTGGTTACCCCAACCTGTCATGGCTACTGACCCCAGTGAGGAATCCCAGGACAAGGGCAGAGGAACGCTACAATGAGGCACATGGGCGAACTAGGAAGATTATAGAACGCACCTTCGGCCTCCTGAAGGCCCGATTCCGGTGCCTCCATCTGACAGGTGGCTCCCTATACTACTCACCGAAGAAGGTGTGCCAGATCATTGTGGACTGCTGTATGTTGCACAACCTGGCTTTTCGACGCCAGGTGCCTTTTCTGCAGGAGGATGGGCCAGATGGTGGTCTTGTGGCAGCTGTGGAGCCTGTGGACAGTGAAGAAGAGGAGGCAGAAGAAGAATATGTTGACAACCGAAACAACATCATCATGCAATACTTCAAGTGAGACACAGGTAAGAAGATGTAACTGCTTCCCACAATTCATAATATTGTTGAAGCTAGCATAATTCTGTCATTTTCACTCAGTGTATGGACCCTGACTTGTTACTTTGCCTTTCCATTTCACAGATCTGGGTCCCACTTTGTGCCCTCTGCTATGTTTACTGCTGGCCTACAGCTGTGTAACATTGGTATGTGAACAAGTACATTGACATTGCCATATTCCAAAGATTTTGCAATTACACATTTGTGAAAGCACAGACTGACTCCAGATTGTTCTGTGATTCAAGTGTGTTTATTTCTGTGCAAATAAGTGGAGGGGGTGTGAAATGGGCTGGGGTGATGGTGGAGGAATGCCCATGGCAGAGTCCAGTCTATTTGTTTCACAGGTGCATTGTCCAATGTGGCATTGGAAGTGGAGCAATGGCAGTTTAAGGTGGACAGGATGTCAAAGTGGGACAGAAGGGTGACATTCAGGGGGGGTCTTATTTCCTGGCAGGGGTCTTGGCAATGTTCTCTGTCTTGTTCCTGGATCACAGGGACCGTTTGCAGGGTGGTTCTCCTTCTGCAGGGGGTGGGGTGCTGGTGGCCTGTTGTTCCTGTGGCGGTGCCCCCTGTCCACTAGCACTGGTGGAGGTGGAGGGCTGTTCATCGCCCAGGCTAGTGTCAGGGGCCCGTTGGTGTGCCACTGTGTCCCTCCTGGTGTTGACAAGGTCTGCCAGCAACCCTGCAATGGTGACCAGGGTGGTGTTGATGGACTTCAAGTCCTCCCTGATCCCCAGGTAGTGTTCCTCTTGCAGCCGCTGCGTCTCCTGAAACTTGGCCAGTACCGTGCCCATGGTCTCCTGGGAATGGTGATAAGCTCCCATGATATTTGAGAATGCCTTGTGGAGAGTGGGTTCCCTGGGCCTGTCCTCCCCCTGTCGCACAGCAGTCCTCCCAGCTTCCCTGTTATCCTGTGCCTCCGTCCCCTGAATCGTGTGCCCACTACCACTGCCCCCCGTCCCTGATCGTCCTGTGTTAGTGGGTTTGCCTGGGTTCCCGGTAGTGGTGGACACACTGCTCATTGACGTGTCCTGGGGACAGAGGGATGGGCCCGCTGGGTGGGTGCTGTGGCAGTGTTTCCTGAGGGGGGAGGTTGAGTGGTGGTTTGTGACTGTGTCATGGGAACTGACTGTCCCGAGGTCCCTGATGGGCCGGGCTGGTCATCTTGATCCAGGCATGCAGAGCTGCTGTCATCACTGTGGGCGTCTTCTGTGGGGGGACTGGATATGTCTGGCACCTCCTGTCCGTTGATGTTGGGTATGGGGCCTGTTGGGGTGTGAATGCATAATCTTAGTATCCGTGTGTGCCATCTTGTGTAATGGGTGAGTTAACCTCTACCCCTGTGCTTGCATTATTGCCGTGGCCCTTTGTTATTGGTGATTTTGGGGCATGAGTGAGTCTCTCTACTGGACATGCTTTGGTGATGGGTGCCCATGCATTGGTGTTATATGCAGGGCTTGATTTTGGGATCTGTGGGTTGTGGTAGTGGGGTATCTGTCGGGTGTTGGGGTGATGGGTGTGAGGGTGATGGTGGGAGTATGTGATGGCATGCAGGTTGGGTGGGGGGATATGGTAGTTAAGATTTCACTTACCAGAGTCCAGTCCTCCTGCTACTCCTGCGAGGCCCTCAGGATGCATGATCGCCAAGACTTGCTCCTCCCATGTTGTTAGTTGTGGGGGAAGAGGTGGGGGTCCACCGCCAGTCCTCTGTACAGCAATCTAGTGTCTAGATACCACGGAAGCTACCTTCCCCCGTAGGTCGTTCCACCTCTTCCTGTTGTCATCCCGTGTTCTTGGATGCTGTTCCACTGCGTTGACCCTGTTGACAATTCTCCGCCATAGCTCCATCTTCCTAGCAATGGATGTCTGCTGCACCTGTGATCCGAATAGCTGTGGCTCTACCCGGATGATTTCCTCCACCATGACCCTGAGCTCCTCCTCAGAAAACCTGGGGTGTCTTTGAGGTGCCATGATGTGGTGTGGGTGATGTGTGAGGTGCTGTCTGTTGTGATGTGTGAGGGGATGTGTTTGTGTGTGTTGTTTGAGGTGTGTGGATGTTGTATAAGTGATGGTGTTGTGTGTCTGTGGATGCTGGTGTTGTGTTAGCTAATCTCGCTCTCTGGCCTTCTTTCAAAATTTTGGTTGTAAGGGTTTGTGGGTGATGTGGATGTGTGCTTTATAATGTATTGGGTGTGTGGGTGTGGTGTGTGTATGTGTATCAGGTATGTGGATTTCGAATTGCCCAATGTGGTTGTGTTTTGTAAATGTGTGAGTATTTTGAGCACGGCGGTATGTACCACCAATGGATTACCGCGGTTAAAAGACCGCCGCATTGATTTGTGGGTCGTGATAGTGTGGGCGTATTCCTGTTGGCGTGACGGTGTGGGTTTTGGTATCGTCAGTTTATCACTGACCTTTGGTGTGGCGGACTTGTGTGGGTGTCTGTATTGTGGCGGATTCCAAGCTGTGAGTCGTAATACCTGTAGTAGAATTCCGCAGCCGCAACGGTATGTTGGCGGTCTTCTGCACGGCGGAAAGCGGGATTTAGCGCCAGGGTTGTAATGAGGGCCTTAATCAATGTTCTCCCCCAGGTAAGTCCACCCTCAATTGAGAGTTCACAGATGTATTCTAGCATGTGACCACTGTGCTAGTGGTTGTAGTTACAGGAATGGTGACTCCTGAAGTTGCAGTCAGATCACTCTCTCTCCTTCCTGCAATTGGCAAATGGTATCCTCACAGGTGAGTGAAGTTTATTTGTGATTTGCTAAACAGTGGTATGTGGACAAGTGACCACTGGTCTTGTGTTTGGAATTGTAGAACAGTGCTTCCTGGGAGCTGTAGTCATGTCAGTCCCTGTACTACACACGCTATGAAAATGTCATCTTCCCAAGTGAGCACACTTAAAATGTGGGTTGCCAAATAGAGGTCCTTGGAGAGGTGGACACTGGGCTGGTGAGTGGAGTGACAGTAAAAGTGGCAAAATCTGAGCTGTGGGCATGAGTGACATAGCATTTTTGGGGAAATATTTTGTGTTGTGATTTACCAGACTCCACTCCCTCAGGTATTTCTGTCTAGCCCTCAGGATGCAGGATGGCCAATACCTTCCCCTTCCATGGAAAGATATATAATTGGGCACTGGGAGGGCCACCACCAGTGTTCTTGGCCTGTAGCTGGTGTCTGGAGACCAGGCAATAGACCTTGCCCTGAGGTCGTTCCACTTCTTCCTAATGTCCTTGTTTGTACAAAGGGTGGTGCCTACAGCATTGACTCTGTTGACTATCCTGCACACATTTTCATTTTTCTACTGAGAGGAGTATCCTGGACTTGTGCTCCAAATAATTGTGGCTCTACTCTTTTGATTTCATCCACCATGACTCTTAACTCATCCTCAGAAAAAAAGGGGTTTTTATGTGATATGGTGGGGAAAAGTGTGTGACAGTGACTTACTACAGAGGGGAAGTGCAAAGTGGTGTGAATAGACAAGATTAATTGCTGGGTGTGAAAAGAGATGGGGAGAAAAAAGTTGCAACTAATATCTATTCTGTGTGCAAAGGTCGCTTTGGCTTAACTGTTTTGGTTGGAGATGCAATGGATTGTGGTCTGTAAAGGGGTGCGTTTTATAATGTCCTTTGCAGGTTTGTCCAGTTTGGCAATCTGTGTCAGCTGTGTTGTTTTCAAATTCATCCAGTGTGCAGTTGTGTATTACTTTAGTGACCACGGACCACTGTGGTTCGGACTGCCATTGGCTGACTGTTGGAAAATGGGTTATTGGTAAGGGCAGGTAAGTATCTACACTTAGCAATAGGCCACTAACCCCCACTAGGTTCAGTTAGGTCTCAATAAGTTAATCCCCGCTCAACCCTTGGTAGCTTGGCAATGAGCGACAAGGCTTAACTTAGGAGACAGGTGAGTAAAGCATTTCAAAATCAAAAAACAGTAAATAAGTAAAATCATAAAACACAATAAAAATCCAACACCAATTTATAAATATAGATTATATTTTTTATCTTCAAAATTACTTCAAAATAATTAAAATCGGATAAGGGGAACCGGAGATGAACTTTTAAAGAATAATGTTTTTTAGCGCATAGAAACTAAAAGTGCCAATCTGGACCGCTGGTTGCACTAGACTGGGGCAAAGGCAAAGACTGAGGCCAACCACAATGAGCCCTGCTTGGCTACAGTAAGTAGGATGCCTCGGTCAAAAGTTTACTTTTGGACTTAGGCCCTCATTTCAACATTGGAGGTAAATGCCGCCTACTGCCACGGCGACGGCCGCTGACATACCGTCGCTGTGGCTACCAGCAGCCAACCGCATTATGACCGTAGACGGAATACCACCAGAAGGCTGGCGGTATTCCATCGACAGTCATGCCGGCACACGGCGGTAAGGTGGCGCAGCTCCCAGCAGCAGCGGCACACCAGAAAAACACAGCCGACTGTATCATGAGCAATGATACGGCCTGGCCGTGTTTTGCTGGCGGACGCTGCTGCTGGCAGCAGCGCTGCGTCCGGTCTCCTGCCGGAGGACCCCCTGCAAGCAGGTAAATTGGGTTCTCTGACAGGAGAGGGGGTGGGGGGTAGTGTGTGAATGTGTGGGGGTGTTGTGTGTGTGTGGGGGTGTCTGTTTTTGTATGCATGAACGGGGGTGTGAGTCGCGTTGAATGAGTGCGTGAATGACTGAATGTGAGTTTCCGTGTATGTTGTGTGTTGTGAATGCGTGTGTGCGACAATGTACGTTGGTGTGTGTTGTGGTGTGTGGGTATGTATGTGTGCGTATGTGGGTATGCGTGTGTGTATGAGTGTGTATATGTGCACATGTGGGTGTGTAAATGTGCGTGGGGGGCAGGAGAGGGAGGGGAGTGTGGTGGAGGACTATGGCGGTAGGTGGGTCATAATCCAGAGGGTGGGATTGTGACGGCCACCTGGCTGGAGACCGAAGTCTCCAGCCCAGCGGCTGTTACCACCCTGGAGGACGTAGTGGTACATTGGCGGTTTGGCTTGAGCTAAACCGGCAATGTCAATTTGGGAAAAGGTACTGCCAGCCTGTTGGCAGTACCTTTCCCCAAATTACCGCTGATTGCCAGGGTCGTAATGAGTGCCTTAGTCTTTTTCTTAAAGATTTTCTACAGCGGGGCGAAGTCACCAATCCGATCCGACCCCCCTGGAGCCCTCTTTGGATACGTGTCACAGGATACCTCGGTGAAGAATTCTACCTTTGGACTTAGACAATTTTTCAGGATGGAAATCTTCATCTGGACCAAAGCTGAATCTTGATCTGACGTCCTTGGAGCCCTCCTTGGATACGCAGTGCAGGAAGTCCCAGTCAACTTTTTGCGTTCAGACTTTGTCACTTTTTTGGAGCTTTTTCCTCCAGACGGCAGTCAACCCTCCTCAGCTGGTCAATTTTGATGCAAGGTCATCGGATTTCCTTTCCAGGATCCCCCAGTGAAATCCTGGAAGTCCGAGGCTATGGAGCTTTTCAGCAGGATGAACCTCCAAGTCACGGGGCGTTGTGGTTGCGGTAAGCCGGCGTGACTCACTACGACACGTCGACCCCTTTATGCAGCTTTTTTTCCCAAAGTTCTCCAATCTTCTCCAAACTTCTGGATCTTCTTCCAGAAGGTCTTGTAAGGTCCTTTAGGAGTCCACAGCTCACCCCAAGGTTTCAGAAGCTCTGAGGTGCTCTTTCAGGGTTAGGACTCCAATTCCCAGAATGCACCCGGCTCAAACTCCAAATTGACCACCGGACAGTGGTCAAATGGTCAGTTTCTTCAGGATTTGATGCGGGGGACTCTGGTTAGCTATTTGTCACCTGTAGCAGGAAGGGAGTCCATTCCTCATCCAGTTGAAGCCAAGCAGAAACCTTTTTATGATGAAGCCTAAGTGTGCAGCTGGCGCAGTCCTTCAGAGTGCAGTGTCCAGGTTCAGGTCAGTGTTCCAGCAGGGCAGTCCTTTCTCTTCTGATGTTGTTCCTTGTACCGATGTGAGCTGTGGGTGCAGCTCTGCCAAATTTATCCTTGTTCCTGGGGTGAAAAGCTGGGGTAGGCAACTGTCCAATCACAGGCAGGCCACTACCCTCTTAGATCACCATTTCGTGGGAAGTGTGGCAAAAATCACTCCCAGGGAGCCATATTCCTTAAAAATCCAAAATGGCAGCAACTGAATTTTGGAGGTTAGGTCTGGCTGAGCCCACCCACTGGTGTGGCTAAAAATCCTTAACGAGCCTATTCACTGCAATGAGGGAATACATTTGGCTATTTTCCCTCATCAGGGCTTATAAAACATGTTTTATAAGGTCCCTGCTGATAGTTACAATGCACCCAACCTGGGGGCATTTAGGGCACACGTTAAGGGTGACTTATATGTAAAAATAAGGTGGTTTCGCACTTTGGAAGTACTTTTAATTCCAAAGTCGAATTTGCATATAACTTTAGTTTAAAAGCAGCCAGCAAGGCAGGCCTGCCTTTAAAATGGCACTGTGCACCTTAGCAGTGCACCTAGGGTGCACCACCTATGCTGGGGTCCCTAAACCTACATGCCCTACCATTTACTAGGGACTTACAGGTAGGTTAATACAGCCATTTATAATTAGCCTAATTTTCATACTCATTTTACACAGAGCACAGGCCCTGGGACTGGTTAGCAGTGCCCAGGACACCACCAGTGTAAACACTAGCAAAAAGTGAAACATGGGGGGCAAAAAGTTAGGGGGTTCTGCAATCTGCCCACTTTTCTCACACTGACCACCATGGAGGACTGCCATGGTACAGTGTGCTTGTAATACGGTCAGTGGTTGGTTGCGGTGCTGTCGGCACTGGAGGTCAGACCACCTATTTCCAGGCCCCCGCGCTGCTGGTGGTCTGCTTTTTTGCTTGGTGGTCAGTGGTCTTGCCTGTATAACTCGTAATAGGGCAGTCTGAAAGACCGCCCCCCTGGTGGTCTTTTTAGGACAGCTAACATGGCAGTCTGACTGCCAAACTTGTACTGAGGCCCTCAGGGACGACCGCCTCATTCCTGGCTGTCCAACCACCGGATTACGTTCCTGGCAGTTGGACCATAAGTAGATCGATGCCACTGCCGGGATCACGGATCCCCACGGGTTGGCAGTGTTGAAAGTCATGGTCAGCCACAGAGTGTTGAGTTCAGCAAAACCGTGCTGATCACAACTTTCCTTTCCATCAGCCTTTACATGTCAGGGCCCCTGCCATAAAAAGGCTGTTGTAAAGGCAGAGTTGGGGCCCCAGGGGGCCCCTGAAATGCCCATGACCATGTTGTGGGCCGCGCAGGCCCGCCCCCCCATCGGCACCCTTGGAATTTGCACTATCTGCTATGGAAAGACCGCCAAATTGTGATCATGGGGGTATTCCCTACAGAATACAGCCAATCCACCACTGGCACCTCCAGTGCGGTCAGGCCACCACAGATGACGGTAGCCACCGGCAGGCCTGCAGAGACCATGTTCCCACCTGACAGATTACGAGGCTGCACACCGCCAATGTTTCTGCCGCGGTTGCACCAGCACAATAACCCTGGCGGAACCCAACTCTATAAAACGAGACACTCACCTTCAAGAACACATACATGTTTGGAGCCACCATGGAACCTGTACTACATGTCTTCCTGCTGCTCCTGCTCACCCAATGACTCCGGAACCAGAGACAATGACAGCAACTGTGAGTACACACACTTACCCGTCAATGTTGCAAAATGCCAATTTACCAATGCACACACAGCATACACATCTGAAATGGGTGTTGAGGGTGACACACACACGTAACCTCACACTGACACCGCACACTCACAGACAGCCACATATACACACACACACATAAATAGTACACACACTACGGCCATCACACACACACAAACATGCCAAAAACACACTCCAACCCCCAGATACACAGCACCGGCACAGTCACACACAACACACCACACCAGCAAATGACACAACTGAACCACAACCGCAAAAGCACCATTAAGCATCTACAATACACACCTCCACTTGAGCAATCATACATACAACACAATGTAACAACACCAGAAAACAAACACACACAATCACACATTCTTAAAATGAGACATACATCATACCTCTCAAACACACATCACAACAGATCTGACATACCAATCACCACACACTTGTGCACACTGTACAACTGCACAAAGGCACACAACACTGCAAATAACACATCAGCACAATCACAACACAAAATATCAACAGAAATGCATGTCCCTAACTTATACATGCCCATCACACAATACACACCCATTAGTGAGGGACAAATGCAATGCACACACCCACTCATGGTGCCCAGAAACAACTGGTATTGCAACCACTACACACAAAAAACTTCTCACACACAAACAAAAGCAGCCAAAACCAAAAAAGACATAAGAAAAGAAAGGCAAGACAAAGATGTAACCTTCGAACCAACAATGGGTGGGCCCAGATATAAAAATAAAATTAATAAATATATATACATAAATGTGTACACATATTAAGCCATAGGCCAGTCCAAAAACACATATGTGCAAAATGCACATATGACACTTCCGAGTGCCCCAACTTGACTCCTGACTGCCATGTAATCTTCACAGGTAGGGGCATCAAGGGGGCAGAAAGGCACCTCAGGGATTGGGGGGGAGGGGAGATTTCGGTTTAGATTTGGGAGGGGATCTTTGGGCTTGGGCTTGGGAGGGAGGCTAAGGTCGATGCTTAGGGGACGGCTGTGAGCTCTTGGGAGGAGTCAACTTCTTGGCAGGGGAGGGGCATGGGTACTTGCAGGGAGCAGGGGAGGTCTTGGAGGTGGAAGGGCTGGACTTGGGGAGGGACACAGATCATTTCGGGGTATCACGGGTGGAGGAGCAGTAGGGAAAAGGGAAAACTTCGAGAGGAAAGCCTGCTTTGAGGCATGGGGACAGTCATGGCAAAAGGATTTGAGAGTGGAGGGAGAGGGAATAGTTGTAAGAGGTGTGTTGATGGATGTCTTGGGTGCATGTGTGTGCAAGGTATGCTTGTGGGTATTGGGTGTCTATTGGGTGGGTGATTGTTGGAGTTTATGTGTCTTTGGAGGAGGGGGATAGAGGTGCTGGGAGATGCCATGGTGGATGGGTGTCTGTCTGTTGGGGTGGTGACTGCCGGTATTGTGGATGTGCTGCATGTAGTTGTGTCTGTGGTTGTGGTGTCTGCGGATGTGGTGACTGGGCTGGATGTCTGAGGGTCTTCTATTGTTCTGACTGTGGGTAGGATAGGAGTTGCTGCTGAGGTTGGTGGGGGAGTCATTGCAGGTAGTGACTGTTGGTGTGTCTGCAGGTAGGTGTTGTTTGTGTGCATGCCAGTGGTGGTACTTGTGTTTGTCA
The DNA here is from genome assembly GCF_031143425.1 of Pleurodeles waltl. Classification (NCBI taxonomy): domain Eukaryota; kingdom Metazoa; phylum Chordata; class Amphibia; order Caudata; family Salamandridae; genus Pleurodeles; species Pleurodeles waltl. The sequence continues at coordinate 1,222,461,429 of NC_090444.1, forward strand.
GTGGTACCCTTGGATGTTGAGGTAGATGCCTGCTGGATTATTTGTGTGCTTTGGCTGGGTCATGGAAGAGGGTTTTGGGATTGGGAAGAAGAAGGTGGAGGGGGGACGTAAGACAAAGGGTGACTGGCTGCCATCAGTGTGGCGGCCAAACCTTGAAAGGATCTCTGTAGGCCAGTCAGTGCTCAGTGAATGCCCTCCAGGAATGCATTACTCTGCTGGACTTGAGTTGCAAGTCCCTGGATGGCATTCACAATGGTCGGCTGACCATCAGAGGTCGACCTCAGAAGGTCAATAGCCTCTTCACTGAGGACAGCAGGGCTGGCAGGGGCAGAGGTGCCTGTGGCAAAGGAGACACCCACCATCCTGGGTGGGCGGGCACATGCAATTGGGTGTGGAGCTACAGGGAGGGTTGTGGTAGTAAGGGGAGTGGTGGATAAAAATGGTGCTCGGCTGGTCCCAGATAGGTCTGCCACCACCAGGGAGTGTCTACTGGAGGGAATTCCGAACATGATGATGATGATCCTGTCTCCCCGTGGTACTCTCCTCGACCTGCGGGGCACTGGGTCCCTTGCTATCCCTGCTATCAGCACTCTGAGTCCCAAGGCCATTAGCATCCCCAATGGCCTGTGCCCTGTCTCCTTGGCCTGTTGATGTTGATGCACACAAATAGAGAGAGGGAGGGAGAGATAGAGAAGGAGAGAGAAGGTCATCACATTCTTCACATACAAGATTACAACACACAACTGTAGGTATACATCTCCTGGGTAGGCAATCCCAATTAGAAGACCACACATCTTACATCATGTCACAACATGTTACTTCTATCCACCTCTTCATGTCATCTATCTCACCAACATCATAATCCATGTAAGGTAGCACAACTGGAGCATTTAATCAAATCACCTGTTAAGCTATGTATGCATGCTCATCATGCCCTGACTAAGCTAATCCTGGGCATAACTCTCCATACTCCTATCACCTTTAGCAAATGCAGTTGACTGATCACAACATATCATGGATGTTCCGATTAAACACCTGACCAGTCCATGTTCATAAGTCATGTCCCATGCAAGTAAAGACAACTCTATTCACATTCGACACAGCACCTGTCCTTCCACTCACATGCCTAGCTGAACCCTCTGTACATAAATGCAATAATGGCTACAATATCTGAAGAAGACATAACATGTGGCAGTCCCCATACAGGTACAATCTGATGTTTAGAATCCATGTCTGGAGAACAGCCATGTCACAACATGTACCAAATCCCAGAGGAATAACTGCAGTCACTATAGACAGATACACCACATCACATCATACATGCATGCACAGCTACAGTGCCCTACCTATTATACATGAGACATCCAGTGACAATTACAGAGAGCAGTTTAAGAACAACTAAACCAAGGTCAGCCAACAAAATCTTAATAGGGTGCATAACATTCCACCTGACATGCAGATACAGTTCCACAACATGACAACATGAGTAAACCAACATCACTCACCCCATTCCTGACATGTGATAACCTGTACCTAAGTCTAGACAACACACATATCCCACAGAAAATACATGGATACATGATGTAGACATTATCCTACACCACTGCCATTGCATAGACAACATATCATACAACACATGTATGTCAAAAAGTAGTTCAGCGACACCAAACCATCTTGAAGTAAGAAGTGACCCAAACCTATTTCCTGTCCAACTTGTCCACATCAGCTAGGCTAAGGGTAGCAATGATTGTCCCACTCAACAACATCTGCCCCCAAGTAACCATTGTGACATGATGTATGCGGCTAATAACACATGTTGCACTAGTATTGGTAGGCTATTGCCACTTATAGCATGGACATTGCACAGTGTCAGAGGGTAGGAGAGCCTAATCACTTATCTCCTCTAAAACAAGGGCATTGGGATAATAGTGAATCACCTACAGTTCAATGGCATGGAAATCCATGGTAAGGCAAAATATTAACAATCAGACAGCCATAGCTGGATGTCCTTCCGTTACAACCTTCGCAAACCTCAGTGTATGAATATGAAGAGACAATGGGGACACCTCCACAAACCCTTATGCTCAGCCCTATACTGGCCATAACTGTTGACTGATTAAGATGCCAGCCTCACATGGAGTCAATACATATACCAGGACAAAAAGTAACTAGTACCAAATATGTCAGGCACTCAGTAGCAAATACAGGTGATCTAACAGACGGGAGTGGTCTGACACCTTAGAGCTACATATTCACATTTTCAGATGTATGGACCTGGGAATACTAGATGGGTAGGATGATACAGCAGCTTACATACATATATAGATATATATGGCTGGGTAGAGTCCCACATGCACACATGTGGCAATGTCAATTGTGCATCTCCACATGCAGTCATAGATATACCTTGACACAGGTGATCTAAACGTACACATTGACAACCCAAATGCCAGATCTCCATCTATTAGTCAGACAATGTGAGTACTATGTATTCCCACTAGTCTACATACATGTAGCACCTACTACATTGTCACAGCTGCTAAAGTGTGACAGCAAACACCATACTGCCATACTACCAAAGCCAAGTACAAGGATAAATTTAGTACTTACCCCCTTATGGCTGTGCTGTCCTCAAAGGGTAGGCTACTGCCAATATGCGGGCCATTAGGGGGTTTCAGGGTCCGATGGGCACTCTTCTCTCATTGGGAGGACATCCCCAGCTGGGCCTCAGCGGTCTTCCGGGGCCAGCGCCTCAGATCCTCCCACCACTTTTGACAATGGGTGCTCCACTGACTATGGACCCCCAGGGTCCGTCTTGATTGGCAATGTCACCCCAAATCCCCTTCTTCTGATAGGTGTTGACCTGCATGGATGACACAGACAAAAAGAAAACATTATGTACACATGCGCCATACCAATAGGAGTGGTCAGTACACATCAGTAACAGCAAGCAGGCACACATGCCCATCCTATCTGCTCACACGCCTTAACATTTTGCCATCTGCATGCATTTACACCCCTGCAAGTTCACATGCCTGATGCAACATCACACACAACACCTATCACACATGGCTAGGGCATTGGACTCACCTGCTCCTCTGGTACCCCATATAGCTGTCCATACACAGGTAGGACCTCCTCCACTAGCCTCTCAAGCCCTCCAGGGTAAAGGCTGGGGCTCCATCACCTGCAAGATGGGGCATGATGGCTCCCAGAGGAAGTACACAGCAGCTGACATTGTGGAGGTCTTGCTGGCAAGAGTGGCAGGAGTCAAGTGAGCAATACTGCAGAAAATGATGGTCACAGCTGCCAAGTACAGGTCATGGACATTGGCCCAAGTCCGCCAAAGGCAGCAATGTTAATGAATGGCAAGTTGCACGGCAGTTGCGACTGCCTACTGCCATCATGACTTCCGCCGGCGGACTAAGGTCTCTTCTAACTGTCCACTACAGTAGGTCAAGTGCCTGCCATTATGGGCACATGTCATTGATCGATGTGCTTACTTATCTGCATCAATCTCTTACTCCTCCAGAATGCTGTGTATCCATATGTAATGCCATCATGGTTGTGCAACATATTGTGCCAAATTTAACAAAATGACTTGTTGAAGGAGTATATATGATGAGAACTATGTAAAGCTACTCTGAGGTACATGGGCCACGGGTGGATATTGGTAGTATCCAAAACATATGTGTAATTAGTGCAGGACAGCTAAGTCTTACACACATGTACACTAACATTAATTTTAAATGTACAATCCTCTTTACATCTTAGCCAATGTGCAGCAATGAGGGTGAAAAAGTTGCATATCTATGGCCTGTACTGTATGTCAGGAGTGTTATGCATCCTCTACAGATATTAGGTGTCAGGTAATATACAATGTGTTAATCATGTGTGCATATTGCATAACTCATAGTAACTTCTCTTCTCTCAACATAGTTATCCTGCCATGAGAAGAGTGAGACAACCACCAGTGTACCATTCACTGGTTGACCTGGAAACTATGGAGGAAAGGCATGCCATCTAGACTTACCATCTGAATCCTCATATCATCATGGATCTTTGTACTCAGGTGGAGCCAGATCTGATGCCTGCCATTCGCAGTCCCTATGGCATACCTCCTATCATTCATGTCTTGTCAGTGCTACACTTCCTGGCCACAGGCTCCTTTCAGAATTCTGTCACCTTAACAGCAGGGATGTCTCAGCCCATGTTCAGTCTGGTGTTGAAGGATGTATTGTGTACATTGTTGAAATACCTGGACAGCTACATCAGGTTTCCACAACAAGCTGATTTGCCCTATGTGAAGGCAGACTTTTCTGAGATGGGACACATTCCTTATGTGGTAGGAGCCATTGAAGGCACCCATGTAGCCCTGGTCCCTCCCAGTGCCACTGAACAGGTGTATAGGAACAGAAAGAACTACCACTCAATCAACAAACAGGTGGTGTGTCTGGCAGACCAGTACATCTCACAAGTCAAAGCCAAGTTTCCACGATCTGTGCATGATTCCTACATCATGTGGAACAGCAGTGTTCCACATCTGATGACACGACTACAAACAGAGAAGGCCTGGCTGCTTGGTAAGTTTCCATTGTAGTGTGTGTTTGTGTGTTATATCTCCTATCATCACAATATAGCCAGTCACATATTATGAGTTGTTCTACCCTTGTGTTCACAGGTGACTCAGGCTATCCAAACCGTCCTTGGCTATTGACACCAGTGAGGTACCCAGTCACTCCAGGGGGAACTCCATTACCATGAGGCCCACGGGAGGAAAAGGCATGTAATCAAGCAATATTTGGGCTCCTGAAGACAGGATTCAGGTGCCTGGACCTATCTGGAGGAGCCCTCCTCTATTCGCCCCACAAGGTAAGCAAAATAGTCATTGTCTGCTGCATGCTCCACAATCTAGCCCTAAGACGTCAGATACCATTGATAGCAGATGAGCGGGAGGCAGCTGGATCAGTGGCTGGAAATGCTGATATGGCAAGTGATGAAGAGGCAGAGGAAGAAGGAACAGGTGACTCTAGGGCAGAAATCATCAATCAGTACTTCAACTGACACACAGGTATGTGAAGTGGACCTTTTGATGTGTTGATGTGCACAACTTGGAGTAGATAGCTGCTATTACACCCCCTGACTTGATTAATCAGTGGGGGTGTCATGAGCTCCAATGCCTATTTGTGAGATGTGGATGTAGTCTGATAGATTGTAAAGTATACAGTACAATATAGTCTGTTATGTCATGTATTGTTTCATCTGATCCTAACATACACTTCTTTAATGGAGTACTCAATATTAAGGTATGTTCGTGCATTCTCCTATCCTCTTTTCCTTCACTCACTGAAATTGCTATTTCGTATTTGGCTCTGCAACCTAGGCTTGAGGAATTCATTGGCAGTAGCTACTGGTAATTGCTGACAGACATGAGAATTGTACCTCACAGATAGCTTGTAAAATGGATATAGTTACAGTGGGATGGTACCTTGTTAGTACTTCCTTCAGACAAGTGGGGTTGTGACTGCTTTGCCCTTTCCTATTATCAATGGGATTGGGGGGATGTAAAATGGTGTATTACGTGTCAGTTGAAGTTTGTGGCTCATGAGTAATAATTGAATCATGGCCTCTGACTTCACAATGGGTGGGGTACTTAGTGATGACCATTGGACCTAGCTGTGTTTGTATTCTAACATTGCTGTCCGAGGTGCGGGTAACTGTATACTGACACAGTTAAGTGACAATCCTACAGGTATGGGGCCTATGTTAGTATATGGTTAAAGTACTGGGTTCCTCAGTGATATTCTTTGTGTGTTCCATGGGATATGTGATCATGTAGCTATGGTAGGGGTGTGTGAAGAGCCTGTACCTGGTGATATATATAGGTCCAATCTGGGAGTCCCTGCTTTGTAGGTAGTTGACCATGGCATGACTTCTATTACCCGTATACGTACATTGTATGCCACCATGCCTTCCATCCTGATGCTACTCTCTGTCATGCTCTATTTGCAGATTGGTATACTAACTATACTATTGTGTTGCCCTGGATTTCAACCTTTCGCACATCTGTCGTGTGACATTTCTGTTGTCATGTGTCTCCTGCTGGGGGAGCCTCTGTCTGATCAACATTACACAGGCTATTCAATGCAGGGGGGCATGACCACACCGCAGTTGGTAAGCATGGTAGTGGTTGATATATTATAAAAGACACATATACACTAGCTGTGTTCAATTGTGATTTATTGTGCATTTCATAATACTAAAAGTAAAAATTAAAAGTGCAGAAATGAAAATGGAGGTGATGAGTGAGATCTTGGTAGATGCATTCATCATAATAACTGCTATTCCAGATTGTTACACAGGTTCAGTGTCCCTGTACCATGGGGAAATGGAGTTATGTCTCAGAACAGTCCACGGGGTGTCTCACTGGCACACAAGGGTGACAAATCAGGAGAGGTTCACTTCCTGGTAGTCGGTGTGGCATCTGATCCAGCCAGATGTCTGGGTGGATGTCCACAATTGCGGGGGGTTCTTCAGCTACAGAGGGAGGGAGGCATGTCTGAGGCATGCAGTTCCCCTGGCAGGGCCTCCATTCCACTAGCTGCCACAGATGTAGATGGGGCAGATGTTATGTTGCTAGTGGAAGGGGCCTGATGGTATGTTGAAAAAACCATCAGGGAGTATTGATGTCCCTCAGCACCCCTGCAATGGAAGCCATGTGGGCATTTTGTGCCTGCCACTGCTTCATGACTTCCTGGTGGTAGTCCCTCTGCAGCTTTTGATTTCCCCCAACATGGTGATTATTTGGCCCATTCTGTCTTGGGAACTTTTGTATGCTCCCAGGACTTGGGAGATGATTTCCTGGTCAGTGGAGCCCCTTTTAGGCCCCATCCTCTGGTATATAGCATCCTTCCCACACACCCTACCCCCAGGTGCCTATGCCCATGGCCCTATGTGCCCACTCCCAGTTGTATCAGGTCCTTCATTGTCGGGGATGTTAAGGTTCAACTCAGGTCTCTGTACTGTGGGGCACACAATTGATTGAACAGTCTTTGGGACACAGGTGTGGGGGCAAATGGTTGCCTGTGATGTGGATTCATCAGGGGTGGGGGAGTGATGTGGACAGGGTGAGGCAGAAGTCGTTGACTGACCAGGTGTCCCAGATGGGCTGGGTTATTTGTCATTATCCAGACATCCAGGCCTGTTGTCCTCACTAAAGCATTCATCCTGAGGGGGTCTGCCAGTCTCAGGGATTCTCTGCATGCTGGCAATGGCAGTGTTACCTGTAGAGGGAGTGAGACACAGAGTTCAGTTTAGAATGTGCATTTGGTTGCTTCTTTGTGAGATGCAGACAGTGATTCCCTGCAATGACATTGACAGATGCTGCACAGCATACTTTTGTTGTACATACAACTCTGTGTCTTGATTTCAGTTCTCCATGATAGGAGCTGTCATACAAGTTTGGTACTGATTGCACTGCAGATGGGTTCTGGTTTGTCTGATAATTGACATGACTGTTCACCTTTGTCACCTAGTGAATAGTCAGGCTTGCTAGATGTCACACATTAAAGCTGTACAATGGACAATGGTGTCCTAGTAGAAACATAATATGTGAGTATGCAAGGGTAATAGTCCTGTATCTAGATGTTGTGCATGTGTATCGACTCAGCCATCTTACTTTCCAACCCAGGTCAGTCTATTTCTGGTTTGGGATATTTGATCTATGGCCATTTGGAATGGTCACTCAGCTGTAGGTGTGTTTTGCTTTGTTTGCTATTGTGTGTATGCCATTGCGTTGCTGTCATTTCCATGTACTGGTACTCACTAGAACAATCTAGATGGTGAAGCTAGGACTTTAGTTGTACATGCATTACACGTGATGTGTTGTGCACATTCCAGATTTTCACAATGATCTGTTAGTGCATTCTGGGAGTCGTATTGATATTGATATTATTAGTCAGTAGTTAACGTGCCATTTCCAAGGGCTATTATGGCAGTTGGGCTGAGTGCAGTGGTGGCATGCAGGAGAGGGGCATTAGGTGATTAGGTGGGAGGTGGAATAGGACATTTAGTTAATTAGGGACTATTTTGGTGGTGAAAAAGCATGCACGACAAGACTAATATGTGACATGAGTGTTGTGGGAACTTACCAGACTCTAGTCCCCCAGGTATTCCATTCAGGCCCTCAGGATGCAGTACGTCCATGATCTTCTCCTCCCATGATGTGAACTGTGGGGGAGGAGGTAGGGGCCCACCGCCAATCTTCTGCACAGCTATCTGGTGGCGTGATGCCATGGAACGCACCTTCCCCCTGAGGTCCTTCCACCTCTTTCTGAAGTCCTCCCCTGTGTTTGGATGGCTTCCTACTGAATTGACCCTGTTGACTATCCTTTGCCACATCTCAATTTTCCTGGAAATCGATGTTTGTTGGACCTGTGCTCCATACAGTTGCAGCTCTACCCTGATAATTTCATTCACTAAAACCCTCAAGTGAAACGTGGGTGTTTTTGTGGGGACATGGTAGTGGTTGTGTAGAGGGTGTTGGGGGTGTGTGAGTGTAAGGGTGCAGTGTTCGGTAATTGGTCAGGTGTGGATGCTGTGTTGTGAGGGTGACACGGTTGTCATGGATTGTGTGTGCTAGTGATGTATGTATTGTGTTAGTTGTGCTAATGTGTGGTGTGTACTGAGTGTGATGTGTTTATGTGCCTATTGTGTAAAGGTACTATATCTATAACATTGCCAGCTCTCTGGGTATCTGAATGGCAGTCTGAATGCAAAGGATTGTGGGTTGAGTAGGAGTATGCTATATAGTGCAGTGAGTAGGTGTGTTGGGTGTGTGGGTGTGTGTCAGTTGTAGGATATTCAAACTATACAATGTGGTATTGTGTTCTGACTGATGTGAGTTCTGATCGTGGCGGTTCACACTGCCAATGGTGTTCCGCCATGGAAGAGCCGCTGTGGTGAATTGTGGCTCGTAATCTGGTGGCTGGATTTTTGTCAAGCTGGCGGTGCTGGTGATGGGACCGCCTCTTTCCTGCCCTCCAGTGTCCTGGCAGTTTTGGATTTTCGGCTGCTGAATTTTGGCTGTCTCTTGATACAGTGGTCATATTACCACCAACATGGTGGTCTTTTGGCAGCCATCACCACAGCAGTCTTCCCAAATGACCGCCAAACTCGTAATGAGGCCCTAAATGTCTTCTTATTGCTCATGGATGCTTCCAATTCACAATCAGATACCCTTTGGAGTAATAATGTTTCTCTCAGAAGCAAAACTCAGTCAGAAGGTTCAGGGTAAACTTAGCTATTTGGTACAGCCCCAGTGATGTCCAGTCTACCTGTGGTACAGACATGTCTAGACTTTCTATCTGGGTTCTCAGGAATACAAGGTTGTCAGTTACTTGTTTTGGTGTTGCCCTTTATCAGGCACACCAATAGTCATGATACCTTTACAACATATTGCTTAAAAATATTTTACATATGTAAATAAAAAAAAGATTACAATTAAATTAACAAACATATATATATATCCATGTATATGTGAATATAACCACAAATATGTCACCTAATGTAAGTATTAAAAGCAAATATAACAAATTATGAAAGTGAAATATTTAACTATATATATATACGTATATATATATATAAAAAGAGATAGATAGATAGGTACTTTTAAAAATACAAAAACCTTTAAACATGTCATTAAAAATGTAATAAGAACTTAAAATAACAAACATATTAACAAAATATTTCTCACATTCAATAAAAGAAGTGTTCCTTCATGGAAAAATATCACTTAAGATTTCACAAAGATGCCTTAAGAGTTGCAAATTTGATAGCAATGATGTTATTACATTCAGTTTGTCTCATTATTTTGTATCTTGCATGGAAGCTGAGGAGACATTTCATGGCTGCAGCCTGGACGAAGTGAAGGATTTTATATTGAGTTATAATAGTTGCCCTGTTTATTTTACATTTTTATGAACTTTATTCAATGGTGCAGTACGTATTTTTTTTAGAATGGCCTTTTATTAAACAGTATGCTTTTATTTTTGTAAGTTTTATGGGGACTAACCCAAAAATAAACATATTATCATTGACTGAAAAAACAAAAATTAACCCCTACGGTGCCTTGGACAAGCTGTTCTCGCCCTCGGCCACAGTTCCCATGTTCCCGGGACGAGACCAGGTCACCCTGCACCGGGCCAATGGGGGGAGCACTAGCGCTTCCCCCGTGGGCCTCCCACCCACACCCCCCATCAGGGATGGAAGGGGAATTGCTTCCCCTTCCACCCTGACCCCCCAGATCCCCCCCAGTGACGTCTGATGACATCAGCACGCGATCGTGTGCTGACCTCATCAGAGGCCACCTCCCATGATGTGGAAGAGAAATGCTAAGCATTTCTCTTCTGCTCAGGAGGAGGGGGCAGGCAGAGACATCGAAAGAAAGGAATGTCATTCTGAGCATTTCTGCTGCACGATCCCAATGCGATCGGGCAGCAGAAATGACTACTAGACACCAGGGAGTTTTTATTTTTTTATTTACATATAAAGGGGAGCGACCCCTTGGACAAGGGTCGCTCCCCAGGGGGCAATAATTTCATTAGGCCTATTCTGCCCCCCCGGGGGCAGATCAGACTATATTGATTGAGCCGATCTGCCCCGGGGGGGGCAGAAGCCACTAGACACCAGGATTTTTTTTTTAAATGAAATTGGCAGAAGGGGAGCGACCCCTTAGGCAAGGGTTGCTCTCCAGAGGGCTAATTTTCTATTATGCCTTTTCTGCCCCCCCGGAGGCAGATCAGCCTATATTGATTAGGCTGATCTGTCCCCAAGGGGAGTAAAAGCCACTAGAAACAAGTTTATTTTTGTTGTTGTTTACATTGATAAGGGGAGCGACTCATTAGGCAAGGGTCGCTCCCCTGGAGGGGCAAATTGTTTTTAAGCCATTTCTTCCCCTCTTGGGGGCAGATCAGCCTATTTATATTAGGCCAATATGCCCCCAAGGGGGGCAGAAACCATTAGACACCAGCGATTTTTTCATGTAAGGGAAGTGACCCCCTAGGCAAGGGTCACTCCCCTGGGGGGCAAATTTATTTTAGGCTATTGCTGCCTCCCTTGGGGGCAGATCGGCCTATTTTGGTAAGGCTCATCTGCCCCCCAGGGGGCAGAAACCCCACCAGACACCAGGGAAGATTTTTTTTTTTAAAAGAAGATGGGGTTATGGCCATACCCCCACCCCAAATAAATAGGGACAAAGTTGTTCTGCCCACCAGTGGGCTGATGGGGCAATTACCCCTGATCCATTCCCGGGGGGGCAGAAAGCCTACTAGATGCCAGGGAATTTAAAAAAAAATTGTGGGTTGGTGGCTACCAATCAGTATGGGCATGATTATGTCCCCACCCCAGCTGAAGGGGATAACAGTCTTTCAGTTTTCCCCTGTGCACTAAAGCATGTTATCCCACGGCAAGCAAGAGGACATTTGATTATTTTGGGTTTTGCTTTTACATTTAGGCCATGAGAGCTTGGCTAGCTCTCAAAATAGTCCCGCTTGGAATGGTGAGGGCTGCACTTTTTGGACTTTGGGACGCTGCCATGTAGACAATCCTCAAGACCTAGACACATCAGAAAACTAAACATCAGGGTGAGTCCAGGGTGGTGTGCTTCACATGAACCCTGCATAATTTTCTTACCCACAATGCCCTGTAAACCTCCAATTTTGCTGGAAATCACAAATTTTTCCGCCATTTTGGTGATGGAACCTTCCGTAATATGTAGAAATCCACAAAATTCCTACCACCAAACATTGTCACATCTATCCCTATAAACATTCTGCCCCACTTGTCAGCCTAAACATATATTTTTTTCAAACTGCTCTTTTAGATACGCTTTGATTCCCCCTCAATTTCAACATGTTTTTGGCTCTTTCCTGTCACAGGCATTTGGCCCACCTACACAAGTGAGGTATCATTTTTATTGGGAGACAGAGGGGAACCTTGGGTGGTGGGAAATTTGTCCCGGTGCGGTGATCCCATACAGAAATGTGGGGAAAATGTGATTTTTTTTGCTAAATGTGAGCTTTGCTGAAGATGCTGGTTGGAAAACACACTGGGGGATTGGGGCATCTACGCAAGTCACACCTTCTTGGACTCTTGCGGGTGTCTAGTTTTCAGAAATGTTTGGGTTTGGTAGGTTTCCCTATATGGCTGCTGAGCCCAGGACCAAAAACGCATGAGCCCCTGCAAAAACAGGTAGTTTTGTATTTGATAATTTTGACCTGTCCAGATAGTGTTTTGGGGCACTTCCCTTCAGGCACTAGGCCTACCCACACAAGCGAAGTACCATTTTTATCAGGAGCCTTAGGAAAACACTGGGTGGAAGGAAATTTGTAGCTCCTCTCAGATTCCAGAACTTTCTGTCACCGAAATGTGAGGAAAAAGCATTTTTTTGGCTATATTTTGAGGTTTGCAAAGGATTCTGGGACACATAACTTTGTGAAAACCCCACAAGTCACTACATCTTGGATTCCCCTAGGTGTTTAGATTTCAAAAATGTATAGGTTTGGTAGGTTTCCCTAGGTGCTGGCTGAGCTAGAGGCCAAAATCCACAGCTAGGCACTTTCCATAAAACATGTCAGTTTTGAATGTGGAAATGTGATGTGTCCATGTTGCGTTTTCTGTCCCGGACATTAGGCATACACACGCAAGTGAGGTACCATTTTTATCGGGAGACTTGGGGTAACATGGAATAGCAAAACAAGTGTCACTGCCCCTTGTCTTTCTCTACATTTTTTCCTTCCAAATGTAAGATAGTGTGTAAAAAAGACGACTATTTTAGAAATGCCCTGTAATTCACATGCTGGTATGGGCACCCCGGAATTCAGAGATGTGCAAATAACCACTGCTTCTCAAGACCTTATCTTGTGCCCATTTAGGAAATACAAAGGTTTCCTTGATACCTATTTTTCACTCTTTATATTTCAGCAAATGAATTGCTGTATACCGGGTATACAATGAATATCCATTGCAAGGTGCAGCACATTTATTGGCTCTGGGGACCTAGGGTTCTTGATGAACCTACACGCTCTATATATCCCCGCAACCAGAAGCATCCAGCAGACGTAACGGTATATTGCTTTCAAAAATTTGACATCGCAGGAAAAAGTTAAAGAGTAAAACATGGAGAAACATTGCAGTTTTGTTTACCTCAATTTCAATATTTTTGTTTATTTCAGCTGTTATTTTCTGTAGGAAAATCTTGCAGAATCTACACAAATGACCCCTTTCTGAATTTATAATATTGTCTACTTTTCAGAAATGTTTTGCTTTCCAGGATCCAGCATTGGTTTCACATTCATTTGTGTCACTAGCTGGAAGGAGGCTAAAAGCACAAAATATAGTAAAAATGGGGTATATCCCTTTAAAATGCCAAAATTGTGTTGAAAAATTAATTTTTCTGATTCAGGACTGCCTGTTCCTGTAAGCTGGGAAGATGGTGATTTTTGCACAACAAACGCTTTGTTGATGTCATTTTCAGGGAAATAACCACAAGCCTTCTACTGCAGCCCTTTTTTCCCATTTAAAAAAATATATAACATTTGCTGTATTTTGGCTAATTTCTTGGTCTCCTTCAGGGAAACCCACAAACTCTGGGTACCTCTAGAAACCCTAGGATGTTGGAAAAAAAGGACGCAAATTTGGCGTGGGTAGCTTATGTGGACAAAAAGTTATGAGGGCCTAAGTGCGAACTGCCCCAAATAGCCAAAAAAGGCCTCGCACCTGAGGGGGAAAAGGCCTGTCAGCGAAGGGGTTGATATAAAAATAAATAACATAAAAATTATGGGTGGGGCCCAGCGGAGCGGTGCTTGAGATGAAGGGGCCCAGCGGAGCGGTGCTTGAGACGGCGGGGCCCAGCGGAGCGGTGCTTGAGATGAAGGGGCCCAGCGGAGCGGTGCTTGAGATGAAGGGGCCCAGCGGAGCGGTGCTTGAGACGGCGGGGCCCAGCGGAGCGGTGCTTGAGATGAAGGGGCCCAGCGGAGCGGTGCTTGAGACGGCGGGGCCCAGCGGAGCGGTGCTTGAGATGAAGGGGCCCAGCGGAGCGGTGCTTGAGACGGCGGGGCCCAACGGAGCGGTGCTTGAGATGAAGGGGCCCAGCGGAGCGGTGCTTGAGACGGCGGGCCCAGCGGAGCGGTGCTTGAGATGAAGGGGCCCAGCGGAGCGGTGCTTGAGATGAAGGGGCCCAGCGGAGCGGTGCTTGAGATGAAGGGGCCCAGCGGAGCGGTGCTTGAGACGGCGGGGCCCAGCGAAGCGGTGCTTGAGATGAAGGGGCCCAGCGGAGCGGTGCTTGAGACGGCGGGGCCCAGCAGAGCGTTGCTGGAGACGGCGGGGCCCAGCGGAGCGGTGCTGGAGACGGCGGGGCCCAGCGGAGCGGTGCTTGAGATGAAGGGGCCCAGCGGAGCGGTGCTTGAGACGGCGGGGCCCAGCGGAGCGGTGCTTGAGACGGCGGGGCCCAGCGGAGCTGTGCTGGAGACGGCGGGGCCCAGCGGAGCGGTGCTGGAGACGGCGGGGCCCAGCGGAGCGGTGCTGGAGACGGCGGGGCCCAGCAGAGCGGTGCTTGAGATGAAGGGGCCCAGCGGAGCGGTGCTTGAGACGGCGGGGCCCAGCGGAGCGGTGCTTGAGATGAAGGGGCCCAGCGGAGCGGTGCTTGAGACGGCGGGGCCCAGCGGAGCGGTGCTTGAGATGAAGGGGCCCAGCGGAGCGGTGCTTGAGATGAAGGGGCCCAGCGGAGCGGTGCTTGAGACGGCGGGGCCCAGCGGAGCGGTGCTTGAGATGAAGGGGCCCAGCGGAGCGGTGCTTGAGACGGCGGGGCCCAGCGGAGCGGTGCTGGAGACGGCGGGGTCCAGCGGAGCGGTGCTTGAGATGAAGGGGCCCAGCGGAGCGGTGCTTGAGATGAAGGGGCCCAGCGGAGCGGTGCTTGAGACGGCGGGGCCCAGCGGAGCGGTGCTAGAGATGAAGGGGCCCAGCGGAGCGGTGCTTGAGACGGCGGGGCCAAGCGGAGCGGTGCTTGAGATGAAGGGGCCCAGCGGAGCGGTGCTTGAGACGGCGGGGCCCAGCGGAGCGGTGCTTGAGATGAAGGGGCCCAGCGGAGCGGTGCTTGAGATGAAGGGGCCCAGCGGAGCGGTGCTTGAGATGAAGGGGCCCAGTGGAGCGGTGCTTGAGACGGCGGGGCCCAGCGGAGCGGTGCTTTAGATGAAGGGGCCCAGCGGAGCGGTGCTTGAGACGGCGGGGCCCAGCGGAGCGGTGCTGGAGACGGCGGGCCCAGCGGAGCGGTGCTGGAGACGGCGGGGCCCAGCGGAGCGGTGCTGGAGACGGCGGGGCCCAGCTGAGCGGTGCTTGACAGGAAGGGCCCAGCGGAGCGGTGCTTGACAGGAAGGGCCCAGCGGAGCAGTGCTTGACAGGAAGGGCCCAGCGGAGCGGTGCTCTTCTGCACGGCGGGCCCTGTTCAGCGGTGCTCTTCTGCACGGCGGGCCCTGTTCAGCGGTGCTCTTCTGCACGGCGGACCCTGTTCAGCGGTGCTCTTCTGCACGGCAGGCCCTGTTCAGCGGTGCCTATCTTCACGGCGGGCCCTGTTCAGCGGTGCTCTTCTGCACGGCGGGCCCTGTTCAGCGGTGCCTATCTTCACGGCGGGCCCTGTTCAGCGGTGCTCTTCTGCACGGCGGGCCCTGTTCAGCGGTGCTCTTCTGCACGGCGGGCCCTGTTCAGCGGTGCTCTTCTGCACGGCGGGCCCTGTTCAGCGGTGCACATCCAGTAGGTTCAAGGGAGCCAGACCTGGCCTGGACTCCGTGCTCTTCTGCATGGCGGGCCCTGTTCAGCGGTGCCTATCTTCACGGCGGGCCCTGTTCAGCGGTGCTCTTCTGCACGGCGGGCCCTGTTCAGCGGTGCCTATCTTCACGGCGGGCCCTTTTCAGCAGTGCTCTTCTGCACGGCGGGCCCTGTTCAGCGGTGCCTATCTTCACGGCGGGCCCTGTTCAGCGGTGCTCTTCTGCACGGCAGGCCCTGTTCAGCGGTGCCTATCTTCACGGCGGGCCCTTTTCAGCAGTGCTCTTCTGCACGGCGGGCCCTGTCCAGCGGTGCTCTTCTGCACGGCGGGCCCTGTTCAGCGGTGCTCTTCTGCACGGCGGGCCCTGTTCAGCGGTGCACATCCAGTAGGTTCAAGGGAGCCAGACCTGGCCTGGACTCCGTGCTCAGACGCCCTCCGGCCGTGATGTTCCTGGGCCCTTCGGTGACGGAGTCCTGGGCCCTTTGGTGTCCTCCTTTACAGCTGGGATGTGGCATGTGGGGCCCACCTGCTCCGCGCTCCTGCTGGCTGACGTCTCCGCCCTGCTGCCCTTACGCTCCTTAGATGGGGCTCTCGGGCCCTTGCCTCCCCTAGATGTTGTGGCTGGTGAAGTGGGCGAACTCTGCTCCTTGGGGGCAGCCGTGTCAGTCTTCGCACGGCGGCCCTTGTGTTTCCTGGTCCTCTTACCGGGGGGGGGCTGGATGTGTCCTTGCTGCTGATGGAGGTGTCACTGCTGGCAAAGGGTGGGCTCCAGAACCCATGCACAACAGTGACACCCGAAGTTGGGCTGGTGGTGGCTGTGGTGCTCTTGGGACTCTTTGCAGATGGAGGGGGTAGGTCATCGGAGGGGAAGAGGTCAAGATTAGCCAGGAAAAGTTTTTTAGGGCCAAGGTAAAAGGTAGGAGAAGTGGAGATGGAAGTGGAGGAATAGGATGTGGTTGTAGGAGAGTCAGGTGTGCTGTCATTGGGTGAAGGTGCAGGTGCTGTAGGCTGTTGTGAGGTGGATGTCTGTTGGGTGGGTGTCTGCCTGCGTTTGTGTGTCTTGGAAGGGGTGGTGACAGACACAGTGGGAGAGGACACAGGGGACGTGTAAATGGCAGTGGGGGTGGTGACTGCACGCGTGCGGACTGTACAGGAGGGTGTGGTGGTGATGGAAGCACTGGCTGATGTTGGTGTGCATGCAGGTGTGAGTGGAGGCGTCACAGGGAGGGAGGAGGGAGACGAGGAGGAGGGGGACACAGGGGTGGTAGTGACTGTTGGGATGTCTGCATCTGTGTGTTGCTTGGGTGAGTGTTTGTGGGATCTGTGGTGCTTGTGTCTGGATGAGCTGCCCTTGGGTGTTGAGGTGTGTGCAGGCTGGTCAGATGGTGTGGATGGGATAGGCTGAGGAACAGGAGACAGAGACAGGGTGGAGGCAGTCAGAAGAGGGAGGCTGGAAACAGGGACAATGGCTGCCGTCAGTGCTGAGGCCAGAGCATTGAACGATCGTTGATGGGCAGCCTGACCCGAATGAATGCCCTCCAGGTAGGCATTGCTCCGATGCACCTCCCTTTCTACCCCCTGGATGGCATTCAAAAGGGTAGTCTGCCCAACAATGAGTGTCCTGAGGAGATCAATGACCTCCTCACTGAGGGCAGCAGGGGTAACAGGGGCAGGGGCTGAGGTGCCTGGGGCGAAGGAGACGCCCGCCTTCCTGGGTGAGCGGGCATGGAGCGTAGGCTGAGGGGCTGCTGGAAGGGCGGGGCTGGTGCGCTGGGTGGCGGCTGTACCTGTAGAGGCGGGGGGCCCGGATGTTGCCGCCACCGCTAGGGAGCTCCCATCCGAGGACGTGTCGCTGTCGCTGCTCTCACCAGCGGTCCCCGTCGTGGTGCTCCCCTCGCCCTCCGGCTCACTTGGGCCCTCGGTGTCTGTTCCTGTGCCCACCGGGGCCTTGTGGCTTGCAGCTCCCTCGTGCTCCGATGCCAAATCTCCTCCGCCTGATGATGCTAATGCACACATGCACAAGAAGATGAAGAAGAAGGGTGGGGGAGAAAGAGAAGACCTGGTTGAGTGCATGCAATGTCAACACCGTTGGCGGAGAGGACAGACACAGGAGCCGCATGCACTAAGCCGCGCATTCGGGGCACACTACTCAGTACTTCTGACTCGGACAACAGGTCAGGAGACGACAAGCGCGCACATGTGTGAGGCTGGACCATCAATAGCTGGACTTGTCACCCTACGGAGGTGGGGGCCGGGAGCACAGGGCCATGCCTAAGGGAGAGGACTACACTACAGAAAGCGCCCTGGCCTAATGTCACCCCCAACCCTCCTCCCCCACCCAGACGCCTCCACTGCGCAGAAAGATAGCTGAATGTGCTGATACTCACCCCCTTGTGTCTGCTGTGATGCTCTCAAGCGCCCATCCAACTCCGGGTAGGCCACCGCCAGGATCCGGGACATCAGGGGGGTCAGGGTACGACTGGCACCCCTCCTAGGTTGGGAGGCCATCCCCAGCAGTGACTCGGCGGTCTTCCTGGTTCCGCGGCGGATGTCCTCCCACCTCTTGCGGCAGTGGGTGCCCCGTCTGACGTGGACCCCCAGGGCCCGGACTTCCTTGGCGATGGCACGCCAAATCCCGACTTTCTGATGGGCGCTGACCTATGTGACATGTACAGGGTGGGAAGGAAACAATCATCAACTTACTGCATGTTAGATGTGATTGGCCCCCCCTCCCCAACCTTGCAATATAGCACATGCTCTCATCTGTCGTGCGTTGCACTCCTCATTCGCCCCCCACCCCACCAACTTACATCCACCCCACTCCACACAGGCATCGCCCATTCCATGTGCACCCGGTGTACTCACCTGTTGGTCTGGAGGACCGTAGAGTAACGCATACTGGGGGAGGACCCCATCCACGAGCTTCTCCAACTCTTCAGACGTGAAGGCAGGGGCCCTTTCCCCAGTCGCAGCAGCCATTGTCACTTCCAGACCGAGTTCACAGCAGCACTTGCAGTATAGGTCCTCTCCTGTGGATGATCAGGTCTCGAGTGATTAAGCAGATAGAAAATGGCGGTCACGCCCGCGGCGGTGCGTACCGCGGCGGTGCGTACCGCGACCGCCGGCGCACATCATCATTGGCTCCTGAAACCCATAGGCTTCAATGTTATCCAATGCGGCTCCGTATAGCGGTCTTCGACCGCCTACCGCCATGGTGTGCTCCGCCAGCGCAGTGACCTCACATCCCATTGTCCCACTTCACAGGTCAGGCAGCCGCCATTTCAAGGGCCCACATGGCATAATCTCTACTGCGACACACAGGCCTAGGCCTGGCATTGCCACACATACACGCCTTTCAATACCTAGATAACCGTGTGCCATGCAAGCAGCGGTGAACGTACCAGTGATTATCTTGACTCTGTGCTCCATGTTGTCCTTCCTAGGCACCGTCCGCTGGGATTTGCGAGGAGAAGGATGAATCCACACGTGTACCGACCGCTGGTGGACCTGTCGACAATGGAAGAACGCCACATCATACTACGATACCGACTTGACCGTGCCACCATCCATGAACTGTGTGCCCAGCTGGAGCCAGCCCTGATGTCCCCCATCCGCCAACCCACAGGAATTCCCCCTCTGGTGCAGGTGCTGTCAGTCCTCCATTTTCTTGCAAGTGGCTCATTCCAGACAACAGTGGCCATGTCATCTGGAATGTCTCAGCCAATGTTTTCTAAGGTGTTGTCTAGAGTGTTGTCTGCCCTGACGAAACACATGCGGAGTTACATTATATTCCCAGAGGAGGTTGATTTGCCCACTGTGAAGGGTGATTTTTATGCCCTTGGACATATTCCCAACATAATTGGTGCCATTGATGGGACCCATGTAGCCTTAGTCCCCCCAAAAGACGATGAGCAGGTGTACAGAAACAGGAAGAGTTACCATTCTATTAACATCCAGGTGGTCTGTTTGGCTGACCAGTACATCTCCCATGTGAATGCCAAGTTCCCTGGGTCAGTGCATGACGCGTATGTGATGCGTAATAGCAGCATCCCTTTTGTGATGGAACAGCTACAGAGACAACGTGTGTGGCTAATAGGTGACTCTGGTTACCCCAACCTGCCTTGGCTATTGACCCCAGTGAGGAATCCCCGGACCAGGGCTGAGGAACGGTACAATGAGGCCCATGGGCGAACTAGGAGGGTCATTGAAAGAACCTTTGGCCTCCTGAAGGCCAGGTTTAGGTGTCTGCATATGACAGGGGGATCCCTGATGTACTCACCAAAGAAGGTGTGCCAGATCATCGTGGCCTGCTGTATGCTTCACAATCTGGCATTGCGACGTCAGGTGCCTTTCCTGCAGGAGGATGGTTCAGATGGTGGTGTTGAAGCAGCTGTAGAGCCTGTGGAGAGTGAAGAGGAGGAAGACTCAGAGGACGACCCAGACAACAGGGACAGAGTTATCCAACAGTATTTTCAGTAGCACACAGGTAAGAATCACACACGCCATTTTAATTTTCCTGACTGCCTCATTTTTCTCAACTTTGTCTATGACCCCCCAGTTATTTGAAACTGATGTTTGATTCTCCCTTCCCTTTTCAGTGCTGTATGACCCACTGCGTGACTTCTGCTTGGTTAGCCCATGGACTAATGCTTATTGATCTCGGTATGTGTTCAGCACAAAGTTTACAGAACATAATTGATCGGTAATGTGTTTTACATTTGTAAATAATACAGCCTGACTCCAGCATGATTTCAGTGCATTGAGTGATTTATTTTTTGTGCTAGATAATGGTACATGATATAAACACGGTGATGGGTGGGGGTGGAGTAATGGCCATGGCAGAGTCCAGTTCTCAGTCTCACAGGTGCATTGTCCATATGCCTGTGGAAGGATGGAGCAGGGGCAGTTCAAGGTTGGGCAGGGTGGCAATGTGGGACAGTGGGATGACTTCAGGGGGTATCTCATGCTGGCGGGGGTCTTGACATCCTACTCTGTCGATTTTTTTGATCTCAGGCTCCTCTTGCGGGGTGGTTGTTCTTCAGCAGGAGGTGGGGTTCTGGTGGCCTGTCGTTGTGGTGGGGCCTCCTGTCCACTAGCGCCGGCGGAGGTGGTAGGCTGTTCCTGGTCCGGGCTAGTGACAGGGGCCCTGTGTGGTGCCACATGGTCCCGCAACGTGTCTTCTATCCGGTGGAGGGCCTGGACTAGGCTCCCCATGGCGGTAGAGATGTTGGTGAGATGATTGTTGAACCCCATGTAGCGTTCCTCCTTCTGTGCCTGGATCTCCTGGAACCTGGCCAGTACCGTCGCCATCGTCTCTTGTGAGCGGTGGTAGGCTGCCATGATGGTGGTGAGGGCCTCTTGGAGAGTCGGTTCCCTGGGCCTCTCCTCCCCCCCCTGTCGCACAGCAGCCCTCCGAGTTGCCCTGTTTCCCCCGGACTCTGTCCCCTGGACGGTGTGCCCACTACCACTGCCCCCAGGTCCCTGTTGTTGTTGGGGTGGTGGGTTAGCCTGGGGGCCCTGTAGTGGCAGACACACCGCTGATTGACCTGTCCTAGAGACAGAGCCATGGGCCCGCTGGGTGGGAGCTGTGCTGTTGTTCCCAGAGGGGGTTGGGTCTGCTGTGGCCTGTGTGTGGGGAACCGACTGTCCACAGGGCAGCAGGGGTAACAGGGGCAGGGGCTGAGGTGCCTGGGGCGAAGGAGACGCCCGCCTTCCTGGGTGAGCGGGCATGGAGCGTAGGCTGAGGGGCTGCTGGAAGGGCGGGGCTGGTGCGCTGGGTGGCGGCTGTACCTGTAGAGGCGGGGGGCCCGGATGTTGCCGCCACCGCTAGGGAGCTCCCATCCGAGGACGTGTCGCTGTCGCTGCTCTCACCAGCGGTCCCCGTCGTGGTGCTCCCCTCGCCCTCCGGCTCACTTGGGCCCTCAGTGTCTGTTCCTGTGCCCACCGGGGCCTTGTGGCTTGCAGCTCCCTCGTGCTCCGATGCCAAATCTCCTCCGCCTGATGATGCTAATGCACACATGCACAAGAAGATGAAGAAGAAGGGTGGGGGAGAAAGAGAAGACCTGGTTGAGTGCATGCAATGTCAACACCGTTGGCGGAGAGGACAGACACAGGAGCCGCATGCACTAAGCCGCGCATTCGGGGCACACTACTCAGTACTTCTGACTCGGACAACAGGTCAGGAGACGACAAGCGCGCACATGTGTGAGGCTGGACCATCAATAGCTGGACTTGTCACCCTACGGAGGTGGGGGCCGGGAGCACAGGGCCATGCCTAAGGGAGAGGACTACACTACAGAAAGCGCCCTGGCCTAATGTCACCCCCAACCCTCCTCCCCCACCCAGACGCCTCCACTGCGCAGAAAGATAGCTGAATGTGCTGATACTCACCCCCTTGTGTCTGCTGTGATGCTCTCAAGCGCCCATCCAACTCCGGGTAGGCCACCGCCAGGATCCGGGACATCAGGGGGGTCAGGGTACGACTGGCACCCCTCCTAGGTTGGGAGGCCATCCCCAGCAGTGACTCGGCGGTCTTCCTGGTTCCGCGGCGGATGTCCTCCCACCTCTTGCGGCAGTGGGTGCCCCGTCTGACGTGGACCCCCAGGGCCCGGACTTCCTTGGCGATGGCACGCCAAATCCCGACTTTCTGATGGGCGCTGACCTATGTGACATGTACAGGGTGGGAAGGAAACAATCATCAACTTACTGCATGTTAGATGTGATTGCCCCCCCCTCCCCAACCTTGCAATATAGCACATGCTCTCATCTGTCGTGCGTTGCACTCCTCATTCGCCCCCCACCCCACCAACTTACATCCACCCACTCCACACAGGCATCGCCCATTCCATGTGCACCCGGTGTACTCACCTGTTGGTCTGGAGGACCGTAGAGTAACGCATACTGGGGGAGGACCCCATCCACGAGCTTCTCCAACTCTTCAGACGTGAAGGCAGGGGCCCTTTCCCCAGTCGCAGCAGCCATTGTCACTTCCAGACCGAGTTCACAGCAGCACTTGCAGTATAGGTCCTCTCCTGTGGATGATCAGGTCTCGAGTGATTAAGCAGATAGAAAATGGCGGTCACGCCCGCGGCGGTGCGTACCGCGGCGGTGCGTACCGCGACCGCCGGCGCACATCATCATTGGCTCCTGAAACCCATAGGCTTCAATGTTATCCAATGCGGCTCCGTATAGCGGTCTTCGACCGCCTACCGCCATGGTGTGCTCCGCCAGCGCAGTGACCTCACATCCCATTGTCCCACTTCACAGGTCAGGCAGCCGCCATTTCAAGGGCCCACATGGCATAATCTCTACTGCGACACACAGGCCTAGGCCTGGCATTGCCACACATACACGCCTTTCAATACCTAGATAACCGTGTGCCATGCAAGCAGCGGTGAACGTACCAGTGATTATCTTGACTCTGTGCTCCATGTTGTCCTTCCTAGGCACCGTCCGCTGGGATTTGCGAGGAGAAGGATGAATCCACACGTGTACCGACCGCTGGTGGACCTGTCGACAATGGAAGAACGCCACATCATACTACGATACCGACTTGACCGTGCCACCATCCATGAACTGTGTGCCCAGCTGGAGCCAGCCCTGATGTCCCCCATCCGCCAACCCACAGGAATTCCCCCTCTGGTGCAGGTGCTGTCAGTCCTCCATTTTCTTGCAAGTGGCTCATTCCAGACAACAGTGGCCATGTCATCTGGAATGTCTCAGCCAATGTTTTCTAAGGTGTTGTCTAGAGTGTTGTCTGCCCTGACGAAACACATGCGGAGTTACATTATATTCCCAGAGGAGGTTGATTTGCCCACTGTGAAGGGTGATTTTTATGCCCTTGGACATATTCCCAACATAATTGGTGCCATTGATGGGACCCATGTAGTCTTAGTCCCCCCAAAAGACGATGAGCAGGTGTACAGAAACAGGAAGAGTTACCATTCTATTAACATCCAGGTGGTCTGTTTGGCTGACCAGTACATCTCCCATGTGAATGCCAAGTTCCCTGGGTCAGTGCATGACGCGTATGTGATGCGTAATAGCAGCATCCCTTTTGTGATGGAACAGCTACAGAGACAACGTGTGTGGCTAATAGGTGACTCTGGTTACCCCAACCTGCCTTGGCTATTGACCCCAGTGAGGAATCCCCGGACCAGGGCTGAGGAACGGTACAATGAGGCCCATGGGCGAACTAGGAGGGTCATTGAAAGAACCTTTGGCCTCCTGAAGGCCAGGTTTAGGTGTCTGCATATGACAGGGGGATCCCTGATGTACTCACCAAAGAAGGTGTGCCAGATCATCGTGGCCTGCTGTATGCTTCACAATCTGGCATTGCGACGTCAGGTGCCTTTCCTGCAGGAGGATGGTTCAGATGGTGGTGTTGAAGCAGCTGTAGAGCCTGTGGAGAGTGAAGAGGAGGAAGACTCAGAGGACGACCCAGACAACAGGGACAGAGTTATCCAACAGTATTTTCAGTAGCACACAGGTAAGAATCACACACGCCATTTTAATTTTCCTGACTGCCTCATTTTTCTCAACTTTGTCTATGACCCCCCAGTTATTTGAAACTGATGTTTGATTCTCCCTTCCCTTTTCAGTGCTGTATGACCCACTGCGTGACTTCTGCTTGGTTAGCCCATGGACTAATGCTTATTGATCTCGGTATGTGTTCAGCACAAAGTTTACAGAACATAATTGATCGGTAATGTGTTTTACATTTGTAAATAATACAGCCTGACTCCAGCATGATTTCAGTGCATTGAGTGATTTATTTTTTGTGCTAGATAATGGTACATGATATAAACACGGTGATGGGTGGGGGTGGAGTAATGGCCATGGCAGAGTCCAGTTCTCAGTCTCACAGGTGCATTGTCCATATGCCTGTGGAAGGATGGAGCAGGGGCAGTTCAAGGTTGGGCAGGGTGGCAATGTGGGACAGTGGGATGACTTCAGGGGGTATCTCATGCTGGCGGGGGTCTTGACATCCTACTCTGTCGATTTTTTTGATCTCAGGCTCCTCTTGCGGGGTGGTTGTTCTTCAGCAGGAGGTGGGGTTCTGGTGGCCTGTCGTTGTGGTGGGGCCTCCTGTCCACTAGCGCCGGCGGAGGTGGTAGGCTGTTCCTGGTCCGGGCTAGTGACAGGGGCCCTGTGTGGTGCCACATGGTCCCGCAAAGTGTCTTCTATCCGGTGGAGGGCCTGGACTAGGCTCCCCATGGCGGTAGAGATGTTGGTGAGATGATTGTTGAACCCCATGTAGCGTTCCTCCTTCTGTGCCTGGATCTCCTGGAACCTGGCCAGTACCGTCGCCATCGTCTCTTGTGAGCGGTGGTAGGCTGCCATGATGGTGGTGAGGGCCTCTTGGAGAGTCGGTTCCCTGGGCCTCTCCTCCCCCCCCTGTCGCACAGCAGCCCTCCGAGTTGCCCTGTTTCCCCCGGACTCTGTCCCCTGGACGGTGTGCCCACTACCACTGCCCCCAGGTCCCTGTTGTTGTTGGGGTGGTGGGTTAGCCTGGGGGCCCTGTAGTGGCAGACACACCGCTGATTGACCTGTCCTAGAGACAGAGCCATGGGCCCGCTGGGTGGGAGCTGTGCTGTTGTTCCCAGAGGGGGTTGGGTCTGCTGTGGCCTGTGTGTGGGGAACCGACTGTCCACAGGTCCCCGATGGTCCGGGCTGGTCGTCAGGTTCCAGGTCGACAGAGCTGCTGTCATCACTGGGTGCCTCTTCCGGGGGGGGGATGGACATTTCTGGACCCTCCTGGCCGGTGTGTTGGCGTTCGGGTCCTGCATGGGGTAAGAGAGTATGGTTATTGTTTCTGTGTGTGCTATTGTGTGCGATTTATGGGTGCCCTTGTCCCCCAGTGCTGTCATTCCCTTGGGGGAGGTGTTGTGGGGGTGTTGGGGGGGGGTATGTGCAGTGGTCATGCTTAGGTGATGGGTGTCCATAGTTTGTGGTGGCATGCAGGGGTTGGTGTTGGGTGGGTTGTGCTGGGGAGACATTCTCAGGGAGGATGTGTGATGGGGGGTTGTGGGTGAGGGTGGTGGTGGGGGTTGGCATGCTGGGGGGGGGTGAAGTAGTTGAGATTGTACTTACCAGAGTCCATTCCTCCGTGTACTCCAGCGAGGCCATCAGGATGCAGGATGTTTAGTACCTCTTGCTCCCATGCTGTGAATTCGGGTGGTGTGGGTGGGGGTCCCCCGCCAGTCTTCTGCACTGCGATGTTGTGTCGTGAGACCATCGAGCGCACCTTTCCCCGTAAGTCGTTCCAACGTTTGCGGATGTCCTCTCGATTTCTGGGATGCTGTCCCACCGCGTTTACCCTGTCCACGATCCGCTGCCATAGCTCTGCCTTCCTGGCTATAGTGGTGTGCTGCACCTGTGAGCCGAAGAGCTGGGGTTCGACTCTTATGATCTCCTCCACCATGACCCGGAGTTCTTGGTCCGAAAAGCGTGGGTGCCTTTGGGGTGCCATGAGGTGGTGTGGATGAGGTGTGGGGTGGTGTATATGGTGAAGAGTGTGTTGGTGTGTGGTGCTTTGTGCTTCTATGTGGTGTGTGTGATGGTGTAGTGTGCCTCTGTGTGATGTAGCTCTCTATTCTGTGATGTGTCTCTCTCTCCTTCGTCTATGATCTTCGGTCATAGGGGTTTGTGGGTGATGTGGGTGTGTGTTTTATAGTTGGTTGGATGTGTGGGAGTGTTGTTTGTATGTGTGTCAGGTGTGTGTATTTCAAATTGTCCAATGTGGCTGTGTTTTGGAGCTGTGTGTGTATTTTGACTGCGGCGGTGTGTCCCGCCAATGGAATACCGGGGTTAAAAGACCGCCGCGTGGATTCGTGGGTCAGAATGGCATGGGCGTGTTTTTGTTGGCGTGACGGTGGAGGTTTGGTCATCTCCAGTTTTCCGCGGCCCGCTGATGTGGCGGCCTTCCTTGGATGTCGGGATTTTGGCGGTTCCGCCATTGTGGGTCAGAATGACCTTGGCGGTTTACCGCGGCCTTGGCGGTAGAATGGCGGACTTCTGACCGGCGGTAAGGGCCTTTTACCACCGAGGTCAGAATGACCCCCATTGTCTTCAGTAGTAGGAACCTAACTGTGATGAAGAGATGTCAGTAAATATTTACTAGGAATGAATGTTCACTGTAGAAAATATTATTTGGAACATTAGTTGAATTTGAGTGCCTAATTGATGTTGAAGCATGTTTTTGAATTGTTTTACAGAAAAGTTTCCAGATGGATACCCTCTGGTGAGAAACAGAAGAGCTACTATTTTCTCTTTTTTTGGGGGGGCCAAGATTGACAGGAAACAGAACATCTACACTTCAGGTCATGTTATGGATTTGGCTACTTGGCTAAAAAATTGTGAAAGTCTATGGGGCCAGTGAGATTTTTATCTTTTTCTCTAGATTGTTGGTATGGTTCATTATTGTAAAATGATATGAGTATGAGGACATGTTTAGCAGGTCATGTTTATCATTGTTTAACATTATAAACACCAATATGACAAGTCCTGTTCTGGAATTGGCTATTAGGGTTAAAACTGTGTAAGCCTGCAGTAGTCAGGGAGAATTTGATACATGTCCTTGAATGTTGTTATTGTTAATTCTTAAATAAAGACCTGAGCATGAGGACCTTCTTCAGCAGTGGTCACTGGGGCTTAATACTAAGATAAACGAGAGTGACTTATGTAACTGAGCAAACGGGTGTAGTGTAACCTATCATGATCATTGTTATTGCTTTGGGATATTTTATGGAATGGAAATGTTTATTTATGTTTCATTACAGGATTGACACTTGAAACCTTACATTGATGGTTAGTAATTATGAGTTGCATAACAATCATAACTGGCTATATTAGAGATTAATGTTCAAACCACACATTATTATTTCACATTATGGCTTTCTTTCATTTCTATTGTGATTTCATGGACACATGATTATGTTGCCAGCAATATAGAGAATGTGATATTGACAAAGGCAGATTCTCTGCAAAACGAGTCTTTCATTTTGTCACCATGCTGCAATAAAATATTATTGAAGTTCCCTGAGTGTCTGGCATCCTTTTCAAGATTGCGGAAGGGGTTAATTAATTTTATACATGCCATGCAGTGAGGCACCTATATTCACTGAAAAATCAAAGGTTACAGGGATGTTACAGTGAGGTTCTGAATTTACTCGTACACAACAACATAAATTCACCTGTTAGAGTTATCTAAAGTAACTATAACTCATGCCCTAAGGTCACTATAACTCTGAGTGGGTGTGAGAGTGGGAGAATGAGATTAAAAGATAGAGTAAGAGAAAGAGAGTGTGAATGATCATTGACTCCGCAACAGTTTAGAAGCAGCCCATGTGCATACCTTCAAGTTTGAGGGGTTTAGTCGTGGCACAGGAGACAGGTTATTAAACTCCTCAACTGGCATGATGTATATCGATGCACCACTGTCTATGATGAAAATGATGGGGCAACAGTTTATTGTGATCTTTGATCTGTGTCCAAATTAACTTGGTCATTCCATTTGATGATTTATCCTTGTCATTTCTTCCTCTTTGCATGCAGCCAACTGAACATGTACCTGGCGTCATTTGGTTGACATCATCTCACATCCATCTTCCTTACTGGCCGTCGATGAGGACGTTGATGAGTCTTTGCAGGATGAGCTTGACAATGTTCAACTTCATTTGGTTTCTACCTGTCATAGCTGATGTTGCTTTTTGGCCTTGTGGATGAGTCAAGAATGCTTCTGGAACTTTTTGGCATCCAGTTTCTCTTTTTGCTGTGCCACATTTTTTTTTTCACCTTGCAAAACATTATTAAGTGTTTTTCTTTGCATATGTGTCTGGACATTTAGATTTGGGAGGATATGAAAACCCACATCAAAAACACACCTTTTCCTTCTTTAAAGATGTCGACTTGTATGTATCTGCTTCATGCTTGTAGTTGCTCTTTATGACCAGTGCTGATTCAATTTTCGCTGTTCCCACTACCATATCAGCAGCTGCTCTTTCATCGGCTCATGCAACCATGAGTATTTTGTCAAAGCTCAGCGTCTCTCTCTTTATGCATCTTCTGAAAGAGTCCGACAGACAGCTATCGATGACTCTCAGGTGTATGGCTTCTTCATTGTTAAATTCACTGGCCCTACAGTGTTTGATGAGTGCATCAAGTATTTGAAAAATAATTATCCATTGTTTACACTCTTGCTATCTTGCTTGATTGAAAATGTACCTCTTATAGTCAACATTCGGCATCAGATTGAATTTGGTATTCAAAGCTTCTTCGATCTGATGGTACGATATTGCATCAGTCTGCAAGATTTTCTTTAAAACTTCTTTTACTTCATCATCCACCAAGTCATTAACTACTGAGGTGCAGATTTACCAAATTTTGGTGCAGGGCAGCTCAGCAAGTCATCTTGCTGCACTGCCCTACGTCAAAAGGAAAGGGCAGGAATGCTCTGTATCTATGCCATACTGCGCAGCCATGTACCTTCCAACTGACCTGGTGCATTTTGGCTAACTAGAACCAATGCAGGCACCCTTTCACCATGATATCTGCATTGCAGGCAGGATTGTTTTTGTGTAGAAGGGGGCACCTTCCTGCACAAAAACAATCCCAGGAGGCTTTTTCCTCTTTCTATGTGTGTTGCAGAATGTGCCAGAATGCAGCACATATAGAAAGAGGAAATAATGAGGAGAAATGAAGATAGTTCTCCTCCTTGTGCCTCTCCTGGGAATATGTAAGGTTTTGCTGCATCCCCAGGTTTACAGGCTCTGGTAAATTAGGGCATGCATCAAAATCCATGGTTGTTGCATGGGGAAACCAACTGTAATGGCCATGGAACGCCTCCCTGGAGCAGAGTAAGGCAATGCAGCAACTCCTGATGCCTTGCTCCATATCTACAAGCCCATGCAAAGCCATGCAAAGTGGCTTTCCGTGGCTTCATAGATATGTCTGAGAGGACTGTGCCATCGCTGTGTCACTAAAATTGACGCAATGGCAATACAAGCAGTGCAAGCCTCTCACAAATATACCCCTTAAAGATTTTCTTATTGTCTACTTCTTTTAGGGCAGGGTTCTGCAAAGTCAGTCCTGGAGAGCCGGGTCCATGCCAGATTTTTATCATATCCACATTTAGAAAAAAGATGTTTCAGAAAGCTACAGGTTTCTAAATGTGGATATGCTAAAACTTTGGCATGGACCCGGCTCTCCAGGACCGACTTTGCAGACCCTTGTTCTAGGGCATCTATGAAGTCATTGAACGTCTCAATCCTTGAAGTCCACCTGCTAGAGATTTTGTATAAAATAATTTTATCATGACAACAAATGAACGAACAAAATTCATAGCTTCTAGCGATGAAAATAGATGATGCCATGAGGCAGTAACTAATTGACTCACAGCAGAGCCATTTCCACAGTGCTGCCCCTATGTTTCTCTCAGTGCATATATGAAGAGCTGTCCTCCTAACCGGTATGTCCCCACATTGATTGATGTGAATCAAGTGTCCAGTTATGTTCTTTAGACGCAACGCCAACAACTCACTTAGCAAGTTGTTGTCTGTGTTGTGCATTGTAAACGAACAACGGGCTTTGAAATCTAAGAGTCCTTTTATCGGCTTCCATAAGAAAATGATCAATTAGATGACTGACATTCCCTCTATTTGAGAGCAGACAAGGAACAGCTAAGGAAATTGTAAGGCAATGAGAATATTGAAGCCAAGATGACTCTGAACCTTCATCATTGGTCATCCCCTTCAGAGGCCCCAAAACATCCGCACTGGCTTCCAGATGAAAAGCGAGTGAAGCTTAAATCACTATACCTTGTATACAAAGCAGCTCATGGAATAGGCCAAGTCTGTCTGGATAATAAATTCAAGAGGGTACACTCCCTAGCTTCTGCTGCGCTCCCCTGACACACATCTACTGGTTCTACCACAGGCCACTCAATCTCATACAGGAGACAAGGCTTTCTCCAGCTTGTGCAGCAAAACTATGGAATGAACTTCCTGTTTCTCTACAAAAAATCTGATCTTTACTTCATTTCATGAAAGCTCTGAAAAATTAGCTCTTTAGCACCTAGTATTTTACATTATGTATTTTTTCATAAGAAGTGTCTCTGTTGCGACAACACCTTTTAGTTGCCCATGGCTCTGCTTGTAGCCATGTCTTTGTTGAGAATCTTTTGTTTCAATGTCAGGATACCCTTCAGGGTAATTGTCTTGATCTCGAAAATAAATATCACAACATAACCTAGCGCCAATGTCTCCTATAATAAATACTGAGGCATAGATGATGAGCCACTCACTGAACAGGTTTTATAACAACTGAGGGCTTGATTTAGGTCTTGGCGGACGGAATACTCTGTCACAAATGTGACGGATATCCCACCCACCATGTTATGATTTCCATAGATTATAATGGGACTGTAATAAGGTGGTAGGGATATCCGTCACATTTTTGACAGAGTATTTGCCTCCTTCTAAACCTAAATCAGGCCTTAACAATAAAGCCAGTCTAGAACAGATGAAAGTATAAGAGGAGCAATAACAATTGTATTTTGAATAAAATGTTAGAAACAAGCATGCTAGTTGTTCTGTTTTTCAGGCAGAGAAGCCACATGAGAGATGTAGCATTCTTATAGAGGTTTACTCTCTTCAGTATTGATTAAGAAGAAGTGGCTGGGAGGTCCCACAGGTAACCATTTATGATCCTGTACAGGGATTATTAGGGTACGGTCAAATAATGTAATAGAAACAGTACCTCAGTATGCCACTGCATGTGCAGGAAAAGCAATATGTGACAGAAAAGGTCTATGGCATAGACCATGCCATATATGCTTAGTGCATTGGATTGTGCACATGTGTCAGAGAGGCAAAAAGCCAATTTCTTGGTCAGACTGGATTCTCAGCCTCTAGAAGAAGCATTCAATTCATACATGTCCGTGAACAAGATCTGCATCTTCCATCGTTTCAAAGTACAACACATTGACAAGCTATATACTGCTACAATATGTGGCTCCCTTGACAGTACCATCAGAAATGCAAATCTATTTATTTGTGAAATATGCATGATACCCTTTACAGCACATACATATTGAATGAACACTACTATGTGAGCACAAACTGGAAAGCATAATTTGTCAAACACAAGCACAAACCAATATATATCCTTTTCACCATAAGTGATATTGCCTGGCCTTCCTATAAACATCACTTCAAAGCCGTTTTATGGCAAAAAACATAACTTCAACAGACAAGTAATAAGTTAAACATACAAACCAGTGGAACCATAGAGCAAACGTCCAGACTTTTTTTTATCACAATGTTGTAGAATTCCTATACTTTCCACCAGTAGTGCTGCCCTGTTGGGTGTTTTCCACTATTTCACTGTCTTACATTTTAAGGGTATGTACCTCTGATTTTCCTCTTTTCCATTCATTTCGAAGACCTGCTCCCAAGATGAGACACAGGGACAAACAGGTGGAGCTGAGAAAGTGCTGATGGTGCTGCTTTTCAAGTGGGTTGCCTAGCTGTGAAGTTCATCAATGACATCTTGCGATTATGGGCCAGATTTACTAACATTTTGCATCTCAATTGCAAGACTTTTGTGGTGCATTCATGATGCAAAGTGCTAGTAGATATTTACAAAGCCAAACATGGGACAATTTGCATTGACTTGCATGACTTTGTTAAAAAAAAAAATGTAACGCGATGCAGTGGCTTGTGCTGCACTGTGTTACTTTTCATTGTGGTAAGCGTTCCATGGATGGAGCATAGGTGTTCCCATGCATCCACCAATGGAATTCATGCAATCCCAGATTTCCAAAGGTTTTGAAACCTAAAATTGTGTGAAATCGCTATGCCTCCCAGAGGATGGTGTAACGCAGATTTTTTTTTTTTCCTCCTTATTATTTCGTCTTTTTATGGGTACTGCAATCTGAAGCACACACAGAAATAGGAAAATGCCTCAAGAAATTGCTTTTGTGCATGAAGGTGTCCCTTCCTGCACAGAAACAATTCTCCTTGTAACGTTTGCACCCTTTCACCATGGTGCAAGAGTGTCTGCATTAGTGCTAGGCTGCCAGAAGTGCACAGTGCTATGAGAGTGCAAAAGTGTGCTATATCTTGGTTGATATAGCACATTTCCGCTGCCTCTCCTTCACGCAACGCAGTGCAGCAAGTTGCCTTGCTGCACTGGGTTGCATGAAAGGTTAGTAAATTTGTCTCTATGTGTCACTCATGAGAAATGATTTCTGACATTCTGTCAGCTATGAAATTGTGTGACATTTACCTTGTGATTCTGTACATCACATATACACTGACATTCCTCTTCAAGTCCCTCAATGCAATGATTTTTGCTTTTCAAAAACAGTACAATATTTGCATTGGGAACTAAAGAACCTGATCTCTGATACTGGCTGGCTGCAACAAAAACATTTCTGTCATAGCTGCCATTACATAAGAGGACATGGGGAACAATGTTGGGTCCAGTTCTCTGAAATTGTAATTTGTCAAATACAGTAGATTTCTAGTATCCAAAATAACATTTTAGCCTCATGTACTAAAATTCCAAATAAGAAAGCCTAAATCATGACTAATAACAATTTGCGATTTTGAGTTTGAACCAAAATGGATATGTTAAATGTGGTTGCAATTTGCAAACCAACTTCTATTGAATGTGCTAGTATTTTGTGAACTGACCTATGTACTAATAAATCAGTTCTAAAAATACAGAATCCTAGTGAATAGCAATTCAGTCTACCTCATCAATATTCATGAGGTAGGTCACAATAGTGACCCTCTACGATTTGCCACAGAGAAAGTGGTGTGTTGCAGTCAGCAGACTAACATTTCTGTAATTTATTTTCAATAAAGTAATGTTTTTCTTTTAAAACTAGCTCGTTTTTATTGTCTAAAAGAAAATGGGATGCTTTTAATCAAAATGAAAAGTTACCTTTTAAGGACTAGCTACTATGGACAGCTGTCTGTTCTTAAAATATATTTTGTCAACATTCACAAAGGAGAAGGGGTCCTTGGATGATCCCTTACTGTTTACAATAGTGTACCACCTCCTTTAAGTTGATAGTAAAATATTAATGTTTTGTGACCAGATTTCAGTCACAAAACATTAATACATATGTGAGAAGATGGTTCTGACCATCTGGTCTGCCCTAATTTTTTTCACTTTTTGACCACCTGGTTTTTGACCTTTTACTGTGAGGGAGCCTCCTAGTCAGGGACTCCCCCACAGTAAGCTCATGGTAATATGCACTGCCCGTGGACCCCGGTGCCACCTTTCTAAAGAAAGGCTGCTGTGGCACAGCAAGAGTAGTGGGCAGTGGGCGGGCTACATGGGATCATGTGTGCACATGCGTGTGCACCCATGTAAGGGCTGCACAGGGAGGGATCCTGATGTGCGCAGCCCAAGAACTGCGCTTAACGAGCCTAGTGCAGAAGGAACTATGCAAAGGGGGTGGTGACCTGGAGTAGGCCTCATGAGATGGGTGTACCCAGGGGAGGGATAGTCAGTGTGCTTATTGTTTTTGTACCATAGGGACACTCAGGTACATGTCAACATCAGTGTGCTTACTGTCTTTTCACTGAAGGGACACTGCATTCAATGTCAATAGGAAAGAGTTGCCCCGGGCATAGCTCAGGTCACCCAGGGCCCACAGAGACCAAAGTCGCACTAATGTACACTGTAACCTGTATGAAAAGAATGATGCAGTAGGTTACAAAAGCATAGTTGTCGAATTTATGGGTCATCCAGGAATGTCATCTTTCTCTGACTCAGTTCAGGATTAGGGTCAATTACAGCTCCCTGAGCAGGGCTTTGCATCAATCAGCCAGCTGTCAGTCCCTGCCAGGAAATGGGTGGAGAATCCCTGAACAGAATGCTAGGAAGGAGGGTCTGAGTTTCAGAGAACATGTGGCCCAGGCTCCTGGACGATGCCATTTTGGAGCTATCCCAGAAGACTGTGCAGGAAGGAGGGGGCAGGGGAAAGGAAGTGATGTGGCACTGCTGGATTGGTCAGAGGTGCAGGTCCGCTGGACACTTCCACCCTCACTAGAAAAGGTCCTGCACTGGGTAGAGCTCTCTCTATTGGCTGTGCATCACTGCTGGACACTGGGACTGCAGATGGACATCATGGACAACTGGACAGAAGAAGCCCTAGACCGCCCCCCTGGGGCAGGGACTCTGCCCCTGAAGGACTTCAGGCCCAGCGAGGCGCAGGCCAGGGCCAGGTAAGATGGCCCCCTTACTTCCCCTAAGGACTAGCTGGGGGAAAGACTGGGTTGGCGCAAGGAGAGCTGCCTGCCCAGAAGAAAAGGAGGGCCTCCAGAGGAAAGGCTGGTGCACGGAGTCAATGGGACTGGACCCCTATCATCTCAGACCCTTCCAGGAAAGGAGGCCTAAGGAGAGTGCTCATGGTGGCCAGGGCTCTTCACCAGGAGCAAAACAACACCAGAATCACCCAAATTGGCCCTTGGGGGCCTGAGATATCCAAAGAAGAAGGTCTGTGACCTTTGACCTATTTCACAGCGAGTGGTGAAGCATGTGGGCTCGGCCGATGCTTCGGTTGATGCCCATGGGGTGGACCAGGGCCCTACGGCTGCCCCGAAAAACAGAAGCCAATAGAAGACCAAGAGAGGGCCCGTACCCCATCCGGGGCCCCAATGACGAGGAAGACGGGGAACGCCGCCGCCCTCCCTATGAATATGGAGGAGGGGGGCCCTGGCCCCATCCCGGGGCCCCGCCAGGAAGAAAAGTCGGGGGATGTGACCAGATGGCTGCTGGCAGAGGAAGAGCCGGTGGTCGAAGACTAAGCCAGGGAGTTCCATTGTGCTCCCTGCGAAGATTGTCTGGGGGCCCCAGACCCCATCCTGGGGCCCCCACCCGAAGACCAAGTCAGGGTGCCATCATGCTCCTCATGAATACTGCCAGAGAGGCCCCGGCCCTCATCCTGGGGCCCGATTCAGCAGGAGATGAGGTGGGAGTGCCTTTTCACTCTCCCTATGCGGCCCGTCCGTCTGCCTAGCAGGATGTGTTCGCCCACAGGAGTGGGCAGACACCAAAGATGAGGCCCACTCCCACTGCAACACCTGGAGGTGTTGGCCGTGCGGGGAGCCGGAGGGAGCAGCCAGGGGTGGGCTCCCTGAGAAGCTCCCAAACCCCACTCACCTGACGGGGGTGTCCCGGTGGGACCGGACACCGCCCACCAATGAGGGCAGCTGGGGGTGGGCTGCCCGCGCCGCCCTCCAATGAGAAGGCAGCATAACGGGGTTCTCCGGGTGGGACTCGATACCCACTATTGATGAGGGCAGCCGGGGGTGGGCTTCCCACTCTGCCCACGGCCAGGAACACAGTGCGTGACCGCCAAGCGACTACCCCTCACTGAGGAAATGTGAAGCGACTCTCCCCGGCACAGTGGGAGAGACACTCATTAATTATGCATATGGCCCAT
Source organism: Pleurodeles waltl (assembly GCF_031143425.1). NCBI lineage: Eukaryota > Metazoa > Chordata > Amphibia > Caudata > Salamandridae > Pleurodeles > Pleurodeles waltl. The sequence continues at coordinate 1,222,497,707 of NC_090444.1, forward strand.
AAGGCTTTGCAGGCCTAGGGCCTCCAGGACAATTTGTTCAGCTTGTGGTGGCCCCAGGAAGATGGGGCCACCACCAACCAAGTGCCTATTGTCAGGGGGAGCTGCAGGAACCACTCAGCGTCACCCCAAAGCCAAGTTTATGTCCCCCGCCCTAGGTTAGGTGGGACAAAGGAAATATAACCCCCAAGGGTTACAAGCTAATGCAAATTATCAGTACATTAGAACTTTGGTTTTTAGTTTGTGTGATTGTATTTTCTATGTGGTGCAAGTTGGTATTATACCAAAATAATCAAGTGTATGAGGTTAAACAAAAGTAATCTTTATTGCTTAAAATCTTTAAGCATGTTTCTGATAATGTTCTTTCATGTAATAGGACTGAGACTTATCTTCCTGTACAGTAATTATGCTCATTGTTAGGCTTTGGTGCGTCCACTTTGTATTATAGGCAAATTTTACATTTGGATACCAGGGAGTAGTTTGCCACGTCGGTGGTTGTATTATATTTCCATTGGGGGAGGCAGGAGAGATTACACAATGTCATCCAAGGGTAGTTCCATCCATTTGTGTATATTTGTAAATTGTTGCATAGTACTGGGTAGTGTGTGTGTGTGTGTAATAAATGTACTTTTACTTTATCAAAAGAAAAAGCACAGACTGGACAATCATTTATTGAGTGCCATGCTTGCGTGCCTACTACTGGGGATTACTAGCCCACACCTCCTCCCTTGAGTAAGCCTTGGACTGCTCAGCAACGCTACCCTATGAGAGTCAAGCGCTACAATAGGGTGTTTGGTTCCCAGTGGTGGCTGATAATTATTGCAATAGTTTTTAAAAACTTAGCAAACACAATCACATTTCTTCACAAGCTCAAAACCAGTTTGTCTAATTCCTTCGAATATTGTAGCTAGCTATTTTACAGTGCAGTTTATTTTAAAATATGTGCGCTGAATCAGAGATTTTTCTCTCAGTATCCATCTAGAACCTGTCCATCTGCCATGTCCTGCCTCTATTCTGGTATCCTTTATAGCTTTTTTATACATAGTAGTCTATAGAACACAGAGCGCTTGTTCATGCTTGGCTTATGCATTTGTTATACTGGATCGTAAACAATATTTAATTTAGATTTCAGGAAGTATTAAGAAGCTGACACTATTGTATACCTTTTGGTCTACTGAGGTAGATGCAAAAGCTGTTGTGTTACTCTGGATTTCCTAAGCCATTATTATTCACGCCAGTTTTTTATGCATGATTTAGTAAATCTCACTTAAGCCCTTGTGTTGCCTTGCATGATGCAAGGTCATGCAAGGGCTCAGTAAATCTGGTCCCAATTTCCCAGCAATAGTGAAAACAAACTGCTTTACTCTCTGGATCTGTAACCCAAGCAACAGAAAATCTATGACAATAAAGCACACTTAGGGCCATATTTATACTTTTTGATGCAAAACTGCGCCAACGCAGTTTTGCATCAAAAATTATACATCCGGCTAACGCCATTTCTTTGCGCCGCTCGGGCATCAAATTTATACTTTGATGCTCGGCAGTGCAAACCACTGGTGTGAGTCATTTTTTTTTACTCAAACCAATGCATCACGTCGTACAGAAAAATGACGTTAACGCGACGAAAATTACTTTGATCAGGTTTACGACTTCACAAACCGGGCCAAAATGGATCCCAGAAGCTTTGAGAGACCTCAGGAAGATGACAACCAACCAGGTACCAGCCAGGAGGACCCACACAAGACCCAGGAGAGGGAGAAGAAGAAAAGGAAGTGTTGGTTCAGTGCAGAGGAGCAGGAAATACTTGTGAAAGAGGTGAAAGAACACCAGTACCAACTTTTTGTCACCTCTAAATTGCCAATAAGTAGGAGAGATGCAATTTGGCAACAAATTGTTGACAAGATAAACAGTGTGGAAGAAGTACGGAGAACAGTCTTCAAGTGCAAGAAACGCTGGCATGAATGCAAGCGCAGGACCAAGGAAAAGATGGCCAGGAACATGAAGGCAGCACTGCAGACTGGAGGTGGGAGTCCAGCACCGTAGGAGGCCATGGACCACATGGAGGAGATGGTGGCAGCCGTCATCCCTGAGGTGAGCGTCACAGGGATTCAAGGACAGGACAGCGCAGACTACCAGGAGACAACACAGATGCAGGGTAATTGGCATGGGGAACGAAAATGCCTAAATGTTAACTGTAAGCAGGGGGGGACATACCTACTACACAATGCATGTACGTCATGATAATCAGGGAGTGGAAAGGGCAAAGGGGCCCGGCATGGGGGCATAGGCTGTGCAGGGTAAACCTGGGGCACAGTTCAACACTACACCAACAACCTTTGCATTGGGGTATGCTGCCATGCCAAGGATGTTGGAAAGGTAAAGCCTGTCCCGGAGGGTAGGGTACAACATAAAACTGGCCTGCTCTCACACGACAGCTGGTATTCTCGCTACATGAACTAGGGCTCAATTAACAGTCTCAGGCCATATCCACAAGTGGAATTTAACATTGACAACAGTTGCCACTACCACTTCTGCTGTATGTGCTGGTCAGGTAGCTAATGGTACTTACGTGCCCATGGATCAAACACACCCAAATTAGAGGGTTCAGGATGATGACATTATCAATCCCCTGTAATCAATAAAAATGTGCTAATCCCGTCAAATGTGAATATCCATAGTCGCTACAAACATCAGCCATTGTCATAAACATTATGAGGCACACAGCAGTAATGTCATACGCATGCTGCACATGTCAGGGACCACCCTGTGCCTGGGCCACAATAGCTGCAATGACACTGTGCAACATCTCAACTGTCGTACTGCTCAGACAACAGCATTCAGGGGGAGGACATGTGTTTCCGGCTAGTGAAACACACCTGCACAGTCAGAAGAGGAAATGGAACACTGCTAGGACCATCAATGCAATCCAATGTAGCACACATTCCTCAACATCATCATTACACACTGTCAATGCTGACATCTGTATTGTGCCATGCCAATGCTATACATAGTATATGCTAGGTCTCAGCAACATATAGCTGGATGTGAAATATCAGAGACTGGGGCAGTTCCAGATTGTTAAGTGTGGTGCAAGTGCCATCAGAACACCCACAGCCAGTGCAAGGCCACAACATGAGAATGGAAGTAGACGGAGGGTTGAGTAGGACAAGAAGGTGGCAACATACAATTTGGGCAGAACCTACACCTAGAGGACGTGACACAGACAATTTCCCAAACTGCCCACACTACATGTGACATGCAGGTGGGGCACAGGCCTAGGAGAATGCTAATATTAAAGACAGGAACATTGAACAGGAACCAAGATCACAATGTACAACTAATAGGAAGTCAGGCACGTCATGTTACAAATGCCACAACAAAGACACACTAATTGTACTATATCTCATTGCAGAGGACGATGGCTCTCTTTGGGGATATGCAAGTCCTGGACTTCCCTGATGACATAGATGACGAGCTGACAAACATCAGCCAGCAGACCCTCCAAGATGTCCTTAGAACCCCACAGACCCCACCTGCAGTCGCAAGGGGGAGTACAGATGGAGCAGCCACCACAGAGGACCCACCCACCACCCCAATTGTACGACCTGCCAGCTCCAACCCAGTTGAGGACTCTGACGACACTGGCACCAGCTTTGAGAGGACTGTGGTTGGAGTACAGCGAGAGCTGGCCAAGGAGGTGCGGTGGGGATGCAAAATATGGCAGCCAGCCTAGAGGGGGTGCGTTTGTGCATGATGTCATCTTGAGAACAGGCAGCAGCCATGCAAGGGCGAACATCAATCTTGCAAGAACTTCAAAAAGTGTGAAGGAAATCAGCACAGCAGTAAGGGAGTCGACACAACACCTCCAACAACAAACCTTTCAATGCATGCACAAATGTAATATTGACCCCCTCAGGGCTGACCTAGATGCCTACCACAGTGATGTAGCTGCTATCCTTAAGAACCAGCAGCTCCTCCTTGCTGCAGTACTGCCCTTAATAGCCCCACAGTTGGCAGCTACTGGGATTTCTGACTCCACGTCTTCAAACACTGAAGTGTGTGTTGCCCCTTCAAACCCACCACCACCAAGGGCAGAGGAGACGACACACACATCAGTAGATGAAGACATGGAACAGATCACCTTTACCCGTAGGAGTACCCGGTAGCACTAGTCCCTGCCACATGGGCACTAATAACCAAGGTCCTGTGCTTTGTAACATGCCAGTCTTGCAACAGCTGCTCACAACCACTGTTCTCCATCCCACTGTTTACCTTGACACTATGCTCTGTGATTGTCTCTCACTACCTCATTGGCAATTCATGTTCCTCTGCACTGTATGACACTTCACCCCAGCATGTCCAATGACATGTCCTTTTGCACTTGTGTAGTATCACAATAGAAGGTGTCACACTAATGGACTCACAATCTTGGACTATGTAAATATAGCACTACAGCACTTTAAAATAAATAACACTTACACAACCACTTTGACTCTGTGTAATGTGACACATCAACCGTAAGGGAGATTCATGATGTTTGCCTCATGTCAATGCCCATAGAATGTCAATACAACTGCCCTGAAAGATTGTGGGCTGATAACTATGCACTGTGGTCTGGATTGTACAATCATATGCCCTTCATGAGTGTTAAATCTCATGTAAATAGAAACATTACAGTATAATGCTGTGTTGGACAGAATAAGTCTTCTTCAAGGGATGTCTAAGCAGAAAATCATTGTCTTCAAATGTTTCTTCAAGATAATCTTTAGGTATGTGACATTTGACTGACATTTTTCAGCACACACACCATACAGAAGGAATGGATGTGTACGAGTGTACGTACAAATAAGTAACCTGGCAGTACAATGTAACAGATGATAGGTGTGAGTCATGTATAATATACTACATGAGATTATACCATCAATCACCTTTTCATGGTTCACATGAACATCAGGCTGCAGGCAGACGTACCACAGTGTCCTCAATACCAAATCTGGTTTCAATGTATGACAGATTGAAAACATACATCCAAACGTAAATACACATTGGGAACCATGGTAACCTTGAGTGGTGTGTGCAATGGGTGGCAGATTCCTAGCGAAGTAGCTTTGGTGTAGCTGCCAATGTGACAGCTCAATTGGGATTTGGATGCAGGATGGAACACAAATGCAAATACTAAATTGACACTGTTCACCCATGCCAAGGCCCTGATCCCCAAGCATATGACACATACTGTAAAGGAGTACCTACGTATTTATTTAACTGTAAAAATAGGATGCTAAAACTAGGGTAAACACCTTGACTAACCTAACCTATCCTAACTACACATTACCCACAACTGGCCCTAACTACCCTAAGCTAAACTTACTTATCACATTTAACTAAACACTCTAAACATCAACCCCCCACCCCCCTTATATGACGGGACACATGGAGGACAACATATACTAACCTAAACACATACTATCTTATACTAAACAACTATATATACATATTATTATATATATATATATATATATATATATATATATATAATAATATGTATATATATATATAATTTTTACTTTTTTTAATACACAAAAAACCCAACATCATCCCCCACCCACCCACCCACAAAAAAACACATGTAAAAATATCATACCCTCCACCCCCCAACCCACTTATACTAACTAAACTAACAGCCTATTCTAACCTAACACTAAGCCCCCTAAACCCACTAAATATAAGAACCAGGAAAGAGGAGGGAGGGGAGTGAATCATGGCTGAGGGTCTCCAAGTCACAAGTTTGCCCTCTGCAGGGTCTTCTTAATCCCACACACTCTCTTGTTGATCTGGGACACCTCCTGCAGCAGCCTGTCCAGTCTGTGCAACATTGGTTGCATGTCACGTTGCATTGAACGGAATTTCACATTGTCAATGACTGCAGCAGGGGTGGTCTGTGTGCCAGTTGTGGAGGGTTGTGCAGTTGCTGTTGCCATGCTTGGAGGGGGAGGTGCATGGGCTGCTGTCAGTGGTCCAGGAGCGGAGGATGTTGATGGACCTGCAGTGGTGGCTGTCATCCCTACTGCCACTTGGGTCGTAGTGGTGGTGCTGGTGGTGGTGGCTGTTGTGGACACAGATGGGCCCTCCACACCCCTGAGGCTCTTTCATGGCACTAACGCCGTGCCATGTGGCGGAACCCAGACTCTACATCCAGAATGTGGCAGTAACGTATCGCCCTCCTCTGAAATTGGCAGATCTGGTTGGCAGCCATATTGGCTGCTGTTAAAAAAGATAAAGCCAAACATTAGTTACATCATTTTGTGATACAGCTACTGATGATTAAAAAAAAAACACCTAATGTAGCTGAAACAGGCCATATCACAGTACACATCACAGATTCTCCCTGAGGAAGTGCATGCCAACGCAGCATAAACATGTCCTATCTAACAGCACAGCAATGCTAAAAAAGATGTGTACATACTTAATTGCTCTAAGTATCATTGTTCTGCCATTAGTCACATAACAAATGCTGCAAGTCCTCCACATGTGACAGGCCAACTAATGACTATCTTCTGGATGACAATCAAGGTCCACAAGATCTGTGATTTGTAAATGGAATTGCCTGGATGGTATGCGGTTGCTAATCAAGAGTGGGTATCCTAGGAAGGAACAAATGAATGACAAAATGACATGTCTGAGTACTACACTTGGATCCTCACACCTAGGTACACATATTTCATAAACCTAAGCCTGTGCCTCAGGGGGGGATGGACAAGCAACACATACTTTTAAACATCAAGGACAGAGAGGAAGCCTTGGACAGCTGTACATGGGTTTAGTCAGTCCACCACAGGTAAGGAGGGTGTCCAAATAGGATAGACACAAACATTGGACAAGCGAATCCACATTGTTGTTTGTAATTGCAGACAATTGTTAACATCATTTGATACCACCAATACCTGTCCTACAACAAGCACATAGATGCAAGCACCCATCTGGGCATGAATTGCATGCACACCTATGACATTGTACTCAAGTGCCACATAAACGTAGCACAACATGTGGAGCTAGATGCTGCTAGGAAGTCAAACATACAGTCTAACATGTTCATTAGTGAGCAGGAAGCCTCAAGTCTGTGGGTAATACTTTGGCATCCCTATTCTGAGTGATTCAGGGTATGACTTGCTGACTAAATCATGAAAATGGCCCTCTCCAAATTGTTTCATTACAAGAAATGTAACAACAAATGTCACCCTATCCACGTGGCCATGCCTACAGGGCTGCACTACAATCCAAAAATATGACTCTACGCCACTCATAGTCCAACTCAAATATGGAAAAATAAGTCAAACTCCAGTCTAGTTATATATCAGATCATGTGCCAGCACATCATACCTTGCTATGTGTCCAACACACAGGAGTCAATCACACAACAGCTGCAAACACAACACAAAACTGAAATTTCAACACTTACTGGATATGTCTGGGTCTGTAAATCAAGCCACTTCTCCAATTGTGTAAGGAGCAGGCCCACCTGTAAAGCATGGAAGGGTGAAATGAGCTCAATGTCTGTGCACTGTACAACACTTTAAAGTAAAATGACTGTGTGTGAAATTATATCTGAAAGTCCAGCCCCTCAGGCATGATGATACTCCAACATACATACCACTGCAAACATGTATAGACCTTGTCACTCCAGTGAGTGATACACACACATATGCACACATGCAGTGGCCCTAACTATCATGTGATGACAAACATGATTCCTCAATTGGTTGCAGACTCATTTATAGAGTGTACTCCATTTCATTATTTGTAGGTATGAGAGACATGCAAAGCCACATTCCTGGTGCACTGCAATGCCAGTCACTCAGGTATTGTGGCATGTGCATCAAGGGACAATCAGTTACTGTGTGATACTCATGTGGTTTGAGTAAAGCTCATGATTTATTATGCTTCCTATGGTCCCTTACATGTGGGCCTGTGTTGTGTGTAGGTTACATATGCTACATTTACAGTGTACCCTGAGCCACATAAGCCCCCTATGACACCATAATGGCAGGGATCCTGTGCGTTACTTGATGACAATCTGACACTAAACATGGATTGGCCATTTATTGAAATTATTACAACAAAGAAATATATGCTGACAGTGTATATTTTGTTTTTCCATGACAGAATGCATGGGCACAGGTGTAGTAATTGCACCTGAAATGTGTCACTCATTGCACTGTGTGCCCATATTGGGTATTGGAATTCACAGCTAGCCACATTCATCATCTTACATTAGCTAAGTTGGGAGATCAGCGGGTATACAGCAAACTGACACTGTCCCATTATTGAAACGTGGTTTAGCAAATGTCCTAATGTGTCAATCATGATGATGTAGATTTGAATTTGTATGTACCTTGGTAATGGCAGCAGTCACAGTAATGCTGGTCTTCTGATCTCAGCATACACCCATGTCTGTGATAGCCTTCATACTGGGAAGTTAGCTATTGTACATATGCTGCACTAGATCAGCAGGGGTGTACCAAACGTAAAGTAGCAAAGTATTTGAGGACTTCATATGTCTGATGGAATTAGTCAGGGGTCCCTTGCACAACCTCATGCAAGTAATACATTGTGACCATGCATTCCCCAATTTCATGTATCCCATGATGACCCAATAACTTATGAGAAGTGCATGGCTATAAAGTAACACAGATGGCAAATGCATCAGCTCAGTTCAGCTATTGTGCCCAAGGCCAATTTAAAACACACAGGAACAATGAACAGAGGGCCAGGGATATTTGGTATTCCTAAATTTGTAGCATTTGCTTAATTTTTTATGCTACAGCTATGGAAAGTTGTACCAAACATTTAGATATGAACCTGTGTGCATTACTTTGGCATCCATTCCTAATTTAATAGCGGCACAAACCAAGTCAAACTATCAGCCTAAGATATTACCTTTGTATGTTTGGCCCAGAATACAGTTCAGATATATATTCAAAATAATTGGGGACCACATTAAATCCTTGCTTTAGCTTGTGAAAAACATCTCTTTCCTGCTACACTCACAGACCATGGATAAAACAAATGTTTGAGCCGCAATACCATCATCTATTGATGTGAAAGCAGCACTAATTTACAAGATCAAGTTGTGTTTTGTAAGTTTGTGCAGCTGTTGCACCAACACATGACGGTAATGTGTAGCAATTATTGTATAACTCAGGGCCACTGTATGTTTAACATGCATTCTACCCTCTGCACTACACAACACACAAATAAGAACCTGAGCGCCTTATTTATACTTTTTGGTGCAAAACTGCACTAACGCAGTTTTGCACCAAAAGGTTTTGCACGTGCTTGCACCATTTTTTAGCACCAGCTGGGCATCATATTTATGGAATGGTGCAAGCCGATGCAAAGGGTAGGCTAGCTTAAAAAAAATGCAGGTTTGAGTTAAAATAAATTATTCTGACCAGATTAGCATCATTTTTTGACGCTAAGGGGCATAGTTATACTCTGTTTGCACTGAATTAGAGTCATTTTTTTTTTTACTCTAATTCAGTGCAAAACTAACTCCATATTTATACTTTGGTGCTAGACCCATCTAGCGCCATATTTATGGAGTTAAAGTCATTTTTTGGAAGTGGAAACCTACCTTGCCTTAATGAGATGCAAGGTAGGCGTTCCAGTGCAAAAAATGACTCTATGGCCTTAACGCCATATTTATACTCCCATGCAAAAATGGTGTAAGTGAAGGAGGAGGGGTCAAAAAATGGGGCAAAGCTTGCTTTGCCCCATTTTTTAAGACCTGGGTCAGGGCAGGCGTTAGGGGACCTGTGGGTCTATTTCCATGGTGGAACACCATGGAATAGGCCCAGAGGTGCCCTCCCCAGGCCCCAGGGGCACCCCCACCCACACTAGAGGGACTGCGAGGATGGGGGACCCCATCCCAGGTAAGTACACGTAAGATTATATTTTATTTTTGAAAATGCCATGGGGGGCCCTGAAATGGGCACCCATACATGGCACAGGGTGAATGGCCATGCCCAGGGGACCCCTGTCCTCTGTGCTGGCCATTGGGGTGGTGGGCATGACTCCTGCCTTTTCTAAGGCAGGAGTCATGTGGCATGGTAGGTTAGCACCATAAAATGACGCTAATCTGGTTAGTGTCATTTTTTTTTACTCTAACCTGCCTAAAGACATTTTTTGGTGCTAAACCCTCTTCTTCTATACTGCCAGCCCCACCCGACTAAAGTCATTTTTTTTAACTCTAGCCTACCCTTTGCACCGGCTTGCACCATTCCATAAATATGGTGCCCGGCTGGTGCACAGAAATGGTGCAAGCCGGTGCTAAACTTTTTGGTGCAAAACTGAGTTAGTGCAGTTTTGCAGCAAAAAGTATAAATAAGGGCCAATATTTTGTAAGTTTGCGCCACTTTTGCGTAAAAAATGACATTAATGCGGCGCAAAAAAAGTATAAATCAGGGCCTTGGTGCTAGACGGGTCTAGCATCAAAGTATAAATATGGAGTTAGGTTTGCACCGAATTAGAGTAAAAAAGATGGCGCTAATTCGGTGCAAGCAGAGTATAAATATGCCGCAGAGTATAAATTTGCCCCTAAATATGGTGTTAAGGCCATAGAGTCATTTTTTGCATGGGAACGCCTACCTTGCATCTCATTAAGGCAAGGTAGGTCTCCACTTTAAAAAAATGACTTTAACTCCATAAATTTGGTGCTAGAGGGGTCTAGCACCAAAGTATAAATATGGAGTTAGTTTTGCACCGAATTAGAGTAAAAACAAATGACACTAATTCAGTGCAAACAGAGTATAAATATGTCCCTGAGTACTTACTTGAGTGCAAACCATCCATTGTGGAAAACAGAGACTCACTTGCTTGTGCTCTTGACAACCCCCTAAATCTCCATGCCTGCATCAATAATATGCTAAGGGTGTACAATTCAAAATCACATTCCTCAGGTGAATTGAGTTACTTTTCTCAGCTGACGATATGAAAATGGCAGTTCAGTGTCAAATGCTATATAAGCTCGATTGTGGGAGCTATCTATGGACCCACAATTCGCCTAGACTCACTAAAGGCAGCCCATAATTCTGAAGCACCACTAGTAATAAGATCCAATAGAGCTGAATGCATCAATCCAATATTTATATTCACACTCTGGGGGAAAACTATTCAGGGTGTGTGGCCCATTAGATTTTATTTTTAAAACAACCCTCTCCCCCCCTTTGGGATATTGTTTTTGGAAAACAAAGTATTTTTGAAAATTGGAAAAGTTGTATCAGTTGAATAGTTTTTAATACAAACATATAGATTTGTCCAAACTATTGTTGGACATTGCCCTTTCCGTAGGGTGATCCCCAAACTTTTTCTTCCTAAAAGCAAGGTAAAATTGGCACATTTAATTTACTTGTAAGACTTTAGTAGGATCGTACAATATACACACAGGGCCTGCAAAATAAATGGTACTATTGGACTGGAACACTCATTCTACAACCCTCTTAAGTATTCTTATCAATCATGTTTCAGACCTGGTGGTGTGCAATTTTAAACTGTGAATTCAACCTGCCAAGTTAAGTCACTTTCAAAGCCTCAAACCCCATTTTCATATATATACTTCAACCCTGAGAGAGGCCCTATACAACTCATAGGGCAGGTTGGAGTGTATTTAAAAAGTTGGACATCTACTTTTATGTTTTAAATGTCCTGCTAGTGAAACATTCAAAAATGTGTTTTTCACTACTGTGAGCACTACCTCTCCCATAGGATAATATTGGGTTACCTTAATAAAAGAATAAGTTATAACTTTTCTTTGGGAGTGGTTAGAAATGGCATGTTTTATGTCTATGAAATTGTAATTTGAAACTCCCTTTAATGGTAAAGTCAGATTTTAAGTCATAATTCTGAAAATACCACTTTTAGAAAGTTTACATTTTCTTGTTCTAACTATGTGGTACCTGCAGCCTGTTCCTGGTTCACATCACTAGAGGGACTGGATATTGGCAGGATGGGGGAAGCTGTGCCCTGCCCTATGTGTACTTCAAAGACACTGCCTCAACACACAGTAAGAACTTCACACTACGCCATTGTGACTCCAGACATCCTGGAAGCTGAGCAGGAAGGCAGGAACTTCCAGACACTTTTGTTGGATGAAAGCTCTAGAGGTTTCTTCCACTTCAAAGCTGGCACCAGGAATAAAATTAAAAACCTCAGACCCACCCTTCAGTATACTTGTAGACCTTTGGACACTACAGAAGAAGGACTGCCTTGCTGCAAGAGAACTATCCTGCTACTAGAAGCCTTTCCTGCTGTCTAAAAAAGGAAGAATGGATTTGCTCTCTTCATCTCAGGCTACCTGAGTGACTCCAAGGACTAGCTAGCTGACCTCCTGTTCAGAGCTACAGGGACACAACAAGCCCCAGAGACTTCTCTGCAACTTCCCAGATGACCTGCTTCACTGTACCCGCCTGGACCTGCCTGAGACCTGTTGGCCTCTGCTGGAGGGAGTTCCTAATGCCCAAGAGGTGCCTCCCAGGTCCTGGTCCATTAGAGTGTCATCAGTTGAGCTCCTCCTGGAAAAAAGGGAAAAATCCTAAGATTTTGGGCTCTTCGTGACCATGAACCGGCCTGTTCACACCAAGATCTTGCCTTCTGCACTGACCATCAACACAAGGCTCCAGTGAACCTGACTCTTTGTGCCATAGTGTTGAAAGTGCTTTGGGGGTACACTGCTTGGCCTCACATTGCTGTACTTGGAGCCTGTTTGCAAGAACATATTGATGCAATACAACACTCACAAACCATATCAGGCAGTATCTTTTTTTTTTTTTTATCCTCATTCACTTAACCCCGGAGTCTGTAGTGTCTTATCAGGTACGCCACTGGGGAATGGGTTTGTTCCAGAGCAAACTCCCTTTTGAAGCTTTCGGACCATGGAGCGATCCATATCTCTCAGCCCTCAGGAATGCAGCTGTGATCATGTTCCCATGGACTTGCACCTATGTAATCATGGGACCGACAATATTACATTGCAAGCCAGTTTATTAGTGGCCCCCAGAACCCATACTTCTTCTCAGCTTTTTCCTTCCCCCTTGCATCATCTACTAAATTGTATATTAAACAGACTTTTCCATTCCAGGAGTGTTGGGGAGGTTGGACTAATCAATTTCCTACATATCTCCCTCCTGGCCAATAATATCATATAGAACAACAACTTGTCCCTGTCTTTATTTAACTCTGTTTCACCCTGTATATAACCCAAAATAACCAGAGGGGGCTTACCTTACATTTCATAGGTAAGATCTTATTAATACATTCACCAACCTTGCTCCAGAACTGGCTAAGTCGAGGGCACTCTCAGAACATATGCAAATCTCCCGCAGATTCCAGGCCACATTTCCCACACCTGACCTTATTACTGGGCTTCAATCTTGTCAGCTTATCGGTAGTCCAAAAGGCCCTGTGAATAAAAAACATATGATTCTTTCTTAAACAGGCAGTTTTGACTGTAAAATACAGCAAGGCAATAGATACTTGCCATAATTCTCTTATATGTGTTCTTTCCAAAGTTCTTCTGGCATAAGAAATTCGCCCTCTATCATATCCAGGAGTGTCCAGTACCATCTCGATATTTCTTTTTTGTTGATGTCGGCCTTCTGAAGCAATATTTCCATCTCGTTCGAGCCACCCACTCCCCCTTTAACCTCTTTCACCCAGCTCCTTATTTGCAGATACATTTAGAGAAGTTTCCTGCTGTTTCCCTGATATGGTCTTAATAGGAAATAAAGCCCTCTTCCATACTCAATTGCCCCCATTGTCGAAGACCGGCCTCCTTCAGAGGTACAGCTAAAACATTTTTAGGCCATTCTGGCAAGCCCAGTGAATCCCATATGTGAGCATATTTACTGTAGTATGGCAAGGTAGTGGCCCTCCTCTCCACATACCAAATTTTTGACGAATCATGCAATAATTTAAATCCCACCTTCTTAAAGAGTTTAGGGTCACCAAATTTATATAGAAAACTCACCTCTGTTACCTTCTCAAATTTCATCATAACTTTTAATATCTGCCCCAAATCGGAGATAGTAGACCTTCCCATAGCCCCTCTCATATTCTTCATAAAGAATGCCCATGCATAGAGTTGTATATCCGGTAGCGCTAACCCCCCTTCTCTTTCCTTTGCCTGAGCTTCTTACATGCTAAACGTGCTCCCTTATTGGGCCATATAAAACTACTAATTTTACCCTGAAACTTACTCCACCATTCCTTATCAAATCTCAGAGGTAGCGCATACAAAATGAATAGCAAGTTTAGTAAGATCATCATTTTAACCAAATTAACCCTCTCTAAAATCATAAGGGGTAAGTAAGCCCAGCTATTCATTTGTTACAAGACTCAGGGGGTCATTCTAACCCTGGCGGTCGTCTACCGCCAGGGCTAAAATGACGGGGGCACCGCCAACAGGCTGGCGGTGCCCCGCATGGCATTCTGACCGCGGCGGTTCGGCCGCGGTCAGAAGTGGAAAACCGGCGGTCTCCCGCCGGTTTTCCGCTGCCCTTTTGAATCCTCCATGGCGGCGCAGCTCGCTGCACCGCCATGGGGATTCACACACCCCATACCGCCATCCTGTTCCTGGCCGTTCGCCCGCCAGGAACAGGATGGCGGTATGGGGTGTCGTGGGGCCCCTGGGGGCCCCACAAAGTATTTCACTGTCTGCATTGCAGACAGTGAAATTCGCGACGGGTGCCACTGCACCCGTCGCACCTTCCCACTCCGCCGGCTCCATTCGGAGCCGGCGTCCTCGTGGGAAGGTTGTTTTACACTGGGCTGGCGGGCGGCCTTTTGGCGGTCGCCCGCCAGCCCAGTGTAAAACCAGAATCACTGCAGCGGTCTTCCGACTGCGGAGCGGTATTCTGGAGGGGGAACTCTGGCGGGCGGCCACCGCCGCCCGCCAGAGTTAGAATCACCCCCTCAGTCATTACTCTTTCAAAATTTCTTTCTGTGATTTCCCCTTTGTCATGTGTTATCGTAATGCCCAAATATCTCAACTCTCTCTTAATTGTAACACTACCCTCGGGCATATTCCAAATCATAACTGCCTTTCATTAACCGCGTACCCTGCAAATTCCCCAAATTTCGTCATCAGATCTTCCAGGACAGGTAAGGATTGTTTCAAATTGCTTGTATAAACCATCAGATCATCTGCATATAGAGCCACTTTCCTATACCAGTTCCCACACTGAAACGGGAGTATCATCGACTCTACTGATTTTACAGGCCAGGGGTTCTATGTACAAATTAAATAACATAGGGGATAGTGGGCATCCCTGTCTGGTTCCCCTTCCAATTTTCAAAGGGCGAGTTAAGGAGCCGTTGACCAAAATTCTTGCAACTGTGCTTTGACATACTGTCCATAATACTCTTATGAGCCTCCATCCCAAGTTAAGAGACTAACAGAGAGTGGTCAAATATGATCAATTACCTGTATCAGATGCCTTAGCTGCATCATTCGTCACCACTGTTAAGGGTGCCTTGCACATGCTTGCCAGACCTATTGTACCTATCAAGCCTGGAGTTAACTCATGCAAGTATCTACTCTGTATAAACCCTTTTTGGTCTACGTGAATCAGTTTGCCTAGCTCCTTACCCAACCTAACTGCCAAAATCGTTGCAAAAATGTTGTAATCGCTGTTCAGTAAAGAGATTGGCCTATATGAGTCGAATGCATGGGATCTTTCCCTGGCTTTAATATTAGTGTAATTGTGGCCTCCCTCCAAGAGAGGGAAGGGAGCATGGCCCCCTGTATCAAAATATTGTTACACAACCGTGCGAGGATTTTAGTTATGCTGTCCCCTGAAACTTTATAAACTTCGAGAGGTAACCCATCCGGGCCAGGCGCTTTCCCTGTTTCCCCGAACGTATCACTTCATCCTGCTCAATTGCTTCATTCAGAATTTTACTGTCCTTCTTTCCCAGAGTAATAAGATCTAAATCTTTCAACCATGCACACCTTCCGCACTGAAGTTCGAATGCTGCTTGCGACCAACGCGCGGACACCGAAGATCCCAATCCCCCCTCAGGGATGCCTCTCAGGTAAGTTTCCTGCACCCCCTTAGCCCCCTGTTGCTGCGTATCATATCACAAAGATGCACAGACCCCCGTACTTGCACCACCAGCCTGGGGGAGCCTCCCAAGACCCGTGCCTGGCCGCCGCCATGTTCTCCCACCCATGTCAGGCAATATCTTGTATGTAAAGTGATTCCCAGGGCTGGCTCCTTTTCATGTGGTGCACCAGCTTATGTTTTTTTTATGTTTGATAATCCCCCACGGCCGGCTCCCTTTTATTAGATGTATCTTTCACCAGTTCATTGTTTATTATGTTGTTCTGTTGTTTGTTTGTTTTTTTATTATATGTGCACGTTTGATTGCCCTTGGCCCAGCCATTGTCAAACAGCCATTTTTTATTTCCTCTTTTAATTGCACATGCATGTGTAATTCCCCAGGACCCGCCAGTTTTGGAACAGACATTTATGCTGCATGCTTCTACACGCCCTGCATGTTCCAGAAGCTGCACATGCCAACAGTGGTATAAAAACCATATCCAAAGCTCAAGCCGGTGCTCGGCTTTGGACGCCGCCTGAGGAAGCTCCTGACCATCTCAACTGCCCTAGAGACATCTCCCGATCCCAGCCAGTTCATCGAGTCCTGGCTCACCTGTTCAAGCACAATGGTCTTCAGTGTGGTTCTGTTCAGCATGCGAGCTCTGTAGGAGGCTGGTCTGGTTTGTAGTGGGTACCTTGGGTACTTACACCTTTCACCAGGTCCAGTTATCCCTTGTTAGTGAATGTAGTAGTGTTCTAGCAGCTTAGGCTGATAGAGGTAGTTATAGCAGAGCAGCTTAGGCTGAACTAGGAGACATGGAAAGCCCATGCAATACCACTTATAGTTACACAGTACTTATACATAAGCAAAGAAAATACTCAGTGTTATCAAAAATAAAGGTATTTATTTGGGTGACAAAGTACCAAAAATATCTTAGAGATAATAATCCTTCTGGAGGTAAGTGTTATACACAATATATACACTAAGCACCAAAATTATACAAGTAATTAGTCATAGAACAATGAAAACAGTAGGAAATCCTATAGAATGCAATGGGAGAAAATAGGTCTAGGAGCAACACAAACCATATATGAAAAAAGTGGAGTGAGAATCACGAATCCCCCCCTAGACAAGTGTAGTGTGTGCAGAATTGTTGGGAGAGTAAGAAACCAGAAAGGTAGGTAAATTACCCTACCCCAGAGTCCAGAAAAGCAGGAGTAAAGTACTGCAAGTTTCCTTAGGACACACTACACCTCGTTTTTGGGATTTTGCAGCAGCCAACCAAGTCTGCAAAGAACAACTGCTGAATTATTGGACCTGAAGTCCTGCAATGGAAGGGGACCAAGTCCAGAAGTCGGAAGAAATTCCAGGAAGGACAGGAGCCCCTGCGAACCCAGAAGAGGGTGCAAAAGAAGAGTCCCCGGTTAGTCAAAGACTGCAGAAATGCACCCTAGGAAGATGCCAGTGGGTTCCTGCATGATGCAAAAGATGTCCACGGTGTGAAGATCGTTGCAGATGAGATTTCGTGTTGGAAGACACCAACATGCCTTGGCTACGGCAAAAGTGAGTTTTTCATCAAAATGGCACTGGATGGACCCAGGATGGACCTGGAGGCCTCAACTCTGTGTGAGGAGGAAGAAGGGGCGCTCAGCACTTTAGAGAGCCCTCAGGGTGCCAGCCAGCACCCCAAAAAGCCGCAAGTTCCGGGTTCAAAGGAGGTGCAAAACGCAGTGGATGCAGCACAACAAAAGAAGGTCCCACGCTGCCGGAGAACAACTCAGTGAGTTGAGCGTCACAGGGGGAAGCGCTGGGGACCTGGGCCAGGCTGTGCATGAAGGAATTTTGCACAGAGGCCTCAGGAGGCGAAGAAGACACAGTACACAGGGGTGCCATCGTTCTTGTGGAAGGCAAGGTCTTACCTCCTCCAAATTGCATCAGCAGGACTTCAGGACAGTATGTAGAGTAGAGGAGTGACTCCTCAGGAGATATCTTTGGTCCTTCTGGTGCAGGATGAAGACAGGGAGTCCCCAGAGCATGCACACTTTGGAAACTGTTGCAGTTGCTGACTTGGAGCTGAGGTTGCTGAAGAAAAGTGTCTCTTGTAAACACTTTATTGCAGTTACAGCGTTTCTTGGAGCAGGCTGCGGTTGATCCGAGGTCAGAAGAGTGTGAAGTTGTTGCACAGGATTCCTGAAGGAAACTTGCAAGCAGAATCTGAAGAGAATCCACAGGAGAGACCCTAAATAGCCCTGAGAGGGGGATTGGCTACCTTATCAGGTATGGGCCTATCAGGAGGGGTCTCTGATGTCACCTGCTGGCACTGGCCACTCAGAGCCATCCAGAGTGCCCCCACACCTTGCAAAGCAAGATGGCTGAAGTCTGGGACACACTGGAGGAGCTCTGGGCACCACCCCTGGGGTGGTGATGGACAGGGGAGTGGTCACTCACCTTTTCTTTGCCCAGTCTCCCACCAAAGCAGGGAAGAAGGGGTCCCTGAACCGGTGTAGACAGGTTTATGCAAGGAGGGCACCATCTGTGCCCTTCAAAGCATTTCAGTAGGCTGTGGGCTACCCCTCCCTAGCCTGTAGCACCTATTTCTAAAGGGAGAGGGTGTAACACCCTGCTCTCAGAGGAAATGCTTTGCTCTGCCTTCCTGGAACTGGGATGCCCAGACCCCAGGAGGGCAGAGCCCTGTCTGTGAGGTGGCAGCAGCTGTTGCTGCCGTGCAAGCCTCAGAGAGCTGGTTTGGCAGTACTGGGGGTCCACGGTGGAGCCCCCAGGATGCCTGGAATTGGCACCCCAATACCAGATTTGGAATGAAATGGGGGACAATTCCATGATCTTAGACATGTTACATGGCCATATTCGGAGTTACCATTGTGAAGCTACATATAGGTATTGACCTGTATGTAGTGCACACGTGTAATGGAATCCACGCACTCACAAAGTCCGGGGAAAGGGCCCTGAACTATGTGGGTGCACCTTTGCTAGTGCAAGGGTGCCCTCACATGTAGTAACTTTGCACCTAACCTTCAGCAAGTGAAGGTTAGGAATATAGGTGAGTTATAAGTTACTTAAGTGCATTGAACATGGCTGTGAAATGGTGTGTGCACTATTTCACGCAGGCTGCAATGGCAGTCCTGTGTA
The DNA here is from genome assembly GCF_031143425.1 of Pleurodeles waltl. Lineage (NCBI taxonomy): Eukaryota > Metazoa > Chordata > Amphibia > Caudata > Salamandridae > Pleurodeles > Pleurodeles waltl. The sequence goes on from NC_090444.1 coordinate 1,222,516,946, forward strand.
AGGGTTTGTCTGAGCTCCCAATGGGTGGCAAGAGAAATGCTGCAGCCCATATGGATCTCCTGGAACCCCAATGCCCTGGGTACCTACGTACCATATACTAGGGACTTATTAGGGGGCTCCAGTATGCCAACTGAAATTGGTAAATTAAGTCACTGGCCTACAGTGACAAATTTAAAAGCAGAGATAGCATAAGCACTGAGGTTCTGGTTAACAGAGCCTCAGTGGAACAGTTAGGCACTACACAGGCATGCATATTAGGCCACAAACTATGAGCACTGGGTAATGGCTAGCAGGATCCCAGTGAGACAGGCAAAACATACTGACATATAGGTTTTTATCTATGAGCACTGTGGTCCTGGCTAGCAGGATCCCAGTGACACAGTAAAAATACACTGACACACACAAACAGGCCAAAAGTTGGGGTAACCATGCTAGAAAGAGACTACTTTCTCACAAGCTCCAATTTCCTGATCCAGATCGGCACCTGATAACAAACGAAAGAAAGAACTTACATAGTAAAACAGTGAGTGTGCTAGCGAGTCCCAATCTAGATAATTTATTCACTCTCTGGCTCGTTTTAGGCCGATGAATCTTTTGACCCTGATTGAAGTCTCCTTAAGACGAGATAACTAGTAAGCATGTCAATCAATAATCAATAACCTCATCAATATTCACCATAGCAAATCAAGCAAAGTAATCAGAAACGTCAATAAACTTGGAACACACCTTGACCTTTCAGTCATGAATAACCACACCAGGATTTAGTAAGATTTATGATATTTATTTCCTATTGATTACACTCTACTAGCATATTAGTCTCAAAACCAAGAAACACATCAACATTGTCATAATATGGCAACTCGAATAAGATTTCATCAAAGCAAAGATCATGAATATTAGAACATAGCACGACGTCAACATGGGTTAACTTTAGCAGAGTATCATTAGCGTATTTATTCAACAAAGCATAGATTCAGTCATTTGTCTATTTGCGTCCGTTTAGTGAACTCCTTAACTAACCTGTTGGGCTTCATGCAAAACAATTTAGTAACATTAATTTAGAAAGCATCTGTCTATGGTATCTATCAAAGAAGCAGTTGGTACCTAGAAAGAAAAGGCAAATAGACAATTGCAATTTCATCATCATATAGTTACCCTCCGTAATGGGTCAGCATACAGAGTCAGTCTTCGTCCTCAGGACATCAGCTGATTCGCCATCAGCCAGGAAACACAGCAAAGTTCAGCAAAAGGGGCAAAAGGGAATACCTCCCTCATAAGGAGAAAACGTATGAATCGGGCAAGGCAAAGTAAGTGAAGATGGATTGCAAAGTTCAAGCAGCAAAGTCTCTGGGCAGAGTAACAAAGTGGCTGGGCAATAACAAAAGGCACGCAATGGCGTATAATGGCATGTAATGGCATGTAATAGCTGGTAGTTCTGATTTCTCCTCGTGTCCAAGAATTTTATATCAATCTTGTTGTACAGTCCCCCAATTTCCAATTGGGCAAGTTTTAGCACACCATCATCTCCATCCAATGGTTCATCGGTCACCACATTACGATTGTCACCCCATAACAGTTCTCACGTAGTTTATTGGCTCCTGTAATTGACGTATTCAACGGGTAGAATGTCAGGTAAGGAATAAGTGACATTTGTTACTCAAGTCAGTAGTCCCATTGTTTTCCCTAGTCTAAATGACCTTGTACCTGTTGCAACTTACACTGTTGCATTCTGCAAGAATGTCTCCTTGGGCAAGTCGAGTCTCATGAGAAAGTTTTTACTATGGTTACACTCATCTTCCAGCTTCTGGAAAAGTATGACTACATGTCCTTCAGCAAGTCAGCACACTGCACGTTAGAAAAACATATTTAATATGAAACCGGGCAGCTAGGCCCGACTCATGCTAACTAAGACCTAGTGATTAATTAGCAATTTTAATACATATAACTCTTAATACTAATACAAAATCATACATTAGTACATTAATATTTCATTATTTCATTATTAGTCAATTTCTCTAATTATCTAATACATTGGTGGCCACTCCCAGTGGGCACATTTCATACATATACGTTAACGTTTACATTTTCTATGCGATTTCACTAAGCATTATTTTGCAAGCTTCTCATGCTAATTATTAGATTTTAATCACACTCCATCAAGTGCACTGACTTTATTTGTGAAACTAGTCATAAACTCATGAGATTTCAGAGAACTGTGCAATCCAGAGTAGCACAGCGGCACGCAATGCCCTGCTTAGCCCTCACCTTACAAAACCACAGAACTCTGGCATAACTTAAAGACAAAATAGAACGCATTGGCATAGTTGATAGGTTATAACAGTACAAGGCAGTACTGTGCTTTGTAATGAAACCGTGCATGCATTTTTTCATGTTGCTTCAGGAGTGCCCAATGTGTTATTGTGCAATCCGGTGCACATTCTTATAATTCTGGAGCTAGGTAACACCATCAAACGTCTCACGAAAACAGAGCCTGAATATGCTCTGCAATAATAGACGAATTATGTGTAAGTGAACACTCAGGCGGGGTGTAAATACGTTTATTGAGCATGTCAATGATGCCTGGTAACTTGTGATACTCATATATGTTTCTTGTCACTAGTCTAGGTTTTCTCCCACTCTCAGGAAGAAGACGTGTGGTGCATAGAAACAATACAGTGTAAGCCAAACTGCAGAATCCAGAAGACGCAAGTCTTTTTTTTTTCTTTGTTATCTTATCCAAACTCCTCTTCCCTACTCAAGCAATGCCTGGCTCATTGTTCATATTCCTTGACTAAACGCTGCGCTAGGAGAGAGTGGAGGCCCAGTACCTTCTCCACGGACAAATACTCCAGGGGAGTGGCTTGACAGAAAGTCAAGCCACACACTTATTTCCACTCAGACAATATGGACCCTCACAACGTGATAAACACCTAGGACTTAGCCCAGGTCCTAGCTGCTTCTACTGCGGAAATCCATATTGTATTGTATTTTGGGCTAGGGCTCTAGCTGACACGCAACGTGAAGTTCAGTCCATATGTCAGGAAAATCAGTCCTCCAAGATGAGCTAGGGAAAAATCATCCTCGCCAGTCCACTCGGTTGTCAGATTTAGGGGTGATACCAAGGGGACATGCCCAGTTTTACAACCTTCGCAGTTTAGTGTGCCTGAGACAACAACCCCATCTGTACTGGGGCAGGCACCCTGTCAATGTCACCCTAACTACCCTATGCTTGTCCTTTTGGCACCGTCTAAGAGATTGTTTCGGGACAGTGCAAAGTTTGATGCTTTCTAGAGCCAGTGCCAATTACAATTTCTGTGTAAACCTGGTGCTTTTCCCTCAGATAGTGCTCAGATAGCCTTTATCACTTCCTACACAGGAGCCGATGCAGCGAACTGGGCTAAACCGCTCTTTCAAAATAAAAACTCTTTGTTGCATGACTTTCCTACATTTAAGGAAGTGATGCATCTCTTATTTGCCAAACATTGCTCGCTACTAATGTGCACGCCCTCATTTGGTATGCCTGTTTTATACCTGCCATCCTAAGAAAGTCCGCCCCGTGGGTCATCCGTTGTGGGGGGGTGGAACTGTTATGGATTCCGTCACCTATGTTGTATGCTGTGTAGTACGCTTCTTGGCCCCGCATTGCTGTACCCCGGAGCCTGTTTGCAAAGACATCTTTATTACGTACAACACTGATGAACTATGTCAGGCAATATCTTGAATGTTATCTGATTTCCCAGGGCCGGCTCCAGTTTATTATTTATTATGTCATTCTTTTGATTCCTTTTTTAATTTTACACGTATGTGTTTTCGAACAGCCTTTTAGCCTTTTTTAATTCTTTAATTGTACATGCACATGTAATTCCCCAGGGCCTGGCCATTTTAGAACAGCTGCTTTTGCTGTGTGCTCTGACAGACCCGACAGCTTCTCGAAGCTGCACGCGCTTACAGCAGTATAAAAACCACATCCAAAGCTAAAGTTGGCTTCGGACGCGACACGAGAAAACTCTTCACTACCGCAACTCCCCTGGAGACATCTTCCACTCCTTGCCCAGTCATAGTAACCAACTCACCTGTTCAAGCGGGACGTTCTCCAGCGTGGTGCTGTTCAGCACGCAAGCTCCCTCTTCCTGATCCAGATCAGCACCTGATAAAGAAAGGAAAAAATGGTCATGGTTAATGCATTGACTTTATTTGTGAAACAAATCTTAACCCCTTTGCTGCCAAGCCTTCCCCCCCCCTCCTGTGCCAAGCCTTTATTTGGCTGTTTGGGGTACTTTGCGCATAGGCCCTCATAACTTTTTTTCTACATACGGTATCCACGCCAAATTTGCGCCCTTTTTTCCCAACATCCTAGAGATTCTAAAGGTACCCAGAGTTTGTGGGTTCCCCTGGAGGAGACAGGGAAGTTAACTAAAATATAGCTAAAATGCTATTTCTTTCTAAAAATTGGAAAAAAGGGCTGCAGAAGAAAGCAGGTGTTTTTTCCCTGAAATTGGCATCAACAGAGGGTTTGCAGTGCCAAAATCACCATCTTCCCAGCATTCAGGAACAGTAAGACTTAAATCAGAAAATCACATTTTTCAAAACAATTTTGGCATTTTACTGAGACATACCCCATTTTTGCTATTTTAGTGCTTTCAGCCTCCTTCCCATTAGCTACAGAAATGGGTGTGAAACCAATGCTGGATCCTGGACACGTAAACGTTTCTGAAAGGTAGATAATATTCTGAATTCTGCAAGGTCTCATTTGTGAAGATCCTTCAAGGTTTTCCTACAAAAAGTAACAGCTAAAATAAAAAAATATTGAAATTGAGGCAAAAAAGAGCCATTTCTGTTCATGTTTTCTTCTATAACTTTTTCCAGCTATGGCAGATTTTTAAAAGCAATATACCGTTACGTCTGCTTGACTCTTCTGGTTGCGGAGATATTTAGGGCTTGTAGGTTCATCAAGAACCCTTGGTTCCCAGAGCCAATAAAGGAGATGCATCTTGCAATAGGTTTTCATTGTACATTGGGTATACAGCAATCAATTTGGTGAAATATAAAGAGTGAAAAATAGGTATCAAGGAAACCGTTGTATTTACAAAATGGGCACAAGATAAGGTGTTGAGAAGCAGTGGTTATTTGCACATCTCTGAATTCTGGAGACCCCATACTAGCATGTGAATTGCAGGGCATTTCTCAAATAGACTTCTTTTTTACACACTGTCTTACATTTTGAAGGAAAAGATGTAGAGAAAGACAAGGGGCAATAACACTTGTTCTTATTCCCCCAATTATCCCGATAACAATGGCACCTCACTTTTGTGGGTAGGCCTAGAGCCTGCAACAGGAAATACCCCATAATGCAACATGGATACATCAAATTTTTCTTATGAAAACTGACCTGTTTTTTTGCAAAGTGCCTAGATGTGGATTTTGGCCTCTTGCTCATCCGTCACCTAGGAAAAACTAGCAAACCTGGACATTTCTGAAAACAAGACACCTAGGGGAACCCAGGATATGGTAACTTGTGACGCCCTCACAGGGTTCTGTTACCTAGAATCCTTTGCAAACCTCAAAAGTTGGCCAAAAAACACCTTTTTTTCACATTTTGGTGCTGCAAAGTTCTGGAATCTGAGGCGAGCCACAAACTTCCTTCTACCCAGCATTCACCCATATTTTCTGATAAAAATGGTAATTCACTTGTGTGAGTAGGCCTAGTGCCCATGTTAGGAAATGCCCCAAAATACTACGTGGTCACATCAAAATGATCAATTACAAAACAACCTGTTTTTGCAGGGGGTGGGACACCTGTGTTTCTGTTCCTGGGCTCAGCAGCCATCTAGGGAAGTCTACCAAACCCAGACATTTCTGAAAACTAGACACCTGAGGGAGTCTAAGAAAGTGTGACTTGCGTGGATTCCCCAATGTTTTCTTACCCAGACTCCTCAGCAAACCTCAAATTTAGAAAACAAATCACATGTTCCCCACATTTCTGTGTGGGATCACGGCACTGGCTCAACTTTCCTACCACCCAACATTCCCCTCAATCTCCCAATAAAAATGATACATCACTTGTGTAGGTGAGCAAGGGCGTGTGACAGGGAAGAGCCAAAAACATGTTGAAATTGAGGGTGAACCAAAGCGGGTCCAATAGGGCAGTTTGAAAAAAAAAGTTTTTAGGCTGACAATTGGGGCAGAATTGTTATCGGTATAGATGTGACAATGCTGGGTGGTAGGAATTTTGTGGATTCCTGCAGATTCCATAAGGTTTCACCACAAAAAAGTGGGGAAAATGTGTGATTTCAAGCAAAGTTGGAGGTTTGCAGGGCATTGTGGATAAGAAAATGGTGCGGGGTGCATGTGAAGCACGCCACTCTGGACACACCCGGAACTTTAGTTTTCAGATGTGGCTAGGTCTCATAGATTTTTCTACACAGCAGTGTCCCAAATTCCAAAAAGTGCAGCCCTCACAAGTGGGACGATTTTGAGACTTAGCCAAGCTCTCATGGCCCAAATGTAAAACCAAAACCCAAAATAATCAAATGTCCTCTTGCTTGCAATGGGATAAGATGTTTTAGTGTGCAGGGGGAGAGCTGAAAGACTATTACCCCTTTCAGTTGGGGTGGGGGCATAACCATGGCCATACTGGTTAGTAGCCACCACCCCACTATTTTTAACTTTTTTTCCAGTTCCTTGGCATCTAGTAGGCTTTTGCCCCCCCCGGGGAGCGGATCGGGTGTAATTGCCCCATCTGCCCATCGGTGGGAAGAACAACTTTGCACTCATTTATTTGGGGTGGGAGTATGGCCACCCCCCACCCTCTTTTTTTAAAAAAAAATCTTCCCTTGTGTCTAGTGGGCCTTCTGCCCCCCTTGGGGCCTTACAAAAACTAGGCCGATCTGCCCCCAGGTGGGGCAGAAATGACCAACAGTAATGTGCCCCCATGAAGAGCGACCTTTGCCCAAGGGGCTGCCCCTCCAAACAAAACACACACACACACCAATCCCTGGTGTCTAAGTGGTTTCTGCCCCCTTTGGGGGAGATGGTCCTAATAGAAATAGGCTGATCTGACCCCAAGAGGGGGAGAAAGGGCCAAAAATAAAATTGCCCCCCAGCGGAGTGACCCATGCCTAAGGGGTCGCTCCCTTTGCGTGACATTGCCACAAAAGAAAATCCCTGGGGTCTAGGCGTTTCTGCCCCCTTGGTGGAAGAGTGGCCTAATAAAAATAGGGCTGAGGGTGGGCAGAAATGGCCTAAAATAAATTTGCCCCCCAGAGGAGCGTCCCTTGCCTAAGGGGCCGCTCTCTTCCTGCACAAAAAATAAAATGATGCCAAGGTGCCTAGTTTCTACCCCATTTGGGGGCAGATGGGCCTAATTAACATATGCTGATCTTCCCCCGAGTGGGGCAGAAATGGCCTAATAAACAAATGCCCCCCTTGGACAGCGGCCCATGTCCAAAGGGCCAATCCCCTTATTTGTTTACACAAAGTAAACAAACTCCCTGGTGTCTAGTGGGCAGTCTTGATGCACAACCGCTATGCGATCGGGCTTCAGGTGTGCTCAGAAAGAAACCAAAGGAAAGGAAAAGCCTTTGCACACGTTTTGTTTCTGATCCTGCTGGAAGATGGGGGGGAGACCTTTGATGAGGTCAGCGTGCGATTGCACTCTGACATCATCACACGTCACTGGGGGAGGCCTGGAGGGTCAGGGGTGGAAAGGGAAGTGATTCCCCTTCCATCCCTGCCCAGGAAGAGCACTAGCGCTTCCCCCAAGGGCCAGTCCCGGGCTGTAATGGGTACATCTGTCGTGCCCCAGTGCTGAGCCACCAGATGTAACCATTATGTCCTTGGCATCAAAGGGGTTAAATTAAAATATCAAAGAACTCTGCAATCAAGAATAACACACTGATGCACAAAGCCAGCGGCGGATCCTCCATTAGGGTGGAGGAGCGTCGCACCCCCGGCAGCAGCAGCCGCTACAAATCCTTTAACAAAGAAAATGATAATAAACCATTTTTATTATCGTTTTGTTTGTTAAAGGGGGAGGGCAGTGGGGATGACGAGGATGAGGGGAGTGCACTCCCCTCCAGTGTGCATGTATGTTTGACAGGCCGTCTCGGGCTGGCCACACACACATGCGCAGTAGGCTCTCTCCAGCCAGGCACTGTGTTGCCAGGCTGGAGAGAGCAGGCACAGGCTCCCAGACAATCCTGACTCTGCTCTGAGCAGGGTCAGGGTTGGCCACATGGCAGACTGGGAGCATGTGCCTGCAGTGACAGGAGAAAGGGGAGCAGCGCAGTGCAGTGGCAGATCAGGTATGTTTTTTAAAAACATTTTTAAATTCAATTTTAACCCCCTAATCCCCCCCACCCCTGCGCACCACACCTGCCACACCTTGCTTCTTGTGAGTGCAGCGAGCCGCGACTGAGCAAATCCCTGCTTAGCATTCCCCTTATGAAACCACAGAATTCTTGCACAACTTAAAGACAGAACAGAAAATGCATTAGCATAATTGGTTTGGTTAACTTCCAAATTTTTATTCCCGGTGTCAGAAGTACAAGACAGGCCGGTGTTTTGTAATGCACCCATGCACACAATCCTTCATGGTGTATGAGGTGGGCCCATGGTGTCATTGTGCATTCCTGTGAACATTGTAATTACTCTGGAGCTAGGTAACTTCATCAGACTTCTCATGACAAAAGACCCCATCTATTCTATGCAGTAATAGACTAATTATATGTAAGTGAACACTCAAGCCGCATATACATGTATGTATTAGGCATGTGAATGATGACTGGTAACTTTTGATACTCATGCATGTTTGTTGTCACTAGTGCAGGCATTTGCTCCCACTCTCAGGAAGAAGACGTAATGTGCATAGAAACGAGGCAGTGTAAGCATAACACACAACCCATCCAGAGAAATCAGCCGCAGAATCTGGAAAATGCAACCGCCCTTCTCTTCTGGGGCAACGCCTAGCTCAAGGTTCATATTACTTGATCAGATGCTGCGCTAGGAGTGAGTGGAAGTCAAGAATCGTCTCCATGGACAAGTACATTAGGTGAGCGGCGTGACACAGTGACCACCAGTAATTAGCAATGTGAGATCTGCTTATTGTGCTGCAGAATAAACAGAATGCTCTGACCTATGCAAGGCTCCAGCAATGACCATCCATGATGCCCAACAAGATCTTTGCGCCACAGCGATGACCATTCATGAAGCCCAGCATGCTCTTCCTGCTACAGTGACAAACCTCTACAATGCTCTACATGATCCTTGTGACCTCTTCCACCGTGAACTTGACTCTTTGTGCAGATCTTTGAGAAGGTGTTGTGTTCTATGAAAAAGGGGCAACCCAGCTACCTTGAGGCCTGAGTAGGACAATTATGATCATCAACGCAAATGGTGTCTATGGGGAATGTGTAGCCCTTGACTTCCATGGCAAAATTTACAAAAAACATTCTTACGAGTAAGGTTTATTATGAGATTTGGGCATTTATTTTCATCTTAACAAGAAATCCTGTTCTAAAGTAAGGACTAGGATTTGCAATTTCACTAAATAATTTAAACTCATGCTTTTTTGCTTTTAGGTGTTATAAATACTTTAAGACTTTGAAATAGCATATCTCTGGATTTTTCACGATTTGGAGTCAATTTATTAAAGTTGACTTTAGTTTTCTAAATTGGTGTGGGATTTTCTTGTGTTGTGTTTTCATTTTATTACTGTTTGAGTGTTGCACAAATACTTTACACATTGCCTCTAAATTAAGTATGACTGCTTTTGTGCCAAGCTACCAGAGAGTTAAGCAGAGATTAAATTATCGACTTTTGTAGTTGACCCTAGTAGATATTGTCACTGTTGCTTGAAAAGGGCTCATACCACCCTCTACCAACAGCCCCATTTCTCACAGGGCCCAATCCACTTTGTGTATCCAAACCATGCTTCATCTCAGTCAACCACAGCTTAGTCTTTGCCTCAGTCTCTCGTGACTAGATGTCCACGTTTGGCACTATGATCTTTTAGATGCTAGTTTTACCTAGCACCTTCAAAAATTCATAGCTCTGGTTTGACTGATTATATTTTTGTTGTTTTGGTGTCAAACTATTCATTAGAATTTGCTAATTTTCCCTAAATTAGTGTGTGAATTTTCTTGTGTTTTGTTCTTTCTTTATTATCGTTTGACTACTGCATAAACTCTTACCACATTGAATCTAATTTAAGCCACACTGCTTTTGTGCCAGATTCTAAAGTGGTAAGCACTGGATAATTTAGTGACTTTTGTGGTTTCCCCTGGCAGGAAATGTGTTTTCTACTAGAGAAGGGTTCTTACCCCTCTCAACCAAAAGCCCGATTCCCAACAACTATATAAATCTTTAAAGTGCTTTTATGGTACAAAGGAGTACAGGGTGCATAACTGACAGGAGTCCTCCCAGAATTACCAAAACAAAGGGGTTTGTGTTCAAATTCAATTTGCTATTCAAGGGATATAATGACCTCCACTTTGGTTGTTAGGTTCATATTGGAGGCCTCATTAAGTTGTATGGATTTAGCAAATACTATAATATCCCAAGGGAAAAAAGATGTACCAGGCCCTTATAGAATTTTGAGCAATATGTTAAAAACTAATGTTCAGTAGGAGATTGGTTATTTGCGGTCATGTGATATTTGCATGACGGCTGAAGCTCTACCAGTGCAATTGCTGTCAGTAATGTGGCTCAAATCTATTTAAACATATCTAAAGATATGCTATTAAATCACACATACACCCTCAAACGAAGATCTCAGAAATCATTCCATTTGGTCACCATATTCAATATATTCAACAAGGATTATTATAAAAGTTTCCTCAAAATAATGCAATGTGAATACCTCTGAAAGCATTACTCACCACAATTCAAGCAGAATTTAGGAAGATTTAGAAAAAAACATTTTTTTCATAGCCAGCTGTTTGATTTGTAGATAAGTTCTACTTCAAACAATTTTGAGCCAGAGTGTAAGTTCATAGATAACTAAGTTTCCTGAAGTTGAAGTAAATTGCAGTGTCAGAAGACATGTTTAGTGTCAAGCATTATCTTTAGATTTACTTCCTCATCTGATTTTCCTGCTTTCATAACCCAGTGCAATCAGTGTGCAAGATGCACCGCATTCTTTGTCAAAACAAAACTAGTCTGCTCAGGTTCAAAAAAGATTGTCACAATTAAGGAGTAACCTGTGATAATAAAATATACAGTTGATAAAATCATTCTAAATCCAGTAGTACTGTAATCAATGCCTTATGCGTGAGATTCAGATTTGCCCTCACTGATAAAGCATGTCAGTATGGTGTTTATGTATTGGGTTAACAGGCTAATAAATACTTAGACAGCATAAATAGTGCTTATACTTGTAGCGTTGTCTGGGGACATACCCTTCATTTCTGCTGACATGATCTTGTAGAAATTGGGTTGTTGGTTGAAGGGGTGTGTCCCTTCTCAAGCAAAAAACACACTCCTTGACAGGGTGAACCACAAAAAGCCACTAAATTAATCTGTGCTTAAACCTCCGGTAGCTTGGCACAAAAATAGTCAGGCTTAAATTGAAAACACAACACAAGAAAACTCTCACATCAATTGAAAAACAAAGAGTAAAATGTAATACATTTTTTGACACCAAAATGAATAGAATACAATAAGTAGAATTGGAGATATGCAATTTAAAAAAAAGAAAGGTGTGTCCTAGAAGCAAGAAGCCCCAATTGTGTTTATCTGGTTGTGGTGGACTGGGTCCAAGTCAAAAGTTCATGTCGACTTCAATAGAGTGCAGGACGGATGCAGGACTGAATTTAGGGCCTTATTTATACTTTTTGGTGCAAAACTGCACTAAGGCAGTTTTGCCCCAAAAAGTTTTGCAGCGGCTTGCACCATTTTTTAGCACCAGCTGGGCACCATATTTATGGAATGGTGCAAGCCGGTGCAAAGGGTAGGCTAGCTTAAAAAAAAATGACGTTAGGCAGTTTTGAGTCAAAATAAATGATTCTGACCAGATTAACATCATTTTTTGACACTAAGGGGCATATTTATACTCTGTTTGCACTGAAGTAGCGTCATTTTTTTAAAACTCTAATTCAGTGCAAAACTAACTCCATATTTATACTTTGGTGCTAGACCCGTCTAGCACCAAATCTATGGAGTTAAAGTCATTTTTTGGAAGTGGAAACCTACCTTGCCTTAATGAGATGCAAACAAATGACTCTATGGCCTTAACACCATATTTATACTCCCCTCCCCTCCGGAGGAGGGGTCAAAAAATGGGGCAAAGCTTGCTTTGCCCCATTTTTTAAGACCTGGGTCAGGGCAGGTGTTAGGGGACCTGTGGCCCTAATTCCATGGTGGAACACCATGGAATAAGCTCAGAGGTGCCCTCCCTAGGCCCTAGGGGCACCCCCACCCACACTAGAAGGACTGCGAGGATGGGGGACCCCATCCCAGGTAAGTGCAGGTAAGTGCATTTTATTTTTGAAAGTGCCATAGGGGGCCCTGAAATGGGCCCCCATACATGGCACCGGGTGCAATGGCCATGCCCAGGGGACCCCTGTCTTCTGTGCTGGCCACTGGGGTGGTGGGCATGACTCCTGCCTTTTCTAAGGCAGGAGTCATGTGGCATGGTAGGTTTAGCACCATAAAATGACGCTAATCTGATTAGAGTCATTTTTTTTTTACTCTAACCTGCCTAAAGCCATTTTTTGGTGCTAAACCCTCTTCTTCTATACTGCCAGCCCCACCCGACTAAAGTAATTTTTTTAAACGCTAGCCTACCCTTTGCACCGGCTTGCACCATTCCATAAATACGGTGCCCGGCTGGTGCACAGAAATGGTGCAAGCCAGTGCTAAACTTTTTGGTGCAAAACTGAGTTAGTGCAGTTTTGCAGCAAAAAGTATAAATAGGGGCCAATATTTTGTAAGTTTGCGCCACTTTTGTGTCATAAAATGACGTTAATGCAGTGCAAAAAAAGTTTAAATCAGGGCCTTGGTGCTAGATGGGTCTAGCACCAAAGTATAAATATGGAGTTAGTTTTGCACCAAATTAGAGTAAAACAAAATTACACTAATTCGGTGCAAACAGAGTATAAATATGCCCCTAAATATGGCGTTAAGGCCATAGAGTCATTTTTTGCACGGGAACGCCTATCTTGCATCTCATTAAGGCAAAGTAGGTCTCCACTTTCAAAAAATGACTTTAACTCCATAAATTTGGTGCTAGAGGGGTCTAGCACCAAAGTATAAATATGGAGTTAGTTTTGCACCGAATTAGAGTAAAAAAAAATGACACTAATTCGGTGCAAACAGAGTATAAATATGCCCCTTAGTTTGCTTTAAAAGGTGCCTTTTTTCAGGTGCATGGAGATGGAAAATCCTTGTGATGAGCTGTGAATTCCTTGCTTTAGCCTGTGTGGCATTGGAGACAAGGATTCTGGACGGGAGCTGTGATACTCAGTCCTCCGCTGAGATGCATTGATTTGCATTGGCGCAGAGAAGCCTGTTATATCCCTGTAGCTCAGAACTAGAAGCTAGCTAACTAGCCCTTCAAGACACTTTGGTGTTCATGAGTTAAAGTGATAGCTCCTGTCCTTATTCCCCAGGAAGTAGGGCAGCAGAGCAGTCCCTCTTGCAGCAAAGCAAGACGAGCATAACAGTCCTTCTCCGTAGTCATCCGCAGGTCCAAAAGTGATCTAAAGAGTCAGGTATGAGGGTCTAATATTTATACCTGGTGCCAGCTTTGAAATGAGGGAAGCTTCTAGGGCTTTCCCCTATAGAGGTATCTGGAATTTCCCACCTCCCTGCCCTAGTCCCAGTCTGTCTGGGGGCACAATGGGCTAGTTTGAAGTCCTTTTGTGTGTGTGCTGAGTCTGTGCATTTGAAGCAGAAGTGTAGTAGGTAGCAGCTCCACCCTCATCAAGTCATAGATAGCCCATCCTGCCAGCACCCAGACCTTCTATTGTGATACTGTCAAGAGTGTACACACGAAGGCCACCTACACCTACTCATGAGACCTAGAAACAGGCTGCAGTCACCAAATGGTTAGTGCAAGAAAATGGCAACTTTCTAAAAGTGGAATTTTCAGAATTGTGTCTTACAATCTGCCTTTACCATTAAAGAGGGTTTGAAATGAGAATTCCTCAGACACCAGACATGACTTTCTTATTTGCTCCCACTCAAAAGTTATCACTTATTAAATATAATAAGGTAACCCAATGTTTTACTATGGGAGAGGTAGGTCTAGCAATAGTGACAAACAAATCTGTGAGTTTTTCGCTACCAGAACATGTAACAAAATACATGTCCAACTTTTTAATTGCAAAACAACCTGCCCTCTGAGCTGTTTTTTAGCGCCAAATTGTGGGGTGATATATGTATTAAAAAGGTAGGTGTAGGCCTGGCAAAAGCTTTATTTTGCCAGGTCAAAGTCGCAGTTTAAAACTGCATACACAGGCTTCAGTAGCAGGCCTGGGACAGGTGTGAAAGGCTACACAATTGGGTCACATGGTCAATGCTGTTGCCCCCCTAGCATCATTTATATTACAGGCCCTGGGTACTTGTAGTACTACTTTAGTAGGGACTTACAAGTTAATTAAATATGCCAATTGGATGTAAGCCAATTTTACCATTTTTTATAGGAGAGTGCACCAGCACTTTAGCACTGGTTAGCAGTGGTAAACTGTGAAGAGACCTGAGTCAACAAAAACAAATTCAGCAAAACCAAGAGGAGTAAAGGCAAAATGTTTTGATCACCTTAAGACTGACAATATGCTGTCCTCATCTGCAGGTGGGAAGAACTACTGAACCTCCTGTGAGTTCTCATCACTGAAGTAGAAGAACCTGTATAGACCAACAGCATTGGAGTGGTCTGACCTAGGACAGTGTTCCATCATAAAATACATTCTCTGTAGGAAGATGGACCACTGCAATAGTTTGGGATTTTCACCCCTCATTTGCATTAGCCATCTGAGCCACCTGTAGTCTGTCTGGACCTGAAAGTGAGTCCCCTACAAGTATGGTTTCAGCTGTTTCAGTGCTTAGACCACAGCAAAGGCTTCCCTTACAATAGCATTCCACCTCTGTTCATTGGGAAGGAACCTCCTGCTGATGAAGGTTATGGGATGGTCTAGGCACTCATCATTCATGGAGAAGTCAATAGCCTTAAGTACCGCACTGCACACATGGACTCCTTGAGGCTGTCAAAGGCTTTCTGATAGGTCTTTGTCCAGTTCACCTTTTTGGGCTGCTTCTTGTAACTATATTGCCATACCCCTTCACAACCCTCCTATATATCCAGTGAGGCCCAGGAAGTTCTCACTTCAGTCTGAGTTTTAGGGGGTTCCCCAGCCAGCACCATCTCAATGTAGGCCGAGGGGCTGCACCTAGTCCCCACCCACCAGGTGTCCCAGAAATACCACAGATCCCCACCCTATCTGGCAGTTACTGACCTTGAAAGTCAGTGCTTGTTGCAGCAAATGAAGCACCTCCTGGAGCCTCCCAGATGTAGTTGAAGACAGATATGCCATCTAGGTCATCCAGACAGGTGGCACTAAAGACTCCTTCCCAGCCAGGACTCTGTCTATTATCCTCAAAAAGTAGCAGAGGCATTCTTTAGTCCAGTGAGCATCACCATGTAAGAAAATCCTAGGTACAGAAGCATCAACCAAAAGACCAAAAGACATTCCCACCTTGGGGAGAGAGGAATCTACTGCGTGGACCACTAGGACACATTGTGGTGAAAGCCAGAGATCGCTAGAAGCCATTAAGCTAGTCTACCTCTTTTCGACCAACACCACTACCACCAGGACATGGAACATAAAGACCATGATTGAGACAGACAAGACATCCGAAGTGGTAGCAGAGATGAACAAACACAATTGTGTCCTTCTTGACATCAACATGACTGGATGGACAGAAAACAGACAGATAACACTGGTCCTAGGAATAATGCTGCTGTATTCTGGACACAAGAAAGAGAACACAGACATACTCAGGCAGTAAAACTGATGAAAATGCCAGCAGCAAAATTAGCTCTAATTGGATGGAAAGCCCATGGTCACAGAGTCATCACACCAACCATCCGCACAAAGAAAAAGAGGATCAACATGAATGTTATCCAGTGCTATGTACCTACAAATGACATCAAAGAAGAGGAAAAAGAACACTTTACAGCAGACTCCAGTCCGTTCTTGAAAATGCCTTGAAATAAACATCACCATATTGATGGGGGACCTCAATGCCAAGATTGGAAGCAAAAACACTGAGTATGAAGAAGCCAACCATGGCCTTTGCAACATGAACAAGAATGGTGAAAGGCTTGCAGATCTCTGTGCCCTGAACAGTCTGGTTATAGTAGTGTATTCCCAAATAAAAGAATCTGCACGATAACATGGATGTCACCAGACCACTGAACGTAGAATCAGATCAACCATACCTTCATTGCCAAGAAGTTCAGTATGTGAGAGTGATTAGAGGAAGAGACGTGGTGTCAGATCATCACCTTGTCATGGCCAGGCTAAAGCTATAGCTGAAGAAAGCATAGATGGAGCGGACAAACCACATTTCTCAAAGATGCACAGAAAATGAGTGAATACTCAGTCACCTTCAGTAACAAGTCCTGCAAGAACTAGAGGATGACAGATACCCATTAGAAAGTCGGTGGTATAAGATGAAAGAATCACTGATATTACCCTACCAGGAAGTACTGGGTCCCAAAAAAACAGCAGCATAAATAATGGATCTCCACCGAGACTCACCACAAAAGAGAGAAAGGAAAGAAAGCTACTATCAACACATGCTGAACAAGACCAGAAAAAGCAAAAGCTCAAGATGTATACAACAAAACTAACATAGAAGCAAAGAGAAGCTTAAGAGCAGGCAAGCAAAGAGTCATCAATGCTCTTGCCACAAAAGGCAAAGAAGCAGGAAGCCATGTAAACTTGAAAGAACTCTACAACATAACAAGGAAACTCTCCAGCAGGTACAGCACGCCAGAAAGACAAGTTAAAGACAAAGCTAGGAAGACAATCATGCATATGAAAAGCTAACAACGAAGCTAAATGGAGCACTTTAAAGAATTATTGAACCAGGCTGTGCTGCAGTCTCCAACAGACAAACAGCCAACAGACAAGGACTTGCCAATCGACTGCAGCAGAACAAGCATGGAAGAAATATGGCAAGCCACCAAACATCTGAGAAATGAGAAGGCAGCAGGACTCAACACCAGTCCTGCAGAGGCACTGAAGGCAGACATAAGTAGACATTCTCTACCCCTTGTTTGGAAGGATTTGGGAAGATGAAAATGTGCTGTTAGATTGAAAGGAGTGATATCATTTCAAGATCACCAAAAAGGTGACCTTAGTAAGCACACAAACTACAGAGGCATAATTCCTCTATCAAATCCAGGAAAGTGTTCAACCAAATCATCCAGAACAGAATAAAGGAACACGTTGACCCTCAGTTGCGAGACCAGCAAGCTGTCTGCCATAAAGATATATCCTGTACAGACCAGATTGTAACAATGTGGGAATTATTATGAAAGCCTTCATAGAACTCATTATTTTTACATTTTCCCTCTCAGCTTTATTCCGGTAGAACCCCATACCACCCTGTTAGGAGTCCTCCCAGATATGTTATTTTGGACCCTGGTGCTTAGCCAGTGGTCTGGCTCCTTGGCAAGCTCCCTTTGGTCAGTGAGCTTACCTTCCACTAGTTATTGGCCAAGATCTAAAACACAATTGCTGAACATGTTCTCTCTTGCAAACAGATTATACTGACTGGTTTTGTTAGTGTGCAACACTCACCTAAATAAATGCACTTAGCAAGTACATCAGAGAGTGCTTGCAGTTGAGTGTGTCCACTGACTTTCTTCTGAAAGAGGTGGGCATTCAATGTAGTACTATGCCAGGGTTTATCTGTCATCTATTCTATATAAACTTTGCTTAGTGCATTGTGGCACAGATCAAAGGGATAGGGCAGGAACGCAACATTTACATTAATTTATCAAGATATGTTGCATTGATGCTGGTGTTGCCTACCAGGCCAATGTAGACACCCTTGTGCCATGGGACAAGGGTGCCACATACATTACACAATATGCTTGAATGTTTGTGCAGGAAGGGGACACCTCCTTGCACAAAGACAGTCCTTATAGGTAAGGCTAACACAAAAAACCTTTGATAAATCTGGGCCCTGGCATAGGAGGGAATAGTGGTGTATGGTATTAGGCTCAGCCTGACAGGAGGGTGTTGCACCACAGAAGTGAAGTGGATATTAAATTAATGATTCTATCTGGATTCTGAATCGGATCCATATTGAGCTAGCCAGATGCTCAGCGCTCACTTGGGTGATTAGTTAAGAACTAATGTTAATTCCTCTGTCCTGTCACTATTAGCTATTAAGATAGTAGTATATGAGTAGTATATCAGAGAGTTTGCGTTCTTCTGTGTGTCTTTATGTAGTTCATACAGTCCCAATTTCCCTGTTGTGTAGTAAGCATTGAAAAAAGAGACTGAGTTGGCTAATCAAAGGGGCAGAGAAGCAAAGATAATTTATTGCAATGCATTAATAGTTCAAAATGCAGCTTAGGTTTAATAAATTAGGAAAAGGTTAATAGGCTATCTGATTTAGAAAGTAAAATGCTACTATGTGAGTGCATCAAAGTAAATTTTTACAGAAGAACTTTACCACTAACCTTTTTTTTAAATCTTCTTTATTTCTTACATCAGCACCAAAGGGCAAGAGGTTGTCGAAGGGAAAAGGTGAAGGGACTGTCACCACCAGCCACAGAAGATGTTTCTGATTGTGGCCCTACAATGTCCTGTTTATTATTATTTCTTACTTTTACCTCTCCCCAATAGTAAAATAATTTGGGATTGTGTATTTTTTATACCGTCTACTATATTTCAACTCTTCTATCTAATGTTTTTTATCCCTGTATTCTCCTGTTTTTCTATATTTCTTGTTTCTGTAGCTGACATTCTCCTGTTTGTAGCTTTATATCGCTTTCTTTTTAGGAAGATTTCCCTCAACCCCGTGTTATATGTCTTGTGGTATTGTAAGACTAACAGAACTGATTTTTTAGTACTGCGAAGAGGATTACAGGCCAAAGTAAACTATCATTCACTACACATGTTTAGGAGAAGTCTTTCTTTCCCAAGCAGTCATAAACAGAGAGTGGCTATGGTCATGAACCCCCATCAATGTTGTCTTATTAATTATATAGTATACAGTCCATGGAAGTGCAGTATGACAAGAAAGGAATGAGACCCCATTGCATTTGTCAGCCAAGAGTATGTCCTTTATTGACCATTCCCTTCATTCATTGCACTTCGATCTCATCCTTTCATAGCCCTGTCCCTCCATAAGGAGAAAAAATAATGGTTGACCTTCCGACTTGGCTTTTCTAGCATGTTCTCAACCAATACTCCTTCCAAAGTGATAGTTTTGATAGAAGATACTGCTAAGTAAACCACAGTAAGGTATTGCTGCTGTACTTGTTCAAAATAATAATTACTTAGATGGTGAATCTGGCATGTCAAATGCGTATTTATGTTGTTTCCCTAGCAGCAAAGACAACCAGTGCCAGAGCCAGTTCCAGCAGTGAGACAAAGAGTGAGGTGGAGGAGGCCCAGGCAGTTGCAGGGAGAGTAGTCCCAGTGGTGTCAGGAACAGAAGGTAAGTCACATTGCTTGCTTATCAACAAATTAAATATACTCTACTTGTTAAGCAAGGCAGATGTCCCACTCATCAGCATCACCTCTCCCTGCTTACAGAATTTCACCACCCATGATTTAACTGCAGCATGGTTCAATTTGGCACTTGCAGTGTTGGCTGTGCAATGTGCATCTGCTTCAGTTAATGCAACATTACAAAATTTGCAATGCATTACAAACTGAAAACCAGGTCTGTTTCCCAGTGCCCACTCACCTCCTACTAGCACTTCCCTTCATCATTCTTTCCTTCTGTCCCAGCCTACCAAAATATTGAAAATTCCATCCTTGGTATGTGCTACATTTTTCTGCCCCAGTGATTTATATTTCATTGCTTCCATGATGGATTTACGTGTGTTCAAATGTTTCCCTTTCTTAATTCATCAACCACAGTGACTAAGCAAAAGTGTAGCAAATGGTGATTAGTGACACCACACTATTCTATAGCTAAACCTCTACCTAGCTTAGTCTGTCTAACTTACCTTGCAGCAAAGTAACTTTCCCTACTGCCAACTGAAGGTATTTATTGAAAAGAATTTGTGGTGGAGGGCGAGTCCAGGGTGTAAATTGTAGATCTTGATGGATGAGTTAGTCTGTCACAACGGTGATGGATAGCCCGTCTGCCGGAATCTAAATCCCAAAGGATTTAGATTTTGGTGGAGTGGATATTTCCCACTGTTGTGATGGAGTAATTAGTCTGCCAAGATCTAAATCAGGCCCGTGGTGCCTGACTTAGATTAGACTTTGGTAGATGGGATACTCTGTGGAAAACATGCAAAATAAAACATATTCTATTTCCTTCCCTATACTACAGTGCATCGTTTTGTCCACTGTCTACTTACAGCAGAAAGGATATCCATTATACATGATGTATGTGACATTGCATTTATCTATCTTCCCTTTCTAAGTCTGGAGTCAGGGTAGAATTGAAAAGGCAGTCAGAGAAGAGCATGGCCATTGGAATTAAAGTCAGTTAATAAATTATCCATTACAGCTGCCACCAAAAACGTCCTGCAAACTGCAGAGAGTAGCAGACCCGGCGCTAGCATGCCTCCATTAATTTTGTACATCAAGAATACTATTACTTGTGCTGCATATACACCTTAGTCATTAATGAGAGGTAATTTTCACACACTAAGGGCCTAGTTAAAATTTTGGCATTCTTACCACCAATCTGTTGCAGCGGCAGACACGAGAACACCGTCAAATCGACAGTATTCCACCTGCTTTATTTAATTGTATTTCAGCTGAGCAGCTGGATGGCGGGTTCCTTCCAACCATATCTAGATGTTACCATCCTACAGGCAGTTTACCTGAATGAATACAACACTCACCTCAATGTTGCATGCAGCAACCCAACATACAGCACAACATGCACAACATCAATGTCATATGCAAGTGGTACACATACTGACACAACCACATCATCCACAACTACATCATCCACTCCAGCTCCCTCCAGCTCACCCAGCCATTCGCATCACACACACATATACATACTGACTTATATACACCACTAGGAGCACAGCATGACAGGTGCAAGTCCACTTGCAATGTGCGCAATCAGACACAGTTGACAAGTGTGATTGTACCATCATTGTGGTGTCAGCATTAATTTGGCAATGAATACTGACACCAAAATGATAGTTGTGTATGTGTACGATATGTATGATACATCAGTGTCTCCCCATTAATGTCCAACCTAATTGTGTCCCCAACAAATGCATGTCACAGCAATTTAAAAATAATATTGTGACATGTACTAACGACACAACGTACACAGGCAAGCCAGGTTCCCTACCTTGGAATCTGGCAATAGGGGTGCGGGGGGGTTGCGTTTTATCTGTGGTCCAGTGGCAGCATCGACCGAAGGTGTTGTCTAGTCGTGTCCAGTTGAAAAAGGATGTGGAATCAGGGTAAAAGGTAAGATTTCACCCCATTACCCTCCAATCCGCCAACTCAGATGTGGCTGTCAGACTTCCACAGTTGGCTTGGCGGTAAGGCACAACCAAATCTGCATGATGGTAAAGGTGGTCTGGAGTCACGCCACCAGCCACTATTTCCAATGGCGTCACCAACGTGGATGGGAAATTACTTTTATCCTGGTGGTATTCTGGCATAGGGGGTTATTCTAACTTTGGAGGAGGTGTTAATCCGTCCCAAAAGTGACGGAAAAGTGACGGATTTACCACCAGCCGTATTACGAGTCCATTATATCCTATGGAACTCCTAATACGGCTGGTGGTATATCCGTCACTTTACCGTCACTTTTGGGACGGATTAACACTCCTCAAAAGTTAGAATAACCCCCATAATTCCTTGTAGTCAATGCTACTGTCATGTGATACATTGTTGGAAAAAACTTGGCCCTGTGACTAATCACATCATAAAGTCCAATGAGCCTAGGAGACCAGCAATGTTCTGCTTCTGTGCCACTATAAACAAGTGTTTGCATTGAACAATTTGTATTTTTCATTTTTTAAATTTCTTGATATAGCTACTCCTGCTGATAGAACTCCACCAACTCGCCAGGAGATAGCCGCTTGGCTGAGATGCCACAGGTATGAGGCCATTGAGGCAGAATATCACAACTGGTATCTTCAGAGGTGAAAGCACATGCCTTTTGTTCCTATGGCCAATCTGGCCCACCTCCATCCCAGCCACTCCATCTTCAATGCCACCAGCAGTCAGGATCCATCCACTACAGCCATCCAGCGGAACACCACCTGCCCCTCACTGTTATCAAAATCACCATCAACCAAAGACCGCCTCCTCTGCCGTGCCATACGTAAGTTGGTGCTGATTTGTGTGAACCATCAGATCCCAGCTAAAGAGGAGACCATGGGTTTTCTTTGTGCAAAAATAAATGGGTAGTTTGTTTCTAATATGCATATCATTCACAATCTGTCTTTTATCTTTGCACTGCTTTTTAGTTCAGCTTGTTTTTTTATCAACAAAAAGCTGCCCTCTGATTGGTGACATTCTTGTCCCTTAATGTTCCCTATCTGATTCTGAAGCTCTTCCCCATATATTTATTTGCTAGGTTACTTACTTTACATATAATCAAACAATACCCACTACTACAGTGGGAACAACAAGGAATAGGACACTGACCTCTGGTCAGCATCTGTTGCCCTCCCCAGCTGCTTCCGGCTGCTGCTGCTTCAGCCTCTCTTTCCCACCCTCCCGCCTCTCAGCTGATCAAACCCAATCCCTCCCTCCCCTTCTTAATGACAGCCACAGCTCTGTGAGAGGGCGACTCCTCTTACCTCTGGTTAGCATCTGTTACTCTCCACAGCTCCTCCGGCTGCTGCTGCCTCTCACTGGATGGAACTGAGAACCTGAGTGACTCTCATTTTGAGGCTCTCCTCCACCCGCCGGATCCTACCTACACCTCATCCCTGGTGGTCTAGTGGCCATTCACCAGTAAGTATCTCCTGTCTCTCTTCTTTTCTCTCCGTGCTCCTGCCTTTCTGCCTCTTGTGTCTCTCTTCTGTCTGTCTCCTTTACTCCTACCTTTTACCTCTGCTTTCACTCGTCTTTCTAATCTTTATTTTGAGTTTTTCTCTCTAATATCTTAATTTCAGCCCCCTCGCCTCCTTCTGCCCCTCTCCCTCCCGCTGCTGCCCCTCTGGCCCTGCCCCCTTCCAGCGAATCACTTATCCACCCTCCCACCTTCCAGCTGACTGAACCCCAGCCTCCCTCCCCTTCTTAATGGTGGCTGGGTGCCAAAGGCAAACCTCTCAGCGCCTGTCCATGCCTGGACTGCGCCTAGCACCAGGAACACTGAATCTCCCATGAGTCGTTCCCAGGCCACCCTCCATTACGACGCCAAGACCCTCTTATGCCCTAACACCGGACGACTCAGCACCTGCTGCCCCACATCTCCTAAGGACACCCATGGACCTTTTCCCTGCCAGAACAGCAACCCCAGCTTCAGCCACAACAAACAGCACGAACACCCCACACCCGGAACCACCAACACCCACCACAATCTCATCAACTGCCTCCTTTTGAAGATACACACCCTCCATAAGCACACCACCAACCTTTGGGATCTGATTGACTCTGCCCATCCAGATCTCGCCTTCCTAACCGATACCTAGACCAACCCTTTCTCTGAGCCAGACATTGCCATCGAAATCCCAGACAACTACAACATCATAAGGAAGGACTGGCCCTCCCATCCGGTCGGAGGACTGGCCATCATATACAAGTCCTCACTCCACATCACAGTCAACACAGAGGAACACTGCACCACAATGGAACACCTTCACTTTCTGATACACACCACTCACAGCTCCTCCCTCCACGGTACCCTGGTCTACAGACCGCCTAGTATCAACTCTTCCACACCCAACATGAAAGAACTCTTCACAGTAGTCAATGAATTCACCAATCCCCCCTCTGAATCCACCAACATCCCCCATCACAAAACCTCTGCAACAAATTGGCCACCTTCTTCAACTGCAAGATTAAGGACATTTATGACAGCTTCCTCCCGGAAAACCTGCCCAGCCTCAGCACCTACGACTGACCCAGCCCCCCAGAACCTACCCAAACCATCCACAGCTGGTCTACTTTCACTACAGAAGAGACAGAAAGCATCATGAACAGCACCCACTCCAGAGCTCCCACAGACCCCTGTTCCCACCACAGCTACAACAGATCCCGCGCATTCATCGCCCCCAGCTCTGCAAGACACTGAACTGAAATAGTATGTGTTTGTGGGCGAGGTCAGGAAGTAAAGTGAGATTAAGTGCCTCTGATTTCATATTGTGCATATTGGAAACTCTGTGACAAACATGTCCAATAAAATCTATATATCCCGTTCCTTTCCCTGAACTGCAGTGCATCATATTTCCCACCGCCTACCTACAGCAGACTAAGGGGGTCATTCCAACCCAGGGCAGCGGAAGCACCGCCAACAGGCTGGCGGTGCTTCCTGGGCTATTCTGACCGCGGCGGTAAAGCCGCGGTCAGGAAAGGGGAACCGGCGGTTTCCCGCCGGTTTTCCCCTGGCCCAGGGAATCCTCCAAGGCGGCGCTGCTTGCAGCACCGCCACGGGGATTCTGACCCTCTTCCCGCCAGCCTGTTTCTGGCGGTGACGGGAACGGGTGTCGTGGGGCCCCTGGGGGCCCCTGCACTGCCCATGCCACTGGCATGGGCAGTGCAGGGGCCCCCTCACAGGGCTCCATACGCAGACAGTGAAAATCGCAACGGGTGCCACTGCACCCGTCGCACCCCTGCAACTCCGCCGGCTCCATTCGGAGACGGCTTCCTCGTTGCAGGGGCTTTCCCACTGGGCCGGCGGGCGGCCTTTTGGCGGTCGCCCGCCGGCCCAGCGGGAAAGTTGGAATGGCCGCCGCGGTCTTTTGACCGCGGGGCGGTCATTCGGCGGTAATCGCATGGCGGGCGGCGACCGCCGCCCGCCGCGGTCAGAATGACCGCCTAAGTATCTGTTACCTGCATGTTATCCATGATGTAAATTATTCATGTCTTTGGAGTCAGGGTAGAATTGAAAGGCATTTGGAGAAGATCAGGGCCATTTGAAAAGAACTGAGATTATTGTTTACAGCAGCTGTCCCAGTACCCAATGCGCTAGCAAGTATGCCTTCATCCATTTATCACAACAGGAATAGAATACCTGTACTCCATAGTGGATGATGTCTTACTCGTTAATGAAAGTTATCTTTATTTTTCCATACAAAGTGTAGGTGCGTTTTTTTAGAAAACCCTTTGCAAGAAAACAAATCACTCTGTTTTTTAATCTAAGGTTATGCTGCCTTAATTCCTTTCAGCAGTTAGTGTTTTTATGTGAGGCATGTGTGGGTAAAATCATGTCACTGTGACTCTCCTAATGACATCAAAAATTCCAATGGCCCTAGGGGACCAGCAATGTATTGTTACTGTGGCTCTATATAATTTAACACATGTTCGCACATAGCAGTGTTTACAATATGCCTTTTTCTTTTTTTTTCTTTCTTGACATAGCTACTCCTGCTGGTCCAACACCACCACCAACCTGGCAGGAAGTGGTAGCCTGGCTCAGGCGGCAGAGGTTGGACGCCACCCGGGCGGCATATCAACAGCTGGTGGAGGAGGAAGGTGAGGCACAATCCCCTTCCCTGGGCCCCAGTTCCTCCTGCCAGCTGCCTGCATTTCCAGCCTCCTGGTCATGTCAATTGTAGCGCCGCTAGCAGCTGCCCACACCCATACCTCCATTACTGTCCCTCCTTCAGACTGCCAATTACATCGCTACTTGCTGTGTGAGCTTCAAGGCCCGCGGATCCTCCTAGAGAATGTCCTCTTCTGAGCCTTTTTGCAATTTTTTGTTTTGATGGGAGTTTAATTGTGGGTGGAGAGGGTGGAATTGGGCAGGGCAATTTCTTTCGGACTTTGTTTTAGACTTTAATAGATATTTACATTTTGGACATTGGTTGTACATTGGTTGGGGAGATTTTGTTATATTAGAGGGGTGGGCCTTTTGTGGGTGGTGAGGGTGGTTTTTCTTTTATAAGATATTTAGAAAAGGAAAAAATCTATTTTACTTTATGCCTGTGTGAGAAAGTAGCCGCTTTCTAGCATGGTTACCCCCATTTTTGGCCTGTTTGTCTGTGTATTTTTACTGTGTCACTGGGATCCTGCTAGCCAGGACCCCAGCGCTCATGGTTTGTGGTCTACCTGTCAGTTTGTTTCACTTTTTTTGTCAGTATGCTTGACTGAGTCACTGGATTCCTGCTAATCAGGACCCCAGTGCTCATGCTCTCTCTGGTTCCAAATTTGTTCTTACAGCCTGGTAATCCAGTATTTCACTCCAAATTGGCATACTGGCATTATAAGTCCCTAGTATATGGTACCTAGGTACCCAGGGCATTGGGATTACAGAGGATCCTTATGGGCTTCAGCATTTCTTTTGCCTCCCATAAGGAGCCAATACAAATGCTTCTACAGGACTGCCATTGCAGCCTGTGTGAAATAGAGCATGTACTTTTTCACAGCCATTTTCACTGCACCAGATCACTTATAAGTCACCTATATGTCAGGGCTTCATACCCTGAAGGCTGGGTGCAATGTACCTGTGTGTGAGGGCACCCCTGAACTAGCAGAAGTGCCCCCATGCTGTCCAGGCCCATTTTCCTGGACTTTTTGAGTGTGGGATGCCATTTTAAGTGTGCACTGTACATAGGTCAATCCCTATGCATAGCTTCACAATGATAACTCCGAATATGGCCATGTAAGGTGTCTAACAACTGGGAATTACACAATTCCATGCACTCTGCAGCCCCAGTCACTGCCACCTCACAGTCTTTTGCCCTCCTGGTGTTGAGCAGCTTAATCCCAGGAAGGCAGAACAATGCATTTGCTTTATGAGAAGGGTGTTACACCCTCTCCCTTTGGAAATAGGTGTTACAGGCATGGGAGGGGTATCCTTCCAGAGCCTTTGGAAATGCTTTGAAGGGCACAGTTGGTGCCCTCCTTCCATAATCCAGTCTATACCAGTTCAGGGACCCCAGTCCCTGCTCAGTGCAAAACTGGACAAAGGAAAGGGGAGTGACCACTCCCCTGTCCATTACCACCCCAGGGTGGTGCCCAGAGCTCCTCCAGAGTGTCCCTGGGTTTTGCTATCTTGGATTCCAAGGTGAGGGGCACTCTGGGAGCTTCTGATTTGCCAGTGCCAGCAGTTGATGTCCGAGACCCCTCCTGATACGTGCTTACCTGGCTAGGTGACCAATCCCCCTCTCAGGGCTATTTAGGATCTCTCCTTTGGGTGTTTCATAAGATTCGGATTGCCAGACTCCAGCAGGAATCCTCTGGATCCTTTACTTTATCTTTTACCGACTGATAAACCATTGACTGCTCCAGGAACTCCACAAAACTGCAACAAAGAAGCAAAGACTACTTCTGCAACATTATAACTTCAGTTCCTTCTAGCAACTGCAACAGTTTCCAGGTCGTGCATCCTGTGAGGACTGCCTGTCTTCAGCCTGCACCAGAAGAACCGAAGAAATCTCCAGTGGAGTCACTTCCCTGCTCCAGCAGGCACTTCTCTGCAGCGACGACTGGTGGCTTGGGTACCCTCTCCAGATGACAGGCATGGATCCAGTGACAAGGGTGATGGACTAAAGTGGCTCTGACAGTCCCAACATCCAGCTGTCCTATTTTGATGGAGGTAAGAGGTTGCCTCCCCACACAAGACACTACCCCGTGCACCACATGACTTGTAGTTTCCAACGCTTGTGTGCGATGTTCCAAGAAGTTCTTCATGCACAGCACAGCTTAGGCCCACAGCACTCCCATCCTTCAATGCACAGCTTCCTGAGTGGTTCTCCAGAGGCGGGGGAACCCTTTGGGTTGTGCTGCATGGGCCTCCATTTGCACCTCCTTTGTCCCCTGTTGTGGGACTCCTGTGTGTGCTGCCTGGTCTTCTGAGGGCTCTCTGAGTTGCTGAGAGACCCCTCTGTCTCCCTCTCCTGGGTAGAGGCGACCAGGTCCCTCCTAGTCCCAGGCAGCAGACTTTTCCGCTAACCGTGATCTTTGCACGTGCCAAGGCTTGTTGGCAGAATCCAGCGTCATAAGCCAGACTGCATTCATCCATCCGGCGTGGAACATCTTCTGCACCAACCAGGATCCCACATCTGTCTTCTTTGGTGCAATACTGACTTTGTCTTCACACCTTCATCGGGGATATCAGGGTCTCTTGTTCTCACTAGATCTTCAGTTCTTCTTCAAATTGGTCCCCTTCTTCCACAGGTCTTCTGGTCTTCAGGTCCAGTAATCCATCATTGGTATCCTGTAGTCTCTTCTGATTCTTGCATTATCTTCTATCAAGACTTCTGGTGTGTTTTAGGAAACTTGCTGTTTTTTACTCCTGCTTTCCTGGGCTCTGGGGTAGGGTAGTTTACTGACCTTTAGGGCCATATTTATACTTTTTGATGCACAACTGCGCCAACGCAGTTGTGCGTCAAAAATGTTAACGCCGGCTAACGCCATTCCAAAGCGCCATGCGGGCGCCTTATTTATGGAATGACGTTAGCCGGCGGAGCTGACTGGTCTGCGTCAAAAAAAATGACCCTCACCAGGCAGCGCCGGCGTAGGGGAAAATGGAGCTTGGGCGTCAAAAAATGGGGCAAGTCGGTCTGAGGCAAAAAATCTGCCTCAACCCGAGTTGCGCTATTTTTTTTTACTCCCACCCTCCATTGACATGACTCCTGTTTTAGCAAAGACAGGAGTCATGCCCCCTTGCCCAATGGCCATGCCCAGGGGACTTCTGTCCCCTGGGCATGGTCATTGGGCATAGTGGCATGTAGGGGGGCACAAATCAGGCCCCCCTATGCCACAATAAAATTTAAAAACAAAACTTACTTGAACTTACCTTAAGTTCCCTGGGATGGGTCCCTCCATACTTGGGCGTCCTCCTGGGGTGGGCGAGGGTGGCAGGGGGTGTCCCTGGGGGCATGGGAGGGCACCTCTGGGCTCCTTCCGAGCCCACAGGTCCCTTAACGCCTGCCCTGACCAGGCGTTAAGAAATGACGCAAAAGCAGCTGGACGTCATTTTTTTTGACCCGCCCACTCCCGTGCGCCATTTTTGCACGGGAGTTTAAATAAGGCGCACATGCCTTGGAGTCATTTTTTAGACGGGAACGCCTACCTTGCATATCATTAACGCAAGGTAGGTGTCCACGCTAAAAAATGACGCAAACTCCAAGACCTTTGGCGCTAGACGGGTCTAACGCCAAAGTATAAATATGGAGTTAGCTTTGCGTCGGATTTGCGTAAAAAAAAACGACGCAATTCCGGCGCAAACAGAGTATAAATATGCCCCTTAGTGTTTTCTTACACTCACAGCACCCCTCTACACACTACACTTCACTAGGCGGGAAACCGACTATCGCATTCAACTATTTTAGTATATGGTTTGTGTTCCCCCAGGCCCTCTGCAACCTATTGTGATTTTCACTATTTGCACTGTTTTCCTACTGTGTACTTACCTGTTTTTGGTTACTAGTCTATATATTGGGGAATTTACTTACCTCCTAAGGGGGTATAGTCTCTAAAGTATTTTTGTCATTGTGTGACTAAAGTAAAGTACCTTTATTTTTGTAACACTGAGTATTGTCTTTCATGTGTGTAAGTACTATGTAACTACAGTGGTATTGCAAAAGCTTTTCATGTCTCCTAGTCCAGCCTTGGCTGCTCTGCCAACAGCTACCTCTAGACCGCCTGGCTTCTAGACACTGACTACGTTTCACTAATAAGGGATAACTGGACCTGGTATAAGGTGTAAGTACCTTTGGCACCCACTACAAACCAGGCCAGTCTCCCACAGCCTGAAGACGATTTTTTGTGTTTTACCTTAACTTTGCATTGATGCATTTTTTACACAGCCTGCTTTTAAATCTGCTTCTAAAAGGGTATGCCAGTTAGTTATAGTTAATTAGGTATACCCTTGCCCTACTACCCTCTGTAACAATATTGACCATTAGGGGTGTATGCTTCCATTCCCTACACTGCCTACAGAAACCTAGATAAACAATTACTTAACTGCAGTAGAAGTTAATTATGTACTAACTAAACTAGTTCACTTTTTCTCCATAGTTCTCTTACCTGAAAGGATGAAGTGATGGCTACTACCTCTCTCAATCTTCTAAAATCTTACTGGAGGGTTTTCAAGGGTGCCTTTTTAGTGGTAGTGCGCTAACTGTGAAGGCATCACAAGCAAGGTCCCACTATAGGATTGTAACAAGGGTTATCCTTCACAGGCAACTAAATTGAAGGAAACACAGAGTTAGTGGGTTATACATTTATACCATACCTTTAGAAAGACAGCGGCCAGACTACTACCACCATGACACTACAAATAATACCAGATATTATACCAAAAAATAGCAATATCTTATTATTCTGAGCAATACTTAGCATGGAATTTACTGACAACCAAAGTTATGAAATTATCGAGCCAGGAAAAGTCTACTAAAAGTCTGGAATGGACAAGGTTAAGCATTTATGATGCTGATGAATAAAGTTCTTTCTTTCATGTGTGTTTGGCTAAATGGGGCTGGCCTGGGCCATTGCTCAGGTACTAGAAGATTCTGCAGTGAGTTGGTGTCACATTTAATCACACCCACCCACCAAGTGTGCGATCCATGTGGTGTAAATAAAGTCACACCTCAATAAAACATACAGCACGGGGGAAGAGGGTTAGGGGTTGGATAAATGGATGGGAAAGGGGATTTTTGGAATAGTGTGAGAGGGACAAACACTAAACTATACAACAACAATATTCATCAGGACCATGAGCAGCTTATCACCATCAATGTTTTGTAGAAGGAAATGAATGAATGAGTATGACACAGTTCAGTTCAATGTATTGCAAACAGTCATTCTGCCTCAGAGACCCACATTATTATTAGATACCGAAATCTTCCGTCATATAGGGTTGAAAAGTACAAATTATGGAGGAGTTAAGTAGACCCACCCACTTCTAAAAAAAATGATTGTTAAAAGAAAAATGATACTGCATTGCCAAATTGGGTGGTGCTTCTGCATTCTTCTCAGAATGTCCATCACTGTTTGGTATCTGGCACCAGGTCCAGTAGGTAAGCAGGAATGCTGAGCTCAGCTTTTGCCTTTTGTTCGCATAGGAGAGGAGAAAGCTTGTGGGTTGGAAAACAGAAACTGTATTTTCGAGTCAAGGAGAAGGACAATAGGAAAGTAAGCTTCCTGGGGAGTTTACAAGAAGACTCAGATGCAGAGCAAAAGCAAGAGGAGTTTCATGTTTGCCAGCAGTGCAGCACACTCAGCAGCATTTCCCAACTCAATGCACCATTTCACAGTGTTGAGGACTAGGCCTCAGAGTCATCATCGTCATATTTCCCTTTGAAGTCAATAATTTCCTTGTTCTAGCTTTTGAGGTAGTCCCATCCTGAGTACTTCCATCCTCTTCCTGACTGAAAGTAACACGACCCCATTCTAGACCCTGGCAAGATAGACCTCTAGTGCACTGCTGTTGAAGAACAAGTAGAGAAACAGACTTAGGCCCATATTTATAATCCCTTTGCGTCGGATTAGCATCATTTTTTTATGCAAAACTGGTGCAGACTTAACACCATATTTATATTTTGATGCTAGACCTGTCTAGCGTCAATATATCAGAGTTTGCGTCATTTTCTGGATACGTGAAACCGCCTTGCGTCAATGAGATGCAAGGTAGGCGTTCCCGTCCAAAAAATGACTCAAATACCCATGCGCCATATTTATCCAACCGGGCAAAAATGACGCGCAGCTGGGAAGCGGACCCGAAAAATGACACAAAGCCTGATTTATGTCAAATTTTAATGCCTGGGTCAGGGCAGGCATTAAATGGGTCAAACACAGCACTACTTAAGAAAAACTCACACAAGCAACATCATTGCTCAAGAAGGACGACATGAAGGTGCTGCTCATGCAGCATTCCAGACGAAGCAGAGCACAGGACCAACAGCAGCAGGAGACCAAATGGGTTTTACCAAATACATGGCTTCCCGCATGTGCTTGGTGCTATTGACTGCATACATTTCCGGATTGTACCACCTGCTGGAACCGAGCACCTACACTGCAACAGAAAGCACACACACTCCGTAAATGTGCAGGCCATAGTTGACCACCAGGGATTGTTCCCCATCATCTTGGCAAAGTATCCTGGGAGTGTACATGAGTCCTTCATCTTCCACCACAGCACCATCAATCGGCACTTCCAGGATGGACGAAATGGCAATGGCCTTCTTGTCGGTAAGTCCATAAACCTAATAATATACACACGACACAGCAACCCTGTAGGACACACAAGACATACACCACTACATTGACACGTGGCCAGGAAGACACTGAGGTGTGACACAGGTAGTTATGTTTGACATCCTGACCCAATAGGATACACACCTATGGACAAATAATGGCTGCCAAGAACAACAGATGCCACTCTAGAGCCACAAGGGACCAATTTAAAACCACACAGTGAAAATGACATAGCTGGCACTGGCAGTACAACTTCGAAGATTAACCATTCAATATCACATAAGGCCACGTAGTCAATCCCACACACTCCCAAGCAATGAGTACTGTGTAAGGGGTTTGCAATGTGTGTTGCTGCAGGTCAAACACCATGAGACACATAGCATGATGATGCTGACTCACATGTAGGTGACATGGAAATACTGAGGCAGTAGCAACATTTCACATCACTCCTGGGGTGACGTTGCCAGCTAGCAATAAGGAAGTGGACTGTGCTATGAACACATGTTGATGTGACACTAATGCAAAGTGCACACTGCTGCCCATACATAAGAGCCAATTCTCCAGCTGCATAACAGATGTAAAGGGAGATGGCCCTTCCGGCACACATACATCCACCTCCACAACCCAATTAGCCAGCTCACATGGAGCAAGTTCAGTAGTGTAGGTGCATGGTGCACATGAGTCACTTGCAGAGAGAACAACAAAGGTTTGCCTAGAACCTAGTCACACATGGGACAATTGTGCATTGTCAATACTGAACACCTCAGTGCTGCCAACAATGAAGATGTTTTGTGCATTGTCACCCAGCCAAATCAAAGGGCCTCACTGTTACATTTCATCTGCAATGACATATGTCTAATTGGATTGGATATCCATGCCATGCACTGCAACCATGTTACCACCACAGTGGAATCTATTGTGTGTGTGGAAGTATCATGTCCCCTCCAGTGAACGCACACTAAAACATCTTGCTCACTATATAACGCATGGGAGATACACACTGAACTGCAATTTTGAAACTAAACCATAGATATCAGGTCAATGAGCCAAACACAAGTTTGCAAGTTAAACAACCCAATGCAGAAAGAACCTCACAGAAGCCCAGGATCCCACACAATACCACAAACACATATGAGTCACAGACAACACAAGATATCAACTGCCATGCTACATGACATTCCTGGTGCAAGCAACAACAAAATACTTACTCCTATTTTATCTTTCAGCTGATCAAGGGTACGGGATCCAGCCATGGATCATGACCCCATTCGCCAACCTAAGCACAGCAGCAGAGCGTGCCTATAATGAGGCACATCGGAGGACACGCACCATTATTGAATGGACTTTTGGCATCCTGAAGTCCAGATTCAGGTGCCTTGTCATCACCGGAGGCAGCCTCCTATATTCCCCAGAAATGGTCTGCAAGATCTTTTTGACTTGTGCCATCCTGCACAACATTTGTGTTAGGAGGAACATCCCCCTATATCAGGGTTCTGCAAAGTCAGTCCTGGAGAGCCGGGTCCATGCCAGGTTTTTAGCATATCCACATTTAGAAAAAAGATATTTCAGAAATCTACATTTTTCTAAATGTTGATATGCTAAAAATCTGGCATGGACCTGGCTCTCCAGGACCGACTTTGCAGAACCCTGCCCTATATGAACCTGACCAAGAACTGCCTGAAGAGGAGGTGGATGGTGCCTGGGAAAATGAGGGGGGCCATCCAAAACATCTGCAGGAATAGTTCAAAACTTTTTTCCACAATAGTCACTACTAACACATTGTTACAATATGGAATTAAACACCTCACTTTATGACTGAATCTTGCTCTGGGTAATTATTTATGCATCACATGTTCTTTGGGAATCAGAGTATAACCTCAGGGAGCATATCACAAAGACAAATCTGACTACTTCTGATGCCACATCACATTTGATGTGTATGCTTGTAAAGCAAACATCACTCACAGTTTGTGTGAAAACCATCTTATCAATTTCACATTTGAAGGGCAAATTCATAGGACCACAGCTATGACAGACATCCATGTTGCCAACATGGTCTATTGTAGCATATGACACACAACTATGACATCATCAATCATAGGTTAAAGAAGTGCATCATACCTGAGGCAGTGGATGTGAAATAGCATTGTTAACAGGAATGTATGACCAGACCCTTGACTTCAGTAAGTGTGACATTAGCGATCTCTGCAAGGAGCTTATGTGACAAGAGGTGAATCAATCCCGAAAATGGATAGCACAAGCGTCCCAGGTATGACAAGCTATGCTCACAATACATGCCTTGCGCAGTCCATCCCAGGTAATAAGTCTTGCGACAGCCATGTTTTAAGTCTCTGACCTCCCTCCACTATGGGGCGCTGTAAATGGACTATCTGTACCCTGGGAATCAACATCTACACTCACCCACTGATTCCTGTTTGCTTCCCTTTAAAGTATGGCATGCCATAGTACAAGTACATTAGCCAGCATGGACTTCAAGTCCCATTAGGCACTGCCTGGTAGTCAGTAAGACCTGTAATTGTCTGTCCATTGCTTCCCATGTGAAAAGTCTGATTGGCCCCTTATACTGCATTCTGTCCTCCAGGACTCGTGAGAGACTAAAGCTGCACACACCTGTGAGGGAGCTTGGGTGACAAGTGGTGCACCGATCCTGAAAATTGATAGCATGAGTGTCCCAACTGTGACAAGCAATGCTCACAAGACATGCCCTGCGCAGTCCATCCCAGGTAATAACTCCTGTCACAGCCATGTTTTAAGTCCCTGACCTCCCTTCTGTGGGGAGCACTGTAAATGGACTATCTGTACCCTGGGAATCATCATCTATACTCACCCAGACTCCCATTCTGACACCTGTTTGCTTTTCTTTTCTGTATGGCATGACATAGTACAACTACATTAGCCAGCATGGACTTCAGGTCCCATAATGCACTGCCTGGTAGTCGGTAAGACCTGTAATCTTCTATCCATTGCTTCCCATTGGAAAAGTCCAGTTGGCCCCTTATACTGGATTCTCTCCTCCAGGACCTGTAAGAGACTGAAGCTGCACACACCTGTAAGCTCTCTCATGCAGCCCAGCCAATTGACTCTGCCCTGACCTTGCTGCTGCCTGGAACTGCTTAAAAGCTGTCATTCCATGAAGCTCCTTGTGCATTGGAGTACAATTCATTTGTGTACCAGAGCCCTTGTTGGATTGTGTTACAGTTCTGAGTACCCCTGAAACTGCTCTCTGTTTCCTCAGTGTTGTTCCCGCTTGTTCCAGTCAGACTCTTCTCCCTGTTTTTCTGCCTTGTTCATGTTTGTTCCTGACAGATCCTGCTTCCTGTCAGCCAGACCTGTTCCAGCCTTTGTGTCAACCAGAGACTGTTCCCTGTGCCTGTATTTGCCTCATAGTTAGTTTCCATGCCCTATGTTTCCTCTTGGGGTATTGTGTCTGGTAAGTGTACGATCAGTCCTCAACTGTATAGAATAGTTTAATTTTGTATTTGCACTGGAACATGTTTTCCAGGTGCCTCATCCAGCCCCCATCCTTTGTTTGGTTTTGCATGTATTTATTAGTGCCAAACAGTGACAGTGTTCTATGGCTGTATTCCTGGATTTGGTGCTGTGTCTCTAACCCAACAAACAAGGGATGGTCATGTGTATGTAAGGACAATCCATGTTTGTGCCCTGATGGTGCAGACACACATTCATTTCTGCCGCCACCTTTCGATGGGGCTTGTGTGGTGACTAGCAGTGAGATTAATCTGCACAGAGGCACTATATTCCCTGTTGCTGTAGGAAGTTCAGAGCCGTACTCTGTGTACAAATGTAGTGATGAGACCTGCACGTTTGCCCATTACTGATCCATAACATATTTGCCCACACCAAGGTTGCACTGTCTTCACTCTTCTGTATTTGCTGCTGTACCATAGCTGTCCTATCCCCTTGTATGCCTTAAGCAGAACTTCAGCTTTAGGTCAAATCTGCTTTGAAAGATACTCTGTGAACTCAAGGGATGCTTCCACAAACTCCTGACTAGACTTGCACGAAACTGTTACACCATGGAGGCCAATACTGACACAGGGTACACATGCCCAAACACTTGAACTGGACACTTTTGTGCAATTCACCTCTGAAAATTTGTGAACACATGCTGTCTGGGCTGCTGGTCCACCACAGCCACAGGAGGAACATAGGTAATTTACATTAGTCAAATTGATGTGTACATAGCAATTGTATCATTGGAACTGAGGCTCTGTGTCGCAAACACTGTACCTACCAAACATGTTCAAATGTCTGACTTATGGGCAGTATACACACAAGTGACCATGAAGTGGTAGGCAACAATTAATGACATGTGAGGGGTAACATATCCGACATAGCCCTCATCAGCCATCCTCGATCTTCCCTGGGTATTGTTTGTCGTGGGAAATGCATTGTCCCCAAAGTCAAACAACTACACACAGCAAAAGAGTCTACACATATTACAAACACATACCATGACTGTTGTACCTCATTGATTGGCATCTGGTGTTGATACCCATTTGTAACACATTCATACATGAACATCATGCATCATGTATTGCATGCCATTCCAACAGAAGCACACAAATAGTTGTAACAGTCAATTCACACACAAAACACACAAGCCATGATTTATATTTTTGTAGCATAGCCTTGCTGTCCTCTATTGACGCAACATCTGTGCAAACTTACAAATTCCATTATAAATTCCAAAGTTTGCTCTGCTGTTGCGTCAGTTAAAAAAGCAAATCCTGCACAAAGATATTAGTAATATGGGCCGCAGTTGCATGGTCTACCACATGTGGCCAAACACTAGAACACACACTGCAGGCCATACCATCCTATCTTTGTCTAGATATAGGCTGCATGCATTTTAAAATATGAAAAATGATGCAAACACAGTTTTAGTCAGTATTTTTGAGGCATATGCGTAAATAAATGATGCAAACGCACAATATACATCAATGGGTCCCTAGTGTTAATTCCACCAGCGCACCTCAGGTATGGGGATATCCATAGAAAATGTATTTTTCCATGAATGCGTGGGATTGTGATTCTTATGTAGCTTATGCGTCAAAAATATTGACACAAACTACGTAAGCGTCAAAAAGTTACACGCAAGATGGAAAACAGGCCACAAATAGGACAGGAAGTGAAGTAATAGGATATCCTGTTTACAGAAATGGTACAGTGGGTGTACTTTGCAGTCTGTGATTTTTCTAGACTGTGTGGCTGTGTGTTGGTCTTGCTCTCTTGTGGATTGTGTATTTTGTCTCTTGTGTGGTCTATCTTTTGTCCTTTGGTGTTACATAACTGTATTTTGTACCTGTGTAAGTGCTTTTGTGTCTTTTATTGTTGTCAATATTGTATTTGTACTGTTGGGGGTCTGTTTGTGGGTAAGATTAGTTGGGGCAGTTTGGGTTTTTAATTGGAGTTTGTAAGTTTCCTTTTTTCTACTTCCTTATCCTTTTTTCTCATTTTACTGTCATACACTGTGTATTGTACCATGTTGGGAAGGGCAAGGCTGGGGCACATCGGTGAGGAGAAAATTGGGGCATTTGTGTGGCTGGTGTGCCACTACCTTCCCATGATGTTGGAGGCAGGGGGCTGTGTGATACAAGGGTATCACACGGAGGCAAGACGGCTGCATTGTTCAAAGGTGCTGTTCCACCTAAGATGAATATTCAACACCTCCTGGAACGAGCACCAGCTCAAGCATTGCTGGGCTGACCTGGTGGCCTGAGAACAGGAACTGCTGAACCACCTGGGTGTGGTGATTGGGGGCCCTGTTGGTGAGTACCACATTGACAAATGTGTACAGTTGAATGCTTCTGAATGACAGTAGCAGATGTTGTGACATGCTGCATGCAATGTTTGTGGCAATGTGGAATGCAGGTTGAACAAACTGTTAGTGTACCAGTAATGTGATGTATTACACATGGTAATGCATGGTAACAATGAAGTCCACAGTTTTGTTGAGCCATGCCCGACTAATATTCAGGGCCATATGTACCAAGCTCCTCATAACTTTCACTAATATCTAAGTTTACTGAATTTTTGTGTTTACGTCAAGACAAATATTCATTCACATGGACAAACCCAAATGGCCCATTCTGCTATCAGATTGCACAGTCACAAAACAGGGTCTTCTAGTGGCATTTAGGATTAGGCGTTCAAATCCTATCGCAGGCGCCAAATATTTTTTTTTTCTTGGGCACAATTGCCGGGACTGAGCTATTGCATATACCATCTGTTTCAAATTGGTGCCAACCCATTTCAAAAGGGAAAGGGTCAGCATGGGATCCCTCCTCTTTGTGAATGCATGGCCACAAACTATTTCTGAGCATGAAGTTGTGCAGGGGACCACTGACTGCGTCCATAAATCTATTTTATTAATAAAATAGGTTGTTAAAATACTTTCTGTACACCCCTGCTGAAATATTGCTGCATTTCAACAAATGTTAACATCTCAGTATGAAAGCAGTCACAGACATGGTGGTCTGATGAGCTCAGCGGGCCAGCATTCCTGTGAGTGCTGCCATTCCCAAGGGTTTTCAAAATGAGACCTATCTTATCATGATTGAGAGGTAGGTCATTTGCTACCCCATTTTTATTTGCAAACAGTGTAATTTCGAGTGTTCTACCTCTGATCATCTAACTTGCTAATTGCTAGTTGCTGAGTCTCGCAATGTGTGAATCACAATACCTGATATAGGTACATATGTCCCTTAGTGACACATTTCAGGTGCAATTACTACACCTGTGCCCATGCATTCTGTCAACAATGATCAGCTAAGACACTGTCAGCATATGTTCTTGCGCAGTTTTGGAACAGCAAAGTGGGCAATCCATGTTTAGCGCTACATTGTCATCATTACACACACAGGATCCCTGCCATCATGTTGTCATCTGGGGCATATACACGGCTTAGGGGACACTGCCATTGGGGCATATGTAACCTACATACAACACTGGCACACCTATTATGGACCACTGAAAGCACGATAATTCCGAAATGCAAATTGACCCACATGTCCATCACACAGTTACTCATTGTCCCTTAATGCACAAGCCACAATACCTGATTCACTTGTACTGCAGTGCACCAGGAAAGTGCCATTGCAATTGTTACCCAATAACAAATGATTAAATGGAGTACCATCTGAAATGGATTAGCCACAAAAGTGTGTAGTCAGGTTTAGCACCACATGGTGGTTAGGGCCAATGCATGTGTGCATATGTGTGTCCATCACTCACTGGAGTGACAGTGTCAATGCAAGTTTGCAGTGGTTTGTCTGTTGGAGTGCCTACATGCCTGATGTGCAGCTCTATCATATAAATGTCACACACTGTGATATGTTGTTTCCACGTTTGTACAGTGATCAGACATTGAGCATATATCTCCATTACATGTTTTACAGGTGGACCGGCCCTCTATACCATCGGGGAAGTGGATCGATTTGAGGGCCCAGACGTATCCAGTAAGTGTGAAAATGTCTGTCCTATGTTGTGATTGCAGCTGTTGTGTGATTGACTCCTGTGTGTTGGATTCATTACAAGATATGATGAGCTGGCACGTGATCTGATATGTGACTTGACCGGAGGATGACATAGTGTTCCATGCAAGGTTTAGACATTCACTGGCAGAGAGTCATATCTTGTGAGTCTAGCACTGCACAATAGGCAGGGGCAGGTGAACAAGGTGCTTTGTAGCCACATGTAGGCCCACATTTGATTTGGAGGTGGTCTTGTGTCAGAATGTAGTCAGCAAGTCATACCCTAATTTACACAAGACAGTGATGCATCAGTTTTACACACAAACTTGCACATCCCTGTAATGAACATGCAGGACTGAATGGGTGACTGTCCCCCAGCATCAAGCCCCACATGTTGTACTCCTTTTACGTGGCACTTAAGTGTTATGTTATACGCATGCATGCAGGTCAAGGCCAGATGTGTGCTGGCATCAATGTGGGTGATTTAGGAAATGTTTCAGTGAAATCTGATATTGATGGTTGTCCACAAAGGGAAACATTAATGTAGATGTGATTGACCAATGGTTGACTCACTCCTAGTTGGAGGGTCTCCTTACATGTGCTCCACT
This sequence comes from Pleurodeles waltl, assembly GCF_031143425.1. Classification (NCBI taxonomy): domain Eukaryota; kingdom Metazoa; phylum Chordata; class Amphibia; order Caudata; family Salamandridae; genus Pleurodeles; species Pleurodeles waltl. The sequence continues at coordinate 1,222,557,563 of NC_090444.1, forward strand.
CACTAAGTCCATGTACAGCTGGACTAAGCTTTGTGGTTGTCCTTGACGGATGAAAATATGTCTTGTATGCCCATCCCCCCTGAGGCACAGGGTTAGGGGGAGAAAATATATGTAGCTAGGTGTGATGGTCACAGTGTAGATGACAGACATCTAATTCAAGCATGCATGTGTGCCAAACTACACTGACCCCTTATGATTAGCAACTGCATACCATCCTGTCATTTCCATATACATATCACAGGTCTTGTGTGCCTTGAAGTTGATCCAGATGATAGGGATTATTTGGCCTGGCACATGTTGAGTACTTGCTGCATTTGTATTGTGACACATTGCACTACATAAATGTACAGATTAGTTCATTTGGTACACACCTTGTTGTGCTTTGCTGTGCTGTTAGATAGTTGATTGGTAAGATGCGTTGGCATGTCATTCCTCAGGGACTATCTATCATCTTTACTGTGATTTGGACTACATGTGCAATTTGTGAGGAAGTGTTAGATTATCATCTGTACATGCATCATACAATGATGACACTAATGTTTGTCTGTCTGTTTTTTACAGCTAAATACATAAATACCTCAGAAATCCGAGAGATTCTGAGGCGGGCAGTGTGATACAGGCACATCCTTTATGTGGAGGCTGGGTATAGAATGATGGCAAGACTCAATCGTCATGAGAGGGCCACTGGAGCATGGCAGGCTTTTAGCCAAGGGGGCCCGGCATTGGCCACAGTAGGTGCCGCCACCACCCACAATGCAGGCAGTGGCACAGTGGGTACAGGTATCTCTGCCACACCTACTGCACCCTCAACATCTGGAGCACAAGGCACAACACCTGCTGCACCATCAATGCCACCACCCCCAAACACAGCACCTGCACCTGCAGTTGTTACAACCTCAGCAACACAAACCACCACAGCAACTGGTATGGATATGGCTGCATTCAGGCAGCTTCAGCAGGACATGCGTAAGGTCCTAAGGAGAATGGACAATCTCCAGCCTGAGGTAGCTCGCAACAGCCAAAGACTCAAATCGTTTAAAAAAAACTCTCAGGCGGACAAACCTCTAAGTACAGTTTTGCCTCACCCCTAATTCCGTCTCCTCCCTCCTCTTTCCTTATACTGTTTTTTAGTGGGTTTAGGGGGTTTAGTGATAGGTTAGAGTAGGCTATTGGTTTAGATATGATAAGTAGTTTGGGGGATGGGGAGTTATATTATTACATGTTAGCTTATGGGTGGGTGAGGGTTGATGTTGGGGTTTATGTGTATTCTTTAAAAAAAAAAAAGAAAAAAAAAAAACATATCTATTTGTTTAGTATTAATATCTGTTTAGGTTAGTATATGTTGTCCTACATATGTCCCGTCATATTAGAGTGTGTAGTTACATGTGGTAAGTAAGTTTAGCATAGGGTAGTTAGGGCCAGTTGTGGGTAATGGATAATTAGGATAGGTTAGGTTAGTATAGGTGTATGACATAGTTTAAGCTTTCTTTAATACATATTTAATAAACTTTTAGGTACTCCTTTACAGTATGTCATATGCTTGGGGATCTCGGCCTTTGCATGAGTGTACAGGGGCAAATTTGTGTTTGCCTGTGCATTCCGTCCTGCATCCACATCCCATTCTTGACATGTGTATTCCCACTTCCAAATGAGCTGTCCCATTGGCAGCTACAAAAAGGTATTTCTCTATGCATCTGCCATCCATTGTACCCACCACTCAAGGTGACTATGGTTCCCATGTATTGGACAGATAGGTGTGTTTTTTAAGCTTTTTTAAGCTGTCATCGTTTGGGTCCTGTGTTGGAATCTTGGGCACTGTGGGACATCTACCTGCAGCCTGATGTTCATGTAACCCTGATAAACTGAGTGGTGTCAAAATCTTATGAGGTTAAGTATACAAAATTCACACCTATAAGTTTAGATTGTACTCCCAGGTGATGTTATTGTCCTGAAATATACAAGTTTTACACAGCATTTGACTGTTTGTGGCGCTTTAACTTCAGAAATGAGCCAAAAGCAGCACAGATGATTTTAAAGTCTAGACCCTTGTGCATAGATATCAGCCCGCATTCCTTCTACACTCTTGTGTTGTCATTCTGTGGCCATTGACATGTTACATGCATCACAAATCTCCAGCACAGTAGATGTATCACATTACACAGAGACAAAGTGGTTGTGTAGGTGCTGTTTATTTTAAAGTGCTGTAGTGCAATATTTACATCGTATAATGTTGAGGGACATGTAATTGGATATGCTGCGATGTAGTGTCATTCAGTGCAGAGGAACATGAATTGCCAATTGGGTAGTGAGAGACAATTGCAGTCCATAGTGGTAAGGTTAACAGTGTGTCGGAGAAGAGTGCATGTTACCAACTGTAGCAAGACTGGCATGTTGTCAAGCCTAGGACAAAGGAAAAACAGTGCCCATGAGGCATGGGCTGGTGCTATCGGGTACTTCTACGGGTGAAGGTGATCTGTTCCACGTCTTCATCTTCTGATGTGTGTGTCCTCTCCTCTGCCCTTGGTGGTGGTGGGTTTGAGGGGGCCACACAGACTTCAGTGTTTGTAGAAGTGGACTCTGAATTCCCGGTAGCTGCCAACTGTGGAACTATTAACCCCTTTGATGCCAGGCCTTTTCCCCTCCTGTGCTGAGCCTTTTTTTGGCTATTTGGGGCAGTTCGCACTTAGGCCCTTATAACTTTTTGTTCACATAAGCTACCCACACCAAATTTGCGTCCTTTTTTTCCAACATACTAGGGATTCTAGAGCTACCCAGACTTTGTGGGTTCCCCTGAAGGAGACCAAGAAATTAGGGGAAAAAAAGGCTGCAGAAGGCGGCTCGTGGTTTTTTCCCTGAAAATGGCATCACCCAAGGGTTTGTGGTGGCAAGATCACCATCTTCCCAGCTTTCAGGAACAGGCAGACTTGAATTAGAAAACCCCATTTTTCAATACTATTTTGACATTTTACTGGGACATACCTCATTTTTACTATTTTTTGTGCTTTCAGCCTTCTTCCAGTTAGTGACCTAACTGGGTGGGAAACCAATGCTGAATCCCAGAAAGCTAAACATTTATGAAACGTAGACAAAAATCTGAATTCAGCAAGGGGTCATTTGTGTAGATCCTACAAGTGTTTCCTACAGAAAATAACAGCTGAATTAAACAAATATTGAAATTGAGGTAAAAAAAACAGCCATTTTTCTCCACGTTTTACTCTGTAACTTTTTCCTGCGATGTCAGATTTTTGAAAGCAATATACAGTTACGTCTGCTGGACTGTTTTGGTTACGGAGATATATAGGGCTTGTAGGTTCATCAAGAACCCTAGGTACCAAGAGCCAATAAATGAGCTACACCTTGCAATAGGTTTTTATTCTATACCGGGCATACAGCAATTCCTTTGCTGAAATATAAAAAGTGAAAAATAGGTATCAAGAAAACCTTTGTATTTCCAGAATGGCCACAAGATAAGGTGTTGAGAAGCAGTGGTTAATTGCACATCTCTGAATTCCAAGGTGCCCATAGTAGCATGTGAATTACAGGGCATTGCTTAAATAGATGTCTTTTTTACATACTGCCTTACATTTGGAAGGAAAACATTTAGAGAAAGACAAGGGGCAATAACACTTGTTTTGCTATTCTGTGTTCCCCCACATCTCCCGATAAAAATGGTACCTCACTTGCGTGGATAGGCCTAGCACCCGCGACAGGAAATGCCCCAAAACACAACATGGACACATCACATTTTCACAAAGAAAACAGAGCTGTTTTTCTGGAATCTGGAATCTGGAATCTGAATCTGAGAGGAGCCACAAATTTCCTTCCACATAGCGTTCCCCCAAGTCTCCCGATAAAAATGGTACCTCACTTGTGGGGGTAGGCCTAGCGCCCGCGAAAGGTAATGCCCCAAAACACAACGTGGACAAATCAAATTTTTCCAGAGAAAACAGAGGTGTTTTTTACAAACTGCCTACCTGTGGATTTTGGCCTCTAGCTCAGCCTGCACCTGGGGACACCTAGCAATTCAGCGCATTTCTGAAAACTAGACACCTAGGAGAATCTAAAATGGTGTGACTTGTGGGTTCTGACCAGGTTCTGTTACCCAGAACCCTTTGCAAACCTCAAAATTTGGCCCAAAAAACACTTTTTCCTCTCATTTCGTGACAGAAAGTTCTGGAATCTGAGAGGAGCCACGAATTTCCTTCCACCCAGCGTTCCCCCAAGTCTCCCGATAAAAATGGTACCTCACTTGTGTGGGTAGGCCTAGCGTCCACGAAAGCAAATGGCCCAAAACACAACGTGGACACATCACATTTTTGCACAGAAAACAGAGGTGTTTTTTACAAAGTGCCTACCTATGGATTGTGGCCTCTAGCTCAGCTGGCACCTGGGGAAACCTAGAAAACCAGCGCATTTTTTAAAACTAGACACCTAGGGGAATCCAACATGGGGTGACTTGTTGGGCTCTGACCAGGTTCTGTTACCCAGAATCCTTTGCAAACCTCAAAATTTGGCCCAAAAAACACTTTTTCCTCTCATTTCGGTGACAGAAAGTTCTGGAATCAGAGAGGAGCCACAAATTAGCTTCCACCCAGCATTCCCCCAGGTCTCCCGATAAAAATTGTACCTCACTTTTGTGGGTGGGCCTACTGCCTGCGAAAGGAAATGCCCCAAAACACTATCTGGACACATCAAAATGATCAAATAGAAAACTACCTGTTTTTGCAGGCGGGCACCTGCGTTTGTGGTCCTGGGCTCAGCAGCTTTCTAGGGAAACCTACCAAACCCAGACATTTCTTAAAACTAGACACCCGAGGGAGTCCAGTGAGGTGTGACTTGCGTGGATCTCCCAATGTTTTCTTACCCAGAATCCTCAGCAAACCTCAAATTTAGCTAAAAAATCAATTATTTCCCACATTTCTGTGTAGGATCACCGCACTGGGACACATTTCATACCACCCAATGTTCCCCTCAGTCTCCCGGTAAAAATGATACCTCATTTGTGTAGGTGGGCCAAGTGCTTGAGAAAGGGAAGAGCCAAAAACATGTTGATATTGAGGGGGAACAAAGGGGGTCCAAAAGGGCAGTTTGCAAAAAAACATTTTTAGACTGACAAGTGCAGCAGAATTTTTATCGGTATAGATGAGACAATGCTGCTTGGTAGGAATTTTGTGGATTCCTGCAGATTCCGGAAGGTTCCATCACAAAAACGTGGGACAAATGTGTGATTTCCAGCAAAGTTGGAGGTTTGCAGGGGATTGTGGGTGCAAAAATGGTGCAGGGTGCATGTGAAACACACCACCCTGGAATCACCCAGATGTTTAGTTTTCAGATGTATCTAGGTCTTTTGGATTTTTCTACATGGCAGCGTCCCAAAGTGCAGCCCTCACAATTCCAAGTGTGACGATTTTGAGAGTAAGCCAAGCTCTCATGGCCCAAATGTAAAACTAAAAACCAAAATAATCAAATGTCTTCTTGCTTGCTGTGGGATAAGATGTTTTAGAGTGTGGGGGAGAGCTGAAAGACTGTTACCCCATTCAGTTGAGGTGGGGGCGTAACCAGGCCCATACTGGTTGGTAGCCACTACCCCAATATATATATATATTTTTTTAATTCCCTGGCATCTAGTAGACTTTCTGCCCCCAGGGAGTGGATAAGGGGTAATTGCCCCATCTGCCCACTGGTGGGCAAAACAACTTTTGCCCCATTTATTTGGTGTGGGGGTATGGCCATATCCCACCCTCTTATTTTTGAAAACAAAACTTCCCTGGCCTCTGGTGGGCTTTCTGCACCCCCTTGGGGGCAGATGGGCCTTCCAAAAATAGGCCCGGCAGATATGGCCAACAGTAATGTCCCCCCGCGGGGAGCGACCCGTACCCAAGGGTCTGCCCCCCTAAAGAAAACACACGCATACACACACACCAATCCCTAATGCCTAAGTGGTTTCTGCCCCCATGGGGGCAGATTGGCCTAACAAAAATCAGCCGATCTGCCCCCGAGTTACAATTTTCCCCCCAGGGGAGCGACCCTTGACTAAGGGGTCGCTCCCCACCTCTAAAAAACAAAACAAAAAAAAAACTTTTTTTTTTTTTTATCCCTGGCACCTAGAGGTTTCTGCCACAACTGGGGGCAGATCAGCCTAATAATAATAGGCCGATCTGCCCCCAGGGGGGCAGAAAAGGCCTAAAAATAAATTCCCCCCCCCCTCCCATGGGGAGCGACCCTTGCCTAAGGGGTCACTCCCCACCTCTAAAAAACAAAACAAAAACCAAAAACATTTTTTTTTATCCCTGGGGCCTAGAGGCTTCTGCCCCCCCCTGGGGGCAGAAAAGGCCTAGAATAAATTTGCCACCCTGCCCCACTGAAACCCCCCACCCCCTCCGGGTGCGACCCTTGCCTACGGGGTCGCTCCCCTTGCGTGACATTGGCGCAAAAAAAAAGATCCCCGGTTCCTAGTGGTTTCTACCCCCCTTGGGGGCAGATTGAACTAAAATCAGCCGATCTGCCCCCAAGGGGGGCAGAAATGGTCTAACTATAATTTGCCTCCCAGGGGAGCGACCCTTGCCTAATGGGTCGCTCCCCATCTCTAAAAAAAACAAACAAACACAAAAAAACACAAAAAAAAATAGCCCTGGCGCCTAGAGGTTTCTGCCCCCCCTGGGGAAAGAACGGCCTAATAACAATAGGCTGATCTGCCCCCAGGGGGGGAAGAAATGGCCTAAAATAAATTTGCCCCCCCAGCCCCCTGGGGAGCGACCCTTGCCTATGGGTTCGCTCCCCTTGCGTGACATTGGTGCAACAAAAAAAAAAGATCCTCTGTGCCTAGTGGTGTCTGCCCCCCTTGGGGGCAGATAACCCATAATCGGCCATCTGCCTCCAAAGGGGGGCAGAAATGGCCTAAATACACAAAAAAAGATCCCCGGTGCATAGTGGTTTCTGCCCCCCTTGGGGGCAGATTGACCTCAAATTGGCCGATCTGCCCCCAAGGGGGGCAGAAATGGTCAAAATACAATTTCCCCCCCAGGGGAGCCACCCTTGCCTAATGGGTCGCTCCCCATCTCTAAAAAAACAAACAAACAAAAAAAAAACACAAATAAAAAATTAGCCCTGGCGCCAAGAGGTTTCTGCCCCCCCTGGGGGCAGATCGGCCTAATAACAATAGGCCAATCTACCCCCAGGGGGGGCAGAAATGGCCTAAAATAAATTTGCCCCCGCCCCCACCCCCTCCGGGGAGCGACCCTTGCCTACGGGATTGCTCCCCTTGCGTGACATTGGTGCAAAAAAAAAAAGATCCTCGCTGCCTAGTGGTTTCTGCCCCCCTTGGGGGCAGATAACCCAAAATCAGCCGATCTGCCCCCAAATGGGGCAGAAATGGCCTAAATACAATTTGCCCCTCCAGGGGAGCGACCCTTGCCTAAGGGGTCGCTCCCCATCTGTAAAACAACAACAACAAAAAATCCCCGGTGCCTAGTGGTTTCGGCCCCCCTTGGGGGCAGAGTGGCATAATTGAAATAGGCTGATCTGCCCCCCAGGGGGGCAGAAATGAACTAAAATAAATTTGCTCCCCAGGGGAATGACCCTTGACTAAGGGGTCGCTCCCCACCTCTAAAAAACAAAACAAAAACCAAAAACATTTTTTTTTATCCCTGGGGCCTAGAGGCTTCTGCCCCAACTGGGGGCAGATCAGCCTAATAATAATAGGCCGATCTGCCCCCAGGGGGGCAGAAAAGGCCTAAAAATAAATTTGCCCCCCCCTCCCATGGGGAGCGACCCTTGCCTAAGGGGTCACTCCCCACCTCTAAAAAACAAAACAAAAACCAAAAACATTTTTTTTTATCCCTGGGGCCTAGAGGCTTCTGCCCCCCCTGGGGGCAGAAAAGGCCTAGAATAAATTTGCCACCCTGCCCCACTGAAACCCCCCACCCCCTCCGGGTGAGACCCTTGCCTACGGGGTCGCTCCCCTTGCGTGACATTGGCGCAAAAAAAAAGATCCCAGGTTCCTAGTGGTTTCTACCCCCCTTGGGGGCAGATTGACCTAAAATCAGCCGATCTGCCCCCAAGGGGGACAGAAATGGTCTAAATATAATTTGCCTCCCAGGGGAGCGACCCTTGCCTAATGGGTCGCTCCCCAGCTCTAAAAAAAACAAACAAACACAAAAAAACACAAAAAAAATTAGCCCTGGCGCCTAGAGGTTTCTGCCCCCCCTGGGGAAAGAACGGCCTAATAACAATAGGCTGATCTGCCCCCAGGGGGGGAAGAAATGGCCTAAAATAAATTCGCCCTCCCAGCCCCCTGGGGAGCGACCCTTGCCTACTGGATCGCTACCCTTGCGTGACATTGGTGCAACAAAAAAAAAAGATCCTCTGTGCCTAGTGGTTTCTGCCCCCCTTGGGGGCAGATAACCCATAATCGGCCATCTGCCTCCAAAGGGGGGCAGAAATGGCCTAAATACACAAAAAAAGATCCCCGGTGCATAGTGGTTTCTGCCCCCCTTGGGGGCAGATTGACCTCAAATTGGCCGATCTGCCCCCAAGGGGGGCAGAAATGGTCAAAATACAATTTCCCCCCCAGGGGAGCCACCCTTGCCTAATGGGTCGCTCCCCATCTCTAAAAAAACAAACAAACAAAAAAAAAACACAAATAAAAAATTAGCCCTGGCGCCAAGAGGTTTCTGCCCCCCCTGGGGGCAGATCGGCCTAATAACAATAGGCCAATCTACCCCCAGGGGGGGCAGAAATGGCCTAAAATAAATTTGCCCCCGCCCCCACCCCATCCGGGGAGCGACCCTTGCCTACGGGATTGCTCCCCTTCCGTGACATTGGTGCAAAAAAAAAAAGATCCTCGCTGCCTAGTGGTTTCTGCCCCCCTTGGGGGCAGATAACCCAAAATCAGCCGATCTGCCCCGAAATGGGCCAGAAATGGCCTAAATACAATTTGCCCCTCCAGGGGAGCGACCCTTGCCTAAGGGGTTGCTCCCCATCTGTAAAACAACAACAACAAAAAATCCCCGGTGCCTAGTGGTTTCGGCCCCCCTTGGGGGCAGATTGGCATAATTGAAATAGGCTGATCTGCCCCCCAGGGGGGCAGAAATGAACTAAAATAAATTTGCTCCCCAGGGGAATGACCCTTGCCAAAGGGGTCGCTCCCCTTGCGTGAAATTCACGAAAGAAAAAACCTCCCCCGTGCCTAGTGGTTTCTGCCCCCCTTGGGGCAGATTGACCTAAAATCAGCCAATATGACCCCAAGGGAGGCAGAAATGGTCTAAATACAATTTGCCCCACAGGGGAGTGACCCTTGCCTAATGGGTCGCTCCCCATCTCTAAAAAACCAAACAAACAAAAAAAAACACACAATTTTTTTTTGCCCTGGCGCCTAGAGGTTTCTGCCCCCCTGGGGGCAGATCGGCCTAATAACAATAGGCCGATATGCCCCCAGGGAGGGCAGAAATGCCCTAAAATAAATTTCTCCCATCCCCTCCACCCCCCCTCGGGAGCGACCCTTGCCTACAGGATCGCTCCCCTTGCGTGACATTGGCACAAAAAAAAGATCCCCGGTGCCTAGTGGTTTCTGCCCCCCTTGGGGGCACATTGAACCAAAATCGGCCGATCTGTCCCCAAAGGGGGCAGGAATGGTCTAAATACAATTTGCCCCTCCAGGGGAGCGACCCTTGCCTAAGGGGTCGGTCCCCTTGCGTGAAATTCACGAGAAAAAAAAAACTCCCTGGTGTCTAGTGATTTCTGTCCCCCTTGGGGGCAGATTGGCCTCATAAAAATAGGCCAATCTGCCAGCAAGGGGAGCAGAAATGGCCTAAATATAATTTGCCCCCTAGGGGAGCGACCCTTGCCTAAGGGGTCGCTCCCCACCTCTAAAAAAATTTTTAAAATAAATTATTCCCTGGTGCCTAGAGGTTTCTGCCCCCCCTGGGGGCAAATCAGCCTAATAATAGGCCGATCTGCCCCTGGGGGGGGGCAGAAAAGGCCTTAAAAAAAATGCCACCCTGGGGAGCGACCCTTGCCCAAGGGGTCGCTCCCCTTATGCCAATTTCCTGTAAAAAATAAATCCCTGGTGTCTAGTGGCCATTTTTGCAATCCGGCTGCTAAAACGCTCAGAGAGACATCGAAGGGAAGGAAATTCCTTTCCTTCCCTTTGAAGCCTCTCAGGCCTCCACCACGTGATCGGAAGAGAAATGCTGAGCATTTCTCTTCCGATTGCGCTGGAAGTTGAGCTTCCAGTGCGATGGGAGGAGACCTCTGCGATAGTCAGGGTGCGATTGCGCGCTGATGTCACAGGGGTGTGGGGGGGTCAGGGGGGCTGTCGGGGGTGGAAGGGGACGGGCTTCCCTCCTTGCCTTGGGGGGGTGGGAGGAAACCCCACAGAGGGAGCGCTAGCGCTCCCTCTGGGCTCTGTGCCCAGGATGTAATGGTTACGTCCTTGGCACACGAGCACTGTGCCGCAGGACATAACCATTACGTCCTGGGCACAGAAGGGGTTAAGAGCATAACTGCAGCAAGGAGGAGCTGCTGGTTATTGAGTATTGCAGCAACATCTCTGTGGTAGGCAGCCCTGTCTGCCCTGAGGGAGTCCTGATTGTTGTCATGCATGCAGTGAAAGGTTTGGCAGGCCAGGTGTTGTGGCAACTCCCTCACTGCAGTGGTGAAGTCCCTCACACACAGTTGTAGTCCTTGCAATAATGATTGTTGGACTTGCATGGCTGCTGACTGTTCTGCGGATGTCATCATGCACTTGCACATCCCCTCAAGGCTGGATGCTATATTTTGCATTCCCACCCGCACCTCCTTGGCCAGCTCCCGCTGTACTCCCAAAACTGTCCTCTCAAAGGTGGGCCCAGTGTCATCAGAGTCCTCAGCTGTGTTTGAACTGGCAGGTCATACTATTGGGGTGGTGGGTGGGTCCTCTAGGATGGCTGTTACATCGTTGCTCCTCCTTGCGACTGGAGGTGGGGTCTGGAGGGTTCCCAGGACAACTTGGAGGGTTTCCTGGTTGATGGGTGTCAGCTCATCATCCATGTCATCAGGGTATTTCAGGACAAGCAGATCCACAGGAGAGCCATAGTCCTCTGCAATGAGATATTGTACAATTAGTGTGTCTTTGTTGTGGCAGTTGTAATGTAACATCAATGACTTCCTATTAGTGGAACATTGTAATCTGGGTTCCTGTTCATTGTTCCTGTCATTAATGTTTGCTTTCTCCCAGGCCTATGCCCCACCTGCATGTCACATGTAGTGTGGGCAGTTTTGGAAATAGTCTGCGTCACATCCTCTAGTTGTAGGTTCTGTCTAAATTGTGTCTTGCCACCTTCTTGTCCTAATCAACCCTCCCTCTGCTACCATTTGCATGGTGGGGCCTTGCAATGCTTGTTGGTGTTCTGATGCCACATGCACCACACATAACAATATGGCCTAGGGCCTTGACCCAGTCTATGATATTCCACATACACCTATACGTTGCTGAGGCCTAGCACATACCATGTATTGCATTAGCATGACACAACACAGGTGTCAGCATTGGTAGTTTGTCATGTTGATGTTTGCGTATGTGTGCTACATTGCATTGTACTGATGGGCCTGGCAGAGTTCCATTTCCTCTTCTGACTGTGCGGGTGTGTTTCACTAGCTACACACATATGTCCTCCCCCTCAATGCAGCTATTGTAACACAGGCCTGGGGTAGACCCTGGAACGGGCAGCATGGGTATGAGATTACTGCTGTGTACTTCATAATGTAAGTGACAGTGCCTGATGTTTATTGAACCTATGGACATGAGCATTTGACAGCAGTTGCACTTGGATAGGAATTGAAGGTGATTGATCAGGCAGTCATCCAGAACCCTCATTTTGAGTGTGTTTGTGCCATGGGCAGCTAACTGCCATTTCCTAATTGACCAGCACACACAGCACAGGTAGTAGTGTCAAATGTTGTCAATGGTAAATGCCGCTTGAGGCAATGGCCTGAGACTGGGCATTGTCCCCTGGTTCTCATTCTGACAAAACCAGCTATCCTGTGACAGAAGCCCAGTTTTACATTCTAGCCTACCCTCCTGGACTGGCTTTGCTTTTCCAGCAGGCTTGACATGGCGGTGTACCCCCATGCAAAGGTTGTTGGTGTTGTGTTGTATAGTGCCCCTGGATGCCCCTGCACAGCCCATGCACCCGTGCCGTGCCCCTTTGCCCTTTCCACTGCCTGATTTCCATGGCTGACATGCATTGTGTTGTAGGTATGTACCTCACCCTTCTTGCACTAGACATTTAGGCTTTTTTTCCCCCATGCAACGTAGCCTGCATAAGTGTTGTTTCCTGAAAGTCTGCACTGTCCTGCAATTCCTGTAATGATCTCCTCTGGGATGACGGCTGTAAACATCTCCTCCATCTTGTCCAGGGCCTCCTCTGGTGCTGGACTACCACCTCCAGTCTGCAGTGCTGCCTTCCTTGCCATTTTCTCCTTTGTCCTGCACTTGCAGTCATGCCAGCCTTCCTTACACTCGGTGACAGTTCTCCTGACCTCTGCCACAGTTTATCTTGTCCACAAATTGTTGCCAAATTGCCTCTCTCCTCCCATTTGGCAATTTAGAGGTGATGAAGAGTTGATGCTGGTGCTCCGTCACTTCTCTGACCAGTATTTCATTATCCTCTGCGCTGATGCGACACTTCCTTTTCTTCTTGTCTCTCCCCTGGGTCTTGTCTGTGTCCTCCTGGCTAGTTCCTGGTAGAATTAGGTCTCCCTGGGGTCTCTCCTGGCTTCTAGGATCCATTTTGGGGCCCCTTAGCACTGTTTGTTGAGTTGGCATTGCTTTTTGACTCTATTGCGGGGAAGAATAGTGCATATCTGTATTGCAAAGTTTTCCGTGTCGCAAACCAAATTAGAATCATTTTTTCTGCGTTAACATCATTTTGCTTTACAACGCGGTGCAATGGTTAGCGTAAAAAAAAATGACTCTAACCAGTTCTTAGCGCCACTGTGCGTCAAAGTATAAATTTAACGCACAGGTGGCGCTAAGAAATTTGTTAACCCGCATACATTTTTTTGACACAAAACTGCATTAGCTCAGTTTTGCGTCAAAAAGTAGAATATGGGCCTTACAGTATTTTGTGTATATTTGTGTGTGTTAACTAAAGTGACTGGTCTGGTCTCTGAAGAACCAGAAAAAGGAGGTAACCCTGCAGGCAAATTTCACTATGTCTGATAGGGCCAATCACCTTCAGGAATATGATCACCGATCTGGCCCTAAACATTGCAACTTATCAAAATCAAGTTTACTAATTAGTTGAACACCCTCCGTCGCTGTATGCCAACACAGAAATAATCAACCATCGCTCACAATAACTCACCAATATATCATCATTCATTTGGACAATAGTTAGTATTGTACCTGTTCCAATTCAAGCGTGGTGGTAGGTACACATTTTTTTCTCCTTTTTGATAGAAGCAACACATCGGAATTCGGCAATCTTGTAAATCAATGATCTTCTAAGGCAGCCATGCTAGGTGATGCAAAAAAAGGATCAGCATGCGGCGGAGGCAGATATTGTTTCCAATGTCCTGAAGAGAAAGGAGAGGCTTATTCACTGCACACTAGTCCGACACCAATCTGGCCATACATGTGACTAAAAGGGTGGGACAGCATAAATTAGACATAAACATAACATTGCAATAGCTATGTACATATTTGTTTTGGGGAGGAGGAGAAGTTTGACAGTAAAAATGTTTAAAGTACCATGATGACATAGTCAGTCAGGGAAGTAGAGTTCATCCTCAAACTCAGGTGGTTCGTCCAAATATTGGTCAGCTAGCACACTTGATTCTGACCAATCACCCTACTCCTCATCTGCTGTCTCAGAAACAATGTAATTGTGTGATATAAAATGTTGGTTCATCTAGATCATGGTCAATTTCTCCAGGTTTTGAGGTGAGAGACTGGTCCTTCTTATTGTGACAGCTGTGCAAGCTGAACTGAGCACACACTGGCAACCGGATAAGACAATTACTTTATCAGAAGCCTGCAGAGGACTGGCTATTGGTGCATCTTCACATACAAATATACCAATGGGTTTTGATCCACATTGACCTCTTTGTGGGTCATCCAGCCACTCCTGGAACATGGTCTCAATGGTCACTGGTGCTGCCACTTGCTCCACCTCTTTTGCCCTTGTCTCTGTACTGAACTTAAGACTTGCCACCTGAAACCAAGCCACTGCAGATGTTTGGGCAAATTCTTCTATTCCTGTAGTTGTGGTTGTTGCTGGTGTTCTAGCTGCTTTGGTTGGCTGCTGTGAGACAAGCCTGCCCTCTCTGAAAGTTAAAGGCAACACCCTAGAACTTCTGCCTGGGAGTGAGACTCTAGTACTTTTTAGCCGTTCTTCTTCCAGGTCTCTGGCTTACTCATCAATACATCTCTTGTATTTTGAAACACCCACTTCAGAAAAAGGAATGAAAGTGGCCAGAATTTTTTTGTACTATGGAACAAGTTGTGTGGCACAAATGTACTCTTTGGACAACTTAATGTCACTTTGGAGCCTTGCATTAACAGCGAAGCAAAGTATTACAGTCTCAAATTAGGCATGCTCTTCTGCACTTTCAGTCACACAAACTTTTCAGACACCATTTTTAGCTGGTCTTGTGCTGGATGCAACAACAGGATAGATTGGCTCATCGAGTTGTTCTCCTTGCTAACGTCCGGTATGAAAACCTCAAAAATGAGTAGCAAATGTGTTAGGCATTTGCCTAGGCCCCATTCGTCGGCAGCCATGGTCATGCTTTTCCCAATTTTATCCCCTCCTCATTGAATGACATAGTCATTGATTGGCCTTGTTAGACCTGACAGTCTTAGGGTGGTCACCCCTAACTTTTTGTCGTGACCCCCCACTTTTTGGACACTGTTTTTGCTAGTTTTAAGACTCTATGCACTTTACCACTGCTAACCAGTGCTAAAGTCCATATGCTCTCTCCCTGAAAACATGGTGATATTGGTTCCTACTTAACTGGCTTTTAGAATATACTTGTAAGTCCCCAATAAAGTACACTACATGTGCCCAGGGCCTGTAGATTAAATGCTACTAGTGGGCCTGCAGCACTGGTTGTGCCATCTACATAAGTAGCCCCTTAACCATGCCTCAGGCCTGCCATTGCAAGGCCTGTGTGTGCAGTTTCACTACCAATTCGACTTGGCATTTAAAAGTACTTGCCAAGCCTTACACTCCCCTTTTTATACCTATAAGTCACCTCTAAGGTAGGTTCTAGGTAACCCATAGGGCAGGGTGCTAAAGGATAAATGGCAGGACATATACCTGCGTAGTTTATATGTCCTGGTAGTGTAGAACTCCTAAATTTGTTTAACATTGCTGTGAGGTCTGCTCCTTTCATAGGCAAACATTAAGGCTACCCTCATATACTGTTTGAGTGGTAGATTCTGATCTGAAAGGAGTAACAAGGTCACATTTAGTGTGGCCAGAATGGTAATACAACATCCCACTGACTGGTGAAGCTAGATTTAATATCACTATTTTGGAAATGCCACTTTTAGAAAGTGAGCATTTCTCATTACTTAAATCCTTTTGTACCTTACAATCCATGTCTGGCTAGGTTAGTTGACAGCTCCCTTGTGCATTTCACTCAGACAACCCCAAACACGGGATGCTCAGTCACACCTGCATACATCTGCATAGTGAGCCGGAACGACGCAGCCCGACTTCCTTCAAGAGGAATCGACGCAGCGCCTGCTGTGCAACAGAAATTTCCCCTCATCGCCCACCGGATTGACGCAACTCCAGTGACTTTGTCCTGCACGCCCAGGATTTCTCCACATTGTACCCATAGTGGCCAAATACCCTACAACCCGAAGAGGATACAAGTCTTCGCGCCGGAAATCTACGCAAGACCCTGACTGTGTGGAAAAATATTGACGCATCATCTGTGTTTGCCCAGAGAAAACAATGCACACATCCCCATTTTCCACACATCTCCTCCTCTGCAGCCCCTTGCAGATAATTTAGATGCAAACCAGGTACTTCGTGCTTGCAAGAGACACGTATTGCTTTTAAAGAACTTAAGACTCTTTTTATCATTCTCTAAAGTGATATTTCAATGTGTACTGACCTGCATTTAACCAAATAAATATTCTATATTTTTCTAAACACTGTGTGGTGTATTTTTGTGGTGTTATACTGTGTTATTGCATGATTTATTACACAAATACTTTACACATTGCCTTCTATGTTAAGGAGGACTGCTCAGTGCCAAGCTACCAGAGGGTGAGCACAGGATTGTGTGTGACTTACCCTGACTAGAGTGAGGGCCCTTGCTTGGACAGAGGGTAACCTGACTGCCAACCAAATATCCCATTTCTAATAGGCCTGAACTGCTCAAACAGACATTGCAACATTGTAGGAGGCTGGCCTGATTTGTAGTGGGTACCTAGGGTATTTACACCTTATACCAGGTCCATTTAACCCTTATTAGTGACATGTAGTTGTGTTGTAACAGGTTAGGCTGATAGAGGTAGCTATAGCAGAACAGCTTAGGCTGAACTAGGAGACATGCAAAGCTCCTTCAATACCACTTATAGTTACACAGTACTTTTACACAAGTAAAAACAATACTCAGTGTTACCAAAAATAAAGGTAGTTATTTGGGTGACACAGTACCAAAAATATCTTGGAGACAATACTCCTTCTGGATGTATTATACACAATATATACACTAGACACCAAAATTAGACAAGTAAATAGTCATAGAACAATGCAAACAATAGGAAATGCTATAGATTGCAATGGGAGAAAATTGGTCTAGGGGCAACACAAACCATAGACTAAGAAAGTGGAATGCGAATCACAAATTCCCCCCTAGACAAGTGTAGTATGTGCAGAATTGCTGGGAGAGTAAGAATACAGTAAACGTAAGTAAATTACCCCACCCCAGAGCCCAGAAATGCAGGAGTAAAGTACTGCAAGTTTCCTTGGGACACACTACACCTCGTGATTGGGATTTTGCAGCAGCCAACCAAGTCTGCAATGAACAATTGCATGATTCCTGGACTTGAAGACCTGCAAAGTAAGGGGACCAGGTCCAGAAGTCGAAAGAAGTTCCAGGAGGGACAGGAGCCCCTGCCAACCTAGAAGAGGGTGCAAAAGAAGAGTCTGTGGTTAGTCGAAGACTGCAGAAATGCCCCCTAGGAAGATGCCAGTGGGTTCATGCATGATGCAAAAGATGTCCCATGGCGTGAAGATCGTTGCAGATGTGATTTTGTGTTGGAAGTCACCAACAACCCTTGGCTACTACAAAAGTGCATTTTGCATCAAAATGGCACTGGATGGACCCAGGAGGGAGCTGGGAGCCTCAACTCTGTGTGAGGGGGAAGAGAGGGCTCACAGCACTTTAGTGAGCCCTCAGGATGCCAGCAAGCACCCCCAGAGGTCCCAAGACATGGGGACAAAGGAGTTACAAAATGCAGTTGATGCAGGACAACAAAGGAAGGTGCCACGCTGCTCAGTGATTTGAGCGGTGCAGGATGGAGTGATGGGGACCTGCACCAGGCTGTGCATGAAGGAATTTTGGAAAGAGTGTACAAAGGCCTCAGGAGGTGAAGAAGACGCAGTACACAGGGGTACCATCGCTCTCAGGGAAGGCAAGGTCTTACCTCCTCCATATTGCATCAGCAGGACCTCAGGATAGTCTATGTCGATGATGTCCACCCTCTGTGTCCATGAGTCACTGTGAGAGGAGTCACAGGGTACTGGTAATCTTCTTGGAAGGTGCCTGCTTGGGGCAGGGGAGTGACTCCGTCACTTCAGAAGAGATTTCTTCGGTCCTTCTGGTGCAGGAGGAAGACAGGGAGTCCCCATAACGTGCACATCATGGAAAATGTTGCAGTTGCTGACTTGGATCTGAGGTTGCTGCAGAAAAGTATCTCTTGTAGACACTTTGTTGCAGTTACAGCGTTTCTTGGAGCAGGCTGCGCTTGATCCGAGGTGAGAAGAGTCTGAAGTTGTTGCAGAGGATTCCTGAAAGAAACTTGCAAGCAGAATCTGAAGAGAACCCACAGGAGAGACCCTAAAGAGCCCTGAGAGAGGGATTGGCTACCCTATCAGTTAAGGACCTATCAGGAGGGGTCTCTGACGTCACCTGCTGGCACTGGCCACTCAGAGGCCTCCAGAGTGTCCCCAAACCTTGCAAAGCAAGATGACTGAAGTCTGGGACACAATGGAGGGGCTCTGTCACCACCCCTGGGGTGGTGATGGACAGGGGAGTGGTCACTCCCCTTTCCTTTGCCCAGTTTCGTGCCAGAACAAGGGAGGAGGGGTCCCTGAACCGGTGTAGACTGGTTTATACAAGGAGGGAACCATCTGTGCTCTTCAAAGCATTTCCAAAGGCTGGGGGAGGCTACCCCTCCCCCAGCCTGTAACACCTATATCCAAAGGGAGAGGGTGTAACACCCTGCTCTTAGAGGAACTGCTGTGTTCTGCCTTCCTGGGACTGGGCTGCCCAGACCCCAGGAGGGCAGAACCCTGTCGGTGAGGTGGCAACAGCTGTAGCTGCAGTGTAAACCTCAGAGAGCTGGTTTGGCAGCACTGGTGGGTCCATGGTGGAGCCCCCAGGATGCATGGAATTGGCTCCCCAATACCAAATTTGGAATGGGGGGACAATTCCATGATCTTAGATATGTTACATGGCCATATTCGGAGTTACCATTGTGAAGCTACATATAGATATTGACCTACATGTAGTGCACCCGTATAATGGTGTCCCCACACTCACAAAGTCCGGGGAAATGGCCATGAACTATGTGGGGGCGCCTTTGCTAGTGCAAGGGTGCCCTCACACTTAGTAACTTTGCACTTAATCTTCAGTGAAGGTTAGATATATAGGTGACTTATAAGTTACTTAAGTGCAGTGAAAATGGCTGTGAAAAAACATGTGCGTTATTTCACGCAGGATGCAATGGAAAGCCTGTGCAAGTGTTTGTTTGAGCTCCCAATGGGTGGCAAAAGAAATGCTGCAGCCCATATGGACCTCCTGGAACCCCAATGCCCTGGGTACCCAGATACCATATGCTAGGGACTTATAAGGGGGTTCCAGTATGCCAAATGAAATTGGTAAATGAAGTCACTGGCCTACAGCATTTAAAAGCAGGGAGAGCATAAGCATTGAGGTTGTGGTTAGCAGAGCCTCAGTGACACAGTTGGGCACTACACAGGCATACACATTAGGCCATAAATTATGAGCAATGGGGTCCTGACCAGCAGGATCCCAGGGAGACAGGCAAAAACATACTGACAGACAGGTACAAATGGGGGTAACATGCCAAAGAAGATGGTACTTTCCTACACAACCCCCCCAAACGAGGGACAGTAAGGCTAACCTTACCCAGATGAGTCTTCATTGTCTGAGTGGAAATATCTGGAGAGTCCATCTGCATTGGAGTGGGTACTCCCAGGTCTATGTTCCACTGTATAGTCCATTCCATGTAGGGAAATGGACCAACTCAACAATTTAGGGTTTTCACCTTTCATTTGTTTAAGCCATAATAGAGGTTTGTGGTCTGTCTTAACAATGAAGTGAGTCCCAAACAAGTTTGGTCTCAGCTTCTTCAGTGCCCAGACCACACTCTCTATGGCAGACCAATGCTTTTCTCTAGGGGTCAACCTCCTGCTAATAAAAGCAACAGGTTGATCCTGGCCCTCTGAATTAAGTTGTGATAGAACAACCCCTACCCCTAATTCAGAAGCATCTGTTTGGACAATTATTTTTTTGAAGTTGTTTAGGCTCTTTAAGACAGGTGCAGAGCACATTGCCTGCTTACGCTCCTCAAAAGCTTTCTGACAGCTAGCTGTCCACAATACCTTTTTTAGGTGAGACCTAAGAAGGCTCTGGCTTGGGTCTGATTTGTAGGGGGAGCTGTCAAAGCCCAGCTCACCTGAGTTCTTGTTCAGTTCTGATGGAGGTTGAAGACAATCCGACCCCACCCTGAAACTGCTTGTTCCAGCACGCTAGTTTTTAAAACAGTGCACTAAGAACAGAAGCTCAAGGGAAGGGGGGAAGTGGATAAAATAAAAAAGAGAGACAACACCGTTCTTGCGTTTCCACTGTTGAAGTGCTGCACAAATCTGCGGCCCTTTCTGACTTCTGTAGAAACTGGTGCCTAATGAAACATAAACAAAGAACAGATAAGTGCAACCTATTCCTAAATGGGTTCCTGACTATCCCTTTATTTATTAGAAATTCTCTTCTAAAAGTACCTCTTGGATCCTGGTCTCTAGTTTCCAGGTTTGGAATGTGTTACTGCTCTGGGATGTGTTTTCTATTACTGTAAAGCTTCTAAAACATTAAACAAATACCGTTATCAGAATTACCAATATCAAACATTCATCATAATATAACTAAAGCCTAAATTCCCAATAGCAGACTCACTTTTCCCATATTTCCAGAATCTTTTATAAAACAAATACTGTACTTTTACATCAAAATACAGCATGTAATTTGTGCAAGTCCTTGATTTACTGTTTGCCTTGCTGTTAATGGTTTCCACTGTTCGATTCTTAAAAGTTCCATGAGAAAAAACAATGTTTGCTTCACAAAGTTCTGCAAAATATTCTTGTAACAAAGAGTTTGAATCACAATGTTCGTGGAAGGTATTTAGTTTCAAATTGTCTATACACGAATCCAGAAATTGTTGTCAAACTTCTTTCAGGTAATAAAAGGTTTTGCACTTACTTGTTGCTGGCAAGAGATACTGATCAGTCTAACCTTGTCTTCTTTCTCTTTTGCAGGTTACTCATAGGAGAGAGGCTGAAGCAAGGAGGAACCGGAAACCGGAAGAAGGAAGAGCCAGAAGCTGCGCCCATTGAAGTCAATGAAAGTCTGTAAAGAGCAGGAGTGCCAGCGCCGAGGGATCTGTTCTCAGGTAAGCGGGAGGTAGACGAGCACAAGCACTGGGTGAGGCTCGGGGGATGCCTTTTATAGACAGGGCTGGGTGTGGTTTGAAGGGCTGGGTGTGGTCCTCACATGCTGCACATGTTCTTGGAAGGTTTGCAGAGCTGGGTGTGGTTTGAAGAGCTGGGTGTGGTCCTCACATGCTGCACATGTTCTTGAAAGGTGTGCAGAGTTTCAGTTATTATACAAATGAGTTGGATTAACACATGGCCTAGGGAGGAGTATTTTAAAGAAGCCTTGGTAAAAGCAAGGCCCAATGTGTAAACAAAACAGCACATTAAACAACATACACAGAAGCCTAGGGGGGGGGAAGGTGAGATAACAAGAAAGGCTTTCAATAGTAAGTTTAAAAGGGAGCTATTACAGAACCCACTAGTGCAGTGAGAGGGGACATACTCTTTGCTGTGTACAAACCCTAACAGGAGCCCAGTCCATAATGGTCTGAATGTTCCCCTGAAGTGGTGCAATCTGTTCCCCACCTACCAGGTGGCCCAGATAAACCACTTTCCCCTGCCCTATCTGGCACTTTGAAGCCTTGATAGTTAGGCTTGCCTTTTGCAGGGCCTCCAAAACTTTCCAGAGATGGACCAGGTGATCCTTCCAGGTGGAGCAATATCGTCCAGATATGCTGCACTAAAAGCTTCCAAGCCTTGGAGAACTGTATTCACCAGTCTCTGAAAAGTGGCAGGTGCATTTTTCAAAGCAAAGGGCATCACTGTGAAGTGATAATGCCCTCCTATGGTAGAAAATGCAGTTTTTGCTTTAGCATCTTCCGACATTTTGATCTGCCAATAACCTGCAGTCAAGTCAAAGGTGCTTAGATACTTGGCAGATGCCAGTGTTTCTATTAGCTCATCTATCCTGGGTATAGGGAAGCATCTGTTTTTGTTACAGTGTTGAGACCTCTATAGTCCACACAAAACTGCAGTTCTCTCTTTCTTTCTTTGTTATGAGGTTTGGGAACAAGCACTACTGGGCTAGCACAGGGGCTATCAGAAGGCTCAATAAATCCAAGATCTAAATTTTTTTTAACTTCAGCTTTCATGCAATCTCTGACATGGTCAGGTTGCCTGTAAATTTTACTTTTGACAGGTAAACTGTCTCCATTCTCAATTGTATGTTCACACCAAGTAGTTGTACAAGTTTTCATTTTGCTCCATGAACGTTTCTCCTTCTTGTCAACATTGCTCTGTAAAGATTTTAACTCTTCTAAAGTGTCACTTATTTTTAATGCAAAACTCGTACACGTGGTGTCTTCTTCAGGTAACTATTCCCACTTGTCTTTAATGATATACAGTTCAGTGCACAAAACCTTGCGACTTGATCCGCATATCCAATCCCCAATGTAACATAGGGCCAGATGTAGGTAGGGAAAAATTTGCGACTTGCAATTGGCGAGTCTGACCGACTCGCAAATTGCAACTCGCAAAAGTGCATGCAGAAAGGTGTCTCAAACACCTTCTGCGACTCGCTATGGGGTCGCAAAGACCCACCTCATGAATATTAATGAGGTGGGTCGCATTTTGCGACCCCATAGCGAGTCCATGCACACACAGGGATGGTGGCCTGCTGGAGACAGCAGACCTCCATGTCTGTGACTGCTTTATTAATAAAGCAGTTTTTTTTTTTCTTTTTGCAGCCCGTTTTCCTTAAAGGAAAACGAGATGCAAAAAGAAAAACTTCCGAAACCATTTGGTTTAGTTTTTTTCAGAGCAGGCAGTGGTCCACAGGACCACTGCCTGCTCTGAAAAAACATTTATTTTGTCATTCACAAAGGGGAAGGGGTCCCATGGGGACCCCTTCCCTTTTGCGAATGAGTTACCACCCACTTCAAGTGGGTGGTAACTGCGAGTTGGTTTGCGACCGCATTCGCGGTCACAAAGCAGCTCAGCATGGCGATGTGGTCGCAAATAGGAAGGGAACACCCCTTCCTATTTGCGAGTCGCAGCCTCAAATTACGAGTCGGTACCGACTCGCAATTTGAAGTTGGGCATCGCGTTAGGCCTTTGGCACGTCGCAAACTGCATTTTTTGCAGTTTGCGATGTGCAAAAGGCTTTTTACATCTGGCCCATAGTCCTGCGACTTTAGATGTGCACTGCATTTCACCACGGCAATTTCTTCAGGCAGTCGAATTGCATATAGAAACTCCTTTATTCTCTCTCCATTTCTCACTGGTGTTCCAGAAGAGGTCAAGAATCCTCCCTGCAACCACAATTGGCCAAAATCATGAACTATTCCAAATCCATTTTGACTATCTGTGTAAATAGTGACTCTCAATCGAGCAGAAACATGGCACACTCTAGTAAGAACGATGAACTACACTACTTGGGCAGAATACACTCCTTGAAGCAAGGAAGCATCTAAGGTACCTGTAATTGTGCACACAGCATATCCTGCTCTAAATGTCCCTGTGCTGTCTCTTAGACAAGAACCATCGACAAAAAGCAATTTGCTCATTTTCTTCCAGTCAGATATCTCTAATTTCAGGTCTCGGTTTTGTGCAGAAACTCAGTTACTTCGAGACAATCATGTTCAACATCTTCCTCTTTTTCAATTTCCGAAGTATCACTTGGAAGTAAAGTTGCTGGGTTCAGAACTGCACATCTTTTCAGTGTCACATTTGGGGCACCTACAATACTCGTGTCATACCTAGTCTAGTATTGGGTTTTCGTCCTTGTCAGTAAAAGTTTAATCAAGTGAGGGACCATTACAGTCAGTGGATATTCCATTACCACTCCTTCACACTGTGAAAGACTTTGACCAACTGTGGCAACTGCACGCAAACAACCTGGTAAGGCTGCTGCAACTGGGTCCAAGGTAGCTGAAAAATATGCCACTGGGTGATGAGCACCTCCATGGACGTGTGTCAAGACAGACAATGAACATGCATCATGCTCATGACAAAACAATGTGAAAGGCTTTGTGTAGTCAGGCATAAACAACGCTGGAACTATGCACAAACTCTCTCTCAATTTAGTGAACGCTTTCATCTCATCCTGATCTAGCACTATGGGATCTGTGACATCCTTATGGGTCAACTTCTGCAATGATTTTTAAATTTCAGAAAAATTCGGACTCCATTGGCGACAGTAGCCCACCATTCCCAGAAACATCCTGACATCTCTCTGTGAAGTCGGGGGATTCATCTGCAGTATCATGGTGATCCTCTCCCTGGAAAATTTTCTCTACCCTTTCTCAGTCTGGTGACCCAAATATTTCACTACCTTCTGGCAGTACTGCAATTTCAGTGGTGACACTTTAAGACCATACTTTCCCAAATGATTCAACAGGGCAACGAGTCATACTTACACGCGTCCCTTGTCTTGGATGCAATCAATAGGTCATCAATGTACTGTACCAGAGCTAATTGGAAAGGCAATTCTAATGACTCCAAATTATTTTTCAAGATCTGGTTAAACAAGGAAGGTGACTCTGTGTACCCCTGGGGAAGTCGACACCAGCAGTAGTCTTGATCCAGGAATTTGAAACTAAAGAGAAATTGACTATCCTCACGAAGAGGCACAGAAAAGAACGCTTATGACAAATCAACCACTGTGAACCATTCTGCATCTCATGGAATCTGGAACATTATTACGGCTGGATTGGGCACTATTGGACAACACTTGACCACAATATCATTTATATTTCTCGAATCCTGAACAATTTGAACCTTCCCACATGGATTCTTCAACCCTATTATAGGTGAATTACATGGACTTCTTGTGGCATATTGTACTGTGGAAGCTGTGGGAAAAATGCATTCGGCTTCAAGGTAACCTTAATCGGCTCCACTCCTTTGATCAAACCGACTTCTTTCCCTGTCAAATCCCCCACGTTCGCTTGTACAGTTCCCTGCAAATCAGAATTAAGCTCTTGCACTGTGAACATCGGGAAAAACTCAATCAAAGGGTACTCCTCATTTGTGGTTTCACACTCAGTTTCGAGGGCGGGGTCCTCCTCATCATCACTATTTGTCTGAATCTCAATTCCAGCATTTGAGCAAGTAATCAAACACTTTGTTTCACACAACAAGTCTCTTCCGAGTAGGGATACCGGACTGGAATCGGAGACCACAAACCTATGCAGTCCCTGGAAATTGCCAATTTTATCTTGTACTTGGTCTGTGATCGGATTTGTCAAATACTGATTCGCTACTCCCACAACCTAAACTGTTCTTCCTGAAATGGGCAGATTTGGGACTTCTGCACTTCTCATTGTAGAGCGTGTAGCTCCTGTGTCCACCAGAAATGAGACTCTGTGACCCATTACCTTTCCCCTCACATAGGGTCCCCTCTGATCTACTTCTAAAGAAGTCGCAAGCACGCATGGCTCCTCATCCATTCACCATTTATTTCATTCTCACTGTGTAATGGGAATTGGTGCACTGTGTTACTACTTCTGTCTTGCCTCTGACCTGTGACCTGTTGAGAAAGCATCATCTGTTGCTGCTCCATTGGGGCTTGAGGTATCTGCATTTGCTGTCTAGGTACCATGGGAACCTGCTGCTGCATCGGCTGCAACTGTGACACTTGTGCACGGGGCATTTGCACCTGTTGCATGGGCTGAAAAGTTTGCACTTCATTCACATTATTCTGAAAACTTGGATTTGGACCTCTCATTCTCGGTCCCTTCACATTTTGAAATGTATTGATGTTGTTACCTTGCTGAACAACACCCTCCTGAAAATTTCCTTGCACTCCTGTTTAAGCTGCCTTAATCTGCATCACCATCGCATTCTCTTTCAACTTTTTCTGCTTCAACTCAATTTCATCACTACAGTATTTCGCATACTGCAATGCCTCATCAATCGGCTTTGCTTGCCAGCAAATCAAATGACTCTTAATCATCTGACCTATCTCAGTTCTCAGGGGTACATTAAAATCCTGGCGGTCAAAGACCGCCAGGGCTGTTGTGGCGATTGCACCACCAACAGGCTGGTGGTGCAATCCAGGGTATTTCAACCGCGGCGGAGGCGCCGCGGTCACACCGCCGGGGTCGGCGGTTTTCCACCACATTTGCCCCGGCGGTGATAATCCGCCTGGGCAGCACTGCTTGCAGCGCTGTCCAGGGGATTATGAGTCCCCAACCGCCAGCATTTTCCTGGCGGTTTGAACCGCCAGGAAAAGGCTGGCGGTACCGGGAGTCGTGGGGCCCCATGCAGCTTTTCACTGTCTGCATAGCAGACAGTGAAAAGCGCGACGGGTGCAACTGCACCCGTCGCACTGCCGCAACACCGCCGGCTTCATTTGGAGCCGGCTCCTGTGTTGCAGCTGAGATCCCCTCTGGGCCGGCAGGCGGAAACCAGGTTTCCACCAGCCGGCCCAGCGGGGATCCCATGATGACCGCGGCGGGAGTGCGGCCGCATTGGCGGCCGCCCGGCGGTCAGATCTTGGCGGGCGGCTTCGGGCCTCAGTCCTTCCACAAACCTGAACACAAAATGCACTGTGTCTTTCAGCTCAATTGCTTCTTTCCCACTGTACTCCTTGAACGCCTTCAACAATCTCTCATAATACGCATGTAATGACTCCTATACTTCCTGCACTGTCCTATCACTCCTCTGCCAATCAATATTCTTAGGACAAAATCCTTGTCTTCAGGAACTCGATCACCTTATAGTAATATTTCATTACCTCAGGAGACGGTGCACCTGTACTCTTATCTCTCTCCGGTTCACTTGTTGGCCAAACTACAGCTCTCTTACACTCAACCCACAAGTCAGCTGGAAACACTATCACCAGTAAGGTGTTCAAGTCTTCCCTCAAACATTTCGTGAGATTCACAAACCTATCCATCTGCTGATACCACTCTATGGCTTCTCTCTCAATTTTGGATAATCTTTCATAAATGACAGAATATCACTCCTACTCCAAGGGACATGAACAAAATTTCCCTCTGGGATTTTTCTCACTGGTAAAATCTTCACCAGATCCTTGTCCTGTTGTACACTTTCAATCACTTTGAGAGAATCTCTTTTTCTTTTGTCTCTTTTCTTTACCCATCTGCCTTTCACTTCTCCCAATGCTTACCAAACCTGAGCACTCTCCAATAGTTCCTTAGGTGCACCTTCATTCCGGCAGACCTCATGTGTTCAAAATCCTTTGCCTCAAAATCTAATCTGTAACTTCTCTTCAAATGCTTAATTTTCTCGATTTCTATGCCATGCTTCTCTGCCAAATCTGCCAATCTCTGATGTACCTTGCCCACCTCTATTGTGATTCTCGGGCATAAATATCTCAACTCTGCCTCTGTGTAGGACTCTAATCTATTCACCCCCATAGTTCCTTTCACTAGTTCACCTGCTTCAATGCTCAATCTGAAACAGTTTATCTGCTGTTCTCCCTTAGCAGCATTCTGTGGGGTATTCAGCTTGTATAACCATTCAGTCAACTGCTGAGCTGTTAGTCCCTGTAATGAAATGTTACTTGTATGCACTGGTGGCACCAGTTGTACCACTGCAGTCTGCAGTGTCAATAGCTTCAAACTCTGACCTGCACAAGGTCCATTTACAGCATCTGGAAGTGCAACGGGTGGACTGAGATCTAACAAAGATCTCGACCCATCAAAGGTCTGACCCATGGAAGAGACTACTTGTACTTGTTCATCTGGTCCCCTCCTCATTAGACTCTGAGACATCATTCCTTGTTCTTTCATAATTGGTTTCTTTTGCGCAAATAATGGTACTGCCGGACCAACAGTAATTGGCAGTGATATTGTATCTGTGGCTGCTGTGGCACCTGTACACTGTGGGAGAGTAACTCCCATACTCTGATTCATCACAGGAGTCAAGTCTGACTGTGTCCCTGTCATTGGCCTAAACCTTGGCATTACCTGTGGCAACAATATCGGAGTCAGCTCAGTCTGAACTTACAGTGGTCTCAAAACCACTTGCTCCGTAGGCACCACTACATTTGCAGTTGTCTCTAGAATAGGCACATCAGGATAAATTCTCTGTATTGTGGCAGATGCATCTGTGCTTGAACTACTGGAGTAGTTAGCACATTAGGACTACCTTGCACCACACCCTCTGTCTGGCTAGCATTAACCTGTATCAAACTTACTGTCCCCGTTGCCTGTGCCGGGGCTGATGGATCAGCACTAATACTCGGACCACCTTCATGCACCACATACGGTGGTGGTCGATCTCTCAGTATCTGTGTAACAAGATCCTCAGCCTCTGATTCCTCTTCTACTATGGAAGGCTTCCTTGCTTCCTTCTCACAGACGGGCTTTTATTAGTCTTTCTGGTGACCTTCTTTCCTTCCATCTCATCTCCCTGCTTAATTGCTGGAAACAACTTCACATCCTGCAATGTCACTGATCTCCATTTCTTCAGTTCACAATCCCATCTTGTTTTCGCTAATGACTTTTCTACCTTTATTACTCTCCTCTCAAATTACATTTGCTTTTGCTGCCTACCTACCAGCTCCCAAAGTGCTAATGCCTCAAACTGTGCTGGTCTTGGAAGGGGCTTTGATTCATATAGTGCCATCCTCAATTGCTTCAAAATTCTCAAATTGAACGTCCCATTTTCGGGAAACGCTAAACTCACATTTTTCTCTGTCAACTTACACCACTGCCTTAACCAAAGACATGGCCCAACACCTCTCACTTCCATTACAATGTAAGCCGGAGTATTTTCTTGTGGGGTAGGCTCTCCTACATTAGCTCTAATGTAAGTATCCTCCCTTAGAGCACTTTTCAATGCCTTGAAAAACTTCATCTTTTCTACTTTTTGGTTTATTCAAAATCAAATCAGGAAATGAATTTTACTCCCAAGATTCCTTTCACCCACATTCTCAACAAATTGCTTCTCATTGACGGCTGCCAATCCATGTGCAACTCTTCTCACTAACTGACCTATCCCAGCGCAGCTCCAATTACGTCACATTCACATGTACTGCGGCTGACAAAGTCTTGCGGCTCGTCCTCCTAAACTCCAATCCACTCAAAACTAATGCAAATATTTACGAGCACTAATCAAAAAACAAAAAACAAACCTGCTGGTTTACTACAGGAAGGTAACTCAATTGCTTCAGAAACCTTATGGATTTTCACTGATGGGCCTTTGGCTCAAGTAGCTATTCCTCTTTCTCGGTCTCCCAGATTTGCAAGCAAAATTCGACCAGCAAATTTTACTCAACTGATCAATGGGTCTGTCCTGGTGCACATAGGACTCGCCAAATCTCAGTCGAAATTTCCTCTCACCCACTTTACTCACACTCTGACCCGTTGACTATGCCCGATCAACCTACTAAACTAGACAGATTACAACATATAACCAAATGTCTCATACACTTTTTAATATACGGAGTCTTAGACCACGCAGGGTCCATACATCAACAACCATGTGGACAATTTTTTAGCACAATGCGCCACACACATGTGAAGTTAGATGACTTCCCTACTCTCATACTGCGGAGTGCGCACACTCCTACTAAAACTTTATTTGGAGTACACAAACTCCCTAAATCCTCACATACGTCACAATTCACCTGCAATTTGCATACGCTGTGCAAGCGCAACCTAGCTCTCACTCTATCACTAGAAGGCTGAGAACACACCCAATACTGCTAGCAGGATCCAGGATCTAGGAAAGTAATTTCTGGGCTTAAGGGAACATCCTTTTCTCCTCTAATGTCAGTTTGAAAAACAAAATCCAAATCTCAGTAATGCTGAACTGTTAATGGATCAACCTCAAACTATTACCACAACTAAGGACACCTGTCCAGTCTCTTATCACACTTATTAACACCTGTCACTCAGTTCTGAACACCTGTGGTAACTCCCGAAGAGACTAACCATCAGTCTGCTACCATAACTGTTAGCACGTCGGACCTTAATAAGTAAACTTACAAGGGGACATGTATAGGTTGATGAACCTTGTGACTCGCTCAGGATGTTCTTACCATAGTTCGAGAACAGAAACAATAATCAATAAACAATCATCAATAATCATTAGTCAATCAATAATCAATGGAGTCAGTAACTATCACACACCATGAAAGGAAGGTCATGAATAACCACACCTTTAATAAGAGTTTAGTAAGTTTATTTCCCTTATATTTACAATGCAAAAGTCATGTAGATTAATCTCAATATCAAATGAAACACATGTAAAAACAATACTGGTTGACCAAAGTGACGGAAGGCAACAGTACAGATCAATAGCAAAGTCAGTTGCGATAAAGTAATCACATACATTGAATTCAGCAAGATAGCTCATCAAACATTTGTCCCTGCAATTCGTCAGTCTTCATGTGAACAACCTCAACTAACCCAGATAAGCATCAGCATGTGTGGCTTCATGCAAAACAATTTGGAACACAAATTTGGAAAACATCTAGCTAGGAAAACTATCAAGACAGCAGAGTTGGTACCTAGAAAGAAAAGGCCCAAAAATGCAATTCAGTCACATTTGTCATATCTACCTGTCCACGGTATGGGTCAGCAAGCAGAATCAGTCTTTGTCCACAGGTCATCAATCGATCAGCAAAGCATCAGGCTCTCAGTCAGAGAGTATGAGCCCAATGACAGAATCTTGAGTCTCTTCTTCCCAATTTCGCATTTCATAATGGGGTAAGATCTGAAGTCTTTTTCCTCTGTCGTGTTGTTATATCAAAGACACCCAAACTATCCCCTAATTCACTATTGGTTAGCTAATCGTACGTTATTAACTTAACCAATAATTTTCATAAACCAAATGTATGAATTCTAATATTTCACACGTCGTTGATTGGTCTGCTGTACGATGTTCTCCTCATCCGGCTCGTCAGGTATCAAATTTGTTGCATCTTCCTCTCCAGTCAGTGTCTTCATTGTACGCGTCCTGGGAAAGAACCTCTTGCACATTTTACACACATCTCAATACATTTTAAGGACACTGTCTCCTGTTAGTCGGTTCTCATGGAAAGCTTCTGCTAAGAATTTTAACAAGACAATGAGCATTTCACAGTTACTTCACTCTGTCAGCGTTTTTATTAAATGCTAAGAAATACAGCTTCTGCATGAGGCCTGGCAAAACTAGGCCAAGATACTCACTAAGTTAAGGCCCACAATTAATAAGCTAAAGCATACTTCATAACCCTAAATATGACATATTACTACATTAATTTAATACATTTTCAATATTTCATCAGTATTAATCATTATTTAGTACATTTTGTGAATATTTGTGGCCATTCTTCGAAGTCACAATTTCAAACGTGCACATTATTTTTCTACATTATTTCATTTTCTACAAAGTCATTATTCAAAATACGTAAACCCTTATTAATGATTTCTAATTAAGACATCTGCTTCAGCAATCCCTCCTCTGATGACTAAATGTGTCATCACACTAAATTTACCACCCACAATTTAATAACTGTATTTCTTCAACATTTTGGCCATTCCTTGACTTTTCCCTATAAATTCTTTCCCTTTTCTTTTCTTCCCTGCTCTGATTCTTTTTACACCACTTCAATTTAATTATTTTGCATAATTTGCACAATCCCCATATTACTAATAGACAACCCATTACAATGAATATTCCCTGTATAATTTTCAACAGCACCCCATTCCAGATGCTACTAGGCCAGTTTCCAACTGAAGCAATCCCCTTACCAATCTTTTACCAAACGCCTGGTTCTTTCAGCTCCTTCAAATCACTACTTGCGTTAGTCAGATTAGTAAGTAAGGGCCGTATGTACAAACAATTTTTCCCATAGACACAGAATGGGGAAAAACCTTTGCTACATCTGGCCCTAAGTCTCTTATCGCTTTACTATTGTTAGATATGTAAGAACAGCAATGTCTAGAGTTAATCATTTTACAGACTCCGCCATACTTCGGTAAAAGATCTGTGTATATTAACATTTTATTTTGAGACCTGATTTCCTGCTGTTCCCTTCCCACACCCCTTCCCCTCGCCTTGCCACTCTAATCCTCAGTGCTTCAAGAGCAATATTGAGTTGGAGCTGCCTGGAGGTGGTCTTTTAGAAGTCTTCATGCAGATCCCAAGAATTCGGCATCTTTAAAATCATGTGACATCACATAATTTCTGTCCCCAGTTACAGCCCCACTGACCACAACTACATGATTAGAGTAGTTTGACATTTGAGCCAGCTGTAGCAAACTGGGCTTCTTTGCAGATGCCCCCCCCCTACTTTTGCCCCCATTTGAACTACTAGTTTCTGGTTTTTTACTTTGATAGTACACTGGGACCTGCTACCTAGGCCCCAATGCCAGTGCTCTTTCCACTAAAAAGGTAATGTGGTTTGGTAAACCCAACTGGCAAGGGCTTTACCACCCTCTAAGGCCCTAGTAAATGGTACCAGTGGTACCCAGGGCAGGGATGGTAAAGGGGTCACCAGGGCTGCAGCACTGATGGTGCCACCTTGTGTGACACAAGCAGAAGCAAAGCCTACAGAGCTGCCTTGTCAGCCTGCTTGAGGAGCGTCTCTGCTCGAGTTAGACTATGCCCACACCAAGTGCCAGCAGAGTCCATTCACTGCCATAGCACAGAACCTAAGGCAGGCCTCCTATAGCCTAGGAGGCCGGATGCACTGTGTTATGAGTATGAACCTATATTCCTGAGCATATATGCCCCTGTGGCAGCAATGAAAACCCAATGTTACTGAAGTGACTGGCGGACCATAGGATAACATGGGCTAACAATTGGGCAGATCCCAGATGTCAAGCTTCTTGATGGCCAGATCAATTTTCCCAGTGTTGGTGTCAAAACTGTGCTTTCTAACCCTGAACACAATTCTAGTTACCAGGATTAATAAGCATGTTCCCTTGTGGTGTCCTTAGTGGATGCTCACCAAGATGCCAGCATTCCACTGCTCTGGTGCGCTCTCCTGAGCCATTTGCTGCCAAGGTAACCCTACTCTCCTCCCCTTCCTGCCCTCATTAGGTTGGGAGGTGGGAAAATTAGTTATTCAGGAGGTGTACATCTCCAAACGTCTATCCACACTTTTAGGGTGGGCTACGTCTATCCACACTTTTAGGGTGGGCTACAGCCAAAGGAAGGTTCTGCCATGTTGGCAAACCTTAGGACTAGTGGGTTCTGGGTAGAAAGGTTATGTAATTCCTCAGGAAGTCACCACTTCAGGGGAAGACTTGCTGCAGGGACCAGTAGTCAATTGGCCAGTGTCTCCCAAACCCTTAACACCGATTAACCAGGATTTGAGGTGCTCCCCTGGCACCAGAACCTCAGTTCTGATTTTGAATCTGACAAGAGGCAGAGCGAAGATGGTGTCACCGACAACAAGACTTTGGACTCTGCCACAACACAAAGAGAGGACACTTAAGTGACCTGAGTAGACCATATATTGGAACCGTGTGATCGACGTGTGCCTGTGTTGAAAACACATTGCTCCCACCAAGAGGGACTCCAGTGGAAACCAGAACGTAAAGCAGACTCCCCTTACTGTTGGTATCAGTCACCTGAAACCTGCAGAAGAATCGTTGTGCTGAAGTCCCAAGATGTGCAGCCCGTCTGACCCCTTGTGCGCAATCCCACAGAAAGTTGGTGACCTGCACCCCGGGAGTGGTAGTGAGGCTTCTGCCAAGTTTCCATCCACTACTCCATCTCGGATGACCTCCAGCGAACGAAGTTACAACTGACTACTTTTGCTGCTGCCAAGGCTTTTCAGTTGCCAGCCCAGTAACTGAACCCGTCTCGGACATCATCACCTCCAGAGCAGTTCCCAGCATAGTGACCAACACCTGCAACAACCCCACTCCTGAGATCCTGCATCAAGAAGGAGGTGACTTTGGGAGAGGATTTATGCTGACAAACACTCTTTTTTGCGTGGCCAGCATGAACTTTGCAAAACCTGCCAAAGCCTCCTCATCATTACATTTAAAACACACATCTACTGCCTCCTCGCACATTCTCTCACCTAGCCTCAGACATGCAGGTTTCAGAATAATAGTTTTGTATTCTTTTAATGCTGGACAAGAAAAAGAAAGTTGGAAATTTATTTTAGTTAGTATTACACAAAACAAATCAATCAACTGCAAATTACAAATTCAGGCTGGCCTCCCTAAAATCATACAGGCAAAATCTACGTCTCAAGTAATCGAAAATGTGAATGCCAAGTATGGTTGACTCTTTGATTTTGTATAAGATGCCTCAAAGGTGGTATCCAGTTTAAAAGTACTTATGGAAACCTGTTGGAGCCAGGGCCACTATTGCCAGCACATGCATATTAATACAAATTATTAATGAGTGTTCATGTATTCTGAATAAGGGGTTTGTGTAGAAACTATCATTATGTAGAAAAATTATTCACACATACGAAAATGTGATTACGATGAGTGGTCGTCAATGTTCACAAAGTGTATTTACTAGAAGATTAACATTGTGAAATGTTAAATCTATGTTTGAGTGATGTGGTAACATGTCATATTAAGGGTTATGGTTTATGCTTTAGCTTTATTAATTGTAGGCCTTAACTTACCGAATGTCTTGGCCTACTTGCCGGGCCTCATGTCAAAGCTGTATTTCTTAACGTTTAATAAATGGCTGTCCTACAGAGTTAAGCTGTGTTTTTTCATTTTGCATTATTTAAACGTATTCGTAGCTGAGAATTCTTTTCCATGAGAACCGACTGCTAAAAGATGCTGTTCTTGCTAATGTAACATTTTGTGTGCAATACGTGTGAGACTGATTTTCTCAGGAGGAGAACAATGGAGATACTGACTAGAGTGGAAGCTGCAACAATATTGTTACCTGACAAACCAGATGTTGAGGACATTACAGGACAACCAATCAACAATATGTGAATGGAGTAATGGTAGCGTTCATAGATTTGGAATTTTAGTTTAACAGAACTGCACAGGAAAGGGATAGCTCATTCTTGCCCATTGTGCGTCCTGACAAGAGACATGCTTAACTTTAATGCTTAAAAACTTGCATTTTCTGAACTTTAATGCTGAATCCTGATGCCTTGCTGATCGACTGATGTCCTGAGGACGAAGACTGACTTTGCTTGCTGATAGACACTGAGGATAGGTATAATGAATGACACTGTTGATTATTATGTCTATTTGCTTTTCCTCTATAGGTACAAACTGCACTGTGTTGATAGACCCATATTTAGATGTTTTTTTCCAAATTGATGTTGCTAAATTGTTTTGCATGAAGCCAAACATGCTGATGCTAATCTGATGTTAGTTAAGGATCCTCACTAATAAAATTGTGCTAATAGGGAAAAATGCTTGACGAATTTCTCTGCTGAATTTGAATGTATGTAATCACTTTGACTCAGTTGATTTTGTCATTAATTTGCACTGTAACCTTAGAATATGTTGTAATTCATGCTTTGATTAGATTATGTTTATTCCACCGCTTTGGACAGCCAGTATTGTTTCTGTATGTGTTTCATTTAATTTTGAGATTAATCTACATGACCGTAGCATTGTTAATGTAGGGAAATAAATACTCTAACTTTTACTAAGGGGTGTGGTTATTCATGACTGAAAGGTCATGGTGCGTGACAATTACTGACTTCATTGATTATTGAGGTTATTAATTGTTGTCAATTATTGATACTGTGTATTGGTTATTGATGTACTGGAGCTATGGTAAAATACATACATTACTCAAGGTGATCAGGGATCTGTACAGTATAATAGGTATCAACAGGTTACAGTGAGGACAGTCTGAAGAATGTATACAATGAGGGAATATATTTACAAGGGATAGATGAGAGAAAGACAAAAAGGAAGAAAATCAGTTCATCCTCCCAGAAGGGAATCAAGGAACTCTTTTCAGTTCATAGTGGCAGGTCGGTTCATTATATATGTTTCAAGCAGAAAGGATTTAATACCATTGTTGACAGATGCTGAGAAGAAGTGTGTGTAACTCTCTGGAGGTAGTGTGTTCAAGATCTTTGGATTATTTCCAGTGAATGAGCATGAGTGAGATATCTCTTTCTTAAATCTAGGTGGATCAAGAAGTAGACCGATCTGTGCAGGGAGCAGTTACCTCCAGAATGGGTGATTCTGCAGGCCAGGTATTTAGGATGTTCCAAAAAGAAGTTTTTGTGAGTAATGCAAGCCGTTTTGCAAATGCAGTGGGCTTCAATGGTGTGTCACTTCAGAATAATCAGTGATGGAGTGTGAGAAAGTAGCCTCTTTCTAGCATGGTTACCCCCACTTTTGGCCTGTTTGCGAGTGTGTGTCAGTGTGTTTTTACTGTCTCACTGGGATCCTGCTAACCAAGACCTCAGTGCTCATAGTTAAAACCCTATTTGTCAATGTGTTTTGCCTCATAGTTTGTGGCCCAATGTGTATGTTGTCAGTAGTGCTTAACTGTGTCACTGAAGTTTTGCTAACCAGAACTTCAGTGCTTATGCTCTCTCTAGTTACCAAATTTGTCACTATAGTTTAGTGACTTCATATTCTATTTCCAATTGGCACACTGGACCCCCCTTATAAGTCCCTAGTATATGGTACCTAGGTACCCAGGGCATTGGGGTTCCAGGACATCCTAATGGGCTGTAGCATTTCTTTAGCCACCCATAAGGAGCTCAGACTAACCATTTCACAAGACTGTTGTGAGAAAGTAGCCTCTTTCTAGCCTTGTTACCCCCACTTTTGGCCTGTTTGTGAGTGTATGTCAGGGTATTTTCACTGTCTCACTGGGATCCTGCTAGCCAGGGCCCAGTGCTCATAGTGAAAACCCCATGTTTTCAGTATGTTTGTTATGTGTCACTGGGACCCTGCTAGTCAGGACCCCAGTGCTCATAAGTTTGTGGCCTATATGTATGTGTTCCCTGTGTGGTGCCTAACTGTCTCACTGAGGCTCTGCTAACCAGAACCTCAGTGGTTATGCTCTCTCATTTATTTCAAATTGTCACTAACAGGCTAGTGACCAATTTTACTAATTTACATTGGCTTACTGGAACACCCTTATAATTCCCTAGTATATGGTACTGAGGTACCCAGGGTATTGGGGTTCCAGGAGATCCCTATGGGCTGCAGCATTTCTTTTGCCACCCATAGGGAGCTCTGACAATTCTTACACAGGCCTGCCACTGCAGCCTGAGTGAAATAACGTCCACGTTATTTCACAGCCATTTTACACTGCACTTAAGTAACTTATAAGTCACCTATATGTCTAACCTTTACCTGGTAAAGGTTAGGTGCAAAGTTACTTAGTGTGAGGGCACCCTGGCACTAGCCAAGGTGCCCCCACATTGTTCAGAGCCAATTCCCTGAACTTTGTGAGTGCGGGGACACCATTACACGCGTGCACTACATATAGGTCACTACCTATATGTAGCTTCACAATGGTAACTCCGAATATGGCCATGTAACATGTCTATGATCATGGAATTGCCCCCTCTATGCCATCCTGGCATAGTTGGCACAATCCCATGATCCCAGTGGTCTGTAGCACAGACCCTGGTACTGCCAAACTGCCCTTCCTGGGGTTTCACTGCAGCTGCTGCTGCTGCCAACCCCTCAGACAGGCATCTGCCCTCCTGGGGTCCAGCCAGGCCTGGCCCAGGATGGCAGAACAAAGAACTTCCTCTGAGAGAGGGTGTGACACCCTCTCCCTTTGGAAAATGGTGTGAAGGCAGGGGAGGAGTATCCTCCCCCAGCCTCTGGAAATGCTTGTTGGGCACAGATGTGCCCAATTCTGCATAAGCCAGTCTACACCGGTTCAGGGACCCCTTAACCCTGCTCTGGCGCGAAACTGGACAAAGGAAAGGGGAGTGACCACTCCCCTGACCTGCACCTCCCCTGGGAGGTGTCCAGAGCTCCTCCAGTGTGCTCCAGACCTCTGCCATATTGGAAACAGAGGTGCTGCTGGCACACTGGACTGCTCTGAGTGGCCAGTGCCACCAGGTGACGTCAGAGACTCCTTCTGATAGGCTCCTTCAGGTGTTAGTAGCCTATCCTCTCTCCTAGGTAGCCAAACCCTCTTTTCTGGCTATTTAGGGTCTCTGTCTCTGGGGAAACTTTAGATAACGAATGCATGAGCTCAGCCGAGTTCCTCTGCATCTCTCTCTTCACCTTCTGATAAGGAATCGACTGCTGACCGCGCTGGAAGCCTGCAAACCTGCAACATAGTAGCAAAGACGACTACTGCAACTCTGTAACGCTGACCCTGCCGCCTTCTCAACTGTTTTTCCTGCTTCTGCATGCTGTGGGGGTAGTCTGCCTCCTCTCTGCACCAGAAGCTCCGAAGAAATCTCCCGTGGGCCGACGGAATCTTCCCCCTGCAACCGCAGGCACCAAAAAGCTGCATTACCGGTCCCTTGGGTCTCGTCTCAGCACGACGAGCGAGGTCCCTCGAATCCAGCAACTCTGTTCAAGTGACCCCCACAGTGCAGTGACTCTTCAGTCCAAGTTTGGTGGAGGTAAGTCTTTGCCTCACCTCGCTGGGCTGCATTGCTGGGAACCGTGACTTTTGCAGCTACTCCGGCCCCTGTGCACTTCCGGCGGAAATCCTTTGTGCACAGCCAAGCCTGGGTCCACAGCACTCTAACCTGCATTGCACGACTTTCTAAGTTGGTCTCCGGCGACGTGGGACTCCTTTGTGCAACTTCGGCGAGCACCATTTCACACATCCTTGTAGTGCCTGTTTCTGGCACTTCTCCGGGTGCTACTGGCTTCAGAGAGGGCTCCTTGTCTTGCTCGACGTCCCCTCTCTCGGCTGGTCCAATTTGCGAACTCCTGGTCCCTCCTGGGCCTCAGCAGCGTCCAAAAACGCTAACTGCACGATTTGCAGCTAGCAAGGCTTGTTGGCATTGTTTCGGCGGGAAAACACTTCTGCACAACTCTCCTAGGCAAGAGGGATCCGTCCACCAAAGGGGAAGTCTCTAGCCTTTTTCGTTCCTGCAGAAACCTCAGCTTCTTCTGTCCAGTAGAAGCTTCTTTGCACCCGCAGCTGGCATTTCCTGGGCATTTGCCCATCTCCGACTTGCTTGTGACTTTTGGACTTGGTCCCCTTGTTCCACACGTACCCTAGATTGGAAATCCACAGTTGTTGCATTGTTGGTTTGTGTCTTTCCTGCATTATTCCTCTAACACGACTTCTTTGTCCTTAGGGGAACTTTAGTGCACTTTGCACTCACTTTTCAGGGTCTTGGGGAGGGTTATTTTTCTAACTCTCACTATTTTCTAATAGTCCCAGCGACCCTCTACAAGGTCACATAGGTTTGGGGTCCATTCGTGGTTCGCATTCCACTTTTGGAGTATATGGTTTGTGTTGCCCCTAACCCTATGTTTCCCCATTGCATCCTATTGTAACTATACATTGTTTGCACTGTTTTCTAAGACTATACTGCATATTTTTGCTATTGTGTATATATATCTTGTGTATATTTCCTATCCTCTCACTGAGGGTACACTCTAAGATACTTTGGCATATTGTCATAAAAATAAAGTACCTTTATTTTTAGTATAACTGTGTATTGTGTTTTCTTATGATATTGTGCATATGACACTAAGTGGTACTGTAGTAGCTTCACACGTCTCCTAGTTCAGCCTAAGCTGCTCTGCTAAGCTACCATTATCTATCAGCCTAAGCTGCTAGACACCCTATACACTAATAAGGGATAACTGGGCCTGGTGCAAGGTGCAAGTACCCCTTGGTACTCACTACAAGCCAGTCCAGCCTCCTACATTGGTTGTGCAGCGGTGGGATAAGCGCTTTGAGACTACTTACCACTCTTGTCATTGTACTTTTCATAAGAGAAAAATATACAAAACAAGGTCAGTGTATATACACATAGCCAAAACGTTTTGCATTTCCTCTTTTCACTCTTTTCTAAGTGCTGAAAAGTACTTCTAACTTTCTAAAAAGTTCTAAAAAGTTTTTAAAAAAATTTTTCTCTGTCTTTCTAAAAGCTCTGACAAACTTTTGATCTTTTACTATCACTTTAACTCTCTCTAAAAATGTCTGGCACAGGCCAAAATGTTGATCTGTCCAAACTTGCATATGATCACCTTAGCTGGAAAGGAGCAAGGAATCTCTGCATAGAGAGAGGTTTGAGTGTAGGGAAGAATCCTTCCTTAGAACTGTTAATTAACATGCTTAGAGTACAGGATAAGGCCATAAGTGCCCAATCTGGTGAAAAAGTAGCTAATGGTTCTCAATCTGATCCAGGGACTCCCTCAGGAAAAGATTCAGGAAAAAAACTTCCTAGCCTGCCCATTACTAGACAGTCTAGCATAGTTGGTA
This sequence comes from Pleurodeles waltl, assembly GCF_031143425.1. NCBI lineage: Eukaryota > Metazoa > Chordata > Amphibia > Caudata > Salamandridae > Pleurodeles > Pleurodeles waltl. The sequence continues at coordinate 1,222,597,693 of NC_090444.1, forward strand.
ATGATGATGAGCCACACCATATAAATAGTGTTGTCTCACATCATAGCAAAAGCATTTATTCTCACCATACTGGTAGTGATGTTTCTGTTAGCCAAGCTGTTAGGGTGGCTTCTGTAAGGGACAGGTCTCCTTCTGTCCTTTCTCACCATACTTCTGTTTCAAGGCATGTCCCTCCCACCCACCCTGATGACAGATTGTTAGAAAGGGAGCTCAATAGATTGAGAGTGGAACAAACCAGACTGAAGCTCAAGAAGCAACAGCTGGATTTGGATAGACAGACTTTAGAAGTAGAGAAGGAGAGACAGAAACTGGGTTTAGAAACCCATGGTGGCAGCAGCAGTATTCCCCATAGTCATCCTGCAAAAGAGCATGATTCCAGGAATCTGCATAAGATAGTTCCCCCTTATAAGGAGGGGGATGACATTAACAAGTGGTTTGCTGCACTTGAGAGGGCCTGTGTTGTACAGGATGTCCCTCAAAGGCAGTGGGCTGCTATCCTATGGCTATCATTTAGTGGAAAAGGTAGGGATAGGCTCTTTACTGTGAAAGAAAGTGATGCCAATAATTTTACAGTTCTTAAGAATGCACTCCTGGATGGTTATGGCTTAACCACTGAACAATACAGGATAAAGTTCAGAGAGACCAAAAAGGAGTCTTCACAAGACTGGGTTGATTTCATTGACCATTCAGTGAAGGCCTTGGAGGGGTGGTTACATGGCAGTAAAGTTAGTGATTATGAAAGCCTGTATAACACAATCCTGAGAGAGCATATACTTAATAATTGTGTGTCCGATTTGTTGCACCAGTACCTGGTAGACTCTGATCTGACCTCTCCCCAAGAATTGGGAAAGAAGGCAGACAAATGGGTCAGAACAAGGGTGAACAGAAAAGTTCATACAGGGGGTGACAAAGAGAACAATAAGAAGAAAGATGGTGAAAAATCTCAAGATAAGCATGGGGATAAGGGTAAAACCAAAGATCCCACTTCAAATCTTAAACACTCTTCAGAGGGTGGGGATAAAACAAATTCTTCCTCTTCTTCTCAACCCACACACATTAAAAAGCCTTGGTGCTTTGTGTGTAAAAACAGAGGCCATAGGCCAGTGGATAAGTCCTGTCCAGGTAAACCCCCTGAGCCTACCACCACTAATACTTTAAGCTCTAGTGCCCCTAGCAGTAGTGGTACTAGTGGTGGGACTGCTGGCAACAGTCAAGCAAAGGGTGTAGTTGGGTTCACTTATGGGTCCATCATAGAAACTGGGGTAGTCAGTCCCAAGACAGTTTCTGTCACACCTAGTGGCATTGGCCTTGCCACACTGGCTGCTTGTCCCCTTACAATGGATAAGTACAGGCAGACAGTTTCAATAAATGGTGTTGAGGCCTTGGCCTACAGGGACACAGGTGCCAGTATCACTTTGGTGACTGAAAACCTAGTGCACCCTGATCAACACATCATTGGACAACAGTATAAAATTATTGATGTCCATAACTCCACTAAGTTTCTTCCCTTAGCTATAATTCAGTTTAGTTGGGGTGGAGTTACTGGCCCTAAGCAGGTGGTGGTATCACCTGGCTTACCTGTAGACTGTCTCTTAGGTAATGACCTAGAGGCCTCAGGTTGGGCTGATGTAGAGTTTTATGCCCATGCAGCCATGCTGGGCATCCCAGAGGAATTGTTCCCTCTCATTTCTACTGAAATGAAAAAGCAAAGGAGAGAAGGCCTGAAAACTCAGGATCCCTCTCCATCAACAGGTAAAAAGGGTATCACAGTATCCCCTAACCACCCTACCATTCAGGATACCATTCCTGTGGGGGAAGAAACCTCTCCTGGGGTGGCACCTGTTCCAAGGGAATCATCAGTTGGCAAAACTGTACTCCCTGAGGTAGAAGTACCTCTCTGTGGGATAACTAACATTGGTGAGAAAAAGAGCACCATTTTAGTTAACATGGAGCATCCCTCCAACCCTCCCAGAGAAACTTTAGTGCAGAAACCCTGCACTGCCTCACAACACTTAGGACAGCATCCCTGCCCTAGTGTGGAGCTCATAGGACAGCATCCCTGCCCTGCTCCAACTCAAGAGAAACAGCATCCCTGTTCTCTCTTCCAGCCATATGGACAAAGTTTTTGCCCAGCTATGACTTTTCTGAGACAGCATCCCTGTCTGGCATTTCCATCACTACAAATAGGTTCAGTGGACAATTCCCACTGCTCTAAACTAAAACTTACTGATAGAAACTCTGAAAATACATCTTCACATTGTTGCTTAGCTAAAAAACTTCAAACAGGGTGGTTTACATCCCCACATGGAAGTAACCATATAGTGGATGATAAAGGGAGTAACCAGTCTATTGCAGAGCTACTCTCTACTTATCACCACTTAGACAATAAAGTCTCAACTGGCCAAGGTTAGCCTTATTGTCCTTCGTTTGGGGGGGGGGTTGTGTGAGAAAGTAGCCTCTTTCTAGCCTTGTTACCCCCACTTTTGGCCTGTTTGTGAGTGTATGTCAGGGTATTTTCACTGTCTCACTGGGATCCTGCTAGCCAGAGCCCAGTGCTCATAGTGAAAACCCCATGTTTTCAGTATGTTTGTTATGTGTCACTGGGACCCTGCTAGTCAGGACCCCAGTGCTCATAAGTTTGTGGCCTATATGTATGTGTTCCCTGTGTGGTGCCTAACTGTCTCACTGAGGCTCTGCTAACCAGAACCTCAGTGGTTATGCTCTCTCATTTATTTCAAATTGTCACTAACAGGCTAGTGACCAATTTTACCAATTTACATTGGCTTACTGGAACACCCTTATAATTCCCTAGTATATGGTACTGAGGTACCCAGGGTATTGGGGTTCCAGGAGATCCCTATGGGCTGCAGCATTTCTTTTGCCACCCATAGGGAGCTCTGACAATTCTTACACAGGCCTGCCACTGCAGCCTGAGTGAAATAACGTCCACGTTATTTCACAGCCATTTTACACTGCACTTAAGTAACTTATAAGTCACCTATATGTCTAACCTTTACCTGGTAAAGGTTAGGTGCAAAGTTACTTAGTGTGAGGGCACCCTGGCACTAGCCAAGGTGCCCCCACATTGTTCAGAGCCAATTCCCTGAACTTTGTGAGTGCGGGGACACCATTACACGCGTGCACTACATATAGGTCACTACCTATATGTAGCTTCACAATGGTAACTCCGAATATGGCCATGTAACATGTCTATGATCATGGATGTGCCCCCTCTATTCCATCCTGGCATAGTTGGCACAATCCCATGATCCCAGTGGTCTGTAGCACAGACCCTGGTACTGCCAAACTGCCCTTCCTGGGGTTTCACTGCAGCTGCTGCTGCTGCCAACCCCTCAGACAGGCATCTGCCCTCCTGGAGTCCAGCCAGGCCTGGCCCAGGATTGCAGAACAAAGAACTTCCTCTGAGAGAGGGTGTGACACCCTCTCCCTTTGGAAAATGGTGTGAAGGCAGGGGAGGAGTAGCCTCCCCCAGCCTCTGGAAATGCTTGTTGGGCACAGATGTGCCCAATTCTGCATAAGCCAGTCTACACCGGTTCAGGGACCCCTTAGCCCTGCTCTGGCGCGAAACTGGACAAAGGAAAGGGGAGTGACCACTCCCCTGACCTGCACCTCCCCTGGGAGGTGTCCAGAGCTCCTCCAGTGTGCTCCAGACCTCTGCCATCTTGGAAACAGAGGTGCTGCTGGCACACTGGACTGCTCTGAGTGGCCAGTGCCACCAGGTGACGTCAGAGACTCCTTCTGATAGGCTCCTTCAGGTGTTAGTAGCCTATCCTCTCTCCTAGGTAGCCAAACCCTCTTTTCTGGCTATTTAGGGTCTCTGTCTCTGGGGAAACTTTAGATAACGAATGCATGAGCTCAGCCGAGTTCCTCTGCATCTCTCTCTTCACCTTCTGATAAGGAATCGACTGCTGACCGCGCTGGAAGCCTGCAAACCTGCAACATAGTAGCAAAGACGACTACTGCAACTCTGTAACGCTGATCCTGCTGCCTTCTCGACTGTTTTTCCTGCTTGTGCATGCTGTGGGGGTAGTCTGCCTCCTCTCTGCACCAGAAGCTCCGAAGAAATCTCCCGTGGGTCGACGGAATCTTCCCCCTGCAACCGGAGGCACCAAAAAGCTGCATTACCGGTCCCTTGGGTCTCCTCTCAGCACGACGAGCGAGGTCCCTCGAATCCAGCAACTCTGTCCAAGTGACCCCCACAGTCCAGTGACTCTTCAGTCCAAGTTTGGTGGAGGTAAGTCCTTGCCTCACCTCGCTGGGCTGCATTGCTGGGAACCGCGACTTTTGCAGCTACTCCGGCTCCTGTGCACTTCCGGTGGAAATCCTTTGTGCACAGCCAAGCCTGGGTCCACGGCACTCTAACCTGCATTGCACGACTTTCTAAGTTGGTCTCCGGCGACGTGGGACTCCTTTGTGCAACTTTGGCGAGCACCGTTTCACACATCCTCGTAGTGCCTGTTTCTGGCACTTCTCCGGGTGCTACCGGCTTCAGAGAGGGCTTCTTGTCTTGCTCGATGTCCCCTCTCTCGGTTGGTCCAATTTGCGACCTCCTGGTCCCTCCTGGGCCTCAGCAGCATCCAAAAACGCTAACCGCACAATTTGCAGCTAGCAAGGCTTGTTGGCGTTTTTTTGGCGGGAAAACACTTTTGCACGACTCTCCACTGCGAGAGGGATCCGTCCACCAAAGGGGAAGTCTCTAGCCCTTTTAGTTCCTGCAGAAACCTCAGCTTCTTCTGTCCAGTAGAAGCTTCTTTGCACCCGCAGCTGGCATTTCCTGGGCATTTGCCCATCTCCGACTTGCTTGTGACTTTTGGACTTGGTCCCCTTGTTCCACAGGTACCCTAGATTGGAAATCCACAGTTGTTGCATTGTTGGTTTGTGTCTTTCCTGCATTATTCCTCTAACACGACTTCTTTGTCCTTAGGGGAACTTTAGTGCACTTTGCACTCACTTTTCAGGGTCTTGGGGAGGGTTATTTTTCGAACTCTCACTATTTTCTAATAGTCCCAGCGACCCTCTACAAGGTCACATAGGTTTGGGGTCCATTCGTGGTTCGCATTCCACTTTTGGAGTATATGGTTTGTGTTGCCCCTAACCCTATGTTTCCCCATTGCATCCTATTGTAACTATACATTGTTTGCACTGTTTTCTAAGACTATACTGCATATTTTTGCTATTGTGTATATATATCTTGTGTATATTTCCTATCCTCTCACTGAGGGTACACTCTAAGATACTTTGGCATATTGTCATAAAAATAAAGTACCTTTATTTTTACTATAACTGTGTATTGTGTTTTCTTACGATATTGTGCATATGACACTAAGTGGTACTGTAGTAGCTTCACACGTCTCCTAGTTCAGCCTAAGCTGCTCTGCTAAGCTACCATTATCTATCAGCCTAAGCTGCTAGACACCCTATACACTAATAAGGGATAACTGGGCCTGGTGCAAGGTGCAAGTACCCCTTGGTACTCACTACAAGCCAGTCCAGCCTCCTACAACTGTCACTGCAGCATGTGTGAAATAGTGCACTCACTATTTCACAGCCATTTCCACTGCACTTAAGTAACTCATATGCCTATATGCCTAACCTTCATTTACTGAAGGCTAGGTGCAAAGTTACTAAGTGTGAGGGCACCCTTGCACTAGCAAAGTTGCCCCCATACTGTCCAGAGACAATTCCCCAGACATTGTGAGTGTGGGGATACCATTACACGTGTGCACTACATATAGGTCAATAGCTATATGTAGCTTCACAATGGTAACTCCAAATATGACCATATAAGGTGTTTAAGATCATGGAATTGTCCCCCCATTCCAAATCTGCTATTGGGGGGCCAATCCCATGCATCTTTGGGGCTCCACCATGGACCCCCAGTACTGCCAAACCAGCTCTCTGAGTCTTGCACTTCAGCTACAGCTGCTGCCACCTCACTAACAGGGTTCTGCCCCCTGGGGTCTGAGTAGCTCAGTCCCAGGAAGGTAGAACAAAGCATTTCCATTGGGAGGAGGGTGTTACATCCCCTCCCTTTGGAAATAGGTGTTACAGGCTTGGGAGAAGTAGCCTCCCAGAGCCTCTGGAAATGCTTTGAAGGGCATAGATGGTGCCCTCCTTGCATAAGCCAGTCTATACCAGTACAGGCACTCCCAGTCCTTGCTCTGGCACGAAACCGGACAAAAGAAACGGTAGTGACCACTCCCAAGCCCATCACCACCCCAGGGGTGGTGCCAGAGCCCCTCCAGTGTGTCCCTGGCATTAGCCATCTTGTTTTTCAAGGTGTGGAGACACTTTGGAGATCTCTGAGTGGCCTGTGCCAGCAGGTGACGTCAGAGGCTCCTCCTGATAGGTGCATAGCTGGTTAGATAACCAATCCCCCTCTCAGGGCTATTTAGAGTCTCTCCTGTGGCTTCCTCTTCAGATTCAGCTTGCACGTTTCCTCCAGGAATAATCTGCAACTTCGCTTTCAGCTTCTGACCCTCGGATCAACGGCAGACAGCTCCAGGAACTGCTATAACTGCAAAAAACTATCCAGAAAGGCTACTCGGACCCTGCAACTTCAGCTCCAGCCAACAACTGCAACAGTTTCCAAGGTGTGCACCCTCTGAGGACTCCCTGCCTTCACCCTGCACCAGAAGGACAGAAAGAATTTCCTGTGGAGTGACGGAGTCACTTCCCTGCTCCAGCAGGCATCTTCCAAGATGACGACCAGTTCTCTGGGACTCCTCTCCAGGGGACGAGCGTGCTCCCTGGAATGCAGGTGGTGGGTCCCTTCGACCCAGACTGTGCTAAAGTCGAGCTGTCTAAATTTGGCAGAGGTAAGCCTGCCTTCCTGGTTTGTGACAGTACTCTTCTGCACACCATCATCTCTAGCTCCTGCGGCCTCTGTGCACTTTTTACAAGAAACCTTCATGCACAGCATGGCCCAGGTCCCCAGCACTCCATCCTGTGACGCACAACTTACTGAGCTCACAAAAATGAGGCCTTGCTTGAACCAAGGCTTATTGGATAAATCCAAATGCTGCAACTCACCTGCATCCAACATCTCGATATGGGACATCTCCTGCACCATGCAGGAACCCGCTCTTTTGCAGACTTCTTCTAACCGGAGAATCCTCTTTTGCACCTTCTTCTAGGTTGAAAGGGGCTCCTGTCTTTCCTGGAATCTTTTGCGACTTCTGGACTTCGTCTCCTCTCCGTACAGGTCTTCAGGTCCAGGAATCCACCATTTGTTTGCTTGCAGTCCTGCTTGGTTCTTGCAATAACTCTTATCATGACTTGTAGTGTGTGCTGAGGAAACTTGCAGTACTTTACTCCTACTTTCCTGGCCTCTGGGTTAGTGCATTTTACTCACCTTTGTGGTTTTCTTACACTCCCAGTGCCCCTCTACACACTACACTTGCCTAGGGGGGAATTTGTGATTTGCATTCCACCTTCTTAGTATATGATATGTGTTGCACCTAGGCCTATTGCATCCTATTGCATTCTATTATATTTTCTACTGTTTGCACTATTCTGTGATTACTTACTTACCTGATTTTCGTCTCTAGTGTATATATTGTTTATAATACTTACCTACAGAAGGAGTATTGCCTCTAAGATATTTTTGGCCTTGTGTCACTAAAATAAAGTCCTGAGTATTGTCTTTTATTGTGTATAAGTACTGTGTAACTATAGTTGCATTGCAGGAGCTTTGCATGTCTCCTAGTTCAGCTCAAGCTGCTCTGCTACAGCTACCTCTAGACAGCCTAAGCTGCTAGAACACTGACTACATTTCACTAATAAGGGATAACTGGATCTGGTGTAAGGTATAAGTACCTAGGGTAGCCACTACAAACCAGGCCAGCCTCATACAGGGAGTATTGTGTTCAAAGTGTCTGACTCCCAAGACCTTCTTTGGTGTAAAGCAACATTTCTGCGTGCCAGATATAAACACATTCCCAAGGTAAAAATAGAGATTACAAGAACATGTGTGACATTTTGGAAGTCAAGTAGCCGGATGAAAGGTGTGACATTTTCCGAAGTATGAGTAGGTAAAAGGAATTTTCGGTCATAGAGTTGATATGAATAAGCATTATGGGTTTTTTCTAATGTTATTCCAAGGGATGTGGTGTAGTTAATGATTTTGTGAGTGAAATATAGTGTATCTATGCACCTTTTGTGCAGGTGAGAAATGAGGAAGAAGTCCGTCTTCAGTGAGTTTAGTTTTAAATGGTTGACCGATAGCCATGATTGAACATTTTTAAATGAAGTACATTGACTAGAGTTGAGATTTTTAGGTAAGGTTACATCACCCACATACAAATGACACGAGATATTGGATTGTTGGGAAATAAATATAAGAAACTCTATACAGAGATTGAAGAGTGAGGGTGTAAAAATGGTGCCTTGGCGACCAGCATGCTGACCAAGGTTGCGATCGATAGGGAGTTATTTAGCTGAATTTGTTGCCAGTGTATGTTGAGACTTGAAGAAACCAGTTCAGGGCATTGCCATCAGTCCCAATATGCCTCCTCTGAGGTGACATCAAAAAATGAATGTGCTTTTGCCTCTGCACAATAGAAATCTTTCTATCCTTTCTAAGGGAATATTTTGAAATAACCTATTAATTTAGTTCTAAAACATTTTAATCTCCTGGTGTTATTATTGTATGCATTGTCAACAATTTGTTATTGTAGGCTTCTATTTAAGCCTTATTCATTGCTCTTTCATTCACACTACTAAGCTTATTATTGACACATTCTCATCATCCAGTTAAAAAGGCCCTCCTTTGACCCTTTAATAAAACCCTGTTTCTCATCTTTAAGGCCTTACTATACCACATAAATAACAACTTAATTGGTGACTTGGAAGCCAGCAATTTAGTACTGCTGCTGGGTTCCCTGATCAAATGTTTCAACACAGCAGATCAAATTATTTCTGATGTTGCCTAAATATGTTCATAGCACCTTTATTAGGGAGAATCCCGACAATTGCGTATTTGAGACTCCCATCTAATTCTTGCTATCAAGGTAAGACAACTATAGGCCCCCGCTACTGAGCCTGACAGATGAAATATTTGATGGATAAGATTGCTTCTTTATTGTAGGAGTTACTTTATAGTTGATACTGAACACAGGCAAACTTAAAGTCAAGGATAGTCTGTGGCAGCTAGCATGGGTTAATCTCATAAGGTGATCAGTCAAAAATGGTTAAAACATGCAAATCAGCTTTTGAGTCTTTATTATGTGTTGGATTGCCTGGGCCTGGAATGTCCTAGTAGATGCCCTTTTGAAACCTCCCCTACATAAAGATTGGAGTTGAAATCATTGAAGACCAATATCAACATTCTGAGAAAGCAAAATTAAAAGTCTTGTAAAATATTGACCAATTAACATTATAATGGTTTCTCAGTGAGTACTGCAGGTTGATATAAGCATTTACAGTTATGAAGCTTAATGAATTGACATTGGGATCTGACTTAACTAACATAGCGTGTATAAAGTGGATGTTAATTTTCATACTTTTTAACTTTAAAGAACATGTGATGGCATCTCCTACTTTTGAATATTTAACAACAGGAAAAAAAAGCTTGAGGTGAGATGAATTATGTCGATATACAAAGAATATTGTAAACAGATAATATCATAGTATTGTGGCTAACAGAGTCATTTACATATTGCAAATGGCCCCAGGCACCTACATTCCAAGAATAAAAATAATGATTTTGAGAGAAAAGCTTAGTGAGTGATTTTGGAGTGCGCAACAGAGTCAAGATTGAGGATTGAAGACTTTGCTGGTGCTAGAGTATTAGCTAGCCAGGTCTAATCTCTCCTGTCCCAAGTGGAATATTTCTTCATGCAACATGAACATTGTGTCTTTGTGGTATAAGTGACTGAAATTATGTTTGAGTCATTTGTATGAGAGAATGTGCTATCCTTTACATTTCTTAGACCTAGCCCAATTGTCCCTTTGAAGAGGATAAGCCATTTATTCATTTGGGCTCTAAGAAATTTCAGTAACCTGAAGCACATTGTCTAGTAATCACAATTACTCAGTGTTAAGAGGAAAGAATGTGTCAGCACCATGTCTGCCTGCTCTGCAGTTTCCCGCATGATTAGGGTGGATTCATTCTGACCCTCTATCCGAAAGTGAGGGTAATTAACAAAACTCTATAAATTGCACTTAAGCCAAAATATTTCAGATCTAGTTAAAACTGCAACAGGTGGTGGATATTTTCTCTATTGAGGGTGTTATGTGGACCTTTAGATGAGTATAAAAGGGTCAACATGGTGTTGTTATGACTGATAGAGCTATGAAGACCAATCATCACAAGTTCCTCTATATTTTCAGTGGAACATTGATGGGGAGGCCTGAGAAATTTGGGGGCCCTTGCTCCCTTGTCTTTACAGATATTTAGCTTCTAGGTGCCTAATGAGTTGCCAATAGTGTTAACAGAAGATAATTGCTCCCCTGCCGTGGGAGCAAAGGCTGCACCACTAACCATGCAACATCAAGTATCTTTGACTTATTAAAATCACCTTTGGGTGTATTGTCAAGAAAGGGGAATTCGGTTGTTCAACAGACACTATATCAGCAATGTATGGGAGATCATGGTGGTATACTTACTATTACTGAGGATTGCAGCACTGGGATTCAACGTGAAGGTGCTTGTTTTTCTCTTATCTTTGGGATTTGCACTCAGGGTACTTTTAACTCCTTCTGTTAAATAGTACTAATAGTACAACTTAAACAAAGTAGTGTGAGGTTTGGGCTGAGTGCTTGGTATGGAGATGAGGCGGTCACAACTTAAGGCTGCAGGATCAATTTTTAAAACCTTTTTCTAAAGTCTTTCCGCCTGTAAAAAAATGAATAAATTATCTGTTTACTCCAAGCACTGTTAGATTGTGATTTCTGAAGAGTAGCTTGGGTGCTTTTATTCAGCTTACTACACCTTTTCCTATTTCACTTAGAGATGAATGGAGGCTTCTGATTGCTTATGTCCATGGGGTGACAATCTGCATGGTTATTTATGTCGGTGGAGTTGTGAACTTCATTCAAAGGATTGCTATGGGACAAATTGGGCAGTGTTTCTTGCATGGAAGCCATGGTATGTACACATGTGAATGAGCTTTTGGTTCCTTAATTTATTGGATACATCTTGAAGCATTTTGGGGAGGGTTGAGAAATTTTCTAATATTGGTGCACACAAGCAGCTTTCACAAAATGTATGTGTTTCTGCTTATTCACCCAAGATCGAAGTATTTAGGTTGCTCATTTTACTACCAATCTCAATGAGATACCTGGGCATAGATTACAATAGCTCAAGTGGATTTCCATTTTATTTGACTGAAAGAACAGATCCAAAACTAAAGCATTGAATAACAGGCCAGTATCAGATAAAACAGTGCGACTGATGTTGGTAATATAAGACACAGGAGAACATACAGTCCCAGAAACAGCAATAAAAGAGGAACCAGAAAATTCTCCTAAATCATCATCAATGCCATAGTCTCAATAGACAGAATCTTTTCTGAGGGACTTATAACAGTTGATGGTTGAAATTGTTGGTGTGAGTGGAATTAGCCACTTTGGTTCTTCATTTATGGGAAAACTCATGTAGCTCTTCACTTCTTTACATTTATCTGGAGCAGTGCATTCTTGCTTCACACTTCCTTGAGCAAGTCTTATGGGAAAAGTAGGCATGCTGGACCCTCCCATTAATTCCGGACCAAAATGTAGTAACCCTGAGTTATGAAGCGAATGGCAGCGAGGGGTTAGTATGCTTACTTTTTATGTCATCATTGGATCATAGAGAGGAAAACATATTACGAGCAAGAGCTTCTCTCCTGGGGGCCCTCAGCATCTTATGCATATATCAAACAAAACAGAGGTGACAGAAGAGAAGGTATACATTTCTGGTCACTTGCTGACAGAATACCTTTGTACCTGAAAGGGCCCCTTAAAAGGCTGATTTTGAACTACTCTACTGGGGAAATGTCTAGAATGCACAGGGCCAAACATTCCTCAATTCTTGTTTTTTTCCGGAACACTTTGTCCCAACTTTTAATTAATGTCCTGGTTGGTGGTAAACCTCTTTCCCTTCTCTTCTGCAAGTTCAAACCCTGTGAAGGAAATGTTTTCGCAATCACTATCCTGGGCTCTCCACAAGCCATTGTGCAACCTTTTAAGTAATGTTTAGACCAATAATATGTGCAGGTTAATGTACTCAAAATGTCAACATAGACAATATATTCTCCCTTCAGGAAGGCCATTTTCCATTTTGGTAGATAACACATCTACCTATCACAATCCAAAATGAAAGTTTCTGGCATTTTCAAGTTTCCAAGCAGGTACTTCCTATAACCTATTACTGTGGATGTGTCCAGGTCTTGCATATAAAGCATGAAGGCCTCCCAAACAAAAAAAAAAGAATTGTCAAGGCAGCATTTGCTATAAGGAAATCAACTACCCTTTATCTCATGGTGTATTAGAAAACTGGACTGCCTACTACAGAAGACTATGGGAGTCATTCTAACCCTGGCGGTCGGCGACCGCCAGGGCTAAAATGACAGAAGCACCGCCAACAGGCTGGCGGTGCTTCCTTGGCCATTCTGACCACGGTTTCCCGCCGGTTTACCCCTGGCCCAGGGAATCCTCCATGGCGGTGCTGCTTGCAGCGCTGCCATGGGGATTCCGACCCCCTTACCGCCATCCTGTTCCTGGCGGTTTTCACCACCAGGAACAGGATGGCGGTAACGGGTGTCGAGGGGCCCCCTAACAGGGCCACACTAAAATTTTCAGTGTCTGCAAAGCAGACACTGAAAATCGCGACGGGTGCCACTGCACCCGTCGCACCCCTTCGACTCCGCCGGCTCCATTCGGAGCCGGCATCCTCGTAGAAGGGGGTTTCCCGCTGGGCCGGCGGGCGATCTTCTGGCGGTCGCCCGCCGGCCCAGCAGGAAAGCCAGAATGGCCGCCACTGTCTTTTGACTGCGGTGCGGTCATTCGGCGGTTCCCGCTTGGCGGGCGGCGACCGCCGCCCGCCAATGTAGGAATGACCCCCTATGTCCTGTATAGCCCGGGGCATATTCTGTTTCACAACCCTCAAAATGTATACCTCAGCTGAAAATGTTCAAGAGTCTGTGGCTCATAGTTCACATTCCTAAATGAAGATAGGACAACATTTATGATGCCAATAGGATCAAATCTTAAGAGTGGCAGTTATGTGTGAGACTGATAGCCCCGCACTTGGTCATTTGAAAAACTTTAAGCCTCATTCAAGTCTAGAAACATCTATTGTACATTAATGTATTATCAAGCTGTAGTAAAGTAGCCTCTTTCTAGCTTGGTTACCCCAACGTTTGGCCTGGTTTTCAGTGTGTTTGACTGTGTCTACTGGGATCCTGCTATACCGTACCCCAGTAGTTAAGCTCTCTCCTTTAAATGATGGTTGTTGCATACTGGTAACCCAGTATTTTACCCAAAACTGGCATACTGGTTCCCCCTTATAAGTCCCTAGTATATAGTACCTAGGTACCCATGGTATTGGGGTTCCAGGGGATCCGTATGGGCTGCAGCATTTCTTTTTCTGCCCATGCAAAAGCTCAGGCGCCCTTTCACTGCCATTTACACTGCACCAGGTCACTTATAAGTCACCCCTATAGCAGGGTGCAGAGTACCTGTGTGGTAAGGTACCCCTGCACTAGCAGAGGTGCCCCCATAACCTCCAGGACCATTTTCACAGACTTCATGAGTGTGGGGATGCCATTTTACTTGTGTACTGGACATAGGTCACTACCTATGCCCAGCTACATAATGGTAGCTACCAGAGTTCCCTGCCAACTTGGAATCCAAGATGGCAAAAACCCGGGGACCCTCTTGAGGAGCTCTGAGCACCACCCCTAGAGTGATGATGGACAGGGGAGTGGTCACTCCCATTTCCTTTGTCTGGTTTCTTGACAGAGCAGGGACTGGGGGTCCCTGAATTGGTGTAGACTGGATTATGCAAGGGGGGCACCAAATGTGCCCTTCAAAGCATCTCCAGTGGTTTGGGGAGGCTACCTCTCCCATCCTGTAACACCTATTTGCTCAGGCAGCAGGAGGGCAGAAACCTGTCTGAGAGGTGGCAGTAGCTGGGGTGGCCTGGAAAACCTCAGAAGGCTGGAATGGCAATACTGGAGGTCCTCTAAGGAGCCCCTAGAGTGCATGGAATCATACAACCAATGCTTTCAAAAGCACCAATACCAAACATGCCTATGTTCGGAGATACCATTATGAGATTTCCTTGCACCAGTTTTTTATGGCACTTTTAATGCCTGCTCATGAGCAGGCGATAAAAGGGGGCTTCCATTCTTTGGAATGGGCCACCATGTACTCTGCAGGAGTCGCACCAATATTTTGGTACAACTCCTGCAGAGAACATTATTAGCATCATGAAAAAATACGCTATTGGCCATACCCTGCACCATGGTGCATCGCATTTTAAATACAGAGCACGCATGGTAGCAGTAGTGGGGTGCTAAGGGGCGCAGGGAAAATGGTGTTGCACTTGGTGCAGCACCACTTTCCATAAATCTGGCCCTACATTTCATAGTGAGAAAGCCTTTTTTGGGAGTGGGAGGAATCTGATTAGGAATGCAGAGATCTTTCTATCTAGCCACATCCTCCACCACTGCTACTCTAGGAACCCTCTCTATCACTGACTCCTGAAATTTACAAATTTCATCCTTGCATCAGAAGAACAATCCTTGAACACAATACAAGCATTAAAAGTTGCTAAATGGAACAAATGTATAGCTAACTTCTTACACCAAATGTAAGACTTACGAACAGCAGTGTAAGTTTCCAACCTCTGATCTAATCTATCAACACCACCCATGTGCTTATTGTAGTCCAAAATGCACGCAGGTTTGTGCACTTCGGCAACCTCACCCCAAAATGTCACAGGGGAAGTACGCTCATCATGGATGGTAGTCAGCATGTACACATCCCTCCTGTCTGCAAATTTCAGAGCTAGCAGCTCATCATTACGCAAGGCACTGTATTGTCCCCTCTCAAGGTTTTTACAGACAAGGTCCCTTGGATAGCCTTTCTGGTGAAAGCGTATTGTGCCAAAAGCAACAGTGTCCACTCTGAAAAATTCCCCGAACAACTGCACTCAAGTCTAGAAGTTATCCACATACAAATGCTGACCTGTTAACAGTTGTCTAGTAAATTCCCACATCATTTTCTCACTAACTCCAAAATTGGGCGGACAACCAGGAGGGTCAACACTAGAATCCCTACCAGTGTAGACCCAGAAATTATAAACATATCCCATACTACTTTCAGACAGCATATACATCTTAATTCCATACCATGCCCTATTGCTGGGAATGTACTGCCTAAAAACCAAACGGCCCTTGAACAGGACCAAAGATTCATCTACAGATAATTATTTCCCTGGAACATAGACCTCTGAAAAATGAACTACAAATGATTAAGGACAAGACTAATCTTAAAAATATGGTCAGAATCAGGGTGATCTTGTGGCAAGGCTAAAGC
This sequence comes from Pleurodeles waltl, assembly GCF_031143425.1. Classification (NCBI taxonomy): domain Eukaryota; kingdom Metazoa; phylum Chordata; class Amphibia; order Caudata; family Salamandridae; genus Pleurodeles; species Pleurodeles waltl. The sequence continues at coordinate 1,222,613,239 of NC_090444.1, forward strand.
GTTGTCTACAAAATTTAGCATACGAAGAAGAAGCAAATACCGATTATGAGTCATGGTTGCAGGAAATATAGCCGTTGCCATTAAGGGACTAATAGATCAATATTAAGCCAGTGACGGCTTCCTCATCAATTCTATCAAAAAAGTCAAACTCAAGAACTTTTTAATCACTTCCAGATTTGTGGGTATACATTGGGTAGCTCTAGACTGCGGCCTAAGTCTGGCACTGTTGTCCCTCAATACTGCTCAGCATACAAATTGGTCTGCTTAACAATCTCTTTTAAAAATACATCGTCCATAAACAACTGATAGAAATTGATAGGCAAAATGTTTTCTGTAATGTCTCTACACCCCTTGAGACCAGTAAAGGCAGGAAACCCTGGCTGCTTCATGTTTGGGGCAACCAGAGTTCAGGTCTTTCAATGGGAAACCTTTTACCCCCAGGCTGATGCACTATTGCCACATCAGTGTCCTCCCTCCTCTAAAACAGGCCCTTTATCTGCACTGAGAGTGGCTTACTCATCAGAAGATTCCTCTCAGGCAGAAAATTCACTGCAAAAATCTCACACTTCATCCTCTGCCTCTGATGCAGAGCCAGTGTCACAATCTTGGTCAGAAGACGACTCAAAAAGCATACCTACAACCTGCTGAGTGGTCACCCTGCGGCTAGCCATGATCCTTTCTAAGAAAAGAAACTTGAAAAAATCGCCAAAAACAACCAGCACTCTCTAAAATAAGTAGGAAACATAGGGGGTCCTTACAACCCTGGAGGTCCAAGACCGCCAGGTCTGCAATGACGGAAGCACCGCCAACAGGCTGGCTGTGCTTCCTAGGTCATTACGACTGCGGCGGTAGCGCCGCGGTTGCACCGCCGGGGCCGGCGGTTTTCCGCCACAATGGCACCGGTAGTGATAATCCTCCAGAGCAGCGCTGCTTGCAGCGCTGCCCAGGGGATTACGAGTCCCCGACCGCCAGCCTTTTCCTGGCGGTTTGAACCGCCAGGAAAAGGCTGGCGGTACGGGGAGTCGCGGGCCCCCTGACAGGGCCCCATGCAGCTTTTCACTGTCTACTACGCAGACAGTGAAAAGCACGACAGGTGCAACTGCACCCGTCGCACGGTCACAACACCGCCGGCTCCATTTGGATCCGGCTTCCATGTTGCGGCCCAGCGGGGATGTCCAAATGGCCACCGCGGGAGTGCGGCCGCATTGGTGGCCGCACGGCAGTTACAACTTGGCGGCGGCAGTAGCCGCCCGCCAATGTTGTAATGAGGGCCAAAGTATGGCTTTATCACAAAGAGTTATGTACTCAAAAACTATACCACTCGCCTGAAAAAGCTAGACTCACCAGCTACTAATCAGCACAGACACAGCAATCACCAATGATATCCCACTAAAAGAAAAAATAAAAGAAAATTAGACATAAGACAACACAAATATCATTGTGCACAAATCTAAGGACAATTTCACACACAATCCTGTATTTAGAACACCACCTACAAAAATGTTAGTCATGCATGGCAACAATACTCTTTGGAGTAAATTGTTTTTTCTTACCTAAAACATGCAGCTACACAAACTGCAGGTCAACCACTGACAAAAGTGCAAGGAATCACAGGAATTGAAGAAAAAGCTTTGAAATGCAACAAAAAGGAGAAATAAACTGTTATAATCATAATTGCAAATACTTCGCCAGTTGACAAACCCCCCGCCACCAAACATTTCAAAATTTTCCCTAGTGTCTTGTGGTTTCTGTCCCCGTTGGGTCAGATGAGCCTGAATAACCTAGGCTGATCTGCCTTCAAGGGGGCAGAAATAGCCAACAGTTATGTGTCCCCTTTGGGGGGGCGACCCTTGTCCAAGGGACTGACCCACACACACAATAAAACAGAAACAAAAACAATCCCTGGCATCTTAGTGGATTCTGCCCCTCTTGGGGACAGATGGGCCTATATAAAATAAGCCAATCTGCCCCCAAAAGGGGGGCAGAAATAGCCAACAGTTGTGTGGCCCCTTTGGGCAGCGACCCTTGACAACGGTGGTCACCCCCATACAAAAAACAAACTAAAATTAAACCCTGGCATCATTGTGGCTTCTGCCCCCCTTGGGGACAGATGGGCCTAAGAAAAGATAGGCCAATCTGCTCCTAAAGGGGCAGAAATGGCAACAGTCATGTGCCCCCTTTGGGTGTGTCCCTTGGCCTAGTGTCTGCCCACCCCCACACAGGAAAACAGAATCAAAAACAATCCCTGGCACCTTAGTGGATTAAAAAAAATAGGCCGATCTGCCCCCAAGGGGGGCAGAAATAGTCAACAGTTGTGTGCCCCCTTTGGAAGCAACCCTTGCCCAAGGTGTCACCCCAACAAACAGGAAAACACACGCACACAACAATCCCTGGCATCTAGTGTGTTTCAACCCCCCCTGAGGGCCAGATTGGCCAAAAAAAATGCCAATCTAGCCTGGGAGGGGCAGAAACATAGAAAAATATTTTGCCTCCAGGGCAGTGACCCTTGCCCAAGGGAATAAAAACAAACAAGGCAACAATGACACAACAATGGCCGCACATCCAATAACAGATTATCATCGTTAAGGGTGCTCAATACACTATAACACACCTGTTGCCATCATGTGTAAGCTGGGAAAACCAGTTGAGATAAGCATAGAATAATGGTGGAGCACTCACCAAATATGTATTAGAGACTCCAAAGCAGTACCTAGAGTGACCATTTAGGGAAACACATTTCAAAGAACAGTAGTCAATATGAAGAAAAGTAAAACAAACAGATAGGAATCATATGGGTGTCCAAATTCTGTTCAATCAAACAAAAATAAATTTAATATTGGTTGATTTGTCTGTATAAAAAGAAAATGAAATACATGTGTATGGAGTCCAGGATTCATATATTCATGTTGAGAACAATATAGTTTTTTGCTCAAACCAAGAGCATAATAAATGGTCACTGTCCATTCATGTGTCCAAAGTGCTTATTGGCTCACTCCAAGAGCAAAATCAAAAGTTAATGTCCATTCATGTGAAGTTCCAATCAACAATGAAACCCAAACAATCCACTCCTTGTAAAGTACTAACCAACTGATGCGACTCCAGATCAAGCGATGTATATCTAGATTATCCAATATCTCTACATCTGTCCATAGGTGGTAATACGCTTTTGGAAGCGTCAAATATGTAGCATGATTTGTGAAAAATGAAATATGATAGTTAAGATTTTCTTTTTCTACTGTTGCTATATTGCCAGCCTTGATAAAGTCCCACTTTGGGATAAAACACGTGTCGGAGGCTTTAAACATCTCTCACATGTGCTGAAGTATATTACTACCTGGCGGTTATAAATCTCTTACATGTGCTGAAGTATATTACCACCAATGGATAGATGTAGAGATAGTTTGGCTGAAAAAACACCTGATCTAGCCCCCGGGGGGCCGAAACAGGGATCCTTGGTTGGCCCCAAGGGAGCGACCCTTGAATAAGGGGTTGCTTCCCTAAACAACGAAAAAACATCCCCGGTGTCTAGTGGATGGACTCCTGAGGCCTGCGATTGTGGAGCAGGAATCCATTCAAAACAGGCCCTTGGGGAAAGGAAAAACTCTTTCCTTTCCCCCGTTTCTTCCCCCAACCATTCCCCAGGAGAAGGACTCACCTGTGTGCGTCCGTTCCACTTGCCACGCTGTAAGCAAATGGCTTCCAGCATATCCCCAGCAGCATGTCATGACGTCGGCATGCTGTGAGCACACCAATGTCATCAGATCGCTGAGGGAGGGGGCAGGGCGGCAGGGGAAGCACTTCCCTACCATCCATGAGCTGGTCTCGTCCTCAGCACACGCCAACCATGGCCGAGGGCGAGACCAGCTCGTTCTGGGCACCCAAGGGGTTAAAGAGGGTTGATAGGCCCCTGTACCTGCAGACGCGTTTCTCCTCTTTTAAAGTTTTCATGTTTAGAAAAAGACAGTACCTTGTTATTATTCTTGCTCAGTGGCAAGTTTGCTTATACTCTGCAGAGTTTCTTCACTTTTAACCCAGCAGATATCAGCACCAAAAATCAATTTTAGATATGTATGCTGATGTGTAAACGATGTGGGTGTGAGGAACATGGAAATATACATATAATGATATATTGCATTTGATAAAATGCACATCCATTCACAGCCTGTGCAGCTAGGTGAAAAGAGAATGACCTTGGTAAGGATTTGTATAGACCTATATTGTCCCACTTCATATTTTTGTTTCGATCAATAATCAATCAATCAATCAATCAGTATTTGTAAAGCGCAGCTATTCACCTATGAGGGTCTCAGGGCACTGGGGGAGAGGCCTCATCTGAAGAGCCACGTCTTGAGGTTCTTCCTGAAGATGGTGAATGACGGGCTTTGTCTGAGGTGCAGGGGGAGATTGTTCCAGCTCTTTGCAACAGTGTAGGTGAAGGATCGTCCTCTGGCTGTGGTTTTGTAGATGCAGGGGATTATGGCCAGGGCCATCTGGGCAGAGCAGAGGGATATGGCGGGGGTGTGGAAGGAGACACAGTGGTTCAGGTAGGCTGGTCCTGCATTGTGTATGGCCTTGTACGTGTGGGTGAGAAGCTTGAAGGTGATTTGCTTCTCGACCAGAAGCCAGTGGAGGGTCCTCAGGTGTTGGGAGATGTGTTCTCGGTAAGGGAGGTACAGAATGAGTCTGGTGGCAGCGTTCTGGATGAGTTGTCGTTTTTTGATGTTCTTAGTTGAGGTGCCGGTGTAGAGGACGTTGCCGTAGTCGAGCTTGCTAGTTACTAAGGCGTGGGTGACTCTCCTGCAACAGTCTGCTGGGATCCATCTGAAGATCTTCCAAAGTTTATGGAGTGTGTGCCAGCAGGAGGAGGCGACAGAGTCTACCTGGCAGGTCATGGATAGGGAGGAGTCGAGAATGATTCCTAAGTTGCGGGGATGCTCGGTCAGTGCAGGGGGGACGCTGAGGGATGTCGGCCACCAGGAGTAAAAAATATGTATGTATTTGGTCCATTCATTTTATGTCTGATTCAGCTGCACATGGATTGACTGATTGCTAAATCTATTGACTGGTCATGATAAGGGTTTGAAATCGTCATTGACACAACTGAAAAGACATGGAGCAGTAGCCGACCGTTTTTCATTCACTGGATAGTGGTATGAGTTAATGAGTATGATGTATTTCTTAACTAATTTGACTGCAATTCATTTAATGTGTAATAGAAAAATGGGCTTCGGATGACTTCATTAATTCCAGTGACGTTTTCTGGAGAATTGCAAACCGCAATTACAAAAATAAACGGGATCTGCACTTCTTTAGAAATAAATTCTGCTCTTGAAGTTTAATCTAGTATTATTCCTAATTACAGGAACGATATGCATGAGGAATAATTCAGGGCAGTAACGACAAAGAAACAAGTTCGAGATTCCTGATATTTTGATTTTTTTCGGAAAATACCGAAGTACTTGATTATTATTAAAGAGTGTTTCAATCCTAAATGTATATGTTGTTTCAAAATAGCACTTCTTCTTCTGCAAACATGAATGTAGTTCATCTCCTGTAGACAGAATGGTCTATGGATTTCTGTGCCATGAGTGTGGAGAAATTCACAGTAGTAAATCCTTAGCAAGTGAAGGGAAATGACTTTTGCAAGGCATGATTTTGCCTTGGACAATTAGCAACACCTCGAAACATGTACCTTTGTGAGCATTCCCAACCCTGATCTGACCACTTGCCACCCTGGAAATGGTTGTAGATAAACTCGAGCCAAGGACCAGAGTAAATCACTTTTGAGCCCCAGCTATGTTGTGGGCGTAAGAGAAGACTTTGCTCATGGGAAAAATCTTCTCTACAAAAGGAAATAAAATGTGCATTTGCAGGGGAGGACACGCTGGCTGAGAAGAATTCTAGGCTATATAAAATTCCACATAGAGGGTACAGGACCCCCGGGAAATATCACATGACATTCCTAGTAGTATATTTGAACATATGCACGTGGTTTAGCTTTCCAGGTGTTTTACTGGATATGATGGTGAAGATCAAAAAGCAGTAGTAAATCTGCACTCATACATAGGTAGGCCCATCAGTCCTTCAGGGCAAACACCCACCCCCAGCCCCATTATTTTATCCAGGTGAATTTCTGCGGGTCAAACCTGTAGAAATTTACTGTGTGAAAATGTCTGGAAAATACTGCTACATTATGATTTGTATGCGGAAAGTGCCACAATCTGCATTTAATGGAACAGACTTTCTCTAGGTGCAATTTATTGCAACAGCCACATTCCACAGTCTGAGGCACTGGATTTTACCAAGCGCAATTATTATTATTATTATTATTGAACCCCATACCAGTGCACTTATAATTAGGGCCATGGACGTCAATTCGTCAAAGACCTATGAGTAAAGGAAGTGATATCACATACTCTCACTGACATTACAGGTTTGAAGCCTATTGTCACCTTTAGTCCTTCAACTGTCTTCTAATTTATGCTGAAAGGTTAGGGGAAGTGCCAGCAGCAAGGACTATAGAAAACAAACAGGACTCTTACAGCACTGTTTATCTTTTGTTGCTGTCACTGCTGTCCTCCCCTCGAATTCGTGATGGTATGGGTCCCATGCGAAGCCAGTGGGAGGAACTGTCACCATGGGCTAAACCTACTTAATGCCCATGCTCAAATAGCACAGGCATACAAGCTGGGACATCCAATGTGTTTTGCTCACATCCTACTTGAGTGTATTTTATGTGTGTGCAGGACCTGTTATATTTTTCAGTCTACAATTTTTTGATAGACACTCCAAGATATTAAGAAGACTGATGCCTTCTGTCCAGTCAATGTATCTGTTTATGTTCAGATATTCAGTATTGTTACATTTATTATTTTTTTCAAACGGGACATTGGCAAAGCTCTAAGTCATTATCGTCTGGTATTACCCTGACGATTGAATAACATCGCCATTGCATTCTTAGTAATTCTTTTAATCATCATACAATAGAGTGTTGGGCATATACATCCGATGGCGGGGCAATGTTTACAACATTGGTGACGGATGGTTAATTGATCCGACGTCCACGGATTGGCATTATCAACCTCTTACTGTGATGTAATGGACTAGACAGGCCAATTGCTGCAAAGAGCCCGTGTGATTGCCACTTTGTGATTGAAAAGATTGCTTAAAGTGGTTTGCTGAATCGGAGCCATCTTAAAAGCTTACAGGTGGCTCCAGTCAGGGCTGATTATCCCAAACGCACTGCTATTAGCCTGCTGATCGAGCAAGTGAACTAATGCATCTGACTAGAACAAGAGCCAGCAATATACTATTCTCCTTTGAAAAATACCACGCTGGACGCAAAGTAATGTGGACGGTTGTACAGGCGTACTCCTGCAGAAGCCACTTAGAAAGCAAAGGGCAGCTGAAATCCAGGGCGTGATTATCATGCGGAAGATGGCTATATTTTAAACGTTTTTTTTGTAATCCTGTGTGATACACCAATGCTTTATGCCACCAATATAATTGTAGGGATTATACTTGGGAAAATTGGGTAAAAGACAATTAATCAGTATTGAATCAGCACTTTGACTGATTCCCAGGGGACCGACCCCCACGGCGCCTTGTGACCATTAGGAGTGAGTAGTTGTGCTTTACAAAAGCTGATTGATTGATTGTGTGATATTCAAGATTACAAATCAAGCGTGAGGATAAATCGTGTTGAGGCATTAAAGCCAAAATGTGATTGAAATGAGGTCTAAGACTAATAGTAACCTTTGTATTATCATGAATAATTGCATTTGAATTGTCATGCCATTAAATCATTCATGAACTTTCTAATATTTGAAGAAGTTAATTGTAATCAGGGCCACTGGAGAACCAAATTAAGTGGCACAGTTGAATAAATTATGCAGCAAGAAAAGGCAAACTATGCGGCGCAATGCGGCATATTTTGTGATAGTATTGCTCCCTTGTACTTCCATCTTTATACAGGTTAACACTGCCCGGACAACGGTTTTATGTCTTTAGCACCAGGTTACCACTCAAATACTGCAATATGCAACAAAAAGAGGACCAATCAGCCTTTGCAAAGGACCTTCCAATACATGGTATCATTTGTCACCTAGTTATTAGTAACGTTTGATTAGTTTGAACTAGAAACAATATAAATAAAGGCCCGTATTTATACTTTTTTTGCGCCGCATTTGCGTCGTTTTTTGACGCAAAAACGGCGCAAACTTGCAAAATACCATTGTATTTTGTAGGTTTGCGCCGTTTTGCGTCAAAAAGCGGCGCAAATGCGGCGCTAAAAAAAGTATAAATACGGGCTTATGCAGCAAAAAATGGATTTCGTGGCAAATGCAGCAAATCTAAAAATATGAGGGACACTCCGTGGCCACAAAACTCTATAACTCCACTGACCCTGATTATAACAACTTTGAAACATATACACACTTTGCAGATCGATTGCATCTGAAGCGACACACAGCCACACCAAGCACTGCAAAGCCTGGAAAGAATACAGTAATTTCATTCGCGCCTACATCCGCGGTGACACATCTCATCTTTCCTGTGGTAAAAAAGAGTCCTTTCCTATAAGGTGCCTTTGTCTTTGTCTGTGGACAGTAGGCTGAGAAAAAGTTGTATGGCCAACATATAGGATTTTTTCTCAAATAACAATTACGCTCTGCAGGACAACAGAAAATCGCCATCCTTGTTTAGGTACTATGATACCAAAAACGATCGTGAAGTTATTGCTTTGTTTTTTACAGCACAGGTTTTTAATACTCTTAGCATTAACATATGAACAACCTGGTTGCACGCAAGTTTTTTTTTTTTTTTTATGCACAGTACCTGTCATAATTACATTTCTATTATGAGTTGTTTCTTAAACTGTATTTATTTTATATCTGATGACATATATGTTTCACTTAGATTTCTATTTTTTGGGTTGTGTACTGTTGGGAAGGAACAGTCCATTGATGGACGTGTACCCCTGTCCTGAATGCCCCAACTGCAATGACGCTTGGATCCCTAATGTGTATTTTTGTTGTCTTGTGCGAACACAGATCATGCGTGTGAGCCATGACCACAGATGGGTGGAGTTTTTAATTCTGCCTGCGGAATTTGAAGAATTTAGGGATTCTGTGTTACTCTTGTAATGCAGAATTACTGAGAAATTCCACTGCTCCGCCTTCCGGCAGAATGAATTAATCAGCACTGTGTCACACATTAAAAGGCAAGACAACCCACTCACTCCTTTTCCCCTGATCGACAGCCGGCCTGCACGATCAGAGATTTGAAGCCCCTAATGGGGTATGGTGCATCTTACTAGTAAGCTCAATGATCACTGAGCATGAGCACCCTGAGGGGTGGGCGTGCTTGCTGAAACAGCAAGGCTAGGTAGCTTGAAATTGAAGCTGCAGTTTTCTGATTGTTTTCCTTCCATTTTACCCCGGGGGGCTTGAACACGGGGATGAAAAAACATTATCGCTCCCGGTCCTTTCCCCAGGACCCTCCATCTTATTGGAAACCTCAGAGTCTTACTGTTTTAGCAGAGTCCGATCGACCATCCTAAGAGGACAAGCAGCACTGTCAAACTAGCGTGCCCCATGGCGAGGCGCATCAGGTGAGTCTTTTGCAGGAGTGGAGTCTGTTCTGTGAAGAATTTAAGATAAACGTAGCTGCATTTGCAGTGCAATGACCTATTGTGCATGCAGGACATCCCAACGGCTTTGTTTAACGCTTTACAGAAATAGAATAAATAGGGGCCAGATGTAGGTACAAAAAAATTAGCGACTCGCAATTTGCGAGCATGTGCGACTCGCAAATTGCGTGTCGCTAATAGGAATGCAGGTACAATGTCCGTGTACAATTTGCGACTCGCACCCGGAGTCGCAATGCAGATAGCGAGTCCGCTGTCTGCGAGGTCGCTGTTTGCGACCGCGCAAAAAACAGACTTGCAATTTGCGAGTGGGTGTCGCAAATTGCGAGTTCCATGTAAATTGATTGCAGGTGCTGCAGAACACTCCAGAAACCACTCCAGAACACTCTGGAAACACTTCCTGGCACATGATGATGACATCACAGCCAGGAAGTTTACTAATACACCTGGGAGGAGGGAGGACCACACCCATTTTAAACTGCTGAACAGCCAACAGGAGGAACAGCAGCTACAATGGCAGAAACACCAAGAAAAAGAAAACTGACATTTTCTGAGAAGGAGCTGGAGGTGCTGACAGAAGAATGCTGTCAGCACTATGATGATCTCTTTGGAAAGGCAGCCCTCAATGTGGCAGACTCAACCAAAAAACAACTCTGGCTGGAAATTCAAGAAAAAGTGAACTCCCTGGGGGTCAGCCACAGGAGTGTGGATGAGATCAAAAAGAGGTGGTATGACCTCCGCTCCCGGACCATGGAGAGGGTGGCAGAAAGGCTCTGGGAGATGAGAGGCACAGGAGGGGGACCATCATCCGTACCACCACCCACACCCCTGGAGGAAAGGATGGAGGAGACCATGGAGCAGGAGGCAGTGTCAGGATTTGGAGAGCTGGACACCTCAGAGCCCACTACATCAACCGGTGAGTACCATGTGATATGGCTGTACCCCCACACACCATGTACACAGGGGCATGCACAACCAAGATAGCTCCATTTCAGGGTAGCAAACACCAAAATGATGCATTATGGGCAATGTAGTCAAGTAGGCAGTAAATAGGCAAATGTTTATTAGGAAGTGTGCAACAGATAGTAGACACTGACAGTCTGTTCCCCATGTCCCACAGGTCTCCCACAAGACACCACCACAAGCCACAGCAGCCAGCCCCATGAGGAAGGCACAGGAGCTGCCACCACTCCCACCTGCACCACCAACACCATCCCCTTGATGTCAACACCTGCTGCAACAGTGGTTCAGGAGGCTGCGCCAGCAACAGCCAGGAGTGCCACAGTAGAGCTCACAGGGCATCCACCGCTGCGCAGGTGACGCAGGTTCAGGAGAGCAGGGCTGCAGGCTGAGTCCGGCCGTCCATCGACCACCATCACCGAGGCACAGCTGCTCTGTGGTCAGCGCCTGCAGAACAATATGTTAGGGAGAATTAGTGGGGTTCTGCACCGCTTTGAGGAGCAATGAGGCAAGCATGCAGCAGCTCCATTCCCAATTGGATGTCATTGTCACAAACACTGGGGACTTAGCCCTGTCCATGCGGGAACTGGTGGCAGGACTAAAGTCACAGAGCAAGGGTCGGCAGCGCAGGGACCGTCAGCTGCTCCAAGGCTGGACAGGATGGCCACATCAATTGGCAGACTGGCAGTCAACACCACTGGCCTGTCGAGAAGGACAGTTGGCCTCCAAGTTGAAATGGGCCACTTTGCAGGGGATGTGGCTAGAGGCCTGGGCTGGATCACACATGTGATCGATTTAATGGAGGCACGGCATCTGTCCAGGGGCACAGGGGACACCCCCCAGGACAGCGAAGAGGGTTCCACAGTGAGCAGTGTCTCTGCCAGTGACACTAGGGTGCTCCGGAGTGGGAGTACCAGGCAGAGCACTGCAGAACAACCTGGGACCAGCCAGGCTGGCAGAGGCCGCTGTAGGACATAGACTGAACCCTGTCCCTGATGTTGGGGTACATGACAGCAATGTGCCCCATGCATGGTTTGCTTTTTGATGTACATGAACAGTTAGTCATTGTAAATAGTTCAATTTCTGCACATATTAAATAGTTTTTTTGTTCCACTTAACAAATGGAGTTTTTGGTCCATAGGTGAGTATGGTTGAAGTTGGCACGTACCTTCCAAAGTATTGGGTTGCGATGTGTTCCCGTCTCAGTCTGCCTTGATTTGCTATACTCCGATCCCCATGATGGCGATGTGGTTGCTCCTGCTCTTCATCCTCTAAATCTGGGTCTGCAGGGGTGAGAGGTAGCCCACGTCGGGTGGCAATATTGTGCAGGATGGCACATGCGACAACAATTTTGAATGCTGTAATGGGGGTATACTGGAGGGCACCTCCACTGCGGTGGAGGCATCTGAACCTTGCTTTCAGCAATCCGAAGGTGCGTTCTATTATGTTCCTGGTCCTCTTATGTGCACTGTTGTAGCGCCTCTCGGAATCATTGCTGGGTGTTAAGAACGGAGTCATTATCCATGGCCGTAGTGCATATGCACTGCCACTTGTTGGGCACAAACATTACACTGTTAGAAAGTCCTGGTTGGTGTGCACAGTGACCTGTGTGTATGTCTACGAGGTGTATACAGCTCTACCTAGGAGGTATCCGTCTCCAAACTCCCCACGTTCCAGGCGTTGGTGTATCCCACTGTGCCTAAAAATGTAGGATTCATGGGTACTGCCTGGAAATTTTGCGACAATGTCAGTGATGACATAATGGGCGTCACAAACAACCTGAATATTGAGTGAGTGGGTACACTTTCTGTTGCGGAACAGATATTCCAGGTTTTCAGGGGGGCATATTTGAATATGTGTCCCATCTACACACCCTATGACATGGGGAAAGTTGGCAATCCGGTAAAAGTCCAGCTTGGTGCTGTTAATTTCTGCCTCATTCCTGGGTAGGTATATGAAGTGAGACATGTGTGTGAGTATGGCATCTAGGAATGCCCTGAGGAACCTTGACAGTGCACTTTGAGATACCCCACCTGCCACAGCAATGACCCCCTGATGGCTCCCTGAGGCCAAGAGGTGCAGTGAGCATAGCACTTGCACATGCGTAGGGATGGCACAGCCGCGCAGAGTCTGGCGTTCTAGCTGTGGTTTTAGTAATTCAATTAATTCTAGTATGGCTGCGCTGCTAAGGCAGTATTTGTCATAGATCTCTTCCTCAGTTTGCTGAAAAAGAGTCTGCCTTGTTCTATAAATCTTCTCCTGTCTCTGGCTCCTCCTCCTCCTCTGCTGGGCTGCTTGGACTCTCCTACTCACTGCTATCAGGTTTATCTCCGCCATCTTGAGTAACCCAGATGCCTTCTGGGTCTCCTTTTATACTTTGGTATTGGTTACCACCTGCTCTGAGTTAGTGGTAAATGGGAAATGCAAACTGGGCTTTTTGCGACTAGTCGCAATTTGCGAGTTGCAATTGCATATGGTTTGCGACTCGCAAATTGCGACTTCCTATTTGCGGGTCGCAAAATGGGGTTGCAATTTTTGCGAGTCGCTAACGGCTCGCATCGCTTTTTGCGAGTCGGAAATGGGATTTTTGCATCCCATTTCCGATTTTGCACAGTCGCAAATAGCCATTCGGGCCATTTGCGACTCGCAAACCTTTGCTACATCTGGCCCTAGGTTAGGAAAGCAGGTATCGAGTGGTGACGCCTCACATTTGAAATAGGAGAACTTGCAGCATTTTGCCCTTTTTTTTCAGTTAGTACTATGATATCACCACAGGACCTGACGAGTGAAAAGTGTTCTACAGTATATATCTTGTTTAAGATGAAGTTCATGTTTTTGCAAATGGTTAATAGTGCAGGTGATTTGTGCATGAACTGCAGGTTGACTAAGGCCGGGCTGCTCCAGCAATATTTGCAGCAAACATTGCGGGGTGACCCATGTACTAAAGTGAGTACAGGCAGCTCCAGCTTGCAATGAAGAACAACGCAGCAAAGCTGGTGCCCTCCTGTTAGAAATTGGGTCTCTAGTAGCAGAGGTATGCACCCTGTCCAAGTAAGGACCACAATCCTAGTCAGGGTATGTCACAACACACCCTAAAATTATCCTGTGCTAACCCTTGGGTATCTTGGCACAGAGCAGGCAGGCCTAAGTTTGAAGGCAATGTGTAAATTATTAGTGCAGTAACTCATACTGTAACAAAATGAAAACACCACAAAGAGACTACACACAGACAAATAGATTAGGATTTTATAAATAAAACAAGACCAAAAAGACAAAAATCTAATATGTAGATCCTGAGATATGCAATTTTAAAAACTGAGGTGGAAATAGAGCATAGAAGTGCAAAGCACCAACTGTGGTTATCTGATCATGCTGGACTAGGACAAAGTCACAAGTTCAGGCTGGCTACGATGGAAAGCAGGCTGGCTGCATGGACACACTTGGGATCACTACACACAGCATTGCTTTGAGAGGCTTTCCATCGTTCAGCGTCCTTTCCAAAAAGCTGTGTAGTGAGGCTTTGCATGGCTTGGCATCGAGTTGAATTGATCCCAGGGAGCTGTGGTGTGAGGATTTGCAGGACCTGGCCTAGCGTCACTTGGCGTCGGCTCAGGGGAGCTTGGTGCCAAGGCTTTGCAGGACTTGGCGTTGCTGTGTGTCAGTTCTGGTGGGATCGCAGCTGCCCGGCGAGGCTTTGTGTATTTTCTCGTCACTCGGTGTTGAGTCCAGTGAGGCTAACAGCTGCACATCAATGCTTTGCAAAGCTTCATGTTGCTTCACATCTGTCCTGATGAACATCACAGAAGATAGATCACTTTAAGGCCCCTTCCAAGGCATGGCAGAGTCACAGCTTGTGGAGTCCAGGTGCAGATGGTTCAAGTCTTTGATGTCCCTAAAACTTGGGAACAAGAAGCAAGCTAACAAGCCCTTGGTGATCACTTGTGGTGGGAAGGCATATTCCTTCCAGCAGAGTCAGGGAATAGCAGGCAGCAGGGCAACAAGCAGAAAAGCAGTCACTTCCAGAAAAGCAGTCCAACTGAGTCCTTTGGGCAGCACTGCAATCCTTCTGTCAGAGTCCAATTCTAGGTCCAAAAGTGTCTGATTTTAGAGGGATCAGAGACCTGGTAATTATACCCATATGTGCCATTGAAGTAGGGGACACTTCAAAGAGTTGCTTCGAAGTGCACCAGTTCCCCTTTCAACCCAGTCCTGTCTGCCAGGAGATCTGTGGTGGGTTATCAGCCCTTTGAAGTGTATGTGAGAGCACCTCCTCCGCCCTTCCTGCTCAGGAAGACTCATCGGTCTGCAGACGGCTGCAGATGCAGCTGTGTGCCTTATGTTTATGGCTGACTGGATCTGCCACACAGTACAGACCAGACGTGTGATTGGAGACAGGCTGTAAGGCACAGAGAGTAGTAAGAGAATAGAAATTTATATTTTCTAAAAGTAGCATTTCTATAATAGTAATGTTAAATCCAACTTTACCAGTAAGCAGTTTTTGATTTCTCACTCCATTTCAAACATACCAAACATGTCAAAAACCAAATAGTCTGTTTGTCACTACTAGGACATGCAAAAGATAAAAGTATATGTCCTACCTTTTGCTTACATGTCACCCTGCACCATGAGCTACATAGGGCCTACCTTAGGGATGATTTATATGTAACTGAAGATGAGTTTAAGGCTTGGCCAGTAGTTTTAAATGCCAAGTCGAAGTGGCAGTGAAACTGCACACTCGCCTTGCAATGGCAAGCCTGAGTCATGGTTAAGGGGCTACTTATGTGGGAGCACAATCAGTGCTGCAGTCCCACTAGTAACATTTAATTTATTGGCCCTGGGCACATGTAGTGCATTTTACTTGGGACTTACATGAAAATAGTATGCCAGTTGGGTATAAGCCAATGTTACCATGTTTTAAGTAGAGAGTGTAAACTTTAGCAGTGGTAAAGTGCCCACAGTCATAAAGCCAACAAAAAAGATGTCATAAAAAAGGCGTAAGAAGGGAAAAAGTTTGAGGTGACCCTTGAGAGAGGGCCATTTTCCAACACACTCATTCCGCCAAGGATCCCTATAAGGAGCAAGTCTGTGTCTGAGTCTGTGATTATTTATTTGTGGGCATATTTTGTAATTAAGCTGGTTTTATTGTGGCATGAAAAGCCCCCTAAGCTTGCAGTATTTTTCACATCTTTACCCTGCTTGTAGTTACTGGTGTCATAATTTCGACAGTTTGTCCTTTATCCTGAGCTTGCACTCTGGGTCATATTTATAAGCCCCTCTGCCATCTTGGGCCACAATAGGGTAATTTTTTTAATTCTAATGTGGCACAACGAGGCCAAAATCCTTGTGCCTTATTTAAAAAGTGGCGCAATGCATTTATTGCGCCACTTTGTAACCCTTTCCTCTACATGATGCCGGCACCAGGCAAAATGTTTGCAAATGGGGTGTTTCCCCGTTAAGAGGGCCAAAGAAATGGCTCAAGGAAATCTACGAGATTTTATTGCATCAGTTTTTATGGCACTTTTAGTGCTTGCTGACAGCAGGTGTTAAAAGGGGGCTTCCATTATTTACATTGGGCCCCTATTTACTTTGCAGGAGTAGCAACAATATTTTGGTACTACTCCTGCAAAGTAATAGTGTCAATAAAAATAATGGTATTGCCCCCTACCCTGCACTTAAATACAGTGCACACATTGTGGTGGTAGGAGGGTACTAAGGGGTGCAAGGAAAGTGTCTCTGAACTAGGTGCAGTGCCATTTTCCTTAATTATGCCCTTAAATGTGTTGGACCAGTCATATGGGGGAGCAGTGTAGGAGCGAGTGCTTGAATGTTAGACCAGTCATAGGTCAGTGGTGCAGGGGGTGTAGAAGGGAAGGCTTGCTTGTTAGACCAGTCAGATGGGGGTGGAGGTTGTAGGAGCAAGTGCTTGCATGTACCTTGACAGTAGTTAGGCAAGTACAATGCACAACACAGCCAAAAGATTGCAGAGCACCTCTAAGACGTGTGCAGCTTGATGCAGCTGTTTGTAATTGCTGAGCACCTCTGTGGATGTGTGTGTGTTTAGATGGGGGTGAGCTCCACGGTAAGGACCCACAGGCATTTGGTCGTGAGGGGGCTGGTGACCCCCATCCTCTCTAGTAAGGGTGTGATGTAGTCTCCCACACAGCCAGGAAGTCCCCGGTCTGCCAGTTCTGCTAATGTCAGGCCATGTGACAGAGTCAGTTTGAGTCACTGAAGACTGTCTAGGTTTGACCTGGCATGCGTTGCTTCCTAACATGACAGCGCCACCAGAAACACACAAAGGCAGAAAGGACGCACATGTTGACAGTGCAGTGAATCAGGAGTGGGCGAAACTCCACTTAATATATCATAGCTTTTAGTAACTCCCCAGAATTCCGTGGAGTAACACTCTGCGAGTTTCGCTCTCTCCTAGTCATGACATAGATCTGCCTCACAGATTACTATCTTTTTGGACCAGGAGGGGCACCCAGAGCACTACTTTCATAGTCATGAAAAGCTATTGCCCTTTACCAGGAGTTAAGCAGCACCAGCAGAGTGAAGGCGGCATACCATGTAGTGATCAGTAGGAGTGAGAAGGTCCTTTTTACCTTGGTCAGTGGAGTGCGGCCTACAGGGGCACTCATTTAAAGTTCTGCTGCTGTGTGCTTAACTCACCTGTTGCCTAGTTTGGTGCAGAGTGCTGCCCAGAGCATGTGTGGTATACAAGTGCCAGTGTATGTGGGTTCCATTTTGGGTAACCTCAGGCTAGACAGTGACACAAAGGGAGCCAAGGTGTGTCCTGCATATCATGATGAGCCTTTCTAGGCTATAGTGGGATGGAGGAGCTGATACCTGCACTTGAAAGGGCTGTGCCTGACCTCACACAATATAGTCCCCAAACCCCTAGAGTGTGGCTGGAGCAGGGCAAGGGAGAGGCATGGTTTTGTGCTCTACAAAGACTTTAATTTGAAGTTTGCCCTCTTCAAAGGCAGAAATAAGTGTAAGTATTGGACTGCTGACCCCGCAACTTTAGAACCTCTGAGAAGGAAAAGAGCTGAAGAGCCATGAGGAGAAGTATTGCCCCTTTGCTGTGTGTACTTTGCTGGGTTGGCCTACAGTTGCTGCTTCTGCCTTAGAGATGACAAAGACTGGACTTTACTGTGTATCCTGCTTGTGAAGGTTCTCCAAGGACTTGGACTGAGCTTGCCTCCTGTTAAGAAGTCTCAGGGACATAAAAGACTTAATCTGCCAGCCCCTGGGCTCTCTTGCTGAGATCCCTGACTTATCAAGTGGTGCCGCATCCATTCCTGGGCCCCTGGAAGGAGAAGCTGGCAGAACCTGAGTGAAGATCCACGCAGTGGAGCCGAGCAGCAGAGGAATAGACACAATGCCTGTATTAGGCTTTTCATCCTTGGCTTGGTCTCTCTTAACCATTTGCCTCTGTTTCCCAGGTTGTTGATGTGTGCTGGACTCTGTTTTTGCAGTTTTTGTTACTCTGGGCACTTTACCACTGCTAACCAGTGCTAAAGTGCAAGTGCTCCTATACAAAATGTATATGTAATTGGTTCATCCATGATTGGCATATTGGATTTACTAGTAAGTCCCTAGTAAATCAAATGCTACTAGTGGGCCTGCCGCACTGGTTGTGCCACCCACCTAAGTAGCTCTGTAATCATGTCTTAGACCAGCCACTGCAGTGTCTGTGTGTGCAGTTTTAACTGTAAATTCGACTTGGCAAGTGTACCCACTTGCCAGGCCTAAACCTTCCCTTTTCTTACATGTAAGGCACCCTTAAGGTAGGCCCTAGGTAGCCCCAAGGGCAGGGTGCAGTGTATGTTTAAGGTAGGATATATAGGCTCTCATCATAACATTGGTGGTAAGTGCCGCTTTCCGCCATGTTGACTGCCGCCAACATACCGCGACTGCAGCGGTATACCGCTACAAGTATTATGACCCACATATAGAAATCCGCCACTATACAGACACACACACAAGTCCACCAGCACAAAGGTCAGTGATAAAATGGCGGTAGCAAAACTCTCACTGTTACGCCAACAGAACTACACTCACAGCATTATGACCCACGAATCACCGTAGCGGACATTCAACTGTGGTAAACCATTGGTGGTACATACCGCTGCGCTCAAAATACACACACACATACAAAACAACACTACATTGGAGAATTCAAACTACACACACCTGACACACATACACACCCCACACCCGCAACTCTATAAAACACACACTCACACTACCCACAAACCTTTTACAACAAAACAAAATTGACAACTGAGAGAGAGGCACGCCAGAGGCACCCACTGAATCAGAGCCACAGAACACCATCACCCATACACCCACCACGCACCTCACACCACACACCCCAACACATCACCCCACACACCCTCACACACACCACACACACTACACCCATGGCACCACAAAGACACCCCAGTATCTCAGAGGAGGAGCAAAGGGTCATGGTGGAGGAAATCATCCGGGTAGAGCCACAGCTATTTGGATCACAGGTGCAGCAGACATCCATTGCTAGGAAGATGAAGCTATGGGGGAGAGTCATGGACAGGGTCAATGCTGTGGGACAGCACCCCAGAACAAAGGATGACATCAGGAAGAGGTGGAACAACCTACGGGGAAAGGTGTGTTCCATGGTTGCAAGAAACCAGATAGTTGTACAGAGGAATGGCGGTGGACCCCCACCTCCTCCCCCACAACTAACAACATGGGAGGAGCAAGTCTTGGCAATCATGCATCCTGAGGGCCTGGCAGGAGTAGCAGGAGAACTGGACTCTGGTAAGTCAAATCTTTACTACTCCCCCCCTACCTGCATGCCATCACAAACTCCTAACCCTACCCTCACCCCATCACTCCACCACCTCAGATATACCCCACCATCACAACCCACCCATCCCAATACCAATCCTTGCAAGCGACACTAATGCCTGGACCCCCATCACAGACCTGCATGGACACCCATCACTACAGCATGCACACTGGAAAGAATCACTTAGCCAACCAAATCACAACTCACACAAGCCAAAGCTGCCTTGGTAATAACAACCATAGAGGGAAACATACCCCTGCACAAGATGTCACACGCAGAAACAATAACACTGCATTTACATCCTCACAGGACCCCCACACAAAGTCACCGGAGAGAGGCTGCCAGCAACATCCAGTTCCCCCCAGAAGAGGCCCACAGTGATGACAGCAGCTCTGCACGCCTGGATCAGGATGACCAACCTGGCCCATCAGGGACCTCTGGACAGTTGGTGACCAAGTCACAGTCCAAAACCACCACAGAGTCTCCCCCCTCAGGAAACACCACAACAGCACCCACCCAGCGGGCCCATACCTCTGTCCCCAGGACACATCAATCAGCGGTGTGTCCATCACTACAGGGACCCCAGGTAACCCCACAAACACAGGACGATCAGGGACCTGGGGTCAGTGGTAGTGGGCAAACGGTTCAGGGGACAGAGGCACAGGACAACAGGGAAGCTGGGGGGACTGCTGTGTGACAGGGGGAGGACAGGCCAAGGGAACCGACTCTCCACGATGCACTCACCAGCATCCGGTGAGCATACCACCATTCCCAGGAGACTATGGGCCAGATACTGGCCAAGTTGCAGGATACCCAGCGACTGCACGAGGGACAGTACCTGGGGATCAGGGAGGACCTGAGGGACATGCACACCACCCTGGTCACCATTGCAGGGCTGCTGGCAGACATGGCCAACACCATGAGGGAGTCAGTGGAACACCAACAGGTCCCTGACACTAGCCACACTGACGAACAGCCCTCCACCTCTGCCGATGCTAGTGGGCAGGAGGCCCCGCCACAGGAACAAAAGGCCATCAGCACCCCTCCCTCTGCAGAAGGAGAACCACCACGCAAAAGGTCCCTGTGATCCAGGCAGAAGCCAGAGAACATTGCCAAGAATCCCACCAGGAAATAAGACCCCCCTGAAAGTCACCCTTGTGTCCCACTCCGCCACCCTGGCCACCATGAACTGCCATTTCCCCACTCCCTATGCCCCCTTGGACAATGCATCTGTGATACCAATAGACTGGACTCTATCCTGGACATTGCTCCACCATCACCCCAGCCCATTGCAATACCCCCTACACTTATTATCACAGAAATAAACACCCTTGGAACTAATACAAGTATGGAGTCTGTCAATTGATTGAAAAATGTATTAGTTTAACAAGCTGTAAACATTGCAATTCAAATGTACAGTTATCTATACATAGGTATGACCTGTAGTGGGCAGCAGTAAACACACCAGGAGCCGGAGTGGGGCACAGATATCTGAAAATAGAGATGCCAAAGAGTACAGTAAGTGGCCATAGATTTTGGAAAATCAGTCTGCCATGTACAATGTCCAACACAAAACTGCAATGGAAGGTGAAGTTACAGTGTGTTAGCTGTGTGTCACTGGAAGTACTGTTGAATTATAGTAGTTCTGTTGTCCACATCCTCTTCCTCTGCCTCCTCTTCATCACTGTCTACAGGCTCCACCGCTGCAACAGGCCCATCTCCAGCCTCATCCTAGGCACCTGGCACCTGGCATTTCAAGGCCAGGTTGTGCAACATGCAACGATCATCTGGCACACCTTCTTGGGTGAGTAGCATAGGGATCCACCTCTCAGATGGAGGCACCGGAATCTGGCCTTCAGGAGGCCAAAGGTGCACTCAATGATCCTCCTTGTTCGCCCATGTGCCTCATTGTAACATTCCTCTGCCCTTGTCCAGGCATTCCTCAGTGGGGTCAATAGCTATGAGAGGTTGGGGTAATCAGAGTCACCTATAAATATCGAGGGATACCTGTTAGCCAGACACTCACCCTTAGGGCCAACCTCACACCCATATACCAACAGACACTGGGTGGGGACCATGGGCTCACCTATTAGCCACACGCTTTGCCTCTGGAGTTGAGACATCACATATGGGATGCTGCTATTCCTCAAGATAAAGGCATCATGCACGGAGCCAGGATACTTTGCATTGGCATGGGAGGTGTACTGGTCCGCTAGGCACACTATCTGCACATTCAGAGAATGAAAGCTCTTTCGATTTCTGAACACCTGTTCATTTCTATGGGGTGGGACAAAGGCAATATGTGTACCATCAATAGCACCAAAGATGTTGGGGATATGTCCCATTGCATAGAAGTCAGCCTTCACTGTGGCCAAATCATCCACCTGTGGGCATACGATGTAGCTGCGCATGTGTTTCATCAGGGCAGACAACACTCTCATCAGCACGTTTGATAACAGAGGCTGTGACATCCCTGATGCCATGGCCACTGTCATTTGGAAGGAACCACTTGCCAAGAAATGGAGCACTGGCAGGACCTGCACTAGAAGGGGGATACCTGTGCGGTGGCGGATAACTGAAATCAAGTCTGGCTGTAATTGGGCACACAGCTCTTGGATTGTGGCCCTATCAAGTCTGTAGGTTAGGATAATGTGCTGTCCTCCATTGTTGCCAGGTCCACCAGGGGTCTGTACACAGCGGAATGTCTCCATCTCCTATTCATCCCCAGCTCTTGAACTCTAGGGTGAAAAACGGTAAGCAGATGGTCATATTCGAACATGTACTCCAATTAATATGCCTTGCCTTTTTTACAGAAACAGTATGTGAACGTGTAGGTCCGTTGATGTGCCTATGTCTGCTGTGACACAGTTAGGTGCTATGGCCTGTGCCCCCCTGAAATGGCGGCCATCTGACCTGTGAGGAGGGAAAAGTGGAAATGAGGTAATTCCGCTGACGTTGTGTGTCATTGCGGGAGGTGGTCGATGACCGCTGTGCCACACATCATTGGTTATTATTGGGGCCTACGGGTTCCAGGAGCCAATGGTGATGTACGCCAGTGGTGATGGTACACACTGCTGCGGACGTGACCGCCATTTTCTATCTGTTCACTCACTTGCCACCTGACCTTCAACAGGAGAGGACCTACACTGCAAGTGCTGCTGTGACCTGTGTTTGGAAGCGACCATGGCTCGAGGGTCTGGGGAAGGGGCTCCTGCCTTCACTTCCGAGGGCTTGGAGAGACTAGTGGATGGGGCCCTACCCCAGTACCCTTTACTTTATGATCCTCCAAATAAACAGTTGAGTACACTGTGAGCACAATGCATGGGACATGAATGTATGGAGTGCTGTGTGTGTAAGCCTCGTGTAGCGGGGGCTGAAGGGTCCTGGGCAGAGTGCTGCATGTTCGGTGGGCCATGTCTATGCATAAGGGGATGGGAGGGATATGGTGGGCCATGAGTATAACAGTCCAGACGGAATGAATAATACCTTTTCTTATGTATCTTTTTCTACAGGTCAGCGCCCATCAGAAAAAGGGTATTTGGAGTGCCATTGCCAAGGAGGTGCGGACCCTGTGGGTCTTTGACAGACGGAGCACCCACCGTCGCAAACGGTGGGAGATCCTGCGCCGCTGGGAAAGGAAGACTGCGGAGGCCCAGCTGGGGCTGGCCTCCCAACGAGGAAGGGGTGCCCGTAGTACCCTGACCCCCTTGATGTTCCGCATCCTGGCTGTGGCCCATCCGGCATTGGATGGGCGCTTGAAGGCATCACAGCAGCCACAGTGTGAGTACAGATTCAGAATCATGAATTTGCATGCGTTAAGGTGTTACCTGGGTGGGGGATGTGGGTCTGTTGGTACCCCTAGGCCAGGGCGAACATGGCAGGGTAGGTTCCATGATGGGCAAGCTCAGATGCAGTCCAACCCCAATAATGCTAGTGGGCATCTACTACTGGGCAGGGTTCTTTGGGTTTCAGGTGTGCAACTAACGGCGTTAGGCATTGTACCCCATGGCCTGGTGACTATCATTGTAACTGGTAGTGCATGGCCTAGTGCATAGGGCTGTTCCCTGTGAGTTGTGTACGCCAACGGTAGTGTTGTTGCTGGCATTGACCAAGTGTATCCTCTGTCTCTTCCCCCCCTTTTTGTTTTGCCAACCTGTCTTTGTGTGCATTAGCATCATCTGGCAGAGGAGCAGAGGCACCGGCGATGGAGGGAGCTGCATCCCACATGGGCCTGGAGGCCGAATCCACCGACGGTTAGGGCACCAGTGGGAAGGAGGGCGAGGGGAGCACCACGACGGAGACATGAGGGGACAGTTCTGACAGTGACACCTCCTCCGATGGAAGCTCCCTGGTGGTGGATAAACCACTGTGCTCACCCCAACTGCAGGTACAGCCACTACCCCCATACCAGCAACGCCCTCCCAGCAGCCCTCTGTGAGTTTCCCATGCCCTCTCACCCAGGAGGGTGGGCATCTCCTTCGCCCCAGGCACCTCAGGCCCTGCCCCAGTCAGCCCTGCTGCCCTCAGTGAGGAGGCTATTGACCTCTTGAGATCCCTCTTTGTTGGGTAGTCAACCATACTGAATGCCATCCAAGGTCTAGCAGGGCATTTGCAACAAACTAATGCATACCTGGAAGGCATTCCCTCTGGTGTGGCGGCCCAACAGAGAGCATTCCAGGCTCTGGCCAACTCACTGATGGCAGCGATTGTCCCTCCTGTCTCTAGCCTCCCCCCTCCAACTTCCTCTACCCAGTCCCATTCCCCTCAACCCCAGACTATCCAAAGCACACCTTCAGACCTGCATGCACCCAAATTAACACACAGAAGTGGCTGAGGCAAACACAAGCACCACACTTCCTCCCAAAGGCACTCACACAAGCACCATCCAGATGCAGACACACCAACATCCACTGCCTCCAGTGTGTCCCCCTCCTCCTCCTCATCCACCTCCCTCCCAGTTGCATCTCCACTTACACCTGCATGCCCTACATCCTCATCCACTACCTCCATCACCAGCACACCTATCACAACACGCCCCCCACCAGCAGTCACCACCCCCACATCCATTTACCCGTCTCCTGTGTCCGCTCCCACTGTGTCTGTTCCCCCTACTCCCAAAGTACACAAACGCAAGCACTCAGACACCCAACAGCCATCCACCTCACAACAGCGTCCAGCCCATGCACCTGCACCCAAACACAGCAGACAGACACCTCCTACAACCACTCCCTCTTCCTCCACTCCCAAACCTTCATCCTCTTCAACCCCCAGTGTCCCTAAAAGGCTTTTCCTCTCCACCCTTGACCTATTCCCTGCCCCTCCCCCCCTGTCCTTCACTTCGGACCGGGGGGCAGAACCCAGCCCAGCACCTCAGCCACCCAGTTCATGGCCGCTGTAGTTTCTGCAGCTATTGCAGGTGTGAGAGGCTCCAAGGAGGCACCCGTCAGCACAGCCAGAGTGCCTGCACCACCTGCCAAGGGCAAGAAGGGACCGTCAGCAAGCAAGGGCAAGAAGGGGACACCCACCAGCAAGTGAAAGGAGGCACCACCAGCAAGCAAAGGGAAGGAGGCACCACCAGCCAGCAAGGGGAAGGAGGCACCACCAGTCAGCAAGGGGAAGGAGGCACCATCAGCCAGCAAGGGGACGGAGGGAACACCAGCCAGCAAGGAGAAGGAGGCACCACCAGCCATCAAGCGGAAGGAGGGAGCACCAGCTAGCAAGGGCAGGAAGGGAACACCAGCTGGCAGAAGCAAGGAGGCACCACCATCTGCCAAGGGCAGGAAGGGGACAACAGCTGCCAAGGACAATGTAAAAGGAACTGACTCCACAGGCAGGATGGATCTGGTGCCTGGGGCTGGGGCAGCTTCTAGGCAAACAACACCAGCCATGGCACTTCAGCCGGCCGAGGCTGCAGGAGAAGGGCTGGAGCCTCCCCCTACCACTGCCAGCACTGCCACCTGCATCGCTGCCTGCACCACCACCTGCACCGCCAGCAGCACCACTGCCAGCAGCAGCAGCCCCAGTGGGCAGCCGTCCGAGGCTGCAGGGGAAGGGGTGGAGCCTCCCCCCACCACTGACAGCTCTGGCACCTGCACCGCCACCAGCACCGCCACCTGCATTGCCAGCAGCACCACTGCCAGCATTAGCAGCCCCAGTGGACAGCCGTCCGAGGCTACAGTGAAAGGGCTGGAGACTCCCCCGCCACTGACAGCACTGCCACCTACACTGCCACCAGCACCGCCAGCAGCACCACTGCCAGCAGCAGCAGCCCCAGTGGGCATCCATCCGAGGCTGCAGGGGAAGGGCTTTAGTCTCCCCTCACCACTGACAGCACCGCCACCTGCACCGCCAGCAGCACCACTGCCAGCAGCCGCAGCCCCAGTGGGCAGCCGTCCGAGGCTGCAGGGGAAGGGGTGGAGCCTCCCCCCACCACTGACAGCTCTGCCACCTGCACCGCCACCAGCACCTCCACCTGCACCGCCAGCAGCAGCCGCGGCCCCAGTGGGCAGCCATCCGAGGCTGCAGGGGAAGGGTTGGAGCCTCCTCCCACCACTGACAGCTCTGCCACCTGCACCGCCACCAGCACCGCCACCTTCATTGCCAGCAGCACCACTGCCAGCATTAGCAGCCCCAGTGGGCAGCCGTCCGAGGCTGCAGGGGAAGGGCTTGAGCCTCCCCCTACCACTGGCAACACCACTGCCAGCCCCGCAACTGCTATCCACTGAGCAGCGGTCACCGCCAGCAAGCATTGTGTAGTCGTGACTACATGGGCTGTAGTGCTTCCTGGCCCCTGCCACACCTGTAGGTGTGACACCCAGGTGAGAGACTGTGACATTGCACCATCCAGGATCAGCATCACAGGGCACAAGGCCCCCTCCAGAACCAGTGGAAGAAAGCATCCACTGACCCCCTCCTTGCCAGGATGAAGCACACTAGGCACAAGGCCCCCTCCAGAACCAGTGGAAGAAGGCATCCACTCACCAGTCCTTGCAAGGATGAAGCACACTGGGCACAAGGCCCCCTTCAGAATCAGTGGAGAAGCCATCCCCTGGAGAGACTGTGGCTTTGCACTCCCCAGGACCAAGCAGTGGGCAAACCACCCACTTGAGAGACTGTGGCTTTGCACTCCCCAGGACATTGCAGAGGGCATTAAGCCCCCTCCAGGAGCCGTGGCATTGTACCATCTTCCAGCTCCATCCCCCTGAGGTGCCTGTGTGTTTTCGACCTGATGCCCCTGCTGTGTTCTCTCCGTATTAAGGCAGGAGTCAAGTGTGACCTTGGCCTATGTGTTATGGCCCTGTGGGCCACAGACATTTTGGAGTAGGCATTGTCCCTCCATTTGTATATATTATACATACTGTTTAGTGCTTTAAGGACGTATTTATCTAAATTTTTAATATTACACTCACTTTAATCAATTCCTTTCTTCCTTGCCTTATTCCTGAGGGTTACGGGGTGTATATGTGATGTTGTTGCATCTGTTTGTGTGTATGGGGTTGCGTGTGAGTGTCACTCTGTTTTTCCTCCCCCCAACATTGTGTGCTAGGTGCGCTACTCACCATGGTCGTCTTGCCACCGTTCTTGTTTCTGGTGTAGGAGGAGGTAAACCAGCATTGGAAATATGTGCAGTTCGGGCTCCATGGCTTCGTGGTTTTTCCTTGTGTTTCGAGAGGTGAGTCTTTTCCCTTCTGTGTACTGTTTCCGCTGTGCTTTTGATGGTGTTGGTACCACCCCGGAAAAGGTGGTGGATTGGTGAGTCACAATACAGTGAGCGGTACATTGGCTTCCGCCTGGCCGTTATCACCGCAGTGTTTGTTGCTACCGCCGTGGCAGTCAGATTGTTAAAGTGGTTGTATGTGTTTGCGGTTTCTGCCGTGGTCATAATTACATTTTTCTTAACGCCGGCCTGTTGGAGGTATTACCGCCGCTTTATCACCAACCACAACCACAACCAAGGGTTGTAATGAGGTCCATAGTAATGTGTTTTACATGTCCTGACAGTGAAATATTGCTAAATTCGTTTTTCACTGTTGCAAGGCCTGTCCCTCTCATAGGTTAACATGGGGGCTACCTTTAAATCTGATTAAAGTGTAGATTCCCTTTGGGAGCGGATGGACATGTGGAGTTTGGGTTCTCCGAGCTCACAATTTAAAAATACATCTATTAGTAAAGTTGATTTTAAGATTGTGTTTGAAAATGCCACTTTAAGAAAGTGAGCATTTTCTTGCTTATACCATTTCTGTGACTCTGCCTGTTTGTGGATTCCCTGTCTGGGTCAGTTTGACAGTTGGGCTGGTTGCACCTCACACTAGACAGTGACACAAAGGGAGCTGGGGTGTAGCCTGCATATCCTGATGTGCCATCTGTGCTAGTAGGGAGGGGAGGAGTGGTCACTCACACCTGAAAGGGCTGCATCTGCCCTCACACACTGCAGTCTCCATTCCCCTGGTGTGTGTCTGGGGCCTGGCCTGTGCAAGGCAGGATTTCACAAACAAGAGAGACTTTGCTTTGAAGTAGGCCTAAAGACAAGAAAATCCACGCACAGAGCGCTGTGCGGGGAAAAGATTGACGCAAATCCGATCTGCGGCTGCGAAAAACGACGTGCCGCCGGCTCCACAGCTGAGAAACGACGCTCACAGGAAACGCGACCGAAGAATCGATGCACAGAGCAGTAGAAACGACGCGCAGCATCGCTGATGGAGGCTGGGAGATCACAACCTGAACTGCGGGATTTTCGGATCATCGTGCAGCTGGATTTTCGTCTCGCGTACTGCCGTGCAGTGACGCACACCCGCCCGTGCGGGGTTATTTTTGATGCGCACCAGGTACATTTTCACTCTAACAGCGCTAGTGTGTATTTAAAACTACTTAAAGACTCTTTTTGATTTTTAATTGATAATTTGACTTCTGTATGGTGGATTTTTTGTCGTTTTGGTCTTGTTTTGTTTAGATAAATATTTGCTCGTTTTTTAAACCTGCGTTGTGTCATTTTGTAGTGTTTTCATTGAGTTACTGTGTGTGTTGGTACAAATACTTTACACCTATTACTCTGAGGTTAAGCCTACTGCTCTGCCAAACGACCAAGGGAGTAAGCAGGGGTTAGCTGACGGTGATTCACTTTTACCCTGACTAGAGTGAGTGTCCTTGCTTGAACAGGGGGTAACCTGACTGTCAACCAAAGACCCCATTTCGAACACTGACCCAAACAGGGAATCCACAAACAATCAGAGTCACAGAATGGTTTAAGCAAGAAAATGCCTACTAGTCACAGTCTAAAAACCAACTTCGCTAAAATATGTTTTTTTAAATTGTGAGTAACTCCACATGTCTATCTGCTCCCAAAGGGAAACCGCGCCTTAATAATATTTAAAGGCAGCTCCCATGTTAACCTATGAGAGAGATAGACATTGCAACAGTGAGAATTGAATTTGGCAATATTTCACTGTCAGGACATGTAAAACACATAAGTACGTCCCACGTTTTACATACACTGCACTCTGCCCAGGGGGCTACCTAGGGCCTACCTTAGGGGTGCCTTGCATGTATAAAAAGGGAACGTTTAGGCTTAGTAAATGGGTACACTTGCCAAGTTGAATTGGCAGTTTAAAACTGCCCACACAGACACTGCAGTGGCAAGTCTGAGACATGTTTACAGGGCTACTTATGTGAGTGGCATACCAGTGCTGCAGGCCCACTAGTAGCATTTGATTTACAGGCCCTGTGCACCTCTAGTGCATTGTACTAGGGACTCAGTAGTCAATTAAATATGCCAATCATGGAAAGTCAATTACACATACATTTTACATAGGAGCGCTAGCACGTTAGCACTGCCCAGAGTCCAGCATACATCCACAACCTGGGAAACAGAGGCAAAAAGTTAGGGGAGACCACACCAAGGATGCCAAGTCTATCACTGATTAAATACCAACGGGGGGTAAACACTTGACCCTTGGAGAGCAGCTTCAGTACCTGGGTGTCAGCAAGGGTTTAGAGTCCTTAAGTTTGTATTCCCTAGCAGTCAAGCTGAACATTATTTTCTTCCAAATGTTGTTTTCTTCTGAATGGTTCATCCAAGGTAGGGAATTTTCTGAGAGGTTGGTGGTGTGCACTAGCCAGTGATTGGATAACTACCTACACCAAATACTGGCAGCATCCCAACTGTTGACCCTCCTCCTTTTAATCACTTTCTTTCTCAGCTTACTGCAAACTTTCCTAGATTCCCTCATTCAAGATGAACCCTCTCATTTCCTCCATATGCATATATCTTCGTTTCTAGCCACCTCAATATAGAAGTGCTGGTGCTATAAATGTTTTTCCCTCCTGCTGGGAGCACAGGCAGAAAGTCTAGAAAGTCTCTAGGGCATTTATGGTTTCAGAACCGGAGACTCCATCTTGGATTCCCACTTCAAATGTAACAGATGTAAAAGCTGCTCTTTGAGATGCAATCTTTTTCAATCCCCCTCCAGATAACTAATTCTTGGTAAGTGGCCCCTATTACTATTGGTAAGTTTTAGTCTTTTTGCTGACAGACGCTCCTCATTAGTAACTAGTCTAGGTAATGTAATTCAGACTTCAGAATAGGGCTACAGGCATCTGATTCAAAAACATTTTGCTCTGAAACAACACCAAGTAAATTTTTTAAAAGCTGCTCTTTCACAAAACATATAAAGAAATCGACTTACACTAATAAATTAGGGGGCATATTTATACTCTGTTTGCGCCGGATTTGTGTCGTTTTTTTTTACGCAAATCCGACGCAAAGCTAACTCCATATTTATACTTTGGCGTTAGACCCATCTAGCGCCAAAGATCTTGGAGTTTGCGTCATTTTTTTGCGTGGACACCTACCTTGCGTTAATGATATGCAAGGTAGGCGTTCCCTTCTAAAAAATGACTCTATGGCATGTGCGCCTTATTTAAACTCCCGTGCAAAAATAACGCACGGGAGTGGGCGGGCCTTAAAAAATGACGTCAAGCCGCTTTTGCGTCATTTTTTAACGCCTGGTCAGGGCAGGCGTTAAGGGACCTGTGGGCTCAGAAGGAGCCCAGAGGTGCCCTCCCATGCCCCCAGGGACACCCCCTGCCACCCTTGCCCACCCCAGGAGGACGCCCAAGGATGGAGGGACCCATCCCAGGGAACTTAAGGTAAGTTCAGGTAAGTATTTTTTTCGTTATTTTTTTGTGGCATAGGGGGCCTGATTTGTGCCCCCCTACATGCCACTATGCCCAATGACCATGCCCAGGGGACATAAGTCCCCTGGGCATGGCCATTGGGCAAGGGGGCATGACTCCTGTCTGTGCTAAGACAGGAGTCATTTCAATGGTAGTTGGGCGTCAAACAAAATGGCGCAAATCGGGTTGAGGCCAAAATTTTGCCTCAGACCTGACTTGCCCCATTTTTTGACGCCCAAGCTCAATTTTCCCCTACGCCGGCGCTGCCTGGTGTGAGTCATTTTTTTTGACGCACACCAGTCCGCAGCGCCGGCTAACGTCATTCAATAAATAAGGCGCCCGCATGGCGCTTTGGAATGGCGTTAGCTGGCGCTGAAATTTTTTACGCACAACTGCGTTGGCGCACTTGTGCGTCAAAAAGTATAAATATGGCCGTAGATTTTTAGTATCAAAAGGAAAATAACTTTCAATGTTTGTTATATTATTTTCATATGTGAAGGTATAAAAACAGCATTTTATAATGTATACATTTTATAAAATGTAAACTCATATAATTTATACCAGACCACACACTGTGCTGTTGTATACAAGTGTTACGGTGCACAGAGCCACAAAACAAAAACTTCGAAGATGAAGTACATAAATGCAATAATACAGAGAGACCATGCTAAAATGCAATTTCCATAAAATATTTCTGCATTTTCTGGATGTGGAATCGACCCAATGTGGGTGACTACTCACAATCGTGCATGTTTGTGGCAGTTCATCAGCTTAAATTTGTGAACCCACTGAACACTGAGACAGGAAATGAATTTTCTCTGGTAAATTAATTTATTTCAACACTTTTGCAAAACTGAGTATGTGGATTGCTTATGAATCAGGTGTTTTGTAAACAACTGAAGATGATAATGTGAAGTGCATTCTAAGCGTTCTGAATAGTATTTTCCTTTATGGAATCTATTAACTAAGTTATTGTGTGCTGGAACAATAATTTTGTAATTAACCTTTGGGAAAATCTATTTATCATCATGCTTTGTACATATTCCCTGAGTCAATTATGAACGTTAATGGCTTTATTTGTAGCCTTTTATAATAATTCATTTTAAGTCTGTGTTTATGTGTGATGCCACAAACAAAAACAAATGGAATTTGAGACATCTACTGTGCTTCCATTAGACGTCCCATGTAAGTGAAAAAAAAACATTCATTACAATGGGCTACCAAAGCTCACCTACCTTTCAGGCAATCTTTTTAAGGCACAGTTTGCATTAAATTTGTTAAAGCAGAGACTTGTGTTGCAGTTCACATAGATTAATCTAATTATTACATACCAAACTCTTTTCAGAAAAAAATCTTCTAAGATTATTAAATGTGATAATAACATCAACTTGTCATCCGAATGTTGAGTATATACAAATTAACCTAGAGACATGTCATGGCTTAAAAGTATACATTTCAAGAAGAAAATACCGTGCAGATCCTATTGCAACAATGGCTCCTCAAATTGGAACACTCTTTCAATACATATGCACACCCTTTTTCTGCTATTTGAGGTAGCCTCTCTTAGTGCATTTTTGTGAGAAAACAGTATTCCTTTTTGCAAGGTCACCTACACTTGTTGCTGAATTTTAATGCTGGTGATTAGATTCTGCACACCGAAGCACTGCTGGCCATTGCTCAGAGTATGCGATCTGGCCCCCAAAATATGTCGAAATAGATAGAAATTGAGATGCAGAAATGGTTGGTGGAGTTGTGTCTTCCATTGTGTACAACAACCAATATTGAGCCATACCTATTGAAGGTTCCACGCCTGCTGAGATTCTATTTGGTAAATTTCAGGTTCAGTTTGGCCCACTTTCTGATATCCTATCGCTCAAACATGCATACGGCACCAGCAGCCTGATACTTTCTCAAAGTGCCTTACCGTAATTGCCACTGGGCTCTAAGGCAGTCTCTCAGGCCACACACATCTCTATCTGCGGGACTTCCGGACTACCACTCAGCAGTTGATGCTACTCCGGTCTCCAGCTCTCCCCGCTGGCCTCAGCACTGCACCCCTTAAAGCCACATCCTTTCCCAGGGACTTTTGGGAGACAGGATCTTTTCAAGTGGAGCTCTGACTGCGTTTCCTTTTTTCCAAGCACAGACCCCCCTCATATGCAAATACTGCCCATTCCGAGTGCCAGCCCCCTGTGCACATAGAAGAGAAAGTGAAACAAGGGTCTTACCTGGGTCCAGGCCAGGGTCCCCATTGCCAGTGGCCTAGCTCTCTGCCCCCTGTTCCCTGGCTGCTGACAACAGTGAAAGAAGGGAGGCCTGGATCCAGAGCTGGGGCCGATGCAGCCCCTCAGCAATAGCTTGCAGCAGCTCCATGCAAAGCTTTTTGGGTTGAGACTGTGCAATGCAGCTGAGTTATGGGCCACACAGCACAAGCACAGACTGTCTGTGCTTGCACTGTGGAAATGAACCTTTGGCATGAAAAAAAAATGTCACCTGTGGACTGCGGCACCTATTGTGCCATCTATTAGTGTAACAAATTAAAACTTGGTTTCAGGTCTACCATTGTGGCCAGACCACTGCAGTGTAAAACCTGCAGTGGAACCTGTTAAAATAAACCTAACTGACAGGTAAGCCTCCCTGTTAAATTTTAGTAAGTTTACCCTTTAAAGGCTTTGCAACCCAACTGGTAAGGTGCATGATATTTACAAGTGGGACATGTCAAAAATTAATATTGCCATGCCCCTGCATTGACAATG
The DNA here is from genome assembly GCF_031143425.1 of Pleurodeles waltl. NCBI lineage: Eukaryota > Metazoa > Chordata > Amphibia > Caudata > Salamandridae > Pleurodeles > Pleurodeles waltl. The sequence continues at coordinate 1,222,646,612 of NC_090444.1, forward strand.
CTCAAAAATGTATTTTCACTATGGCAGGCTTAGCTGTCTATGTACAAAATCAGAGTACAGATTTAATTACTAATACTGTATCTCAGGAATGAGACCGGACGGAAACATGATTAAACCACTATTGTCAATACTGCTTATAATCCAATTCAGTGGAGAAGGCAGATTTTAATACACTTTTAGAAACTTACCTTTTCCCTACCTGAAATTCCTGGAGGATAATTTTCATCACATCTCCAGCTTCTCCCAGTTTGTGCTCAGCTCAGCAAGAGGTGTGAAATTCCATTCAAGAGCACACAATTGGTTGAAATGAGAGGGCAGAGGTTAATGCTCTGAGCTCAATAAAGTAATGCAGTGCAGGGGCTGTGGGCGTTATGTTGAACCCACACTGTCAAATCCTGCCAAATAGGTCTGTCTGAAGCGCATATAGACATTTTCACTCTTCAAAGACAGCAAACAGGATGCCATGACAATTAGTTTTTCAAAACTTTTGTAGAAGAGCCTCAAGGAGAGTGACTAGATAAAGTATACGACCAGAACTCCTTGGCATCAGATTGCATGGCAGGTTTGTCTCACATGGAGGAGATTTTTTTCATCAGAAAAACAACAAAGTCCCTTTTCCAACTGGGGCTTAGAAATGTTTTCAAACTCCCCCAGTTCCAGGCTCTGATGAGTTCACTCAATGTAATGTAACCAACCCATGCTCCATTGTGGTTGGCCTCAATTTAAACATAGGTTCCAGTATACTAAAACTATTGACTACCATTGACACTTTGGCCCTCATTCCAACCCTGGCGGTCTCTGACCGCCAGGGCGGAGGGCAGCGGAAGCACCGCCAACAGGCTGGCGGTGCTTCCTGGGCTATTCTGACCGCGGCGGTAAAGCCGCGGTCAGAAAAGGGGAACCGCCGGTTTCCCGCCGGTTTGCCGCCATGGGGATTCCGACCCCCTTCCCGCCAGCCTATTTCTGGCGGTTTTCACCGCCAGAACCAAGATGGCGGGAACGGGTGTCGTGGGGCCCCCTAACAGGGCCCCATACAGATTTTCACTGTCTGCTTTGCAGACAGTGAAAATCGCGACGGGTGCCACTGCACCCGTCGCACCCCTGCAACTCCGCCGGCTCCATTCGGAGCCGGCTTCCTCGTTGCAGGGGCTTTCCCGCTGGGCCGGCGGGCGATCTTCTGGCGATCGCCCGCCGGCCCAGCAGGAAAGTCAAATTGACCCCCGCGGTCTATTGACCGCAGTGCGGTCTTTCGGCGGTTTCCGCCCGCCGAAGTCGGAATGAGCCCCTTTGTGTTTTCTGGCCCTATTTTTGCTTAAATCTTTAAAAATTCATTTACATAATTTCCTTATTAGATATATGCCATTTTGATGTCAATACGTCATTACATTTATTGTTATTTTTATTAGTTGAAGTAGGATTTCAATGAAATTGTGTTTTTGACTTTTTAACTGTTTTGGTAGTTCTAAATGTTTTACACATTTTCTCAAAGTTAAGTCTGTCTTATTAGGGGCATGAATTGGGCACCTGCAAGATGACCACCTTGTGCCAGAGCTCCAGATCCCATGGACCTCACTCTGGATTTTTCACCCCAATTCAGCCTGGCTTGAGGCCCTCTGAAAGTGGGCAGGAGTGGCTCAGCAGTTGGCAAACATCCTTTAGCTGTTTTCTGTGCTTCTGACAAGGATTCAGGAGCACCTTTCTTTTTCAATAACAGTCCCCTTCCTTAAAAATAGCAAAGAGCAGCAGCATGCAGTTCTCTACTCCAAAATCAATACTGTAGCTCCCTAATCCGCCTCATCCTCACAAGGATGTTATGGGGGTAGTAACAAACAACCAGAAAAGGACTTAGCTTCATCTTCTAGATCTCCTTCACTGGCTCACACTGGAAGACTTACTGGAGAAAATGAAGTTATTGAAGCATTCAGTAATTGTCCACTGTTGAGTCCAGAGTTTTGGTTTTTGAGAACATAATTGATGAAGCACAAATTTCTCCACAAAAATCTCTGATTTGCCCGGCGAAATCGATACTGCTAAAAAACAAACTGAGGATTTGGAAAATTGTAACTCACATAACAATCTCAGAATTTATGGTATGCCTGAGGGAGCAGAGGAAGTTGACATGATCTTCTTTCTGAATATTACCATACCAAAACTTGCAGGCCTTCACTCATTGTCTCGGCTCAAAACTTTCTTCTACAGGTCTGATATCCAAACCCAGAGGCATTATTTTATTCTTCCAACAATGTGCAGATCATATGAGGGCCCCCTCTGCCTCTTAGCAATGGAAACAAATGCTGTGGTCTGGACAGAAAGTATTTTTCTCAAGGTGTATCTAGAGTCACAGTGTATAAAAGGAAATCATTGCTTTCCCTGCATCCTTATCTACATGTCAGGAATGCAAGATTTGGATTGATACACCAACACAAAAGTCCACTTTTTATTCTCCTGCTCAACATAAAGTCTTTATTCAGCTTCATAAATGAGCTGCAATAGACATAGCTAATACTTGACGACACCTCTGTTGTTCATGAATGTCCATTTCATGACTTTATAGTTGTAGTTGTAGTTATAGTAATAAAACACCAAGAGGAAATGAACGTACATGGATTTATGGACAATAAATTACTGACTACAGCAAGTGATGAGAAATACAGTCAGGGACATCGCTCAGACATGACAGAAAAATAACCTCTAAAAGATAAGGAAACCGTATTGCTACCAAGAGAAAATGGTGACTGGCGAACAGAAGAAACAACATGATGTAAAAAGGAAATTTATAAAACTATACCATATTACTCTTTCCTTCAAGTAAAAATATAATCAGTTACTGGAAATCCTTAGGCTTAACCTTATTGATCCCTCATTAATTTTTAATGATCATTTATTTGATCCGGTTCAATCTGCTGACTTCTCCATTGAGACAAAAACCTTTTTCCAATATATAAACTCAGCTATTCTCACATAGACAGGCACAACATTAAACTTGAATTACTTTGGGAAACATATTTGAATAGGTCCTTCCCTGTTTTCCTATGGAGTAGACAGTGGCAAGAAATACATTACACATTTTGCTCTGCAAGCACTACCCAAACACTCTTCTTCTTTTATAATAGGATAATTTTTACTCCTGTTTCATAATATGATATAAAACTATCTGATATAGATAAATGCTAATCATATAGGGGGTCATTACAACCCAGGCGGACGGTGTTAAAGCGGCGGTAAGACCACCAACAGGCCTGCGGTAAAAAAATTGGAATTACGACCATGGTGGAAACCGACAACAAAGACAGCCACTTTAACACTCTGACCACCACGGCGGTACAAACAAACAGCTTGGCTGTCACCGCCAACAGACAGGCGGAGGACAAAGTACCGCCCACAGTATCACAACCTACCAATCCGCCACCTTTTCCGGGGCAGATTCACTGTGGACAAAAACATGGCGGAAACAGGACTTTGAAGGGAAAACGCTCACCTCTACACACCCCACGAGGAACCAGGACACCATGGAACCAGAGCTGCAGATCCTGCCAGCCCTTATCTTCTTGTTCCTCTACCAGGAGCACGAACGCCGGCGGCGAAGACCACGGTGAGTACTGCACCTATGACACAGGGGAGGGGGGAGGGAGAAAATAGAGACACACACACGCAACACGCAACACCTCCACCCCCACCCTCACCCACGACAACACACACACTAATACATCATGATACATTATAGTTACACCCCCCAACCCCTCTGGAATAATGCAAAGACCGAAGAAAATGAGTGTAACCATTGTAATATATTAAAATGCAGTACACAAAAATATACATATATACACTATAAACAAAATATACACCAAGAATAGTAGTCCAGGTAGTGCTCCATTGAAGTCCGTGGAACACTGGGCCCACACAAGATCCCCGACCATGACGGAGAGAACACTGCAGGGGCATCAGATAGCAATAAAACAGGTACCTCAGGAGGAGGGAAAGGGGGGGGGCACCTCAGCCGGTTGAGTGCACAACACCAAATCCACGAGGGGGCCACATGCCCACTGTTCAATCCTGGGGAGTGCAAAGCCACAGTCTCTCAAGTCTCTACAGTGGGTGGTTTGCCCACTGCTTTATCCTGGGGAGTGCAAAGCCACAATCTCTCAAGTCTCTACAGTGGGTGGGTTGCCCACTGTTCAATCCTGGGGAGTGCAAAGCCACAGTCTCTCAAGTCGATGACAGTCTCCACTGGTTCTGGAGGGGGCTTGGTGCCCAGAGTGCTTCATCCTGCCAAGGACTGAGGTAGTAGATGTATCTCTCCACTGGTTCTGGAGGGGGCTTGGTGCCCAGAGTGCTTCATCCTGCTCGTGACGGACTCAGTAGCGTCAGTGCCCTTGGTGCTCATGGGCCAGCGGTGCTGGCAGTCCTTCACGGCCCAGCGGGGCTGGAGCTGGCGGTCCTCTCTGGCCCAGCGGGGCTGGTGCTGGCAGTCGTGTCTGGCCCAGCGGGGCTGGTGCCGGCGGTCGTGTCTGGCCCAGCGGGGCTGGTGCTGGAGGTCCTCTCTGGCCCAGAGGGGCTGGTGGCGGTGGCCTCTTGGGCAGCAGGGCAGGTGTTGGCGTTGGCCTCCTGGGCAGCGGGGATGATGGCGGTGGCCTCCTGGGCAGCGGGGCTGGTGGTGGTGGCTTCTTGGGCAGCAGGGCTGGTGCTGGCGGTCCTTCATGGCCCAGTGGGGCTGGAGCTGGTGGTCCTCTCTTGCCCACAGGGCTGGTGCTGGCAGTTGTGTCTGGCCCAGTGGGGCTGGTGCTGGCGGTCATGTCTGGCCCAGCGGGGCTGGTGCTGGAGGTCCTCTCTGGCCCAGCGGGGCTGGTGCTGGTGGTCCTCTCTGGCCCAGCGGTGCTGGTGCTGGCGGAACTCTCTGGCCCAGCTGGGCTGGTGCTGGCGGTCCTGTCTGGCCCATCGGGGCTGGTACTGGCGGTCCTCTCTGGCCCAGCGGGCCTGGTGCTGGCAGTCGTGTCTGGCCCAGCGGGGCTGGTGCTGGCGGTCATGTCTTGCCCAGCGGGGCTGGTGCTGGAGGTCCTCTCTCGGCCAGCCGGGCTGGTGCTGGCGGTCCTCTCTGGCCCAGCGGGCTGGTGCTGGCGGAACTCTCTGGCCCAGCGGGGCTGATGCTGGCGGTCCTCTCTGGCCCAGAGGGGCTGGTGCTGGCAGTCCTGTCTGGCCCAGCGGGGCTGGTGCTGGTGGTCCTGTCTGGCCCAGCGAGGCTGGTGCTGGTGGTCCTCTCTGGCCCAGCGGGGCTGGTGCTGGCAGTCCTGTCTTGCCCAGCGGGGATGGTGCTGGCGGTCCTGTCAGGCCCAGCGGGGCTGGTGGCGGTGGCCTCTTGGGCAACAGGGCAGGTACTGGTGGTAGCCTCCTCGGCAGCGGGTATGATGGCGGTGGCCTCCTGGCCAGTGGGGCTGGTGGCGGTGGCCTCTTGGGCAACAGGGCAGGTGCTGACGGTGGCCTCCTGGGCAGCGGGGATGATGGTGGTGGCCTCCTGGGCAGCGGGGATGATTGTGGTCTTCTCCACCGTGCTGCTCTTCACAGAGCTGCTGACTTTCTTGTGGCCCTTCCCCACCTTGGAAGGAGTCGCAGCTGACTCCACACTCCCACCTGTACCCCTGGGAGCGGCTTTGGTGGCTGGAGTTTTCCCCCTCTCCCACGGGGCACTGGCCAACTTTTGATGCTTCACAGGTGGGGGATTGTCCGTGCTGTGGCTCCGTACCACACTGGCTGCCCTGGTGGCCGGTTCACTCCAGATTCCGGTGACTACAGGCACCACTGGTCCCGGAGATGTTGAGGCTGAGGTGCTAGGTTGGGACCTGGACAGTCGGGCCCTAGAAGACGGACGGGGTGGGGGAGGTGTGGGAAAGAGGTCAAGGTTGAACAGGAAAAGTTTTTGGGAAACACAGGGACGGGTATCTGGAGGGGGTTTGGGAGTGGAGGAAGAGGTTGTGAGGTGGATAGCTGTTGGGTGGGTGTGTGTCTGCGTTTGTGTATCTTGGGAGGTGGCGTCACAGACACATTGGGAGAGGACACAGGGGATGTGTGAATGGCAGTGGAGGTTGTGACTGCACATGAGCGGGGTTTGGTGGTGTGTGTGCTGGTGATGGCATTAGTGGCTGTAGATGTAGTGCATGTAGGTGTGAGTGTAGATGAGACTGGGAGGGAGGAGGGAGACGAGGAGGAGGGGGACACAGTGGAGGCAGTGGATGTTGCTGTGTCTGTATGTGGGTGATGCTTGCGTGAGTGCCTATGGGATGTGTGGTGCTTATGTTTGCCTGAGCTTCCCTTTTGTGTTGACGTGTGTGCATGCTGGTCTGAAGGTGTGCTTGGGATAGGCTGAGGTAGAGGGGATTGGGTCTGGGTGGAGGAAGTTGGAGGGGGGAGGCTAGACACAGGGTCAAAGGCTGCCATCAGTGCTGAGGCCAAAGTCTGAAAAGCTCGCTGAAGGGCCGCTTGACCAGAATGAATGCCCTCCAGGAATGCATTTGTTTGTTGCAACTGCCTTTCGACAACCTGGATGGCATTCAAAATGGTAGACTGCCCAACAGTGAGGGACCTGAGGAGGTAAATGGCCTCCTCACTGAGGGCAGCAGGGGTGACTGGGGAAGGGGCTGAGGTGCCTGGGGCGAAGGTGATGCCCACCCTCCTGGGTGAGAGGGCATGGGGCAAAGGTTGAGGGGCTGCTGCGAGGGCGGTGCTGATAGGGGGTGTGGCAGCTGTACCTGTAGATGTGGGGGCACAGATGTTGCCGCAACCACAAGGGAGCTCCCATCAGAGGACGAGTCTGTGTCACTGGTGTCAGTTCCTGTCCCCACCGTGGAGCTCCCCTAGCCCTCCGTCCCACTGGTGAACTCCGAGTCCGTTGTCTCGCCCTTCAGGGCCATGTGGGATGCAGCTCCCTCCTGCTCCGGTGCCACTGCTCCTCTGTCAGATGATGCTAATGCACACAAGAACAGAGAGACCACAAAAAGGGGGGGGACGACAGAAGAAAGACATGTTGAGTGCATGCATCACCGCTACCGTTGGCAGACACGACAGACACAGAAGCCCCCTGCACTGCGCCGCGCACTTGGGCTCCAGTGTTCAATCTCTGGGACATGGCCTACAAGGCTAAGGACGACATCTGCACACATGGATGACACAGGAGCCTGACAAGGTGTACTTGGCACTGTACACAGGTGGGGTGGGGTGCCACAGGGTCTGCCAGAACTAGGGGACCTTGCCTACTAAACTCGCCCTGGCCTAGGGAAACCCGCAGCCCATCTCCCCCACCCAGACACCTCCACTGCGCGCAAAATCAGCAGAATGAGAGTGTACTCACCCCCTTGTGGCTGCTGTGATGACCCAAGTGCCCATCCAACTCCGGGTACGCCACCGCCAGGATCCTGACCATCAGGGGGGTCATGGTGCGACGGGCACCCCTCCCACGTTGGGAGGCCATCCCCAGCTGGGCCTCCGCCGTCTTCTTGTTCCAGCTGCGAATTTCCTCCCATCTCTTACGGCAGTGGGTGCTCCGTCTGTGGTAGACCCCCAGGGTCCGGACATCCTTGGCGATGGCACGACAAATATCTTTTTTTCTGGTGGGCGCTGACCTACATGAATTGTACAGGGGGAAAAGAACAGTTATTACCAAATGCACTGTCACAGTCATTGGCCCCCATCCCTACCCTTTCCATGATGCACATGCACTCACCGTCGTTTCATGCACGCCTCAATCTCTCCCCCATCTTTCATCCACCCCACTCCAAACAGGTATAGCCCATACAGCATGCTCCCAATGTATTTACCTGTTTGTCTGGAGGACCATAGAGTAGCGTGTACTGGGGAGGACCCCATCCACGAGTTTCTCCAACTCCTCTGCGGTGAAGGCAGGGGCCCTTTCCCCAGACGCACGAGCCATTGTCTCTTCCAGACCGAGGTCACAGCAGCACTTGCAGTGTAGGTCCTCTACTGTCGAAGATCAGGTATCGAGTGATTGAACAGATAGAAAATGGCGGTCACGTCCGCGGCGGTGCGTACCGTGACCGCCGGCGTACATCGTCATTGGCTCCTGGGACCCATAGTGTCCAAAGTTAACCAATGCAGCATTGTTCCACAGGCTTCGACCGCCTACCGCGACAGTGTACAACGGCAGCGCAATTACCTCACATCCCTTTGTCCCACTTTACAGGTCAGGCAGTTGCCATTTCAGGGGTCCACATGACTTAATTTTTAACTGTGTCACACATACCTAGGCCTAGCCTCAACACACATACAGGCCAATTTTCGGATTATGATTCGTCTTCTGTGTAAGCTGTGGGTACGTACCTCTGAGTTGTTTGACTTTGTGCTCGCTGATGGCCTTCATAGGCACTGTCCGCTGGGACATGTGAGGAGATGACGGCATCCTCCGGTGTACAGACCGCTGGTCGACCTGTTGACAATGGAGGAAAGACATGTGATCATCACCTACAAGCTTGACCATGCCACAATCCAGTAACTGTGTGCCCAGCTGGAGCCAGACCTGATGTCAGCTATCCGCCATCCCACAGGAATCCCCCCCTCAAGTGCAGGTGCTGTCAGTACTCCATTTCCTTGCAATGGGTCATTTCAAACAACAGTGGCCATAGCATCAGGGATGTCCCAGCATATGTTTTCCAACGTGTTGTCTGCCCTGCTGAAACACATGCGGAGCTACATCGTTTTCCCTCAGGTGGAGGATTTGCCTACAGTGAAAGGAGACTTCTATGCACTGGGACATATCCCCAACATCATAGGTGCCATTGATGGGACACATGTGGCTTTGGTACCCCCCGCAAGAGTGAGCAGGTGTACAGAAACCGGAAGAGTTATCATTCCATGAATGTGCAGATGGTGTGTTTGGCAGACCAGTACATCTCCCATGTTAATGCCAAGTTCTCTGGCTCAGTGCATGACGCCTACATCCTGCGGAATAGCAGCATCCCTTATTTGATGGGTCAAATCCAGAGGCACTGTGTGTGGCTAATAGGTGAGCACCTGGAAGCAAGTCAGTGGGAATGGTTGTCTGGGTCTGGGGATATCCCTTCAGGTTAGTGTGTGTCTAACAGTTGTCCTTCGCCATTTGCAGGTCACTCTGGTTACCCAACCTGTCACGGCTACTGAGCCCAGTGAGGAATCTCAGGACAAGGGCAGAGGAATGCTACAATGAGGCCCATGGGCAAACTCTGCGGATAATAGAGCGGACCTTCGACCTCCTGAAGGCCAGGTTCAGGTGCCTCCATATGACAGGTGGATCCCTATTCTACTCACCAAAGAAGGTGTGCCAGATCATCGTGGCCTGCTGTATGCTTCACAACTTAGCTTTGCGTCGACAGGTGCCTTTTCTGCAGGAGGATGGTCCAGATGGCGGTGTTGTTGCAGCTGTGGAGCCTGTGTACAGTGAAGACGAGGAAGCAGAAGAAGAGGACATGGACAAGAGGAACTCAGTGATCCTGCAATATTTCCAGTGAGACACAGGTAAGAATACAAACCTGCCTACTACATGTACTTTAACACTACTACCTCTCTACTGTATGTCGTTTTCACCCAGTGTATGGTCACTGAGTTGTCACTTTCCCTTACGATTTCACAGATGTGTGTCCCACAGTGTGACATCTGCTTTGTTTCCTCATGGACTAGTGCTGTGTGACATAGGTATGTTGACATTACAATTTAAAGAGCATTTTGCCACTGTAATTGGTAATACACTATTTGAAATCACAGACTGACTCCAGATTGTTTTGTTCTTCAGGGGTGTTTATTTAAGTGCTCAATATTGGAGGGGGTTGTAAAATGGTGAGGGGTGATGGTGGAGGAATGTCCATGGTAGAGTCCAGTCTATTAGTCTCACAGGTGCATTGCCCAAATGGGCATAGGAAGTGGAGCTGGGGCAGTTTGAGGAAGGACAAGGTGACAAAGTGGGACAGTAAGCTGACATTTATGATGGTCTCATTTCTTGGCAGGGGTCTTGGCGTCATTCTCTGTCTTTGTCCTCAGGGAGCGTTTGCGGGGTGGTTCTCCCTCTGCAGGGGGTGGGGTGCTGGTGTGGTGGTCCTGTGGCGGTGCCTCCGGTCCACTAGCGCCGGTGAAGGTGGTGGGCAGTTCATCATCCATGCTAGTGTCAGGGGCCCCTTATTGTGCCACAGTGACCCTCCTGGTTTTGAGTACTTCCTTCAGCACCCCTACGATGGTGCCCAGGGTGGAACTGATGGCTCTGAGTTCCTCCCTGAAGCCTAAATACTGTTCCTCCTGCAGGCGCTGGGTCTCCTGAAACTTGGCCGTACCGTTGCCATCGTCTCCTGGGAGTGGTGGTAGGCTCCCATGATGGAGGAGAGGGCCTCGTGGTGAGTGGGCTCCCTTGGCCTGTCCTCCCCCTGTCGCACAGCAACCCTCCCAGTTCCCCTGTGTTCCTGGGCCTCCGTCCCCTGGACCGTGTGCCCACTTTCACTGCCCCAGGTCCTTGTTGTTGTTTTTGGGGTGGTGGGTTATCCTGGGTTCCCTGTACTGGTGGACACATTGCTGATTGACATGTCCTAGGGACAGAGGTATGGGCCCGCTGTGCTGGTGTTTCCAAAGGGGGGAAGGTCTGTGGTGGCCTGTGACTGTGTGATGGGAACCGACTGTCCCGAGGTCCCCGATGGGGCTGGCTGGTCATCGAGATCCAGTTGGACAGAGCTGCTGTCATCACTGTGGGCCTCTTCTGTTTGTGGTGTGGACATGTGTGGACCCTCCTGTCCAGTGCCGTTGCATAGGGGTTCTGCAGGGGTATAAAAGGATGTTTATTACATCTGTGTGTGCCATGGTGTGCAATAGGTGGGTGTCCGTGTACCCCAGTGCTTGCATTCCTGTGTGGGACCTTGTGTGATGGTGGTTTAGGGGGGTGTATGGGTATGTGCAGTGGCCATGCTTTGGTGATGGGTGTCCATGCTTTGTTGTTGCATGCAGGGCTTGGTGTTGATTTGGGTGGGTTGTGATAGTGGGACATTTGTGAGGAGTAGGAGTGATGGGGGTGAGGGTGAGGGTGGGGTATGTGATGGCATGCAGGTAGGGTGGGGGATGTAATAGTAAAACTTTGACTTACCAGAGTCCATTCCTCCATCTACTCCTGCGAGGCCCACAGGATGCAGAATCGCCAAGACCTGCTCCTCCCATGTTGTTAGTTGTGGGGGAGGAGGTGGGGGTCCGCCGCCAGTCCGCTGAACCGCAAGGTGGTGTCTTGAGACCACGGAATGCACCTTCCCCCGTAGGTCGTTCCACCTCTTCCTGATGCCATCCCTATTTCTTGGGTGCTGTCCCACTGCGTTAACCCTGTCCTCTGCTCTTCGCTATAGCTCCATCTTCCTAGCTATGGAGGTGTGCTGCACCTGTGATCCGAATAGCTGTGGCTCTACCCGGACGATTTCCTCCACCATGACCCTGAGCTCCTCCTCATGGAACCTGGGGTGTCTTTGCCGTGCCATGGGGAGGTTGTATAGTGATAAGTGGGGTGATATTTAGTGGTGTGTTGTGTGAGGTGCGTGGAAGTTCTATGGGTGATGTTATTGTGTGCCTGTGGATGCTTGGTTGTTGTTTGTGGTGTCTTTTTCTGGCCTTCTCTCGGTAATTGTGGTCGTAGGGCTTTGTGGGTGATGTGGGTGTGTGTTTTATATTGTAATGGGTGTGTGGGAGTGGTGTGTGTATGTGTATCAGGTGTGTGTATTTTGAATTGTCCAATGCGGTTGTGTTTTGTAAATTTGTTTGTATTTTGAGCGTGGCGGTGTGAACTGCCAATGGAATACCGCGGTTGAAAGACTGCCGCATGGATTCGTGTGTTGTGATAGTGTGGGCGTATTTCTGTTGGCGTGACGGTGGAGGTTTTGTTTTCGCCGGTTTATCACTGACCTTTGGTGTGGCGGACTTGTGTGGGTATCTGAATTTTGGTAGATTCCGTGCTGTGGGTCATAATAGCCGGTCTTCTGCACGGTGGTAAGCGGCTTTTACCGCCAATGTTGTAATGAGGGCCTTAATGTGGCAAGTGTGACTTTATGCATATGTTTTTTGCTTTCTCTAAAGTTGCTAAATTTTGGAAAAGATATGAAGCACACTTTCTGATATTTATAATTTTAGTGTTTAATTTGAAATTATACATGTATTTCGTCGTGGTTACTCTAATATCTGGTCTACAGATGCAAACACTGGCAAATTAAAGGATTTTCCCATAGCCGTTGCCTTTCAGGTCATTACTTCAAACTAAAAGACTCTTAACAATGTTAGTTATATTCAACTGTGAAATTTGATTTGTCATAATCTCATGTTGGATACTGCTTATCTACTAATTATATTGGTGAAGATTAGGAGAGGCATATTGTGGTCACAGTTGACTTCCTTTTTATCTACAAATGTACCTATCAATAATACATCTGATGATATTTTCAGGCCTCCATGACTTCATCTAATTCTGGCACTACTTTCTGTCTATTGTCTTTACTGCTCTACCTGGCTTTACCATTCTCTCTATAATATTGCATATTATTACCTTGCTAGTTTATGTTTTGCAAATGGTTGGAATCCAGTCCTGTCCTGCCCAATGTTTTTAAAAACATTTTTATTGCTATTTGTCATCTGTATCTTTTCAGTTCATTCTTTATTTGTTAGGTATCATGTCTACATATATTCCTTCTTTAATCTTGTATAATGGTGCTTCAGCTTGTTTCTTTTATTTGTTATGCATATTATACTGTTGTAGTTTGATTAATATAACAATCTATAGGTTGTCTGAAGACCTCATATTTTACCCTTGTTTGTCACATACTTTTTTAATATAGCATTTTAAACTAAGAAAAACTGCCTTAGCTATGTCATAGCTACCAGGGTAGAGTTCTGGCTTAAATTACTGAAATCATCGACTGGACTTAACAAGATAGTGATTTTATCACTTTGGACATCAATCCACCTGATCTAATAAACCACTTTCTCACAGTTTCCATTAACCAATTCATTATGCAATTGTGTTACTATCCTGAGCTTAATTACCTCATGTGTTACCTTCCAGGTGAAATGAGATATGGCTTTCTGACATTTAACGGGACTGGATTGTTCACATGTGTGACAGCAACTATTAACTAATTAATTACTATATCCAGAGGAACACATGAAATACACATTTAAAAGAGCAGAATTAAGCAATAGTGAATGATTTACGCATCTTACACACCCCGAGTTAGCAACGGACAAGTCTAGAATGCACCCATATGTCTACTGTAAGGTTGAGTTTGTGCACATGTAGACAATTTAAAAATACTTGACACTAACATATTGTTAACCATCTCAGGAAACATAAGTTATGCATATGAAATTAATGCATGACTAATATCCAAGACAGTGAAAGTAACTGAGATCTAATAGACTTAGGGGAAGATTGACAAGCCCCTCCTTCTGCCACAATAACGTCATTTTTATTTGCGCTTATGTGGCATTAGGAAGGCATTTTTACTTGCTGGATTTGCATGCATTGCTCCACTTTGTACCCCCTTGAGCCACATTATGCCTGTGCAAGACATAAGGCATGCAAGGGGGACATTTCAATATTAGGAGGCCTGCAAAAATGGAACAGTGAAATCTACAAGATTTCACTGCACTATTTTTGGCATCATTTGTAATGCCTGCTCAGTGCAGGCGTTAAGATGATGCACTCATGTTAACCATTGGGTCTCCTTCCACTGTGCTCCACTAGCGTCAAAGATTTTTATGCTAGTAGAGCAAAGTGCCACAATAGCATCACAAATGTTGGCGCTATTGGCCTAATATGCACCATTGTATGCCATATTATAAATACAGCACAACCAGGGTATCGTTAGGTGAGGCAGGGGCAACACAAGAAAACTGATGTCTCAGTGGTGATGCACCAGTTTCTTGGAAATCTGCCCCCTACTACTTATACTAAATCACAATTACAATCACAAATAAAATAAATAAGTACAATAAAACTGCACAAACAACACTTACACCAAATTTGTCACTTCAAATTCCATCATGTCCACAGTATAGCCCACGAATAAGGTGGTGCATACAAAAACAACACACCAGCATTAACAGAAAAACATGTGTTTCCCCTGAATATCGAATCAACAATATTGATGGGACAGAATATTGAGGAAAGAATATCAAAAAATTAGATATCAACAGGTAATTAAGTGCAGATTTTCTATGGATAACTCCACATGAATGTATCTATACGGTGCATATATCTCCAAGGTACGTGGATGTGGATTTAGGAATAGTAAATCTATACTTCTCTATATGCACTTACCTTTCAATATATTGTCCCTCAAAATTCGGGCCTTGATATTAGCATGCCACAATATTGTTGGTGTTGATATTCAATAGTGCAAACAGTGAAACAAAACATGTGCATTATGGAACATCATGGTCCTGAATTTACTGTGAGGTGGCGTGACTTGGTCTTCTAATAGTAATGGCTTAGATGTAAAATTCCAGAAATACGCAAGCAGTATCCTTGTTTGTTCCTGGCACAGTCCTCAAATTCATTATTAACTCTGTAGTATTACAAGAGTAAATCACAGTTAAATCTTTGATAGTTAGGTCACATCTATTGAACCTGAACTCATAGCTGTTACCAGCATAGTGAATGATTCACTTTGGCAGCCACACACACAACACAACAGAGTACCAGGGTCTCCTTACCTAGCTGCATCCAAGGAATTTTGCATAGGCAACCACACCAGCGCAGGTTTCACTGTCACCCACCCCTGCCAAAAGGATCGCTTGGTAAACACATCCATTTATGCTGAGCTACAAAAGAGGCCCATGTAATGATAGAAAGAATGGTCAAATTGTGCTCTTGGAAATACGTAATCTTTACTCAGCACAAAACTATTGCCCAAATCACACAAAGGGTTATCTCGCAGGAACAAACCACTGTGTTTTCACACCCATGAAATCAAAACTGTGACAGCCCCAGTTATACATTGTAAATACTGGCACATAAATTTGAGAAAAGAATGCAAAGCACATTGTAACAACCCATTCTTTTTTTAGTTTCAGAAAAGCTGTGCCATAGAACAGTAACAAAACTCTACATTGCATGAAATGGAAAGGCGTTAACCTTCGTCTAAATATTCCTTTCTTCTCCAACATTATTCAAAGAGAAAATTTAATATGCATTTGTGTCTAGAATTCTAAGGAAACATCATCATCCATTCAATCTGACAACAACTAATTAAACCTGTCCTACAGTTTATTAATTGAAATGTATCGTATTACATAAAATATTGAACTTTACATCCAGAACGCAAAGAAACTCAATGTGCATGTCTAATCTTAAACACATCACACATGATATATACTGATGCAACAATGGCTAAATACACATCAAATGAAAAGAGGCATGTTGGCACCTAACCTCCAAGAATAAAATATGTTTTATTTTTTGCTTGTTTTTTTGCACATGTCCATATCTGAAGTGCTCAACTTCCTCTGTCACTCAGCTCCAAAGTCTTCAGCCTCAGGTCACATGCGCATCACAAGACATAGCTGAGCAAGATCAAGACTTGAGCTCAGTTTAAGGGCAGTGCCACACTTCTTGTCATTGGGCAACGCGGGGCACAGATAGACCACTGACTGCTGCTTTGTGTGTGAAAAAGGCTGCTCTTTTGAAACAGGTGTACTGAAATCAAGATATCCAGCAGGGATGAATATGCAACCAAATATCCAATTATATACAATTTCTGCAGTAAAACTGCAGTAATTGTATACAATTAGATAATTTGTGTTTTTGTAGTATATTTTGTGTATTAGTCTTTTAGGTGAGTAGGTGTGTTTTGGTGACACTATGATTGTATGACACTATGATTGTATTGATTTAACTGTAATAAAGAAATTATGTTTCAATGAAAAATTGAGGTTTTCACTTAGATATTTGGTTGCATATTCATCACTGCTGGATATCTTGATTTCAGTATAGTGTTTGTCCCTGATCCAGTGGGGTGATAGGGACCCCCCCTTTTTTGTCCTATTGAAACAGGTATGCATCACCAATCAACAACTCGGCCCGGAGCCTTACAAAACTAAACACCTCACTATAGCTCTCTTTATGACATTGGTGGTAAATTCTGCTAACGGCTGCGGTCATGGCCGCCAACATAACGCTGAGGTGGTGAATATCCGTTTGCCATATTATGACACACACACACCAATCCGACAGAATACAGTCACATACACAAAATCCTCCAGCCCAAAGGTCAGTGATAAAGTGGCGGTACAAACACCTATACCGTTATGCCAACAAAACAACGCCCATAACATTATGACTCATGAATCACCATGGCAGACATTCAATAGCGGTAGACCATTGGCGGTCCATAGCGCCGCGCTCAGAATGGACACCCACATACAAAACAACACCACATTGGCCAAAACCACAAACAAACACCTGACACTAATATACACAACAGCACTATAAAACACACAACCACATTACCCACAACCCTTTACAAACAACAATTATTACCAGGAGATTGACACAAACAGCACAGATACAACTAGACACACACCCACCACTTATACCCATACATCCCTCACGCACCCCACAAAACAGACCCCAACACATTACTCAATACACTCTCACCAACACACACCACACAACACCCATGTCCCCACAAAGGCACCCCGCTTCACTGGTGAAGTGTTAAGGGTCATGGTGGGGGAAATTGTCAGGGTAGAGCCACAGCTGTTTGGAGCACAGGTACAGCAGATATCCATTGCAAGGAAGATGGAGCTATGGCGGAGAATCGTGGACAAGGTGAACGTCGTGGGACAGCAACCAAGAACAAGGGATGACATCAGGAAGAGGTGGAACGACCTACGGGGAAGGTAAGTTCCGTGGCAGCAAGGCACCAGCTCGCCATACAGAGGACTGGCAGTGGACCCCCACCACCTCCCCCACAGCTCACAGCAATGGAGGAGCAAGTCTTGGCATTACTGCACCCTGAGGGACTCGCTGGAGTAGCCGGAGGACTGGACACTGGTAAGTCAATATTTACTACTTATCACCCCCCATAACTGTATGCCATCACACTCCCTCACCCTTACTCCCATCACTCCACTACATCCCCCACACTGCACCTATACATATGACTAACCACAATGCCAAGCCCTGCATGCTTTGTCAATGCATGGACAGCCCTCCCGGCCCTGCATGGACACCCATCACTAAAGCTTGCACAGCATAGGGAAACTAACAATCACACAATACATCACCATACACAAGCAAAAGGTGGCAGGGCAACAGCAACGATAGAGGGAAAGCCAGGCATGTACAATATGTCACAGACATTAAGCATAATACATCACTTACATCCCCACAGGTGCCCCAGGCAATGTCAGCAGAGAGGGGGCGGCAATACTATCTAGTCCCCCAACATAAGATGCCCCCAGTGATGACAGTAACTCTGTACTTCAGGATCTGGACCAACAACCTGGTCCATCAGGGACAACTGGACAGCCGGTCATCCAAGCCAACTCACAGTCCACCACAGAGCCTCCCCAATCAGTATCCAACACCACTGCACCAACCCAGCGTACCCACACCTCTGTCCCCAGGACACATCGATCAGCAGTGTTCCCACCTGTACAGGGACACCAGTCCACACCTCATACCCAAGTCAATCAGGGACCTGGGGACAGTGGCAGGGAGCATCCCGTTCAGGGGACAGAGGCACAGGGCAATAGGGACACTGGGAGGACTGCTGTGCACCAGGGGGAGGACAGGACCAGGGAACCGACTCTGCAAGAGGCACTCTCCAAGATCCTGGGAGCCTACCAACATTTCTAGGACACAATGGACCAGATCCTTGACAAAGTGCAAGAGAACAGGTGGCTGCAGGAGGGACAGGATCAGGGGATCTGGGAGGACTTGCAGGCCATTAACAGCACCCTGATCTCCATAGCAGGGGTGCTGGCAGACATGTCCAACATCATGAGGAAGGCTACAGCACACCAGCGGGCCCCTACACTAGCCAGTCCATTGACCAGCCCTCCACTTCCACTGCAGCTAGTGGGAAGGAGGCCCTGCCACAGGACCCACAGGCCACCAGCACCCCTCCCCCTGCAGAAGGTGAACCACCCCACGAACATTTCCTGCAGACCAGACAAAAACCAGAGACGCTTGCCAAGACCAAGACCACCACCAGGAAATGAGGCTTTCCTGATTGTCCCCCTTGTGTCCCACCCTGTCACCTTGTCCAATTGGAACTGCCTTTGCTCCCCTTCCTATGGCCACTTGGACACTGGACCAGTGCTACAAACAGACTGGAACAATACCCTACGTTCCTCCATCATCACCCATTCCATTGCACTTTCCCCTCAATTTCTTAGCACTACCATAAACACCCTTGAACACAACTTGACTACTACTGTTTTATGTTTTGAAAATGTGCATTTATGGAAACAGTCCAATCTAGTGCAAATGATCTGAACACTATGGGACCATAGAAATAAGGACATGTAGCTGTCTGTAGTCAGCACATCAGTGCACAGTTGTCATATCACCAACATCTGTAAAATGACAAGCCATAGGTGACAGTAAGTTGAGATGCAAAGGAATGTAATGCCATCATGCTACAGCCAGACAGAATACACCAATATTCAGAGGAATGGTCAGTTGCTCTGTCTCACCTATGTGTCATTGAAAGTATAACTGTGTTCTGTTGTCCTCATCCTCAGCCTCTTCGTCCTCACTGTCCCCAGGGTCTACTGCTGCCACAGGGGCATCTCCAGTTTCCTACTCATACTGAAAGGAGGGCCAGGGTCTGAGGGCCAGGTTCTGCAACATGCATCATGCCCCTACTATCTGGCAGACCTTCTTGGGTGAGTAGCACAGGGATCCACCTGTCAGTTGGAGGCATCAGAACCTGGTCTTCAGGAGCCCGAAGGCCCTCTCGATGATCCGTCTGGTTCACCCATGTGCCTCATTATAATGTTCCTCTACCCCTGTTCTGGCATTCCTCACAGGGGTCAGAAGCCACGATAGGTTTGGGTAACCTTGTACCAGAACCACACTTCCAGTAGCCCCTCAGTGAGTTGCCTGTGCCCGCTCACCCAGGAGGGTGGGCATCTCCTTCACCCCAGGCACCTCAAGCCCTGCCCTAGTGAGCCCTGCTGCCCTGAGTGAGGAGGCTATTGACCTCCTGAGATCCACCTCTGTAGGGCAGTCAACCATTGTGAATGCCATCCAGGGGCTGGCATCCCAGAAGCAGCAATGCAATGCATTTCCTGGAGGGCATCCACGGTGGGTTGGCGACCCAACAAAGATCGATTCAGGCTCCGGCCTCCTCTCCGATGGCAGTCATTGTCCCTGTTTCTACTGTGCCCCCTGCAACTACCAGTTTCTAGTCCCAGTCTCCTCAACCCCAACCTATCCCATGCACACATACTGACAAACATGCACACAAGACAACACCCAAGAGTAGCACAGTCAAACACAGGCACCACACTTAATCCCACAAGCACTCACACAAACACCAGACAGTTGCAAACACAACCACATCCACTGTCTCCACAGTCTCCCCCTCCTCCTCATCCACCTCCCTTCCAGTCACATCCACACTCACACCTGCTTGTACTGCACCAACATCTACCACCAGCAACACCACCCCAAGCAGCACACACCTCACTAGCAGACACCTCCACAACATTCATGCACACTTCCCCTGTGTTCTCTCCCACCCTGTCTGTCCCCCCTCTGAAAGGACACAAACCCAAGCACTCACATACCCAACAACCATCCACCTCACATCAACATACTGCCCATGCAACTGCACCCAAATCCAGCAGACATACACCTCCTACAACCACTCCCTCAACCTCCACTCCCATCCCTCCTCCCTCCCCCCACCGTACCTAAGAAGCTTTTCCTTGCCCAACTTGACCGCTTCTCTCCCCCTCCCCAAGTCCTGCCCATAAGAGCAGGGTCCCAACGACCCAGCCCAGCACCTCAGCCAAACAGTCCACAAGGACAGTGGTGGCACCACCTAGTTGTGGTGGCAAGTCAGTGAAGCATCCCACTCCACCAGCCAAGAAGGGGAAGGATCCCACACCTCCTGCCATGGAGGGGAAGGAGCCTACACCTCATGTTTTGAAGGGGAAGAAGCCCTTGACTCTTGCCCAGAAGGCTAAGGAACATGTAGAACCTGCCATGAAGGGGAAGAAGCCATCAACCCCTGCCAGGAAGGGTAAGGATTCCACACCATATGTCATGGAGGGGAAGAAGCCCTCTACTCCAGCAGAGGTTGTCAGGGTGACACCTCCACCACCACCAGTGGAAAAGTCACCCACTCAAGAGACTGTGGCCTTGCACTCCCCAGGACAGAGAAATGGGCATGGAGCCCCTTCCAGAACCAGTGGGAAAGTCACCCACTCCAGAGACTGTGGCCTTGCACTTCCCAGGACAGGGAAATGGCCATGGAGCCCTCTCCAGCACCAGTGGGAAAGTCACCCACTCGAGAGACTGTGGCCTTGCACTCCCCAGGACAGAGAAATGGGCATGGAACCAGTGGGCTTGTTCCCGACTTTGGCTGAGGTGCCACCCACCCCCATCCCCCTGAGCTGCCTGCCCACTTGCAAACTGATGGCCCTGCAGAGTTCTATCTGCATGAAGTCAGAATTTGAGTTTGGCCTTGGACTGTGCCCTGTGGCCATGTGGGCCATTTGTTCATTGGACTAGGCAGTGTACTTTTGTGTAAATTTGTACAGATCTGTTTCACTGACAATTTTATTATTTATTAGCTGTTGATATCAATACATTCACCTTGGTGCATTCTTGTTGTCCTTGAATTATTCTGCTGTGTATCAGGTGCAAGTTGTTTTTCATGTGCAGCTGGTTGTGTGTCTGGTGTGTGTGTGTCAGGTGTGTGTCGTGCACGTGTGTGTCACTCTCGTTTTCCTCCCTCCCTCCCTTGTGTGCCAGGCGGCTGTACTCACTGTCGTCGCCTTCGTTGGTGTTCCAGGTGGAGCATAACATAGAAGACCATCGGAAAGACTTGCAGTTCAGGTTCCATGGCGGTGTTGTTCTTCCCTGTATCTCCGATGGTGAGTCTTTTCTCTTCTGTGATGCGTTTCCGCCAGGCTTTTGATGACATTGGTACCACCCCTGAAAATGTGGCAGACTCGAGTGTCTTAATATGGTGGGCAGTACTTTGTCTTCCGCTTGGCTGTTGACGGCTACCGCCGTGGTGAGTGTTGTTTCCACCCTGCCAGTTGGTGTGGAAAATTGGCTGTCCATGAGAGTTATCACCACCGTGGTCATAATTTGACGGTAGTTACCACCAGCCTGTTATCACTCAGGGTCATAATGAGGGCCTATATGTCATATCCTCCTAACACCTAACCCCCATCCCTAAGAACCCACCCTCCACTTCAACTTCCAAGGTACTATATATGTGTCATGATTTACTGTACTCCACAATTTGTAAAATCTGAAGTTGTAACACTTGAACTTGCCCCACCTATAAAGCTTAAACTTGGGAAATGCCTCCACATATCCTCCTGTGAGGCATCTTAACGATCTGCTCTATATGGATTGTTACTTTCTCAACCGCGCCCTTTCATCCTATTGTCCTATGTCAAAACCCCAATAACCTTCTGTAAAGGCCTACAACCTGTGGGACATCCACCATCAGGAAAAGCAGTAGCTGCTTTTTCTGCCCCACCCCACTCCGAATGTGTCTGTCCTCTAGCTTTTTATGCTCCCAAAGTACTGTCCAAAAACTCCCTGATCTGCAAATAATACAGTCTCATGCCGAAACAAGATAAATGAACACTGTCACTGTGGAAGAATCCGACTGCTTCATAACATATGTCCTGGTGAGCTACACTGTCTAGCCCTATGTCCCTGCTAAAGCACCTCACCTCTGTATTAATTTTGCACCTGGCTTTGTTGATAGCAGATGGTTTTTGCACACCTCTCCAAACTCTTCTCAGAATGAACTCCTTCCAACAAACAAAACAGACCACCCACTGGCTTTTTATTTATTTCAAGTCCTGCTTCAACCACTTCATAAGTGCCAAACCTTTCTATTAGACAAAATCTTTTTTCCCTAAATGAATAGGTAAAATGTCAGGACAAACGATAAAACATTAAGAAATTATAATAAACCCTTCCATTTCATACCACCTCTACCATGCCATGAGACTGAAACATTGTTCTTCCCGAAACCCAGATTGCATCCACAGCTGGAATTATCGACTTCTTTTGCTGGCCATTTTACAAATGAATGCCCAACAATCCAGACAGACATGCTGGCAGACAGTGGTCCTGGCACTGTACCTGGAAAATACATTGGAATTAGTGTGCTGAAACATCCCAACTTCTCCTGTACCCTGGATCTGATGTAATGCTGATATACCGCTGAAAACGGTCTGAAGACCACCTACCCAATCTCATGATCCTGTCTCTTGATTAACACTGTTCCCCCACCTCCGTTGCAGCCCGATTCTAAATGTATGAGTAGTGTAGGTCTTGCTGTAAACCCACACTCTGGAGCGTTTTCCCCAGCACTGCCAACAACTGTCCCGATTTAACCCCCTACCCCATTCCTATGCCTGAAAACTTGCCCCTCCAAAGTATATGGTTTCTCCCTTAGACGTGTTCCCCATGTCCACAGGTAGAAAACCCCTCTTTCCTGAACCGGTAGTAGTACTGTATCCGATCAACACCTTTGGTCCATTTTTAGAGCTATGCAAAAAAATCATATCCTATTGGATTTGATATTTACCTCTTCGCACTGTCAACCAACCCCTTTGCGCCCCCCAGTAGCTCTGATACTCTGAAAACAACAAAATATATCCACAACATTAGCGTGGAAACAATGTGACCTCAAAAGGACTTGAGCAAATGGCTGGTAAACTATCCAATACCCTCTTGAATATAGCTAAAGTCAAAGGCCTCTTTAGAGCTGATGACCTGCCTTGTTCTCTTGCTCATCCTTCCAGTACCATCTTACCTAATTCCTCAACTGAATGAGCATAGCCCCGTCATAGGTTTCCTAGAAATGTAATGCCTGACAGTTTACCTGCTATGGTTACCCACAAGTGACTTTTCTCAATTGAACCCCTGATAATCTGTACTACATCCACCACCCTATCCCATTCCAGTGCTCTCTTGCAAGCCCCTGATTGCAGGAATCCCAACCATGCTTGTGCATACACCTTTCTCGTGGAAACCAATAAGTACTCTATCTGCAGCTGTAGCATCTTTTGTCACATCTGGTCCACAATTCCAGTGGCATGGGAGTTTTGTCTCCATCCGCAGCCGTGGCCAGTGCATGGAATCGCTCCCACTGTGAATGAGACAAAGCGTTCGCAATGTCATTGTCCACACCTGGCACATATATGGCCATAAATTCAATGTCATTCTTAAGGCAAGCCAGCAGAAATACTCATAACAATTTCACAACCTGTGGGTCCCTGACCGACTGTCCATTCACAACCCGAACCACCTGCCATGTCATCCATCCTAAAAATGACCCGCTTGTGTTGTAACAATACGGACCACAAATGTAGTGCAACCACTAGAGGAAAAAGCTCTAGAAATGCTATACTTCTGCCCCTGTTCTTCCGTGCGGTCAGCCACTCCTCCGTTCACCATCCTCCTTGACAGTATATGCCAAACCCAACATCGACTGAGGTGTCCAGGAACATCTCTACATCCCAGTCCATCTCCCATGGGCTGTGTATGTGAATCCCATCTAAGGAGTCCAAAAATAAACACCACATTTTCAGATACTCTTTACTCCTGCTGACACCCAAATGTGATGATGTTGCAAAGGCGGACCCATGAGAGCCAAACCTAATCGCCTATAAAGAGTCCTGCCTGCCCTTACTACTCTGTAGGCAACATTGAAGTGACCTACTAGTGTCTGAACCTCCTTAACTGTAACCTTGTGTTTTGTCAGCATGGTATCTAGCAGTAGCTGCATCTCCACCTTCTTTTCCAGAGAAGACGTGTTTCCTTAGTAATTGAATCTAGCTCAATGCCCAAGAGTGAACTCACCAATGTCGACCCCACCATTTTCTTTGGTGCCAAGGGCACCTCCATATTATCCATGAGCTCCTGAAAACTTGCTAGTAGCCTCTGGCAGTCCAGAGTGTGTGACCAAAAAGAAGTCTTACAAATAATGTGTTATGGACTGGTGCCCAGTACACCAAGTAAACGGCCATTTGAGGAAGTAGCTGAACCAACTACACAATGCACAAGAAGTGAAACAGCCCATAGGCAAGGCCTTGTCCAGATACCATTGGCCCCCAACCTCTATGCCTAACAGTTGAAAGCCCTCCAGATGCACTGGCAGTAGCCTGAATGCTGACCTCACATCACATTTTGCCATAAAAGCACCCAGTCCTACAGTCTCCACTAACTCCAGAGTCACGTCCACTGACAAATATGACACTGATGAGTTCTCAGCGATGAAATAATTCACTGAAGAGCCCTCCGGCCATGACAAATGTTGTATTAGTCTGTATTGGCCACGTTCCTTCTTTGGTACAACACCTATGAGTGATACTATCAAATGCTGCATAGACCAGTCGTCAAAGGGTCCTGACATTCTAACTTCCTTGACCTCCTTGTCCAATTTTTCCTTGACTAACCGTATGTGTTATTTTACTGATTTTAGATCTTCCGCTAAACAACATGCTCTGGGTCCTTTATAACCTATTTTGAAACCCCACTAAAAACCTTGAAAAATCAGTTAGGCTGCTTCCTTGTCCAGATAAAATTGTAACCAGTACACTAACATTTCTATGTTAACCGGTACAACAGCCTTTTCCTGCAGCCCTTGGGCACCCCTACCTAGGGGTCTGCGGGGATCTCTGCTCTGCTGGTGGAGCTAATGAAGTTTTTGGAGCTCTGAGTAAGTCCAAAAACCCTGCTAGCCGCACCCGTGGAGCAGAGATCCCCACGGGGCTGCAGCACACACCAGAGCACAGAGGGAGGCAGCTGCTGCAGTGAGAGACTCAATGCCAACGGACAACGGGGAGAGAGGGACCCCCAGGAAGACCCAGGAAAGTCCTTGTCTCTTTTATCATTGTTTGTGCACTCTGGTGCACAAGCAAGGACTGAAACTGTAGCTTTCACTGCCTAAGGCCCTGGCCTGAATTCTTATGTTGCCAGAAGTCATTATCAATTTCCCCCTTTGACCATTCTGACCTGAAACTCATCATCATCATTTGAGCCAATGCATCCCCACAAACGAAATCTGGGCCTTGCAAATTACATCCATATATTTAAAAAGGGGAATGCTTCATTCAGGATGCCATTCACAATAGACACTTGCATATATCAAAAAGGCTGCAGTCCAGTATTCTATCATCATTGGTATGGCGGGATGCTTCGCCAGGTCATACTCTTCCTCATTCAAGCCATCTTTGACCCTCACTACTCTATGTAGCAACTTGAACATTTCCATGTATTCCTCCTTCCAAATATTTTCTTTAGTGGCCAGCATGAGATGGGGTTGCAATGGTTTAGTGACTCCCATATAGGGAAGCATCTTTATTTTAAGTTCTTTACTCTCCTTATCCACCTTTAGCTTACCTTCTTCCTTGCCCTCTTAGTTATCCAGCTGACTGTCATCTGCCTTGTCTGTAACTTTGTGCTGTGATGATCCTGACTCTTTAACAACCACCTTTGACATTTTGGTCTCCACTGCTGCCCCAATCCTCCCTTCTACCTTCTCTATCCCCACCTCTGTGTCTTTTACATATTTGCCTTTATATAGTCTTATGCCCTCCGGAACTTGCCCGCTACTTCTATCTACCCCTTTTGAAAATGACCTCTGAAACTCTGGGCCGAAATCCCATGTCATACTTGGCATCAAAGTCAGCACCCTCTCCAAAGCCTGCCGCCTGGCCAGTGAAAGGTTCCTGTCCAGTATAGTCTGTCACCCACGCATGTCTGTTTTTTCTGTCACACCTGCAAAATGTCACTATGAGAGGCATTAGTTGGCCCCCCTGCATACCGTGCACTCTCCATCCTTTGGGGAAAAACCTTCTCCACAATCCTCCCTTCATTCACACTGTCCTCCTCATACATCAGCACCTCCTTCTCAATGCAATTCTCTTGCATCCAAACATGCTTTTGCCCTGCCACACCTCGTGGCCCATGCACCTCTCCCAACCTGGTGCAACCAACTCCCACCTCGGAACTTGTACTTGACAGACACAAAGGTACCACCTGTTCTCTCGTGGGATACACCAAGCACTCACCCTGGGAAGCCATACCTTCTTCTCTCATTGCGGTCTCCAAGAATGGATGCTGAGTAGTTGTGATTGACGGTATCCCCCCTGAGAGGCTGCCATTGATCTATGTGGGGTGCCCAATTGGTGGTCCCATGCTGCTATTGGCCCAGCTGCACTGCACCAAGCCGTCCCTTCCCCTTAGGGTAAGGGAGCTATACTAAACCCTCCCAAATCTACATATTCACTTGCTACAGAAACCTGTAACATCAAAGACAAATCTGGAGTGCAGCACCTCCTACTACCCCCTTCCTCTGCCTGCTGTCCCAAAACTTGCACCCGGGATGCCAGCGCCTATCTGAACTCTACTTCAAGGGGTGGCATCCCCCATCCCTCTTGTGTGAATACACTTTGTGCGGTTTCTCTCTCTTCCTCCCGACAGGGCCCAAAAGGCTTTCGTCCTCATTCCACTCTAATGGTGGAAGCCATCTTCTAAAAATAGCACGCTGAGTGGTGTACTACTACCTAATAACCGGGGGAAAAAACACCCAAAAAATACCAATTAGCCTAATGCTATAAGCTGCCTCTGTGTGCCTACACTAGCCAAACTGGTGAAGGCTGATATAAAATGGTGGCATAGATACATGTTGGGCTACATCCTTTACTGGATGAAGCTCAAGCGTGGCACAGTCACTTGACTATGCCACCCCTTGTCAAATACCCTGTGGGACAGACCTCCCTGATGGTTGGCTGTCCCCCAAACCACCAATGGGCGCAAATCAAACATATTTTGCCACATCTTACACTTGTAGACAAATACTAAACACTCTCCAGTTGATAAATTCGTTATCTTCAGGGATTAACTTTTAATTAGTCTTCCATTCATCAGTGCAAAGAGAGGCAAATAAGTTCTAGTTTTTTTTGCTTTTCTTACATGTGCACCAGCAAGTGTGGTTTCCTGTCATTCTTGTCTATTTTGTCCTTCCTGGTTGTCACCCAGTAAATCTGCATTAAAGTCGCCATTTATGACTATTGCCTTGGTGGGGAAATATTAATGTATAACTTCAATTCTTTGTTTGAGATTTTTAACAGATTTAACACTGACTATGACCCTTCGTCAAAAACATAGATGCTAATCTTCATTGTTAAACAGCTGTCAAACATGAGTTATAGTGCAAAATTTCAAAATACACTTTTAACTAATTTCATCATCTTAATGAATTCTAATGCTTTTACAATACAATTAGCATAACAGGAAGGATATGGTATTTGTTCCTGTTCCAGTCCATTTTTTGATCTCCCAAAACTACTATATCAGACACAAGTCATCTAAAACCTTAATTAGCCTATAAGTGGCTCTTACAACTAATTATAGGCATTTAAAGCCCAAACAATATCCTTAGCAAAGGAGAAGGTTATGTTTGATAATATGTAATCTCAAATGTATATGATGTCTAATTAGTATGCGCATTTCTGAAGTTGCAGGGACCATATCCTGTTGTTTTAAATCACCTATAGTCCTTCCAGGTTCGTAGCTTTCATTGGTGCTGCAGGAACAGTGGGACTGGGACCCAAGAATGTGAGGGGCGCTCCACGGGCCAATTAAAGAAGTATTTTCAATGCCAAGTAGAGGCAAAATGGGCCCATTTTCCTGCTTGTATTAGGGTCCTTGGCACTCACACTGAAGCACTGGGC
Source organism: Pleurodeles waltl (assembly GCF_031143425.1). Taxonomy (NCBI): domain Eukaryota; kingdom Metazoa; phylum Chordata; class Amphibia; order Caudata; family Salamandridae; genus Pleurodeles; species Pleurodeles waltl. The sequence continues at coordinate 1,222,674,554 of NC_090444.1, forward strand.
CATTTCATAAACAAATGATTGGAAACAATCTGAGCAGGCCTCTGTTACCATCTAGTCTTTTCATAATGACTGAAGCAGTGATTTTTTTTCCCAACTCATCTTTCAGGGCCTGGTTCTGTGATATAAGAATCCACAAATCAGTTGTATTTCTCTTTACCTCTTGGTCCATCTTAATCACACCGTAGGAATGCTAAAAGGCGCCTCTTCAAGCAACATTTTCACAGATTCATAATCGTAATGTATGTGGATATCGGTTTTTATTTGAAGGACCGGGCGTGATTTTTATATTGCTTACATGCACAGGGTTTTGGTGCTGAGTTTGTTTTGTGTATATTTTTTTATTTATTCACTGAGGATTATAGCATGTTGCACTTTGGTGCCATGGCATGGCTTGTTAAGTAGGGGTGTATTGTCTATTATTGGAGATATAACTATCTCTTTATGATTATATTGGTCACGAAACATTTTACAATTTTATCATTTTTTTGATTACATATTTTGAAAGATAGGACTACAGTCTCGGTGTGGTCATGTTTTTAAATAAAGCACGCTATTTTGGTTGTGTGCCCTGAGGAAGGTGGGTGACCGGACGGTCACCTGGCACTGACCTCCTGTTGGCAGACAACTGAATTGGACTTATCCTTTTTTACCTTCCCCCTGTTCTGATTCTCACATATCATGAATGGAAATGCCCCATTCCTGTGATGGATGGTTCTGCTTATCAGACTACAAGAGATTTATTGAGTAGACTATTATATTTTCTCTTCTTAGAGAATCTGGAGTAAACACTACAAGTTCTGAAGAACAGCAATATGTATATGAGGCTAAGTATCTGTGTATAATCTCTATGTTGGTTTTGGGGGGAGGGTATACATATCTGTTTTGTCCGATTGTTATTGATTTCTGGTTTTAGTAGTTAGCTTGGAGTGTGTTTAGTATGAATGATATGCATTTTATTTATTTAGGGAGCCTCATGGTTGGGTCCTATAATTGTATAGTATATTATGAATGATTATCAACTAATACAATCAAAAATATTAATTATTAAAAAACATTTTTTTGTGATTATCAGTTTTGTTTCTTGACTCCTGTTGCTTAAATATTGTATGAGGGATTTCTTTTTTTAAACCATTTTTGGAGGTGGATTGTTCCTTTTTTAACGTTTTTTTGTTTTCCCTTTCCTACTTCTTGATCTTCTTCTACCAGGGAGCCCTTTAGACATTGATTGTGGATAGAATATGCTCCTATGTCGGGGTCTGAATTGTTATAGAGGAATATGCCACAAGCAGTAGTTGGGGTGTTTCCTTGTGTGAAAGCACTCGGTGGGGATCATGGAAGGAAGCAAAAATAAAGAAAAAGGAAAACAATTTCCTCAATGCCATGTTCTTTGTGACTTGGTGTTAGCTCCTTGTGTTTTTCACCAGTTGGTAGTCCTTTTCCAGTAAAAGTAAAGTTTGATACTGGGTATTGGGTTGAAAGACATAAGGATACTAACATGAAATATAAATGGTGTCCGATCTAGCAGGAGACAAAAGTTGATAAGTTAGTATCTGCAGTATTGCCCGGCCCAGATAATAATTCTGCAGGAAACACATCTGGTAGCACCTGAGTGCAAGGCTCTCTTTGGCAGGTATACCTGGGTACATTTATTATCAAAAGGAACACAGGTATACAAATTGTAGATTTTAAAGCTAATTGCTTGGGAATGTGGATTGATGAGTACCTTGATGCTAGCTCAGCTTAAGTTCATCTGTGCCAGTTTCAATTGACCGAAAAATTATGATATCTCTCCTCTTAGTGTCTCAGGGGAGACCCTACTGGATTTACCTTCCCCTGTAGTGATTGGGGCTGATCTCAATGTTTGCCTCAACAAAGTTTTAGACAGATCTTCAAAGACGTGGATAGAGGATTTCCCTAAAGTTAGGAAGTCCTTGAGGGATCTCATGCTTGATTCAACTTGTGTGATGTGTGGCATAAAAAATCAGGTGCCACAAAAGAATAAACATTTTCAGCAATAGATACCAGAGCACCACCAGATATGATGACTTGTTAGTGGGTAGGTGATTTCTTTTAGATTCCCTCTTGCAACACCTTCTAAAAAGACTAGCAAATATGAGCTATGGCACCTTGCCACAACTTATCACTTAACCTTGTTTATAACCATTCTTTTTTATCAATTTAATATTTTATAACATTAGGTAATATTTCAATAAAATAGTAAAGACTTTTCTGTATTGGCTTAAAAGAGTGATCTCCTTCAATAAATGGCCTACATACAAAGCAGAGTATAGACCACTCATGCTCAGGTTACTCGTTGGTAAAGATAATTAATTTTAATTATGGTTACTATGATTCCTTAAGTAGTTTAATGTCAATTATTGTAACTTGTGCCTTCTACTAAAATAAATATTGCTTTCATAACTGTATGAAAATTGGTAATTAGTAGTACCCAAGTAGTAAGTTACAAATCCTGTAAGTTAAACACAAAGGGGTTCATTCTAACCCTGGCGGTCCAAGACCGCCAGGGCTAAAATGACGGGGGCACCGCCAACAGGCTGGTGGTGCCCCGCTGGGCATTCTGACCGCGGCGGTTTGACCGCGGTCAGAAGTGGAAAACCGGCGGTCTCCCGCCGGTTTTCCGCTGCCCATTTGAATCCTCCATGGCGGCGCAGCTCGCTGCGCCGCCATGGGGATTCTGACAGCCCATACCACCATCCTGTTCCTGGCGGTTCGCCCGCCAGGAACAGGATGGCGGTATGGGTTGTCGTGGGGCCCCTGGGGGCCCCTCCACTGCCCATGCCAATGGCATGGGCACTGCAGGGGCCCCCGTAAGAGGGCCCCACAAAGAATTTCACTGTCTGCATTGCAGACAGTGAAATTTGCGACGGGTGCCACTGCACCCGTCGCACCTTCCCACTCCGCCGGCTCCATTCGGAGCCGGCGTCCTCGTGGGAAGGTAGTTTTGCACTGGGCTGGCGGGCGGCCTTTTGGCGGTCGCCCGCCAGCCCAGTGCAAAACCCAGAATACCCTCAACGGTCTTCCGACTGCGGAGCGGTATTTTGGAGGGGGAAGTCTGGCGGGCGGCCTCCGCCGCCCGCTAGACTTAGAATCACCCCCAAAGTTTTGATTGTTGAAACCTGGACTCAATCCCTGGCAGCTACGACATAGAGCAAACAGTGTTAACTTAGGTACACGTGTAAAGCATTTTGCAACACTAAAACAGTAAAAAAGTCAAATCACAAAACAATAAAAATCCCCAAATCAATTTCTAAAGATTAACAAAAAAGGTTCATGAAACAAATAACACATTAATCACAAAAATTCAATAAAGGGGACAGAAATAGGATTTCTAGCCAATACACCTGACATTGTCTGCCAGCCTTTTGGCAATTCTTGTTTTTATTTTATGTCATGGTTTTTGCAAAACGTTATTATTTGGGAAGCTGCCAAGCCCTCATTAAATCTAAAAAAACAATGGCTAAAGACAAATGTGGTTTTATTGTCTCAAAAATGTACACATTACCATGCTACACCCAGAACTAACATGATTTGATGAGCTTCTTGTTAGAAGGCAGCATGCCGTAATTCACAGTGAAGTCAGTCAATGGCTGAAGTGGGCTAACATTGCCTCTTGATGCGTGCCGGAGTGGATGGAAGAAAAATGTGAATTACACAATCACAGATGAATGGATGAAGTCTGGCTGAAAACCCCTATAGGAAACTAAGGGCCATATTTATACTTTTTGACGCTAAACTGCGCTAACGCAGTTTAGCGTCAAAAAATTTTGCGCCGTCTAACGCCATTCTGAAGCGCCATGCGGGCGCCGTATTTATGGAATGGCGTTAGCCGGCGCAAGCAGACCGGCGCTGCCTGGTGTGCGTGGAAAAAAACCACGTAGACCAGGCAGCGCCGGCGTTGGGCAAAAATGACGTTAGGGCGTCTTAAAATGGGGCAAGTCAGGTTGAGGCAAAAAAATCGTCTTAACCCGACTTGCGCCATTTTTTAACGACGCCCATCCCCCATCAACATGACTCCTATCATTGTAAAGATAGGAGTCATGCCCCCTTGCCCAATGGCCATGCCCAGGGGACTTCTGTCCCCTGGGCATGGTCATTGGGCATAGTGGCATGTAGGGGGGCACAAATCAGGCCCCCCTATGCCAAAAAAAATTATTAAAAAAAAAAAAAAAAATACTTACCTGAACTTACCTGAATGTCCCTGGTGTGGGTCCCTCCGTCCTTGGGTGTCCTCCTGGGGTGGGCAAGGGTGGCAGGGGGGGTCCCTGGGGGCAGGGGAGGGCACTCTGGGCTCATTTTGAGCCCACTTGTCCCTTAACGCCATGCCTGACCCAGGCGTTAAAAAGCGGCGCAAATGCGCCGTTTTTAGCCACGCCCACTCTCGGGCGTCATTTTTGCCCGGGAGTATAAATACCACGTAAAGGCCTGGGAGTCATTTTTTAAGACGGGAACGCCTCCCTTGCATATCATTAACGCAAGGAAGGGGTTCACGCTAAAAAATGACGCACATTCCGGGAACTTTGGCGCTAGACGCCTCTAACGCCATAGTATAAATATGGCGTTAGTTGGCGTTAGTTTAGCGTCGAATTTGCGTCGAAAAAAACGACACAAATTCGGCGCAACCAGAGTATAAATACGGCCCTAAGTGCCTCATTATGAGCTTGGTGGCTGGACGAGCCGACCTCCAAACTTGCGGGAAGGACGCCACCTTCATATCGGTGGCATCACCCCGAGGGTATTACAATGTTCCCACCGGTGTGACCTGTGTGAACATTTTATTAATCGTTCCTGCCAGGCTGACTGCCAGGAGCAGTGCTAAGATATTGGCCGTGGGTCCTTTACGGGAGCTGAGGTCAATATGGTAACCCACCAGCACCATTGGAGTGGGTACTGTCTGCAGTGTGCAGGAGGGGCCTGCACTACCCATGCAATGGGCATGGATAGTGCAGTGGCCACCCTGTGGGCCCTAACACTGGCTTTCTGCTAGTCTTTCCATGGCAGGGTCCTCGCTAAGGAAAGGCTGGTGGAAACCTCAGTTGTAATCAGCCAGGAGGCACTGAGTTCAGAGCAGCCCTGGCTGAGTACCACTCTGACCACCGTCACCATGTCGGGAACCATGTGACTCGCGGGTACGGCAGTCTTTAGATGGGGCTGCCCACCAGAGTTGTAATGTAGTGGTTGGACCACCGCAGTTGTGGTTTTCCAACCGTCACCTCGCGCCAGATTAGTAATCAAGCCCTATGTCATATACCCTTTTAGTTAACTCCAAATGTCTTGGCTAATGCACACCTAAAAAAACATCAGTCTAGCACTGTCTGCTAGCCTCACCTTTGAGAAAGAAGGCAAGAAAGAAGGGGAGAAAGTAAGGAAGGAAAAAAGGAAGGAAGGCAGAGAACAAAAAAGAAATGCAGACAAAAAAGAACAGATAAGGGATAAAAAAGGCAAGAAGTAAGGAAGGGTGGGCGGAAGACAGAAAAGGAAGGAAGGCAAAAAGAAGGAAGAATGAAAGACAAATGTCATGAAAGAAGGAAAGAAAGAAGGTAAAAAGAAAGGAGGTAAAAAATAAGGGAAAAGTATAAACAAGAATGAAAGATAAAAAGCAATAAATAAAGAAGTTCAAAGGAAGAATGATGGAAAGAAAGAAAGAAAGAAAGAAAGAAAGAAAGAAAGCAGGAAAGAAAGAAAATAATGCAAAACAGTAAGAAAGAAGGAAAGAATGAATGAACAAATGCAAACAGAAAAAACAAAAGTAAAGAAGGCAAAAGGTAAGAGATAGAAAGTAAAAGGAAAGAAGGCAGAAAGTAGGAGAGAAAGCAAAAAGAAAGAAAGAAGGAAAAATTAAGGAACTAGAGACAACAAGAAAGAAAGAAAAGAAGAAAGAAAGAAAATTGAAAAATAAAGATGATAAGAAATATGCATGTGCAAAGGAAAGGAGAGAAGGAAAGAAAAGGGAATGAATACAAAAAGAAAAAAAGAACGAAAGAAATAAGAACCGAAGGCAAGAAAAAAGAAGGATAGAAAAAGGAACATAGGCAAAAAGATATAAAGAAGGAAAGGAAGATTGAAAGAATACAAATGAGAAAGACAGAAAGAAATGAGAAAGAAATAATGAAAGAAGAGAGAAAGAAGGAATGAAAGAAAGAAAGAAACAAGGAAAAAAAGAAGGAAGGCAAGAACACCAAAGAGGGCTAAAAAGAAAAAAGAAAGAAAAAGAAAGTGGAAAGAAGGTAAATAAGAATGAAAATAGGAAGGAAAGAAGGAAAAAAGGGAAGACAGCAAATAAAGAATGAAAGACAGAAGAAACAAGGAAAGGCAAAATCAAAATAAAAGAACAAAATAGGAAAGAAAGAAAAGAGGATAAAGATGGCAAAAATGTAAGAAAGAAAAAGAAGGAAAGAAAAAAAGAACTAATAAAGGGAAAAGGGAAAGAAAAAAAGAAAGAAAGAAAGAATATAAAAGAAGGTAGGAAATAGTGTTTACCATGTAAATTATTGGATACAAAGGCCCGAATTTAAGGATGGCATAGAGCCATCTACCTTGACATTCAAGGCATTTTTCTGAAGCTAATGTGGTGTTAGATTGCCAAAAACACTGCACTATATGTACAAAGTGGCGCAATGTATGCATCAAATGTTTGGGTGTATGTGTGTGTATGAATGTAAGTGTATGTGCACAGGCATGCTGTGAATTGGTGTGTGCGTATGTGCCTGTTAATGATGCATGTATGTGTGTGTACTTGTGAATAGATGGCTAACAATACCTGGTGAATTTCAGTAGTTTTTAGTCAAGATTTTTAGAAGGACAATGTTGCACTTAGTCCGTGGTTGATACACCGAAGGGAGTTGTGTCTGTGATGGCATCAATCATACTTCATCTTATTCTGAGCTGTTTTGTACTTGCATTCATGTTTCTAATGACATACTAGTTTGTAGAGAAATTTGTGCAAAAGAAGTATGGCTGCTGTCATCACTGCCCACAGCCTTTGACCATACACAGCAGCTGTTTGGCAATGGTGCCTGGCCTGCAGCCTCAGGGACCCCATCCTCTGGGGCTATGTTTTTTTTTAGGAGAGGGGGCCCTGAGGCCCTCTTCCAGAGTCTCATCATGCCCTATGGAAACCATCCGCATGGCCTTATATAATTGAAAGGGGAGTGGGGATGTGTCCCCCGAGTCTATTATGGCCCCAGAGATGCCATTTCCTGGCAATAGGTCTGTTATTAATGGGGACAGGGCACATTACTACCCTACCTGAGCCATTTCCGGCCCCAGGGACCCCATCACCCAGTGCCCCAACTGGTAATTAAGGGGAGAGGGAAGCACCTCCCTTTTATGAGTCTCTAAAAGGCCCTGGGGACACTATCCCCAAGGGCCATAATATTTTTTTAAAGGGGAGGGGGGTCATATGCCTCCCTCTCTGAGCTATGTTAGGCCCTAGGTACCCCATCCCTGAGGGCTGTTTTTTTATTTTTACAGGAGAGAGGAGTGACCCCCCAGGGCTACTAATTAAGTTAAAGGAGAGGGGCAATGCGTCCCCTGTGGCCTTCATTAATTAAAGGAGGGTCCCCTGGTGCCTACCCAGGGCATCTACCATGAAAAACTTTGGGGGCTGCTGGGGGAATCCCAGGGCCCCCGTGAACCCAGCGAGTGCCCTGCCTGCTGCAGAACCCAGCATTGTTCCAGCTATTTTTGCTGCTCCCTCTTGGCAGGAGCAATCTCCTGCTCTGTTTCCCTGCTCGCATCAGTACGGGCAGGGAAATTGATTAAAAGCTACTTCCAGCTGGCAGAGCATTTTTAAAGCTCCCGCCCACTGGAAGCAGACATTGAGGGTCATTCTGACCCTGGCGGCCGGTGGCCGCCAGGGCCACCGACCACGGGAGCACCGCCGACAGGCTGGCGGTGCTCCAATGAGCATTCTGACCGCGGCGGTTCAGCCGCGGTCAGAAGCGGAAAGTCAGCGGTCTCCCGCTGACTTTCCGCTGCTCATTGGAATCCTCCATGGCTGCGGAGCGCGCTCGGCAGCCATGAGGATTCTGACCCCCCCTACCGCGATCCAGTTCATGGCGGGAAAGCCGCCATGAACAGGATGGCGGTAGGGGGGGTCGCGGGGCCCCTGGGGGCCCCTGCCGTGCCCATGCCAATGGCATGGGCACGGCAGGGGCCCCCGTAAGAGGGCCCCAAAATGTATTTCACTGTCTGCCTTGCAGACAGTGAAATACGCGACGGGTGCAGTAGCACCCGTCGCACCTTCCCACTCCGCCGGCTCGATTACGAGCCGGCATCCTCGTGGGAAGGTCGTTTTCCCCTGGGCGGGCGGGCGGTTTAACTGGAACCGCCCGCCAGCCCAGGGGAAAACTCGTAATACCCGCCGCGGTCTTTTGACCGCGGCGCGGTAATTTGGAGGGCGCGATCCTGGCGGGCGGCCTCTGCCGCCCGCCAGGGTCATAATGAGGCCCATTATGTTTAGTCTCGTTTGATAGGGGTTTTGAAAATGTTCCCACCAGGTGGGAGCAAACAGACGTTTCTCTGCCCGCACCAGTGTGGGCAGGGAAACTGCTTTATCCCAGGGGTGGGCTTCCCTGGGCCATAGAGGGCTCAGGGACAGGGGGGACCTGTCCCTTCTCCTTTCTTAAAATAATCGGCCTCTGGGGACTTGGTCTTCAGGGCCTTTGAAGAATTAGGGGTCCTTTTCAGAACATTTTGCCCCTTGGTGTGGGCTACTTGAGGCCTAAAAGGGCTCCAGGAGGGTGCCTCATATCCCCCTTCAGGTGTGTGAAGTTTAGTAAAATATCAACCCGTCCGTAGGACAAGTTGCTTCATAAATCTTCTTGCCCTGTAAAAAAATGGCCTTGTCCCTTTGGTGCCACTTAGTGTGGTGACAAATTGTGGCAGCAATACATCATATAAGAACTTTGATTATAGTCTCTCTGGTTAGGCCAGGGGTCATACTATATTAGGGTTTGGATACTAGCAAATTCCTTATATTGCCACCTTTCTACAGATCTACATACTGGGGCTGGAGGTAGCAGTAACTAATAGTTTGAGGCTTAGAATGCCCTTTTTAGACCTACTAACTTGCATGTTTCAGGGTTTTTACCAGCTCTTCTCTAATTGTTTCCAATACTAGGAAAGGTTAGAAAGTTACTCCTGACAAGTGAAAAAGTAACATTTCTTCCAGGGTTGGGGAAAAATGTAGTTGGAGGGAAAGTGAAGTAAACACTCTGCAGCTTTTCACATAAGCAAATCTATTCATGCTGATTTACTCGTTTTAAAATGCAGTGCACACATATTTTGCAGGAGTAGTGTTGGAAAATGGGTTATTGGTAAGGGTAGGGAGGTACCTACACTTAGCAATAGGCCACTAACCTCCACTTAGGTCCAGTTAGTTCTCAGTAAATTAAACCCAGCTCAATCCTTGGTAGCTTGGCAACGAGCGACAAGGCTTAACTTAGGAGACAGAGTGTAAAGCATTCAAATATCACAAAACAGTAATTAAATAAAACACAGGAAACAGTTTAAAAATCCAAAACCAATTTAAAAAATAGATTATATTTTTATCTTTAAAATGACACAAAACGAATAAAATCGGATAAGGGGAATCGGAGATATGAATTTTTAAAGAATTATAGTTTTTTTAGTGCCTAGAAACAAAAAGCGCCAATCGGGTCATCTGGTTGCACCTCGATCGGGGCAAAGTCAAAGTTTAAGGCCGACCGCGATGAAGCACGGCTCGGCTACAGGCTGCGGGAGGCCTCGGTCAAAAGTTTACCTTCGCACTTCATCGTTTTTCTGAAGATTTTCTTCAGCGGGACGAACATGCTAGTCCAATCCGACCTCCTGGAGCTCTTCTACGGATACGCGTCGCAGGAGCCCTCGGTGGAGATTTTTTACCTTCGGACTTAGTCGTTTTTTCAAGGTGAAAATCCTTAGACTGGGGTAAACCTGGATCTTGATCCGACGTCCTTGGAGCCCTCGTCGGATACGTTGGCTGCGAGGTCCCGGTCAACTTTGTACGTTCGGACTTAGGCCCTCATTACAAAATTGGAGGTAAGTCCCACTTACCGCCGTGAAGAAGACCGCCAACACACCGCTGCGGAATTCTGCTACAGCTATTACGACCCACAGGCCGGAATCCGCCAAAATCCAGACACCCACACAAGTCCGCCACACCAAAGGGCAGTGATAAACTGGCTATAACAAAACCTCCACCATCACGCCAACAGGAATCCGCCCACACTATCACAACCCACGAATCCACGCGGCGGTCTTTCAACCGCGGTATTCCACTGGCGGTACACACTGCCGCCCTCAAAATACACACACATATACAAAACACAACCACATTGGACAATTCCAAATACACACACCTGATACACATACACACACCACTCCCACACACCCAATCCAATATAAAACACACACCCACATCACTCACAAGCCCTTCCTACCAAAAATTCTGAAAGAAGCACAGAGACAGACACCACCATCGACAATACTAGCATCCACAGGCACACCTCCATAGCTAGGATGATAGAGCTATGGCGCAGAATCGTAGACAGGGTCAACGCAGTAGGACAGCATCCAAGAACTAGGGATGACATCAGGAAGAGGTGGAACGACCTACGGGGGAAGGTGCGTTCTGTGGTCGCAAGACACCAGATTGCAGTTCAGAGGACTGGCGGCGGACCCTCACCTCCTCCCCCACAACTAACAACATGGGAGGAGCAGGTCTTGGCTATACTGCATCCTGAGGACCTCGCAGGAGTAGCAGGAGGAATTGACTCTGGTAAGTAAAATCTTAACTATTACATCCCCCACCCTACCTGCATGCTATCACATACCTCACCCTCACCCCCATCACTCAAACACCTCACATATGCCCCACTATCACAACCCACACATCCCAATACCAAGCTCTGCATGCAACAACAAAGCATGGACACCCATCACCAAAGCATGTTCACTACAGATACACAGACCCCAAACCAATTATCACACAAGGTCCTACACAAGAATGCAAGCACTGGAGTACAGGGTCACCCACCCATTGCACACTATGGCACACACAGATGCAATAATCATGCCTTTACACCCCTGAAGGACCCCTACCCAATGTCACCAGACAGGAGGTTCCAGACGTGTCCACTCCCCCACAGAAGAGGCCCACAGTGATGAGAGCAGCTCTGTCCAACTGGATCAAGATGACCAGCCCGGCCCATCTGGGACCTCGGGACAGTCGGTTCCCCTGACACTGGCATATGCCACCACAGAGCCTCCCTCCTCAGGAAACACCAGCACAGCACCCACCCAGCAGGCTCATCCCTCTGTCCCCAGGACACGTCAAGCAGCAGTGTGTCCACCACTACAGGGAACCCAGGCAAACCCACCACCCCAAGAAAATCAGGGACCTGGGGGCAGTGGGCACACAGTTCAGGGGACAGAGGAACAGGAAAACAGGGGAACTGGGAGGACTGCTGAGCGACAGGGGGAGGGCAGGCCCAGGGAACCCACTCTCCACGTGGCCCTCTCCAACATCATGGGAGCGTACCATCATTCCCAGGAGACAATTTCAGGAGACCCAGCGGCTGCAGGAGGAGCAGTATTTGGGGATCAGGGATGAACTCAAGTCCATCAACACCACCCTGGTCACCATTGTAGGGGTGCTGAAGGACCTTGTGAACACCAGAAGGGACACTGTGGCACACCAAGGGGCCCCTGACACTAGCCTGGATGATGAACAGCCCACTACCTCCGCTGGCGCTAGTGGACAGGAGGACACTGCCACAGGACCACGACACCAGCACCCCACCCCCTGCAGATGGAGAACCACCCTGCAAACAGTCCCTGAGATCCAGGGCAAAGACAGAGAACAATGCCAAGACCACCGCCAGGAAATGAGACCACCCTGAATGTGATCCTTTTGTTCCACTTCGTCACCCTGTCCATCCATCAACTGCCCTAGCTCCACTTCCTATGCCCCTTGGGACAATGCACCTGTGAAACAAATAGACTGGACTCTGCCATGGACAATGCTCCACCATCACCCCCGCCCATTTTACAACCCCCTCCACCATTTTGCACTGAAAACACCCTTGAATCACAAAACAAGCTTGAGTCAGTCTGTGCTTTCACAAATGTATATTTGCAGTAACTAAGGAAAATAGCAATGTCGATTGTATTGTCAACATACCTATATCACACAGCTCTAGTCCATGAAGTAATATAGCAGAGGTCACACAGTGGGACCCACATCTGTGAAATGGAAAGGCAAAGTGACAAGTCAGGTTCCATACACTGGGTGAAAGTGACAGACATATGATAGGTCTAACAATTGTATGAGATGTGTGAGCCAGTGACATCTTCTTACCTGTGTCTCACTGGAAGTATTGCTGGATAACGTTGTTTCAGTTGTCGATGTCCTCTTCTTCTGCCTCCTCTTCTTCACTGTCCACAGGCTCCACAGCTGCCACAAGACCTCCTTCTGGACCACCCTCCTGGAGAAAAGGCACCTGTCATCGCTAAGCCAGGTTGTGCAGCATACAGCAGGCCACGATGATCTGGCACACCTTCTTTGGTGAGTAGTAGAGAGAACTACCTGTCATATGGAGGCACCGGAACCTGGCCTTCAGGATGCCGAAGGTCCTTTCGATCACTCTCCTAGTTCACCCATGTGCCTCTTTGTAGCGTTCCTCTGCCCTTGTCCTGGGATTTCTCACTGGGGTCAGTAGCCATGACAAGTTGGGGTACCCAGAGTCACCTGGAAATGTCGAGGGACAACTGTTAGACACACACTAACCCTTAGGGACAACCCCAGGCCCAGACAACTATTCACACAGTATAGGGTCCTTGTCCTCACCTATTAGCCACACACGGTGCCTCTGGAGTTGCCCCATCACATAAGGGATGCTGCTATTCCTCAAAATGTAAGCACCATGCACTGAGCCTGGAAACTTGGAATTTACATGGGAGATGTACTGGTCGGCCAAACACACCATCTGCACATTCATTGAATGGTATCTCTTCCGGTTTCTGTACACCTGTTCACTCCTGTGGGGGGGTACCAATGCCACATGTGTCCTATCAATGGCACCTATGATGTTGGGGATATGTCCTAGGGCATAGAAGTCACGTTTCACTGTGGGCAAATCCTCCACCTGAGGGAAAACGATGCAATGGCCACTGTTGTTTGAAAAGACCCACTTGCCAGGAAATGGAGTACTGACAGGACTTGCACTATAGGGGGTATTCCTGTGGGATGGCAGATAGCTGACATCAGGTGTGGCTCCAACTGGGCACACAGTTCATGGATTGTTGCACGATCAAGTCTGTAGGTGACTATTACGTGTCTCTCTTCCATTGTCCACAGTTCCACCAGTGGTCTCTACACCGGAGGATGCCACCATCTCCTCACCTGCCCCAGCGGATGTGCCCTATGGACCAGAACAGCGAGCAGATAGTCAGCCAACACTAAGGTATTAAAAAAATATTTATTGCACACATTTGTCAATCCGCAATGTGCCTGTCACTGTGTGTATGCAAGGCCTAGATAGGTGTGACGCATTTAAAATTGATGCCATGTGGCCCCCTGAAATGGCGGCTGCCTGACCTTAAGGTGGGACAAGGGGATATGAGGTAACTGCGCTGGCATTGTACACTGTTGCGGTAGGCGTCGAAGACAGCGGCGCAATCCTGCATTGGTTAACATTGGACCCTATAGGTCCCAGGAGCCAATGACGAAGTACGCCGGCGGTGACGGTACGCACCGCCGCGGACGTCACCGCCATTTTCTCTCTGTTCACTCACTTGATACCTGACCTTCGACAGGAGAGGACCTGCCCTGCAAGTGCTGCTGTGACCTCAGTCTGGAAGCGACGATGACTCATGTGTCTGGGGAAAGGGCCCCTGCCTTCACTTCAGAGGAGTTGGAGAAGTTAGTGGATGGGTCCTCCCCCAGTACACGCTACTCTACGGTCCTCCAGACAAACAGGTGAGTACACTGTGAGCATGCTGTATGGGCAATGCCTGTTTTAAGTGGTGTGGATGGAAGATAGAGGGGGACTGAGGCCTGCATGAGCGGACGGTGAGTCTATGTGCGTCAGGGAAAGGGTGGGAATGTGGGTCAATGACAGTGACGTTCTGGACGGTTAAAGATTATCCTTTTCCCCTGTACTATTCCTCTAGGTCAGCGCCCACCAGAAGAAGGATATTTGGCGTGCCATCGCCGAGGACGTCCGGACCCTGGGGGGCCACCACAGATGGAGCACCCACTGCCGTAAAAGATGGGAGGACATTCGCCACTGGAGCAAGAAGACATCGTAGGCCCAGCTGGGGATGGGTGCCCATCGCACCATGACCCCCCCTGATGTTCCGGATCCTGGCGGTGGCCTATCCGGAGTTGGATGGGTGCTTGAGGGCATCACAGCAGCCACACGGGGGTTAGTACATTCACATCCATCTGACTCTGCCCGCATTACGACGTGTCTGGGTGGGGGAGGTGGGCTGTGGGTTCCCCTAGGCCAGGGCGAGATTTGTAGGCAAGGTCCGTTCGTGAGGCAGGCTATGTGGTACCCTAATCCTACCAGTGGTAAGAACCAACTACACCTAGTCAGGCTCCTATGACTTCCATGTGTGCAGCAATCGGGCATAGAGCCCATGTGCCTGTGATTATTTAGGGAACTCTAAGTGCATGATGTAGTGCAGATGGCTGCTGTGTCTGTAGTGTCCGCCAACGGTAGCGGTATTGCATGCAATAAACATGTCTTTCTTCTGTCTCCCACCCCCCTTTTTGTGGTCTCCCTGTTCTTGTGTGCATTAGCATCATCAGGCGGAGGAGCAGTGGCACCGGAGCTGGAGGAAGCTGCATACCACATGGCCCTGGAGGGCGAGACAACGGAGTCTGAAGCCACCAGTGGGACGGAGAGCGAGGGGAGCTCCACAGCAGGGACAGGAGGTGACATCAGTAACTGCGACTCCTCCTCTGATGGGTGCTCCCTTGCGTTGGCGGGCCCCTCTGTGCCCCCCGCATCAAAAGGTACAGCCGCCACCCACCCTACCAGCACCGCCCTCCCAGCAGCCCCTCAGCGTGTGTCTGTCACGGTTTCGGGCTGGTCTGATCAGGACTTTGGTTGGGACACCCCTTGAGGTCACTGAATATCCTAAAGAGGTAGTACACTGGGGCAGAGGAGCAGCTAAAGGCATACACGGAAAGGACAGCTATGGATAGGCACAGGAAACAGGAAAGTGAAAGCAGAGCAACCCTTGTGTGAACAAACAGAAAACGGACTACCAATGGACAAACACGCTGGGGTTGTACACAGAGTAAGGCGCAGAACCTCCCACAGTGACAGGGAATCTCAATGCCTCTGTGCAGTTTGCTCTTACAGATAGTCACCCTGCCAGCCCCATAGAAAGGAGGCAGCAGAAGTGATTCTGTCTCTGGACCCTAGAGCACAAACAAGGATAGTACTTACATACACAGGACACGCTCTTGTGGGTCCAGCTGGAAACACAGTGGCGATTCCTGAGAAAACAGCAATAGCACACTGTCACTGTTAGGCACGAAATACAACGTATAACACTGGACAAGGATGGGGGCTGGAATTGCCTCCTGGAAACCAGGAGCCAACCCCAGTACACAGGAGGACACGTATACACTGGTGAAGACTGATAGAACACGTACCAGACACAAAGAACAAAGAAGAAACAGAAACAGAAGGGAACAAACAAAGAGGCAGAGGCAAGAACTGGGAACAGGCTCAGGCTGAAGCAAAGGCGGGACTAGGACTTGAAAACAGGGCACAAACTTCTGTCTGGGACAGACAGAGACAGGACTGGGAAACTGAGAACAGGCTCTGGCTGGAACAGGCAAGGACAGGACTGGAATACAGGGAGTAGGAAATGAGCAGTAAACAGGACTGGGAAACAGAGAGAAGGTTCAGGCTGAAACAAGGCAGGAGCAGGGCAGAGAAACAGGGAGCAGGCTTTGGAAGAAACAAACAGGTACAAGGCTAAGAAGCAGGGAGCAGACTCTGGCTGGAACAATCAGGAGCAGGGCAGAGAAACAAGAAACAGGATCAGGCTGGAACAGAACAGGAACAAAACTGGAACACCATCCGACAAGGGGTCTGTAACACAAAGGAATTGAAGTCCGATGCACGACGGGGAGCTTGAGGAAATGGCTGCTTATAAGCAGTTCCAAGCTGGGCTGCACAGGAGAGGTTTCAGGTGTGTGTGGTTTCGGACACTTACAAGTCCTGGAGGAGAGGATCCAGTGAAAAGGAGCAACTGGACTTCTCCCATTGAAAACAATGGGAAACAGAATCCGGGTTTTCCTGACTACCAAGCTGTGCATTATGGGATTTGCAGTCCCAAGAAGCAAATGTAGTCCTACACAAGTGTACCATGGAGAAAAGGGAAACAAACAGGAGTCAGCAAGGGACTCTAGATAGGTGTTCAAGGTGATTCCCAGGCTTCTGACAGTCCCCTTACAGCGCCCCCTGGAAATGGGACGACCGAGTCGTAACAGTATACCCCCTCCCACCAGTCTGCTCAAGAAGAGAAGGCGATCCTTTGGCTGAAAAAAGTTGAAGAGGAAAAGCCACAGCAAGAAAATCCAACACCAACCTTGGTTGATAAGTTTACAGTCCTGCCATAGGTGAATATTCCAATGAGCAAAGCATGTATTAATACCCATATGGGCTCTGATGTCTTTCCTCTTTATTGTTCGATTGATACGGGAGGAGTGCATGGAGTTGGTTTCTGGTGAAGTGGATTCAGGAGCAAGGAGATCTGGAATTGCATCGTGGGCAGTATCATTTGGGACTTTAGTTTCCTGTTCAGTACTGTCTTCTTTGGAGGACATAATTGGCGTATTAGTAAGGTCTGTAACTCCTTCCGACAAACAGGATATGTCTGTTTCTGCAGCAGTATTTACATGGATTGTGGTCTGAGGCTTGCAAAGCATAGAGACTTGGGAAACATGGGTAACTGGTGTTCTCAAAGTAAACATGAAAAAGTCAGAATTTTCTTTCGTCTTGGATGACTTCGGAGTATCAAATTCAGGAGCAACAAGAGTTTTCAAGTCTTTAGAAACTGGTTTAACATCTGAAAATTTAGAAGTTCCACAAGCTAATTCTTTAGGGTGATCTTTAGACAAGACTGGGATTTCTTTATTGCAAGTGCTCTGTGGTGTGTTTGTGGTATCAGAAATGGTTTCTTTGCAAGGCGTTTCTACTACAGATAGTTGATCTTCAACTCTGTTTACACTGAAAGGTTGTTCTTTGGAAAGAAGTAGAACTGGAGTCTCTTCAGAAATCACCTTTACACTGTTACCTACATTTTCAGCTCTAGCCTTTGAATTGATGATGGTTTCTTGCAATAAAACACTAAGAACAGTACTTATCATCAGATCTTCGAATACAAGATTCAAATTCAAGTCTTTAGTTTCAGTGGGAAATATTACATCTTTCAGTACTTGACCTTCGGTTTCAGATTGCTGGTTTTCAGGAGTCTTTAGTTTCAGGGACACAGCAGGTGACATTGGTGTGGCTGATTTTACATCAAGATGAGATACCAGTAGCTCAGAGATCTGTTCTTCACTAATTGTGGAGCTGAAAACAGGATACACATTGGCAGGGATCAGCAGGTCAGGATCAGTGGTTGAGGCTGCAACTGTGTCCAGTTCTAGGAGAAGGCTCTCATTTCTTATGACAGGCTGTTTAGTTTCAGATTGCTGGCTTTCTTCCTTGTCTGAATTCTCCATGGTTTGCTTTGACACAGAAGAGATTTTTAAACTTTCTGAGAAGTCCATTACATTCTTAGTAATTGCGGGTATTTCGTCATGGTCAGAAAAATCCATTAGTTCACTTGAAACATGAACTGTCTCTTCATTATCTGAAAATTCTATGATATTGTTTGAAAGGTCAGGAGTATCCCCACAATCTGAAAATTCTGCTGTGTGCGCCATTTGAACAGCACTATCTGCAGGTTTGTTCACTGCAAGGCAGGAACCACTGTCATCACTAGATTCAGATTCTTCAACACTGTTGCACAACTTGCCATTAATCTCCAGAAAAGTCATATCTTGGTTTCTTAAGGTGCAGCTATTGGAGTCTGCATCAGAACTCTCTTCTTCCTTTGGCTTTATTTGTTCTGATAGAGGGGCTGAGACACTTCCTTCTGAAGACTCTGATCCATCCTTTGAATCAAGAGGTGTCAAATCTCTCAGAGATGTCAGAGATTCAGTCAACTGCACAGGGATATTCTCTGGAAAACTACAAGCTGAGAGAGAGTCTGAAGAAGAGGCTGATATATTTATAACTGGAGCAGTCTTTTGACATTCATTCATAGCAGGGAAAATCTGCTTTATAGCAGTCTTTGGAGAGGCACATGAGATAGCATACTGTTCTTTAAGCCAAAGCTGGTGATCATTTTCTTTTTTCAAGTTTTCAAATTGCCTTGCAGTAGTTTCCATCAGCTGCTCTGTTACTTCCTCTACCTTACAGATAAACAGAATGTCTGGTTCTGGCAACAGTGAAATATGCATTGATGAAAAGAGCCCACGGGCAAGATTTCTAGTGTATGTTATAACATATTCATCATAGAAGTCTGATATCTGCCTTTTAATCTGCCAAAACTGCTCTTTTAGTGTGTGTATGTCCATATTGTTATCAAACCCACTCAGAATAGAAAAGGGTTTAGCAGAGCTTTTAGGGATTGAGACTGGTGTATTATCATCCGGTTTGAGAAGAGCACAAGCCTTTTGAGTGGAACTAAGGAATCCCACAGTCTTCACTGATCCATTTGACACAGGTTCTATCCTGCTGACTTGAAAGCACTGAGTGACTGGTAGAGCTTTACAAGAGTCAGCACAACACTTTGAATTCTGAGAAACTGGCCTAGATGGGCTGAAGCACTCAACAGAAAACAAGGGAATCCCTAGTGTGGCTTCGTGAACAGTGTCAGGGTTCTTTGTTTTGGCAGAGTCCTGGAGGTGAACTTGGGATGCACTAGCATGAGGCAAGGAATTAACCGTCTTTTCTTGAGAGTAAATGTCTTGTGCAGAAGTAGCAAAAGCACTTTCACTGTTAGGAACATTCTCCCCTGTTTGAGGTAATAGAACCTCCAAAAACTCATTATTACTTTGTAATTCTTCTACAGACAGGGATTGGGGGTCATAATCACATATATTATAATAGCTGAACATTGAGGAATCAGCAAGCCACGCAATGTAGTACTGCATTTGCAATCTTTGATTTTCTTTAACAAGTCTATCCTTTAAACTAAGGCCTTTTTTAGAGGTCTTCTGAGAAAGTCTAGGTTTAGAAAGGGGTGTCTTAACATGATAGGAAAGCCCTTTAGGTTTGTGTGTGCCTTTACTGCCAGGGGAGCTTGAAATGTTTGGGTCGTGCATTCTGTCACGGTTTCGGGCGGGTCTGATCAGGACTTTGGTTGGGACACCCCTTGAGGTCACTGAATATCCTAAAGAGGTAGTACACTGGGGCAGAGGAGCAGCTAAAGGCATACACGGAAAGGACAGCTATGGATAGGCACAGGAAACAGGAAAGTGAAAGCAGAGCAACCCTTGTGTGAACAAACAGAAAACGGACTACCAATGGACAAACACGCTGGGGTTGTACACAGAGTAAGGCGCAGAACCTCCCACAGTGACAGGGAATCTCAATGCCTCTGTGCAGTTTGCTCTTACAGATAGTCACCCTGCCAGCCCCATAGAAAGGAGGCAGCAGAAGTGATTCTGTCTCTGGACCCTAGAGCACAAACAAGGATAGTACTTACATACACAGGACACGCTCTTGTGGGTCCAGCTGGAAACACAGTGGCGATTCCTGAGAAAACAGCAATAGCACACTGTCACTGTTAGGCACGAAATACAACGTATAACACTGGACAAGGATGGGGGCTGGAATTGCCTCCTGGAAACCAGGAGCCAACCCCAGTACACAGGAGGACACGTATACACTGGTGAAGACTGATAGAACACGTACCAGACACAAAGAACCAAGAAGAAACAGAAACAGAAGGGAACAAACAAAGAGGCAGAGGCAAGAACTAGGAACAGGCTCAGGCTGAAGCAAAGGCGGGACTAGGACGTGAAAACAGGGCGCAAACTTCTGTCTGGGACAGACAGAGACAGGACTGGGAAACTGAGAACAGGCTCTGGCTGGAACAGGCAAGGACAGGACTGGAATACAGGGAGTAGGAAATGAGCAGTAAACAGGACTGGGAAACAGAGAGAAGGTTCAGGCTGAAACAAGGCAGGAGCAGGGCAGAGAAACAGGGAGCAGGCTTTGGAAGAAACAAACAGGTACAAGGCTAAGAAGCAGGGAGCAGACTCTGGCTGGAACAATCAGGAGCAGGGCAGAGAAACAAGAAACAGGATCAGGCTGGAACAGAACAGGAACAAAACTGGAACACCATCCGACAAGGGGTCTGTAACACAAAGGAATTGAAGTCCGATGCACGACGGGGAGCTTGAGGAAATGGCTGCTTATAAGCAGTTCCAAGCTGGGCTGCACAGGAGAGGTTTCAGGTGTGTGTGGTTTCGGACACTTGCAAGTCCTGGAGGAGAGGATCCAGTGAAAAGGAGCAACTGGACTTCTCCCATTGAAAACAATGGGAAACAGAATCCGGGTTTTCCTGACTACCAAGCTGTGCATTATGGGATTTGCAGTCCCAAGAAGCAAATGTAGTCCTACACAAGTGTACCATGGAGAAAAGGGAAACAGACAGGAGTCAGCAAGGGACTCTAGATAGGTGTTCAAGGTGATTCCCAGGCTTCTGACAGTCTCCTTACAGCGCCCCCTGGAAATGGGACGACCGAGTCGTAACAGTGTCCCGTGATCACTCACCCAGGAGGGTGGGCATCTCTTTCGCCCTAGGCACTTCAGGCCCTGCCCCAGTCAGCCCTACTGCCCTCAGTGAGGAGGCTATTGACCTCCTGAGATCACTCACTGGTGGGTAGTCTACCATTCTGAATGCCATCCAGGGTGTCAAGAGGTATTTGCAACAAATAAATGCATACCTGGAGGGCATTCATTCTGGGCAGGCAGCCCAACAGAGAGCATTTCAGGCCCCAGCACTGAGGGCAACCATTGTCCCTGTGTCCAGCCTCCCCCCTCCAACTTCCTCCACCCAGACCCAATCCCCTGTACCTCAGCCTATCCCAAACACACTGTAGTGTGGTTAGTTTTATGTATCCTTTGCGCATTAGCTTCAGGCTTTAGGCCTTTGTGCATTTTGCCCTGGATGTATTTTATTCATTTGCTTGCAGCTCAGAGCCTCTGTGCACTTTGCTCTAAATGCTTTTTATTAGGCTTCGTACTGTTATTTTTCAAATAGCCAGTTCTACGGTCTTGTTTTATATTCATATCACACTGTTTAGCCTACTTCAGCACTGGAGTTCTCCATAACACATTCTTGTTCACTCTGTGCTTCAGTCAAGAATACAGTCTGGTACATTGCCGATAGACGTGGTAGGAGTTTAGTCTTTGGCATTCCTGCGTAGGGACATTCTGTGATCACGCTGACATGTTAGTTATAAAGACACTTCCTTGTCCCGATATACGCAAGAGGGAGATTCCGACCAGGGAACCACAACTAGACGCTGACTGCCTCGTTGCAGATGCTGAACCAAGATCACAGGCCTTTGCTCAGGTATGAGGGTTGATGTCTCCCCAGTGATTCAGAAAGGCAAGTTAGAAGCTTAACATGCTGTGCTCGAAATAGAACAAGCAGAGGGAGAGTAGAAACTATTAGACACGATGATAGCTTTGTTCTTATGTTTTATTCTCCTGGTGACCATTTCAATCCTACTGTGTTGTATGGTTCTGGTTATTGCGGCTCACGCCTTATTATCTAAAATACAGTCGTTTTATTAAAACATTATATAAAACTTATACTGCCTTTGTCATTTGTCTATGAGATCATACTGTAAATGAGAGAGTTGGTTTGGATCTGAGTGACCACGACTTCCCTGAGAAGTTCCAAAGATGTCATGCACTCGGCTGCCCAATCATCTCTTCCCCGTGGGAGAAATGAGGCACTGTTAGTTAGCCGGAGCAAAAACCGGATTTAGGGTGACAGAGTTCCTTAAACGTGGGTCAGACTCAGTCCCCCACAACGTTATCGATCCTGCTGCCTAGAAATCCAGTAGTCTCATTTAGGATAATGAGAGCCCACACGACAACACCATCAGACCAGCATGCACACACCTCAACACACAAGGGTGGCTCTGGCAAACCTAAGCACCACACATCCCACATGCACTCACACAAGCATCATACTCATGCAGACATACCAACATCCACTGCTCCACTGTGTCCCCCTCCTCCACGTCATCCTCCTCCCTCCCTGTCACGTCTCCACTCACACCTGCATGTACTACATCTTCAGCCACTACCTCCATCACCAGCACGCCCATCACCACACACCGCTCACGTGCACTCAGCACCCCCAGTACCATTCACACATCCCCAGCGTCCTCTACTAGTGTATCTGTGAGCCCTCCTCCCAAAGTACACAAACGCAGCCACACACCTACCCAACAGCCATCCACCTCACAACAGCCCCCAGCCCATGCACCTTCACCCAAAGTCAGCAAACGTACACCTCTTACAACCACTACCTCTTCCTCCACTCCTAAACCCCCTCCATCTACCTGTCCCAGTGTGCCTAAAAATCTTTTCCTATCTAATTTTTACCTCTTCACTACACCTCCCCCCCGTCCATCCCCTAGGGCCTGCCTTTCCAGGTCCCAACCAAGTACCTCAGCCACCACATCACCAGGCACAGTGGTGCCAGCAACTGCGGGCTCTTGGAGTGCGCCAAGCAGCAGGGCTGCCAGTGTTCTACGGAGCGAGGGCAAGGATATTCCGCCACCTCCAAAAGTAAAAAAGTTGCCCACATCCCAGAGGGAGAAGGTGAAAACATCTACCACCAAGGGCTCAGGCAAAACAAAAGTGGATAGTGGCACGACAGCTGCGCCACCATCCAAGGTGGGGAAGGGCCAGAAAATCAAGGGCAGATCCACGTCGACACCAACCTGCACAGCGGATAAGACCGCCACCAGCACCGCCACCTGCACCACCACATGCATCGCCACTGAGCCCGCCACCAGCACCCAGTCACTGAGCCCACCACCAGCACCGCAGTCACTGAGCCCACCACCAGCACCAATGCCACAAAGACCGCCGCCACAAAGACCGCCGCCAGCACCGATGCCACAGAGCCCGCCGCCAGCACCGATGCCACAGAGTCTGCCGCAAGCACCTCCGCCAGCACTGATGCCACTGAGGCAACCACAAGCACCACCGCTACTGACACCGCCACCAGCACCACCAGCGGCCCCTCCCCTAGAGTTCCTTGGCCTCTCTTTAAATTGCTTCAAGGATGCAAATGGGCAAATCGCCTGGAAGCTCTGCAGGCTTGGTCCAGCACTGCCCACCTTAGTAGTATGCAAAGGTCTTCCTGCCTTTTACCAGGATGATGTACAGCTTATCAAGGGGCCCATCAGTGCGTTCCTCGCTGATTTTGATGGAGTGTTTCTCATGCAGAGGAATATGAGGACTTCTCCACAATAAAAAGAAGCATTTACATCAAATAAATAACAGGAGTAACCTGGATTGGTGGAGATTTACATATTTGTCGTCTCATTAGCCTCTCTATAGCATGATTCATGTTATCTCAGAATTCTGTAGAAAGACACATGAGGAAAGCTCACATTACTAAATGCACACAAGATCACCTGGGGATATTTCCTTGTTGTCTTTTACTCAGCTTTAGTGTAAAATTCACACTGGACATTCACCCAATGAGGTAGCACTTACTAACTAACCAGTAGAAAGTACTTCAGTTGGGTAGACATCTTGTTCAAAAGTGTGGACTCGTTATATAAATGGGCAAGTGCAGTTCCTTTGTGGCCAAGTCACTTACACAACTACTGACCCCACATGAACACTCACAGACCCAATCAGGCTCACGCACCCACTCACAGACCCACTCAGAGACTCATGCACTCATTCACAGACCTACTCAGAAACTCATGCACTCTCAGACTCATGTACCCACTCACAGACACACTCAGACACTTATGGACCCACTCACAGACCCACTTAGATACTCACGCACTGACTCACAGATCCACTCAGAGACTCACGTACTCACTCACAGAACCACTCAAAGACTCACACACTCACTCACAGACCTACTTAGAGACTTATGCACACACTCACAGACCCACTCAGACACTCACACACCCAGTCATAAACCCACTCAGACTCACACACTCACTCACAGATCCACTTAGATACTCCTGCCCACTCACAGACCCACCCATTCACACATCAACTCACAGACCCACTCAGAATCACACACCCACTCACAGACCCACACAGACACCCAAAAACCCACTCACAGAGACACTCTCACACCCAGAGACTCCCTCTCACACCTACTCCCACACCCAGACCCACACTTTCACACCCATTCTCACACCTACATAGACCCTTTCACACCCAATCTCACACCCAGGTAGACACTGCCACACCCACTCTCACATCCTGAGACACCCTCTCACACCTATTATCAGACCCAGAGAGACAGGATGTCAATAAAAGTGTGTTTCCCATTTTAATTCCCATAGACTCTAGACAAACCTGCAGCCAGAACCGCTGTCCATAATTACATGAAATTTGGCAGAAAGGTAGGTCATGGTACACAGATGAGCCATTTTGTTATTTGTTGTACATCTGTACAGTAGTTTTGTAGATATTAAATGAAATCCAAATTTAGATATCTCGGGTTGTGAATAGAAGCACAGTAACTGGCTGGTGGCAACCTAAGCAGAAAGTTGGGGCCACCATTTTAAAATATGGATACGGGCCCCTGGGCTGGGAACCAATGAGTAAAAGTGGTATAACGGATCAGGTTGAATGTAACCAGACCCCATGATTGGGATAAAGGCATGTTGCTTCAACATACTTTAGGCATAAAGTGTGAAAAAAGTTTTTTTCACCCCACAAGCGATATTTCAAATTTGTTGCAACTTCCAGCGTTGCCCCCTGTGTACCATTGCAACAAATTTGCAAATACCATGTACTCACAGGCACTTATGCACCCACTCATTCACACACAGACATACTCATGCACTCACTCACAGACCCGCTCAGAGACTCATGCA
This sequence comes from Pleurodeles waltl, assembly GCF_031143425.1. NCBI lineage: Eukaryota > Metazoa > Chordata > Amphibia > Caudata > Salamandridae > Pleurodeles > Pleurodeles waltl. The sequence goes on from NC_090444.1 coordinate 1,222,699,764, forward strand.
TGCACTCATACACTGAGAGACTCTTGCGCCCACTCACAGAGCCACTCAGAGACTCATGTACCCACGCACACACCTGTAGAGGTAGTCATGTAGACACTCAAATACCCACTCAGAGACTTATGCATGTACTCCCAGACCCACTCAGAGACTCATGCATGTTCTCACAGACTCAAAGACTCATTCACTCACTCAGAGACTTATGCCCCCACTCACAGTCCCACAGAGGTACTCATGCAGAGACTCACAGACCCACTCATAGACTTATGCATGCACTCATATTCTCAAAGACTCATGGATGTACTCACAGATTCACTGAGAAACTCATATACATACTCATAGACTCAGACTCTTGCACCCCCTGAGAGACCCAATCAGAGACACATGCAACCATCACAGAACCACAGTACTCATGAAGACCCTCACAAACGCACTAGGAGACTCATGCATCATTAGACACCAATTGAAGTCCTTATGAAGACACTCACAAACCCACTCAAACACTCATGCACACACTCTTACACTCAGTGAATCATGCACCCACTGAGCTACTCATGCAGATACTTACAGGCCTACTCAGAGACTCATGCACCCACTTATAGGCTCAGAGAGTCATGCACACAGTCACAGACCCACTCAGAGAGTCATGCACCCATATACACAACCTCTGAGGTACTAATGCAGATACTCACATACCCACTCACAGACTCATGCACCCACACATAGACTAAGAGACTCAGGCACACAGTCACAGACCCACTCAGAGAGTCATGCACCCACTCATACCCCCACAGATGTATTCTTGCACTCACTCACAGACTCATGCACCCATTGGCAGACTCACTCGGAGAATCATGCACCTATTCACAGACCCACACAGGCACTCACACACTGACTCACAGACCCCCCAGACAATCATGCACCCACTTACAGATCCACAAAGGAACTACACACCCACTCAGAGTCACACTCAGACACTTATACACCCACTCAAAGGCCCTCATAGATATTCATATAGACTAATTCAGAGATTGATGCACCCATTGTGATAAGCAGAATAAGGTAAGTGCTTGTAGATTTTCAATGTGGTGGTGTACATTGAATGTCTGCTTTTGTTTTGTGCATTTGAGAAATATTAACATATTTTTTAAAGGTTTGTTAAAAGCTTACAATCAAACAAATTGTGTTTGGGAAACAGGCTGGCCCTAAAAATAACCTTTGTATTTATTGTGCAGTGGATGATAGCTACACATAATATAGGATGCAGTGTTTCAGGATAGTGAGAAACACCCTGCTGCCTTTTGTCTGTGAAGTGAATTCCATTCATGTCAAAATGCAAGTTGTTATTGCAGGTAGAGCACATGTTGTGGTCTCTGAGAAATGCTGAAACAGTTTTATTAACATGTATCCTGACAATCTGAACATTCTGAAGGCAAGCAGGAATACCTCACAAGGGAAGGCCACACAAGAATTAGTTATTTCAGAAATGAAAGGCAGTTAAAAGGGAGGGCAGTAGTTGTTTGAAAAAAAAAAGATGCATTACATTGGATAGTTTAAATATGCAGATACTGAATACTAGGTTGTGATTTTTTAAAGTAAGTAAATAGGTATGTGATTGGACGTGCTTTAAATAAAAGATTGTATAGTCGGATAAGGTTACATTTGCAAAGAAATAAGCACACCAATTGTATTTCAGTTGCACAGTAATGTCCAGTATATAAACCATAAGCTGTACTTTTGACCTAGTGATTCAAGTGGGTTGCTGTGTAAACAGTACAAAAGGAGTGTTGGGGAAATACTATTAAAGAGACAGTGGTATATTTAACTGAATTACATGTATTTAATATTTTTATACGACACTGATGACGTGTTTTCCTATTGAGGAGTTCTTATTGAAGTGTAATGTAGTTGAAAAGTATTAAAAAAGTAATCTGGGTTTATTTTTAAAAACCCATCAGTATTCCTAAATTTGTTGTAAAATTACACGGGGGCTGCACAGAAAGTTAAAACATATATGTAGGCTATCATTATGAGTTCTTCACAGAAGTTAAAAAAGGGTTAAGAAGCAATAGCCATTCAGGACAAAAGTAATAAAAGAAAAAAATGGTAGGCATATTTTGATTCACTGCCTTTATGAAGTAGCAGAGATTGCAAAGCTGAAAAGGTTGCCATTAGTGTTTGCTTTGTATGAGAGTGGTGTGCCATTCTAATGCTGAGTTTTAACATGTTCTTAGATATTTTCAGTTATTAAATAAGAGGAGATAAAACAAAGATTTTGACCTATGAAATCAATTTACAGTTACTTAGATTAAATTATTTAAAATGCAATTTACAATGTATATCTAAACCCCACGTTTACAATAATTAGTATGAAATATAGGGCTCTCTGAGAGGTTGTGTGACTTTTCTTATATATTACACAGATATATGTGTGAGGTGTTTATGTACGGAGAGTGTTTTTGTGTAAAAGTTGCCAGTTGTAGGCTCCTTTATTCGTTGTAACTGAATACTACAAGTCTGAGACTGTATGGCAAAAATAGTAGAGTATAATAGTATATGGCACAATTACAAGTAAAAGATTCCACCTATGTACCAGATACTCATAAGTGAGGGTGTCAATGTGTGTTAGAGTAGGCCTCAGTGTGCCTAGATAGTGAGACCGGCCCTCTTAAATGATAGTGAGTGTTAAGTCTACTTTGCAAATTCTATGTGTAGTGAAATATGCAGTCACAACTATATTGTAAGTTATATACACATGTAGAAAATATTCTTATTTATCTATGTGAGAGACAGACAGAATTAAGTAGATATGACTATACATATGTAGCCAAACGCTGGCACAGCATAGTCTCCCATGTTCATAAGTAGTCCTTTAAACATTGGTTGGAATTGCTACTGCTGAGCCTGAGTGTGTAGTTTTAAACAGCAGCTCAACTTGGCACTAGAAAACCTGCTTGACAACTCTTACACTGTCCTCGAGATTTTCACTGACGTAGATGTGTAATGGCTGATACTTATGTCCAGTTATATATGCTGAGTAGAACCCATAGTGCAATGAATATATCTACTTATAAGAGAATACAAATACTCAGACTCGCAGTCAGACATTGGAAGAGATACTCATAGATTCATGTACAAATCTAAATAGCAGCTATGCATAGTGCAGTATCAGAACCCATTGCTAACTGATGCACTCACTCACTTATAAGGGCAATTACTGATATAGCCTATTCTCCCATAGAGAGAGGTGGTCCTTTAAACATGGGCCGGACCTAGTACTTCTGAGCTTGAATGTGTTGTTTTAAACTTCAGCTTGACTTAGCACTAGAAAACCTGCTTGACAACTGTTAAACTGAGCATTTACTACAGAAAAGTCACCCCTCCTTACTTATAAGATGATATAAGCACTCAGACATGTAGCCAGACACTGAAAGACACACTCATACATTCATGCACACATCCCAACTGCAGATGTGTATACTGCAGGATCAGGACTAGTTTCTAACAGATACACTCACTAACAAATATAGGGGTTATTACAACTTTGGAGGAGGTGTGAATCCGTCCCAAAAGTGACGGTAAAGTGACGGATATACCACCAGCCGTATTATGAGTTCCATAGGATATAATGGACTCGTAATACGGCTGGTGGTATTTACGTCACTTTACCGTCACTTTTGGGACGGATTAACACCTCCTCCAAAGTTGTAATAACCCCCATAGTCACCTAGTGAGATAATGTAGTCTCCTAGCCAGAGAAGTAATGCTTCAAAAATGGGCAGAGCTTACAACTGCTGAGCCTGAGTGTGTAGTTTTAAATGTCCACTCCACTTGACACTAGACAATCTTGCTTTGCAACTCTTAAACTGAACATTTACTACAGAAAAGCTACCCCTCACCTAGGCTGTAGGTACAGTATGGAGCATGCTACTATGTGATTAAAAGGTGAGATATGTCCTTGAGAGGTTTACTGAGTTAGATGTGCATTTTTAGACTCTCATGTCCAGTTATATATGCACAGTCCCACCCACACTGCAACTCACTTACCAACAGATAAGAGGACAGAAGCACTCAGACACAGAGCCAAACGCTGAAATACACACTCATACATTCATGCTCACATTCCAATAGCAGCTGAGCATACTGCAGTATCAGAACCAGTTGCTATCTGATACACTCACTTACATTTATTGGCAACTACTGAGACAGTTTGGTGTCCCATCTAGATCAAATAATAGAGAAAAGTAGCTGTAATATAATAACACAACCTTTTATGTGATGGTTAAATACTTAGAATATATAGTTTAATATAATGATGGTACCTAGAAATGTAGAGGAAGTAGTATCTGAAGTGTTACAGGGAAATGTAGATAATCCCATGTAGATAAAGCTGTAGCAGTTTTTGCAGTCTACATCAGGAATCACTTTATAGCTTCAGAACTTTCCTTCAATACTGTCTATGCAAACGTCTGAAAGAAAATAGGTATGTTGCAAGGATTAGATCCATGCAAAGTAAGGAATTGCACATATTTTCAAGGGCATTCACTAGCATGCATATCAAAGAAAGTGAGCCAAAGCACATTTAATCATTTCAGAATGTTAACTTTGCATCACCCAAACTTTTGTTAAAAGGCTTTACTATGTCAAAACGTCTACCCTATCCTTTGGAGAAATTAATAGTTATTTTGCATGGTACAGTAGCAGAAGTAGAAAAAGTTTGTGAGGATATTTAATTTTGTTTCTTTGGTCCAGAACAAGAGTGTAGGGAACCTGGGGAGTTGGTAAATCTTGGTTTAGAAGGACAGTATACAGGTATTAACGTTGATACTTTTAGATAAGAAGTTAGGAAGTTTGACACAGAATCTTCCGGGGAATCAAACTGTGATTGTATATGTTGCTGATGCACTCACTACAAAAGCCAAACTTGTAATGTTCTTCTGTACTCATCAACTGAAGAAAAAACAGAGATAAGTGGCAAGATTTAGCTGCTTATCGGTTTGTAAAGGAATGATTTGATTTGGCAACAAAGCAAATAATATGTAAGTGCTGCTATGATAAGTTAGAGGATAATAAATGCCACCTAGAGCAGTGCATAATAAGTTAGAAATAGTTATAATACCACAAGAGCTTCAAGATTTAAATATGTATAAATCACTTCTTATTCAATGTGTACATCATCTGTAACCTATAGTTTGCATGGTACCGAAAACAGGTCAATTACAATTAACAGAACTACAGAAAGGTCGTCAGGGTAGAGTTCTGTACTTGCCATTAGATTTTAAAAAGAATATTAAAAGTAAAGGGGTACAGCGAGATTTGGAAGATGGTTATTTTAGTAAATGGTGTACCTCCAAACAGCAAAAAGATATGGCAAGAATTAGTAAATGTTAATAAGGTAAAAAAGCTAAGTAATATCTGGTACAAAACAACATTTATTACTGATGCTTTTTGATATATAACACATATAGATGAGACATTGCCATCAAGCAGTCAAGTAGGAAAGGTAGCTCGATCAAGGACAGAAGAAATTTATGAACACTACAGTTACCATCCTCTTCGTTCAAAATAAGTTATTGGTGATGCAATTTACCTTTTCCAAATGAAGCAAGCTAAAGGTGCTCCCATAAGTGTCTGGGAAAAAGGTTTAGAGGTTTGCTGTTTTGCACAACTGTTTCCCACAGGAGAAGGTGGACACTATGATGACCGACCTGTACTGCTATCTGCAGCTGAATACCCTTCTACGTGAATATATTCAGACTATCCTAGATTTCAGCAGTGTAGTCCCCATATATTTCATCTTCTCAATAAGAATGACTTGTCTGGACTTTCATATGCTGTGAATCATATATTGAAAACAGGAGTAAATCTTCAAAACCTTTCTGCTAAGGAATTTGTTGAGAAAGTTCATGGAAAGGTTGAAAAGCTGGAGTACAGCTTAATTAATTAGATTGCTTATCAACGTGGTACCAATGAATATTGATACCGTCATCATGGTGAGCTGAAATATATGTTAAGACTCCTAGGTGCACCTACTTGGTTCGTGACACTCAGTTGTGCTGAGAAGAAAACTCTCATATTAAAGATTTTGAACTGAAGACAGCAGGAGAACTCTGTTCTTTGAATCTCATTAATATTTGCAGATACTTTAACTACTCATTTCAAGTTATGATGTCTTCCATTTGCAACAAGACAAACCCTCCTCTTGGAGAAGTAACTGATTTATTTTGGCATAAAGAGTACCAAGCAGGAGGTGCTCCTCATATTCCCATGCTGTTATAAAATAAAAGATGCACCTAAATTTGGAACAGTGATAAGTCTGCCCTGTCTTTCATTGAACAATATGTGACATGTGCCATCCAAAACGAAGGTGGTGAAAAAGTTTTGAGACAACACGTTCTGCACTTCCAAAATCACAGATGTAGAAATTACTGCAGACAAAAATATAGAACCAAAGGTAAATTTTATATAAGATGTAATTTTGGATTCCCACGACCCTTGATTTTAGAAGGAAGAGTATACAGCTTTCTATCTGCAGTAGGACATACTTTGACATGAAAGTCACTGGAAAATACTTGAAAAGAACAGTGGTCTAGAAGTACATTAATGATTTTAATCCAGTAACTTTAGAAAAGTGGAATGCAAATATGAACTTACAGTTCATTGCAGATAGCTCTATTGCTGTTGCTCGGTATGTCACGTTGTATATAGCAACATCTGAGAAGACGAAGCTGAAGGTGATGTGGGAGGGGATTTCTGCAAAAAAGAGCTGTATTAATAAATTGTACAGTTTTAGCTGGAAAATGCTTTCCCACAAGAAAATTGGATTTAATGAATTTGCAGGTAGGTTGAGCTCATTCATCTAGTTCATTCTCAAAGTCTAGAAGAACTGTTTGGGTACGCCTAGGGCTTGAAAACACACTAAATTGAGTCCTAAATTATTTCCTAGCAATTTAGCATCTAGCAGAGTTTGATCCAGAAAGAGGAGACATTGCAAAAACACATATGTTGGACACATATTACCCAAGAAAGAGTCCACATCTAGAAAACGTGTGTCTATAAATTACGTCAGTGCTACAGGTATAGAAATAATATGAAACAAAAATAGGAGAAGGGACATACTCAGTTCTTGGATGTGATGGCTGTTTAGTAAAACACAACAAAGGAAATCTAATTAACCATAGAAAACTTACTTGTCAGACTGCAGGAAGAAGAGAGTGTTTCTGCTTAGCACTTTTGCAGCTGTTCAACCCATGGTATGATAAATCAGAATTACTTGGAGACTATGACCACTACAAAGACACTTTCAACACTGCGAAAGACCACATTGAGTGTTCCATCTTTCCTAACTATTTGCAAATGTTGAAAGAAGAAATTGAAGAGGACAAGACAATTGCTGCTGAGATGGTGAAGGAGAGTTTGAAAGGCAGCCAAAGTGCTGAACCACTGAGTCAAGATTCTCCTGGAGAACCAGGTATTCCAAATAAAGCACTGGTAGCAATACATGAGGTGGAGAACTCAATGCAGCAAAGAAAAGAGGAACTTTTTGATTTGGAACAGTTAGTACAATAGCTAAACTACGAACAAAAATAAATCTATGATGGAATGAAAGGTAAGACAGAGCACATATTTTTGTATGAAAAGAGTGTTCTTGTTCTGTTCTTCATTTACACCACTACTACTACACATTAATGGTCAAGCTGTCACTGGAAAAAAACTTTCTAATTGAAGTCCTCACTTCTCATCTGCAGGAACCGACAGAATCAAATTTATCATGTGTAGTAACAGCAGGATTAGCTGACCACAACATGAAAGGAATTACTTTACATTGTCTGCTTATGCTTCTTGTTGAACATGATAATAAATTGGAATACCAGAAAGATCTGGTGAAGCTTGTCACAAAGTTTCCAGAGTTTTTAAGAAACTGGAGCTTTTAATTATCATTGAGGGGAGCACAGTGTCAAACTTATTGTGTACCTTTATGCACTTAAGAATGCAGCAAAGTTTAAGAACGAAGTATGATATACTCTTTGGAGGGAAGCATTCAATTGTCTTCAGTGACCTACTCCAACTAAATCCTGTAAAAGTGCAACCTGTTTTCCAAACTTTTCTTCACAATGAAACAAGAAATTCTTTGGGAAGTAATGGCAATGTAAACATTTGGTTAAACTTTGAATGCAAGTAACTAGTGAAGAATATCCATGAAGCATCTGAAATAGAATATGGAAATATTCTGAAGCACATTGCGTAGGAGTCTTGACGTAGGATGGAAAACGTGCTTTATAAAGTTGTCTTATCCAGACATTATTTTCATCAAACATTACACAAGCTCAATTAATGTCAAAAATTATTCAAGAAGAGGAATCTATACTCTGTTTAATGCCTACACTTCAAGAGTGTTCCAACTTCAATGAACTATTTTTAAAACTGGAGAAACAAGATATTATTGAAATTACAAAAAAAGAAAAGCAACATCAGTGAGTCTAAATTCTACTACCAGAAAAACGAGAGGCAAAATGAGATTCTTTAGAAAAGTGTGTATCGAAGACTGAAGGATTAGAAAAGTGTTTATGTATCTGCAAAAACTATCAAGTAAATTTGCAGTGCAATTAAAGTATTGAAGAACAGTTAGTATATGGAGCAATGGGTAAAGTTGTTGATTTTACTAATATTCCAAAAAGATAAAATTTGATCATACTAATGGTGTGAAGCAGATCGGATGATGTATTATACAGTTTTTGCTAGTAAAGGATTTATATGTCCTGCGCCAACATATTTCATTCTCTTGAGCGTAATCTGTTACTATTCATAAATCACAAGGTTTAAATGTAGACACGGCTTTTATTAATATTGGAAGTTCAGTATTTGAAGAAGATATGTCTTATGCATTATCATTATCCAAGTTAGTACTGATGTAAGCAGTGCGAGAGAGTAAAATTATTTAAGAAGTTTATGCGCTCCTCTTTTAGGTGGATATCCTATTTATGAGAAACAGGTAATCTGTCCAAAAAAGAAGCTTGCAAAAAAGTCAACAGATGTTGAAGAGAAGAAAAAAAAAGAAGGACAATCTAGAAACTGCTAAGAGGAGGAAATTGAAGTATAAGAAGGATATTGTAGGTTACCAGTTGGAAAACAGTTCAGGTGTCAACTGCTATGTAAATGTTGCTCTCAATGTGCTGTTTTATTTATCACATGGTGTAAATGGAATTCAACAGAAAACTGATAAGAGGTTGTGTTCTGCACTGTTTCATTTGTAACAACATTTACTGAGTGCAAAGACAGTAATTCATTCAAGTATTCAAGACCTTGTAGATGCATGCAGTGGATCAGTAATATTTACTCACAATAGTCAACAAGGTGCCTAAAGACTGCCATGTTGGCAGTTCTCTGAGCACGTTATTAAGAATCACACTATGAAGCCCGCAAAAAAAAGCCACAAATCCAACGCTGCCAGGACTCAGGAGGGTGGGAATGAGGGCGTTCCAAGACCAGCACTGCCACACATCACAATTACACACAAACACCACAACCTACCAGTACTCACAGCCTACCACCTCCACCCCACCAAGCACCCTACACACAGAACACCCACCCCCAACCCAACACAACCACCATGCCACATCAAAAGCACCTAAGCTTCAATGACGATAAGTTGAGGGTCATGGTTTATGAAATCATCAGGGTAGAGCCACAACTCTTGGGAGCACAGGTACAGTAAACCTTCATAGCCAGGAATAGGCAGAAAAATTTAATTATGGCAGAGAATAGTCGACATGCTCAACCCAGTGGGCAACCGTCCACGCACAAGGGAGGACATCAGGAAGAGGTGGAAAGACCATAGGGGGAAGATGTTCCATGGCTTCACGACACCAGATAGAGGTGCAGAAGACTGGCGGTAGGCGCTCAACTCCTCCCCCAGAGCACACATCGTGGGAGGAGGTCTTGGGCATCTTGCATCCTGATGGCTTGACTGGAATACCCAGAGGGCTGAATTCTGGTGAGTAACTATCACTCCCCTGGCATTAATTCGACCTGTCTAGCATGCTTTCTCACCACCCATACTCTCTTCAATTCTCCCCATCTCCCACTACACCTCCCACCTAATTCTCCTGCATGCCACACCACCAACCTGCCCCAATGCCAACACACTCCCTGCCAAGTGCACGTATAGTACAGCCAATTACTATTACTACGACTCCCACAATGCACTAGCCCATCTACATCAAAACCTGCAATGTGCACTTTACATCACATCTCTTGCATGTATGACTAATGCACTTGCCACAACAACTGGAAGCTTCAACTGAGGACCACTACATGGCAATGACAGCCATGAAATGGTACAACACAATGGCAAAAAAACGCTACTCACAGACAGAGCACTGTCACCAAACCTAAGGGACATTTATCCAGATCAACAACCCTGAAATGGACGGATCATGGGCATGCAACTAAGAAGGTACACCCCATGAACAACATGCACAGACAGGACAAGCTACCTTGTATGCACACTCACCCTCCTCCCACCTGGACGCCCTGCTGCAATGACAGCCATTCCCAATCACATCTAGCAAGCCAGAATGGCCACCAGGTAACAACAGGCACACCTATCATGTGAAACATCATAAAGGAACAGAACACATACACCGAGCTAAAGTTACCAAGCCTCATACACAACAACCCCTATGAAGCATTGTATACATGCCATAAACCACTATCCACAAACACATCAGACAAACAGACAACCAATCACACCTCCACCATTTAAACCTCTCTCACTCCATTCACGGGTACCCTTGCCACTGCCACCATGGAGAGGATAACAGAGACAGCCAGCCCTCCTCAGGATGAAGGCCCCAGTGAGGACAACACCACCGGATGTCTGGACAGTGAGGACCTACCTGGCCCATCTGGGACCCCTGGTCAGACTCCCATTTCCTGCCTCACCCTGCCAACATCAAATCCCCCCTACCCTGTGGCACCACCATCTCAGCCAACCCTTCGTCCCGAAACCTGTGCCCCAAGGACTGTTCAAGCAATTGTGTGTCCCACAGTACAGGGACCTGAGTTACCCCCTCACACCCAAGACAATGAAGGCCCTGCTGACACTGGGAGTGGGCACACCGTGCAAGGGGCACAGGCACATGGGGGAAGGGTGTATGGGAGGGGACCTGTGGGCCAAAGGACGGGGCGGCCAATGGAGTCATCTGACCAGAAAGCCATGTCCCAAGCCCTGAGTGCATATCAACAATCAAAGGACAGGCTTGGCCAGATCATAACCATGTTGGGGGAAAACCAGAAGCTACAGAGGGAATACCACCAGGAGGTCATGCAACAATGGCAGGCCCACAATGCCACCATGGCCTCCATTGCAGGGATGCTCAAGGAGCTCAAGGACATTAACACTACCCTGCATGCTTCCTCCACCCACCAGCAGGTCTACTTCACTAGCCACATCACATCAGAGCCTTCTATACCTGCAGCTGCTAGTGGAATGGAGGACCTGCAAGGGGAAACACAGGCCTCAGGTACCCCTCCCTCTGTAGCTGAAGAACCCCTCTGCAAGCGTGGACGTCCATCCAGGTGTCTGGCTGGAGCACATGACAAGACCAAACCCACTGACAGGAAGTGGCCCTCTCCTGATTACTCTTCCTTGTGTGCCACTGAGACACCCTGTTGACTGTTCAATGACATTACTTCATTCGCCAATGGCCCATGGACACTGGACCCGTGCTACCTCAAGATGTGCCACTACTCCCAGGATTCCATCGACAATAACCCCATTCATCACCTGTTTGCCAATGTATCAACAATAAACACTTTAGATGAGAGCTACTGCATTTGTGTATTTATTTGTACATATACAAATGTTTAGTCTGCAAGAGGTTATGTGGGTATGGCCCTCTAATCCAACAGGCAATGTAATGGTCTGCAGAGGGAGGCATCCTCTGTAGGAGACACAGTACAGCACTTATATCCCAGGGTAGTTGTAAAGGAGTCACTAGTATATCCAAACACCAGAGTATATCCACCTGTCCAACTTGCAAAAAGATCAAGACAGAGACTACTATCAGGAAAGTAGACATGGTACCACACAAAGCACATATGCAGTTCATAGTTGTCATGTCCAGTGTAGACAGCCATCTAAACAGGGCACAACAGATATCACTTCTACATCACTAGTCTCAGGTAATACATCACAAAACACTGTAGCAGGCATCTGTCATGCTCTAAACTCTGCTCTGTGAACAATAACTGAAGGCTAATGAATATGAATGGCTCAAGCAATAGGTAGGAGAGCCAAAGATTAACAATACACAGTCAGTCACTGGAATGACTTGAGAACAGGAGAATGCAGGACACATAGCACAATACAGGCCTGTCCATAGGGGATGTGAATCTTGCCACCCACAGAGAGTACACATGGTAGAGATTATACATTTTTAGTCAGCACCTTTTATGTATTCAGTCACTTCCCACAACACACACAAAGGGATTGAAACACATTACACCACCACTGATAATCCAAATTAGGATGACCATTGACCGCACAATTGTTGAAATAGTACACATGCAAAGACACACACACTAGACCTGTAAATACTAATTGATGGGCTCATCACTAGAGTCAGCTGCACCTTCCTCATCTGTCTCATCACTTTCCACTTCTGCATCATCATCCACTGGTTCAGCTGCCGCCTCATCCCCAGCTAGTAAGGGTATCTGGCGTCAGGGGAAGATTGTGGAGCATGCAGCATGCAACTATGATCTGACTTACCTTTTGGGGAGTGTAGAGGAGGGCACCTCCAGAGACGTACAGGCACCTGAATATGGCCTTTAGGAGGGCAAATGCCCTTTCTATTACACACCTTGTCCTGCAGTGGCAAAAAGAATAAATGATAGAAAGTATGCTGAACAATGTCAAACATTCACACCCAGTACAGAGATCTGGGCCTAAATCCATCATTTTTTTGCTACCCATGCAAGTCCAGTTTGGACCCAGCCATATTCAAATCAGTCTTGACCCTGGTCATGCTCAATGCTTAGGGTGATACAAGCACTCAAATCCATTGTATGGTCAGAATGGAGTCACACATGTGGCTATGACATTAGTGCATCTCCACACTACAGACATGGAGAGGTATGGAAATGGGAGATGTACATCCACTGACATTAAAGCATGGAGAGACATCCACAAAATATACTCTGCCAGGGTGCCTAGTACCTATTTCCAATTGTTGATACATATGTAGCATTGACTTTAATGTCACTTTGCCTGCAGTGAGGCAATCAATCCCATTTATAGCCAGCCAAGTCCCAGGATGCAGTCAGTACTCAACTGCTCTCAAATGCCTATCCACCTCAGGGTAGGCCACCACCAATATGTGGGCCATTGGGTGGGGTCAAGGTCCAATGGGCACCCCTCCCTCAATGGGAGGACATCCTCAGCTGGGCCTTTGTGGTCTTTCAGAACCAGCATCTCAAGTCCTCCCACTGCTTTCAACAATGGGTGCTCCGCAGGGCATGGACCCCCAGGGTTTGCACTCGCTTGGAGATGGCACGCCAGATCCCCTTCTTCAGATGGGCATTGACCTGCAAGGGTGACAGACAGAAAAAGAAAGTTATGTATACAGACACCATTCCAACAGCAGTGGACTATAAACAGCAGACCCACCTAATACCCACATATACCTATCCTCACAGTTCACACTCCTAAATATTAGGCCCCCTGCATGCATGTACTCCCTGACCAGAACACATATGCCATTCACCCTCACACACACACCCCATCACAACATGCCTATGGCATTGGGATCACCTGTTCCTCTGGTGCCCCATACAGCTGTCCATACAGGGGTAAGACTGCTTCCATCAGCTTCTCAACCTCTTCTTGGGTGAAGGCTGGGGCCCTATCACCTGCAGAATGTGGCATGATGGCTCCCAGAGACAGTACACAACAGCTCAGCGGGTGGAGGTCTTGCTTGCAAGAGTGTCAGGAGTCAAGTGATTAAGGGTGCAGAAAATGGCAGTCATAGTGATCGCCATTGGCTCCAGTCCCCATAGGTAGCAATGTTACGCAATGAGAAGTTGCACGGCAGTTGCGTCCACCTACCGCCATGACAACAGATGCCAGCGGACTTAGGTAACTTCTATTTGTCCAGTGCAGCAGGACAGGTAACTGCCATTTTATGATCATATCATGGCTTGATGCATGAAAATAAGTGCACCATCCACTTTTGTCACGTGAATGCAGAGTAAACCTATGTTGTGGCATTATGGTTTGGCTTATATATATGACATGCATTACACAGTGGCCTTATAATTGCTGGTTGTCATATGATGTGCGTGTCCAGATACACGTTGGCTCAGAGGCGGTGTAACCATATAGCTAATTAGCATGACTACATACATGTTCAGTGCAGGGCAGCTCAGTGTACCACATATGTAACCCGACACATGTGATGTATGTCAGAAACTATTGATCAGGGGCAGCAATGTGTAGCAAGGGTGGAGTCCATGCCTCTTCAGCATGTCCAACATAGTATGTGTTAGAAGTGTGCACCATGTCTACAGTGTTAGGTGTGTGCAATAATGATCTGTTCTGCTAACGTGCATAATACATTGTATATTCTCTCCTCTCTATCCTGGATACCCTGTCATGAGGATACTGAGACATGCACCAGAGTACTGTCTGCTAGTGGACCTTGCAACCCTGGGGGAGAGGCATATCATTCAGACCTATTGTCTGAATCATCAGATCATCATGAGTCTATGTACCCAGTTGGAGCCAGATCTATTGTTTGCCGTACCTAATCCCTATCCCATCCCTCCCATAGTTCAAGTTCTGTCAGTGCTACACTTTCTTGCCATAGGCTCCTTTCAGATTACAGTGGGCTTGGCAACAGGGATGTCACAGCCCATGTCAGTCTTGTAATGAAGGATGTACTGTGTGCTTTATTGAAACACATGGACAACTACATCAGGTTCCCCCAACCAGGGGATCTGACCTATGTGAAGGCAGACTTCTATGATGTGGGACACATCCCTCATGTGATAGGGGCACAGATATGGCACACATATAGCCTTGGTCCCTGCCAGTGTCAGTGAACAGGTGTATAGGAACAGGAAAAACTACCACTCCATCAATTTTCAGGTAGTGTGAGTGGCAGACCAATACATCTCCCAAGTGACAGCCAGGTTTCCTAGATCTATGCATGACTCCTACATTCTGAGGAACAGCAACATCCCCCACATGATGGCACAACTACAGAGAGAGAGGACTTGGCTCATTGGTATGTATAATTTGGATGTGTGTCTCTGTTATGGCATCTGACTTCACATTATTCTCTGCGGCTGTACCTGTATTGTAAAGAGGTCATACCTCTGTGCACACAGGTGACTCTGGCTATCCTATCCTTCCCTAACTGTTAACACCAGTGAGGTACCCTGCCACTGAAGGGGAACTCAGTTTCAATGAGGCGCATGGCAGAACAAAGGCAAACAAATACAAATGATGGATGGAATGCGGAACCAACCAAGCCTTCACCCCAAGTCACAGACCTGGTTTTAATCTATCAATTCTTTTGTCTGCCATGCTACCCCAGTTTGGATCCAGCCACATGCAAATCAGTCTTAATCCTGTTCCCTATGGAAACAGTCCAGCCTGAACTACCAGGCCAGGTCCTCCCTGGACTAGAAACAACCATCTTGGGACCAGTTTTAGGGTATCACCCTTCATGAGCCAGGCTAGCTTGAATCCAGTGGCGTAGTGAGCCCGGGACCCACGTCTGGACATACACTGTGCACTTATGGTGACAAAAGCAAACAAACACAAATGATGGATGGAATGCAGAACCAATCAAGCATTCACTCCCAGTCACAGATCTGGGTTTAGTCCATCAATTCTTTTGCTTGCCAGGCCGCCTCAGTTTGGACCCAGCAGACTTCAAATCAGTCTTGACCCTGTTCCTGATGGATGGAATGTGGAACCACTCAAACATTCACCCCCAGTCGCAGATCTGGGTTTAATCCATCAATTATTTTGCTTGCCATTCCACCCCAGCCAAGTTAGCCTGGCTGAGGAGGGGTGATACCCCAAAAGTGGTCCTAGGAGGCTTGTTTCCAGTCCAGGGAAGACCTGGCCTAGCAATTCGGGTGAACTGTTCCCATGGAGAACAGGATCAAGACTGATTTACATATGGCTGGGTCCAAACTCGAATATATGGGTAGAAATAAAACAATGGATTTAGGCCCAGATTTCTGTACTGGGGTGAATGTTTGATTCCATCCATCACTTGTTTTTTTGCAATTGTTGCCCTAAGTGGGACGGGTATGCCCAGATGTGGTCCCATGCTCCTCATGCCACTGGAGTCAAGCCAGCCTGGCTGTGGAGGGGTGATACCCCAGAACTGGGCCTAGGATACTTGTTTCCAGTCCAGGGAAGACCTGGCCTATCAGTTTTGGCTGGACTGTTACCAGGGGAACAGGGTCAAGACGGGTTTGCAAATGGCTGGGTCCAAACTGGAATTGTATAGGTAGCAAAAAAAGATGGATTTAGGCCTAGGTCTTTATACGGGTGTGAATGTTTGACATTGTTCAGTATTCTGTCCATCACTTGTTCTTTTTGCAATTGTTGTCCTAAGTGGGACGGGAATTCCCCAGATGTGGGTCCCCTGTTCCCCATGCCACTGGAGTCAAGCAAGCTTGGCTGAGGAGGGGTGATACCCTAAAATCAGTCCTAGTATGCTTCTTTCTGGGCCAGGGAAGACCTGGACTAGTAGTTCTCTGTGATGTCAGTCCACTCTCATCTGTGTAGCCAATCCTATATATGCAACTGTGTCACACTCCTGATATCATTGGGATATTTTAATCATTTACTGGTAATGATATTGACACATTGTGGGGCTGCCATTACAGCTCCACTACTGAAAGGGGACATGAGTATTGGCCTAAGAGCAGACTAGGCAAATATATAGGTGATCTGCTGACTAGGGTATGTGTAGGTAGCCAACCTGGGATACTGTAATATGTCGAATTGTTGAGGTCTGGTGGCACAGATTATGCATTCCTAGGAGCTATACTTGTGGGGATGTGGCCTTCCAACCTATGGGTTGGTACTGGAGGTATTAAGTGCCCTAGGAGATCACTTTTTTGTCACCATGACATGTACAGGGGATGTAGAACAAAGTCCTAGCAAGTCCTCTGCTGCATTGCTGACTGACTGCCTACATCATATCGTGATGGATAGTTGGGGGCACATCTGATGGCCTGTGACTATTGCAGCTTGCCTTGGCTATTAGGTAATGGCAGATTAGGAGTTGTTTGGGCACTGCATGGCACATGGCGTGTTGATGTGAAGGAAAGTTTGTATTCAGTCTTCTCAGACTGCTTATATGGTAGTGGGGTGTCTATTTGGTGTACTGGCAGTGGTGTTTGTCCATGTGTGCCTAATGCATGCTAATATACACCCCCTGAGATGTGTGGTATCTGGGCTCAGTGACAGGCTGTGCCATTTGTGGAATGTGTGTGTGAGGTTGGAGTTGTCATGGTGCGTAGTCCAACTGGTGTACCTGCATGTGTGGTGGCCTTGAAAGTGGTCCATGAGGTGTTATGTCTGTTCCAGGGGTACATCTGTTATGACAGTGCGCTCAGAGGATGTGTTAAATATTTTACATGTGGTATATGTCCCATTGTAGATGCACTTAGCAGTATGCTGGGAAGTGATAAATGTATTGTGTGTCACCTGCTCTAGTTCTGTGATAGGGTCTGACTACTCACATGGCTATACCACAGATTCACATAGTATACATCAGCGGTGAACTGTTTGGGTGTTCTCCTCCATGATGGCATCAGTATACTTAGTGGGCACCCATGTAAAATGACAGGTAGGTGTGGTGTTTGAGTGGGGTTGTTTTCACTATACCGGACATGTTACAGAGGATTAATCAGGTGCTGTGGCTATAGAGGCCTGATGTGTTATGGGTAAAAAGGGTATGGAGAGGTAAGATGTGTATTCAGGAATACTATTGTTACCACTTCTAGGGCATGCTAAGCCAGCTAAAGGGCTTAGGTTGGCATCTTGGGGATGAGTCTAGTACTGCAGTCCTACTTAGGTATTGCTGTAGGTGTGAGAGTTGGCAGTCAGGTGTGGGTAGTAGTTACATGTCATGACATGATGTAGGTAATGTGTCTTGGCAAATGTGATGGCTTAGCCATGATATATATTGTGACTGATGGACATGTGTAGCAGTGACAATGGGAGGTATGTGTTAACTATTTTACCCTCTCTCTCT
The DNA here is from genome assembly GCF_031143425.1 of Pleurodeles waltl. Lineage (NCBI taxonomy): Eukaryota > Metazoa > Chordata > Amphibia > Caudata > Salamandridae > Pleurodeles > Pleurodeles waltl. The sequence goes on from NC_090444.1 coordinate 1,222,718,051, forward strand.
CTCTCTCTCTCTCTCTCTCTCTCTCTCTCTCTCTCTCTCTCTCTCTCTCTCTCTCTCTCTTTTGCTTTTTCCCTCTCATCTGCATCAGCATCATCTGGCAAAGGAGAAGGGGCACATGCGAGTAGGGAAGCAGTAGCCCAAGGGACACAGGAAGGTACAGAGTGACCCAATGGGGCAGAGGGCAAGGGGAGTCCCAGGGGGGAGACTGGATTGAACACCTCATCCTTGGAATCCTCCTCCAGTGGACACTCCCTGGTGGAAGGGGTGCGACGGGTGCAGTTGCACCCGTCACAATTTTCAGTGTCTGCTTGGCAGACACTGAAAATCTTGGTGGGGCCCTGTTAGGGGGCCCCTGCAGTGCCCATGGGCGCTGCAGGGGCCCCCAGGGGCCCCACGACACCCGTTACCGCCAGCCAGGTTCTGGCGGTCAAAACCGCCAGAGCCAGGCTGGCGGTAAGGGGGTCGGAATCCCCATGGCGGCGCTGCCTGCAGCGCCGCCATGGAGGATTCCCTTGGGCAGCGGGAAACCGGCGGGACACCGCCGGTTTACCGTTTCTGACCGCGGCTGTACCTCCGCGGTCAGAATGCCCATGGGAGCACCGCCAGCCTGTTGGCGGTGCTCCCGCGGTCGTTGGCCCTGGCGGTCCATGACCGCCAGGGTCAGAATGACCCCCTAAGTCACTTATTAAGAGGCTCAATAAATTAGCCCTGGAAGGTGGTGGTTCCAAGGTGTGAGGGTGATGGGGGGCATAGCCCCCCACATGTTTATTCAGAATAGCCCCAGGTAGGTGGTTGTACCTGGGGCTTCTAAAAGCCCTAGAGGGTATCCCATATGCCTCCGTCCTTTATTTTAGTCCACAATGCCCCTTGGACCTGGTCCACCCAGAGGTTAAAGCATTTACAATGTGTAAGACTGCATTTTCTTCTTTAAATCATGGAGAAATCGGGGGATCAAGCCACAGATTTCTCAGTGATTTGATAAAAAATGCTTTTAAGCCTTGGGGGAGGGGTTCTTCGAAGTTTGAAGTGTTGGCAGCCAATTAGATCTCAGCAGTAGATCTCTCTGGATCTGTGGCCCTATATATACAAATTTAGGCCCATATTTATACTTTTTTTGCACCACATTTGCGTCATTTTTTTATGCAAAAGTGGCGCAAACATAGAAAATACAATTATATTTTGTAAGTTTTTGCCGCTTTTTCATCAGTCATAAAGTGACACAAATGTGGTGCAAAAAAGTATAAATATGGGCCTTACTTTCCTTTTAATATTTAAAGAACTACTGAACAGATTTAGAAAAATAAGAAAAGGGTGATCTGCCAACTCAAAGCTACCTTTTTGCAAAATGTGCTGTAATCCCGTCCAGTGGTTCGTGCTGCAGGCGTGTCTAAAGAGTCTATAGGAATTAACATTGGAAACACACTTTTATGAACCCCTCCCTTTTACTTAGTCTCCGCTAGACGGATCATCCTGAAACTTTTCATGCAAATTTCAGGACCAAACTTGCCACTTGTTTGGAAATTTCATGAAGATTCATCAAACAGTGAACAAAATACAGGCAAGTAAAAAATGAAAGTCCTAATGATACCTACCTACTGGCAACTGCCAGTAGGTAGAATACATATATATATATATATATATATATATATATATATATATATATATATATATATATATATATATATATATATATATATATGTATGTGTGTGTATTTATATGTGTATATATAGATGAGTGTGTGTGTGTGTATATATATATATATATCCGCAGAAGGTAGTTATAGTTAGGATCTAGTTTTTAAAAAATTGACAGTCACATCAGCTGCTGCTTGGAAGGTTTCACAGTGATCTGTCAAGCTGGGGCTGAGAAAAAGTGGGGGTCAATAAAGCTGTGTTTCCAATGTTAATTTCCATTGGGGTTTTGCACAGGTCTACAGTCTGAACTGCAGGACGGAATTACACTAAATTTGGCACAAAGTTAGGTGTTGGTTCAGAAAACGCCCTTTTTGTTATTTGGCACAAATTTGTTCAGTATTTTTGTAATTATTAACGGAAAATGAAATTTTTATATATAGGGATGTGGATCAGTCATGGCCCCTACACTGAGCATTGCAAACCCTCTCTCCATGATGAATACTGTCTTTGGCTGGATGCAACCTGTCCATAAAGTTGCGGCCACCATTTTATGAACAGGGGCACAGATGATACCAAAGGGAAAAAAATAGGAGGGGTCAGGGTAGAGACACTCAGACCAACAGGTAGATTTAATAGGTGTCTGAGGGACCTCATATCACTTTAAAAAGCTGAATCTGTCGCTGCGCTCAGCACAGCCCCCCATAACATCACAAAGAGGGTTGCAAACCTTGCGCAAACAATACAAAATATATGGTCACACACATGCAACCACTCACACACTCTTCAACACACCCACAGATCCACTAACGCGTTGATGCACCTACTCACAGATCAACTCACACACTCATCACCCACTGACAGACCCACTCACACACTCTTCAGCACCTCCGCAGACCCATTCACACACTCATACACCCACTCAGAGACTGCAGGAGGCTAGCACTCTATATGGTGTATGAAAATGACGTGCACTGTGCAGAGGGCCCAAACAACACCACTTAGATATCCAGAGGTAAAAGCAGACCACTTAATGCTCTGTTTTAGTAGTAGCCTGGGCGAGCAGTTAGGTTAGTCCAGGTGATGTGTTAAGCATTTGTTTTACTCACAGTATCAATAAATGTGGACACTCATTCAGAAAAATAACTTGAGACCAATTTACAAAAATATTGTAATTTTTTAATAAAATGTTTAAGACCAAGATCATCAATATTTGTGAGTACTTCTTTAATTATTGTTTTTCAAAGTTTACAAAATGTTCCGCTTTTGTGCAAAGTTATGCCTCATTGGAATCGAAGGGAAAATCTTTTAAAAATGCATATAAAGTAAGGCAATGTTCTCACAAGTGCCACTTTTTGCTTTTAGGTTGATGTCGCCAAGAGGTTCTGTGGGCCAGCCAGAAGAGTTCAGGCAGTTTCTGGTTCAAGTGGGAGCAGCGGCTGAAAGTCTTGCAGCTGGCGCATAAAGGAGGAGGGGGCCACTTGAAAACACACTGCATAGACGGACTTAAAGGTAAGTCCGCTGGGTGCCCTTGGAGGTGGAGGTTGCAAGGGCTTGGGGACCCCTAGAGCACAGCTGGTTGGCTGGTGCAGGGGCCAGGGAAGCCGGGTGCAGTGCAAGTAGGTCTGCCAGGCATTGTGCATCTTGGGGTCCTCTCAGTCTGGGTCTTGTGTCTTTGAGCGTGGATTGCAGGTCAGCTGGGCCACACAGGGGGTGGATCTCAGAAGTCCTGGGGTCCCTCGACTGGTGCTTGTTCCTGTGCTTTTGGGAGTCCGGAATGGACACTTCTTCAGGGTGTCTGAAGTAGGGGGTACGGTACCATGGGTATTGGTGCACCATAGCCTTAGAAAGTCCTAGTGCCACCAAGCTTGGCACACTGATAGGTCTTGTCCTCCTGGGCTGCTTTGAAATTTTTGGCTGGGCTGCTTGGTCTGGGCCATTGGTCAGCAGCAGGCCACTAAACCGGACTTCGCGGGTTACTTGTCTGCAGGGTGCAGGAGAGTGATACCTTCACTCAGATGCAGATTTTTGGCAATTTTAGAAGGCTGGATATGCTCTGAGGTTTTGTAGAGTCCTTCAGGTTTCCAGGCACACCTCAGTGATGATGTTTGAGTCCACGGAGCAGAAGGCAGGGTTTAACACCTTTTTCTTTGTGCAGGAAGGCTTTAGTTCTTGTGCCTTTGGTCTTCTTTGTCCTGGTCTTCTTGTGTTTCTCAAGTCTAAAATTCTTGGTCAGGGGATGCCTTCTAAATATTGCATTTAGGGGGCCTTACGGGGAGTAGTTGGTAGTGGCCAACAGGCCACCTACCTTATGGTGGTTAAAGCCACTAGGTGACCACTTCCTGTGGGAAGGGGACACATCCCTGACCCTGACTGGCTATTTTTCCTACTATCCAAGATGGAGGAAAATGAAATGGAATGGTTACCTTGACTGCCACACCTGAGGGGTGGTACAAGCTGGAAGTGGTCACACCTACTACTCTGGCTATATTTTCCTTCCGGTTTTCCTGCTCAAAGTGGGAGGAAAACTATTTGTACGGCTTTGAGGAAAGAGATCAGGCTCTGGGAACCTGTTTAGCAGGGGCCCACAGCAGTTACTGTTTGAAACCACATCATTTTTTAGGCAAAAGGTGGGGGGCTAACTGTAGGAGGCTGGCCCTCTATGTAGTGTGCAAAGCTAGGCACACTGTGCAGCGGGACGAGGAAACCCCACGTTGGTTCACAGGGGTAAAAACTAGACCACCTAATGCTCTAATTTTTATGGTAGCCTGGTCAAGCAGTTAGGCCAATCTTGGAGAAGTGCAAAGCATTTGTTGTACTCACAGTATCAATCTTGCAACTCACACACTCAACGGAATACCTTGAGACCAATTTATGAAAATACTTCAGATGTTTATGTAATTTTCAAGACCAAGATCATCAAAATTGTTTAAGTACTTTTGAGATATGACTTTTTGAAATTTAATAAACATTGTGTGTAATTACGCATCTTAGAAATCAATGGAGGATAATGTTTAAAAATACATGTAAAATCACACAGAGGGTTTACCAAGTTCTTCTTTTTCAGGTTGGTTGAGGCCATCATTCGGCACACTGTGCCAGCTGGAGAAGTTTGTTTGGCTCCCGGTTCCAGTGAGAGCAGTTGGGAAAGGTCTCTGGAGCTGGTGCAGGGCCACTGCAGGGGACAACTTGGAAACGGTGAATCCTGGAAGTCACCTTGGAATGTTGAGGTCACAAGTGATGGAGGGCCCTTAGAACACAGCTGGACCTTTGTGCAGGTCCCAGGGCAGCTGGGTGCAGACTGAATCAGTGAGCCAGGAGCTGTGCTCAAGAATGCCCTCAGAAGCTGAAGGAGATCAGGTCAAGGGTCGATTGCAGGACAACAGGGGTGTTCTGGCAGCAGGTCCAGGATGTTCCTGAAGTTACTTGATTGGGGCTCCCTCTTGGACCTTTTACAATCCCAGGTGGGATGTTTTCGCGATGTCCAAAGCTAGGTGACTAATATCATGGGTATTGAAATGGTTCCAACACTAGAGGGTGCAGTGCCACCGAACTTGGCACACTGGCAGGGTTTGTCCTCTCATCATTGTGAACCTTGGTCCAACTGCAGCATCTGGTTCTGGAGTTAGCTTCCAGTCAGTGAAGTAGACCTCTATGGCTTTTTGGTTCCATGTGGATTTCTGGACGGAGTTCTCTGGTGAATTGTGAAGCCTGGAGATCCTCTGGGGTTCATTAGAACTTTTCCAGTTGTACAGCAGCTCTTCAGTGGCAATTGTCAGGTCCTGGGTGAAGCAGGCAGGGTTTGGCACCTTTTCGTGTGCAGCAGGTCCACAGTTCTTGTGCCTTTGAATATGTTGCCAGTCTTCTTCTATCATCTGATTTTTTGGTCTAGGGATGCCTACTAAATACAGTATTTAGTGAGTGTTTTAGGTGGCACCCGGTTGTGACCAATGGGTCATCTACCTTAGGGTGCCCTCACCCACTAAGTGATCACTTCCTGAGGGTAGAGGTTACTTCCCTACACCTGATTGGCTATTTTCCTTCCATCCAAGATGGGGGAAAATGAAATGGAGAGTCCACCTCGCATGCAACAGCTTAGGGGCGGTGCATGCTAGGTAGGGTCAATCGTCCTGCCCTTTGAGTTTACTGCAGTTGCTCCCAAAAGTGGGAGTTGCAACAGGGTGGCCATCTGCTGCTTGCAGCAGGCCTGAAGGTTGAGTTTCAAAGGCTGTAAGCCCTTTGAAGCTCGCTGACAGGGCAGTGCACATTGCTGAGGGAGAGGGCGTTAGCACCTCAACCCAGGAAGGGATTTGTTCTGCATCCCAAAGAGAGAATCTCTCACTCCAGGGGTACAGATTTGTGTCTGATGGTGGCAGGCTGGTCACGACCAGTCAGCAACCATGCCTGGGCGGTTAGCCTTTGCAGAGAGCATCTCTAAGGTGACCCCTGGGTACATTTGGTAATAAATCCAATACTGGATACGAGTTTGGATTTATCATTCTGAGTTGTTTGACATCAAACAACCCAAGATTCAGAGTGTCCATCATGTAGCTGGAAAGTCGTGTTGACCAGTGTCCAGCATGTGTATTAAAGTGGCTGCTCTCTTCACTCACCGCTGTTAGAAGTTCATCTGTTCCGTACGCGAGTACGGATTGAATTTGGACATTGATATTAAAGCACAAGAATTTTTGAATCGTACTGAAGACTGCCTCGCCTTTCGATTTGTGTGTTTGTATCTTACACCATTCCAAAGACACATTGCATGGTGCTCTGCCATAAAGGACATTTACAGTGACTACGGCAGATATTATTGTACTATCTGTTATACTAATGCTGATTTAATGAGTAACTTTTGCTTGTCTACCATTATTAGCTCTATGGATTGCCACACAGTTGGGGACTAGGGGTGTGGTCCTCCAAGGATGCACCGTGTGAAAATTGATGTAAAAAATGTATATTCACCTCGTAGCCTTGAGCTTCATTCTTTCCCACAAGGAAACACCCTCACCAAGTAGGAACTGCTGCCTTAGGGGCCTACCCTTATTACCCATGCCCTGGGTACCTAGGTACCATTTACTCTGGATTTATAGTGTCAGCTGAGGGTGTTGCCAATTGTGCCAATGCATCACAACAGTTTAGGGAAAGAGCTCTGACCCAGGGAACCTGGGTACTAACATCTTCTAGGCTACCTCACATACCAGGCAAATTGTGGGGGCTAACCATGTCAACAAGAGGCCACTTCTCACACTAACCATGTAAAAAGAGGCACTTTCTCACACTACCTCCTAAACAAAAGTGGTTGAAACTACTTTTCCCCTGGGGAGTCTCATTCTGTAAGTAGAAGAACCTGGAAAGACCATCTGTATTGGCATGGGCAGTCCCAGATATGTGCTCCCCTTTAAAGTCCATTCCCCATAGGGATATGGACCACCTAAGCAGTTTGGGTTTTTTACCTTTCATCTGTTGAAGCCACCTGACAAGCCTGTGGTATGTCTGAACTATGAAGTGAGAGTCAAGCAAGCATGCCCTCAGTTTCTTTAAGGCTCAGACTACAGCAAAGGCTTCCCTCTCTATGACACTTCATTTTTGGTCCCTAGGAAGTAGTCTTCTGCTTATAAAAGCAACTGGCTGGTCATGTCTCTTATCATTGGACTGGGCTAAGACTGTTCCTATCCCAATTTCCAAGGCATCTGCTTGGACAATAAACTGCCTGGAATAATCTGGGGCTTTCAGAATTGGGGCAGAGCACATTGTATCCTTCAGAGTGTCAAAAGCCTTTTGACAACTCACTGTCCAGTTGATATTTTTGGGCATTTTCTTGGAGGTATAGTATCTGAGGGGGATACTATGGTGCCATAATCCTTCACAAACCTCCTATAGTATCCAGTCAAGCCAAGGAATGCACTGACTTGGATCTGGGTAGTTGAAGCTTCCCAAGGCAGAATGATCTGGATTTTGCCTCTAGTTGCTGACCTTGGTATCCACCTAGGAGGTGGCCCATGTATGCAGCTGTTTCCTGCCCTATCTGATGCTTACTTACCTTGATAGTGAGGCCTAGATCAGGTGATTCTGCCAGGTGGAGCTGTAGACACCAATATCATCTAGATATGCTGCACTAAAGGACCAAACCAGCCAGGACATGGTTCACCGACCTCTGGGAGGTGGCAGGGGTATTCTTTAATCCAAAGCACAGTAAAGTAAACTGATAGTGCCCACTCAGGGTGGAGAATGCTGATCTCTCTTTTGCCCCAGGTGTCAGATGACTATGCTAGTACCCAGATGTAAGATCAAAGGTATTTATGTATTTGGCTGCCCCTAATCTGTCTATGATCTCGTCAGATCTTGGAATTGGGCATGCATCTTAAATTGTTACTTAGCTGAGGCCCCTGTAGTCCACAAAATAACTAATTTCCTTTTTTTCTCCCTTAGAGTGTGGCTTGGGGACTAAAACTACTGGGCTAGCCCTGCAACTCTCAGAGGATTCAAAGACACCCAAATCCACCATCTTGTTGACTTCAACTTGGATGCTTTCTCTGACATATACATTTTGTTTTTGAAAGGCAAGCTGTCACCATGGTCCACATCATGGGTACCCCAGTTAGTCCTACCAGGAGTCAGAAAGAATAGTTAATCATACTGGTTGAGGACTTGCCTGCAATCAGCCTGCTGTTGGCTTGTGAGGGTGTCTGACAAGACCACTTAATCAACAGTACCATCTTGTGGGTTGATGGAGAGGAAATCAGGGAGACGTTAACTCTTTTCCTGCTCCTTTATCAGTAATCATAAAAATGGTCACATCAGCCCTGACAAAATAGGGCTTCAGGCGGTTGACATGTTTTTGGATTTGCGCAACTACCAAGGTCAACCAGGTAGGTGACCTCCTGTTTTTTTTTAAAGTATGGGGTAGGGCCCAGACCACTTGTCTTGGAGAGCCCTAAAAGCCACAGGCTCCAATACCTAAACTTTCTCTCCTGGTTGGAACTCCACCAGTGCATCTTTTAAGTCATACCAGTGCTTCTGGAGTTCCTGGCTGTCCTAAAGGTTTTTTCTTGCTTTCTCCATATACTTAGCTATCCTGGAACGAAGGCCACATACAAAATCCACAAAGTCTTGCTTAGGCTCTTTGAAAGGCCTCTCCTAGCCTTGCCTCATAAGACTCAATAGACACCAATCAAGATTCCCAAACAACAGTTCTAAGGGGGAAAACACTATTCCCTTTTTGGCACTTCCCTGTAGGCAAAAAGCAGACATGGAAGTAAGACATCCCATCTCGTTCTGAGTTTTCAGGGAGTCCTCTAGTCATGCCTTTCAATGTCTGATTAAATCTTTCCACTGGTCCATTTGTCTGTGGATGGTGTGGGATAGTGAACGCATAAGCCACTCCACATTCCTGCCACGTGTTTTACATATGCAGACATGAAGTTTGAACAACTGTCTGATTCGACCTCCTTAAGAATATCCCCCCTGGTAAAAAATACCCAGGAGGGCCTTGGCCACTGCACGGGTACTGATGATCCTAAGTGGAATGGCTTCAGTGTACCAAGTGGCATGACCCACTATCACTAAAATATCACTGTTTCCTGAAGCTGTTTTACGGTCAAAGGGGCCGACATTGTCAACGCCTACCCTTTATAAGGGTATCCCAACTGTAGGTAGTGGGATTAAAGGGGCCTTCATGTGGCTTCCTGTCTTGCCACTGGCCTGGCAAGTGACAGAGGGGTGACAAAAGTCCTTCACCTTTAGGGACATGCCAGGCCAATAAAAGTGAATAACTAGTCTGCTCCAGGTTTTGTTTAGGCACATATGCCAGCCAGGGGAATGTCAGGCTTGAGGTCTCTGGTCCCAGTAAACATGAGTCCATCCTCCCAATAGACCATACCATTGACACTACCCTTTTCTTCCTGTGAAGCTTACTGCCTTAGGCTTTCTAGAGTGGGACAGGATTTTTGTCCCTGACACAGATCCTCCCTGGTGGGCCCCCGGGCCCTAAGAACTCTGGGTGATAAGTCCCATGGCCTGCAGGCTCTGTTCCCTCTGGGGTTAACAAGTCCTCTTCCCATGAAGAGAGGTTCTGACTTGTATTCTCTTCAGATGCTGTCCCCCCAGTCTTCTTGCCTTTTCTCTTGGAGAGTTGGTTCAATCTTTCAGGATCCAACACTTCTTGTTCACTCTGGAGTTTGCTCTGTGCCCTTGTCACAACCCGATTCTGGGAGCCCAAGCATGGCTGCATGGGCCCTCAGTTCTACTTCGACACAGGGAGATTGCTCCAAATCATTTCAAAGCCGACAGTCCGTAGTGATGAATGATGGGGCGCAGCCACTTTTTTGTCTAACTACTCCCACAGTCAAAAGGTACCGTTGCCATGAGATGGACCTTTGTGGCATTGTCAGCATTGGTGATAGGATATCTTTCCTGTAACAGGTAATGATCTGAGTGGACATGGTGCTGGGTCATTATGATGACACTAGCCCCTGTGTCCACCTTAGTCTCATTAATCAAAGGGTACTGCCTGTATTTTTGCATGTTAGTGGGCCAGGCAGAACAGGGTAGATCTGCCCCTTCTTCAGTGACTAATGTTGCCTTTGCTAGTCCACTGACATGGCCAGGCCACAACTGCTATCCTCTCTGGAGATGTGCAACTTAATTTACTGCATGTGGACTAGAGACATGTTTCTTGATTTTAAAGCTGGTGTGTCCAGTTTGGGTCCCTTTGTCTTTGCAATCATTGAACCAAGCCTTATTGGGATCAAATATCCTTCCTTTCTACCCTCCCTTAGACTGTGAGGAGTCTCAGGGCCCACCCTCCTGAATAGATTTTTAGGAGCCTGATGAACACTATTTGCTTTTATTTTGGTTCCCATCTTTCCCTTGGGAGGGCTATTGACCTCTTTCTTTTGGTCTCTCTCACCAGTGGCTGTTTTGGTCACCCTTGTCTTGAACCAGTGGTCGGCTTCTTCCCCAACTTATGTAGTTTCTCATTGAAACAATTACTCAAAAGATGTTCTTTCATATTTTCAGCATTTTTTCTGACTAGTCCACGAATTCTACCCAGGACCGACTCTGGTTATTCTTTATTTTTCAGTTTTTAGGCCAAAGCCCTCAACCAGGGTTGCCTTCATGAGGTCATAAGACCTGGCATCATTCAAGGTCAAGAGTCTATTCTTGCACTTGCCTAAGAACAGTTCCCATTACAGAGAGCCCAAATGTCTTTTATCTCTATCCATGGCTATGCAGGTTCTCTCATAAGCACAAAGCCACTGGGTGATATCATCACACTTTGTATAAAGTGGACAACTCCTTTTGAGAGTTTTGAGTTGAAAGACTTCTCTTTCTCCCTAGTTATTTGAATTATGCCACCAGAGATGGGTCCTAGGCATACCTTCCATCTTTTTATCTCTATTTTCAAAAGTTGAGCTTCTAAAGCCAGCCTTTTGGTCAATCTAGCCAGAGCCATATCCTTCGCCGAGGGGCTCCTAATTCTGAGGCAGAGGATCATACTTCTTCTTTCTCCTCAGCTTCTTCCGAGTTGCGTTGATTCTCTGTTGTTGAGGTTTCCCCCTTATCCACAGTGTATGCAGGTTCATATTCTCCCACAAGCTGCCTAAGCTTTTCTGTGGTAGGATAAGCACTAGTGTGAATTTTATACCCTTTGCCCTTAGTTGGGGGTATCTCAATCTCATCCAAGGGGCCAAGTCGAACTCCTTAGTCTGGTTCTATGCATCCGACATTTTGATTTACTAAAGTTGGGACCTTTTTAACTTTTGAAAAAAGTTTGCAAACTTTCAAAAACCTTTGCACATTTTTTGAATCTTTTTCTAAGGCCTAACTAAAGTAAAGACTTTTAATTTCTAATCACTGTTTTAGGGATCTAACCAGGGCCCTAGCAATTAATTTTAAAACGTGGCCCGATTGCCAAATTCAGCTACAGAAAATTTCTAGAGTTATTTGTGTGATCAGTTAGTGACAAAGTGGTGCCAACAAATGCAAAGTCTTGTATCCCACTACTATACCACCAAATATAGGAAGCTGGCTCTCTGTATAGTGTACAAAAAGACGTGCACAGTGCAGAGAGTCCAAGCAACCCCACTTTGGTATCCAGAGGTACAAAGCAGACAGACTAATGCTCTATTTTTATGGTAGTGTAGCCGAGCAGTTAGGCTAATCCAGGAGGTGTGCTTAGTGTTTGATGTACTCACAGTATCAAATGTGGACACACATGCTGTACAATAACTCGAGACCAATTTACAAAAATACTTCAGATTTTTATCAAATTTATTTATATGATTTTTCAAAGTTAAGAAAACGTTCTGGGTTTGTGCGTAATTACGCACCATACGAATCAATGGGGAAATCTTCAGAAATGCATACAAAATCAGGGAATGTTTTCACAAGTGTCACCTTATGTTTTTAGGTTGAGGTCATCGAGAGGTCCTATGGGCCAGCAAGAGTAGTTCCGGTGATTCCTAGTTCCAGCGGGAACATTGGCTAGAGGTCTTGGAGTTGGCACACAGATGAGAAGGGTGCCACTTGGAAACACACTGTACAAAGGGACGTAGAGGTAAGTTCGCCAGGTCCTCTTAGAAGGTGAAGGTCACAAAGGTTTGGGCACCCCTAAAACACAGCTGGTTGGTCAGTGAAGGGGCCAGGGAAGCTGGATGCAGCACAGATAGGTCAGCCAGGCATTGTGCATCATGGAGTCCTTGCAGTCAGAAGCAGGCAAATTGGAGGGTAGGTTGCAGATCAGTAGAGCCACTCTGGGGTTGGTTCTCATGTGTTCGGAGGTCCCTTGACTAGTGAGTGCTTCTGGGCTTTTGGGAGTCTGGAGTGGACTTTGTTTCTCACTGTCTGATATAGGGGGTCCGGTACCATGGGTAGTGGTACTCCAGAGTCTTAGAAAGTCCTAGTGCCACCAAACTTGCCACAGTTGTAGGCCTTATCCCCAAAGGCTATTGTACGGATTTTGGCTGGGCTGCTGGGTCGGGGTTGCTGACCAGCAGCTGGTCATTTAACCAGACTTTGTGGGTTCCTTGACTGCAGGGTGCAGGGGAGTGATACCTTCACTGAAAGGGAGGTTTTTGGCAATTTTTAGAAGGCTTGAGGTGCTCTGGGGCTTTGTAAAGCCCTTCAGGTTTCCAGGTGATACCTCGTGGTGAGGGTTGAGTCCTAGAAGGAGCAGGCAGCATTTTGTACCTTTTTCTTTGTGCAGCAGGACTTCAGTTCTTGTGCTTTGGGCCATCATTGTCCTAGTCTTCTTGTGTCCATTGAATCTAAGGTCTTGGTCTAGGGATGCCATCTATGTACTGTTTTTTGGGGGTGTTAGGAAGAGTACCTGATAGTGGACAATGGGCCACCTATTTTAGGGTGGCTACACCCAGTAAGTGACCACTTCCTGTGGGAAAGGGATACATCCCTGACACTGGTTGGCAATTTTCCTACCATGCAAGATGGAAGAAAATAAAATGGAGTGGTCACCTCGCCTGTCCCAACTGAGGGGGATGGTGCAGGCTGAGGGTGGCAACTCCTTCTTTTCTTGCTAGGTTTTCTGCCAGTTTTCCTACCTAAAGTAGGGGTAAAACCGTTGTATGGCCAGCTACACCTAGCAGCAGATTTGGTGGTCGGATTTGAAAGGCGACAGAGTCTTTGAAGCTGACTGCTACTGCAGCGTGCCTGCCTGAGTGAGGAGGTGTGACACTTCCGCCCAGGAACAGCTTTGTGTTCTGGTTCCTGAGAGCAAAAGGCTTTCACCTCAGGAGTCCTGAATCATGTCTGGTAGTGGCAGGCTGTTTAAGACCAGTCAGCAACCATGACAGGGCTGTTAGGTTTTGTAGGGGGCACCTCTAAGGAGCCCTCTGGGTACATTTTGTAATAAATCCCAACCTGGCACCGGTGTGGATGCATTATTGTGAGTTATTTGATACCAAACAACCCAGGATTCAGAGAGGCCTCCATGTAGCTGAGGAACTTGTCCAGTGTCCAGCACATGCATTTGTCCTGGCTTCCCTGTATACTTACTATGTCTTAGAGTTTGCAAAGACACAGGAGGGGCATATTTGCTCATGTATCCATATGCCCTCTGTTAGACCTGACAGCCTTAGTGTGGTCACCCCTAACTTTTTGCCTGCCTCCCTCCACTTTTTGGACACTGTTTTTGCTGGTTTTAGGACTATGCCCACTTTACCACTGCTAACCAGTGCTAAAGTGCATATGCTCTCTCCCTTAAAACATGGTGACATTGGATCATACCAAATTGGCTTATTTAATTTACTTATAAGTCCCTAGCAAAGTGCACTATATGTGCCAGGGCCTGTAGATTAAATGCTACTAGTGCGATCAGGCTGCAGAAATGGGCACTAGGCACCAGGGATTTTTTTTTTTTGTGTATGAGGGGAGGGGCCCCTTGGGCAAGGGCCGCTCCCCAGGGGGGCAAAAATATTTTTAGGCCTAATATGCCCCCCTGCCCCCGGGGGCAGATCGGCCTATATTGATTAGGCCGATCTGCCCCCTGGGGGTTAGAATCCACTGGACACCAGGGATTGTTTTTCTGTGTTGTTTCAGAAGGGGAGCGACCCCCTTAGGCAAGGGTGGCTCCCCAAGGGGCAATAATTTTACTAGGCCTATTCAGCCCCCCCCCAGTGGCAGATAGGCCTATATTGATTAGGCTCACCACTAGACACCAATGTTTTTTTTTCCAACGAAATTGGCATATGGAGAGCGACCCCTTAGGCAAGGGTCTCTCCCCAGGGAGACTTTTTTTATTAGGCCTTTTCTGCCCCCCGGGGGCTGATCAGCCTACATTGATTGGGCCGATCTGCCCTCGGGGGGTCAGAAGCCACTAGACCCCAGGGATTTTTTTTTATTTGTTTACATAGGCAAGGGTCGCTTCCCTCGTGGGGCATATTGTTTTTAGGCCATTTCTGCCCCCCTTGGGGGTAGATTGGCCTATTTTTATTAGGCCAATCTGACCACAAGGGGGGCAGAAACCACTAGATACCAGGGATTTTGTTTTTGTTTTGTTTGTTTACAGATGGGGAGCAATCCCTTAGGCAAGAATCGTTCCCCTGGGGACAAATGTCTTTTAGACAATTTCTGCCCATCTTGGGGGCAGATCTGTCTATTTTTCTTAGGCCAATCTGCCTCCATGGGGGGCAGAACCCACTAGACACCAGGGATTTTTTGGGCGCCAATTTCACGCAAAGGGAGCAACCCATTAGGCAAGTGTCGCTCCCCTGGGGTGCTAATTTATTTTAGGCCATTTCTGATCTGCCTATTCTTGTAAGGCTCATCTGCCCCCCAGGGGGTCAAAAACCTCACCAGACTTTTTTTCAGTGAAAAATCCACAAGCCTTCTTCTGAAGCCCTTTTTTCCCATTTAAAAAAGAAAAACATATTGCTGTATTTTGGCTAATTTCTTGGTCTCCTCTAGGGGAACCCACAAACTCTGGGTACCTCTAGAATCCCTAGGATGTTGTTAAAAAAGTGTGCAAATTTGGGGTGGGCAGCTTACGTGGACAAAAGGTTATGAGGGCCTAAGCGCGAACTGCCCTAAATAGTAAAAAAAAGGCCTTGCACCTCAGAGGGAAAAGGCCTGGCAGCGAAGGGGTTAATATATAGAAACAGACACTGATACAAAAATAGATAGACCAAGGAAAGTCTTATGTATACAGAGGCTCACATAATGACACACATCCATACACTCATACTCCCAGTCACATATTGAGCCATACAGTAACACACCTAGGTACACACTTAAGCATACAGTGACAGATCCAGGGATAGATGGATGAATATGCTGACGTACCGTGATTCATACTTATGCATACAGTTCTGTACCTATAGACACACTGCTGCATGGGATTAGGTACAGTGGCACACACTGATAGATGTAGTAACATGCCCAAGTACATACTGATGCATACAATAAAACACTGAGTCATACACTGATATCTATGAAATCAGAGGCTTCCTTACTCAGCTTCAATTTTGAAAAGTAATAGTTGTAGCATATTTACAACATAGTAATATTACAGTTTGTATTAAAAGCAAATGCTTCTCATATACTATTGAATACCATGTAATGCACATATAAATATGTTGATAAATATATTGTTAATTTCCGGTCATCTATTTGTATTAAAAACAAACATCTAAAATTTAAAAAAAAAAAAAAAAACAGAAACGCAAAAGAAAGTGAGGAAAGCATACTATATACTTGCAACACAGAAACAAGCATGTCAACAATGTGGTTAAAGAGAAAGGTACTGGTAACAAAACCAAAAAATATTTTAAAGTTGTTTGCGGGAAATTGCAAAGTCTGCAAAATCAATTGCATAAAAAGGAAGGTAGGAAATCATCCGAAGATGGAAAAAAACATTTCAATTGAAGACTAAGAAATTATTGAAGAAAGGAGATAGTATAACCAGAAAACAGGAACAGTTCAAAGAAATTAGAGCTGAAATGTTCTGTGGCAAGGTAGTTCAGAATCTAATGAAAAATAAGAAGCAGTATAAAGAAGAAGACAAATAATGGTGAAATACAGGAACTCACACACCCAGTCATTCACCCATACAGACACACCCAGTCATTCATCCATACAGCCACTCATATACTTAGTCCCTCACCCAAACAACCACTCACAAAACCACTCCCTCCATCATGCAGACAGTCACACAGTCAGTCACTCACCCCTACAGCCTCTCACACACACAGTAACTCACCCAAAACTGGATAGAGAAATAGATATAAGTGGCAAGAATTTGATGCTTATTTGTTGGTAGAGGAGTGTTGTGACTTGTCTGTGCAGCAAATTATTTGTGAGTACTGTTATGATAAGCCAGAGGACAATGAAATACTAGCCTGAGCAGTATATAATAAGTTAAAACTAGTAAGTGTCCCAGAACAACTGCAAGATTTAATTGCGCATGAATCCATACTTATACAGTCTGTACATCCATTGCAGGCAATTGTATGATTGGAATCAAAAACAGGTAAATTACATTCAACAGAGTTACAGAAAGGCCTCAAAGGAAGAGTAGTGTATTTGCCATTAGATTTTAATCAGAACATTGAAACTGTAGGGGTACAGATAGATGTTGATGAGCCACTTTTTATTTTAGAAAATGGTGTCCCAACTGAAAATAAGAAAATCTGACAAGAGTTAGTTGATGCTAACTAAATAAAACAAGCAACATTATACTTGGTACACACTAATATTTATTATAAAATGTTGTTGTTCAACAAGATATACCAAACGTGGATGATGAAAATTTTCCAACAAGTGGTCAGATAGAAAAAGTGGATCAATCCTGAACAGAAAACATTTAACACCATTACAGCATACATCCTTTACATTCCAAAGAAGGTATTCAAATGAAACAAGCAAAAAGAGCTTCCCTGGGTGTTTTGGGAAAAAAAAATTGAGGCTCACATTTTCCCCCAGTTGTTTCACAATGGAGTAGGTGGTCACTATGATAAGCAGTCCACACAAATACCAGCAGCTGAATACTGATCGAAACGACTATATTCAGAGGATCCAATATTCAGACAATGTATTCCTTATACATTTCACCTTATTTTCGAGAGTGACTTGCCTGGACCGTCCTAGGCAGTACAGCATATTTTAAAGACAGGAGTTAATCTTCAAAATCTGTCTGTAAGAGATTTTATTGACACGGTTCATGGAAAAGATGAAAACCTAGAATACATCTTAATTCACTTAATGACATGCCAACATGGGACAAATGAATATTTGTATTGTATCGCCATCATGCAGAATGTATCAGAAATCTAGGTCCACCTACCTGGTTTCTGACGCTTAATTGCACCGAGTATGCATGGGATGACCTGCTTCTAAGACACAAAGGGGGTCATTACAACACTGGCGGTCAAACATTGCCAGGGCTGTTTTGGCGATTGCACCGCCAACAGGCTGGCGGTGCAACCTTGTGTATTTTGACTGCAGCGGAAGCACCGCGGTCGCACTGCCGGGACCAGCGGGTTACCGCCACGGTGGTCCAGGCGGGAGTAATCCTCCAGGGCAGCGCTGCTTGCAGCGCTGCTCAGGGGATTACTAGTCCTGCTACCGCCAGCCTTTTCCTAGCGTTTTGAACCGCAAGGAAAAGGCTGGCGGTACGGAGAGTCGCGAGGCCCCTGGGGGCCCCTGCACTGCCCATGCCACTGGCATGGGCAGTGCAGGGGCCCCCCTGACAGGGCCCGTGCAGCTTTTCCCTGTCTGCATAGCAGACAGTGAAAAGCGCGATGGGTGCAACTGCACCCGTCGCACAGCCACAACACCGCCGGCTCCATTTGGCGGTCCGATATTGGCGGGCGGCTGATGAGAGTTTTACGTGTCCAGTCACATAAATATGGGAAGTACTGCAGTCATAAATACAGATCCAAAGGAATATTTTACACTAGATATCGATTTTGATTTCCACGGTCTCTTTTTCCAAAAGGAAAAGTCAATAGCTTTTTGCCCTTCGTCAGACATACACTGACAGGGAAATCACCAAAGAACACAAAGAACCTAACAGGAACAGAGGCTTCCAAATATATTAATGACTATAACCTTGTCATTTTGAAAATGTGGAATGCTAATATGGACATACAATTTGTTGCTTACAATTCCATTGTAGTGGCTTGTATGTCACTTTATACATTAGGAAATCAGAAAAGAGAGAGATGAAGGAGATATGGAGATTTCTGCAGAAAAGACACTTGCAAAGACATTGCACTCCTTCAGTTAAAAAAAATGCTTTCCCATAGTGAAATGGAATGGGATCTTATAAGGCCCGTGACAGGTTGAGTTCAGCAAGCTTGTTGTCAAAATCGAAGGGAATCGTTTGGGTAAGGCTTGGATTAGGAAGTACACAAAATATAGTTTTAAAGTCTTTACCAGAAATATAGTAATTTACAGAGTTTGAGCCCCAGAGTACAGATTTTGTGAAATCAAATATGTTGGATACATACTATTCAAGAAGTCCACATCTAGAAGACAAATGCCTTTATGAAATTCTTCAATACTACAAATATAAAAGCAATGTAAGTTAAAACATAGAATGAGGAAAATATGGAGCACTTCGATGTGATGTTGCTTAGTGAAATATGCAAAAGGAAATTTAATTAACCACCAAAACTTAGTTGCTAAACTCCTGACAAAAGAGCATTTTTCAATTTAGCCCTTCTTCAGCTGTTCAAGGCTTGGCTCAGTGAATTGGAATTACTCAGAGAATATGACTGCTACGAAGATTCTTTCAATGCTGTCAAAAATAGTATTCAGTGTTCAGTTTCTTCAAACTATTTACAAATGTTAAATGATGAGCTATAACAAGAAGAAACAATTGCCGCTGATGTAGCTAAGGATAGTTCTCAAAGCAGCCAAAGTTCAGGACCACTCAGTCAGGATCCTCTTGGACAAACTATTATTGAAAATGAAGCTGCAATAGCTATGAGTGAAGTGAGAACTGTAATGCAGCAAGCAAGACAGGAATCCGTTAATAACAGTTAGTGGCACAATCGAACAACAAACAGAAAGACATTTATATTGAAGTAAAAGAGAAAATAGAACATGGATTTCTACATAAAAAGAAAGAATGCAATTTCTCATAATTCAAGTTACCTACACAAGCCTATCAAATCAAATGTATTGTGTGTTGTAACAGAACCTACTGGATAACTGCACTTATTATAAAGAAATCACTTTCTCAAAGAAAAACCTTTATAGATACTACTCATGCTACTAGTTGAACACAAAAATAAATAAATTGGAATACCAGAAGTTAACTGGTGAAGCTTGTCATGGAGTAGCAAGAGTTTTTACGAATTTGAACCAGTTAATTATTTATGCAGAAATCATGGTTTCAAATGTAATGCTTGCCTTTGGTCATCTAAGAATGTAACAAATTAAAAAAAACTGAATTTGACATGCTATTTGGAGGAAAGCATATACATCTTTTTGGCTATCTACTGAAACTTACCCCTGTGAAAGGGCAGCCTGTTTTCAAAACCCTTGTACATGATGAAACGTGAAACTCACTGGGAAGTACTGGAAATGTAAACATTTGGCAATATTTCAAATTTAAGGAACTTGGTCAAAAATATGCGTCAAGCTTCTGACATGGAATACAGAATCATTCCAAAGGATATTAGAGTAGGTGTTCTGACAGAGGAGGGAAAACGTACCTTGAAAAGTCGACTTATGAACAAACTTAACAAAAAGTTATTGATTTCATAAATTCCCTAACCATGATGAGGTTGAATACTTAGCTATAAAATTTGATTAGGTTGATGACATGAAGCAAATTGCTTGGTACGATGTACGGTTTTTACTTTTGAAGGACTAATATGTGTGACTGAAGCAATTCCCACTTTGTCTCGCATATGCTGCGACTGTCCACAAGTCTAAGGTTTTAAGTGTAAATGCTGCATTTATTAATATTGGAAGCACAATATTTACCAAAGGCATGTCACATGTACCATTGTCACAAGTTCAAACATTGTCCTGTTTGTTTCTGGTTGATTTTGATTATAAAAAGATTAGTGCAGACGCAAGTTGTGTTAGAGAGCATAACATATTAAGACGTATATATGCTCCTCATTTATGACAGTATCCTGTTTTTGAAAAATAGATATTATGTCTTAAATAAAACCTTTCAAAATAATCAACAGATATTGTTGATAAGAAGGTAAAGAAGGACAAACAGCAAGATGTTAAAAAAAAGAAAAATGGAAACTGATTGAGATCTTGTAGGTTACCAGTTGGATAACACTAATAGTGTAAACTGCTATGCTAATGTTGTTCTGAATGTTCTGTTCCATTTACCACATGTTGTAAATGCAATTCAAGAAAATCCAAGGAATACATTGTGCACAGCGCTGCTCCATTGTCTTCAGCTGTTATATTGTGACAGAAGTGTAATACATTCTTCTTCAAGCACTTGAGAACTAGTAGACAAATATAATGGATCTATAGTATTTACTCTAAAGGCTTAACAAGATGACCAGGAATTTACTATGGTGATCCTTGGAGTTTTAGAAGAAGAAGTATTATATTGATGCCATAATCAGACTGAGTTATACATGGACCCATGAGTGTGCAGATTGCTTATTCTCATCTGGCACTGAAATCCATTCTGAGAGATTTCTCCACTTAACTTTGCCAGATTCTAAAAGTGTTTCTTTTGATAAGTTAATAAAAACAGTGAGCAAAACATGAGCTGTTCAAATTGAAAATCAAATGTATTGTATACATTACCTATAAAGAGAAGTGATAAATACATAGGCCTCATTACAACCCTGGCAGTCGGTGTTAAAACGGCGGTAAGACCGCCAACAGGCCGGCGGTAAAAAAAATGGAATCATGACCATGGCGGAAACCGCCAACATATACAGCCACTTTAACACTCCGACCGCCACGCCGGTAGAAACAAACACTGCGGCGGTCACTGCCAACAGACAGGCGGAAGACAATGTACCGCCCACCCTATCACAACCCGGCAATCCGCCACCTTTTCCTGGGCGGAACACTCACCTCTCCACACCCCACGAGGAACCAGGACGCCATGGAGCCAGAACTCCAGATACTCCCTGCAATGGTCTTCCTGCTCCTCTATCAGGAGCACCAAAGAGAGCGGCGATGACCACGGTGAGTACTGCACCTACAACACAGGGGAGGGAGGAGGGAAAACAGAGTGACATACATACGCAACACGCAACACCTCCACCCTCACCCACAACAACATACATACAAATACATGGCGCAACATTATATATACATCCCCACACACCCCCCTGGAAGAATGCAAGGACAAAAGGAAATGAGTTGAGTGATTGTAATCATGAAAAATCCAGTAGTCAAAACTCGAAATACAGTATATTGTATTGTATTGTAATAGTATTTATATAGTGCTTACTACCCCTGACAAGGCGTTGAAGCGCTTTTCGGTGAGTAGCACCCTACTTTGGAACGAAACATGAATTAGTGATGGATTAGTATCGGGAAATATGAGTACAGTTTCAGTATTATTATGAGTTAATATGAGCCGCGGATATGAGAGTTTGTTAGTTAGATTGACTGGAGTAATGGAGGGGTGGAGGAGGAAAGAAATACTGAAGTGCTAATTGGGAGTATATCCTTCATTTACTCAACCTAAATGCTTGGGATGAGTAAAGGGGGATGGAGGAGGGAAGAGTCTGTGGAAGGGTTAGGGAGAGCATAGTAGCAGGGTGAGATAAATGAGGGAGAATTTAGTAGGGTTGTGTGGGAGGTCATGGTAGTAGAAAGAGGTTTGGTGAGTTAGATGTGGAAGCGGAGGGAAGAGCTTAGGCAGAGTTATTTAGGAGATGAAAGTAGTAGAAAGGATTTGGGATGAGTCAGAGTGGGAATGGAGGATAGTTTGATAGAGACATGACATATGATGATGGGTAGATAAGTGTGATAAGATGAGAGCAGGAATTCATAGATATCTAGTATAACAACCCACCCAGGAGACACGCAATGACCCACGAACATGCCAAGCACAGAAACAACATATACACAAACATACATACACATATATATATACATACATACAAACATACACACATACAAACACACATGAATACACGCACATATGCACATATGTACATACAATACATAATTAGAACCATGGGTAAATATAGTTAATCAAACAGATTATGTACACCAACTACACAAGTCCGGATAGTGCACCAATTATTGTCTGTGGACCACTGGGCCCAAAATGCATGGGCGAGGCCCACACATGATACCAGACATCAAACGGAGAGAACACTGCAGGTGATCAGATCGAAATGAAACAGGCACCTCAAGGGGGGCGGGGCACCTCAGCCTGATGAATCCACAATGCCACTGCTCCACGAGGGGGCTCCATGCCCACAGCTGTATCCTGGGGAGTGCAAAGCCACAGTCTCTCAAGTCTCTCCAGTGGGTGGGTTGCCTACTGCTTTATCCTGGGGGGTGCAAAGCCACAGTCTCTCAAGTGGGTGGGTTGACCACTGCTGTATCCTGGGGAGTGCAAAGCCACAGTTTCTCAAGTGGATAACAGTCTCCACTGGTTCTGGAGGGGGCTTTGTGCCCAGAGTGCTTCATCCTGCCAAGGACTGAGGTAGTGGATGCCTTTTTCCACTGAAAGTGCTGCATCATGGAAGCCGCCCAGGCTCCTGGAACTGACCACCAGCCTCGGACGACTAACCACTGGGGATGGCAGCCATATCTGTGGTGGTGTTACTGGCTCAGGATGTCGTGGCCCGCTGGCGGTGCTTGCAGCAGGGTCAGTTGCGGCGATGCTGGCGGCGGCCTCTGTGGCAGCGGTGCTGGCGGTGGCCTCTGTGGCAGCGGTGCTTGCAGCGGGCTCTGTGGTATTGGTGCTGGCGGTGGGCTCTGTGGTGGCAGTGCTGGTGGCGGGCTCTGTGGTGGCGGTGCTGGTGGCGGGTTCAGTGACTGCGGTGCTGGTGGCGGGTTCTGTGGTGGCAGTGCTGGTGGCGGGCTCTGTGGCAGCGGTGCTGGTGGCGGGCTCAGTGACTGCGGTGTTGGTGGCGGGCACTGTGGTGGCGGTGCTGGTGCGAGCTCAGTGACTGCAGTGCTGGTGGCGGCCTCAATGACAGTGGTGCTGGTGATGGTGCAGGTGGCGGTGCAGGTGGCGGTCTTCTCCGCCGTACAGGTTGGCGTCGACATGGACAGAAGGTGTGACACTGGTCACATTGTCGGTGCCACCATGCCCTCTCCTGACCTGACCTTTATTTTCTGGCCCTTCCCCACCTTGGATGGTGGAGCAGCTGTCTTGCCACTATCCCCTTTCGTTTTCCCTGAGCCCTTGGTGCAGGTGTTTTCTGCTTCTCCCTCCGGGATGTGGGCAGCTTTTAAACTTTTGCAGGTGGCGGAATGTCCTTGCCCTCGCTCCGTGGCACACTGACAGCCCTGATGGTTGGCACACTCCAATTGCCCGAAGTTGCTGGCACCACTGTGCCTGGTGATGTGGTGGTTGAGGTGCTGGGTTGGGAACTGGAAAGCCTGGCCCTAGGGGACGGACGGGGGGGGAGGTATAGGGAAGAGGTCAATATTAGCCAGGAAAAGTTTTTTAGACACACTGGAACGGGTAGATGGAGTGGGTTTGGGAGTGGAGGAAGAGGTAGTGGTTGTGGGAGGTGTACGTTTGCTGAATTTGGGTGAAGGTGCATGGGCTGGAGGCTGTTGTGAGGTGGATGGCTGTTGGGTGGGTGTGGGCCTGCGTTTGTGTACTTTGGGAGGAGGGCTCACAGACACACTGGGAGAGGACACAGGGGATGTGTGAATGGTAGTGGTGGTGGTGAGTGCACGTGAGCGGTATGTGGTGATGGGCGTGCTGTTGATGGAGGTAGTGGCTGAAGATGTATTGCATGGATGTCTGATTGGAGACAAGACAGGGAGGGAGGAGGAGGACTTGGAGGAGGGGGACACAGTGGAGGCAGTGGATGTTGGTATGTCTGCATGGGTATGATGCTTGTGTGAGTGCCTGTGGGATGTGTGGTGCTTAAGTTTGCCTGAGCCACCCTTGTGGGTTGAGGTGATGTGCATGCTGGTCTGATGGTGTGCTTGGGATAGGCTGAGGTACAGGGGATTGGGTCTGGGTGGAGGAAGTTGGAGGGGGGAGGCTGGACACAGGGACAATGGCTGCCATCAGTGCTGACGCCAGAGCCTGAAATGGTCTCTGTTGGGCTGCCTGGCCAGAATGACTGCCCTCCAGGTATGCATTTGTTTTGTTGCAAATGCCTCTCGACAACCTGGATGGCATTCACAATGGTAGATTGCCCAACAGTGAGGGATCTCAGGATGTCAATAGCCTCCTCACTGAGGGTTGCAGGGCTGACTGGGGCAGGGCCTGAGGTGCCTGGGGCGAAGGAGATGCCCACTCTCCTGGTTGAACGGCCACGGGACACACGCTGAGGGGCTGCTGGGAGGGCACTTCTGGTAGGGGGGTGGCAGCTGTACCTCTTGATGAGGGGGGCACAGAGGGGCCCACCAACGCAAGGGAACTCCCATCAGAGGAGGAGTCGATGTCGCTGCTGTCACCTCCTGTCCCCGCCGTGTAGCTCCCCTGACCCTCCGTCCCACTGGTGGCTTCAGACTTCGTTGTCTCGCCCTCCAGGGCCAGGTGGGATGCAGCTTCCTCCTTCTCCGGTGCCACTGCTCCTCCACCTGATGATGCTATTGCACATAAGAACAGGGAGATCACAAAAAGGGGGGGGGTAGACAGAAGAAAGACATGTTCAGTGCATGCAATACCACTACCGTTGGTGGACACTACAGACACAGCAGCCCTCTGCACTATGCCATGCACTTATAGTTCTTAGATTATTCACAGGGCCATGGGGTACAAGGCGTATGCCCGATTGCTGCACACATGGAAGTCACAGGAGACTGACTAGGTGTGGATGGCTCTTAACACTGGTGGGGTTGGGGTGCCACATAGCCTGCCTCACAAAGGGACCTTGCCTACAAAGCTTGCCCTGGCCTCAGGTAACCCACTGCCCACCTCCCCCACCCAGACACCTCGTAATGCACGCAGAGTCAGATGGATGTGACTGTACTCACCCCCTTGTGGCTGCTGTGATGCCCTCAAGCGTCATCCAACTCCAGATACGTCACCACCAGGATCTGGAACATCAGGGGGGTCATGGTGCGCCGGGCACACCTCCCACGTTAGGAGGCCATCCCCAGCTGGGCCTCCGCTGTCTTCTTGCTCCAGCAGTGAATGTCCTCCCATCTTTTCTGGCAGTGGGTGCTCCGTCTGTGGTGCACCCCAGGGTCTGGACGTCCTTTGCGATGGCACGCCAAATATCTGTCTTCTGGTGGGCGCTGACCTACAGGAATAGTACAGGGGAAATGAAAAAACTTTAACCGTCCGGACCGTCACAGCCATTGGCCCACGTTCCCAACCTTGCCCTGACGCACATACACTCACAGGCCGCTCATGCAGGGCTCAGTTCCCCCCCCATGTATCTTCCATCCACACCATTGCAAACAGGCATTGCCCATGCAGCATGCTCACAGTGTACTCACCTGTTTGTCTGGAGGACCGTACAGTAGCGTGTACTGGGGGAAGATCGCATCCACTAACTTCTCAAACTCCTCCAAAGTGAAGGCAGGGGCCCTTTCCCCAGACACATGAGCCATCGTCGCTTCCAGACTGAGGTCACAGCAGCACTTGCAGTGTAGGTCCTCTCCTGTTGAAGGTCAGGTATCAAGTGAGTGTACAGATAGAAAATGGGGGTCACGTCCGCGGCGGTGCGTACCGCCACCGCCAGCGTACATCGTCATTGGCTCCTGGGACCCGTAGGGTCCAATGTTAACCAATGCAGGATTGCGCCACGGTTTTCGACCGCCTACCGTGATGGTTTAGAATGCCAGGGCAGTTTCCTCATATCCCCTTGTCCCACCTTACAGGTCAGGCAGCTGCCATTTCAGGGGGCCACATGGCATTAATAATAACTGCATCACACCTATCTAGGCCTTGCATACACACAGTAACAGGCACATTGCGGATTAACAAATGTGTGCAAATTACATTTTGTAATTCCGCAGTGTTGGCTGACTCTCTGATCGCTGTTCTCTTCCATATGGCACATCTGCTGGGTCAGGTGATGAGATGGCAGCATCCTCCTGTGTACAGACCGCTGGTGGACCTGTCGACAATGGAAGAGAGACACGTAATAGTCACCTACAGATTTGATCATTCAACAATCCATGAACTGTGTGCCCAGTTGGAGCCAGACCTGATGTCAGCAACCCACCATCCCACAGGGATCTCCAACTCCTCCAAAGTGAATGCAGGGGCCCTTTCCCCAGACACATGAGCCATTGTCACTTCCAGACTGAGGTCACAGCAGCACTTGCAGTGTAGGTCCTCTCCTGTTGAAGGTCAGGTATCAAGTGAGTGTACAGATAAAAAATGGCAGTAACGTCCGTGGCGGTGCGTACCGTCACTGCCAGCGTACATCGTCATTGGCTTCTGGGACCCATAAGATCTAATGTTAACCAATGCAGGATTGCGCCACGGTCTTCGACTGCCTACCGCGACGGTGTAGAATTCCAGTGCAGTTTCCTCATATCCCCTTGTCCCACCTTACAGGTCAGGCAGCCGCCATTTCAGAGGGCCACATGGCATTGATAATAATTGTGTCACACCTATCTAGGCCTTGCATACACACAGTAACAGGCACATTGCAGATTAACAAATGTGTGCAAATGACATTCTCTGATCACTGTTCTCATCTATAGGGCACGTCCGCTGGGGCAGGTGATGAGGTGGCGGCATTGTCCGGTGTACAGACCGCTGGTGGACCTGTTGACAATGGAAGAGAGACACGCAATTATCACCTACAGATTTGATCATGCAACAATCCATGAACTGTGTGCCCAGTTGGAGCCAGACCTGATGTCATCAATCCGCCATCCCACAGGGATACCCCCTTTAGTGCAGGTCCTGTCAGTACTTCATTTCCTGGCCAGTGGGTCTTTTCAAACTACAGTGGCCATTGCATTAGGGATGTCCCAGCCAATGTTCTCAAACGTGTTGTCCAAAGTGTTGTCTGCCCTGCTGAAACACATGCACAGCTACATCGTTTTCCCTGGGACATATCCCCAGCATCATAGGTGCCATTGATGGGACACATGTGGCCTTGGTACCCCCCTCGCAGGAGTGAACAGGTGTACAGGAACCGGAAGAGCTACCATTCTATGAATGTGCAGATGGTGTGTTTGGCCGACCAGTACATCTCCCATGTGAATGCCAAGTTCCCTGGCTCAGTGCATGATGCTTACATTCTGAGGAATAGCAGCATCCCTTATGTGATGGGGCAACTGCAGAGGCACTGTGTGTGGCTAATAGGTGAGGACAAGGACCCTATACCCTGTGAATAGTTGTCTGGGGTTGTCCCTATGGGTTAGTGGGTGTCTAACAGTTGTCCCTCAACATTTGCAGGTGACTCTGGGTACCCCAACCTGTCATGGCTACTGACCCGAGTGAGAAATCCCACGACAAGGGCAGAGGAATGCTACAATGAGGCACATGGGCGAACAAGGAGGGTGATCGAAAAGATCTTCGGCTTCCTGAAGGCCAGGTTCCAGTGCCTCCATATGACAGGTGGTTCTCTCTACTACTCACCAAAGAAGGTGTGCCAGATCGTCGTGACCTGCTATATGCTGCACAACCTGGCTTTGCGACGACAGGTGCCTTTTCTGCAGGAGGATGGTCCAGATGGAGGTCTTGTGGCAGCTGTGGAGCCTGTGGACAGTGAAGAAGAGGAGGCAGAAGAAGAGGATATTGACAACAGAAACAACGTTATCCAGCAATACTTCCAGTGAGACACAGGTAAGAAGATATCACTGCCTCACACATCTCATACAATTGTTTGATCTATCATAAGTCTGTCACTTTCACCCAGTGTATGGACCCTGACTTGTCACTTTGCCTTTCCATTTAACAGATGTGCGTCCCACTGTGTGACCTCTCCTATATTACCTCATGGACTAGAGCTGTGTTACATCAGTATGTTGACAATAAAATTGACATTGCTATATTCCATAGTTATTGCAAATACACATGTGTGAAAGCACAGACTGACTCCAGATTGTTTTGGAATTCAAGAGTGTTTATTTCAGTGCAAATAAGTGGACGGGGTTGTAAAATGGGCAGGGATGATGGTGGAGGAATGTCCATGGCAGAGTCCAGTCTATTTGTTTCACAGGTGCATTGTCCAAAGGGGAACAGGAAGTGGAGCTAGGGCAGTTTAAGGATGGACAGGGTGACAAAGTGGGACAGAAGGATGACATTCAGGGGGGTCTCCTTTCCTGGCGGGGGTCTTGGCATTGTTCTCTGTCTTGCTCCTGGATCTCAGGGACCGTTTGCGGGGTGGTTCTCCATCTGCAGGGGGTGGGGTGCTGGTGTCGTGGTCCTGTGGCGGTGCCTCCTGTCCACTAGTGCCGGCGGAGGTGGCGGGCTGTTCATCATCCAGGCTAGTGTCAGGGGCCCCTTGTTGTGCCACAGTGTCCCTCCTGGTGTTTACAAGGTCCTTTAGCACCCCTACAATGGTGACCAGTGTGGTGTTGATGGACTTGAGTTCCTCCCTGATCCCCAGATAGTGTTCCTCCTGCAGCCAGTGGGTCTCCTGAAAGTTGGCCAGTACTGTTGCCATTGTCTCCTGAGAATGATGGTATGCTCCCATGATGTTGGAGAGTGCCTCGTGGAGAGTGGGTTACATGGGCCTGTCCTCCCTCTGTTGCACAGCTGTCCTCCCAGTTCCCCTGTTTTCCTGTGCCTCTGTCCCCTGAACCATGTGCCCACTGTCACTGCCCCCAGGTCCCTGATTCTCTTGGGTGGTGGGTTTGCCTGGGTTTCCTGTAGTGGTGGACACACTGCTGCTTGACGTGTCCTGGGGACAGAGGGATGGGCCCGCTGGGTGGGTGCTGTGCTGGTGTTTCCTGAGGGGGGAGGCTCTGTGGTGGCATATGCCAATGTCAGGGGAACTGTCAGGATACTTCAATTCGATTTCCTCAGAAGCAGAAGATAACTCCTCAGTCCCGACAAGAGCTACTCACAACGAATATTAATCCTTCGTGCTGAGTACCCCGGAGGGGGAAAGGGGAATGGGATGGTAGAGAGACTGCCACAGAGATGATGAACGCCAGTACTCAGTCTGCCTCTTCACATCTAAGATTGGATACAGCACCTGCAAGAGTCACAGTCGCAATTACTAGGTACATACAACATCAGTTTTTCACTTTCTACTCTCAACACTTAATTCTCTTTAATTCTATTATTTCTTCACTCACTCTGAGTTCTCTGTAGCCTTGCTTCTCTCTATAAATGATAGCTCTTCTTAAAAAAATGCTTATTACTGATTCTGGAAGAACTTCTCAACCTTTGTTAGAGATTGGTTTTATGTTGCTATATATATATATATAGTTGGTGATAATGCGTTCTTCAAATCAGCTGATGTTATTAAATTTCTCCTTTCTTATTGTGACTTCTGTCAATACTTGTATTTGTAAATGCTTGTTTATTAAAGTTCGATTCTCCTTTCTTACTTCAACATTTATTGCTAACTTGTATTTGTAAATGCTTGTTTATTACAGTTAGTTTCTCCTTCCTTACTTCGACATCTGTCAATAACTTGTAGTTGTAAATGCTTGTTTATTTAAGTTTGTTTCTCTTTTAACCCCTTCGCTACCATGCCTTTTTTTGCCTATTTGGGGCAGTTCGCGCTTAGGCCCTCATAACTTTTTGTCCACATAAGCTAACCAAGCCAAATTTGCGTCCTTTTTTTCCAACATCCTAGGGATTCTAGAGGTACCCAGACTTTGTGGGTTCCCTTGAAGGAGGCCAAGAAATTGCCCAAAATACAGTGAAAATTTTGTTTTTTTCAAAATAATTGGAAAAAGTGGCTGCAGAAGAAGGCTTGTGGATTTCCCACTGAAAATGGCATCAACAAAGGGTTTGCAGTGCTAAACTCAGCAGCTTCCTAGCTTTCAGGAACAGGCAGACTTGAATCAGAAAACCCCATTTTTCAACACAATTTTGGCATTTTACTGGGGCATACCCCATTTTTGCAATTTTTTGTGCTTTCAGCCTCCTTCCAGTCAGTGACAGGAATGGGCATGAAACCAATGCTGGATCCCAGACACCTAACCATTTGAAAAGTAGACAAAATTCTGAATTCAGCAAGGGGTCATTTGTGTAGATCCTACAAGGGTTTCCTACAGAAAATAACAGCTGAAAAAGAAAAATATTGAAATTGAGGTGAAAAAAACATCAATTTTTCTCGACGTTTTACTCTGTAATTTTTCCCTGCAATGTCAGATTATGGAAAGCAATATACCGTTACGTCTGCTGGACTCCTCTGGTTGCGGGGATATATAGGGCTTGTAGGTTCATCAAGAACCCGAGGAACCCAGAGCCAATAAATGCCTGCAGTGCGTTTACATTCTATACCGGGTATACAGCAATTCATTTGCTGAAATATGAAGAGTAAAAAATTGCTATCAAGAAAACCTTTGCATTTCCAAAAAGGGCACAAGATAAGGTGCTGAGGAGCAGTGGTTATTTGCACATCTCTGAATTCCGGGGTGACCATACTAGCATGTGAATTATAGGGAATTTCTCAAATAGATGTCTTTTTTACACACTCTCCTATATTTGGAAGGAAAAAATGTAGAGAAAGACAAGGGGCAATAGCACTTGTTTTGCTAATCTATGTTCCCCCAAGTCTCCCGATAAAAATGATACCTCACTTGTGTGGGTAGGCCTAGCGCCCGCGACAAGAAAAACACCCCAAAGCGCAACGTGGACACATCCAAAATTTTGGAAGAAAACAGAGGTGTTTTTTGCGAAGTGCCTACCTGTAGATTTTGGCCTTTAGCTCAGCCGGCACCTAGGGAAACCTACCAAACCTGTGCATTTCTGAAAACTAGAGACCTAGGGGAATCCAAGATGGGGTGACTTGCGGGGCTCGGACCAGGTTCTGTTACCCAGAATCCTTTGCAAACCTCAAAATTTGGCTAAAAAAACACATGTTCCTCACATTTATGTGGCAGAAAGTTCTGGAATCTGAGAGGAGCCACAAATTTCCTTCCACCCAGCGTTCCCCCAAGTCTCCCGATAAAAATGATACCTCACTTGCGTGGGTAGGCCTAGCGCCCGCGACAGGAAACACCCCAAAGCGCAACGTGGACACGTCCAAAATTTTGAAAGAAAACAGAGGTGTTTTTTGTGAAGTGCCCACCTGTAGATTTTGGCCTCTAGCTCAGCCTGCACCTAGGGAAACCTACAAAACCTGTGCATTTCTGAAAACTAGAGACCTAGGGGAATCCAAGGAGGGGTGACTTGCAGGGCTCGGACCAGGTTCTGTTACCCAGAATCCTTTGCAAACCTCAAAATTTGGCTAAAAAAACACATGTTCCTCACATTTCTGTGGCAGAAAGTTCTGGCATCTGAGAGGAGCCACAAATTTCCTTCCACCCAGCGTTCCCCCAAGTCTCCCGATAAAAATGATACCTCACTTGTGTGGTTAGGCCTAGCGCCCGCGACAGGAAACACCCCAAAGCGCAACGTGGACACATCCAAAATTTTGGAAGAAAACAGAGGTGTTTTTTGCGAAGTGCCTACCTGTAGATTTTGGCCTCTAGCTCAGCCGGCACCTAGGGAAACCTACCAAACCTGTGCATTTCTGAAAACTAGAGACCTAGGGGAATCCAAGATGGGGTGACTTGCAGGGCTCGGACCAGGTTCTGTTACCCAGAATCCTTTGCAAACCTCAAAATTTGGCTAAAAAAACACATGTTGCTCACCTTTCTGTGGCAGAAAGTTCTGGAATCTGAGAGGAGCCACAAATTTCCTTCCACCCAGCGTTCCCCCAAGTCTCCCGATAAAAATGATACCTCACTTGCGTGGGTAGGCCTAGCGCCTGCGACAGGAAACACGCCAAAGCGCAACGTGGACACGTCCAAAATTTTGGAAGAAAACAGAGGTGTTTTTTGCGAAGTGCCTACCTGTAGATTTTGGCCTCTAGCTCAGCCGGCACCTAGGGAAACCTACCAAACCTGTGCATTTCTGAAAACTAGAGACCTAGGGGAATCCAAGGAGGGGTGACTTGCGGGGCTCGGACCAGGTTCTGTTACCCAGAATCCTTTGCAAACCTCAAAATTTGGCTAAAAAAACACATGTTCCTCACATTTCTGTGGCAGAAAGTTCTGGCATCTGAGAGGAGCCACAAATTTCCTTCCACCCAGCGTTCCCCCAAGTCTCCCGATAAAAATGATACCTCACTTGCGTGGTTAGGCCTAGCGCCCGCGACAGGAAACACCCCAAAGCGCAACGTGGACACATCAAAAATTTTGGAAGAAAACAGAGGTATTTTTTGCGAAGTGCCTACCTGTAGATTTTGGCCTCTAGCTCAGCCGGCACCTAGGGAAACCTACCAAACCTGTGCATTTATGAAAACTAGAGACCTAGGGGAATCCAAGATGGGGTGACTTGCGGGGCTCGGATCAGGTTCTGTTACCCAGAATCCTTTGCAAACCTCAAAATTTGGCTAAAAAAACACATGTTCCTCAACTTTCTGTGGCAGAAAGTTCTGGAATCTGAGAGGAGCCACAAATTTCCTTCCACCCAGCGTTCCCCCAAGTCTCCCGATAAAAATGATACCTCACTTGCGTGGGTAGGCCTAGCGCCTGCGACAGGAAACACGCCAAAGCGCAACGTGGACACGTCCAAAATTTTGGAAGAAAACAGAGGTGTTTTTTGCGAAGTGCCTACCTGTAGATTTTGGCCTCTAGCTCAGCCGGCACATAGGTAAACCTACCAAACCTGTGCATTTCTGAAAACTAGAGACCTAGGGGAATCCAAGGAGGGGTGACTTGCGGGGCTCGGACCACGTTCTGTTACCCAGAATCCTTTGCAAACCTCAAAATTTGGCTACAAAAACACATGTTCCTCACATTTCTGTGGCAGAAAGTTCTGGCATCTGAGAGGAGCCACAAATTTCCTTCCACCCAGCGTTCCCCCACGTCTCCCGATAAAAATGATACCTCACTTGTGTGGGTAGGCCTAGCGCCCGCGACAAGAAAAACACCCCAAAGCGCAACGTGGACACATCCAAAATTTTGGAAGAAAACAGAGGTGTTTTTTGCGAAGTGCCTACCTGTAGATTTTGGCCTTTAGCTCAGCCGGCACCTAGGGAAACCTACCAAACCTGTGCATTTCTGAAAACTAGAGACCTAGGGGAATCCAAGATGGGGTGACTTGCGGGGCTCGGACCAGGTTCTGTTACCCAGAATCCTTTGCAAACCTCAAAATTTGGCTAAAAAAACACATGTTCCTCACATTTCTGTGGCAGAAAGTTCTGGAATCTGAGAGGAGCCACAAATTTCCTTCCACCCAGTGTTCCCCCAAGTCTCCCGATAAAAATGATACCTCACTTGCGTGGGTAGGCCTAGCGCCCGCGACAGGAAACACCCCAAAGCACAACGTGGACACGTCCAAAATTTTGAAAGAAAACAGAGGTGTTTTTTGCGAAGTGCCTACCTGTAGATTTTGGCCTCTAGCTCAGCCGGCACCTAGGGAAACCTACAAAACCTGTGCATTTCTGAAAACTAGAGACCAAGGGGAATCCAAGGAGGGGTGACTTGCAGGGCTCGGACCAGGTTCTGTTACCCAGAATCCTTTGCAAACCTCAAAATTTGGCTAAAAAAACACATGTTCCTCACATTTCTGTGGCAGAAAGTTCTGGCATCTGAGAGGAGCCACAAATTTCCTTCCACCCAGCGTTCCCCCAAGTCTCCAGATAAAAATGATACCTCACTTGTGTGGTTAGGCCTAGCGCCCGCGACAGGAAACACCCCAAAGGGCAACGTGGACACATCCAAAATTTTGGAAGAAAACAGAGGTGTTTTTTGCGAAGTGCCTACCTGTAGATTTTGGCCTCTAGCTCAGCCGGCACCTAGGGAAACCTACCAAACCTGTGCATTTCTGAAAACTAGAGACCTAGGGGAATCCAAGATGGGGTGACTTGCAGGGCTCGGACCAGGTTCTGTTACCCAGAATCCTTTGCAAACCTCAAAATTTGGCTAAAAAAACACATGTTCCTCACCTTTCTGTGGCAGAAAGTTCTGGAATCTGAGAGGAGCCACAAATTTCCTTCCACCCAGCGTTCCCCCAAGTCTCCCGATAAAAATGATACCTCACTTGCGTGGGTAGGCCTAGCGCCTGCGACAGGAAACACGCCAAAGCGCAACGTGGACACGTCCAAAATTTTGGAAGAAAACAGAGGTGTTTTTTGCGAAGTGCCTACCTGTAGATTTTGGCCTCTAGCTCAGCCGGCACCTAGGGAAACCTACCAAACCTGTGCATTTCTGAAAACTAGAGACCTAGGGGAATCCAAGGAGGGGTGACTTGCGGGGCTCGGACCAGGTTCTGTTACCCAGAATCCTTTGCAAACCTCAAAATTTGGCTACAAAAACACATGTTCCTCACATTTCTGTGGCAGAAAGTTCTGGCATCTGAGAGGAGCCACAAATTTCCTTCCACCCAGCGTTCCCCCAAGTCTCCCGATAAAAATGATACCTCACTTGCGTGGTTAGGCCTAGCGCCCGCGACAGGAAACACCCCAAAGCGCAACGTTGACACATCAAAAATTTTGGAAGAAAACAGAGGTATTTTTTGCGAAGTGCCTACCTGTAGATTTTGGCCTCTAGCTCAGCCGGCACCTAGGGAAACCTACCAAACCTGTGCATTTATGAAAACTAGAGACCTAGGGGAATCCAAGATGGGGTGACTTGCGGGGCTCGGATCAGGTTCTGTTACCCAGAATCCTTTGCAAACCTCAAAATTTGGCTAAAAAAACACATGTTCCTCACCTTTCTGTGGCAGAAAGTTCTGGAATCTGAGAGGAGCCACAAATTTCCTTCCACCCAGCGTTCCCCCAAGTCTCCCGATAAAAATGATACCTCACTTGCGTGGGTAGGCCTAGCGCCTGCGACAGGAAACACGCCAAAGCGCAACGTGGACACGTCCAAAATTTTGGAAGAAAACAGAGGTGTTTTTTGCGAAGTGCCTACCTGTAGATTTTGGCCTCTAGCTCAGCCGGCACCTAGGTAAACCTACCAAACCTGTGCATTTCTGAAAACTAGAGACCTAGGGGAATCCAAGGAGGGGTGACTTGCGCGGCTCGGACCACGTTCTGTTACCCAGAATCCTTTGCAAACCTCAAAATTTGGCTACAAAAACACATGTTCCTCACATTTCTGTGGCAGAAAGTTCTGGCATCTGAGAGGAGCCACAAATTTCCTTCCACCCAGCGTTCCCCCAAGTCTCCCGATAAAAATGATACCTCACTTGCGTGGTTAGGCCTAGCGCCCGCGACAGGAAACACCCCAAAGCGCAACGTGGACACATAAAAAAATTTGGAAGAAAACAGAGGTATTTTTTGCGAAGTGCCTACCTGCAGATTTTGGCCTCTAGCTCAGCCGGCACCTAGGGAAACCTACCAAACCTGTGCATTTATGAAAACTAGAGACCTAGGGGAATCCAAGATGGGGTGACTTGCGGGGCTCGGATCAGGTTCTGTTACCCAGAATCCTTTGCAAACCTCAAAATTTGGCTAAAAAAACACATGTTCCTCACATTTCTTTGGCAGAAAGTTCTGGAATCTGAGAGGAGCCACAAATTTCCTTCCACCCAGCGTTCCCCCAAGTCTCCCGATAAAAATGATACCTCACTTGCGTGGGTAGGCCTAGCGCCCGCGACAGGAAACACCCCAAAGCGCAACGTGGACACACCCAAAATTTTGGAAGAAAACAGAGGTGTTTTTTGCGAAGTGCCTACCTGTAGATTTTGGCCTCTAGCTCAGCCGGCACCTAGGGAAACCTACCAAACCTGTGCATTTCTGAAAACTAGAGACCTAGGGGAATCCAAGATGGGGTGACTTGCGGGGCTCGGACCAGGTTCTGTTACCCAGAATCCTTTGCAAACCTCAAAATTTGGCTAAAAAAACACATGTTCCTCACATTTCTGTGGCAGAAAGTTCTGGAATCTGAGAGGAGCCACAAATTTCCTTCCACCCAGCATTCCCCCAAGTCTCCCGATAAAAATTATACCTCACTTGCATGGTTAGGCCTAGCGCCCGCGACAGGAAACACCCCAAAGCGCAACGTGGACACATCAAAAATTTTGGAAGAAAACAGAGGTGTTTTTTGCGAAGTGCCTACCTGTAGATTTTGGCCTCTAGCTCAGCCGGCACCTAGGGAAACCTACCAAACCTGTGCATTTCTGAAAACTAGAGACCTAGGGGAATCCAAGATGGGGTGACTTGCGGGGCTCGGACCAGGTTCTGTTACCCAGAATCCTTTGCAAACCTCAAAATTTGGCTAAAAAAACACATGTTCCTCACATTTCTGTGGCAGAAAGTTCTGGAATCTGAGAGGAGCCACAAATTTCCTTCCACCCAGCGTTCCCCCAAGTCTCCCGATAAAAATGATACCTCACTTGCGTGGGTAGGCCTAGCGCCCGCGACAGGAAACACCCCAAAGCGCAACGTGGACACACCCAAAATTTTGGAAGAAAACAGAGGTGTTTTTTGCGAAGTGCCTACCTGTAGATTTTGGCCTCTAGCACAGCCGGCACCTATGGAAACCTACCAAACCTGTGCTTTTCTGAAAACTAGAGACCTAGGGGAATCCAAGATGGGGTGACTTGCGGTGCTCGAACCAGGTTCTGTTACACAGAATCCTTTGCAAACCTCAAAATTTGGCTAAAAAAACACATGTTCCTCACATTTCTGTGGCAGAAAGTTCTGGAATCTAAGAGGAGCCACAAATTACCTTCCACCCAATGTTCCCCCAAGTCTCCCGATAAAAATGATACCTCACTTGCGTGGGTAGGCCTAGCGCCCGCAACAGGAAACACCCCAAAGCGCAACGTGGACACACCCAAAATTTTTGAAGAAAACAGAGGTGTTTTGTGCGAAGTGCCTACCTGTAGATTTTGGCCTTTAGCTCAGCCGGCACCTAGGGAAACCTACCAAACCTGTGCATTTATGAAAACTAGAGACCTAGGGGAATCCAAGATGGGGTGACTTGCGGGGCTCGGACCAGGTTCTGTTACCCAGAATCCTTTGCAAACCTCAAAATGTGGCTAAAAAAACACATGTTCCTCACATTTCTATGGCAGAAAGTTCTGGAATCTGAGAGGAGCCACAAATTTCCTTCCACCCAGCGTTCCCCCAAGTCTCCCGATAAAAATGATACCTCACTTGCGTGGGTAGGCCTAGCGCCCGCGACAGGAAACACCCCAAAGCGCAACGTGGACACATCCAAAATTTTGGAAGAAAACAGAGGTGTTTTTTGCGAAGTGCCTACCTGTAGATTTTGGCCTCTATCTCAGCCGGCACCTAGGGAAACCTACCAAACCTGTGCATTTCTGAAAACTAGAGACCTAGGGGAATCCAAGATGGGGTGACTTGCGGGGCTCGGACCAGGTTCTATTACCCAGAATCCTTTGCAAACCTCACAATTTGGCTAAAAAAACACATGTTCCTCACATTTCTGTGGCAGAAAGTTCTGGAATCTGAGAGGAGCCACAAATTTCCTTCCACCCAGCGTTCCCCCAAGTCTCCCGATAAAAATGATACCTCACTTGCGTGGGTAGGCCTAGCGCCCGCGACAGGAAACACCCCAAAGCGCAACGTGGACACATCCAAAATTTTGGAAGAAAACAGAGGTGTTTTTTGCGAAGTGCCTACCTGTAGATTTTGGCCTCTAGCTCAGCCGGCACCTAGGGAAACCTACCAAACCTGTGCATTTCTGAAAACTAGAGACCTAGGGGAATCCAAGATGGGGTGACTTGCGGGGCTCGGACCAGGTTCTGTTACCCAGAATCCTTTGCAAACCTCAAAATTTGGTTAAAAAAACACATGTTCCTCACATTTCTGTGGGAGAAAGTTCTGGAATCTGAGAGGAGCCACAAATTTCCTTCCACCCAGCGTTCCCCCAAGTCTCCCGATAAAAAAGATACCTCACTTGTGTGGGTGGGCCAGGTGCCTGCAACAGAATAAGGCCCAAAACCTGAAGGGATAGAAGGGATAGCACAGCAAGTTTATAAGGGCATATTCTTTTATACATCTTGAGACGGACTCTGCTTTGGGGACCCACATAAGTGAGGTGTCATTTTGCTTGGGAGACTGAGAGGAAAACTGGGTGAGTAGGAATTTTGTGCTGGAGCGGTGATCCTACTAAGAAAAATCAGGAAAATATGCTTTTTTATGCAAATTGTGAGGTTTACAGAGGAGTCTGGGTAAGAAAATGTTAGGGGAGCCACGCAAGCCACACCTCCCTGGACTCCTTGGGGTGCCTAGTTTTAAAAAGTTTCTGGGTTTTGTAGGTTTCCCTACATGAAGGCCGCACCCAGGACCAAAAACATAGGTGGGCCCTCCCCCCCAAACACAGGTATTTTTGGAATATATATCACTTTGATGTGTGCACATACATCCGTGATGTGCCAAACACTAAAATTGTGAATAGAAACACACTTAGGTTATGTGAAGAAGACCCCTCACCCACCAACCAAGTTGGTTGCATGCTTCATCATCGGGGTCCCACCCGAGGCACCTAGCGTGTCACAGGTGTGCTGCGACGCCTGATTACAGCGGAGCAGGTTTTGTCATTTTTTACAACACATACTGGTTTGATTTGGCACGAGGGTGAGTGATGGTTCAGTGGATCAAATTTTATTAACAAGAGAATTCACAAAAATGAAATGCACTGCTAATAAGTGAAAGGCAAAAAAGTGAACCAATGACTCACAGCTCGTGAGCTGTAAAGCCGCGACAAGGCACCAACCGCTTTACAGTCCATTCACACACCTTTCATACATGACACGCACAAGACCATTCACACCGCCAGCCACGGGCCCAGCACTTTACAACACTCACATTGACAGACCGCGCCACTCAAGGGCCCATCACTTACATACGCCCACATGCCTGATACAAGAATCACACCAGCTGATGGGAGTGTGGACTGCCGTTTGGCTGGCACCGCCAGCCAAGCACCACCCCACGCACACCGCCAGCCAAGCGCCACCCCACGCACACCGCCAGCCAAGCGCCACCCCAAGCACATCGCCAGCCATACGCCACCCCATGCACACCGCCAGCCAAGCACCACCCCACGCACACCGCCAGCCAAGCGCCACCCCAAGCACATCGCCAGCCAAGCGCCACCCCACGCACACCGCCAGCCAAGCGCCACCCCAAGCACATCGCCAGCCATACGCCACCCCACGCACACCGCCAGCCAAGCGCCACCCCACGCACACCGCCAGCCAATCGCCACCCCAAGCACATCGCCAGCCATGCGCCACCCCACGCACACCGCCAGCCAAGCGCCACCCCATGCACACCGCCAGCCAAGCGCCAACCCACGGACACCGCAATCACTTTTTTTTATTTATAAACAACAAAGAAACTACTAATTATAAAATAAGCACAAAAGTACAAACACAAAAGCTCTAACTAAATACACAACAGATGCCAACCGTGAAACATATGAAAATATAAAACAGACAGCTTACGCTCACAGTATTTCCCAAAAGTTTTTCCTTGTGTGGTAACTTCTAAAACAGCTGGGCACACACAGCCCAGGCTTTGAAGGGCATTCGGGGCAGTACATCCGGCTCTCCCTCCGGATTGATCTCCGGGCACATACTCTACATTTCTTTGTGGGCATGTCTTTTTTGGGAGTGGGAGGAATGTGATCTGGAAAGTGCCGATCTTTCAATCTAGCCACATCCTCCACCACTTCTACTCTAGGAACTCTTGCCGGTTCCACCACAATAAGGCTTTCTATCACCGACTCCTGAAATTTAACAAATGTCATCCTTGACTCGGGTGAACAATCCTTGTATACAATAAAGGCATTAAAAGTTGCCAAATGAAATAAATGTAGGGCCAACTTTTTATACCACACATATGACTTACGAAGAGCAGTGTAAGGTTCTAACCTCTGATCTACTCTATCAACACCACCCATGTGCCTATTGTAGTCCAAAATGCACGCAGGTTTGCGCACTTCAGCAACCTGACCCCAAACAGCCACAGGGGAAGTACTCTCATCATGGATGGTCGATAGCATGTACACATCCCTCCTGTCTGAAAATTTCAGAGCTAGCAGCTCATTATTCCGCAAGGCACTGCACTGTCCCCTCTCAAGTTTTTTACAGACAAGCTCCCTTAGATAGCCTTTCCGGTTAGAACGGATTGTGCCACAAGCAACAGTGTCCACCCTTGAACAACTCCTTGAACAACTGCACTCCAGTGTAGAAATTATCTACGTACAAATGGTGACCTTTGTTAAACAGCCGTCTAGCAAGTTCCCACACAATCTTTTCGCTAACTCCAAAAGTGGACGGACAACCAGGAGGGTCAATACTGGAATCCCTACCAGTGTAGACCCGGAAATTATACACATATCCTGTACTGCTTTCTGACAGCAGATACAATTTAATCCCATACTGTGCCCTCTTACTAGGAATGTACTGCTTAAAAAGTAAACGCCCCTTGAAAAGGACCAAAGACTCGTCCACACTTATCTCTTTGCCTGGGACATAGACCTCTGAAAACCGATCCACAAAATGATCAAGGACAGGCCTAATCTTAAAAAGGCGGTCACAATCAGGGTGATCTCGTGGCAAGGCTAAAGCATTGTCTACAAAATGCAGCATACGAAGAAGAAGCAAATACCGATTACGTGTCATAGTTGCAGGAAATATAGCAGTTGCCATCAAGGGACTAGTAGACCAATAAGAAGCCAGTGACGGCTTCCTGATCAACCCCATCAAAAAAGACAAACATAAAAACCTTTTCATCTCTTCCAGATATGTGGGAACCCAATGAGTAGCTCTAGACTGAGGCTTAAGTCTGCCAGCGTTGTCCCGCAAATATTGCTCTGCATACACATTTGTCTGCTCCACAATCGCTTCCAAAAATACATCGTCCATAAACAAGTGAAAGAAATGGACAGGCAGAAAGTTTTCCATATTAACTCTACACCCTGGGAGACCAGTAAATGCAGGTAACTGTGGCTGCTCCATGTTTGGGGCAATCCAGGTGTCAGGTCTTCCAATGGGAAACCCTGCAGCCCCAGGCTGCTGCACTCTTGGCACATCAATGTCCTCCTCTAACACAGGCCCTTCATCTGCACTGAGAGTAGCTTCCTCATCAGAAGAATACTCTCGGACAGAAAACTCACTTCCAGAATCTCCTGCTTCCTCCTCTGCCTCAGATGCAGAGTCAGTGTCATAATCATGGTCTGAAGACAACTCAAAGAGCATGCGAACAACCTGCTGAGCGGTCACTTTGCGGCTAGCCATGATCCTAACAACAAATGGATTGCCAACAACAACTAGCACTAAAATAAGTAATAAACAAAGTGTAGCTTTATCACAAAGAGTTATGTACTACAAAAAACGATACCACACCGTTGCCTGAAATAGCTACTCACCAAGCAACTACTCTGCACAGACAGCAATCACCAATGATATCCCACTAAAAAGAAAAAAGAAAAAAGCAATTTAGACATATGACAACACAAACACCACTGTGCTCAAATCTAAGGACAATGTCAAACACACAATACTGCATTTAGTACACCACCTACAAACATGTCAACAATACTCCTTTGGAGTAAATTGCGTTCACTTACCTAAAACATGCAACTATGCAAACCACAGGACAACTACTGCCAAAACCGCAAAGATCCACAGCAAAGGAAGCAAAAGCGTTGAACTAGAAGAAAAAGAAGAAATAAATTGTTATAATCACAAATACAAATACTTTGCCAGTTGACAAACACCCCACCACCAAGAACTTAGAAGTTGTCCCTGGTACCTAAGTGGATCCTGCCCCCCTCGGGGGTAGATGGGCGTAAACAAATTGGCCAATCTGACCCCAAGTGGGGCAGAAATGGGCAACACCTCTGTGCCCCCTTTCAGGGGGCGACCCTTCCCAAAGGGGGCACCCCCAGCACAACACAAAACAAAAAAATCCCTGGCGTATTGGTGGTCTCTGCCCTCCTTGGGGGCAGATGGCCCTACAAAATTACGGGCAGAGATGGGCAATACAAATTTTCCCCACCTTAGGGGGGCGACCGTTGCCCAAGGGGTGCCCCCAAACACACACCAAACACAATCCCTGGCACCTAGTGTGCTTCCACCCCCCCCCGGGCCAGATCGTCCAAAAAATGGCTGGTCTGCCATCGGGGGGGGCCGAAACAGAAAAAAAAAAGCTCCCCAGGGGAGCGACCCTTGCCCAAGGAGTTGCCCCCAAAATAAACAATAAAAACAAAATCCCTGGTGTCTAGTGGTTTTCGTCCCCCCCCCCGGGGGCAGATCAGCCCGAAAATCGGCTGATCTGCCCCCAGGGGGGGGCAATATACAAATGAAAATTGCCCCCCGGGGGGGGAGGCGACCATTGCCCAAGGGGTCGCCCCCAAAAACACACATAAACAAACATATCCCTGGTGTCTACTGGTTTTCGCCCCCCCCTGGGGGCAGAACTGCCGAAAAATCGGCGGATCTGCCCCCCGGGGGGGGCGAAATACAAATAAAAATTGCCCCCGGGGGGGCGACCCTTGCCCAAGGGGTCGCCACCAAAAACACACATAAACAAACATATTCCTGGTGTCTAGTGGTTTTCGCCCCCCCCGGGGGCAGATCCGCCGAAAAATTGGCGGATCTGCCCCCGGGGGGGGGGCAAAATACAAATAAAAATTGCC
Source organism: Pleurodeles waltl (assembly GCF_031143425.1). Lineage (NCBI taxonomy): Eukaryota > Metazoa > Chordata > Amphibia > Caudata > Salamandridae > Pleurodeles > Pleurodeles waltl. The sequence continues at coordinate 1,222,760,996 of NC_090444.1, forward strand.
CCCAGGGGGGGCGACCCTTGCCCAAGGGGTCGCCCCCAAAAACACACATAAACAAACATATGCCTGGTGTCTAGTGGTTTTCGCCCCCCCCTGGGGGCAGATCCGCCGAAAAATTGGCGGATCTGCCCCTAGGGGGGGGCGAAATACAAATAAAAATTGCCCCCGGGGGGGCCACCCTTGCCCAAGGGGTCGCCCCCAAAAACACACATAAACAAAGATGTCCCTGGTGTCTAGTGGTTTTCGCCCCCCCCTGGGGGCAGATCCACCGAAAAAATGGCGGATCTGCCCCCAGGGGGGGGCGAAATACAAATAAAAATTGCCCCCGGGGGGGCGACCCTTGCCCAAGGGGTCGCCCCCAAAAACACACATAAAAAAAGATATCCCTGGTGTCTAGTGTTTTTTGCCCCCCCTGGGGGCAGATCCGCCGAAAAATCGGCGGATCTGCCCCCAGGGGGGGGCGAAATACAAATAAAAATTGCCCCCAGAGATGGGCAATACAAATTTTCCCCACCTTAGGGGGGCGACCGTTGCCCAAGGGGTGCCCCCAAACACACACCAAACACAATCCCTGGCATCTAGTGTGCTTCCACCCCCCCCCCGGGCCAGATCGTCCAAAAAATGGCTGGTCTGCCATCGGGGGGGGGGCGAAACAGAAAAAAAAAAAGCTCCCCAGGGGAGCGACCCTTGCCCAAGGAGTTGCCCCCAAAATAAACAATAAAAACAAAATCCCTGGTGTCTAGTGGTTTTCGTCCCCCCCCCCCCCGGGGGCAGATCAGCCGAAAAATCGGCTGATCTGCCCCCAGGGGGGGGCAATATACAAATAAAAATTGCCCCCCGGGGGGGAGGCGACCATTGCCCAAGGGGTCGCCCCCAAAAACACACATAAACAAACATATCCCTGGTGTCTAGTGGTTTTCGCCCCCCCTGGGGGCAGATCCGCCGAAAAATTGGCGGATCTGCCCCCAGGGGGGGGCGAAATACAAATAAAAATTGCCCCCGGGGGGGCGACCCTTGCCCAAGGGGTCGCCCCCAAAAACACACATAAACAAAGATATCCCTGGTGTCTAGTGGTTTTCGCCCCCCCTGGGGGCAGATCCGCCGAAAAAACGGCGGATCTGCCCCCGGGGGGGGCGAAATACAAATAAAAATTGCCCCCGGGGGGGGCGACCCTTGCCCAAGGGTTCGCCCCCAAAAACACACATAAAAAAAGATATCCCTGGTGTCTAGTGGTTTTCGCCCCCCCCTGGGGGCAGATCTGCCGAAAAATCGGCGGATCTGCCCCCAGGGGGGGGCGAAATACAAATAAAAATTGCCCCCGGGGGGGGCGACCCTTGCCGAAGGGGTCGCCCCCAAATTTAGACAAAAAGAAAATCCCTGGTGGCTAGTGGAGCTTCCTGCTCCACGATCGCTGGCCCTGCCCGCGATCGTGGAGCAGGAATCTTGAGAAAACAGACACAGGGGGAAAGGAAAAACCCTTTCCTTTCCCACCGTGTCTGTTTTCTCAACCCCCCCGCCCCCCAAAAACGGAGAGGACTCACCTTAGAGGTCCTACTCCAAAGACGCGCTGGAAGCAAATGGCTTCCAGCGCGCCGGCAACACTAGATGACGTCAGCGCGCTGTGCGCTCGCTGACTTCATCGGATTGCCGTGGGGGGGGCAGGGGTGGAAGGGGGGTGCACGGGGGCCGCGCTAGCGCGCCCCCAAGTTCCCTTGTGCCTAGAACGAGATGATCTCGTCCAAGGCACAGGGGAACTGTAGCCTTGGACGAGATCATCTCGTCCAAGGCACAGAACCGGTTAAACTCTATTTTGGTTTATTACCATTGAATTTGTAAATGCTTAGTTGTTAACAGTTTGTTTCTCCTTTAAACTTGGCCTTTGTTTATAACCTTGACATTTGTAGATACTTGCTCTTTTAAAGTTCGTTTTTTCTTTGACTTTAATATCTTAAACAAGAACCTTGTAAACATAAGGTTAATTCATACATTAAATCTGTAGCCTTGCCGACTTCCACGGGAACGCTCTACTATCAAACTCTTCGAATAAACCTTGACAATATTTATCCGTTTTCTGTAATATAATCTTCAAATGTAATTTTACCTCACAGGAGTTTCTGTTCCGAAGCGCGCTCTCTCTCCACACAGCTGATTCCTGTCAGACCTCAGTTGAAGTTCAAGGCTTCCAGCTGGAGAGCTCGTAACCTAGCAACCAACCGATTGCAAGACTAGAACTGTAACTAACCTTCAGGACTCACAGCGGCCATCTTGGATCTTCTCTTCTTGATTCTTCCTTTGAAATAAGCGCAAGATTACTCTGCAAACCTTCTTCCAGTTTGGGCTTTGCTGTCTCCACTGAGGATATCTCTTTGCTTTTCTCATGCACTTCTTTGATTTGACTTGGCAAGTTTGTGTGGTCATGACAGGAACCGACTGCCCCGAGGTCCCAGATGGGCCGGGCTGGTCATCTTGATCCAGTTGGACAGAGCTGCTGTCATCATTGTGGGCCTCTTCTGTGGGGGGACTGGACATGTCTGGAACCTCCTGTCTGGTGATGTTGGGTAGGGGTCCTGCAGGGGTGTAAAGGCATGATTATTGCATCTGTGTGTGCCATTGTGTGCAATGGGTGAGTGACCCTGTACTCCAGTGCTTGCATTCTTGTCTAGGACCTTGTGTGATTATTGGTTTGGGGTCTGTGTGGGGTATCTGTTGTGGACATGCTTTGGTGATGGGTGTCCATGCTTTGTTGTTGCATGCAGGGCTTGGTGTTGGGATGGGTGGGTTGTGATAGTGGGACATTTGTGAGGTGCTGGAGTGATGGGGGTGAGGGTGGGGGTATGTGATAGCATGCAGGTAGGGTGGGGGATGTAATAGTTAAGAGTTGACTTACCAGAGTCCATTCCTCCTGCTACTCCTGCGAGGCTCTCAGGATGCAGTATAGCCAAGACTTGCTCCTCCCATGTTGTTAGTTGTGGGGGAGGAGGTGGTGTTCCGCCGCCAGTCCTCTGCACTGCAATCTGGTGTCTGGAGACCACGGAATGCACCTTCTCCCGTAAGTCGTTCCACCTCTTCCTGATGTCATCCCGTGTTCTTGGATGCTGTCCCACTGCGTTGACCCTGTCGAAGATTCTGCGCCATAGCTCCATCTTCCTAGCAATGGAGGTGTGCTGCACCTGTGATCCGAATAGCTGTGGTTCTACCCAGACGATTTCCTCCACCATGACCCTGAGCTCCTCCTCAGAGAACCTGGGGTGTCGTTGAGGTGCCATGATGTGGTGTGGGTGATGTGTGAGGTGGTATCGGTTGTGATGTTTGAGGGGATTTGTTTGTGTGTGTTGTCTGAGATGCGTCTATGGTGTGTGAGTGATGGTGTTGTGTGCCTGTGGATGCTAGTGTTGTTTCTGGTGGTGTCTCTCTCTGGCCTTATTTCTCAATTTTGGTAGTAAGGGTTTGTGGGTGATGTGGGTGTGTGTTTTAAATTGGATTGGGTGTGTGGGAGTGGTGTGTGTATGTGTATCAGGTGTGTGTATTTTGATTTGTCCAATGTGGTTGTGTTTTGTTAATGTATGGGTATTTTGAGCGCGGCGGTGTGTACCGCCAATGGAATACCGCGATTCAAAGACCGCCGCATGGATTTGTGGGTCATGATAGTGTGGGCGGATTCCTGTTGGTGCGACGGTGTCGGTTTTGTTATCGCCAGTTTTTCACTGACCTTTGGTGTGGCGGCACTCGTGTGGGTGTCTGGATTTTGGTGGATTCCGAGCTGTGGTTCGTAATAGCTGTAGCGGAATTCGGCCGCCACAGCAATGTGTTGGTGGCCTTCTGCACAGCAGTACGTGTGATTTACTGCTAATGTTGTAATGAGGGCCATAATGACAATGTTACAATGATGCAGAGCAGACGGATCGAAATGGAGAGAGACTACAATTTTCAAAGCTGGGCAAATATCAGTTTCTGTGAAAACATATTGTACATTGGCTACCATGTTACATAAAGGACTAAATATTACATCTGGACACCATAATGTATATTTAAATATGCTAAATGGATGGAGAGAATCCAATGTCAGTAGTTTGCAATTCGAACACAAACTAACTTTCTTTCTTACTTATTGTTTCTTTAACCAAAGTTCTAAGGTGGATGTGTGGGAAAATATTGGTTACACTTTTCTTTCTAAGTGAATCATCACTACTTAAGAAATCATTAAGCCTAACAAGGGTGATGTCTTCAAGTAGGTGTCAAAAAAGTAACATGTGCATCAAATGTATTCAAATAGATTTCACAAACAAATGTTTACACAGTTTTCTCTGTACATTGATCATCACTGGCCAAGACATTATTCATGTTATCAAGGGTCATGCAAACAAAAGCCTATCCAAAAATGAAGAGTGGATGAATATGCTTATACCGTTTCTAAGAAAAAAATAACTATGCGGTCTTTTGTGTACATGGATCATAACTGTTTAACACAATATTCATCCTATTGGGACTCATGCCTAGAAAAGGAAATCCAAAATTTAAACAGTGGATTACATCTGTTCATAGTGTTGTATCAACTATAATAATAACCAACATGTTTTACCATGCACACTTTTGTTTAGCCTAGTAATTGTGGTCTAGTTATTTTTTTTTACAAATTAAAGAGAGGGCAATTCACCATAAAACTTATTTGTAGTGAAATGCTGTGAAGTTATGAGTGTGATGCATAGTAATATTAACTTTAAATAATGTGCTTTATGCGTGTGTTTTTTTTTTTACAGTGCATATCACTGTTTTTCATCCCACTGTTTAGTGATGAGCAGCTATATATACTTCTTTTATAGTAAAAAAGTATAGAAACTGAGATTGGTGGACAATAGAACATAAAATTTGTAAATAATATGTATTATTGCTATATAAAAAATAAGCTGCTCCTCTTTTCCTATCAACAATATGTTTTTATTACAGATCAACATGTTTTAATAGCTATATTAATAATATCAAACTGTAACTATTATTTGTCTACTTTCTCTTTAAATACAGATCGAAGGACATATTTTTCACAGTAATGCAGGTAACTAATTTCATCTTCATTCTTTAATACATGATCCATATACATACTTTCTACAATTGTTAACTAATTCTACACCATGAAAACAGTCCAAGTAAAACACACCCAGACATACATACAGTATATCCATATACTGCCTTGCACAGGGAAACATGAACGTACACAAATAAACCCAGGGACTCAGTGATGTATACAGTATCACACCCAAATACACACATACATAGACTAATGTACTGTGTCAAGCACCAATGCACCCTTACACCCTCTGGTGTACCCACTCACTCATCTATAAATCCACTCACAAATCCTATCACTAACTAATATAACCGCTCATACACCCAGTCACTTATACATAGCAGCACTCATATACCATGTCACTCACCTACACAATTGCTCACACACCTACTCACTCACCCATATACCTATGCATGCATGCATTCACTCATCCACACACTCACGCATGCACCGATAGAGCCACTCATGCACCCAGTTACTCACCTATTCAACCAGTCACACACCCCGTAACTCATCTATACAGACCCTCATGGAAACACTCACTCACGCATACAACCAATCATACACCCTCTCACTCACACATACAGCTACTCATGCACCCACTGACTCACCTATATGATCAGTCACGTACTCCCTCACTTATGTATACAGCCACTCATGCCCCAACTCACTCGCTCTTGCAGCCACTCAGATACCTTATCACTGAACTAAACATTCACTTGAGAGCCCAGTCAGTCACCAATTTACCACTCGTGCACTTAGATACCCATTCATCCACATATTCATCCACTCACTCACCCAACAAAGCACTCATGTACCCTATCACTCATCTATACACCGACTCATACACCTCGTCACTTACCTAGACAGGTATGCACACCCCGTATCACTCATCATGCACTCACTTTTGCGCTCAGTCACTCAGCCATACACTCACTCATGTACTCACTCACCATACAGCCACTAACGTACTCCCTCACTCACCCATACACCCATACATGCGCCCACTAAGTTACACATACACCCACTCATACAATCACTCACCCATACATCCTTGTAGATACCCACTCACTCACTCACTCAATTAGCCACCTCTGTAATCAATTATCCATATAACTACTCATGCCCCAACTCACTCACTTAACCACTCACACAGCTTCTCACTCACCTATACACGCAATAATGCAGACACTCTTTAATCTATACAACCAGTCACACACTCTCTCACTCACCTATACAGCCACTCATGCACCCATCCACTCACCTATTCAACCACCCAATCACCCTATCACTCACCCATACAATCACTCACACAGCCTGTCACTCACTCATAAATCCAGCCATGCACTACCTCACTCACCCATATGACCACTCAGCCAACCAGTTACTCATTCATGTAGATACTCAGACACCCTATCACTCACCCAGACAAGCACTCATGCTCCCAGTCACTTACCCATTCAGACAACCATGCACTCAGATAGACATATACCCCTTACCCCTTATGCACCCACTCACTCACCCATCAAACTACTTGTGCACCCTGCCACTCACCAATACATCCACTAATGCACCCAGTCACTCACCCATAAAGCCTCTCATGCACCCAGTCACTCACCAATAAACACTCTCATGCATTCACTAACCCGTATATACACTTACTCACCCATACAGCTACTGTCACACCTATTAACTCACCCATACGCTACTCACACACCCTCTCATTCACCCATACATGCACTCATTCTACCACTCACTCATCCATACAGCCACTCATTCACTCATTCATACAACCACTCATACACCCTCTCACTCATCCATATACCCATTCATGTATGCACTCACTCACCCATACAGTCACTCATACACCCCATCACACACCCATGCAATCACTCATGCACCCAAATACTCACCCATACAGCCACTCACACACCACATCACTCACCCATACAGCCACTCACACTGAGTCACTCACCCACGCAGTCACTCAGCCACCAACTCACTCACACATACAGTCACTCATGCACCCATCCACTCACCTATACAACCACCCAATCACCCTATCACTCACCCATAAAATCACTCATGCATGCAGTCACTCACTCATGCAGGCACGCATGCACTCACTGAGCCATAAACACACTCATACACCCAATCACCCATATAAGCACTCATGACCCTAGTCACCCATCCATACAACCACACATGCACCCAGTAGCTCATCCATACAGCCACTCATGTCCCCAGTCACTCACCCATACATCCATTCATTCATCCTATTATTCACCAACACAACCACTCATGCAGGCAGTCTCTCAATCATACAGCTACTATTGAACCCATTCAGTCACATAAACAAACACTGAGGCATCCTATTACACACTCATACAACCACTCATGCCAGCACTCACCAATACAGACACTAATAGAGATACTCACTCACCAATACTATCAGTAACATACTCACTCATATATACATCCCTTACTCACCCATACACCCATTCACACTCCCTGTCAATTACGTATAGTCTCACTCATGCACAACTCACTCTCTCATTCAACCACTCACACGCCCAGTCACTTATCCATACAAACACTGAAACAACAAGTCACTTGCCCATACAATCACTTATGCACCCATTCATTCACCCATACAAGCACCCATGCACCCAGTCACTCATCCATACAGTTACTCATGTCCCCAGTTACTCACCCATACAGCCATTCATACACGTGTTTGCTTACCTATACAACCACTCATTCACCCATTCATTAACCCTTAGAGCCACTCAAACATCCACATCACTCATACACCTACTCATTCAGTCATATGCCAAGTGATGCACCCAGACACTCACTCATACAGCAGCTCACACATCCTATCACTCACCTATACAGGCACTCATACACCCACTCACCCATACAGACACCCATACACTCATTTAACCATACACTCATACACCTGTTAACTCACCCATACAACCACTCAAGCACTTAATCACTCACATATGCAATCACTTGCACACCATATCACTTGTTCATACAATAACTTATATATTCACTCACTCACATTAACAACTATTCCCACACCTAGTCACTCACCTAGGGAACTACACACACAGCCTATGATTCATCCATACAGCCAGTCATGCATCCACTCACTTTCTTATACATCAGTCACCTATATACCCAAAGGGGCAATTACTCACTCATTAGTACAAGCAGTCATACTTCCTGTTACCAATACAGCACGATTGCACTCACTCAGTGATAGACTCAGCTATGCATACAGCATCTCTCACCCATGAAATCAGTCATGCATTTCTTTTTTTAAAGTGAAAGAAGTGCTTCTAAAAAGAACCATTTCTTTTGGTTTGTTTGTTTTTTTCATGTTTTTTAAGTTTTTTTATTTTTTGGGGTGTTTTCATGAAAAAAGGAATGCCACTTGCAATGGGAAGCACAATAACTTGCAAAGTCTGCAACAAAAGAAAATTAAAAAATAATAACATTTGTGTGCATTGATAATCTGCACTAGATTTGGGACAGCTGGTCCTCCCGCACTCAGAACCTTGTCACATTTTGGGCAAAAAATTCCAACTTTCCCAAATTCTGGTATGTGGGAGGAACAATGACATCCAGCAGATGATGTTCCTGGCTGGTCAGCAGCTGCACTCAAAACACCTTGTTCTGTTTGGAGCCTCTGCATCTCTGCTCTGGTAAAATGGGTAGTGTGGAGGGTACTCTGAAGTTCGCACATATTGTGAGAAAGGGCCTCTTTTTACATGATAGCCCCCCAATTTGTCCTGGAAAATATGTGGTTTCAAACCGTAAGTGACCTGGCCCCTTCTAAACAGGTCCCAAGAACCAGATCTCTTTCCCCAAAACTGTACTATGCATTGGCACTTCAGCCACCCTTGTAGGTCCCTAGTAAACTGTATCCCTGGTATCTAGCGCATGGGTACTGAACAGGGCCCCCCAAAGCTGCAGCACCAATTGTGCCACTCTCAGAGGCCACACACCAGCCTCATACAGACCATGATTGCAACTACATGACATGGCATATTTATAAGTTGCAAACTCAACATGGCGCTTACCAAGAGTGTCATGCCCACTAACATTGCATGCACTATAGGTAAGTCATCCCTCTCATAGGCCTTACAGCCCTTAGGCACGGTGCACTATAATGCATGTGAGAGCATATGTGTGCCTGCACAACTATGCCCCTACTGTGTCTTTACAAAACCATAAGACCTAGTAAGAGTACAGGGAAGCCATGGCAAATACATACACTGGACACAGGTCATTATGAGTTCACCAGTTACGTGATGGCCTCTCTGAATACTGGGATGTTTGGTATCAAACAACATAGAATAATAAACCCACACTGATGTCAATGTTGAATTTATTATAAAATGTACCCAGAGAACACCTTGGAGGTCCCCCTGCAAAACCTAACAGCCCTGGCATGGCTGCTGACTGCTTTTTACCAGCCTGCCACCACCAGACTCCTGGAGTGAGAGCCTCAGGAGCCAGAACAGAAAGCCTTTCCTGTGTAGAGGTGTTACACCTCCTCCCCCAGGCACACACCCTCCCTGAGCAGTCAGCTTCAAAGGCTTTACCGCCTTTGAAATCTGACCTCTGACCCGGCTGCTGGCTGTGAAATAGTTTTCCTTACACTTTGAGCAGGGAAACCGGCAGGAAAACTTAGCCAAAGCAGTAGGTGTGACCACTCCCAGCCTGCACCACCCCACAGGTGTGGCAGGTGAGCTGAACACTCCATTTCATTTTCCTCCATCTTTGATGGTAGGAAAAAAACAATTAGGATTAGGGCTATGACCCTTTCCTATAGGAAGTGGTCACAAAATAGGTGTGGCACTCTTAAGGTAGGTGGCCTTTTGGCCACTACCAGGTACTCCCCCTAATGCCCACTAAATGCAATATTTTTTGGGAATCCCTAGACCTACAGATCAGATTTGACAGACACAAGAAGACCAACTACAAGAAGACCTGAGGCACGAGAACAGAAGCCCTGCTGCAAGAAGAAAAAGGCACCAAACACTGTCTGCTGCACCCAGGGTTCGACAATTGTCACTGAGGGGTCAACTGGACAATGGAAGGACCTTCAAACTTCTGAAAATTGGGAAGAACCAATTGGCTCAAGGGTTTACAAAGTGGCACAATGCATGCATTGCACCATTTTGTAAATATGGCGCGGGGAAAATGCCACTTTAGTGCTTCCTTAGTGTCAAAAAAAGATGCTATAGAGGCGCTGAAGTGGCACTAGGGGCGCTTAAATCTTCCCCTTTATGTTGTAGAGAGAGTGCCAGCTGAAGCATTAACCTGACTGGAAGCAGTTATTTTAAGGAGATGATGAGGGCAGTGAATTGAAAAGAATGAGAACCCCTAGATTACCCTCTTTGTCACTTAACGTCCTGCAATGTACAGATCACTGAAAAATAGGTCTGTATGACAATACAGGGTGCAGAATAGCATGGTTCTTTATAAAAGCATTGTCTACACACCCTTCTTACAAATCTATGCAATGTTAAGAAGTCCAAACATATGGTTATTAGTAAGGAAGATTTTTTGTTTGCAGTCTAGTGGTTTTATTATATTTTATGTTGTAAATGGTTTATGTGAGTTGCTTACAATTAACAGCATGAGACATGACATATATAGTCATGTGGGAGAAGATTTATTTAGTTCCTTTCCTGAAGAGACTGAGGCCCTCATTACAAGTTTGACAGTCAGAGGACCACCACAGTGGTGATGGTGGTTGCACTGCTGCCGGGCTGGCAGAGAAGACCGCCATATTATGACCATGGCGGTTTTCCCAATTGAACACAGCCAAAACACCGCCAGTACTGCTAGTGTGAACGGACCACTGTGGCCGGGGGTAGGCATCTCCAGGCCGCAGGGGAACATGTTCCCACCGACCATATTACGACCTAGCACACCGCCGCGTTTTCTAGGGTGGTCTCACCGCCACAAAAAGCATGCCGGAAACAAGCAACCTAAAAGGAGACACTCACCTTCAGAAACACAGACATGTCCGCATCCACCATGGAACCCTAACTGGAAATCTTCCCACTGCTCCTGCTGGCCATGCAACTCCAGAACCAGTGATGACAATGAAGACAACACCCGTAAGTATAAGTACACACACCTAGCACCCACTCGAGGGAAGGCCATTTGTACACACCCACACTGAGCACACAACCCCAGCACGACTAGCTACGCCCACACACACACAAAAACATACACCTATACCAACACACAAACACATCAATATACACACACACACAAAAAAAATGCCACGTCCAACATTCATGTGTCATACACACACCGCACACACTACCACCACGGTCAGACACACCGACAAACAACACAACCCAGTCACACGATCACAACACCATCGTAACCACACAAATGCATTGGCAGAGAGGCACTACACACATCTCCACAGGAAAACATATACTGCCAGCAAAACGTAACAACAGCACACAACCAATACAAACAATAACACTACTAACATATGTGTCACATCACACGCCATGTCCACCCAACACACAAAGTATATCACAGATGCATCACAACACACTCACCACTGCCACACAATGCCACGACAACAACACAACATTTCACAAGTCCATAGCACAACTCACCCACACAACTCATGCTGCCACACAAACACATAACATACACAGAAGACACACACCAAATCACACTTATATAAAACATACATTTGGAAGGAAAGGCAGGACAAGGTTGTTTACCTTCACAAGAATGGGTGACTGGTGCAGATGTATTAAAATAAAGGTCCCACCATTGTAACCAACTATATTAAACAGAGGCCTATTGGCCAGTTCAAAAGTGTCCATTGCCCAGACACACTGAGCAGAGTATCTGGGCCCAAGTTGACTCCTGACTGCAAAGTGGCCTCCACATGGCAGGGGCATAAATGGGGCATGCAGGCACCTCAGGGGCAATAAGGGGGGGATGCTGAGGTGAGGGTTTGGGAGTGGGTCCTTTAGTTTGGGTTGGGGAGGGGGGGCCCTTAGGTTTGGCTTTGGGAGGGGGACCCTTCGGTTTTACTTTGTGAGGGGGGTCATCAGATTTAGAATTGGGGGATTGACTTTCCCCCTTGTATGGCCCTTTGGAGGAGGGCCCTGCCCTTTGGGGGTGTGGTAGTCTTTGTTGGAGGAGGGAGAGGGGAAGAGGCAGTACCAGTGGGGCCATGGGAGGACTGGGAGGTGGAAGGACTGGGTTTGGGGAGGGTATGAGGGCGCTTGGGGGGAACAGGGACAGGGTCAGTGGGAGGGGAGTGGGCAAACTCATATTGGAATCATTTTTTAGGGACACAAGGGCGGTCATGGGAAAAATGGGTGGGAGTGGAGGTAGAGGGAGTGGTTGAGAGGTGTGTCTTGGTAGGTGCCTTGGGTGCAGGTGAGTGGATGGAAGCCATGTGTGTGCTGGGTGTCTGTTGTGTAGGTAAGTGTGGGTGGGTGTTTTTGTGTCTTGGGAGGAGGGGGAGGAGATGCAGGGAGATGACAGGGTGGATGTGTGTGTGTCTGTTGGGGTGGTGCCTGCAGATAAGGTGGATGTGCTGCATATGGGGGTGTTGGTAGTATTGGTTAGTACACATGTGGTAAATGGGGTAGATGTATGGGGGTCTGCTATTGTAGTGATGGTGGGCATGAGGGGAATTATGGATGATCTCGGAGTGTTGATGTGGTGAAAGCAGGTATGAATGGTGTAGTGACTATGAGGGAGGAAGACGAGGGGGAGACTCTGTAGGGAATGGGTGTTGCTGTGTCTGCATGTGTCTGTGGTCTGTGTGCATGGCAGTGGTGGGACTTGTGGTGCCTGTGTTTATTTTTGCTAACCATGTCTGTTGAGGTGGATGAATGCTGGTCTGACTGTGTGCTCTGGATGGATGTGGGGAGAGGGGTGTAGGATTGGGCACAGGTAGCTGGAGGAGGGACGGAAGACAAAAGGGACACTGGCTGCTGTCAACGAGGAGGCCAGAGCCTGAAAAGATCTCTGCAGGCCAGTCAGGGCACTGTGAATGCCTTCCAGGAAGGCATTGGTCTGCATGTCAAGGTAGCATGCCAACAAATCAATAAACAATGTGGGCAGTAAAATGTTTTTCCCTTTCACAATGGACTCACCTGCTGCTCTGGTGCCACAAAGAACTGTCCATACAGGGGTAGGAGCCCATCCACAAGCTTTTCAAGTTCCACCTGGGTGACAGCAGGGGCCCTATCTCCTGCAGGATGTGGCATAATGGCTCCCATAGATAAATAGAGCAGCACACGCAGTGGAGGTCTTGCTTGCACTAGTGTCAGGAGTCAAGTGAGCTTTGCAACACTAAATGGCGGTCACGGCTGCCGCGTACATGACTGCTACTGCCGGCAGTGATCATCATTGGCCCCAGTCTCCCGTAGGCAGCAATGTTATCCAATGAGGACTGCACGGCTGTTGCAACAGCCTATCGCCATGACAACTAAAGTGGGCAGAATTAGGTTACTTCCATCTGTCCTATGATTGCAGGATGGGCAGCTGTCAAGTTAGATGTAGCTAGTGTATTGTAGGTGAATGATAAGTGCCTCATGTATGATCTTTAGTGACACGTGCATAGATTTACCACACATCATAGCAAGGGACACGCATGTGACATTCATGGATAGGCAAGTCAGTGTACTGACAACTATGACACATGTGCAGTCAGTTGCCTCATCTCACAAGTGACAGACACGTTTTCAGGATCTGTGCATGACTCCTACATCTTGAGGAACAGCAATGTCCCACACATGATGGCACAACTACAGAGAGAGAGGGCCTGGTTCATTGGTATGTATCCAATAGTATGTGTGCAACTGTAATGGCACCTATCTTCACATTTTACCCTGTATCACTGTAGATATTGTTATAGGTCTAATCTTTGTGCATAAAAGTGACTCTGGCTATCCTACCCTTCTGTGGCTGTTGACACAAGTGAAATATCCAAAAACAGATGGGGAAGACTGTTTCAGTGACGCCCGCAGCAGGACGAGGCGTGTCATTGAGAGGACCATTGGCCTGCTAAAGGCCAGATTTCTGTGTGTACACATCTCAGGAGGTGCCGTGCTCTACAGACTACTGAAGGTCTGCCAGATCATAGTTGCCTGCTGCATGCTCCACAATCTGGCTCTGAGACGTTACATACCATTACTGGATGTTGAGGAGGTGGCAGCTAGACCTGTGGCTGATGATGGTCACATTGTATGTGAACTTTACTCCTGTCTGCCTTGTGACATAGCTCATCCTGGTGTGTGCCATCAGTGGGAGAGGTAAGTGCAGCTATCCATCTGTGTTGGTTTGTGGCAATTAGAATTTTCCCCTCAGGGAGGTTTTACTGTTCATATATCAGTGCTGTGTTTACTGTGCAATTGGCTGCATCACATCTGAAAGGGATTGGCAATGTTATATGGTCCCAGTAGTATAGTGTCAGCTTCAAAAGGACTGGCAACCAGGGTTGTGTCAACAGTGTGGCAACTTATCCTCACTTTACACAATGGACGGATATGGTAGCTAACTCATATTTACAGTGGAACCTGCCTTTAGTAGGGTACTGTGAGCTGTGAGGGATGGACTATTTGGAATGGATGTCTTGAAAATGTAGATCTGCTATTGTATTTTGTGTTCACATGCCACATGGGTACTTGTACTGGGCATGACAGCAATGTACTGCATATGTGTTGGCTGGGACAAGGATTCTTATTGTGATGGCTGTCACTGTCGTGGTGTGTTTGTAGGTAACATGTGTGGTCCTACTCATGTCCCTGCCTTGATTGGTGGCTTTCTTGACACAGGATTTGAGGATGAGTCTGTTCTACTACTAAACTTCCTGCACGTGCCTCCCCCTTCTGCCCATCTTACAGAATTTTGCTGGTCAATGGTTTAAGTAAGCTGACATTTGTACAACAGCTAATTCATTCAAGGTACAATAAAGACATGTAAGAAGTAGCTGTGCGCAATGGTGCTTATTGTGATTTGCAAGTGCAATGGGTGATGAGTGGGGTCATGGTGTATTAAATCATCAGAGCAGTTGGCGCAGCTGTAGGCAGTACAGGTCCAATATCCAAGTGCCATGGGAAAATGGAGAGATGACAGTGGACAGTCAACAGGGTGTATCAGTGGCACACAAGGGAGAATGTCCAGGAGAGTCTCACTTCCTGGCAGTGGTCTTGGCATCAGGTCCTGGATGGACGACCTCAGTTGCGCGGGGGGTTTTCAGCTACAGGGGAAGGGGTGCTAGTGTCCTGTGGGTCTTCTGGCAGGGCCTCTATGCCACTAGCTGAGGCAGACGTGGATGGCACTCATGGTATGTGGCTAGTGGAAGGGGCATGCTGGTGGGAGGAGGACGCACGCCGGATGGATGTGAGTTTCTTTAGCACCCCTGAAATGGAGGCCATGGAGGCATTGGGGGTCTGCCACTGTTGCATGGTCTCCTGGTGGTATTCCCTCTGCAGCCTCTGGTATTCCTGGAAGGTGGAGAATATCAGGCCCATCTTGCCCTGGGATTGCTGATATACTCCAAAGACTTGGGAGATAGCCTTTCCCTTGGGTGCCCCATCCCTTGGCCACAGGTGCCCTCCCACTGGCCCTGATCCCCTGTGCCTTTGCCCCTGGCACATTGTGCCCCCTCCCAGCTACACCAGGACCTTCATCATCTTGGGTGTGAGGGGTAGACTCAGGACCCACTACTGTTGGGAAACTGCTGATTAAATAGTCCTTGGAACACAGGTTTGTTGATGAGGGGTTGCATGTGTTGTTGTTTCCACTCAGGTGGGGGGCTCAGATGTGGGCATGGTGTGGCTAGTTGTGGTGGACTGACCAGAAGTCCCAGATGGGCCAGGTAAGTCGTCAAGGTCCAGACATCCAGATCTGTAGTACTCACTGGGGCCTTTCTCCTTGGGAGGGCTGTCTGTGTCTGGAATCCTCTGCAGGGTAGCAGTGGCAGGAGTACCAGTGGATGGAGAGGGGGAGATTTACATTGTAGAGGTGTACTTGTTTGTATCATTGTCTGATGCATACAGTGGCTTGGCTTGTTTCCCTGTGATGGCAATAACAGATGCAGCACTGCAGACATTGTTAGTGGGTGATGGATTGTGGAATTTGTTCCATGTTCCATGGAGGGTTGTGGATTGTGGATAGCATAGCTATCATTGCCATGTAGTAGTACGCAGTCGAATCCTCCAGTTATTGTATCTGGTGCGATGGTTTTAGGTGCAAGTGTTCCACTGTGAAGTGGGACTGGCAGCTTTTCATGTGTGGGGAATTATGGATTGTGGGAGTTGTGTTCCTTGCCATTGTGAGTGCTATCTGTGCAATAGAGGTGGACTGTGTGGGGATGGTAGCAGTGGGGTGGGGTGGCATGCAGGGGACGGGCATTGGGTGATTGCGTGGGGGAGGAAGTTTGAGGTAGGTTGAATTAGGGAGTGGTTGGGTGGTGGGGATGCATGCTGTATAGGAGTCATTGGTGGCAGGGGAGTGTTAGTGACTTACCGGAATCCAGTCCTCCAATTATTTCAGTCAGGCTTTCAGGATGCAGGATGTCCAAGACCTTCTTCTTCCACAATGTGAACTCTGTGGGAGGAGGTGGGGGCCCACTGCCAGTTTTGCTGATGGCAATGTGGTCTCCTGATGCCATGGAACGCACCTTCCCCCATAGGTCGTTCCACCTCTTCCTGATATCCTCCTTTGATCATGGATGGTGGCCTATTACATTGACCCTGTCGACTATAACTCCATTTTCCTTGCTATGGATATTTGCTGGACATGTGCGCCGAACAGTTGTGGCTCTACCCTGATAATTTCATCGACCATAACCCTCAACTCTTCGTCTGTGAATCGTGGGTGCTTTTGTGGGGACATGGTGGTGGTGAAGTGGATTGGGGGGGGTTGGTGTGCAAGGATGGTGTTTGGTGCTTGATGGGGGGGGTGTGGTGGTGGGTTGTGGTGTTTGTGTGCAGTTGTGCTATGTGTGACGTGTGAGTGTGCCAATGGTGTAAATGTACGATATATTGTATATGGCAGTATCTCCCGGTCTGTGTGAACCATTCCTTTTGCAATGGATTGTTGGATGTGGGGGGGGGGTTTATTGTGGAATGTGTGGGTGTGTCTGATGTGTGTATGTGTCTCAGGTGTGGGCTATTAGTACTGTCCAATGTGACTTCTTTTGGAGGTGCATTTTTTAGCATGACGGGTCGCACCTCCAATGGCTTACCCCCGTGGAAGAGCCACTGTGCTGATTTGTGGGTCATAATTTGGAGGGCGGGATGTTGTCAATGTAGCGGGGCTGGTGGTGGGGCTGCCTCTCTGCCGCCCTGTTTGGATTTGGGACTGTTTTCGGACAGTCTTCAGTATGTGAGTCATAATATGGCATTTGGGATACCAGCCACCATGGAATGGGCCAAAAAGGGCCTGAGTTTGCAGAGTTGCACTACACATTAAAGGAAGTGTGAAAAAGATTCAGAAGATGATGTCTGTTTTGAAAGGGATGAACTTAAAAGACATACGCAACAACATATTGCATGGTGTTTGCACTTATGATAATGGGCCTGCATTTTGAAAGCATCTTTAGGAACACATTTGCTTGTGTGTATAGGAAAATGCATGGTCACACACATTTTTTATGCTAGAACTTGTTGTTGGTTTTTGACTGTGCACACTGTCCCGTGCCCAGTATATGTGCCCTGACCCTTAAATAGTTCAAAGGGGCTCTGCTCTTGATTGACATATTTAACTTACCTACAACTCCCTAGTATATGGTATGAAAGTGTACCCAGACTCTGTAAGTTAAATGCCTCTTATTGGACTGTGGCACATATTATTTCACCACTAAAGTGACAATGCATAGCATGTACCCAAGCAATTTTAAAACTGCCAATCCGACCCGGCAAAATACATCTTTTGCAGGGTACATGGTATTTGAAAGGTAGGACATGTATATTTTATGTTTTACATATTCTGGCAGTGAAAACCCCCTAAAGTCATATCCACTGTGGTAAAGCTGGTTTACTTATATGAAAGGAGCAGGTTACATTATAACACCTGTATAACGCTTAACTTCAGTTTGGGGGCAGCTATAAAAATTATTCAACTACTCATTCTAATAGTAATATATATTCCAATTAGCAGGCAAGCTGGATTTTATATTACTATTTTGACAATTCTACGTTTAGATAGTTGTCATTTTCCTGACTGAACCACATATGTATTTCTGCTAGTGTTCAGTGTCATCTGACTATTAATGGCTCCCCTGTGGTAAAATGTGTACTACTCCCAGACAGTGGATAACGGGATTAGGTGTGGGGAGATGTGTTTTCTCCCCAGCAGACTGTCCATCTACCCTATTTCCAGGAATTTAATTCAAAGGATGCCTACCCTGTCATAGGCAAATGTAGATAATACTTGGGCTTGCCCCCTGTATTGCCCTCCTATCAAGCCAGGCACCAAACTAACTTGGGGAAGAGCTGCTTCCTGAACCAGTTTATGGGGGTCATTCTAACCCTGGCGGTAAAAACCCCAGGGCGAATGACCGCGGTAGCACGGCCAACAGGCTGGCGGTGCACCGCTGGGCACTCTGACCGCGGCGGTTCAGCCGCGGCCAGAAACGGAAAGTCGGCGGTGTACTGCCGACTTTCCGCTGCCCTTGAGAATCCTCCATGGCGGTGGAGCGCGCTCTGCCGCCATGGGGATTCTGACACCCCCTACCGCCATCCTGTTCCTGGCGGGTCTCCCGCCAGGAACAGGATGGCGGTAGGGGGTGCCACGGGGCCCCTTCA
Organism: Pleurodeles waltl; assembly: GCF_031143425.1. Taxonomy (NCBI): domain Eukaryota; kingdom Metazoa; phylum Chordata; class Amphibia; order Caudata; family Salamandridae; genus Pleurodeles; species Pleurodeles waltl. The sequence continues at coordinate 1,222,779,887 of NC_090444.1, forward strand.
GTGTCTGCCTAGCAGACACTGAAATTCGCGACGGGTGCAACCGCACCCGTCGCACCTTCCCACTCCGCCGGCTCCATTCTGAGCCGGCGTCCTCGTGGGAAGGGTGTTTCCCGCTGGGCTGGCGGGTGGACTTTCGGCAGTCGCCCGCCAGCCCAGTGGGAAACCCAGAATGACCGCCGCCCGCCAAGCTTAGAATCACCCCCTATGTGTCCGTAAGGGAGGGTATGTCCATTATCATAGTCAAACCTCTAGGTGGACACAGGGAGCTCTGCACAGAGGAAGAAAGTTGTTACCATGTTGGATTTAGGTAGAGGGGGTCACTAAGGGATAGCTTATAGTAACATATACAAGAAGTGTGTTTTACGTGCTCCATCTCTAGTGACATTTGTAATTATTTGAACAGTTTTACTTTCTGGTTCTGATTCAATTAAATATTATGTTTGAATCTGTTATTACTCTGTTCACAGTTAACTCAGGCCCTGTTACTGCAAAGGAAAATTGATGATTCGATAATTCACTCTCCTGAACTAACCAAAAACATAGATGAGCTCTTAGTAAAGCTCTTTGACATGGGGTTGAAGTAGCACAATATTGGCTACATTGCAATCTCACCATGAGAAAGAATGTGTTAAGGGATAAAACCTGAGATGACTTACTTGCTGCCACTTCAAAAAGGGATAATGGCCATTTAAAAAAAAATTATAACCTCCACTTTTTTAAAAACTCCTTAAATTCGTCATTAGTCTCAACTATTCTACTTGATAATGGGCCAATCATTTTGTAATATTTCTTGTGAGGTTTGCATATCAGACCTTGACTGTAGGGCTCTTAATGACTCATGTGTGATACAGAATATGGCTCTCATTACAACCCTGGTGGTAGGTGTTAAAGCGGCGGTAATACCGCCAACAGGCCGGCAGAAAAAAAAATGGAGTCACAACCATGGCAGAAACTGCCTACACAGACAGCCACTTTATCACTCCGACCGCCATGGTGGTAGAAACAAACACCGTGGCGGTAACCACCAACAGAGAGGCAGAAGACAATGTACTGTCCACCCTATCACAACAGGCCTATCCACCACCTTTTCCGGGGTGGAACCAACGCTATCAAAAGCACTGCGAAAACAGTACACAGAAGGGAAACCACTCACCTCTCGACACCCAATGAGGAACCAGGACACCATGGAGCCCGAACTACAGGTCCTGCCTATGCTGCTCTTCCTCCTGCTCTATCAGGAGCAGGACAGATGCAGTTGATGACCATGGTGAGTACTGCACCTACAACACTGGGGAGGGAGGAGGGAAAATAGAGTGACACACATACGCAACACCCCCACCCTCACCCACAACAACATGCAGCAACATTACATATACACCCCCCACCCCCGGAAGAACGCAGAGACAAAATTAAATGATTGTAACACTTCTAATCATGAAAAATCTGATAGACAAAGTTCAAAATTCAGTTTATACAAATATGTACACCAACTAACTACACAAGTCTGGATACTGTACCAATCATTGTCTGCGGACCACTGGACCCACAATGCATGGGCGGAGCCCACACAAGATACTTGACTGGAAACAGAGAGAACACTGCTGGGGCATCAGATCAAAAATAAACAGGCACCTTAGTGGGAGTGAGAGGGGGGCACCTCAGCCAGATGAATGCACGATGCCACTGCTGCACGTGGGGGCTCCATGTCCATTGCTGTATCCTGGGGAGTGCAAAGCCACAGTCTCTCAAGTCTCTCCAGTGGGTGGTTTGCCCACTGCTTTATCCTGGGGAGTACAAAGCAACACTCTCTCAAATCTCTCCAGTGAGTGGTTTGCCCACTGCTTCGTCCTGGTGAGTGCAAAGCCACAGTGTCTCAAGTGGATAACAGTCTCCACTGGTTCTGGAGGGGGCCTGGTGCCCAGAGTGCTTCATCCTGCCAAGGACTGAGGTAGTGGATGTCATTCTCCACTGGTTCTGGAGGGGGCCTGGTGCCCAGAGTGCTTCCTCCTGCCAAGGACTGAGGTAGTGGAAGTCATGCCTCATGGAAGCTGGCCAGGGTCCAGGAAGTCTCCTCCAGCCTTGGACGACTGGCCACTGGGGATGGTAGCCATGTCAGCGGTGGTGCCACTGTCCAAGCACGTCGCGGGGATGGTGGCGGGTCTTGCGGCAGTGTCTGTGGTGGCAGTGCTGGCGGTGGTGCATGGGTCAGCACCTGGAACACAGCAGGACGCCTCCTGCAGCCTCGGACGGCTGCCTACTGGGGAAGATGCTGGGGACTGTCGCTGAGGCTGCAGACGTGCTGGTGGCTGTGCAGGTGGCTGTGCAGGTGGCAGTGCAGGTGGCGGTGTAGGAGGCGGTGCAGGTGGCGCTGCAGGTGGCGGTGCTGGTGGCAGTGCAGCTTGTGGTGTTCGCCGTTGTACAGGTTGGTGTTGTCGAATACAGAAGGGGTGACACTGGTCCCTCAGTCGGTGCCACTGTGCACTGTCCTGACCTGCTCTTCTGCTTTTGTCCCTTCCCCACCCTTGATGGTGCCGCAGGTGTCTTGCCACTATCCCCTTTTGTTTTTGCGGAACCCTTGGTGGCTGGTAGGTGTGGCTTCTCCCTCTGGGATGTGGGCACCTTCTTCACCTTGGCGGGTGGCAGAATGTCCTTCCCCTTGCTACGTGGCACACTGACAGCCCTGATGGGTGGCACACTCGATGACCCCGCAGTTGCTGGCACCACTGTGCCCGGGGATGTGATGGTTGAGGTGCTTGGCTGGGACCTGGAAAGCCTGGCCCTAGGGGAAAGAAGGGGGGGAGGTTTAGTGAAGAGGTCAAGGTTTGCCAGGAAAAGGTTTTTAAGACACACTGGGACGGGAAGATGTAGTGGGTTTGGGAGTGGAGAAAGATGTAGTGGTTGTAGTGCCGGAGGCTGTTGTGAGGTGGATGGCTGTTGGGTGGGTGTGTGCCTGCTTTTGTGTACTTTGGGAGGAGGGCTCACAGACACACTGGGAGAGGACACAGGGGAAATGTGCATGGTAGTGGGGGTGGTGAGTGCACGTGAGCGGTGTGTGGTGATGGGCGTGCTGGTGATGGAGGCAGTGGATTAAGATGTAGTGCATGCAGGTGTGAGTGGAGACGAGACAGGGAGGGAGGAGGAGGACGAGGAGGAGGGGGACACAGTGGAGGCAGTGGATGTTGCTGTGTCTGCATGGGGATGTTGCTTGTGTGAGTGCTTGTGGGATGTGTGCTGCTTATGTTTGCCATGTCCACTCTTGTGTGTTGATGAGTGTGCATGCTGGTCTGATGGTGTGCTTAGGATAGGCTTAGGTACAGGGGATTGGGTCTGGGTAGTGGAAGTTGGAGGGGGTAGGCTGGACACAGGGACAATGGCTGCCATCAGTGTGGAGGCCAGAGCCTGAAATGCTCTCTGTTGGGCCACCTGCCCAGAATGAATGCCCTCCAGCTATGCATTTGTTTGTTGCAAATGCCTCTCAACACCCTGGATGGCATTCACAATGATAGATTGCCCAACAGTGAGGGATCGCAGGAGGTCAATAGCCTCCTCACTGAGGGCAGCAGGGCTGACTGGGGCAGGGCCTGAGGTGCCTGGGGCGAAGGAGATGCCCACCCTCCTGGGTGAGTGGGCACGTGAAACATGCTGAGGGGCTGCTGGGAGGGCAGTGCTGGTAGGGGGTATGGCAGCTATACCTGTTGATGCGGTGGGCACAGAGGTGCCCACCACCGCAAGGGAGCTCCCATCAGAGGAGGAGTCATTGTCACTGGTGTATTCTCCTGTCCCTGTTGTGGAGCTCCCCTCGCCCTCCATCCCAATGGTGGCTTCAGACTCACCCTCCAGGGCCAAGTGGGTTGCAGCTCCCTCCTGCTCCAGTGCCACTGCTCCTCTGCCTGACGCTGCTATTGCACACAAGAACAGGGAGACAACAAAAAATGGGGGGGAAGACAGAAGAAAAACATGTTCAGTGCATACAACACCACTACCGTTGGCGGACACAACACACAGGGAGCAGCCCTCAGCTCTATGCCATGCACTAACAGTTCCTAGAAAATTCACAAGCCCGTGTGGTACGAGGCCTAAGCCCAATTGCTGCACACCTGGAAGTCACAGGAGCCTGACTATGTGTAGATGGCTCTTACCACTAGTGGGGTTGGGGTGCCACAGAGCCTGCCTCACAAGGGACCTTGCCTACCAAGTTCATCCTGGCCTAGGGGAACCCACTGCCCACCTCCCCCACCCAGACACCTCGTAATGCACGCAGGAGTCAGCTGAATGAGAGTGTACTCACCCCCTTGTGGCTGCTGTCATGCCCTCAAGCATCCATCCAACTCTGGACAGGCCACTGCTAGGATCCGGTACATCAGGGGGTCATGGTACGAAGGGCACCCCTTCCACGTTGGGAGGCCATCCCCAGCTGGGCCTCCACCGTCTTCTTGCTCCAGCATCGCAGGTCCTCCCATCTTTTACGGCAGTGGGTGCCCTGTCTATGGTAGACCCCCAGGGTCCAGACGTCCTTGGCGATGGCACGCCAAATAGCCTTCTTCTAGTGGGTGCTGACCTAGAGGAATGGTACAGGGGGAAAGGAAATTACTCACCCGTCCGGACCGTCATAGTCATTGCCCACCAGTTCCCACCCATGCCCTGACGCACATACACTCACCATCCGCACAAGCAGGCTTCAGCCCCCCCCATGTATCTTCCATCCACACCACTTAAAACAGGCATTGTCCACGCAGCATGCTCACAGTGTAATCACCTGTTTGTCTGGAGGACAGTACAGTTGCGTGTACTGGGGGAGGATACCATCCACTAGTTTCTCCAACTCCTCTAATGTGAAGGCAGGGGTCCTTTCCCCAGACACTGTAGCCATCGTCGCTTCCAGACACAGGTCACAGCAGCACTTGCAGTGTGGGTCCTCTCCTGTTGAAGGTCAGGTATCAAGTGAGTGAACAGACAGAAAATGGCAGTCACGTCCACAGCGGTGCGTACCGTCACCGCCGCCAAACTTCGTCATTGGCTCCTGGTACCCATAGGGCCCAATGTTAACCAATGCAGAATTGCGCAGCGGTCTTCCACCGCCCACCGCAGCGGTATACAATGCCAGCACAGTTACCTCATTTCCCCTTGTCCCACCGTACAGGTCAGGCAGCTGCCATTTCAGGGGGGCCACATGCGATGGATAAAAACTGCATCACACCTATCTAGGCCGGGAATACAGACAGATACCGGCACATTGCGAATTACAAAGGTTTCTGCAAATAACACATTGTGATACCTCAGTGTTGGATGACTCTCTGATTGCTGTTCTCCTCCATAGGGCACGTCTGCTGGGGAAAGTGATGAGATTGCGGCATCCTCCGGAGACACACATCATAATCACACACAGACTTGATCGTGCAACAATCCTGGAACGTGTGTGCCCAGTTGGAGCCAGACCAGATGTCAGCTATCCGCCATCCCACAGGAATTCCCCCTCTAGTGCAGGTCATGTCTGTACTCCATTTCCTGGCCAGTGGGTCTTTTCAAACAACAGTGGCTATGTCATCAGGGATGTCCCAACCAATGTTCTCTAGCATGTCGGCAAGAGTGTTATCTGCCCTGCTGAAACACATGCACAGCTACATCGTTTTCCCTCAGGTGGGGGATTTGCCCACAGTGAAAGGTGACTTCTATGCCCTGGGACATATCCCCAACATCAGTGGTGCCAATGATGGAACACATGTGGCATTCGCACCCCCGCAGGAATGAACAGGTGTACAGAAACCGCAAAAGCTACTATTCTATGAATGTGCAGATGGTGTGTTTGGCAGACCAGTACATCTCCCATGTCAGGTGCCAAGTATCCTGGCTCAGTGCATGATACTTCCATTTTGAGGAATAGCAACATCCCTTATGTGATGGGGCAACTCCAGAGGCACCGGGTGTGGCTAATAGGTGAGGCCAAGGTCCCAATACAGTTGACATAGGTGTCTGGGTAGGGAGTTGTCCCTAAGGGTTAGTGTGTGCCTAACAGTTGTGCCTCGACATTTGCAGGTGACTCTAGTTACCCCAACCTGTCATGGCTACTGACCCCAGTTTGGAATCCCAGGACAAGGGCAGAGGAACGCTACAATGAGGCACATGGGCGAACTAGGAGGATTATAGAATGCACCTTCGGCCTCCTGAAGGCCAGATTCCGGTGCCTCCTTCTGACACGTGGATCCCTATACTACTCACCAAAGAAGGTGTGCCAGATAATCGTGGCCTGCTGTATGATGCACAACCTGGCTTTGCGATGGCAGGTGCTTTTTCTGCAGGAGGATGGGCCAGATGGTGGTGTTGTGGCAGCTGTGGAGCCTGTGGACAGTGAAGAAGAGGAGGCAGAAGAAGAGGATGTCGACAACCGAAACAACATCATCATGCACTACTTCCAGTGAGACACAGGTAAGAATATGTAACTGCTTCCCACATCTCATACTATTGTTGGAGCTAGCATAAGTCTGTCATTTTCACTCAGTGTATAGACACTGACTTGTAACTTTGACTTTCCATTTCACACATCTGGGTCCCACTTTTTGCTCTCTGCTATGCTTATTGCTGGCCTACAGCTGTGTTACATTGGTATGTGAACAAGTATATTGACATTGCTATATTCCATAGATATTGTAATTACACATTTGTGAAAACACAGACTGACTCCAGATCGTTTTGTGATTGAAGTGTGTTTATTTCTGTGCAAATAAGTGGAGGGTAGTTGTAAAATGGGCTGGGGTGATGGAGGAGGAATGTCCATGGCAGAGTCCAGTCTATTTGTTTCACAGGTGCATTGTTCAAAGGGGCAGAGGAAGTGGAGCAATGGCAGTTTAAGGTGGACAGGGTGACATAGTGGGACAGAAGGGTGACATTCAGGGGGATCTTATTTCCTGGCTGGGGTCTTGGCAATGTTCTCTGTCTTGTTCCTGGATCTCAGGGACCGTTTGTGGGGTGGTTCTCCATCTGTAGGGGGTGGGGTGCTGGTGGCCTGTTGGTCCTGTGGTGGTGCCTTCTGTCCGCTAGCGCCGGCGGAGGTGGAGGGCTGATCATCGTCCAGGCTAGTGTCAGGGGCCCGTTGGTGTGCCGCTGTGTCCCTCCTGGTGTTGAGAAGGTCTGCCAGCACCGCTGCAATGGTGACCAGGGTGGTGTTTATGGACTTCAAGTCCTCCCTGATCCCCAGGTAGTGTTCCTCCTGCAGCCACTGGGTCTCCTGAAACTTGGCCAGTACCGTGCCCATGGTCTTCTGGGAATGGTGGTAAGCTCCCATGATGTTGGAGAGTGCCTCGCGGAGTGTTGGTTCCCTGGGCTTGTCCTCCCACTGTCGCACAGCAGTCCTCCCAGATTCCCTGTTATCCTGTGCCTCTGACCCCTGAACCGTGTGCCCACTGCCACTGCCCCCAGGTCCATGATCGTCCTGCGTTAGTGGGGTTGCCTGGGTTTCCTGTAGTGGTGGACACACTGCTGATTGATGTGTCCTGGGGACAGAGGGACAGGCCCGCTGGGTGGGTGCTGTGGTGGTGTTTCCCGAGGGAGGAGGTTCAGTGGTGGTTTGTGACTGTGTCAGGGGAACCGACTGTCCCAAGGTCCCTGATTTGCCGGGGTGGTCATCTTGATCCAGGCGTGCAGAGCTGCTGTCGTCACTGTGGGCCTCTTCTGAGGGGGGATTGGATATGTCTGTCACCTCCTGTCCGGTGACGTTGGGTAAGGGTCCTGTTGGGGTGTAAATGCATAGTTATTGTATCTGTGTGTGCCATCTTGTGCAATGGATGAGTGACCCTCTACTCCTGTGCTTGCATTATTGCAGTGGCCCTTGTGTGATTGGTGATTGAGTCTCTCTACTGGACATGCTTTGGTGATGGGTGTCCATGCATTGTTGTTACATGCAGGGCTTGGTTTTGGGATGTGTGGGTTGTGTTAGTGGGGTATCTCTGGGTTGTTGGGGTGATGGGTGTGAGGGTAAGGGTGGTGGTATGTGATGCATGCAGGTGGGGTGGGGGGATAATGTAGTTAAGATCTGACTCACCAGAGTCCATTCCTCCTGCTACTCCTGCGAGGCCCTCAGGATGCATCATCGCCAAGTCTTGCTCCTCCCATGTTGTTAGTTGTGGGGGAGGAGGTGGGGGTCCACCGCCAGTCCTCTGTACAGCAATCTGGTGTCTGGATACCACGGAACGTACCTTCCCTTGTAGGTCGTTCCACCTCTTCCTGATGTCATCCCGTGTTCTTGGATGCTGTCCCACTGCGTTAACCCTGTCGACAATTCTGCGCCATATCTCCATTTTCCTTGCAATGGATGTCTGCTGCCCCTGTGATCCGAATAGCTGTGGCTCTAACCAGACAATTTCCTCCACCATGACCCTGAGCTCCTCCTCAGAGAACCTGGGGTGTCTTAGAGGTGCCATGATGTGTGAGGTGGTGTCGGTTGTGATGTGTGAGGGGATGTGTTGGTGTGTGTTGTTTGAGGTGCGTGGATGTTGTGTAAGTGATGGTGTTGTGTGTCTGTGGATGCTGGTGTTGTTTTAGATAGTCTCTCTCTCTGGCCTTCTTTCAAATTTTTGGTTGTAAGGGTTTGTGGGTGATGTGGGTGTGTGCTTCATATTGGATTGGGTGTGTGGGTGTGGTGTGTGTATGTGTATCAGGTGTGTGTATATTTCGAATTGTCCAATGTGGTTGTGTTTTGTAAAAGTGTGTGTATTTTGAGCGCAGCGGTGTGTATCGCCTGATGGATTACGGCAGTTGAAAGACCGCCGCGTTGATTCGTGGGTAGTGATAGTGTGGGTGTATTCCTGTTGGCGTGACGGTGTAGGTTTTGGTATTGCCAGTTTATCACTGACCTTTGGTGTGGTGGACTTGTGTGGGTGTCTGTATTGTGGTGGATTCCGAGATGTGGGTCGTAATACCTGTAGCAGAATTCCGCGGCCGCGGCGGTATGTTGGCAGTCTTCTGCACGACGGAAAGCAGGATTTACCTCCAGGGTTGTAATGAGAGCCTATGTGTTTTTCATACCTATTGGTAAGAATGGTTAGTTGTAATATCCGTGTAGCAAAGCTGCTGGGGTTGATGGAGTCCTTATGGACCTTTTTAAAAATGACAAAAACCTGTGGGCACCTGTTGTGAAAGTTAATTACTTAATTCAATAAATACAGGCAGTCATTCTATTATACGGCATCTTGGCCACAATCTAAAGATTTTTAAGAAAGGCAAAAGAGATCATCCTCGCTGTTATCATCTCATTTACTTAATTGACTTCACAGTAAAATAGCTGACAGAGTAATTGCAGAAAGGGTATTGAGCTGCTCTGAAACAATTCTTGTATATCTCCAATATGACTTTAGACATTTGTTTGGGGGAAATAGAGCAATGCCTAAATGGTCCTTTTCCTATTGAGAGATGAAGCCATCATTAAAAAGGGTTAAGTCAGCAAACATCCTAGGGAGCGTGATTCTCGTCTGACTCGAGACATGGGCCATATAGAATAAGGTTTTAACACCTGTCTATTATGGGCATAGGGACTGTGGAGCAAACATTAAATTTAAGTTTGATTACTGGTATATATGTGAAGACTAAGGGAGGCACCATTCATATGGCATTCATTGACCTGTCAAGCGCATTTGATTTGGTTAATAGGGATAAATATTGGAAGATCATGCAGACAATGGGGGTGGTTTCAAATTTGTTCATTTTATTGAGACGCCTGCAACATGATCTTTAACTATCGGTCCGATATGGCCCATAAGGAGAATTATCGTCTTCAATAAAGTCCATGAGAGGCATTAGATAGGGCTGTATTTTAGCACCTTTCTTGTTTTTATTATATATTAATGGTATCACAGATTATTTATCTTGGGTAGGTGTGGACGACCCAAAGGTGGGGGATCATCCTGTGCCAATACTTTTATATGCAGATGATGTGGTTTTGATTGCACACACCCCAGCTGCACGGCAGAAACTATTAGATTTTTTTACTGAATATATGGAAGGTCTGGGCCTGAATGTAAACTATTTATAAAATCTTATACCATCACTTGTGGGCCTTTATGCATGAAATCTATGCACTTTAGAATGGGGGTACCATTTTAAAATGTACAAAGTATTTTAGTTATTTAGGTATCGTTTTTAGCTGGGAAACATCCTTTTTTACTACTTTTTTTTCCCGAAAGTCGTGGTTAAAGAAAGCGCAACAACGCTTTTTTTAACCACGACTACGTTTTTTTGTGCCTTAACTACGTATGTTCTGAACAACGAACATGCGTGGTTAAGGTACAAAGAAGGGAGTTGGCGAAGGTAAGTGGTGGGTTTAGGTTTTGGGGAGGGGGTCAGGGGGTTTTAGGTTTTGGGGAGTGGGTGGGGGGTCAGGGGGTTTTAGGTTTTAGGGTGGGGTTGGGGGGGTGGGGCGTTTTTGGGGAGTGGGTGGGGGGTCAGGGGGTTTTAGGTTTTAGGGTGGGGTTGGGAGGGTGGGGCGTTTTTGGTTTTGGGGAGTGGGTGGGGGGTCAGGGGGTTTTAGGTTTTGGGGTGGGGTTGGGGGGGTGGGGCGTTTTTGGTTTTGGGGAGTGAGTGGGGGTCAGGGGGTTTTAGGTTTTGGGGTGGGGTTGGTGGGGGTGGGGCGTTTTTGGTTTTGGGGAGTGGGTGGGGGTCAGGGGGTTTTAGGTTTTAGGGTGGTGTTGGGGGGTGGGGCATTTTTGGTTTTGGGGAGTGGGTGGGGGTCAGGGGGTTTTAGGTTTTGGGGTGGGGTTGGGGGGGTGGGGTGGGGTAAGGGATGTAGGGGGAATGGTGCCTATTGCTAATGATTTTATCAGGAATGCCTTTACAACGAAATATCATTGTTAAGGCATTCGTGGTAAAATCATTCGTAGTAGCAACGAGGTCGGTGTTCCGACCTCGTTGTTAAGGCAGTAGTTGTTTTTTAATTCGTTGTTTCGTCGTACAATCTTTTTAGCTCATTCCTAAGGTGGAAACCACACACTTTAGTGAAAGCTCAACAAATAGAAAGGAATGTGGAAGGCATCTTTCAATTCTCTAGGTCATTAGGCCACAAACCTCTGGCAGAGATGACTGCCCTGTAAAAAGCTAAATGTGTTCCTGCTATCTATGGAGCAGGGGTTTGGGATTACAAAAAATCTGATAATCTCCAATATATTGAGAATGCCTTCACCCGTAAGTTTCTTGCAGTCCCAAAAAAACAAAGCAAATTTAAATGCCATGAGGAGGTGGGCCTCCCCTAAATAAACATCTTGGCACTCCTATGGTGGATAAAGTGTTGGCAAAACCCAGGAGCAGCATTAGTCAGAGCCTGTATGTCAGATAGTCTAGCTCTAGAAAATGTGAATTCAAAATTGTGGCTGATGTATGTCAAATCAGATCTTCTGAATTTAGGATTAACTGATTGGTTTAACTACCCTACATCTCCCAAAAATGCTAAGCTGATTGTGAAATCTAGCTATGCAATCCATTGCTGGGAGGAGGGGTTAAGAGTTGCTTTGGACATAAGATTAGTGGACTTTTATTTGCAGAGTGTCAGTGTTAAATCCCTTGAGACATATTTTGGATGGTTAAAGAATGATAACCACTGGCTTCTTTTAACTTATTTTAGACTAAATTTGATCCATTTTAAAGTGGCTTTCCCGTTACAATGTTCTTGGCAGCAGGACCTACCTCCTTGTCATTGTAATCATGTTACTTTACTTTTTACTATTTTGCCCACTTTACGCAGGCCGAAGAAGGACCTTTCTGACTTCATTGATGTGTCAGGGAGAGTTTAGATAATATTGTCCTGCAATGGAATTTTTACAGAAATTAACCACAATTGATTTGTGCCATGCTGTGTTAAATTTGATGAAGAGTGCAATTCAAATTAGAGATCAGATTCTTAGCTTAACTTGAGTTTAATGCAAAAGAGTAGTAATTCCTTCCTGATTTTTTGGAATTTTATTGACTGTGATTTTATATGTTTTATTATTTTTTTAGTGTTTTTTTACATGAATTGTTCTATGTTGTACGGTGTTCTATCTTGCTTTTTATGGCTTGTTGTCGAAATAAAGTTGTTGTGGCTGATTGACTGACTGAGTCAGTAGACCAAAACTCTGGTTCCTTCTTGGTTTTACGGAAGAACGTACACACATTATTATTCTTTCACAACATCTCTATCAAAATCTATCTGCTAGGGTGTAACTTGAATTTCAAATATCTGGCAGAGGATCACGCCAGCTTTAATTTTATTCATCTTATGTATTAATAATTTCGAATCTTTATTGATAGACAAGAGCCAGGACCTTCCTACTTGGGCAACACATTTATTTCTACATTACTCTACTGCAATGATGCTGTTCTAATAACTTGAGCAGCTAATGGTCTGAAGAAATTGCTTGGAAAATGTGTGTAAATTGAGGGTTCATGGGACCTTAGAAAAAATTATGCAAAGTCCTTTAGTATAATTCTGGGATGTAAATAGACTACATTTAGAAATTTTGCAATCAAAGACCATATCCTCAATAAGGTTGAGCGTTTTCATATTTGAGATTCACTTTTGTCAAAACTGTTCACTGTTCCCATCACCTTTGGTCTAGAAGAAAATCTTTTGTACAATCTTTGATGTGTTTGTTTAGTACTAGATTGCACAGGAGGTCACCTCCTCCTATGCTTATTTTATATAACACTAACTGTGAATCTATAGCATGTTAAAGTGCCCTTCTCTGCATCACACACAACACCAGCCATTCTGCTGTACTAACAAGTGGTACTGAGCACCAGGTAGGTAAAACAGCTCCAAGTCATTCTAGGAAAAGGTCATTAACTCTAGGGGCTCAGTTGCTATGCTTTGCTGATGCAACAATACTCTAAGGAGGCTCAGCTTTCATGAAGAGGGAGACAGTGATTGCTCTTGTGTAGAGGGAACACCTCGAGTCAATGACCCTGTTACTTGTATAGACTAATCAATTATGTGACATATTACCCTTAGTAGTCTTATATGCTCACAGGTCTAATATTAGCTTCACCTTTGCAAATACTTTGTTGCTGGTTAAACATGAAGCATAACTACACTACCTATTACCTTTTGTTACAGAGTCCTCGATAAATCGCAAGTCTAATTCTGATCTTGCTTGCACCTTTCCTAAGGGTTTTAAAACTCTACACCTCCCATGCAATTTACATAGTGGAAGCAGATTAGTGTTCATTTGTGGGGAGCACCTCATTATCAAAGCACTTAGCTTACCAAATTCCACCTGGCTGAGCTTCTGAACTTTACCATATAAATAAAATCCTCACAGTAAAAAGGCTGATGTAATTTTGTAGCTTATTGCAGATTGCTTCTCTAACCTCTCTGTTGAACATCTGATTGACTCTACAGAAGCAGTCAGCCTTGTTCAACTTGTTTTAGGTCTTACTCTTGAGAATGGCCATACTTAAGATTTCATCTTTTCCGCTATAGAAATCATCAGCAAAATCTTACCTCATGTTTAGACTAATCATTTTTTGATCTACAGAAATAAGGCACTACCATGTTCTCTTCCCAGTGCTTGTGTGCAAGTAGGCTGCCAAGCGCCATGCACACACCATTTCTCAATAGTGCAAGGGTGTCTATGCAACTCTAGCATAGGTTTTGTACTGGAAGGGTACACTTCCAATCCAAAATACTATGCTTAGACTAACTTTAAAACTTTTTCCACTTTGGAGTATGCTGTACTTTGCACCACGCATATGAAGTAGGAAAAGGTAGAAGAAATAAACACATTTTTCCTTTTTAATGCCTGCTTCAAAATGGCATTATTGTTTGGTGTAAAACCATTAATAGATATAGGCCCTCATTACGACCTCAGCAGTCTTCTTTGAAGACCGCCGAAGAACAGCCATGCTGAAGATCACCAGTGCAGGCGGTTTTCAGCGCGGCGTATTATGACTGCTGGCAGCCCTCCGTCCTTTTTCGGACAGAGAGCCGCCAGCAGCCATACTGACGGTCGGCGGGGAAGTGGAGGTTGCTCCACCGCCCCCATCATCAGAACACCACCCACCGAATCACGTCCCATGATTCGGTGTGGCGGTGTTCTGGTGATGGGGAGCTGGCGGTGGAGCAGCTCCCATGGATCCCGTCCCCTCCCAGAGGATCAACGGACAAGGTAAGTTGATCGTCTGTTAGGGGGGTGGGGGGGTGTTGTGTGTTGTGTGCGTGCATGGGGGTGTGCATGTGAGTATGTAGAGGGGGTGTGTGAGTGCGTGTATGCATGCAGGGGATGTTGTGTTTTTGAAAATGTGTGCGTGTCTCTTTGTATGTCTGTGAGTATGTGTGCGTGGATGTCTGTATGTATGTGTGCGTGTATGACTGTGTGCGTGTCTGCTGGTATGTTTGTTGGTATGTGTGCGGGTATGTGTAATGATGGTGTCCGTATGCGTGAGGGTGGGGGGGTGTTTCAATGTTGGGGGTAGGGGTGGGTAGGGGTGTCCTGCCACCTTTGGGAGGTGGCAGGGGGGTGGTGGGTGTGGGGGGAGGACTCAGGGTGGGGATGGGGGTGGGGGAGACCCCTATCAGTGCCAGGGAACGAATTCCCTGGCACTGATAGTGCCTACCGTCATGGATTTCATGGCGGTTCCAAACCATCCGAAATCCATGGCGGTATGCAGGGTCATGATACCGCCGGCGGTCTAGTGACAGCCGCCTGGCCGGAGACCGAAGTCTACAGCCCAGCAGTCATCACCTCCCTGGTGTTCAGAGTGGAGAAGTGGCGGATGACCATGGCGTGAACCGCCATGGCCATAATTCAATTTTTTTTCCCGCTGGCCTGTTGGCGGTATTACCGCCACTTCTCCCCCGCCCGGTCAGGGTCATAATGAGGGCCATAGTTTGGTGTCAAAAACTATGGCCAGGTGCATGGGAACACCCAACTACCTGGCATGGAATACCCCACTTGACGCAGAGTGATGTAAAGCAAAGCAAAGAAAATATAAATGCAAAAACATTTTGAGCAGGCTTGTGTCACCTTTGTGACACAAACCCTGAACAAAATATTTGTTATTCTTGGCCTTCATAAGCAGAGAACCTTTGCTCTATCATCTATCACCTACTCATCTGGAAACCTTGGAGTGGACAGAGAATCCACTTCATAGCTTGATCAAACAAGGTTTGGATACTAATCAAAATAATATGTCCATGGGCATGACCCTCGGTATCATGGTACAGTGATTCTGTGAGATTAGCAAAATCAAAGCACAACCATATTGAAAAACGCCTTTTTAGTTATTTAGGTATCGTTTTTAGCTGGGAAACATCCTTTTTTACTACTTTTTTTTTCCGAAAGTCGTGGTTAAAGAAAGCGCAACAACGCTTTTTTTAACCACAACTCCGTTTTTTTGTGCCTTAACTACGTATGTTCTGAACAACGAACATGCGTGGTTAAGGTACAAAGAAGGGAGTTGGCGAAGGTAAGTGGTGGGTTTAGGTTTTGGGGAGGGGGTCAGGGGGTTTTAGGTTTTGGGGTGGGGTTGGGGGGGTGGGGCGTTTTTGGTTTTGGGGAGTGGGTGGGGGGTCAGGGGGTTTTAGGTTTTAGGGTGGGGTTGGGGGGGTGGGGCGTTTTTGGGGAGTGGGTGGGGGGTCAGGGGGTTTTAGGTTTTAGGGTGGGGTTGGGAGGGTGGGGCGTTTTTGGTTTTGGGGAGTGGGTGGGGGGTCAGGGGGTTTTAGGTTTTGGGGTGGGGTTGGGGGGGTGGGGCGTTTTTGGTTTTGGGGAGTGGGTGGGGGTCAGGGGGTTTTAGGTTTTGGGGTGGGGTTGGTGGGGGTGGGGCGTTTTTGGTTTTGGGGAGTGGGTGGGGGTCAGGGGGTTTTAGGTTTTAGGGTGGTGTTGGGGGGGTGGGGCATTTTTGGTTTTGGGGAGTGGGTGGGGGTCAGGGGGTTTTAGGTTTTGGGGTGGGGTTGGGGGGGTGGGGTGGGGTAAGGGATGTAGGGGGAATGGTGCCTATTGCTAATGATTTTATCAGGAATGCCTTTACAACGAAATATCATTGTTAAGGCATTCGTGGTAAAATCATTAGTAGTAGCAACGAGGTCGGTGTTCCGACCTCGTTGTTAAGGCAGTAGTTGTTTTTTAATTCGTTGTTTCGTCGTACAATCTTTTTAGCTCATTCCTAAGGTGGAAACCACACACTTTAGTGAAAGCTCAACAAATAGAAAGGAATGTGGAAGGCATCTTTCAATTCTCTAGGTCATTAGGCCACAAACCTCTGGCAGAGATGACTGCCCTGTAAAAAGCTAAATGTGTTCCTGCTATCTATGGAGCAGGGGTTTGGGATTACCAAAAATCTGATAATCTCCAATATATTGAGAATGCCTTCACCCGTAAGTTTCTTGCAGTCCCAAAAAAACAAAGCAAATTTAAATGCCATGAGGAGGTGGGCCTCCCCTAAATAAACATCTTGGCACTCCTATGGTGGATGAAGTGTTGGCAAAACCCAGGAGCAGCATTAGTCAGAGCCTGTATGTCAGATAGTCTAGCTCTAGAAAATGTGAATTCAAAATTGTGGCTGATGTATGTCAAATCAGATCTTCTGAATTTAGGATTAACTGATTGGTTTAACTACCCCACGTCTCCCAAAAATGCTAAGCTGATTGTGAAATCTAGCTATGCAATCCATTGCTGGGAGGAGGGGTTAAGAGTTGCTTTGGACATAAGATTAGTGGACTTTTATTTGCAGAGTGTCAGTGTTAAATCCCTTGAGACATATTTTGGATGGTTAAAGAATGATAACCACTGGCTTCTTTTAA
Source organism: Pleurodeles waltl (assembly GCF_031143425.1). Lineage (NCBI taxonomy): Eukaryota > Metazoa > Chordata > Amphibia > Caudata > Salamandridae > Pleurodeles > Pleurodeles waltl. The sequence continues at coordinate 1,222,796,643 of NC_090444.1, forward strand.
CTTATTTTAGACTAAATTTGATCCATTTTAAAGTGGCTTTCCCGTTACAATGTTCTTGGCAGCAGGACCTACCTCCTTGTCATTGTAATCATGTTACTTTACTTTTTACTATTTTGCCCACTTTACGCAGGCCGAAGAAGGACCTTTCTGACTTCATTGATGTGTCAGGGAGAGTTTAGATAATATTGTCCTGCAATGGAATTTTTACAGAAATTAACCACAATTGATTTGTGCCATGCTGTGTTAAATTTGATGAAGAGTGCAATTCAAATTAGAGATCAGATTCTTAGCTTAACTTGAGTTTAATGCAAAAGAGTAGTAATTCCTTCCTGATTTTTTGGAATTTTATTGACTGTGATTTTATATGTTTTATTATTTTTTTAGTGTTTTTTTACATGAATTGTTCTATGTTGTACGGTGTTCTATCTTGCTTTTTATGGCTTGTTGTCGAAATAAAGTTGTTGTGGCTGATTGACTGACTGAGTCAGTAGACCAAAACTCTGGTTCCTTCTTGGTTTTACGGAAGAACGTACACACATTATTATTCTTTCACAACATCTCTATCAAAATCTATCTGCTAGGGTGTAACTTGAATTTCAAATATCTGGCAGAGGATCACGCCAGCTTTAATTTTATTCATCTTATGTATTAATAATTTCGAATCTTTCTTGATAGACAAGAGCCAGGACCTTCCTACTTGGGCAACACATTTATTTCTACATTACTCTACTGCAATGATGCTGTTCTAATAACTTGAGCAGCTAATGGTCTGAAGAAATTGCTTGGAAAATGTGTGTAAATTGAGGGTTCATGGGACCTTAGAAAAAATTATGCAAAGTCCTTTAGTATAATTCTGGGATGTAAATAGACTACATTTAGAAATTTTACAATCAAAGACCATATCCTCAATAAGGTTGAGCGTTTTCATATTTGAGATTCACTTTTGACAAAAATGTTCACTGTTCCCATCACCTTTGGTCTAGAAGAAAATCTTTTGTACAATCTTTGATGTGTTTGTTTAGTACTAGATTGCACAGGAGGTCACCTCCTCCTATGCTTATTTTATATAACACTAACTGTGAATCTATAGCATGTTAAAGTGCCCTTCTCTGCATCACACACAACACCAGCCATTCTGCTGTACTAACAAGTGGTACTGAGCACCAGGTAGGTAAAACAGCTCCAAGTCATTCTAGGAAAAGGTCATTAACTCTAGGGGCTCAGTTGCTATGCTTTGCTGATGCAACAATACTCTAAGGAGGCTCAGCTTTCATTAAGAGGGAGACAGTGATTGCTCTTGTGTAGAGGGAACACCTCGAGTCAATGACCCTGTTACTTGTATAGACTAATCAATTATGTGACATATTACCCTTGGTAGTCTTATATGCTCACAGGTCTAATATTAGCTTCACCTTTGCAAATACTTTGTTGCTGGTTAAACATGAAGCATAACTACACTACCTATTACCTTTTGTTACAGAGTCCTCGATAAATCGCAAGTCTAATTCTGATCTTGCTTGCACCTTTCCTAAGGGTTTTAAAACTCTACACCTCCCATGCAATTTACATAGTGGAAGCAGATTAGTGTTCATTTGTGGGGAGCACCTCATTATCAAAGCACTTAGCTTACCAAATTCCACCTGGCTGAGCTTCTGAACTTTACCATATAAATAAAATCCTCACAGTAAAAAGGCTGATGTAATTTTGTAGCTTATTGCAGATTGCTTCTCTAACCTCTCTGTTGAACATCTGATTGACTCTACAGAAGCAGTCAGCCTTGTTCAACTTGTTTTAGGTCTTACTCTTGAGAATGGCCATACTTAAGATTTCATCTTTTCCGCTATAGAAATCATCAGCAAAATCTTACCTCATGTTTAGACTAATCATTTTTTGATCTACAGAAATAAGGCACTACCATGTTCTCTTCCCAGTGCTTGTGTGCAAGTAGGCTGCCAAGCGCCATGCACACACCATTTCTCAATAGTGCAAGGGTGTCTACGCAACTCTAGCATAGGTTTTGTACTGGAAGGGTACACTTCCAATCCAAAATACTATGCTTAGACTAACTTTAAAACTTTTTCCACTTTGGAGTATGCTGTACTTTGCACCACGCATATGAAGTAGGAAAAGGTAGAAGAAATAAACACATTTTTCCTTTTTAATGCCTGCTTCAAAATGTCATTATTGTTTGGTGTAAAACCATTAATAGATATAGGCCCTCATTACGACCTCAGCAGTCTTCTTTGAAGACCGCCGAAGAACAGCCATGCTGAAGATCACCAGTGCAGGCGGTTTTCAGCGCGGCGTATTATGACTGCTGGCAGCCCTCCGTCCTTTTTCGGACAGAGAGCCGCCAGCAGCCATACTGACGGTCGGCGGGGAAGTGGAGGTTGCTCCACCGCCCCCATCATCAGAACACCACCCACCGAATCACGTCCCATGATTCGGTGTGGCGGTGTTCTGGTGATGGGGAGCTGGCGGTGGAGCAGCTCCCATGGATCCCGTCCCCTCCCAGAGGATCAACGGACAAGGTAAGTTGATCGTCTGTTAGGGGGGTGGGGGGGTGTTGTGTGTTGTGTGCGTGCATGGGGGTGTGCATGTGAGTATGTAGAGGGGGTGTGTGAGTGCGTGTATGCATGCAGGGGATGTTGTGTTTTTGAAAATGTGTGCGTGTCTCTTTGTATGTCTGTGAGTATGTGTGCGTGGATGTCTGTATGTATGTGTGCGTGTATGACTGTGTGCGTGTCTGCTGGTATGTTTGTTGGTATGTGTGCGGGTATGTGTAATGATGGTGTCCGTATGCGTGAGGGTGGGGGGGTGTTTCAATGTTGGGGGTAGGGGTGGGTAGGGGTGTCCTGCCACCTTTGGGAGGTGGCAGGGGGGTGGTGGGTGTGGGGGGAGGACTCAGGGTGGGGATGGGGGTGGGGGAGACCCCTATCAGTGCCAGGGAACGAATTCCCTGGCACTGATAGTGCCTACCGTCATGGATTTCATGGCGGTTCCAAACCATCCGAAATCCATGGCGGTATGCAGGGTCATGATACCGCCGGCGGTCTAGTGACAGCCGCCTGGCCGGAGACCGAAGTCTACAGCCCAGCAGTCATCACCTCCCTGGTGTTCAGAGTGGAGAAGTGGCGGATGACCATGGCGTGAACCGCCATGGCCATAATTCAATTTTTTTTCCCGCTGGCCTGTTGGCGGTATTACCGCCACTTCTCTCCCCGCCCGGTCAGGGTCATAATGAGGGCCATAGTTTGGTGTCAAAAACTATGGCCAGGTGCATGGGAACACCCAACTACCTGGCATGGAATACCCCACTTGACGCAGAGTGATGTAAAGCAAAGCAAAGAAAATATAAATGCAAAAACATTTTGAGCAGGCTTGTGTCACCTTTGTGACACAAACCCTGAACAAAATATTTGTTATTCTGGGCCTTCATAAGCAGAGAACCTTTGCTCTATCATCTATCACCTACTCATCTGGAAACCTTGGAGTGGACAGAGAATCCACTTCATAGCTTGATCAAACAAGGTTTGGATACTAATCAAAATAATATGTCCATGGGCATGACCCTCGGTATCATGGTACAGTGATTCTGTGAGATTAGCAAAATCAAAGCACAACCATATTGAAAAACGCCTTTTTAGTTATTTAGGTATCGTTTTTAGCTGGGAAACATCCTTTTTTACTACTTTTTTTTTCCGAAAGTCGTGGTTAAAGAAAGCGCAACAACGCTTTTTTTAACCACGACTCCGTTTTTTTGTGCCTTAACTACGTATGTTCTGAACAACGAACATGCGTGGTTAAGGTACAAAGAAGGGAGTTGGCGAAGGTAAGTGGTGGGTTTAGGTTTTGGGGAGGGGGTCAGGGGGTTTTAGGTTTTGGGGTGGGGTTGGGGGGGTGGGGCGTTTTTGGTTTTGGGGAGTGGGTGGGGGGTCAGGGGGTTTTAGGTTTTAGGGTGGGGTTGGGGGGGTGGGGCGTTTTTGGGGAGTGGGTGGGGGGTCAGGGGGTTTTAGGTTTTAGGGTGGGGTTGGGAGGGTGGGGCGTTTTTGGTTTTGGGGAGTGGGTGGGGGGTCAGGGGGTTTTAGGTTTTGGGGTGGGGTTGGGGGGGTGGGGCGTTTTTGGTTTTGGGGAGTGGGTGGGGGTCAGGGGGTTTTAGGTTTTGGGGTGGGGTTGGTGGGGGTGGGGCGTTTTTGGTTTTGGGGAGTGGGTGGGGGTCAGGGGGTTTTAGGTTTTAGGGTGGTGTTGGGGGGGTGGGGCATTTTTGGTTTTGGGGAGTGGGTGGGGGTCAGGGGGTTTTAGGTTTTGGGGTGGGGTTGGGGGGGTGGGGTGGGGTAAGGGATGTAGGGGGAATGGTGCCTATTGCTAATGATTTTATCAGGAATGCCTTTACAACGAAATATCATTGTTAAGGCATTCGTGGTAAAATCATTAGTAGTAGCAACGAGGTCGGTGTTCCGACCTCGTTGTTAAGGCAGTAGTTGTTTTTTAATTCGTTGTTTCGTCGTACAATCTTTTTAGCTCATTCCTAAGGTGGAAACCACACACTTTAGTGAAAGCTCAACAAATAGAAAGGAATGTGGAAGGCATCTTTCAATTCTCTAGGTCATTAGGCCACAAACCTCTGGCAGAGATGACTGCCCTGTAAAAAGCTAAATGTGTTCCTGCTATCTATGGAGCAGGGGTTTGGGATTACCAAAAATCTGATAATCTCCAATATATTGAGAATGCCTTCACCCGTAAGTTTCTTGCAGTCCCAAAAAAACAAAGCAAATTTAAATGCCATGAGGAGGTGGGCCTCCCCTAAATAAACATCTTGGCACTCCTATGGTGGATGAAGTGTTGGCAAAACCCAGGAGCAGCATTAGTCAGAGCCTGTATGTCAGATAGTCTAGCTCTAGAAAATGTGAATTCAAAATTGTGGCTGATGTATGTCAAATCAGATCTTCTGAATTTAGGATTAACTGATTGGTTTAACTACCCCACGTCTCCCAAAAATGCTAAGCTGATTGTGAAATCTAGCTATGCAATCCATTGCTGGGAGGAGGGGTTAAGAGTTGCTTTGGACATAAGATTAGTGGACTTTTATTTGCAGAGTGTCAGTGTTAAATCCCTTGAGACATATTTTGGATGGTTAAAGAATGATAACCACTGGCTTCTTTTAACTTATTTTAGACTAAATTTGATCCATTTTAAAGTGGCTTTCCCGTTACAATGTTCTTGGCAGCAGGACCTACCTCCTTGTCATTGTAATCATGTTACTTTACTTTTTACTATTTTGCCCACTTTACGCAGGCCGAAGAAGGACCTTTCTGACTTCATTGATGTGTCAGGGAGAGTTTAGATAATATTGTCCTGCAATGGAATTTTTACAGAAATTAACCACAATTGATTTGTGCCATGCTGTGTTAAATTTGATGAAGAGTGCAATTCAAATTAGAGATCAGATTCTTAGCTTAACTTGAGTTTAATGCAAAAGAGTAGTAATTCCTTCCTGATTTTTTGGAATTTTATTGACTGTGATTTTATATGTTTTATTATTTTTTTAGTGTTTTTTTACATGAATTGTTCTATGTTGTACGGTGTTCTATCTTGCTTTTTATGGCTTGTTGTCGAAATAAAGTTGTTGTGGCTGATTGACTGACTGAGTCAGTAGACCAAAACTCTGGTTCCTTCTTGGTTTTACGGAAGAACGTACACACATTATTATTCTTTCACAACATCTCTATCAAAATCTATCTGCTAGGGTGTAACTTGAATTTCAAATATCTGGCAGAGGATCACGCCAGCTTTAATTTTATTCATCTTATGTATTAATAATTTCGAATCTTTCTTGATAAACAAGAGCCAGGACCTTCCTACTTGGGCAACACATTTATTTCTACATTACTCTACTGCAATGATGCTGTTCTAATAACTTGAGCAGCTAATGGTCTGAAGAAATTGCTTGGAAAATGTGTGTAAATTGAGGGTTCATGGGACCTTAGAAAAAATTATGCAAAGTCCTTTAGTATAATTCTGGGATGTAAATAGACTACATTTAGAAATTTTGCAATCAAAGACCATATCCTCAATAAGGTTGAGCGTTTTCATATTTGAGATTCACTTTTGACAAAAATGTTCACTGTTCCCATCACCTTTGGTCTAGAAGAAAATCTTTTGTACAATCTTTGATGTGTTTGTTTAGTACTAGATTGCACAGGAGGTCACCTCCTCCTATGCTTATTTTATATAACACTAACTGTGAATCTATAGCATGTTAAAGTGCCCTTCTCTGCATCACACACAACACCAGCCATTCTGCTGTACTAACAAGTGGTACTGAGCACCAGGTAGGTAAAACAGCTCCAAGTCATTCTAGGAAAAGGTCATTAACTCTAGGGGCTCAGTTGCTATGCTTTGCTGATGCAACAATACTCTAAGGAGGCTCAGCTTTCATGAAGAGGGAGACAGTGATTGCTCTTGTGTAGAGGGAACACCTCGAGTCAATGACCCTGTTACTTGTATAGACTAATCAATTATGTGACATATTACCCTTAGTAGTCTTATATGCTCACAGGTCTAATATTAGCTTCACCTTTGCAAATACTTTGTTGCTGGTTAAACATGAAGCATAACTACACTACCTATTACCTTTTGTTACAGAGTCCTCGATAAATCGCAAGTCTAATTCTGATCTTGCTTGCACCTTTCCTAAGGGTTTTAAAACTCTACACCTCCCATGCAATTTACATAGTGGAAGCAGATTAGTGTTCATTTGTGGGGAGCACCTCATTATCAAAGCACTTAGCTTACCAAATTCCACCTGGCTGAGCTTCTGAACTTTACCATATAAATAACATCCTCACAGTAAAAAGGCTGATGTAATTTTGTAGCTTATTGCAGATTGCTTCTCTAACCTCTCTGTTGAACATCTGATTGACTCTACAGAAGCAGTCAGCCTTGTTCAACTTGTTTTAGGTCTTACTCTTGAGAATGGCCATACTTAAGATTTCATCTTTTCCGCTATAGAAATCATCAGCAAAATCTTACCTCATGTTTAGACTAATCATTTTTTGATCTACAGAAATAAGGCACTACCATGTTCTCTTCCCAGTGCTTGTGTGCAAGTAGGCTGCCAAGCGCCATGCACACACCATTTCTCAATAGTGCAAGGGTGTCTACGCAACTCTAGCATAGGTTTTGTACTGGAAGGGTACACTTCCAATCCAAAATACTATGCTTAGACTAACTTTAAAACTTTTTCCACTTTGGAGTATGCTGTACTTTGCACCACGCATATGAAGTAGGAAAAGGTAGAAGAAATAAACACATTTTTCCTTTTTAATGCCTGCTTCAAAATGGCATTATTGTTTGGTGTAAAACCATTAATAGATATAGGCCCTCATTACGATATCAGCAGTCTTCTTTGAAGACCGCCGAAGAACAGCCATGCTGAAGATCACCAGTGCAGGCGGTTTTCAGCGCGGCGTATTATGACTGCTGGCAGCCCTCCGTCCTTTTTCGGACAGAGAGCCGCCAGCAGCCATACTGACGGTCGGCGGGGAAGTGGAGGTTGCTCCACCGCCCCCATCATCAGAACACCACCCACCGAATCACGTCCCATGATTCGGTGTGGCGGTGTTCTGGTGATGGGGAGCTGGCGGTGGAGCAGCTCCCATGGATCCCGTCCCCTCCCAGAGGATCAACGGACAAGGTAAGTTGATCGTCTGTTAGGGGGGTGGGGGGTGTTGTGTGTTGTGTGCGTGCATGGGGGTGTGCATGTGAGTATGTAGAGGGGGTGTGTGAGTGCGTGTATGCATGCAGGGGATGTTGTGTTTTTGAAAATGTGTGCGTGTCTCTTTGTATGTCTGTGAGTATGTGTGCGTGGATGTCTGTATGTATGTGTGCGTGTATGACTGTGTGCGTGTCTGCTGGTAAGTTTTTTGGTATGTGTGCGGGTATGTGTAATGATGGTGTCCGTATGCGTGAGGGTGGGGGGGTGTTTCAATGTTGGGGGTAGGGGTGGGTAGGGGTGTCCTGCCACCTTTGGGAGGTGGCAGGGGGGTGGTGGGTGTGGGGGGAGGACTCAGGGTGGGGATGGGGGTGGGAGAGACCCCTATCAGTGCCAGGGAACGAATTCCCTGGCACTGATAGTGCCTACAGTCATGGATTTCATGGCGGTTCCAAACCATCCGAAATCCATGGCGGTATGCAGGGTCATGATACCGCCGGTGGTCTAGTGACAGCCGCCTGGCTGGAGACCGAAGTCTACAGCCCAGCAGTCATCACCTCCCTGGTGTTCAGAGTGGAGAAGTGGCGGATGACCATGGCGTGAACCGCCATGGCCATAATTCAATTTTTTTTCCCGCTGGCCTGTTGGCGGTATTACCGCCACTTCTCCCCCGCCCGCCAGGGTCACAATGAGGGCCATAGTTTGGTGTCAAAAACTATGGCCAGGTGCATGGGAACACCCAACTACCTGGCATGGAATACCCCACTTGACGCAGAGTGATGTAAAGCAAAGCAAAGAAAATATAAATGCAAAAACATTTTGAGCAGGCTTGTGTCACCTTTGTGACACAAACCCTGAACAAAATATTTGTTATTCTGGGCCTTCATAAGCAGAGAACCTTTGCTCTATCATCTATCACCTACTCATCTGGAAACCTTGGAGTGGACAGAGAATCCACTTCATAGCTTGATCAAACAAGGTTTGGATACTAATCAAAATAATATGTCCATGGGCATGACCCTCGGTATCATGGTACAGTGATTCTGTGAGATTAGCAAAATCACAGCACAACCATATTGAAAAACGCTGGTACTGTACTTATTCCCTGGAGTTTAAAATGAAACTAAAAAATCCATTCAAATAATATAAAAAACTTATTCTAATGGACTTTCTATATGGACAGAAGAGGGGCCCTCTTTCAGGAAAAGGCCACATGCGGTACAGCTGTTAAAATAACCTTCTTCAGATGCGTCAATTCCTAGTAACTTAGCAAATGTCTCACTCCTTCCTTTCCCAGTGAAAATAGTTGAGAAACATGTGAATACATTATTTCTGACTTCCTTGAAGGCCATGATTTATTAGACCTAGTCCAGTCAGCCCAATCAGGGTTCTGCCCAGCACATAACACTGAGTTAGCTTTGGTTGCTGTGTTGGATGACCTTAGTTCTCAGAGATAAGTACCAATTTGTGACTCTCATATTTCATGGTCTATCTGCTGCCTTGTGACACCATAAGTCACACTATCTTGATCTCAAGGTTACGGAACATTGGAACTGAGACACAATGCTTGACTGGTTTAGCTGGCAAACAGAACTCAAACACTCAATCTCCCATCATTTCAGCCCAATGCCATATTAGTGAGGCAAGGGACTTTATTGGGCTGTTCCCTAAGTCCAACATTAGTCAATAACTATTTGAGGCCCCTGGCACAGCTATGTATCCAGGAAGTTAACCTCATGAACTACACGTATGACATGCAAATCATCTTGACAGAAGAACAAATCACACATCTGCCTTTTGAAGCCTTCCATAGATACCTCAGTGACATCTCCTCATGGCAGGACTGTAACCCCTTAAAATTGAGTAGTGAGAAAACTTTGTTGTTCTATAGCCAATCTATCTGTCTTATTACCATTGAATTTCTGAACAAAGTACACTCAGAGCAGTTAGAAGTAGTCCCCCCATAGTAAAGGACGATCCAGTAAGTCCAGAAAATACTTGAGTCCAACATGATTGAAATCTTTTTTATTCCAGTGAAAACATGCAGCCAATACGTGTTTCGTCTGACGACTTTTTAAAGGCTGAAAAAATACAACATTGAATAATATACATGACCAAAGCATGGTGAAATACCATTCTAAATACAATACATCCCACACCAAACCAAATCTCAGGTGTGACGAATTCAAGCAGAGCCTACTAGTACTTAGACACAGTGAAGAAAATTTGATTCCAAAGGTCCAAAAAACAATATACATCTGAAGGTGAAAGATGAACAACAATGATTAAAAAAAAAGAGTATTGAAGCCATGAGCCCATAAAATCACCCCTGGTGTGCAGAACAGTATAAAGCGCAACGCTATAGTAAGTAGTCAAGCAATTGATTACCTAAAAACAAAGTAACAGCAAGCGTAAGTCAACACCAACTGAGCGTGTGTTGATTAACAGGCAATCAATGCCGAAGATAAGTTCACTAACAAAGTAGGACTGGTGATCAGGCTCCCGTGTATATGGCAAATCTGGAAAGTAGCAGCAAAAAAAAGAAAACAGCAACAACAGTAAAAAAACATGTGAGCCACTGTTAAGAAATAGTGTGCTAAATCCATGATGAGCCCCAATTCAGACTGAGTCAAACAGCGAACCTGTTATATTACAAGTGAAGAGCGTGGTAGCACTGTCAAAGTAAATAAAGATGCAGCGAGCAATTCAGACTGAGTCAAACAGCGAACCTGTTATATTACAAGTGAAGAGCCTGGTAGCACTGTCAAAGTAAACAAAGATGCAGCGAGGCATTGATATGCCCCCCGGGTGCTAACAAAAAGAGGAGCAGCAGGGCCAAAGAAAAAAATCATCCCGGTACAAGTAACACCAAATAATAGTTGATTAATACACAGTTAATGTGGATTGTAAGTTCCCTTTAAGAGGGTTTTCATCTAGTTTGACATATGCAGAAGTATTAGAGAGTTGCCTATTAATTTCTGCAATGTACAAATGGCAAAGCTTAAGGATTTTGAGTGAAACACCAGTCCTTGCTCAAAAACAACCCTAAGGTGTCTAAAGCAGTGGTTCCCAACCTGTGGGCCGGGGACCCCTGGGGGTTCGCGAAGCCTCCTCAGGGGGTCCGCGGCTGCTTAAAACATTTAATAATATTAGGTCCCAGCTATCAGCAATGACTCCTCAGGGGTCCCCGTGTTCCAATAATGATTCAGTGGGGGTCCCCGGGCTCCAGTATTGATAAAATGGGGGTCCACAGAAGTCAAAAGGTTGGGAACCACTGGTCTAAAGGATATCCAGGATGACACTGATTACACTGTACCATACCTTGAGGCATGTGTTTTACAGATTCTGTATCAACACTGGCATGTTTTGAAATTAGACACTTCACTTAAGGATCTGGTTGCCATCAAACCTTCATTAGAACATTACAGAATATACTATGTCCCAGTTTCATAGCACAGAACAAAAGACAGATTGCTACTGGGTGGGTCCAGCCACATTCCTTTAGTTTTCTCAAGTTGGGGGAATTGTAATATGTGTCCATATGTATTGGACAGACTTAAATGTTTTCAATACAATACTTTGACTTTGACTTGACAATACTTTGACCAAATATACTATCAATGCGTTTATTAATTGCAACACAAAATTTGTGATTTACTGTATTATAAGTATATAACAAGGCATCTACATGAGGAGCACAATAGTACCATTGGTGGAAAGAATACAAGAGCACATGCATGCCATCATGAAGAAGAATAGAAACTATCCCTTTACATCTCATTCCATTGTCCAGCACAGAACCAGCAAATTGGCCAAAGTAAGGTTCATGCCATTGGAGAGGCTGCTGAACATCCCAGAGGAGGCAACAGGGTCCAGGCTCTCCGTAGACTACAGACTAACTAAATCACAAAACGTAGAGCTGTGGATCAAGGACTGAGGCCCTCATTAGGAGTTTGGCGGGCAGAAAAGGCTGCCTGCCAACTCCCGCAGGTCACAAGAATACCAGTGTGGTCTCCTTCCTGCTGGCCCTATTATGAGTTTCATGCTGGGCCAGTGGGCGTAAACACAGTTTTCATCTGCTGGCCAAGCAGGAAACAAACAACAATATTGATGCCGGCTCAGAATGAGGCTGGCAGCAATTCTGATGTACATCAGGTGCACTAGCACCTGTTGCACAAATCACTGTCCGCAAAGTAGGCAGTGATTTGTGCAATGGGGCTGGCCAGGGGGGCCTGCACTGCCCTGGCACCCCGTCTCCACCAGCATTTACATGGCGGTGAAACTGCTATGTAAACGCCAGCGGAGAGAGAGCGGTCGTAATCCACGCTGGCCTGGTGGATTGGGACCGCCCTCTGGTGGCCGAAAAGTGGCAGTGCCGGTGGTAATACCATGGTGCTTTTGCCGGTGTTCTCATGTCGCAATCAGACCGCTGCTTTGGCGGCGGTCCGAACGCAACCCTGACCCTGTCGATCTGGTGGGTGCCAGGGTCATAATGAGGCCCTGACTGCAGATAGAGAGTAAAAAAAAATTCTGGGTGGCTTATAAACTTCTGTTTGTGACAGGACTGTCTTTCTTTACTACATGTTTATTTGTTACATGCAGTAAGAGAGTATATGTGGTTCTTTTATTCTGACCCATTGTTTTGTTTTGGATTTCAGCCAAACATGATTTATCACACTGGTTCAGTGTTGGACTATGAATGTCTGACTTTGCTTGTTTTTTTTTAGGGCTGTTCTCGTACTTTGTGGTCTATTGGACTTCTTTCTTCTCTAATAGCTAATTTGGGACTTGGTTTGCTCTTCACGCTAGGCACCCAATGTATCCTATATGTTTCTTTTCCACGTTCATTCCTGTGCCTTTTTTACTCATGGTTTGATTCTTTAACTATCTCTTGGTTCTGTGAAGGCCCCCCACTCTTTTGTTTTTCTTTCTCTTTGTATTTATACAGAGTTTCAGGCTGTATTGTATGTATTTCGATTCGGTCTGTACCCTTCTATGATGCCATCAAAACGATATAACCAACATTAGCACGGTTTTTACAATATTTATTCTTACCAACACTAATACGGGTCCACCCCCTTTTTCCGTTTATTTACATACAGAGTTGGTCGAAGACTATGGCTTCTGCTCGTCCTTCAGAATACTATGACATGAGGTATTCTTTTTTCATTTCTTTGGCCCTTTAACACATTACCTGATGTGCTGGGCCACCTCGCGATTGGAGTGATTTTCACAACATACCACGCCAGTACCCGGGGTACTTTATGTACTTTGATTCAGCATGCACTTTTTAATGACGCCATAAATACAATATAATCAACATTAATATATGGTATGTTTTTACAATATTTTATTTTACCAACATTAATACGGCTCCACCCCTTTCCCATTGTATATGCAACATATGGAGTTTATCGGCGCTCCTTACCACTTCAATATGGAGCTTGGCTCTGTTCGCTCCTTCTAGAATTACTTCGACATGAAGAGTCAGTTTTCCATTTCTGTGACCTTTTTAAACAAATTCCCTGACAGGCCAGGCTGATTTATCAAGTCCTCACTGCACCTTGTTCACTTAAATCATACCAGAACTGTATACTTGTTTTAAACAGGTATGCTGCTTTGAGTTTGCTCTGTTTATTGGGGCAGTTCATTTATGCCACACACTTTTCATTGTGATTTGTTTTCATTTTTGTCCCCTCTGACTGCTATTTTTTTAGTATTAGCTTGCACAAGGAGAGCCTACCTTTCAGCGCTATAACACTAGGGAACTTGCAATTGATATTAAGGCCCATATTTATACTTTTTGACGCAAAACTGCGCCAACGCAGTTTTGCATCCAAAAAATTAGCGCCGGCTAACGCCATCCTGAAGCGCCATGCGGGCGCCGTATTTATTCAATGACGTTAGCCGGCGTTAGCCGCCGGCGCTGTCTGGTGTGCATTGAAAAAAACGACGTACACCAGGCAGCGCCGGCGTAGGGGGAAAATGGCGTATGGGCGTCCACAAATGGTGCAAGTCAGGCTGAGGCAAAAAAATCGCCACAACCCGATTTGCGCCATTTTTTTACGACGCCCATCCCCCATTGAAATGACTCCTGTCTTAGCAAAGACAGGAGTCATGCCCCCTTGCCCAATGGCCATGCCCAGGGGACTTCTGTCCCCTGGGCATGGTCATTGGGCATAGTGGCATGTAGGGGGGCACAAATCAGGCCCCCCTATGCCACAAAAAATAATAAAAATAAATACTTACCTGGACTTACCTTAATGTCCCTGGGGTGGGTCCCTCCATCCTTGGGTGTCCTCCTGGGGTGGGCAAGGGTGGCAGGGGGTGTCCCTGGGGGCAGGGGAGGGCACCTCTGGGCTCATTCTGAGCCCACAGGTCCCTTAACGCCTGCCCTGACCCAGGCGTTAAAATCCGGCGCAAATGCAGGTTTTTTAGACCCGCCCACTCCCGGGCATCATTTTTGCCCGGGAGTATAAATACGACGCATATGCATCGCAGTCATTTTTTAAGACGGGAACGCCTACCTTGCATATCATTAACGCAAGGAAGGTGTTCATGCTAAAAAATGACGCTAACTCCATGAACTTTGGCGCTAGACGCGTCTAACGCCAAAGTATAAATATGGAGTTAGTTTTGCGTCGAATTTGCGTCGAAAAAAACGACGCAAATTTGGCGCAAACGGAGTATAAATATGCCCCTTACTGTTTATTAATTGACTATTAACAGTGTTGCTTGTACCAGAATAATTTTTTAAGTTGGCCCTGTTTACCACTCTTTTTGCTAGCACCCGGCCGGCGTATCAAGGCCTCGCTGCATCTTGGTTTACTTTGACAGCGCTGCCAGGCTCTTCACTTGTAATAAAACAGGTACGCTGTTTGGCTTGGACTACCTTGGGGATCAGCATGGATTTAGCAAACTGTTGACTTATTACTTAAGAGTGGCTGACATGGTTCTTACTGTTGTTGCTGTTTTCCTCTCTTTGACTGCTACTTTCCAGATTTGATGTACATGTGGGGCCTGATATTCAGTCCTGCTATGATAGTGACTTGTCTTCGTCATTGATTGGCTGTTAATCAACGTGGGCTCATCTGGTGTTTACTTACGCCTGCCACTGCTTTGTTTTTAGGTAATCGATTGCTTGGCTACTTACTATATCATTGCACTTTTATTGTTCTGCGCACAACAGGTGATTTAATGGGCTCATGGCTTTAATACTCTTTTTCTAGATCATTATTGTTCGTCTTACACATTCGGATGGGTATCATTTTTTGACCTTTGGAATCTAATTTTCTTCACTGTGGCTCACTCTCTTGTGAATATATATAAGTACTAGCAGGCTCTGCTTGGATTTTACACACCTGAAATTTGCTTTGGTGTAGGATGTGTTATTGTACTTAGAACAGTATTTTACCATGCTTTATTCAAGTATATTACTTAGGTGGTCATTACAACCCTGGCGGTCAGTGTTAAAGCGGCGGTAAAACCGCCAACAGGCCGGCAGCAAAAAAATTGGAATCACGACCGTGGAGGAAACCGCCAACATAGACAGCCACTTTAACACTCCGACCGCCAAGGCGGTACAAACAAACACCACAGCGGTAACCGCCAACAGACAGGCGGAAGACAAGGTTCCGCCCACTGTATTACAACAGGCCAATCTGCCACCCTTTCTGGGGCGGATTCCCCGCAAACAAAAACACAGCAGAAACAGGACTTGGAAGGGAAAACGCTCACCACTACACACCCCACGAGGAATCAGGACGCCATGGAACCCGAGCTCCAGATACTCCCAGCCTTTATCTTCCTGCTTCTCTACCAGGAACAACAAAGACGGCAGCAAAGACCACGGTGAGTACTGCACCTACGACACAGGGGAGGGGGAGGGAAAAAAGAGTGAAACACACACGTAACACGCAACACTCCCACCCCCACCCTCACCCACTACAACACACACACAAGTACATGTTGATACATTACATTAACAACCCCCAACCCCCCCTGGAAGAATGCAAGGACAAAAGGAAATTAGTTGATCGTTTGTAATCTATTCAAATACAGTAATCAAAAATACATACATATAAATATATATATATATATATATATATATATATATATATATATATATATATATATATATATGTATATTTACACTAGAAACAAATATATACACCAAGAATATAAGTCCAAGGTATTCCACCATCATAGTCCGTAGACCACTGGGCCCAAAATGCATGGGTGAGGCCCACACTCAATACCCGAAAAAACTGAGAGAACACTGCTGGGGCATCAGATAGAAATACAACAGGCACCTCAGGGGGAATGGAAGGGGGGGCACCTCAGCCGGATGAGTGCACAACGCCAGATCCACGAGGGGGCTCCATGCCCACTGCTGCATCCTGGGGAGTGCAAAGCCACAGTCTCTCAAGTCTCTCTAGTGGGTGGTTTGCCCACTGCTACATCCTGGGGAGTGCAAAGCCACAGTTTCTCAAGTCTCTCCAGTGGGTGGTTTGCCCACTGCTTTATCCTGGGGAGTGCAAAGCCACAGTCTCTCAAGTCTCTCCAGTGGGTGGTTTGCCCACTGCTGCATCCTGGGGAGTGCAAAGCCACAGTCTCTCAAGTCTCTCCAGTGGGTGGTTTGCCCACTGCTTTATCCCGGGGAGTGCAAAGCCACAGTCTCTCAAGTCTCTCCAGTTGGTGGTTTGCCCACTGCTTTATCCTGGGGAGTGCAAAGCCACAGTCTCTCAAGTCGATGTAAATCTCCACTGGTTCTGGAGGGAGCTTTGTGCCAGAGTGCTTCATCCTGCCAAGGACAGAGGTAGTGGATGTGATACCGCACTGGTTCTGGAGGGGGCTTTGTGCCCAGAGTGCTTCATCCTGCCAAGGACAGAGGTAGTGGATGTAAATCTCCACTGGTTCTGGAGGGGGCTGTGTGCCCAGAGTGCTTCATCCTGCCAAGCACAGAGGTAGTGAATGTAAATCTCCACTGGTTCAGGAGGGGGCTTTGTGCCCAGAGTGCTTTATCCTGCCAAGGACAGAGGTAGTGGATGTAAATCTCCACTGGTTCTGGAGGGGGCTTTGTGCCCAGAGTGCTTCATCCTGCTTGTGGCGGCCTCAGTAGCGTCGAAAGCTTTGGCGCTCACTGGCCTGCGGTGCTGATGGCGGTGGTGTCCTGTTCAGCGGTGCTGTCCTTGGCAGCGGTGCTTGTTGCGGCAGTGTCCTGTTCAGCGGTGCTGGTGGCGCCGGTGTCCTGCTCAGCGGTGTTGGTGGCGGCGGTGTCCTTGACAGCAGTGCTGGTGGCAGCGGTGTCCTGTTCAGAGGTGCTGGTGGCGGCGGTGACCTTGGCAGTGGTGCTTGTTGCGGCGGTGTCCTGTTCAGTGGTGCTGGTGGCGGCGGTGTCCTGTTCAGCAGCGGTGGTGGCAGTCTTGTCCGCTGTGCAGGTTTACGCAGACTTGCCTGTTTTACTGTGCTCCTTCCCCACCTTGGATGGTGGCGCAGCTGTCTTCACACTCCCAACTGTACCCCTGGCAGAGGCTTTGGTGGAAGATGTTTTGCCTCTCTTCCGCTGGGCACTGGCCAACCTTTTGTGCTTTTGAGGTGGGGGACTGTCTGTGGTCTGGCTCCTTGGCACACTGGCTGCCCTGCTGCCTGGCGCACTCCAGAAGACGGTTACTACTGGCACCACTGTTCCCGCAGATGTTGTGGCTGAGGCGCTGGGTTGGGACCTGGAAAGGCGGGCCCTAGGAGACTGAAGGGGTGGGGGAGGTGAGGAGAAGAGGTCAAGGTTGGACAGGAAAAGTTTTTTGGGACACACTGGGATGGGTAGTTGGAGGGGGTTTGGGAGTGGAGGAAGAGGTAGTGGTTGTCGGAGGTGTACGTTTGGTGACTTTGGGTGAAGGTGCATGGGCTGGAGGTTGTCGTGAGGTGGATGGCTGTTGGGTGGGTGTGTGGCTGCATTTGTGTACCATGGGAGGTGAGCTCCCAGACACACTGGGAGAGGACACAGGGGATGTGTGAATGGTAGTGGGGGTGGTGAGTGCACGTGAGCGGGATGTGGTGGTGGGTGTGCTGGTGATGGAGGTAGTGGCTGACGATGTAGTGCATGCAGGTGTGAGTGGAGATGAGACTGGGAGGGAGGAGAGAGACGAGGAGGAGGGGGACACAGTGGAGGCAGTAGCTATTGGTATGTCTGAATGGGTATGATGCTTGCGTGAGTGCCT
The DNA here is from genome assembly GCF_031143425.1 of Pleurodeles waltl. Classification (NCBI taxonomy): domain Eukaryota; kingdom Metazoa; phylum Chordata; class Amphibia; order Caudata; family Salamandridae; genus Pleurodeles; species Pleurodeles waltl. Next base: position 1,222,814,577 of record NC_090444.1, read on the forward strand.
GTGGGATGTGTGGTGCTTATGTTTGCCTGAGCTTCCCTTGTGTTTTGAGGAGTGTGCATGCTGGTCTGATGGTGTGCTTGGGATAGGCTGAGGTACAGGGGTTTGGGTCTGGGTGGAGGAAGTTGGAGGGGGAAGGCTAGAGACAGGGACAATGGCTGCCATCAGTGCTGAGGCCTGAGTCTGAAAAGCTCGCTGTTGGGCTGCCTGACCAGAATGAATGCCCTCCAGGTATGCATTGGTCTGTTGCAACTGCCTCTCTACACCCTGGATGGCATTCAAAATGGTAGTCTGCCCAACAGTGTGGGACATGAGGAGGTCAATGGCCTCACTGAGGGCAGCAGGGCTGACTGGTGCAGGGCCTGAGGTGCCTGGGGCGTAGGAGATGCCCACCCTCCTGGGAAAGCGGCCACGGGGCACATGCTGAGGTGCTGCTGGGAGGGCGCTGCTGGTAGGGTGGGTGGCGGCTGTACCTGTAGATGCGGAGGGCACAGAGGGGCCCGCCACCACAACGGAGCTCCCATCAGAGGAGGAGTCGCTGGTCTCAGCTCCTGTCCCCGCCGTGGAGCTCCCCTTGCCCTCCGTCCCACTGGTGGTTTCTGACTCCATTGTGTCGCCCTCCAGGGCCATGTGGGTTGCAGCTCCCTCCTGCTCCGGTGGCACTGCTCCTCCGCCTGATGATGCTAATGCACACAAGAACAGGGAGACCACAAAAATGTGGGGAAAGACAGAAGAAAGACATGTTGAGTGCATCCAATACCGCTACCGATGGTGGACACTACAGACACAGAAGCCCCCTGCACTACGCAGTGCACTTAGGGTTCCCTAAATAATCACAGGGATATGGGTTACAAGGCCTATGCCCGATTGCTGCACACATGGAAGTTACAGGAGCCTGACTAGGTGTAGTTGGCTCTGAACACAGGTGGGGTGGGGTGCCACAGGGCCTGCCTTAAGATGGGACCTAGCCTACTAAACTCGCCCTGGCCTAGGGGAACCCACAGCCCACCTCCCCCACCCAGACACCTACAATGTGCGCTGAATCAGCAGAATGAGAGTGTATTCACCCCTTGTGGCTGCTGTGATGCCCTCAAGGGCCCATCCAACTCTGGATACGCCACCGCCAGGATCCGTAACATCAGGGGGGTCATGGTGCGACGGGCACCCCTCCCATGTTGGGAGGCCATCCCCAGCTGGGCCTCCGCCGTCTTCTTGCTCCAGCGGCGAATGTCCTCCCATCTTTTCTGGCAGTGGGTGCTCCGTCTGTGGTGGACCCCCAGGGTCCGGACTTCCTTGGCGCTGGCACGCCAAATATCCTTCTTCTGGTGGGCGCTGACCTACAGGAATAGTACAGGGGAAAAGGAGAAGATATAACCGTCCGCACCATCACAGTCAATGGCCCGCATCCCTACCCTTGCCATGACCACATGCACTCACCGTCGTACCATGCACGCCTCATTCCCCCCCTATGTTTCATCAACACCACTCCAAACAGGCATTGCCCATACAGCATGCTCACAGTGTACTCACCTGTTTGTCTGGAGGACCATAGAGTATCGTGTACTGGGGGAGGATCCCATCCACTAGTTTCTCCAACTCCTCCGTGCTGAAGGCAGGGGCCCTTTCCCCAGACACACAAGCCATTGTCTCTTCCAGACCGAGGTCACAGCAGCACTTGCAGTGTAGGACCTCTCCTGTCGAAGATCAGGTATCAAGTGATTGAACAGAGAGAAAATAGTGGTGACGTCCGCGGTGGTGCATACCGTCACCGCCGGCGTACATCGTCATTTGCTCCTGGGGCCCATAGGGTCCAATGTTAACCAATGCAGGATTGCCCCGCGGTCTTCCACCGCCTACCGCGACGGTGTACAACGACAGCGCAGTTACCTCATATCCCCTTGTCCCACATTACAGATCAGGCAGCCCCCATTTCAGGGCGTCACATGGCATTAATTTTGACTGCGTCACACATATCTAGGCCTTGCTTAAACACTAATACAACCATATGTCGATTTTCAAACATTTTCCGATAAAGTTGTGTTTACCTACCTCAGTGTTGGTTGACTCTCTGCTCGCTCTTCTCCTCCATAGAGCACGTCCGCTGGGGCATGCGAGGAGATGGCGGCATCCTCCGGTGTACAGACCGCTGGTGGACCTGTCGACAATGGAGGAGCGACATGTAATTATCACCTACAGACTTGATCGTACCACAATCCTGGAACTGTGTGCCCAGTTGGAGCCAGACCTGATGTCAGCTATCCGCCATCCCACAGGAATCCCCCCTTCAGTGCAGGTGCTGTCAGTACTCCATTTCCTAGCAAGTGGGTCTTTTCAAACAACATTGGCCATAGCATCAGGGATGTCCCAGCCTATGTACTCCAACGTGTTGTCCAGAGTGTTGTCTGCCCTGCTGAAACACATGTGCACCTACATCGTTTTCCCTCAAGTGGAGGATTTGCCTACAGTGAAAGGTGACTTCTGTGCACTGGGACATATTTCCAACATCATTGGTGCCATTGATGGGACACAAGGGCCTTGGTCCCCCCACGCAGGAAAGAACAGGTGTACAGAAACCGGAAGAGTTACCATTCTAAGAATGTGCAGATGGTGTGTTTGACCGACCAGTACATCTCCCATGTAAATGCCAAATATCCTGGCTCAGTGCATGACACTTACATTCTGCGGAATAGCAGCATGCTTTATGTGATGTGGCAACTCCAGAGGCACCCTGTGTGGCTATTAGGTGAGGACCTGGACCCAATACAGTGTGACTAGGTGTCTGGGTATGGGGATGTCCCTAAGAGTTTGTGTGTGTCTAACAGTTGTCCCTCGCCATTTGCAGGTGACTCTGGTTACCCCAACCTGTCATGGCTACTGACCCCAGTGAGGAATCCGAGGACAAGGGCAGAGGATTGCTACAATGAGGCCCATGGGCAGACTAGGAAGATTATATAGAGGACCTTCAACATCCTGAAGGCCAGGTTCCGGTGCCTCCATTTGACAGGTTGTTCCCTATTCTACTCACCAAAGAAGGTGTATCAGATCATCGTGGCCAGCTGTATGCTTCACAACTTGGCTTTGCAATGACAGGTGCCTTTTCTGCAGGAGGATGGTCCAGATGGAGGTGTTGTGGCAGCTGTGGAGCCTGTGGACAGTGAAGATGAGGAAGCAGAAGAAGAGGACATAAACAACAGGAACACGGTTATCCAGCAATACTTCCAGTGAGACACAGGTAAGAAGACAACACTGCCTGCTACATCTGATTTAATTCTTCTACCTCTCATCTGTCTGTCATTTTCACCCAGTGTATGGACACTCAGTTGTCACTTTCCCTTTCGAATTTACAGATGTGGGTTCCACTGTGTGACCTCTGCTTTGTTTCCACATGGACTAGAGCTGTGTGACATAGGTATGTTGACATTACATTGGATATTGCATTTTGCCACAGTTATTGCTAATACACATTTTCGAAAGCACAGACTGACTCCAGATTGTTTTGTGATTTAAGGGGATGTTTATATAAGCGCTAAACAGTGGAGGTGGTTGTTAAATGGTCAGGGGTGATGGTGGAGGAATGTCCATGGCAGAGTCCAGTCTATTAGTCTCTAGGGCAGTTTAAGTATGGACTGGGTGACAAAGTGGGACAGAAGGATGACAATCAGGGTGGTCTCATTTCTTGGCGGGGGTCTTGGCATTGTTTTCTGTCTTTGTCCTGGATCTCAGGGACCGCTTGCTTGGTGATTCTCCATCTGCAAGGGGTGGGGTGCTGGTGTTGTTGGTCCTGTGGCGGTGCCTCCTTTCCACTAGTGCCGGCAGAGGTGGTGGGCAGTTCATCGTCCAGGCTAGTGTCAGGGGCCCCTTGTTGTGCCACAGTGTCCCTCCTGGTATTAACGAGTTTCTTCAGCATCCCTACAATGGTGCCCCGGGGTGGAATTGATGGATGTGAGTTCCTCCCTGAACCCCAAATACTGTTCTTCCTGCAGCCGCTGGGTCTCCTGAAACTTGGCCAGCACCATTGCCATCGTCTCCTGGGAATGGTGGAAGGCTCCCATGATGTTGGAGAGGGCCTCATGGAGAGTGGATTCTCTGGGCCTGTCCTCCCCCTGTCGCACAGCAGCCCTCCCAGTTCCCCTGTTTCCCTGTGCCTCTGTCCCCTGAACCGTGTGCCCACTACCACTGCCCCCAGGTCCCTGGTGTTGTTGGGGTGGTGGGTTAGCCTGGGTTCCCTGTAGTTGTGGACACACTGCTGCTTGATGTGTCCTGGGGACAGAGGTATGGTCCCGCTAGGGGGGTGCTGTGCTGGTGTTTCCAGAGGGGGAAGCTCTGTAGTGGCCTGTGCCAGTGTGAGGGGAACCGACTGTCCGGAGGTCCCAGCTGGGCCGGGCTGGTCATCTAGATCCAGTTGGACAGAGCTGCTGTCATCACTGTGGGCCTCTTCTGTGGGTGGAGTGGACATGTCTGGACCCTCCTGTCCGGTGACGTTGGGTAGGGGTCCTGCAGGGGTGTAAAGGCATGATTATTGCATCTGTGTGTGCCATGGTGTGCAATGGGTGGGTGACCCCGTACCCCAGTGCTTGCATTCTTGTGTAGGACCTTGTGTGATAATTGTTTAGGGGTCTGTGTGGGTATGTGTAGTGGACATGCATTGGTGATGGGTGTCCATGCTTTGGTGTTGTATGCAGGGTTTTGGTTTGGGATGTGTGATTTGTGATAGTGGGGCATGTGTGAGGAGTTGGAGTGATGGGGGTGAGGGCAAGGGTGGGGTATGTGATAGCATGCAGATGGGTGGGGGATGAAGTAGTTAAAGGTTTGACTTACCAGAGTTCATTCCTCCAGCTACTCCTTCGAGGCCGTCAGGATGCAGTATAGCCAAGACCTGCTCCTCCCATGTTGTGAGTTCTGGGGGAGGAGGTGGCGGTCCGCCGCCAGTCCTCTGAACCGCAATCTGGTGTCTTGAGACCACGGAACGCACCTTCCCCGTAGGTCGTTCCACCTCTTCCTGATGTCATCCCTAGTTCTTGGGTGCTGTCCCACTGCGTTGACCCTGTCCACGATTCTGCGCCATAGCTCCATCTTCCTAGCTATGGTGGTGTGCTGCACCTGTGTCCGAATAGCTGTGGCTCTACCCGGATGATTTCCTCTACCATGACCCTGAGCTCCTCCTCAGAAAACCTGGGGTGTCTTTGCGGTGCCATGGGGTGGTGTGGGTGATGTGTGGGCTGGTGTGTGTTGTGATGTGTGGGGTGATATTTAGAGGTGTGTTGTGTGAGGTGCGTGGATGTTGTGTGAGTGATTGTGTTGAGTGCCTGTGGATGCTATTGTTCTTTCTGGTGGTTTCTCTCTCTGGCCTTCTGTCGCAATTGTTGTCGTAGGGGTTTGTGGGAGATGTGGCTGTGTGTTTTATAGTGTATTGGGTGTGTGGGAGTGGTGTGTGTTTGTGTATTAGGTGTGTGTATTTTGAATTGTCCAATGTGGTAGTGTTTTGTAAATGTGCGTGTATTTTGAGCGTGGTGGTGTGTACCGCCAATGGAATACCACGTTGTAAGACCGCCGCATGCATTTGTGGGTCGCGATAGTGTGGGCGTATTGCTGTTGGCGTGATAGTGGAGGTTTTGTTATCGCCAGTTTATCACTGACCTTTGGTGTGGCGGACTTCTGTGGGTGTCTAGATTTTGGCGGATTCCGAGCTGTGGTTCATAATGGCTGTGGCCGAATTCCGCAGCCGCGGTGGTGTGTTGGCGGTCTTCTGCACGGCGGTCAGCGGCTTTTACCACCAATGTTGTAATGACCCCCTTAATGTTGTATTTTTGCAGCCTTGAGAAAGTCGTGAGACGAAACACGTGTCGGCTGCATGCCTTCCCTGGAATAAAAACATTTCAATCATATTGGACTCAAGTATATACTGGATTTACTGGATGGTCCTTTACTATTGGGGGACAACTTCGAACTGCCCTAGGTGTACTTTATGCTCATGTTTGGGATTTGTTTCTCACATTCTTTGGCACTGTTTTGGCAGCATCATGCTTTTTACCTGTTCATCAGTTTGCCTGTACAAATTTAAATGTATTGTACCCACTCCAGGGAAGTGCTGAACACATTAGACAACTGCTACCTCTCTCTTTTCTCTGTTCGTCCATTTTATTTCTGGCCACTTTTCAGCAATCCTGTTCTCATTACCTCTCCTACAGTGATGTGTCTTGTATACATATGATGCAGATCTTTCACTTATCACTCATGTAAAAAAGTTATCCTACACTTGTTTTGCCTTGATGTAGATTTTTCAGAAAACCTTCCTTCCAATACTTCTACTCTATTCCTTCTTTTAATAATCCAGCCCTGTTTTCTAATCCATCTGGATTATTGCAATTATTTCTTTCTTGGCACACCAGACTATTGGATCAAATGGCTTTCTCATATTCATACAGATACTGCTAAACTAGAGCTGTTTTGCGCTCATCACTCTACATGTACTGATACCCTTGACATCTTGCACTGGTTACCAATGGGTAAAGTAGTATAGTGCCTTATGTACAGTGCACAAAGCTATACATCAGGAAGGGTCTTTCTTTCTTCAGAGGGAATGCTCTCACCACATGCTAATCACCTGCTACGGTCTGCTAGCACTAACCTCCTCACTATTACTTAATTTAAAAGGATACAGGTTATTGGATGTGCCTTCTCTGTCAAAGCAGCCAAGTTGTAGAACTATTTTGGTCCCACACTGTGGTCCACTGACAATCCAATGTCCTTTGTGAAAGCTCTCAGAACCTGGCATCCTATAAGACTTAATCATTAGATCCACTTTTACTTGCACTACCAGCTTCTACTTACTTAAGAAAATTCTCACAACACCAGGATACCTGTGACAACACCAGCACATCCTACTATTGGAATTATTATTATTGTTATTATTATTATTATTATAATAATAATTATTATTATTATTAGTAGTATTATTAATAATAATAATAACATGAATGATAATATTAGTAATAAAAATAATGATAATAATGTTCTTGGGCTAAGCTGACTCTTGCTTCTTATAGGTTGAAGAAAATAGATGTTGTCTGTATTTACTTTCTTTGTCACCAGGCTGCCCACATTTGAGTGCAAGAAAGAGGTTGTCCTTACCTTTTTAGAGGACAGAATCAAACTTCTCCCACTCTATATATGGATTTCTCCACACGGTCTGTGCACTTCTGTTTTTTTATGGTATTTTTATTTTTGTTGCTTTTTATATTGCTAAACTTTATGTTTTTTAATTATTCAGCGAGGGGTAGGGTACCAGAGAAAGCCATTGTTGTGGGGGAGGGTATTTTGATAAGGGAAAAAACAGTTTTTTTGATAATTAGAGTATTTTGGCAAAAAATTGTGTTCGTGAACTGTACTCAGTCGCACTCAGCTTTCTTAATGAGCCATCCTTTTTTTCTTCAAGGTTTTTTTCATCACCATCTTTGTTAGCCTACTAACACTAATGGGCAGGCAAGATTACCTGTTTAAGACAGACTGCTGTGTGTCTGCACTGATGGCTCACTGAAGGTATGCCAAAGGCAAGCCCGTATGCCACAGTCTGTGTACCCGCCATGTACCGCATACTGTCATTTGTGCTAGCCGTAAGACACTGGTGACATAGGGCCTGATTAGGAGTTGGGCAGTTGAATCGCCTCAACTCCAATACAGTGGTGGTGAGGCAGCTGTTTCCTTTAGACTGACCAGTGGAAACCATCATATTATGACATTTCCACTGGTCAGCCCAGGGGAACCAGTGCAGCGGCATTGGCTCCCTCAGGGAGCCCAGGCCAATGCCTTCGCACACAGCACCCTCAGCAGACAGTGAGCATTCCGAGGATGATGACGGGGGGCCCCTGGACTCTCCACAACATACCAAAGCAGTGGAAGGCTCCTCTTGTGGCCCCAGTGCTGCCTTTCTTCCAGACTTTTCATGATGGGGACTTTGCCATAAAAAGGCTAGCAGAAAGCAAAGTTGTGATCAGCACAGTGGTGAAGAATTTGGCACAGCAATGGCTGACCACGACCTTCACCACAACCAACTCATTGGGATCCATGATCTTGGTGGAGGTGGCAGTCTCCTGGTGGTCTGACCACCAGGATCCTAATCTTGTGGTTGGACCACCAGGATTACAGCGGTCTGACAGCCACTGTGAGTTTGGCGGTCCGAGGACAGCCAAACCCGTAATTAGGGCCATAGAATTGCTTTTCCTTGCCTTAATTAATACTCGGTCCCTACCAAAGCATGCTGCTAAGATCTATGATGTACTGTGGGATGAGGAGCTGGACATAATCTTTATCACCAAATCTTGGACTACTTCTAAATATAACTCTGAGTTGAGGGTGACCTGTCTGGCCCTTTAAGTCCCTCGTCCTGCTGGTCTGGGTAACTAGTAATTTATTTCAAGGACCATTGCAGTCTAAAGATGCAAGATCTTCATGACTTTTTGAAGGCTGAACTTCTGGGGTTCTAACTGAAGTTTCCGGGGTCTAGTGCCTTCAGGGTGGGAAGAATTGTTATTGTTATCCTGGTTCATCTATGCATTTCCCCAATGCCTTTGTGGATTTTGTTACACCTTTGCTTCTGTCTTATTTCACCTTACTTTTTTTTGGCAATTTCAATTCATAGGTGAAGTGAGGTTTTAATTATTGATGTTATCAACTCCTTTGAAGCAATTGGGTAGAAATATTTGTCTATGGACCCACAAGTAGGACGTGCTCTACTGGGGTCTGGGGTCATGGTTTTAATTTAAGGGTGGCAGCAAATGGCAGAATTTAATTCTGCAAAATAATGTGGCATTTCATCAAATATTGTGAGAGTCTGCTGAATTCTGGACACAGGCTGTACAAAATCAGATTTAAAACTAATACTGTGGCTACTCACCACTATGCAAACAATAAAACAAATTAACACACTCATTGGATGATGTCATCAGTGATGGCATCAATAATGTTGTTTGAGATGTCATCAGTAATGTCATAAATGAAGTCATAGAACATGTCATGAGTGATATAATATGTGAGGTCATACGCAGTGCATGTTGAGGATGCAAGTTGTAGTCAGTTTTGCCAACTATAACTGATGAAATTCTGTGTTTTTGGTTCAAAACACTAATGTTGTCACTGACATTCATCTAACTATAACATTACTTTAACATTTTCGTTTTCACACACACACACACACACACATAGATAGAGAAAGTATATAAATATAAGTACAAGGGTTGGTGAGGGTGAATATTTGTTTAACTCATTGTTTAAATTTAAATTTTGTGATTACTTAATACACATTTGATTTGCAATGGTGATGTAACTTTGTATTCTATTAGTGCCATAAAATATTTTTACATATGATTTTAATTCAATAAAATTGATGAAATGACCATCTTTTTCCATATGTAGATTTCCAGCAACAGGGGAAAAGTTACTAGTAGTAATTTACACATGTAAAATCATTCAGAGAAAATCATTCATAGGAGGCTTTCCTGTTGAAGAGGATGGAGACATGTAATTCCACACCTAGGTGCAGATCTCTACTGGTGCATGGTGAATACCTAAGAGTAGGAGTAGATCCACATGTGCACAGATCAACATGTACATTTACCTTTGTGACTCATGCTCATTGTTTTGAAAATGTGTATTGGAGAGTGTCATATATAGTGATTCCAAAAAGAAATAAAGTTGTTTGTAAGTATATAATATAATTATATGTGGAAAACTTAATGGTTTTGCTGATTTCAACAATTTATCATCTACAGTAATTATTAGTACTACCACTATATAATTTAGCTTTAAACAAAATTCTTAAGTTTTAATAAGTGAATTTGCTACAACATCTTTTAAAAAATAATCAATTCTTACTTTTTTACTCATTTATACCTCACTACTGCCATTGTGACATTTAAGTGTGTGCCCGCCGGGGGGAACAGTGCATATTCCAAGACAACAGTTAAATGAGCGCTGCATGCAAAGGAGGAGAAGACTGAATATTTCAAGCCGAGATTCTAGGTATTTACAAACTTTTGCAATAGAATTCACATACTACTCTGCACTGCCATTAGACTTAAAAGTATAAGGTGTAAGTGTTGCAGTAAGTGTTGTAATGTGTAAAGAACACTTGAATTTGTGTGATGAAAGTGAAGTCTTCACTTAGAAAATGTATTCCTTGTGAAGAAAATACAATCAAAGTATGTTTATGAAATTTCACAAACAATGCTATATAAGCATGTATGCTTTCTTCAAGTGAGAATCTACACTCACATGTTTAATGGCAACATGAATATGTCAGAAAGGTTACAAAGGAGAATCTTCTTTTTTTCTTGGTCATAAATCTCTACTAGAACAAAGGTATGTTGAGAGCTCTATTGGAAAAAATGGAATAGCTCCAGGGCTTACAATGACTGTTATGAGTCTTCTGCTCCAACATCCAAAGCTTGTGTTTGTGTTTCTCCATTTTAAGTTTAGAACATTCTGGGGGTTATTCTAACTTTGGAGGAGTGTTAATCCGTCCCAAAAGTGAAGGTAAAGTGACGGATATACCACCAGCCGTATTACGAGTTCCATAGGATATAATGGACTCGTAATACGGCTGGTGGTAAATCCGTCACTTTTCCGTCACTTTTGGGACGGATTAACACCTCCTCCAAAGTTAGAATAACCCCCTCTATTCTCACTGGGTGGAATACTGTAATAGCCATAAAACCCTTCTAACTTGGGTTATACCAGTTGTTAGAGGCCCTTTCCCTTGCTATAGACCCTCACCTGTGACTCAAGCCACTGACTCAGGTTCAGGGCCTTTAACAACTGGGATAGCACTGAAACATGAGCTATATGGCCATATTAGTGCCTGCATTTGTAGGGACTCAAGATTTAGCAGTCAGAAAACCTGAACTAGTTTCATGAAAGTAGCATATCACATGAATGTTTTAGCTGGGTAATTAAGACCCATGGAATAATAATAAATGCAAAAAACTCCCTGTGCAAATAATGTTAGCCCTTGGTTTTTGATCCATAAGTATAGTTACAATTTGGGAAACTATCTGCAGAAAAAACCTGTGGTGCTAAAACTGATACATGTACTAAATCTGGCACAGGTGCTATTCATACCTGCGTTAGCACATCCTAAATGGTATAAGGAATAAGGTCATGTTCCACATAAACTCCTGGGGAAGATACTAGGGCTAGCATCTCTCTGTCAGTTAATGAGGATTACAAGTCATTTCCCCTGAATGGAGAATAATACTAGTAGTTTTCAGCATGCTATGTGGAGAAATAATATTCTAAAATCTGCAAGTATTTATCACCTGCTTGGAATAGACGGTAGGTGTTAAGGGGCTTTTTTCTTTTGACCCAAGTGATGTGTCCTAGGCCCGTTGTGGCTGGTTGGGGCCCGAAGCATGCTACCTAGGCCTTGCGCTATGTAGGAGAGTGCACACAGATCTGGCGCAGGACTGCCTCTGTTCAGACCTGCCCATTTATTTTAGCACTTAGTCATGTGACCATGGGTGAAGCCAGGGATCATTGAAGCCCAGGTCTGGTCTGCCACATCCCTCCATTTGGCCAACCACATTACATTCTTTATTTATTATAACCAAACAAAACATGACAGTGGACCTAAAAAGAAATAAGTGTGAGTGACAAATGAACATCAGACACACAAACATTCACTGTGAGGGATCATGCTCGGTCTATGAAGCAAAGAAAAACACCATTATCTTTATAAAGGTTACAGCTGTTTCAATTTCTGTATCACAGCTGGTGGCTCCCTCATTTTGCCTAATCCATTGCATACTCCTGGAACTGCTGGGATGGTGTCTGATTTTGCCAGAGGTTTTCATCAGGAAGCCCCGGTCAGGTCCAAGTAGCTCAATACTGGGACTTTCACCCTTTTCTTCTCTTTCCATTGTGGAACGTCCGGCAGGCTCAGGTTCCATTTTAAAAGACAGTGAAGGGTGCAATCTCTCATGAGGGGTAGTTGATGGGTAAGTCATTTCTTGGTCATCCAAGACCTCCTGCATGCATCTGTTCAGGGACTCAGGCGGGTTTACAAGATTTACCTTGAACAGTTTAAAGTGTGATATGTTCCTCATGATTGTCTCTCAGCCACTAGAGAATATTTAAATTGTCTCAGTGATCCTGGAGATTGCCTATAGCTTTAACTCAAAAGGAAGCTAGAACTTGCTTCCAGGGTGCCTGTCCTTTATGAGTGCCCAGTTCCCAATGGAGAGCCTAGGGGTTTTGCTAGCCTCAGTCGAGACACCTGGTGGTTTTGTTTTTCTCTGTGAGCTTGGTCAAGATTGGGTGTCACAGGGTTCGCTCCCAGATGGAATGATGCCGGATGACATCCATGACCTTTTGCCGAAAACAGAGGATGCTTTCTGCCACTCCTGTGGTAGCGTGTGGAGTTAGTCAGTAGTCTTTCAGAGAAGTGTAGATGGTACTCTATACACATTGCTGCTCTGCCTGTCTAATGCGAATAGTCTTCATGATGGTGCTCATAAAACGTTCAACCTCGCTATTGGCTTGAGGTCAATGGGTAGCTATTCAGTGGTGTTTGGTTCCTCTGGACACCAGGTAGCTCACCAGGTCCTGGCCATTGAAAGTTGGGCCATTAGTCATATGGAATTCCTGGATAAGGCAGTGAGTGGCCATGATCTCCAGTTTTGGAGTTGTTTCTTCGTCCGAGGTGGCCTTAACGATCTCAGTCTCCAGGTACAGGGAAGAATCATCAATGACCACTGCTATCTAGCAGGCTGCCCAAATCTGCACTGGCACAGTGCCATGGAGCATTAGGTGATTGTTCAGTGATGAAGTGGGGAGGGAGGTCACTGCTTCCTGTGACTTGACAGAGGCTGCACTGTTGGACTGTCCATTCAAATTTATCTTCAAGGCTAGGGAAACACACTTTGCTTCTCAGTCTATTTTCTGTTTTACCAACTCCCTGGTGTGACCCATTAGCAAGGCCTACCATTTGTTGAGTCAGGCTGGCAAGCATGACATGCCAGGGTCCTTTGACTGGACAGCCATCTGCCAAGATGAGGAGCTCCTTTTGAACGTGATGTAGTGACCTGAGCGTTCTCCGGCCTGCTGCTGCTTTTTGGGATAGTGTTGCCATGATTTTATCCCATTTTCATGATCATGAGGCTGCCGTGGCCTGTTTGAAACGATCGTCAGCTTGGGTGGCTTCAATGATGACAGTCAGTGAGCTGGGGAGAGGGTGTATCCTTTGTACAATGATCCTTACATAGTCCTTAGCATCCTCAGCCTCTTGTTCTTCTTGAGGGGTGGTGGGCCCGGTGTGGTGAGAAAGTTAATCCACCTGGTTGTGGGCTCCACGCCTGTACTCCAAGGAGAAACAATACTCTTTTAACTGGAGTATCCACTTTTCGATCTGTGGCAGAGGTTTGGACATTGAGCCTTTAAGGAAGGGTTTTAAAGGCTTGTGGTCGGTACTAACAGTAAAGAGGTGTCCGTACAGGTAGATGTGAAAATGTCTGCAGCCCCATTGTATCACAATAGGCTCTTTCTCAACATGTAATCACAACTGCACAGTAGGGGTCAGAGCAAGGCTGGCATAGGTGATGGGGGCTCACTCTCCATACTATGATTTTTGTGTCAGGACGGCTCCCAGACCCACAATGGCTTCCACTGAAAGCTCTGTGTCCTTGCTGGGATTAAAATATGTGACTGCATTGAAATCGGCGAGTGTGGCGTCAACATATAAGGCCTGTTTTCTTGAAAAGACTTCTCTTGTTTGAGACCTCACTGCCAGGAAATTGATGACTTGTTGTGGTTACATTGTGGCCCTGTGGGTTGGGACAGGTTCTGCAGGAAACAGCTGCAGTATGTAACCATTCCAAAGAAGCTTCTCACTCCAGTGATGGTGGAGGATGCCGGTGGGGTCTGGATGTCATGGACCTTGACAGAGTCAGAAGTAATTCCCTTTGCAGAAAAGCAGTATCCAAAAAAGAGTAACTTGCACTTCTCTTTGTGCAAGGTAAGGCTGCAGCTTTATTACAGGTGGACCTCGCATCTCAGTCTGTGAATCTGTGCTTCCTGGGCAGAGGTTTAGCCCAGGATGTCACTGCTAACATTGAAGACTCGAGTGAGGCCTGCCAGTACTCCTCTGATAATGTCCAGAAACACCTCTGCAGCACTGAAGATGCAGTAATGGAGGTGTTTGGATCGCCGCAACCAAGGTGAGTGGAGAACATGGCCACGTGTCAGTAATCAGGCACTAGGAGGATCTGGTGGCAGCCCGATTGTAGATCCATTTTTGAGAACCACTGGGGGCTGGACTACTCCCCCATGAAGTCAACCATGGTGGAAGTTATGATGCAATGCTATGGAGCCTCATGTTGGTGCACCTCACCCAGCTGTTTTAGCTTGTGGGCAACTACAATAGGTGACACCCAGGGTAATGGACTTTCTACTTTTTCAACAATGTTGGCTTCTTCTAATTTCAGCATGTCAGCCTCCACTTTAGTTCGAAGGTGTAAGGCTATGGAACAGTTGCACCAACTGGTCAGCATGGAGGTGGACTACTCAGTCTTTGAGGCCTTCAGTGGCCTGGAAGAGTTATATGAATTCATCCACAACGGAGTCAGTGGCACTGACATGGACCCCAAACTCATACTGGATCTGCTGCAGCCATTCTGCTGTGTGGCAGCTAAGTAGTATGTCTGCTCCTCCTTATGTGTCATAGACTTTCATTTTGGTGGGTTTCCCTTGGTGGCTGATGGTGTTGGTGAAGACACCTGCCAGCGCAAGGCATGTTGAGGAGCCATTGGAATAGACTGTGATGGTGGTAGGGCTCAGTACTGGTGGGGAGGCCATTCCTTTGTGCAGTGACAGGGGTAGGATGTTGATTGAGGCCCCTGTGTCGAACATCAGTAAGGGTTGCCCATTGACAATGACTTGGCACTGGGGCGAGCACGTCAGAAGCGGCCTGTGTTCCGTTCTATGATGTGAATGATGTGAATTGTACCTTCCGACTCATCATCATCCAAGTTGTTATTACCCACTAGTACTGACTTAGCGTCAATATGGTTGGCCATCTTCTTACTGGGCCTTTTGGCTAAAGGCATGGACCAATGGACTTTGGCATAATGGTTCATTTTGCTGCATGCTGAGCATTATTTTTCCTTTTGCTGGGCAGTCTTCCACAGGTGGGGTGGGCTCTTCACACTGCTAGCTTGGACTGGCAAGTTGTGGTGTTGTGGGGCAGTCATTCTTGCTTATGAGCAAAGGAGATGGTACTAACTTGGTTGATGGGTTCAGCCTTGATGGCCCTGAGGAGTTGGGCTCACATATGATTAGCTTGCAATTTTGCCAGCTCCTTCAATCTACTCATGGTGAGGATGGCTGCCAACATCATGCAGGGAACCTGCAGAATGTGTTTGCAAGGTTTGGTGGATGGACAGCCCAAGGTGAATTGAGTGCAAATTTCATCCTGCTCATTGGGAAGAGTGCATGTGCTCGCCAGCTCCCAGAGCTGGGTATAATATTTTTCTACCAACTCTTCAGGCCTCTGCTGGGCTTGTATGAACAGGAACTGCTCATAGTCTGGATTGGCTAGGGGTGCGAAATGAGCAGTCAGGCCCATCTTGAGCATGGCATAGGTGTATGGAGGGCCGGCCTTGCTTACCATCTTGGACAGTTTGTGGATAGTGGTGCCACGAAGATGAAGGAGCATGGGTCTCTGTCTGTCCACCTCTAGTCCGACTGCCGCAAAATATGTTTCCAACAGGTCTACCCAGGTTGCCCATTTGACAGCTTGTGAGGATGGCACACCAGACAGTGCAATGTTCCATGGTGGTTACGGACGCCATTTGCATGGGTACCTAGTGCTTGTCATGATGTCAATGGTGCCAGAGAGGGAGAGGAGCAAGGAATGGTTCTTTACCAGCTCAATGTTGTTTTTCTTGCTGGCACCTGTGGAGCCAGAGATGGAGTGGAAGCTCCTGTGGCAGCCTGTTCTGGGTGCGGGAAGGCAGTGGCTTGTCGGCTTCCCAGGGATTGGGATGTAGGTCAGGCGCTGGTAAGTCTGTTGGGTCATACGCCAGACACAGCAGTTACATATCATGTGTTTTACCAGTATGATGGTGCTTGGGGTCCAGGTCGGGTCCTCTTCACTTTTTTCTCACTTTCCTGGGGAGCAGGTGGGGTACTTTCTGTTGTACATTGGGCAGGCTTGGTGGGGCTTAGGGCACAGGTTGGGCTCTGTTTCACTTTCACTGGGGTGCAGATGGGGCCCTTTTTGCTGTTTTCTCCCTTTGGGCAATTCATTTGCCTGGGGGCTTGTGTCCTCTCAAAGACTGGGCTCAGGTGGACAGTGGCGTGACCCTAGGCCATTTCATAGGCCCTTCATTGTTCCAAAAATTGTGCTCACCGAGCAAGTGAGGTGGATTAAACAAGAGATATTGCAGAAAGCAGACTGTGAGCGATGGGGCCGCCGCCCCTCTGCTTTACTGGGATCGGGTATGGTCAGTGGGACTGAGAGAGCGTAGCTTATATACTTAGAAATTAATATGAAATGTTGATGAACTAATGCGTAATAATGCCGCATAGAAAATGTATTAATGTATTTTGCTAAACGTGCGCTAGAAATGTGCCCACGGGGAGTGGCTGTCAATATATACAATGACTAATGAAACTGATTAATAATGATGAAATTTTATGTTAGAATATGATTTTGCACTAATAATAAAAGGTTATATGGTAAAGTTCTGCTAATAAATCATTAGGCCTTAGTTAGCATGAGTCAAAGCCTAGCTGCCTGGTTTCATTTTAAATGTGTTTTTCTAACGTGCAGTGTGCTGACTTGCTGAAGGACATGAACTCGTATTTTTCCAAAGCTAGAAGATGAATGTAACTGTAGTAGATCCGTTCTCATGAAATTCGACTTGCTTAGTGAAACATTTTTGCTGAATGCAACAGTGTAGACAACTTGCAGGTACAAGGTCACCTAAACCGGTACAGACAATGGAACCACTGACTAAAGATGCAAAGAGGACCACGAGAGTATGAAATCATACCGGACATTCTACCCGCTGAAGACGTCAATCATAAGGACCAATAAACTATGTGAGAACCATTATGGGGTGACAAATTTCATGAAGTCATTGAAAGCCTATTGGAGGGAGATAGTGGGGTACAAACCCCAGACCAATGGAAAATTAGGGGATGTACAACGGAAAAGGGATAAAAACCCTTGACACAAGGAAGTAAGTCAAAATAGGAGACTAGGAGATAGAGGAGAGGGAGATGCTATTGCGATTTGCTATAACCCAGACACTTTGTCACTCTGCATAGAGACTTTGCTGTTTGGTTCTTAAAACCATCCTTGCCTTATATTGCCCGTTTACACTTTACCTCCTTATGAGGGAAGTGCCCTTTTACCCGACTGCTGAATTCCTGATGGCGAATCAACTGATGTCCTGAGGACGAAGACCGAACCTGTATGCTGACCCAATTCGGAGGGTAACTATATGACAATGAAATTGTAGTTGTCTGTTTGCTTTTCCTTTCTAGGTACCAACTGCTTCTTTTGGCAGAGACCATAGTTAGATGTTTTCTAAATTGGTGTTGCTAAATTGTTTTGCATGAAGCCCAACATGCCAATGCTAATTCGAGGTTAGATGAGGGGTTCACTAAGCCAACGCAAATAGACAAATTACTGAATCTATGCTTTGTTGCATAACGTGATTATGATACTCTGCTAAGGATAACCTGTGTTGACGTTGTGCTATATTCTAATATTCGTGATTCTTGCTTTGATGAAATCTTATCAGAGTTGCCATATTGTGACTATGCTAATGTGTTTCTTGGTTTTGAGACTAATAAACTTGCTAGTAGAATTGTAATCAATAGGGAATAAACTTCATTTAATAGTACTAAACTGGTGTATTTATTCATGACTGCAAGGTTTCTGAGTTTTATTAATGTCTTTGACTAATTTGAATTGTCTGATTACAGTAAACCTTGATGACGTTATTGACATGTTGATTGACATGCTGATTAGTTATCTCGCCCTAAGGTGGCTTCAATCAGGGTCAAAAGATTCATTGGACTGAAACGAGTCCCAAAGTGAGTAAATTAATCATAAAGGGACGCGTTAGCAATTCTGGTAGCAGAGCGACGGTTTAGGCCCTTTGGGGCCCTAGGACGAGGGACCATTGTTTAAAAGTGTTTTTTTCTAAATAATGCAAATTGGAGGTATGATACGTTTCTAAAATCGCCATAACTTTCCCGGAACCTCGGAGCTCGCCTAAGTGAGTTGGGTATGTTCTCGGCGTTTTAGCATGTGTGGTGTAGAATTTGCGCTTGCTCAGCTTATGCATATTGCAGGTGATTTGTGAAGCTTGTGTGGATTTAGGTCAGGTAATGTTATTTTAGTAGAAGTGAGCGTACTCCGCAGTGTGATAGTAGGGAAGTTGACAAACATCATGTGAACGTGGCGCTTTGTGCAAAAAAATTGTCCACATGGGTGTTGGTGATATACGGACCCGTCGTGGTCTAAGACTCCGGAGTATATTGACAAGTGTAGGAGACACTTGGGTTTATGTTGTAATTTGTGCGGTTTAATAGGTCAATCGGGCGTGGTTGACAAGTCGAGTTTGAGTCAAATTGTGTGAGTGAAAACTTTGATGGAGATTTGGCAAGTTCTAAAGTGCAGTAGAACAAACCATTGACATGTCGAGAGTAGGATTTGCGGGTTGAATTCTGCTTGCGAGTGCGGGAGCTGAGAAGGAGAGAGTAGCGGCTGAGTCTTCAAGTGAAATCTCTGTAAAGTTCTGAAGCAATTGTGTTACCCTTCCTGCAGTAAACCAGCAAATTTTGGGTTTTTGTTTTTAAAGGTGCTCGCAATATATTGCATTAGTTTTGTGTGAGGAGGACAAGCCGCAAGACTTTGTCAGCTGCAGTGTGTGAGTGTGACGTTATTTGAGCAGCGCTGGGCTAGGTTAGTTGCTGAGAGGGGTCGCGCACGGATTGGCAGCTGTCTGTGAGAGGCATTTGGTTTAGAAAGGTGGGTGAAGAGTGTTCTGGGAATTAAAGTCACTTCCTGATTAGATACTAAAGCAGAATAAAAGACGCAAAAATGAAATTTTTCAAGGCTTTGAAGAGTGCTTTGAGGGGAGATACATACATTACAGCGAGTGTGGGGGAGCCTAAACCGCCTGAGGGTACTCCAGCTTATATTGTGATGGAGGAGAAGGGAGTCGTGTCATGTCTTTGGTTAAAACAATGGTGCAAATTAACAGAGAAGGAGGGATGTTTAGCGTTTCTGGAATACGGGACGTTTAATGTAAAAATTTGGGAGAATTTGCAAATAATGTTAAGTGTACAAAAACCGCCTCCGAGACCAGCTCAGTATGAGGCATTAGCAATCTGGGATTTGATGGCCATACGACAGAGACAGCAGAAATTTGAAAGGACAATGAAAAGAGCAGAAAAGACTTTAGCTGAGGCTAGATGGGATAATGAAAACAGGATGTGGAGAAGGGGAGTAGTTGACAGATTAAAAAATATTCCGGCAATAACACAAGAAGACGAGACACAGGGAAAGAAGGCTACTTGTAAGACAGACAGGGGTTCTAATAAACCAAAGGAGACTCAGAGGTCTTGGGTAGACGCAGATAATTCAGACGATGAAGAGTTTCTTAATCAGTTGTTACATGATCGCCCGCCACCATATGCCATAAATGATAACGTACAGAGCACTAGTGTGGGTTCTGAAGACCCGGCACAAAATAAGGGGATTACGAGTACAGTACAGACAATTGATACAGTTTTGATTCAGAATGGTGTCAGTGTACCCACTGCATCAGACACACAGATACAGTTGCAGCCACCACAGATTCAAAGGATTTATCCTGATGTTCCAGTACTGGAAACAACTACGAGTCTGATGGTGCCACCTGATCCGGTATACACGAGATCAAAGTTAGTGCAGATTGGGCCAACTCCACAATTGCTACGTTCTGAGTTACACTTCAGTTGCAGGACCGCAGTCAGTACCTACAGCACCTATGATGAATCAAGCTATGGGAGTTAATGGTCCACAGGGTTTGGGACTTGGTCAGACACCAGCTGCAATATCATTGCCAATTACTGTTGGTCCACCAGTACCGCTGTATGCCCAAGGTAAGCCTGGCATATGTGATCAGGGAGTAATGACCCAAGAGGCAATAAGAGGAGGGTCCACAGGATACTTGCAGGGAGAACAGACAGTTGGAAGGTCTAAATCCCTGTTAGACTTCAGTCCGATTTGGGTTCCTTTGGAGAAAATGAGGCAAGAAGGGTTGGGAACACTAACCCCACAGGTAACGAGTGCAAATATGACACATACACCAATGGTGCAGTTTGGAAATATTTTGTTGCAGGGCTTAACAGCGCAACAATTGAACAAGTGTTTAGACAAACTCAACACTCCGCACAATACTG
Organism: Pleurodeles waltl; assembly: GCF_031143425.1. Taxonomy (NCBI): domain Eukaryota; kingdom Metazoa; phylum Chordata; class Amphibia; order Caudata; family Salamandridae; genus Pleurodeles; species Pleurodeles waltl. Next base: position 1,222,835,028 of record NC_090444.1, read on the forward strand.
CAGTGACCACAGAGAGGTCAGAAAGGGAAAAATACCTGAATTTTGTGAGACTGGGTGTAGAAGCCATGGAACTAGTGGAAGGAAAAATGGGGGTGAACAGACTAGAGTCATACACGGAAGCAGAATTGAGGTATCTGTGCTCCAAAATAACTAAAGAAGTGAGCAAGGTGCATCAGAGTTTGGCAAATTTGGCAGAAAAATACAACATAGACATTGAGAGTACTAAACATTTGAAAAGAAGTTACAGATTAGAATTCGAGCATAAAGACTTCGAGCACCTGAGACCTACCGGAATGAAAGCACATCTTAAAGAAATACTGCAGAGTGCTCAAATTTGGGGAGCCTTAGAGAAATGGGAAGGCAGATGGGCAAAGAAGAGAGATAAAGAGAAAGGTGATGGTCCGGAACCAAAGCAAGCTAAAGCCGCACCGGACACGGGGACAATAAAAATGTTACCAATGAGAGAAACAGCCGGAGGGGTTCTAGTCCATGTACCGTGGGCTCGAGGTGACATTTTGTCATTCACAAATGACTACCCCAGGTTGAGGGAGAAGCCGATAGAGTGGTATCAGCAGACGGACAGATGTTTGAAGCTTGCAAAATGTCTCTGGGAGGACTTGAATACCCTGTTTGAGATTATAGTTCCACCGGACTTATGGCTTGAGTGCAAGAGGGGCATAGATTGGCCGACAGAGGAGCCGGCAAGGGATAAGGTTACTGGAGCATCATCCGCAGAAGTGATGAGGTATTATCATACAGTAATTTTTGAAGCAGAAACTGTCGCCGAAAGTGACTGATTGGCAGAAAATTGATTGAACATTACAGGAGGCCAAAGAGTCGATTCATGCTTACTATGAGAGATTGTTGAAAGCATTCAAACATTACAGTGGCATTGAGGTCATTGAGCCGAAAGACATGAATCATCTTGTGTTCAGGTTTGTTGAAGGGCTGAGACCGGAGATTAGCCAGATGATTAAAAATCATTTGATCTGTTGGCAAGCAAAGCCGATTGATGAGGTGTTGCAGTATGCAAAATACTGTAGTGACGAGATTGAGTTGAAACAAAGAAAGTTGAAAGAGAAGGTGATGGGGATGCAGACTAAGGCAGCACAAGCAGGGATGCAGGGAAATGGAATACAGCAGGTGGTACAGGAACAACCGCAGAGGAATGGAATGTTTCAGGCAAAACCAAGAGGTCGGGGACGAGGAGGTTTTGTGAACTGTGGTCCAGATATAAATACTGTTGTGGTTCAAAATGATGTGCAGGGGATGAAAAAGGTGTCACCATGTCACGCGTGCAGGGGTATGGGGCATTGGAAACAGGAATGCCCAATGGGGGTACAGGATGGTGTTGTTCAACAAAGCAATAATGTTGGTACATTTCAAAATGTGAGGGGTCTAAAAATGAGGGGTCAAAATCAGAACTTTCCGAATAACATGGTGCAGATGCAGGGTCTCCAACCTGTGCAACAGGTGCAAATGCCACATGTTCAACCAGCACAAATGCAGCAGGCACAACAGCAGATTCCTATGGCCTAGACAGCAAATGCAGAAACCATTAGCTCCAATGGGACAGCAACAGGTGATACTTCCTCAACAGGTCACAGGTCAAACGATGAGTCAAAATAACACAGTACAACAATTCCCATTGGGTGGTGAGGATGGATTAAATGAGGAATGGTCGGCTGATTGTTCAGACAGTGAGGAGTGCAGGCTTGCAGCGTCCCTAGAAGTAGATCAGAGGGGACCCTATGTAGAGGGAAAGGTGATGGGTCATAAGGTTTTGTTCCTAGTTGATACAGGAGCTACACGCTCTACAGTTAGAAGTGCAGAGGTCCCGAAATTACCACTTTCGGGACGAACCATAAGGGTGGTAGGAGTAGCAAATCAGTTCCTGACAAATCCGATTATAGATCCGGTCCAAGTTAAGATTGGTAACTTCCAGGGATTACGCAAATTTGTAGTTTGTGACTCGAGTCCTGTATCCTTACTGGGAAGAGACTTACTGTGCAAAACAAGGTGTACAATTACCTGTCCCAATGAAGGGATTGAGGTGCAGACAAACAGTGATGATGAAGGGGACGATGGTCAGTTTCCAGAGTTAGAGACAGAGACCGCAAATGAGGAATACCCTTTGATAACCCTATTCCCAATGCTTACAGTGACTGACTTACCACCTGAGTTGCAGGGAACAGTGACAGAGAAAGTGTGGGACCTGACAGGAAAGGAAGTGGGACTAATAAAAGGAGTAGAAAAGGGTTAAAGTAGAGGTGAAGCCAAATGCAGTGTTTCCCCAGGTACTGCAGTACCACATGGCACAAGATGTCCTCATTCAAGTAGCGCAAATAATTGCGGACTTTGTGAAGCAAGGGGTTCTGAAAGAAGTGCTGAGTAGGCTGTGTAACTCACCAATAATGGGTCTGAAAAAGCCATGTGGGAAAGTTCGAATTGTGCTAGACCTGAGGAAAATAAACGAGATTGTGGTGAAAGGTTGCCCCATAGTGCCAAATCCAGCTGTGATCATGTTTCAGGTTCTGTGTGATGCAGAGTGGTTTACCGATGTGGACTTTTCTCAAGCATTCTTTTCGGTGCCTCTTCATGATGATAGCCAATTTCTCTTTAGTTTCAAATTCCTGGATAAGGTTCACAGTTGGTGCAGAATTCCTCAAGGGTTTTCTGAGTCACTTTCCATCTTCAATCAGATATTGAAGAAGGATTTGGAATCATTAGAACTGCCTTTCAGTTCGACTCTAGTGCAGTATATTGATGATTTGTTGATTGCGTCCAGCACAAAAGATGACTGCAGGTATGACACAATTGCCTTACTGAACCATTTGTGAAAGAATGGACATAAAGTGTCCCCAAAGAAGCTGCAATACTGTCAGAAATAGGTGAAGTACTTAGGTCACCTGATTGAGAAAGGGTCAAGAAAAATATCCAAAGAAAGGGTGACAGCCATATTACAGATGAATCCCCCGACAACCAAAAGAGATGTCTGGATGTTTTTGGGAATGGTGGGCTACTGTCATCAGTGGATTCCCAACTTCTCGATTATCTCTAAACCTTTGGTGAGATTAACTGTTAAGGAAGTTCTGGATGGCCCGGGTGCCATAACCATGTCCGAGAAAGAGATGAAGGCATTCATGGAATTGAGGGAAAGTATGTGCAGGGCACCAGCTTTAGGTATTCCTGATTACAAAAAGCCTTTTGTACTGTTTTGTTATGAATGTGATGCTTGTTCTTTGTCTGTCCTGACACAGGTCCATGGAGGTGCAAACCACCCAGTAGCATATTTTTCAGCTACTTTGGACCCAGTCGCAGCAGCCTTACCGGGTTGTTTGCGTGCATTTGCAGCAGTTGGTCAAAGCCTCATCCAGTGTGAAGGAATAGTGATGGGACATCCTTTAACAGTAATGGTCCCCCATTCAGTTGAAATTCTGTTAACCCGAACTAAGAAGCAGCACATGACAAATGCGAGGTTAAAAAAATGTGAAACAATTATACTGGGGTCACTGAATGTATCTCTTAAGAGATGAAATGTATTGAACCCGGCAACTTTACTTCCTATTGAAAATGCAGACATTGATGATGCCGAGGAGGTAGAACATGATCGTCTTGAGGTAACAGATCTGTGCACCAAACCAAGGCCTGATATTAAAGATACCCAACTGGAAGAAAATGATTACATCATTTTTGTTGATGGTTCATGCCTGAGAAACGCAGTAGGAGTACTGAGAGCTGGGTATGCCGTGTGTACAATCACTGGTATCTTAGAAGCTTCCTGGCTACTCTGCCCAAGTGGCTGAATTAATTGCTCTTACTAGGGCATGCCACACAGCTGAAAACCTAAAAGTTACTATCTATACTGACAGCAGATACGGATTTGGAATTGTACATGATTTTGGCCAGTTGTGGTCAAAGAGGGGTTTCATGACCTCTTCTGGTTCTCCAGTGAAAAATGTCGAAAAGATTAAGGATTTGTTGCACGCGATTCAGTTACCTCTTGAAATTGCCATGGTGAAATGCAATGCTCATGTGAAGTCACAAGATTTTGTGTCAATGGGAAATGGATATGCAAATCAAGTCGCAAGGTTTTGTGCATTGAACTGTATATCGTTTCGAGATCAGTGGGAATTGTTACCTGAAACTGAAAATGAAACATGTTTAAACTTTGCATTAAGGGTAGTTGACACATTAGATGAGCTAAAATCACTGCAGAGACGTGCCAGCAAAGAGGAAAAACATTCCTGGCAAAGAATGCAATGTGTACAGAGGTCGGATGACTTATGGGTTTCAGAGGAGGGAAAAATGTTTTTACCAAACAGTCTTTTGTCACAGTTTGCAAAGTTTAATCATGGTCAAGCACATGTTGGGAGAGATGCAATGATCAGGTTGTTCAAAATCGACTGGTTCAATCCAAAATTCAGACAAGCTGCAGAGGTTATCTGTCACAGATGCATCATCTGTCAGCAGATGAACGCAGGAAAAGGGACTGTGGTGAATTTGAGCCACGTTGGGAGAGCAGGAGGTCCATTTAGCAGAATGCAGATGAATTTTATTGAGATGCCTGTGTGTGGACGTCTGAGGTACGTGTTGGTGATTGTGTGCATTTTCAGCCACTGGATTGAAGCTTACCCTACACGTAGAAATGACAGTCTCACAGTAGCAAAGCTGCTACTTAGGGAGTTAATACCACGTTGTGGGTTTCCGATCTCTTTAGAATCAGATAGGGGCAGACACTTCGACAATGAGGTGATTAAGCTCTTGTGTGCCGCATTAAACATTGAGCAGAAGTTGCATTGTAGCTATCGCCCTGAAGCATCAGGACTAGTGGAGCAGATGAATGGTACCTTGAAGTCGAGAATGGCAAAAATGTACGCAGCTACCAATTTGAAGTGGCCAGATGCATTGCCCTTAGTACTGATGTCAATGAGAAACACACCTGACAAGAAAACAGGACTGTATCCTCATGAAATTCTCATGGGCCGAGCCATGCGCTTGCCCACAGTGCCTGCAAATGCTCTTGTGAATATCACGTATGACATGGTGTTGGACTACTGCAAGGGTCTGGCTGACGTGGTCTGCTCTTTTTCTCACCAGATGGAGGCTACCACATTGCCACCGATAAGTGATCCAGGTAACACCCTGAAAGCCGGTGACTGGGTGGTTGTCAACAAACACATGAGGAAGTCGTGCTTGGAGCCACGTTGGAAGGGGCCATATCAAGTGATACTGACAACTACTACTGCTGTGAAACGTGCAGGTCTTCCAAATTGGATACATGCCAGTCACACAAAGAAGGTGATGTGTCCAACTGATGAGGAACTTGAAGTGTCCAAAACAACAGCTGTAGAGAAGGAAGTCTCAGGGGCGGAGAGTATTCAAAGGGGAACTGAGACTGAAGGAGAGCCCGCTGAGGACGGTTTAATCACTCAAACCGTAAACGAGATCCAGAGGAGTGACAGTGAGCCGATCTCAGCTGGGGCATCAGGGGAACCGACACAAAGAGAGGTTCTCCCAGAAGCAGTCGGATACGGATTTGAAGCTGAGCCCATAACTGACCCTGAAGGCGAAGGGAGTGAGGCAGAAGGAAGTCGAGGTGTTCTGACTCCTCCTGAGCCACTTGCAGAGCCATCAAGAGAAAACACCATAGGACAAGAGGAGGGCGCTGTTCAACGTCCTGAAAGGCAAGTAGAAATAAAACACTTAGAGAAGATAATTGGCCGGAGCCACAAGCTGCAGGAGAGAAAGTGATCCCTAATGAAACAATAGAGGAAGAACTTGATGAAACCAGGAAAGAAGTTCTTAGTGAAAGAGAGCTGCAGGGTGATCGCAAACTGAAGAGAAAAAGAGTTGCAAACAGAAGATATGCAGGTCCTGAATGGGTGTATGCAACATCAGCTGAATGGCAACAAGAATTCTTGGCATTCTGTTTTGATCGAGAGGTTCCAGGTCAATACTACGGCACCTGAATTAAATTTTAGAAAGAGACTGTTAAATTGAAATTGAAAATTAAAAGCTGAAAAGCTGAGAAAAGAGACTGATAAATTACCGGATGTGACACTGTTAACCTGAATTGACTCTGAAAAAACGATTATGACAAGCTGCTAACCTGATTTGACAAAGGGGTCCTGGAGTGAGTCAAACACTGTAAATACTTGCAGAGAAAGAGAGAGACTTTGCACAGAGAAGAAAAAAAAAAAGAGCTTTTATATCGTCCTCAAGTTGATTGCTTGCTTTGGATTATTCTGCTATCTGATTCTTTACAGATCATGAGTTACCCTAGAGATAATAGTAATAAGGGTAGGATGTGTGGTTGGTTGAGTGCTATTCTGGGTATTGTGTGTGCAATAATAATTATATGAGTGATTGTGGGAATGCCATTGGTGGATAAGAAAGTGACTAACAATGCTTCAAATCCTGAGACTGCTACACTAACACCCTGGGAGAAGTTTGAGCAGGATGCGAAATACTTGCATGAGGGAACTAATTCAAAAGGGGAACTATCTACTAATGCTTTCTATTGCTTGCTGAATGAGTATGTTGACACAATGGATGCGAAGAATTGCTATGTGTGAGTAAAGATTCCTTCATCAGTACAAGAAGGGGTTACTTATCATAGTCTGCCACTTACCTACGGGATAAGCTGTAGTTTGCTGTCAACAAGATTCTATGATCAAGAACATGTTCAGTACTTCTATTCTAACTTAGATGTAGTGTTTTCCTTCGTGCCTGTGATTGAGTTTCTAAATAAATTTGCTAAAGAACACAGCATAAAATTTGTTAGGGGTTTCTTTGAGCTGACACTGACATTTGAGACAGCTTATGTGCACCGCAATAATCTAACCGGCTTACTAACACCTGTAGAAAAGAGCTTCTTAGATCACACTGATGATAGACGGAAAGCATTAAAGGAAAGGCTAGAAAAGAGATTAGAAAAACACACACTTGCAAATGATTATGCTTACACTGCAATAAAGACACAGGGCAAATTAGCTATAGATGCATTACATGTAGGAAGGCTTTGTACATATAGGCCGGAATCTGAGCATGACACTTTATTTGTGGGGACGAGTGAGTGCAGGCATGTGTTTTTGTTTCAGAGTAAATGGACGTTCATGTTAAATGGACAGGATCCAGCGATCCCTGGGATCTATTATATATGTGGACTCAATGCTTATTACCATCTTCCAAAGGGATGGTGTGGGACATGTTATTTGGGAATAGTTTTTCCCAAGATTTACCAGATTGATGACTTAAAGCAAATTCCTAAAATGTCTGAATTACAACATACTAGACAAAAGAGAGAGACAGCGGCTGCTGTCGTTGGTGACATATTTGGAGCCATAATTTCTTCAGTAGGGGTTATCTTAAGCTCCAAAAAGATTCGATAGTTGTCTACTATTGTGGATAACATGCTGACAAACTTCACAGGGGCTATACTCCTGATGGATACTGAACTTGCTGTGGAAAGAGCTATGACTCTTCAAAACCGGCTTGCTTTAGACATTCGTTAAGCAAAGAGTGGCGGAGTCTGTAAGATGTTTAATGAGCGCCATTGTTGTGCGTTCATACCAGATAACAGCAAAAAGATTAGAGGTATGCTTACTAACCTAACAAGAGATAGTGCAGATTTGAAGGAGCTGAAGGAACCTGGAGTTTGGGAGAAAGTTGGAAAAGGAATTACTAAGGTAGGGAATTGGTTTAGTAGTATTTGGAATGGGGTTCTTGCAAAAATATTAGGGGGTATATTGATTGTCCTGACTTGTCTATTTGGACTATGGTTATCATGCAAAATTTATAATAAAAGAATTAAAAGAGATTTGGCAAAACGTAATAAAAGAAAAGAGGAAAAGAAAAAGAGAAAATGTTCAAAGAAATTTGGGAAAGATCACCTAGGGAGGAAGAAATTGAGATGCGTAACCTAAAGAAAATGAAAGGTTGTGAAGGGAAAGGTTTTGTGTGATGACAAGTGTCATCAGAGGAGGGACTGAGAGAGCGTATCTTATTTACTTAGAAATTAATATGAAATGTTTATGAACTAATGCGTAATAATGCTGCATAGAAAATGTATTAATATATTTTGCTAAACGTGCGCTAGAAAAGTGCCCATGGGGAGTGGCCGTCAATATATACAATGACTAATGAAACTGATTAATAATGATGAAATGTTATGTTAGAATATGATTTCGCACTAATAATAAAAGGGTATATGTTAAAGTTCTGCTAATAAATCATTAGGCCTTAGTTAGCATGAGTCGAGGCCTAGCTGCCTGGTTTCATATTAAATGTGTTTTTCTAACGTGCAGTGTGCTGACTTGCTGAAGGACATGAACTTGTATTTTTCCAAAGCTAGAAGATGAATGTAACTGTAGTAGATCCGTTCTCATGAAATTTGACTTGCTTAGTGAAACATTCTTGCTGAATGCAACAGTGTAGACTACTCGCAGCTACAAGGTCACCTAAACCGGGACAGACAATGGAACCACTGACTAAAGATGCAAAGAGGACCACGAGAGTATGAAATCATACTGGATATTCTACCCGCTGAAAACGTCAATCATAAGGACCAATAAACTACGTGAGAACCGTTATGGGGTGACAAATTTAATGAAGTCATTGAAACCCTATTGGAGGGAGATAGTGGGGTACAAACCTCAGACCAATGGAAAATTAGGGGACTGTACAACGGAAAAGGGATAAAAACCCTTGAAACAAGAAAGTAAGTCAGAATAGGAGACTAGGAGATAGAGGAGAGGTAGATGCTATTGCAATTTGCTATCACCCAGGCACTTTGTCACTCTGCATAGAGACTTTGCTGTTTGGTTCTTAAAACCATCTTTGCCTTATATTGCCCGTTTACACTTTACCTCCTTATGAGGGAAGTGCCCTTTTACCCGACTGCTGAATTCCTGATGGCGAATCAACTGATGTCCTGAGGACGAAGACCGAACCTGTATGCTGACCCAATTCGGAGGGTAACTATATGACAATGAAATTGTAATTGTCTGTTTGCTTTTCCTTTCTAGGTACCAACTGCTTCTTTTGGCAGAGACCATAGTTAGATGTTTTCTAAATTGGTGTTGCTAAATTGTTTTGCATGAAGCCCAACATGCCAATGCTAATTTGAGGTTAGATGAGAGGTTCACTAAGCCAACGCAACTAGACAAATGACTGAATCTATGCTTTGTTGAATAACGTGATAATGATACTCTGCTAAGGATAACCTATGTTGACATTGTGCTATATTCTAATATTCGCGATTCTTGCTTTGATGAAATCTTATCAGAGTTGCCATATTGTGTTTCTTGGTTTTGAGACTAATAAACTTGCTAGTAGAATTGTAATCAATAGGGAATAAACTTCATATAATAGTACTAAACTGGTGTGGTTATTCATGACTGCAAGGTCATGGTGGTTTCTGAGTTTTATTAATGTCTTTGACTAATTTGAATTGTCTGATTACAGTAAATCTTGATGACGTTATTGACATATTGATTGACATGCTGATTAGTTATCTCGTCCTAAGGTGTCTTCAATCAGGGTCAAAAGATTCATTGGCCTGAAACGAGTCCTAAAGTGAGTAAATTAATCATAAAGGGACGCGTTAGCAGGCCGAACCGTGCTGAAGTGTTGCAATGCTGTTTTTTGCCAACGGAGATGACGATAAGTGTGGCAGACCAGGCTGGGCAGATTGCTTTATCAAGAGTGGCATGATCCTATGCTAGTCACCAGTTTTTGTGTCATGGCCTCCTGTGGCTGGCAAGGCCAGGTGCATGCTGGGCAGGCCGCTTGCTGCACATGAGAAACACAGAATACATGCACACAGGTCCAGATCTGACGCTGGACTGCCTACAAGCAGTCCCGCCCATTTATTTATGCCCTTGGTCATGTGACTTCAAGCGAAACCAAACGGGTGATTGATGGCTGCGGTGGGTTATCCACACCCCTCCATGTGGCCTCCCACATTACACTAGGGAGAGCTAAAGGGGACCAAGGGGGACAGGAGGGCAGGTTATTTTTCCCTTCAAATGCGTGACTTTCTTCTGCCTCCCCACGTGCTGAAGGATGCGGGCAGGCAGGCACTGCAGCTGCCTGTAGGACCCATAGCTCCATAAATATCTCCTGGTCAGGTGTTTCCAGGCCAGTAATTGTCAGGTTCAGAGTTTGAGGAACCATAATTATGGGTCCAGTGAACCTGTAAAACTGCGATTTGCAGCCAAATCAGATTTTTTGAGAAACACGAAGGAAGACACCAGACAATGCTTTAATGAGAAATGGAACCAAATTAGAACAGTATATCAATAAATAGTAACGTGATTGTATTAAAAAACTCAAAACATCGAGGTCTAGATAATTACAAATCCCTGGATCTTCAACGGTCTGCTTTGAGTCCCTGGTGAGGCCAGATGAGCAAGTAAGAAGGGCCTCATGCATGTTTGGAACAGATAGTGTTCGAAGCCTCCATTTTAATTTGGAAAATAAAAAGTACAGCGAATGATGCAGTTTACAAAATAAACGCAAAAAGGTGCAAATCCTGGACTTGCTCCTAGAAGAGTATGAGATTCATATCTTAGAAGCAGTCATGAGTCCCAAAAATAAAATGCTTATTTAAATTGCTCCTTGAAAAAACATGTTGCTTTGTAGTTACTCCACCAAAACAACCACAGCGATGTGGGGACAATGTCCATTATAGATTTCACTTAAAACAAATTCGTGAACTCTTCCAGCTAAAAACATAATTAGACAAGTAAAGACTGCGCTACGCTTTTAAGGTCAGTTGATGTGCAGTTAGAGAATTGGAAATGCAGCTCAGAGAGAATGAATTTCACAGCAACAGGAAGCTAATTCTCTGTGAAACAAACGCGAATTTGTTTGCTTGGACTTCAAACCCCAAAGTGAGTATTATACAGTAAACATCAAACAAATCACGCTGGGATGAAAACCATCCGTACAGAGTGTAGCTTTATACTGCTCTGTAGGGAGAAACTAATAAAGGCATAACAATAAAACACACTCAGATCATACTGAGTTACGTTCTGCAGAAGAGAATCCCCCTTTTACACACAGTATTAAAGCTAAAGAACGTTCTTAGTAGCTTAGTAGCTTCTTCCAAATGTATTATTTACATCCACCTGGTTCTAAAGCATTCCTGAGAAAATACAAACTTCTTTCCACATATTACTGTGAAATACAGACAATTACAACTGACTTCTGAATGGCTTTTTTGCGAGACCTTTGTGTATACTTCAGCAGGCCACTGAGTCAAAACATTATCAACTTAAAAATGTTAAAAGTGTGAAATGCATACTAATCTAAACTGTTCAATGTTGCATTATGTAGCGAGGAAAATCAAAGGGGGCATCATTGATAAAGTTGTCATCAACTGACATTTCAATCATTAGGGGACGTGTAAAACAGCCAAACGGTCAAAGGCATTTTGGCTCAGATTTAGGAGGGCCTAGAGCCATTCCAACCACATATTAGCATCACTTTTTTACATTAATGTGGCATTGAAACGCTTGCATTGCACCACTTTGTAACCCCTTGCACCACATTATGCCTGTGCAAGGCATATTGGATGCAAGAGGGGGTCCTGGCGCAGGGGGGACAAAAAAATAGCCGAAACAAATCTAAGAGCATCATTTTTATTAGCATTTTACCGCCTGCTAAGACAGGCGATAAAGGGAGAGTCATATTGCTTTCAATGGGCCTCTAGGTGCTTTACAGGATTAACGTCAACATTTTTTACGCTAATCTTGCAAAGTGCCAGACTAGCTCCAAAAATTATGACGCTAGTACCCCTGACTACCGCCATGGTGTGCCGCATTTTAAATGCGGCGCACACGTGGTGGCGTTAAGGAGCACTAGGGGGTGCAAGAAAAGTGGAGCTGCAATAGGGGCAGCACCCCTTTTCATAAATCTGCCCCATTTTGTATATATATTTACTAAAAAAACAAAGTTTTCAGGGACGTTATAGTTAGGTAAACATTTTACATGCAGAAAACAATAGAAATTCATCAGTTAATGTTACAATTATCTCAAGTAACAATACCTTGTGCTCTAAGGTAACTATAACTCACGCCCCACCATTCAAGGTTTTCTCATCAATAATTGTACAGCAAACAATGCACTGATATTATCAATGATGTTATAGATGATGTCATGAGTGATGTAATATGTGGGGAATTAGCAGTGCATGGTGAGGGCAGAAGTTATAGTTACCTGACAGTCGCCAGTAAGTAGTTATAGTTAGGACCTTGTTTTTGTAGGAAACATGTTTTATGTTTTGACTTCAGCGCTGTTTGACAAATTTTCATTACATTTTCAAAACTGCTGTCCAGAAAGTTTTGGGGTGATTCATCAAGCAAGGGCTGAGAAAAAAAGGGGAGGAGTCCCAGATGTGTTTTCCCCATACAATTTCCCATGAGGATTTTAGTCACAACTGTATACCAAACAGCAGAATGTAATTACACCAAATTTAGAAGGAAGCTGGATCTTCGTCCAGAAAGATCTCTTATTGTAATTTGATGTACATCTGTTCAGTAGTTTTGGAGTCATTAACGAAAAAAGATGTATGTATATCTAGAGAATCAGATCCTAGTAGATTCTGGGATCCACGTGCCAACAGCAATGCAGTGTTGGCTGCAACCTGAGTGAACAGTCATTTTGTCAATCCTGACATGGTTCTTTTGGGGGGAAATAAGTAAAAACAGGATACAAGGGGTCAGGATAGAGGTTTACTGACCCAATGGGACTGATGGAGGGGTCTGTGAGCGACCCATCATGGGGAAGAAATAGCAAAAAATGTTTTATTTCCACACGTGACAATCCAGATCTACTGCAGTGCTCAGCACACCCCGTGTGCATTTTCAGCAGATCAATGCATCGAGACCCCAATAAAAAAAAATACACCTATTCAGAGACCCATTCACACACTCTCTCATGCACCTATATAGCAAAAAACTGACACCCCACTCACACAGCTATACAGCCACTAATACACCACTGGGAGACTCATACATCAGCTTGGACATCCACTCATACACCCCCCACACACTCACATGTCCACTACGCACCCACAAAACCACCCACACACCCACTCAGAGAACTAGAAAAACAAAAGGTTGGGTGGTGGTTGGATAAACGTATGGTAATTAAACATTACTTTACATTAAGAGAACCCCAGAGATTTTCTAAAGAAAACCAAATGTTACAGGGACGTTATAGTAAGGAAAAAGTATTGAAAAACATAGAAGTTCACCAAAAAAACAAAGGTTACATGGAGAGATAGTTAGGTAATATCATTAAAAAACCTTAGCAATTCACTTAAATCCAAAAGTTACAGTGACATTATAGCCAGGTTCAGATTTTACGAGCACAGAACCATAGAAATTCAGCATTTATACTTATAGGTATCTGAAATATTTATAACTCGTGTCCTAAGGTAACTATAATTTGTGCACTTGCCATGCATTGCTAATTACCTCACATATTACACCAATCATGGCATTTTCAATGACATCATTCACAATATTACTGCAATGTTTGCAGTGAAATTATTGATGAGAAAACTGTGCATGGTGGAAGTGCGAGGTATAGTTACCCTAGGGCACAAGGAAAAAAATACTAATCTAAATTTTTACAACAATAACAATGACTGCCTTTAAATCACTTTGGCCTTCCTATGTAGCACAACCCTGCTAAAAGTAGCAAGAAAGCCCAGAAAATAAACTACACTGCATATGTAAAGGTTTAGATTCACAACATAAACAACTGAAAGAATCATTTGACGTCATATGCTAATGAAAACCCATATACAAATACACAACAAGCAGAATACATCCTAATCTTTATACATGTTCATTGCATACTGTCTTACAAAATAAAACTGGCCAACAAGCCAAACAAAAAACACTTTTTATGCACTCCTGTGCAGCAAAATGAAAAATTGCCCTAGGAGTCTGTTTGGAGGACATGATTATTGGCTGCTAGGAAAACATAATAATCCCAATTCTTATAACAATAACAATGATCACCTTTCACTCACTTTGGCATTCGTATGTAGCACACTCATACTAAATGTAGCAAGGGAGCCAAAAGAATAAACTAGACTGCATGCATAAAGTTTTGGATTTACTACTTAAACAGCTGAAAGACCAATTTATGATCACATGCCTGTGGAACCTTATAAACAAATGCATAACAAACAGAATTCATTGTAATCTACATAAACTGTCTCTGCATACTCTCTGGCTTACAAAATTGAACTGTGCCCAACAAGCTAAATAAAAATTATCCTCCTTAGGTACTCCTGTACAACAAAACGGAAATGTGACCTGGCAGTGCGCTACACAAACTACTATATAGAAGACACAGGTGGTCATTCCAACCTCGGCGGTAAAAGGCGCTTACCGCCAGACAGAAGACCACCATAACACCGCTGCGGTCGCGGTAAACCGCCACGGTCATTCTGACCCACAACAGGCAAACCGCCAAAATACCGCCATCCACAAAAGTCCGCCACACCAAAGGTCAGCGATAAACTGGCGAAGGCCAAACCTCCACCGTCACGCCAACAGAAATACGCCCATGCCATTACGACCCACTAATCCACGCGGCGGTCTTTCAACCGCGGTATTCTATTGGCGGTACACACCGCCGCGGTCGAAATACACATACACCTACAAAACACTACCACATTGGACAATTCGAAATACACACACCTGATACACATACACACACCACTCCCACACACCCAATACAATATAAAACACACACCCACATCACCCACAAACCCCTACTGCCAAAAATTTCGAACGAAGACCAGAGAGAGACACCACAGTCAACTACCAAGCATCCACAGGCACTCAATACCAATACCCACAGAACTTCCACACACCTCACACAACACACCACTAAATAGCACCCCACCTATCACTACACACTCCACCCCACACATCATCCACACCACCCCATGGCACCTCAAAGACACCCCAGGTTCTCAGATGCTGAACTCAGGGTCATGGTGGAGGAAATCCCACGAGTAGAGCCCCAGCTGTTCGGGACACAGGTGCAGCACACCACCATTGGCAGGAAGATGGAGCTATGGAGCAGAATAGTGGACAGGGTCAACGCTGTGGGACAGCACCCAAGAAATCGGGATGACATCAGGAAGAGGTGGAAAGACCTACGGGGGAAGATGCTTTCCATGGTATCAAGGCACAACATCGCGGTACAGCGGACTGGCGGCGGACCCCCACCTCCTCCCCCCGAATTTACAACATGGGAGGAGCAAGTCTTGAACATCCTGCATCCTGAGGGCCTCGCTGGAGTATCTGGAGGAATGGACTCTGGTAAATCTCATCTTCACTACTTCATCCCCCCCACCCCACCTGCATGCCAACTCATACCCCCATCCCTCATCCCCTTCACAACTACCCCTTGCAAATGTCTCACCATCACAAGCCACCCATCCCAAAACTTAGCCCTGCATGCGGCCCCAAAGCATGTACACCCATCACCAAAGCATGCCCAATGCACATACCCATCACCACCCCCCAACACACCGTCACAACAGCCCCCACAAAGGAATGCCAGCACTGGGGTACACGGGCACCCACCCATTGCACGCCATTGGCACACACAGAAGCAATAACCATACTTTTATACCCCCGCAGGACCCGAACACCAGGTCACCGCGCAGGAGGGTCCACAAATGTCCTCTCCACCCCAAGAAGAGGCCCACAGTGATGACAGCAGCTCTGTCTCCCTGGATCTAGATGACCAGCCCGGTCCATCGGGGACCTCTGGACAGTCGGTTCCCCTCAGGCAGGCACAGGCCACAGCAGACCTACCCCCCTCTGGGAACACCAGCAGAGCACCCACCCAGCGGGCCCATACCTCTGTCCCCAGGACACATCAATCAGTGGTGTGTCCACCACTACAGGGAACCCAGGCTAACCCACCACCCCAACAACAACAGGGACCTGGGGGCAGTGGTAGTGGGCACACGGTCCAGGGGACGGAGGCCCAAGGAAACGGGGGAACTGGGAGGGCAGCTGTGCGACAGGGGGGGGACAGGCCAAGGGAACCCACTCTCCACGAGGCCCTCTCCTCCATCATGGGAACATACCACCACTCCCAGGAGACGATGGCGACGGTCCTGGCCAGGGTTCAGGAAATCCAGCTTCTGCAGGAACAACAGTATATGGGGTTCAAGGAGGAACTGAGAAACATCAGTACCGCCATGGGTACCATCGTAGTGGCCCTGAATGAGTTAATCTCCACATTGCGGACCACTCTGGCACCTCAAAGGGCCCCTGACACTAGCATGGACAAAGAACTGGCTACCACCTCCGCCGGCGCTAGTGGACAGGAGGCCCCGACAGAAGACCAACAGGCCACCAGAACCCCACCCCCTGCAGAAGGAGAACCACCCCGCAAGCGGGCCCAGAGATCCAGGAAGAAGACAGAGTAACATGTCAAGACCCCCGCCAGCAAAGGATACCGCCCTGATTGTCATCCCACTGTCCCACATTGTCACCCTGTCCAACCTTAAACTGCCCCTGCTCCACTTCCCACAATGCACCTGTGAAACTGATAGTCTGGACTCTGCCATCGACAATCCTCCACCATCACCCCTCACCGATTTGCAACCACCCATCCAAATTAGAGCACTTGAATAAACACACTTATTGCACATAAACAATCTGGAGTCTGTCTGTGATTTTAACAAATGTATTAGACATGACAGTGCCAAAATTGTTATTCACATTGTAAATGTAATGTAATGTAATGTTATTCACATTGTAAAAAACGCTGTCACACAGCTGTAGTCCATGGGGAAACTAAGCAGATGTCACGCAGTGGGGCCCACAGCTCTGAAAACGGAAGGGAAAGTCACAACACAGTTACCATACACTGGGGGAAAAAGTCAGACAGTAGATAGGTAGGAGTCTTTAAGTAAATGTAATATGGCGGTGTCTACTCTTACCTGTGTGTCACTGAAAGTATTGCTCTATTACTGTGTTCCTGTTGTCTATGTCGTCCTCATCGGTTTCCTCTTCTTCACTCTCCACAGGCTCCACAGCTGCTACAACACCATCATCTGGACCACCCTCCTGTAGAAAAGGCACCTGGCGGCGCAAAGCCAGGTTGTGAAGCATACAGCAGGCCACGATGATCTGGCACACCTTCTTTGGTGAGTACATTAGGGATCCACCTGTCATATGGAGGCACCTGAACCTGGCCTTCAGGAGGACAAAGGTGCGTTCGATCACCCTCCTAGTCCGCCCATGGGCCTCATTGTAGCGTTCCTCTGCCCTGGTCCTGGGATTCCTCACTGCGGTCAATAGCCAGGAAAGGTTGGGGTAACCAGAGTCCCCTAATAGCCACACACGGTGCCTCTGGAGTTGACCCATCACATACGGGATGCTGCTATTCCGCAGGATGTAGGCGTCATGCACAGAGCTAGGGAACTTGGCATTAACATGGGAGATGTACTGGTCTGCCAAACACACCATCTCTACATTCATCGAATGATAACTTTTCCTGTTCCTGTACACCTGTTCACTTTCTCTGGGGGGTACCAAAGCCACATGGGTCCCATCAATGGCACCTATGATGTTGGGGATATGTCCAAGGGCATAGAAGTCACCCTTCACTGTAGGCAAATCCCCCACCTCAGGGAAAACGATGTAGCTCCGCATGTGTTTGAGCAGGGCAGACAACACTCTGGACAACACCTTGGAAAACATAGGTTGAAACATCCCTGATGATATGGCCACTGTTGTTTGAAATGACCCACTTGCTAAGAAATGGAGTACTGACAGCACCTGCACTAGAGGGGGGATCCATGTGGGTTGGCGGATGGGTGACATCAGGTCTGCCTCCAGCTGGGCACACAGTTCATGTATAGTGGCTCGGTCAAGCCTGTATGTCAGAATGACATGTTGTTCCTCCATTGTCGACAGATCCACCAGCGGTCTGTACACAGGAAGATTCCTCCATCTCCTCGCATTGCCAAGCGGACGGTGCCTAGGAAGGACAACAGCGAGCACAGAGTCAATCAACCCACAGGTACGTTCCCACAGCTTGCACACAACACGATTCACTATGCATTGAATGGTGTGTATGAGTGTTGAGGAAAGGCCTAGGTATGTGTGACGCAGTAGAAATTAAGCCATGTGGGCCCTTGAAATGGCGGCTGCCTGACCTGTGAAGTGTGACAATGGGATGTGAGGTCAATGCGCTGGCGTGGCACACTGTGGCGGTAGGCGGTCGAAGACCGCGGCGCAAAGCCGCATTGGTTAACATTGAAACATATGGGTTTCAGGAGCCAATGACCATGTGCGCCGGCGGTCGCGGTACGCACCGCCGCGGTACGCACCACCGCGGGCGTGACCGCCATTTTCTATCAGCTTAATCACTCGATACCTGATCTTCCACAGGAGAGGACCTACACTGCAAGTGCTGCTGTGACCTCGGTCTGGAAAAGACAATGGCTGCTGTGACTGGGGAAAGGGCCCCTGCCTTCACTTCTGAAGAATTGGAGAAACTCGTGGATGGGGTCCTCCCCCAGTATGCGCTACTCTACGGTCCTCCAGACCAACAGGTAAGTACACTGGGAGCATGCTTTGTGAGCAATGCCTGGGTTGAGTCGGTGGATGAAAGATGGTCGGGGGGGAGCGATTGAGTCATGCATCAGACGACAGATGAGAGCATGTGCCACATGGCAAGAGTGGGGATGGGGGGCCACTCACATCGAGCATGCAGAAGGTGATGACAATTTTTCTCTCCCTGTACATGTCACATAGGTCAGCGCCCACCAGAAAATTGCGATTTGGCGTGCCATCGCCAAGGACGTCCGGACCCTGGGGGTCCACAACAGATGGGGCACCCACTGCCGGAAGAGGTGGGAGGACATCCGCCGCGGGAGCAGGAAGACGGCGGAGGCTCTGCTGGAGATGGCCTCCCAACGTAGGAGGGGTGCCAGTCGTCAATTGACCCCCCTGATGTCCCGGATCCTGGCGGTGGCCTACCCCGATTTGGATGGGCGCGTGACAACATCACAGCAGACACAAGGGGGTGAGTACACTCTCATTCTGGTGACTTTGCCCGCAGTGGAGGTGTCTGGGTGGGGGATGAGGGCTGTAGGTCTCCTTGGCCAGGGCGAATTCTGTAGGCTAGGCCCCTCCGTAAGGCATGGCCCTGTGCCCCCCCACCTCTGTAGAGTGCCAAGTTCAGGTATCCATGGCCCTGTGTCATCTATGTGTGAAGTTGTCGTCGATAGGCTTGTAGGCCATGTCCCACGGATTGCGTAGTGGACCCCAAGTGCGCGGCGTAGTGCAGGGGGCTTCTGTGTCTGTCTTGTCCGCCAACGGTAGCGGTAATCCATGCACTCAACATGTCTTTATTTCTCCCCCCCCCCTTTTTGTGGTCTTCCTGTTCATGTGTGCATCAGCATCATCAGGCGGAGGAGAAGTGGCATCGGAGCACGAGGGAGCTGCATCTCACATGGCCATGGTGGGCCATGCAACTGACTCGGATTTCACCAGTGAGGCGGAGGGCGAGGGGAGCTCCACAGCGGGGACTCGTGCTGATGTCAGTGGCAGCGACTCGTCCTCTGAAGGGAGCTCCCTTGTGGTGGCGGCAAGATCCGTGCCCCCCGCAACAACAGGTACAGCCGCCACCCAGCACACCAGCACCGCCCTCCCAGCAGCCCCTCAGCCTTTGCCCCGTGCCCGCTCACCGAGGAAGGTGGGCATCTCTTTCGCCCCAGGCACCTCAGGCCCTGCCCCAGTCACCCCTGCTGCCCTCAGTGAGGAGGTCATTGACCTCCTGAAGACCATCATTGTTGGGCAGTCTACCCTTTTGAATGCCATCCAGGGTGTAGAAAGGGAGGTGCACCGGAATAATGCATACCTGGAGGGGATTCATTCGGGTCAGGCTGCCCATCAGCGATCGTTCAACGCTCTGGCCTCAGCACTGACGGCAGCAATTGTCCCTGTCTCTAGCCTCCCCCCTCCAACTTCCTCCACCCAGACCCAATCCCCAGTACCTCTGCCTATCCCAAACACACCATCAGACCAGCCTGCACACACCTCAACACCCAAGGGACGCTCATCCAGACATAAGCACCACACATCACACAAGCATTCACATAAGCAACATCCACATGCAGACATACCAACAGCCACTGCCTCCACTGTGTCCCCCTCCTCCTCGTCTCCCTCCTCCCTCCCTGTGACGTCTCCACTCACACTTGCATGCACAACATCTTCAGCCACTACGTCCATCACCAGCACACCCACCAGAACACTCCGCACACGTGCAGTCACCACCCCCACTACCATTTACACGTCCCCTGTGTCCTCTCCCAGTGTGTCTCTCACCCCCTCTCCCAAACCGCACAAACGCAAGCAGCCACCCACCCAACAGCCATCCACCTCACAACAGCCTCCAGCCCAAGCACCTGCACCCAAAGACACCAGACTTCACACTCCTACAACCACATCCTCTTCCTCCACTCCCATACCCACTACACCTACCCGTCACTCTCTTTCCAAATTGCTTTTCCTTGCCAACCTTAACCTCTTTCCAACAACTCCCCCACCCCGTCCATCTCATAAGGCTGCAATCAGCACCTCAGCCCCCACCAAACCAGGACCTATCAGGACTGTTGTCCAAGTACTGTGGAGTCCCCCACCCTCAAGGGCAACAACTCCTGCGAGGAGCCAAGGCACGGCCAGCCCATCCCCGGAAAAGCACCCAAAAGTTAGCAGTGCCCGGCGCGAGAGGCCACGGACACCAGGGACCAAAATCCCTACCCTGGCTCCGTCTGGAAGTGGGGTGCCACCTGGCACACCGTCAAAGGTGTCAAAGGGCCACAGACGACCAGGGAAGGGTGGGAAGGGCAGCACGCCCGACAAGTCCGGCAGCAGGCCAGCTGCCCAGGAGTGCCCCACAGCCCCCTCCCAGGTGTGCAGGAGGACACCCAGAGGCCCGGTACGGCAGCCCAGGAGGGCCCCGCAAGCCAACGGACAGATGGGCAGGAAGGCCCTGCCAGCCACATGCCAGGTGGCGAGTGACACCCATGCCTGGGCCGGAACCGCTGAACTGGACCCTTTCAAACAAGCACCGCTGAACTGGGCCTTTTCAATCAAGCACCGCTGAACTGGGCACCGCCGTCTCAAGCACCGCTGAACAGGGCCCTTCATCTCAAGCACCGCTCCGCTGGGCCCTTCATCTCAAGCACCGTTCCGCTGGGCACCGCCGTCTCAAGCACCGCTGAACAGGGCAACGCCGTCTCAAGCACCGCTGAACTGGGCCCTTCATCTCAAGCACCGCTGAACTTGGCCCTTCATCTCAAGCACCGCTCCGCTGGGCCCTTCATCTCAAGCACCGCTCCGCTGGGCCCTTCATCTCAAGCACCGCTCCGCTAGGCACCGCCGTCTCAAGCACCGCTGAACTGGCACCGCCGTCTCAAGCACCGCTGAACTGGGCACCGCCGTCTCAAGCACCGCTGAACTGGGCACCGCCGTCTCAAGCAGCGCTGAACAGGGCCCTTCATCTCAAGCACCACTCCGCTGGGCACCGCCGTCTCAAGCACCGCTGAACTGGGCACCGCCGTCTCAAGCACCGCTGAACTGGGCACCGCAATCTCAAGCACCGCTCCGCTGGGCACCACCGTCTCAAGCACCGCTGAACAGGGCACCGCCGTCTCAAGCACCGCTGAACAGGGCACCGCCGTCTCAAGCACCGCTGAACTGGGCCCTTCATCTCAAGCACCGCTCCGCTGGGCCCTTCATCTCAAGCACTGCTTCGCTGGGCACCGCCGTCTCAAGCACCGCTGAACTGGGCCCTTCATCTCCAGTACCGCTGAACTCGGCCCTTCATCTCAAGCACCGCTCCGCTGGGCACTGCCGTCTCAAGCACCGCTGAACAGGGCCCTTCATCTCAAGCACCGCTCTGCTGGGCCCTTCATCTCAAGCACCGCTCCGCTGGGCACCGCCGTCTCAAGCACCGCTGAACAGGGCACCGCCGTCTCAAGCACCGCTGAACTGGGCCCTTCATCTCAAGCACCGCTGAACTCGGGCCTTCATCTCAAGCACCGCTCCGCTGGGCCCTTCATCTCAAGCACTGCTCCGCTGGGCACCGCCGTCTCAAGCACCGCTGAACAGGGCCCTTCATCTCAAGCACCGCTCCGCTGGGCCCTTCATCTCAAGCACAGCTCCGCTGGGCACCGCCGTCTCAAGCACCACTGAAGAGGGCACCGCCGTCTCAAGCACCGCTTAACTGGGCCCTTCATCTCAAGCACCGCTGAACTCGGCCCTTCATCTCAAGCACCGCTCCGCTGGGCCCTTCATCTCAAGCACCGCTCCGCTGGGCCCTTCATCTCAAGCACCGCTGAACTGGGCCCTTCATCTCAAGCACCGCTCCGCTGGGCCCTTCATCTCAAGCACCGCTGGCCCATTGGCGGAAGGGGCAGGCCCGCATCTGTGTCGGGCAGGGCTGCACAAAGCACTCTGGGCACTAGTCCCCCTCCAGTACCAGTGGAGACTGTTATCCACTTGAGAGACTGTGGCTTTGCACTCCCCAGGATTGAACAGTTGGCAACCCACCCACTGTAGAGACTTGAGAGACTGTGGCTTTGCACTCCCCAGGATATGGCAGTGGGCAAGCCACCCACTGTAGAGACTTGAGAGACTGTGGCTTTGCACTCCCCAGGATATGGCAGTGGGCAAGCCACCCACTCTATGGACTTGAGAGACTGTGGCTTTGCACTCCCCAGGATGGTACAGTGGGCAAACCACCCACTATATGGACTTGAGAGACTGTGGCTTTGCACTCCCCAGGATGGTACAGTGGGCAAACCACCCACTGTATGGACTTGAGAGACTGTGGCTTTGCACTCCCCAGGATGGGACAGTGGCCATGGAGGCCCCTCGTGGATCTGGCGTTGTGTACTCATGTGGCTGAGGTGCCCCCCCTTCCCTTCCCCCTGAGGTGCCTGTAGTTTTTCTATCTGATGCCCCTGCAGTGTTCTCTCCGTTGGTGTCAGATATCTTGTGGGGGCCTTGCCCATGTTATTTGGGCCCAGTGGTCCACGGACAATGACAGCTAGAATTATCGGACTTTTAATATTTATGTATATATTAGTTTTAAATGTGTGATATTTTTATAAGGCAATAATACAATATATTCGACTGTTTATGATCTATTCCTTTTGTCTTTGCATTCTTTCGGGGGGGTTTGGGGGTTGTAAGAGTGATGTATTGCTATGCATTGATGTGTGTGTTGTAGTGGGTGGGGGTGGGGGTGGGGGTGTCGCGTATGTGTGTCCCCGTAATATTTTCTCCTCCCCCCTCCCCTGTGTCGTAGGTGCAGTACTCACCGTTGTCTTCTGCGCCGGCGTTCGTGCTCCTGCTGGAGGAGCAGGAATACAATAGCTGGTAGGATGTGTAATTCGGGTTCCATGCTGTCCAGATTCCTCGTGGGGTGTATGGAGGTGAGCGTTTTCGGTTTGAAATGTCTGTTTCCGCCGTGTTTTTATCGGTGGGCCTAACGCCCCGGAAAAGGTGGCGGATTGGTGGGTTGTGATAGGGTGGGCGGTACATTGACTCCCGCCTGTCTGTTGGCCCGCCGTGGCGGTCGGAGTGTTAAAGTGGCAGTCTCTGTTGGCGGTTTCCGCCAGGGTCAGAATTCCATTTTTTTAACCGCCAGCCTGTTGGCGGGTTAGCCGCCGCTTTAACACCGACCGCCAGGGTTGGAATGACCCCCACAATGACTGGCCATTAGGAAATAAATTCATCTTAATTTTTATACCAACAATGATTGGCTTGCATTCACTTTGGGCTTTATATGTAGCACAATCCGACTAAAGGTAACAAGAAACCCCCCCAAAAAAAGTAAACCAGGTATGTAAAATTTCAGAATTACTACATGAACAACTAAAAGACACATTTAAGATCACATAACTATGAAAAACAATAAACAAATCCATAACAAATACAATAAATGAAAAAAGAAAGAAATCACATTAAATCTGATTGCCACGCTGCAATTATAGTTAGTATTCCCAAAGACAGGAATTCCTGAGATATTGGTTGTAAAGGTATTTAGAAATATATAAGGAAATATAAATATATTTCAGTACCCTGTAACAGAGTTACTCCACTTTGACAGTTACAATGGGAGCGGGGCGGACCACAGCATACCCTGGGGGCACTTAAGAAGGTGAAAAGAAGGGGAACGTGCGTACGAACGTGGATCTCTGGGGTGTGAGCATGGTGCGGGCTCTGCCTGAGGACGGACAGGACGGAGCGAGTGGAGGAGACTCGAGAAGGGAAAACCAGAGATTATTGGGAGGTCGGAGAGAGAGGCGTGAACAGAACATCAAAGAACATCGGAAGAGGCAACAAGTGAGGGGAGGACAGAGAAGGAGGACGCGGAGGGCAGAGGCACACTGGAGAACCATCAGAGAGCGACGACCATCGGAAAAGAAGCATCCCAACCTACGAGAGACAGCGAAGAAACCTGCCATGTCCCTGGAGGGATGTGGGTCATGCAGGTAAGTGCCTGCCTACAAAACCCTGTCAGTTATTTGTGGAAGCGGGGTAGAGGGGAAGACAGAGAGAGAGAAAAAGAGAATAAGTTCTGAATATATATATATATATAAATATATATATATATATATCAGCACTTTTCTCCCACACTAAGGAAGAAAGACAGCACTCCACAAACTCAGTTCATTATTTTAATCGTCTACAGGGACGCGTTTCGGCGTTGCCGCCTTCTTCTATATATATAAGAACTTCTCCCAAAAAAGCTGGGCACTTTGGTGACAGGGCTTTCCACTCTTCACCCTCACGAGTTTGTGAGAACATAAGAAAGCAATAGTATCACACCATAAATTACACGCTATCCAGCACCTACCAAAAATGGAGCACTTGTTCTGTCGAAGTCATGCCTAGCCACTTACCTTTACATCTTCCTCTATTCACCTCTTCTTTACTTTCTTCCCCCTCCCTTAAATCAGCAGTACTTAATAAAGAATTCAATAGTTCACTTACCTTTTATTTTCATCTGTTCCCGTTTCTTCTGGGATCCATCTATCTGCGCAAGCATACATCAACGTATCCCTGAGAAGTTACCTAAAAGAAGAAAAAAGAAGGAACGATTGAATAATAACCCAAAACACAGACCTCGAGAACTGAAGTAACCGAAAACAAAGAAAAAAGTACACAAATAAAGAAATACGAGACCTAAAGCTTATATGGAAAAGAACCAAACATAATAAAATCAACTATATTGTTCTGTTATACGCGTCCTGTTACGTTACTTGTACGTCAACCCACAACATACCCATTACCACTTTATTAAATTAGTAATTGGTAGTGACCTACTATTCACTTATATCTAAGGCCCTAACACTGAAAACAGCCAAAGTGTAGTAAAAACAATATGGCTGCAATTTCATTCCCTAAAAACAGTCACTGTCTAATTATATAGTAGCTTGTCATCAGCATCTACCATGGTATAGTGCAAAGCTATCACAGTATACTATAGCTCAAAATATAACTATAGCCTAGCCATATTACTGGATTGCAGTAGCCTTCAGTCATGCATGATGTTTCATTGGCAAGGCAATACTTAAGTCAGATTTACAAAGCTATATAAGGCCATCATACATGGCCCTGAGTTGATTGATAAACCAGGAGGAACACACAGTAGTGCAAGTTGCTGTTTTGCATTACTCTGCACACCATAATCTATATTGTTGCTAAATTTCACATACATCCGTATGCCATGCCACTGTAGCCACTCCACTAAACCCTATTCCACTCTGCACCGCTCCATTCTGCGTCACCCACTGTGCAAGTCTCTACTCTATGCCACTCCACTCTACGCTATTACTCTGTACACCACACCACTGTACACCACAACACTGTACACTCTTACACTGTACTCACCTCCCCTCTATGCCATTCCAGTCTACTTCACTTCACTGTATGCCACTCCATTGAATGCTAATCCACTATGTGCCATTTCACTCTGTCCTTCTATGTAACACCACTCCACTCTACTCTGTTACACTGTATACCACTCCACTCTACAACACACCACTGTTTGTTACTCCACTGTATGCCACTCCACTCTGTACTACTCCATTCTACATCACTCCAGTGTATGACACTCCACTCTAAGCCACTTCATTCTACGCTATCCGATTGGACACCACTCCAATGTGCACCACTCTATTGTATGCTATTACACTCTACCCTAATCCACTGTACACCACTTTAACCTACACCGCTCCACTGTATATTAAACCACTATATGCTGTTCTACTCTATGCTATTCCACTGTAAACTACTCTACGTCAATCCACTGTACTCCACTCTATGCTATTTCACTGTTCACCACTCTACTTTACAGTATTACACTGTACGCAACTTCAATCTTCACCCCTCTACTGAATGGTATTCCACTCTACTGCACTCCACTGTATATTATTCCACTGTATGCTATTACACTCTGCCCCCATACAATATACCACTCCAGTCTACACCACTTCACTGTATTCCACTCCGCTGCACTATACTACTATACTACATGCTTTTTACACTTTACGCCACTCCACTATATGCTAATGCACTATACGCTATTAAACTGTACATTACTCCACTGTATGTCACTCCAGTCTACGCTACTCCACTCTATGCTATTCCATTTTAAGCCACTCTAGTATACTCTCCTTCACTCTATGTAACTCCACTTAACAAAACTCTACTGCACTCTAAGCCACTCTACTAGACTACTCTACTACTCTACTCTACTAGACTTTATTCCACTCTATCCCCATACACTCCACAGACCAAATTTGCACGCAACTCTATGTTCGTACACTCTATTGTACAATACTTTACTTCACTCTATTTCACTTTCTAGGACTGTACGATATAGCACTCCACTATACAATATGAGATGCCACTACAGTTTATAACAGTTTCCTCGACTCTATGGAGCCCCAATATTTCACACACTTCTGTATTCTATGCAACTCCACTCAACAACTCTCTACTGCACTGTATGCCACTCTCCTACATTTTACTCCTCTCCATACCCCTCCTTTCCACAGTACCACACTGTACTATACTATATGCCACTGTACAATACTATTCCACTCTTCTATAAGATACTTTAGTCCAGTGAATGACACTGTACACAACTCTTCGTATAGCACTGCATCCCATCTTTACTCCACTCTACTCTGACACAGTACTCCACTCTACTTCACTACTCCAATGTATGCCACTCCACTCTACGCAACTCTATGCCATTGTACTCTATAACACTTTATACCAATCCACTCTACCACTCTCTACAACACTGTACTGTGCTGTACATCACACCACTCTACAAAGATCAACTAAACTCTATGCCACTCTACTCTACTGTAGTCTGCATCACTTTCCAATACTGTACGACACCCTACTACACTCTACTTTACAACACGGAATGCCAATTTATGACACATTACTCAACTGCATGCTACACCTCTCCATTCTACTGCACTCCATGCCACTATCGTCTGACACCCTACTCCACTCTCTGAAACTTTTCTACACTCTACACTACGCTACTCCAGTGTACTCCACTCCACTATACTACACTTCATCCCACTCTATGTCACTGCAATATACTCCACTCTTCGCTGCTCCACTGTCCGACACTCTAATCCATTGTATGCAACTCCACTCTACAACACTGTATTGCACTCTATGCCACTCTTTGCCACTCTACACCACTCTGTGCCCATCCACTCTATTTCATATGCCCATCCACTCTATGCTACTGTACTACACTGTATGACACTCAACGTATTGCTATGATATGTCACTCCACTATATGACACTGCAGCCCATTCTACGACACTCGTCTCCACTGTATTCTACAACATTTCACTTTGAAGATACTCCACTCTATGACACTCAACTCCACCCTACTCTACTCTAAAACACTCTACTGCACTGAATGAAAGTCTGCAACACCCTCCTCTACTGTTCAACACACCATTCCACGGTACAACTCACTTCTCCAGTCTGATACTTAACTGCAGCATATGAGACACCATGTCACTACACTATATAACACTTTACTATATTGTACAATACACTACTGCACTCTACTACACTGTACTGTACAACACTCCATATAGCAACTCTCCACTTGCGACAATGGACTGTGCGATTTGAAGCACTTTTTCATTAAACATAAAAAAAAAGTTTAAACTCCATTAAAAAACCACAGGTTAAAATATAGGGCATGATTTCGAGTTGGGGGTTGAACAGCCTAAACTCAAATGCGGAGGTTGTGAGGTGGCTGTCAAGGTGGCATCCTCATCACTGTCATATTACGATGTTTCCACTCGGCTGACTGATGGAAACCTCATACTACATTTCCGCAGTTCAACCCAGAGGAAGCAGTGTGGAAGCATTGGCCTGGGCTCCCTTCAGGGAGCCCAGGCCAATTCCATCGCACACAGCACCCTTAGAAAGTGCACTGTCTGACAAAGCAGACAGTGTGCATTCTGAGGGTGCTGACAGGGGGCCCCTGCACTGCCCACAACGTGGTCGTGGGCAGTGCAGGTGCCCTCCTGTGACTCACAACCCATCCTTTCCACCAGTCTTTTCATGGCGGGGAATCCACCATGAAAAGGATGGTAGAATGGAAAGTTGTGCTAAGCGCAGTGGTGCCGATCTCGGCACCACTGTGGCTGACCACAACTTGACAACTTTTACCGCCGTCAACCCATCCGGATCTCTGCCACACTCATAATGAGGCCCTTAATTATAGTTGGTAAAAAGTTTTTTCCCTATACAATCCAAGTTTAAACTACACAAACTTTAAAAATTCTAAAGTTATAATTATAACTTTCATTTACAATGTATCTACTACTTCAAATTATTATTAGTAGTGAACATCATTACATAGGGGGTTATTCCGACCCTGACCCAGGATGGCGGGAACGGGTGTCGTGGGGCCCCCTAACAGGGCCCCATACAGATTTTCACTGTCTGCTTTGCAGACAGTGAAAATCGCGACGGGTGCCACTGCACCCGTCGCACCCCTGCAACTCCCATTCGGAGCCGGCTTCCTCGTTGCAGGGGCTTTCCCGCTGGGCCGGCGGGCGGCCTTTTGGCGGTCGCCCGCCGGCCCAGCGGGAAAGTTGTAATGGCCGCCGTGGTCTTTTGACCGCGGGGCGGTCATTTGACGGTAACCGCATGGCGGGCTGCGACCGCCGCCCGCCGCGGTCAGAATGACCGCCATAGTCTTTTCAGCTCACTAATAAGACAACACTAAATATAACTCACAACTCTACCATGCACTGTGTTCTCACAAATAATGATACTCCACTGAACTCTATGACACTCTACTCCACTGAACTCCACTCTATGCCACTATACTCTACAATACTCTGCTACACTCTAGGACACTATATTTAATGATACTCCACTCCACCACACTCCTTTTAATGACACTACAGTCAATGACACTCCACTGTACACTGTACAACACTCAGCTCCAAAGTTCCACATGCCACTACACTGTACAACATACAGCTCCACTCCATGATACTCTACTCCACGATATAACACATCACAGAGCTCCACTGTATAGCACTTTACTCTACCGTATGCTATGTCACTCCACTCTACTCAACTCCACTCTGTTATACTCTACAATACTCCACTCTATGAAACAACTCTATAGCACTCTTCTTCACTGTACTCCACTACATTCCACTTTATGACACTCCAGTCAATGACATGCCACACTGTATTAAAATAAAACACTAACATACAATGAAAATACTAAGTTTGACGATAATTTATAGCTAGAAATACCTTAAGTATTCTTCCTATACCAACCCCAATTAAAATACACAAACATTAAGAATTGTAACTTTATAATTGTAACTTAAATTTATAAATCATGCACTACCTTCAAATTTCTATACATCGCACAAATCCAAACACAGGGGGTGATTCTGACCCCGGCGGTACTCGACCGCCGGGGCCAGGGTCGGCGGGAGCACCGCCAACAGGCTGGCGGTGCCCCGCAGGGCATTCTTACCGCGGCGGTTCAGCCGCGGTCAGAAGAGGAAAACCGGCGGTCTCCCGCCGGTTTTCCGCTGCCCTTCTGAAACCTCCATGGCGGTTCGCCCGCCAGGAACAGGATGGCGGTATGGGGTGTCGTGGGGCCCCCGTAAGCGGGCCCCACTTTGAATTTCACTGTCTGCATTGCAGACAGTGAAATTCGCGACGGGTGCAACTGCACCCGTCGCACCTTCCCACTCCGCCTGCTCAATTCTGAGCCGGCGTCCTCGTGGGAAGGGTTTTTGCACTGGGCTGGCGGGCGGCCTTTTGGCGGTCGCCCGCCAGCCCAGTGCAAAAGCCAAAATACCCTCAGCGGTCTTGCGACCGCGGAGCGGTATTTTGGAGGGGGGAAGTCTGGCGGGCGGCCTCTGCCACCCGCCAGACTTAGAATGACCCCCACAGTCTTGTCACCTCTCACGCCATTCTACATCAACAATGACTCATGCCTTTTCCATGCACTGTTCATACTCTTGCATACTGCAACACTTATAGTATATGAAATCATCCCATCCATGTCAACATGCATAACTTCTCAAATGACATTATTTTTTACAAAAAGTACATGGTAGTCTGGTGAGTTATAGTGTTGTCTGGTTAGCAAACTGAAAAGAGTGTGTAAGAAGGTCTGCTACTTATAATAATTTGAGGGCGGTAAATTGTAAATGAAAGTTATAACTACCTCTAAAAAATGTAGGCCCAGATTTACTAAGATTTTACAATGGGGTTGTGTCACTTTTTGCCCCAGGCAGGTGTAACAGGAGTGGAACATTGGTGTTCTCATGCATCCAACCAAGAGTTTTGAAACACAGCCTTTTTTACTAAAGTCAGCAAGCATGGGTTTTTATAGGAGGCTGGCCCTCTATGTGGTGTGCAAAGCTAGGCACACTGTGCATGTGGTCCAGGCAAACACACATTGGTTTACAGAGGTAGAAACCTGATCAGCTAACTGTCTTATTTTTTATGGTAGCTTAGTTGAGCAGTTAGGGCAATCTTGGAGAAGTGCAAAGCATTTGTTGTACTCACAGTATCAATCATGCAACTCGAATATTCGAAGGAATAACCCAAAACTAAGTTATAAAATTACTTCAGAATTTTATATAAAGTTTAAGACTAAGATTATCAAAATTGGTTAAGTACTTTTGGAGATAAGATGTTTTGTAGTTTAAAGAAAATAGTCTTTCTGTGCGTAATTACGCACCGTAGGAATAAATGGAAACTCACCTTTAAAAATACATACAAAATCGAACAGTTGAGTTACTAAGTTCTCTTTTTGCAGGTTGATTGAGGTCGTCCATGGGCACACTGTGCCAGCTGGAGAAGTTTGGGAGTCTTTCACTTCCAGCAGGAGCAGCTGGGAAATGTCTCTGGAGCTAGTGCAGGGCCACTGCAGGGGACCACTTGGAAAAGCACTGCACAGGTAAGTTTAGAGGTGGTCCTTGGGGTCCCCTTGGAGTGTCAAATTTGCAAGGGGTGTGGGACCCTTAGAGAACAGCAGGTTTGTAGTTGCAGGGCACAAGGCGGCCAGGTGCAGAGTGAATTGGTGATCCAGGAGCTGCTCACAAAGATGCCCTTTGGATCTGGAGGTAAGTATCGTTAGGGAGCACTTACAGGACAACGGGGGCACCGTGGTTGGTGTCCAGGGTGTTATTATCTCAACTGGGGCTTCCTCCTGGTCCTTTTTCAGTTCCAGGCAAGCTAGTTTTCTTGGTGTCCAATGTCAGCTGGGCAGTACCATGGGTATCGGTTTGGTCTGAAAGCGCAGTGCCACAAATCTTGGCACACTTTCAGGCTTTGTCCTGGTGGTTGGCGGTGTATCATCAGGTCCAGCTGTGTCTTTAGGTTCAGGAGTTAGCAGCCAGTCAGTGAAGTGACCCTCACTGGATTGCTGGTTCTCTGCTTGTTGAAGAGTGGTACCACCACTTTGGATGGAGTTCTTGGGCGATTTATGAAGCCTGGACATCCTCTGGTTTTCTTGAGGTCAGTCCAGTTGTCCAGCAGCTCCTCAGCAGTGATTGTCGAGTCCTGGGTACAACAGGCAGGGCTTGGCACCTTTTCTTTGTACAGCAGGTCCACGGTTCTCATGCCTTGGTTCTTCTTTCTGCTGGTCTTCTTTGTGTCCTTTGAATCTGATTTCTTGTTCCGGGGATGCCCACTAAAGACTGCATTTAGTGGGTGTTTTGGGGGTTCGTGGTAGTGTCCAATGGTGCAATTACCTTTGGGCAGCCACACCCACTATATTGACCACTTCTTTTGGGAAGGGTCACTACCCTAAACCTGATAGGCTATTTTCCTTCCATCAAAGATGGAGGAAAATAAAGTGGAGTGTCCACCTTGCAGGCAACACCTTAGGGGTGGTGCATGCCAGGTGGGGTCACTCTCTTGGCCTTTGTGTGGTTTCCCACCTTTGCTCCAGCCAAACGTGGAGGTTTGCAAAGGGGCTGATGATCTGCTGCTAGCAGCAGGCCTAGGTGTGGAATTTCAAAGGCGGCAAGCCTTTTGAAGCTCACCACCAGGTCAGTGCACATTCATGAGGGGGGTGTTAGCTCCTCCACCCAGGAAGGGCATTGTTTTCCAAAGCAGAGAGACAGGACTCTCCTCTAAGGTTTGTATAATGGGTGTCTGGAGGTGGCAGGCTGGCTAGAACCAGTCAGCAACCATGCCAGAGTAGTTCGCTTTTGCGGGGGCCACCTGTTAGGTGACCCCCTGGGTACCTTTAGGGATAAAACCAATACTGCTACCAGTTTGGATTTATCATTCTGAGTTGTAGCCAAATTTTGAGGTTTGCAAAGGATTCTGGGTAACAGAACCTGGTCCGAGCCCCGCAAGTCACCCCATCTTGGATTCCCCTAGGTCTCTAGTTTTCAGAAATGCACAGGTTTGGTAGGTTTCCCTAGGTGCCGGCTGAGCTAGAGGCCAAAATCTACAGGTAGGCACTTCGCAAAAAACACATCTGTTTTCTTCCAAAAATTTGGATGTGTCCACGTTGCGCTTTGGGGTGTTTCCTGTCGCGGGCGCTAGGCCTACCCACACAAATGAGGTATCATTTTTATCGGGAGACTTGGGGGAATGCTGGGTGGAAGGAAATTTGTGGCTCCTCTCAGATTCCAGAACTTTCTGCCACAGAAATGTGAGGAACATGTGTTTTTTTAGCCAAATTTTGAGGTTTGCAAAGGATTCTGGGTAACAGAACCTGGTCCGAGCCCCGCAAGTCACCCCTCCTTAGATTCCCCTAGGTCTCTAGTTTTCAGAAATGCACAGGTTTGGTAGGTTACCCTAGGTGCCAGCTGAGCTAGAGGCCAAAATCTACAGGTAGGCACTTCGCAAAAAACACCTCTGTTTTCTTTCAAAAATGTGGATGTGTCCATGTTGCGCTTTGGGGCGTTTCCTGTCGCGGGCGCTAGGCCTACCCACACAAGTGAGGTATCATTTTTATTGGGAGACTTGGGGGAACGCTGGGTGGAAGGAAATTTGTGGCTCCTCTCAGATTCCAGAACTATCTGCCACAGAAATGTGAGGAACATGTGTTTATTTAGCCAAATTTTGAGGTTTGCAAAGGATTCTGGGTAACAGAACCTGGTCCGAGCCCCGCAAGTCACCCCATCTTGGATTCCCCTAGGTCTCTAGTTTTCAGAAATGCACAGGTTTGGTAGATTTCCCTAGGTGCCGGCTGAGCTAGAGGCCAAAATCTACAGGTA
Organism: Pleurodeles waltl; assembly: GCF_031143425.1. NCBI lineage: Eukaryota > Metazoa > Chordata > Amphibia > Caudata > Salamandridae > Pleurodeles > Pleurodeles waltl. The sequence continues at coordinate 1,222,868,890 of NC_090444.1, forward strand.
GGCACTTCGCAAAAAACACATCTGTTTTCTTCCAAAAATTTGGATGTGTCCACGTTGCGCTTTGGGGTGTTTCCTGTCGCGGGCGCTAGGCCTACCCACACAAATGAGGTATCATTTTTATCGGGAGACTTGGGGGAATGCTGGGTGGAAGGAAATTTGTGGCTCCTCTCAGATTCCAGAACTTTCTGCCACAGAAATGTGAGGAACATGGGTTTTTTTAGCCAAATTTTGAGGCTTGCAAAGGATTCTGGGTAACAGAACCTGGTCCGAGCCCCGCAAGTCACCCCTCCTTAGATTCCCCTAGGTCTCTAGTTTTCAGAAATGCACAGGTTTGGTAGGTTACCCTAGGTGCCAGCTGAGCTAGAGGCCAAAATCTACAGGTAGGCACTTCGCAAAAAACACCTCTGCTTTCTTTCAAAAATGTGGATGTGTCCATGTTGCGCTTTGGGGCGTTTCCTGTCGCGGGCGCTAGGCCTACCCACACAAGTGAGGTATCATTTTTATCGGGAGACTTGGGGGAACGCTGGGTGGAAGGAAATTTGTGGCTCCTCTCAGATTGCAGAACTTTCTGCCACAGAAATGTGAGGAACATGTGTTTATTTAGCCAAATTTTGAGGTTTGCAAAGGATTCTGGGTAACAGAACCTGGTCCGAGCCCCGCAAGTCACCCCATCTTGGATTCCCCTAGGTCTCTAGTTTTCAGAATTGCACAGGTTTGGTAGATTTCCCTAGGTGCCGGCTGAGCTAGAGGCCAAAATCTACAGGTAGGCACTTCGCAAAAAACAGCTCTGTTTTCTTCCCAAAATTTGGATGTGTCCACGTTGCGCTTTGTGGCGTTTCCTGTCACGGGCGCTAGGCCTACCCACACAAGTGAGGTATCATTTTTATCGGGAGACTTAGGGGAACGCTGGGTGGAAGGAAATTTGTGGCTCCTCTCAGATTCCAGAACTTTCTGCCACAGAAATGTGAGGAACATGTGTTTTTTTAGACAAATTTTGACGTTTGCAAAGGATTCTGGGTAAAAGAACCTGGTCCGAGCCCCGCAAGTCACCCCTCCTTAGATTCCCCTATGTTTCTAGTTTTCAGAAATGCACAGGTTTGATAGGTTTCCCTAGGTGCCGGCTGAGCTAGAAGCCAAAATCTACAGGTAGGCACTTCGCAAAAAACACCTCTGTTTTCTTTCAAAAATGTGGATGTGTCCACGTTGCGCTTTGGGGCGTTTCCTGTCGCGGGCGCTAGGCCTACCCACACAAGTGAGGTATAATTTTTATCGGGAGACTTGGGGGAACGCTGGGTGGAAGGAAATTTGTGGCTCCTCTCAGATTCCAGAACTTTCTGCCACAGAAATGTGAGGAACATGTGTTTTTTTAGCCAAATTTTGAGGTTTGCAAAGGATTCTGGGTAACAGAACCTGGTCCGAGCCCCGCAAGTCACCCCATCTTGGATTCCCCTAGGTCTCTAGTTTTCAGAAATGCACAGGTTTGGTAGGTTTCCCTAGGTGCCGGCTGAGCTAGAGGCCAAAATCTACAGGTAGGCACTTCGCAAAAAACACCTCTGTTTTCTTTCAAAAATTTGGATGTGTCCACGTTGCGCTTTGGGGCGTTTCCTGTCGCGGGCGCTAGGCCTACCCACACAAGTGAGGTATTATTTTTATCGGGAGACTTGGGGGAACGCTGGGTGGAAGGAAATTTGTGGCTCCTCTCAGATTCCAGAACTTTCTGCCACAGAAATGTGAGGAACATGTGTTTTTTTAGCCAAATTTTGAGGTTTGCAAAGGATTCTGGGTAACAGAACCTGGTCCGAGCCCCGCAAGTCACCCCTCCTTAGATTCCCCTAGGTCTCTAATTTTCAGAAATGCACAGGTTTGGTAGGTTTCCCTAGGTGCCGGCTGAGCTAGAGGCCAAAATCTACAGGTAGGCACTTCGCAAAAAACACCTCTGTTTTCTTTCAAAAATTTGGATGTGTCCACGTTGCGCTTTGGGGCGTTTCCTGTCGCGGGCGCTAGGCCTACCCACACAAGTGAGGTATCATTTTTATCGGGAGACTTGGGGGAATGCTGGGTGGAAGGAAATTTGTGGCTCCTCTCAGATTCCAGAACTTTCTGCCACAGAAATGTGAGGAACATGTGTTTTTTTAGCCAAATTTTGAGGTTTGCAAAGGATTCTGGGTAACAGAACCTGGTCCGAGCCCCGCAAGTCACCCCATCTTGGATTCCCATAGGTCTCTAGTTTTCAGAAATGCACAGGTTTGGTAGGATTCCCTAGGTGCCGGCTGAGCCAGAGGCCAAAATCTACAGGTAGGCACTTTGCAAAAAACACCTCTGTTTTCTTCCAAAAATTTGGATGTGTCCACGTTGCACTTTGCGGCGTTTCCTGTTGCGGGCGCTAGGCGTACCCACACAAGTGAGGTATCATTTTTATCGGGAGACTTGGGGGAATGCTGGGTGGAAGGAAATTTGTGGCTCCTCTCAGATTCCAGAACTTTCTGCCAAAGAAATGTGAGGAACATGTGTTTTTTTAGCCAAAGTTTCAGGTTTGCAAAGGATTATGGGTAACAGAACCTGGTCCGAGCCCCGCAAGTCACCCCTCCTTGGATTCCCCTAGGTCTCTAGTTTTCAGAAATGCACATGTTTGGTAGGTTTCCCTAGGTGCGGGCTGAGCTAGAGGCCAAAATCTACAGGTAGGCACTTCGCAAAAAACACCTCTGTTTTCTTTCAAAAATTTGGATGTGTCCACGTTGCGCTTTGGGGCGTTTCCTGTCGCGGGTGCTAGGTCTACCCACACAAGTGAGGTATCATTTTTATAGGGAGACTTGGGGGAACATAGATTAGCAAAACAAGTGTTTTTGCCCCTTGTCTTTCTCTACATTTTTTCCTTCCAAATATAGGAGAGTGTGTAAAAAAGTCATCTATTTGAGAAGTGCCCTGTAATTCACATGCTAGTATGGTCACCCCGGAATTCAGAGATGTGCAAATAACCACTGCTCTTCAACACCTTATCTTGTGCCCTTTTTGGAAATACAAAGGTTTTCTTGATAGCAATTTTTTACTCTTTATATTTCAGCAAATTAATTGCTGTATACACGGTATAGAAGGAAAACGCACTGCAGAGTGCAGCTCATTTATTGGCTCTGGGTTCCTCGGGTTCTTGATAAACCTACAAGCCCTATATATCCCCACAACCAGAGGAGTCCAGCAGACTTAACGGTATATTGCTTTCGATAATCTGACATTGCAGGGAAAAGTTACAGAGTAAAACGTAGAGAAAAATTGATGTTTTTTTCACCTCAATTTCAATATTTTTCTTTTTCAGTTGTTGTTTTCTGTAGGAAACCCTTGTAGGATCTACACAAATGACCCCTTGCTGAATTCAGCATTTTGTCTACTTTTCAGAAATGTTTAGGTTTCTGGGATCCAGCATTGGTTTCATGCCCATTTCTGTCACTGACTGGAAGAAGACTGAAAGCACAAAAAATTGCATAAATGGGGTATGTCCCAGTAAAATGCCAAAATTGTGTTGAAAACTTCGGTTTTCTGATTCAAGTCTGCCTGTTTCTGAAAGCTGGGAAGCTGCTGAGTTTAGCACCGTAAACCCTTTGTTGATGCCATTTTCAGGGGAAAAACCACAAGCCTTCTTCTGCAATTCCAATTCTTTTTCCAATTTTTTTGAAAAAAATGAAATTTTCACTGTAATTTGGCTAATTTCTTGGCCTCCTTCAGGGGAACCCACAATGTCTGGGTACCTCTAGAATCCCTAGGATGTTGGAAAAAAAGGACGCAAATTTGGCTTGGTTAGCTTATGTGGACAAAAAAGTTATGAGGGCCTAAGCGCGAACTTCTCCAAATAGGCAAAAAAAGGCCTGGCACAGGAGGGGGAAAAGGCCTGGCAGCGAAGGGGTTAAAATGTCTGCTCTGTTCACTCACTATGTCCCAAATTTGGCAAAGACACAGTGGGGGCATATTGCTCATGCAGCTATACCCTCACATATAATATGGAGCAACCTGCCTTAGGGCTGTAAGGCCTGCCAGAAGGGTGTCTTACCCATAGTAAATACACTGTATGGTGAACAGGGAACACAGACAGTGTTCCATTTGGAGCTTGTGTTTAAGGTTTGCACCAGGACACTCAGACTGCAATGCAGTGCTCTTTGTATCTGGATGCATGGTCCTGGAGTGTGGATCAATTAGTGCTGCTGTCCTCAGGGGCTTACCCATAGTACCCAGTTCCGTGGGTACCTAGGTACCCATTTACTAGGGACATATAGTGGTAGTTAAGGGTGTATCCAATTGTGCCAATGCATCACAACAGTTACGGGGAAAGATCTCTGGCCCAGGGAATCTGGTTAGCAGGGTCCCTGGGCAGTACAACTTCTAGGCTACATCAAACACTAGGCAAAAGTGGGGGCCTAACCAAGTCAAAAAGAGGCCTTTTCACATACTCTTAGACAGAGCTGGCAAAATGGGGCGATATATCTATATTTCTCCTTGTAACTTTCTCTTTGCACGTGTGCTGCATTCTACAAACACACACACACACATACATACAGACAGACACACACAGAGGGAACCAGGACTTGGTATGTAGCTCTTTCACATGAAAGAGATAGGACCTTTGAAAACATGAATAATAAAAGTGGAACCGCTGGTGCAAAATTGAAAAGCAGTTAGATATTTGTTGCAATAAGATATTAGAATCAATTTATTACAAGTCATATTTAATGCTGTACCTCCGAATGTGTGGAAAATCCAGAGAGATTTTGTCATTTTATCTAACTACCTAGAGCATGAGAAAATAATCATTGTGCCATAAATATCTCCTTTCTGCTTATCACGGTTCATCTAGGCAAAAAAAAAGCTGAAGAAGAAAAAGTCAGGGTTTTTTCCCTGTTTGAAACTGCAGCTTTCATAATGCTGCATGACCTTGATTCCTGTCTCTGGTAGCAGGCATTTTGCTGCCAGAACCCAACTGTAATAACTTATTACAGTTGAGCAACTACATCATTAGTGAACTAGAGATGTCACAAGTCACATGTAATAAGGAGAATGGAGATGGTCTTTTACTCACAGAATACAAGCCCTGATGATTTATTATGTATACAGTAAATATATGCTATAAATGTATATCAATCTAAAATTACAGGCCATTACCACATATTTGCAGTTCTAAAAGAAAATCAGGAAGTCCAAAAGATGTAATTCAAAGTCAGGCTCTAGTCAAGCCTAGCAAGGTTCATGGGACAGATATCAGCTGATCCTTTATGCCAATGCATTTGTAGGACATCACAAGCGCACTCAAGACTGAAGATAAAGAGCTTGTCAAGTACAGAACCACCATATATTAACACTCCAGTCAAATTCCAAAACTTTATATAAAATTTTACACACACTTTTATCCAAAAACTCTTACAATGACAGTGTATAATTTGATGCACTTGGTGATGTTACAACTTCATGATGCAGTTAATGAGTGTGCAAAGCATGCTATTCGCAGAATAAAAAATTACCATTTCTGTATTTATGAAAGTCCAGCTATATGAGAAATGCTGTCCCATAGTTTATCCGTTTGTTGGATTTTGACTAGTCAGGTATTTTTCCCAGCAAACTTGATGTTCACAGACATTACACATGTTGAATATGCTCCTCAGCAGAGCCAAAGGAATGGCTGATCAGGCTGGTCACATAAGGCTGCCAAAATGCAGTAGCTACTGTTATTTCCCAATGCTATAGAAAGTCTGGCAGTTGTGACCCATCAATATGTCCAGAGGGAACAAGCCTGTTTTACATTTACCACTACGTGGAAGTATGTCAGCTCTTCATGTAAAACCAGATTCGTTTCTGAATGTCCTTGGTGCACTTTTTGGTCATCTTTACACTGTATAAATGCCAAATACTCTTAGGATTCAGTGAAGACTTCCCAGATATAGGATTTTCTTCAGGTTGTCTTTGGGTTGACAGAGGTGACATCCTGTATACATTATTGTCTAAATGGTTGTGCCTTCATGGAAGAGCTGTGGAATCTACAACCAAAATGTTGCCAGGCATGGGCATCTTCCCTAAAAAAATGCACTAGATGAAGAGGGTTGACATCCTAGACAATATTGACCCAGGACTCCACAGCAATAATTCATGTCATTTTGGAGTACCTGGCAATTGTCATCCTAACTTACTTAATTTACAGGACATTATTTCTTCCTTCTTAAAATATCCACATATTGTGCTTTTAAGCCCTTAATGGTATCATCTCCCACTTTCTGAGACCAGTCAAACAGACTTTGGCAGCTGGATGCACCACGTAAAACTTCACTCTCTCAGAATCTGCAGAAAATCACTGTTAGTGTTGCACCTGCAATGATTAAATGTTCTTGAATCAAATCACATGGCTGGGACTAGGGGAGTAAAGGACTAGAGGAGAGGAATTTAATTGAGAAGATTCGTAAGCAATAGTGAAGAAATAGGAGTGGGTCCTCAGTTGAATCCCATAGGTAAAAAAGAACTTGTTCTATATTCGTAACCAGTCAACATTCTAAACTTAGGGGGTCATTCTGACCTCGGCGGTAAAAGGCGCTTACTGCCGGTCAGAAGACCGCCATAACACCGCCGCGGCCGCGGTAAACCGCCACAGTCATTCTGACCCGCAACTGGCAAACCGCCAAAAACCCGACATCCACAAAAGTCCGCCACACCAAAGCTCAGCGAAAAAATGGCGATGACCAAACCTCCACCGTCACGTCAACAGAAATACGCCCATACCATTCCGACCCACAAATCCACACGGCGGTCTTTCAAACACGGTATTCCATTGGCGGTACACACCGCCGCGCTCAAAATACACACACACATAGAAAACTCAGCCACATTGGTCAGTTTGAAATACACACACCTGATACACATACTAACACCACTCCCACACACCCAACACAATATAAAACACACACCCACATCACCCACAAGCCCCTACTACCCGAAATCATTGACGAAGGCTAGAGAGAGAGCACAGAATAGACAAACCCACAACACAGAGGCACACAACACCATCACCCACACAGAATCCACGCACCAAACACCACACACCACCACACGCACCACACTCATCACCACAAACGCCACCCCCCACCTCAACCACACCACCCCATGGCACCCCAAAGACACCCCAGGTTCAGTGACGCCGAACTCAGGGTCATGGTGGAGGAAATAGCCCGTGTAGAGCCCCAGCTCTTCGGGGCACAGGTGCAGCACACCACAATTGCCAGGAAGATGGAGCTATGGCAAAGGATAGTGGACAGGGTTAACGCGGTGGGACAGCATCCAAGCAATCGGGAGGACATCAGGAAGAGATGGAACGACCTACGGGGGAAGGTGCGTTCCATGGTATCAAGGCACAACATTGCGGTGCAGAAGAATGGCGGCGGACCCCCACCTACTCCCCCCGAATTTACCGCGTGGGAGGAGGAAGTCTTGCACATCCTGCATCCTGAGAGCCTCGCAGGAGTAGGCGGAGGAATGGACTCTGGTAAGGCAAATCTACACTACTGCTTCCCACCCCCACCCCACCTGCATGCCAAATCATACCCCCAACCTCACCCCCTCCCCCATCACACCAACACCTAGCAAATGGCTCACCATCACAACCCACCCATCCCAACACCAAGCCCTGCATGTGACCACAAAGCATGGACACCCATCACCAAAGCATGCCCACTGCACACACACATCACCCCCACAAGCCACCCTCACAAAAGCCCCCACAAGGAAATGCCTGCACATGGGTACATGGACACCCACCCATCACACGAAATGCCACACACAGAAGCAATAACCATACCTTTATACCCCTGCAGGACCCGAACGCCACCACACCGCCACAGAGGGTCCAGAGATGTCCATCCCACCCCCAGAAGAGGCCCCCAGCGATGACAGCAGCTCTGTCTCCCTGGAGCCAAATGACCAGCCCGGCCCATCGGGGACCTCTGGACAGTCGGTTCCCCACAGACAGCCACAGGCTACACCAGACCCAACCCCCTCTGGGAACACCAGCACAGCTCCCACCCAGCGGGCCCATACCTCTGTCTCCAGGACACGTAAATCAGCGGTGTGTCCACCACTACAGGGCACCCAGGTTGACCCACCACCCCAACAACAACAGGGACCTGGGGGCAGTGGTAGTGGGCACACCGTCCAGGGGACAGAGGTCCAGGAACACAGGGGAACTGGGAGGGCTGCTGTGCGACAGGGGGGGGACAGGCCCGGGGAACCGACTCTCCAAGAGGCCCTCTCCTCCATCATGGGAGCATACCACCGCTCCCAGGAGACGATGGCGACGGTACTGGCCCGGTTCCAGGACATCCAGGAACTGCAGGAGGAACGGTACATGGGGTTCAGGGAGGAACTGAGGAACATCGGTTCCGCAATGGGGACCATCGTCGTGGCCCTTACCCAGATCGTCACCACATTGCGGGACCATGTGGCACCCCAAAGGGCCCCTGTCACTAGCCCAGGCCAGGAACAGCCTACCACCTCCGCCGGCGCTAGTGGACAGGAGGCCCCCACACAACGACAGGCCACCAGAACCCCACCTCCTGCAGAAGAAGAACCACCCCGCAAGCGGAACCTGAGATCTCACAAGAAGACAGAGTAGGATTGCAAGACCCCCGCCAGCCTAAGATACCCCCTGATGTCATCCCACTGTCCCACATTGTCACCCTGTCCAACCTTGAACTGCCCCTGCTCCATCCTTCCACAGGCATATGGACAATGCACCTGTGCGACTGAGAACTGGACTCTGCCATGGACATTACTCCACCCCCACCCATCACCGTTTCCCAATCATGTACCTATATGTAGCACTTAAAATAAATCACTTATTCCACTTAAAAAAACAGGAGTCTGCTTGTATTCTTAACAAATGTATTACACATAACAGTGCAATAATGTCCAGTTACTTTGTGATGACAACATACCAATTTCAATAAGCTTTAGTCCATGGGCAAACAAAGCTGAAGTCAGGCAGTGGGTCATACAGATCTGGAAAGGGAAGGGAAAGTCACAAATCAGTTAACAGGAACTGGGGGGAAACACAGACAGTGGAGACGCATGAGGCCTTAAGTAAATGTAAAAAGGGGTTGCTGATTCTTACCTGTGTGCTACTGAAAATATTGTTGTATGACTGTATCCCTGTTGTCCGTGTCGTCCCCGTCGTCTTCCTCCTCTTCACTCTCCACAGGCTCCACAGCTGCTACAACACCACCATCTGGACCATCCTCATGCAGAAAAGGCACCTGGCGTCGCAATGCAAGATTGTGAAGCATACAGCAGGCCACGATGATCTGGCACACCTTCTTTGGTGAGTACATGAGGGATCCCCCTGTCATATGCAGGCACCTAAATCTGGCCTTCAGGACCCCGAAGGTCCTTTCTATGATCCTCCTAGTTCGCCCATGGGCCTCATTGTACCGTTCCTCTGAGACATCCCAGATGATATGGCCACTGTTGTCTGAAAAGACCCACTTGCCAAAAAATGGAGTACTGACAGAACCTGCACCAGAGGGGGAATCCCTGTGGGTTGGCGGATGGGGGACATCAGGTCTGGCTCCAGCTGGGCACATAGTTCATGTATAGGTGCTCTGTCAAGCCGGTATGTAAGTATGATATGTCGTTCTTCCATTGTCGACAGGTCCACCAGCGGTCGGTACACGGGAGGATTCATCCTTCTCCTCGCAAGTCCCAGCGGACGGTGCCTAGGAAGGACAACATGGAGCACACAGTCAAGCAACCCACAGGTTCGTTCACACAGCTTGCACAGTACATGAATCGCTATGCATTGAACATATATTGAACTTGTATGAGTGGCAGTGCAAGGCCTAGGCCTGTGTGACGCAGTAGAAATCATGCCATGTGGGCCCTTGAAATGGCGGCTGCCTGACCTGTGAAGTGTGACAGTGGGATGTGAGGTCACTGCGCTGGCGTGGCACACCGTGGCGGTAGGCGGTCGAAGACCACGGCGCAAAGCAGCATTGGTTAACATTGAACCCTATGAGTCTCAGGAGCCAATGACGATGTGCGCCGGCGGTACGCACCGCCGCGGTACGCACCGCCGCGGGCGTGACCGCCATTTTCTATCTGATTAATCACTCGAGACCTGATCATCCACAGGAGAGGACCTATACTGCAAGTGCTGCTGTGACCTCGGTCTGGGAGATACAATGGCTGCTGCGACTGTGGAAAGGGCCCCTGCCTTCACTTCCGAAGAATTGGAGAGACTTGTTGATGGGGTCCTCCCCCAGTATGCGCACCTCTACGGTCCTCCAGACCAACAGGTTAGTACACAGGGTGCACGTTGAATGGGCTATGCCTGTGTTGAGTGGGGTGTATGTAAGATGGTGGGGAGGGGAGCGAATGAGGAGTGCAACGCCCAAAAGATGAGAGCATGTGCCACATGGCAAGGTTGGGGAGGGGGGGGGCCACTCACATTGACCAGGCAGAAAACTGATGCGATTTCCTTTACCACCCTGTACATGTCACATAGGTCAGCGCCCATCAGAAGATCGACATTTGGCGTGCCATCGCCAAGGACGTCCGGGCCCTGGGGGTCCACAACAGACGGGGCACCCACTGCCGAAAGAGGTGGGAGGACATCCACCGAGGGACCAGAAAGACAGCCGAGTCTCTGCTGGGGATGGCCTCCCAACGTAGGAGGGGTGCCAGCCGCCAATTGACCCCCCTGATGTCCCGGATCCTGGCGGTGGCCTACCCCGATTTGGATGGGCGCGTGAGGACATCACAGCAGACACAAGGGGGTGAGTATCAGCACATTCTGCTATCTTTGCGCGCAGGGAAGGTGTCTGGGTGGGGGAGGAGGGCTGTGGCTATCTCCAGGCCAGGGCGCATTCTGTAGGCTAGGCCCCTCCATTAGACACGGCCCTGTGCCCCCGCCCCCCACCTCTGTAGGGTGCCAAGTACAACTATCCATGGTCCGGCCTCACCCATGTGTGCATTTGTCGTCCATAGACCTGTAGGCCTAGTCACAATAACTGAGTAGTGTACCCCCATTGCGCGGCCTAGTTCAGGGGGCTTCTGTGTCTGTCCTCTCCGACAACGGTGTTGCCAATGCATGCACTCAACCTGTCTTCATTTCTCCCCCCCCATTTTCTTTGTCTTCCTGTTCATGTGTGCATTAGCATCATCAGGTGGAGGAGAAGTGGCATCGGCGCACGAGGGAGCTGCATCTCACATGGCCCCGGAGGGCCATACAACAGACTCCGAGTACACCAGTGAGACGGAGGGCGAGTGGAGCTCCACAACGGGGACCTGTGGAGACGTCAGCGACACCGACACGTCCTAGGAAAGGGAGCTCCCTAGCGGTGGCGGCAACATCCGTGCCCACCGCCACAACAGGTACAGCCGCCACCCAGCGCACCAGCCTCGCCCTCCCAGCAGCCCCTCAGCCTTCGCTCCGTGCCCGCTCGCCCAGGAAGGCGGGCATCTCCTTCGCCCCAGGCACCTCAGGCCCTGCCCCAGTTACCCTTGCTGCACTCAGTGAGGAGGTCATTGACCTCCTCAGGACACTCATTGTTGGGCAGTCTACCCTTTTGAATGCCATCCAGGGTGTAGAAAGGGAGGTGCATCGGAGCAATGCATACCTGGAGGGCATTCATTCGGGTCAGGCTGCCCATCAGCGATCGTTAAACGCTCTGGCCTCAGCACTGACGGCAGCCCTTGTCCCTGTCTCCAGCCTCCCTCTTCTGACTCCCTCCACCCAGTCCCAGTCTCCTGTTCCTCTGCCTATCCCATCCACACCATCAGACCAGCCTGCACACACCTCTACACCCAAGGGCAGCTCATCCAGACATAAGCACCACAGATCCCACAAGCATTCACCCAAGCAACATCCAGATGCAGACATGCCAACAGTCACTACCACCTCTGTGTCCCCCACCTCCTCATCTCCCTCCTCCCTCCCTGTGACGTCTCCACTCACACCTGCATGCACACCACCATCAGCCAGTACTTCCATCACCAGCATACCCTCCATTACAGTCCGCACACGTGCAGTCACCACCCCCACTGCCATTTACACGTCCCCTGTGTCCTCTCCCAGTGTGTCTGTCACCCCCTCTTCCAAAGCACACAAACGCAGGCAGCCACCCACCCAACAGCCATCCACCTCACGACAGGCTCCGTCACAAGCACCTGTACCCAAAGACAGCACACTTGACACTCCTACAACCACATCCTCTTCCTCCACTCCCAAACCCACTACACCTACCCGTCCCTGTCCTTCCAAAGTCCTTTTCCTTTCCAACCTTGAGCTCGTTCCAATCACTGACCCACCCCTTCCATCTGGTAATTGTAAAAAAAGCACCTCAGCCACCACCAGCCCTGCATCTACTGTGACCATAGTGCAGGGCTATTGGAGTCTACCAGATCCTAGGGCAGGAACATCGGCCAGCAGCAAGGGGACAGCCAGCCCACCCCCTGGGAAGAGGACAAAAAAGAAAAAGGCCCGGCGCGACAAGACTGAGACGGCTGCCACCAAGGACAGTAACCTTGTCCCGTCACCTGCCACATCATCCAAGGGAGGCAAGGGCCACAGAGCTTCAGCGAAGGGGGGCAAGGGCAGCAGGGCGGAGAAGTCAGGCAGCAGGCGAGCTGCCCAGGAGGGCCCCACCAGCCCCATTCCGGGTGTGACGGACGACACCCACGGGCCCAGGACTCCATCACAGGAGGGTGCCGCGACCGCAAGTTCGGATGGCGAATGAGCGGGAAGTCTTGCCCAGCTCTGGCTCCCTAGACACACAGGACAAGCACCGCTGAACAGGGCCCCGCCGGGAGGAGCACCGCTGAACAGGGGCCTGCCGGGACAAGAACCGCTGAACAGGGGCCCGCCGGGAGGAGCACCGCTGAACAGGGCCCCGCCGGGAGGAGCACCGCTGAACAGGGCCCGCAGGAAGGAGCACCGCTGAACAGGGCCCCGCCGGGACAAGAACCGCTGAACAGGGGCCCGCCGGGACAAGAACTGCTGAACAGGGGCCCGCCAGGAGGAGCACCGCTGAACAGGGCCCCGCCGGGAGGAGCACCGCTGAACAGGACCCCGCCGGGAGGAGCACCGCTGAACAGTGCCCCGCCGGGACAAGAACCGCTGAACAGCGGCCCGCCGGGAGGAGCACCACTGAACAGGGCCCCGCCGGGAGGAGCACCGCTGAACAGGGCCCCGCCGGGAGGAGCACCGCTGAACAGGGCCCCGCCGGGACAAGAACGGCTGAATAGGGGCCCGCAGTCTCAAGCACCGCTCCGCTGGGCCTTTCATCTCAAGCACCGCTCCGCTGGGCCCTTCCTGTCAAGCACCGCTCCGCTGGGCCCTTCTTCTCAAGCACCGCTCCGCTGGGCCCTTCTTCTCAAGCACCGCTCCGTTGGGCCCTTCATCTCAAGCACCGCTCCGCTGGGCCCTTCCTGTCAAGCACCGCTCCGCTGGGCCCTTCATCTCAAGCACCGCTCCGCTGGGCCCTTCATCTCAAGCACCGCTCCGCTGGGCCCCGTCGTCTCAAGCACCGCTCCGCTGGGCCCTTCATCTCGAGCACCGCTCCGCTGGGCCCTTCCTGACAAGCACCGCTCCGCTGGGCCCTTCATCTCAAGCACCGCTCCGCTGGGCCCTTCATCTCAAGCACCGCTCCGCTGGGCCCTTCTTGTCAAGCACCGCTCCGCTGGGCCCTTCATCTCAAGCACCGCTCCGCTGGGCCCTTCCTGTCAAGCACCGCTCCGCTTGGCCCTTCCTGTCAAGCACCGCTCCGCTGGGCCCTTCATCTTAAGCACCGCTCCGCTGGGCCCTTCATCTCAAGCACCGCTCCGCTGGGCCCTTCCTGTCAAGCACCGCTCCGCTGGGCCCTTCATCTCAAGCACCGCTCCGCTGGGCCCTTCATCTCAAGCACTGCTCCACTGGGCCCCGCCGTCTCAAGCACCGCTCCGCTGGGCCCTTCATCTCGAGCACCGCTCCGCTGGGCCCTTCCTGTCAAGCACCGCTCCACTGGGCCCTTCATCTCAAGCACCGCTCCGCTGGGCCCTTCATCTCAAGCACAGCTCCGCTGGGCCCTTCCTGTCAAGCACCGCTCCGCTGGGCCCTTCATCTCAAGCACCGCTCCGCTGGGCCCTTCATCTCAAGCACCGCTCCGCTGGGCCCTTCCTGTCAAGCACCGCTCCGCTGGGCCCTTGCTGTCAAGCACCGCTCCGCTGGGCCCTTCATCTCAAGCACCGCTCCGCTGGGCCCTTCATCTCAAGCACCGCTCCGCTGGGCCCTTCCTGTCAAGCACCGCTCCACTGGGCCCTTCATCTCAAGCACCGCTCCGCTGGGCCCTTCATCTCGAGCACCGCTCCGCTGGGCCCTTCCTGTCAAGCACCGCTCCGCTGGGCCCTTCATCTCAAGCACCGCTCCGCTGGGCCCTTCATCTCAGGCACCAATCCGCTGGGCCCCGCCGTCTCAAGCACCGCTCCGCTGGGCCCTTCATCTCAAGCACCGCTGGCCCATTGACAGTGCCGGTTCTGTGTCGAGCAGGGCTTCAGGAAGCACTCTGGGCACCATGCCTCCTCCATTAACAGTGGAGTCAGTAATCCATCTGAAGGACTGTGGCTTGGCACTTCCCAGGATGGTCCAGTGGGCAACCCACCCACTGTAGAGACTTGAGAGACTGTGGCTTTGCACTCCCCAGGATGGTCCAGTGGGCAACCCACCCACTGTAGAGACTTGAGAGACTGTGGCTTTGCACTCCCCGGGATGGTACAGTGGGTAAGCCACCCACTGTAGGGACTTGTGAGACTGTGGCTTTGCACTCCCCAGGATGGGACAGTGGGCATGGAGGCCCCTCGTGGATCTGGCGTCGTGGGCTCATGCGGCTGAGGTGCCCCTCCTTCCCTTCCCCCTGAGGTGCCTGTAGTTTTATCATCTGATGCCCCTGCAGTGTTCTCTCCAATGGTATCTGGTCTCCTGTGTGGGCTTTGCCCATGTGTTTGTGCACATTGGCCCACGGACTATGGAACTTTGACGGAATGTGCAGGACTTTTTGCCTATGTATATATTGTTGACTATGTTCATTCCTTATTTTTGTATCTTTTATATAGCATATTTCCCATACCTTCAATGGAGCTATTTATACATATATTTTATAGATCATTTTAATTGTGTCTTTGCATTATTCCGGGGGGTTTGGGTGCTGTCACTCTGACTTGTTGCTCGGCATTGGGGTGTAGGTATTTGTGGTGGGGGGGTGGGTGTATGGCGCATGTGTGTGCCCGTAAGCTTTCCTCCTCCCCCCTCGCCTGTGTCGTAGGTGCAGTACTCACTGTTGTCGTCTGCGCCGGCGTTCGTACTCCTGGTAGATGAGCAGGTAGACAATAGCTGGTAGGATGTGTAATTCGGGTTACATGCTGTCATCCTTCTTCGTGGAGTGTGTAGAGGTGAGCGTTTTCCCGTTTGTAGTCTGTTTCCGCCGTGTTTTTATCGGCGGGGCTCCCGCCCCCGAAAAGGTGGCGGATTGGTGAGTTGTGATAGGGTGGGCGGTACATTGTCTGCCGCCTGCCTGTTGGCGGTGACCGCCGCACTGTTTGTCTGTCCCGCTGTGGCGGTCGGAGTGTTAAAGTAGCGGGGTGTGTTGGCGGTTCCCGCCAGGGTCAGAATTCCTTTTTTTTGACCGCCTGCCTGTTGGCGGGTTGGCCGCCGCTTTATCACCGACCGCCAGGGTCAGAATGACCCCCTTAGTCTCCATAGATACTGACACCTGTTTCTACAACGGGCAATATGTTGGCTGACTTGGTGTTCCTAGCTCTTGGAAGCTGTTGGAGATGACCCACTAACCCTTGCTATATTTCTAGTTAATATGAGTGCTGGAAGTGGGACTGGACTAGAGCTAATTACATGGGGTAACCTTTTCTTATGTGGACCAGGTTGCTTTGATAAAATTCCTTAAAACATATCTACAAGTGAACACAATCACAGGAGACCTGTGCTTACAGTTTCAAAAAGATCTGTCAAATGAACATCTGTCTTTATACACTTTCTAGGTTTTCAGATTGAGGACCATATTCCACTGAAAATACAATTTATTGCTTAAATTCCTTGCATCAGCTGTCTCTATTTGAGTCCAGTTAGAACTGCCTTGATGTCTGTCCAGTGATATCTTTTTAACCTAGAGCATTGATTTTGCCTGACAGAATCTGGAACTACATCTAGATACCAGTCTTCAGTATAGTTGGTTTGTCATTGATGATTTATGTAACACTTTTACTCTTAATGTATACTGCAGACATTTACTTTGTTTTTTTTTCTCTAATTTACCTATTGTATTTTCATGTTATATTAGTAATGAACTGATGCATGAATGCAAGAAGGTCACTAAATGTTTGATTATCAATCATTATCATGAATCCTATGCCCAGCCTTAATCTGTACCTTAACTTTAACCCAGGGCGACCTATTGCTCCCAGTGACTAGCAAACCTTTAGTGATTGCACCTCATTTCTGTGATTGTCATTACCACTGAAAAACATTGACCTTAACTTCAAAAGGGTTAAGAGGCTCTAATATTTTTGGCATCCAAAGGGGATTAATCCAAGGAAGAGGATGGGATCAAGAATAAGCATGAACAAGAAGTTGAAAAAGAAACACCAGAAGAAGAAAACTAAAACAAAAAGGGAGAGTTTGAGATGCACTTGGAGAATCGGAAAAAGAGCCACAATCAGAAGAATTAGAAATGGCAATCATTAACAATTAACAGATAGAAACTGATAGAAAGAAGGGTTTAAATTTGTGCCCAACACAACACATAAATATAGTAGAAATCAAAGTGGAACCCTTATAAATATATCAGACAATTATATGATAGAAAAGCTATGGCATTAAAGAAAATTAACATAAATATAAAATGGTTGTACCATCAAGGCCTGCATACTACAATCTCTCAATATAAGATATTGATATGCTACGGACACTGAAAAGCCTTGGGCAAGATGAAGAAGCAGGTGCCACATCTGAAAGACATTGCTGGAAGAATTGGAAGTGGATCAAATATGGCAGCTCTAAGTAATTTGAAACCTAGATTCTGTCCAATCTTACCAGCAGGAATAAAAGTTGATGTGTTTGCTTTAATGTGGTATTAACAATTTTGACACAATAAAATCTGTCTACATGTGGACTTTTCAGACTTACATTTTTTAAATTGTAAGTCTGCAAATGCCACATGTAGAAAGTTGCCATTTTCTTACTTTAACCATTATGTGCCTCTGTCTGTCTCTGAATACACATCTGGGGTGGGTAACAGCTGGACTTTGTGCATTCACTCTGGGCAGTTACACATGAAGGGAGCTGGGGTATGACATTTACATCCTGATGGCCCATCACCAGGCTGTTGTGCAATCCTGGGCTAGATGGGAGGGAGAAGCTGAAGCGTACACCTGAATAGGCTGTGTCTGCCCCCACACAAAAAGCTGTATCAACCTCAGAAGAAGAAGGACAGGAACTCTGTGCACTTCAAATGTATCTCTTGAAGTCTGCCCCACTTCTAAGGCTCAACTGGGTGTAAGTACTGGACCCAAAGCCCCACCAAATCAGTTCACATCTGTATCTGAGGACATTCTGCCAGGAAGAAGGACTGCTGTGCTGTCAGGAGGGACTGCCACTCTGCTGAACTGATTTTCTCTGTTGGTCTGCTGTCAGCTGTCTCTTGCCTGGGATTGAGAAGGACTGGCCTTAAGTCTCTGCATCCTCACAAGAACCAAGTGACTGTAAGGGCTTGCTGGCTTGCCTCTTGTTCTGACATCTCAGGGCCATAAAAAACTTCCTCCAACTCTGCTTTAGCTGCTGGACTCTGCCAACTGTGAGTCATGTTCCAGCAAGAGGTACCCATCAAGTCCTGGGCCTTGAAGAGAGCATTTGCAGCTATTGTTCTGTAAAAACTGATGCTAGACACTGTTGCAGTGTTTTCACTGTGCTACTGTAATTTAAATGTTGCACAAATACATTACACATTGCCTCTCACGTAAGCCTGACTGATCTGTGCCAAGCTACCAGAGTGAGCACATGCTAATTTAGGGTGTATGTCTGACTTAGCCTGCCTAGGATTATGGTCCCCACTTGGACACGGTAGATACACAGTACATACCTCTGCCAACTGGAGACCCAATTTCCAAAAAGGATGATAAAATCATTATTAAACCACCGATAAAGGTGGTAAGATCATGGTGATGGCTAAAAAAACACACATGACAGAGACAAAAAGAGGACACTAATAGGCTTATATATATATCAATGTGCTGCACCACTCTTCCTTGTTTTTCTTCTTTCTAGGTGTGCTGCAGAGAAAAAGTCCTTAGAGTGTCCTTTCCTGCACACAAACAATCCTGTCTGCAATGCAAGCACCCTTTCACCATGACACAGCAGTGCCTGTGTGTGCACTAACCAGACATTTGTGTGCCTGTGCAAAGAAAGGACAGGAATGCACCATATGATGCTAAATACCCTGCCCTTTCCCCTTCACACAGCACAGCAAGATGGCTTGATGGGTTGCACTACATGAAAGACTGATAAATGTGTCTCATGATGTTACCAGAAGGTGGATGCAAATCCAATAATGTTAATACTAAAAAACATGAAAGGTTAATCCACTTGATGGATCTGGGAATTTTAAATGATCCAGTTAATCCTCCCTCATGGTCTATCATTTTATCAATTGGTTCTTTATTTGTAAAAAATAATCTAAACTTATTGATATATTTTTAGCTCCACAGCTGAGAGAATTAAGCTCTTATCAAAGTGACACCACAGATCTGTTATGTCACTTACAGGAGGCATGTTGGATTGAGACTTGTCGACAGGTAACAATGGAAGTCACATAGTTGTACACATGTATAAGTCATAATGTGGGTTTACATGTTTGCAAATATTTTTCACAAAAAATTAAATCAACCGATAGGAACATAATCAGATTCTCTTTGAAATGTTTGAAATCACTTTAAAGAAAAACAATGTATTTGGCAAAAAATTATTCCTCAAACACGAGGCCAATTCTTGTCCAAAATCTTGCTGTGGCATGGGGGCAGACAGTTTTTGCACTGGCTGAACAGCAAGATAAATACAAGGAAAACATTATAATATGGCCTTGTTATATTGATGACTTGTTAGTATGTGATGGAATGGAAATAGAATTTAAAAACTATTTTGAAAATACTACTAGCTATCATATTCAAAATCTATTATGGAGTATTCCATACAGCGAGATGCTTAGAATAAAAAGGAGTTGTCCAGACAGAAGTGAAATGGGGAAACACTATCACAGCAAAACAGATTTGTTTGATCATGGGTATCCTGCAGAGATAACAGAAGGAGCATGTGAATGTATGACAATAATCAAACGAGAAGAGCTGACTTTTCGAGATGTTTTAAATACAAAGCTTGTAATCAATCAATGAATATTACAGAATTTGAAGAGAATAGTAGAAAGGCACAATGAGGAATTACCTTAATCGCAAAACTGTATTTGTAATTTACATGTTGGAATGTCTGTGCAAAAAAATATTATGTTGCGAGTACATCTTGCCCATTGTATGAATGAATTTTGGGGCACCTATGGGCAGTTAGAAATCAGGACCCATCCTATCCCATCACAAGACAATATATTAAAGGGCCTAATGGACAATCTTATTCACTATGGTTTTGGGATGTTGATGTAGTGGAAAAATCAGTTCCTTGGAAGTGATCGTGATAGGAAACTCAGGCAACTGGAGTCAAACTATATAATGGGATTTCAATTAAATGACGACCCCCCCACCACTAGACATAGTCAGGGTGAAGAATTTCATGTTAATTTGTAATTCCAGAAATTGACTCTACTTGTTTGCAGGACAGACTGATAAGTCATTTAAAAAGTTAAGAATCATGAAACTATGAAATTTCCACATTCAAAGTAGTCGCACTGGAGGGAAGCACATATTAATGTGTCACATTATAAGGAAAGAAATTACCCCCACTGGAGGGCAGTACAGGGTGCATGAATTTGTCACTTTTCATTGAATGAAATTATGACTGACATTATTTAATTCAATGTGATTCATTTGATGAACAAGTAGAAATTGATTATATAATTTGCCTCAAATCATGAGGCAATTTTATCACACTGAATATCAACATTAATTGCTAAGATGGGAAGCTTTTTGTTGGAGGTAAACTTATATAACTATTTGATGTTTAGGACCATCAAAATGATTTTACAGGTTGATTGCTTTTTAAGCTTATAACTGTCAAATGAAATGTTTGAGTCATAATATGTATATATGTGTATATTTACTCATGTCTCGCTCTCCTGTAGTGAAATCAGAGAGCAGCACTCCTCTTGTCGATCCCAAAATGAATTTATTCATACAATGAGCAAAAAAGGAAAGACACTGTCAACACGTTTTGGTTGCTCTCCATTTTGTCTCTCCTATTTATACATCAAACATCCTAGTACATGAAAACAAATGATGGATAGGAAATCATATGACTCAAATCAGTCGCCATCTTGTAGTGAATAATATTCTTCAACTTTAAGTGCCTATTTGTGCCATAGAGCAGATTTTCAACCATTCATTGTACAAACCGTTGGAGCAACTATTGTAATGTTTAACACCTTGATACTAATGATCATTATTGATCTCAATTATAAACCAATCCACATATTTCCACCAAATTTCACTGATCATATGATGGGATATACTTACACAGAGTCCCCATTTCTTAATTTTTTTAAATTACATTATATAGGGACATCAATTAAATGTACATGGTTATAATTGAAGGGTCTAATTATTTCTCAACCATTATCTCTGTATTATTATGAACAGTAATTTGTATTTTCCATTCTGTCAATATACTTCTAAATAATGAATGCAATTTAAAACTTAAAACCTAAATCTCTTATTCACTCCAATTTATAACCAAGTAAAAACATATTTACTAGCGGCAATTGCCTTAATGCTGTATTCCCCACAATTCTACTCAACAATGTACATTCGCTTCATGAACTCAAAAAATCCTAGGTTAATTCTTACCAAGGGAAACTTTTTTTTGACCTTAGTTGGGTTATACTTAAGATGGATACTATACCAAAACTGCTTGGCACCATCATAAATATTACTAATGACAAATAATAAAAAATTAAACATCATTCAAATTCTCCCCTGTTCATTTTCACTCTTTCCATAGATTCTATCTTCAGTATAGACACCCCTTGTAGTGCCTCGAGATACCAGGCGTCACCTTAGACAAATGTAGAGTTCCTCATCCTAATTAAATCCATGGGGTTACATAGGGGGTCATTACAACCCTGGCGGACAGTGTTAAAGCGGCGGTAAGACCGGCAACAGGCTGGCGGTCTTTTTTTGAGGATTATGACCATGGAGGTTACCGCCATGGTCATCCGCCACTTCTCCGTTCCGCCCGCTGGGCTGGAGACCTGGGTCTCCAGCCCGGCGGCCGTGACAATACCGCCGCCGGTATTTTGACCCGGCTTACCGCCATGGATTTCCAGTGGTAGGAACCGCCATGAAATGCATGGCAGTAAGCACTATCAGTGCCAGGGAATTCCTTCCCTGGCACTGATAGGGGTCTCCCACACACCCACCTCCACCCCGACTCCCTCCCCTACCCCCCCACCACCCCTGCCACCCCCGAAAGGTGGCAGGGCCCCCATTCCCACCCCGCCCCCCAACATCACATCGCCCATACCCACACGACATGCACGCAGGCACCACCTACTCACTTACACGCACACACGCCGACATACATGCCTACATCCACACACACAGTCAGACACGCACACCCACATTCAAACACACACGCACACATCCATACAGACATACCCACAGACATACACGCACTCATTCCCATACACACAACACCCCCGCAAGCATACACGCACTCACACCCCCTCCACATACACCCACGCACACCCCCATGCACGCACACAACACACAACACCCCCCACCCCATCCCCTAACGGACGATCGACTTACCTGTTCCGTCGATCCTCCGGGGTGGACGAGAGCCATGGGGGAAGCTCCGCCGACACCACACCGCCAACAGAACATAGCCACGGCGAATCACAGGACGTGAATCGCTGGGCGGTGTTCTGTTGCCGTGGCGGTGGAGGTGGAGCAACCTCCACATCCCCGCCGCCCGTCACTATGGCTGTTGGTGGCTCTCTGTCGGAAAAACGACGTAGAGCTGCCCAACAGTCAAAATACGCCGAGCGGAAAACCGCCACCACTAGCGGTCTTCAGCATGGCAGTCCCTCGGCAGTCTTGTGAAAAGACCGCCGAGGTTGTAATGACCCCCTTAGTGTCCAAATGTAATAAGAATTGTGTTTCCAATCTCTGGAGTTCATTTTGTCTATCCCCCCTCCTTTTCTTGGGAACATGTGCTAGGCAGCTATATCATAAGTCATTGGGGTTAATATGTGAAATTTTCAGTGGCGAGCCACTGGATAACTCTAAATATTATTTGTAGTTGCTCTAGTATGTTGTGCTATACATTTGTGAACTGGTACTGTCTTACTTCCCACATATGATTTCTCGCATGGGTACCTAAGTATATATACAACAACACTAGTCCTGCAAGTGATGCTACCCCTGATTTTGATAATTCTCTTAAATGGAGTCTTGATCTTGGACATATGATCTCCATACTTACAGGCTTTACATTTTGTACACTTAGTAAAGCCATCTATAGGGGTTAGCCGTATTTTTTGTTTTTGTTGTGTTTCCATGTCACTTTTCACCATATGATCTCTTAATTACTTTGATTTCATGTGTGTTATCTGTGGATGATTTGGCACCAATAAGCCTATAATTGGATCTTCCTTAATTAGGTGCCAATGCTTATGTAAAATGCCTTGTACTCTCTGGTGTTCCCGTGTGTATATAGTAATAAATCTATGGGGCTGTTTCTCTTGATTCTTTCTCTTAACTTTTGAGACATCAAAAATAACTGTCTCTCTTCTTTGTGCCCTTGCTCTTTTAGAGATTATTGTAAGGATAGTGTCTGAATACCCTTAATGTTGGAAGTGTTCTATCATTTGTGCTTCTACTACATCATAAACTTCATTTGTGTTACAAATGTTCCTGGCTCTGAAGACTACTCCAAAGGGGATACTTTTTACTAGGAGGGCTGCATGGAAACTGTTGGCCTGGAGAATAGTGTTCCACACTGTATGTTTTCTATAACTCATGGTCTCCAACCTTTCTTCTCCCACCCTTACTTGTACATCCAAAAATGATATTGCGATATTGCTCGTTTTGCCTCCAAACTGCAAATTAAGACTGTTCCTGTTAAATAGCATGAAGAGGTCGTCAATGAATCACAGCCACTCTATGATGTGTTTAGACCATTGATACATGGTATGATCACCCAAGCACCTGCTCCTCCCTCCAGCACATGTGCAAATTAGCACTGCTGGAGGTGAAGCAGGTGCCCATGGCCGTACCATGGCATTGTTGAAACATCTTATTGGTAAAGAGAAAAATATTTCTTGTAAGACACCATTGCATTATCTCTAACAGCATTTCATTATGCACTGCTAACTCTGTAGGTCTCATTCTTAAGTAATGTTAGGTGGCATTCAGCCCATCCTTATACCTTATGCTGGTGTATAACATAGACACATCGAGAGTCATTAACAGCACATCATTCTCACATTTTATGTTGAATATACGTTGTAGGAAGTCAGTAGTGTCCTGAATGTAGGCTAGAAGTGTTGCTACTATTGGATTCAAGAAGTCATCTATATATTTAGATACATTTTCAAACATACTGTTCAATTATAGGTCTTACTGGTGGTATATTTTCATTTGTATATATCTTAGGTATTAAATAGAGTACTGATAATGGAGGATACTCCTGCCTTAGAAAGCTGTACTCATCCCAGGTCAGAAGTTCCCATTCTCTCCAATAATACAAATTGTCCTTGAATCTCTCCCTAACTTGTAAATATTCCTCCATTGAAATACATTGATAACAATGTGTTACATTTAATTGAAATTTTGTTTCTGTAAGATATTTCTCCTTGTCCCAAAGTGCAATGTTTCCTCCCTTATTTGAGGGCTTCACTATTGCGTTATTCATTTTCTTAAGTTTATACAGAGTTGCAAATATCTTATATTCCCCTTGATCTCTAAATGTTATCTTCTTAGCTGACATGAAATTCAGATTACTTAGGTCTCTTTTCTCATTTTCAGAAAACATACCTACATTGTCTTTTGGAATCTGTGACAAATATTTGGATTTAGGGCGAAAAGGTGTATTTCCTCCTACTTACGTCTCTGTCATAGTCAGTTGTTCATCCAAGTATATAGTTGTAAATTCCTGTCTCAAGGTTTGCCTTTTCTTCCAGTTTTAATACTTTTTTCATAAATTCAATATCTGACACCAAACGTTTGGATGTGCCCTTTCGCCCTGATTTACCTAGGTTGAAGTTTACGTCCCGCTGGTTCTTTTCATTAATTTCATGTACTTTCGCTACTTTTAATTTTCATACAAATTTGTATAAGTCAATTCTACTTTGATGATAATTAAACTGTATTTTATAGCAGTATGAGAGTCCCAATTCCAGTACTTCTTTGACTTCTTCAGTTAATATTGCATCACTCGAATTGACTATAGTTTTCTGCTGTTTGCGTTCTTCTTTTGTTACTTGTTGTTGGTTTGGATTGAGCGTCTGGATGGCGCTCCTTGTTGTTCTCTTCCTTCCCTGGCCTTCCCTCCTTTGCTTCATCAGCCTTGCGGTGCCCATCCCTATTCTATATGTGAAAAAGAGAAGATCATTTTGAATTTGTAGGGGCCAATAATGTATATCTACAAAAGGTTTGATTAAAGGTATTTTGTTTCTGTAATACTATAGCTGACATTATAGAGTCTTTATCAAATGTCTCACTATCCTCTGCTTTCATATATACATGATGCTCAATATAATTAGATAAACAAGAACAAATGCATAATATGTATGGATTCAGCATTCAAAGGAGGAGAAAAGGTTGTATTAAAAGTTGATTTAGGTAAATAATCAATTTTACAATGTTGAAAACATTACTTTTCAGCTTGTTCCAAGTATTGCTGAGGAGATCATTTTAAAACATGCCAATAAAGCATTCCAAAGGATGATGAACTGGTGTATTTGTTTTGAAATATATATTTCACACATTATTAATTAATTGTGTGAAATTGTCAAAGTAATTATTACATGTTATTTAGGAAGTAAGGTAGATGTACACAATGTCAGCCCCATATAAATAAAATGTGTAAAATTGTAAATTGTTCTGAATTGCAAATTGTTGTTTATAAAATTCAGTTTTTTATATCAAGGTCAGTTGATTAATCAATCCAAACTTAACCAAAAGCAAATATGCATGTTAGCAAAGTTTCACTTCCATACCTTTCATACCACAAAAATACTCTTGTTAAATATGTACATTCACAATGAACTCATGACAGGACACCTCTTTAAAAATATATATGTGCACTTAAAAGTATTTTCTTCTAACATACACTTACCATCTCCCTTCTACTCAGGCTCCTCAAGAAGAGTGTGGATGGTCAACCAGGCAACTCTCCGAACCCTCTGGTTCATTGGTGTCATTAGAGGGTACTGCAAATGGGGCTGGGAGGACATTCCCATAATGTCCTGAGCCTTAATCTGAGCCCAGCAACAAAGGTCTTTCCAACATTAATGCCAGAACGTTTAGACACCTACTGCACTACAGTGTCTGGCCATCTAGATTTGGGCTTGTGTTACTTTGCCCAGCTCATTCCCACGACTTCCATGAAGCTGGTGGTAGTTCTCAACCCCCCTGGGGCTGATGAACCGTAATTCAGCCTCAAAGAAGGGGCGACCAGTCTGATCAAGTCCCTCAGCCATGCTAGGGGCAAATATAAGGAAAGGAGCAGCAGGATGGAGGGGTATGCTGCTGTAGCAACAAAAGGATTGCTCATAATGTCTTTCAAGTGTCTGATTTCTCTTCCTGTACACAGTGGCACAACAAAAGTTGAAAGAAGGAGAGGGCCCCCTCCCAATCCAGTTGGGAGCAGTCAGGCCAGGAGCCTACCACCCTTGAACAACCAAGGAACTCGTGGGGCCCCTTGCACAGCAGGGACTGAGGGGGACAATGTTAAACCACTGCTTTTATTTCATTTTCTGTTTGTTACTGTAGGAGATCTCTGCCCTAAGTACAGAGTCTCTGCTCTGCGTGTGGGATGGAGACTCTGCAGTCAGGATAGGAAACTCCAACATCTGGGAGGGTGCTCTCCGCACTTGCAACAGAGACTCCACAGGCAGAAGGGAACACTCTTCAAGGGTCAGAAATGTCACCACATGCAGAAGGGAGATCCTTGCATGCAGCCTAGTGACTAATTCAAAATGAATGTGAGTACCTAATGAGTGTGCAATACATCAAGCAAGCTCTTTGGTCATAACAAAGATGTTAATCCTTTGCCTCTAAGTACTTTCTCTATTCTTCTTCCTCATCCACTGGGTTGAAGATCTCCTTAGGTTAAAGTAAAGGGAACATTTCCCTATGTTTTGCAACATGGAGATATCAGACCCAACTGCAAAGTCTCCCTATAGTAAAATACAGAGAAAAGTAACTAAGTTTATTTAACTTGAAACAATTGGTATACATTCTGTTATGTTAAAAATTAATGTGAGTAATATTCATGTATTTATTTTACATATAGACCAAAAAAAATGCTGCAGGATAAATAAACCTTTTTAAAATTGAATTAAATATTTAATTAATAAAAATATGTTTAATTGCATCAATCAATTTGTTAATATTGCATTATTAAATAACAGATGTGTTTTATGTTTACCTATTTTTTAGCATAACATTTTATGTATTTATATTATTAACTATTTTAAACACAGAAAAGGATAGGACAATTGGAGGGAAAACCTCTGCACGGATGATTGTGAATAGCATTTTATAGCACTTTTGTAGTACTACATAGCATACTACAAAAGGCAAATTGTGATTTAGCCATGACCTTTCAAACATCATAAGCTTGGGCAGGCATATGGGGTTCTTCAATGCATCATCACTTTGCTCCTTTCTACGATTACCTCACTAGCAGTTACAGCTTGAACTCTCAGATGTCATCTTGCTCCTCTAGAATTAATCGTATCATAAAAGGCTTTGCACTAGTTAATAAGATGTCCCCTTTCTGTCCTATATCTAATATGAATCTATGTTTGTTTCCACAGGCATGATCTCGGGATTGATTTATTTCCCTTACAAGCCTCTGAGAATAATACATATTAATGTACCTTAAGATTTTGATTAGAAAATACACATGTGGATTTCAATGCTGTTCATATTTTGCTAATATGTTACAGATATTAAAATGCAATGAATAAGAGTTGTGTTTACTCCCTACTCCCAAGCTCAGTTGTGCTACATCCCAGAAGCTAATTTTGTCATTTCAATTCTTGTAAGTTTATCACGTTATTAGCTCCAATCATCAGGGCTCTTTGGACTGTTTCAAGAAAATGAAATAAGCTGCATATCTGGGCATGTGTCAGAGCTCTCTAGTAATGGCAGGTGATTTAAATTAACAGACTATAATTGAGCAATTACCTTGTTTGATGTGGCTAGCTTTACAAATAATCCTTTTGCAATGATCCTGTTCTAAGTGATAAAAGCTTTTGTAAGAGCGACATGGGCATACCTTTTTGAAGTCATGGAGAAGATGGGTTTCAGATCTGGATCTTTTTAAAATATACATACACTGTGCAGAACACGCCAAGCCAAGATCCAATGAAAGGAGGAAGGAAAAAACAATAGATATAACTCACAGCACGTGCCAATGATGCCTTTGCTCGCCTTTGTTATTTGTTTTATTAATGTAATCCTTCATAGGAAAGCTCCTGAATACTGATAGAATCAAGGCAATATAATAGATTTTACATGAAACGAATATATTAGCTTATGTCGAGTGCATCACTATAATGATATCGACGGCTGATACATCTATTCAAGAGATAGAAAAGGAAGACCAAATACTTCTGGACATTTCTGATTGTTGCTCAAATCATAGTAATAAAGAGAGCTCTGCATAACCCAGGATTCATGAAAGACCGAGAAAGATGCAAATTTAGGTGTACTTTTGCCTGCTAATGTTAATAAAATGACCTCACTGAGCTATGACCCATTATTCTTAATGAATAAGGGACAGATTTATTATACTTTTACACAATGGAATGCAACAAGACACCATGCTGCAATGTGCTGTGAGAAAGGGAAAGAATGGACCTTATTTATTTAACATATTATATAACGCATTCATGTCCTCTCCTTGTGCTGGTGCACAATTTGCTGCCCTAAGCCAATGCCAGCACCCTAGTGCCAGGGTGCAAGGGTGCCTGCGTTTTAGGAAGGATTTATTTTTGTGCAGGAATGGGCACCTTCTTGCACTGGCACAATCCTCAGAGGCATTTGAAAACAACAAACATTCTCCTCCTTGGGAAGGTGTAGCACTGTGATATGTCACCAAGGTTTACCTTTCTTGATAAATCTGTGAATGCACCAAAATACTTAGGTGGATAAGTGGGAACACCCATGCTTCTCCCATGATTTGCCTTCTCAGGTCAGAGTAATGCCAGGCAGCGACTTCAGATTAGCAAGCCATGCATGGTGGCCTTGCAAGGTTTTGATAAGTCTCATTCTGAGTTTTGTGATGCCCCGCATCAGCTTGCATGATGCAAGGGTGATGCAAAACCATGATAAATTTGGCCCAAAATGAGATGTTTTAATTGCTCTGATTTTCCAGCCATGATGGAACATGTAGGTCTACTATTAAAATACTTTTATAATACACCATTCTGCCATTATTCAATATACTAGGCTATTATTTCTGACCTGTATTGTAGGAATGCTTCTTAGGCAAAATCTGTTAAAACAAGGGATCACACATTTACTGAAATACAACAAAAATATGGCGCTACCAGACAGGCAGTAAGTACTTGAAAATTAGAGATTTTACACAAAGGGCTGATAAGGCTCCAACCAATGTTACATTTTATATGCTTTGTTTATGGCACAAATTATAAAATCGGCACACCTTATCAAATCTTTAATAACAATTAGGTAAATAATGAAGAAAATCAAGTTACTCATTGGTGCAGCAAATTAAAAGCAAATCTAAGAATGTTTGTCTTCTACGTGCCAAGTTGCTACTGTCAGCAAATCTTAAAATGTAGCATTACAAACAAATTATGGCCCTCATTACAACATTGGCGGTAAATAACGCTTACTGCCGTGCAGAAGACCACCAACACACCGCCGCGGCATTCCACTACAGCTATTACGACCCACAGCTCGGAATCCGCCAAAATCCAGACACCCACACAAGTCCGCCACACCAAAGGTCAGTGATAAACTGGCGATAACAAAGCCTCCACCGTCACGCCAACAGGAATACGCCCACACTATCACGACCCACGAATCCACGCTGCGGTCTTTCAACTGCAGTAAGCCATTGGCGGTACACCGCCGCGCTCAAAATGCACACACATTTACAAAACACAACCACATTGGACAATTCAAAATACACACACCTGATACACATACACATACTACTCCCACACACCCAATGCAATATAAAACCCACACCCACATTACCCACAAACCCTTACAATGAAAAATTTGGAAGAAGCAGAGAGACAGAAAAGCAAAGACCACACCAGCATACAGTCACACAACACCATGACTCATACACATCCATGCACAAAACACCACACACCCCAAAACATCACCCCACACATCACAACAGACACCACCTCACACATCAACCACACCACCCCATGGCACCGCAAAGACACCCCAGGTTTTCTGAGGAGGAGCTCAGGGTCATGGTGGAGGAAATCATCCGGGTAGAGGCACAGCTATTCGGATCACAGGTGCAGCACACCTCCATTGCTAGGAAGATGGAGCTATGGCACAGAATCGTGGACAGGGTTAACGCAGTGGGACAGCATCCAAGAACACGGGATGACATCAGGAAGAGGTGGAACGACCTACGGGGGAAGGTGCGTTCTGTGGTCTCAAGACAGCACATTGCAGCTCAGAGGACTGGCGGCGGACCCCCACCTCCTCCCCCACAACTAACAACATGGGAGGAGCAGGTCTTGGCTATACTGCATCCTGAGGGCCTTGCTGGAGTAGCTGGAGGAATTGACTCTGGTAAGTCAAATCTTTAACTACCATATCCCCCACCCTACCTGCATGCCAACACATACCCCCACACTCGCCCTCACCCCATCACTCCAACTCCTCACATACGTCCTATTATCACAAACCACACATCCCAACACCAAGCCCTGCATGCAACAACAAAGCATGGACACCCATCACTAAAGCATGTCCACTACACATACCCACACAGACCCCAAAACAATTATCACACAAAGTCCTAGACAAGAATGTTAGCACTGGGGTAAAGGGTCACCCACCCATTGCACATCATGGCACACACAGATGCAATAATCATGACTTTACACCCCTGCAGGACCCCTACCCAACGTCACCGGACAGGAGGTTCCAGACATGTCCACCCCCCCCAAAGAAGAGGCCCACAGTGATGACAGCAGCTCTATCCAACTGGTTTTAGATGATCAGCCCGGCCCATCTGTGACCTCGGGACAGTCGGTTCCCCTCACACAGTCATAGGCCACCACAGAGCCTCCCCCTCAGGAAACACCAGCACAGCACCCACCCAGCGGGCCCATATCTCTGTCCCCAGGACACGTCAAGCAGCAGTGTGTCCACCACTACAGGGAACCCAGGCAAACCCACAAACTCAAGAACAGCAGGGACCTGGGGGCAGTGGCAGTGGGCACATGGTTCAGGGGACAGAGGCCCAGGAAAACCGGGGAACTGGGAGGTCTGCTGTGCGACAGGGGGAGGACAGGCCCAGGGAACCCACTCTCCACGGGGCCCTCTCCAACATCATGGGAGGGTACCATCATTCCCAGGAGACGATGGCAACGGTACTGGCCAAGTTTCAGGAGACCCAGTGGCTGCAGGAGGAACAGTATTTGGGGTTCAGGGAGGAACTCAAGTCCATCAGTACCACCCTGGGAACCATTGTAGGGGTGCAGAAGGACCTTGTGAACACCAGGAGGGACACTGTGGCACACAAGGGGCCCCTGACACTAGTCTGGACGATGAACTTCCCACCACCTCCGCCGGCGCTAGTGGACAGGAGGCACTGCCACAAGACCAAGACACCAGCACCCCACCCCCTGCAGATGTGCAGATGGAGAACCACCCCGCAAGCGGTCCCTGAGATCCAGGACAAAGACAGAGAACAATGCCAAGATCCCCGCCAAGAAATGAGACCACCCTGAATGTCATCCTTCTGTCCCACTTTGTCACCCTGTCCGTCCTTAAACTGCCCTAGCTCCACTTCCTATGCCCCTTTGGACAATGCACCTGTGAGACTAATAACTGGACTCTGCAATGGACGTTCCGCCACCATCACCCCAGATCATTTTACAACCCCCTCCACTATTTTGCACTTAAATAAACACCCTTGAATCACAAAACAATCTGGAGTCAGTCTGTGCTTTCACAAATGTGTATTTCCAATAACTCAGGAAAATAGCAATGTCCATTCTATTGTCAACATACCTATGTCACACAGCTCTAGTCCATGAGGTAACATAGCAGAGGTCACACAATGGGACCCACATCTGTGAAATGGTAAGAAAAAGTGACAATTCAGGGTCCATACACTGGGTGAAAGTGACAGACAGATGATAGGTCTAACAATTTTATCAGATGTAGGAGGCAGTGATGTCTTCTTACCTGTGTCTCACTGGAAGTATTGCTGGATCACGTTGTTTCTGTCATCTATGTCCTATTCTTCTGCCTCCTCTTCTTCACTGTCCACAGGCTCCACAGCTGCCACAAGACCTCCTTCTGGACCATCCTCCTGCAGAAAAGGCACCTGTTGTTGCAAAGCCAAGTTGTGCAGCATACAGCAGGCCACGATGATCTGGCACACCTTCTTTGGTGAGTAGTACAGAGAACCACCTGTCATATGGAGGCACCGGAACATGGCCTTTAGGGGGCCGAAGGTTCTTTCTATAATCCTCCTTGTTCACCCATGTGCCTCATTGTAGCGTTCCTCTGCCCTTGTCCTGGGATTTCTCACTGTGGTCAGTAGCCAAGACAGGTTGGGGTACCCAGAGTCACCTGCAAATGTCGAGGGACAACTGTTAGACACACACTAACCCTTAGGGACAACCCCAGACAACTATTCACAGGGTATAGGGTCCTTGTCCTCACCTATTAGCCACACACAGTGCCTCTGGAGTTGCCCCATCACATAAGGGATGCTGCTATTCCTCAAAATGTAAGCGTCATGCACTGAGCCTGGAAACTTGGCGTTCACATGGGAGATGTACTGGTCGGCCAAACACACCATCTGCACATTCATAGCTCTTCCTGTTTCTGTACACCTGTTCACTCCTGCGGGGGGAAGAGGGGTACCAAGGCCACATGTGTCCCATCAATGGCACCTATGATGTTGGGGATATGTCCCAGGGCATAGAAGTCACCTTTCACTGTAGGCAAATCCTCCACCTGAGGGAACACGATGTAGCTGCGCATGTGTTTCAGCAGGGCAGACAACACTCTGGACAACACGTTAGAGAACATAGGCTGAGACATCCCTGATGCTATGGCCACTGTTGTTTGAAAAGACCCACTTGCCAGCAAATGGAGTATTGGCAGGAACAGCATTAGAGGGGGGATTCCTGTGGGATGGCGGATGGCGGATGGCTGACATCAGGTCTGGCTCCAACTGGGCACGATCAAGTCTGTAGGTGACTATTACATGTCTCTCTTCTATTGTCGACAGGTCCACCAGCGGTCTGTACTCTGGAGGATGCCGCCATCTCCTCACCTGCCCCAGCGTACATGCCCTATGGATGAGAACAGCAAGCACAGAGTCAGCCAACACTGAGGTAGTAAAACAATAATTTTATTGCACACATTTGTCAATACGCTATGTGCCTGTCTCTGTGTATATGCAAGGCCTATATATGTGTGACGCATTAAAAGTTGATGCCATGTGGCTCCCTGAAATGGCGGCTGCCTGACCTGTAATGTGGGACAAGGGGATATGAGGTAACGAGCTGGCGTTGTACACCGTCGCGGTAGGCGGTCAAAGACCGCGGCGCAATCCTGCATTGGTTAACGTTGGGCCCTATGGGTTCCAGGAGCCAATGACGATGTACGCCGGCGGTGACGGTACGCACCGCCGCGGACGTGACCGCCATTTTCTCTCTGTTCACTCACTTGATACCTGATCTTCGTCAGGAGAGGACCTACCCTGCAAGTGCTGCTGTGACCTCAGTCTGGAAGCGACGATGGCTCATGTGTCTGGGGAAAGGGCCCCTGCCTTCACATCGGAGGAGTTGGAGAAAATAGTGGATGGGGTCCTCCCCCAGTACACGCTACTCTATGGTCCTCCAGACAAACTGGTGAGTACACTGTGAGCATGCTGTATGGGCAATGCCTGTTTGGAGTGGTGTGGATGGAAGATACCGGGGGAGATGAGGCCTGCATGATCGGACGGTGAGTGTATGTGGGTCAGGGCAAGGGTGGGAACGTGGGACAATGACTGTGATGGTCCGGACGGTAAAAGTTTTACATTTTCCCCTGTACTATTCCTCTAGGTCAGCGCCCACCAGAAGAAGGATATTTGGCGTGCCATCACCAAGGACGTTCAGACCCTGGGGGTCCACCACAGACGGAGCACCCACTGCCGTAAAAGATGGGAGGACCTTCTCAGCTGGAGCAAGAAGACGGTGGAGGCCCAGCTGCGGATGATCTCCCAACATGGGAGGGGTGCCGGTCGCACCATGACCCCCCTGATGTTCCGGATCCTGGCGGTGGCGTATCCGGAGTTGGATGGACGCTTGAGGGCTTCACAGCAGCCACAAGGGGGTGAGTACACTCTCATTCAGCTGACTCTGTGGACATTGTAGGTGTCTGGGGGGGAGGGGAGAGCAGTGGGTTCACCTAGGCTAGGGTGAGCTTTGTAGGCAAGGACCCTTTGTGAGGCAGGCTAAGTGGCACCCCATCCCCACCAGTGGTAAGAGCCATCTACACCTAGTCAGGCTCCTGTGACTTCAGTGTGTGCAGCAATGGGGCATAGGACATGTACCCCATGTACCTGTGATGAATTAGGGAACTCTAAGTGCATGGCGTAGTGCAGAGGGCTGCTGTGTCTGTAGTGTCTGCCGACGGTAGCGGTATTGTATGCACTGAACATGTCTTTGTTCTTTCTCCCCCCCCCTTTTTGTGGTCTCCCTGTTCTTGTGTGCATTAGCATCATCAGGCGGAGGAGCTGTGCCACCGGAGCTGGAGGGAGCTGCATCCCACATGGCCCTGGAGGGGCAGGCAACAGAGTCTGAATTCACCAGTGGGACAGAGGGCGAGGGGAGCTCCACGGCAGGGACAGGAGCTGAGACAAGCGAAACCGACTCTTCCTCTGATGGGAGCTCCCTTGCGGTGGCGGGACCCTCTGTGCCCATTGCATCTACAGGTACAGCCACCACCCCCCCTACCAGCACCGCCCTCCCAGCAGCCCCTCAGCGTGTGTCCCATGGCCGCTCACCCAGGAGGGAGGGCATCTCCTTTGCCCCAGGCACCTCAGGCCCTGCCCCAGTCAGCCCTTCTGTCCTCAGTGAGGAGGCTATTGACCTCCTGAGATCCCTCACTGTTGGACAGTCTACCATTCTGAATGCCATCCAGGGTGTAGAGAGGCAGTTGCAACAGACAAATGCATACCTGGAGGGCATTCATTCTGGCCAGGCAGCCCAACAGCGAGCATTTCAGGCTCTGGCCTCTGCACTGATGGCAGCCATTGTCCCTTTGTCCAGCCTCCCCCTCCAACTTCCTCCACCCAGACCCAATCCCCAGTACCTCAGCCTATCCCAAGCACACCATCAGACCAGCAGGCACACACCTCTACACACAAGGGTGGCTCTGGCAAACATAAGCACCACACATCCCACATGCACTCACACAAGCATCATACCCATGCACACATACCAACATCCACTTCCTCCACTGTGTCCCCCTCCTCCAGGTCTCCCTCCCCCCTCCCTGTCACGTCTCCACTCACACCTGCATGCACTACATCTTCAGCCACTACCTCCATCACCAGCACGCCCATCACCACACACCGCTCACTTGCACTCATCACCCCACTACCATTCACACATCCCCCGTGTCCTCTACCAATGTGTCTGTGAGCCCTCTTCCCAAAGTACACAAACGCAGTCACACACCAACCCAACAGCCATCCACCTCACGACAGCCTCCAGCCCATGCACCTTCACCCAAAGTCAGCAAACTAACACCTCCTACAACCACTACCTCTTCCTCCACTCCCAAACCTCCTCCATCTACCCGTCCCAGTGTGTCTAAAAAACCTTTCCTCTTAAATGTTGACCTCTTCCCTACACCTCCCCCCCGTCTGTCCCCTAGGGCCCAACCCAGCACCTCAGACACCACATCACCGGGCACAGTGGTGCCAGCAATACCCGGATTTTGGAGTGTGCCAAGCAAGAGGGCTGCAAGTGTCCCAAGGAGCGAGGCCACGGACATTCCCCCACCTCCAAAACAGAAAAAGTTGCCCACATCCCCGAGGGAGGAGGCCAAAACACCTGCCACAAAGGGCTCAGGCAAGACAATTGTGGGGAGTGGCAAGACAGATATGCCACCATCCATGGTGGGGAAGGGCCTGAAGAAGAAAGGCAAGTCAACGTCGCCGCCAAGCTGCACGGCGGACAAGACCGCCACTGGCACCGCCACATGCACCACCGCCACGGACACCTCCGACAGCAGCCCAGATACTGAGCCGTTCACCAGCCCCGCAAACACTGTGCCCTTCAGCAGCACCGCAGTCAGTGCGCCCTCCACCAGCACCACCGCTACTGATACCGCTGCCAGCACCGCTGTCAGTTAGCCCGCCACCAGCACTGCCGCCACAATGACCGCCACAAGCACCACCGCTAATTACACCGCCGCCAGCCCCGCCAGCGGACCCGTGACAACCTGAGCCAGTGGCACCAATGCAGACATGGCTGCCATCCCCAGTGGTCATCCGTACGTGGCTGGTGGTCAGTTCCAGGGGCCTGGGCAGCTTTCATGTTGCCCCACCGTCAGTGGACTGTCACATCCACTACCTAAGTCCTTGGCAGGATGAAGCACTGTGGGCACAATGCCCCCTCCAGAACCAGTGGAGAATCTCATCCACTACCTCAGTCCTTGGCAGGATGAAGCACTCTGGGCACAATGCCCCCTCCAGAACCAGTGGAGAATCTCGTCCACTACCTAAGTCCTTGGCAGGGTGAAGCACTGTGGGCACAATGCCCCCTCCAGAACCAGTGGAGAATCTCATCCACTACCTCAGTCCTTGGCAGGATGAAGCACCCTGGGCACAATGCCCCCTCCAGAACCAGTGGAGAATCTCATCCACTACCTGAGTCCTTGGCAGGATGAAACACTCTGGGCACAAAGCCCCCTCCAGAACCAGTGAAGAAAGGCCTCCACTACCTGAGTCCTTGGCAGGATGAAGTACTCTTGGCACAATGCCCCCTCCTCCAGAACCAGTGGAGACTGTTCTCGACTTGAGAGACTGTGGATTTGCACTCCCCAGGATAAAGCAGTGGGCAAACCACCCACTGGAGAGACTTGAGAGACTGTGGCTTTGCACTCCCCAGGATAAAGCAGTGGGCAAACCACCCACTGGAGAGACTTGAGAGACTGTGGCTTTGCACTCCCCAGGATAAAGCAGTGGGCAAACCACCCACTGGAGAGACTTGGTAGACTGTGGCTTTGCACTCCCCAGGATAAAGCAGTGGGCAACCCACCCACTGGAGAGACTTGTGAGACTGTGGCTTTACACTCCCCAGGATAAAGCAGTGGGCAAACCACCCACTGGATAGACTTGAGAGACTGTGGCTTTGGATTCCCAGGATAAAGCAGTGGGCAAACCACCGACTGGAGAGACTTGAGAGACTGTGGCTTTGCATTCCCCAGGATACATCAGTGGGCATGGAGCCCCCTCGTGGAGCTGGCGTCGTGCACTCATCCGGCTGAGGTGCCCCCACTTTCCTTCCCCCTGAGGTGCCTGTTTTATTTCGATCTGATGCCCCTGCAGTGTTCTCTCCGTTTCGATTTGGTATCTTGTGTGGGCCTCGCCCATGCATTTTGGGCCCAGTCGTCCACGGAGTATATAGGTGCAGTACCTGGACTTGAATTCTTGGTGTGTATATTTGTTTATAGTGTATATAATTTTTGGACTAATGGATGTTTATTGATTACAACGGTTACAATCAATTCCTTTTGTCCTTGCGTTCGTCCAGTGGGGGTTGGGGGGTGTAAATGTAATGTTTCAGCATGTATTGGTGTGTGTGTTGTTGTGGGTGAGGGTGGGGGTGTTGCGTGTGTGTGTCACTCTCTTTTCCCTTCCCCCTCCCCTGTGTTGTAGGTGCAGTACTCACCGTGGTCGTCGCCGTCGTCGGTCGTGGTCCTGGTAGAGGAGCAGGAAAACTATCACAGGGAGTATTTGGAGTTCAGGCTCCATGGCGTCCTGGTTCCTCTTGGCTTGTGTAGAGGTGAGTGTTTCCCCTTCCAATTCCTGTTTCCGCCGTGTTTTTGTTTGCGTTGAATCTGCCCCGGAAAAGGTGGCGGATTGGCCTGTCATAATAGTGTGGGCGTTACATTGTATTCCGCCTGTCTGTTAGTGGTGACCGCCATGCTGTTTGTTTGTACCGCCTTGGCGGTCGGAGTGTTAAAGTGGCTATCTATGTTGGCAGTTTCCGCCATGGTCATAATTCCATTTTTTTAACCACCGGCCTGTTAGCGGTTTTACCGCCACTTTACCAACGACCGCCAGGGTTGTAATGAGGGCCAATATTCCTTAATATACTACAGACAGGATATATAATGATTCATGATAATGAATGGTGCACTTTAATTCAATATTTCAAACCAATGGTTCCCAACCTGTGGTCTGGGGATCCCGGGGGTCCGCTAAGCATTCTCATGGGGTCTGCGACTGCTTATGAAATTAAATAATATTAACATATTAGGTCCCCGGCTTTCAGTAATGACTCGATGTGGGGGTCTCCGGATTCCAATAATGATTCAGTGGGGGGCCCAGGTTATAGTATTGATAAAGTCGGGGAACACAGAAGTCAAAAGGTTGAGAACCACTGTTTCAAGCTGTTGTTTTCACTTGGATTTGTATAGCTTCCATTTGGCTTGAGACCGATTCCCCCACATATCATCAGCGGTGGACTTGACACCTTTTTAAAATTATAATAACAAAAAATCACTAATTCATGGATTACACCAACCCAAGCAAAGGCGCTTCTCTGAGTAATATTCAACTTGCCTGCGAAGTTTGGTGTAGTTCCATTCAGCATTTATTTCTGTAGCAAAGAATGTTGTTGCAGGAGTTAAAAAGTGAAACACTTTATTTCCCCCTCTTTGTTTCTATGAGATGGATCTGTATGAAACCTGACAAGCAAAAGCAACTAAGCGAGATTAACTTTATTTTGGAAATTCTCATGCATATTCTTTAATGTTATGTGTGAACTGCTGTGGGGCCAATGTTATGAGAAAAACAAGAATCACTTTATATATATATGTTCATATATATATATATATATATATACATATATATATTTATCACCATTGATGTCTTTCCTATTGACTCGTTAGACATATTAGATTAAGTATAAGAACATGCAATGTTATTCTAGTTTCCTTGTTTAATATCTAGGTAAGACCGAGGCAGAGCAGCTTGGAGTCCTAGATGGTAGAAACACTAAATAATGCTCTTAGCTCTATAAGCCCCAATGATACGATCATCATAGGTGGCAATTTTAATTGCACGTTCAAGTCAATTAGTAGTCTAGATGTGATCCTAGAGGAAGAAGATATGGTAAGAGTGATTCCCCCATTAGCAAATGACCCAAGGATTTTGTACACAGTAGCACCCATGTATCTTACACACCTTACATTAGAACATAGATTGAGAGCATGCAAAGGAAGGATGGACTTTGATATCCCCAGTTCACACATTTAAAAGAGGCAATACTTGATAAAAGATTGATTACATCCTTCATAGTGTAGTAACCTGGGATAGGCTCATTGATTTCAAAATAGATAGCAGGGAAGACAGTGACCACTCCCTGCTATTCCTAGCAATGTCAAGGTGCCTACCTGAATTCTGGATACTCAACAGGGACCCACCATTAATTCAACTGACTATTGCGATCAATCACAATGAGCCCATTTGTGGGTAGTCCTCCATCTCCTGTTCCCATCCCAGAAATTCATCATTCCCTGATTACAAACCTAAATCCATAGCTAAAAAAGCAGCCATCCAGAAAAGAAGGAAAAATGCCAAAAACCACACTCCTCATGTAATCTGTGGTGCAGGGAGGCTAAGAAGTTATTACTTAATGCCTTAAAGACTAAAGGAGCAATGGCTGTGCATGAGGCTAGTACTAATTACAAGAAAAAATAACATAAAGCTGAGCAGAGCTGAGAAAAGAGAAGCTGGGATGGTCTGGTCCAGGCAGTTAAATGTAAAGATACCATCTATTTCTGGAAAATAGTTGCACATGGAAGCAAAGATGCCTCCACCGCTCTACCTAGACCCTGGTACTTGGTTCCAACATTTTTCTGATCTCTACTGTGAACCTGAGGAGCACATTCCAGATTTGCACTGGCTACCCAATAGCTACTCCAATAATGACATGGAATATGAAGCTCACTTCAGTCTAGAAGAAACAATAGGAGCTATTGATGCCATTAGGTTGGGAAAAGTTCCAGGACCGGACAAAACCCTGGGTGATCTAACCAAGCATGATACGCATGACAAAGACATCTAGGCACTATATATTATCTTAATCTGCAATGCAGTGGCCTCGGGAGCCTCGGTACCATCAACAAGGAAAGGCCCAATCTATTAAAAAAAGGAGTAGACAGGAGCCTGGCAACTAAAGGCCAATAAGTCTTATAGATACATTACAGAAAATATACGCAAGGCAATAAATTGAATGATTGGTTGGATGAAAACAATAGGCTATCAATTTATCCAGCATGGTTCAGGACACACACCAGCACAACAAACCAGATCTTTAGTCTACTATGCATTCAGTGGAAATACATCAAGCCAAGGGGAGGGTACATGTATATAGCATTTGTATATCTAAAAGCAGCATTCAATCTTGTCCCAAGATGTCTTCTTTGGGCCATGTTGAAAAGTCAAGGTGTAGCTGGCAAACCTTTAACACAGATAATACAATCACACCCAGCCAATTATGCCAAAGTCTGCTGGGGTCCGTGTGGGGAACTTACAAAACCTATTCCCAATAAAAGGGGAGTGAGACAGGGATGTGCACTTGCCACCCACCCGGTTCTCCCTTTATGTTAACAACATTGTTAAGCATATGAAGGATTCCAAAATGACTACCCAAAGCTCTGCTGGGACTAAGGTGCAGCATTATTGTTGTTTGCAAACAGCACCATTCTGGTGTCTCGGACACTAAAAGACCCACAAAAACGACTTGACAGTTTTAATGAGTATTGCACAGTTAAAGGCTTCGAAAGTAATTCCAGTAAAACCAAATACACGGCCATCAGGCCCCCTAAGATCAGGCAAAACATTGCAGTCCGGGAGCAAAAATTAGAGTATGTTACAAACTTTAGCTACTTGGCTGTAGTTCTGGACTCAAGGCTTCCACAGCTTCCACACTTAAATAAAGCTAAAGCTGCCTTTGCCCATGGCTCAATGGCTATCATTAAAAACATCAAGCCAAACATCTAAAGCAATCTCCCTGGCTCTCGAGGCCTATAAACATAAGGCCCAAGCAGCAGCTCTATATGGGGCAAACATGTGGGGCGTAAATAACTTACATTAAGTGAGAACCAGTATATAAGGAGGGTACTATGCCTTTCACACACACACCCCTTTGATACCTAAGTGCCAGAATTTAAACTTTAAAAGAATAGCTCTACTGGATAAGACTATGGCCCTCATTCCAACCCTGGCGGTCTCTGACCGCCAGGGCGGAGGGCAGCGGAAGCAACGCCAACAGGCTGGCGGTGCTTCCAGGGCTATTCTGATCGCGGCGGTAAAGCCGTGGTCAGAATAGGGGAACCAGTGGTTTCCCGACGGTTTTCCCCTGGCCCAGGGAATCCTCCATGGTGGCGCTGCTTGCAGCGCCGCCATGGGGATTCCGACCCCCTTACCACCAGCCTGTTTCAGGCGGTTTTCACCGCCAGAACCAGGATGGCGGGAACGGGTGTCATGGGGCCCCTGGGGGCCCCTGCACTGCCCATGCCACTGGCATGGGCAGTGCAGGGGCCCCCTAACAGGGCCCCATGAATATTTTCACTGTCTGCTTTGCAGACAGTGAAAATCACGACGGGTGCCACTGCACCCGTCGCACCCCTGCAACTCCGCCGGCTCCATTCGGAGCCGGCTTCCTTGTTGCAGGGTCTTTCCCGCTGGGCCGGCGGGCGGCCTTTTGGCGGTCGCCCGCCGGCCCAGCGGGAAAGCCAGAATGGCATCCGCGGTCTCCTGACTGCGGAGCGGGCATTTGGCGGTGACCGCATGGCAGGCGCCGACCGCCGCCCGCCGCAGTCAGAATGACCGCCTATTTGACACAAAGGAGCTGGCACACTACAAAGAGGACCTAGAGGAACTGCTGGAACTTGATAAATCTATTACCTTTTCCTGGTTTCATCATGTCAAGACATGGTTTGAAAAGCTAGACTTCTCCTCTTCTGGAGCGATCCTCATGCACTAACAATACACTCAAAAAATCAACTGAAATAAACATATTAGGTGTACGTTCTGAATATCTGAGATCGGGCTGGTTGACCACACAACTCCGTACTGCTAAATGAACCCTGAATTTTGGAGAGTACAAGGATTCTGTTCAATCTCACTTGGCAAAATTGCAGTACATGAAGTTCATTTTTTAAACTCTTCAGATTAAAGCTTTTGCAGCAAGGTGGAAAATGAATAACAATATTGCTAATGGAGAATCCAATTGCACTTTACGTGCTACAGAAAATGTTGCACCTGTTTTATTTTTCTGTGCAGCATATGCTAAGTTAGAAGTAAATGGATCCTCCCGGGTTGTATGACAGAACCATGCATGCAGGAACAACGCATGCCTTAACAATGAGGTTGGAACCACAACCGCGTTTTTTCCACGCATACCTTTACCATGCATGCCTTTACAACAAATTTCATTGTAAAAGCATGCCTAGTAAAGATATATGTGGGAATAGCAGGCAAAATGGCATGTGTGGTTCTGTCATACAATGCCCTCTGCCCTCAGGCCCAAAACTACCCCCACCTCTAATAGCTACACTACCCTGAGCCCTAAAAAATTACTATCCCAATCACCCACCCGCTCCCCTACAAACTAAACTGCCTGACTCCCCCGCTTGAAACCTAAAAAAAAGCCTACCGACCCCCCCAAACCTGACCCATAAAACTAAACTACAGCAACACCCCCCCACAGGCCTGAGCCCTAGAAAAAATACCTATCCATACCCACATCCATAAAAACTAAACTACCCCGACCACCAGCAGTGAGCCCTAAAAAAACTACCCTGACCAGCCCCTACCTTGTCCCTAAAAACTAAACTACCTCAACACTTCCCCACACACTCTTAGCCCTAAAACTTCCCCCCAAGAAGTAAACTACCCCAACCCATCCACCCTAAGCCCTAAAAAAAACTATTCCGACCTCTCCACCACTGCCCCTAAAAATGAAATTACCCCGACCCCTCACCCACCCTGAGCCCTAAAAAAAACTACCCTGACCCCCAACCCTGCCCCTAAAAATGAAGCAACCCTGACGCCCTTCACTCACCCTAAGCTCTAAATCCACCCACCGCTAAAAACAACCCACCTAGCCCTGCCCTGCCCCAACCCCACTTCCCTCACTGTGTCCTCTCCCTATCCTTCCTCCGCTTCTCTTCTCCCACCTCCTGTCCTTCCTTAAACCTTCCCCACCCTTTAAAAATAAACAACCCCACCCACACCCTAAGCCCTAAATAAAAACAATACCCACACCCACCCCTAAAAAAAAGTAGCTACCCAAACCCCCACCCCTGCCCCTTAAAAAAGAAAAAAAACAACACCCAGACACCCCAACTCACCCCAAGCCCTTATCTCACCCCAAACCCCTGCCCCAGTCCCACTTACCTTACTGCGTCCTCTTCCGATCCACTCTGGCTTTTTCTGTGCCCTAACCACACCTATGCATAGTTTGGCACATGCATGATTAACGCACAGAAAAAGCCATGCGTTTTTCCGGCAACCGTGGTTATGCTTGCGTGGTAAACATCTGCGTTGTTTGCAACGTGTTGTTAAGGGTGTTTCCATCCTCCTGATCTTCATTAATATGGGATTTAGGAAATACTCAGATGCTATGAGATTTAAAAAAATGATACAACCCTTTACATAGTTTTTAGCTAAAGTAGATATCTTTTAGCAGTTTGTTGTGTACGGAAAAAGTGGAATTGAAAATGTAACTGCTATTCTCACTTTTAAACTACAGTTTTAATGTCTATCTTCTTAATAGACTGCATTTTATATTAAAGAGGATTGTTCATGAATACACTTTATTGATATCCTTGCATTTAGCACTGTGTGATGTATGAGCTGTATATATGCTTTTATGGTGTTTAACCAAAATAAAATCTATCTATCTATCTATCTATCTATCTATCTATCTATCTATCTATCTATCTATCTATCTATCTACCTATCTGTCTATCTTGCCGTGATTATAGTTAGGTCTGCATTTCCAGGGGAAAATGCTTTTTGCTCACTAATAATTTTGGTCTTTGGTGTAGTTTGACAAAACTTCACTAAACTTTCCACAAAAAATTCATACACCTCATGTTCTTCATTAAATGTTTTAAGGTGATCCATTAGGCGGAGGGGGCGTCCCAAAACCCAAAAACCCAATGCATTTGCTACAGACTATTTTTAACAGCACTACCAAAAAACCTGCTAAACAGAATTACACCAAATTTGGCAGGAAGCTATATCTTTGACCAGAAAGCATGCT
The DNA here is from genome assembly GCF_031143425.1 of Pleurodeles waltl. NCBI lineage: Eukaryota > Metazoa > Chordata > Amphibia > Caudata > Salamandridae > Pleurodeles > Pleurodeles waltl. The sequence goes on from NC_090444.1 coordinate 1,222,913,082, forward strand.
TTTAGTTTTTGTGGTGTACATCAGTTCAGTATTTTTTAAAGAAAATAAGGGTAAAAAAATGTATATGTCTGGACGATTGGACAATTGCTTTGGAGAAACTCTTGCAAGAAAAAAAATAGAACATTCTGATTGGCCTATGGGGCTGTTTCCCCCCCTGAACCAACCTGCTCACATGGGCATAAGGTTTCCATGTGCACAAGACCTCTGGTTGGCTGGCTACAACATGAGACTTAGGGGCATATTTATATTTGGCTTGTTCCGTATTAGCGCCCAAAATTCTGATGCTAAAATGGCTCAAAGCTAACTGCATATTTATATTTTGACGCTAGATCCATCTAGCCTCACAATATTGGAGTTAGCGCCATGTTTAGGATGTGCAAAACCCCCTTGCGTTAATGAGATGCAAGGTAGGTGTTCCCATCCAGAACACAAAGCTAACTCCCTAGCGCCATATCTAACGAAAAAAACAGTGCTAACAAAGGAAGCGGACTCAAAAAATGGCGCAAAGTCTGATTAGCCCCAAAAATGAACGCCTGGTCAGACCCAGGAGTTTAAATGAGGCTCACACACCACCACTCATAGAAAAAAAACTGGAAGGACCCTTGAAACTGCCAGGACAACATGGAAGTGCTACTGCTCCAGCTTGGCACACGAGGAAGACATCTGCAAAGGCAGAATATCCAACTACCACCACTGCAGAAACCACAAACCTCAACAAAACAGCTGCAGAGGCAGTGCAGAAGGAGGGAGTGAATTTTCCGACAGTAAATCACCATTTTAGGAATGAGGGAACAGGATGTTGTTCAGGTGTACAGACTCAACCGAGAGTTCAATGTACGCCTGCTGCACTTGATAGCACTGCGCATCACAGCATGACTGCAAACTCCCCATAACATCCCAACCATGAAAAAACTCCTAGCTGTCCTCCACATGATGGTGTCTAGGTAATTCCAGACAACGGGTGCTTTAGTGGCTCGTATCTCCCAGTCATCCTCCATCTGCCTACCAAAGGTCCTGGACTCAATACTAAGCTTCACGCCACAACACATCTGCTTCCCAAACACCCAGCAGCTGCAGCATGAGACCAAGCAAGGTTTCTATCAGATAGCTGGGTTTCCGCATGTGCTGGGTGCAATAGACTGTGCCAATGTCCAGCTTGTGCCACCTGCAGCTACGGAACACTTCTTCAGGAACCGCAAGCACACATATTCCATCAGTGTGCCGGCTGTCATGGACCAACGTGGGCTCTTCACAAAACCCACCCATGTGAAATATCCTGGCAGCGTCCATGACGGACAGATCTTTCACCACTGCACCATCAACTAGTGGTTCCAGGATGGCAAATATGGCTATGGCCTACTCATAGGTAAGTCACCATACCAATCATACCACACAAAACACCAACCATTAAGGACAAACAAGACAAACTCAAAAAGAAATACACATGGGCAGAGCCACAGAAATGTAGAGGCAACAACACATAAGCCACATGCCACATCACACTCCACACATTACATTTCCCAAACACATACGCCCTAATCTACATAACACTGCAACACCCTGACTGGCAAACCACGTGTGGATAGGTGGAGCTAAGTTTCCTTTGCATGCATAATCTGCTCACAAATCACTACAAGTGTCCACAGGTTGACAAATAAATGCAGGTCACACACACACACACATCACACCAAACAAAGAAGCACACAGGTATGTCAGTGGCATAGGCTATGGTCATGATGAAGAAGTCACACAAAGGCACAGTCCCACGTAACTCATGGTCTGTTGACTTCGGACAGAACTTAAATCCACTGCCACCCAAGTGGTGTCATAACCAAGTATACATCACCTACACATACCTGGCATACCTGTAGAGTACACGTACATCTGTCTGCTGCATTGTTTCCCACACATATGTCCACAAAAATATGTGCCATTCAAGACGATGGGGTTGAATCATGAGAAATGGAGTAGCAACTACTCCAGTGTCACCTCACATGCACCCCTAGTGCCCACTAAGAACACTATATGGTTCATTATGACCCCAGCGGTGAGTGGTAATGTGGCAGCAATACTCCCAACAGGCTGGCGGTGCATACCGCCACAATATGGGAATGGCGGGTTGGCTGGGGCCAACCCGCCACTTCTCCATTCATACCGCCGGCGGCAGGCATAGTACGCCCGGCAGCATTATGAGCCTGCCGTACTCCATGGTTTTCATGGTGGTGCTGGTGGTAGCAGCGCCAGTTTACCACCGTCCACCACCATGAGCACTGCTGGATTTACACCCTTATTGTGGCCGAAGTCAGGCAGTGATCATAATATGGCAGATGGATGGTAGCCGTGGGGACGGTATGTTGGCGGCCATCACAGCGGTGGTAGGAAGTTTTTACTGCCATTGTTATAATGAGGGCTTATGTCTGTTCCAACTACCAGAAAGGCACCACCATGGTCTTGTGTTGGTGAAAAAAATACATTCAAGGATGACATAGTTGGATGTGTTAAGTGTAAAGTTGGAGATACCTGATCTTATATGCACCGTGCTAAGGAACACATGTGAAAAATAGCCGTGCCCCCTCCCAAAGCTAGCACTGTGCATGTGTTGAAAGTGTCTGTCACAAATCATTTAACCGAAGGCATGTGAAACTTCTGCAACAAATTACTTCATCCTACTTATGTGGGACACACACTCACGTACACTTCATGGCTGGCACAACCGTCATCTGCCACAAAGGGTCTCTAAGGAACATTAAGTTATGAAAAATGACAGAGTGCAACACTGTGCCAAAATAGGCCGTGCGGCCGCCCCTCATTTACACAATGCATGGATGCGCCTAATTTAATAGTATACAGCACGCCCCTGTGTTGTCGCCAGTGCCTGCGCAAAAATTAGCTACCAGCACCAACCCAGGCATCCTTGCACCATTATGCAAGGATGTCTGCTTTGAGGACTGTGATTGTTCACGTGTGGGAAGGGACACCTTCCCGCACATAAACTACTATGCCTGGTATTTTGCTCCCACTAAGCATGCAGCAGTATGCAGCACATATCGAATTTGCTGAAACATTAGGAGGAATCAAAGTATTCCTTCTCGTTGTGGCTTTCTAACGCCACCTCTGGTGGAGGTATCAGTGCTGCCTCAGGTTAACAAAACTCTCAAATAAGAGTCAGCTAGCACACCCACTGCACGCCCCTTCCACACAAAGTGTTATGTTTGTAGGGGCCGTAGTCACATGGTGGCATCAAGCAACAAAAAATTGTATAACACCACCTTGAATAAGGGGCAGGGCATAGCGCCACCGAAGCTTCAATAAAAGTGATGCTCTGGTGGCTCTAGGTGCTCAAGATTATACCCTTAAGTGTCACAAAAGGTGACTAGTATGGTTGCAACAACATCTGTGACATGAGTGGGTCTACTGCCACCATATCAAATATCAGTGACATACAAATTGCGGGCAGTGGAATCCCAAAGGTCTAGATCTATGCACCACTACATATATTGTCCCATCAAGAAGGAAAAGTGCCAATACCTAGACCATCCACCACAATGACACCATGCATAACAGGATTAATGCAAGGGGGAACACATGAGGAAGGGACTGTCACCAAATGGATAATAAGTCATGTAGGAACAGTACACTGTCACAACTCATGGTGACAGTAGCATTGCCTGCATGGTACATGTGTGACAAGGGTGGTACATCATTGTGAACTGTGGTCCCTCAGTTGAAGACCAGGGATTGTAACCAATGTCCTATGCTGAGCCTGCACAGTGTTTAAATTATGGAAGTGTATCCCAGCACTGCCAATGTGCACAACCCGGGCACATGGTGGGCTGTACATCATATATGCCTCACACCTGTTGGCTGTGGGGTGCGCAATGGCTTGTCTTGACTACAGAAGCAGCTATGGGTACAGAATCACTTTCCAAGCACATAATCCAGTGTCATCATCCATGGATATTTTGGGACAATGCACCACATATTCAACTGGGTTAAATGTAGTCAGAGTAGCAAATGATCACAATGTACATAAGGTGCAAACTTGTCACACGAATCGCTTGTCCTGACACATGGCTAGCCCAAATCTAAGCAAACATGTACATACTGGTGTAAGGATGTATGTTCTAGGTAGCAACAGTTTTGCCAGGATCAACAATGCTTGATGTGACAGCATATACATCTAGTATGCTGTATACAACTACATCACACAGCACAAAGCAATACACACCACCCATTGTCACTCACATGACATAACAAGTGCATGATGGCAATATGGACAATTATTCCCATACTTGTCGTGCCCCCCAACATTACAATCAGGTGTGGACTGTACTACTCTGGTCAGCATCCCTGAAACATGTCTGAGACACAACGCCAGACAGAGTGGGAGTAGACCTACCCATATATGTTGCAATTGGCTAATAAACTCTCCAGCACTGAGATGATGTGACACCTCAATATCAGTCAGTCATGGTAGGAGTTGCCTAGGCTGTGCTAAGCTGGAAGAAATGCTAACATGAACTATGGACATACTGGATGGACTGCTCACAGACACCCACACATACTTATACATACAACATGGGATGTCAAAAGGAGACAACAGAAGTGGTATGGCAGGAGTGATGTCATGTGTGTTGAACACATGACAACTCACAGATACAGACAATGTAGCAGTACCTATCAAGTTGGCAGGAGAAGATGTGCATATCTTCCATAAACACATGCCACATGTAGCATCATGTCCATGTAGATATATAGACAATGTTGCAGTATGAGATGTGCACAGAGTGCTAACAGACTAACGAATGGGAGCAATGTAGGTGACAATGCATGCCTCACCAGTAGTGCAAAATACATGGAGAAGGGACACACATAGACCAACACTGACTGTATAACACATCAATGTCTACATTCATTAAGAAGAAGATAAAGAAACAGAAGAAATGAACTTTAGGACAATTTAGACTGCCCTAGGTTCCTTCCCCTCCTATTGCAGTTTTGTTAGTTTTGCTTTGGGTTTCAGATAGTTAGCATTAGGTTAGATAGGGTAGGCATTAGTTAGCTTAAGTATGTTGGGGGTGAGTTTTTATTCTAATGTTTTTTTTGGTGGGGGCTGGGTGGGGAGTAATGTTGGGGTATGTGTATTTATGTAATAAAAAACAAAACATATATATTTGTATGCTAAACAGGATAAGTTAGAACATGTGTAGTTTAATCATTGTCTCTTAAGGGGCTAGGAGGTGAATGTTTAAAGGGTGGTGTTCCATGTGTAAGATAAGTTTATATGAGGTTAGATAGATATAGTTGTTTTATGAGCATAGTTAGTATAGGTTAGCTTATGATAGGGTAGGTTACTATATAGGTTGTTCTTTTAATAATAAATCCTCTTTATTTTAGCATTCATTTAGTGTCAGTGCCTGAGTATCTGGGACTTCTCATGAGTGCACAGGCAATTTGGGGGAATGGACAATGGAAACTTTACTGTCTTGTAATCCCTGGTTGACCATGTGCTTCCTTATTGACGAAGGAGCTTTCACTTTGTCTGCAACATCAAGTCTACTGGTCCATGCATTTGCCATCCATTGTACCTGCCATTCTCAATGTCCATGTGTACTTTGTCTTGGACAGGTAAGTCTGGTACTTCAGATGTCATTGCTGGGGTCCTGTAGTTTCAATATTGAGAACTGTGACACATCTGACAACAGGCACACTTGTAACTGTAGCCTGCAACACTGACATGTGCCCATCACTGATGAGGTTAGCTACCTCTGTACCACACAAATTAGTTGTTCTGGGACTCCCAGGTGTCTATATTGGCATTGACTTGGTTCTCAGCCATACCTGTCATATATCAGTAATAAATGATAAAAGCATCCATTTCAGCTATTGTACTTGGTGAAGTGGTTGCATCAGACAACACCATCTTACACCTTTCTCATGTCAGCAACCTTGTGTGTAGCTTGGTGTCCCACAGTTCTGCACTCATGTACTGCTATACTGTAATCATTGCAATGGATTCACACAATTCAATCATTTAGCTGCGTAGTTGCTTCACAGAAAACGAAGACATGCTAAATGTATAAGGTGTTTATATACAGGTGGAAGTGTGAATGTGACTTACAATATTTACAATGTCCAGGTCTGAGACCCCATATGTAAAAGTCATGGAAATGTGACACAGTGAGAGTCCAGGGTTGAGGGACATGTCATGAGACATGCTCAGGAGTAGTGTCCATTAGTGAGGAGGAACAACAATTGCCAATTTGTATGTCAAAGACAATTACAGTATATAGCAGACAAGTCAGCAGTAGATGGTTGAGGAGAGCACATTTCATACTGTGATGAAACTGGCATGATCTTGAGGCCAGAACTAAGGAGTATTGTCCATGTGGCACATACTGGTGCTATCGGGTACTCTTCCTACTGAAAGTAATTTGTTCCACAACTTCATCCTCTGATGTGTGATGCCTCTTGTGCCTTTGGCGGTGCTGTTGTTGAGGTAGAGGGAGTCACACACACACTTCAGGGGATAAAGAGGTGGATTCCAAGTTCCCAGCAGCTGCCATTTGTGGTTAGACATGAGACATCACTGCTGCGACTGCTGATTTTTCAATATAGTTGTACCATCGCAGTGGTAGACAGCCATGTCTCCCCTGAGGGAGGGCACTTTCTGCTGAATGGACTCCAGCCTGTTGTCTGCTATGCTGCTGCCAATTTGGGAGAGGAATTGTTGTGGCCTTTCCCTCATAGCAGCAGCTATGTCCGTCAGGGACTACTGAACCCCACACAGTGGAGAGTGAGTACCTCGGATGGCAGCTGTGTTTTCATGACCTGTTATGAGGCACGTCAACACTACCTCAAGGCTGCCTGCCACAGTCTCCATCCCCACCCACACCTGCTTGGCCAGCTCCTGCTGGACTCCTTCCACTGTCCTCTGAAAGGGGGTCTCTGGGTCCTCGGTGTGCAGGACCATGTCAGTGCTGGCAGACAGGATATTTCGGTTGTTGGGTGGTTCATGTGGAGACCCCGCAATGCTGTGTGTCCTCGCAACTGGAGGTGGTGTCTAGAGGGATCCTATGACCTCCTGGAGAGTTGGTTCATTGATGATTGTCAGCTGGTCATCCAGGTCATCATTGAAATTCAGGACAGGCAGGTTGGCAGGAGGGAAGCCATCTTTCTCTGCAATTAGATATTTTGAAATCAACCTTAGATTGTTGTGCCATTGTCATGGCACATATTGCATATGGTAGTGGAGGCTCAGTGACTGGTTGAATGACCATTGTTGTTATTGTACATTATGAGGCATATATTTTTAGCCTCTAGTGCCACTAGAGTGTCACATGAAGGGACTCTCCAGTGGCGCTATGAGCTATGTCGTATTTACTAGGTGGCATTAAACCACTTCTTGTGCCTTGACTCCACCATGTAAATATCCGTGCCTTCCCATGGTGCACTTTGAGTGGAAGGGGCGTACATTGGCTAATTCTGTGGGTGGCCCACACCAACACCCATTGCATTTTTACGCAGCCCCAGATTTAAGTGTTTTTGTAGACCTGAGGCTGCACCAATATCTATCACCGCCCCAGGGGTGACATTAGCAGGGTGCAATGTCGACATATCATTTATTTTCTTATCTTGTTTTCCTTTGTCAATATGTGCTGCATTACACTGCACACATGGAACTAGCAGATTTCCATATCAGTTTCTTCTCGGGCAGGAAGGTCCTCCTTCCTACACAACAATATTCTCCCCCTCAGTGGTTCCTTCCTTGCACTATGGTGCAAGTGATGCAGCATTGGTGCTGGACAACTAATGTACCGCTGGCACAGGGGTAGACATAAGGATGGCCCATATGCTATACATTTTTGGTCAAGAATGCCTATACTGAATGTCAGTACATGATCCAGCCTAAGTTGGTACACAGGCACCCACCTTCATTTGCAGCTTGATCAGCGCCTCTATCTTGTTTGATAGTGTGATTGCAGCTACTTGTACTACTGCACAAATGGGCTCTCATGCTGAGTCTGGTGGTCCTCTGACCACCTGACTTGCAGTGGTGCACGGACCAGCGCCATCTGCAGCAGTCCAACAGCCACATTGGGACCATGCTGTAAGCACCACCGTCCAATGGCCTTGCATTGCCAGGTTGCCATCAGCCGACGGGGTGATGGTGCCACTGGTCTTGATCCTCCAGGCCAGCACTGCAATCAGCACTGCCCTCCATATTATCATCCCACTTTCCATTAGCTTTTGCATGGCAGTACGTCCAACATGCATTGGCTGGTGGTAATGGGGTGTGGGGTGCCCCGGGTGCCCTTGCACTGCCCATGCACTTGGCAATGGCAGTGCAGAGGCCCCCCATGGGCAGCCCCTTCACGCTTTCCACTGCCCAATTTAAAGGCAGTTATGACCACACCCCAACATTGGCACTGGCTACATCACAAGCCAGCATCAATGTTGTGCTTAATTTCCCACAGAGCTGGCAGCCCGAGACATGGTTTCCACCGACCGTCCCAGCCAGGATCTCATAATGCCTTCTGCGGAGGAAAGCCCGTACTGGCGGTCTTTCCAACACAGCACTTTGGCTAGCAGTCTCCGCCAGCAAATTTTGTAATGGGCGCAATTATGTTCACAGACATGCATTATGTGTTGTATTTGTTCAATTGTTTGCCTATTCCCATGTGTGTAATATGGTTGTGTCTAAGTTGTTGTGGGTTCACCCTGTATGTGTTGTGTTCCATGGGTTGCAAGCTTTAGTGCAGATATTTCTCTTGATGCACTGTTCAGGTCAGCAGCATTATGTGTAGCTCAACACTGCACCAGGTTAGTTAAGTAGGGAAGTGCCATGTTTACTGGGATACGGGAAAGCCCTGCAGTTCCCCCTGCAGATGCACTGATTTGCCCCCCTGCACTGAGACATGCATTGTTGCTGCATGATGTAGGTATGGCTGCCTTGAATGGTTGAATTGTTTCTGTGCAGGGTGGTGTCCCTTTCTGCACATGTACAAGTAATGTTAGCTAATGTGACATTTGTGCTGCAACATGTGACACACATGTGTACTGCCACTGCTACAAGGAGGAAGGGGACCATTTTTGCGAGATACACCACCCTGAGCACACTCAATGGTATTGACTTCCGTCATTGAGTCAGTTGCCTAAGTTGTGTGGGTACAGGAAGTTTGACAATATGCAAGGGGTGTTGAGATGGCACAGCCCCATGCACAGTATATACACGTCCCTTCCAGCCAATGTGCTGCACATTACGTGGTGGAATATAGTCCTGGTGATTGGTGTATATCCACCTTGTGTATATGTTGGGGGGCATAGCACAACCAAGGCATGTGCATATGTGTCGCTTGTATGGGGATGGAGCATCTGGATTCAGGGTGCATGTGTCCCCATGCACTCCTTTAGCATGCATTGGGTGTGTCCTATCAACCTTCTCCTTCTGGCATTTGGAAGATTCCTGTTAATTCCCACATACAACTTACCCTGCATTTGTGGTGGTGGGTGGTAGTCTGTGGTGTCCTATCCTTAGATTCCTGTGACCAACTCTTCCAGGATGACCACTGCAACCATCTCTTCCAGCTCATCCTGGTGCTCCTGTGGTGCAGGACCTCCACCTCCAGTCTGCAGTGTTGCTTTTCTGTTCTTGGCTAATTTCTCCTTAGTTCTATGCTTGCAATCATGCAAACGCTTCTTGCACTCAATGACAGTTGTCTTCACCTCTGCCACTCAGTTGATTTTGTCCACTATTTGATGCCATATGGCCTCTCTTACCAATTGGCAATTTGGAGGTGAGGAAGAGCTGGTGTTGGTGCTCCATCACCTCTCTGACAAGGATGTTGTGCTCCTTCTCACTGAAGCAACACTTTTTCTTCTCCTTCTCCAAAGACTTTTGTTGATTCTCCTGGCTGGTGCTTGGGAGACTGGGGTCTCCATGAGGTTTCCCCCGCCCTGATTCTTCCATTTTCAGTTGCAATTGCACTTTTTCCTTTTTGTGCATTTAAATTTGGCGCTAATGTGTGTTAAAAATGGCAGTAATCCTTTTGCGACATGTTCATCATATTTCTTTATGACAGGGCACAAAGGTTAAAATACTTTTTTTTTTACACGCCCAATTCCATAAATATTACGCCCGGCTTGTGCTCAGGAATGGCACTAGCAGGTGCTAATTATTTTGACATAAAACTGCATTAGAGCAGTTTTGAGTAAAAAAATATAAATATGTCCCTTATACCCCTGTTCTGAGTTTAATCAATAAAAATCATATAAGTGGTTGGGATCAGGGCATATCTCTACTCTGCTCTTTAGCCCTTGTGGTGAGGTCTCAGAGGGATCCCCCTGGGGCTAAAATAAAAAAGCTGCAATCTTGCATGGTCGCTGGATCAAATGAAAGATGCTGGTTCCTGCCAACAGCCAATATGGTGGTAGCAGGGGAGCTGGTGAGGCCTCCCCCGATGGTCCCTATGGCAGTGTGGAATTGGGCTACCCATGCTGCCCATGAAAAAAATTAAAAGAGCGTGGGCAATGGGGGATTGGCTCCCTGCACTGCCCATAATAGTACAAAACAAAAAAAGGTTTGGCAGGGTGGGAGTGGGCTTATCACACTGCCGATAGAAAATAAGTAAAAAGAGGTTGGGTAGGGTGGGAATGGCTTCACCATGCTGCCCATTAAGAAAAAAAGAGAGGCTGGGCAGTGTAGTAGTGGACTCTCCATACTGTCATAAGAAAATGAAGAGAGGTTGGCCAGCACACTCAGTGGGATCCCTGTGCTGGCCATAGATAAAAAATAAAAAAGTGTTTGGTCAGCACAGAGTAGGCTCCACGCGGTTGCCATAATTTTTTGTTTAAAAAGGCAGTGCAGGAGTACCTGTTCATTTTATAATCACTGCTTGGGGGGAGCACCCCATAATGCTCTGCTTTTCCTAATTATATTTGGTTCCTGGTGGTTCTACAAAAAGGGGCTTAGGTAACTACAATTATTTTTTTATGTTATGGAGACTGCAGAAAGTGCAGTAGCCCCTATCAGCTAATACAGTAAGGAGCATATTTATGAGCCCCTAGGCCCACCTTGCGCCACATTCTTGCCATTTATTTTGCCGTAAATGTGACATTAAGGTGGCATTCCCACCCATGATATATTTACAAAGTGGTTCAATGCTTGCATTGCGCCACTTTGTAAACCCTTGGGCCACATTATGCCTGCACCAAGCATAATGTCTGCCAGGAGGGGTCCCCCATTAGGGTGGATGAAAAAATGGCACAAGGAAATCTCGAAGATTTCCTTGCAACATTTTTTTTGCCACTTTTAGCGCCTGCTCAGGGAGGACTTACATTATTTAGAATGGGCCCCTATGTTCTCTGCTGGAGTAGCACCAACGTTTTAGTGCTACTCTTAAAGGGTACATCAACATTGTCACATAGAATTATGCTATTGCCCCCTACCCTGCGCCATGGTGCACCGTATTTTCAATACTGTGCACACATGGTGGTGGTAGGAGGGCGTTAAGGGGCACTGGGAAAGTGGCGCTGCACTTGGTGCAGTGACACTTTCCGTAATCTGCCCCTAAGTATCTTCAGGCACAATATCCATGGAATCTGGAGAGTTTAGCATATTTCGAAAGCACTCATAGCTGGATCTCTGTGTTTTTCAGCTGGAGTGTAAAGCCCTTTTATGGTTGTTTTTATGATTGTATTTTCTGGGCTGAAAAATGTCTATAATAGTCTCAGAGACATGTTTTTATTTTTTTGTAATGTGTCTGACTATTTATTCTAACATTTAACACCGAGAAAATGGAATAATAAAAACTATGTTAGTATAAAGACTCAGACATATTTTTAATAACACTTTATTAATTATTAAACTTTTCCATAATACACAATATTAATAAACATTGAATTATATGGATTACTGAAAATTAACTTTAGATTAAAAATATTGGTGATTTGTGGGCAAAGATGATAGATCTGCTTTTTATATATATTGATAAAATTGCCCTTTGATAAAGTCACTTATTTTTTATATTATGGTGTTGTGACTCTTTGACAAAGTCAGTAATCCTGCCTGAATGTGGCCAAGACCAGAAAGACTAACCACATACTGCACTTGCCAGAAAGGCTTGTGGGGCATGGGTTTGGCATCTCACCGAAACAGCCCTGCAGCTGAACCCACATTGTGTACATCCCTGCGTGGTGAAAGTTTTGCTGCCTACAGGGCATTGACTTTTGGTATGGTAATAAATATTAGTTTAAATTTGAAAAAATCCTAGAAATTCACTGAGAAAAACAAAGATTGGTGTAACATTACAGTTAGCCAAAAATTTCAGTGACAATGTAATGTAAACTAAAAAACAAAAGCACTGAATTTCACCAGTTATAGATAACTCCAATAACTATAACTTGTACCCAAAATTAACTAAAACTCATGCCCTTAGGAAACACAGCTAATTACCTCTCTCATGACATGTTCTATAACATCACTGCACCATTTGTGATTAAGTGCCTGAATTGGATCTTGGCCGTCGCACCTCCAAGCCATGTTGGCAGCAGATCCAAGAAGACATCAAGTCAATGATCTTCCGCCCACGGTATTTAGAAGTTACAATTCTGCAAACGGAGGAATGGCAGCAGTTTGTTGATGAAGAGAGGACATTGCAGGACCCAATGGACAGCAGACAACAACAGTTGCTGTGGACTAGAGATAAGTGACACACACACACTGTACCTATGGCATGTTTCATCCTGAACAACACATGACACAACACATCACATACAAACTTGTATCCATTGCCATTCCAAACAGCACAACACATACATGCCACAAACAAACATTGCCGGACAGACACTGCACAAAATACATTCACCATTGACACTGTACCCACACAACACAAACACAACAACCAACACAACTAGATACTCTGCTACATAAACACACTCACACATTAGCACAACTACACACATCAAGAAAATGACATACACACAACACCATTTGCCTAAATGTTGTATGCAGCAGCAAAACACAAAACAACATCACAGCCACATACAGATGGCACGTATATTGACACATTCAAAGCACCCACTCTTGATCCCTCCACCTCACCCAGCCAATCACAATACATACACACATACACATACTGACTCACACACACAACTCGCAGCACAACAAGACAGGTACAGGTCCACTGGCAATGTGTGCACATGGACAGAGTCGACAGATGTGAATTTACAATCATTGTGGTGCCAGCATTCATTTGGAAAATGAATACTAGCATTGTAATGACACTTGTGTATATGTGTGACATGTGATGTGTATCAATGTGTCCCCATCCATGTCTGACTCACTTGTGAATCCTGACATATAGATGTGACAGTAACATAAAAAAATAACTGTGACATATGTATGTCTGCAGTGGTCCCGACCACTCGTGCAGTGCCCACCCAATGTACCCTGGCAATTTGGCATCCCTACCTTCGACTCCGGGGACGGGGAGTCCTGGTTTCTCTGTGGCAGAAGTGATGACAGGTGTCCAGTCATGCCCAGTCAAAGATGGGGGTGGAGTAGGGAAAATGGTGAGCTTCCTCCCCTGCTCCTCACCAATCTGCCAACTCAGACATGTAGGTCAGACTGACACTTTTTCTTGGTGGGAATGCTGTTAGACCTGACAGCCTTAGGGTGGTCACCCCCAACCTTTTGCCTGCCTCCCCCTACCTTTTGCTGCTAACCAGTGCTAAAGTGCATATGCCCTCTCCCTTAAAACATGGCAACATTGGTTTATACCAAATTAGCATATTTGATCTACTGGTAAGCCCTAGTAAAGGGCACTACATCTTCCCAAGGCCTTTACATTGAATGCTACTAGTTGCCTGCAGCACTGGTTGTGCCTCCCACATAGGTGGCCCCTTAACCAAGTCTCAGGCCAGCCATTGCAAGGCCTGTGTGTGCAGTTTCACTGCCACTTTGACTTGGCATTTAAAAGTCCTTGCCAAGCCTTAAACTCCCCTTTTTCTACTTATAAGTCACCCCTAAGGTAGGCCGTAGGTAGCCCATAGGGCAGGGTGCTGTGTAGGTAAAAGGCAGGACATACACCTGTGTGTTTTATATTTCCTGGTAGTGGAAAACTTCTAAAATTGTATTCCACTGCAGTGAGGCCTGTTCTTTTCGTAGGCTAACATTAGGGCTACCCTCATATACTGTTTGAGTGGTAGATTCTGATCAGAAAAGGGTAAACAGATCATATTTAGTATGGCCAGAATGGTAATACAAAACCCTGCTGACTGGTGAGGTTGGATTTGATATTACTATTTTAAAATGCCACTTTCAGGAAGTGAGCATTTCTCTGCACTTAAAATCCATCTGTGCCTTACAGCCTGCCGTAGATCCACAACTGGGCTGGGCTGGTTGACAGCTCCATTGTGCATTTCACCCAGACCACCACAACCACAGGATGCTAAGTCCCACTCACACACATCTGCATACTGAATGGATCTTCCTGGGTGGAAGGGTGGAGGGGCCTGACACTTAGATTTCAAAGGCTAGTGGCCTGCCCTCACACAGAGGACTGCCACACTCCCTGCTGGGACCCTGGCATTCAGACCTGTACTGAAAGGGGACCTTGTGCACTTCAAAACCACTCTTCGAAGTCTCCCCCACTTCAAAGGCACTTTTGGGTATATAAACTGGGTCCCTGACCCTACCAACTCAGACACTTCCTGGGACAGACACTCTCAACCAGATCCTGCAACCTGTCAAGAGGAGCTGCCTGGAGGCCCAAAGGAATCACTTGGACTGCTTTGCTGTGAAGGACTGCTGCCTTGCTGTTGCCCTGCTGCTTGCTGGCCTCTGGCTCTGCTGAGAAGTGCTCTCCAAGGGCTTGGATTGAGCTTTTCTCCTGTTCCGGAAGTCTCATGGCCAAAATGACCTCATCTCTTCAAAGGAACTCCTTGTGTAACGAAAATTGATTTACAGCCTGCTGGAATCGATGCACATCCTCCCTAGTGGTGGAAGAATCACCGCATTGCTGACCCGGAACGACGCAGCCTGGCTCCCCAAGTGGAGATCAACGCAGCTGCAGCTTTGCTACCGGAACTTCGACGCCCAGCCTACTAGATTGACACATCGCTGAGCTGGAACGACGCAGCCCGACTTTCTGCAAGAGGAATCGATGCAGCGCCTGCTGTGCAACAAAAACTCTGATGCATTACTCAACGGATCGACACAACACCTGTGACTTTGTCCTGCATGCCCAGGATTTCACTGCATTGTCCCTGAGCGATAAAAAGACCCTGCAGCAAGAAATCAATGCAAAGCCCTTGCAATGTGGGAAGAATCGATGCTCCGTCTTCCAATGCACACATCCATTTTTCCATGCATCTCCTCCTCTGCACTCTTTGTGCATGTAATTTTGATGCATACCATGTACTTTGTACACACAAGAGACATTTGCTGCTTTTTAAAGACTTAAGACTTTTCTTATCATTACAAAAGTGGTATCTCAACTTGTGCTTTTCAAATCTTGATCATTTTGACCTTATTATACTCAGATACATATCTTACACTTGTCTAAACCTGTGTGGTGTATTTTTGTGGTGTTCTCACTGTGTTATTGCATGATTTATTGCACAAATATTGACCCATTGCCTTCTAAGTTAATCCTGACTGCTCAGTGCAAAGCTACCAGAGGGTGGACACAGGATAATTTGGATTGAGTGTGACTTACCCTGACTAGGATTGTGGTCCCTAATTGGACAAGGGTGTATACCTCTGCCAACTAGAGACCCCATTTCTAGCAAAGGCACATCCAAATGCACATGGCAGGAAGGGTGGCTGGGGTCCAACTGGCATCCGCTTTTCCCCTCTTTGCCCATCAATGCGGGTGGTATTTCTTGGTGTAGACAGTTGTTTAAATGCAGGCTTTTGCATATGGGACCATCAAAATCTAAATACGGTGCGCAGACCGTCACGGTGGCAGATGGATTTCCAGTCAAAAAATGGACGGCGGTACCGGTACTGCCAAGATCTAAATCAGGCACTAAATCATCAATGACAAAACTGTGCACCACTGAGCACAGCACTCAAATCGCTGTACTAGCCCCACGTCCAACTGAGACAGCCAACCACCATCTATAGAGGTGCAGGATAAGTGATGCAATCTATGAGCCTCCCAGAATGGAGTGTCCAGGCCCAGAAGAAGCACGCTTAAAACTGTGAAAGCAAGCCTATCCCCCCTCTTGGGAAAATGGACATACAGAGCCTGCACCTTCGTTATATAGCGGGTCATAGTAGTTGAACCCAACAGGGTATGTGTAGACTGGGTGGCAGAGGCATGTGGCCACGGTGGCACTTCCCACAGATGTAGCAACTACAGCAAAGAGTAATGACCTGTTTACCACTCCCCACCATGTGGCTCTTTAGTGCCAACAATGAAGACACAATTAGCAAAGTTTCAATAGCATTGCCTGTCCCAAGAATCACAACATCTAAGAGAAAAAAAACACAACTTAAGGGGCATGCTCACATGTTTGACAAGTAGAGCCCCTAAAGAAGGACAGACTACCTCAAGGTACCCTCCCTTCAGGGGACAGGGGTGATGGCACTGCACTCCTAACTAGGGCTTTCTTTGAGTCTCTTTTTGACTCCCTCTGCAAGACCTCCAAAAAGTGAAACACAAGCTCTTACAAGATCTGCGCAAAACTTGGCAGAAACTCGCCACCATCTCTGCTTACCGGAGAGCATGCCTCAAGAAATGATTAAAAGATCCAGCAAGACCGTGGAGGGAAGACTGCTCCAATGACAGCAATTTATACGATTTCCTGGGGTCCTATGTCCTGCTCCAGACACCATCGCTTAGGAACAGTAGGAGATTCTGGACAGACTCACCTTAGAAGCTTATCACCAAGATTTAGACCAAACCTAAGGCATGTATTGGTATTCTGTTCACCAGGCCACATCGTCAGCCTGTGGTCATATTCCCCAAGCATAAGGTAGAAGAGGGTTTTGAGGTTTTCTTGACTAATGAATGATGGCTCTTTGCCCACCTCAAAGCAGGCTGTGTACTTTAGACTTATTGTACAGATTCTTACAGTGACTGATCTCTTTAGTTGTTTTCTTTCTCTGTTCTTGTTTGTGGTTGGTGCAACAGAAGTAGTCAAACTGCTAAAACAAGAACAGTCCATGTCCCTTATGGCTATATTTGGGTCACCTCACCTGAACGATTGCCTGTATGCATTATTCACTCAAACCCACCTGGCGTCCATGGGATGGGCCTCCTTGACATCCACTGGTGTCCCCTCATAGATACCGTTAATGTTAAAATAATCAGTGTTGTGTAAGGGTTGTGAGACATTTGGTTATTGCTTGAATGGGGAGTGACCCCTGTTCAAATAATAGCCACAATCCCTGTTAGAGTGCACCACAATGCTCACAAATTAAAAATGCACTTAACCTTTGGTGGCTTGGCACAAAAAGCAGTCAGGCTTAACATGGAGGAAATGTGTAAAGTACATTTTAATGATTTATTTGACACTAAAATGGCACATGTGGATGAAGTATCAGTGAAGATATATACGTTCAGACCTAGGGCCTGATTTAGAGTTTGGTGGAGGTGGTTACTTCAACACAAAAGTGACGGATATCCCATCCACCATATTACTATCCCATTATGGCCTATAGAGATTGTTTTATGGCGGATGAGAAATCCATCACATTGTGACGGAGTAAACTATCCGTCAAACTCTAAATCAGGCCCATTGACTGCTTTTTAGAAGTTGAAAATCTCCAGTGGGAGAAGGCAGGAGGCTGTAGCTGACAAGAATTCCAGGAGACTGATCCCTCTTTTAACAAAGGGCTATTGAACAGAGTTTGTTGCTGCGGAGAAGAATGTAGTGGGAGATACCGCACAGTCAGGCCATCCTGCAATGCACCAGCAGGTTGATCCCAGTTTTCCTGAGTTCTCTGTGCAGTTTCCAGCCCAAAAGGTTTAGATTTTCACCCACTGGTCAATCTTAGCACCACAACCAAGGGTCCAGGACTGGAGGAGCACAACCCGGGGGTTCAGAGCTCAGTCAGGGTGGGTCCAGGTGCGTGTTCAGATTGTATGAGCCTGTTATGTCTCTGTGGCTCTGAACGGAAGTCTAGCTAACTAGCCCTTGATTTCGTTCTGGTAGGCCTGACTTCAAATGATAAAGCAACGCTCAAGCAGAAAACCAGGCCTCGGAAGGTTTGAAGCAGGCTCCAAGCAGCAAGGCAGTCCTTCACAGTGCAGCAAAGCAGTCTTGTGCAGGCCACAGAGGCAGGTAGTACTCTGAAAGTCCTATTAAAGGTCTGGAAAGTGAACTGA
The DNA here is from genome assembly GCF_031143425.1 of Pleurodeles waltl. Taxonomy (NCBI): domain Eukaryota; kingdom Metazoa; phylum Chordata; class Amphibia; order Caudata; family Salamandridae; genus Pleurodeles; species Pleurodeles waltl. The sequence goes on from NC_090444.1 coordinate 1,222,931,420, forward strand.
TGCCCTCTTCAAAGTAGGAGAGGTTTCCCTTTGAAGTGCTTGAAGTGCTTGAAATTTCTTGACTCCCCTGCCCCGGCTCCAAACTGCCTACAGGAACATTGTAGTGGTGACAAGGTCCTTGTGAAAAAGCAGAGCACAGCCTATTCAGTTGCAAGTGGGGCTTTGCCCAGCTTCTCTTTACTCTTCCCCCATCCTATCAGCGGAGGGCCTATTCAGGCACAACTAATCCCTCTATTGTGTGACTGTCTTGGAGGATTTCCCAAAGTCCAACTGCCAACTACACCCAGTGATGTGATCTAAGACAGGATGCAGGGACCAAATGGCAAAGGGGTGGAAAATGCCAAGTATGTAAAAGTGGCAATTCAAAATTGTACTTTAAAATCTAACTTCCAGAGGTTTACAGTTTCATAGATACCATACATGAAATACTTATCAGTCCTCAATCAAAAGTTAGCAATTAGTATATGTAATAAGTAAACACAATGTTATACTATAGGACAGGTAGGCCTCACAGTAGAGACAATTAATTTGTTTTTCACAACCAGAACATGTAAAACTAAAAGTACATATCCACCCCTTCAATCACAATGCACTGTGCCCCCTGGGATATCGAGGCCCTACTTATGGGTGACTTATTTGCAATAAAAGGGGAGTTTAGCGCTTGGCAACGGGTTCATATTGCCAAGTCGGATTTGCTGATTAAAATTGCAATCAGGTTGCAGTGACAGGACTGGGACATGTTCTAAGGGGATACTTGAATGGGTGGCACAATCAGTGTTCAGGTCTACTAGTAACACAAAAGGGTGATGAACAGAGTGCTGAAACATCAAACCCAGTCACGGATCTTAGTTTATTCCATTGTTATGCCACTAGATTCAAGCTAGCCTGGGTTATGAGGGGTGATACCCTGAAACTGATCCCACGATGCTTGTTTCTGGTCCATGGAGGACCTGGCCTGGCAGTTCAATCTGGGCTGTTCCCATGTGGGTGGGGTCAAGAATGATTTGCATATGGCTGGGTCCAATCTGGAATGGAATGGCAAGTAAAAAATATTGATGGATTAAGCCCAGATCTGTGACTGGGGGTGAATGTTTGATTTATTTTGCATTCCACCTCATCACCTGTCCTTTTTGTACAGGTATTCTAGTAGCATTTATTTTACAGACCCTGGGTGAATGGTATTCCACTCTGCAAGGGACCTATAAAGATATTCAATGTGACAATCAGGAATAAGCAAATTTTACCATTTTTTGGAGCATGAGCACAAGCACTTAAGCACTGGTTAGCAGTGGTAAAGTGCACAAAGTTCTAAGGCCAACAAAAATGAATTTAGCAAAAGCAGGAGAGGTGAAGGCAAAATGTTCAGGTGTGACCATGTAGAGAGGGCTAAATCCAACAAAGCCTTAATAACCCCTTTAAGAGGGTAGTGGTATTATCCTATTTAAGACTTAAAAGAGGAGACACTTGCTTCCTCCAGGAGATAAACCTTGTTGCACAAGACTAGCACAGACTGAAATCTTGTCACTATCCACAGCAAGATATTTCATCTAACTTGGTGACAAAGGGGAGGGTGGATATTTTTTTTCTTACTGGGCTTTTGATGGGTTTTGTGAGAAGGTGGTTCTGACCATCTAATCTGCCTGGATGTTTTGCTTTTTAATCACCTGTTTTTTAAATCTTTTTCTATGGGGGATCCTCATAACCTGTAGCTTACCCACAGTAAACACATGGTAAAATGGACTGTGCCGCTAGTGTCTGCCTTTCAACATAAGGTTGCTGGCTGTGAGGCAGCAAGGATAAGAGGCACATTGCTGGTTACACGTGAACATGTGTGCACACGCATGTGCACATGTATGAGGGCTGTGCAAGGGCGACTCCTTTCGTGAGCAGCCCAGGAACTGCACATTGGTAGGCTGATGCAGAAGGGATTATGGAGAGTTGGGTGGTGGCCTGGAATAGTCCTCATAATGTGAGGGTACACATGTAGGGAAAGTCAGTGTGCTTTGACTTTAGTGACACTCCATTATACTCCTATGGGAAAGGTTCATAGACCAGAGTTGCACAAATGTACTCTGTAAACTGTGTGAAAAGAACAATTCTTTGAAGTCTAAAAGCAGCTTATGGCTCATCCAGGATTATCATATTTCTTAGATTTAGCTCAGGATTAGAGCCCAGGTCTTTTGAGACCCTACTGGGCTGGGTTAATTACTTTTCTCCCCAGCTGCAGGAACAAATTCCTCACCCATCATAGAAAACTAGTAAAAGTTGGGTAAGTCAGCTCTGAAGGAGGAAGGGATTAGTGAATTGCTCTGTCATTCAGCCAATAGTCATCCTAGGCCAGGAAGAGGGCCTGTCCCAGGCTACTCAACAAAGGAGGGAGTCCAGACCTGTGGAGCTAAAGCAAGGGGTCTGGTTCATTTGAATATTTGCTGTAGAAAGACCCTGGCAGTGATGTCAGCGAGGGGTGGAGCTGAGACCCCTAAAGAACATGTGGCAAGTAACTCCTGGGTGACACAATTTTTATTTATCCCAGAAAACTGTGCAGTGAGATTGAGACAGGACGGAGAGCAGATGTGGCATATCAGGATAGGTCAGTAGCAGAGTTCTGCTGGACACTACTTCCCCCACTTAAAAGGTCCTGTGCAGGAGAGAGCTTTCTCTTGGTTATGCTTTTCTGCAGAACCCTGGGACTGGAGGCTGCCACCACGGACAGTCAGTAGGAAAAAAACCCTGAGTGCCATCGGGACTAAGAACTCTGCCTATGATTGACCCCAGGACCAGTGGGGCAAGCCCCAGCACTAGGAAAACTGGTCCACCTACACCCGAGGACCAGCTGGGGGAAAGACTGGGCTCTGCAAAAGGAGGAGAGGCCCAGAGAAAAACAAGGGAAAGGCTAACACAGGGAGCCAGTAAAATCTGATGCTTACCCAGTTGTTGCCTTGGAGGACGGGAGGCCTGGAAAAACTGCTCAAGTTGACCAGGGCTCACCACCAGGACCAAAAGGAGACCAAGAGCATTACAATTGGGCCAATAGGGCCCCACTAATCCCTGTTTGAAGTGCTTCAACTTTGCAGTGGAAGAACGCACCCCTGCGTTATGTGGAAGGGCCCAGGACCCCATCCCTGGGCCCCATTAAGGAAGGAACTATGAGGGAGTGCTGTCACGTAACCTAGTGATCTCAAAAAAGGGCCCAGGATCCCAAAAAAATGGAGCCATGGGGAGCACCATCGTGCTTCCTCCTGCATGTGTAGGAATGGGCCCCGGAACACATCCCTGGGCCTTGAACGTTGAGGAGGAGGCAGATGGAGTGCTTCTGTTCTCTCCCGAGCCACATTGCACTAGCAATCCTTACCTGCAGGAGTGGGGGCAGGTAGAGAAAGAACAACTGCTAGCTCCTGCAGCCACACAGAGGACTACAAGCCACATGGGAGCCAGAAAGAGTGGCTGGAGTGGGCTTTTCAAACCACTCTCCAACTGAGGAATGCTGCACACGGGGTATCCGGGTGAGACCGGGAACCCGAGGGAAATAACACCCAAGCGTAAGGCTGCAATTAAAAAAAAGAAAGCAATCAAAAACAGAGTAAACAGATGTGGCTTTTCCGGGCTCAGCAGGAAAACTGCTGCTTTAAAATTCACAGCATTCACTGAGGAGTGCTCCATATGCATGGCATTTCAGGGCCTGGTCACATTTTTACAGGGTAATCTCTCATTCTTGGCCCCTGGTGATCCCAGGAGTATGGGGTCCCCACCAAAGGAAAGCAAATGTACAGGGGGTACTGCAGGGCCAGCACCACCTTCCCCCAACAAGACGTTCAGTGTCCCCATCCAAGGTTGGGTGTGATTTACCAATGATAACCCGTCAAGGACTTTGTTATGTTATCAAGCACAATCAAGGCTGGAACTTTTGCTCTTCAACTGGGAGTGCTGTGCCCTCTAGGGGAAGAGACTATGGTGGTCATTACAACCCTGCTGGTCGGTGTTAAAGCGGCGGTAAGACCGCCAACAGGCCGGTGGAAATAAAAATGGAATTACGACCGTGGCGGAAACTGGCAACAAAGACAGCCACTTTAACACTCCGACCGCCACGGCGGTACAAACAATCAGCTTGGCGGTCACCGCCAACAGACAGGCGGAGGACAATGTACCACCCACAGTATCACAACCTACCAATCCGACACCTTTTCTGGGGCAGATTCACTGCGAACAAAAACACGGCGGAAACAGGACTTCGAAGGGAAAACGCTCACCTCAACACACCCCACGAGGAATCTGGACGCCATGGAACCCGAACAACAGATCCTGCCAGCCTTTACAACAGATCCTGCCAGCCCTTATCTTCTTGCTCCTCTACCAGGAGAACGAATGTCGGCGGCTAAGACCACGGTGAGTACTGCACCTACGACACAGGGAAGGGGGAGGGAAAAAACAGGGACACACACCCGCAACACGCAACACCCCCACCCCCACCCTCACCCACGACAACACACACACTAATACATATTGATACATAACAGTTACACCCCCCAATCTCCCTGGGAAGAATGCAATGACAAAAGGAAATTAGTGTAACCACTGTACTATATTAAAATCCAGTACGCAAAAATATATATAAACACTGTAAACAAAATATACACCAAGAATAGTAGTCCAGGTAGTGCTCCATTGAAGTCCGTGGAACACTGGGCCCACACGGTATGGGCAAGGCCCACACTCAATCCCCGAAATGACGGAGTGAACACTGCAGGGGCATCAGATAGCAATAAAACAGGCACCTCAGGGGAAGGGAAAGGGGGGGCACCTCAGCCAGTTGAGTGCACGACGCCAAATCCACGAGGGGGCCACATGTCCAATGTTCCATCCTGGGGAGTGCAAAGCCACAGTCTCTCAAGTCTCTACAGTGGGTGGGTTGCCCACTGTTCCATCCTGGGGAGTGCAAAGCCAAAGTCTCTCAAGTCTCTCCAGTGGGTGGTTTGCCCACTGTTCCATCCTGGGGAGTGCAAAGCCACAGTCTCTCAAGTCTCTATAGTGGGTGGTTTGCCCACTGTTCCATCCTGGGGAGTGCAAAGCCACAGTCACTCAAATCTCTACAGTGGGTGGTTTGCCCACTGTTCAATCCTGGGGAGTGCAAAGCCACAGTCTCTCAAGTGGATAACAGTCTCCATTGGTTCTGGAGGGGGCATTGTGCCCAGAGTGCTTCATCCTGCCAAGGACTCAGGTAGTGGATGTGATACTCCACTGCTTCTGGAGGGGGCTTTGTGCCCAGAGTGCTTCATCCTGCCAAGGACAGAGGTAGTGGATGTGATACTCCACTGGTTCTGGAGGGGACTTTGTGCCCAGAGTGCTTCATCCTGCCAAGGACAGAGGTAGTGGATGTGATACTCCACTGGTTCTGGAGGGGGCTTTGTGCCCAGAGTGCTTCATCCTGCCAAGGACAGAGGTAGTGGATGTTTTCCTCCACTGGTTCTGGAGGGGGCTTTGTGCCCAGAGTGCTTCATCCTGCCAAGGACAGAGATAGTGGATGTTTTTCTCCACTGCTTCTGGAGGGGGATTTGTGCCCAGAGTGCTTCATCCTGCCAAGGACAGGGGTAGTGGATGTGATACTCCACTGGTTTTGGAGGGGGATTTGTGCCCAGAGTGCTTTATCCTGCCAAGGACAGAGGTAGAGGATGTTTTTCTCCACTGGTTCTGGGGGGGGCTTTGTGCCCAGAGTGCTTCATCCTGCCAAGGACAGAGGTAGTGGATGTGATACTTCACTGGTTCTGGAGGGGGCTTTGTGCCCAGAGTGCTTCATCCTGCTCGTGACGGACTCAGTAGCGTCAGTGCCCTTGGCGCTCATGGGCCAGCGGTGCTTGTTGCGGCGGTGTCAATGGCAGCGGTGCTTGTGGCGGCGGTGCCCTGTTCTGCGGTGCTCGTGGCGGCGGTGCCCTGTTTAGCGGTGCTTGTGGCAGAAGGGTCTTCTCCGCCGTGCTACTCTTCCCAGACTGCTGACTTTCTTGTGGCCCTTCCCCACCTTGGAAGGTGTCGCAGCTGACTCCACACTCCCACCTGTACCCCTGGGAGTGGCTTTGGTGGCTGGAATCTTCCCCCTCTCCAGCCGGGCACTGGCCAACTTTTGATGCTTGACAGGTGGGGGACTGTCTGTGCTGGTGCTCCGTGCGGGGAGGTGAGGGAAAGAGGTCAAGGTTGGACAGGAAAAGTTTCTTGGGAACACTGGGACTGATAGCTGGAGGGGGTTTGGGAGTGGAGGAAGAGGTTGTGGTTGTAGGAGGTGTTCGTTTGGTGACTTTGGGTGAAGGTGCATGCGCTGGAGGCTGCTGTGAGGTGGATGGCTGTTGGGTGGGTGTGTGCCTGCGTTTGTGTATCTTGGGAGGTGGCGTCACAGACACTCTGGGAGAGGACACAGGGGACGTGTGAATGGCAGTGGGGGTGGTGACTGCACGTAAGCGGTGTGTGTTGGTGTGTGTGCTGGTGATGGAAGTAGTGGCTGTAGATGTAGTGCATGCAGGTGTGAGTTTAGATGAGACTGTGAGGGAGAAGGGAGACGAGGAGGAGGGGGACACAGTGGAGGCAGTGGATGTTGGTGTGTCTGCATGTGTGTGTTGCTTGCGTGAGTGCCTGTGGGATGTGTGGTGCTTATGTTTGCCTGAGCTTCCCTTGTGTCTTGAGGTGTGTGCATGCTGGTCTGAAGGTGTGCTTGGGATAGGCTGAGGTAGAAGGGATTGGGTCTGGGTGGAGGAAGTTGGAGGGGGAGGCTAGAGGCAGGAACAATGGCTGCCATCAGTGCTGAGGCCAGAGTCTGAAAAGCTCGCTGAAGGGCCGCCTGACCAGAATGAATGCCCTCCAGGAATGCATTTGTTTGTTGCAACTGCCTTTCTACACCCTGGATGGCATTCAAAATGGTAGACTGCCCAACAGTGAGGGACCTGAGGAGGTCAATGGCCTCCTCACTGATGGCAGCAGGGGTGACTGGGCCAGGGCCTGAGGTGCCTGGGGCGAAGGTGATGCCCACCCTCCTGGGTGAGCGGGCATGAGGCAAAGGCTGAGGGGCTGCTGGGAGGGAGGTGCTGGTAGGGGGGGTGGCGGCTGTACCTGTAGATGCGGGGGGCACAGATGTTGCTGCCATCACAAGGGAGCTCCCATCAGAGGACGAGTCTGTGTCACTGGTGTCAGCTCCTGTCCCCACTGTGTCCCACTGGTGAACTCTGAGTCCGTTGTCTTGCCCTCCATGGCCATGTGGGATGCAGCTCCCTCCTGCTCCGGTGCCACTGCTCCTCCGCCTGATGATGCTAATACACACAAGAACAGGGAGGTGTTTAAAGGGCTATTTAGTGGGTGGCACAATCAGTGCTATAGGCCCACTAGTAGCATTTAATTTGCAGGCTCTGGACACATATAGTTCACTTTACTAGGACTTATAAGTAAATTAAATATGCTGTTTGTGGGTAAGTCAATGTTACCATATTTTAAGGCAGGAGCACAAGCAACCTAGCAGTGGTTAGCAGTGGTAGAGTGCACAGATTCCTAAAGCCAACAAAAACTAGATGAGAAAAAGAGGAGGAGGAGGAGGGCAAAAGATTTGGGACCACCCATCAGAGAGAGACATTTTACAGCACCTTCTCACTTCAGATGGAACTGAGGTCACTGGAGATGAAGAATAGTGGCAGTCTTTCGAGACTTCTATAAATAAACCACCCAAAAACTGCAAGACAATATACTTGCAGGATGCCATGGTGACTAAACCCATTCTGATTGAGGAAGTCATCCCATCTATAGCACACCTCAAACCCTTTACATTCCCTGGCCCTGCAAGATTTTCCTCCCTGTTATACAAGACCTGTTGCAACACCCTAGTCCCGATCGTCACTAGGCTCTCTACCGCCTCAGACACACGGACCTTACTGTGGTCTATGCTGATTGTCGATATGTCGAAACGGGGCCACTCACCTGAAAAGCAGGATGTCTGCAGGGGTGATGGTATGCCCCCAGACCTCCTGGAACACCTCTCTGCACTTCCTGGTGGACACAGAAACCCTGGCAGGTGTCCCAAATGGAAAGGGGGAGTGGAAGAGAAAGAAACAAAACACTGCCACGTCTTGCTGGTCCAGCCAGGCACCCTGTATCTTCGGGTGAGGGGGCAGGTCGTTGTTGTAGGAAAGTACCATCTTGCCTGGCATATTACCCCCATTTTTACTTGTGTGTCAGTTTCTTTTTGCCTGTGTCACTGGGATCCTGCTTGCCAGGACCCCAGTGCTCAGAGTTTGTGGCCTATATGTGTTCCCTGTGTGGTGCCTAACTGTATTACGGAGGCTCTGCTAACCAGAACCTCAGTGTTTATGCTCTCTCTCCTTTTCAAATTGTCACTGCAGGCTAGTGACCATTTTCACGAATTCTGATTTGCACACTGGAACACCCTTATAATTCCCTAGTATATGGTACCTAGGTACCCAGGGTATTGGGGTTCCAGGAGATCCCTATGGGCTGCAGCATTTCTTTTGCCACCCTAGGGAGCTCAGACAATTCTTACACAGGACTGCCACTGCAGCCTGAGTGAAATAACGTCCACGTTATTTCACGGCCATTTTACACTGCACTTAAGTAACTTATAAGTCACCTATATGTCTAGCTCTCACTTAGTGAAGGTTAGGTGCAAAGTTACTAAGTGTGAAGGCACCCTGGCACTAGCCAAGGTGCCACCACATTGTTTAGGGCAATATCCCCAGACTTTGTGAGTGCGGGGACACCATTATAAGCGTGCACTACACATAGGTCAATACCTATATGTAGCTTCACAATGATAACTCCGAATATGGCCATGTAACATGTCCAAGATAATGGAATTGTCCTCCAGGCCAAATCTAGCATTGGGGTGCTAATCCCATGCATCCCCGGGGCTCCAGCATGGATCCCCGGTACTGCCAAACTAGCTCTCTGGGGTTTTCTCTGCAGCTACAGCTGCTGCCAACCCTCAGACAGGTTTCTTCCCTCCTGGGGTCTGGGCAGCCCAGTCCCAGGAAGGCAGAACAAAGGATTTCCTCTGAGAGAGGGTGTTACACCCTCTCTCTTTGGAAATAGGTGAAGGGCTGGGGAGGAGTTTATTGTATTCTACAGTGTTTGCACTACTTTTCTAACTGTTTACTTACCTGATTTTGGTTTGTGTGTATATATTGTGTATTTTACTTACCTCCTAAGGGAGTATATCCTCTGAGATATTTTTAGCATGTTGTCACTAAAATAAAGTACCTTCATTTTTAGTAACTCTAAGTATTGTGTTTCTTGTGATATAGTGCTATGTGATATAAGTGGTATAGTAGGAGCTTTGCATGTCTCCTAGTTCGGCCTTAGCTGCTAGAACACTACTAATCTACTAATTAGGGATAACTGGACCTGGCACAAGGTGTAAGTACCAACTGGTACCCACTACAAGCAAGGCCAGCCTCCTACAGTTGTTGACAGAGTGATAGTACAGTTAGTGCACTCAGCTTCCTTGAAACGGAATCTCTCTTTCTGATATGGGCACAGGAGCAGTGGAAGAACACCGGGATGCTCCAGCACTTTTCTTGGATAATAATAACTGTTGAGACAATTACTAACACTGCATTACCAAAAACCCAAACTGAGTACCATAACAATAAGTACTGCAACACCAGGGCTGGCTTCACAGAGATTCACTGTTGCACACTACAATTAGAACTGTGGTTGCACTTATCATGCACAAGAAAGACAAACAAAGGCATTAATTATGTCACATATAACTTTCCTGCATGCATAGGGTTAAACTAAAAGGAACAAAAACAATCCAAGAAATGCAAATGTCCACTCTGGTTTTAAACAGTTAGGGTGGCACCGTTTGGTTTGGTTTCACTGTGTGTGTGAAAAACCCTTCAAAAGCAAAATCCTCAAACCTGAAACACAGGCATGAACGACACAATTTAAATCCAAGAGTTATGCTATTAGAGAAAGAGAAGTCATGTAAATGCTCTTTTAAAATTGCACTGTCACTTTTTGTAGTACTTGAGCTCAAGCAGATTTCATGAAGCACATTTAGGCAAGTAACTGTAATAATAATGTAGAATGTTCAGAAATGCATTTGTCTCTTCAAGATAAGCACTCCGTCAAAATACGAGGTCTGAAATACACCAGCTGTTCTAGGAAAGCGTGGCGCTCAAAGAACAAACTCCCTGGAGAATACTAGTCACTTAGCTGTATTCTTTTCCGGAGTGCTGGAGGAATGCCTGGTGTCAGCTGGTACAGGATCAAAGAAAATAATTGCCTCAAAATTCCTAAATACGAGGATGACAGCAGGGGCTGAACTGCCAAATCAGATGTTGAGATCAGGAAGCAAAACAAAGCCAAGCAGGGAGTCATGCTTCACTCTGCTATTTATAGCCAATCAGGAAAGCAGTTGAGTTTCCACATGTGGATGAGTCACCACACCCAACTAGAAACACATGTCTACACCACACCCAATTAGAAGCACATGTCTACACCTGCCCACATTAATAAACAAGCATTGGTAAAACAAGCATTGATAAAACCAATTGTGTAACACAGCACATTATGTTTACTTAGAAACATGAAGGTTTAACCAAGAACAGAGATATGACTTAACCTTAATCCCTGGGGATGCTGACAGATAACACAGGAAGCACCTTGGGGATTCCTGACACTGATGTCCTCCATAACAGTCATCCCTATCTATAAAAGAGATGAGCATTAGTGAAGCTCCCACAGACCTATTTCATTGATAAAAAACAGAGGCCAAACTCTTTACCTGGATCCTTGTTCTGGCAACTCAGTTTAATCCTCTTATACCTATACTGGTAGACCCTGACCAAACCAGGTTTATTCCAAATAGGCAATGTGGAGACAACACTAAAAGGATACTACATATTGTAGACAAGGCTAAGCAATCTTGGCAGGCAGTGATGCTCCTAGCTTTGAGCACTGAAATGGCATTTTATTGGGTCCACTGCCTTTACCCAGAGACCACTCTCAGACATTTCAGAGATAGGTTCTGTCAATGGAAACTAAGCAGCTGCAGCTCCCCCAGAGTGACAGTGCAGGAGAACAGATTTTCATCATACACCTTTGCCATACTCTGGGTAACGCAGCAGGGATGTCCACTATCCCTACTGGTATTTGCATTCTATATGGAACCTATGGACTTCTCCCTCCTCCCCTCCTCAGTGCCTTGAGACACTCACGGGTAAGTATGTGCGCTTTACAAATTCCTGATTGATTGACTGATTGTTTGTCACAGTCCCACTTAAAAAAAACACACCCACATCCAGGAAACCACAGGTAGGCCACAACAGTTGTCAATGAAGTGTGAACACTGTCATCATCCTTAAAGCACCAGACACAATGCACTGATCTCAGAAAAGTGTGGTGTGTAATGTATGCTATGCCTGTCGAACAAACATGTTGAACTGAAACACTCATATTCGACAATGAATTGTTGGTACAAAAGGAAAACTGATAGATATCAATTACTATGTGATGCAATAAGGCTAAACTGTATGCCAATGTCTGTAAATAGTAGTCATAAACTGCCACAGTACATCACTGTGAGATATATGTCAACCCAATGGGTGAAAGATTCATGACACTGGTGACAACTCAAAACATTCACATCTTTTGCACTCACATTAATGACAAACCATAAGTGTATCACAGAAGACAGTACAACTGTATGTGTAGAACAGTGTCTGACAAATCTGTGATCATTTTGATGTAAGCCAATCAATGGCATAGCATGCCGCATACTGCTGCCAATATGTCTGAATAAATCTGGACACAGCATGACTTGTATATGTATGTGGGACCATTAGCTCTAAAGATCATTCCCTAAATCAACCCCTGCTCACTGTACAGCTGACAAAGGATGTAGTGTGTAGCTTTGGGTGAGTACTCCTCAAAAGCACCCACATAAGTAAGCCAACAGGGTCATAATCTTGTCCTAAACAGGACCTGCTACATTGTGGAGGAGACTTCCAGAGTACACAAGTATTACTTTGGAAATCAGGATATGTTTGGGGGACAATTAGTCTACTCATCACCAAGAGCAACGAAACCAATTCTAGTGTGCTGCAAATTGCAAAACATGTGGGCAGGGCATGATCTCCCATGTCCCAATGACAATGAGGAGCATGTAGAACAGGGTGATGAGTACTATGAAGATGGGGAGCAAGCACAAGATGTAACATTAATAGCAGCAAAATTGCTGATGTATCATATGCTAATCATGTGTGTGGTACATGCATGAATGACTCACACAATGTCAGAAGATTGTGATTACAAGAAAGTGTGTGTCTATGTAAGATAACACATCATCACAACCAGTGTGTAGCCAAATTACTTGCCCAGTCACAGTGAAAGAAGGCCACCCTGTTTACATATACAACCAAATTTGACTGACTGAAAATGTTGGTGAATGATTCTGGCTGTACCCTGGGTCTGCTGACCAGGCCTAGGACCACTACTCTGAATAAAGGGCATATGCAGAAGTGGTACAAGTAAACTGCCAATGATAGACTCCTATCAGCCCCTAGCAGATAGTAGGGCAAGTGGGAATCAAACCACCATAAGTCCCTAGTAGATAATAGGGCAAAGGGTAATCTACCATCTATAAGTCTCTACTAGATAATAGGACAAGTGGGAATCAAATGGCCCATAAGTCCATAGTAGATACAAGGGCAGGGAGGTTTTGTAAAATGTGATGCCAGGTGCAGAGACAACCCCTGGAGGCAAACTAGCAGTGTGTCCCCTGATGGGAGGCCCCTAGAGGGAGGGAAGATGAGCAAATTGCGCTATTCACTTTTCCCTTCACATATGTGTACTAGCTATCACAAAGTTTGCCTGCACTTGAGACTGTAATGCCCGCATTGCCTGACAGACTGCTTTCTGCACTGTGGGAAATAGCACATATGGGCAGATATCTGAGCTGTCTTAGATGTGGGTGTTTGGCTAACATTCCAGGGCAAGAACATGGCATCCCTGGGGGTAAACTAAGCAATTGATTCAGGGGCCAAAACACATAGATGGCACATGGGGCAACCCTTCAAAGGTGTAGTGTAAAAAGAAATAGGACGTTTGCCTATGCATTGTCTGATCCTTGAAATGCATGTACATTCACCCATGCACACTTACAAAACAAACATTGGCCACATTGAAAGAGAGGAAAGTGTAAAATTAAACTACTCACAGGCAATACAGCAATCTATCTGACTATAAGAGTGCATTCCACATGATACGTGTTAGAAATGGGGTCTCTGGTTGGCAGTCAGGTTACCCCATGTTCAAGCAAGGACCCTCACTCTAGTCAGGGCAAAGGAGAAACACACCTGGTTAACCCCCACTCACCCTCTTGGTAGCTTGGCACAAGCAGAAAGGCTTAATCTAGAAGAAATGTGTAAAGTATTTGTACCAGCACACACAGTAAACACTTCAAAATGGACATCACACCAGTTGAGAAAAATAGGCAATATTTACATAAATCAAACAAGACCAAAACAACAAACATCCATCATACACAAGTCAAGATATGAATTTTCAAAAGAATAAGACTGTGCACAGTGTTCTATGTATGGATTTCAATCCTTGTTCTGCCAACTTCACCTCTCAAGGGCCCTGGATTGGGCACTACTTGGCAGGGCAGGAGTCTCAGCAGGGAGTCCAGGTGCTGGCAGTGGAAGTCTTTGATGGCTCTGAGACTTCTAAACAGGAGGCAAGCTCAATTCAAACCCTTGGAGATTCTTCACATGAAGGAATATACCACAAAGTCCAGTCTTTGTCCTCCTTCAGGCATAAGCAGAAACTGAAGGTCAACCCAGCAAAGCACAGTCACAGGGAGAGGGAAAGTGGCAGTACTCCTCCTCCAGCTCTTCAGCTCTTCTCCTTGGCAGAGGTTCCTCTTGATTCCAGAAGTAATCTAAAATTCTGGGATTTTGGGTCCAGTCCTTATACCCCTTTCTTCCTTTGAAGTAGGCAAACTTCAAAGGAAAGTCTCTGTTGTTTACAAGATCCTGCCTTGCCCAGGCCAGACTCCAGACATGCACCGGGGGGTTGGAGACCTCATTGTGTGAGGGTGGCCACAGCCTATTCAGGTGTAAGTGACCACTCCTCCCTCCACACTAGCCCAGATGGCTCATCAGAATATGCAGGCCACAGCTCAGCTCTCTTTGTGTCATTGTCTAGAGGAGATTCACAAATAGCCCAATGGTCAGTCTGAGCCAGACAGGGAATCCACAAACAGGCAGAGTCACAGAATGGTTCAAGAAAGAAAATGTCTACTTTCTAAAAGTGCCATTTTCAAACTAACAATCTAAAAACCAACTACACTAAAAGATGCATTTTTAAATTGTGAGTTCAGAGACCCCTAACTCCACATTTCAATCTGCTCTCAAAAGGGAAACTGCACTTTAAGAATATTTAAAGGCAGTCCCCATGTTAACCTATGAGAGAGATATGCCTTGCACAGTGAAAACCAAATTTGGCAGTATTTCACTGTTAAGACATGGAAAGCACATCAGTACATGTCCCATCTTTAACATACACTACACTCTGCCCAGGGGGCTACCTAGGGCGTATCTTAGTGGTATTTTACATGTATAAAAAGGGAAAGATTGGGCCCAGCAAGTGGGTTCACTTGACAGGTCAAATTGGCAGTTTAAAACTGCTCACACAGGCACCGCAGTGGCAGGTCTGAGCCATGTTTATAGGGCTACTCATGTGTATGGCACAATCAGTGCTGCGGTCCCAGTAGTAGCATTTGATTTACAGGCCCTGGGCACCTCTAGTACACTTTACTAGGGACTTACTAGTAAATCAAATATGCCAATCATGGAAAAGCCAATTACACATACAATTTACAAAGGGAGCACTTGCACTTTAGCACAGGTCAGCAGTGGAAAAGTGCCCAGAGTACCAAAAACAGCACACAGTCAAAACATGGGAAGCAGAGGCAAAAAAGAAAGAGGAGACCACGCCAAGGATGCCATGTCTAACAATACCATACACAGATACATATATTTCAACAATTGCATCAAAAACATCATTGCATTGTCCCAATGCATTTTTTTTTCAGACATTGCGTATACCAAAAATTGGCACATCTCATGAGACACATCGGAACTTGCAATGGATCAGTCATGTTGCAGACCAGGAACTTTATAGTTACTTTCACTTTCTCTTGTGCTCACAGTCTTTGTGTCTGTGCTTGGGAGAGGTTGTGTGGTACTGGAGTTGTGTTGTGGAATGTTGTCACAGCTGTCTCTGTTGTGGCCCTTACGTCTGTTTTGTTGTGTATATTTGTACATTGTATTACAATTTATTATGCATTCTCGGGTGTTTGTCCTTGGGGTGGATTAGTCTGCTGGAGTAGTTGGGGGTAGTTTGAGGTTTTCTTTTTTAATACAGTTAATCGTGGATTTGGTGTGGGACATGTCGGGGAAGGGAAGGGCCTGTGGCATGAGTACGGAGGAGTTTCAGGGATTCATCTGGATGGTCACTCTTAGAAATGGGGTCTTTGGTCGGCAGTCAGGTTACGCCTGTCCAAGCAAGGACCCTCACTCTAGTCAGTGTAAAAGAGAATCACCCTCAGCTAACCCCTGCTTAACCCCTTGGTAGCTTGGCACGAGTAGTGGGCTTAAGTTCAGAGTGCTAGGTGTAAGGTATTTGTACCAACACACACAGTAACTTATTGAAAACACTACAAAATGACACAACACAGGTTTAGAAAAATAGGAAATATTTATCTAAACAAAACAAGACCAAAACAACAAAAATCCACGATACACAAGTCAAGTTATCACTAAAAATGCAAAAGAGTCTTCATGTAATTTTAAAAACACACTGTGAAAATGTACCTTGGGTGCGTCAAAAATAATCCTGCACTGGCGATGCGTCAATTTCACTCACGAGCGAGACCTTGCATTGTTTCTCTTTTCGTCGGGTTGGGTGCGTCGTTTCCTCTCTCCGCAGGAGAGCGATGCATCGATCCGGTCAGCACTCAAGGGTCTGGGCAGGCCTTGTGTTGTTTTTACACGCCCAGCAGTACTTGCATCGGAAATCCAGCCGCACAACGATCCGAAAACCATGCAGCACGGGTTGCGATCTCAGCAGCCTCCGTCAGCAATGCTGTGCATCGTTTCTCCAGCCCTGGGCATCGATCTTCGGGTCGCGTTGCAGGCGAGCGTCGATTTTCAGCCGTGAAGCCAGCAGCGCAGCAATTTTTCAGCCGCAGATCGGAGTCGCGTCGATCTTTTCCCTGCACGGTGGTCAGTGCGTAGATTTCTTCCTTTTAGGATGCCAGCCTCTTCTTTCAGGGTTCCAGGAACTGGATGAGCACCACTTGGCAGGGTAGAAGTCTGTCCAAAGATGTATTTTCAAATTGTGAGCTCAAAGACCCCAAACTCCACATGTCCATCTGCTCCCAAAGGCAATCTACACTTTAATCAGATTTAAAGGTAGCCCCCATGTTAACCTATGAGAGGTACAGGCCTTGCAACTGTGAAAAACAAATTTAGCAATATTTCACTGTCAGGACATATAAAACATATTATTATATGTCCTACCTTAACCATACACTGCACCCTGCCCTTGGGGCTACCTAGGGCCCACCTTAAGGGTGCCTTACATGTAAGGAAAGGGAAGGTTTAGGGCTGGCAAGTGAGTACACTTGCCAAGTCAAATTTACAGTTAACAACTGCACACACAGACACTGCAGTGGCAGATCTGAGACATGATTATAGAGCTTTATTGATCGCGGATACGCTACAGACGGCGGCTTGACACGGCAGAACCCTACGCGTACTCGCTATGGGTTTTAGATGACAGGATACCCTGCACTTTCACCAATGAGATTTCTCAGAATAGGAGCTTTTTGGACACGACAATAAGGATTACTTAAGGTGTATTTCTTGAGGACCAATATAATGTTGCCCTGATGAAGTAATTGGGAGATTCCCTGACGAAACACGTGTTGGCTGTGAATCTGAACAAGGAGTGGAAATAACACGAATTGCAAGATATCTGAGGAATAAGGATTTATCTGAATTGAAGAAATTTCAGAACTTTAAAGCTGGACTATATAAAAAGCTGGAAGCAATTAATTTTGATTACGTGGTCGTCTTGGATTTGGACATTGATACGCATTTGAAGGACACTGACAAATAAGAATGAACTTCTATTTTTCTTTTCTCCTACAGTAATGCATAAATCTACTCATGATTGAATGATTACTTGCGTACGAGCACTGTTTCATTTGAATCTATAACTAATTCATAAGTACTGAAGAATGATTTATGTGTGCCTCTTGTAATTAATTGATTACAGAGCTACTTATGTGGGTGGCACAACCAGTGCTGCAGGCCCACTAGTAGCATTTGATTTACAGGCCCTGGGCACTTCTAGCGCCCTATACTAGGGACTAATAAATCAATTATGCCAATTACATACACATTTTGTATAGGAGCACTTGCACATTAGCACTGGTTAGCAGTGGTGAAGTGCCCAGAGTAACAAAAACAGCAAAATCAGAGTCCAGCACACATCAACAACCTGGGAAACAGAGGCAAAAAGTTAAGGGAGACCACGCCAAGGATGAAAAGTCTAACAGTCACCCATTACTTGCCAAATATGATGGCCATGGTGGGAGAGTGATCCTGGGGTATAGGACGGAGGCACATAAGTTGTGGTGGGGGAAGATCCACTTCCACATGCAGTGGATCTTCGAGGTGGATCAGATGACCCACCAACTCAAATATCGATATTTAGACATCATGTCACGGGAATGTGACCGGCTGGACTACCTGGGGATGAAGTTCAGTGGAACTGGTGATAAGTACACATTCTTTGTGAGTGGTTCCTGTATCACATTTCCAAGTAGATGTATGCTGCCCAAAGAGCCTCCTTTACTAAGTTAGGACACAGGGCAGGGGTACACGTCATGTTGCTGTGCCAACCAACATCTTTGAAAAGTGCAGCAATGTGCTGTAAATGTGACATAGGGCACAGTCCTGTACTTGTCCCCTGTGCTAATTCACCAATTGCTGATGAGCACCAATTGCACCCTTGTGTCATGTTGCAAGGATACATGGTTGCTGGGGACGAGTGTACATTTGCAGGAAGGGACACCTTCCTTCTCATACACAATCTTCAATGGGGTTGTCCTTTGTCTATGTGTGCTGTAGATAGCAGCACACATAGGAAGCAGGGAAATGTGGATAAATAATGTATTTAATTCCTTTTGGGCCACTTTGACGCTCTCACTGATGTGACGTATAACTCTAATGCATTAAAAGCCTTTGGGCCAGGTTCACTGTGCCACATAAACTCATCAGAAATGTTGCTCTGGTGGTGCAGGGTGAAACTTGGGCTGGAATCTGTGGCCCATTGTGTCAGTGGTTGACATATGTCAGGGCTCAAATGTCATCACACCATAAAAAAGTCATTTCAGAGACAAAGCATGACACAAAGGTTTCAGAAAACTGGGCTGTCATGCCCCTGCACTGACCAGTGTCCCTAGCATACCTGTCGGACACATTCCTATTAACGCCACTGTGCACATGTCACCTGATATGCTGTGAGCAGCCTGAGGAAGTATGCACATTTCCAATATTTGGCCTGCTGCCAGGGCATATATCAACATGTGCCGCCATGGGAGATGATACCTGACCGGAAACGGAGAGAATACTGGAGGGGCATCAGATCGAAATGAAACAGGCACCTCAGGGGAGGTGGAAGGGGAGCACCTCAGCCAGATGAACGCACAACGCCACTGCTGCACTAGGGGGCTCCATGCCCATCGATGTATCCTGGGGAGTGCAGAGCCACAGTCTCTCAAATCTCTCCAGTGGGTGGTTTATCCAAGGGAGTGCAAAGCCACAGTCTCTCAAGTCTCTCCAGTGGGTGGTTTGCCCACTGCTTTATCCGGGGGAGTGCAAAGCCACAGTCTCTCAAGTGGATGTATCTCTCCACTGGTTCTCGAGGGGGCCTGGTGCCCAGTGTGCTTTATCTTGCCAAGGACTGACGTAGTGGATGTATCTCTCCACTGGTTCTGGAGGGGGCCTGGTGCCCAGAGTGCTTCATCCTGCCAAGGACTGAGGTAGTGGATGTATCTCTCCACTGGTTCTGGAGGGGGCCTGGTGCCCAAAGTGCTTCATCCTGCCAAGGACTGAGGTAGTGGATGTATCTCCCTACTGGTTCTGGAGGGGGCCCGGTACCCAGTGTGCTTCAGACTGCTTCATCCTGCCAAGGACTGAAGTAGTGGATGTATCTCTCCACTGGTTCTGGAGGGGGCCTGGTGCCCAGTGTGCTTCATCCTGCCAAGGACTGAGGTAGTGGATGTATCTCTCCACTGGTTCTGGAGGGGGCCTGGTGCCCAACGTGCTTCATCCTGCCAAGGACTGAGGTAGTGGATGTATCTCTCCACTGGTTCTGGAGGGGGCCTGGTGCCCAGTGTGCATCATCCTGTCAAGGACTGAGGTAGTGGATGTATCTCTCCACTGGTTCTGGAGGGGGCATGGTTCCTAGAGTGCTCCACGTGCAGTGTGGCCGGTACAATTCCCTCACCTGGGTGTGTGTGCCACGAGATTGCCGAGGTACAGGTATCATGATACGCCATGGAGGCTGCAACATACCCCACACTGCTGCGGCTTTGCATTCCACCTGCAGGTGACAACAGTGATGACAGTAATGCTTCATGGAAGATGCCCAGGGTCCTGGAACTCACCACCAGCCTCGGACGGCTGACCACTGGGGATGGTAGGCATGTCAGTGGTGGTCCTACTGTCCAAGGACGTTGCGGGGCCACTGCTGGTGCTTGTGGCGGTGTCTGTCATGGTGGTGCTGGCGGCGTGGTCTGTGGTGGCGGTGCTGGCTGCGGGGTCTGTGGTGGCGGTGCTGGCTGCAGGGTCTATGGCGGTGGTGCTGGCTGCGGGGTCTGTGGCAGCGGTGGGGTCTATGGCGGCGGTGCTGGCGGCGGGGTCTGTGGCGACGGTGCAGATGGCGGGGCCTATGGTGGCGGGGCATGTGTCAGCACCTGCTGAGGGAGAAAGCAGGATGTCTCCTGCAGCCTCGGACGGCTGCCCACTAGGGACGAGGCTGAGGACTGTCGCATCGGCTGTAGACGTGCCAGAGCCGGTGCAGGTGGCGGTGTACGCTGCCGTACAGGTTGGCGTGGACGTGGACAGAAGGTATGACACTGGTCCCTCAGTCTGTGCCACCATCTCCTCTCCTGACCTGCCCTTCTGTTTTTGGCCCTTCCCCACCTTTGATGGTGGCGCAGTTGTCTTGCCACTATCCCCTTTCGTTTTCGCTGACCCCTTGGTGACTGGTGTTTTCGGCTTCTCCCTCTGGGATGTGGGCACCTTTTTCACCTTGGCAGGTGGTGGAATGTCCTTGCCCTCGCTACGTGGCACACTGGCAGCCCTGATGGTTGGCACACTACATGACCCCGCAGTTGCTGGCACCACTGTACCTGGGGATGTGGTGGCTGAGGTGCTGGGCTGGGACCTGGAAAGCCTGGCCCTAGGGGAAGGACAGGTGGGGGAGGTGTAGGGAAGAGGTCAATGTTAGCCAGGAAGAGTTTTTTAGACACACTGGGATGGGAAGAAGGAGGGTGTTTGGGAGTGGAGGAAGAGGTAGTGGTTGTAGGAGGTGTACGTCTGCTGAATTTGGGTGAAGGTGCATGGGCTGGAGGCTGTTGTGAGGTGGATGGCTGTTGGGTGGGTGTGTGCCTGCGTTTGTGTACTTTGGGAGGAGGCCTCACAGACACACTGGTAGAGAACACTGGGGATGTGCGAATGGAAGTGGGGTGGTGAGTGCACATGAGTGGTGTGTGGTGATGGGTGTGCTGGTGATGGAGGTAGTGGCTGAGGATGTAGTGCATGCAGGTGTGAGTGGAGACGAGACTGGGAGGGAGGAGGGAGATGTGGAGGAGGGGGACACAGTGGAGGAAGTAGATGTTGGTATGTGTGCATGGGTATGGTGCTTGTGTGAGTGCCTTTGGGATGTGTGGTGCTTATGTGTGCCTGAGCCACTCTTGTGTGTTGATGTGTGTGCATGCTGGTCTGCTGGTATGATGGGGATAGGCTGAGGTACAGGGGATTGGGTCTGGGTGGAGGAGGTTGGAGGTGGGAGTCTGGACACAGGGACAATGGCTGCCATCAGTTCGGAGGCCAGAGCCTGAAATGCACGCTGTTGGGCTGCATGGCCAGAATGAATGCCCTCCAGGTATGCATTTGTTTGTTGCAAATGCCTCTCAGCACCCTGGATGGCATTCAGAATGGTAGACTGGCCAACAGTGAGGGATCTCAGGAGGTCAATAGCCTCCTCACTGAGGGCAGCAGGGCTGACTGGGGCAGGGCCTGAGGTGCCTGGGGCAAAGGAGATACCCACCCTCCTGGGTGAGCGGGCACAGGGCAGACGCTGAGGGGCTGCTGGGAGGGCAGTGCTGGTAGGGAGGGTGGCGGCTGTACCTGTTGATGTGGTGGGCACAGAGGGACTCGCCACCGCAAGGGAGCTCCCATCAGAGGAGGAGTCGCTGTTGCTGGTCTCTGTTCCTGTCCCAGCCGTGGAGCTCCACTCACCCTCCGCCCCATTGGTGCCTTCAGACTCCGTTGCTTCACCCTTCAGGGATGCAGCTCCCTCCTGCTCCGGTGCCAATGCTCCTCCGCCTGATGATGCCATTGCACACAAGAACAGGGAGACCAAAAAAAGGGGGTGGAAAGACAGAACAAAGACATGTTCAGTACATGCAACACCACTACCGTTGGCGGACACAACAGACAGTGAGCAGCCCTCTGCACTACGCCATGCACTTATAGTTCCTAGATTTATCACATGCCCATGGGGTACGAGGCCTAAGCCCAATTGCTGCACACCTGGAAGTCACAGGAGCCTGACTAGATGTAGATGGCTCTAACCACTAGTGGGGTTGGGGTGCCACATAGCCTGCCTCACAAGGGACCTTGCCTAACAAGATCGCCCTGGCATAGGGGAACCCACTTCCCACCTCCCCCGCCCAGACACCTCGTAATGAGCTGAATGAGAGTGTCCTTACCCCCTTGTGGCTGCTGTGATGCCCTCAAGTGCCCATCCAACTCCAGATAGGCCACCGCCAGGATCCGGAACATCAGTGGGGTCATGGTGCGACGGGCACTCCTCCCACATTGGGAGGCCATCCCCAGCTGGACCTCTCCCGTCTTCTTGCTCCAGTGGCGCAGGTCCTCCCATCTTTTACGGCAGTGGGTGCTCCGTCTGTGGTAGACCCCCAGGGTCTGGACATCCTTTCGATAGCACACCAAATAGCCTTCTTCTGGTGGGCGCTGACCTAGAGGAATGGTACAGGGGGAAAGGACATTACTCACCCACCTGGACCGTCATACTCATTGCCGACTAGTTCCCACTAATGCCAGGACGCACACAAACTCCCCATCCGCACATGCAGGCCTCAGCCCCCCCATGTATCTTCCAGCCACACCACTCAAAGCAGTCATTGCCCATTCAGCATGCTTACAGTGTACTCACCTGTTTGTCTGGAGGACCGTACAGTTGCGTGTACTGGGGAGGACCCCATCCACTAGTTTCTCCAACTCCTCCGAAGTGAAGGCAGGGGCCCTTTCCCCAGACACATGAGCCATCGTCGCTTCCAGACACAGGTCACAGCAGCACTTGCAGTGTAGGTCCTCTCCTGTTGAAGGTCAGGTATCAAGTGAGTGAACAGACAGAAAATGGCAGTCAAGTACGCGGCGGTGCGTTCCCTCACCGCCGGCGTACATCGTTATTGGCTCCTCGGACCCTTTGGGCCCAATGTTAACCAATGCAGAATTGCGCCGCGGTCTTCGACTGCCCACCGCGACGGTGTACAACGCCAGCGCAGTTACCTCATATCCTCTTGTCCCACCTTACAGGTCAGGCAGCCACCATTTCAGGGGGCCACATGGCATTAATAATAACTGTGTCACACCTATGTAGGCCTGCAATACACACAGTTACAGGCACATTGCGGATTAATAAATGTGTGCAAATGACATTTTGGAATACCTCATTGTTGGCTGACTCTCTGCTCGCTGTTCTCCTCCATAGGGCACATCTGCTGGGGCAGGTGAAGAGATGGCGGCATCCTCTGGTGTACAGACCGCTGGTGGACCTGTCGACAATGGAAGAGAGACACATAATAGTCACATACAGACTTGATAGTGCAACAATCCAGGAACTGTGTGCCCAGTTGGAGCCAGACCTGATGTCAGCTATCTGCCATCCCACAGGGATAGCCCCTCTAGTGCAGGTCCTGTCAGTACTCCATTTCCTGGCGAGTGGTTCCTTTCAAACAACAGTGGCCATTACATCAGGGATGTCCCAGCCAATGTTCTCTAACATGTTGTCCAGAGTGTTGTCTGCCCTGCTGAAACACATGTGCAGCTACATCGTGTTCCCTCAGGTGGAGGATTTTCCCACAGTGAAAGGTGACTTCTATGCCCTGGGACATATCCCCAACATCATTGGTGCCATTGATGGGACACATGTGGCATTAGTACCCCCCGCAGGAGTGAACAGGTGTACAGAAACCGCAAAAGCTACCATTCGATGAATGTGCAGATGGTGTGTTTGGCAGTACATCTCCCATGTGAATGCCAAGTTTCCAGGCTCAGTGCATGACGCTTACATTTTGAGGAATAGCAGCAACTCCAGAGGCACTGTGTGTGGCTAATAGGTGAGGCCAAGGACCCAATACAGTATGAATAGGTCTCTGGGTATGGGGTCGTGCCTAAGGGTTAGTGTGTTTCTAACAGTTGTCCCTCGATATTTGCAGGTGACTCTGGTTTCCCCAACCTGTCATGGCTACTGACCCCAGTGAGGAATCCCAGGACAAGGGCAGAGGAACGCTACAATGAGGAACATGGGCGAACTAGGAGGGTGATTGAATGCACCTTCGGCCTCCTGAAGGCCAGATCCTGGTGCCTCCATAGGACAGGTGGTTCCCTATACTACTCACCAAAGAAGGTGTGCCAGATAATCGTGGCCTGCTGTATGCTGCACAACCTGGCTTTGCGACGCCAGGTGCCTATTCTGCAGGAAGATGAGCCAGCTGGTGGTCTTGTGGCAGCTGTGGAGCCTGTGGACAGTGAAGAAGAGGAGGCATAAGAAGAGGATATCGACAACCGAAACAACATAATCATGCAATACTTCCATTGAGACACAGGTAAGATGTCACTGCCTCCCACATCTCATACAATTTTTGGAGCTAGCATAAGTCTGTCATTTTCACTCAGTGTATGGACCCTGACTTGTCACTTTGACTTTCCATTTCACACATGTGGGTCCCACTTTGTGCCCTCTGCTATATTTTCCTCCAGGCCTACAGCTGTGTTACATCGGTATGTGCATAAGTAAATTGACATTGCTATATTCCATGGTTATTGCAATTACACATCTGTGAAAGCACAGACTGACTCCAGATTGTTTTGTGATTGAAGTGTGTTTATTTCTGTGCTAATAAGTGGAGGGGTTGTAAAATGGGCTGGGGGATGGTGGAGGAATGTCCATGGCAGAGTCCAGTCTATTTGTTTCACAGGTACATTGTCCAAAGGGGCATAGGAAGGGGAAGCAATGGCAGTTGAAGGATGGGCAGGGTGACAAAGTGGGACAGAAGGGTGACATTCAGGGGGGTCTCATTTCCTGGTGGGGGTCTTGGCAATGTTCTCTGTCTTGTTCCTGGATCCCAGGGACTGTTTGCGGGGTGGTTCTCCATCTGCAGGGGTTGGGGTGCTGGTGTTGTGTTCCTGTGGTGGTGCCTCCTGTCCACTAACGCCGGCAGAGGTGGAGGGCTGTTCATCGTCCAGGCTAGTGTCAGGGGCCCCTTGTTGTGCCACTGTGTCCCGTCTGGTGTTGACAAGGTCTTGCAGCACCCCTGCAATGTTGACCACGCTGTTGTTAATGGACTTCAAGTCCTCCCTGATCCCAAGGTAGTGTTCCTCCTGCAGCCGCTGGGTCTCCTGAAACTTGGCCAGTACCATTGCCATCGTCTCCTGGGAATGATGGTAAGGTCCCATGATGTTGGAGAGTGCCTCGTGGAGATTGAGTTCCCTGGGCCTGTCCTCCCAGCTTCCCTGTTGTCCTGTGCCTATGTCCCCTGAACCGTGTGCCCACTGCCACTGCCCCCTGGTCCCTGATTGTGCTGTGTTAGTGGGAATGCCTGGGTTCCCTGTAGTGGTGGACACACTGCTGATTGACGTGTCCTGGGGACAGAGGGATAGGCCCACTGGGTGGGTGCTGTGCTGGTGTTTCCTGAGGGGGAGGCTCTGTGGTGGCTTGTGACAGTGTCAGGGGAACCGACTGTCCCGAGGTCCCTGATGGGCCGGGCTGGTCATCTTGATCCAGTTGTGCAGAGCTGCTGTCATCACTGTAGGTCTCTTCTGTGGGGGGACTTGATATGTCTGGCACCTCCTGTCCGGTGCCGTTGGGTAGGGGTCCTGTAGGGGTGTAAAGGCATGATTATTGCATCTGTGTGTACCATCGTGTGCAATGGGTGAGTGACCCTGTACTCCAGTGCTTGCATTCTTGCCTTGGTCCTTGTGTGATAGTTGGTTTGGGGTCTGTGTGGGTATCTATAGTGGACATGCTTTGGTGATGGGTGTCCATGCATTGGTGTTACATGCAGGGCTTGTTTTTGGGATGTGTGTGTTGTGTTGGTGGGGTATCTGTGGGTTGTTGGGGTGATGGGTGTGAGGGTAAGGGTGAGGTATGTGATGGCATGCAGGTAGGGCGGGGGATAAAGTAGTAAAGATTTCCCTTACCAGAGTCCAGTCCTCCTGCTACTCCTGCGAGGCCCTCAGGATGCAGTATTGCCAAGACTTGCTCCTCCCATGTTGTTAGTTGTGGGAGAGGAGGTGGGGGACCACTGCCAGTCCTCTGTACAGCAATCTGGTGTCTGGAGACCACGGAACACCCCTTCCCCCGTAGGTCGTTCCACCTCTTTCTGATGTCATCCTTAGTTCTTGGATGCTGTCCCACTGCGTTGACCCTGTCAACAATTCTGCGCCATAGATCCATCTTCCTTGCAATGGATGTCTGCTGCACCTGTGATCCGAATAGCTGTGGCTTTACCCAGACGATTTCCTCCACCATGACCATGAGCTCCTCCCCAGAGAACCCGGGGTGTTGTTGAGGTGCCATGATGTGGTGTGGGTGGTGTGTGAGATGGTGTGCATTGTGATGTGTTAGGGGATGTGTTGTTGTGTGTTGTTTGAGGTGCTTGGATGTTGTGTGTCTGTGGATGCTGGTGTTGTTTTAGGTAGTGTCTCTCTCTTGCGTGGTTTCAAATTTCTGGTAGTAAGGGTTTGTGGGTGATGTGGGTGTGTGCTTTATATAGGATTGGGTGTGTGGGTGTGGTGTGTGTATGTGTATCAGGTGTGTGTATTTCGATTTGTCCAATGTGGTTGTGTTTTGTATATGTGTGTGTATTTGGAGCGCGACGGTGTGTACCGCCGATGGATTACCGCGGTTGAAAGACCGTCGCGTTGATGCGTGGGTCGTGATAGTGTGGGCGTATTCTTGTTGGCATGACAGTGTTGGTTTTGTTATCGCCACTTTATCACTGACCTTTGGTGTGGCGGACTTGTGTGGGTGTCTGTATTGTGGTAGATTTCGAGCTGTGGTTCGTAATACCTGTAGCGGAATTCCACAGCCGCAGCGGTATGTTGGTGGTCTTCTGCACGGCGGTAAGCGGGATTTACCTCCAGGGTTGTAATGAGAGCCATAATGTTGTGAGACATGCCGTCTAACTTACAGTCCTTGCTCAGATGACTTTGCTAAATGCCAGTGGGTCAAGGGCAGTGGAGTATACAGAAGGGTCACTCATGAGGACTGCAACATGATGAGTGTGCCATTCCATGATCATGAAACAGCATTTATCCTAACCATAGTCAATGATGACATACTTATTCAAAGATGTCTCAAGACGAAGCAATGTTATTGTGTAACATTTGCATGGCCTTAATATCTTGATCAAAATCAATATTGAGATGATGGCTATTTGACAGATGTCTATTTACTTTGCCCTCCATGATGTTATTGTTATTTGTGATGTTCATCATGTGATGTGTCCAGATAGTATTTACATGGAATGCTCATTTTCCAAATGAGCCTTTGTATGACATGTATTCCTTCTGTTTACTCGGGAAACATGACGCCATCCCAGAAGCGGATTTTTGAAAGGAGGGCCGACCTCTATTGTTACATTCACCATGCGTGAAAGGCTTTCAAGAGAATGGGAAAGACATATGACCAGGATAGAGCATCAGGATCCTGGAGTGCCTTTCTTCAAGGGGCTCCAGCCATGGAACCAGCCACCTCTACCTATCCTGGAAAGGGCAAGTCTCGGGCCACAGACAGGGGTGGGCCTGGAGTGGCAGGTCCATCCACCTCCACCACCACAACAACTTCCCCATCCACATCACATGCCCCACCAAATGTACTTTGGGCAGATTTTGAGTGGGACATTCAGCAGGAACTGGCGGATATGGAGTTGTGATTGTACAGCCTGGAGCACAAACATGACCAGGCGATCATCATGTTCTACGAGATCAAGGCAGCCAATGATACAATAATGAGGAGCAAGATGGCCCAAATGGACATTTACCCCTCTTCTCTTTGTATATAGTCACGTTTATTAGCATAGTTAATTAAAACCAGTGCCAAATATAAAATCAATTCACATGCATATAGACAATGTAAACATGCAGGACATCCTTTGTTATTTGACATAAAAAGCTCCAAGAGTATGGGAGCAATATAGTATGATAACATCGTTGACCTATGACCAAATTCATAAAGTAAACTTTAGATATACACTAGGATCTATTAACAGGACTCTCTATTGCAGCTTGCAGGGCACCTGAGCTTACTTTTTACAAATGAACGCAGTTACTGAGCTGGGTTACAAGCCTACTGATACCTTTCCCCAATAAGGCTGATCCAGTAGACAGAGCTGAGTTAAAGTGCTGGTGCAGAAAAACATTAAGCATCATTTGGAGAGCCATCTGCATAAGTACTATTGGGGGCTGTAATCTGAGCTGGTAAAAAAAAAACTTCCACACCCCTTTTTTCATGTTTCTATTGGTTACCACTTACTAGCATGATGACACTCAATAGATGCTCCTAGCTGTGACATGTCCTTACTCAAGCTTATTAGAAATGTCTTTAAAAAACCAGCATTAAAAACTTTACACCCCTGCATACCAGAGGAATTGAGGCACCACTTAGCCGTGTGAATACTGCTTGTCTGCACTAGCGAATGTTCAGTATCTTAAAAATGTGTTTAAAATATTTTTTCCTTTGTGCCGCTGGCACCAGACACACACAAAAGATGTGTTCTAGTGACATTTGCTTGTCCCCACAAAGATGACAAGTTTGAGTTTGTGGTTGGAGTTTCCAGGAAGATACCACATCTTTAGTCTCCATAATACCAAGACGGTATAGCAAATATTGGCGCTTCAGAACTTGAGAAAAATTGATTGACGGGAATACCTGGGCTTGCAAAATATTATATAAATATATTACTTGCCAGGCATGCTGTCTTTGTGCGAGTGCATTTTTATCTGTTAAAAAAGACAGAAATGGGATGAAATGTTTACTATGCGGTTGAACATTGATTTCCCCAAGCTCATAGCCTATGTGTCTTGCAGGCCAAAGTCTTTAATTGTCATATTTAAGTGATGGCCCCATGAACATTTTAAGGGCCAGATGTAGCAAACGGTTAGCGAGCCGCAAACGGCGAAAATCGCCGTTTGCGAGTCGCAAACCTGAGTTTGCTATGCAGAAATGCTTTTTGCGAGTCAGGACCGACTCGCAAAATGCATTTCAGAGTCGCAAATAGGAAGGGGTGTTCCCTTCCTATTTGCGAGTCGGAGTGGTATACAACTCCATTTGCGACCGCGTACGCGGTCGCAAATGGAGTCGCAGTTACCATCCACTTGAAGTGGATGGTAACCCACTCGCAAACGGGAAGGGGTCCCCATGGGACCCCTTCCCCTTTGTGACTGGACCCCAAATTATTTTTTCAGGGCAGGTAGTGGTCCAAGGGACCACTACCTGCCCTGAAAAAATTCCGAAACAAAAGGTTTCGTTTTTTTTTAAAGTGCAGCTCGTTTTCCTTTAAGGAAAATGGGCTACACTTTAAAAAAAAAAAAACTGCTTTATTTAGAAGCGAACATGGAGGTCTGCTGACTACAGCAGGCCTCCATATCCGTGAGTGCCCATAGTCGCTATGGGGCTGCAATTTGCGACCCACCTCATTAATATTAATGAGGTGGGTCTTTGCGACCCCATAGCGACTCGCAGACGGTGTCTGAGACACCGTTCTGCATTGCAAATTGCAAGTTGCAATTTGCGAGTCGCTCGGACTCGCAAATTGCAAGTCGCAATTTGCAAAGTTGCTACATCTGGCCCTAAGTTACTATGCTGTTGCTCCTCAATTTCCTTCCAGCATAGATTACTAATGTAGCTCCCATCAGCAGCACAAACCCAAATTCGAAGCTTATCTGAGCTGGTGAGGCTGATTTGGGGATCAGAAACACTGTTTCGTAGAACTTCATTTGGATTTGGTTGAAGGAGCCTATTTCCTTACCCTGCATTATTTCTTCCCCAACTGCAACAGTTGGTAGTAGGCAAGACAACAATACTGAGAGCAAATGGCCTAATGATGGACATCTTACTTTCTGTTTTAGTAGTTTAAATCTATAGGTAAGTGTTAGACCTGACAGCCTTAGGGTAGTCACCCCTAACTTTTTGCCTGCCTCCCTCCTCATTTTTGGATACTGTTTTTGCTGGTTTTTAGACTCTGCGCACTTTACCACTGCTAACCAGTGATAAAGTGTATATGCTCTCTCTCTGTAAACATGGTAACTTTGGATCATACCTGATTGAACTATTTAATCTACTTATAAGTCCCCAGTCATGTGCACTCCAGGTGCCTAGGGCATATAGATTAAATGCTACTAGTGGACCCGCAGCACGGATTGTGCCACCCACTTAAGTAGCTCCTTTTCCTTGTCCCAGGCCTACCATTGCTAGGCCTGTGTGTGCAGTTTCACTGCCACCTCGACTTGGCATTTAAAAGTACTTGCCAAGCCTAGAACTCCCCTTTTTCTGCATATAAGTCACCCTTAATGTGTGCCCTGGGTATCCCCTAGAGCAGGGTGCTGTGTAGGTAAAAGACAGGACATGTACCTGTGTAGTTATATGTCCTGGTAGTGTAAAACTCCTAAATTCGTTTTTGCACTACTGGGAGACCTGCTCCCTTCATAGGCTAACATTGGGGCTGCCCTCATACACTGTTGAAGTGGCAGCTGCTGATCTGAAAGGAGCAGGGAGGTCATATTTAGTATGGCCAGAATGGTAATACAAAATCCTACTGACTGGTGAAGTCGGATTTAATATTACTATTCTAGAAATGCCACTTTTAGAAAGTGAGCATTTCTTTGCACTTAAATCCTTCTGTGCCTGAAAAATCCACGTCTGGCTAGGTTTAGTTGACAGCTCCTTGTGCATTCACTCAGACACACCCCAAACACAGGGTACTCAGCCTCACTTGCATACATCTGCATTTTGAATGGGTCTTCCTGGGCTGGGAGGGTGGAGGGCCTGCCCTCACACAAAGGACTGCCACACCCCCTACTGGGACCCTGGCAGACAGGATTGAACTGAAAGGGGACCTGGTGCACTTCTTAGCCACTCTTTGAAGTCTCCCCCACTTCAAAGGCACATTTGGGTATAAAACAGGGCCTCTGCCCTACCTCATCAGACACTTGCTGGAGAAGAAACCGGAACCAGAAACTACATCCTGCCAAGAAGAACTGCCTGGCTGCTCAAAGGACTCACCTGTCTGCTTTCTACAAAGGACTGCTGTCTTGCTGTTGCCCTGCTGCCTTGCTGAACTCTTGTCTGGCTGTGAAAGTGCTCTCCAAGGGCTTGGATAGAGCTTGCCTCCTGTTCCTTGAAGTCTCAGGACCAAAAAGACTTCTTCCTTTCACTTGGACGCTCCGTGCGCCGAAACTTTCGACGCACAGCTTGTTTCGCGGCGAGAAAAACGCCGCACACCGACGCTGATCGACGCGACGCCCTCGGGGCGATCGAGACTTCGACGCACAACCTCGCAAGGACAAAGCCGCTCGACTTTCCAGGAGAAATCGACGCGACACCCACCGTGAGTGCGAAACTTTGACGCACGGCCTTGCAAGGACAACGCCGCCCGACTTCCAAGGAGAAATCGACGCGACGCCTGCCGTGAGACCAAACTTTCGACGAACGGCCTCGCAAGGACAACGCCGCCCGACTTCCAAGGAGAAATCGACGCGACGCCTACCGTGAGATCGAAACTTCGACGCGCAGCCCCGCAGAACGACGCGCAGCCGGAAAACAAGCAGGAGAATCCACGCACAGACCCGGGACATCTGGTAATCCCCGCGATCCACAAAAAGAGACTGTCTGCGCGCCGGAAAACGACGCCCGACTTCCCCGCGTGGAAAAGACCGACGCAAGTCTGTGTGTGCTGAGGAGAAATCGACGCACACCCCCCTTTTTCCACGCATCTCTTCTCCTGTGGCCCTCTGAGGAGATTTTCCACCAGAAACCAGGTACTTTGTGCTTGAAAGACACTGTATTGCATTCTAAAGACTGAAGACACTCTATATCACTTCCCTGTGATATTTCTACAATTTTCCATTGCAACTTTATTCTTTTTGACCTACAATTATCCTGATAAATATTATATATTTTTCTAAACACTGTGTGGTGTATTTTTGTGGTGCTATATGGTGGTATTGTATGATTTATTGCACAAATACTTTACACATTGCCTTCTAAGTTAAGCCTGACTGCTCGTGCCAAGCTACCAGAGGGTGGGCACAGGATAATCTTGGATAGTGTGTGACTTACCCTGACTAGAGTGAGGGCTTTTGCTTGGACAGGAAGTAACCTGACTGCCAACCAAAAACCCCATTTCTAACATTGGTGATCAGCGGTGAGGATAGGACTTGTATTTGTGCAGTGACATACAGTAGCTAAGTATTTCACTACATACCCACAGTTGAAGGTCAACTTGGTGTTTATCTCTTTTTGAAAATCCGTTTTTTCCTGACAATTTTCAAAAACTAAATCCTCACTCAACATGTCTCTGACTGGGTCTCAGACAGGGGACTTTGACCTAGTCCAGTTGGATACATACACGGTCAAACAACTAAGAGGATTCTGCAGGGCATTAAGGGTACCCACCCAAGGGGCCTCCAGAAAGGAGGACTTTCAAGTGGCGCTGAGGGCCTGGGCAGAAGCCCATTTAGAGGATGATGAGGAAGAGGAGCCAGAAAATGGCCCCTCAGAAGGATTTCCACTATCTATGGATGGTGGTACCACTGCAATTGTGCACCCTTCCAGACCAGGGAGCAGTGTCTCCATGCAAAGCCTGACCGCAGAGGAAAGGAGAGAAGAAAGGGAGTTCCAATTGCAAATGGCGAAACTGAAAATTGAGGCACAACAGGAGGAGAAGAGGGCAGAAAGAGAAGCCAAACAAGCTGAGGCTGAAAGAGCAGCCAAACAGATTGAAGCTGAAAGAACAGCCAAACAAGTGGAAGCTGAAAGAGCGTTGGCTGAAAAGAAACTATTGTTGGCTCATGAACTGAGTCTCAAGGAGCTGGAGATCAAGGCAAGACAGTCTGAATCCAGCAATAATGGTGGCAGCATACAGACAGGACCTGCTGGAGAAAAGAAGGTTCGTATACCCAAAAATGTCGTGCCCAGTTTTGTGGTGGGAGATGACATAGATAAATGGTTAGCTGCTTATGAAGTTGCACTAAGGGCTCATGAGGTTCCTGAAGGGCAATGGGGGGTAGCTATGTGGGGTTATGTGCCGCCATTGGGGAGGGACACACTTCTCACATTGGATCCACCGGATCAAAACACATACCCACTCCAGAAAGCCACTTTACTTGCCAAGTTTGGGCTGACCCCTGAGGGATACCGTCAGAGGTTCAGGGACAGCACCAAACAAACCACACAAACATGGGTAGATTTCTTTGATTTCTCTAGTAAGGCACTGAATGGATGGGTGCGGGGCAACAAAGTAGCAGATTATAAAGGTTTATATGACTTGATCCTGAGAGAGCATATGCTTAATGTTACTTATACCGATTTGCGCCAGCACCTAGTGGATAGTAAGCTGACTGATCCCAGGAAGCTTGCTGAGGAGGCGGACCTCTGGGTTAGCACCAGAGTGTCCAAAAAGGTACCTGGGGGGGACTCCCACAAAGGTGGTCAGGGTTCCCAACAGAAGAAAGAGGGGGGAGATAAACTTACAGATAAGGAACTCACTAAAGGCCCCCAAAAGAATTCCCAGGGAGGGGGTGGCAACCCTTCCTTTTCCAAATTTGGGAAGAAACCAGGGACATTTGACAGGTCAGGAAAATCTAGCCCCAAATGCATGGAGTGTTACCAATATGGTCACTACAAAGGCGATCCACAGTGCCCCAAGAGGGCACCGTCCACTACCGGACAGGCGCCTGGGTTGACTAGTGTAGCACTCGGGGGGGAGATGGACCCCACTAGCTTTGGGGAGCAGGTAGAGATTTCCCTAGTGTCCCTGGGAGAAGGAGAAATGATGTCCAAGGTCCACATGCCTAAAAATACTTCCAAGTACCGGCAGTGGGTCCTCATTGATGGGCAGAAGGTGGAGGCTCTGCGTGACACAGGAGCCAGTATGACTACTATCAAGAGTCAGCTGGTGTCCACAGAGCAGATAATCCCGAATACATTCCACCAGGTCATAGTCGCTGACAACCGCGAGAGTCACCTACCGGTGGCTCGGGTTCCCTTTGAGTGGGGGGGGGTCTCTGGTACTCTGAAAGTAGCTGTGAGTCCTGCCATGCCTGTAGATTGTCTGTTAGGCAATGATCTAGAGCATACTGCTTGGAAAGAAGTAGAGCTCAGATCTCACCTGGAGATGTTAGGGTTACCTGAGTGGGTCTGCATGACCACCCGGTCCATGGCTGACCGAGAGGGAAGTCAAGGGCCTCTGGAGCCTGGAACGATGGCCCAGGGAGCTGCCAAGAAGAGGGACGAGGGGCGCGGGAAACCGGCCCCAGAAGTTCCCACAGTGGCTGACGGGGCTCCTGAGGAGGAGACTCCCGAGCCAACTGGGGAAGACATTGCCACCCTAGGTGACTTACCGGAGCTTGCTGGCTGGCAAGTTGAGGGTGGACCCACCAGGGAGGAATTCTGCCAGGCGCAGAAAGAGTGTCCCACTCTAGAAGGGTTGAGGAAACAAGCCTTAAACCAGGCAGCAGGTGACGCCTCTGGCAATCACCACCTATATTGGGAGAATGATCTCCTCTACAGTGAGCCTAGGGTTCCGGTCTTTGGGGCAGCACGTGTGCTGGTGGTCCCCCAATGTTACCGAGCCTTCCTACTGGGTCTGGCTCACGACATTCCCCTGGCAGGACATTTGGGACAAGACAAGACCTTCAACAGGCTTGTCAACCACTTTCACTGGCCCAAAATGAGGACACACTCAGACAAATTCTGCAGGGCTTGTCCTACCTGCCAGGCTAGTGGAAAAGCAGGAAAGAGGGTTAAAATCCCCCTGATTCCACTTCCTGTCGTTGGCACCCCCTTTGAAAGGGTGGGCGTCGACATTGTTGGCCCCTTGGACCCCAAAACTGCCTTAGGCAACAGGTTTATCCTGGTTTTGGTGGACCATGCCACCCGGTACCCAGAGGCAATCCCTCTGAGGACCGTAACTGCATCGGTGGTAGCCAGAACCCTGATGGGGATATTTACCCGTGTGGGATTCCCCAAGGAGATAGTGTCTGACAGAGGCACTAACTTCATGTCCGCGTACATGAAGCATCTGTGGGATGCGTGTGGTGTAACCTACAAGTTCACTACACCCTATCACCCCCAGTCTAATGGGCTTGTGGAGAGATTCAACAAGACCCTGAAAGGCATGATTGGTGGCCTCCCTGAGGCCATGAGGCGTAAATGGGACGTCCTCTTACCATGCCTTCTCTTTGCTTACAGAGAGGTCCCCCAGAGGGGGGTAGGGTTCAGTCCCTTTGAGCTTCTCTATGGGTACCCCGTCAGGGGACCCTTAAGCATTGTCAAGGAGGGATTGGAGAACGCTCCAAAGACACCCCCTCAGGACGTGGTCAGCTACATGTTGGCCCTCCGCAATCAGATGACCCGCTTCTGGAAAGAGGCCCAAAGTAACCTGGAGGCCAGTCAAGAGGTGATGAAACAATGGTATGACCAGAAGGCCACTCTGGTAGAGTTTCAACCTGGAGACAAAGTGTGGGTAATGGAGCCAGTAGAGCCCAGAGCTCTCCAAGACCGCTGGTCTGGCCCATTTGAAATAAAGGAGCGGAAAGGGGAGGCCACTTACCTAGTGGACCTCCAAACCCCTAGGAACCCCCTAAGGGTGCTCCACGTGAACCGACTAAAAGCTCATTTTGAGAGGTCGGAGATCAACATGCTTCTGGTCACAGATGAAGGAATGGAAGAGGAGAGTGAACCTCTCCCTGACCTCCTCTCTGCCCAAGAAGGTG
Organism: Pleurodeles waltl; assembly: GCF_031143425.1. Classification (NCBI taxonomy): domain Eukaryota; kingdom Metazoa; phylum Chordata; class Amphibia; order Caudata; family Salamandridae; genus Pleurodeles; species Pleurodeles waltl. The sequence goes on from NC_090444.1 coordinate 1,222,967,014, forward strand.
ATGGGTCCGTAAGCGGGGTCATTCTGGCCCTCATTCTGACCTTGGCGGGCGGCGGAGGCCGCCCGCCAAAGTCCCGCCGTCAGGTTACCGTTCCGCGGTGGAAAGACCGCGGCGGTAATTCTGACTTTCCCGCTGGGCTGGCGGGCGGTCTCCTTCAGACCGCCAGCCAGCCCAGCGGGAAAGAGGCTTCCACGATGAAGCCGGCTCGGAATCGAGCCGGCGGAGTGGAAGCTGTGCGACGGGTGCAGTTGCACCCGTCGCGTATTTCACTGTCTGCGCAGCGGACAGTGAAATACATTTAGGGGCCCTCTTACGGGGGCCCCTGCAATGCCCATGCCAGTGGCATGGGCACTGCAGGGGCCCCCAGGGGCCCCGCGACCCCCCCTACCGCCATCCGGATCTCGGCGGTCCGACCGCCGGGATCTGGATGGCGGTAGGGGGGGTCAGAATCCCCGCGGCGGTGCAGCAAGCTGCGCCGCCGCGGAGGATTCAATGGGGCCGCGGTACACTGGCGGGACCCCGCCAGTGGTGCCGGTCCGACCGCGGCTTTACCGCCGCGGTCGGAATCCCCATTGAAGCACCGCCGGCTTGTCGGCGGTGCTCCCGCGGTCCTCCGCCCTGGCGGTCAAAGACCGCCAGGGTCAGAATGAGGGCCTCTGTCTGACTCCCTGACTCTAAACCAGAAAGGAGACTGCTATGAGCTGTTGGAGCAGTTCTCCCCCCTCTTCTCCCTTACTCCGGGACTGACCCACCTCTGTGTTCATGATATTGACACCGGTGACAGTCTCCCTGTGAAAAACAAAATTTACAGGTTGTCAGATAAGGTGAAGGCCAGCATCAAGGAGGAGGTCTCCAAGATGTTGACGCTAGGGGTTATTGAGAAGTCCAGTAGTCCCTGGGCCAGCCCAGTGGTGTTGGTCCCCAAGGCTACTGCCCCAGGCGCGAAGCCAGAACTCCGGTTCTGCGTGGACTACCGGGGTCTCAACTCAGTCACACGGACTGATGCTCACCCCATCCCCCGAGCTGATGAGCTCGTGGACAGGCTAGGCGCTGCCCAGTTCCTGAGTACGTTTGATCTTACTTCAGGGTACTGGCAGATCGCCCTGACTGAGGGGGCTAAGGAAAGGTCCGCCTTTTCCACCCCTGACGGCCATTACCAGTTCCGGGTGATGCCGTTTGGATTGAAAAATGCCCCCGCTACCTTCCAACGGTTGGTTAACGGGGTCCTGGCTGGCAAGGATGCCTTCTGTGCAGCCTACCTGGATGACATAGCTGTCTACAGTTCCAGCTGGGAGGAACACCTGCTCCACCTCAAGGAGGTGCTTCAGGCCCTGCAACAGGCAGGCCTGACCATCAAGGCTAGTAAGTGCCAGATTGGGCAGGGTTCCGTGGTGTACTTGGGACACCTAGTAGGTGGTGGCAAGGTGCAGCCACTCCAGGCCAAGATCGAAACTATCAAGGCCTGGCAACCACCTCGAACCCAGACTGAGGTGAGGGCCTTTTTAGGCCTCACCGGCTACTACCGCAGGTTTGTCAAGGGCTATGGTACCATTGTGTCCCCCTTGACACAACTCACGTCCAAGAAGCAACCTAGGTTGGTGACTTGGACAGAGGCTTGTCAGAAAGCCTTTGACGCCCTAAAGGAAGCCATGTGCACGGCCCCCGTGCTCAAGGCCCCTGACTACTCCCAGGAATTTATCGTGCAGACAGACGCTTCAGAGCATGGCATAGGGGCAGTCCTAGCACAGCTAAATGAGGAGGGCCAAGATCAACCGGTAGTCTTTATTAGCAGAAGGCTATTACCACGGGAACAGAGGTGGAGTGCTTTTGAAAGAGAAGCTTTTGCTGTGGTCTGGGCACTGAAGAAGCTGAGGCCCTACCTGTTTGGGACTCACTTCCTAGTTCAGACAGACCACAGGCCCCTCAGATGGCTCATGCAGATGAGGGGTGAGAATCCAAAACTTCTGAGGTGGTCCATTTCCCTACAGGGGATGGACTTTACGGTGGAACATCGCCCAGGGGTTGACCACGCCAATGCTGATGGTCTCTCCAGGTACTTCCGCCTTAGCGATGAGAGCTCCCAGGAGGTCGGGTAGCTCTCCCCACTTTCAGCTGGGGGGGACACATGTTAGACCTGACAGCCTTAGGGTAGTCACCCCTAACTTTTTGCCTGCCTCCCTCCTCATTTTTGGATACTGTTTTTGCTGGTTTTTAGACTCTGCGCACTTTACCACTGCTAACCAGTGATAAAGTGTATATGCTCTCTCTCTGTAAACATGGTAACTTTGGATCATACCTGATTGAACTATTTAATCTACTTATAAGTCCCCAGTCATGTGCACTCCAGGTGCCTAGGGCATATAGATTAAATGCTACTAGTGGACCCGCAGCACGGATTGTGCCACCCACTTAAGTAGCTCCTTTTCCTTGTCCCAGGCCTACCATTGCTAGGCCTGTGTGTGCAGTTTCACTGCCACCTCGACTTGGCATTTAAAAGTACTTGCCAAGCCTAGAACTCCCCTTTTTCTGCATATAAGTCACCCTTAATGTGTGCCCTGGGTATCCCCTAGAGCAGGGTGCTGTGTAGGTAAAAGACAGGACATGTACCTGTGTAGTTATATGTCCTGGTAGTGTAAAACTCCTAAATTCGTTTTTGCACTACTGGGAGACCTGCTCCCTTCATAGGCTAACATTGGGGCTGCCCTCATACACTGTTGAAGTGGCAGCTGCTGATCTGAAAGGAGCAGGGAGGTCATATTTAGTATGGCCAGAATGGTAATACAAAATCCTACTGACTGGTGAAGTCGGATTTAATATTACTATTCTAGAAATGCCACTTTTAGAAAGTGAGCATTTCTTTGCACTTAAATCCTTCTGTGCCTGAAAAATCCACGTCTGGCTAGGTTTAGTTGACAGCTCCTTGTGCATTCACTCAGACACACCCCAAACACAGGGTACTCAGCCTCACTTGCATACATCTGCATTTTGAATGGGTCTTCCTGGGCTGGGAGGGTGGAGGGCCTGCCCTCACACAAAGGACTGCCACACACCCTACTGGGACCCTGGCAGACAGGATTGAACTGAAAGGGGACCTGGTGCACTTCTTAGCCACTCTTTGAAGTCTCCCCCACTTCAAAGGCACATTTGGGTATAAAACAGGGCCTCTGCCCTACCTCATCAGACACTTGCTGGAGAAGAAACCGGAACCAGAAACTACATCCTGCCAAGAAGAACTGCCTGGCTGCTCAAAGGACTCACCTGTCTGCTTTCTACAAAGGACTGCTGTCTTGCTGTTGCCCTGCTGCCTTGCTGAACTCTTGTCTGGCTGTGAAAGTGCTCTCCAAGGGCTTGGATAGAGCTTGCCTCCTGTTCCTTGAAGTCTCAGGACCAAAAAGACTTCTTCCTTTCACTTGGACGCTCCGTGCGCCGAAACTTTCGACGCACAGCTTGTTTCGCGGCGAGAAAAACGCCGCACACCGACGCTGATCGACGCGACGCCCTCGGGGCGATCGAGACTTCGACGCACAACCTCGCAAGGACAAAGCCGCTCGAATTTCCAGGAGAAATCGACGCGACACCCACCGTGAGTGCGAAACTTTGACGCACGGCCTCGCAAGGACAACGCCGCCCGACTTCCAAGGAGAAATCGACGCGACGCCTGCCGTGAGACCAAACTTTCGACGCACGGCCTCGCAAGGACAACGCCGCCCGACTTCCAAGGAGAAATCGACGCGACGCCTACCGTGAGATCGAAACTTCGACGCGCAGCCCCGCAGAACGACGCGCAGCCGGAAAACAAGCAGGAGAATCCACGCACAGACCCGGGACATCTGGTAATCCCCGCGATCCACAAAAAGAGACTGTCTGCGCGCCGGAAAACGACGCCCGACTTCCCCGCGTGGAAAAGACCGACGCAAGTCTGTGAGTGCTGAGGAGAAATCGACGCACACCCCCCTTTTTCCACGCATCTCTTCTCCTGTGGCCCTCTGAGGAGATTTTCCACCAGAAACCAGGTACTTTGTGCTTGAAAGACACTGTATTGCATTCTAAAGACTGAAGACACTCTATATCACTTCCCTGTGATATTTCTACAATTTTCCATTGCAACTTTATTCTTTTTGACCTACAATTATCCTGATAAATATTATATATTTTTCTAAACACTGTGTGGTGTATTTTTGTGGTGCTATATGGTGGTATTGTATGATTTATTGCACAAATACTTTACACATTGCCTTCTAAGTTAAGCCTGACTGCTCGTGCCAAGCTACCAGAGGGTGGGCACAGGATAATCTTGGATAGTGTGTGACTTACCCTGACTAGAGTGAGGGCTTTTGCTTGGACAGGAAGTAACCTGACTGCCAACCAAAAACCCCATTTCTAACAGTAAGTGACTGAGCTTTTGCCTGAGAGGCTACAAGATGAGGTTTAAAGGTCATTTGCTAATCCACTATGAATCCTAAATACTTATATGAAGGGACTACCTCCACCTGTTTTCCTTTAACAAAGAATGCATATGACTTATTTTTCGAATCAGCCAAATGAACCACCTTAGTTTTATTCAGCCTTAATTCAAAAGATTGCTCGTCCATATAACTTGTTAGGGCATTGATACAGAGCTGCATGCTGACGGGAGTTTGACTCAGTAAGACGATGTCATCCGCATATTGTAGACAAGCTATTGCTTTAGAAGCCAGAAAGGATGGGGGGCGATTTTCCAGCAGTAGGGCACCAACTAAATCTGCAAGATATAAGTTAAAAAACATTGGACCTAAAATGCATCCGTGTTTGAAGCTGTTTGCTGTTTTAAGTTTGTTTGTAACTTGACCTCTCTCACTGATTTTGACTTGCACCCAGGTTCCTGAATGTAGTTCAGTATTTGCCCTCAATAGGCCACTGGGGAGACCCAATCTTCCAGCTTCTGCCACAAGCAAGCTCAAAGAACTTGATCAAAGGCCAATTTGATATCAATGAGAAACACAAATAATGATCTTTTCCTGTGTTTGGCTTTGTCTGCAAGAAGGAAAAATGCAGTTCAGTTTGTTAGAATTCCCATTCCGGCTCTGAAGCCTGTCTGACATCTATATATGAGCTGCTTATCATTTACCTAAGCTGTTAATCGCTGAAGCAGACAGGACATGTATATTTTTGCTTCAACGTTGGTTAGAGCTATAAGCCTGTAGTTATGAGGAGAGGCAGGATTGCCACTCTTGTAAATTAGATGAAGATGTTTCCATTAGAGGAGTCTGGCAGACGCTCAGTGCGATAAAGATCACTAAAAAGTCGTGCTAAATAATATGCCCAGTATTTTATGGCTCCTCTAAATAGGACCTTTGGGTTTTCGTTAAAACCTTCCAGTTTTAATTTCTTTATAATTCCCTTCAAGTGGTCTAAATCCAAGAGGATGCAGGAGTGTTTGTGATTATTTGGAGGATCGCTAATTTCTGATTTTACTTCAAAGCCAAAGATTGATGTATCTTGCTTTTCAACATGGACAATGGATCCTCACCCTTAACCTCTTGAGCTGGCCCTGAGTACATCGTAAGTACATGCGGTTCCCAAGTGGCAGCATCAATCCCAGCATTAAATTGTCTAGTTTTTCCCAATGACAGACCTTTCACCAGCTGCCAAAACATTTTGTTGCTCTGCAGAAACCTCGTCCAGCACTTTCTCTATCCTGGGACTGTGCCAATTTAGGAGCAGATTTATGAGCCCCTAGCGCCACCTTGCACCACATTAGCGTCACATTTTTTGTTATTAATGTGGCCCAACAAGGCCAAAGTCCCCACACCATATTTACAGAGTAGCACAATGCATGCATTGCTCCACTCTGTAACCCTTTGTGCTACATTATGCCTGCGCCTGGCACAATGTATGCAAAGGAAGCGTTCCACTGTTAGGAGGGCCAAAAAAATGGGGCAAGGAAATCTATGAGATTTCCTTGCACCATTTTTTTTTCCAGAACTTTTAATTCCTGCTTCAAGCAGGCGTTAAAAGAGGGCTTCCATTATTTAGTATACGCCCCTATGTACTCTGCAGGAGTAGCACCAACATTTTGGCACTACTCCTGCAGAGTACAGCAATAGAGTCACATTGAATGACACTATTGACCTCTACCCTGCTCCATGGTGCACTGTATTTTAAACATGGTGCACACATGGTGGCGGCAGGGGGGAGCTAAGGGGAGCAGGGAAAGTGGCACTGCACTCGGTGCGGCACTACTTTCCATAAATCTGCCCCTTTGTTTTTTTGTATTATAGGTTACTGGGGTACAGCTTATGGTATTTGATGGACACAACTGCTGGAATTTGCACTGAACTTCAATGGATTGTGGAAAATGGTCACTCTCTGGGTGGACAAATATTTGGTAGGAGATGATTTCAGGCAGAGCTGTTCCACTAACTAACAAAAAGTCAATTATTGAAATTTTTGCCACTTAAGAAGGTAATTGAAGGGGATGAAACCTACTTTGGGTGGCTAGCCGGAGGTCTCAGTCCATGATGTTCCAACTTCCTATTCAAATTCATTATACTTGGCTTTGAGCCCGCTTTTGTGCTGGCCTTGCCTAGGTCTGTGTTAAGGTCTCCAGAGATAGTAAATGTTGCAAGCTTATACTGCTTCTGTAGAATTTTAATACATTTAAACAGTGTTTCCATATTTAAACTTTTTTGTGCTTTGTTGGTATGGATATATACATTGATAAGCAGCAATGGTGTATAAGCGAAACATGCTTTCTTTGGTACTAGCTTGATTGGAAGCATCCAAGTGACTCCAATATCAATTTGTTTAATGGCCCAGTTGTATTTAAGGGAGCAGAACGTTGAGAGACCACCTTTAGAATGTCCAAATTTGAGGGACTTTGTTGCTGGAACATGATATTCAACATAGTGTGTAATTTGAATTGGCTCTGTGCGACAAGTTTCTTGCGGGATTATGATGTCATAGAACTGGAGACACACCTTAACCTCCACATCTAGAAGTAGGGTCTCCAGGCCATGAGTATTCCAGAAACAGATGTTAATACTACTGCCCACTATTGTTGAACTTTGTGGTTTTTCATCAGGACCGGTTATTGGCTTGACAATTGGACGGCAGATGCTTGGTCTGATTATTAAGAGGCGGTGGGACAAAGTACACTTACTGAATCATGTCCTGAGTGTTCAGAGTGCCAGCCCATATTTACAAGGCGACGCAAAGCCACCTTGCATGGCTTTTCATGGCCTTGTAAATATGGTACCCTTTCACGTATAACTCTGTGGGAAATAGGTGCTTCATGGGTGTTGCTGTCGGTGTTCCCACACAACACCCATGGAACCTGATGGAATCTGAGGCATTCCCAGATTTACAAGGTATTATCAGCACACATAGTAAGAGAAAAACACCATTAATGATTATTTATCTGCAGGAAGTTGTCCCTTCCTGCACATAAACAGCCATCCCTGCAACGTAGGCACCCTTGCACAATAGTGCCACATAAATACACATCTGTTAACCCTCTGTGCTACTTTATGGCAAGTCAAAACTGCCACTAGACACAACTCAGATCTCACTCTCTCACTCTGCTAGCAGAAACACTAATCACAAGAATTATCTTGAAATTGTTATTGCTACCTGAAAGCTGGACGCACAAGGAACTCTGCATCAGGTGCTTTTAAGTTGCTAAACACAGTGCCCCCTCTACCCGAGATCAGTGTTCCCTCTGCAGGTCAGCACCCAGTGGGGCCTCAACAGTCGCCTCAGCCTAAATCCGGCCTTGAATATCCCAAATTCATTGGCTGTTTAGGGTCTATAAGAGGTAGTAAGGCTTAAATACTTAAATGCATACAAATAGGGTAGAAAGAATTGTTCCTTTTTTCATGACCATATTCTATTACATAAAAAAAACACATTAATGAATACGTCACAGCTACTGCTCTCTTTGAAGCAGTTACTTCAAAGATTGTTCTCAAAGCAACAATCATTTCAAAAGGGCATGAAGAGTTTAGACTACACAAAAAAATTGTTGCATACCCGTTTATCCCCTTCTCTGCCAGGCCTTTCCCCCCTCAGATGCAAGGCCATTTTTGGGCTTTCTGGGGCAGGGCGCGCTTAGGCCCTCATAACTTTTTGTCCACATAAGCTACGCACACCAAATTTGTGTCCTTTTTTTCCAACATCCCAGGGATTCTAGAGGTACCCAGATTTAGTGTGTTTCCCTGAAGGAGGCCAAGAAAGTAGCCAAAATACAGTGAACATTTCTTTTTTTTCAATAAAATGGGAAAAAAGGGCTGCAGGAGAAGGCTTGTGGTTTTTTCCATGAAAATGGCATCAACAAAAGGTTTGCGGTGCTAAAAATCACCAGCTTCCCATCTTTCAGGAACAGGCAGACTTGAATCAGAAAACCCAATTTTTCAACACAATTTTGGCATTTTACTGGGACATACACCATTTTTACGATTTTTTGTGCTTTCAGACTCCTTCCAGTCAGTGACAGAAATGGGTGTGAAACCAATGCTGGATCCCAGAAACCTAAACATTTCTGAAAAGTACACTAAATTCTTAATTCAGCAATGGGTAATTTGTGTAGATCCTACAAGGGTTTCCTACAGAAAATAACAAATGAAATAAAAAAAATTGAAATTGAGGTGAAAAAACCAGCCATTTTTCTCTACGTTTTAATCTGTAATTTTATCCTGCGATGTCAGATTTTTGAAAGCAATATACCGTTACGTTTGCTGGACTTTTCTGGTTGCGGGGATATATAGGGCCTGTAGGTTCATCAAGAACCCTAGATACCCAGAGCCAATAAATGAGCTGCACCTTGCAGTGGGCTTTCATTCTATACCAGGAATACAGCAATTCATTTGCTGAAATGTAAAGAGTGAAAAATAGGTATCAAGAAAACTTTTGCATTTCCAAAATGGGCACAAGATAAGGTTTTGAGGAGCAGTGGTTATTTTAACATCTCTGAATTCCGGGGTGCCCATACTAGCATGTGAATGACAGGGCATTTCTCAAATGGACGTCTTTTTTGCACACTGGTGGTCATTACAACCCTGGCGGACGGTGTTAAAGCGGCGGTAAAACCGCCAACAGGCCGGCGGTAAAAAAATTGCAATTACGACCGTGGCGGAAACCGCCAACAAAGACAGCCACTTTAACACTCCGACCACCACGGCGGTACAAACAAACAGCGCGGCGGTCACCGCCAACAGACAGGCGGGAGACAATGTACCGCCCACACTATTATGAGAGGCCAATCCGCCACCTTTTCCGTGGCGAATTCAATGCGGATAAAAATACAGCGGAAACAGGAATTTCGAAGGGAAAACACTCACCTCTACACACTCCACGAGGAACGAGGACACCATGGACCCGGAACTCCAAATTCTCCCTGCGATAGTCTTCCTGCTCCTCTACCAGGAGCACGAACGCTGTCGGCGAAGACCACAGTGAGTACTGCACCTACGACACAGGGGAGGGGGGAGTCAAAAAACAGGGACACACACACGCAACACCCCCACCCTCACCCACTACAACACACACAAATGCATATCAATACATCACAGTAACACCCCCCAACCCCCCCAGAAGAATGCAAAGACAATAGAAAATTAGTGCAACCATTGTAATATATTAAAAACAAGTAGGCAGAAATAGATATATACACCATGTACAAAATAAATACCAAGCATAGTGGTCCAGGTAGTGCACTAAGATAGTCTGTGGAACACTGGGACCACACGATATGGGTGAGGCCCACACAAGATCCCCGACCATGACGGAGAGAACACTGCAGGGGCATCAGAGAGCAACTAAACAGGCACCTCAGGGGGAGGGAAAGGGGGGGCATCTCAGCCGGATGAGTGCACGACGCCAAATCCATGAGGGGGCCACATGCCCACTGTTCCATCCTGGGGAGTGCAAAGCCACAGTCTCTCAAGTCTCACAAGTGGGTGGCCTGCCCACTGTTCAATCCTGGGGAGTGCAAAGCCACAGTCTCTCAAGTCTTGGGGAGTGCAAAGCCACAGTCTCTCAAGTCTCTACAGTGGGTGGTCTGCCCACTATTCAATCCTGGGGAGTGCAAAGCCACAGTCTCTCAAGTCTCTACAGTGGGTGGTCTGCCCACTGTTCAATACTGGGGAGTGCAAAGCCACAGTCTCTCAAGTGGATGTCAGTCTCCACTGGTTCCGGAGGGGGCATGGTGCCCAGAGTGCTTTATCCTGTTAAGGACAGAGGTAGTGGATGTCAGTCTCCACTGGTTCTGGAGGGGGCATGGTGACCAGAATGCATCATTCACCCTTTGACAGACTCAGTTGCGTCAGTGCCCCTGCCACTCATGGGCTAGCGGTGCTTCAGATGGCGGTGCCCTGTTCAGCGGTGCTTCAGATGGCGGTGCCCTGTTCAGCGGTGCTTCAGATGACGGTCTCCATTGCAGGGTCTCAGCTGCTGGCGGTCCTTCATGGCCCAACGGGCCTTTTGCTGGCGGTCCTTCATGGCCCAGCCGGCCTTTTGCTGGCGGTCCTTCATGGCCCAGCGGGCCTTTTGCTGGCAGTCCTTCATGGCCCAGCTGGGCTTGTGCTGGCGGTGGCCTCCTGGGCAGCTGGGCTTGTGCTGGCGGTGGCCTCCTGGGCAGCTGGGCTTGTGCTGGAGGTGGCCTCCTGGGCAGCTGGGCTGGTGCTGGCGGTGGCCTCCTGGGCAGCGGGGATGATGGATGTCTTCTCCGCCGTGCTGCTCTTCCCTGACTTGCTGGGTTTCTTGTGGCCCTTCCCCACCTTGGAAGGTGTCACAGCTGACTCCACACTCCCAACGGGATCCCTGGGAGCGGCTTTGGTAGCTGGAGTCTTCACCCTCTCCTGCCGGGCACTGGCAAACTTCTGATGCTTCACAGGTGGGGGACTGTCTGTGCTGTGGCTCCGTGCCACATTGGCTGCCCTGGTGGCCGGTGCACTCCAGATTCCGGTGACTACAGGCACCACTGGTCCCGGAGAGGTTGTGGCTGAGGTGCTAGTTCGGGACCTATGAGACGGACGGGGTGGGGGAGGTGTGGGAAAGTGGTCAAGGTTGGACAGGAGCCTCTATAAACATTCTTGCTGCCCATGAATACCATCAGATGGCTCCAACCCCAGTGTCGACCAAAGCCAAAATCAAAGTATATGCCTATGGTCAGAGTACAACGCTTGCCCTCAAAGGCGTCTTCCAAACCACCATCACACATGAATCCAAAACCATCCACACCAAAGTATACGTGGCAGAAGAAGGACATGGAATGCTACTAGGTTGCAAGGCGGCTGAAGAATTAGGAGCGGTCACTTTCGCGTTTGGCATACACCAAGAGTCAGTACCAGAACTCCTCAATCAGTACCAGGATCTGTTCGAAGGAATCGGATGCCTGCGACATAAAGAGGTGAAACTGCACATCGACAAAACCATGCAACCCGTCGCACTTTGACATCGTCGTATTGGGTTCCATCTCAGACCGCAGGTGGAAAAAGAATTGAACCACCTCAAAGAAGCTGGCATTATAGAGTGAGTAACAGGACCGACACCCTGGGTTTCGCCAATCGTAGTTGCACAAAGGCCAAAACAACTTGGAGAAGTCTGCATCTGCGTGGATACGCGCCTCCCCAATGTCACTATCAAGCGAGAAAGACACTTGATGCCTACGATTGACAACATAATAGGTGAGCTCATTAGGTCTTTCTGTTTCTCAAAACTCGACCTACGTTCAGGATACCACCAATTAATATTAGCCAAAGGGTTGCATCACATCACGACATTCTCAACACACAGGATTGAGGAGATACAAGCATTTGGATTTTGGGATCTCAAGTGCAGCGGAGGTCTTTCAAAATGTGATACATGAACTGTTGGTAGACTTACCAGGCACAATTAATGTCAGCGATAGCATCCTAATTCACGCACCAACCATACCGGAACACCACTCGAGACTCAAATGCGTACTGCGCAGGATCCAAGAATCAGGTCTGACCCTTCAACCAAGGAGGTGCGAGTTTCTGACACACTGCATACCATTTTTGGGATATGTTTTTTCAGCCAACGGCGTGGGGCCTGATCCAGACAAGGTGCAAGATATTAAAGATGCACCACCTCCAACCTGTGTAACTGAAGTTAGAAGCTTCCTAGGCATGGTGAAGTACTGTGGCCAGTTTATTAAGGATTTTTCCTCACTGACTCAACCTCTCTGAAACCTGACGAAATCATCAGAACCTTGGACATGGGGCTCAGCCCAATAAGTTGCATTTTAAGCTATCAAAGAAGCCCTGTCCAGAGACAAAATTCTGAGATACTTTGACCCATGCAAAGAAACTAAGGTCACTGTCGAGGCAGGCCCAAAAGATTTGGGGGCTGTGTTGTTTCAAAACCATAAAAAATGATGACTGGTCCCCAGTAGCATTTGCAAGCAGATCTTTAACCGACACCGAGCAAAGATACTCGCAATAAAGCCATCGCAGTGCACTGGGGCTGTAAATATTTCTACATTTACATATATGGCCACCCGTCATAAACCTCTAATAGCACTGTTCAATGGCACAGCATCAAAACCCCCTCCACGGATCGAGAAGTGGATGCTCCAGCTGTAGGACTATGGGTGTCAGCTAGAGTACCGTCTGGGGTCGGACAATCCTGCAGATTATCTGTCCAGACATCCACGGGCAGCCACTGACAGTGAAGTTCATGAAGTGGATGAGACAGAAGAATACGTAAGGTATGTCTCTGACCGGTCCAGACCTCTACCACTATCCGTTGATGAAATAGTCCAAGCAACAGCACACGATGAGGGTCTTCAGAAAGCATTAACAGCCATCCAAAATAACCAATGGTTTGGAGTAAAAAAAACAACTGTCAGCTTTGAGTCCCATCTCTCAACGGATCTTAGGAAGCTTCTACCATGTCTGTGACAAACTAACGGCGGACACTGATGGGTGTCTACTGAGAGGGTGCTGGTTAGTAATCCCTTCATCCCTCACCTCCAGGGTGTGCAACTGGCTCATAACGGTCACCAAGGCATGGTGAAGACTAAAAGTCACCTGTGGTCAAAGGTCTGGTTTCCGCTCATTGATGAAATTTGTGGAAGGGGTGGTGAGGTCATGCGAGTGGTGCCAGGCATCTGGGGAACAAATCTGACCAGTTCCCATTGAAACCGAACCCGGTCCTAACTCTCCCTGGGTCTCAGCGAGTTTAGATTTCGTTGGGCTTCCAGATGGCCGGCACCCCATGGTCATGATTGATGATTTCTCAAAATACCCAGAAGTTGAGATTATCCCCGCTCTTACAGCAGATGTGGTAATACCATGCATTAAAAAAGTCATCGCCATTCACTGTCTCATATCCGAGATCAAAAGAGACAATGGCCCGCCCTTTCAGAGCCAAGAACTGGCAAACTATTTTGAGAGTGCTGGCATCTGACATCGCCGGATCACGCTGAGGTGGCCTCAAGCTAGTGGTGAGGTCGAACGGTTCATGAGGACACCAAACAAAGTAATACACATTGCCCACGCTAGCGGTCAATCCAGTGAGTATGTGGTGCACTCATTGTTGCAGAACTACCGACAGACCCCTCACTCCACAGCGAGTTGGGCTCCTGGACATGTGGCCTTCGGGAGAGCGGTAACTGACTCCATTCCACATCACCGGTCTTGGATCCCCGATTCTGTTGATGCTGGTCAGGTCCACCAGTGACGATCAGCTACAAACCGCTATGTCAGTCGCTGAAGATGAGCTCAACCGTATAACCTGAAAGCTGGTGACCGAGTGTTACTGAAAGAACTGTCCCCTGGCAGCAAATTCCACATGCCCTTTGATCCACTCCTTGGACCATCATACGTCGGAATGGATCGTTGGTAGTAGCTCAACGCGGCACTGATGTCATTACCCGCACATTTCATTGTTCAAGAGGTTTCATTCTCCGACAACCAACCAGCGGTGGCTGAAACCCCAGTACTAACTGATGATCAGGTGTCCTTACCTGAGAACAACGAGTGCAATTCACCATGTCCCAAATTGCCTCAGGCGAACCTACAGATCCTAGCCCCGGACGTTATACCCACGGGTGTCCCGAGTCCAGCCACTGGTCCTGACAGATCCAGAAGCACCCGGTACTGTTTATGTAACAACCCTGCTCTGTCTTTGAGGCTACGGGATCATTTATTGTAGTCATAGAATATGTTTTTTATCGGGCATTTCTGCTGTTTCTGTTTTTAGGAGGAATGCAGTGTCGCACCAGTGATGCAATTGGTCGCGGGACACTACCACTGAAGGCATGACAGGAGGGGTGTGAGGGATTGTTTGATTTCCCCCTTTTCCCCTCTCCCCTATTTTGCAGTTATCCCTTTCCCTTAGGTCATGTGATGGAGTGTTTAAATGAAGGCATGGCAGGCAGGTCAGGAGGAGGCGTATGCAACAGGAGTAAGCTTAGGCCAGAGGCTCACATCCTCCGGCCCTCTGCACCACGAGTAACTATAATTAGTGTCTGCATTGTCATTGCCCACGTCTGCAATCGGTGCCGCCGACACTACAGAAGTCACATGGATCTCTCCAGACATCATCCTGAAGGCAGATGCAGTTAAACACTGGCCACGGGGTCTAGAGTAATAGTTTTTAAAAAATCTGGTAATTTAATTTGTTTGAATACAGTTTTATTAAATGCTTCAATTTAGGGATTTTTCTCTGTTGTGAGCAACATCTCACACAATTTGGTGTTCGTGTGCAATCTAAATTGAAAACTATTTATTTCTGTACTGTCTTGTGAACGCCAAAACAAGGAGATTAATTTTTATTGTGTTATTTATCTTCTAGGTTTTACGTCTATACTTGGCCACTAAACTTTGAGAGTATACTTTTCAGGAATGCAAATGAATTTCTTTTTGGCTAGGCCAAATGTAAAAGCTAAGTGCAGCAAGTAAAACTCAATGGCAAACAACTTCCACATCTCTACCCAGTGTCATAACGAAACTTAAGGGCCAACCCCAGCAAAGTAAATGGAGGGTCCCGCCCTCCTTGGCCCACCACCTACCACTTTTGCTGAAGGGGGCCCCAGGATCTCCCCCAGCTATTCATTCCCAAGCAATACAGTTTCATCTTGTAGTAAAGTCCTCCTTTTTGCCTGTGTCACCTCTAATCTTTTTGGACAGGTGCTTGTGGTTACTGACTCTTGGCTGTGCCCTGGGTATAGCTTACCAGTCCCAGGGCCAGTGCTCTGTGTAAAGTAGATATGCAAATTAGGCTAATTATAATTGGGAAAATTAACCTACCTATAAGTCCCTAGTATATGGTAGGGCATGAGGTTCAGGGACCCCAGCATAGGTAGTGCCCCTATAGGTGCACTGTTGAGATGCCCAGTGTCATTTTGAAGGCAGGCCTGCCTTGCTGGCTGCTTTTAAATTAAAGTTACATGCAAATTTGACTTTGGAATTAAAAGTAGTTCCAAAGTCTAAAACTACCTTATTTTTACATATAAGTCACCCCTAAGATGTGCCCTATGTGTCCCTAGGGCTGGGTGCCATGTAACTATAAGCAGGGAACTTATAAAATAGTCTTATAAGCCCTGGTGAGGTAAAACATCCAAATTTGTTTTCCCTCATTGTAGTGAATGGCCTCCATAGGCTAGAATGGGGAGACTTTATTTTAATTTTTAAATTCCTCTTAAGTAACAGATACCAGTAGTGTGGTATCAAATTAATTGTTATAATAAATCCCACAACTTCCAGTTGTTGGATTTAATATAACTTGTTCAGGTAAAGAGTTTTAAACTTTACCTGAAAAGTTGCCAACTTCAGCCCTGCAGTGTTTTTGCTGCTGTGCTCTGATTGGCCAGCCTCTGGCAGCCCGACCAGGCTGCCTTGATGAAGTGTGAAGTGGCCTAGCTCCACACAAAGAGATGTGCCTGGGGAGGAGATCTCTCCTCAGCAGATGGTGAAGCAGGAAGGGGGAGGGCTGCCAAACTGGTCTTCAAAGGCAGGGAAGGACATTTGGAGCAAACCAGCAACACCCTCACATCCTGCAAACCGAGACAATTAGGTGCCCCCTTGATTAGATTAGGAGAGGGAAGGAGAGGGGTGTGTTTAGAATTTTTAGCCACACCAGTGGGTGGGCTCAGCCAGATGTAACCTCCAAAAATCATTTTTGAGGAATGTTGCTCCCTGGGATTGATTTTTGCCACACTTCCCAGGAAGTGGTCATCACAGGGGGAAGGACCCTGCACCTGATTGGAGAATCAGGACCCCCTGTTTTTCAACCAGGAGCAGGGCTAAAACTGTCAGACCTGCACCCACACCTCAGATCCCTATCAGATTCCAACAAGGAAGAACTACAGGAGAAGAAGGACTACCCTGCTGGACCCCTGACCTGCACCTGGACACTGCACTCTAGAGGACTGCACCAGCTGCACACTTGGGCTTCACTAGTAGAAGGACTTTACCTGTCTTCTACTGCTTCAAGAAGGGACTCCCTGTTTGCCACAGGTACAAAGGAGCTGCCCAGAGTCCCCAGCATCAAGTCCTGCAAGCAGAGCCCAGCTGACCAGCATCCAGTGGCCAATGGAGGATTCTGAACAGGTGCATTCTGGGAATTGTAATCCCAACTCCCATGGATCAACTCAGAGCTTCTGGAACCTTGGATCAAGTTGTGGACACTTCAAGGACACAAAAAGGACCTCTGGAAGAAGATCCAGAAGTTTGGAGACGTTTGGAGCAACACCATAAGTTGAAGAGGTGCATTGTGGGAGTTGTAGTCCCAGACCCCAAGAGGCACACCAGAGCCTCTCAACCCTTTGCTGGTGGTGTGGAGCACTTTCCTGAATCAAACACTTCTGAAAGTAAGTGTGACCTCGTGGGGGGGGGGCCTGAACTCTGGACTTTGTTCCTTTCCAGTGTGACCTTTTTTAGCCCTTTGAGTGCTAGCTGCTTCTATACGCTAGAAAGCATTAATTCTTTAAAAATCCATATCTCCGGTTCCCCTTATCCGATTTTATTCGGGTTGTGTCATTTTAAAGATAAAAATATAATCTATTATTATAAATTTTGATTTTTAAACTGTTGCCTGTGTTTTATTTAATTACTGTTTTGTGATATTTGAATGCTTTACGCTTTGTCTCCTAAGTTAAGCCTTGTCGCTCGTTGCCAAGCTACCAAGGGTTGAGCTAGGCTTAATTTACTGAGACCTAACTGGACCTACGTGGAGGTTAGTGGCCTATTGCTATTGTTATTACCCTTACCAATTACCCATTATCCGACACATCTTATCTAATCAATAGCATATATGATCAAATGACAATATCATCATGCTTGATTTTTCAAACAAAAGCAGAGCAAACAGTGCATCCCACAGGATAAAAGCATTTATGTATTAGTTCATTTATGTTTGTATTTACTTTTTTATTTATGCGTTTATTTATTTTGATGATGCTTTTTTGCTCATTATTAGCCATGTGGGCAACTTCTCATGTTTTTTTTTAGCTCTAAATGGAACCTCAAAAGATGCTGATCTCTCATGTATCGATGTGATGTACATGGTAGTCAGTATAACCGTCGTTTTGCAGATTAACAGAGATCTGCTGACACAAAACAGACACACTAATTTCAGAGGACACTGGCTCTCCAGGGGATATGCCTGTCCTGGACCTCCCTGATGACATGGATGATGAGCTGACAAACATCAGTCAGCAGACCCTCCATGATGTCCTTGGAACCCTCCTGACCCCACCTTCAGTCACAAGGAGGAGCACAGAAGTAGCAGCCATCACAGAGGACCCACCCATCACCCCCATTATACGACCTGCCGGCTCCAACCTCTGAGGACACTGACACCAGCTTTGAGAGGAGTGTAGTTGGTGTACAGCGGGAGCTGACCAGGGATGTGCGGTGGGTATGCAAAATATGGCAGCCAGCCTAGAGGGGGTTCGTTCGTGCATGATGTCAACTGCAGAACAGGCAGCAGCCATGCAAGGGCTAACTACAAGCATGCATGAACTTGACAAAGGAAGGAAGGAAATCAGCACAGCTGTAAGAGAGTTGACACAACACCTCCAACAACATACTTCTCAATGCGTGCACGATTGTAATATTGAGCCCCTCAGGGCCGACCTGGCTGCCTACCACAGTGATGTGGCTGCTATTCTCAAGAACCAGAAGCTCCTCCTTGCAGCAGTAATGCCCTACATTGTTCCACAGTTGGCAGCTACCGGGATTCCTGACTTCACGTCTTCAAACACTGAAGTGTGTGTCGCCCCTTCAAACCCACCACCACTAAGGGCAGAGGAGACAACACACACATCAGAAGAAGAAGACTTGGAACAGATCACATTCACCCGTAAGAGTACCCAGTAGCCGAACTCCATGCCAAATGGCTAATTACAATCTAGGTCCTGTGCTTGTTAACATGCCAGTCTTGCAACAGCTGCTCACGTGCACTGTTCTCCAGCCCACTGTTTACCTTGACACTACGCTCTGTGATTGTCTCTCACTACCTCATTGGCACTTTTTGTTCCTCTGCACTGTATGATACTTCACCCCACCATGTCCAATGATATGTCCCATTGCACAATTGCACTTTCACAATCAAATGCGTCACACTAATGGATTCACAATCCTGGACTTTGTAAATATTGCACTACAGCACTTTACAATAAATAACACTTACACAACCACTTTGTCTCTGTGTAATGTGACACATCAACTGTGTAGGAGATGAGTGATGTATGTCACATGTCAAGGGCTATAGAACGTCAATACAATGGTGTTAAAACAATGTGTGCTGATAACTATGCACTGGGGTCTGGATGGTATCATCATCTGCGCTTCATGAGGGTAATTTCTGTAGTAAATAGGAATCTAACTGTATAATGCTGTGTTGGTCAGAAACACTCGGCTTCAAGGGATGTTCAAGGTGAAAATCATTGTGTTCCAAAATCCCTTCAAAACACTCTTTATGTATGTGACATCTGACTATACACTTTCATCACACACACACACCATACAGCAGGAATGGATGTGTATGAGTGTATGGATAAAAATGTGTCCTGGAAATTCAAAGTAAGACATGATAGGTGTGAGTAATGTATACAATACTACATAAGATTATACCATCACTCACCTTACCAGGGTTCACATGAACATCAGACTGCAGGCAGACGTACCACATTGCCCAAGATTCCAAATCAGGTCTCCAATGGTGACAGATTGAAAACACACATCTAAACTAAACAGCACAGTGGTAACCCTAGTAACCTTGAGTGATGGCTGCAATGGATGGCAGATGCGATGAGAAGTTGCTTTGGTGTAGCTGCCAATGTGAGAGCTCAATTGGAATTGGGAATAACCATGCCAATCATGGGATTTGGATGCAGGATGGAACACAAATGCTAGTACTGAATTAACACTGTTCACCCATGCCAAGGCCCTGATCCCCAAGCAGATGACACATACTGCAAAGGAGTACCTAAATATTTATTTAACAGTAAAAAGGGATAAAATAACTAGGGGAAACATGTTAACTAACCTAACCTATCCTAACTACACATTACCCACAACTGGCCCTAACTAAACTAAGCTAAACTTACTTATCACATTTAACTAAACACTCTAAACATCACACCCCCCTCATATGACGGGACACATGGGGGACAACATATACTAACCTAAACACATACTATCTTATCCTAAACAAATATATAATTTTATATATATATTTTTTGGATACTTTATTTTTTAAACACAAAAACCCCAACATTATCACCCACCCACCCACACACAAAAATCTACACATCTACAAATATTATACCCCCACCCCCAACCCACTTATACTAACTAAACTAACAGCCTATACTAACCTAACACTATGCCCCCTAAACCCACAAAATTTGAAAACCAGGAAAGAGAAGGGAGTGGAGGGAATCATGGCTGAGGGGCCAAGAGTCACAGATTGGCCCTCTGCAGGATCTTCTTGATTGCATGCAGGTGCCTGCTATTTTGGGCCACCTCCTGCTGCAGCCTGTCCATCCTGCGCAACATCCGTTGTATGTCACAGCGCATGTCCTTCCAATCCCCATTGTCAATGACTGCAGCAGGGGTGGTCTGTGTGCCACTAGTGGCTGGTTGTGCTGGTGCCATTGCTGGAGGTGGATGTGCAGGAGCTGCTGTCAGTGGGCCAGGAGCAGACGAGGCTGAGGGACCTGCAATGCTGGTTGCCATCCTTGGTGCCACTTGGGTGGTGGGGGTGGTGCTGGTGGTGGCAGCTGTTGTGGACACAGATATCCCCCCTTGGGAAAATGCCCTCCAGACCCCTGTGGCTCTCTCATGGCGATGACGCCGTGCCATGTTGCGCAACCCAGACTCAACCTTCAGAATGTGGCGGTAACGCATTGCCCTCCTCTGGAATCAGGCAATCTGTGTGGCATCCATGTTGGCAGCTGTAAAGAAGAGAGGAAGCCAAACATTGGTTCCATCATTGTGTGATAAATCTTCTGATGACATTCAAACATTCCTCAAACCCACTTAAACTGTACAAATCACAGTACAGATCATAGATTGTCCATGAAGAATTACATGCCAACGCAGCCTACACATCTCCTATCTAACATCACAGCAATGCTCTAAAAGGTGTGTATCCACATAAATAATCTAGGCATCATTGTTCGGCCTATTAGTCACACAACAAATGTTGCAAGTAGTCCACATGTGAAAGGCCAACTAATTACCGACTCATGGATGACAATCAAAGGCCACATCATCTGTGGCTGCAATATCGAATTGGCAGGACGGCATGCATTTGCTAAGCATGAGGGGGTATCCTAGGTTGGAAGAAATGATTGTTGGAATTACATGACTTTCTCCTACAATGGGATCCTCACACCTAGGTACACATATTTCATAAGCCTAACACTGTGCCTCAGGGGGTGATGGACATGCAAAACATATGTTCAAATATCAAGGACAGCCATGGATCTGTGGGCAGCTGTCCATGGATTTAGTCAGTAAACCACAGGTAAGGAAGGCTACCAACTAGGATAGAAACAAAAATTGGACAATCACATCCACAGTTATGTTCCCAGTTACGGACAATTGTCCACATCATTGGATATCACTAACACCTTTCAAAAACACAAGCACATAGATGCAAGCACCTATGACATTCTACTCAAGTGCCACATAAACGTAGCACCACATGTGAAGCTAGGTGCTGATAGGAAGTCAAACATACAGTCCTACATGTTCATCAGTAAACAGGGAGGGCCAAGTCTGTGGGTAATACTTCGGCATCACTGGTCTGTGTCACTCAGGGTATGACTTGCTGACAGAATCATTAAAATGGCTAGTTCCAAAACTTCTTTTGGCAGAGATGTAGCAACAAATATCACCCTGTTCACTAGCCCATGCCTACAGCGCAGCACTAGATTCCCAAAATATGACTCCACACCACAGATTGTCAAAATCACATATGGAAAAACAAGTCACACTCCAGTCAAGTCACATCTCAGATCATGTCCCAGCACATCATACCTTGCAATGTGTCCGACACACAGGAATCAATCACGCAACAGCTGCAAACACAGAACTAACATATCAACACTTACTGTATGTGTCTGAGTCCGCAAATCGAGCCACTTCTCCGACTGTGTAGGGGGCTGGTCCACCTGTAAAACATGGAAGGATGAAATGTGATCAATGTCTACGCACTGTACAACAAAATTCACTGTGTGTGACATTGTACATGTTAGAGCTGCACCTCAGCCATGTATACACCCCAACAGACATACCACTACAGACATGTATTAACTCTGTCACTCCAGTGAGTGATACACACACATAAGCACACATGTAGTGGGCCTAACAATCTTGTGGTGGCAAACATGATGACTCCATTGGGTGCAGAATCATTGATAGAGGGTACTCCATTTCTCCATTTGTTCATGAGAGACATGCAAAGCCACATTCCTGGTGCACTGCTGTACCAATCACTCAGGGTTTGTGGCTTGTGCATCAAGGGACAATCAGTTACTGTGTCTTGCTCATGTGGGTTACGTTTAGATGGTGATTTATTATGCTTGCTATGGTCCATAATATGTGTGCCTGTGTAGTCTGTAGGTTACATATGCCACATTGCCAGTGTACCCAGAGCCGCATATGCCCCCTTTGACACCATGATGACAGGGATCCTGTGTGTTACATGATAACAATCTTAAGCTAGACATGGATTGGCCAATTATCTAGATCTAGATGACATAGAATTATATGCTGACAGTGCCTATGTGTATCATCCATTACAGAATGCAGGGGCACAGGTGTAATCATTGCACCAGAAACATTGTACTCATTGCCCTGTGTACCTAAATTAAGAATTGAAAATCACAGTTAGCCACATCCATCATCTCACATTTGCCAAGTTGGGTGATCTGTCGGTATACAAGTAACTGACACTGTCCCATAATTGAAACATGTTTTCGCAAATGTCCTACAGCGGCAATCTTGATCAGGGAAGTCTCTATTTTTATACCCCTTTGGAATGGTTGCAGTGTCAGGAATGCTGGCCTGCTGACCTTAGCATACACCCATGTCTGTAATACCCTCCATACTGTGAAGTTTATCATTGTACATATGCTGCACTAGTTCAGCAGGGGTGTACCAAACGTAACCTAGCAAACTATTTCCTCGCTTAATATGTATGATGGAAGTGGCAGGGGTCACTTGCACAACATCATGCAAGTAAGAAATTGTGACCATGCATTCACAAAGTTCAGGTATACCATGATGACCCATAGACTCATGAGAATTGCATGGCTATTAAGTTACACAGATGGCAAATGCATCAGCTCTGTCCCAGCAATTGTGCCGAATGCAAATTTAAACACACACAATCAGTGAACAGAGGCCTAGTACTTATATTTTATCCTTCAGTGTGTAGCATTTGATTAATGTTTTACACTACAGCTATGGAAAGTAGCAGCAAACATTTAGCTTTTTGCCAGTGTGCATTCCTTTGCCATCAAATTCTCATGCAAATGCTGCACAGACCAAGTAGAGGTATCTTCCTGGAATTTTCCCAGAGGATAGGGAGAACTTTGTAAGTATGTCCATGACTACAGTTCTGACATGTATTTGAAATATTGTGGACTACATTCATTACTTGGTATGGCATGTGAAACACATCTAATTCCTGGTACACTCACAGACCATGAAGAAACCATTACTTTGAGACGCATTACCATCATCAATTGATGTCACAGCAGCACAAATTGACAAAATCAAGTTGTGTTTTGTAAGTTTGTGCAACTTTTGCATCAACCAATGACGGTAATGGGGCGCAAAAATAATTATAAATCAGGGGCTAAATGTTTTACTTGCATTCCACATGTCCCCAAACATCGCATGCTGCATATCAACTAATCTGCTAGTGTCAGTACAGAACATTTAAATGTGCACCTTAGCCTGCATTGTACTCACCAACAGGGCCACCAATGATCACACCCAGTTGGTCCAGCAGGTCTTGCTCCCTGGCAACAAGGTCAGCCCAGCTATGCTTGATCTGGTGGTCATTGCCCTAGGTGTTGTAGACACGCTTCAGGTGATGCAGCACCTTGGACCACCTGAGCTTCCATGCCTCTGTGTGATACCCCTGTATCACCCTGCCACCAGCCTCTAACATCAGGGGGAGGAAGCGGCACAGTAGCCAAATGAAACCACCCAGCTCCTCCTCACCCATTGTCCCCAGATGTGGCCTCCGCAACATTTCTAACAATAAAAGGACAGGTGAAAGAGGGAAAGAAGGATTGTAAAAGGAAACTTATGTAACACCCAGACAGCCCAACACTACCCCAACTAATGCTACCCACAAACAAACTCCCAACAGTACAAAGACAAATACAAATACAATAAATTACATATATACACTTACACAGATTACCAGAGACACTTACAAAAAGACAAAAATACGATATAGAGGGCACACAGGAGACAAATTTACAATTTCCACACAGAGACAACTCAAAACACAGCCGCACAATCTAGAATAATCTGAGAATGCAAAGTGACAGTGAAAGTACACCCACTGTACCATTTCAGGAAACAGGATATCTTATTACATCACTTCCTGTCTCATTTGTGTCTGTTTCTTTGTATTGCATCAAAATTTAATGGCGCTAACGGAGTTCACATCAATAAATTCTGACGCATATGCGTGAAAATCCACACGCATTCAAGGTTCAATAGATTAGCAATGGTTGACTGCATGCCTGGTGTGCATTGGTGGAAATCATTCTAGGGACCAATTGGTGGTTAATGTGTGCGAGCGTCATTTTTTTGCATATGTGCGTCAAATTTTGATGCATATGCGTCTATTTTTGACGTGTTTGCGTCAAATTTTCTGACCTACACTGTGTTTGAGTGATTTTACTATTTTCTTAACATGCATGTGGCCTATTACTATACATGATTATGATGGTCTGACCTGCAGTGTGTGTTCTAGTGTTTGGGCACATGTGGCAGACCTTACTACTGCGGCCCATGATACTCATGTTGTTGGGCACGATGGGCTCTCTTCAGTGACACAACAGCAGCTAAAACTTTCAAAGTGTAAAAGATTTTTTAAGGTTGAGCAGGTGTTGCATCAATAGACTTATGGCCTGTGTGTTTATGTGTGTGTATTTTCTGTTCAAATTGTTGTTGTGACTAGGTGTGACCGGCATACTGGACATTTGGCGTAATGTGCAGGTATGTATGTGTTACAAATGGGTATAACCATCAGGTGGCATTCAATGAGGTACATCAGTCAGGATCTGTGTTTGTAAGATCCGTTGCCTCTTATGCTGTGTGTACTTGCTGGATATCATGGACATAATATTTCCCATGACTGACTTTACATTATAGCCATGTCAGATATTTTAGCCCACACATGTAATGAAATGTTGAATACCACTTCATGGTCACTTGTGTGTCTACTGACCATGAGTCAGGCATTTGACCATGATACGTAGGTACATGTTTTGTCCTTACATACATATTGGCAATCCTTGTTTGTTGGGCTGGAGGCACAGTACCAAATCCATGCATACAGCCATTGCACACTGTCACTGTTTGGCACTCATGAAGACATGCTAAACCAGATAAGGAATGAGGCAGGATTAGCCCATTTGAATACATGTCCCAGAACATGATACAATTAGCTAACTAATTTAACTGTACTATACATTTGTGGGATCAATGCAGTCCTACCAGACCCAAGGCCCCAAGAGGAAACAGCGGGCATGGTATGCAACTATGAGGCAAATGTACCCACAGGAAACGTCTCTGGTTCACGCAAAGACTGGGAGCAGTCTGGCTAACAGGATGCAGGCTCTATCAGGTAGGAACATGGAGAAGGCAAACACACAGTGAGCAGAGTCTGACTGGGACAAGCAGTAACAACACTGTGGGTACTGAGATCAGTTTGTACATGACTCTGCACTGTTACGCAGTTCCCCAAGGACTCTGGTACACAAATGATTTGTACGGCAATGCACAACAAGGAGATACAGGAAATGGCAGCCTCTGAGCAGTTCCAGGCATCAACATGGGCAGGGCAGTGTCTAATGGCCGGGCTACATGAGAGTGCTCACAGATGTGTGTAGCTTCATTCTCTCGGAAGTCCTGAAGTTGATCATCCAGTTCAAAGGACAAACCGGACCTTTCACATGGGAAGCAATGGACAGCAGATTACAGGTT
The DNA here is from genome assembly GCF_031143425.1 of Pleurodeles waltl. Classification (NCBI taxonomy): domain Eukaryota; kingdom Metazoa; phylum Chordata; class Amphibia; order Caudata; family Salamandridae; genus Pleurodeles; species Pleurodeles waltl. Next base: position 1,222,992,708 of record NC_090444.1, read on the forward strand.
TTACCGACTACCAGGCAGTGCATTCTCAGACTTGAAGTCCATGCAGACTGATGTGCTCTAACTATACCATGCCATACTGAAGAGGTAAGCACAGAGGAGTGAGAATGGGAGTCTGGGTGAGTGTAGATGATGATTCTCAGAGTCCAAATAGTCCATTTGCAGCACACCCTAGAGAAGAGTGGTCAGGGACTTACTACATGGCAGTGGCTGGAGTTATTACCTGGGATGGTCTGCGCAGGGGCACTTGTGCTAACAATTTCCATGTTTGATGCACTTGTTGTCACACATGCTCCTTGCGGAGATAGCTGATGTCACACTTACTGCTGTCAAGGGTCTGGTCATACATTCCTGTTGCCAATGCTATTGCACATCCACTGCCTCATGTATGATGCACTTTTCTACTTTAGGATTGCTGGTGTCTTAGTTGTGTGTCATATGCTGCAATGGACCATGTTGGCAACAAGGAAGTGTCTTATAGCTGTGTACCTATGATGTTGCTGTTCAAATGTGATATGGACAGGATGTATGTCATTGAAGCTGTGTATGATGTTTGCTGTACATCCATACCCCTCAAATGTGAAGTGGCATCTGGAGTATGCAAATTTGTATTCCTGCAATGCTCCATGAGGTAATACCCTGATTCTGATTCCTAGAGATGATGTGATGCATCAATAATTGCCCAGAGCATGATTTAGTGATGATGTAAGGTGTTTAATTACATATGATGACAAAGTGGTGATGGTGATCAGAGTTCAAAGAAGTTCTGTACAATCTGTTGTCTGCGCCGCATTCCTGCAGCTGTGTTGGGCTGGTCCCCCTCATGTTCCCAACCAGCATCCTCCTCCTCCCCCTCATCAGGCATTTGTGGTTCTGGTTTGTAGAGGGGCATGTTCCTCCTCACACAAGTTTTGTGCAGGATGGCACAGGTCAGAATGATTTTGCAGACCAGTTCTGGGGTATATAAAGGAGGCTGCCTCCGGTGATGTCCAGGCACCTGAATATGGACTTCAGGATGCCAAAGGCCCGCTCAACAATGGTGCGTGTCCTACGATGTGCCTCATTATAGGCCCCCTCTCCTGCTGTGCTGGGGTTGGCAAATGGGGTCATGATCCATGGCTGGATCCCGTAACCCTGATCAGCTGAAAGAGAAACTGTGTGTAAGTTTTTTGTTGTTGTTTGCACAGTGATTGTCAGGTCACATGGCAGTTGTTATCTTGTGTAGTCTGTGACTCATATGTGTTTGTGGTATTGTGTGGGATCCTAGGCTTCTGTGATGTACTTTCTGCGTTGGGTTTTTTAACTGGCAAAACTGGAGTTTGGCAGATTGGGCTAGTATCCGTGTGCTTTCACTGGAGGTGACATGATACTTCCAAACACACAATAGGTTCCACTGTGGTGGTGACATGGTTGCACTATATAGCCTGGACATCCCATCCAATTGGACATATGTAATTGCAGGTGGAATGCAACAGTGAGGACCTGTGATTTGGCTAGGTGACAATGCAAGACACATCTCCATACGTTGGCAGCACAGAAGTGTTCACTGTTCATAATGCACAATTATCCCATGTGTGACAAGTTATCTGCAAAGCTATTTTAGTACCCTCAGCCAGTTGGCTCATGTGCAACCGTGCACCTACACTCCTAAACGTGCTCCAGGTGAACTGGCTCACTTGGTTGTGGGGGTGATGGGTTCAGTGTTAGGAGGTCCATCTCCCTGTACATCTGTTATGTGTATGGGTAATTGTCGCAATCAGTATGCGTAGCAGTGTGCACTTTGCATTAGTATCACATCCACCTATTTTCATGGCACAGTCCACTCTCTTATTGCTAGCTGGCAATGTCACCCCAGGAGTGATGTGAGATCTTGTTACTGCCTGCATCATTCCATGTCACCTTCATTTGAGTCAATGTCATCATGCTATGTGTGTCATGGTGTTTGAGCTGCAGCAACACACATTACACAGCCCTTATACAGGACGTTTTGCTTGTAAGTGGGTGGGATTGACTGTAGCCTTATGTGATATTGAAAGGTTCATCTTCCAAGTTGTACTGCCAGTTAAAGCCATTTCATTGTCACAGTGTGGTTTGAGATTCGTCCCGTGTGGCTTTAGTGTGGCATTGATTGTTATTTGCATCCATCATTTGTCCCTAGGTGTGTGTGTCCCAATGGGTCAGGATATCACAGATGACTAGCAGTATCACACCTCAGTGTGTTCCTGGCCACATGTCAATGTAGTGGTGAATGTGTTGTGTGTCGTACAGGGTTGCTGTGCTGTGTGTGAGTTATTAGGTTTCTGTACTTACCAACAAGGAGGCCATTGCCATATCGTCCATCCTGGAAGTGGCGGTTGATGGTGCTGTGGCGCAAGATAAATGAGTCATGGACACTCCCGGGATACTTTGCCATGATGTTTGTGAACAATCCCTGGTGATCCACAATGGCCTGCATATTGATGGAGTGTGTGTGCTTCCTATTGCCGTATAGGTGCTCAGTTGCAGCAGGTGGCACAATCCGGACATGTGTGCAGTCTATGGCACCAAGCACATGCGGGAAGCCATTAATGCGATAGAAGCCCTGTTTGGTCTCCTGCTGCTTCTGCTGTGTGTTGGGGAAGTAGATGTGGTGGGGTGTGAGGGGGATGATGGCATTCAGTACCTTGGTAAGGAAGGCGGAGAATGAGGGCTGTGAGATCCCAGCAACCAGGGCACCAGTGGTTTGAAATGAGCCACTTGCCAACATGTGCAGAACAGCTAGCAGCTTGGTCTCCAGTGGAATGATGTGGGGTGTCTGCAAGCTGGGTGCCAACTGTAGCTCAATGTTGTGCAGCAGCTGGTGTATGGTGTGCCGGTTTAGGCTGTACCTCTGGATGATCTCACGTTCCCTGAGGTCCATGAGGGTTGTCCTGGTCTGGGATATCCTGTCCTCCCTTCTGTGTTGCCTTTGGGGTCCACGTTGTTGTGGTGGTGGCTGCTGCTGTTAGCCCTGTACTCAGCGTCTTCTGGCATACTGCATGAATATCACCTCCATGTCCTCCTTCTTGGTCAATGATGTTGCTTGTGTGAGTTTTCCTTTAGTAGTGGCGTTTTTGCCCCATTTTAACGCCTGCCCTGACCCAGACGTTAACATTTGACGCAAATCGGGTTTTGAGTAATTTTTTTGCTCCATTTCCCTCCCGTGCGCCATTTTCACCCAGATGGATAAATATGGCGCACGGGATTTTGAGTCATTTTTTGGACGGGAACGCCTACCTTGCATCACATTAGCGCAAGGCGGTTTCACACATCCAAGAAATGACGCAAACAACATATTTGTGGTGCTAGACGGGTCTAGCGCCAAAGTATAAAAATGGCGTTCAATTTGAGCCTGATTTGCGCCATAAAAATGACGCAAATCCGGCGCAAACAGAGTATAAATATGTCCCTAAGTGAGTAACAGATCCTTGCATTGATACTGACTCTTGGTAAACAAACATGATAGCCCAGTCAGAGGCAAAGTTTATATTTGTGAGTGCAGAGTGAGTGGAATGAAAATCCTTCAAGCCAAGAAGTGATCCTGAAGCTGAAAACTTATATATTCGGGGAATTCTACATCTCTTTAGATAGGAACCTCCATCCAGGTTTATACAGTGTCATTGTAACCCTTTCTGGAACTTCTTCCAGGACTCCCGCCCTTGATCTGTTGCTCTGTAGATAGGTTTGTGCTACACAAACACCCATGCAGACATACACAGATGCCTATCTTCCCTCCTTATCTAAGAAATTCAGCCGGGATTACACAGCAGTTACTCCACATGGACATCAATTGCTGCAATAAAAACATTTTTATTAAAAATACAGGGCCATATTTATACTTTTCGACGCACAACTGCGCCAACGCAGTTGTGCGTCAAAAAATCTAACGCCAGTTAACACCATTCTGAAGCGCCATGCGGGCGCCGTATTTATTCAATGACGTTAGCCGGCGTTAGCCGGCAGAGCTGCCTGGTGTGCGTGAAAAAAAATGACGTACACCAGGCAGCGCCGGTGTAGGGGAAAATGGAGCTTGGGCGCCAAAAAATGGGGCAAGTCAGGCTGAGGCAAAATTTTCACCTCAACCCGATTTGCGCCATTTTCTTAAACTCCCAACCCCCATTGAAATGACTCCTGTCTTAGCAAAGACAGGAGTCATGCCCCCTTGCCCAATGGCCATGCCCAGGGGACTTCTGTCCCCTGGGCATGGTCATTGGGCATAGTGGCATGTAGGGGGGCACAAATCAGGCCCCCCTATGCCACAATAAAAAATAAAAAAGTTACTTACCTGAACTTACCTTCTGTTCCCTGGGATGGGTCCCTCCATCCTTAGGCGTCCTTCTGGGGTGGGCAAGGGTGACAGGGGGGGTCCCTGGGGGCATGGGAGGGCACCTCTGGGCTCCTTCCGAGCCCACAGGTCCCTTAACGCCTGCCCTGACCAGGCGCTAAAAAACGGCGCAAAAGCGGCTGGACGTCATTTTTTTTGACCCGCCCACTCCCGGGCGTGATTTTTGCCCGGGAGTGTAAATACGGCGCACATGCCTCAGAGTCAATTTTTTAGACGGGAACGCCTACCTTGCATATCATTAACGCAAAGTAGGTGTCCACGCTAAAAAGTGATGCAAACTCCATGGACTTTGGCGCTAGACGCGTCTAACGCCAGAGTATAAATATGGAGTTAGTTTTGCGTCGAATTTGCGTAAAAATAAATGACGCAATTCCGGCGCAAACGGAGTATAAATATGCCCCACAGTGTTTAAGGGGATTTGAAGAAACTTCAAAGCAGTTGATTGGTGGTAAATGCAACCATTTTCGTCCTACCATCATTAGTCATGTCCATGGGAACAGAACGTATTGACCTCTGCCAGGAAAATGCGAAAATCATTTCTGTAATGTAAGTGTAATTATAGATTGTGGTATTCAGTGTGCTTGCAGTCTCCCTGCTCCTGTTTAAAAATACAATATAACACGGCATTTGGAATGTCCAATTTGAAGAGATGTTCATCTTTGAGCAAAGAAACATGATACCACTGGAGGAAATTATAAATTATTCAGGCTAACAATTTTATATTCAAGTCCAAACTGACAAGCTGGAAATCAGAACAAGCTCAAAACATCCGAAGCGGAATGATTACCATGACCAGACTGTAAAGTTCAAATCCAAATATTTAATAACATTTCTAATTTGTGATTTAAAATCTCAACACTGCTATTGAAGTTGATATTTCCTTAAAATCACATATTGCAATGAATGGCATTTAAATGTCTGACAGGCACTGTGAAAAATAGGAGACAAAAACAGTCATTTTCTGGGGCAAGCCGCAATTATATTACTGTTAGGGCCAGGTGTATCAAAGGGTTTTACCCATTTTCTGCCCATTAGAAAATGCTCTAATACATAAGGTTCTTGAAATGTTCTTAATCTGAATGAGATTCAGTGCATATTCAGTCACATGTGACTTGTGTGATGTTTGTTGAATGTCGGGTGTTGTGTTCTTTTTTTTTAATTCGAGCATGCATGTGTATTTTAAAACATTTTCCCATGTTATATCATGTAAACAGGACCTTCCCATGCTCTTCATAATTATCTCCATTATTTTATAGTTTCTATCATAAACTTCGCCCTGATTACAATAAAGGGCTAAATTCCAAACACTGTAGGGATATTAATTATGAGAATATTGTACCCTTGTAACTTTCCAACAGAGAAAAACCTCGGCACCTACGGAAATAGCTGAGATATACAACTAATTCTATGTCCAATTAACCATTTTTGTAGTATCAGGTAGGAATATGGGGTGTAAATACTGTGGGTCTTGGCATTTACCTGTTGTTGTAAATACCTTAAAGCATACTGATAATCAGGGTCATACTCGCAAAAGGCTGACAGTAACTAAGGGCCAGATGTACCAAGGGGTTTTATCCATTCTGTGTCTATGGGAAAATGTGTTCGTACATATGGCCCTAAGAGCCCTATGTACAAATCATAGGGATTGTGATTTCCTAATTGGGATTCTTATTGAATCTCAATTTGGAAATCACAATACCTAATGTAGAAAAAAAGGAAAAAGTCTTAAATAACAATTGTTAATGGGTCGCAAATCAAACTACATCATGAATATTAATGAGTTAGGCTACAGTTTGCGACCCATTAGGAACTGCAGCCATCACAGGGATGGTGGCCTGCTGGGGTCAGCAGACCAACATGTTTGTGATTGCTTTTAATAAATAAATTATTTTTTTAAATGCAGCCCATTTCCATCAAAGGAAAACAGGATGTTTAAAAAAAATGAAAATGAAATGTTTGTTTCATTTTTTAAGAGCAGGCCGTTGTCAAGGGGACCACTTCTGAATGTCTTAAAAAATATTTGTTTCAACATTCACAAAAGGGAAGAGGTCTCATAGGGATCCCTTCCCATTTGTGAATGGTTGCCACCACCTTTGGGGAGTTCTGTACAAAATTAATTACTTGGGATCATAATTCAGTGGCAAAACATTCATACATAGCACTGCAATTCACTATTTGCAAGGGGTGCCCTCAACATGTCCCTTCCGAATAGGGAATCCTTAAACATAAATTTCAATTCAGTAACGTTACTGAATTGTAATTTGTGTTTTGTACATAAGAAAAAGCATTTATGCAGTCGAAAATGGCCTGATTCGGTCAATCAGGCCATTTCTGAAAGCAAAAATGTTTTTTTTACATATGGCCCTCCAATACAGAAACCACATCAGTGCATGACAAGATGGAGTGCTGACGTAGTATTCACAATATTTCTAATTCCATTGGCTTCCAACATCTGACAATGTATATTTTCAAGTCGTGCCTCAGTCTTTCTTATAAACATCTAAAAGTACCACACTAATTGCTTAGCGATTTGGGCATTTCCAGCATTCATGTAACCCCCAAAAGCCCATAAGAGGACAAGAGATCAAATGTTTCTGAAACTAGACCTACCAAGAAGCTCCAAAGTATGATAAATGTATTAAAAAATGCAGTCATTTATTCATTCACCTGTTTTCCAGTAATAACCTTTGTTCAAGTTGATTCCTAATCGTCGAATAATAGGAAATATTAGTTATTAAAGGAATTTACAGAATGCCTCCAAACGTGCATTCATGTAGACGTTTGTGCATATTGGGTCTTCTTATGAACAGTAGTGCTTGTTCAAAGCTGAGTGCCTGTTTTAAACACATAGGTTTGGTCTAAAAGGCTAACAATTTAATTTGAAATTTCTCTGAGTTAGTACCTACCATTTAGACAGCAACTCTTGGAACCAGAACACAACAGGTGCCTGTTAGAAATGGGGTTCCTGGTTGGCTAGGGTAGGCACCTAAGCCAGGCAGAAGCCACCACTCTAGTCAGTGTAAGGTAGGCCCACAGCTAAAATAACCCCGTCACCCCCTTGGTATCTTGGCCGGAGCAGTCAGGTTCATCCCAGAGGCAATGTGTAAAGCATTTGCATAACACACTCACACCAGTGACACAGTAAATACACTACAAAAGAGACTTCATACCAGGTTATATAAAAATAAATGGTATTGCATATAAACCATCATTGTGTAAATAAAAGAAGCAGTTGTACATTACACAGGTGCTAGTACTGGTCAGATATTTAAATATAGTCCAACCAGAGCAGTGAACCAAATACTCAAACTGTACCTCCCCCTTGTCCCAAATATTACATTATGTCATGCTCCCAGACCAGGCACCCACTGCTCCCAGAGTGCAACCAATAATGGTCCAATATTTGTAAATTGCAATTGGAGGGGCAACAACGAAGTTCATAAAACATACATAAAGTATACATAAATCCCATTTACTACATCAAAAGAAGATATGATTCCAGATAATGGGTAATAGATAATGATAATGATAATAGAGCCATACAAACATGACACCTAAAGCTTTGAAACCATCATGCTAATAGAAAACAGTGTCAAATTGAATCATTACACTCTTAAAAACATGTGTACATGTATCTTCCCCCTATGTATTGTTGGTTACTGCTAAGAACATAAAAAGCATAATCTAAAGACATTAAAAAGTAAAAGAAAGGACTGAAACCTACCCCCTTTTCCGTAATGATGCAGTAGCAATCCAAATTCCGACCAAGATCTATGTATAAAGAAACTCCTGTGATCACTCCACAATGAAATATTTTAGTTCAAAAATATATTTCCCTTACATGTCAATATCCTATCATACATATTAACAGTTCTTCAATCTAAGCATAATATTTTAAAATAATTTTTCTCCCTATCAAAACATTTTTATATTTCTGTTAGCAATATAGGTCAAACAGGGCCTTTTTTATATTTTTATCAGTACCAACAATACATAGGGGGAAGATACATGTGCACATGTTTTTAAAAGTGTAACGATTAACCCCTTAGCTGCCGGGCCATTTCCCTCTCAGGTGGCATGCCTTTTTTTGGCTATTTGGGGCAGTTCACGCTTAAGCCCTCATAACCTTTTGTCCACATAAGCTACCCACGCCAAATTTGCATCCGTCTTTTCCAATATCCTATGGATTCTAGAGGTACCCAGAGTTTGTGGGTTCCCCTGGAGGAGACCAAGAAATTAGCCAAAATACAGCAAGAATTTGGGCAAAAGGGCTGCAGAAGAAGGATTGCGTTTTTTTCCCTGGCATCAACAAAGAGTTTGCACTGCTAAAATCAACATCTTCCCAGCTTTCAGGAATAGGCAGACTTGAATCAGAAAACCACATTTTTCAACATAATTTAGAAATTTTACTGGGACATACCCCATTTTTACTATTTGTGTGCTTTTATACTCCTTCCAGTTAGTGACAGAAATAGGTGTGAAACCAATGATGGATCCCAGACAGCTAAACATTTCTTAAGAGTAGACAACATTTTGAATTTAGCAAGGGGTCATTTGTGTCGATCCTACAAGGTTTTCTTACAGAAAATAACAGCAGAAATAAAATCAATATTGAATGGAGGTGAGAAAACAGCCATTTCTTTCCATGTTTTAACCCCTCTAACTTTTCCTGTGATGTCAAATTTTCAAAAGCAATATACCATTATGTCTGCTGGACTCTTCTGGTTACTGGGATATATAGGGCTTGTAGGTTCATCAAGAACCCTAGGTACCCAGAGCCAATAAAAGAGCTGCACCTTGCAATGGGTTTTCATTGTATACCGGGTGTACAGCAATTAATTTGGTGAATTATAAAGAGTGGAAAAGAGGTATCAAGGAAACCTTTGTATTTCCAAAATGGGCACCAGATAAGGTGTTGAGAAGCAGTAGTTATTTGCACATGTCTGATATCCGGGGTCCTCTTACTAGCATGTGAATTACAGGGCATTTTTCTTCTTCACACACTGTCTTACATTTGGAAGGAAAAAATGTAGAGAAAGACAAGGGGCAATAACACTTGTTCTGCTATTCTGTGTTTCCCCACATCTCCCGATAAAAATGGTACCTCACTTGTGTGACTAGGCCTAGTGCCTGCGACAGGAAACGCAACACGGACACATCACATTTTTACCTTGAAATCTGCTGTGTTTTTGGGAAAGTGGCTAGCTGTGGATTTTAGCCTCTAGCTCAGCCAGCACCTAGGGAAACCTACCAAACCTAGGCATTTGGAAAACTAGGCACCCGGGGGAATTTATAATGTGGTGACTTGTGGGGATCTCACCGGGTTCTGTTACCCAGAATCCTTTGCAAACCTCAAAATTTGCCAAAATAAAACACTTTTTCCTCACATTTCGGTGACAGAAAGTTCTGGAATCTGAGAGGAGCCACAAATTTCCTTCTACCCAGCATTCCCCCAAGTCTCCCATTAAAAATGGTACCTCACTTGTGTTGGTAGGTATAGTGCACGCAACAGGAAATGCCCCAAAACACAACATGGACACATCACATTTTCACAAAGAAAACTGACTTGTTTTTTGCAAAGTGCATAGCTGTGGATTTTGGCCTCTAGCTCAGCCGGCACCTAGGAAAATCCAGCAAACCTGGACATTTCTGAAAACTAGATACCTTGGGGGAACCCAGAATGGAGTAACTTGTGGTGCTCTCAACAAGTTCTCTTACCCAGAATCCTTTGCAAACCTCCAAATTTGGCAAAAAAACCCACTTTTTCCTCATTTTTTGGTGATAGAAAGTTCTGGAATCTGTGGTGAGCCACAAACTTCCTTCCATGGAGCATTCCCCCAGGTTTCCCTCTAAAAATTGTATCTCTCTTGTATAGGTAGGCCTAGTGCCCATGACAGGAAATGCCCCAAAACACTACTTGGACACATCAAAATTATTTGCAGTGGAGGAACCTGCGTTTTTGGTCCTGGGCTCAGCAGCCATCTAGGTAAACCTACCAAACCCAGATATTTCTTAAAACTAGACACCCCAGGGAGTCCAGGGAGGTGTGACTTGTGTGGATCCCCAGTGTTTTCCTACCCAGAATCCTCAGCAAACCTCAAATTTAGCTAAAAAACAATTTTTTTCCACATTTCTGCTTGGAATCACTGCACCAGCACAAATTTCCTACCACCCAACGTTGCTCCCAGTCTCCTGATAAGAATGATACCTCACTTGTGTAGGTAGGCCAAGTGGCTGTGATAGAGAAGAGCCAAAAACAGGTCACTCACCCTGGACTTACCTAGATGTTTAGTTTTCAGATGTGTTTAAGTCTTGTACATTTTTCTACATGGCAGCGTCCCAAAGTCCAAAAAGTGCAGCCCTCACCATTCCAAGTGGGACAATTTTGAGAGTTAGACAAGCTCTCATGGCCCAAATGTAAAACCAACAGCCAAAATAATCAAATGTCCACTTGCTTGCTGTAGGGATAAGATCTGTTAGTGTGTGGGGGGAGAGATGAAAGACTGTTACCCCCTTCAGTTGGGGGTAGGGGCATAACCATGCCCATACTTGTTGGTAGCCACCACCCCACTATTTTTTTTAATTCCCTGCCATCTAGCAGGCTTTCTGCCCCCCGGGGAATGAATCAGGGGTAATTGCCCCATCTGCCCACCAGTGGGCAGAACAACTTTGTCCCCATTTATTTGGGGTGGAGGTATGGCCATACCCCCACCTTCTTTTTTTAAAAATCTTCCCTGGTCTTTGGTGGGCTTTCTGCACCCCCTCCCTTGAGGGCTGGAGGGCCTTCCAAAAATAGGCTGATATGCCCAAGGGGGGCAGAAATGGCCAAGATTAATGTGCCCCCATGGAGAGTGAACCTTGCCCAAGGGGCTGTCCCCCAAACAAAACATACACACACCAATCCTTTGTGCCTAGGTGGTTTCTGCCCCCCGGGGGCAGATCGGCCTAATAGAAATAGGAGGATCTGCCCCAAAGGGGGGCAGAAATGGCCTAAAATAACTTTGTCCCACAGGGGAGCGACCCTTGCCAAAGGGGTCGCTCACCTTTCGTGCAACTGATGTAAAAAAAATAATCTCTGGTGTCTAGTGGTTTCTGCCCACCTTGGGGGCCAATTGGCTTAATTAAAATAGGGGGGTCTGCCACCGGCGGGGCAGAAAATCCCTAACTATAAATTGCCCCCAAGCTGAGAGACCCTTGCACAAGGGGTAACTCCCCTTCATTGTTAACATAAAAAAAAACTCCCTGGCGTCTAGTAGCTTCTACCCCCATAACTAAAATAGGCCGATCTGCCCCCTGGTTGGCCAAAAAAGGTGTCATAATACATTTCCCCCCACTGGAGAGACTTTTGCTCAAGGGGTCGCTCACCTTCATAGTTAACAAAAAAAAATAACTCTGCCGTCTAGTGGCTTCTGCCCCCCAGTCGGGGGGGCAGAAAAGGCCTAATAATATATTGCCCCCCTGGGGAGTGGCCCTTGCCTAAAGGCCACTCCCCTTGCGCAGAAACACAACATAAACAAAACCAAAACAACATCCCTGGTGTTTAGTGGGCATTTCAGTAGCTTCATGATCGAGCTGCAGAAATGCTCAAAGGGACATGAAAGGAAAGGCCTTTCCTATCCTTTCATGCCTCTGCCTGCCCCCACCCCCCGATCAGAAGAGAAATGCTTCAGCTTCCAGCACAGTGGGGGAGGCCTCTAATAAGGTCAGTGCATGATCGCACGCTGATGTCAACAGACGTCACGGGGGTGGGCCGGGGGTGGAAGGGGAAGCGGTTCCCCTTCCATCCTTGCCCATGGGATGGGCCGGGTGCAGGACGAACTGGTCTTGTCCTTGGCACACGGTAACCGTGGCCGAGGGCGAGACCAGCTCATCCAGGGCACCCAACAGATTAAATTTGCCACTGTTTTCAATTAGCATGATGAGCTCAAATCTTTAGATGTCATGCTTGTAATTCTTTAGTATGTATTGGAATCATATCTTCTTTTGATATAGCAGATGGGAATTATGTATACTTTATGTATGTTTGTTTTACAGCCCTGAGAAAGTTCACAGGTGGTGAACGAAATGAGTTGGTTGTTGTCTATTATATTAAAGAGAATAAAGGATCCCATTGGAGCAACACATTTGGATAATTACTTACTATATGAACTTTGTTGGTGCACCTCCAATTGCAATTTACAAATACTGGGCAGCTATTATTTGTTTATCCTGACAAAGCAAGGCATAAAGAAATATATCACAGTTGTTAGAAATGGGGTTCCTGGTTGGCTAGGGTAAGCACTTAAGCCAGGCAGAACTCACCCACTCAAGTCAGCCTGAGGAAGTTACACACCCAAGATAACCCCTGCTCACTCCGTTGCTAGCTTGGCATGAGCTGTCAGACCTATCCCAGAGACAATGTGCAAAGCGTTTGCACAACACACACATCATATGTGACCCACTATCCCCATCACTAAGGAAACACAACACCAAGTTATATAAAAATAAGCTGTATTGTACACAACATAATTGGACCAAACACAACATGTCAGTAATACCCTGCTACCCAAGCAGTTGCCACAACATTACACAGTACTATTACTCTGTAGAAACCAGCAGTAGTCACATATAACACACAGGTTATTCATTATTCTGCAGCATAAGTTGTAGTCAGAAAAAACATTATTACAATAATGCACATGTCAGAAGATCCTCGTAAGTGCCCATACCACGAACATTAGGAAGCACATGGCAAGCCATAAAAACATTAGCATAAAATGTTCATAACAGGAACATTAGAAAACACATGGCAAGTCATAGGAATCATATGTAGCATAAATGCCCATAAAGGAACATTAGAATATGTAGGGCAAGTCAGGGAAACTTATTAGCCTATATGTCCCTAATAAACACGTTGCCACTAAACGTATCTATCTTTATGAGGAAGGCTCCTCGAGTGCCATGAACGAAAGAGGGCCCTCAGTGCTCCTTGGTGCCAAAATGGGGGCTGCTGATGATTAGGGAGGGGAATGGCACGCACCCCCTCAGATCTTATGTAGGGACCCCTCCTGGGGCCTGCACCTGAACTGGGGTGCCCACTGTCCCTGCAGGCTCCCGGGGGCCATTACTGGCCCTCCTGGGGTGGAGCAGAGAAGTAACAGAAAGGAGGACCAGCGGTGCAGGGGCCCTCCCAGGATGCTCCCTCCCCGCCCGTGACCTCTGCACAAAGATGGTGGCCGGTGGGGTGGGGAGCTTCTGATGAGGCCTCATCCCTGACTGTCTTGCACTGAGCTCCCTGGGGCCTCAGTGGATTGGGGTGCCTCCTATGAGGGATCCTCCCCTCCTGTCCTTCACTCGCTGGCTTTCCTGCACCCAATCTGGTGCTCAAGCCTTCCAGCTGCTCTCCTGGGCACAGCGGACACTCTGGAACCAAAGGAAGGGTCCGCTGGTGCCCCGGGGCCACTTCTTGCAGTGCGCTGTGCCCTAGCGGCACCATTAGGAGTGTGCTCACTCCAGTCTCCACTTGGCGGTGCCCTGGGGACACAGGACACAGCACGCTTTCACAATGCTCAGATTTTTAAACGCCTGGGTAGCTGCAGTGATCTCTGCACTCCGAAAAGCGCTTCCCAAAGAAGGCCAGCACAAAGGGGATGCAGACAGTGGCAGTTCCTCTTTGTGACCAAGCAGGTCACAGGTCAGCACAGCAGCAGCAGTCCAAGGCGGTTCCTGGTGAGTCCCTCCAGTACCATTCTCTGTCCATATCCTGAAGTCTTTTCAGTGTCTCATTTTCATGGGAACACCCTCTGAACTTATACTCAGTGTTGCACAATGTTCACAAAGAGGGGGAGAGGAGGTTCCAGTCAGTTACAACTGGTTCTAAGAGTGCCCCCTCTCTCCTCCAGAACAGGCTCCAGAAATCAGTTGAGGATAAATGAGCCCTTTGTGTGAGGCCAGGGCACAGCCTTTGCAAATGCAGTTGTGCCCTGCCTCCCTTTTTTCTCAGCCAAGAAAGAACATTCAATATGTAGCTGCTCCCCTGTGACAGCTCCACCCTCCCTGTGTACAGGCTGTCTGAAGAGTATACACAAAGCCCAACTGTCACTCTACCCAGATGTGGATTGGAGTCAAGCTGCAAAACACCAGAGTCATAAGCACAGAGAAATGTTCACCTTCTAGATGTGTCATTTCTATAATGGTAATAAAAAATCCACCTAAACCAGTAAGCAGCATTTATCGCTACCATTACAACCATACCAAATATGACTACGCTACCCCTCATAAGTCAGACAATACCCCCTAGACATAAGGCAGGGCATTTCCAATACAATCCTATGAGAAGGCAGCACTCACAGCAGTGAGAAACCAAATAGGCTGCTTGTCTCTGCAGGACAGGCCCCACAACCAGGCACATGTCCATACGTAGCACCCTGCCCATAGGGCTAGCTAGGGCCTACCTTGGGGGTGATGTACGTGTAGTAAAAGGGGAGTTCTGATCCTGGCAAGTAAATTTAGATGCCAGGTCCCTGTGGCAGACAACTGCATACGCAGGCCCTGCACTAGCAGGCCTGAAACAGGTTTGAGAGGCTACTTCAGTGGGTGTCACAAGCAGCATTGCAGGCCCACTAGCAGCACTTACTTTACAGGCCCAGGGCATAGGGATACCACTGTGCAAGGGACTTACAGGTACATTCAATGTGCCAATTACTTGTAAGCCAATCATACCAACTTTAGAAGGGAGAGCACCTGCACTCTAACACTGATCAGCAGTGATAAAGTCTTCAGAGTCCTAGAGCCAACAGCAAGAGTTCAGAAAAAATAGGAGGAGGGAAGCAAAAATATGGGGATGAACCCACAAAAAGGGCCAGGTGCAACAACAGTAAACACTGGGAGCATATAAATGCAGTCATACATGAACTAAAGAAACATTACTGTGCATGATCCATCGATTCAGACCTACTTAGGACATAAAAATTACAGCAGTAAACAAGGAAGGGTGCACCAATTCCCAAGTATCACTAACAGTAGGAGAAGGCACCAACCTCACCCTGTCATTATAGGGCACATCACATCTGCACTACTATTATACAATATGCAGTACTGTTATCCTTAGCATGAACGGGCCTCCGTCGAGGTTTCCATCCCATCCTGCGAACTACTGAGCAAATGCCACGAAGGAATGTGAAAGGAAATTGGCATGCACACCACCTCTGTCGGAACGGAGATCTTGCCCAGCCCCCCACAGTTGAATTAACCACACACATTTGCCTGTGAATGTGGTGTTACAGCCACCAACATCTGCCCTTATGTACCAGGGACTATGCTTCTCACTGCGGTTGCCGCTGTTCTCATGGGGCTCCCCTGATTGAGGTTCCTGAGCGGCAGCTCCCATTCTCATGCTAGTCATCAATTTCCCCTGGCAAGGAGCGGAGGCTCCAGAGCAACACCTCACCTCTCGGGAGTTGGCAGCCACGGCTCACTTTGGCTGGGGGGGCTTGTCTCGCTCTCAGGCTTCGGCAGCATACGTGGTGCCAGAAGCAATCACCCTGCACTTAGAGGGGCAAGCAGGCAGTGCTCCTCACGCTGTCCTAACAGAGAGTACCCTGTGCCAACATGACCCACTCAGCACCCACTTCCACTGGGCACAGCACCCACGAAACACTGAACGTAGGCCGCCAGGCCAAAAACGAAATTCTTGCACCTCCGGCTTCCCTGTGAAATGCAGCACATGCACCAGCTATCAGGAGAAGGGGTGCACAAGCCAAACTGACAGGGGATCCAGATAGCTGATGCCTGAGCTCTTCACACAGACAGGGAAAGGGGGTAAGTCCACAAGCATCTGGAGAGCACTGGGGCACCAAGGGCAGAAAAACGATCAGCAGGCCAGCACGCCCTGCAGCACAAGCTAGGCTGCAGGCCCACTAGTAGCATTTAATTTACAGGCTCTGGGTATACGGGATAGCACTGTACAAGGGACATATTGATAAATTAAATGTACCAAACAGGTGTAAGCCAATCAAACCAAGTTTACAGGACAGATTTCACATGCACTTTCACATCGGTCAGCAGTGGTAAAGCACCCAGAGTCCTAGAGCCAACAAAAGAGGATGAGAAAAACACAAGCAGGAAGGCAAAACATTTGGGGATTACCCTGGAAAAAGGGCCAGGTCCAACAGTACCTCTTTCTCTTTTTGAACTTTGTTGTCTGGACACTGTTCAATAACTCAGTTAATAACTGGGTAAAATGTATATGCTTTATGCAGTAGAAGCACATACTGTTTATGATACAACTGCAGGGGGGTACCTTTTAGTTGTTTTGTTCCAAAAAGCTCAGTGATTTATAGAAGAATTTAACTAATACTGCAGCCATCTTAAAAAACTGATTTGTATTAATTTGTATCCATTTACATTAATCCAAAATCAGGCTAAAGCTTTTACTGCCTACCTCCAACAAACATCTCATGTAATATAACATTGATAAAACAGTATCAGATTAAAATATATTAAAATCATCATAACTAACACCTTTGTTTTATTACTTTCTCAGAAAACTGTGCTACATTACCTTCAGATGTAGAGAAGAAAGGTTCTAAGAATAGGGGTTAGAATAAGATTATGCTTATTGTTAAAATTTGAGTGGAAGTATTAGCGGGCTCTGTATGCAACTAGCAATTGATAATCATAGAAATTCAGATGAAGCACATTAGTGATGGTGCAATTTCAAAATGTTGGTAAGGTGGTATGTTATGTCATTTTCTGTTATGTTATGTTATGTTACAACCTTCTTAATAGAGCACACATATGCCCAAAAAAGGATTTTGTGGTGAAGCATCGGTGCTGAAAAAACATAAGATTAGCTATAGGCCTGTTTAAATAGCTAGATATTTACCAGGGTCCTGAAGATCACATAGGAGCTTGATTCACTAATCTGAGAGGGAAGAGAATTCTATAATCTTGGGGCAAGCACAGCAAATCCGGTGCCACCAAATGTCTTCTTGCTGAATTTAGGGACCACTAAAAGATTTTGATGGAATGATCTGAGATTGTATTTGGCCGTATATTTGCAAATCCTTGGGGACACAAAGGTAGAACTCTTCCCATCTAGTGATTTAAAAATGATGCACCCATTTTTAAATGTAGCTACTGGGTGCCAGTGTAGTTTTATCAATAAAAGTGTAACATGGCAAGATCTGAGCTGGCGCCACACCAGCCTGGCTGCCTGATTTTAGACTATTTGCAGTCTTCAGCACAGTTTTTGTGGAATTCCGAGGAAACTACAGTTAACATAATCAACCTGGGACATAACAAGCTCAAAAATGATCTGAACAATGGATTCTGGTAGAAAATATTTCTGAATTTTCTTTATTTTCTGGAGTTTGAAACAATAAGCTGAGGTGACGGCACCTATTTGAGGCTTCATGAAAAGATCCACAAGAATCCTAAGGCTTTTGACCAAATGTTTAGGCATGGGGGTGCCCATTTCTCAGGACCAAAAGGAAGGGGTCCACCTCTTCAATTTATTTTTGAGTATCTCAATCTCAGTTCTGCCTGAGTTAAGTTTGAGCTGATAAAGTTTTATCCAGTATTAAATATATTGCATTGTTCTCTGAAAGTGCTCTCTGGATTCCGTTCTATCCTTAATAGGCATTACAAGGGTTCCTTTGAGATGCAAAGATGCAGGTGTATCAGGATGAGATTTGCATGGCCCCACCTTCCTAAGATTTCACACAACGCAGCAAAGATTCAAAATTTGCTGCACTGTGTTGCATGAACAGGGAAGTTCAGCAAGGCACCATGGGCCTCATTTACAAGAGGCCTGTCCCTCCAGAAAATCACTTTTTATGATGGCACATGCCTCTCAATCATATCTATGAGGCGATGCAAAGCCACCCTGCGTGGCTTTGCATGGCCTCATAGATATGGAGTAAGGCATGGCAGTGTAAAGCACTGCCTTCCCTTACTTTACATCAACAAGGCATTCCAGGGGCGTTGCAGTGGGTTTTCCTTTGATGCTGCCCCAGATTTACAAAGTCACGTAAACCTGGGGCAGTGCCAAAACCTTACACCTCCACGAGGGTGGCCTAATGAGGAGAAATTTTCCATTTCTTCTTGTTTTTTCCTCTTTCCATGTGTGCTGCATTCTGCAGCACACATTGAATGAGGAAAACACCTCCATGGACCATGGATTGTTTTTGTGCAGGAAGGTGTCCCTACCTTCACAAAAACAAACCAGCCAACAATGTAGACACCCTTGCACCATGGTGCTGTCGCAGGGAGTCTGCTTTTGCAGTACTGTGCCTTGAAACTGCAGAATGTCAGAATGCAGGGGCTGCATAATTTCTGCCACATTATGCCACACCAAATAGCTGACTAACTCACAGTGCTTTACTTGCCCTCCTAACCTTACAGAGTGACAAGTAATTGTTGCAACCCAAAAGGCAATGCAATCTAGCCCCCTCTCTCAAGGAACAGTAGGAAACAGGTCAGTCATTTTCATACATATCCATAGAGTAAAAAATACACAATGAAAGTTCACAATATATTTACTGCAGCTAACATAGTCTATTATGAAGCAAATTAGATGCAATTGTACTACTGGAAATAATTAAACAAATCTGAATAGCAGTTAGAGAACTATGGGCCAGATGTAGCAAACTTCCAAATTGCGATTTGCAATTTGCGAGTCCCAGCGACTCGCAAATTGCAACTCGCAATTTGGAATGCAGTACGGTGTCTCAGACACCGACTGCGACTCGCTATGGGGTCGCAATGACCAACCTCATGAATATTCATGAGGTGGGTCGCAAATTGCTGCCCCATAGCGAGTCAAGGCACTCGCAGACATGGAGGCCTGCTGTAGTCAGCAGACCTCCGTGTTCGTGACTGCTTTAAATAAAGCAGTTTTTTTTTTTTTAAGTGTAGCCCGTTTTCCTTAAAGGAAAACGAGCTGCACTTACAAAAAAAAACGAAACCTTTAGTTTCGGTATTTTTTCAGGGCAGGGAGTGGTCCCTTGGACCACTCCCTGCCCTGAAAAAATATTTTTGGGTCCATTCACAACGTGGAAGGGGTCCCATGGGGACCCCTTCCAATTTGCGAGTGGGTTACCATCCACTTCATCCTTTAGTGCTCAGCAGCAATTTCTGAGCCAGTGCTGGCTGAAAGGACAGAAATGAACCATATCTCGTCAGCACAGTGCATTCCTACACTTTTGAGTTGGTAGAGGGCAGTGCAGCTAAAAGGCTTGCAGCGCTGTCCTACACCAATGGCTTGTAAATAAGGTCCCATATCTACAAACATTGGCAACATTGTTGAGGTCACTACCTGTGCTAGCACCCACACAGGCTGCCTTGCATTACACACAATCTTGCACATTGGCGCAGAGGTATGTGTGCACTGTTTAGTGTACAAATTGTACAGTACTTAAACAATTTCAGTGATGTGGAAAGTTGATGTTCAAGTCAGTTATTAAAATACTAAACACATTCCATTTGTTTATATCTGCTTTCAGCAGGCATTAGTTTTTAATGCACTACCCAATGTGACATTTTTATTATATCAGGCTTTGCACAAACATTGTGGGTGTTTGCACTAAACCATCCCCAGTAGCATCCTGTTCCAGCTTTCCAGTGCAAAATACCTTTTGCATTGGATAGTAAATCACAACTACTGCTTTACATCATGCTGCTGTGATTACGAAGACTTTGTATAGCTAGTCCCACATTTTAATCATTCTCTCTGTCCTCTCTCTATCTTTAGTCCTATACAAGAAGCAAATCTGACACAGCTTGTATGTTAATAGGGTTATCCATGAAGGTTCTACAGAGTCAATTGGTGTAAATCAAGGAGCCTTGCTGGATGTGCTTGCTTCAGGTGCTTCACTTGTAAAACACTGGTAACAAAGGTTTGAACCATACCATTGCTGCTGCATTCGGAGAACTCACTCAGACTCCAATGGGATCAGCATCTCCATCCAACAGAAGGACTTTCTGATGAATAGCCTTAAACTACATCAGTATAATGGTTGTTCATCAGTATAACTTGGGATGCATATTTTTTAAAGTGTTTGATTTAATCTTAGGCATATATTCTCGTGGCTGTTTGTCTATTTTTTGTATTGTGGAGGGACTTGAGGAGGTGCATAGCCTGTAGAAGAATTTGCCATAGCATTTAAGCATGGTTTCGCCAAGATGTGCAGCCTTTAGCAAGGGCGCATGCATAGATTCTGATCTTTTGGCCAGTGAATGATAGAAATCTAGATCTTACACTTCTGTGATGTCCACTCAATAAAGACAATACTGTACATTTCTTTTCAAGTCTGAAAGAGATGTATTCATAGTGATTGGTGGTTTCCTCCACACGAGCACCGAATCATTTTTGGCACTTCTTTAAGAGCATGTTGCATGTCTATATATCCTATACTCTGTGACATGGTCAAAATAGTACATCTGTGTAAGCAAAAGCATTAAATGAAGTGAAATTGAACAATAATTTAGGATGTTGATTGTCATAGCATGGTTGGTGAACAGTCACAATTTTCTTAAGGATGTATTCTGGGGTTAGCCAAACTCCAAAATAAAGTATAATGTTTTGTTATTTAAACTTAACAATTGCAACCTTTTTGTCTTTTACAATTCCAATATGTTTACTAATATTATTGGTTTTACTAGTAAACTGAGCAAAGTTTAAGATGGGGATGTTTCATCACACAACAGCCCATGGGTTTTGAAATACTTATTAGGTTCTGTCACTTTTTTGATCAGGTAATCTGTATCTATAATAGAAACTATGAGGAAGAGTTTGTTTTGTAATTAGATTTTTAAATATTTTAAGGTGCCTAATACATGTAGAAATTCTGTCAAGTGTTTACTTGTCCATAAATAGATTTTTACATTTTGTAGATCACCATGCTCTCTACATTGTATTTATGTGTGGTTATCTATTTATGTGAATGAACCACACATTGGGAGTCTAAGGAACTCTGGCAAGGACTGGTGGCATGGTAGGCAAAATAATAGAATACTGGTTACAGAGCTGCCCAAGATCTCGCAGGAAGTTAGAGGGGAAAACAGATCCAAAGGGGAAGCTCTGCCCAAGGGAACACTATCAATAAAGCTCAGAAAGGGCAGGTACTCAAGAGGCAATACTGATACCCAGGATGGACGTAAAAGACATATATAACAACATTAATAATAAAGGGAATTTTGGGAAAAGCACTCAGGAGCTTCTCATGGTGAGACTGAAGCTTAGTAAGTTCCTTTCCCACAATTGCTGTTAAAGATACTGACTGCAGTTACCCACATATAGGACATGCATGTAAAGGCAGAGTCTACGGAGCTGGTACCTTTGATGAATTTTATAAAGTAACTGAAATACAATACTCGCTGTGGGCAAGAAACACTGTCTACGTTGTCTCCTGTGCCCAGGGATCCTGATGATCAAACAGGAACATGCAAGGCAGTAACAGCAAGGGTGGAGAACTAAATACACAGCCAAATAGACAAGGAGTGAGTAAGAAGGAGTTCTTACCAGGAAATCAAAGCGCACACTTGGCGGAAAGCAAGTATAAGTCACACAAGTGAAACGGAAGCTAATACAGAAAGAGAAAGTTCAAGGGTGCAATAAAGTGAGCCCGTCTACGCCCCCTCTTGTATTGGCGGCGCCTTTGGACCACCCCAGAGCTTGTCTCCTTTACTACAGCCCTGCAGGTCATCTTATAAGCTGACCATTTCCATAGTATCCCCTGGCCTAGACACATCAAGGGGCTACTTTACTCTCTTGGGCTCAGAGAACTGTGGGACTCCCCAACCACTACTTCTTTTCCTTCAAAAAGTGATCTTAAAAAACTGTATTGGCACATGGTAGACTCGGAAGACACGAGGGTCGCTCTTCATTCTACACTATCACGTGACTTCACCAACCTAAAAGAGACGTGCAAATATGACGCTTTCTGGGATATAATCACGGTGGCAAGAGAGAGGAAGTTGTACTTCCGGTTCAATATTGGCACCCTGCCATTAAGACTATTTACTAGTCGCTGGTCACATGACGAAACAACAATCTGCCCAGCTTGCAAATCACCCATTGAAAACCACCCTCACGTCTTATTTGTCTGCCCTGCATACATTGCTTCACTCAGGAAATGGTTGACCCTGGCTTGTAGACTGCTGGGAGTTCGCAGGTCCGACTTAGCTCTTCGAATTCTTAGATCAGACACTCGACCTATGCTAGGGAATCCTGTTGCCAAACTCCATGGGGCAAGTTGGATTGTCAGAGGGGAAATTTTACCTGTATAATAGTGTTAGCAAGAATGTTAGACTCACTCCGGGAGTGTACTCAATTTTTATTTTTATTTAATTTTATTATTTTATCCATACACATGTATTGTACATATTTTCATATATATTTTATTTAATCCTGTGTAATTATTTATTGTTGTTGTGCTTTTGTGGCTCTTGTAGCTGAAATAAAGTTATTTGACTGAGTAAGCATTTTTGTATGAAGGTCTCCAACCCTGGCAACATTATATTCCTGCCATGTTGGGGCATGATGCTACATAACCAAAGCAAAACTCTGGTCCTGGTATATTGATAATACTGTGAATTTCAGGAAGATTATGTTTTGACAAATAAGGCAAGATTTTGACCCTAGTATAGTGCTAATTCTTGGCGTAGGGAGCAAGATAGGCTCAGTCCTGGCAAAATGTTCGCCTTATCTAGGGTTTCCTGTACTCACTTTCTATTTTGATGTGAATTACAATATTTTTCAGTGTTTTCCAATGCATCCATGCCTATTATTGTATTCAAACTTAATTTCCTGCTCTAAACTAGCTAACAAACTTTGTACCCTTTCCTTAAATTTGCTTTCTAAGTAATGTTTAATTATTTACCTCACTTCAGTTCCAGTCTTATTTCCATAACTTAAAGTACTCTTTCCAGCAGTACATTCCCACCCTATCTTATGGATGTTTGCACCCCCTTTAAGATTTGATTGTAGCAATCAAAAATAATAATGGTGGGCATTTTACACATCTTCCTGCTGCTCTGTTTTTCAGGAAAATGGCACTTATTTGCTGAATGATGACTGCCTACTTAGGACATGATATGGTGGGGTGCTCGGTGCTTAGTTATTGGAAGCCAATGCCACTCCTATCTTTACCATGATAAAGAACCAAGAAAGAGTTGGGCTAATTTTGGGCTACCTTGAACAAACTAGGCTAACAGATTTGTATCCTGCTCAACCTGGTCAAAAGGGAGAAGATTGCTAAGAAATAATGTGCCTACTTTGGTGAGATCAAACTGGGCTGCTGTGTAAAGAAGCCTCTAAAGGTAGTAATGAAGCTTCATCACCTGCAGGATGGCATAGATCACATGCATCTGCAGTTCACAGCACACAGTACGTTTTTGACATTGTTTGGTCATGTCTCCAGAATTTTGGGATTATTTGAAAGCCAACACAAGTATCTCTAAGCATTATTTTTTACAAGCAAGTGTCAGGAGAACTAAGTTCCTATCGGGCGTTAGACAATCACAATGGCAACATAAGCACAGGAGTGTTTGATGTAGTGTTTTATGGGAGGACTTTTATTCAAGAGTCATCCATTCACATAGTCATCTTTGTTGCCACAATATGGACACCTGAGCTTTCAGAAAGCAAAGCATGGTCCTGCTCTCATTGAAGCAGTTTGGAATCCTGGAGGTGCTCCTTCGTCTGGTCTGAGACACTCCTCAGAGTTCAGTTGTGATCCTGTGCAGCAACATGCAGTGAACCATCAGCTGAATGTCAAATGATGTAATCCATGTGAAAGGGGATTAATGTAGGTCCTAAGGGTCCCAGGAAATTGCAGGTGTCCACAAGGACATATTAGATGGGTTAGCATGGCCCAGATGGGCCATAGTGGCAGCGTCTATCACAGAAAATTGATTCGAAGTAGGGGCTTCATTTCTCCTATTTGACACCAGAAGGTGCCCTATCAGTAAAAGTGCAGCAAATTCTGGTGTATTCCATTTTTTACTGAAAACCATGTTTTACCTTTGGTCATGTTTTATTAGTTATAATCAGTTGTAACTGATAACTCGAAGCCCTAGAATTGTCCTATCACTGGTAATTCTTGGGCAGGGTGGTGCATCCTTGGCATGTTGGCGCCTTTCCCTGGTGTTGCTGGGCCAAGCCTAATGATAGTAATGTTTTGCATAAATTGGGCATCAATGCCCAGGTTTTCATTACGGGCATACCTGGGAAATTCATGTCTTGCTCGTGATATCCAGCATTGATATGCTGCTTGTTCTAGCAAAATAGAGTTCAATCAGCTTACTCTGGGTATTAATTTCTGTTTTGATACATGTTTATGCACAGCTATATCTGTGTACCTGATTTACACAACTGTGCATTCCACCTAGAGTTCTACAGCCACTTGAATACAGAATGCCTTAGACTGTGCTGTCACAAAACATTTCTTATCTATGTTGGTATTTTCCTGACTTCTACAGCTCCTTTCTGTATTCATCCTATCACAAAACATTTTTTTTGGCATTGGCTTCTTGGATCACTATATGTGCACAATGTATGATGTTCCTCTCTCAGTTGAAAAGAGGGGAGGCCCACCACTGCACTGTTGCTGCCTTCAGAGTGTTAGAGGGTGAGTCATTAGTTGTATGGTGTGCACAAGCAATGGGTCTGAATTCAACAACTAGTGGGAACCAAACACCCCATTGTAGCACTTGACTCTCATTGGGTAGCATTGCAGAGCAGTCCAAGGCTTACTCAAGGGCGGCGGTGTGGGCTAGTAATCACCATTCACAAACACACAAGGCTAACACTCAATAAATGATTGTCCAGTCTGTGATTTTTCTTTCAAAAGTAATTCATTTAGTAAGTTATTACGCACACACTACTCAATACTATGCAGTAATTTACAAAGATACAAAAGCTGATGAAATGTCTTTTGGATTTCATTGCATAATCATTCTTGTCTCTCCCAAAGGGAGATATAAACCAACAACTCACATGGCAAAACATTCACTTGTATTCCAATTCAATATTTGACTGTAACTTGGAGTGAGAGCATCGAATACTGGCAATAAAGTACATCTACTTTAATCACTAATGGCTGTTAGTCTCAGTACTCAAATAAGCATCAACAAGAAACATTTGTGAGCATGTTGGAATGATTTGTGCTGTAACAATTACTTTCAGAATGATCTACGCCATCTACCACACCTCTAAAAAGGTGGTGGAAAAGGTGCATCATATGCCATATTGAAACATTCCACATAAAAATGATATACCATTGTCAAAGTCCCTAACGAACATCACTTGGCTGTGAAATACCATATTTCACCCCTACAGGGGGCCTTTTCAAAAGACTGTACACAGGTAATTTCATTGATCTAAAAGCTGCACCCATACATTGTTATGCAGTCATACATTTTTGGGCACATTCAGCACAATGTGCTGCACTTTAACCATAGTCCCAAATAGACTCCATTTCTGTAAAAAATACACCTGTAATTACAGCCTTTCACCCCTAGAGGGTGTTCACCTTTAAAACAATCTGCTGTTATCACAATTCAGGCCACAATGACTGTAGCCATGATCTTCACCCCTAGAAGGTGCAGTTCCACCACCTTGAACAAAAGTTCCAATGGGGACTAGGCTTGAAAACACACTGGAATCCTTGAGGGGTTCCATTTCCAAGTACCCTAAAACTGAGGGTAGGGACTTTTTCATAAATTCCTGGGGATAGACTACGCTCCTCCTGCAGCTCCCCTTGCACTTGGTGATGATTTTGGTGGTGACCTCCATCTCCTGAGATCACCACCATGCCAAAACAAGTGTTTATCAAGAGGAATTGAACCAGACCCTGCAGGTCATTATGGGCGCTCCTCCAAGAGTGTGCATATTTGACTAGCGGCTCTCCCACGAGCCATGGAGAGTTGCTTTTTTTCCTGTGCCCTCCTGGTTCTTCCTCAGAGGTGTCCAATCCCACCCAGACCCCCCCACTAGGTATGGTATGCTGACTCCTGCTGGATCCCGGTCTGGTCAGCACACTCCAGTGCTGGCATGGAAGCCAGTGTTTAGCTGCTGTCAGCCCACTCTGGCGAGCAGACACTCATGGTGTGACCTGTGAGCAGCTCATGGGGGGCATGCTGGCACTTCTTTGTCTTCTCTGAAGGTGGTGCTGTGTCGGCCCGCTCCTGCGGAATAATGTGGTGCTAATGGAGGCCTTTTAGGCCATGCAGTGGTGTGATGGCACTTGCTCTGCCCTCTCTTCAGTACAGAGCCCTAGGATGGGGCCTTGGGCCCCCAAGACAGAACCTTCATGGGGAGAATGACAGTGCTCCCTGGATTTTCTTTGGGCCCTCTCCTGCCCATACCTTCACAGCAGCACTGGATCCTGGGATGGAGTCCGGGGCCCCTTCACACTTGTGACAGGGGTGTGTGATAGTGCCCCCCCCTCCATTAGCTGGCAGGTCTCTTCAAGGCCCTGGGATGGGATACTGGGCCCTAGTCCTCAGAATGCAGGGAGTATGACAGCACTCCCTGCACTTGTCTTCATCATGGGGGACACGCAAATGAGCTCCCCCACATTCCTTAGCACCTCGGGCTGTCTCTGGGGCATGGTCCAACCCGGAGGCTAAGACTGGAGCAGCGAGGGAGCCCCGCGCAGTTCGTCACATGCACTGGAAAGGTCAAAAGTTGCAGACATTCCGATGGCCATAACTCAGACCCTGTTGGGCCAATTCCAATGATCTTCAGCTCATTTTACTCCTGGTGGTGAGTCCTAGCTACCTGGTGCATCTTCTTTAGGCATCCTTTCCTAGAAGGTTCCCAGCTCAGTAAGGAGCCAGGCCCACTGACTTCCTATGCCAGCCTTTCTTTCGGGTGGCTTCCTCTCTTCTGGGCAGAGCACTCTCCTTGTGCCAGAGCGCACACTTTCCCCAAAGTGGTCATCGGGGGGGGGGGGGTAGGGAAACCAGATTCCCTGGTCCTGGGATGTACCTACTGGTCATTCAGGGGCAAAGTCCTTGCCCCAGTGGGAAGCCAGGGGGTGCTTCTTTCCAGCAGTCCATGATGCCCACCTTCAGTCCTAGTGTCTCCCCTGTGCAAACCCTTATAAGTGGAGGTGGAAGTGTCAAGCAGTGCTGCGCCTCTGGCCTGTCCTGATGTACCACATCACTTCTATGCCCTGGTCCCAACCTTTCTGCACAGTCTTTTGGGAGAGCTCAAAATGGTGTTGTACAGGAGTCAGTAGCCACATGTGATCTGAGGGAATCAGCCCCTCTTCCTCCCTGACATTCCTGCCAGGGCCTCTTCCAGCAACTTCTCAAGGAGCCCCTCATGATTGATGTAAGGCTCTGCTCCTGCAGCTGAACAAAGCAGTAATTGGCCTTGATCCTGAGCCAAGTCAGTGAAAGATGACATTCCTAGAAGACCCACAAGCATTAGAGAGATGCTTTTTTAACCTGCTGTACTGTCATACAGGTTACCATGTACATTTGTCTGACTCTGGAGTCTGTGGACCCTAGGGAACTCGAGTTGCACCCTAGGGCAGCCTTTCACATTGGTATATAATGGAGTGTCACTACAATGAAGACAGTAAGCACACTGACTATCCCTAACATGTATACACGCATCTCATAAGGCCTACTCCAGGTCACCACTCACTCATCATGGTCCCTTCTGCACCAGGCTACCTAGGCCCTTTTCTTGGGCTGTGCACAACAGAAAACACTGTGCAGCCCTCACACAGGAGCACATGTGTGTGCACATGTGATCATGTATAACGAGCCCTGGGCTTCCTACTCTTGCTGCGTCACAGCAGCTTTGGCTTAATAGACGGCACTGGCGGTAAACACATGCAGTCCATTTTACCCTGAGTTTTCTGTGGTTGAGTCCTAAACTATGAGGCTCCCTCACAGTAAAAGGTCAAAAACCAGGTGATCCAAAAGCAAAACATCTGGGTGAACTAGGTAGTCAGAGCCATCCTCTCACACAGAGTAACTGCTTTCTTTGTATGAACTAGCACTGCCTCTAAACAGGTTTTGCATGTTATGTTTGATGGAACGTTGCCGATCTTCTGTTTGTTTTGCTAGTGTCAGATGGAACATATTAAGAAAATACTGAAAAATATTATGACCTAAATATCACTATGAAACACTCATAAATACATAATGTATACATTTATTATACTTAACCCCATACCTGTACCTTAAGATTATCCTTACTGACGATACAATACTATCACACTGCCTGGATGGGAGCCTTCTCCTCGGTTGGTTCCTAGAGCAACAATACTGTTAATACTAAGGAGCTTAACAAAGAAAGAAAGAGCATAGAACACACATCCCGTTTATTAGTTTCCACAATACATTTCTTCTTCAACCAACCCCTCAGCAAGAGAAAGGTATATGTCCAGTATCGGAATAAGGAAAAAAGAAAATGGGGGAAGCTCTGGTAAATACCACCAAGATCTAAACTCACATAAAAAGTCTTATGGCCATGAACTCCATCTGTTCATGTAACACTTCTAGAATTATTCTGACGTCTTACACGTTTAGAACACCTGCATACTCAATGAAAAAATAAATGTAAATTTTTCAGCGGATTATGTTTTCGCCTTAGTAATGACCCAAACATAAGGTTAACGTACGTTAGCGAATAAACGCCTACTTAGCTTGAAAAAACAAGCATCATGTTTTCAATAAAACCTTTTGAGAGTTCTTATTTGAATAACCAACAGTCACCCAAACACACCATATATTTCAGATATAACCACTTGTACATCACTTCACAATAGAAATATCTGTGCACTATCACTTTGACCCATATTTATACTTTTTTAGCGCCGCAATTCTGTCATTTTCTGAGGCAAAAGCGGCGCAAACTTACCAAATACAGGCCCATATTTATACTTTTTTTTGCGCCGCATTTGTGCCGCTTTTTGATGCAAAAGCGGTGCAAACTTACAAAATACAATTGTATTTTGTAAGTTTGCACCGCTTTTGTGTCCGAAAATGACGCAAATACTTGCTCTAAGAAAGTATGAATATGGGTCTTTGTGTTTAAATAACCAGCTTAAATAATCACTTCAAACAAATGAAGAAACATGAACATTAAAGCCAATCGAGTTCAGTAAGAAAATTGAGAAAAATACTGAAAAGCAAGTGAGATATAATCACAGAACATTCCCTCAGCATCACTCAACGGTTATTTAAAAAAATATATTTAGCTGTCATATTGAACTTGGGATGGTGCAGTGTTGTAATTTAACGTTTAGAGCATAAAAATGTAATTTGAAGTCACAGGAAAAAATATGTAAATGAAGCAAGTCTTGTAAATTTCACAGGTTTCCACGCGTTCATAATGTGCCATAACAAGAATTACAAAATTAAGCTTCTGGAAGAATTAATGGCGAACTAATATTTAGAGTGCCAAATAAACTCGAAATACAGTCGAGCAACTACCAAAATGACTATGGAGAGGACTAG
This sequence comes from Pleurodeles waltl, assembly GCF_031143425.1. Taxonomy (NCBI): domain Eukaryota; kingdom Metazoa; phylum Chordata; class Amphibia; order Caudata; family Salamandridae; genus Pleurodeles; species Pleurodeles waltl. The sequence continues at coordinate 1,223,022,532 of NC_090444.1, forward strand.
TGCGCACAAAGCCTTGAGCAGTATTAGCCGCTGGCTTACATCATAAACGATACAGTAATTTGTAATGTTTGCCGTTGAATAGTCGGCAATTTATTGCAAATATTTTGATTTTTTATCTACAATAACGGGACGTGCATTACAATTTCAAAGGACAACTCGATATTAACAGTCACCTCTTTTGAAAGGCATATTTTAATATTATTTTCTGGTGCCTGTGAAAGCGCTGCTCATAGTTTTCGAAGAACAGTTTGTCAGCCAGTTAGTCAGAAATATGCAAGTTGGCATCTCGTCAAAAGACAGAATTCTTGAAAATAAGAAAGATTTATACAAGTACTAAGGTGTACTCCATACATTGTTTTCTGACAATCTCTCTGCAACATTTGCAACCTTTATAAGTATGCACATTCTCTAAGGCCTGTATGATATAAAGGGACTTAAAGTAACTATGGAACATATTTATCAAAGTTGATCATCGCCCTTACACTGCAATGTAACCAAGGGCAACGCAAAACCTAGATGAGATTTACCAAGCTACACAAAGCCATCTTGCGTGGCCCTGCGGTGCTTAGTAAATCTGGAGTCTCTGTCTTGTGTTACTGTGCTCCAGGGAAGCATTACTTGGGTGGAGCGTGGGTGTACCCATGCATCGACCCATGGATTTTGCCGCATCCCCAAATTTACCATGAGTGGTAGACCTAGGAATGTGTCAAAATACTACACCTTTCCAAGGGAAGCATAATGAGGATAAATACATTATTTTTCCATGTTTTTCCTCTTTCTACATGTGCTGCACATTGCACCATAGTGAAAGTGTGCCTGCATTGGGTCTAGGCAGCCAAAAGGGCACCAGTGTAGGAGAGAGCTGGAATGTGCCATATCTTGATAAATGTGGGGCATTTCTGCCCTTGCCCTTTCATACACTTTCATACAGCGCAACTACGTGTCTTGTTGCATTGTGTATTGTGAAAAAATTGTAAATATGGCCCCAAGTGACTATTCATTTTGGTCCTGAATTTATTTCACAAATTTGGGAACTGAACAAGTTTCCTCTTTAGGTGAATAGAAGACCTTTCTGTTTTTTTTTGTGAAGTGAAGTAAAGGCAATGAATTAATGTGTAGCGAGGCTGAAAGCTTCATGTTTTTTGAAGATAGAGTGAAAACAGTTCAGCCACTGTGTGATACTTCTTAAATATCTGTGGTTACAGGAGAATTGATGTGATGATCTGAAGGGATGATTGACCCAATGACATTGTCAGATTTTTCCAGAGGTAAGGGAGAGAGCCAGTGCATAACACTGTGCAAGCCTGAAACACGAAGGTAACATATATTGTCAAGTATATTGACACTTTTAAGTAACTTTACTACTTATTGGTATTTACAAACTACACATTTGTAGTAACTTACACTATTGTAGTAGGTCTAGCACTGCATTAACCAATCACCAGAGCTGCAACACCCTCCCGTATAAAATAATGGAGCTAAGGACTGAAAAATAAACCTAATAGGAATATGTGTTAAATTAAATTATTTAAAATAATTAAACTATTTTTAACATTAATTTATATTTTACCTGTTTGAAATGATTTAATTTAACATTATCTCCATGGGGTGTACTGAAGAACAGCATCCACTGTGGAACTGGCTGAAGCAGGCATTAGTGGGGTCAGATTTCAGTCCCTGCATGTTCCCCAATGTCATGATTGTGGTGTGACATTTTGTTATTACAGTCAGTGTGAATTGACATGTGAATGCAGAGATGGAGATCTGCTGTCCCTATCAGGTCTTCATCCATTTCTCTTTCAAAAGGTCTCAAAGGATGAAAGCTACCTAATGCTTATTAAGAAAGCAGAATTGCAAGATTTGCAGAAAAAGAGAGTGTGACTAGGTCACACTAAGGAAGCTATGTTTCAAATGTGGCGGAAGAACATTCATAAGGTCCACAAAAAGACTCTAATCCACTCCATGCATCCTGTAATTGTGGAATCCAGTTAAATGAATACTACGTTGGACTGTATGTTTGAATAATCATGCCTCTGGGAGTTCCCCACTTTCTTGGAATTTTGTAATGGACAGTTTGGGACATTGAGGTGAAGTGGCCTGTATGGTTAGGCACTCAACTTTAAATATGTGGAATTATGCAAGTACAATGTTAAGGAACACTCTCTTCTTTGTCTTGTATAAATCACATTAAATATTCTGTAGATACTTCCACTTAGAGGATAAAAGGCATATTAAAGGTAGTCTTCAAACACTATCCACCTATAAAAAAAACAGCCAAGATTTTATTGCCACTTAATGTGAATCCCAAATTGTTCAGTTCTAATCATTTCATCAACAACATTCAAATTCATATTCCCACTGTTTTACAGATTACTCCAATAAATTCTATTTAAATGATATGATCACTATGGTTACAGTGGAGCATCCCAATCTAGGCATACTGGCTGATTTAAATACTTGTTTCAGCAAACCTGAGCTGCACCGAACCATTCATTATAACCTTGAAGGGCTTGACCCAGATAATTTGCTTCTTCTAAAGTGTATGTCGAGAATACACTAACAAACACCTAACAAAATATTTGCTCCAAATAGCCTTTCCGCCGTTTTTTTCCAAACACTGATTTGCTGTGCAGTTTGAAATTATCACTACACAATCTGGGGAAAAAAAGATTATTAGTTTTTTAAAATTTGCTCATTTTATCCATATTTGCCAAATGATTCTTTCAAATGACAAAATGTCCTGATTTTGTCTCCTAAAACTTTAGGGACAGATTTATGGAAAATTATGCTGCACTGGGAGCAGCACTACTTTCCCTGCACCCCTTAGCACCCCCTGCTGCCACCTGTGTGTGCCATATTTGGAATAGGGCGCACCATGACATAGGGTAGGGGGCAATAGCGTCATTCAATGTGACGCTATAGATGAACTCAGCAGGAGTAATGCCAAAATGTTGACGCTACTCCTGCAAAGTACATAGGGGCCCATTCTAAATAATGGAAGCCCACTTTTAATGTCTGTTCCAAGCAGGCATTAAAAGTGCCTTAAAAAATGGTGCAAGGAAATCTCACTTTTTGCCACCCCACACCCCTATTGGGGGAATGCCCCCTTTGCATATATTATTCCTGGCACAGGCATAATGTAGCTGAAAGTGTTACAGAGTAGCGCAATGCATGCATTGCGTCACTCTGTAAATACCACATGGGGATTTCTCCCTCATTGGGCCACATTAACGTAAAAAATAATGACGCTAATGTGGCACAAGATGGCGCTAGGGGATTATAAATATGCCCCTTAATTTTCATTGCTAATAAACCAGATCCGTACCACAGCTATCACCATAACCAAAAATCATTTCATCTACAGCAAACACATTATCTATTTCAACACCATCCTTACATCTCAAACTATGAATGTAATCCCTGCAACCACCATTGGTCCTTGGAAAAAGCTCAGTCTACTTATTATTCAATCTCAGTTTGCTGCTTCTTTACCTTACAAGCCTATGACAATTGTCCAGCAGTTGCACTTCTTCCTCACATCCATCCTTGCCAATTTGTATCTATTTTAGTATTCCTCAACTACCCAACGTAATTAAAAATAGATTGGTTGATGAAGGACCTAAAATCACAGAAAATACAGTTACTTCATCTTGAAAGCCAAGACATTAGAAAACTATCTTGACTTCATTCTCTTTCAACTTGCTTTCCTTCATTCCTAGCATCCGTCCTTGATAATTTTACATTAGTCTGATACTCCTCAACTACCCATTATCCTCAGAAGCCAGATTGTGTGATACAGGACCTACATAACTAAAGGAGGTTACTGAATCTTGGAAGCCAAGAAACTAGAAAAACTATCTTGACTTCAATCTTCTTGAACTTGCTTTCTTGTAATAATTTCAATGATCTCATCAGTGCATGTGGCTGGGCAGGATCATTAGCATGCCAATGTTTGGCACATGTAGTCAATGATATCAGCAACAATTCCTCAGCAGCCAACACAACCAAAGCTATAGTAACCACCCCTTGGAAATGGGAATCACCTAAATGAACACGCACATTAAGGGCCATATTTATACTTTTTGACGCAAAACTGCGCTAACGCAGTTTTGCGCCAAAAAAATTTGCGCCGGCTAACGCCATTCTGAAGCGCCATGCGGGCGCCGTATTTATTGAATGGCGTTAGCCGGCGTTAGCCGACCGGCGCTGCCTGGTGTGCGTGAAAAAAAATCACGTACACCAGGCAGCGCCAGCGTAGGGAAAAGTGGCGTTTGGGCGTCCAGAAATGGGGCAAGTCAGGCTGAGGCAAAAAAAACGTCTTAACCCGATTTGCGCCATTTCTTTTTGGCGCCCAGACGCCATTAACATGACTCATGTCTTAGCAAAGACAGGAGTCATGCCCCCTTGCCCAATGGCCATGCCCAGGGGACTTCTGTCCCCTGGGCATGGTCATTGGGCATAGTGGCATGTAGGGGGGCACAAATCAGGCCCCCTATGCCAAAAAAAATAAAAAAAAAATACTTACCACAACTTACCTTCTCTCCCCTGGGGTGGGTCCCTCCATCCTTGGGTGTCCTCCTGGGGTGGGCAAGGGTGGCAGGGGGTGTCCCTGAGGGCTTCGGAGGGCACCTCTGGGCTCATTCTGAGCCCACAGGTCCCTTAACGCCTGCCCTGACCCAGGCGCTAAATTCCGGCGCAAATGCGGGTTTTTTAGTCCCGCCCACTCCCGGGCGTCATTTTTGCCCGGGAGTATAAATACGACGCAATAGCATCGCAGTCATTTTTTAAGACGGGAACGCCTACCTTGCATATCATTAACGCAAGGAAGGTGTTCACGCAAAAAAATGACGCTAACTCCATGAACTTTGGCGCTAGACGCGTCTAACGGCAAAGTATAAATATGGTGTTAGTTTTGCGTCGAATTTGCGTTGAAAAAAATGACGCAAATTCGGCGCAAACGGAGTATAAATATGCCCCTAAACCTATTCTAAGAAACCAATGCAGAGATACAATACAATAACAAATAAAGGGGGTCAGGGAGAGGATTCGATCCAGCACTCACCCTCCTCAAATGAACTATCTAAACAACAAAAGGTGTGCCATTTCGTGAAAAAAAGCGGGTTCCAAAGGCCACAGATGTCTGGCCTAATCAAATAAAAAAGCAGATCTTTTGGAAACACAAGCCCTCACCCACTGATGGAGGCATACTTCATCATCAGGTCACTTGACCTCCCAAGAAGCTCTGCCGTTTGTCTACCTGTCTACTGCACTGCTATACTGGATGTGGGATTTGCAACTCCCCTTGGTCCAAGTAACTACTTGCCTTTGTTGTTTAGATATACAATACAACCGTATGACTGTCACTATCAAAAGGCACATTCTAAAACAAACTCATCAAACAACCTGCCTGCAGATGAATATCAGTATTAATTAAAGGAAGCAATCTTCTTTTGCACTATCAAACTGGACTCTATTCCTTTCCTCATCATAGCAAGTAAGCCACCTTGCATGCCATTTTTGACCCAAATAGAATTACAGTACTTCTGGAACTAGACCTTGTCTTTGCTATTTACATTATCTTGCATGGATCCAGATAGTTGACAACATTTGAACACAGGGTGCTATCCTGTACATGGCTCCTTCCTCCTTTACAGATCCTTCACAGTCTCATTTCCTCTGTTTTCTTTAGCACCCATTCTCATCAAAATTGGTGTCCTTCAAGATTCCACCATCATTGCTTTTCTCTTTAATACAATAAGAGCCATATCCTTGATAATATCAACTCCTTCAAACTCCACTGCTACAACTATACTGATGACACACAAGTCACCCAAAAGCTTAAAAACGTGGGCTTATCTTGACTTTGAGTGTTTAATGTCAATGAGGGCTACGTTATTTAAGCTATCTGTCACTAAATGATAATGAAATGGAATAGAATATATTGATTAAGGACACTTCCACGATTTTATGCATCTTGACTCTAGGAATCTCAGTTGGTGGGTTGAAACCTTAACCCTTTCACTGCCAGGTCTTTTTCCCCCTCAGGTGCCAAACATTTTTTGGCTATTTGGGGCAGTTTTCACTTGGGCCCTCATAACTTTCGGTGCACATAAGCTACCCACACCAAATTTGCGTCCCTTTTCCCAAAATCTGAGGGATTCTAGAGGTACCCAGACTTTGTGGGTTCCCCTATAGGAGATCAAGAAAATCTTTTTTTTCCCAAAAAATGAGAAAAAAGGGCTGCAGAAGGCAGCTTGTGTTTTTTTCCCTGAAAATGGCATCAATAAAGGGTTTGCGGTGCTAAAATCACCATCTTCCCAGCCTTCAGGAACAGGAAGACTTGAATCAGAAAACCACATTTTTCAACACAATTTTGGCATTTTATTGGGACATACCGCATTTACACTTTTTTTTGGGCTTTCAGCCTCCTTTCAGTTAGTGTCAGAAATGGGTGTGAAACCAATGCTAGATTCCAGAAAGGTAAACATTTTTTAAATGTAGGCCAAATTCTGAATTCAGCAAGGGGTAATTTGTGTACATCCTACAAGGTTTCCCTACAGAAAATAACAGCTGAGATAAAAAAAAATGAAATTGAGGTGAACAAAACAGCCATTTTCTCTACATTTTACTCTGCATCTTTTTCCTGTGATGTAAGATCTTTGAAAGCAATATACCATTACACCTGCTGGACTCTTCTGGTTGTGGGGATATATAGGGCTTGTAGGTTCATCAAGAAGCCTAGGCACCCACAGCCAATAAATGAGCTGCACCTTGCAATGGGTTTTCATTGTGTACCAGGTATACAGCTATTATTTTGCTGAAATATAAAGAGTGAAAAATAGATATCAAGAAAACCTTTGTATTTCCAAAATGGGCACAAGATAAGGTGTTGAGAAGCAGTGGTTATTTGCACATCTGTGAATTCCGGGGTACCCCGCTAGCATGTGAATTACAGGGCATTTCTCAAATAGACATATTTTTTTCAGATTGTCTTACATTTGGAAGGAAAAAATGTGGAGAAAGACAAGGTGAAATAACACTTCTTTTGCTATTCTGTGTTCCCCCAAGCCTCCCGATATAAATGGTACTTCACTTACATGGTTAGGCCTAATGCTCGCAACAGAAAGCGCAACATGGACACATCACATTTTTACATTGAAATCTGACGTGTTTTTTGCAAAGTCCCTAGCTGTAGATATTGGCCTGTAGCTCAGCCGGCACCTAGGGAAACCTACCAAACCTGAGCATTTTCGAAAAGTAGACATCTAGGGGGATTCTAAGATAGGGTGACTTGTGGGGCTCTCACCAGGTTCTGTTACCCAGAATCCTGTGCAATCCTCAAAATTTGGCAAAAAAAGACTTGTTCCTCACATTTTGGTGACAGAAAGTTCTGGAATCTGAAAGGAGGCACAAATTTCCTTCCACCCAGCATTCCCCCAAGTCTCCCGATAGAAATGGCACCTCACTTGTTTGGGTAGGCCTAGTGCTCGTGACAGGAAATGTCGCAAAACACAATGTGGACACATCACATTTTCCCAAAGAAAACAGAGCTGTTTTTTGCAAAGTGCCTAGCTGTGGATTTTGGCCTCTAGCTCAGCCAGCACGTAGGGAAACCTACCAAACCTGTTCATTTTTTAAAAGTAGACACCTAGGGGAATCCAAGATGTGGTGACGTGCGGGTCTCTCACCAGATTCTGTTACACAGAATCATGTGCAAACCTCAAAATTTGGCTAAAAAAACACCTTTTCCTCACATTTCGGTGACAGAAAGTTATGGAATCTGAGAGGAGCCGCAAATTTCCTTCCACCCAGCGTTTCCCCAAGTCTCCCGATAAAAATGGCACCTTATTTGTGTGGGTAGGCCTAGTGCCCTTGACAGAAAATGCCCCAAAACACAACATGGACACATCACATTTTCCCAAAGAAAACAGAGCTGTTTTTTGCATAGTGCCTAGCTGTGGATTTTGGCCTCTAGCACAGCCGGCACCTTGGGAAACCTACCAAGCCTGTGCATTTTTTTAAAGTAGACACCAAGGGGAATCCAAGATGGGGTGACGTGCGGTGCTCTCACCAGGTTCTGTTACCCAGAATCCTGCGCAAACCTCAAAATGTGGCCCCAAAACACTTTTTCCTCACATTTTGACGACATAAAGTTCTGGAATCTGAGTGGAGCCACAAATTTCCTTTCACCCAACGTTCCCCCAAGTCTCCCGATAAAAATGGCACCTCGCTTGTGTAGATAGGCCTAGTGCCCGCAACAGGAAATGCCCCAAAACACAACATGGACACATCACATTTTCCTAAAGACAACAGAGCTGTTTTTTGCAAAGTGTCTAACTGTGGATTTTGGCCTCTAGCTGAGCCAGCACATAGGGAAACCTACCAAATCTGTGCATTTTTAAAAAGTAGACATCTAGAGAAATCCAAGATGGGATGACGTGGAGGGCTCTCACCAGGTTCTGTTACCCAGAACCCTGTGCAAACCTCACTATTTGGCAAAAAAATCAAATTTTCCTCACATTTTGGATACAGAAATTTCTGGAATCTGAGAGGAGCCACAAATTTCCTGCCACCCATCGTTCCCCCAAGTCTCCCGACAAAAATGGCACCTCACTTGTGTGGGTAGGCCTAGTACCCGCGACAAGAAATGCCCCAAAAAACGACGTGGACACATCACATTTTCCCAAAGAAAACAGAGCATTTTTTTGCAAAGTGTCTAGCTGTGGGTTTTGGCCTCTAGCTCAGCCGGCACCTAGGGAAATGTTCGATTTTTCATCCTTGGCATGGTCTCCCTTAACTTTTTGCCTCTGTTTCCCAAGTTGTTGATGTGTTCTCGACTCTGCTTTTGCTGTTTTTGTTACTCTGGGCACTTTATCACTGCTAACCAGTGCTAAAGTGCAAGAGCTCCTATACAAAATGTGTGTGTAATTGGTTTATCCACGATTGGCTTATTTGATTTACTAGTAAGTCCCTAGTAAAGTGCACTAAAGGTGCCCAGGGCCTGTAAAGCAAATGTTACTAATGGGCCTGCAGCACTGGTTGTGCCAACCACCTAAGTAGCTCTGTAATCATGTCTCAGATCTGCCACTTCAGTGTCTGTGTGTTCAGCTTTTAACTGTAAAGTTGACTTGGCAAGTGTACCCACTTGCCAGGCCTAAACCTTCCCTTTTCCTACATGTAAGGCACCCCTAAGATAGGCCCTAGGTAGCCCCAAGGGCAGGGTGCAGTGTATGGTTAAGGTAGGACATATAGTAATGTGTTTTATATGTCCTAATAGTGAAATATTGCTAAATTCATTTTTCACTGTTGCAAGGCATGTCCCTCTCATAGGTTAACATGGGGGTTACCTTTAAATCTGATTAAAGTGTAGATTCTCTTTGCGAGCAGATAGACATGTGGAGGTTGGGGTCTCTGAGCTCACAATTTAAACATACATCTTTTAGTAAAGTTGATTTTAAGATTGTGTGTTTGAAAATGCCACTTTTAGAAAGTGAGCATTTTCTTGCTTAAACCATTTCTGTGACTCTGCCTGTTTGTGGATTCCCTGTCTGCGTCAGTTTGACAGTTGGGCTGGTTGCACCTTTCACTAGATAGTGACACAAAGGGAGCTGGGGTGTAGTCTGCATTTCCTGATAAGCCATCTGTGCTAGGAGGGACAGGAGGTCACTCACACCTGAAAGGGCTGTGTCTGCCCTCACACAATGCAGTCTCCAACCCCCTGGTGAGTGTCCGGGCCTGGCCTGGGCAAGGCAGGATTTCACAATCAAGAGAGACTTTGCTTTGAAGTAGGCCTACTTCAAAGGAGAAAATGGGTATAAGAATGGCACCCAAAACCACAGACTTTAGAACACTTCTGGAAACCAAGAGGAACCTCTGCCTGGAGAAGAGCTGGAGAGCTGAGGAAGAAGAGCTGCCCTGCCTGTGACTGTGCTTTGTGGAGCTATCCTGCAGTTGCTGCTTCTGCCTGTGCTAGAGGAAAAAGACTGGACTTTGTGTTGCCTTCCTTCTTGTGAAGAGCTCTCCAAGGGCTTGATTTAGAGCTTGCCTCCTGTTGTTTGAAGTCTCAGGGACAGCAAAGACTTCTCTCTGCAAGCACCTGGAGCCTCTGGAGATTCTCCTACTCTGCCAAGTGGTGCCCATCCAGTTCCTTGGACCCTGAAAAGAGAAGCTGGCAGCCCAAGAGTGAGAAATCCACGCACCGACCGCCGTACAGGGAATAGATTGACGCCACTCCGATCTGCGGCTCAAAAATCGACACGCCACCGGCTTCGTGGCTGAAAATCGACACCTGCGGCTGGAGAAACGACGCGCAGCATCGCATGATGGAGCCAGCTGAGATCACAACCCGCGCTGCATGGTTTTCAGATCATCGTTCAGCTGAATTTCTGACTCAAAACACCATTGGGCGTGTAAAAAAGAAGCAAGGCCTGCCCAGACCCAAGAGTGCTGACCGGATCAACGCATCGCTCTTCTGCGGAAAAAAGAAACAACACACGCCAACCGGACTGAAAGAGAAACAACGCAAGGTCTCGCTCGTGAGTGAGATCGATGCATCGCAAGCCCTTTTTGACGCACACTCACCTGTGCGGGGTTGTTTTTTACACACCCAAGGTACATTTTCACGCTAACAGCATTAGGGTTGTGTTTAAAACTACATGAAGACTCTTTTTGTTTTTTAAGTGATAACTTGACTTGTGTACTGTGGATGTTTTGGTCTTGTTTTGATTAGATCAATATTTCCTGTTTTTCTAAACCTGTGTTGTGTCATTGTGGAGTATTTTCATTGAATTACTGTGTGTTTTGGTACAAATACTTTACAGCTAGCACTCTGAAGTTAAGCTTACTGTTCGTGCCAAGCTACCAAAGGGGTGAGCGGGGGTTAGCTGAGGGTGATTCTTTTTTACCCTGCCTAGAGTGAGACTCCTTGCTTGGACAGGGGGTAACCTGAGTGCCAACCAAAGACCTCATTTCTAACATTGGTGATCAGCAGTTGGGATTGGACTTGTATTTGTACTTGACATACAGTGATTAAGTGTACACTACTGTTTCGAGTGCAGACCACTATGTGACCACATACTACTTGTCTTGTGATTTTAGCTTTTTCTCTTTTGCTTGGATTTTTCCCTACATTCATTTTTGAGGTAATCTTTGATTGACTTCTGATCTTCATTGGGAACTTGTTTTCTGCCTTTTGGAACTTTGCACTTTTGTTGACTTTTCATCATGTCCCAGTCTGGAGATGCATCAGTTGGGGCTGCTTTTGACCTTGAGAAATGATAGAGCTATACAAAGGCTCATTTGAAGCAGTTTTGTAGAAGTTTTGACTGTCCCATTAAGAACTCATCCAAGAAGGGCCTGGGTGACAGCCAAGAGCACTGAAGGCCACACAGAGGATGAGGAGGAGGAGGAAGAGCATTCCATATACAATGGTATTGGGGAGGGCCTGTTATACCCAGGGAGAGGGTCTCCAGGGCAGGTAGCAGTGTCTCATCTAAGGGTCTGACCCCTGAAGAGTTGCAGAACAGACAGACAGAGAGGGAGAACCAGAGGGAGTTGGAGAAAATGAGGATGGCCATAGAGGAGAAAAAGTTGTTGTTGGCTCATGAGCTCAGCTTAAGGGAGTTGGATCAGAGGAGCCAGTCTAGTAGGGATGGTGGCAGCCACATCACAGTGCAGCCTGGGAGGAGGGTGCACATTCCTAAATATCTTGTGAAGGATTAAAAGAGGGAGGATGACATATACTTGTTGTTCAAGGGGTATGAGTCTGCTCTCCACATGAATCTGGTCCCTGAAGCTCATTGGGGGGCAGGTCTGTGGAAGCACTTTGAGGTAGAGGGGAGGAATACACTAACAGTCTTAGGGAATGCTCAGAATCTCACCTATACTATCATGAAGGATGCCCTACTCACAAGGTATAGTCTCACCCCTGAGCAGTACCAGGATACGTTTAGGTCATATAAGAAGAAGGAATCCCAAACATGGTTGGAATGTGTTGATTCTTTTTGCAGGTCACTGGATGGCTGGGTGAAGGGCAGTAAGGTAACTATGTGTGAGGGGCTTTACAATATGATTGCTTGGGAGCACTTGTACAGTTTATGTTTTCCAGCGCTGTGCCAGTACCTGATTGACAGCAAGCTGACTGATCCCAGGAAGCTTGCGCAAGAAGCGGACCACTGGGAGAGCACCAGGGTCCAAAAGATGTATTTGGGAGACCATGCCAAGGGTAGGCAAGGTCCCTCTCAGAAGAAAGGGGGGGTAAGGATAAATGGGGGAGTTCTCTAAAGGGCCCCAAACTGATTCCCAGGTTAAAGAATCTCAACCCCCCAGCGAGAAGAAGCCATGGCTCTCCAAAGGGAAGCCCCCCACATAATGTTATGCATGTCATCAAATGGGTCATGTGAGGGAGGACCCCAAATGCCCCAAAAGTACACCGCCACCCACTGGTGCGCAGCCCCAGGGTTTGGCAAGTGTAGCGCTTGGGGAGGAGTTGGTTTCAGATGGGTGGGAGGCAGCTGAGATGACCCTTGTCTCACTAGGGGACCGTGATATGGTCCAGAGAACCCTTGTGCCTGAGAACACTAAGAAGTACAGGCAGTGGGTGACCATCAATGGCCAGAGGGTGGAGACTCTGAGAGACACAGGAGTCAGTGTGACTACAGTGAGGAGTCATCTGGTGTCTGAAGAGAAGATTGATCCCCGGATACTTCACCAAGTAGTTGCAGTGGACAACTCAGAGCGCCTGTGCAGAGTGCCGCAGGTTCCCTTTGAATGGGGGGGGTCTCCGGTTCCTTGAAGGTAGCTGTGAGTCCAACCATGTGTCACAGTGGCCTTTCCTCAGGATCTGCACATTGCTGAACAAAAGGCCCACCTCCCGGCGTCACCAACTCAGAAAGCTATTATAGCGCAGAGTTATGATGAAGCCAGGTGGGGGGAAGGGAATTAGGGTAGGGAACGGGAGGGAGAGAGATCTGAAAAGAAAAGGTTAGAACAAATATGCATATACTCATTCATAGCAGTATAAATCATCAATAGACTCTTGACTACAGGCGTCTCCGTGATATCGGATTGAGACCCCTTTTGAATTGAGGGCGAAGCCCCTTCTTTGAATCATGGAACAAGAACAGACTACAACCTCAGAACCAAGAGATGGCAAGAGCTTTGGACTATGGTCATACTCTAAATATCAGTCCTGTAAGAACTATGCATTCATAACGTAAACGTTTAATCACAGCCTAGAAATTCTCAAAGACTTAAATATGCTTTTCACATATTATGCTTTCCAAAAAACCATGACACTATAATTTGCTAATCTCCAAAAATGCTTTCACATTTACAATTATAGGCCTGTAAGTTTTACTCAATGAACTTAAAACGCTTTATTCGTTGGGTAGAAGCGCCTTGTTGATTGTTCATGAAGCGCTTTGATTATTATACATGAAGCGCTTTGTTCCTTATGCCAGAAAGTGCTTTCACTTGTCTTATCTGAAGCGCTATGCTCGTTATGCTAAGGGGTGCTTTACTTATGTGGCCTAATTCACTTTGATTGTTGTGCCAAGGGCGTTTTACGTATGTGGACTGAAGTGCTTTGATTGCTGTGCCAAGGAGGCTTTCCTCATGTGGATTGAATCGCTTTGATTGCTGCGCTAAGGGCGCTCTACTCATGTGGACTGAAGCGCTTTGATTGCCATACTAAGGGCACTTTACTCATGTGGACTGAAGCGCTTTGATTGCCGCGCCAAGGGCGCTTTACTCATGTGGACTGAAGTGCTTTGATGCTGTGCCAAGGGCGCTTTACTCATAAGGACTGAAGCACTTTGATTGCTTTTACTCATGCAGACTGAAGCGCTTTGATTGCAGTGCCAAGGGCGCTTTACTCATGTGGACTGAAGCGCTTTGATTGCCGTGCCAAGGACACTTTCCTCTTGTGGACAGAAGCGCTTTGATTGTCATCCCAAGGGCGCTTTACTTATGTGGACTGAAGCGCTTTGATTGCCGTGCCTACGGCGCTTTACTCATGCAGACTGAAGGGCTTTGATTGCCGTGCCAACGGCACTTTACTCTGAAAACTGAAAACGCTTTGTTCGTTGTGCTAAGGGGCACTTTACCTTTTGGAAGTAACAACTCCCTTCATGCTTGGGCTCATCAAGACCTTACCGCTACGAGTATGACCTACTCGTATCTGAATTCACCATTGAAACAAGGATACTCCGATTTGTCGTCCATCTGCCATGCAGGAAATCTGCTCTTCTTCAGAGGAACCCCCACGATGTCTGACTGCATTAAAGTCTTCAAAATAGTGACCAACTGCTTGGGTGTGGCTGGGCTTTATAGGCCTGCCACACCCCAAGATGGCTGCTGCCTCTAAAAACATGGGAATTGTAGTCCCTTCATAGAATAACACTGATAAGTGCATCTTATCCACCAATGCCCAGACGCTGCAGCTACATGAGCTTTCCCACAGGGCAGACAACACTGATGGGCACTTTTGGAACAAGAGGGGATAACAAGTGGTGCGCATAAAGCGCTGCAAAACCGCGCAGCAGAGTTTCGGGCAGGACCTGGACCGCGCACAGCATTATTCCTGACACAATGCCTGTAGATTGTTTGCTAGGCAATGACCTGGAGGATTCTCCTTGGATGGAGGTGGTACACATGTCTCACTTGGAGATGTTGGGTCTGCCTGGGTGGTATGCATATTCACCCGGTCAATGACAGCCCGTCAGGGTGGTCAAGAGCCCCTGGAGCCTGAAACAGTGGCCCAGCTGACTGCCAAGAAGAGGAACGGTAGGGGGCATGGGGAACCGGCCCCAGAAGTTCCCACGGGCCTTGAGGAGGCGGAGTATGAGGGTGACGTCCCGGAGCCTATAGGGGAACAGGTGGCAGAACTGGGTGAGGTCCCTGAGCTGTTGCAGTGGCAGCAGGAAGGGGGGCCCACCAGGGAAGCATTCTGTGCAGCAGAGAGGGCATGCCCTACTCTGGAGGGTTTGCGTCAGCAGGTTGCAGACCAGGCAGCTGGTAAGGAGCCGGGATTGCACCTGATCTATTGGGAGGATGACCTCCTGTATAGTGAGCCTAAGGTTCTTGAGCCTGTGTCAGCCCGTCTGCTTGTGGTACCCCAGTGCTTCAGGGCCTTCCTACTGGGGCTGGCTCATGATGTGCCTTTAGCTGGACATTTGGGACAGGACAAGACCTTTGAAAGGCTTGTAACCCACTTTTACTGGCCCCTAATGCACAGGCACTCAGATGCACATTGCAGGTCTTGCCAAACTTGCCAGGCAAGTGGCAAGAGTGAGGGAAAAAGTAAGGATCCCCTCCAACCTTTACCTGTTGTCAGTACTCCCTTTGAGAGGGTAGGGATTGACATTGTGGGGCCTCTGGATCCCAACAGGTTCATCCTGGTCTTGGTGGACCATGCCACCCGGTACCCAGAAGCCATTCCTCTGAGTTCAATCACTTTCCATCTGGTCGGTCGTGCTTTGATAGGGGTTTTTACCCGCAGAGGGTTTAACAAGGAAGTAGTATCTGATAGGGGTACCAACTTCATATCCACGTATATGAAGTCTCTGGGAAGGAGTGTGGGGTAACCTACAAGTTCACCACCCCCTACCACCTCCAAAGTAATGGTTTGGTTGAGAGATACAACTGCACGTTGAAAGGCATGATCATGGGCCTGTCAGAGCCCTTGAGGCAGAAGTGGGATGTCCTCTTGCCATGCATTCTGTTCGTCTAAAGGGAGGCGCCTAAAAAGGGACTTGGGTTTAGTCCCTTTGAGCTGATCTATGTCCACCGTGTGAGGGGACCTTTAAGTCTGGTCAAGGAAAAAGCTCCTAGTAAACCCCCCCAGGATGTATTCAGTTACATGCTGGCTTTGAGAAACCACACTGCCCGCTTCAGGAGTCTCACACAGGAGAACCTGGAAGCAAGCCAGGAGGACATGAAACGCTGGTATGACCAGAATGCCTCTCTGGTCGAGTTTCAACCTGGACAAAAAGTGTGGGTGATGGCACCAGTGGAGATTAGGCCACTCCAGGACAAGTGGACTGGGCCATTTGAGGTGGTGGAGGACAAGAGTGAAGTCACCTACCTGGTGGACTTGCAGTCTCCAAGGAACCCTTTAAGAGCCCTGCATGTCAACTGCCTCAAGCCACACTTTGAGCGGACTGAACTGTCCATGCTCCTTGCGACAGATGATGGGGTGGAGGAGAAGAGTTAGCCTCTTCCTGACCTCCTTTCTGCAGGAAAGAAAGATGGGTCTGTGGAGGGAGTGATCCTCTCCCCCTCCCTGACTGAAGAGCAACATAGTGACTGTTGCCATGTGTTGGGACAGTTCGCCTCACTGTTTGCCCTGATCCCAGGAGTCACACACTTGTGCACACATGATGTGGACATTGGGGACAGTACACCCATTAAACAAAAGGTTTACAGGGTGAGTGACAGGGTCAGGGCTTGCATTAAGGATGAAGTATCCAAAATGTTAACCCTACGGGTTATTGAGCATTCCAGCAGTCTTTGGGCCAGCCCAGTGGTATTGGTCCCAAAGGATGCTGCACCTGGTGCCACTTCAGAACTTAGGTTCTGTGTGGACTACCAGTGATTCAATGCGGTCAGCAAGACTGATGCACACCCAATCCCCAGAGTTGATGAGCTCATTGACCGGTTGGGAGCTGCCAAGCACCTCAGCACATTTGACTTAACGTCTGGGTACTGGCAGTTTGCCTTAACTGAGAGGGCCAAGGAGAAGTCAGCATTTTCTACCTCAGATGGACACTTTCAACATAAAGTGATGCCATTTGGGATGAAGAATGCCCCTGCCACCTTTCAGATGTTGGTCAACCAGGTGTTGGCTGGGCTGGATGAGTTCAGTGCCACCTACCTGGATGACATTGCTGTTTTTATTTCCACATGGGAGGAACATTTGCAACACCTCTAGAGAGTGTTAGAGGCCCTGCAGAAGGCAGGCCTCACTATTAAGGCAAGCAAGTGCCAAATAGTGCAGGGTTCTGTGTTGTACTTTGGACACCAGGTAGGGAGTGGCCAGGTGGCAACCCTACAACCAAAAAGTGGCACTATTCTGGCTTAGGAGCATCCCAAAACCCAGACTAAGGTGAGAAACTTTCTTTGTCTCACATGCTATTACAGGAGGTTTTTCAAGGGATATGGTACCATTATTACCCCCTTGACTGAGTTGACTTCTAAGAAGCAACCCAGGAAAGTGATCTGGACAGAGGCTTGCCAGACCGCTTTTGATGCCCTGAAGGCTGCCATGTGCACAGCACCTGTGCTGAAGGAACCTGACTACTCCAAGGAGTTTGTTGTGCAAACAGGCACCTCAGAGCATGGTGTTGGAGCAGTACTCTCACAGCTTAATGAAGAGGGCCTAGATCAACCCGTAGCCTTCATTAGCAGGAGGTTACTTCCCAGGCAACGTAGGTGGAGTGCCATAGAATGTGAAGCGTTTGCTGTGATCTGGGAACTGAAGAAGCTAAGACCTTACTTGTTTGGGACTCGCTTCCGGGTTCAGACCGACCACAGGCCCCTCAGATGGCTAATGCAGATGAGGGGTGAGAATCCAAAACTGTTGAGGTGGTCCATTTCCCTACAGGGGATGGACTTTACGGTAGAACACGGTCCTGGTACAGAACAAGCCAATGCTGATGGTCTGTCCAGGTTCTTCTGCCTTAGTGATGAGAACTCCCATGAGGTTGGGTAGTTGCTCCCAACTTTCAGCTGGGAGGGGCACGTGTTAGTCTTTTCATCCTTGGTGTGTCTCTCTTAACTTTTTGCCTCTGTTTCCCAGGTTGTTGATGTGTGATGGACTCTGTTTTTGCTGTTTTTGTTACTCTGGGCACTTTACCACTGCTAACCAGTGCTAAAGTGCAAGTGCTCCTATGCAAAATGTGTATGTAATGGGTTTATCCATGATTGGAATATTTGATTTACTAGTAAGTCCTTAGTAAAGTGCACTAGGGGAGCCCAGGGCCTGTAAACCAAATGCTACTAGTGGGCCTGCAGCACTGGTTGTGCCACCCACCTAAGTAGCTGTGTAATCATGTCTCAGACCTGCCACTGCAGTGTCTATGTGCAGGTTTTAACTGTAAATTCGACTTGGCACGTGTACCCACTTTCCAGGCCTAAACATTCCCTTTTCTTACATGTAAGGCACCCCTAAGGTAGGCCCTAGGTAGCCCCAAGGGCAGGGTGCAGTGTATGTTTAAGGTAGGACATCTAGGGCCTGATTACAACTTTGGAGGAGGTGTTAATCCGTCCCAAAAGTGACGGTAAAGTGACAGATATACCACCAGCCGTATTACGAGTCCATTACATCCTATGGAACTCGTAATACGGCTGGTGGTATATCCGTCACTTTACCGTCACTTTTGGGACGGATGAACACCTCCTCCAAAGTTGTAATCAGGCCCATAGTAATGTGTTTTATATGTCCTGACAGTGAAATATTGCCTGTCCCTCTCATGGGTTAACATGGGGGCTACCTTTAAATCTGATTAAAGTGGAGATTCCCTTTGGGAGAGGATGGATATGTGGAGTTTGGGGTCTCTGAGCTCACAATTTAAAAATACATCTTTTTTTAAAGTTGATGCATGGTTTTCGAATCATCGAGCGGCTGAATTTCTGACGCAAAACACCACTGGGTGTGTAAAAATGACACAAGGCCTGCCCGGACCCGAGAATGCTGACTGGATCGACGCATCGCTCTCCTGCAGAGAGAAGAAACAACGGACGCCATAATAAATGAGGTTAAAAAAGGAACATTCTTTACCTTACTGTTCTTTCCACATACTGAATCTTATCATACTTAGGTTTTGCCCAGTAAGTACAGGACACCATCATCTTAGTGGTAGATAACATTCTTTAGCGTGAATCTCTTCTTTCCTTGTTTCACAGAATTCGGAGAATTCAGAATGCAGCTGCAAGAAAACAAATGTACTTATTTACCTCGAACCACAACTCAACAGCAAGCCAATTCTTGGATTGGCTGCAGTGGATGGATATATCAACTTTAAAGTTTCAAGAATTGCACCTCAAACCATTTATGGTACTGAACTACTCTCACTTCAGCATGAGTATCCATCTTCTAATAAACTAATCAGCTCCGGTTGAGACGACTAAGCTCTAAAACCCTATGTCTGCACGAAAAATAATAATGGTCAACCACCTTACGTTTCAGAGAACCTTGATAAATAGGCTATTTCCAATTAAATGATTCTATGAAAAATGAAACAGAATACTGCTAAAAGAGATGGCTGGGAACTGCATGCACAACTGCATCTATATTCACATATTTTTGAACCATCTTATGCTTAAGTGATTCTGCAAGTTCTGTGCACCATTATTGTACATTTCTATTGCACTCTTGAACAGTATACAGGGACTGGGGTGAAAATCAATGACAGTAATGGAGAACCAAGTGAATAACTCAGATACTTTTAGAGAATACTGTTCAAAGGTTAAGTAGTGTGGAACATAAAGATACCTATGGTTTAAAGCATGGGCCCTGCTAATATATTTAAGCAGAACCAGATGTTCCTGATGGGAAAGGGTACTGGTTTTGTGTCACCTAGAAAGGCTATGTGCACATGGCATGTGTTTTGAAGGGTTAGATGATACTTTTGGTCTGTAGTGCACTTGCAATCAGATAGGCTGTCTTTATTGCCCCTAACTTGTATTTTTTCATGGTCAAGGCAAAAATATTGATTAGGATGCAAACATTTGTGGTACATGCACTCTGTGGCTATTAGTTGACCAAAGGCAAGTCAAGGGACAACCTAATTGTGTTGAGTATCCTGCCGAGGTCGTGATCGACCAAACACCCACTTCAGATCAGAGTCCAGATGTGGATAATGAAAGTGTAAACGACTGTAGAAAGATGCCTGCTTCCTCACATACAAGGGTTTAGTGGGGAGCGACTCTACTTTTTAGTCTCCTATGGCAAGACAGCCATCTGGTATTCTGGACGTGGTTCATGATTCTTCTGTGCAGTCTTGCCTAGTTTTCAGGCTTTACTCAGGTTCAGAAATCGGTCAGGCAGCATTGAACTGGCCAGGCTATACAAAGCAGGCTGTTTTACCCCGTTGTTTCACTTATAGATTGCAGCAGCAGTCAGTACATAAAACCAATGAGTGAAAACAACAGATAGTATAGCTTTTACAAAAAAGCAATTCACATACATCCCGCACAAAAGAAAATCTAACATACAACACATGAAAACAAGTTTCTCATTTTCATTATACATAAAATAAACTCTATAGTTTATACCACCTTATTCTGACATTTAGCCAACAGATTCCTGCTTCCTACCTACACCAAAAAGATATTGCAAACTGCAGTCCATTAGTGACCAGAACAGAACAGTTTTACTATCGTTGTCATTTTCTCTTGGGACAAGAGTTTGTGAATAAGAATGCATATCTATCAGCCAATCACATGATAATTCTCTTTGACTTCATCCCTCATGTTTGTCCCTCATATGTACTCCCTGTCTCCACTACTTTCTACTGTATCTCGTTATACCAACATGGGGATTCACACATTTTTCCCCATTTCCGGCATTAACTGAACTAGTACTATGCCTGAAGGTATCTTTTAGCCAATGATTGTGCTAATCTCATATGCTAACATCCAGTTTTAAAGTTCTCACTGCAATTGCCTATTGTTGCAAAGAGATCGATATTCGTATTACCAATTAAACACTTCAGAATGGAGTATAAAAATGTAGGTTTTGGTGCATTCTGCATCCCACTATTTTCTTTTCTTGCCATTTTACCCCAGTTGCTTTTAGCAGATTTCACATGCCATTATGAACCTCGGGAAAACTACAGCAGATTTTGACTTTATCTCGTTAAATAATGCCAATGTGCATTAAACTCTGCACAATTCATAATTACAATCCCTACAAAACTAGGGATTTGCACAGGGGTTGGCATATTACAGCCATTTATTTTCAGGGCTATTGCTAGACTTCATAAACGGATTTCGAAACAATTAGTCACACCTTTGGTGCTGTTTATTCGTCCCCATATTACCACTAGCGCAGATGAAATGCAATTGTTTGCTCCTGCCTTTAGGGTCAGTTAGAGCTTGTCTGTGAAAGATAACAGCCACAAATAATAGATGCTCCCTCCCCACCAAACCTGTGGATGCTCTGCTCAAGTTAGTTTTTTGGAAATGATTGGTTTCCAAATGTAAATCTTCAGTTAGCTCCACTGAGATACTGAGGGCAGAGTCTCTGCTATCGCTGCCAGTAACCTCTGATCTTGCAGTCTATCCGCCACAGTGACATTCTGCCCATTTACAACCGGGTGATCCCTCACAGATTTTCATGCCCAATACTCTCATATTCAGGGAGAGGACTCCCCTTGTGTCGGGGGTTATTGATTTAACTAGAAGAAATTATTACTTTGGGGTTTGTGCTTAAAAAACAACCAACTTTGCCGAATGAATATATCGAACAAAGGGGCATATTTAAGAGCCCCTAGCGCCATTCTGACACCACATTAGCATCATTTTTTCACGCCAATGTGGAGTTAGAAGGCCAAAAAGGCTGCACCATAATTACAAAGTGGTGCAATGCATGCATTCATTGCACAACTTTGTAACTCTTGGTGCTACAGTATGCCTGTGCCAGGCATAATGTATGCAAAGGGGGCACTCCCCCATTAGGGGGCCGAAAAAATGGCACAAGGAAATCTCAGAGATTTCCTTGTGTCATTTGTTACAACACTTTTAACGCCTGCTCGAAGCAGGCATTAAAAGGGGGCATGCCATTGATTATAATGGGCCCCTATGTACTCTGCAGGTGTAGCGCCAAAATGGCACACATGGTGGCTGTATGGGGGCCCTAAGGGGAGCAAGAAAAGTGGTGCTGCACTGTCTGCATTGCCACTTGTCTTAAATATGCCCCAACGTGCCTACTTGGCAACGTTTCAATGCCACTGTGCCTAAATATGGTGGGCAGTTGACCTAATGGGCCAGCGGGCCATCCTCCTTACATTAAGTGAAGCCCTTAGTTTTGAATGAACACTCTAAGATGTCACTTAAAAAGTTAAACGTGCAAACTTTCACCACGCGAATTAAAGACGACATGTCTCCCCCTTTTGTAATACAGATATTAACAAGGGCAAATTACACCAAAGCTCCTACTAGCGCTGATAAAAAAGAAGTATATGTGTGAAATGGGAAGTCCTGTTCCAAGTGAACTGCGAATAACCAGCTGTTTCATACCGCAATTTGCGCATTGTTCCTAATGGCACAGGATCCCTCTCGGATTGATGCGTAAAATAATCAGACTGTAGTCAACGCAAACAGTTACGGTGATATAATTTAGTGGGCTGCTATTACTTAGAATTTAAATACTTGTGAAGGGATGCGCTTGTTGCATACAGTTTTACTGAAAGGCCGAGGGTGTGGAAGGGTTAGAGAGTGGAATTGTAATTCAAGTTTCAGTTTTTTTGTTTCTCAGAAGCTGCTGTCTAATTGATAGGACTTTTTTTCGAAGCCTTAACCTGCGGCAATGATTATATCAGAATATAGCACTATAAAGGTTTTCAAAGCCTTTGAATTAGGGATGCTTTCTTTATGATCTTCTTTTTACCTTGAATGTAAGATTTGCTGATGAACAGCTCTCATTTCTCTCTCCAGTTCTTACACAGTACATTAAAAAAGAAAATGAAAGTTTCTCATTTGTGTTTTGCAATGTAAAATGAAATAGATATGCTCGAAAATGTGTTTTGCTCTAGTTTGGGTGTATATAATATTTTAGTTTTGCAAATATGTTCCTGTCAGAAAGAGTTATTTACTTTATGCGTCCCAAGTAAAATGTAAGCATTTAGAGACTGCTAAATTGGGAAACATTAACTTGTTTTTCACAAATGGTTACAATAGATCTGCACTGTTCTAATGAGCCACAACATAACTATAGGATATCCGTGGTAGTTTTCATTGCAGGGATCTGTAATGGATGTAGTCTTTTAACAGAAACAGGAATATGTATCATATGAAAGGGTATAGTACAGCTTTTAAACGAAGGTTTTTAATAGCATCTTCTGACCATAATTTGAAAACGATAATGAGTGGCTGTTTCCTGGTCCTACTGCTGATGAAAATGACTTCAGTCATGAGATGCTTTTCGCTACTATGTGCAAAGAGCTCTTTCAGAACATTGACATGGTGTTTTTCAAATATGGATTAGTATTTGAAGTAGTCAGAATGATGCTACTGTTGCTCCATTTATCATATCACATCAATTTAAGCATTGTTTTGATGTTATTAAGACTCAGGTATTATAATATGTTGTACACTGGAACTCCAAATAGGGAATTCACAAAGGATCCTACAAGTAGAGCAGCCATACTTAATCCTGAATACATCAGATCACGTTTCTGTGGTCCTCAAAGACATCCACTAGCTTCATGTTGCATTAAATAAGAAATAATTTGGGCCTTATTTATACTTTTTTTTGCGCCGCATTTGCGTCGTTTTTTGACGCAAAAACGGCGCAAACTTGCAAAATGCCGTGGTATTTTGTAGGTTTGCGCCGTTTTGCGTCAAAAAGCGGCGCAAATGCGGCGCTAAAAAAAGTATAAATACGGGCATAAACGTCTTTGTGCTAAAGGGTATTTTCCACAGCATATGCCTGGCCACTTCTTTGGACCTACATACACATACTAGTTGATTTCAAAAGAATTATGAAGGTCCCTCGATATGAGGGTTGGGAGCTCAGTCCTGGAACTTCCCTGGCTTACAGTTCCAAAGAATAAAATTAATTTTCTTTGCACCATGTTCAAGGCAGCGGAGGGTAAAGCCCCTAAATGTTTTCAGGATTGCTTTTGTCCCAAAATGCATCCATTTTCTGACACCTAATCACACAAACTAGTTAATCAACAAAAGAAACATGGAGGCCACTCAACCATTGTGTTCTGAGCTTCATCGTGAAACATATTGTCACCTGATCTCAGCAACTGCGCTATATTTTCTTGATGTGTGATGTATTTCACTCTGTGCTTGTTTGTATTTTGACATGCTCTCAACAGAGCACTGTGCATCAACCACAATTTCTTATGCATGCAGATGATCCACAGTTTCACATCCAGTTGGCAATCCACTATGATCCAGGATGACAACTCACAGATAGCATTTGGGGCAGTACCTCAGCAGTCATGAAGAAGGGTTGAGGAGGAGATTGAAAGACTAGTCTCATGTACTCTTACAATCATGTCTGTCAGTAGAAGTGAAGCGAACCAGTGTATAGACAACACTGGTTGTGCAAAAGTGAGCATATTACATTTCTTTCCAATCCCCCCTGCTCAGTTTGTGACTAAGTTGAAGCAATAAGGGCAGGTAGACTTTACCAAATTTACTAGTCTTTATCAGACTCAGAGAATACAATTGGTTTACCCAGATCTCTGATGCAAAATGACCCCTTCCTCCAGGTTCAACTTCCTCTTCTCAGTGGCTGACTTTTTTGAGGGTAAGACAATGAAAGGAAAAGATTGGAGCCTAGCTCACACTTAAGTCATCACTAATCTGTGGAGCTGAATAATGCTGCAGGTGTGTCATAGAACTCACCAGTCTCCCTCTCCGTTGAAAGTTCAGAAAATATCTAAGGCTGCGGTGATGTTGGAGAGGAGGACAGAGATATGAGAGAAGGCACATAGTATCAGTGTGTAGTCACACATCTCATGTCGTCAGATGCAGATTATTTTGCATTTGCTGGTGACTCTCAAGTGTGGCAGCGTTTTTTATACCAAAAAGAGCACAGGATCACTCTGCTACTATATCAAATTAGATTACACATTTTGTTTTCTTTTATATAGATTAGACATAATTGTAATATTCTACAGGAAATTAGACCTAAAATAGATTTACTCTAGCAACTCATACACTAAGGTAAATATTCAACATGGCAATGGCATAGTAAATTTATCTTAAAGACAAAAGAATATTCATGAGACCGTTGTTCCAATGTCTTATAGCAGTTTTTAATGGTCCGGAACTTGAGACACTGATCAAAAACAAAGGATCCGCATACAAAAGAGTGGAGGCCCAAAAGACAGTTGTCACAGCACAACTTTGAGGGTATGAAAGTATCCCAGTATATAGGTGTAAATGAGAGTACAGCAATCCAACATGAATCTAAACAAGTACAGTCTAACTCTCCCTAGCTAATACTATGCCAAGCCTCTGAAGACAGAAGTGGGAGAGGACGAACAATTTCAAGGATGCAAGGAAAGTCTTCTAGGTCATGCTGCAGATGGAATTTCAAGACGCTCCACAAACATAAACCTTCTGGGAGATGTTCTTGACAACTGGCCAAAAGATAATCTTCATATACACAAGAAGGCCCAAGGGAGATTGTAAGACCATGAGTATCAGCTCCCCACAACATTAATTAGAAACACAATGAAACACCTGGATCTAGAGTGCTATATTAATGTAAAGACTGAACTCAGGAGTCCTGGGAATTTACTTTTTTAGGATGGAAACCCTCACGCACCAAAGGTGGCATGTTTCATCATAGGGTTCGTCCTCACACCACCAAATATTTTTGTGGGCTGCAACTCCCAATCAAATTGGGAGGAGCTCGTTGTAAAACCCTAAGTGACACAGTAGTGTGGACAAATAATGCAGAGTGTGTGAAAAGGAAGAATAAGAGAGTTAAAACTCCTGAGTTCAGCCTTTGCCTTAATGGAGCATTCTAGACCTGGGTATTTCATTATGTTTCTAAAGATAATTTTGACATGAAGATCCAGAAACACAGGATAAGAGCTGTGCTCAAGCAGAGGAGCACTGATAGAGAAGAGAGCCCAAGAAGAGGCTTCCTGTCAACAGAGAGAAAATGCAAGCTCGCAACCATGCCCCGAATGTTACTTTTAAAACTGTGTGATCCAAAAATCTTGCAACATATCATTTTCCCAGGATCCCTAAATCTAATGATAAATCCTCAATTACGGGGACACTTATACTCTGCAGTAGCCCCTAAAATTCTGCTAAAACAGAATGGGGCATATAGTCATAACTTTTGAGCTGCAGTGATACAGACAAGAGTGACTATACTAGTTAGGGGGGTAACAACTGGGTAGCAAATATGTAACATCCACAGCTCTGCATAGCATGACTCTTTTCAGGGTGTATGACATCTTCAGTGGAATTTACCTGAATATTGGTCAGAAGAAGTGGCCAATATTGCCCAGAACCATAGGTGAATTGGA
Organism: Pleurodeles waltl; assembly: GCF_031143425.1. NCBI lineage: Eukaryota > Metazoa > Chordata > Amphibia > Caudata > Salamandridae > Pleurodeles > Pleurodeles waltl. The sequence goes on from NC_090444.1 coordinate 1,223,048,757, forward strand.
TTGGGGGAAACAACTCTGACAAGCCATGACACAGGAGGATCAGATCACTGTGCGCTATACTGACTCTCCAGCGAGTCCCATTACCTCCAACCTCCCCCTATGTTCCATGGACTTCTTTCCAGCTTGCCAGATCCTCATTTTTTCCTTATTAACCTCTGCCTGGTCACTAATGTTCACAAATGGAGCTTGGCACCTTAGGGTGCAAGAGACAGAAAGTTGCATTGGGCATGAAAGATATACTTGAGGATATTCATGGCTATCCCTGACATGATAATGACCAATCAGAGACAGACTTTGAAATTCTTAATACCATGCTGGATATTCAAGTTAAATGCCCCATCTATAAAATATTGTCTTTTGCCACTGTTTTCTTGCAGTCATCCTTGCCATTTCTGCATATTAATCACCTATTCATTAAATATTGTCATCATTTTCTGCAAAATAGTGACTATCACTGGCATATCGGTTTCACATCCTAGACCTATTGAATCTATTCTTGGCATCAAAAATAGTGGTGGTATAAGTTAAATGGACAAGAAGTGTCAAATCTGTCCATTCATGACAGCAGTATGTTTGAGTGTTTGGTGAAAATAACAAGTTGCTGTTTGGGTATCTAAAACATATTTACTAAAAATACACATTTGGTATTTTGGGAAAATATATTACTTGGGGTGAGGGGTGGCTTGAGTTATTTTATCCAGAATTGACTGTGAATTTCCTTTATTTTGGGAGCTACTGCAAGATAAATAGCAAAAAGACTGCCTTTCTGAAATAAAGTTAAACCTCATACTTAAGTAATATTTTGTGTTGAATTTGGGAGGCTTGTTGCTGATGTTTGTCCTTGGTACTGGATGCTACTTACAGCTACAGCTGTTATATCATGGCATGTGTGGAGGCACTTCATCATCCACATTGTTGGACTTTTGCTTATGCAGGGTCATCCCCAGTCTTTTTTCGCCTCCTGCCTCCTATTTCTTCCTGACATGTTGCTGTTGGCTTTTCAACTCTGAGCACTTTACCACTGCTAACCAGTGCTAAAGTGCATATGCTCTCCTGTTTAAATTGTATGTAAGTGGTTTATCCATGATTGGCATATTTGATTTACTAGTAAGTCCCTAGTAAGGTGCACTAGAGGTGCCAGGGCCTGTAAATCAAATGCTACTAGTGGGCCTGCAGCACTGGTTGTGCCACCCACATAAGTAGCTCTGTAATCATGTCTCAGACCTGCCACTGCAGGGTCTGTATGTGTAATTTTATACTGTAAATTCGACTTGGCAAGTGTACCCACTTGCCAGGCCTAAACCTTCCCTTTCCTTACATGTAAGGCACCCCTAAAGTAGGCCCTAGGTAGCCCCAAGGGCAGGGTGCAGTGTATGGATAAGGTAGGACATATAGTAATGTGGTTTATATGTCCTGACAGTGAAATACTGCCAATTTCGTTTTCACTGTTGCAAGGTCTGTCTCTCTCATAGGATAATATGGGGGCTACCTTTAAATATGATTAAAGTGTAGATTCCCCTAGAGAGTAGATGGACATGTGGAGTTTGGGATCCCTGAACTCACAATTTAAAAATACATCTTTTAGTAAAGTTGATTTTAAGATTGTGAGTTTGGAAATGCCACTTTTAGAAAGTGAGCATTTTCTTGCTTAAACCATTCTGTGACTCTGCCTTGTTTGTGGATTCCCTGTCTGGGTCAGTTTGACAGTTGGGTTGTTTTTTTACCTCACACCAGACAGTGACACAAAGGGAGCTGGGGTGTAATCTGCATTTCCTGATTAGCCATCTCTGCTAGGAGGGAGGGGTGGAGTGGTCACTCTCATCTGAAAGGACTGTGCCTGCCTCTGACAATGCTGTCTCCAACCCCCTGGTGTGTGTCTGAGGCCTTGCCTGGGCAAGGCAGGATTTCACAAGAAGGTGTGAGTCCCCTTTGAAGGAAGGTGACTTCAAAGACTAAAATGGGTATAAGAAGGGCACCCAAACTTACAAACTTCAGAAACACTTCTGGAATCAAGAGGAACCTCTGCCTGGAGAAGAGCTGATCGCTGAGGAACAAGTGCTGCCCTGCCTGTGACTGTGCTTTGTGGAGCTTTCCTGCAGTGCTGCTTCTGCCAGAGTAAGAGGGCAAAGACTGGACTTTGTGTGCCTTCCATCTTGAAGAAGAAATCTCCAAGGGCTTGATGTAGAGCTTGCCTCCTGTTGTTGAAGTCTCAGGGATAGCAAAGACTTCTTCCTGCCAGCACCTGGAGTCTCTGGAGAGACCCCTACTCTGCTCTGTGGTGCCCTTCCAGTTCCTGGGACCCTGAAAGGAGAGGCTGGCAGCCTAAGGACAAAGATACACGCACCGAGCGCCGTGCGGAGAAAAGATCGACGCGAATCCGATCGCGGCTGAGAAAACGACGCGACGCCGGTTCCGCAGCTGAGAAACGACGCCGCAGGAAACGCGACCGAAAAACCGACGCCCGGAGCAGGAGAAACGACGCGCAGCATCGCTGACGGAGGCTGAGAGATCGCACCCTGCGCCGCGGGACTTTCGGATCGTCGTGTGGCTGGCTTTTTCAACGCGCACCGCCGTGCCGAGTTGTTTTCGACGCACACAGCCGTGCAGGGTTACTTTCGACGCCCACCGCCCGTGCGGGGTTATTTTTGACGCAAACCAGGTACATTTTCACGCTAGCAGCGCTAGTGTGGTGTTACAACTACCTAAAGACTCTTTTTATTTTTAACCTTTAAAAAATCATAACTTGGCTTGTGTATGTTGGATTTTTGTCGTTCTGGTCTTGTTTTGTCTAGATAAATATTTCCTATTTTTCTAAACTGGTGTTGTGTCATTTTGTAGTGTTTTCATTAAGTTACTGTGTGTGTTGGTACAAATACTTTACGCCCAGCACTCTGAGGTTAAGCCTACTGCTCTGCCAAGCTACCAAGGGGGTAAGCAGGGGTTAGCTGAGGGTGATTCTCTTTTATCCTAACTAGAGTGAGGGTCCTTGCTTGAACAGGGGGTAACCAGACTGTCAACCAAAGACCCCATTTCTAACACACATCAATAAACGTTTTTTGATATCTTCACAACTGATGTCTAAACCCTCATTCCTGCAATATCTCTATCAACTAATACTGTGATATCTATGTAATTGAGTACTCGTAGATAGGTAGAACATTACCAAGATTAAGACCACTAACGGACGTTCAATTTCCTTACAGGACTGTTGTTGAACCGCTTGATAATGTAGCAATATTGCAGTAGTCAGTATATGGGCAAGTATTACATTAATGTGGACTTCTCTAAACAGAGGTAATGCCCGGTTCTGTTTTATGCTGTAATGTTAAAAAGGTTGAATTTGATGTGGGCCTATGATAAGCTATGAATCACCTGGTTTTGGATGAGGCACAGCATCCTTTCATATACAAACACAATACCATTGGCCCCAGATGGAAATATAATTCCACTCTTGCTACGGGGTTCACACTAATTCTCTGGTCATAAGAGATTTTGTAATTGGTTAGGAACATAAAAACTCATTTTCACCACCATATTATGACAGCAATTTGTTGGCGGCGGTATTTGTGCCTATTCGCTGTGTTATAGTTATGGTGCCGTTCTATGGTCATTATTGCAATATTTTGTACGGTGGTTGTTATGCTGCATTTTATTTTGACTGTTCTGTTGTGTTATGCCCTGATATCTTTTGTTGTATAGTTATTTCTTTGTGTTCTTGTAGCAAGTTGCCTTTTTGGTATTGTCAGCATGAACGGTTTACCCCTTTCTGGACCAACTTTTTACTGGCATTAGGATTCTGTACACTGTTACACTGGCAACCATTGACATCGTGTATGTATTTTTTCTCTTAAACGATAGTGTAAAATTGGCTTCATCAAATTGGCAAATAAAGCCATGGTAACTAGTGTAGAGTGCGCACAAGTGGTTTGGAAGTTAAATGTCATATGTGGGACATTGTGTATTTACATCATCCATCTATGTACTCAATTATAAGGCTGCCAGGGTCACCACTATCTGGCTGAGCAACAATTTAAAAAGCTCAGCAGTTACACATGAAAAGGAAATGTGTCTTTCCCTGTAGTAAACACTATTGTATGTATTATTAAGTCACTCATATTCTCTGTGTAGGTTACGCTAGATTTTCTTTGAACAGCCCTTGGTATAATTAAAATCCTATACTTAAATATTTCATTGGGGAATGCTAGCAAAATATTCAAAGTTATTTTCCATTCAGTTTTAAAAATCAAATTCTACGGAGAAATATACTGAAAAAGTAAGTTTATGAACATGTATTTTGTACCGCCTGAGGCAAAAATGATTTATAACCAATTGTGGCACCCATCAAGAGTTCAGTGGCCCCATACACATTCCTGGTTAGAGTTAACAATCCCGCTCTGCAGATTACCATGGCGGGTCCTCAGGGTCAGTTGAACCCTTATGTATTATCTACAACTGTTCACTTGATGGAGATTAGCCATGTGGATGGGAACGGTTCACCACCAGCACAACAAATACTGTCTTTACATTACCACGTTTGACTTGAAGATTCTAACTCATTCTGACAGAATTTGGTCTCCTTTCATTCATAAACTATCCAGCTTCATTCTCAGTAGGAGACAGTTATTTAACCTGACAAAGGGAGAAGGCATCATCTGCAGAGGTGAGTGAAATAGGGAGAGCAAGAATCTCTCTTGTTGGACAAAAGGATTCGGTCTCTTGGATTTATGGTTAGTGGACATTTTTACAGTAAATCAAAGAAAAAGTGTTGTGTTAGAAGGAGGTAGGCAAAAAGTGAGAAAGTAGACTTGTTTTGGGTGGGAAATTTCTACAGTCATTAGACAGTGCAAAGGCTGAGAATCACCACCACTTCCTGAAGAATGCTCTGCTGAAAAAAGAATACTCAAGGACTCTAGCTGGCACCTAAGAACTGGTCTCAAACTGTGAGGTGGCTGACCTCCTGTTTGCCTGCTCTAATGACAGAAACAGAAGTAGGGCTTCTGATTCTAAGAGGGCCCAGCTGACCACAGAGGATGGGAGGCTGCAGAAGCTGTGCTGAAAAGATCAGGGCCCAGATTTAAAAGAAAATGATGGAGCGTGATGCTGCACCACATTTGGCAGTGCTGTGCTCCGTCATTTTCAAAACACAGGGGTGCACTGTATTTAACCAAATATGGCGCACCCCTGTGTTTCTCCTTACATTGACGCTAATCTTGCTGCAGAGCGCCAATGCAGCCACCCTTGCACCATGGTGCAAGGATGGCTGTGCTACGGGGAAATTGGTTTTTTTGCAAGAAGAGACACCTTCCTGCACAAAAACAATCTTGAATGGTGATTTGCTCTTTCTATGTGTGCTGCAGAATGGGGTGGCATTAGATTTTGGCGCTGTCACAGGTTTACGCAAACTCGTAAATCTGGAGCAGCATCAAAATGCAGTAAGTGTTGCTGTGGAACGCCCACAGCAACACCCATTGCATGCTTCTTCCACACAAAGTGCTGCATGTGAAGGGGCCGTATTTACAAGGTGGTGTTAAGCCACAAAAAGTGGCTTAAGGTCACCTTGTGAATATTGCGCAGTGCGTAGCGCCACCTGAGTGTCACTAAAAGTGATGCTCCAGTAGTGATAGAGCTTTCTAAATCTGGCCCCAGGTGTGCAAAGCTTACACTGAGTACAAGCAGTGAATTACAGTAACGACCAGAAAGAACTTTTCCAGAAGTTGGAAACAAATTAGACTCAGGGCCTCGTTAGGAGTACAGTTGCTTTTGGACAGCTGTACCCGCGGTGGAAGTCAGACCGCTGCAACCTTGGCAGTCCGATCTTCACATTATGATGGTGGTGGTTGGACTGCCAGCACACTGCTGACAGCACCAGGATCAGAGATCCTGATGGGTTGTCAGTGGTGCAAGTCATGGAAAGCCACATTCGGGGACCCTGCCATGGCAAGGCCGGTGGAAAAGCAGGTATGGGGCCATGGAGTCTGCACTGCCCATGGCATGAGCAGCGCAGGGACTTCCCTGTCAGCACCCTCAGAATGGGCACTGTCTGTCAATGCGGACAGGCCGCATTTAGAGAGAACTGGAGGCACCGTCTGTGCGACAGCATTGACGTCGGCTCCCTGAGAGCCACGAACAATGCTGCAGCATTGTTTCTGCCAGTGGAGCATTCATAATATGGCGATGGGGAGGCCGCCGGCCATCTCACCGCTTCGTAATGATTTTTTGGCAGTCCGACTGCCAGACTCCTAATCAGGCCTTTAGTCATTTGTTACACCACTCACTGGATGAGTGGAACACCCTTGCTAAGCAACAACATCAGTTTTGTTCTGTGTAGATCTTTTTGTTGCACTGAAAATGAGTTCAAAGATAACTTGCCTTGAGAAGCCCTGCCTGCCGATCTATGCAGTGATTCCTTGGGCATACTTGTTACTTTTGGAAACTAAGACCCAGATTTTTTAAAAAGTGGTGCTTCACATCATGAAGCGCCACTTTTCTTGCACCCTCTGTACCCCCCTAACACCACCATGTATACGCTGTCTTTAAGATATGGTGCACCATGGCAGTTTTGGGACCAATACTGTCAATATTTTGCCGCTATTGTGGTGCTTTGCTCTACTAGCTTAAAAAATTCTGACGCTTGTGGAGCTAAGTGCAAAGAGGCCCATTGATTCCAATTGGCGCGCCCTTTTCAAAAGGATGCAAAAAATGGTGCAATGAAATCTTATAGATTTAATTTGCCATTTTTGAGGGCCTCCTTGGCTGGAATGCACCCTTTGCATACATTATGCCTGGCATATGCATAATGTGGCGCAAAGGGTTGCAAAGTGGTGCAATGCATGCATTGTGCCACTTGGTAAATATGCTGCTGCATTTTTGCCAATCTAGAGCCACATTAGCGTCAGAAAAATTTAGTTAATGTGGCATAAGATGGCACAAGGCCATGCTTAAATTTGGACCTAACTGTCAATTTTTTTGAAAATGGGCCTATACAATTTTCCGATGGGGATGTAGCTACCTGGCTACTGGACAAGTACTATCTTTTTGAATTTGCAGCAAATTTTACAGTATTATAACTTGATAAGATGAACTATGATATAGAAATCTAAATATACCTTTCAATAATATGCACATTAATTGTTCAAAATGCAATGTGCAACAAAATGTCTGCCCATTATGTGAATACATGTTTTTTTTTAATGACCCCTCCTTTTAAAAAACGTCATAGGCACAATACTATTATTTCATATGTATCAGACTATGAATCCCACTCACTATAACCTATTTCAGCCAAGAACCAACATAGTTATATTTGATCTCATCATTTCCCCTGGTATCTGTCCCTCTTCGACCACTTTGTGTTTGAGTTATTTGTAACCTAACATTATTTTACTCTTTCAGTCTGTTTGCCATTTTACTTTTAAATACTATTTGGTAGACATGCATTTCAGATAATTTGATGCATCGACATCTCTACTCTCAAAAAGGCAAATTACCACTTCATCGCTATCCTCCATCACACTTTCAAATTACGATGGGAAATGTTGATAAAACAGATACAATGGTAACCTTTTAAATTTAGCAACAATTATTTTCACCTCCTGCTCGTCATAATTCCATCATTACCTAACCCATCATCTGAAAGTTGCTTGCTATTTAGTTCAGTTCTTTGGGGCATCTACAGCATGATCTCCCTTACTTATTACTCTGGCGACTGTTATATAATTATCTTAACCCCAGAGGGCATAATAAAAAGGTGGGAAGCATCCTTCTATTAAAGTGTGTGCCTTTCCCTTCTCGCTCTATGTTCTCCTTCGTATTGTCCCCTGCATAAAAAGAGTGGTTAGCTCAGTTGCTAAGCACTTCTTAAAGAGGTCTGTGTAGGACCTTATAGTCTTGGGCTCTAGTATCCACAAACATCTCTGACTTTCATGCTTAAGTGGTTGCTTCCATGCGGCCTGTTGACTTTGTTTGACTTTCGTGGCACTTTTGTTTTAATTGTTTAAGACAGTGACACTAGTTTTCTGATAGCAAACATTTCACAAACGCTGCCCTTTGTTCCTGGTCATTCACCTCCTAGGTCTTAATTATGAATTATGATTGCATTTTTGTGCTGTGATATATGCAGGACAGTACCTATTGATATTTCACAGTGATTGAAATGCTATGGTCAAGCTTGAACTACAAACATTTTGCATGGTTGCCTGCATGTTGTCTCTCCACTTTGTTTTACTTTAGGTCCGGTTTTATTTTAAGAGTTTGGGACTATGATGCGCTCGAGGCAAGCACTTCAGGGATGCTGAGCTATGCTACTGTTTAACTGGCTCATATAATATTTCCTGCTGTGATTTATGCAGTGTACCGCCAATTTCACCTTCATATTGATTACAATGCCATGATCGAGCTGAAGTCAAAAAATAGAAACCATAGTTAACCTATATTAGAGTAGATCCTTCTTTTTTACCTGCATGGTCATTATGGAATAGTTTCAAGATACATGTAGAAGATATTCTGAATTGCTATTCCTTGTTTCAAGACATCTGTGTATTTACTGTAAAATGTATACTTTTATTTTAGTGCACCTCATTTCTTTGAAGTGGTGATCCTTGTCTCAATTTGTTGGTTCGTTTCAGTAGGATTAGCTTCATGAACTGGACTTGGACTTTGGCTGTGTCAATTCCTTTTGGGGATTTCAGGTAATGGAATGCATTGAACCATGGTCTTCCTGTGCTGGAGTTTTGTTTCTGCCTTTGGAGACTGAACATGTTTCTCACTGAAATGTCAAAGCCGGTGGACTGTTGGGAGGTGCAGGTTAGATGAGGTTTCACTGTTGCTTAGTGATTCCTGTTCTGGCTGCAATGTATTCCCTCATCTTATGTTTATGTTTAAAGATTTGGTGATGTTGATCTGTGTCATGTCTTTGACAAGCCCGTTGCTGGAGGTCAAAGCCACGGCTCTGCACTGCACAATTTACGCACAAGTATTCAAGAGTAACCTCGATATTTTTAGCTAAAGATTTTAAATGTAGCAGGCCTGAATACATTTTAGGCAGCATAATTCACTAGTTTGTATTCGTTTGAAACAAAAATATATTATCCGTTTAATGGCAGCTTTTCTCTGTCGCCACCCATTGCCTTGAGTTGCCATGCTTTGGACTGGAGTAGCTCATGTTTGGGATGCTGATCCCTTCCTGCACAGGGAGCCAGCTAGCGCTCACATGCACTTTGCTGCACCCGAGTTTAGGAGATAAAAGCACCTTCCTTTCATGACTCGTTAATTGATATTGTTTATTCACTTCGCGCTACACTTTAAAAAAAATATATAGTCGATCAGTGCAACACACCCTTGATGGCCATTCTGGATTATATTACAGTACTTGATTTGGCTGTGAACACATGAACCATGTGAAGCAAATTACACTGCTGCTGCCTTTGGCATATGACAAGTTAGTTAATTGTCCTACCATGATCATGTTAGACTGGTGTTATATGCCAATCATTGCCAAATTGCACATTATTTCTATCACAGCTGTAGAGTGCGGTGTTGATGCGTAATGTTAAAGGCATAGCATCAGACTCTAGAGATAGTAGTCTGTCAATATTGATGCCATCTTCTCTTTACGTCAGTTGATAAAGTTGGCCTTTCTTTTTAATGGACAAATGTTTGAGAAGGGTCTACACATTTTTCTTTTGCATATTAATATTGGGGTAACAATATGTATATTTAGAGAGAGAGATAGATAAATAGATAGATAGATAGATAGGTAAGATTTGGCTCACCACTGTCAGCAGTTGTATGGTGTTCTTTCCTGCCTGTTTGCCCACATGGGCCCAGATTTATGAAGCCATTGTGTTGCTACTGCATCAACCAAGGCAGTGCAAGGCAAAACAAGGGCCTCAGTGAGTATTACTAAGCCACCCAAAGACACCTTGCATAGCTGTGTGTGGCTTAGTAACTCTGGAGTAACACACAGCAGCTCAAGAAGCGTCCTCAAACATCCACCCATGGTTTGTGTTGTATTCCCAGATTTACTAACAGTGGTAAACCTGGGAATGCGTCAAAATGTAGTGCTATCCCAGGTGAGTTGTAACAAGGAGAAATGTGATTATTTTGCCTTATTTTGTCCACTTTCTATCTGTGCTCCATTTTGCAGCACACACACAAAGAAGGAAGTGCCTCAGAGGATTGTTTTTGTGCAGGAAGATGTTCCTTCCTGCACAAAAACAATCTTGCCTGTGATGCAGACACCCTTGCACTATGGCGCAAGGGTACCTGTGTTGACGCTAGACTGCGCTCAGTGCGCCAGTGCAGGGAGAGAGCATGAATGCGTCATATCTGTGTAGATGTGTCACATTCCTGCTTTCTCCCTCTCACCAAAAGCAACACAGGCAGTTGTCTTGCTGTACTGCTTTGTTTGACTTGTTAGTAAATTTGCCCCATGTTCATTAATTGCTGCATTAATATGTGCTCGGGCACAGTACTTTCATTAAAGCATGTATGCTGATCTTTAGTCTCCTTTACACAAGTGCAAAGGTGTGACCTCAAAATTCTACCATAAGTATGCACTTTCGAGGCTCATTCTAATACGTTTGGTTGCTCAGCTCTGACATAATTGTCTTTCCTTTCAATCACTGAGCTTTGTAAATGGGGCATGTTATATTTTCAGGTTTTACTATTGCTTCTCTTTTATGTCTTGCATATAATACTTGTTGTTTGGAATGTTCCCTGACTCTTAAACAATAAGAGAATAATTCAGAAAGGTATATATATGTATGTACATCTACTCACGTGCATATTTATTAATACACCTAGGTATAACTCTACAATTTTCTGCTACTCACCATTTCAGAGTTTACACTTAGAGGTAGACTTACGTACGTGTCTGTACCACTTCAAATCTGTGTGTGGAGTTTTGTACAACAGGATTTACAAGTGTAAAGTTAATCTTAGAAACTTTGCACACAAAGGTGGAGATCTCCCTCTCCACTGTGAAGTTCTCTCTACATGACAGAAAGTGGTTTCACTTATTGACTCACAAAATTAGATGTGTTTCCAAATATTTTATTTAAATGGCTGAGGTAAAGGCCATCTTTATGGCCTGGTTTATGTTGCTCATGCAAAAGCGATGCAAACCTTAACTGAGATTTATGAATCCATGCAAGGCCACCTTGAGTGGCCCTGCATGGCTTCACAAATCTCAAGTAATGTAACACAGTGCAAATCAGGGTGTTACAATACTCTGCACCAGGGAGATGTTTCCATGGGTGTTGCATGGGTGTTCCCTTGTTAAATCCATGGATTTGGAACTTCTAAACTTGGGAATATCCCAAAAGATAACAACAGCCTTGCACTTTGTGAGACTGTGCCTGTATTAACATGGCTTTTCCTAAAACCCACTTAAAATGTACTAACATAGCGTATACCTTTGCGCAAAGATCTTTGCCATCATGGTGGACATTTTCACACAGAAAGGATAGAAGAGTTGAAGGCAGAAATTTCCCGTTCTAGGTTTCTTAATAAAATTATTGTTATGTGAGTAGTACTACAGTAGTACTACTTTACTTACTACAAAATGAGTTTTGACTAGTCCACTCACTGTTAATTTTTTTGGGCTATTGTGCTAAATCAGTTATGTGGCTGCTCTACACTGTTGATTCTTATTTTGCCATCATAGTGGAATCTTAACTGTTCTTAAAATAGACCATGAGAAGGACGGAGGTTGTCACTTTGGCCCTCATTATGAACATGGCGGTCCGTTCCGCTCCGCCAGCAGTGGCGGTAGAAACCGCCAACAGAGGAGCAGTCCGGACTGCCAAATAATGAACCAAACGAAACTCACGCATCCCGCACACCACCCACCACCAGGAAAGGAGTCCCGCTGATGATGGCAGAGACCGCCCACAGGCCATCGGAAAGGCCCAACCCGCCCATCAAATTATGAACCACCATTCCGCCGCCAGTTCCGGGGTGGGAACCACCGCCATACAAAGCCAGGCGGAAAAGAAGCAAATAGAAGGAAACACCAAAACGTGCAGCGGCAGCCATGGACAGAGAGCTGCAGATCATGCCAGCCTTGCTCCTTGCCATATATCTATACGAGCGAGACCGCCGACGAAGACAACGGCGGTAAGTACCGCAACCTACAAAACAAGGGGGGAAAGGGCAAAGTTACATACCCACCCACTCGACCCACCCCGCAAAGCCCCCCCAACCATTCCCAGCAGCAATAGTCAGACACCCCACACCAAGAGGGACGTACCCGACCGAAGGCCACTGCAACTTGGCCATATGACATACAATAGCACTACAGCCATAACTTATTTAAACAAACACCAGGGTGGAACTGCATGCAGCCCAAACACAGGCCACACAGAAACTTTATTCAGTAGCTCAGTGAGCTAAATGACGCTAACAGGGCCAATGGCCAGTCCATAAATAGTCAATTGTCCTTGGCCACAACTGGCCACACCTGACTCCCACAAGTGCTGGGTACTCCACTCAACAGGGCACCATACGGGGATCCAGGCACCTCACGGAATGGGGGTTGAGGGGTGGCGGTGGGGATTTACGACGGGGTGGGACTTGGACTTGCGTGAAGTGGTTGGGGGGTGGGCGTCTCCTTTGAAAGAGGTGGGGGCTGTTTGGCTCGGGTGGAGCAGGATGCCTTAGGCTCTTAGCGGGCCTTCTTCTTAACTGGAGAAGGGGCACGGGAATGGGAAGGCTGGACCAGGGTGGGCTTCGATGTGGAAGGAGTGGAAAGAGCAAGGAGGTGGGCACGTTTCAGGACAAGACGGGGTGGGCCAGTGGGTTCGAACAGGTCTACATGGGAGAGGAAAAGTTTTTTGGGAGCAATTGGGGTGGGTGTAGATGAGGGCGTGGGAGTGGAGGCAGAGGGAGTTGATGTATGGGGTGTAGGTGTGCATGTAGTGGGTGCCGGTGACTGCTCAGTATGCTGTGGTGTGGTGGATGTCTGATGGATGTCTTGGTGCGTTTAAGTGTGTTGGGAGGTGGGGGGTGGACACAGTGGGAGAAGACAGACAGCTAGTGTGGAGGTGGTGAGTATATGATCACACATGATTTACTCCGTTCCCTCTTAGTGATGTCAATGTACATCTGTCAGGTTGCAGTTATTGTACAGACACTACTATGAAGAATGCAGTAAATGTGTTTAGCAAATATGCCAGTGTATGTGTGCACATGACTCCTTGTTCTTAACCCTCACAGGTACCGATCCTTGTGGCGAGGAAGGGCACCATCTGTGTACAGACCACTTGTGGATATGGGGACCATGGTGGACCGTCAGATCATTATGACTTACAGACTCACACGTGCAACTATTCAGGACCTATGTGCATTACTGGATCCTGCACTGACGCCCGGAAATCGTAATCAGCATGCCATTCCAACTGAGGTGCAGGTGCTCTCCGTACTACATTCATTTCCTGGCCACAGGATCTTTTCAAGTGACAGTGGGCATGGATGCTGGTCTCTCCCAGCCAATGTTCAGCCAGGTACTGACAAGATTTATGAATGCTTTTGTACAACATCTGCAATCCTATGTGTGATTCCCCCAACGTGCTGAGCTCCCTGACATCAAGTCAGACTTCTAGGCCTTTGCAAACATTCCCCATGTTATTGGTGCCATAGATGGAACCCACATACCGATCATCCCCCCAAGAGTGAGTGAACAGGTGTACAGAAACAGGAAGAACTTTCACTCCATGAACATCCAATTGGTATGTACTGCAGACCAGTACATATCCCATGTGAATGCCATGTTTCTGGGTTCAGTCCATGATTTGTTTGTTTTGAGGAACAGTAGTGTGCCACAAGAGATGGAACAATTCCAAGAGGACAGAGGGTGGATCATAGGTAAGTGTCCCTGTCACTAACTGACACATTGCAGAAAAACAGCCTGTCAGACTTAGGACATTCCAATGACGACTCTATATTGACCCTTTCTCTAGGTGATTCTGGCTATCCAAACTTGCGTTGGCTCCTGACACCAGTGAGGAATCCCAGAACGGATGCAGAGAGGAAATACAATGAGGCCCATGGACGTGCTAGGAGGGTGATAGAGCGTACTATAGGTCTCCTGAAGGCTAGATTCCAGTGCCTACATATCTCTGGGGGTTCCCTGGCCTGTGGGCCTGATAAGGTATGTAGGATAGTCGTGGCGTGCTGCATGCTGCACAATGTGGCAGTGAGACATTCAATCCCCCTTTTGGAGGTGGAGGGTGCTATAGGTCCGGATCTGTTACCTCAGAGAGGTGAGGAGAGTGATGGTGAGGATGAGGAAGGGGAAGATGTCAATTCCAGAAACCCGTCTTCTGGTCCTGGTTTCCTTGCAAGGGATTGTGGGGTGTGTCTGGGGGTGTTTTATGGTGTTCGGGATGTGTGTCAGGTGTGTGGGTGCTAAGCCTAGCCAATGTGTGCACTGGTTGCTGTTGGGCCCACTTGCCGCCCGTGGCGGTTGCAGCCGCCAATGGTCGTCCGGCCTCCACTGTCCGCCGAGGTGATTTGTGCATCATTATTTGGAGGGCGGGATGTGGGTGTGCTTGGTGGTGGCGGGTGGGGTGGGCCGGGATTCCCGCCGTGCTTCCCGGGGAGTGGTGGTGTGGGAATGTTTGGCGGGGTTGGGTTTTTTGTTCATTATATGGCGGGTTTCCATTCGCCGCCGCCACCGGGATTCTGTTTGCCGCCGCCACGGCAGTCGGCGGTCTTTCCTGCCATGTTTATAATGACCGCCTTTATCTTTCTTTGGGTATTAGGTCTGTCAACAGCATCTAGAGATGTGGCCTCCCTCCCTCCTTCGTGAGAGACACTGTGCTAACACCAAAAAGTGTTTCTTAATGTTATCCTTTTTCAGTTGCAATGCTTGCAGAGTCACATGGAGATCCACGTCATGACTGACAACTTGGTTTCTGAGTACATAAAAGCAGCCACACCCCACCCCTGTGTGCGGATTGTAGAGGCTGCAGTAAAGATCTCAGAGTCCATTGTGGCTGCTCCAACCGCTGGCAATACCTGTAAGCAGTTCCACAGCTCTTTCAGCTCCTGCCTGATGTTGGAGACAGGAGGTAGGAGATCTTTGATTCTGCCGCGCAGCATGCCCACTTGTTTCCAAAACCTAAAAATGGCGAATTTACATTTACAGACACTAGTCTCTGACCTTTGGCTAACCTGTGTGATTTTTGTTTGTAGTTTCAATTACCCACAGCTGCACAATTGACACTGCCAGTTCTACCACCAGTAAAAGGCAGCATAACTGGTACCTGTAGGCATAACTGCTGTCTGTGAGCTGGAGACTGTAGGTGATTTCACTCTCTCTTTATTTTGTCAACTTGCTATTTAACCACTTGATTGTGGGCAGGAACAATTCATGGAAATCTGAATCCCAGAAAGGGACTTAGAGAGTATATTTTCATTGAGTGAACGTAATCACAGACATCCAGCGATTTTTAGGATTCACAACCTTTTACATTCAGTTTATTGACCAATTCTCAGCCAAAGCTGCTCTATTAACATGCTCATTGGAAAAGGCAGTAAAGTTCCAGTGGACCTCAGGTGCTAATAAAGCATTGCTAGATCTTCACCAGGTCTTTATCACAGCACCAGTACTCAAACATCTTGACAAAAATCAAACCTTCATAGTGGAGGCTGATACTTCAGAACCTGCAATTGGAGCAATACTTTCTCAAAAAGACCCAAACACCAACGGCTTACATCCAGT
Source organism: Pleurodeles waltl (assembly GCF_031143425.1). Classification (NCBI taxonomy): domain Eukaryota; kingdom Metazoa; phylum Chordata; class Amphibia; order Caudata; family Salamandridae; genus Pleurodeles; species Pleurodeles waltl. The sequence goes on from NC_090444.1 coordinate 1,223,064,481, forward strand.
GGCTTATCTTTAAAAGAGATTTTTACATACAGTGGCAGAAAAGGAATTACTAGCTATTCAATTAGCATTCAAACAATGGCAAAATTAATTATTAGGTGCAAAATTCCTGATCACTGTATACACTGATCATCAAAACTTAGGCCCTGATTTATACTTTTTGACGCAAACCTGCGTTAGCGCAGGTTTGCACCAAACAGTTTACCGCCAGCTAGCAGCATTCCTAGACGCCAGCCAGGTGTCATTTTTAAGGAATGACGCTAGCTGGTGGTAAGGCCCGGTTAGCATTAAAATAAATGACGCTAACCGGGTGGGGGAGGCATAGGGGAAACAGGAGGATGTGTGTTGAAGATTCTCGCTAGTCAGGTTAAAGTCAGAAAAATTACTCTAATCTGACTTGTGTCATTTTTTGACGCACAACCCCCATGGACATGACATGACTTAGTAAAGACAGGAGTCATGCCCCCCTGCCCAATGGCTATGCCCAGTGGACTTTTGGCCCCAGGGCATGGCCATTGGGCATAGTGCCATGTAGGGGGGCCAAAGTTAGGCCCTCCTATGGCACTTAAAAATAAGAAACTTACCTGGACTTACCTGGGATGGGTCCCCCATCCTTAGGTGTCCTCCAGGTGTGGGTAGGGGTGGGGGGTTGTGTCCCTGGGGGCAGGGAAGGGCACCTGTGGGCTGCTTACATGGTCTCCGACCATGTAAATGAGCCCACAGGTCCCCTAACGCCTGCCCTGACCCTGGCGTTAAATAATGGCGCTAAGAAAGCTTAGTGTCATTATTTAAGGCACTCCTCCTCTCATGTGTGATTTTTGCATGGGAGTTTAAATAAGGCACTAAGGCATTAGAGTCATTTTTTGCCCGGGAACGCCTACCTTGCATCTATGTAAAAAAAATGACGTTAACTCCAATATTTTGACGCTAGATGGGTCTAGCGTCACAATATAAATATGGAGATAAGTTTGCGCCAGGTTTGTGTAAAAACAAATGACGCAAACAGAGTATAAATATGCCCCTTAATTCCTACAATGTGCATAGGCGTTAATGCCCAGTCAAATCAAATAGATCCTGTTTTTGCTGAAATCGATTTATCAATAACCTTTTAGCCTTAGATTGCACATAATAAGGCCAACACATTATCTCTCTATAAAAAAGTACTAAAATCAACAGAAAAAACAAATGTGCCACCCATGATACCAGAACATCAAATTGTAAGAGACGACAATTTGTAAAGTCTGTTTTTTTATGACTTCAAACAGCATATGCCATTGCAGAAAGTAATAGCATGACAAAAAAGAGACATAAAACAATCCATACTAGAGGAATTACCCTTTCAGAGTAACCTGCTGTATTGTGCCCACTGAGAAGTTACGACATCAAGTGCTAAAATGGTGTCATGATCAACCTCTAGTAGGTCACCCAGGTCATGCAAAAACACTAGAGTTAGTGAGTCACAATTTATGGTAGCCTAGTTGGAGACAAGACATTGTCAGGTTTGTACAAAACTGTGAAGTCTGTATAAGAGCTAAGGCTGAGCACTCTCCAAAAAGAGGATACTTACAACCACTGCCAACAGCAAACTACATCTGGGAAGATATCTCTATAGACTTCATTACAGACTTACCAAAAGACCAGGGAACTGGTACCATATTAGTCATTGTGCATCAGTTATTCCTAATGGCCCATTTTGTGGCATGTACCAAATTACCTACAGTGTCGGAACTCAAGCTTTATCTTTCAACATGTGGTACACCTCCATGGGTTACCCCAAACCATCACCTCAGACTATGGCTCGTAATTTACTTCAGAATTGTGAAAAGCCTGGTGTACCAACCTCAATAAACTCGGTGATCTGTCTACCAGTTTCCATCCTGGGTCAGATGGGCTAACAGAATGTGTAAACCAGGCCTTAAAAGGTATTTACGATGCTACCTCTCAAAGACATAAGGTTTATAGTTGGATCTCCTACGGGAAACAAAATGTGCATACAGTAATCTCAGGGATACCTCAACTAGCATGTCACCATTTTACGCCAAGCATGGCTTTCACTCACAATTTTTTACCCTTGTTAACACCACTAATCGAAAAGAAAAATCCAGAATTACCATCAAGTTTACAAGATATGGTAAAACTCATGCAACAGTTATGTGTCAATGTGAGTAAAACTACAACCATTGAAAAAAAATGTGCAGATCGAAAATGAACTCCAGACCCCGCCTACCAACTAGGAGAGAGAGTCAGGTTATCCACCAAAAACCTAAAGTAAAAACACCACTATAATGTTCAACCACAGTTTATTGGCAACTTTTAACTCATTATACGCATTAATCCAATATCCTTCAAATTAAAACTACCAAAGACAATGTCTGTCCATCCTGTATTTCATACCTTGCTACCAAAGCCTGCGAATTCCAAGGTAAGGTCTTCAACCACCACCCATAATCTTTGAAAATCAGGCGGAATATGAGGTACAAAATATTCTCAACAGTAAAAGACAAAAGAGGAAGCTATGGTACTTGATATCCCAGAGAGTTTAAGGCCCAGAATGAGATTCCTAGGAACCTAATAATGCTGTGCGTGCTCCATGTTGGTTCGTGAACTTCACAAATAACATCCCACAAAAGAACAGGATAAGAATCTGGCCTTCAGACTCCCTGGGAGCTAAGTGAATTCACTAATTGTAATAGTAAACAAGGCATTTTTTACATGATTAAATGTCTGTGAAGGTTGAAATATTTTGCCATGGTCACAAGGCATAAAAAGAACGAGGATCATGGAACACCATTGTAACATTTAGTGTAGACGTTTACCAGCAACATAGACATGGCACTTCTTGTCTCAAGGACATAGTGATGCTATTAAGTGGAGCATCATAGAAAAGTTGGTCTGGTCAGGACCCCTATCGGAAAGAACCCACTAGTGGGTTTTCAGACTTGGGACACTCATTGTCGCCCAATCTCGACTTTGTTTCAACGGTGTATTTGGCATTGCAGTGCGGGTTGCTCTCTAATCGGGTAAGAACTAAAGGCACGCTACTGACTCTTTTGTCTTTAAACAAATTGAAATTATTGTGCAATATGTCAAACGCTGACTTTTCTTGATGAATACTTGCTTCTCTTCAATGAGGGTAATCAGAATTCCGGTGCCAGATGAACGCTGGATTTTTTTAAATTAACACTGTTTATGTGGCCTCACCGTAACCTCTTTACTTTGACCACTTGTGAAAAATTGGCCTCCTTTTACTTCTTCTTGACCATTGGTGAACATTACGGCCCATATTTATACTTTTTTAGCGCCGCATTTGCGCCGCTTTTTGACGCAAAAACGGCGCAAACTTGCAAAATCCAATTGTATTTTGCAAGTTTGCGCCGTTTTTGCGTCAAAAAGCGGCGCAAATGCGGCGCTAAATAAGCATAAATATGGGCCTACATGACTCGAAGATATTTTACTAACAGCCACAGAGAAAATAACGTTAGCAGTTTTCCTTTGTTTATCATTGGCACCTTAATTGCACCTTATGCCCATTTTGCATGTGCTATTCCCACTTGTTCATGGATTAGACAAGGCATTTGGAACCAAGGAACCCTTGGCAATATGTGTCTTGGCTATAACAAGAGAAGTGCAGTTTTCTTAACAGAAATTAGCGCTAAAATTAGAAAACATGCAATTTATACCTATCTCAGCATTAACTCACGTCTAAATTGACCTGTAAATAGGTCCGTAGGTGCTTAACTTGTCAGTAAGAAGAGAATATGAGTGAATCACAAATTACTTGTCCCAGAATAAAATAAAATTGAAGCTAGAAGAGTGCTGTCATCCTCCTGATCTTCAAACACAACTCTGTGACTGTTTAAGGGTTTTTGATTTTCTATTTAAGTGATAATTTAAAAGCTTGTACAAATGGCACACATTGATACAATAGTTGAGGGCCAGATGTTCTGTGTTATTTAGCAGAAATTGACTATCTCCTTGCCATACCCTCCAGTGAGCAATCAGAAAAGAATTCATTGCTCGTAACCATAAGCTGGTGAGTTTAATATATTTTAATAACTTACATTTTAAAAGGCTCAGATGGACTTAGAGGTTTAATGTGTTCCATTAATTAAACACTGCGATTGCCAGCACAGTCTGTTCTACAAATAATGCTTTCTTATTGGTAATTCCATTACTCTGGAGAACCTCGTCTGTTTCGCGTGGTGGCCTCACCTCAAGGTTGAGAAATGACTGGAAAGAAACAGAAAAAAATGAAGAGTTTTTGACAATATGTAAGGTGAGGCGTTATGCAGGACTAAGTGAATGAACAAGCAATGTTGTTTATATTGTTTATATTGTGCAAGCTTAGAACTAACCGTGCTGTGGACTTCCAAGAAGAAGAGGCGCACATCTGACGTGATGTCTGGGATAATATGTATGCTAAATGCTCTACGTGTAGAACATGGATATTGCACAAAGCTTTCTGACTGAATTGGGGACATACTGCATTGCAGTACTTTACTGCTGAAAAAATCTCTTTAGGTTGAATGAAAGCCAATATCTTTTAATTTTAGTAAACTCACGTGTATAATATAATTACTCGCACTTGCTTTCAGGTAGCCTTTGTCATCCATTGGACTGCTACTGTGTCATTCACATTTCTCTTCTGCCCGCTGCAGTGTACTGTCGACTTCAGCCACTGGCTAACTTTCTGTGAGTAATGGCATTCTGGCTTTTCACAAGGATCATGTGTAATGTGTGTTTTTGAAACCCACAAAATATATATATATATTTTTCCTAAAGTGTTTTTTTTTTAATAAGGGCCCGGCAGCTTCCTCAAAAATATAGTTTTGAGAAACTGATTACAGACAAGCATTGACAAAGCCCAAATGCTGGTTTGAATTATTCCTCCGGTGTGTTTTACTAAATAACTCATTAAATTATGCAATAGATCGTTCTGAAAAATTGACTTTTTCTTTACTACAACAAAAAAACTATCTTGAAGCTACTTTGAGATAGTATGAATGGTTAAATGATTGCTATTTGTAAAATGTTAAGTTTTGACCATTATGCTAAACAAGAAGCTGTATCTGCTCTTGGTGCACCCTAGACATTTTGGCAGTGCTTTAGTCCAAAAGTGTTTTAATTTTAGAGTAGCACTCTTTTCTCCTTAAATGCAGGAGGTTCTAGCATGGGTAAGGCATACCATTATACAGGTGAATATGATGTAACTCTGAAATGTGAATTATCAATAGTCAGAGGACTGTAACTTGTTTCTTTCTGTAGTATGTCTCTCTAGGTGGCGGGAATGACCAGGAAAGGGTCGTTTACAAACTTTATCACTGGAACAAAGCTGTACCTGGCTGCTCAGCCCATAACGTGAACAAAACCAGACCTGGGTTGCTTGTGTTCTGTTAAGGGAGGACCTGGCTTGGCATTTTGGGCTGGACTGTTCGAATCTGAGCAGGATCAAGGCTGATTTGCCTATAGTTGGGTTCAAACAGAGGTGACATGGTGTGCGTAATAGCAATGGATTAGGATGTGCCCGAGTAATTAACAGATGCTGAGAATAATTCAAGCAGTCATTTATCTCTTTTTTGTTTACTTTAGTGTGTTGCTTTAAATGTGATGGTTATGTCCAGATGTGGGTCCTGTGCATACTGTCATTGGAACTAAGCTGTACCCGGCTGATTAGCCCATAAGTAGGGGGAAAGTGGTCCCAGGATCTTTGTGTTCCAATTCAGGAATGACCTGGCTTGGCAGTTCAGACTGGACTGTTCCAGTTGGAACCAGGTCAAGACTGATTTGCTTGTTGTTAGGTCCAAACAGAGGTGACATGGTGTGTAGAATAATGATGGATTGGGATGCGGCCCAAGTAATTACCATGGGCTAAGATTAATTCAAGCATTCCATCAATCACTTTTTTGTATACTTTAGTGTGTTGCCCTAAGTGGGACGGGTATGCCTAGACATGGGTCCCATGCACACCATCACTGGAACTCAGCAGTACCTGAGTGATGAGCCCATAAGTAGGACAAAACTGGTCCTGGGCTGCTTGTGTTCCAATTAAAGGAGGACCTGGCGTGGCAGTCACACTGGACTGTTCCAGTTGGAACAGGGCCACAACTGATATACATACACTTGGGTCAAAACTGAGGTGACATGGTGTGCAGAGTAACAGTTGCTTGAAATGTGGCCAGAGTAATTACTAGTGGCTGAGATGAATTCAAGCATTCCATCTATAACACTTTTGTATGCTTCAGTCTATGGCCCTCATTATGTCATTGGCAGTAAAAACCGCCTACCGCTGTGGCAACGGCCGCCTAAAGACCGTCGCCGCGACTAACATCCATCTGCCATAATATGAACACAGCCGGATTTCTGCCACATGTGAAAAAATACGGCCTGGCAGTGTTCGGCTGGCGGGCGCTACTGGCGATAGCAGCGCCCCGTCCGTCCCCTGCCGGAAGACACCCTTGATCTAAGTAAGTTGGGTTTTGGACAGGGGAGGGGCTTTGGAGATGTTGTGTGTGGGAGTGTGTGCATGAGTGTGTGAGTGAGTGTATGAATGCAAATGTATGTGTAGTGTTGTTTGCATGTGTGTATGCATGTGTGAGAATGCGTGTGAGTATGGATATGTGAATGCGTGTCTGCATGTCATTGTGAATGTGGTGCGGATGTGTGCATGAATGAATGGATGCATGCGTGTATGAATGCATGTATGCCTGTGAGTGGTTGTGTGTATGCGTGAAGCATGGCTGCGTGTGTGTGTGTAGGGGTGTGGATTGGAAGGGGGTGCATGGATAGAGGGGGCATCTGGGAAGTGTATGGGGGGAGGGAGCCTCCTATCAGTGACAGGGAAAGAAGTCCCTATCACTGATAGGGCCTACCACCATGGTTTTCGTGGCATTACGAACACCACGAAAACCATGGTGGTAGGCAGGGTCAAAATCCCTGAAGCAGTACAATAGCGGCCGCCGAGCTGGAGATTCTTATCTCCAGCCCGGTGGCTGGTACCGCCATGGCAATTGGAGTGGTACATTGGCGGGTTGGTCATAGTGTGGTGGCATGTACTGCCAGCCTGTTGGCGGCACTACTGCCACATTACCACCGACCACCAGGGCCATAATGACCCCCTGTGTGATTAGAGCCACCCTGTCTGGTTGAATCTGTGCCTTTTTAACAAGGCTGGGTAGTTTGGACTTTTATCCACATCGCCAAATTGGAATCAATCAGCTGTGAACCACAAAAAGTATAAGCTGCATCTCAGTTAAATTAAGTTTTATCATATTTTCAGCTTTTCTACCCAATTCAATACATCCTTATCTGAAAGAATTCTTAGGAAAAGGAGAGACAGTGACATACTAGAAAAAGAAAAATTAAACTTGATGCACAACTAGGAGAAAGGAGTGGATCTTGAAATGTTTGAGGTCCGCCTCAGTGTGAAGAGGCACAGGTAACGATTTCCAGAGAGCCCTGAAAACACATTCCTCAAGCTATTTATTTAATGATATGAGTAGCAAGGGTAATTTTCTGGAGACCCACTATTGGCACATATTAAGATAGCATGAAAACACCATTAGAAATGAGGTTACAAGGGTGCTCCTGTTCTTCTGAATAAGCAGAGGGTTTTGAATTTGACCCTATATCATATCATCAGTCATGTAGTGCAAGCATTTGAGCAAGGTGTGGTCACCAAAGTGAGTAGCCAGAAAATAAAAATACCCCCTACTTTGAACCAGCACTCTGATGGAATAAAACAAATGTACCAAGTGAGCCCCCAAGCATCCCTAAAAGAGATATCTTGTCTCTTCCATCTAATTATCTATCCATTCTTCTTTTCACGCTTGAAATCACTAGTTGATATTCACCATTTTGCCATTGTATTTTGTCACCCATTCATTCTTCTCATTTATCATTCAGTCTTTCACCCTTCTCTCGGTCCATTGACCATTCCATCCATCCATTCATACATCCATCTTTTATGCATGCATCCATTTAACCACCCACCCATTATTTGCCTTACCCATTCATAAATAAAGTCTTTCATCCATCAATTGATTGTTTCAAACAATCATCCATCCACTCAGATTTCCATGTATTCTGCAATCCTTTCACTGATCCATGCATCCAACTTATCAGATTCCTGTTTACTCTGCCATCCTTTCATCCTCCGATTTATCAATTCATCTATCCATCCTCTCAGATTTCCATTTGCTCTGCCATCCTTTCACCCACCGATCCATCCTCTCAGATGTCCATTCAGTTTGTTATCCTTTCACCCATCCATCCATCAGTACTCCTAGGCTTCCAGTAACTCTTCCATTTCCTTTCACCACCCATGCAAGCATCCTCTCTTCCACCAATCCTCTTGCATACTTTCATTCACCTATCCTTTCAACCACTTATGCCTCCATCCTTTCGCACACCAATCCTACACCCACCCATCCATCATTTCACCAGCTCACCAGCCATCCATTTACCCACCCATCTTTTTACCCACTCATCATCCATCCTTTCACCCACCTATCCTTTGGCCACTCATCTCTCCATCCTTGCACCTACCCACCATTTCACACATCTATCAATCCTGCTTTCCCATTTCTAACAACCCATCATTTTCTTCTGTACAGCGTTTATGTTATCTGTCAAGTTGCAGACAGCCGGGGCCCATAAAAAGCCCCTGCCCTGCTGCAGGTGTTAAGCTGGGGGTTCATAATTCCCGTGTGGTCACTAATACTTAAAGCGAGGATGAACCAGGAAATCACTGTATTGAGCTCTGAGTACTTTGTTAAACATATAGGTAAAAAGGCCAACATAGACTCTATTGCTCTAATGATGTGTTAGATTTCAGATCCAATTAGAATGGTAATTGAGTGCTGTATCACCAATGGTTGGAAGATCTTTCAGAGAAAATTATGCTGATAAAAAATTTTTTTGGTCTTACTTATGAGGGTAAATTTCGGCACTGTGTGAAATAAAATCCTTACTTTTCATACCAAGCATGAGGGGTTTGGGGATATTAACATTAACAATGGTCAAACAAACAGTATTACTTTAGCCACTGTGGCACCAAGAAGTATGATAACCTATTTGCGTCGCTAAAGCAGGTGCAATTATGCAATATCCATAAATAAATATTAGACAGGTAGGTCCAGATTTACTACTGATGTGATCCGAAGTGGTGCAAACTGGAGTGAGAGATGAGCTTTCACTCCCAAAACATATTTTACACCAAAAGTTGACCTTCTTTCTGTGCCCAAACCTCTTTTCACCAACCTGTTAATGTGTGCAAAGGCAGGTGTTTACAGCATGTCAGTGAAAATACCATAGCTTTTTGGCAGCGAGCCATATCTACAAAAATAGTGAGTGGTTTCCCCCAACTCCTAATGCCTAGATTAACCATGCACACACAGATTATCAAGCAGTACATCACCTGATATACCAAAGTATAAAAGTACATGTTAGAAATGGGATCTTTGGTTGGCAGTCAGGTTACCACATGTCCAAGCAAGGATCCTCACTCTAGTTAGGGTAAAGGAGAATCACGTTCAGTTAACCCCACACACCCCCTTGGTAACTTGCCACAAGCAGGCAGGCTTAACTTCATAGTTTAGGTGTAAAGTATTTGTAATAACACACACAATAACTCAATAAAAACACTACAAAATGACACGGCACAGGTGTAGAAAAATAGATAATATTTATCTAAACAGAACAAGATAAGAATGACAAAAATCTACCATACACAAGTCAAGTTATGAATTAAAAAGGAAAAAAAGTCTTAAATCCTTAGGAAACAGTGCTAACTCTGATAGCATGAAAAAGTACCTGGGTTGCATCAAAATAACACCGCACGGGTCGAGTGTGCATCGGAAAAGGCCAGCGATGCATCAATTTCTCACCCACAAGTGAGACTGTGCGTTGTTCCTCCTCCGGTCGGGTCGGCATGCATTATTTTTCCTCTCTGCAGGACAGCGATGCGTCGATCTGGACAAGCACCTCGGGTCTGGGCAGGCTTTGTGTCGTTTTTCCATGCCCAGCGAGGTTTGCGTTGAAAATGCTGCCACACTGTATTAGAAAAAACACGATATGTGGTTTGCAACGTTATCAGCCTTCGCCAGCGGGTGTTGCATGTCATTTCTCCAGCCACGTGCATCGATCTTACAGCCCCAAAGTAGGTGTAGTGTGGATTTCAGCCGCAAAGCCGGCAGTGAGTAGTTTTTCAGCCGCATTTCGGAAAGTGCGTCTAAAATTTCCCCTTACAGCAGTCTGTGCATGGATCTTCAGTTTTGGTCTGCCAGCTTCACCTTTCATTTAATATATTTTAGGGAACACTATTCCCAAATAACATGTCCCATACCATCCTCTAGGAAGACGGTAATAAGCATTAAGTCCACAAATATAATAGATCCCAGGAATCGCAGGGTCCCGACCATTCAGCATAAAAGTCCATTTACTCTGAAACAAAAACACATGCCTACATTCACTAGTTCCCACAAATAAAGTGTCAGTGTCAGTGTCTGATTTTGGCCTACACATACAAAGCTTCCCTGCATCTAATGCATCTAGAGCTAATTTCCCTTGTGTTTTAATAGCGGTGTAAACAGAGTCATTGTTATAGGTCCTATTCTCTAATCCTTTTTCTAACTTCTCCTTCAATGACTTTCTCCTGTCGTCAGTATGCCCTATAAAGCTCTTTTCTAAAGGTATAAGCAAGCATGTCAGATTGTTTCTGTGCACGTATGCTGTCCCAAAAGTTAGTGTTGGTTCAAAGAATTCGCTAACTAGTACTATATCATGTTCTTTAGCCACTTTACTCAGGTATCTAATAATAGGAACAAATGAAAACACTAAGGGGGTCATTTTGACCCTGGTGGTACGGGACCGCCAGGGCTGAAACGACGGAAGCACCGCCAACAGGCTGGCGGTGCTTCCAGGCGTATTACGACCGCGGCGGAAGTGCCATGGTCGCACCGCCGGGGCCTGCGGTATTCCACCACTTTTGCCTTGGCGGTGATAATCCGCCTGGGCAGCACTGCTTGCAGCGCTGCCCAGGGGATTACGAGTCCCCGACCGCCAGCCTTTTTCTGGCGGTTTGCACCGCCAGGAAAAGGCTGGCGGAACGGGGAGTCGTGGGGCGCCTGGGGGCCCCTGCACTGCCCATGCCACTGGCATGGGCAGTGCAGGGGCCCCCTCACAGGGCCCCATACAGCTTTTCACTGTCTGCTATGCAGACAGTGAAAAGCGCGACGGGTGCAACTGCACCCGTCGCGTGGCCGCAACACCGCTGGCTCCATTTGGAGCCGGCTCCTATGTTGCGGCCGTGATCCCCGCTGGGCCGGCGGGCGGAAACCAGGTTTCCACCCGCCGGCCTAGCGGGGACTCCAAATGGCCGCGGCGGGGGTGCGGCCGCATCGGCGGTCAGATCTTGGGGGGCGGCTGATGCCGCCCGCCAAGGTCATAATGACCCCCTAAATCATAATTTGAGTAAAAATACTGTATGTAATCTTGGTTATAGAATCTTGTTAGTAGTAAACTACAGTTTATGCCATAGGTTAAAGGCAAACTATGGTACGTAACTCCTTCTTCTACTGATGAAGGAATTTGTCTACACACAAGACAATTCCTCGCATCCATTGTCTCAACATACACACTTAACAAGCGATAGAAAACATTAGAAGAAAGCTCTCCTTGAGCATTAGTGTAGTCATGCAAGTATTTCTCATCTAACTTAAACCTCTCTAAAGCTGTTAGTGTAGTAGTTTCAGGAACAGAAGTAATAGTAGCCCTTTTCATATCATGAATAGGCATTCCCACAATCATTTCTATATACATTATTCCACACATAACTGCCAACCCATCACTCAGATATCTACAGTGTCTAAAATCTTTATCCTGGTTATTTAGCTCAGCCATGATCTGTAAAGAATGAGGAAGCAGAAGTAACTCTTAGATAAGTGCAGTAAAAATCAAAAATGAAGGAAAAATTATTTTCTCACTGTTCAGTTTCACATCCTGGAATACTTTTCCTTTTTTCAAAATTAATTAGCAGCTTGTCACATCCAATTTTCACTTGTCATATCAGGTTACCAATGTCTCTTTCACATTCATTTCAACAGTTTCTTCTTTTAAGTTTCTCAGATCAGCTCAACAACTCAGCTTCTTGATCACCTTCAAGTAATATCAAAATACTGACTCAGAACTTCTCTATCAAAAACAAAAAGACATAAACTCATGTTGCCATTCATTGGTAGCTGCATGCGCCCACTCATGACCTGCGTATCGTCGACTTGCTACTCTCTTTCTTTTCAACCTTTGTTCACCACCTATTTCTCCCTCACTTAATTCTTCTTTTCTCGTGGTATCTACTTCTTCTTCTATTGTATCTTTATGACCCATTCCTTCTTTTTCCCTATCTGTGAATCAGGCCAATTATTTCCTTTTCTTGTTCCTTCTGTCAATATTCTTCTCAGGATTGGACTCTTTTCTTTCTCTTTCTCTATGGTGTTTTCTCCTGATGGACCTGTGATGGGCTCAAGAGGAGTCGAATAACTTTGAATTTGATTTGTCTCAACTCTTTCGCCCTCTTGGTCTTGCACTTTCTCTGTCTGCTTTTCAGCACTGTTTGCTTCTGGGAGAACCTCTGCTGAGCCAGGCTCCCCTGCTGTATCCCTTGGAATAGGCTCTTGCACACTCTCCTGTAATTCTTCACTCTCGTCTCTTACAGGGGTGATAGACCCTTCTTCCACAAGCTTGGGTTAAATTTCGGGCTCGGTTGGCTCCTGTTCTGGTTCAGGTGTGGCAACCTGTTTTGCTGGTGTTGGAGCTCTCAACAACACTTCTTCATGCTCCTGTGGACACACCACTCCCTTTGCATGACTTGAGTGTATCCAGTTCAGGAGTCCTGCACAGTTTACAGCTGTCATGTCATTAGCACCACCTGGTAAGGACCCTTCCAACGTGGTTCCAAAGAAGTCTTGCATACGTGTTTCTTAACAACACCCCAGTCTCCGGCTCTCAGATTGTGACCTGGATCGTGGATGGGTGGTGGGGTGGTGGCCTGCATCTGCTAAGAGAAAAAAAAAACCACATTAGCCAGACCCTTGTAGTAGTCCAACACCATATCATCTGTAATATTGACAAGTGCATGGGTTGGAACTGGTGGTAATCTCATTGATCTACCCATGAGGATTTCATGGGGCGACAGCCCTGTCTTTCTGTCAGGTTTGTTTCTCATTGACATCAATACCAAAGGCAATGTATCTGGCCATTTCAAATTTGTAGCGGCACACATCTTGGCAATTCTTGATTTCAAGGTACCATTCATCTGTTTCAATAGTCCTGATGCTTCAGGGCGATAGATACAATGCAACTTTTGCTCAATGTTTAGTGCTGGACATAAGAGTTTAATCACCTTGTTATTGAAGTGAGTTCCTCAATCTGATTCTAAAGAGATCAGAAACCAGAAACGTGGTATCAACTCCCTGAGCAACAGCTTTGCTACTGTGAGACTGTAATTTCTTCTTGTGGGGTATGCTTCAATCCAGTGACTAAAGACACACACAATCACCAACATGTACTTCAAACCTTCACACGCAGGCATTTCAATGAAATCCAAATGCATTCTGCTGAATCGACCTCCTGCTCTTCCGATGTGGCTCAAATTCACCACTGTCCCTTTTTCCTCGTTCAGTTGCTGACAAACTAGGCATCGATGACATACTGCCTCTGCTGCTTGTCTGAATTTAGGATTAAACCAGTCAATCTTGAACAATCTAACCATGGCATCCCTTCCAATATGTACCTGCCCATGGTAGTACCTGGCCATCTGAGACAATAAACTATTGGGCAGGACCATCTGGCCCTCCTCAGAAATCCAAATTTCATCAGGTCTTTGGACACATTTTAACTTAACCCAGAGTTGTTTTTCTTCTTTGTCAACATTATCTTGCAATGCTTTCAATTCCTCCAGAGTATCAATCAATTTTAATGCAAAACTTGTGCAAGTACTGTCTTCTTCGGGCATCAGTTCCCACTTCTGTTTAAATGATATACAGATCAATGTGCAAAACCTTGCGACTTGATCCGCATATCCATTTCCCAATGAGATGTAATCCTGTGCCTTATGATGTGCACTGCATTTTACCACAGCAATCTCTTCAGGTAACTGTATTGCGTTCAACAACTCCTTTATCTTGTCGCCATTTCTCACTGGTGTGCTAGTAGTAGTCAGGAAACCCCTTTGTGACCACAATTGACCAAAATCATGAACAGTTCCAAATCCATAGGTACACAATCACTTCAGAGACCTTACGGATTTTCACTAATGGCTCTTTCACTTATGCAGCTATTCCTCATTCTCAGTCTCCCACACTCGCAAGTAAATTCTGACCTGCAAATTTCACTCTCAACTGATCAATGGGTCTGTCCTGGTGCACATAAGACTCGCCAAATCTCAGTAAAAAATTTCTCTTACTCGCTTAACTCACACACCGACATGTTGACCACACTCGGTCAACCTACTAAACCAAACAGATTACAACATATAACCTAGTGTCTGCTACACTTGTCAATTTACTGTGGAGTGTTAAAAAACACAGGGTCTGTACATCACCAAAAACCACGTGGACAATTTTTTAGCACAAAGCGCCACACACATATGAAGTTCAACGGCTTGCTTACTCTCATACAGTGGAGTATGCACACTCCTACTAAACTTTAACTGGAGTACACAAACTCCCTACTTAGCTCACATATATCACAATTCTCCTGGGATTTGCATAAGCCTTTGCAAGAGCAATCCTACCATGTTCATACTATCACCAACACGCCGAGAACATACCCATCTTTACTAGCGAGATCCAGGATCTGGGAAAGTCATTTCCGGGCTTAAGGGGACATCATCTTTCCTACAATTGCCATTTCAGAAAAACAAAATTCAAACCTCATAAAAATACGAACAGCTTACCCTAACTTAAAGTAACATCATAACCAGTACTCACCACATAACTAGTTTTCCAAGGAAACTAAATATCAAGCTGCTACCAAAAACTGCTAGCGCGCCTGGTCCTTACTAAGTAAACGTACAAGGGGATGTGTATAGGTCGATGAACCTTTTGGATCCCATGGAATATCCTAAGTATGTAGTGATCAATGACATCAATAATCATCATAACCAACCAATAACATTTGAATGAAAATAACCATAACCATCGAAACATGAATAACCACAACACGGTGAAGCGTTAACATTTTTTATTTTCCTATTAGTTACAATACTAAGTCATCAACTTAGATCAAACCCTATTCAATCAACTCAGAATTAGTTCATTAATGAACACCAATAACATAATCTAATCAGAACGTGAAGAAACATATGCTCGAATGCTCCAACATAAGCCAATAAAATGATTACACAGCATTAACAACAGAGTTCAGCAAGTAGTTTGTCAGTCATTTGTCACTGCCAACATCACCCCAAGAAAGCCTGCCTAACCAGGATTAGCATTAGCATGTGTGGCTTCATGCAAAACAATTTAGAAAAACAGGAATTTAGAAAACATCTTTCTACAGGGAGAACTATAAAACAGCGCTGTTGGTACCTAGAAGAAAAGGCACAAGTTAGTCAGTCACATTGTTATAGCTACCTATCCACGGATTGGAACAGCAACAAAGTCAGTCTTCGTCTTCAGGTCATCAATAGATCACCAATGCATCAGGCTCTCAAGATTATGAGCCCAATGACAGAATCTCAAACAGCGTCTCCTGACGTCATTATATTTCCCCTTCGCATCTGAAGTTTTAGCCCCTTGTCATGACTTTTTATTAGGGTCTTCCAGTCCATCCCCCTAATTTCCAATTTGTCAGTAGGTCAGCAGATATGACTTTAACCTATAACATAAATTTACCAAATCCATACATTTTAATATTAGTCTGTTCACAAGACGCAGATTGGTCCTTCATCCGGCTCTTCAGGTATCGAAAATGTTGCATATTCCTCTTCAGTCAGTGCTTCCATTTAAAGTCCTGGGAAAGTACATTTAGCCTACTCTACACATAACTGTATCAAATTGTCTTCATCATCTCTTGTCTGCCGGTACATTGTAGAAATTTCTAGCTAAGCAACTTTAACATTGAGTGGTTAAGGGTCAGGCTAAACATTTGCTTCTCTACAGCGCGTTAGTATTTCAGCCCTTCTTGAGAGGCCTGGAAAGGCTAGGCCTTATTTATCTTCGGCTAAGTTAACTCTACAAATTAATACAAAACATAGGTTATACATTTCGATATGCCATATTACTCCATCATTCTTACACATTTTCATTATTTTACACAATTTCAGTTATATTTTGTACATTTTCGTATAAGTGGCTGACATGCTCCGTGGGCAAATTTTCAAACGTGCACATTATTTTCGCTATGATTAATTTCGCTACGAACTTTTCATTAATCAAACACATAAACATTCATTAATAATTTTCTAATTAGCATATTTGCACCAGCAAGCCCAACTGTCAAACTGACCCAGACATGGAATCCACAAACAGGCAGAGTCACAGAATGGTTTAAGCAAGAAAATTCCCACTTTCTAAAAGTGTCATTTTCAAACACACATTCTCAAAACCAACTTCATTAAAAGATGGATTTTTAAATTGTGAGTTCAGAGACCCCAAACTCGCCATGTCCATCTGCTCCCAAAGGGAATCTACGCTTTAATCATATTTAAATGCAGCCCCCATGTTAACCTATGCGAGAGTTAGGCCTTGCAACTGAGAAAAATGAATTTAGCAGTATTTCACTGTTAGGACATGTAAAACACCTCAGTACATGTCCTACCTTAAACATATACTGCACCCTGCCCATGGGGCTACCTAGGGATTACCTTAGGGGTGTCTTACATGTAAGAAAAGGGAAGATTTAGACCTGGCAAGTGGGTACACTTGCCAAGTCGAACTGGCAGTTAAAATCTGCACACACAGGCACTTCAGTGGCAGGTCTGAGCCATGTTTACAGGGCTACTAATGTGGGTGGCACAACCAGTGCTGCAGGCCCACTAGTAGCATTTGATTTACAGGCCCTGGGCACCTCTAGTGCACTGTACTAGGGACTTACCAGTAAATCAAATGTGCAAATCATGGAAATCCAATTACACATATATTTTACATAGGAGCACTTGCACTTTAGCACTGGGTAGCAGTGCTGAAGCACCCAGAGTAACAAAAAAACAGCAAAAACAGAGTCCAGCACACAGCAACAACCTGGGGAACAGAGGCAAAAAGTTAAGGGAGAATGAGCCAAGGATGCCAAGTCTAACAGCACACATCTTACTTATCTGATCCTATGTGGTTGTCTAGACAGGGGAACTTGTACTGTTTTGTGCACCTCCAGTACAAATTCTATAAGAAAGACCTTTGTCTCACCTTTGTGCTATAAAGTAAGACTGGATATTACTCAGGCAAGCTAGACTCACTGCATGTCTTGTCAATTACATTGGCTGGCAATTTTTGCTAAATCTGGTTCTGTCCTTAAGGCAGTGCGCAGCTGCAATTTTTCACACAAGACTCAGTTATGTGAAGGACAATAAATCTGGGCTTTCGATTTAGAAAGTCTGAGTGACCATTCCCCTGGTATCTTAGGAAGAATATGTGTATCATTGTATTACGGGAGTTCACCAAAACAATAGATGGCAAGGATGCTCTAAAAGATGCTCTATCAAAGGGATAAATGAATTGTCTTTAGGACTACTGTAGGTCATTTAATTTGTAGAAGAAAACACCTTGACTTACATACTCGATAGTGTGTCATATGAATGACCCGAACAACAGCTAAATGTATTCAGCAAATGTATTCTTTTGTTGATTGTGAAATAAAACAGGCATCATTTTGCAGATAAATGAGTGAGGAGTAAGGGAAATTCCAGGATCTGGCCCCATTCTCCTGACAGAAAGCAGTGTTTTGCTTATTATTATTTAGGCTATGTTCAGATCACAGGGAGTGTGAAACTCTTACTGGATTTCTACTGAATTTCACTATGGAGGATATTTGATGCTAGTTAGGTGTAGATTTATGGCAAATGTGTGGACTGGATCATGGGCATTCCAATGCACCCACCCATGGACTTTGATGCACGCCCAGGTTTACTAAGGTTAGTAAATCTGGGATTTCATCAAAATGCTAAGCCTACCCATCACAGGCTTAACTGGGAGAAATATGTTAATTTCTTCTTGTTATTTCCTCTTTCCATATGTGATGCATTCTGCAGTATACATAGAAGAAGGAAAATGCCTGTAAGGATTATTTTTGTGCTGGAGGGTCTCCCTTCTTAGTTAAAAACAATCCTGCCTTAATTGTCACACATTCATTCTTTCATTTATCATTCAATCTTTCACCATTCTCTCGATCCATTGACCATTCCATCCATCCATACATTCATCCGTCTTTTATGCATGCATCATTTAACCACCCACTTATTACTTGCCTTACCCATCCATAAATGAAGCCTTTCATACATCAATTGATTGTTTCAAACAATCATCCATCCACTCAGATTTCCATGTATTCTGCCATCCTTTCAGTGTTCCATCCATCCAACTTCTAAGATTCCCATTTACTCTGCCATCCTTTCATCCTCCCATTTATCAATTCATCGAGTTGGTGCAAGACAGCACTTATTGCGCCACCACCGTTAGAGAGCAAGAATGCATCATATCTTAGTAGACATGGCACATTCCTGCCACACACGCATTGTAGCACAGCAAGTTCTCTTGCTGCTTTGTGTGAACTGACTTCTTAGTACATCTGCCCCTACGTTTTTCCACTATCCAATTTTATAACTTCTATTTGAGGATCATAACAGTGGATTTACTTGCTGTCTTAGGTTACATATCACTTTATCACTATATCAACTACAGAGATCTCTGCTGATATAAATTTGCTGTGCTGACTATTGTCTACAAAAACATCATTCCACGGGAGTTAACAATTAAACTAACAGTAGAAACGTACACACAATGTGACAATAATCTTGCAGGCGACATTTAGGATACAGCATTTAAGTCAGACATTATTCTGACTACAATAGTTTGGTGCCTTACCCCTACAGCAGACATTTTGTAGGTTTGTATATTACAAAACTGTCTTAAGAAATAGGAGTCACTGTGGAGAAAATAAATATGCACTAATAAATGTTTCACACGTTGCACCTTGTACAACGGGCAACTAGTACAGTGTTTGGCAAACTAGTGTAATATTTCAGTTAAACCTGAGCATGTGCAATTACATTTTGGATGTGCTGATATTTGTTTAGTAGGTTTTTGCAATGCCAAGAAACGTGCTCTTTGCACAGTCAAGGTGGCACATTTTATCAAGGGCAGTCATGGTTGAAACCTGTATTCACCACATTTTGTACTTGATATGGAGATGCCATTTTTTTACATTCTATTATTTTCTTTAACATTTTATATTATTATTATTATAAAAACCAAAACCACACAAACATGTATAAACAAACAAAATATAAACAATTCAATAATAAAAATATATGAATTAGTTTAGGCAATAAATAACGTATTTAAAATGGAAGTTCGCCCAAAAAACACATTTACTAAAAATATTATATACATTAAAATAAATGTAAAAACATAAGTACATAATATAAGATATAAAAAAAACAATTAATATTTTAAAATATATTTAACTAATATTATGTAAACTATTAGAGTCTAAAATATTAAATATAAAATTCCCATTCCAGTTTATGCAACAGGGAAAGTGTTGGACTTTGGAGGGGTTAAATTGACTATCCCTAATCCAGTCATCACAATAATAGGGAAAGTGTTGGATTTCAGAGGGGTAGATTTACTATTTTTACTCCAGTAAGTGAAGCAGTAGGGAAAGTGTTGGACATCAAATAGGTTAAATGTACCATTCATGATCCAAGCGTCGCAATAGTAGAGAAAGTGTTGGACTTTAGATTTACTATTCCTACTTCAGTTAGAGCAACAGTAGGGAAAGTGCTAGACCTCGAACGGGTTAAGTTAACTATTCCCATTCCAGTGTAAGCAACAATAGGGAAAGTGTTGGACTTTAGAAGGGTTAAATGTATTAATCCCACTCCTGTAAGTACCAGTAGGGAAAGTGTTGGACTTGGAGGGTTTAGATTTACTAATCCTACCCCAGTCAGCAGAAGAGTATGGAAACAGTAGGAAAAGTGTTAAACTTTGGAGGGGGTTACACTTCATATTTCTTCTCCACTCAGCTCAGCCGTAGGGAAAGTGTCGGACTTCAGAGGGGTTAAATTTACTATTTCCATTCCAGTCCAAGCAACAATAGGGAAAGGATTGGACTTCAGGGGGGTAAGATTGACTATTCCTACTCAAGCAGTAGCAGGGAAAGTATTTGGCATAAAAAAGTACTGCATACATGAATACGAATACTATTAAATTAGTAAAACATTTTTAACAGTTACTGCAAAATATTAATAAATTAGAGTATTCAATAATACATATATTAATTTGTGAAAAATGTTAACATATTGTTAAAAGAAATAATTTAGATATAATTATGTCAACATCACTAACAACAGAAAAACTCAATAATACACTATCATTTGTCTAGTTAATTTAAATTAATAGATACAAAATAATTTGAAGTAACAAACATTATCTCAGAATCAAATTCTCACAAACACCTATCATTATTTTTAATTAAGTTAACAAATTACATAAATATGTAAAATTATATAAAAAACAATAAAGATTCTCAGCAACTTATTTACGGAAAAAATAATGTGGTTTAAAAAATGCATATTTGATAAATACATAAAAACAAAAATTAAAAAATTACAACTATACAGTAATTAAAAAAATAATCCATATACATAATTAATAATAAAATAAAATAAAGTTAGAAAAAATATCATTAACTAAAACACTTAATTTGATTTAACTACTCATCATATTACCCTACAAACTCAGCAACCCACAACTAAAATATAACTGAAATAATTCAGTATGAAACTATTTACATAATCAACATTTAATTAAATAATGAATTAACAATTAAATTCTAATTATTAATAATTTTTCATCTTTAAAAAACTAGCAAAAATTCCCATCATAAACTCCACCAATCCCAACAATCCACTACCAATATATAACATAAATAAATAGCTAATACATTATTTATATAATTAACAGTAAATTATTTTATTAATTAACAATTACAAATGAATAAATTTTAATTTTTTATGACCTAATTAACTTTCCACTCTATATTACAACAAACCCAACAACCTGCTATATAAAATATAACTTATTAAAACTAATAATAAAAATAAATTAGAAATATAAACGTAAGTTTAAAACTTAAAATATAATATAATATTAAAAAAGATTGCATAATTAATAATCATTAAAAAACCTAATTACAACATACATTAACAATAAATAAACACATTTATAATTTAAATAATGTCCTTTCCTGTCCCTCTACAAACCCAACATTTCACTACAGCACTCTAAATCACTAACAACTTTAGAATTTAAATAAATAAATCACATACAATTACAAGCACATTTTAACAATTAATCACAATTAAACCAACAAGACTAAAAACAAAAATTAATACAATAAACAGAATTCATTAAAATAAACAACAATATGTTTACCACTATATTATTGAAAATGATATTAAAACAGAGATAGTCCTTAAAAACATATTGCTTACCAAAAATTTATATTCTGGACAATTATATTATGTACCACAATATTTTTGCATCACAATATTATTTTCCTATTTTTTGAGTTCTGATCTTTCAAACACAATATTTTGTCCAAACATCCCTGAAACACAGATAACACAAATATTGCTCAAGGTGTTGTGGAGAGGTTGAAGTACAATAGTTTGTTCTGATTTGAGTTGTTACATTGACTGAGCCCTTGGTGCCAGGGGGTCTAAAACTCTGACCTCTATGTTTCCAGAAGAATGAATAAATAAAAACCAACTATGTTTGAACACAAGATTTCAACCCAAGGGTCCATTTCAAAACACAGAGGGACTCCAAAGAACAGTTCAAGGAAAGAACCCATGAAATCTCTTATCCAAGAAGCCAACAAAATTGTGCCTGTAGTTTGTGAGAGGGTCAAACAGTGTCTGGGTTGTGGCCCCAGGAGTGTTTTTGCCATCATGACGCAGTGCACCCTCTCAAACATTAAGCATGCAGAAATCATGTTGCCAGGCAAGAAATTGTTAAGCCAAGTTTCCAGAAATTACTTAGGTTGAGGCCCTTTGGATCCCGCTGGGAAGTCAAGCATTAGCAGGTTGTTTTGAGAGGAGGAAACTTCTGCATTTTCAAACCCAGGCTGAAATTTCGCCAGCAGAGCATTGTAGGTTTTGCCTGTTTGGCGGAGGGTCACAACCGCACATTCCAAGGTGCTTATGAGATTCTCTGCCTCAGTGTCAATTTCCCAAATGTATGCTTTTAGGTCCATGGATGAGAATTATATAGCTTGCGGGATTGTGATTGACCATTAACTATGGATGCTCCTCTCATTCCTAGGATGTCTGCAGCTTCTTGGGGGTGCTTCTCTCAAGTGCACAACATTAGTGGATTTGTTCCATTTCCCTCACTTCAGAAGGGTTTTATCCTTAGCCATGATGAGAGGTTGGGCCTCTCTGCTGCACTCCCACACTCAACCCATCTCATTATGGCGGCCAGACCCATTGGTCCTCACCAGCATGGGCAACATGAGCAGTCCAATGGGGGAGGAAGCAAGAGTCCCAATTTACCTGGTTACTGTCTCCCCTTCTGATCATCTGCTGAGACAGGAACCAGCCACCATGTGTCTTGTAGGGCAGGGGTCTTCCACCTTGATAGGATAATTACCAATCAATCTTAGAAGTAAATCTGACGTAAGAAAGGCCATAGCTCCTCTATTGATAAGTCAGCTGAAGCCTCCAGACAGTACAAATCACTGTCTGCATATCTTTTTTATGGGATACCACAGGGGTGTTAACAGCAATGATGGACCCCATAGAATCATAGGAGCCCAAAGTATGTGAAGGTTTCTTTTCTCTGCTGGCTTGTGGGCATGTGGAGGGGCCTATGTCCCTCACTGCAATCGAGGCTAGCTCAGGCCAGTAACATCCTTCTCTAGGGTCTATGCAAAAGGACATGCACAGTCGGCACACCTTAAATTTCCCCTGCACCCGGCCCCACGACATTGCAGCTGTGGGGATTTCACAAACACTAGGCCCTGTGAGCCAGCCATACCTCACGAGGCTGCACCAGAGACTCCTAGGGCATGAAAGGAATGAGTCTTCAGCCAAGATTCCTCCCTTCCAATCCTGTGAGGCAGCCAGCCCAGTTCGTTCTCACAGACACCTAGGGTCACATTCCATCAAACAGAGCTGAGTAGTCCATGTAGTCCGTTGCAGCCACCAACTTGCCTCAGACCAAAATCTTCATGGACACTCCTTGCTGTACCACTGTGGCCCGGGTCATGAAACTGTGGCAGATTGCCAACAAGCTGAGGTGGTCGGCAACTGTGAACACGGGTAGTTGAAGCAGGATGCTAAAGGATTTTCTGACACTGGCCCGAGAGCACTGTTGCTACACGTACGCCATAATGTTTGTGTGAAATTGAGTTGCTCGCTGGGGAGGGTGTAAGCCCTTCCCAAGCAACAGCCGCAATACTAACCAAGGTGAATCACAAATTGTCACTAAAGAAACCCATGCTTAAACCTCTGGTGGATAGGCACAAAGCAGTTAGGCTTAACTGACAGGCAATATCTGAAGTATTTATGCAGCACACTAACAATAATAAAGCGAAAACAGCACAAGTAAAATCCCACACCAACTTGGAGAAAATAAAGTACATTTTGATAAATTAATTGACTCTAAAACAACAAAAATCCAATCAGTAGAACCACAGATAAGGAATCTTAAAGATTTATGGTAAGTATAATGCCTAAAACCACAAAGCTCCACTCACAGTTATGTGGTCATGTGAGACCGGGTGAAAGTTACAAGTTCAGGCTGACTATGACCTGAAAGAGTTATCCTCTAAAGTCTAGCCTGAATATTCCAGTTCACTGTGGGGGATGCTAAAAAGAACAGGGAGAGTGCCGCGGATGGCTGTTACAGTAGCAGAAAGAGCAGGCCTGGCATTGCGGATGATCATCACAGTAGCACAAAGATCTTGTTGGGCATCTCAGACGGTTTTTGTCAGAGAGGTAGGCGGCGGTCATCAAGGTCTGAAATGTGAAGTGAAGATTTTGAGTTGCCTGTCATTGCTGGTGGTCTCTGCAGCACAAAAAGTCAGGTTTACCTGAGCTTTGTGTTGGTGATACCATGGGTGGCAAGATCTTGGAGCAAACGAGCCTTTTCACTGACGCAAAGTGCTAACACATTAGGATTTCCCCTGTTTTTCAAAGAGTAATGCAGCCAATCCACACCAAGGGGTCAGGACTTGAGGGGTACCTCTTGAGCATCAGGAACTTACTCCAGCAGAGGCCAGCAGGGCTCAGGCAGCTCCAGTTACAGGTCTAGGCAGCAGATCAGCTGCAGAGAGTCCTCTGAAGCTTGCTATGTCCCTGTAGCTTAAACAGAAGAGCAGTCAGCTCACCCTTGCAGTCACTACAGCCTGCAATGAAGGGTACAGGTATAATTTTCCTTCTTAACAATCAGGTCAGGCCTCAAGCAGCATAACAGCAGGTTGTCCTTCTTCTTTAGTAACTACAGGTCCAGGAGTGTACTGAAGAATGTGTCTGAGGGTCCTATTATTATACCTTGTGCCTCCGTTGAAGTAGTAGACGTTTCTAAAAAAAAGTTCCCCTTTCAAAAGGGCTTGCAATTTCTTGCCTCTGCACCTTGGCTCCAGACTGGCTACAGGCACACTAGACTAATCTGAAGTTGTTAGTGTAAAGACAGAGCACAGAGGATAGCCTTTGCAAGTGGGACCATACCCAGCTCTGCCCCCCCAAATCATGCTTGTGATGGCTCATACAGGCACATCAACTGCCTCTATGGTGAGGCTGCCAGAGAGGAATACACAAAGTCAACTGTCAACTACACATAGTCATGTGACCGAGGAACAAGCTGAGCACGAAATAGTTAGGACAAGAAAATGGCAACTTTCCAAAAATGGCATTTTCAGAATTGTGACTTAAAATCTAAATTTACCCTTAAAGAAGATTTTAAATTAAAATTCCTCAAACATGACTTTCCCACTTCCTCCCAATCAAATCAAAAGTTGCTACATGTTAAATTTGATAAGGTGACCCAGTGTTATTCTTTGGGAGTAAAGTAATGTCATACTTTTTATTTACAATGAATTGTGCCCTATGAGTTGTCTTTTGCCTACCTATATGAATACAAATGTGAGTTTTAGCCCTGCCATACAGTTTATTTTGCCAAGTTGAATTTACAGTTTAAAACTATCAACAGGCTGCAAGCTAAAGTATGAGACATTCTTAAAATGGTACTTAAGTGGGTAGCACAAAAAGTGCTGCAGGCCCACTAGTAGCATTTAATTTCCATCTACATGGGTACATGTAGTACTACTTTACTTGGGACTTATAAGTACATTAAATATGCCAATCAGGTGTAAGCCAATTGTACCATCTTTTAGAGAGTGGCTATAGTTAGCAGTGGTAAATTACACAGAGTCCCAAGGTAAACAAACAGGAATTCCACAAAATAGGACGAATGAAGGCAAAATGTGTGGTGGTGACCCAGCAAAGAGGGTCAAGTCTAAAACTGCCCAGCTGGCCACATCCCTATTTTTTTAATTCTCAAAGAGCATGATGCGCTGGATGGATTTACAAATGCTGCTGTTTCTCTCAAAGAAGTGTAGTCTCTAATGACTGGTAGCTATCCTGTATACAGTTCTCCATGTGATTTGCCCTCAAGGTTTTTGAGCTATTTAATAACTTTTTAAAATGTAATAATTCTAAAAGATCCTCTTTGGAAGCAATGTTTTCTCTGTGTAAGATTTACAGGTGAACTTCTCCAGCAAATGTAAACTGCAAAATGTATGCTAAACGTGACAGATAGCCCACTTACTTAATTACAAATGTATTATATCCCAAAGCACCTGTAATTAGGTGAAGCAGTATTTTCATCACACTAGTTAGAGAATAACCCATCTGTCAAACTCTAAATCAGGCCTTTAGACTAGAAGGATTTCTTCCTAAATTGATTGGTAATTAACAGTCTGGATTTAGTAAAGATAGACTAACCTCAGACAATACCAAGTCTTTTTTTAATTTAATTAGTAAGGCTTTTACTATGTATGTTATACATGTTATAGAATTAAATGTAAAAAAGCCCTTTATTAAGTGAAATGAAATTACATATGTGTGTTATAAAGATTTTCTTAAGCTATTCTTCACTTTTATATGATTCGGTATAACATCCCTATTTTAGAATAACATTTCTACTCCTTATTTTCCTCTTGGCAGGGTAACAAATCAAGGGCCCCCAAAATCACTGCTTCATTTTATTTTAGCATTAGAACTATTTTTATTATGAATGAAATCTTGCAAATATTAAAGGCTTCCCTAAGGGTGACTCTAACTTAAGATGTAACTGTTATGCATACAACATCATTTTAAATATTTCACACAAAAAAACATTAGAATATTGGAAAACTGGTAATTGTACCATCACATAAATATTGTGTTTGATACATGTTTGATCATTATAACTTCATTTAGAATAATATTAAAACAAAAAATATAGAAAAATAATCAAATTAACTTAAATAAGGAACTCTGGGAATTTGTTCATTAGCAACACTAGAGAATTAATTACATTTAAATTTGACGATATTAAATCCAAAATTGATGGATTGCATGTATGGAGAAGTGGATGAGGACAATAGCTTCCCCCCACTTTTAGAAGGAGAATGATGTGAGGGGGCACAGCCTCACCAGAATCGGTATTAAATGTTCTCCGAGTTGAGATTAAGCAAAAATTTAGAGTCTCTGGATCAATAGTTTGGCTGTCTTTTTGGGAACACTGCCATGGTGGCAGCCACCAAAAGACCGCCATGTTGGTGGTAATCCGACTGCTGTGATAAGAGTGACACTGTGAAGTCTGCTAAAAGACAGCCATAATTCTGAAACCACCAGGACACTGGAGGATGGAAAAGAGGCAGTCCCAGCACCCCCAGCCCGACAAAAATCCTCACATCAGATTACAATCCACAAATCACAACAGCAGTTCTTCCATGGTGGAAAACGATTGTCGGTGTGAACTGCGGCGGTCTGAACTCACCTCACACAGAACACCACACAATAATGGATAGTTTGAATACCCCACACCTGACACACATCCACACACCTGACACATCTACACACTGCTCTATATAACACACCCCTGCATAACCCACAATCCTTTGCAACCAAAACACCACACACAGCCACAGAGAAGAAACATTTTACAGGGAAAAAAACAGCAAGATTAGGTACCCATACACATTTCATCACACACACATCCCACACCTGCACAACATACAAAAAACTTACTATCACACACAATATACAACAACTTTCACCCACTTACATCATAGCACCTACCTCTGATCACTAACATTTTTTCCATCTCTTTTTTACGCTACCTCACCGTCTTTACCACCACTACCATGTCACCACAAAAACTGGTAATTGTACCATCACATAAATATTGTGTTTGATACATGTTTTATCATTATAACTTCATTTAGAATAATATTAAAACAAAAAATATAGAAAAATAATAAAAATAACTTAAATAAGGAACTCTGGGAATTTGTTCATTAGCAACACTAGAGAATTAATTACATTTAAATTTGACGATATTAAATCCAAAATTGATGGATTGCATGTATGGAGAAGTGGATGAGGACAATAGCTTTCCCCCACTTTTAGAAGGAGAATGATGTGAGGGGGCACAGCCTCACCAGAATCGGTATTAAATGTTCTCCGAGTTGAGATTAAGCAAAAATTTAGAGTCTCTGGATCAATAGTTTGGCTGTCTTTTTGGGAACACTGCCATGGTGGCAGCCACCAAAAGACCGCCATGTTGGTGGTAATCCGACTGCTGTGATAAGAGTGACACTGTGAAGTCTGCTAAAAGACAGCCATAATTCTGAAACCACCAGGACACTGGAGGATGGAAAAGAGGCAGTCCCAGCACCCCCAGCCCGACAAAAATCCTCACATCAGATTACAATCCACAAATCACAACAGCAGTTCTTCCATGGTGGAAAACGATTGTCGGTGTGAACTGCGGCGGTCTGAACTCACCTCACACAGAACACCACACAATAATGGATAGTTTAAATACCCCACACCTGACACACATCCACACACCTGACACATCTACACACTGCTCTATATAACACACCCCTGCATAACCCACAATCCTTTGCAACCAAAACACCACACACAGCCACAGAGAAGCAACATTTTACAGGGAAACAAAAAGCAAGATTAGGTACCCATACACATTTCACCACACACACATCCCACACCTGCACAACATACAAAAAACTTACTATCACACACAATATACAACAACTTTCACCCACTTACATCATAGCACCCCCTCTGATCACTAACATTTTTTTCCACCTCTTTTTTACGCTACCTCACCGTCTTTACCACCACTACCATGTCACCACAAAAACACACACATTTTACTAATGTTAAGTTGAGACTCATGGTGGACGAAATTGTCAGAGTAAAGCCACATCTTTTCAGAGCACAGGCCCAGCAAACATCAATAGCCAGGAAAATTGAGTTATGACAAAGAGCAATTGACAGGTTGACAGGGTAAATTCTGTAGGCAGCTATCCACACACAAGGGAGGACATCAGGAAGAGGTGGAATTACCTTGGTATCCAGGCACCAGCTGGTGGTATTTAAGACTGGCGGTGGGTGCCACCTCCTCCCCCTACTTTCACTTCTTGGGAGGAGAAGGTCTTGGACATCCTGCATCCTGAGGGCCTGACATGAATACCTGGGGGAGTGGAGTCCCCATATCATTCATGTCATCAAAACATTTTGTTTTGCATGCTCCCTCAACACCTTTCCCCACCTCAGTCACCAAAGCACCCCCTCTGTGCCCTATGTACAAATACCACTCTCTGGCATGTTACATGTTTACTAAACTCACCTGGCTCCACAGTCCTTGGAAATCGTATGTGAAGTACTGGGAGCTGATAGCACTACAACTCCCAGAAGGGACTATTCCACCATAATGAAAACCAGAATACTGCACAAAATTTGAGATGTCTTGCATGTGAAACTAACAAGCAATGTAACCCATCATGAATGTTCCACTATGAAACAGTTTATGGCAATGACAGCAATGCAATGGTCCACTTCCCCAACCATTATAAGCAAATCACAGTTACAGCTGAGTGCCCTATCAAACTGCCGTCAGAATAAGTTTCCTAAGATTGACATTGACTCACCTGGTGTGTAAAACTAGATGCCAAACTGGATGCACTTGTAGTATATCCAGATAGAGGCCAATGTCAACTGCTAACTCCTATACTGTGTGCCAACTCTGACACCATTGTGCATTGTTCAGTTTTTACTTGGATATATGGTGGCATACACTTTAGTAGGAACAAAAGTGTATCAGCAGTCATCTAAGTACCAACATAGTCAAACAGCTTGGGGCATGGTGTATGGAACTGAAAATTCAGAGTCTCACTTTGTTCTAAGAATTGGTAGAAGCAGTCATTGTCATTTCAGGGGGTCATGTAAAGGCAGTGTGTTCATCTCACTCATCACTAGTACTCAAACGTAAACATAACTTGTTGCATCACTTACATCAACTGTGTGCTCCACTTTTCTCACAGGCAACCTTGCCATTGTCACAATGGAAAGCACACCAGAGACTGCCGCAATCCCTCTGGATGAAGACCTCAGTGAGGACAACACCCCTGGATGTTTGCACACTGACAACAAAGCTGGCCCATAAGGGACACCTGGTCAGTTTACAACGGTCAGCCTAGCCCTGTCCATATTGACTCCTCCCAGCCCCGTTGCATCTACATCACAGGCAACCTTTCGCACCCAAACATGTGTCTCAACAACAGTCTCTTCCATTGTGTTCCCTACAGTACAAGTACCTGAATAACGTCTTGTCACCCCTGACAATGATGATCCTGCTACCAGTGGGAGTGGGCACACTGTGCCAGGGACAGAGGCACGTGCGGTAGGGTAGGTGTGAGGGATGGTGTCGGCCAGATGATGGGGGCTCAAAACGACACTACTGACCAGGATACCTTCTCCCAAGTTTGGGGAGCCTACCAAAATTCTCAATGCATGATGGTCCAGTTGCTCACCATGATGAAAGAAATCCAACAGCTGCAGAGGGACAACCACCAGGAAGCCATGCAGCAGTGCCAGGCCCAAAATGCCATCCTGACTTCCATTGCTGGGATGCTGAGGGACATCACCACTACCCTGCGTAGGTCTGGCACCGAACATCTGGCCTTTCCTACTCCTAATAATTCATCAGGCCCTTCAACATCTGTGGCTGCTAGTGGAATGGAGGCCCTGCCAGGGGAAGGACATGCCTCAGACACCCCACTCTCTGTAGCTGAAGAACCCCCCGCAAACTTGTATGTCCACCCAGCCATCCAGGAGGAGAAGATGCCAAGACCAAACCTGCTGCCTGGAAGCAAACCTCTCCTGATTAGTTCCCCTTGTGCAACAGATACACCCTATTGACTATTCTGAAATCGAACTCCGTTTTCCAATGGTTCAAGGACACTGGACTTGTGTCTCCAAAAGGTGTAGCATCTACCCAGATGATTTCTTTCACCATGACTGACCCCTTCACTTCAATGTTTTCATTGTGTTATTTTGTTTTTCATTCACTCGTGTAGCTGTGCAGTCTCCAATAAATAACACACAAACACTGGTCCTGTGTAAGTGTGATGTATCAACCATTACAACTGTCATGTATGACAACTCTTGCACCAAAATGTCCCTCTCTAACGTACAACCATTATTGGGGTGATCCCATGTGTACTGTAAAACCAGGATACATTTAACATTGGGATTGATACATAGACATGACACGATTCAGCTGCATTGTACATCTCCAAATATTTATTGATAGAGGAGCACTGCTGGTGACTTCAGAATGTCAGTTCAGGTGTCATACACTACTAACCCATAGGATATTGAAGTTAGGGACATGTTAGTCTTTCTACAACCCAAGAGGCAAATATATAGTTTCTATGTATCACCAGGTAAAGCCTTACCACATAACCATACATTTGCTTCCTAATAACCATACCATACCCCATGATACAGACAGAGATCATTACTGATGTTCCTAGTCCGGGAACCTTTCACTTGCCATGGTCAGGAAGCTGTAGGGTTGCCAGTCACCTATGTCAGTCGTCAGAGACATGCACATTGGTCTGCAAAGTAGTAACACACTGACAGCTATGTACAAGGTAGGTCACATACATTGGCATTGGAACAACCTAATACCTCACAGATGGTGGTAAATAGAAGATGACATGCCAGACATAAATTATACAATACACCATGGACTCTCATTTGTAAAAACACATCGCGCAACTTTATTCCGTTGAAGTACTGATTGATGAGATCTGTCCTGGTGTCTCCAGCTTCATCTTCATCATTCTCACCCTCACTTTGCTAATCAGCATTTCCATCCACAGGATCTGCTGGCTGACCCTCATCTGGTATGAATGGTATATGACGTCTCAGGGCAAGGTTGTGGAGCATGCAGCAGGCAACACTAATTTGACATACCTTGTTGGGAAAGTAGACGGGTGCTCCTCCAGATTTGTTGAGCCTGCCAAATCTTGCCTTCAGGAGCCCAAAAGTCCACTCCACTACACGCCTTGTTCTTTTGTGGGCCTCATTGAAGTAGACTTGCCCTGGTGTGGTTGGGTACCTCACTGGTGTCAACAACCAAGGATGGTTTGGATAGCCATAGACACCTGTAAGGAATAGGTACAACAACAAAAACATATATCTTGGACATGCACATTTGTGATAGCAGGAGAAAAACTTTAGACACACATGACATCTATGACTTACCAAACAGCGAGGCCATCTTTGTGTACAGTTGTGTCATCAGCTGTGGGGTATTGCTGTTCCGCAAGATGAAGGAATCATGGACTGATCCAGGATTCTTTGCACATACTTGTGAAATGTACAGGTCAGCCAAACAGACCATTTGAACATTGATGGAGAGGTAGTTTTTTTCTGTTCCTACATACCTATTCATTGGCACTTGGAGAATCAAGGATACATGGGTGCCATCTATAGTTCCAGACACATGTGTAATGTGTCCCAAAGCATAATACTTTGCCTTCACATAGGCCAAATCCTCACTGTGGGAAATCTGATGTAGCTGTCCAGGTGTTTCAACAATGCAGACAGTACAGCCTTTAAAACCAGACTGAACGTGGGCTGAGAAATCCCTGAAGTTAGGGCCACTGTATTCTGAAAAAACTCAGTGGCCAGGAAGTGTAGCACTTACATGACTTGAACGATGGGAGATATGCGGTTGGGATTGCGAATGGCAGGCATCAGATGTGGCTCCAACTGATGACATAGATACATGAGTGTATGCCTATTCAGGCAATAGATTTGTATTATGTGTCTCTTCTCCATGGTGTGCAGGTCTACTAGTGGACACTACACTGGAGGTTGTCTTCCTCTCCTCATGCCAGGGTGCCTATGTGGGACAAAAACATATTGTAGGTGAATGATTCAATCTATACATCATGACTGTATTCACATACACGTGACACATATCTCGATATGATGTCAGATGAAACATGAAATTTGAATTACAGCACATAGCTATGCATTATATGGCTGCTTTCTTGAATCAGATCCCCTAAACTCTCAGATGTACTTCATATGCATAAATATGTAACAAGCAGTAATTGACAGATCTACCTAGTTTACATATGAGAGATGTTTATTGCACCTATTGTCAGAGTCACCAGATCCTCGGGGTCTGTGCACGTTCCCAACACGTCCACCACTGAATAGCTCCAAGACTCTGATAGATAAATCACAGAGACTGAGATAGTTCAAGAGAGGAAGAGGGGATTAGGAAGGGAACAGCTGGGAAGGAGACCTGTAGTAAGAAAAAAGTTAGAACACACGATATGAAAATTATATCTCCTGAAATCAATACTAGACTATGATTCTAATCCTAGTCACTCTGAAAACATGAACAATCTAAGAGTTAAGTTTAAAATGATTAAGTTTCAAGATGGCCTGATACCTGTAGGGGAATCAAGATGAATTAAATGAAAACTTTCTTATTCATGTACTTTCCTTTACATAAGAATCAGAAAAACATTCTGGCTAAATTTTAAACCAGTCATATAAATCCTGTTTTGAGAATGTATACTAGGACCATACAATATTGCATCTAGAAACTCTGGCCTTCTGTGTACTCTTAAAATGTTTCAACACAAATTGTGAATATTGCAGATATATATATATATAGTAAACACCATAAACGGATTGTGCACCATGAATAACACGATATGGATTCAGGAAACAAATCACATAACTTGTCAACTCTAATATTACCTAATAAATATCTTAGAATAGTGGCATATAATAAACAACATGAAATAAACTCGAGGAGAAAATCGTGCGTCTTGCCGATTCGAGTGTCACCATGTAAAATACCAAGAAATGGTAACACGCAATGAATATCAAGGTCAAATCATCATTAATTGAATCGCGCGTCTTGCCGATTCGTAAAACACGATGTAAATGTCAAGAAATAATAGCTCACAATAAATAACAAGATCAAAGTACAATGAAACAAATCGCACTTCTTTTGCCGATTCTTAAGCCACTATGTAAATCTCAAGAAATGGTAGCGCGAAATGAACAACAAAGTTAAATCCTCATGAAATGAGTTGCACGTCTTGTCAATTTGTAAAACATCATGTAAATGTCAAGAAATAGTAGCGCGCAATGGACAACAATGTTTAAACACCATAAAACGAATCGCGCGTCTTGCCGATTCTTAAGCCACCATGCCAATGTCAAGAAATGGTAGCCCGCAATGAAAAACAAAGTCAAACCTTTAAGAAACCAATCGCGCATCTTGCCTATTTGTAAACTACCATATAAATGTCAAGAAATGGTAGCGCGCAAGTAATCTGTTACTCATTTAAGAATTAAACCAAGAATATGAAAATTCTCAATAACGGTGTCGGGACAGTCCAACCACCGTCTTACCGCCTGGAACAATGATCACCAATGAAGGATGAAGGGCAGAAGACTGAAAAATCCAAATAGGCCGACGGAACATGAGCTCTGGAAGAAGCTGCTGCTCTGCACCGGGACCTCTGAATAGTGAGCACTGGGAGTTGGGCTGGCTCTCTTTTATAGAGTCTTGGCCCAGCCCAGAACCACGCCCAGGCATGTTGCAGGGAAAGTCTCTGGAAGGCCCTGGAAAGGGGCCACACCCTAACACACTCTGAAAACCTGCAGCAATACATTGCAAAGGAACAGTATTTGTAAGCATATTAAAAATAAGTTTTCAGGATTGAACTCTGCAATGCAAAAGGTTAAACCACAACATATCAGCACAATGCATAAATTACTTTGTTTTGAGAGTGCTGGGTTTTTGCATTTTTGTCGCCAATAGAGCGCGTACTGCTCTGGTGTTGAAACCTATACTCCATTTAAGTTAAACATAGGATGTTGGCAATAGATTTTCATGTCCATAACAAGCCATACCTCTTTTACACAGCCTTTATAACTCACATGCACATTGAGACTAGTAAACATGAAGGCAGCAGTTAAAACATGTGGTAGAGACTAGTGGCCCTACCCCGGGGGTCCACAGCCAGTAGAGCATCCACTGTAGGAAATGGTGGGAAGACCTGAGACGCTGGGCCCGGAAGACCGCCGAGGCCCAGCTGGGGATGTCCTTCCAAGGAGGGAGGGGTGTCCATTAGAACTTGACCCCCTCCTAATGACCCACATCTGCCAGTTAAGTGTATGATGTGTAATTATTTAAGCTGTGACAATGTGGCAAGTGCTAATGGTAACATCTCCTAGGAACACCTAGATGTACATTTTATAACATTGATACACAGGTGAGGACATTCTATTGTGTATAGGGACATAACAATCACCTATGTTAACCCTATTGTTTAAAAGCATGTGGTGATGCATATGCGACTGTGTCATTTGTGTCCCACTGTACTGCTCTATATATACCCTGCTGGTTCATCCTTTCCACCTACCGACTCATACTCCAAATATCCTGTTGATAAGTTGTCCAGGTCTTTGTCCTCTGTCCATCCCAATGCACCTGGATCCAGCTCTATGTGCAACATAGGGTCTGACAGGTGAGAAACAATCAAATATCCATGAGCTGTGAAATAAATGTCAAGTTCATGTGAGGGTGTGATCTCCATATGAGATTTCACATGGCATACTTGCTACATTTACTCAGAGGTGTGAGAAGGTGTCCCCATTGTTAAGTGTGGACTGTACATTGGCACCTGTGATGTTTAGTCAGGATGGACATCCGACATGCTGAAAAGCATGGTGGTATTACTACATTCCTAGTGCAAGACATTATTGACATAGGAGTTCAGAATATTTGTACCATGTACATGTTATTGTGAAGGTAAGTGGCTACCTTGCTCTTTCCATAGCCCAGTGATACTCAAAGTACATCTCGGGAGTCATAAGTGGCCCAAAAGCAGCACTGGGCTGCTGTTTACTCTGCTCAGTACTAAAATGTTAAATAAACAGGCTATTGTTTATTTACAGGTTAACTGAAGTTAAAGAAAGGATGTAAATAGGTTTCCCTGCACCACTTAACTTTAGGAACACCTTCATTTTAAAGACATCACATTAAGCTTTTGTACAGCATGCATCCTTAAGGATGAAGAAAAAGGAGGGAATGTGGAATAAAACAATTGCCTAAGATCACACAGTTCGGTCAAGTGGGGATGCTGGGATAAATCCCAGGTTATCTGGTATCATATTATGCAATTCAGACACTAGGGGGGTCATTATGACCCTGGCGGAAGGCGGAGAAGCGGCGGTAAGACCGCCAACAGGCTGGCAGTCTTTTTTTTTGTATTATGACCATGGCGGTTACCGCCATGGTCATCCGCTGGTTCTCCGTTCTGCCCGCCAGGGCGGAGATGATTGCCGGGCTGGAGACCTGGGTCTCCAGCCCGGCGGCCGTCACTATACCGCCGGCGGTATTTTGACCCGGCTTACCGCCGTGGATTTCCTCCGGTTTGAACCGCCATGAAATCCATGGCGGTAAGCACTATCAGTGCCAGGGAATTCCTTCCCTGGCACTGATAGGGGTCTCCCCCACCCCCAACCCCCACCCCGACTCCCTCCCCTACACCCCCCACCACCCCTGCCACCCCCCAAAGGTGGCAGATGCCCCCTCCCCGCCCCGACCCCCAACATCACAGAACTCACACACACACGACACGCACGCAGGCACCACCAACAAACACACGCACACACACCGACATACATGCCTACATCCACACACACAGTCAGACACGCACACCCATATACAAACATACACGCACACATCCATACAGACATACCCACAGACATACACGCACTCATTCCCAAAACACGCAACACCCCCGCAAGCATACACGCACTCACACACCCCCTCTACATACACAGACGCACACCCACATGCACCCACACAACACCCCCCCACCCCACTCCCCTAACAGACGATCGACTTACCTTTTCCGTCGATCCTCCGGGAGGGGACGGGAGCCATGGGGGCTGCTCCGCCGACACCACACCGCCAACAGAACACCGCCACGCCGAATCACAAGACGTGATTAGGTGGGCGGTGTTCTGTTGGCGTGGCGGTGAAGGTGGAGCAACCTCCACTTCCCCGCTGCCAGCCAGTATGGCTGTTGGCGGCTCTCCGTTGGAAAAAGGACAGAGAGCAGCCAACAGTCATAATATGCCGAGCCGCAAACCGCCACTACTGGCGGTCTTCCGCACGGCGGTCCCTCGGCGGTCTTGTAAAAAGACCGCCGAGGTTGTAATGACCACCTAGATGTATATGCTTTGCTTCCCCTAAACCCATCTTACCTCCAACACACCCCTGAAAGCCACCCGCCTGCCATCCAGTTGGTATCAATGTGTACCTCTGTCACATCACAGACCACAATTTTGGCCCATGGGAAACTTTTTGCGGGTACCCATGTCTTAGTCAATCTTTTGTGGGCATGCTACATAGGGCAGGACATCCTCTTTATATGTACAATATACACTGTTTTTAGCCAACATCATGTGTACATTGGTAATTCCTGTCAGTTTGCAGCTTTGTGATTCAACTTTGGCATACTTACATTGGGTATTCTGATTCTGTTTTGAAGGATTTTAGTGTGGCAAACCCAAATTTGCACTGACTTAATTGTGTTGCAGGTGTTGTAGTTGACAATCACATGTTAGTCGAATGGTATAAGTTGTCAGTCAATTGGCTTGGCTCTAGGTGTATGTCTCAATCATGTTTACCTTAGAAGTGGTTTCTGTCAGTGTAACTTTACTCTAAGTATGTAAGGTTACTCATGTCTGAATTGTGAATAGTGTTGTTGGTACTTAGATAATGTTATTTTGATGTTGACACTTATCATGAAAAGTTGAACTGTATGCGACCTTCATGCACATGACAGGTGTCCATTGTATTTAAGGTGTTGTTATGCTCCCCGGGGTTGTCCAAGGCTAATTCCTGTGTGCTAAGTAGGCCCCTATTAGTGTACAGGACTTTGTTTTCTAGGTGAGAATTACTAGGATGATTAGGTCTACAAGGTCTGTATCAACCTTTGCAACAACCCAATTGATACATGTGTTGCTGAAATGGGTTTGGAGTCTATTATATTCCAAATTTGGATATGCCAAATGGAGTAGGTGCATCTGAGCTATTTTCATTGTGAAGGTAATCAACACAGTGACATGTGATGTATGTGATTTCTAAGCAACGTGCAGTCTTGTTATTGGCATTTGATGAGCTAACTGTCATGGAACATGACAACTGGTAATACACTGAGCATGTGTAGATTTGGAGTTTGTGTATTACGGAAATCAATGTTAACACTCATTCCCATTGCTGGCTTGTTGTTTGACAGTGATGCTGCGTGTATGGACCCATTTTCATGTTGTCAATTCATCTTGTGCAGGAATTGCTAGTGTCAAAGCTGTAATGATGGGATGGTGATGTTATTGTCAGATAGTTGGCTTATGTGGTGGGTGACATTGTTGTCATATAGGGTTGTGGAATGTATGTTATGGTGACATGATGTTGGCTCAAAACGGTTTCTACCTGGGGGTGTATCACACATATATGTGATGTTAGTGTTGTGTATAGTGTGATGTAAGTTTATGAAAATAATGTGATAACCCTTCCTCTCCCTCTGTTTCTCAGCATCAGCATCAGCAGGCGAAGGAGACGGGGCACAGCTGAGTGGGGAAGCTTCTGGCCATGGGACCCAAAGTCATGATACCACTGATACCAAGGGACCCAGTGGCTAGGAGGGCGAGGGAAGTGCCATGGGGAGACAGGATCCACGTCTTCAACTTCAGAATCCTTCTCCAGTGAACACTCCCTGGTGGTAGCGGACCCATCAGGGACTACCCCAGCACCATCTCAGTCCACCACCCCCCTTACTTCCACTGCCCTCGCTGTAGCTCCCTACCCAGTAGCCTGTGCCAGCTCACCCAAGATGGTGGGCATCTCCTTGGCTGCTGGCACCTCTAGCCCAGCTCCTGTTAACCCTACTGCACTCATTGAGGAGGCTATTGACCTCCTCAGGTCCATCTCTGTGAGTCAGTCGACCATCATGAATTCCATCCAAGAACTGGCAACTCAAATTCAACAGAGTAATGCATTCCTGGAGTGCATTCATAGTGTATTGTCTGGCCTACAGAGATCCTTTCAGGCTCTGGCCTCCGCACTGATGGCAGCCAATCACCCTTTGTCCCCTGTCCCCCTCCACCTTCCTCTTCCAAATCCCAACCCCCTCTTCCCAGACCCAGCCAAAGCACACAAACAGTCAGGCCTGCATCCACCTCAACATCTAAGGGTAGCTCAGACAGACATAAGCACCACAAGACACTCTACCACCATACACACAAGCAACATTCAGATGCACACACAGAAACAGTCACTTCCTGCCCTGACACCCCCACCACCCTCAGCATCACAGACATCACACCTGACACACCTGCAGACACCACACCAACATTCATAGATCCATCCACCACACCTATCCTACCCACGGACAGCACTAGAGCAGACCCTCAGACATCCACCCCAGTCACCATGCCCACAGACACCACATCCAATGACACTCCTACATGCACATCCACCATACCTGCAGTCACCAACCCAACAGACACCCACCCACCATGGCATCTCCCAGCATCTCTACTCCCTCAGCCCAAGACACCTAACTGCCCTCACTCAGCCACCCACAAGACACCCACAAGCATAACTCCCACAAATATGCACCCAAGACATGCACACCGACACCTCAGATAACTACTCACTCTCCCGCCACACCCAAAGCCCTATGACTGTCCTCCTGGGTCTCAGAAATCTTTCCTTGTGGAGTTTGCCCTTTTTCCTACTGCTTTACTCCCTGTGAAACCCCTAAACATACCCCTAAACATTCTGTTTCCCTCCCCATGTCCACCCTTTCTTCCTCCAAGGTCTCCCCTACCTACCAGACAATGCCCCTCCTCTCACCAAGAAGTCTACCCCCACAAGAAGACCCAACCCTCCCCAAAGCCTAAACCGAAACCCCTTCTCCCACTAATGAGGTAGAACCCCTGTTTTGTTTCCTGCTGCTTCTGCAGTGTGTTAGGGAAGCAGATGTGGCGGGGTGTGAGTCAAATGATGGCATCCAGTACTTTGGGCAAAAAGGCAGAGAATGATGGCTGTGATATTCCGGCAACCAGGGCACCAGTTGTTTGAAAAGAGCCACTTGCCAGCATGTGAATTACGGCAAGCAGCTTGGTTTCTGTTGGGATGGTGCAGGGTGTCAGCAAGGTGGGTGCCAACTGTGGCTCAATGTTGCGCAGCAGCTGCTGAATGGCCTGCCAGTTCAACATGTACCTCTGGATGATGTCATGTTCCCTGAGGCCATGAAGGGTTGTTCTGGTACGGAATATCCTCTCCTGCCTTCTGCGCTGCCTTTGGGGTCCCTGCTGTTGTTGTGGTAGCTGCTGTTGTTGCTTCTGGGCTCTGCGTCTGCGTGCACGCTGGCTGAGACGCACCTCCATGTCTCCCTTTTGCTGCTCTGCTGCTCTGCTGTTGCTTCTGTGTGTTCTGATTAAATACAGGTATGTTTGCCCCATTTTAATGCCTGCCCTGACCCAGGCGTTAATTTTTTACGCAAATCGGGCTGTACGTCATTTTCCAGCTCCGCTTCCCAGCCATGCAGCATTTTTGCCCGAAAGCATAAATACGACGCACGCCCGTTAAAGTCATTTTTTGGACGGGAACGCCTACCTTGTATATGATTAATGCAAGGCGGGTTGCCGCATCCAAAAAATTACGCACACAGCGGGATTTTGACATCCGCGGGCTTGGGCGTCAAAGTTTAAATATGGGGCAAGGTTTGCGCAGAATGTGCGTCAAAATTTTTGACGCACATTCGGCACAGACAGAGTATAAATATACCCCCAAAGCTCCAACCGCAGACATCTAGTCACCTGACACTGGGTCAAAGCAAAAAAATATGGCCAACCATAATGGAGGGCGGTTCAGATACAAGAAGTGGATTGGGCCTGGTCAGCGTTTATCTTCAGACTTATAAATGTTTTGTCAGACGTTTTTGGGGGAAAGGTAAAGTTCAGCAGGACAAGGCTGGAAGTGATGTCCTAGGAGGGAACGTCGACGTCGGATAGACTTGGGTCAAAGTCATCTGAAGATTTCTACATTTGTACTCAGTCTCTGAAATGGAATCCTGAAAGCTCCAGTGGAACGAGGCCGAAGGCTGTAGCCGAAAACAATTCCACAAAGCCAGATACTCCATTGGTGATGGAAAGGCTTTACTGCTGCAGCAAATGTAGCGGGAGAGGCGACAAAGTGAATCCGACTGTCAATGCACTTCTGGCAGGTGGGTCCTTGTCGCCTCCTGATTTTCAGCCCCGTTTTTAGCCAAATGTTTATTAAGTCCTCACATTTGAGTTTTGGCTATCTGGTGACCATCAGAACTACTTCTAAGTGTCCAGGACTAGTGGGGCACCACTGAAGGGTCAGGACTCACTCACACTGAGTTCAGGTGTGGGTTCAAGGTAAAAGGTGCCTTTTGTGTCCCTGAGTCTCTGATCAGGAGGTAAGCAAACTAGCCCTTTGTAGTCACTCTGGTGACCCTGGGTTCAAGTTGCAAGTCCAGTCCTTCTTCACGAAGGAAGAGGGCAGCAAGGCAGAAAGGCAGAGGATCAGCAAGGCAGCAGCAGGTCAGCAGTCCAGCAGAGTGGCAGACCTTTCAGCAGTACTGCAGTCTTTCATCTAAGGTCGATAAGTGTACTGAAGAGTTAATGTCTCATGGCCTACTTTTAGACCCTGGTGCCCTTGTTCTGGAAAGTGGGAGAAGCTGGGAGAAGCTTCTAGACATAGCTTTGAACTGCATGGCATTTCCTGACTCCCCTGACCTGACTTGGCCCCAAGATGGATGCAGTGACAATAGGGAGGACCTAGGTCCTTTTGAGAATGTAGAACACTCCCTATTCACTTGCAAGTAGGGCTGTGCTTTACTCCGCCTCTCATTTTGACAGCTGATAGCCCATCTAAGCACACCAAATCCCTCTATTATGTGGCAGGGAGGAATTCACAAAGCCTAGAACAATTGAGTCCCAGTCATGTGATCTAAGGCAGTCTACAGACACAAAAGGGGTAAGGGCAAGAAAATGCCAACTTTCAAAAAGTGGAATTTTCAAAATTGTGATAAAAATTCTGACTTTACCATTAAATGGAGCTTGCCATTACAATTCCAAATACACCAAATATGACATTACTTCCTGCTCCCCATTGGAAATGACAGCTTATTAAGTGTTATAAGGAATTGCCAATGTTATCCTATGGGAGAGCTGGCCTCCCAGTAATACAAATAAACTTAGGAGTTTTCACTACTAGGACATGTAAAACTTAAAAGTACACTTCCAACCTTTTAATTACACAACACCCTGCCCTGTATGGTGCCAAGGGCCTATATCTGGAGTGACTTATATGGAATAAAAGAGGGGTAAGGCTTGACAAGGGGATTTTATTGCCAATTTGACATGACATGGCAGTTTAAAACTGTATTCAGGCTGCAGTGACAGGCCTGGGACATGTTGTAAGGTGCTACTTAAGCGTGTGGTACAATACATGCTGCAGGTCCACTGGCAGCATTTAATTTACAGGCCCTGGGTATATGGTATGCAACTCTATAAGGGACTTATAAATACATTAAATGTGCCAAGTGGGTAAAAGCCAATTAGACCATGTTTAGGGGAGAGTGCACAGAGTGCTA
Organism: Pleurodeles waltl; assembly: GCF_031143425.1. Classification (NCBI taxonomy): domain Eukaryota; kingdom Metazoa; phylum Chordata; class Amphibia; order Caudata; family Salamandridae; genus Pleurodeles; species Pleurodeles waltl. The sequence continues at coordinate 1,223,107,021 of NC_090444.1, forward strand.
AGGCCAACAAAAATAAATACATTCAGCAACAAAGTGGAGGGTAAAGGCAAAACATTAGGGCCAGACCTAACAATTATGTACAGCAAAATGCAGATTGTCATTCAGGCCATAAGATTCCATCTATAAAAACAACTACATCAATGAAACATAAGGTCATAAGAAACCGTTTGCAAAGACAATAATAGTGCTACATGGAAATTTGATATGTTCTTGCATAAAATGTCATATATTTTGGCAAGCTATTGACTGCCCACATTCAGCTTTATGTGCATAAAATTGTGACTGCTTTGTATTTTCTGTTTTTCTAATCAAACAGAGTTCCAGTATGAATGTGAAAATGTGTATAGTGACATAGTGACAATCTGTGTTAGGATATAGGTCTCTCTGTTCATATTACTAGAAACGTATTTTTACATTGCTAGCAGCCAAAATGAAATGTGGTACTGAGCACTGTTGAAAACCAATTCTACATTTGCAGCATCTGGCAGCTTGGCATGCACTGCTGGCAGTTGTGCTGGCATCTTATCAAATGCCTTTAGGTCTGTCAGGGAGCAATAGGTTGTTCTGGCGCTTGTGGAGATAATTTCAAATTAATTCCTTTTCATTTGGGATTCATTCCTATCGTAATGTGTTCAGTCACATATGCAGTGACAACAACTTTTATAAATAAACATGGCTAACATAAAGTGAAGCAATTTATCACATACATTATTTTTACAAAATAAGAGATGATTGTTTACTCCCTATTTTGTTGATTATCATTCTCAATTAAGAACTTTTATAATTGTTTATTGACATGAGAAATACAATGGCAAATATATTGGCAGGATTTAAGATTCCGATACATGTAAATAATTAAAAATTGTTTACTGACATCAAAAGATTTGTTTGCCAGATTATGAAATTAGTGACCTTAGTTCAACTGATGCATTAGTCTAAAGTGGTTGCTATTTATGCACCAACGTTTATCAAATGCATTGGTATTTTACTAATCGACCTATTTACTAAAAGGTTAGTTCCCAAAATAATGACTAGTAAGTAGCAATTTGATATACCTCATGAATATTAATGAGACAGGCCACAAATTGTGAAGCACTATGATTCAAATCCATCACAGGATTGTGGCTCAACACGGTGTCTGTGACTGCTTAAATAAAGCTAATTTTTTTTTATGTATTTCAAAAACGGTATGTATCTAATAGAAAAAAAAAAGGTTTCACAATTTTTTTCAGGAGTAAGCAGTGGTCCCAATGTCCACTGCCTACTCCTAAATAATGTTTGTCAACATTCACAAAGGGAAAAGAGCCCCTTGGGGACCAATTCCTATTTATGAATGGGTTCCTCCCTTCTTTGAAATATGGATAACCATATCAATGGTTTGCAAAAAGAATTGCAATCACAAACCATTGATACATACTTTAAGGAATTGCAAATGGGAAGGGATGCCCTAAACATGCCACTTTGAATTTGTGATTGGGGATGTACTCAGAAACCTATTTTGAGATTTGGTAACTACTAAATCACAATTTTGGTTTGACACATACTCAAGAGCTATTTTGAGGATGCAAAGACTCTGATTTTGTGAATCAATTTCTTTGCCACTTCAAAATACCTTTGCAAATAAGGCCCTAGGAACCTAACCGGAATGATATACATACAAAGTTGATGCAGAGTGAAAAATGTAGCAGATTGTAGTGGATTAGGAAATAAAATCCTGCTATATTTCTTCATGCTCTATCAATATTAGATTAGTTTGCTTAGTTACAAAATGGAGTGAAACTAAAATGTGAAATGATCCAAGTTGTGGCCATTGAGGACTGATGAAATATGGGAACATGCTAGATGACAATGAATGGCAAATATACACTCTGCAGCCTGTTTGACCCCAATTCAGATATTTTTTCAGTTTGAGAAAAATAGTTTAAGTTCATGTTGCCACGTGATTCATGCAAAGCAAATAGGGCTTGATGCAAATACAATGTAAGTGACTGCAAGAGAAGGTTTACTGGTGTTCTGAATGGTGTTCACTTAGGGCTTGTGAAGAGAGCTTTAGATCATGTTGCCAACAGAATACACATACCAAACATAACTTTGGGACAGTGTTCACTCCTCTATGACATAATCAATACAGAATACTTCCATTCAGGATAATTTATCCTCCATGAATCAACTTCCTTATGTTTCCAGACTTCTGTAACTTCAGGGATGTATTGCCACACTGTCAGCAAGACACTTTTTTATTGATGGGAACAGAATCAGAATTTGTGACTGCTATGAATAATGTACGACTCCAAGCAGATAGTAGTGGGTCTCAGAGCTTATTTAGCTGAATATGTTGACTATGTTTACAACCTTTGACCATCAGCTACTCCTGTCTTTATTGCATATAATTGGAATTTAAATGCCAGCTTTCACTGACCACACTTTTTTATTTTTCATTGACCATTCTAAACTGAAAGCAATTCCACTTTATAAATCTTCATCAAGAGCATTTGTGTGTGTAATTATATTAGATCGGTTTTTCACCAATTCTAACAGTGCTTTGTACCTACTGACTCCTTTGGTGCAGTCAAATAGATTCTTTGTCACACGTATCTGAAAATAATCTGATTAATCTCAATAATGTAGTGGTCTAAAAGTCACAACTTTAAATTGCGTACGCAAGGTAAGGACAATAGGATGTTCCATGAAAGGTGCATTTTAAATGGAAGCAAAGCCACAATAATGCAATGCTTAACAAATCTTCATTACTGAATACAATGTTTGGTTAATTTCATTGGAACCGTCTAAAGCTCAAGTCCAATGTTGAAAGCCCTAGATTCTAGACTAACCATAGCTCCTCAGATTATAAAACTGATTTTATATCATGCTTGTCATACCGAAGATTTGAAACATTGCCTTTAGCTCCTTATATTTCTATGTAGAGTCTCAATTGTCAATGGTGTTGAGACATGAAAAATTGTCTTTTGTAACCTAGTGTTCTTGGACATCCCACCGGTTTTTCTTTGAGACTTAAATGAGTTCAGAATTCAGTAAATATGAGCTATTCAAATTGAATAAACTGGACCTGATTGCTTTTGCCCTAGTGGCACTGCACTGGCTCCCTGTGCATGAGCAAATAATGATCAAAGCCCTATCCTTGATTCACAAAGTTGCCTTTCATTCTTGCCTGTGGAGTCTCCCTTATATATTGTGGTTTACCATGTTCCAAACTTAGGGACTGATTATGAGTTTGGCGGTCGCCGTACTGATCATGACTCCACTTAATGCCAGCCTTTCCATGGCTGTACCACGGCCATGAAAAGGCTGACTGAAATCCAGTGATGGAGGTCACGGGGGCCCCTGCACTGCACATGTCCATGTCATGGCCAGTGCAGGGCACCCTCTGTCAGCTACCTCAGAATGTGCACTGTGTGCAGACAGCTCGCATTCCAATAGTGCTTGTGTGCAATGGCATTGTTCTTGCCTCCCTGAGTAAGCTGAAGCCAATGCCACCTCACTGTTTCCACCAGGCTGACTGGCGTAAACGCCATAATACAAAGTTCCCACCAGTCAGCCGGTGGAAACATTGTAATACAACGAGTGGTGAGGCTGCTGGCTTCACGGCGGCCTCATCAGTGCTGCTTCGACGGTCCAACGATCGGACCACCAAAATTATAATCAGGCCCTAACTTTGTACCAGCAATTCGATGTGATATATGTGCAGGCTTTAGAGAAAAACCTTGCTATGAGTTATAAATGCCCAAGACACATCCAGAATACAAGGTTGGGCCGCCTAACTGTATAGAAGCTGCTAAGAAGGAGAGCATTCTTACAAAGCAGACCAACTCTGAAGGTAGACGTTTCCAGCTGGCCACAATAAAACACAACAGATGATAAGTTGAAATTTGAAGTGGTGTCAAAAACTTGCAAATGACCCTGGTAAAATTCCAGTCCATAGTGTTTTTGCCCCTGAACCAATCAAACAAATCTTGTGTCTTAGATATAGTGGTGTCAAAAATATTGTGGGGAAGAATATCACAGGTAAGATAATAGTTTTTTTATATTTTGTAATATGTTTATCTCATCGTATTTCACATTGTGAAATACAGCAATTTCTTTAATGTCCTAAAGTTTGGAGGGAAAATGTAAATTGGGCCCCCACTCCTAAATTCAAGCACTTTTTGCAATGTGATTAAGGGCTTCATTACAAGGCTCATGGCCTTGATACTGGCAGCCTTGTGGTGGCGGTTGGACTGCCGCACTCCTGGTGGTCCAACTGCTACATTATGACTCTAGTAGTCGGACCGCCAGGGGACTGCCCTCTTCGATAGTAACATGGTTCCCGATGGGTTGACAGCAGTCCGGCTCGTGGTCAGCCAAGGTGGTGCTGAGTTCAGCACTGCAGTGTAGATCACAGGTTCCCTTTCCACCAGCCTTTTCATGGTGGCTTAACCATCATGAAAAGGCTGACAGAAAGGCAGTGCTGGGGCACAGGGATCCTCTGGATAACCATGTCGTGGGCAGTGCAGGGGCTCTCCTGCAAAGCACCCTTGGAATGCACACTGTCTGGTACTGCAGACAGTGCGCATTCAGAGGGTGATGGGGGCACCCTCTGTGCAACTGCATTGGCCTCGGATCCATGAGGAGCCAAGGCCAATGCAGCTGCACTGTTTCCACTGGGCAGCCCAGTGGAAACCTTGTAATAGAGCTGGGGGGAACTTGTTAGCCGTGCTGTGGTCTCCTTCCCACGGGTCTGGTGGTCTGGGTTTCGGACCAACAGACTTATAATGAGGCCCTAAGTATGGAGTGTATATAGTAAATGTAACCCTTCCCCCGACTCAACCACATAGTGCAATACATTTCCCAATGTGGTGAAATTAGAGTTTAATATCTAAACCTGAACAACCCAAATTCCAACACTTTTACCAGTGTAGGCAAGTTTGGATTTAGATTAGTAAATGTGACCCCTTGCAAAGTTCAAAACTTTCCCCATAGAAGATGTGTTTCTAGTGGGATTTATAAATCTGTCCCCCTCCCACCAAAGACAAATGCTTTGCCCAATGTACTTAGGTTAGGAATGAAAATAGTGAATTTAGTAAACTTAAATTCTCCACCCCTTTAGTCTAGTACTTTCTCCGAAGTGGTAAATGTTCCAGCAGGAATAGTAAATCTATACTACCCAAAGTCCATCACTTTCCCCAATGTAATTAAGTTTGGAATGGTAATAGTAAATATGAACCTCTAAAATCCCAACACTTTCCTTAGTGGTTTTATGTTTGTAGCAAGAATAGTAAGCCTGAACTCATCAAAGCCGAACATTTTCTCCTGTGTGATTAAGGTTGGAGTGGGACTAGTAAATATGAACTCCACAAATTGCAATACTTTCACCAATCTAATTAGGTTTGGAGTGGGAATAGGGAAATTGACTCTCCTAATTTCCAACACTTTTGTCAATGTGGGTAAGTTTAGAATTTGAATAGTAAATCTGAAGTCCCTAAAGTCCAACCCGTTCTCTAATGTGTGCATGTTTGAAGTGGGAACAGTATATATGAACCACAAATAGTCCAACTTCTTTCCCAATGTGTTTAAGTTTGGAGTGGGAACAGTACATGTGAACACCCCGAAGTGTGACAATTTTTACAACGTGGTTATAGCTGGAGTGGGAATATGAATCAGACTTTTCCCAAATGTGTACCAATTTCACTAATATGGCTAAATTTTTATTGAGGCTATTTAGGGCCTCATTACGAGTTTGGCTGTCTGATGTAAAACCACTTCAGTGGCAGCGGCCAAAAGACCACCATGATGGCGGTCAGACAGACCACCGTATTACAGGTTACACAGCCAAGCCTGCCAAAAGAGATCAATAATCCAGACTCCACCAAGACTCTGGAGGGTGGAAAAGAGACGGTCCTTCCACCAGCACCGCCAGCCCACCAAAAAGTCACTGAACCTATTATGACCCACAAATCACTAGAGCGCTTCTTCCTTGACAGAACACCAGTGGTGGTGAGAACCGTGGCAGTCACCACAGTAATACACCACACCACATTAGATAATTTGAAAACCCCATACCTGACACACATCCATACATCTGACACACCTACACACTGCACTATGAAATACACCCCTTCACACCCCACAATCCTTTACAACCAGAATGCCATACGTAGCTCAAAAAAGCTGCACTCAAATATCAGTATCCATAGATTAGGCACCCCTACACACTTCACATTGCACACATCACACACCTGCACAACAAATACAGCACATCAATAAGTACCCCACATATTAGACACACCAATCATCCACTCACATCTCAGCACCCACACTTCATCATCAATTCGATTTCCCTATTTTTTTTTACTTCCTTATCACCTCGTCCACCACTACCATGTCCCCACAAACACATCCCCATTTCACAGATTATGGATTGAGGGTCATGGTGGTAGTGCCACACCTATTTGTAGCAGAAGTCTAGCAAACATGCATTGCCAGGAAAATAGAGATGTGGAAAATAATAGTCTACAGGGTCAATTCTGTAGGCAACTATCCAATCACAAGGGAGGACATCAGGAAGAGGTGGAATGTCCTCAGGGGGAAGGTGCGTTCGATGGCCACCAGGCACCAGCTGGAGGTCAGCAAGACTGGCGGTGGGTCCCACCTCCTCCCCCACAGTTCACATCATGAGAGGAAAAGATCTTAGACATCCTGCATCCTGGGGACTTGACAGGGATACCTAGGGGAGTGGAGTCCGATAAGTCACAACACCTATGATGTCACCCGAAACTTTTATCTTGCATGATCACAGTTCACCTTTTGACATCTTAACTGCCAAACCACTTACCACCACTGTGTCCAACTGTCCAAATACACCTCTCTGCCCTCTCACATGTCAACTAAACTCACCTGGGGCCCCACTGTCTGTGTATGGCATGGGTAGTACAAGGATTATAGACCTACAACTACCAGCAGGCATTGTTCCATCATTTAGAAAACCAAAACAGTGTACTACAAATAAAGCTTCTTTACATGTTAAACTAACAAACCATTCAACACACCTGAATGCTCCAGGTATACAGGTTGTACAGTCTATGGCAATGACAGCAATGGTATGGGCATCTGCCAGTACAATACCATCCAACACATAGCTACAGCTGTTAGGTCCCTGCTAAACTGGCCCATAACTCTCCATTCAAACAATGTAATGTACTCAACTTGGGGGCACACACACATATAAGAAGCTGGATGTACTTGGAGTACACCAATACAGAGGCCTAAGTATAATGCTCACTCCCATACTGTTGACCAGCTCTGTTTTCATTGTACATTGTACAGCTATTAGTTGACCCAATGATGCCATACAACTCACTTGGAGAAGGCAGAGGCCCTATCATCTGCAGGACTAGGCACAATTACTCCCAGGGACAGTACACAGCAGATCAGGTTTTGGAGGTCTTTCTGGCAGCAGTGTCAGGAGTCAAGTGAGAGATGAAGCATGAAATGGCGGTCACGTCCGCCGTGTAAGAAACTGTCACCACTGGCAGACATCGCCATTGGCGCAAGACTGCCAAAGGCAACAGTGTGCTCCAATGGAGGAGCTTGATAAGCTTGTGGAGGAGGTCCTACCCCAGAGTAACAGGTAAGTTCACCATGTGCACATCTGTATATTTCCCTATCTATCCTTTGTTATGTCAAGCAATGGATGATGGGTAAAGTTTGAGATGATGTCCTGGAAATGTAGAAGAATGAAGGTTGCCGTGATATGTGTGGGTAGATGGGCATGTGCGTATGTGCTTAAATAGATTTTGAGTACTTAGACATAGTAGAGAGTGTGTGATGTATGTTCCCTGACCCACCAACTGACTATGATACCTGATCACTGAAGGTGGTATGACAAACCTTGCCAGGAATACCATGTATACAGATATGCATGTGGTCTGGTCATATGTTACAAGCTGACACCTCTTGCTAAATATGCATGTTGCATGCCTGTTCCAATGTTACACATCGGCTGACTGCATACATTCATCTATCATTAAAGGGGATTTTGAAGGCAGTCTGTGTATGGCTTTGTGCACTAACTTATTTTTTACCCTGCTTGTTTTGGTATGGTGAATGTGGACATGACATTGCATTCTTGTCTGTGTCATCCATGCATGTCAAAGCCCATCAGAAGAAGGGGATATGGCGTGCCATTGCCAAAACAGTGCGGACCCCGGAGATCCACAGCCGGCAGAGCACCCACTGTAGGAAGAGGTGGGAAGACCTGAGAACTAGGCTCACTGGGGGTTTCTTCCAACAAGGACGGGGTGCCCATTGGACCTTGACCCCCCAATGGTCGCATATTGATGGTGGCCTACCAGGAGTTGGATGGGGGTTTGAGGGCAGCACAGCAGCAACAAGGGGGTAAGTACAGACCTAACACAATTTCATCCTTTTAACAGGTTAGTGTCTGATGTGACAGATTGTTAGTTCCAACAATGTGGTAAGTGCAAAGGTCTCCAGTAATCACATTAATGTACAGTCCACAGCAATGGTACATAGGCATGCATATTCTAATATGTATAGGGACATATTACTCACCTATGTTGTCCCCTCTGTATAAAAGCATATGATGATGCACATGTGACAGTGTCATATGGGTGCCACGATACAGTCTTTAATACCCTGGTGGTTGTTCATTTCCAACTACAAATCAATACTCCCAATATCATGATGGTAAGCTGTCCAGGTCCTTGATCTCTGTCCATTGTAAGGTAGTTTGATATAGGTCTATGTGCAACATTGAGTGATACAATTTGGAGTCATTCCTACTTTTCAAAATGTTACAGATGAGTGACAGCATCATGTGAGGCTGTGATGTCCATCTGACATTTCACATGACATACTAGCTTCACTCATTCGGACCTGTTACAAGGTTAACCCCCTTGGCAAGAGAGGGGTGTACATAGAACTTTGTAATGTCTTATCTAGATGGACAACCTACATGTTGGGAACCATGGAGGTATTATTAGACGCTCACTGGATCACATACAATGGTGTCAGGACAATGCATGTTATTACCATGTTCATGTTCAGTAGGTGGTAAGGTGCTAGCCAGCATTTTAGTGAGCCACACTGTTGTAAGCATGATAAACAGTCAGATACCTTATTCACAGTTACAATCGTATCTGTTTTTTTGGCAACATCATGTTTTAAGTGAAAGGTCCTGTCAAGATTCCACATTGTAAAGAGTTACATACATACTTTCTGTTGCTAAATAGGTTATGTTTACTGGATCCTGGCTGTATGTAAACCTATTGTTTGCACTGACACCAATGTGGTGCAGGTATCGTGGTTCACACAGACATTTGGCTTGCATCATGGTGGGTGTACCTGTCATGGTAGCATCAGATGTGGTTTGTCTCTCAGAAATGTTTCACTGACAGATGGAAGGATAGTCATGTCTGATGTGTGGATAGTGATGTTGCTACCCAGTCAGTCATTGGACTATTCGTGGAATAATTGCATGATTAGCTTATTCTGAATGTCGCCTTCATGCACATGGCAGTGGTCCATTGAGTAGAAAAATAATATATAGTAGCTGTTGTTGTGTGCAGGTAAATGGTCTGAGCTTATTAGGCCCTTATGTGACTGATATACTTTGTTTTAAGGAGGACAATGACTTAGTGGCCTTAGTCCACAATGGATTTACAATCCTTTCATACATCACTATTGGTACATGTGTAATGTGACATGTGTTTAGACTCTTTTATCTACAAAGATTTAGAGTGGGGCGATTAGAGGAGTTGCATGATTGCATATATCCATTGTGCATTTTGTTAACTATGTGACATGAAGTGGTTATGGCTTGTGTACACCAGGCTGTCTTGAGTATACTATACAATATGTTTCATTGGCTGGTGCATGACATTACCAGGCCTATTTGTTAGCATCTGTTGATTTTGTGTATTTGAAGTGTGGAAATCAATGTCACATTTCTGAACTATAGCTTCATTGTGTTGCTTGACTATGTTGCTGTGGCTAGGGACCGTGTACCATCTGGCAAAGAAACCTTGTCATGGAATGGTCAGTGTGATAGGTCTACTGTTATAATGGTATTGTAGATGTGAAATAGGTAGCTTAGCAAGTGTGTAAAAATGTTTTTATTGAGGGACATACATTGTTTCTTTTTGTGGCATAATGTTGCCACTTTATTGGTACTGCCTGTGGGTGTTGGTTTACTGGATGTAATGTTAGTGATGTGTAAAGTATGATAGAAGTGGTATGTAGAGAATGTGATGACCATACTTCACTTTCTGTTTTGCAGCAACAGCATCGGCAGGCAGATTAGACAGGGCACAGCCGAGTGAGGAAGCTACTGGCTACAGGACCTCCAGTCAAGAGAATGCTGACACCGAGGGACTAAGTGGCCCAGGGGGCAAGGAGAGTGCCACAGGGGAGACCGGATCCTGTACATCATCTTCGGAATCCACCTCCAGTGTCTTCCAGTGGTCACTCCCTGGCAGTGGCAGACCCATCTTGGACCACCCCAGCACCATCCCTGTCTGCCACCCCCCACTTTCTATCACCAACCTCCCTGAAGTTCCCCATCCAGATGGCAGTGCCTGCCCTTCCTTGAGGGTGGGTGTCTCCTTCACAGCCCTGCTTCTTTCAGTGAGGAGGCTATTGAACACCTAAGGTCAATCTCTGTGGGTCAGTTGACCATTGTGAATTCCATCTGGGGACTGGCAACTCAGATACAACAGAGTAATACATTTGGGGGTAATTGTGGTGCACTTGTTGGCCTACAGTGATCTTTTCAGGCTCCGACCTCAACACTGACATGAAGCCAGTTACACTTTGTCTACCGTTCCCCCTCCACCTTCCTCTTCCCAATCTGATTCCCCCTTTTCCCGACCCAGCCAAAGCACACAAACAGACTTGCATGCATCTACCTCAATATCCAATACATATAAACCTAAGCACCTCAAGACACACCACTGTCATACACACAAGCAGCAGCCACCTACACACAACAACAGTCACTACCTGCCCTGACACCTCGACCACCCCCAGCATCATAGCATCACAAACACTGCACCTGAGACACCTGCAGACATCATACCAACATTCAGTGCTATAGCCACCACACATATCCTTCCCACAGACACCACCACAGCAGACCCTCAGACACCCGCCCCAGTCACCCCATCCGCAGACATGACAACCACATACCTGCAGTCACCACCCCAACAGACATCCACCAACCAAGGAATCCCTCAGCACCTCCACCCCCCTCAGCCCAAGACCCATAAATGCCCTCACTCACCCACCCAACATACACCCAACACCCACAAGCATACCTCCCACAAACACGCACCCAAAACAACCACACAAACACCTCTTACAACCACTGACTCTACCTCCACACCTAAACCCTTTTGTTATGACCATCCATGTGTGTCTGAGAAAGCTTTCCTCTCTGAGTTCAACTTTCTCTCCCTCCCCGTGACACCTCTAAAATATCCATTGCCCTCCCCAAGGACATCTTTTCCACCTCCTAAGCCTCCCCTACCCCCTGCCAGTACTCATGCCCCTTCCCCACCAAGAAGGCAACCCCTCCCAAGAAGACCCAATCCTCCCACAAGCCAAAATTAAAAGCCCCCCTCCCAAGACTAAACGTAAACCCCCTTCCCATCCTAAACCCTAACTCCCTTGCCCCACCACCCCTCAATAGTCCCTGAGTTGCCTGCTTGCCCTCTTGATGCCACTACCTGTAGAGGTTACACAGCAGTCAGGAGTCAAGTTGGGGCACCACTGCGTGCCTTTGGTGTAATGGACATTTATTTATGTGGACTGGCCAATGGACTTGAACTTCTATTTTTATATATTATAACCAAGCAGTAGTTGGTTTTCTGGTTACATCCTTGTCCTTCATTTCCTTTCTTAGATTCGAGTTGTTCCTGGCTGACATTGGTTGTGTCTCAGTGTTTGGGTGTGTGGTGCTTGTGCAACCTGTGTTGTTTGAACAGTATGTGAGGGTATGTGTAGTGCTTTTGTTCCCCAGGGATAGGGTGTGTGTTGTGTGATGGGCATGTTGTTGTCATTCTGTTGTGTCGTGTTTGCATTGATATGTGTTTGTGGTTGTAGTGTGTGGCTTTGTGTGCTTTCATTGTGTGAGTGTGCATGTATTGTGCATGTAATGATAGGTACAATGTGCAGTGTGTGTGATGTGTGTGTTGATTGCTAAGTTGCATGATGGAGTCATTGTGTGTGTTTGTTCCCAGTTGGTTGTACATTATGTTGTATGTGTGATGAGTCCCTGGCCAGTGTCGGTTGTTTGCTTGACAATGTGTTTTTAATTGTGCAGCTGGTGGTGTAGTTGTGATGTGTTGGTAAGTTGTATGGGATAGTGTGAGCCTAAGTCTGTGCTGTGTTGCCGTGTATAAACTGTGTGTTCTTGACGTGTGGTATGTGCGCTGGCTGCAAATATATACAAATGTAACAGGTGAGTTTGTGTGTGTGTACTTATCACTGCTGTCATCCTCGTCAGCGATGATTCCATTGTCTTTCGGCAAGCAGGAGCAGCGGGATGACATCTAGTTGTGGTTCTATGGCAGCTCTAGACTAGTATGGCTTCCTGGAGGCGAGTTTCTCCTTTTAACCAGTAAGTTTCCACCTGGGTTTCCGTAGTGGTCTGACCGCAGCAGAAAGGTTGGCACTGTGATGGTCTCTGCCGGCCTGTTGGTTGCTCCAATTGTCCACAGCATCACCGCAATACTCATAATTTTGGCAGTACTCTCTACCAGCCTGTTGGCGGTCTGACCTCCACCGCCAAAGCAGAAATGAGGCCCTAAATGTGATGTGTATCAATTGTTAGCATTTTTTATTTTAAACATAGTTCAACAGTGTAGATTTTTTTAATGTAGTTTTTATATAGGATTATTTTTACATCCTATTGTTATGTGCAAATGTGCATTTTCTAAACATTAATTTTACTGTACCTTTTTTTCAGTAATTCAGCAAGTTTTGTGATTTATTTTATTTCCAAGAAAAAACAAATGCTACTTCTGAAATATTGTAATTACACGTATCTTACCATTGAAGTATACATACATTTTTACTTGTAGTTATAATTTTTTTAAACATGTTGGATAGTACTTTTTAACAATTCATTCTTTAAATCATTTCTATATTGAAAACATGGTAATATGTTAAAAACTACTGAAAAATAAGGTTATATATTTGTTTCAGTATTTTAATATACATATTTATACAAAAAGCATTGTTGTACATTGTTTTAAACATAGGAAGTTTGTTTACTATTTTGAGCATTAGTATATAAAATAAAATATAGATTTTACAGATTGGTTTACATGAAATGGAATTATTATGTAGTTTTAAATTTCCCACCAGTTTTTCAGAATCTTTGATTTTGTAGTGTTTCTTCATTGTTTCATGGTTTTCCTGAAGCTTGCAGTTACTGTTTTCTGTTTCCCTTCGGCAGTGCAAGAAACACTATTTTAAGCTTATTTTCTAAAGGTTTTAGTGGTGGTGGTGGGTGGTGAAGGTTGGTTAGCTTTAGCTAGGCATGGTTTTGTAATTGGATCTTGTTTTAGTGTATTTTTTTTAGAGTGATTATTGTTAGTTGTTTTGCGGTATTGACGTAGGACTTATTCTGGAAAGTAAAATTTAATTCAATATATGTGTTCTCTGAGCGTTTATCTCTCTCATTTGGTTGATTGTAACTGTTTGGTGTGAATTTACATTGTTTTAGTTTTACAGTTTTTTTCGGTCTTGAGTTTTATCTGGTGGCAGTTTATTTTTTTTTAACCAAAAGGTTGATTATTTTAATCCAACTTTCTTTTTTACTTTTTCCTTGATTTTCTGGTTTTCCTGGAACATTTTTATCTTTTTAAGATGCTTTGGGTGGTGCATATTGTTATATTTGCAAACATTCATGATGCTTTTTTGTAGTACATACTTTGATCAGACATTTTTTGGTTAATTGATTATCTAATATGTTTTATTATTAATTTAGATATTGAAATGTCATTAATTTAAATACATTTGTTTTAAATTCAGGCATTGTATTTTGACTTTTTCTCATTGGCTAGACTTACATTGGTTTATATTGGTTGGATTGGAGTGTCTGGCCTATTGTGGATGTTCTATTATTATCTGGATTATGTTGCAGTTTTGGTGGGCTCTTTTTGTTGTTTTTATTTTGGGTTTGTATTATTTGCATCATCATTTCACTGGCCAGGAATTGAGCTATGAAATAATTTTATCCTATTCTATTTATTTTTGATCTTTGGTGGATAAAGTAAATTTTTTTGATGTTGTATTTTTTTATGTGTTGTCTCTGCGATTTTAAGTTGATAGCACATATTATATGTAAAATAAAACATTTTTACATTACATTTTAATTTTCAATCTAATTTTCTGTTATTTGAATAATCTGTTTGATTAATATTGTTTTTTTAAAGTTGCTTTAGTGATATTTAGAAATAAATAATCATAGCATATACGGTTTGTGTCTTAGGGAGGTTAAAACGTGTTATTATTTGGTGTTTTTATAAAGTAGGGGTCTTGGTATTAAGTCTAGATGTCACAGGCCTAGGTTGTTAATAAATAGTCTTACTTTGAATACAAGAAGTTGACATATTTGTTTAGTTTGGATGGAGACTTTTGGGTTTGGGATTGTTCCATTCTTCACTCCTGGCAGCATTGTTCTTTCTAAAGCATTGCTAGGAAGTATTGGCGTGTACAGTGGCTTCATCCATCTGTTCCTTGGAAGAAATTATATCACCCTTCCACTTAATTGTTGTTTATTGTTAGGAAATGAGGCAGTCATAGATGTTCCACCATGGAATGTGATACCTGGGTTGGCATCTATGGCCTGATTGGTGCAGATGACAAATCAAGGTATCCTCAAAACAATCCATTAGTGGAACTACTTTTGTTTCATGTTGTTGGTGATAGGTTAATTAATTTAGCATATCATAATGTTTAATGACTTCTGGTACAGGGACATACGCTAAAGATATTAGTTTTTTTTATTTTGTGTGCAAATTCTAGGTTTGCTGCATATTGTATGCTAAGATGGAGTTATGTAAATGTCTCCATATGTTATGGTTAATGTGAAAATAGCACCCCTGAATAGCAATGTATGGGTAGATTTTATGTGTGATCAAAATCAGTGCATGTCCTGAACCTAGGATGGTTTTTGGGGGTTGTAGTACGTAGGCTGTTGATTTATATGCATTCGCATTGCATTGTAATTAGTACTTTGTTAAGTAAAAGTGCATATACTAACAGGATATTTGTATTTTGATACTGAAAATGTATTGTGTCTACTTGACTGAATGGTGGAGTGCAATCCATCATCCATGTTTTACATTGAGTTCTGTTTAGTAAATTGTTTTTAGAGGCATATATGACTTTTTTTAATCAATATTGTAGTTGTCATCTTGTAAAAAGAAACTCTTTTATGTGAGGTTAGTAAGGATTGCGGGTATTTCTTTATTTTCTAATTTCCTTGGTTCTACTGGTCTTTCCCTAGGTGTTCTATGCACTTTTTGCAATTCATCTTTTGACTGTAGGTATGCCACAAATTTGGCCTATTGCTTCTTCAAACATTTTTGCTATAATATTTTTGAAAATAATTCCTGTTGGCTCTTTTGATTTGGTACTGGACACTTTTAGGTACTATGACAGTTTTTCTTATTGTGGGTGCCATATAATAAAATGATGTCCTTTTCATATGTGGTTAGTAAGTGTTAGGGTATGTCTGTAGCTTCATAGTTTTGGATCCTACTGGTATTTCCTTAGCTGTTCCATTGCTCAAGCAATCATTTGTATGGTGGATATGTCATTGAATTGGCCTGTTGATTCTTCAGGAATGTTGCTATACTATTTTTAAACATTGTTCCTGTTTGCTCTTGTGAGCTGGTACTCTCCTCTTTTAGGTCTATTAAATATTTCCTAATTCCATTTCAGTAATCATAAAGAGATGCTTATCCTCCCCAAACAATTTTACTAGTTCAATTTTAGTCATAGCCCTACCGTAGCACATTTCCTGTGTTTTTTGTCACTGGTGGTGCGCTCCCTACGTTAAGTATACACTCCATAGTGTGATACCAGCTTCTCAGTATTTTGCTGTGTCCAAGATTTTGGGACTGATTACGTGCTTAGTGTTTGGAAAAACCCAGCCACCAAACTCCCAATGAGGAGACAGCCATGGGTGCTGGTGGACTCCCCACCAGCCCCATGACGAGTTTTCCACTGGGCTGACTGATGCCGGTCAGCCCAGTGGAAAACATGTGATGGCATTGAACTCAGCTCCATATGGAGCCAGCTCCGATGCTGTTGGACAGGGCTCCCCCTAGCACCCCCAGAATGTGCACTGTCTGCAAAGCAGACAGTGCACATTTTGACGGTGCTGGTGAAGGGGGCCCCTGCACTGCCCATGACGATATAGTGGGAAGTGTAGGGGCCCCCTGTGGCCCCCAGCACTTGCTCTCCACCAGCCTTTTCATGGTGGTTGAACCACCCTGAAAAGGCTGGTGGAGAACTTTGTTGTAATCAGCATGGTGGCGCTGACTTCAGTGGTGCCGTGGCTGACTTCAACCACGACAGCCATCCTCCTGTTGGGTTCGAAGTTCCTGGTGGAGATGGCGGTCTTTTCGCGGTCCGACCACCAGGGTTGTAATATGGCAGTCAGACCTCCACCACGAGTCTGGTGGTCTTCTGACAGCCCGACTCACAATAGGGCCCTCTATCTGTGCGTTTTAGAGTAGGGAACATATGTATTATTTTATAAAACAAATAACTGATGTTACATTAATTTTACCACTTTTACATTAAAGGTGCTCATTTTATCTTCCATTTGTGATGTTGTCTTTAATTCATTGTAGTTGTAGAAATATGTTTTAAAGGTCTCAGTAGCATTATTTTTGTCACAGTTTTCTTTTGTTGCAGTCCAGAGAAAGAAAAAAAGTATTACTTGTGTTAGTTTATTTGTTTTAATCTAATGTTTAGTTGGGGGTTTGCTCTATTTTTTAAATATGTTAAAGCTTTATTCTTACTTTAATTTTAGTCTTCTACATTAGTAACAATACTTACTTTCAAGGTGGCCATTTTAGAATTTTCAGTAATTCAATGTTTGTGTCTTTTGTTCAGTTCCTTTTAGCTCATTTTCTTTCTCATAGAAAATACATCTGTGATTTGGAGAAATACACATGTAGCAATTTTTTACTTATTACCTTAACATTCCTTTATTTATTTCTTCATTTTGTTAGCTTTCACTGATTGTCAAACTTACTTTGTTTATAGTATTTAATGGTTCATGAAGTACTGCAATCTTTTGTAGGTTTAGAATCCTACAGAATGAAGCTGGTATGTTGTTACTGATTGTTTTAGGAAGCATTTTGTTGTACATCTTTTTATTTGACAACTGTTTTTAGGTTCAATTTGATTGGTTGGAGTTTAATTTGAGTTTTTTTTGCACCACTGCTGTTAAACACTAAGGGGCATATTTATACTCTGTTTGCACCAAATTAGCGTCATTTTTTTTCTTTCTAAGACGGTGCAAAACTAACTCCATATTTATACTTTGGTGCTAGTCCCGTCTAGCGCCAAATTTATGGAGTTAAAGTCATTTTTTGGAAGTGGAGACCTACCTTGCCTTAAGGAGAAGCAAGGTAGGCGTTCCCTTGCAAAAAATGACTCTATGGCCTTAAAGCCATAATTCGCATAATTCGGTGCAAAACTAACTCCATATTTATACTTTGGTGCTAGACCCGTCTAGCACCAAGGTCCTGATTTATACTTTTTTTGCACCGCATTAACATCATTTTTTGATGAAAAAGTGGCACAAACGTACAAAATATTGGCCCTTATTTATACTTTTTGCTGCAAAACTGCACTAACTCAGTTTTGCACCAAAAGGTTTAGCACCGGCTTGCACCATTTCTGTGCACCAGCCTGGCACCATATTTATGGTGCAATCCGGTGCAAAGGGTAAGCTAGAGTAAAAAAAAAATGATTTTAGTCGGGTGGGGCTGGCAGTATAGAAGAAGAGGGTTTAGCACCAAAAAATGACTTTAGGCAGGTTAGAGTAAAACAAAATGACTCTAACCAGATTAGCGTCCTTTTACGTGCTAAGCCTACCATGCCACAAGACTCCTGCCTTAGAAAAGGCGGAGTCACGCCCACCACCCCAATGGCCAGCACAGAGGACAAGGGTCCCCTGGGTATGGCCATTGCACCCTGTGCCATGTAAGGGGGCCCGTTTCAGGGCCCCCTATGGCACTTTCCAAAATAAAATAAAATACTTACCTGTAATGGGGTCCCCCATCCTCCGCAGTCCCTCTGGTGTGGATGGGGGTGCCCCTGGGGCCTGGGGAGGGCACCTGTGGGTTTATTCCATAGTGTTCCACCATGGAAATAGGCCCACAGGTCTCCTAACCCCTGCCCTGACCCAGGCTTTAAAAAATGGGGCAAAGCAAGCTTTGCCCCATTTTTTGACCCCTCCTCCCTCCCTTGCACCGTTTTTGCATGGGAGTATAAATATGGTGTTATGGCCATAGAGTCATTTTTTGCACGGGAACACCTACCTTGCATCTCGTTAAGGCAAGGTAGGTTTCCACTTCCAAAAAATGACTTTAACTCCAAAAATTTGGCGCTAGATGTGTCTAGCACCAAAGTATAAATATGGAGTTAGTTTTGCACTGAATTAGAGAACAAAAAAATGATGCTAATTCAGTGCAAACAGAGTATAAATTTGCCCCTTAGCGTAAAAAATTGACAAAAATCTGGTTGGAGTCATTTGTTTTGACTCTAACCTGCCTAACGTCATTTTTTTTTACGCTAGCCTACCCTTTGCACCGGCTTGCACCATTCCATAAATATGGTGCCCAGCTGGTGCTAAAAAATGGTGCAAGCCGGTGCAAAACTTTTTTGTGCAAAACTGCATTAGTGCAGTTTTGCACCAAAAACTATAAATAAGGCCCTAAGAGCTTGATTACAATTACGGCGGTCCTAAGACCACCATTCCTGAGGTGACGGACCACTGCAACCTTGAATGTCAGACTGCCAGATTACACACCTGGTGGTCAGACCACTACAAGACCACCATCACCATCAGGATTGTGGATTTTGATGCACTGGCAGCGGTGAAAGCCATGTTCAAGGACGATGGTACCGATGCTGGCAGCGCCATACTGATTATGACTTGCCTTTCTGCTGGCATTTTGATGGTGGGGACTCCGACATGAAAAGGCTGGAGGAAATGCAAATTCAGGACCACGGGTGGGGCTTGCTGCTCATGCCCATGTCATGGGCAGTGCAGAGGCCCCATGTTCAGCACAGTCAGTGCAGCTGGCATTGTCTTCGGTTCTCTTTTAGAGGCAAAGCCAATGTCGCCGCACTGACTGTCCCACCAGCTCAATGGGAACATCATAATACACCAGTCTGGAGGCGGCCAGCTTTTTTTGACATATTGGTATGTTTGTGTGTAAATTCAATAAAATGTGTGTTTTATTGAGAAATATATACATTTTTAGTTCTTTGAAACTGAGTTTTTTTTATTGTTGTTATGTTTCTTAGTTTTAATGCATATGCAATAATTGTTCTTTATTTTTGTTCATGATATTGCTCTGTGTTAGGTATATATTTTTGTTATATTTTTGTCATTAACCCCTTAGCTGCTAGACCTCCCCCAGCCCCCACCCCCTGTGCTGAGCCCTTTTTTTGGCTGTTTGGGGTAGTTTGCATTTAGGGATCCTCAACCTTAACTCTTTTTTCACAATTGAGATCTACACCAAGTTTGCGTCCTTTTTTTCCAACATGATGGGGATTGTATAGGTACCCAGGGTTTGTGGATTTTCTTTGGATGGAGAAGACCAAGAAACTAGATAACATTTTGCAAAATTTTGAGTTTTTTTTTTTTTTTTTAATAGATGAAATGTGCATGTTTTTCCCCTAGAAATGATATCCACAAATGATTTGCTGTATTAGAGTCACCATCTTCCCAGCTTTCAGGAACATGCAGAGCTAAATCAAAAAACCAAAAGAGGTAGGCTATTTTCCCTATTTTTTTGTGTTCTCAACCTAATTCTTGTTTTTAGTGGAAACCAGCGTGAAACCCACAAGTAAACCAGAAAAGCTATAGATTTCAGAAAAATAGACAAAGTTCTGTATTCAGCAAAGGGTCATATGTGTAGACTCCTTGAGGAGTTTCCATGAAAAATAGCTATAGAAATAAGTAAATATTGAAAATGACCAGAAATATCAGGCATTTATATATTTACAAAAATGTATTCTACTTAGTGGCAGTCATCACTAGGTAGTTATAGTTGGGATCTAGTTTCTATGGAAAAAGCATTTTTTGTTTTGCCAATAACTTTGGTGCCGCTTGACAAATCTTCACAATATTTTCAAAACGTATACTTTGGTAAACTCAGCTTCTGTCTAAAAGGTTTCAGGTGGATCTGTCAAGTGAGGGCCAAGAAAAAGGGGGTTCTAAAACACATTTTCCCCATTAATTTTTTCATAGGACCTTTAGACATGCCTATAGCCCACACTACTGAACGGAATTACACCAAATTTGGCACAAAGCTAGATTCTGTTCCGCAGATCACATTTTTCGTGATTTGGTGCAAATTTGTTCAGTAGTTTTAGAGAAATGTATGGCCAAAACCGACAGATATAGGGACGCGGATCCTCCGCGGATCCAACTTTCCCCTTGCTGATATCTGATTGGCTGTCAACACCTCAGCAAGGAAGTGTTGGCAGCCATCTTGGGACTCTTCTTAAACTGAGTCTCAGATAAAAAAGACAAAAGAAGAAAAGGGGCAAGGGTAGAACCATCCTGACCTCTTATCCCTGTTGCTGGGGTCCCCACCAGGGCTAAAAAGCATTTAAAAAAAAAAGAAAACAGAAAGATTAATGGATGAACCCGCAGATTTTTCTGAGATCTTTTTTTTTCAGTAAGACAGTCTCCCGTGATTTTTTAAATTAGCCCCCACCTGGACCAGGTCCCAAGTCCATCATATAGCAGGGGGGTGGACAGGGTGCCCCTCCTTGGACTTGAAGAACTGCAAATATGAGGGGGGCCGCAGCCCCACGCGCTCTGGGAACCACCACCACCAGGGCACAAATGCTTTTAAGAACATGGGGGAGGCTCGAAGGCCTCCCCCACAGCCACTGGGACCACCACATCCCTGAGGCAATTATTTTAAAAAAATGTGGGACCACCACCCTCTGGGCCTACACTTTAATTTTGGTGGGGAGACTCGTGGCCCCTCCTGCTGCCACAGGATTACCACCTCGGGACAAATCTTTAATAAAAGAAACTGGGTCCTTATCGGACCCCAAGCCCCAGGAACCACCACCTTCACTGGACTAAGAGGGTCATTCAGACCCTGGCCGGCGGCGGGAGCCGCCCGCCTGGCGGGAACCACCAAATGGCCGCTGACCGCGGATGCCATTCTGGGTTTCCCGCTGGGCCGGCGGGCGACCGCCAAAAGAGCGCCCGCCGGCCCAGCGGGAAAGGCCCTGCAACAAGGAAGCCGGCTCCGAATGGAACCGGCGGAGTTGCAGGGGTGCGACGGGTGCAGTTGCACCCGTCGCAATTTTCACTGTCTGCTAAGCAGACAGTGAAAATCTTTATGGGGCCCTGTTAGGGGGCCCCTGCACTGCCCATGCCAGTGGCATGGGCAGTGCAGGGGCCCCCAGGGGCCCCACGACACCCGTTCCCGCCATCCTGTTTCTGGCGGTGAAAACCACCAGAAACAGGCTGGCGGGAAGGGGGTGGGAACCCCCATGGCGCCGCTGCTGGAGAATACCCCCAGCCGAGGGAAATCCGGCGGAAAAACGCCGGACCCGGCTGGGTGACCGCGGCTCGGAATACAAAATGAAGCACCGCCAGCCTGTTGGCGGTGCTTCAGCCGGCCTCCACCCTGGCGGTCAGAATGAGGCCCTAAGTCCTCTTTAGAGCCACTGATGGTCCTGGGGACCCCGAGGGCTGAATCGTGCTATGTCCTGGGCTGCCTACCCCACGACTTAGCTGTTTGCTGTGGCTTGGCTGCAGCGCTACAACTGCACCCAAGCCACAGCAAACACTTCAGTTTTTGATAGTGGGACCTGTAAAGCAGATCCTGCTGTTAAATACTAAAACTTTCATCTCTCTCCCCTGCACTCATGCAGGGGACAGAGATGAAATGCTTCAGCAAGCACTGAGCTGTTGTCAAAGCAGCCCCGCGCTTGCTGAAACAATGGTACATGAGGGAAGCCTTAAGGCTTCCCCCACAGTGCCAGGTAGCCTGTAAAGGGCATTTGAGTTTAAAAAATATATTTTTTCAGATAATAAATTAATAACTATATAGGGACCATGAGGGGGGCTCTCGAGGGCTCTCTCGCAGTCCCAGATAGCCCATTAGGGCTTTTTATTTGAAAAAATAAATAAATAAATAAATTTCCAGATAGCCCATAAAGGCTAAAAAATCAAATAAATAAATAAAATAAAAAAATTGTTCAATGTGAATCTCGCAGACCTTCAAATTGAGCATTGGGGGTTCAAGTCCAGCTGGAATAACAAATATATTTTAGTTTTTAGGTTGTATACAAATATGTAATTCTAAGTATATCAGACATCAAACCCTTAAAGAAAGTTATCTCTCTCCCTAACTTTCTTTCTCTCTTTCTCCTACACACACACCCACTCAGACACTTACTCACCCACTCACAGACCCACTCAGACACTCCTGTTCTCACTCACAGACCCACTCAGACACTGAGGTACCCACTCACAGATCCACTCAAACCCTCATGCACTCACTCACAGCCCTAGTCAGACCTTCACGCACCCACTCACAGACACACTCAGACAGTTACTCACCTACCGACACACCCACTCGGACTGTCACACACCCACTCACACACCCACTGACACCCACTGGCACCCACTCACAGAACCACACACACACTGACACACCCACTAAAACACTGATGTATGCACTCTCACACCCAGACAGACAATCTGACAGCCATTCTCAACATGAGATATGCCCTCTCACACCTCATCTCAAGTAACTATAACTTGTGCATTAAGGTAACTATGACTTGCGTACTCGCCATGCAGTTTTGTTTGTCAAAAATGTCACTTCAAATATGATTGATATTATCAATCATGTTATCAAAGATGTCATTACTGGAAAAACTTGTGGGAAATAAGCAGTGCATGGCGAAGGTGCAAGTTATAGTTACCTTAATGCATGAGTTATATTTACCTGAGATAACCCTAACTATAACTGATAACTGGCAAATTTCTAAGGTTTTGTATGTTTAAAATGTGAGCCTAATTATAATGTCCCTGTAACCTTTGTTTTTTTAATGAAAAAATATATATATATATATTCTCTCTCTATCTCTCTATATATCAATCACACTTGTTTTATAGATGTGTGGCTTCCCTGGTGGCAGGGCACTGCTGAATCGGCAGTCTCTTCCTCACTAATACTGCGTCAGGAGAGTTCAGGTAGTAGTATGCCATAAGAAGTACGAAGGAGAAAGTATTAAACTCTTACTGATGCTGTGAAGAAGATCAAGGAGGAACGCATTTCATTAACAGTAATAGTCAACCCTAGAGGTGAAGAGGGTTTTAAGGAGGAGTGAGGAAATGTCCTAACAAATTGTCTAAGATGACTAACTGCGGGATGGTTTCTGGGAACTTCAAGGGTGCAGGGGAGAAATACAGCAATTTGAAGAATTGACACAGGATTGGCAGGATGGCCGCAGAAAGGGGAAACAGGAGGCTGGAGGCTTTCAAGGACCTTTATTCCAGCAACAAGACTAACAAAATAGGTGGAGATAACATGGGGAAAAATACAGGGCGAATGTCCCTGCAACAAAGATGGCACTAGTGGGAGAGACTGAGAAAAAGAGAGATAATTAGAGGGTGGGAAAGATCCACCTTGCACCAGCATCTGAAAGTGGATAGTGTACCCCAGGAGCTCATAATCTACACTGTCCCTACACATGGGAAATTGAGTGAAGCCCTGCTGAAAGAATGGGCACAGAATAATGCTGAATGTTCAAAAGGGAGGATTAGAATCCTCATAAAACACTCATGGAAGGAGTATCAGAAAGTGATCAGAGAAATGGAACATTTAGAAAAAGTATTTGAAGGAGACGGGAGAATGGAACAGATAAAAGGGGCCATTATGAGTTTGTCAGTTACAGGACCGCCATGTTTGCTGCAGCGGTCGTACCAATAACAGGCCGGAGTAGAAGATGGTCAAATTATGACAATGGCGGTATTCACAACTGAATACAACTAATCCACCACCGGCACCACCACTATCCTCCAGGAACATCGGTAGTCACCTTCAGGCCAGCGGAGAGCATGTTCCTGCTGACAGATGCCTAGGTTTCTGCCGCTGGGGCACTGCCATGGAAACTCTGGCACAACCAGCTCTATGAAAGGAGACATCCACCTTCTGGAACACATACCTGTCTGGAGCTGCCACCGTCTGTAAAGGTGGGGGTGGTAAGGGAGTCTGTGCAGGTAGTGGATGTTGGAGTGTCTGCAGGTAGGTGTTGTTTGCATGAATGCCGGTGGTGGGTCTTGTGGTGCTTGTGTCTGTCAGCTGTAGCCTTGGATGTTGAGGTGGGTGCATGCCCTCTGTCTCTGTGCATTGGCTGGGATGAAGAAGAGGGGTGTGGGATTGGGAAAAGGTTAGTGGAGGGGGGACAGAAGACAAAGGGTGACTGGCTGCAGTCAGTGTGAAGGCTAGAGCTTGAAAGGATCTCTGTAGGCCATCAAGTGCACTGTGAATGCTCTCCAGGAATGGATTGCTCTGTTGCACTTGATTTGCTAGTCCCTGGATTGCATTCACGATTTTCAACTGACCCACAGAGATTAACCTCAGGAGGGCTGCAGGGCTGGCGGGGCAGAGGTTCCTGCAGTGAATGAGACATCCACCTTCCTGTGTGCGCAGGCACTGAAAACTGGGTGGTTAGCTACAGGGAGGGTGGTAGTAGTAGGGGGTCCACTGGAGAAGGATTCCGAAGATGAAGTTGAAGATCCAGTCTCCCCTGTGGCACTCCCCTCGCCCTCCGTGCCACTGGGTCCCTCACTGGTGATAGCACTATGGGTCCTGTGGCCTGCAGCATCCCCACTCGCCTTTGCCCCATCTCCTTTGTCTGCTGATGCACACAAATATAGAGAGAGATAGAGTGAGAGGGTGAGAGAGGGTTAACATATTCCTTATATACACACATTAAAACATGGACAACTGTAGGTAAACATCTCCTGGCTAGGTTATCTCTGTTGGCATTACACATATAATACCTCATGTCACAATATGTCACAACTAGCCACTCTTGTGTGTAAAGTCTCACATCCACATCAAAAACCAAGTAAGTTAGCAAAACTGGAGTAATCCGCATGATCACCAGCAAAGTCAAGTCAGCATGCACATCATGCCCTGGATGAAGTACAAATGACTACCTAATTCCTGAACATATCTATCCATAATCCTACCACCTATTGGAGGAGCAGGTGTCTTAACAAAACACATCAGGCTTGTACTGGAACTGCACCAGATCAGTCCATGTCCATCTAGAATGTCCCTTGATAGTGAAGACTACTCCACTCACAGACCACACAGCACCTGCTAGTCACATAACATAGCTGAACTAACACTTTGTGTAGAAATGCCAATATGGATCCAAAAACTGATGTAGCCACTACAAATTTATACTCCCTACGGGTCACATCTGATGTGTAGAATACAAGTCTGGGCGACAGCCACGTAACCCAATCACAGAGGAAGATCTGTAGACACCAAACACATATACACCATAACTATTCATACATGTATGTGCATCTACAATGGCCTACATAACACGCGATAAACCCATATATAATCATTGAGTGTAGTGTCACAACTAATGAACTTCAGGAAGTCACTTATTACATCATAGGACACATACCATTCCACCGGACATGCAGTTACAGTAGTTCAACTTCACAACATGAGCAAACCTACATCACTCACACCATTACTGACTTGATATTACCTGTACCAGACAACACACGTGTCAAATGGAAATTACATGTACACATTATGCAAACATGGACCTACATGACTGCCATTGCACTGACAACATTTTCCACTACCACATAGGGCAGCTACAGGGATGATGATCCAACATTAAAATCATATTAGTGCCATGTTGCACTGAAATTTGTAGGGCATTGCAACACATAGCATTGACATTGCATGTTGCGATAGGTGAGATCTGCCTAGGAACTTACCTCCTCTAGAATAAAGCCATTGGGTTGAAGGAAATATCCCCACAAGTCAAGCACATGGAAATGCATGATGAGTCCAATTATACCAAATCAGACACCCAAATCATATAGCCTACTGTTGCTACCTTCACATACCCCATAGATTGAAGATGAACAGACAATGGTGATACAACTACTAAACCATACATACAGTCCTATACAGTCCATATCTGTGGTGTGAATTAGATGGCTGCTTATACCTGTCCAACACTAGATGTCTATAATCCCTGTACCAAAAATTAGAGTCATCCAGTTGTGAATACAGGTGATCAATACATATGGGAGTGGACAGACACTTATGCTCATATACTGATTAATGGACCATCAGTATGGGTAGGGTGATACACATACTCACATATATAATATGGGTAGGGTGATACACATGCTCACTTACATAAAAAAAGGCAGGATGGAGTAACATGTAGCATTGTCATTTAACCATCCCCACATGCAGACAAGGAGATGTCTTGATACAGGAGATGTACATTTACTGATAGAAAACCAAAAAGCTGCATCTATTAGTGAGGTAAGGTGGGAACTACACATGTCCAATGGGCTACATACATGTTGCACTTACTACATTGTCACAGAAGGTACAGCTGGGAAGAAAACATCATACAACCAGAGCCAAGTACCTGGATACAGTCAGTACTTAAACACTTGTGACTTCTGTGCTGCCCTCACATGCCCATCCACCTCAGGGTAGGCCACTGCCGAAATGCAGGGCATTAGGAGAGTCAGGGTCCAACAGGAACCCCTCCCTCATTGGGAGGACATCCCCAGCTGGGCCTCTGAGGTCTTCCGGGCCAAGCGTCTCAGGACCTCCCACTGCTCGCGACAATGGGTGCTCTGCCAGCTGTGGACCCTCAAGGTCCCCACTTGCTTGGTGATTGCACACCACATCAATTTCTTCTGATGGACGTTCACTTGCATGGATGACACAGACAAAAGGAGAAAGTCATGTACATATGCTCCATACCAACAGGAGTAGACACTACACATCTGTCACAGCAAGTTCCCACACATACCCATCCTGCCCGCTCACATGCCTTCACTATATGGCCTCTGCATGCATATACTCCCTCATCAGTACACATGCCCAAATCAAAATCACACGCAACCCCTATCACACATGGCTGGTCCATTGGACTCACCTGCTCCTCTGGTGCCCCATATAGCTGTTCATACAGGGGTAGGACCCCCTTCACCAGCTTCTCCAGTTTTTTCGGGGTGAGGGCAGGGGCCCTATCACCTGCAGGACGTGGCTTGATGGCTCCCAGAGGCAGTGCACAGCAGCTCACGTCATGGAGGTCTTGCTAGCAACAGTGTCAGGAGTCGAGTGAGCAAGGCTGCAGAAAATGGTCATTACAGCCGGCACGTACAGGATCGTCACTGCCGGTGGTCACCGCCATTGGCTCCAGTCCACTTCAGGCAGCAATGTTAACCAATGACAAGTTGCATAGCAGTTTCGAGTGCCTACCACCATTACGACTTCTGACGACAAACTTAGGTCACTTCCAATTGCCCACTACAGCAGGACAGGCGACTGACATTTTGTGCACATATAATCGATGGATGAGCCTAATTAAATGCACCAAATGGTGGTGTAATCCTATGTTGTGCCATCATGGTAGTGCTTCAAATTGCAACATTCTTTACACAATGACATGTTGAGGCTGTATAATTGTTGATAGCTATGTTTAGATACTTGGACACACATAGGTGTGGGCTATATATAGATAGATTTGTATAATAAATGTGTGATCAGTGCAGCACAGCTCAGTCAGCCACACATGTCCAATTGCACATGTGACATATGTCTTATATGGATTACAAGTCAACCAATGTGCAGCAATGAGGGTGTAACATGCACATAACCATGGTCGTTATTGTATATTTCAGCAATGCAATGCATGACCTGTAGTGTTAGGTGTGAGCTAATATACCATGTGGTGCTTACATGTGCCTACTGCTTTACTCATTGTACATTCTCTCTTCTCATCATAGATATCCTGCCATGAGGAGATTGAGACAAGCACCACTGTACCATCCACTAGTTGACCTTGCAACCATGGAGGACAGGCATGAAATCCAGATATAGGGCCTGATTCTAATGTTGGCGGGCGGCGGGAGCCGCCCGCCAAGCTACCGCCGCTG
Organism: Pleurodeles waltl; assembly: GCF_031143425.1. Lineage (NCBI taxonomy): Eukaryota > Metazoa > Chordata > Amphibia > Caudata > Salamandridae > Pleurodeles > Pleurodeles waltl. The sequence goes on from NC_090444.1 coordinate 1,223,135,507, forward strand.
AATGACCGCACCGCGGTCAAAAGACCGCGGCGGCCATTTAGACATTTCCTCTGGGCCGGCGGGCGCTCTCCAAAAGAGCGCCCGCCGGCCCAGAGGAAATGCCCCTGCAACGAGGACGCCGGCTCAGAATTGAGCCGGCGGAGTTGCAGGGGTGCGACGGGTACAGTTTGCACCCGTCGCGTATTTCAGTGTCTGCTTAGCAGACACTGAAATACTTTGCGGGGCCCTCTTACGGGGGCCCCTACCGTGCCCATGCCATTGGCATGGCAGGGGCCCCCAGGGGCCCCGCGGCACCCCCTACCGCCATCCTGTTCCTGGCGGGTGAACCGCCAGGAACAGGATGGCGGTAGGGGGTGTCAGAATCCCCCATGGCGGCGCAGCAAACTGCGCCGCCATGGGGGATTCAAAGGGCAGCGGTAAACCGGCGGGAGACCGCCGGTTTGCCTCTTCTGACCGCGCCCGAAGCGCCGCGGTCAGAATGCCCTGCGGGGCACCGCCGGCCTGTCGCCGGTGCTTCCGCCGACCCTGGCCGTCAGAATGACCCCCATATTGTCTGAATCATCAGAACCTCAGTGATCTATGTATATAGTTGGAGCCAGATCTCTTGCCAGACAAACACAATCCCTATTGCATCCCTCCCATTGTACAAGTCTTGTTAGTGCTACATTACCCGGCTATAGGCTCCTTTCAGAATACAGTGGCCTTAACTGTAGGAATGTCTCAGCCCATGTTCAGTCTTATTTGAAGGATGTACTGCATGCTTTGTTAAGGCACCTAGACAGCTACATCAGGTTCCCACAACATGTGGACTTGGCCTATGTGAAGACAGACTTTTATGATATGGGACACATTCATCATGTGATAGGGGCCATTGATGCACCCATGTAGCCATGGTCCCTCCCAGTGCCAATGAACAGGTGTTTAGGAACAGGAAGAATTTCCACTCCATAAATGTTCAGGTGATGTGTCTGGCAGACCAGTACATCTCACAAGTGACAGCCAAGTTTCCAGGATCAGTGAGTGACTCCTACATTTTGTGGAACAGCAATGTCCCACACATGATGGTACGACTACACACAGAGAGAGCCTGGCTCCTTGGAATGTATGCATATGAATGTGTTTCACTGGTACCTGTCATCACATTCTGTCCAGTTGCTGCACCTATATTTTCACAAGTCCTACATTTGTGCACACAGGTGACTCTGGCTATCCAAGCCTTCCTTGGCTGTTGATACCAGGGAGGTACCCTGCCACAGAAGGGGAACTCCATTTCATTGAGGCCCACAGGAGGACAAGGGATGTAATCGAGTGCACTTTTGTCCTCCTGGAGGCAAGATTCAGGTGCCTGGACCTATCTGGTGGTGCCCTCCTCTACTCACTCCAAAAGGTATGCCAAATCATCATTGCATGCTGCATGCTTCACAATATAGCCCTGAGATGTCAGATACCATTGCTAGAGGTGGATTGGTGACAATAGACCTCCTGACGTGATTCATCATTGGGTCTGTAATGTGGTCCTATCCCTATTTGTGAGCTGTGGTAGCTGACAGATAGAATGTAAGGGGCCCTGTAACAGTGGTTCAGCTCTAACATGTGTGTACCATCCCGTTACCTACATTCACTTCTCAAATGGACAGACCAGCATTGCGCTATGTTTGCTCTATTCTACTGTTCTCATGTTATTCCACCCACTGACTGTTGTATTTAATCTGTGCCTCTGCTACCCACAGCTTGAGGCATTCATAGTCATTAGCAATTTCTAAATGATTACAGACATGAGGGTTTTACATCACAGATGGCAGGTAAATGATTTGTGTGATTGTGTCAGTGACTGGTGATGTGTGGTAATATCTGGGGGGCCCTGCATAGGAGGTATTCTATGCTCAGCACAACATCTATGACCTGCATATGGCCTTTGTGTGGCACACTGCCTGCCATTCTGATGGTACTCTCTGTCATTGTCTTTTTGCAGATTGGAATACTGACTATACTCTTGTGTGGCCCTGGATTAACACCTCTCTGTCATCTGTCCTGGGACATATCTGTATTTTGTATTCCATACTGAAGGTGCCTCCCTCTGCTATCCATTTCACTTCCTGTTCTATATAGGGGGACATCACCAGACCACAGTTATCAAGCATGATAATTGTTGATGTTTTATTGAAGACACATATACAGTATCTGTTTTCAATGGTGAATTATTATGCATATCATAATATTGAAAGGCAAAAGGTGCATAAAATGACAAAAAGGGAAGAGTGAGTTCATGGTGGGTAGAATCATTGAGTAGCTGCTACAACAGTTGGTTGCACAGGTTCAGCATCCAAGTGCGGTGAGGTTCACCTTGCTGGCAGTGGATTTCGTCTTGGCATCTGCTTTGGCCGGATGTCTGGGTGGACGTCCACATTTGCAGATGGGTTCTGCTATAGAGGGTGGGATGTCTGAGGCCTATGATTCCCCTGGCAGGGCCTTCATCCCACTAACTGCTGCTGATGTAGATGGGACAGATGTAAGGTTGCTAGCAGAAAGGGCCTGATGGTGGGTTGAGGAACCACGCAGGGTGGTGTTGATGTCCCTCAGCACCCCTGCAATGGAGGCCATGGTGGCAATGTGGACCTGTCACTGTTGCATGACCTCCTGGTGGTATTCCCTCTGCAGCTTTGGTTTTTCCCCAGCATGGTGATAATCTGGCCCATCCTGTTCTGGGAACTTTGGTATGCTCCCAGGACTTGGGAGATGGTTTCCTGCCAGTCGAGTTCCTTGGAGTCCCCCTCCTCTGGTCCACAGCTTCCCTCCCATGCCCCCTGCCCCAGGTGCCTGTGCCCCTGACGTGTCTGCCCACTCCCAGGGTTAGTATGACCTTCATTGTCTGGGGTGGAATAGATCAACTCAGGTCCCAGTACTGTGGGGCACACAAAAGTTTGAACAGTTCTTGGGACATAGATTTGGAACGATGGGTTGGCTGTGATGTTGTAGCAATGGGGGGTTGATGTGGGCAGGGTGAGGCAGGGAGTCATAGACTGACCAGGTGTCCCAGATGTGCCAGGTAGGTCCTCACTGTCCAGACATCCAGGCATGTTGTTCTCAATGGGGCCTTCATCGTGAGGAGGGCTAGCAGTCTCTGGTATCCTCTCCCTCGTGGCAGTGGCAGGGGTACCTGTGGATGGAGTGAGACACTGAGTTAAATGTAGACAGTGTGTTTGGTAATCTCTTTGTCAGATGCATACAGGCCCAGATTTATGTGGGCCTAGTGCCATTTCAACGCCACATTAGCATCATTTTTTTATGGTAATGTGGCATTGTAAGGCCAAAAGCCATGCGCCATATTTACAAAGTGGCAAAATGCTTGCATTGTGCCACATTGTAACCCCTTGTGCCACATTGTAACCCCTTGTGCCACATTGTGCCTGCGCCAGGCATAATGCATGCAAAGGAGGTGTTCTAGTGCTAGGGGGCCTAAAAAATGGCACAAAGAAATCTAAGAGAATTCTTTGCGTCATTTTATCAGCATTTTGAATGCCTGCTAAGGGTAGGCGTTAAAAAGAGGCCCCCATTGTGTTCAATGGGCCTCTGGGTGCTTTGCAGGATTAGTGTCAACACTTTTGACGCTAATCCTGAAAAGTGCCAGACTTGCATCAGAAATTATTATGCTAGCCCCCTGACTCCTGCATGGTGCACCGTATTTTAAATATGGCACACACATAGTGGTGTTACAGTGGCGCTAAAGGGCTCAAGAAAAGTGGTGCTGCACTTTTCATAAATCAGCCCCACAGTTTCCTAAGATGATTCCGAGCTATGACAATGACAGATGCTGCACAGCATAACTTTGGTGGTACATACTAGTCTGTGACGTGTTCCATACTCCATGTTGGGTGCTGTCATTCAGGTTTGGTACATATTGCATTGTGGATGGTTTCAGGTATTATCTGTTACTTCTCATGACCGTTCATCACTGTTACCTAGTGAACAGTCAGGCCTGCTAGATGTCACACGAAATTGCAGGACATTGGACCATGGTGTCCCAGTGGGAAGAGATTATGTGAGTATGCAAGGTTAAATGTCCTGTCTCTGCATGTAGTGTATGTGCATGGTGTCTGCCATCTTACTTCCATACCATAGTCAGTCCATTTCAGGGTTGTAAATCTAGATAAGTGGCCATTTGGATTTGTCACAGAGCTGTAGCTGTGTATAGTCTTGGTTGCCATTGTGGTGTGCCATTGCATTGCTGTCATTGCCATGTAGTGGTCCTTAGTCATACTGTTGGAAAATTAGTTATTGGTAAGGGTAGGTAAGTACCTACACTTAGCAATAGGACACTAACATCCACTTAGGTCCACTTAGTCAGGCCTGCTAGAAAAAGGGCTGAAGCACTTCCTTCATGTGGACCAGGTGGTCCTCCCAGGTGGAACTAAATACGGCTATATCATCCAGATAAGATGCACTGAAAGATTCCAATCCAGACAGTACTCTATTCACCAACCGGTGGAAGGTGGCCGGGGCATTTCTCAGGCCAAAGGGCATCACCTTGAACTGAAAGTGGCCCTCTGGATTGGAAAATGCTGACCTCTCCTTAGCTCCTGGAATTAAGGCAATCTGCCAGTATCCTGAGGTCAGATCAAATGTGCTCAGGAATTTGGCAGCCCCCAACCTATCAATGAGCTCATCAGCTCTAGGTATGGGGTGAGCTTCAGTCCTAGCGACTGCATTTAGACCTCTGTAGTCCACACAGAATCTCAATTCCTTCTTCCCACCTTGGGTATTAGGTTTGGGCACCAGTACCACTGGAATGGACCAAGGACTATCAGAGGGCTCAATTACCTTGAGCTCCAACATCTTAGCCACTTCAGCTTTGATGTTGGCCTTGACCTGGTCAGACAGTCTGTACAGCTTGTTTTTGACAGGTAAGCTGTCACCAGTGTCAATGTCATGGACACACCAATTGGTGAGTCCAGGGGTCAGGGAGAACAGACTAGCAAACTGCTCCAAAACTTGTCTGCAGTCTGTTTGTTGCTGGTCTGTCAACTTGGGAGAGAGTATCACTCCCTCCACTGACCCATCTTGTTCATTTGAAGACAGGAGGTGTGGCAGAGGTTCACTCTCCTCTTCCTTCCCTTCATCAGTGACCATCAGCATGGTCATGTCTGCCCTGTTGGGGTTTCAACCTGTTGACATGCAGGATCCCATGAGGATTTCTGGGGGTGATTCCTGGGGGTGCCAAGGCCCACCAAGTAGGTGACCTCACTCTTTTTCTCTACAATTGGATAGGGCCCAGTCCATTTGTCCTGAAGTGCCCTAGGAGCCATGCGCTCCAAAACTCACACCAGCTGTTCTGGGTGATACTCAGGCATGGTAGCCTTCTGGTCATGCCAGAGCTTCAAGAGCTCTTGGCTGGCCTCCAGGTTTCTGCTTGCCTTCTTCGTGTACTCAGCCATGCGCGACAGTAGGCCCAGCACATAATCCAGCACATTCTCCTTGGACTCTTTGAGAGGCTTCTCCCAAGACTCTCTCACCAAGCACAATGGGCCTCTTACAGAGTGCCCAAACAGTAACTCAAAGGGGCTGAATCCAACCCCCTTCTGTGGCACCTCTCTGTAGGCAAACAGCAGGCATGGGAGGAGAACATCCCATCTCCTCCTGTGTTTGTCAGACAAACCCATGATCATGCCCTTCAGGGTCTTATTAAATCTTTCCACCAGACCATTGGCCAATCAATCAATCAATCAGAGGATATATAAAGTGCACTACTCACCCGTTAGGGTCTCAAGGCCTTGGGGGGGGAGCTACTGGTCGTAAAGCCATGTCTTGAGGCGTTTCCTGAATGTCAAGAGGTCTTGGGTCTGGTGAAGGTGGAGCGGTAGGGAGTTCCAGGTCTTGGCGGCTAGGTGAGAGAAGGATCTTCCTTTAGGAAGTGGTGGGGCAGATGCGGGGGACGGAGGCGAGGGCAAGGCTGGTGGAGCGAAGATTGTGGGTGGGGGTGTGGAAGGTGAGTCTGTCGTTGAGGTAGGCTGGACCTGTGTTGTGGAGGGCTTTGTGTGCGTGGGTGAGGAGTTTGAAGGTGATCCTCTTTGATACTGGTAGCAGTGTAGGTCTCTGAGGTGGGGGGAGATGTGGTTGCGGCGTGGGACGTCAAGAATGATTTGGGCAGATGCGTTCTGGATTCTTTGCAGCTTTGTTTGGAGTTTGGTTGTTGTTCCTGCATATAGGGCATTTCCGTAGTCCAATCGGCTGCTGACCAGGGCATGCGTGACAGTTTTCCTGGTTTTGACAGGAATCCACTTGAAGATTTTGCGGAGCATGCGGAGAGTGTTGTAGCAGGAAGAGGAGATGCGTTGACCTGCTGAGTCATGCTGAGTGTGGAGTCCAAGATGAAACCCGGGTTGCGTGCGTGCGTGGGTGGTGGGCAAGGATGCGGTTCCTATGGAGGTGGGCCACCAGGAGTCGTTCCATGCTGATGGGTTGGCGCCAAAGATGAGGATCTCTGTCTTGTCTGTGTTTAACTTGAGGTGGCTTGGATCCATCCAGCTGGCGATGGCGTGAAGTCTGTTGTGGAGGTTGTTCTTTGCAATTGTAGGGTCTTTCGTGAGGGAGAGGATCAGCTGAGTGTCGTCTGCGTAGGAAACTATGTTTTATGTGGTGGGTTCGTGCGATGTTGGCGAGCTTTATTGAAGATATGGTGTGGGTAGGGGTCCGATGGTGATCCGGAGTGGATGGAGGCCATGGTGTTGGCGGTGTTTTCTTTGTTGACGGGGTTCCAGGTGTGGAGGAGGTAGGTGTTGCTTGGGGCGTTGGGTTCGTGGGTGTTTGTAATGAGCTGGTGGGTCTGGGGGTTGAAGCTATTGTGGATTTCTTCTATCTTTCAACGGAAGTGGGATGCAAGTGAGTTGCAGAATTCCTGTGATGGCGGGGGTTCGCTGGAGCAGGTCCTGGGAGTGGAGAGCTCTTTGATGATGCCGAAGAGCTCTTTACTGTTGCGAGCATTAGTGTCAATGCAGTTTTTGAAGTGGGTCCTTTTGGAGGTGCGGATCAGCTGGTGATGTTTGCGTATGGCATCCTTGAGAGCGATGTGGTTGGAGTCGGTAGGTTTGAGGTTTGAGGTTTGAGGTGCCAGGTTTTTTCCATTCTGCGACATAGCCATTTGGATTCCTGTAGGTCTGGGGTGAACCAGCTGGCCTTGGTTCTGTGGAGGGTGTTTTTTTTTTTTAACGCTGCGAGGGTGTTGGTGCAGTCTTCTATCCAGCAATGCAGTTTGGTAGCGTCTGTGTCAGGGTCCAGGGTCACAGGGGGTGGGGCCTGGGCATGGGGGAGAGATCAGTAGCTCCGTTGAGATTTTGCTCCAGTTGCGTCGGGGGTTGTGTGCTTTGGTGTTGAGTGACTGGTTTCTGGTAGGAGAAGTGGATGCAGCGGGGGTCTGTCCAGCTGAGTTCGGTGGTGTGGCTGAAGGAGACGTGGCTGCTGGCTGAGAAGACGGGATCGAGTGTGTGGCCTGCGCAGTGGGTGGGTGAATTGATGAATTGTTTGAGGCCGAGGTTGGCGAGGTTGTCCAGCAGGTTGGTGGTATTGGTGTCATTGTTGTTTTCTAGGTGGAAGTTCAGATCGCCGAGGAGGATGTATTCTGTGGAGTCTAGGGTGTTGGCACTGACGACGTCGGCGATGGCGTCACAAAATTGAGAACGGGGGCCCGGGGGTCTGTAGATCAGAGTTCCTTTCAGGGTGGTGTTGCCATTGATGTGGATGTTGAAGTGGAGGTGCTCGGCGAGGTTGAGGGTGTCATGGGTACTGCTCGAGATTTTGATGGTGCTTTTGTGGACTATCGCGATTCCTCCTCCTGGTTTGTTGGTGCGGTCTCTTCTGGTGATTTTGTAGCCTTCAGGGATAGCTATGTCTATGTCGGGTTCTGAGGCCGAGTTTGTCCAGGTTTTGGTGAGGAAGGCGATATCCGGTGAGGTTGAGGTTAGTAGGTCCCAGAGTTCAATAGAGTGTTTGTGGATGGAGCGGGTGTTGAGTAGGATGCAGCTGAGGTGATTGTTGGCAGGTCTGTCGTGGTGCTTTAGGGTACAGGTGAAGCAGCAGGCTTGGCAGGAGAAAGGTCCCTTGGTGTTCTTTGGGGAGGACTGGAAGCAGGTGGAGGGGCGTCCTGGATTGAGGGCGTGAAGGACACTGGCAATATAACGGCGTGAGGGGGCTTGGGGGCCTTGCGGGTCAGGGGGAGTGGCGCTGGGCGTGGTCCAGGCATGGACAGGCGCAGACAGGCTTGCCTCTGGCACCGCCCAGCAGCTACCATTAAGAAGGGGAGGTGGGAGGGAGGAGCATCTGGGAGGGGGGAGGGACGGGTGAATGGGGGTGCGGGGGGGCGGCGCCGCAGAATGCAGCGGCCGGAAGGGAGAGAGGCTGAAATGGCTCAGGGAGCCAGAAAACAGAGCGTGAGGGCAGGGAGCGCACAAGGGGCAAAAGTGGCACAAAATACAGCCAAACAATGCAATTAAGGCACAATGAAGAGAAAATAAGGCACAATAAAAAATAAATAAAGGCACAATAAAAATGCACAGAGAAAGGAAAGCACAAGTCTAGGAGCGCTTGCGGGTGGTGGAGGGCCTCGAACACGCGTCAGCAGCATGGGTGGGGTTGGAGACGCAGGCACAACCTGGTGGAGCTGCGCATGTGGGGAGCGAGCTCTCGACCCTAAAAGCGGGTCAGGGGTCTGTGGATGATAGGGGGTGGTGAACTTATAAGTAACACCACACTCATCCCACATGGCTTTCAGATAGGCAGACATAAAATTTGTGCCCCTATCTGAGACCACCTCCTTTGGGAACCCCACTCTGGTGAACACACTAAGTAGGGCGCTAGCCACTGTGGGAGCAGTGACTGTCTAGAGGGGTATTGCCTGAGGGTACCTGGTGGCGCGGTCCACAACCACAAAATGTTCCTGTTACCTGAGGCAGTTGGTGGGTCTAGGGGACCAACAATGTCAATCCCCACCCTCTCAAAGGGAGTCCCAACCACTGGCAGTGGTATCAAGGGAGCCTTTGGCTTGCCCCTGCCTTGCCTCTGGCTTGGCTTGTCAGGTAACACATGAGATGCGAAACTCCTTGACTTTTTCTGACATTTGGGGCCAGTAAAAATGGTTGACCAGTCTGTTGCAGGACTTGGTCTGTCCCAAATGTCCAGCTAAGGGAATATCATGGCTTAAAGTGAGGAGGAATTATCTATACTTCTGGGGGACCACTACTCTCCTGGTTGCCCCTGGTTTGGGGTCCCTTGCCTTGGTGTAGAGAACTCCATCCTCCCAGTAAACCTTGTGGGTCCCACTGGTATCTCCTTGTTCTTGCCTGGCAGCAGTCTGCCTTATGCCCTCAAGAGTGGGACACTCTCTTTGTCCCTGGCACAACTCTTCTCTGGTGGGCCCACCTGCCCCTTGCAGTTCTGCCAAGTCAGGCAGAGCTTGCAGGGGAAGTGGCCCTCCCTCAGAGGTCAGATCCTCCCCTTCAGGTTTGGATTCCTCCTGATACTCTGTACTTGTGGGGGCTGGCAAGCCAGACCAAGTGCCCTTTATCTTCTTCTTGGAGGCTTGGCGCATTGTTCCAGGGTACAAGTATCCAGCACTTCCCTGTTGTGCTGCCTGTGACCTGGTCACAGCACATACCCATTCAGGGAGGTCCAGCATCTGTGCATGGACCCTTCTCTCCATCTCTGACCATTCAGATGCTTCAAGATCATTTCCCAGCAGACACTCTGCTGGGAGGGCCGGAGCTACAGCTACCTTCTTAGGGCCAGTCACACCTCCCCATTCCAGGCTCACCATGGCCATGGGATGGAGTTGGGTTCTGCTATCTGCATAAGTCACTTGGTGGAAGACACCAGGTAAGACCTGTTTTGGACAAACCATCTTCTCTGTGACCATTGCCACACTGGCTCCTGTATCTCTCAGAGCTTCCACCTCAGTCCCATTGACTTTAGGCCTCTGCCTATACCTCTACATGCTGAGAGGTAACGTGGCCATAGTTGCAATGTCCACCCCACCCACGGATACTAAGGTGACCTCTGTTTACCCTGATCCCAGCCCTGGGCCAACTTCCACCCCCATCCCTACACTAGCAATCCCCTGGGATTGCCCACCAGTGGAGGGCTTCTTGGAGCAGATAGCATCTCCTCTTTCGTGTCCAGGTTGATGAAACTCAAAGCACTTGCCGGCCTTAGCAAGCTCCTGAAACTTTCCTGCTTTAACAGGATCATAATGCTTTCCCTGATACCCTTTCCCCTTAGAAGTGGAATGGCTCAGGGCTCCCCCACCCTGAGAAGTTTTTGGGGACTCTTGTGAGGACTCCTTGGGCTTTTTATCATCTTTCCCTTGGTTCTTCCCCTGAGAAGAACCATGTCCTCCCTTTCTCTGATCACCCCCTGGGGGTTTCTGGTTAACCCTAGTTCTTAACCAGTCATCTGCTGCCTCCCCCAGCTCTCTGGGTTGGTCAACTTAGAGTCAACTTGATACTGGTAGAGCTTCTCTTGGCAACAATTGGTTAGAAGGTGTTCCCTCATAATCAAATTCTACAGCCCCTCAAAGGTACTCACCTTGTTGCCCTGTATCCAGCTCTCCAGTGCTTTAACTGAAATGTCCACAAAGTCCAGAAGGGACTGGGTGCTTGTCTTTTGGGTGTCCCTAAACATGATCCTATACTGCTCTGGGGTCAGACCAAACTTTTTAATAAAGCATCTCTTCATACTGGGTTATGAATCTGCCTCCTCCCCTCTCAAGGTTAGGAGCCTATCCCTCCCAGAGTTGGGGACCAACTCCCACAGAAGTGAACCCCAGTACTGATGCTTGTCTCTCCTCATCTGGAGGGCCCTCTCAAAGGCCCACAGGCACTTATCTATGTCATCCCCCTCTACATAGGCAAGAACCACCCCTTTGGGTAATCTGGGGCAAAACCCCCTACCCATGGACACCTCAGATTCTCTGTCGCTGACACCGTCCCTCTTCTCTTCCCTTGCCCACTTTTTCTTTTCTAGGGCCAGCTTCTCTGCCTCCAAAGCTATGAATGCTAGCTGGGCCTCCAGCTCTCTTTCCAGGAGGGGCAGGTTCTCTCCTCCTGAAGGGACCCCCTTCCCCCAACTAGCTTTGGGTATGCCCCTGGTGACTTAGTGCAGTGAGGACTGGTCTTCCTCCTCCTCAATTAGGCTCAGATGCCCTCCCTCCCCTGAGGGTTGGAGCTAGCATCCTCCCCTGCTTGCAGTACACAACCCCCTAAGCTGGACTGCTGTCAGTGTGGGTAGGCTAGCCAGATCAAGCTCCATGGTTCCCTAGATTTGTGTCAACAAAAAACCTTTTGCAAAAATTGGAAACAAGAATTTAATAAAATCACAAAAATTAAATAATTGAAATTAATCCAAATTAAAAATTAAAAACAATTTTCGCACTAGGACAATTTAGAGGATTTTTTATTTGTTTTACTTAAAACTGTAATGTGATACTGAACACAAGTACAGGATCCCACCACTGCACACCAAAAATGTTGGAAAATGGGTTATTGGTAAGGGCAGGTAAGTACCCACAATTAGCAATAGGCCACTAACCTCCACTTAGGTCCAGTTAGGTCTCAGTAAATTAAACCCAGCTCAACCCTTGGTAGCTTGGCAATGAGCGACAAGGCTTAACTTAGGAGGCAGAGTGTAAAGCATTCAAATATCACAAAACAGTAATTAAATAAAAGGCAGGAAACAGTTTAAAAATCCAAAACCAATTTATAAAAATAGATTATGGCCCTCATTACAACCCTGGCGGTCGGTGGTAAAGTGGCGGCCGGCGGAAAAAAAATTGAATCAAGACCATGGCGATAACCGCCAACAGAGACAGCCACTTTAACACTCCGACCTCCACGGCGGTACAAACAAATAGCATGGTGGTCACCGCCAACAGACAGGTGGAAGACAATGTACCGCCCACACCATTACAAGAGGACAATCCGCCACGTTTCTGGGGCGGATTCAACACGAACAAAAACACGGCGGAAACAGGACTTGGAAGGGAAAACGCTCACCTCTATACACCCCACGAGGAGCTGGAACTCCAAATTCTACCTGCCATTGTCTTCCTTCTCCTCTACCAGGAGCCCGACCGACGGCGGCAATCACCACAGTGAGTACTGCACCGACGACACAGGGGAGGGGGAGGGAAAAGAGAGTGACACACATACGCTACACCCCAACCCTCAACCACAACACCATACACACACATACATGTTGAAACATTACATTTACACCCCCTATCCCCCCCCTGGAAGAATGCAAGGACAAAAGGAAATGATTTGAACAATTGTAATCAGGAAAAATCCATTAGTCAAAAATATATATATACACTATTAACAAATATGTACACCAAGATTTCAAGTCCATGTACTGCACCTACATAGTCCGTGGTCCACTGGGCCCAAAATGGGTGAGGCCCACACTCAATACCCGAAGCAAACAGAGAGAACACTGCAGGGGCATCAGATCGAAATAAAACAGGCACCTCAGGGGGAAGGGAAGAGGGGGCACCTCAGCCGGATGAGTGCACGAAGCCAACTCCACAAGGGGGCTTGATGCCCATTGATGTACCCTGGGAAGTGCAAAGCCACAGTCTCTCAAGTCTCTCCAGTGGATGGTTTGCCCACTGCTGCATCCTGGGCAGTGCAAAGCCACAGTCTCTCAAGTCTCTCCAGTGGGTGGTTTGCCCACTGCTTTATCCTGGGGAGTGCAAAGCCACAGTCTCTCAAGTCTCTCCAGTGGATGGTTTGCCCACTGCTTTATCCTGGGGAGTGTAAAGCCACAGTCTCTCAAGTGGATAACAGTCTCCACTGGTTCTGAAGGGGGCTTTGTGCCCAGAGTGCTTCATCCTGCCAAATACTGAGGTAGTGGATGCCTTTCTCCACTGGTTCTGGAGGGGGCTTTGTGCCCAGAGTGCTTCGTCCTGCAAAGGACTGAGGTAGTGGATGTGATTCTCCACTGGTTCTGGAGGGGGCTTTGTGCCCAGAGTGCTTCGTCCTGCCAAGGACTGAGGTAGTGGATGTGATTCTCCACTGGTTTTGGAGGGGGCTTTGTACCCAGAGTGCTTCATCCTGCCAAGGACTGAGGTAGTGGATGTGATACTCCACTGACGGTGGGCCAACATGGAAGCTGTCCAGGCTTCTGGAACTGACCACCAGCCACGTACAACTGACCACTGGGGATGGCAGCCATGTCTGCGGTGATGCCACTGGCACAGGATGTGGCGTGGCTGCTGGCGTGCTGGCAGCAGCCTCAGTAGCGGCGGTGCTAGCGGTGCTGGTGCGTGGCTCAGTGAGCGTGATGCTGGCGGCAGTGTCCTGGGCAGCGGTGCTGGTGGGTGGCTCAGTGAGCGTGCTGCTGGCGGCGGTGTCCTGGGCAACTGTGCTGGTGGGTGGCTCAGTGAGCTTGCTGCTGGCGGCGGTGTCCTGAGCGGCGGTGCCCGTGGCGGTGCGGGTGGTGGTCTTGTCCGCTGTGCAGGTTGTCGACAACTTCCCTTTCTTTCTCTGGCCCTTCCCCACCTTGAATGGTGGCGCAGCTGTCTTGCCACTCCCTTCTGTAGTCCTGGGAGAGCCCTTGCTGGCAGGTGTTTTGGCCTTCTCCCTCCGGGCTGGGGCCAACTTCTTTAGTTTTTGAGGTGGGGGAATGTCCTTGGCCTAGCTCCTTGGCACACTGGCTGCCCTACTGCTTGGCGCACTCCAGAAGCCGGTTACTGCTGGCACCACTGTTCCCGGTGATGAGGCGGCTGAGGTGCTGGGTTGGGACCTGGAAAGGCCGGCCCTAGGGGACAGAAGAGGTGGGGGAGGTGTAGGGAAGAGGTCAAGGTTTGACAGGAAAAGTTTTTTAGACACACTGGGACGGGTAGATGGAGGGGGTTTGGGAGTGGAGGAAGAGGTAGTGGTTGTAGGAGGTGTTTGTTTGCTGACTTTGGGTGAAGGTGCATGGGCAGGAGGCTGTCGTGAGGTGGATGGCTGTTGAGTGGGTGTGTGACTGCGTTTGTGTAGTTTGGGAGGTGGGCTCACGGACACACTGGAGATGTGTGAATGGTAGTGGGGTGGTGAGTGCACGTGAGCGGTGTGTGGTGATGGGCGTGCTGGTGATGGACATAGTGGCTGAAGATGTAGTGCATGCAGGTGTGAGTGGAGACGTGACAGGGAGGGAGGAGACGTGGAGGAGGGGGACAGAGTGAAGGCAGTGGCTGTTGGTATGTCTGCATGGGTATGATGCTTGTGTGAGTGCCTGTGGGATGTGTGGTGCTTATGTTTGCCAGAGCTACCCTTGTGTGTTGAGGTGTGTGCATGCTGGTCTGATGGTGTGCTTGGGATAGGCTGAGGTACTGTAGATTGGGTCTGGGTCTGGGTGGAGGAAGTTGGAGGGGGGAGGCTAGACACAGGGAAAATGGCTGCCATCAGTGCTGAGGCCAGAGTCTGAAAAGCTCGCTGTTGGGCTGCCTGACCAGAATGAATGCCCTCCAGCTTTGCATTTGTCTGCTGCAACTGCCTTTCTACACCCTGGATGGCATTCAGAATGGTAGACTGCCCTACAGTGAGGGATCTGAGGAGGTCAATGGCCTCCTCACTGAGGGCAACAGGGCTGACAGGGGCAGGGGCTGAGGTGCCTGTGGGCGAAGGAGATGCCCACCCTCCTGGGTGAGCGTCCACGGGAAACACGCTGAGGGGCTGCTGGGAGGGTGGTGCTGGGAGGGGGGTGGCGGCTGTACCTCTAGATGCGGTGGGCCCAGAGGGGCCCACCACCGCAAGGGAGCTCCCATCAGAGGAGGAGTCGGTGTCGCTGGTCTCAGCTCCTGCATTTTGGACAAACCAGCTTCTCTGTGACCATTGCCACACTGGCTCCTGTATCTCTCAGAGCTTCCACCTCAGTCCCATTGACTCTAGGCCTCTGCCTATACCTCTACATGCTGGGAGATAACGTGGCAATAGTTGCAATGTCCACCCCACCCACGGATACTAAGGTGACCTCTGTTTACCCTGATCCCAGCCCTGGGCCAACTTCAACCCCCATGCCTACACTAGCAATCCCCTGGGATTGCCTACCAGTGGAGGGCTTCTTGGAGCAGATAGCATCTCCTCTTTTGTGTCCAGGTTGATGACACTCAAAGCACTTGCCGGCCTTAGCAAGCTCCTGAAACTTTCCTGCTTTAACAGGATCATAATGTTTCCCCTGATACCCTTTCCCCTTAGAAGTGGAATGGCTCGGGGCTCCCCCACCCTGAGAAGTTTTTGGGGACTCTTGTGAGGACTCCTTGGGCTTTTTATCATCTTTCCTTTGGTTCTTCCCCCGAGAAGAACCATGTCCTTCCTTTTTCTGATCACCCCCTGGGGGTCATCTGCTGCCTCCCCCAGCTCTCTGGGTTGGTCAACTTAGAGTCAACTTGATACTGGTAGAGCTTCTCTTGGCAACAATTGGTTAGAAGGTGCTCCCTCATAATCAAATTCTACAGCCCCTCAAAGGTACTCACCTTGTTGCCCTGTATCCAGCTCTCCAGTGCTTTAACTGAAATGTCCACAAAGTCCAGAAGGGACTGGGTGCTTGTCTTTTGGGTGTCCCTAAACTTGATCCTATACTGCTCTGGGGTCAGACCAAACTTTTTAATCAAGCATCTCTTCATACTGGGGTATGAATCTGCCTCCTCCCCTCTCAAGGTTAGGAGCCTATCCCTCCCAGAGTTGTGGACCAACTCCCACAGAAGTGAACCCCAGTACTGATGCTTGTCTCTCCTCATCTGGAGGGCCCTCTCAAAGGCCCACAGGCACTTATCTATGTCATCCCCCTCTACATAGGCAAGAACCACCCCTTTGGGAAATCTGGGGCAAAACCCCCTACCCATGGACACCTCAGATTCTCTGTCGCTGACACCGTCCCTCTTCTCTTCCCTTGCCCACTTTTTCTTTTCTAGGGCCAGCTTCTCTGCCTCCAAAGCTATGAATGCTAGGTGGGCCTCCAGCTCTCTTTCCATGAGGGACAGGTTCTCTCCTCCTGAAGGGACCCCCTTCCCCCAACTAGCTTTGGGTATGCCCCTGGTGACTTGGTGCAGTGAGGACTGGTCTTCCTCCTCCTTAATTAGGCTCAGATGCCCTCCCTCCCCTGAGGGTTGGAGCTAGCATCCTCCCCTGCTTGCAGTACACAACCCCCTAAGCTGGACTGCTGTCAGTGTGGGTAGGCTAGCCAGATCAAGCTCCATGGTTCCCTAGATTTGTGTCAACAAAAAACTTTTTGCAAAAATTGGACACAAGAATTTAGTAAAATCACAAAAATTCAATAATTGAAATTAATTCAAAATATAAATTAAAAACAATTTTCGCACTAGGACAATTTAGAGGATTTTTAATTTGTTTTACTTAAAACTGTAATGTGATACTGAACACAAGTACAGGATCCCACCACTGCACACCAAAAATGTTGGAAAATGGGTTATTGGTAAGGGCAGGTAAGTACCTACAATTAGCAATAGGCCACTAACCTCCACTTAGGTCCAGTTAGGTCTCAGTAAATTAAACCCAGCTCAACCCTTGGTAGCTTGGCAATGAGCGACAAGGCTTAACTTAGGAGGCAGAGTGTAAAGCATTCAAATATCACAAAACAATAATTAAATAAAATGCAGGAAACAGTTTAAAAATCCAAAACCAATTTATAAAAATAGATTATGGGCCTCATTACAACGCTGGTGGTCGGTGGTAAAGTGGCGGCCGGCGGAAAAAAAATGGAATCAAGACCATGGCGATAACCGCCAACAGAGACAGCCACTTTAACACTCCGACCTCCACGGCCGTACAAACAAATAGCATGGTGGTCACCGCCAACAGACAGGTGGAAGACAACGTACCGCCCACACCATTACAAGAGGACAATCCACCACGTTTCTGGGGCGGATTCAACACGAACAAAAACACGGCGGAAACAGGACTTGGAAGGGAAAACGCTCACCTCTACACACCCCACGAGGAGCTGGAACTCCAAATTCTACCTGCCATTGTCTTCCTTCTCCTCTACCAGGAGCCCGACCGACGGCGGCGATCACCACAGTGAGTACTGCACCTACGACACGGGGGAGGGGGAGGGAAAAGAGAGTGACACACACACGCAACACCCCAACCCTCAACCACAACACCATACACACAAATACATGTTGAAACATTACATTTACACCCCCTACCCCACTTGGAAGAACGCAAGGACAAAAGGAAATTATTTGAACAATTGTAATCAGGAAAAATCCATTAGTCAAAAATATATATACACTATTAACAAATATGTACACCAAGATTTCAAGTCCATGTACTGCACCTACATAGTCCGTGGACCACTGGGCCCAAAATGCATGGGTGAGGCCCACACTCAATACCAGAAGCAAACTGAGAGAACACTGCAGGGGCATCGGATCGAAATAAAACAGGCACCTCAGGGGGAAGGGAAGAGGGGGCACCTCAGCCGGATGAGTGCACGAAGCCAGCTCCACGAGGGGGCTCGATGCCCATTGATGTACCCTGGGGAGTGCAAAGCCACAGTCTCTCAAGTCTCTCCAGTGGGTGGTTTGCCCACTGCTGCATCCTGGGGAGTGCAAAGCCACAGTCTCTTAAGTCTCTCCAGTGGGTGGTTTGCCCACTGCTTTATCTATCCTGGGGAGTGTAAAGCCACAGTCTCTCAAGTGGATAACAGTCTCCACTGGTTCTGAAGGGGGCTTTGTGCCCAGAGTGCTTCATCCTGCCAAGGACTGAGGTAGTGGATGCCATTCTCCACTGAATCTGGAGGGGGCTTTGTGCCCAGAGTGCTTCATCCTGCCAAATACTGAGGTAGTGGATGCCTTTCTCCACTGGTTCTGGAGGGGGCTTTGTGCCCAGAGTGCTTCATCCTGCAAAGGACTGGGGTAGTGGATGTGATTCTCCACTGGTTCTGGAGGGGGCTTTGTGCCCAGAGTGCTTCGTCCTGCCAATGACTGAGGTAGTGGATGTGATTCTCCACTGGTTCTGGAGGGGGCTTTGTACCCAGAGTGCTTCATCCTACCAAGGACTGAGGTAGTGGATGTGATACTCCAGTGACGGTGGGCCAACATGGAAGCTGTCCAGGCTTCTGGAACTGACCACCAGCCACGTACGACTGATCACTGGGGATGGCAGCCATGTCTGCGGTGGTGCCACTGGCACAGGATATGTCGTGGCTGCTGGCGTGTTGGCAGTGGCCTCAGTAGCGGCGTTGCTGGCGGTGCTGGTGCGTGGCTCAGTGAGCATGATGCTGGCGGCAGTGTCCTGGGCAGCGGTGCTGGTGGATGGCTCAGTGAGCGTGCTGCTGGCGGCGGTGTCCTGGGCAACTGTGCTGGTGGGAGATCAGTGAGCGTGCTGCTGGCAGCAGTGTCCTGGGAAGCGGTGCTGGTGGGTGGCTCAGTGAGCATGCTGCTGGCAGCGGTGTCCTGAGTAGCGGTGCCCGTGGCGGCGGTGCCTGTGGCGGTGCCGGTGGTGGTCTTGTCCGCTGTGCAGGTTGTCGACAACTTCCCTTTCTTTCTCTGGCCCTTCCCCACCTTGAATGGTGGCGCAGCTGTCTTGCCACTCCCTACTGTAGTCCTGGGAGAGCCCTTGGTGGCAGGTGTTTTGGCCTTCTCCCTCCGGGCTGGGGCCAACTTCTTTAGTTTTTGAGGTGGGGGAATGTCCTTGGCCTGGCTCCTTGGCACACTGGCTGCCCTACTGCTTGGCGCACTCCAGAAGCCGGTTACTGCTGGCACCACTGTTCCCGGTGATGAGGCGGCTGAGGTGCTGGGTTGGGACCTGAAAAGGCCGGCCCTAGGGGACAGAAGGGGTGGGGGAGGTGTAGGGAAGAGGTCAAGGTTTGACAGGAAAAGTTTTTTAGACACACTGGGACGGGTAGATGGAGGGGGTTTGGGAGTGGAGGAAAAGGTAGTGGTTGTAGGAGGTGTTTGTTTGCTGACTTTGGGTGAAGGTGCATGGGCAGGAGGCTGTCGTGAGGTGGATGGCTGTTGAGTGGGTGTGTGACTGCGTTTGTGTAGTTTGGGAGGTGGGCTCACGGACACACTGGGAGAGGACGCAGGAGATGTGTGAATGGTAGTGGGGGTGGTGAGTGCACGTGGGCGGTGTGTGGTGATGGGCGTGCTGGTGATGGACATAGTGGCTGAAGTGGACACGTGACAGGGAGGGAGGAGACGTGGACGAGGGGGACAGAGTGAAGGCAGTGGCTGTTGGTATGTCTGCATGGGTATGATGCTTGTGTGAGTGCCTGTGGGATGTGTGGTGCTTATGTTTGCCAGAGCTGCCCTTGTGTGTTGAGGTGTGTGCATGCTGGTCTGATGGTGTGCTTGGGATAGGCTGAGGTACTGGGGATTGGGTCTGGGTCTGGGTGGAGGAAGTTGGAGGGGGGAGGCTAGACACAGGGACAATGGCTGCCATCAGTGCTGAGGCCAGAGTCTGAAAAGCTCGCTGTTGGGCTGCCTGACCAGAATGAATGCCCTCCAGGGATGCATTTGTCTGCTGCAACTGCCTTTCTACACCCTGGATGGCATTCAGAATGGTAGACTGCCCAACAGTGAGGGATCTGAGGAGGTCAATGGCCTCCTCACTGAGGGCAACAGGGCTGACAGGGGCAGGGGCTGAGGTGCCTGTGGGCGAAGGAGATGCCCACCCTCCTGGGTGATCGTCCACGGGAAACACGCTGAGGGGCTGCTGGGAGGGTGATGCTGGGAGGGTGGGTGGCGGCTGTATCTCTAGATGCGGTGGGCCCAGAGGGTCCGCCACCGCAAGAGAGTTCCCATCAGATGAGGAGTCGGTGTCGCTGGTCTCAGCTCCTGTCCCCCCAATGGAGCTCCCCTCCCCCTCCTTCCCACTGGTGAATTCGGAGTCCATAATCTTGTCCTCCATGTCCATTTGGGATGCAGCTCCCTCCTGCTCCGGTGGCACTGCTCCTCCGCGTGATGATGCTAATGCACACAAGAACAGGGAGACCACAAAAAGGGGGGAAAGAAAGTAGAAAGACATGTTCAGTGGATGCAATACCGGTACCGTTGGCGGACACTACAGAAACAGCAGCCCTTTGCACTACGCCATGCACTTAGAGTTCCCTAATTAATCACAGGGCCATGGGGTACAAGGCCTATGCCCGATTGCTGCACACATGGAAGTCACAGGAGTCTGACTAGGGGTAGATGGTTCTTAACACTGGTGGGGTGGGATGCCACATAGCCTGCCTCACGAAGGGACCTTGCCTGCAAAACTCGCCCTGGCCTAGGGGAACCCACTGCCCTCCTCCCTCACCCACACACCTCCCATGTGTGCTGAATCAGATGAATGTGACTGTACTTACCCCTTTGTGGCTGCTGTGATGCCCTCAAGCGCCCATCCAACTCCGGATACACCACCGCCAGGATCCGGAACATTCGGGGGGTCATGGTGCTACGAGCACCCCTCCCACGTTGGGAGGCCATCCCCAGCTGGGCCTCCGCCGTCTTCTTGCTCCAGCGGCGAATGTCCTCCCATCTTTTACGGCAGTGGGTGCTCAGTCTGTGGTGGACCCCCAAGGTCCGGACTTCCTTGGCGATGGCACGCCAAATATCCTTCTTCTGGTGGGTGCTGACCTACAGGAATAGTACAGGGGAAGAGGAGAAAATATACCTGTCCGGACCGTCACAGTCATTGGCCCACGTTCCCACCCTTGCCCTGACGCTCATACACTCACCAGTGTTTCATGCACGCTTCATTCCCCCCATCTCCCATCGACACCACTCCAAACAGGCATTGCCCATACAGCATGCTCACAGTGTACTCACCTGTTTGTCTGGAGGACCGTAGAGTAGCGTGTACTGGGGGGGGACCCCATCACTAGTTTGTCCAACTCCTCCGATGTGAAGGCAGGGGCCATTTCCCCAGACACTTGAGCCATTTTCGCTTCCAGACTGAGGTCACAGCAGCACTTGCAGTGTAGGTGCTCTCCTGTCGAAGATCAGGTATCAAGTGAGTGAACAGACAGAAAATGCCGGTCAGGTCTGCGGCGGTGTGTACCGCCACCACCGGCATACAACGTCATTGGCTCCTGGGACCCATAGGGTCCAATGTTACCCAATGCAGGATTGCGCCACGGTCTTCGACCGCCACCGCAACGGTGTACAATGCCAGCGCAGTTTACCTCATATCCCATTGCCCCACCTTACAGGTCAGGCAGCCGCCATTTCAGGGGGCCACATGGCATTAATTTTAAATGCGTCACACATATCTAGGCCTTGCATACACACTAAGACAGGCACATAGCGGATTGACAAATGTGTGCAATAAAGTTGTGTTTTCGTACCTCAGTGTTGGCTGACTCTCTGCTCGCTGATCTCATCCATAGAGCACGTCCGCTGGGGCAGGTGAGGAGATGACGGCATCCTCTGGTGTACAGACCGCTGGTGGACCTGTCGACAATGGAAGCAAGACATGTAATATTGACCTACAAATTTGATCGTGCCACAATCCAGGAACTGTGTGCCCAGTTGGAGCCAGACCTGATGTCAGCTATCCACCGTCCCACAGGTATCCCCCCTCTAGTGCAGGTCCTGTCAGTACTCCATTTCCTGGCAAGTAGGTCTTTTCAAACTACAGTGACCATAGCATCAGGGATGTCCCAGTGTATGTTCCCAGCGCAGCTACATCGTGGTCCCTCAGGTGGAGGATTTGCCTACAGTGAAAGGTGACTTCTATGCTCTGGGACATATCCCCAACATCATAGGTGCCATTGATGGGACACATGTGGCCTTGTTCCCCCCCACAGGAGTGAACAGGTATACAGAAGCCGGAAGAGTTACCATTCAATGAATGTGCAGATGGTGTGTTTGGCCGACCAGTACATCTCCCATGTGAACACCAAATTTCCTAGCTCAGTGCATGATGCATACATTCTAAGGAGTAGCAGCATCCCTTATGTGATGGGGCAACTCCAGAGGCACCGTGTATGGCTATTAGGTGAGGGCATGGACCCTATACAGTGTGAATAGTTGTCTGGGTCTGGGGATATCCCTACAGGTTAGTGTGTGTCTAACAGTTGTCCCTCGCCATTTGCAGGTGACTCTGGCTACCCCAACCTGTCATGGCTACTGACCCCAGTGAGGGATCTCAGGACAAGGGCAGAGGAACGCTACAATGAGGCACATGGGCACGAGTGGAGCTCCACGGTGGGGACAGGAGCAGAGACCAGCGACAGCGACTCGTCCTCTGATGGGAGCTCCCTTGCGGTGGCGGGCCCCTCTGTGCGCCCCGCATCTACAGGTACAGCTGCCCCCCCACTAGCACCGCCCTCCCAGCAGCCCCTCAGCGGGTGCCCCGTGGACGCTCACCCAGGAGGGTGGACATCTCCTTTGCCCCAGGCATCTCAGGCCCTGCCCCGTTCAGCCCTGCTGCCCTCAGTGAGGAGGCCATTGACCTCTTCAGATCCCTCACTGTTGGGCAGTCTACCATTCTGAATGCCATCCAGGGTGTAGAGAGACAGTTGCAACAGACAAATGCATACCTGGAGGGCATTCATTCTGGCCAGGCAGCCCAACAGCGAGCATTTTACACTCTGGCCTCAGCACTGATGGCAGCCATTGTCCCTGTGTCCAGCCTCCCCCTCCAACTTCCTCCACTCAGACCCAATCCTCAGGACCTCAGCCTATCCCAAGCACACCATCAGACCAGTATGCACACACCTCAACACACAAGGGTAGCTCTGACAAACATATGCACCACACATCCCACAGGCAGTCACACAAGCATCATACCCATGCACACATACCAACATCCACTGCCTGCACTGTGTCCCCCTCCTCCACATCTCCCTCCTCCCTCCCTGTCACGTCTCCACTCAGACCTGCATGCACTACATCTTCAGTCACTACATCCATCACCAGCACGCCCATCACCGCTCACGTGCAGTCACCACCCCCACTACCATTCACACATCCCCTGTGTCCTCTCCCAGTGTGTCTGTGAGCCCTCCTCCCAAAGTACACAAACGCAGTCACACACCCACCCAACAGCCATCCACCTCACGACAGCCCCCAGCCCATGCACCTTCACCCAAAGTCAGCAAACGGACACCTCCTACAACCAGTACCTCTTCCTCCACTCCCAAACCTCCTCCATCTACCCATCCTAGTGTGTCTAAAAAACTTTTCCTGTCAAACCTTGACCTCTTCCCTTCACCTCCCCCACCCCTTCCGTCCCTTAGGGCCCGCCTTTCCTGGTCCCAACCCAGCACCTCAGCCACCACATCAGAAGGCACACTGGTGCCAGCTGTAACCGGCTTCTGGAGTGCGCCAAGCAGCAGGGCTGCCAGTGTCCCAAGACGCGAGGCCAAGGACATTCTCCCACCTCCAAAATAGAAGAAGTTGCCCACATCCCGGGGGTAGAAGGCCAAAACACCTGCCACCAAGGGCTCAGCCAAGACAACAGTTGGGAGTGGCAAGACAGCTGCGCCACCATCCAAGGTGGGGAAGGGTCTGAAAAAGAACGGTAAGTCGCCGCCAACCCGCACGGCGGACAAGACCGCCACCAGCACTGCCACATGCACCACGGCCACCGCCACCGCCGCCAGCACCCAAGATACTGAGCCCCTCACCAGCACCGCAGACCCTGTGCCCTTCAGCAGCACTGAGGTCAGTGAGCCTGCCACCAGCACCGCCGCTCATGACACCACTGCTAGCACTGAGGTCAGTGAGCCTGCCACCAGCACCGCCACTTATGACACCACCGCCAGCACCGAGGTCACTAAGCCCCCCACCAGCAACGCCACTCATGACACCGCCGCCAGCACCGAGGTCAGTGAGCCCCCCGTCAGCACCGCTGCTCATGATACCGCCGCCAACACCGAGGTCAGTGAGCCCGCCACCAGCACCGCTGCCCAATGACCGCCGCAAGCACCGCCTCTACAGAGCCCGCCCGCCAACACTGCCAGTGGCCACGCCACATCCTGAGCCAGTATCACCACCGCAGACATGGCTGACATCCCCTGTGGTCATCCGTACGAGGCTGGTGGTCAGTTCCAGGGGCCTGGGCAGCTTCCATGTTGCCCCACCATCAGTGGAGTATCAAATGCATTACCTCAGTCCTTGGCAGGATGAAGCACTCTGGGCACAAAGCCCCCTCCAGAACCAGTGGAGAAAGGCATCCACTACCTCAGTCCTTGGCAGGATGAAGCACTCTGGGCACAAAGCCCCCTCCAGAACCAGTGGAGAAAGACATCCACTACCTCGGTCCTTGGCAGGATGAAGCACTGTGGGCACAAAGCCCCCTCCAGAACCAGTGGAGTATCACATCCACTACCTCAGTCCTTGGCAGGACGAAGCACTCTGGGCACAAAGCCCCCTCCAGAACCAGTGGAGAAAGGCATCCACTACCTCAGTACTTGGCAGGATGAAGCACTCTGGGCACAAAGCCCCCTCCAGATTCAGTGGAGAATGGCATCCACTACCTCAGTCCTTGGCAGGATGAAGCACTCTGGGTACAAAGCCCCCTCCAGAACCAATGGAGACTGTTCTCCACTTGAGAGACTGTGGCTTTGCACTCCCCAGGATAAAGCAGTGGGCAAACCACCCACTGGAGAGACTTGAGAGATTGTGGCTTTGCACTCCCCAGGATAAAGCAGTGGGCAAACCACCCACTGGAGAGACTTGAGAGACTGTGGCTTTGCACTCCCCAGGATAAAGCAGTGGGCAAACCACCCACTGGAGAGACTTGAGAGACTGTGGCTTTGCACTCCCCAGGATAAAGCAGTGGGCCACCCACCCACTGGAGAGACTTGAGAGACTGTGGCTTTGCACTCCCAAGGATACATCAATGGGCATGGAGCCCCCTTGTGGAGCTGGCGTCGTGCACTCATTCGGCTGAGGTGCTCATCCGGCTGAGGTGCCCCCCTTCCCTTCTCCCTGAGGTGCCTGTTTTATTTCGATCTGATGCCCCTGCAGTGTTCTCTCCGTTTGAATTGAGTATCTTGTGTGGGCCTCGCCCATCCATTTTGGGCCCAGTGGTCCACGGACTATATAGGTGCAGTACCTGGACTTGAATTCTTGGTGTACATATTTGTTAATAGTGTATATACATTTTTGAGTAATGGATTTTTCTTGATTACATTCGTTCAAATCATTTCCTTTTGTCCTTGCGTTCTTCCAGGGGGGTTGGGGGTAAATGTAATGTTTCAGCATGTATTTGTGTGTGTGTTGTTGTGGGTGAGGGTGGGGGTGGGGGTGTTGCGTGTTGCGTGTTTGTGTCACTCTCTTTTCCCTTCCCCCTCCCCTGTGTCGTAGGTGCAGTACTCACCGTGGTCATCGCCGCCATCGGTTGTGCTCCTGGTAGAGGAACAGGAAGATAATCGCAGGGAGGATTTGGAGTTCCGGCTCCATGGTGTCCTGGTTCCTCGTGGGGTGTGTAGAGGTGAGAGTTTTCTCTTCCAAGTCCTGTTTCCACCGTGTTTTTGTTCGCGTTGAATCCGCCCCAGAAAAGGTGGCAAATTGGCCTGTCATAATAGTGTGGGCGGTACATTGCCTTCCGCCTGTATGTTGGCGGTGACCGCCAAGCTGTTTGTACCGCCGTGGCGGTCGGAGTGTTAAAGTGGCTGTCTATGTTGGCGGTTTCCACCACGGTTGTGATTCAATTTTTTTTTCCAACAGCCTATTGGCGGTCTTACCGCCGCTTTACCACCGACAGCTAGGGGTTGTAATGAGGGCCTATGTTGGGTAAAATAGTAAATAGTTTCCAGGCATACGATTTTCATCCCAGTGCTGAAACTTTCTAATTTTTTTTGCTATCAGTATTCAGGTTTCTGTATAAGAGCAAGAGCCCTATCAATAATTCTGAATTTGAGCTGATGTTTTGCTGGTGGGAACCACGGGTACAAATTTTTGGTGACCATCATTTTCCTGCATCAAATGGTTACCAAGTGTGAGAAAGGGAAAAAGAATCACAGGCATATATAAGAAAACTGGCACTGCACACAGTGCAGAGCCACTTTTCTTGTGCCCATTAGCGCCACCCTAATGCCACTATGTGTGCCCATATTAAATATATGGCACACCATGGCAGTAGTTAGGGTCTAGCATCAACATGTTTGACGCTAGTTTGGTGCTTTGCAGAATTAGCATCAATCATTTTGACGCTAATCTTGCAAAGCACCAGAGGTCCATTGCCTGCTCCGAGCAGGCGTTAAGAGTGCTGAAAAAAATGGTGCAAGTAAAATCTCTTAGATTTCCCTGCACCATTTGTTTGACCACCCCTAATGGGGGTGCACCCCGTTTGTGTACATTATGCCTAGCGTTGGCATAATGTAGCGCAGAGGGTTACAAAGTGACGCAATTAATGCATTGCACCTCTCTGTAAATATGGTGCAGCGTTTTTGGCCTTCTAACACCACGTTAGCATAAAAAAATGACGCGTATGTGGCATTGGAATGGCGTTAGGGGCTCTTAAATATGCCCCACAGATCGGAAAGACTGAGGGAGAGAAGCACGGCAGAACAGTCAGAAAGGGAAAAAGCAGAAAACTGCAAGAGGGATAGAAAGGAGCAGGGTGTGTCTAGTAGTTGATGAAAGAGGCATTAATTAGATTTAAGACTACTAGCCTTGGTAGTCACTGGTTGCAAGCTTCTGAGAGGAGTTTCTGGCCCCAGCACTCTTTCTTTTACAAACAAAATGCTGGCTACGATTTATATAGGTGTATATCTCAAACCTACCTGGGAGGCAACCGAGCACTGAACGTAGGGAAAGGAGCCCTAGGTACATTTTTTACAGCGAGGTGGATGAGATAATAATATTGTGTATTGCAAAAGAGGAGGTGCCACTCTAATGTTGTGAAAAATCCTGGATGTGTTCTAGTCTGGTGAAGCCTTGGCATCTAGCGTGGTGTTGTCTGCTTGAGATTGCCCGGTATGTTGTAGTTTTTTTTTCTAACGGCCGTGTAGGCAGTGCAGTTCATCTTGGAGATTATTTGAGACGGGCGGGGGAGAATGTGACGTGGGTGATGTGGTTGTCCTTGTTCATGCTTGAAGAGAAAAGCTACAATGTGGGATGTCTTTCAGGAATGACAATGTACAGTCTGTGAGTTTATTGAGAATTGCGTCCATTTCAATGAAAGAGTATTCTTCTTTGTATAGCTGAATTGAAGGCAGTTTTGGGTAGGAATAGCTTAACCTTCTAAAAAAAAAGAGCTAATGCTATGCCCTCTTGGTTTTCTTAGTGCTGAATTGTTTGATTGAGAGGTCTGTATCAAGATTAAATCCAGATGATATCTTTGTTATTTCTTCGATATCAATCATTGCAGTATGGTTTGTTAAGCAAATACAACTCAATTTACTATTGCAATCAGTGTGATGCATTTATTTTAATTATTATTGTTTGCCATCAGTTTTATCATTTGCTCTATTTTACATGTGCTCTACTTCAGAAGGCTAGTGATTATGGCCAATCAATACACTTAATAAAAACAGCCTGGCTATCTTGAATCGTGTCAACTATTCTATTTTAAACTGATTTAGCATTTCTCCAAAGCACTGCACATTCTTACTATGCATCCACCTGATTAGTATTGCTGATTGTTGAAGGTATTCTTTTATTTTCAGCTGCAGACTCTTAGATAGTACTACTGGAAAGTACTTTCACTAAGTGTCTTGTGTGCTATGACATACTGTATATCAGCCTACCAAGGTACAAGGTGTGGACCAGACATATTTAGGGACAGATGGCAAATTGTGGGTGCAAATCGAGCACCATTTGTTTATAGAGACATATTACAAATTGTGAGTGAAAACTTAACACCAACCCGTTAAGACTAGGCTGTAATTTTGTGATACAACTTATTGAGATGTCATATCTCAAAATGCCCATCACTAGGGGGTGTCACAGAATGATATGCCTAATAAATATTATTTAGGTAGATCACTATTTGTGACCCAATGTGATTGGCTTCCAAACCAGTAATGGTGCACTGTAAGAGACAAAAGACTTCCTTTCCTGTCTTCGCATTACCAAATGAAAAAACATTTATTTTTAAAGTGGCCAGTGTGCCTTAAAGAAACAGGTGCTCCTTTACAAACATTCTTCCAACTTGGGTAGATATCAAGTGATCATCGAGTTATCCCTTGAACTACTGCCTGTTTACTCTGAGGGTAAAGGAGGCTGTGCAGCTGAGAGGGCTTCCCATTTGCAAATGAGTTATCACCTTCTTTGAGGAATCTATAAAATTTCAGTTGTTTGTGTTTGCAATGTGATATCAACCCATTGATGCATCTCATTATAACTACCAATAGAAGGAGGCATCACTTTCAAACCCCTCTTCATTTCCATTTAAAATGAGATAACAACCTTCAGTAATTCAGTACGTCTTTGCTAAATAATAAAAGTTGTTTAGTACATCTTAAAAAAACATTTTGGAACTCGCCTCCATCTTGCCAAAACTGAAAAAAACTGCACAGGTGAACAGCCACTCAGCATTACGTTTGTCTGATTCATGTTTAAGTGCACCCAGGCAAAGTTGCCAATAACTCAAATACAACACCAAGCCCCTGGGTGATCATCTGCTCATGTGACAAAACCACCTCTGCATCCCATGAACATGCTGCACCTTATAGGGATGCTTGTCTCTGGTCCAGGGAGGACCTGGCCTAGCAGTTCAGGCTTGACTGTTCCCATAGGGAACAAGGTCAAGACTGATTTGCATGCGCCTGGCTCTAAACTGGGGTGGTGTGGTTGGCAAAAAAATGATGGATTAAACCCAGATCTTTGTGACTGGGGGTGAATGTTTGCATTGTTCAGCATCCCGTTCATTATCTGTTTTTTGCATTTGTGTACCTTATAGGGAAGCAGACCGTATAGTACCATTAGAGTCATTTGTCAGTCCACCCATTCATCCCTTTCCACTCCCTCCCCCATCTGTGGTCCAATTCATTAATATCCACAAAAAAAAGCGAGTGAGGAGAGAAGGAGCAATTTAATTACAAAACAAACAAAAAAGACCTAGGGCCAGATGTATGAAAATATTTTGCACTCGCAAACGGTAAAATCGGCTGTTTGTGAGTGCAAAATAGTGGTCTGCAATGCATGAAAGGCATTCGCAGACCACAAAGTAGAAACTGCTAAAATTGCGATTTTTAGCGTTGCGACTGCATTTTTAAATTGAACGTGTAAAGCACACATGCCCTTTTGGCATGTGTGTACCTTACATGTTAAAAAATAATAATTTGAGGTGCAGGAGAGGGGGCCTTAGGCCCCCAGCACCCTGGCCTTTTGCATTTCCAAAATTGCGATTTCTGGTTCAGAAATCGCAATTTTGGAAATGCAAACAATTCGCAGCTATGGGCCAACAGGCCCATAGCTGCGAATGGGGCCGGTATCGCAATTTGCGATTCGGTAATAGCATTTGCGATTTTTAAGAAATCGCTATTACCGATTCGCAAATGTGATACATGGCCCTTTGCGAGTCGGTAATAGCGATTTCTTAAAAATCGCTATTACCGAATCGCAATGGGTCGTGATGGTACATCTGGCCCCTAGTTCATACAGTTTGGTCTAATGCTCTGATCTACAAATTCCCTGGGCCCAAATCCAAGAGAGTGCAGAGGGACTTATCAAGGTACTGCTGTGTGAATTTCCATAATGCATTCATCATCCCTATGTTAGAGTTTTATCCTAAAACATTTATAAATGGGCAATGGTATTGCCAGTAAATAGCACATCTTCATAACTGCTCTATAATATTGAGTATGCAATGATTGATTCCATTTGGGTGTAGATTCTGTTTTCTCCCTTTAATAGTACTGAACGCAGGTAGGGTTGTAAGATAGTGCTGGGTCAATTACAGAATCAGAAATGTACAGGCTATGGGAGGAAATAAAGAGAAAATATCACAACCTCAGAGAATGTGTCATGGTTGCTTCCCTACCGATGAAAACTGTAGTCTTCCAATCGTTCTTTGTACTATTTGGTGACAGTAAAGAGTTGCATTATTCAAAATGAGTGACTCCCTGCTCCGACGATTCTGTTGCAGATAAGCTTCTGATTCCTCAAAGACAACCAGTAGCTACCACTATTCTTTTTACTTCTCTTGGGTCATTTCTTAGGTCAACAAAGCAGATTAGTGTTCATGCCTGTATTCTGAGCTTCACTGGATAATCACTGGATAATAAGCTATTATGGGAGATGATTAGAAGGTCTCCTCTGAACCATTATCTACTCTGTGTGCATATGTCTCTGATACAGGTATCAGGTCAGATAGTTCAGACATTCATCTCCATAGAGATAGGGCTGCCCTCATTTTGGCTGTAACTAACGCGTGGAGCTTTTGTAGGCGGAATAAATGATCACTGGAATTATAGTCTGATTGTGCCTCTGTTATGACCACAGGAGCCTCTGGTAGGGTCACAGTGATTTATTGACCTGTATGTCGGAACATGTCCCTCAGAATACCCACGCCCACCTCAATTCTCCAAATGTCATTTCACAACGTTCCGAGAACAGCATGTGAGGATCTACATGCACAGACACACAAGAGAGAAGAAAGGGGAGGAATGAAAAATGACAGGGTTTATAAGCATACTGACTCTTAACACAATGAGATAACTCCAAGGTAACAATATCCAGACAAAATTACACCCTCTACTTAGCTACTTGGAATCAGAGAGAGCAATGAATTGCTTACTTCATAAGGCAGGAATATTGCATTCCTTTTTCAATCAGCTTTATACATAAATATTCATGTATGCAAATGGGTGAAATAAGAATCCATGTGGATAAAGGTATGAGTACTGTCAACAGATACTTTGCAACTCTCACAAGGAGTCTGGAAACTGCCAGACTGGAAAAGATGAACTGCAAGAAAGAAAAGACCAGACACCTGATCTTCTTCATCCACTCATCCCAGATCTGAAAAATTCCTATTGATCATAAAACTGCTTCTCATGTTCTTAAAAGAAGAAAATAATTCAAAATAGCCATAACATGCTACACAATATCAGTTTTCACTTACCTGCCCTATAGTACGGTACCCTGAATTATTATATCCTTGACCTCATTTCCTATGGTTTGAGCTCCTTTGTTCTTAAGCTAGGTTGCACAATACGAGCATCAATAAATAATTTCATTAATACATACATATACATATACGTATATACAAGCAAACAAACAGAGAAGGGCTGTGAAATCCCCTTTCTATTCATAATGGACATTTACCAAATGATGCTTGTGAGGAACGGTTAAAATCTCATCCGAAGTTGGTTATGAAATTAAATGATGATCGTTCTATTTGTCCCCTTTACACTTTACATGTAAGTATCAGATAAATGGGGCATGGCTTCATAATCCATCATGGGAGACGCTCCTTTCCTGAATTCCGCATTTACGGCCACTCTGTCCCTGACAGCTGTCTCTCCAGGGCCCAATTGAAGGTGCCATCTTATGGTCCACTACCTCAGGGGAATTTGGGGGCACTAATCAGGACAAACAGTGACAAATTCTACCTGTTCCAGTCCCATCTGCGGCTCAGCACTGAGTACAACATCTTCCCTGCTCTCCTTGGCCAGCAGTGGGCACACTGCCTGGGAGGACCCTGCCGCACACTACTTAGGGGCCTGCGCCATCATTGCACTGCCCAGCTTACTTCAGGGGGTCCCCAGAATTGTGATCACCTCTGGAGCACCAATCCTATCCAGCAACAGCCACACCCACTAAGAAGACAGTGGTGGCCTATGCACGTGATTCGTGCCAGGCAGAGACAACGCTCATCGTCCAGCCAACTAGGCCCCAGCAGCGTTGTTTGGGTGAGGATACGTATGCAGCTGCTTTCCTGAACTGAGAAGCCTGTAACTGCCCGACCACATGTAGGGGATCTGACCAGCACCATTTCAGGGCATACAAGGCCCTCACACAGTCTGCCTGGCATTGATCCCCCTCAGGAAAGAGTAACTGCAGGGCACTTTTTGCCTTAGGACAGGGTGATTGTGCATGTGAGAAGAGTGGCAAGGACCACTGTGCTCAGCGAACATTGCACTCAGCAGTTGCCTGACCTCCAAAGCCCTGACTCCAGTGCTTACCACTGCGGCATCGCTGGATGCGGCACCCTCAGGCCATAGGTATTTCTCTGTGGATCACAGTTCCCTGCAGCCACTTCCATCCCATGCCACACCACTGGGATTGGTGGCCCTCTCAGAAGGTGACCCGACGAGCCTTGCTTAGCAGCCTGATCCACCTTAACAGATATTGAGGTCATCTCCCTGGGATACTTCTGCTCCCCTATTGCACTGCTCCCCCACAATGAAGATCACTCCTTTGCACTGAACTACTCACAGCCTGTGGTGGTGAATGCCCCGGGGGCACTGCTAGACATCTGCCTGGCTTTGGGGGTCTGCCCCTTCATTCTCACCGCCAGAGATGTGCCTGGGAGACAGGCCTGTCCACCCCTACCAACCTAATGCATCCCTAAGCACTAGACTGTGCATCACTGAGGGGCGCCTGACCTGGGAACACACCTTTGCTCCTGGTCCACTGATCCCTGTGGGATCCAGGGAGGTGCACCACACTGAGCTATCAGAGGCCCCTGTGTGTTTAAAGACACACACATACTCATTGGACTGCTGCCTTCACCTGGTTGGGGAGTGGCGGCCAAGTCACAGACAAGCCAATCGGTCAGCAATTAACTTGTGGGAAAAAGCAGTCTCCCTTGCCACTTTTCACAGACACATCTCCTTTTTGGTTTTGGCAGCACAACTGCGGTGATCGGCTTTGGTGGGGGAAGCAGTCGCCCCTGCTGTGGCAGTGGGTAGGTACCCAAGTGAGGATCCCTCAACTGTAATGGGAGAAGGGGAGTCTCCCATGAGATACTCAGGCACTCCCTGGTGGAACTCTGTGCTACCATCGCTCACTTGTTTCAGGGCTCCAGACACAGCTCGCCTCTCCTGCGGCTGACACCTCACAGAATGGCCTATCCTCTTGTTAGACGCTTCCTCTGGCCAGCATAACATAGCATCTGGACTTATCCTTTTCTTTCCCCCATGTGCCGAAACCTCAGCTGGGCTGCCATACTAATTTGGGAGTGTGGCAGCCTGAGATATGGACATCCCTGTTGCTATCTACTGCCCCTTCTACAGCACTTCTCTGGAGAGGGCCTCCCCCTTGCCTTTCTCCACACAGCACCCACAATGGGATTACAGAAGGTGGCACCACCAACACCTCCACACCCTGAGGTGGGGCAACAAATTATTGTGACAGAAAGTCCCAAACCAGATAATATGCAGAACAGCCCACCACCTCCAGACGGCAAACTTGACAAAGTTATTGCATCCATATAAAAGTTCCTACCTACCAATGACTCAACTGTGGGCACCCTGATGACTGAACTTGGATTTCTTAGGGACAACCATTGGAAGCTGTCTGATCACGTAGCAGAAGGTGAAAAGGAGATGGTGGCATTGCAACCTCAGTTGACCGATGCACAACAGTCAGTCTCTGACCTCCATTCCTGTGTCAAGATCCTAGTGGAGCGGGCAAAAGATGCTGAGGGGAGCTTGTAGAGGAGCAATAGCTGCATCGTTGGCATCCTGGAAGGCCTGAAGGGCCATGACTCCTTATAATGCCTGGACACGCAGTTCTGGTCCTTTGAGCCTGCCTCCGACTTCCCCTCCTTTTTCTCTCTATGGAAAGGGACAGGGTTGCAGCATGGTCGCCAATCCCGGGTGCCCCAACTCATACTGGCCAAACTGCTTCATAACATGGGCCATGAAGCCATCCTACAGATCGCACATACAGCAGGCCCACACAGTCCTGCCCTTCCCTGACTACACTCCCACAGTACAATGGCAGTGATCCTCTTTTCTGAGTGCCGAAAGGAGGATCTGAGAGCTTGGCTTACAAGACTCCCTGCAGTTTCCAGCCCACGTCAAGGTCATCTGCAACAGCAAATACTATTTCTTCATGACCCTATTGATGTATGGGACTGGACAGACCAACAACAGGCTGGCACATCACCGGCCCATGGGGGGCCTGTTCCTTCAGGGACTAGGTGCCAAAGCAACACCCTAACTGCGGAGTAACATCTTTGCCCCCTAGGCCCAACACATCCACCTCTCCCTTGAGCAACTCATCGAAGACTGACGGGGGCATTTCATGCAGTAGTATCATTAAGAGACAGTGCTGGCTCCTCTGAAGATGATCATGGTCCCCATATTTTAACAACTCATGGTGAATCGATCACAGTGGATGGTCCCAGCCTTGGCTCCCAGACTCCACCACTGGTCATGCCACAGACGGCTAACACTATAGTATGAATTGGTCACACTTTTCGAGCCTCTGTGTACTTTCCCACTCTTCCCCCCTCCTGATCTTCTGATCTCCCTCAGATGTTGGCCCCTGCCTACGCTCACCTGCTACATTGGGTGGTTACCTACCACTTCACATTGTTCTTACTCCTCCTGCCCTGCCACAGCCCCATTTTCAGAAATGGTATTGAGTTTTTCACTGTTTGGATTGCAGCACATCCTGAATGTTCTATTGTTAAATCTTACTTTTACCCATTCCCCTACTTGCAGTGGTTTGACCAGGGTAGTTCTGCTCCTCACTTTTCCACCATGCTGCACGCTGGTGGGGCTGGCACATTGGCAGAAAGAACAGCTATGGCCCCTTCGGGGGAACTCCACCCTTCTCATAATATGGCTCCCCAGGCACACAACAGGCTACTAACCGTAAATGTCAGAGGAATGCAATTGTCGAGGAAATGTGATGCCGCTTATTTTTATGCCAAGCTCCAAAATGCCCAAATTGTTTTTCTTCAGGACACACACTTCACATCTAGAATTGCAGTGGCTGCGTAAGTGTTGGAGAGATCACATTACAGCCACCACATACTCTATGGTGCCCCTTTCCTGGTGCTCAATACCATAGTGGACAGGGAGGGTTGCTTTGTTGTCATGGAGGGCTGACTTGATGGTTCCAGAGTCCTCCTGAGCAGTATATATGCCCCTAATAAAGAGCAAGGCAGTTTTTGGACCATGCTTTCACACACACTGGCACATAAAACAGGGACCCCATGGATCTTACCCGGCAATTACAACTGCCCTCTCCATGTCTCCTTGGACCGCTCCTGCCCCCCATTGCCACATGTGCATCCTCACATGCAAGCAGAACAAATGCAGGAGTGGGCTAACCACTTGGCACTGATCTACAAGTGTTGGTTTATTCATCCCGCTGTGCAGCTTTACTCCTTCTATTCTGCAGTACATGATCTCTATGTGCACCTTGATCTGGTCTTCCTGTCAGCCAGTCTCCTAGATGCTGTATGTCGGGCACACCATCAGGGCCTCATACTTTCTGGCTATGATGCACACAGAGTGGACCTCTCATGGTAGTGCCCCGCCTACCCCAATGCCTACATGGCATCTACCAAAGGAAACACTGGAAGATCCCTCCTTTTAGGCATCACACGCTCCGCAGACCTCTCAATACTTTTCCACTAATTGCAGTTCAACTTCCTCATGTGCTATTGAGTGGAATGCCTTTAATGTGATCATGCAAGGGCATTGCATCCAATAAATATATAGTGTATGCAACATATGGGACCTGGAAGTTACCAAGGCCAAAAAACTGATTTCCCTCCTGGACAAATCATTAGTGCTTGACACTTCCAAGCAGGCAGCCCTTTCGGCCACCAATACCCAATACACTATGGTTCTAGATCAGCTGCACAGCTTTAAATTGCAAGGCATATGAGGCTAAAACACATCGGGAGGGAGATAAATTGGGTAGACTCCTCACTTGGTTGGCATGCCATGATACCCATTCTGGGTCCATCCTCGAGATCACCTCACCCACTGTGGCCGCCCTTCACACCCAACAGTCTATCCTCAAAGCCTTCTTTAAATACTATTTAACACTCTATGCAGCAACTCCTTGTCCAGCTGCAATGGAGATTAGCTTATTCCTTTCTGGGTGCTTCCTCCTGAAGGTCAGTCCAATCTGTTGTGAGGAATTAGATGAGCCCTTAACCATACAGGAGAGTTAACTAGCCATCCCCATAAAACTCCAGATCATGCCCATCCTATAGTTGAGCATTGCACTGTTTTTTGCGCCCTACTTGCCTCTCAGCTAGCAGAGGTCTACAAGGAGGCACTACGCGCTTAGTCCCAGATTTCAGAAAAGTGGTGCTTCATGTCATGAAGCGCCACTTTCCTTGTGGCCCATTGTGCCCCACTAATGCCACCATGTGCGTGCTGTATTTAACATATAGCACACCATGGCTAAGCTTAGTGACAATAGTGCAATAATTTATGAAGCTATTGTGGTACTTAACCGGATTAGCTTAAAAATGTTGGTGCTCATTCTGCAAAGTATAGAGAGGCCTACTAAAAATAATGGTGTGCCTTCTTTAAATGTCTGCTCTGTGGAGGCATTAAAAATGCTGCCAAAAATGGTACAGTGGAATCTCATAGATTCCACTATGCCATTTTTGTGGGCCCCCTAATGTGGGAATGCCCCCCTTGCATACATTTTGCCTGCCACAGGCATAATGTGGCACAAGGGTTTAGAAGGCGGAGCAATGCAAGCATTGCACCACTTTGTAAATATGGTGCAGCGTTTTTGCCACACTATCACCACAAAATGATGCTAATGATAGTTGGCGCTAGAGCCTTCTTAAATTTGGGCCTAGGGTCTGCCCCCACCTCAATGTGAATCCGTCCTGAAGTCCCTACCAAAACACAACTGTGATCTGACCTTTCTTGCAACCTATCCTCCCATTGCCATATTAGATACAGACTAGAAAATTCTGGGAAAAATGCTTGCTGAGCAATACACTTAACTCCTGCCAGACTTAGTCCACCTTGACCAGAATGGCTTAGTCCCTGGACAGAGTCCCTATCACAATATATGCCACCTTTTGCACCTAATGGACCAGGCTCCCAGCCAAGTCTTCTATGCTGCATGTCTCCTCCATGCACCTCTTCCAGGTACTGTCCAAGTTGGAAGTGGGTCAGCGCCCTCAGACATATACATAACGTTTATACACTATACCCAGATCTGGAGTTTGCCTAGGCTGCCTGGCCTCCCTTGTATTTCCAGTGGAGAGGGCTGTCCCTTCTCTGCACTACTATTTTTGCTTGCAGTGGACCCTCATGTTTTCACAGCTCTGCTTGAAGGGAGAGACATGGGGCATCCTTCTTTGTGGCTTGACCCATGCAGTTTCTCTTTATGCAGACAATCTGCTACTCAGACATGCTCGCTGACCTCTCCTCCATCCACACCATGTTAAACTCCTTCATGTGTATCTCCGATTACAGGTGAATTGGGCAAAATCATGTCTGTTTCCCTTGAGAGGTTCATTGCCCCTGTCAATGTTCAGATGGGGAGACATTGGGTGGAGGGGAAAGAAGCTGCTGTTCAATTTCTAGGAGTCCACTTATACCACTCTCCCATGGATCTTTTCGAAGGTAAAATCAGCAGGGCCTATACAGCCCTAAAATCCCAGGTCCAAATCTAGAAATCACTCAACCTAGCACCGACAGGCAAGATTGTCCTATCCAAAATTATCATGGTCCCCCACCTCCTTTATCATTTCATAAATCTTCCAATTATTCCCCCCTGCAGTTTTTTCCATGATGTGGATTCTCTTTTGTGAGAGCTTATTTTGAACAACAAGTGCCACCATATAGCTGCATCAAAATTGCAGCTGCCTGTTTAGAGGGGAGGTTAAGGCGCACCTTCGTTTGAGGCTTATTATTTAGCAGCCCAGCTACAGTAGTTCTCTCGGTGGCTGGCGCAGTTCAACTTGTCAGAGATCCACACGGTTGCAGGCTCTCACAATCTTACAGATCTCCAGATCTTTTTGTTCCCTAGGAAACCCCTCCAGTAGCCAATTGCCACATTTGGCAAGCATTGCACATAAATACCATTTAATGGACACTGGGACTTACACTCCACTTGGTCCCATATGGCTCTACTTTTACCCTGCAAGGTCTCCCGCTTTTCTCTGGCTCTTGTCCAACACTGGATCTTACACTCCTGCATGACTGCTCTTTCCCAATGGTCAGCAAGTTGCTCCTTGATGGCCAGCTTTTCCCCCATTAACTGCCTAATTGATGACTTTGCTCTTTCTCCAGGTCAGTTTTTAACATATCGCTGGATACGGCTTTCCCTTCGTAACCAATGGTCCATAGCGGACACTGAACCTCTCACAGACACAGTTGTTCAGACTTTGTTCGCTATGGAGAAGGGATGCTGCCTTTTTACACAAGCCTCTTAGAGATTACACAGGAACTCTGCTTACCTCCCTCAGAAACAAATGGGCTACAGACATAGGCCAGTCACTCCATGACTCCGAATGCGACAGAGCCCTTGAATTCCTACATAAAGTCTCTCATAATGCATGATTTCAGAGCATACAGTTTGCCATATTTCTAGAGCATATCACATGCCACATCAGTTAAACAATTTCTTCCCATGGCCCTTCTGGGCTGTCCGCACTGCCAGGAGTTCTAAGCTGATCTTTGGCACCTGTTTTGGTCCTGTTCCACCCTCTCTCCTTACTGGCAGGCTATTCACAACACACATCACGAGGTGACAGAACTCTTGGACTCCGCCACTTGGATAGCCTGTTCCCCAGGCATATTTAAACACAGGAATTGTGTGGCTGTCGGGCCACACTTTGCAAATCTAGCATTAATCCTAGCTAAGCACACTTTCCCATTACTTGACATTCCTTCCAGGTTGGTGTTATGGCATGGGCATATGCAGCGATGGGGGAGGGCAGATGGTGAGGTGTTGCGCCTCTAAGAGGTCCAACGCATACATATATGGCCCATATACTCAGCATCGGATGCCCTTCTCAAGCACTTCCTCACACTTGGCAAAGATGACACACTACCTCCCTGAACCTCACATTGTGATGGTTTGGTGCACTTCGACCTGCTTCCCTGACTGACCCCCAGCAGCACAACCCCCCCCAACGACCACCAGCAAGTCCTCCTTTCTCCCCCTCGTTCTACCTCTGCTCACATGTTCCAGCCCTAATGATCTCATGCACCCTGCCATTCCTATCCTCCTATCTTCAGCAGCGTCCTGGTCTCCAACCTTACCCCCATTTTCTACTTGCCTCATGTCTTTAATTTTGATGCAATTTCAGACTTGTTTGACATCTCTGTTGGTATAATGAACTTTCTGTCTGGTCACTATGTTTTTGTTGCAACTTATATAATTCAATAAAAATACTTTGACAAAAAAATCAGATAAATATCTGTAATGTGTGCATGTGAAACACCTTCATTAAATGAAACACACAATATAGATAACAAGAAGCAGTACAGGTTCATTAAGAACAAAATATAAAAAAAATGCTGTCCAGCAAGCAACACCCATCTCTATTAGAAAACACTATAATGAAGCTGCCAGTGACTCATTGCACGTTTTGGGCCTAATTTGCGAATGTAAACATACACTGCATGTAAATTTACTGTTGTTTGCCATTCACAAAGGGATGTACGAGGAGTATCTTTACGCCTGCGGAGTCTTCTTAAATAAAAAGACCTATTTTTCTATATTCGGAGACTCAGCACTGTTAAAGATACTACTCGTAAATCTCTTTGTGAATAGCAGACAAACTTACACAAAAGGGTAAGTTTACCTTTGTGAATCAGGTCCTTTGTGTTTTACTGTATAAACAGAGCAAAATTGAAGAAAAGCTTTCTGTTAAAAGGATTCCATTTTGAACAGCAAATCTAATGTTATCATTAACGAGAAGCAGGATTCAACCATCAAAGTGTGCGACTGCTGCCTTCTGAAGAGGAAGCAGTTTTTGATGTTTCAGTTTTAATTGTTGCCAGAAATTAAAATATGTCTGCGGTGTCCAAAAACTCTGCAAAGAGCGAGTCGTTATTAGTCAGACAGAAAAATCAAAGGCCTGTGTGCACCTATTTGCGAAGCATGAAACACTCGCATGCGGCATTGAAGTGGAAGTGGGTCGCTAGAGAGGTTTATGCTTTAATAGGTGAACAAAAACACATAATTTTGTTTTGAAACATGGGGTTATTCATTGAAAGAAGAAATATCAACATCTCAATGTATTTTCACCCAAAGTGCCAATCACAAATTCGTTTTACTTGTCTACCAACTATTTGTTGTTTTCATACAAATGCACATTATGGGAATGAATACAAGTTTGGATGTTAGAAAACCCAACCTCCATGGTGAGGACCCACCATCGAGGTGGCAGTCGCCATACTGGCCCTATTACAACTTCCCCACTGGGCTGACGGGCAGGAACCAAGGTTCCTACCCATCAGCCCAGTCGGAAAGGTGTGGCAGCATTGTCTCCAGCACATAATTGACTTCTGCACTTGTTCTCCGACAGCCTTTCCATGGAAAGGCTGGTGAAGAACAAGGTTGTAATCAGCAAGGTAGTGCTGAGTTTAGCGCCGACCTGGATGATTACAACCAGGACTGTCGTCAGCCCTTCCGGATCACTGATCCTGGCGGGGATGGTTGTAGGTTGGTGGGTGTGCTCACCAACCTCACAATGTGGCGGTCAGACCTCCACAGCCACGGCAGTCTGACCGCCACTGCAAGGCTGGCGGTCTTCAGACCGACAGCCTTGTAAGAAGGTCCTTTGACTATTCGTGCTTCAGAAAGAACAGCCAGACTTCATGTCTCCTCTTCATTGCCATTTGCCTTCATGTGATGCTACCATAATTTTATATTAAACAACACCGACAACAAAGAAGTAGATTTGTACTATGCAAACACCAGAGCACCATGACAGATTGGAGAAAGGAAGCATAGAAAAGTATTTGGGGGTCAGTCAATGTCAAGAACAAAATGGAAATAACAAGAAATAAATGATTCTTATTTTGGGGAATATGTTCATAGGTTTGTTAAATACTAGAGCTGTAACACACGTACATGCCCTAAAGTCAAAACACAAAGGTGCGTAATTTTGATAATAATAACCCAAACTCACTGTTTGATATTTTACTCTAAGGCCCAATTTACAAGGCCCTATCCCCACCAGAGCGCCATTGTTTGTGATGCTCCGGTGGCGGTAACCACTGCTCCATATCTACAAGGAGCTAGAACACCACTTTTTGCAGCATTACGCCTCCCTGTAAATATGGGCCCTCCAACGCAGTTTTCTGTGTCAGAGTGGCATGCAATGGATGTTACAGTGGATGTTCCATCGCAACACCCATTGTTTTTGACGCTGCCCCAGATTTACGACACTCCAACGGTGGCGTTAGCATCGCAAAATGAAAAGGAATGATTTTATTCCTTCTTGTTTTTTGCTTTTTCTATGTGTGCTGCATTCTGCAGCACACATAGCAGAAGCAAAATGCTATGGATGATTGTTTATTTGCAGTAAGGTGTCCCTTCCTGCACCTAAACACTCATTCACAAATGAGACTTTGGTACTTCTATGTGTGCTGCATCAGCACACATAAAAGTGTCAAATCTCCATTTGTAGATTGTTTATGTACAGGAAGGGATACCTTCCTGCACATAAACAATTACGCCCCTCAACACAGACACCCTTGCACTATGATGTAAGGATGCTTGCATTGGTGCAGGTAGCTAAATTTAGCACTGGCACAGGAGGAAACGCAGAGCTGTGCCATATTCTTGTGAATACAGTGCAGCCCTGCGTTTCAAAGCTGGTGCAGTGCAACACGGTGCTGCTTATTTTGGTGCAGCACCACGCTGCTCCAGTTTCTTGTAAATCTGGCCCTACGTTTTTGATGTCTTATATTGTAAAATGTCAAACTGTGTGTGGGAGTTTCTCTAGCCTATATAGTTAAAATACAACTGGTTTTCAGACAATAGTTGCTAAAAATTTTTACCAAATCAGATACAAAATTGTGAGAATTTGACAGAGATATGTGCCTTGCTAAGGTGAATCCAATTTGTAAAATCGGCTAAACCAATTTTCAAACAATGCAGTTCTCTCTATATTACTTTAAAATGCCTTAGTTACAAATGTTAGGACCTGATGCATAGTGCCTACTACCATCTACGTCTTTTAGGGGTCACCAGGGGTCTCAGCTGCAACCCCTGGCTTTCCCCTTGCAACTCCTGGCACTGCCTCTGCCACTCTTGAACTCAGAGGTGGCAAAATCAGTGTCTGGGACACAGTGGCATCTTTTCCTTATTGATGTCCGTTTGTTATCCACTCGCCTTGTTTTCTATCAAGTTTTTATTATGCTAGTAGTAAATTATTCACTATAATTGTAATGAAAATGTAGAACACTGAAATATGACTTTTTGACACCTGAGGTAAGTAAAGAAATGTTTTGGAGTGTATGTTGCGTGCATGTTTGCAGTGGATGTTTATGTGAAAGTGTGTGTATGTGTGAATGTGTATGTGAAAGTGAAAGCTTGTGTGATGTCACTTCCGCTACCTCAGGTATTTTGGTGAATTGACGTCCATGCCTACTACCTACAACTAATGCAGCTGCTACTGTCATCATAT
This sequence comes from Pleurodeles waltl, assembly GCF_031143425.1. Lineage (NCBI taxonomy): Eukaryota > Metazoa > Chordata > Amphibia > Caudata > Salamandridae > Pleurodeles > Pleurodeles waltl. The sequence goes on from NC_090444.1 coordinate 1,223,177,977, forward strand.
ACTGTTATAGATAAGCATCTGCCAATAATAGGCTCCAATTGACTCAAGAGTGATCTTGAGTTGCCCATGAATTAATTTCACCCTAAGTTGGGAAGAAACTCATTACTGGGAGCTGCTCATCAACAAGTTTATGTTATGTATTTCCTCAAGTCCTTTTGTACCTCTTACACATTTCTAAGAATGAGCTAAGCAGAGAAAAAGGAGTCATAAAGAAGCCAGAGAGACGATGGCCTCACTTCAGTCAGGCCCTCCACTTCACTCTAGTTTTAAAAAAGAATTAACCTGGTGTTGTTTCACCCACTCTATTGACCTTGTTAGTACACCTAATTAGACAAAATATACCTGACGTCTTGCAACCCACTGACATCATCTTTGTAAAAAAAATGATCACTATCTGGTACCCTGATGCTTCTCCATATAAAGGCACATTACAAAGGGACCTATTGTCAAATGAAGTATAGTACTTATTCTTGATCTCATGCTTTAACCTTTTCTGTCCTCATAATCTGCAAACTCTTTCTTTTTAAAGAATATAGATTTGTGCCACCTTTTTTTATCTCCCCATCCTATTTTCTCCATTTACTTTTTTTTTTTTGCTGCAGTGCTTAATTTGAGTCAGTGGTTTCTGGTGCTCACCACCAGCACTTTGGGCCTGATTACGAGTTTGGCGGACCGACTGCCATCAATCTGGCGGTCAGACTGCCTTATTACAAGTATGGCATTCGTACTAACAAAAGACCGCCAGCAGTCCGCCGGAACCGCCAGATAGGACAGAACGCCGCAGTCACAAGGAAGCACAAACAGGCCAGCAGAGCCTGTGTTGCCACAAGACTGATTACGAGGTTGCACACCAGCAATGTGACCTTGGTGGTCCAACCAGCAAGTATCATAAGGTGGAAACAGACAGTATTAAGGGAGACACTCACCTGCAGGCAGACTTACACAAACAACACCTTCATGAAACAACCCTGCAATGGACACACACATCACAGCACAATGGAAGCGCAATGGCATGCACGAAACACTGAGAGACAATTACGGAAAGAAAACATGACAAACAGGTGTTTGCTTCTGGGACACCCATGGATGAGGGCTGCACTGAGGCATACACCACTTCAAACAGGCTTCTCAAACAACATGTGTACAGAAAACAGCCCTACATAAGTCCAAGGGACATCCAATGCTAAACTCAAATGTCATGAACATCTGCATAATGGGGAAGGGCAAGTCATCAAAGAGCATACAACTCCTACTGCATGGGACATACCCCTACAGGAACACATTGCAAGAGACACTTACCTAAATGGACACATGCACAGGCAAATTCAAACACAGCAAGAAAAACTGAACACACTCCATGTCTGCACAGACAGAACTCAAGATGACAGACATCAGATACATACAGAAGCCACATCAGAGGAACAAGTTGAACACCATACATGCCCACATTGCACAACACAAAAATAAATACTTACCCCACCAAATACTACACAATGCCAAGACACTAACATTGCCTATCCACACACATAGCTATACACACAAGATATACTCTTCTCTCAGGGGACACCAGCACTGCACACAACATCACATACTGCAAAAAAACAGCACATGGCGCAGCAAGCAGGCTCAAACACACACATCTACAGGCACACAATTCAAGTTATCCAGGAGCAACATAATGGTGTTAGAGAAATTGCAGCACAAATGTGTACCCAAAAAAACAACTGTTTAAGTTTATTAAAGTCCAAAGGCAATTGGCCAGTCTAAAATACTCCAGAAATAGCACAGTGGTGTGCCTAAACTTGACTCCCAACTGCCATGGACCCTCCACAGGAAGGGTCATCAAGAGGGCAGTCAGGCACCTCAGGAATTATCTGGGGGTCGGGGTGGGGGATTGAATTTGGAGGGGGGTTTGGGTTTGGGAGGGCGTGTCTTCTTTGGAGGGTTGAGATTCTTCTTGGGAGGGGTGGGCTTCTTCTTGGCCGGGATAGGGGTATTGGTGTTTGCAGGGGGGCAGGGGAGGCGTCCGAGTTGGAAGGGGCAGCCTAGGAGCTGGGCAGGGTCCTTTTGTGTAAGGAACAGGGGGGAACAGGGGGAAGGTCAAGGTCACATAGGAACAGTTTTTGGACATGCGGGGTTTGTCTTCAGAAGGGGGTCGGGATTTAGAGGCTGGAAGGAGTGGTTGTAGGCAGTGTAGGTGTGGATCTTGTCGGTGTGTGCTTATGCAAGGTATGTTTGTTTGTGGTGGATGTCTGTTGGGTGGTTGAGTGTGGGTGTTTGTGTTCTTTGGGGGATGGGAGGAGGAAGTGCTGGAGGATGCCGTGTTGGGCAGGTGTGTGTCTATTGGGGTAGTGACTGAGGGTTGGCTGAATGTGGTGGATGTATGTGTATCTGTAGTTGTGGCGTCTGCAGGTGTAGTACTTGTGGTGGATGTCTGAGGGTCTGCTGGGGTGACATCTGTGGGTAGGATGGGTGAGGTGGCTCTGTCAGTGAATGTTGTGGTGGTGTCTGTAGGTATGCTTGATGTTGTGTGTGAGATGCTGGGGGTTGTGGGGTATCAGGTAAAGTTGGGACTTGTTGTGTCTGTAGGTGGATGTTGTTTGTGTACATGCCAGTGTGTCTTGTGATGCTTGTGTTTGTGTGTGTTTTATTTTTCTGTTGAGGTGGATGTCTGAGGATCTGTTTGTGTGCTTCGGGTAGGTAGAGGGAGGGGAGATTTGGACTGTGAAGAAGGAGTTGGAGGGGGACTGAAGGTGGGGGGTGACTGGCTGCCTTCAGTGAGGAGGCCAGAGCCTGAAAAGATCTCTGTAGGCCAGCCATTGCACCATGAATGCCTTCAGGGAACATGTTTGTTTGTTGCAGTTGGATTGCCAGTCCATGGATGACATTCACAATGGCAGACTGACCCACAGAGATTGTTCTCAGGAGGTCAATAGCCTCTTCACTGAGGGCAGCAAGGGTAACAGGGGCTGGGGCAGAGGTGCCTTCAGCGAAGGAGATGCCCACCCTCTGCCGTGAGTGGGTACGGCTAACTGGGTGAGGAGCAACAGAGAGGGCGGTGATAGATTGGGGGTAACAGACAAAGATATTGTTGGGAGATGCCCCGATGGGTCTGCCACCACTTGGGAGGGGCCACTGGAGGAGGGATCTGAAGATGATGATGCAGATCCGGTCTCCTCCGTGGCACTCTCCTTACCCCCCGGGCCACTGGATCCCTCTGTGTCAGTTGTCTGGTGACCCGAGGTCCCATGGCCAGATGCATCCGTACTTGGCTCTGCCTCGTCTCCTCTACTTGCCTCTGCTGATGCTGCAAGGTCAAAGAGGAATATGGTCATCACATGTCCATGATAACACCTTTATCACAACTCGGATTGACTAACAATACCATTATGTCAAGTATGCCCCAGCAAAACTGCTCATATAACTTGTGCATACATGTGCCATGGCATGTGCATGGATACCATCTGGATTTACTACAGTGGCCCACAGTAAAATAAAGACCTCAGACAACTAAAATTGTATGGGTGAACAACTAGGAGTCCTCTTCATCCTCAAAGCTGTCCTATATGCTGCAGACCTCAGTAAACTAATGGCAAACAACAGTTTCCTATTGTAAATTCCATTCCCACATATCCCACAAAAGGTTATGCACACATCTATTTGGCATATACATAATGAACCAACAATTAGAAATAATACCCTGAAATCCTGCTATGCAGACCACAAAAGTTCAATATCCCGGAGTAGGTGACATGGAAATAACCATGTCACACAGGAAACATTTCAACAATGTACACTTCACCAAATGGCATTTGTCACAATAGATTCAAGGAGGTATTATCAATGTAACTCAGATAGGCCTTACATGTGGCATTGAAAGGAATACTGTTGACATCAGGTTAAAAATGTCAGGGAGAGATGTCTCCAGAATGAACAAAACAATGAATTAGCAAAACCCATGGATAGTAACTGCTGAATGTCTGACACTCATTACAATGATATCATCTGAGTATTTCTGTAGTAGGCATCTGTCCTTTGCATGTTGGAGGGACACAGAACTTTAAAAGAATAATAGAAGGCCCTCAATCTGTTGCCCAATGAGCACCAACATCACTAACCACATCTTGTACATGCCAGTCCTGGTATATCTCTGTGAACGAATGCCTGTACCTAAACACATGTGATGTCAACATCACTGTAACTCACTCCATGATGCATGCCACCAGTCAGGGCACAGTCCTCAACAATACACATGTGTAGTGGACATTTCCACATGAACAAGGACATAGTTAAACACAAAGTGGTTCCACACTCTGGGACTACCTGTCATCTACCTCATAGGGAGTCCTCATAGAGCATGCTAAATTACATACTATGACACATGAAGGTATATGTCAAACAATGAACAATGGTAACACATCCTGTCTGTGGCACCACATGAAATGGACACCCATTGTAGATTTACTATTCCATGAACAGTTTCCCATGCACATATATGTGATTAAATACAGACATCATCCCATCAACATAGGTAGAACATGCATGGAACTACAGCATGGAAATGTGTCCTAAAGATAAAGGGACACATGCTGACATGTAGACACAAGGAATGTTGGCAACAGCAATGACACATCATTCATGCCAATAGACATTCCCCACTTACCAAGTGAAAGTAGTTTGCTACAGCTGCAAACAAATAGCTATATAAGCCATGTCATATGTATGATGGGCACCTACACATCACTGACTACAGTGAGGCACCAGCACCCATCATATACTGAAGATAGCTTACTTTTGGGTGACAGATGTCTACAAACACACATACCCAGAAACACGGCAGAGTACAGTGATCAACAACCTACTTGCGTTTGGCCTGTAACATTTAGGAAGAGTGATCAGTTGGATACAAATTACACCCACTAGAACAACAATCAGTAAATGAATGATGACTGTACACAGCCATTTGTGGTCCCTGCCGAGCAAATGGTCTGAGGATTCCCCTGAGTTTTGTCCTGAGTCACAAGTCCAAAGGGCAAGGCACACCAGTTTGATACACATGACATGTCAACACAATCAGTCTCCCATCTACTGAGTGGAGGCAGTCAGTACCTCACTCATTCACCTGGCAGAGGGACAGGCAGGAATTTGCAGTGTACTTGCCCCCTTGTGGCTGCTGTGCTGCCCTCAAATGTCCATCCAACTCCAGACAGGCCACCGCCAGACTGAGGGCCATTGCGGGGTCATGGGCCAACATGCACCCCACCCATGTTGGAAAGACAGCCCCAGATTGGCCTCTGCGATCTTCTGGGCCAACCTTCTCAGGTCCTCCCACCTCTTGCAACAGTGGATACTCTGCCAGCTGTGGACCCCCAGGGTCCACACATTCTTGTTGATGGTTCTCCAAATCCTATTTTCTGGTGGGCTTTGGCCTGCATGGATGCAAAAGACATGAAGGAAATTATGTCAACAAGCCCATTCCAAAATGGTTGAGTCACATACATGTCCCTAGTGTGGCACATAGGAGTCATTGAATACACAGAGATAATTACAAACACTTACCAATATGCAGCCTTGCCAATCACACAGCCCAGGTCCTGCACTGACTAGGTTGGTCAACTGACATCTTGTGGGACATGATCTAGCCACCTGATAGAGATCAGAAATACTATGAGACCCATCACACCTATGTGACTTCTGGGAGGTAAACTCCTCAGCCATGAATGTACCAAAACACTCAAAATCTGTGAGAATGACCCTTTGCATACAGTTCCATCAGGATACTGCCATGGAAAAAACTCTAACATCACAAATGGGTAACAATGAAGGGATTGGCATTGTGGGGACAGAAATAGCCTAGCCTGTCTATGTGTGGACATTTGCAAATACTGATGTAGACTCATGCCACTTCAGGGGGTGGAGGTCTGGGTACCTCATCATCAACGCAAAGCACACTTTTTGACATATGTGTCCACAATACGTAGATTACCTTTTTCTGCAATGTGACCAGACAACTGAGTCACATATCATGGGTTATCAATACTTTGGTCTCTCATTCCTGATTTTCACAAGTGCCATTTCCCACGAGTGTGGTGCAGTTTGCAAATAGGTGGCACCACTCTCACAAACAACATATATAGCGGCCCATTACAAATGGGGGCTATGATAACTATGACTCTCTTGTATTTCCACAGGTATCAATGATGGACACCATAAACAATAGGTATCAACTTATGACACCACATTAGTTAGGTGAATTGCACCATATCACAGAGCATGTTTTATTTATGCTTTCATTAGAGGTTGTCAAACAAGGAGTGGCACCAAGGAGTCAACCTCGGCCCGAAGTGGAGGCTAGGGGTAAGGCTTTGAAACATGTAGACTAGAAAGTCAGGTACATTGCATCCCCCACTTCTGCAGCCCCTTTTTAACCATACTGCCTCCAAGACATCTATTAAATAATTGGAATTACTAGAAGACAGATATTTTTAAACTCACTCAAGACCCCACCACTCCTATCCCTCCTGTGATTCACATTGACGTGACTTCATCAGTGCTCTCACATATCCCGTAGGTCATAGCACGCCCTGCTCAGTAGCGGAACAGGGAGAAGCCCAATGATGAAGCATGCCACCAAGGGGTAACCCTGGCGGGTGAGGATTTTTCTAACAGGAAAATCCTTTTTCCTATTATCCATCCTGTAGTAGTACTTTTAGCCGGGCCTCTTTTGTAATGTTATCAGTAAACAATGCACTGTTTGTACTTATGCAATGTCAAAAATGTAATGAGCCTGCACAGGACACATGTGACCTGTGTGAAGGTGACAACAGGGTTGTGGTATCAAGGGACCTGTCAAGGCTCTGAAACACACATTGACCAAGATGCAAAGTGCACATCAGTCATAGATCATCTGCTCCCCTAACACCATTTACATTCTTATCAGAGGATAGACCCTGAATACGCTGCATATTAGTACTGAGGAAAGATTTGGCCTCATAACAAGTACTGGGATACAGGGAGTGGGTACCGTGCCACAGTTGCATAGCAAAAGTGATTCCAGTCCAGACTTGGACAAATACAGTGAGATACATTTGACAGGCCCCAGTCTCTGCAGGTTGAGCAGACAAACCTACATGAAACTCCGTTCCCAACACTTCCATGCTTGACAGTACATCATGTAGCCAACAGCCAATTGGCATGTGGTGTTCTTGTGCCAACCTGAGGGACAGAGTGAGTCAGGATATGCCTTCCAAACAACAGTTTAGCAAGGGCAGATGTGGTTTGAAGTGTCTGTGGCACCATACACATAGCTCACATTACATACAACTGACACGTATAACATGAATACACAGCTCATGCTGTCACACAAATACATGTGCTCTCACATTGATAACATCCATGAGGTAACAGATGTCTGTGGATGTCTGTTATGTCACCTCACTTAGTTATGTACATGCCACACAAGGTGAATCAGAGAACACTCAATTAACACACACCACAATGTATCAGAACTCAACACCTGGCACTGAACTCAAGTACATGCACATTGATTCTCCCATTGATGCACACTGACTACACCTCTCTTCACATTCTGCCACACATGGACACACTCTAGCCTGTGAGGAGGGAATATGTTTCGAAGTACAGAGAAAACTGTGCACATGAGGCACTTACCTGCTCCTCTGGTACACCATAGAGCTGTCCATTTCGTGGTAGGACCTCAGACACCAGATTGTCTATTCCTCTGGTGAGAAGGCTGGAGCCCTATCACCTGCTGGACATGGCATGCTTACTCCCAGAGCCAGTACAGAGCAGCTCTGGTAGTGGAGGTCTTGCTGGCAGCTGTGTCAGGAGCTAAGTAGGGGTCTTGCAGAACATGGCGGTCACATCCACCACGTACGCGGTTGTCACTGCAGGCGAACATAGCCATTGGCCTGCGACCACCACTGGCATCAATGTTCGCTTATGGCTGTGTCAACAGCAGTTGCAACCACCTACCGCCATGATGATATCTGCTGGCGGCCGCAGGCGGTTCCTAATGCCCTGAGGGGTAGGTCAGGCATCCGCCTTTTTAGAGGCCTGAAATGAGTTATATGGCTCTGAAAAAATGTGTCACACCTCTGAAATAGATGGGTTTTGCATCATTAACTGCTTGTCTTTTCCTGTCATGTAGTTCCTACTACTCAAACACCATTGTTGTTCATTGCTAGGCATATATCGCAATTTGCATTGGGGCAGTCCCGCCCCCCCCCATTCTGACAGAGGTCATTTTAATGCTTGGGACATCACGTCACAGTCCAAGAGGCATGTTTTGTTGCAGAATCAGTGATGACCAGTTAAATGATGTGTACACATGCATGGCAAAGCAAGGGGGAGACGTGACTGCTGTGTGATTACCAGTTATGATGTGTACTGTGTATCATGTCACACCTCAATACATGCCTTGTCACATTTTAAAATAGAGATGCATTCTGTATGTTGCAAGGTTACACATTGAATAATGGTAATACTCATTTCTTGTCATACATTTGTACCCAGGGAGGGGAAGAATCAGAAACCTCCTGTCTATTGTCCACTGCCAGACCCTCAGACCATGGAAGAATGCCACTTTATCCAGATCTACCATCTGAATCAACTAACAATTGAGGACTTATGTCGTCATTTGGAGCCAGATCTGATGCTTGCCATTCATAATCCAAATAGAAGCCACCCATTGCACAAGTTAATGGCAGTTTTGCACTTCCTGGCCACATGTTCTTTCTAAAATGTATTGGCCCTATCTGCTGGGATGTCCAGGCTATGTTCACTCTGGCTTTGAAGGATGTATTCCCAGCAATTCTGAAACACCTGGTCAGCTATATCCGCTTTCCTCAAGGTGAGGATTTGACCCAGGTGAAGGCTGACTTCTATGGTTTGGCTCACATCCCACATCTGGTGGGAGCCTTTGATGTACATGTTGCCTTAGTCCCACTGCATGGCAATGCACAAGTCTACCGCAACAGAACAAGCTACCATTCCATCAATGTCCAAGTGGTTTATTTGGGGGATGTCTATATTTCACAAGTCTGTGCTCATTTTCTGGGTTCAGTCCATGATGCCTTCATTATGCGGAACAGCAAAATCCCCCACTGATGTCACGACTGTACCCAGAGAGGGCCTGGCTGGTTGGGGAGTCAAATCTGTCCTGTTTGTTTGTGTGCAATGTCTGCTGCAACAACTTCAATGAGAGGGACTCATAGCTGCACACATGTTCCCTTCCCTAACAGAGGACTCTGCAAACCCAAACCGTCTAAGGTTGTTGACACCAGTGAAGAACCCAACTACTCCAGGAGAAATCTACTTCAACGATGCCCATGGAAGAACACATTGTGTCGTGGAGCAGGCTTTTGGCCACCTGAGGGCCAGATTTAGGTGTCTGGACAAACAGGTGGAGCCCTCCTCTACTCACCCGAAAAAGTGTGTAAGATCATTGTGGCCTGCTGCATGCTCCACAACATTGCCTTGCGGAGGAATATTCCATACATCCCAGATGAAGGGGAGCTAGCAGTGCCACCAGGTAAGGATCCTGAAATGCCAAGTGAGAATGACAGTGACACCTTGATTATCTGCAGGGTCTGTGTCAGTCACATTGTATTGTAAGTGTATACACAGATGTTTGATATGAGCTTATGGTCATAGGTATAAATTCCCAACCTAAACCCCTTGGATTGTTTTCTATCCAGCTACCTTCATCATGCCATCCTTATGTGGGCATTTCAGAGTCATGACATTGGCTGGTATCTTAGGCTGTTCTGACATAGGAAGAGGACATGGATTGATTCAGGTAATGTTGCTCACAGATTTAGGGTGTATTAGCCCTGTCAGTGTGTGAGTAGAAATCTGAAGTGCAGGATACACTGGTTTGATGTGGTGTGTCGGTCCTGTTGTCACATGTGTGCAATCATATGGCCTTGAGATATGTTCTAATCAAGTGCAATAAATTATTTCTCCCTTCACATTGTGTTGACAATGATCCTGTATGACCTGTTTGTGGGTACAGATGTGTTTCCTCATTGCAGGCGAGAGGGCCTGTGCTACAACACTGACATAGGTTGTATCATTCCACCAGATGCTTTGTAATTGTAATGGGATGGACCTATGATAGGGACTGTTGTACTGCCTCTGTGTGTGCTGTGGCTTATGTTATGTTGGAAGACCATGTTTTGGTATGTGGTAAGGCTCAACCTGGTGACAGCATCCACTAACCTGTTAGCCTATTCTATGGGACAAGTTCTGACAAAGCTCTTTCTTCTGCAGTCTGGTGGATGATACCTTGGCGTTTCTACCCTAAATCAATATGGTTCAGACTTTCTTGACTATGACAGCCCAGACATTTTGACAGTCTATGTGCTGTACAGTGCAATCAAATGTTTGGTGCCACCAGACACTTGTATCAGTGTGTTGCTATTAATCCTCAGCATGACACTACCTGTGACAGATCCCTCCTTCCATACCCATCTTGTCTCAATCTCATGTGCATCACCAGGGCTTACATCTCAATATTTCAACATGTGGAGAAGCAAGCAGGCAATGTTTTTCTGATTGGCGAGTTTATTGAAATAGAGGCAGGAAATAAAAAAAAATGATGCTACAGAAAATGAAAGTAAGGGGATCAGTCATGGAGGATTAAATAATATCTGTAGATGCCCCAACATTTGGATCCCAAAGTCCAGTGTCCTACTACAATGGACGATGGAATGTGGTTGGAGTAATTGCCACACAAAGGAGTGAAATCAGGAAGAGGTCACTTGCTGGCAGTGGTTGGTGTCTTGCCATCCACACCTCCTGCAGTCTTGGGTGGACTCCCCGCTTGTGAAGAGGTTCTTCTGCTACAGAGTCAGGGGTGTCTGAGGCAGGTACTTCCCCTGACATGGGCCTCCCTTCCAGTGGTTGCCACCGATGTAGAAGGGCCTGATGTTGCTGGGCCAAGGACAGGGGTGTGGTGTTGCTCATAGTCTCTGATCAGGCCACTGCTAATCTCCCTGAAAACCCCTGATAGGGAGGCCAGGATGGTGTTTGTGGCCTGCCACTTTTCCAATGACTCTCGAAGGAAGTCATTTTGCAGCTGTTCAGTAAGTTTCTGGCCCATCACGCCTTGGGATTTTTAATAGGCTCCCAAGACTTGGCTGATGGTGTTCAGGCCAGGATCATCCCCAGATGCCTCATGTTGATGGCCCACAACATCTCTCCCGTGCACCTTACCCCCACGTGCCCACGCCCTTGGCACAGCTTGCCTCATATCAACGGTTTCAGGGCCATCATTGTCAGAGGTGTGTTGCTGTGACTCAGGATCCTGGACTGGGGGGGCATAAGATGGTAGTCACTTTACTCGGGGCACAGGTTGGAGGGGCGAATGACTGCCTGAGATGTAGATGCAACCGGGCTGGGAGGAGTTGAAGTGGTCATGGTGAGGTTCACTGGTGTTGTCTGACCAGGTTACCCTGATGAGCCAGAACCATCCTCAACAGCCAGACATCCAGGAGTGTTGTCGTCACTGAGCGCTTCATCGATGGGGGTAGTGGCAGTCTCTTCAGTGGTCTTGGTGTTCCTAGTGGCAGCTCAAACTGTTGATGTGAGAGATACAATGTGACAGGTTGTATTGTGACATCTGCCTCCAATAGTTTACAGTGACATTTAGCCAAGGCAGTGTACACATTGGATTGAAGGTTTTGCTTGTGTGACTAGTACTTAGAACATAAGGTAAAAAACTTCCTTTACTCAATTGGCACTCTACCACGACCCATCTTCCATGTTGATCCACCCTACACCAGGCAAACTCACACCGCATGCTACTAGTTAGAATAGCCACCCCTTTGGTTTTAACATTTTGTTCAATACATAGCACTACCTTCAGCCAAAAAGTATCTAGTATAGATTTATTACAATACTCAACGTGTATTTCTTGCAAACAATATATGTCCGCTTTTAACATTTCCTAATCCCCTTCTTTTTTCCCTCTCTTTCGGGGGCTGTTTAAACCACATATGTTTTTAGATGCATGCCAAAGTTTAGCCATTTATATATCTGATATTGCTCAAAGAATTCGCAGAAGCACCACATTCATACATGATAATTCTATTTCTCCTGCAGCTGTACTTAAAATCCATTTCAGCAGCATTCTTGTCTTCCCCATCCTTTGTTATTCCTTCCCTCATTAGGTCTCTCATCATCCTCTGCGCTACTCGTATCTCAAGCATCCTTTTTTCTGCACCCCCTGCTGCGCCCCCAGCCGCCATCCCTCCTGATCCACCCTTAGCTACACCCTTCCCTTACTCTCTATCCCTTACCCTACCATCACCCTTACCCCCTCCACCACTAGAGACAATCAGATCCCCTCCCGTCTGGGTGATGGCTCTTGAGATGTCGCCCACAAGCCCCCCCAAACTACCATACTTAAAACAAATGTGCTCATGCTGTAATCAAGTCTATCTTTCGCATTTGCTCAGAGATCTATGAGTTCTGCGTATTCTGGAAGCTGACTTCATTTAGGTGCAATTTTGCCTGAATCTCTGAGGTAAAAACTTTGGTGCGTCCCTTGATTATAGTTTTCAAGCGTGCCAGAGCTAGTAAGAAGGCCTCCCCGCCAGCATCCTGGTAGGGCTTGATCAGCTGTCGTAGTCTCTATCTGCGCTCTACAGTAACATGGCAGTAATCTTGTTGTATAAAAAAAAGTTATGTTATCCACTATTTTGGGAGCATTAGGACACACTTTTTTAAAAAACGCTTGCCTTAGCAGGTAATTACCAAAAAAGACCAGAATAGCCCTCGGGAGGTTGGTTTCAGTGCTGTGCTTCCTAGATTGCCTAACAGGAGGAAACCTGTGAACCCTTTGCACTTCCATTTCCCATTCTTATTTTGTTAAATCTGGAAAGGCTTTTCAAAGTAAATCAATCATAAAGTTTCTGATGACGTTGCCCTCTGCCCCTTCTTCCATGCCTAGAAAATGCAGATTATTCCTCCGCTGTCGGTTCTCCTAATCTTCCATCTTCCACATGATATCCATTAGCTGCTCTCCTTGTGTACCCACCTGATCTTTCAAGACCTCAATATCTGCCTCTATTGTGTAGTCTTTGTTCTCCATTGCGTTGCTTGAAGTTGTTTGGTTGCCAGCCTGGCCCTGCAGCTCTCTTTTCGAGTTTCAGTTTGCAATTCCTTTATTGTGCCATATATCAATTGCAGCATTGTTTCCTCTGAGTTGCCCTTAGAATCAACCTCTCTACTTCCTTCTCCATTATCATTGAATGGCCTAAGAGTCTCGAGCCCTTCTCTGAAGTACACAGACTGATTCCTGAATAGCATCATTTAAGGGTTGCTGTTCTGTGTCCTGCTGCTGTCACTCCAGCTGCTGATCCTGGTCATGCCTTTATGTGCTTACGCTGCCACTGCAGCTATTTAACAGTGGGGCCAATGGCTGATGACAGGCTGGTCTTGAGATCAGATGAGAAATGATCTTCTTGTTCACTTTGTGTATCACAAATTCTATTGGCTTTCGAATCTTCAGTAAGTGAGAAAAACATGTCTCCCCTTCCTTAGACCAGTCCGTGTTTCTCCCATTTCCCTCACTCTGCCCTGGTTCTATATCTTGTTCCTGCATGATTAGGGCTTCCTCTGTAGCTAGATTACCATTCCTTCTAGCCCTAGTTTCACTGGGTTCTGTCAGAATGTCAGCAAATATGCTGTCTTTGTCCCTGTTGTGCCTCAATTGTGTTCTGTCTGTGCTGGTGGCTAATCCAGCTGAACAAGCCAAATCTATCGATCCCAAGAGTTCAACTGTCTGATTCTCTGTCTCATTTTGCATTTTTGCCATTTACAAGGGGCCGATTGCCAATTTTGCTCAGGACTGTGCAGGCTCCAGTGCCATATTCATAAAATCTGCATTCTCCATTCCATTTATATTGCTGCTTTCATGCGGGAGCAGTGGCCCTGTGCTTCAGTTGTCTTGAACCCCTTTGATGAGGAAGTCAGTGATTGCTGGTTGCGGCTTGCATTTCAAACTGCTGCTAACTGCCTGAGCCACAATCTGCACCCCACCGCTACTGCCAGTTACATCCTTAAAATTCCTGCCACCACTCTTATTGCTTAGTTTACTCAGTCCTGTTTGGGACCACCTACCTGCAGGGCCACTGCTGCTTATGTCCTTCCCAGCCTGCCTTTGTCAGGCTCCTCCAGTCAATGTGCGACCATTAGTATTTGCGTTACCACCTTTCTCTGCTTTTCCCCCTAACGTCTGCATGTTTTTGGGTACCATGTCCAGTTTGTTGCAGCCATACAAGCCTCCTGGCCATATCTTGCTCCAACATTCATCTGCTCTCAGTACCCATTTGGCAAGTAGAACCACAATGATGAAACTGCTGTCTGGGGAGCTGCTCCTGTGCCCTCTGTAGTCTGTCTTCTTAGCTGCTCAGAACCGGTCACCTTTGTTCCTTGTTGAGCAGGCTCCAAGAGGCTCACCTGATATCATTAATCCTCTTGGAGATGATATTCCTTCACCTTCATGGACCTTTGACCGCAGGCGGCTCCTCTACGTGCTCCATCCTCCTCCGTGCAGATGCGTTTGCTGCACTGGGCGTGATAACCATCTTGTTTCCCTCAGCTTTGGCTCAATAATTCCATATACATTAATATTACTAAGATCTGCTTTCCTATGCTTTAAGAATAGCTTGGGTGACAGGTATTGTTCTTTTTTAACACCTTCACTGCCAGGCCTTTTCCCGCTCAGGCGCCAGACCTTTTTGTGCCTATTTGGGGCAGTTTGCGCTTAGGCCCTCTGGACTTTTTGTCCACATAAGCTACCCGTACCAAATTTGCGTCCTTTTTTTCCAACATACTAGGGATTCTAGAGGTACCCAGAGTTTGTGGGTTTCCCTGAAGGAGACCAAGAAATTAGCCAAAATACAGTGACTTTTTTTTATTATTTTTTTTAAATGGGAAAAAAAGGCTGCAGAAGAAGGCTTGTGGTTTTTTCCCTGAAAATGGCACCAAGAAAGGGTTTGCAGTGCTAAAATCACCATCTTCGCAGCTTTCAGGAACAACAATTTTTCAACACAATTTTGGCATTTTACTGGGACATAGCCATTTTTACTATTTTTTGTGCTTTCAGTCTCCTTCCAGCTAGTTACAGATCTGGGTGTGAAACCAATGCTGGATCCCAGAAAGCTAAACATTTCTGAAAAGTAGATACAATTCTGAATCCAGCAAGGGGTAATTTGTTTAGATCCTACAAGGTTTTCCTGCAGAAAATAAAAGCTGAAATGAAAAAATATTGAAACTGAGGTGAAAAAAGAACCATTTCTCTCCACGTTTTACTCTGTAACTTGTTCCTGGGATGTCAGATTTTTTAAATCAATATACTCTTATGTTTGCTGGACTCCTCTGCTTGTGGGGATATATATGGCTTGTAGGTTCATCAAGAACCCTAGGTACACAGAGCCAATAAATGAGCTGCACCTTGCAATGGGTTTTCATTCTATACTGGGTATTCAGCAATTAATTTGCTGAAATATAAAGAGTCAAAAATAGGTATCAAGAAAACCTTTGTATTTCCAACATGGGCACAAGATAAGGTGTTGAGAAGCAGTGGTTATTTGCACATCTCTGAATTCCGGGGTGCCCATACTAGCATGTGAATTATAGGGCATTTCTCAAATAGACTTCTTTTTTACACAATGTCTTATATTTGATAGGAAAAAAATGTAGAGAAAGGCAAGAAGAAAAAACAGTTGTTTTGCTATTCTGTATTCCCCCACGTCTCCCGATAAAAATGGTACCTCACTTGCGTGGGTAGGCCTAATGCTCGCGACAGGAAACGCAACATGGACACATCACATTTTTACATTTAAATCTGATGTGTTTTTTGCAAAGTGCCTAGCTGTAGAATTTGGCCTCTAGCTCAGCCGGCACCTACGGAAACCTACCAAACCTACATTTTCAAAAACTAGACACCTGGGGGAATCTAGGATGGGGTGACTTGTGGGGCTCTCACCAGGTTCTGTTACCCAGAATCCTTTGCTAACCTTAAAATATGGCAAAAATAACACTTTTTCCTCACATTTTGGTGACATAAAGTTCTGGAATCTGAGAGGAGCCACAAATTTCCTTCCACCCAGCGTTCCCCCAAGTCTCCCAATAAAAATGGTACCTCACTTATGTGGGTAGGCCTAGTGCCCGTGACACGAAATGCCCCAAAACACAACGTGGACACATCACATTTTCCCAAAGAAAACAAACCTGTTTTTTGCAAAGTGCCAAGCTGTGGATTTTGGCCTCTAGCTCAGCCGGCACCTATGGAAACCTACCAAACCTGTGCATTTTTGAAAACTAGACACCTAGGGGAATTTAATATAGGGTGACTTGTTGGGCTCTCACCAGGTTCGGTTACCCAGAATCCTTTGCAAACCTCAAAATATGGCCAAAAACACACTTTTCCTCACATTTTGGTGACAGAAAGTTCTGGAATCTGATAGGAGCCACAGATTTCTTTCCACCCAGTGTTCCCCCAAGTCCCCACAATACAAAATGGTACCTCACTTGTGTGGGTAGCCCTCACGCCGGTGACAGGAAATGCCCCAAAACACAACGTGGACACATCACATTTTCCTAAATAAAACAGACCTGTTTTTTGCAAAGTGCCTAGCTGTGGATTTTGGCCTCTATCTCACCCGGCACCTAGGGAAACCTACCAAACCTGTGCATTTTAGAAAAATAGGCACCTAGGGGAATCAAGATGGGGTGACTTGTGGGGCTCTCACCAGGTTCTGTTACCCAGAAACCTTTGCAAACCGCAAAATTTGGGCACAAACACACTTTTTCCTCAACTTTCGGTGACAGAAAGTTCTGGAATCTGAGAGGAGCCACGAATTTCCTTCCACCAAGTGTTCCCCTATGTGTCCTGATAAAAATGGTACCAAACTTGTGTGGGTAGGCCTACTGCCCGTGACAGGAAATGCCCCAAAACACAACGTTGACACATCACATTTTCCCAAAGAAAACAGACCTGTTTTTTGCAAAGTGCCTAGCTGTGGATTTTGGCCTCTAGCTTAGCCGGCACCTAGGGAAACCTACCAAACCTGCGCATTTTGGAAAACTAGACACCTAGGGAAATCAGGATGGGGTGACTTGTGGGGCTCTCACCAGGTTATGTTACCCAGAAACCTTTGCAAACCTCAAAATTTGGCCACAAACACACTTTTTCCTCACATTTCGGTGACAGAAAGTTCTGGAATCTGAGAGGAGCCATGAATCTCCTTCCACCAAGTGTCCCCCAAGTCTCCCGATAAAAATAGTACCTCACTTGTGTGGGTAGGCCTAGTGCCCGTGACAGGAAAAGCCCCAAAACACAACCTTGGCACATCACATTTTCCCAAAGAAAACAGACCTGTTTTTTGCAAAGTGCCAAGCTGTGGATTTTGGCCTCTAGCTCATCAGGCATCTAGGGAAACCTAACAAACCTGGTCATTTTTTAAAACTAAACTCCTAGGGGAATCCAATATCGGGTGACTTGTTGGGCTCTCACCAGGTTCTGTTACCCAGAATCATTTGCAACCCTCAAAATATGGCCAAAACACACTTTTTCCTCACATTTTGGTGACAGAAACATCTGGAATCTGATAGGAGCCACAAATTTCCTTCCACCCAGTGTTCCCTCAAGTCCCCCCAATGAAAATGGTACCTCACTTGTGTGGGTAGGCCTCGCGCCTGTGACAGGAAATACCCCAAAACACAACCTTGGCACATCACATTTACCCAAAGAAAACAGAGCTGTTTTTTGCAAAGTGCCTAGCTTTGGATTTTGGCCTCTAGCTCAGCTGGCACCTAGGGAAACCTACCCAACCTGTGCATTTTGGAAAACCAGACACCTAGGTGAATCAGGATGGGGTGATGACTTGTTCGTCTCTCACCGGGTTCTGTTACCCAGAATCCTTCGCAAACCTAAATATTTGGCTAAAAAAACATTTTTTCCTTACATTTTAGTGACAGAAACGTCTGGAATCTGAGAGGAGCCATGAATTTCCTTCCACCAAGTGTTCCCCCAAGTCTCCTGATAAAAATGGCACCTCACTTGTGTGGGAGGCCTAGCGCCCGTGACAGGAAATGCCCCAAAACACAATCTTGGCACATCACATTTTCCCAAAGAAAACAGAGCTGTGTTTTGCAAAGTGCCAAGCTGTGGATTTTGGCCTCTAGCTCAGCCGGCACCTAGGGAAACCTACCAAACCTGCACATTTTTTAAAACTAGACACCTAGGGGAATCCAAGATGGGGTAACTTGTGGGTATCTCACCAGGTTCTGTTACCCACAATCCTTTGCAAACCTCAAAATTTGGCCAAAAAAACACTTTCCTCACATTTCGGTGACAGAAAGTTCTGGGATCTGAGAGGAGCCACAAGTTTTCTCCACTGAGAGTTCCCCCAAGTCTCTTGATAAATATGGTACCTCACTTGTGTGGGTAGGCCTAGTCCCCACGACAGGAAATGCCCCAAAACACCATGTGGACACATCAAAATTATCAAATACTAAACTACCTGTTTGTGCGGAGGGGACCCGCGTTTTTGGTCCTGGGCTCAGCAGCTATATTGGAAAACCTACCAAAGCCAAACATTTCTGAAAACTAGACAACTGAGGGAATCCAGGGAGGTGTGACTTGTGTGGATCCCCCAATGTTTTCTTACCCAGGATCCTCAGAAACCTCAAATTTAGCAAAAAAATCACATTTATCCCATATTTCTGTGTGGGATCACCGGACTGGGACACATTTCCTACCACCCAATGTTCCCCTCAGTCTCCCGGTAAAAATGATACCTCACTTGTGTAGGTGGGCCAAGTGCCTGTGACAGGGAAGAGTCCAAAACATGTCAAAATTGAGGTGAACCAAAGCGGGTCCACAAGGGCAGTTTGAATAAAAACATTTTTAGGCTGACAAGTGGGGCAACATTTTTATCAGTATAGATGAGACAATGCTGGGTGGTAGGAATTTTGTGGATTCCTGCAGATTCTGGAAGGTTCCATCACAAAAATGTGGAAAAAATGTGTGATTTCCAGCAAAGTTGGAGTTTTGCAGGGCATTGTGGGTAAGAAAATGGTGCCAGGTGCATGTGAAACACATCACCCTGGACTTACCCAGATGTTTAGTTTTCAGATGTGTCTAGGTCTTGTGGATTTTTCTACATGGCAGCGTCCCAAAGTCTAAAAAGTGCAGCGCTCACCATTCCAAGTGCGACAATTTTGAGAGTTAGCCAAGCTCTCATGGCCCAAATGTAAAACCAAAACCCAACATAATCAAATGTCCTCTTGCTTGCTGTGGGATAAGATGTTTTATTGTGCGGGGGGAGAGCTGAAAGACTGTTACCTCCTTCAGTTGGGGTGGGGGCATAACCATGCCCATACTGGTTGGTAGCCATCACCACACTATTTTCTTTTTTTTTTTTTATTCCCTGGCATCTAGTAGACTTTCTGCCCCTGGGGTGTGGATCTGAGGTAATTGCCCCATCTGGCCACTGGTGGGCAGATCAACTTTGGCCCCATTTATTTCCCCCACCCTCTTATTTTGAAAAGAAAATCTTCACTAGTCTCCGGTGGGCTTTCTGCCCCCCTGGGAGGCAGATGGGCCTTCCAAAAATAGGCCGATCTGCCCCGAATGGGGACATATATGGCCAATAGTAATGTGCCCCCATGGGGAGCGACCCTTGCCAAAGGGGCTGTCCCCCAAACAAAACACACGCACACCAAACCCTGGTGCCTAAGTGACTTCTGCCCCCCGGGGGCAGATCTGCCTAATAGAAATAGGCCGATCTGCCCCCAAGGGGAACAGAAATGGCCTAAAATAAATTTGCCCCCTCACGGGAGCGACCCTTGCTTAAGGGGTCGCTCCCCTTGCGTTAAATCAGAAACCAAATCCATCATGAACTCTATCCACTCCGGCGCCCCTTCGGACCCCTGCCCGCACTTCATCTTTAACAAAGCCGACGACATCATCGCCCCGCACCTCCAGACCGTCATCAACTCTTCTTTTTCTTCTGCTACATTCCCCGAATGCTGGAAACATGCCGAAGTCAACGCCCTACTAAAGAAACCTACGGCTGACCCGAGCGACCTGAAAAACTTCCGCCCCATCTCTCTTCTGCCTTTCCCAGCCAAAGTAATAGAGAAGACCGTCAACAAACAGCTGACCACCTTCCTGGAAGACAACAACCTGCTCGACCCCTCACAAACCAGATTCCGAACCAACCACAGCACTGAAACCGCCCTCATCTCAGTCACCGACGACATCAGAACCCTGATGGACAACGGTGAAAGAGTCGCCCTCATTCTGCTCGACCTCTCGGCTGCCTTTGACACCGTCTGTCACCGCACCCTAATCATCCGCCTCCGCTCCACCGGAATCCAAGGCCAGGCCCTGGACTGGATCGCCTCCTTCCTCTCAAACCGTTCCCAAAGAGTTTACCTCCCTCCGTTTCGCTCAGAACCCACCGAGATAATCTGCGGCGTACCCCAAGGCTCATCACTCAGCCCAACACTCTTCAATGTCTACATGAGCCCCCTCGCCAACATCGTACGCAAGCACGACATCATCATCACCTCCTACGCCGACGACACGCAACTTATACTCTCCCTCACCAAGGACCCCGCCAGCGCCAAGACCAACCTACAAGAGGGTATGAAGGACGTTGCAGATTGGATGAGGCTCAGCCGCCTAAAGCTGAACTCCCCGTCTGCCTGGGACGACTCCTGGTGGCCCACAGCCCTCGGCACCGCACCGACCCCCACAGACCACGCCCGCAACCTCGGCTTCATCTTGGAACCTCTTCTCACCATGACCAAGCAAGTCAACGCCGTGTCCTCCGCCTGCTTCCTCACCCTCCGCATGCTCCGCAAGATCTTCTGCTGGATCCCCGCCGACACCAGAAAAACCGTGACCCACGCCCTCGTCACGAGCCGCCTGGACTACGGCAACACCCTCTACGCCGGGACCACAGCCAAACTCCAAAATCGCCTGCAACGCATTCAAAACGCCTCGGCCCGCCTCATCCTCGACAAACCCCGCAGCAGCCACATCTCCGCACACCTGAGACACCTGCACTGGCTCCCAGTCAGCAAAAGGATCACCTTCCGACTTCACACCCACGCACACAAAGCCCTCCACGACAAGGGACCGGAATACCTCAACAGACGCCTCAGCTTCTACGTCCCCACCCGCCTCCTCCGCTCCTCTGGCCTCGCACTCGCTGCTGTCCCTCGCATCTTTCTCCTTCCTGGCGGCCAAGACCTGGAACTCCCTCCCCACCAGCCTCAGGACCACCCAGGACCACTCCGCTTTCCGGAGACTCCTAAAGACCTGGCTGTTCGAGCAGCGATAACCCCCCCTTTTTCCCCTAGCGCCTTGAGACCCGCACGGGTGAGTAGCGCGCTTTATAAATGTTAATGATTTTTTTGATTTTTTTTAAATTGGAGCAAAAAAAATCCCCAGTGCCTAGTGGTTTCTGTCCCAAAGGAGGGCAGAAATGGCCTAAAATAAATTTGCCCCCCAGGGGAACGACTCTTGCCTAAGGGGTCCTTCACCTTGCGTGAAATTGACACAAAAAAATAAAAATTCCTGGTTTCTAGTGGTTTCTGCCCCCTTGGGGGCAGATTGGTCTAATAAAAATGGGCTGATGTGCCCCCAAGGTGGGAAGAAATAACTACAATTTGCCCCCCAGGGGATCGACCATTGCCTAAGGGGTCACTCCAGATACATAAAAAACATAAAGTAAACAAAAAATGTATATATCCCTGGTGTCTAGGGGTTTCTGCACCCCCAGGGGCAGATCAGCCTAATTATAATAGGCCGATCTGCCCCCAGGGGGAGCAGAAAAGACCTACAAATATTTCCCCCCGGGGAGCGGCCCTTGCCCAAGGGGCCGCTTCCCTTATGCGCAAGTATAAAAAATCCCTGGTGTCTATTGGCTTCTGCCCCCATTGCCCCCTAATAAAAATAGTCCGATCTGCCCCCAAGGGGGGGCAGAAATTTCCTACATACAATTATCCCCTCAGGGGAGCGACCCTTGCCTAAATGGTCACTCTCCATACATAAAAACATCAAGTGCACAAAAAAAATATATCCCTGGTGTCTAGGGGATTCTACCCCCCACCGCGGGGCAGATCGGCCTAATTGTAATGGGGAGGGCAGAAAAGGCCTGAAGGTCTTTACACCCTGCCAACATATTTCACCCCCTGCATCATCCATTTTTGCTAATAATGTATTAAAGTGCAGGTAGTGAAATGTCCATCAGCAGGCATGTTGCATGAGAAAGAATGCATACTCAACTTGGTGACCAAGTTGCCTTTTAAGATCACCTCTGTATTGCCTCAAGCCTTTACATAAAGAATTGCTTGGTATACTCCTAGCCTATTTAGGATATTTTTTTCACCCTTCTAGTGGACAGAGCATTTCCTAAAGAAGATCAGACCTAACACAGTCATATAGAGTTTGTTTGAATTTAGCAATCTAGCTTCTGAGAAAGAACAAAGATTAAAGCACCTGGCTGAAGCTTCCTCTTGACCTTCTGCACACTTTAAAGCTCACTCTGTCAAAACGTTTCTGATAATGAAGCTGGTGATGATAGATATAACAATGCCACTGCTGGACCTGGATTACAAGTTTTTAACATACTGAAGCCTTCATCACCAACCAATATTTCTGCAACTCCTTCTAAAGAAGTTAATACAGTATTCAAAAAGAGGCCTACAAAGGACCGACTTTCACCTAGGAAATCTCTGGCTTCTTAAATTCTGTGGTACTGGTTGGATGAAATAAAAACTTTAAAGCCATTAACGGTTAAAATGCTGGAAAAGAAAACTGAAGACTTTGGGTAATGGAATAATTGCCTTCCTGAAGTAGAATATCACAAAAAGGGTTGGTCTGCCAGACGCTTCCAATGTGAATATCTGGAGAGCTCATAGACCGGGTCACAAACAATCATCATTTCATAAATATGCAAATCAGAGGAATAATTATTGTATTTCTTGAATTCATATATGTTATGGAGGCGCTGTGACTGCTAAGAAGAAGCATTCACTATGGTCAGGCCACAAAGTCTATTTTTCTCAGGACATCACCAGGGCTATGGCTTTTAGAAGGAATTTCTGGGCTTGAGACCATATTGGGATCACTATACCCTAGATTTAGTTTCATTCACCGTTGTCTATTTAAAGTCACCTACAAAATTAAAAT
The DNA here is from genome assembly GCF_031143425.1 of Pleurodeles waltl. Classification (NCBI taxonomy): domain Eukaryota; kingdom Metazoa; phylum Chordata; class Amphibia; order Caudata; family Salamandridae; genus Pleurodeles; species Pleurodeles waltl. The sequence goes on from NC_090444.1 coordinate 1,223,201,219, forward strand.
GATCAAATATGATGATCAAATAAAGCTAAAATAATTTAACTATAACAAAGAACATGACATGGATATTTCTAAATGTCCTCATTTTTAATACATATGCCTCTCTCATTTTATTGAGTTTTTTTTTTTAAATCACGCTGACATATTTATTGTTGCTGTTGTAAGCCTATTGGAGCTACATATGATGTTTACACTTAATTGTTGTACATTTTATGTTATATTGTTTTTATTATTACTATTTTCTCTCTTTTTGTTCTGATAGAACTATATTGTGTGTATGTTGGTCAGTTTGCCGCTTACAGGTTTGCAGTTCTTCATTGTCTCCCAAGAAAGTTAAGGTGAGTTGTGCCATCTTTGGGTTTAGTTTCAACACCTCTTATTTTCTCTGTTTACCATTAAAGTATTTATTCATTTTTAACTTTTTGGTCACTGTCTGTTTTATTTCTGCTTTATAGTTAGTACCTGTCTGATGTTTCCTTTCCCCTAAAACTCAGGTGATGGTTCAGAATATTTATGGTATTTCTACATTTACTCATGCTGTACCTTATTTTTTGTATTTTTTGTATGTGAGCATTTTTGCTTATTTGTTTTGTACCCTTAAATATTTGTGTCCTGGAATGTCAAGGGGTTAAAAAGTATATTAAAAGGCAAACCATTGTGACACATCTATCCATATTCAACAGTGTTGTAGCTCAGCCAGGCGGATAAATCTCAAATTGGAGAATAATATTGGTTAATAAAACAGAGAACCTGCCATGAAAACCTTCAATCAAATTTATTTTACTTATTTATTTTAGATAAAGGTAATAATATAGCATGTGACTGGCCCTTCAAAGCATTGCTGGTACCCATAATAGTCTCAGGACCTCATTCTCACCGTGGCGGTTCTAGGATCTCCAGGGCGGCAGTGGCGGTTGGACCGCCTCCATAGTGGCAGTCCAATTACCACATTACGACCATGGCGACTGCCGACACTGGCAGGTTGCCACGAGCCGACAGCCTAGCGATCTCTGCGGTCTTAATCCACCAGGGCAGCGCTGCTTGCAGAGCTGCCCTGGGGATTATGAGTTCCCTTCCCTGCAGCCTTTGCATGGCGGTAGCCCTGCCAAGCAAAGGCCGATGGAAAGGGGGTGACAGGGTCCCCATGGGCCTCTGCACTGCCCATGCAGCTGGCATGGGCAGTGCAGGGGACCCCAAGGGCAGCCCCATCACAGATTACACAGGCCAGATTATGGGCAGTGGAAAGAGCGCCAAGTGCTGCTGCATCCACCGCACCGCCACATTGGCGCCGGCTTGATTACGAGCCAGCATCAATGTTAAGGCCCTGTGCACCACAGTGCCAACGGGTGGAAACTCAGTATCTGCCTGCCAGCCCTGCAATGAACTTCGAATAGGGCCTGTGTTGTTCTGACTGCAATGGCGGTCTACCGGTGGCATACGTTTTGGGGGCGGCAGGATGAAGGCGTCAGGCTGCAAAAGCAGCACCACTGGTAGAATGTACTTTTAATTGACTTCTGAGATGCAGTCATAGTCTACTGATACAATCTGCTATGGAGCCTTGGTGAGGTCACAATGATTGTGATAAAAAAGTGGAGCTAAAATGTCTGCTCTATTTAGAAGGGCCTGTACATGGTGCAATAATATTGAACATAAAAATATTTTCGTTTTTTTTTTAGTTAAATAAACATTATACCTTTTCCCCATAGTTTACCTTAGAGAGACTCTGGAGCCAGGTGGAGTTCTATGTAAGGCAACATTTGGGGAAACCTAAAAAGTTTATAAACATTTGAAAATGTTAACAAAAATGTTTTATGTTAAATAATATTTTAACTTATTATTCTTTATTTATTTTAAATGTAGAACTAAATAAAAATATTGCAGCATTATTTACTTAATTTCGAATTGATTTTAATTATTTAAATACATTAAATACAAATATTTTTTCTGGTTTCAATTAAAACATAAATTCCTGTCTCATGTAAAATAATTAAATGTTGTCATTATGCATTATTAGTGATGGAAGAGGTGGATGGAATTAATTTAAAGTAATGTAATGATATTTTATGAAAATGTAATCTTTTATTAACATGATTATTCATCAAAAGTGTTTGAATATTTAACATTTTTAATTCTTGTTTCGATTATGTCCTGTTTTAAATAACTCAATTTAATGTAACATCATTTCCAATGGGTTTCTTTCAAGTCCACGTCTCAATAATTCTCTACAGAAGGGTGTTGTAGTATCATTGGTTGGCCACTACTGTTTCTTTTTAGTAGTAGTAGATCACACTTGTAAATTTGTCTCTACCATCTTTTTTTTATAGCAGGGGGACGTATAAGCCTATATTTTATAGAAACTTTACACTCGGATTTTGTGAATGGCCAAAAGTTGTAAAGTTACTCAAAAGTGAGTAAATTTACATTTGTAAATTACTCACAAGTGTAGGTTACCTTTACAAATAGTCCAGAGAATATTTTGTTTTGTTGAATCCATACAGGAGGGACAGGACATCACTGTTTTTCACATCCTCAAAACTCCTTAGCCTGAGGGAAATGTTTGCAGCCTCCTTTAACACATTAGCTTTATGTATGAGAATCAGGGTCAGTCTTACAGGATGATTTAAAGTTTGCCAAGTGTACAGTATCTATCTGAAAAACATTTAGGCCCACAATAAATAAGATTTTGCACCATTTTGTTTGGAACAGCCCTGATTTAAAATATTTTATAGGATATGCAAAGCAACACAAAGCCCGATTTTCATGACTTTGTGATAAGAAAGTAATGTAACACAGTGCATACGTCTGCCTTGCATTACTTTGCTTCTGATCAGTTTTACATGGGTGTGCATCCACCCATGTATTCTGACGCAAACGCATATTTACAAAGACTTGAAATCTATAGTCTTTGCCACACTGATGCACCTACCTGAGGCTGCCAAAACAAGGAGAAATATGTTTATTTCTACTTGTTACTTCATATTTGCATGTAGGCTGCACAAATGCATGTGTGCTGCATTCTGACGCTCACCTACAAATAGGAATGAGCTTCAAACTATAGCTTTTTGTGCAGGAAACTATCCCTTCCTCCACAAAAAACACCCTGCCCATAATGTAGGCAACCTTACACCATGGTACAATGGTGCCTGCATTTGTGTTTGGCAGTCAAAGTGCACCAGCCAACAGAGAGAGGTGAACTGGGCACATCTTTTTAATATGGCGCACTTCTGGTCTCTCCCTTTCACACATTTCAGCAAAGCTACTTCCCTTGTTGCGTGAAAACTTAGTAGTTCCACCTTATAATCTTCTTATCCATTTAAAAGTGCGGAAACAAAATGAAGGAGGGCTGTCTTCTTATGTACGAATAGGCATGCAGTGATAACATTTCAGGGGCATTCTTTTGTTCCTATGCACGTAAATAGAATTGTTTGAAGGTTTTGCCATTACATGTTATGCTCATCATAAAAAATGCATCAGTTCTTTATGTTGATATCAGGTGGAGGTCAAACTGTAATTTCGAGGATTAGCAGAATTTTGTAGCTTCTGAAACATTTATTAGTAGTGTTTTCTACTGGTGAAATGTCTGCAGGAAAATAAGCCTCTTTAGCCTTTAATCATGGATGTTTTTGTTCAGCAGGGAGTTGGTAGCTCTTTTATTTGTATCCAGGGTTCTTACTGTGAACTAAGAACTAATATATCTGTAAATCATGTGTTTGCATTCATTTTATAGGGTGTGGTCCTGAGTGGTGGTATCTCACTGCAGGCCCAGGTGCCCAGGTGTGCATGGCTTTTCAAGTAACATTGTATTCATTTTACAAAGTTATCATATCAGAAACAACCAAAAGTCTAGCTGGGTTCAAGATAATTCATTATTATTAATAATTAGTTCAATAATTGTTGAAGGAATGTTTTGAGTGTGAGGTGACACCTTGAAACCTCTTACAAGCATTTGGTAAAGTGAGCTCACAACTATAATGCGTGCGATACACGGGGCGTGGCCAACATGGCGACCGGGACGGACGCATAAATCGCAGCTCCGATCCTGGCCCAAACTAAATATCCTGACCCAGGCTCCTGTACCCTCCGGGGAGGCGGATGTCATCCGCTCCGTTGAAAGGGGACACCGGCGCTACATGAAGCACCGCAGTGGGAGCCACAGCGAACAAGGAAACAAACAAATCGACTGAGGAGCAGTCGAACGAGTGGCGTGAGCGGTGGCCTACCTTGATGCAGCGCCGGACCGAGAGGCTCCATCGCGCAGCTTAAGAAAAATCCGGTGCCCGGCTTGAGTTCCCGCCGCGGTCGAAGGTCGACGCGCATCCTGGGACAAGACTGTTCTCGGTGGTGCAGGTGAGAAACTGCGCTGCTTCTGCTTCGGAACCCTGCTCCGGCTGGACCGTGCCCACCCGGAGGTGCGGCCTGCACTCCGACGCGGCGTGTGCGAACCCCGTGAACTCCTCACACCTCACCGGAGGGCTCGGAGTACCTGAGGTGCCCATTGCGGGAGCCAAGGGGCAATGAGACGGATCCCCGTGGCTCGGCTGCGGACCCCGTGAGTGACACTGGGTTGAAGCGCTGCAGATGCCTCGCAGCAGAGGACGGGTGGCTGTGGTCACACGCAACTAATGGCAGCATTGGAGACACATGGCTTTTTGCACTCCCCGTGCAACATAGCAGCTAAACAGTTATAAATAGATGCACAATCAACGCGCTTTACCGGCGACACTAATCGAGTCGCAGCGCATACAAAGGACTAAGGGGGTCATTCTGACCCTGGCGGTCGGTGATAAAGCGGCGGCCAACCCGCCAACAGGCTGGCGGTCCAAAAAATGGAATTCTGACCCTGGCGGGAACCGCCAACACAGCCCGCCACTTTAACACTCCGACCGCCACGGTGGGACAGACAAACAGCACGGCGGTCACCGCCAACAGGCAGGCGGCAGACAATGTACCGCCCACCCTATCACAACTCACCAATCCGCCACCTTTTCCGGGGCGGGAGCCCCGCCGATAAAAACACGGCGGAAACAGACTACGAACGGGAAAACGCTCACCTCTATACACTCCACGAGGACGGAGGACAGCATGGAGCCCGAATTGAACATCCTACCTGCTCTCGTCTACCTGCTCATCTACCACGAGAACGAACTCCGGCGCAGACGACAACGGTGAGTACCGCACCTACGACACAGGGGAGGGGGGAGGAGGAAGGGTTACGGGCACACACATACGCATCACACCCACCCCCCAACTATCTACCCACCAATGCAGAGCACCAAGTCAAAGTGACCACACCCAAACCCCCCGGAATAACGAAAAGATAAAATTAAAGTGCGAAAATAAATTTATGTATAAAATAGGTTCATTGAAGTCATGGTAAAATAGGAAAATGAATCAAAAAAATCCAAGTGTAAACATTGCGTAACCGATAAATAGAGGCAATAAGTCCAGCACAGTCACTGAAATTTCAACTGTCCGTTGGCCAAAGTGTATCAACACATGGGCAAAGCCCACACAGGAGACCTGAGTCCGTTGGAGAGAACACTGCAGGGGCATCAGATGATAAAACTACAGGCACCTCAGGGGGAAGGGAAGGGGGGGCACCTCAGCCACATGAGTCCACGACGCCAGATCCAAGAAGGGGCCACCATGCCCACTGTTCAATCCTGGGGAGTGCAAAGCCACAGTCTCTCAAGTCTCTACAGTGGGTGGATTGCCCACTGTCATATCCTAGGGAGTGCAAAGCCACAGTCTATCAAGTGGATAACAGTCTCCACAGGCAATGGAGGAGGCAGGGTGGGCCGAGTGCAGCGTGAACAGTAGCACGACACAGAAACGGCACTGTCATTGGGCCAGCGGTGCTTGAGATGAAGGGCCCAGCGGAGCGGTGCTTGAGATGAAGGGCCCAGCGGAGCCGTGCTTGAGATGAAGGGCCCAGCGGAGCGGTGCCTGACAGGAAGGGCCCAGCGGAGCGGTGCTTGAGACGGCGGGGCCCAGCGGAGCGGTGCTTGAGACGGCGGGGCCCAGCGGAGCGGTGCTTGAGACGGCGGTCCCAGCGGAGCGGTGCTTGAGATGGCGGGCCCAGCGGAGCGGTGCCTGACAGAAAGGGCCCAGTGGAGCGGTGCTTGAGATGAAGGGCCCAGCGGAGCAGTGCTTGAGATGAAGGGCCCAGCGGAGCGGTGCCTGACAGGAAGGGCCCAGCACAGCGGTGCTTGAGATGAAGGGCCCAGCGGAGCGGGGCTTGAGATGAAGGGCCCAGCGGAGCGGTGCTTGAGATGAAGGGCCCAGCGGAGCGGTGCTTGAGATGAAGGGCCCAGCGGAGCGGTGCCTGACAGGAAGGGCCCAGCGGAGCGGTGCTTGAGACGGCGGGGCCCAGCGGAGCGGTGCTTGAGACGCCGGGGCCCAGCGGTGCTTGAGACGGCGGGGCCCAGCGGAGCGGTGCCTGACAGGAAGGGCCCAGCGGAGCGGTGCTTGAGACGGCGGGGCCCAGCGGAGCGGTGCTTGAGATGAAGGGCCCAGCGGAGCGGTGCTTGAGATGAAGGGCCCAGCGGAGCGGTGCCTGACAGGAAGGGCCCAGCGGAGCGGTGCTTGAGATGAAGTGCCCAGCGGAGCGGTGCTTGAGATGAAGGGCCCAGCGGAGCGGTGCTTGAGATGAAGGGCCCAGCGGAGCGGTGCCTGACAGGAAGGGCCCAGCGGAGCGGTGCTTGAGATGAAGGGCCCCTGTTCAGCGGTGCCTTGCTGGACGGCGGGGCCCTGTTCAGCGGTGCCTTTCTGGACAGCGGGGCCCTGTTCAGCGGTGCCTTTCTGGACGGCGGGGCCCTGTTCAGCGGTGCCTTTCTGCACGGTGGGGCCCTGTTCAGCGGTGCCTTTCTGGACGGCGGGGCCCTGTTCAGCGGTGCCTTTCTGCACGGCGGGGCCCTGTTCAGCGGTGCCTTTCTACACGGCGGGGCCCTGTTCAGCGGTGCCTTTCTGGACGGCGGGGCCCTGTTCAGCGGTGCCTTTCTGGACGGCCTGGCCCTGTTCAGCGGTGCCTTTCTGCACGGCGGGCCCTGTTCAGCGGTGCCTTTCTGCACGGCGGGGCCCTGTTCAGCGGTGCCTTTCTGGACGGCGGGGCCCTGTTCAGCTGTGCCTTTCTGGACGGCGGGGCCCTGTTCAGCGGTGCCTTTCTGCACGGCGGGGCCCTGTTCAGCGGTGCCTTTCTGCACGGCGGGGCCCTGTTCAGCGGTGCCTTTCTGGACGGCGGGGCACTGTTCAGCGGTGCCTTTCTGGACAGCGGGGCCCTGTTCAGCGGTGCTTGTTCTGTAAGTCAAGGGAGTCAGACCTGGCCACTACTCCCTGCTCAGTCGCCCTCCGACCGTGCAGTTGCTGGACCCTTCGGTGACGGTGTCCTGGGCCCTTGGGTGTCCTCCCTCACACCCGGAATGGGGCTTGTGGGGCCCTCCTGGTCCGCGCTCCTGCTGGCTGACTTCTCCGCCCTGCTGCCCTTGCCCCCCTTCAATGTGGCTCTCTGGGCCTTGCCTCTCCTGGATGTTGTGGCAGGTGAAGTGGCAGAACTTTGGTCCTTGGGGGCAGCCGTGTCAGTCGTCCCGCGGCGGCCCCTTACTTTACGGGTCCTCTTTCCAGGGGGGGGCTGGCTGTCCCCTTGCTGCTGACCGATGTATCACTGCTGGCAAAGGGGGGACTCCAAAATCCATGCACTACGGTGACCCTTGAAGCCGGGCTGGTGGTGGCTGAGGCGCTCTTGGGACTCTTAGCAGATGGAGGGGGGGGTCAGGTGAGGGAAAGAGGTCAAGATTGGAGAGGTAAAGTTTTTTAGGACCAGGGTAAAGGGTAGGTGTAGTGGTTATGGGAGTGGAGGAAGAGGAGATGGTTGTAGGAGAGTCAGGTGTGCTGTCCTTGGGTAAAGGTGCATGGGCTGGAGGCTGTCGTGAGGTGGTTGGCTGTTGGGTGGGTGGCTGCCTGCGTTTGTGTGTCTTGGAAGAGGGGGTGACAGACACAGTGGGAGAGGACACAGGGGACGTGTAAATGGCAGTGGGGGTGGTGACTGCACGTGTGCGGACTGGACTGGAGGGTGTGCTGGTGATGGAAGTACTGGCTGTTGGTGGTGTGCATGCAGGTGTGAGTAGAGACGTCACAGGGAGGGAGGAGGGAGACGAGGAGGTTGGGGACACAGAGGTGGTAGTGGCTGTTGGCATGTCTGCATCTGGGTGTTGCTTGGGTGAATGTTTGTGTGATCTGTGGTGCTTATGTCTGGATGAGCTGCCCTTGGGTGTTGAGGTGTGTGCAGGCTGGTCTGATGGTGTGGGTGGGATAGGCAGAGGAACACGAGACAGAGACAGGCTGGAGGCAGTTAGAAGAGGGAGGCTGGAAACAGGGACAATGGCTGCCGTCAGTGCTGAGGCCAGATCATTGAACGATCGTTGATGGGCAGCCTGACCCGAAGGAATGCCCTCCAGGTATGCATTGCTACGATGCACCTCCCTCTCTACCCCCTGGATGGCATTCAAAAGGGTAGACTGCCCAACAATGATGGTCTGTAGGAGGTCAATGACCTCCTCACTGAGGGCAGCAGGGGTAACAGGGGCAGGGCCTGAGGTGCCTGGGGCGAAGGAGACGCCCGCCTTCTTGGGCGAGCGGGCACGGAGCGAAGGCGGAGGGGCTGCTGGGAGGGCGGAGCTGGTGCGCTGGGTGGCGGCTGTACCTGTAGAGGCGGGGGGCACGGATGTTGCCGCCACCGCTAGGGAGCTCCCATCCGAGGACGTGTCGGTGTCGCTGGTGTCACCACGGCTCCCCGTTGTGAAGCTCCCCTCGCCCTCTGTATCACTGGTGACCTCGGTGTCTGTGCCATGGCCCACCGGGGCCTTGTGACTTGCAGCTCCCTCGTGCTCTGGTGCCAACTCTCCTCCACCTGATGATGCTAATGCACACATGCACAAGAAGATAAAGAAAAAGGGTGGGGGGAGACGTAAAAACAGGTTGAGTGCATGCATTGTCAACACCGTTGGCGGAGAGGACAGACACAGGAGCCTCATGCACTAAGCCGCGCAATCGGGGTACACTACTCAGTACTTGTGACTAGGCCAACTGGTCTAGGGACAACAAACGCGCACATGGGTGATGCAGGACCATGGATAGCTCTACTTGTCACCCTACAGAGGTGGGGGACGGGGGCACAGGGACATGGCTAAAGGAGAGGACTACACTATGGAAAGCGCCCTGGCCTAATGTCACCCACAGCCCTCTTCCCCCACCCAGGCACCTCCACTGCGCGTAATGATAGCTGAATGTGCTGCTATTCACCCCCTTGTGTCTGCTGTGATGTCCTCACGTGCCCATCCAAATCGGGGTAGGCCACCGCCAGGATCCGGGACATCAGGGGGGTCAGGGTACGACTGGCACCCCTCCTAGGTTGGGAGGCCATCCCCAGCAGTGACTCGGCGGTCTTCCTGGTCCCGCGGCGGATGTCCTCCCACCTCTTGCGGCAGTGGGTGCCCCGTCTGTTGTGGACCCCCAGGTTCCGGACTTCCTTGGCGATGGCACGCCAAATGTCGACTTTCTGATGGGCGCTGACCTATTTGACATGTACAGGGTGGAAATTGAAATATCATAAAATTTCCGCATGATAGATGCGATTGGCCCCCCTCCCCAACCTTGCCATGTGGCGCATGCTCTCATCTGTCGTGCCTTGCACTCGTCATTGTCTCCCCACCCCACCATCTTACATCCAACATACACAACCCAGGCATAGCCCATTCAACGTGCACACAGTGTACTTACCTGTTGGTCTGGAGGACCGTAGAGTCGCGCATACTGGGGCAGGACCCCATCGACAAGTTTCTCCAACTCTTCTGTAGTGAAGGCAGGGGCCCTTTCCCCAGTCGCAGCAGCCATTGTATCTCCCAGACCGAGGTCACAGCAGCACTTGCAGTATAGGTCCTCTCCTGTGGATGATAAGGTCTCGAGTGATTAACCAGATAGAAAATGGCGGTCACGCCCGCGGCGGTGCGTACCGCTGCGGTGCGTTCCGCGACCACCGGCGCACCTAGTCATTGGCTTGTGAAACCCATAGGGTTCGTGGTTAACCAATGCGGCTTGGCGCCGCGGTCTTTGACCGCCTACCGCCACGGTGTGTCACGCCAGCGCATTGACCTCACATCCCACTGTCACACTTCTCAGGTCAGGCAGCCGCCATTTCAAGGGCCCACATGGCTTAATTTCTACTGCGTCACACAGGCCTAGGCCTTGCATTCCAACTCATACAAGCCATTCAATGCATTGAGAATCGAGTACTGTGTAAGCTGTAGTTACGTACCTGTGGGTTGCTTGACTCTGTACTCCATGTTGTCCTTCCTAGGCACCGTCCGCTGGGACTTGCGAGGAGAAGGATGAATCCTCCCGTGTACCGACCGCTGGTGGACCTGTCGACAATGGAGGAACGTCACATAATACTTCGATACCGACTTGACAGAGCCACTATACATGAACTGTGTGCCCAGCTGGAGCCAGCACTGATGTCCCCCATCCGCCAACCCACAGGAATTCCCCCTCTGGTGCAGGTTCTGTCAGTCCTCCATTTTTTGGCAAGTGGGTCTTTTCAGACAACAGTGGCCATGTCATCAGGGATGTCTCAGCCTATGTTTTCCAAGATTTTGTCCAGAGTGTTGTCTGCCCTGACGAGATACATGCGGAGCTACATTATTTTCCCTGAGGAGGGTGATTTGGCCACTGTGAAGGGTGACTTCTATGCCCTTGGACATATCCCCAACATCACTGGTGCCATTGATGGGACCCATGTGGCCTTAGTACCCCCAAAAGACGATGAGCAGGTGTACATTCGATGAATGTCCAGGTGGTCTGTTTGGCTGACCAGTACATCTCCCATGTAAATGCCAAGTTCCCTGGGTCAGTGCATGACGCGTATGTTATGCGAAATAGCAGCATCCCTTATGTGATGGAACAGCTACAGAGACACCGTGTGTGGCTAATAGGTGACTCTGGTTACCCCAACCTGCCGTGGCTACTGACCCCAGTGAGGAATCCCCGGACCAGGGCAGAGGAACGGTACAATGAGGCCCATGGGCGATCTAGGAGGATCATAGAAAGGACCTTCGGCCTCCTGAAGGCCAGGTTTAGGTGCCTGCATATGACAGGGGGATCCCTAATGTACTCACCAAAGAAGGTGTGCCAGATCATCGTGGCCTGCTGTATGCTTCACAATCTTGCATTGCGATGCCAGGTGCCTTTTCTGCAGGAGGATGGTCCGGATGGTGGTGTTGTTGCAGCTGTGGAGCCTGTGGAGAGTGAAGAAGAGGAAGACGACGGGGACGACACGGACAACAGGGACACAGTCATACAACAGTATTTTCAGTAGCACCCAGGTAAGAATCCCCCACGCCATTTTACATTTACCTCTGGCATCCTGCATCTCTACTTTCTGTGTTTCCCCCCAGTTCCTTTCAACTGAATTGTGACTTTCCCTTCCCTTTTCAGAGCTGTATGACCCACTGCGTGACTTCTGGTTTGTTCGCCCATGGAGTAAAGCACATTGACATTGGTATGTTGTCATCACAATGTAACTGAACATTCTTGAACCGTTATGTGTAATACATTTGTTAAGAATACAAGCAGACTCCTGAGTGTTTTAAGTGCAATTAGTGATTTATTTAAAGTGCTAAATATAGGTCAATGATAGTAAAACGGTGATGGGTGGGGTGGAGTGATGTCCATGGCAGAGTCCAGTTCTCGGTCGCACAGGTGCATTGTCCATATGCCTGTGGAAGGATGGAGCAGGGGCAGTTCAAGGTTGGACAGGGTGACAATGTGGGACAGTGGAATGACATCCGGGGGGATCTTATGCTGGCGGGGGTCTTGGCATCCTACTCTGTCTTCCTTTGTGATCTCAGGCTCCTCTTGCGGGGTGGTTGATCTTCAGCAGGAGGTGGGGTTCTGGTGGCCCAGTCGTTGTGTGGGGGCCTCCTGTCCACTAGCGCCGGCGGAGGTGGTAGGCTGTTCCTGGTCAGGGCTGGTGACAGGGGCCCTTTGGGGTGCCACATGGTCCCGCAATGTGGTGACTATTAGGTTCAGGGCCAGGACGATGTTCCTGAGCTCCTCTCTGTACCCCATGTACCGTTCCTCCTGCTGTGCCTGGATCTCCTGGAACGTGGCCAGTACCATCGCCATCGTCTCCTGGGAGCGGTGGTAAGCTCCCATGATGGTGGTGAGGGCCTCTTGGAGAGTCGGTTCCCTGGGCCTGTCCCCCCCCCCCTGTCGCACTGCAGCCCTCCCAGTTGCCTTGTTTCCCCGGGCCTCTGTCCCCTGGACGGTGTGCCCACTACCACTGCCCCCAGGTCCCTGTTGTTGTTGGGTTGTTGGGTCAGCCTGGGTGCCCTGTAGTGGCGGACACACCGCTGATTGACCTGTCCTGGAGACAGAGGCATGGGCCTGCTGGGTGGGAGCTGTGCTGATATTCCCAGAGGGGGTTAGGTCTGCTGTGGCCTGTGTCTGTGTGTGGGGAACCGACTGTCCAGAGGTCCCCGATGGTCCGGGCTGGTCATCAGGTTCTAGGTCGACAGAGCTGCTGTCCTCACTGGGGGCCTGTTCTGGGGGTGGGATGGACATATCTGGACCCTCCTGGCTGGTGTGTTGGCGTTCGGGCCCTGCAGGGGTGAAAGAGTATGGTTATTGCTTCTGTGTGTTCCATGGCGTGCGATTTGTGGGTGCCCTTGTCCCCCAGTGCTGGCATTCCCTTGTGGCAGGAGTTGTGAGGGTGGTTTGTGGGGGGGATGGGTATGTGCAGTGGTCATGCATAGGTGGTGGGTGTCCATGGTTTGTGTTGGCATTCAGGGTTTGGTTTTGGGTTGGGTGGGTTGTGCTGGTGAGACATTGGCAGGGAGGATGTGTGCTGGGGGGTTGGGGGTGAGGGTGGGGGTGTGGGTGTGGGTTGGCATGCTGGTGGTTGGGGGGGGGAGTGGTTGAGACTAGACTTACCAGAGTCCATTCCTCCGCCTACTCCAGCGAGGCCCGCAGGATGCAGGATGTTCAAGACCTCTTGCTCCCATGCTGTGAATTCGGGAGGAGTGGGTGGTGGTCCGCCGCCAGTCTTCTGCACAGCGATGTTGTGTCGTGAGACCATCGACCGTACTTTCCCCCGTAGGTCGTTCCAGCGCTTTCGGATGTCTTCCCGGTTTCTGGGATGCTGTCCCACAGCGTTGACCCTGTTGACGATCCTCTGCCATAGCTCCGCCTTCCTGGCTATTGTGGTGTGTTGCACCTGTGTGCCGAAGAGCTGGGGCTCTACCCTTATAATTTCCTCCACCATGACCCTGAGTTCTTGGTCGGAAAACCTGGGGTGTCTTTCGGGTGCCATGGGGTGGTGTGGATGAGGTGTGGGGTGGTGTTTGTGGTGATGTGAGTGGTGGTGTGTGGTGATGTGTGCGTAGATGTGGTCTGGCTGATGATGTTGGGTTCCTGTGTGTGTTGGGGTTTTCGATTGCTGTGCTCGCTCTCTCTCTCTCTATCACCTTCTCTACGATTTCCAACTAGTGGGGGTTTGTGGGTGATGTGGGTGTGTGTTTTATAGTTGCTTGGATGTGTGGGAGTGGTGTTTGTATGTGTATCAGGTGTGGGTATTTCAAATTGTCCAATGTGGCTGTGTTTTGGAGCTGGGTGTGTATTTTGACCGCGGCGGTGTGTACCGCCAATGGAATACCGCGGTTGAATGACCGCCGCGTGGATTCGTGGGTCGTAATGGCATGGGCGTGTTTGTGTTGGCGTGACGGTGGAGGTTTGGTCATCTCCAGTTTATCACTGCCCGCTGATGAGGCGGCCTTCCGTGGATGTCGGGTTTTTGGCGGCTTGGCAGTTGTGGATCAGAATGACCTTGGCGGTTTACCTCGGCCGCGGCGGTAGAATGGCGGACTTCTGACCGGCGGTAAGAGCCTTTTACCGCTGAGGTCAGAATGACCCCCTAAGACTCTTCCAATAATTAATACACGTGCAGACAGCAAATTAAATTCTAGCTGAAAACAGCCCTCCCAAACCAGGAAAAATATAAGCGATTGCATAATTGGGGATTTCATGCAACCAACACACGTTAACCACCCCAAAAAACATAAGCACCTTGTGTAATACGCATTGGGCGATCAGCGGGCTGACCTAACAAGCATCCCTATTCAGAACTGTCTGCCTCAAATGCTTAAATATATGCACAAAACTGAGGGAAACCACGTAACGAATTTACAAAGATCGAGTTCCTGTTCAATACTTAATCCAGCTGACCATTGTACTCAAGAACTAGAACACTCTAAAGCTTCCTCGCACCAAGCTAAACAAGGTGCCCACATAAAAACATCAAATTATTGCAATATCAATCAACCGACGAAGCGCAAAACTCAGTTATCAGCAATAACATCGAACAACAGCCAACCAATGGGCAAACCAAATACCTCATGAGCGCCCCCAGGAGACCTGGACCCAGGCACATCGCCCCCACCCGCGGGGGCCTCCGACACATATCAGGCTCTACAAAAGATGGAAGCAACACTACAAACACATACAGCACAATTTGAAAAGGTATTGCAAGCTATACTAGACACTAAAACCACCTTGGAAGCAAAAATTGGCTCAGAAATCGAGGATGTTAACCTGCTGCGCACAGACCAGCAGGCGCTGGCTGAAAAGGTTGCAGGGCTGGAAAAAGACACGTCACACCTCACACCATCTATACTCGAACTCCAGTCACAGATGGGAGCCGTAACAGCGGAGGTGGAAGCACTAAAGCGCAGAGCAGAAAACGCTGAAGGCAGATCACGCCGCAACAACATCTGTTTTGTGGGTTTTCCCGAGCGTGCCGAAGGCCCCAGCGCCGAATTGTTCATCGAACAATGGCTACTTGAGACGGTTTTAAAGAGCAATGTCCCAAAGTTTTTTTCCATAGAACATGCCCATAGGGTCCCTGGAAGGCCCTTGCCACCTGGCGCTCAACCTCGCCCCCTAATAGCAAGACTCCTTAACTATCGCGACAGAAACCTCATATTACAACTATTCCGTAAGTCAGGCCCAATACGCTTCGAAAGTGTGGAAATCTCGGCTTACCCAGACTTCACCGTGGAGGTGCAGAAAAAGCGCAACTCATTTTTTCGAGTCAAAGAACGGTTAAGAGACCACAACATCAAGTACTCTCTGTTGTTCCCTGCCAAACTCCGAATTCAAGAGAACACCCGCACTCTCTTTTTTACTACTCCGGAAGATGCATAGACATGGTTACATGCAAAAGGCCTAGCTGACCCGGTATCCACGAGAAACCCCACGGACAAAAGTCCTCTTCTGAAGGATAAACGTAGACCCCGCAGAAAACAAGACACCAAGCCCACCCCTGAGCAGTCTTGTGAGGAACATTCACTACTGGTACAGACTACATCACGTTTTGTCAATGCATCTCCAACATCCATGTCTGCGCAATCGGAAGCAGACCCTGACCCAGAGGTAAACTCTGACTCTGTGGATTCCGCCTGTGGTCCCAACCTCACTCCACGGACGGCAGATGATATCTGTTAGCTTCCTTTTTTTCCTTCAATACCACAATACATTGGTTTATGCCCCACCCACGGGATCACAACTCGCTTGATATTGCTATTTAAACGCCACTGAGGCATGCCATCGTGTCATCATCTCTCCCAGCTATATCACTTTGTTTACTGACGCTCCCGGACAGTAGCAATACCAACAAGTGCAAAATGGGCCGGGATCATCGCTGTCTCGAACCCATTAAACTGAAGCACCCCCCGCTCCATATGGACCGTTACACCAGGTTGGCAAGTTCTGTATCAACCCTATTCTTGCAACAACCACAGTTAATGTTAAGTATAATAAATGTTATTGTTATAACTAAATGGGACGTTTCCCTGTTACACGAGTTGGTCTATGTCAACAGCAGGACAGTTCATTACAATGTAATTTTAAAGAACATGCTAGGTAATTCTAATGCAAAATGGATAGGCACAATAGGCACGAAGTACATCATCAACATACGAGGAGTTAGGTCCGTGAAATCGTTACGCACCCGCGCAAAACCACATACACCCCATGGCTTCTCAAAATCAACGACAAACCTCACATTATAAAATACTCACATGGAACTTAAGAGGCATGGCATCCGTAAGTAACCGGCAACGGATCTATGCATATCTCAGGAGACACCAAATACACATCGCCTTGCTGCAAGAAACACACTTGGCCATGCCCTCGCTCGAAAATATAAAAGCAAAATGGAAGGGACAATTTTGTGGCACCACCTTTTTCAACATATGCCCGAGGAGCGACGATCTGGATAGCCCCTGGGGTCCCATATGTTATGTCCCGCGTACAAAGTGACCCAAATGGCTGGTACGTGATCCTAGAAGGAGCATTAGATGGTAATCCTATAGCATTGATAGCACTATATACTCCCAATGTAAATTAACGGGAATTCCTTTGGTCACTTAACAATAGTAAGCTCAGAGACCCTGCAACAGACGCCGTATGGGGAGGCAATTTTAATTGTGTCTAAGACACTCAGAAAGACAGCTCAATCCCCCCACTAGCCAGTGCCCCAGCTAAACAAGCGTCGCTCGACTTAGCAGATTGGGCCTCCAACAATGGGCTAAGTGAAATTTGGAGAACCGGCCACCCTTCATTACGTGAATATTGTTTCTATTCAATAGTACACAAACTTTACACCAGAATAGATATGCTTTTCGCATCACCCGACATAATTCCAAAGATAATCAATCTGGTTATCTAGCCCGCACCATATCAGACCACAATCCGCACTATGCTACCTTTCTATGGGGCCACACACACACTCGCATCCCAACATGGTGCCTACAGCCAGATGCCCTAACTGACCCTCCTTTTAATGCTGAGATAACCAAGTGTCTGTCGGATTATTTCTCTCTAAACAAAAACTCAACATCAGCACCCACCACTGAATGGGACGCCCACAAAGTTGTAATTAGGGGACATTGCTTGGCAGCCTCTGTAGGGGTCAAAAAAGCACTTATTAAGGAGCTACTAACGCTGGAAGCCAGTATACATAGGGCAGAGATCGAGGCCTCAACAAGTGATACCCCATTAGAAATGCTAAATTCACTGAAGGCGAAATATAGAGAGGCTGATAATAGACTTAGCAGGCACGACTACAGACACTTTAAAGCGAGGCAGTATGCAGAAGGAGACAGATCAGGCAAACTGTTAGCATGGCTGGTTCGTCAACCATCGCAATCTCTGCCAATAGGTGCGATTAGGCTACAATCAGGAGATGTGGTTAATACTCAGGTTGACACAAACATGGCCTTCTTCATGTACTACCGTTCTTTATATCAATCCATCACCCCCCCCCCCCAAAATAGCAACAAATGACTGAGCTACTAGCACAGATTCCCCAACACCTAAACATTACCAGCAACGCAGACATACTAGACGGCCCCATCACTATTGAGGAACTCCGCTTGGCTCTCTCTCAAATGGCACGCGGCAAAACCCCTGGATCAGATGGACTACCAATAGAATACTATAACTCACAAGCCACTCACCTACTGCAACCCCTGCTCGAGGTGTTTAATGAAGCACGCAAAAGAAAACAGCTGCCAGACTCCATGCATGAAGCACTAATAGTGGTCCTACCCAAAACCAGGCCTTGACCCACTGGACGTCAGATCTTACAGAACACTCTCCCTTCTGAATTCTGACTGCAAACTATTAGGGAAGATCCTAGCAAACAGATTACTCCCCCATCTACCGAACCTAATACACTCTGACCAATCAGGATTCATCCCGGGAAGAAATACCTTTTTAAACATAAGACGGTTAATTCGCATCATGCACAATACCACAGAAACAGAAACTGTGGCTGTGCCTACAGATCGGTTGGGGTTATCTCTTCCCTACTCTTAAAGCGTTTGGCTTCCAGAGCGGCTTCATCAGCTGGATTGCAACATTATACTCCAAACCAATAGCCCTTGTCAAAACCGGTCAAGTAATATCGGAGGCATTCCCCATCGGTAGAGGCACTAGACAAGGATGCCCGCTCTCTCTGTTATTATTTGCAATAGCCATGGAACCACTTGCAGTTAAGCTTCGTAGCTATGCTAAAATATGGGGCATCCAAGAATTTAATGCATATCATATTATGTCCTTATACGCAGAATGGTGTCTATGAGAGTATATTTCCAGCTCCACCTTGTATTTCAATATCTAACAAATATTATCTATACTATGGGCCTAATTACAACTTTGGAGGAGGTGTTAATCCGTCCCAAAAGTGACGGTAAAGTGACGGATATACCACCAGCCGTATTACGAGTTCCATAGGATATAAAGGACTCGTAATACGGCTAGTGGTATATCCGTCACTTTACCGTCACTTTTGGGACGGATTAACACCTCCTCCAAAGTTGTAATCAGGCCCTATGTGTGTGTGAAATATTTGTTATGACAGCAAAAGCTTGCATAATTCTAGAAATGTGTTCAAAACATTTGCCAGTTTGCATAATATGAAATTAAGTGTGATGTTTGAACACAAGACATGCTTTTTGGGCAGATAGTATCTTATTCAGAACCAGACTCCTGACTTTATCCTGCTTGCCCTATTTGAATGAGATATAATTTCATGGAGAAAAATTACTTGACATATTGGTGAAATATATTTTACATAATGCATAAAACATATGTGCATAATTTGCCGAAAGGACGTGCTAGATGCTATGGTAACCCACTGCCCGAGTTCTTCCACTCATGGAGTTCATTCAGTTTGACATCCTCACCTCACCAATGTAAAGAAGCATCTGTAAAAAAAACATTTTCAATAACATCACATTCTAAAGTAACATTTTAGGGTTGTACATGTATTGTTCTAGTCAAAATCAGGTTTGCAAGACGGGAAGCTGAGGAGGCTTATATGGTTGTTGCTTTCACTTTATGATACAAATTATCTTTATATAAAACATATGCTTTTCTCTGATTCACTTGTGCACAAGACAAATTAAACCTAGAGGAAAATGCCAATGGACGAAGAGCACATTCATGGTTTCTCTTTGCATAACATTTGCATTAGGAAACCAGTTTTCATTGTACAAAAGGTCACTATCAGGATCAAATGCCAGTTCTTCTGTGATTTTAATTATATGAATATTATCCTGCGAATAATCCATAGTAGTTGTATGACAGCCTTAGGCCAAAAACATAGTTTACTCTTATCTACAAGTTAGAGTGGCATTCCAGTGCTATTGGTCTGTCTAGGAAATTTTCGATCATAAAGCAAAATATAACTCAGGATAGATTTCAGGAGTTCAAGGGTTTGAGATTGCATAGTTTATACTACTCAACCTTACCTTCCCAAAAACTGACAGAGTAAGGGACAAGGTATCATTCTGATGCCATTCAAGGGCTCTGTTCTTCTGTTCTTCCGGTCTTCTGGTCTTCTGTCTTCTATCTTCTGCCTTCGGCTCTTCTGCTTCCTCCGTCTTCTTCTCCCCGCGCCTGCCCTCCTGCTCCTGCCTCACCCCCCTCCCTCACTCGCATCCCCCTCTCTATCTCCCCTATCTAACCCGTTCACTATCTACCTTCCTCACTCCTCCTATCTACCTATCTCTCTATCTCTCTATCCCACTATCTAACTCCATCACTCTCCACCTCCTCCTATCTTCCTATCTCTTTATCTATTTCTCTATCTATCGATTTCTCTATCTATCTATTTTATCTATCTATTTCTCTACCTCTCCCCCCCTCCCGCCACCCCCTCTATTACCTATCTTCCTATCCTCTCACTCTACCTCTCACCCTCACCCACCTTTACAACCCCCCCTCCCCTATCTTCACAACCCTACTCCTATCTTTCTCCCTAATCTCCTAAACCTCCTAACACTCACCCCCCTCCACCATTAAACCCCCCTCCCCCAGCTCTTCTCACTCTACCTGTCCTCCCCCTCCCTCGCGCTTTCCCGCCGCGACCTCCTGCACGCCCCCGCCCCCCAGCTCCCATTCGCCCCCAGCTGACCCCTCCCCCCCCCTCCTACCTCATATGGCGGCTGCTGCGCGACCGCGCCGCTGGCACGCCAGAGGCAAGCCAGTCTGCGCCCGTCCGCACCTGCCCGGCGCCCAGCTCCACGACCCCTGGTCCCCAGCTCTCCCAAGCCCCGCTGATCCGCTACGACCCCACCACCCTATACGCCCTCAACCCAGGACGCTCCAACACCTGCTTCCAAGCTCACCCCAAACGCACCCATGGACCCTTCGCTTGCAACTCCTGCAAACGCATCTTCCACCACGCAACTACCACGACCACAAGCCCACGCGCCATCAACCACCTCAAGTGCATCCTAGTCAACGCTCGCTCCATCCACAAACACGCCGTTGAACTCTGGGACCTCCTGGACTCCACAGCACCGGACGTCACCTTCATCACGGAGACCTGGATGAACGCTTCCCCTGCTCCAGACATCGCCACCGCCATCCCCGAAGGCTACAAGATCTCCAGGAAAGACCGCACCAACCATGCAGGAGGAGGTATCGCCATCGTCTTCAAAGACTCCATCAGCGTCACCACCTCCACCGAAGACACCCCTCTCGCCGCTGAACACCTGCATTTTCAGATTCGCACCCTCAGAGGATCCCTCGTCTACCGTCCTCCCGGACCACGCGCCCCTTTCAGCGACGCCATCGCCGACTTCATCTCCCCGCACGCCCTCGCCTCACCGGACTACATCCTCCTAGGCGACCTCAACTTCTACCTGGAACAAAACAACGACCCCAACACCACCACCGTGCTCGAGAACCTCGACAACCTCGGCCTCAAACAACTGGTGAACACCGCCACCCACATCGCCGGACACACGCTCGACCCTATCTTCTCCGCCAGCAAACACGTCTTCTTCAGCCACACCTCCGCCCTACACTGGACCGACCACAGCTGCGTCCACTTCACATTCCGACGCGAGACCCGCCACCTCCGCACTCAACCCATCCCTCGTCGACAGTGGAACAAGATCCCTGAAGAGCAACTCCTCTCCGCACTCGCGCCAACCAACCCACCCTCACCACCGACCCCAACGACGCAGCCCTCAACCTCACAAACTGGATCTCCAACTGCGCAGACAACCTTGCTCCCCTCAAACGCACGCATCGACAGACCAACACCAAAAAACCTCTCTGGTTCTCTGACACCCTCAAAGAATCAAAGAAAACTTGTCGCGCCCTTGATAAAGCCTGGCGCAAGGACCACACCGCTGACAACATGACCGCCCTCAAGAACGCTACCCGCGAACACCACCACCTGATCCGCGCTGCCAAAATGAACTTTTTCACCGACAGACTGGACAAAAACAGCCACAACAGAAGAGAACTCTTCAGCATCGTCAAGGAGTTCTCCAACCCCAGCGCCAACGCCAACGCCGTCACACCCTCACAGGATTTGTGCGAATCCCTCGCCACTTTCTTCCATCGCAAGATCAGCGACCTCCACGACAGCTTCGGACACCAGACCCAACCAAACACCACCGAACCCGCATCCCCGGCCATCACCCTCAACAACTGGACCCACATCAACACGGAAGAAACCAAATCCATCATGAACTCTATCCACTCTGGCGCCCCTTCGGACCCCTGCCCGCACTTCATCTTTAACAAAGCCGACGAAATCATCGCCCGCACCTCCAGACCGTCATCAACTCTTCTTTTTCTTCTGCTACCTTCCCCGAATGCTGGAAACACGCCGAAGTCAACGCCCTACTAAAGAAACCTACGGCTGACCGGAGCGACCTGAAAAACTTCCGCCCCATCTCTCTTCTGCCTTTCCCAGCCAAAGTAATAGAGAAGACCGTCAACAAACAGCTGACCACCTTCCTGGAAGACAACAACCTGCTCGACCCCTCACAAACCGGATTCCGAACCAACCACAGCACTGAAACCGCCCTCATCTCAGTCACAGACGACATCAGAACCCTGATGGACAACAGTGAAACAGTCGCCCTCATTCTTCTCGACCTCTCAGCTGCCTTTGACACCGTCTGTCACCGCACCCTAATCACCCGCCTCCGCTCCACCGGGATCCAAGGCCAGGCCCTGGACTGGATCGCCTCCTTCCTCGCAAACCGTTCCCAAAGAGTTTACCTCCCTCCGTTTCGCTCAGAACCCACCGAGATCATCTGCGGCGTACCTCAAGGCTCATCGCTCAGCCCGACACTCTTCAATGTCTACATGAGCCCCCTCGCCAACATCGTACGCAAGCACAACATCATAATCACCTCCTACGCCGACGACACCCAACTTATACTCTCCCTCACCAAGGACCCCACCAGCTCCAAGACCAATCTACAAGAGGGTATGAAGGACGTCGCAGATTGGATGAGGCTCAGCCGCCTGAAGCTGAACTCTGAAAAAACGGAAGTCCTCATCCTCTGCAACACCCCGTCCGCCTGGGACGACTCCTGGTGGCCCACGGCCCTCGGCACCGCACCGACACCCACAGACCACGCCCGCAACCTCGGCTTCATCTTGGACCCTCTTCTCACCATGACCAAGCAAGTCAACGCCGTGTCCTCTGCCTGCTTCCTCACCCTCCGCATGCTCCGCAAGATCTTCCGCTGGATCCCCGCCGACACCAGAAAAACCGTGACCCACGCCCTCGTCACGAGCCGCCTGGACTACGGCAACACCCTCTAAGCCAAACTCCAAAATCGCCTGCAACGCATAAAAAAAACGCCTCGGCCCGCCTCATCCTCGACGTACCCCGCAGCAGCCACATCTCCGCACACCTGAGACACCTGCATTGGCTCCCAATCAGCAAAAGGATCACCTTCCGACTTCTCACCCACGCACACAAAGCCCTCCACGACAAGGGACCGGAATACCTCAACAGACGCCTCAGCTTCTACGTCCCCACCCGCCTCCTCCGCTCCTCTGGCCTCGCACTCGCTGCTGTCCCTCGCATCCGCCGCTCCACGGCGGGTGGGAGATCTTTCTCCATCCTGGCGGCCAAGACCTGGAACTCCCTCCCCACCAGCCTCAGGACCACCCAGGACCACTCTGCTTTCCGGAGACTCCTGAAGACCTGGCTGTTCGAGCAGCGATAACCCCCCCTTTTCCCCTAGCGCCTTGAGACCCGCACGGGTGAGTAGCGCGCTTTATAAATGTTAATGATTTGATTTGAACCTTTTACTCAGTGTGATTCACAACAGTTATTTCTTTTTTCTATGACTGACTACTTTTGCCTGCAGGTTTTTTCAAAATAATATGATTTTATGATAGTTGAGTCATGCCAGTAAATAGTAATGGTCTACTCCAGCACAAACCTTGCACAGCAATGAAGGTTAACTATTAAAGTAAATCTGTAAAATCAGGTATAATTCACACTCCTTTTTCACTAACAAATCCTGCCATTTCACCCATTAATTTGATTCATTGGTGAAACTTATTGTTCAATTTCATGGGTAGGGACAACAGTTCTCTATGGATAAAAGCTTGGATGCATTGGTCACCATCGAACTTCACTTTCTGAATGTTTCAATCTATAAAATAAATCACATTACATCCTCTAAAATGTGGTGTCTGAATCAACACCAGATATGGAAGCTTTTACAATAAAAATGTTTACGGTAGCAAACAAATAAACAGAGTAGCAACAATAGTATAGCACATTTGCCAATAGGCAGGGACCAAAATCTGCACATTACCTCTTTTGAAGTTACTGATCTCAATGATGCTCCCATTGTCTTCGCCCAACTTGGCAGAATAGTAAACAATGAAATAAGCAGAATTGTTTTTCTAAAACGGGAAGGAGACACAAAGGACGAAGGATGATAGTTTCCAGTTTGAACTCTCTGGATTAGACCCTGTTCCCAATTCTAAAAAGATAAACAGGAATAAAAGATATACAGTAATGATTCCACGTTGGTACCTACCCCAATGCCCTCAAAAGAGTAAAATACCACAACTAATAATTTTGATTATGTAACAATTGTCTGGACTGCCAGTCATGTGGCTTAAATGACTAATCCATCCACTGGATGCCCTTCTTTTAAGGTTCAGCCGCAAATGGTTTTAGCTATATTCCAGACAAAACATCAACACTCATAAAGAAAGAGAATGTTTCGTGTCAATTGATTCTGGCATTGACTTGTTTGTATTAGCCTTATTCAGCCATTATTATTTTCAGGAGTCTTTCACACTTTGCATGTATCTGTGCTTTCAGTTGAAGGTAATGTGGCATTTTTATTTCTTTTGTTGTGAGCCCTGCAGACACCTTGCTTTTCGCTGTTGCTTTTCATCTGCCGCCTGCAGTAGTGGAGCTGACAACCAGGCATCCAGAGTCCTCCCCTGGCTTCTTGAACCGCATCTCTCCCTGGCGTTTTTCCCCCTGGCTCCTCCACGTCTGCCAGCTTCCCCGGGTGTAAAGAGATTTTTGGCCGGTTGATAGTCTGATCACTGAGGAAGGGGGCAGAGACCTTTCCCAGTTCCAGGTTTGCCGTGATAAGTGCGGCGGGTGCCACGGTCGGGCCGCTGAGCCCAGGTTGGACCGCCCTGATTGTGGAGGAGGGCGCTGATGAGCCCCCGGACTCCAGTGCTAGGATTGCAGAGGCATGAGAGGAACCTTGAGTGAAGTTGAGAAGGGGAAATGCGGAGTGGTGGCCAGTTGGGTTGCCGTGCCATGCCTGACATGTTGGTCGAGTGGAGGGGCTGCTACCCCCGTACATCTCAAGCCCGTTGCTGAGGGGTTATCTATACCCTGAAAATACTCTGAGGAAGATACCAGGAGAATACAGGAGGAAAGGAAGATTCCTGGGGGGTAATTGCCTACTTGGAATAAGTCACTTACCCCTCATATTTTAACTGAGTGGAATTATCTGCATTAACCTGAAAGTGGCTTGAGAATGGCTGACGGTCTTCAAGTGGAGAAAGCATATCCCGCCTAGCTGGTACCGTGCTCATGCCCACTACCTGTGTGTTTGTGTATTGCTTGTGTACTGTGAGCCCCTGTGTGGCTGTACCACAACTTTAAGAAACATGGGGCTAGAGCCAGAATTGTCAAATTGGGTCGAACTGTGTTCGGAAGGGTACTAAAGACTGAAGTCGGTTGGAGGATAATATATATGGTGTGTGGAGGCAGCAGTAGTGGCTTTAGAAGTGGGAGCCAGAGGAAAGTTCCTAAAAAGTATAGAGTCCACCTATTTCCGGGGAATAGGAATATAGCATGCCCTCATGCAAAGTTGGGTGTGTGGCCCAAAGAAGGGTCTGAAGGTACCCTAGAACAAAGGGGATCCCTAAGGATTGTCATTTCTTGGGAGATACTTTTATCAGTCTTGAAGGAGGAGATATGCTTCCGAAACCACAGCATGAGGACGTCCCAAAAGACAGCAGGGAAGGAACTGCTGTAACACAACTGGGTGGGAAATTAAAGAATTTGTGGGAAAATATTTCCCAATGTATGCCAGGCTACAAAAATGAAAAATCCTCTAGAAACTGATCAGACTGAAGTTGAACGGTTTATAACAAGTCACTCTCTTATCTTGGATTCCCTACAGTATGAGGATTTATTCCCAGGGGGAGGGATAGACAAGAACATGAGTGGATGATCTTACCGGAGAATAGGTTATCATCATCGCCTTGTCTTTCTCCTTCAGAAAGGGATAGTTCTATGTTGGAGGAAAGACTCTCGTTTCATCTGCAATAGAGAAGGAAGGGCTGGGGGGGAGACAAAGGCCCAAGTAAAATGGATATTTCCTTTGCAACAGATAGGCAGTCCGCTCTTGCCTTAGATTCCATCGCAGTTCCTGCATCATACTTAATAGAAGTAATGGCCCTCATTACAACATGGGTGGTAAATGCTGCTTACAGCCGTGTAGAAGACCGCCAACACACCGCTGCGGCCGCAGAAATCCGCTACGGCTATTATGACCCACAGGCCGTAATCCGGCAAAATCTAGACACCCACACAAGTCCGCCACACCAAAGGTCAGTGATAAACTGGCGATAGCAAAACCTCCACTGTCACGCCAACAGGAATACACCCACACTATCACGACCCACGAATCCACTCGGTGGTCTTTCAACCGCGGTATTCCATTGGCGGTACACACGGCCGCACTCAAAATACACACACATTTACAAAACACAACCAAATTGGACAAATCGAAATACACACACCAGATACACATACACACACCACTCCCACACACTCAATACAATATAAAACACACACCCACATTACCCACAAACCCCTATGACAAAAATTGAGAACGAAGCATAGAGAGAGACACCACCATCAACAAACTAGCATCCACAGGCACACAACACCATCACTCACACAACATCCACACACCTCACACAACACACACAAACACATCCCCTCACACAACATACACCACCTCACACGTTCACCCACACCACACCATGGCATCGCAAAGACACCCCAGGTTCTCTGAGAAGGAGCTCAGGGTCATGGTGGAGGAAATCGTTCGGGTAGAGCCACAGCTATTCGGATCACAGGTGCAGCACACCTCCATTGCTAGGAAGATGGAGCTATGGTGCAGAATTGTAGACAGGGTCAATGCAGTGGGACAGCATCCAAGAACTAGGGATGACGTCAGGAAGAGGTGGAACGACCTACGGGGGAAGGTGCGTTCCGTGGTCTCAAGACACCAGATTGCAGTTCAGAGGACTGGCGGCGGATCCCCACCTCCTCCCCCACAACTAACAACACAGGAGGAGCAAGTCTTGGCTATACTGCATCCTGAGGGCCTCGCAGGAGTAGCAGGAGGAATGGACTCTGGTAAGTCAGATCTTAACTATTACATCCCCCACCCTACCTGTATGCTATCACATACTCCACCCTCACCCTCACCCCCATCACTCCAACACCTCACAAATGTCCAACTATCACAACCCACCCATCCCAACACCAAGCCCTGCATGCAACACCAAAGCATGGACACCCATCAACAAAGCATGTCCACTACAGATACCCACTCAGACCCCAAACCAAATATCACACAAGGTCCTAGACAAGAATGTAAGCACTGGGGTACAGGGTCACCCACCCATCGCACACGATGGCACACACAGATTCAATAATCATGCCTTTACACCCCTGCAGGACCCCTACCCTACGTCACCGGACAGGAGGTTCCAGAAATGTCCACTCCCCCACAGAAGAGGCCCACAGTGATGACAGCAGCTCTGTCCAACTGGATCTAGATGACCAGCCCGGCCCATCTGGGACCTCGGGACAGTCGGTTCGACACACACTGGCATATGCCACCACAGAGCCTCCCTCCTCAGGAAACACCAGCACAGCACCCACCCAGCGGGCCCATCTCTCTGTCCCCAGGACACGTCAAGCAGCAGTGTGCCCACCACTACAGGGAACCCAGGCAAACCCACAAACCCAAGAACATCAGGGACCTGGGGGCAGTGGCAGTGGGCACACGGTTCAGGGGACAGAGGAACAGGAAAACACGGGAACTGGGAGGACTGCTGTGCGACATGGGGAGGACAGGCCAAGCGAACCCACTCTCCACAAGCCCTTCTCCAACATCATTGGAGCGTACCATCATTCCCAGGAGACAATAGCAACGGTACTGGCCAAGTTTCAGGAGACCCAGCGGCTGTAGGAGGAACAGTTTTTGGGGATCAGGGAGGAACTCAAGTCCATCAACACCACCCTGGTCACCATTGTAGGGGTGCTGAAGGACCTTATGAACACCAGGAGGGACACTGTGGCACAACAAGGGGCCCCTGATACTAGCCTCGATAATGAACTGCCCACCACCTACGCCGGCGCCAGTGGACAGGAGGCACCGCCACAGGACCACGACACCAGCACCCCACCCCCTGCAGATGGAGAACCATCCCGCAAACAGTCCCTGAGATCCAGGACAAAGACAGAGAACAATGCCAAGACCCCCGCCAAGAAATGAGACCACCCTGAATGTCATCCTTCTGTGCCACTTCGTCACCCTGTCCATCCTTAAACTGCCCTAGCTCCACTTCTTATGCCCCTTTGGACAATGCACCTTTGAGACAAATAACTGGACTCTGCCATGGACATCCTTCCACCATCACCCCTGACCATTTTCCAACCCCCTCCACTAATTTGCACTTAAATAAACACCCTGGAATCACAAAACAATCTGGAGTCAGTCTGTGCTTTCACAAATGCGTATTTGCTATAACTAAGGAACATAGCAATGTCCATTGTATTGTCAAAATACATATGTCACACAGATCTAGTCCATGAGGTAACTTAGCAGAGGTCACACAGTGGGACCCACATCTGTGAAATGGAAAGGCAAAGTGACAGGTCAGGGTCCATACACTGGGTGAAAGTGACAGACATATGATAGGTCTAACAATTGTATGAGATGTAGGAGGCAGTGATGTCTTCTTACCTGTGTCTCACTAGAATGATTGCTGGATCACGTTGTTTCTGTTGTCGATATCCTCTTCTTCTGCCTCCTCTTCTTCACTGCACACAGGCTCCACAGCTGCCACAAGACCTCCTTCTGGACCATCCTCCTGCAGAAAAGGCACCTGTTGTCGCAAAGCCAGGTTGTGCAGCATACAGCAGGCCACGATGATCTGGCACACCTTCTTTGGTGAGTAGAAGAGAGAACCACCTGTCATACGGAGGCATCGGAACCTGGCTTCAGGAGGCCCAAGGTCCTTTTGATCACTCTCCTAGTTTGCCCATGTGCCTCATTGTAGCGTTCCTCTGCCCTTGTCCTGGGATTTCTCACTGGGGTCAGTAGCCATGACAGGTTGGGGTACCCAGAGTCACCTGCAAATGTCAACTGACAACTGTTAGACACACACTAACCCTTAGGGACAACCCCAGACAACTATTCACAGGTTGTAGGGTCCTTGTCCTCACCTATTAGCCACACACGGTGCCTCTGGAGTTGCCCCATCACATAAGGGATGCTGCTATTCCTCAAAATGTAAGCATCATGCACTGAGCCTGGAAACTTTGCGTTCACATGGGAGATGTACTGGTCGGCCAAACACACCATCTGCACATTCATTGAATGGTAGCTCTTCCTGTTTCTGTACACCTGTTCACTCCTGCAGGGGGTACCAAGGCCACATCTGTCCCATCAATGGCACCTATGATGTTGGGGATATGTCCCAGGGCATAGAAGTCACCTTTCACTGGGGCAAATCCTCCACCTGAGGGAAAACGATGTAGCTGCACATGTGTTTCAGCAGGACAGACAACACTCTGCACAACACATTTGAGAACATAGGCTGGGACATCCCTGATGCAATGGCCTCTTTTGTTTGAAAAGACCCACTTGCCAGGAAATGGAGTACTGAGAGGACCTGCACTAGAGGGGGGATTCCTGTGGGATGGCGGATAGCTGAAATCAGGTCTGGCTCCAACTGGCCACACAGTTCCTGGATTGTGACACGATCAAGTCTATCAGTGATAATGATGTGTCTGTCTTCCATTGTTGACAGGTCCACCAGCGTTCTGTACACCGGAGGATGCCGCCATCTCCTCACCTGCTCCAGCTGACGTTCCCTATGAATGAGAACAGCGAGCACAGAGTCAGCCAACACTGAGGTAGAAAAAAAAAGAATGTATTGCACACATTTGTCAATCCGCCATGTGCCTGTCACTGTGTGTATGCAGGGCCTAGATTTGTGTGACGCATTTAAAAATAATGCCATGTGGCCACCTGAAATTGCGGCTGCCTGAACTGTAATGTGGGACAAGGGGATATGAGGTAACTGCGCTGGCGTTGTACACCGTTGCAGTAGGCGGTCGAAGACCGGGGCGCAATCCTGCATTGGTTAACATTGGGCCCTATGGGTCCGAGGAGCCAATGACGATGTACGCCGGCGGTGACGGTACGCACCGCTGCGGACGTGACCACCATTTTCTCTCTGTTCACTCACTTTATACCTGACCTTCGACAGGAGAGGACAGGAGAGGACCTACACTGCAAGTGCTGCTCGGACCTGTGTCTGGAAGCGACGATGGCTCATGTGTCTGGGGAAAGGGCCACTGTCTTCACTTCGGAAGAGTTGGAGAAGGTAGTGGATGGGGTCCTCCCCCACTACACACTACTCTACGGTCATCCAGACAAACAGGTGAGTACACTGTGAGCATGCTCTACGGGCAATACTTGTTTGGAGTGGTGTGGATGAAAGATACAGGGGGACTGAGGCCTGCATGAGCGGACGGTGAGTGTATGTGCATCAGGGCAAGGGTGGGAGCGTGGGCCAATGACTGTGGCGGTCTGGACGGTTAAAGCTTTTCCTGTTCCCCTATACTATTCCTCTAGGTCAGCGCCCACCAGAAGAAGGATATTTTCTATCTGTTCAATCACTCGATACCTGATCTTCGACAGGAGAGGACCTACACTGCAAATGCTGCTGTGACCTCGGTCTGGAAGAGACAATGGCTCGAGTGTCTGGGGAAAGGGCCCCTGTCTTCACATCAGAGGAGTTGGAGAAACCCGTGGATGGGGTCCTCCCCCAGTACACGCTACTCTAAGGTCCTCCAGACCAACAGGTAAGTACACAGGGAGCATGTTGTATGGGCTATGCCTGTGTGGAGAGGGCTGGATGTAAGAAGGAAGGGGGCAGAGTTCTGCATGCATGAAAGACGGTGGGTGCATGTGCCACATGGCAAGGGTAGGGATGGGGGCCACTCACTTTGATGGTGCAGTTGGTAATGACTTCTCTTCGTCCCCTGTACATTTCATGTAGGTCAGAGCCCACCAGAAGAAAGATATTTGGTGTGCCATCGCCAAGGACGTCCGGACCCTTGGGGTCTACAACAGACGGAGGACCCACTGCCAGAAAGGATGGGAGGACATTCGCTGCTGGAACAAGAAGACAGCGGAGGCTCAGCTTGGGATGGCCTACCAAAGTGGGAGGGGTGCCCGTCGCACCATGACCCCCCTGATGTTCCGGATCCTGGCTGTGGCGTATCCGGAGTTGGATGGGCGCTTGAGGGCATCACAGCAGCCACAAGGGGGTGAGTACCGTCCATCCATCTGACTCCCTGTTTGCATTGCCGCGCATTACGAGGTGTCTGGGTGGGAGAGGTGGGCAGTGGGTTACCCTAGGCCAGGGGGAGCTTTGTAGGCAAGGACCCTTTGTGAGGCAGGCTATGGGGCACCCCAACCCCTCCAGTGGAAGAGCCATCTACACCTAGTCAGGCTGCTGTGACTTCCATGTGTGCAGCAATCGGGCATAAGCCTTGTACCCCATGTCCCTGTGATTAATTAGAGAACTCTAAGTGCATGGCGTAGCGCAGAGGGCTGCTGTGTATGTAGTGTCCGCCAACGGTAGCGGTATTGCATGCACTGAACATGTCTTTCTTCTTTCTCCCCGCCCCCCTTTTTGTGGTCCCCATGTTCTTGTATGCATTAGCATCATCAGGCGGAGGAGCAGTGCCACCGGAGCAGGAGGGAGCTGCATCCCACTTGGCCCTGGAGGGCGAGACAATGGAGTCTGAAGTCACCAGTGGGACGGAGGGCGAGGGGAGCTCCACGGCGGGGACAGGAGCAGAGACCAGCGACACCGACTCCTCCTCTGATGGGAGCTTCCTTGCGGTGGCGGGCCCCTCTGTGCCTACCACATCTACAGGTACAGCCACCAATTGCGGGATTCTGGAGTGTGCCAAGCAACAGGGCTGCCAGTGTCCCAAGGAGCGCGGGCAAGGACATTCCCCCACCTCCAAAACAGAAAAGGTTGCCCACATCCCGGAGGGAGAAGGCGAAAACACCTGCTACCAAGGGCTCAGGCGAAACAAAAGTGGAAAGTGGCAAGACAGCTGCGCCACCATCCAAGGTGGGGAAGGGCTAAAAAATCAAAGGCAGGTCCACGTCGACGCCAACCTGCACGGCGAACAAGACTGCCACCGGCACCGGCACCGCCACCACCTGCAACACCACCAGCACCGCAGACAGCACCGCAGACACTGAGCCCGCCACCAGCACCGCAGTCAGTGAGCCCGCCACCAGCACCGCAGACACTGAGCCCTTCACCAGCACCGCAGACACTGAGCCCTTCACCAGCACCGCAGTCAGTGAGCCCGCCACCAGCACCGCAGTCAGTGAGCCTGCCACCAGCACAGCCGCCACAACAATGCCTCCAGCACCGTTTCCACAGAGCCCGCCACCACCAACGATGCCACAGAGCCCACCTCCAGCACCAATGCCACAGAGTACGCCGCAAGCACCGCCACTACTGACACCGCTGCCAGCCCCCGACATCCTGAGCCAGTGGCACCACCGCAGACATGGCTGCCATCCCCAGTGGTCAGTCGTACGAGGCTGGTGGTCAGTTCCAGGTGCCTGGCCAGCTTACATTTTGCACCACCGTCAGTGGAGTGTCACATCCACTGAGTACAAAGCCCCCTCCAGAACCAGTGGATTATCATATCCACTACCTCAGTCCTTGGCAGGATGAAGCACTCTGGGCACAAAGCCCCCTCCAGAACCAGTGGAGAAAGGCATCCACTACCTCAGTCCTTGGCAGGATCAAGCACTCTGGGCACAAAGCCCCCTCCAGAACCAGTGGAGTACCACATCCACTACCTCAGTCCTTGGCAGGATCAAGCACTCTGGGCACAAAGCCCCCTCCAGAACCAATGGAGTACCACATCCACTACCTCAGTCCTTGGCAGGATGAAGCACTCTGGGCACAAAGCCCCCTCCAGAACCAGTGGAGTATCACATCCACTACCTCAATCCCTGGCAGGATGATGTACTCTGGGAACAAAGCCTCCTCCAGACCCAGTTGAGAAAGGCATCCACTTGAGAGACTGTGGCTTTGCACTCCCCAGGATAAAGCAATGGGCAACCCTCCCACTGAAAAGACTTGAGAGACTGTGGCTTTGCACTCCCCAGGATAAAGCAGTGGGCAACCCACCCACTGAAAAGACTTGAGAGACTGTGGCTTTGCACTCCCCAGGATAAAGCAGTGGGCAAACCACCCACTGAATAGACTTGAGAGACTGTGGCTTTGCGCTCCCCAGGATAGAGCAGCGGGCAACCCACCCACTAAAAGGACTTGAGAGACTGTGGCTTTGCACTCCCCAGGATAAAGCAGCGGGCAACCCACCCACTGAAAAGACTTGAGAGACTGTGGCTTTGCACTCCCCAGGATGAAGCAGTGGGCAAACCACACACAGGATAGACTTGAGAGACTGTGGCTTTGCACTCCCCAGGATAGAGCAGTGGGCAACCCACCCACTGAAAGGACTTGAGAGACTGTGGCTTTGCACTCCCCAGGATAAAGCAGTGGGAAAACCACCCACTGAATAGACTTGAGAGACTGTGGCTTTGCACTCCCCAGAATACATCAATGGGCATGGAGCCCCCTCGTGGAGCTGGCGTTGTGCACTCATCTAGCTGAGGTTCTGCCCCTTCCCTTCCCCCTGAGGTGCCTGTTTCATTTCGATTTTATGCCCCAGCAGTGTTCTCTCCGCTTGCAGTCTGGTATCGAGTGTGGGCCTCGCCCATGCATTTTGGGCCCAGTGGTCCACAGACTTGGAATGGTGCACTACCCGGACTTGTATAGTTGGTGTACATAATTGTTTATACTGTATTTGAAGTTTTGACTAATGCATTTTTATTGATTACAATTGTTACAATTATTTCCTTTTGTCATTGCGTTCTTCCGGGGGGGTTGGACGGTGTAAATCTATTGTTGCAGCATGTATTGGTGTGTGTGTTGTTGTGGGTGAGGGTGGGGGTGTTGCATGTTGCGTGTGTGTGTCACTCTCTTTTCCTCCCCTTCTCCCCTGGGTTGTAGGTGCAGTACTCACCGTGGTCGTTGCCGCCATCGTTCGTGCTCCTTGTCGAGGAGCAGGAAAACTATTGCAGGGATTATTTGGAGTTCTGGCTCCATGGCGTCCTGGTTCCTCGTGGGTTGTGAAGAGGTGAGTATTTCCCCTTCCATGTCCTGTTTCCGCCGTGTTTTTGTTCGTGTTGAATCCGCCCCTGAAAAGGAGGTGGATTGGCATCTCATAATAGTGTGGGCGGTACATTGTCTTCTGCCTGTCTGTTGGCGGTGACCGCCATGCTGTTTGTTTGTACCGCTGTGGCGGTTGGAGTGTTAAAGTGGCTGTCTATGTTGGCGGTTTCCGCCATGGTCGTAATTCAATTTTTTTACCGCCAGCCTGTTGGCGGTCTTACCGCCGCTTTAACACCGACCGCCAGGGAGGGTTGTAATGTGGGCCAATGTTCTTAATACAGAAATCCTGACAGGCTATTTTAGAAGTACTGATGGTGAATAACAGTGTAGGCATAGCACATTAAAAAACAATTATAAGGGATTACTGAGGAGTTGAAACAAATAAACAGCTGTATGTCGATACTGGTGCAGCAATTGGTAGAGAAAAGGAATCAGGAGATGGTCATACCTGTAGGAAGTAGTGAAGGAGAGTTAAGAGATACAACAAAGACAACAGAGATCCCATCACAATATATCTCTAAACAACCAATGCTGGTGATAAAAAGGAGTTGAGGCTGGGAAGGGAGGAGTTATTCACCCTATTTAATATATTAAGAAGCAAACAGAGAAATATTAAAAGGAAAAGGCCCATGAAAAGAGGGGGAAGAACAGTTCGGCATATGAAATCAAGAACAGTCCAAAAGAGGCAAGAATTGATCATCCCTAAAAGAGGGACTACATCTCAAAGGTAACCTAGCATAGTAGATATAGAAGACATCCAGTTAGTAAAGAGAAGAGGCACTCCCAAAGGATTGCAATGAAGGAAAGCAAGGAAAAGAAGAAAGTTAGTGATACTAGAAGGAAGGTCACAAGTGGGAAAAAGAGAGGGGGAGAACGTCAGGAGAAAGGTAGCCCCTTATTACCATCAAAGGGCCCCAGAATTGCAAGGAAGATGGAAGGCATCAATGGAAGTGAGAATATGTGGGTATATTTGGAACCCTGGGTAGGGAGGTTGGGAGGATGTGGCTGAGGTAGCTTAAGCCCTTGACTCATTTGTGCCTATTAGAAGTTATGGGCAAATGTCCTAGCTTATGTGAGATTGAGTCAGAGGATATAAAGCAGATAGGATTTACGATAAATTCTGAGGGAGTGAGGCAACAAAGGCCTTTTTTTATTCAGGATGTGTTCAACAATTGGTATGGAGGGCAGAGAAGGAATTATAAAAGGAATGTATGAGATTGGTCCAAATGAGGGAATTTGAGAATGGATAAAGAAATTGTAGAGCCCTCAACTGCCATGCAGGGCTGCACCTTGTCCAAGTGCAGTACAATCTAGTAGCTTCTAAAAATCTAAGAACGTGTTTGTCAGAAATAAGGGCAGATTAAGTGCAACCCTATTTGCGGACCATAAAGGCCCAATGTTGAGGAATTGTTTTAAGCCCCTTTTAAACCTCCTTGATGATTATAGCGGAGGAGCTGCGTGAGTTGGACTAGGAATCAACCCCTTCGCATAGCCATCTGTTATTTTCCTAGAATCTTGGAGGTGATAAAAAACACTTAAAACAAGACATCAAAGAGAAGCTGGATAAAATATGATATAGTATGTTTCAAGGAAACTTGGCTGTGCGAAGAATCCGAACCAGTAGATGGCTTTCTGAGTCTCTTTAAGTATGCCACTCAGTTAGGTCCAGGTAATCCCTCGGGTGATCTAGTTATTTTGACCTCGACTAGAATAGCTAACAGACTTACAGAGTTAAAAAACAAAAGTCGCTGGCTACTAGCTGGTCGCATTTGACCTTTAAAATGATATTGGAGGATCAAGACAGCTCATTATGATCAATGTATATTTTCAGCCAGGGATGATAGCAGATTACTATATCCAGCTGGGTCTACTTGAGGAAGATTTGGAAACAATATGCATTAGTAAAGCAGAACAGATGGTACTGATCTTGGGAGATTTTAATCATAAATTAGATCCTGCAAGTAGTGATAAATTGTATAAAGAGTTGCTGTCCGCTGCATGTATACTGCAAAGTATCTTCCCCAGGGCAGAGGGTACAGCTCGGGAGAGGGCCTTAGTTAGAATCTTAGGCTCTCTGGGACATTTCTGCATTAATGGACGCATAAATACAGACCCCCCTGCAAAGCAGACTTTTCAAATAGGTAATTAGGCTTGTCCTATTGATTATGCCTTCATAAATGCTTGACATTTTAGGGAAGTGGCAGGCTTTGAATTTGTGCACCTAGAGGTTAGTGATCACTGGCTCCTACAGTTAACACTTGCGACAGGAAATAATGCCCTAAGAGAAAGATAAAGAGTGGTCGCACTGCAGGTGCAATATCCGCGTTAGATAACCACCCGGATCACAGAAAACAGCCTAAAAGTCCTTAATGAGCTAATGGTAAATTATAGGGTTCTTAGGGTGGTGGAAGGTCCTAATGATGTATTTATGGGATATGATAGGGTAAATGAGTAAGTAATAGATTGTTTGAAAGTAAAATTAAAAGCAACACAGGAGAATAATGTTAAGGGACAATATTAGGAGGTTCTGGTGAGGGAGAGAAAAGCCACTGGAAATATGCGGCGTTTAGTTGGTGAAGATGATTGGAATAAACATCTGTGCAACCTATAAAGAGGGAAGAATGCTGGGGTAGAACAATAATATAAAGTTGAGGTAGGTGGGGTTCTAAGATCATCTATCTCCCTGCAAAAGATAAAATAAATAATTGTGTCTCTCAGGCTAAATAAAGCAGTTGGACCAGACAACCTTCCAGTGATAATAATGAAAGAAAACATAGATTGGTGGGCAAGACTTTTTTATGTCACTTTTTACAAAATTCTCAACTCCGGCTGCTTCCCTGGGAACTAGAAGGGTACAATAATTAGGCCAATCTATGAAAAAGATGATCCAACACAACCAAAGGTTTACCGCCTAATCACCTCAGTGGATGCGGGCAAAAAGATCTTTGCAAAGTTATTGTTAGGTCAATTGAAATCTTGGGTATAGTTAAACAATCTGATTCCAGTTGAACAAAGTGCCTTTAAAAAAGGCCACTCAACAATAGAACATTGTTTCAGTCTTTGGGCACTGGCAAAAAAGTCAATAAAGGTACGAGGGTGTCCATTTTGTTGATATCAGAGCTGCTTTTGATGTGGTGGATCAGAACTTGTTATGGGATATGTTGAACCGGCTCGGGTTGATTCTGATCTACTGTTCCTCCTTCAGGGACTACAAAAGTGGGCAGAAATGATAATTAATTCTGGTAGATCGCTCTCAGAGAAGATCCCTATAAAGAATGAGTTGCTACAAGGATTCGTCTTGGCAACCACTATTGTTTGCCATCTTTTTGTCTGACCAGCCATGCGTTTTAAAGGAGGCTAGAGGTCTTTGCCCAAAAATAGATGGCACCCATATCTCTTGTTTATTATATGCAGATGACCTGGTGATAGTTGATGTGATGAAGCTGAGGCTGCGAAGAAAATTAGAAGCTTTTTATACTTACTGTTAAAGTGAAAAAATAATAGTAAGTTTGGACAAAACGGAAATAGTGGTGTTAGGGAAAATGAAGAGGGCATATTCTATAGGTACCTTGGAGGAGAGAAAGTAGAATTAGTTGAAAAATACAAATATTTTGGCATGTGGTTTGACTCTGAATTAAGACGGAAAGAGCATATTGAGTCACAAAAAATCAGGGAATTAACATCGGTTGGGTATTAAAGCAGTTTGGTCGGAAGTGTGGGAGACCGTCCCTTCGCCCACTACTTTCTGCATTTAATGCTATGGTACGTCCTTGATTTCAATATGGGGTGGAAGTTTAAACTCTTGCTGGGAAGTTGAACTGGGATGCAGAAGAGAGTAAATGTGTGAAACGCTTGCTTTCGCTGTCCCCTTCAATAATGATTCAGGCTATAAAGGCAGTGTTGGAAAATGGGTTATTGGTAAGGGCAGGTAAGCACCTACACTTAGCAATAGGCTACCAACCTCCACTTAGGTCCAGTTAGGTCTCAGTAAATTAAATCCAGCTCAACCCTTGGTAGCCTGGCAACGAGCGACAAGGCTTAACTTAGGAGACAGAGTGTAAAGCATTCAAATATCACAAAACAGTAATTAAATAAAGCACAGGAAACAGTTTAAAAATCCAAAATCAATTTATAAAAATAGGAAATATTTTTAGCTTTAAAATTACACGAAAACAAATAAAATCGGATAATGGGAACCGGAGATATTAATTTTTAAAGAATTATTGCTTTCTAGCCCATAGAAACAAAAAGCACCAATCTGGTCGCACCTCGACCGGGGCAAAGTCAAAGTTTAAGGCCGACCGCAATGGAGCCCGGCTCGGCTACAGTTTGGTCAAAAGTTTACCTTAGGACTTAATCGTTTTTCTGAAGATTTGCTTCAGCGGGACGAACCTGCCAGTCCAATCCGACCTCCTGGAACTCTTCCTCAGATACGCGTCGGGGGAGCCCTCGGTGGAGATTCTTAGCTTCGGACTTAATCGTTTTTTTGAGGTGAAAATCCTTCGACCGGGGCAAACCTGGATCTTGATCTGACGTCTTTGGAGCCCTCCTCGGATACGCTGGCTGGGAGGTCCCGGTCAACTTCCTACATTCGGACTTAGGTGGTCATTACAACCCTGGCGGACGGTGTTAAAGCGGCGGTAACACCGCAAACAGGCCGGCGGTAAAAATTTGGGAATTACGACCGTGGCGGAAACCGCTAACAAAGACAGCCACTTTAACACTCAGACCGCCACGGCGGTACAAACAAACAGCACGGCGGTCACAGCTAACAGACAGTCGGAAGACAATGTACCGCGCACACTATTATGACAGGCCAATCCGCTACCTTTTCCGGGGCGGATTCACCGCGGATAAAAACACGGCGGAAACAGCCATTTCAAAGGGAAAACGCTCACCTCTACACACTCCACGAGGAACAACGACACCATGGACCCGGAACTCCATATTCTTCCTGCACTAGTCTTCTAGCTCCTAAACCAGGAGCACCTACGCCGGCAGCGAAGACCACGGTGAGTACTGCACCAACGACACAGGGGAGGGGGGAGGCAAAAAACAGGGACACACACAAGCAACACCCCCACCCCCACCCCCACCCTCACCCACTACAACACACACACCAAAGCATATCCAAACATTACAGTAACACCCCACAACCCCCACGGAAGAATGCTAAGACAAAAGGAAATGAGTGGAACCATTGTAATATATCAAAATAGAGTAAGCAAATATCTACATATATACACTATTAACAAAATATACACCACGAATAGTAGTCCAGGTATTGCAATATTCATAGTCCGTGGACCACTGGGCCCAAAATGCATGGGCGAGGCCCACACAAGATACCCGAACATGACGGAGAGAACACTGCAGGGGCATCAGATAGAAATACAACAGGCACCTCAGGGGGAAGGGAAGGGGGGGCACCTCAGCCGGATGAGTGCACGACGCCAGATCCACGAGGGGGCTCCATGCCCATTGATGTATCCTGGGGAGTGCAAAGCCACAGTCTCTCAAGTCTCTACAGTGGGTGGGTTTCCCACTGTACCATCCTGTGGAGTGCAAAGCCACAGTCTCTCAAGTCTTTCCAGTAGGTGGTTTGCCCACTGTACCATCCTGGGGAGTGCAAAGCCACAGTCTCTCAAGTCTCTCCAGTGGGTGGTTTGCCCTCTGTACCATCCTGGGGAGTGCAAAGCCACAGTCTCTCAAGTCTCTCCAGTGGGTGGTTTGCCCACTGTACCATCCTGGGGAGTGCAAAGCCACACTCTCTCAAGTCTCTCCAGTGGGTGGTTTGCCCACTGTACCATCCTGGGGAGTGCAAAGCCACAGTCCCTCAAGTGGATAACAGTCTCCACTGGTTCTGGAGGGGGACTGGTGCCCAGAGTGCTTCATCCTGTGCAGGACAGACAGAGTGGATGCATGTCTCCTCTGGTTCTGGAGGGGGACTGGTGCCCAGAGTGCTTCATCCTGCCAAGGACTGAGGCAGTGGATGCATGTCTCCACTGGTTCTGGAGGGGGACTGGTGCCCAGAGTGTTTCATCCTGTGCAGGACAGACGGAGTGGATGCATGTCTCCACTGGTTCTGGAGGGTGACTGGTGCCCAGAGTGCTTCATCCTGTGCAGGACAGACGGAGTGGATGCATGTCTCCACTGGTTCTGGAGGGGGACTGGTGCCCAGAGTGCTTCACTCACCCCGTGATGTTCCCTGTTGCGTGACTGCCCCTGCCGCTAACGGTGCTTGGGTTGGCGGTCCTTGCCCTGTTCAGTGGTGCTTGCCTTGGCGGTCCTTGCCCTGTTCAGCGGTGCTTGCCTTGGCGGTCCTTGTCCTGTTCAGCGGTGCTTGCCCTGTTCAGCGGTCCTTGCCCTGTTCAGCGGTGCTTGCCTTGGCGGTCTTTGCCCTGTTCAGCGGTGCTTGCCCTGTTCAGCTGTGCTTGCATTGGCGGTCCTTCATTGCCCAGCGGGGCTGGGGTTGGCGGTCCTTCATTGCCCAGCAGGGCTGGGGCTGGTGGTCCTTTATTGCCCAGCTGGGCTGTGGCTGGCGGGGCCCTCCTGGGCAGCTGGGCTGTGGCTGGCGGGGCCCTCCTGGGCAGCTGGGCTGTGGCTGGCGGGGCCGTCCTGGCCAGCTGGGCTGTGGTTGCCGGGGCCCTCCTGGGCAGCAACAATGGGGCTGCCAGGGCCCTCCTGGCCAGCGGGGATGATGGCGGTCTTCTCCGCTGTGGTGCTCCTCCCAGACTTTGCGGGTTTCTTCTGCCCCTGCCCCACCTTGGGAGGAGTCACAGCAGAGTCCACACTCCCCCTGGGACCCCTGTGATCGGCTTGAGTGGCTGGAGTCTTCCCCCTCTCCCGCCGGGCACTGGCCAACCACTGGTGCTTCACAGGGGGGGGACTGGCTGTGCTCTGGCTCCGTGATAGACTGGCTGGCCTGGTGGCCGGTGCACTCCACATACCTGTGACAACAGGCACCACTGGTCCCGTAGATTTTGTGGCTGAGGTGCTAGTACGGGACCTATGAGTTGTATGGGGGTGGTGGGAAATAGGTTAAGGGTGGACAGGAAAAGTTGTTTGGAGACACTGGGACGGGTAGCTGGAGGGGGTTTGGGAGTGGAGGAAGAGTAGGTGGTTGTAGAAGGTGTAACTTTTGTGGCTTTGGGTGCAGGTGCATGCGCTGGAGGCTGTCGTGAGGTGGGTGTATGTTGGGTGGGTGTGTGCCTGCGTTTGTGTATCTTGGGAGGGGGTGTCACAGACACACTGGGAGAGGACACAGGGGACGTGTGAATGGTAGTGGGGGTGGTGACTGCACGTGAGCGGGGTGTGCTGCTGGGTGTGCTGGTGCGGGTGTAGAGGTAGTGCATGCAGGTGTGAGTGTAGACGAGACTGGGAGGGAGGAGGGAGACGACGAGGAGGGGGACACAGTGGAGGCAGTGGATGTTGGTGTGTCTGTATGTGTGTGATACTTGCGTGAGTGCCTGTGTCAGAGTCACCAGATCCTCGGGGTCTGTGCACGTTCCCAACACTTCCACCACAAGACAGCTCCAATACTCTGATTAGATTTATCACAGAGTCTAAGAGAGTCCAAGTGGGGAAAAGGGGATTAGGACGGGAACGGCTGGGAAGGAGACCTGTAGGAAGCAAAAGGTTAAAACACAACATCAAAATTACATCTCATGAATTCAGTACCATGCTACAACTCTAAGCTTCGTCTTTTCCCAAAAACATGAACAACCCTAGAATAGTCCTAAAACTGACTAGGCTTTAGATGACCGAATACCTGAGGAGGAAACAGGAAAAGTTAAATAGGACTTTCAGATTCGAGTACTTTCTTTAGCATGAGAATCAGGAAACACTCTGAGCAATTTCTAAACAACCATATGAATCTCCTGTTAAGAATACATATCAGGAACACACAGCATTACATCTAGAATTCTGGTATTGTTGTGTTCATCTCAGAAAAAACATTGGGAAGTGAATTGCGC
The DNA here is from genome assembly GCF_031143425.1 of Pleurodeles waltl. NCBI lineage: Eukaryota > Metazoa > Chordata > Amphibia > Caudata > Salamandridae > Pleurodeles > Pleurodeles waltl. The sequence goes on from NC_090444.1 coordinate 1,223,243,152, forward strand.
ACATTGCAGATTTTTATATGAGTATTAAACACCATAAAGGATTGTGCACCATGAAATCACACAACGTAGATTCAAGGAATAAATCACGCAACGTGTCAACTTGAAATGCTACCAAGAAAATGTCTTAGAATATTAGCGCACAGTAATTTACATTATTTATACACGAGGAAAGAATTACACGTGTTGCCGATTCAAATGCCACTATACAAATATCAAGAAATGGTAGCGCACAATGAACAAAATGAAGAGCACTCAGGGAAAGAATCGCGCGTCTTGTCGATTCAAATGCCACCAGGTAAATGCCAGAAAATGGTAGCGCACAATGAACATCATGAATTACACACGAGAAGTGAATCGCGCGTTTCGCAGATTCGAATGCCACCATGTAAATGTCAAGAAAAGGTAGCGCGCAATGAACAACAAAGTTAAATGCTCATGAAACGAGTTGCACGTCTTGCCAACTCGTAAAACATCATGTAAATGTCAAGAAATATCAGCGCGCAACGAACAACCATGTAATAACGAAGTCAAATCTTTATGGAATAAATTGCGCTTCCTCCCTATTTGCAAACCACCATACAAATGTCAAAAAATGGCAGCGCATAAGTAATCTGTTATTCATTTAAGAATTATAATCAAGAATACGAAAATTCTCAATTACGGTGTTGGGAAATGTCCAAACACCATCTTACCGCCTGGAAACAGTGATCACCAATGAGAGATGAGTGCAGAAGACTGGAAAATCTAAAAAAGGCCGCCGGGACAGGAGCTCAGGAAGAAGCTGCTGCTCTGCACCGGGACCTCTGAATAGTGAGCACTGGGATTTGGGCTGACTCTCTTTTATAGAGTCTTGGCCCCGCCTAGAACCACGCCCAGGCATGTTGCAGGGAAAGTCTCTGAAAGGCCCTGGAAAGGGACCACACACTGCCACACCCTCACTCACTCTGAATGTCTGCAGCAATACATTGCAAATGTACATTATTTATAAGCACCTTAAAAATGAATCTTTTGGATGGAATTCTGCAATGCAAAAGGTTAAACAATAACATATCATCACAATGCATAAATTACATTATCTTGCGAGTGTTGGGTTTTTGCATTCTAGATGCCCGTAGAGCGCGCACTGTCCTGGTGTTGACAGCCTGTGGGATGTGTGGTGCTTATGTTTGCCTGAGCTTCCCTTGTGTGGTGAGGTGTGTGCAGGCTGGTCTGATGGTGTGCTTGGGATAGGCAGAGGTACAGGGGATTGGGTCTGGGTGGAGGAAGTTGGAGGGGGAGGCTTGACACAGGGACAATGGCTGCCATCAGTGCTGAGGTCAGAGTCTGAACGGTTCGATGAAGGGCAGCCTGACCAGAATGAATGCCCTCCAGGAATGCATTTGTGTGTTGCAACTCCCTTTCTACACCCTGGATGGCATTCAAAATGGTAGACTGCCCAACAGTGAGTGACCTGAGGAGGTCAATGGCCTCCTCACTGAGGGCAGCAGAGGTGACAGGGGCAGGGGCTGAGGTGCCTGGGGCAAAGGTGATGCCTACCCTCCTGGGTGAGCGGGCACGGGCCGAAGGCTGAGGGGCTGCTGGGAGGGCGGTGCTGGTAGGGGGGGTGGCGGCTGTACCTGTTGAAGTGGGGGGCACAGATGTTGCCGCCACCACAAGGGAGCTCCCATCGGAGGACGAGTCTGTGTCGCTGGTTGCAGATGCTGTAACCGCCGTGGTGCTCCCCTCGCCCTCCGTCCCACTGGTGTATTCTGAGTCCGTAGTGTGGGCCTCCATGCCCATGTGGGATGCAGCACCCTCGTGCTCTGGTGCCCACTGCACCTCCGCCTCATGATGCAAATGCACACAAGAACAGGGAGACCGCAAAAAAAGGGGGGGGAAACCAAAGAAAGACATGTTGAGTGCATGGATTACCTCTTCCGTTGGCGGACAAGACAGACACAGCAGCACCCTGCACTACGTCGCGCTGTTGGGCTCTACACTGCAATTCCTGGGAAATGGCCTACAAGGCTGTGTACGACATCTGCACACATAGATGACACAGGGGCATGAATACCTGTAGTTGGCACTCTACAGAGGTGCTGTGGGGGGCCACGTCTTACGAAGGGGCCTAGCCTACGGAACTCGCCCTGGACTAGGGAAACCCACAGCCCTCCTCCCCCACCCAGACACCTCCACTGCACGCAATGTCAGCAGAATGAGAGTGTACTTACCCCCTTGTGTCTGCTGTGATGCCCTCAAGTGCCCATCCAACACAGGGTAGGCCACCGCCAGGATCCGGAACATCAGGGGGGTCATGGTTCGACGGGTACCCCTCCCACGTTGGGAGGCCATCCCCAGCTGAGCCTCCGCCGTCTTCTTGCTCCAGCGGCGAATGTCCTCCCATCTCTTCCGGCAGTGGGTGCTCTGTCTGTGGTGGACCCCCAGGGTCCGGACATCCTTGGTGATGGCACGCCAAATATCCTTCTTTTGGTGGGCGCTGACCTACATGAAATGTACAGGGGAAGAAGAGAAGTCATTAGCAACTGCGCCGTCAAAGTGAGTGGCCCCCATCCCTATCCTTGTCATGTGGCACATGCACCCACCGTCTTTCATGCATGCAGAACTCGGCCCCCTTCCTTCTTACAACCAGTCCTCTCCACACACGCATAGCCCATACAGCACGCTCCCTGTGTACTTACCTGTTGGTCTGGAGGACCGTAGAGTAGCGTGTACTGGGGGAGGACCCCATCCACGAGCTTCTCCAACTCCTCTGCAGTGAAGGCAGGGGCCCTTTCCCCAGACGCACGAGTCATTGTCTCTTCCAGACCGAGGTCACAGCAGCACTTGCAGTGTAGGTCCTCTCCTGTCGAAGATCAGGTATCGAGTGATTGAAGTGATAGAAAATGGTGGTCACGTCCGCGGCGGTCACGTCCCCGGCAGTGCGACCCATCACCGCCGGCGTACATCGTCATTGGCTTCTGGGACCCATAGGGTCCAATGTTAACCAATGCAGCATTGCGCTGCGGTCTTCGACCGCCAACCGCAACGGTGTACAACGCCAGCGCTGTTACCTCACATCCCATTGTCCTTCTTTAGAGGTCAGGCAGCTGCCATTTCAGGGGCCCACATGGCCTAATTACCAACTGCGCCACACATACCTAGGCCTACTCTCAACACACATACAGGCCTGAATTTGTGTATGAATCATGTTCTGTCTAGACTGTGGGTACATACCTCTGAGTTGTTTGACTCTGTGTTCGCTGTTGTCCTTCATAGGCACCGTCCGCTGGGCCATGTGAGGAGATGGCGGAATCCTCCGGTGTACCAAACGCTGGTGGACCTGTCGACAATGGAGGAAAGAAATTTGATCATCACCTACAGGTTTAACCGTGCCACAATCCAGGAACTGTGTACCAAGTTGGAGTTAGACCTGATGTCAGCAATCTGCCATCCCACAGGAATCCCCCCTCAAGTGCAGGTGCTGTCAGTGCTCCATTTCCTTGCAAGTGGGTCATTTCAAACAACTGTGGCCATGGCATCAGGGATGTCCCAGCCTATGTTTTCCAACGTGTTGTCCAGAGCGTTGCCTGCCCTGCTGAAACACATGTGGAGCTACAACGTTTTCCCTCAGGTGGAGGACTTGCCTACAGTGAAAGGTGATTTCTATGCCCTTGGACATATCCCCAACATCATAGGTGCTATTGATGGGACCCATGTGGCTCTGGTCCCCTCCCCACAGGAGTGAACAGGTGTACAGGAACCGGAAGAGTTATCATTCCATGAATGTACAGATGATGTGTTTGGCAGACCAGTACATCTCCCATGTGAATGCCATGTTCCCTGGCTCAGTGCATGATGCCTACATCATGCGGAATAGGAGCATACCTTATGTGATGGGTCAACTACAGAGGCACAGTGTGTGGCTATTAGGTGACTCTGGTTACCCCAACCTGTCATGGCTACTGACCCCAGTGAGGAATCCCAGGACCAGGGCAGAGGAATGCTACAATGAGGCCCATGGGCGAACTAGAAGGGTGATCGAACGCACCTTCGGCATCCTGAAGGCCAGGTTTAGGTGCCTCCATATGACAGGTGGATCCCTACTCTACTCACCAAAGAAGATGTGCCAGATCATCGTGGCCTGCTGTATGCTTCATAACTTGGCTTTGCGACAACAGGTGCCTTTTCTGCAGGAGGATGGTCCAGATGACAGTATTGTGGCAGCTGTGGAGCCTGTGGACAGTGATGAGGAGGAAGCAGAGGAAGAAGACATTGACAACGGAGACTCAGTCATCCAGCAATATTTCCAGTGAGACACAGGTGAGAATACATTTCTGCCTACTACAAGTACTTTTACACTTCTACCTCTCTCCTGTCTGTCGATTTCACCCAGTGTATGGTCACTGAGTTGACACTTTCCCTTACGGTTTCACAGGTGTGTGTCAAACTGTGTGTCATCTGCTTAGATTCCTCATGGACTAGAGCTGTGTGACAATGGTATGTTGACATTACTATTTCCTGGAAATTTTGTCACTGTAATAGCAAATACACTATTTCGTAATGACAGACAGACCCCAGATCTTTTGATGTTTTAGGTGTGTTTATTTACATAAAAATTATTGGAGGGGGAAGTTAAATGGTGAGGGGTGATGGCGGAGGAGTGTCCATGGCAGAGTCCAGTCTTTTTGTCTCACAGGTGCATTGCCCATATGGGCATAGGAAGTGGTGCTGGGGCAGTTCAAATATGGACAGGGTGACAAAGTGGGTCAGTGGGTTGACAATCAGGGTGGTCTAATTTCTTGGCGGGGGTCTTGGCATCGTGCTCTGTCTTGTTCCTGGATCTCAGGGACCGCTTGCGGGGTGGTTCTCCATCTGCAGGGGGTGGGGTGCTGGTGTGGTGGTCCTGTGGCGGTGCCTCATGTCCACTAGCTCCGGCGGAGGTGGTGGGCAGTTCGTCGTCCATGCTAGTGTCAGGGGCCCCTTGGAGTGCCACAGTGTTCCTCCTGGTGTTGAGTATTTCCTTCAGCACCCCTACGATGGTGCCCAGGGCGGAGCTGATGGTTCTGAGTTCCTCCCTGAACCCCAAATACTGTTCCTCCTGCATGCGCTGGGTCTCCTGAAACTTGGCCAGGACCGTTGCCATCGTCTCCTGGGAGTGGTGATATGCTCCAATGATGGAGGAGAGGGACTCGTGGAGAGTGGGTTCCCTGGGCCTGTCCGCCCCCTGTCGCACAGCAGCCCTCCCAGTTCCCCTGTGTTCCTGGGCCTCCGTCCCCTGGACCGTGTGCCCACTACCACTGCCCCCAGGACCCTGTTGTTGTTGGGGTGGTGGGTAAGCCTGGGTTCCCTGTAGTGGTGGACACACAGCTGATTGACGTGTCCTGGTGACGGAGGTATGGGCCTGCTGGGTGGGTGCTGTGCTGGTGTTACCAGAGGGTGGAAGGTCTGTGGTGGCCTGTGCCTGTGTGAGGGGAACCGACTGTCGCGAGGCCCATGATGGTCCGGGCTGGTCATCTAGATCCAGGTGGACAGAGCTGCTGTCATCACTGTGGGCCTCTTCTGTGGGTGGGGTGGAGATGTCTGGACCCTCCTGTCTGGTGACGTTGGGTAGTGGTCCTGCAGGGGTGGAAAAGCATGATTATTGCATCTGTGTGTGTCATGGTGTGCAATGGGTGGGTGACCGTGTACCTCAGTGCTGGCATTCCTGTGTGGGGGGCTTGTGTGATGATGGTTTAGGGGGTTGAATGGGTATGTGCAGTGGGCATGCTTTAGTGATGGGTGTCCATGCTTTGTTTTTGCATGCAGGGCTTGGTGTTGGGATGGGTGGGTTGTGATAGTGGGACATTTGTGAGGAGTAGGAGTGCTGGGGGTGATGGTGGGGGTATGTGCTGGCATGCAGGTAGGGTGGGGGATGTAATAGTTAAGATTTTTCTTACCAGAGTCCATTCCTCCACCGACTCCTGTGAGGCCCTCAGGATGCAGAATCTCCAAGACCTGCTCCTCCCATGTTGTTAGTTGTGGGGGAGGAGGTGGGGATCCGCCGCCAGTCCGCTGGACCGCCTGGTGGTGTCTTGAGACCACGGAACGCACCTTCCCCGTAGGTCGTTCCACCTCTTCCTGATGTCGTCCCGATTTCTCGGGTGTTGTCCCACTGCATTGACCCTGTCGACTATTCTTCGCCATAGCTCCATCTTCCTTGCAATTGAGGTGTGCTGCACCTGTGCTCCAAATAGCTGTGGCTCTATCCGGATGATTTCCTCCACCATGACCTTGAGCTCGTCCTCCAAGAACCTGGGGTGTCTTTGCCGTGCCATGGGGTGGTGTGGGTGATGTGTGGGGTGGGGTGTGTGGTGATAAGTGTGGTGATATGTAGTGGTGTGTGGTGTTTGGTGCGTGGAAGTTGTGTGGGTGATGGTGTTGTGTGCCTGTGGATGCTGTTGTTCTTGCTGGTGCTCTCGCTCTGGCCTTCTTTTTGAACTTTTTGTCGTAGGGGTTTGTGGGTAATTTTGGTGTGTGTTTTATATAGTATTGGGTGTGTGGGAGTGGTGTGTGTATGTGCATCAGGTGTGTGTATTTCGGATTGTCCAATGTGGCGGTGTTTTGTAGAAGTGTGTGTATTTTGAGCGCGGCGGTGTGTACCGCCAATGGAATACTGCTGTTGAAAGACCGCTGCGTGGATTCGTGTGTCGTGATAGTATGGGCGTATTTCTGTTGGCGTGACGGTGTCGGTTTTGTTTTCGCCAGTTTATCACTGACCTTTGGTGTGGCGGAGTTGTGTGGGTGTCTGAATTTTGTCAGATTCCGAAATGTGGGTCATAATAGCTGTGGCGGAAATCCGCGGGCGGGGCGGTGTGTTGGCAGTCTTTGGCATGGCGGTAAGCAGCTTTTACTGCCAATGTTGTAATGACCCCCTTAGTCTCTTTTTTGGAGATTTTCTTCACCGGGACAAACCTGCAAGTCAGCCCTGGTCGCGGTTGAGGCAAGCCAGCAAGAGTTGCCGTGGCGGGTCGGTCACTCTCTGGAGCTTTTTTCCAAACGTTCTCCAAAGTTCCCCAAACATCTGGATCTTCTTCCAGATGTTCTTTTAAGGTTCTTTTGGGGTCTGCAGCTCACCGCAAGGTTCAAGAAGCTCTGAGATGCCCCTTGGGGGTGCGGACTACAACTCCCAGAATGCACCTGGCACAAACTCCTTTTTGACCACTGGTCAGCTGGTTGGTTTCTTCAGGAGTTGGTGCAGGGGACTCTGGTTAGCAAGTTTTCACCTGTAGCAAACAGGGAGTCCCTCCTTGAACCAGTTGAAGCCAGGCAAAGTCCTTCTTGTGGTGAAGCCCAAGTGTGCAGCTGCTGTAGTCCTTCAGAGTGCAGGGTCCAGGTGCAGGCCAGGGGTCCAGCAGGGCAGTCCTTGTTCTCCTGTAGTTCTTCCTTGTTGGAATCTGATGGGGATCTGAGGTGTGGGTGCAGGTCTGCCAGTTTTAGCCATGCTCCTGGGTGAAAAACAGGGGGGTCCTGGTTCTCCAATCAGCGGCAGGGTGCTTTCCCCTGTGATGACCACTTCCTGGGAAGTGTGGCAAAAATCAATCCCGGGGAGCAACATTCCTCAAAAAACCATCATGGCTGAAAGTGATTTTTGGAGGTTACATCTGGCTGAGCCCACCCACTGGTGTGGCTAAAAATCCTAAAAACACCCCTCTCCTGCCCTCTCTTAATCTAATCAAGGAGGCACCTAATTGTCTGGGTTTGCAGGATGTGGGACTGTTGCTGGGTTGCTCCAAATGTCCTTCTCTGCCTTTAAAGACCAGTTTGGCAGCTCTCCTCCTTCCTGATTCACTATATGCTGAGGGGAGATCTCCTCCCATAGGCACATCTCTTTGTGTGGAGCCAGGCCACTTCACACCTCATCAAGCAGCCTGGCCAGGCTGCCAGAGGCAGGCCAATCAGAGCACAGCAGCAAAGAAACTGCAGGGCTGAAGTTGGAAACTTTTCAGGTAAGGTTTAAAACTCTTTACCTGAACAAGTTATAGTAAATCCAACAGCTGGAAGCTGTGGGATTTATTATAACAATTAATTTGATACCAAACGTCTGGTATCTGTTTCTTAAGGGGACTTTTAAAATTAAAATAAAGTCTCCCCATTCTAGCCTATGGGGGCCATTCACTGCAATGAGGGAAAAAAACGAATTTGTCTGTTTTACCTCACCAGGGCTTATAAAACTATTTGATAAGATCCCTGCTTATAGTTACATGGCACCCAGCCCTAGGGGCAGATAGGGTACACCTTAGGGGTGACATATGTAAAAATAAGGTAGTTTAAGTCTTTGGAACTACTTTTAATTCCAAAGTCGATTTTGCACGTAACTTTAATTCAAAAGCAGCCAGCAAGGCAGGCCTGCCTTTACAATGACACTGGGCACCTCAGCAGTGCACCTATGGGGGCACTACCTATACGGGGGTCCCTAAACCTCCATGCCCTACCATATACTAGGGACTTATAGGTAGGTTACCTTTGTCAATTATAATTAGCCTAATTTGCATATCCACTTTTCACAGAGCATTGGCTAGCAGTACCCAGGGCACAGCCAAGAGTCAGTAACCACCAGTATCTATCCAAAAATTTTGGGGGTGACCAGGGCAAAAAGGAAGACTTTCCAACAGGCAGAATGCCAAATGATGGCGTGGAGGTACCAGGGAATGCAAGACTCATTGAAATTTTGATTGAGCCTGTCTGAAGAGGGGATCTCCAAAATTGCGAGATTATGTAAAAAGGTAAATAAAGACAAGCAAATTAAACTGGGCTTCCCAAGTGAGAGGACGGATAGGAAAGATTTGTGCCCTCTTAGGCCTAGCAGATAATCAGTGTCACAGAGAACAAATTCCAAAGTAGGAGTTACACACCCCATGGTAAATAATAGTGCAAGAGAAGCAGACCTAAGGGGAAAGTTTCCACCCAGTTTATGGTGTGCCGGTGGAAATATGAGGAAGATTTTATCTATATAGAGGCCTTACTGAACCCTAAGTTAAGGGATGCAGTGCTAAAATTCAGGGTTGGGTTAAACCCTTGTTATATGGACCCTAAAATAAAAAGCCATAATTAGGGATGACTTGGGCTTATGTGCATGTGGCTTAAAACAAAAAACTTGCGCCCAGCATATTTTATTGGATTGTTTGTGAAGAACTGAAGAAGTTTTTAAAGCCAATTTTCTGGGAATATGACTTGTGCCTCAGGCCTATTCTTAATTGAAATACAAGGGCCCATATCCATACTCTGCTTGCGCCGGATTTGCGTCATTTTGTTTATACAAATTTGGCGCAAAGCTAACACCATATTCATACTTTGATGCTAGACCTGTCTAACGTCAAAATATCCCAGTGTGCGCCATTTTATGGATGCGTGAAACCGGCTTGCGTTAATGAGATGTAAGGTAGGTGTTCCTGTCCAAAAAATGACTTAAACACCTGTGCGCCATATTTATCCAACCACGCAAAAATGCTGAACGCCTGGGAGGCGGAGCTGGAAAATAGCACACATCACGATTTGCATCAAAATTTAACGCCTGGGTCAGGGCAGGCTTTAAAATAGGGCCAACACACCAGTACTTGAGGAGAACCCACAGAAGCAACACCAGAGCTCCAAAAGCAAGACATGGAGGTGCTATTCATCCAGCATGCACAAAGACGCAGAGCACAGGAGCAACAGCAGCAGCTTCCACCACACCAACAGGGACCCCAAAGGCAATGCCGAAGGCAGGAGAGGATATTCTGGACCAGGACAACCCTTCAGGGCCTCAGGTAACATGACATCATCCAGAGGTACAGACTAATCTGGCAAGCCATACAGCAGCTGCTGCCCCAAATTGAGCCACAGTTGGCACCCAGCTTGCAGACACCCCACATCATTCCACCAGAGACCAAGCTGCTAGCTGTCCTGCACATGTTGGCAAGTGGCTCTTTTTAAACCACTGGTGCCCTGGTTGCCGGGATCTCATAGCCCTCATTCTCTGCCTTCCTTGTCAAGGTACTGGATGCCATCATCTCCCTCACACCCGCCACATCAGCTTCCCAAACACACAGCAGAAGCAGCAGGAGACCAAACAGGGCTTCTATCAAATCAATGGCTTCCCACACGTGCTTGGCTCCAGTGACTGCACACATGTACGGATTGTGCCACCTGCTGCAACTGAGCATCCATACCACAACAGGAAGCACACACACTCCATCAATGTGCAGGCCATTGTGGATCACCGGGATTGATCACCAACATTGTGGCAAAGTATCCTGGGAGTGTGCATGATTCATTCATCTTCCGCCATAGCACCATCAATAAACACTTCCAGGATGGACGATATGGAAATGGCATACTTGTTGGTAAGTACAGAAACCTAGCTATATACACACTGCACAGCAACCATGTAGGACACACAACACATACGCCACTACATTGACACATGGCCAGGAAGACACTGAGGTTGTGACACTGCTAGTGATGTTTGATATCCTGAGCCAATGGGATACACACCTATGGACAAATGGCAGATGCAAATAACAACAGATGCCACTCCAGAGACACAAGGGCCCAATTTAAAACCACACAGTGACAATGACATGGCATTAACTGGCAGTACAACTTGGAAGATGAATCTTTCAATATCACATCTTTCACACTCAATCACACACCTATCAAGCATTATGTACTGTGAAGGGGTGTGTAATGTGTTTCGCTGCAGGTCAAACTCCATGAGACACATAGCATGATGATGCTGGCTCTAATGAAGGTGACATGGAATCATTGAGGCAGTACCAACATCTCACATCACTCCTGGAGTGACATTGCCCGCTAGCAATAAAGAAGTGGACTGTGCTATGAACACATATTGATGTGACAATAATGCAAAGTGCACACTTCTACACATACAGATTGAGACAATTACACATATACATAACAGATATACAGGCACATGGACCTTCTGACACTTAAACCTTCCCCCCCACAACCAAGTTAGCCAGCTTACCTGGAGCAGGTTCAGTAGTGTAGGTACACGTTTGCATATGAGCCAATTCGGTTAGGGCACAAAAATAGGTTTGCCTAGAACTTGTCACACATGGGATAGTTGTGCATTGTCAATTGTGAACACTTCAGTGCTGCCAACCTATGGAAATGTGTTGTACATTGTCACATAGCCAGATCAAACGACCTCACTGTTGTTTATCACATGCTATTACATATGTTGAATTGGATGGGATGCTCAGGCCATATAGTGCAACTGTGTTACCACCACAGTGGAATCAATTGTTTGTGTGGAAGTATCACATCACCTCCATTGAAGGCACATGGACACTTCTTTCGCATGACATAATGCATTCGAGATACACAATGAACTGCAAGTTTACAAATATACCGCTGATATTAGGTCCATCAGCCAAACACCAGTTTTGATAATTAAACAACCCAATGCAGAAAGAACATCCTAGAAGCCTAGGATCCCACACAATAACACAAACACAGATGAGTCAAAGACGACCCAACATAACTGCCATGCAAAGTGATAATCAAGGTGCAAGCAACATCCAAATATTTACACTCATTTTCTCTTTCAGCTGATCAGGGTTATGGGATACAGCCATGGATCATGACCCCATTTGCCAACCCAAGCACAGCATCAGAGCGTGCCTATGATGAGGCACATCGGAGGACATGGACCATAGTAGAGAGGACTTTTGGCATCCTGAAGTCCAGATTCCGGTGCCTCGACATCACCGGAGGCAGCCTCCTATATTCACCTGAAATGGTCTGCAAGATCATTTTGACCTGTGCCCTCCTGCACAACATTTGTGTAAGGAGGAAAATTCCCCTCTATGAACCAGACCCACAAATGCCTGAAGAGGAGGAAGAGGAAGATGCTGTTTGTGAAGATAAGGGGGACCATCCAAACACTGCAGCAGGATTGCGTCGGAGACAACACATTGTACAAAACTTTTTCTAACTATAGTCACCATCAATACTTTGTTATCATATGTCATTAAACACCTACCTTCATCATTCAATCATGCTCTGGGTAATTTTTATGCATCACAATCAGAGTTTAGCCTCATGGAGCACTGCAGAAATACTGATTAGGATACTGAAAAAGCCACATCACATTTGATTGGTATGAATGTACAGCCAACATCACAGTGTAAATGACATATATCCTGTCTATTTCACATGTGAAGGGCAATATCAAAGGATCACAGCTATGACACACATCCATGTTGCTAGCATGGTCCATTGCAGCACATGATACACAACTAAGACACCATCAATCATAAGGAAAAAAAAGTGTCTCATACATGAGGCACAGGATGTGCTATTGCATTGCTAACAGGAATGTATGACCAGACCCTTGACCACAGTAAGTGTGACATCAGCTATCTTTGCAAGGAGCATGTGTGACAAGGAGTCCATCTAAGCAGAAAATGGATAGCACGAGTGCCCCAGATATGACAAGCATTGCTCACAAGACATGCTCTGTGCAGTCCATCCCAGGTAATAAGTCCTGCCACTGCCATGTTTTCAGTCTCTGGCCACCCTTCTCTAGGGGACCCTGTAAATGGACTATCTGTACCCTGAGAATCTTCATCTACACACACACAGACTCCCATTCTGTCCCTCTTCATTATGGCATGCCATAGTCATAGTGCATCAGTCTGCATGGACTTCAGGTCCGATAATGCAGTGCCTGGTAGTCGGTAGGACCTATAATCAGCTGTCCATTGCTTCCCATGTGAAAGGTCCATTTGGTCCTTTGAACTTGATTCTCAAATCCAGGACCTTTGAGAGACTGAAGCTGCACACACTTGTGAGCACTTCCATGCAGACCTGCCAAATTGAACCTGCCCTGCCATTGCTGCTGCTTGGAACTGCTTAGAAGCTGCCATTTTCTGAATCTCCTTGTTGTGCATAGGTGTACAAATCACTTGTGTAGCAGAGCCCTTGGGGGATTGTGTTACGTTGTAGACCACAGCACAAAAATAGTTTTTAGTTCCCAGTCAGGAACTTCCAGCTTTCCCCAGTCAGAGTGTGCTCACTGTGTATTTGCCATGTTCATGCTAGTTCCTGACAGAGCCTGCATCCTGTTTGCCTGACTGGTTCCTGTTTTTGCGTTAACCGTGGAGGTTCCCTGTGGCTTCATTTGTCTCATAGTTGCTTTCCATGCCCTCTCCTTCCTCCTTGGGTATTGTGTCTGGTAGGTCTACGATCAATCCTCAATTATATAGTATAGTTTAATCAGTTTCCTTATCATATTCTGTTCTGGGACATGTATTCAAATTGCCTAATCTAGCCCCCATCCCTTGTCTGGTTTTGCATGTATTCATTAGTGCCAAACAGTGACAGTGTGCTATGGCTGTATGCATGGATTTGGTATGGTGCCTCCAGCACAACAAACAAGGGTTGCCAATGTGTATGTAAGGACAAAACATGTTTGTGCCCTGACGGTCCACACACAGATTCACTTCTGCCGCCACGTTTTGATGGTGTTTGCATGGTGACTAGATGTGAGATTAATTAGCACAGAGGCACTGATGTTTCCTGTTGCAGTGGGAATTTTAGAGACCACCTTGTGTACAAATGTTGGGATGAAAGCTGCCTGTTTCCTATAACTGATCCATAATGTTTTTAAGCACACCAAGGTTGCCCTGTCGTCAGCCTTATTAGAGTTCTGCATTGCCATAGCTGGACTATCCCCATGTGTGTTGTTAGTTGTTCTTTGGCTTTAGTTCAAATCTGCTTTGAAGGATACTCTGTTAATTCAGGGAATGGCTCCACAAACTCATGACTAGACCTGCATGTAACTGTGACAACATGGAGGTCAATACTGACACAGGGTGCACATGGTCACACACTTGAAATGGACACCTTAGTGCACTGGTTCAGTGCAGCACTGGAAATATGTGAACACATGTTCTGTTCCTCCACAGCCAACAGAGAAACATAGCTCATTTACATGACTCAAACTGTGGTGTAGCATAACCTTTTTAGAGTGGATTTGGGACTCTGTGTCACAAACACTGTACCTACCTAGCATGTTTAAATGATGGACTCATGGGTAGTATTCACACAAGTGACCATGAAGTGGTATCTAACATTCCGTTACATGTGATAGCTTACATTTGAAACATTGGCATTATCAAACATCCTCTATCTATCCTGCGTATAGTTTGTCATGGGAGATGTTTTGTCCTCAAAGTCAGGGAAGTTCACACAGCATAAGACACAACAGATATGACAAACACATATCATGACAGATGTACCACAATGAATGGCATCTGATGGTTATCCACAATAACAACACATGCATACAAGCACATTTTGCAAAACACGTCTTGTGACGTTCGCATAGAGGCCCAACAACAATTGAAATAGCCAATTCACAAACGTAAACACACAGGCTATGATTGAATTATTTAAGTTGCATAGCCTTGCTATCCTCTATTGGTGCACCACCTGCTCAAACTAGGGAATACCAATTTTAATTCCAAATGTTCGGGTTGCTGTTGCATCAGTTAAGAGTGCTAATCCGGCATAACAACATGTGTATTATGGCCCACATTAGTATGGTCTGCCACATGTGCCCAAAAACTAGAACACACACAGCAGGCCCTTACAGGCTATCTTTGTGTAGTTATAGCCTTCATGTGTGTTAAAAATGTGAAAAAATGACACAAACACAGTTAAAGACAGATATTTTGACGCAAAAGCGTAAACAACCACATATACGTCAAAATATGCAGCATATGTGTTTAAAAATGACGCTCAACGCCATTATACATCTATTGGTCCCTAGCGTTAATTCCAACACTGCACCCCATGACATTGGTTATCCATTAAAAATATATTGATCCTTGAATGCGGGGGAATTTTTAAGCATATGCGTCAGGAAATATTGACGCAAAGCCCGTAAGCGTCATAAAATTACACGCATCATAATAAAAACACACCGCATTTGAGAGAGGAAGTGATGTAATAGGATATCCTGTTTACACAAATGGTACAGTGGGTGTACTCTCACTTTCACTTTGTAGTCTGTGATTCTTCTAGACTGTGTGGCTGTGTAGAGAGTTGTGTCTGTCAAAATTGTGCTTTTGGCTCCTGTGTACCATTTCAATTGTCATCTGTTGTGTTTGTAATTGTCTCTGTAAATCAGTGCGATTTTGTCATTTTTTGTGTCTACTTTTGTATTTGTACTGTTGGGAGTGTGTAGTGGGTATTGTTAGTTGGGGTATTGTTGGGCTGTTTGTGGGTTCTTTAAGTTTCATTTTCATACCTCCTTCCCTGTATTTCCCTCTTTTCCCTTTCCTATCCCTATTATTTTGTGATGTTGCGAAGGCCACGTCTGGCGAGAATGGGTGAGGAGGAGCTGGGGGCTTTCATTTGGCTGGTGTGCCACTTCCTCCCCCTGATGTGAGAGGCTGGTGGCAGGGTGATACAGGAGTATCATACCGAGGCGAGGAGGCTCAGTTGGGCCAAGGTGCTGTTCCACCTAAAGAGAATGTTCAACAGCCAGTGCAATGACCACCAAGTCAAACATTGCTGGGCTGACCTTGTGGCCAGAGAGCAAGACCTGCTGGACCACCTGAGTGTGGTGATTGGTGGCACTGTTGGTGAGTACACCAATGTAATGTAATGTGTATAGTAAAATCCTCTGTTGTGCCAATAGCAGATTTGGTGACATGCTGCATGTAATGTTTGTGGGCATGTGGAATGCAAGTTGAACATACAGTGGCCCTGATTCATACAATATTTGCTATGCATTACCGTCATTTGTTGACGCAAAAGCTGCACAAACTTACAAAAGACAACTTGATCTTGTAAATTAGTGCTGCTTTGACGTCAATAGATGATGGTAATGTGGCACAAACAAATGAATTATTCATGGCCTGTGAGTTTACCAGGAATGAGATGTATTTCACATGCTAATGCAAGGAATGAATGTAGTCCCCAATTACTTTGAATACATGTCTGAACTGTATTTATGGCCATACGTACAAAGATCTTCCTAACCTCTGGTAATATCTCAGGCTGATATTTAGACTTGGTTTGTGCAGCATTTAAATTAATTATGGATGCCAAAGTA
Source organism: Pleurodeles waltl (assembly GCF_031143425.1). Lineage (NCBI taxonomy): Eukaryota > Metazoa > Chordata > Amphibia > Caudata > Salamandridae > Pleurodeles > Pleurodeles waltl. Next base: position 1,223,259,239 of record NC_090444.1, read on the forward strand.
ATGCACACTTGATAATATCTAAATGTTTGGTGCTACTTTCCATTGCTGTAGCGTAAAAACATGAAGCAAATGCTATGCATATAAAAAAAATAAAAAGATCTGGCCCTATGTTCATTGTTCCTGTGTGTTTTATTTTGCCTTGGGCACAATTGCTGGTACAGATCTGATGCATTTGCCATCTGTGTCACTTTATAGCCAAGCAGTTTTCATAAGTTAATGGGTCATCATGGGATCCCTTAACTTTGTGAATGCATGGTCACAAATTATTTATTTGCATGATGTTGTGCAAGGGACCTCTGACTGCTTTCATCATACATTTAAAGTGACAAAGTAGTTTGCTAGTTTATATTTGGTACACCCCTGCTGATCTAGTGCAGCATATGTAAAATCGTTAAATTCTCATTATGAAGGCTATCACAGACATGTGTGTATGCTAAGATCAGCATACTAGCATTCCTGTGACTGCTGCCATTCCCAAGGTGCATACAAATTGAGACCTACCTCATCAAGATTGCCCTAGCAGGACATTTGCTAAACCATGTTTCAATTAGGGGACAGTGTCAGTTCGTTGTATAACCACTGATCACCCAACTTGGCAAAATGTAAGATCATGAATGTGGCTAACTGTGATCTACAATACCTGATATAGGTACACAGTGCCCTGAGTAACACATTTCAGGTGCAATGACTACACCTGTGCCCATGCATTCTGTCACGGATGATCAAATTAGACACTGTCAGCACATATTTCTTTGTTGTTTTGATTTAGATAAATGGCCAATCCATGTTTAGCGTAACATTGTCATTAAGTAACAAACAGGATCCCCGCCATCATGGTGTCATAGGGGTTATATATGGCTCTGGGTACACTGCCAATGTGGCATATGTGACCTACATACAACACAGGCACACATATAATGGACCATAGAAAGCACAATAATTCCTGAACTAAACTCAACCTACATGAGCATCACACAGTAACTCATTGTCTCTTGATACACAAGCCACAATACCTGAGTGACTGCTATTGCGGTGCACCAGGAATGTGGCTTTGCATGTCTCTCATAACAACATATGAAGAAATGGAGTACCCTCTAGAAATAATTCTGCACAAAATTGAGTAATCATGTTTGGCACCTCATGATTGTTAGGGCCAGTGCATGTGTGCATATGTGTGTCTATCACTCACTAGAGTGACAGGGTTAATACATGTTTGCAGTAGTATGTCTGTTGGGGTGTGTACATGCCTGAGGTGCTGCTCTATCATATAAAATGTCACACACATTAATTTGTTGTTCCAAGTTTTGTACAGTGAGCGGAATTGAGCACATTTCACCCTTCCATGTTTTACAGGTGGACCAGTCCTCTACACAATTGGAGAAGTGGCTCGATTTGCGGACCCAGACATATCCAGTAAGTGTTGATATGTTAGTTCTGTGTTATGTTTGCAGCTGGTGTGTGATTGGCTCCTGTGTGTTGGACACATTGCAAGGTATGATGTGCTGGCACATGATCTGATATGTGACTTGCCATTTTGTTCCATGTTTGAGTTGGACAATCAGTGGCGGAGAGTCATATTGTTTTATCCTAGTGCTGCGCAATAGGCATGGGCAGGTGAACAGGGTGATATTTGTTGCTACAGTTATGCCAATGATAAATTTGGAGGTGACCGTTTTCATGATTTAGTCAGCAAGTCATACCCGGATTCACACAGACCAGTGATGCCAAAGTATTACCCAAGGACTTGAGCCTCCCTGTTAACTAATGTACATGTAGGACTGTATGTTTGACTTCCTAGCAGCATCTAGCTCCACATGTCGTGTTACGTTTATGTGGCACTTGAGTAGAATGTCAGAGGTGTGTATGCAGCTCAAGCCCAGATGGGTGCTTGCATCTATGTGCTTGTTTTTGGAAAGGTATTAGTGAGATCAAGTAATGTTGACAATTTTCTGAAATTAGGAACACAAATGTGGATGTGATTGTCCAATGGTTGAGTCAATCCTAGGTGGCAGCCCTCCTTACCTGTGGTGGACTGACTAAACCCATGGACAGCTGTCCAAAGCTTCCTGGCTGTCCTTGATGTTTGAAAGTATGTGTTGCATGTCCATCATCCCCTGAGGCACAGGGTTAGGGTTAGGAAATATGTTTACATGTGTGTGAGGATCCCAGTGTAGAAGACAGACATGTAATTCCGACATTCTTTTGTTCCAACCTAGGATACCCCCTCATGATTAGCAACTGCATACCATCCAGGAAATCCATTTTACAAATCACAGATCTTGTGGGCCTTGATTGTCACCCAGAAGATAGTCATTAGTTGGCCTGTCACATGTGGAGTACTTGCAGCATTTGTTATGTGACTAATGGCAGTACAATGATGCACAGATCATTTAAGTAGGTACACACATTTTTTAGCATTGCTGTGCTGTTAGATAGTAGATGTGTAGGCTGCGTTGGCCTGTCATTCCTCAGGGACATTCAATGAACTGTACTGCGATTAGGACTGTTTAAGCTAATTTTGAGGAAGTGTTAGAATATCATCTGTAGATGTATCACACAATGATGTCACTAATGTTTGGCTTTCTCCATTTTTACAGCTGCCAACATGAATGCCCATGAGATCAAGGAATTCCAGAGGCCAGCGATGTGTTACCGCCACATAGTACATGTAGAGTCTGGCTTCCGCAATATGGCATGGTGTTATCACCATGAGAGAGCCACAGGGGACTGGAGGGCATTTGCCCCAGGGGGGCCATCCTTGCCCACAACAGCCACCACCACCAGCACAACCACTCAGACCACAGTCACACAAAGGATGACAGCCACTGTTGCAGGTCCGTCAACCTCATCAGCTCCAGGCCCACAGACAGCAGCTCAAGCACCTCCGCCTCCAAGCATGGCACGGGCACCAGCAGTACCATCCACTAGTGGCACACAGACAACCTGAGCTGCAGTGATAGACAATTCTGAATTCCAAGCTATGAGACGTGACATGCAACGGATATTGCACAGGATGGACAGGCTGCAGCAGGAGGTGTCCTGCAATAGCAGGAGACTGTGGGGTATAAAGAAGATCCCACGAAGGGCAAATTTGTGACTTTTAGACCCTCAGTTATGATTCCCTCCCCTCCCTCCTCTTTCCTGGTTCTTATCTTTAGTGGGTTTAGGGGGTTTAGTGTTAGGTTAGAGTAGGCTGTTAGTTTAGTAGTATAAGTGAGTTGGGGGGTGGAAGGGGTTATATTATTACATGTGTTTTTTTTTTGTGGGTGAGTGGGTGGGGGATGATGTTGGGGTTTATGTGTATACAAAAAAATATATATATATTTAAAAAAAAAATACCAAAAAATATATATTTGTTTAGCATAAGATAGTATGTGTTTAGGTTAGTATATGTTGTCCTACATGTGTCCCGTCATATAAGAGGTGTGGGGGGGCAGATTTTTAGAGTGTTTAGTTAAATGTGATAGGTAAGTGTAGATAAGGGTAGTTAGGGCCAGTTGTGGGTAATGTGTAGTTAGGATAGGTTAGGTTAGTTAAGGTGTTTCTCCTAGTTTTATTATCCTTTTTTACTGTTAAATAAATATTTAGGTACTCCTTTACAGTATGTGTCACATGCTTGGGGATCAGGGCCTTGGCATGGGTGAACAGTGTCAATTTAGTTTTTGCATTTGTGTACCATCCTGCATCCGAATCCCATTATTGATATGGTTTTTCACAATTCCTAATGTGCAGTCACATTGGCAGCTACACCACAACTACTTCTCAATGTATCTGCCATCCATTGCACCCACCACTCAAGCTTACTATGGTTCCCAACGTGTTGTGAAGTTTGGATGTGTGTTTTAAATCTGTCATCGATGGAGACCTGATTTGGAATCTTGGGCACTGTGGTACGTCTGTCTGCAGCCTGATGTTCATGTGAACCCTGAAAAGCTGAATGATGTTATAATCCTATGTAGTATTGCATACATAACTCACATCTATCATTTCTTACATTGTACTCACAGGTTACATAATTGTCCATACACTCGTACACATCCATTCCTGCTGTATGGTGTGTGTGTGTGATGAAAGTTTATAGTCAGATGTCACATACATAAAGATTGTCTTGAAGGGAATTTTGGACACACTGATTTTCAGTTTATACATACCTTGAAGTGGGCTTTTTCAGTCCAACACAGCATTATACTGTTAGTTTTTAATTTACTTCAGAAATAAGCCACAGGAAGTGCAGATGATGATACAATCCAGACCCCAGTACATAGTTATCAGCCCACAATCTTTCAACGCAGTTGTATTGACATTCTATGGCCATTGACATGTGACATACATCACTAATCTCCTACACAGTTGATGTGTCACATTACACAGAGACAAAGTGGTTGGGTAAGTGCTATTTATTTGGAAGTGTTGTAGTGCAATAATTACATAGTCCAGGATTGTGAGTCCATTAGTGTGACGCCTTCTATTGTTATGCTACACAAGTGCAATGGGATATGTCATTGGACATGCTGGGGTGAAGAGTCATACAGTGCAGAGAAACATGATGCCAATGAGGTAGTGAGAGACAATCACAGAGCATAGTGTCAAGGTAAACAGTGTGCTGGAGAACAATGCATGTAACCAGCTGTTGTAAGACTGGCATGTTAACAAGCACAGGACCTAGAATATCAGTGCCCAGGTGGCATGGACTTGTGCTACCGTGTAGTCCTATGAGTGAAGGTGATCTGTTCCACATCTTCATCTTCTGATGTGTGTGTCATCTCCTCTGCCCTTGGTGGTGGTGGGTTTGAAGGGGCAACAAACACTTCAGTGTTTGAAGACGTGGAGTCAGAAATCCCGGTAGGTGCCAACTGTGGGGCTATTAAGGGCATTACTGCAGCAAAGAGGAGCTGCTGGTTCTTGAGTATAGCAGCTACATCACTGTGGTAGGCAGCCAGGTCAGCCCCGAGGGGGTCATGATTGCATTCGTGCACGCAGTGAAAGTTTTGGGGTGCCAGGTGTTGTGGCAACTCCCTTACTGCAGTGGTGAATTCCCTTACACTTTTTTGTACTCCTTGCAGGATGGATGTTAGCGCTTGCATGGCTGCTGCCTGTTCTGCTGATGACATAATGCACGAATGCATCCCCTCAAGCCTGGCTGCCATATTTTGCATCCCCACCCGCACCTCCTTGGCCAGCTCCCTCGGTACTCCAACTACAGTCCTCTCAAAGGTGGTACCAGTGTCCTCAGTGTCCTCAGCTGGGTTGGAACTGGCAGGTCATACTATTGGGGTGGTGGGTGTGTATTTTCCTCTGTGATGGCCGCTACTTCTGTACTCCTCCTTGAGACTGGAGGTGCGGTCTGGAGGGTTCCAAGGACATCTTGGAGGGTCTGCTGGCTAATGTTTGTCAGCTCGTCATCCATGTCATCAGGGTAGTCCAGGACAGGCATATCCAGAGGACAGCCATCGTCTTCTGCAATGAGATATTGTACATTTAGTGTGTCTGTGTTGTGGCATTTGTAATGTGACGTTCCTGACTTCCTATTAGTTGCACATTGTGATCTTGGTTCCTGTTCATTGTTCCTGTCATTAAGATTAGCAGTCTCCCAGGCCTATGCCTCACCTGCATGTCACATGTAGTGTGGGCAGTTTGGTGAATTGTCTGCGTCACATCCTCTAGGTGTAGGTTCTTTCCAAATTGTATGTTGCCACCTTCTTGTCCTACTCAACCCTCCGTCTATTTCCATTTTCATGGTGTGGCCTTGCACTGGCTGTGGGTGTTCTGATGGCAGTTGCACCACACTTAACAATCTGGAACTGACCCAATCTCAGATATTTCACATCCACCTATATGTTGCTGAGACCTAGCACATACAAAGTATAGCATTGGAATGGCATGATAAAGGTGTCAGCATTGGTAGTGTGTACTGCTGATGTTGGGGAATGTGTGCTATATTGGATTGCACTGATGGTCCTAGCAGTGTTCCATTTCCTCTAATGACTGTGTGGTTGTGTTTCACTAGATAGACACTTATGTTCTCCCCCTCAATGCTGTTGTAGCACTAGGACACTTGAGATGTTACATGGTGGCATTGCAGCTATTGTAAGACAGGCACAGGGTAGACCCTGAAATGTGCAGCATGGGTATGACATTACAGCTGTGTACCTAATAATGTTACTAACAATACCTGATATTTACAGCGCCTATAGACATGAGCATTTGACAAGATTTGCTCATTGTTAGTAATCACAGGTGATTGATAACGTTGTCATCCTGAACCCTCTATTTTGGGTGTGTTTGATCCATGGGCACATAACTGCCATTGGCTACTTGACCTGCACACACAGCACAGGTGGTAGTGGCAACTGTTGTCAATGGTAAATAACCCTTGTGGATATGGCCTGACACTGGAAATTGAGCACCAGTTCAGGTAGCAACAATACCAGCTGTCGTGTGGCAGCAGGCCAGTTTTACGTTGTACCCTACCCTCCTGGACTGGCTTTGCCTTTCCAACAGCCTTGGCATGGCAGAGTACCCACATGCAAAGGTTGTTGGTGTAGTGTTGTGCTGTGCCCCAGGTTTCCCCTGCACAGCCTCTGCACCCGTGGCGTGCCCCTTTACCCTTTCTACTACCTGATTATCATGGCTGACATGCATTGTGTAGTAGGTATGCCCCCCCCGTTTACAGTTAGCATATAGTCATTTTTGCCCCCAATGCAACTTACCCTGCATCTGCGTTGTTTCCTGGTAGTCTGCACTGTCCAGTCCTTGAGTCCCTGTGACGATCTCCTCAGGGATGACGGCTGCCACCATCTCCTCCATGTGGTCCAGGGCCTCCTGCGGTGCTGGACTCCCACCTCCAGTCTGCAGTCCTGCCTTCTTGTTCCTTGCCAGCTTCTCCTTGGACCTGCGCTTGCAGTCATGCCAGCGTTTCTTGCATTCAGTGACTGTTCTCCGTACTTCTGCCACACTGTTGATCTTATCGACAATTTGTTGCCAAATTGCCTCTCGACTCCCAATTGGCAATTTAGAGGTGACTAAAAGTTGATGCTGGTGTTCCGTCACCTCTTTCACCAGTATTTCATGCTCCTCTGCACTGAACCTGCACTTCCCTTTTTTCTTCTCCCTCTCCTGGGTCTTGTCTGGATCCTCCTGGCTGGTTCCTGGTCGGTTGTAGTCTTCCTGGGGTCTCTCATGGATTCTGGAATCCATTTTGGGGCTTCTTTGCACATTTTGCTGTGTTTGCGCCGCTTTTTTACCCTATTGCAGCAAAAAAAGGCGCATATCCGGTTTGCGATGTCGCAAACCGGATAAAAGTCATTTTCGCCGTGTTAACGTCGTTTGTCTTTACGACGTGGTGCAATGGTTTGAGTAAAAAAAGATGACTCTAACCCATGTATAAATTTGACGCCCGGGTGGCGTAAAGAAATGTCGTGAGCCGTTGTTAAACTGCGTCAGCTCAGTTTTGCGTCAAAAACTATAAATATGCCCCAAGGTGTTTTAATGGGGCTCTTCAGTGCCTTGCAAGGTGCAAGAGTGTAGTATGCAAGGGATAATAATATAATGGCATTTTATAAGGGAAACACTACTTTTACAAATTAATTATATGATAAGGGATTCTCACACGTAAACAAAATGAATTTAGGGCTAGGCAGGTCCACCTAGTCACAAATAAGAATTAGCAGCACCTAGGGAAAAGATGAGCATAACTGTTATATGATATAATGTGGCCTTGTAGGATTTAGTAGGTTGGGAAATTATTACACTTTTACATTTGTAATGTATCACATTTTAAGTAACAATTGAGGATAAATTTAGGTTTAAGTTTTTAAGTTACTGTTTCTATTTAACTGCTATTGGCTCATAATCTCCTAATTGTCATAGCTGCTCTCCTCCCAAGATAAATGGGAAAAACATGTTATCACCATATCTCCAGAATTAGGGTTTGAAGTAAAGCACTGCCACTTTATCTAGATTTGCTCATCATTTTTAAACTGTTGGATATTTTTAGAAATTTTACTGGGTTAGGCTGGTTTTTTCTATGCAAATTATAAAGTCTACAAAGCTATTGTGAAGAGGGATATGTTAAGGAATACTAGATTTTTTGGGAAGGGTACTACAGTCATGAATTGTCTTGAATTAAGAACAACCAGGAGGCTGTAAGCTATGTGCCAGATTAATTTAATGAAATACTATGTTATGTATTTATGTTTTATGCTTTTATGGATTTTATGCCGAATAAAGAATTTATCTGTCTTTCCATCTTTCACATTTTGCCTCAACTGACAGGAATATTGCTCACCTTTAAATTTTTTGTAATGGTGACTTCCTAAGTGTCATCCTCCATCTTCCCTATAACTACTTGAAGCTGTAAAAGTGACATAAGGTTCCTAAGATCTGACTTCATCTTATGTAGACCCCAACTCCAACTTTTAGTTAATGGAGACCATCATCTTCCTCAACTTGGACAAAGGAAACCACCATGCAGAATCATTATCCAGCCAGCCTTTTAAAACAGATGTAGCCAGACCTTATCTCTCTAGGAACTGTGATATCATCAAGTTCTTTAATTAATGAAGTAGATAAAGCAGCTAATGCAACATTCGTCTGGGTCAGGTGTCTCTTCCTCACCATGTCAAGGTTAAATAAGAACACATACAGACATATAATCAAAATAATATAGTCTCAATTGACATCCTTTTGCTTTATATGTTAGTAAGGAAACGTCTGTGACACATACTGTGATGCACATAATCTATATCAGACATTCCTAAATTTATGTCAGCAATTCCAATTTCTTCTAAGATTGAGGGGCATATTTATCAATGTGTTCCATCGCCTTTGCACCACACAAGGGGGCACAAGGGCAATGCAACAGTAAAGTAAGATTTAGCAAGCCACACAAAGCCACCTAGCATGGCCCTTAGTGGCTCAGTAAATCTGAAGTAACACACCACATCGCAAATTGCTGTGTTGTGTTACTCTGCTCAAGGGAGGCGTTCCATTATTGGAGCATGAGTGTTCACGCATTTCACCCAGACACATGACACCATCAGCGCAGGAGCAATCACTTCACAGGGACCGACAGTCTTCAGCATCTTTATCAATATGAATGGGGAGCTTGTATCTCCATGGGTAGACTGGGACCAAATGGAGCCACAACATCCTCTTCTTTTTTTTGGAACTAGAGAGGTTCGACAATGTCACCAGACTAAACTTTATGAAACAAGGCACAAACTCAAAAAAAGAAGATGGGACAAAATCAGACCCAGGCCTCAACCAAAGATGTGGTAACAAGGTCAGCATCACACAACCAGAATAATTGAATTCCATATGTAGGACACATATGACTCATACTCAAAACAAGGACATTTCTGTTGTTAATCCTTTGACGTATATAATCAGTACCCATCTTATAAAGGTGCTTAGCAAAGGGCTTGGTTTCTGTCCCACTTCTTTACTAAATTTTCTCTAACTACATATTGAAAGTTTCAAGTTCTCATACAAGTTGAAACTTCACAAACATTTCCAGAATAACGCAGAATATCAGACACCACCCCTTCTTCTACTAGGGTTGGTAACAGAACACTCTAGGGTATATGCGATATACAAACATTATTATCCCTGGAAAAGACACATGACAGCACTCTGTCATTACCGCAAATTCAGTCAGACCTGGATATCTCCTCTATCTATGATGCAGACAGTGGGCTCAAACCCAAATCAACTTTTATACCTAACCTCTCAACAGACAATTTCATAAATATCTTTCATCTGAAAGTGACACAGGATTCTAATAGATTAGAAGATACTCAATTCAAAGGACTAGGACACATTCCTAGTAATCTGACGTTAGAAGAAAGGCTAGCATTGGTGTCCCTCACAGAAGAGTCTAGGATCATTAACAAGAAAGCGGACAAGGAGGGCAATATTGTGGTCATGAATAGGGTGGACTATGTACCGTATGGGTAATTGACTGTCTGTGAGCAGATACAATTGTGTAAGAGAAAATTAACCACTATCCACTCAGGAACATTACACATAACATTGAGAAGAAATTGACACATTGGTGGGGACTTTGCCTTATTTCTGGTAAGAAATACAGATATATATTCAGCTCTGCACCTAATGCGCCATGCATTTACATTCTGCCTAAAATCCACAAACAAGGAAATTTCCTAACGGCAGAACCATCATATTGGGCTTGGGCTCACCAACCGGACAAACATTAGAGTATATTGATCTGTATTTACAACCCTTGCTACAGAACTTGCATTCTTACATTCATGATGGTAAAGACCTTCTCAACAAACTTTCTGACTTTGTCTGAAAGGAGAACAACATCCATGTTAAATTTCTGCTCTCTCTACATAGATCTCTAAAGAAAAGGGTGTTTTTGCTGTCTGACATTATCTGGAATCTAGAGACACAGCCATAATTGAATACACTGCGCATTGACCTCATCACTATATTTTTGGACAACAATGTGTTCATGCACATTAGGGAGTAGTATAAACAGGCACAGGGAGTAGCCAAGCATTTGAAATTTTCACCATCTTTTGCAAATCCGTACATGAGATTTTTTGAAAAAATGCTCATTTGGATCTCCTGCCAAATGGAACTCACAACACATATTAACTACTGGGGCAGATACAACAATGATGTGCTGATGTTTTTGGCAGGGAGTGTAGATTCACTTAACACGGTTTATACTACAGTTGAATAAAAATCCTCACTGCATCACATTTACTTATCAACAGTGTACAACAAATTGAATGCCTAGACTTAGTACGAGTTTAGTGGCCGGGAACACACCTCCGCTAAACTCTCGACAGGGTGGCCGCCACTGTCATGGCGATCTTACCGCCTGACCCATTATAACTTTTCTGGGAAAGTGGCAGCAGCATTGTCGCCGGCTTGTAATTGACCACTGCCAGTCTAGTGACCGCAAGACTTGTTATTAGGCCCTGATTACTTTAATGCGAACAACACTAGTATAGGACCTAGTCTAGACAGAAAACCTATCTCATATAATTCCTTCTTACAGGTGAACAGTGCACACCCATCTTTGGAAATTTAGGCAATACCTTATTGGGAAATGATAAGACTTAGACACAACTGGAGTGATGAACAAGACTTTCTCTCATTACTCCAACTACTAGTAGACAGTCTTGTTGCCAGGGGATTATCAAAAGAGATACTCAACAAAAACATACCGAGAATCATGAGGGTTAGATGTGATGATCTCTTACGCAATACACAGAAATATACTAGAACCAAACACAATACATTTTCATTCATTTAATTCATTACACAATACAGTGCATAAAGCTCCCAAGTGTACCAAATGCTCTACAAACAATGGCATCTATTGCAATTGGACAATGTATTGACATATTCTAATTTTCCAAAACCATCTCTTACACGAAGTAGGGGAGAACATTAAGAAATCGACTGTGTCTAAGGTATTTGGAACTCACAATGATGGAAGGCAATGGTACATGGTTACTAGGAGTGCCAAAAGGCTTCCACAAATGTGGACATTATAACATCTGTCATTCAAGACTATAGCACCTCATCCAGCACAATAGGAACAATCATTATAAAATTGCACAGTTAATTAATTGTAATGCCAAATACATTGTGACTGTATCATTTGTGAGTGCACACTCATTTATGTAAGACACACTATCAGACCACTTAAGGACAGGATCCAGGAGCACATTAGAGAAATAAGGAACAACAACAGCAACTATCCTCTTTTTGTACACTACAATACATGATATTAAAATTAAGACTGATCAACATAACATTTCATCTGATTGAAAAACTTAAGCCAATCCCTAGGGGTGGCAATAGACCGCTTGCTCTTAGGAGGTAGGAAACCATATGGATCATTCAATCGAGGGTGGTGGACATGGTTTTAAACACCAACAGAGAACTACATTATTTTTTAATTGATTAATTTGAACCCAGGTTCACGTCTATGAGGAGTTCAACGCCTGCTATACATCCATGATCTGCTTTATTTGATGGAGATAAAAACTATCCCTTGTTGTCAAATGTGTGACTTGGCTATCATCTGCTAACTGGATCATACTTGATGCAATCAGAATATATATATTTTCTGATCGTTTGGTTTTGTCAGGGGGCACAGCTCATAACTAGGAAGCCTCGGTATATGCTGAACAATTTTTATTGTGTAAATACAACTTTAGGTTTGCTGTAGGAATATATATTATTGTACTTTTTTTCATTTAATCTAGTATAAGTCATATGTGATAGGTGGCCATTCGTATCGTAATCAAATTGTTTCCAATAGCTGAATATGTTTAGTTATTTATTTATACTGATCCCATATATCAATATTATGTAACACTTCACCATGCGTGTAAAAGTACATCATAAACAAAAGTAATTATTTGCTTACGGAACACATTGGAAATGTGGATACCTGTTTTTATAATATGCTGTCTTGGTACCATTAAACTACTGCCATACCTTTCAGAATATAACAGGTTACAGCCTTTCAACAGTGAGCTGTAACAACTTTGCAGTTTCTTTCAATACTTCGTAGGACATTGTCTTTTTTAGTGTTTAGGCCATGTCAACACGCATTCTTCCCAGTTTATAAGGTCACCTTCAGGCCTGGCTAATATTTTGGACACAACTTTTAACTAACCTATACCACTCAATCGAGAATTTTTGACCAGTTAGCATCTTTCATTTTCTACCAGTGTACACCTTCCAATATGGAGGCTCATTGTTGTCCTCTTTTGTTTTCTACACTTTTGGGAACATGGTATTTCAGGTTCTACGATTTGCCATCACTCGCCTACTTTTTCCTAGATGGGAAGGACTCTTGACATTGATGAAGTATAAATGTTTGGATTTACTTGACGGCATCTCATAGTATGTCATATATTTTGTTTGACTGAGTTCTACTACTCTTACATTGGTTTAGGCCTATCACGGTCCTTCTTGATGGACACATCCTGGCCCATGCTTGTTATTTGCATGCCACAGAGCCTTTCTGCATAATGTACACTGCCCTGCCATTTATAGAACTAATTTCGATACTCTTTATCTTTTATCACACATAGGGGCTAGTTTAAAATACCCTTGCGCCTCTGGTGCATCACTTTTTCCCATATAAAAGTGATGCTCTGGTGGTGCAAGGGGCTTGTAAATAAGCCCCATAGTATTTACACGTGAGATATATAGCGATGGTGTTATACTTACCTTAAGACTGCTTTACAATGGTAACTTAGATCTTGATGGGGCTCAGTCATCCCTCCAAGGGGGGAAGTTATGAGCACTCAAGCTGATACAATTCAAAACCCCCATATTTAGATGTGTGGTGGCTGAATCTCTGTCCCCATCAGCAGAGTGTTTGCCGATGCTGCTGACATGGCAGACTCCGGTGCTGGCTAACATTACACTGTCACCGTCATGGTGGCAGGATTGTGCCAAGTATATTTAAATTTCACAGTTGTGCTGGTGTTGTTCTACAGGCTGATTCCTAACGGCGAGATTCCATTGTGGGACATGGTCAACATTATACTATGCCGTTGGCTATTGGATGGATGCTAGTAGCACACACCTGATGACTTTTGGCTACTCGATTATACCTGCTGTTGGAAAGTGGATTATTGGTAAGGGCAGATAAGCACCTACACTTAGTAATAGGCCACTAACGTCCACTAGGTCCAGTCAGGTTTCAATCAATTAATCCTTGCTCAATCCTCAGTAGCTTGGCAATGAGCGACAAGGCTTAACTTAGGAGACAGGTGTGTAAAGCATTTAAAATAAAAAACGGAGATATGAATTTTTAAAGAATTAATGTTTTTTAGTGTATAGAAACTAAAAGCTCCAATCTGGTCATCTGGTCGCACTAGACCAGTGCAAGGTCAAAGTTCGAGGCTGACCGTGATGGAGCCATGTTCCGCTACAGCAAGCAGTAGGACTCGGTCAAAAGTTTACCTCCAGACTTAGGCCCTCATTACAACCCTCGCGGTAAATCCTGCTTTCCACCGTGCAGAAGACTGCCAACATACCGCTGCGGCCGTGGAATTCCGCTACAGGCATTACGACCCACAGCTCAGAAACCGCCACAATACAGACACCCACACAAGTCCACCACTCCAAAGGTCAGTGATAAACTGGTGATACCAAAACCACACTGTCACTTCAACAGGAATACTTCCACACTATCACGACCCACAAATCAATGCGGTGGTCTTTCAACCGCGGTATTCCACTGGCGGTACACACCACCGCGCTCAAAATACACACACATTTACAAAACACAACCACATTGGATAGTTCGAAATACACACACCTGATAGACATACACACACCACACCCACACACCCAATCCAATATAAAGCACACAGCCACATCACCCACAAACCCTTACTACCAACATTTTGAGAGAAGGCCAGAGAGAGAGACTACGTAAAACAACACCAGTATCCACAGACACACAACACCATCACTTACACAACATCCTCGCACCTCAAACAACACACACAAACACATCTCCTCACACAGCACAACAGACACCACCTCACACATCACCCACACCACATCATGGCACCTCAAAGACACCCCAGGTTCTCTGAGGAGGAGCTCAGGGTCATGGTGGAGGAAATCATCCGGGTAGAGCCACAGCTATTCGGATCATAGGTGCAGCAGACATCCATTGCAAGGAAGTTGGAGCTATGGTGCAGAATTGTCGACAGTGTTAACGCAGTGGGACAGCATCCAAGTACACAGGATGACATCAGGAAGAGGTGGAACGACCTACGGGGGAAGGTACGTTCCGTGGTAAACAGACACCAGATTGCTGTACAGAGGACTGGCCATCGACCCCCACCTCTTCCCCCACAACTAACTACATGGGAGGAGCAAGTCTTGGCAATTATGCATCATGAGGGCCTTCCAGGAGTAGCAGGAGGAGTGGACTCTGGTAAGACATGTCTTTACTACTTTATCCCCCACCTGCATGCCATCACATACCCCCACCCTTACCCTCACACCCATCACCCCAACAAACCACAAATACCCCACTAACACAACCCACACATCCCAAAACCAAGCCCTGCATATAACACCAATGCATGGGCACCCATCACCAAAGCATGTCCAGTACAGTGACTCACTCATGCCCCAAAATCACCAATCACACAAGGACCAAGTCAATAATGCAAGCACAGGAGTAGAGGGTCACTCACCCATTCCACAAGATGGCACACACACATACAATAACTATGCATTTACACCCCAACAGCACCCATACCCAACGTCACCGGACAGGAGGTGCCAGACATATCCAGTCCCCCCACAGAAGAGACCCACAGTGATGACAGCAGCTCTGCACGCCAGGATCAAGATGACCAGCCCGGCCCATCAGGGACCTCGGGACAGTCGGTTCCCCTGACACAGTCACAAACCACCACAGAGCCTTCCCCCTCAGGAAACACCAGCACAGTACCCACCCAGCGGGCCCATCACTCTTTCCCTAGGACACGTCAATCAGCACTGTGTCCACCACTACAGGTCCCCCAGGCAACCCCCCTAACACAGGACGATCAGGGACCTGGGGGCAGTGGCAGTGGGCACACGGTTCAGGGGTCAGAGGCACAGGATAACAGGGAAGCTGGGAGGACTGCTGTGCAACAGGGGGAGGACAGGCCCAGGGAACCCACTCTCCACGAGGCACTCTCCAACATCATGGGAGCTTACCACCATTCCCAGGAGACCATGGGCACGGTACTGGCCAAGTTTCAGGAGACCCAGCGGCTGCAGGAGGAATACTACCTGGGGATCAGGGAGGAATTGAAGTCCATCAACACCACCCTGGTCATCATTGCATCATTGCAAGGGTGCTGGCAGACCTTCTCAACACCAGGAGGGACACAGTGGCACACCAACTGGCCCCTGACACAAGCCTGGATGATGAACAGCCCTCCACCTCTGCCGGTAGGAGGCACTGCCACAGGAACAAAAGGACACCAGCACCCCATCCCCTGCAGATGGAGAACCACCCCGCAAACGGTCACATAACAATGTAACACAGCTGTAGGCCAGGAGTAAACATAGCAGAGGGCACAAAGTGGGACCCAGATCTGTGAAATGGAAAGTCAAAGTGACAAGTCAGTGTCCATACACTGAGTGAAAATGACAGACTTATGCTAGCTACAACAATAGTATGAGATGTGGGAAGCAGTGGCATCTTCTTACCTGGGTCTCACTGGAAGTATTGCATGATGTTGTTGTTTCTGTTGTCTACATCTTCTTCTTCTGCCTCCTCTTCTTCACTGTCCACAGGCTCCACAGCTGCCACAAGACCACCACCTGGCCCATCCTCCTGCAGAAAAGGCACCTGGCGTCGCAAAGCCAGGTTGTGCAGCATACAGCAGGCCACGATTATCTGGCACACCTTCTTTGGTGAGTAGTATAGGGAACCACCTGTCAGATGGAGGCACCAGATTATGGCCTTCAGGAGGCCGAAGGTGCGTTCAATTATCCCCCTAGTTCGCTTATGTGCCTCATTGTAGCATTCCTCTGCCCTTGTCCTGGGATTTCTCACTGGGGTCAGTAGCCATGACAGGTTGGGGTAACCAGAGTCACCTGCAAATGTCGACGGACAACTGTTAGACACATACTAACCCTTAGGGACAACCCCATACCCAGACACCTATGTCAACTGTATTGGGACCTTTGGCTCACCTTTTAGCCACACACGGTGCCTCAGGAGTTGCCACATCACATAAGGGATGCTGCTACTTCTCAAAATGTAAGCGCCATGCACAGAGCCAGGATACTTGGCATTCACATGGGAGATGTACTGGTCTGCCAAACACACCATCTGCACATTCATCGAATGGTAGCTCTTCTGGTTTCTGTACACCTGTTCATTCCTGTGGGGGGGGGACAAATGCCACATGTGTACCATCAATGGCACCAATGATGTTGGGGATATGTCCCAGGGTATAGAAGTCACCTTTCACTGTGGGCAAATCCTCCACTTGAGGGAAAACGACAGGGCAGACAACACTCTGGACAACACGTTAGAGAACATTGGCTGGGACATCCCTGATGCAATGGCCACTGTTGTTTGAAAAGACCCACTGGCCAGGAAATGGAGTACAGACAGGACCTGCACTAGAGAGGGTATCCCTGTGGGATGGCGGATAGCTGACATCAGGTCTGGCTCCAACTGGGCACACAGTTCTAGGATTGTTGCACAATCAAGTCTTTATGTGATTATGAACTTTCTCTCTTCCATTGTCGACAGGTCCACCAGGGGTCTGTACACCGGAGGATGCCGCCATCTCATCACTTGCCCCAGCAGACGCACCCTATGGAGGAGAACAGCGAGCAGAGAGTCATCCAACACTGAGGTATCACAATGTGTTATTTGCAGAAACGTTATTAATCCGCAATGTGCCGGTATCTGTCTGTATTCCCAGCCTAGATAGGTGTGACACAGTTTTTATCCATCCGATGTGGCCCCCTGAAATGGCGGCTGCCTGACCTGTAAGGTGGGACAAGGGGATATGAGGTAACTGCTCTGGCATTGTACACCGTTGCGGTGGGCGGTCGAAGACAGCGGCGCAATTCTGCATTGGTTAACATTGGGCCCTATGGGTCCCAGGAGCCAATGACGATGTACGCCGGCGGTGACGGTACGCGCCGCCGTGGACGTGACCGCAATTTTCTGTCTGTTCGCTCACTTGATACCTGACCTTCAACAGGAGAGGACATACACTGCAAGTGCTGTTGTGACCTGTGTCTGGAAGCGACGATGGCTACAGTGTCTGGGGAAAGGGCCCCTGCCTTCACTTTGGAGGAGTTGGAGAAACTAGTGGATGGGGTCCTCCCCCAGTACACACCACTGTATGGTCCTCCAGACAAACAGGTGAGTACACTGTGAGCATGCTGCATGGGCAATGCCTGCTTTGAGTGGTGTGGATGGAAGATACATGGGGGGACAGAGGCCTGCATGTGTGGATGGTGAGTGTATGTGCGCCAGGGCATGGGTGGGAACTGGTGGGCAAAGAGTATGACGGGTGTAACTTTCTTTTCCCCTGTACCATTCCTCTAGGTCAGTGCCCGCCAGAAGAAGGGTATTTGGTGTGCCATCACCAAGGACGTCCAGACCATCGGGGTCTACCACAGACAGAGCGCCCACTGCCGTAACAGATGGAAGGACCTGCGCCGCTGGAGCAAGAAGACGGTGGAGGCCCAGCTGGGGATGGCCTCCCAGCGTGGAAGAGGTTCCCATCGCACCATGACCCCCCCTGATGTCCTGGATCCTGGCGGTGGCATATCCGGAGTTAGATGGGCGCTTGAGGGCATCACAGCAGCCACAAGGGGGTGAGTACACTCTCATTCAGCTGACTCTGCACGCATTATGAGGTGTCTGGGTGGGGGAGGAGGGCAAGTGGGTTCCTCTAGGCAGGGGCGAACTTGGTAGGCAAGGTCCCTTGTGAGGCAGGCTATGTGGCACCCCAACCCCACTAGTGGTAAGAGCCATCCACACCTAGTCATGCTCTGGTGACTTCCAGGTGTGCAGCAATTGGGCTTAGGCCTCATACCCCATGGTCAGGTGAAATTTCAAGGAACTGTTAGTGCATGGCGTAGTGCAGAGGGCTGCTCCCTGTGTGTTGTGTCCGCCAATGGTAGTGGTGTTGCATGCACTGAACATGTTTTTCTTCTGTCTTTCCCCTCTCTTTTTGTGGTCTCCCTGTTCTTGTGTGCAATAGCATCATCAGGCGGAGGAGCATTGGCACCGGAGCAGGAGGGAGCTGCAACCCACTTGGCCCTGGAGGGTGAAGCAACGGAGTCTGAACCCACCAGTGGGACAGAGAGCGAGAGGAGCTCCACGACGGGGACAGGAGCAGACACCAGTGACAGCGACTCCTCCTCTGATGGGAGCTCCCTTGCAGTGGCGGGCACCTCTGTTCCCACTGCATGAACAGGTACAGCCGCCACCCCCCCTACCAGCACCGCCCTCCCAGCAGCCCCTCAGCGAGTGTTCCGTGCCCGCTCACCCAGGAGAGTGGGCATCTCCTTCGCCCCAGGCACCTCAGGCCCTGCCCCAGTCAGCCCTGCTGCCCTCAGTGAGGAGGCTATTGACCTCCTGAGATCCCTCACTGTTGGGCAATCTACCATTTTGAATGCCATCCAGGGTGTTGAGAGGGTGTTGCAACAAACAAATGCATACCTGGAGGGCATTCATTCTGGGCAGGCGGCCCAACAGAGAGCATTTCAAACTCTGGCCTCAGCACTGATGGCAGCCATTGTCCCTGTGTCCAGCCTCCCCCCTCCAACTTCCTCCACCCAGACCAAATCCCTTGTACCTCAGCCTATCCCAAGCACACCATCAGACCAGCATGCACACACATCAACACACAAGAGTGGCTCAGGCAAACATAAGCACCACACATCCCACAGGCACTCACACAAGCACCATCCCCATGCAGACACAGCAACATCCTCCACTGTGTACCCCTCCTCCACGTCCTCCTCCTCCCTCCCTGTCTCGTCTCTACTCACACCTGCATGCACTACATCCTCAGCCACTACCTCCATCACCAGCACACCCATCACCACACACCGCTCATGCGCAATCACCACCCCACTACCATTCACACATCCCCTGTGTCCTCTCCCAGGGTGTCTGTGAGCCCTCCTCCCAAAGTACACAAATGCAGGCACACACCCACCCAACAGTCATCCACCTCACCAAAGCCTCCGGCCCATGCACCTTCACCCAAATTCAGCAGACGTACACCTCCTACAACCACTACCTCTTCCTCCACTCCCGAACCCCCTCCATCTTCCTGCCCCAGTGTGTCTAAAAAACTTTTCCTGGCAACACTTGACCTCTTCCCTTCACCTACCCCCGTCCTTCTCCTATGGCCAGGCTTTCCAGGTCCCAGCCCAGCACCTCAGCCACCAAATCCCCAGGCACAGTGGTGCCAGCAACTGTGGGATCATCGAGTGCGCCACCCATCAGGGCTGCCAGTGTGCCACGTTGCAAGGGCAAGAACATTCCGCCACCTGCCAAGGTGAAAAAGGTGCCAACATCCTGAAGGGAGAAGCCGAAACTACCAGCCACCAACGGCTCAGCAAAAACAAAAGGGGTTAGTGGCAAGACAACTGCAGCACCATCAAAGATGGGGAAGGGACAAAAGCAGAAGAGCAGGTCAGGAGAGGGCATGGTGGCACCGACTGAGGGACCAGTGTCACACCTTCTGTCTACGACCACACCAACTTGTACGGCGGCAAACACCTCTAGCTGCCCCGCCACCACAACCTGCACCGCCACTGGCACATCTACAGCCTCAGCGACAGTCCCCAACCTCTTCCCCAGTGGGCAGCTGTCCGAGGCTGTAGGAGACATCCTGCTGTGTCCCTCCACAGACACCGCCGCAAGTACCGCCACCAGCCCCGTGATGTACTTGGACAGTGGCACCACCGCTGACATGGCTACCATCCCCAGTGGGCAGTTGTCCAAGGCTGGAGAAGCGTTCCTGGACCCTTGGCAGCTTCCATGAGGCATGACTTCCATCACTGTTTGCCCCCGACGTTGGAAGGCGAAGCCGTAGCAGTGTGGGGTATGTTGCTGCCTCCATGGTGTGTCATGCTACCTGTACCTCGGCAATCTCGTGGCACACACACCCAGGTGAGGGAATTGTACCGGCCACACTGCATGTGGAGCACTCTGGGCACCATGCCCCCTCCAGAACCAGTGGAGAATGACATCCACTTGAGAGACTATGGCTTTGCACTCCCCAGGATAAAGCAGTGGGCAAACCACCCACTGGAGAGACTTGAGAGACTGTGGCTTTGCACTCCCCAGGATAAAGCAGTGGGCAAACCACCCACTGGAGTGACTTGAGAGACTGCAGCTTTACACTCCGCAGGATAATGCAGTGGGCAAACCACCCACTGGAGAGACTTGTGAGACTGTGGCTTTGCACTCCCCAGGATACAGCAATGGGCAAGGTGCCCCCTCGTGCAGCAAAGGCATCATGCGTTCATCTGGCTGAGGTGCCCCCGCTCCCCCTGAGGTGCCTCTATATTTTCGGTCTGATGCCCCCGCAGTGTTCTCTCCGTTTCCAGTTAGGTATCTAGTGTGGGCTTCGCCCTTGCATTTTGGGCCCAGTGGTCCAAGGACAATGATTATTACACTATCTGGACTTGTGTAGTTGGTGTACATATTTGTATATACTGAATTTTGACTATCTGATTTTTCATGGTTACAATCGTTACAATAATTTCCTTTTGTCCTTGCATTCTTCCAGGGGGTGGGGAAAGTATATGTAATGTTGCTGCATGTATTTGTGTGTATGTTGTTGTGGGTGAGGGTGGCGTGGGGGTATTGCGTGTTGCGTGTGTGTGTCACTCTCTCCCCCCCACCTGTGTTGTAGGTGCAGTACTCACCGTGGTCGTCGCCACCGCCGTTCGTACTCCTGGCAGATGAGAAGATACACCAACATTGGTAACACCTGTAGTTCGGGCTCCATGGCGTCCTGGTTCCTCGTGGGGTGTCGAGAGGTGAGTGTTTTACCTTCTGTGTACTGTTTCCGCCATGCTTTTGATCGCATTTGTTCCGCCCCGAAAAGATGGCGGATAGGCGTTTTGAAATACAGTGGGCGGTACTTTGTCTTCCGTCTGTCTGTTGGTGGTTACCGCCGCTTTGTTTGTTTCTACCGTCGTGGCTGTCGGAGTGTTGAAGTGGCTGTCTATGTTGGCGTTTTCCGCCATGGTCTTGCTTCCATTTCTTTTTCCGCTCGCCTGCTGCCATTATTACTGCCGCTTTAGCACCGACCGCCAGGGTTATAATGAGGGCCTTAGTCTTTTTCTTGAATGTTTTCTTTAGCGGGATGAAGTCACCAATCTGATCTGACCTCCTTGGAGCTCTTTTTCGATAGACCTCAGTGAAGAATTCAGCCTTTGTACTTGGGCAATTCTTCAGGACAGAAATCTTCACCCAGGCCAAAGCTGAATCTTGATCTGACATACCTGGAGCCCTCCTCAGATACGCTGTGCGGGAAGCCCCGGTCAACTTTTTACGTTCGGACTTTGTCACTTTTTGGGAGCTTTTTCTCCCTGATGTTGGACAACCCTCCACAGCAAGCCAATTTCAAGTCAACGTCATCGTATTGCCTTTCCAGGAGCCCCCAGTGTATTCCTGGAGGTCTGGGGCTCTGGAGCTTTTCAGGGGGATGAGCCTGCAAGTCAGACTGGGTTGCGGTCGACGTAAGCCAGCTTAACTCATGTCAAGTCAATCCCTTTATTGAGCTTTTTTCCAAAAGTTCTCCAATCTTCTCCAAACTTCTGTATCTTCTTCCAGAAGGTCTTAGAAGGTCCTTTATGAGTCCACAACTCACCCCAATTTTCCAGAAGCTCTAAGTTTTTCCTTGAGGGTTAGAACTCCAACTCCCAGAATGCACCTGGTTCAAATCCAAAAATGCCCCCTAGCCATGGGCCAGCTGGTCCACTCCTTCAGGTTTTGATGTATGGGACTCTGGTTAGCTATTTTTTACCTGAAGCAAGCAGGGAGTTCCTTCCTGAATCAGTTGAAGACAGGTAAAGTCCTTTTAGTGGTGAAGCCCAAGTGTGCAGCTGGTACAGTTCTTCAGAGTGCAGTGTCCAGGTGCAGGTCAGGGGTCCAGCAGTGCAGTCCTTCTTCTTCTGATGTTGTTGCTTGTAGGGATCTGAGATGTGGGTGCAGCTCTGCCAAAATTATCCTTTCTCCTGTGGAGAACAGAAGGGGGGGTCAACTGTTCAATCACAGCCAGGCCACCACCTGTAGGATGATCACTTCCTGGGAATTGTGGCAAAAATCTATCTCAGGGAGCAACATTCCTTCAAAATCCAAAATGGCAGAAACTGAATTTTGGAGGTTAAAAATCCTTAACACACCCCTCTCCTGCCCTTTTCTAATCTAATCAAGAGGGCAACTGGTTGTCTGGATTTGCAGGAAATGGGGGAGGTCCTGAGTTTCTGCAAATGTCCTTCCTTCCTTTGAAGTTCAGTTTTGCTGCTCTCTCCCCACCCTGTCTTCCCCATCTGCTAAGGCAGATCTCCCCCAGGTACATTCTGTGTCTTCAGCCCAGGCCACTTCACACCTCATCAAGGCAGCCTTGCCAGGCTGCCAGAGGCGTACCAATCAGAGAAGGGCACTACAGAGCTGAAGGTGGCAACTTTCAGGAAGAGTTCTAAAACTCTTTCCCTGAACTAGTTATATTAACTTTAACAACTGGAAGTTGTTGGATTTATTATAACAATCAGTTTGATACCAAACTTGAAATATCTAGCTCCTATTGGGACTTCATTAATTAAAATCAATTCTCCTGATTTTAGCCTATGAAGCCCATTTACCAAGTGAGGGAAAAACTAATTTGGCTATTTTTCCTCACCAGGGTTTATAAAACACTTTTTATAAGGTCCCTTCTTATAGTTATATAGCATCAAGCCCTCCGTGCACTTAGGGCACACCTTAGCAGTGACTTATAAGTAAACATAGGGTAGTTTAAGACTTTGGAAGTACTTTTAATTCCAAAGGTGAATTTGCAAACAACTTTACTTTAAAAGCAGCCAGCAAGGCAGACCTGCCTTTAAAATGACATTAGGCTCCTCAGCAGTACACCTATGAGTTCACCACCTATGCTGGGGTCCCTAAACCTACATGCCCTACCATATACTAGGGACTTATAGGTAAGTTGACATAGCCAAATATAATTTGCGTCATTTGCATGCTCATTTTACACAGAGCACAGGTACTGGGACTGGTTACAAGTGCCCAGGACACTATCAGAGTCAGGAAAACACAGGCAAAAAGAAAAACATGGGGGCAAAATGTCAGGGGGCCTCTGCAATCAGCCCAGTTTCCTCAAACCTGGATATCACACTATAAAACATATTCTATTTCAGACCATGATCCTGTGCCATTCCACTGCAAAACACCATTTTGATGCACACATTTCCACACAGAAGTCAGGGTTTTTTTGCCCCCTCTGTTTATTGTTCATATGTATTTTTTTATTATTTAACTTGTAGGTCCTCTATTTCATTCCATTTCATTTACTCATAATGACAGAGAGGCAAAGCCCTCTTTTCACAGGCGGAGAATTGTCAGTCATGGTGAATGCTTGGAGCCCAAGTCCAAAACGCAACCATAGCTCAGAAAAGGCAAATGTGGGCCAGAATAGTTGACAGAGTGAATGCTGTAGCAAACACCTGTGCACATAGAAGGAAATTAGGAAGAGGTGGAACAACATGCGGGATAGAGTGCCTTCTCTGGCCTCCAAGCATGACCTGGAGGAGCAAAGGACTTGTGGTGACTCTCCCGGTCCATCACTTTTTCTCCAACATCTGGATGGCCTGACCAGAATCCCTGGTGGAGTGGAGACTGGTAAGTTATACTTTTGAATGTTACACTAAACCTAAATGTCATTTTTACTTTTCATTTGGCTGTTGCTAAAATGTTTTGCACCTTTGCTAAACATATAAACTCAAATTTAAAATGAGCAAATTCGTTTTATCTTCAACTTTGTAGCATTATTGTTGTATCTCTTGATTTCACCACCATTGATGTCAATATGTATTTTGCATTGTTTGTTTCTTTGTGTGTTTCAATGTTTTTTTGTTGTAGGTAAGATAACAGGTTCTCCATTGAATTTGACATGAAGTTATGTTATTAAGCATTTTTTCACCTAATAACATATTTTACATGTTTTTATCTTGTAAATGTTTGCTCATCTTCACCGCATATATTTTAGTAGTTCAACTTACAATTTTGCGAGTGTTGTTCATGTTTAATTGAATTGACTACAACTACCATGATGTCTTGTTTTTGTACTTTGGAAGTAATATTGCAATGTGACGTGGGCCATTTTCTCCTTTCTTTTATACATGGACATATGTTAAAGTGCTATGTATTTATGAATCTCCATTTTATGCTATGTATTAAAATGTCACTATTTTGTTTCATTTTGTATGTTGTCACTTTCTTGTTATTTTTTTGAATTGATGTAATTAATTGGTTTCCCAAATCAAAATATGTTGATGTAAAGAATTTCAGATATGTTATGTTGTATGCTGAACATAAGTTGTATTGTTAATAAATGTACTTTGCAATGTTTATATGATGACTAATTCTATTTATCCCTCTAAGTTGCATAATAGTCATAATTTCAGCTTGCAAGTCCTTGGAATGGTTTAGTTCACATTTCTCATCTTTACTGTGTTGTGTTCAATGCTTGGTATATTTTATGCACACTTTCTAATTAATCTTTTTCTTCTCAGGTCATCGCTTTACCTGCTTTTCTGAAGTTTTCATGTGTGTAATTTAAAATGGGTATGTAATTTATTATAAAACCTTTGAAAGGTCTAATTACTCAATTATCTTTTTCTTTTTAGCTTCATTTGTAGCTTCAAACTCTTGTGATTTATAATCCAGACTTTTACAATTTTGATTTTTTAATTCATATTAGGTCCAACACCCAGAGTACGTGGACAACCATCTGCCACTGAGGATAGCTCCACTCTAGACCAGGAACAGGCAATCAGTGAGGACTCCAGTCCTGAGAGTCCAGATGATGAGGAGCTGCCAGGTCTATCTGGTCTACCTAGGCAGACAGCTCCAGTGAGTCTCACTTAGCACACAACTATACCTCCCACCCCGCTGTTACCACACCTCAGCCTTAGGATGCCTCCACTTCCTGTGTCCAAAGGAACATCCACCCAATCTTGTGCCCCCAGTCCTGGTTGTTGTTGATCCAACACCGCCACCACATCCAATTCAGCCAGGGCCCAGAGATGGGGCAAAGTGGGTCAAGAGCACATGGTAGTGGTGTTCGGGTTTGTGGAAGGAAATCAGTGGGCCAGCAAAGTGAGCCCCCTGGGTTCACTGTCACCTAGGCCACTATCGACCAAGTCTTTGGATCCCTCCATCAGCCCCAAGACATGATGGGCCAGGATCTGACAGAGCTCCGGGAGGTAAAGCAGTTGCAGAGGGAGCACAATGTATAGATGGAGAATCTAAATTCCAATTTGGGCTCTCTGGCTGGGGTGCTTCATAATATTTGTACATTAATATGCAGGTCTTTTCCAGAAGTATCTACCCCTTTCTGTTGTTCATCAAAATCTGAGCCTACGATATCTGCCTCAGCCACAGACAGGGAGGCACTGCAACAAGAGGAAATACTTGTACCCACCTCAGTCCCTGATACTGTGAATCCACCCACAGGAAAGGACATTCATCCGGACAACCAAGAAAGGATGCAAGACCTCCACTACCACCAGCAAGAGAGGCAGAACCAGATTTCCTCCAGTGTGTGACTACCATTCACTGTGTGGACTATTTTCTGGACACATTTATTTTTTGACGCCAGTTTATTTTGTGCCTTGGATTTCTAACAATTTTACCCCAAAGTGTGTGTGTGCCTTTCACTGGATCAACCCAGGTTCCCTCTGTACTTTGCAACAGCAGCTTATAAATGCAAATGTCACAACGCTGAAATGTCCTAATGAAGATGGCATGGCGAAGGGACATATAACAGAATGAAACCAGAAGATTCTTTTAATTACATGATAAAATAGACACTCTACAAATGAATACTTTTGAGGACAAATGTTCTTAGAACAATCAAAGAAGAACAATTTAAATATACACAGTTGTGAATATGTCAAACTTTGATCAACAAACATCTTTGCCCTGGAATTTCCAGAACTTGCACCTCCTAAAAAATGTCCAGCATAGACTTTTATCCTCATTAGATTAAAAGTTAGTTTATTATTTAATGTAATAATATGTAAAGATATGCATACACTCATGTGAAGAATTTGTCAAATAATGTTGACGTAAGTCAAAGCCTTCCTCTTCAATACTGTTATCTTAATTTGGCATTTCAACATCCTCACCTGGTGGCTCATCATGCTCTCCATCCTCTGCAATGTACGGGATGTTCTGTCACAGGGCTATGTTGTGCAACATGCAGCATGCCATGATGAGTTTGCACAGCTTTTCAGTTGAGTAGAGGAGGGTTCCTGCAGTTTTTATCCAGACATCTAAATCTGGCCTTTAGGAGCCAGCAAGCCCTCTCCACTAGCCTCCTTGTTTTTCCATGGGCCTCACTGAAAAATACTTTTTTGGCATTGTTGGATTCCTTAGCTGTGCTAGCAAACATGATCGGTTAGGATAAGCTGAGTACCCTCTATGGATAAAAAATTAGCCAAAAAATCTATCCTCAACTGTAGATCCTTAATCTAGAAATTAAATAATAAATATATTGACAGATTGCACTTAGCAACAAGCCAGGCCCTCAGGTCCAAGTTGTGACATTTGCAGGGATATGATGCTGTTCTGTAGTACAAAGGAATCATGTGCTGATCCTGGAAAATGTGCACACACACTAGTGATGTACAAATAAGGTAAGCAGACAACTTGCACATTGATTGAATGGAATTTTTTTTTATTGCAGTAGTCCTGTTCTCTGTCATGTGGTGGCACTAAGGCAATATGCGTGGCATCAATTGACCCAAAGCATAAAAATCTCCCTTCACATTTACAAAATCCTCATTTTGTGGAAAATGTAAGAAGCTGTTGATGTGTCTCACCATTGTAGAAAAAACATTTTGTAGCACACCACTTAAAGTTGTTTGTGACATTCCATCAGATGCCGCCCCAGTGTACTGGAATGATCCTGTAGTCACCAACACCCATATTTATACTTTTTTAGCGCTGCATGTGTGCCGCTTTGTGCTGCAAAAGTGGCGCAAACTTACAAAATACAACTGTATTTTCTAAGTTTGCACCGCTTTTGCGTCAAAAAGCGGTGCAAATGTGGCGCTAAAAAAGTATAAATATGGGCCAAAATGTGTTACTGCCATGATGTTAACTATTGGTGTTATTGATGTGGGATTCCTATTGTGAAGGAGAAGGTCTGGCTCTAGCTGATGACATAAATCAATAATAGTGTGCCTATTCAAATTACATTTTTTGATAACATCCTGTTTTTCCATGTTGGCAAGCTCTGGAAATGATAAAATAATTTAGGCTGTGTTCTGCTTTTTTTTTAATTTACAAGCATATCTTTGATATTTAAAACAAATCTTATGTGTCAATGAAAATATCTGTACACATGTATTAGTGATTTTTTAATTTAAAATAAAAAAATGTACATGTCTATTTTTTTCTAGAAATGTGTAAATGATACATTTTACCTGTATTATGAATAAATAATATATTTTTTATTTTTTTCTGCAAAGATTCTGTCAACTGGAGTATAAACAAAACCAAGCATCTATCGCATTTAATCACAACCATACACTACCTAATACTGTCTTTATTTAAAAAAATGAGTAACTTTTGCATTTTGTATATGTAAAGAACCTAGCCACCATTTTCAAGAGTGGTGACACATTTAACAATCAGACAGCCCTTGGCCACAGTAGACCAGGTTATGGGTGTAAAACTCCACTATTGACACAGCCATAGGCTACCGTGTGTGACAGCAATGTATGAAAGGCAATGGGTGTGTCCATTAATGATTGCGCACATAATGCAGATCTATGTGGCATACCAAAAAAAGCTTACTTGCCTCCCAACACTGCAGCCAACACATCTTCAATTTTGCCTCTGTTTCCGCCCACTGGGAGCCACAATACCCGAGAAAGCAGGTGACAGGGCCCCTAACGGCTTAGCAGAGGGGCTTGATTTGCTGGCAATGGAGGTCCTGTCCCTGTACAGAAAGCTGCATGGATCACAACATGTGTAAATATTTTTTTTAAATATCAAATACAAATTATTTGTTACACACGTATAAAGGAAAGATTCAGCAGTTTTTTATGAGAGAAATTTAAAGGGCGGAAAAAATGCTCAATATTATGAATTTTTGCAAATTATTTTTCTGCACTTTAATTTTCCCCCATTCAAAATAGAACATTTTATGTTTGTGTTATACATGTAACGGTGCCACATAAGGGATAAAGGTATACCCTGTGCTGCAAGTACGTAAGACAAAGGCTCTCAGGCACCCATAAAAATATATCCCATTCATGCGCACACATATTCATACATCCCCAAAGACTGAGCTCTCACTGGCACATATGGCAGCCCTTTCATAGTGCCCTTAGTCATGGTAGTATGTACAAATTATATTATTTGGTTATATGGACATTAGGATTAAAGTCAATGAAGCTGAGTGTGGGGGTGTCTAGTAACAATGTACAAGTTGTTTAGCCTTCAATAGCTCACAATGATCTTTCACTGATCAGAAGTAGCTGTCACTACAGGAAATGTTAGAAAGACAAGCCTAGATGCCGTAACTGGCCTGGATTATTAAAATAAGGACTCAAGAAGTGATAACAGTTCGCAACAGTTCACTGCAAATGTACACGTTTTATGCAAGTAAAATTAAGAAACAAACATGATGTCCTAACTTTTTCAAAATGCTTGTAGTTGTTTTCTCAAAATTGTGTTACATCAATTCAAACAAAGAAAAACTCAAAGAAATTATTTTTTCCTTTACACTTTTCCTATCCTTATGGGTCAATGCCCATCAGAAGAAAACCACCTGGAAAGCCATCACGAAAAAGGTGCAGACCCTGAGGGTCTACAAGTGATGCATCATTCATTGCCAGAAGAGATAGGAGGGCCTACGACGCTGGACCAAAAAGTCAGCTGAGATCCAGCTTCACCAGTCCTCCATATATCGAAATAGTGTGCACTGCACCCTGACCACCTTAATGGTCCACTTACTTGCGGTGGGCTATCCACAGTTTGATGGGCAGTTGAGAGCCCAACAGCAGCATCAAGGAGGTAAGTTCTTTTTGAGCACTTCTTGTTGAATAACGATAATTTTTTACAGCAACAAATTATGGCATTGTGAGAAAATAGGGCTGATTGCAGAGGCCCTCTAACTTTTTGCCGCCATTTTTCACTTTTTTCTGGTGTTTTCCTGACTCTAATGGTGCCCTGGGTACTGCTAACCAGTCCCAGGGCCTGGGCTCTGTATAAAATGAGTATGCAAATTAAGCTAATTATAATTGGCTAAGTTAACCTACCTATGAGTCCTTAGTTTATGGTATGGCATGTAGGTTTAGAGACCCGAGCATAGGTGGTGCACCCATAGATGCCCAGTGTCATGTTAAAGGCAGGCCTGCCTTGCTGCCTGCTTTTAAATTAAAGTTATATGCAAATTCGACTTTGGCATTAAAATACTTCCAAAGTCTTAAACTACCTTATTTTTACATATAGGACACCCCTAAGGTGTGCCCTATGTGCCCCTAGGGCTGGGTGCCATGTAACTGTAAGCAGGGATCTTATAAAAATAGTTTTATAAGCCCTGGTGAGGTAAACCAGCCACACTTGTTTTTCCCTCATTGTAGTGAATGGCCTCCATAGGTTAGAATAGGAAGACTTTATTTTATAAAGTCCCCTTAAGAGTCAGAAACCTTAAGTTTGGTATCAAATTAATTGTTATAATAAATCCTACAGCGTGCAATGGTTGGAGTTAATACAACTTGTTCAGGTAAAGAGTTTTAAACTCTACCTAAAAAGTTGCCAACTTCAGCCCTGTAATGCTCTGCTCTGATTGGCCAGCCTCTGGCAGCCTGGCCATCCTACCTTGATAAGTGTGAAGTAGCCTGGGCTCAGCACAATGGAATGTGCCTGTTGGAAGAGAACTTCCCTCAGCACATGGAGAGGCAGGAAGGGGGGAGGGCTGCAAACTGGTCTTCGAAGGCAGGGAAGGACATATGGAGCAACCTAGCACCTCCCTTACGTCCTGCAAACCCAGACAATTAGGTGTGCCCCTGATTAGATTAGGAGAGGGTAGGAGAAGGGTGTGTTCAAGATTTTTGGTCACACCAGTGGGTGGGCTCAGCCAGATGTAACCTCCAAAAATCACCTTCAGCTATGATGGATTTTTGAGGAATGTTGCTCCTGGGATAGATTTTTGCCACACTTCCCAGGAAGTGGTTATCACAGGGGGAAGTACCCTGCACCTGATTGGAGAACCAGGACCGCCCTGTTTTTAACCAAGGAGCAAGGATAAAACTGGCAGACCTGCACCCACACCGTAGATCCCTACCAAGAAGAACTACAAGAGAAGAAGGACTGCCCTGCTGGACTCCTGACCCGCACCTGGACACTGCACTCTGGAGGAGTGCACCAGCTGCACACTTGGGCATCACCACAACAAGGACTTTGCCTGGCTTCAACTGTTTCAAAGCAGGACTCCCTGTCTGCTACAGGTGAAAATATGTTAACCAGAATCCCCTGTACCAACTCCTAAAGAAACTGACCAGCTGACCACTGTCCGTTTTGGAGTTTGCACCAAGTGTATTCTGGAGTTGTAGTCCGCATCCTCAAGGAGCATCTCAGAGCTTCTGGAACCTTGGGGTGAGCTGTGGACACCAAATGAACCTTAAAAGAACATCTTGAAGAAGATCCAGAAGTTTGGAGAAGTTTGGAGAAATTTTGGAAAAAAGCTCCATAAAGAGACAGATCTGCCATGGCAACTTTAGCCGGCTTGCCTCAACTGCGACCCGGTCTGACTTGCAGGTTCGTCCCGGTGAAGAAAATCTCTGAAAAAGTGACTAAGTCTGAATGTAGAAAGTTGACCGGAACCTCACATGCAGTGTATCCAAAGAGGGCTTCAGGGACGTTGGATTAAGAGACAGGTTTGCCCCGGTCGAAGGATTTTCACCTCAAAAAAATGACTAAGGGGCATATTTATACTCTGCTTGCTCCGGATTTGTATACTTTTTTTGTGCAGATCCAGAGCAAACTTAACTTCATATTTATATTTTGGCACTAGACATGTCTAGTGCCAAAATATTGGAGTTAAATTCTTTTTGGCCTGAGGAAAACTACCTTGCGTCAATGAGATGCAAGGTAGGCGTTCCTGGGCAAAAAATGACTCCCATGCCCTAGTGCCTTATTTATCCTCCTGTGCAAAAATCACGCATGGGGGAGGGGTCAAAAAATGGTGCACCATTTTGTAACACCTGGGTCAGGGCAGGCTTTAGGGGACTTGTGGGCCTATTTCCATGGTGGAATACCATGGAATAAGCCCACAGGAGCCCTCCCCAGGCCCCAGGGACACCCCTACCCACACCAGATGGACAGCGGAGGATGGGGGACCCCATCCCAGGTAAGTATAGGTAAGTACAGGTAAGTCTTTTATTTTTTAAAGTGCCATTGGGGGCCCTTAAATGGGCCACACTATATGGCACTGGTTGCAATGGTCATGCCCAGGGGACCCTGGTCCCCTGTGCTGACCATTGGGGTGGTGGGCATGACTCCTGTCTTTCCTAAGACAGGAGTCATATGGTATGGATGGTTTTGCGTTAGAAAATGACTCTATGTAGGTTAGAGTCTTTTTTTTTTACTCTAACCTGCCTTAAACACCCTTCTTCCATACTGCCAGACCCAAACAACTAAAGTCATTATTTTTTTTTACGCTAGCCTACCCTTTGCACCGGCTTGCACCATTCCATAAATATGGTGCCCAGCTGGTGCACAGAAATTGTGCAAGACGGTGCTCAACTTTTTGGTGCAAAACTGCAATACTGCAGTTTTGCACCAAAAAGTATAAATCAGGGCCTAAGTCCGAAGGTAAAAATCTCCACTGAGGGCTCCCACAATCCATATCCGAGGGAGAGTTCCAGGAGGTCGGATTGGACAGGCGACTTGGTCCCGCTGAAGAAAATCTCCAGACATACGTCTAAGTCCTAAGGTAATCTTTTGACCGAGGCCTCCTGTGAGCTGTAGCCAAACAGGGGTCCTTCACGGTCGGCCTCAAACTCTGACTTTGCCCCGGTCGAGGTGCAACCAGATGACCAGATTGGCGCTATTCGTTTCCAAGTGCTAAAAAGCATGACTTCTTTAAAAATTCATATCTCCGGTTCCCCTTATCCGATTGTAATGGTTTTGGTGTCATTTTAAAGATATAAATATAATCTATTTTATATCAATTTGTGTTGGATTTTTATCGTGTTTTGTGTTTTACTTATTTACTGTTTTGTGATTTTTAAATGCTTTACGCTTTGTCTCCTAAGTTAAGCCTTGTCACTCATTGCCAAGCTACCAAGAGTTGAGCTGGGTTTAATTTATTGAGACCTAACTAGACATAAGTGGAGTTTAGTGGTCTATTGATAAGTGTAGGTACTTACCTGCCCTTACCAATAGCCCATTTTCCAACAGGCTTCAACATAAAAGTTGGCACATGTCCAACCCACAAGAAGAGTTCTTGAAGGTGTAAGTTTCTCAAAAGTTGTATGGTGTGTTTTATACATTTTTTTGTTGAACATGATAGAGTTGCATTTCTGATCACTATGATAGGACTGTTTTGAGCAGAAATGAGTTTGTTTGATGCTTTAAGGGACAGTTGTACCAATAAGGCCACAATTTATGATTGTGTCAGGTGTGATACTCTGGCCCTCATTACGAACATGGCGGTTCAGACCGCCATGCTGGCGGTAGCAGAAAATACCACCACCGGCATGGCTCTCTGCCACAGTCAGGCTACCGCCGACAGGCAGCCTGACAATGAACGATTACTTTATCCGACAGAGCAGCACAGAAGCAGCACTGCCCTCCGGATAAACAACCCTTGTTCCACCAGCCTTTCCCTGGTGGGTTCACCCACCTGGGAAAGGCTGGTGGAAGGGGTGCTCTGGGCCCCCCCGGGGGCTCCTGCACTGCCTATGCACTTGGCATGGGCAGTGCAGGGGCCCCAGTGCAGTGCCCCATTGCGCAGGTCACTGCCCGATTTATGGGCAGTAATCTGTGTGACGGGTGCTGCTGCACCTGCCTCACTGTGGCAATGACGACAGCTCCATGTGGAGCCATCGGCAATGTTCCAGCCCTGCATTCTGCTGAGCCGGTGGGCGGAAACACAGTGTTTCCGCCCGCCGGCCCAGTAGAATGTATATTATTCGGCCGGTGGGGTCTCAAAGGGGCTGGCGGTCTGTGATAAGACTGCCGGCATGAACACAGCGGGGTTTCCCGCCGTGTTCATAATGACCCCCTCTGTCACAATTGTTAGGAGGTTTACATTGGCCTGATTATTGGTGACATAACATAAAATGCACTTATGATACAGTGGATGTTCCAAACGTCACATTGGTGAGTTGGAATTAGAGACAAACAACAGTGGGCATGTGGGCCTAAATTACTAGAAACATGAGAAAATGGGAAAGTTTTCTTTAGTAAAAACACCTTACAAATATTATTTTACAAAAAAAAAAAATCAAGTAATTTTATGTTGAAGCAGGCGAAATCTGAAAAATGGGAAAATGTTTTGTGAAAAACCTTATGTTCAGATTGATTTACACAGATACAATAAATCTATGGGATATTTCATGTCAGCATCATGTCAGGAACAGGTGAAGGGGAGATTAGCCACGAAGGCGGGCAAGCAGCTGGCCATTGTGAGTCAGATGGTTTGACCTCAAACACCAATGGACACGGTGGCATGGAGAGTGATAGAACTTGGAATGGAGGCCACCAGCTTTTCATCATCTTTGGAGGTCTCCACAAGTGACCAATCCCTAGTGGTGGTGGATGCTACAGGAGCTGTACCATCAGTATCCTTGCCTACCCCCCCACAGACCAATCCCCACCCTTCCTTTTTGCTCTACCTCATTTGGCCAAAACTGGCCCCCTAAAAATGCTGGTGTCTCCTTTGCCGCAGGCACCTTACCCACTACCACTGTCCCCCTGGCTTTGCTCGGTGAGAAAGCTATTGAACTCTTGCGCAGCATCTTGGTAGGCCAGACTGTGATCTTGAAACTGCAATATTGAATGACACTGAGGGCTTTAGTTGCCAAATACAACAAATGTTTACATTTCTGGTGCCAGTCATAGCTCATGCTTGCTAAAATAGCCTCCGCACTCACAGCATCCCCTAACCAGCCCAACCTTGTGTCCCAACTCAGGTCTCTCCCTTGTCCCAAATCCCAAGTCCCACCCCTATCCAAAATCACACTCACTTCTTTACAGGCACCCACTCCAACAAACATAAGCAGCACATTCACACACACACATAAACACAAACACACAAAGAAACACGAACACCCAAACAACATACACACACTACTGACACAATACACGCAGGCACCACAACCACCACCACAACCACCACACCCACAACCATCAAAAGCACCACTGCAGCCACACCACACTCACAACCACCACCACTCCTACAACTACCAGCAAACCCACAAGCACCACAACTACGAGCACACCCACAACCACCACCAAACCTACAACCACTACCACATCTACAAGCACCACAACCACAACAGCCACCTTAACAGCGCACTCATCCAACAAACCCACTTACACATAAACACACCTATACATAAAACAACAGACCAACCCACCCACTCACCCGCCAACCACACAGTTGCTAAACCACACACATCCATACATACCACAGACACACATTCAGCTGCAAAAAATACAAACACTTGCACTACAACCACACCAACCACATCAACAGCACACTCATCCAAACAAACATAACACAAAAGTGCACACACAACAACACCAAGCAAACCAAAACATACACACTCACCCAAACACCAAGCACCTGCCAAAAAACACACATCCAAACATACACAACATACACCAGACCCACATGCAACTGCAAAACAGACACACACACACATATCAACCACTACAGCTCCCTCTACCTCCCAAACCAATACTCTCCTACCCCTCCTATCTTTACTCTTCCACCCGAATTGATATCTTACCTGTCCCTATCCGCTGTAAAATCAAAACTCACCCCTCCTAGGAAAGATCCTTGAGGTGCCTGCTCTGAGCCCACTGATGCTCCTTCCTGAGGAGGTTACCCCTTGGCAGTCAATTTAGGAGGCAAGTTCTGGGCAACAAACCCACAGGCTAATGCTGTGCATCACAGTTGTCCTATGTTTATATTTTTGTTTTGATAAAAATTAAGAGAAGTATCTCATTTGTTCGTAAAATTATATTATTTTTACAAAGTTTGTCCTGACCTCATTATTCCTTTATAGTCTCTGATTTGTAACAATGTTAATGATGAAAATATGAGATACATAATGTGGTTACATTTATGACAGTAAGCACAAAAGCTTTTATAAATAACATATTTGTACAGTGCTAAACATTAGTGCTGAACATTTTTAATAGGCATTCACATTTTGGTCCAAGCATTCATCATGATTATGTACACCAAAATTATATATGTTTTAAGCACTATCACAGGTGTTCATTTGAAATTGATGTGATCAAAATAAGCACATATGCATTCAACATTAAAAACATTATTTAGTAAATTATAATTTAATAATATACAGAAAAAGCACTAAATGTGTCATTAATGAATATATATAAGATGTTTTCAGTTTTGAGCTAACATTGATATTACATTTATGGTAAACAAACGTTATGTCTTGTCTAGTGAATTTTCTACATTTTTTAAAATGTATATTATTCCAAGATTGCGTAATGCATATGTATATGATTTGATAGCTTATGGAAAATTATTAAACACACCTGTGTGGACACATTTGAAATTTGGGATTATTGTATTTTTTGTGTAGGTTTCCATTAGCATGAAGGCAGATTGCAACCAATTTGTAAATGATTTCAAAGAATACAGGTGTTTATCTTTCAATTTCTTAAAATAACACATTGCACACATATGTACGGCAGATTAGTAAAATATTGCTTGTAAGTGTGATTTAACAATGCATGAGTCCGGAGCTATTGTAAATAGACAATTCTAAAGGAAAGGTGTAAAAGACACTTACCTTTGATTCCAGTGACAACAGGATTGATTTGCTTTGTGGTAAAGTTGCAGTAGCAAACAAAGGACTCAGACATTCAGGTTCATGATGAAAAGGAAGTGAAAAAAGAGAAAAAGGTAAGTTTCAAACCTATACCCCTTCCAATCTGCCACCTTAGGTGTGGAGGTTTACCCGCCAGGGTTTCATCATCGGGAAGGCACATCAATCAATCAATCACATATTTTAAAGCATGCTACTCACCCACAGAGTCTCAAGGCGCTGTGGGGTATGTCCTCAGGGTTCAGTCAAAGAGCCAGATCTTGAGGTCCTTCTTGAACTGAGGTAGTAGTGATGACTGTCTGAGGTGGAGAGGTAAGGTGTTCGTTTTGCTGCCGGGTAGCTGAAAGATCTCACTCCAGCCGAGGACTTCATTATGCAGCTTATGTTGGTGAACGTCGGCTGGGAAGAGCTGAGAGGTCTGGAACGGAAGCACCAGGTGAGGCATTGGTTAATGGGTCTGATGATGTGGAGGGCTCTGTAGGTGTTTACGAGTAGTTTGAAGTTGTTCCTCTTCTCGACAGTGAGCCAGTGGAGGTCCCACAGGTGTCTTGTGATGTGTTCTCGTGGGGCATGTTCAGGACGAGTCTAGCAGCGGTGTTCTGGATTTGTTGCAGCTTGCTCAGGTTCTTGGAGGATGTTGCCATAGTCAAGTCTGCTCGTGAGCAGGGCGTGTGTCATGGTTCTTTGGCAGTAGGTTGGTATCCTTCTGAAGATTTTCCATAGGAGTTGGAGGGAGGAAGCAGGTGGATGCGATGGAGTTGACCTGTCTGATCATGGTGAGTGCTGAGTTGAGGACGACACCCAGATTTCATGCATCGTCTGTGGGGGTGGGTGGGCTGCCGAGTTTTGTGGCCCGGTAGAAAAACTGGCTGTACTCCTTTGGACAGCTACTTTTGCCTATGGCCCGTTGGCATGGGACTGAAACACTGATGTAGACAGCGCCACTCCAACTGACTTTCATTCATCAACCCACCAGCATCTAATTTAGTTGGCGTACTACCTAGTAGATGGATGGAGAAACCGACAAAAAAAGCAACAGGGGGACCAAATCCACCAAGATCTAAATCAGGCCTAAAATGTCACTTTGGTTTTAGACTTATCATTGCTGTGCCTTATAGATACATTTAGGGGTTATCACCCAATACTAGCACTCCACAGACTCACCTATCTTTTCGTTGGGGAGGACTCTTGACATGGAAGAAGTGATAATGTTCGGCCTTATTTGATGCGAGCTCAGAGTAAGTTATACACTTTGACTGAGTTTAAACACTCTTACCATGGTTTTAACTTATCACAGCCCCCCTCCATGGAAATCATCTGAGCCATGCCTGGTATTGACACTCCGGAGACTGTTGCAGCATTACCACTGCACTGTTGGGTACATGAATGATTTTGGTACACCTTTTTCTTTTATTACGCATAGTACTTATCAGTAGTATTAAGCTTACCTTAATATGACTTTACAATGGAGAACCACTCCATAGTGCTATTTATAATCTGGGTGATTAAGAGCCTTGAATTTCATCTTAGTTTTAGGCTTATTGCGTGTAAATGGATTTACTAAGGGGCCTACGTCTTACACTAGTGTGCCACAGACTTTTGCAGCACAATATATACTACATTACTGGTTATGAGATTCCATTTGTTATTATCTATTTCTCATCACTCACAGCCTCTATGAGTCTTCATAATGACAGTTCTAAATTCACTCTAGGAATACCACATAATGGGAAGTAACCATTTGCATTGCTTCATGTTTCAGCAGTAGAACAGGTACATCATCAGTCTCTTTTTTACTTGAACTCATATACTTTTTTCACTCCACAATTCACCTTACTTATCATGTAGCATTTTGGTTGAGGGCTGTTGGTGAGCATGCCTCTTTTTGACTGATTTCACTGAGTTGTTTTTTATTCTTATTTTTCTAAATGGTAGCACTGGTGCACAGACAATGGTTTTATCCTTTCCACTTGTTTGAAATTTCACATCACTTACCGCTATTGGTCTTTGCTTTGGTTGGGGTTCTAATGACTGCTTCACTATAGTCACCATTCTTTTGTATCCCATCCATGTGCACTATTCGCAGCCTTGAGAAAGTCAAGTAGATTAAACACTTTTCAGTTGCTTTTGATCTTTTACAAGTATCTTTATTTGAACCACATAATTTGACCCTCACTTAAAAAACAATGGCCCTCATTCTGACCCTGGCGGTCGGTGATAAAGCGGCGGCCAACCCGCCAACAGGCCGGCGGTCCAAAATATGCAATTCTGACCCTGGCGGGAACCGCCAACACAGCCCGCCGCATTAACACTCCGCCCGCCACGACGGAACAAACAAACAGCGCGGCGGTCCCCGCCAACAGCCAGGCGGCAGACAATGTACCGCCCACCCTATCACGACCCACCAATCCACCACCTTTTCCGGGGCGGGAGCACCGCCGATAAAAACACGGCGGAAACAGACTACGAACGGGAAAACGCTCACCTCCACATTCTCCACGCGAGATTCCGGCAGTATGGAACCCGAGTTGCAGGTCATCCCCGCACTCCTATACCTGCTCCTGTACCAGGAGCACGCCCGGCGGCGCGGAAGACATCGGTGAGTACTGCACCTACGACACAGGGGAGGGAAAAGATTACCGGCACACACCCACCCACCCACACCCACTACAACACACACATCAATGC
This sequence comes from Pleurodeles waltl, assembly GCF_031143425.1. Lineage (NCBI taxonomy): Eukaryota > Metazoa > Chordata > Amphibia > Caudata > Salamandridae > Pleurodeles > Pleurodeles waltl. Next base: position 1,223,298,779 of record NC_090444.1, read on the forward strand.
ATTCCCACAGATCACTGTCACAACCCACAAACCCCCCCCTCCGAAATAATGCAAAGACCAAAAGAAGAGATCTTAAACGGGCAGATATATTGAAAAATGGACAGCAGTAATCCAAATAAATAAATAAACTATGTACAAAATATATAAATCTACTAAATGTAGTCCAACCACTGTCCGTGGACCACAGGGGTCCTGAGCAAAGGGGCAAGGCCCAGTCCCACGACAAGAACTCCACGGAGAGAACACTGCAGGGGCATCAGAAAGAAAAAAGGACAGGCACCTCAGGGGGAAGGGAAGGGGGGGCACCTCAGCCACTTGAGTACACGACGCCAGATCCACGAGGGGACTCCATGACCACTGGGCCATCCTGGGGAGAGCAAAGCCACAGTCCATACAGTCCATACAGTGGGTGGCCTGCCCACTGGGCCATCCTGGGGAGAGCAAAGCCACAGTCCATACAGTCCATACAGGGGTGGCCTGCCCACTGGGCCATCCTGGGGAGAGCAAAGCCACAGTCCATACAGTCCATACAGTGGGTGGCCTGCCCTCTGGGCCATCCTGGGGAGTGCAAAGCCACAGTCCAAACAGTCCATACAGTGGGTGGCCTGCCCACTGGGCCATCCTGGGGAGAGCAAAGCCACAGTCCATACAGTCCATACAGTGGGTGGCCTGCCCACTGGGCCATCCTGGGGAGAGCAAAGCCACAGTCCAAACAGTCCATACAGTGGGTGGCCTGCCCACTGGGCCATCCTGGGGAGTGCAAAGCCACAGTCCATACAGTCCATACAGTGGGTGGCCTGCCCACTGGGCCATCCTGGGGAGAGCAAAGCCACAGTCCATACAGTCCATACAGTGGGTGGCCTGCCCACTGGGCCATCCTGGGGAGTGCAAAGCCACAGTCCAAACAGTCCATAACATACTCTACTGCCACTGGAGGAGGCATGTTGGCCAGAGGACATCCTGCAGCCCTGCCCGAGACAGATCCTGCCCTGCCACGTCTGCCAAAGGGCCAGCGGTTCCTGCCTGGAAGGGCCCAGTTCAGCGGTTCTTGCCTTGAAGGGCCCAGTTCAGCGGTTCTTGCCTTGAAGGGCCCAGTTCAGCGGTCCTTGCCTTGAAGGGCCCAGTTCAGCGGTTCTTGCCTTGAAGGGCCCAGTTCAGCGGTTCTTGAGACGGCGGTCCCCAGCGGAGCGGTGCTGGAGACGGCGGGGCCCAGTTCAGCGGTCCATGCCTTGAAGGGCCCAGTTCAGCGGTTCTTGAGACGGCGGTCCCCAGCGGAGCGGTGCTGGAGACGGCGGGGCCCAGTTCAGCGGTCCTTGCCTTGAAGGGCCCAGTTCAGCGGTTCTTGAGACGGCGGTCCCCAGCGGAGCGGTGCTGGAGACGGCGGGGCCCAGTTCAGCGGTCCTTGCCTTGAAGGGCCCAGTTCAGCGTTTCTTGAGACGGCGGTCCTCAGCGGAGCGGTGCTGGAGACGGCGGGGCCCAGTTCAGCGGTTCTTGCCTTGAAGGGCCCAGTTCAGCGGTCCTTGCCTTGAAGGGCCCAGTTCAGCGGTCCTTGCCTTGAAGGGCCCAGTTCAGCGGTTCTTGAGACGGCGGTCCCCAGCGGAGCGGTGCTGGAGACGGCGGGGCCCAGTTCAGCGGTCCTTGCCTTGAAGAGCCCAGTTCAGCGGTTCTTGAGACGGCGGTCCCCAGCGGAGCGGTGCTGGAGACGGCGGGGCCCAGTTCAGCGGTTCTTGCCTTGAAGGGCCCAGTTCAGCGGTTCTTGCCTTGAAGGGCCCAGTTCAGCGGTCCTTGCCTTGAAGGGCCCAGTTCAGCGGTCCTTGCCTTGAAGGGCCCAGTTCAGCGGTTCTTGAGACGGCGGTCCCCAGCGGAGCGGTGCTGGAGACGGCGGGGCCCAGTTCAGCGGTTCTTGCCTTGAAGGGCCCAGTTCAGCGGTTCTTGAGACGGCGGTCCCCAGCGGAGCGGTGCTGGAGACGGCGGCCATTCTATGGCCAACTGCTCATTGCCTGGTGGTGCCCTCCTGGGCAGCGGGGATGGTGCTCCTTCAATGCCCACCTGGGCTGTGGGTGGTGGGGCCCTCCTGGGCAGCTGGGCTGGGTCCTCCCTGGGCAGCGGCTATGGGGGTGGTGGGCTCTCCCGGGGCAGCTGTGCCGGTTCCTCCCTGGGCAGCGGCTATGGGGGTTGCGGGCTCCTCCTGGGCAGCTGTGACGGGTCCTCCATGGGCAGCAGGCCTGCTGCCTGACTTCTCCGCCTTGCTGCCCTTACCCTCCTTAGTCGGGAGTCTGTGGCCCTTTCCTCCCTTTGGAGCTGTGGCTGTTGACGGTGGCTGGCTAGTGTCCTGGGGGGATATAGAACCCGGGCTCCGGCGGCGGCCCTTCCGCCTTCTGCTCCTCTTCCCAGGGGGTGGGCTGGCTGTCCCCTTGCTGCTGGGCGAAGATCCAGACCTGCGGGCTGGTGGGCTCCAATACCCCTGCACCCTTGTCAAGGGGGCTGCAGGGCTGGTGGTGGCTGAGGTGCTCTTCTTACCCCGACGAGAAGGAGGGGGGGGCTCAGGGTCAGGAAAGAAGGTAGCAGTAGAGAGATAGATTTTCCTGGGACAATGGATAGTGGTAGGTACAGTGGGTATGGGAGTGGAGGGAGAGGATGTGGTTGTAGGCGAGACAAGTTTGCTGTCTTTGGGTGCAGGTGCAGGAGCGGGAGGCTGTCGTGAGGTGGATGGCTGTTGGGTGGGTGGGTGGCTGCGTTTGTGTGGGGTGGAAGAGGGGGTGACAGACACAGTGGGAGAGGACACAGGGGACGTGTAAATGGCAGTGGGGGTGGTGACTGCACGTGTGCGGACTGTACTGGAGGGTGTGCTGGTGATGGAAACACTGGCTGATGGTGAGGTGAATGAAGGTGTGAGTGTAGACGTCACAGGGAGGGAGGAGGGAGACGAGGAGGTGGGGGTCACAGAGGTGGTAGTGACTGTTGGCATGTCTGCATCGGAATGTTGCTTGTGTGAATGTCTGCGTGATCTGTGGTGCTTATGTTTGGATGAGCTGCTCTTGGGTGTTGAGGTGTGTGCAGGCTGGTCTGATGGTGTGGGTGGGACAGGCAGAGGAACAGGAGACTGGGAGGAGGGAGTTAGTAGAGGGAGGCAGGAGACAGGGACAATGGCTGCCGTCAGTGCTGAGGCCAGAGCCTGGAACGATCGCTGATGGGCAGCCTGACCCGAATGAATGCCCTCCAGGTACGCATTGCTGCGATGAACCTCCCTCTCCACCCCCTGGATGGCATTCAAAAGGGTAGTCTGCCCAACAATGAGCGTTCGGAGGAGGTCAATGACCTCCTCACTGAGGGCAGCGGGGGTAACAGGGGCAGGGCCTGAGGTGCCTGGGGCGAAGGAGATGCTCGGCTGCCTGGCAGAGCGGGCACGGGGCGAACGCTGAGGGGCTGCTGGGAGGGCGGAGATGGTGCGCTGGGTGGCGGCTGTACCTGTAATGGCGGGGGGCACGGATGGTGCCACCCCCGCAAGGGAGCTCCCTTCCGAGGACGTGTCCGTGTCGCTGCAGGGTCCAGTCGTCCCCGTTGTGGAGCTCCCCTCGCCCTCCGTCTCACTGGTCCAGTCAGACTCTGTGGCATGGCCCTCCTGGGCCATGTGAGATGCAGCTCCCTCCTGCCCCGATGCCACTTCTCCTCCGCCTGATGATGCTGATGCACACAAGCACAGAAAGACAAACAAAAAGGGGGGGGGAGAGAGAAATAAAGAGATTTTGAGTACATGGATCACCGGTACAGTTAGCGGACATGACAGACACAGATGCCCCCTGCACTAAGTTGCGCACTTGGGGTCCGCTACGCATTCCGTGGAACATGCCCTACACGCCTAGAGTTGACAACTGCACCCATGGATGACACTGCCCAGGGATGGCTGTACTGGCACACTACTGAGGGTGGTGGCTGGGGACACAGGGGCTTACGGGGGTGCCCAGCCTACAGATATCGCCCTGGCCTAGGGGGACCCACAGCCCTCCTCCCCCACCCAGACACCTCCACTGCGTGACAACAGAGTAGATTATGCTTGTACTCACCCCCTTGTGTCTGCTGTGCTGCCCTCACGCGCCCATCCAAATCAGGGTAGGCCACCGCCAGGATCCCGAACATCAGGGGGGTCAGTTGACGGCAGGCACCCCGCCTACGTTGGGAGGCCATCCCCAGCAGAGACTCGGCGGTCTTCTTGGTCCCGCGGCGGATGTCCTCCCACCTCTTGCGGCAGTGGGTGCCCCGTCGATGGTGGACCCCCAGGGTCCGGACTTCCTTGGCGATGGCACGCCAAATCCCGATCTTCTCATGGGCGCGGACCTATGTGACACGTACAGGGAGGGAGAAATACCACGTTCAAGTTTGTCTGCATTTTCGTTGCCAGTGGCCCAACGCCCCCCATCCACGCCAGGCCCCCCGCCATGCCCCCCGCCAGGCCCAACATGCCCCCCATCCCCGCCAGGCCCAACATGCCCCCCATCCCCGCCAGGCCCCCCCGCCAGGCCCAACATGCCCCCCATCCCCGCCAGGCCCCCCGCCAGGCCCAACATGCCCCCCATCCCCGCCAGGCCCCCCGCCAGGCCCCCCGCCAGACCCCCGCCAGGCCCAACATACCCCCCATCCCCGCCAGGCCCCCCGCCAGGCCCCCCGCCAGGCCCCCCGCCAGGCCCAACATGCCCCCCATCCCCGCCGTATTGAATTAAACTCACTTGTTGGTCTGGAGGACCGTAGAGTAGCGCATACTGGGGGAGGACCCCATCCACAAGTTTCTCCAACTCTTCTCCAGTGAAGGCAGGGGCCCTTTCCCCAGGCGCAGCAGCCATTGTCCCTTCCAGACCGAGGTCACAGCAACACTTGCAGTATAGGTCCTCTCCTGTGAAAGTTCAAGTCGCAAGTGAATAAGTAGATAGAAAATGGCGGTCACGTCCGCGGCGGTGCGTACCGCGGCGGTGCGTACCGCCACCGCCGGCGCTCTTCGCCATTGGCTCCTGAAACCCATAGGCTTCAATGTTAACCAATGCGGCTTCGCGCCGCGGTCTTCGACCGCCGACCGCCGCGGTGTGCCACGCCAGCACATTGACCTCACATCCCATTGTCACACTTCACAGGTCAGGCAGCCGCCATTTCGAGGGTCCACATGGCTCAATTTCAACTGCGTCACACAGGCCTAGGCCTTGCATAGCCACTCAGACACGCCATTCACTGCATAGAGAATCGTTTACTGTGCAAGCTGTGAGTACGTACCTGTGGGTTGCTTGACTGTGTGCTCCATGTTGTCCTTCCTAGGCACCGTCCGCTGGGTTTGGCGAGGAGACGGATGAATCCTCCCGTGTACAGGCCGTTGGTGGACCTGTCGACAATGGAAGCACGCCACATTATCCTGACCTACCGGCTTGACCGTGCCACTATACATGAACTGTGTGCCCAGCTGGAGCCCGACCTGATGTCCCCCATCCGCCAACCCACAGGGATTCCCCCTCTGGTGCAGGTCCTGTCAGTACTCCACTTCTTGGCAAGTGGGTCATTTCAGACAACAGTGGGAATTTCTTCTGGGATGTCTCAGCCCATGTTTTCGAAGGTGTTATCCAGAGTGTTGTCTGCCCTGATGAAATACATGAGGAGCTACATCCTTTTCCCTGAGGTGGGCGAATTGGCTGCAGTGAAGGGTGATTTCTATGCCCTTGGACATATTCCCAACGTCATTGGTGCCATTGATGGGACCCATGTGGCTTTGGTTCCCCCAAGAGACAGGGAGCAGGTGTACAGGAACAGAAAAAGTTACCATTCCATGAACATCCAGGTGGTGTGTTTGGCTGACCAGTACATCTCGCATGTAAATGCCAAATTCCCAGGGTCAGTGCATGACGCCTACATCCTAAAGAATAGCAGCATCCCTTACGTGATGGAACAGCTAGAGAGACACCGTGTATCGCTATTGGGGGACTCTGGGTACCCCAACCTGTCGTGGCTACTGACCCCAGTAAGGAATCCCCGGACCAGGGAAGAGGAACGGTACAATGAGGCCCATGGGCGTACTAGGAGGGTGATCGAACGCACCTTCGGCCTCCTAAAGGCCAGGTTTCGGTGCCTGCATATGACAGGTGGATCCCTAATGTACTCACCTAAGAAGGTGTGTCACATCATCGTGGCCTGCTGCATGCTTCACAACCTGGCTTTGCGCCGCCAGGTGCCTTTCCTGCAGGAGGATGGTCCAGATGGTGGTGTTGTGGCAGCTGTGGAACCTGTGGAGAGTGAAGAGGAGGAAGACGACGGGGCTGAAACAGACAACAGGGACAGAATCATTGCACAGTACTTCCAATAGGACACAGGTAACAATTCAAACATAATTTAGTAAATGTAAACTACTCTCCAGCATCTCTGCTGCCTGTCTATTTGCCCCAGTGTATGATGACTGAGTTGTGGCTTTTCCCTCCCTATTTCAGATCTGGGGTCCCCACTACGAGTCCTGTGCTTCGTTTCCCCATGGACTACAGCTTTGTGGCATCTGTTTGTTGACTTCACTATGTACAAGGACATATTTGCACTGTCATGTCAATTACAATATTTAGAAATCACAGCCAGACTCCAGATAGTTTTGTGCAAAATAGGTGTTTATTTCAGTGCTCAAAATGGGATGGGTGGTTTCAAGTGGGTGGGGGCTATGGTGAAGGAATGTCCATGGCAGAGTCCAGAGTAACAGTCACACAGGTGCATTGTCCATAGGCCTGTGGAGAGATGGAGCATGGGCAGTTCAAGGATGGACAGGGTGACAATGTGGGACAGTGGGATGACATCAGGTGGTATCCTTTGCTGGCGGGGGTCTTGACATCCTACTCTGTCTTCTTGCGAGATCTCAGGGCCCTCTTGCGGGGTGGTTCTTCTCCTGCAGGAGGTGGGGGTCTGGTGGGCTGCTGTTGTGCGGGGGCCTCCTGTCCACTAGCGCCGGCGGAGGTGGTTGGCTGTTCTTGGTCCAGGCTAGTGGCAGGGGCCCTTTGTTGTTGTTGAGTGTCCGTCCTGGTGTTGATGAGTTCCTGCAGCAGCCCTACCATGGTAACCAGGGTGGAGGTGAGGGCTCTGATGTCCTCCCTGTACCCCCGATAGTGTTCCTCCTGCAGTACCTGGATCTCCTGGAACCGGGCCAGTACCGTCGCCATCGTCTCCTGGGAGCGGTTGTATGCTCCCATGATGGTGGTGAGGGCCTCGTGGAGAGTGGGTTCCCTGGGCCCGTCCCCCCCCTGTCGCACAGCTGCCCTCCGAGTTGACCTGTTTCCCTGGGCCTCTGCCCCCTGGCCGGTGTGCCCACTACCACTGCCCCCAGGTCCCTGTTGTTGTTGGGGTGGTGGGTTATCCTGGGTGCCCTGTAGTGGTAGACACACCGCAGATTGATGCGCCCTGGAGACAGAGGCATGGGCCCGCTGGGTGGGAGCTGTGCTGGTGTTCCCAGAGGGGTTTGGGTCTGTAGTGGCCTGTGCCTGTGTGAGGGGAACCGACTGTCCAGAGGTCCCCGATGGTCCGGGCTGGTCATCAGTGTCCAGGTCGACAGAGCTGCTGTCATCGCTGACGGCCTCTTGGGTGGGGGGTGTGGAGAATTCTGGGCCCTCCGTGGCGGTGTGTTGGCGGTCGGGTCCTGCAGGGGTATAGAGGTATGGTTATAGTTTCAATGTGTGGCATATGGGTGCATCAGTGGGTTCCCGTGTCCCCAAGTGCTGGCATTCGTGTGTGGGGGCTTTGGTGAGGGTGGCTTGTGGGGGGGATGTGTATATGCATTGGGCATGCTTTGGTGATGGGTGTCCATGCTTAGTGGACGCATGCAGGCCTAGGTTTTGGGATGTGTGGGTTGTGATGGTGAGACATTGGCAGGGAATAGGTGTGCTGGGGGTGGGGGTGAGGATGGTGGTGGGGGTGAGGGTGGGGGCGAGGATGGGGGTGGGGGTGAGGGTGGGGTTCGAGGATGGGGGTGAGGGTTGGGGTATGATTTGGCATGCAGGTGGGGGGGAAGCAGTATTGAAGCTTCAACTTACCAGAATCCATTCCTCCGCCGACTCCTGCGAGGCCGTCAGGATGCAGGATGTTCAAGACTTCCTCCTCCCATGTTGTAAATTGTGGGGGTTGAGGTGGGGGTCCTCCGCCAGTCTTCTGCACGGCGATGTTGTGCCTGGATACCATGGAACGCACCTTCCCCCGTAGGTCGTTCCATTGCTTCCTGATGTCTTCCCGATTTCTGGGGTGCTGTCCCACAGCATTAACCCTGTCGACAATCCTCTGCCATAGCTCCGTCCTCCGGGCAATGCTGGTGTATTGGATCTGTGGGCCGAAGAGCTGGGGCTCTACCTGAACGATTTCCTCCACGATGACCCTGAGTTCTTCGTCTGAGAAGCGGGGGTGTCTTTGTGGTGCCATGGAGTGGTGTGTATGATGGGTGGGGTGGAGTAGGTGTAGTTAAGTGTGTTGAGTGTGGTGGTGTGTGTTGTTTTGTGTGTGGATATTGTGTGGGTGATGGTGTAGTGTGCCTCTGTGTGATGGTGTTCTGTGATCGCTGATGTGTCTCTCAGTGCTTCTTTTAGGATTTTGGTCGAAGGGGTTTGTGGGTGATGTGGGTGTGTGTTTTATATTGTATTGTGTGTGTGGGAGTGGTGTGTGTATGTGTATCAGGTGTGTGGAATTCAAATCGTCCAATGTGGCTGAGTTTTGTTCGTTTGTGTGTATTCTGACCGCGGCGGTGTGTACCGCCAATGGAAAACCGCGTTTGAAAGATCGCCGCGTGGATTCGTGGGTCGTAATGGCATGGGCGTATTTCTGTTGGCGTGACGGTGGAGGTTTGGTCACCTCCACTTTTCCGCCGACCGCTGGTCTGGCGGTCTGTTGTGGCTGTCGGATTTTCGGAGGTTTGGCTGCTGCGGGTCAGAATGACCGTGGCGGGTTACCGCGGCGGAATTATGGAGGATTTCTGACCGGCGGTAGGCGCCTTTTACCGCCGAGGTCAGAATGACCACCAATGTCTCCTTTCTTGGAAATTCCCTTTTACACACATCTGTTTAATTAAAAAAGGAGGATGACCTTGTGCATATCAGTTCAGCATATTGCAGAACTCCTCTTGGACAGTCCCTTCTGTGTGATACCATATCTTTCCACTGAATGTGTAGAGCTTTGATGCCAGGGTTAACTTGTATCTTAGCTGTTCACCCCTTCAATTTAAATCCCATACATCATGAACTTTTGAATAACGGCTCTTATTTGTTTTGACCAAATCTTACTTGCTGTGGGTTTGGCCAGCCATACCTGATAACGCTTTCAGAAACAATTCAATTTTGTGTTACAACCTTATATTCCTTGTTTTTAGGAACATCCCTAGGCCTTGTGTAAGTATGAAATCAATGCCTTTTGGCAGCTTGAACAAACTATTGTCTGTTCTCTTGCCAAAAAGAAGTTCCTTTGACTTCAGCAGGTGAAGTTTATACCCTGCATACATTTAGCAGATATCATGCAAACGTTATTTAATTCACCTGTAACATCTTTTTATGAAAATTAGATCTGGCTAAATTTAAAGCAGCATTTGGACTGATTCCATCATTTTATGTATTCTATTCTCCCGCTTTTATGGAGGATTTCCTTTCATAATACTGATAACTGGCACTGATATAATCATTTTTCTCCTGTTCCACCAGGGAAATCAAAAACAAGAAGTATCTCTATCCAACTGAACAAAGTTGAAGAGAGACAGTTGCACACTGCATGGGACATGCTTAGTTATCTGAACTAAGCAAGCACTGGGTGCTCACCTTTCACAAAGTAAATGCTACACAAGTAAAACATTAGTTCTGGTGCATAAACTGTCCCATTGATTTCATCATGGACTTACATCTGGAGCACCCCACAGTGGCTTATCTCAATATTGAAATGATCTTGCAACCTCTTCACAAGCACCAGAAACAATGATGAGCAAAGCATCTGTCCCTTCAACAAAATGTCACCTATGACAGAGCAGTACCGGTGGTACTTTTTGACGCAGCTCTAGATGAATGGCTTGACTCGTTGTTATCTTTTGAGGCCCCCACTGGAGAGGAGTCACAACCAACATCGAGTGCCTCAGATGAGCTCCCAATTTCTGGTCCACCCAACACACCAACTGTCAACTACGAACATGCTCTGTATGGATTTTGCAAATACCACGCATTTGCTGCATGTGCACCTGACAATGTCGAGATGTCCTCTGGTGAGGAGTCAACTCAACAAGAAAGTCGACCAATGAATCATATCATGGATCCACACTATGTACCACAAACCCTACATGAACTAAGCATTGAAAAATATTTTTTTTCCTCTTGCTAATGGAGTCTTTTAATTTTTGTTAGATAGATTAGGAAACATGATTTTGTAGTTATTACCTGTAACACAAGCATTACAAATATTCATGCTTTTTTGTCTGAACTATATATTACCACATGTTTAATTTGTATTTTATGTATGTCATGCAGTGATGTATTGTATATTACTTTAGAATATACTACAAGTTTATTACAGATAAATGTGTTTAGACAAGTATTTCATCCTAAATAATTGTAGATGGTATCTTGAGAGCATGAATTTCCCTACACTTTAGTAAAATCCTTCTGGCTAAACATGGCCCTATGGCATCACATTCATTAATATGTGCCTGGGATAACTTAAAGTCCCTAAGGTCTGACCCCATCTTATGTAGGCCCCCACTCTGTCTTAGTTCATAGAGACCACCATCTTCCTCAACTTAGTCAATGGAAACGACAATTTGTCCTTATTTATGCAAAATCATTGTCGCGTCTGCCTTTTAATGCAGATGTGGCCAGACCTTATCTTTCTAGGAACTGTGATATTGTCAAGTTCTTTCATTAATGATATAGATATAATAACTAATGCGACATTTGCCTAGTTCAAATGTTCCCCTCCTCACCATGTCACGGTTAAACAAGAACACATGTAAACATATCATCAAAATAATGTAGTCTTAATTGACGTTCTTTTGTCTTATATGTTCAGAAGGAAATGTCTGGGATGCATACCTTGATGCACATAAATCATGTCAGACATTCTTAAACTTATGTCAGAAATTCCAAATTCTGATAAGATTTAGGGGCATATTTATACTTTTTAAAGCAAAAATGTACTAACGGAGTTTTGCATCAAAAGGTTGAGCACCGGTTTGAGCCATTCCTAAGCACCAGCCGGGTGCCACATTTATGGAATGGTGCAAGCCGGTGCAAAGGGTGAGCTAGCATAGTAAAAATAACGTTTGCCGGGTGGGTGGCCTTAAGGGAGAAGGGGATTTTGCACCAAAAAAGGACATTAGGATGGTTAGAGGCAAAAAAATGCCTCTAACCAGCCTAGCATAACTTTCCGACGCAAAACCATCCATACCACATGACTCCTGTCTTAGAAAAGACAGGAGTCATGCCCACCCCCCCAATGGCCAGTACAGGGTACCAGTATCCCCTGGGCATGGCCACTGCACCCAGTGCCATGCATGGGACCCCAAGTTGGGCCCCTGATGGCACTTTAATTTAAAAAAAAAAAATACCTATACTTACCCTACTTACCAGGGATGGGGTCCCCTATCCTCCGGTGTCGCTCTGGTGTGGGTGGGGGTGTTCCTGGGGCTTGAGAAGGGGACCTGTGGACCCATTCCATGGTGTTTAACCATGGAAATGGGTCCACAGGTCTCCTAACACCTAGTCTGACTCAGGCGTTAAAAGCCAGCTTTGCACCATTATTAGCCTCTCCTCCCACCCGTGTGCCATTTTAGCATTGGGGTAAATATGGGGCTATGGGGTTAGCACAATTTTTTAGATGGGAATGCCTACCTTGCATCTCATTGACGCAAGGTAGGTTCATATATCTAAAAAATGGTGCAAACTCCAACATGTTGACGTTAGATGGATCTAATGTCAAAATATAAATATGAAGTTAGTTTTGCGCCAAATTTTTGCATTAAAAAATGACACAAATTTGGTGCAAATGGAGTATAACTATGCCCCTTAGTACATAAGGACTGCCACATGACCACTTGTCAGGAGATATCCTTCCCCAGGTTATTGCAAGTGATGGATTGCAAGAGAAGTGCACTTTTCACTTCACAGATATCACATCACGCCTGAAGACTGAAGCTGATAAAGCCAAGTCCCAGAAGAAAAACACCTGACTGCTATTGCAGTGGGTGTTTGGCCTTCGCGTGGAACACTGTATTCACCCCTCTGATGATAAAAAAACAGCCTTTGCAGTCAACAAGTTATGCAGGGTGTCTCTACTCCCTAATAAACTATACACTGCAAGTTGCTCTGCCTTTCATGTTCTCATAGTATAGCACATAAATGTGGGTGTTAGGATGCTAGGTTCTAGATGAGATTTTAAATGAAATTTTAACAATGCTGGAAATGTTCATTTTGTTCTCTTTATTTATAACATGTCTTGTTGCTGTTTTATAATATTCTATGTAGTTGTTTTAAATGTACTGAGAAACAGATTGTTCCTCTAGTAATAAATACTTTTAACACTTTATTCATTGTTCTCAGTGCATTGTGTGTAATACTGTGAATAACAAGTTTGTTGTTGTTTCCATGTTGCACCTGATCCCCAATCCAAAAGCAATACTTCCTGTGTCAATTACACATTGACTATTGTTTTGCAGGGCTACAGTAAATTACCTTTCAAAGTTATCACTGGCTCATTGAACCAAGTTCACCAGTGGGTGAGAAAGTAAGCTTTATAGAGTTACACCAAAGTTGTAACTTACGCAAAAAAAGAAGCACTTGAACTTGCAAATATCAGCTACAAAAATATCAATGTATGAAAATGTATTAAAATATCAATGTCAAAATATCGACAACCAATTATCAATTTTCTGTTTTAGAATTAAATGATCAGAATTTCCACTACCAAAATATCATTTGTAAATTACATAGAAAGCATAAAAATGTATACTACCAAAAACGCTACTACAACAGTATTATATCTTCAAATTAACATTTGAATTCGCAAGAATATCTGCTACAAAAATATTGTGTTGCACAATTTATTTTTAAAATAATTAAAAAAATAGTAATATTAAAGTCATTCAAACTGTTAACTATTTCATAAAACATATAGTTACAGATATTTTTCAAAATAAACATAAGCCTATCAACTATATATGTGATTTAAAAAGCACAGATTTTAAATACACTCCATATTTGTTAAAAAATAAAAATAAAATTAACATTTTAAAGTATGTTTATATTAAACACTACTTTCTTTAATCTTATTATTTATTATTAAAATGCTGCAAAAACAACCTAAAAAAACTATTTTAGGTTAAAAAAAATATAGAAACATTTCTTAGTTAACGGTTCTATTATTCAACCCCTAGGGCCTTGTTTACGAGGCCTTTGTGCCACGGTTGAGTCATTCTTTTTTGACGCAGCAGTGGTGCTAGCAGTGCTCTGTACTGCTCCAGTTTTAAAAACTGACACATTGGGCCCAGTTTGTAAACCCTTGTGTCACATTATACCTGTGCCAGGTATAATGTATGCAAGGTAGGCATTCCCACAGGGAAAGCCAACCAGAACCGATGCAGTGAAATTTATAGCATTTCACTGCATCATTCTGCAACTTCACTGAATCAGTATTTTACACCTTCTTAGAACAGGCATAAGACACAGGGCTTTTCTATATGGGGGCCTCATCGCATTGCTAGAGTAGCGTAATTTTTTAATGCTACTCCAGTAATGTGTGAGTTTAGCATCAACAGATGTGTCAGAATTTTTGACGCATCTGTGAAAATGTGAGCCACGAAGCTCGGTATTGTAAATACAGTGCATGCCTGGCATAGTTAGGGGATCGTAGGGCAGCGCAAGGAATCTGACGCATCCGGCTGATGCGTCAGATTGTTGTAAATTAGGCCCTTAGTCTCACGCACATTGGTCAACGTGTATATAATTGGAGGGGAAGTGGCCACAGATTTGCTATTCTAATTCCTGGTGTACTAATATTGGAGAAGGTACAAACATACAAGGAGGATCACATTTAATTTTCTTACCTCCAGTCACAGGAACATTACTTAAGGTGCATATAGTTGAGGGGTGGAGGGGAAGGGAAGCTTTACTATTCCTCACAAACATTATGGAAAGTGCATGTAATTGGGGGACAGATTTACTATTCTAATTCCAGACATAAGAATCGGTGGGGGCAGGTTAGCTATTCTAGCTCCAGGCCTAAAAATATTGGGGAAGGTGCAAAAACATGGATGCATTCTAGTTTATTATTCTAACTCTCATCTCAGGAACAATGTGAAAAGTGCAAATAATTGAGAGTTGGAAGCAAGCATGTTTCGGGTGTTTGCAAAAACATGATTGATTCACCATGAGACACTGATGGCTGAACGACCTTATACGTGGGTTCTGCTTTGGAAAGTCTATTATCTCCATGATCTCAGGAAAATCCTTGTAGCCATAATTCACTGTCCCATTAAATCCATGAAACTCTGCATCTTTTGATAATATTATATGCGATTTTCAGCAAATGGTGGATTGTGGTCAAAACCATACATAGAAAAGTTGCGGAAGAGAGAAGAGCAAGTTAAAAAAAAGAATGGTGGAGAAGCCTTATATAGACAGAAAATGAAGACATCAGGACAGAAAGCATGACTGGAGCTAAAGAGATTTTGTTTTCTGAAAGTAGCGTGCCACAAAAAAAGGTTGCACCCTCTACAAAATCACCAATACTGCCTCAAAACTGAAAGTGTGCTAAGGGCTCTATTATTCTTGATCTTGGTCATACTGAAGCCTGCTTTTCCCACACCAGGAGGTAGCCCACAAAAATGAAGGTCAAACTTCATATACACAGTAGGCATTTATTACGGAAGGACTTTGAGTCCCTTATTTGCGAAGCCTTTGCATTGCCTTTGCATAATGCAAGACGACGCAAGGTAACAGAAGGGCTTAGGTGATATTTACTAAGGCACATAAAGCCACCTAGTGAGGCTCTGCCCTGTTTAGTAAATCCAGAGTAATGCACGTCAGTGCAAATCGCAGTGTTACATTATGCTGTGTTGAGAAGGCATTCCATGAGTGGAGTGTGGGCATTCACAATCATTGATATTGGGGTATTCTCAAATTTACTAAGGGTAGTAAACCTGGGAATGAATTAAAATGCTACGCCATCACAACAGAGATGTAACAAGGAGAAATGTGTCTATATCTCCTCAATATTTCTTTCTACGTGTGCTGCATTCTGCAGCACACATAGAAAGAGGAAAATGCCTCTAAGGATTGTTTTTGTGCTCAAAGGTGATCTTTTCTGCACAAAACAATCTTGCCTATAATGCAGACACTCTTGCACCATGGCACAATGGTGCCTTCATTAGTGCTAGGCAGCACTCAGTGGTCAGTGCAGAGATAGAGCAGGAATGTGATATTCCTTAGTAAATATGGCTATTCCTGCTCTCTACATTTGATGCAGCACAGCAAATTGATTTTTGTGTATTGTGTTGCATTGGTAAATTTGGCCCTCTGTTTATAATGTTGATTTTTATTGCATAGTAAACCAAAGTTTGTTAAATATGTTTCAGAACGAACCATAGTGAGAATGGATGCCTACATTAAAAAGGATTTCCAGAGGAAAATAAACAATGTGGAGACAGCATAAATTTGGCAAAAATAAATAACAATGAAGTGAAAAGTTGAGAATGCTAGGCTGCCTAATATAATAGACTGCTGCATTGAAAATGCAAAATGAAGAAAACCATTGGAACTATGGGGCTACTCCAAAGCCTACAAAACCATTGTCTAAATCTATCTTTAATGACATACAGCTAAATATGTCTAAAAGCAAGACTTACAACAAACGTTATCATCCTAGACCATGACTCAACACGTCACATGAGTTTACGAGTTTTGCTAATAATCCTGTTTTGCAGAATTATGTTGATTAAAATATATAGGGACAAACATTTTACACTTCATCATAAGAATTACTGCTTTTTAAACAAATAACAACACCTTTGATTGTGATGCCCAACTTTCAAGAGTTCCCACGCTTCTTATACGGGAACAGCTGTTAATGGAATATTGTAGAAAAGCCACAGCAAAACTTCAGGGTTGATACTAAAATAATAACAATTGACCCTCCACTTATGTGCTCAACTATACTAAAATGTAAAAGGTCTAACTGAGTTGTCATATAGAGCCTAATGTAAAAGACAATTTTACGACTGCAAATGTCAATCTTGATCCTTTGCAACCACAAAATGGCTTTGTTAAATTGACAAACCCCATATTGTGTTTTGGTAACACATTACCAAATCAGAATTTGAGATTGAGACAAAATACCTTGTCAGAAGGGACGTTTAAAGGACATCTCTTCCAAATATTAATTCCCTAACATATGTATAAATATTTTGCAACGAATATGTGGTTGCAAATCATTAATATTTTTCCATCATATCCAAATTGATGGTAACCATTCACAAATGGGAAGGGTTCCCTAAGGGATTCCTTCCCCTTTGTGAATGTCAACAAAAATATTTTTAGGAGCAAGCAGTGGCCTGTTGGACTGCTGCCTGCTTTTAAAAAATGTTTGTAAAATTGTTCACTTTCTATTTTTTTTTAAACACATCCCATTTTCTTTCTTAAGAAAATGGTTGCATTTTGTTTTTTAAAAAAGGTTGCTTTATTTGAACACAATCACAGACATGGTGGTCTGCTTACCCCAGAAGACCACCATGACTGCGACTCTAACCAATTATTGTGGACCTTAATTTGCAACCTACCTCATGCATATTAATGAGGTTGGTCGAGTTGAGACCAACAGTGAATCAGTATTTTGTGAATCACCAATACTATGCTAATGCATTTAATTGATTCAGTAGAAGTATTTGTGCAAATTGCATCCACTTCTACCAACTTCATTTGAGTATATTCCTAATAAGAAAATGAAATTACAGATTATTATTTGATACAATTTACAATTACTTATTAGAAATCGTCGTACATCAGGCTCGTAGTCCCTTAAACATCACCTTCAAAGGATCTGAATGAAAATGTTTCTAGCTAGCACAAATAAAAATGTTCAGTTCTAATGTGATAATCATGCATTGCCTTTATTACTTTACTAATACAGTAGTGAATCAACAGTACATTAACACTAAACTACAGAACACAACAAGAATAGAAAAAAAAACTACAAATCCCATTAAACATGATAATCATTAGTGTGTGGCATCCTCCACGAGATGCCCTAAATCATGGTGATCTCTTTCTTGTAGTGAGGATGAAGTTATGGAAACCAGCATTATTCATGTTCCTGATCTGAAACTAAATTAATAAATGTCAGAATTTCTACATATCAATCCATGAAACCACATAGCAGCAACGCAGGGCAACAATGAAATTAATTATTGGTCCATAAAATAATATACACACATTGTGTAACTGTGCCAATAGTAATAACACAGTTATCACCTAAAACAAAGAAGGGACAATTTTTGCTTCTGAGTCTTTAATGGAAATGAAATTTGTTTTTCAAACTAGCTAGAAATTTTAACATGCTAGAACTGGAAGCAGGGATTATGCTAGTTCAAAATGTATCCACTACAAGGGAAAATAGGATATTCATCAGTTTAAGCTAGAAGTATTTAAAAGTGAAATCAGTGGACCAGTCTACAGCCCACAAAATATCCTCTATCTTAGCCCCCACAACAAATATTTTGGGCCTGATTTAGGGTTTAATGGGTGGTACTCTATCCATAAAGTTTGGCAGAGTACATTATCATCCACCAAATTAAGAAATGACTGCTGGCCCAGGAGTCATTTTGCTACCTTGAACGAATCTCTGACATAGTGATTCTCCTCACTTCATGGAAATTTTGGTATATGGCTGCTGTTGTTTTTCACAACTATTCACCAAACTTTTACAATTTTTTTGATTCTCGGAAACAAGCTCCCAAAGTGAATGTTTGTATCTTAAAAACAAAAAAAATTAGTGGCTGCCACAACCTGAGAGTTTTTTCCAGGACCTAGGGATCATTATCTGTTTTTACAGTCCCTTACCTGATTTAGGTCATCATCATGACCATGGCGGTCCAAAGACCGCTAGGCCCGCTGTGGCTGTGTCACCGCCAATGGGCTGGCGGTGAATACCACCCAATTAGGAGTTTGGTGGTTTGGCCGAAGCCAAACCTCTGAGCCTCCACCCATCTCACCACATTATCTTGTTCCATCATGCTGGAAGTGAACACCTCCAGCATGGTGGAAGGTGTGATACCCCTACTGGTATCACAAGGCGGGAGACAGCCAGCATTTTTCTGCCGGTCGCACCGTCAGAAAAAGCTGGGGGCTTTGCACCCTAGTGACAGGAATAAGCATTCCTATCACCAGGATACACTTGCATTCACGTCTACTATCCTGCACACATACACTCACATACTACCACACCCAAACACACCCCACTCACCCAAGCACTTTCGTCATACCGCCCCATTCACACTAACATAAATACACAAACACCACACTCACGCACGCATTTACTCCCCCAAGCGCATCCATACATTCACATCCCCCTCCCCAGCGGAATATGTTCACACCCCCTCCTGCTTCCCCAGCACATACATATATTCACACTGCTTCCCTTCTGCACCACATACATTCAAACCCCCCTGCACCACATACATGCACTCACCTGCTCTCCCCATTCACTCACACAAACATGCACCCCTTGCCCCATTCGATTACACAAACACTCACCCCTCCCCAACCACTTACATACACATGCACATGCATACATCTGCTCAGTCGCACTCATGCACTCAATTTCTCACACCCACACACATGCACTAATGCACTCACCCCCTCCCCATCTACAAACACTCACTCATCCCATCGCCGTCCACTTACATACACATGCACATGCACATGCATACATGTATTCACCTCTTCTATCCGCACAATTGCAGTCATGCACTCAATTGTTCACATGCGCACACATGCTCTCATGCACTCCCCCTTCTGCCCCTCCACAAAACACTATCTCAACTCCCTCCCTGTCCACTTCATACACATGCGCACACATACACACACTCACCCCTTCCATCTGCTCAACCGCACTCACGCATTCAATCGCTCACATCCACACAAGCACTCACACACTCACCTACATCCACAAACACTCACTCACCCTATCCACAAACACTCACTCACCCCACACCACATCCACAAACACCCACTTACCCCACCCCATTCACAATCACTCACCCCCACCCCACCCACAAACACTCACTCACCCCCATCCCATCCACATACACTCACTCACCCCAACCCCATTCACAATCACTCACCCCGACCCTTCCACAAACACTCACTCACCCCCACCCCAACCACAAACAATCACTCACACATGCAGCCGCACACACACACACCCTGCCCTGTCAGACGATCCATGTACTTCATCCGTCGAGGAGGTCGTCTGCGAGGGGACAGGTCCTGGCACTTTCACCACTGGCAGAGCTTCACCATCAGCCTCTGCACTGTCAACCGCCTGCACGACTGGCCTCAGAATTCCACTCCATTTCGGGTGGAACTCAGAGATCAGTCATATTAGGCTGGTCATAAGACTGCCAGTAGCTTCAGCGGTCTTTGGAAAAGACTGCTGAAATCGTAATGAGGGCCTCAGTCTTTGACCAATGGTACTCCATCTGTCTGGTAGGCAAAAGACATAACCTCTGCCACACTGCCAAACTTACTGCTAGCTCAGCCCTCTTCTCTGTATTTTGAAAAGAACTACCATCACAGTTGTTTCCTTCAAGGTACAAAACGTTTTCCACCCTGTCCACCAAACTCTTGGTGAACTCACCTCATTTAGAGGCCAGCGGACTGTAAGGTTTCTGCCAACTGAGCCATAGTTGGCTCTATCAGTGGGAAGCTTACTCCACTGACCCAAAAGAGCAGGGGCCGTCGGAGAAAGGGCATTGAACTGTCTGCACTATTTAGGGTGGAAGGTGTGATGTCATTTTTTCTGTCTGTCATCACCACAAAAAATCTGCCGTGAGGGACAGAAAAAAAATGATAATCACACCCTGGGAGTAAACTTGAGGTAGTACATTCTGTCAACAATCAGCACAAAATGATGCATGTTTGTTGTTACCTTGTGAACTCAGTTTGAAATCAGAAAGAGGTACGAGCAGATGTTACAATGGTCTCTGCTCTCATGGTTCTCTTCATGGTGAAAAAGTTAAACATCCTCTATGTACATTTCCGGTTAACACTCTAAGATTATTTTACATTCAGCATAGAAAAGTAGATTGTTGTCTGTTTCAGGCAGGTATTTTTCAGGGAAAATGTGTAAAAAAACAGGAAAAATACATAAGAAGCAGAATAAATGGGCTAGGTGAATAAAATTGTTGGAATCAGTAGGCTTGCCCAGAGTATGGTAAGACACCCGCAGGTGATAACAAACCTAGCGCCAGATTTACAAGGCACTAGCGCCTCCTTGCACCACACTAGCGTCATTTTTATTTTTTACACTAATGTGGCTCAAGGAGGCAATTTTTGCCGTGCCATATTTACAAAGTGGCGCAATGCATGCATTGCGCCAATTTGTGACCCCTTGTGCCACAATATGCTTGCGCCAGGCATAATGTAAGCAAGGGGGGCATTCCAGCATTAGGAGGCCTGCAGAAATGGCAGAGTAAAATCTACAGAAGCAGGCGGTAAAGTGAAGCACCCATTTTAATCAATGGGCTTTCTTGCACTTTACCGCACTGGCATCAACAGTTTTGACACTAGTGCAGCATAGCGCCACAATAGCATCAAAACTTTTGACACTATTGGCCTAAAATGCGCCATGGTCCACCATATTGTAAATACAGTTTACCCATGGTGATGTTAGTTGGGGCAGGGGCAACTCAAGAGAACTGGTACGTCAGCACTGATGCGCTAGTTTCTTGTAAATATACCCATTAGTATCATGCCTGGCTCTAGTCAAGGCATAAGACTTAGCCCATTAGTAGAAAGCCTGTATTGTCTCTTTGTTGCATCATTCAGAGGAGAACTAGGAGAGGCAAGCAAGGTAATTCAACTTGATACATCAACTACTGGGGAAGCAGGTAGTCCCTAATGACGCCTTCAGCCGTATGCGACGAGACAAGAGCAATCGAGTGCTGACTGCTCGAGCCAGGACCGTGCATTCAGGCACTCGGAGACCGGGAGATCACGCAGCCTGAGAGTGGTTCAGAGAGTAACTGACGGATATCTGCGGGAGACCGGGCCGAGAGCCGCATGGTGTGGCATGGTGGATCCGAGAGAAGGGAGCGGTCACTGTGGGGATAGGGGTTGAGGGTCTGCAGAGTGGCCAAGGAAGAGGCAGGCGGTCGTGGTCTATAGGGTCACAAGGCAAGGATGGGGGGCGTTGGGGATGGTTGAGGATAGAGGGGGCTGAAGGGGGCTGAAGCTGGAGGTTTGGGGTTGGGGTGGAGGTGCTGCGGTGGATGTGGAGGTGAGGAGTGTGTGGAGTATACAGAGTGTGCAGAGTGTGCAGACGGTGTGCATAGGTTGAGCACAGGGCCATTAGCTGTGCATTGGTTACTTCTCCCTACCTCCCCTGCCTCCCCTGCTCTATCTCTGTCACCAACTCCACCCTTCCCGCCCCCGGTCCCTGGCTTCCCCGCTCTTCCTCCTGCCCACGCTGCCCTCTGCTGCCCTCTGCTGCCCTCTGCTGCCCTCTGCCGCCCCCCTCTACTGCCTCCTTGCTGTCGCTGTTCCCCGGTTGCCATTGCATTCTGCTGGCTTCGGCTCCTCCTAGGCCACCACTCACTACTCATCCCCCCTCCCTTCCAGTTCCCGTGGTTTCCACACTAGCCTTCACTGGTCCTAGTTCCTCCCCCCTCTCTCTCCCCCTCGCTCCGCCTTGCTTCGCCTCCTTAAGACTTCTAGGACAATGCTGCCGTGTCATGAGGAGGGCTACAAGCGTGGCGGGCGGAGCAGGTCACCACTAAGTATGCGCCACGAGGTACTCACGGAAGCAGCCTACCTAGGTTTGGGTATGGCTTGTGAGACCCCGGTGAGACCCGCTCATAGCTCATCCTCTTCAATCACCTTCTCCTTGTTGATGGCCTGTCTGCATCACCACAAGCTCCGCCAAGCCATACGCCAAAGGTAAAAAAAAAAGAAAGAGCAAATGTAGGAAATTAAGCTGCTTCCTGCTATCACTTAGTTGCCAAGGCTATGAGTGCAGCAAGAGTGTAGCAGAGGAGCGAGAGAGCGAGAGAGCTGCAAGCCTAAAAATGCGCTCTGGAAGAACTAGGCCTCCCCCCACCTCTCACCAAAGGAAGAAGAAGCCAAGTCAGAGAGCGGGGACTGACACACCTGAGACTCTAGTCAATGTCACTGATACCATTGATCAGTCACTGCCCATACAGAACAGCTGCTCTAACTTCATCAACACAACCGACCAGACAGGTTCCCATGGCAGGATCAACTCAGAAGGCCTGAAGACTGTGCAAGATATCCTTACAGCTGCAAAGTGCCAGTCTAAAATTGATGCAAAATTTCTTCTTCTTAAGGACCCAGCTTCAACTATCTATGTGACAAACACAAATATTCCAGGTTTACCTTCTCCCCTGGAACAAACCATTATCAGCCAAGTAGCCACCTTTGGTTTAGCTCCAAAACACAGAGCGCACCCCTAAAACCGTTGTACACCCATCCTGCCCATCAGTCTCGGTCCCTCCTGAGCCATCTTCCCTACAAACGGCAACGAAACCCTTTATAGTGGCACAGGTCAATTCGCACAGCCGCAGGATATAGTCCCCACTCACAGGAAAAACTGACAGCAGCCACGGCTGCACAGACAAATTTAACTTAGAGGACTCCAACCATCAGCTCTTATCCCTCTCTGCTGTCATCACCACAAAGGCAGACATCCTGGCATGCCAGCTTAGTCCATCCATGCCCATTGGACTCACTAGTCTTGAGCCCAAACTATCTAACAAGAGCTTGCTCCTGCAATAGTCTGCCTAACACAGTGCGAGCAGACCCAATCTTGTGCCAGCACTCATCAAAGCACCCAAGGCACCCAACAGACAGACAATGCCTCAGCCTACTCCCCAACAGCTCTCTCTCTGGGAAAAACCAGCAGAATCTATCTTCACTTACCTCTCTGGAATGGGAGGCAATGGTGGCAATATTTGGAGACGGAGATGGAGACGGCGTCTTGGGGCAGAGCCAATCCTGTTCCACCCTGCACTCACCCGCAGGGCCCTGCTCCAACACTAAGCTCCAATCGGGCACCGACATGCCTTTTGAGATTGTCACGGCCCCAGACATACCAACAGTCTTGAACATCATACAGAGCACCTTCCAGCTCACTACTGAAGCCCTAAACCTCCATTCCACCAAAATGGACACTCAAATCAAG
The DNA here is from genome assembly GCF_031143425.1 of Pleurodeles waltl. Taxonomy (NCBI): domain Eukaryota; kingdom Metazoa; phylum Chordata; class Amphibia; order Caudata; family Salamandridae; genus Pleurodeles; species Pleurodeles waltl. The sequence continues at coordinate 1,223,322,206 of NC_090444.1, forward strand.
CTGCTAAATGCATTAGCAGTTTTTACTTCAGGAATTGTTAAGAAAATTGCATATCGCAAAAATTTAATAGTTAGAGCCCAGAACTCTGCAGATTCCTGGCTACAAGCCTGTCCTTGTACATGATCTTCAATCTTACATAAACTAGGATCCTTACCAAGAACCTTAAGCAGCATCTTTGAGGACTTAAAAAGAGCTCTGGCCCAAAATGAGGCAGCCATTCTCAGACTTGCTTCCAACCCCATGAGTGACAACCCCCTGCAGCTTCTACCAACACATCTGCAGGACATACCCTCGGAGCCTTCCAAGCCCTATGCACAGGAATCCACACATGGACATTGAACACCAGTGAACAACCAAGCAGTACGGCTCCCCAAAACTTTCTTGCAAAACTTAGACTCGGCAAGTTGCCTCCTTGGGATTCAGAACTCAGGGCCTCCTCTCAGCCTTGGGCCCCCTCCACCTTCTACCACAATTGGCACCCCAGAACAAATGATTTACCACTCCCGCCCCAGAAGAAATGCCAATGGAGAGGGAGGAAGCACAGGCTAAGAGCACTCGAGAAGAAGACGATTACTTCCTTCTTCAGCAACCAGACAGTGGGGTCCTAAAATATTGACCTGCTCTCCTTTAAACCTCCAGACTCAAGCACATACATCCCCATCAAAAACTAAGGGTGGGACACCTAGCCCTCCCAAACTGGTGACTCGCCCCAGTTCCGCCTCCTTACTAAACCAATCTCGAGGAGGCGCCTCTGTCGGAGAATTTAGTGGTAACACCACTGCCAAAGGAGGCATTTCCCGGACTGTTTCTCTGGGAATCGACAAATGCACTTCATCAAACATGCCCCTCGCTGTTACAGCAAACTTTGACAAAAGATCCCACCTGGTCCAACTCTCCCAGAACTTAGTAAGTCAAGGAAGGCTCAGGACAAGGGCGCACGAGAGGAAACTCATACCGACAGTGCCAATAACGTTTGAGGCTACCGGACCTCAAAACAGGACCAGCTGCATGATGCCTCTGCCTCAAACAGCCCCTATAAGCCCTCTGCTGATCCTGTGCAACTGTGGCCTAAGCTATACAGTAACTCTGTAGCACCCAGAATACAAATCGAGAGGCACATTTGACCTGCTGAACCACAGGAACCTTCTATGGCTGCTAGGACAGCTTCCCGAGCCAGCAAATCTTACCTCGGCGGATATGGTCTCAGTGGAATTTATTCCACCCTCAGCACCCCAGATCAATGAAGTAACCAAAGTGACCTGGACAACAGCGGAGGTAGCAGAGCAAGTGCTTGGAGTAGGTGCAACTCTCAGGAGCTGGGGGATACATATAAACCCCACAGAACACCCTGCTTATCCACATCTTCTATTAAACCAACAGGGTTCAGAGGGTCTCAACCATCACCCAGCACCTTCAATAAGACTTCAAGGAATTCAAGGAACTCTCACGGAAGGATGCTCTCCCATCGGGGAATCCGGCTTAGCACAGTACCCCCACCCTGCTCCAGAGCTTTACCCTTCTCTAACGACTGGAGCTGGCAACCCAGCACCCTGAGCATAGAACCAGGGCAATCATGATGGGACAGGCCACATACCAGCAACCAAGAGGACACCTCTGATTTTGCAACATTAATGGGCTGCAGGACAAGTTGGAGGACAAGTGCCTACTTAACTACCTAACGTCATTCCAGATAATAATGTTGCAAGAGACCTGGACAGAATCCCCACCTACAATCTCAGGATTTGTGAGCTATCATGTCCCGGCAACAAGGAGGGCTCGTTGGGTGCCTGAGTGGCAGGCTCATCACATATCTCAGTTCAACAATGAAGGGGCACCACCACATGCCCCCAGTCACATGCAAAAATCTGCAGACAGTTTTTCTCTCTGTGACACAAGGCCCCTCTACCCTCCAGCTAGCCTTAATGAACACCTATATCCCACTGGGGAAAACCTGCAAACTAGAAGCTGCACGACTGTTGAAAGAGTATATTGAAGAACTATTTAATAATGTTCCATGTCTCCAACTGATTCTAAGTGGTGACTTCAACATGGACCTACTGGGATCTGACCTTTCTGATGAAGCCACCACGGCGGAGAACTTCTTTTGGCAGATACAGGCCCAAATTCCACCTGGAATTTGCAAAGGGAACAGGCTTGGGAAACAACTCATGAAAGATCTTGAAGCAATGGGCCTTTGATCCGTCAACAGCCACTACAGTACGGATCAACCTCCTTCGTTTACATTTTTTAATCAAATGGCACGAACAATAATAGATTATACAATCTTATCTCTACCCCTGTTCGGCCGAATTTTGAAATTTCAGGTAGCAAGCAGAGGGAAGAGCGACCACTTACCACAAGAGCTGCATTTTATTTGTCCAATCGAACATCATGAACCTACAGATGCATTTCAGCGAGCAACATATACAACTAACAGGAGATGAGTCAAGTGGTCCTCAAAGACCACTCCTGCTCTGGCAGAAATAGCAAAGTGAATGTGGTCTCTTAAACTGAACCTTGTAGGCCCTGAGCAAACACCACAAGCAGCCTGGGGCAAGTTTGTAGCAGAGCATGTGGCATCCTACCAACAGCGGTTACAAGGAACAAGATCCTACAGCTCACAAAGTCCTCCATCCAGAAGGGACAGAAAGATGCTTAAATGGAACCTAAACATTGCCCTTCGCCATCTTCAGAAAGAACCTAGAAATGAGGCCCTTATAAATAGCCTAAGCTCCGCAACACCCCTGCCTCATAATTAACATCTCTGACCACATCTGGTATCAGCACCTCTCCTGCCATTTTGACTTTCCCACCAAGGGCCCGCAGACCAGGGCGCCTTCCCCCAGGCAAAAGCATTATCCTGTAACCCCGCCATCTCTTCAAAACAACAATGCAGCTGCTTTCCTATTCTCTCAGAAAAAGCGAGGAAGAGAATTATTAAGTGCCGGAATGAGTGAGCACTGGGACCCAATGGTATCCCTGCCGCCCTCTACAAAGAGAATCCAGACTTTTGCGCAAAGCACCTCTCAACACTGTTCAATTGCATTCTCATCACTAACATCATTTCGCAAGCATGGACAGGTTCAACCATCACCCCTATCTTCAAAGGGGGCACGACCAACGATCCAGCAAACTACCACCTAATTGCACTTCTAGATGTCGAATCCAAAATCTTTGCAGGGATACTCTTGGAGGAGCTTGAAACCTGAGCTGCTGTCAATAACCTGTTCCAGTTTAACTATACTGATTCTCCAAAGGGTTGGTTACGACTGCCAAACTCATGGCCATCGCACTACTATTTGATCAATGCCAATGTGCCAAGAAGTCCCTCTTTTTTTTGTTTATAGATTACAAAGCTGTATTTGATTGAGTAGAAAGAGGCAAACTATGGTCTAAACTTGCAAACTGGGGCATTCCGTCTCAGCTGTTGAAAGTAATTGTCCTCCTCCACATAAGGAGGGTCAAATTGGGTGGCGGGACATACCTCACTAGGAAAATTACCATCCTCCAGGGTCTGCGCCAGGGATGTGTATCATTGCACCCTTTCATTTGAATCTGCTTTTGGCTGATTTACCGGCCAAACCGGACAAGGTGCATTTGCATCCACCAAGGTAGGGGCAAACTGCTATAACAACATTGATATACGCAGACAATCTCATCCTTTTCAGTCACACTAGAATAGGCCTGTTACTCAAAGTAACAGATGAATTCTTGGAAAAAATGTTCTCCTCATCAACCTGAATAAATAAAAAATCATGCCCTTCAAGACAGCCGTGCAGCTGCGATATCAGTGGTGCATGGGCAACAACAAGGTTAAAGAAGTGCGCTAATATAAGTATCTAGGGGTTCTTCTTGACAGCAATGGCTCTTTCAAGCCCCACCTGGAGTCCTTCAGTCAGAAATCCATCTTGCTCGCATTCGCGTTCAACAGTGTCAAAAAAGCAACTGGTTCTTCAACCTAACTGCCGCTATTAAAGGTCATCCAAGCTAAACTAATTTCAACAATCACATATGGCAGTGAAGTTCTAGGAGGCCGTGGTGACGAGCACCTGGACGAAATGATCACCAAGCTCTTCAAGAGGCTGTTCAGTGTAACTAATTATGTTTCATTGGCCCAAGTCCGTCTAGAATTTGGCTTGGTTAGGCAGCCTCCAGCAAGGAAAGGGGCATTTATCAACCTAAGCCATAAACTTAAGGCAGCAAGGGAAGGCTCTCTAAGCTCTTTTATTGGGGCAGAAATTACTATAGACCCCAATTCCCCCTTTCGTCTCTACCTTGATTCTTCTGTGACAACAATGGGCCCGGTAGACCAACTACCCCAGCTCAGCTCACACCAGCTGTCAACGTGCATCGAAAGCAAGTGTCAAATCTCTCTCACATCTTCAGGATAAAGAGGCTTCAGCCAAACGAAGCCATTCTTGGCTGGTTTTGTTATCATACGGCACTCTAACGCCCAATTGGTAGGTGTTGAAGCAAGAGGATGATATGGCGTTGACTTGCTGAGTCATGGAAAGAGACGAGTCTAGTATGAAGCCGAGATTCCGCACGTGGGTGGTGGGTGTCGGGGGTGGTCCTACGGTGGCCGGCCACCATGAGTCCTGCCATCTTGACTTGATAGGGCCGTAGATGATGATCTCGGTTTCAAGTTCAACTTGAGGTGGCTTGCTGTCATCCAATTAGCGATGGCGAGGAGTCCGGTGTGGAGGTTGTTCTTGGCGGTAGAGGGGTTCCTCGTGAGGGAGAGGATGAGCTGGGTGTCGTCGGCATAGGAAATGATGTTGAGGCCGTGGGGTCGGACGAGGCTGGCGATCGGAGCCATGTAGATATTGAAGAGGGTGGGGCTGAGTGAGGATCCTTGGGGGACTCCACATAAGGTCTTGGTGGCTTGAGACCAGAATGGAGGGAGGCGGACTCTTTGGGTTCTTTCGGAGAGGAAGGAGGTAAGCCAGTCCAGGGCTTTGTGGTGAATTCTGGCGTCAAAGAGGCGTGTGCGAAGGGTTTTGTGACATACGGTGTCGAAGGCTGCGGAAAGGTCAAGAAGGATGACGGCAACAGTTTCATCCTTGTCAAGTCTGGTCCTGATGTCATCATTGCAGGCGATGAGGGTGTCTCGGTGCTGTGGTTTTTGCAGAATCCAGACTGGGAGAAGTTGAGTATGTTGTAGTCCTCCAGGAAGCGGGTCAGTTGTTTGTTGACTATCTTCTCTATGACCTTCGCAGGAAAGGGGAGTAGAGAGATAGGTTGGTAGTTTGTGAGGTCTTCGGGGTCTGCTTTGGGTTTTTTGAGCAAGGTGTTGACTTCGGCGTGTTTCCAAATATCTGGGAAGGTGGCGGTCTCGAAGGAGCTGTTGATGACGGACCGGAGCTGGGGAGCGATGATTTGGCTGGCCTTGTTGAAGACGTGGTGGGGTAAGGGTCTGTTGGAGAGCCTGAGTGGATAGTGCTCATGGTTTTGGTGGTTTCTTCATCGTTTGCGGGGGTCCAGGTGCTCATTATGTTGGTGCGGCAGGGTGCTGTGAGGTTGGCTGCGTCGGTGGTGGTGATGGTGGGTGACAGCGTTATGAAGCTTTCGTGTATGTCTGCAATCTTGCGGTGGAAGTAGTTGGAGAGGGAGTTGCAGAGGTTTTGCGAGTTCGGAGGGTCGATGGCACAGGATTTGGCTTTGGTGAGTTCTTTGATGATGGTGAAAAGTTCCTTGCAGTTGTGTGCGTTGTTGTCTATGCGCTCTTGTAGAAGGATCTTTTGGTGGTCCGGATGAGCTGGTGGTGTTTGCACATGGCTGATTTGTGGGCGGAGAACTTGCTCACTAATGGTTCTTGGGGCCAGGCTTTATCAGTTTTTCTGGAATTCTCGTTTGGAGGTCTGAAGTTCTGCAGTGAACCAGGGAGCTGTCTTTTTGATGTGGGTGTTGGTGGTTTTTTTGAGTGGAGCGAGGGTGTTTGAGCAGTCGTCGAGCCTTCATTGGAGTTTGAGGGTGGTGGCGTTGGGGTCTTTGGTAATGGGTGGTGTAGATTGGACAAGGTTGGAGATCAGTTGTTCCTTGGAGATCTTGTTCCACTTGCGGTGAGGGATAGGATGTTGTTGGTGGTGGGCTTCAGGAAGGAGAAGTGAACACAGTGGTGGTCAGTCCAATGGAGTTTGTGGTGTGAGTGAAGGTGATGTGGCTGCCGGAGGAGAATATGACATCAAACGTGTGTCCGGCTGAGTGGGTGGGCGAGGTGACCAGTTGCTTGAGGCCGAGGTTTGCGAGGTTGTCTAGCAGGGCAATGGAGTTGCAGTCGCTGGTGCTCTCCAGGTGGAAATTTAAATTGCTGAGGAGCAGGTAGTCTGGGGAGGCGAGGGCGTGGGGGCTGATGGTGTCGGCGATGGCATCACAGAATGGGGGGGGCCTGGCGGTCTATAGACGAGGGTTCCTCTCAAGGTGGTGTTGGCATTGATGTGTATCTGAAAGTGTAGGTGCTCTGTAACGTCCAGGGTGTCATTGGTGTTGGTGGAAAACTTGCTGGAACTTCTGTGTATTATGGCGATTCCCCCTCCTGGTTTGTTGATGCGGTCTCTTTGGATGATTTTGTATCCCTCCGGGATGGCTATGGCGATGTCGGGTTCTGATGAGGGGTTCATCCATGTTTCAGTGAGGAAGACGATGTCGGGAGTGGCTGTCGTGAGTAGGTCCCAGAGCTCGATGGCGTACTTGTGGACGGAGCGGGTGTTGAGGAGGATGCAGCTGAGGTGGTCGGGGTGTTTGGTGTTGTTGTGGTGTTTGTTGGCTTGATTGCAGGAGAAGTGGCATGAGTGACATATGAAAGGTCTGTGGGTGTGTCTGTGGTCAGCCTTGGTGCAGGCGGTGCGCCGTCCGGGGTTGATAGCGTGGAGCTCTGCAGTGGAGTAGAGGTGTTTAGGGACATGAGAGGTGCGTGGACAAGGGGGACGGGCGCTGGGTTGCAGAAGGGCTTGCCTCTGGCACGCCCACTGCGTGCGTCCGCTGCGTGCGTCCGCTGCGTGCGTCCGCTGCGTGGCCGTGCAGTGGCCGCCATTAAGAAGGGGAGGGGGGAGGGAGGAGCAGCTGGGAGGTGGGAGGGAGTGGCGAATGGGGGCGCAAGGGGGGCGAGGCTGCAGGGTAGGCAGGGATGGGGAAACCGGCAAGAGCCCGATTGCGAGGAAAAACAGGTCACGGAGGAAAACAGCAGAAACGGGCTAAAACTAAGCAGAGTAAACACAGCAAATGATAGAAAGTTCTGGAATCTGCAGGAATCCACAAAAATTCTTGCATTCAGCACTCTCCCACATATCCCAATGAAAAAGCTGCCCTTCTTGTGTGACTGGGCTTACTGCCCGCAACAGGAACAGATCAAACCAAGGTCAAGGAGTGTCTCTTTGTGAGAACTCACATTGATGTTAATTTTATTCAATTGAACTTTTCGTGGGCACTAGGCCCAGGTACACAAGTAGGACAGCATTTCTATTGGGACAAGTAAACAGAAACATTGGGTAGTAGGAATTTTGTGGATTCCTTCTGATTCTGGAAGAATGTGTCAAAGAAATTCAAGGAAAATGTGTGATTTTTGTCAAAACTTGAGGTTTGCAGGGCAGTGAGGGTATGAATACTGTATGGGATCCATAGGAGGCACACCATCCTGTACTTCTCTCAGTGCCTAGTTTTCAGAAATGCCCAGATTTGGTAGGTTTTCCTGAGTGGCTGCTGAACCCAGGCCCAATAACTGCAGCTACCCCTTTTGTTGGTGTTGCCACATTGCTTCTTGGACCTAGCACTTTTGCTGGCATTAGGCTCACCCTCACAGGTGAGGTACCATTTTTATCAGGAGATATGTGGGAACTCTGGGTGGCAGGAAGGTTGCGTCTCCCAGCAGATTCCAGTACTTTGAGGGATCTACATGAGTCAACCCGGAGTCCCCCTGGTGTCTAGCTTATGAAAATATCTAGGGTTGGTACATCCTGGCAGAGAAAAACAGAAAAGACAAATATTGCTGCACCAAAAACCCAAACTGAGTACCATAACAATAGTTACTGTGACAGTAGGGCTGGCTTCACAGAGATTCACTGTTGCACACTACAATTAGAACTGTGGTTGCACTTATCATGCACAAGAAAGACAAACAAGGGCATTCATTATATCACACATAACTTTCCTGCATGCATAGGGTTAAACTAAAAGGAACAAAAACAATCCAAGAAATACAAATGTCCACTCTGGGTTTAAACAGTTAGGGTGGCACAGTTTGGTTTGGTTTCACTGTGTGTGTGAAAAACCCTTCAAAAGCAAATTCCTCAAACCTGAAACATAGGCATGAATGACACAATTTAAATCAAAGAGTAACTACAATAATAATGTAGAATGTTCGGAAATGCATTTGTCTCTTCAAGATAAGCACTCTACCAAAATATGAGATCTGAAATACACCAGCTGTTATAGGAAAGCACGGCGCTCAAAGAACAAACTCCCTGGCGAATACTAGTCACTTAGCTGCAGTCTTTTCCGGAGTGTTGGAGGAATGCCTGGTGTCAGCTGGTACAGGATCGAAGAAAAGAATTGCGTCAAAAATCCTGAATACGAGGATGACAGCAGGGGCTGGACTGTCAAATCAGATGCTGAGATCAGGAAGCAAAACAAAGCCAAGCAGGGTGGCCTGCTTCATTCTGCTATTCATAGCCAATCAGTAAAGCAGTTGAGTTTCCACATGTGGATGAGTCATCACACCCAATTAGAAGCACATGGCTACAGCACACCCAATTAGAAGCACATGTCTACACCTGTTCACATTAGCAAACAAGCATTGGAAAAACAAGCATTGATAAATCCAGTTGTGCAACATAGCACATTATGTTTACCTAGAAACATGAAGGTTTAACCAAGAACAGAGATATGATTTAACCCTAATCCCTGGGGATGCTGACAGATAACGCAGGAGGCACCTTGGGGATTCCTGACAACACATAGCTCAGGACTAGAAGAAGATCCGGTAAGTACATATGAACCTCCTTTCGCATTCCTTTTTGGACACAGACTTAACATCTCCTACCGGGAAAGTTTTTTGGGTGTGGGAGGAATATAGTCAGGTAAGTGGAAATCTTTCAATCTAGCCACATCCTTCACCACTCCAGCTCTAGGAACACTTGCCTGCTCTCTTTCAACAAGGCTGCTTATTGCAGACTGCTGAAAATAAACAACAGTCATCTTTGAATCTGGAAAACAATCCTTGAACACAACAAAAGCATTGGAGGTTGCCCAATAAACCAAATGGACAGCCAACTTCTTATGCCAAATGTATGACTTACAAACAGCACTGTGAGGATTTAATCTCTGATCTACTCTATTTGCACCACCAATGTGCTTACTGTAGTCTAATATGCACACAGGTTTGAGCACTTCAGCAACCTGACCCCAAGCACTCACAGTACTTTTATCATGAACGGCTGTCAGCATGTGGACATGACTCCTGTCTGAAAATGTCACAGCTAGAAGTGCATCATAGTACAAGGCACTGCACTGTCATGGCTGAAACTTTTTACATATAAGCTCTTTAGGGTAACCTTTACTGTTAGGGCGAATTGTACCACACGCAACAGTTCCTTGAACAATTGCACATCAGTGTAGAAATTATCTACGTATAAATGGTGACCTTTGTTAAAATGTTTTCTACCAAGTTCCCACACAATTTTTTCACTGACTGCAAAAGTAGATAGACAACCGGGCGGCAGGAAGAACAGAAGAATCTGAACCATTGTACATCTTGAAATTACAGACATATCCAGGACTACTCTCAGACAGCATATACATCTTAATTCCATAAGGTAACCTCTTGCTGTATGTGTTCTGACCCCTAAAACATATAAAGATTGGCCAATAACTTATTGGCATGTAACTCTCCTGCACAGCCACAATATAAGGTGTGGAAACTACACCCATGACACAGAAGTGTTAATGTTAAATGTCACATTGAAACTGCAGTACTTATTGCACCATCCACTAGTGTGGAAAGAAAAGCATGGATTCAGGACTAGCAATGTAGACAGTGGGAAAACCTACCAAGCTATTCTAATTGTGGAAGGCTCTAGCAGTCCTATGAGAGAAACTAGAGTACAAATTAAAGTAAATATTAATTCTAGACCTAAACCTAGAAAACAGTTCAACCACTATTCTCATGATTTATTACAAATCCAATTCAATGGGGAAGTTGGATTATTACTAAATATTTAGGATAAGTAACTTATAGAAAACCACCTTTCCTCTGGCTAAACCTTTTTGCATTAGTCTGCTAACAGCTGTCTTGTCAGCCCTGAAAACCAGTTTGAAAAGCCGGACAAAGGCTTAAACATGATGAAAGTGTAGTCTGGGTATGGGCTAGTTGACTCAAATTGGCTCAGGAAGGACCAGTGGGGAGGTTCCAGGAGCTTCATTAACTTGAAAGGGACAGAAGGGGGAGCCTGCTCATTCACAGTTTAGGGTAAGAGGAAACCTGAGGAAAGGGAAGTCTTTGTTCTTTAGGCCTGGTGTAGCCAATTGAGAATCAACTTGTGGGAGAGAGAACTGGACCCAGAAACAGTTTGGGGTAGCTGCTAATTGTCCTAAACACACCCCTGCCTGACACACAAGCTCCTTTCAATGGCAGAAGGCCTGTGCCACCTTGGATTCCCCTTAGAATAGAGCAGTGGTTCCAAACCTTTTGAATTCTGTGGACCCTCACTTTATCAGTACTGGAACCCAGGGACCCCCACTGAATCATTACAGAATCCGAGGACCCCCTCAATGAGTCATTACTGAAAGCTGGGGACCTGTTCTGTTAATATTATTAGATTTTCTAAGCAGTCATGGACCCCGTGAGAAGGCTTCGCAGAGCCCCAGGGGTTCTCTGACCACAAGTTGGGAACCACTGAAATAGAGCATTAGAGGTCAGCTTGCAGTAAAGTAAACATAAAATAATGTAAAAGTGGGTGCGCTTGCACCCAGGAACTTTTTCCAATTGGTTAGGGGGTGGCCTAGAGACACCCACACCACTAGCTACTGAATGGTACAAAAATTGACCTTACCACCAACTCCTCAGAACACTTTCTGGACCTGTGAAAGAAATGAAGAGGGATTGCACTTCCTGTTTGAGATACGTGAAGAGATGTGAAGGACTGGACCTGTCTGCACATGTACACAGAAAAAATAATTGGACTCCAACAATCAGTTTGCTGATTGACTGTGTCGGCACAGGGACACAAGAAGCTACAAGAGGCCTCTTTCCTCAAGCAACAAGTAACTAATTGCATCTGGAAGACAAATAGCCTCTGTTGGTGACCCTTGTTGAGTCAGTACTGACCATTAAGTGCTGTCCCTGAGGTTCTGGGAACCTTAGTGTTATCCAAAAAGATGAATTCTAAAATCTCTGAAAAGTTGCATGTAGAAACGTTTTGGACTTCTAGACCACTGGAGGATCAAGAACAAACACACACATCATTCCACCCAAGGCACAACCTCGCTGGGAAAGAGCAACAGTTTTTTTCCACACCCAGAGCATTTTGCTGCCTAAAACTGCAGTTCAGTAGACGCTCATGACAAGCATTGCCAACTTCAATACAACCACTTTGGGTAAAGTCTGCTGCCCTCTCCTGCTGGTGGAATTGTTTTGTTACCTTGGTATCATGTTGCTTGTTCAGTTTCCTCCAGTTGTATTTTGTTGTATTGTTGGCTTTTTAACTGTTATGGTCCCTCCAAATGTTTTGCAGATCTTCTCTAATTCTGCCTGATCTGTGTCAGGATTTGATCTTAGATTTAAATTAATGAAACATTTGCCTAGACCTAGCAAATTAGTGACTATTACTTGAGATTGATTACCATATACCTTATTTAATAAGCCTGTGTTCTAATTACTATTCCTGGACTTTGTTTAGATAGCTAATCTCTGATAAGTGGTGAATAGTTAGCACCCATATACACTCCCTGGACTTCAGGAAGTGTATATGGGTGCTAAAAACGCTGAAGCATTTTTATATAATTTGCATAGGCAGAGATAAGGAAATAAAGATCTAAATCCCATTAAGGCCTGTTCATGAAAAGTCATAACACTACCTTCACCATAAAATAGCTTTTGGTTTTTATTATACTGTGAGAGCACACTAACCCCAATATGTAGTAAGCCCTATTTTTACATTTTAACACCTTTCTTTTCTGGGTTCACAAGGCACACTTGTGATGTGATTTATGAATAAAAAGTAGGTTTTTCTTTCATGGCAAAGGGTTTTTTCTTGGAGTTTGTTTCTGGAAGCTGCAGTTCTGCAATACTGCTGTGGTGCTCATGACAAACATGTATTTTTTCATATATGTGTGTAGTGTAAATGCACATTGCATTCCGAAAAAAACATTTCCTCTACTTTATAGGTGCACTTACTGCTCCATCTACAATGGTCTTACGGGACAGCTAAATAGACCAGTTGGATAAAACCAGTATTACCCATGTCAATTTTAGAGCCACACCACTTGCGCTGTGTTACTAAATCACAATGTTGCAGAGATGAGAGTTCTAATACGAGCAAAAATAGGGTCGGGAAAAAGACAACAATCTGGGATACCATGTAGGAAAGGTGAATTTGCTAGACACCTGTTTTTAGTCTTTCTCTTAAGATAAGGACCAATAGGGGAATGATATATGAGAATGTCTAGTTTGGATAACCCCTGTTTGTAAAGGTTTCCAGTATAGTAAAGCAAGAATAATGTTATCTTCTGTGCAAATTTAGATTAAAAAAATAAGAAACATTAAATTAGATTTAAAAATATCATACAATCATAAGGGACAGAAAAGGTATTCCCATTTTATAAAAACAGGCACGTTTATCTGTGGAGTACTGAGTCTGGCAATTCACATTCACATTGGAGAATGTTGAACTTAAGTGCTAGAGCTAGACTGCATGTGATATTGTGCTTTACCATAAATTAAATGGCTTGAGTATCTTGCTGTAGTTTATGATGGACCTTTTACATAGGAGCAATCCTGGCTGTCACTGAAATTGATTGAGCGGATTACAATAGAGTTGATGACCAATTTTATTAAAACTATTAACAATAGCAGAGTTCCTGTCCTACAATTGTACCTGATTGCATCCTTGATCCGAATATATGGTTGTGGGCTAATACATTCTATAATCCTTTTAGGTGGATGATATTTAATGGTAGAATCTTCCTTTCCATCTTGGAAAAGTCTAATTGGAACTTCCTTTTTTAAGGAGGGCTGCAGGGATGAACTGGCATTCTACTGGCTAATATGTTTGATCAATTATTTAATCCTTATGGCAGAAAGCATTTTCACCACATCTATGTAGCTAAAGCAGATTTACCAATATTATCAATATTGAAAGGGGAGAGGGAAATGAGTGGAATGTGGCACCTCCTGTAGAGTACCCTCCCAAGACGCATATCCGACTCCAGAAACCCTACCAGATAATAGGGCCTAAAGTAGTATTTTTAAGAGTCTAGGTTCTGACCTCTCTCACAAGGTACCCCCTACAAAATAATGAAAGCTCTAACCTAAGTACCTCGATTGTGTGCTCCATCATCAGGTTATTCATCAATCAAACCCTGTAGACGAAAAGAATGGAGAACCATTGACAGTTCCTACATTCAACATACAGTTTTTAATTTTGCATGTAGACCTCAATATAATTATATAGGGTAATTATAGGGCAATTAGATACACATCAAAACAATAAAGTACCCATCTGCCCATGCACAGGTAAACCCACAGAGCTGACGTAAAATAGTGGGGCGTCATGAAATACAGACATACAAAAATAAACGCACCCCCTGTCAGCTGACGAGCCGGGAAGTGCAGTACTAAGTAGGTACATGGTGGTTTCGGTACTCTTGGAATTGTGAGTGTGCAGATTCCAGTCATGACGATGGCAGGGTGACATGCTCAAGCGTTTCTTTTCCCTGTATGCTGAAAACATATACCTGCTCAGCTGGCTCTTATCTATATTAAAGATTGCTATTGGTTGTAGCTAGCCTTTGGCTTCCTAATCCTAAACACAGCAATCTTGACTAGCTGCTCACAGTGGGCTTGCTAACAGTGTATGTATGATTTGTTTCTCTTTATTAATTCTATGTATGACACTTTAAACCCTGTGGACCACACTGTCTGACTACAGAGCCAAACCAGCATTCGCACCCTGTGGTTCTTGAGTAATATATCCGTACAGGTAAGTCATGCATTACTACTGGAGATATGTGCATGCCCATTTTGTTTTTATGATGCTAGCCTCCGTATCACGGCACAAAGCATTTAAACTGATGCATGGTTTGCTGTGACCATTTATTTTACAACATCACAATTGCGTATTCTCACTTTTGACCTTTTGCTAGTCTCACGGTGCACATAGGACCAGACATGTGCCCATTTATTTTAAGTGGACCAGAAGTGAACAGTATGTTGGTATTCCTGCGTATAGCATGCTTCATATATGCTACATATATGTCTATCGTATTGTGACTACATTCTAAAGTGTTTGTTTTTGTTCACAGGTTCAATGACTTGTGGTACTTTTGTACCACTCCCCCAATAGGCAAATGGCCTTCCCTGTTCCATGCAAATATATGTGCATGTCATTTTTGTGTGTAATGAACCCCGGAATCGCATCGGGTCACTGACATTCCTTTTGTCCTGACTAATGCCTGGGACCAATTTGACCGCTAGAATAGGACAAAACATGTTGGCAAGCTGAGGGTCATAAGATCACTGTACGCCTTTTTTGCCCCACCATATAATTATTATATGTATATTTATTTTCACTGCGCTCATCCAGCCCATGAAAAACGGATACATGGGCATGTATGAGTCAATCGGAATGATAATAATAATATCAATTCCTGGTCACAAAAAAATGAATATATAAGAGTTCCCTGGAATACAGTCAAGCCCATCCTGGATTTTAACAGACAGGATGAACCTGATGATGAAGCATGTCACTACTAGAGTGAGTGAGGGTTGTATATAAAAAAACAAAGCCTTTTCCTACCTTGTATTTCAAAACACCCTACTACTTTACTTTACTGTGGGTTTACTTGTGCATGGGCAGATGGGAACTTTATTGTTTTGAAGTATGAATCTTCCCTATCTGCTTAGAAGGTCTCTCCTCCCTTCCAGGTGGTTTCTTTCCCATGAAAGAAACTCCACCTTTTTGTGTCAGCAATTACATACACATAATATAGCCTCTCACAACCAAAGGATCTCCAGAAGTGCTTCTATCTTTAATAAAAGGCCATTGAATCTATCATGTCTGGAGTTTGAATGAGGAGCAGACTCATGATGAAGCATGCCATTTAGGTTGATGGGTGAGGGCTTAAGTCCTTTTTTAGAGGACAACTCATTGCATACAAAAGTAGAATTCCGATTGAACAAGAAGGGTTCCAGCTTGGCCCATCAATCACTTGTTTTGTGTTACGGGAGTCTGCTTGGAAGTCCCTTATGGCAGAGAGCAGAGTGCTTTATTGCTGCTTCGTAGACTTCCTATTGACAGCTATTGAGTCAATACTCACTGCTCAACTGTGGATTTAGCTGAAAAATTATAAATATCCCTTGGATACTATTTATTATTTAACTTGCACATACTGACATTTTACTTAGGGAAATGGTGTTCCTCATTTGTGTGCATTTTCTCTAAAGCTGAATGGCGTTCATATCAGTAATGTACTCCTTGTGGATAAAATAGTGATGTCAGACCATTTGGCTAAAAAAAAGTGTTTTAAATTCTTACTGTACAATGAATCAATTAATATTTGATAAAAGTAAAATTATGTGCTGTGGAAAAATGGGTAACCTTTTTTTTCTGGTGGCTAGATGTGGAAGACCTGGTGGTTTTAGAAAGCTAGCAGTACCTCGATTTGAAGTTTACACGTACTTTAACATGGACAACAACCGGCAAACGTTGCAGAGTAGTGCCTTGAGCATTAAGCTTTAACCGATTTTTAGGCTGTGACTTCATCCTCTGCTTAAAGCTGTTACCGGGAAAGTAATCCTCATGTTGTCATATCATTGTGAAATCTTGTTTCTAAACAGTCGGCATCAACTGCTAGAATCGGAAAGTAAAGTTTTAAAAAGTGCTCTGGGCCTCCCTAAATCAGCTATGACTCATTATATGAGACTGGAACTTAGGCATTGCTCTTTGGTGAATTTGGCGAAAAGTTACTCTTAAAATTTGAAAGGTCTTACTTAACACGATGGATTCTCAGATTGCTAAACAATCAGAGCTATTTAAATGACATGAGGAGAAATTCCTGGTCTACCTGTCGAATCCGGGTTAGTTACTTTCTTATGATAAGTTTGGCAAATAGGGTGCTGATGAATCATAGGCCTCTTTTTAGTGTGGAAAAGGCCGCTTTTATCGAAACATGTGCACAGTAACAATCATAAACCTGGGCCAAAGGCCTTACAAAACCACCTCCTCACTAACAATTAACCTACTTCCAGACCACCTACCCCAACTAACCCACCCACAAGACCTCACCCCGCTAAATTTCATCATTGTTAATCTCCATGTCCAACTTTAAACGTGCCCTACCATTTCAAAACAGTACATTTTAACTCTAAACAGCTAGCCTCTAATTAAATACCTTTTAACCTTAAACTTCCTGCCCGCCCTCCATTCTCCTAGTTTTACTAATGTGAACTCCACGTAACTTTCTGTAACATCCTGTAAAAACTTTCCATGCCACCGCAAAGCACCTGTCTCAAGCAACAAACTTCAAAGCGAAAAAGCTCCTATGTGCATCTGTCTCACCAAAAACGGACTAACAATTACCACACCAAACCAGTTCACTTTGGTTTGAACAAATACCAGATGAGGGAGGTCGGGGAAAAGTTGGAACCTAACTGAGTCACCTGAGATAGTGGAGGGTAGCCCAAAGGGTGTCCTCTTGGGCCAAATTCGGACTATGTTGGGCTCCAGTGTAGCCCAACCTCCCATAGTAAAATACAAGTGGCAGTCGATGCTGGCTCCAACACATTTCCCAAAACCCGTCTGGAGGCAGACCTCACTACGTCCGTCTGCCCCTCCAAGATTCCATTCTGTTCCTCTAGGTGTTCTAGGTGCTTCAAATGATAGCAAAACACGCTCCTTACAAGTCTGAACGTAGAATTTTCTTATTTGCTGTTGAAGATGTCAGTAACCATAACAAGATGTTTTTTTATGGTTCATAAACCTTGTCAATTGTTTTACTTTCTATCCACACAGTGGAAGGCGGGATTCATTGCTTCGAATGAGTGTAGAGATTAATCTTGGTTGAAAAGAGGCTAAAAGAAGGAAAAGCTAAAGAAGGAAAATGTCTTTGCAATAACAATTGCTCCTGTTCCGTGACTTATTTGATTTTTGATTGCCAAATAGTTTTAAAACTGTGGTGGTCATTCCAACCCTGGCGGTCGGTGTTAAAGCGGCGGGCAAACCGCAAACAGGCTGGCGGGAAAAAAAATGGAATTCCGACCCTGGCGGAAACCGCCGACAGCGACCGCCACATCAACACACCGCCCGCCACGGCGGTACAAACAAACAGCGCAGCGGTCACCGCCAACAGACAGGCGGGAGACAATGTACCGCCCACTGTATCACAACCTACCAATCCGCCCCCTTTTCCGGGGCGGTAGCCCCGCCGATAAAAACACGGCGGAAACAGCCATTTCGAAGGGAAAACGCTCACCTCCATACAGCCCACGAGGAATCAGGACAGCATGGAACCCGAACTCCACATACTCCCAACGATAGTGTTCCTGCTCCTCTACCAGGAGCACGAACCCCGGCGCAGAAGACAACGGTGAGTACTGCACCTACGACACAGGGGAGGGGGTAGGGGGGAGGGGAAATTATTACGGGTACACACATACGCGACACACCCACCCTCACCCTCACCCACTACAACACACACATCAATGCATAGCAACACATCAGAGTGACACCCCGCAAACCCCCCGGAAGAATGCAAATACAAAAGGAAATGATTCTAAACATTGGAATATATTGTATTACAGCCAAATATATATATATACACATCAAAAACTCTTATATACATAAATGTACAAGTCCAAGCATTGTAGCAGGCATTGTTCGTGGACCACTGGGCCCAAATCACATGGGCAAAACCCACACAGGATACCTGACTCCAGCGGAGAGAACACTGCAGGGGCATCAGATAGCAAAACTACAGGCACCTCAGGGGGAAGGGAAGGGGGGGCACCTCAGCCAGATGAGTGCACAACACCAGATCCACGAGGGGCCTCCATGCCCACTGTTCAATCCTGGGGAGTGCAAAGCCACAGTCTCACAAGTCCAGACAGTGGGTGGGCTGCCCACTGTTACATCCTGGGGAGTGCAAAGCCACAGTCTCACAAGTGGATAACAGTCTCCACTGGTTCTGGAGGGGGCCTGGTGCCCAGAGTGCTTCGTGCAGCCCTGCCCGACACAGATGCGGCCCAGCCCCTGCCGCTCATGGGCCAGCGGTACTTGAGATGAAGGGCCCAGTGCAGCGGTGCTTGAGACGGCGGTGCCCAGTTCAGCGGTGCTTGAGACGGCGGGCACAGTTCAGCGGTGCTTGAGATGAAGGGCCCAGTTCAGCGGTACTTGAGACGGCGGTGCCCAGTGCAGCGGTGCTTGAGACGGCGGTGCCCAGTTCAGCGGTGTTTGAGATGAAGTGCCCAGTTCAGCGGTGCTTGAGATGAAGGACCCAGTTCAGCGGTGCTTAAAATGAAGGGCCCAGTTCAGCGGTACTTGAGACGGCGGTGCCCAGTGCAGCGGTGCTTGAGACGGCGGTGCCCAGTTCAGCGGTGCTTGAGATGAAGGGCCCAGTTCAGCGGTGCTTGAGATGAAGGGCCCAGTTCAACGGTGCTTGAGATGAAGGGCCCAGTTCAGCGGTACTTGAGACGGCGGTGCCCAGTGCAGTGGTGCTTGAGACGGCGGTGCCCAGTTCAGCGGTGCTTGAGATGAAGGGCCAAGTTCAGCGGTACTTGAGACGGCGATGCCCAGTGCAGCGGTGCTTGAGACGGCGGTGCCCAGTTCAGCGGTGCTTGAGATAAAGGGCCCAGTTCAGCGGTGCTTGAAATGAAGGGCCCAGTTCAGCGGTGCTTGAGATGAAGGGCCCAGTTCAGCGGTACTTGAGACGGCGATGCCCAGTGCAGCGGTGCTTGAGACGGCGGTGCCCAGTTCAGCGGTGCTTGAGATGAAGTGTCCAGTTCAGCGGTGCTTGAGATGAAGGACCCAGTTCAGCGGTGCTTGAAATGAAGGGCCCAGTTCAGCGGTACTTGAGACGGCGGTGCCCAGTGCAGCGGTGCTTGAGACGGCAGTGCCCAGTTCAGCGGTGCTTGAGATGAAGGGCCCAGTTCAGCGGTGCTTGAGATGAAGGGCCCAGTTCAGCGGTGCTTGAGATGAAGGACCCAGTTCAGCGGTGCTTAAAATGAAGGGCCCAGTTCAGCGGTACTTGAGACGGCGGTGCCCAGTGCAGCGGTGCTTGAGACGGCGGTGCCCAGTTCAGCGGTGCTTGAGATGAAGGGCCCAGTTCAGCGGTGCTTGAGATGAAGGGCCCAGTTCAACGGTGCTTGAGATGAAGGGCCCAGTTCAGCGGTACTTGAGACGGCGGTGCCCAGTGCAGTGGTGCTTGAGACGGCGGTGCCTAGTTCAGCGGTGCTTGAGATGAAGGGCCCAGTTCAGCGGTACTTGAGACGGCGATGCCCAGTGCAGCGGTGCTTGAGACGGCGGTGCCCAGTTCAGCGGTGCTTGAGATAAAGGGCCCAGTTCAGCGGTGCTTGAAATGAAGGGCCCAGTTCAGCGGTGCTTGAGATGAAGGGCCCAGTTCAGCGGTGCTTGAGACGGTGGTGCCCAGTTCAGCGGTGCTTGAGACGGCGGGCCCGGTTCAGCGGTGCTTGAGATGAAGGGCCCAGTTCAGCGGTACTTGAGACGGCGATGCCCAGTGCAGCGGTGCTTGAGACGGCGGTGCCCAGTTCAGCGGTGCTTGAGATGAAGTGTCCAGTTCAGCGGTGCTTGAGATGAAGGACCCAGTTCAGCGGTGCTTGAAATGAAGGGCCCAGTTCAGCGGTACTTGAGACGGCGGTGCCCAGTGCAGCGGTGCTTGAGACGGCGGTGCCCAGTTCAGCGGTGCTTGAGATGAAGGGCCCAGTTCAGCGGTGCTTGAGATGAAGGGCCCAGTTCAGCGGTGCTTGAGATGAAGGGCCCAGTTCAGCGGTACTTGAGACGGCGGTGCCCAGTGCAGCGGTGCTTGAGACGGCGGTGCCCAGTTCAGCGGTGCTTGAGATGAAGGGCCCAGTTCAGCGGTACTTGAGACGGCGGTTCCCAGTGCAGCGGTGCTTGAGACGGCGGTGCCCAGTTCAGCGGTGCTTGAGATGAAGGGCCCAGTTCAGCGGTGCTTGAAATGAAGGACCCAGTTCAGCGGTGCTTGAGATGAAGGGCCCAGTTCAGCGGTACTTGAGACGGCGGTGCCCAGTGCAGCGGTGCTTGAGACGGCGGTGCCCAGTTCAGCGGTGCTTGAGATGAAGGGCTTAGTTCAGCGGCACTTGAGACGGTGGTGCCCAGTGCAGCAGTGCTTGAGAAGGCGGTGCCCAGTTCAGCGGTGCTTGAGATGAAAGGCCGAGTTCAGCGGTGCTTGAGATGAAGGGCCCAGTTCAGCGGTACTTGAGACGGCGGTGCCCAGTGCAGCGGTGCTTGAGACGGCGGTGCCCAGTTCAGCGGTGCTTGAGATGAAGGGCCCAGTTCAGCCGTGCTTGAGATGAAGGGCCCAGTTCAGCGGTACTTGAGACGGAGGTGCCCAGTGCAGCGGTGCTTGAGACGGCGGTGCCCAGTTCAGCGGTGCTTGAGATGAAGGGCCCAGTTCAGCGGTGCTTGAGATGAAGGGCCCAGTTCAGCGGTACTTGAGACGGAGGTGCTCAGTGCAGCGGTGCTTGAGACGGCGGTGCCCAGTTCAGCGGTGCTTGAGATGAAGGGCCCAGTTCAGCGGTGCTTGAGATGAAAGGCCCAGTTCAGCGGTGCTTGAGATGAAGGGCCCAGTGCAGCGGTGCTTGAGACGGCAGTGCCCAGTTCAGCGGTGCTTGAGATGAAGGGCCCAGTTCAGCGGTGCTTGAGATGAAAAGCCCAGTTCAGCGGTGCTTGAGATGAAGGGCCCAGTTCAACGGTACTTGAGACGGCGGTGCCCAGTTCAGCGGTGCTTGAGATGAAGGGCCCAGTGCAGCTGTGCTTGAGATGAAGGGCCCAGTTCAGCGGTGCTTGAGATGAAGGGCCCAGTTCAGCGGTACTTGAGACGGCGGTGCCCAGTGCAGCGGTGCTTGAGACGGCGGTGCCCAGTTCAGCGGTGCTTGAGATGAAGGGCCCAGTTCAGCGGTGCTTGAGATGAAGGGCCCAGTTCAGCGGTGCTTGAGATGAAGGGCCCAGTTCAGCGGTACTTGAGACGGCGGTGCCCAGTGCAGCGGTGCTTGAGACGGCGGTGCCCAGTTCAGCGGTGCTTGAGATGAAGGGCCCAGTTCAGCGGTACTTGAGACGGCGGTTCCCAGTGCAGCGGTGCTTGAGACGGCGGTGCCCAGTTCAGCGGTGCTTGAGATGAAGGGCCCAGTTCAGCGGTGCTTGAAATGAAGGACCCAGTTCAGCGGTGCTTGAGATGAAGGGCCCAGTTCAGCGGTACTTGAGACGGCGGTGCCCAGTGCAGCGGTGCTTGAGACGGCGGTGCCCAGTTCAGCGGTGCTTGAGATGAAGGGCTTAGTTCAGCGGCACTTGAGACGGTGGTGCCCAGTGCAGCAGTGCTTGAGAAGGCGGTGCCCAGTTCAGCGGTGCTTGAGATGAAAGGCCGAGTTCAGCGGTGCTTGAGATGAAGGGCCCAGTTCAGCGGTACTTGAGACGGCGGTGCCCAGTGCAGCGGTGCTTGAGACGGCGGTGCCCAGTTCAGCGGTGCTTGAGATGAAGGGCCCAGTTCAGCCGTGCTTGAGATGAAGGGCCCAGTTCAGCGGTACTTGAGACGGAGGTGCCCAGTGCAGCGGTGCTTGAGACGGCGGTGCCCAGTTCAGCGGTGCTTGAGATGAAGGGCCCAGTTCAGCGGTGCTTGAGATGAAGGGCCCAGTTCAGCGGTACTTGAGACGGAGGTGCTCAGTGCAGCGGTGCTTGAGACGGCGGTGCCCAGTTCAGCGGTGCTTGAGATGAAGGGCCCAGTTCAGCGGTGCTTGAGATGAAAGGCCCAGTTCAGCGGTGCTTGAGATGAAGGGCCCAGTGCAGCGGTGCTTGAGACGGCAGTGCCCAGTTCAGCGGTGCTTGAGATGAAGGGCCCAGTTCAGCGGTGCTTGAGATGAAAAGCCCAGTTCAGCGGTGCTTGAGATGAAGGGCCCAGTTCAACGGTACTTGAGACGGCGGTGCCCAGTGCAGCGGTGCTTGAGACGGCGGTGCCCAGTTCAGCGGTGCTTGAGATGAAGGGCCCAGTGCAGCTGTGCTTGAGATGAAGGGCCCAGTTCAGCGGTGCTTGAGATGAAGGGCCCAGTTCAGCGGTACTTGAGACGGCGGTGCCCAGTGCAGCGGTGCTTGAGACGGCGGTGCCCAGTTCAGCGGTGCTTGAGATGAAGGGCCCAGTTCAGCGGTGCTTGAGATGAAGGGCCCAGTTCAGCGGTACTTGAGACGGCGGTGCCCAGTTCAGCGGTGCTTGAGATGAAGGGCCCAGTTCAGCGGTGCTTGAGATGAAGGGCCCAGTTCAACGGTACTTGAGACGGCGGTGCCCAGTGCAGCGGTGCTTGAGACGGCGGTGCCCAGTTCAGCGGTGCTTGAGATGAAGGGCCCAGTTCAGCGGTGCTTGAGATGAAGGGCCCAGTTCAGCGGTACTTGAGACGGAGGTGCCCAGTGCAGCGGTGCTTGAGACGGCGGTGCCCAGTTCAGCGGTGCTTGAGATGAAGGGCCCAGTTCAGCGGTGCTTGAGATGAAGGGCCCAGTTCAGCGGTACTTGAGACGGAGGTGCCCAGTGCAGCGGTGCTTGAGACGGCGGTGCCCAGTTCAGCGGTGCTTGAGATGAAGGGACCAGTTCAGCGGTGCTTGAGATGAAAGGCCCAGTTCAGCGGTGCTTGAGATGAAGGGCCCAGTGCAGCGGTGCTTGAGACGGCGGTGCCCAGTTCAGCGGTGCTTGAGATGAAGGGCCCAGTTCAGCGGTGCTTGAGATGAAAGGCCCAGTTCAGCGGTGCTTGAGAGGAAGGGCCCAGTTCAGCGGTACTTGAGACGGCGGTGCCCAGTGCAGCGGTGCTTGAGACGGCGGTGCCCAGTTCAGCGGTGCTTGAGATGAAGGGCCCAGTGCAGCTGTGCTTGAGATGAAGGGCCCAGTTCAGCGGTGCTTGAGATGAAGGGCCCAGTTCAGCGGTACTTGAGATGGCGGTGCCCAGTGCAGCGGTGCTTGAGACGGCGGTGCCCAGTTCAGCGGTGCTTGAGATGAAGGGCCCAGTGCAGCGGTACTTGAGACGGCGGTGCCCAGTGCAGCGGTGCTTGAGATGGCGGTGCCCAGTTCAGCGGTGCTTGAGATGAAGGGCCCAGTTCAGCGGTGCTTGAGATGAAGGGCCCAGTGCAGCGGATTTGGCCATGGCGGGGAGGTCATTTGCCACCTGTCCTGTGGCTGGCGGGGCCCTCCTGCCCATCTGTCCTACGGCTGGTGGGGCCCTCCTGGGCAGCTGTGCCGGGCCTGTTGGTGGCCTCCTGCCCACCTGGGATGGGGCTGGCGGGGCCCTCCTGGCCAGCTGGGCTGATGGCGGTGTTGTCGGGCGTGCTGCCCTTCCCAGCCTTCCCTGATCGCCTGTGGCCCTTCCCCACCTTGGGCGGTGTGCCAGCTGTCTCCACACTTCCTGCCGGAGCCATGGTAGGGGTTTTAGTCCCTGGTGTTTTCACCCTCTCGCGCCGGCCACTGCCTATCTTGGGATGTTTCTCCGGGGGTGGGCTGCCCGTGCCTTGGCTTCGTACCGAACTGGCTGCCCTGGAGGGTGGGGCACTCCACAGTCCATGGCAGACTGTGATGACAGGGGCCGGTTTTGTCGTGGCTGAGGTGCTGACTGTAGTCCTATGACATGGACGGGGTGGGGGAGTTGGGGGAAAGAGGTTGAGTTTGGACAGGAAAAGCTTTTTAGGAGCAGTGGGACGGGTAGGTGTAGTGGGTATGGGAGTGGAGGAAGAGGTTGTGGTTGTAGGAGTTGTAAGTTTGGTGTCTTTGGGTGCAGGTGCTTGGGCTGGAGGCTGTCGTGAGGTGGATGGCTGTTGGGTGGGTGGCTGCCTGCGTTTGTGTATATTGGAAGAGGGGGTCACAGACACACTGGGAGAGGACACAGGGGACGTGTAAATGGCAGTGGGGGTGGTGACTGCACGTGTGCGGGGGTTTTGGTGTGTGTGCTGCCGAGGGACGTAGTGGCTGAAGATGTTGTGCATGCAGGTGTGAGTGGAGACGTGACAGGGAGGGAGGAGGGAGACGAGGAGGAGGGGGACACAG
This sequence comes from Pleurodeles waltl, assembly GCF_031143425.1. Lineage (NCBI taxonomy): Eukaryota > Metazoa > Chordata > Amphibia > Caudata > Salamandridae > Pleurodeles > Pleurodeles waltl. The sequence goes on from NC_090444.1 coordinate 1,223,346,680, forward strand.
TGGAGGCAGTGGGTGTTGGTATGTCTGTATGTGGATGTTACTTGGGTGAATGCCTGTGTGATGTGTGGTGCTTATGTTTGCCTGAGCTTCCCTTGGGTGTTGAGGTGTGTGCAGGCTGGTCTGATGGTGTCCCTGGGATAGGCAGAGGTACAGGTGATAGGGTATGGGTGGAGGAAGTTGGAGGGGGGAGGCTAGAGACAGGGACAATGGCTGCCATCAGTGCTGAGGCCAGAGTCTGCAACGATCGCTGAAGGGCAGCCTGACCAGAATGAATGCCCTCCAGGTATGCATTACTCTGGTGCACCTCCCTTTCTACACCCTGGATGGCATTCAAAATGGTAGACTGCCCAACAGTGAGCGTCCTCAGACGGTCAATGACCTCCTCACTGAGGGCAGCAGGGGTGACTGGGGCAGGGCCTGAGGAGCCTGGGGCGAAGGAGATGCCCACCTTCCTGGGTGAGCGGGCACGGGGCAAACGCTGAGGGGCTGCTGGGAGGGCGGTGCTGGTGCGGTGGGTGGCGGCTGTACCTGTTGTTGCGGGGGGCACAGATGTTGCCGCCACCACAAGGGAGCTCCCTTCAGAGGACGAGTCGGTGTCACTGATGTCTGCCCGAGTCCCCGCTGTGGAGCTCCCCTCGCCCTCTGTCCCACTGGTGAATTCGGAGTCCGTTGCAGTGCCCTCCATGGCCATTTGGGATGCAGCTCCCTTGTGCTCCGATGCCACTTCTCCTCCGCCTGATGATGCTAATGCACACATGAACAGGAAGACCACAAAAAAGGGGGGGGGAGAAAATAAAGACATGTTGAGTGCATGCATTGGCGACACGGTTGGCGGACAGGACAGACACGGAAGCCCCCTGCACTACGCCGCGCACTTGGGGTCGACTATTCAATCCGTGGGACATGGCCCACAAGCCTATGGACCACATCTGCACACATAGATGACACAGGGCCATGAATAGCTGTACTAGGCACTCTACAGAGGTGGGGGGTGGGGGCACAGGGCCATGCCTTACGGAGGGGCCTAGCCTACAGAAATCGCCCTGGCCTAGGGATACCCACAGCCCTCCTCCCCCACCCAGACACCTCCACTGCGCGCAAAGTCAACAGAATGAGAGTGTACTCACCCCCTTGTGTCTGCTGTGATGTCCTCACACGCCCATCCAAATCGGGGTAGGCCACCGCCAGGATTCAGGACATCAGGGGGGTCAAAGTCCGACTGGCACCCCTCCCACGTTGGGAGGCCATCCCCAGCTGAGCCTCCACCGTCTTCCTGCTCCAGCGGCGGATGTCCTCCCATCTCTTCCGGCAGTGGGTGCCCCGTCTGTGGTGGACCCCCAGGGTCCGGACGTCCTTGGCGATGGCACGCCAAATATCGATCTTCTGGTGGGCGCTGAACTATGTGAAATGTACAGGGGGAGAAAAATAGTCATCACCTTCTGCATATTCAATGTGAGTGGCCCCCCATCCCTACCCTTGCCATGTGGCACATGCTCTCACCGTCGTTTGATGCATGCCTCAATCGCTCCCCTCCCCACCATCTTTCATCCACCCCACTCAACACAGGCATTGCCCATAAAGCATGCTCCCTCAGTACTAACCTGTTGGTCTGGAGGACCGTAGAGTAGCGCGTACTGGGGGAGGACCCCATTCACAAGTTTCTCCAACTCCTGAGCTGTGAAGGCAGGGGCCCTTTCCCCAGTCGCATGAGCCATTGTCTCTTCCATACTGAGGTCACAGCAGCACTTGCAGTGTAGGTCCTCTCCTGTCGAAGATCAGGTATCGAGTGATTAAGCAGATAGAAAATGGCGGTCACGCCCACAGCGGTGCGTACCGCGGCGGTGCGTACCGTGGCGGTGCGTACCGCGGCGGTGCGTACCGCGATCGCTGGCGCACATCGTCATTGGCTCATGAGACCCATAGGGTTCAATGTTAACCAATGCTGCTTTGCGCCGCGGTCTTCGACTGCCTACCGCCACGGTGTGCCACGCCAGCGCATTTACCTCACATCCCATTGTCGCACTTCACAGGTCAGGCAGCCGCCATTTCAGGGGCCCACATGGCTTACTTTTTACTGCGTCACACATACCTAGGCCTTGCATCAACACTCATACAAAGCATTCAATGGAGTGAGAATCGTGTTATGTGCAAGCTGTGGTTACGTACCTGTGGGTTTGGTTGACTCTGTGCTCGCTGTTGTCCTTCATAGGCACCGTCCGCTGGGACATGCGAGGAGATGGCGGAATCTTCCTGTGTACAGACCGCTGGTGGACCTGTCGACAATGGAGGAAAGACATGTCATACTGACATACAGGCTTGACCGAGCCACTATTCATGAACTGTGTGCCCAGCTGGAGCCAGACCTGATGTCACCAATCCGCCAACCCACAGGGATCCCCCCTCTAGTGCAGGTGCTGTCAGTGGTCCATTTCCTTGCAAGTGGGTCATTTCAAACAACAGTGGCCATGGCATCAGGGATGTCCCAGCCTATGTTTTCCAAGGTGTTGTCCAGAGTGTTGTCTGCCCTGCTGAAACACATGCGGAGCTACATCGTTTTCCCTGAGGTGGGCGATTTGCCTACAGTGAAGGGTGATTTCTATGCCCTTGGACATATCCCCAACATCATAGGTGCCATTGATGGGACCCATGTGGCTTTGGTTCCCCCCCACAGGAGTGAACAGGTGTACAGAAACAGGAAGAGTTATTATTCGATGAATGTGCAGATGGTATGTTTGGCAGACCAGTACATCTCCCATGTTAATGCCAAGTTCCCTGGCTCAGTGCATGACGTGTACATCATGCGGAATAGCAGCATCCCTTACGTGATGGGTCAACTCCAGAGGCAACGTGTGTGGCTAATTGGTGACTCTGGTTACCCCAACCTGTCATGGCTACTGACCCCAGTGAGGAATCCCAGGACAAGGGCAGAGGAACGCTACAATGAGGCCCATGGGAGAAGTAGGAGGATGATCGAGCGGACCTTCGGGCTCTTGAAGGCCAGGTTCAGGTGCCTCCATATGACAGGTGGATCCCTATTCTACTCACCAAAGAAGGTGTGTCAGATCATCGTGGCCTGCTGTATGCTTCACAACCTGGCTTTGCGACGACAGGTGCCTTTTCTGCAGGAGGATGGTCCAGATGGTGGTGTTGTAGCAGCTGTGGAGCCTGTGGAGAGTGAAGACGAGGAAGCCGAAGAAGACGACATAGACAACAGGAACACAGTAATACAGCAGTATTTCCAATGACACACAGGTAAGATTACACACCGGCATATTACATATACTTAAACACTACTACCTCTCTACTGTCTGTCCTTTTCCCCCAGTGTATGGTAACTGAGTTGTGACTTTCCCTTCCGATTTCAGAGATGTGGGCCCCACTGCGTGACATCTGCTTTGTTTCCCCATGAACTACAGCTGTGTGACATTGGTATGTTGGCATCACAATGTAAATAAGCATTTTGGCATGTTAATGTCTAATACATTTGTTCAAAATCACAGCCAGACTCCTGATTGTTTTGTGCAATAACTGTGTTTATTACAGTGCTCTATATTGGTGGGTGGTTGCAAATCAGTGAGGGGTGATGGTGGAGGATTGTCCATGGCAGAGTCCAGACTATTTGTATCACAGGTGCATTGTCCAAATGCCTGTGGAAAGTGGAGCAGGGGCAGTTTAAGGATGGACAAGGTGACAATGTGGGACAGTGGGATGACAATCAGGGAGGTATCCTTTCCTGGCGGGGTCTTGGCATCTTACTCTGTCTTCTTCCTGGATCTCAGGGCCCACTTGCGGGGTGGTTCTCCTTCTGCAGGGGGTGGGGTGCTGGTGGCCTGTTGGTTCTGTGGCAGGCCTCCTGTCCACTAGTGCCGGCAGAGGTGGTAGGCAGTTCTTGGTCCATGCTAGTGTCAGGGGCCCTTTGTGGTGCCACAGTGTCCCGCAATGTGGTGACTACCAGATTCAGAGCCCCTACAATGGTGCCCAGGGCGGAACTGATGGTTCGTAGTTCCTCCCTGAACCCCAAATACTGTTCCTCCTGCAGGAGCTGGATCTCCTGAAACCTGGCCAGTACCGTCGCCATCGTTTCCTGGGAATGATGGTAGGCTCCCATGATGGAGGAGAGGGCCTCGTGGAGAGTGGGTTCCCTGGGCCTGTCCCCCCCTGTCGCACTGCAGCCCTCCCAGTTCCCCTGTTTCCCTGGGCCTCTGTCCCCTGGACCGTGTGCCCACTACCACTGCCCCCAGGTCCCTGTTGTTGTTGGGGTGGTGGGTTAACCTGGGTGCCCTGTAGTGGTGGACACACCGCTGATTGATGTGTCCTGGGGACAGAGGTATGGGCCTACTGGGTGGGTGCTGTGCTGGTGTTCCCAGAGGGGGGAAGGTCTGCTGTGGCCTGTGGCTGTCTGAGGGGAACCAACTGTCCTGAGGTCCCCGATGGGCCGGGCTGGTCATCTAGATCCAGGTCGACAGAGGTGCTGTCATTACTGTGGGCCTCTTCTGGGGGTGGAGTGGACATTTGTGGACCCTCCTGTGTGGTGACGTGGCGTTCGGGTCCTGCAGGGGTATAAAGGGATGGTTATTGCATCTGTGTGTGCCATAGCGTGCAATGGGTGGGTGCCCGTGTACCCCAGTGCTTGCATTCCTGTGTGGGGGCTTTTGTGATTGTGGTTTGGGATGGGGTGGGGATGTGCAGTGGGCATGCTTTGGTGATGGGTGTCCATGCTTTGTGGTCGCATGCAGGGCTTGGGGTTGGGATGGGTGTGTTGTGATGGTGAGACATTTGCAAGAAGTAGGTGTGATGGGGGTGAGGGTGTGGGTGGGGGTATGAGTTGGCATGCTGGTGTGGTGGGGGGATGAAGTAGTGAAGATGAGACTTACCAGAGTCCATTCCTCCAGATAATCCTGCTAGGCCCTCAGGATGCAGGATCGCCAAGACCTGCTCCTCCCATGTTGTAAATTCTGGGGGAGGAGGTGGTGGTCCGCCGCCAGTCCGCTGAACCGCAATGTTGTGCCTGGATACCATTGAACACACCTTCCCCCGTAGGTCGTTCCACTGCTTCCTGATGTCCTCCCTATTTCTTGGGTGCTGTCCCACAGCGTTGACCCTGTCGACTATTCTGCTCCATAGCTCCATCTTCCTGGCAATGGAGGTGTGCTGCACCTGTGTTCCGAAGAGCTGTGGCTCTTCCCGTACGATTTCCTCCACCATGACCCTGAGTTAATCCTCAGAAAACCTGGGGTGTCTTTGCGGTGCCATGGGGTGGTGTGGGTGATGTGTGGGGTGGATTGTGTGGTGCTAAGTGTGGTGATGTGTATTGGTTTGTTGTGTGAAGTGCGTGGTAATATTGCTGGGTGAATGTAATATGCGCGTCTGGGTGCTCGGATATCTATTTCTCTGTGCGTGGTACCGATTCTCTAGGAGTGGAGGTTTGTGGGTGATGTGGGTGTGTGTTTTATATTTATATTAATAATTATTATTAATTAATTATTATATTTAATTGGGTTTGTGGGTGTGGTGTGTGTATGTTTCTCAGGTGTATTTTGAATTGTCCAATGTGGCTGTGTTTAGTAAGAGTGTGTGTATTTTGAGCGCGGCGGTGTGTACCGCCAATGGAATACCGCGGTTGAAAGACCGCCGCGTGGATTCGTGTGTCGTGATAGTGTGGGCATATTTCTGTTGGCGTGACGGTGGAGGTTTGGTCATCGCCAGTTTTTCGCTGACCTTTGGTGTGGCGGACTTTTGTAGATGTCTGTATTTTGGCGGTTTGCCTGTTGTGGGTCAGAATGACCGTGGCGGTTTACCGCGGCCGTGGCGGGATGTTGGCGGTCTTCTGACAGCGGTAAGCGGCTTTTACCGCCAAGGTTGTAATGACCCCCTGTGTTCTTTATGTATGCATCTTATCGTCTTAAAAGATGAGTGCAACATGCACTTATTGACCATTGAACTGCGGTCTAGAATGGAACACCAGAATGTGGCACATGGGTAAGTAAAACGTTTGTGTTAGCTGCTTTTATGCTTTTGAAAGCTTGACTTAGTGAAACAAATAAACAAACAGATAAGCAAAAAAATACATGCATGCAATAACATAGAAGTTGAGAAATAAATAAGGAAGCAAAATAAAAAGACAAGCGGAGAAGCAAACAAATAAGCAAATAACTGTCCGTTTACGGTTCTTTCCTTTCTTTTTAGTGAATCGCCGAATACATCTGACACACATTTTAATGCCATATAATTTGACCTTTGGAGAGGAAAGCACGGTTCTTGGATTTCTCTGTGTTAGACTTTTCATCCTTGGCGTGATCTCCCATAACTTTATGCCTCTGTTTCCCAGGTTGGTGTTGTGTGCTGGACTCTCATTTTGCTGTTTTTGTTACTCTGGCCACTTTACAACTGCTAACTCCTGCTAAAGTGCAAGTGTTCCTTTACAAAATGTGTATGTAATTGGCATATTTGATTTATTAGTAAGACGCTAGTACAGTGCACTAGAGGTGCCCAGGGCCTCTAAATCAAATGCTACTAGTGAGCCTGCAGCACTGGTTGTGCCACCCACATGAGTAGCTCTGTAATCATGTCTCAGACCTGCCACTGCAATGTCTGTGTGTGCAGTTTTAACTGTAAAATCGACTGGGCAAGTGTACCCACTTGCCAGGCCTAAACCTTCCCTTTTTCTTACATGTAAGGCACCCCTAATGTAGGCCCTAGGTAGCCCCAAGGGCAGGGTGCAGTGTATGGTTAAGGTAGGACATATAGTAATGTGTTTTATATGTCCTGACAGTGAAAGATTGCTAAATTCGTTTTTTACTGTTGCAAGGCCTGTCCCTCTCATATGTGAACATGGGGGCTACCTTTAAATATGATTAAAGTGTAGATTTCCTTTGGGAGAGGATGGACATGTGGAGTTTGGGGTCTCTGAGCTCACAATTTAAAAATACATCTTTTAGTAAAGTTGATTTTAAGATTGTGTGTTTGAAAATGCCACTTTTAGAAAGTGAGCATTTTCCTGCTTAGCTTATACAATTTTGTGACTCTGCCTGTTTGTGGATTCCATGTCTGGGTCAGTTTGGCAGTTGGGCTGGTTGCACCTCACATTAGACAGTGACACAAAGGGAGCTGGGGTGTAGTCTGCATTTCTCAATGAGCCATCTGTGCTAGGAGGGAGGGGAGGAGTGGTCACTCACACCTGAAAGGGCTGTGTCTGCCCTCACACAATGCAGTCTCCAACCCCCTGGTGAGTGTCTGGGGCCTGGCCTGGGCAAGACAGGATTTCACATTCAAGAGAGACTTTGCTTTGACGTAGGCCTACTTTAAAGGAGGACATGGGTATAAGAAGGGCACCCAAAACTACAGACTTTAGAACACTTCTGGAAACCAAGAGGAACCTCTGCCTGGAGAAGAGCTGAAGAGCTGAGGAAGAAGAACTGCCCTGTCTGTGACTGTGCTTTGTGGATCTATCCTGCAGTTGCTGCTTCTGCCAGACTAAGAGGGCAAAGACTGGACTGTGTGTGCCTTCCATCTTGTGAAGATCCCCAAGGGCTTGATTTAGAGCTTGCCTCCTGTTGTTTGAAGTCTCAGGGACAGCAAAGACTTCTCTCTGCCAGCACCTGGAGTCTCTGGAGAGACTCCAACTCTGCCCTGTGGTGCCCATCCATGTCCTGGGATCCTGAAAGGAGAAGCTGGCAGCCTAAGAGGAAGGAATCCATGCACAGCATGCCGTATGGGGAAAAGATCTTCGTGACTTCGATCTGCGGCATAAAAATCGACGTGCCGCCGCCTTTGCGGCTGAAAATCGACACTCACCTGCAACGCTACTGAAGAATCAATGCACGGAGCTGGAGAAACTATTTAGTTTGAAATGTTTAGATATTTCTATTCTGGTGAGGTCTTCACCTATTAGCATCCTTTGTTAAGGCAAGAAAAACTTCAAATTTCAAGACTATTTTTCTGTGTTTGTAAAAGGAACTGAGGTAGTATTATACTCCTATATGGAATTCCACAGAATTCTACAGAATTATATTAAAATTCCATAGAATTCCATAGAGGAGCAGAGTAGGTACGCTGCAAAGACAGAAACAGATTCCGTACGCCACAATGTATTGCAGTCACAGTGCCAGTAAAAAAGTAACAGGTATTGTCAAAGCCAATAGGTTTTGCCTCTGGTTTTTCTTTTGCCTTCTGTCTTAATAACTGGATTATAAATATTAGAAAAAGGTTATAATAATGTTTGGTTTAAATTTGATAAACTGTTAATAGTTGTTTATGTTGTGAGGTATGATGAATTAATATCCCAGTGTTCCAAACTCATGATTGAAACCTTATTTAATTAGAGTATTGTAATGTGTAGTTAGTAAAGTGCCATTGCATCTGCTGCACCAGTCAAATCATGCCCCATTAAACTTCAAGGTAACCACAATTGTGACTGCCTGTTTAGTAACAAAACATAGCAATATTTGGTGTTTAGAGGAGCTATGACAACTTTTGGCCCCATTGCCACTGCACCTGCTACACCATTCCAATCATGACCTTAATGTTTGCAAGATAACAGCTCTTGTGACTGCATGTTTAGATGTAAAATTTAGCAATAATATGTGTTTAGATGGGTTCTGACACCTTGTGAGATGTATGTCACTGCACCTCCTGCACCATTAATATATTGGTCCTAGCGCCTGCAAGACAGCAGCACTTGTGACTCCCTGTTTAGAAGTAAAATGTAGTAACAAAGTGTGTTTAGTGGGGTTTCTAAAGATTTTGGGGATGGTGCAACTGCATCTGCTCCATTAAAATCATGACCCTAATGCCTGTAAGGTAACTATACTTGTTACTGCCTGTTTAATAGTAAAATATATCAATATATGGTGTTTAGAGGAGTTCTGTCAACTTTTGGGCCTGGTGCCATTTGCCTGTTGCATCATTCAAATTGTGACCCTACTGCTTGCAATATAACAGCACTTGAGATTGCCTGTTTAGTAGTAAAATATTGCAATTTGATGTGCTTTGAGGAGTTATGACAATGTTTGGCTCCAGGGCCACTGCACTGCCTGTTTAGCAGTAACATTTGGGGCCTCCTTACGAATTTGGTGGCCCTCGAACCGCCAAACTTGCAGTGGCGATTGGACCGCTGCACTCCGGGTGGTCTGACCACCAGATCACAATCCTGATGGTCGGACCACCAGGCGACCACTGCCTCCGACAGGATCAGGGATCCCTATGGGTTGGCTGCAGTTAAAGCCATGGTCAGCCACAACAGTGCCGACTTTGGCACCGCCATTCTGATCACAACTTTGCTTTCTGCCAGCCTTTTCATGGCGGGGTCCCGGGCATAAAAAAGGCTGTCAGAAAGGCAGCGTTGGGGCATATGGGGGGCCCTGCACTGCCCATGACCATGTCATAAGCAGTGCAGGGCCTCCCCTGTCAGCTCCCTCGGAATGCACACTTTCTGCTGTAGCAGAAAGTGTGCATTCCAAGAGTGCTGTGTGCAATGGCACTGCCCATAGCTCCCTAAGGGAGCTAAGGCCAGTGCCGCCACACTGTTTTCACCAGGCTGACCATTGGGAATGACATAATACAATGTTTCTGCTAGTTAGCCTAGAAGAACCATAATAATATTATGGTGGTGATTCTGCTGGCTTGACGGCCACCTCACCACCACTGTATTGGATTTGTGGCAGTTCAGCCCAAGTACTGTGCAGGTGGAACCTAAAAACATGCAGGCTCATGCTGAGCTGTACTCACCTCCTTGCCCTGAGGGAGACATTACTCATGCCCGGCCCGAGCACATAAAGCCGGCCAATTCCATTGGCAATCTGAGGCCTTGTGCGTTAAGGTGTGACTTTTGGTGCAACAGGTGTTTGACCAGATAAGAGTTTTTGTCTCCTGCACTTTCTGAGCAAAGCAGTCCTTGACTCGTTACTTGCCAATAGTTCTCAATGAAATGTGATCCCTGGAAGAGTGGTATTGTTTTGGCTTTTACAAACGTGAACTCCGCCAACATTACTTGTGCTAGGCAACATTTATTTTGTTCAGATGGTTTATGAGCAGATCAGAGCGACCTATTTTATACAAATAAATCAAGGAAAATGCCCTCTAATAAGTGACATAAGATAACATCAGTGCTCATTAAAAAAAAAAAACATTGTGTGGGTATCTTAGTGTGTATCTTTATAATGTTTGTTTATCTTATTTGAAAGTGATTCCACTCTGCAATACATGGAAATGGAATGTGTAAATTATGGTGTGGGTCATGAGTAAGAGTATAACTGGATTAGTATGCAAGTCAAATATACAGTACTCCACAAATGTGGTATAGAATATTGAACATCGGCAGTCACCTCATTGTGCCCTTTCCACTACAGGGATAGGTGAGACCCAACACCCAAGAACGATTGATATTTTATGGTATCTGTATGTGTGTTTTAATAGAGAAGTTGTGAAAACGCAATAATGTACTTCCTGCACAGTCTACTTTCATAGTCTCCTTGTTTATTTTTTTTCAGAAGTCTGCTGGTGGGCTATTTACAATAAAGGCCTGGCTAAGAATACAGTGAGAATCGAGTTGTTAGTCATGATTTCAAAACATTTGTGGTTTGTGATTTTATACGTCCTTCACTGTAAGGCAGTGTTTGCTTCAGAGACCTTGAGAAAGTTTGTCAAGAGAGACCCAGTATGAACGCATGCACAGTGGGCCTGGTGAGAGCCTGCTCCGAAGAAGCTGGAGAGAGATGGAAAAGGGGCAGAAGCAACAACTGAGGGAGGAGTGAGCATGCAGTCAGTCACCGCTGGGTGCTCCTGACACCCCCACAACCAGGGCTCACCCGGCGGTGACATAAGTGCAGAGGTAAAAGCAGCGCTATTTGCATTCAAGTTTTCAGTATATCGTGGGGTATTGTGTTCCATTTCTATGTAAATGGGCATGTGCTGCAAGCATAGGTGATGCATGTGTACTGGAGTGCTGATATTTTAATCTGTTAGTGGAGCAGTGGAATTTATTAGTAATTTTGCGTTATATGAGTAACGCAGAATTACTAAATTCCTCTAATTCCATTGGAGGAATTAAAAATTCTGTCCAACTCTACTGTAGTGCGGTGTCCAAATTTCATGATATAAGATATCCTTAGAACTGAGCAACTGTTTCAAACTGCTTTATCTTGCTGTCAAAAAGTCGTCCTGACCCATCACTGAAAATTAGCTAACTATTATTCATCTACTACTATAAGTCATGAGTATAGAGAACATACCGGACTGGGTGGTCATCTGGCAAAAGACCAATTTCACCGCATTGTTCAGTGATGTTCAACCTCATTTTCCCTTTACTCTGCATTCACATCAGAACATCCCTCTTCTTGAACAACCGAGTACTGTATCATCACACAATACTGAACATGCAGTCATAACAGAACACTAACTTCAAAAGCATGTTTCACTCCCAAGAGACCTACTGGAAATATTGACCATTGCAGCTGTTAGTGTGACTTGGCTCAAGGTCACTTGCTTGGTCAGCCCTCAGGTTAAAGAAACAGTGACTCATGAAGTAGATTAAATAATCCAATGAGCCACCAGACTTCAAACTAACAGGAAAACAGCTCTCAGGCTGCCATCAGCTTTTTTTAATTGGACTTTACGGGTGAGATTTGGGAACACTGCAATTATTTGAGCAATCTCCTTATTGTTCAGTTGATAAGATAATTGTATATTTATATATTTATTCTGTATCTTCCATTTTAATTTATGGTACAAGATGGGCAGCCAGGTGTTGTCTTCGCTCTTGGAAATTCTTCGTCCAGAACGTTCCAGAAGTACCCTTTTGCCTTTCTTTTAGGAGAGCCTGGATTTCTGAATTTGATTCATCTGACTTCCTAAAAATAGTGGCTAGTAAATATAGATTTATCTGCAAAGTTTTGCCTAGGTAGTAGACATCAACTCCATGATGTTTATCACAATGGCAAAATTTCACCCATTTTTTGGGAAAGCTGTTTCTAGCAAAAACATTATGCAGGTAAAATGTTGGATTTAAAGTATTTTTCTATGTGGGAAAAACATTTTAAAAGCCCTAAAAACAATTCCCAAAAGGCAATTTTGCAAATGTCACAAACCCCTACCTGGGAATACCATTAAAGCCATCATTAGGAGTTAGCTTTTAGTGGTCCTGTAAAACCACATGTAAATCCACTAACGTTTGCCACCTGTTCAGAGGAGATAGAAAGAACAAGCAGAAAAGGACCCTACTCAGGAATCCGTAGGAGGTAAAGGACCCAATGTTTCCAGGTGTGCATGTTTTCTCCTTTGCTGGGACCTTTACCTGTAATTCAGGGATTCGAGAACGGAGAAATGAGCTGGAAATGTTAATTCTGTGCTGTGCATCTCTACCTCCTGAATTGCAGGCAACTCATAGTGGTGTCCTTAGGTGGGCAATCCCCTTCTCAAAACTTCCCCATAGGCAACTTTTTCTCTGTTGATCACTTCCCAAACACAATTGCAAGCAATTTACTGCTCTCTCTACAACTTGCAACCTGACCACCAATACCACCACTGGTGAGTGCTTCTTCGTTTTTGAAAACTGGACTAAAAGGTAGAAGGTGAGCTTCAGACCAAGACAAATCTAGTCCCGATACCTGACCCATGCTCCACCGGGGTTAGCCAGAACCTTTGACTTTGACCTGGTCCAAGCAACTGGATAACAGCAATCATCGCTTTGTGTTTTTAGACACTATGGTGGTCATTACAACCCTGGCGGAAGGTGTTAAAGCGGCGGTAAGACCGCCAACAGGCCGGCGGTAAACAAATCTGGAATTATGACCGTGGCAGAAACCGCCAACAAAGACAGCCACTTTAACACTCCAACCGCCACGGCGGTACAGACAAACAGCACGGCGGTCACCGCCAACAGACAGGCGGAGGACAATGTACCGCCCACAGTATCACAACCTACCAATCCGCCACCTTTTCCGGGGCGGATTCACTGCGGATAAAAACACGGCAGAAAAAGCCATTTCAAAGGGAAAACACTCACCTCTACACACTCCACGAGGAAGGAGGGCACTATGGAGCCGGAACTCCATATTCTCCCTGCGATAGTCTTCCTGCTCCTATACGAGGATCATCAATGCCGGCGGCGAAGACCACAGTGAGTACTGCACCTACGACACAGGAGAGGGGGGAGGCAAAAACACAGGGACACACACAACCAACATCCCAAACCCCACCCCGACCCTCACCCACTACAACACACACACCAATGCATATCTATACATTACAGTAACACCCCCACCCCCCCCGGAAGAATGCAAAGACAAAAGGAAATGAGTGTAACTATTGTAATATATCAAAATTCAGTAAGCAAAAATAGACATATATATATACACTATAAACAAAATATACACCACAATTAGTAGTCCAGGTTTTGCATCATTCATAGTCCGTGGACCACTGGGCCCAAAATGCATGGGCGAGGTCCACACAAGATACCCGATCAAAACGGAGAGAACACTGCAGGGGCATCAGGTAGGAATACAACAGGCACCTCAGGGGGAAGGGAAGGGGGGACACCTCAGCCGGATGAGTGCACGACGCCAGATCCACGAGGGGCCTCCATGCCCATTGATGTATCCTGGGGAGTGCAAAGCCACAGTCTCTCAAGTCTTTACAGTGGGTGGTTTGCCCACTGTACCATCCTGAGGAGTGCAAAGCCACAGTCTCTCAAGTCTCTGCAGCGGGTGATTTGCCCACTGTACCATCCTGGGGAGTGCAAAGCCACAGTCCCTCAAGTCTCTGCAGTGGCTGATTTGCCCACTAGGGAGTGCAAACCCACAGTCTCTCAAGTCTCTGCAGTGGGTGATTTGCCCACTGTACCAGGCGGAGTGGATGCAGGTCTCCACTGGTTCTGGAGGGGGACTGGTGCCCAGAGTGCAGCACACACCCCGTGACGGTCCCAGTTGCGTCACTGCCCCTGCCGCAAAAGGCTAGCGGTGCATTCCATGGCGGTCTTTGCCCTGTTCAGCGGTCCCTGGCCTGTTCAGCGGTGCTTGAGTTGCCAGTGTCAGACCTGTTCAGCGGTGCATTCCATGGCGGTCTTTGCCCTGTTCAGCGGTCCCTGGCCTGTTCAGCGGTGCTTGAGTTGCCAGTGCCAGACCTGTTCAGCGGTGCATTCCATGGCGGTCTTTGCCCTGTTCAGCGGTCCCTGGCCTGTTCAGCGGTGCTTGAGTTGCCAATGTCAGACCTGTTCAGCAGTGTATTCCATGGCGGTCTTTGCCCTGTTCAGCGGTCCCTGGCCTGTTCAGCAGTCCTTGCCAAGGTGGTCCTTCATTACCCAGCAGGGCTGTGGCTGGCGGTCCTTCATGGGTCAGCTTGGCTCTGGCTTGTGGGGCCCTCCTGGGCAGCTGGGCTGTGGCTGCCGGTGGCCTCCTGGCCAGTGACGATGGGGCTGGCCTCCTGGGCAGTGACTCTGGCGGTGGCCTCCTGGCCAGTGATGATGGAGCTGGCCTCCTGGGCAGAGACTCCGGCGGTGGCCTCCTGGCCAGTGACGATGAGGCTGGCCTCCTGGGCAGTGACGATGGGGCAGGCGGTGGCCTCTTGGGCAGCAGGGATGATGTCAGTCTTCTCCGCTGTGCTGCTCTTCCCAGACTTTGGAGATTTCTTATGCCCCTTCCCCACCTTGGGAGGAGTCACAGCTGAGTCGACAGTTCCCCCGGGACCCTTGTGAGCGGCTTTGCTGGCTGGAGTCTTCCCCCTCTCCCGCCGGGTACTGTCCAACTTCTGGTGCTTCACGGGGGGGACTGGCTGTGCTGTGTCTCCGTGCCACACTGGCTGGCCTGGTGGCCGGTGCACTCCACATATCTGTAACAACAGGCACCACTGGTCCCGGAGATTTTTTGGCTGAGGTGCTAGTATGGGACCTATGAATTGGAAGGGGGGGTGGTGGGAAATAGGTTAAATGTGGACAGGAAAAGTTTTTGGGAGACACTGGGACGGGTAGCTGGAGGGGGTTTGGGAGTGGAGGAAGAGGTGGTGGTTGTAGGAGGTGTAACTTTTGTGGATTTGGGTGCAGGTGCATGGGCTGGAGGCTGTCGTGAGCTGGATGGCCGTTCGGTGGGTGTGTGCCTGCGTTTGTGTATCTTCGGAGGGGGCGTCACAGACACACTGGGAGAGGACACAGGGGACGTGGAAATGGTAGTGGGGGTGGTGACTGCACGTGAGCGGGGTGTGGTGGTGGGTGTGCTGGTGCGGGACGTAGTGGCTGTAGTGGTAGTGCATGCAGGTGTGAGTGTAGATGAGACTGGGAGGGAGGAGGAAGACGAGGAGGAGGGGGACACAGTGGAGGCAGTGGATGTTGGTGTGTCTGTATGTGTGTGATGCTTGCGTGAGTGCCTATGGGATGTGTGGTGCTTATGTTTGCCTGAGCTTCCCCTGTGTGGTGAGGTGTGTGCAGGCTGGTCTGATGGTGTGCTTGGGATAGGCTGGGGTACAGGGGATTGGGTCTGGGTGGAGGAAGTTGGAGGGGGGAGGCTAGATACAGGGACAATGGCTGCCATCAGTGCTGAGGCAAGAGTTTGCAGGGTTCAATGAAGGGCAGTCTGACCAGAATGAATGCCCTCCAGGAATGCATTCATGTGTTGCAATTCCCTTTCTACACACTGGATGGCATACAAAATGGTAGACTGCCCAACAGTGAGGGACCTGAGGAGGTCAATGGCCTCCTCACTGAGGGCAGCAGAGGTGACAGGGGCAGGGGCTGAGGTGCCTGGGGCGAAGGTGATGCCCACCCTCCTGGGTGAGCGGGCACGGGGCGAAGGCTGAGGGGCTGCTGGGAGGGCAGTGCTGGTAGGGCAGGTGGCGCCTGTACCTGTAGAAGTGGGGGGCACAGATTTTGCCGAAACCACAAGGGAGCTCCCATCGGAGGACGAGTCCGTGTAGCTGGTTGCAGATCCTGTGACCGCCGTGGTGCTCCCCTGGCCCTCCGTCCCACTGGTGTATTCTGAATCCGTGGTGTGGCCCTCCATGGCCATGTGGGATGCAGCTCCCTCGTGCTCTGGTGCCACTGTACCTCCGCCTGATGATGCTGATGCACACAAGAACAGGGAGACCACAAAAAGGGGGGAGACAACAGAAGAAAGACAGGTTGAGTGCATGGTTTACCGCTACCGTTGGTGGACAATACAGACACAGCAGCCCCCTGCACTACGTTGCACTGTTGGGCTCTACAGATGCAATTCCTGGGATATGGCCTACATGGCTATGGACGACATCTGCACACATAGATGACAGGGGCATAAATACCTGTACTTGGCACTCTACAGAGTTGGGGTGGGGTGCCACATGGCCTGGATTACGGAGGGGCCTAGCGTACGGAACTCGCCCTAGCCTAGGGAAACCCACAGCCCTCCTCCCCCACCTAGACACCTTCAATGCGCGCTAAGTCCGCTGAATGATGTTGTACTCACCCCCTTGTGTCTGCTGTGATGCCCTCAAGCGCCCATCCAACTCAGGGTAGGCCACCGCCAGGATCCGGAACATCTGGGGGGTCATGGTTCAACGGGCACCCCACACACGTTGGGAGGCCATCCCCAGCTGAGCCTCTGCCGTCTTCTTGCTCCAGCGGCGAATGTCCTCCCATCTTTTCCGGCAGTGGGTGCTCCGTCTGTGGTGGACCCCCAGGGTCCAGACGTCCTTGGCAATGGCACGCCAAATATCCTTCTTCTGGTGGGCGCTGACCTACATGACATGTACAGGGGAAGAAGAGAAGTCATTACCAACTGCGCCGTCTAAGTGAGCGGCCCACATCCCTACCCTTGTCATGTGGCACATGCATTCACAGTCCTTCATGCACGCAGAACTGTGCCCCCTTCCTTCTTACAACCAGCCCTCTCCACACAGGCATAGCCCATACAACGTGCTCCCTGTGTACTTACCTGTTGGTCTGGAGGACCGTAGATTAGCATGTACTGGAGGAGGACCCCGTCGACGAGCTTCTCCAACTCCTCTGCAGTGAAGGCAGGGGCCCTTTCCCCAGATGCACAAGCCATTGTCTCTTCCAGACTGAGGTCACAGAAGCACTTGCAGTGTAGGTCCTATCCTGTCGAAGATCAGGTATTGAGTGATTGAACAGATAGAAAATGGCGGTCACATCCGCGGCGAGGCGTACCATCACCGCCGGCGTACATTGTCATTGGCTCCTGGGACCCATAGGGTCCAATGTTAACCAATGCAGCATTGCGCCGCGGTCTTCGACCGCCTACCGCGACGGTGTACAACGCCAGCGCAGTTACCTCACATCCCATTGTCCCAGTTTATAGGTCAGGCAGCCGCCATTTCAGGGGCCCACATGGCCTAATTACCAACTGCGTCACACATACCTAGGCCTTGTCTCACAACACAAATACAGGCCACATTTTGTGTATGAATGGTGTTCTGTGTAGACTGTGGGTACATACCTCTGAGTAGCTTGACTCTGTGGTCGCTGTTGTCCTTCGTAGGCACCGTCTGCTGGGACATGTGAGGAGATGGCGGAATCCTCCGGTGTACCGACCACTGGTGGACCTGTCGACAATGGAGGAAAGAAGTTTGATCATCACCTACAGGTTTGACCGTGCCACAATCCAGGAACTGTGTGCCCAGTTGGAGCCTGACCTGATGTCAGCAATCCGCCATCCCACAGGAATCCCCCCTCAAGTGCAGGTGCTATCAGTGCTCCATTTCCTTGCAAGTGGGTTATTTCAAACAAAAGTGGCCATGGCATCAGGGATGTCCCAGCCTATGTTTTCCAACGTATTGTCCAGAGTGTTGTCTGCCCTGCTGAAACACATGCGTAGCTACATCGTTTTCCCTCAGGTGGAGGATTTGCCTACAGTGAAAGGTGACTTCTATGCCCTTGGACATATCCCCAACATCATAGGTGCCCTTGATGGGACCCATGTAGCTCTGGTCCCCCCCCACAGGAGTGAACAGGTGTACAGGAACCGGAAGAGTTATCATTCAATGAATGTACAGATGGTATGTTTGGCAGACCAGTACACCTCCCAGGTAAATGCTATGTTCCCTGGCTCTGTGCATGACGCCTACATCCTGCGGAATAGCAGCATCCCTTATGTGATGGGTCAACTACAGAGGCACCGGGTGTGGCTATTAGGGGGCTCTGGTTACCCAAACCTGACATGGCTACTGACTCCAGTGAGGAATCCCAGGACCAGGGCAGAGGAACACTACAATGAGGCCCATGGGCGGACTAGGAGGGTGATCGAACGCACCTTCGGCCTCCTGAAGGCCAGGTTCAGGTGCCTCCATATGACAGGTGGTTCCCTATTCTACTCACCGAAGAAGGTGTGCCAGATCATCATCGCCTGCTGAATGCTTCACAACTTGGCTTTGCGACGACAGGTGCCTTTTCTGCAGGAGGATGGTCCAGATGACGGTGTTGTGGCAGCTGTGGAGCCTGTGGACAGTGATGAGGAGGAAGCAGAGGAAGAAGACATTGACAATAGAGACTCAGTCATACAGCAATATTTCCATTGACACACAGGTGAGAAAACATTCCTGCCTACTACAAGTACTTTAACACTTCTACCTCTATCCTGTCTGTCGATTTCAACCAGTATATGGTCACTGAGTTGTACATTTCCCTTACGGTTTCACAGGTGTGGTTTCCAATGTGTGTCATCTGCTTAGATTCCTCATGGACTTGAGATGTGTGACATAGCTATGTTGACATTACATTTGAAAACGCATTTTGTCACTGTCATTGCTAATACACATTTTCGAAATCACAGACTGACTCCAGATTGTTTTGTGCTTCAAGGGTGTTTATTGAAGTGCTCAATATTGGAGGAGGGTTGTAAAATGGTGAGGGGTGATAGTGGAGGAATGTCCATGGCAGAGTCCAGTCTATTAGTCTCAGAGGTGCATTGCCCAAATGGGCATAGGAAGTGGAGCTGGGGCAGTTTAAGTATGGACAGGGTGACAAAGTGGGACAGTAGGATGACAATCAGGGTGGTCTCATTTCTTGGCAGGGGTCTTGGCATTGTGCTCTGTCTTGTTCCTAGATCTCAGGGACCGCTTGCGGGGTGGTTGTCCGTCTGCAGGGGGTGGGGTGCTGGTGTGTTGGTCCTGTGGCGGGGCGTCCTGTCCACTAGCGCCGGCAGAGGTGGTGGGCAGTTCATCGTCCATGCTAGTGTCAGGGGCCCCTTGGAGTGCCACAGTGTCCCTCCTAGTGTTAAGTATTTCCTTCAGCACCCCTACGATGGTGCCCAGGGCAGAGCTGATGGTTCTGAGTTCCTCCCTGAAGCCCAAATACTGTTCCTCCTGCATGCACTGGGCCTCCTGAAACTTGGCCAGGACCTTTGCCATCGTTGCCTGGGAGTGGTGGTATGCTCCCATGATGGAGGAGAGGGCCTCGTGGAGAGTGGGTTCCCTTGGCCTGTCTGCCCCCTGTCGCACGGCAGCCCTCACAGTTCCCCTGTGTTCCTGTGCCTCCATCCCCTGGACCGTGTGCCCACTGCCACTGCCCCCAGGTCCCTGTTGTTGTTGAGGTGGTGGGTTATCCTGGGTTCCCTGTAGTGGTGGACACACAGCTGATTGACGTGTCCTGGGGACGGAGGTATGGGCCCGCTGGGAGGGTGCTGGGCTGGTATTACCAGAGGGTGGAAGGTCTGTGATGGGCTGTGCCTGTGTGAGGGGAACCAACTGTCCCGAGGCCCACGATGGTCCGGGCTGGTCATCAGGTTCCAGTTAGACAGAGCTGCTGTCATCACTGTGGGCCTCTTCTGTGGGTGGGGTGGAGATGTCTGGACCCTCCTGTCTGGTGACGTTGGGTAGTGGTCCTGCAGGGGTGTAAAGGCATGATTATTGCATCTGTGTGTGTCATGGTGTGCAATGGGTGGGTGACTGTGTACCCCAGTGCTAGCATTCCTGTGTGGGGGCTTGTGTGATGATGGTTGAGGGGGTGTTATGGGTATGTGCAGTGGGCATGCTTTAGTGATGGGTGTCCATGCTTTGTTGTGTCATGCAGGGCTTGGTGTTGGGATGTGTGGTTTGTGTTATTGGTACATTTGTGAGGAGTTGTAGTGATAGGGGAGGGGGTGAGGGTGGGGGGTCTGTGATAGCATGCAGGTAGGGTGGGGGATATGGTAGTTAAAGGTTTGACTTACCAGAGTCCATTCCTCCACCGACTCCTGCGAGGCCCTCAGGATGCAGAATAGCCAAGACCTGCTCCTCCCATGTTGTTAGTTGTGGGTGAGGAGGTGTGGGTCTGCCGCCAGTCCGCTGTACCGCCAGGGGGTGTCTTGAGACCACGGAACGCACCTTTCCCCATAGGTCGTTCCACCTCTTCCTGATGTCGTCCCAATTTCTTGGGTGCTGTCCCACTGCGTTGACCCTGTCGACTATTCTTCGCCATAGCTCCATCTTCCTAGCTATGGAGGTTGCTGCACCTGTGCTCCAAATAGCTGTGGCTCTACCCGGATGATTTCCTCCACCATGACCCTGAGCTCCTCCTCCTAGAACCTGGGGTGTATTTGCCGTGCCATGGGGTGGTGTGGGTGATGTGTGGGTTGGTGTGTGTTGTGCTGTGTGGGGTGATATTTAGTGGTGTGTTGTGTGAGGTGTGTGGATGTTATGTGGGACATGGTGTTGAGTGCCCGTGAATGCTAGTTTTTGGATGCTGGTGTCTCTCTCTGTCCTTCTCTCTGTAATATTGGTCGTAGGGGTTTGTGGGTGATGTGGGTGTGTGTTTTATATTGTATTGGGTGTGTGGGAGTGGTGTGTGTATGTGTATCAGGTGTGTGTATTTCAAATTGTCCAATGTGGTGGTGTTTTGGAGATGTGTGTGTATTTTGAGCGCGGCGATGTGTATCGCCAATGGAATACCGCGGTTGAAAGACCGCCGCGTGTATTCGTGGGTCGTGATAGCATGGGCGTATTTCTGTTGGCGTGACGGTGGAGGTTTTGTTTTCGCCAGTTTATCACTGACCTTTGGTGTGGCGGAATTGTGTGGGTGTCTGGATTTTGTCGGATTTCGAGATGTGGGTCGTAATAGCTGTGGCGGAATGCCGCGGCGGTGTGTTGGCGACCTTCTGCACGGCGGTAAGCGGCTTTTACTGGCAATGTTGTAATGAGGGCCTATATCTACTAAAAACCTAAAAAATCATATTTCTGTTTCTACTTATTGTATTTTTGTTGTTTTGATGTAATTTTACTTATTAAACATTGACTCTTATTTATCTAAACTGATTATTTAGGTGGGGTTATCACTCCCCTCAACCAATAATCCAATTTCTTATGGTGCACATGATAAATGACTTGCCTCTCAGTTCACGAATGGCATTGTTAGTGGGGCGAGCGAGGGATGAATGTTTCATGTTTGAAAACTATCGCTTCTGATACATGGCTCTCAATGCAGTGATATAACCTGATGTAATAAGGTGAAAAGCTTTTGCATGTTAATAATACACGTTTTTGATTTTTGAAGAAAGTCTTCATAATTTTACTTGGTTGCAAAATGAACATAGTTCTGAAAATAAGTGGTGCAGCACAACTTCTTTGCTCCTTTTCTTTTTACTTTAGTTTAGTGTACATAAATGCTAGTCCGTTTAACATTTTTCTGATTGTTAGTACTCTCCCGAATAAACAACAGCCCACTGCTGGTGTTCACCGGGGACGCCATAAAAAAGTTAGGAGGGCAGCAAGCAGCGCCAGGGCCATACTTTGAGTATCCCTGTCTGCCGTCAACTTTATATGCACCCATTTGTGTCATGTTCCCGCATGTGGTCACCCTCACTAGGCCGGTAGCATTTCATTTGAATGTCTAGTGACAATTAAAATGGCGTGTATGGCTTTGCTGTATGTGTAAGATTTGTAAGTGACAGTAGCTGAATCTGGCAGACTATGGTAATAGCTAAAAGAATCACAAGCCTCTGCAAACGCTGATTCCATTTTCTAGTTAATAAATGTAGAGTAGTCTACACCATCCATATTTTAAAACACGGCAAAAACAACATGAGGGCTTTCAGACTGGTTTCCGTAAAACTGAGAAACCCCCTGAGGACTGCGGCGTTTCTGTTCTTTGTCTCTTTGCATAACGCAGTTAGTTAATAAATCCTCGTGGAAAAGGTAGAAACAAAGTGGGGCGTAATACCTATTGGCAAACGTGTCCCTTAAACTTAACCGATGACATAAAAATGATGCTGAAGAATAAATCAGCATTGCCTTTCATTCCCACTAGAGACTTCACTTTATGCACACATTTGGTAGCAGAAATCTTTTATCAGGTTGACATCAGTAGAGAAGCTGCTTGCCGCTGCCTTCGCCCCTGCTGCATTCTCAACAGAATAGATAAGTGGGAGCTCTAAGTATGTAATGAAACTCTTTATATCTTCTGAGATGCAGCTTGCCTACACTGCATTTATATATAAAAAAAATAATAATATGCCATTCTTAGCCTGTATAATTCCAGAGATTATGATACATTCCACGCCTTTGTTATCTCCCCGTCCGCCGCGAAAGCATTTAAAAACAGAGGAGCTGTCAGAATAAAAGCAGAGCCTTCCAACTCCAGACAGTATTTTGTTTATTTGCATATAACCATAT
Organism: Pleurodeles waltl; assembly: GCF_031143425.1. Lineage (NCBI taxonomy): Eukaryota > Metazoa > Chordata > Amphibia > Caudata > Salamandridae > Pleurodeles > Pleurodeles waltl. The sequence continues at coordinate 1,223,369,243 of NC_090444.1, forward strand.
CTATGTATCTTCTAGTGCAGAATAGAAAGTTCTGACATTGAAGGCAACTTTTCTTAGTAATAACATGCAATACACGTTTATCTGAACATAAAATGAAAATAAAGGAGTGAAGAATATTTATTTTTTATCTTAAAGCACAATATGTTAACATCGAACAAGTATTTCTCTTGGAAAAGTGGAACACAAAAAGGCTTCTTTTTACAACTGACATTTCATGGAAACATGCTGCTAGCGTCACATGTAAACGTTATGTAGTGCTAGGGGTGTCCAGAATTGTGTTTTAATTCACTGTTTCAATGGTTATACCCTAACTGAAATTGCGGCCAAATTTCACAGCAACACTGGGTGTACCTGAAATTGCTGTCGCTATGTTACTGTTAAAAGATATTATCAGCAAGTCTGTTATATCTAATGTTGTACTGATCGTCACAAGAACCCCAATGTGGTACCGATTACTGATAGAAGTACCCTGTCAAAGAGCGATCGGATCGCATCTTTTAGTGGTGCGGTATTTATCCCAGCCATTCATCGATAACATTTTGGCAGACTAACTTCATTTAATTTACCAGGGAATAAGGAAATATTGATCGACATATGCATATTTAGGTATGGTAAGGTAAGCACCAGAATCTCCACGTTATTCCCCAGGAGGTGGAACAGATTTTACAGGTGCAGTAATCATTGTTTAATATATGGAATTCTGCAATCCCTGTATAAAAACTGGGGGCTAAATTTATCAATATTTCTTTCACGTAACACAACGAACCACGACAACTTGCTGCCCTGTCCTACATGAAATGGAGAGGGCAGGACTACAGCATATTTACCAAAATATGGTGTATTCCTGCTCTCTAGTGCCAACGCAGGTATCCTTGCGGCATGGTACAAGATTGCCTGCTTTGCAGGAAGAATTATTTTTGTGCAAGTAGGTCCACCGTCTGCACAAAAACAATCCCCTGAGGCTTTTTCCTGGGAAGGCGTAGCATGTTTACCCCATTCCCATGTTTACTGGTCATGGTAAGTCTGGACATGTGCCAAAATCCTTGAGGGTGTATGTGGGAACACCCATGCTCCACCCACAGAACGCCTTCCAAGGGCAGAATAATGGAAGGCAGCAACTTGTGCTGCTTTACGTTACTCCAGATTTATCAAGCAATGCAGGGCCATGCAATGGGGCTGTGCTTTGCTTGGTAAATCTAAGTATAGTGTTGACCTTGGGACATCATGCGTGATGCAAGGGCAATACAATACAATGAACAATCTGGCCTTGTCTCTAATTTCTTTATGATAGGTGACCAGTGGCATACCTATTATAAAGAAGTGACACCAGAACTCAACCTATTACAGTTGAATTCTTATGTCATTATTCCTGCTACCAGCGGCCAGAGCCGCAGTGCCTCCTGGGTGTTTCTGTGAGCTGTATGGTGGGTTATGATTTTATTGCTGGGGACCTCCTGGCCACGTTCTTACTTGCAAAACTTACAAATAAACAATGCAAAAACAAATGTTTTTTAAAGAATGCTAAGGTGTAGTCTAAAAAAATATTTTTGCTCTATGTAGAAGCGCTGCAAGTACAAACGTGGCTTGCAGGTCCTTAGCAACAAAACCACTCCCAGTAGTGATGAAACTGACCTCCACTGTGCAAGCCCACTGAAAAGACTAGTGTCTGGTACACCAGTCAGATCCGGACAGCATCCTAGGGAGAAGGCAAGGCAGGTCACATAGCATAGTTAAAGCAGTTGTTTGAAGAACAAAACAAAATGTTTTTTTTCTTCTGCTCTGTTTTGTAGCTGTATGGTGACGAGCAGAAAGGAAATATTTATTACAGCATGTTTTTTTTTGCACTCCGTAGATAATTATAGAAGAGTTAGAATATTTCTGCATGTTCCAACACATTCCATGCACTGCACCTTGTTTTAGAATTCTGACTTGTATTTAACTAATTGTAATATCTTTTTGCAACAAATATCTAACAGCATTGTTGATGTGCTTAATTTTCTACTAGAGATTCTAATTTTATTCTTCATGTTTGCAAACATGCTCTCTCTTTCGATGAAAGAGCTATGCACCAAAGATTTTAAGTGGTTTGTGGAAAAAGTGATGGTGTGACCAAATGTTATAAGGACTAACGCAACCTTGCCATACATGAAAAGGATATTGCAAATCACCTTGGCGGTCCATAACCTTATAAAGGAACTCAGCCTCTAATGTTGTTTTTCTATGTGGTCATGGAATCTTTCGTGACTTGCTATATCATTATAATGTATTACAAGGGGTAATTTATCCCATATATCTGGCAAAGGACATTTGTAATCTGGACCTTGCACGTCTTTGTGAAATATTGTGCATCGGCTGATAGTTAACACATGTACCTGGTAAACTCTTTTTTTTCTCCAACAGAAAAAGTAGTCACCTAACTTACAAAACATAAACCGCATTGGAAAAACAGAAAATAAAGAGTGGAATTTCCAGGTGAACAGGCATGTAAGTATAAATTAACAAAGGAAACAAATATGGTGGGTATGGTGTGTGTGTGGTGTGTGGGTTTTGGGTGGTGTCTCTGGCCACTGTGTGTGGGTCTGTGGGTGTTGGGGTGGTTTCTGTGGGCATCTGTGTGTGATGGGTGGGTCTGTGGGTGTTGGGTTGGTGTCTCTGGGTAAGCTGTGTAGGGGGGGTGGGTCTTTGGGGGTCAGGTGTGTGGGTCTGTGGTAGTGGGGTTGGTGTCTGGGGATACGGTGGGTGTGATGTGTGGGTCTGTGAGTGTTGAGATGGTGTCTGGGGGTAGGGCATGTGAGGTCTGTGGTGGTGGTGTCTGGGAGAATGTTGGGTGTGTGTGTGAGTGACTGTTGCCGGTGTGTCTTGTGGGGCTTGTGCTTATGTGTGCTGCTTATGTGTGTTGAGGAGAGTGTGTGAAGATGTCTGTGTGTGTGCTTTGGACAGGCATTGGATGAGAGAAATTGGATGGGGAAGAGGTAGGTGGTGGTGGGGTAGGATTTTGGGGGTGGGAGGCTGCTGTGAGTGAGGAGGCCAGAGCCTGAAGAGATCTCTGTAGGCCAGACATGGCACCTTGAATGTCTTCCAGGTAAGCAACCACCTGCTGAAGCTAGCTGCCTTGCTCCTGGATGACATTCAGGAGGACAGTCTGACATACAAAGATACTCCTCAAGAGGACAATAGCCTCCTCACTCAGGGCAGGAGGGGCAGGGGTAACAGGGGCACGGGGTGAGATCCCTGTGGCAGAGGAGACTCCTACCACTACCACATTAGGATGAAATGATGGCCAAATAAACCAGCCATTTTGCGGCAAGAAGTACAGTAGCCGGAAGAAGATGTCATAGAAACACACATATCACACTATAAATAATTCCAATGGTAACTTCACCATATGTCCATTGTGTAAATAGACTTATGGAAGTTGTATTAATAGTGCTTTGATACACAGAAAAGTACACAGGCGGCAATTTGGCCAAAATGTCTGGGTGATTTGTCTGCAAATATCCACACCGCACAGTGAATCAGCTAGCCCTAGGAAAATCACCTGTCTTGATTGATATTGCTGTGAATACTCCACTCAGATTCCATAAATAAAAGCCAATAGCCAATTGAATGTTGTAGAGGCTCAGGGAATCTTCAGTACCTGTAGAAGGTCCTTAACATTTTGCTCAGTGTGAAGGCACATCACTGTCCCTTTTTGTCATGCAAACACAGATTTCCTTGGATGAATCAGTGCACACAACAATATATGATTACCACATTCCTGCAAGTCACTCCCTGATTCATGTCACCAGTTAGGTAATGAACCTTCACCATTTAACATGTGCTAAGCATTTCGCCAAGTGATTCCACATCAATGACATGGAAATGCACATTGTGAGCAAAAACGACAGTCCTACCTTTCATGTCCTCCATTGTTTCTGCAATTGCACATGCCAAATTATATGGAATGATGGATCAGGGTATGTGTGATCCACCAATCACTAGGGACTAGGGTCTGTGGCATTAAAACCAGCATAACTGTAGCCTCATCGCATATGTCCAATTCCAGACACATGTTACCATGCTTACATATGTGATGGAATCAGACATTATCCCATGAAGACAGGTAGACCATGCATGCAACAGCAGTGAAAAAGATAAGCCAAAGTGAAAGGTACACATGGTAACATGTAGGCACACACAATGATGGCAACAGTGATGTAACCAAAATCAGATCACTGGATATAAACAACTTGCCAAGGGAAAGTATTGCTCTGTGACTGCTCCCAAAGGGCAAAGTATGCCCTGTCATATGTATGATGGCCAAATTCACATGAGAGACATCAGTGAGGCACTGGCACTTGTGACACACTGAAGACAATGGCATGTGAGGGACAGGTGCCAATGTACGCGCTTGAGCAAACACATGGCTGAGTACAGTGATCCATTACCTCATGTTGTATGTTGTTGGGGCTGACACACTGAAGACAAGTTGACTGTAGTTTACAAATAACACCCACAACATCAAACAACATGACCTGATTGATCACTGTACTCAGCCATGTGGTGGTTTTGGAGAGTATAATGGTAGTGGGTTGTACTCTGTTATGTCCTAGGTCACTGGGCCAATAGGCAAGGCACATCAGCATGCACCAATTTCCATACCTATACAAACAAGAACTTATCTTGTGTGTCACTGTGGAAAAGTTGTGCTGATTGCAGAAGAACCTAACTTTTTGCCCCCATAGTCTCAGGGCCTTTGCTCTGATTAAAATGAGTATGCAAATTAGGCTAATTATAATTGACAGTATCAACCTACCTATAAGTAGCTAGTATATGGTATGGCATGCAGGGACCCCAGCATAGGTAGTGCACCCAGTGCACTGCTGAGGTGCCCAGTGTCATTTTAACGGCAGGCCTGCCTTGCTGGGTGCTTTTAACTTAAAGTTACCTTCAAATTCGACTTTGGCATTAAAAGTACTTCCAAAAGCTTAAACTATCCTATTTTTACATATACGTAATCCCAAAGGTTTGCCCTAAGTGCCCCCAGGGTTTGGTGCAGTGTAACTATAAGCAGGGACCTTATAAAATATGTTTTATATGCCCTTGTGAGGAAAAATAGCCAAATTAATTTTCCCTCATTGTAGTGAAAGGGTTAGGTTAAAATGGGGAGATTTTATTTTAATTAATAAATTCCCAAAAGGAACTAGATGGAAAAGTTTGGTATCAAACTGATTGTCATAATAAATCCAACAACTTGCCATTGTTGAATTGATTTAATATAACTAGATCAGGGAAAGAGTTTTAGAACTGTACCTGAAGGTTGCCAACTTCAGCTCTATAGTGCCCTTTTCTGATTGTCCATCCTCTGGCAGCCTGGTCAGGCTGCCTTGATGATGTGTGAAGTGCCCTGGGCTGATGACAAAGGAAGTGCCTGGGGAGGAGATCTGCCTGAGCAGATGGTAAAATAGGATAGGGGAAAGCAGCCAAACTGGTCTTCAAAGGAGGGAAGGACACTTGGAGTAGCTAAGGACCTCTGCCATTTCCCACACACCCAGATAACCAGGTATCCCCTTTTTTAGATTAGGAGAAGGCAGGTGTGTTAAGGAATTTTAGCCACACCAGTAGGTAGTCTCAGACAGACCTAACCCTCAAAATTCAGACTCTGCCATTTTGTTTTTTTCAAGAATGTTCCTCCATGGGATTTATTTTTGCCACACTTCCAAAAAAGAGGTCATCCAAGAGGGTGCTGACATGCCAGTGGGCAGTTGCCTCCCCTGCTTTCCACCCCAGGAGCAAGGATAAATCTGGCAGAGCTGCACCCACACATCAGATCACTACAAAGAACAACAACCGAAGAAGAAGGACTGCCCTGCTGGACCCCTGACCTGCACCTAGACACTGCACTCTGAAGAACTGCACACCCTGCACACTTTGGCTTCACCATAAAAAGGACTTTGCCTGGCTTCAACTGGTTCAAGAAGGGACTTCCTGTTTGCTGCAGGTGAAAGTGGGTGACCAGAGTCCCCTGCTTTAAAACCTGAAGAAGCTGACCAGCTGACCAGTGGCTTATGGTCATTTTGGTGTTAACGAGATGCATTCTGGTAGTTGAAGTCCTAACTCTTCAGGAGCAACTCAGAGCTCCTGGAGCCCTGGGGTGAGTTGTAGACTCCTAAAGCAACTTCTAAGACCTTCTGGAAGAAGATCCAGAAGTTTGGAGAATTTTTTGAAAAAGCTCCTCAAAGGGAACAACCCGATGTCGTGAGTCAAGCTGACTTACCTCAACCACAACCGGGCCTGACTTGAAGGTTTGTTCCACTGTAAATGCCGCTTACCGCCGTGCAGACGGCCGTCAACATACCATGACCGCGACGGTATACCGCTACGGGTATTATGACCCACACTGAGAAATCCACCACTATACAGACACCCACACAAGTCCGCCAGCCCAAAGGTCAGTGATAAACTTGCCGTACCAGAACCCACACCGTTATGTGAACAGAAATACACCCACAGCATCAGGACCCGCGAATCACAGCGGCGGTCTTTCAACCGCGGTAAACCATTGGCGGTACACACCGCCGCGCTCAAAATACACACACACTTACAAAACTACACCACATTGGACAATTCAAACTACACACACCTGACACTCATACACACACCACACCCACACACCCACACACCCACACCACTATAAAACACACACCCACATTACCCACAACCCTTTCAACGAAAAAAACAATGGCTAACTGAGACAGGGACAAGCCAGGAGCACCCACTCAATCTGAGCCACAGAACACCATCACCCATACACCATCCACGCACCTCACAGCACACACCACAACACATCACCCCACATATCCTCACACATACCACTCACACCATATCCATGGCACCCAAAGACACCCCAGGTTTTCAGAGGAGGAATCAAGAGTCATGGTGGAGGAAATCCTCTGGGTAGAGCCACAGCTATTCGGATCACAGGTGCAGCAGAAGTCCATTGCTAGGAAGATGGAGCTATGGCGGAGAGGGAGAGTCGTGGACAAGGTCAGCGCCGTGGGACAGCACCCCAGAACAAGGGATGACATGAGGAAGAGGTGGAACGACCTACGGGGGAAGGTGCGTTCCGTGGTTGCAAGACACCAGGTAGCCGTACAGAGGACTGGCGGTGGACCCCCACCTCCTCCCCCACAACTAACAACATGGGAGGAGCAAGTCTTGGAGATCATGCATCCTGAGGGCCTTGCAGGAGCAGCAGGAGGACTGGACTCTGGTAAGCCAAATCTTTACTACTATATCCTCCACCCTACCTGCATGCCAACACTAACTCCTACCCTCACCTCCATCACTCCCCCACCTCACAGATACCCCACTTACACAACCCACCCATCCCAATACCAAGCCCTGCATTCAACAACAATGCATGGACACCCATCACAGACCTGCCTGGACACCCATCACTAATGCATGCACATTAGAGAGAATCACCCAGCCCACAAAATCACTACGCACACAAGGCAAAGCTGACAGGGCAATCCCAACCATACAGGGAAGCACACCCATGCACAAGATGGCACACGCAGACACAATAACAATGCATTTACATCCCCACAGGACCCCCACTCAACATCACCGGAGAGGAGGTGCCACCAACATCCAGTCCCCCCACAGAAGAGGTCCACAGTGATGACAGCAGCTCTGCACGCCTGGATCACGATGACCAACCTGGCCCATCAGGGACCTCTGGAAAGTCAGTTACCCTGCCACAGTCCCTTACACCACAGAGCCTCCCCCCTCAGGAAACACCAGCACAGCACCCACCCAGCAGGCCCATACCACTGTCCCCAGGACACGTCAATCAGCAGTGTGTCCACCACTACAGGGACCCCAGGCAACCTCACAAACCCAAGACAATCAGGTACCTGGGGTTAGTGGCAGTGGGCACACGGTTCAGGGGACAGCGGCACAGGACAACAGGGAAGGTGGGAGGACTGCTGTATGACAGGGGGAGGACAGTCCCAGGGAACCCACTCTCCACAAGGCACTTGCAGGGATCCTGGGAGCATACCAACATTCCCAGGAGACCTTGGGCCAGATACTGGCCAAGTTGCAGGAGACCCAGCGGCTGCAGGAGGGACAATACCTGGGGATCAGGGAAGACCTCAAACATATCCACACCATCCTGGTCACCATTGCAGGGGTGCTGGCTGACATGGCCAACACCATGAGGGAGGCAGTGGCACACTAACGGGCCACTGACACTAGCCACACCGAAGAATAGCCTTCCACCTCCACCGGCGCTAGAGGACAGGAGGCCCCGCCACTGTAACAACAGGCCACCAGCACCCCACCCCCTGCAGAAGGAGAACCACCCCGCAAACGCTCCCTGCGGTCCAGGGAGAAGCCAGAGAACATTGCCAAGAATCCCACCAGGAAATAAGACTCTCCTGATTGTCTCCCTTCTGTCCCACTCTGTTACCCTGTCCACCTTGAACTGCCATTGCTCCCCTTCCTATGCCCCATTGGACAATGCACCTGTGATACTAAGAGACTGGACTCTAACTGGACATTCCTCCACCATCACCCCAGTCCATTGTACAACCCCCTTAACCTCTTAGCACTGAAATAAACACCCTGGAACAAATACAAGTCTGGAGTCTGTCAATTGTTTGAAATATGTATTAGTTCAACAATCTGTAAATAATTCAATTAATATGTACAGTTATATATACATTGGTATGATCTGTAGTGGTCAGCAGTAAACACACCGGGAGCCAGAGTGGGGCACAGAGATCTGAAAATAGAGATGCCAAAGGGTACAGTAAGTAGCTATAGAAATAGGGAAATCATGCTGCCATGTCCAATGTCCAACAGAAAACTGAAATGTTAGGTGAAGTTACAGTGTCTTACCTGTGTGTCACTGGAAGTACTGCTGTATGAGAGAACTTCTGTTGTCCACATCCTCATCCTCTGCCTCCTCTTCCTCACTGTCCACAGGCTCCACCGCTGCTACAATACCACCTCAAGGCTCATCCTCCTGCAGAAAAGGCACCTGGCGTCTCAAGGCCAGGTTGCGCAACATGCAACATGCAACGATGATCTGGCACACCTTCTTGGGTGAGTAGTACAGGGATCCACCTGTCAGATGGAGGCACCGGAACCTGGCCTTCAGGAGGCCGAAGGTTCTCTCAATTATCCTCCTTGTTCGCCCATGTGCCTCATTGCAACGTTCTTCTGTCCCTGTCCTGGGATTCCTCACTGGGGTCAGTAGCCATAAGAGGTTGGGGTAATCAGAGTCACCTGTAAATATCGAGGGACAACTGTTAGACACACATTAACCCTTAGGGACAACCCATACCCATACACCAACATATACTGAATGGGGACCTTGGGCTCACCTATTAGCCATACCCGGTGCCTCTGGAGTTGAGCCATCACACATGGGATGCTGCTAACCTCAGGATAAAGGCATTATGCACAGAGCCAGGATACTTGGCATTCACATGGGAGATGTACTGGTCCGCCAAACATACCATCTGCACATTCAGAGAGTGATAGCTTTTTCTATTCCTGAACGCTTGTTCATTTCTCCGTGGGGGGGACGAATGCTACATGTGTACCATCAATAGCACCAAATCCTCCACCTGGGGGAATACGATATAGCTGCACATGTGTTTCAGCAGGGCAGACAATACTCTGGTAAACACATTGGAGAACATTGGCTGAGACATCCCTGATGCCATGGCCACTGTTGTTTGGAAGGAACCACTTGCCAAGAAATGGAGCACTGACAGGACCTGCACTAGAGGGGGGTTACCTGTGGGCTGGCGGATAGCTAAAATCAGGTCTGTCTCCAATTGGGCACACAGTTCTTGGACTGGCATGATCAACTCTGTACGTTAGGATAATGTATCTGTCCTCCGTTGTCGCAAGGTCAACCAGGGGTCTGTACACTGGAGGATGTCTCCATCTCATATTCATCCTCAGCGGTTGAAGTCTAGGGAGGAAAACGGTGAGCAGAGGGTTATATTCACACATCTATTGAAATAATGCTGCTTCTCTTTTTTACAGAACTAGTGTGTGAATACGAGAGTCAGTTTATGTGCCAATGTCTGCTGTAACGCAGTTAGGTACCATGGTATGTGTCCCCCCAGAAATGGCGGCTGCCTGACCTGTGAGGAGGGACAAGTGGAAATGAGGTAATTCCGCTGGCGTCGTGTGCCGTTGTGGTCGGCAGTCAATGACCGCCACACAACTTCGCATTGGTTAACATTAGGCCCTATGGGTTCCAGGAGCCAATGGCGATGTACGCCGGCGGTGACGGTACGTACTGCGGCGGATGTGACCGCCATTTTCTATCTATTCACTCACTTGCTACCTGACCTTCAAAAGGAGAGGACCTACACTGCAAGTGCTGCTTCGACCTGTGTCTGGAAGTGACAATGGCTCATGTGGCTGGGGAAAGGACCCCTGCCTTCACTTCGGAGGAGTTGGAGAGACTGGTAGATGGGGTCCTACCCCAGTACACTTTACTCTATGGTCCTCCAGACAAACAGGTGAGTACACTGTGAGCATGATGCGTGGGCCATGAATGTATGGAGTGCTGTGTGTGTAAGCCACATGTAGGGGGGGTTGAGGTGTCCTGGGCAGAGTGCTGCATGTATGGTGGTCAATGTCTGTGCGTAAGGGGATGGGAGGGATATTGTGGGCCATGAGTATGACAGTCCAGACGGTATGACTTATCCATTTTCTGCTGTATTTTTCCTGCAGGTCAGCGCCCATCAGAGAAAGGGTATTTGGTGTGCCATTGACAAGGAGGTGTGGACCCTGGGGGACTTTGAGAGGCGGAGCACCCACTGCCTCAAACAGTGGGAGGACCTGCGCCGCTGGGCAAGGTAGACGGCGGAGGCCCAGCTGGGGCTGGCCTCCCAACGAGGGAGGTGTGCCCGTCGTACCCTGACCCCCCTGATGTTCCGCATCCTGGCGGTGACCTATCCGGAGTTGGATGGGCGTTTGAGGGCATCACAGCAGCCCCAAGGGGGTGAGTCCAAATTGAGATTCATGACTTTGCACGCGTTAAGGTTTTACCTGGGTGGGGATGTGGACTGTGGGTGCCCCTAGGCCAGGGCGAACATGGCAGTGTAGGTCCCTTTTTGGCCAGGCTCTGCAGCACTCCAACCCTAATGGTGTTAGTGGGCATCTACTACTGGTCAGGGCCCTGTTTGTTTCAGGTGTGCAGCTGATGGCGTTATGCTATGTACCCCATGTGACTATCTTTGTAACTGGTAGTGCATGGCCTCATGCATAGGGCTGCTCCCTGAGTGTTGTGTACGCCAACGGTAGTGTTGTTGCTGGCATTGACCAAGTGTATCCTCTGTTTCCCCCCCGCCTTTTTGTTTTGTCACCCTGTCCTTGTGTGCATTAGCATCATCTGGCAGAGGAGCAGAGGCACCGGTGATGGAGGGAGCTGCATCCCACATGGTCCTGGAGGGCGAGTCCACCAACGGTGTGGGCACCAGTGGGACAGAGGGCGAGGGCAGCACCACGACAGAGACAGGAGGGGACACTACAGACAGTGACTCCTTCTCTGATGGAAGCTCCCTGGCGTTGGCAGACACCTCTGTGCCCACCCCAACAGGCACAGTTGCCACCCCCCCACCAGTCCCTCCCTCCCAGCAGCCTCTCAGCATGTTTCCCGTGCCCACTCACACAGGAGGGTGGGCATCTCCTTTGCCCTAGCTACCTCAGGCCCTGCCCTAGTCAGCCTTGCTGCCCTCAGTGAGGAGGCTATTGACCTCCCGAGATCACTCACTGTTGGGCAGACAACCATTCTGAATGCCATCCAGGGTGTCGAAAGGCATTTGCAACAAACAAATGCATACCTGGAGGGCATTCACTCTGGCGTGGTGGCCCAACAAAGAGCATTTCAGGCTCTGGCCTCAACACTGATGGCAGCCATTGTCCCTGTCTCCAGCCTCCCCCTCCAACTTTCTCTACCCAGTCCTGATCCTCTCAACCCCAGCCTATCCTAAGCACACATTCACACCAGCATTCACCCAAATCAACATGCAGAAATGGCTCAGGCAAACACAAGCACCACACTTCATCTCAAAGGCACTCACACAAGCACCATCACCATGCAGACACAACAACATCCACTGCCTCCACTGTGTCCCCCTCCTCCTCCTTGTCCACCTCCCTCCCAGTAGCGTCTCCACTCACACCTGCATGCACTACATCCTCATCCACTATCTCCATCACCATCACCATCACGCACATCACAACACACCCATCACTGGCAATCACCACCCCCACATACATGCACACATCCCCTGTGTCCTCTCCCACTGTGTCTGTGACCCCTCCTCCCAAATTACACAAACACAAGCACACACCCACCCAACAGCTATCCACCTCACAACAGCATCCAGCTCATGCACCTGCCCCCAAACATAGCAGACCGACACCTCCTACAACCACTCCCTCTTCCTTCACTCCCAAACCTTCACCCTCTTCCACCCCAATGTCCCTAAGAAGCTTTTCCTAGCAAACATTGACCTCTTCCCTACCCCTCCCCCTGCCCCGTCCTTCACCCGGGCCAGGGTGGCCAAAACCTAGCCCAGCACCTCAGCCACCAAGTCCACGTCCGCTGTGGTTTCTGCAGCTGTCAGAGGCCCAAAGGGGGCACCCGTTAGCCCAGCCAGTGTGCCACCAACCCTGCCAAGGCCAAGAACATTCCGCCACCTGGCAAGGTGAGGAAGGGGACAGCATCATGCAAGGGGAAGTAGCAACAACAACCCAGCAAGGCCACCTCAAAGACTCCAGCTGCCAGACCCAAGGTGACACCACCATCTGCCAAGGGCAGGAAGGGACACAAAACACCAGCCAATGCACTTTAGCCGTCCAAGCCTGCAGGTGAAGGCCTGGTGGCTACCAGCACAGCCGCCAGCACCGCCACCTGCACCGCGGCCAGCACCGCCACCAGCACCGCCGCAAGCCCCGCAGCAACTGTCAGCAGCAGCAGTCCCAGTGGGCAGATGTCTGAGGCTGCAAGAGAAGGGCTGGAGCCTACCCCCACCACTGGCAGCACTGGCACCTGCACCGCAGCCAGCACCACCACCTGCACTGCCTCAAGGCCCACAGCAAGCACCGCACCTACACCACTGACAGTAGCACCACTGCCAGCAGCAGCAAACCCAGTGGGCAGCCGTCTGAGGCTGCAGGAGAGGGGCTGGAGCCTCCCCCTACAACTGGCAGCACCCCCACCAGCACTGGCATTACCTACACTGTGCAGCCACAGCCGGCGGAGGCTGGACTGTAGCCCTGCCTCCATGGACTATCATGCATCCTGGTAACTGCAAATCTCGTGGGTCTGACACCCAGGTGAGAGACTGTGATCTGGCACCCCCCAAGTGCTGCATCACTGGGCACAAAGCCCCCTCCAGAACCAGTGGAGAAAGGCTTCCACTCACCCTATCCTTGGCAGGATGAAGCACACTGGGCAAAAAGCCCCCTCCAGAACCAGTGGAAGAAGGCACCCACTTGAGAGACTGTGGCCTTGCACTCCCCAGGACCAAGCAGTAGGCAAACCACCCACTTGAGAGACTGTGGCTTTGCACTCCCCAGGACCATGCAGTGGGAAAACCACCCTCTTGAGAGACTGTGGCTTTGCCCTCCCCAGAACCAAGCAGTGGGCAAACCACCCACTTGAGAGACTTGAGAGACTGTGGCCTTGCACTCCCCAGGACCAAGCAGTGGGCAAACCACCCACTTGAGAGACTGTGGCTTTGTACTCCCCAGGACCAAGAAGTGGGCAAACCACCCACTTGAGAGACTGTGGCTTTGCATTCCCCAGGGCCAAGCAGTGGGCAAAACACCCACTTGAGAGACTGTGGCTTTGCACTCCCCAGGACCAAGCAGTGGGCAAACCACCCACTTGAGAGACTTGAGTGATTGTGGCTTTGCACTCCCTAGGACATCGCTGTGGGAATGGAGCCCCCTCCAGGAGCAGTCGCGTTGTGCCATCTTCCGGCTGGGGTGCCCCCCCTTCCCCGCCCCCCTGAGGTGCCTGTGTTTTTTTGACCTGATGCCCCTGCAGTGTTCTCTCCGTATTGAGGCAGGAGTCAAGTGTGGGCTTGGCCTATGTGTTTTGGCCCAGTGGCCCACAGACATTTTGAGTGAACATTATCCCACCTTTTCTACTATTTGTATATTTTGTAAATACTGTTTTTGAATTTTTAACATATTTCTGACTATTTCTAATATAACACTCATTTGACTTAATTCCTTTTGTCCTTGCGTTATTCCAGAGGGTTACGGGGTGTATATGTAATGTTGCATGTGTTTGTGTGTATTTTGTTGGAGGTGAGGGTGGGGGTGGGGTGTTGCATGTTTCGTGTGTGTGTCACTCTCTTCCCCCCGCCTATGTGCTAGGTGCAGTACTCACCGTGGTCGTTGCCGCTGCAGTTGGTACTCCTGGTATATGAGCAGAAACACCAGCATGGGGAAGACGTGCAGCTCGGGCTCCATGGCGTCCAGGTTCTTCCTTGAGTGGCGAGAGGTGAGTGGTTTCCATTCAAAGTACTGTTTCCGTCGTGCTTTGATTGCGTTGGTACCGCTCCGGAAAATCTGGCGGATGGGCAGGTTGTAATGGGGTGGGCTTTACATTGTCTTCAACCTGGCTGTTGGCGGTTACCGCCGTGGTGTTTGTTGCTACCTCTGTGGCTGTCGGAGTGTTGAAGTGGCTGTATCTGTTGGCGGTTTCCGCCGTGGTCATGATTCCATTTTTGTTACTGCCGGCCTGTGGGCGGTATGACCGCCGCTTCAACACTGACCGCCAGGATTGTAATGAGGGCCTAAGTCTGAAGGTAAACTTTTGACCGAGACCTCCCCCTTGCTGTAGCTGAGCAGGCTCCATCGAGGTCGGCCTCAGATTTTGACTTTGCCCCGGTCGAGTGGGACCAGATGACCAGATTGATGCTTTTAGTTTCAATGCAATAGAAAATATTAATTCTTTCTTATCTCCAGTTCCCATTATCCGATTTTAATCATTTTGGTGTCATTTTAAATATAAAACTGATCTATTTTTGTAAATTGATTTCAGATTTTTATTGTGTTTCGTGTTTTACTTATTTACTGTTTTGAGATTTTGAAATGCTTTACACACTTGTCTCCTAAGCCTTGTTGCTCGATGCCAAGCTACCAAGGGTTGAGCTGAGATTAATTTATTGAGACCTAACTGAACCTAGTCGGAGTTAATGGCCTATTTGTAAGTGTAGGTACTTACCTACCCTTACCAATAATCCACTTTCCAACAGTCACACCTGGCCTACCTTCAATATTCAGGGGTAGATGGCAGACTCTAACAAATACACTTAGCAATGCAACAGGAAGGAACAGGCCCAGGACTCGCCCCCTTGTAGCTGCTGTGCTCTTCTCAAATACCCATCAAGCTTAGGGTAGGCCACGACCAGTATGCAGGCCATCAAGGGGGTCAGAGTCCAGTGTGCACCCTGCCTACGTTGGGAGGACAGCCCCAACTGGACCTTCGCGATCTTCTGGGCCCAATGTCTCCCAGCTCTTGCGACAGTGGGCTCTCAGACGACTATGGACCCTCAGGATCCACACCTCCCAGGAAATAGTTCTCAAAATCCCTTTCTTTTGATGGGCGTTGACCTGTATGGATGCAATAGACAAGTGAAGCGGTTACAATTCCATTTGTTAGACAAGCTGGTTGTGTCACACACATTTCAGAAACACTAAGCACAAAAATATTGTAATTGGAATTACACCACAAGTGTCAAGCACACATGCTGATAAGTACAGGGTTATAAATGCACAATTTTGGAGTCATCTGCAGACTAATGCACTACCCTGCTCATGACCTACACTTGACTATGTAAGGCCACTGACATCAGGTAGCCCAGGCTCAATCAACATGTACTGTGAAAGTGAGCCTCAATGACACATAACACACCATTGTGACCTTCTAATGAGCAAACTCCTTGGGTCTGACTGGACAGACACATGTATATCCAGTCACATTGACTAAATGCATACAGTTCCTACAGGCAACTACAATAGTACAGACTACACCCTAAGACTCAAGTGACTGTAAAAGGGCTGCCATGGGTGGCATGGGAAGTCTATTCCCCGTGCATGTGTCAACATGTGGCCTAACAAATGTAATCTCATACAACTTCAGAGTGAGTTTGTGTGGTATGTACTTATGGCACAGAACCCACAAAGAATGTAGCTATCTCATAGAGATGGTATCTGACATACTAAGGTATCTTTGGTCTGGCTGGTTGCATGTGGTTGCCGATGGTCATAGACATTGGGCTGCGACCGTCACAAGCACCATTGTTAGCCTATGACTGTGTCTGCCACGGTTGAGCTTGGCCACAGTGCACTCACCTTCCGCCGAGGGCAGATCCTAATGTAGAGTGAACTAGGTCAGGCAGCTACCATTTTGGAGATTGTAAATACAGTATTGGGACCTGTAAATTGCATCACAAGATCAATATGTGTGTCTGATTATCGAAACAATACTAAACAGCCTTGTTGTGTTGGTTGTCCTACTCAACAAAATAAATGATACACTGTTCCAATAAGGAATGACAAAAGAGAGGAGAGACACAAAGAAGTCCTCTTATTAGGAGCAAGAGTCCTCACACACCCAACTGGGTGTCATGCTTCATCATCGGCTATGCTCCTCATCAGACCGGCGCTGCAATGTCTGACGGGCACCCCCTGAGGGGGGCTCTTTGCCAGAGATCTTTTATCGATGATGCCAAGACCCCAAGAGTGAGCTTGGAAGAAAGAAACAAGGGGAGAGAAATAACTAAAATTGTCTCAAGACCCAAAACCTCAGGGTAACAATTTTATTAGTCCACGATGGGTAAAGGCCAAGATTTAAAAAAAAAGCAAATTGGAGAGTGAAAAGGAATAATGATCAATCACTCTCTCTCACAATCATAGGGGAAAAAAAGAGAGAGGTTAGGAACTACCAGGCCCTCTCTTGAAAAGAGGTCAACATGTTTCGCGTCTCTGCGGTCCAACATGATCCAATGACGCTTCTTCAGGACCAGAGTAATAAGGGGCATATTTATACTCTGTTTGCGCCGGAATTGCGTCGTTTTTTTTTACACAATTCCGACGCAAAACTAACTCTATATATATACTTTGGCGTTAGACGCGTCTAGCGCCAAAGTCCATGGAGTTTGCATAATTTTTTAGCGTGGACACCTACTTTGCGTTAATGATATGCAAGGTAGGCGTTCCCATCTAAAAAAATTGACTCCGAGGCATGTGCGCCGTATTTACACTCCCGGGCAAAATTCACGCCCGGGAGTGGGCGGGTCAAAAAAAATTACGTTGCCGTTTTTTAGCGCCTGGTCAGGGCAGGCGTTAAGGGACCTGTGGGCTCGGAAGGAGCCCAGAGGTGCCCTCCCAAGCCCCCAGGGACACCCCCTGCCACCCTTGCCCACCCCAGGAGGACACCCAAGGCTGGAGGGACCCATCCCAGGGACATTAAGGTAAGTTCAGGTAAGTTTTTTTTATTTATTTTATTGTGGCATAGGGGGGCCTGATTTGTGCCCCCCTACATGCCACTATGCCCAATGACCATGCCCAGGGGACATAAGTCCCCTGGGCATGGCCATTGGGCAAGGGGGCATGACTCCTGTCTTTGCTAAGACAGGAGTCATTTCAATGGGGGTTGGGAGTCGAAAAAAAATGGCGCAAATCGGGTTGAGGCGAAAAATTTGCCTCAGCCTGACTTGCCCCATTTTTTGGCGCCCAAGCTCCATATCCCCCTACACCGGCGCTGCCTGGTGTACGTCGTTTTTTTTCACACACACCAAGCAGCGCCGGCGGCTAACGCCGGCTAACGTCATTCAATAAATACGGCGCCCGCATGGTGCTGCAGAATGGCGTTAGCGCAGTTTTGCGTCAAAAAGTATAAATATGGCCCTAAGTACTTCTCCCTTCATGCACTGAATAGACTCCTATAATCTGACAATGTCAGTTATCATGTCTCCAGTCACTTACACTAGTCGGGTGCACGTCGATCTTGTCATTTCTAAAAGTCACCCTGTAGTGCAATGAACACAGATTATACAGTGGTATTACAGGCAGGATCTACTTATACTGGGGTGAAAAAGGTGTCAGATTGTGAGTATTGTCCTACACAATCACCAGGGCAATGTGTTGCTGGGCACAGAAGGCATATTATGGCAGTGCACTGTGTCCTGCGGGCGACGGTATTTTTGGCAGTCGGAGCAGAATGTTAAATTTTGAGGGACACATGCGGAGCAAATAGTTGGGTGATGGCGAGATCCATGTTATGGAAACGTGTAGACAACCACTGGGGTCACATTTGGCCTTTTGTAGTTGAGAGCTGTGATGTGTAATGGATGTAATTTATTTCCAGTCAGAAATGCTTTGTCACATGATTTTGGTGCTATTCATCATGTATGTTGGTGTGGATACAGTAACTAATGTTGCATCTCACGTTCATTCAAAAGTAGGTACAGGATGTCCTTATGTAGAAATTTTCCCTTCTACATAAGGGTATACTTCTATATAAGGGTATTCTTCTATGTAAGGGCATCCTTCAAACCATGGAAGAACCTAACATCATCAAACAGCACTGTCTGAATAGGCAAACAATTGTGGGTTTATGTTGTCGGTTGGAGCCAGTTCTGATGCCTGAAAACACTAATACAGCATGCATACCTCACGTTGTCAACTCTAGGCAGTATTACACTTCCTTGCCACAGTGTCCTTCCAATATACAGTGGCCATATCTGGTGGTATGTCCCAACCTATGTTCAGTGTTGTGTTAAGAGATGTCCTATCAGCAATGATGAAACAATGACAGCTACATTAGGTTCCCCAGACATGAGGATTTAGCCTATGTGAAGGCTGACTTCTATGGTTTTGCTCGCCTCCCACATGTGATGGAGCCATTGATGGCACAAATGTTGCCCTAGTGCCACCGCAGGCCTGTGAACAAGTCTTTTGCAAGAGCAAACACTTCCATTCTATCATCATGAAAGTTGTCTGCTTGTCAGATCTATAGATCTAAAACGTCTGTGCCCAGTTCACAGGTTCAGCCTATGATTCCTTTGTACTGCAAAACAGCACCATACCACAGCTGATGTCACAACTGCAACCAAAGAGGGCGTGGCTGGTTGGTAAGTCACATCCAGCCTGATTTTTTGGGTGCAATGTCAGGTGCTGCAATCATGAAGTGAGTGACTCATTAGAATGGACCCTTGACCTTGTCTTCTGACTCTCTGTTTATTTAGTATTTTTCACTGCTTTTTGTCTCCTTTTTCTGCCTTTTTTCTCCTTTTCCTTAAAGCCTTTTTGCCTTCTCCTTAGCCGTTTTCTCCTTTTTTTAGCCGTTTCTCCTTTCCTCAGCCTTCACGCTCTGTTGCCCTCTCCCCCCTTCACTAGTCCCACAGCTGCGTCCCCTGCGGCCCTGCCCCTCTCACTCTCCCCTTTCGCCCACCGCTCCTGCCTCCCAGCTGCTCCTCTCTCCCACCTCCCCTTCTTAATGGTGGCCGCTGTGCAGTGAAGTGAGCGACCCTTGACCTTGTTTTAGTCAGTAGAGGCTCCCCACGCCATGCAGCTCCACCTGACTGCGCCTGTGCCCTTTATCCCGCCCTCACTGCTGCTGCGAGTTCGAGGCCCCCCACCACCCGCAGGCTCCTGCCTGCTCCTCATCCCTGGTGTCTAGTGGTGCCATAAGTATTGGGTGTCTTTCTTGTGATTGTCTGTTTGTTTTATATTTTTCATTGCTTTTTGTCTCCTTTTTCTGCCTTTTTTCTCCTTTTCCTTAAAGACTTTTTGCCTTCCCTTTAGCCGTTTTCGCCTTTTTTTATCCGTATCTCCTTTCCGCAGCCTTCTCACTCTGTTGCCCTCTCCCCCCATTCCTAGTTCCTCCGTTGCAACCCCTAGTGCCCCACCCCCTCACACCCCCATTCGCCCACCGCTCAAGCCTCCCAGCTGCTCCTCCCTCCCACCTCCCCTTCTTAATGGTGTCCGCTGCGCGGTGAAGTGAGTGACCCTTGACCTTGTTTTGGTCAGGAGAGGCTCCCCACGCCGCGCAGCTCCACCTGACTGCGTCCGTGCACTTTACCAAACCCTCGCTGCTGCTGCGAGTTCGAGGCCCTCCACCACCCGCAGGCTCCCGCCTGCGCCTCATCCCTGGTGTCTAGTGGTGCCGTAAGTATTGTGTATCTGTCTTGTGACTGTCTGTTTATTTTGTATTTTTCACTGCTTTTTGACTCCTTTTTCTGCCTTTTTTCTCCTTCTCCTTAAAGCATTTTTGCCTTCTCCTTAGCCTTTTTCACCTTTTTTTTTGCCGTTTCTCTTTTTCTCAGTCTTTGCGCTCTGATGCCCTCTCCCCCTTCCCTAGTCCTGCCGCTGCATCCCCTGCGGCCCACCCTCCTCAGGGCCCCATTCATCCACCGCTCCTGCCTCCCAGCTGCTCCTCCCTCCCACCTCCCTTTCTTAATGGCGGCCCCTGCACGGTGAAGTGAGCGACCCCATACCTTGTTTTGGTCAGGAGAGGCTCCCCACGCTGTGAAGCTCCTCCTGACTGCGCCCGTGCCCTTTACCCCGCCCTGCTGCTGCTGCGAGTTCGAGGCCCTCCACCACCCGCCTCATCCCTAGTGTCTAGTGGTCCCGTGAGTATTGTGTGTCTGTCTTGTGACTGTCTGTTTGTTTTGTATTTTTCACTGCTTTTTGTCTCCTTTTTCTGCCTTTTTTCTGCTTTTCCTTAAAGCCTTTCTGCCTTCTCCTTAGCCGTTTTCTCCTTTTTTTTGCCATTTCTACTTTCCTCAGCCTTCGTGCTCTGTTGCCCTCTCCCCCTTCCCTAGTCCCACTGCTGCATACCTTGCGGCCCTGCCCCCTCGCACCTCCAATCGCCCACCACTCCCGCCTCCCAGCTGCTCCTCACTACCACCTCCCCTTCTTAATGGCAGCCGCTGCACAGTGAAGGGAGCAAGCCTTGACCTTGTTTTGGTCAGGAGAGGTTCCCCACTCCATGCAGGTCCACCTGACTGCTCCTGTGCCCTTTACCCAATCTTCGCTGCTGCTGTGAGTTCAAGGCCCTCTACTGCCTGCGCCTCATTCCTGGTGTCTAGTGGTGCCGTAAGTATTGAGTGTCTGTCTTGTGACTGTCTGTTTATTTTGTGTTTTTTACTGCTTTTTGTCTCCTTCTTCTGCCTTTTTTCTCCTTTTCCTTAAAGCCTTTTTGCCTTCTCCTTATCCGTTTTCTCCTTTTTTTTGCTGTTTCTCCTTTCCTCAGCCTTCACGCTCTGTTACCCTCTCCCCCCTTCCCTAGTCCTACCGCTGCATCCCCTGCGGCCCCGCCCCCCTCGTGCCCACATTCGCCCACTGCTCCCGCCTCCTAGCTGCTCCTCCCTCCCACCTCCCCTTCTTAATGGCAGCTGCTGTGCAGCTGCCTAGGGGCGCGCCGCTGGCTCGCCGGAGGTGCACGAGAAGCAAGCCCGGCTGCACCTGTCTGCTCCTGGACCGCGCCCAGCTCCAGACCCCCTGGTTCCTGCGATCCCCACGCCGCCTGACGCTGCTACAGTTCCAGCGCCCTCCACGCCCTCAACACCGTCCGATCAGCCACCTGCTTCCAAGCCACCCGGAAGCTTACCCACAGACCCTTCTCCTGCCGGAACTGCAGCTTCACCAACCCCCGAGCTGCCGCCCCTCCCGTCAGAACCGGACGCAACCACCTCAGATGCGTCCTCCTCAACACCTGCCTCGTCCACAAGCATACCATCGAACTTTGGGACCTACCCATCTCATCCTCCCCGGGCGTCTCCTTCCTAACAGAAACCTGGATGAACCCCTCCATGGAACCCGACATCGCCATAGCCATCCGGGACGACTATACGATCACCCGCAGAGGCTGCACCAACAGACTTGGAGGAGGGATTGCCGTAGTCCACAGGAACACCATCAGAATCTCGAGCAACACTAAAGACACCCTTGACACCGACAGTCAAGATGTCATCAGTCACTTACTTATTCGGGAACGGAGCCTGAGGGTAGGTGCTGCGTCAGGACACCGACTCACATTCAAATCTGTTGTGAATCGGGCAACAGGCCTATGTGATCCCATGAAGCCCTTTCTCTAGTGGAGACTTATAGGAAAAAGCCAGTCCTGTTTCATCCTAGTAAGTGACTGATGACGTCTTGACTGTGAACGATAGATTGCAGGAGTCTATATATATTTTTTTCACCTTGGTTTCAATTGACGAAGTCCAATAATTTAATAGGTCCTGAAGAAGCGTCAGAGGATCCTTTTGGGACCATAAGAGACGCGAAACATGTCGACCGCATTCTAAGGAATTTCGGATAATTACCGACTTCCTCCATTCGATTGTCTTGTGTGAGTGTTTGAGCATTATCTCGATTTTCACTCCCTTGCCATTTTTTAATCTTGGCCATCTCCCAACATCAAAGAATAAAATAATTAGTGAGGGTCCTGAGCCAATTTTATCCTTTACTCTTGTGTTTTCTTTCCCCACGGACCCATACCTGGCTCCGCGGCATCATCGACAAACAAAAGATCTCCGGCAAAGAGCCCCCCTTCGGGGGGTGCCCGTCAGACATTGCAGCGCCGGTCTGACGAGGAGCTGTCCGATGATGAAGCATGACACCGAGTATGGTGTGTGAGGACTCTTGCTCCTGATGATCAGGACTCTTTTATTCCTTCTCCCTATTTCTTTGGAACAGTGTATCATAATCTATTACTAGGTTCTTTGGAGGATATACACTGGACCATTAATCCTCCTATCCCCTCCTTTTGTTTGAAGGATCCCCACCTAAACCAGAAGGACGGTCACCCGGGCCCTCGTCAGCAGCAGACTGGACTACGGCAACACTCTCTAAGTGGGAACCACAGCCAAACTCCAGAAAAGACTGCAACGTATACAGAATGCCTCCGCTCGCCTCATCCTCAAACATCCCATGCCTCAACCACATCTCAGCCCACCTGAGAGACCTACACAGGCTCCCCATCAACAAGAGGATCACCTTCAAGCTCCTCACCCACGCCCACAAAGCACTCCACAATGCCAGCCCAGCTTACCTCAACGAACGACTCACCTTCTACACCCCCAACCCCCAACGCTCTACCAACCTCGCCCTCGCCACTGTTCCTGGCATCCACAGGACCACAGCCGGTGGCTGATCGTTCTCCCAACTCGTCGCCAAGACCTGGAACACCCTACCCATCCACCTACGACAGACCCAAGACCTGCTCACCTTCAGGAAACGCCTCAAGACCTGGCTGTTCGAGCAGTAGCATCTCCCCCCCCCCTCAGCACCTTGAGACCCTCACGGGTGAGTAGCACGCTCTACAAATGAATGATTGATTGACAGATTGATTGATTCATTATAGCACTTCTGTCTCATTCCAAAACAGGAGACACAGCATATCCAAAACATACTTGGTTATTGACACCTCTGAGGAACTATTCCAGGGGAAGTCCACTTCAATGAGGGCCATGGAAGAGCACAGCGGGCAGTGGAGTAGGCTTCTGGGTTCCTGAGGGCCAGATTTCACTGTCTAGACAGGACAGGTGGATCCCACCTTTACTCACCCGGGAAAGTGTGTCAGATCATTATGGCTTGCTGCATGCTCCATAACATCGCCCTGCAGAGGAATATCCCTTACATCCCAGGGGAGGGGAGCCTGCGGTGCCACAGGGTGAGAATACTGAATTGCGAAATGAAGATGATACTGGAAAAGAGGAAGGAGCTGACTTGCAACAGGATCTCATTGACAGCTTCTTCACATGAGTGTAAGTATGTTATGTGATATCATGACTGTGACTATTCAATGAACTGTAGTTGTGATAATGTGTGGAGTTTATTTTTAGAAATAGTTAGGGAGCTGATACGCAGGCAAAATCAACCAAGGGTGTTAGATGAGGTAGCTTTTGCCACATCACCATCTTGATGATGTTGCTTTGTGTCAGATTTTTTCCAATGTACTTTGTTCTCCAGATGCTTGCCATGTGACCTGTGTCATATGTATGGTTTCATAGCTATACTCCTTGTTTTGTTCTTTGTGCAGGTACCTTTACCATGACATATTCATGTGGGCATTTCAGAGTTCTGACATTGGCAGGTATATGATGCCATTCGGTCCTTCGAAGTGGGCATGGATTGTTTCTGGGAATGTAGGTCACAGACTTTGGGTGTACAAGTCCTGTGCCACGACAGCTTGCACAGTAGTAGAACGGAAGTTTGGAAGACTACTTTGGACTTATTTCTTGTTGTGTGGTGCCCCTGGTGCATCATGTGTGTCATCATTTGGTGAGAAAATATATAGTTCTAGGCCAGATTCCATGTTAGTTTCCCTTCCCATTGGCTAGTCACTCTGTTTGGATGAACTGGATGGGGCTGTTGATGTGTTTCATCATTGTTTGTGTCATACCACCAGATGCCGTAGCACTGGATTATAATGATCCTGTAATCAGAAACTGTTGTACTACCAACTGTCTGAGTCTTGTATTATATGATGTTGCATTACTTTTGTGTGTTAGGCGATAAGGCTCCAGATGAGGACATCACCCACTTTAATGTTTGCCTATTCTCATGGACAATATCTGATATATCCCTTCCTATCATGGTCTGGAGGTCTGTACCTATAAATTTAATCATTTACCCAGTATGATTAAAAAATGTATGATTTGCTATGTTTTGGACATATTGACAGCCCACGCTCTGAACAATGTAATACAATTTCTTCTTTGATAAGACACTTGTTTGAATGTGTTTGCATGGATTGGTTGTAATCCTGAGCTGGATACTATGTACATGCAACATATCCCTGCTTGCACAAGTACCTTGTATCTTCATTGTATGGGACACATGGTCTGACATAGCTACATAACTAAATGTTAATTTGAAGACAGCAGACAATAAATTTGTGACGAGTAAATTTATTGGAATGCTACTACATAATAAATAATTGTGACATAAATATACAAAAATTTAAAGTGAAAGTGTCAGTCATGGTGCGTGACATTGGTGGAGTAGATGCCACACCATTAGAAGTCCAAAGTACCTCCCATTGGAAATGGAATATGGATCAGGGTCTCCACAGAGTGCATGTGTGACAACCGAAGGAGGACATTGAGAAAGAGGTTACTTGCTGGCATTGGTGGGTGTCTTGCCATCTGCAGCTCCTGGATTCATGCATGGACATCCCTGCTTGTGAGGCAGGGTAAGCTGCTACAGAAGTAGGAGTGTATGTGGGTGGTTGTGCCTCTGGCAGGGCCTCCCTTCCTATGGCTGCTGCAGATCTTCCTGGGCCTGATGTAGTTGGACAAAGGAAGATTGGGATGAAAAAGTCCTACTCAGAGTTGTATGGGTGTCCCTCAGCACCCCTGTTAGGGAGGCCATGTTGTAAATGTGGTCTCCATTTGTTCGCACATGTAACTATGCATGTCCCTCTGCAGCTGCTTCATTTCCCTGAGATTAGTCAATACCTGGCCCATCACCCCTTAGGACTCTTTATAGGCCCATAAGACTTGGCTGATGGTATCGTGGTCATTAGTGGCCACAGTGGCCTCACTCTGCGAGCCCACAGCATTCCTCCTGTGGACCATACCCCGACAAGCCTGTACCCTTGGCACAGGGTGCCCTCTCAAACTAGGTCCCAGCACCTCAGTGTCAGGAGTTTGAGTTGGACTTCAGGATCCAGGGCTGGGGGGCACAAGATGGTGGAAACTGTGCTAGGTACACAGGTTGTGGGGTGCATTGTTGCCAGTCATGTTGATGCAACAGAGCTGGGAGGTATAGTTGTGGGCACAATGAGACTCTCTGTTTCTCTCTGATCAGATTGTCCAGATTTTCAAGGAACATCCTCCACATCCACAAGTCCAGGAGTGTTGTGATCACTGAGGGCTTCAACTGAGGGTGGAGCAATAGTCTGGTCGATTGACAAGGTGTGCCCAGGAGCTATGCCTGTTCAACCTGTTGAGTAACAGAGTATGTTGTTATTGGTTGAAAGGTGCCATCTATCTCCAAAGCTTTTGTGTCACAGTAACTGGAGACTTTGGGCATTCTTAAGATGTAGGAGGGGCTGCTCTGTCACTTCACCGACTGCCCCCCAGAATTGGAAAACTCTCAAGCCTTCTGTAATAAGGTCGCT
This sequence comes from Pleurodeles waltl, assembly GCF_031143425.1. Taxonomy (NCBI): domain Eukaryota; kingdom Metazoa; phylum Chordata; class Amphibia; order Caudata; family Salamandridae; genus Pleurodeles; species Pleurodeles waltl. The sequence continues at coordinate 1,223,395,419 of NC_090444.1, forward strand.
GACTTCTTTAAAAACAAAGGCCTTGATTTATATTTTTGGGTGCAAAACTGCACAAATGCAGTTTTGCACCCGAAATGTTAGCACCAGCTTGTACCATTTCTGAGCACCAGCTAGGCATCATATTTATGGAATGGGGCTGGCGGTATGGAAGAAGGGTTTTTTTCACCCAAAAATGACATTAGGCAGGTTAGAGTAGAAAAAAATGAGTCATTTTCTGATGCAAAACCATCCATACCACATGACTCCTGTCTTAGAAAAGACAGGAATCATGTCCACCACCCCTATGGCCAGCACAGGGGACCAGGGACCCCTGGGCATGGCCATTGCACCCAGTGCCATGTAGGAGGGCCTATTTCAGGGCCCCCAACGGCACTTTAAGTAATAAATAAGATACTTACCTGTACTTACCAATACTTACCTGGGATGATGTCCCCCATCCTCCTCTGTCCCTCTGGTGTGGGGTGAACCTGGGGAGGGCACCTGTGGGCTTATTCCATGGTGTTCCACCATGGAAATAGGCCCACAGGTCCCCTAAAGCCTGCCCTGACCCAGGTGTTAAATACTGGTGCAAAGCAAGCTTTGCACCAATATTTGACCCCTCCTCCCCCCGTGAGTGATTTTAGCACAGGGGGATAAATATGGCCCTAAGGCCATAGAGTCATTTTTTGCACGGGAACACCTACTTTGCATCTCATTGACGCAAAGTAGGTTTCCACGCCCAAAAAATGACTTTAACTCCATAACTTTGGCACTAGACGGGTCTAGCCCCAAAGTATAAATATATTTTTCACTGAATTTACGTGAAAAGAAATTACGCAAATTCGGTGCAAAACAAGTATAAATATGCCCCAAAGTCCTCCAAATCCATGCTAACTTTGTTCAGCATCCCAGGGATCTGGACCTTTAAGGGCTGAGGAGTGATTTGGCAATTTATAATGGTCCTACTTTTACCAAGTTGCAACCTTTCCTGTTGAATAGGATTAAAGAATTGTTGGCGAGGGTCAAGTCCGGATATCCCAACAATCCTTGCCCCGACAACATACTGAAGCTCATTCCTGATTTGGTGTCCACAGCACTAAAACCAGTCTATCAGGAGATATTGAATACTGGTGTTCTTCCTCCCTCTTGGAAAGAGGCAATTGTTATGCCACTTAAAAAGAAACCAGGAGGTACCCCAAATTATCTTACGAATCTCCGCCCTAAAGCCCTGCTGCCTACCCAAGCAAAAAGTCTTGAAAAGCACCTCAAGATAGAACTGGCCTGCTTTTTACAGGATACAGAATGCTTAGTCCCCTCACAGCATCGGTTCCGGAAAGTGCATAGCATGGAATCCGCCCTCATCACCACTTTAGATTCAATCCGCAGACTGGTTCATCAAGGGGAGGGAGCTATTCTAGTATTACTAGATCTATCTGCTGTCTTCGATACCATCTCCCTGCAATTGATGGTTCAGCAGCTCTACCAAGCGGGAGTTTGAGATAAGCCTTGGATATCCTGCAGTCTTTTCTCTGTGGGAGATCCAACACTGTGAGCTGTGGAGATTTCAGACCTGCCCCGTTCCAACTTCCTTGCAGAGTTCCCCAGAGATCCTCCCTTAGCCCCACCCTGTTTAACCTCTGTGTGGCCCCGCTTGCCAGACTGATCCGTTCCTTTGGCGTCCAGGCTGCCTCCTATGCTGATGATACACAGCTCATTATACCCGTCAATAAGAACTGGGAGGAGGTAGCCGACAGATTTCACAACTGTATGAGCGAGATCAGTAAATGGACGGGCCATAATTGGCTGAAAATGAATAGAGACTTTGTGGACCTATTCGTCTTAGTCATTCTCACCTAGCAAAACAAAGTCATGTGCACTAATGGGGCCTATTTAGAGCACAGGAACTAGCCACAGACAACTCCAAGGAGAATCCCAACACCTTCAATACAATGGACACCTGTCATGTGCATGAAGGCCACATACAGTTAAAATTTTCATGATGAGTAGCAACATCAGAATAACATCATCTGAGTACCAGCATCCTTATACACACTTCAGATATGAGTGACCTTACATGTTTAAAGCTACACTGACATAAATCACTTCTATGGTAATTATGATTGAGACAAATACCTAGAGCCAAGCCAATTGACTGACAATACATACCATTCCACCAACATGTGATTGTCAACTGCAATTCCTGAAACACAATGAAGTCTGTCCAAATTTAGATTTGCCATACTGAATTCCTTAAAAACAGAATCAGAATACCAAATGTAAGTATGTCAAAGTTGAATCACAAATCTGAAAACTTACAGAAATTACCAATGTACACATGATGTTGGCTAAAAACAGTGCATATTATTATACTATATAGAGGATGTCCTGCCCTATGTTGCATGGCCACAAAACATTGACAAAGGAAATAGCAGGGTAGCCACTTACTATGACAATAACTTGTAGATGGTACAAATAGTCTGAACTCCTATATCAATGATATGCCCTACACTAGGAATGTAGTAATACCACCATGCTTTTCGGCATGTCAGATATCCATCCTGACTAAACATCACAGGTACCAATGTACAGTCCACACTTAACAATGGGGACACCACCTCACACCTCTGAGTAAGTGTAACAAGAATGCCATGTGACATCTCAGATAGAGATCACACCCTCACATGAACTTGACATTTATTTCACAGCTCAGGAACATTTGGACTGTTTCTTACCTCTCAGACCCTATGTTGCACATAGAGCTAGATCCAGGGGCATTGGAAAGGACAGAGACCAAATACCTGGACAACTTACCAACATGATATTTGGAGTATGGATCAGTAGGTGGGAAGGGTGACCCAGAAGTGTAAATATAGAGCTGTATAGTGGTATACATATGACACAGTCACATGTGTATCACCACATGCTTTTATACAATAGGGTTAACATGGGTGAGTATTATGTCCCTATGCACAATAGAATGTCCACACATGTGTATCAATGTTATAAAATGTACATCTGGGTGTTACTAGGAGACGCTTTACCTTTAGCCCCTGCCACATTGTCACAAATTAGATACTTACACATCATCCACTGAACTGGCAAAGGGATGTACATATGTCTAGTCAGTACTTACCCCTTGTGGCTGCTGTGCTGCCTCAAACGGCCATCCAACTCAGGGTAGGCCACTGCCAAAATGCGAGCCATTATGAGGAGGGGGGTCAAAATTTGACGGGCAGCCCTCCCTCCTTGGGAGGACATCCCCAGCTGGGCCTCTGCAGTCTTCTGGGCCCAGCATCTCAGGTCCTCCCACCACTTCCTACAGTGGGTGCTCCACCAGCTGTGGACCTCGAGGGTCTACACTTGCTTAGCAATAGCACACCAGATTCCCTTTTTTTGATTGGCATTGACCTGCATGGATGACACAGACAATAGGAGAAAGTTATGTTCACATTCATCATCCCAACACAAGTGGTGAAAAAACCTCAGTCATAGCAAGTAAGCAAACATACCCTTCCTCACCGTTCAAACTCCTTACCAAATTACATCAACAGTCAGGCCATGTGTGAAGTGGAGTCAGACATACAACATGCATGATCGGTACCAGTTATTGGTATAAACATATGACCAGGCCACAAGATTGCCCATTGCATGGTGTGGCTCTACTATTATTTCTCACACCATTATTGATGTTCATGCTGCAAAATATGCTGTGGATCAAGGAAGATAGATCACGCACTTTCTACTATGGGGGTCATTCCGACCCTGGCGGTCATGGACCGCCAGGGCCGGGGACTGCGGATGCACCGCCAACAGGCTGGCGGTGCATCCATGGGCATTCTGACCGCGGCGGTACAGCCGCGGTCAGAAACGGAAAACCGGCGGTGTCCCGCCGGTTTCCCGCTGCCCTGGGGAATCCTCCATGGCGGCGCTGCAGGCAGCGCCGCCATGGGGATTCTGACCCCCTTACCGCCAGCCTGGTTCTGGGGGTTTTGACCGCCAGAACCTGGCTGGCGGTAACGGGTGTTGTGGGGCCCCTGGGGGCCCCTGCAGTGCCCATGCCAATGGCAGGTCACTGCATGGGCCCCCTAACAGGGCCCCACTAAGATTTTCAGTGTCTGCATAGCAGACACTGAAAATCGCGATGGGTGCAACTGCACCCGTCGCACCGTTCCCACTCCGCCGGCTCCATTCGGAGCCGGCATCCTCGTGGGAAGGGGTTTCCCGCTGGGCGGGCGGGCGGCCTTCTGGCGGTCGCCCGCCCGCCCAGCGGGAAACTCAGAATAACCGCGGTGGTCTTTTGACCGCGCAGCGGTATTCTGGCGGTTCCCGCTTGGCGGGCGGCGGGAGCTCAGAATCACCCCCTATGTATCAATACTGTATATCTGTCTGTGCACATGTACACATGTCCATACACCCACACATGATGACTCAATCCTTCAGTCCTGCAAATTTCCACCATCATACACTCCACCTTTCACACATTGTTATACCATTGGACTCACCTGCTCCTCTGGTGCGCCATATAGAAGTCCATACAGGGATATGACCTCATTCACAAGCTTGTCCAGCTCTTAAGGAGCGAAGGCTGGGCCCCTTTTACCTGCAGGATGTGGCATGATTGCTCCCAGAGGCAGTACACAGCAGCCTAGGCCGTGGAGATCTTGTTGGCAGCAGTGTCAGGAGTCAAAGGAGGAATACTGCAGAAGATGGCAGTCACGTTCGCCACGCACAAGACCGTCACAGCTGGCAGACGCTGCCATTGGCCCAAGTTTGCCAAAGGCAGTAATGTGTTCCAATGGCAATGTCCACCGCAGTTGTAACTGCCTACTGCCATGACGACATATGCCAGCGGAGTTGGGTCACTTCCTCATGTCCAGTACAGGGTCAGGCAGCTGCCATTTTGTGGCAATTATATGGATGGAAAAGGGATGGAAGGTGCGTCATTTACTTTTAACTAGTCTTTACGAACATGTTTTAAGTGCTGCCTTCATGTTTGCTAGTCTCAATGTGCATGGAGTTGTAAAGGCTGTGTAAAAGATGTATGGCTGGTTAGGGACATGAAAATCTATCGTCAACATCCTATTGTCAACATAAATGGAGTATAGGTGCAACAAATATGTCTCAAATGTAAACTAGTTAGATCTGTCAATTCCTGCCTGTCACATATTTATGCATGTAAAGTACATCTGAGGCTTTAGGGGATCTGATTCAAGGGAGCAGTCATAGAATGCAGAGCCATGTGCTGTAAATCAAATTTCCTATGTTTCATCTGACATCATATTAAGATATATGTGTTATGTGTATGTGAATATAGTAATGATGTATAGATTGAATCATTCACCTAGAATCTGTTTTTGTCCCAGGTAATTACCCTAGCATGAGGAAAGGAAGACAACCCTCTGTGTACCGCCCGCTAGTAGACCTGCACACCATGGAGGAAGATACATAATACAAATCTATCACCTAAATAGGATACAATCATGGATCTATGTTGTCAGTTAGAGCCAGATTTGATCCTTGCCATTCAGAATCCCAAAAGCATACATCTAATCATTCAAGTATTGTAAGTGCTGCACTTCCTGGCTGTTGGGTCCTTTCAGAATACAGTGACTCTAATTGCAAGGATGTCCCACCCTATGTTCAGTCTGGTTTTGAAGGCTGTGCTGTCTGCATTGTTGAAACACCAGGACAGCTACATCAGATTTCCCCAATGTGAGGATTTGGCCGATGTGAAGGCAGAGTATTATGCTTTGTGACACATTCCACATGTGGTTGAAGCCATAGATGGCACCCAAGTAGCCCTGGTTCCCCCAAGTGCCAATGATCAGGTATATAGGAACAGGAAAAACTACCACTCCATCAACGTCCAAGTGGTCTGTTGGGCTGACCTGTACATTTCACAAGTATGTGCAAAGTATCCTTGATCAGTCCATGATTCCTTCATCATGCAGAACAGCAATATCCCCCTGCAGATGACACGACTGTACACAGCTGGCTGGTTGGTAAGTCAATGATGTCATATGTGTCTGTAAAGTTTTTCTCATGCAATCACAAATGTGCAAGTCCAAGACATATGTTTGTGTTGTACCTATTTCTTACAGGTGAGTCTGGCTATCCAAATCGTCCTTGGTTGTTGACACAAGGGAGGTACCCAACCACACCAGGGGAAGTCTACTTCAATGAGGCCCATGGAAGAACAAGGCGTGTCATAGAGCATACTTTTGGGCTCCTGAAGGCATGTTTTTAAAGCCTCAATAAATCTAGAGGAACCCTCCTTTACTCACCCAAGATATGTCAAAATATTGTTGCCTGCTGCATGCTCCACAACCTTGCCTTGAGACATCAGATACCAGTCATACCAGATGAGGGTGAGCCAGCAGATCCTGTGGGTGGAGATGCAGATTTGGCAAGTGAGGATGGGTATGACAAAGATGGAGCTGGAGACATCAGGGCAGATCTCATCAATCAATACTTCAACTGACTAAAGGCATGTCATGTGTTTGTACAAATGAGAGCCCATGGTGTATTGTATTATTTATGCCTAGCATGTCATCTCTTATTTACCAATATCTGTGAGGTCTTAGGTTGCTCCATTGCTAATGACTCAGATATGCATGCAGATTGTGACTAGTAAATGTGTACAGAACAGTTAGGTATATAGTGTAATGAGTTGTAAAAACACAAGCAAAGTCACACTTATACTAATGAACTGTCAAAGAGATCTATATGTACAAATCTGTCCTATCCATTATCTTTGCCAATCACAGATTAGCTAAGTTTCTGTTTGTCTCATCCTCATTTGGAAATCCCAGACAGTGTCCCAGGCAGATGGGAATTGCAGGTTAGACATGAGAAGTGAACATGGAGGAAACCAGGTACTGTCTATCATGGGTTTGTGGAGTGTGTCCTATATGGTCAGCCTGTCAAGACAGTGGGATGGCAGTCTCTTTTTCCAACAAGAAGACCTGTTTGGTACTGGGGGTGGACAAATAATGTCATGTGTGTTTACGCATCTGTCTGACACATGTCATAATGTGAAATCCAGGGCCTCTACCATCACATTGGTTTATGTTGTATGTGACCTACCTTGTGCATGGCTGTCAGTGTTTTACTACTTTGCAGACCAATGTGCATGTCTCTGAGGACTGACATAGGTGAGTGACAAGCCTATAGTTACCTAACCATGGTAAGTGAATGCTTTCAGGACTGGAGACATCAGTACTGGTCTCTGTCTTTATCATGGGTATGGTTATTAGGAAACAAAGGTATGTGATAAGGCTTTACCAGGTGATTCATAGAACCTATCCATTTGCCTCCTGGGTTGTAGAAGGACTAACATGTCCCTAACTTCAGTATCCTGTGGGTTAGTAGTGTATGACACCAGAGTTGACATTATGAAGTTACCAGCAGTGTTCCTTCCTCGATCTGCTGATTGAAAATCTACAAATAAATATATGGAGATGTACATTACAGATGAATTTTGTCATATCTATTTAACAATCCCTATGCCAAGTGTATCCTAGTTATACAGTACACGTATGATGACCCTAAAAAAGGTTGTACATTAGAGTTGGACATTTTGGTACAAGAGTTGTCATACATCACAGTTGTACATGGTTGAAACATCACACTTACACGGGACCAGTGTTTAAGTGATATTTATTGGAGACTGTACAGCTATATTAGTGATTGACACCCAAAATAACACAATGAAAACAGTGAAGGAGTCAGTCATGGTGGATGAAATCATCTGGGTAGCTGTTACACCTTTTGGAGACACGATCCCAGTGTCCTTGAAACATTGGAAAATGGAGTTAGGTTGCAGAACAGTCAACAAGATGCATCTGTTGTACACAAGGGGAACCAGTCAGGAGAGGTTCACTTCCTGTCAGTGGGTTTGGTCTTGGTATCTGCTCCTCCTGGATGTCTGGGTAGACGTCCATGTTTGTGAGGGGTGGGAATTCTTCAGCTACAGTGGGTGGGGTGGCTGAGGCACGTCCTTCCCTTGACAGGGCCTCTATTCTACTAGCAGCTACAGATGTTGAAGTGCCTGATGAATGATTGCTAGTGGAAGAGACATTATATTTGGATTCCAGACCTACTCAGGATAGTGTTGATGTCCCTCAGCACCCCAGCAATGGAAGTCAGGATGACATTTTGGCCTGCCACTGCTGCATGACTTCCTGGTGGTTGTCCCTCAGCAGCTGTCGTATTTACCCCATCATGGTGAGTACCTGGATCATCATGCTTTGGAAATTTTGGTAGGCTCTCAAAACTTGGGAGATGATATCCTGGTCAGTACTGTCCCTTTGAGCCCCCACATTCTGGCCCACACCATCCCTTCCATGTACCCTAACACTACATGCTTGTGCCCCTGGCAGTGTGCCCACTCCCACTGGTGGTAGGACCATCATTGTCAGGGGTGACAAGAGGTGAAACAGGTGCCTGTACTGGTAGGTACTCAATGGTAGAGACTGTCCTTGGGGCACAGGTTTTGGAGTGAATGGTTGTCTGTGATATAGATGCTACAGGGCTAGGATGAGTCAATGTAGGCAGGGTGAGGCTGCTAGACTGACCAGGTGTCCCTAATGGGCCAGCTTTGTAAACAGTGTCCAAACATCATGGGGTGTTGTCTTCACTGGGGCCTTCATCCAGAGGGGTTGCAACAGTCTCTGGGTCCTCACCATGGTGACAGTGGTAGGTTACCTGTGGGAAAAAGGGGAATACACGGTTTGTGTAAGTGATGCATCAAGTGATGTTTAAGTTTAAGTACTAGTAACGCTGTGTGAGCTGCACACAGTTCCTTTACATGATCTCCTGAAATGACAATGACAGCTGCTATCAATTCTTAGTTAGAAGAAAGTGAAACTCAACATTTTCAATTCGATACAACATGCTCTAAGCTGTTTGACTATGTTGGTAGTTAGATGACTGCTGATACCCTCTTATGTTCTCTGATTAATGACATGAGTAATTACATCTTTTGCCCAGTAAAGTGTATGCCATCATTTATCCAACTAAAAATTGAACAATGCACAATGGTGTCAGAGTTGGCACACAGCATAGGAGTTAGCAGATGAAATTGGATGTACTGCAAGTACATCCAGTTTGGCATCTAGTTTTCCACCAAAGGTGAGTCATTGTTAATCATAGGAAACTTTTTTTAAGGGCAGTTTCATAGGGCACTCAGCTTTAGCTGTGTTTTGCTTTTAATGATAGTGGAAGCGGGCCATTCCATTACTGTCATTGCCATAAACTGTTACATAGTGGAACAATCATAATGGGTTACATTAGTTCTTAGTTTCACATGCAACACATCTCAAATTAAGTGCACTGTTCTGGTCTTCTTTATGGTGGAATAGTGCCTTATGGAGTTATAGTTCTGTCAGTCCCCAGTACTTCACATGCCATTTGTAAGGACTGTGGACCCAGCTGAGTCAAGTAGACATGGGCATGCCAGAAAGTGGTATTTATACATTTGGCACAGAGAGGTGGTGGATGGTTTGGTAATTGAGGTGGGGAAAGGTGGTGAGGGAGCATACAAGACAAAACCTTTTGATGACATGAATGTTGTGGGGACTTACCAAACTCCACTCCCTCAGGTATTCCTGTCAGGTCCCAGATGCAGGATGTCCAAGATCTTATCCTCCCAAGATGTGAAAGTAGGGGGAGTGGGTGGGAGCCCACCGTGAGTCTTGAGTACCACCAGCTGGTGCTTGGATGCCGTGGAACGTACCTTACCCCGAGGTCATTCCACACCTTCCTGATGTCCTCCATTGTGCGTGGATAGCTGCCTACAGAATTCACCCTATTGAATATTCTTTGCCACAACTCCATTTTCCTGGCTATTGCTGTTTGCTGGACTTGTGCTCCAAAAAGGTGTGGCTCTACTCTGAAAATGTCATCTACCATAACCCTCAATTCATTATCAGTGAAACATGGGTGTTTTGGTGGGGACATGGTAGTGGTGGTAAAGACAGTGAGGTAGTATAGAAAAAATAGGTGGAATTAAATATTAGTGATGAGGGTAGGTTCTTTGATGTGAGTGGGTAATGGTTGTTGCGTATTGGGTGTGTGATAGTAAATTTTGTCTTGTGTATGCTGTGCAGGTGTGGGATGTGTGTGTGGTGAAATGAGTATGGGTGCTTAATCTTGCTTTTTATTTCTCTGTAAAATGTTGTTTCTCTGTGGCTATGTGTGGTGTTTTGGTTGCAAAAGATAGTGGGTGTTTATAGGTGTGTTTTATAGTACAGCATGTAGGTGTGTCGGGTGTGTGAATGTGTGTAAGGTGTGGGGTATTTGAACTATTTAATGTGGTGTGGTGTTCTGACTGATGTGAGTTCAGACCGCTGAAGTTCACACCGCCAATGGTTTTCCGCCATGGATGAACCGCGGTTGTGATTTGTGGATCGTAATTCAATGGGAGGATTTTTGTCGGGCTGGCGTGCTGGTGGTGGGACTGCCTCTTTACGGTCCTCCAGTGTCCTTACAGTTTCAGAATTTTGCCTGTTTTTTGTTGGACTTCACAACGTGACTCTTAATATGGAAGTCGGATAACCGGCAACATGGTTGTCTTTTGGCGGCTGCCACCACAGCGGATTTACCATCAGACCGCCAAAGTCACAATGAGGCGCTTACTGTACAAACTTGATATGGTGTAATTCCAGTGCTTACTAGTTTAATTTTGGGATACCTGGTTAACATGGAGCAAGTTAGACAGACATGTCTCAGAGTTGAGCATGATCTATATTTTGCTCACTCCCAGGTAAGTTTGAGGAAGTAAACACTGGGGTGATGTTTGGAACCACAGAAACAGGTCTTTTGCAGTCAGGTCCATGCCCCCACATTACACACTAAACAAGTGGCATATTACCAGGTGAGTAAACTTTATTTAAGAGTTCACACACAGGTGTCTATGTGAAAGTAAACTCTGGGCTGGTGTTTGGAATCACAGATACAGGGCATGTTGGGCTTTGCAGTCAGGTCAATCCCTCTACTTCACACAGTAGACAAATGGCATACCACCATGTGAGTAAGCTTCATTTGAGAGTTCACATACAGGTGTCTTTGGGAAAATGAACACTGGGCTGGGGTTTGAAATCACATGAACGGGGCTCATTGATCTTTGCAGCCAGGTCAAGCCTCCTACTTCACACAGTAGACAAATGGCATACCACCAGGTGAATAAACTTCAATTGAGAGTTCACACACAGATGTCTTTGGGAAAGTGAACACTGGGCTGTTAGTTGGAGTTACAGGAACAGTGCCTCCTGGGAGTTATAGTCCAGTCACTCCTCCTTCACACACTAGACAATTGGCATACTCCCAGGTGAGTAAACTTCATTTGAGAGTTCATACACTGGTGTTTTTTGGAAAGTAAACACTGGGCTGGTGGTTGGAGTTACAGGAACAGGGCTTCCTGAGAGTTGTATTCAGTTTAATCCCTCTGCATCATACACTACACAAACGTTGGGTATTACATTTCTGTGGCAGGCTGCATTTAGGATGGAGCATACAGTTTACTTGTTGAGACATACCATGAGTCCTGGAATGATTTATTGATGTTGCCACACTTACAGACACCATTCCATCTTATGGCATTTGATGTGCTTTGGTAGCTGTGATGTTTAGTCCAACAGTACACATTGACAGTCTTATATCTCAGATTCTCTGGGTATTGTATGTTTGAATAGTCAATGAACGACAAGGTGGCAAAAACCGAGCTGTGAGCATGTAGGACATTGCAGTTTGCAACAGTTTTTGTGTTGTAACTTACCAGACTCTGCACCCCCAGATATTCCTGTCAGGCCCTCAGGATGCAAGATGGCGAAGACATTCTTCTCCCACAGAAAGAGTTGTAATGGTGCACTGGGAGGGCCAACGCCAGTCTTGTTGGCCTCCATGTGTTGCCTGAAGGTCAGGGAATGCATCTTGCCCCTCAGGTCATTCCACCTCTTCCTTATGTCCTCCTTTGTGCAGAAAGTGGTACCTACAGCATTCACTCTGTTGACTATCCTTTGCCATATTTCTGTTTTCCTACTGAGAGGAGTATGTTGGACTTGTGCTCCAAACAATTGTGGCTCCACTATTATTATTTCATCCACCATGACTCTCAACTCATCCTTTGAAAAATGTGGATTTTTGGTGCGCAACATGACTGAAAATAAAGTGGATGACAGTGACAAAGTGAACAAGACAAGTGATATTTGGGACAAAAAATGAAAGATTAGTAGAAGTGTGTGAAAGGTGAAAAGTGGGATGGGCAAAAAGGGCTACCTTATGTGACAAAAATTACAAAAGTAGAATGGTCTCCTGCTGTGCCGCAGTGGAGAGGCAAAGGATCATGGTCTGGGAAAGGGTGTGTTTTATAGTGTGATTTGCAGGTAAATCCAGTGGGCCATTAATTGTCAGCTGTGTTGTTTTTTAATTCATTTAATGTGCACTTGTCTGTTACTTTGCTCAATGCGGACCGCAGTGGCCGATCGACATTGGCTAACCGCTGCAAGCGAACTACCACAGTGACCCTGTGTTTGTAATAGGCTCTGTGATTGGCCACAGCACTGATGGCACCGGAGTACCAATCGCCATGATAGCAGACCTCTGCGCCACTGGCGGTCTGCACTTTGGCTTGGCAAGCAGAGGTTCTGCCTGCGTACTTCATAATATGGTGGTATGGGGACCACTGGCGCAGTGACCTTTTTGGGACTGCATTCTTGGCAGTCTGGCAGTCTGACTGCCAAATTCACATTCAGGTCCAAAATGACAGAAAGAGGAAGATGCATCAGCTCACAAAAAAAGAAACATTTAGGGCCTGATTTAAGAAAAGTGGCGATGCACCCAGTGTAGTGCCACTTTTCTTTTGCCGCATAGCACCCCCTAACGCCTCCATGTGCACACTGTATCTTAGATACAATGCACCATGGGGTAGTTACGGGGACTAGCGTCAACATTTTTAATGCTAGTGAGAAGCTTTGCAGAATAAGTGTAAAAAATGATGACGCTTATCTTGCAAAGCCCATTGGTGCCCATTTTAAAGAATGGTGTGCCTCCTTTTAATGCCTGCTCTTGGCGGGCATTAAACGTGCCCAAAAAAATGACGCAAAGAAATCTTTTAGATGGGGGAACTTCCCCTTTGCATACATTATGCCTGGTGCAGGCATAATGTGGTGTAAAGGGTTACAAAGTGACGCTAATGTGACACAAGGAGGCGCTAGAGGCTAATAAATCTGCTCCTTACTCTCTCACATGGGTTAAAGTGAAGAAAGTGCAAGTACAAGTCAACAAGAAATATGCTAAATCTTATGTTAATGCCTGCTATGGGAGGGCCACAACAATATATTTCATTTTTATTAATGTAAAGGAGCACAACTATTCCCCAAATATAACAGCAATTGAAGTAAAATATGTTCTGAACGATTTACTAGAAGCAAATATCAGTTGCTAAGAATCTACAACTAAAATATAAAAAAATTACTTTCCAGAGTCAGAGACCACATCAGATACCAGAGCTACCATGTTTTTCCTACCTTAAAACACTTAGGCCCAGATTTGCGAGGGCCTAGCGCCTCCTTGCACCACATTAGCGTCATTTTATTTATGCTGATGTGGCCCAACGATGCCAAAATTGCTGTGCAAGATTTACAAAGTGATGCAATGCAATGTAACCCCTTGCACTACATTATTCCTGATCCAACCATAATGTATGCAAGGGCGGCATTCCCCAGTTATTTATATTTATATTTATTTACAATGTGCCTCAATGTGCTTTGCAGGATTTGCATCACATTTTTTTATGCTAATCCTGCAAAGCCACAAACTAGCATAAAAAAGTTTGACGCAAGATCCCTAACTACCGCCATGGTACGCCGTATATTAAATATGGCGCACACATGGTGGCATACGGGGGGGTGCTAAGGGGTGCAAGAAAAGTGGCACTGCAGTGGATGCAGCACCACTTTCCTTAAATCATGCCCTAAGTAGAATGAACTAAAAACCAACCACTGACACTCCTCTTGCCCCTAGACGATACCAAGATATGCAAATTCCTGAACACTTAACCATTATATACAATGAGGAAGTGTTAGTCCTGGCTTCCTTGCCGTGGTCTACCCTTTTTTGCTTCTGCTTCCTGTGTTTTAACAGTGTGCTGGCATTTGTTTTTACCGGTTTTTGTACTCTGAACACTTTACCACTGCTGAGCAGTGCTAAAGTGCAAGTGCTTCATGCGTAAATTGCATGTGTAATTGGCTGTTCCATGCTTAGCATATTTGATTTACTAGTCAGTCCCTAGTAAAGTGAACTAGAGGTGCTGCAAATCAAATGCTACTAGTGGGCCTGCAGCACTGAATGTGGCATGCACATGAGTAGCCCTGTAAACATGGTTCAGACCTGCCACTGCAGTGTCTGTGTGTGTAGTTTTAAACTCTCAATTCGACCTGGCAATTGTACCCTTCCCTGTCCTCTGAGCCGGACCTGAGAGTGGCCGCAGCACTGGGAGCAGGAGCCTTCGGCAGCAGGATACCAGCAGCAGCTTCCATCTGCCCCCCAGAGGCCTCCAAGCCACCACTCTACCCTGGGTCCAGAGCCATGGGCGACGCCAGCAGTGAGCACAGCAAACCTCCCAGACTGCCACCCCGCTGCCCCTGCAGTTTCTGGGGGTCTACCAAGATGATGAATCTCAATTCCATGTGCTTTGCTGCCCTGAAGAAGTCCTTGTGGACGAAATACATTGGCTACTATGATTACTACGAATTGCGACTATTATAGGTATAATGAATTATAGAAGAAGATGGTTGTTATTAACACTTATGAATAAAGAATTTGCTCCACTGAGAAGGAAGTGTTGAGAATCTGTGCCATCCATAACTCTGGAATGAGACTTTTTTGAATCATTTATTTTGATACGGAACCCATATGAGTGTTGAGTTTGATGTTAATAATGGGCTTCCAGGACTCTGTCCTGGTCTATTGAGGACTAGGAGGGTTGGTCTTCAAGACTTGTGCACAGTTTACATGGGGGTAATTTAAAATATATTTATCCATCAGTGTGGTAAGGTGCAGCATTGGTCGCCTTGGCCCTTGTTTTGATTTGAATGAGCCCTGAAAACATGGCTCAGAGCTGCCACTGCAGTGTTTGTGTGTGCAGTTCTAAACTGCCAATTCGACCTGGCAAGTGTACCCACTTGCCAGGCCCAAACCTCCCCTTTCTATACATGTAAGGCACCCCTAAGATCAGACCTAGGTAGCCCCACGGGCAGGGTGCAGTGTATGTTAAAGGTAGCATATGGACTGATGTGTTTTACATGTCCTAACAGTGAATTTCTTCCAAAAGATTACCCATTAAATCAAACTTCCACAGGAGCAGATGCTAGCCTCTCTCTAAGAGAACAATGTTAATTTAATATCTTCTTTTCTCCAGGAGTCAGAGGTTTCCAAGCTTCTCTGGAGAACAGTTCAAAAGTTCACAAATATACAAACTACTAATGTCTTTTACAGGAAACGAAAACTCCTTCTCAAGGTTCAGTTTTCTGAGGTTTGTCTCTAAGACTGACAGGTCTGCAAATCAGAGAGTTCTTGAATATATATGTATGTATACATTCGCAAGTCTGGAAATCATACAAAAGGATTCCTTACTGCAGTTGCTTGAAGTCCTGTTGAGCCAAAATGAATTCTCCTCAGGAAGCCGATAGCCAGTTATTGGAAGAAAGAAAAAAAAACAGCTTCTTCAAAACGGAAAAAATATCTGGTGTGCACACCATAACAAGAAAAATAATTAATTACTCAAAACTGGAAGAATTCTCTGTGAAACAAAGCACCTCAGGAACACTGCTCATTCTCCTCCAGATGACAGTTGAAGTGCTGGGCTCCCAGAGAGACACAGCTGGAGGGAAGCTTCAGCATGAGACTAAGGTAGAAACACTAGAGCGCTGACCTCACAAGGACTTGCGGTCACCATCTTCAGTGGCAGTTAAACCTGAAGAAGCTAATTCTAACAACATCCTCCTCAAGAGCCACCGGGAGTGAGGACGCTGCTGCAACCAATGTGGGTACAAGGAAAAGGGGAATCTTTTTTGCTGAGGGAAGAACTTAACAACACTGGCAATAGTTTTCCTGACAAATACTGCCAAATTTGTTTTTCACTATTGCAAGGCCCATCTTTCTCATAGGTTAACATGGAGACTGCCTTTAAATAACTTTTAAGCCCAGTTTACCTTTCGGAGCAGATAGAGATATGGAGTTTGGGAACTTTGAACTCACAATTTAAAAATACATCTTTTGGTAAAGTTGTTTTCAGATTGTCAGTTTTAAAATGCCACTTTTAGGAAGTGTGCATTTTCTTGCTTAAACAATTCTGTGACTCTGCCTGCTTGTGTACTCACTGTCTGGGTCTGACTGACAGTTGGACTGTTTGTGAATCTCCACTAGAGAGTGACACAAGGGAAGCTGAGGTGTAGCCTGCATAGCCTGATAGGCCATCTGGGCTAGAGTGGAGGGAGGAGTGGTCACTTACACCTGAATGTGCTGTGCCTGCCCTCACACAATGCAGTTTCCAACCCCCTGGTGTGTGTCTGGGGCTAGGCCTGGGCAAGGCAGGATCCTGTGAACAACAGAGACTTTCCTTTGAAGTTTGTCTACTTCAAAGGCAGAAAGTGTTATAAGTAGTAGAACCAAAACCCTAGATTTTCAGAATACTTCTGGAACCAAGAGGGACCTCTGCCTAGGAGAAGAGCTGGAGGAGGAGTAATGCCCCTTTGGTGTGTGTGCTTTGCTGGGCTGGCATGCAGTTGCTGCTTCTGCCTTATAGAGGACAAATACTGGACTTTGCTGTGTATCTTGCTTGTGAAGTTTCTCCAAGGGCTTAGAGTGAGCTTGTCCTCTGTTCAGAAGTCTCAGTGTCATGAAAGACTTCCTCTGCCAGCATCTGGACTCTCTGCTTGGACTCCTACCCTGCCTAGTGGTGCCTAATTCAGTCCCTGGGCCCTTGAAAGGAGACTCTGGTAAAAAACCAAGAAGAACCAAGTGCACTGACTTCAGATGACTCCAGACTGATGCCACTTCTGGATCCTGTGATGCCACCTGCAACTGAAGCCGTGGTCCTTGCTGGAGTGCAACAACCCCGCAAGTCTGAAGCAACCACAGCCTCACCGAAGTCCATGACTCAGTGAGTCCCAAAGTGCCATGTCACTGACGTCCATGACACTCGACTTAGCCATACCACACCGTGACCGCCAGATATGAACCCCACCGGAAGTACCCAGATCCAACGCTTCACACAACGCCACCTCACTTCCACAGCTCTGCAGCAAGGACCTGACATCTTGCACTGACTTCTCCGCTCCTTGGCTCCACAGCACTGGAACCAAACCCGCACCGGATCCAGCGACACCTTGATTCCCGACTCTGTGCCCAGCTTGTTTCCTCATTTTCACAAGGTACTGTACCTGAGGGTCAGTGTGACTCCGTGACCGGCGCCATTAGCGTGATGTTGGGAATGAATCTGTCATGATGCCGTCATGTCACAAACTCAAAGCATTTGTGTTTCTAACGCTATATTGAAGTTTCATTTTAAAAAATTCATAACTTTGCTTGAGCATGTTGGGTTTTTGTTGTTTTGGTCTTGTTTTACTCAGATAAATATTTGCTATTTTTCTAATTTGGTTTTGAGTTCTTTTATGGTGTTTTCACTGTGTTACTGTGTGACTTGGTACAAATACTTTACATTGCCTCTGAAATAAGCCTGACTGCTTGAGCCAAGCTACCAAGGTGGTGAGCAGGGGTTATCCTAGGTGTGTAACTCCCTTACCCTGACTAGATTGAGGGTCCCTGCTTGGACAGAGTGCATACTGACTGCCAACCACAGAACCCATTTCTAACAGGAAGCCTTCCTCTGATAATCTAAAAAATCAAACATATAAATCATAATATTTTCTACCACTGATAATTTACTAAAACTAACAAAATGTGACACAAGGATAGTGGATGGCACATTCGAAATGTGCCCCAAACCATTAACCCACATTAAAAAGAAAACAACTAACTACACCCCACATAAAATAATAATAATAGATTTTGAACAAGCTACAATTCAAACTATCCTAAACCTTTACCCACACATAACCTTACAAGGCTGTTACTACTCCTTGCTGTGCTGCCCTGCGTGAAAGTCAAAGTGAAAGGGCAGGAATGCACAGTATTTATAGCATATTGGACATTCCTGTCCTTTGCCCCTGTATTATGCGCAATAATGGGCTGTTTAGCACCAATATAGGCATGCTTGCAGCATGTTTCAAGGGTACCTATGTTGCTCACAGGATTGTTTTTGTGCAGAAAGTGACACCGTCAAATGGGAGTCATTTTTTTCACCTTCTATGTGTGCTGGACAATGCAGCTGACTGGAAAGAGGAAAAACAAGGATAATTGAATATATTTCTCCTCGCTGCTCCGCCCCTGGGGAGGTATAAGGTTTTGGCACATCCCCAGGTTTACAAGTTCTTGTAAATCTGGGGATGTTTCAAAATCCATGGATGTTGTGTGGGAACACCCACCGCATTGTCCATGGAACGGCTCCCTAATGCAGCGATTTGGTTTGCCTTGCCTTACTCCATATCTACAAGGCCATTCGAAGCCATGCAAAGTGGCTTTGCGTAGCCTCATGGATATGATTTGGAGGTTTGAGCCACTGTTGCATCACAAAAGGTAAGCTCAAGAGGCTCGTAAATATGCCCCTAAGATTTAAAGTACACAACTAACAGCCAATTTGCCTTTAAAATTAAAACAAAATGATAGCAGTAGACTATCTCCCTGTCACAGAATTAGCTAACCACTACACCATACTAATAAAAGGTACTTTCTCTCAACAAAATTAAAACAAATTATGCCTCATTATGGACTATTTTGAGGACAACTGGGTTGGCAGACTGCACCAGTCAAGAGACAGACGCCAACCCAAAGTTCAAATATCATGGTAAAATGTCTTTGACACTAGCAAGGCACAAGAAGCCAAAACAAACAACACAGTGGAAGGATGACATAATGCCTTACAATCCACACTAGACAGACCCCAACCTACACAATACACATTTACTTAAACCCTAATAAAAGATCAAAACCACCAAGAATTACCGATGGGACAATCAGTAACCCACATTATACCTAAAGTAACCAAACAAAAAGATAGACTTTACAACATGCTACAGTGTAAAGCAAAACTCGTAGGTTTTTTTTTTCAAATCAGTTTTTTTAACAGTGAAGCTGTATCTAAGTTGTACAAGTTATGGCATGAGATACATTTAAATATAAAGTGCGATGACACTGCATGTCATTATCTTATAGTAATGTGAGACAATCAGCTACTATCTTGTATACATTTCTTGTTCATTGCATCTTCAATAGTCCATATTACAATCATAATCTCCAACATCTATTTAGTTTCATTAGTCACAGCTCTTGCTCTACATGCATCTTCTAGTATCTTCCCCTCCATCTCCTGGCAATCATCTTGAATTACCAGCTAGTGCAGAGATATTCTTCCCAATAAGTTGGAACTTCAGTGCAGACTGATACATTTCCTACACACTCCTCAGTGGATGCAGCCACCCTGGTGGGGAATAAGTATCGAATTGGCTAGTGTAATAGCTGACTGCGCATTTATTAGGGGATGAAGAGTTCTTTTATTGTAGCCAAGTCTGTACCAGACCCTTGAAGACTTTGGAATTAAACAAAAAACAAGAGAATAAAACCAAAGTGAAAGAGGTAGAAAGGAACTGTTAAATTTAACCACCCCTTTTCAGGTAATGGTGGAGATGCTGAGTTGTGGAAAAGCCATGATTTATTTTCTTTCAGGCTACCATATAACATTTTGAACCCCCAAATCACCGAATGGAACATGTAGCTATTGTCCCGGTGTCCAGGAGGTCCTGTATGACATCCCTCTCATGGCATGTAAGGCAGGCCTTCAGGCACCTCCCCAACTAATTTCAAGTCTTTTGGTTGTTACTCCCACATTACAGCTCCTCAAAACCTAGTTTATCCTCCATGGCCTGGACCTCTACTCAAAGCCCTCCCCAGTGTCAGATTCGGTACCAACGGTTGGATTCAGCAAGCCTCCATAATCTCTTTCCAGCGGTGTGGTATAAGGCGCCTCCTAATCCCTGTGCTGTCTTCCTTCTGAGTGCTTGCTCTTCTGCCCCTGCCCACCTTCTGACATCCTTTTTCCAAGCAGTAAAATGGTCGATTTCAAGGACATTGTGATGTATCTCCTCGCCAAAGCCACTGCTAAGTCCATGAATTGGGACCCAACCTTACCCTTCTTAGGCCTGGGGAAATTGCCCACCAAGCATACTTCCAAGGTATGCAGGACTGGACTACCAACTGTAGGGAGTATTCTTTTCATTGCTGCCCTCCAACAACCTTGCAAGGCAGTGCACCCCCACATCATGTGACAAAAGTCAGTGTCCAACATTCCACATCTTGGACTTCCCTGGGCATCTCCCCCATACATCAACTGTAACCTATGCGGTGTCAGATAAGTCATGTGTAGGAAGTTAAATTGAATATACTAAAGTCTAGTATTACTTGAAACACTCTTGGGGTATGTTAACATCCTGCTCCAGTCTCTGTCCGTTATTTCTTTTCCCAAGATATCTTCCCATTTATCTCTCATTCTTGTTAAGGGGACGCATCCCATATCACTCAATGCTCTATATAACCAGGTAATCTCTCTCCTAGCCGATCCCAATGAGAGAAGGAGTTGAAGTACAGCTTTTTTAGGGGGGTCTTTGTGCTGTAATGCCACAGATCTGCATATGATCGCACCACACCCTCGTAAGTCAAAAACTGGGCACCTGGCAAGCCATGAGTAGCCATGAGAGCCCCCATTGGGATGACCCCTGCCTCTTGAAAACAATTGCCAATAGTCTCCAGACCAGCAGCAGACCAACTCGAAAGTACAGTCGTTGTATAATAAGTAACTGGTGTGCCATGTGGGAGACCCACTATATGTAGCCCTGGTGCATATGCCGTCGGCCTTCGAGCCCTCACCTGACTCCTCTTTCAAGCATACAGGGCCACTTTCAGCAGTATAATTGGATGGAAAATCGGGACGTCTGCCCTCAAAAACAAACTAGTCCCAGTAAGGGGTCAAACCTATCTGACCTAACATCCCTTGGTGCACACCCCTAAGCCACCTGGCAATCCATTGCAGTTATGCTGCTAAATAATATAACTCACAGTCCGGGGCTCCTAGTCCTCCCTCCGCTGGGGAACGCTTCAGAATTGCGAGTGACACTCTGTGTCTGTTCCCATCCCATATGAGGTCTCTAAGCAAGGCATCCCCCTGACAGAACCACCCCACCGGAATGTTAATTGGTATATTTGCAAAAAGATAGAGGAGGCTGGGTAACACCCCCATTTTAGTTACTGCTATACAAGCCATCAGGGACATTTTTAGGGATCTAAAAAAAATGACACTACATTTAATGTGACAAAATGCTCTACCCAGGTTCCCTTCATAGACATCGTCGATGTTGTGGTAAATCTGGATACCTAGGTATCGAAAAGAGGCGGGCTCCCATCTGAGTCCTAGCAGTATGTGTTGTGGGGGCTGACTTTCTTTTATACAGGTGAAGAGAGAGGTCTTCGCATGATCCAGCCGCAGACTGGACACCCCTCCAAATTCCTCTAGTCTCTCAACAGCGCCTTCTACCCCCTTCCCATTATTCTCTACGTGTAAGAGCAGATCATCTGCATGCAGTGAAATAACATGGAGGTATCCGTCCACTAGTAGGCTATTGTGTGCCACATCTGCTTGGTACTAGGCTGCCAATTGTTCTATGGCGAGCGCAAATAATAAAGGGGATAAGGGACAACATTGTCTAGTCCCTCTATGAATAGCATACTCGGGAGAGACAGTAATCACACAGAGGCTCAAAGTGGACTCCTGGCTGGACCCAAAGCAGTGTCCCCCTTGCATAGGCAGAATAAGAGGTATCATAAAGGCAGCCATCTCTGCTGTAAATGGGCAATCTCCACCCCAATTATGTGCATTTCTTGTAACATCTCTATATGCACACCTCTGCTCCGTAGGTACTGCTAAACTTTGTAACGTTTGGCTGCTGATCCTAGATCCAGGTCATGCATATGATATGTTGCAATGTGGTAGCCATGTGCTTATAGAAAGTCCAACTTGCCAGGTAGTAGTACCTGACTTTATTTTGAGCCCCAGCATCTCACTGCACCAAGTAAAACATTTCCTGCATCGTTAAAACATAACCCAAAACCCCACAATGACCTCCCCAGTGGCTGAGCCGAACAGCAATGGCCTTCCGCCCAAACAAGTCAACTTCTGTGAAAGAAATCACCCCTCCTGTATTCTTCAAGGTTGCTCTGTCAGAGATCATGGTGGTGGGGGGGAGGCTTCCAGAAATCCAAAACCAGCAAAGTCACTCTTCCCCATCTAGCTCAATATTAGTCGTCCTCAGTGTGCCCCCATTAATGGAGAAAGGCCAGGTCCGCCCCACCTATTTATTGGGCCATGTGTCCCTCCTCATCTGGTGTTGTTTGTAGGTCTGGGGGTCAATCTCTGCCGAATTCAAACCAAAAGAGTTGGACAAATCTAAAAGATTGAACTAGAAAATAATGGAAATATGCAGATGGCTAAATTTGTTCATCCACTGACTGGGGGAATAACTGGTAACCTGTCATTCTCAGGGTCAGATTTCTTCACCTCAGAGTCTGTTGCCAAGATACCTGCGACCTCAGTGCGGTATTCCAGTCTGGATACTCAGTCGGTCAGTGCCACCACTTGATGCGTAAGCACCGCTTGAGCTGGACGTATATCAGCTAGATCACATTCTTTTTATTGCACTCTTTCTGCCAAGTTTCTGTGTTCAGCACGTAGTAACCCCAGACCCACCGAGACAGCCCCAACATCTTGTTGAAGAGCAGTTTTAGTGTCCACAATTGCTGCTAGTATTTTGTCAGTTCGGAGCTGCCTGAGAAGGCCACACTCCTGATTTCCCCATTGTGCACAATCCTATAGCACAGCCGCGGTCACCGGTCCATCTGGTATAAGGGTTTACCGCCTCCAGGCCGGCTAATCGTTCTCTTGAATTACCCTGCATAAGTTACTCAAAGAATCCAAGTGTTACTGTCTCACTCACACAGGAGAATGTTGAAGCAGCAGGACAATTGGACCCTCGGTGGTCTTACATGGAAAGGAATGAATGTGCACTGAGTAATGATGCCCTGCCCAAAGGGCCTCACATTAGTGGATAAAAAAAGGGGGGTTCAGGAGTACCCCGCAATGTCCTGTTCTCACTCTCTTCGTTTAACGGGTTGAGCAGCACGACTAGCCCTCAGGTCCAACATAATGTCCTCTATGGGTGGAATGTGCTCAAACCCCCTCTAGGGCCTTAAGGAATATCCATTTTTCCTGGGCGGGATTCCTTCCTCCCATTGCGCTGTGTCTCTGACAAGCTCCCCCAGGCCCGTGTCCGTGGAGCGCTAGGTGCAGTCCTTCCTCCATCCCACAGGTACAGCGTCTCAATCCCAGCCTCCCACTTCTTTGCACCTCTGCTCTTTCGTCACATCAGTCAAATCCGGAGGATCCTAGCCCCCCGTCTACCTCACACTGGTAGAGCAGGGCCGTGGAGCGTGCAGCCTAGTCCCAGGATTGCAACTCCAGGCTCTGCTCGTTTATCCCCACTGCTTCTGAGTAAATGGGAGACGGCTTCCCTGGGCCGCTCAGCAACTTACCCGCTCCTCTCAAATGCCGTCTCCCGCTCTGCACCAACCTCTCCACTTCCCAGGGACAAGTTTTGGTGCAACAGGGCACCGGGTAACATTTCATAGTGGAGAAATGTATGGGCCCATGCTGAGCGTTGCAATTACGGGTCCACCATTGCTGTCTGCTAGGCCACGCCCCCAAGCAAAACTCTTTAACAACAAAAAAGTACACTACTTAGATTCAATAGCCAAAAATCAATTGTAAAAAAATTAATTCCCTACACAAAACCCCATAAACCAATGTGAAACCCCAAACCAGTAACAATAAGTTATTTTTAACTAATTGATGGACACATTGCTTTTACACATAAGTTTACAGAAACGTAAAACACCACTATCAAATTAAACTGATGATTACATTTGGTATGTATATTAATAAATAAAAAGACGAAAAGGTTACCAACTACAAAAATGTGAAAGTAAAATCAGATAAAACCAATTAAATAAAACAATCAAAAAAGAAGATTATACACAACAATCAGATCAAATACATAGAAGTTCATACATAAATACATTATTTCTCAAACAATGTATGTGAAAAATGAAATGCTAATTCCAATGTACTTTACTTTGAATTAGTTGTTGGACACTAAAGAGGTTACTGTTATGATTCCCATTCCAATGTATAAAATTTGTTGAAGGTGCAGGATGATAAAGGGATTGCATTTACTCTTCCCACTCCAATCTGTAACACTTTGGGGAAAGTGCTGCATTAAAGGAGTTGCATTTACTATTTCCATTCCAATATACATCATTTCAGGGATAGTGTTGGACACTAAGGTGGCTAAACTTACTTTTCCCACTCCAATCTATAATATGTTGGGGGATGTTTAGGACCTAATGGGGTTATTTTCATTACTCACACTCAAATCTGAACCATTTAAGCAAATGTGCTGAACACTAACATGGTTACATTTACTATCCCCACTACTATCTATACCACTTTTGGGAAGATGCTGGGCACTAATGGGGTTATAGTTACTATTCTCACTCCAATCTAACCATTTCAGGGAATGAATTGGACACTGAAGGGGTTACATTTACTATCCCCACACTACACACCGATCTACATTTTTACGGGGAGATAGTTCGAAACTAAAAGGGTTAAATTTACTATTCCCACTCCAGTGGGAAAGTGTTGGCCATTAAAGGTATTAGATGTACCTACTCCAAACTATGCCATTTTGGAGAAAGGGTTTAAGCACTAAAGGGGTTCAATTTACTATTCCCACTCCAATCTAAACCATTTCAGGGAACATTTTATACACTAAGTGGCAGATTTATGGAAAGTGGCGCTGCACTGAGTGCAGCGCCACTTTCCCTGCGACCCTTAGCACCCCCTACTGCCACCATGTGTGCGCCATATTTAAAGTATAGCGCACCATGGTGCAGGGTAGGGGGCAATAGTGTCATTATTAATGACCCTATTGATGTACTCTGCAGGAGTAGTACCAAAATATTGGCGCAACTCCTGCCGAGTAGATAGGTGCCCATTCTAAAGAATGGAAGCCCCCTTTTATTGCTTGCTCCTGAGCAGGCGTTAATAGTGCCGTAATAAATAGTGCAAGGAAATCCCATAGATTTCCTTGCACCATTTTACCGGCTCCCCTAATGGGGGAATGCCCCCTTTGCATATATTATGCCTTGCGCTGGCATAATGTAGAGCAAAGGGTTACAGAGTAGTGCAATGCATGCATTGCGCCACCCGGAAAATATAACGGGTGGGGAATTTTGGCTTCTTTGGGCCACATTAACATCAAAATAAATTACATTAGTTTGTTGCAATTTCGCGCTAGGGGTCTATAAATATGCCCTAAAGGAGTTACATTTACAATTCCCACTCCACTCTATACCATTTTGGAGAAGATGTTGGATAATAGATGGGTTAAAATTACTACTCCCACTCCAATCTGCACCAGTTTTTGGATGGCGTTGGATGAAAACGGAGTTACATTTATACTTACCATTCCAATCAATACCATTTGAAGAAGGTGTTGGATAATAAATGGCTTACATTTACTGTTCCCACTCTAATCAAAACCACTTCAGTGAAGGTGTTGAACACTAAAGGAGTTTGAGATATTATTACCATTCCAATCATCATCATTTTATAGAAATATTGGACACAAAGGGCATATTTATTGAAAAGTGGGGCATCATTCATGATGCACCACTTTTCTAGCGCTCCATCATGGCTCCCTATTGGTACCATGTGTCTGCCATATTTACAATACGGCACACCATGGCAGTTGTGTCCACATTGGCATCATAATTTTTGGCTCTGATGTGGCGAGTTATTGCATTAGCACCATAAATTATAGTGCTAATGTAGCAAAACACACGGAGGACCATTGTTTTCAATGGGAGCATCATCTTAGGCCTAAGCAGGTGTTAATAATGAGGCTAAAAATGGTGTAGTGAAATCTAGTAAATTTCACTGCACAACTTTTCTGGGCCTCCCTACGTGGGAATGCCCCCCTAGCATGCAGTATGCTAGCGCAGACATAATGCATTGCAAGGGTTTACAAAGTGGCAGAATGCTTGCATTGCGTCACTTTGTAAATATGGCCCGTGGAAAATGCCACCTTAACACCACATTTGCATAAAAAAGTATGGAAATGTGGCACAATGTGACACTAGGGGCATCATAAACATGCCCGTACAGGGTTAAATATATTATTACCATTCCAATCTATACTGTTTTATTGAAGGTAGTGGTCAGGAAAAGGGTGAAAAAAAGATTCTACTTATCCCCTCAAAAATAATGTATATGTAAAATAAACAAAGCTGTACTATAAATAAAATCTCACTTGGCAAAAAACGAATATCCTGAAAAAATTACCCCTTGCAATACAAAATATATATTTATTAATTAAATAAATAAGTAGAATATTTATTTATGTGCACCCTCAAAGTAATCAAAAGTGTGCCTATTATCAAAATAAAAGAATAAATACATCACATATTATATATGTACATTTTTATACAACAAAATTCAATATTATTATGTTATTAAATATACATTGATTTCAATGCATTTTATTTAAAATCTCAAATTAACAATTCAATATATATAACACACACACACGCATATATATATATATATATTTATATAATTAAAATACCTTTAGAAGAATATACAGATGTATACTTTTTATTTCAAACATACATAATTATTTAAATAAAAAACTAATAAACATCAATACCAATACATACTAACATTTTTAATTCAAATGTGAAAAATATATCTCACAAAATAAAGAAATATTATATTATACACACAATATAGCAATTTTTTAAATAAACTAAATATCATTTAAATGCACGTTTAAATATATGCTAAAATTGAAAATAGAAAAAATAATTTCATACAATATTTTTAAATTTAAAAAACATAAATGAAATACAATTAATAATTTAAATAAAATGTAACATACAACTAATATATCAACATTGTTTTTAAATTTCCCCACTTTTTTCACTAAAAATCCCAACATCCCTCTCCTATAGCATAAACACATATGAAAAAATGAAAAAACAATTAAAAAAAATACAATAAACAACAACTAAACAGATGAACACAAAAAGTAGCATGCAATTATGATAAAATATATTAACTACTAACCTATAAAAGCAATATTTTTAACGAGGATATTTAAATAAAACAATATTTTTGACAATGATCTAAAAATAAACACTTAAAACCATATTCTTACCTTCAATTTTTCTCTCAATTATATTCTTGACAACGTAATAGTCTGGACACAATTTTATTTAGCATTCTGTTCAAACACCGACATGGAAATTGCATGGTGAATCTGCATTTTGGGACTCCTCCTTTTTCTCATCTCCCATTTATCAGATCATCCCAATACTTTCTGAGAAGAAGCTAAGGTGGATGATTGTTTTTTGGAAACACTTAGGAAGATTCATCAAATGTCATCAAAGTTATTAACAAACTAAGAAATATATTTCCTATGGTAACTTGACCCAAACTAAAACTACATATTGGCAGCCTCTATTGTGTAATATATACTTATACATTCATATATTAATAATCACAGTTGACATCATTCAAGTTGTGACTAGGTATGTGGGAAATTTGCGCAAAATTGAAACCCAGCATTTTTTTGTTATATTTCATTGAGAAATGCATCATTGAGATAATTTTTGGCTTGTGGATTCATTTAAAGAAACCAATGTAACTATTGCCACTCGTATTTTGTTGTTCACATAGGTTTGTGATAAATGTGTACAATGAAAGTCCCACTTCACAGAAAGTTTTTACAATGAATGGCACATAATTAGCCATACTGTGGAAAAGATGGAATTTCAGGCAGCAGGCATAATGCAACATTCCCAAAATTATACAAGTCACGCCAGCTTTGTTCAAATTTCACTAAGGTCTAATTAGAACACCATCCTATAGGGTTTGTGGACTTCAAGTAATTCAACATAGGACACCTGTGGACAATTTTCTATTCACCCTAATGGAATTGCTTTATTAAAAAACATCTCATTGCTAGCAATTTAAAGTCAAGAGGTTGACAGATATACACTTGTCACTCTGAAAATAACTTCTGTCAGGCCTCTGAACAACACTTCTTAGTTTAATAAAAACCCACTACACACATTCCTGAGATGGCTGTAGTAGCATATAGGGCCTGATTACGACCGTGGCGGATGGGATACTCTGCCACAAACGTGATGGATATCCACCCGACGTTTCACAACTTCCATAGGATTTGATGGAACTTGTAATACAGCGGGCGGGATATTCATCACATTTGTGTCAGAGTATCCCATCCGCCAAGGTCGTAATCAGGCCCATAATCTTAGACACTCATATCAAAGGCAAAGAAGAGTCTAATAATATATTTAGATGACAGTCTAACATGGGGACTGCTCGGTGTGTAAAAAAGTTAAAGTCTTTGAGCATAACTCATATAAACATACTATTATAGAGTCTGCCTTTATAGAAATAAGCAAAAGGTGTAGAGAAAGTCCCTGGCAAGTCAAAGAAAAATCTTAGACAGGTCTGGCACAAATCCCAAAAAGGGCATATTTTATAGTTTCAGAGGAGTGAAAACCAATGGGGCATATTTACAAGAAAGTGTAACATCAGTCTTGCCACCTAACAACACCATGGTTGCTTCGTATTTACAATATGGTGCACCATTGCGGTCTTTAGAACAATAGCGTGAAATTTTTTTATGCTTTTGTGGTGCTTTGCAGGATTAGCACCAAAAATTGGCCTCCTAACGGGGGAACGCCCCCTTGCATACATTATGCCTGGGGCAGGCATAATGTGGCACAGGGGCTTACAAAGTGATGCAATGCATGCATTGGGCCACTTTGTAAATATGGTGCAACAAAAAGGCCACCTTAAGGCCACATTAGTATAAAAAAATGATGCTAATGTGACGCAAGGTAGCGCAAGGGGCTTGTAAATATGCCCTAATGTACTCAACATTGTGTTAAGTGATATCTTAGGGCTGTGCTAACAGAGATATGTGACATGAATCTATCAAGACTGTTGAAATTGTGCTACATAAAATACGTTACTTTGGGAAATGCCTAAATCATGAATAAATGGTAAGTACCATTTACAAACAAGGGAAATGACATTGCGCTACTGAACCATACAAGAAATTGATTGATGAAACATTTATATAAAATCTTAGCCACTGGTAATTATTCGGAACAGCATCCCAGCCCATTGTTATCTTGCACACCTACCTTTTCAGATTGGACCCAGCCAGATGCAAATCTGTCGTTACCTTGCTCCAATGGGTAGTTCATTGTACTATTGAAGCAAAGTAAACAATAAACACTTTTATTTCAGATATGAATGAAGTATAATTGTGGCTTGGGCAACAGAAACATTAATGAAACATATGAGACTATCTTGACATGGGTTCCCCTTAAGATACACACACACATACATATATATATATATATATATATATATATATATATATATACTTTGTTTCTTTAGTACAGTAAAATAGCACAATGAAATGAATCCCCTTTTGACTATTTTATGAAAATGAAAAACACAGAAAAGAAACATGCATTAAAAAACGTATTAGTGCATTTTTAAAAGCTACACTCTCTACAGCAACTTTAAGATGAATGTCAGTAGAAACAGACAAAGGCCTAGTAAATGTTCAATAAAACACATGTAAATAAGCATTATTTTCTAACTAATAAAACACTTTAATATGTCAAAGAGGGAAGTGTAAATCTGACCCCTCCAGATCCTAACAATCTCTTCACTTTGTGCCCCTCCAAAGTCCAAAACTTTCCCTACTTTTACTTACGTTGTAGTCTAAATAGTGAATCTGGTTACTCCAAAGTCCAACACTTTGCTCCTAATTATGACTTCGGCAAATGGAAAAGGCCGTCTGCCGAAGTCCCGCAGTCGGCTTACAGCCAGTGTAGTTCCCTCCACGCGGCCCCTATTAAGAGTTTCCCACCATAATAGAGCCGGCAGCAATGTTGCAGTGCGTAGGGTGCACTAGCAAAGCAGACAGTGAAAAGCGCAATGGGGCTGGCCATGGTGGCTCCTTCACTGATCATGGCAAGTACATGGGCAGTGCAGGGGTACCCATGGGGCCCCCTGCACCCGTCTCCACAAGCATTTACATGGCGGGGCTACAGATGTGTAATTGCCGGTGGAGAAGGGAATCATAATCCCCAAGCAGTGCTGCCCTGGTGGAGTAGGACCACCAGCACCACCAGCACCGCCAGCGCTCCAGTGGAGACGTAATGGTGGTTCTGGTGGTCCGACCATGGTGCAACCGCGGTCCTGGCAGACTTAAGATCTCCAGGGTCAGAATGAGGGGAGTTCTGTGCTGTTACTAAAGCTGGAGTGGCAATATAAGTCAGATTCCTGCAAAGTCCAACACTTTCCCCACTATTGCTTATTTAGGAGTGGTAATATTTATTTTCCTTTTTTATTGGTTTTTGTTTTTTCAATATTTTATTAATTTATTTATACAATAACATAATTTATAATTTATTATTTTATACATTTTTAGCTTATTCTTTTTTATTTTCTATACTATGCAATATATTTGTGATATATATATATATATATATATATATATATATATATATATATATATATATATATTTCTATATATATATATACATATGGAGAGAGAGAGAGAGAGAATGATAAATATAGTAATATTGATAAGCTGTCCTTTTTTATGATATTCTGGTACACATTATTTTTGTCTTGATAGTTGTCTAGTTTATGTACAAAATATTTTCTGATGCTGGTAGAAATAAAGTAACTGCAAGAGTGTCCTGCTATAAAATTATTTACAAAACTAGGAGCCTCAGTTATAAGTTGGTGAATGACCCATTGTTCCACCAGGGGGGAGAGAGTAATTTACACCATCCCCCTGATGGAGGGACAGCCAGCTAAATCTTTTAATGACAGTCTAGCATGCTGTCATTTATAATGCCTTGTCAGGAACAGCTGTCAGTGGTTCCTGCCAATGCATTTAGCTGTTTGCACCAACCAGTTTTTCTTTTTTAATGTCAAAAAGAAAATCACAAAACAGGATTTTTTTTAAATACAAAATGATTAGCGTTTTACTGCCTCTGACCACAAGGCTTTGCCTGGCACTGATGATCCATCAAAATATGTCTATATGTGATCACATCCTTACTGGCTGGGTGGTCATAAGGCCATTTCTCCAATGGCCCTTACTCCGCAGGGCCATCAAAATAGGTGGGCTGTAGGGGTGATGTAGTAGTCACCACTGTAGCCAAACCTATGGTCAGACTACATTTAAATGTAAATCTTTATTTACAGATATGCAGCTCTCCCTCTAACTTATTTATCTTTTAACTTAATTATCTTTACCTTCCATTGCTAGAGAAATTGTTAAGTGCACTGGTGCCCTGTAAATTAATGTCTGTATGTAGTGGCTAATTATCAGATCCTGTCAGACCCCCTTGAATTTGAAATGCATTTTGATATACTCATCATTCTTAAATTTAGTGTATTTGTGCTTGCAATTAAGGGTTTGCACGTATTATCATGTAATGATTTAAAGTAATCTATCATGAATAAAAATAAACTTAACACAGGTACATGGTATGTTTGTCTTGATATTTGTTTAGTTTATGTACAAAATATGTAAACACAATATCTTGGGTCCCAATATTTTTTTCGCAGTAGTTATGTATACCAATATTTTTCTTCTTGGTCTTATGTCATAAAAGAGTTAATGCAGGCATGAAAACAGTGAGTTCAAATATGAGTGGAGGTATTTGTATTAGTAATTTGAGGCATAATGTATTTATAAACTGGCTTAAAGTAGTTAAAAAGGCAGACATATTCTCGAATACAGTATCCCTTTTCCACATTTCTTATGTTGCCCTACCCATCTTCTCAGTCACTCCTAATTTCAAAATAAGAAAATTATTGATAGACAAACTTGATGTGCAGTGGTTGTTGGGTACCCTAAGATGGAAGCCTGTTGTGGACTGGATGCAGTCCCAATAACCAACCCCAATGTCATGGGCCTTTACCATAAATTGAGCCACCCATCATGCACTGCTTATGACCTCACATATCAAATAACTCATGACATGTTGAATGATATATGTGCCTTTGATCTCCTCCATCAGTGCTACTAGAAGAGATTCTATACCAGACTGTCCTGTGTTACCCCTCTCTTGAGGTGACTTTTGTAACCTTCCATCTTTATCTTTCACGGAGGGTTCCCAAGAAAGAGCTTGAACCCTGTTTGTAAGCTCTAGCATTGTTATCCCATCCAGGTTCTGTTGTTCCTTTTCCATATTGCAGTTACCAGTCAGCTCAACTGCCTCTGATTAGGGTTAAGAAGTGCCCCCTCATTTTGCCTGGCCTGTACCTTAAAAAAGGATCTCAATGAAGGTGCAACTATAACTCTGCCCGCTAAATTTGTTGGGGTACCTCAACCTAATTTCAGCTTATATTTGAAGCTGTGCTGTAATGCAAATAGTGGCAGGTCCTGTGATGTGTTGCCCACAATCTCCCAAGAATGTAGAAATGTTCTCCATGCTGCCTCTGACAGTTAGCTGATGTAACTCCTGCACCTTGTAAGGGGCTCATATGTCATTTGTCTCCTTTGGTTCAGTTCTCCTTGGTAACTGAGCCTACTGGTGTTGTTATGCCATGCAACCACCAGCAAGTGCTGATGCTGACCACAAGATCCCGAAGGCTGATCAGGGCTCAGATGTGATGGTCTCTACAGAGCCCTCGTGCTGTCAGCAACCATGGGCCTCTGAGCATAACCTTCTTCCCCTCCACATCAGCACTATACTCCTCAAGAAGTCATCGCATCCAGGCTGCCACTCAGCAACGCAGGAGAAAAAAAAATAGAATAGGAGGGTTTCAAAGTTAACAAATAGATCCCACCAACTACGGCAAGGTAAGAACATTAACTCATTGTGCATTGTGCATTATACTCTGCCCGCAAAATCTGAGAGATGAGGAGCTCCCTGCTGGCGTATGAGCTAGCCACTATGTTCCACAATCCATCTGTCATGGGACAAGTGTATGTGACATACTCATGAAATTTAAACGACAATATTGTTCAAAATACTAAATAGTACCGTGGTCTTCAAGGTAATAAAGGGTTCAGGGAATCAATGGTTTTAATCAACGTGGCAAAGGTTCTGTTTCTTAGGGAGAGGCAGCAGATGAGATAAAAAAAGTTGAATATGTGATGATCTGCAATTGTTTCACAATTAGCTCCATGAACCTGAATATCCCACATCGTGAGAGCACATTAATAGCTTCACCATACCCAAAAGTGCATAGTTTTCAAACTTTCTCTTAGCACAGCATAGCAAGCCACCTTGCTGCCCTGTGCTCCGTGAAAGGGCAGGAATGTGTCATATTCAGCATAATACAGCACATTCCTGTCCTTTCTTTGCCATGGTGCACAATGTGCTGCCGGAACCAACACATGCATTCTTGTGCCATTGTGTAGGGGGGCCTGTATTGCAAACAGTCCACTGAGGCATTTCCCTCTTTCCATGTGTGCAGGGAATGACAAACAGAGAAAGAGGAAAAAAGAAGGAGAAACAAAGACATTTCTTCTTGTTAGGCCTCACCTGAAGAGCTGTAGTATTTTGGTGCATTCCCAGGTCTACCAATAATGGTAAATCTGGCAATACATCAAAATCCATGGGTGGATGTGTGGGAACACCCACGCTCCACTCATAGAATGCCTTACTGAGGAAGAGTAGTGCAACACAGTGATTTGCGATGTGCTTTCTTACTCTAGATTTATCAAGCAGGACCACACAAGTTGGCCTTGCGTGGCTTGATTAATCTGACTTAGTAGTTCTGTCACTCTTGTGACCCCTTGCGTGGGGCAAGGGCGACATTACTTATTAATGAATCTGACACAAAATCTACTGATAAAAATATCCTGTTGATATAGGACAACTTCCTTTCCAAGAAAGTCAAGAACAGACTATCACATGAACAATTCTTGACATTTCAGATGAGTTGCACATGCAAACAGAAGAAAACTCTATTGCAGAAACTTCCTGAGAAACTGAAAAAAAGACTACCCAAAGAGATTACTAAAGAGATCCCAAAATCATTCACAGTTTACGACCAGGTAGTCTCTATTATAAACTGAAGCAGTTAAATGATTGCTACAACCTTTCAAAATAAAGAGCAATTCAGAGAAGGTGATGATCACAAACAATTGGCACATTTTAGACTCAGTGCTAGGTTTAACAGCAGGGCAAAGCAAAGTTAAGGAACAAGAGAGATCGCTGAGGAACATATTGAAGCACCATTGGACCTGAGCAACATTTTGATTAAAATGGAGTAATTGGAGTAATTTTGATGATTTTGCCCTGCTCTTTCAATGCAAAAGTACTGAAAATTACCTGACAAACACCTGCTCATGTAATTTTGAGTCCTTTGACACAAAAATCCTACTGCAGGGGCACAGGAACAAAAAACTGAGCCAATGTGAGAGGATGCTGCCTGCTGATGTTCATATTCTGATGCATTTAGCACTATTTCCTTAGTGCAAAATACACCCTTGGGTAACTTTTGGATTCAAGAGTTACTTATCCACGAAGAAAATAGCTCTAAATCTGGGTTAGGGTACTCGTTTAATTCTGCACAATTTTGCAGTAATTCCGCTTAGTCACACTATAGTAATTTGACCCTTAACATATAATTAAGATGCTGCTAAGAATATTCAAGCCTAAAAGCCAGGAAAGGCTCCAGGCTTATATAAAATTCAATGCAATTTATTTTGTTCTGTATAATCAATCCAGGGTCCATTAGAAACGTTCTAATGCTGAGGGTATACCAGCAACACATTCTTACAAGTGAGGCAAAATAATTCCCTTCCATAGGAAGGGCTGTTATAGCTGACTGGGGAATTAGAGCTACATTAGTATTTTTGACTTGTATAGGAATGTTTCAGTAAACAGTACATAAACAAGCTGAATTTGTGTTTAGGAAAAAACCTGATATTGACATTAGCACCTTAGATTACGTTTTTCGATGCATGATATTAAAAAGGAAGACAGTTGGCCTAAATCAGGGTAATTTGCATATCACATTTGTAGATCTCTATGCTGCGTTTGATCTAGTCCCAAGATCTAAATTATAGAAAGTACTCTTTGGTCAAGGTATTCTCTGCAATATATTACTGAATACAATGCTACTGTTCTAACAGTTGTGCAAAAGTCCAGTAATTAATCAGTGGAGAGCATACTAAAAGAGTTGCTATCAAGAGCGGGGTATGATAGGGTGGTGACCTTGAACTTTCGAATGTTTCTCTTTGCTTTTCAAGAAGCGCCAGTCTAATTGTTTGCAGAATATACACTGTTGATTTAGAGAATACCTGTGGGACTACACATCTAATGGGAAAGACTAAGATATTTTTGTTTAGCACATGGCCTTGAAATTAATGCACTGAAAACAAAATGAATGACATTCAGTCCCCTCAAGTCTTTTCCTGGTGCCATTTATATGAAAGATACAGCTGTGGATTAGGTTCCAAAATTTGACTACTTGGGTACTCGAATATCTGATTCCTCTCAGTGATGCTCTCAAATGTTCATGATCCAACTAGCATCAAACCAAAGAGCAACAGTGATTCTTAAATTTACAAAACATTCACGCACATATCCCATAGCTCCATTTGTGGACATTAACAAGGTCAAAGTAGTAAGTGTGGCCTTGCATGGCTTGCAGCTTTGCAGCTATTGCAACTTTGACTCACTGACACAAAGTGAAAAAACAAGTTTATGAAATCATTACTGAATTCACCACATAATACACCTATAATGCCTTTGTCAACTGACCTCACTTTAAACCCCAAAGGATTTGCAGTAGTAACGAAACCACTTATATATTTGACATGCAATTAGACAACATAGGAATTGAACCTCACAGAAAGGCGCTATAAGATATCAAGCACATTTCTACTGTCCTTAACATTGCTCAGATGAACCTTAACAAATCCGGGCTAGACCGCATGAGTTTAAGTGCCTATTGGTTGACTCTTCTTATTTTTTCCCAAACATTGCTAAAGAATCATAACACATAGAGACTGTAAAATCGTCCTTTGCAAATGGTAGTTTAGTACTTTGGGCACAGGCCTTTCTGATTGATTTTTTAAATTAAATGTGTATTAAGATTTGGATTAGATCAGAGTATTTTAGCATTGACTCTATATAAAATTGAGACTTAGCATATTGCTGCTTGCTGCCTATACTTTGGGCAGTCTGATTTTAAATCCAAGATAAATTTCTGTCCTGTGTGCAATCTCAACCCAGCACATGAACCCCACATTATAGTTTTTGCAGGGTTTATCATCATGCAAGGAGCAAAATGATAGTTTCACTTTGTTGGCCTATGTAAATCAGCAAATTTTGAGTTGCTTCTGGGATAGAAGGTGAACACTACCTATTATGTTGGTTTTTTCTGTTTCTAATGTTTTACAATCAATGTGATGCACAAGGATAAAAGTAGTCCTCTCAATTAAGCCTATAAAATGTTCCTTCTTTTTATACACATGTATTGTATTATTATATAATAAAGTTAGCTATGCAATTTCTAATGCACATAAGTTCTTTTTTATATAACATTATTATTGTTGATGGATTATTTAACCCGATCCAACAATATATAAAAAATGGAAACCTTCAACTATAAGCTACCATAATTGTGGTCATTTTGTGTTGTGTGGAAAATAAGTGGCATGTAATTTGAATATCAAGGCAATCCGTTGGTTCATCAGACCTTTGCAAATAGAAATATGTGGAATGTCATATATGCTATTAGAATCGAATGTCATCTAGTATATGTAGGGAAGACTAGCCAGGAGTTAAAACAAGTATTGTTCAGCATTAATGAATCATTTACTTTAGGACTATGACTTCACTTCTAGTTGGCCATTTTGTAGTAAAGGGACACCCAAAAATGCAACTAAGGTGAACAGTAAGAGAGTCAAAAACATCACATTGAAGAGAAAATGCAGATTCACATTATTAAGCCAGGAAGCACACTTGATTCTCCTCCTCCACATCATGAAAGAGAATTGAATAAATGAATTGAGATCTGGAAAGTATAAAAATAATCAAAGCCGATGGGTGTGGCCTCAGTTAGGTCATCTCCTGGGAGTAGGACTGCCTTTGTGAGAGCTGACAACTAGGCGATGCTCAAGAGGACCTGATTTTTCTGTGTCCCTGTATGAAAAAATTGGGCCTAATGGGGTGAGAAGTGAACCCAAATAATGATGGCCCACCAATTGAGTGATGCTTCTTATGGTGTGGTGTGAGATACTTCTACTGGTGCGTATAGGAGATAAATGTAAAAAATGTGCCCTGTGGTGACAGGGCATCGACAAAAAGGATTTTCCAAAACGATGGACACACCCATTAAAGCAACAATGATAAATTGAGATAGGGTTTTATTACTAGTATGATCATAGACTCTAGTAAATAAAAAAGCTGCTGTAAATGATGACAAAGCAACCTTCATTAAAAATATAGTTCAACTGAATAAAATTAACTGTAAATAAATATAATCCTCATATGCAGGGTAGGCGTTCCTAGGCAAAAAGCCACACAGAAATGATGCAGTGAAATTTACAACATTTCACTGCGTCAGTCTGCGACTTCACTGCGTTAGAATTTTACTGCCTGCTCAGAGCAGGCATAAAATTGATGCAGGGCTTTTCCAAGGGGAGCATTCTCCCATTCCTGGAGTAGCGTTTTACAACACTACTCTAGCAATACATGAGGTTTGTGCCAACAGATGCGTCAGAATTTCTGATGCATCTGTGAAAACATGCACCATGGAGCTTTGTATTATAAATACAGCACATCCATAGCATCATTACAGACTCCTAGGGAAGTGCAAGAAATCTGATGCAGTAATGCTGATGCATCAGAAGCTTGTAAATGATGCCTTTAGTTTGGGAAGCCCGGAATGGAAAACTGGAACAGAGCTGATTCTTCACCATTATGCAAGGCTCAAATCCCCTGACAATGCTGAAAACTGGTCCTCCGAGGTTATTTGATTTAGCCGATGGGAGAAACATTTGCATGAAATGATTGCACTCAGAACTAACAGCCAATTTTATAGAGAGGAAGCCAGTAAAGTAATAATAGAATATGCCACATATCTGTAGATGAAAACAGACTTATACTAAAAAATAAAAACAGGTTTTACATTTTTTCTCCATGGTTATCATAATAGAACATCTCCACACAATTTTTATACTGAGGCAAAATAATTTCCCAAAAATACACATGCCATTTGGACAGGTGGAGAAGAGGAACTCATGGTGGCACTGTAGGTGTAAGTAAGAAATAACCTTGTTTTTCAGATTCAATAGGAGAAATGAAAGGTACTGCATCTCTTTGAAATTACAGCCAACTATACACAAGTGGAGTATATTGGTTAGCGGTACACCCAGTTCCAGAGGAAAGGCAGAATAGAGAAAATCGAAACATTGGATATTGGCACTCTGATTTATCACTCTTCGAGCTACTGAGGCCCATATTTATACTTTTTTAGCGCTGCATTTGCGTCAATTATTGACGCAAAAGCGGTGCAAACCTACAAAATATAATTGTATTTTGTAAGTTTGTGCCGCTTTTGCATCAAAAAATGACACAAATGTGGCACTAAAAGAGAATAAATATGGGTCTCAGTTCTACGCAGTTATTTAAATGTCTTTATTATTTTATTGATATCTTTCATTGTCTAACACTTACTATTATAAATGATATACCTTCAAAATATCTTTATGTCTCAGACACTCTAGTTTCATGTGGAACAATGAAATTGTTTAAACTGTAATAAAAATATTACTTCTGAATCCAAAATCATAAGGGAACAGAACTATCTTACTTCTTTCACTGATAATTAAACTATCTTCTGTTTTGTGAGAAAACATTTACCAATGCCTCTGTACATTAAAAGCTATTTTCTCAAACTGTAATATCAAAAATTCAGCAGTGTTATTATACATATGTTGATAACACATTATCACTGTCCTAATCTGATAACACTAACGTAACACAAGCTATGCATCATTGGAACAGTGATAAAGTATTTTAAAGTGATAAGGAACCTTCTCATACTGCATGCAAATAAGCAAAAGATGTGCAAAAGAACGAATGAATGTATACTCTTTTATGGATATTTACCAGAGTTCTTTGGCACAATATGGTTGGACTCCTGCAGACTACAAAAAAGCCCACAGACAATTTCCAAGGATTTCCTTGAGTTCTGGCATGAAGGTCCTGATTGCAGCAAAATGTATTGAGGATGCTGTTACACCTGTAAGTCTCATTATGCTTGTCTAGGTTAAAGCATGTTTATTTTATTGATTCTAAATTCCAAGTATGGGTACAGAGGTTTAATTTTAGATGAGTAATTTATTCACTGCTTGTTGCAAGATAACCATGCTTGGGTTGCTTGATCAATATTCTTGTATTTGACCATCATGTGGTTCCTGTCATCACCACATATATTTGGCGACAAGGTACAGTCCAGCAATCAGCGACCCAGGAGATGGCCTAGAGTACCAATTTGCTATGGAGCAGGACATGAGTTCTGTTTAGAGCTTTTACAACCGAGCAGATCCACATTGACAGGGTGGAGAGTTACTCTGAGAAATGGTGATACCACTCATACATAGGAAAGCTTTGTTTGGTAACAAGAATCAATGTATATTGGTTAAGCAGTAGTTAATGTGCTCGAGCCATTGAGCAGAATGACAATACACAAATGAGCCATATCAAACATCGAGCATGACAGAATATGAAGTGTAGTGAACTAAAGAAAATCAGAGTATGAACAATGTACTGACATAATACACTGACCCTACACTGTTTAACCCTTGTGGTACATTTTGTGTTGTAAGTTAGTGAACTGAATCATGGGAGAGACTACCAGAATGTTACCTTGAACCTCACTTATTAGCAACTGAACCTTGACTAAAACTTCAACTGGAAGCAGTGTGTGGCATCCTAGTACACCATAGCCACCCAATGACAAAGTTAGCTAGAGGAAAAGATGTTAGCATTGGCCTATTCAATCAGAGATACGTACAAACACATGATGCAGTGAGTCTCAATAACATTAATACTTGCAAATTATTGTTCTCATAGCATCAAAGATGCTAATATTGTTCTCATAAAGTCTGAGACACAAATAAGTTAGAAGCAGTGGGTCGCAATATTATTAATGTTTATAATATATTGATACTATTGGATGTAAAATATTCTTGTTGCATGGTCCTGTAATAATATTAAGACTTTATTACATAAAACAGAACAGTTGATTTAATGAAAATTGTATTGTGATATTAACTCCTGTTTGAGCAGCTTGAACAACACCTTGAAATTGAATGTTCAGCAATAACCCCCAACCTCAATATTTTTGGCACAACCAGGAACTCCATCCATTGATTGTGAAGAGGTGATGCTGTGACCATGTATTATATGGGAAAACATAATGAAGATATGTTCAGAGATATGTATGTTGTTCCAAAGCAATTGGAGAAGAACATGATATGGATATTGCAAGTCACCTCTGAGTTCTGTAGCCTTTTGAAAGAACTCAGCCGTCAGCCTCCTTTCTCTATATGTTTTTGGAACTTCTAGGTGACTTGCAATATCCTTATAATATATGGCACAGGGTACTTTATCCCTTAAATTATCAATGTAAGTACATTTAATCTTAAGAATAGTTAATCTGTGCTTCCTTATATATACTTAATTTGACAATATAGTAGTAGTTGATAACCTGGTTGCAATATTTCTGCAGGTCAAAACTTCAACCGTGATATTATGAAATGCACCTGTTATATGCCTTTCTCTTAAATATTCTGAATTCTGCCTCTTCCATTTGCCTATTGTTCAATGTTCATTTATGTCCTAGTTGCATTAGTGTTGTGCAAATGCATTATTTTGCACACATGTATGCATACACATCTCCTTTCTTCCTCATTAGTGGTGCTGTGGTAGAAAAGTCTCACACATTTCAATCATGGGTATCCTATGTCACCTGTTAGATGAATGGCAGGGCTGATGTGCATGTAGATGTGGGGTTTTTGCTATAAGGTGTATATGTTTGAACATATGTTTTGTGATTTACTTAGAGGGCCAACATCCAGTATAGCTTCTCCTGACATTACTCTGGCTATTCAGACAGCATCCAGAATCTCAGAATCCTTCAGAGAACCAGGAAAGTATTTGGAGTAGAAAGCAACATGCAGGCTGACATCACATAGCAGCCCCTTGTCAAGGCTGGTGTATCCTTAGATTGTAGAAGGCACTACAACAATAGGGATAGGTGATATGCTTCTTCTATGCAATATGTGCAGTAAGCAGCACCTACTTTTAGGAGGAACCACATTATTTAATGAATTATTTGTTGGCATATCTTTTTCACTCTGAGGTGAGGGTGAAACTGACAACATGTGCTAAATATGATTTGAGAATATCAGTGGAGTGACACATCATCTCACCCTTTTCAGTTTATTGTTTTTTGCTAATATGTGGAATATTTTCTTTATTATGTACTTTTGTTAGGAGTATGTACTGGATGTTTCTTTGTAATGAAACACTGTTCCAGTATTTGGATTATCCTTTTCTGATAGCCTTCTTCATTTTCCAGACTTGGCCAAGATGTATGTCATCTGTAGTTAAATGTTTAATGCCGTAGTAACATGTGCCTAATATGATGTTGTCATTATTTGACTCCATGGTGCTCTTTATTCACCCTTAACTAAATAAATTTAATGAGGGCTAAGATGCTGATTTAGAGTTTGGCAGAGAGGATACTCCATTCAACAGTGATGGGGAACCTTTCTGCCAAACTCACCGTCTGCCCACTTGATTTAGGGACTGGCAGGCTCAAAGTATGCCTACAAAGGAGCCTACTCTGGCTCTGTCATCAACATTTTCCTTAGCAATCCAACCTTCCACCCAGTTTAGAGTGGGCAATTGGATGGCTTTTTTTTTGCTTCCCATGGGGGAATTTAAATGAAAAAAATAGTGAATCTCACATGATGAGGGAAAACTCTCATGGTTACAGTCATAGTTTTTCATTTTTAAAAAACAAACTCCCACTTTGGGGGGTTTAGTTTAGAAAATAAAACAAACTCCCACTTTGGGGGTTTGAGTTTAGAAAATAATGAACTGTGCAAAATCTTAATGGGCAGCTGTCCTGTCCTGTTTGATGATGCTGTCTTTCAATCTTTTTCAAAATTGACAGAAACCACTATGATGCTGGTTCTTGTCAATGTTAATAGTTGTTGGCCGGGCTAGTGGTTTGACAGGTGCAACATCTACTTCCATCACGATTGGGTAGGCTCTGTCAAATAATAAACCAACCCCTTTGTGTGCATGTACTTCATGGCAGTGGGTCCTTGTCATGCAATTGCAATGTGACAGATACTTTTGAAACAGGGTCCTTAAGGAGTGGAGTGCAATTAATAGGTAACCAATATTAGTATTAGCCAATGTGGGGGGTTTACTATTACCCCACTAGAAAGGGTAATAGAGGCACTTTTGTAAGTGTATTGCTTTGAGAAAGCAGACATGTGATCTGAAGTAATGTATTACAAAAGTTGTGTTCTAAATTGATAGGTATTACTAGTGTAAATTCACACATAGAAAGACATACCTGACATTCCTATGCAACATGCAACAGTTCACAGACAATACGAAGCTTGAGAAAGTCAGAAATCTCAAATTGCCTATTTTTAACTTATGAGTGATGCCCAGAAACAAAGTGAATACTGAACACTGTCACCCTCAGTGGAAGGTTTCAAGTCCCGCAAGAACTAGAGGATGACAGAGACCCAGTGAAAAGTGAGTTGGAGAATATCAAATAAACAGTGACATCAACCTGCCAGGAGGTACTGGATCCCAATAACACCAGCATAAGGAATGGATCGCCATTGAGGCTTTCCACAAAATCTGAGAGAAAAAATGTAAGAAAGCTGAGGTCAACACCAGCCAAACAAGTGAAGAAAAAGCAAAAGCTCAAGGTGTATACACCAAAACCAACAAGAAAACAAAGAGAAGCCTAAGAACAGGCATAGAAAGATTCATCACTGGTTTTGCTGCAGAAATCCAAGAAGCAGCAAGCCAAGGAAACTTGAAAAAACTCTAAAACAT
Source organism: Pleurodeles waltl (assembly GCF_031143425.1). Classification (NCBI taxonomy): domain Eukaryota; kingdom Metazoa; phylum Chordata; class Amphibia; order Caudata; family Salamandridae; genus Pleurodeles; species Pleurodeles waltl. The sequence goes on from NC_090444.1 coordinate 1,223,438,877, forward strand.
ATCAAGGAAACTTTCCGGCACATACAGCAAGCAGAAAGACCTCTTAATGACAGAGCTGGGAAGACAATCATGGGTAACGAAGACCAACAACGAAGATGGGTGAAGAGCTTTGAAGAAGTGCTGAACCAGCCCATGTCACAGTTTCCACCAAACATACAGCCAGCTGACAACGATTTGCCAAATGAATGTAGCAGACCAAACAAGGAAGAAATTCAGCAAGCCATCAAACATTTAAGAAATAGGAAAGCAGCAGGACCTGTCAACATCCTTACAGATGCCCAGAAGGCAAACATGGAAACATCAGTAGACTTTGCAAACAACCTAACCCTACTCTCTCATACCCCTCTGTAGATGCAAGCGAAGACTGACAAGGTGACAGCACAACTTGGCCTCAAGATTTGCAGGGGGAAAAACATGATCCTGAAGACTAACACTTCCATGACAACTGCAGTCACTCTTGTGGGTGATGCACCGAAAGACGTTGAGTCCTTCACCTACCTAGGCAGTGTCATAGACAAGCAGATTGGCACAGACACTGAAGGCAAGGCAAATATTGGCCTTCATTCAGCTAAAGAAGATCTGGGGCTCCAAGAACATAATGCTGCATTGCAAGATCAGTTTTTTTTAATGCCAACATTAAATCAGTACTTGTGTATAGAGCAGAAACCTGGAGGGCAGCAGTGAATACCACCAGCAAAGTCCAGACCTCATCAGTAACTGCCAATGGAAAATCCTGCAAATCTGGTGGCCAAATACAATCAGCAGCAACAATCTATGGCAGCAGAATTTCCAACTCCCTGCTCATGAAGAAATCTTCAAAAGACACGTGGAATAGATAGGTCACACCCCCCATAAGCCTGAATTAAACTCCACCAGTCAAGCCCTGACCTGGAACCTCAAGGGAAAAGAGGAAGGTCAAGAAACACCTGGGCTGAGGCTTTGAGGGTGACTGCAAGGAGCTGGTTACACTGTAGTGTGGTCAGTTTTATGTATCCTTTGCGCATTAGCTTCAGGCTTTAGGCCTTTGTGCACTTTGCCCTGGATGTATTTTATTCCTTTGCTCGCAGCTTAGAGCCTCTGTGCACTTTGCTCTACATGCTTTTTATTCGGCTTCGTACTGTTATTTTTCAAATAACCAGTTCTACGGTCTTGTTTTATTTTTATATCACACTGTTTAGCCTACTTCAGCACTGGAGTTCTCAATAACACATTCCTGTTCACTCTGTGCTTCAGTCAAGGATACAGTCTGGTACATTGCCGATAGACGTGGTAGGAGTTTAGTCTTTGGCGTTCTTGCGTAGAGACATTTTGTGATCACGCTGACATGTTAGTTATAGAAACACTTCCTTGTCCCAATACATGAGAGAGGGAGATTCCGACCAGGGAACCACAACTAGACGCTGACTGCCTCATTGCAGATGCTGAACAAGATCACAGGCCTTTGCTCAGGTATGAGGGTTGATGTCTTCCCGGGAACTCTGAAAGGCAAGCTAGAAGCTTAACATGCTGTGCTCGAAATCGAACTAGCTGAGAGAGAGAGTAGAAATTGTTAACACCATGATGGCGTTATTCTTATGTTTCACTCTCCTCGTGACTATTTCAATCCTACTGTGTTGTATGGTTCTGGTTATTGCGGCTCACGCCTTAATATCTAAAATGCAGTTGTTTTATTAAAACAATATATAAAACTTAAACTGCCTTTGTCATTCGTGTATGAGATCATACTGTAAATGAGAGAGCTGGTTTGGATCTGAGTGACCACGACTTCCCTGAGAAGTTCCAAAGATGTAATGCGCTCGGCTGCCCAATCATCCCTTCCCCATGGGAGAGATGAGGCACTGCTAGTTAGCCGGAGCAAAACCGGATTTAGGGTGACAGAGGTCCTTCCAAGTGGGTCAGACTCAGTCCCCCACACCATGAACGATCCTGCTACCTAGGAATCCAGTAGTCTCATTTAGGATAATGAGAGCCCACGCGACAACACCTGGAGGTAGATTGCAAGAAAAGCACAGGACAGAGGTGGCAGGAGAATCCTGGTTGATGGCCTATACCCCTGGAGGGGTAGAAGGCGTAAGTAAGTAAGTAATTTAAGAGTGGCAAGCTTGAGCTGTAGTCCCCTCTTGAACTGCTGCATCTGGATGCATGGTGTGAGAATCAGGCTATGCTCTCTTTGACCACCATCCCCTGGTGCAGCTCCAAGAACTACTCAGATAAGAAGAAGAATTGGTAGTCATTGTGGTCTGGTATTGTCAGCCAAACCACAATGGGAAGAAAAAAAATCCCATTGGCACCCTGCAGATTGTTCATACACACAACATACAAATACTGAGGGCTGGGTTTATCGAAATTTGACTTAGTGATGCAGCAAGAAAACTGGCATACCCCTGTGCATCAGCATTTTCCTACTCTGACAAAATGATGGAGGCACAGTCTGTGTTCTGTGACAGAAAATAATATTCCTTCAATATTATAAAACTGCCATTGGAAGGAAAAACTGTGTCTGCTACAGCAACTGTTAAGAACATATTCTGACGTTCACTTTAAAATTACAGTAAATGTATTCTATGGCACAGTAACATTAACTAAATATTTTATGATTTTACCATTGCATTCTAATAGTGCTGTGTCAAAGACAACGTGACCCCCACCTCCAAGGTTCCAGAGATTGTGCCCTCCAGGGCTGATATGATACATGTCAAGAGACAGAGCAAGAATATAATTCCTTATAAAGTTGTTGTCCCAGAAATGTATTGTTGCTTAACCTTCTGGAGCCAAAAGATATTGTTTAAATCCTATGCTGTTCACCTTTCATCAGCAGTCACATCTAACGATGTGTGTGATTTTGGTTAAATTACTTCTCTGTCCAGTTTCCCTGGAACAACTGTTGTCAGCATAGAATTAAGGGCCATATTTATACTTTTCGACGCACAACTGGGCCAACGCAGTTGTGCGTCGAAAAAGTTAACGCCGGCTAACACCATTCTGAAGCGCCATGCGGGCGCCGTATTTATACAATGACGTTAGCCGGCGTTAGCCGGCGGCGCTGCCTGGTGTGCGTGAAAAAAAATGACGTACACCAGGCAGCGCCGGCGTAGGGGAATATGGAGCTTGGGCGCCAAAAAATGGGGCAAGTCAGGCTGAGGCAAAATTATCGCCTCAACCCGATTTGCGCCATTTTGTTCGACTCCCAACCCCCATTGAAATGACTCCTGTCTTAGCAAAGACAGGAGTCATGCCCCCTTGCCCAATGGCCATGCCCAGGGGACTTCTATCCCCTGGGCATGGTCATTGGGAATAGTGGCATGTAGGGGGGCACAAATCAGGCCCCCCTATGCCACAAAAAAAATAAAAAAATTACTTACCTGGACTTACCTTATGTTCCCTGGGATGGGTCCCTCCATCCTTAGGCGTCCTCCTGGGGTGGGCAAGGGTGACGGGGGGGTCCCTGGGGGCATGGGAGGGCACCTCTGGGCTCCTTCCGAGCCCACAGGTCCCTTAACGCCTGCCCTGACCAGGCGCTAAAAAACGACGCAAAAGCGGCTGGACGTCATTTTTTTGACCCTCCCACTCCCGGGCGTGATTTTTGCCCAGGAGTCAATTTTTTAGACGGGAACGCCTACCTTGCATATCATTAACGCAAAGTAGGTGTCCACGCTAAAAAGTGACGCAAACTCCATGGACTTTTGCGCTAGACCCGTCTAACGCCAGAGTATAAATATGGAGTTAGTTTTGCGTCGAATTTGCGTCGAAAAAAACGACGCAAATCCGGCACAAACGGAGTATAAATATGCCCCTAAATGTATTATTAGAACTGCATTAGTATCTTAGCAATTGAATACTTGTGAGTGTGCTGGACGGGGCCAGGCACTACTGAAAAATATGTACACACCCTAGCTCTTGTGTCAAAAATGATGCTGCTCTCCTGGAAAGGAAACAAAATTCCTTGTTAGGAATGGAATGCATTGTAGGACTGTATGTGTATCTTACCAGTTTCTGAATATGCAGGACGGGGATGCTTCATAAGAGCTTTATTTGTCTAATAAATATTGGAGCGCCGATGGTGAGGAATGGGGTACATTGATAAAGGTTCAAGAAAAACACAATCTGAGGGATTGCATAGGGTGCTACTCCTTAAAATGGAGGAGCACTGTCAGATATGGGAGATTGGGCCGGTCATTGAAAAGCGCAGGGCGAGGCATAGTGCCTGGGCTCTTCATGGATTTCAGCATTATTACAAAAAAGGAATGATAGTAATGCTGCATTGGTCAGAAATAAGAGGCATCAGTAGAGCTCTGGAAACCCCTACAGTTTACATTTGTAAAAACACGATAAATTGACCACACCTAAATGCAGTTATCATTAATCAAAGTTAACTACGTCCTTAACAGTTCAGACAAGATTTTGATGTGTCCCAAATATTTTTATCTTCTTTTAATTTTGTATTTTCTCCTTAAGTCATGCCTTTAAAGCGCCAGTTAGTGCTAGCAAAATACTCACTTAGTTGTCAGATTGATTAATTCATGTGTCATTTTGAGTTGATTGTCTTATTATGTTCTTTATTTTTTTAGCTGTTGAATGATTTTCCATAAACACCATAAGTGAGGGGATTCCGCTCATTCATACAATATAGATCGAGGTGCATATTATACTTGACACAAAAATAACAAGACATTTATTGCAGCATTCCAGTTCTCTGTCTTGATCTTCCCAGCCTATGTAACCTAGCTCACCTCCCCTTCTATTTGCGCACAGAGTGCATGTCCCAATAATTCCTGTGGATGGGGAAAGCAGAAGCGTTGCCATGCCGTCTTGTCCCTTTCCCCGGTAACTTGATCAACCAGGACCCACGTGGTGCCCAGGCCTCCCACCATCAGGAAGCATCATGCACCCGTTTATTTCCTTCACCTGCTCTTCTCCCTCGTCCCACTCAGCCCACCTTCTCCCCAATCCTGGAATCTGGGGGACTGCTAGAGACCAACCACCTCCTTTCCACAGGGTGAGGACTACTATTGTCCCCCAGCCAGTCCATCCCGTATGACACTCGCAAAATATTTTGGGGTATGGTGGGCAGTGAGGTGGTGGGGTGTCTGAGTAGTAGCAGAATCTGTGCCATTAGGAGCAACACCTAAGGGGCAAATGTGCAAAGGTTTTTAGTGCTTGCAGTGTTCGCAGAATCAGGCCGTTTGCAACCACTTAAAACCATTTTACCATGTACCAAACCCTGTTTTTTTATATTTAGTAACCTATTACCAAATCGCAAAGTGGGTTGGCAATTCGATATTAGGAAGGGGCGTATTAAGGGCGTCCCTTCCTAACAGTGACTCACAGTGGTATGTGTGAATGTTTTGCAACAGTAATGGGGTCGCAAAACATTCATATTTTATCAACTCCTTGCAGGAGCTGGTAACTCATCCTCAAAAGGAAAGTGGTCCCTTAAGGACATTTTCCCTTTTGAGAATGTGGGTGCAAACATTTTTTAAGAGCAGGCAGTGGTTCCACAGTTCACTTCTTACTCTTAAAAAATGAAGGCCCGTATTTATACTCCGTTTGCGCCGAATTTGCGTCGTTTTTTTCGACGCAAATTCGGCGCAAAACGAACGCCATATTTATACTTTGGCGTTAGACGCGTCTAGCGCCAAATTATGGGCAAATAGCGTCATTTTTTGGCGTGAACGCCTTCCTTGCGTTAATGAGATGCAAGGAAGGCGTTCCCGTCTAAAAAAATGACGGCGACGCAAATGCGTCGTATTTATACTCCCGGGCAAAAATCACGCCCGGGAGGTGGCGGGTCAAAAAAACCCGCATTTGCGCCACTATTTAACGCCTGGGTCAGGGTAGGCGTTAAGGGGCCTGTGGGCTCAAAATGAGCCCACAGGTGCCCTCCCCTGCCCCCAGGGACCCCCCCTGCCACCCCTGCCCACCCCAGGAGGACACCCAAGGATGGAGGGACCCACCCCAGGGACATTCAGGTAAGTTCAGGTAAGTATAATTTTTTATATTTTTTAATTTTTTTTGGGTGGCATAGGGGGGCCTTATTTGTGCCCCCCTACATGCCACTATGCCCAATGACCATGCCCAGGGGACACAAGTCCCCTGGGCATGGCCATTGGGCAAGGGGGCATGACTCCTGTCTTTACTAAGACAGGAGTCATGAAATGGCGTCTGGGCGTCGTAAAAAAATGGCGCAAATCGGGTTGAGGCGATTTTTTTGCCTCAACCTGACTTGCCCCATTTTAAGACGCCCTAACGTCATTTTTTCCCAACGCCGGCGCTGCCTGGTCTACGTGGTTTTTTTCCACGCACACCAGGCAGCGCCGGTCTGCTTGCGCCGGCTAACGCCATTCCATAAATACGGCGCCCGCATGGCGCTTCAGAATGGCGTTAGACGGCGCTAAATTTTTTGACGCTAAACTGCGTTAGCGCAGTTTAGCGTCAAAAAGTATAAATATGGGCCGAAATGTTTTCAGTGTACTTTTCGAAATACATCCAATTTTTCTGTAAGAACAAAGGGCTGCATTTTAAAACAAGTTTGCTTTTATTGAAAAAGCAATCACAGACATGGTGATCTGTTGACCCCAACAGGTCACCATACCTGTGATTCTTGCGAATTATAATGGGTAGCAAAGCGAGACCAACCTCATGATTATTAATGAAGTAGATCTATTTGCAACCCAATACAACTCGCACAGTGTGTCAAAGACACATTGGTACATGGGTGTTTGGGATTTCCTAATTGCGATTTTTAGAAATTCACAATTAGGAAACCGCAAACTGCTTTTTTCGAACATCAATAACGTTTATGACTGACCCCCAGAGTTCCTTAAACTTTGGGAGTTAAGTACGTTTTTACTATAGCTGATCCCAGCAGTTCTACAATGCCCTCTGGTTCTCTAAGCCTGGTTTTTCCACCCTAGATCAATCCATAACTTCCCAGACATAACTGGCTACTAAAAAATGGTGCTTCAGGTTTGAAATGAGTGGTTGTTCTAACTTGTCTCATGATTACAGGAATGGCAAATAAAGCATGAATGGCGCATGTTATATACCCCATTATAGTATGTACAAACAGCATAATTGCATGTTGGACGCAAATGAGAATGCATGTTCAAAACAGGAATTGCTGTCAGATCGTGATAATGCCTAATTCTGTCCTAGGGATATCCAGATTCTCCAGGGTAAAGGTGCTAGAATCAGAGAACAGGCTCAGGAAATGTCTGAAAGAAACAGAGAATGAAAAGGAAAGGCATTTTTGATAAAATGAATAGGTTGAGAGAGACAGTGCTTAAATACTTAGGCATTTTTGAAAGCTTATCAGGACGATTTTGTTCATTTGACAATGCTGGTAATTGCCTTATCAAAATCAGTCATTGATATTACAACGATGATGGATAAGATGGCAATTTTGCCTTTGCTATTTTCTTGCACGTGCAGCTGTTTCTAATGAACAGCACTATCCTGTGCAGAGAAAAGGTATTGTTGCATTTCATGATCTGGCAATAACACGTTTCTCTCAGAATCCATTTTCCACACATTTAACATTTGTTTTTATTAGACTCAACAATCTTTAATGTCAACCAAAACTAATAAAATAACCCCCAAGTGACGCTGTCAATACAAAAAATCCATTACATCACCCATCAGAGATCTGTCAAGAATGGTGACAAACCAGCCAGGTGCTGAGCTTCAAGTGAGTGGTTTCAAATTCGGTGCTGCACATCAGGGTGACATCTGGAATCTTTCTTGACGGAGCTATGTTATGTTTTAAAAGTCATGCAATGGAGTACTGTAACCTGAAAGACACCACCTGTGTTGGAGGCCTTAGATTTCAAATTCTGTCACCTGAGAGATAGCTTAACTCTCTAAACGTATAACTGCTGTGTAGCCTGAGACATGGCCCTGTCTTTTTTCAAACCTTTAAGTTCTTAGTCAATCAAGAGATAGCTCTGCAATCAAATGCCTGTAGGAGCAGCGTATAATTTAAGTGCAATCATCAGCAGATATTAAAGGTATGGTTTTTATTGTGCTTGCCTGAGGAGCCTATGCGTAAACTGACTGGGGGTTTGAGAAGACTATTTAATTCATTTGTACATTAATATTCCTGCTTTTTGACCCCTTCTCTGCACAGCAGAAAATATTCTGTAATTGCAAGTGGCAGCCAGGGTCTCCCTTTATTTTGCAGCAGAGGGTTTAAAGAGGTGGTAGCCAGGAAGAATTGGAGTGCCTTGGGTTCACCTGTTCATCAGCTGCTCAGACATGAGTCATAGCCCCACTATTTTTTAGTTATCATACATCACAGCCAGCATCCATTAAGAGAGGGCTGCTGCACTGGTTAATGAGGTTTCAAGCACTAATCCAAGGCTGACACCACTCACCTCCCCAGCCCTGGGGACCCCATCTCCTGGGGCTGAATTATGGTTTGAGGGGAGAAGGGTGCATGGCTCCCTTCCCCGACCCACTTTTGGTCCCAGGAACCCCACGCTCAGGGGTGCACTGTAATTTGTAAGGGGGAGGGGGAAGTGTGGCCCCCCTCCCTGAACCTCTAAAGGCCTGAGGAACCTCATCCCCTGAGGCCTTTAAAATGATCAAAAGGGAGGAGAACTGAGGGACCGCGGTGACCCAGGGGTTAGCTCCATAGGACATAGCCAGTGAGCCAGCCCAGGGGGATGGTCAGGGGTTGGCTAAGGGAAGGGGCCACACTGCCCCCTCCCATTTGGTTTTAGTAGTGGCCCTGAGGATGGGTTTCCCAGGGCCTAACAGGACTCTGGTGGACCCTCTCCCCTTTAATAAAAAGAAAATATCCTGGGAATCCCATGATGTAATAAGGCTCAGGGTGTCAGGGACCTGCCCCTATCACCACAATCTACTAGTCACACATCCTGTCACACATAGCAGCAGGGACTGGTTTTATATAGAAATAGGCATGCAGTCATTGCTCAACCCTGAGCTCCTGTGCGCTTGTTTCTCCAAAGTGTGTTCTGTGTTCTTAGCTGTATTCAATGTCGTGCCCCATATTACCAATATTATCACTTGGTGTTTATTATCTTTTATTTTACACTGTGCCACTCATTCACCATGTGCCTCAAGGCCTGTGATATACAATGCCTGAGCATCTGTTGTGTAAAGAGCTGCATGATGAGCACATGACGAGGTCTCCTGCAACGAGTCTGGGCACAGTCAGTGGTTCTCTATTTAAACCGTGCCAGGCTCTGAGGCTTTTGCTTTGCCACAATAATTATTCTGTGTTGACAGCAGTTTCCAGTCTGAAGCTTCCTGTGCCTGCCCACTTCATTGGGATCATAGCGTTTGCAGGCGACAGTGCTCTCAAGCATCATGACAAGCAGCAACATCCCAGAGCACCAAGAATAAAAAAGAGTAATCAAGAAACACTTACCCAAGGAAGACCTGTTCCCAGTCTTCATTTTTGCACCGTCTATTTCCCGCTCACAAGTACCTGCAACGAATCAGGAATATTAGAAGAGATGAAAGGTACAGCAGAACTTTCTTTTTGAATGCAAAAGAAAGAACTAACTTCATCTTGTTATTTAGAGTGTGATGTGCTTTTGCAAGGTCATAGATTGTTTAATTTTATAAGAAAGACAAAAACGTTTGACACATAAGTGCTACAAAGAGTGGAAAAAACTTGCTGTGAAAAATATTAAGCTCTTATTATGCAACAACCTACAAATACTTAAAAGGTATAAAAGAGGCACCACACTACTTACCTTTATGCATTTAAACAGTGGTTATTGAAGCAGCAATTGCATGTATATGTCATGAAATTGTATGTGTATCTCCTTGTCATTTTACATTGAAAGATAAACCTTTGTGCTGATAATCACCGCAGAAGTTCTCACATTACCCACTCATCTCCTAGATCCATCACTGTATGCATATTCCTGTATCGCAACAACCCTTCAAAGTGCACGACTACTCAAGTTGCTTCACTGGTATTTAGAAATTACTGGGGTAGGGTTGAAGGGTGGTAGGGAATAAGAGCTCCTGTCGGAATAGAAGGTAATTCTTAAGGCATTCTCATATTATTATATAATTTCAGGTCCTCAACTTGCCAATGGACCAACACTCCAGCATTCAAGGGTCCATCTCCCCTCTTTTGATCAGGCCTTCAGTTGTGAAACTGCATATCAACTGGTAGGTATGGCCAGGAAGAGGGATTTGTTTCTGTATTGTCTCTGCAAGTCATTGCACCTCTTCAGGTAAGAGACTGCGACAAAATACACTAACATGGGTTGGGAGCCATACACCCTCCCCCCTTTAATAAAATAATGCCATGTTGGATAGGGTCCCCAGGGCCTAAAGAAACTCGGGGCACATGCACTCTCCCCCTGTTTTCAGTAGGTTTTGGCCCTGGGGGGCGGGCTCCCAGGAGTCTATAATCACTCAGGGTGGTGCGCCCTCCTACTTACAAAAAAGGCCCTGGGGGAATATGGTCCCTACGGCCAGGCCTTGTGGCCAACTCCCTACTGTACATGGCCGAAAACGGTGCACAGCGTGGGGTAGCCTGCATTGGGAAGTTGGCTACAGGTCTGGCCACAGGCCAAGCCCTATAGCCAACCACCCGGTGTGCACGACTAAAGGCCATGTGCAGTGTGGGGATGGCCGCATGCAGAGTGTTGGCCACAGCCTGGGTAGGAATTACATTCGGTAATTAAACATTACTCTATATTTAAAAAAAAAACTGAGAAATTCACTGAAAAACAAACAAACATTAAAGGTCATTATAGTTAGGGGAATTGTTCAGTAAAATCTTATTGTTTTAAACTTTAAAAATGACTAAGGGCCAGATGTGGGAAAAAGCCAAATTGCGACTTGCAATTTGCGAGTCCGTGCGACTCGCAAATTGCAACTCGCAATTTGGTATGCAGAAAGGTGTCTCAGACACCTTCTGCAACTCGCAATGGGGTCGCAAAGACCCACCTCATTAATATTAAAGAGGTGGGTCGCATTTTGCGACCCCAGTGCGAGTATGGGCACTCAAGGGGATGGTGGTCTGCTGGAGTCAGCAGACCACCATGTCCGTGACTGCTTTTTAATAAAGCAGTTTTTTTTTTCTACCTGCAAGCCCGTTTTCCTTAAAGGAAACCTTTTGTTTCGGTATTTTTCAGGGCAGGTACTGGTCCATTGGACCACTGCATGCTCTGAATTTTTTAATTTTTTTTCCAGACACAAAGGGTAAGGGGTCCCATGGGGACCCCTTCCCGTTTGTGACTGGGTTACCATCCACTTCAAGTGGATGGTAACTGCGCTTTCATTTGCAATCGCTTTCGCAGTCGCAAATGAAAATAAATAGCATTGCGAGTCGCAAATAGGAAGGGAACACCCCTTCCTATTTGCGAGTCGGAAATGCATTTTGCGAGTCGGATCCAATTTGCAAAATGCATTTCTGCATAGCAAAGAGGCTTTTGTGCCTTGCAAACGGCGTTTTTCGCTGTTTGCGAGGCGCAAACCCTTTGCTACATCTGGCCCTAAATTAGATATCTGAAGTAACAATAGCTCGTGCCCTAAGGTAAATACAACTTGAGCCCTCCCCATGCAATGTTTATAACTCCACATATTATATCACATAATGACATCTTCTATAACATCATTGATAATATTACTGCAACATTTGCAGTGAAATTATTGCTGAAACAATTGTGCATGGCGGATGCAAGAGTTATAGTTATCTTAGGGCACGAGTCATAGTTTCTTTAGATGATTATACCTGGTGAATTTCAGTGGAATTTAGAGCTTAAAACGTTAAGTTCTTACTGAACATTTCACCTAAGTAAACTGTTATTTCAACCTTTGGTATTTTCAATAAAAATATATGCGTGGAGTCTTTGTCATGACTAGTTAGAGATGTCATGTCATTTTCTGCTTGTTGTCTGTAAAATGACCTGAGCCATAGATTTACATTGTACAGGGCTCATGGTTCACTATTTCATTCTTTTAAAATGTAGCACAAGGAATTCTAGGAGTTGTAGTCCTTAACTCACAAATGGGTTCAATTTCATTATAATTACTGTTTTAGCATTAGGAATAATGGAAGTAGCATAACTATTGACACAAGACCTTTTTCAAATGTGATGCTGTGCTGTTTTTTTTCTCTTACACATTTTCAATGTTCTGTGACTGAATGCAACTATGTTGAACCAACAATGCCTTTTATTAGTTTGGTATGCTTAAACCACTATTTGTTGCTTCTAATATTGACAAGCTGACATTGTGTCAGTTTACCTTACTACGTATAATACATGCATATCCATAGTTCAGTAAATACACACATGGGTCCTGATTCTCAATGCTAAAGTAACAGTTTGTGCAAGTTTACATTTTCAATAAAATTCGTGTGGGGTTTACAACTTAAGTCCTATCTTTTAATGTGCAGCAATCGCCATTGAATGTTGAGTCTCTGCACATGTAAGTATACATAGATTTGCGCAGATAGGACCATTAAAGTCATAAAATTCCACACATCCTTTATGATTCTAATGTAAAGTGTAAATTTACAGAAGCTATAACTTTACCTTTGTCATTTTGGACCACTGTATTCAAAATGGCACGCATTATTTTCAAAAACTTATATGCAGGAGTACTAAGGCCCATATTTATACTTTCTGTGTGCTCATTTGCGCAATTTTTTGACACAAAAGCTGCGCAAACGTACAAATTATAATTGTATCTTATAAGTTTGCACCGCTTTTTGGGCAAAAAGTGACACAAATGTGTGCAAAAAAAGTATAAATATGGGCCTAAGGGCCAGATGTAGCAAACCATTTGCGAGTCGCAAACGGCGAAAATCGCCGTTTGCGAGTCGCAAACGTGGGTTTGCCATGCTTGCGAGTCGTTACCGACGCGCAATATGCATTTCCGACTCGCAAATAGGAAGGGGTGTTCCCTTCCTATTTGCGAGTCGCTGTGGGATGCAATACCGTACGCGGTCGCAAATGGCATCGCAGTTACCATCCACTTCAAGTGGATGGTAACCCACTCGCAAATTGGAAGGGGTCCCATGGGACCCCTTCCAGTTTGTGACTGGACCCAAAAATATTTTTTCAGGGCAGGGAGTGGTCCAAGGGACCACTCCCTGCCCTGAAAAAATACCGAAACTAAAGGTTTAGGATTTTTTTTAAGTGCAGCTCGTTTTCCAGTAAGGAAAACGGGCTACACTTAAAAAAAAAAAAACTGCTTTATTTAAAAGCAGGTCACGAACATGGAGGTCTGCTGACGTCAGCAGGCCTCCATGTTAGCGAGTGCCTATACTCGCAATGGGGCCGCAATTTGCGACCCACCTCATGAATATTGATGAGGTGGGTCATTGTGACCCCATTGCGAGTCGCAGTCGGTGTCTGAGACACCGTACTGCATAGCAAATTGCGACATGCAATTTGCGAGTCGGATGGACTCGCAAATTGCAAGTCGCAATTTTGCATTTTGCTACATCTGGCCCTAAGTCTTGTAATATGCTATGCACTGTGACGTAGAAAAAAAGTGTTTTGTAAGGAAAACAGCCCGTACCCAGGTAAAAAGAGGATTTCCCTTGGATGCTTTCTTCACCAACAATTGCCCAGTTTTTGAAATCACTTTCAAAGACTTCAAATAGCTGGTAAATAATGTCTGCTGTGGATGATTTAATTTTCTTACATATAAATCATAGTAAATATATCGGAGTGCACAGGCTATGCATTAGTGAGGTGAAGTTACCACAATGTCAGCTTTTTGTGTTTTATTTGATTTCAATCTGTGTGTATTTTTTCTACCTCAAAGATATGTGTTTATTAACATGTTTCAGTGGACTGGGTGGTGAAGAAACATTTAACCAGGGCAAGAGTAGGAGAGAAAATTCTCAGCTCACAGGCTGGCATGTGCACTGGTTACAACAACTGAGGAAGAGGAGGAGGAAGATGAGAATAAAAGCAGATAAGAGGCTCATAGGGGGGCATGGATGTGGACACTACCAGCTAGGAGAAGGAAAATTTAGGGTCTCCCCTAGTTTCCTCCTGACCTACAAGAATTAGAAGTAGTGCCCTTAGGGCAGGCTCCAATACCATCTGAACCTGCACCCAGCCTCTCTCTAAGTCCTGACGGCCCCCATTCTATTGATGCACCCCCACCACTATGTTTTCTCCCACTGCTCAGGAGGAAAAGAGTTGAGGGACACATCAACTCCTAACATCCTACACCCCTCTTCTGAGCCACAATTCCTTCTCTGTGAGATTTCCCTGCAGCTGCAGTTGAGGAGGTGATGTTGCCTTTTGCAGAGGCCTGAGGACAGATCTTTCCAGACATTGGAGACTTAATGGGAGAGTTCCAAATGCTCTGAGAGACTCTATGCAGTGGCAAACCTTACCCGGTACCATTAGCACCTAGACAGCAGCTCTATTTTCAATGTTACTTCAAAAAACCTCCCAACCTACTGTTGTCCAGTCCCCAAGTTCATATGCCCTAAGTGTTTCCACTGATACCTATTGTGTTGCCTCTTTCAGTAGGAGTCTGGTACTGCACCAGCCAACCACATCTTGTCTGTGTATGAATAAAATTTGAATTTGAGAGTAAGAATGAGAGTAAGAATGACTATGGACTTTGGTCCCCAAGCGAGGACCCTTGTGTCAGACAACGTGGCTTGAGGGTAGGACGTTAGCATTTATTTTGACTTTGGACTTTTATGTTAGGACTTTGGATGAATTAAATGTCCCCTTTGCATGTAGACTGGTTCCCCTGACACTTCCTGACATTTGTTTGCCTAACCACTTCCAACTTACCTTTCCCTTTCTGCCTCAAGATGTTATTTGTTTTAGTCTCCCTTATTCTATCTGTTTTTTTTAACATATTTCGTTTGGATTTGATTTTTTTTTTTTTAAATATCTGATGTTCAGACAAAAGAAACATGCAAAACAACTCGGTTCTTTTTTTTACATACGTTTTGTTGCAATTAGTGTGGTTATATATACACGTGTTAGTATTTACCACACAGTTTTAATATGTTGACTTGTAACCAAAAGTGTCTTACCGGTCAAAATGCAGTAACCATGAAAACTGAACTGGACAAATTTCTACTACAAACGGAGAAACAATTTAAAAAAAAAACCATCCACATCAACTCAGGTGAGAAGCTGTGTATAGTATGCACATTTTATTTAAACAAAATGGTGATTTACAAACAGATTTTGATAGTCTTCACAGAAGAGCTCTCCTAGTACTCTGACTACCCAGCCATGGGGATGAGGGTCTTTGAGCTGGTGTGCATAGATGTCTGGCAGCTACCTGTACAGGTGGCTCAGTGCTCTGCTGGTGGGATAATGGCTATACTGGTGGATCAGTTGGCTTTGATTGTAGGACCAGTGGTTGTGCTAATGGGGCCAGTGGTTGTGATAATGGAGTGAGTGATTGTGCTGGTGGGGCTGGTGGTTGGGTTGGTGGGTGTGTATGTGTATGTGTAGGAACTTGTGCATGTGTTGCCCATAAAGGTAGACTTTAGAACATTTGAACATTCCTTCCAACAACCTCATGGCCACTGCCTGTTTCCTTACATTTTTAGTTCATCTTGGTGCATTCTCTTCATATCTTGGCAATATCTCATAACATTAGCCAAGGCACACGTCTACCTGTCACTCATAAGTAGAAGTTTTTGAAGTTAATCTGAAATGTCAGATAGAATATACCCTATTGTACGAATAGCCTGCCTAACATCACTCTGCTGATGAAAGTATTTATTCTTACACTGGTCAACATTAGCCTATGCCAATCCCCCTCATGCGATACTCGCTGACATTATGAAAATGTCCACCAGTACTGAGAGGGGTGGCACATGGGAAGTTGAAGGGAGGAGATTCATCCATAGGGGACACCTGTACCTTGCCAGGGGTGTTCTGTCCTGCAGATGTTTGAGAGAACATTGAAGATGAACCTTTATGGAAGGAGTGTGTAGGAGAATCTACACATGCGCTTAGGATATGAGGGCTTTGTGAAGGTGACATTTGTGTAGCCCTCTGTACCTTCACTGGCTGCTGCCTGGACTTGAAGTGAACTTCAGTCTTTTAGGCAGCGGCCCAACAATGCCCTCCTCTTCATCCAAATCCTCCTCAATCAGCTCCTGCTAATCTTCATCCTTCTCACTCTGCAGTGCTGGCTGAAGGTAATTTTGCTTGGAGGAGAAGAACAGATTCTCTCCTCAGATTGCCTGCCGCCCTCTGCTTGTATTTGGCTCTGTAACATAGGATAGCCCATTGTCCCCGGTACCTGAAAGAAGAAGATTGCAAGACGTGAAGTACATCACATACGAGTGTATATGGTAAAACAATAGATTAAAAATATTACATTTCAGCTGCCTTTGAAGTTACATGTAATAAGGGGTTTGTGAAACACAGCAGGGATGACATAATTAAACATTACCAAGTCCAGCCACAAATCTTTGTCATTTGGATATCCCCATAACGTCAGCTGGTGAACCTTGGTCATTGAGGTAGAACTGTAGAAAGAGGGCAGTCCTATCTTTTAACGTACGGAGACTGTACAGTTAGAAAGATTCTACCAGTAAAATGAAACAATTGCAAACTTCTACAAAAGGGTAAATTTACCTTTGTGAACCAGGCCCTTAATTTTCAGCTTCCAATTTCACATTCCTTCACCTTTACAGAATGATTTAAAATGTTCAATTTTAAATTTTGTATCTCAATATACACATTTTATTAAACTATTAATAATTTCTACTTTTCCAAATAAACTCAGCCCCCTGAGTTAGCTTTGTGGACCCCAGGGCTCCCTGGACCACATGTTAAGAACCTTTGCTATAAAAAAGCTAAAATCGGGATGCTTTCTTTTGAGTTTTTAAACATGTTTTACATCCTTGTCAGTAAAATATTCTGACATGCGGAATGAAATATGTATTCTAACACCAGCAGCAGTCTGTCAGTTAACCCCCTAGTTAGCAGTGGCAGTTTCACTACAGATTTCTAATGAACAACTAGAGTGCTTACATTTTGTATTCAAGACAAAAGTGAGACATTCGTGAATGTCATTTTGTTGGAATGGGATTTCATGAAGTTAAAACTTTTCCTGAGGAGCAGGCTGAAGTAAAGGAGCATTGAGATGTTAATGCAGGTATAAATCAGCAGGCTAAAAGTGTGAGGGGAGGTATTTGCTTTAGTAATTTAAGGCATAATGCATTTTAGAGGGGCTAAAAATAGGTAAAGAGGGAGAAATCTGCATAACTACAGCATCTCCTTTCCACAAATTTACTCACCCTACCCATCTTCTCAGTTGCTTAAAAGCTCCCTGATTTTAAAATAGTAAACATTCTGTTAGACAAACTTTGTGCACAGTGTGTTGTTCACATCTAAATAATTGACAGCAGAGCCTGGCTGTGCAAACCTTGCTCTGCACTTTGTGCGCAGTCAGGGTTGAGTGCCTTACCTATGCCTGATAAAATCTCATCATTATAAATAAACCTAGCCTATTGGCTTTTTCACAGGTCAACACCACAATAAATAAGGCAAGCCTTTGGATTTGTTAATGGTCAATACAATAGGGCAATAACCACTTGTTAGAAATCACAATTATATTCTGAAATCAATAACCATGTTCAAATGCCCCCGTTGTTGTCAATAAAGAATTGCAATGTGTATAAAAAAAAACACTGTCTGCAATATACTTTCAATAAAGGAGCAAAAATCAACATTACAAGTGTTTGAGTTTTTCATTGCCATCTATAGACCATATGTTAAAAATTGGGCCTTTGGATTTGCAGTCAGGTTACCCCCTCTCCAAGCAAGGACCCTCCCTCTAGTCAGGGTACATCACACACAATCCAAATTATCCTATGCCCACCCTCTGGTAGCTTGGCACTGAGCAGTCAGGCTTAACTTAGAAGACAATGTGTAAAGTATTTGTGCAATAAATCATACAATAACACTATATAGCACCACAAATATACACCACACTGTGTTTAGAAAAATATATAATATTCATCTGGATAAAAGCAGACCAAAATGAATAAAATGCAATAAGCAAATGTTTAGAAAAGTGATATAAAGTGCCTTAGGTCTTTTAAAAGCAAAAAAAGTCTCTTTCAAGCACAAAGTCCCAGGTTTGTGTACCGCAGAGGAGGAGATGCGTGGAAACAAAGGTATGTGCATCGATTTCTCGGGCCGCACAGGTGATGCGTCATTTAGTTTTCATGCAGGGACGGGGGTGCGTCAATTTTCGGCTCTCGGTAGTGGATTCTCTTCGGGTTGCGGGGTTTTCAGATGACCAGGGGACGATGCGTGGATTTCCTGTGCTGGCAGGATGAAGTCACATGAGCTGCGTTGATCCGGTGGGCGTTGCATCAAATTTTTCTACTGCACGGCAGGCGCTGCATCCATTCCTCTCTGGAAGTTGGGCGGCGTTGTTCCGGCTCGGCTGTGCATTGATACAGTGGGCCGTGCGTCAAATTTCCGGTCGCTACGCTCTCGTTGCGAAGTCAGGCTCCGTCGATCTGGTTCAGTGTACGGTGAAATTTTCAGCGCGGGGCAGACTGCATCAAATTTCACCGCACAAGGGGCCCTTCTTGTAGTGATGAAGTCTTTTTGGTCCTGAGACTTCAGGGAACAGGAGTTAAACTCTATCCAAGCCCTTGGAGAGCACTTCTTCACCACAGCCAGAGAGCAGCAAGGCAGCAGGGCAACAGCAAGGTAGCAGTCCTTCACAGAAAGCAGACAGGTGAGACCTTTGGGCAGCCAGGCAGTTCTTCTTGGCAGGATGCAGGTTCTGGTTCAAGTTTCTTCTCCAGGAAATATCTGCGTTGGTAGGGGCAGAGGCCCTGTTTATATGCCCAAATGTGCCTTTCGAAGTGGGGGAGACTACAAAGAGTGGCTTAGAATTGCACCAACTCCACTTTCAGTTCAATCCTGTCTGTAGGGGGTGTGGCAGTCCTTTGTGTGGAGGCAGGCCCTCCACCCTCCCAGCCCAGGAAGACCCATTCAAAATGCAGATGTATGCAAGTGAGGCAGAGTATCCTGTGTTTGGTGTGTGTCTGAGTGAATGCACAAGGAGCTGTCAACTAAACCCAGCCAGATGTGGATTGTAAGGCACAGAAATAATTAAGTGCAGAGAAATGCTCACTTTCTAAAAGTGGCATTTCTAAAATAGTAATATTAAATCCAACTTCACCAGTCAGCAGGATTTTATACCACCATTCTGGCCATACTAAATATGACCTTCCTACTCCTTTCAGAAGAGCAGCTACCACTCAAACAATGTATGAGGGCAGCCCCAAAGTTAGCCTATGATAGGAGCAGGCCTCACAGCAGTGTACAAATTAATTTATGAGTTTTACACTACCAGGACATGTATACTACACAGGTAAATGTCCTGCCTTTTGCCTACACAGCACCTTGCCCTATGGGTTACCTAGGGCATACCTTAGGGGTGTCTTATATGTAGAAAAAGGGGAGTTTTAGGCTTGGCAAGTACTTTTAAATGCCACATCGAATTGGCAGTGAAACTGCACACACAGGCCTTGCACTGGCAGGCCTGAGACAAGGTTAAGGGTCTACTTATGTGGCTGGCACAACCAGTGCTGCAGGCCTTCTAGTAGCACTTTATCTACAGGCCCTGGGCACATACAGTGCACTCTACTAGGGACGTATGAGTAAATTAAATAGTCCAATTGGATATGAGCCAATGTCATCATGTTTTAAGGAGACAGGATATGCACTTTAGCACTGATTAGCAGTCCTAAATCCAGCAAAAATTAGGTCAGAAAAAGAGAAGGAGGAAGGCAAAAAGTTTGGGGGTGACCCTGCAGAAAGGCCATTTCCAACACCACATAAAATACATTCATAGTACCAACAACTAGGGGTCCCTGCACTACCAACATATGTTCCAGCCTTAGAAAGATTTACTAGGTCAGGGGGTTACATTTTCCTGGGAGACATAGTGTTACTACACCCAGAAGCCCTTCCACAGAACTTAGAATTTTGTTGCCCATACCCCTATGCTCCTGGGGCCACAACAGAAAGAGAGATTTATATAAAGTAGTGACTATTCTGCTCTTCTTTGTACTTGGGCAGCCTCTCTCCACGTGTCTCCTTTTCTCTTTTTTTTTCTTTTCAAACTTGGATGCCCAGTCCTACCTGGGATACCCCCAAGGCTGGTGTTGTGGTGGGGTGCACAGGATGAGCCCTTAGGTCCTTGCAAACCCTGCTGGACAGCTCCATGCTGAATGAGAGACAGCAACCTCCCCTCTCCTGCAGCTGCACTTCCCTTGTGCTCCCATGGCAGGGAGCGGCTTCCTTTGTTCAGATAGCAGGGATGGGGCTCCGGCAGCAGGTGCTAATCTTCTGGGCCCAGGAATGAGGTCTCGGGACACCTTAAAGGTATCTGCTTGCAAGTAGGACAGAGTCCCCGGGCCAAGACGTCTGGGAATGAGCCCCTATGCCCTTCCCATCCCTGGGCAAAAATAATTTAATTAAACGTGCACCAGCCCGCACGCATTAGCCAACTCAGGAGTTATTTCAGAAAACAATGGTGAAGTCCCACACCCACCATTTCCCAATCCAGAAGTCAAAGGTTACAATCTTTAGCAGAGCATAACTCAGGCCCCACTGAGCAAATTTCACTGATCTTGGGCTTGTTTTGCTGCTGGTGGCAAACTCCAGCCGCCACCTATAACAACTCACTGGCTCCCTGCATCAGCTTTCTCCTTTGCCTGACTCCTGCTGCTCCCTTCCTCATACTGGGCACAGAGGTCCAGGTCTTTCCCTAACTTGTGCTAGGTGGGGTGGGGAGTAAAGGGGGCCTGCACCATTTGCCCTGGAGAGATCAACCAGTCCTAGGGTCAGCTGTAGTAGGCTCCTCAGTCTATTTGGGGCTTGTTTTTCCAGCTTTCCACAGTGTTGCTGCTATTACAGTTGTGCTCTCATTCATGTTCTGGGTTTTATGCTCTGTCCACCTCCTAAGTGAGGGCTCCCCCCCTTTCCTAACCTTCTCTATTTCTTGGGATTCGCACTGGCCCGGCTAGTGACACAATAGTCTAGTGTCAGATCTCTTACTGTGTACTGGGAAAGGTCCCTTTGGTGCACTATCCAGCTCTAATACACATTTCCAAATGGGAGAGCTATCACCAGCCTAGGCAGATGGAAACTCCCAGAAACTTTAGGCAGAAAAATGCCAACTTCTAAAAGTGGCTTTTCTAAAATAATAATTTAAAATCCAACATTGCTATTAATGAAGATTTAAAATACAATTCAACAGAGTGTAAGGAGATGTTTTCTAGCAACTACTGATCTGAATGTAGCATTTAATAAATGTAAAAATGTAACTCAATGAATCCCTATGGTAGCAGCCAGTCTTGCTACTGTGAAACGTTTATGAGGATATTTCTTTGTAAGGACATGTTCAACATTAATTTCTTCTTGTACTTCTTTTAGATATCTGCACCTTGGCTTACGAGCAATAAGGCCTGCATTTTGGTGATCTATTAATATTTAAAAGGAAAGTTCAGGCCTTTCAACAGGGGTATTTTGACAGGTCAACTGTGTAGTTTAAAACTGCAGCAGGCTGCTAACCTGTGTGCAGTTACCAGCTGTGGACAGTTGTAGTTTCTCACTTGGAGCCTGCCCGCATGTGCAAACACCTGTGAACGAGTGTTCATGTGTAACCAGCCCAGTGCCCCATACCCTATTTTAAAAGGCAGACACTGCCTGTAAGCATGTGCAGTCAAATTTACCATGGAATTACTGAGAATGAGACACCAGTAAGGAGACTGATCTTCAGTGAAGGTCCAAAACTGGAGGATTAAAAGACAAACTAATTTGGACACACAAAATGTGCTGAACACATTTGCAACAGGGACACAGGCCTCAATGATTGTGAAGTTGATAAGGGTAGCAATACGTGCAGAGTAACACTCTTTTTTCAGGACAAATGTGGGAGTAGTTTGTAACGCAGAGTCTATAGGTTTGATATTGGCCATGTAGTCAAATAAAATGTGTTCATTAACCAACAATGAGAAAACTTTGCCAGCATACAAGTTGCCTATAGAGAAAATTGAGTCGGGGCAACTGGGTCATCTTACAGGTAAATTCTCTTGGCATCATTCAAGCACAATTGATGTGTAAGCTCTCTTGTGACCCTTGACCTCAGGGTAGGTCGCCCCCCTGTCCCCGCAGCGCCACCAGCTCTTGTGTGTTGCCTTCTCCTCCTTCTGCTTGCTGATCCGCCTGTTACCCCCTCTGCCTTCTGTATCCTGTGTGCTTGTGATCCCCTGTTTGCATTCTGTACCCCAGTGTGATCGCGCCCCCCCCTTTTGCTTCCTGTATCCTTGCGTGCTTGTGCTCCCCTCTCCCCCCTTTTTGCATTTTGTATCCTCGTATGATTGCGCCCCCCCCGTTTATTGCCTTCTGTACCCCTGTAAGACTGTGCCTTCTGTCCCACTCGCCGCTTTTCCCCCCCCTCGCCGTCCGTTTTTCCCGGTTTTTTGAGGCCGCCTCGTCCTTTAGGCCTCTCTGCGCCGCTTTTTTCCGCCTTCGCCTTTTGCCGCTTTTCCCGCCTACCCGCCCTCCTCGCGCCTCCCAGCTCACCCCGCCCCCCCGGCTACCCCCTTAAATGGCGGCCGCGCTCAGCGGGCGCGCCGCTGGCGCGCCGAAGGCGCGCCTAAGGCAAGCCCGTCTGCGCCCGTCCGCGCCTGGACCGCGCCCAGCACTCGAACCCCTGGTCCCCGCCCCCCCCCGCCTGACCTACGACTCCGCCATCCTCACCAGCCTCAACCCCGGCCGCACGCCGGGCTGCTACCGCGCCACCCCGAAACGGACCCACGGATCCTTCACCTGCAACAACTGCCACTATCCTGCCATCGGACCCACTCCGCTCCCGCCAAGAACAACGCCCCCGGAAACAACCTCCACTGCATCCTGATCAACACCCGATCCGTCCACAGGCACGCCATCGAACTGTGGAACCTCATCAACTCTACGAACCCGGACATCGCCTTCCTCACCGAGACCTGGATGAAACCCACCTCGGCACCCGACATCGCCATAGCCATCCCCAACGGCTATAAAATCATCCGGAGAGACCGCACCAACCGCATCGGAGGAGGCATCGCCATTGCGCACAAAAACTCCATCCGAGTCACAACCGACACCGACAACTCATTCCCCGACGCCGAACATCTCCACTTCACGATTCACAGCGACCCCAAGACCACCCTCAGAGGCACCCTCATGTACAGACCACCAGGACCTCGCTCCAAGTTCACCGAAGACATCGCAGACTTCGTCAACCCTCACGCACTCTCCTCCACCGACTACATCCTCCTAGGAGACCTCAACTTTCACCTAGAGAACCCCACCGACAACAACACCACCGCCCTCCTGGACAACCTCGCCAACCTGGGACTGAATCAGCTTGTCAACACCCCCACCCACTACGCCGGACATACGCTCGACCCCATCTTCTCCTCCAGCAGACACGTCACCTTCAACCACACCACCGAACTCACCTGGTCGGACCACAGCTGCGTCCACTTCAGCTTCAAGAAGACCACCGTGCATCACCACACTCAGCAACCACCAAGAAGACACTGGAACCGTATCACCACGGAACAGATCGCAGCAACCCTCTCCCAGAACCAACCCACCGGCACCACCGACCCAAACGAAGCCGCCAACAACCTCACCAACTGGCTCTCCGACTGTGCAAACCTCCTGGCCCCCCTGAAGACTCAAGCCAGCACCAACAACCACAAGAAAAACTCATGGTTCACCCCGACCTCAAAGACTCCAAGAAAGAATGCCGCACCCGAGAGAAGACGTGGCGCCTCAACCAGACCGAAGAGAACCTCTCAGCTCTCAAGGACGCCACCCGCCAACATCACCAACACCTCCGCGCCGCACGAAAAACCACCTACCGGAATAGACTGGACAACAACGCCCACAACAGCAAGGAACTTTTTGGCATCATCAAAGAGCTCTCCAACCCGGACGCAGAAAACAACTCCATCCCTCCATCACAGGACCTCTGCGACTCCCTCGCGACCTTCTTCCACCAGAAAATCACCAACATTTACAACAGCTTCCCGACCGCCGACGCGAACCCCCCCCCAGAACCCGCCAACGAGATCACCACCATCCTCAACTGGAGCCCAACCACCACTGAGGAGACCACCCGCGCCATGAATTCGATCCACTCCGGCTCCCCATCGGATCCCTGCCCGCACCACATCTACAACAGGGCCGACGACATCATAGCACCACACCTTCGAGACGTCATCAACCACTCCCTCACCACTGCCACCTTCCCGGAGAGCTGGAAGCACGCAGAGCTCAACGCCCTCCTGAAGAAGCCCACAGCAGACCCCACCGATCTCAAAAACTTCAGACCCATCTCTCTCCTGCCGTTCCCCGCCAAAGTGATTGAGAAAATTGTCAACTCGCAACTCACCATCGCCCTGGAAACCCACGACTCCCTCGACCCCACACAGTTCGGTTTCAGAGCCAACCACAGCACCGAAACCGCCCTCATCGCAGCCACGGACGACATCAGAGCCCTGACCGACAAGGGTGAGACCGTGGCCCTCATACTACTGGACCTCTCTGCAGCCTTCGACACGGTCTGCCACCGCACCCTGATACGACGCCTCAGCAACGCCGGCATCAGAGGCAAGGCCCTCGAATGGATCATCTCCTTCCTCTCCGGCAGGACCCAGAGAGTCCGCCTCCCCCCCTTCAGATCGACAGCCACGGAAATCATCTGCGGCGTACCCCAAGGATCTTCCCTCAGCCCCACTCTCTTCAACGTCTACATGACCCCCCTGGCAAACATCGCACGCAACCACGGACTCAACCTAATATCATACGCCGACGACACCCAGCTCATCCTTTCCCTCACTAACAATCCCACCGCAGCCCGAACCAAACTTCACAAAGGAATGAAGGAAGTGGCGAACTGGATGACAGACAGCCGCCTGAAACTGAACGCAGACAAGACGGAAGTCCTCATCCTCGGCCCCACTCCCACCGCATGGGACGACTCCTGGTGGCCCCCCACCCTAGGCAGCACTCCCCAACCCACCGACCACGCACGCAACCTCGGCTTCATCTTGGACTCATCACTCTCCATGACCAGGCAGGTGAACGCGGTGACCTCGGCATGCTTCAACACCCTCCGCATGCTCCGCAAGATCTTCCGCTGGATCCCCACCGACACCAGGAAGACCGTCACCCACGCCCTCGTAGCCAGTCGCCTGGACTACGCGAACACCCTGTACGCCGGCATCACCAACAAACTGATGAGAAAACTCCAACGAATCCAGAACACCGCCGCAAGACTCATCCTGGACATCCCTCGCCACCACCACATCTCCGGACACCTGAGAAAACTCCACTGGCTCCCCATCAACAAGAGGATTACCTTCCGACTCCTGACCCACGCACACAAAGCCCTCCACAACCTCGGACCCAAACTGATCAACAGCCGCGTCTCCTTCTACACCCCCCCGCGCACTCTACGTTCCACCGGTCAGGCCCTGGCAGCTGTACCCCGCATCCGCAAAGCCACCGCCGGAGGAAGATCCTTCTCCTTCTTGGCAGCGAAGACCTGGAACTCGCTGCCCAGCCACCTTCGCGCCATACCTGACCACCTCTCCTTCAGAAGGCAGCTCAAGACCTGGCTCTTCGAGCACTGACCCCCCCCCCAGCGCCTTGAGACCCTTTATGGGTGAGTAGCGCGCTTTATAAATGCGAATGATTGATTGATTGATCTTGTGAGACACCCTATCTTAGTGCAACATAAAAGCATTTTTCCTGAGAAAAAGCAGGGAGGCATATGTGCCTGGAATTTTATGACAGAAGGGCTGCTGCTTTGATACTGGGGTGAGGTGGTGTGGCACCTGAGGTTGTAGATTTTCTGTGCCAGCACTCAATATGGGGGTTATCGTGCTCCACAGGCTTTTTTCTCCACAGCTGCCTAATCATCTTGGGATATCACCTGTTTAGATTTCCCTGTTGTGGACTTTTTTTGGTCTGTAGAACTCACCAGCTACTGTGAGCTTCCCTTTCTTCCACTCATCATTGGAAGGTGACACTCTGGTGGTTTTGGTTGTACCTCCCTTGGATAGCTTTTTTTATTCCTGCCCGCTACTAATTGTTTTTATGTAAAAGTAGGTCATCCCCATTCTCTCTCTTCTCTCTGTTGGCCTCTTTCCAGTAGAGTGACTTAAAGTTCCTAACGTCCAACTCCATCTTATGTGGGCCCCAACTCCATCTTACTTCACGGAGGCCACCATCTTTCTTAACTTAGACAATGAAAGTTATTCCCTGATTTATTCAGAATCATAGTCATGTCTACCTTTATATACACAGATGTCATCAGACCTCATCTTTCTAGGAACTGTGAGATTGTCAAGTCCTTTGATTAATGACATAGATACAACATCTAATGCAACATTTGTCATGGTAAAATGTTTCCACCTCAACATGACAAAGTTAAAAGAGACATATAACCAAAATATTGCATTCTGATTTGACGTCCTTTTGCTTGATATGTTCATAAGTAAACATCTGAGATGCATCTGTTAATGCACATAATCTGTCAGACATTTCTAAATTTATATGAACAATTTCAATTTCTGACAAGATTTAGGATATAAGGACTGCCACTTGACTACTCATCAGTCCTTCGCCCAGATTATCACCTGTGATTCTGCCACAGATGGTTTCAACTACTGATGGCACACTTTACACTTTCCAGACATCTCTTCTTGTCTGAAGCTGATAAAGCCAAGTTTCAAAGAAAAAGCCTACTGACTGCTACCGCAGTGGATGTTCCCCCTTCGTGAGGAATACTGTCTTCATGCCTCAGCTGAGAAAGACAGCCTTTGCAGTCAACAAGGTATGCATTGTGGAAGAAGATTAGGGCTGGGATGTACAAAAGACTGCTTCTAAATAATCGGTGAATTCAGATCAAAGGCATTTGCAAAATACAATAAATGTGCAGACTGCTTCAAAGCCACTGTTTAGTGCAAAGGCAGAACAGTAAAAACAGAAAAGCACATCAAAATTTGGATGTCAGTCTAAATGTGGGTCCTTGATTCAAACTACGCTTATTGTAAATTTATATTAGATTTTTGGCACAAAACTGTTGCAATAGTTTCATGTTTCTTTCTTAATAACAGCTCTACCCCTAGTGTGGATGGTTGGTCAGCCTCAATCTCAAAGTCATTTACAGCAATGACACGGTTACAGAAATAACTTCCGATAAGAGCCACTTCAAAGTGGACTTAAGGAAGAGGGAAGAGCTGTAAGAAGGGAACGATCACTTGTTTTCATTTGCACAGTCTGGAAAATAAAATGGTGTGAACTAGCGTGTGCATTCCTTTAGGTGCTAAGGCAAAAACGGCAAGCGCATTTCCAGAAACTCGTATGAGTGCATTTCTGCTGCTAGGCCACAACAAATAAATGACAAAGTCCAATACAGTGAACATACACAGCACAGTGTGACCTCGGAGAAATTCTGTACAATCCTATTGACACACATGCATAAATATGTGATGATAGTATCGTTTGTGGTTTGTAACCTACAAATCAATAGACAGAATTAAAGTAAAATAAGATAATTCTAGCCATACCCTGAAAACTGAAAACAATACACAGCCACACATGAAAAAACATGGCTTAAGAAAGTACAAAATACTACAGTTTATGCTATATCATGAAACAAAACTGATCTTATACTTGCAGTTCTTCATATATGTTTGACTTCAAAAGCTGCCCAAAAATTAGTTGAAGTGCCTGTTAATAAAACATTTTCAAACGAGGACTTTCCCTGTTGGAGTTAAGGGAAGATAAAGTGATTGCTACCAATTTCGGTAATACTAAAATAAAAAACACTGCTTAAATTTGGAGTTTTAAATATTGTGCTAGCCAGAATATCAACGACAAAAACATTATGCGTGTAAGTGCAAATTTACTATGCTCCACATATATATGCTCTATTGTATGCATCAGTTTGTGCCTGGATGCATCAGTGTACAGATAAATGTGTAACTGAGTGTGTCAGTGTAAGAATTGGTATATACCAGCTGTGTCAGTGTACGCACTAATGTCTATAAATAGCCTAAGAATGGTCAGTGGTAGGTTGCATTAATGTCTTCATCGGTGTCTGTATGAGTGTGACAGTTGCTGCATTAGTGTTTGGCTGGGTGGGTTAGTGTCTGCATTGGTGTGTGCTTTGGTGTGTCAATGGGCATATTGTTGTGTGCTAGGGTGTGTCAGTGTCTGCATCATAGTGTGCCTGGGTGTGTTAGTATATGAATCAGTGTGCACCTGGGTGTGGTATTTGATGCATTAGTATTTGGCTGGGTGTGTCAGTGTCTGTATCGGTGTGTGACCGGGTGTATGACAGACTGTGATAGTGGTTGGTAAGTGCGTTAGTATCTGCATCAGTTTGTGGCTGAATCAATGTGTGCCTGGTTGTGTTAGTGTATGCATCAGTGTGTGCCTGGGTGTGTTAGTTCATGTATCAGTGTGTGCCTGGATGTATCAGTGTATGGATGAGTGTGTCAGTGAATGCATGAGTGTGTTTCTGGGTGTATTATTATATGCATCAGTGTGAGACTGGGTGTGTCACCATATGCATCAATGTGTGCTTCTTATAGTAGAGTATGTATCAGTGTATGCCTGGATTTGTTAGTGTATGCATCAGTATGTGCCTGGATGTATGAGTGTGTGGATGAGTGTGAACCTGGGTGTTTCAGCGTACACATTAGAATGTGCCTGGGTATGTCAGTCTATGTATTAGTTTGGGCCTGGGAGTCTTAGTATATGCATCAGTGGGTGCCTGAGTATGCTATTGAATGCACAAGGGCATACTTGGGTGTGATAGTGTATGTATCAGTTTGTGTCAGGGTGTGTCAGCATGTATGTCAATGTGTGCCCGGGTGTACTAGTGTTTATATGAATGTGTGACTCAATGTCTAAGTCTATGCATCAACTCCTACCTGGGTGTCTTAGTTTGTGCATCAGTGTGTGCCTGTGTGTGTTAGTGCATGCATTAGTGTTTGGTTGGGTATGTTGGTGAATGCACCAAAGTTTGTCAGGGTGTATCAGTGTGTGCATTAGTGTGCTTCTGTGTGTGTTAGTATATGCATTGGTGTGTGCCTGGATGTATCAGTGTACAGATGGGTCGCTCCCTTGGTGAGTTAGTGTATATACAAGTATGCATGTGTATATATCAGTGTTTTCATTAGTGTGTATTAGTGTATCAATGTAATTAGCATTTTTAGGGTGGGAATGTTTATGGAGGGTTCATGAATGGTGAAAGATGTAACTAGTTACATACATTACTCCAATAAATAAATTCATTGACCTGTGTAAAAATAACTAAAACATAAATAGAAGTTTAAGTTTCATACTATACATTTGTATATTCAAGTTTCATTATGCGTAGTAAAAAAATCATTAATAATAAAACACAAGAAATGTATATCATTGATTAGCAATTATACATAATATTTAAGCTTCTCATTTTCCCTTCTTCCTTGTTCTCAGCTTCCATATTTTTTACACCATTTAATAAAGTATTGTATAGATACTCGTTACTGCACAGTGGGGGAGGGACAATCATATAGACTGTAAAAATAAAGAAAATACAGATTACACTATTTTAAATTAACATTAATATGCCTCACTGTAACTACAAATAATTAACTGTATTACCTACACTTATTAAGAAGTGTAATAGCAGCAGATAAAAAAGATTTTAATAACATCACCTTAGGTAGGCTGCATAATGTAGAATATGGTAATCCATTCAAATGGAGTAGAATATGTTAGTGTTATATTTATAATTACAATTATTTTTCAGCTCTTCTTCAAATATCTGTTGCATTATCATGATCTTACTATTATATTTTGTCCAATGACACGTTTAACTTTAATACCTTTATTACTATTTGTTTTTATTTAAAATAGTTGTTTGTACTTGTGTTTTTAGTTTCTGATCTCTTTTTCCAACTTAGTGGTATCTCTGTTGTTTTTTTCCAGGAGCATATCCATTTCAATATTTGGAATGCCTTATGAAGACATCACTCTTTGTGCTTTGTAAGCAGTATGGTGTCTTATCCTATTGCATTAGAAGGCCCAGAAGGGAACTTTTCAATTTGTTTTTTTCTCAATCCTCCTAAGACTTATTGTTTAGAAAACAGAAGGTAATAATTTGGACGTTTCTAAGGGAATCCCTGCTTGAATCTAAGTAGTGTTCAGTAGTTATATTCACTTCTTCAAGAAAGATACAAGGGGCAAGATGTATGTTAAAAGTGGTTTGCGATTCCCTAATAGTGAATCTTTGTGATTCACTAACAGGAAATCGCAAACTGTGATGTAGTACAGTGTGTCTGACACTGTTTGCGATTCCTAAATGGGTCGCAAGAGACCTGCCTCATTAATATTCATGAGGCAGGTCACAATTTTCAACCCATTTAGAAATGGCCTCAATCACAGGGATGGTGGCCTGCTGGGGACAGCAGACCACCATGTCTGTGATTGTTTTTAAATAAAGTCGTCCTTTTTTTGGAATGCAACCCATTTTCCTTAAAGGGAAATGGGATGCATTACAAAAAGAAAACTGAAAATGGTTGCAGCCCCTTTTGCAAAGGGGAAGGGGTCCCTTGGAGACTCCTTCCCGTTTGCGAATGGGTTACCACAAACTTGAAGTTGGTGGTAATTGAGAATGTTTTGTGACCACATTCCCCGTTGCAAAACATTCTTACATACCACTGCAACACCCTTGGCACGCTCCTTCCTAATACTGAATTGCAATCCCTGTTTTGCGAGTTGGTAGCAAGTTGCTGACTCGCAAAATATGGATGGTACATGGCCAGAAGCCTTTTACTGAACGCAAATTATCATTTGGGCTATTTGTGACTGGCAAAACTGCTTCAAACATCTGGCCCAAGGTTTCTTAAATTTTGCTAAACTTATTAAAGCCATCACTCCTAGGAGGTCAAATGATGTCTAAAACACTGATGGCCTCATTTACAAGCAGGTTGCACTGCCAATGCAATACTTATTTTGATGCACCGGTGGCACAGAATGCAGACCCCTATCAACAAATCTACACAAATCCACTTTGAGTGGCTTTTCATGGCTGTGTATATATGGTGGAAGAAAATGTAGTGCAAGTCTCTGCGTTGCCTTTACTTTGTGTCAAAGAAGCATTCCATGGATGTTGCAGTGTGTGTTCCCACGCAACACCCATGGATTTTGATGCATTCCTAGATTTACAAGATTTTGTAAACCTGGGAATATGTCAAATGCCTGTGCCACTTCAGGGGTGACATAAGGGTGGCATAATGGGGAGGAAAAACGTTATTTCTCCCAGTTTTTTCCTCTTTCTATCAGTGCTATATTTTGCAGCACACATAGAAAGAGGAAATCACCACTCATGATTATTTTAAGCCGGAAGGTGTCCCTTACTGCACAAAAACAATCAACCTCGCAATGCAGGCACCTCTGCACAATGTTGCAAGGGTGTCTGAATTGGCACATGCAACAATTTGTGCACCAGTGCAGGGGACAAGGACAGGAATGCACTGTATCTTGCAGATACAGCACATTCTTGCCCTTTTGTTTTGATGCCGATCAGAACAGCAAGAAGGCTTGCCGCGCTGCCCTGCACTAAAGCATTGTAAATGAGGCCCTGAAAATCTCTGTAGAAGAAATGTTGTATGTTTATTTGATTCCCAAAAGTATGTTGTAATTTTGGTTAAAGAAACAGAAGGTAAGATTTTTGTAGTTTGAAGGGTAGTTTTGCTTTGAATATAATGCTACTGCCGTATTCCATCCATCTAGTTTGAGTCTTTAAAAATGCATGATATATTAACTCATTTCTCAAAAATAAGAGCTACAGGTCTACAAGTTTTGTACAGAAATGGAAATTTGTTAACCTTTGAAGTTTGTAGTTTTGATTTCCAATTTAGATCCATCTGCTCTGAATCATTGTAACATCAGTATAAGGTATTTTCCAGTTCTTTGTAGATACAAAGTAGACATAGCATCTTAGCTATAATTTGGGTAGGTCATGTCTTTGCATTTTTAATCAATCTGTCAAAAGACACAATTTTGGGATGTGTTGGGGTTTAGTACAGAAATCTCTCAGAACATGTTAGAGAACAGGATGTAAAAGCAGTTTTCACACTGATGGTCCGATTTGTATCTCAATTCGAATAACTCATCAATATTTACTTCTTCTTCTAATACTCCCAGAATGACCATTATAATTTATTGTGCCTCTTGACTGTTGAGAGTAAATACTATTGATCCACTACATGTATCTACGCGGTCTTGAACGGAAGAAGCCAAATGTATTTCAGTCTTTTCACTCAGTAAACATTGTAGAAAATGATACAGTGCAGAACACAACCTCTTATCTGTTTTATGTTAAATTCCATTTACAACTTGTGGTAAAAGAACTTTTTGAGAACAACATTTGCATAGCAGTTGACACCTGAACTGTTTTCTAAATGGTAATCTACAATATCTTCTGCATTTTGCAATTTTCTTTTCTTGACACTTTCTAGATTGTCCTTCTACTTCTTCTTCTTCTCTTCAACATCCATTGACTCTTTCACACGTTTTCTCTTTGGACAGATTACTCATTTCACATAAGTAGGATATTCACATAAGTTGGGGGCAGAAAAACTTCTTGAATGATTATACACTATCACAAAGCTTACACCAGCACTAACTTTGCTTTCATCAAATTCAATCAAGAACAATCCGGTCAATGTTCTAACATGTGATAATGCTACTTATGCCAATCTTTGTTGAATACTGTACTTCCAATATTAATAAGAGCTGTATCTACACTTAAACTTTGTGATTTATGAATAGTGACAGCATACATTAGAGAGAATGGAAACTGTTGGTGCTGGACATATAAATCCGCTACAAGCAAAAACTGTACAATACATCAGCCAATCTACTTTACATCATCAATCTGATCAAATTTTACAGCCAAAAATTCAATATCATCTCTTTTTGGAACATTAATAAATCAATAACTTCACTCATTGCAACATTTACTTACTCTTCCTCAATGCTTAAATTATACCGCTCGACAGTTTTCGCACATGTGTAAACACTTTTCTAATCCTGTAGTCTTCAATCCAGACTTCTCAAAAAAATCCAATTTTGCCTATAGTTTTTCTGTTAGTACTATTGTGACTCCCCGATGGTCCATTTTATCAATGGCTATATTTTCCAAAATGTGTTCTTTCTCCAGTCTCAATAAATCTTCATTGAAGTTGGAACACTCTTGAAGTGTAGGCATTAAACAGATTACAGATTTTTCTTCTTTAATAAATGTTACATTTGTTTTGCTGCTGATAAAAATAATTTCTTCTAAAGCATGTTTTACATCGTTAGTCAAAACTTCTACTCTATGTTCTTTAGGATATTTCCATATTCTATGTCAAATGTTTGACGCATATTATTCACTACTTCCCAAATAATATCTTGTTCATTATGGACAAGTGTCTTGAAAACCGGTTGTCCTTTCATGGGGTGAGTTTTTTTTTTTTAAAGTGCTGCATTCTTTAGTGTATGAAGGTAAGCATTAAGTTCAATACCATACTCACCTCATCAATAATTAAAAGCTTCAGTTTCTTCAAAACTCTTGAAACGTTGTGACAAGCTTTACCAGATAATTTCTGGTATTCCACTTTCCTATCATGATCAACAGGAAGAATAAGTAACAAATGTAAAGTAATCCTTTAAAGCTGTGGGCAGCTAATCCTGTTGGAGCTGCTATTACACATGATAAATTTGATTCTGTAGTCTTCTGTAGACATGTAGGCAGAAATTTAGTTAGAAAACTTATTCCAGTGCCAGCTTGACCACTGATGTATAGTAGCACTGGTTTAAAGGAAGATCATGAACATTGTTTGTTTTCCTGTAGAAATTAATGCTCTATTTTATCTTTTACTTCACTATCAATTACTTTCTGTTCATTGTTTAGCTGTTGTATTAAAATGTCCAAATTAACAAGTTCCTCTCTTGCTTGTTGAACTGCAGTCTACATCTCATTCATTGCTGTAGCTGTATCATTTTGAATAACTGGTTCTCTAAGAGGATCTTGACTCAGTGGCTAGAACTTTGGCTGCTTTGTGAACTCTCTTTATCTATCACAGCCTGTTCTATCTCATCTTTCAACATTTGCAAGTAGTTTGGAAAGACTGAACACTCATTACTGTCTTTTGCAGTTGAAGGAATCTTCATATCAATCATTGTCTCCACGTAGTTCTAATTCAACACATGAAGGCTTGGGCAGTTGTAGAAGTGCCAGGTAGAAAAACTCTCTTTTCCCTGCAGTTTGGCGACTACATTTTCCATGGTTAGTTAGATTTTCTTTGGCATGTCTGACCAAACAAACGCTATATCCAACAACTGCATATTTACCTTTGTCTACGTTTTCTACCACATTGCTTCTGTATCTGTAGTACTGAAGTACTTCGCAAAAGCACATGTTTTCTAGATGTGGACTCCTTTTTGGGTAGTATGTGTCCAACATATTGGATTTTACAAAGTCTCTACTTTCCAGATCAAACTCTGCTAGATCATGAATTTTTCAGGAAAGACTTTAACACTCTATTTTATATGTTTCCAAGTCCTAGACTTACCCAAACAATTTCCCTAGACTTGGAGAATAAACTAGACAAGCTCAACCTAGCAGCACACTCATACAATCTAATTTCTCTGTGGGAAAAGATTTTCAAGCTCGAAACTGTACAATTTCTTAGTGAGACCCATTTCTGCAGAAATCTCCTCCCACATTTCCTTCATATCAGTCTTCTCAGATTTTGTGATGTACAAAGTTACGTACCGAGCAACAGCAAAAGAGTGATCTGCAACAGACTGAATGTCCATGTTTGCGTTTCACATTTTTAAAATGACTGTATTTTAATCATTATTATACTTCAAGGCCTCAGTTCTTTTCAAGTTGTAAGTATTTTACAATGCCTTCTAGGTCAATGTATCTCTGTCTGCAGATAGAAAGCTGTTTATTCTTCCTTCTAAAATCACAGGTCAAGGGAATCCAAAATGGCATCTTGTATTAAATTTACCCTTGGTTCTATATTGTTGTAGGCAGTACTTTCCACATCTGTGATTTTGGAAGCATAGACCTTGTTGTCTAAAACATTTTTTACTAGTATCTTTGGAAATGGCACATGTCAATGAAAGACAGGACAGGCTCATCACTATCTGTTCCAAATTTAGGTGCACATTTTATCAACAACATCATGTGAATATGAGGAACACCAATTGCTTGATACACTTTACACCCAAACAAATGAGTTACTTCACCAAGAGGAGGGTTTGTCTTGTTGCAGATAAAAGACAACTTAGCTTTACATTGGTGGTTAAAGTATCTTCAAACATTAGTGGGATCCAATGAACAGAGTCCTCTTGCTGTCTTAAGGTCAATTTATTTAATATTAGAGTTTGCTTGTCTCACAAATTCAAGCAGATCTTCACAACTGAGTGTCAAGAACCAAGTAGGTGCACCTAGATTTCTTAACATACATTTCAGCTTACCATGACAGTGGTACATTGATAAGTGATCCAAAACCCTTAGCTGAAGTTTTGAAAATATAGCCCTGTGTTCAGTGTATGATTTAAAGTGCATAAAAGGCCAAAAAAGTCACTCTAAAAAAAATATATATATATATATATATATATATATGGAATACACTAGTGAAATCTGAGATCTTCTGAATATAATCTTGTTGGGCAGTATTTAGCTGCTGGTATCTGTACATGGCGGTCATCATAGTGTTCAATTTTTCCACTGGGAAACAGCTGTGGAAAACAGGGAGCCTCTAATCTTTTTCCCAGACACTCATGGGAGCTCCTTTAGCATGTTTCATTTGAAAAAGTTCACTTGCATCACCAATAATGTCTTTTAAATTATTCGTATGGTTACTGCAGGGTTCTTAAAGTTCTTCTGATCTTGATAAATCCACCTTTTCTATTTGACCACTTGATTTGACCACTTGATGGTCATGTTTCATCTTCTATGTGTGTTATACCATGAAGAACATCGGTATTTTTGTAAATAAATGTTGTTTTGTACCAGGTATAATGTTGCTTTTTTACCTTTTTCACATTTACTATTTCTTGCCATATCATTGTCCTCTTTGTAGGTACATCATTTACTAAAATATTAGTTGCATCTTCCAAATCTTTCTGTTCCCCTATAGGTTCAACATTTAAAAAATATTCTAAAGGCAAGTACAGAACTTTACCGTTAAGACCTTTCTGTAGCTCTGTTGGTAATTTACCTGTTATCATTTCCATACGAACAATAGCTTAAAATGTATGTGCACATTGTCTAAGAGTTGATTCATAGGCATTTAAATCTTAAAGTTCTTGTAGTATTGGAACCATTTCTAACTTGTTATGTACTGCTCTAGCTGGCATTTTTTTATCCTCTAACTTAGCATATCAGTACTTACGTATTACTTGCTTTGTGATCAAATCAAACTGTTCCTCTACAAACAGATAAGCAGCAAAATCTTGCCACTTATCTTTGTTTTCTTCTTCAGTTTTTGAGTGCAGAACAACATTACAAGTTTCACTTTTTTAGAGAGTGCAACAACAAATCTAAACACTGTTTGGTTTCTCTGAAGAAACTGTGTTAAACCTCATAATTTATTCTCTAAAGTTTTCAACACAAATACCTGTGTCTTGTTCCTCTACACCTGCAGATACAAAATCCTCATTTTCCTACACTCTTGTTCAGGACGACAGAAATGAAACTGAACATCTTCACAAGCTCTTTCCACATCTGCTACTGTATCATGTAAAAGTGCTTTGTTCATTTCTCCTACACATAGAGCAGTAGCTTTGACATAGTAAAGCCCCCCTAATGGAAGTTTGTATTTTCAAGAGATGTACAGTTAACATTCTAAAATGATGAAATGTACTTTGCAACACTTTCTTTGATAGACATATCAGTGATTGTCTTTGTAAATGCAAATTACCTTGCATGAATCTAATTCGTGTAATGTACCTTTTTTCTTTTTCAAACCTTTACAGGGAAAGTTCTCAATATATCAATTGATTCCTGCTGTATACAGCAAATACTGCCTCAGTTCCATTTATAGAGAGATGCCTGTCTATGTCTTCTCTATATCTCTTCAGCTATCACTCCCCCTATATTAATAGGCACCATCTCTTCTTTTGCAATAGGATTACCATTGTTCATCTTATTACATTGCCCAGATTTTTCAACTGCATGCACTAATGTGTTCTCTGATAAGTAGCTTTCTTCATGAAAATATGGCTCAGTACTGGAAGTATGCTTCCATTCACCACTGAAAATTTTGCAGAAGCTACTTTTATTTAAAAATGTGTTCCTTTGGCTTCTCTTCCTAATATTCAACAATATTTTATCCAGTGTTCTCATTCTGCTCAGAATCATAGTAAATAGCTTCCTCGTGAGGGCAAATGCCTTATCAACTACAGTTTCAAAACTTTTTTGTTTGATTATTTCTCTTCTCCTTTTAGACTGTTTTTACAAGATTTACCCTACTGTAAAACATTCTAACTCTTATTTCATTCAACTACTTCTGACCTTTTGGTTAAAGTATCTGCTTGATTGTTCAATGGTTTACTCTTAATATTATGCACTTTTTCTACTTTCTTAGCCAATTTA
This sequence comes from Pleurodeles waltl, assembly GCF_031143425.1. Classification (NCBI taxonomy): domain Eukaryota; kingdom Metazoa; phylum Chordata; class Amphibia; order Caudata; family Salamandridae; genus Pleurodeles; species Pleurodeles waltl. The sequence goes on from NC_090444.1 coordinate 1,223,476,572, forward strand.
AAACTTTGGATTCTATTCACTTGCATTTGCACACTTTGCAGTTTTTCACACACTAGTTTGAGAAAGCTTTTAGTTTTCTTATCAGCAGCTCTTTTCTCTTTTATTCCGTTGTCCGTATTTTGTTCCTTTTGAGGAGATATTAAATGTTTCTCTGTTGATTTCTTCTTCCACTTTTTGATGGCATTGTGATTGTCTTCTTTTAAGTGTCAGTAGATGTCTGTAACAAGAAAAAAGTAAGTTCATATAGTTTTTCTTTGCATACTTTTGAATTATATTGTTTAACCATTTAACTGATGCTATAAACAGTTATACTACTATGATCTGATTGAGCATCTGAGTGGGTGCATGAGTACCTCAGTGGGTGTGCAATTGGGTGCATGATTTTCTGAGCGGGTCTGTAAGCGGGTGCATGAGTCTATGAGAGTGTACATGATTCTGAGTGTGTCTATGAGTGTGTCCATGAGTACCTGTGTGGATCTGTGAATGGGTTCCCAAGTGGATCTCAGAGTGGGTGCACAAATGTCTGAGTGAGTCCCTGAGTGGGTGCATGAGTACCTCAGTGGGTGTGTGAGTGGGTGCATGAGTCTGTTAGTAGGCCTGTACATGTGTTCATGAGTCTTTAAGTCTATAAGTGTGTGCATGAGTCACTCAGTAGGTCTATGAGTGTGTGCATGAGTGCCAGTGTCGGTGTGGCTGCACAAGTGTCTGAGTGGGTCTCTGAGTGGGTGCATGAGTGTCTGAGTGGGTGCATGATTACCTCAGTGGGTGTGTGAGTGGGTACATGAATCTTTGAGTGGATCTGTGAGTGGGTGCATGAGTCTCTGAGTATATAAGTTCACGCACAAACCTCAGAGTGGGTCTTTGAGTGTGTGCATGAGTACCTGTGTGGGTGTGTGAGTGGGTGCAGGAGTGTCTGAGTGGGTCGATGAGGGTGTGTGTGTGTGTGTGTGTGTGTGTGTCTGTGTGGGTCTGTGAGTGTAATAATGAATGACCGAGTGGCTCTGTGACTGCCTACATAAGTTTCTAGGTGGACCTGTGAGTGGGTGTATGAGTGACTGAGTTGGTCTGTCAGTAAGTGCTTGAAAGTGGGTCCTTTAAATGGGTGCATAAGTACATGCCTGGGTTTGTGAGTGGGTCCATGAGTGTGTGATTTGGTCTCTCAGTGGGTACATGAGTGTCTTAGTGAGTCTCTGAATGTGTGCAAATGTACCTCAGTGGGTGTGTGAGTGGGTACATAAGTCTCTGAGCGGGTCTGTGAGTGGGTGCATGAGTCTCTGAATCTATAAGTGTGTGCATGAGTCGCTGAGTAAATCTATGAGTGCGTGCATGGGTACCTTTATGGGTGTGTGTGTGGGTGAATGAGTGTCTGAATGGGTCTCTGAGTGGGTGCATGAATGTATAAGTGAAAGAGTGAATGCATGAGTACATAAGTCTTTGAGTGGGTCTGTGAGCTCGTGCACGAATCTCTGAATCTATCATTGTGGCCATGAGTCTCTGAATGGGTATAGGAGTGTGTACTTGAGTACCTATGTGTGTGTATGAGTGGGTGCACAAGTGTCTGAGTGGGTTTTTGAGTGGGTGTATTAGTGGGTCTGTGAGTGCATGCTTGAGTGTCTGAGTGGCTCTGTGACTGCCTGCATAAGTCTATAAGTGGATCTCTGTGTGGGTGTATGAGAGACTGAGTGCCTCTGTCACTAGGTGTTTGAGTCTCTGAGTGGATCTATGAGTGGGTGCATAAGTGCATGTCTGGGTTTGTGGGTGAGTCCATGAGTGTATCAGCAGGTCTCTGAGAGGATGCATGAGTGTCTGAGTGGGTGTCTGAGTGGGTGCATGAGTACCTTAGTGGGTGTTATAGTGGGTGCATGAGTCTCTGAGTGGGTCTGTGAGCGGGGACATAACTCTCTGAGCCAATGAGTGTGTCTCATAAGTGTCTGAGTGGATTTGTGAGTGTGTCGATATAATTTGCCGATATTCATGAATTTGTCTTGACACTACACGTGAGGGTTTTACCAGGCATAGCCATGAAAAAAAAGCCCTCTCACTTTTTAAATGCATTACCTGTCACAACTAATTTTTCTGTTTCATCCATGCGGTCAGAGTACCTCCTCCCAGACCCCTTATGCCATCTTACACATTTTTTTGCACCTTAGCTGACCCTCGGAGACCATCTCCTGTTATAAGAAATGGTGGCTGCAACTTTCAGATCGGGTTGCAGCCAGCCAATGAGAGTGTTCCTGTGGCTCGAGGGTCTGAGAAGGCACTGTGAGTGGAGTCGCAAAGGGTTGCACCTCCAGATATGCAAAGTTTGTTTTCCTTTAGTATCTAAAAAACTACTGAACGGATTTACACCAAATAACAAAAAGGCTTTGTTGTAGACCAAAAGCTACCGTTCTGCCAAAGCTGGTCTAATTCCTTCCAGTGGTTCGGATTGTAATCATGTTAATAATCCCTAGGGTAACTAAAATGGGAAACACACTCAAAATAAACTGGGAAACAGGGTAAGAAAATGTGTTTTCCATATCAATTCCATGGACTCTTTGGTCTGTAGATCACCCTTCTTGTTATTTGGCGTAAATCCGTCCAGTAGTATAAGAGATAATAAAGAAAAAACAAATTTGTATATCTAGAAGCACAAATACTATGCAAATAGTCCTGATTTTGTGCTGAGATGTGATTGTCTGTCAACACTTCACCCAAGAAGTTTGGCAACAATTTTGGGACTCAGCTTCAGCCAAATCCAAAAAAACAGAAAAAAGAAATGGAGCAGGGAACAGATCTCCCGATCCCTTAGCATCGGTCCAGGGTTTTCCTGGAAACCCCATCAGGGCAAAATTTGTTTTGTATACATTCATGGCAACATTTTTGATTATTCGCAAATATCACAATGAATTTACAAAAAACAAGTGTGGGCACCCGCAGTTGTTTAAATTGTAGCCCGGGGTGGACCAAGTCCCGGGGGCATGCGTGCATATGTAAAAACAATTAAGGGGGCATGCAGGGCCCCCCTCCAGTGGCATAATACTACCCCAGGGACCACCATCCCCCCAGGGCTTATAATGGTATTGCAGGGAGGGATGTGCAGACCCCCTGGCCTGAGGGACCACCACTTCCCCACGCTATAAAGAAAATGCATACTAGGAGGGCTGCGCAGACCCACCTGGCTCCAGGGACAACCACTTCCTGTGGGCAACAACATTAGACATGGGGAGGCCACGCAGACACCCACTAAACACGGAGACCTGCACCTCTCCAGGGATAAATCAAATTATGCAGGGAGCTGCACAGAACCCCCGGGTCCCGGGAACCACCACCTCCCCAGAACAATATAAACATAAAATATGGGGGGGGAATGCAGACTCCCCGGGCCCCAGGGATCGCCACCTTTTGGGAACCAAAAACTTTAATTAAATAATAGGACGGGGGACCAAGTTATAGTTACCTAAAGGCACGAGCTATAGTTACTAGAAATAACTAACTATGACAGCTGAATTTTGTATGTTTAAAATGTGAGCCGAACAATAACATCCCTTTAACTTTTTTTTCAAGGGGATTATATATATATATATATATATATATATAAAACTTAGTGGCGGTCGCCACTGGGTAGGTATAGTTAGGACCTAATTTATAAAGAAAAGTTTTTTTTTTACTTGCCTGTATCTTTGGCGTCCGTTAATGAATCTTTGTGAAATTTTCAAAAATAACACAACGCTCACTTCAGCTGCTGTCTGGAAAGTTTCAGGGTGATCTGTTATGTGGGGGACGAGAAAAAGTGGGAGTCCCAAAACATGTTTTCCCAATGCATTTTTCCATAGGGATTTTGAACAGAATTAGAGGAATTACACCAAATTTGGCACAAAGCAAGCTTTTGGTCCAGAAAGAGACCTTTTTTTGTTATTTGGTTGATGAAAGAATGTATGTGGGGGTTGTCACGCGGCCTCCGTAAGCTCTTGGGACCAACACGTCCCTGGGGCTAAAGAAAGATTGTATGCAGCAGGGCCATGTGACACCCCCACAGCACTGGGGACTGCTGCCTTCCTGGGGATAAAGAAAGGATGAAGGCATGTGGGGCTAAATGGCCCCCAACTACCCTGGGGGCAGCATTACCTCCCTGTAGCCCCGGTGACCACCACCTCCCTGAGGCTAAAGAAAGAATGTATGCAGTGGTCGGAGGGTCCCCCACAGCCAAGGGTACTGGCAGCTGCCCAGGGCTAAAGAAATAATTAATGTGGGGGATGTGTGGCCACCGCACCACTCTAAGGACTGCCACCTCACCAGGGCAAAATAATTAAGTTATGCGGGGGGCCTGCGCAGCCCCATGCAGTCCCGTGGACTGCCACCTCTCCAGGTCTAAAGAGTTAATTAATTAATGTGGGGGACCATGTGACCCCCCCTGCAGCGCTGGGGACCACCACCTCCCTGGGGCTATTTATATCAATTAAGGGGGACACCACCTCCCCAGGGATGAACTTAAATCATGAATGGGGTTTGTTGTGGACCCCTGGCCCAGGCTCCACCACCTCCCCATGGCTGTTTAACTTTGGAGGAGGGACACGCAGCTCCCCTTGTGGAGCCAATAATGGCCCTGGGGACCATCAAACCCCCCAGGGTATAGCTGTTTGCTCTGACTTGGTTGGAGTTTTTGACAGCCCTTGCCAACTCAGAGCAAACACTTCAGTTCCAGCAAGTGAGAGGTGTCCAACAGCCAGCAGGAGGCAGGGAGTCAGCTTTGACCACAGGGGCCTTCAGGCTCCCCTCTTTTTTCCCAATGGTTTTGACTGGGTGCCCTAGGGGGCACCCGGGTGACAAGGCCAGGACCCAGGAGATGGGGTCCTTGGGGCCGAGATTGGCCCGGGGCGGGGGGCTGTGCAACCCCCAAAACAATTAAGGATGGGCCCCAGGGGATTGGGTTCCCACGGCTGAAATCAGATGGAGGAGAGGGGCAGTGTAGTCCTTCACCCCCCAAAAAAGATCTTATAAGGCCAGGACCCAGGGGATGGGATCCCTGGGGCTGAAATCGGGCCAGGGAGGTGGGGCACGTGCCCCCTCCCAATTGAATTGTAGTGGGTCCCAGGGGATGTGGTCTGTAGGGCTGAACTTGGCTGGGAAAGGGGAGCAGTGCAGCCTCCCTCCCCTACACTGGGCATTCATCCAATGGGGTAGCACTTACTAACTAACCAGTAGAAAGTGCTCTCTCTTACACATACTCTCCACACCCAGACAGACCCTCTCACACCCAGACAGACACTCTCACAGCCACTCATACCCACACACCCTCTGAGACCTAGAGAGACAGGGCTTGTGGCCAACTCCTGCTGCATATGGCCAAAGGACGTGCACAGCGTAGGGTTGGGTGATTAAGGGGTTGGCCGCAGGGACTGGTGGTGGGCCAAACCCTGAGGCCAACTGCTGCCACGCACGGTGGAAGGCCATGTGTGGTGCGTGGTTGAGTGGTTATGTGAATGAATATTACCTGAACTGAACTTTGTTAGGAAGGAAGTCTCCCAGAAAAGGTAAGGTTCAGGGCCAACATTAGTTTTCAGGAGAAAGAGAAATATTGAGGCTCATTTCTCTAGTGCCTTGCACTTTCTGTTTTCCTTGGCATGATGTTGGATGAGATCCTTCATTAGTCCCCTGTACCTTTTTTTAGCAGTAAAGGGCTACAGAACAATTCTGGGTGGGCCAAAGACAGGACAACAGTCCTAATATAATTAAGCCACTGGATCGTAAGGCCATATGCACACAAAGGCAGTCTTTGATCCCATCCCTGTTAAAAGCAGCATGCTCCCTGTACCATAGTGCAATCCACAAAAGCAGTGGGACAAGTTTAACATGATCTTCCACGTTATCAAAACTCAAATTATTGTGCTCAAAGAGAGAAGAGCTATTCGGATCCAGACCTAGTAATTTCGATAAAATCAGGTCTCCTTTTGCTGGATACTCGTATGATTGCAATACCCCGAGATCGCAACACCATATGACAACACAGGGAGACATTGCATTCTATATATTTGCAGCAATGGTTGGAAAGGTTTACTGCCCACCATTGATGCAAACCTAAAGAGATAACCACATGCTTGACTCGCTTGACTGAATCAAGTGCATATATATATATATATATATATATATATATATATATATATATATGTTTACAGAGTGGAAGACGTAGGGTGATCAGAGATAGGTACTTTTGTGACATTTGTCCCTGAATAACTTTGCACCCATTTGACAAATGTCCACAAACTTTTGCAGACCTGCTGCCCCCATTTTAGTGTTGGAGTACTGAAAGTCTCACTGTGTTTGGTCAAGGGAATGCAAAGAAAAAAGGGGGTTCCAAAATGAACTTGAAACCCAAAGCATTTATGTGTTTTATAGCGCAAAAACAGCCCATCTGATATTGCTGAAATTCGGCATCAATAGATATTAGGGTGGGCAGATGATTCTTTTGGGTCCTGCAGGTAAGTACAGTAAATATTTCTTAAGTTATAAAGTGTTCAACTTAATGATAGCTTGTAGCATAATGCTACTTACAAGGATGCCCCAACAAAATTAGACCGCATATGTAAAGTTTCAGATTTTCTACACGAACGGCTGAAAGACCCATTTATGGTCACATGTGAATGGAAACCTATTAACAAGTAGATAACAAATAGAATACATCTTAATCTACATAAATTTTCTTAGCATGCTCTACCTACTTACACTATTATGACATTTGCGGTTTGGACAAAGCCAAACCACCAATGTACCACACTGACCGCCATGGCAGTTACAACCTCTTTAGACTCCAGCCCGGCGGCTGTCACTAGGCTTCCCATGTTATTATGACCCGCCCTCTGCCATGTTGTCGGTAATTTTGGTACTTCCACTGAAACCATGGGGGTAGGCACTATCAGTGCCAGGGAAGCCCTTCCCTGGCACTGATAGGGTGCTCACCATCCCCCTCCCCCTTCCCAGAGCCCTCCCCCACCCACCCCTCCCTCTCCTGCCCCCTGCACAGTTACACACATACACGCAAATACATACAGACCCATACATACACGCATATACACATTCACCCATGCATTCAAATGAAATAAAAAAATGTGCATTCTATTGCTTAAAAGCAAAAAGCGTCAACCGTGGACATCTGGTCACACCTGACCAGGTCAAACTCAAAGTTTGAGTCTGACCAAAATGGAGCACAAGTTGGATACACTAAGTTTCAGACCTCAATCAAAATTTTTACCTCCGGACTTAGGCCCTCATTACAAGATTGGCAGTATTACCGCTGCTTTAACACCGACCACCAGGGTTGTAATGAGGGCCTTAGTCTTTTTTTAAATCTTTTTCTCTCAACGTCAGGCTGGTCTCCTCTGCAGGCCAGCTTGTGGTCCAATGACACAACTTGGCTGAGCATGATGCCTCAGTCAGCTCCTGGAAGTCTAGTCAATAGTGAAAAGCTCCAAAGCCTCAAAGGGGCAAACCTGAAATTCAGGCCGGGTCATGGTTTGATATTGCTGGCTTGGCTCTCAATGATGAGTCACTCATCTTATGGAGCTTTTTTCCTCAAATACTTCAAACTTCTCCAAACTTCTAGATCTTCTTCCAGAAGGTCCTTTTGGGGTCTTGAAGTATCCCCAAACTTAATCCTGAGTTGTTCGTTGGGGGTTGAAACTACAATTCCCACAGTGCACCTGTCAAATTCCTAAATGTCCACTTGAAGCTGGTCAGCTGAGCTCTTCTTGCAGGACTTGATGCAGGGGACTCTTGGTAGCTCCTTTGTACCTGTTGCCCACAGGGTGTCCACTCCTGAACCTTTAGAAGTCAAGCAAAGCCCTTTTTGTGGTGAAGCCTAGAGTGTGCGGCAGGTGCAGGTCTTCAGAATTCAATCTTTCTTGGTGCAGACCAGGGGTAAAGCAGGGCAGTCCTTCATCTTCTGATTTCTTCCAGCAAGGATCTGAGTTGTTGGGCAGCTCTTCCATATTTATCCAATTTTCTGGGCTGACAAGCTGGGTGCAGCCCCTGATCAATGGGGTGCAAGGTGCCATCTGCTGTGATGAACACTTCCTGAGAAGTGTGTCATATTTCAATCCCAGAAAGCATTGTTTCTTTAAAAATTCAAGATGGAGAAAATCTCTCATGGAGGATTGGATCGTGGCTAAGCCCACTTGCAAGTGTGGCTAACTTTTCCTTAAACTCCCCTTCCAGCACTTCTCTTAATATAATTACAGGGGCTCCGATCTGGCTGGGGTGCAGGAAATGGGGGAGCGCTTTTTTCTGTCCAAAGTGTTTTTCCATCCTTTGAAGACCAGTTTAGCCACCCAGCTCCCTCCCTGCTCTCGCATGTGATGCTGCAGTTCTCCTCAAACCAGATTGTTTGTTTGTCTCAGCCCGGGCCACTTCACACCTCATTGAGGTATCTTGGCTCAGCCTGTCAAAGGCTGACCAATCAGGACATGCTGCTACATGGCTGAATTTAAGTAACTTCAGGAAAGGGTTATAAAACCCTTTCCTGTAATAGTTGTAATAAATCTAACATTGTCAAGTTATTTGATTTCTTAAACTATTGATTTGATACCTTGAATGATACTTTTAGCTCACTCCTATCAAAATAGACTTTATTAATTTTGAATAAAGCCTTACAGTGTTAGCCTATGGAGCTCATGCACTACATAGAGGAATGGCAACATTGGCAGCTTTTCCCCCACTAGGACTTATGAAACAACTTTTATAATGTCTGTGATAATGATTACTCTGCATCCTACCCTTGGCGTACCTAGGGTAGAACTTAGGGCTGACTTATATGTAAAAGTACTTTTATTCCCAAAGTCAAATTTGGGCTTAATTTTATTTAACACAGCCAACAAGGCAGGGCTAGCTTTAAAATGACATCAGAAACAATAACAGTGCATGCATATGTCCTGTAACTCCATTGGGGTCCCTAACCCTACATGCCACACCTCTATGTTAGGGATTTACAGGTAGTTTGTCAGAGCCAAGTATAATTACCCCTAATTACTATGCACCTTTTAAACAGAGCACTGGCCCTGGGCCTGGTTAGCAGAGCGTAGGGCAGAATCAGAGTCAATAACCACCAATACCAATCAAAAAATGAGGTGTGATCAGAGCAAAGGGATGACTTTCTCACACTGCCCCCTCGGATCAAAGGTGATGAACAACTAACCTACACCCTGGTAGTCGTCAGCAGCTAAGTGGAAAAATCTGTAAAGTCCATGTGCATGGGCACTCCCAGGTCTGTGTTCCACTGTAAAGTCCATCCGCTGTAGGGAAATGGACAGCCTCAACAGTTTTGGATTTTCTGCCCTCATTTGCATGAGCCATCTGAAAGGTCTGTAGTCAGTTTGTACATGGAAATGAGTACCAAACAGGTACGGCCTCAACTTTTTCAGGGAACAGACCACAGCAAAGGTTTTCCTCTCAAAGGCACTCCATCTTTCTTCTCAGGGGCGTAGTCACTGCTACTGAGGGTAACTGGCTGAAGCTGGCCCTCATCATTACTTGTGCCAAAACTGCCACAATCCCTTGCTCTGAAGCATCTGTTTCTGCAATAAACTCCTTATTGTAGTCAGGGCCTGTAACACAGGCGTTGAACACATGGCCTCCTTCAGAGTGTCAAAGGCCTTCTGACACTCTGGGGTCCAATTTACTTTTCTGGATGTTTTTTGGGAGTGAGTTCTGTCAGGGGAGCCACAAGGGTCCAATAATTCTTTACAAATCTTCTGTAATACCCAGTCATGCCAAGAAATGCCCTGGCTTGAGTCAGGGTTTTAGGAGTCCCATAAATGAGGATGGTATGGATTTTAGGCTAGTGAGGCTGTATGTGGCCTCCAGCAACAATGTGGCCCAGGTACACTACTCAACTCTGCAAAATCTGGCATTTGCTTGCAATCAAAGTGAGGTCTGATTGTTGCAGGGCCTTAAGCACTTTTCTCAGGTGGAACAGGTGATTTTCCATGGTGGAACTCAATACAGCAAGATAAGCTTCACTGAAGGATTCTAACCCAGACAGGAACCCTGTTCACCAATCTTTGGAAGATGGCAGGGGCATTCTTCTATCCAAAGGGGTGTCACTTTGAATTGAAAGTAGCTCTCTGGATTGGAAAATGCTAACATCTCCTTTTCTCCTGGATTTAGGACAATCTTCCAGTATCCTAAGGTCAGGTCAAATATACTCAGGTACTTGGCAGCCCCAACCTACCAATTAGCTTATCAGTTCTAGGTATGGGATGAGCGACAGTCTTGGTGACCACATTCAATCCTCTGTAGTCCACACAGAATCGTAACTCGTTCTTCCACCCTTGGGGATTTGACTTGGATATCTGTACCACTGGACTGGCCCAGAGACTATCAGAGGGCTCATTTACCCCTGCTAGGTTCAGCATTCTGTCTGCTTCAGCCTGGATGTTGGCTCTGACTAAGTCAGACAACTTGTACAACTTGTTTTTAACAGGTAAATTGTCACCGTTGTCAATGTCATGGACACACCAAGTGGTGAGCCCAGGGGTCAGGGAAAACAGCAAACTGCTCCAACACACTTGTTTGCAGTCTTCTTGTTGCTTCTATGTCAGCTTGGTAGAGAGTACCACTCCCTTCACTGACCCATTTTGCACATTGGTGGGCAGGAGATCTGGCAGAGGTTCGCTCTCATCCTCTCTTCCCATATTTGTGATTATCAGCATGGTCATGTCTGCTCTTTCTTGGTGGGTTTTTAGTGAGTTGACATGGAGGATCTGGTGGGGATTGCTGGGGGTGCCAAGTTCCACCACATAGATGACCTCATCCTTTTTCTCCAAAATAGGGTAGTGCCCAGTCCATTTCCCTGGAGGGACATTGGAGCCACATGCTCCAACACTCACACCAACAGACCTGGATGGTACTCAGGCATAGTAGCCTTCTTATCATACCAGAGCTTCTTGAGCTCTTGGCTGGCCTCCAAAATGCTGCTTGCCTTCCCCATATATTCTGCCATGCAAGACCACAGGTCTAGCACATAGTCAAGCACATTCTGCTTGGACTTCTTGAAAGGCTTATCCCAAGACTCTCTCACTTAACACAATTTACCTCTTACAGGGTGCCCAAGAAGTAACTCAAAGGGGCTAAAGCCAACCTGCTTTTGTGGCACTTCCCTGTATGCAAATAGCAGGCACAGGAGGAGAACATCCCATCTCCTCCTGAGTTTGTAAGACAAACCCATAATCATGCCCTTCAGGGTCTTATTAAATATTTCTACCAGACCATTGCTCTGGGGATGATATGGGGTGGTGAACTTATAAGTAACACCACACTCATCGCACATCACCTTCAGAGAGGCAGAAATACATTTTGGCCCGTATTTATACTTTTTTTAGCGCCGCATTTGCGCCACTTTTTGGCGCAAAACGGCGCAAACCTACAAAATACAATGGCATTTTGCAAGTTTGCGCCGTTTTTGCGTCAAAAAACGACGCAAATGAGGCGCAAAAAAAGTATAAATACGGTTATTTGTGTTTCTATTTGAGACCACCTCCTTTGGGAAACCCACTCTGGTGAACGCACCAAGCAGTGCCCTAGACACTGTGGGAGCAGTGACTGTCCTGAGGGGTATTGCCTCTGGATATATGGTGGCATAATCCACTACCACCAAGATATACCTGTTGGTAGGTCTAGGGGCCCAAACATATCAATCGCTACCAACTCAAAGGGAGTCCCAACCACTGGCAGTAGTATTAAAGGTGCCTTTGGCTTGCCTCCTGTCTTACCACTGGCCTGACAGGTAAAATAGGAGCTGTAAAACTTCTTTGCTTTGACAGGCTTATTGGGCCAATAGAAGTAGTTAGCTGCTCTATTCCTATTGGTCCGACATAAATGTGCTGCCAAGGAGATGGCATGGTATGGTTCAAAGTGAGTAATAATTCTCTATTCTTCTGGGGAACCACTACTCTCCTGGTTGCCCCTGGTTTTGAGCCCCTGGCCTCAGTATAGAGGACTCCATCCTACCAGTAGACCCTGTGGAATCCACTGACATCACCCTGCTCTTCCCTGGAGTAGTCTGCCCTCAAGAGTAGGACACTCTCGTTGTCCCTAACAGAACTCTTCATTGGGGGAACCACTAGCTCTTTCCAATTCTGCCAAGTTGGACAGATCTTGCAGGGGTGGAGACCCTACCTCAGAGGTCAGATCCTTGCCCTCAGGGTTTGATTCTTCATTCGCCTCTAGAGTTCTTTGGGCTGGCTCACCAGACCCTGTGCCCTTTCTCTTTCTAGGGTCCAACTGTCCAGCACTTACCTCTTATGCGACCTGTGACCTGGTCACAGCACATACCTACTCTGGGAGGTCCAGCATCTGCGCATCAAACTTTCTTTCCATCTTCGACCATTCAGATGCTTCAAGAGCATTTCTCAATAGACACTCTGCTGGAAGGGCAGGAGATACAACTACAATATTAGGGCCTGTCACACCTCACCATTCCAAGCTCACCATTTCTTCGGGATGGAGCTTGGCTCTGCAGACTGCATAAGTCATCTGGTGAAATACATCAGGCAGGATATGCTCTTGAGAAACCAGTTTGTCAAAGACAATAGTCACACTAGCACCAGGATCGATCAGATACTCAGTCCCTTTGATTTTAGCCCTCTGACTATACTTCTCAATGCTTGGACATATGGCTGCCAGGTCTGCAACTTTACCCCACCAACAGACACTAAGGTTACCTCTGTGTATACTCTTCCTATCCCTGAGATACCTTCCATCCCCACACCTACACTAGCAAGCCCTAGGTACTGCCCACCATTTGGGTCTTCTTGGAGTGGACAGCAGCTCCTCTTTTGTGTCCTGGCTACAAGCAGTCAAAACAAAGAACTTCCCTCCACTCCTTGTGTAGGTGTTTGTGGATCTTGAGCGGATTCTTTTGCTTTTTAATCTTAGTTACCCAGATTTTTCTTTTGAAGGGGGACCTGTTCCCTGTTCCCTGTTCTTCTGATCACCCCCTGGTGTTTCTTGTAAACCCTGGTTCTCATCTACTCATTAGCTATCACACCCAGTTCCTTAGGGTTAGACAGCTTAGAGTTAACCAGATACTGGTGTCCCCAGGTACCTACCTTGTTACACTGTATCCAACCCTCTAGTGCCTTAACTGAGGTGTCTACTGGGTGCTGCCATTATGGGTGTCCCTGAACTTCACCCTATACAGTTCTGGGATGAGACCAAACTTCCTGATCAGATATTTCTTCAAGTGGACATAGGATTCTAACTCATCCCTCTTTAGGGTCAGGAGCCTATCCCTCCCAGCTACTGGAATTGCCTCTTCATCCTAAGGGTTCACGCAAATGCTGTCAGCCACTTGTCAATGTCATCACCCTGTTGGTATTTAGGGACAATTCCCTTGGGTAGCCTCGGGTCAAGTTCACAAACCCTGGACACCTCAAAATCTACTTCACTGCTATCATATCTCTGCTCTTCATTATCCACTTCTACTTCTGCAGGGGCAACGTCTCTGCCTCTGAAGCTATGTAGGCTAACTGGACCTCAAGCTGTCTTTCCCTGAGGGACAAACCAACCTCTCCTGTGGTAGATCCTTTCCCCCCTTAGCTGAAGATAGGGCCCTGGTTACTGTGTAAGTGGACAAGCGCTCTGCCTCATCCTCACTGAGTTCTAAGGGGTCTTCCTTCCCTTTGGCAGTCAGAAGGGGTCATCCTCTCCCACCCCTCCCATCTCTGGAGTTTTCTCTGTGCCATCTTGTTGGGACTCTGTCCAGGCTTCAGGGGACATAACAAGTGCTGCATCACTAATGTTGGTAGCTGCTGGTAATCCCCTGGCATTACACAACCCCCTAAGGTGAACTACAGTGAGTGTGGATAGGCCACCCAAATCAAGCTCCATGGTATCCCCAGGTCTTGGGTCACCCCCAACAAAAAAAAAAGTTGCAAACATTGAATCAATAATTTTGAAAATTGTAAAAATGAATTAATGGAAATTAGTCCAAATTAAAAATCAAAAACAATTTTTACACTAGAACAATTTGGAAGATTTTTTATTGTGTCACTTAAATGCTAACACAAGTACTGGATCCCACCACTGTGCACAAAGTATTGGAAAGCGTTTTTTTAGTAAGGGCAGTTAGATATTTACACTCATTAATAAGTAGGCCCGGGTGATAAACTCTGCTCTGCTTGCAGAGTTTTCAGAATTTGGGCACTCCATGCTATGCAAAGTAGTGTGCAGTTCCCAAATTCAACCATTTGGTGTGAAGCAGAATTCTTTTTTTTTCCATTCACGCATGTGAGATTTGTTTTTGGCTCCCACTCATGAGCGCCTCGATATTCTCAGGACACTAGCGAGCGCACAAAAGATTTCACACCTACTTGTGTGGTTTCCTGCCGTGTTGGCCCCATCATAGTGCTGCTCGTGAATGCACCTCGAGTGGATTGTCTACTCGAGAAGCAGCTAAATATACTCAAAAATATGTTTTTGAGTGGATTTTCTTCTCCAACAAACCGTTCAAGTTGATTTTTAGTGCAAGAAGCCTTTCTTTTTTTTAACAGGAAGGACGTGCCCCAGAGATTCCAGCTTCCTATTCTTGTCCAGCAGGCTCCTCCCTGTGCTTTGTCCATCTCCTGGTCACTTTTTACTTGGATTTTGAGGTGGAAGGATTACTCTCTTTGTCTGCTGGATTTAAACCTTTGGATTTAAGAACTTGTTTTTGTGATATCACACAAGTAAGTTAAACAACTTTTGTATAAGGGGGTAAGACCTGACATCCTTGGTGTGTTCTCCCCTGTCTTTTTTTGCCTCTGCTTCCCTTGTTTTGACTGTGTGCTGGACACTGTTTTTGCGTTTTTTGGTACTCTGGGCACTTTACCACTGCTGACCAGTGCTAAAGTACAAGTGCTCCTGTGTAAAGTGTTTGTGTAATTGGCTTTTCCATGATTGGCATATTTGATTTACTAGTAAGCCCCTAGTAAAGTACACAAGAGGTACCCAGAGCCTGTAAATCAAATGCTACTAATGGACCTGCAGCACTGGTTGTGCCACCCACATTAGTAGCCCTGTAAACATGCCTCAGACCTGCTACTGCAGTGTCTATGTGTTGAGTTTTAAACTGCCAATTCAACCTGGCAAGTGTACCTCCTTGCCAGGCCCAAACCTTCCCTTTTAATATATGTAAGGAATCCCTAAGGAATGCCCTAGGTAGCCCCATGGGCAGGGTTCAGTGTATTTTAAATGTGGGACATGTACTGATGTGTTTTACATGTCTTAATGTTTCCCTTAGAGAGCAGATAGAAATTGGAGTTTGGGTCTCTGAACTCACAATTTAAAAATACAGCTGTTAGTGAAGTTGGTTTTTAGATTGTTAGTTTGAAAATGCCACTTTTAGAAAGTGGGCATTTTCTTGATTTACCCATTCTGTGACTCTGCCTGTTTGTGAATTCCCTATCTGGATCAGAGTGACAGTTGGACTGTTTGTGAATCTCCTCTAGACAGTGACAGAAAGAGAGCTGCGGTGTACCCTGCAAATCCTGATGAGCCATCTGAGCTAGAGTGGAGGGTGGAGTGGGCACTTACACAACAATGGGCTGTGCCTGCCCTCACACAATGTAGTCTCCAACCCCCAGGTGTGTGTCTGGCGCCTGGCCTGGGCAAGGCAGGATCTTGTGAACAACATAGACTTTCCTTTGAAGTTTGCCTACTTCAAAGGCCGAGAGGGTATAAGTAGTGGACCCAATACCCCAGACTTTGAGATCACTTCTGGAACCGAGAGGAACCTCTGCCAAGGAGAAGAGCTAAAGAGCTGAGGAGATATGCTGCCCCTGCGTGTGACTGTGCTTTGTTGGGCTATCCTGTAGTTGCTGCTTCTGGCTGCGAAGGGGACAGAGATTGGACTTTGTTGTGCATTCCTGCTTGAAGAAGAATCTCCAAGGGCTTGAACTGAGCTTGCCTCCTGTTTTGGAGTCTCAGGGCAATCAAAGACTTCCCCTGCCAGCACTTGGGAGATTGACGCATCACAGCTGGAGAAATGACATGCTTGCGGCTGCTGATAACGACGCAAACCCCATGCAGCGTGGTTTTCTAGCACCATTCGACTGGATTTCTCATGCATCATCCATAGGTGTCAAAGTCATTGTGAATCAATGCAAATTTGAGGTGCCCCATATAGAAATCGATGCACAGCTTTCTTGCAAGGGAGAAAAACTCTGCATCGCCTACCCGACAGGAGAAGAAACAATGCACGGCCTCACTTGCAAATAAGGAATCGACCTATCACTAACTTTTCAGATGCACGCTTGCCCAAGTAGCTTTATTTTTGACACAAACTAGGTACTTTGTGTAAAATCATCATTTCTATTTCTTTTTTATGGAGTAAGACTATTACTTTTTTTTAAATTCACATCTTGACTTGTGTATGTTGGATTTTTGTTGTTTTGGTCTTGTTTGATTTAGAGTAATATTGCCTGTTTATCTATACTGGTGTGGTGTTTATTTTGTAGTGTTTCCACTGTATTACTGTGTGTGTTGGCATAAATACTTTACACATTGCTTCTGAGATAAGCCTGACTGCATGTGCCAAGTGACCAAGCGGGTATGCAGGGGTTATCTAAGTGTGTTTCTCCATTGCCCTGACTAAAGTGAGGGTCCCTGATTGGACAGAGTAGAAACTGGCTGCCAAACAGAGACCCTATTTCTAACAAAGGGTATTGTATTTGATAGGGCAAACACCAGTATATTTTTGTACTTTTATTTAAATTTAGAATGCCATTGTGGTGGATGGCCTGGAGTTTCAGAAGGGCCTAGTTATTTTTTTTAATTTTATTTGTAAACTTTTGTAAAGGAAAAATGTTGCACAGTTTATTAGTTTGTCTCCATGTTTGTTACATTTGCAGTATTCTTTTATCTTACTATGTGGCCTTGTCTTCCAATGGGTCATCCAGTCAGTAGCCCCAGTAGTAGTCATCAGTGCATGAAAAAAGTGTTTCTGTGGTATATGTTTTTTAAAACATCTTTTAGGGCAGGGATGGCATTGGATTACATTAAAATTGTTGGCTATTGTTCCCATTTCAAGATTGTTTTGCAAAATGTGTATATTTGATGCAATATTTGATGCCATAGGAGGATGTGTGATGTTGTAAAATCTGTATAGCTCAGTTAATTTTAAGGTTTTTCCATTGCTGATTTAATAGTAGTGTATTTTCTTCAGTGTTGCCATGCCTCCTTTGTCTGGCCAGTGTGTGTGTGAGTGTGTGTACCATAGGCCACCATTTTTATTTGTTCTCCATGCTATGCGGCCAGTGGCTATTTTGTGTACTTTATGTCCATAGGCCTGAGTGTGTTACTTGTTCTCCATGCCTTTTTGCTCATTTTTGTTGTTTGACCATGTGACTAATAGGCATTTTGTACAGCCAGCCAGTGTGGTTTTGCCATATGTGTACATGTGTTATTTGTTTTCTATGCCTCCCTCCTCACAGTTGTTGTTTGGCCATGTGGTCAGAAGCCATTTTGTGTACTAAGCCAGTGTGCCTTTGCTAGAGTCTTGCATGTGTACTTTGTTCTCCATGGCTTCTTGTTCGCTGTTGTTGTTTGACCATGTGGCTGGTGGACATATTGTGCAGCCAGTCACTGTGCTTTTGTCATATGCTTGAATGTGCTATTTGTTTTCTATGCCTCCCTGCTTGCTGTTTTTGTATGACCATGCAGTCAGAGGCCATTCCATGTACTCAGTCAGTGTGCCTTTGTCATAGGCTTGCATGTCTTTTCTGTTTACCATGCATCCTTGTTCGCTGCTGTTATTTGATCGTGTGGCAGGCACCATATTGTGCATCCTTCCAGTATGCTTCTGCCAT
Source organism: Pleurodeles waltl (assembly GCF_031143425.1). Classification (NCBI taxonomy): domain Eukaryota; kingdom Metazoa; phylum Chordata; class Amphibia; order Caudata; family Salamandridae; genus Pleurodeles; species Pleurodeles waltl. The sequence goes on from NC_090444.1 coordinate 1,223,494,388, forward strand.
AGGTTCGCATGTGTTCTTTGTTCTCAATGACTCCTTGCTTGCTGTTGTTGTTTGACTATGTGGCTGGCGGCCATTTTGTGCATCCAGCCACTGTACTTTTGCCATAGGCTTGCATGTGTTTTTTGTACTCCTTGCCTCCTTGCTCACTGTTGTTCTTTGACCATGTGGCTATCCATCTGACGATAGGTATGTGGACCAGTTGTCAGTTGACTGATTACATGTGCATCATTGCACACTGGATCTCTTTTGCGGGGGTAAGGCAAGAGCTATCTTCATCTCTTAGCCCAAAGAATGTTTTAAGAGCATTAAGTGGCATGCAACAGTAGCCATGGTTGCCATGGAGAAATCACGCACAGTTACAAACATCTTGTATAAATTTAACAGTAAGGTGTCTCAATGGCTGCGACCCAAAGGTCTCTGAACTGGATTTTTTGCCACATACAATGGCAGTAACATAGTCAAGTCCATAGCAGAGAGTGGTTAGTTCAGGGTCCTGTATTTGAGGTATTGCACTAACCAGTTTGTGCAAGAGTTGCTCAAAAAAGACGAGAGTGAGCAACATATTGATCAACTACAGAAGAATATGCACTAATTTCAGCCATTCTCCTAAAGTCCAGAAGCAGTTGCTGATTATTCAGTAAGCTAATAGAGTACCAGTTATAGCCCTGATACAGGAGGTGTCAACAAGTTCGAACTGTGATGCCGCGCTCTACTGCAGCGTCCCTCCTGCGCACCGCAATCGGGCCAACGCTTCGATACTCGTGGCCCGCGTTTTTGTTTGTCTTCATTTTCGGCATGATTGGGTAAGTATATTTCATGCTCCCGGTCTCGCCACTCTTCCTGCCGGCATACCTGATACCTTTTCCTTCACTTACCTGGTCAGAACCCTATTCTTCCTTCCTTTTTTCTTCTTCTTTTTCCACCTTCACTTCTTTTTCTTGTTCTGGTGTCCATGTTGTATTCCTCTTTCCCAGCATGCCTTCTTTCTTTTTCCTTTTATACTGCTACTTTTTTCCTATTCTTTCCTATGTGGCTTTCCCAAAACCAACATGGTGTCAATCTTTCTTCCTGCTTGTCACTTCCTGTCTCCTAGTATATAAGCCTTTCAGTCCTGGTCTTCTTTGCATTGCAAACACTTCCTCTTGGTGGTGATCCTCGCTCCTGTTCGTCGTGTTTTTTCTCCAGTTCCTGTTGCTCTGATTGTGATTTTTTCCAACTTTTCCTTTTTTCACTCTTGTTTTTTTCTCTTTTTTAGGAGTTCCTGTGTAAAGGTTTTTTCCCACATTTCTGTTTGTTTCCCTCTTGGACTCCTTCCGGAGGGTACAGTCTGCTTAGGCATTTCCTGTCAAGCAGCAACATGGCTACTAGAAAGGGTCCCCCTTATGTTGATCAGTCCAGAACCAGCATTAGACTAGTTACTCTTTCAAGTTCTTCATCCAAAGGTGAGAAGCATCGTGCAGATCGTGACCAGAACTGAACCTATTACATGTTTTGCAACATCCATTTGAGCAGTAAAGACAGATCAATGACTGTGGTGGTCATTATGACATAGGCAGTGACTAATAAAGTGGCGGTAATACCGCCAACAGGCTGGCAGTAATTACTGCCAAATTATGACCATTGCGGTGATAACTCCAATAGACAGCCAATGTACCACACCAACTGCCAGGGTGTTAACACCACACACCATGGGATTAGCCAGGTTAAAGACAAGGTACCACCCACCATATCATGACACAGCAAACCACCACACTTTCCAGGACAGTACCATCAAAAGCCTAGTGGAAACAGAACACAAAAGACCAAAGACTCACCATCAGAGACACAGAGATGATCAATGCCGCCATGGAACCGGAACTTCAAGTTTGCCCGATGCTGTACTATGCCATGCTCCACCTGGAACACCAACACCGACGAAGATGATGAAGGTGAGTACAGCTGCCTAGCAAACAAGGGAGGGAGGCAGGAAAAGGAGAGTGATACACACACACATGCACAACACACACCATTCAAACACACCATACACACAACAAGCTGCAGATGCAAACTAATGGCATAGGGCACAGCATAATAATACAAGGGCTACAGGTCAGCAGTACTGAGATTGTAATTGCATGGCAACAGCCACCATATGAACCAATTGGAGAACAAAAATATCCGAACAATTGTCCAGAAAGGGCCAATGACCGGCCCAAAGTATGAAAGGCCCACATGGCCACAGGGCAGTCAAAGCCCCAACTTGATCCTGACTAACTCCGCACAAATCTGTGCAGGGGTAACATCTCAGAAGTGGACAGGCACCTCAGGGGGAAGAGGGTTGGGCTGCACCTCAGCTGAAGCCAGGAGCTTGCGCACTGGTTCTGGAGGGGGCTCCATGCCCATTTCTCTGTGCTGGGGAGTGCAAGGTCAGAGTCTCTGAGGTGGGGAACATGCCCACTGGTTCTGGAGGGGTCTCCATGCCCATTTCTCTGTGCTGGGGAGTGCAAGGTCACAGTCTCTGAGGTGGGGACCATGCCCACTGGTTCTGAAGGGGGCTCCATGCCCATTATCCTTTGCTGGGGAGTGCAAGGTCACAGTCTCTGAGGTGGTGAACATGCCCACTGGTTCTAGAGGGGGCTCCGTGCCCATTATCCTTTGCTGGGGAGTGCAAGGTCACAGTCTCTGAGGTGGGGAACATGCTAACTGCTTCTGGAGGGGGCTCCTTGTACATCAGTCCCGGGAGGATGGCCTACATGCCCTCTGCTGGAGGTGAGGGCTGCTGTGTCTCAGCAGAGGATGAGGGCCCGTGCCCACTGGTGGTGGTGGTGTTGGTACTCTACCAGCCTCTGCAGGAGGTGCGGGCTGCTGTGTCTCAGCTGGGGAAGGTGCCTCCTGGGCACCCTCTGCTAGAGGCGAGGGTTGCTGTGTCTCAGCAGAGAATGAGGGCCCTATCTCCACAGGTGGTGGTGGGGGTGTTGGTACCCTGCCAGCCTGTGCAGGAGGTGAGGGCTGCTGTGTCTCAGCTTGAGGTGACGGCTTCTTCCCTTTCCTGGCTGGTGGAGTGTGATGCCGACCTTTCCTGGCTGAAGGAGTGAGATCCTTCACTGTCTTGCCTCCACAACTAGGAGGTGCCTCCACTGTCCCCGTGGACTGTTTGGCTGAGGTGCTGGGCTGGGTCATTGGGACCCTGCTCTTACAGGTAGGATGGGGGAGGGGGAAGGAGGAGGTCAAGTTGGGCAAGGAAAAGCTTCTTTGGGAGGGTGGGAAGGGATGAGGGATGGGAGTGGAGGTTGAGGGAATAGTTGTTGGAGAGTGCATCTCCTGGACATGGGTGCAGGTGCATGGGCAGTGTGCTGATGTGAGGTGGAGGGTTGTTCGATGTCTGAGTGCCTGTGTTTGTATCCTTTAGGAGGGGACAGACAATGTGGGAGAGGACACAGGGGAAGCACGGATGGATGTTGTGGAGGTGTCTGCTAGTGAGGTGTGTGTGCTGCTTGATGTGGTGATGGTGGTTGTGGCTGTTGAAGCACTGCTTGCAGGTGTGAGTGTGAATGTGACTGTAAGGGATGTGGAGGAGGAGGAGGAGTGGGGACAGTGGAGGCAATGATGTGGATGTGTGTGCAACTGTCTGTTGTTTGTGTGAGTGCTTGAGAACTGAAGTGTGGTGCCTGTGTTTGACTGTGCCACTCTTGTGTGATGTCTTGTGATGCTCATCCGTATGTGTTCAAGGGATGGGTTGGGGTTGAGGAGACTGGGACTGGGAAGTGGTAGTGTGAGGGGGGACGATAGGAACAGGGACAATGGCTGCCATCAGAGAGGCTGTCAGACCCTGAATCAATCTCTGTTGGGCTGCCAATCCACGTGGATGCCCTGCAGGAATGCTTTGCATTGCTGAATCTGGGATGCCAGCGCCTGGATGGCATTCACAATTGACTGCCCTACAGAGATCCATCTCAGGAGGTCAATAGCCTCCTCACTCAGGGCAGCCGGGCTCACTGGGGCAGGGCCTGAGGTGCTTGGGGCAAAGGAGAAGCCCACCCTCCTGGGTGAGCGGGCACAGGCAACTCACTGATTGGCTACTGGGAGTGGTGTGCTGGCACATGGGTGGCGGCTGTACCTGCAGCTGGGGTGATCACAGAGGAGTCTGCCACCACTAGGGAGCTTCCATTGAAGGAGGAATCAGAGTATGTGTTGTCTCCTCCTGTCTCTGCTGTCATGCTTCCCTTGACCTCCCGTCCCACTGCTTCCCTCGGAGTCGGTGGACTCTGCCTCCTGGGTCCTATGGGATGCAGCTGCCTCTGTCGCCAGTGCCCCTGCTCCTCTGCCAGATGATGCTAATGCGCACATGAACAGGATGACAGAAGGAGAAAGGGGGGGAGGGAGAGTAAGGGAGCATTGAGTCAATTACAGCACTAAGACCACAGTTGGCATGCACACTGCCATCTCACACACAGGGATCAGGATTGAGAACTATGCATTGCACAGCAATATGCGGGCCAACCACCGCCAATTGCACCCCTCCTGCAACCCACATAGCCCTGACTGACATAGAATGCAACCGAGCTAGGTTACCTGCATTTTCTATACACCCATTACCCCGGAGCTGGATCACGCTGCAATGTCTGTCCTGATATTAAGGGGCACCCACTAACTCACACCCACTACCCGGATCCCATGCCACCTACCAATTATTATAGTAATGCTCACTGTATTCACCCCCTTGTGGCTGCTCTGATGCCCTCAAGCGCCCATCCAGCTCAGGGTAGGCCACTACCAGTATGTGGGCCATCAAGGGGGTCAGGTTCAAATGAGCTCCCCTTCCTCATTGGGAGGCCATCCCCAACTGGGCCTCCGCGTTTTTCCGTGCCTAGTGTATCAGGTCCTCCCACCGTTTCCTGCAGTGGGTGCTCTGCCTGCTGTAGACCCCCAGGGTTCGCACTTCCTTGGCGATGGCATGCTACAATCCCTTCTTTGGATTGGCACTGACCTGCAGAAGTAATACAGACAGGAGGACAGTGTCACACATATAATCCAGCCTGTCACACATATGGCCCACAAATCCCGTTTCCAACTCCATTGGCACACATTGCCCAGCACTCACCATGTACACTACCACCAGACATCCCCCCTGCAAATGACACGATGCCTGCACACACATCTCCATGCAACTTTCCCACATGTATCATGCCCAAGGTATACTCACCTTTTGGTCTGGAGGCCCATACAGCTGTCCATACTGGGGTAGGACCCCATCCACCAAGCAGCCAACTCCTCCGAAGTGAAGTCAGGGGCCCTTTCCCCGGTCACATGGGGCATGGTAGGTTCCAGACGCAGGTCACAGCAGCACATGCAGTCTAGGTGTTGTCCTGTGGAGAGTCAGGAATGAATTGAGGATTCAGATGGAAAATGGCAGTCATGTCCGCGGCTGTGTACACCACTACTGCCGGCGCTGATCCCCATTGCCCATTGTACTCCATAGAGCCCCTTATTAGCCAATGAGGAATAGCACAGCGGTGCAAGACCGCCTTCCGCCACAACGCCCAAAGTTGGCGGAGTTACCTAACTTCCACATGTCCCTAGATACAGGACAGGCAGTCGCCATTTCATGGTGGTGGACAACATTCAGATCTTCCATAACTGCGTCATTGCCGAAAATTGCACATACATTGCCATTCCCACTGTCCCACATTAATGCTGTATGCACACTGAGGTGGTGGTTCCATTGTTCAAATTGTGATAGCCTACTCACTCTTGTGTCCCTTATATACCTACAACTGTGGATGATTAGGAGGAGGAGACAAACCCCCACGTACAGACCCGTGGACTTGGCTACACTGGAGGACAAGCACAAAATACTGACCTATAGACTGGACAGGGCCACAATCACAGAGCTGTGTGCCCAATTGGAGCCTGACCTGATATCAGCTATTTGTCATCCCACTGGGATCCCCCCTCTTGTGCAGGTTCAATCAGTGCTCATTTTCCTGGCAACCGGTTCTTTCCAAGTGACAGTGGGCTTGACAGCAGGAATGCCACAACCAATGTTCTAAATCGTGCTGGCAAGGGTATTTTTTGCCTTGGTAAACACAAGTGCAGCTACATTGCTTTCCCCCAGGTGAAAGATTTGGCCACTGTGAAGGCAGAATTCTATGCAATTGGACATATACCCACTATTATTGGGGTGATTGACGGTACACATATTGCATTTATCCCCCCGCCAGAATGAACAGGTGTTCAGGAATCGGAAGAGATTCCACTCACTCAATGTGCAAATGGTGTGCCTGGTGGCCCAGTACATCTCCCACGTCGCTGCCAAGTATCCTGGGTCAGTGCACAACGCCTTTGTTCTGAGGAATAGCAGCATCCCAAATGTGATGGCCCACCTACAGAGGCAAGGAGTGTGGCTAATTTGTAAGCCAGAGTCCCCACCCACTGTATGTCAGTGTATGCCTTCAGGTGTTATCCCCATAGCATTGGTAAGGCTAATGTTTGTCCCTCAATACGTGCAAGTGACTCTGGCTATCCAAAACAATCGTGGCTCCTGACCCCTGTGAGGAATGCTAGGACGGGGGCTTAGAACTGTTATTATGATGCACATGGGCGAACCAGGAGAATCATTAAATGGACTTTCGGCCTCTTGAAGGCCAGGTTCAGATGCCTGCATCTGACAGGTGGATTCCTGTGCTAATCACCGAGAAGGTCTGCCAGATAGTAGTGGCATGCTGCGTGTTGCACAACCTGGCCCTCAGACGACATGTTCCTTTTCTGTAGGAGGAGGAGGCTGGAGATGCCTCTGTGGCAGCAGTGGACCCTGAGGACAGTGAGGATGAGGAGGCAGAGGATGAGGATATAGACAACAGAACATTAGTTATATGTCACTACTTCCAATGACACACAGGTGAGACAGTGGAACTGACCATTCCTCTGACTATTGATTTTATCTGTGTGGCTGTAGCATGAAGGTATTCACTTCCTTTGCATCTCAACTTACTGTCACCTATGGCTTGTCATTTTACAGATGTTGGTTATATGAGAACAGTGCCCTGAAGTGATTTATACAGACAGCTACAGGTCATTATTGTATGCTATCACAGTGTTCAGATAATTTGTATTAGATGTGACTGTTCCCATAAATACACATTTTCAACACATAAAACAGTGTCACTTAAGTTGTGTTCAAGGGTGTTTACTGTAGTGCAAATAATTGAGGGAAAGGTGCAATGGAATGGGGTGATGGTGGAGGAAAGTCCAGGGTATTGTTCCAGTCTGTTTGTAGCATAGGTCTAGTGTGCAAGGGGCAATAGGAAGGGAAGCAAATGCAGTTCAAAGTGGACAAGGTGAAAGGGTGGGACACAAGAGGGAACAATCAGGGGAGTCTAATTTCCTAGTGGTGGTCTTGGTCTTGGCAAGTGTCTCTGGCTTCTGTCTGAGCTGCAGGGAATGTTTGCAGGGTGGTTCACCTTCTGCAGGGGGAAGGATGCTGGTGTCCTGTTGGTCCTTTGGCAGGGCCTCCTGCCCACTAGTTGCAGCAGAAGTGGAGGGCTGGTCAATAGACTGGCTAGTGGCAGGGGCTCGCTGCTGTGCTGATGATTCCTTCATGATGTGGCCCATGTCTGCCAGCACCCCTGCTATGGAGATCATGGTGGTGTTGAGGGCCTGCAAGTCCTCCCTGGTCTCCTGATGGTGTTTCTCCTGCAGCCGCTTGTTCTCCTGCATGTTGGTAAGGATCTGGCCCATCGTGTCCTGGGATTGTTGGTAGGCCCCCAGGATCTTGGTGAGTGCATCCTGGAGAGTCAGTTCCCTGGGCCTGTCTTCACCCTGGTGCACAGCCGTCCTCCCAGTATCCATGTTGACCTGTGCCTGTGACCTCTGAATGGTGTGCCCACTGCCCCTGGTCCCAGGACCCTGATTGTCTTGGGGTGAGGTGTGGACTGGGGTCCCTGTACAGGTGGGCACACTGCTGATTAGCGTGTGCTGGGGACAGAGGTGTGGGACGCTGGGTGGGTGCTGTGGTCTTAGATAATGATTAGGGAGACTCTGTGGTTCACTGGGAAGGGCTGGGGTGACCGACTGACCAATGGTCCCTGATTGGCCAGGTAGTTCATCCAGATCCAGAAGTCCAGAGTTACTGTCATCACTGGGGGCATCTTCTGTTGGATCTTCGGTTGGGGAACTGGTTTGTCGTGGCACCTCCTCTCCTCTGACATTGGCTGGGGCACCTGTGGGGATGTAAGTGATGTATTAAGCTTCATGTCTGTGTCACATTGTACATCCCTAGCTTCCCCTCTGTCGTTGCTGTTGCCCTTCCACCTTTGTATGTGTATCAATATGTATTGTGGGATTGTTAGTTCCTCTATGCTGTGCATGCTTTTGTGATGGGTGTCCATGCAGGGCTGGAAGGGCTATCCATGCATCGGTTTAGCATGCAGGGCATGGCATTGGGGTTAGTCAGATGTGTAGGTGCAGTGAGTGGATGGAGTGGAGTGATGGAGGTGAGGTTGAGGGGGAGATGGCATGCGGGTATGGGGGTGATAAGTATAAAATCTTGGCTCACCAGTGTCAAGTCCTCCAGCCACTCCAGTGAGTGCCTCAGGATACAGTGTTGCCAAAACTTGCTCCTCCCATGCAATGAGCTGTGGGGGAGGAGGAGAGGGTTCACTGCCAGTCCTCTGTATGGAGAGCTGGTGCCTTGCTGCCATGGAATATACTTTCCCCGTAGGTCGTTCCACCTCTTCCTGATGTCGTCCCTTGTTCTTGGATGCTGTCCTACTGTGTTCACCCTGTCCACTATTCTCTGCCATAGCTCCATTTTCCTGGCAATGAATATTTGTTGTACCTGTGCTCCAAACAGCTGTGGCTCTACCCTGACTATTTTCTCCACCATGACCCGCAACTCCTCATCTGTGAAACGAGGGTGCCTTTGTGGGGACATGGGTGTTGTGTGGTGTGTGTACGTGTGAGGGTATTGGGTGATGTGGTTGGGTGTGTGAAGTGGGGTACGTGAGGGATGTATGGGTGTGTGTGGTGTGTGTGTCTAGTTGTTGCAGTGGTCTTGGTATCAGTGTTGTGGCAATAATTTACGTTCATAAAGGGTTGTGGGTAATGTGGGTGTGTGTTTTATAGTGCCGTGGGTGGGTGGGTGTGGTGTGTGTATTAGTGTCAGGTTTGTGTTTTTGGTATTGGCCAATGTTGTGTGGTTTAGTATTTTGGTGTCCTTCTGAGCGCGCCGGTGTGTACCTCCAATGGTTTACCGCCATTGAATGGCCGCTGTGGTGATTCGTGGGTCATGATGTGGTGGGTGTTGTTTTGATGGTGTAACGGTATGGGTGTTGGTACTGACACTTTATTACTGACCTTTGGGCTGGCAGATTTGTGTGTGTGGCCGTATTCCGTTGGATTGGTGTCTGTGTGTCATTATTTGGCAAACAAATGTTCGCCTCCGCGGTGGTGTGTTGGCGGCCGTCACCGTGGCAGTAAGCAGGATTTACCGCCAATGTCAAGATAAGGGCCTATGTCATTCAAAGAGGAGGGGATGCAATTTGGAAAGCTATGGCCATGGATGCAGACAAATAGGAGCTAGACAAATGCCTGACACAGATGCTACTTCCTTCTGAGGTTTTCACATGGAAAGTTAGCAAGGAATACAGAATGATGGGCCAAGCTATCCTGTTGTTGAATCTGCTACAGAAGCAGCTAAAGAAGGAGTCTGAAAGGTTTGCAGTAGCAGGTGTGAACAAAAAACCCAAAGCGCATGCCTTTGTTGAGAGCTTAATCCTTTATTTGGCTTGTTATTCAAGGCTACAAAATAAAATCATCTTGTCCAAAGGATACATCTCTGCCACACTACTTGATTCATGCTCTAATAAAATTCTGCCCACTTTAATTCCTTTTTCCAAAGGGGAAGTGTTGGACCTGGCTTTTTGACGGGGACATCCCCAAACTTTTTGCCTCCTTCCTCCTATTTTTTTTGACCTGTTGTTGTTGGCTTTTGACCTCTGAGCACTTTACCACTGCTAACCAGTGCTAAAGTGCATATGCTCTCTGTGTAAATTGTACTATTGATTGGTTTATCCATGATTGACTATTTAATTTACCTGTAAGTCCCTAGTAGAGTGCACTACATGTGCCTAGGGCATGTAGATTAAATGCTACTAGTGGGCCTGCAGCACTGGTTGTGCCACCCACCTCAGTAGCCCCTTAACCTTGTCTCAGGCCTGCCATTGCAAGGCCTGTGTGTGCAGTTTCACTGCCACTTCGACTTGGCATTTAAAAGTACTTGCCAAGCCTAGAACTCCCCTTTTTCTACATATAAGTCATCCCTAATGTGTGCCCTAGGTAACCACTAGAGCAGGGTGCTGTGTAGGTAAAAGGCAGGACATGTGCCTGTGTAGTTATATGTCCTGGTAGTGTAAAACTCCTAAATTCGTTTTTACACTACTGTGAGGCCTGCTCCCTTCATAGGCTAACATTGGGGCTGCCCTCATACACTGTTGAAGTGGCAGCTGCTGATCTGAAAGGAGCAGGAAGGTCATATTTAGTATGGCCAGAATGGTAATATAAAATCCTGCTGACTGGTGAAGTCGGATTTAATATTACTATTCTAGAAATGCCACTTTTAGAAAGTGAGCATTTCTTTGCAATAAAAACCTGTTGTGCCCTTCAATCCACGTCTGGCTAGGTTTAGTTGACAGCTCCTTGTGCATTCACTCAGACACTTGCTGGAGAAGAAACCTGAACCAGAAACTACATCCTGCCAAGAAGAACTGCCTGGCTGCTCAAAGGACTCACCTGTCTGCTTTCTACAAAGGACTGCTGTCTTGCTGTTGCCCTGCTGCCTTGCTGAACTCTTGTCTGGCTGTGAAAGTGCTCTCCAAGGGCTTGGATAGAGCTTGCCTCCTGTTCCTTGAAGTCTCAGGACCAAAAAGACTTCTTCCTTTCACTTGGACGCTCCGTGCGCCGAAAATTTCGAAGCACAGCTTGTTTCGCGGCGAGAAAAACGCCGCACACCGACGCTGATCGACGCGACGCCCTCGGGACGATCGAGACTTCGACGCACAACCTCGCAAGGACAAAGCCGCCCGACTTTCCAGGAGAAATCGACGCGACGCCTACCGTGAGTGCGAAACTTTGACGCACGGCCTCGCAAGGACAACGCCGCCCGACTTCCAAGGTGAAATCGATGCGACGCCTGCCGTGAGACCAAAATTTCGACGCACGGCCTCGCAAGGACAACGCCGCCCGACTTCCAAGGAGAAATCGACGCGACGCCTACCGTGAGATCGAAACTTCGACGCGCAGCCCCGCAGAACGACGCGCAGCCGGAAAATAAGCAGGAGAATCCACGCACAGACCCGGGACATCTGGTAATCCCCGCGATCCACAAAAAGAGACTGTCTGCGCGCCGGAAACCGACGCCCGACTTCCCCGCGTGGAAAAGAACGACGCAAGTCTGAGTGTGCTGAGAAGAAATCGACGCACACGCCCCTTTTTCCACGCATCTCTTCTCCTGTGGCCCTCTGAGGAGATTTCCCACCAGAAACCAGGTACTCTGTGCTTGAAAGACACTTTATTGCTTTTTAAAGACTCAAAGACACTTAGTATCACTTTTCAGTGATATCTTTACAAATTCGTATTGCAACTTTGATCGTTTTGACCTACAATTACCCAGATAAATATTATATATTTTTCTAAATACTGTGTGGCGTATTTTTGTAGTGTTATGCTATGGTGTTGTATGATTTATTGCACAACTGCTTTACACATTGCCTTCTAAGTTAAGCCTGACTGCTCGTGCCAAGCTACCGGAGGGTGAGCACAGGCTGATTTTGGATTGTGTGTGACTTACCCTGACTAGAGTGAGGGTTCTTGATTGGACAGAGGGCAACCTAACTGCCAACCAAAAACCCCATTTCTAACATTGGTGGCAGCGGTGGGATAGGACTTGCGTTTGTGCAGTGACATACAGTAGCTAAGTATTTCACTACCTACCCACAGTTGAAGGTCAACTTGATTTTTCATCTTTTTTGGCTGTTGGTTCTCTGATGTCCTCCTGGATATACTATTGATATTTTGGACTTTGGATTTTGGTTTTTGCTGATAAGATCTTATCAAAATGGGATTGTGTACCGACTCATTCTTTGTTCGTACTGACCACCTCACTAAGGCTGACCTAAGGAAGCTTTGCAGACAATGGGGCCTTCCTGTAGCAAGGAGATCTACTAAAGCGGAGATGCTCCATCACTACATAGTCTGGGGGGAGGAAAGATGGGCAGAGAGAGAGGCAGCAAAAAACCAAATGACTAAGTACCCCTCAGATGAGGAGGAAGACTACTCAGAGGAGGAGGAAGGCTACTCAGAGTTGGACAGTGACCCAGAAATAGATGAATGGCTCCGAAGTCAAAGGCGACAGGAGCAACAATTAGAGGAGTATCTTGCAGAGGTTGAGGCAAAAAGACTCTTAGCCCTGGAAGAAGAAAAGATTGCAGCTCAAGAGCTGAGCTGTAAAGAGCTGAAACTGGAGGCCGGAAGGGCTGAGTCCAGTTCAGATGGTGGCAGCAAAAATCTTGCATCTAGTACTGCTGAAGAAGGGCACAAGCCCAGAGATGTGGTGCCCAACTTGAAGAAGGGAGTTGACACACCCCAGGCAGTTCAAGGGTATGAGGTAGTTCCCGTTATGCACAGGGTCCCTGAGAAGGATTGGGGAACTGGCACAGGGAGTCATATTCCTACTGGGGGGAGGGACACTTTACTGACTCTAGCAGAGAGTGACAGAGAAAAGGGTTCCCCCCTGGTGGACGTCCTGGATATAGAGTGTAGAGACATCCCAGAAGAGTTTGGGTTGAGTGTCAGGGACAGACAGATACTGTCTCACCAGTCTCAAGAGGGTGACATAGAGTGCTTTTCCAAGGCTGAGTTACTGGGTGGTTGGGTGAAGGGTACTGTGGTTAATACATGTGAAGGGCAGAGTGATGTAATTGCTGGAGAGCATATGTCTGGTCCTTATTTTCCAGAGCTACGCCAACACCAGGTGGAGTGTGAGTTCTCTGACCCCAGGGAACTTACAGTGGAGGCAGACTTTTTGGTGAGTACCAGAGAGTCTGAAGAGGCATTTGGGGGTGCTCCTGAAGGGAGTGGTCTAGGTGGTTCCCGACCAAGTGAGGTGGGAGAGGATTGTAGTGTCCCAGGTAGGTCTCAGAGCCTAACCTGTACCGTAAGGCCACCTTTTGAGGGAAGCCCTGCAGTGTCAGAAGAACTTGGAGGGATGACTGTAGACAGCATCCCAACAGTTCTGGTGTCTGGCAGTACCACTCCTAGTGAGGGGGTGCAGAAGTCCAGACATAGGGTTGAGAGGGGGTGGCAGACCCCAGTGGAGGATCTTGAAAGTCAGGGGTCAGCTCTGAGAGCAGAGCCCCCCAGGAATGACCCAGGTGAGACCGTTTCTGGTTTGGGGGAAACCCAGACTCTGCCGGATGGGCAGAGGTCGGGAGACCTGCGCCAACCAGACTCTTGTGTGGCCCTTGGGGACGGCGTGTCCCTTGTGGGGGGTGAGAGTGCCCCCCAGGAAGTCCTGGCATGCCAGGCAAAGATTCAACCTCAGGGTGGTGACTCTGGGTTGGATAACCGGGTTCAGAGGTTAAACTTTGACCTGGTGGGGGGTAGATGTGCCCCCCAGAAAGTCCTGGAATGCCAGGCAATGGTTCAACCTCAGGGTGGTGACTCTGGGTTGGCTTACCAGGTGAAGAGGTCAAACTCTGACCGGGTGGGAGGTAGGTGTGCCTCCCAAGAAGTCCTGCTGTGCCAGGCAATTGTCCAACATCAGGGTGTTGACTCTGGGTTGGATGGTCAGGTTCAGAGGTTAAACTCTGACCTGGTGGGGGGTAGGTGTGCCCCCCAGAAAGTCCTGGCGTGCCAGGCAGTTGTCCAACCTCAGGGTGTCGACTCTGGGTTGGATGGCCAGGTTCAGAGGTTAAACTCTGACCTGGTGGGAGGTAGGTGTGCCTCCCAGAAAGTCCTGGGGTGCCAGGCAATTGCCCAACCTCAGGGTGGTGACTCTGGGTTGGCTAACCAGGTTCAGAGGTCAAACTCTGACCTGGTGGGGGGTAGGTGTGCCCCCCAGAAAGTCCTGGTATACCAGGCAATGGTTCAACCTCAGGGTGGTGACCCTGGGTTGGAGAACCAGGCTCAGAGGTTAAACTCTGACCTGGTGGGAGGTAGGTGTGCCTCCCTGAAAGTCCTGGCCTGCCAGGCAATGGTTCAACCTCAGGGTGGTGACTCTGGGTTGGATATCCAGGTTCAGAGGTTAACCTCTGACCTGGTGGGGGGTAGGTGAGCCCCCCAGAAAGCCCTGGTGTACCAGGCAGTTGTCCAACCTCAGGATGGTGACCCTAGGTTGGAGAACCAGGTTCAGAGGTTAAACTCTGACCTGGTGGAGGGTCAGTGTGCCCTCCAGGAAGTCCTGGCGTGCCAGGCGATTGTTCAACTTCAGGGTGGTGACTCTGAGTTGAATGGCCCAGTTCAGAGGTTAAACTCTGACCTGGTGGAGGGTCAGTGTGCCCTCCAGGAAGTCCTGGCGTGCCAGGCAATTGTTCAACTTCAGGGTGGCGACTCTGAGTTGAATGGTCAGGTGCAGAGGTTAAACTCTGACCTGGTGGGGGGTAGGTGTGCCTCCCAGAAAGTCCTGGTTTGCCAGGCAGTGATCCAGTCTGAGGGTACAGACCCTGGGCTGGAAGACCAGGTTCAGGGTGTCCCCCCGGACCTGGAGAGAGGGGCTACTGATAACAGTGCCCCTACCCTATTGTCTTCTGAGGAGGCCACTCCTAGTTGGAGGGTGCTGGACCCCAGAAGGGAGGGCAGGGGGAGGGAAGCCTCACCCCGGGCCCTAGTCCAACCTGAAGGTACAGACCCCAGGTTGGAGGGCCAGTTGCAGGTTAACATCCCTGCACTGGTGGAGGAATGGTACAGGGCGACTTCTATAAGCACCCTGACCATGGTGGACTCTGGGGGTACCGCTCCAGGAGGGAGGGTACAGAGCCCCAGAGGGGAGGACCAGGTTCAGGCTGTCATCCCTGACCTGGTGGAAGGGAGAGTGGTTAAAGGGTGCCCAGCACCTGGGGCTACCGCCCCCCACTCTCCACAGCCACAGTGGTGGGAGAGCTTTGAGAGGCCTGGGGCCTGGCTCTCATCCCTGGCAACTGTCAGTAACCACGGTGGCTTGCTGTCCGGTGGACAGAGTTATCCCTGGGGAGGGGACAAGTGTCACATCCCGGGGATAGAATGGGCAACACCACTGTGTTGGTCCTGGTGGTACTATCCTGCTCCTGGGATACATCTGTGAGCAAAGTAAGGTTAGGTGCTGCACAGATGGGATCCGCAGGAAAGGAGAAAGGTTCTCCATGGATGGGCTTAGTGGGCCCTGAGAGTATGGACAGAGGGATCCAATTGGAGTCAGGAAGGCGAAGAACTGGAGCATGCCCCTGCTGTTGTGGGCCTGGGTCCTTGTTCTGTCGCCTCAAACAGGGAAGTTCATCAGGATAGTGATTGTTCTCCCCTGGCTTTAGGCTGGTAGGGGGTCATGTTGGACCTGGCTTTTTGACGGGGACATCCCCAAACTTTTTGCCTCCTTCCTCCTATTTTTTTTGACCTGTTGTTGTTGGCTTTTGACCTCTGAGCACTTTACCACTGCTAACCAGTGCTAAAGTGCATATGCTCTCTGTGTAAATTGTACTATTGATTGGTTTATCCATGATTGACTATTTAATTTACCTGTAAGTCCCTAGTAGAGTGCACTACATGTGCCTAGGGCATGTAGATTAAATGCTACTAGTGGGCCTGCAGCACTGGTTGTGCCACCCACCTCAGTAGCCCCTTAAATTGTCTCAGGCCTGCCATTGCAAGGCCTGTGTGTGCAGTTTCACTGCCACTTCGACTTGGCATTTAAAAGTACTTGCCAAGCCTAGAACTCCCCTTTTTCTACATATAAGTCATCCCTAATGTGTGCCCTAGGTAACCCCTAGAGCAGGGTGCTGTGTAGGTAAAAGGCAGGACATGTGCCTGTGTAGTTATATGTCCTGGTAGTGTAAAACTCCTAAATTCGTTTTTACACTACTGTGAGGCCTGCTCCCTTCATAGGCTAACATTGGGGCTGCCCTCATACACTGTTGAAGTGGCAGCTGCTGATCTGAAAGGAGCAGGAAGGTCATATTTAGTATGGCCAGAATGGTAATATAAAGTCCTGCTGACTGGTGAAGTCGGATTTAATATTACTATTCTAGAAATGCCACTTTTAGAAAGTGAGCATGTATTTGCAATAAAAACCTGTTGTGCCCTTCAATCCACGTCTGGCTAGGTTTAGTTGACAGCTCCTTGTGCATTCACTCAGACACTTGCTGGAGAAGAAACCTGAACCAGAAACTACATCCTGCCAAGAAGAACTGCCTGGCTGCTCAAAGGACTCACCTGTCTGCTTTCTACAAAGGACTGCTGTCTTGCTGTTGCCCTGCTGCCTTGCTGAACTCTTGTCTGGCTGTGAAAGTGCTCTCCAAGGGCTTGGATAGAGCTTGCCTCCTGTTCCTTGAAGTCTCAGGACCAAAAAGACTTCTTCCTTTCACTTGGACGCTCCGTGCGCCGAAAATTTTGACGCACAGCTTGTTTCGCGGCGAGAAAAACGCCGCACACCGACGCTGATCGACGCGACGCCCTCGGGACGATCGAGACTTCGACGCACAACCTCGCAAGGACAAAGCCGCCCGACTTTCCAGGAGAAATCGACGCGACGCCTACCGTGAGTGCGAAACTTTGACGCACGGCCTCGCAAGGACAACGCCGCCCGACTTCCAAGGTGAAATCGACGTGACGCCTGCCGTGAGACCAAAATTTCGACGCACGGCCTCGCAAGGACAACGCCGCCCGACTTCCAAGGAGAAATCGACGCGACGCCTACCGTGAGATCGAAACTTCGACGCGCAGCCCCGCAGAACGACGCGCAGCCGGAAAATAAGCAGGAGAATCCACGCACAGACCCGGGACATCTGGTAATCCCCGCGATCCACAAAAAGAGACTGTCTGCGCGCCGGAAACCGACGCCCGACTTCCCCGCGTGGAAAAGAACGACGCAAGTCTGTGTGTGCTGAGAAGAAATCGACGCACACGCCCCTTTTTCCACGCATCTCTTCTCCTGTGGCCCTCTGAGGAGATTTCCCACCAGAAACCAGGTACTCTGTGCTTGAAAGACACTTTATTGCTTTTTAAAGACTCAAAGACACTTAGTATCACTTTTCAGTGATATCTTTACAAATTCGTATTGCAACTTTGATCGTTTTGACCTACAATTACCCAGATAAATATTATATATTTTTCTAAATACTGTGTGGCGTATTTTTGTAGTGTTATGCTATGGTGTTGTATGATTTATTGCACAACTGCTTTACACATTGCCTTCTAAGTTAAGCCTGACTGCTCGTGCCAAGCTACCGGAGGGTGAGCACAGGCTGATTTTGGATTGTGTGTGACTTACCCTGACTAGAGTGAGGGTTCTTGCTTGGACAGAGGGCAACCTAACTGCCAACCAAAAACCCCATTTCTAACAGGATGTTTCAAAATAGAAGAGGTGGATTGTTGAGTAAGCTGGAGACCTGGAATAAGAGCTGCTGGAAATTCCCACTCAACAGTTTAGGGGTGTCTTGTCTCACTGCAGTCAACACCAGCAACAAGAAGACCAGCAACAACAGAAGAATCTGACCCTATATCTGCCTTGGCTGGGTTTCATATGGCAAATCTTAAGTCCAGTGCAGAGGCGAAGGCAAAAGAGGTCAAGCAAGTGGTAGCGCCAATGACAATTCAGAGGATATTCCAGGATTAACTGGATGAACCAAAAGAGGTCTATGTGGATCAAAACCCATTGGTGTATTGGTATGGGAAGATGTGCCAATTGTCACAGCTCAGCAGGTTGGCAATAAAGTATATTACTTGTCCTGTAGCCAGTGTGTCTGCTGAGCGTGTGTTCAGTGCAACTTATACAGTTGTGACAGTGAGGAGGACCAGTCTATTACCTCAAAACAAGGAGAGATTGACCATAATCAAAATGAACCAACATTTAAAACCATGTGATTACGCAGCTTCTGAAACAGCACAGCAGGAGAAAAAGGATGATTTGTCAGAATCAAGTATGTTAGCTGACCAACTTCTGGGTGAACCACCTGAGTTTGAGGATGAACTCTATTTCGTTGACCAAGCATGCTATCATAGAACTTTTTAATTGTTTATCATTGAACTTCTTTCTTTGCCCCCCTCAAAAAATATATAGATAGTGGAACATTATGTCTGTGTCTAATTCACTCAGCCCCATCATTTGTTAGTCACAGGTATGGCCAGATTAGGTTTGGACCAGTGTGAAGTGAAGAGGCCTCCACATTCCCTTCTAGACACTGAAGACAATGCCTGCCTCCCTCACGTGCTATTGCCTATCCTTCTATTGCATCATCTAGCAGGGGTGCCCCAGAAGATCATTGATTTACAAGACCGCCAGTTCCAATGCCGAATTCCAATGTGATGCTTGCATCAAAGAGGAGATAGAATTTTGTATCTGTGCTTGGATTGGAAGAGGTAACTGCTAACTATTGCACCAATGAATGAGGACATATTTTATTGAATCATTGTGAGTGATGATTGATGATCTTTGAGGGTGGGTGTCTATTTGTAAACTTGATTTCGATGATTTGCAATGTTTGGGGTATGATGGGTGATCATTTATCCTGAAAGTGATTGGCCTTTCAAACATAATGAAATTTGCCTGCAGGAACCACTCCTTTTTTCTGTTTATTCAGAGATAACACAATTCACTTTAACTAGCAAACACAAATCTACACAAAATATTCCAATTCTGTTTCCCTATTTGTTCTTCAACCGCAGTCCACTACAGGTCAATCTCTTCGGGTTAGGAGTGGGATAGAGTTACTCACAGTCAGGAGGATGAAGGAAGAACTCAGAGTGGGACTACCTCAATAGCCAGAAGAAGGAAGTTATCGACTGCAAAGGCAGACCATGTGATGATGATGACTCTGTGGCCTAGTTCTCAGAGTTGATTTGGGAAATGCTGCTTAGTCTGAGCTTGCTGCATTGCAGGATCAAATGTGAAACTCCTCTTAAGTTATTGCTCTGCCTCTGAGTCTTCTTGGAACACTCCTGGCTCCCCATTAAGCAGACCTTCCTTTTGTCCTTCTCCTTAATTCTACAATACAGGTTCTGTTTTTTAATCCACAGCCATCTCCTCTCCTGCACAAATGAAACTCCTGCTTACCTGCCGGGTAGGATCAGCTACTCACCCAAGAGTGATGGATATTCCGACAAGAACTCAGATACACAGCCCACTTTAGGAAAACAATATCATTTTTCTTTTAGTAATCATAATTTTTAGAGCTGGGGGTTAAATCCACTCCTCCATAATTTGTATTTTTTAAACCTAGATAACACAACATTTAGAAATATGCTGTCTTGGGTCTCTCTGGAGCTAAATAACTGTTTGTAATGCATTTAACTGAACAGTGAGATACTCATTCCTTCATTTCCTTCCACAACAGATTGATGATGGTGGCTGCTCAGCTCCTCGATTAATTTTGTCATTGTTTTGTGTAGTGTTTGTCGTTGTCACACCTTTCCCCAAAACAATTTTCCCCTCCATTCATTGAGCCTCTACCCTCTTCCAGTGGGATGTTTGATTTATTGAGATGTGACTTCATTTTGCAACATTAATGGATTGCACACTGGCAGGGGCGAGTGTGGTGAAAGTGACACCAACTCACTATAGGATATTCTATTTCCTGATCAATAGCCAACACCAGCCCCATTTACCCACTTGTGCATCATTTGTCAGCATCATCATTCAGGCCTTGTGTTGTGCTGCATAACTGCTTAACCTTGTCAACTCCACTCCTGACTCCGAGCCCACTACTCCAAACTCCAGGATTTCATTTCATAAGTTTAGTTTTCATTAAATACTAGCTCCACAGAAGAAGTTAATGATGCTAATTTTTGTTTTCATATCAGGTATTGTTAACTGTGTATCATTGTGTTAGTCTGGTCTCAGTCTTTCTGAAGTTATGATATCAATAATATGACCCACTATCTCTGTTTTTTCTTTCAGTCTAGTAGGCTGTGATGGATAACCCTTTGATTAATCTTACAGTTGGAGTTCACCTAGGTGGGAGTGGAACCTCACTTGTGCTGTCTTCCCTGTTAGTATGCTAGCCTGCTTCTACTACCACCACCATAAGATGGCACCTTGGGAAACCCAGCAGTAAAATACTCAGAGGTAGCAGACTGTGCTTCATCTATTCACATAAGATAAGTATGGAGTGAACTGAAATCATTTAGTTAGTAAGTAACTTGTACTGAAGATGTTTTTTGTGTACATCTAGGTCTTTGTAGGCAAAAGAGGCAATGGCAATCACCCCTCACGGTCAATATAGTTACAGAGGGTAGTAGAAGAAGGGTATTACTAACTGACATATACTTTTTTAAGCAAAATACAAGCTACGCTAAAAGGCAGCAGTGCACACTAAAACACAAAACTGAAGATTTGAGGCATAATTAAAGTAAAATAAATTATTCTCCATTTATTCCTTACAGCTATAAAACCTGGCTTGAGGACCTCTGATTCGTGGGCATGGCATCTGCTTCGTCCTCATCTTTCTGCAAAGCCACCAGCCCCTGGTACTTCATACAGATAGCCTCTAGCCTCTGTTGCAGCAGATGGGCTGCTACCTCCTGGCATGTAGGATGTACACCAGGAGTAGCTATAGCAAGAAAGTGAAATGAAATGACAAATTATAAACAGTGCTCTGTTACAAACAATTGTTCAAACAACAGAGTGGTGCAGTCCCTTAGGGCCACTGGAATTTGATGTAGCTGATTATGAGTCACAGGATAATTTTTTACCCATACATGACTCCCTGTAGTTGATGAATGTCAAAAGCATAACATTTAAACTGAATTGAATCTGTTATAGAAGCCTGAAATATAAACCACTTGTATATACAAATGTGGTGCATGCCAAAAAGGGATCGTTCAATTTTTTTTGGGTGGCTGGGACAGTACTTAGGAAAGAATAAAATGCTGTGATGTCACAGCATGGGTGACTAAATGCCATAAGTAGGTAGTGGATGATGATGGGTAGAAGGATACATATCTGCCTTGCTTAACAAATACAGTGAGTTAAGGGAATAGACAGAAAATGCAAATACCCCCTACTTTGAAACAAACTTTTGATAACCATCATCCAAGCAATTATCAAATCATCTTTGCATTGTTCTGTTCACCCTTTGATACCCACCAGTTAAGCTGTATATTCTCTTACATCCAGTCTTTCACCATTCTAATCTATCCATTCATCTATATGTCTGCCCATCTATCCATACACTCACCTATCCTCCAATTCAACCATCCTTTCACTCAGGCATCCATTTACCCATGCATCATTACCATCCACACATGCTTCAATGCACCTGAGCATTTTTTACCCATCCACTCATCATCCGCCTTTTTCATAATTCCATTTCTGATTTCGACTGGGCCTGACTGAACAACACCTCCCGTCGCTGCTCCCACCAACCCAATGAGATAACTCGACCCCCGGTTGCTGCACTCAAAGGCAGGGTCACCGCATAGATTGGACACGTTGGGTGGGCAGTTCTCTGTAGGTCATGACCACTGCAGACATATCTATGTCAAAGTATTTTTTTTGATTACTGTGACATGCATATGTTGGGGAGACAATTGTATCACATATGGCTGGTGACACACTGGCACAGCAGGCATATTGCACACACATACACATATCGCAACACACTGATGGTACATTGACACTTATCAACCGTGTCCATGTGTGTACTTTGCAAGGGGATCTGTACTGGTAGGTTTGTGCCATCTGTTATGTATGTGAATCAGTACATGTATGTGTATATGTATGTGAGTGTGTGTGGGGGGATTGGCTGGTTGATTTAGAGTTTGCTAGAGGGGGTGGTGGGGTTGTGTCTGTATGTGTGTCACTTGCATGTGAAATCGATGTTGTGTATGTTGTGTAGCTATGTGACACATTCAGATGAGTGTTGTTGTGTAGTGAATGTTGTTTTGATGTATGTACTTGTACTTGTGTGTGAGTTTGTTTGTGTACATGGGTATGTAGTTGTGTTGCTTCTTGTGGTTTTGTCATATGTGGGTGCAGTGTCAATGGTGTGTGTATGTTGTATCATGGATCTATGTCAATGTGTGTTCTCAGCATTTACAGGTTGTATTGTTTTGTAATTGTAATGAATGATAGTGTGTATGTGGTGTAGTGCGTGGTGCATGGGGACATTTGTGGCTAAAGGACAGTGTGTGTGCATCACTTACCTCTATTCCATAGCCCCTGCCATTGTTTGAAGTCCATTGGGTACTGCCTCTGTCTCCCTCCATCAGCAAACCATTGCCTGTCCACTGCTTGCAGAGCTGTAACATCTAAGTACGGGAGGTGGAACACCACTGAAGTGATGGTGTTTATGAGCCCTCTGCCGACTCGGTTTAGTGGTAACACCATCAAGATCTAAATCAGACCCTTAGGGGCTGATTAAGAGATTGGCAGATGGAAACACCTGTCCACCAAACTCCAGACTGGGTGATGGCCACCATGCGTCCGACCTCGCTGCTGGCCTCATTATGACTTTCCCACTGGGCTGACCAGCAGAAGCCAAGGTTTCCAAAGGAAAATGGGCAGCAGCATTGTCACTGGCTTATAATAGAGCCGGTGACAATGCTGCCGCAAGCATGGTGCTAGGCATGGGGACACTCTGGCCCCCTGCACCTGTTCTCCACCAGCCTTTTCATGGTGGTGGTATGATCATGAAAAGGCTGGTGGAGAACAAGGTTGTAATCAGCAGGGAGGCGCTGACTTCAGTGCAGCCCTGGCTGATTGCAACATGCACCACCATCAGCCAGTCAGGATCTGAGATCCTGGTGGTGATGGTTGGAGGTTGGCGAGTCTGCCTGCCAACTTTATAATGTAGCGGTCGGACAGCCACAGCCGCTGTGGTCCAATAGTCACCGTGAGGCTGTCAGTCTATGGACCACCAGCCTCGTAATCTGCCCCTTAGTCTTTTTCTCTCAACGTCAAGCAGGTCTTCTCTGCAAGCCAGTTTGCAGTTTGACAACAGTGGCTTAAATCAGCGTGTTACCTCAGTCAACTTATTGAAGTGTCATTGACAGTGAAAAGCTCTGGAGCCTCAGTTGGGCAAGCCTAAAATTTAGGTTGGGTCGCGGTTCCACATCTCTGACTTGGATTTCGATGACAGGTAGGTCACCATATGGAGCTTTTTTTTAAATGCTCCATACTTCTAAAACTTCTTCTGAGAGGTCCTTTAGGGGTCTTGAAGTGTCCACAAAATTAAATCAAGATTCTAGAAGCTCTGATTTTCTCTTTGGGAGTTGGGAATACAATTCCCACAATGCGCTAAGTCAGATCCTTATAAGTCCACTGGACACTGGTCAGCTGGACTCTTCTTGCAGGACTTGATGAAGAGGATTCTTGGTAGCTCCTTTGTACCTGTTGCTCAGAGGGAGTCCGCTCCTGAATCTGAAGTAAGGCAAAGTAAATTTTGAGATGAAGCCCAAAGTGTGCAGCAGATGCAGTCCTTAAGAGTGCAGTACTTCTTGGTGCAGACCACGGGATCAGGAGGGCAGTCCTTCTTCTTCTTATTTCTTGTGGGAATCCAGGTTTCTGGGCTGGTAAGCATTGGGGGCATCCCTGACCAATGGGGTGCAGGGTGCTACCTGCTGTGATGACAAACTCCTGCTAAGCGTGGCACATATCAATCCCAGAAAGCACTGTTTCTAAAATATGTAAGGTAGAGAAAATCTCTCCTGGAGGTTCAGGATTGGTTAAGCCCACTCAAAGGTGTGGTTAACCTTCCCCTACACTCCCTTACCAGCCCCTCTCCTAATCAAATAACTGATGCTCTCATCTGGCTTGGGGTGAAGGAAATGAGGGAGATCTGGTTTCTGTCCAAAGTGTCTATCCTTGCTTTGAAGACCAGTTTGGCCACTCAGCCCCCTTACTTCTCTGGCAATTGCTGCTGAAGGTCTCTGCCCACCAGATGGTTTCCTTATCTAAGCCCAGATGACTTCACACCTCATTAAGGTAGCTTGTCTAAGCCTGTCAAAGGCTGTCCAATCAGGAAAGGCTACTACAGGGCTGATTTTAGGTAACTTTAGGAAAGAGTTCTAAAACTATTTTCCAGCAGTAGTTTGAATAAGTCTAATAATCGCAAGTTGTTCTTGAATGATTTTTTTAGCTTTCTTCCACCAAAAGTAATGTGTTATTAATCTTAAATAAAGCCTTGTTATTTAGCCTTTGGAGCTAATGCACTACAATGAGGAAAAACAAAATTAGCAGTTTTTCCCTCACCGAGGCTTAAAACAAATAACTTTTATAATGTCCCTGTTTATGATTACACTGCATCTTATCCTTAGGGCACCTAAGGTAGACCTTAGTGGTGACTTATACATAATAATAAGGTTGTTTATGACTTTGGAAGTACTTTTACTTCCACAGTCAAATTTGGGCCTAATTTTATTTTAAAAGCAGCCAGCAAGGCAGGCACTACAACAGTGGGACATTAAGGGGGTTATTACAACTTTGGAGGAGGTGTTAATCCGTCCCAAAAGTGACGGAAATACCACCAGCCATATTACGAGTTCCATAGGATATAATGGACTCGTAATACGGCTGGTGGTATATCCGTCACTTTACCGTCACTTTTGGGACGGATTAACACCTCCTCCAAAGTTGTAATAACCCCCTAAGTGCCTTAACTCCACTGGTGTCCCTAAACCTCCATGCCCTACCCTGTGCTAGGGACTTACAGGTAGATTGTCAGAGACAATTATAATTATCCTTAAATACCATATACGTTTTAAACATAGCACTAGCCATGGACCTGGTTAGCAGAGCCCAGGGCACAGTCAGAGTCAGTAACCACCAGTATTAGTAAAAAAATTAGGGTAATCAGGGCCAAAACAATGACTTTCTCACACTCAAAATAAAATTGTTCCCAACAAGCTAAACAAAAAACATCTTCCTTACGTACTCCTATGCAACATGGAAAAGTGACCTAGCAGTGAGCTACACAAACTACTATATGGAGGACATTATAATTGGCCATTATAAAAAAAAAAAGAGTATTCCTAATTTTTATAATAAAAATGATTGCGTTTCATTCACTTTGGGCATCATATGTATCACAATCATACTAAAAGTAGCAAAGAAGCTAGAAAAATAAAACAATTGGCTAAAATAAACTAGACTCCGTGTATAACGTTTCAGAATTACTATGTGAACAACTAAAACACACATTTATGGTCACATGATTATGTAAACCAATAATTGAATTCATAACAAATACGATAAAGATAAATTAAATTGGATTGCTTCTCTGTGGTTATAGTTAGTATTCCCAAAAATAGGAATTCCTTGGATATTAGCTACCTAATTAATTTCCACCTGTTTGACGAATCACCACAAAATTGCCAGACCTATAGTGTTTTTTACATTTTGAGATGAAGTAAGTTGTTTAGCTAGTCCTTAACCCCTTCACTTCCAGGCCTTTTCCCCCTCAGCTGGCAAGCCTTTTTTTGGCTATTTGGGGCAGGGCGCGCTTAGGCCCTCATAACGTTTTGTCCACATAAACTACCCACGCCACATTTGTGTCCTTTTTTTCCAACATCCCAGGGATTCTAGAGGTACCCAAACTTCGTTGGTTCCCCTGAAGAAGGCAAATAAATTAGCCAAAATACAGTGAAAATTTTGTTTTTTTCAAAAAAAATTGAAAAAGGTCTGCAGAAGAAGCCTTGTGGTTTTTCCCCTGAAAAATGGCATCAACAAAAAGTTTGCGTTGCTAAAATCACCAGCTTCCCAGCTTTCAGGAACAGGCAGACTTGAATCAGAAAACCCAATTTTTCAGCACAACTTTGGCATTTTACTGGGACATGCCCCATTTTTACGATTTTTTGTGCTTTCAGCCTCCTTCCAGTCAGTGACAGAAATGGGCATGAAACCAATGCTGGATCCCGGAAACCTAAACATTTCTGAAAAGTAGACAAAGTTTTAAATTCAGCAAGGGGTAACTTGTGTAGATCCTACAAGGGTTTCCTACTGAAAAGAACAGCTGAAATAAAAAATAATATTGAAATTGAGGTGAAAAAAACAGCAATTTTTCTCTACGTTTTACTCTGTAACTTTTTCCTGCGATGTCAGATTTTTGAAAGCAATATACCGTTATTTCTGCTGGACTCTTCTGGTTGCGAGGATTTATAGGGCTTGTAGGTTCATCAAGAACCCTAGAGCCAATAAATGAGCCGTGCAGTGGGTTTCCATTCTATACCGGGTATGCAGCAATTAATTTGCTGAAATATAAAGAGTGAAAAATAAATATCAAGAAAACCTTTGTATTTCCAAAATGGACACAAGATAAGGTGTTGAGGAGCAGTGGTTATTTGCACATCTCTGATTTTCGAGGTGCCCACACTAGCATGTGAATTACAGGGCATTTCTCAAATTGACGTCCTTTTTACACACTGTCTTATATTTGGAAGGAAAAAATTTGTAGAAAGACAAGGGGCAATAACACTTGTTTTGCTATTCTATGTTCTCCCAAGTCTCCCGATACAAATGGTTCCTCACTTGTGTGGGTAGGCCTAGCGCCTTCTACAGGAAATGCTCCAAAACAGAACGTGGACACATCACATTTTTCCACAGAAAACAGAGGTGTTTTCTGCAAAGTGCCTACCTGTGCATTTTTGAAAACTAGAGACCTAGGGGAATCCAAGATGGGGTGACTTGTGGGGCTCTCACCAGGTTCTGTTACCCAGAATCCTTTGCAAACCTCAAAATGTGGCTAAAAAATACTTTTTCCTCACATTTCGGTGAGAGAAAGTTCTGGAATCAGGGAGGAGCCCCAAATTTCCTTCCACCCAGCGTTCCCCCAAGTTGTCTTATAAAAATGATACCTCACTTGTGTGGATCGGCCTAGTGCCCGCGACAGGAAATGCCCCAAAACGCAAGGTGGATACATCACATTTTTCCACAGAAAACAGAGGTGTTTTTTGCAAAGTGCCTACCTGTGGATTTTGGCCTCTAGCTCAACCGGCAGCTAGGGAAACCTACCAAACCTATGCATTTTTGAAAACTAGAGACCTAGGGGAATCCAATATGGGGTGACTTGTGGGGCTCTCACCAGGTTCTGTTACCCAGAATCCTTTGCAAACCTCAAAATGTGGCTAAAAAAACACTTTTTCCTCACATTTAGGTGACAGAAAGTTCTGGAAATTGAGAGGAGCCACAAATTTCCTTCCACCCAACGTTCCCCCAAGTCACCTGATAAAAATGATACCTCACTTGTGTGGGTGGGCCAGGTGTCTGCAACAGAAAAAGGCTCAAAACTTGCAGAGATTGAGGGGATAGCACAGCGAGTTGATAAGCACCTATTCTTCTTTTATACATCTTTAGGCTGACTCTGCTTTGGGGACCCACACAAGTGAGGTGTCATTTTACTTGGGAGACCGAGGGGAATGTTGGGGAGTAGGAATATTGTGCTGGAGCAGTGATCGTACAAACAAAAGTCAGGAAACTATGCTTTTTTAAGCAGATTTTGAGGTTTGCAGAGAAGTCTGGGTAAGAAAATGTTGGGGGATCCACGCAAGCCACACCTCCCTGGACTCCTTGGGGTGTCTAGTTTTAAAAAAATTCTGGGTTTGGTAGGTTTCCCTAGATGAAGGCCGCACCAAGGACCAAAAACATAGGTGCCCCACCTCCCCAAACACAGGTAGTCTTGTTATATATCATTTCGATGTGTCCACATACGTCTGGGATGTGACAAACACTAAAATTGTGAAAAGTAACGCACTTAGGTTATGTGATAAAGACCCCTCACCCACCAACCAAGTTGGTGGCATGCTTCATCTTCGGGGTCCCACCTGAGACAGTTAGCTTGTCACAAGTGTGCTGCGACGCCTGATTACAGCAGAGCAGGTTTTGTCATTTTTACGACACATACTGGTTGGATTTGGCACGAGGGTGAGTGATGGTTCAGTAGATCAAATTTTATTAACAAGAGATTTCACAAAAGTGAAATGCACTGTTAATAACCGAAAGGCCAAAAAACTGAACCAATGACTCACAGCTCGTGAGCTGTACAGCCACGGCAAGGCACCAACCGCTTTACAGTCCATTCATACACCTTTCATACATGACATGCACAAGACCATTCATGCCGGCAGCCACGGGCCCAGCACATTACAACACTCACATCGACAGCGCCACTCAAGGGCCCATCACTTTCATACGCCCACATGCCTAATACAGCAATCACACCAGCTGATGAGTGTGTGGACTGGCGTTTGGCTAGCACCGCCAGCCAAGCACCACCCAGCGTACACTGCCAGCCAAGCGCCACCCCATGCACACTGCCAGCCAAGCACCACCCCACTCACACCGCCAGACAAGCTCCACCCCACACACACCGCCAGCCAAGAGCCACCCCACACACACCATCCCCTTTTTTTGTTTTTAAACAACAAAGAAACCACTAATCATAAATAAGTACAAAACTACAAACACAAAAGCTCTAACTGAGTACATGACTAATGCCAACCATGAAACTGAACATTTAAAAATATAAAACAGCAGTTTACACTCACAGAATTTCCCAATAATTCTTCTGTGTGTGGTAGCTCCTGAAACAGCCACCCACACACGGCCCAGGCTTTGAAGGACAATCAGTGCAGTACATCCTAGTCTCCTTCCTGATACCTCTTCGAGCACAGACTCTACATCTCTTAGCAGGAAAGTTTTTTTTTTGCCCGTGGGAGGAATGTGCTCAGCAAAGTGACGATCTTTCAATCTAGCCACATCCTCCACCACTGCTTCTCTAGGAACTCTTGCCTGTTTCAGCACAACAAGGCTAGCTATGATAGACTCCTGAAATATCACAAATGTCATCCTTGACTCTGGAGAACTATCCTTGAACACAACAAAAGCATTAAAAGTTGAAAAGTGGAACAAGTGAACTACTAATTTCTTATACCAAACATAAGACTTACGAGCAGCAGTGAAAGGTTCCAACCTCTGATCTACTCTATCAACACCACCCATGTGCTTATTTTAGTCTAAAATGCACACAGGTTTGCACACTTCGGCAACCTGATCCCAAACAGCCACAGGTGAAGTACTCTTATCATGAATGGTACTTAGCATGTATACATCCCTCTTGTCTACAAATTTCAGAGCTAGCAGGTCATGATTCCTCAAGGCACTGCACTGTCCCTTCTCAAGTTTTTTACAGACAAGCTCTCTTGGATAGCCTTTCCGATTAGAGCGGATTGTGCCACAAGCAACAGTGTCCACTCTGAGCAACTCCTTGAACATCTGAACTCCAGTGTAGAAGTTATCTACATATAAATGGTGACCTTTGTTAAACAGTTGTCTACCAAGTTCCCACACAATTTTCTCACTAACTCCAAAAGTGGGTGGACAACCAGGGGGTTCAATATTGGAATCCCTACCAGTGTAGACCTGGAAATTATAAACATATCCTGTACTACTTTCAGACAGCATATACATCTTACTTCCATACCGTGCCCTCTTGCTAGGAATGTACTGCCTAAAAACCAAACGACCCTTGAACAGGACCAAAGACTCATCTACAGATATTTCTTTCCCTGGAACATAGATCCCTGAAAACCAATCTACCAAATGATCAAGGACAGGTCTAATCTTAAAAAGACAGTCAGAATCAGGGTGATCTTGTGGCAAGGCTAAAGTATTATCTACAAAATGCAATACCCGAAGAAGAAGCTCATACCAGTTACGACTCATGATAGCAGGAAATATAGCAGTTGCCATCAAGGGACTAGTAGACCAATAGGAAGACAGTGATGGCTTCCTTATCAGCCCCATCAAAAAAGTTAAACCCAAGAACTTTTTCAACTCTTCCAGATTTGTGGGAATCCACCGGCTAGCTCTAGAGTGTGGCCTAAGTCTGGCAGCGTTGTCCCTCAAAAACTGCTCTTCATACAAATTAGTCTGCTTAACAATCTCTTCCAAAACTATATTGTCCATAAACAACTCAAAGAAGTTGACGGGCAAAAAGTTTTCCGTATTAACTCAACACCCTGGGAAACCAGTAAACGCAGGCAACTGTGGCTGCTCCATGTTTGGTGCAACCCACGTGTCGAGATTGAGACATGTCAATGGGAAACCTTTCAGCCGCTGGCTCCTGCACCATCGACACATCAGTGTCCTCCTCTAAAATAGGCCCTTCATCAGCACTGAGAGTGGCTTCATCATCAGATGATTCCTCTCTGACAGAAAATTCACTTCCCGAATCTTGCACTTCCTCCTCTGCCTCAGATGCAGAGTCACTCTCATAATCATGGTCAGAAGACGACTCAAAATGCACACTAACTTTCCCACAAAAATTAACTGGACAAATGCACCGCCAACAACCAGCACTGTGTGAGATAAGTAACAAACAAAATGTAGCTTTATCAGTGAGAGTTATAAACTCAAAAACTATACTGCTCACTTGCCTGAAAAAGCTTGACTCACCAGCAACTACTCTGCACAGCCACAGCAATCACCAATGATATCCCACTAAAAAGAGAAAGAAAAGCAAATTATACATAAGACAACACAATAATCATTGTGCATAAATCTAAGGACAATTTCACACACAATCCTGCATTCAGTACACCATCTACAAACATGTCATTCATGCATGGCAAAAATACTCCCATGGAGTAAATTTATTTACTTACCTAAAACATGCAACTACGCAAACCGCAGGACATCCACTGCCAAAACTGCAACAAGCCACAGCAAAGACAGCAAAAGCTTTGAACTAGTACAAAAAGGAGAAATAAACTGCTATTATCATAAATGCAAATACTTCGCCAGTTGACAAACACCCCGCCACCAACCATTTTTAAATTTTCCCTTGTGTCTAGTGTTCTCTGCTTGGGGGCAGATGGGCCTAAAAAAATAGGCCAATCTGCCCCCAAGGGGGCAGAAATGCCATAGAATATATTGCCCCCTTTGGGGGCCACCCCCCACAAAGCACACACATGATCCCTGGCGCTAAGTGGATTCTGCCCACCTTGGGGGCAGATTGGCCTAAAAAAAACAAAATAGCCGATCTGCCCCCAAGGGGGGCAGAACTACCCAATAGTGTTTTTGGCCCCAGGGGCCACCCCCCTCCAACACAAAAAACAAAACAAAGAAATAAAAAATACAAAATTCCTGGCGTCTTCATGGTTTCTGCCCCCTCCCGGGGGCAGAAGGGCCTACAAAAAATAGGCCAATCTGCCCCCAAGGGGGGTAGAAATGGCCTAGATTACATTGCCCCCTTCGGGGGGGCGACCCTTGCCCAAGGGGCCACGCCCCACACAAAGCACACACACACATACACACACACACATTATCCCTGGCGCTAAGTGGATTCTGCCCCCTTGGGGACAGAAGGGCCTAAACAAAATAGGCCGATCTGCCCCCAAGGGGGGCAGAACTGCCCAATAGTGTGTTTTGCCCCTTGGGGGCGACGCTTGCCCAAGGGGGTGCCCCCAACACACACAAAAAAAAAAGAAAAAAAATCCCTAGCATCTTCAAGGTTTCTGCCCCCCCGGGGGACAGAAGGGCCTACAAAAAATAGGCCAATATGGCCCCAAGTGGGGCAGAAAGGGCCTACATCACATTGCCCCCTTTGGGGGTGACCCTTCCCCAAGGGGCCACCCCCCCACACAAAGCACACACATACATTATCCCATGCGCTATGGGGATCGCCTAAATAAAATAGGCATACATTTGGGCCCATGGGGGCGACCCTTGCCCAAGGGGCCACCCCCCAACACAAGAAAAATCCATGGTGTCTAGTGGCATTCTGCCCCCTTTGGGGGCAGATCGGCCAAAAAATAAGGCCAATCTTCCCCCAGGGAGGGCAGAAACGGCGTAAATAATTATGCCCCCCGCACAAAACACACACACGCACACAGAACACATTCCCTGGTGCCTAGTGGGCATTCCTACTGCCCGATCGCAAGAATGCTCAAAGAGACATTGAGGGAAAGGAAAACCTTTCCTTTCCCTCAATGCCTCTTTAAGCGGCATCCCCCTGCCCGGAGGTGAAAACTCACCTCTTTCTTGTACACGCGCTGGAAGCAAATGGCTTCCTGCGCATCTTTCACCCTTTCATGATGTCAGCGCGTCATGGGGGGGTGGGGGGCCTGGGGGTGGAAGGGGAAGGGATTCCCCTTCCAACCCTGGCCTGGGGGGTTTTGGGAGGGCGGCCCTCGGGGGGAGCGATAGCACTTCCCCCAAGGACCGGTACACAGATGCAATGGTTAAGTCCGTGGCACCTGAGAGGTGCAGCCACGGACGTAACCATTACGTCCGTGGCGGGGAGAGGGTTAAGGAAGTGCGAAGATAAAAGTATGTCCCAAAATGCATTTTTCCATCTATGCATCTTCCCTAGACAATTGTATTTGATGTAGCGTGAAAACAGGATTATACTTTATGGTGCAGAGATGATGCTTTTTGGATACTGAAGTTAAGTAGGGTAAGTATTTTTTAAGCAATAAGGCATTTAACATTAGTGATACCTGTCATTGCAGTGCTTTCATGGAATTTCACAAACTTTTGTGAAGCTACTGCAGTACGTAAACATATTTAAAAATATATGAAAAATACACATACATTTCCCTAGCCATTACCACTTAAATAAAGTGGTGATAGGTAGGGACCTACTTCTTACCTATTACACATGCCTTACCTATTAAATACATATAAGGACTTAGCACTGAACACAGCCAAAATGTATTACAAGCAATATGGTTGTCTTTTCATTCTCTAAATGCAGCCATTACAAAGTGATAGATTAGCTTGTCAACACCATGCACTACGGTATACTGCAAAGTTAACACGGTATAACATTGCCCAAAATATAGCTGAAGCCTTGCTGTATTATTGGATTGCAGAACCCTTGCATTACTCATGGCGTTGCATGGGCAATGCAACACATAAGTCAGATTTACAAATGAACACACTGCATTGATTGCTAAATCTGGAGATATGCACAGCAGCGCAATTTGCAGTTTTGCTTTACTTTGCACAACATAATCTACATTGCTATAAATTTCACATCCATCCATTTGCCATGCTTTTGTAGCCACTTCACTATATAATATTCTACTCTACGGTCAAGGTCTTCTGCTGTCACTCAGTAGGCTGAAATTTAAAATCCTAGCATCGCTTGGCAGTATGTCTGTTTATTTTCTAGTGTTTTCACTGCTAAACGTTCCTAGTGATGGAACATTGAAGTCTTTTTTACCTTAAAAATCTGTGAGTTGGGTGTCATAGCTAAGTCTGGACACTGAACAGTAAGGAGTCACCTCTGGCCTAATGGTTAAGATCTCAGACATGCACAGTAGAGGTTAAGGCTTCTACTCTAGGTGAGTCTGTGATAATTTCCTTGGTTAGTTTCTTGTAACTGTAAATATTTAAGTTACATACTGAAAGATGGTCTCACTTTTTTTAATTGATAAAATCATTTTTCTTTCCAATTTGTCCAGAAATGTCTCACTCTTAATATATCTTTCATCAAAGCCTCAATCACTCTCTCTCTCTCAATCTCTCACTTTCTCTATCACTTTCCCTCTCTCTCAGGGTTGAGTGGTTAGGGGGCATTGTCCGCAGAGACTGGCTGCAGGCCCATCCCTGTGACCACCCCCAGCGGGCACAACCGAAGGTCGTGCGCCCCACCAGGTTGGGGGGTTGTTGGTGGTTGGCCAAAGAGACTGGCTGCAGGCCAGGCCCTGCGGCCAACCGCCGCCACAGTTGGTGGTTGGGTTAACATATAGTAATAAAATGACGTTAAAACAACAATAGAAATTCAATGAAAAAGCCAAAGGGTATGGGGACATTATAGTAAGAAAATAGAATTTTAAAAACCTATAGAAATTCACTTAAAAAACAAAGGCAGGGGTGAGAGATATAGATACCCAGAGCACTATTTATAGTTACTTGAGATAACTCTAACTATATCAGGTGAATTCCTCTGGTTTTGTATGTTTAAAATGTGAGCCTAAATATACCGTCCCTGTAACCTTTAGTTTTGTAAATGAAAAAAAAATATATATATATAGATATAAAAATAGCTATAGATATAGATATTGATATAAATATAGATATAACCTACTCGCGGCTGTCAGTAGGAAGATATTGTTAGGGCCAGGTTTCCATAGGAAAAGTGTTTTTTGACTTGGCTTTATCTTTGGTGTTGTTCGACGGATCTTCATGAAATTTACCAAAAAAAGTATACCCATAATTCTTAATGTGCTTGTAAAGTTTCAGGGTGATCCATCAAACAGGGGCCGGAAAAAAGGGGTGGTAAAAAAAGTGTGTTTCACTTGTTAGTTCCCATAGGAGTTTTGAACTCGACTACAGCCCGCACCAATAAATGGATCACACCAAGGGCCATATTTATACTTTTTGACGCAAAACTGCGCTAACGCAGTTTTGCGTCAAAAAAATCAGCGCCGGCAAACGCCATTCTGAAGCGCCATGCGGGCGCCGTATTTATTCAATGACGTTAGCCGGCGTTAGCCGCCGGCGCTACCTGGTGTGCGTGAAAAAAAACGACGTACACCAGGCAGCGCCGGCGTAGGGGGATATGGAGCTTGGGCGCCAAAAAATGGGGCAAGTCAGGCTGAGGCAAATTTTTCGCCTCAACCAGATTTGCGCCATTTTTTTCGACTCCCCATTGAAATGACTCCTGTTTTAGCAAAGACAGGAGTCATGCCCCCTTGCCCAATGGCCATGCCCAGGGGACTTATGTCCCCTGGGCATGGTCATTGGGCATAGTGGCATGTAGGGGGGCACAAATCAGGCCCCCCTATGCCACAAAAAAAAAAAAAAAAAAAATTACCTGAACTTACCTTAATGTCCCTGGGATGGGTCCCTCCAGCCTTGGGTGTCCTCCTGGGGTGGGCAAGGGTGACAGGGCGTGTCCCTGGGGGCATGGGAGGGCACCTCTGGGCTCCTTCCGAGCCCACAGGTCCCTTAACGCCTGCCCTGACCAGGCGCTAAAAAATGGCGCAAAAGCGGGCGTACGTCATTTTTTTTGACCCGCCCACTCCCGGGCATGAATTTTGCCCGGGAGTGTAAATACGGCGCACATGCCTCGGAGTCAATTTTTTAGACGGAAACGCCTACCTTGCATCTCATTAACGCAAAGTAGGTGTCCACGCTAAAAAATGACGCAAACTCCATGGACTTTGGCGCTAGACGCGTCTAACGCCAAAGTATAAATATGGAGTTAGTTTTGCGTCGGAATTGCGTAAAAAAAAATGACGCAATTCCGGCGCAAACAGAGTATAAATATGGCCCCAAATGTGGCAGAAAGGTGGATTTTGTTCCACAGAGTGTGCTTTTTGTTATGTGGTGTAAATCCATTCAGTACTTACTGATAAATTTAAGGAAATCCAAATGTGTACATCTAGGGCTGTGGTTCCTCTGCGACAACTTCACAAAGAATAATGAGTATGTGCAGGAAAATTCAGAACTCTAAGTGGTTGCTTACACTTCAGCTCCAGCCAAGTCCCCCAAAAAAATGCAGAAAAAAAGAGGGCAGGATACAAATACCCTGACTCTCTAGCCTTGGGCACCGCCAGGCTTTTTTTTTGTAACTTTTTGCAGCAAATTTGTGGAATTCATAAATTTGCACCAAAAAAGTGAAAATAAAAAACAAGTGTGGTCTCTGCGCTTGTTTTGAATTAAGCCCCCAGGTAGGCCAGGTTCTAGGGGCACATGGGCCTCCCTTTCAAGGGCTTATTTGTGCCCAAGGGACTACACCTCCCTGGGACATAAAATAAATAGTATGAAGGGGGCCACACAGTCCGACTGCACCCCGGGGACCACTATCACCTTTGCAAACTACTATAATTATAAGGGGGGATCCTGTAGACTACCCGGGGCCGACCACCTCCCTGGGGCTACTGATAAAATACGGATGGAGTCAGTCGTGGACCCCCAGGGACCCCCACCTCCCTGAGGCAAATAGTAAAAGCTGGTAAGGGACCGTGCTGCCCCTTCCTGGAGTCAATAATGGCCCTGGGAACTGCCACCTTCCCAGGGCTGGATCTGCTTTGTCCCGGGGTGCCGACCCCTGGGACATAGACGTTTGCTCTGATTTGGTGAGTCTTTCTCTGGTTGCAGAAACACTGGCAGGGAAAGATATGAAATAATTACTCTTGCACACAGGGAGGTGCATGTTTAGCAGCTCCCTATGTGCAAAAGCATTGCTGGCTCCTGCAAGATACAGGGAGCTGGCTGCGACCACAGGGGCCTTGAGACTCCCCCCACGGTCCCAATGCACACTGGGTGCCCTGAGAGGCACCCTATAGACATGGCCAAGCCCCGGGGAATGGGTTCCCGGGGCTGAAATCAGCTGGGAGAGTGGATCATACAGCTCCACTCCCCATTGAGTTGGTCCTGCGCCATCCAACGTAGTAGTATGCAAAGGTCTTCCCACCTTTTGCCAGGATGACGCACAAGGAATATTCACATTGCGAACCACTGGAGACATTTCCTTGTGGTCCATTGGGCAGCTGTAGTATAGAATACACACTGGACATTTACCCAACGAGGTAGTACTTACCTACTAGCCAGTAGAAAGTATTCCAGTTGGGAAGACATTTTTTGCAAAACTGTGGACTCTAGTTGGATAAACAAGCAGGCAAACTTCCATTCTGGCCATGATGCACATTTAACAGATATTAAACCTCAACGGGAAGCACTTACAAAATAAATGTAGCAGGTACCTCAGTTGAAGCTCCACTTCTGGAAAGGACAAATGATCCTAACTCCTGGGTTTGGCGAAGGCAAAGCAAGTGTATTTACTCAGTGATTCCATAATAAAAAACAATCTGAAATCCTTTGTGGAGGTGAATGCATCTTTGATCTATTGGAGAGCGATCTGTATGTGACTATGACACGTGGGTTATTTCTTGTGCTCTCCTGGTGAAAGCAGAATCCATGGCTCTCCCTTTAAATTTCTATGAGTATGAAAATGTGCAACTCACCTGGAAGCTCTGCCAGCTGGGCCCCACCCCAGTCACCTTCGTAGTACTGGAGAGCTTCCCAAAGGGCTCTCTAGTGCATTTCCCACTGATTATGGTGGTGTGTTCTTGATGCAGAGGAATACCCACACAAAGACCTATGAAGACACTTACTTACCCACTTACAGACCTTCTTAGACACTCAGGCCCCACTCACAGACCCACTCAGGGACTTAGACACCCTCTCATAGACCTACTAAAACACTTACACACTCACTTGCACACTCACTGTCAAAGGTTAGTGGTTACAGTTAGGAAAAAAAATCAAAAGACCTTTGAAATTCACTTAAAAAAACAAAGGTTACAGGGATGTTATAGTTAGGAAACAACATAAAAAACCTTAGAAATTCACTGAAAAAATCAATGGTTACAGGGACGTTATAGTTAGACTCAAATCTCACTCCTACATCGTTAGTGAAATTCAGCAGGTCTAGTTACCTGAGCTAACTGTAACTTGCGCCCTCGCAATGCACTGCTTTTGCCCTCACATACATACATCACTCATGACATGGTCAGTGACATCACTGATGAAATCTAAAATTACATCACTGATGACATCATTGATGAAATCATCCACAGAAACACTCACAAACTCACTTGTACCCCTATACAAACTCTCATACACCTGCTCGGGCACCCACTCAACCACTTGCTTACCCATTCACAGAC
This sequence comes from Pleurodeles waltl, assembly GCF_031143425.1. Classification (NCBI taxonomy): domain Eukaryota; kingdom Metazoa; phylum Chordata; class Amphibia; order Caudata; family Salamandridae; genus Pleurodeles; species Pleurodeles waltl. The sequence goes on from NC_090444.1 coordinate 1,223,532,224, forward strand.
ACATACAATAACTCACACAACCACTCACTCATCCATAAAACCACTCACACACCCACTCACTTAATCATACAGGCACTTACACAACCACTCACTCATCTATACAAATACTCATACAACAAGTCACGTACGTATACAGCCACTCACAGAGCCACACACTCAACCATACAACTACTGACACACCCACGTACTCACCTATACAGTCAAACAAATACCCACTCACTCACCCATACAGCCACTTATACAGCCAGTCATTCACTCATACAGCCAATCAGAGACCCACTCACTCACCCACACAGTCACTTGTCCACCCACTCACCCACCCATACAGCCACTCAGACAGCCACTCACTCTCATACTGCCACTGACACATCCACTCACTCACCAATATAGTCATTCACACAGCCACTCAAACACCCACATAGCTACTCACATACCTACCTCTGAGCCCATACAGGCACTCATGCAACCATACAGACACTTAGATACCCACTCACACATGGATACACACAGTCACACTGCCACTCACACAATATATGTTAAAAATAGTATCACTCACTAGTAGTCCGCAAGTTATAGTTAGGGCATGATTTATAGTTATGTGAGGTAACTGTAACTATAACTAGCAAATGCCTAAGGTTTTGTTTGTTTAAAAGGTGAGTCTAGCTCGAACATCCCTGTAACTTTTGTTTATTGTCAGTGAATTTCTATATTTAAAAAAAATTCTATTTCCGAACTATAACGTCCCTGTTGGCCAGCAGTAGTTGGTCACAGGGCCAGGCAACTTGCACAGCCTTCACCCATGTGCAGCGGAGGCTGCCCTCAAGACCTGACCTGTAGCCAGACCCTGTGGCCAACCTTCTTAGCCACCCAACCCCTTGCTGCGCATTGCTCTTCGGCCGTGCACAGCATGAGTTGTTCGTGGCCTCTCTGGGTGTGAGAACAGGTGTGAGAAATTGTATCTAGGGGGTTGAGAATGGCTGTCAGATTGTCTGCCTGAGTGTGAGTGTGCTCATCTCAATGTTTTAATTGGTGCGTTGGTGTTTGCGTGGGTCTGTGAGGGTGCATGATGGTGTCAGTGGGTCTGTGAGTGGTTGTGTGACAGTCTGAGTGGGTGTGTAAGTGGGTGTGTAACTGTCTGAGTATGTCTGTGAGTGGGTGCCTGAGGGTCTGACTGGGGCTGTGAGCGAGTGCATGAGGGTCTGAGTGGGGCTGTGAGAGGGTGTGTGAGTGTATGAGTGAGTGGGTGAGTGTGAGAAAATGATTGAAAGGGAGACAGAAAGATAGAAAGAGAGTGAGAGAGAGAGATAGAGTTTTTTAGGCTATGATGTCTGATATACTTAGAATGAGATATTTGTGTCAAATTTAAAATAACAAATGTATTTATTATTTAACAAAATATAATAATTTGTTTTTATTAATGAAAAAAAAGAGGGAAATTAGTCCAGCTGGACGCGGACCCCCAATGCTCAGTGTGAAGGTCTGTGACCTTCATACTGTGCTATGGGATTTGCAACTTTAACAAAAAACAGCCCTTTATGGGCTAACTGGGGCAACAGGGCTCCCCCATGGTCCCTACATATTTATTTATTTGAATTTATTAAAATGCCCTTACAGGCTATCTGGCACCGCAGGGGAAGCCTTAAGGCTTCCCTGGCAGTGACAGTGCTTCAGCAAGCATGGAGCCGCTTTAGCAGCAGTTCTGTGCTTGCTGAAGCATTTCATCCCTGTCCCCTGCATGTGTGCAGGGAACCCAGATGAAAGCTTCATATTTTGACAGTTTGACCTGCTTTACATGTTCTGCTGTCAAAACCCAAAGTGTTTGCGTTGGCTTGGCTACAGCTGCTGAGCTGCAGCCAAACCACAGCAAACAGCTATGTCCTAAGATAACTATAAGTCGCAACACCCCCATGCAGTTTTTTTCCTAAAATTTTTTGCTGCAAATATTACATTGATATTATCAAGCATGTTATAAAAGATGTCATGGGTGCCGTAAATTGTGGGATAATTAGTAGTGCATGGTGAGAGTGTGAGTTATAGTTAACCTAGGGCATGAGCTATAGGTAACTCTAACTATGACTGCTGAATTTGTATGGTTTTGAAATTTTGAAATGTTAGCCTAACTATCACGTCCCTCTAACGTTAGTTTTTTCAGTGAATTTCTATGTTTTTAAAAAAAAAAATCTGTTTCTTAACTATAACGTCCTTGTAACCTTGGGTTTTTTCAAGTGAATTTCTATGGTTTTTTAATGCATAATAATTGTCATTACTGTACGTTAATCCAACACCACCACGCACAACCTACTGGGACTGAAGACAGGCTGGGAGCACAGCTACAAATCCACAATGATATCTAGTTAATTAAAATAAAATTATAATATTTACGATTGGTAAAGTTAAGGCTAAGTTTATGGTATCACTTACAAATACCATTAAGGTTAGAACAAGGGTTCTTGTTTTAGAAACGTAATTTAAATAAGTTAAATTATTTTAATATATTTACATGTAATTTATTTAATAAAATCATTAAATATTGATTAGGTTAGAGACAGGATTAGATTAAGACCCATATTTATATTGGTTTGCCCTGAATTAGTGTCATTTTTTTACACTAATTCAGCGCAAACCTAACTCACTTTTTACACTTTGGCGCTAGACACGTCTAGCACCAAAGTTATGGAGTTTACATCGTTTTCTGGGGAGGGGGGACCTACCTTGCATCAAAGAGATGCAAAAATTACTCTATGGCCATAGCACCATATTTATCCCCGTGCTAAAATCATACACAGGAGGGAGGAGGGGTCAAAAAATGGTGCAAAGCTTGCTTTGCACCATTATTTAACGCCTGGGTCAGGGCAGGCGTTCGGGGACCTGGGGGCCTATTTCCATGGTAGGACACCATGGAATAAGCCCACAGGTGCCCTCCCCAGGCCTCAGGGACATCTCCACCCACATCAGAGAGACAGTGGAGCAGTGGGACCCCATCCCAGGTAAGTATAGGTAAGTGCAGGTAAGTATTTTTTTGAAATAGGCCCCCTACATGGCACTGGATGCAATGAACATGCCCAGGGGATCCTGGTCCCCTGTGCTGGCCATTGGGCATGACCCCTATCTTTTATAAGACAGGAGTCATGTGGCATGGATGGCTGTGCATCAGAAAATGACTCTAGGCAGGTTAGAGTCATTTTTTTTTTTTACTCTAACCTGCCTCACGTCATTTATTGGTGCAAAGCCCCCTTCTTCCATACCGCCAGCCCCACCCAACTAACTTCATTTTGTTTACGCTACACCATTCCATAAATATGGTGCCCAGCTGGTGCACACAAATGTGCAAACCGGTGCTAAACATTTTAGTGCAAAACTGCGTCAGTGCAGTTTTTCACCAAAAAGTATAAATCAGGGCCTTAGTGCTATTTTCTTACCTCAAAATGGATCTTCAGCCCCAAATTGGACTCCAAAGAATGATAAATCAAACAAGTACAACAAATACCCTTCCAAAACATGAAAAACATTATATACAGAAAAAATTATTCTTAGGAAGGCTCTCGCTGTTACGAAATATAGCTGAAATGCAAATTTGGGGATACAGAAAATCATTGCTATGTTGAAGAAGGAACAATTTATTCTTAATCTAAATATTGGCAAAATCCCTAGTCACTACTGTAAGGAATATCTCCATTTGGATAACACTGGGTTATCTTATTAAATGTATTAAGTGCTGAGTTTGCATTTGAAGCAGGACAAAATGCTGTGTTTAGACTCATATGAATTGTAATTTAAAATCCTCTTTTAAGTTAAAGTCGGAACACAATTCTAAAAAAGTCCACTTTTTAGAAAACTGGCATTTTCCTGATCTAACCAATTGTGCCTTTGCCAGTGCCCTTGACCCGATGGCTGTGAATGGATCTGCAATTGGGGTTTGTGTATTTGTGCCAGACAATGAGTCAAAGGAAGAGGATGTAGGCAAGATGGACCAATCCTGCCATGGTGGCTGGGGGTTGAGCTGTTCCCGGCACTCTTACACTTCAAAGGGCTTAGCTCCAGCACACATAAAAGAACCTGACACCAGTATTTTGTCAGCAAACACTTCTTGGAGCCTTGGCAGGTGAAGGCAAGAACTTTCCGGAATATTCCAGAACCAGATGTAGGGGAGGAGTATAGGGAATCCCCATACTTCAAAGACTAGCACCAGGTATAAATAATAAGGGCCCTCTAGAGCAACTCATCAGTACTCTCCTGCACCTGCAGAAGTTATAGTGGTAGGACTGCCAGGTGCCCCAGAGGACTGCCCTGCTGCTTGAAGCTTGTCTTGTCCCCCAGAGACCTGCAATATTTCTTGGGGCCTGCCTTGTTCCCCAGAGTAATGCTCTGCTGCTTGAGGCCTGCTTGCTCTCTACCATAGAAGGATGGACCTTCTCCCTTCAACCCAGCCTACCTGAGTGACTCTAAGGGTCAGTTGGCTGACCTCCTGTACTGAGCTACTGGGACACATAAGCTCAAGAGACCTCCGTGCAACTGCCCAGCTGATCTGCTGCAACTAGACTTGCCCGAACCTGGAACTGGACTTGCATGAGCCATGCAGTAGACTGAGTCCCTGACCCCAAAGACGTTCTGGACTCTTCTTAATGAACATTGATGAGATAACTTTTTCAGCAGGACTAACCTAGTCCCTGGATCCAGCTCATGCTCCATCATGGTTGACCCTACTCTCCCCCCGTTTAGTACACCAAAAAGACTGTGAGTAGGGCTTTTTGTTGTTAGGGTCTATACCTACCTACAACTGCAAAATTGCATGTTCCCATTTTTACTGATTGAACGTTTGTCATTTGGTCTTGTGTTATTTATTAAAATTGTGTTTCTTCTTCTAAATTGTCATTTTACTTGTGTGGTGTTTTCACTTTATTACTGTTTGTGTGCTGCATAAGTACTTAACTCGGTGCCTCTTAGTTAAGCCTGACTGCTTTGTGCCAATCTACCAGAGGGTAGAACAGGATGATTTAGTGACTTTTGTGGTTCGCTCTGAAAAAAACACAAACATAATATTTGCCTGACAGTGGCTTCCACCCTTTCAATCAATAACCTGATTTCTTAACACAGCGCCTAATATGTAATAAGAATAGTTGTAGAACTGAACATTTTTAAGAACTCTAAGCAGGGAAGCTGTATGCTGCTTAATGCAGGGGTTGTTAAATACAAATGTTGTCTAGTCTTATTGCCACCCATGCCTCTTTCTTCCTTCACTCTTTAATTCTTCTCCATTTAACTACGTTTTGTAGGTTAAGTTTCATCCCCGTTTTCTCTCTTTTTCTCCATTTTGCTATCTTTCATTTCTCATTCCTTACACTTTTTCATTTTGCCTTTATCTCTCCTTTATATTTGGTTAAAGTCTGAGGTGAAAAATAAAGTCTTAGGGGGTCATTACGACCCTGGCGGCCGGCGGTAAGGTGGTGGTAACACCGCCAACAGGATGGCGGTGTTCCGCCAGCAATTATGACCGTGGCGCAAAAGCCACGGCCATACCGCCGGCCCCTCCAATTTACCGCCAGGTTTCCGCCTGGCGGTCATAATCCCCAGGGCAGCGGTGCAAGCACCGCTGCCCTGGGGATTATGAGCCCCCGACCGCCAGCCTGTCCGTGGCGGTAAACACCGCCACGGAAAGGCTGGCGGTAAGGGGACTTGGGGTGCCCCTGGGGGCCCCTGCACTGCCCATGCACTTGGCATGGGCAGTGCAGGGGCCCCCAGGCATAGCCCCGTCGTGCATTTCAAATATGCGCGATGGGTGCTACTGCACCCGCTGCACATCAGCATTGCCGCCGGCTCTATTACGAGCCGGCAGCAATGTTGATGTGACATTTCCCCTGGGCCAGCGGACGGTAACGCTGTTACCGTCCGCTGGCCCAGCGGAAATGTCATAATAGGGAGCCAGGAATACCGCCAGCAATGGCGGTATTCTGTCTCCCGCAGACTCAGCGGTCTTCTTGTAAGACCGCCGAGGTTGTAATGACCCCCTTAGTCTTAGTTCAAATAGAAGAGCTACCAATACAGATTAAAAACTGACCATAGAAACTAGGAGTGATTTGCTTTACAGCATTATTTGTTGTTTTTCATACTGAATCACATTTTGCTTTATGACCTTTACTTTGTACTCTGTGTGAAACTGAAACCAGAGGTTTAAATTTGTTATAATAGTTGATTACTTCAGTGTACTTAACCCATAATTAGGATTACCTAGGATGTTGATCTTTGAAGCAGGAGACGGGCCGGAAGAGCTGGGGCCGATTCAGGTGTTGTCTCCTTTCCTTCTCTGTGGGGTTTTCAGCTCAGCAGTCCTTCTTCTTTTCTTAAGGTCATCAGGAATCTGACTAGCTTGGTTCAGGGAGGCCCTTAAATCTTAGATTTAGGGGTGTGTTAGGGGTCATGGGGCAGTAGCCAATGGATATTGTCCCTGAAGGGGGCTACACCTTTCTTGTACCCACTCCTTCTGGGGAGGAGGGCACGTTCCTGTCCCTATTGGTCCCTGTCCTCCAATCCAAACCAAGATGGAGGATTCTGCAGGGAGGGGGTCACCTCAGCTCTGGGCACTTTAGGGGTGGTCCTAGCTGGGGGGGTCACTCCTCCCTGTTTACCATACTTTTCCTGCCGAACGTGCCGCCAAAAGTGGGGCTTGGTCCAGGGGCTGGGCTTCTCCACTAGCTGGAGTGCCCTGGGGCATGGTATCACAAAGCCTGAGCCTTTGAGTCTCACCGCTAGGTGTCATAGTTCCTGCAGGATGGAGGTGTGAAGCACCTCCATCCAGTGCAGGCTTTGTTTCTGGCCTCAGAGAGCACAAAGGCTCTCACCCCATGGGGTCAGAAACTCGTCTCTTGGTGGCAGGCTGGCAGAGACCAGTCAGTCCTGCACTGAAGGATTGGATAAAATACAGGGGACATCTCTAAGATGCCCTCAGTGTGTATTTTTTAATAAGTCCCACACTGGCATCAGTGGGAGTTTATTGTGCTGAGAAGTTTGATATCAAACGTCCCAGAATTCATTGTAGCCATTATAGAACTATGGAGTTCATTCTTTCAAACTCCCAGACCATATACTTAATATGGACACACTGCACTTACAATGTCTAAGAATGGACTTAGACACTGTAGGGGCATATTGCTCATGTAGCTATGCCCTCACCTGTGGTATAGTGCACCCTTCCTTAGGGCTGAAAGGCCTGCTAGAGGGGTGACTTAACTATGACACGAGCAGTATTTTGGGGGCATGGCACCCTGAGGGGGATACCATGTCGACTTTGCCTTTTTCTCCCCACCAACACATACAATCTGCAGTAGCAGTCTGCATGTGCTAGGTGAGGTTTCCCTTAGGGTGGCACAACACATGCTGCAGCCCTTAGGGACGTTCCCTGGTCACAGGGCCCTCGGTACCACTGGTACCTTTTACAAGGGACTTATCTGTCTGCCACAGGTGTGCCAATTTTGGAAACAATGGTACAGTTTTAGGGAAAGAACAGTGGTGCTTGAACCTGTTTAGCAGGATCCCAGCACACTCTTAGTCAAGTCAGCATCAATATCAGCCAAAAGGGGGGGGGTAACTGCAACAAGGGCCATTTTCCTACAGCATTGCCTTGTGCCTCCCCTGTATAGTATTGGCTTTCCTCTTACCCATACCAGATGGTAAAGTGTCATTCCACTCTGAGCTAGGGAACCAAGAAGTTTGGCCCAGCCCAACCCAGATCTTTCGGGATCAGAGAGGCCAGTTCTTGGCCTGGTCTACATTAGGACACAACCCAAGTGCTCACTTAAATAATTCAGTGCACCAGGTCCTGGCCAGTCATCCTGTGCAGGATGACAAATGTCAAAATTAGTACAAATTTCATGCAAATGACAGATCTGGTAGCTTTGTTTCATTATTTTGTTAGGTTACTTCTAGTGTCTCCTCACAGTTAGAAATCCAAGCATTCGAGCATTGTATTGTGTCATGCTTCCAAAGACAGAAAAGTAAAACTATTGGGGCATATTTACAATAAAGGGGTCAGAGGGCAGTGCAGCACAAGAGGAAGAGCTCAGAAATGCACCTTCTTTACAAAATACGGTGCATTTCTGTCCTCTCCCTCTGCGCTGGTACCTTTTGGCTGCCTAGTGCCAATGCAAACACCCTTGCACCATGGTGCAAGTGTGCCTGTGCTGCATGCAGGATTGTTTTTGTACAGGAAAAGACACCTTCCTGTACAAAAACAATCCATGGAGATGTTTTCCTCTTTCTGTGTATGCTGCACAATGCAGCACACATAGAAAGTGGAGAAAACATAGGAGAAATAGAGATATTTCTCCTTGTTACGCTTCCCCCGGGGAGGCGTAAATTTTTTACACATTCCCAGGTTTAAAGAGCTTTCTAAATCGTGGAATGCGTCAAAACCCTTTGGTGTTGCGTGATAAAGCCCACCGCAATACCCATGAAACACTGCGTTGACTCACACCACAGCTACGAGGCCATGAAAAGCCACACAAAGTGGCTCTGCATGGCCTTGTAGTTATGGGTCCGCAGCCTTACACCACCAGAGACTCAAAAAAAGTCATTCACCAGCAGCACATGTGGCTTGCAAATATGCCCATTGTTTATAACTTTTAATGTTTATTGAATAATCACATTATTGCAGTCGCTGTGTGGGTATGTTTCCTTTTGCTCTACTCTCCAGTCCTACTTGTTTCAAAGTCATATTCACTCAGGAGGTTGTATTAATTTTCATTCTGACTACATGTTCGATTTGGGAGAGAGCCGTGGACATACTTTCTAGAATTCACTCACCTAATTATTTGTTTGGGATTGTTGTTTAATGAACTACTCACTAGACTGATTAGCGATTTATTAGAGCTGAGCTGGATATATGTATGTTACTAATAGACAACACAAGCATAATGGCCTGAGCTGCCGGTTGGGGGGGCTGGGGGCAGGTTCGATTCTCAGCATTGGCTCAACATCCTGTGGGCAAATCACTTAATATATCTGTGCCTACAATGTAGCGCCCTGAGACCCTTACGTGTGATTTGCCACGCTTTACAAATCCTGGCTTTATTTAGAAGTTTATTTCCTCATTGAATTCATCAATTCAGATTATCATTTGATTCAATTTAGGAATCAGGTAAAGATTTCATTCACTAATGAACTCTGGGCCCCATTTACGAGTCCTTAGAGCCACACTTTGCCACTGGAGCGTCATTTCCTTTGACTCTCTGGTGGGGCAGTGTGCCATCCCATATTTACAAGGCCATGCAAGGCCATCCTGCTTGGCTTTTCATAGCCTTGTAAATATGGACCCCTTTCATGCAGGAAAGGGGCGATCCATGGGTTTTGCGTGGGGTGTTCCCACACAACACCCATAGAACCAATAGGAATCTGATGCATTTCCAGATTTACAAGTCTGGGAATGCATAAGATTCCTACGACACCTCAGGGGTGGGGTAAGAATGATGCAACAGGAAGAAATATCTTTATTTATCCCCATTTTTTCCTCTTCTATGTGTGCTGCATTCTGAAGCCCACTTAGAAAGAGAGAAACACCTCTTGTGATTGTGTTTGTGCAGAAAGGTGTCACTTCCTGCACAAAAACAGTCATCCCAGCAATGCAGGCATCCCTGCACAATGGTGCAACGGTATCTGCGTTGGTGTTAGACAGCAATTTGTGATTAGTGCAGGGGGAAAGGACAGAACTGTGCCATATCTTGTAAATACTGGTGACACCGGGTGGCGCAACAAAGTGCCACAAGCCTTGTAAATGAACCCCTTTGTTTTTTAATTTTTGTACAGTCTTCTATTTGCCCTAATAATACTTGCCAAATGGGCTCTTTATGAAAACATTTAAAATTAAATGAGTATTAGGTCCTTGAATTGCAAGAGTGATGTGACCTTACTCTCTTGCCTAATACAGTGCTTATCTTGTAAAAGAGTGAGTGCTGGTGCCCAAACTCTTCCCTCATCTCTGCTTTGCAGCTTCATTAGCTTGGTGAAAATGTGCACCTCTTAGCAATTAAACAGGAGTCTTAACCAACGCACTCCCTGTCTACTCAGACCAAGGGGCATATTTATACTCTATTTGCGCTGGATTTGCATCATTTGTTTTATGCAAATCCTGCGCAAACTTAACTCCATATTTATATTTTGACGCTAGACCCATCTAGGACCAAAATATTGGAGTTAACATCATTTTTTTACTGTGAAAAACTACCTGGCGTCAATGAGCTGCAAGGTGGGTGTTCCTGGGCAAAAAATGTCTCTAAGGCCGTTGGGCCTTATTTATCCTCCCGTGCAAAAATCCCGCATGGGAGGAGGAGGAGGGCCTTAAATAATGGTGCTAAGCCTGTTTAGCTCCATTATTTAACACCTGGTGCAGAGCAGGCGTTAGGGGACCTGAGGGTGCATTTCCTTGGTCAGAGACCATGGAAGCAGTCCACAGGTGCCCTTCCCTGCCCTCATGGACACCCCCACCCACCTCCATCCACACCTGGAGGACACTTAAGGATGCGGGGACCCATCCAAGGTAAGTCCAGCTAAATAAAAAAATTTTTTACAAGTGCCATAGGGGGACCTAACTTGGGTCCCGCTACATGGCACTGTGCCCAGTGGCCATGCCCAGGGGACATAAGTCTCCTGGGCATGGCCATTGGGCAGGGGGGCATGACTCCTGTCCTTACTAAGACAGGAGTCATGTCTATGGGGGTTGGGCGTCAAAAAAATGACGCTAGTCAGGTTAGCATCAGTTTTTCTGACTTTAACCTGACTAGTGCCATATCCTCGACGCACAACCTCCTGTTTCCTCTATGCCCCCCCACCCGGTTAGCATAATTTATTGTGACGCTAATCGGCCCTTCCTGCCGGCTAGCATCATTCCTTAAATATGACGCCAGGCTGGCATCCAGGAATGGCATAGCCGGCGGTAAACTTTTTGACTCAAACCTGCACTAACATGGTGTTCCAGCATGAAAATCCAGCATGAAAATAGGCCCACAGGTCTCCTAACGCCTGCCGTGACCCAGGTGTTAAATAATGGTGCAAAGCAAGCTTTGCACCACTATTTGATCCCCCTCCACCTCATGGCTGATTTTTGCATGGGGGATAAATATGGTGCTAAGGCCACAGAGTCATGTTTTGCAAGGGAACGCCTACTTTGCATCTCATTGATGCAAAGTAGGTTTCCACATCCAAAAAAGACCTTTAACTCCATAAATTTGCGCCAAAGTATAAATATGGAGTTAGTTTTGCAGCGAATTTGAGTCAAAAAATGATGCAAATTCTGGGCAAAACAAGTATAAATATGCCCCTCTCTTTCCTTCATTCAGAACACTTTTGCCTTGAAGTAGTTCACCAGGATTTCACTGAAAACATTTTTCAGAAGTAAATATCAGATTTTCCTTCCAAACTGGCAATTCGGATCGGGCCACAAACTCCTGTTTGCTTCTGGATGGACATTTTTAGCACAGTCATAAAAAGTGCCATAATGATTTTTTGCACACATTGAGAGTGAGTCGCTTGTTCATACGTCAGCCATTCTTACGCTATTCATCACAAAGCTGCTATATGGGACCCTGTTCTGCTAGTGCGGAAGTCTTGAGGACCTTATGAAACTCGTCATTTTTTTAATAAGGAAAGTCTATTAATTTTGAACAATCCGATACTGGACTAGTACCGATCCAGACAATTTAAACAAAAAAGCGAGAAACGAAATGACTGGTTGTAAAAATATGACATATACCACCTAAAACACAATATGTGCCCCAGATGTCCTATTACAAGGAGAAACAGGTTTTTGGAGCTGAAGTTACCGCACATTACTTTAATACTCCCCTCTGGATACAACTATATTGGACGTGTGTTAGTGCAATAAAGGAAACAAAGCCCGCTTCAGATCATTGGTGCACATCACGGGGACATTAAATGCAACGCTGCAGTGGAAAATCAATCTGTTCAAAGAACAATGTGACTCACGGCAATAATGCAAAGTCAATTCCACATGAGGAATGTGAAAGTGAAGGTTTTGATGATGAACATCTGGTAAAATAATACTGGCTTCCGAGGACGTCGAGTGATATTGAAATGCTGGGTGATGGGGGCAGTGTTCTTAAATAAATCAGCTATATTCTTCCATTGAATGCGAGTTCTCTCTAAACCTAATACTGTAGTCTAGTGTTACAATGCTCATTGTATCCATTTTGAACCTTTACATTAAATACATTTCTCTAGCATACTTGTTTGAAATGGATTTTGAAAATCTGGGTTGAAAGGGATTGAACTATACTGATTTCTAAAAGATGATCAAAAGTGCAGGTCACAAAGTAGCAACGGACGAATCAGAAACTTATTTTGCAGGAGTTCCCACAAATCCCAATTGCCCCACATCCCTTATTTTCTAGAAGTGTGTGCTATCATTACTCACTCCTAGCATTTATCTTAGTGTGCGAGTTTGGGAGGTTTTCTGTAGGCAACAACTAGGTGGAAGTGTCCAAAATTGCAAAAACTTAGTAAAACTCTTGTGGAATTTCTAGTTGTTGGTTTACACATATTTCATTTTTTTTGTGGTCGTGATGATTGCAAAATATTCACTCATAGGATCATTGGTTCCAGCAGAATATTAGGTCTAGTTGAAAATGTAATTCCTTTGAGAACATCATTTGAAATGCCCAAACGTTTATGAGAGATTAAGGGGCATATTTATACTCTGTTTGCGCCGGAATTGCGTCGTTTTTTTTTACGCAATTCCGACACAAAACTAACTCCATATTTATACTTTGGCATTAGACGTGTCTAGCACCAAAGTCCATGGAGTTTGCGTCATTTTTTAGCGTGGACACCTACTTTGCGTTAATGATATGCAAGGTAGGCGTTCCCATCTAAAAAATTGACTCCGAGGCATGTGCGCCGTATTTACACTCCCGGGCAAAATTCACGCCCGGGAGTGGGCGGGTAAAAAAAAATGACGTCCGGCCGCTTTTGCGCCGTTCTTTAGCGCCTGGTCAGGGCAGGCGTTAAGGGACCTGTGGGCTCGGAAGGAGCCCAGAGGTGCCCTCCCAAGCCCCCAGGGACACCCCCTGCCACCCTTGCCCACCCCAGGAGGACACCCAAGGCTGGAGGGACCCATCCCAGGGACATTAAGGTAAGTTCAGGTAAATTTTTTTTTTATTTTTTTTGTGGCATAGGGGGGCCTGATTTGTGCCCCCCCTACATGCCACTATGCCCAATGACCATGCCCAGGGGACATAAGTCCCCTGGGCATGGCCATTGGGCAAGGGGGCATGACTCCTGTCTTTGCTAAGACAGGAGTCATTTCAATGGGGGTTGGGAGTCGGAAAAAATGGCGCAAATCTGGTTGAGGCGAAAAATTTGCCTCAGCCTGACTTGCCCCATTTTTTGGCGCCCAAGCTCCATATCCCCCTACGCCGGCGCTGCCTGGTGTACGTCGTTTATTTTCACGCACACCAGGTAGCGCCGGCGGCTAACGCCGGCTAACGTCATTGAATAAATACGGCGCCCGCATGGCGCTTCAGAATGGCGTTAGCCGGCGCTGATTTTTTTGACGCAAAACTGCGTTAGCGCAGTTTTGCGTCAAAAAGTATAAATATGGCCCTAAGTGTAATTACGTGAAAGGCAGCAACATTTTGTGCTAATTTATTTAGCATGAAATAAGGCCTCATATTAACTTCGAATTTAAGAACAATTTGCACTAAAAAGTGCTGAATTGCATGTGATGCAAACAGCAGCTGCTAGTATGGTTTGTTTGCATCCTTCCTGTGCTCCCATCACAGGACTTTTAAATGAACACAATCCCAATCATGTGATATGGCATAATAGCAGAATTTTGGGCATTTCACTTAGTAACTGTTTAATGCGAAAGACTAGAAATTATTTGAGATTAGTTAGACAATTCTCCCAGGCCTACATAAAATGCCCTGTAGAAATTATGAAACTGGGGGCCATATTTACAAGAATTGATGGAGCGATGTGTCAAAATAATTAGCGCTTCAGTACATCAGAATCCCATGCCATGGATGCATTGTATTTACAACACAGTGCACCATGGCATAAGGATCCTGGCTGCGTCCAAAAAAAGTATGCTACAGTGTAAGGAAATCTGATGCTTCTGCAGCAACAGTGACACATGGCTGTCTTGCAAGGACAAAAGCAAAAAGAAAAGATGATGGACAGAATGCTGAAAAAAATCAAACATTCACCCCCAGTCACAGATCTGGGTTTAATCAATTGTTTTTTTAGCTCACCACACCACCCCAGTTTGGACCCACTCATATGCAAATCAGTCTTGACCCTGCTTCCCCGGATGCTTTTTTCAGGTCCAGGGAGGACCTGGCCTTGAAGTTCTGAACTGCTCCCATGGGGTGCTGGGTCAAGACTGATTTGCATATGGCTGTCTCCAAACTAGGGTGGCATGGTGGGCAAAAAAACAATGGATTTAGGCCCAGACCTCTGACTGGGGATGAGTGTTTGACATTGTTCAGCATTCTGGCCGTCATCAGCTCTTTTTACAGGACTGACTTGCGGCACATAAAGCAATGCTAATTGGACCGCCGTCACTTTTGAGTGTGTAATGCATCAAAGAAGTAAAAAAAAATGACACATCTGGGTAAAAAATGGCACACTTCACAGAAGGCAGCCATGGAGTTGACAGCAGAAGCAAGAACAATCAACCCAGGATGTCCGAGCAGACTCGCAGGGGAAGAGGAAGTGCAATTTCAGTGAGGAGGCAAACAACATCTTGATCAATGAGATGACACAACACTCACATTAGCTGTTTGTCACCTCAAAATTGCCACTAGGGAAGAAAGAGACCATTAAGCAGTCCATAGTGCAGAAGATCAACAGTGTGGGACAAGCAAAGAGGACTGTCACCTACTACAAATAAAACTTCCACAACTATGTTTCTTGAATGAGATTTTACCTCAAAAAAAGAAATACAAGAGGCATCTGGCAGAGCAGGAAACAGTTTGTTTAAACAACAGTACGTCCAGGAGAGCAGTTACAGTATTGGGTCTGAGACTGTCTCTCAAAGTTTGGTATACATTTTATATTACTGTATTCTCTGGGACCATAAAATGAGAACAGCTGCAATGGAGTCATGAACATAAATTCTAGAGAGCAAATGCAGGTGGGCCCCAACCTGGAGTGGACACAAATGTGGGCCAGTGAGTACTTGACGCGATGTCTGGCCTGAGGGGTACATGGTCACCTTGTGTGGTGTTTGTATTGAATCCTGTTTGGCTGTATATATCTAACTACATCTGCATCTAACTTTATGGTGTTTAGGAATGTCTGTGTCACTTTGGCCATATGTGCTTTATTGGGGCAATCTCCTGGGACTGTTGCAGTGTAGCTGCCTATTTGTGGGATCTTCATCTAAGTTGTCCTGTGTGCATGTTTGGCTGTCGGCTAAATGTTATCCCACCTGTGACCTGTCAGTCATTAAACTTCAGGCCTAGGTTGCCGGGCCTGCCTGACCAAGTACATTCATGCTAGGGTAGATGGAGAGGTCACAATGGGGACATTTAACAGAAGCCATGCAATTTCATGTAAACATGAAAATGTATCTTTCAAATACAGAGCTATCTTACTATTTTGCTCATCAACAACTACAAGCGCTGGAAAAAGAAGAAACTGACTAACACCCTGAAGGCAGCAATAAAGACTGAAGGAAGGAGCCCAGTGGTAGAGCTGGATACCTTGGAAGAGCAGGTGGCAGCTATCATCCCAGATGAGTTGGTGGCTGGAGTGACAGGACAGAACAGTGCAGCACACAAGGAATAAACAGAGCCACAGGGTAATTATCAAAATGGGGAAATGTGGGCAAAAAGTTCAAGTTGTGCAGTGCAGCTATCTATTTCCTAGCACTCCACTGCACTGTGTCAGGGCAAATGGCAAGATCTGGCTAATGTTGCCTGAAATGACACAGAAATGTCAGCCATATGGCCCAGTTACATATTGCAACCCTCAGTCCTGTTGTGTCACATTTCTTCATTCCATTTGTGAAGTGTAGCACCAGTCCAGGCCCACCTTTGTACACTGGTACGTGTAGTAGAATGTGAAACATGAGTCACCAGAACTACAAGTCCCACAAAACAAAGTAAAAAACATGGACTGAAACAACATATCATGCATTGGCACTTGAATCCTGCATAACCGGATGGCGACAATGCAGGCCACTTTGTCTTACATGGGCGAATGCACACAACTCTGGAATGTAAAGCAATGGAAATGAATGGGGTTGTCAGAGGAGAAACAGATCACCTGCAAGAGGGGACATGCGTGGGGCATGTGAAGTATCAACACATAGGAACATTCAAAGAACCATGTGTATATTAACTGGCATGACACTGCATAGACGCAGCTGTCCCACTATGTAGGATGAGCTCACACAGGTGTCAACTGCAATGGTAGGGACACCAGAACTCATTCCATGTACTAAATCAGACTGCTTTGGGTAAATGCAAGTGATGCACACCAGAGGAACATGTGTATTGAAACCAAAGATGGTGTGTGGCCCTCGTGGGCCCCTGGTTGTACAATGCATTGTAATCGCTGGCTAAGTGGTTTGAACAGCCACTGTTTCTGAATGGAAAGACCTTGCATAGCAAGGAGGTCAGAATGGATTTGTGTTCTGCAAAGTAGCCTGACCAATCCACATGCACTGTTGTGTCTGACAGTGTCAAACCTGTGTTGCAGCTGGGAAAGGATGGCGGAGAAAACCCCATTGAGGTACAACATCTTACATGTGATATAGTCCTACGTGAAGATGTAGCATGTGGCAGGAGAGAGTCAAAAGGAAAGTTGTCTAACCATGCCAAATATGTCTCAGTTGAAGGATGTGAAACAGGGATTCTTTAAGGTACATAAAAAACGTGTCTGCCACCAAAATGGGCAGGAGTCAGTGATAGTTGGAGATTGGAGGGATGTGCCCAGTTATATTGCAAACCTGAGTAGGTACATATCACCTATTCTAGCACTAATACCATGTGGGATACAGCTTGACCCATAGCCTTCAAAAACAGCCAGCCATGTTAGTCCATTGGATTTGGTCACACATATTGTAGGTGTTGTAGACACTTGTAAGTCAATGTATGATCTGGGTTCTATCACTGTGTGGCATTAAGTTGAGTTCCTGGCACCAAATGAGAAGTGGCAAAGGAGACATGTACAAGTGAACGGGCCTGTGTCAAAGGATGTGTTATACAACCCAACTCTGGCAATTATCAACTGTGGTGAGTGTCAGTGCTAGCAACCTACCTTGTGAAACTGGGCCTATCCCCTCAGAGATGGCACACAGTGCCCACTGTCCACAAATATGAAGCCAAATGTGTGTGAAATAAAATCACATGAGTATACACAAATAGGGAATACATGGTAAGTACATGGCCTCACACAATCGTGCAGTGTAGCAAGTTAGCTTGCTTTGTAGAGTTGTGTAGGATATGTGTTAAAAAATCAACCCTTAGCCACATGAATGCACAAGATAGATTGCCATAGTGTACAGAATAAAAGCCAGATGCCAGGATCAGAACTAATTCATGACCGGACCCACATCACCTGCACAGGAGCTGTGGACTAAATACTGGCCCCAGGGAATGCAGGCAGCCTGGGGATTAGGTGCAGTGTGTGCAGTAGTGGTGTCAATATGGGAAAACACAATCAGTATAGGCATCATGAAAAATAATACAAATCACCATGGTAGCTGTGGACCTGAACACTTATCATACATGCAGGAATGGTGGCCCAGTGAGCAACATGGACTCAATATCTCTGTGTAACAGATGTCCTACATATCAGTATTGTACTGAAAGTCAAATAGTAGCAAGTCAGATTCTCAATCAGATTACTTATGTCAACCTCTAGCAGAGAACACCATTAACACACCTCTATCTCAAGTCAGCGGATGTTTCTACACCACCTGACTAGCTGTCTGTCCAGGATGATGATCTTGCTGAGGATGACACCTTGCCATTCTTTGACCAAGACACCCTCTGACTATTCCTAGCCTCCTTTGATACACTATCTCCAGGAGCAGGAATGGCTGACAGTGTTGCAGGGTCTCCAGAGGATAAACCCATCAACCAACAAATACCACCCGCCAGCCCACCCACAGCCCTGGACTCTGAGGATCCCCAGTTGAAATCCAACATTGTGCGGTAGGAGTATAGCGGAAGTAGTAGATATGGTGGGGGTGGAGATGGAGACCGTGGTGGGCAACCTAGTGGCAGTCTGTAGGTGCCTCTGTCCCAATAAGGACACCTCTGAGGCTGTACCAGGCACCTATCCTCAACTCTGTGACCGCAAACAGTCCCCGGCTAACAATGCTGGTATTATGAGGCAGAAGCATGAACAACTTCCCTGCCAAAGTGGCACCAACAAGGTTGCCAACTAGCTGGGGGGGGGGTCCACAACATCCTGGAGTCCACGGAGTGGAAGCAGGACACATACATAGCAAAAATGGGTGCCTACCAAGCAAAGTTTGTGCTTTGTTGGTCCTTCTTATTTAAATGTTGCCTCACTTGTTGCCACAGAGAAATGCTGCTGCAGACAGGGTATCCACATTTTTAGCCCATGATGTGTGTGTACCACTGTTGCCTCTGAGCACCAACAATACCCCCTCACAGGAAGCAGCATGCACATCAGAGGAGGAAGATGTGGACTTCACCTCTTCCCACCGTAAAACTTGCCCGGTAGCAGTTCTCTTTGCCACGTGGCCAATTTCTTCTCTGCCCAGTGCTTCTGACTATGCCAATATACTTCCCAACTGGTACTGCCCTCAATTTGCTGTTCTACTTGTTGAGCCCACCCATTTGTGGACTCTTGATGTGGCCTAGCTTCTCTATTGCCGATTTGCTCCTCCTCTTCCTCACTGAAACTCTCCTCTCCTACCCTGTCTTATGCAAGGTGTCCCCCCAGACTCTGTCTGGATATCCTATGCCTCACAAACAATGTTGGGGTTGTTGCCGCAAGGACTGCCACTTGCCACTTGCTCCTTGGTTCATGTGTCAATAAAACAATTTACCCGAACTAGTGTGTTGTATGTCTGTTCAAGATCGGATGGAGAAGATCATGATGGATGTGCTGCCCCTAAAGACTAAACCTACTATCGTTATGGAATTGTGTTCAATACACCCATGCCAAAATCTGCACAGGCCAAGGAAAATAGTATATGTGAATCTTATGTGCATCTGAACTATCAATTAGTTACCCAATGTCACATGCATGAAGTGCAACAATTAGCATTCAGTCAATAGTAAGGGTGAATGAAGTCACAGCACTAGCCAGAAAACAACACTAAAATTACAATAAAATGTTGGTAGGGTGAGTGAGCAAAGTGGCTGGCATCAGTGTATGTTGGAATTTGCCCTTTTGCAGGGTCATCCCCAATCTTTTTGCCTCCTGCTTGCTATTTTTTCTGACCTGTTTCTGTTGGCTTTTGAACTCTGAGCACATTACCACTGCTAACCAGTGCTAAAGTGCATATGCTCTCTGTGTAAATTGTATGGTTAATTGGTTGATCCATGATTGGCATATTTGATTTACTAGTAAGTCCCTAGCAAAGTGCACTAGAGGTGCCAGGGCCTGTGAATCAAATGCTGCTAGTGGGCCTGCAGCACGTGTGCCAACCACATAAGTAGCTCTGTAATCATGTCTCAGACCTGCCACTGCAGTGTCTGTGTGCAGTTTTAACTGTAAAATCAACTTGGCAAGAGTACCCACTTGCCAGACCTAAACCTTTCCATTTCTTACATGTAAAACACGTTAAGGTAGGCCCTAGGTAGCCCCAAGGGCAGGGTGCAGTGTATAAATAAAGTAGGACATATAGGGGGTCATTCCGACCCTGGCGGTCCAAGACCGCCAGGGCCGGGGACCACGGAAGCACCGGAAGGCTGGCGGTGCTTCCCAGCCCATTCTGACCGCGGAGGTAAAGCCGCGGTCAGAAAAGGGAATCCGTCGGTTTCCCGCCGGATTTCCCCTGCATGGGCTGAATCTCCATGGCGGCGCTGAGATTCCGACCCCCTTCCCGCCACCCTGTTTCTGGCGGTTTTTACCGCCAGGAACAGGATGGCGGGAACGGGTGTCGTGGGGCCCCCTAACAGGGCCCCATAAAGATTTTCACCGTCTGCATTGCAGACAGTGAAAATCGCGACGGGTGCAACTGCACCCGTCGCACCCCTGCAACTCCGCGGCTCCATTCGGAGCCGGCTTCATTGTTGCAGGGCCTTTCCCGCTGGGCCGGCGGGCGCTCCTTTGGCGGGCGCCTGCCGGCCCAGCGGGAAAGCCAGAATGGCCGCTGTGGTCTTTTGACCGCGGAGCGGTCTTTCGGCGGCCTGATTTTGGCGGGCGGCGACCGCCGCCCACCAAAGTCAGAATGAGGGCCATAGTAATGTGTTTTATATGTCCTGACAGTGAAATATTGCTAAATACGTTTTTTACTGTTGCACGGCCTGTCCCCCTCATAGGTTAAGATGGGGGCTACCTTTAAATATGGTTAAAGTGTATATTCCCTTTTGCAGCTGATAGACATGTGGAGTTTGGGGTCTCTGAGCTCACAATTTAAAAATACATCTTTTAGTAAAGTTGATTTTAAGATTGTGTGTTTGAAAATGCCACTTTTAGAAAGTGATTTTTTTCTTGCTTAAACCATTTCTGTGACTCTGCCTGTTTGTGGATTCCCTGTCTGGGTCAGGTTGACAGTTGGGCTGATTGCACCTCTCACTAGACAGTGACACAAAAGGAGCTGGGGTGTAGTCTGCATTTCCTGATGAGCCATCTGTGCTAGGAGGGAGGGGAGGAGTGGTCACTCACACCTGAAAGGGCTGTGCCTGCCCTCACATAACGCAGTCTCCAACCCCCTGGTGAGTGTCTGGGGCCTGACCTGGGCAAGGCAGCATTTCACAATCAAGAGAGACTTTGCTTTGAAGTAGGCCTACTTCAAAGGAGAAAATGGGTATAAGAATGGCACCCAAAACCACAGACTTTAGAACACTTCTAGAAACCAAGAGGAACCTCTGCCTGGAGAAGAGCTGAAGAGCTGAGGAAGAAGAGCTGCCCTGCCTGTGACTGTGCTTTGTGGAGCTATCCTTCAGTTGTTGCTTCTGCCTGTGCTAGAGGACAAGGACTGGACTTTGTGTTGCCTTCCTTCTTGTGAAGATCTCCAACAGCTTGATTTAGAGCTTGCCTCCTGTTATTTGAATTCTCAGGGATAGCAAATACTTCTCTCTATCAGCACCTGGAGTCTCTGGAGATACTCCTACCCTGCCAAGCGGTGCCCATCCAGTTCCTGGGACCCTGAAAGGAGAAGCTGGCAGCCCAAGAGTGAGAAATCCAAGCACAGAACGCCATGCGGGGAAAACATTGACGTAACTCTGATCTGTGGCTGAAAAATTAACGCGTCACCGACTTAGTGGCTGAAAATTGACGCTCGCCTGCAACGTGACCCGAAGATTGACGCCCAGAGCCTAGCATTGCTGACAGTGACTAGTGAGATCGCAACCCGCGCTGTGTGGTTTTCGCATCATCATGCGGCTGGATTTCTGACGCAAACACCGCTGGGCATGTAAAAACAACGCAAGGCCTGCCCGGATCCGAGAGTGCTGACCGGATCGATGCATCGCTGTCATGCGGAGAGAAGAAACAACGCATGCTGACCTGACTAAAGGAGAAACAATGCAAGGTCTCACTTGTGAGTGAAATCAATGCATCGCACGCCCTTTTTGATGCACACTCGTCCCTGCAGGGTTATTTTTGATGCACCCAAGGTACATTTTCACGCTAACAGTGTTAGCGTTGTGTTTAAATTTACATGAAGACTCTTTTTGCATTGTTAGTGATAACTTGACTTGTGTATTGTGGATTTTTGTCATTTTGGTCTTGTTTTGTTTAGATAAATATTTTCTATTTTTCTAAACCTGTGTTGTGTCATTTTGTAGTGTTTTCATTAAGTTACAGTGTGTGTTGGTACACATACTTTACACCTAGCACTCTGAAGTTAAGCCTACTGCTCATGTCAAGCTACCAAGGGGGTAAGCAGGGGTTAGCTGAGGGTGATTCTCTTTTACCCTGACTAAAGTGAGGGTCCTTGCTTGGACAGGGGGTAACCTGACTTCCAACCAAAAACCCAATTTCTAACAGTGTTTGACCCAAAATATCCATGATTAGTGAAAATGGTTTGACATAACCATCCCTTCAATGCATGACTTACACAGACAGTGTAGGTGAATACCTGTTTTGAGCTGTGTATCCATTCACAGCAAGAGCAAGAGTTACAGTGCTCAACTATGTTTGAAGACCCCCTAAGTGATTCAATTTAAAACTTGACAAGTTCTTCTCCATGGGTGTTTCACCTAGTCACAACACGTCTACAAACACTGCTTGCAAATCCTACTGCATGTACTTAACACAACCTAAGCAGATCTGATAACTCCTACACAGTAAATAATGAAGCAGACTTGTACAGAGCAAAGATTACTATTTAATGTAGAAATAAAACTTATCACATCTAAAACTACCTAGAATACACCAACTTACTTATCTAATCTACACTACTACTAAACTAAACTATGCTAACTAAACTACAGTACCTTATCCTAAAATCTATCTAAAACTACCTCAAGTTAACGTATCCTACTCTACACAGATAACACAACAGACATGTTAAACATCAACCCCTCAAACCCTTAATACACATTTTCATACAATAACAACATAAAGTACACCTGTGCACAAACTACCTAAACACAGAAAAATAAATATATATTTTTTGTATTTTGTACTTTAGATATTTTTTATAAAACACAAAAGCTATGTATCAGCCCCCCACCCACTAAATACCTTACCTGCCCTTATACCCCCCTAAAAACAAACCCCACCTAAAATGTTAAAATTACTAAAACTATACTAATCTATGCCTACACTAAAAACTATCCTAAACAGTGCTTTAAAACCACAAATAAAATAACACGCTAAATTCTGGGGAAGGTTCATGAATTGTCATTGCAGACTAGATTTGATCTGCTATGCGGTCCATGGATGTCTGCATTGTCTGAGAGGTCCTTCCTAGCCAGAAGTTCAAATTAACAAGCCTTCTTAGAGGTTGGTACCTGGGGCTGTGGTGGTCCTGCTGGCTGACTGGTGGATGTACATGGAACAGAAACCAATGGATCTCCCTGGTCTGCAGCAATATTGTGACTGGTGCCTAGCTGATCATGGCTTTGTGGCCCTGGAGTGTAGTCTTCCATTCACTGGCTTCCCTCTCCTCTATGAACTGTCATGCCATTTGCCAGTAGGCCTTAACAAAGCTATGGATATGGCGGTTACGTTCACGCCAGATAAGGTGAAGGTGGTCCTTCAGGGCTCAGCTGTCATGTTGCCTGTTGGAGCAGAAGGAAATATGTGTCTGACAAAGCTGAAATAGGAACTCTGTAAATCATTAAGTTGCCTCATCTAATTTGAAACTTCACATGTGGCATCTCTAAAACCCCCAAAAACCCTTTTCATTAGAAATTGACCATCCACCTGAAAAACAGTAACTTCTACTAATGTAACAAAGCCAAAGTACAAAGGTGTTGACAATTTCAGCAGCTGAAATTCATTGTCTGGCCACATCTAGGTAGAGCCATGTTAATACTGAGACTGATTAGGAACAATGCTGTTGTGTACACGTGGTGTGTTACCCATGTCCCTGGTAATTTATCATTGGGGTTCCTTATGCAGCCTGCAACTTAACCATGTAAAATGAGTAATGTCTGGCGAGTACAGGTATTGTGCCTCAACATTGTATTCCTCACATGGCAAAGATGCAACGCCACACACATTGCTACATAGTCTTTCTATGTCCAATGTACTTGAAACATGGATGGGGGTGGCTAGCCACCTCACATCAAACAGGCATGTTGGAAACATCTCCTATATTAACTAATGCAAATACCTGAGGGAACATTCCATGGCTCATTACAGCCAGTTCAAGTAATAGCATTTGTCCCTCTACATAGCCTATTGTCTGT
The DNA here is from genome assembly GCF_031143425.1 of Pleurodeles waltl. Classification (NCBI taxonomy): domain Eukaryota; kingdom Metazoa; phylum Chordata; class Amphibia; order Caudata; family Salamandridae; genus Pleurodeles; species Pleurodeles waltl. The sequence goes on from NC_090444.1 coordinate 1,223,556,244, forward strand.
CCAAACATGTCAGCAAGTAATATCACCTCCATGCACATCACCTTCCAGAATATCCATGTGACAGGTGTGTGCATGCATGTTGTTCTTCTCGTATGCACAAGTATTTTGTAACTAACACGTGTTAGTCAAACTTTAATCCAGAATTAATTTTTTGGGGAGAGTTGTTATGGGTAACACCACCAGTAGGTGGACTGTGTAATGGAATATATGTTGACAATGTCATGCAGACATGACTTTAGTCCAACATACCTTAGCATTTCGGGTAGCAAAACAGCGCAAAGGGATGCACTATTGAAAATGGGGCATTAGATGGCATGAGTGAGGCCTTTAACTGCACTACTATGCTTGGAATGTTGACATTTGCCCCATTTATCCTTACCTACTCTGTCTTCACTGAGGTATGAATCCTCATATCCTGTCTGGACTAGGCCTGGGCAGAGTTCGCTGAGTTCAGCTACCTGGAACTCTCCAAAGTGCTGAAAAAACCCTGTAGCACTATGTAGAGTTCTGCGAGCTGAAGAGTTTGGGTCAGTAGTGTTGTTCAAGCTGATTTTCAGTGTCAGGGGTTTCTCCTGAGCTGTAAAATCAGCACTAATGGCATCATGCGGCACACCCAGGATGCTAACTTTCTGATTTTCTACTCAAGCACCAGCTTCCTCAATGCGAGCGGCAGCTTCCTCATCACAAACGGTCATGGCCTACCATGACTGCTTGCATTCAGAAATCTCGCTCACAAACGTAGCAACTTTTCTTGCTCATGCTCACCAAATTAACATTGGCGAGCGAGAGAAAAAACTCTGCTGAGCATCACTTTGCGAAGTTTTTTGGGACATCGGGTGGAGTGGGGAAAACTCTGCCCTAGTCTGGACTTGCCATACAAAAAATGTTCATAGGACGCAATGTGCATCTGATAGGCAGTTTGAAGTTGAACCATCTTAAGCCATGTTTACCAATAAGTCCTCTCCCAAATATTTTAACAGACTATAGCATGTTGGTCATGGCTCCTCTGTTACTCCATCCATCATATGGGATTACATAGATTGGCAATACATGCACATTAACATTAGTCCCTATCTAATATACATGCAACTTTGTCCTATTTCACATGTGATGTACCATGTATGGAGCAAATTTGATCAATGAGAATGCTCTTTGAACATGTAATTGGAGCCATTATCCAACATCCCACCCAATCTTTACACAACACAGAACCCATTCAGGTGACACTGGCAGCATCCAGATCCTTGAATCTGAACCTCAGCTGTAGTCTAGAGTTCCTGTACACTTACAAGGCATAACATGGTGCATTGCACTGTGAATGTAGAACACATACACTATGGACATAAGAAGCATAGTTCATTGAATGATCAATTGTCTATGTAAGTCTGCATGTTGAAAATGTAGCATATGGCACAGTTGACGTGGCTTAACCATACACATAGGTAAGGCAGGTTGAGGTGTTCATAGGTATACTGTGCCAAATCAGGAATCAGGTGCACAGAGCGCACACCAAATGCAAATACATCACTCTTTGCTGAATGGTGCAAGGGTGCCTGAATCTAATGGGTATGTGAAGCAAATGCTTTGACATACCACACTCTGCAAGGTATCAGTTTAGCGGTCCCTATCTCTTGTTTAGACATGTCCATGGCAATGCTCCACTCATCAGAAAGTAGCCATGCTTGTTCCTTGCCTTCACTAAGCTCAGTACATGTTCATGTTGCACAGTAAATATACATTGTCCATTCGTGCCCTCTACAGGCAAAATAAGCAATTGAGTACATCTGCATAACAACATGTATTCTAAACATTTAAATGTTTGGCATGATTACATGTGAGTTGGCTCCCTTGTAACATACATTTAGTTTGGCACACACATTTCTGACTCAGGATTGACCTGGAATGCCCAGTGACAACACTACCTGCAGAGTGCTAGTGGGGCCACAAGCACCTCCAGGTCTGGCATGCACTGCATGGTCTGTGTGGGCTAATGCCAGCCCAGTTTTAACATGCTTCTGTGGCATGCAACTTTTTCTTAACATAGGCTAAAGAATGGCATTCTAACCATAACACATATGTGACCCTTAGGGTAATTGAAGCAATATCAGATATTAGCAAAATAGACTCAGCTAAACGATCCAGACATGTATGTACTTACCAACAGCTCCTCCCACATTAATGCCAAGGTGATCAGTGAGGTGAGCCTCCTGGCTGACCACATCAGCCCAGCAATGCTTCAGCTGTTGTAGTGTCCTGTCAACTTTGAGGATCTGAAGCACGTGATGCTGTACCTTCTCCCAAAGCTCCTTCCAGTCCTGTATTGGATACCCCAGGATCACACAGCCCCCACTGGCAATCATCTTGGGCAGGTAGACCGTGATTAGCCACACGAAGACACCAAACCCCTGCTCCAACAAAATCCCCAATCTGCCCCACCCAGTATTATCCCTCCCCAACAAAAAATAAATAGCCTTAAATAACATGATCTCTATCTAAAACCCCCCAACTACCCATACAAATCACTTAAAAAGACAAATGACTGACAAAAGAGTGAACAAAACAATACAAATTACAAATACAAGATAAACAAAAAAACTTTTGGGACACAAGAGGGACACCACAGACATCAACAAGACCAATAAACAGCACCACACTCTCCAGCAACCAACCAACAAGTCCACCAGCCAGATCAGACAAAAACAATGTAAGGGAAAGTGAAATTAACTTCACACTTCCTGGTTTGAGGCATGGCAGAGCCACTGCATCATTTCCTTGATGGATGTGTCACATTTTCACCCAATGTGTTGTTTTTTAAAATGCATCCTTGGTAAAATAGACAATTCGTGATTTACACACAACCCATGTCAAAGCACAATGCTGTTTTTATGACACATTGGCATGGATGCCTGTCATCCAGAAGATGGGACATGTACAACGTGTCATGCATTAGGCTAATGCATCGATTTAAATTGACGCAATGGGCCAAATGTGTATTCTACAGTGTATTGTATTGTGCAATGCATGGAAACAATTTCAGGGATGAGTGTTTTGCCTGTAAATTTCTGAGAAGACATGCTTGCGGGCTTGGAATGTTTTGCATGTGTATTTGACAGTGCACATATATGTGACTGATTTAATTACTGGTGTAAGAACTGAGGCATGCAATGTATCAATGTGAAATTGCATGACATATCGTATGATCTTGAGAGGGTTACATTGGGGGACACATTTAGTCCTGTGCCACAGGAGTGTCACTTTTTTGAAGACACGGTGGCACAGGACTCTCAACCATGTGTATGAGGTAATTCAAAGCCACCATGTGTGGATTTGCATAGCCTCATAGCTATGGAGTAAGGCAAGGCAGTGCACAGCGCTGCATTGCCCCACTCTGCATCAAGGAGGATCTCCATGGGCCTTGCAGTAGGTGCTCTAATGTAACACACATGGATTTAGATGCTGCCCCAGACCTACAATACCGTGTAAACCTGGGACAGCACCAAAAATTACACCTACCCAGAGTAGGCGTAATGAGGAGAGATGTTTTGTTTTCTACTCTCTTTTACCACTTTCCATGTGTGTGTGGCATTCTGCACATAGAAGGAGGAAAATGCCTCCAACGAGCAATCCTGCCAACAACACAGACACCCTTGCACCATGGAGTAAGGGTGCTTGAGTTGGTGCTAGCCCGCAATTTATGAAGTGATACAGCATAGAGCAGCACAGCAAAAAGACTTGCAGCTTTGCACTACGACATATATTTTTAAATGAGGCCCTCATTTTATCTATTCATGTTAGTATCATGCTTGGGTGAACATGCCTAGCTGAGTTGTTTCTACATGATTTGCAAAGGCGTAGCTGTTGAATGCAAATATTGAACACATTGCAATACATGATAATGGGTACACTTCTGTGACTGACTATAGCCCATTTTCATGGATGAGTTGTGGTGAACTGCGTTTCAAGTCTCCTTGCATTGGTGCATTATGCCAAAGTGAACGTGTCAGGTAAGCACCATTGTTATGAACTACAGTACAGTTCTGTCCATCATCTCTTTCTCAGCGCAGAGTGTGCTGGCTTGAGCCAACACAGGCACCCTTGCACCATGGGGCTAGAGGTTTTGTGTTGGATACAGGATTGTCTTTTGGAAGGTAGGGGCATTTTCCTGCTCATTACACAATCACAAGAGGTGTGTTCATCTTTCTATTTGTGCAGCATAATGTAGTACACATGGAAGGAGTTAGAATTCAGACTCCATTGCTTACCTAGGGTCTGTTATGGATGCATTACCCACTCAGGGAAAGACATACGCTGGCTGGTTCAGTCAGTCTATAGTGTTTGTGGCATCTGGGGCTCTGTTTGTGGGATCTGGCAGAGTCAAGATATGTAATGTATGTGGCTAAGCCTAGATGACAAATATTGATTTGTAAAAAACAAAATGTACCGTACAGAGATACCCAACAAACACCATATCATTCTGTGGTACACACACATCCGCATCTGTGCTTGGGTCTGGAAAAATATCTGTGGCACATGCATAGTACCACTGCACATTAGTGCTTTCATGAATTATTAGCGTCTATTTAGAAGAACATGAGACCTAAAATAGTAGCTAAAATGAGTAGCCAAAATAAGTCTGATTACTTCCAAAGAGGTATATTTTTACAATTGGCATGCATTACATAAGTTTGCTATACTGAAAGGTTCAGTGAACTCAGGGTGTGGATATACATTCACAAAACATACTAATCTGGCCACTTAATGACACATTTTGCCACCATAACCTGGAATGCATCGGTGAATGATACCTTGGCAGAAGTTACTTTGCATTGAGCCATTGCTTCAAAGCAATTGTTTTATTTTCTAACTCTTTGTGTTCTATTTTTACATACAAACATAGATGGAGCTATAGGAGTGATCTCATTGTTTGTATCTGAGTAAGACACACCAACATGGTAACATACATCCCTGCTGGTTCCAGTTGCATCCTTGCCTAATGGTGCAAGTATGGCAGCATATGTCTTAGGTAGCCAATCCTGCACTGGCACAGCTGAGTAATCCATATTTATATGTGTTATGTGAGATGCTACAATGAATCTACTATGTGCCTGCAGACATTGGTATAGCGTATGTAGACAGTATGGGTTGCACTGTGTTCTCATGTACATCATATGTGCCTCTGTTCACAGTCATCACAGTATGAGTTCACCATACTGTCCTCCACAAGTATGAGGCTGTACAAATGGCTAGATGTACAAGACACACACGCTACCTAAACACACTGTGGGGACCAGCTGTTAGGGTTTGTGCACAGCAAAGAGCATGTCCCCTCTCACTGCACTAGTGGGTTCTGAAATAGCTCCCTTTTAAACTTACTATTGAAAGCCTTTCTTGTTATCTCACCTCCCCCCCCCCCTAGGCTTCTGTGGATGTTGTTTAATGTGCTGTTTTGTTTACACATTGAGCCTTGCTTTTACCAAGGCTTCTTTAAAACACTCCTCTCTAGGCCATGTGTTAATTTAACTAATTTGCATAATAACTGAAACTCTGCACACCTTTCAAGAACATGTGCAGCATGTGAGGACCACACCCAGCTCTTCAAACCACACCCAGCTCTGCACACCTTTCAAGAACATGTGCAGCATGTGAGGACCACACCCAGCCCTGTCTATAAAAGGCAGCCCCCGAGCCTCACCCAGTGCTTGTGCTCGTCTACCTCCCGCTTACCTGAGGACAGATCCCTCGGCGCTAGCACTCCTGCTCTCTACAGACTTTCATTGGCTTCAATGGACGCAGATGCGTATTTTGACGTAAAAGTACAGTATTTGTTTTATAAAAGATTCTGGAAATATGGGAAAAGTGAGTCTGCTATTGGGAATTTAGGCTTTAGTTATATTAAGATGAATGTTTGATATTAGTAATTCTGATAACGGTATTTGTTTAATGTTTTAGAAGCTTTAGAGTAATAGAAAGCACATCCCAGAGCAGTAACCCATTCCAAACCTGGAAACTAGATACCAGGATCCAAGAGGTACTTTTAGAAGAAAATTTCTAATAATTAAAGGGATGGTCAGGAACCCAGTTAGGAATAGGTTGTACTTATCTGTTCTTTGTTTATGTTTCATTAGGCACCAGTTTCTACAGAAGTCAGAGAGGGCCGCAGATTTGTGCAGCACTTCAACAGTTGAAACGCAAGAACGGTGTTGTCTCTTTATTTTATTTTATCCACTTCCCCCCTTCCCTTGAGCTTCTGTTCTTAGTGCACTGTTTTAAAAACTAGTGTGCTGGAACAAGCAGTTTCAGGGTGGGGTCGGATTGTCTTCAACCTCCATCAGAACTGAACAAGGACTCAGGTGAGCTGGGCTTTGACAGAAGCACAAGCCTTAAAAAAATTTTTTTTTTTTAAAAAACAATTTAGTTCTGGTGGAAGATGAATATCGGGGAAGAAATAGAGGGCATTGACGTCACGGATATGGCGCAGGCCCTAAATGAGGACTTGGCTCATAATGAATCAGTGTCTGGCATCTTGCAACATATGCAAGAGGAAATAGAGAGATTAAAGATGGAGAATACCTCTTTAAAACAGGATTTAAGCAGGTATAAATTTAGGGTATCTCAGTGGAACACAGCTTTTACGCCTTTATTTAAAACCTCCTCAGAGACAGGGGCGCCATCAAAACATACAACTTTGCCTCCCGCAGTTGAGGTCACTGTTAATGTTCCTAATGCTGTGCCCTTAGCAGCACCTGAACGTTTTCATGGAGATAGTAACAAATTCCATGTTTTTATCAATCAATGTCAATTACACTTCGTTTGTAAGCCACAACAGTTCCCTACTGATGCTACGAAAGTGGCATTCGTCTTGTCTTATTTGGGTGGCACAGCAGCCAATTGGTCAATTCCTTTCGTGGAGAGAGATGATCCCATCCTCCATAATTGGAATCAATTTAAACGTACCATGACCAGCCTTTTTGCAAAACACACTTTCATGCAGGCAAGTGATAATGAGCTTTTAAATCTTAAACAAGGTAACAAGGATTTATTGACCTATCTCACTAGTTTTAATCGTTTACTCACCGAGACACAGTGGCCAGAAGAAAAGCGTGTCTCCCTTTTCTATAAAGGTTTGAGAGACGAGTTAAAAGACGCGCTGGCTCATATCGTTGATTTGCCAGAAGACTATTCGGACTTTGTAGATTTAGTTGTGAAATTAGAACATAGACTAGGAGAAAGAAAGGGAGATAAATACAAACTGGAATCACAGTTAACTTTTATTAGACACGAGAAGAAAGACCCAGATAATAAACTCCCTGAACCTGAGCCTATGCAAATAGGGACACTCAGAGGTCCACTCACATCAGAGGAAAAAGAAAGAAGGAGAAAACTTCAATTATGTTTATATTGTGGAAGGGCAGGTCACTTTGCCAGAGAATGTCCAGTAAAGCCTAAAAATCCACGAAAGGGTGCTGTTTCCTCCACCTCCTCAACTGAATCGGGAAACGATTAAGCTCGACAAGGGGAGAGGTTACTTGTTCGAGAAAACATCTTAATCAAACCTCTAATGCTGCAGCCTTCATGGTACCGCACATACCTAGACATTTCATAATTCAGGTCGTTTTAATTGTTACTACCCAAGTGAGGCATTCTCTCCCTGTCCTACTGGACTCAGGCGCAACAGGAAATTTTGTGGATAATAAGTTAGCTGAAAACTTAGGACTTCCTATGTGCCTAAAGCCTTGTCCAGAAGCAGTATGTGCAGTGGATGGGTCATAATTGACCTCTGGATTAATCACAAAACAAACAAGTCCACTTGTTATGGTCTGTCAGAACGGGCACACAGAGGTGATTAGCTTTGATCTGATAGATACTCCTAATTTTGGTTTGATTCTCGGGGTACCCTGGTTAACAACTCATAACCCAAAAATTGATTGGGTGAATAGAAATGTTACTTTGGATTCCTCTTTCTGTAGAACCAATTGCTATCAAGAAGCAGGTACAGAACAGAGCACAGTATTACACTGTGCTAGTGTTATACAAGATGAACCAAGTCTCCCTCCTGAATATTCTGACTTTAAAGACGTCTTTGATCCAGTAAAGGCTAGTGTGCTGCCCCCACATAGGTCTTATGACTGTCGTATAGATCTTATCCCAGGGGCCCCTTTACCTAATAACAAAGTATATGCTTTGACTGACGAAGAAACCAAATACTTAAGAACCTACCTAGATGACCTACTACAGTCTGGGTTCATCCGTCATTCCACATCTCCGGTGTCATCTCCACTCTTTTTTATCCCGAAGCCGGATAAATCCCTGCGCGCGTGTATCGATTATAGAGGACTAAATAAGGCTACAATAAAGAATAAATATCCTCTTCCTCTAATACCCGTGTTGTTGGATCAATTAAGACATTCTACTGTATACACTAAACTAGATCTGTGGGGAGCTTACCACCTGGTCCGAGTAAAAGAGGGGGATGAGTGGAAGACAGCTTTCAAGACAAAGTTTGGTTTATTTGAGTACACAGTAATGCCCTTTGGGTTATGTAATGCCCCTGCGGCCTTTCAGTTCTTTATAAATGAGGTCCTACACGAATTCCTGGACGTTTGTGTCATAGTATACATAGACGACATCCTCATTTACTCTAAGAACTCAGAAGAACATACCCAACATGTTCGTGCAGTATTATCAAAGTTAAAAGAAAATCATCTTTTTGCTAAGTTAGAAAAGTGTACTTTTAATGTCAGCAAGGTGGACTTTTTAGGATACTGCCTGTCACCCGAAGGAATAACTATGGATGTAAAGAAAATCAGTGCTATTGCTGATTGGCCAGAACCATCCTCTGTAAAAGATATTCAGAAATTTCTGGGTTTCGCCAATTTTTATAGGAGGTTTATTGCACATTTTGCAGACATTGCGGCCCCAATAACTACCTTGTTGCGGAAAGAGCAACTATTTCTTTGGACTGATGAGGCGGCACACGCCTTTCAACTCCTAAAACAAAAGTTCACTTCAGCCCCAATTCTGAAACATCCTGATCCTGACTTGCCTTTTTTTGTTGAAGCGGATGCTTCACAAGTAGCTTTAGGAGGAGTTCTCTCTCAACGAGATGCAGTAGATGGCCAGTTACATCCTATAGCCTTCTATTCCAAAAAGTTATTACCAGCTGAACAAAAATACACTGCGGCTGAAAGGGAACTACTAGCTATCAAAGTAGCCTTTTCAGAATGGAGGCACCATTTAATGGGAGCCAAGTACCCAGTTACAATCTTTTCTGACCATAGGAACCTACAGTTTTTTGGATCACTTAAAGCACTAACACCACGTCAGATGCGCTGGTTAATTTGTTTTAGCACATTTGACTTTGTAATAACCTATAGACCAGTTGCACAACAAATTCAATCTGATGTGTTATCTAGATACGGACATACTTCAGACATGAAACAAGATAAAATAGGAGAACCCATTATTCCTCCCCAAAAGTTTTTGGCACCAGTACAACAGAAGGATTTCATCACAGATCTATATAATGCACACATGCAAATAGCACCTCAGGATTGGTTAAAGGATTCCCATAACACAATACAACGAGGTTTATTGTATCACGACAACATGCTGTTAGTGCCCACCTCTGAATTACAAACACAGGTATAATTTGGCATCACGCCTCACCGTTAGCAGGTCATCCTGGTTGGGTAAAAACCCTGGAAAATGTGCAAAAACACTTTTGGTGGGACACTATAAGAAAGGACATTAAGCAATTTGTCACTACCTGTCCAATTTGTGCAAGACATAAATCTTCTCATAAGGCCCCTGACGGCTTGTTAATACCAATGCCAACACCCAAGCAACCTTGGCACACTGTGAGCGTAGACTTTATTGTAGGTTTACCACCTGTAAAATCTTTCACAACAGTGTTGGTTATAGTGGATTTTTTATCTAAAATGGCACATTTTGTACCATTACGGAAATTACCCACGGCGGCAGAATTTGCCGATATTTTTATAAGGGAAATTGTGCGTTTACATGGTTTGCCAAACAAAGTGGTGTCAGACCGAGGGAGCCAGTTCAACTCTAAATTTTGGGAAAAATTATGTAAAAAACTGAAAATAGATGTGGCATTATCCACTGCTTTCCACCCAGAGACAGATGGACAGACTGAACGACTGAACCAAACCTTACTTCAAACGCTACGTTGTTTATTGGCTGATTATTCTAGTGAATGGTTGGAAGCTCTCCCTGTAGCGGAGTTTGTTTATAATAATACTGAGCATTCAGCTCTACTTTGCTCACCATTCTATTTCTTGCAGGGGTATCATCCAAGAGCTATACCCATTTTGTTAGAAGATTCTCTGTTACCTACAGTAACGGATAGACTAACGAGGTTATGTGACATACAAGACAAAGCCAGGAAACATTTATTAAAGTACAAGGAAAGCATGAAAAGACAAGCAGACAAACACAGATCTGAGGCCCCAATGTATAAAATCGGTGACAAGGTATGGCTCTCCACAAAGAACCTAAACATAGAGGGATCCCGAAAGCTGCAACCACGTTTCATTGGACCCTTTAGTATAACTGCCATAGTAAACCCGGTAACAGTAAAATTAGATTTACCAAAAGAATATCCAGTACATACTACATTCCATGTGTCCTTGCTTAAGCCGTACAATCCAAAAACCCGACCTGAACCACCACCTCCACCCATACCAATTAAGGGAAATCTAGAATATGAAGTGAAAAGCATAAAAGACTCAAAAAGAATTAGTGGACGTCTGTTTTATTTAGTAGAATGGAAAGGATATGATGAATCTGAGAATTCATGGGAACCAGCATCATATGTACATGCCCCACAGCTGATTAGACGGTTTTATTTAAAAAATCCAGTAAAACCCCGTCCTGTAGGAGGGCCTTTGAGGGGGGCAACTGTTAGGGTTTGTGCACAGCAAAGAGCATGTCCCCTCTCACTGCACTAGTGGGTTCTGAAATAGCTCCCTTTTAAACTTACTATTGAAAGCCTTTCTTGTTATCTCACCTTCCCCCCCCCCCTAGGCTTCTGTGTATGTTGTTTAATGTGCTGTTTTGTTTACACATTGAGCCTTGCTTTTACCAAGGCTTCTTTAAAACACTCCTCTCTAGGCCATGTGTTAATTTAACTAATTTGCATAATAACTGAAACTCTGCACACCTTTCAAGAACATGTGCAGCATGTGAGGACCACACCCAGCTCTTCAAACCACACCCAGCTCTGCACACCTTTCAAGAACATGTGCAGCATGTGAGGACCACACCCAGCCCTGTCTATAAAAGGCAGCCCCCGAGCCTCACCCAGTGCTTGTGCTCGTCTACCTCCCGCTTACCTGAGGACAGATCCCTCGGCGCTGGCACTCCTGCTCTCTACAGACTTTCATTGGCTTCAATGGGCGCAGCTGCTGGTTCTTCCTTCTTCCGGTTTCCAGTTCCTCCTTGCCTCAGCCTCTCTCCTACAAGCAACCTGCAAAAGAGAAAGAAGACAAGGTTAGACTGATCAGTATCTCTTGCCAGCAACAAGTAAGTGCAAAACTTTTATTACCTGAAAGAACTTTGACAACAATTTCTGGAAACAAGATACCTTCCACGAACATTGTGATTCAAACTCTTTGTTACAAGAATACTTTGCGGAACTTTGTGAAGCAAACATTTTTTATGGAACTTTTAAGAATCGAACTGTGGAAACCATTAACAGCAAGGCAAACAGTAAATCAAGGACTTGCACAAATTACATGCTGTATTTTGACGTAAAAGTACAGTATTTGTTTTATAAAAGATTCTGGAAATATGGGAAAAGTGAGTCTGCTATTGGGAATTTAGGCTTTAGTTATATTAAGATGAATGTTTGATATTAGTAATTCTGATAACGGTATTTGTTTAATGTTTTAGAAGCTTTAGAGTAATAGAAAGCACATCCCAGAGCAGTAACACATTCCAAACCTGGAAACTAGAGACCAGGATCCAAGAGGTACTTTTAGAAGAAAATTTCTGATAATTAAAGGGATAGTCAGGAACCCAGTTAGGAATAGGTTGTACTTATCTGTTCTTTGTTTATGTTTCATTAGGCACCAGTTTCTACAGAAGTCAGAGAGGGCCGCAGATTTGTGCAGCACTTCAACAGTGGAAACGCAAGAACGGTGTTGTCTCTTTATTTTATTTTATCCACTTCCCCCCTTCCCTTGAGCTTCTGTTCTTAGTGCACTGTTTTAAAAACTAGTGTGCTGGAACAAGCAGTTTCAGGGTGGGGTCGGATTGTCTTCAACCTCCATCAGAACTGAACAAGGACTCAGGTGAGCTGAGCTTTGACACCAGCCTTCACTACGCATCGGTCCTCACAAGGATAGTGCTTCCCTGGAACTGACAGTGTTTACACATGCTATGAGGACCAAACTGGTCCTCTAAAAGTGAGCTATACATGCCCCCCCCATACACACGGTCATTGTACACTGTTACATTTACATACACTTTAGATTGTGGTAGGATGTCTAGCGATCAATACATTGCACCAGAACACTTAATCAAAACATGTCCACACTGTGCTAAATTGCTAGCTTTGTGTGGTGTATGTTTTCCCAATGTACATGCATTTGGGTAATGTTGTTGACATGCATATATATTTCTCTATACAAGATGCTGTTCTGTGGTGTTTGTTATACATTGCTACATTATCTTCGCTATTGGCCAATAACTATTAGGTGAGGTGTGAGTTTTTTTATGTTTACGGTGACTATGAACTTAGATTGCTTACGCAATGGTGGTGTTTGTATATTTTTTTAAATTTTAGGACATTTTTTTAATAAAGTCCACATATTTGTGCCCATCATTATGACTCATGCGTCTGTAAAAAAAAAAAAAATCTGTATTATGGTGTCTCTCTGCCGTGTCCCAGCACTTGTGTGTACATTTTGGACTTGATCCTCACCTTCTTCATCAGCCTCATCCAGGCCTTTGTGGCCCTCATTTTCTTCATCCCATTGGATATTGGCCCTCACACATTTGTTCTGCAATATACAACACACAAGTATGAGTTCACATTCCATGGGGGGACTAGAGCAATCTCCCCCAAAACATGTTGAGGCAGCAAAAGCCAAAATTAAGAATTCCAGAAGCCTGCACCACTATTGACCAGGTCATGCTTAGTGTGTGGTTGTAGCTCTGCTGCCCTTCCATCGGGGGATGTGCAAATGTTGTCATGACCATATCCTTGCCCAGCTGAAATGACAGGAGAGGAACAATCAGTCAATTATCATGATGGTTGATGGACCCACTTTGAAGTACATGTCTGTTATGTGTCCTAAATGAATCATACACATTTCAACCAGTATGGAACATACACTGACATTGTTTGGCATACATACACTTCCATTTTTGGTATGACTGACTGTTAGAAATGGGAGCTTTGGTTGACAGACAGGTTACCCTCTGTTCAAGCAAGGACCGTCACTCTAGTCAGGTAAAAGAGAATCACCCTCAGCTAACCCCTGCTTACCGCTTTGGTAGCTTGGCAGAGCAGTAGGCTTAACTTCAGAGTGCTAGGTGTAAACTATTTGCACCACCACACACAGTAACTTCATGAAAACACTACAAAATGATACAACCCAGGTTTAGAAAAAAAAATAGGAACTATTTATCTAAACAAAACAAGAACAAAACAACATAAATCCACAATACACAAGTCAAGTTATCAATTAAAAATCAAAAAGAGTCTTTAAGTAGTTTCAAACACACACTAACAACGTTAGTGTGAAAAAGTACCTTGGGTGTGTCAAAAATAACACTACACGGGCGAGTGTGCGTCATAAAAGGGCTTGCGAGGCGTCGATTCCACTCACTAGCAGGACCTTGTGTTATTTCTCCTTTCATCGGGTTGGGCGCATCGTTCCTTCTCTCTGCATGACATCGATGCATCAATCTGGTTTGCACTCTCGGGTCCGGGCAGGCCTTGCGTTGTTTTAACATGCCCAGCGGTACTTGTGTCAGAAATCCAGCTGCACGATGATTAAAAAACCACGCAGTATGAGTTTCGATCTCCTAGTCTCTGTCAGTGATGCTGCGCGTCATTTCTCCTCCTCTGTGCGTTGATTCTTCGGTCGCGTTTACGGCGAGCGTCGATTTTCAGCAATGGAGCTGGCGGCGTGCTGTTTCTTCAGCCGCAGATCGGAGTCACGTCGATCTTTTTCCTGCACGGCTCTCTGTGCATGGATTTCCTTTTCTTTAGCCTGCCAGCTTCTCCTTTCAGGGTCCCAGGAACTGGATGGGCACCACAGGGCAAAGTAGGAGCCTCTCCAGAGACTCCAGGTGCTGGCAGAGAGAAGTCTTTGCTGTCCCTGAGACTGCAAACAACAGGAGGCAAGCTCTAAATCAAGCCCTTGAAGAGTTCTTCTCATGATGGAAGGCACACAAAGTCCAACCTTTGCCCTCTTACTCTGGCAGAAGCAGCAATGGCAGGATAGCTCCACAAAGCACAGTCACAAGCAGGGCAGCTCTTCTTCCTCAGCTCTTCAGCTGTTCTACAGGCAGAGGGTCCTCTTGTTTCCAGAAGGATTTCTAAAGTCTATGGTTTTGGGTGCCCTTCTTATACCCAATTTCTCCTTTGAAGTAGGCCTACTTCAAAGTAAAGTCTCTTTTGAATGTGAAATCCTGCCTTGGCCAGGCCCCATACACTCACCAGGGGGTTGGAGACTGCATTGTGTGAGGGCAGGCACAGCCCTTTCAGGTATGAGTGACCACTCCCCCCCCCTCCTAGCACAGATGGCTCATCAGGATATGCAGGCTACACCCCAGCTCCCTTTGTGTCACTGTCTAGTGTGAGGTGCAACCAGCCTAACTGTCAAACTGACCCAGACAGGCAATCCACAAACAGGCAGAGTCACAGAAATGGTATATGCAAGAAAATGCTCACTTTCTAAAAGTGGCATTTTCAAACACACAATCTTAAAATCAACTTTACTAAAATATGTATTTTTAAATTGTGAGCTCCGAGACCCCAAACTCCACATGTCGATCTACTCCCAAAGGGAATCTACACTTTAATCAGATTTAAAGGTAGCCCCTATGTTAACTTATGAGAGGGCAGGCCTTGCAACAGTGAAAAACAAATTTAGCAATATTTCACTGTCAGGACATAAAAAACACATCACTATGGTGGTCATTACAACCCTGGCGGTCGGTGTCAAAGCGGCGGTAAGACCGCCAACAGGCCGGCGAAAAACAAAATGGAATCACGACCGTGGCGGAAACCGCCAACAAAGACAGCCACTTTAACACTCCGACCGCCAAGGCGGTACAAACATACACCGCGGCGGTAACCGCCAACAGACAGGCGGAGGACAATGTACCACCCACAATATCACAACCTACCAATCCGCCACCTTTTCCGGGGTGGATTCACTGTGAACAAAAACACGGCAGAATCAGGACTTCGAAGGGAAAACGCTCACCTCTACACACCCCATGAGGAACCAGGACACCATGGAACCAGAGCTTCACATTTTTCCTGCCCTTATCTTCTTGCTCCTCTACCAGGAGCACGAACGCCGGCGGCAAAGACCACGGTGAGTACTGCACCTACGACACAGGGGAGGGGGGATGGAAAAACCAGGGACACACACACGCAACAGGCAACACCCCCACCCTCACCCACAACAACACACACACCAATACAGCATGATATATTACAGTTACACCCCCCCAAGCCCCGTGGAAGAATGCAAAGACAAAAGGAAATGAGTGTAACCATTGTAATACATTAAAATCCAGTACGCAAAAATATATATACACTATTAACAAACATATACACAAAGAATAGTAGTCCAGGTATTGCTCCATTGAAGTCCATACGGCATGGGCGAGGCCCACACTCAATACCCGAACATGACGGAGAGAACACTGCAGGGGCATCAGATAGCAATAAAACAGGAACCTCAGGGGGAACGGAAAGTGGGGCACCTCAGCCGGTTGAGTGCACAATGCCAAATCCACGAGGGGGCCTCATGCCCACTGTTCAATCCTGGGGAGTGCAAAGCCACAGTCTCACAAGTCTCTACAGTGGGTGGTCTGCCCACTGTTCAATCCTGGGGAGTGCAAAGCCACAGTCTCTACAGTGGGTGGTCTGCCCACTGTTCAATCCTGGGGAGTGCAAAGCCACAGTCTCTCAAGTCTCTACAGTGGGTGGGTTGCCCACTGTTGAATCCTGGGGAGTGCAAAGCCACAGTCTCTCAAGTCTCTACATTGGGTGGGTTGCCCACTGTTGAATCCTGGGGGGTGCAAAGCCACAGTCTCACAAGTCTCTACAGTGGGTGGTTTGCCCACTGATCAATCCTGGGGAGTGCAAAGCCACAGTCTCTCAAGTGGATAAAAGTCTCCACTGGTTCTGGAGGGGGCTTTGTGCCCAGAGTGCTTCATCCTGCCAAGGACTGAGGTAGTGGATGCCTTTCTCCACTGTTTCTGGAGGGGGCTTTGTGCCCAGAGTGCTTCATCCTGCAAAGGACTGAGGTAATGGATGTATCTCTCCACTGGTTCTGGAGGGGGCTTTGTGCCCAGAGTGCTTCATCCTGCTCGTGGCGGACTCAGTAGCGTCAGTGCCCTTGGCTCTCATGGGCCAGCGGTGCTTGTGGCGGCGATGCCCTGTTCAGCGGTACTTATGGCGGTGGTGTCCTGTTCAGCGGTGCTTGTGGCGGAGGTGTCCTGTTCAGCGGTGCTTGTGGCGGCGGTGTCCTGTTCAGCAGCGCTTGTTGCAGCAGGGTCCTTGGCAGCGACTCAGCTGCTGGCGGTCCTGTCTGGGCCAGCGGGGCTGGTGCTGGCGGTCCTGTCTGAGCCAGCGCGGCTGGTGCTGGCGGTCCTGTCTGGGCCTGCGGGGCTGGTGCTGGCGGTCCTGACTGAGGCAGCGGGGCTGGTGCTGGCGGTTCTGTAGGGGCCAGCAGGGCTGATGGCGGTGGCCTCCTGAGCAGCGGGGCTGATGGCGGTGGCCTCCTGGCCAGCGGGGCTGATGGCGGTGGCCTTCTGGGCAGCGGGGCTGATGGCGGTGGCCTCCTGGGTAGCTAGGATGATGGCGGTCGCTCCTGGGCAGCGGTGCTGATGGCGGTCTTCTCCACTGTGCTGCTCTTCCCAGACTTGCCGGGTTTCTTGTGCCCCTTCCCCACCTTAGAAGGTGTCGCAGCTGACTCCACACTCCAACCTGTACCCCTGGGAACGGCTTTGGTGGCTGGAGTCTTCCCCCTCTCCCGCCTGGCACTGGCCAACTTTTGATGCTTGACAGGCGGGGGACTGTCCGTGCTGTGGCTCCTTGCCACACTGGCTGCCCTGCTGCCTGGTGCACTCCAGAATCCGATGACTACTGGCACCACTGGTCCCGGAGATGTTGTGGCTGAGGTGCTAGGTTGGGACCTGGAGAGTAGGGCCCTAGGAGACTGACGGGGTGGGGGAGGTGAGGGAAAGAGGTCAAGGGTGGACAGGAAAAGTTTCTTGGGAACACTGGGACGGGTAGCTGGAGGGGGTTTGGGAGTGGAG
Source organism: Pleurodeles waltl (assembly GCF_031143425.1). Taxonomy (NCBI): domain Eukaryota; kingdom Metazoa; phylum Chordata; class Amphibia; order Caudata; family Salamandridae; genus Pleurodeles; species Pleurodeles waltl. The sequence goes on from NC_090444.1 coordinate 1,223,573,776, forward strand.
GAAGAGGTTGTGGTTGTAGGAGGTGTACGTTTGGTGACTTTGGGTGAAGGTGCATGCTCTGGAGGCTGTTGTGAGGTGGATGGCTGTTGGGTGGGTGTGTGCCTGCATTTGTGTACCTTGGGAGGTGGCCTCACAGACACACTGGGAGAGGACACAGGGGATGTGTGAATGGTAGTGGGGGTGGTGACTGCACGTGAGTGGGTGTGGTGGTGGGTGTGCTGGTGATGGATGTAGTGGCTGTAGATGTAGTGCATGCAGGTGTGAGTGGAGACGAGACTGGGAGGGAGGAGGAGGGGGACACAGTGGAGACAGTGGATGTTGGTGTGTCTGCATGTGTGTGATGCTTGCGTGAGTGCCTATGGGATGTGTGGTGCTTATGTTTGCCTGAGCTTTCTTTGTGTGTTGAGGTGTGTACATGCTGGTCTTAAGGTGTGCTTGAGGTAGGCTGAGGTACAGGGGTCTGGGTCTGGGTGGAGGAAGTTGGAGGGGGTAGGCTAGAGACAGGGACAATAGCTGGCATCAGTGCGGAGGCCAGAGTCTGAAAAGCTCGCTGAAGGGCTACCTGACTAGAATGAATGCCCTCCAGGAATGCATTTGTTTGTTGCAACTGCCTCTCTACACCCTGGATGGCATTCAAAATGGTAGACTGCCCAACAGTGAGGGACCTGAGGAGGTCAATGGCCTCCTCACTGAGGGCAGCAGGGGTGACTGGGGCATGCCCTTCGGATCCTGGGGCGAAGGTGATGCTCACCCTCCTGGGTGAGCGGGCACGGGGCAAAGGCTGAGGTGCTGCTGGGAGGGCGGTGCTGGCAGGGTGGTGGTGGCTGTACCTGTAGATGCGGGGGGCACAGATGTGGCCGCCACCACAAGGGAGCTCCCATCAGAGGACGAGTCCGTATCACTGGTATCAGCTCCTGTCCCCGCCGTGGAGCTCCCCTCGCCATCCGTCCCACTGGTGACTTCAGACTCCATAGTGTTGCCCTCCAGGGCCATGTGAGATCGAGCTCTCTCCTGCTCCGGTGCCACTGCTCCTCCGCGTGATGATGCTAATGCACACAAGAACAGGGAGACCACAAAAAGGGGACGACGACAGAAGAAAGACACGTTGAGTGCATGCATTACCGCTACCGTTGGCAGACACGAAAGACACAGAAGCCCCCTGCACTACGCCACGCACTTGGGGTCCACTGTTCAATCCTTGGGACATAGCCTACAAGGCTATGGCCGACATCTGCACACATGGATGTCACAGGAGCCTGACTAGGTGTACTTGGCACTGTACACAGGTGGAGTGGGGTGCCACAGGGTCTTCCAGAAGAAGGGGACCTAGCTAGCACACTCGCACTGGCCTAGGGAAACCCTCAGCCCACCTCCCCCACCCAGACACCTCCACTGCGAGCTGAATCAGCTGAATGAGAGTGTACTCACCCACTTGAGGCTGCTGTGATGCCCTCAAGCGCCCATCCAACTCTGGGTACGCCACCACCAGGATCCTGAACATCAGGGGGGTCATGGTGTGACGGGCACCCCTCCCACGTTGGGAGGCCATCCCCAGCTGGGCCTCCGCCGTCTTCTTGCTCCAGCGGCGAATGTCCTCCCATCTCTTATGACAGTGGGTGCTCCTTCTGTGATAGACCCCCAGGGTCCGGATGTTCTTGGCGATGGCATGCCAAATGTCGTTCTTCTGTTGGGCGCTGACCTACAGGAATTGTACAGGGGAAAAAGAAAAGTTATTACCAACTGCACCGTCACAGTTATTGGCCTCCATCCCTACCCTTGCCATGTGGCACATGCACTCACCATCGTTTCATGCACGCCTCATTCTCCCCCCCCCATCTTTCATCCACCCCACTCAACACAGGCATAGCCCATAGAGCATGCTCCCAATGTACTTACCTGTTTGTCTGGAGGACCGTAGAGTAGCGTGTACTGGGGGAGGACCCCGTCCACAAGTTTCTCCAACTCTCCTGTGCTGAAGGCAGGGGCCCTTTACTCAGACGCATGAGCCATTGTCTCTTCCAGACTGAGGTCACAGCAGCACTTGCAGTGTAGGTCCTCTCCTGTCGAAGATCAGGTATCGAGTGATTGAACAGATAGAAAATGGCAGTCAGGTACGTGGTGGTGCGTACCGTCACCGCCGGCGTACATCGTCTTTGACTCCTGGGACCCACAGGGTCCAATGTTAACCAATGTAGAATTGCGCCGCAGTCTTCGACCGCCTACTGCGATGGTGTACAACGCCAGTGCAGCTCCCTCACATCCGATTGTCCCACTTTACAGGTCAGGCAGCCGCCATTTCAGGGGCCCACATGGCTTAATTTTTAACTGCGTCACACATACCTAGGCCTTGCCTAAACACTCATACATGGAAATTTCAGATTGTGAATCATGTACTGTGTAAGCTGTGTGTACGTACCTCTGAGTTGGTTGACTCTGTGCTCGCTGTTGTCCTTCATAGGCACCGCCCGCTGGGACATGTGAGGAGATGGCGGCATCCTCCAGTGTACAGACCGCTGTTGGACCTGTCGACAATGGAGGAAAGACATGTGATCATCACCTACATGCTTGATCGTGCCACAATCCTGGAACTGTGTGCCCAGTTGGAGCCATACCTGATGTCAGCTATCCGCCATCCCACAGGAATCCCCCCTCTAGTGCAGGTGCTGTCAGTACTCCATTTCTTGCAAGTGGGTTATTTCAAACAACAGTGGCCGTAGCATCAGGGATGTCCCAGCCTATGTTTTCCAACGTGTTGTCCAGAGTGTTGTCTGCCCTGCTGAAACACATGTGGAGCTACATCATTTTCCCTCAGGAGGAGGATTTGCCTACAGTGAAAGGTGACTTCTATGCCCTGGGACATATCCCCAACATCATAGGTGCCATTGATGGGACACATGTGGCTTTGGTACCCCCCGCAGGAGTGAACAGGTGTACAGAAACCGGAAGAGTTATCATTCGATGAATGTGCACATGGTGTGTTTGGCAGACCAGTACATCTCCCATGTGAAGCCAAATTCCCTGACTCAGTGCATGACGCTTACATCCTATGGAATAGCAGCATCCCTTATGTGATGGGTCAACTCCAGAGGCACTGTGTGTGGCTATTAGGTGAGCACCTGGAAGCAAGTCAGTGGGAATGGTTGTCTGGGTCTGGGGATATCCCTACAGGTTAGTGTGTGTCTAAGAGTTGTCCCTCGCCATTTGCAGGTGACTCTGGTTACCCCAACCTGTCATGGCTACTGACCCCAGTGAGGAATCCCAGGACAAGGGCAGAGGAACGCTACAATGAGGCCCATGGGTGAACTAGGAGGGTTATAGAGCGGACCTTCGGCCTCCTGAAGGCCAGGTTCAGGTGCCTCCATATGACAGGTGGTTCCCTATTCTACTCACCAAAGAAGGTGTGCCAGATCATCGTGGCCTGCTGTATGCTTCACAACTTAGCTTTGCGATGACAGGTGCCTTTCCTGCAGGAGGATGGTCCAGATGGAGGTGTTGTGGCAGCTGTGGAGCCTGTGGACAGTGAAGACGAGGAAGCAGAAGAAGAGGACATCGACAACAGGAACTCGGTGATCCTGCAATACTTCCAGTGAGACACAGGTAAGAATACAAACCTGCCTACTACATGTACTTTAACACTACTACCTCTCTACTGTCTGTCCTTTTCACCCAGTGTATGGTCACTGAGTTGTCACTTTCCTTTACGATTTCACAGATGTGGGTCCCACTGTGTGACATCTGCTTTGTTTCCTCATGGACTAGAGCTGTGTGACATAGGTATGTTGACAATACAATTGAAAGAGCATTTTGTCACTGTAATTGCTAACACACTATTTCGAAACCACAGACATACTCCAGATTATTTTGTGCTTTAAGGGAGTTTATTTAAGTGCTTAATATTGGAGGGTGGTGTAAAATGGTCAGGGGTGATGGTGGAGGAATGTCCATGGCAGAGTCCAGTAGATTAGTCTCACAGGTGCATTGCCCAAAGGGGCATAGGAAGTGGAGCTGGGCCAGTTTGGGGATGGACAGGGTGACAAGGTGGGACAAAAGGATGACATTCAGGGCAGTCTCATTTCTTGGCAGAGGTCTTGGCATCATTCTTTGTCTTTGTCCTGGATCTCAGGGATCGTTTGCGGGGTGGTTCTCCATCTGCAGGGGGTGGGGTGCTGGTGTTTTGGTCCTGTGGCGGTGCCTCCTGTCCTCTAGCGCCGGCGGAGGTGGTGGGCAGTTCATCGTCCAGGCTAGTGTCAGGGGCCCCTTGTTGTGCCACAGTGTCCCTCCTGGTTTTGAGGACTACCTTCAGCACCCCTACGATGGTGCCCAGGGTGGAATTCATGGATCTGAGTTCCTCCCTGAAGCCCAAATACTGTTCCTCCTGCAGCCGCTAGGTCTCCTGAAACTTGGCCAGTACCATTGCCATCTTCTCCTGGGAATGGTGGTAGGCTCCCATGATGTTGGAGAGGGCCTTGTGTTCCCCTGTGTTCCTGTGCCTCTGTCCCCTGAACGGTGTGCCCACTGCCACTGCCCCCAGGTCCCTGTTGTTGTTGGGGTGGTGGGTTAGCCTAGGTTCCCTGTACTGGTGGACACACTGCTGATTGACGTGCCCTGGGGACAGAAGTATGGGCCCGCTGGGTGGGTGCTATGCTGGTGTTTCCAGAGGGGGGAAGCTCTGTGGTGGCCTGTGCCAGTGTGAGGGGAACCGACTGTCCCAAGGTCCCAGATTGGGCAGGGCTGGTCATCTAGATCCACTTGGACAGAGCTGCTGTCATCACTGTGGGCCTCTTCTGTTGGTGGTGTGGACATGTGTGCACCCTCCTGTCCAGTGACGTTGGGTAGGGGTCCTGCAGGGGTATAAAAGGATGTTTATTGCATCTGTGTGTGCCTTGGTGTGCAATGAGTGGGTGACCGTGTACCCCAGTCCTTGCATTCCTGTGTGGGAGCTTGTGTGATGGTGGTTTAGGGGGGTGTATGGGTATGTGCAGTGGCCATGCTTTGGTGATGGGTATCCATGCTTTGTTGTTGCATGCAGGGCTTGGTTTTGGAATGTGTGGTATGTTATATTGGAACATTTGTGAGGAGTTGGAGTGATGGGGGTGAGGGCGAGGGTGGGGGTATGTGATGGCATGCAGGTAGGGTGGGGGATATAGTAGTAAAGCACTGCCTTACCAGAGTCCATTCCTCCATCTACTCCTGCGAGGGCCTCAGGATGAAGAATCGCCAAGACTTGCTCCTCCCATGTTGTTAGTTCTGGGGGAGAAGGTGGGGGTCTGCCGCCAGTCCTCTGAACCGCAAGGTGGTGTCTTGATACCACGGAACACACCTTCCCCCGTAGGTCATTTCACCTCTTCCTGATGTCATCCCTATTTCTTGGTGCTGTCCCACTGCATTGACCCTGTCCACGATTCTTTGCCATAGCTCCATCTTCCTAGCTATGGAGGTGTGCTGCACCTGTGATCCGAATAGCTGTGGCTCTACCCGGATGATTTCCTCCACCATGACCCTGAGCTCCTCCTCAGAGAACCTGGGGTGTCTTTGCCGTGCCATGGGGTGGTGTGGGTGATGTGTGGGGTGGTGTGTGTTGTTATAAGTGGGGTGAGATTTAGTGGTGTGTTGTGTGAGGTGCGTGGAAGTTATGTGGATGATGGTATTGTGTGCCTGTGGATGCTTGGTAGTAGTTTGTGTTGTCTCTCTCTGGCCTTCTTTCGGTATTTTGCTCGTAGGAGTTTGTGGGTGTGTGTTTTATATTGTAATGGGTGTGTGGGAGTGCTGTGTGTATGTTTATCAGGTGTGTGTATTTCGAATTGTCCAATGTGGCTATGTTTTGGAGATGTGTGTGTATTTTGAGCGCGGTGGTGTGTACCGCCAATGGAATACCGCGATTGAAAGACCGCCACGTGGATTCGTGGGTCGTGATAGTGTGGGCGTATTTCTATTGGCGTGACAGTGGAGTTTTTTTTTTCGCCAGTTTATCACTGACCTTTGGTGTGGGGGACTTGTGTGGGTGTCTCAATTTTGGCGGATTCCGAGCAGTGGGTCATAATGACCGTGGCGGAATTCCGCTGCCGCAGCAGTGTGTTGGCAGTCTTCTGCACGGCGGTAAGTGGCTTTTGCCGCCAATGTTGTAATGAGGGCCTATATGTCCTAACTTAATCATACACTGCACCCTGCCCTCTGGGCTACCTAGGGCCTACCTTAGGGGTGTCTGACATGTAAGAATAGGGAAGGTTTAGGCCTGGCAAGTGGGTACACTTGCCAAGTCGAATTTACTAGTAAAATTGCACACACAGACACTGCAGTGGCAGGTCTGAGACATGATTATAGATCTACTTATGTGGGTGGCACAACTAGTGCTGCAGGCCCACTAGTAGCATTTGATTTACAGGCCCTGGCACCTCTAGTGCACTTTACTAGGGACTTACTAGTAAATCAAATATGCCAATCATGGATAAACCAATTACATACAATTTACACAGAGAGCAGATGCACTTTAGCACTGGTTAGCAGTGGTAAAGTGCTCAGAGTTCAAAAGCCTACAGCAACAGGTCAGAAAAAATAGGAGGCAGCAGGCAAAGAGATTGCGGATGACCCTGCAGAAGCAAAAAAAGTCCAACACTGACACCCTACTACACATACAAGTATACTGGCCAAGGGATAAACTTACTATTTGTAATATTTGTGAATGCCAATGTCATGAATTTGGTGACTCTCTATTGATACAGATATTTAGTTGGCCATTGAGGAGACACCTCCCTTATATTTCTCTATTGTGTTTGTTTGTGATTACTCTTTGCATTTCTGACCTACTCCATGCTTGAATTTTCAAAATTTACCAGGTACAGATGATGTGGTACCATTAATGCACGCTTATTTGGATGTGACAGTATATTTACTGTTCTTCAGTAGCTACATCCATGGATAGATTAGCAAGATTAGCGAGTGCATGTCAATGTGGGACATCATTGTCCACTAAGATGACAGAACACAAGAGGAGAGATATATGGGAATCTTGCACTGTACAGTGCAACTGGGAAACTATCACCACTGCACTACCTCACTGAGTGAGGGCAGTGTCAGACCTATTTTTGAACATGCAGTAGTGTCCTGAGTTTGCAGGTTGCACTGGCACACAAAGGGCAGCATAGCACCAAGACAAGCCTGTTAACAAAATGGTGAATGTGTGGCTTCATTTCCTATGAAATGTACTTTTTGCATGAGGGTCTATCTTGCTGCGCATTCTGAACCCTTGGAGGTCTGATAGAGTAGATCTGTGTGCCCCAAAATGGACCACGCATGATGGCAAGAGTGTGTATGATGACTAATGTAATGTTCCATGGTACACATGACTTGGAGATGACCAATTATTTGAAACATTTCTCAGTTCCACAGATATTGGATACATGATATGTCTCATGGCCATGTGAATTACCTGTGGCTACACAGACAGACATGGAGTCACTTCCTACACAACATTTTTCTTAGTGGTAAATTGCTGAGAATTTTACCACCATTTTGATACACACACAGTGGCTTTGCAGGTCTTCACAAGTGTGGTCTGCAGGGTTAAACTGCACATGTGCTATGTTTTATGGTGGAAGTATGAGGCCCACACCTCCTACATATACACTCAGTCTCAGTCACCCAATACAAAGATGCCAATTTTATCAAACATGGGGGCCATATTTATGACTTGGTTTGTGTCACTCTTACACCATGCAACGTGGTGCAAGAGTGACTCAGTCTTAAGTGAGATTTATGAAGCCACGCAAGGCCATCTTGCATTGCCCTGAGTGACTTCATAATTCTCTAATAATGTCATGCAGTATAAATTGCTGTGTTACATTACTCCGCGCCATGGAGGCATTTCCACGGGTGTTGCATGGGAGTTCAGATGGGTTGCCAGATTTACAAGAATTTTAAAACCTGGGAATGCACTAAAAAGATATGGCTCCCCAGGAGAGGCTTAATGAGGAAAAATAGGTTTAAACCTCCTCATTCTCTCCTCTTTCTATGTGTGCTGCATTCAGCATTCAGCAGCACACATAGAAAGAGAAAAAGCCTCTCAGGATTGTTTTTGTGCAGTAAGGTGTCCCTTCCTGCACATAAACAATCCAGCTTGCAACACAGGCACCCTTGCACAATAGTGCAAGGGTACCTGCATTGTCAGTAGGCTGCCTAAAGTGCACCAGGGAAGGGGAAAGGACAGGAATGCGCTGTATTCTTTTACATACTGCACATTCCTGCCCTTTCCCTGTAGCACAGGGCAGCGCAGAAAGGTGACTTGCTCTACTGCCCTGCTCTGTGCCATATAGCCCATAAACATGGACCATAATTCACTGTCATGTGGTCTGTCATGTGTTTTAGATGTACTTACCAACCAATAGGCAACACTCACATCTCTCATTTTGAAACCACTCATTGATGATGGAGTGCCTGAAGATGTAGGCATCATGAACGCTCCCTGGGTACTTTTCCAGCACACTGATGAACATCCCCATATGGTCCACTATTTCCTGCATATTGATAGAATATGTATGCTTCCTATTGCGGTACAGGTGGGATGTAGCAGCAGGAGTCACCACTTGCACATGTGTGCAGTCCGTTGCCCCCAACACATGTGGTAATCAAGCAGTGGCAAAGAAACCTTGCTTGGTTTACTGTTGTTTCTGCTTTGTGTTGGGGGACATGATGTACTGAGGTGTCAGGCTTATGATGGCATCCAGGATGGAGGGAAGGAATGCCAAAAACGATGGCTGGGAGATTCCGGCTCATCCTGGCTGTGGTGGTTTGGAATGAGCCAGATGCCGGCATGTGGAGTACTACCATCAGCTTGGCCTGGGGACGGATGTTGGTGTATCTCTGGGGTGTTGGCTGCAGATTGGTGTAAACAGATTCAGGAGCTAGATGATGGACTCCCTCCTGAGCCTGTAGTAGGTGATGATTGCTACCTCCCTGAAGTGAATGAAGGAAGTCCTCTTGCGGTAGGCATACTCCCTTCTCCTGCACTGCCTCTGTGGTGGTGCTAGAGGTGGTGGTCTTCTCGGTGCTCCTAGCTGCATTATGAGCAGCTCCATGGCATAGTTGAGCTTGCCAATGCGGTTTGGTTATGTTCTGTTTATGTGCCAGTGCCAATGAGTCATTTCATATGCCTGGGTAGCAAATGTGCAGGAATTCTGATGCATTTTGGACTCTGCATGTCATTTGTCATTGATGCGTCACTTTCCCAAAAATGTGCAAATATCCACTTCTGCAGTGTATTTCATTAGGGAATGACTACCTTGCATATATTTAATGTTATGTGACGCAGCTGGTTGAAGCTCAGAAAACAAATGATGCAGGCCACTGAAAGGTGACACTTTGTGCCTAATGGATTACTTTGTAAATATGGAGCATGGAATGTGCCACCGCTGCATCAAAACAATTACACATTGGAGGCGAAAGCTCTTTGTAAATATGCCCCCAGATATGTGCTAAGGTTATGTGTGTTGAGTTAGTAATGTGCACTAGGTGAAATGTCTCTTGTTCACAAAAACTTACATTGGGTTACATTTTCATGCTGACAGCTACTCATGCATAATGTGCATGAAATGCAAATAATATGCGATATTTAGAAGTAATACACACTGTAACATGTTTGTACAAGCTGTTGTACAGCAGTGCACCTTTTTTAAACTATCAATTGTCTAAGGCAATGATTCCCAATCTCTGAGTGGATCACAAAAGTCAGAGCAATGACTAAAGATGCCTTAAAAGTCAGTGTTTAAATTTCCACATTTGGCGTGATTCAAAGACAGAGGTTAAATAGAGCTTTCAAGATTAGTGATACAAAGGTAAGATTGGAATATTGCCATGAATGTTAGTATGGGAGGAGCAAAAAATCATAGAGCCTCATTTACAAGAATCTGATGCATCGTTACTGATGTATCAGATTTCATGCACCTGGCGCACATCCCCTAATGAAGCCATGGGTGCACTGTATGGAGCACGTTTTCACAGATGTGTCAGAAGTTACTAAAATGACACATTCCCGGAGATGCATTGTTAAACTGATGCAACCCCAGCAATGGGAGGCAAGTCCTATAGGAAAAAACCCTGTGCCAATTTTACACCTGCTCTGAGAAGACGGTAAACCTTAGATGCACTGAAGTCATAGAATGATGCAATGAAAAGTTGTAAATTTCACCGCACCAGTTCAAAGTGGCTTTTCCATGGGAACTCCTACCCTGCATACATTATAACTGGCTAGGTAAAATGTGATGCAGGGCTTTACAAACTGACGTTTTGGGCTCAATGCATTAGTTTGCAAATATGGAGCAGTGTAGTGCACTGCTCATTCCACAGCTGCGTAAGAAAAAAATATGCATCAGTGACGCAAAGGGTTTGTAATGAGGCCCATAGTTCTGATCTGCTTACAAGTATGTATAGGAGTGTAAAGGAAATAAACTACTGCTATTTGATAGCTATCTCCCATATAGCACTTTGTAAGATCTTTGGGAGCCAAGTATCAAACTTTTTTCAGAGACTATCACCTTTTTTTATTTGGCCCTCCAGGTTTTAGAGCCTGACACATCTGTTATGTAAAGGTAGAGTTTTAGAATAAATTCTGTACAGCAATCTCAATTAGAATATGATCTGCTGTTGTCTCTGTAGACTGGTTCGGGTTCTAGAGCACGGATAAGTCATGTTAAGACGATTGTAAATCCATCTTCCTATTTAACTGTTTTTCTTGGATGATATTTGTAAGACCTGAGATTCCTTTACTCTCCTTACATTTTTTGCAATAAATTTTTTCAAGAAGCATGGACTAATATTGCTTCCACCTGCATTTGGGATGGTATTCTACCAGAATATTGCATTGTAATTGTTGCCCTACAAAACATTGTAGCCAGAATATCAACCATCACAATATTGTGAAGGTAATTATGTACAACTATGGGCCTGATTATGAGTCTGGCGATCAGATGACCGCCAGACATGCGGTGGATGTCAGACCACTGCGGATGTGGCAGTCAAACCACCACATTACAAGATTATCAGTTGGTGCTATAAAAAGACTGCTGTCTCCGCCAGGATCTCTGATCCAGACAGGATGACAGCATGAGTGTTTGTAATCAGCCACTGCAGCGCTAAAGTCAATGCCACCATGCTGCTTGCAAACATTGCTCTCCACCAGTCTTTTCATGGCGGTTGAACCACCATGAAAATACTGATGGAGAACAAGTGCTGGGGGCTACAGGTGAGCACCTGCACTACCCACAACATTGTCGTGGGAAGTGCAGGGCCCCCCTCCCCACATGATTGGAATGCACACTGTCTGCTTTGAAGATATTGTGCATTCTGAAGGTGCTAAGGGGTCCCCTGTACTACGGCATTGGACTCCATGTGAAGCAAAGTCCAATGTCGCTGCATGTTTTCCACTTGGCTGAATGGTGGAAACCTTGGATTCCACCAGTCCACCCACTGGAAAACTCATAGAAGGGCTGGTAGGGAGACAGTCAGCTCCACAACCATCTCCTCACCATGGGTCAGGTAGTCGGTTTTTCTGACTGCCAGACTCATAATCAGGCCCTAGGTAATGATTTACTACTCTTAATTCTTTATGTATATGTATATTGTTAATTCATAAAACAAGGGTTGAACATAAGTCATAGTTAGGAAAACATTATTTATTCCTTCTATATAAACCCAACTTAAACTATTCAAACTTTAGAAATTCTACAGTTATAATTAAAATTTAAATTTCTAATTTATGCACAACCTGAAATTTCCTACAAGTTGTGTACCTCCTTACACAATCTTGACACCGCACTCCTCTAACTAAAATAAATATAACTTTCCAGCTTCCCTATGTCGCTTCACTCTACCCCACTCCAGTGTATGCTGTATGCCACTATAGTCCACTCTACCACACTCCACTCAACGTTATTCCATTATACACCACTACATTGTAGCTCACTCTACTCTATGTCACTCCACTCTCAGCCACTCCACTCTACACTACTACACTCTGCCACACTCCATTCTATGCCACTACCCTGTACATCACTCCACTGTATGCCACTCCACTGTATGCTACTCCAATCTACGCCACTCCACTGTCCACCAATAAACTCTATGCCACTCAAATCTATGCTATTCCACTATACCAAACTTTACTGTACACCACTCTACTCTGAGCTATTCCACTCTATGCCACTCCATTTTACTCCACTCCACTATACTCTATGTCACTGTATGCCACTCCACTCTACGCATTCCAGTCTATGCCACTCTACTCCACCCTTCTCCATTCTGCTCTGCTCCAATCCATGCAATTCCATTCTTTGCCACTCCACTCTATGCCACTCCACTATTCACTATTCCACTCTATGCCATTCCACTCTAGAGCACTCAATGCTATTCCACTGCATGTTATTACACTCTGCTTCCCTCCACTGTGTACCACTCCACTCTATGCCACTCCAGTCTCAGCTACTCCACCCTACACTATTACACTTTTCCCCACTTCACTCTGTGCCACTTCATTCTTTACCACTTCACCGTATGCTATTCCCCAGTATGGCACTCCACTCTATGCCACTTCACTCTACCACACTCCACTCTACATTATTCCACTCTACACCACTCCACGCTATGCCACTCCACGCTATGCCACTCCACTGTACCCCACTCCACTGTACATGACTCCACTATACACTATTCCACTGTATCCAACTACACTCTACACCACTCAACACTATGCCATTCCATGCCACCTCAACTCACTGTATGGTATTCCACTATAATTTATCCCACTTTATGCCACTCCACTGTATGCCACTCCGCAGTATGCCACTCCACTCTACCCTACTCCAGTGTAAGCTATTCCACTCTATGTCACTCCACTGTATCCCACTCCACTCCACTGTGCTTCACTCTACACCAATCCACTGTATGCTGTTTCCCTGTATACCACTCCACTTTGTCACTCCACTCAATACCACTGCTCTCCATGTTAATCCAGTGTATGCCACTCCACTCTACTCCACTCTATGCTATTACACTCCACACCACTCCATTTTGATACTCAACTCAACGCCACTCCATTCTACATCACATCACTGTTTACTATTCCACTGTACGCCACTCCACTCTACCACACTTCACTGTACGCCACTGTATGCCACTGCACTCTATGCCATTCCAGTGCACTCTATTCCACTGTATAACCAAGGTTTATGCTTTGTCTTTTTCAGAGGATATGTATATATACATACGCATATGTATGTAAATATCTTCAAGGTACATAGATGTGTTGTTCAGAATACTTTAATATTTGTTATTACCTACCCAATGTTGTGGCAGTCAATATTGTGGATACAGTATATTTGTGGCACAAAGGTTTTGTACATGATACTCTGACATACACCTTAGCAGGTGAAATTACAACTGTGTATAAGAGAGAAAAGGCTAACTTCCTTGAAATGAAAATGTTAGCTGAATTTTCGGCTTACTCCTGGATGAAATTAAGTCCTGTGCATGATTACTGTTAGTTTTAGAGTATGAAAGTTCTTTAATACGTCACTATATACTAGTCAAGCACTACTACATAGGGCACTTTGAGTAAGATTACCCCTAACAAAACATAACAAATAATTGCCTTAAGGTCTTTGTTCTATGTAAGGGTGTGTGGCCTAGCGGACAGCTTGAAACAGAAGGTGACACACACAATAACTAACAGCATTAGCATAAAATGTAAGCCTATCACAGAGGAAACTTTTCAGCTCCCTCCAGTCACTTGACACTGCTGCAAGGTACTACATAGCACCTGCAGTTAGTGCCTTGCCCAGTCTGCTGCCTCCCTTTGCCCAGATGCCCAGCTGCCCAGCTGCCACCTGCTCACCCCTTGAGTCTCCCAGCCTCCGTGCTCTTTTCCTGCTCTTTTTGCCTCTCAGTTTGTCCCGCTCAAACCCTCCACATCCTGCTGTTTTCCACCTTTCTCCCCTCCCGCCCCCTGAGCCCTGCCCACCAAGACATACTTAATGGAGGTTGTTGCACAACTGTGCAGCTGGAGCGCTGCTGGCGCACCAAAGTTGCCCAATAGACAAGCCCATCTGCGCCTGTCCGCACCTGGACTGTGACCAGCACCAGGACCCCTGGATGTGCAACCCAGCACCAGTACTCATCAGACAAAATAATGCACACCACAAAACTCAACTCCGCTGCATACTACTCAACATCCGATCCTTCTGCTTGCACACCATAGAAATCTAGGACACCCTCACCACCTTCGCACTCGATATTATGTTCATCACTGAAACCTGGCTCATGACTGTCTTTGCACCATACATTACCACCGCCACACTGTCCTGATACTAGATGATTCATCATGACCACCCCAACAAACACAGTGGAGGCATCGCTACCATCCACAAGGACTCCCTCCACTGCACTTCCTCTGATGATGACACTACACCAATCATGGAACACCTCAAGTTCTAGATCAAACCCTAAGCCGAAATCACCATCAGAGAAACCATCACCTACAGACACCTCAGCTTCTGCAGCTCCATTCCAGATGCAATTGCCCCCTTAGCTATTGAATCCAGCCACTTCATCTTCCTAGGGGACCTAACTTCCACCTAGAAGGCCTGAATGGCACGAACTCTACCTCACTCCTCGACAACATGAGCATCATTGGCCTCTCTCAGCTGGCCACTGCACCCATGCACAGTGCAGGACACACACTAGACCACATCTTCTCCTCCAGCAATAACCAAATTCTCCTACACCTCCAAGGTAACACAGGCTGACCACACCCTCATCTACTTCACCACTGATGGATACTCAGAAGCCTCAACAACACCCTTCACCCTCCCCCGCCAAAACTGGAGCAGCATCACAGAATCTCCCTGGACCACCACCCTAAAAGAAACCAGACCTCCCTTAAAAGATACCGCCACCGACTCAGAGAGACCAAGAAAGAAACACTCACCACCCACATCAAAGCAAGCACCAACCTCGCCAGAGAACTCCTCAGCATCATCAGAAAATTCTCCTACCCCACCACCTCAAAGAACATGATCCACCTCTCCCAGGCCCTCTGCAACAAGCTGTCAGACTACATCCACCAGAAGATCACCGACATCTACAACAGATTTGACCCCCAACCAGCCAGCCTCGAGCACCCCGAAACCCCATCCCGTTCCTCCCTGCCCACAGGACTACTGAATGGAAGTAGCTCTCCTCCAAACACACCCTTTCCATCATGACCTCCATCCACGCCAGTTCCTCCATGGAACCCCGCCCACACCATGTCTACAACATAGGAGGAGAAACTATTGGAGCACACGCATGGAACTCCTCAACACCTCCATCTCCACAGCCACCGTACCCAGCAGCTGGAAGCATACTGAAGTAAAGCCACTTCTGAAAAAAGCCATAGCCAACCCCAAGTCCTGGAAAATGCAATCAACCCGCCAGGTCATGGACTACCTTAAAGATAACAACCTGCTCGACCCTACCCAATCCGGATTCTGGCCAAACCACAGAACCGAAACTGCAATGATCTCAGCTAAAGATGACTTCATGCACCTACTCAACCAAGGAAGAACATCAGCCTTCATCTTCCTCGACCTATCTCCAGTCTTCAACACAGTCTCAACACACGCTCATCTCCAGACTCCCAGCATCGGCACTCAAAACAATACACTGAACTGGATCACCTCCTTCCTCTCATGCAGACCTCAAAGGATATTCCTCCCTCCATTCTTCTCCACCACCAAAGATATCTCTGTGGCATCTCCAAGGGCTCGTCCCTTAGCCCACCCCTCTTAAATATCTACATGACTCCTCTGGCAGACATCACACACACCCACGGACTCAACATAGTTTCCTATGCCGACAACAACCAGCTCGTCCTCTCCCTCTCAGACAGTACCGCACAGACCAACTTCCAAAACACCATGACTGACATTGCCTCCTGGATGAGGACCAATTGCCTCAAACTTAACTCGAACAAAACAGAGATCCTCATCTTTGGGAACAAACCCTCCCCCGGAACAACATGTGGTGGCCGATCGCCCTTGGTTCCCCATCCACATCCACCAACCATGCACGCAACCTCTGGATCATCCTGGACTCTTAACTGACCATGAAAAAACAGATCAACGCCGTCTCATCGGCCTATTTCCACATCTTCTGCACGCTGCACAGGATTTTAAAAGGATCCTCATCACGACCAGGAAAAGAGTCACCCAGGCCCTCATCTCCAGCTGACTTGACTACGGAAACACACTCTATGCCGGAACCACCAAACAGCTCATGAACTGCCTCCAGAACTTCAAGAAGGCAGCAGCAAGACTCACCCTTGATCTCCCCAGAAGAACCAGTATCACCCCACACCTCAGGGCCCTCCCATGACTCCCTGTCTAACAGACATGCCTCTTCAATCTCCTCAGTCACGCATACAAAGCCCTCCTCAAAGTCGGACCCGCCTACATCAACAAACGCCTCTCCTTCCACGAACCAACCATTCAGCCATCCTCTCCCAGGCCTCTGTCCCCTGTTTCCACTGTGAACACTATGGAGGTCACTCTTTCTCCCATCTTGCCACCTGATCCTGGAACAACCGCCCCTTCCACCTGCGCTCTTCCCCTTCCCTGAAGGATTTCAGGCAGAAAACTAAAACCAGCCACTTTGACCACAAGCAACAGCCGGACAAGGCTTGCAGCACCCCCATCAGCCCCTGGAGACCCCTCGGGGTGAAAAGCTTGCACTCTACAAGAACCAGTGGATTGTATTGTAATGCACTGCATTGATTTGTATTGTGTATCTTCTAGAATTGGAGTTTTTGATTTTAGTAGTTTTTAGCCTTGACAATGTGCCTCCCCTTCTCTGTGTGCCATGCATTATGATATTTACTAGGCGTGGTGACAAGGGAAAGCAACTCAAAAACTTTTGTTATTGAGACAGCCCTTTGAAGTCTATGGAACAGCCATCTACAAGACAAACGTTCCAGGACAAACCCATTGAAATACATGGGGTGGCAATTTTGAGATGAGGTCGTCCAGAGAAAACCCATTGGAAATCAGAAGGCAGCCATTTAGAAGTCAGGCAACCCCTGGAACAATTGGAATCATAATTCCAAAGCGAGTAAACCCATGACATGTTGCACAAGTCAAACAGGAACTTGAAATGCCCAGGAACATGAAAAAGACACATCCAAAACTGAAGACTGAAAGAGGAATGTTGAGGAAAGGGAAACCAGGCATAGGATCAGCTTCATACCTCCTATTCCTAGATTAGTTGCCCCTCTTGTCACAATGGAGCTGTGAGAGTTGTTTTCTTCTGCATCTTAAAAGCTTAATAAATTGGCCTTATGCTAGCCTAGGTTGTGTTTACACTGTCCTCCATCTTGCTCCAACGTCACAGTATATTACGTGATACCTATAGCTGTTCTTCCTGTTCTAAATAAAGAATTGCAAGATTCTCACTAACAAACAACTAATGTTCCCAGAGACTTTCCCTCACTGTGCCTAACCAGGGACATTTCACTGTCCCAGGATATCATTCTACAATGTATCAATTTGAATGCTTGAATGAACTGTGAGAATGCCCGCAAACTCAATGTATTACTACCATGAGAGAAATTTTGAATGTTTTCTCTGGTAAAAAATGTTTCGTCTTGTTTGTTACCTATTGGTACATATCCAGAGAGCCATGTATTCATGTAGAATGCATGAACGTCTTTGTTAGAAGGCTTATAAAAAGACGTGTAGATTTCTAAGTACAGGATTCCTTATTCACCCACCTTTAGAAGGTGAATCTATGATGGAAGGAGTTCCCTCTACTTACGATATGTATGCTTTGCTACCAAATCACTTATGGCACGTTCGATGTAAACTGCCTATCAATTTTTTATATAAAGCTTTAAAATAACAATCCTTGTCAGTCAATGTTACAGTAAAGTTCATCACCTGCTACTGAGCCAAATCAATTAGACAGAAGTGACGGCTCCACTCAGGGAGCACCAGACTCCGTATCGAACCTACACCACTCCTGGTCCTTACCCTTGGCATGTTCATGAGTTCGACTTTAGAATAAAGACTGCGCACAAAAAGAACCACAATGGAAAGAATGGTGAGAAGATTTTGAAGAATTCATAGAAGCCTCGGGGGAGACAGATGACAAAGAAACTCTGGCCACCAGGAAGAGTCTAATTGGTAAAGAGAAACAAGAAATCATTCGAGAACTGCCAACAGCACAATCACAAACCTACTCAGTAATGCATGCTGAACTAGATGCGTAGGGCTAGATGGAGGTATATTCCAATTTGCGACTTGCAAATTGTGAGTCAGAGCGACTCGCAATTTGCAAGTCGCAAATTGGAATGTAGGATGGCGTCCCTGACAACATCTGCGACTCGCAAGGGGGTCGCAAAGGCCCACCTCATTAATATTAATGAGGTGGGTCGCAATTTGCGACCCCCTTTAGACTCACAGCACTCACAGGGATGGTGGCCTGCTGGAGACAGCAGACCACCATGGCTGTGACTGCTTTGAAATGAAGCATTTTTTTTTTGTAATGCAGCCCGTTTTCCTGAAAGGAAAACGAGATGCATTACAAAACAATAAAATGAAACGTTTTCGTTTCATTTTTTCAGAGCAGGCAGTGGTCCATAGATCACTGCCTGCTCTGGAAAACTGTTTTTAATGCCATTCACAAAGAGGAAGGGGTCCCATGGGGAGCCCTTCCCTTTTGCGAATGGGTTAGCACCCATTTGAAATGGGTGCTAACTGCGATTGCATTGCGACCACGTTCGCTGTGACAAAGCAATCTGGCATTGCAGTGCGAATCGCAATTAGGAAGGGGACTCCCCTTCCTAATTGCGACTCGCAAACCCGTTTTGCGATTCGGTAACCAGTTTACCGAATCGCAAAACGGGTATTGTGCATTGCATAGTGCAGTTTGCATTTCGCAAACAGTGAAAATTGCTGTTTGCGACGTGCAAACTGTTACCTACTTCTGGCCCTAAGTTCCTACCCAGGAAAAACATCAACTACATGCAATACATGTTTAAACTCTGCTCTCAAGGAAAAGGAGAACCAATGGGTGATTTTATCACAGGACTGAGTTAGTTATTCAAGCACTGCAAATGCAACGCATTCTTAGATGAAGATACAATCCACCTACCCATCATACAGGGTTGTCAGTCAGAATCACTCCAACATAAACTACTAAGAAAGAGCTACATTCTAGAAGAAATTGAGGAACTGATGCAGCTGAATGACTAGACTGAAGCACATGCAAAGAGGTTTAAAGAAGGGAAGACAGAAAAGAGAACAAGCATTCTGGCTGGAAAATCAACCCAAAACTAAATCTACAAGATATCACACAGCAAAGTAAGGAAAGATAAGGCTGCAGCAAAGCATACCCCCATGATGACACATGCCCAGCGATGGGATATTCTTGTTATCAATGTGGGAAAGACACTCATTTTGAAAAGATGTGTGAAGGATCATGGAGAATGTCAATCAAACACGCAGATGATCACAAAATCAGACATCACACACAGGCAGTATGAGACACCAGCAGCAGCATACCAAGATCCTGCACATCACGAGCAACAAGCTGGGTGAAAAGGTCCACATCCAGAAGAACAGATAGCTCAACATCATCCTCAGCCTCTTTTGAGAGCAACAAATATCTACTGATGTTAACAGATGAAGAAGAAGGTAAGAGTAAATGCCCACATATCCAACTCAACATGCGAGAACACTGCATCAACTTAATCCTGAACAACTTAATCCTGATCAGGGGGCATTCCTAAAGTACATAAGTGCATCTCAATCCATGAAATTGAAATCAAGACCATAGCTACGTCCAACCAAGGAACAAATATACATGTGGATGTCGAAAAACTCCCTATAATGCCTAGAAAAATGTACAAGCTTGACCTTCAAGGTTTGTACCACAGAAGTAAACGTACATGTCATGGATTGGTAGGGGCCTGGGAATGCCTCCTTAGCCTACCCACTGCCAAATGATGTCAACATTCACCACACCTCTTGGCCTGCTCTGGTTCAAACATCTCAGCTTCGGGGTGTCATCAGCCGCTAAGATCTTTCAAGAAGTCTTCAGATGCACCACAAGTTCTAGTGTAAACACACTCAAATATAGCAATCACTATATATATGAAACATATATGAAATATGATATGATATATATATGATATATGAAACAACAATAGAAAAACACAACCAAGCACTGGAATAAGTATGCAGGGAACTTCAAAGAGCCAATCTGACAAGAAATCCAGACAAATGTGAATTTCACGAGATCAAGTTAAAAGTCCAAGGACAAATATTCTCAAGTCATGGCATCCAGACAAAATCAAGACACTAAGGGCTACATGTATGAAAGTTCGGATCTGCGACTCGCAATTTGCAAATCGCCAATCCGAATGTAACCTAGTGTGATAGACACTAATAGCGATTCACAAGGGGGTCGCAAAGGCCCACATCATGATTATTCCGGAGGCATGTTGCAATTTGCGACCTCCTTGGGAATGGCAGCCCTCACAGGGATGGTGGCCTGCTGGAGAACGAGATGCATTACAAAAACAAAAAATGAAATGTTTTGTTTCATTTCTTTTTACGGACCACTGCCTGTTCTGAAAAAATGTTTTCAGTGACATTCACAAAGGGGAATCCCCTTTGTGAATGGGTTAGCAATAGTGTGACACTGATGCTAATTGTGATTATTTTGCGACCGCATTCGCGGTCACAAAACAATTATACACCGGACTGTTAGTCACAATTAGGAAAATAACCCCCCTTCCTAATTGCAAGTCGCAATCCTGTTTCATGATTTGGTAAAAAGTTTACTGAATTGCAAAACTGGGTTTGCACATGGGGAAGTGCTTTTTGCACGTCGCAAACAGCCAGATTCACTGTTTGCAACATGCAAAAACCTTCGTACATGTTACCCTAAATGAGATACCAGCACCAAGGATGCAGGAGATGTTATATTATTCCTGAAAATGGGGTGCTAGTGTACCCGATTTATCAAGCACTACACAATCATCATCACAGCTCTGAAGGAACTGACCAAGGGAGACACAAATAACTGGTCATCGGGATGTGAAAGAGCATTCCAAGAAATCAAAAGCAGAGCCAGCAGTGCCATCAACACGGCATACTCTGACACAACCTGGGAAACAGAAATCACAGTCAATGCATGACCAGTGGGCCTAGGAGCCATTCTAGCACATCATCGGCAGAATAACGAGAAATGAATTGTCTCATTTGCAAGCCACAGTCTATCAGATGTTGAACGGCCATGCTCACAAGCAACAATAGAGAGTCTGGTTGTGATATGGGCATGTGAGCTCTAGTACATTTTTGTGTTTGGGGAGCATTTCAACATGATAACAGATCACCAAGTACTTGTGACTATTTTCAGAAAATCCCAAGCAAAAATGCCATAGAAAATAGAGAGGTGGGAAATCCATTTATAAAAGTATTCATACTTCACCCATAACAAACCAGGAAAAGACGATAACTGCACAAACTACACGTCTCACCACCCACTCCAGAAATAAAAAAGAATATCTCAATTTCATCATAAAGCACACTATGCTACCATCATTATGAAGAAACATGACTAAAAAAATCATGGAAAATGACATTTCCTTGAGTAACATGAGAAGACAAATCCAACAAGCATAATGGATTGTCAGGGAGAAGTCAGTAGAAACATAAAGGACAGGTGAATGAAGAATTAATTGTGACTTCTCAAAGCATAATACTAAGGAACAAAAGGATAGTTATGCCCTGACCATTCCAGGCCAGAGTTGTCACCATTGCACATGAAAAACACAGGGAAATAGTGGGAACTAAAAGCATTGCAAGATCATGTATAGTTCCCAGGAAAAGTCCATCTACTGGAAGACACATGTAAAGAGGCTTCCTGTGTCAAGTGGTAAGTGAGGCACCAAGTCTGCCACCACTGCAAATATCACCCATACCGGAAGATGTCTGGCACACCATCGCTATCAACAACCTTTTTGTCCCACTTTCATCAGGCAAATCCATCTAGGAGTGAAGGATGAATACTCTATTATTACAATACCGGCCTCAATCACCAACGCAAAGACAATGACACCCAAACTGGATGGTATTTTCAAGGAATGTGGCATTTCTGAAAGAGTCAAAATATACAGTAACCCTCATTTTAATGGGCAGAACTTTGCTGAATTTTTTGCTCATCAAGAATTCAGACACAGAAAGATCAAGCCCTGCTGGCTGCACTACTACAACAAATGCTCGACATACTCTGTGAGCATACAGAAACACTTCCCAATGCACCACAGGGCACTGTCTCACCACACTCATGTATACCTGAGAGCTTCAAACCAGAATTCCTAGCTGGAGTCACTGTCTAAACCAAGAGTGAATGTGGAAGTCACACCTCGAAATACCACCAAGACTACAACATCCAGATAGGTGACTTTGAGGCTCATTACGAGTTTGGTGGTCGGACAAGCCTACTGCCAAACTCGCCTGGATGAGAAGGCTGTCAACCCGGCTGCCTCACTCCTCCCACCGGATAATGATGTTCCCACCTGGTTGACCAGTGGGAACATCAAATTACGACGTTCCTGCTGGTCAGTCCGGTGGGAACAGTGCTTCGATATTGGTCTCAGCTCCCTTAAGGGGGCCTAGGCCAATATCATAGTACACCAGCACCCTTGGAATTCTGAGGTTACTGGGCAGGGGCCATAATGTGGTCCCCAGCACTGGGTTTCCACCAGCCTTTCCCTGGCGGGGTACCCGCCATAGAAAGGCTGGCAGAAACAGGAGTCATGATCAGCACGGTGGTGCTGATTTCAGCACCACTGTGGCTGACCACAAGTCTGACCGCAGTCAGCCTGTCGGGAACCATGTTCCTGGCAGTGGTGGCAATTCCCTGGCAGTCTGACAGCCAAGGTCGTACTGTGGCAGTCGGATGGCCTGGAGTGCAGTGATCTGACTGCCACAGCGAGTGAGGTGGTCCTTGCACCACCAGACTTGTACTAAGGCCCATAGATGAGAAGAGGGTGGAGGAAACCACTTGAAGAGCACCCCAGGTGCAACAGGTGTGGGAGACCACTCTCAGTACATGATACTCGAAGATATCAGTAAAAAGACCCAAGAAAAACATAGACAAATGTAAATGTTCTCTGGTGGGAGGAGAGAGTAAAAGATTTAAAGGTGTATGGAAAAGGACATGATGATGTAAGCAGGACAGTGGTCTAGCTGGCCTTGACAAGAACTGGCTTGCAGGAATTTCCTGGAAGGGGGCAGGAGGCAAAGGGCTTTTGAGCGATGAGGGCAAAACAAGCAGACCTTTAGACGAGTTCCGCATGAGCTGGCCCTCTGTGACTGCCCTGCAACCACAATAAAGGAAATAAACTGACTTCCACCTGACTCAGTCCCTCTTTGTGTCGAAGTGCTGCGTCTGCTGGCGCTTCGTGGAATCAGCATAAAACAGAATACCTGGGAAACACAAACGGACAAATGCCGCATTGTGTTTCTGAGCTCTTTTATCAGTAACATATGCATTAACTTTGAAATATTTACAGTTAATTCATGCACCCAAGACGCCAAAAAGAAGCGCACAGAGCCTGGTGCTAGTGCGGCACAGAACATGTACATAATGATACCGTCCCTTGTGTTTCACAATGTACCTGTAAGTCAAACGGATAATCACTTTTGGATTATCACTATAAAACTATATGTTCAGGTGTACATTTAATTTAAATAAATCATTCCACTGGTCTGATTCCAATGAATTTATAAAACATTATAGTTTAAGGTTGATATTCCCAGGGATACCTCTGTATATGTACATCGTACAAAAGGTATAAGGGCTGTCATGTTTAGGTCAAGTTTGCAGTGCCCTTCAGCAGCAAAAGGATTGGAGGGGTTAACGCAGTAAAACAATTTGATTCCCTGGCCACCATGTGTAATTTTCTCAGTACTGCTGATACAGAAGATTAAAGGAGGTTCTGGGCCCAGCATATACAATACGGAATCAGCAGGGAAGTATGCTTGAACGCGTAACTAGAAACCAAGAGAAAATGTCAAATGAAATTGAAAAAAATAATTCATGAATTCAAGTGGAGCCTAGCGTGACTCGGCAGTAGCTAAGCATTTACTTTCAGAGGTGTTAACGAATTTTGCTGTGTTCACCGCTCTGCATCTAGAATTGTATTTGTGTGGTGTCAAAATGATTTTTGCGGAGCTAAAAATGTTTCCTCAGTGCACCTGCATCTGCATTTGTCAACCTACTACTTACACGGTGTTGAGCGTTTTAAAACTAGGTTAAAGTCAAATTTGCTTTCAAGGATGATTTAAAAAATGTGGTCGATTGCTTCAGATAATCCACAGGAATTAAATTTAAGTTGAAATAGTGCAGAGTAAATATAGTTTGACAACAATGTCACGATCCGTTTTAACTAATCCACCAACCTGGGTAAATGTACACTGCTGCACTTTTGTGAGTAAATTACTGTGAGGCATAGCTGCACCATATCAGTGTAGGAGGAATTGTCAAAAGTAAATAGATAACTGCACTTCCAGATAAGGAAGGATTCTAGAATTCTACATGCGTAGAAGTGGAAAATAGAAATGGAAATGGGTGTAAATTTGGCTGTCTCCAAGATGGGCACTTTCCAATTTGTCTCCGACTCATTAGCTCTGGGCTACAGGAATCTTTAGATGCATGGCACAGCCCTACTGTTAGAAATGGGGTCTTTGGTTAGCAGTCAGGTTATGCCCTGTCCAAGCAAGGACCCTCACTCTAGTCAGGATAAGTCACACACAATCAAAATTATCCTGTGCCCACCCTCTGGTAGCTTGGCACTGAGCAGTCAGGCTTAACTTAGCAGTGTGTAAAGTAATTGTGCAACAAATCATACAATACCACAATATAACACCACAAAAATACACCACACAGTGTTTAGAAAAATATATAATATTTACCTGGATAATTGCAGGTCAAAACGATTAAAGATGAAATTAGCAAATGTAGGGATATCACTGGAAGTGATATCAAGTGTCTTAGAGTTAAAATATTACTTGAAAAAGCTATAAAAAGTGTCTTAAGTTCTCCTAGAAACAACAAGTGTATCTTGCAGGGCAAACCACCAGGTTTGCGTTGAAAAATCTTCACAAGGGACCGCAGAGGAGGAGATGCGTGGAAAACGGTGAGTGTGTGTGGGATTCACCCCTTCGCACACAGACTTGCGTCGTTGTTTTCCACGTGGGGAAGACGTTGCATCGATTTCTGGCGCGCAGACTTGGATCCTCTTCGGGTTACGGGGTTTTCAGATGCCCTGGGGATGATGCATGGAATGCTGGGCTTGCGGAGCGAAGTCACAGGGGCTGCGTCGATTCCGGTAGGCGACACGTGGAATTTTCTTCCGCATGGCAGCTGTTGCGTCGATTCCTCTCAGAAAGTTGGGCGGCGTTGTTCTGAGTCATCTTGCGTCAATCCAGTAGGGCAGTGCGTTGAAGTTCCGGTTGCATCTCTGGTACTGTGTCGATCTTCTGTCGCAACATCGGGCTGCATCGTTCCAGACTCGACGTGTGGTGAATTTTTCACCGCAAGCAGGCTGTGTGTCGTTCTTAGGAGGCAGTGTGTCGAATTTTCACCGCACGGGGATTTCAGCTGCAGGAGAGAAGTCCTGAGACTTCAGGGAACAGGAGGCAAGCTCTATCCAAGCCCTTGGAGACCACTTCTGCAGCAAGGCAAGAGTGCAGCAAGACAGCAGGGCAACAGCAAGGCAGCAGTCCTCTTCAGAAAGGAGTCAGGTGAGTCCTTTAGGCAGCCAGGCAGTTCTTCTTGTCAGGGTGCAGGTTATGGTTCAGGTTTCTTCTCCAGGAAGTGTCTGAGGTGGTAGGACAGAGGCCCTTTTTTTATACCCACATGTGCCTTTGAAATGGGGGAGACTTCAAATAGTGGCTTAGAAGTGCACCAGGTCCCCTTTCAGTTCAATCCTGTCTGCCACGGTTCCAGTAGAGGGTGTGGCAGTCCTTTGTTTGAGAGCCTGCCCTCCAACCTGCCAGCCCCAGAAGACCCATTCAAAATGCAGATGTATGCAAGTGAGGCTGAGTATCCTGTGTTTGGGGTGTGTCTGAGTGAATGCACAAGGAGCTCTCAACTAAACCCAGCCAGATGTGGATTGCAAGGCCCAGAAAGATTTAAGTGCAGAGAAATGCTCACTTTCTAAAAGTGGCATTTCTAAAATAGTAATATGAAATTCAACTTCACCAGTCAGCAGGGTTTTGTATTACTATTCCGGCAATACTAAATATGACCTTCCTACTCCTTTCAGATCAGCAGCTACCACTCAAACAATGTATGAGGGCAGCCCCAATGTTAGCCTATGAATGGAGCAAGCCTCACAGTATTGTAAAAAAATAATTTAGGAGTTTTACACTACCAGGACATGTAATCTACACAGGTACATGTCCTGCCTTTTACCTACACAGCACCCTGCCCTAGGGGTTACCTAGGGCGCACCTTAGGGGTGACTTAGATGTAGAAAAAGGGGAGGTTTAGGCTTGACAAGTACTTTTGAATGCAAAGTCGAATTGGCAGAGAAACTGCACACACAGGCATTGCAATGGCAGGCCTAGGACAAGGTTAAGGGGCTACTGAAGTGGGTGGCACAATCAGTGCTGCAGGCCCACTCGTAGCTTTTAATCTACAGGCCCTGGGTACATATAATGCACTGTACTAGGGACTTATTAGTAAATTAAATAGTCCATTTGGGTGTGATCCAATGTTACCATGTTTAAAGGGAGAGAGCATATGCACTTTAGCACTGGTTAGCAGTGGTAAAGTGCACAGAGTCTAAAAACCAGCAAAAACAGTGTCACAGAAGTGGTGGGAGGCAGGCAAAAAGTTAGGGGTGACCACTCTAAGGCTGTCAGGTCTAACGCCTATTGTTCCCAATACAATATGTATATTTAGAGTGGGCTTTGAGTCATTTCTTTGCTCATGAATGGATGACTTTGTTGTCTAGCTAAGGTCCCAGCTCTTGATGAGATGGCTTTCTTGCCTATTCTTGTGCGTCTCTGAGCCAGGACCATATAGGTCTCACAGTGTTCTGACTGGAGCTGTTGCATAGTTCCACTGCTATTTTGAGGGGACACATGTTTCTTTCTCTTTCAGTACTTCATTCAAGTGCATGTGTTTTCTTTAACCTTATAACATCTCTGCCCACCATAGTCTGTTTCTGCTCCCCCCCACTCCTGGACTATTGGTTGAAGTGGGTGAAGTACCCACATGAGTAACAACCACAGTCCTTATCAGGGTGAACCACAAAATGTTGCTAAATTGAGGCTTAACCCAAGTCAAACTGAACTTAGAAGAAATGCTAAAAGTGCTTATGCAGTACACAAAAAGCATTAAAGTAAAAACAAAACACAAAAACATCTCAAACCAATTTACAACATAGAGTACATTTTAATAAATAAAATTGAACCAAAACAAACCAAATCAAATCTGAAGAACCAGGAGCCTTGATTTTTTAATTTTTGTTAGCTCAAAATATGCCTAAAAATCAAAATGGCAACCACGAGTATCTGGTTGTGAGAGTAGCAGGCAAAGTCAAAAGTTACTGCTGATCATGATGGAGCATAGATCGGATACTTGAGGTAGATTGAACCTAATCTCAGTTTACCTTCGGACTTAAACAAAATTCAAGGATGTGTTCCTGAGAAGGTAGAGTCCAGTGAAGCAAGGCAGCAGGTTGTGTCCAAGGAGGAGTCGTTCTGTTTGCGCGTCTCTGGATGAAGCTTTGGGGAACCTGTTGATGATGGGAGGAAAAAAGCTTTGAGTTGGAAAAGCTGGATTTCCAGGGTGAGAAGTTTATTGTACTAGATGGGAAGCTGGTCGTCATAGAGCCCAGTAAAGATTTTTACCTTTGGACTTTGTTGCTTTTTGGGATATCAAAAATCTCTAGTGGGATGAACATGTAAGCTGTAACTGACGAGGGCTTCATCAGGCCAGACACCCTTGCCAAGAAGCCCTGCTGAAAGGATTAGCCACTGTGGAGAAGAACGTAGCGTACTGTGAAGTCTGGCCCCTCAGCGATACAACTTGGCTGGTTCAGCTGACAGGTTGGTCCCGGTCTTCTATCATTCCCTGTCCAATGTTTGGTGAAACACTTTTTAAGTCCCCCATTTTGGGAGAAGTACCTCAACCAAGGGTCCAGGACCTAGTGAGCACTACATGGAGGGTTAGGACTCACTCCAGCAGAGGTAAGGTGCAGGGTTCGAGAACCCCAGAAAACTGTTATCTCCCTGCAACCCACTCAAGATGGCCAGCCAACTCACCCTGGGGGGTCACTTCTGGTGGTCCTGGGTTCAAGGAGATAGCCCAAGTCTACTTCAAGCAGCAAGACAGGCCTCTAGCAGCAGGGCAGTCCTTTGTTAGCAGTAGGGTAGTCTTCTAGGGTCCTAGAGTGTACTCAAGAGGTGTTCTCATGGTCTAATATTGATAAATGGTTCTAGCCTTTGAAGTGGGGGGCTTCCCTATATTACCCATACATCTGGTTCTTAAAAGTTCTTCCATTACCCTGTCAGGTCTGGGGTGACAAAAGACTAGTGTCAGGTTCCTTTGTATGTGCTAGTGGCAAGCCCTTTTGAAATGTAAGTTGGCCAGGGAACAGCTCTGCCCCAAGCAATACTAGAAGGATGTTTTATCCTGACTACACGAAGAACCCTTTGTTTCACTGTCAGACAGTAATACACCAACCCCAACAGCACAGCTGATCAGTTGTGTGACCCAGGATGCAGGCAGCATGCACCAAGTGGTTAAGGCAAGAAAATGTCAACTTTCTAAAAGTTGCATTTTCCCAATTATGAATTAAAATCTGACTGTACTGTGAGAATTTGGGATGTACTATATGGTATGGCTGGTAGCCCTACTGTGCAGTACACTCACAAATACTGTCTTGGGCCCAGTCTGGCATGTTTACTCAACCTTGAGATAAGCCCTGTTTAGCTGTGGCTGTGAGCAGTAAGGCTTAACAAATGAACAGTATGCAAAGCATTTAAGAACAATGTACAACAGAATAAGAAAGACACATTACACAAAAGAGACAAGACACTAGGTTAGAAAAATAGATTAGATTTTTATGCATTTTTCGATACCTTGATCATCATAATCCACTGGAGGGTTCCTGAGGTATGTGTTTTTAAAAGGATGAATAACTTTAACATCAAACTCAAACAAGCATTGGTCAACAAAAACTTTAGAAGCTTTTGAAAAGTTTGGAAAAGTTTGTCCGACAACTCCGGCTCGAGTTGGCCAACCAAGTCCAGAAGCAAAGAGGTCAAGAGGATACTTTGGACATCTACCTGGACACCAGAGCGTTTGTAGAGCGAGATCCAAATTTTACAGGAGGACCCCCTTAGACGATAATGGAGTGGTCTTGATGCTGAGGCTCAAGGATGCTCAAGGCTGCTCCTCGTGCTGTGCAATCCACAGGGGTGAAGTTGGGTCAAGTCCTCGATCCACAGGTTGAGTGCTGTGGCTCTGGCCATGGATTTTAGGGTCTCACTGAGTACTCTTTGCAGGGTTTCAAGGGCTGCCAATGCAGGCCTTGCACTTTTGCAACAAAGTGGTCATGGTACAAACCTTTGGTGGAGGCTGGCGTTCCTCACCAGTGACACACTTGGTCACAACCAACACCCACAGGTCCAGCAGACACTGGTGCACCATTTGGCCATCTCTGAATTGTCCTTGAGGGTTCCTGTTGTTAACTGGCAGAAAGGCTGCTGTTATGGCTACCAGATATGCAACTTGGGCTCATTCAGGTTTAATGTCTCCAGTGCTGTTTTTGGGGGGTCAGCCAATTGACCCTTGGGGTCTCTGCTTCAGACTGGGGACAGGAATCAGTATTTTCCCAAGCTATGCATGGAGAAAAGGGTTGCAACTACACTTAACTGAAGTGCGGCAGGTGCAGTCGCTCTGGCATCGCAGCCTCTCTTTGTGTGCTTCCAACTGGTGCAGAGTGGTCTTGTTTTCCTCCTCTTTCTAGGTCCAGCAAATACTGAAGGTCAACATGCCAGGGGTGCAACATCTATCCAAGGAAATTGCCTTGAGGGGAACACATGGTCACTAGCCAATGGGCTGCCCTCCTAACTATTGATTTTAGAATGCCACGTTCTTTCACCCTTCAAGATGGTGTGACACTTCCTGAGTCGTGAGGAGAAGCGTGGCCCACCATAGAGGTGTAGCTACCTGGAGACAACAAGCCTACAGAAGAACCAGTTTTGGGGCGAGTTTCCCACCTCTAGCCCAGTCTCCAGACTGTCTACAAGGACAAAAGGCATCCAGCTCAGTGGTGTTTTGCCATGCAGCCCATCAAAGGTGACTTCCCGTTTAAAGCATGCCTCCAGGCTAATCCTTTGAGTAGCCATCCTAGCAGCAGAGGGGACACCTCACTACTGTGGCACTGCCTTTGTCCTTGAGCCTGGAAGTCATTCACATGGTTCCCCAGATGTTCAGAGAGCTGTCTGTATGTGTGTGCCTTTGTGAGGCTGCTGGACCAGCAGATCACAGAGTATGCACTTCTGTAAAAGTGGCCAACCATTATTAGTGACAATAATTTTGCCCTGAGCATCAGATTGCATTTAATTTAATGTCACAATTAATTTGATACCTCACGTGACCCAGTTTATTAGTCCTAGTCAAAAGTTAGCCAAGTTGGAACGCCACCCGGTAACTCAGCACTAGCACTAGCCAATGAGTCCATTAACTTTACCCACAGCAAAACATCAATTTAGAAGTGTTGCTGCTAAGACATATCTTAAAACATATTTCTTACTCAACAAAATATAGCTCCCTGCCATGGGAACCTATAGGCTTTCCACAGGGGAGACTTATAAATAATGTTAAGGGATAGTGTGACTTTGCCATAGGTTTAAATGTCATACTGGTCCGTGAAAACCCTGTTCTTCCAGTCTGCAATGGCAGGCTGGGGGCCATTCTGTATCTTTTCACACAAAGGATGGCACAAATAGTGTTGGGCCCAAAGTGGACACTCTGTCTTACATGCCCTGGGTACAATATACTAGGGTCATATAAGTAAGTCAGGCCTTATCAATTGGGTGTATCCAATTCAATATGCAATTTGTAGGGGTTAAATCACTGGCACTGAGTTCTGGTTAGCAGCCCTAATTGTTGTTCAGAGTTGAAAGCAACATCCAAGCACTCCAAATAGTGGCTAAAAGTGATGGAAAACCTGCAATAAGCCTGTGTCCTTACAGTTACCCTCAAAGATGATTTTGAATTACAATTCATTTGAATCCAAGCATGAAATGTATACCTTCTCCCATGTATTTATTGTAACAAGGGTACCCAATGTTATACAGCTGGAGAGACGGAATTTACACTTGTAAAAAAACAAATTTAGGAGTTTTTCACTATCACGATACGTAAAATGTAAACCCATATGTCCTACTTATTCAATAGAAATGCAACCTGCCTTATGGGCCTTTAGGTCGTTCCTACTTTAGTGGGGCTAGGTATTTGAAATGAAGGTTTAGGCCTGGCAAAAGGTTTATTTTGGTATGTTGAAATGGCAGTTTAAAACTTCAAAACAGGGTACAGTGGCAGGCCTGAGGCAAGCTTAAAAGTGCCACTTTAATGGGTGGCACAAAGAGTGCTGCAAGACCACTAATAGCATTTAATGTTTGATGTAATACCATATACTAGAGACTTGAAAGTAGGTAAATGTGCCAATCAGGTCTATGCCAGTTTTACCATGCTTTAGAGTCCCAGTAACAACAAAAAGAAATTCAGAAAATGGAAGGGTTGAAGGCAAAATGTTTGAGGGCACACCACACCAAGGATGTCAGGTTGAACAAATCACATTTTCAGGTTGAGCTGCATGACTAAGAGGACATATTGCCGAAAGTGAGGCCTCCTCCCTTCTTATGTGAGCAGGCCACATGATGGATGTTATAGCCTGTGGGAAGAAGGATGTGAAATATATGCAAAGATGTGGGTGTGCAACTTGGTTCTGTGATGAAGAGGGAATCAAGCTTGTAATGACTGATGAGGTCTGCAATGTCTGCGATGTCTGGTGCATGGATTAATGCAGAGTCAGCTTTGAATAGCATGAGTTAGAATGTGTGTTCTGTAGTTTGAGAGTGTGTGATAATTAGTGGAATGTATACAAGGTTGGTCTATGTGTTGTGTGAATGATGTGGAAGTGTCTGGGTCATATACATCTCAGTGTAATTGTGGAGATTGGCAATCTGAGGTAGTAGATGAGGCACATGATCATATTGTAAGTTTCAGTGGTATAGGTGTTCTAGCCCAATGCCCTTCCTAGCCCTAGTAGACTCAAACAAGTGATAGCATTGTCTATGTTCATCCTTTGCTGGGGATGCCCAGCTGAAGTGACACCTTGAAGAGTTACCTGAAGTGGGAGCAGACAGGAAGTGGAGTAACTTTCTGTGCAGATGATGATGGGAAATTAAGCCCTCCTCCTTTGTTTCTTCGTTTAAAGAAGCTTTTGGCTGGAAATAAGTGATGTCACTTTCTGTGCAGAATGGATGATGGGAGATTCAGTGGTGTAATTTATTTTGCAGATTAATCAGTGGAAACGGATAGTGGTGTCACTTCATGTGCAGAATGATGCTCAGAAATGAATTCCTGTGGCTATTTAAGTGTAACATATTCTCCCACTATCTGTTGCTTGGTTTCGAACTGTATTACATTCTTTTCTCCTAGTCATCAGACGGAACTGAACCTTTTCCACGTGCCTTGCATAAGTTGCTGCACTGAAAAGTCTGACAGGTCATTCGTTTGAATGTCTCCAAATGCAGGACCTTGTTTTTTTACTAAAAAGGAAATTTGCTTACAAATTTGTTGTGCTGCAAAGAACAATGCTATATGTTCCTTCATGAGTTCATACAAAAGAATAAGTAGGAGATCTAATAACTTACGATGTATTTGAAGTTGCCCTTTGCTAATGCAACTAGTCCTAAGACATGTTAGAAGTTGTGGTTTTATTATGCAGGCAAGGCATTTTTGAAGTTGGCCAATTATTTGACACCACACCTTTCATGCTGTGATTCAGTACCTTAACAACTTTAAGTGTAGGATTCACAGAGGAGTTTCCATGGGTATGTATACTCTGCCCTGGAATTTCTTTTTAGTGTTGTCAAAAATGTACAATATCAGAATGTTGTGTCCTGAACATCAATTGCCATACATATTGTGGCGTAAATATTGTTTCATAAATATCACTCCATTGAAGTTAATGACTTTTTAATGTACACCGAATTGAGTCATATTTTTCTAAACTATATTTAGGCCACTATAATTATGTTAAACAATATTTGTGGCATTTTCCTTAACGACCAAATGACTGTACTGTTAACAATTTGTGAGGATAAAAGACATTGAATGGCATTGTTCGAAATGTTGCTGAAGTGACTTTTCATTGTCCACCCTGTTTAAGTTGCTCACGTTTATCCTGCAGACAGTGCAGGTTATTCCCTGGGTAGCTTTACTAGATGTCAAAGAAGGAATACCTGCACCTTTCCCCTTTTGGCTTTCTTTATCATGTCTTTGGACTTCTCTGTCTTGTTCAAATAATTTTCTTAATTAAACATCTGGTAACATTCAAAATGCCCCCTACCACCAACAATGTTCTTTTCTTTCAAGCAAATGATCATTTGGAACTCTATTTGGTACACCATCATTGGGTCATTCCACCTAATTGTCCTTCCTGATCGCCATATGTACGAACACATTTTCCCATAGAGACCGAATGGATAAACACTCTTTGATACGTCTGGCCTTAACTTCTTCAAGCTGCTAAAGTTCGCAGTATCATCATTTTCGTTTTATCCTCTTGCTCCAAAAACACTTAAATTATTGTTTTTCAAATTATTTCGTTTACAACTGCCTATTTCTATAAGGGGTGTGACCTGTGAAGCTAATAAAGAAAAGCCATGTCAACAACATGACTTGTTGAAGAGAATACTCCATATATTTCGACAAAAGCCAGCGTAGCCCTCACCTTTTGCAGCTTACGTTCACGGCACACGTTGTGACAGGATTGAACAATTCACTACTTTTCGTCAGTTAGTGATGAACTTCTTGGACCAGCCATTCTAGATTTCGGTCGGCTTACTTTAAAGACAATTGTAACTAAAAAAGTATTTTTGGAATACACATTTTTATTTCAGTCCGTGAAAGACTTTAAAAAGTACAATTTTATTTCCTCTTGGGAATACCTTTGTGAGGCTGGAGGGACTCTGATTTAGAGTGAAATAAACACAGTTTGAAAAAAAAACGCTCTATATATGTGCTACTCTTTTTTACCCAGATTAAATAGCAAAATATGTTTTCCCTCAATGATAATGAACTAACTAAAAAAAGGAGGGTGCACATTTATACAAAGAAACTATGTGGACGATGACACTTATAAACTCTCCACGTACACAAATGGTGTTCTTGTGCTGAGCTCGGTATTGCAATTGATCAAGTCGTGCCTGTCTCCCTTCTATATCGCTTATTCAGCAGCATCACGCCAAAATTATGTTGTTCCGCAGAGTAGAAGAAATATAATCATGACCAACATCTTGCCAGAGACAGTAAATGAAATTTTGACCTATGTTCTGAAACAAAAAGCATCAAAACCATTGTCAATATGGCAAAGTAAGAGTATGTCTCATATACTTTCAGGTAAAGTACAGTATAATGTAGTGAGTGTCCTGTGAGACACGTTGCTTTTTCCAGCCACTCCCCAAGAGCTCATCCTACACCTGTTGTGTTCCGGCAACGCCGCGATACACGAGGCCCACTTGATTAAGGTTCGGCACAATGAAATAAAGGGGCACAACGCACTAGTTGGAATGCTCGGGTTTCTGCCTGTTGGCGCCAAGCCAACCGGCACTTTTATTCCTTTTCGTGACGTCAGGATCAAACCAAACGCCCCTCAGTTTACAGGGTGTTTATTCACACATGTTTCCTCACACGCTGTGAAAACACCCCCTTTCCCCCTGGTACATCCCAGGATGCAAACATAACATTCCTCCTCAACTTTAAATTTGAACTACAAGAAACAAAGGGGGTCATTACAACCCTGGCGGACGGTGTTAAAGCTGCGGTAATACCGCAAACAGGCCGGCGGTCAAAAAAAGGGAATTATGACTGGCGGAAACCGCCAACATAGACAGCCACTTTAACATTCCGACCGCCACGGCGGTACAGACAAGCAGCGCGGCGGTCACCGCCAACAGACAAAGTACCGCCCACAGTATCACAACCTACCAATCTGCCACCTTTTCCACGGCGGATTCACTGTGGATAAAAACACGGCGGAAACAGCTTTTGCAATGGGAAAATGCTCACCTGAACACACTCCACGAGGAAGGAGGCCACCATGGAGCCCGAATTACAAATACTCCCTGCGCTTGCCTTTCTGCTCCTCTACGATCACCATCTACGTAGGCGCCAAAGACAACGGTGAGTACTGCACCTAGGACATAGGGGAGGTAAAAGTCAGGAACACGCACACGCAACACCCCCACCCCCAACCCCACCCTCATCCACTACAACACACACACCAATGCATTTCCAAACAGCACAGTAACAACCCCAAAACCCCCCGGAAGAATGCAAAGACAAAAGGAAATCAGTTCAAACATTGTAATGTATAAAAATACAGTAAGCTAATATATACAGATATATATACACATTCCAGAATTGATACATTACGATTAGTAGTGCAGGTATGCACATATCAATGTCCGTGCACCACTGGGTCCAAAATGCATGGGCGAGGCCCACACTAGATACCTGTCCACAAACGGAGAGAACACTGCAGGGGCATCAGATAGAAATACAACAGGCACCTTAGGGGGAGGGGACGGGGGGCACCTCAGCCGGATTACAGCACCACGCCAGATCCACGACGGGGCTCCATGCCCATTGATGTATCCTGGGGAGTGCAAAGCCACAGTTTCTCAAGTCTATACAGTGGGTGGGTTGCCCACTGTTACATCCTGGGGAGTGCAAAGCCACAGTCGTTCAAGTCTCTCCAGTGGGTGGGTTGCCCACTGTACAATCCTGGGGAGTGCAAAGCCACAGTCTCTCAAGTCTCTACAGTGGGTGGTTTGCCCACTGTACCATCCTGGGGAGTGCAAAGCCACAGTCTCTAAAGTATCTACAGTGGGTGGTATGCCCACTGTACCATCCTGGGGAGTGCAAAGCCACAGTCTCTCAAGTCTCTACAGTGGATGGGTTGCCCACTGTTACATCCTGGGGAGTGCAAAGCCACAGTCTCTCAAGTCTCTACAGTGGGTGGGTTGCCCACTGTACCATTCTGGGGAGTGCAAAGCCACAGTCTCTCAAGTCTCTACAGTGGGTGAGTTGCCCACTGTACCATCCTGGGGAGTGCAAAGCCACAGTCTCTCAAGTCTCTACAGTGGGTGGTTTGCCCACTGTTACATCCTGGGGAGTGCAAAGCCACAGTCTCTCAAGTCTCTACAATGGGTGGTTTGCCCACTGTTATATCCAAGGGAGTGCAAAGCCACAGTCTCTCAAGTCTCTACAGTGGGTGGGGTGCCCACTGTTACATCCTGGGGAGTGCAAAGCCACAGCCTCTCAAGTGGATAACAGTCTCCACTAGTTCTGGAGGGGGACTGGTGCCCAGACTGCATCAGGCTCCCCGTGACAGTTCCTGTTCCGTCACTGTCCAAGCTGCACATGGGCTAACAATGCTTGATTTGGCAGTCTTTTTCCTGTTCAGCGGTGCTTTGCCATGGTGGTCTGGGCCCTGTTCAGCGGTGCTTGACTTTGCAGTTTCTGACCTGTTCAGTAGTGCTTTGCCCTGTTCAGCGGTCTTCACCATGGCGGTCTGTGCCCTGTTCAGTGGTCTTCACCATGGCGGTCTGTGCCCTGTTCAGCGGTGCTTGACTTTGCAGTTTCTGACCTGTTCAGCGGTGCTTTGCCCTGTTCAGCGGTCTTCACCATGGCGGTCTTTTCCCTGTTCAGTGGTGCTTTGCCATGGCGGTCTGTGCCCTGTTCAGCGGTGCCTGACTTTGCAGTTTCTGACCTGTGCATTGGTGTGTGGCATGACGGTCCCTCATTGCCCAGCAGGGCTGTGGCTGCCGTGGCCCTCTCGGGCACTGACTCTGGCGGTGGTCTCCAGACCAGTGACGACAGTGCTTCCCTCCTGGGCAATGACTCTGGCGGTGGTCTCCGGACCAGTGACAACAGTGCTGCTCTCCTGGGCACTGACTCTGGTGGTGGTCTCCGGACCAGTGACAACAGTGCTGTCCTCCTGGGCACTGACTCTGGCGGTTGTCTCCGGACCAGTGACAACAGTGCTGCCCTCCTGGGCACTGACTCTGGCGGTGGTCACCGGACCAGTGACGATTGTGCTGCCCTCCTGGGCAATGACTCTGGCGGTGGTCTCCGGACCAGTGACGATTGTGCTGCCCTCCTGGGCAATGACTCTGGCGGTGGTCTCCGGACCAGTGACGACAGTGCTGGCGGTGGTGTCCGGGCCGCCGGGGAGGATGGCGCCCTTGTCCGCCGTGCTGCTCTTCCCAGACTGTGCAGACTTCTTCTGGCCCTTCACCACCTTTGGAGGAGTCACAGCTGACTCAGCACTCCCCCTGGGACCCTTGTGAGCAGTTTTGCCGCCTGGAGTCTTCACCCGGTCCCGTCGGCCACTTCCCAACTTTAGGTGCTTTACAGGAGGTGGACTGGCAGTGCTTTGTCTCCGTGTCACACTGGCTGCCCTGGTGGCCGGTGCACTCCACACACCTTGAACACGCACCATTGGTACTGGACTTTTTTTGGCTGAGGTGCTACTACGGGACCTATGAATTGGAGGGGTGGGGGTGGTGGCAAAGAGGTCAACGTTGCTGAGGAAGAGTTGCTGACAAAGACTGGGATGGGTAGCTGGAGGGGTTCTGGGAGTGGAGGAAGAGGAGGTGGTTGTAGGAGGTGTAACTTTAGGTGATTTGGTGCAGGTGCAGGTACTGGAGGCTGTCGTTAGGTGGATGGATGTTGGGTGTGTGGGTGCCCGCGTTTGTGTTCTTTGGGAGGGGGTGTCACAGACACACTGGGAGTGGACACAGGGGACGTGTAAATGGTAGTGGGGGTGGTGAGTGCAGGTGAGCGGGGTGTGGTGCTGGGTGTTCTGGTGCGCGTCCTAGTGCCTGTAGATGTAGTGCATGCAGGTGAGAGTGTAGACGACACTAGGAGGGAGGAGGGAGACGACGAGGAGGGGGACACAGTGGAAACAGTGGATGTTGTTGTGTCTGTATGTGGGTGATGCTTGTTTGAGTGCCTGTGGGTTGTGTGGTGCTTATGTTTGCCTGAGCTACTTTTGTGTGTTGAGGTGTATGAATGCTTGTCTGATGGTGTGCTTAGGATAGGCTGGGGTACAGGGGACTGGGTCTGGGTGGAGGGAGTTGGAGGGGGGAGGCTAGACACAGGGACAATGGCTGCCATCATTGCTGAGGCAAGAGATTGCAGGGTTCGATGAAGGGCAGCCTGACCAGAATGAATGCCCTCCAGTAATGCATTACCGTGTTGAAACTCCCTTTCTACACCCTGGATGGCATTCACAATGGTAGACTGCCCAACAGAGAGTGACCTGAGGAGGTCAATGGCCTCCTCACTGAGGGCAGCAGGGGTGGCAGGGGCTGAGGTGCCTGGGGCGAAGGTGATGCCCACCCTCCTGGGTGAGCGGGCACGGAGCGAAGGCTGAGGGGGTGCTGGGAGGGCGGTGCTGGTAGGGGGGGTGGCAGCTGTACCTGTAGAAGTGGGGGGCACAGATGGTGCCGCCACCACAAGGGAGCTCCCATCGGCGGACGAGTCCGTGTCGCTGTTTGGTGATCCGGTGACCGACGTGAAGCTCCCCTCGCCCTCTTTCCCACTGGTGTATTCAGAGTCTGTGGTGTGGCCCTCCATGGCCATGTGGGATGCAGCTCCCTCGTGCTCCAGTGCCACTGTACCTCCACCTGATGATGCTGATGCACACAAGAACAGGGAGAGCACAAAAAGGGGGGGGGCGACAGAAGAAAAACAGGTTAAGTGCATGGCTTACCGATACCGTTGGTGGACAATACAGACACAGCAGCCCCCTGCACTACACCGTGCTCTTGGCCTCTACAGAAGCAATTTCTGGGATCTGCCCTACATGGTTATGGTGGCCATCTGCACACATAGATGACACAGGGGCATGTATACCTGTACTTGGCACTCTACAGAGGTGGGGTGGAGTGCCACATGGCCTACATTCTGGAGGGGCCTAGCCCACGGAACTCGCCCTGGCCTAGGGAAACTAACAGCTCTCCTCTCCCACCCAGACCCCTCCACTGCACGCAAAGTCCACAGAATGAGAGTGTACTCACCCCCTTGTGTCTGCTGTGATGCCCTCAAGTGCCCATCCAACTCAGGGAAGGTCACTGCCAGGATCCGGAACATCAGGGGGGTCATGGTTCGACGGGCAACGCTGCCACGTTGGGAGGCCATCCCCAGCTGAGCCTCTGCCGTCTTCTTGCTCCATTTGCGAATGTCCTCCCATCTTTTCCGGCAGTGGGTGTCCCATCTCTGGTGGACCCCCAGGGTCCAGACATCCTTGGCGATGGCACGCCAA
This sequence comes from Pleurodeles waltl, assembly GCF_031143425.1. Lineage (NCBI taxonomy): Eukaryota > Metazoa > Chordata > Amphibia > Caudata > Salamandridae > Pleurodeles > Pleurodeles waltl. Next base: position 1,223,613,452 of record NC_090444.1, read on the forward strand.
ATGTCTTTCTTCTGGTGGGCGCTGACCTACATGACATGTACAGGGGAAGAAGAGAAGTCATTAACAACAGCACTGTCGAAGTAGGTGGCCCCCATATCTACCCTTGCCATGTGGCACATGCATTCACAGTCCTTCATGTTCCCTGACCTCTACCCCCTTCCTATTGAAATCCAGCCCTCTCCACCCAGGCATATCCCATACAACGTGCTCCCTGTGTACTTACCTGTTGGTCTTGAGGACCGTAGAGTAGCGTGTACTGGGGGAGGACCCCGTCGACTAGCTTCTCCAACTCCTGAGCAGTGAAGGTAGGGGCCCTTTCCCCAGACGCAGCAGCCATTGTCTGTTCCAGACCAAGGTCACAGCAGCACTTGCAGTGTAGGTCCTCTCCTGACGTAGATCAGGTATCGAGTGATTTACCAGATAGAAAATGGCGGTCACGTCCGCGGCGGTCACGTCTGCGGCAGTGCATATCATCACCGCTGGCGCACTTCATCATGGCTCCTGGGACCCATAGGGTCCAATGTTAACCAATGCATTATTGCGCCGCGGTCGTAGACCGCCTACCGCGACGGTGTACAACGCCAGAGCAGATACCTCACATCCCATTGTCCCACTTTAGAGGTCAGGCAGCTGCCATTTCAGGGGCCCACATGGCTTCATTTACTACTGCGTCACACATACCTAGGCCTACACTCAACACACATACAGAAAGAGTTTTGTATTTGGTGTCCTGTTCTGTGTAGCTGTGGGTACATACCTGGGAACTTGTTGACTCTGTGGTCTCTGTTGTCCTTCCTAGGCACCGTCAGCTGGGACATGTGAAGAGATGGCGGAATCCTCCGGTGTACCGATCACTGGTGGACCTGTTGACAATGGAGGAGCGTCATTTAATCATCACCTACAGGTTTGACCATGCCACTATCCAGGAACTGTGTACCCAGTTAGAGCCTGACCTGATCTCACCAATCCACCATCCAACAGGAATCCCCCCTGAAGTGCAGGTGCTATCAGTGCTCCATTTCCTGGCAAGTGGGTCTTTTCAGACAACAGTGGCCATGGCATCAGGGATGTCCCAGCCTATGTTTTCCAACGTATTGTCCAGAGTGTTGTCTGCCCTGCTGAAACACGTAAGGAGCTACATCGTTTTCCCTCAGGTGGAGGATTTGGCTACAGTTAAAGGTGACTTCTATGCCCTGGGACATATCCCCAATATCATAGGTGCTATTGATGGGACCCATGTAGCTCTGGTCCCCCCCCCACAGGAGTGAACAGGTGTACAGGAACCGGAAGAGTTATCATTCCATGAATGTGCAGATGGTATGTTTGGCAGACCAGTACATCTCCCAGGTAAATGCTATGTTCCCTGGCTCAGTGCATGACGCCTACATCCTGTGGAATAGCAGTATCCCGTATGTGATGGGTCAACTCCAGAGGCACTGTGTGTGGCTATTAGGGGACTCTGGTTACCCAAACCTGTCATGGCTATTGACCCCAGTGAGGAATTCCAGGACCAGGGTAGAGGAACGCTACAATGAGGCCCATGGGCAGACTAGGAGGGTGATCGAATGCCCCTTCGGCCTCCTGAAGGCCAGGTTCAGGTACCTCCATATGACAGGTGGTTCCCTATTCTACTCGTTTCCGACGTTGAATCCTAGACTGGGAACGCCGCGTGACGATCGGTCCGCGTTCTCTCCCACTACTAATATTTGCAGCATCAGTTAGCCCTGACGAAGTCCTTATGAGAACAAATTTTCTCGCAGGATGAAACACGTGTTGGCTGTGTTTGCTGCATGAACAGTTGCTGTACTTCTACATATTATGTATTTTCAATATTTTCAAGATTTGCTGCTTCAAGTATATAGGCTTTGATTGCCATATAAACTGTAAATACAAGAAGGACTATTGAACGGACTTGTTTTTCATATGTAACAACTGGCATTGTTCAAATGAAGATTATACACAATACCATGGATTCATGAGTGCCCTGACTTCTTTTCTCTAGCATTGCGAGTTTCCTTGGAAACATTGGAGGATTTGGGAAGATCCTTCTGCCAGGAGCACCGTGCCGCATACTATTAGCAATGTTACTTTGGGACACACTGTGAGCGCCCTGATCCTATGACTTTCTTCCTAAGTTCTTTTGCTTTTGTCTTTCTACTCACCAAAGAAGGTGTGCCAGATCATCATCGCCTGCTCGATGCTTCACAATCTAGCATTGCGACGCCAGGTGCCTTTTCTACAGGAGGATGGTCCAGATGGCGGTGTTGTGACAGCTGTGGAGCCTGTGGACAGTGATGAGGAGGAAGCTGAGGAAGAAGACATAGACAATAGGGAGTCAGTCATACAGCAATATTTCCAGTGACACACAGGTGAGAACATTTTTTTTCACTATCACATTCACTTTCACACTTCTACCTCTATCCTGTCTGTATTTTAGTAGCAGTATTTGGTAACTGAGTTCTACCTTTCCATTATGGTTTCACAGGTGTGGTTACCAACGTGTGTCATCTGCTTGCATCCTTCATGGACTTGTGATGTGTGACATAGGTATGTTGGCATTACAATAGAAAACACATTTTGACACTGTCATTGATAATACAAATTTACCAAATCACAGACTGACTCCAGATTGTTTTGGGCTTCAAGGGTGTTTATTTAAGTGCTCATAAATGGAGGGGGGTTGTAAAATGGTGATGTGGGATGGTGAAGGAATGTCCATGGCAGAGTCCAGTCTATTCGTTTCATAGGTGCATTGCCCATATGGGCATAGGAAGTGGAGCTGGGGCAGTTCCAATCTGGACAGGGTAACAAAGTGGGACAGTGGGAGGACAATCAGGGTGGTCTCATTTCCTGGCGGGGGTCTTGCCATCTTGCTCTGTCCTGTTCCTGGATCTCGGGGACTGCCTGCGGGGTGGTTGTCCGTCTGCAGGGGGTGGGGTGCTGGTGTGGTGGTCCTGTGGCGGGGCATCCTGTCCACTAGCGCCGGCGGAGGTGGTGGGCAGTTCATCGTCCATGCTAGTGTCAGGGGCCCCTTGGAGTGCCACGGTGTCCCTCATGGTCTTTTGTATGTCCTTCAGCACCCCTACGATGGTGCCCAGGTTGGAGCTGATGGTTCTGAGCTCCTACCTGAACCCCAAATACTGCTCCTCCTGCATGCGCTGGGTCTCCTGAAACTTGGCCAGGACCGTCGCCATCGTCTCCTGGGAGTGGTGGTATGCTCCCATGATGGAGGAGAGGGCCTCGTGGAGAGTGGGTTCCCTGGGCCTGTCCGCCCCCTGTCGCACAGCAGCCCTCCCAGTTCCCCTGTGTTCCTGTGCCTCCGTCCCCTGGACCGTGTGCCCACTACCACTGCCCCTAGGTCCCTGTTGTTGTTGGGGTGGTGGGTTATCCTGGGTTCCCTGTAGTGGTGGACACACAGCTGATTGACGTGTCCTGGGTACGGAGGTATTGGCCCGCTGGGTGGGTGCTGTGCTGGTGTTACCAGAAGGTGGAAGGTCAGTGTTGGGCTGTGCCTGTGCGAGGGGATCCAGTTAGCCAGAGCTGCTGTCGTCACTGTGGGCCTCTTCTGTGGGTGGAGTGGAGATGTCTGGACCCTCCTGTGTGGTGACGTTCCGTAGTGGTCCTGCAGGGGTTTAAGAGCATGATTATTGCATGTGTGTGTGTCATGGTGTGCAATCGGTGGGTGTTCGTGTACCCCAGTGCAAGCATTCCTGTGTGGGGGTTTGTGTGATGATGGTTAGGGGGTTGTTATGGGTATGTTCAGTGAGCATGCTTTAGTGCTGGGTGACCATGCTTAGTTGTGTCATGCAGGGCTTGGTGTTGGGATGGGTGGTTTGTGTTATTAGTACACTAGTGAGGAGTTGGAGTGATAGGTGAGGGGGTGAGGGTGGGGGTGTGTGATAGCATGCAGTTAGGGTGGGGGATATGATAGTTAAGATTTGACTTACCAGTGTCCATTCCTCCACCGACTCCTCCGAGGCCCTCTGGATGCATGATGGTCAAGACTTGCTCCTCCCATGTTGTTAGTTGTGGGGGAGGAGGTGGGGGTCGGCCGCCAGTCCGCTGTACCGCGATGTTGTGCCTGGAGACCACAGAACGCACCTTCCCCCGTAGGTCGTTCTACCTCTTCCTGATGTCCTCCTGATTTCTTGGATGCTGTCCCACAGCATTGACCCTGTCCACGATTCTGCGCCAAAGCTCCATCTTCCTGGCTATGGAGGTGTGCTGCGCCTGTGAGCCAAATAGCTGTGGCTCTATCCGGAGGATTTCCTCCACCATGACCCTGAGCTCCTCCTCAGAAAACCTGGGGTATCTTTGGCGTGACATGGGGTGATGTGGGTGATGTGTGGGGTGGTGTATGTGTTGATGTGTGTGGTGCTGTGTAGTGGTGTGTGGTGTTTTGTGCGTGGACTGTTGTATGGATGATGGTGTTGTGTGCCTCTGTGTGGTGGGGTTCTCAAGTGCTGTGCTCTCTGTCTCTCGGCTTCCTCAAAGTTTCTGGTCGTAGGGGTTTGTGGGTGATGTGGGTGTGTGTTTTATATTGTGTTGGGTGTGTGGGAGTGGTGTGTGTATGTGTATCAGGTGTGTGTATTTGGAATTGTCCAATGTGGCGGTGTTTTGGTGATGTGTGTGTATTTTGAGCGCGGCGGTGTGTACCGCCAATGGAATACCACAGTTGAAAGACCGCCGCGTGGATTCGTGGGTCGTGATAGCATGGGCATGTTTCTGTTGGCGTGACGGTGGAGGTTTTGTTTTCGCCAGTTTATCACTGACCTTTGGTGTGGCGGAGTTGTGTGGGTGTCTGAATTTCGGCGGTTTCCGAGATGTGTGTCATAATAGTTGTGGCGGAATTCTGCGGCTGCAGCGGTGTATTGGCGGTCTTCTGCATGGCAGTAAGCGGCTTTTACCGCCAATGTTGTAATGACCCCCAAAATAAAAAGCTCAGGTAAATAAAAATTAAAGCATGACCTGCAGACAAACTGATTACATATCACTCAGACCATTTTTGTCCTGACTTCCACATATTATCACCGTATGACCTCAGGGGTCCAACTATGAACAGACATTGGGGGTTATTACAACTTTGGAGGAGGTGTTAATCCATCCCAAATGTGACGAATATACCACCAGCCGTATTACGAGTTCCATAGGATATAATGGACTTGTAATACGGCTGGTGGTATATCTGTCACTTTATCGTCACTTTTGGGATGGATTAACACCTCCTCCAAAGTTGTAATAACCCCCATAGTCTTTTAATTTTTCTGGGGCCGAAAGGTGGGGTCGCAGATTATACCTGTCCATACCTCCTCTCAGGATGACCTGATTGGCGACCTCAGACAGCATTTCTGCATGTGTTCTCTCTTCACTCCGGTCAGGTGCTCTATGCGAGGCGATGCCCCTTCCCACCTGTTCCTTGCTGGCTTGGGATGGACAGCTTGGCAACCAGCCATTTCCAGGTGAGGAGGGCCTCATGAACCCTTCCTTCTCTCTCTCATAGCTCCTGTTCATTTCACTCCCTTCAGATTCCAGTTGCTCTCCATAGTACAGCTTGAAGCATGAAATGTTCCTAGTTACTGTCTCATTCTTTCGCCTGGCAGTCACTAGAGTTCCTTTTACTCGGGCGACAGTCCACGGATCTGGCTCAAACGGTGTCTTGAACTTTCCACCCGGATGTCTGTTCTTCATCAACACCACATCACCAATTTTCAGATTTCTCACACGAGTTCCCCTCTTTTTTTACATTTGCTCATTTTGGATATGTCTGTTTCGTAGTCTCGTTTCCACTTGTTTCTGGGTCGTTGTCATGACCTCCACCTGAGGGATCGTGTCTCTCACCACTCGTTGCATGCAGATTGAGCTCGGGGACACTCCCGTCGTGCTGTGTGGCGTCAGGCGATATTCCCTCAAGAATAAAAAAATAGCACAGTGTAGGTTCTTCCCTCTTGCTACCGCAATTCTCAGCACCTTATTTAGAGTCTGCATAAATCGCTCTGCCTCTCTGTTGGCTTGAGGCAATCGCAGAGTGATTTTGTGGTGCTGGACAGCATGTGATGCCAGATATGATGCGAATTCATGACTTGAAAATGGGGGACCGTTATCCGTTCTTAGCTCTTGTATAATCCCGTGGGTGGCCATTATCTTCTCCAGACAGGGTATTACCCTCTCTGTGACAGTTCAACCTCCGGGTATTTTGAGAAATCATCTATTACTACCAACATTTGCTGTCCATCAGGGAGACTCCCTAAGTCCACACTGGCTCTCTGCCAGGGAGTAGACAGAATAGGTTCCGTGATGATGGGGGGTGGTGGGTACGTCGGCCCCACCAATTGGCACACGTGACACCGTTGTATTGTCTGTTCCACACGTGCATCTAAATCTGGAAACCACACTTTGCTTCGTAGTTTAGCCTTGGTTTTCACCATGGCCTGGTGAGTGGCATGGGCCAAATCAACTGTCCTTTGCCTCATACTTTCAGGGATGACGAGGCCGTTCCCTAGCAGAAGACAGTCTTCTGAGGATACAGCCAATTCATGGCAAACTCGGAACTTTGCCTGCAATGTGTTGTTTGCCTCCGTGGTCCTCAACGACAGGTTTTGTTTCAACAGGTGCCATCTTCCATCACTGACGCATGACATTGCCATCTGCAGGATGTCATCTTTCTTTGTGGCCTCTTGTATCTCCTTCAATGACATGGGCAGTTGCCGAGATCTCTCCACTACTAACCTCCCGTATTCCTCCGTCTGCTCTGTTTCCTCTTCTTCGACTGCTGTGACCAGTCGAGCACGTCGTGATAGATAGTCTGCAGGATTCTGAGTAACGGGCGATATTTGACTGAAAACTGATATCCCTATAGCTGAAGAATCCTTTTCTCGATTCTTGGGAGAGGCTGTGACGCCGTTTGGTTGAACAACGGTATTAGCGGCTTGTGGTCTGTGTATATTATGAATGGGTGACCATAGATGAACAAATGATAATGGTGGCACGCCCAGTTTACCGCTAGTGCCTCTTTTACGATGTGGGAGTACCGTTGTTCCGTTGCAGTCGAAGCTCTACTGGTATAGGCCACTGGTGCCCATTCACCATCCTTCCCTTTTTGAGACAGCACGGCTCCAAGACCCACAGGGCTGGCGTCTACTGATAGCTCCGTGTCTTTTGCAGGGTCAAAGAATACCAATGTGGTCTCTGCAGACAGCGCTTGTTTAGTTGGTTGAAATGCCGTTTTGTGTGTCAGATTCCATTCCCACGGAGTGTGGGTCTTTGTCAGTTCCCGTAATGGGGCAGTGAGGGAATTCTGGTTTGGAATGAATCTCCCACAATATGTCACCATTCGCAGGAAGCTGCAAACGCCAGTGACTGATGTGGGGGCAGGCGCTGACTTTATGTCCGCCACCTTCTCTGGATCAGGTCGAACACCCTTCTCTGAGAAATGATATCCAAAAAATGCAATGTCCCGTCTCAAGAATTCACATTTCTCTCGGTGCAAGGTTAATCCATTTGCATGTAATCATTGGAATACAGCTCGCAGCCTCTGTAGGTGTGTCTCTACCGTGGAAGCATGTACCAGGATGTCATCACTCACATTGATGACACCCTCTAGGCCAGCCAAAACGCCTCTTATTCTGTCCTGAAAGACTTCCGCCGCACTGGCAATCCCAAAACTCAGGCATCGGTATCTCTTCAGCCCTACATGGGTGGAGAAGGTGGTGATTGCTCGAGATTCCGGAGCTAGCATGAGCTGATGGTACCCTGCCATCAGGTCCATTTTGGAGAACCATTTGGATCCGCTGACTTCCACCACTATGTCATCAACTGTGGGGGTAAGGTGACATTCTCTCCTGATGGCCACATTTGGAAGGCGCATGTCTACACATATGCGTACCTCCCCTGGTTGCTTTGGTTTTCTAGTGACTACAATAGGCGACACCCAGGGGGTAGGTCCTTCCACCTTTTCAATCATGTCCGCCTCTTCTAGGTTTCTTAATTCAGCCTCAACCTGTGGACGAAGGTGAAAAGCTATGCACCTGTGTTTGAGTGCGACCGGTTCTATGGACGTGTCGATATGCAGCTTCACTTGACGGTCTTTCAGACATCCAATTCCTCTGAACAGATCGGCATACTCTTCTTGCAGGCTCTTTAACTCTCCCACATGTATGCTGAATGCATATACCACCAACTTTAGTTCTTCAGCAGTACAGCAGCTGAGCAACATCCCCGTTCCTATCTTAGTGACATACACTTTTGCTTGCACGGTTATGTCATCATGAGTGATGTCTGTCACGAAGACTCCTGCCAGTGGGAGAGGTTTTATTGACCCAAAGGCAAACACTTGTACTGCTGTGTGGCGGAGAGGCGGGTGATGTGGCATCTGGTCCAATGCCGATTGTGCTAATATGTTGATCGAAGCCCCAGTGTCGATCAGGGTTGTTATTTGGTGTCCTGCCACCTTCACTTTGCATTTAGGAATTTTCTTCCGGATCTGGCTGCCTGGTTCTGTGGCGTGAATTATGTACACGGTCCCTTCTGGCTCATCATCATCGTTCATGTCAGGAATTACATCTGGTGGTTGGATTGCCTTTGCACCATGACTCATTTTCTGTTTGTCTCCCTTTGCTCTGGGGTTAGAACTGCAGACCTTTGCAAAATGTTTAAATTTTTGACAATTTGTACATTGTTTCCCTAGGGCCGGGCACTTGCCTTGATGTGGGAAGGTTCCTCCATACATATAACAGGATCAGTGAGTATTAGCAGACTTTGGGGGTCATTACGACCTTGGCGGTATAAGGCGCTTACCACTGTGCAGAAGACCGCCAATACACCGCCGCGGCAGACCGCCACAGCTATTATGACACACATCTCGGAATCCGCTGAAATTCAGACACCCACACAACACCGCCACACCAAAGGTCAGCGATAAACATGCTGAAACAAATCCTCCACCTCCACGCCAACAGAAACACGCCCATGCTATTACGACCCACGAATCTACGCGGCGGTCTTTCAACCGCGGTATTCCATTGGCGGTACACACCGCCGTGCTCAAAATAAACACACATCTACAAAACACTGCCACATTGGACATTTCAAAATACACACACCTGATACACATACACACACCACTCCTGCACACCCAATACAATATAAAACACACACCCACATCACACACAAACCCCTACGACCACAATTTCTGAGAGAAGGCCAGAGAGAGACAGCACAGAATAGAGAACCCCATCACACAGAGGCACACTATACCATCACCCACACAACACCCATGCACAAAACACCACATACCACTACACTCACCACACTCATCAACACATACACCACCCCACACATCACACACACCACCCCATGGCACGCCAAAGACACCCCCGCTTCTCCGAGGAGGAGCTCAGGGTCATGGTCGAGGAAATCCTACGGGTAGAGCCACAGCTATTTGGATCACAGGTACAGCACACATCAATAGCCAGGAAGATGGAGCTATGGCAAAGAATAGTCGACAGGGTCAACGCAGTGGGACAGCACCCAAGAAATAGGGAGGACATCAGGAAGAGGTGGAACGACCTACGGGGGAAGGTGTGTTCCACGGAATCCAGGCACCACATCGCGGTACAGCGGACTGGAGGCGGACCCCCACCTCCTCCCCCACAACTAACAACATGGGAGGAGCAAGTCTTGTCCATCTTGCATCCTGAGGGCCTCGCATGAGTCGTTGGAGGAACGGACACTGGTAAGTCAAATTTCAACTGTCATATCCCCCACCCTACCTGCATGCTATCACACACCCCCACCCTCACACCCTCCCCTATCACTCCAAATCCTCACCTATCTACCCATGACACCAACCACCCATCCCAACCCCAAAACCTGCATGACCTAACTAAGCATGGATACCCATCACTAAAGCATGCCCACTGCACAGACCCACAACACCCCCCCACTATCACCACACAAGCCCCCACACAGGAATGCCTGCACTGGGGTACACGCACACCCAAACATTGCACATCATGAAACACACACATGCAATAATCATGTACTCATACTCCCGCAGGAACCCGAAGGAACGTCACCACACCAGAGGGTCCAGACAACACCACTCCACCCCCAGATGAGGCCCACAGTGACGACAGCAGCTCTGCCCCACTGGATCTTGATGACCAGCCCGGACCATCGTGGGCCTCAGAACAGTCGGTTCCCCTTGCCCAGCCACAGCCCAACACCAAACTGCCACCCTCTGGGAAAACCAGCACAGCACCCACCCAAAGGGCCCAAACCTCCCTACCCAGGACAGGTCAATCAGCGGTGTGTCCACCACTACAAGGCACACCCAGGCAAACCCACCACCCCAACAACAACAGGGACCTGGAGGCAGTGGTAGTGGGCACACGGTCCAGGGGACGGAGGCACAGGAACACAGGAGGACTGGGAGGGCTGCTGTGCGACAGAGGGAGGACAGGCCAAGGGAACCTACTCTCAACGAGGCCCTCTCCTCCATCATGGGAGCATACCACCACTCCCAGGAGACAATGGCAACGGTACTGGCCAAGTTGCAGGAGACCCTGCGTCTGCAGGAGGAACAGTATTTGGGGTTTAGGGAGGAGCTCAGGACCATCGGCTCCGCCCTGGGCACCATTGTAGGGGTGCTGACGGACATTCATAAGACCTTGAGGGACACCGTGGCACTCCAAGGGGCCCCTGACACTAGCCACGACGATGAAATGCCCACCACCTCCGCCGGCGCTAGTGGACAGGAGGCACCGCCACAGGGCCAACACACCAGCACCCCATCCCCTGCAGACGGACCACCACCACGCAAGCGGGCCCTGAGATCCAGGAACAGGACAGAGCAAGATGGCAAGACCCCCACCAGGAAATAAGACCACCCTGATCGTCCTCCCACTTTCCCACTTTGTTACCCTGTCCAAATCGGAACTGCCCCAGCTCCACTTCCAATGGCCAGATGTGCAATGTACCTGTGAGACTAATAGACTGGACTCTGCCATGGACATTCCTCCACCATCACCCATCACCATTTCACAACCCCCCTTCATTGTTATGCACTTCAATAAACACCCTTGAAACACTAATAAAACTGGAGTCAGTCAATGATTGTGAACTTTGTATTGTCAATTACAGTGTTAAAAAAGGTTACCCATTGGAAGGCCAACATACCAATGTCACACATCACAAGCCTTTCAAGGGTGCAAGCTGTTGACACGTAGGTTACCACAATAGTGAAACTGAAATGGAAGGGGACAACTCAGTTAACAAATAGGGAGTGAAATGTAGGTACAGGATAGAGGTAGACGTGTGAAAGTTAATAATATGTGAAACATGAAAATGTACTCACCTGTTTCTCACTGAAAATATTGATGTATGACTGACTCCCTGTTGTCGTTTTCATCTTCATCAGCTTCCTCCTCATCACTGTCCACAGGCTCCCCAGGCTCCACCGCTGCAACAAAACCGTCATTTGGATCATCCTCCTGCAGAAAAGGCACCTGGCATAGCAATGCCAAGTTATGAAGCATGGAGCAGGCGATGATGATGTCGCACACCTTCTTCGGTGAGTAGAATAGGGATCCACCAGTCATATGGAGGCACCTGAACCTGGCCTTCAGGAGGCCGAAGGTCCGCTCGATCACCCTCCTAGTCGGCCCATGGGCCTCATTGTACCGTTCCTCTGCCCTGGTCCTGGGATTCCTCACTGGGGTCAATAGCCATGACAGGTTGGGGTAACCAGAGTCCCCCAATAGCCATACACTGTGCCTCTGGAGTTGACCCATCATATCAGGGATGCTGCTATTCCGCAGGATGTAGGCGTCATGCACAGAGCCAGGGAACATAGCATTTACCTGCGAGATTTACTGGTCTGCCAAACAGACCATCTGGACATTCATCGAATGATAACTCTTCCTGTTCCTGCACACCTGTTCATTCCTGCGGGGTGGACCAGAGCTACATGGGTCCCATCAATGGCACCTATGACGTTGGGGATATGTCCAAGGGCATAGAAATCACCTTTCACTGTAGGCAAATCCTCCACCTCAGGGAAAATGATGTATCTCCTTACGTGTTTCAGCAGTGCAGACAACACTCTGGACAAGACGTTGGAAAACATAGGCTGGGACATCCCTGATGCCATGGCCACTGTTGTCTGAAAAGACCCACTTGCAAGGAAATGCAGCACTGACAGCACCTGCACGTCAGGGGGGATTCCAGTCGGATGGCGGATTGGTGACATCAGGTCTGGCTCCAACTGGGTACATAGTTCCTGGATTGTGGCACGGTCAAACCGGTAGGTCACAATGACATGTCGCTCTTCCATTGTCAACAGGTCCACCAGCGGTCGGTACACCGGCGGATTCCGCCATCTTCCAATATGTCCCAACTGACGGTGCCTAAGAAGGAAAACAGCGAAGAAACTGTCAGCATTCCTCCAGGTATGTACCCACAGTCAAACACAAGACTACAGCAGACAATTAACCCATCCGGGAAAGGTTTTGAGTGTAGGCCTCAGTATGTGTGACGCAGTAGTAATTGAAGCCATGTGGGCCCCTGAAATGGCGGCTGCCTGATCTCTAAACTGGGACAATGGGATTGTGGGGTAACTGCGCTGGTGTTGGACACCGTTGCGGTAGGCGGTCGTAGAGCGCGGTGCAATGCTGCATTGGTTAACATTGGACCCTATGGGTCCCAGAAGCCAATGAACAGGTGCGCCGCCGGTGATGATGCGCACCGCCGCGGACGTCACCGCCATGGACGTCACCACCATTTTCTATCTCTTCAATCACTAGATACCTGACCTTCGACAGGAGAGGACCTAGACTGCTAGTGCTGCTGTGACCTCGGTCTGGAAGCGACGATGGATGCTGCGTCAGGGGAAAGGACCCCTGCCTTCACTGCACAGGAGTTGGAGAAACTTGTGGATGAGGTCCTCCCCAGTACACGCTACTCTACGGTCCTCCAGACCAACAGGTTAGTACACAGGGAGCACGTTGTATGGGCTAGGCTTGGGTGGAGAGGGCTGGATGGATGAGGGAAGGGGGCAGAGTACATAGAACAGTTATGCATGGGGATGAATGTGCCACAGGGATAGAGTTGGGAGGGGGCCAATCACAACAACGGTGCAGTAGGTAATGACTGTCCTCTTTCCTTGTGCATGTCATGTAGGTCAGCGCCCACCAGAAGAGGGACATTTGGCGTGCCATCGCCAAGGAAGTCCAGACCCTGGGGGCCCACCAGAGACGGGGCACCCACTGCCGTAAGAGATGGGAGGACATTCGCTGCTGCAGCAAGAAGACGGCGGAGGCTCAGCTGGGGATGGCCTCCCAACGTGGGAGGGGTGCCCGTCGCACCATGACCCCCCTGATGTTCCAGATCCTGACGGTGGCCTACCCGGAGTTGGATGGGCGTTTAAGGACATCACAGCAGACACAAGGGGGTGAGTACTACCTCATCATATGGACTTTGCGTGCAGTGGAGGTGTCTGGGTGGGGGTGGTGGGTTGTGGGTGTCCCTAGGCCAGGGCGAGTTAGGTAGGCAAGGCCCCTCCATTATGTAGGCCATGTGGCACTGTACCCCTGCTCAAAACAGAGGGAAGTTGATGTATAGTTGCCCCTTTGCCATCCATGTGGGCAGATTACTACCATTGCCATTTAGGCCATATCCCAGAAATAGCATGTGCAGAGGTCAGGAGCACGGCGTAATGCATGGGGCTGCTGCGTCTGTCTTGTCCGCCAACGGTAGCGGTATGCCATGCACTAAAACTCTCTTTCTTCTGTCTCCCTCCTTTTCCTGCTCTCCCTGTCCTTTTGTACATCAGCATCAACAGGCCGAGGTACAGTGGCACCGGAGCACGAGGGAGCTGCATCCCACATGGCCATGGAGGGCCACACCACAGACTCTGAATTCACCAGTGGGACGGAGGGCGAGGGAAGCTTCACGACGGCCACCAGATCACCAACCAGCGACACGGACTCGTCCGCCGATGGGAGCTCCCCTGTGGTGGCGGCACCATCTGTGCGCCCCACTTCTACAGGTACAGCCGCCACCTCCCCTACCAGCACCGCCCTCCCAGCAGCCCCTCAGCGTGTGTCCCGTGCCCGCTCACCCAGGAGGGTGGGCATCACCTTCGCCCCAGGCACCTCAGGCCCTGCCCCAGTCACCCCTGCTGTCCTCAGTGAGGAGGCCATTGACCTTCTCAGGTCACTCACTGTTGGGCAGTCTACCATTGTGAATGCCATCCAGGGTGTAGAACGAGAGTTGAAACACTGTAATGCATTCCTGGAAGGCATTCATTCTGGTCAGGCTGTCCTTCAGCGAACCCTGCAATCTCTGGCTTCAGCACTGACGGCAGCCATTGTCCCTGTGTCCAGACTCCCCCTCCAACCTCCTCCACCCAGACCCAATCCCCTGTACCCCAGCCCATCCCAAGCACACCTACAGACCAGCAGGCACACAAGTCAACACCCAAAAGTAGCTCAAGCAAACATAGGCACCACACACACCACAGGCACTCACACAAGCATCACACCCATACAGACACAACAACATCCACTGTGTCCCCCTCCTCCTCTTCTCCCTCCTCCCTCCCAGTCTCGTCTACACACACACCTGCATGCACCACATCTACAGGCACTAGGACTCGCACCAGAACACCCAGCACCACAAGCCGCTCACCTGCACTCACCACCTCCACTGCCATTTACACGTCCCCTGTGTCCTCTCCCAGTGTGTCTGTGACGCCCCCTCCCAAAGTACACAAACGCCGCCAATCACTCACCCAACATCCATCCACCTCACGACAGCCTCCAGTACCTGCACCTGCACCCAAAACACCTAAAGTGACACCTCCTACAACCACCTCCTCTACCTACACTCCCAGACCCCCTCCAACTACCCATCCCAGTGTCTGTCAGAAACTGTCCCTCTGTCAAATTGACCTGTTTGCCCCCCCCTCCAGTTCATCAGTCCCGTCGTAGCGCCTCAGCCAAAAAGCCTCCAGTACCAGTGGTGCGTGTTCCAGGTTTTTGGAGTGCACCGTCCACCAGGGCAGGCAGTAGGACCCAGAGCCAAGGCACTGTCAGCCCACCCCCTGTAAAGGCACCGAAATTGGAGAATGGACGACGGGACCGTGTCAAGACTCCTGGTGGGACAACAAGTGAAATGGGATCGAAGGCGATTGGTGAGTCAGCTGTAACTCCAAAGAAGGTGGCGAAGGTCCCGAGGAAGTCTGCCCAGCCTGTTGTGAGTGTCACGGCGGAGAAGTGCGCCATCATTTCCGGCGGTCCAGACACAACCGCCAGCACCGTCGTTACTGGTCCAGAGACCACCGCCAGAGTCATTGCCCAGGAGGGCCCGAGTATCGTTACTGGTCAGGAGACCACCGCCAGAGTCAGTGCCCAGGAGGGCCCGAGTATCGTTACTGGTCAGGAGACCACCGCCAGAGTCAGTGCCCAGGAGGGCCCGAGTATCGTTACTGGTCAGGAGACCACCGCCAGAGTCAGTGCCCAGGAGGGCCCGAGTATCGTCACTGGTCAGGAGACCACCGCCAGAGTCATTGCCCAGGAGGGCCCGAGTATCGTCACTGGTCAGGAGACCACCGCCAGAGTCATTGCCCAGGAGGGCCCGAGTATCGTCACTGGTCAGGAGACCACCGCCAGAGTCAGTGCCCAGGAGGGCCCAAGTATCGTTACAGGTCAGGAGACCACCGCCAGAGTCAGTGCCCAGGAGGGCCTGAGTATCGTTACTGGTCAGGAGACCACCGCTAGAGTCAGTGCCCAGGAGGGCCCGAGTATTGGCACTGGTCAGGAGACCACCAGGGCCCAAGTATTGTCACTGGTCAGGAGACCACCGCCAGAGTCAGTGCCCAGGAGGGCCCGAGTATCGTCACTGGTCAGGAGATCACCGAAGGAGTCAGTGCCCAGGAGGGCCCGAGTATCGTCACTGGTCAGGAGACCACCGCCGGAGTCAGTGCCCAGGAGGGACCAGGATCCCACAGCCCCACTGGGCGATGATGGAACGTCATGCCACACCCCAATGTCCAGTGTGGAGTTCGTCATGCCACACCCCAATGTCCAGTGTGGAGTTCGTCATGCCACACCCCAATGTCCAGTGTGGAGTTCGTCATGCCACACACCAATGTCCAGTGTGGATTTCGTCATGCCACACCCCAATGTCCAGTGTGGAGTTCGTCATGCCACACACCAATGTCAGTATCTGAACCGCCATCTCAGGCTACCGCTGAACAGTCCATAGCCAGCCATGGCAAAGCACCGCTGAACAAGGGCAAGACCGCCATGGTGAAGACCGCTGAACAGTCCATAGCCAGCCATGGCAAAGCACCGCTGAATAAGGCCAAGACCGCCATGGCAAAGCACCGCTGAAGAGTCTACAGCCAGCCATGGCAAAGCACCGCTGAACAGTCCATAGCCAGCCATGGCAAAGCACCGCTGAACAAGGCCAAGACCGCCATGGTGAAGACTGCTGAACAGTCCATAGCCAGCCATGGCAAAGCACAGCTGAACAAGGCCAAGACCGCCATGGTGAAGACAGCTGATCAGGGCAAACACCGTGTGGGTATGAATAGGCCGCCACATCAGGCATCCTTCTCCCATGTGCAGCTGGGACAGTGACAGGACAAGAACTTTCACTGGGGAGACTCATCCAGTCTGGCCACCAGTCCCACCCAGTACCAGTTGAGAACTGCATCTACTTGCGTCAATGTGGCTTTGCACTCCCCAGGATGGTCCAGTGGGCAACCCACCCACTGTAAAGACTTGAGAGACTGTGGCTTTGCACTCCCCAGGATACATCAATGGGCATAGAGCCCCGTCGTGGATCTGGCTTTGCAGTCATGTGGCTGAGGTGCCCCCCTTCCGTTCCCCCTGAGGTGCCTGTAGTGTTTCAATCTGATGCCCCGGCAGTGTTCTCTCGGATTTTGGTCAGGTATCTATTGTGGGCCTCGCCCATGCATTTTTGGACTGTTGGTGCACGGACATTGTTGTGTACATATCTGCACTACTTCTTGTATTGTATATATAAATATGACAGATTTCGAGATATGATTCAGTATATTTTTATATGACATGTATATTGGCACATTACAATATTTGAACGAATCTCGCTTTGTCTTTGCATTCTTACGGGGGGATTGTGGGTTGTTAATGTGATATTTTTGACTGCATTGGTGTGTATGTTGTAATATGCGAGGGTGGGGGTGTTTGGTGGGTGTCCCCCTAACTTTTGCCTCCCCGTGTCGTAGATGCAGTACTCACCGGTATGTTCTGCGCCTACGTCGCTGTTGTTCGTACATGAGCAGAAAGACAAGGGCAGGTAGTATTTGGAGTTCGGGCTCCTTGGAGTCGCCGTTCCTCGTGGAGTGTGTTGAGGGGAGCGTTTTCCCATAGCAAAGGCTGTTTCCGCCGTGTTTTTATCCACGGTGAATCCGCCCCGGAAAAGGTGGCGGATTGGTGTGTTGTAATATTGTGGGTGGTGCTTTGTCTCCCGCCTGTCTGTTGGCGGTGACCGCCACGCTGTTTGTCTGTACCGCCGTGGCGGGCGAATTGTTAAAGTGGCTGTCTTTGTTGGTGGTTACCGCCAGGGTCGTAATTCCCTTTTTTTTTTCGCCGGCCTGTTTGCGGTATTACCCCACCTTTTACACCGTCCGCCAGGGTTGTAATGACCACCTTTGTCTTGTCTTTTCTTCTTGTCGCGATCCCTGAGGTAACGGCATTTACCGGTTCTGTCTTGATGGTATGTGCGAGTGCCGATTCCATGTGTGCTGCCCTTACTCTGGATAGTCCCCTTGATCTGCCCATGGTCAGCATGTCAGCCATTGCCATGCCAGGGATCTGAAGGATGTGTTCTCTTAGCTTTGTGGAGTGGCATCCTTGAATAAATTGCGCTCTTATTTAGTCTTCGGATCCAGTAATGTGCATGTGCTAGCCAGTTCCCTTAATCTTGCGTAGTAGGTATTTACCGACTCATCTGGTTGTTGTCTAGCTTGTCGAAGGAGGAACCGCTCATAGTCAGGATTTGCTCTAGATGTTCCACCCATGATTTCCATTAGGCGGCTTGAGCTGATGGGGGCCCCTCCATGACAAAAGGCTCTAATATTGGAAATGTGGCCATAATGTTATCTTTTACTCTTTATTTATTATAATTTTTTTGAGTTAGCTTGTGCTACTGTTTATTGTCCTAAAATCTTGGTTGTAGTGTAGTTCAGTGTCCTTGGGGGCCAAAGATCATGTGTTTGGGCGTGGCTTGTGCCCTCCTTCCTTTATATTATCTTTTTTTTTTTTTTTAGTTTTTCACTAGCCCTGGGTAATCATTAAGTTGCTTTCCTGTTTTCTGTGGGGGCAGGGCCGCCGCTCTCACTCACCCCCTGGGAGATTTCCTCAGCTTGACGCTTCAGTCGAGTGCAGCACTGGAACGCTGAGAACAGCTGGTGCCTCTCGGGGCCTCGCGTTCCAAAACACACGGACCACTCCCCTCTGCTGTCCGATGAGAAGAGGAACTGCCGGCTGATCTCCCAGCACCAGTTAGAGGGTGGGGGTGTGTCCTCACACCATCTCCGCACCGCCGGTACTGTAGCGCTCGACTCCAGTGCTCGCCAGGCCAGCAGAGTCAGCTCTCTCGTGTAGGGCTCCGACCGTGAGCCTGTCCAGCTTCCGGAGCGCTCGAGCGTTTGCGCATGTGACGCTCGTTGCACGCAGGCAGTGCACACAACCAAGATCACCGCTCAACTTGCAGTGTAATTCTGCTCACCCTCGTCGCCAGTTTTGTTGTGTTCTGGCAACACCGCGATACACGAGGCCCACTTCATTAAGGTTCGGCACAATGAGACACCACGCACTAGTTGGAATGCCCGGGTTTCTGCCTGTTGGTGCCAAGCCAACCGGCACTTTTATTCCTTTTTGTGACGACAGGATCAAACCAAACGCCCCTCAGCTTACAGGGTGTTTATTCACACATGTTTCCTCACACGCTGTGAAAACACCCCCTTTCCACCTGGTACATCCCAGGATGCAAACATAACAACACCCACCGCACACCATTTCAACACAGCCATGAGTGACGTGACACCTGTTAATAAAAGGGGCAGACCCTGCTCTGTCTGTGTCAGTCATTTATCTGGTATGTGGGCTTCGGGCCCAGAAAATCACATTGGCATCCAGGGGATCTGACTCCACCTGCCGCACAGCCGGGAGCACAACATTTCCTTGTGAGGGATGAGTGGCACCATACAGAGTGACCATAAGGGCAGAGAAGAGGGCTAGGCTGTTTGCTGCCTGTTCTGTCCAGCTCTGGTCCTGGTGAAGATAGAGAGGTGCCAGGCCATCACAGCACAGTGTCAGCTGTGCGCTTGTCCTTCTCCAGTGCTAACAAGGTGAAAGAAATACACTGATGTGGTGGCACGGTGTGCCCAGACAGAGGGAAGTGCACGAAATAGATGCGCTCCGGAGTGCCTTTGAGGCGAGAGAAAGAACCCCTGCTAAGCCTGCATACAGTGCCAGCAAACTCAGAAAACAATGGAATGATAAGGCTGGATGTAAAACACTGGACTCATGCACTCTCTATTGAAGGAGGCGAATGCCTGCAAACAGATGAGCAAATTTGATCTGCACTTTCCCCCACACAAGTCATCCAAGCCCTGGCATTAGTGTAACAGCTCTCCACCTCCCTCGCCAGACTGGAGACTGAACCTGTGAGGTACAGCCAAGATGGGCTCTGTAAGTAACCCGCAACTCCTAGTGGCCATCTGCCTGCCACCACTGTGGGGAAGAGAAGAGATCTCCTGCAGCAGCCCTGCTGGCCGAGAGCTGTGATCCATCTGCAAGAGTACGAGAGGCCACACCTGCACTGAGCGACCCAACCCCTCATCTACACCTGTGGTGCCCCAGTGGGTGAAAAGACCTGCGGCATTAGGAAGGCTGCCAAGGCCTAGTGAAGTGGCTGAAGCCCTACCTAGTGGTCAATGGTGGCACCACACTATGCCCTGGAAACAGGAGACAGTGCATGCGGTTCACACGGAGGCACCCGGAGAATACACTGCCACCAGCTGTGTCGCCCCGGAAAAAAAAAGAAAGTAAAGAATCAGCAGATACACCATAGTGACCCTATGCTGCATCTCAGGCCCCATCACTTCCAATAAAAGGGCTGATATAGTGGCAAATAGAAAAGCGGGCAGTGAGGCAGACTTTCACTCCTGATGTGCATCATCGCCTGCATGTATCCTTGATGGGAGGAAGAGGTAGACCCAGCTATATGCACTCACATTGTCCCCCAACTTAGAGCTTGCAGTCTGGGACAAATGAAGTATCCAGTGAAGAATTAGCCTATTTCCACTATGAGTGGGGGGCTAGTGTTTTTTAAGCCGATAAAGCCTCATTCCTCTGTGCTGCTGGCCTGGATGAATTTGTTAGCCTCCAGCACTCAGAGACTCAACAGTGCTGCTACCCGTGCTAGTTAATAACGGTACTACACTGGCACTTTGAACATAAAAAATCCCCACCACCTTTGTGTGTGTATAGTCTAGGGGATATGATTTAACTGCAGAGCTAGCCCATCAGCATCTAGGCACAGCTACAGCTCCACGTCACAGCTGAAACAAAGGTTCAGATTTGCAGCACAAGCTCAGGAGGGGAACAACAAGTGCTCAGAAAGCAAAGACTCAAGTCACTGCACCATAACGATGTACGAGGGACGCTCGTAGCATGTGTCCAAGATACAATACCTCTGCACACCCAGCAGCACCACTGGTCCCCCTCTTCCAGCACAAGAAAGGCAGACTTGCATGAAGTGCACAAAGGACCACACCCGGTAATTTCACACCAATTGCAGGAGCCCTGGAAAAAGAAAGCCTTCAGAGAGAGAGATCAGACTGTGTGAAAGGTTCTGAGGCCCAGCACTGTATTGAATCCTAGTTTGTTTTAATGGGATAACAGGAGTAAGCTTAGCCATTGGCTTGCGGACTCGTGCCCCCGTCACCTAGTGACTCTTAACCTACTTAGCTTGCTCTGTCTTAGCTCATTTAATTTTTTAATTCTTCTAAGATGGCTGCCTTGTTTATAGTTAGGCCAGTTGTTATGATTTGCATTATCAGTGCCATCGCGTTAAGGAGTCAAAATCAAGTGACAAAGACAAACAAACTGTAGGCATTCACATTTAGGGACTTTCCCTCTTCATGCTTTTGAGGGAATTGTTTATATTAATTACCGCCGAAAGCATGACGTTTTCTATTGTTTGGGAACACACCTATGTCAGGGGTACAAGTAGATCTGTATAAATACATCACACTTTAGACAGATAATAAGAGGGATTCCGACCAGAGGGCATCGCCACCATCGCTGATATCGATGCTGCACGTCATCTTGACGCTGACTCAGTCTTCGTGTTCCTGTGGTGTCTGAGATAGAGACCTCATTCCAAGGTAACAAGGGTTGGGGGCTCCTCTCATGGACATGGCATTGGCAGATTAGGTTTAACATACCCAGATCTCCTTTAGGTAGGAAGTTAGGCCTATCATGATAGGGTATTAGTACATATTACACGCTTTGGGGGTCATTCTGACTCCCGCTGGCCAGAATACCGCTGCGTGGTCAGAAGACCGCCGCGGTTATTCTGAGTTTCCCGCTGGGCGGGCGGGCGACCGCCAGAAGGCTGCCCGCCCGCCCAGCGGGAAACCCCCTTACACGAGGATGCCGGCTCCGAATGGGTGCAAAGCAGACACTGAAAATCTTTGTGGGGCCCTGTTAGGGGGCCCCACGACACCCCTTACCGCCATCCTGTTCCTGGTGGCCAAAACCGCCAGGAACAGGATGGCGGTAAGGGGGTCGGAATCCCCATGGCGGTGCAGCTTGAGGATTCCCCAGGGCAGCGGGAAACCGGCGGTACACTGCTGGTTTCCCGTTTCTGACCGCGGCTGTACCGCCGCGGTCAGAATGCCCAGGGATGCACCGCCAGCCTGTTGGCGGTGCATCCGCGGTCCCCGGCCCTGGCGGATTTTACTGCCAGGGTCGGAATGACCCCCTTTATGTCTCTTCATGTTATTGCAAGATGGTGGTGGTCTTTGTAATAATGACTCTTGTCTTTACAATTCTGTTTCACTGTTCATTAGCCTAATCATTGCAGCCCATGCAACTTATCGCAGATTGCGGTTGTGTTCAATAAAAACTATTGAAACTTTACTGCAACTTCGTTATTGCCTGTGTTTGGATGAGACATGATGTATCTATGAGAAAGGGGTATTCTCCATTGAACCACAACTCTCCCTGAGATGTCATACTCTCAAGTCCATGCGTAAAGGCTGCAACAAATCACCTTTTACTATTTGGGTTTTTGGTGAGGTGTTGCTAGTGAGCCGGAAGGGTTGGGCCGGCAGCTGTGACTTGTTGTAGGACAGGCATTGTCGCCTACAAAACATAAGTACTGTCATCCTTAAACCAGCAGTCTTGCCTAGAGCAACAGTCCAAACTACGACATGGCGCCACCAACAATGGTGTTTAGGCACTAATTTACGGATACCCTGATTATCACTGTCTCACAGACAACAGGTACCCTAAGTACCAATTAACTGAGACATCCATCGTCTTTGGGAAGATCCTCCTCAGCTGAAAAGGTAACACCTGATTAGGCTGTAGGTTGTTTGAGCTCGAACTCATAAAAGGACTCTACTCCCCATTTGGTGTTCCATTTCTCTGACCATTTTTACAAATATGGCTAACGCCATAGAAATTCCTGAGAATGCTAGACAAGCATTAACATGACACCTACTAGCGCATGGCCTAACAGAAGAGGGGGGGGATGTTACTCTCATAATAGAAGCTAATGAAGTATACCAAACAGAAACATTTTACTGTTGTGTCACCTTTCCTGAGGTGAACCCAAGGACACATACTTTCCACACATATGAAATTACAAACGTACCTCAACGGTACCAAGCATACCAGTATCATAAAATATCGCTCACAAACCAAGAGCATCAGAACTGGTTTTAAGGCGCCTTACCACATGTATTACAAAGAGTGAGACTAGGGGGCATATTTATACTCTGTTTGCGCCGGAATTGCGTCGTTTTTTTTTACGCAAATTCGACGCAAAACGAACTCCGTATTTATACTATGGCGTTAGACGCGTCTAGCGCCAAAGTTCATGGAGTTTGCGTAATTTTTTAGCGTGGACACCTACTTTGCGTTAATGATATGCAAGGTAGGTGTTCCCGTCTAAAAAATGACTCCGAGGCATGTGCGCCGTATTTACACTCCCGGGCAAAAATGACGCCCGGGAGTGGGCGGGTCAAAAAAAATGACGTCCAGCCGCTTTTGCGTTGTTTTTTAGTGCCTGGTCAGGGCAGGCGTTAAGGGACCTGTGGGCTTGGAAGGAGCCCAGAGGTGCCCTCCCATGCCCCCAGGGACCCCCCCGTCACCCTTGCCCACCCCAGGAGGACGCCCAAGGATGGAGGGACCCATCCCAGGGAACTTAAGGTAAGTTCAGGTAAGTATTTATTTTATTTTTTTTGTGGCATAGGGGGGCCTGATTTGTGCCCCCCTACATGCCACTATGCCCAATGACCATGCCCAGGGGACAGAAGTCCCCTGGACATGGCCATTGGGCAAGGGGGCATGACTCCTGTTTTTGATAAGACAGGAGTCATTTCAATGGGGGTTGGGAGTAAAAAAAAATGGCGCTAATCGGGTTGAGGCGAAAATTTTGCCTCAGCCTGACTTGCCCCATTTTTTGACGCCCAAGCTCCATATTCCCCTACGCCGGCGCTGCATGGTGTACGTAATTTTTTTTTGACGCACACCAGGCAGTTCCGCCGGCTAACGCCGGCTAACGTCATTGAATAAATACGGCGCCCGCATGGCGCTTCAGAATGGCGTTAGCCGGCGTTAGATTTTTTGACGCACAACTGAGCACCTGTCCTGGTCTTGGGAATTCAAGGTACCAGAACTGTAGTTTTACCACCACTGCCTGGCTCCAGAACAAACAGATTAATTTCCATTGATGACGTCAAAGTTCACCATGTGGCTGATCATTTCGGTGGACTTACGCTTCCAAAAAATGTTTATATTGCAGAAAACCACCTTCATCAGGGCATTAAGGGGCATATTTATACTCTGTTTGCACCAAATTAGTGTCATTTTGTTTTACTCTAATTCGGTGCAAAACTAACTCAATATTTATACTTTGGTGCTAGACCCCTCTAGCACCAAATTTATGGAGTTAAAGTCATTTTTTGAAATTGGAGACCTACTTTGCCTTAATGAGATGCAAGGTAGGCTTTCCTGTGCAAAAAATGACTCTATGGCCTTAACGCCATATTTAGGGGCATATTTATACTCTGCGGCATATTTATACTCTGTTTGCACCGAATTAGTGTCATTTTTTTTTACTCTAATTCGGTGCAAAACTAACTCCATATTTATACTTTGGTGCTAGACCCATCTAGCACCATGGCCCTGATTTAAACTTTTTTTGCACCGCATTAACGTCATTTTATGACACAAAACTGGCGCAAACTTACAAAATATTGGCCCTTATTTATACTTTTTGCTGCAAAACTGCACTAACTCAGTTTTGCACCAAAAGTTTAGCACCGGCTTGCACCATTTCTGTGCACCAGCCGGGCACCATATTTATGGAATGGTGCAATCCGGTGCAAAGGGTAGGCTAGAGTTTAAAAAAATGACTTTAGTCGGGTAGAGCTGGCAGTATAGAAGAAGAGGGTTTAGCACCAAAAAATGGCTTTAGGCAGGTTAGAGTAAAAAAAAAAGACTCTAACCAGATTAGCGTCATTTTATGGTGCTAAACCTACCATGCCACATGACTCCTGCCTTAGAAAAGGCAGGAGTCATGCCCACCACCCCAGTGGCCAGCACAGAGGACAGGGGTCCCCTGGGCATGGCCATTGCACCCTGTGCCATGTATGGGGGCCCATTTCAGGGCCCCCTATGGCACTTTCAAAAATAAAATGCACTTACCTGTACTTACCTGGGATGGGGTCCCCCATCCTTGCAGTCCCTCTAGTGTGGGTGCCCCTAGGGCCTAGGGAGGGCACCTCTGGGCTTATTCCATGGTGTTCCACCATGGAAATAGGGCCACAGGTCCCCTAAAGCCTGCCCTGGCCCAGGTCTTAAAAAATGGGGCAAAGCAAGCTTTGTCCCATTTTTTGACCCCTCCTCCCTCCCTTGCCCCATTTTTACATGGGAGTATAAATATGGGGCCATATTTATACTTTTTGACGCAAAACTGCGCTAACGCAGTTTTGCGCCAAAAAAATTAGCGCCGGCTAACGCCATTCTGAAGCGCCATGCGGGCGCCGTATTTATTCAATGACGTTAGCCGGCGTTAGCCGCCGGCGCTGTCTGGTGTGCGTTAAAAAAAACGACTTACACCAGGCAGCGCCGGCGTAGGGGGAAAATGGCGTATGGGCGTCCACAAATGGTGCAAGTCAAGCTGAGGCAAAAAAATCGCCACAACCCGATTTGCGCCATTTTTTTACGACGCCCATCCCCCATTGAAATGACTCCTGTCTTAGCAAAGACAGGAGTCATGTCACATGTAGGGGGCACAAATCAGGCCCCCCTATGCCACAAAAAAAAAAAAAAAAAATACTTACCTGGACTTACCTTAATGTCCCTGGGGTGGGTCCCTCCATCCTTGGGTGTCCTCCTGGGGTGGGCAAGGGTGGCAGGGGGTGTCCCTGGGGGCATGGGAGGGCACCTCTGGGCTCATTCTGAGCCCACAGGTCCCTTAACGCCTGCCCTGACCCAGGCGCTTAAATCCCGGGCTAATGCGGGTTTTTTAGACCCGCCCACTCCCGGGCGTCATTTTTGCCCGGGAGTATAAATACGACGCATATGCATCGGAGTCATTTTTTAAGAAGGGAACGCCTACCTTGCATATCATTAACGCAAGGAAGGTGTTCACGCAAAATAATGACGCTAACTCCATGAACTTTGGCGCTAGACGTGTCTAACGCCAAAGTATAAATATGGAGTTAGTTTTGCGTCGAATTTGCGTCGAAAAAAATTACGCAAATTCGGCGCAAACGGAGTATAAATATGCCCCATGGTGTTAAGGCCATAGAGTCATTTTTTTGCACGGGAACGCCTACCTTGCATCTCATTAAGACAAGGTAGGTTTCCACTTCCAAAAAATGACTTTAACTCCATAAATATGGTGCTAGACGGGTCTAGCACCAAAGTATAAATATGGAGTTAGTTTTGCACTGAATTAGAGTTTTAAAAAAATGACGCTAATTCAGTGCAAACAGAATATAAATATGCCCCTTAGCGTCAAATAATGATGCTAATCTGGTCAGAATCATTTATTTTGACTCAAAACTGCCTAACGTCATTTTTTTTTAAGCTAGCCTACCCTTTGCACCGGCTTGCACCATTCCATAAATATGGTGCCCAGCTGGTGCTAAAAAATGGTGTAAGCCGGTGCAAAACTTTTTGGGGCAAAACTGCCTTAGTGCAATTTTTCACCAAAAAGTATAAATAAGGCCCTAAATCCATTATTGCACATAGCATCAGTCTATGCAGTCTTGGTCCCCATCTCTTAGTCTTGGTGGCTATCTTCTTTGCTTGTTCGATTCAAAGAAATGATGCTATGTGCAATAATGGATTTAATGCCCTGATGAAGGTGGCTGTCTGCAGTAAAAACATTTTTTGGAAGCGTAAGTCCTCCTAAATGCACATTGGCAAGAAAAACGACTCACAAATAGATGAAGTAATATTTCTTCAAAAGTACTTTACTTCTAAGACATGGCAGGAATGACGACTCATAAACGGATGAAGTAATATTGCTCCAAAAGAACTCTACTTCTAAGACATACTGGGCCATATTTATACTTTTTGACGCAAAACTGCGCTAACGCAGTTTTGCGCCAAAAAAATTAGCGCCGGCTAACGCCATTCTGAAGCGCCATGCGGGCGCCGTATTTATTAAATGACGTTAGCCGGCGTTAGCCGCCGGCGCTGTCTGGTGTGCGTTAAAAAAAACGACGTACACCAGGCAGCGCCGGCGTAGGGGGAAAATGGCGTATGGTCGTCCACAAATGGTGCAAGTCAGGCTGAGGCAAAAAAATCGCCTCAACCCGATTTGCGCCATTTTTTTAAGACGCCCAACCCCCATTGAAATGACTCCTGTCTTAGCAAAGACAGGAGTCATGCCCCCTTGCCCAATGGCCATGCCCAGGGGACTTCTGTCCCCTGGGCATGGTCATTGGGCATAGTGGCATGTAGGGGGGCACAAATCAGGCCCCCCTATGCCACCATTTTTTTTTACAAAAATACTTACCTGGACTTAACTTAATGTCCCTGGGGTGGGTCCCTCCATCCTTGGGTGTCCTCCTGGGGTGGGCAAGGGTGGCAGGGGGTGTCCCTGGGGGCGGGCACCTCTGGGCTCATTCTGAGCCCACAGGTCCCTTAACGCCTGCCCTGACCCAGGCGCTAAAATCCAGCGCTAATGCGGGTTTTTTAGACCCGCCCACTCCCGGGCGTCATTTTTGCCCGGGAGTATAAATACGACGCATATGCATCGGAGTCATTTTTTAAGACGGGAACGCCTACCTTGCATATCATTAACGCAAGGAAGGTGTTCACGCATAAAAATGACGCTAACTCCATGAACTTTGGCGCTAGACGCGTCTAACGCCAAAGTATAAATATGGAGTTAGTTTTGCGTCAAATTTGCGTAAAAAAAAACGACGCAAATTTGGCGCAAACGGAGTGCCCCACTGTGTTAAGTCTCATCACTAAGGATTCCATATTGAGGTTATGAGCATTGATTTCTGAGATACCAATATTGGTTGTATGGACTCTGCTTGAGCTTATCATTTGAGATAATGTGGAGATGATTCACACATTTATTGGTTTTTCATTATGATTTATACATGAGATTTATATGTATCTTGAGAGAAGATTTATGATTTATGTTTTTGAGATATTCTGCTCTGTGTTATTATTTGTGATTCCGGTGTCTTGGTGTTGTATATATGTTTGTTACATGTATTATGTGTCTTTAGTCGTATATGGTCTTTGTCTGTATATTTGAATAATTGTTTTGCGTTTTGATTTGGTTAGGGGGGTGTTCTATATATAATTTTCATTTAATATTTTGTATGAATTAGATGATTTTTGCTCATTTATGTATGGTTTGACTATTAAAAAGATTAAAATATTTTGGACGGATTATTTAAGGTTTTTTTGTATTAGTTTGACTTGTCTTTTCATATTTGTAGGAGAGAGATATACTCTTTACTTATTGTACTTCTCCCTGATTCTCTCTCCTTATGAGGTCAGGGACCCTGTGCTCTTCTGTTTGTCTGTTTGACATTTACTGCATTTTTTTGGGGGGTTGGTTTTGCAACTGTTTTCTTTTTGCTTATAAATGGTCATTACATTCCTGAACACTCCCCTTTCGAGCCTGTGGATGAAGTCTTAACTCCATATCATTCCTCACATAAGGTCCGAAGAGACTTGTCCCTTGTGAACACTTCAGCAATATCGATTTCTGATGGGATTGTGTCGGAAAATGTTCCCTTTGATATATACGGGCCTATTGAGGTCATTCAAATTTCCATATGTGTTCAAAATGTCTATGACAGATGTGGTTACACCTGATGTTGTATCTGATGATTGGGATGTCAAACAGTTGATTCCATGCTACCTGAAATGAAAGACTATTCCATATTTGAAAGTGATGATGTATTTAGACATACAATGAATTATGGGGAAATATTCTGTTACAACAATTGGGGACATTACTACCTACATCGTGCCACTAGACACAGGCCAGTATTGAACTATACATAGTAGGAACACTGTTCAATACCACCAGTGGGGAGTCTAAAACACTATACAGATAAATTTACATATTTCACTGGGCATGACACGAAAAAGGCAGAGTTACCTCCGTCACAAATTAGGATTTTTTTTCTAACAAACACAAAAATTAAGATCCCTTTGTTTCTCGGCTCGCAGTTGAAGGTTACGAATACTGGAAGAGCACTATTGACTTAAAAAGTGTATGGGGAACACAAGATTGGCAAATACAGGGTAGGGAAGCTTTGTTTAGAGCATGCCTAATTCCTGTGCAAATGATCTTTTTAAATGACACCATTCAACAGACATCCTGTCTGGGGTTAGCAAGACATGAACACGCCCAGTATCCCCACACCGGCGAAGTTTAATGATTTGCAATATTTGCTTAATATCACAGAGGAAACGCTAGATGCAGTGGTTAAGGCTGGTACCTATAATTCTTCACTTTTCAGTTCCGGCGGGTGGTTAATAATGTCAACTGACACCAATAGATGTCAAGAACGTTTTTTTAACTCTTCCGGGGGTTTTACAATTAACAGGCCAGAACCTTGCTTTGTATCGGGTCAACACACAGGTATAGTTGGAACATACAGTGTGGGTAAACTGTGCCAACAATGGGTACAGGCTAACATGTTAGCTGCAGTTAAAAAACACCTTAACACTCTATCTGAAGATGTAGACTCCTCCTGTGATGCCAATAGAGAATGTGAGGATCACGCTTCAGCAAAGAAATGAAAGGTCACCTAAGTGGCAACTTATCGCCCCCCAGAGCACAATCAAGGATAGCACCAGCAGTGCTCCCCTGAGACCAGAGCGGAGGAAGGGCCCAGTGTGGCTCGAATGCAGAGAGGAGATTATTTGCCCTCTTATAGCAACAGTGCCACCCTGCAGTAGGTTGGAGACTGTTCAAGGAGTACCCCACACTGCCTAAAGACTGAGTTGCATGCACCCTTGTGGCAAGCTACAACCACCGCAAGTAAGAGAAGACCCTCTCCTCTAATGGCGATCCTGTGAGGCAACTTGAATATTTAATTAGCCAGGTAAATGAAAGTATGGAAAAGGCTGCAGACCAAATCAAAGGAAGTAAACCTACCTCCACTGTTGTGTAGCCATTTTAGTTATAGCTCCATGTACGTTATTTTAACACACTAGGCCGCTGTGCACTTTAACTTAGATGTATTTTATTCAGCTTCATTTTATTATTGTTACAATATCCATTTTTACGGTCTTGTTTTATTTTCGTCTAATTAACTGTTTTTGTCTAGGCCAGCACTCTGTTCTCAAACAAGACATTCTTGATCACTCTGTGCTTTTCCCAAGGCTACAGCACAGTACATTGCCGGTGAACGTGGTAGAAGTTTAGTCTCCAACATTCATAGAAAATACACATCTTTACGTAGAGAAACTTTCCCAGAATATCTGCTGTGTTATTATAAAAACACGTCCTTGTCCCTTGCACGTTAGAGGGAGATTCCAGCCAAGGAACCACAACTGTATGCTGATTGCCGAATGCTTTGCTACAGATGCTAACGCAGACCACAGGCCTTTGCTCAGGTATGGGGGTTGATGTCTTCCCAGGGGAATCTGAAATGCCAACATAGAGCTTAACATGCTGTGCTCTATCCTAGCCTAGGTAGGAATTAGTCCATTGAAAAGCATGACAATATGATAGTGTTGTTTTTATGCTTTACTCTTCCTGTCATAATTTTAATACTGTCATTTTGTGTCATCCTGGTTATTGCAGCTCACGCCTTGCTATCTAAGATGCAGTGATTTTATTAAACTCATTATTGAAATATATACTGCTTCTGTTTATCATTTTTATATGAGACGGAATTGTAAGTGAGAGAACCGGATGATACCTGAGTGACCACGACTTCCCTGAGAAGCCAAGTATGTCATGTGCTCGGCTGCCCAATCATCACTACCCTTTCGTGGGGATGAGGCACTGCTAGTTAGTTGGAGCAGAACCCGGATTGGAGCGACAGGTGTCACCTGAAGTGAGTTAGACTTAGGCCCTCTTTACAACCCTGGCAGTAAATCCCGCTTTCCGCCGTGCAGAAGACCGCCAACATACCACTGTGGCCACGGAATTCCGCTACAGGTATTACTATCCACAGCTCGGAATCTGCCACAATACAGACACCCACACAAGTCCGTCACACCAAAGGTCAGTGATAAACTGGCGATACCAAAACCGACACCGTCTAGCCAACAGGAATACACCCACACTATCACGACCCACGAATCAACGCAGCGGTCTTTCAACCGCGGAAATCCATTGGCGGTACACACCGCTGCCCTCAAAATACACACACACTTACAAAACACACCCACATTGGACCATTCGAAATACACACACCTGATACACATACACACACCACACCCACACACCCAATCCAATATAAAGCATACACCCACATCACCCAAAAACCCTTTAACCAAAAATTTGAAAGAAGGCCAGAGAGAGAGACTACCTAAAACAACGCCAGCACCCACAGACACACAACACCATTACTTACACAACATCCACGCACCTCAAACAACACACACCAACACATCCCCTCACACATCACAACAGACACCACCTCACACATCACCCACACCACATCATGGCACCTCAAGGGCACCCCAGGTTCTCTGAAGAGGAGCTCAGGGTCATGGTGGAGGAAATCGTCCGGATAGAGCCACAGCTATTCGGATCACAGGTGCAGCTGACGTCCATTGCAAGGAAGATGGAGCTATGGCGCAGAATTGTTGACAGGGTGAATGTAGTGGGACGGTATCCAAGAACACGGGATGACATCAGGAAGAGGTGCAACGACCTATGGGGGAAGGTGCGTTCCGTGGTATCCAGACACCAGATTGCTGTACAGAGGGCTGGCAGTGGACCCCCACCTCCTACCCCACAACTAACAACATGGGAGGAGCAAGTCTTGGCAATACTGCATCCTGAGGGCCTCGCAGGAGTAGCAGGAGGACTGGACTCTGGTAAGACATATCTTTACTACTTTATCCCCCCCACCTCACCTGCATGCCATCACATACCGCCACCCTTACCCTCACACCCATCACCCCAACAACCCACAGATACCCCACTAACCCAACCCACACATCCCAAAACCAAGCCGTGCATGTAACACCAATGCATGGACACCCATCACCAAAGCATGTCCAGTACAGAGACTCACTCATGCCCCAAAATCACCAATCACACAAGGACCAAGCCAATAATGCAAGCACAAGAGTAGAGAGTCACTCACCCATTGCACGACATGGCACACACAGATACAATAACTATGCATTTACACCCCAACAGCACCCATACCCAACGTCACCGGACAGGAGGTGCCAGACATATCCAGTCCCCCCACAGAAGAGACCCACAGTGATGACAGCAGCTCGGCACGCCTGGATCAAGATGACCAGCCCGGCCCATCAGGGACCTCTGGACAGTCGGTTCCCCTGACACAGTCACAAACCACCACTGAACCTCCCCCCTCAGGAAACACCAGCACAGCACCCACCCAGCGGGCCCATCCCTCTGTCTCCAAGACACGTCAATCAGCAGTGTGTCCACCACAACAGGGAACCCAGGCAACCCCACTAACACAGAACGATCAGGGACCTGGGGGCAGTGGCAGTGGGCACATGGTTCAGGGGAAAGAGGCACAGGATAACAGGGAAGCTGGGGGGACTGCTGTGCGACAGGGGGAGGACAGGCCCAGGAACTCACTCTCCACAAAGCACTCTCCAACATCATGGGAGCTTATCACCATTCCCAGGAGACCATGGGCACGGTACTGGCCAAGTTTCAGGAGATCCAGTGGCTGCAGGAGGAACACTACCTGGGAATCAGGAAGGACTTGAAGTCTTTTAACACCACCCTGGTCACCATTGCAGGGGTGCTGGCACACCTTCTCAACACCAGGAGGGACACAGTGGCACACCAACGGGCTCCTGACACTAACCTGGACGATGAATAGCCCTCCACCTCCGCTGGGGCTAGTGGACAGGAGGCACCGCCACAGGAACAACAGGCCACCAGCACCCCACCCCCTGCAGATGGAGAACCACCCTGCAAATGGTCCCTGAGATCCAGGAACAAGACAGAGAACATTGCCTAGACCCCCGCCAGGAAATAAGACCCCCATGAATGTCACCCTTCTGTCAAACTTTGACACCCCGTCCACCTTAAACTGCCATTGCTCTACTTCCTATGCCCCATTGGACAATTCACCTGTGAAACAAATAGACAGGACTCTGCCATGGACATACCTCCACCGTCACCCCAGCCCATTTTACAACCCCCTCCACTTATTTGCACAGGAATAAACACACTTCAATCACAAAACAATCTGGAGTCAGTTTGTGCTTTCACAAATGTTTAATTGCAATATCTATGGAATAAAGCAATGTCAATTTACTTGTTCACATACCAATGTAACACCCCTGTAGGCCAGGAGTAAACATAGCAGAGGGCACAAAGTGGGACCCAGACGTGTGAAATGGAAAGTCAAAGTGACAAGTCAGTGTCCATACACTGAGTAAAAATGACAGACTTATGCTAGCTCCAACAATAGTATGAGATGTGGGAAGCAGTGACATCTTCTTACCTGTGTCTCACTGGAAGTATTGCATGATGATGTTGTTTCGGTTGTCAATATCATCTTCTTCTGTCTCCTCTTCTTCACTGTCCACAGGCTCCACAGCTGCCACAAGACCACCATCTGGCCCATCCTCCTGCAGAAAAGGCACCTGGCGTCGCAAAGCCAGGTTGGGCAGCATACAGCAGGCCACAATTATCTGGCACACCTTCTTCGGTGAGTAGTATAGGGAACCACCTGTCAGATGGAGGCACCGGAATCTGGCCGTCAGGAGGCCGAAGGTGCATTCTATTATCCTCCTAGTTTGCCCATGTGCCTCATTGTGGCGTTCCTCTGCACTTGTCCTGGGATTCCTCACTGGGGTCAGTAGCCATGACAGGTTGCGGTAACCAGAGTCACCTGCAAATGTCGAGGGACAACTGTTAGACACACTAACCCTTAGGGACAACCCCATACCCAGACACCTATGTCATCTGTATTGGGACCTTGGCCTCACCTATTAGCCACACCCGGTGCCTCAGGCGTTGCCCCATCACATAAGGGATGCGGCTATTCCTCAAAATGTAAGCAACATGCACAGAGCCAGGATACTTGGCATTTACATGGGAGATGTACTGGTCTGCCAAACACACCATCTGCACATTCATCGAATGGTAACTTTTCCGGTTTCTGTACACCTGTTCATTCCTGCGGGGGTACAAATGCCACATATGTACCATCAATGGCACCAATTATGTTTGGGATATTTCCCAGGGCATAGAAGTCACCTTTCACTGTGGGCAAATCCTCCACCTGAGGGAAAACGATGTAGCTGCACGAGTGTTTCAGCAGGGCAGACAACACTCTAGACAACACGTTACAGAACATTGGCTGGGACATCCCTGATGCCATGGCTACTGTTGCTTGAAAAGACCCACTGGCCAGTAAATGAAGTACAGACAGGACCTGCACTAGAGGGGGTATCCCTGTGAGATGGTGGATAGCTGACATCAGGTCTGGCTCCAACTGGGCACACATTTCCAGGATTGTTGCAAGATCAAGTTTGTATGTGATTATGATGTGTCTCTCTTCCATTGTCGACAGGTCCACCAGGGGTCTCTACACCGGAGGATGCCGCCATCTTATCACCTGCCCCAGCAGACGTGACCTATGGAGGAGAACAACGAGCAGAGAGTCATCCAACACTGAGGTATCACAATGTGTTATTTGTAGAAACGTTAGTAATCTGCAATGTGCTGGTATCTGTCGGTATTCCCTGCCTAGAAAGGTGTGACGCAGTTTTCATTCATCCCATGTGGCCCCCTGAAATGGCGGCTGCCTGACCCGTAAGGTGGGATAAGGTGATATTAGGTAACTGCGTTGGCATTGTACACCGTTGCAGAGGGCCGTCAAAGACCGCGGCACAATTCTGCATTGGTTAACATTGGGCCGTATGGGTCCCAGGAGCCAATGACGATGTACGCCGGTGGTGACAGTATGCAGCACCACGGACGGGACGGCCATTTTCTGTCTGTTCACTCACTTGATACCTGACCTTCAACAGGAGAGAACCTACACAGCAAGTGCTGCTGTGACCTGTGTCTGGAAGCGACAATGGCTACAGTGTCTGGGGAAAGGGCCCCTGCCTTCACTTCGGAGGAGTAGGAGAAACTAGTGGATGGGGTCCTACCCCAGTACACGCAACTGTACGGTCCTCCAGAGTACACTGTGAGCATGCTGCATGGGCAATGCCTGCTTTGAGTGGTGTGGATGGAAGATACATGGGGGGCTGAGGCCTGCATGTGCGGATGGTGAGTGTATGTGCATCAGGGCATGGGTGGGAACTGGTGGGCAATGAGTATGACGGTCCGGACGGGTGAGTATTTTCCTTTCCCCCTGTACTACTCCCCTAGGTCAGCGCCCGCCAGAAGAAGGGTATTTGGCGTGCCATCGCAAAGGACATCTGGACCCTCGGGGTCTACCACAGATGGATCACCGACTGCCATAAAAGATGAGAGGACCTGTGTTGCTGGAGCAAGAAGACGGGGGAGGCCCAGCTGGGGATGACCTCCCAAAGTGGAAGGGGTGCCCGTTGCACCATGACCCCTCTGTTGTCCCAGATACTGGCGGTGGCCTATTCGGAGTTGGATGGGTGCTTGAGGGCATAACAGCAGCCACAAGGGGGTAAGTACACTCTCATTCAGCTGACTCTACGTGCATTACGAGGTGTCTGGGTGGGGGAGGTGGGCAGTGGGTTCCCCTCTCCTTCGTCCCAGGAACCTCAGGCCCTGCCCCAGTCATCTCTGCTGCCATCAGTGAGGAGGCTATTGACCTCCTGAGATCCCTCACTGTTGGCCAATCTACCATTTTGAATGCCATCTAGGGTGTTGAGAGGCATTTGCAACAAACAAATGCATACCTGGAGGGCATTCATTTGTGGCAGATGGCCCAACAGAGAGCATTTCAGGCTCTGGCCTCAGCACTGATGGCAGCCATTGTCCCTGTGTCCAGCATCCCCCCTCCAACTTCCTCCACCCAGACCCAATCCCCTGTACCTCAGCATATCCCATACAAACCATCAGACCAGCATACACACACATCAACACACAAAAGTGGCTCAGGAAAACATAAACACCACACATCCCACAGGCACTCACACAGGCACCATCCCCATGCAGACACAGCAACATCCACTGCCTCCACTGTGTCCCCCTCCTCCACATCCTCCTCCTCCCGCCCTGTCTCATCTCCACTCACACCTGCATGCACTACATCCTCAGCCACTACCTCCATTACCAGCACGCCCATCACCACACACCGCTCACATGCAATCACCACCCCCACTACCATTCACACATCCCCTGTGTCCTCTCCCAGTGTGTCTGTGAGCCCTCCTCCCAAAATACACAAACACAGGCACACACCCATCCAACAGCCATCCACCTCACAACAGCCTCCAGCCCATGCACCCAAATTCAGTAAACGTACACCTCCTACAACCAATACCTCTTCCTCCACTCCCAAACCCCCTCCATCTTCCTGTCCCAGTGTGTCTAAAAACTTTTGTTTGTCTAACTTTGACCTCTTCCCTTCACCTCCCCCGTCCTTCCTCTAGGGCCAGGCTTTCCAGGTCCCAGCCTAGCACCTCAGCCACCAAATCCCCAGGCAAAGTGGTGCTAGCAACTATGGGGTCTACAAGTGCGCCACCCATCAGGGCTGCCAGTGTGCCACGTAGCGAGGGCAAGGACATTCCACCACCTGCCAAGGTGAAAAAGGTGCCACATCCCGGAGGGAGAAGCTGCACCTACCAGCCACCAAGGGCTCAGCAAATACAAAAGGGGATAATGGCAAGACAACTGCGGCACCATCCGAGGTGGGGAAGAGACAAAAGCAGAAGAGCAGGATAGGGCACGGTGGCACCGACTGAATCAATCAATCAATCAAAATTTGTTATAGAGCGCACTTCTCACCTGTGAGAGTCTCAAGGTGCTTGTGTGGGGGGTGAGGAGGGTTACTGTTCGAACAGCCATGTCTTGATGTTTTTTCTGAAGAGCAGGAGGTCTTTGGTTTTGCAGAGGTTGGTTGGGAGGGTATTCCAGGTTATGGGGGTGAGGTAAGAGAAGGCCCTGCCTCCTGTGGTAGTTCGTTGGATGCGGGGGACTGTTGCTAGTGAGAGGTCGGCTGATCGGAGGTTGCGTGTGGGAGTGTGGAAGTTCACTCTTTCGTTGAGGTAGGTTGGGCCAGTGTTGTGGAGGGATTTGTGTGCGTGGATGAGGATCTTGAAAGTGATTCTCTTGTCTATGGGGAGCCAGTGAAGGGATTTGAGGAGCAGTGAGATTTGTTTGTGGCGGGGGAGTCCAAGTACGAGGCGTGCGGCTGTGTTCAGGTATCACACCTTCTGTCCACGACCACACCAACCTGCATGGTGGTGAACACCGCAAGCTGCCCCACCACCACAACCGCCACCTGCCCCACCACCTGCACCGCCACTTGCACCGCCACATGCACTGCCACATGCACCGCCACCTGCACAGCCACCAGCACATGTACAGCCTAAGCGACAGTCAGCAGCCTCTTCCCCAGTGGGTAGCCACCCAAGGCTGCAGGAGACGTCCTGCTATGTCCCTCAGCAGGTGCTGAACCATGCACCACCGCCAGCACTGCTGCCACAGACACCGCCGCAAGCACCGCCACTAGCCCCGCGACGTGTTCAGACAGTGGCACCACCGCTGGCATGGCTACCATACCCAGTGGACAGTCATCCGAGGCTGGAGGAGACTTCCTGAACCCTGGCCAGCTTCCATGTGGCATGACTTCCATCACTGTTTGCACCTGCAGGTGGAAGGCGAAGCCGCAGCAGTGTGGGGTATGTCGCTGCCTCCATGGCGTATCATGCTACCTGTAACATAACATAACATAACATGTGTATTTGTAAAGCGCACGTTCACCTGCAGGCATCTTGGCGCTGAATAACAGATGTTTATTGTTACCCAACTCAATGGTACTCATTTTATCGACCTCTGAATTTTGGATGAAAGGCTGAGTGAACCTGCCGGGATTTGAACCTGTGACCATGAGATCAAACACAGGCCCCTATAGTGGACGCATTAGTCCACTAAGCCACCAGACCCGGCCTGTACTGCGGCAAACTTGTGGCACACACACAGGTGAGGGAATTGTACCGGCCACACTGCACATGGAGCACTCAGGACACCATGCCCCACCAGAACCAGTGGAGAGATACATCCACTACCTCAGTCCTTGGCAGGATGAAGCACTCTGGGCACCATGCCCCTTCCAGAACCAGTGGATAGATACATCCACTACTTCAGTCCTTGGCAGGATGAAGCACTCTGGGCACCATACCCCCTCCAGAACTAGTGAAGA
This sequence comes from Pleurodeles waltl, assembly GCF_031143425.1. Taxonomy (NCBI): domain Eukaryota; kingdom Metazoa; phylum Chordata; class Amphibia; order Caudata; family Salamandridae; genus Pleurodeles; species Pleurodeles waltl. The sequence continues at coordinate 1,223,651,769 of NC_090444.1, forward strand.
GATACATCCACTACCTCAGTCCTTGGCAGGATGAAGCACTCTGGGCACTAGGCCCCCTCCAGGACTAGTGGAGATTGACATCCACTACCTCAGTCCTTGGCAGGATGAAGCACTCTTGGCACCAGGCCCCCTCCAGAACCAGTGGAGATTGATATCCACTACCTCAGTCCTTGTCAGGATGAAGCACTCTGGGCACCAGGCCCCCTCCAGAACCAGTGGATTGATACATCCACTTGAGAGACCTTGGCTTTGCACTCCCCAGAATAAAGCAGTGGTCAAACCACCCACTGGAGACAATTGAGAGACTGTGGCTTTGCACCCCCCAGGATAAAGCAGTGGGCAAACCACCCACCGGAGACTTGTGAGACTGTGGCTTTGCACACCCCAGGATGCAGCAATGGGCATGGAGCCCCCTCGTGCAGCAGTGGCGTCGTGTGTTCATCTGGCTGAGGTACCCCCTCCCTTTCCCACTCCACCTGAGGTGCCTGTATATTTTCGATCTGATGCCTCAGCAGTGTTCTCTCAGTTTCCAGTCAGGTATCTTGTGTGGGCTTCGCCCATGCATTTTGGGACCAGTGGTCCACAGATGATGATTGCTACACTATCCGGACTTGTGTAGTTGGTGTACATAATTGTATATACTGAATTTAGCTTTTTGACTATCAGATCTTTCATGATTACACTGGTTACAATCATTTCCTTTTGTCCTTGCGTTCTTCCAGGGGAGATGGGGTGTATATGTAATGTTGCTGCATGTATTTGTGTGTATGTTGTTGTGGGTGAGGGTGGGGGTGGGGGTATTGCGTATTGGTGTGTGTCACTCTCTTTTCTCTCCCCCTCTCCCCTGTGTTGTAGGTGAAGTACTCACTGTGGTCATCGATGGTGTCTGTCCTGCTCCTGATAGAGCAGGAGGAAGTGCAGCATTGGTAACACCTGTACTTTGGGCTCCATGGCGTCCTGGTTTCTCGTTGGGTGTAGAGAGGTGAGTGTTTTCCCTTCTGTGTACTGTTTCCGCCATGCTTTTGATAGCGTTGGTTCCACCCTGGAAAAGGTGGCGGATAGGTCTCTTGTAATACAGTGGGCGGTACTTTGTCCTCCACCTGTCTTTTGGCGGTTACCACTGCGGTGTTTGTTTCTACTGCCGTGACGGTCGAAGTGTTAAAGTGGCTGTCTGTGTGGGCGGTTTCCGCCATGGTAGTGATTCCATTTTTTTCCGCCGGCCTGTTGGCGGTATAACCGCCGCTTTAACATCGACCGCCAGGGTTGTAATGAGGGCCTTAGTCTCCCACACCGCGGGTGATTCTGCCGCTCAAAATCCAGTAGTCTCATTAGAATAATGAGAGCCTACGCGACACCACTGCTGTCCAGTTTGGCTGACGCACGTGTGAGAGGAAAAGCAAGGAGTGAGCAGAAATTTGTTACCAAAGCTGAGACACTGCCCAGAAAAGTCACTGATGTTCAAGTTCTCACCTCACAGGCACGAAGAACCATTGGGAAAGAAGAGAACACTTATTGTAGTACAATGTAGCTAGAGTGCCGCCAGGGAGCACATGGACAAAGCATGGCTGCATGAATGAGGCCGTACCAGCTGGCCACCCCAGCACTAGATGGCCACCATTGGCCAATCAAAGAGAACTTCACACTGAATGACCAACCCTGCCAGGTGCACATGACCCTAGGCAGGACCAAGCACAGAAAAAGTGTGACCTCAAGGAACAGGCATTGTGCCATTTGGAGAATGGACAAGTCCTACAGACAGGACAGGATTGTGAGAGGTCCATAATGGGAGAAAACGCACTGTACTGCGAATTGGATAGGACAGGCGAGAGGTTAATGAGAAGAGAACTAACAACATGTGGCCTGATGCCACCTTGCACCAGAAGAAAAAGAGAACACATGAAACATGTGGCACAATGCCACATTGCAAAAGAGAACTGAAAAAGAAGAAGAGAGAGAGGGTGCGTAACCAGGCCTGTCACATTGAAGAACCTGACAACCACAGGTTCACAGGAGAAATGATCAAGGGTGACAAGACCGAGCACTCATGCGGCAACATGAGAGTGCCCCTACTTACACAAGCAAGCCACCTATGTGGAGTGATGTCACTGGCAACAGGCCATCAGGAGAACTGAAAGTAAGCTGCATGCCTGCATGAACGGCTCATCTGTCCAAAGTCACCGACTGCTTGAGGAATAATGGTATCCCTGCTGTGAAGCGCACATGACATAGGAGAGGGAACAGCACCAGTGATACCAAGTTACAGGACTGTGAAATCCCTTTGTCACCCTACCCCATGCCACAGGCAGAAAACGTCGCTGCCTAGCATTACTATGCACAACAAAGGTGTTACATAGGTGGAGCAAAGGTGTTCCCATGCAACAAACCATTTCATTTTGCTGCATTACCAGATTTGCCAATACTGGTAAACCTATATATATGTCAACACTGTGGCCCTCATTACAACCATGGCGTTCGTTGATAAAGTGGCGGTAATACCGCCAACAGGCTGGCGGTAATTACCACCAAATTATGACCATGGTGGTGAGAACTCAGATAGACAGCCACTTTACCACACCAACCGTCAGGGCGGAAACAACAGCCACCACGGCAGTAGCCGTCTACAGCCAGGCAGAAGCCAATGTCCTGCGAACCATATTAAGACCCTGCAAACCGCCACCTTTTCCGGGGTGGTACCAATGACATCAAAACCCTGGTAGAAACACTGCACAGAAGTGAAAGAACTCACCATTGGAGACAGAGGAAACAACCACACCACCATGGTGCCCGAGCTGGATGCCTTCCCACAGATTTTCTATGTGCTGCTCCACCACGAACACCAACGATGGTGAAGATGACGACGGTGAGTGCAGCCGCCTACCACACAGAGGAGGGTGGGAGGTAAAAGTGAGTGACACACAAACGCAACACAAACCCCCCACCCCCAACACCATACACACAATCAGCTGCAATAATAAAACATATATACCCCGCACCTCATATGAATAATGCAAGGACAACAGGAATTTACTAAAGCGAGTGTAATAAGATCAACACAGTATAAATAAGAAATATGCAATGTAACTGGTATATACAAATGTACAGTTCAAGAGACACTGCCCAGTCCTCAGTGTGCATGGGCCACAGGGCCACAGGCCAATGTCCAAGGCCCCACTTGTCACCTGTACCAACATGGAGAGAACACTGCAGGGGCATCAGTTTGAAAATTGGCATGCACCTCAGGGGGATGGGGATCACGGGGGGCACCTCAGCCGACAGATGTAACAAGACCACTGGTTCTGGAGGGGGCAACATGCCCCATGCTTGGTCCTGGGGAGTGCAAGGCCACAGTCTCTCAAGTGGGTGACTTGCCCACATGCTCTGGAGGGGGCAACATGCCCTGTGCCCTGTCCTGGGAGTGCAAGGCAGCAGTCTCTCAAGTGGGCGATTTGCCCACATGCTCTGGAGGGGGCATCATGCCCTGTGCTCTGTCCTGGACAGTGCAAGGCCACAGTTTCTCAAGTTGGTGACTTGCCCACATGCTCTGAAAGGGGCATCTTGCTCTGTGCTCTTGATCCTGGGGAGGCTGGGGTTGGTGGGTGTCTTACCCACTGGTTCTGGAGGGGGCATCGTGCCATGTGCCCTTGATCCTGGATAGTGCAAGGTCACAGTCTCTCAGGTGGATGTCATACCCACAGGATTTACAGGAGGCAGGCCGCACAGCAGCCCATGGATGCAGGATTACATACCGTCCGCCGGCGGTGACAGCTGCCCAGTGGTGGTAGTGGTGCTGCTGCTGCTGGTGGGGGCAGGCTCCAGGCCATCACCTGCAGCATCGGACAGCTGCCCAAGGATGGTGGTGGTGCTGCTGCTGCTGGTGGGGGGAGGCTACAGCCCATCCCCTGCAGCCTTGGACGTCTGCCCACTGGTGGTGGTGGTGCTGCTGCTTCCGGTGGGGGGAGGCTCCAATCCATCCCTTGCAGCCTTGGACGGCTGCCCACTAGTGGTAGTGGTACTGCTGCTGCTGGTGGGGGGAGGCTCCAGTCTATCCACTGCAGCCTCGGACGGCTGCACAACCATGGTTGGTGGTGGGGGTTCCTTCTGAGTCCCTGTCCCAGGCTCCTTGTCCTTCCTGCCTGCTGGTGCTGGCTCCTTGCCCTTCCTAGTTGCAGCTGGTGCTGGTTCCTTTCCCTTCCCGGCAGCAGCTGGGGCTGGGTCCTTGCCCTTCCTGGCAGCAGCTGGGGCTGACTCCGTGCCCTTCCGGGCAGCAGCTGGGGCAGGCACACTTTCCTCGAGGCTGCCTGGTGCAGGCTTCTTCACCCCCTGCATAAGTGCCCTGGAACCTTTCCCACTACGAGTGGGTGTGGGGACTACTGGGCCCGTGGACTGGGTGGCTGAGGTGCTTGCCTGGGTTTTTGCCACCCTGGCCAGACTTGAAGGATGGCGGGGGAGGGGTAGGGAAGAAGTCAGTGGTGGAGAGGAAATGCTTCTTGGGGACATTGGGGCGGGAAGAGGGAGAAGGTTTGGGAGTAGAGGAAGAGGGAGTGGTTGTAGGAGGTGTCTGTCTGCTGATTTTGGGGCAGGTGCATGGGCTGGATGCTGTTGTGAGGTGGATGGCTGATGGGTGTCTGAGTGCTTGCGTTTGTGTACATAAGGAGGGGGACAGACACAGTGGGAGACGACACAGGGGACACATGCATGGGTGTTGTGGAGGTGTCTGCCATTGAGGTGTGTGTTCTGCTAGGTGTGGTGATGATGCTCGTAGTAGATGATGGTGTAGTGCATGCAGGTGTGAGTGTAGATGCAACTGGGAGGGAGGTGGAGAAGGAGGAGGAGGGGGAGACAGTGAAATTTGTGGATGTTTGTATGTCTGCATCTTAATGGTGTTTTGTGAGTGCCTGTGGGATGATGTGTGGTGCTTGTGTTTGCCAGTCCCTCTCTTGTGTGTTGTCTTGTGTGCATGCTCGTCTGCCTGTGTGCTTGGGAATAGGTTGGGGTTGAGGGGAATGGGATTGGGAAGAGGAAGTTGGAGGGGGGGTGGAAACAGGGACAATGGCTGCCATCAGAGAGGAGGCCAGAGTCTGGATCGATCTCTGTTGGGCAGCCAAGCCAGTGTGAGTGCCCTCCGGAAATGCATTAGTTTGTTGCATTTGGGCTGCCAGCCTCTGGATGGCATTAACAATGGTTGACTGCCTTACAGAGATGGATCTCAGGAGGTCAATAGCCTCCTCACTCAGGGCAGCAGAGCTCACTGGGGCAGGGCCTGAGGTGCCTGGTGCAAAGGAGATGCCCACCCTCCTGGGTGAGCGGGCACTGGCAACTGGATGAGGGGCTACTGGGAGGGCTGTGCTGGTACGGGGGTGGCGGATGTACCTGTAGCTGGGGTGGTCACAGAGGTGTCCGCCACCACCAGGTAGCTTCCATCAGAGGAGGTATCTGTGTCTGAACTGTACCCTCCAGCCTCCGCCGTGGTGCTCCCCTCACCCTCCATCCCACTGGTGCCTTCAGCATCAGTGGATTCTGCCTCCTGGGTCCTGTGGGATGCAGCTCCCTCCGTCACCGGTGCCTCTGCTCCTCCGCCAGATGATGCTAATGCACATAAGGACAGGGTGACAAAACAAAAAGGGGGGAGAGACAAAGGATACACTTGGTCAATGGCTGCACCAACACCACCTTTGGCGTACATACCACTGTCACACACAGGGAACAGCCCTAAACACTATCGATTGCACTACCAGTTATTTTGCTAGCCACCGAGGCATGGGGAGGGGCACACACCGCCAAATGCTGTACACCTGGGACCCACGCAGCCCTGACAAGTTGTGAATGGCTACGAGCTAGGTAGCAGGATTATCCCTTCAGGACCCTTGACACGAGGGGACATACTCTGCAATGTCAGGCCTGGACTAGGGGCACCCATTGTCACCCCCCCCATCCTGATACCACCCTCCTGTAACAGCACACAACGTCAGCAGAATTACCTCACTTCCACCTATCCCTCCACACAGGACAGACGGATGCCATTTTAGGGGGGGGAGGCCCTGGATAATAACTGTATCACAGTTAAAATGTGGACATCCAGGACAAATCCCCCTTACCCATTACAAATTGACATCATGCATTGTACTGTTGTGGCTCCAATGTTCAGTTTGTGACCGGCTCCTCACTCCTTTGTCCCTTAGATTGCTACTGCTGCAGATGAATAGGAGATGGAGACATACCCCCGTGTAGAGACCCGTGGTGAACTTGGCAACACTGGAGGACAGGCACATAATCCTCACCTATAGACTTGACAGGGCCTCAATCCCAGAGCTGTGTGCCCAATTGGAGACTGACCTGATATCTGCTATCCGTCACCCCACTGGGATCCCCCCTCTTGTGCAAGTCCTATCAGTGCTCCATTTCCTGGCAATTGGTTCTTTCCAAGTGACAGTGGGCTTGGCAGCAGGAACGTCACAGCCAGTGTTCTCAATAGTGCTGACAAGAGTGTTGTCTACCCCGATTAAACACATGTACAGCTACATTGTTTTCCCCCAGGTGGAGGATTTGGCCACAGTAAAGGCTGACTTCTATGCAATGGGACATATCCCCAACATAATTGGGGTGACTGATGGAACTCATATTACATTTACCCTCTCCATCACAATGAACAGGTGTTCAGAAATTGTAAGAGTTTCCACTCCATGAATGTACAGATGGTTTGCTTTGCGGACCAGTACATCTCCCATGTCAATGCTAAGTATCCTGTGCTGGTGCATGATGCCTTTATCCTGAGGAATAGCAGCATTCCAAATGTGGTGGCCCAACTACAGAGGCACAGGGTGTGGCTAATAGGTGAGCCCTGGTTCCCACCCAGTAGGTGTTGGGTATGGGTATGGTGTGAGCCATATGGGATAGTGTGTGGCTAAATGTTGTCCCTCGATATTTGCAGGTGACTCTGGTTAACTCAACCTATCATGGCTACTGCCCCCTGGGAGGAATGCCAGGACAAGGACAGAAGAACGTTACAATGAGGCACATGGGTGAACAAGAAGGATAATTAAAAGAACCTTTGGCCTCCTGGAGGCCAGGTTCAGGTGCCTCCATCTAACAGGTGGATCCCTTTACTAATCAACCAAGAAAGTCTGCCAGATAATTGTGGCATGCTGCACGTTGCACAACCTTGCCTTGAGACATCATGTGCCTTTTCTGCAGGAGGAGGAGGCTGGAGATGCCCGTGTTGCAGCAGTGGACCGTGTGGACAGTGAGGATGAGGAGGCAGAGGATGAGGATGAGGACAACAGAACAGCAGTGATACGACAATACTTCCAATGACACACAAGTAAGACAGTGTTACTTCACATTTCATTGTCATTGTTTTGTATATCTTTGGCACTGGCATGCTGTTATTTCCCACTTCTATGCCCACTTACTGTACCCTTTGGCAATTCATTTTACAGATGTTGGTGCCCCACTGTCGCTACTGGTGTGATCACTGCAACCAAATGCAGGTCTTTCCTATGTGCACAATTACTTTACAGTTGAATTGCAATGTTTGAACCTGGTTAAGCGAATACATACTTTAAAAATGTAACATACTCCATACTTGTTTTTTTTCCCAAGGGTGTTTATTGAAGTGCTAAGAAGAAGACAGGCAAGTGCATTAGGATGGGGTAATGATAGAGGAAAGTCCAGGGTATTGTTCCAGTCTATTTGTAGTACAGGCGCATTGTACAAAGTGGCATAAGAAGAGGAGCAATGGCAGTTCAAGATGGATAGGGTGACAGAGTGGGACACAAGGGTGACAATCAGGAGAGTCTAATTTCCTGGCGGGGGTCTTGGCAATAGTCTCTGGCTCCTGCCTGGATCGCAAGGAACATGGGGTGGTTCTCCTTCTGCAGGGGGAGGGGTGCTGGTGGCCTGTGAGTCCAGTGGTGGGGTCTCCAGTCCACTAGCGGCAACGGAGGTGGAAGGCAGTTCAGATGTCTGGCTAGTGGCACTGTTGTGAGACTGCCTCCCTCATAATGTTGACCATGTCTGCCAGCACCCCTGCAATGGAGACCAGGGTGGTGTTGATGGCCTGCAAGTCCTCGCTGATCCCCTGGTACTATCCCTTCTGCAGCCACCTGTTTTCCTGCATGTTGTCCGGGATCTGGCCCAACGTATCCTGGGAATGTTGATATGCTCCCAGAATCTCGGTGAGTGCCTCCTGGAGAGTCGGTTCCCTGGGCCTGTCCTCCTCCTCGCACACAACATTCCTCTCAGTTTCCCTGTTGTCCTTCACCTCTGTCCCCTGAACTGTGTGCCCACTGCACTGACCCCACTTCCATGATTGTCTTGGGTATGAGGTGTGCCCTGGGGTCCCTGTAGAGGTAGACACACTGCTGATTGACATGTCCTGAGTGTGGGTATGCTGGGTGGGTACTGTGGTGATGTTCCCAGATGGGGGAGCTGGGTAACCGACTGTCCAGATGTCCCTGATGGGTCAGGCTGGTCATCCGGATCCAGGTGATCAGTGTTGCTGTCATCACTGTGGGCCTCTTCAGTTGGGGGACTGCATAGTGCTGGCACCTCTTCTCTTCTGACATTGGCTGGGATACCTGTGGGGATTTAAATGATGTGTCATTGTTTCTGTGTGCGACATATTGTGCATAGGTGGGTTACCCTATTTGGTTGTATTTGCCCTGGCAGCTTTCACTTGTGTAAGTTGGTAGGTGGTGGACTAGCTGGTTCTCTCTAGTGTGCATGCTTTGGTTATAGGTGTCCATGCAGGGCTGTGAGAGATGTCCATGCATTGGTAGTACATGCAGGGCTTGGCAGTGGAATGAATGGGATGTGATGATGGGGTGTGTGGGAGGTGGTGGAGTGATGGTAGTATTGTATTGTATTGGTTTATTTATAGAGCGTATTCCGGCAAAAGCATTGAAGTGCTAATCAAACCAGAGACACAGGGAAAACAGCACAAACTACCCCAAGAAAGTCTAATTAGCAAAAAGCCAGGTTTTAAGGCTTTTCCTAAAAGAAAAATGAATCGACATTTGATGGAGCGAGAGGGGCAGGCCATTCCAGAGTCTAGCCGCTTCTACCGTAAAAGCCCGGTCTCCCCATCTGGCCTAGTGAGGGTGAGGGTATGTGATGGCATGCAGGTAGGGGGGTAGTAGTAGTATAGAGTTGACTTACCAGAGTCCAATCCTCCTCCTACTCCAGCCAGGCCCTCAGTATTAATGATTGCCAAGACTTGCTCTTCCCATGTTGTTAGTTGTGGGTGAGGAGGTGGTGGTCCACCGCGAGTCCTCTGGATCGCGAGCTGATGTTTTGCTGCAATGGAACGCACCTTCCCCCGTAGCTCATTCCACCTCTTGGGTGTTGTCCCACGGCATTGACCCTGTCCACGATTCTCTGCCATAGCTCCATATTCCTAGCTGGAGCTATCTGCTGCACCTGTGCTCCAAATAGCTAAGGCTACCCTGATGATTTCCTCCCCCATGACCCTTAGCTCCTCCTCTGAGAATCGGGGGTGTCTTTCTGGTGCCATAGTTGTTGTGTGTAAGGTGTGTAATTGAGGGTAATGTGTTGGGGTGTGTGATGTGGTGTGTAGGTGTGAGTGGTATGTGGCTCTGGTTGTGTCAGTGGTCTTGCTGTCTCTCTGGTGTTAATTATTTGTATTCATAAGGGGTTGTGGGTAATGTGGGTGTATGTTTTATAATGGTTTGAGTGGTCGGCTGTGGTGTGTGTATGGGTGTCAGGTGTGTGTTCTTTAAATTGACCGGTGTAATGTTGCTTTGTATGTGTGTGTGTATTTTGAGCACGGCGGAATGGACCGCCAATCGTTTACCGCAGTTGATTGTCCACCATAGTGATTCATGGGCATAGTTATGTTGGTGTACGTTTTGATACCGCCAGTTTATCACTGACCCCTGGTGTGGCGGACTTGTGTCTATGGCTCAATAGTGACAGATTGGTGTGTGTGTGTCATAATATGGTGAACGGATATCCGCGGCGGCGGTGGTATGTTGGCGGCAGTCAGCATGGCAGTGAGTGGGATTTACCACCAATGTCATAATGAAGGCCTGTATGCCTTACTAATATTGGTGCAACAAGGAGAAATATCTTTATATTTCTATACATTTTGCAGCACACTTAAAAAGGGTAAAAACCCTCCATGGCACAAGGGTGCCTGGGTTGGCACTAGCCAATCACAAGTGCATCAGCACTTGGTAGATATGGTGCATAACTGCCCTCTCCATCTGACTCAGCTCAGCTCAGCGCAGCAAGCTGTCTTGCTGAGCTGCTTCAAATTTTGATGAACATAGGCACAGGTTTGCAGAATTATTACAGTACTATTCTAGTGGTGCATGTAAATTCTGTTTACTGCCCCATCAGAGTTAATAAGCCTCTTGCAGTAATGGCATAGGTATTTACAAACGGTACCAAACATCACTGGACAGCATTAGCATAGCTAGTGTGTAATGGATCATATTGCAAGGAAAGAAATGGGTCCCCTGGCAATGGCGGCTTGTGGGAGGAAAAAGGGGTGGGTCGACGGCACGTGTGGCGGTGGCAGGAGGAGAAATAAAATAAAATATATATATTTTTTAAAATGTACCTTAATGCTGAGCTGCTCCGCTCCTCCGTCCTGTAGTCAAGTGCAGGCACAGTCTCCCAACCTGCCCTGTGGCCAGTCCTGACGCTGCTCAGAGCAGAGTTAGGATTGGCTGGGAGCACCCAGCCAGGGCGCTTCCAGGTAGACTGGGAGCCTATGCATGCTCTCTCCCACTCGGCAGCTGTGTTGCCGGGCTGGAGAGAGCACACTGCTCAGGTGTATTTGGCCAGCCCAAGATGGCCGGCCAAACACACATGCGCTCTGAGGGGAGTGCACAGTGCACTCCCCTTACTGCCCATCAAAATCTGTGGCCCTGCCCCTCCTACTACAAAACAATAATAAATATAGTTCATTATCGTTTTTGTTAAAAATTTGGGGCCATATTTATACTTTTCGACGCACAACTGCACCAACGCAGTTGTACGTCAAAAAATCTAACGCCGGCTAACGCCATTCTGAAGCGCCATGCGGGCGCCGTATTTATTCAATGACGTTAGCCGGCGTTAGCCGGCGAAGCTGCCTGTGTGCGTAAAAAAAAATGACGTACACCAGGCAGCGCCGACGTAGGGGAATATGGAGCTTGGGCGCCAAAAAATGGGGCAAGTCAGGCTGAGGCAAAATTTTCGCCTCAACCCGATTTGCACCATTTTTTTTTACTCCCAACCCCCATTGAAATGACTCATGTCTTAGCAAAGACAGGAGTCATGCCCTCTTGCCCAATGGCCATGCCCAGGGGACTTCTGTCCCCTGGGCATGGTCATTGGGCATAGTGGCATGTAGGGGGGCACAAATCAGGCCCCCCTATGCCACAAAAAAAAAAAAAAATTACTTACCTGAACTTACCTTAAGTTCCCTGGGATGGGTCCCTCCATCCTTAGGCGTCCTCGTGGGTTGGGCAAGGGTAACAGGGGGGGTCCCTGGGGGCATGGGAGGGCACCTCTGGGCTCCTTCCGAGACCACAGGTCACTTAACGCCTGCCCTGACCAGGCGCTAAAAAACGACGCAAAAACGGCTGGACGTAATTTTTTTTTAACCGCCCACTCCCGGGCGTCATTTTTGCCCGGGAGTGTAAATACGGCGCACATGCCTCGGAGTCAATTTTTTAGACGGGAACGCCTACCTTGCATATCATTAACGCAAAGTAGCTGTCCACGCTAAAAAATGACGCAAACTCCATGGACTTTGGCGCTAGACGCGCCTAACGCCAGAGTATAAATATGGAGTTCGTTTTGCGTCGAATTTGCATTAAAAAAAATGACGCAAATCCGGCGCAAACGGAGTATAAATATGACCCTTGATCTTTGGTTGGCAGTCAGCTTACCCCCGTCCAAGCAAGGACCCTCTCTCTAGTCAGGGTAAGTCACACACAATCCAAATTATCCTGTGCCCACCCTCTGGTAGCTTGGCACTGAGCAGTCAGGATTAACTTAGAATGCAATGTGTAAAGTATTTGTGCAATAAATCATGCAACAACACCACAAAAACACCACAAAAAAACACCACACAGATTTAGAAAAATATAGGATATTTATCTGGTTAAAATAAGATCAAAACAATCAAGATTTGATAAATACAAGTTGAATTATCACTTCTGTAATGATGAATAGAGTCTTTAGTTCTTAAAAAGCAATAAGTGTCTTTTTCAAGCACAAAGTACCTGGTTTGAGTCTAAATTATCTGCACGAGACCACAGAGGAGGAGATGCGTGCAAAACGGGGAGGTATGCTTCGGCTGTCCCGGGTGCACACAGATTCTTTTCCACGCAACAAAGGCTTTCTGACGATTTCCGGCGAGCAGACTTGGATCCTCTTTGGGTTACGGGGTATTTGGATACCCTGGGAATGATGCGGAGAAATCCTGGGCATGCACGGCAGAGTCACAGGAGCTGCGTTGATCTAGTGGGTGATGCAGGGAAATTTCTGTTGCACAGCAGGTACTGGGTCGATTCCTCTCCCAGGAAGTCGGGCTCCGTCATTCTGGCTCAGCTATGCATTGATCCAGTGGGCTGTGCACAAAGTTCCGGTTTCAACGCTGGCACTGCGTCGATCTCCACTCGGGGAGCCGGGCTGCATCGTTCCAGTTTGGCGTTGCGGTGATTTTCTCACTGCAGGGCAGGCTGTGCATTGATTCCAGAAGGCTGTGTGTTGATTTTTTCTACACAAGGAGATCTTTGCAAAGATGAAGTCTTTTTGGCCCTGAGACTTCAAGGCAAGACTTGAGGCAAGCTCATTCCAAGCCCTTGGAGAGCACTTCTCAGCAGAGCCAGAGGGCAGCAAGGCAGCAGGGCAACAGCAAGGCAGCAGTCCTTTTCAGCAAAGCAGTCAGGTGACTCCTTTGGTCAGCCAGGCAGCTTCTCTTAGCAGGTTAAAGGTTCCTTTCCCGATAGGTATTGTGTCAAGAAGTGTCTGAGTTGGTAGGATCAGGGACTCAGTTTACATACCCAAATGTGCCTTTGAAGTGAGGGTTGACTTCCAAGAGTGGCTTAGACGTGAGCAAGGTCCCCTTTCATTTCCATCCTGTCTGCCAGGACTAAGTAGGGGGTTTGAAAGTCCATTGTGTGACGGCAAACCACTGTCTTTTCAAATGTAAGTGTCAGGCCCTCCACCCTCCCAGCCCAGGAAGACCCATTCAGTATGCAGATGTGTGCAGGTGTGACTGAGCATCCTGTGTTTGGGGTTGTCTGAGTGAAATGAACAAGGGAGCTGTCAACTAATCTAGCCAGACGTGGATTGTAAGGCACAGAAGGATTTAAGTGCAGAGAAATGTTTACTTTCTAAAAGTGGCATTTCTAAAATAGTAATATTAAATCCGACTTCACCAGTCAGCAGGATTTTGTATTACCATTCTGGACATCCTAAACATGACCCTGCCACTCCTTTCAGATCAGAATCTACCACTTAAACGGTATATGAGGGTAGCCCTAATGTTAGCTCATGAAAGGAGCAGGCCTCACAGCAGTGAAAAACAAATTTAGGAGTTTTACACCACCAGGACATATAAACTGCACAGGTATATGTCCTGCCTTTTATCTACCTAGTACCCTGCCCTATGGGTTACCTAGGTGCTACCTTGGGTGTAACCTATATGTAGAAAAAAAGAAGTTTAATGCTTGGTAAGTACTTTTAAATGCCAAGTAGAAGTGGCAGTGAAACTGCACACACTGGCCTTGCAGTGGAAGGCCTGAGATGGTTAACGGGCTACTTATGTGGGTGGCACAATCAGTGCTGCAGGCCCACAAGTAGCATTTAATCTACAGGTCCTGGGCACATGTAGTGCACTTTACTAGGGACTTATAATTAAATTAAATATGCCCATTGGGTATGAGCCAATGCCACCATGGTTTAAGGAAGAGGGCATATGCACTTTAGCTCTGGTTAGCAGTGGTAACGTGTAAAGCAGTGGTCTTCAAACTTTTTAATGCCGCGCCCCCCCAGTTGAAAAAAAAAAAGCCATTGGGCCCCCCTCAGAATGTTTCACAATTATTTTAGAAATATGGCAATTTTTAAATAGGTCTAAAGTTATTTAAACATTGCAGTTAAGTACTGTTACCTTTTTAAAACTGCAATAACATGCTTCTGCTTAAAACAAAGGCATGTTATCTGTATAATATTTCTTTTGGACAGAGTTTGGCGCCCCCCCTGGGATCGCTTCAGGCCCCCCAAGGGGGGCCCGCCCCCCAGTTTGAAGACCTCTGGTGTAGCGGGTCCTAAAAGCAGAAATACAGTGTCCAAAAAGTGGAAGGAGGCAGGCAAAAAGTTATGGGTGACCACCCTAAGGCTGCCAGGTCTAACAGTTTTATCTTAAAGGGTTTGCAGCTGCTGCTGCTGGCAGGGGGGCTGACGCTCCTCCACCCTAGCGGAGTAGCCGCCCTTGCCCCCTGACTTTGGTGTGAGTTATAATAATAATAAGAGGTCAGTGGGTGCTTCAGGATTCTGGACCCCAGTGCATTGCACCTTCTGCACAAATGGAAGCCACACTCAGGTTGGGCAGCCTCTTTGTGAAAAAAATCGATCACAGGTTTGCATTCTTCACTGATTTCCTTTCATTGAAGTAAGATGTATACAATTTTTTGTATTACTACTCTCATGCAGGCTATAGCCACCCATTCTGCTTGGTAGTTAAAATTTGTCTCTCTCAACCAACCCAGTCTCTTTCCTCCCAAGAAACACAGGGGGTGATTCTTACCTTGGCGGGCGGCGGAGGCCGCCCGCCAAAGTACCCCCGCCAGAACACCGCACCGCGGTCATCAGACCGCTGCGGTGATTCTGGGTTTTCCACTGGGCTGGCGGGCGACTGCCAAAAGGCCGCCCGCCAGCCCAGTGGAAAACAACCTTCCCACGAGGACGCCGGCTCTGAATGGAGCCGGCGGAGTGGGAAGGTGCGACGGGTGCAGTGGCACCCGTCGCGTATTTCAGTGTCTGCAAAGCAGACACTGAAATACAAAGTGGGGCCCTCTTACGGGGGCCCCTGCAGTGCCCATGCCATTGGCATGGGCACTGCAGGGCCCCCCAGGGGCCCCACGACACCCCATACCGCCATCCTGTTCCTGGCGGGCGAACCGCCAGGAACAGGATGGCGGTATGGGGTGTCAGAATCCTCCATGGCGGCGCAGCGAGCTGAGCCGCCATGGAGGCTTCATTTGGGCAGCGGAAAACCGGCGGGAGACCGCCGGTTTTCCACATCTGACCGCGGCCAAATCGCCGCGGTCAGAATGCCCTGCGGGGCACCGCCAGTCTGTTGGCGGTGCTCCCGCCAACCGCCGGGGTCAGAAAGACCCCCACAATCTTTGATTGTACCAAAGTTCAGATTTCTCAATCAGTCTGACAATTACTTCCTAAGTGCTTGCTCCATGTTTGTGAAATTACCTTCTACTACATCCAAGAAAGTCTGTCTCACTATTTGTTGGACATGGCCCTTTTTGCAAAGTCTCCCCTAAACTTTTTGCCTCCTTCTTCCTACTTTTTCTGACCAGTTTTTGTTGGCTTTAGGACTCTGGGCACTTCACCACTGCTAACCAGTGCTAAAGTGCATATGCTCTCACCCCATTTCTAACACCGTTCATGACCAAGGGGTGCTAAATCTTAGGCCCATATTTATACTTTTTTTTAACGCCGCATTTACGTTGTTTTTTGACGCAAAACCGGCGCAAACTTACAAAATACAATCATATTTTGTAAGTTTGCGCCGATTTTGCGTCAAAAAACAACGCAAATGCAGCGCTAAAAAAGTATAAATATGGGCCTCAGTGTTTTAACCACCTCAGCGCTAGGGTTTTTACCACCTGGTGCGGAGCCCTTTTCTGAATGTCTGATATAGTTTGCACTATAACTTTTTCATGCAAAGGGTCAAATCAAATTGCCAACTTGGTGTACTTTTCCCCAATATCCTGGATACTTTAGAGTTAGCTAGGATTTATGGATTCCCCTACAGTGTTTCATATGGTAAAATGGTTGGCTAAGGTACACCCCCCCGCCAGGCAGAACCCACCACTCTAGTCAGACTCAGCTAGATACACAAGTAAGATAACATGTGCTCACCTTCTGGTAGCTTGGCACAGATAAGGCAGGCTTACCAACACAGGCATTGTGCAAACTATTTGCACAACACACAGTAACACAATGAATACACCACAAAAAGACTCCATACAGGCTTATAAAAATAGGTATTTGTACTATAGAGAAGACAAGCCCAAACAATAAAAATAACATAAGCACTCTCGTGGGTCTATCAAAATATCACCTTAAATGAAGGATCTCCTCCCCGTATCACATTAAATTCAAGTTCTTAGATCAGTCAGGTAAACACTGTGCCAGAAGCATGTACAAGAAAATAGGGAGTGATAAGAGAGACTCCCTTGCCATATGTGAGGATAACCGTGCTTAAAGCAACACTAGTTGAGATTTTCAAAACAGGTCTCTCAGTACCGCAGGAGCCAACTAGAGATGAACTGCCCACAAACGTATGGGTAATTGGCTGGCAACTCGAGATCCCATTCCTCACAAGACAATACCTCAGGTGGGCTATACAGGGCTGCCCTCATTCTAGGGGGGGGGGGCAGCCTCGGAAGTTGAGCAGCCAGGGAAGGGGCTGTAAGGTGGGGATCTTTGCTGGCATTAGACTCAGCCACTCCTGGTTGTAGCGGAACGTCAGCATTGCCTTGGGCTTCCTTCAAGATGATAGGGCTGATGTTGTCATGGCACTATGCATTGCCCAGGTAGCACGTTGTCAAAGAATACAGCTGTCCCTCCAACACACAGCTTGCAGTGCTAAAGTGCAAGTGCTCTTATACAAAATATGTATGTCATTGGTTCATCCAAGATTGGCATATTTGATTTACTGGTAAGTCCCTAGTACAGTGCACTAGAGGTACCCAGGGCCTATAAATCAAATGCTACTAGTGGCCCTGAAGCACTGGTTGTGCCACCCACATGAGTAGCTGTGTAAATATGGCTCAGACCTGCCACTGCAGTGTCTGTGTATGCAGTTTTAAACTGTAAATTCCACTTGGCAAGTGTACCCACTTGCCAGGCCTAAACCTCCCCTTTTCTTACATGTAAGGCACCCCTAAGGTAGGTCCTAGGTAGCCCCAAGGTCAGTGTGCAGTGTATGGTTAAGGTAGGACATATAGTAATGTGTTTCATATGTCCTGACAGTGAAATACTGCTAAATTCCGTTTTCACAGTTGCAAGGCCTGTCCTTCTCATAGGTTAACATGGGGGCCACCTTTTAATATGATTAAAGTGTAGATTCCCTTTGGGAGCGGATAGACATGTGGAGTTTGGGATCTCTGAGCTCACAATTTAAAAATACATCTTTTAGTAAAGTTGATTTTAAGATTGTGTGTTTGAAAATGCCACTTTTAGAAAGTGAGCATTTTCTTGCTTAAACCATTTCTGTGACTCTGCCTGTTTGTGTATTCCCCGTATGGGTCAGTTTGACAGTTGGGGTGGTTGCACCTCACACTAGACAGTGACACAAAGGGAGCTGGGGTGTAGTCTGCATTTCCTGATGAGCCATCTGTGCTAGGAGGGAGGGGAGGAGTGGTCATTCACCTGAAAGGGCTGTGCCTGCCCTCACACAATGCAGTCTCCAACCCCCTGGTGAGTGTCTGGGGCCTTGTAGGAAAGTACCATCTTGCCTGGCATGTTACCCCCATATTTTACTTATATGTATGTTTGTTCTTGCCTGTGTCACTGGGATCCTACTAGCCAGGACCCCAGTGCTCATAAAGTGTGCCCTGTATATGTTCCCTGTGTGGTGCCTAACTGTATGACTGAGGCTCTGCTAACCAGAATCTCAGTGTTTATGCTCTCTCTGCTTTTGAAATTGTCACTGCAGGCTAGTGACTAATCTTACCAATTCTGATTGGCACACTGGAACACCCTTATAATACCCAGGGTATTGGGGTTCCAGGAGATCCCTGTGGGCTGCAGCATTTCTATTGCCACCGATAGGGAGCTCAGACAATTCTTACACAGGACTGCCACTGCAGCCTGAGTGAAATAACGTCCATCTTATTTCACAGCCATTTTGCACTGCACTTAAGTAACTTATAAGTCACCTATATGTCTAACCCTCACTTAGTGAAGGTTAGGTGTAAAGTCCCCTAGTGTGAGGGCACCCTGGCACTTTGTGAGTGGGGGGATACCATTACACGTGTGAACGAGATATAGATCAATACCTATATGTAGCTTCACAAGGGTAACTCCGAACATGGCCATGTAACATGTCTAGGATCATGGAATTGTCACCCCAATACCATTCTGGTATTGGGGGGACAATTCCATGAATCCCCGGGACTCCAACATGGACCCTGGGTACTGCAAAACTAGCTCCTGGGGTTTTCTCTGCAGCTACAGCTGCTGCTAACTCTAAGACAGGTTTCTGCCCCCCTGGGGCCTGGGCAGCCCAGTCCCAGGAAGGCAGAACAAAGGATTTCCTCTGAGAGAGGGTGTTACACCCTCTCCCTTTGGAAGTAGGTGTTAAGGGCCTGAGAGGAGTAGCCTCTCCTGGCCTCTGTAAATGCTTTGCGGAAACCAGTCTACACCAGTTCAGGGAGCCCCTAGTCCCTGCTCTGGCATGAAACTGGACAAAAAAAAGGGGAGTGACCACTCCCCTGTCCATCACCACCCCAGGGGTGGTGCCCAGAGCTCCTGCAGTGTGTCCCAGACCTCTGTCTGTGTCCCAGAGGTGTGAGGGCACAATGGAGACCTCTGAGTGGCCAATGCCAGCAGATGACGTCAGAGAACCCTCCTGATAGGCTCTTACCTGGTTAGGCAGCCAATCCTCCTCTGAGGGCTATTTAGGGTCTCTCCTGTGGGTTTCTCTTCAGATAACGAATGCAAGAGCTCACCAGATTTCCTGTGCACTTCCCTCTTCGACTTCTGCCAAGGATTGACTGCTGACTGCTCCAGGACACCTGCAAAACCACAACAAAGTAGCAAGAAGACTACCAGCAACATTGTATCACCTCATCCTCCCAGCTTTCTCGCCTGTTTCCTGGTTGTGTATGCTCTGAGGGCTGTCTGCCTTCACCCTGCACTGGAAGCCAAGAAGAAATCTCCCATGGGTCGACGGAATCTTCCCCCTGCCAACGCAGGCACCAAACCTCTGCATCACCGGTCCTCTGGGTCCCCTCTCATCTTGATGAGCGTGGTCCCTGGAACACAGGAGCTGGATCCAAGTGTCCCCGACAGTTAAGTGGCCCTTACGTCCAAATTTGGTGGAGGTAAGTCCATGCCTCCCCACACCAGACAGTAATCCTGTGTACTGCGTGACCTACAGCTGCTAGGGCTTCTGTGCATTTTTGCAAGACTTCCTTCGTGCACAGCCCAGGTTCCCAACACTCCATCCTGAATTACCCAACTCGCTGGGTTGGACTCCGACTTCGTGGGACCCTCTTTTGCTGTACTGAGATGACTGCCATGCTCAGATCTTCTGAATGCTTGTTCATGTGCTTCTGTGGGTGCTGCCTGTTTCTGCATGGTCTCTCTCTTTTGTTGAGGTCTCCCTCTGTCTCCACCTCCAAGGTGCGACCTCCTGGTCCTTCCTGGGCCCTGGCAGCAACCAAAACCTTCAACCGTGAATCTTGCAGCTAGCAAGGCTTGTTTGCAGTCTTTCTGCATGGAAATAACTGTGCTTCTTCCAGCACGCCATGGGACATCTTCTGACCAAAGGAGAAGTTCCTGGCACCTTCTGTTGTGGCAGAATCTTCAGCTTCTTTCACCCGGAGGCAGCCTTTTTGCACCTTCATCCGGGGTTTAGTGGTCTCCTGCCCCCCCTGGACACTTGCATGACTCTTGGACTTGGTCCCCTTCCTTTGCAGGTCCTCAGGTCCAGGAATCCATCTTCAGTGCATTGCAGTCAGTTGTTGTCTTTGCAGAATCCCCTATCTCGACTTTACTGTCTTTCTGGGGCAGTAGGGTAACTGTACTCCTACTTTTCAGGGTCTGGGGGTGGGGTATCTTTGACACCATTAGTGTTTTCTTACACTCCCAACGACCCTCTACACACTACACTAGGCCTGGGGTCCATTCGTGGTTCGCATTTCACTTTTGGAGTATATGGTTTGTGTTGCCCCTAGGCCTATTTTTAAGTGTTTTACTTACCTGGTTTTGATCTGTGTGTGTATTCTGTTTATTGTACTTACCTCCTAAGGGAGTATATCCTCTGAGATACCTTTGGCATATTGTCACTAAAATAAGGTACCTTTATTTTTGGTAACTCTGTGTATTGTGTTTATTATGATATAGTGCTATATGATATAAGTGGTATAGTAGGAGCTTTGCATGTCTCCTAGTTCAGCCTAAGCTGTTCTGCTATAGCTACCTCTATCAGCCTAAGCTGCTAGAACACTTCTAATTTACTAATAAGGGATAACTGGACCTGGCACAAGGTGTAAGTTCCACTAGGTACCCACTATAAGCCAGGCCAGCCTCCTACAGGCCTGGCCTGGGAAAGGCAGGATTTCACAATCAAGAGAGACTTTGCTTTGAAGTAGGCCTACTTCAAAGGAGAAAATGGGTATAAGAAGGGCACCCAAAACCACAGACTTTAGAACACTGCAGGAAACCAAAAGGAACCTCTGCCTGGAGAAGAGCTGAAGAGCTGAGGAAGAAGAGCTGCCCTGCCTGTAACTGTGCTTAGCGGAGCTTTCCTGCAGTTGCTGCTTCTGCCTGTGCTAGAGGACAAAGATTAGACTTTGTGTTGCCTTCCTTCTTGTGAAGATCTCCAAGGGCTTGATTTAGAGCTTGCCTCCTGTTATTTGAAGTCTCAGGGGCAGCAAAGACTTCTCTCTGCCAACACCTGGAGTCTCTGGAGAGACCCCTACTCTGCCAAGTGGTGGCCATCCAGTTCCTGGGACCCTGAAAGGAGAAGCTAGCATCCCAATAGTGAGAAATCCAGGCACAGACCGCTGTGCGGGGAAAAGATCGATGCAACTCCAATCTGTGACTGAAAAATGGGAGCACCGCCAGCTTCACAGCTGAAAATCAATGTTCGTCTGCAATGCAACCCAGAGATCGACGCCCGGGGCTGGAGAAACAACGCACATCATCGCTGATGGAGGCTGGTGAGATCGCAACCCATGCTGCATGATTTCGGCCCAACTTTTGGCTGAATTTCCGATGCATACACCGCTGGGCATGTAGAAACAACACAAGGCCTGCCTGGACCCAAGAATGCTGACCGGATCAACGCATCACTCTCCTGCAGAGAGATGATACGACGCCCGCCAACCCGACTAAAGGAGAAACGACACAAGGTCTCGTGAGTGAGTGATATCAATGTATCACAAGCCCTTTTTGACGCACACTCTCCTGTGCAGGGTTATTTTTCACGCACCGAAGGTAAATTTTCACACTAACAGTGTTAGTGTGTGTTTAAAATTACACGAAGACTCTTTTTGCATTTTTTGTGATAACTTGACTTGTGTATTTTGGATTTTTGTCATTTTGGTCTTGTTTTGTTTAGATAAATTATTTTTTATTTTTCTAAACCTGTGTTGTATCATTTTGTAGTGCTTTCATTAAGTTACTGTGTGTGTTGGTACAAATACTTTACACCTAGAACTCTGAAGTTAAGCCTACTGCTCGTGCCAAGCTACCAATGAGGTAAGCAGGGGTTAGCTGAGGGTGATTCTCTTTTACCCTGACTAGGGTGAGGGTCATTGCTTGGACAGAGGCTAACCTGATGCCAACCAAAGACCCCATTTCTAACACTGATGATCAGCAGTTGGGATTGGACTTGTATTTGTACTTGACATACAGTAATTAAGTGTACACTACTGTTTTGAGTTCAGACCACTACATGGTCACATAATACTTGTCTTGTGATTTTTGCTTTTCTCTTTGGTACTTCTTTTTGTTCTACTTATAGCTGATCCCTTGATTGACTTTTTTTTAAACTTCATTTGGGAACTTGTTTTTCTGCCTTTTGAACTTTGCATCATGTCTCAATCTGGAGATGCATCAGCTGGAGTTGCCTTTAGACATAGAGAAAGTAAAGAGCTACACAGTAGCTCAGTTGAAGCAATTCTGCAAGGATTTTGCCTGTCCCATTAAGAGCTCATCCAAGAAGGATGAGCTGCAATAGGCGCTGAGGGCCTGGGTGACAGCCAAACAAGCTGAGGAGCACACAGATTTTGAGCATGAAGGGGAGGAAGAGGTGCAAGTCACTCACAATGATGTGGCGGGTGGGCCTGGTCTTTCTAGGGAGAGAGCTTCTAAGGCAGGTAGCAGTGTGTCCTCTAAGGGTCTGATACCTGAAGAGTTGCAGGACAGACAGGCAGAACGAGAGTACCAATTAGAACTGAAGAAGCTCAGTCTAGAGATGGAAGAGAGAAGGATGGCCATTGAGGAAAGGAAAATACTGCTGGCCCATGAGCTTAGCTTGAAGGAGTTCGATCATAGGAGCCAGTCCAGTAGAGATGGTGGCAGCAATATTATAGTGCAGCCTGAAAGAAGGGTACACAGCCCAAAAGACCTAGTGAAGGACTACAAGACGGAGGATGACATATACTTGTGGTTCAAGGGGTATGAGTCTGCTCTCCACATGAAACTGGTCCCTGAAGCTCATTTGGAGGTGGGTCTGTGGAAGCACTTTGAGGTAGAGGGGAGGGATACACTGACATCCCTAGGGGATGCTCAGAATCTCACCTACCCTATCATGAAGGATGTCCTACTCACAAGATATGGTCTCACCCCTGAGCAGTATAAGGATAGGTTTAGGTCCAATAAGAAGAAGGAATCCCAAACATGGTTGGAATGTGTTGATTCTCATTGCAGGTCACTGGATGGTTGGGCAAAGAGCAGTAAGGTAACTACGTATGAGGGGCTTTACAATCTGATTGCTTGGGAGCACGATTGCAGTTTCTGTTCTCCAGAGCTGCACTAACACCTGATTGACAGCAAGCTGACTGATCCCAGGAAGCTTGCGCAGGAAGCAGACCGCTGGGAGAGCACCAGGGTCCAAATGAGGTATGGGGGAGACCACACCAAGGGTGGGCAGGGTCCCTCTCAGAAGAAAGGGGGGTAAAAGTAAACAGAGGGAGTTCTCTAAAGGGCCCCAAACTGATTCCCAGGGTAAGGATTCCAATCCCCCAGTGAGAAGAAGCTGTGGTTCTCCAAAGGGAAGCCAGTGACAGGTGGTCCCCACATAAGTGCTATTCATGTGACCAGGTAGGTCATGTGAGAGGAGACCCCAAGTGTCCCAAAAGTCCACCAGCACCCACTGGTGCGCCCTCCCAGGGTTTGGCCAGTGTAGCGCTTGGGGAGCAGTTGGTTCTAGGTGGGTGGGAACCAGCTGAGATGAGCCTTGTCTCACTAGGGGACAGTGAGATGGTCTAGAGAACCATTGTGCTTGAAAACACTAAGAAGTACAGGCAGTGGGTGACCATCAATGGACTGAGGGTGTAGGCTCTGAGAGACACAGTAACCAGTGTGACTACAGTGAGGAGTCAGCTGGTATCTGAAGAGCAGATTGATCTCAGGGTACTTCACCAAGTAGTTGCAGTGGACAACCCAGAGTGCCTATGCACAGGGGCGCAGGTTCCCTTTGAATGGGGGGGGGTCTCAGGTTCCTTGAAGGTAGCTGTGAGTCCAACCATGCCTGTTGATTGTTTGCTAGGAAATGACCTAGAGGATTCCCTTTGGAAGAAAGTGGAACACATGTATCACTTGGAGATGGTGGGTCTGCCTTGGGGGTATGTGTATCCACCCAGTCAATGGCAGCCCATTAGGGTGGTCAAGAGCCCCTGTAGCCTGAAACAGTGGCCGAGGAGACCACCAAGAAGAGGAAGGGCAGAGGCCATGGGAAACCAGCACCAGAAGTTCCCACGGTCCTGGAGGAGGCAGAAACTGAGGGTGACGCCCCAGAGCCTACAGGGGAACACATGGCTGATCAGGAGGAGATCCCTGAGCTGTCGCAGTGGCAGCAGGAAGGGAGACCCACCAGGGAGGCATTCTGTGAAGCACAGAAAACTTGCCCTACTCTAGAAGGACTGCGGCAGCAGGCTGCAACCCAGGCGGCTGACGAGGAGCCCAGTACTCGCCTGGTCTATTGGGAGGATGGCCTCCTGTATAGTGAGCCTAAGTTTCCTGAGCCTGGGTCAGCTCATATGCTGGTGGTACCCCAGTGCTTCCGGGTCTTCCCACTGGGGTTGGCTCATGATGTGCCTTTGGCAGGACATCTGGGGCAGGACAGGACCTATAAGAGGCTTGTCTCCCACTTCTATTGGCCCCAGATAAGCAAGCATTCTGCTACACACTGTAGGTCGTGCCCAACTTGCCAGGCAAGTGGTAAGGGGGGGGGGATTTAAGGCTTCCCCCAACCTTTACCTGTGGTTATTACTCCCTTTGAGAGGGTAGGTATTGACATGGTGGGGCCTATGGACCCCAAGACAGCCTTGGGCAACATGTTCATCCTGGTCTTAGTGGACCATGCCACCTGGTACCCAGAAGCCATTCCTCTGAGGTCAGTCACTTCCCCTATGGTGGGTCATGCACTGATGGGGGTTTTTACCCACATGGTGTTCCCCAAGGAAGTGGTATCTGGTAGGGGTACCAACTTCATATCCAGGTATATGAAGTCTCTGTGGAAAGTGTGTGGGGTGACCTACAAGTTCACCACACCTTACCACCCAAAGTAATGCTCTGGTTGAGAGATTTAACTGCACCTTGAAAGGCAAGATTCAGAGCCAATCAGAGCCCTTACGGTGGAAGTGGGACGTCGTCTTGCCATGCCTACTGTTTGCTTACAGGGAGGTGCCTCAAAAGGGACTTGGGTTTAGTCCCTTTGAACTCATCTATAGCCACACTGAGAGGGGACCTTTGAGTCTGGTGAAGGAGGCTTTTGAGAAAGCTCCCAATAAACCAACCCAGGATGTAGTTAGCTACATGCTGGCTTTGAGAAACCAGACTGCCTGCTTCAGGAGTCTCACACAGGAGAACCTAGAAGCAAGCCAGGAAGATTTGAAACAGTGGTATGACAGGAATGCCATTCTGGTCTATTTTTAACCTGGTCAGAAAGTGTGGGTGATGGTGCCGGTTTAGCTTAGGGCACTCCAGGATAAGTGGACTGGGCCATTTGAAGTGGTAGAGAGCAAGAGTGAAGTTACCTACCTGGTCTCCAAGGAACCCTTTAAGGGTCCTGCATCTCAACCACCTCAAACCTCACTTTGAGCGAACTGAACTGTCCATGCTCCTTGCGACAGATGATGTGGTGGAGGAGGAGAGTGAACCTCTCCCTGACCTACTGTCTGCAGGAGAAAAAGATGGGCCAGTGGAGGGAGTGATCCTCTCCCCCTCCCTGACTGAGGAGCAGCAGGGTGCCTGTCGCCACGTGTTGGGACAGTTTGCCTCACTGTTTTCCCTGATCCCAGGAGTCACACACTTGTGCACTCATGATGTGGAAACTGGGGACAGTACACCCATTGAACAAAAGGACTACAGGGTGACTGACAGGGTCAGGTCTTGCATTAAGGATGAAGTATCCAAAATACTAACGCTAGGGGTTATTGTGCACTCCAGCAACCCTTTGGCCAGACCAGTGGTATTGGTCCCAAAGGCTGCTGCACCTAGTGCCACTCCAGAGCGCAGGATCTGTGTGGTCTACCGGGGACTCAATACGGTCAGCAAGACTGACGCACCCTCCATCACTTAAGTTGATGAGCTCATTGACCGGTTAGGAGCTGCCAAGTACCTCAGTACACTTGACTTCACATCTGAATACTGGCAGATTGCCTTAACTGAGGGGGCCAAGGAGAGGTCAGCATTCTTTACCCCAGATGGACACTTCCAATTTAAATTCATGCCATTTGGGCTGACAAATGCCCTTGCCACCTTTCAGAGGCTGGTCAACCAGGTGTTGGCTGAGCTGGATGAGTTCAGCACCGCCTACCTGGATGACATTGCTGTTTTCAGTTCCACATGGGAGGAACATTTGCAACACCCCTGGAGAGTGTTGGAGGCCCTGGAGAAGGCAGGCCTCACTATTAAGCCAAGCAAGTGCCAAATAGGGCAGGGATTGGTGGTGTACTTGGGACATCAGGTGTGGAGTGGCCAGGTAGCACCCCTACAGCCAAAGATCGACACCATTCTGGCTTGGGAGCCTCCCAAGACCCAGACTGAAGTGAGAGCCTTCTTAGGTCTCACAGGATACTACAGGAGGTTTGTCAAGAGATATGGTACCATTGTTACCCCTTTAACTGAGATGACTTCTAAGAAGCAACCCAGGAAAGTGATCTGGACAGAGACTTGCCAGAACAGTTTTGATGCCCTGAAGGCTGCCATGTGCACAGCACCTGTGCTGAAAGCACCTGACTTCTCCAAGGAGTTTGTTGTGTAAACAGATACCTCAGAGCGTGATATTGGAGCAGTACTCTCAAAGCTTAATGAAGAGGGCCTAGATCAACCCGTAGCCTTCATTAGCAGGAGGTTACTTCCCTGGGAACGTAGGTGGCATGCCATAGAATGTGAAGCGTTTGCTGTGGTCTGGGCACTGAAGAAGCTAAGGGGCATATTTATACTCCGTTTGCGCCGGAATTGTGTCGTTTTTTTAAACGCAATTCCGACGCAAAACTAACTCCATATTTATACTTTGGCATTAGACACGTCTAGCGCCAAAGTCCATGGAGTTTGCGTCATTTTTTAGCGTGGACACCTACTTTGCGTTAATGAGATGCAAGGTAGGCGTTCCCGTCTAAAAAATTGACTCCGAGGCATGTGCGCCGTATTTACACTCCCGGGCAAAAATCACACCCGGGAGTGGGCGTGTCAAAAAAAATGACGTACGGCTGCTTTTGCGCTGTTTTTTAGCGCCTGGAAAAGGCAGGCGTTAAGGGACCTGTGGGCTCTGAAGGAGCCCAGAGGTGCCCTCCCATGCCCCCAGGGACACCCCCTGTCACCCTTGCCCACCCCAGGAGGACACCCAAGGCTGGAGGGACCCATCCCA
The DNA here is from genome assembly GCF_031143425.1 of Pleurodeles waltl. NCBI lineage: Eukaryota > Metazoa > Chordata > Amphibia > Caudata > Salamandridae > Pleurodeles > Pleurodeles waltl. Next base: position 1,223,678,797 of record NC_090444.1, read on the forward strand.
GGGACATTAAGGTAAGTTCAGGAAAGTCATTTTTTTTTTTTTTTTTTTGTGGCATAGGGGGGCCTGATTTGTGCCCCCCTACATGCCACTATGCCCAGTGACCATGCCCAGGGGACAGAAGTCCCCTGGGCATGGCCATTGGGCAAGGGGGCATGACTCCTGTCTTTGCTAAGACAGGAATCATTTCTATGGGGGTTGGGAGTCGAACAAAAATGGCGCAAATCGGGTTGAGGCGAAAAATTTGCCTCAGCCTGACTTGCCCCATTTTTTGACGCCCAAGCTCCATATCCCCCTACGCCGGCGCTGCCTGGTGTACGTCGTTTTTTTCCACGCACACCAGGCAGCGCCGGCGGCTAACGCCGGCTAACGCCGGCTAACGTCATTGAATAAATACGTCGCCCGCATGGCGCTTCACAATGGCGTTAGCCGGCGCTAATTGTTTTGACGCAAAACTGCGTTAGCGCAGTTTCGCGTCAAAAAGTATAAATATGCCCCTAAGATTCTACTTGTTTGGGACTCACTTCTGGGTTCAGATCGACCACAGGTCCCTCAGATGGTTAATGCAGATGAGGGGTGAGAATCCAAAACTGTTGAGGTGGTCCATTTCCCTACAGGGGAAGGACTTTACGGTGGAACACTGTCCTGGTACAGAACATGCCAATGCTGATGGTCTGCCCAGGTTCTTCTGCCTTAGTGATGAGAACACTTTTGATCCTTGGCGTGGTCTCCCTTAACTTTTTGCCTCCATTTCCCAGGTTGTTGATGTGTGCTAGACTCTGTTTTTGCTGTTTTTGTTACTTTGGGCACTTTATCACTGCTAACCAGTGCTAAAGTGTAAGTGCTCCTATACAAAATGTGTATGTCATTGGTTCTTCCATGATTCGCATACTTGATTTACTGGTTAGTCCCTAGTACAGTGCACTAGAGGTACCCAGGGCCTGTAAATCAAATGGTACTAGTGGGCCAGCATCACTGGTTGTGCCACCTACATGGGTAGCTGTGTAAACATGACTCAGACCTGCCATTGCAGTGTCTGTGTGTGCAGTTTTAAACTGTAAATTCAACATGGCAAGTGTACCCGCTTGCCAGGCCTAAACCTTCACTTTTCTTACATGTAAGGCGCCCCTAAGGTAGGCTCTAGGTAGCCCCAAGGGAAAGGTGCAGTGTATGGTTAAGGTAGGACATATAGGCCCTCATTACAACATTGGCAGTAAATGCTGCCTACTGCCATGCTGATGGCTGCCAACATACCGTGACCGCGGCGGTATACCGCTACGGGTATTATGACCCACACAGAGAAATCCGTCACTATACAGACACCCACACAAGTCCGCCAGCCCAAAGGTCAATGATAAACTGGTGGTACCAAAACCCACATCGTTATGTCAGCAGAACTATGCCCACAGCATCATGACCCACGAAGCACTGCAGCAGACATTCAACCGCGGTAAACCATTGGTGGTACACACCGCCGCGCTCAAAATACACACACACTAACAAAACTACACCACATTGGACAATTCAAACTACACACACCTGACACACATACACACACCACACCCACACACTCAGACCACTATAGAACACACACACACAATACCCACAACCCCTTACAACAAAAAAATATATTGCCAACTGAGAGAGAGACAAGCCAGGAGCACCCACTGAATCTGAACCACATAACACCATCACCCATACACCATCCATGCACCTCAAAGCACACACCCCAACACATCACCCTACACACCCTCACACATACCACTCACACTAAACCCATGGCACCACTAAGACACTCCGGGTTCTCAGAGGAGGTCCTGGTGGAGGAAATCATCCAGGTAGAGCCACAGTTATTCGGATCACAGGTGCAGCAGACATCTATTGCTAGGAAGATGGAGCTATGGTGGAGAGTCGTGTAGGCAGCACCACAGAACAAGGGATGACATCAGGAAGAGGTGGAATGACGTACGAGGGAAGGTACATTCCATGGATGCAAGACACCAGGTAACTGTACAGAGGACTGGCGGTGGACCCCCATCTCCTTCACCTTCCTGGCGATCATGCATCCTGAGGGCCTGGCAGGAGCAGCAGGAGGACTGGACTCTGGTAAGTCAAATCTTTACTACTATATACCCAACCCTACCTGCACAAGATGGCAGACGCAGATACAATAACACAGTATTTACATCCCCACAAGACCCCCACTCAACGTCACCATAGAGGAGGTGTCAGCCACATCCAGTTCCCCCACAGAAGAGGCCCACAGTGATGGCAGCAGCTCTGCACGCCTGGATCAAGATGACCAACCTGGCCCATCAGGGACCTCTGGACAGTCGGTTACCCTGCCACAGTCCTAACCCACCACAGAACCTCCCCCATCAGGAAACACCAGCACAGCACCCACCCTGCGGGCCCATACCTCTGTCCCCAGGACACATCAATCAGCAGTGTGTCCACCACTACAGGGACCCCAAGCAACCCCACAAACCCAAGACAATCAGAGACCTGGGGTCAATGGCGGAGGGCACACGATTCAGGGGGAAGAGGCACAGGACAACAAGGAAGCTGGGAGGACTGCTGTGTGACAGGGGGAGGACAGGCCCATGGAACCCACTCTCCACGAGGCACTTGCAGGGATCCCGGGAGCATAGCACCATTCCAAGGAGACCATGGACCAGATACTGTACAGGGCACCCAGCGGCTGCAGGAGGGACAATACCTGCGAATCAGGGAGGACCTGAAAGACATCCACACCACCCTGGTCACCATTGCAGGGGTGCTGGCAGACATGGCCAACACCAGGAGGGAGGCAGTGGCACACCAATGGGCCCTTGACACTAGCCACACCAAGGAACAGCCCTCCACCTCCTCCGACGCTAGTGGACAGGAGGCTCGGCCACAGGACCAACAGGCCACCAGCACCCCACCCCCTGCAGAAGGAGAACCACCCGACAAATGGTCCCTGTGATCCAGGCAGTAGCCAGAGAACATTGCCAAGACCCAAGCCAGGAAATAAGATTCTCCTGATTGTCACCTTTCTGTCCCACTCTGTCACCCTGTCCATCTTGAACTGCCATTGCTTCCTTCCCGATGCCCCCTTGGATATTGTGCCTGTGATACAAATAGACTGGACTCTACCCTGGACTTTCCTCCATCAGCAACCCAGCCCATTGCAATATCCCCTCCACTTATTAGCACCTAAATAAACACACTTGGAACAAATTCAAGTATGGAGTCTGTCAACCGTTTCACATATGTATTAGTTTAACAAACTGTGAACATTACAATTGACATGTACTGTAATATTTACATAGGTATGACCTGTAGTGGGCACCAGCGAACACACCAGGAGCCAGAGTGGGGCACAGAGATCTGAAAATAGAGATGCCAAAGGGTACAGTAAGTGGCCATAGACATAAGGAAATCAGGCTGCCATGTTCAAAACTGCAATTGAAGGTGAAGTTACAGTGTCTTACCGGTGTGTCACAGGAAGTACTGTTGAATGAGTGTACTTCTGTTGTCAACATCTTCTTCCTCTGCCTCCTCTTCATCACTGACCACAGGCTCCACCGCTGCCACAAGGCCATCTCCAGGCTCATCTTCCTGCAGAAAAAGCACCTGGTGTCTCAAGACCAGGTTGTGCAACATGCAACATGCAACGATGATCTGGCACACCTTCTTGGGTGAGTAGTACAGGGATCCACCTGTCAGATGGAGGCACCGGAATCTGGCCTTCAGGAGGCCGAAGGTTCTCTCAATTATCCTCCTTGTTTGCCCATGTGGCTCACTGCAACGTTCATCTGCCATTGTCCTGGCATTCCGAACTGGGGTCAGTAGACATGAGAGGTTGGGGAAACCACAGTCACCTGTAAATATCGAGGGATACCTGTTAGCCACACACTCACCTTTAGGGCCAAACCCACACCCATATACCTACATCAACTGGTTGGGGACCATGGGCTCACCTATTAACCACACCCGGTGCCTCTGGAGTTCAGACATCACATATGGAATGCTGCTATTCCTCAAGATAAAGGCATCATGCACAGAGCCAGGATTCTTGGCATTCACATGGGAGATGTACTGGTCCACCAAACACACCATTTGCACATTTAGAGAGTGGAAGCTTTTTCTATTCCTGAACACTTATTCATTTCTCCGGAGGGGGGGGCGGACAAATGCTATATGTGTACCATCAATGGCACCAATGATGTTGGGGATATGTCCCAGGGCATAAAAGTCAGCCTTCACTGTGGAGCACTGACAGGACCTGCACTAGAGGGGGGATACCTGTGTGGTGGCGGATAGCTGAAATCAGGTCTGGCTCCATTGGGGCACACAGTTCTTGGATTGTGGCCCTATCTAGTCTGTAGGTCAGGAGAATGTGCCAGTCCTCCATTGCTGCCAGGTCCACCAGGGGTCTGCACATGGGGGGATGTCTCCATCTCCTATTCAACCTCAGCGGTTGAACTCTAGGGTGAAAAAGTGTGAGCAGAGCGTCATATTCACACATATGTGAAAAACAAAATGCATTTCTTACTTTACAGAAACAAAGTATTTGAATTCGAAGGTCAGTTGATGTGCCAATGTCTGCTGTGACTCAGTTAGGTGCCATGGCCTGTGCCTCCCTGAAATGGCGGCTCACCTGTGAGGAGAGACAAGTGGAAATTAGGTAATTCCACTGGCATTGTGTGCTGTTGTGGTCAGCGGTCGATGATCACTGTGCAACTTCGCCTTGGTTATCATTGGTCCATCTAGGTTCCAGGAGCCAATGACGATGTACGCCAGCGGTGATGGTATGCACCACCGCGGACGTGACCGACATTTTCTATCTGTTCACTCACTTGCTACCTGACCTTCAAGAGGAAAGGACATTCACTGCAAGTGCTGCTGTGACCTGTGTCTAGAAGCGACAATGGCTAGAGTGTCTGGGGAAAGGGCCCACGCCTTCACTTCGGAGGAGCTGGAGAGACTGGTAGATTGGGTCCTACCCCAGTACACTTTACTCTATGGTCCTCCAGACAAACAGGTGAGTACACTGTGAGCATGATGCGTTGGCCATGAATGTATGGATTGCTGTGTGTGTAAGTCTCATGTAGGAGGGGGCTGAGGTGTCCTGGTCAGAGTGCTACATGTCTGGTGGTCAATGTCGGTGCATAAGGGTATGGGAGGGATATTGTGGGCTATGAGTCTAACAGTCCGGACAGTATGACTAATCCCTTTTTCTATGCATATTTTCCTGCTGGTCAATGCTCACTAGAAAAAGAGTATTTGGTGTGCCATTGCCAAGGAGGTGCGGACCCTGGGGGTCTTTGACAGGCGGAGCACTCACTGCCGCAAACGGTGGGAGGACCTGTGCCGCTGGGCAAGGAAGAGGACGGAGGCCCAGCTGGGGCTGGCCTCCCTATGAGGAAGGGGTGCCCATCGTACCCTGACCCCACTGATGTTCCGCAACCTGGCGGTAACCTATCTGAAGTTGGACGGGCATTGAAGGTATCACAGCAGCCACAAGGGTGTGAGTACAGATTCAGAATCATGACTTTGCGCGTGTTAAGGTTTTACCTGGGTGGGGGATGTGGGCTGTGGGTGCCCTTAGGTCAGGGCGAACTGGCAGGGTAGGTCCCTTGTTGAGCAGTCTCTGGAGCACTCCAACCCCAATAGTGTTAGTGGGCATCTACTACTGTGGGTTTCAGGTGTGCAGCTAATTGCGTTAGGCAAGGTACCCCATGGGATGGTGACTAGCTTTGTAACTGTTAGTGCATGAGCTAGTGCATAGGGCTGTTCCATGTGTGTTGTGTACACCAACGGCAGTGCTGTTGCTGGCATTGACCAAGTGTATCCTCTGTCTCTCCCCCCCCTTCATGTTTTGTCACCCTGTCCTTGTGTGCATTAGCATCATCTGGCGGAGGAGCAGAGGCACCGCCGATGGAGGGAGCTGCATCCCACATGGGCCTGGAGGCTGAATCCACCGACAGTGAGGACACTAGTGGGACGGAGGGTGAGGAGAGCACCGCGACGGAGACAGGAGGGGACACTACAGACAGTGACTCCTCCTCCAATAGAAGCTCCCTGGTGGTGGCGGACCCCTCTGTACCGACCCCAACAACAGGTTCAGCCGCCACCCCCTATACCAGCACCACCCTTCCAGTGGCCCCTCAGCGTGTTTACCGTGCCCGTTCACCGAGGAGGGTGGGCATCTCCTTCGCCCCAGGCACCCCAAGCTCTGCCTCAGTCAGCCCTGCTGTCCTCAGTGAGGAGGCTATTGAGCTCCTGAGATCCCTCACTGTTGGGCAGTCAACCATGCTGAATGCCATCCAGGGTGTCGAAAGGCATTTGCCTTCACTTCGGAGGAGTTGGAGAAACTAGTGAATGTACCCCAGTACACGCAGCTGTACGGTCCTCCAGACAAACAGGTGAGTACACTGTGACCATGCTGCATGGGCAATGCCTGCTTTGAGTGGTGTGGATGGAAGATACATGGGGGGCTGAGGCCTGCATATGCGGATGGTGAGTGTATGTGCATCAGGGCATGGGTGGCAACTAGTGGGCAATGAGTATGACGGTCAGGACGGGTGAGTAATTTCCTTTCCCCCTGTACTATTCCTCTAGATCAGCGCCCACCAGAAGAAGGGTATTTGGTGTGCCATCGCGAAGGACGTCCAGACCCTCGGGGTCTACCACAGATGGAGCACCCACTGCCATAAAAGATGGGAGGACCTGTGCTGCTGGAGCAAGAAGACGGCAGAGGCCCAGCTGAGGATGGCCTCCCAACGTGGAAGGGGTGCCTGTCGCACCATGACCCCCCTGTTGTCCCAGATACTGACGATGGCCTATCTGGAGTTGGATGGGTGCTTGAGGGCATCACAGCAGCCACAAGGGGGTGAGTACACTCTCATTCAGCTGACTCTGTGCACATTACGAGGTGTCTGGGTGGGGGAGGTGGGCAGTGGGTTCCCCTCTCCTTCATCCCAGGCACCTCAGGCCCAGCCCCAGTCAGCCATGCTGCCATCAGTGAGGAGGCTATTGACCTCCTCAGATCCCTCACTGTTGGGCAATCTACCATTTTGAATGCTATCCAGGGTGTTGAGAGGCATTTGCAACAAACAAATGCATACCTGGAGGGCATTCACTCTGGCATGGCGGCCCAACAGAAAGCATTCCAGGCTCTGGCCTCCGCACTGATGGCAGCCATTGTCCCTGTCTCCTGCCTCCCTCCTCCAACTTCCTCTACCCAGTTCCTATCCCCTCAACCCCAGCCTATCCCAAGCACACCTTCAGACCGGCAACCACCCAAATCAACACACAGAAGTGGCTCAGGCAAACACATGCACTACACTTCATCTCACAGGCACTCACACAAGCACCATCCCCATGCAGTCACACCAACATCTACTGCCACCACTGTGTCCCCCTCCTCCTCCTCGTCCACCTTTCTCCCAGTAGCGTCTCCACTCACACCTGCATGCACTACATCCTCATCCGCTACCTCTATCACCAGCATGCCTATCGCTACACGCCCCTCCCTGGCAGTCACCACTCCCACCTCCATGCACAAATCCCCTGTGTCCTCTCCCACTGTGTCTGTGACCCCTCCTCCCAAAGTACACAAACGCAAAGACACACCCACCCAACAGCCATCCACCTCACAACAGCATCCAGCTCATGCACCTGCACCCAAACACAGCAGACTGACACCTCCTACAACCACTCCCTCTTCCTACACTCCCAAACCTCACCCTCATCCCGCCCCAGTGTCCCTAAGAAGCTTTTCCTCACCAACATTGACCTCTTCCCTACCCCTCCCCCGTCCTTCACCTTGGGCCAGGGTGGCCATAACCCAGCCCAGCACCTCAGCCACCTAGTCCACGTCGCCTGTAGTTTCTGCAGCTCTGAGAGGCTCCAAGGAGGCACCCATCAGCCCAGCCAGTGTGACACCAACACCTGCCAAGGCCAAGAAGGTTCTGCCACCTAGCAAGGGCAAGAAGGGGACAGCATCCAGCAAGGGGAAGGAGGCACAACCAGCCAGCAAGGCCAAGTCAAAGACTCCAGCTGTCAGAAGCAAGGAGGCACCACTATCTGCCAAGGGCAGGAAGGGGCACAGAACACCAGCCATGGCACTTCAGCTGTCTGAGGCTGCAGGTGAAGGCCTGGATGCTACCACCAAAACCGCCAGCACCGCCACCTGTACCACGGCCAGCACCGCCACCTGCATGCACCGCCGCAGCAGCACTACTGGCAGCAGCAGCCGCCCCAGTGGGCAGCCGTCCAAGGCAACTGCAATTCACTGAGCAGCCGCCACCGTTGGTAAGCAGTGTGTAGTGGTGACTACATGGGCTGCAGTGTGTCCTGGCCCCTGCAAAAGTTGTCATTTTGACATCCAGGTGAGAGACTGTGACCTTGCACTCCAAAACATCTGCATCACAGGGCACAATCCCCCCTCCAGCACCAGTGGAAGAAAACATCAACTCAGCCTCTCCTTGCCTGGATGAAGCACACTGGGCACAATGCCCCCTCTAGAACCAGTGGAAGAAGCCATCCACTCAGCCCCTCCTTGCCAGGATGAAGCACACTGGGCACGATGCCCCCTCCAGAACCAGTGGGAAAAGCCATCCACTCAACTCCTCCTTGCCAGGATGAAGCACACTGGACACAAAGCCCCCTCCAGAACCAGTGGAGGAAGCCATCCACTCAGCCCCTCCTTGCCAGGATGAAGCACACTGGGCACAATGCCCCCCCCCAGAACCAGTGGAGGAAGCCATCCACTCAGCCCCTCCTTGCCAGGATGAAGCACACAGGGCACAAAGCCTCCTCCAGAACCAGTGGAAGAAGGCATCCACTCACCCTATCTTTGCCAGGATGAAGCACACAGGGCACAAGGCCCCCTCCAGAACCAGTGGAAGAAGCCATCCACTGAAGAGACTGAAGTGGCTTTGCACTCCCCAGGACCAAGCAGTGGGCAAACCACCCACTTGAGAGACTGTGGCCTTGCGCTCCCCAGGACCAAGCAGTGGGCAGGGAGTCCCTTTCCGGAGCAGTGGCGTTGTACCATCTTCCGGCTGAGGTGCCCCCCCATTCCTCGTCCCCCTGAGGTGCCTGTGTGTTTTCAACCTGATGCCCCTGCAGTGTTCTATCCGTATTGAGGCAGGAATCAAGTGTGGCCTTGGCCTATGTGTTTTGGCCCAGTAGGCCATGGACACTTCTTGAGTGGTCATTGTCCCGCCTTTTGTATATATTGTATATTTTGTACATACTGTTTTTGCTTTCTGAACATATTTCTAAGTATTACTAATATTACACTCATTTGACTTCATTCCTTTTGTCCTTGTGTTATTCCTGAGGGTTACGGGGTGTATATGTAATGTTGTTGCATGTGTTGTGTGTATAGTGTTGTGGGTGAGGGTGGGGCGGGTGTGTTGCATGTTGCGTGTGTGTGTCAATCTCTTTTTCCTCCCGCCCTTCCCTTGTGTGGCAGGTGCAGTACTCACCGTGGTAGTCGTCGCCGTTGTTCATGCTCGTGGTGCATGAGAACATTCACCAGCATGGGGAAAACCTGCAGCTCAGGCTCGATTGCATCCTGGTTCTTCCTGGTGAGTCGTTTCCCTTCAGAGTACTGTTGCCACCGTGCTTTTGATGGTGTTGGTACCGCCCCAGAAAAGCTGATGGATGAGAGGGTTGTAATGCTGTGGGCAGTACATTGTCTTCCGCCTGGCAGTTGGCGGTTACCGCTGCAGTGTTCGTTGATACAGTTGTGGCGGTCGGAGTATTAAAGTGGCTGTATGTGTTGGCGGTTTCCGCCGTTGGTCATGATTCCATTTATTTTACCGCCGGCCTGTTGGCGGTGTTACCGCTGCTTTAACACCGACCGCCAATTTTGCAATGAGGGCCATAGTAATGTGTTTTATATGTCCTGACAATGAAATATTGCTACATTTGTTTTTCACTGTTGCAAGGCCTGTCCCTCTCATAGGGTAATATGGGGAATAACTTTAAATATGATTAAAGTGTAGATTCCCTTTGGGAGCGGATAGACATGTGGAGTTTGGGGTCTCTGAGCTCACAACTTAAAAATACATCTTTTAGTAAAGCTGATTTTAAGATTGTATTGTTTGAAAATGGCACTTTTGGAAAGTGAACATTTTCTTGCTTAAACCATTTCTCTGCCCGTTTGTGGATTTCCTGTCTGGGTCAGTTTGACAGTTGGGCTGGTTGCACCTCACACTAGACAGTGACACAAAGGGAGCTGGGGTGTATTCTGCATTTCCTGATGAGCCACCTGTGCTAAGAGGGAGGGGAGGAGTGGTCACTCACACCTGAAAGGGCTGTGTCTGCCCTCACACAATGCAGTCTCCAACCCCCTGGTGAGTGTCCTGGGCCTGGCCTGGGCGAGGCAGGATTTCACAATCAAGAGAGACTGTGCTTTGAAGTAGGCCTACTTCAAAGGAGAAAATGGGTATAAGAAGTGCACCCAAAACCACAGACTTTATAACACTTCTGGAAACCAAGAGGAACCTCTGCCTGGAGAGGAGCTGAGGAAGAAGACCTGCCCTGCCTGTGACTGTGCTCTGGGGAGCTTTTTTCCAGTTGTTGCTTCTGCCTGTGCTAGATGACAGAGACTGGCCTCTGTGTTGCCTTCCTTCCGGCGAAGATCTCCAAGGGCTTGATTTAGAGCTTGCCTCCTGTTATTTGAAGTCTCAGGGACAGCAAAGACGTCTCTCTGCCAGCACCTGGAGTCTCTGGAGAGACCCCTACTGTGCCAAGTGGTGCCCATCCAGTTCCTGGGACATTGAAAGAAGCTGGCAGCCCAAGAGTGAGAAATCCACGCACGGACAGCCATGCGGGGAAAAGACCAACGCGACTCCAATCTGCAGCTGAAAATCAACACTTGCTTGCAACATGACCCGAAGATCGACGCCCGGGGCTGGAGAAACGACGCACAGCATTGCTGACAGAGGCTGGTGAGATCGTGACCCACACTGCGTGGTTTTCGGACCATCGTGCATCTGAATTTCTGATGCAAGCACCGCTGGGCGTGTAAAAGCAACTCAAGGCCTGCCCTGACCTGATTGACGCATCGCTCTCCTGTGGAGAGAAAAAATGATGCACGCCGACCCGACAAGGAGAAACAACGCAAGGTCTTCCTCAACAGTGATAGCGATGCATCGCATGCCCTTTTTGATTCACACTTGCCCTTGCGGGTTATTTTTAACGCACCCAAGATACATTTTCACACTAACAGTGTTAGTGTGTGTTTAAAATTACATGAAGACTCTTTTTGCATTTTTAGTGATAACTTGACTTCTCTAGTGTGGAATTTAGTCATTTTGGTCTTGTTTCGTTTAGAAAAATATATTCTATTTTTCTAAACTTGTCTTGTGTCATTTTGTAGTGTTTTCATCAAGTTACTGTGTGTGTTGGTACAAATACTTTACATCTAGCACTCTGAAGTTGAGCCTACTGCTCGTGCCAAGCTACCAAGGGGGTAATCAGAGGTTAGCTGAGGGTGATTCTCTTTTACCCTGATTAGAGTGAGGGTCCTTGCTTGGACAGGGGGTAACCTGACTGCCAACCAAAGAACCCATTTCTAACAAAGACCCACTAATACCATTTAAAGAACAGCCCTGGGTATATGGTATATCACTTTACCAGGGACTCACTGGTAATTCACATATGCCAATTAGGTATACACCAATGTCATCATGTTTAGGGGAGAAGGACATGCAATTTAGCACTAGTCAGTAGTGGTGAGGTGCTAAGAGTCCTAAGGCCAATAAAAAGAATCAGCAAAAATGAGAGGCAAAAGGCAAACCATCTGGGGAAAGACTACCCTAAGGAGGACTTGCACTATACCTTTTTCTCACAAAAGGTCAAACCAAATTGCCAACTTGGTGTGGTGTTCCCCAATATCCTGTGTATTTTAGAGTTAACCAGAGTTTATGGATTCCCCTACAGAAATTCACATGGTCAAATGTAATGAATGAACAATAGCTATTAATGAAACCTATGTGTTGTGCACATAATGCTGAATTTAAGAGCAGTGGTTATTTGTACACTTCTGTACAGAGGAGAGTTTGAAAAATGTCTGCTTTTGTGAACACTGCCATACATCTGAAAGCCAAAATGTCTGAGAAATCCAGTTGTTGATAACGTATTTTCTACTGTTCTGTGTTCCCATTTGTCTCCAGATAAAATAGTACTCCACTTGTATGGCTGAGCCCAGCACACTCAACACAAAACGCTCCGAAACCCGAGTTGAAGATCACACATTTCACTCACCAAAATAAGTGCTTTTTAACAGTGTGAAGTACCTGTGGAATTCGGGCCCTAGTTCAGCCGCTGCTCAAGAAAACATACCAAACCCAGACATTTTTGCACACTAGAAACCCAGGGTGAGTTCAGGGTGGTTTGACAGTTTTGGATCCCCCAATGTTTATTTAGCCAGAAGGCCATGCAAAAATAATATTTTGGTGAAAACCACCTATTTATCTAACATTTCTGTGAGAAAATGTCCTGAAATCTGCGAGATCCATAAAACTACCATCCAGCATTCCACAAAAAATGGGTGTATGGGTGAACCTAACTCTCTCAACTCTAAATGCCATAAGCACAATGTGGAGGCATCAAGTGGAAATTACTTGGTTTGGCAATATGAGCAACTGGAAATTTTGGGCCTTGGCAAAACTTTGGAATCTGCAGAGATTCACACATTTTCCACCACTCAGCTTTCCTGCATGTCTACAAATAAAAACTAGAGGACCCAGCCCCGGCAATTGGAAAATAATACCCAGAATAATCAAAATTTCCTCATGCTTGTGATGTAGCAGTGATCATCTATATATGACAAACTTTTCATTTTGTTAATTGAAAATGTAACACTTTAATTGTAAAGAGGTGCACTGAAAGCCTATGTTAATGTGAATTCACTGTAGAATAGAGATTTTGAGTAATGTGGTATAGCCCTTAAACTTCATATATAACTAATTGATTCAATATTAAGGTGGTAATTATGACATTGGCGGTGACTGTGAAAGTGGCGGTTATACCACCAACAGGCTGGTGGTAATTATTGCCAAATTATGATCATGGCAGTGATACCTCCCTTAGACAGCAAATGTACCACACCGACCGCCAGGGCATTAATATCACTGACCATGCCGGTAGCCATCAACAGCCAGGTAGAAGACAAGGTACCACCCACCAAATTATGACATAGCAAACGGTCACGATTTCTGGGGCGGTACCAACGCCATCTAAAGCCTGGCGGAAGCACTTCACCGACAACGAAAGACTCACCATCAGGGACACAGAGAAACTCTCTGCCACCATGGAACTGGAATTCCAAGTCTTCCAGATGCTCTTCTATTCCATGGTTCACCTGGAACGCAAACGCCGATGAAGATGAAGATGGTGAGTATAGCCGCCTAGCACAGAAAGGGAGGGAGGGAGGAAAAGGAGAGTGACGAACACGCACACAACACACACCATTCACACTCACACCATACACACAACCACCTGCAGAGTAAAACTAATGTCATTGGACTCACATCTAATTAAAACAAGGACCGCATTGAGGTTTAACTGATACTGTTAGTTTATACCACTGCCACCATTGTCCATGCGACAACAGAAAGAGGCGTCAATGTCTAGAAAGGACCAATGGCCATTTCAAAGTACAAAAGGCCCACATTGCCAAAGGGCACAGTCCAAGCCCCAGCTTGATTCCTGACATTATCCTAATTCCACTGTGCAGGGGCATCATGTTGGAAATGAGCTGGCACCTCAGGGGAAGGTGGGTTGGGTGGGGGGCACCTCAGCTGAAGTGGATAACATGCCCACTGGTTCTGGAGGGGGCTCCTTGCCTAATTGTCTCTGGTAGGTAGTGTAAGGCCACAGTCTCTGTAGTGGGGAACATGCCCACTGGTTCTGAGGGGGGCCTTTACCCAAAAGTACGAGGGTGGAGGGGCAGGAAAGAGGTCAAGATGGGCAAGGAAAAGCTTCTTAGGGACGTTGGGGCGGGATGGGAGTGTTGGTTGAGGGAGTGTTTGTCAGAAGTGTACGTCTGCTGGACTTGGGTGAAGGTGCATGGGCAGTGTGCATGTGTGAGGTGGATGGCTGTTGGAAGTCTGAGTGCATGCTTTTTTGTCTCTTAGGAGGAGGGCAGACAGGGTGGGAGAGGACAAACGGGATGCCTGGACGGATGTATTGGAGGTATCTGCAAGTGAGGTGTGTGTGCTGCTTGATGTGGTGATGGTGGTGGTGGCTGTTGATGCAGTGCATGCAGGTGTGAGTGTGGATGTTACTGTGAGGAAGAAGGAGGAGGAGGGGGAGACAGTGGAGGCAGTGGATTTTGTTGCGCGTTCAACAGTCTGTTGTTTGTGTGAGTGCTTGTGGCCTGAAGTGTGCTGCCTTTGTTTGACTGTGCTACTCTTGTCCGATGTTTTGTGTGCATGGTTGTCTGTATGTGTGCATGGGATGTGTTTGGGTTGAGGAGACTAGGACTGGAAAGTGGTAGTTAGAGGGGGGGTGGTAGGAACAGGGACAATGGCTGCCAGCAGAGAGGAGGGCAGAGCCTGAAACAATCTCTGTAGGGCCGCCAACCCACCATGAATGCCCTCCAGGTATGCATTGCAATGCTCCATCTGGGATGCCCGCCCCTGGATGGCATTCACTATAGTTGACTGCCCTACAGAGATTGATCTCAGGAGGTCAATAGCCTCCTCACTGAGTGCAGCAGGGCTCACTGGGGCAGGGCTTGAGGTGTCTGCGGTGAAGGAGGTGCTCACCCTCATTGGGGGACTACTGGGAGGGCGGTTCTGGGACAGGGGATGGCGGCCGTACCTGTAGCTGTGGTGGTTCCAGGGGTGTCTGCCACCACCAGAGTGCTGCCATCGGAGGAGGAATCAGAGTCAGTGTTGTCACCTCTTCTCCGCCATGGTGCTCCCCTCGCCCTATGTCCCACTAGTCCCCTCGGCGCCGGTGGATTCTGTCTCCTGGGTCCTGTGAGAGGCAGCTCCCTTAGTCGCCAGTGCCCCTGTTCCTTCACAACTCTTTGCATCACAACTGAGTGGCTTACATTGTCAATGGCTGGGGATAGGTCCAATAGGACCACCGCGGACTCGCCTCCATTATCCATGATGTTCCTTATTTCCTCTGTGCCAACTTGGTACTATGAGCCTTTCTGAAGCCAAATTGGGCTCCATCCAAGATCTCGTAATGGTCGAGGTATTTTGAGACCACAGTATTCATGTGGTTTTCTAGGATTTTGTTGGGGAAGGGAAGGCACAAAATAGGATAATAATTCTTCTCCTTGGGATCTAATGTGGGTTTTTTGAGCAGTGGCAAGATGTTTTCTTTTTTCCACTCTAAGGGGAAGATACCGTTGTTGATAACCACAACAATTTGACTTCACTTTAGGTAGCCTAAGTGTGCCTTGTCTTGTACCGTTCCTTGTTTCCTGACTGTGTAGAAAAATGTTTAGTCATTCTTGCTTGCTAATGTGTCATTTATCTCAGACTTCGTTCCCATGCAATGCTAGCGTGGAATAGATATCCTATTGTTTTACACACACTGAGCATAAGAAAGTAACTTTGAGCTTAGTACATTGAGGAACTTTGGAAGTGGACTGTGTACAATTGTTTCAAGCCATACAGATGAGCTCAAATGGATGCCTTTCACATGATGGACTTGAGATTATGTCCCTGGGCTGCAGTTCCATGTCATGCAATGAACTTTGATTGGGCAGTGACATTTTCTGATTGATGTCATGCAGCTGATGGACAAACCATGAATCACTTTGGACTTTAATTTACTGGTCCCAGCTGGATTAGCAGCACTCTCCATTTGACTGTTCTTGGTCTCTGAGAGATACAGCCCTCTCTACCCTTTTTTGTTTTCAAATGCTTTGCTGAGGCTTAGAATTCTCCCCCTGACCCCAAGAAGAAAACGTTTAACCAAGCTTCTGAAGCGCTGATGCCTTCCCTTTTTTCTGTACTTTTTGCCAACTTTGGTTAGTCACCTTTTGCCCCAAAAGTTCTTTTCGCAAATTCTAATTGTCATTTTTCTTTTTACGATTTTGCCTTCGTGTGTTATAGCCCACCACATGTTAATTTCTGACTTGAAGATCTGTAGAGATTTCCCATCACCACAGCTAGCTAACTTTGGATGACTTTTAAAATGCCTTTATGGTTAAGAGAAGTGAACAACACTTCTTATTGTCCATCAGATTATGCTTTTAATGTTTTATATTGCCATCGTCAAGTGTTTAGTCCTTTAGATGTTAGGTTGCTTGAATCTCTTTCGTTACCTAGGTCAACCCATGGTGATTCTATATCTTTATAATCTTGTTTTGAAATCATTTACATAAATCTAAGCCTGAATTTCTAATAAAACCCTTAACCTTATTTCAGACAGGAGTTTTCCTTTTATGTCCACTTGGGTCATACTGTCATTTTAAATTGTATTGTTTGAGTTTAATGCCTTAATTCTCCACCACTTCAAGCTTTGTGAAAAGATTCATTGACCTTGTTTAAAGCATAACTGAGAAATGCTTTATCAGATCTTGTAGCAGAGTAGTGGTTTCTCCCATGAGGGGGGAGAAATAATTAGGTATGTGGGTTACAGATCCCTAATTTTTGTTATCTGAGTTGCCCTCCCTGAAATTTGTGTGTCGCATGGTTTGTCCTGAAGATTGATGAAGGTCCAACATTGTTCCTTTGCAGCCCATATGTGAGTAATATTAGGTTTTGTGCTTGAGTTGCTTTCGGCATAACATTGTCGTGAAGTTTGATGTTGTGAAGTGTTTTGCTGAGTTTCTGAAGTTGTGTGATTGTGGCACTTTTTACTACAAAATTGTAGTTGTTGTTGAACAGGTCCATCATGGGATAATATCTCGGGATAACTCACAAGTGTAGAAGCCCCTTGGCTAATTTTTTGTCTGTAGTGTAAGGTGTTTGTCGTGAAAGGCTGTTGACAGTGCCAATAGTATTCCTTGAGTGAGTGTGGGTGGTTGGTATTAAGTGAATCCTGAGGATACATTGAGGGAATTGTATCAACCGGAGGGAGATTTGCTGGTCGAATCCCATTTGTTGTATAATTGTGAAAGCATATTAGGAAAGTGAAGCTCTGTACTGCTTTTGAAGTGGTTGGTTACCTTATCCTGTAGTGAGCAGACAGGTTCTTGATTTTTGCTTGCAATATTTTACATTAGGTTTGTGTCAAAAGTGACTGTGTGTGAGAAATTATAAAGGAGGCTGAGCTGATGTGAGGAGTGAGTTTGACGTCATGGTGTGTCACGCTGGTATAGGTCAGCTGGTGTTAAGTTGCTCTGGTGTTGGTGGACTATCAAACTGCTATTGGTTGAGAACATTGAAAAGAGAATTGTGGACAAAAAGTCAAACAAGACCAAGCTAACAAAAATTCAACATACACAAGTCATTATGAATTTTAAAACATTGGATCAAAATGAAGTGCTTAGAAGACAATATCTCCAACTGTAAGTATCTGGTCGCCCTGGACCAGGGCAAATTCAGAAGTGCAGTCAGAGTGTAATAGAGCATGGGCAAGTTACGAGATCCATGCAGACCCACAGACAGTACCTTTGGTGCATCGATTCTCATTGATAATGCGTTGATCCAGAGAATGGGATGCGTTGATCCAGAGAATGGGATGCATTTTGCTTGATTGCAGGAGATGCGTAATTTCCTGATCGCAATGTTGGTGATGTGTCAATGTCCAGAAGTGATGAGTACTGGTTCTGATGCATCAGTGCTGCTTCAGCCAAGCCAGGGCTGCATTGTAAGTTGGGGTCATTGCACTGCACAGTTGGGGGGACGATGTCTGCAGCTTTGGTGCCGGCACTGCATAGTGCCGTTTCTGCAGTGGGGTGCATCGGTTCCAAGTGATCAGCCGGTTTTGTTGTATCAGTCTTGTGTTGCCTCACCACACTCACCATCCAGGGGCCCAGGACTGGACTTGGCACCAACTGGCAGAGCAGGACTCACCGCAAAGCTACCCAGCTGCTGTTAGCAAGATTCAGGTGAAGCCTTTGATATCCCTGAGACTTCAGAAGTAGGAGGCAAGCTCAGTCAGGCCCTTGGCGAAACTTTAGATTGCAGGATGTAGAGAGTTAGATTCAATCCTGTCACTTCCAGGTAACAAGCCAAAACAGTGACAGTAATAGCGATAGGGAGTTATAAAGCTCGTGGCTACTTAGGAGTGCCCCAGTGCTATTAGGTCTGAAAAAAGAAGAAACAGATGCAGAAGACAATTAATGTACAAATAACCAGGTCTTCAGCTTTTTCTGAAAGACAGCCTCCAACTATGGTTGATGCAAGTTGAGAAATAGCTTGTTCCATCCTAACGGGCCATGAAAAGAAAACAAAAGACCGCGTTCAGTTGCAGGATGAATCCTAGGGACCTTAGCCAGATAATTACCAGAGAAGTGTAAAACTACCGCCGAGCTGATTTAAAGAAAATCTATTTTTCGATAGGAAGGCAGTGCATACTACGCAAAAGAGTATAAATATGTTCCTGTCTTGGAAAACCAAGAAACAACTGAGCTGCCACATTCTGAACAGTCTGGAGTCTACCCAGAAGATACTTTGGCAGGCTTGCATATGAAGCATTGGCATAGTTCAATCAGGACATTACCAAGGGTAGTATCACAATAATCTTAGTAGAAGGTGACAGAAGGCACAAAACAGAGCAAACAACAAATTGGCAGTACATCTTGACAACACTGTGGTCCTTCTTCTTGGTAGAATGTCCTCAGTCCAGCAGTGTTCCCAGTGTATGGTGTCAGAGGCCCAGTACTTACACCCAACGCTGCCTTTAAAGTGCGTGAGATTTCAAAGAGTTGTTTTGAAGTGCCCCAGTTTCCTTTCAGCCCAGTCCTAGAGAGATTATCATAAGGTGACTTGGTACTGGATTATTGCAAAGGACTAGCTGATACTCAGGTGGGAGTAGCTACCATCCAGCTGCAGAAGGCACTCTGCCATGACTTATGTCCGAGTGAATGTATCATGGCGAAGGGACACTGAAGTCCTGATTACAATTGCGTTGGAAGGGGCCACACCAGTTTTTGTTGGTGACTACTACAGCTGAGAAGTGTGCTGGTCTTTCCAATTGGGTACATGCAGCTAATACTCACAAAGTTCCAGGTCCCCTTGATGATGTAGCACATGTCTCTGAAGGGTAAGTTACACTGAGACAGAGGGATCAGGTTAATCAGCTGTTGAGGATGCACAAGTAACTGATACAGCAAAATTGCAGTCTGGGGGGTGCGAGTGAGGCAACAGCAGTGGTTGGTACAAAAGGGTCGACACAGAAACAGTTTGCCCTGAAAAGCTCAGATGCTATTAAAGGACTAGGAGCCAGATGTACAAAGCATTTTTCAAGTCGCAAACGGCGAATCGGGCCGTGTGAGACTTGAAAAATGCTATTTGGGATGTACAGACCCATTTTTGCGATTCGGTAATCTATTTACCGAAGCACAAAAAGGGTTTGTGAGTCGCAATTAGGAAGGGGTGTCCCCTTCCTAACTGCGAGTCGCAGTCCCATGTATTATTGTTTTGTGACCGTGAATGTGGTCACAAAACAATCACAGTTAGCACCAGTTTCAAACTGGTTCTAACCCAATCACACACGGGAAAGGGTCCCCATGAGACCCATTCCCCTTTGTGAATGGCAGCAAAAATATTTTGGACCACTGCCTGTTCTGAAAAAAGAAAACTTTTCATTTTTTGTTTTTGAAATGCATCTCATTTTCCTTTACAGAAAATGGGCTGCATTTAAAAAAAAAACGGCTTTATTTAAAAGCAGTCACAGACATGGTGGTCTGCTGTCTCCAACAGGCCACCATGCCTGAGAGGGCTGCCATTCAGAATGGGGTCGCAAATCGTGACCTACCTTATGAATATTCATGAGGTAGGTCATTTGCAACCCCATTGGGAATCACAAACAGTGTCATGGACACTGTTGTAAATCAGGTTTTGCGACTCGCAAATTGCGAGTCGCTATAAATCGCAATTTGGGAGTCGTAAAACCTGAATTTCGTACATGTGGCCCTACGTGCGGTAGCAGAAAGAGTTGTAACTGGAGACATGTGGCCAAATGAGAAAAGTGTGCCAGTAGTGCAAGTGCCCCCAACGATTCCATAAGAAACTGAGGAATCTGGTCACAGTGACAGTGCTACAGATAGACCAGTAGCTTTGGAGAGCAAAGAGAAAGAAAGTTCTCTGTCAATAGTACACAGCACCATTATGGACATATTTTGCAGCAAATGATTGGGGGAAGAAATATACAATCTTAAATTCAATCTTGTGACAGAACTAAAACTTTGAAATTTCATTGACACTTGATGAACTGAGACATTATGGCCCTCATTATGACCCTGGCGGTAATATGGTGGAAAGTACTGCCAACAGGCTGGCGGTAATTTTCACCATATTATGACATCCAATGTACCACACCGACCGCCATGGTGGTAACAGCTGCCGGGCTGGAGATATCAAACTCCACCCCAGCAGCTGACACGAAAACCATGGCGGTAGGCACTATCAGTGACAGGGAATCCCTTCCCTGTCACATATAGAGGTCTTTCCCACCCCCACATCCCTCTGCAGATCCCCTCCACCCCCTTCCTCTCCAAGCTACCCCCACATTCACACCCCTTCAGACACACACACACACACACACGCATACATACACCCATTCCCACATGCATGCATGCATGCATACGTCCATTCACACACACATACGCACACACTTTCATGCGTACACGCAGACACGCATTCACAGAACACAACATACATGCACTCACACCTCTATATATGCACACGCATTCAACACGAAACACACACCCGTAAACACGCACGCCCAAACATTCAGACCCCCACATATACAACCACCCCACACCCCCTCCCCTGTCGGAGCACCCACTTACCTGTGTTTCAGGGGTCCTCTGGCAGGAGACGGGATGGGGCGCTGCTGCCAGCAACAGCGTCCGCAAGCAGAACACTGCAAGGCTGTATTATGGGTCATAATACGGCTGGCGGTGGTCTGTTGGCGGCAGCAGCGCCACCTGACTGCCATCTGCTGGCATGGCCACAGCTGGATTTCTGCAATTCTTCTGACAGAAATTTGGCTATGGTCATGATACGGCGGATGACTGGTAGCTGCGGTGACGGTCTTTTGCAGCCGTCGCCACGGCGGTAAATGTTTTTACCTCCAATATCTTAATGAGGACCTGTATCCTAGATGTGTTTATTGGTGATTTTTGATCTGACAATGATTAGAGGGTTTTTTAAATAGTTGGTAGAGAAATTAATGAACTTTCTAGAATACCGAGATGATTTTTGCAACTACTATTGAATTTTGGTGAAGAGGACATTTTGCTATTTGCTTTGCTCACACATAAAAAAGGACTGAAAGGGACAGCTGATATTTTTGCTGTCGGTATTTGCTTTTTTATATTTTTGCAGTTTTTCATTTTTGATTTTTAAATTTTGTTCTGACATTAGAGAATTCATGGAGTTTTTATGAGTAGGAGTGTTAGTTGTGACAGATTATTTTGTTGCTTATTCGACTGAGTTTACCCACACCTAATAAATCAAAAAAGGTTATATCTACAACTGCCCTGAGTTCTATAAGCCCTATAGGAAAAAAAAAAAGCCCTTGTTAAATGAGAAATATTTAAATACAGATGGTTCCAGATGTGATCTGTCTACAAATGTATATTATAAGTTGTTGTATGAATATGTTAACAACCTGTAGGTTAACCACTATTATGTCTACACTCAGTTGCCTTCATCACTGAGGGAATCATTTATCATTGTATCCTATTGGCATATGGAATTTCCTGCAGTTTGTTGCTGACGTATGTATCAGCAAGAGTATTTTCAATATTATTACTTAAATTATGATCTATTTTTCTAAATTTTCCCCATCGTGAAACATTTGAGCAGCAAAGCTAAAAACTTTGACACTGTTGGAGGTTTCTTTGAAACTACAGTGAAGTTTGGTACGTCTATGTCCATATAAACAATCTGATCTGTATCCTCACTCCAATAGAAAAGGGGTTTATATAAGTTGAGGACAGAAGAAGACCAATGAAAGCTAAGGTATAGGAAGGAGTAGGACTACATAGTTGGGGTAGAGAAGAATATGCATTTATTCACAGAAAATCAAGGATCACTTGCCTCAGATAAGCATCATGTAGGGAAGATGTGTATATGTAGACCTAAATCAAAAACTGACACAAAATTTGTAGGGACTATGGAATGTAGATATGTGTTTTTGTTTATGACTGTTTGGACATTCATGTTAGCTGGACAAGACCCTGCCATATCAGGAGTTTATTTCATCTATGAGAGAAATGGTTATTATATGCCATCTAAAGGATGGTATGGAACGTGTTATCTAAGATGGACTTTCCAAAGATTTATCATGAAGAGCATTTCAATGATCCAGCTTTAGATGAGAAGTGAAAATTCTAGTCAAGAGAGGTGCCAGTGCTTCAGGGATAGCAAGAGGTAGTTTTGGTGTGATAATTTCATCTTTGGAATGATCCTGAATGCACAATTGTAGATTAGCTATCTACAGATACATCAGGTGCCTTCTTGTTAGTAGACTCATTAATGATTGCTGTACTGTCAATGGCTTCATATAATTGACTTGCATTAGAAATACTTCTTGCAAAAGAAGGTAGAGTTTACAAGATGTTGCAGGTTCAACAATGTTTCATTTACATTCCGGACAATAGTAAGGAGTTAAGGAGGTACATTGTAAGTATGACAAGCCTGAAAAAGGACCTGAAGAAGTTACAGGCAACAAGAGCCTGGGAATCAGTAGGGAATTGTTTTTCTGCAGTTGGAAAAGGGTTTGGAACTTTAAGGAAAATAATTGTTGCTAGTATTTTTAGGCTTATATTGATAATAGCTTTGTGTGCCTTGGTTGCAGTTAATCTCTACAAGGTATGCAAGAAGCTGAAAGAGAGGAGAGCAAAGAGAGGAAAAAGAAAGGAAGAAATGTAGATGGAGCCAAGAAGAAGTGTTTATCACAGTAACATAAAACAGTCAGAGGAGTCCAGAAGATGTTACTTGCATCGACCTCAAAGAATTTGATCTGTCTCATTGATATGAGAGATTATAATCTGATGTGATGGCTTGATTCACCATCAGAGGGGGTACTGATGTAGCAGGAATGTTATGGCTACCTTTGATGTCACAGTAATCATCTATATGTGACAAACATTTCATTTTGTTATTTCAAATGTTAACATGTTAATTGCAAAGTAGTACACTGAAAGCCTATGTCAATGTGAATTCAGTGTAGAATAGAGATTTTGAGTAAAGTGGAATATGCCTTAAACCTCATGTATAGACAATAAATTTGATTTCATGTGTTTTCTTATTCATGTTAACTAATAGTTTGCACTAAAACAATAATGATTTTCTGAAAATAAATGTTTTAAATTTTACCTTCACATGTCAAAAACTGCAGACCCGCATTATGGCTATGGAATGTATTAACTGAATTTTTTTTTTTTAATCTACTGTAACATGAACACTGACAGTGGTTGTTAATTTTGTATTCATATTTTGAATGATAAATATGTCTTGCTTGATATTAATGAATGTGCCATTTTATATCACTTTAGTTAGCCTAAGTGAGGCCTGCGAGGCCCTGTTTCTGGACTGTGTAGAAAAATATTAAGCCATTCTTGTTTGCTAAAATGTTATTTGTTTCAGACTGTTCCCATAAAATGCTAGCCTGGAAATAGATGTCTTATTGTTCTTTGCATAGTGAGCCTGAGAAAGTAACCTGGAGTCCAGTACATTGGAAAATTGTGGAAATGAACTGTGTATAATTGTCTTAAACTGTACAGATGAGCTAAGATGGATGCCTTTCACATAATGCCCTTGGGAATATGTCCTTAGGTTGCAGTTCCATGTTATGTGATGAACTTTGATTGGACAGTGAAATCTTTCGAATGATGTCATGCAGTTGATGGACAAATCATCAGTCACTTTGGACTTTAATTTACTGTTCCCCAGCTTTATAAGCATTACTCTCCATTTTACTTTGCGTAGACTCTGAGAGTACAGACATCTCTACCCCTATTCTTTTCCAAATGCTTTGCTTTTTATCTACTTTTTGCCAACTTTGGTTAGCCACCTTTTGCCCCAGATATTGTTTTTCGAAATTCTATGTGTCCTTTTTCTTTTTACATTTTGTCCTCATGTATTTTAGCCAAGCACATGTTCATTCCTGATTTGCTATTCTGTAGGGATTTTTCTTGCCCTAGCTAGGTAAATTGACATTACTTTTAAATTGCCTTCATGCTTAAAGGAACTGAACAGCGCTTGTTTTCTGTCCATCAGATTATTCTTTTAATGTTTTGTTTTGCCATTGTCGAATATCTAGTCCTTTTGATGTTAGTTTGCTTAAATCTTTTTCATCTACTTGGTCAGCCCATGGTAATTCTGTATCTTTATTATCTTGTTTTGTGAATCATTTACATAAATCAGAGCATGAATCTGTAATAAAATCCCCAACCTTATTTCAGAAAGGAGTTTTTTTTGTATGCCCATATGGAACACATTTTCATTTGTAATGTTTGAGTTTAGTGCCTTATTTCAAAATCCCCTCATGCTGGGTGAAAAGATTTATTGATCTTGTTTAAAGCATAACAGAGAAATGCTTCATTACTTGCCATAGGAATGGAGGTGCTTCAGGAGAGCAAGGAAGCAGAAAGACTGCCAAGGCTTTGGTGTTGGGGGTGAGGCCTGATGTCAAGGTGTCCCAGAACCCATCCCATTATTTTATAATAAATATTCCTGGCATTCAGTAGGTTCTTACCTTCTGTGTGGCAAACTGAGGCATAACCCCACCCCAATAGGGGCAAACTCCCTTTCTGCCCCAAACAAGAAGAAAGTCTGGGTTGCCCTTTTTTGGTGTGAGAGTCCCTATCCCTTTGTTTTTCCCAAAGGTAAAACTCCTGGTACCTAAATAGCTTTCTACCTCTACAGGGGCGAATTAGGGTCAAACCCCCAAACAGAACAACCCTCTGATTTGTCAATGTCCTTTTGTTTGTTTTAGTACCAATTTGAAATCCCTGGATTCATGTGGGCTTTCTACTTGCCAGGGGTAAACTTGGTTAAATCCCCCATCTTCCCTCAAAAGGCAGAAATACTATTGTCCAAATTTAAGAAAAGTGGCACTCCATTATATGCAGACCCACTTCTCTTGCACCCATCAGCGCCTGCCTAATACCACCATGTGTGCGCCATATTAGACATACAGCGCACCATGGTGCGAGTTAGGGATTATAGAGTCATAACTTTTGATGCTATTCTAGTACATTGCAAAATGAACGCCAAAAATGTTGGTGCTAATCCTGCAAGGTACATAGGGGCCTATTAAGAATAATGGTGTGCCCGCTTTTAATGCCAGCTTTGTGCAGGCATTAAAAATTGCTGCTAAAAATGGCACTGTGGAATTTCATAAATTTCACTGCGCCATTTTTGTGGTCCCCCTTATGGGGGAATGTCCCCTCTTGCATACATTATGCCTGGCACAAGCATGCAATCTGGTGTGGTAAATTTGGCCTCATTGAGCCACATTAGCATCATAAAAAATTACGCTAATGTGGCTCAAGGAGGCGCTGGGCTTTCTTAAATCTGGGTCTATATTTCCCCTTTTAGAGTGGGGGATATAGCTCAATGCCAGGGTACCCCCACCCTTTTCATTAGCCCAATGTAAAATCTCTGGTGTTTAGTTGGTTTTCTAGCCTCTCACTTGCATATTAAAGACAAACCCCTAAACTAGAGCAACCCCATATCTGCCCACAGGGCCTGGGTGGGGAATATCTTTCCCTCTTTTGATGTGGGGGCTTTGCTATATGTTAGGTTGCACCACTCCCACTGTTTTACTTATGTTTAATTTAACTAGTTTGTTAGCTAGTGGACTTTCTACCCCTGAAGGGGAAGATTAAGAGCTAAGCCTCAATCTGCTGCCTCACAGTGGGCTGTATTGCAAACTTTGTGATGGGTGAATGACTCTATGTTGGGGTGGGCGCATAGCCCTATGTCAAATTGGCCCTCTACTGCTTTTTTATTTAAAAAATAAATAAATCCTGGTGTCTTGTAAATTTTCTACATCCAAGGAGAATGGGGTCAAACTCCCTTTTGGGGTGGGGGCATGACCCTATGTCTGGGCAGGATGCCCACACCCCTTTTTCTGATTTGCTTTACTTCCCTCATTGTTAGCAGGTTTTTTGCCCCTCTAAACTCTGCCACTTGCCCCCTGGTGGGGTGGGAAAACTGATTTTGCCCATGGGGGGAGCATGGGCCCACAGCCCTGGGGGCTTCTCCTCCCAAACAGTAATCCCTGGTGTCTAGTGGAAGCACCAGGTGATTTTTTCACACTGCAATCACCTGGTGCTTTGCTCTCCAATGAGACATCGCTCACCTCAGTTTCTCTCTTTGAGCACATTTCACTGTGATAGGGAAGAAAAATCTGTTTTGAGTCCCATCCACATTCACGTGGAAAACAGGATTATCTTTCTTGGGTGTAAAGAGACGACATCACATCTGTCATACAACCGCGTCAGTTGCAGGACCATCACACCCCATCGACCAGAGTGGGAGAGTCTCCCTCTTCAACCTAGAGGGGTGTAATGTGAAGGCGGGCAAAACAGCAGTGCACAACAACTGATGCACTGGCGCCAGATACGTTGACGTGACCTCTCCATCAACAACACCAAGAAATAATCTCTCTGGACAGGGAGGTCATGTCAATAAGAAAGGAGGAGCTATGGTAGTGGTTTAATATAACCGCAAAATCTGTTGTCACTACTAGTATATTTTAGTGTTACCCACAAAACTAAAACAGGAACACCACATTGAGAGCAGAATAGAACGGTAGAAGTCACTTTTTGCAAACTGTTAATGTTAATGTTGTTTTTTTATTTTCCTATAGAAATGTATGTCTTGCCACTTGGATCTTGAATAGCATTGATGCTAAAATATGAAAAGTAAACAAAATATTGATCATACAACTGACCATTTTCACCATACCAGTACAAAAAAAGGAATCTCGTTTATAAACAATGATTATAAATTCACTATTAACTATATTTTATGCTTGTATCTTTAGGGATTACTTAATTATTAACTGCATTGCATGCTTCATTTCCCTAATACGTATGCTGAAAGCTGCTAGCAGAAAACTTGGCTCCAGGGTTTTCTTTGGAAAGGTATTCGACATATATTAATATATTGCACAAGGTCACGGAATGTTGGAAGGAATAATTTGCTTTATGGGAATGCAGCACAACATTTATCAAGAACTGCAGACATTGACGAGCATTAATCATACGTAGGACATTTTCATAAAATGCATGCATGTTTACAGTGGTTCAAAAACACAGCTGCTGTGTGACTAGCAACATAATGACATACTTGTCTTTCCGTGGAGTATAAATATTATACATCATTAACATTACCCACTCATGTGCAGTTCATGGGATGCAGTTTGACTGATGGTGGTCCTCTAATCGCTGGGGAGGTGCTGTGGTAGTCACGTCAAGATGGTTCTGTGGTAGTCACGTCAAGAGTTAAAAATGTGCTAGATGTGGTGTACCCGCTAAGGTGATAGTCAGACGGTTGGTAACGTCATCGAAATCACACAAAGACTTTTTTTGATGCTCAGCCATGCGTTTTATTTGTGTTGTAGAGAAAGGTCTCACAGGTTACTCCTCCACGGGCCCTAGTTTACTGAAATCCAGGGATGCAGCTTGAGACTCGTGGTACAGCATGAGTTGTGTCTGAGATGAGAATGTTTTTTTTACTTCACCAAATGAAAATTGTGTATATTTAAAAGTGAGTAACTTGTTTTCTGGTTCCCATATTTGTGACAAAATGGCACCATTTATCACCCAAAGCTACACACTAAGGACAGAGAACCTTAATGAGAGTTTGACTGGATGCTCTCACAAAACATGCCATTCATAACATCCACTATGTTACAAGAGCCAAAGGTTAAAATGCACTTGCAAGACGGCGGTCAAGACATTCGCAGCATTTGACATGGAGTATTCTGTCTCTTAAACTCTAAATAAGGCCTTGATTTCTTCAACTTCAATGCTGTCTCCCAGGCTAAGAAATTATTTATTACTTATTTATTTATTTATTTATTTATTTATTTTTCAGTTTATGTATAGCGCAAACATGCCCCAGGAGCATTAGAGTGTTTTACAATAAAGATGCGTGTGCATAGTAATAAAGCACAAAAACATGTATACATGGATTAATTGCAAATGTAAGACCTTACTCCATAAAGGAAAACATGAAAATTAATAGAACGGCAATAAGAACGGGAGAATAACAAGTGAGTGAGAAGAATGAAAGAGCATGTTTTGAAAAGTCGAGAACAAACACGCCTTGAGAAAGAAGGGCATGAGTCTGATAAGGGAAACAGTAAGTCAGTACCTTAGGCAGAAAGTATGAAGATGATAAGACAAAATTAAATTTATTTGCATAATGACTAAGGGTAGAAAAATGGTGGGAAGTGAAAGATATGCCAAGAAACCACCAGCGCAATTAAGCAGTAAAGAAGATAAGAGAGATACACAGTCACAAAAATAAATTATTGACCAGAAAGATAGTAGGGTGGGCATAACTCTCATAATTTATTTTAGTGTAATTACTCATAATTACAGCAAAATTTTGCAAGATTACGCATAACTATGAGAGCAGTGTAACTCAACATTTACAGCTATTTCTTTGTCCAACATGCACCCTTGAATCCAGAATGACTCAAGAATGCCTTTGGCACAATAAAATAACACTAGCTGAAAAAAAGCAAAGCTCAGGGAACTATTGCCAAAATATAAGAAAGCAATTAAGGAAGCTAAAGTAGGATTCTTCTCACAGAGGATTAGGTCGGCCATCAATGTTCATAAATAACTTTTTAATACTGTATGCTATTTGGCATCACCCCTCCTGACTCAGGAAGTTGAGAACTTGCAAACCTTTTGTGATAAGGTAGCTGGGATCTTCAAAGACAAAGGGCCTGGTTACAACCTTAGCGGATTAGGCTAATCTGTCACAAATGCAACGGATATCCCACCCTCCATTTTACAAGTTCCATAGGTTATAATGGAACTTGTAATACAGAGGGTGCGATATCTGTCATGTTTGTGACGGATTATCGCATCTGCCAAGGTTGTAATTGGGCCCAAAATCTTGAAGATTTTCACAGATTTTCCAGCCTTTACTGATGAGTCCACGAATTCTAACATTCTGTTAGGTGAAGGGGAAGATAGTGGAATGACTTCTGCCAAGTACTCCCCTCTGCCTGCAGACAAGAACAAGACCCTCCTAGCTGGGAACACCTATGGTTCCCCAGATAAGCCGAGGGTGCTGCAGCCGGTCCCAGACTGTATGGCTGGGGCGTTGGAGATCTTTGCAGAGGCCCTGGAGTCTGGGGTGTTCCCTCAGGGCTAGAAGGAAAAACAACCTGGAAGGGGATACCAGTGATTTGGAAAACCTACATCCTGTCTCTCTGATGCCCACCCCTCTGAAGATCTTTGAGAAGCACATAAACCAGGAATTAGCCAGCTGACTCTATGCACATGATCTCCTGGACCCCTGGCAGAATGGGTTCAGGAAGAATCAGAGCACTAAATCTGCGCACATAGCCACCTCAGACTTCATCTGCAGGCATGTGGATTGGGGGGAGCGTCTATATTGGTTATATTGGGTCTATCTGCAGTCTTTGACACCATGGCCCTCATTCCAACCCTGGCGGTCGGTGTTAAAGCGGCGGCTAACCCGCCAACAGGCTGGCGGTTAAAAAAATGGAATTCTGACCCTGGCGGAAACCGCCAACAGAGACCGCCACTTTAACACTCCGACCGCCACGGCGGGACAAACAAACAGCGCGGCGGTCACCGCCAACAGACAGGCAGGAGACAATGTACCGCCCACCCTATCACAACACACCAATCCGCCACCTTTTCCGGGGCGGTAGCCCCGCCGATTAAAACACGGCGGAAACAGACATTTCAAACCGAAAACGCTCACCTCCATACACCCCACGAGGAATCTGGACAGCATGGAACCCGAATTACACATCCTACCAGCTATTGTATTCCTGCTCCTCTACCAGGAGCATGAACGCCAGCGCAGAAGACAACGGTGAGTACTGCACCTACGACAAAGGGGAGGGGGGAGGAGAAAATATTACGGGGACACACATACGCGACGCACCCACCCCCACCCCCACCCACTACAACACACACATCAATGCATAGCAATACATCACTGTTACAACCCCCAAGCCCCCCTGAAAGAATGCAAAGACAAAAGGAATATATCATAAACAGTCGAATATATTGGATTATTGCCTTATAAAAATATCACACAATTAAAACTAATATATACATAAATATTAAAAGTCCGATAATTCTAGCTGTCATTGTCCGTGGACCACTGGGCCCAAATCACATGGGCAAGGCCCACACAAGATACCTGACACCAACGGAGAGAACACTGCAGGGGCATCAGATATAAAAACTACAGGCACCTCAGGGGGAAGGGAAGTGGGGGCACCTCAGCCACATGAGTACACGACGCCAGATCCACTAGGGGCCTCCATGGCCACTGTCCCATCCTGGGGAGTGCAAAGCCACAGTCTCACAAGTCTCTACAGTGGGTGGGTTGCCCACTGTCCCATCCTGGGGAGTGCAAAGCCACAGTCTCACAAGTCTCTACAGTGGGTGGGTTGCCCACTGTCCCATCCTGGGGAGGTCAAAGCCACAGTCTCACAAGTCTCTACAGTGGGTGGCTTGCCCACTGCCATATCCTGGGGAGTGCAAAGCCACGGTCTCTCAAGTCTCTACAGTGGGTGGCTTGCCCACTGCCATATCCTGGGGAGTGCAAAGCCACAGTCTCTCAAGTCTCTACAGTGGGTGGCTTGCCCACTGTACAATCCTGGGGAGTGCAAAGCCACAGTCTCTCAAGTGGATAACAGTCTCCACTGGTACTGGAGGGGGACTAGTGCCCAGAGTGCTTCTTGGAGCCCTGCCCGACACAGATGTGGCACTGGCCTTTCCGCCAATGGGCCAGCGGTGCTTGAGATGAAGGGCCCAGTTCAGTGGTTCTTGAGACGGCGGTGCCCAGCGGAGCGGTGCTTGAGATGAAGGGCCCAGTTCAGCGGTGCTTGAGACGGCGGTGCCCTGTTCAGCGGTGCTTGAGACGGCGGTGCCCAGCGGAGTGGTGCTTGAGATGAAGGGCCCAGCGGAGCGGTGCTTGAGGTGAAGGGCCCAGTTCAGCGGTGCTTGAGATGAAGGGCCCAGCGGAGCGGTGCTTGAGATGAAGGGCCCAGCGGAGCGGTGCTTGAGATGAAGGGCCCAGTTCAGCAGTGCTTGAGACGGCGGTGCCCTGTTCAGCGGTGCTTGAGACGGCGGTGCCCAGCGGAGCGGTGCTTGAGATGAAGGGCCCAGCGGAGCGGTGCTTGAGATGAAGGGCCCAGCGGAGCGGTGCTTTAGACGAAGGGCCCAGTTCAGCGGTGCTTGAGACGGCGGTGCCTAGCGGAGCGGTGCTTGAGATGAAGGGCCCAGCGGAGCGGTGCTTGAAATGAAGGGCCCAGTTCAGCGGTGCTTGAGACGGCGGTGCCCAGTTCAGCGGTGCTTGAGACGGCGGTGCCCAGTTCAGCGGTGTTTGAGACGGCGGTGCCCAGTTCAGCGGTGCTTGAGACGGCGGTGCCCAGTTCAGCGGTGCTTGAGACGGCGGTGCCCAGCGGAGCAGTGCTTGAGATTAAGGGCCCAGCGGAGAGGTGCTTGAGATGAAGGGCCCAGTTCAGCAGTGCTTGAGACGGCGGTGCCCAGTTCAGCGGTGCTTGAGACGGCGGTGCCCTGTTCAGCGGTGCTTGAGACGGCGGTGCCCAGCGGAGCGGTGCTTGAGATGAAGGGCCCAGCGGAGCGGTGCTTGAGATGAAGGGCCCAGTTCAGCAGTGCTTGAGACGGCGGTGCCCAGTTCAGCGGTGCTTGAGACGGCAGTGCCCTGTTCAGCGGTGCTTGAGACGGCGGTGCCCAGTTCAGCAGTGCTTGAGACGGCGGTGCCCAGTTCAGCGGTGCTTGAGACGGCGGTGCCCAGCGGAGCGGTGCTTGAGATGAAGGGCCCAGTTCAGCGGTGCTTGAGACGGCAGTGCCCAGTTCAGTGGTGCTTGAGACGGCGGTGCCCTGTTCAGCGGTGCTTGAGACAGCGGTGCCCAGCGAAGCGGTGCTTGAGATGAAGTTCCCAGCGGAGCGGTGCTTGAGATGAAGGGCCCAGTTCAGTGGTGCTTGAGATGAAGGGCCCAGCGGAGCGGTGCTTGAGATGAAGGGCCCAGCGGAGCGGTGCTTGAGATGAAGGGCCCAGTTCAGCGGTGCTTGAGATGAAGGGCCCAGTTCAGCGGTGCTTGAGACGGCGGTGCCCTGCTCAGCGGTGCTTGAGACGGCGGTGCCCTGTTTAGCGGTGCTTGAGACGGCGGTGCCCAGTTCAGCGGTGCTTGAGACGGCGGTGCCCAGTTCAGCGGTGCTTGAGACGGCGGTGCCCAGTTCAGCAGTGCTTGTTTGAAAGGGCCCAGTTCAGCGGTTCCGGCCCAGGCATGGGTGTCACTCGCCACCTGGCATGTGGCTGGCAGGGCCTTCCTGCCCATCTGACCGTTGGCTTGCGGGGCCCTCCTGGGCTGCCGTACCGGGCCTCTGGGTGTCCTCCTGCACACCTGGGAGGGGGCTGGTGGGGCACTCCGGGCAGCTGGCCTGCTGCCGGACTTGTCGGGCGTGCTGCCCTTCCCACCCTTCCCTGGTCGTCTGTGGCCCTTTGACACCTTTGGCGGTGTGCCAGGTGGCACCCCACTTCCAGACGGAGCCAGGGTAGGGATTTTGGTCCCTGGTGTCCGTGGCCTCTCGCGCCGGGCACTGCTAACTTTTGGGTGCTTCTCCGGGGGTGGGCTGGCCGTGCCTTGGCTCCTCGCCGGAGTTGTTGCCCTTGAGGGTGGGGGACTCCACAGTCCTTGGACAACAGTCCTGATAGGTCCTGGTTTGGTGGTGGCTGAGGTGCTGATTGCAGTCTTATGAGATGGACGGGGTGGGGGAGGTGTTGGAAAGAGGTTAAGGTTGGCAAGGAAAAGCAATTTGGAAAGAGAGTGACGGGTAGGTGTAGTGGGTATGGGAGTGGAGGAAGAGGATGTGGTTGTAGGAGTGTGAACTCTGGTGTCTTTGGGTGCAGGTGCTTGGGCTGGAGGCTGTCGTGAGGTGGATGGCTGTTGGGTGGGTGGCTGCTTGCGTTTGTGTGGTTTGGAAGAGGGGGTGACAGACACACTGGGAGAGGACACAGGGGATGTGTAAATGGTAGTGGGGGTGGTGACTGCACGTGTGCGGAGTGTTCTGGTGGGTGTGCTGGTGATGGACGTAGTGGCTGAAGATGTTGTGCATGCAAGTGTGAGTGGAGACGTCACAGGGAGGGAGGAGGGAGACGAGGAGGAGGGGGACACAGTGGAGGCAGTGGCTATTGGTATGTCTGCATGTGGATGTTGCTTGTGTGAATGCTTGTGTGATGTGTGGTGCTTATGTCCGGATGAGCTTCCCTTGGGTGTTGAGGTGTGTGCAGGCTGGTCTGATGGTGTTTCTGGGATAGGCAGAGGCACTGGGGATTGGGTCTGGGTGGAGGAAGTTGGAGGGGGGAGGCTAGAGACAGGGACAATTGCTGCCGTCAGTGCTGTGGCCAGAGCGTTGAACGATCATTGATGGGCAGCCTGACCCGAATGAATGCCCTCCAGGTATGCATTACTCCGGTGCACCTCCCTTTCTACACCCTGGATGGCATTCAAAAGGGTAGACTGCACAACAATGATGGTCCTCAGGAGGTCAATGACCTCCTCACTGAGGGCAGCAGGGGTGAGTGGGGCAGGGCCTGATGTGCCTGGGGCGAAGGAGATGCCCACCTTCCTGGGTGAGCGGGCACGGAGCGAAGGCTGAGGGGCTGCTGGGAGTGCGGTGCGCTGGGTGGCGGCTGTACCTGTTGTTGCGGGGGGCACGGATGTTGCCGCCACCACAAGGGAGCTCCCTTCAGAGGACGAGTCGCTGCCACTGACATCAGCACGAGTCCCCACTGTGGAGCTCCCCTCGCCCTCCGTCTCACTGGTGAAATCCGAGTCAGTTGCATGGCCCGCCATGGCCATGTGAGATGCAGCTCCCTCGTGCTCCGATGACACTTCTCCTCCGCCTGATGATGCTGATGCACACATGAACAGGAAGACCACAAAAAAGGAGGGGGGGGAGAAATAAAGACATGTTGAGTGCATGGATTACCGCTACCGTTGGCGGACAAGACAGACACAGAAGCCCCTTGAACTACGCCACGCACTTGGGGTCCACTACGCAATCCGTGGGACATGGCCTACAAGCCTATCGACGACAACTGCACACATAGATGACACAGGGCCATGGATACCTGAACTTGGCACCCTACAGAGGTGGGGGGCGGGGGCACAGGGCCATGCCTTACGGAGGGGCCTAGCCTACAGAATTCGCCCTGGCCTAGGGAGACCCACAGCCCTCCTCCCCCACCCAGACACCTCCACTGCGCGCAAAGTCACCAGAATGAGAGTGTACTCACCCCCTTGTGTCTGCTGTGATGTCCTCACGCGCCCATCCAAATCGGGGTAGGCCACCGCCAGGATCCGGGACATCAGGGGGGTCAATTGACGACTGGCACCCCTCCTACGTTGGGAGGCCATCCCCAGCAGAGCCTCCGCCGTCTTCCTGCTCCCGCGGCGGATGTCCTCCCACCTCTTCCGGCAGTGGGTGCCCCGTCTGTTGTGGACCCCCAGGGTCCGGACGTCCTTGGCGATGGCACGCCAAATCGCGATTTTCTGGTGGGCGCTGACCTATGTGACATGTACAGGGAGAGAAAAATTGTCATCACCTTCTGCATGCTCGATGTGAGTGGCCCCCCATCCCCATCCTTACCATGTGGCACATGCTCTCATCTGTCGTCTGATGCATGACCCAATCGCTCCCCTCCCCACCATCTTTCATCCACCCGACTCAACCCAGGCATTGCCCACAAAGCATGTTCCCAGTGTACTTACCTGTTGGTCTGGAGGACCGTAGAGTAGCGCATACTGGGGGAGGACCCCATCCACGAGTTTCTCCAATTCTTCAGAAGTGAAGGCAGGGGCCCTTTCCCCAGTCGCATGAGACATTGGCCCTCATTCTGACCCTGTCGGTCGGTGATAAAGCGGCGGCCAAGCCGCCAAAAAGGCCGGCGGTCGAAAATATGCAATTCTGACCCTGGCGGGAACCGCCAACACAGCCCGCCGTATTAACACTCCGCCCGCCACGGCGGTACAAACAAACAGCGCGGCGGTCCCCGCCAACAGCCAGGCGGCAGACAATGTACCGCCCACCCTATCACGACCCACCAATCCGCCACCTTTTCCGGGGCGGGAGCACCGCCGATAAGAACACGGCGGAAACAGACTACGAACGGTAAAACGCTCACCTCTACGCACTCCACGCGAGATTCCGGCAGTATGGAACCAGAGTTGCAGGTCATCCCCGCACTCCTATACCTGCTCATATACCAGGAGCACGCCCGGCGGCGCGGAAGACATCGGTGAGTACTGCACCTACGACACAGGGGAGGGAAAAGATTACCGGCACACACCCACCCACCCACACCCACTACAACACACACATCAATGCATTCCCACAGATCACTGTCACAACCCACAAACCACCCCCCTCCGAAATAATGCAAAGACCAAAATAAGAGATCATAAACGGGCAGATATATTGAAATATGTACACCAGTAATCCCAATAAATAAATAAACTATGTACAAAATATACACAGCAACTAAATGTAGTCCAACCACTGTCCGTGGATCACAGGGGTCCTGTGCAAAGGGGCAAGGCCCAGTCCCACGACAAGAACTCCACGGAGAGAACACTGCAGGGGCATCAGAAAGAAAATAGGACAGGCACCTCAGGGGGAAGGGAAGGGGGGGCACCTCAGCCACTTGAGTACACGACGCCAGATCCACGAGGGGACTCCATGACCACTGGGCCATCCTGGGGAGTGCTAAGCCACAGTCCAAACAGTCCATACAGTGGGTGGCCTGCCCACTGGGCCATCCTGGGGAGTGCAAAGCCACAGTCCATACAGTCCATACAGTGGGTGGCCTGCCCACTGGGCCATTCTGGGGAGTGCAAAGCCACAGTCCATACAGTCCATACAGTGGGTGGCCTGCCCACTGGGCCATCCTGGGGAGTGCAAAGCCACTGTCCATACAGTCCATACAGTGGGTGGCCTGCCCACTGGGCCATCCTGGGGAGAGCAAAGCCACAGTCCAAACAGTCCATACAGTGGGTGGCCTGCCCACTGGGCCATTCTGGGGAGTGCAAAGCCACAGTCCATACAGTCCATACAGTGGGTGGCCTGCCCACTGGGCCATCCTGGGGAGTGCAAAGCCACTGTCCATACAGTCCATACAGTGGGTGGCCTGCCCACTGGGCCATCCTGGGGAGAGCAAAGCCACAGTCCAAACAGTCCATACAGTGGGTGGCCTGCCCACTGGGCTTCCTGGGGAGAGCAAAGCCACAGTCCATACAGTCCATACAGTGGGTGGCCTGCCCACTGGGCCATCCTGGGGAGTGCAAAGCCACGGTCCATACAGTCCATAACAGACCCCACTGCCACTGGAGGAGGCAAGTTGGCCAGAGGACATCCTGCAGCCCTGCCCGAGATAGATCCTGCCCTGCCACGTCTGCCAAAGGGCCAGCGGTTCTTGCCTTGAAGGGCCCAGTTCAGCGGTTCTTGAGACGGCGGGGCCCAGTTCAGCGCTCCTTGCCTTGAAGGGCCCAGTTCAGCGGTTCTTGAGACGGCGGGGCCCAGTTCAGCGCTCCTTGCCTTGAAGGGCCCAGTTCAGCGGTTCTTGAGACGGCGGGGCCCAGCGGAGCGGTGCTTGAGACGGCGGGGCCCAGTTCAGCGGTTCTTGAGACGGCGGGGCCCAGTTCAGCGGTTCTTGAGACGGCGGGGCCCAGTTCAGCGCTCCTTGCCTTGAAGGGCTCAGTTCAGCGGTTCTTGAGACGGCGGGGCCCAGCGGAGCGGTGCTTGAGACGGCGGGGCCCAGTTCAGCGGTTCTGGAGACGGCGGCCCGTCTATGGCCAACTGCTCATTGCCTGGTGGTGCCCTCCTGGGCAGCGGGGATGGTGCTCCTTCAATGCCCACCTGGGCTGTGGGTGGTGGGGCCCTCCTGGCCAGCTGGGCTGGGTCCTCCCTGGGCAGCGGCTATGGGGGTGGTGGGCTCTCCCGGGGCAGCTGTGCCGGTTCCTCCCGGGGCAGCGGCTATGGGGGTTGTGGGCTCCTCCTGGGCAGCAGGCCTGCTGCCTGACCTCTCCGACTTGCTGCCCTTGCCCTCCTTAGTCGTGGGCCTGTGGCCCTTTCCTCCCTTTGGAGCTGTGGCTGGTGACTGTCTCTGGGTGGTGTCCGGGGGGGATGTAGAAGGCGGGCTCCTGCGGCGCCCCTTCCGCCTTCTGCTCCTCTTCCCAGGGGGTGGGCTGGCTGTCCCCTTGCTGCTGGGCGAAGATCCAGACATGCGGGCTGGCGGGCTCCAATACCCCTGCACCCTTGTCAAGGGGGCTGCAGGGCTGGTGGTGGCTGAGGTGCTCTTCTTACCCCGACGAGAAGGAGGGGGGGGCTCAGGGTCAGGAAAGAAGTTAGTAGTGGCGAGGAAGAGTTTCTTGGGACAATGGAGAGTGGTAGGTACAGTGGGAATGGGAGTGGAGGGAGAGGATGTGGTTGTAGGTGAGTCACGTTTGCTGTCTTTGGGTGCAGGTGCAGGAGGGATAGGCTGTTGTGAGGTGGATGGCTGTTGGGTGGGTGGGTGGCTGCGTTTGTGTGGTGTGGAAGAGGGGGTGACAGACACAGTGGGAGAGGACACAGGGGACGTGTAAATGGCAGTGGGGGTGGTGACTGCACGTGTGCGGACTGGAGTGGAGGGTGTGCTGGTGATGGAAACACTGGCTGATGGTGAGGTGAATGGAGGTGTGAGTGTAGACGTCACAGGGAGGGAGGAGGGAGACGAGGAGGTGGGGGTCACAGAGGTGGTAGTGACTGTTGGCATGTCTGCATCGGAATGTTGCGTGTGTGAATGTCTGCGTGATCTGTGGTGCTTATGTTTGGATGAGCTTCTCTTGGGTGTTGAGGTGTGTGCAGGCTGGTCTGATGGTGTGGGTGGGACAGGCAGAGGAACAGGAGACTGGGAGGAGGGAGTTAGTAGAGGGAGGCAGGAGACAGGGACAATGGCTGCCGTCAGTGCTGAGGCCAGAGCCTGGAACGATCGCTGATGGGCAGCCTGACCCGAATGAATGCCCTCCAGGTACGCATTGCCCTGGATGGCATTCAAAAGGGTAGTCTGCCCAACAATGAGCGTTCGGAGGAGGTCAATGACCTCCTCACTGAGGGCAGCGGGGGTAACAGGGGCAGGGCCTGAGGTGCCTGGGGCGAAGGAGATGCCCGGCTTCCTGGCAGAGCGGGCACGGGGCGAACGCTGAGGGGCTGCTGGGAGGGCGGAGATGGTGCGCTGGGTGGCGGCTGTACCTGTAATGGCGGGGGGCACGGATGGTGCCACCCCCGCAAGGGAGCCCCCTTCCGAGGACGTGTCCGTGTCGCTGCAGGGTCCAGTTGTCCCCGTCGTGGAGCTCCCCTCGCCCTCCGTCTCACTGGTCCAGTCTGACTCTGTGGCATGGCCCTCCTGGGCCATGTGAGATGCAGCTCCCTCCTGCCCCGATGCCACTTCTCCTCCGCCTGATGATGCTGATGCACACAAGCACAGAAAGACAAACAAAAAGGGGGGGGGAGAGAGAAATAAAGGGATATTGAGTACATGGATCTCCGGTACAGTTAGCGGACATGACAGACACAGATGCCCCCTGCACTAAGTTGCGCACTTGGGGTCCGCTACGCATTCCGTGGAACATGCCCTACACGCCTAGAGTTGACAACTGCACCCATGGATGACACGGCCCAGGGATGGCTGTACTGACAAACTACTGAGGGTGGTGGCTGGGGACACAGGGGCTTACGGGGGTGCCCAGCCTACAGATATCGCCCTGGCCTAGGGGGACCCCCAGCCCTCCTCCCCCACCCAGACACCTCCACTGCGCGACAACAGAGTAGATAATGCTTGTACTCACCCCCTTGTGTCTACTGTGCTGCCCTCACGCGCCCATCCAAATCAGGGTAGGCCACCGCCAGGATCCGGAACATCAGGGGGCTCAGTTGACGGCAGGCACCCCGCCTACGTTGGGAGGCCATCCCCAGCAGAGACTCGGCGGTCTTCTTGGTCCCGCGGCGGATGTCCTCCCACCTCTTGCGGCAGTGGGTGCCCCGTCGATGGTGGACCCCCAGGGTCCGGACTTCCTTGGCGATGGCACGCCAAATCCCGATCTTCTCATGGGCGCGGACCTATGTGACACGTACAGGGAGGGAGAAATACCACGTTCAAGTTTGTCAGCATTTTCCTTGCCAGTGGCCCAACGCCCCCCATCCCCGCCAGGCCCCCCGCCATGCCCCCCGCCAGGCCCAACATGCCCCCCATCCCCGCCAGGCCCCCCGCCATGCCCCCGCCAGGCCCAACATGCCCCCCATCCCCGCCAGGCCCCCCGCCAGGCCCAACATGCCCCCCATCCCCGCCAGGCCCCCCGCCATGCCCCCCGCCAGGCCCAACATGCCCCCCATCCCCGCCATGCCCCCCGCCATGCCCCCCGCCAGGCCCAACATGCCCCCCATCCCCGCCATGCCCCCCGCCATGCCCCCCGCCAGGCCCAACATGCCCCCATCCCCGCCAGGCCCCCCGCCATGCCCCCGCCAGGCCCCCGCCAGGCCCAACATGCCCCCCATCCCCGCCAGGCCCCCCGCCAGGCCCAACATGCCCCCCATCCCCGCCAGGCCCCCCGCCAGGCCCCCCGCCAGGCCCCCAAGCCAGCCAGTGGCCCCAAATCCAGATTGAATTAAACTCACTTGTTGGTCTGGAGGACCGTAGAGTAGCGCATACTGGGGGAGGACCCCATCCACAAGTTCCTCCAACTCCTCTCCAGTGAAGGCAGGGGCCCTTTCCCCAGGCGCAGCAGCCATTGCCCCTTCCAGACCGAGGTCACAGCAACACTTGCAGTATAGGTCCTCTCCTGTGAAAGTTCAAGTCGCAAGTGGATAAGTAGATAGAAAATGGCGGTCACGTCCGCGGCGGTGCGTACCGCGGCGGTGCGTCCCGCCACCGCCGGCGCCCTTCGCCATTGGCTCCTGAAACCCATAGGCTTCAATGTTAACCAATGCGGCTTCGCGCCGCGGTCTTCGCCCGCCGCGGTGTGCCACGCCAGCGCATTGACCTCACATCCCATTGTCACACTTCACAGGTCAGGCAGCCGCCATTTCCAGGGCCCACATGGCTCAATTTCAACTGCGTCACACAGGCCTAGGCCTTGCATAGCCACTCAGACACGCCATTCACTGCATAGAGAATCGTTTACTGTGCTAGCTGTGAGTACGTACCTGCGGGTTGCTTGACTGTGTGCTCCATGTTGTCCTTCCTAGGCACCGTCCGCTGGGTTGGGCGAGGAGACGGATGAATCCTCCCGTGTACCGACCGCTGGTGGACCTGTCGACAATGGAAGAACGCCACATTATCCTGACCTACCGTCTTAACCGTGCCACTATCCATGAACTGTGTGCCCAGCTGGAGCCCGACCTGATGTCCCCCATCCGCCAACCCACAGGGATTCCCCCTCTGGTGCAGGTCATGTCAGTACTCCATTTCTTGGCAAGTGGGTCATTTCAGACAACAGTGGGAATTGCTTCTGGGATGTCTCAGCCCATGTTTTCGAAGGTGTTATCCAGAGTGTTGTCTGCCCTGATGAAATCCGTGAGGAGCTACATCATTTTCCCTGAGGTGGGCGAATTGGCTACAGTGAAGGGTGATTTCTACGCCCTTGGACATATTCCCAACGTCATTGGTGCCATTGATGGGACCCATGTGGCTTTGGTTCCCCCAAGAGACAGGGAGCAGGTGTACAGGAACAGTTCCCCTGTTTCCTTGGGCCTCCGTCCCCTGAACCGTGTGCCCACTACCACTGCCCCCAGGTCCCTATTGTTGTTGGGGTGGTGGGTTAGCCTGGGTTCCCAGACACACCGCTGATTGACGTGTCCTGGGGACAGAGGTATGGGCCCGCTGGGTGGGTGCTGTGCTGGTGTTCCCAGAGGGGGGTAGGTCTGCTGTGGCCTGTGCCTGTCTGAGGGGAACCGACTGTCCAGAGGTCCCCGATGGACCGGGCTGGTCATCTAGATCCAGGGAGACAGAGCTGCTGTCATGTGGGCCTCTTCTTGGGGTGGAGGGGACATTTGTGGACCCTCCTGCACGGTGACCTGGCGTTTGGGTCCTGCAGGGGTATAAAAGTATGGTTATTGCTTCTGTGTGTGCCAATGGCGTGCAATGGGTGGGTGCCCGTGTACCCCAGTGCTGGCATTCCTTTGTGGGGGCTGTTGTGTGTTTTGGGGGGGGGGGGGGTGATGGGTATGTGCACTGGGCATGCTTTGGTGATGGGTGTCCATGCTTTGGGGCCGCATGCAGGGCACAGTTTTGGGATGGGTGGGTTGTGATGGTGAGACATTTGCAAGTGGTAGTTGTGAAGGGGGTGAGGGATGGGGGTATGAGTTGGCATGCAGGTGGGGTGGGGGGGATGAAGTAGTGAAGATGAGACTTACCAGAGTCCATTCCTCCAGATACTCCAGCGAGGCCCTCAGGATGCAGGATGTTCAAGACTTGCTCCTCCCATGTTGTAAATTCGGGGGGAGGAGGTGGGGGTCCGCCGCCAGTCCGCTGTACCGCGATGCTGTGCCTTGATACCATGGAACGCACCTTCCCCTGTAGGTCGTTCCACCTCTTCCTGATGTCATCCTGATTTCTTGGGTGCTGTCCCACAGCGTTGACCCTGTCCACTATTCTGCTCCATAGCTCCATCTTCCTGGCAATGGTGGTGTGCTGCACTTGTGTCCCGAACAGCTGGGGCTCTATTCGTAGGATTTCCTCCACCATGACCCTGAGTTCAGCATCTGAGAACCTGGGGTGTCTTTGAGGTGCCATGGGGTGGTGTGGATGATGTGTGGGGTGGAGTGTGTAGTGATAGGTGGGGTGCTATTTAGTGGTGTGTTGTGTGAGGTGCGTGGAAGTTCTGTGGGTATTGGTATTGTGTGCCTGTGGATGCTTGGTAGTTGACTGTGGTGTCTCTCTCTGTTCTTCGTCCGAAATCTTTGGCCGTAGGGGTTTGTGGGTGATGTGGGTGTGTGTTTTATATTGTATTGGGTGTGTGGGAGTGGTGTGTATATGTGTATCAGGTGTGTGTATTTCGAATTGTCCAATGTGGTAGTGTTTTGTAGATGTATGTGTATTTCGACCGTGGCGGTGTGCACCGCCAATAGAATACCGCGGTTGAAAGACCGCCGCGTGGATTCGTGGGTCGTAATGGCATGGGCGTATTTCTGTTGGCGTGACGGTGGAGGTTTGGTCATCGCCAGTTTATCGCTGACCTTTGGTGTGGCGGACTTTTGTGGATGGCGGTATTTTGCCAGTTTGCCTAGTGTGGGTCAGAATGACCGTGGCGGCTTACCGCGATCGCGGCGGTGTTATGGCGGTCTTCTGTCTGGCGGTAAGCTCCTTTTACCACCGAGGTTGGAATGACCACCCATATCTCCAAACTTGATGGTGCAAAGGCTGTGTCAGGCGGGGCTGAGGAATGTGCTCTGAGGTTGCTGCAGTCCTTTCTATGTAATAGATCTATCACAGTTAG
This sequence comes from Pleurodeles waltl, assembly GCF_031143425.1. Lineage (NCBI taxonomy): Eukaryota > Metazoa > Chordata > Amphibia > Caudata > Salamandridae > Pleurodeles > Pleurodeles waltl. The sequence goes on from NC_090444.1 coordinate 1,223,721,685, forward strand.
CTGCTGAGATTACAGAGCAGCCCCCTTCCAGCTCCCATGTGAAGTTCCCAAGGGGCCTTCCCTCAGTCTGACCCTTTTTAACCTGTACATCACCGCCCCGCCAAAACTGGCTATCTCTTTTGGGTTCCAGGTTTCATCTTACACTGATGATACCCAGATCATCATTTCCATCTCAGATTACTAGGAAGAGGAGGCAGACAGATTTCAAAGCTGCATGAGGGAAGTCAGCAGGTGGATGAGTCAGAAGTGTCAGAAAATGAATGAGGATAAAACATAGATTATAGTAGTTGATGCAGACATGTCCATTTGGATGGATCGCTGGTGCCAGAGACTTGTGGCATCTTACCCACTCCAATAGTTGAGGCCAAAAACCTGGAGGTGATGTTTGAAAATCTATTGACCTTTGACACTCAGGTTAACAGAACAGCAAGTGCTTGCTTCTTGATGGTTAGGAATCTAAAAAATTGTTGTACCTTTTGTACCTAAAGAGCTTAGGGTAAAGGTTGTCTTAGCTCTCATCACTTCAAGATAAGATTATTATAATGCCTTGTACTTGAACATCAACCAATCTTCTTTGACAATGCTCCAGCTTATCCAAATTGTGGATGCACAGCTGGTTCTAGAATTACCTAAACACTCTTCAGACAGGAAGGATTTGAAACATCTTCACTGGCTGCCGATTAAGTTATGAGGGCCAAATTTAAAGAAAAGTGGAACAGCACGGTGCTGCACAAAAATTGGAAGTACCTTGCAGCATCACTTTAGAAGCGCAGGGATGCGCCGTATTTAAGGGAAAATGGCGCACTCCTGCATTTCCCCCTGCGCTGGTGCTAAATTTAGCTGCCAACGTAGGCATCCATGCACCATCGTGCAAGGATATTCTGTGTTGAGGGGTGTGATTGTTTATGTAGGGGAAGGTGTCCCTTCCTGCACATAAACAATCACTAACGGCATTGGCACTTCTGTGCACAATGCAGCACACACCGAAGTGCCAAAGCGTCATTTTCAAATGATTGTTTATATGCAGGAAGGGACACCTTCCAGCACATAAACAATAATTTCTGGCATTTTGCTTTTTCCATTCATGCAGCAGAATGCAGCACACATAGATAAAGCAAAGAACAAGGAGGAATAAAAGTATTCTTCTTCTTTGCGCCCTGCTAACGCCAACCCGGGGGTGGTGTTAGATCTTGGCGCTGCCTCAGGTTAAGGACATTTCATAAATCTGAGGAAGCGTCAGAATGCAATGGGTGTTGCTGTGACATGCCCACAGCAACACCCATTTAATGCCCCTTCCATGCACAGTGCTGCGTTGGAAGGGGCTGTATTTACAAGGTGGCATTAAGCAACAAAAAGTGGCTTGAGGCCACCTTGTTAATACGGTGCTGTACTTAACGGTACAGGAGCATCACAAAAAGTGATACTCCTCTGGTGCTAGGGGCCTATAAATACGGCCCTTAGTATCTTTTAAAGCACTCTGCCTAACGTACAAAGCCCTGCATGCTCAGAAGTCTGGGTATCTGCAGTCTGCCATGAACTAGTATGTCCCGATTTGACCCTCAAGATCTGCAGGTCTTTGTATAAGTTAGTTGCACTGCACAGTAAGAAAGCTAGTTGGGGTGACCGGGCTCTCACAGTTTCTGCGGGTAGGTTGTGGAATTCTCTTCCCGACCACAATAGGAACCTGAACTTGTACTTACAATTCTGCAAGCAACTGAAAATGTGGCTCTTTTATCCTGTAGTCATGCAGTGACTTTCCTTTTTCCAGTTTCTCTTGCTCTTCAGTGCTTTGAGTTTGCAGGTTTTACATCCTTAAGAAATGTTAGCAATGAAATGAAATGAAATAAATGCAACATTTATGAACAGCAGGAGCCAGCAGCTAATATTGCTCTCCCTATGCCTTTGTTGTAATTTGCCCTTAATTATTCTAAATGACACAAGCTGGCATAATTGTGTTATTTTTGGTAATTTTGCGTTATAAGGCATGACTAAAATTTAATCCAGGCCTAATAATTGGATAGATCCAGTTTAGCAATGTCTGTCAAAGAGAAGAGACATTTCAGAATCTAATTGAGTATAACAAGAGAATTAGTTTTTATTGATGGTTCACGAGGAAACTAATACCTAACGCTATGAAAAGGATTGCCCCTGAGTTCAAGGCTATGACACGTCCAGCTGGCAAAAATATGAAGGTGGCATGAAATCCAAAAACGAAACCCCAGTGTCGTGAGAAAAACAGCTTTAGTCCAGATTTAATTTCCCCAGTATTGCAATCTCCCTCACAAACCCCACCTTCTCCCTGCACCTCTCAAATCACCTCTAAAGCAAGTGGAGCAATTATGGAATCCGAGTCCAACAAACATATGAGCGGTATTCAGACCGAGGGCCATTTACATAGCTCCTTCGACAGCCAGAGCCTGACACAAGAACAAGGCCTGGCCAGCATTCAGCAGAACAGGAATGGCCACCTACAGACATATCCTATAGTTACCACGTTAGGATCTGAAGAGTCAAAGGAATCACCCAACCGGGCACTTGTAGCGGAACGTTTAATCGGGGGAGAAGGCTTGACGCAACTCAGTGCCTATTTGCCAGTCTCCATCACCTCATACTTTAGTGAATACCCAGCCCCAGCAACACTCAGATCCCTATATTCCTACTGGGACAATAAACAGCTCGCTTAAGCCAGACTCAATTTGCATTGAGGCCACAGAGGGGCATCAACAAGCTGGCAAAACAGTGGAAAATAGGAGATCTTCAGCCTACTCATTTCCTGGTTCTTAGCATTCCGAGCAGGCACCCCACAATCCGATAGGTGGAGTTCAAGGGGTGGGAGGGCTCCTCAGTTACAGAGACTCTGCTTCTTTAGATCCTTAGTGACCTTAAGGCTCTAAAAGTATTGCAGAAGTAAGCAAATCGTAGGAAGGAAGCCCAGCTCAGTCTTATTAACAACAATATGCAGCAATTGAATACCCATGTCAAGGAAGTTGAACAGCGGGTATCAGACCTAGAGGATAGTGGTTCCCGCATGGAAGCCTTGATTGTCTGATATCAAGCCGACTTGCAGATCTGGGTCGATGATGCTGAGAATCGCTCCCGCTGCTCTAACTTAAGGTTTACAGGAATACAGGAAGGGAGAGAGAATGGTCAGACGGCTATGAAGCTGATTTTAGATTTGATCAGACAGTATGTTCTAACAGACCCAGTTAACAGTAAGATGGATCTTACCATTACACGTGCCCATCGTGTACCAGCAGTCCATCCCCCTGGTGCAAGATATCCACGCACAATAGAGGTCAATTTTGGAGATTATGGTATTAAAGAAAGAATTCTCTCACTGGCTATTAAAACAAGGACCTTTGCAACCCTGAAAGACTACTCATTTAAAAGTTTCACCGATATGTCCACACTTGCAGTGCACAGACGCCGAGAGTTAAAAGAGTTGACTCCAGTTTTTCAGAATATAAGGGCACCAGCCAGTCTAGTCCAGCAATCAAAACTGAAAATTATACACAAAAGACATGCTAATATATATCATACAGTGGAGGCTGCAAAACCTTTTTGGAATTCTATACAGAGCGCAGATGGGAGAGAGTGTAAAAACATTCTAATAAGCTTAAATAGCTATCTGATTGCTCATCGGAGAGGGGAGATGTTGGATGGGAAAGGTTGAGAGGGTTGAAAGGTCGTGAGGTCTAGCTGTTGCTACATTTATACAGACTATTACAGATGGGAGGGGGATGTGGAAAGATTGGTTGAGGGACACACATACAAGTTTAATGCTTTCTTATGAGCAGTAATGTTTTGACTGAGGGGTCTGAGTAAATAAATAATAATTCTGGTAGCGTCCAAAAAGAAAAAAAAGAAAAAAAGGAAAAGACCATGATATCTCCAGGACGCTTTGGCTTTAACAGTGCTATGTCAAGGTACCACAAAAAGGATAATGGGGTAGGGAGGATCACTGGGAGGGATTAGGGACGGGGGATGCTCTGAGAGTCCCTAGGTGGGAGGGCCTTGTCTTCAGATCATTTGGGGAGGAAGGAGAGGGATGGGGGTCCAGGGTTGGTTGCATGTGGGGGGGGACTAAAAGGTTGAGAAAATGCAGGTTTTCCCACAAAGTAGCAGACACTAGGTATGGCTGGGGGAAAAAGGCTACTTTCAAGCTAATGAAAAGAAATGGTGAAAGTTAAGATTATTTCCTGCAATGCTAATGGAATTCTAATTAGGCAGAAATATAAGGCTATGTTAAAATGGTTGATATCATTCAATCCCGAAGATATTTATTGTCAGGAAACTCATCTAAAAAGTAACAGCCCCAAAATATATATCCCAAAACAGTTCTCAGTAGCTTTGTTCACTTCATCTGGATTGGAAGTGACAGGGGTAGCAATATAATTAAGTAATAGAGTTGCGTGGACTATAAAAGAGGTCATTAGAGATCCTAAGGGGAAGTGGCTCAAAGTTATACAATCATGAGTTCAAATCAATCTGGTTAATTATTATGGGCTAATCATGGATGAGGCAGAGCCGCTAATACAACTCTATAAAACAGCAATGAGATCCACGGGTCCCTTTATTGTTGGTGGGGATTTCAATTATGTTCAAGATATTCGATTAGATACCTCTAATCAGACGAAAAGACAATTAAAACCTAAAACGAAAATAATTTTGAATATAAAAAAAGTGTTATTCAGGTAGGGGAACCTTGGCGAGAAGAATATTCAGCAGCCACTGAATATACTTGCTTTTCACACCGGTATAAAACTGCCGCAGGGATAGACTTTTTCTCGCACACTGAAGGAGGCTTGTTTGCATATATGGGCTAACGCTTTTTCTGACCATTGACTGGTCATGGCAACAATAGAGTTAGATGCAGTCAGCAAAGAGAGACCCAGATGGCAATTTGATAGATATTTACTTAGTAATCAGCAGTAGGTCTTAGATATGAGAAAATTCATACAGGAGTTTTTTCAGCGCATCCTGAATTCCGCATCACTGTTCAATGTCTGTGAGGCATTTAAAGCTGCAGCTAGGGGGCAAATTATTCCTTTTAAAGCATCGCAGACTCTTCAGCAAGAGATTCAAATTAGAAAACTTCAGATGGAAATAGACAAGGCGACAGATGATTGTATGAAAGCAGGGGTACAGGAAACAGCAAGGTGCAATCTTAATCAAGCCAAAGCAAAGTTAAAAGAGTTTTTTATTCTTGAGGAAGTAACTAGCTTGCATGCTTACCAACAGCTGGTTTATGAAGAAAGCCAGCAAATAGGTTAATACTTGGCTTAGGCCACTCACATAAAACATGAAAAGCAGACAATACATCAAATTCAGGATCCGAGACAAGTACAATCGCCACGCATGAGAAGGATATTGCTCAGGTATTTATGTTACATTACTCTAGAATCTATGTGACTGATTACGCAGTTACACCTACACAGTTAGATCAGTAATATGAGCCAATTATGCTACCAAAAATGCTGTTAAATGTTCAAAATGATTTAGAACAGAAGATTACGCCCTCTGAAATTAAGGGAGCTATCCAAAAAATGTCAAGTACAAACGCTTGTGGTGGGGATGGATTCCCAGTAGAATCCTACAAAACCTTTTGTGAAGAGTTAATATAATTTCTAACGAAATTATACAGTGCAATGCTCGAGGGTGTAGAAATACCTCCAACGTTTAAAGAATCAACGATGGTCACTTTTCTGAAAAAAGCTAAAAATCCACTGAAACCGGATGCATACCGCCCAATCAGCCTGCTGAATGGAGATTATAATATCTTAACAAATGTCTGGGCCATCAGGATCACACCAGTCGCGCAACAATTAATTCATAAAGACCAAACTGGTTTTGTAGCCAGCAGACTGATGTTATCTAACACAAACCTTTTAACACAGGCAATCGAGTATTTTTCAGTCAATATAATCCCTGCAGTAATGATAATGTTAGACACAAAGAAAGCCATTGATCTAGTAAACCGGGAAGCCTTGTTACATAGTCTGGCCAAATTTGTTTCCCCCCGCAATTTACATTGATGATAAGACAGCTATATCAGGGTGCCTATGCCAGCATTGTTATTAATTCGAAGGTTAGGAGTATAATAGAAATTAAACGAGGCACTAGACAGGGGTGTCCCCTTTCTACAATACTCTTCGCCTTTTTTATTGAACCTTTGTCCCATATAATACATAGCTCGAATGAAATTATGTCGCCTTTAGCAGCTATGTAAAAAATTAAGCTCTTTGTTGACGACATCATTTTAGATATAAAACCAGAGATCGACAACGTATTGAGAGTGCTGGATAGAATTAACGAGTTAACACAAATAGGCGGCTACAAGATTACTGAAAGCAAAACAGAGGTTCTCCTATTCAACGGAGGCACAGAAAATATTCCTCTTGTCTTGCAATAACAAGCTAGCTCATCTGAACCCATCAGGTATTTGGGAATCTATGTCACAAAGAATTATGGGGATTTGCTTAATCTCAACTATGCTAACAAAAGTACAAACACTGTTGGACAGATGGATGGTTCTCCCGCTGACTCTAATAGGGAGAGTCTCCCTATTTAAGATGTCTGTTCTTCCGCTTTTTCTTTTTTTATTCAATAATGTACCAATCAGAATAAACAGCCCCTATTTTCATGAACTGGGCTCCATTTGGAGGAAAAAATCCCCCCAAAGGTGAGGCTCTCAGTCCTACTGCTCAATAAAAACCAAGGGGGGCTGACACTTCTTAATTTACAAGTTTATTACCAGGCTGCATTGCAGGTTATGCTGGCACAATACTTGAACAATAGAGAAACCCTGGAAATATTTCCGGTCACTAGAATGATTATTGAGTCAGCAATAAGTCTCCCATCATTCATTAGAACCACTAAACTTCCTTAAAAAAAACGATGTAAATATATTCACGATCTTACTAAAAGAGCAGAGATTGTAAGTAAAACACATCAAATACCATCAGGCTTTATTTATCCACAATTACAGGAGTTTAGATACTTTGGTCCATACCTCCCAGAAATGGTGATAGCCCAATGGAATAGCAAAGGGTTTAAAGAGAAGGGGGGTTTTCTTCAAAGAAGTAAATCTATCACTGGTAATGAGGTTGAAACTCGATGGAGAACAAGGCAACCAGACTCTTTTGGAGATTTTTTCAGATCTCCCATTTTCTTAGTGCAAATTTACTCAGGGCAAGTACCCAACAACACCAGATATGGAGGGCTCTAATCAGGAGTAAAGTACTCGGTACAGGGAACTGGTACAGATTGTTAGCTGATCAATCCACCTCTTAAATAATTATAGATTTCAGGGATAAAATCTTCAGAACAACACAATGTCAACTATATAATGAAGACTGGAGAACTATTTCGGAAATGGGGTACACATTGTTGAGGGCAGCTAGCTACAAGAGAATGTCTTTTCTCTCCAGATGGATGGCTAATTACACTCCGGAGAGGGTACATAAAATGTTTCCATCAATTCCCGTTCAATGCTTTTGCTGCCATAAGGAGGAGCAAGGGAACTGGTGCCATATTTTTTCTAGACTGTCCCAAATTAACTAGTTTTTGGCTGGAAATGAAGGTAATAAATCATAGATCTAATGCAAGGATTGAGCTAGAACCAAGTATAGTCTTGTTTGGAGTACCAGAGAAAACGTGCCAGCTAGATAAATACCAACAATATTTTATAATGATAGTTTTTGCAGTAGCTCAATCATTAATACTCCAGTTTTGGCAGCCCCAAATGATTCCTACAATGCAAAACTGGTGGAACAAAATGTTAAGAACCAAGAATTATGAGGAAGCATACTCAAAACGCGACAGAAGTATGGCAAGGTTCACAGCTATATGGCAGCTTTTAGTGGAATAGTATGTCTAGTGAAAGGGAAATCTTGAGGCGTAATAAAGATCTGTTTGTTAATAATGTGTTAACATTAAACAAAGTGATTGTAACCTAGATGTGTTCATATATTGGAAAGTGATTAAGGGATTGTTTTTTTTAATGCTTTGCTGATTCTATAATCATGGTGAACATAGCTAATATTACGAACAAACATGACCGATTAACCAATTCGAAGCGATTAATGGTCCCCGCGATCCTATCAGCCAAATGAGTGGGTAAAATGATTATTATTTAGTGAGCCTCGGGCATAGTTTCTGTTTTATTTTTGTATAGCTATGCCTGAAATGAAAATAAATAATATGAAAAAAATAGTTTTGATTGGAGTTGGAGGATGTAATTCCAGACTTTGGTTGCACTGTTAGAAAACAAGTGATCAATACTGCATTCATTTTGAAGGATGGTGGCTCCAACGGAAGAGTCTCTGCTTTGCATAAATATGGTTAGTTTAAAGACACCTTTAGGCCTATATTTATACTTTTTTAGTGCCGCATTTGCATCATTTTTTTATGCAAAATCGGTACAAACTTACAAAATACAGTTGTATTTTGTAAGTTTGCACTGATTTTGCATCAAATAACGACGCAAATGCAGTGCTAAAAAAGTATAAATATGGGCCTTAATGTTTTGATCAGGTAAATAGAAGTGTTTTTGTATTAGGCTTGATGGGTGATGCACTCCAACTTGTATATAGATCTGATTCCAATGAGAAGCCATTGGTGTGTATTTTTTCTGATTTGGGCTAATCTATTGGATAGTTATGAGTGAACTGAACAGACAATATAAATATGGTACTGGAGGTCTTAAGGCCCTCCTTTGGGTTGCTTTCACACTCGAGATGGTTTTTACAAAGACATTGTAAAATGCAGCAACCAGAGTTGTTCCATTGCATTGATGTTGGGATAGACAGCAGCAGATAACCCGGTATGATCTATAAATAGTTTCTATTTCAGGTATCTTCTTTTTGAATTTTACATGTACTTTTATTTGGATTTATGCTGCAAATAAAAATAATAATGTTGTTAACATATTTGCTCCATTGGGATGAGAATTCACCTTTGTCAAATATGTTTGTGTTTATTTTAGCATGATTAGAATTACTTTTCTAGTTATTGTTTTTAAATAGTGAACAAGTGATCACAGAAATTATTATCTTGATTTCTCATTTATTGCTTTAAACAGTAAGAAATGTTTAACAAAATATAAGTTGATTAAAAGGCTAGAGTAGTTTAATTATTGATTTATTCTGAAAATGTTCAACAGTGTTCAGACAGAGAACATAACCTGGGACAACACATTGCTAGATACAGAAGAACTTTGATCCAGGGATTTCAGACTAAGGGTTGTGCCTTTCTTTGCTGAAGGCTACAAAGATGGCACATTCAATTATCTCCCAAGCTTATCTGCTGGTTCCAGGACATCCTAATTGTTGAGAAACAGAATGAGAAACAGAGGCAAGGACAGCACGAGGGCCTAATTTACGAGGCCCCAGCGGCACACTGCGGCACCGGAGCATAATTGTTTTTGTTGCTCTGGTGGCACAGTGTGCCTGCCAATATTTAGAAGACACTGCAAAGCCACCTTGCATGGCTTTTCATGGCCTTGTAAATATGAACTCTTTTCACACATAACAGTGCATGAAAGGGGCATTCCATGGGTGTTGGTTGGAGTGTTCTCACATAACCCCCATGGAATCTAAAGGAACCTCACGCATTCCCAGATATACAAGTCTGGTAATGTGTCAGATTTCTGCTTCACCGTAGGAAACATTATGCCCAGGCAAACTTTAATCTTTTCCCACTTTGGATGTGTGCTTTATAGTGTTGCACACATGAAATTTGTAAAAACTTTGAACAAATGAGAAGATGCCTCCCTCTTAGCACCTGCCTCAAGGAGGCATTATTATTAGTGCAAAGCTGTGTCCAGCCATTTTTATAGCTAAGGCTTTGCATCAAAAACCATGGCCCTCATTATGACATTGGTGGTAAATGACGCCTACAGACATGCTGACGGCTGACAACATACCGCCGTGGTGGCAAATATCCATTCACCATATTATGACACACACCAATCCAACAGAATACAACCACATCCACCAGCCCAAACTTCAGTGCAAAAGGGGCGGTCCCAACACCCATACTGTTACACCAACAAAACAACACCCATCACATTATGACCCACGAATCACTACGGCAGTCATTCAACGGTGGTAAACCATTGGCGGTACATAACACCGCACTCAGAATGGACACACACATACAAAACAACACTACTTTGGCCAATACGAAAAATACACACCTGCCATTCATACACACACTATGGCCACACATACACACACCACTATAAAACACACACCCACATTACCCACAAGCCTTTATGAATATACATTATTGCCACCAGACTGACACCAAAACCACTGCGACAACTAGACACACATCACTTACACCCAGACATCCCTCACTCACACCACATCACACACTCCACAACATTACTCAACACACTCTCACCAACACACACCACACAACACCCATTTCCCTACAAAGGCAACCCTGTTTCACTGATGAGAAGTTAAGGGTCATGGTGGAGGAAATTGTCGGGGTAGAGCCACAGCTGTTTGGAGCACAGGTACAGCAGATATCCACTGCAAGGAAGATGGAGCTATGGCAGAGAATTGTGGATAAGGTGAACGCCATGGGACAGCATCCAAGAACAAGGGACGACATCAGGAAGAGGTGGAACAACCTACAGGGGAAGGTATGTTCCATTGCAGCAAGGCACCAGCTCGCCATAAAGAGGACTGGCAGTGGACCCCCGCCTCCCCTCCACAGCTCACAGCCTGGGAGGAGCAAGTCTTGGCAATCCTGCATCCTGAGGGACTCACTGGATTTGCTGAAGGACGGGATACTGGTAAGTCAATATATAATACTTATCACCCCCCATACCTGCATGCCATCTCACTCGCTCACCCTCACTCATATCACTCCACCCCATCCTACATACTGCACCTACACATATGACTAACCCCCATGCCAAGCCCTGCATGCTATACCAATGCATGGACAGCCCTCCCAGCCCTGCATGGACACCCATCACTAAAGCATGCACAGCATAGGGAAACTAACAATCCCACAATACATCACCATACACAAGCAAAAGGTGGCAGGGCAACCCCAACAATAGAGGGAATCCAGGGATGTACAATATGTGACACACATGAAGCATAATATATCACTTACATCCCCAAAGGTACCCCAGCCTGTATCAACGGAGAGGAGGTTCCACGACTATCCAGTCCCCCAATAGAAGATGCCCCAGAGATGACAGTAACTCTAGACTTCTGGAACTGGATGACCTACCAAGCCCTTCAGGGACCACTGGACAGCCGGTCACAGACCACCACAGAGCCTCCCCCTTCAGTATCCAACACTACAGCACCCACCTAGTGTACCCACACCTCTGTAACCAGAACACATCAATCAGCAGTGTGCCCACCTGTACAGGGACCCCAGGCCACTCCTCGCCCCCATGACAATCATGCACTTGGGGTCAGTGGCAGTGGGCACACCGTTCACAGGACAGAGGCACAGGCCATAAGGGACACTGGGAGGACTGCTGTGTGCCAGGGAGAGGACAGGGCCAGGGAACCAACTCTCCAGGAGGCACTCTCCGAGATCCTGGGAGCCTACCAACATTCCCAGGACCCAATGGGCCAGATCCTTGACAACGTGCAGGAGAACACGCAGCTGCAGGAGGGACAGTATCAGGGGATCAGGGAAGATTTGCAGGCCATTAACACCACCATGATCTCCATAGCAGGAGTGTTGGCAGACATGTCCAACATCATGAGGGAGGCAACAGCACACCAGCGGGCCCCTACCACTATCCAGTCCATTGACCAGCCATCCACTTCCGCTAGTGGGCAGGAGGCCCCGCCACAGGACCCACAAGCCACCAGCATCCCTCCCCAGCAGAAGGTGAACCAACCTGCAAATGTTCCCTGCCAACCAGACAGAAGCCAGAGACACTTGCCATGTCCCCTCCAGCAAATGAGACTCTCCTGATTGTCCTCCTTGTGTCCCACTCAGTCACCTTGTCCACTTTGAACTGCAGTTTCTCCCCTTCCAGTGGACCCTTGGACACTGCACCTGTGCTACTAACAGACTGGAACAATATCCTGGACTTTCCTCCATCATCACCCCATTCCATTGCACATTCCCCTCAATTTATTGGCACTACAATAAACACCCTTAAGCACAACTTCACTACTAATATTTTATGTTTTGAAAATATGTTTTATGGAAACAGTCCCATCTATTGCAAATGAACTGTTCACTATGACAGCATAGAAATAATGACCTGTAGCTGGCTGTTGTCAGTACATCAGTACACAGTTGTTATATCACCAACATCTGTAAAATGACAAACCATAGGTGACAGTAAGTTGAGATAAATGGAAGTTAATGCCATCATGCTACAGCCACACAGAATACACCAATAGTCATAGAAATGTGCAGTTGTACTGTCTCATCTGTGTGCCATTGGAAGCACTGACGGATAACTGATATTCTGTTGTCCTCATCCACTACCTCTTCATCCTCACTGTCATCATGGTCTACTGCTGCCACAGGGCCATCTCCAGTCTCCTCCTGCTGCAGAAAAGGTACATGGCATCTGAGGGCTAAATTGTGCAACATACAGCATGCCACTACTATCTGGCAGACCTTCTTGGGTGAGTAGCACAGGGATCCACCTGTCATATGGAGGCACCTGAACCTGCTCTTCAGGAGGCCGAAGGTCCTTTTGATAATTCGTCTGGTTCACCCATGTGCCTTATTATAACGTTCCTCAGCCCCTGTCCTGGCATTCCACACAGGTGTTAGCAGCCAACGATAGGTTTGAGTAGCCAGAGTCACCTGCAAGTATTGAGGGAGCACATTTAGCCTCACACAATCCTATTGGTTTAACACCAGAAGGCGTACACTAACATACAGTGGATGGGGACCAAGGCTTACCTATTAGCCTCACCCAGTGCCTCTGTAGTTGGCCGTTCACATTGGGATGCTGCTATTCCTCAGAACAAAGGCAAAATGCACCGACACAAGATACTTAGCACTGACGTGGGAGATGTACTGGTCTGCCAGGCACATCATCTGAACATTGAGTGAGTGGAAACTCTTACGATTCCTGAACACCTGTTCATCCTGGCGGGGGGAGGGACAAAAACAATATGTGTCCCGTCAATCGCCTCAATAATGTTGGGCAAATATCCCATTGCATAGAATCCGGCCTCACTGTGGCCAAATCTTCCACCAGGGGAAATAAATGTAGCTGCACATGTGTTTTACCAGGGCAGACAAGACTCTTGCCAGCGCGATTGAGAACATTGGCTGTGACATTCCTGATGCCAAGCCCACTATCAATTGGAAGGAAGTAATTGCCAAGAAATGGAGCACTGATAGCACTTGCACAAGAGGGGGGATCTCATTTGGATGACAGATAGATGAGATCAGGTTTGGCTCCAAGTGAGAACACAGCTCTGTGATTTGTCCAGTCTATAGGTGAGTATAATGTGCCTGTCCTCCAGTGTAGCTAAGTCCACCAGGGGTCTGTACACAGGGGTAGGTCTCCACCTCCTATTCATCCGCAGTAGTAGGTATCTAAGGGACACAAGAGTGAGTAGGCTGTCACAACTGGAACAATGAAACCACAACTGCAGTTTACATGGTGCACTCGTGTAATGGGACAGTGTTAATGGTGATGTAAGTGCCAATCTAATCTGTGACGCAGTTATTGTTGCTATCACTGTCCCCCCCTGACCATCAACAGGAGAACACCTACACTGCCTGTGCTGCTGTGAACTGTGTCTGGAGTCTACCATTGCCCATGTGACTGGGAAAAGGTCCCCTGCATTCACTTTGGAGGAGTTGGAGCGACTGGTGGATGCGGTCCTACCCCAGAACAGACGAGTATGGGTCTCGGGACCAACAGGTGAGTATACTTTGGGTACGATGCATGTGTGAAGGATGCATGGAGATGTGTGTACAAGAATCATGTAAGGGGGTTAGGGGAATGTCTTTTGGTGGTCTACATGGTGTACGTTTTGCGATGTGTCTGCCAATGGTGATAGAAACGGGTATGGTGGGCCATTTGTGTGACAGGCTGGACTGTTTGTTTAATGGAGTTCTCCTGTCTGTATTGCCTCTGCAGGTCAGCACCCATCAAAAGAATGGAATATGGCGTGCCATCGCCAAGGACGTGCGGACCCTGGGGGTGTATGGCAGGTGGAGCACCCAATGTCGGAAACGGTGGGAGGACCTGAGACGCTGGGTACGGAAGACCACGGAGGCCCAGCTGGAGATGTCCTGCCAACGAGGAAGGGGTGTCCATCGGACCCTGACAACCCTGATGGCCTGCATACTGGCGGTGGCCTACCCTAAGCTGGAAGGGCGCTTGAGGGTATCACAGCAGCCCCAAGGGGGTGAGTATAGTGCGTATCATTACATATTTTGGCAGGTGAGGTGGGATCCAGGTAGTGGATCTGTGTTAGTGGGTGCCCCTTATGCCAGGCTACACATCGCAGCATGAGTCATCGCAAGGGCAATGGGTGTACAGCAAATGCTGGCAACCTAGCTTGTTAGCAGTCCATTTCAGGCACAGCATGGTGGGTCCCAGGAGTGCTGCAGTTGGTGGTATGTGGCCCTCTTCTTGCCTTAGTAACTAGCCATATCACTGGTAGTGCAAGCATAGACTGTTCCCCTGTGTGTGACAATGATGTGTATGCCAATAGTGGTGTTGGTGTAGTCATTGACCCAGTGTATCCTTTATCTCTCTCCCCCCCTTTCTTGCTTTTTTTTATCCTGTCTTTGTGTGCATTAGCATCATCTGGTGGAGGACCAGAGGCACTGGGGACAGAGGGAGTTGCATCCCACAGGACCCAGGAGGCAGAGTCTACAGACGCCGAAGGAACTAATGGAACAGAGGATGAGGGGAGCACCACAGCGGAGAATGGAGGTGACAATACAGACTCATATAACTCCTCCGATTAGATTTCCCTGGTGGTGGTGGACACCTCTGTGACCAGCCCAGCTGCAGGTACAGCCGCCACACCTGTACCAGCACCACCCTCCCAGTAGCCCCTCAGCGTGTTGCACATGTCCGCTCACCCAGGAGGGTGGGCATCTGCTTTGTCCAAGGCACCTCAGGCCCTGCCCCAGAGAGCCCTGCTGCCCTGAGTGAGGAGGCTATTGACCTCCTGAGATCTATCTCTGTAGGGCAATCAACCATTGTGAATGCCATCCAGGGGCTGGCATCCCAGTTGCAGCAATGCAATGCATTCCTGGAGGGCATTCATGGTGGTTTGTGTTGTATTTTTTTTATTGTTAATTGCATCATATTACATAGTATAGTGAACAGTCTGTTAACCTAAGCCATTTCTGTTTCCAATCAGGTTTTCTCATAGGGAAGATAACAAGTACAGTTTTACATTCTATGAGTCATTATCAAGACACATGTCTGTTTTTTCTAGGCATCATACATGTACAATTGTTATTTTATATCTCTCTTGTCTATTGCTATGCCATTTGCCATAGTTGTGGCTTTTTTCTTATAATAATGCATATACAATCAGAGATATGGTAAACGATTCAATGAAACCAACTTATAAAAGAAGAGGGAGAGAACAAAAAAAAACAAGGATCCATTTGCTCCATGATGTCCTCGTTATACAATTCTACTGTAATAACAGTTGTGGTCAATACTAACCAGGTGTCCCATTTGCCATCTCCTTGAGTCTCCCTGGAATATGCTGCTAGTCCATTTAAAGAGTGTGAGTCATAATGTTTTGTGATAGGGGTGGGATACGGTCAAGGGTAGTGGGGGACCATTAGGAGTGTATTGAGGGATATAAAGAAAAGTAGCGATTAGTGTGGGTAATGAGAACGGGGGGAGGAAGGGGGGGTGGCGGGTGAGGGGGAGAGGTGTCTGGGTAGGAATCTAAGTGTATAGAAAATGTAGAGTAGGGAGGGAGGGTATGGAAGGGGTAAGGGGAGAGAGGGCGTATATATGGATTGTATTAGTGTCCATGGTTTCTAATAGGCAGAAGAAGAATAAGGAAGTGGCAACGATAGTAACAATAAAAATCACGGTAATAATAATGATGTTAACATTAGTAGTGATATTAGTAGTGATAGTGATAGCGATAGTGACCAAGGGGAGGGGGCCGTGTGAATTCAAAAGGCAAATCATTATAGTGGCTGCTTCCATATGAAGAGAAAAATAGAGCCAGACTATAAAGTGTTATAAGATGTTTTGGGGCAGGGGGTGTGGTGGGGGGGGAATGGATCGGGGAATGACACGGTGATATGAACATCAATAGTATGTATAAGGATTGGGATATGAATAACGGAATAGGTTATGCCAAAAAGGTCAATGAATAGTGGATGGTGAGCAGCGGTTTTTATCATAGGTTATACGGTAGCTTTCTACCTTTCTACCGGGGGGGGTGGAGGGGGTCATCTGAGTCCAGGAGGGGAGGGATGGTGTGTTAGGTGTGGGTGGATGTACCTGCATGGGTATGATAGCAGGAATGGTATTTTCCCACTATGTGGTATTTTGTGGAGTTCTCTAGGGGTAATCTGGTCCTAGTGTCCGGAGATGAAGGGTGACCAGGTCTGGAGATACACCTCCGTTCTGTCCTGTAAACTGTAGATAAGTCGTTCGTGTGTGGCTGCTTGGTACATTGCTGTCAACCATTCATCATGGGAGGGGACGGTCGGTGCACGCCAGTGTCTAAGGATGCATAATTTGGCCGTTGCTAGCGCAGTGTGTAGGAGTCTACTTTGAGTTCGTGTGATCTTATGGAGTTCTCCCATGTCGTGTAGCAATAGAAGAGATGGGGTGAGGAGTGGTGGGAGGGGTAGGGATTCTCGGAGGGTGTTTCCCACTGTTCTCCAAAAAGGTTGTACGGCTGTGCAATCGTGTAGGATATGGAGTAAGTCGCAGTGTGTGTGTGGGCATCTCCAGCAGTTTGCATGGGGGAGAAGTCTTGCCATATGTAATTTTTGTGGGGTCCAATACCAATCATGTAGTGTCTTAAAGAGGCAGAATTTCAGACGAGCCTCGCGTGCTCTGCGGTCCCTGGCTTCGATCAGGTCAGTCCAGTCCTCCAGGTCATATTCAGTTTGTAGGTGCGTCTGCCATTTGTTGGAGGATGTGCGTCCTCTGCAGGAATGCGTCTAAGTGGGCAGTGTCTTCCGATGTTTCTGAGGAATATAAAGTTTGGTAGTACCGGCCGAATTCTACTGCATTCGCCTGGGGGTGTGTAATGAGTAAGTTATCCTGGGTGCGTAGTGCCGGTATAGAAAGTGCTGTTTCCCGTTGGCGTAGTTGGGCAGCCAGTAAGCGGCCCGCTTTCTCTCCGTGCTCATAGTGGCGTCCCTTCAGCCGTTGTAGGGCATATTCTGCCTGTGAGGTGTAGAGGGTGTTAAGCTCCATTTTAGCCTGTTCTAGGGAGCGGCGATTGGAGGGGGTGAGTTGTTGTGTATATTTCCTCATGGCCTGTGTTATTGTGTCTTCTAGCGTGTGTTGTCGGGCCCGTCTATGGGCATTGGAGATAGCTGCATCTCTCATTAATTGCCCTCTGATAGTTGCTTTCGCCGCAGCCCAGAGAAGTTGTGGTGAGGTCACTGAGCCTTTATTGTCCTTCAAGCATGTGGCCATATGGGTCTTAAGTTGTTCCTTCCCAGTCGGGGATCGGTATCTAGTGTTAGGGAGGCGCCAGGGTTTACGGCCGGGTGTAATCATTCCGAGTTCCAGGGTTATTACTACCGGAGAATGGTCTGATAGTGCGGCTACCAGTATTTCTATTGACTTAACCGCTTGTAGTATTCTATGATTAAGTAAGAAATAGTCTAGCCGTGACTGGGTCCCGTGGACCGAAGAGACAAAAGTATATTCCCTATTGGAAGGGTGGGAGAGACGTCAACAATCTATTAGGCCATGAGCTGAGAGGATGTCTTTGAAAACGGCTCTATCTGCATTGTTACCCGCGTCAAGACCAATTGATCGGTCTAGAATGGCATCTTGGACTATGTTCCAGTCCCCCCCAAGAATATATTGTGAGGCACCTATCTGTGTCAGAAGACGGTTGAGGGAGAGGAAAAAGGTGCGCTTCGAGCCGGTGGGGGCGTATATGGAGCCTATGCATATTGTGGAGGATCCCACCACTAGTTTAGCCAGTACGTAGCGTACCTCTGGGTCATGCCATGTTTTAATTAGTCGGAATTGCAGGGAGCGACGCAGGAGTATTGCCACTCCACATTTTCTTCCCGTTCCTTGTGTACCTGCCAACATGGGTGGTGTTCCGCTGTATATTACTTTTCCCACCCAATCTCTACGTAATTTCTCTGATTCCGTCGAGGAGAGGTGTGTTTCCTGTAGTAGAGCAATGTTGGTATGTTTGGAGCGGAGATAGGACAGTATCTTCTGTTGTTTAATATAATGGGTCATGCTGTGTACATTCCAGGACAGTGCCGTGAGTGGGGTTGTCGATCCCGAGGGCGCCGGGTGTGTCATGGTTTATGGTGTATTGAATATGTTATGGTCCGTGTGGTGGGACCAGGAAGTAAGTAAGGACTGGGCTGAGAGGCAAGGAATATGGATTTCTTGTTCAGTTAGGCCTTGGGAGGTTGGGAGAGTTCCCCTTGGTCACAATACGAAAAATATAGAAGAGAAGGGAAAAGAAAAGAAAGGTAGGGAGGGGGATGGAGAGGAATAGCGTGGAATGTGCAGAGAGAGACGGACAACGATTAAGAATAATTGATAAAAGTGATAAAGAATAAATAGGAAAAGGAAAAAGGAATAGCAAATGGAAATTGGTCAGAGGATGAAAACACTCACTACTGTCTAAAACCTTCTAATCTGTGGGTCTAACCTGTAAGGCCCGCACGCCGGTAGGGTATTATATCAATGGGGCATGATAAGGGAATAGATGCTTCGTTCCTGGTATCATGGGACCTCCCAAGGGGTTGAGGGGGGGGGGCCTCAGTCGTGTGGGTGCATAAATGGGTGCATGAAGTGCCGGGATGGGCTGGGCACGGGCCCGGAGTAGATGTTATGGTCCAAGAACGAGGAGGGAGGGTGGAGGGGGAGAGGGACAGGCCCGGGGCCATGTGCCACAGGACCTCCCGCTACACGTTCTGTGCTTATCATCTGTTAAGACATCTTAGAATATGAGAATTCTTAGTATCTTATGATGGCCTGCAGTGTTGCATTTTGAGTGTTCGTCCGGGAGCATGCCCCTTGTGGTAGTCTTGGAGCCGCCATGACCCCGAGTTGTGTTAGTCTGATTACTCTCCTCAGTGCGATTGTTATATGCCTGAGAGTTAACTGTGCTGTTCTGCAAGTATGCCTATGTGTTACATTGTGGCAATCAGTATTTGATAAATGTGTTTTTAGTAGGTCCCCACTCCCCTATAGGGTGAGCAGCAGATGTGGTGAATGGGTATGTCACTTATCTGTCCCAAGGTGAAGAGTAGATGTTCTAGAAGCGGGTCCGGATCTCCAGGGCAGCTGTCCTACTGTGGGTTTAGTGTTCAGCATGCTGATCTTCTGATGTTGGTTTCAGGGGGGAGCGGGATTTGTCTCTGCCCGTGTCTTGAGTGTGATCAATCACTGCTTGCAGGATGTGCTCCCTGGATTCCTGTGTCTTTGGTGACCGATCATATCCTCGGCCTCTTTTTTGCGAAGGGGGACGGTGAGTCTGGGGCCACACTATGTAGATAAGCGCTGAGGTCCTCGGGGTCAGTGAAGTCTCTGGATGTGCCGTGGTGTGTGATCCACATACGTGCTGGTTCAAAAAGACCATACTTGATGTCTAGAGATCTTAGTTGCGGACGTAGGGCAAGAAATGCTCTTCTTCTGTCATTCGTTAACCTCGAGAAGTCTGCTGCCACTCCGATTTCGTGTCCATCCAGTGATATCGGTTGTCGTGCTTTAGCTGTTGAGATGACCTGGCGGGCTTGTTCATGGCGCAGGAAGCATGCGATGATAGGGCGCGGTTTATTTGCAGACGCTTTGTGTGAAGGACCAATTCTGTGCACCCTCTGAAATTCTGGAGGTGGTGAAAACTCTATGCCGAAGTGGTTGGTCAGCAGTGAGCTAAGAAAGGTTTTGATATCAGATCCTTCTTTTTGTTCCGGTATACCGAAAAAGCGTACATTGTCTCTACGACTTCGGTCCTCCAGTTCAGTAAGTTTAGCTCTGAGCGACTTTAGTTCTTCTTCCTGATCAGGGGTTGTCACTATATGGTCTTCTACTGCCGACAGGCGCTGATCTAGGTTATTTGCTGTTTCTCTGAAGCCTGCTATATCAGCGCGGATTGAGGAGGATGCTAAAGTTAAGTCTGTTATTTTTAAGTCCATTGCCTCCAAGCGTCGTCCAACTGAGGCAATCTCTTGCAGTATACGGTCTGTGGCGTCTAGTGCGGGTTGATCTACCGTGGGAGATGTATGCCCCTGTGATGCCGTTTGTGCCGTCATAGCTTTGGGTTGAGCAATGGCTTCCGAGAATAGCAGTTGACGAGAATGTTTACTTGCGGTCTTGTCGTTGGGCATTGTTCTCAAGGGGTGGAAATCAATTAGGAGATATTATTTTAAGAGCTAGCACTTGTAGGTCCACGGAAAGTTTCCTCGACTTCCAAGGATGGGTCAGACCTTGGAATATAGGATCTGCTGTGGTCTGCTAAGCTCTAGAGCGTGATCTATAGAGGATTAGAATATGCTCAGTTTCTGATAGAGGTCCATTGATATAAAGCTGAAGAGAGATCAATGAATTTTGAGTGTGAAGCAGCGTGCAATAGGGGGGGTATCTTGTCTATCTTTTCTTTTAGATCAGTCTCTTATTGTTTAGTTGGAGGGTCAGGTTGCGTAGTGCGACACGTGTTGTTCTACTCTTCTTTCTTCTTCCTATTCCGGTTTTCCTCCCCCTTCTTTGCTTCTTTATCGTTCCTTATGTGAGAAATCTTTGTCCCTCTGTTGCTCTTTGAGATCCTTTCTCTGTCTCCCTTTTGTCTTCCTTCCCCCTTTTCCTCTGCCTCCCCTCTGGGTGTCGTGGAGATTCTTATTCTTTGCGCGCTAGGTCATAAACGAGGGGGGGGCAGTATGTCCTTTATTTGCTGCTGGTGGTGTCGCTAGATAATGTTGTTTGAGGGGGCTCACCGTCTCAGCGTGCGGTCTCCTTCAGGCACTATTTAGTCCTCGTGTGATATTGATTCTTTTCCTTTCCGCCGTGGTCGTCGTGGTCGTCCTCAGGCCTAAGTTCCTCAGTGATCCATCCTCCTCGGGGTCCCCTCTCCCTCCATCCGCATGAGGAGGCACTGCGGCGCTCTAGCGCCCGTGGAGACGAGGCGGAAGAGGACCGATCCGGGCGCCTCCCTCGCGACGCATCCCGGGCCTGTGTGGCACCGCACCTTAGTCCGCGGCTCCGCGGAAGCTCGGAGGCCGCATTTGCTCTCGCGTCTCCGGGCGTGTCTGCCGTCGCTCTGGTCCCACAACTTTGCCCCTCCGAAGGCCCCCTCCCTCCGCCAGCCGGGAGGCCACACTAGGGGTCAGGATCGCAGGGGGAAGACCCTCTGTTTGCCAGCTTGACCTGCCCGGCGCGCGGAGATCTTTTCTCAGGCGGCCATTTTCTTCGACGGCCAGACCACACCCCATTCATGGTGGTTTGGCGGCCCAACAGAGATCGATTCAGGCTCTGGCCTCCTCTCTGATGACAAACACTGTCCCTGTTTCTACCGTCCCCCCTCCAACTACCACTTCCCAGTCCCATTCTCCTCAAACACAACCCATCCCAAGCAAACATACATATGAGCATGCACACAAGACAACACCCAAGAGGGGCACAGGCAAACACAAGCACCACACTTCATCACACAAGCACTCATGCAAACACCATACAGTTGCAGACACGACAACATCCACTGCCACTACTGTCTCCCCCTCCTCTTCCTCCTCTACCTTCCTCCAGTCATGTCTACACTCACACCTGCATGCACTGCATCAACATCCACCACCAGCATCACCACACCAAGCAGCACACACACCTCACTAGCAGACACCTCCACAACAGCCATGCATGCGTCCCCTCTGTCCTCTCCCACCCTATCTGTCCCCCCTCCTAAAGGACACAAACTCAAAAACTCACACACCCAATAGCCATCAACCTCACATCAGCATACAGCCCATGCACCTGCACCTAAATCCAGCAGACATACACCTCCTACAACCACTCCCTCTACCTCCACTCCATTCACTCCTCCCTCCTCCCACCACACTTTCCCTAAAAAGTTTTTCCTTGCCCAACTTGACCTCTTCCCTCCCCCCTGTCCTGCCTATCAGAGCAGAGTACCAAAGACCCAGCCCAGCACCTCAGCAAAACAGTCCACGGGGACAGTGGTGGCACCACCTACTCGTGGTGGTAAGGATACCACACCTCCAGGCAAGAAGGGGCAGGAGCCTGTACCTCTAGGCAAGAAGGGGAAGGCGCCTGCACCTCCATCCAAGAAGGTAAAGGAGCCTGTACCTCCAACCTAAAAGGGAAGGAGCCTGCACTTCCATCCAAGAAGGGGAAGAAGTCATCCACCCCTGCCAGGAAGGGTAAGGAATCCACGCCCCATGCAATAGAGGATACGAAGCCCTCTACACCACCAGCGAACACCATGTAGGCCACCCTCCAGGGACTGCTGTATGAGGCGCCCCCTCCAAAACCAGTGGGCAAGTCACCCACCTGAGAGACTGTGGCCTTGCACTCCCTAAGACAGAGCAATGGGCATAGAGCCCCCTCCAGAACAAGTGGGCAAGTCACCCACCTGAGGAACTTCAGCCTTGCACTCCCCAGGACAGAGCAATGGGCATGTTGCCCCCTGCAGAACAAGTGGGCAAGTCACCCACCTGAGAGACTGTGGCCTTGTACTCACCAGGACAGAGCAATGGGCATGTTGCCCCCTCCAGAACCAGTTGGAAAGTCACCCTCCTAAGGGACCTTGCGCTTCCTAGAACATAGCAATGGGCATGGAGCTTTTGGCAGCAACTGCCTTGGTGAGTGTTGTTTCCGCCGTGGCGGTTGGTGTCGTACATTTGCTTTCTATGGGAGTTCTCACCACCATGGTCATAATTTGGCAGTAATTACCGCCAGCCTGTTGGCAGTATTAACACCATTTTATCATTCACCACCAGGGTCGTAATGAGGGCCCAAGTGTGATAATGTAGGAACATCTATTGGCCGTCTATGGGACATCTCGTTGAGGCAAAGTCACATAAAGCAACTCATATTGCTATTTGTGCTGCTTTAGGGGCATGGTGCAAAAACTGTTTTGCAATGGAAAGTAATACAACACCCAAGGTGTTGATAAAGCTTTCGTCTAGTGTACCTTTAGAACAACAAACACTTATTTTCCACTTGTGATGATAGATCTTGCTAAGGCCATATAGAGTGAGAAGCAGGGTTGTTGCAGGGCTTTTAACCTGCTGGAAATTGGAACTCTCAACTCTCGTGTTTTCTTGCACAGTAATGATGTTGAGTCGAGAGTGTCCTTTTCTATTTAAATTCTACCATTTTCTGTTCTTTGAAGAAGGAGTTGAAACACAACCAGACACCTGTCATGCTGAGACATAGAGAGGAGTTGCTGTGAGCTGAGGAAAAGACCTGTGCAGACCTAAAAATCCCTAATTAAGAGTGGCTGGTGTACAGCAGTGCAGGGCATGTGTTAAGCAGATGTAACGATTGAAGACCGAACATGTTTGTAAGGCAAGCTATTCTGCACTCATCCGCACTAAAGGGAATATTTATACTCAGTTTGTACCTAATTAGCATCATTTGTTTTTAACTCTAATTCAGTGCAAAACTAACTCCATATTTATACTTTGGTGCTAGACCCATCTAGTGCCAAATTTATGGAGTTAAAGTCATTTTTGGGAAGTGGAGGCCTTTTTGCCTTAATGAGATCCAAGGTAGTCGTTCCCGTGCAAAAAATGACTCTATGGCCTTAACACCATATTTAGGGGCATATTTATACTCTGTTGCATATTTATACTCTGTTTGCACCAAATAGCGCATTTTTTACGCTAATTCGGTGCAAAACTAACTCCATATTTATACTTTGGTGCTAGACCCGTCTAGCACCAAGGCCCTGGTTTATACTTTTTTTTTTGAGCCGCATTAAAGTCATTTTTTGACACAAAAGTGGCGCAAACTTACAAAATATTGACCCTTATTTATACTTTTTGCTGCAAAGCTGCACTAACCCAGTTTTGCACAAAAACGTTTAGCACTGGCTTGCACCATTTCTGTGCACCAGCCCGGCACCATATTTATGGAATGGTGCAAGCCGGTGCAAAGGGTAGGCTAGAATAAAAAAAAATGACTTTAGTCGGGTGGCGCTGGCGGTATAGAAGAAAAGGGTTTAGCACCAAAAAATGACTTTAGGCAGGTTAGAGTAAAAAAAATGACTAATAAGATTAGCGTCATTTTATGGTGCTAAACCTACGATGCCACATGACTCCTGCCTTAGAAAAGGCAGGAGTCTCGCCCACCACCCCAATGGCCCGCACAGAGGACAAGGGTCCCCTGGGCATGGCCATTGCACACTGTGCCATGTATTGGGGCCCATTTCTGGGCCCCCTATGGCACTTTAAAAAATAAAATGCAATCTTACCTGTACTTACCTGGGATGGGGTCCCCCATCCTCCGCAGTCCCTCTGGTGTGGGTGGGGGTGCCCCTTGGGCCTGGGGATGGCACCGGTGGGCTCATTCTATGGTGTTCCACCATGGAAATAGGCCAGCAGGTCCCCTAACACCTGCCCTGACCCAGGCTTTAAAAAATGGGGCAAAGCAAGCTTTGCACCATTTTTTGACCAATCCTCCCTCCCTTGCACCATTTTTGCATGGGAGTATAAATATGGCGTTAAGGCCATAGAGTCATTTGTTGCACAGGAACGCCTACCTTGCATCTCATTTAGGCAAGGTAGGTTTCTACTTCCAAAAAATGACTTGAACTCCATACATTTGGCGCTAGACGGGTCTAGCACCAAAGTATAAATATGGAGTTAGTTTTGCACCGAATTAGAGTAAAAAAAAATTACGCGAATTCAGTGCAAACCGAGTATAAATATGCCCCTAAGCATAAAAAAATGACGCTAATCTGGTTAGAGTCATTTATTTTGAATCTAATCTGCCTAACGTCATTTTTTTTACGCTAGCCTAGCCTTTGCACCGGCTTGCACCATTCCATAAATATGGTGCCCAGCTGGTGCTAACAAATGGTGCAAGCCGGTGCAAAACTTTTTGGTGCAAAACTGCGTCAGTGCAGTTTTTTACCAAAAAGTATAAAGAAGGCCCTAAGTCCCTCATTATGAAATTGGCAGTAAATCCCATTTACCACCATGCTGACGGCCACCAACTTACCGCCACGGCGGCGGAAATCCATTTATCATATTATGACACACACACCCCAATCTGACAGAATACAGCCACACACACAAATCCGCCAGCCAAAAGGTCAGTGATAAAGTGGCTATATCAAAACCCACACCGTTACGCCAACAGAACAACGCCCACCACATTATGAACCACGAATCACCACGGCGGACATTCAACAGCAGTAAGCCATTGGCCGTTAATACCTCAGCGCTCACAATGGACACCCACAAACAAAACAACACTATATTGGACAATTCAAACAACACACACCTGACACCCATACACACACCATACCCACACCACTATAAAACACACACCCACAGAACCCACAACCCGACTACAAACCATTGCCACCAGAGACACCAAGACCACTGGTACAACTAGAGCCACATGCTACTCACACCTATATACCACTCACACACTCCACATCACACACCCCAACACAGTACCCAACACACCCTCACCAACACACCTCACAGAACACCCATGGCACCGCAAAGACACCCCTGTTTCACAGAGGAGCAGCTAAGGGTCATGGTGGAGGAAATTGTAAGGGTAGAGCCACAGCTATTTAGAGCACAGGTGCAGCAGATATTAATAGCCAGGAAGATGGAGCTATGGTGTTTAGACGCGCTCATTTTGCATTGTCTGTGTCCCTCTGTACAAAGCTCTCCATCAAAAGATGTAGGAAAATATATGATATTGTACTGTTCTTATGGTTAGGACTTGTCCCTTCTAGTACACCCCCTGGAGTATAGATAATACTTATTTGTTATTGTTTTGGTGTGAGTGTTTGTGTTGCTGACTATACAAAAAGCACGCTGATTTTTTCTCAGTGCACAAACCATGTTAAATTCTTCCCCACAAACAAAGTCTTCAAATGTGATACTGGTAACTCATCATCCTTGGCACATGTGTTTCCACATGCTTGGCTCCCGTATCTAACAACATGAGTGCAACATGAGTAAAACGCTATTTAAGCCAAATCAATCATAATTTCCTTGCTTGGTTTGAGAGTTCAGGCTCTTGTGTCAGAGTGTTCCTGTGACAATCCTTGAAGTCTCTCTTGCTGGGAGTGAGCAGATTTCCTGCAAGAAAGGATTTTGGTTCATCTCTTCTTTCAATCCGGAAAGGGCAAAGCCCAGCAGCTTTACTAGTAAGATTCTTATCGTGCCCCCTGTGCCCCTGGGTGCTTCAAGGTCAGTGTTATCAGGTTTCTTTTACAGAGAAAAAGAGAGAAATGAATGCAAGTTTCTCAGAGAAAGACTGTTTATAAAGGTGAGCATTTACTTCAAAGAAACTTCTGTCTTGTATTTTTTGAACTTTGGAACATTATGGTAAAAGTTAATCAGGACGCGTTTTTGAATTGACTATGCGATAATAGTCCTTTTATTTACTTTCTCCGTTTATTGGTAACTAATAACTGATCCTGGAATTCTGTTGAAAGAATAGAGAGAAATGGAAAGACAATGGGGGTCATTCCTACCCTGGCGGTCCGAGACCGCCAGGGTAGGGGACGGAGGAAGCACCGCCAACAGGCTGGCGGTGCTTCTGGGGCTATTCTGACCGCAGCGGTAAAGCCGCGGTCAGAAAAGGGAAGCCGGCGGTTTCCCGCCGGCTTCCCTCTGCCCCTGTGAATCCTCCACGGCGGCGCTGCAAGCAGCGCCGCCATGGGGATTCCGACCCCCTTCCCGCTAGCCTGGTTCTGGTGGTTTTCACCGCCAGAACCTGGCTGGCAGGAACGGGTGTCGTGGGGCCCCTGGGGGCCCCTGCAGTTCCCATGCCAGTGGCATGGGAACTGCAGGGGCCCCCTAACAGGGCCCCCACATTGATTTTCAGTGTCTGCTTGGCAGACACTGAAAATCGCGACGGGTGCAACTGCACCCGTCGCACACCAGCAACTCCGCCGACTCCATTCGGAGCCGGCTTCCTCGTTGCTGGTGCTTTCCCGCTGGGCGGGCGGGCGGCCTTTTGGCGGTCGCCCGCCAGCCCAGCGGGAAAGACAGAATGACCGCCGCGGTCTTTTAACCACGGTACGGTCTTCTTGCGGTTCCTGCCAGGCGGGAGGCGACCGCCGCCCGCCAAGGTAGGAATGACCGCCAATATTGCTTACGTCAATGAAAAGAAGTGAACATGAATGCAAATTTAATTTTACCTGCCAGCGCTCATTGCCAGCATTGACTACAGCATTGACTACAGTGTGTGAATGTGTGTTTTGATGTATATTACATTGTTTTACACGCACTAAAGGGCTATCTTTATTTTTGTTCATTGTCTCTCACATAGGCATTGCAATATACTATAAAAGAGGTGTGTTCCTTTGGATTGGATGTCATAGGAGCTTCTGATACCAGGTTATCTCTTCCCCCTCCCATTTTCCGTATCCCCTCCCCGGAGCTATTCCCTCAGTAGCTGTTTCTCTTGGCTTTGAGGGAATAATTCATAGGGATGTAGGTTACTTCTTCGCTCCAGCGGATACCTGGATTTCAGGTGAGTGGTCCTGGCACTGTCTGTATGGCAGAGAATCGTGGGCAGGGTCAACACCATGGGACAGCACCCCAGAACTAGGGATGACATCAGGAAGAGGTGGAATGACCTACGGGGGAAGGTACGTTCCATAGCAGCAAGACACCAGCTCGCTACCCAGATGACTGGCACATCTCATTCTTCCCACTGCCAAGCCCTGCATGCTGTACCAATGCATGGACACCTCTTACAGCCCTGCATGGACACTCATCAGTAAAGCATGCACACCATAGAGAACTAACAATCCCATCATACACTAACATACACAAGTGAAAGCTGGCAGGGCAAATCCAACCATAGAGGGGAAGCCACGGATGTACAATATGTCAGACACATAAACCATAACACATCATTTACATCCCCACAGGTACCCCAGCCAATGTCAGCGGAGAGGAGGTGCCAGCCCCCCAACTGAAGAGGCCCACAGTGAAGACAGCAACTCTGGTTTTCAGGATCTGGATGACCTACCTGGCCCATCAGGGACCACTGGACAGCCGGTTACCCAGGCCCAGTCACACACCACCACAGAGACTCCCCCATCAGGAAACTCTACCACAGCACCCACCCAACGTACCCACAACTCTGTCCCCAGGACATGTCAATCTGCAGTGTGTCCACTTCTACAGGGACCCAAAGCCACACCTCGCCCCCAAGACAATCAGGGACCTGGGGTCAGTGGCAGTGGGCATGCGGTTCAGGGGACAGAGGCACAGGCCACCAGGGATACTGGGAGGACTGCTGTGTGCCAGGGGGAGGACAGGCCCAGGGAACCGACTCTCCAGGAGGCACTCTCCGAGATCCTGGGATCCTACCAACATTCCCAGGACACGATGGGCCAGAACCTGGACAATGTGCAGGAGAATAGGCGACTGCATGAGGTACAGTACCAGGGGATCAGGGAGGACTTGCAAGCCATCAACAACACCCTGATCTCCATAGCAGAGGTCCTGGCAGACATGGTCAACATTATGAGGGAGGCAGTCTCACCCCAGCGGGCACCTGCCACTAGCCAGACATCTGAACAGCCTTCCACCTCCTCTGCCGCTAGTGGCCAGGAGGCCCCGCCACAGGACTTACAAGTCACCAGCACCCCTCCCCCTGCAGAAGGTGACCCACCCCGCAAATGTTCCCTACGATCCAGACAGAAACCAGAGACACATGCCAAGACACCCGCCAGGAAATGAGACTCTCCTGATTGTCAGAATATGCTAATGGGGTGAGAAGTTAGGGTTGTGCAGTCGCTCAGGATCAGAAATGGCACAAAAATGATTCAAACATCAAAAAAAGGGATACAAAAAGAGAAAAAGAAGAAAAGGGTGCCAGCACAAGGGAACACACCCATCCCTTACAGGTTTAAGCAAAACCACACATACATTGATACAATGTGCGGCACACCTAACAACACAATTATTGTACATATAAGAACTACATAAGTAATTTTGAGGAAATCAAAATGTCCATTTTTAATACACGTTTGAAACGTCCAGTCCAATTCACAGATACAAATAATTTCTACAATTGTTTCAAAACACCTCCATGAAAGTACAACTTAAGCCAACACGTGTTTCGTCATGGGAAATTCTTGTTCAAATCCCGAACTACTTCTTCAGGGCTAAAAAATTATAAATGTATTCAGTGAGTTAGAAACCAAAATACTTAAACTAAGTCGTTGAAGTTTTTGGTGAAATAAAAAATAAGTAGAGAGCCAAAGGACTAAATCTAAAGTGAAAATGACTCAAGCACTATTCAAGCAGTGTCCCTACAAATACTTGAGTCACCCAAACGTGGAATAGGACAGAAATGAATTGTGTATAGTTGTTAAACTAATGTAACCCATAGACACCTCCTGATTGTCACCTTTGTGTCCCACTCAGTCACCCTTTCCACCTTAAACTGCCATTGCTCCCCTTCCTATGTACCCATAGACACTGCACTTGTGGTACAAACAGACTGGAACAATACCCTGGACTTTCCTCCATCTTCACCCTATCCCATTGCACTTTCCCTCTATATGTTAGCACTTCAATAAACACCCTTTGAAAAAATCCATTATGAGTATGTCATGTATATCAAATATGTATTCCTTAAAACAGATACAAACATTGCAAATTAACCTTACACAGCATTAGCATAGATGAATGACCTGTAGCTGGCTGTAGTGATCACACCAGGAGTATATGTCAGGTCACCAACATCTCCAAAATTAATTGCCAGAGGGAACAGTAAGTTGGCACAGAAGTGGAAGATATCAGCATGCTATTTCCACACAGATTACAACCAAAATCATTGAAATGTAAAGTTACACTGTCCTACCTGTGTGTCATTGGAAGTAATGATGGATCACAGATGTTCTGTTGTCCTCATCCTTTGCCTCCTCATCTTCCCTGTCCACAGGGTCTACTGCTGGCACACGGGCATCTCCAGTCTTCTCCTCCTGCAGAAAAGAGACATGTCATCTGAGGGCCAGGTTAGGAAGCATGCAGCATGCCAATACAATCTGGCAGACCTTCTTGGGTGAGTAGCACAGGGATCCACCCGTTAAATGGAGGCACCGGAACCTGGCCTTCAGGAGGCCAAAGGTCCTTTCAATGATCCTTCTGGTTCGCCCATGTGCCTCATTTTAATGTTCTTCTGCCCTTGTCCTGGCATTTCTCACAGGAGTCAGTAGCCATGATAGGTTTGGGTAACCAAAGTCACCTGCAAATATTGATGGACAACATTTAGCCACACACTATCCTATATGGCCCACACCAAACCCATAAATCAACATATACTAGGTGGGAACCAGGGCTCACCTATAAGTGACACCCTGTGCCTCTGTAGTTGGCCCATCCATTTTGGGATGCTGCTATTCCCCAGGACAAAGACATCATGCACCGACCCAGGATACTAAGCATTGACTTGGGAGATGTACTGGTCCCACAAGCACACCATCTGAACATTCATGGAGTGGAAACTCTTACGATTCCTGAACACCTGTTCATTCTGCCCGGGGGTGGGGAAATGCAATTTATGTTCCATCAATCACCCCAATTATGTTGGAGATATGTCCCATCGCATAAAACTTAGCCTTCACTGTGGCCAAATCCTCAACCTGGGGGAAAACAATATAGCTGCACATTTGTTTTATCAGGGCAGACAACACTCTTGTCAGCACTATTGAGAACATTGGCTGTGGCATTCCTACTGCCAAGCCCACTGTCACTTGGAAAGAACCAGTTGCCAGGAAAAGGAGTACTGATAGCACTTGCACAAGAGGGGGAATCCCAGTGGGGTGACGGATAGCAGATATCAGGTGAGGCTCCAATTGGGAACACAGCTCTGTGATTGTGGCCCTGTCAAGTCTATAAGTGAGGATAATGTGCCTGTTCTCCAGTGTTGCCAAGTCCACCAGGGGTCTGTACACAGGGGCATGTCTCCATCTCCTATTCATCCACAGCAGTAGGAATCTAAGGGACACACAAGTGAGGAGCCGGTCACAACCTGAACAAAGGAGCTACAACAGTAGTTTGCATTCTGAAAACATGTAATGGGTCAGGGTGATTTGCTAGTATGTGCCAATATCTCTTGTGACGCAGCATTATTCCAAAGACCTGCACCCCCCCCGAAATTGCGTCCGCCTGTCCTGTGTGGCGGGACAGGTGGAAGTGAGGTAATTCTGCTGACGTTGTATGCCATTGCAGGAGGAGGTCGGGAACCGCTGTGCAACACCTCATTGGTTAACATTGGGCCCTATGGTGTACAGTGGGCAATGGGGATCTACACCGGTGGTGACAGTATGCACTGCTGTGGACATGACCACCATTTTCTATCATATTCCTTACTTGCTACCTTACCTTCCATAGGAGTGGACAAACACTGCATGTGCTGCTGTGACCTGTGTCTGGAACCTACCATGGCCCGTGTGACTGGGGAAAGGGCCCCAGCCTTCACTTTATAGGAGTTGGAGAGACTGGTGGATGTGGTCCTACCCAGTACAGACTGTGGGCACGATGCATGTGGGAAGGATGCATGGAGTGGTGTGTGTGGAGGCCTCGTGTAAGGGGGGTGGGTGCATGTCCTCTTGGCAGCGTACAGGTTGTGACCTGGGCTATGTGTGTGCCAATGGTGATGGAAACGGGTATGGTGGGCCTTATGTGTAACAGGCTGGACTTGTTGTCTAATGGTATTTCCCTGTGTGTATTGCCTCTGCAGGTCAGCGCCCATCAAAAGAAGGGTATATGACGTGCCATTGCCAAGGAGGTGCAGACCCTGGGGTTCTATGGCAGGCAGAGCACCTACTGTCACAAATAGTGGACCTGAGACGCTGGGCACGGAAGACGGCAGAGGCTCAGCTGGGGATGGCCTCCCAACGAGGAAGGGGTGCCCGTCGAACCTTGACGCCCCTGATGGCCCACATACTGCTGGTGGCCTATCCAGGGCTGGATGGACGCTTGAGGACATCACAGCAGCCACAAGGGGGTGAGTACAGTGCCCATCATTACAACTTACGCATGGAAGGGTGGTATCCGGGTGGTGGATGTGTGTCATTAGGTGCCCCTAGGCTAGGCCTGACATTGCAGCGTAGGTCCCCTGGTGGTCAGGGTTCTGAAGGGATAATCCTGCTACCTAGCTCGTAGGCATCCACTACTGGTCAGGGCTGCGAGGGTCCCAGGCTACATGTGCGGTGTGTGCCCCTCCCCATGCCTTGGTGACTAGCAATATCACTTGTAGTGCAATGCATAGTGCGTAGGCCTGTTCCCTGTGTGTGAGGGTGCTCTGTACACCAACAGTGGTGTTGGTGCAGCCACTGAGCCAGTGTATCCTTTGTCTCTCTCCCTCCTTTCTTGTTTTGTCATCCTGTCCACATTAGCATCATCTGGCAGAGGAGCAGAGGCACCGGCGATGGAGGGCGAGGGGAGCACCAAGGCGGAGACAGGAGGGGACACTTCAGACACAGATACTTCCTCTGATGGAAGCTCCCTAGTGGTGGTGGACACTTCTATGACCACCTCAGCTACAGGTACAGCCGCCACCCCCGTACCAGCACCGCACTCCCAGCAGCCCCTCATCCAGTTGCCCATGCCCACTCACCCAGGACTGTGGGCATCTCCTTTGCCCCAGGCTCCTCAGGCCCTGCCCCAGTACTGCCCTGAGTGAGGAGGCTATCGACCTCCTGACATCCATATCTGTAGGGCAGTCAACAATTGTGAATGCCATGCAAGGGCTGGCAGCCCAGATGCAACAATCTAATGCATTCCTGGAAGGCATTAACACTGGATTGGCGGCCCAACAGAGATCGATTCAGGCTCTGGCCTACTCTCTGATGGCAGCCATTGTCCCTGTTTCTACCGTTCCCCCTGCAACTTCCACTGCTCAGTCCCATTCTCCTCAACCCCAACCCATCCCAGGCACACATACTGATGAGCATGCACCCAAGACAACACCCAGGAGTGTCACAGGCAAACACAAGCACCACACTTCCTCTCACAGGCACTCACACAAACACCATCCAGTTGCAGACACAACATCCACTATTTCCACTGTCTCCCCCTCTTCATCCTCCACCCCCCACCTAGTTACGTCAACACTCACACCTGCATGCTCCACATCATCATCTACTACCAGCATCATCACCACACCAAGCACAACACACACCTCACTGGCAGACACCTCCACAACATCCATGCACATGTCCCCTGTGTCCTCTCCCACTGTGTCTGTTCCCCCTTCTAAATGACACAAACACAAGCACTCAGACATCCAGCAGCCATCCACATCACAACAGCATACAGCCCATGCACCCAAATCAAGCAGACAGACACATCCAACAACCACTCCCTCATCCTCCACTCCCATTCCTTCTCCCTCTTCCCACCCCAATGTCCCTAAAGAACTGTTCCTATCCGCCACTGACGTCTTTCCAACCCATCCCCCCATCCTGCATGCATGGCCAAGGTATCACAAACCCGGCCAAGCACCTCAGACACACATTCCACGGGCCCAGTTCCATCCACAACCACTCGTGGGGGAACGGAAACCAGGCCATATTCACTGACAGGGAAGGAGCCTGCACCAGCAAGCCTAAAGGGGAAGTAGCCTGCACCATCAGGCAACAAGGGCAAGGAGCCTGCACCTGCCACCCGAAAGGCCAAGGAGCCTGCACCAGCATGCAAAAAGGGCAAGGAGCATGCACTTGCCACCTGAAAGCCAAGGAGCCTGTACCAGCAGGCAGGAAGGGCAAGGAGCCTGCACCAGCAGGCAAGAAGGCCAAGGAGCCTGCACCAGCAGGCAAGAAGGGCAAGGAGCTGCACCAGCAGGCAAGAAGGGCAAGGAGCCTGGGCCAGCAGCTGTGACAGAGCCCCCACCACCAAGCATGGTTGTGAATCCATCCGAGGGTGCAGGGGATGTGCAGGAGCCTCTTCTCACAGCAGCACCACCACAGTGCATCCATCTGAGGGTGCAGGGGATGTGCAGGTGCCTCCCCCTACCAGCAGCACCACCACGGTGCATCCATCTGAGGGTGCAGGGGATGTGCAGGAGCCTCCCACCACCACCAACACAGTGCAGCCGTTACTGCCGGTGGAGGAAATGTAATACTGCGTCCATGGGCTGCTGTGCAGCCTGTCCACTCCAGAACCAGTGGGGTATTCACCCACTTGAGAGACTGTGGCCTTGCACTACCCAGGACCAAGCACAGGGCATGTTACCCCCTGCAGAGCCAGTGGGCAAGACACCCACTCGAGATATTGTAGCCTGGCACTCTCCAAGACCAAGCACAAGGCATGTTTCCCTCTCCAGAATCAGTGGGCAAGACACCCACTTGAGAGACTGTGTCCTCACGCTCCCCAGGACCAAGCATAGGGCACGTTGCCCCCTCCAGAACCAGTGGGCAAGACACCCACTCCAGAGACTGTGGCCTTGCACTCCCCAGGACCAAGCACAGGGCATGTTGCTCCCTCCAAGGCCAGTGGTCTTGTTTCAATTCCCGGCTGAGGTGCCCCCCATCCCCTTGAAGTGCCTGCCTATTTACCAACTGATGCCCCTGCAGTGCTCTTTTCATGTTGATGCAGGTGAAAAGTTGCCCATGCAAAATGAGGACTGGGCTGTGTTTCTTGTCCTGTACATTTGTATATATCTATTACATTGCCTAAATCATTATTTATATTGTGTGGATCTTATTACATTCACTTTGGTAAATTATTTTATTCAGCCGATTTAGGGGGATTAACTTGTTTTCTTGTGCAGCTGGTTGTGTGTATGGTGTGTGTGTATGGTGCGTGTCACTCTCGTTTTCCTCCCCCCCTTGTGTACTAGGTGGCTAGACTTACCGTAGTCTCCGGCGTTGGTGTTCGTGGTGGAGTAGAACCTAGAATATCATTGGAAAAACATGCAGTCCGAATTCCATGGCCACGTGGTCCTTTCCTGTGTCTCCAACGGTGATTCCTTTCTCTTCTGAGGTCTGTTTCGGCCAGGCTTTTGATGTCGTTGGTACCGCCCCGGAAAAGGTGATGGATTGTGTTGTTGTAATATGGTGGGCGGAACTTTGACTTCCACCTGGTTTGTAGGCGCTATCGCCGTGGTGCCTGTTGTTTCCGCCCTAGTGGTCGGTACATTGGCTGTCTTTCGGAGATCTTTCTGCCATGATCAGAATTTGGCAGTAGTTACCGCCAGCCTGTTGGCGGTATTACCACCACTTTATCACCGACTGCTAGGGTTGCAATGAGGGCCTAAGTTTGGATGATCAACAATAAATGGTGGTTGTATCTGCTATTTTAGCGATTAATTCCAGGAGCTTAATCTAGCTCAATCTAGCTCAAGAACGCAACATTAGATCAATCTCAGAGTAGAGTTCATGAAACATCATATAGCTAGAAGACTAGTCAGCTATCTAGAAACGTGAGCTGCTCGAAGAGGTGTATGCAACGAATAGCCCCAGCTATAGCATTGAACTTGTACTTGTATCAATTTTGGATGATATTCCTTGCTGGCAGAATAGGGGGGGGGGGCATCACTGCTCAACCTATTGGCAACACTTGATAAAATCATCCCAACCTATTAGATCACCATAAAGCCTTTCTAATAACTCACTATCAGTTTTTTCACATATTTTGCTCTGATGACATGGCAACACTTTTGGATATCTCTTAGGATTCTGCTTTTTCTCCTATTTTCTTGCACTTGGACATCCTGCAGCTCTGTGGCCTCATCTGTTCCCTTGGGATTAACACACTACCTTGTGCAATTCCAGCGGACCACAGCTAACTGTATTGTATAGCTATTGGATTTTTTTGGACATTCAAAGAGCGCATTCATTAATTTTTTTAAATAGAGATAAAACTGAGATTCTACTTGCTGAACCCCAGATTTGTGCCTTATTTTGTTTAAATTTTAAAAACTTTTTGATAGTTTAAATATTGCAATTGTTGCTTTGCTACCACTGAATAACTGAATAAGATACATGAGCATATACTTTGCATTATTACTGACCACTTGCCTAAATAAATAATACTTCACAAAGAAGTTATAGAACTACTTTCATTATATAATGCCCATGTATGCACTGCTTGTATTCTCACATATAATATCATTCATGGCATTTTCAGTGACTGCATTGAGAACATACCTAGTGACATTTAAAATAGCATAATTGATAACAACATTGTGCATGACAATGGTATCAGGGCTCCCGCCAGGTGGAAGCACTGAGTGATTGGTACCAGCTCCTAGGTGTCCCCATAACACAGGGGCTGCATGCAGGGGGCCTTGGGGCTTCCCTACCTTCACCCTAACATTGAAATGTGGGTGTCCTGATGGGCCTGGCACCCAAAAACTTAGGGTAGTGAATAAAATAGAATGAATGAGTAGCCAAAGCCACTAATTAATTATTCACTGCTCCCAGCCAGATTCACATCATAGTACCCCGTTTGGTGTAATTTGCATATTTTGTCATGCTTTGTGGGCACTCAGTCTCACAGGGGCACCACCAACGTGTAACAAAGGTTTAGCAGGGGCTGGGGTTGGTGCAGCAGCCCCCCCACCAAAATCATTTTTAAAAGTAATCCAATGTTTTCAGCGGACTACAGAATGTGACCCCCAAAGTAAAGCTAATATTGCTTTAAAAGCTTTTCTCAAGCTGCAAGTTTTCTTCTTCATCTGAGGATTGCAGTGATCCCTTGTGGTTTTACCTATAGCTGCATTATGTGGTATAAAGGGTGGAAAAGATAGTCTGACAGTGTTTACTGTTGTTGAGAAAGGCAATGAACTTGCCTTTATGTACTGATGTGACCCCGTGAAAAAGCTAGTAGCCTTGCCTTGTATATTTATGTGGTCACCCTCTAACATAGCTAATAGCCATATTTTCATATAACAATGTGATGACCCCTTGATAAAGACAAAAGGTTTGCCTTGTAGATTAATATGGTTACCTTTTGACAAAGCCAATAGGGACATGCATTATTAAAAATGACACACTTTATATTGTGATGAGCGCTCTCATTGGCTTGTAAGGTCACACTATACTGTGGTACATGCGCCTGATAAAGCAGTGTAGGATTGGCTAATGGCTGTGTCTACAAAAGGTAAAAGGCAGCCATGTCATTGTCAGTATACGTTGTCTGTGTTCTGCATTTCACAATGTTCTGGGTAAGGGTCTTAGATTTATGTAGATAGTAGGTTTTATTGATGTTCCCTATCTGTTACCACTTTATTAAGGTGTTATTAGGTAGAAAAATGTATTTACAATTTTCTATATATTTTTACAGCAGTTTAGGGAGAACAGCACTTTCTCACTTTTTTTGTAGGTAGAGTGGTAATTTATAGGTACATGACTGCCTTTTAGTTTTGTATTATAAATTTAAGGGATAACTATAGCTTAAGAACTTGTAATGTTTCTGTATTTTAAGTTTGGTTTGTATAGACAAAATAAATACAGTTTTCCTAACTATAACAAAGGGTTAGCCTTTGGTTTTTGCATTGAATGTCAATATCTATTTTATTTGTAATAAAAATGTGTTTCAAATTATGAAATGTATTGTTGTGGAGTGTAGTGGTGTACAATTCAGTGGGATACAGCTGAGTGTGTTAGAGTAAAATGGAACAGTTAGAGTAGAATGGTATACAGTGGAGTGGCATACGGGGATTGGTGGACAGTAGAGTGTTCTAGAGTTAACTGGCACAGAGTGGAGTGAGGTACAATGTAGTGGCATACAATTGAATAGCATATTGTGGGATGTGGTAGAGTAGTAAATAATGGAGTGCTGCAGACTCGAATAGCATAGAGTTGAGTGGGATACAGTATAGTTGTATACAGTGGAATAGCGTACTGTGGAGTGCGGTGGAGTGACACACAGTGGAATAGCATACAGTGAAGTAGCATAGAGATTGAATGGTGTAGAGTGGCGTGCCATGCTTTGGAATATGATACAGTATAGTAGCATACACAGAAAAGGCATAGAGTGGTGTAGGGTAGAGTGGAGTGGCATTCAATGGAGTGCTGTACAATAGAGTGGGGTACATTGGAATAG
Source organism: Pleurodeles waltl (assembly GCF_031143425.1). NCBI lineage: Eukaryota > Metazoa > Chordata > Amphibia > Caudata > Salamandridae > Pleurodeles > Pleurodeles waltl. The sequence goes on from NC_090444.1 coordinate 1,223,760,088, forward strand.
CATATAGTGGAGTGGCAAAGAGTGGAGTGGCATAAAGTGGAGTGGCATAAAGTGGAGTGGCTTAGAGTGAAGTAGGGTATAGTGAAGAAGAGTACAGTGGAATAGCATCCAATGGAGTGGGACAGTGAAGAGTAGCATAGACTCGAATAGCATAGAATTAAGTGGCGCAGAGTGTAGTTGCATACAGTGGAATAACATACAGGGCAATGTCGTAGAGTGGAATAGGGTACAGTAGAGTGGCGTAGCATATAGTGGAGTGGTGTACAGAGGATTGGCATACACTGAAATGCCAAACAGAGTATTTGTGTAGAATGGAATAACATAGAAGTGTAGTTGCATACAGTGAAATAGTGTATAGTGAACTGTCATAAATTGGAGCGGGGTACAGTGGAGTGGCAAAAAGTGGAATAGCGTACAGTGAAGTGGGGTAGAGTGGATTTGAATATACTCAAATAGCATAGAATGGAGTGATATAGAGTGGAGTGGCATATAGTCCAACAGCTTACAGTGGAGTGGTATAGAGTGAAGTGATAGAGAGTGGAATAGCACATAGCAGAGTAGGGTGGATTGGAGTTAGGTACAGTGGAATAGCATAGAGTACAGTTTGGTAGAGTGTAGAGACCGACAGTGGAGTGACATTGACTGCAGTGGCATGCAGTGGTATGGTGTACAGTGACATAGCATACAGTGGAGTTCTGTAGAGTTGAGTAACATATAGAGTGGAGTGGGATAGAGTGGAGTGACTTTCTGTGGAATAGCATACAGTGGAGTGATGTAGAGTTACGTGGTGTAGAGCAGAGTGGCATATAGTGAAGTGGCATACAGTGGAGAGATGTACATTGGAATAACATACATTGGGTTGGGGTAGAGTATAGTGTGGTGGAGTTCAATTGCATATGGTTGAGTAGCATAGAATGCAGTGGCTTAGAGTAGAATACCATACAGTGGAGTAAGGTACAGTATACTGGCATATAGTACAAAATCATACAGTGGAATGTGGTAGAATGTACTGGCAAATAGTTGAACAGCATAGAGTTGAGTGGTGTGGAGTGTAGTTGCTTACAGTGGAATTGCACATACTGAAGTGGCACAGAGTGGAGAGGTGTACAGTACAATAATGTACAGTAGAGTGGCATGCAGTGGAGTGGTGTAGAGTGGAGGGGCATAGAGTGGAATAGCATAGAGTGGAGTTGGGTAGAGCCGAGTCACATACAGTGGAATAGCATAGAGTACAGTATCATAGAGTGTAGTGGCGTACAGTGGAGTGGCTTGTAGTGGAATAGCATACCAGTAGAGAACTTTAGAGTAGAGTGGCATAGAGTAGAGTAGGATAGAGTGGAGTGGAGTGCAGCAGAATAAGGCAAAGTGGAGTGGCATAGAGGGGAGTTGCATAGAATGGAATGGCATAGAGGGGAGTGGAGTAGAGTGTAGTGGCATGCTGTGAAATAGCATACAGTTGAGTGGTGTAGAAGGGAGTGGTATGGAGTGTTAGAGCATACAGTGAAATAGTGTGCAGTATAGTAGCATACACTGAAATACTGTGCAGTTGAGTAACCTAGATTGGAGTGGTGTACAGTGGAGTGGGGCACACTGGAGTGCTGATGAGGTGAGTGGCATTATTGTAATAGCATACAATGGAGTGGCATACAGTGGAGTGGCATAGAGTGAAGTAGCATGCAGTGAAGTGATATAGAGTTGAATAGCATTGAGCTGAGTAGAGTAGTGTGTAGCTGTATGTAGTGTAATAGCATATAGTGGAGTGGCATAGAGTGGAGTGGGGTGCAGTGAAGTGACATAGAGTGGGATGGCATACAGTGGAGTGTTGTAAAGTGGAATGATGTCGCTGGAGTGGCATAAAGTAGAATAGTGCACGGTGGAGCAGAGAAGGATGGAGTAGAGTAGAGTGTAGTGGCATATAGTGGAGCAATGTACAGTGGAGTGAGGTACAGTGTAGTAGCATAGAGTACAAGGGTGGCATATTGTGAAGTAGCATATAGTAGAGTGGCATACATTGCAGCAGCATAGAGTGTAGCAGCATAGAGTGGCATACCATATAGTGGAGTGGGGTAGAATGGAGTGGTATAGAGTGAAATAGCATACCGTGGGGTAGTGAGAGTGTAGTTGTATAGAGTGGAATATTGTAGACTGGAGTAGCACGAAGTGGAGTAGTGTAGATTAAAGTGGCATAGACTGGAGTGGCATAGAGTACAGTGGCATAGAGTGGAGTGGCATCCAGTGAAATAGCAAATAGTATAGTAGGATACACTAAAATAGTGTACATTGGAATAGCCTAGAGTGGAGTGATGTACAGTGGAGTGGCATACACTGAAGTATCATAGAGGGGAGTGGTGTAGTTTTGAATTGAATACAGTAGAGCGGTGTACAGTGGAGTGTAGAGTGAAGTGGGGTAAAGTGAAGTAGCATACAGTTAAATAGCTTACAATGCAGTAGTGTACAGTAGCATGTGGTAGAGTGGAGTGACATAGAGGCGAATAGCTTAGAGTTGAGAGAGGAAGAGTGTTGTTGCGTACAGTGGAATAGCATATAATGGAGTGGGGTAGAGTGGAGTGGGGTGCAGTGGAGTGGCGCACAGTAGAATGGCTTACAGTGGAGTGGCATAGAAAAGAACAGCATACAGCGGAGTGTTGTAGAGTGGATTCTTGTACAGTGGAGTGGCATTCAGTAGAATAGCGCACAGTGAAGTGGTGAAGGATGGAGTGGCATACAGTGTAGTGTGGTAGAGTGAAACAACATACAGTGGAATGAGGTACAGTTTAGTGGCATGCAGTAATATAGTTCACATCACAATGGAGTGGCACAGAGTGGAATAAACACACAATTAAATAGTGTTTAGTGAAGTGGCATACAGTGGAGTAGCATAGAGTATAGTGGTTTGGAGTGCAATAGCATCAAGTGAAGTAATATACAGTGGAGTGGTATAGAGTGGAGTGGTATAGAGTGGAATAGCATGGAGAGATGGTGAGATTGAGTTGCATACAGTAGAATTCTATGGAGTGGGGTAGTATAGAGTGCAGTGGCATAGACTGGCATGGAGTGGAGTAGCCTAGAGGGAAGCGGCATAGAGTGGAGTCTCGTAGAGAGGAGTACAGTGGAGTACAGTGCATACAGTGGAGTGGTGTAGTGTGGAATAGTGTCTTTAAGAGTGGTATAGAGTGGAGTTACATAGAGTGTAGTGGCACAGAATGGAATAGGGTATAGTGGAGTGGCATACATTCGTGTGGCAGAGGGTGGAATAGCATAGAGTGGAGTTGCATATAGTTGAACAGTGTAGAGTGGAGTAGTGTAGTGTGCAGTTGCATAGTTTGGAATGGCAGAGATTGGAGTGGCATACAGTATATTGGCGAAGAATGAGTGGCATATACTGGAATAGCATATATTAGAGTGGCTTACAATGAAGTGGCGTAAAGTGGATTGACATAGAGAGGAATAGCATAGAGTGACGTGTTAGACAGTAGGTCTGCATACAGTAGCATAGACTTGATTGCCATACAGTGTAGTGGCATATAGTGGAGTGGCATACACTGGAGTTTCATACAGTTGATCAGCATAGAGTGGAATAGTGCACACTGGAGTAGTGTATATTGCAGTGACATACCGTTGAGTGTGTTAGAATAGAGTGTCTTACAGTAGAATAGCGTAGAGTGGGATGGCGTACAGTGTAGTATTTAAGAGTGCAGTGAGGTACAGTGTAGTGGCATACGGTGAAATAGTGTAGATTGGAGTGGCGTACAGTGGAGAAGTATAAATTAAAGTGGTGTAGAGTGGTACAGTGTAATGGCATATAGTGGAATAGTGTAGACTGGAGTGTTGTAGAGTGGAACGGGGTAGAGGTTACTTGGGTAGACTGTAATAGCACAAAGTGTAAAAGCATACTGTTGAGTGGCATACAGTGGAGTGTTGTAGAGTGGATTGAAGTACAGTGGAATAGTATAAAGTGTAGTGGCATGGGCTAGAGTGGCACAGAGTGGAGTAGCATAGTGAAGTATAATACAGTGGAGTGGTGTCGTGTGGAATAACATTGAGTTTTACTGGTATACAGTATAGTGACATAGAGTGGAGTGGCATATAGTGGAATATCATATAGTAGAGTAGCGTAGCAGGGAGTGGATTATCATACTGTGGAACAGAATAGAGTGTAGTGGGGAGAGTGAATTGTCAATGAGTGGAGTGGTGTAAAGTGGTAAGGCATAGAATGTAGTGATGTACATTGTAATAGAGTACAGTGAATTATCGTAGAATGGAATGTCACATAGTAGAATGGCATACAGTTGAGTGTCAAAGAGTAGAATAACATACAGTGGAAAATCATACAGTGTAGTGTTATACATGGAAGTGGCATCCAGTGGAGTGGTATTAAGTAGAATAGCATACAGTGTAGTGTCTTAGAATTGAGTCGAGAACAGTGCAATAGCATAGAATTGAGTAGCATAAAGTTGAAGGGAATACACTGGAGTGGCATACACCGAAGTGGCTAAAATGGTGTGGTATAGAGTGCAATAGCAAACACTGTAGTGGTGTAGAGTGGAGTGACAAAGAGTGGAATGGTTTAGAGTGGAGTGGCATACAGTGAGTTAGTGGAGAGTGGAATGGCATATATATTGCAGAGTGGAGCGGTGTAGAGTGTAATAGAGTAGAGTAGAATGGTATAGACTGCAGTGACATAGAGTAGAATGATGAAGAGTGGAATGTGGCAATTGAAATACACATTGCGTGAACGTGTATGAAGAGATGTAGATGTAATATGGCAGGAAAACACATTATTAAGTGTGAAGGGTAATTTTTGGTAGTACGTGTGAACAGTGTATGTAGTTTTAAGGTTATAAGCAAAATAATTAGTTATATATTGTGCCGTAGCATATTGGGGCACGTTTCGCAGTATACTGTGGTACATGTGCATGGTAATGTAGTATATGATTGGCTAATGCCCAGGTTTAATGCTTGTAAAGTAGAGCCATCTAGTTTTCAGTACAGTTTGACTACATTCAGATTTCTCTGTTTCACTCCATTCTGGAAAAGTAGTAGGTTTCATTGTTGTTCCCTACCTACTACCACATAATTAAAAAGTGTTAATAGGTAGAGAGATGTATTTATATTTTTTATTATGAACATTTATAGTAGTCTAGGAAAAACTGCTCACTTTTAAGTATCACAGTAATTTTTAGGTATTACCACACTATTTTGTAGAGTTTGTTGTGCATATGTAAATATGTTAAAAATAGAAAATACACTTTAGCACACTACGTTCATAAAACCTAATGTATTATAGTTTATTTTCATTTTTTTTTTTATTTTAATTTAATTTTGGTACGGCAGTCCTCCAGAGTCAATACCATGATACTCCGTACATTTTTTAAACAATATATTGAAACTTATAAATATTTACCTACCTATTATTACTTTACTAAAGTGGTAACAGGGAGGGGAGTAGCGTAGTTCATACTTCTAGAGCTTTAGATCATAACACAGAGCACAACCAAACTACACCAAAATCATATAATAACTTTTCCTCCTGGAAATGCCACAACATTTTGGGAAAATACTGTGCCAATATCACTAAGTTTAAATATCTTATACCATTAAATACTTACATAATTGCCTGTAGTACCCAAAAAGATCATATATGCACAATAATGTCCAATCCTGTTACAGTTTATGCACATTTATTCAGCTTTATTGCTTTGCCTCCAACACAATGTATATAGGAAAATGCATTTGTTGTAAAACTAGTTATGGAACCTCCTTTTAATCTTTGAAACCCCTTGATTGTTCACTGTGAAACTTTGCATCATCTGCCAATGTAGAAGGAAGAATAGGTATAATTGGAACAAAGTAATTCATTTTGAAAAATCTAATGATTTCCAATCTCTGGTAACACCACTATAACTACAGATCAGCTACGACTACTATGTAATATGTGTGTGTGTGACTGGGCTGTATCTATGTGTGTGTGTGTGTGAGTATGTGTGTATGTGAATACAAATTCACAAAAAAACAAAGGGTACAGGCACATTATAGTTAAGAAATAGAATGAAAAAATTAAATTCAGTGAAAAAAACAAAGGTTACAGGGACGGTATAGTAAGGTACTGAATTTACTCACACAACCATAGAAATTCAGCAGTTATAGTTAACAGCCCAAACTATAACTTACACCCCCTCAATGAACTGGTTATGTCCTCACATATTGTATGACTCATGACTTGGTCAGTGACATCACTGATGATTTTTCAAATGAAATCACTGATGACATCACTGGTGACACCATCCAGTTTGTATAGGTGTGGAAAAAATGTTTACGTAAGTTAAAGTTAAAGATACATATTAAGACATTACATGAGTTTAATTAGTCGTTTGAGATGTCATCAGTGATGTCATCAGTGATTTCACTGACTCTGGCCCTCATTCCGACTTTGGCGGTCAGCTGACCGCCACGCCAGTGATAGTGGTAGTAACGCTGCCAGGCTGGCGGTGAATACTGCCATATTATGACCACTACGATGATCCCTTCGACATACAGCCAATGCACCACCAGAATCACCAGTGCGGTCTGGCCAACAACCAATGGCGGTTGCCATCTTCAGGCCAGCGGAAGACCATTCACCACACACCATATTATAAATTAGCAGACCGCCAGGATTTCTGGGGCAGGATTTCCGGGGCAGGATTTCCCAGGTGGAAATGAGCCATATAGAAGGTGACACTCACCCTCAGGGACACAGAGGAGTCCGCCATGGAATCGAAACTGGAAGTCTTCACAATGCTGTACCACGCAATGGAAGTCCAGGAGCAGCAACGTAGATGAAGACAACAATTATGAGAACAGTCGCCTAGCACACAAGGAAGGGAGGGGAGAGTGACACATGCACAACACACACCATACACACATACCACACTCGGAAAACATTCCGCTATAAAATCCAACAATTACATACGCCAAAAGAAAAGAAAGGCAGGACAAATACCTGTGATTCAACCACTGTATTTTGGTAGGAATAGCACCAACAACAAAACAAAAACTATAAACAAAGGGCCATTGGCCAGTCCAATTGTCCATGGCAACTCACAGGGCATTGAAATAGGTCCAGCTTGACTCCTGACAGCCTAATTGACACCACTGGGCAGGGGCATCTTTGTGGAAGACAGGCACCTCCGGGGCAAAGGGTGGGGGGAGTTTCTTCTTGGAAGGGGGGGTTCTTGGACTTAGGCTTGGCAGGGGATGGGGTCTTGGATTTCTGTTTAGGGGTGGAGGAGTGGGTCTGGAGCGGGGCTGGGAGTGGCTGCCTTGTCCTCCGTAGTGGGAGGTTGTTTTTAGCTGGGGATGGACCTTTGCAACACTGGGGAGCCATGAGGAGTGGCCTGGGCTGGGGGAGCAGAACCTTAAGTTTATGGACAAAATGGGGTGGATCAGGAGGAGGGAAGAAGTCAAGGTGGTACAGTGGGGCAGAGGGTGGGAGCAGGTTTGGGAATGGAGGTAGAGGGAGTGGTTGTAGGAGGTGAAGGTGTGCTGGACTGGGTTGTAGGTGCATGTAAAGTGTGCTTGTGTGAGGTGGATGACAGTTGAGTGTCTGAGTGGGAGTGTTTATATGTTTTGGGACGGGGGAAGAATGGAAGGCAAGGACAAACAGGTTGTGTGGATATATGTTGGGGTGATGTCTGCAACTAAGGTGGGTGTGCTGCATGTGGTTGTGATGGTGGTGGCGGTTACTGCGCATGTGGTGAAAGGGGCGCTAGTCTGCATTTCTGCGGTTGTGGTAAAAGTGGGCAAGGATGAACAGCTGGTAGGATCTGGGACTGAGGATGCAGCACTTGCAGTTGTGAGTGCTGATATGACTGTGAGGGAGGCGATAGAGGGGGAAACAGTGGAGGCAGTGGCTGTTGTGTGTGCTTTGGGGTGTTGGCTGTGTGTATGCTTGTGCTTGTCTTTGCGAGTCCTGTCTGTTCTCTCGGGTGCATGATCGTCTGATTGTGTGCTTGGGAAGGGGTGTCGGGGAGAAAGAAAGGGAGCACAGGGTCAATTACTGCAATAACAGAAAATATGGCATACACATCACAAAGACTCACTGGTAATTTACACTATGCAGTGACAACCACAATACCTCACCATTGCCTGGGAACAATAACTGAAAATTAAGTCTAAAGACACTACCATCTGCACACCTACTGAAACTCACTAATATATGTCTATTGACAAAAGTACAGCTTCACTTACTCTGGTACAGTGTCTGTACAACTTGCAATTGCCAGGACATATTACCTAGACAGTGGACATCAGAGCATCACTCCTAAACTGGTGAGTCAGGATGTAGGCCCTCACTTAAGCTGAAATCCCAGCAAATAACTTATACCTATTGTACATACCACTCAACATAGCAATGCAGAACTATACAACATTACCAACAGTGGCATACTAAGGCATACACTGACTACTACCTTGGCATCCAAAGAGCATGCCGGTCATAAGGAAACAAAAGAACACTGTGAGTACTCACCCCCTTGTGGCTGCTGTGCTGCCCTCAAGCACCTATCCAACTCTGGGTTGGCCACTGCCAGTATGCGGGCCATTAGGGGGGGTCAGGGTCTGACGGGCACCACTCCCTTGGTAGGAGGACATCCCCAGCTGGACCTTCGCAGTCTTCTGCGCCCAGCTTCTCAGGTCCTCCTACCTCTTTCTGCAGTGGGTGCTCCACCGGCTATGGACCTCCAGGGTCTGCACGTCTTTAGTAATGGCACACCATAACCCTTTCTTCTGATGGGTGCTGACATCCATAGGAAACAGACAGAAGGACACCATTAACTACACACTTCAGTCAGTTACAGTAATGGACTACATACTGCATAGATCCCACAATCATCATACACATCACTCGTACCTCATTGTACATAATGCATGCAGCAGACAATACTCCCTAAAGGACACACGGCATGCACACACATTCAGCAACATACAGCCATGTTGCATCCAATATACCAAAAAGGTGTTCACCTGTTGATCTAGAGGCCTCTACAACTGTCCATACAAGGGTAGGACTCCATCCACAAGCTTCTCGAGTTCTTCAGATGTGAAGGCTGCGGCCCCATCCCCTGTAGCATGGGCCATTGTGGCTTCCAGACAGAGGAAACAGCAACTCACACAGTGGAGGTCTTGATAGGGTGAAAGTCAGGAGTCAAGTGACATGGTCTTCTGAAAATGGTGATCACGTCTGTGCAGGTAATCACCGTCACTACCGGTGGTAATCATCAATGGCCCACATTCTCCATAGACATCAATGTTGACCAATTAGGAGTTGCATGGTGGTTCAGACCGCCCTCTGTCATCACAACAAACAGCAGCAGAGTGAGGTCACTTCCACCTGTCCTCTGCATGCAGGACAGGCGGATGCCATTTTCTGAAGATTGTTATCATTGTAGTCAATGATATGTGCATCATAGATACTTATGGTATGCACCAAGGCAATTTCTACACGTCTACATTGTACATTTGGTGGCAGAATCTGGCTTATAAATTAGTGCTCATACCAGTACACTGCTTGAATAAGAGTAGTTGACAAACATTTAAAATGTAATGCCACAAATCATGTCTCACAACTTAGATGACAACTGTGAAGCAGTATGACCATGTAATGATATTATCAGAAGTCCATTTGCATGTTGAGCCAACCAGAGCACTTGTGATGTTACGTTTGTTTATATACCTACCACTGGTGGAGGAAGAGAAATGCACCTGTATGCAGACTCCTAGTTGACTTGGCTACAATCGTCTGAACAGGGCGACAATCACTGAACTGTGCAGAATTGGAACCAGATCTCATTTCTGATCTTTGTAGTCCTACTGCCATACCTCCTACAGTACAGGTACTGTCAGTGCTCCACTTCCTGGCCAATGGATCATTTCAGGTGACAGAGGGCTTGGCTGCAGGCATGTCTCAGCCAATGTTTACTATAGTGCTGAAAAGAGTTCAGAATGCCTTGCTGAAACACATAAGCAGCTATATCACATTTCCACCAAAGTGATGACTTGCCCACTTGTAAGACTGTTTTCTATACAACTGGATATATTCCATATGTGATTGGGGCCATTGACAGGACCCATATTGCTTTGATTTCCTCCCAGGATAAATAAACAGGTGTTCAGAAATAGGAAGAGTTACCATTCTAGAAATGTGCAAATGGTATATTTCTCACGTTATTCTCAAGTTTCCAGGATCTGTACATAATGCCTACGTAATGAGGAACAGTAGTATCCCACAGATGATGGCACAATTACAGAGAGAGAGAGTCTGGCTCATTGATGAGCATGATATTTTCATTCAATGTATGTCACAATATGTTACCTGCAGTTGTCCTCTGTAGTATGTACACATGTAATGTGAGTTTCTCACTATTACCAGGTGACTCCAGCTACCTAAAACTATCCTAGCTGTTGACACCAGTTAGGAATCCAAGGACAGAGGTTGAGAATCGATACAAGAAGGCACATGGACGGACCAGAAGAGTCATAGAAAGAACATTTGAAGTACTCAACGCCAGGTTCAGGTGCCTATATATTTCTGGTCGATCCCTAGTCTACTCCCCTGTAAAGGTCTGACAAATAGTCATGGCCTGCTTCATGCTTCACAATTTGGCACTCAGAAGGCACGTACCATTACTGCAGGAGGAGGGCGACAATGCACCTGTGGCAGCAGAGGAAACTGAAGACAGTGATGAAGATTGGGAGGAAGATGATGGGGACAACAGGACAAATAGGATACACCAGTACTTCCAATGACAGTCAGTTAAGACTGCAGTTCTGTTCATAATGTATCAAGCGTATAATGTATCAAGCTTAAATGTGCGCATTATGAAACCTAACACTGTTCCATCTGTGGTTAGTATTGCCAGTGGTATGATAATTGGAAAAATACTTATTCTGCCTATGCAATGTATCAGTTGTTTTGCAGTTTCAAATACATGCCCAGTCAAACTGTGCCCTCATTCCATACAGTACTTAGCATTTGTTGCTGGAAATGTAGGGCCATATTTATACTTTTTGACGCACAACTGCGCCAACGCAGTTGTGCGTCAAAAATTTTAACGCCGGCTAACGCCATTCCAAAGTGCCATGCAGGCGCCTTATTTATGGAATGACGTTAGCTGGCGCAGCTGACTGGTGTGCGTCAAAAAAAATGACCCACACCAGGCAGCGCCGGCGTAGGGGAAAATGGAGCTTGGGCGTCAAAAAATGGGGCAAGTCAGGTTTGAGGCAAAATATTGGCCTCAACCCGATTTGCGCCATTTTTTTTTACTCCCAACCCCCATTGAAATGACTCCTGTCTTAGCACAGACAGGAGTCATGCCCCCTTGCCCAATAGCCATGCCCAGGGGATTTATGTCCCCTGGGCATGGTCATTGGGCATAGTGGCATGTAGGGGGGCACAAATCAGGCCCCCCTATGCCACAAAAAAATAAAAAATAAAATACTTACCTGAACTTACCTTAAGTTCCCTGGGATGGGTCCCTCCATCCTTGGGCGTCCTCCTGGGGTGGGCAAGGGTGGCAGGGGGTGTCCTTGGGGGCATGGGAGGACACCTCTGGGCTCCTTCCGAGCCCACAGGTCCCTTAACGTCTGCCCTGACCAGGCGTTAAAAAATGACGCAAAAGCGGCTGGACGTCATTTTTTTTTACCCGCCCACTCCCATGCGTCATTTTTGCACAGGAGTTTAAATAAGGCGCACATGCCTTGGAGTCATTTTTTAGACGGGAACGCCTACCTTGCATATCATTAACGCAAGGTAGGTGTCCACGCTAAAAAATGACGCAAACTACAAGATCTTTGGCGCTAGACGAGTCTAACGCCAAAGTATAAATATGGAGTTAGCTTTGCATCGGATTTGCGTTAAAAAAAAAACGACGCAATTCCGGCGCAAACAGAGTATAAATATGCCCCGTAGTGTGAGTTTCAATGTGCTTACACAACTGCTCTGTGACTTCATTGTCCCTGACAGGAGGGATTGGCTTACTGAGAACATGGCATAGCTAACAATGTGGTCTCTTGTCTAACGCCCTTACAAAAATGTTGTCTTTTCACTACTAGTGTTTGGGGTTGATTGCAGTGCAAACGTTTAAGTTGATGTGACCAGATGAATGTAGGTTGTTATGGTACAGGGGCTCATGTTGTTTACTTCCCTTTACTTCTAATTTGATTGTCACTAAAGGTTCCCTTTTTCAGATGTTGGTGTGGTCACTACTGTGCACTCATGGAATGCCTACAGACTGCTTTCACACAGTTTGGTAGATGGTGACTTGTGGCAAGCACTTACACTGGTAATGTGTACCCCAAGCTGACTCTATACTGGATGGATTCACGTCACATAACATATGCGCAGGAAGAAAAGGACAAGACATTGCATATACCTGCAATAAGTGCACAAATCCTTCTGTTGTGTTTGTGTGTTTATTACAATTATAAAAAGGAAAGGGTGCTATTGAGTGGGGTAATGGTGAAAAACATCTACATTGCAGTGGCCCAGATAGTTTGTAGCACAGGTCCAGTATCCATGGGACCATAGGAAAAGCAGCAATGGCAGTCCAAAGTGAACAAGGTGTCTCAGTGGCATACAAGGGAGACATGTTGGTGAGGCTCACTTCTTGGCAGTGGATTTAGTCTTGGCTACAGTCTCTGTAGGATGTCTGGCTCGCAGGGAATGTTTCGGAGTAGTTCCTCTCCTACAGAAGGAGGGGTGCTGATGGGTTGTGAGTCCTGTGGCAGGGCCTCCAGTCCACTGGCTGCAGCAGATGTAGGGGGCTGATCATTACTCTGGCTAGTGGAAGGGTCCAGCTGGTGTGTTGAGGACTCACACATGATGGTGGCAATTTTACTGAGCACCCCTGCAATGGAGTCCAAGTTGGCATTGTGGGCCTGCAACTGCTGCATGACCTCCTGGTGGTGTTCCCTCTGCAGCCTCTAGTTCTCCTGCAAGTTAGTAAGTACCTGGCCCATCCTGTCCTGGGATTTCTGGTATGGTCCCAGGACTTGTGATAGTGCCTCCTAGGCAATCAGTTCCCTGGGTTGGCGCACAGATGTTTTCCACTGGCCCTGGCCCCCTGCATCTATAATCCCCTGAACTGTGTGCCCTCTCCCACTGACACCAGGACCTTCTTCATCTTGCCTGGGAGGTTTTGACTCCAGACTCTGCACAGATGGGTACACTGTTAATTGACGTGTCCTGGGGACAGGGGTTTGGGAACGTTGGGTGGTTGCTGTTGTAGTGGAGTTCAATGTGGGCTGGGTGATGCTTGTCTTGTCTGACCCACCAGTGTACCAGATGGGCCTGGGAGATCTTCCAAATCCAGACATCTAGAATAGCTGTCATTACTGGGGCCTTCTTCTGGTGGAGGACTAGGTAGAAGTGGCACATGCTGCTGGCTAACATTACCTGGGCTACCTGCGAACATGTATGATAGTTGTTAATATCATCCTCAGATACAATGGGTTTCCCTATGGGATGGGTGTTGTTTTTTCAACATGTGGTTTGTGCATGGTGATGCATTCTGGGATTGGTAGAGCTTCATGATAACCATGCATTACTTATGTGTGTGAATGATGACGTTGGAGAGGTATAATTTTAGTGGTTTGGGCATGCAAGGGAAAATTGATGAGGGTGGTTATGGGGGTGGCTATGAGTTTGGGATGGAGTGGTTTGAAGGGTAATAGGGTGACGGGAAACATGCCATGCAGGTGTACATGGTGGTTGAGAAGTATGGTGACGTACCATTGTCCAGCTCTCCAGTTATTCCAGTGAGGCCCTGAGGATGCAGGATAACCAAGACCTTCTCTTCCCATGTTGTCAACTGTGGGGGAGGAGGTAGTGGTCCACCGACAGTCTTTATGATGGCAATGTGGTGCCCTGATGCCATTGCACGCACCCTTCCCCGTAGGTCTTTCCAACTCTTACTTATGTTGTCTCTTGTGCATGGTTAGGTTCCCACAAAGTTCACCTTGTCTATGATTCTCCACCATAAATCCATCTCCCTGGCAATGGATATCTTCTGGACCTATACACGAAACAGCTGTGGCTCTACCCTGGCGATTTCGTCTATCATGACCTGCAACTCCTCATCAGTGAAACGGGGGTGCTTTTGAGGGGACATGTCGATTGTGTAGTGGGTGTAATGTATGTGATGTGCAGAGGTTGGGATGGTTGCAGGGGGTGCAGAGTGTGTGAGTATGTGGGATGCTGTGAAGTAGTGTGTGAGTTCAGTGGTGTTGTGTGTTTGGTGTAGACATATGATGTGTGGTGTGTGATGCGTGAAGGGTGTGTAGGTGGCTGTGGTTTGTTTGTGAAGTTTTGGGTATATGTGGGCTGGCAACATATAGCAGAATTTGTGATTTTGCAAGGAATTGTGGGTTGTGTGGAGGTGTGTTTTATAGTGCTGTTGGTGGGTGTGCATGTTGTGTGTATGTGTACCAGGTGTGGGTTTTTCAAACTGGCCAATGTTTGGCTTCTGTTGTTGTGGAGTGGCAAATTTGACCGTGGTGGTCCGCACCGCCAATGGGTTACCACTTTTGATGGACCGCTGTGGTGATTCGTGGGTCGTAATTTGGAGGGCAGTTTGTTGTTGGCGTGGCAGTAAGGGTGGTGGGACCGCCTGTCTCCCGCCATCCTTGGATCTGGTGGTGTTGATTTTGTGACTGCTTTCTGGCGGTTTTGATTTTGTAACTCATGGTACAGCAGGCAGATTACCACCTCCGCGGTGGAGTTTTGGCGGCTGTCACCACTATGGTCCTCGGTATAGACCATCAAAGTCGTAATGAATGCCTATGTCATGAATGAAATAATATTTGAGGTCATAAGCAGAGCATCACAGGGGGAAAAGTTATAGTTAGCTCAGATAAGTATAACTGGTGAATTTCAATGGTTTTGTACATGTGAAATGGTAGTCTAACTATAACGTCCCTATAACCTTGGTATTCTTCAGTGAATTTCTAAGGTTTTTAAAACTCTGTTTCCTAACTATAACACCCCTGCAATCTTTGGTTTGTTCAGTGAATTTCTAAAGTTATTTTAAAATTGTATTTTCGAACTATAACGTCTGTGTAACCTGTGTTCTTTTTCTGATTTGCAGAGGTTTTTTAATTTCTATTTCTTATCATATCTCAAACATTTCATAGGGGTTCTGTGAATGACTATGTTGGTTGCTGAGTTGGTGTAAGAGTGGCCGCATGGATCTGCTAATGGGTGTGTGAGTGGCTGTATGGGTTGGTGAGTGGTTGAGTAAGATAGCATAGTGTGTGAATGTGCTTACTTCAACAATATGTATTGCATATATTATACAGTGTGTAATATGCCACTGTGAATGTGAGAGTAGTTTCTTTTGTAGTAAACATACACAAGGTTGAATGAGTCAATGAGAGGTGTATGGGTAAATATTGCGAAGGTGCTTTAGCATCCTGCTCGCTACAACATCGCTGCCAGCGCAATTACGAGCCGAAGTCAATGCTGTAGCCTATTTCCTGCTAGGCCAGAGAGCGGAAAACTAGGTTTCTGCCCACCGACCTAGCGAGAAACCCTTAGTAACTCCAGCGGGAGGTCACCGTGTAGGCAGTGGCCACTCTGTCTGGAGTTTGGCAGACAGAGCTTTTTATCCACCAAACTCAAAATGACCACCCAAGTGTGTGAGTGGTGTATGTGTGACTGAATGAGTGCATGAGTGGTGTATGGGTGATTGACTGAGTGCATCAGTGTGTGTATGGGTGAGTGACTGGTTGTGTGAGTGGTATATGGGTGACTGAGTGAGTGCATGAATGCATGTATGGATGTCAGCGAGTGCACAACTAGTGAATGGGTTACTGATTGAATGCATGATTGTGTATATGGATAAGTGAGTGAGTGTATGAGTGGTGTATAGGTGACTGAATGAGTGCATGAGTGGTGTATGAGTGATTGACTGAATTCATGTGTGCATAAATGGTTAAGTAATTGGTTGCATGAGTGGTGTATGTGTGATTGACTAAGTGTATGAGTAATGTATGGGTGAGTGAGTGGATGAGTGGTGATGTATGGGTGATTAGGGACTGTACAGGGGTGAATGTTTGTCTGAGTGCCTATATGAGAGAGTGAGTGTGTATCTCTATGGCTCTCTGGGTCAGTAATTGCTAGTGTGAGTGGCTCAATAGGTGAGTGAGTGGTAGTGTGCAACTGCATTAGTGAGTGAGTAAGAATGTGAATGGCTGTATGAGTGAGTGACTATGTGAACACTTGTATGAGTGATTTAGAGGTTACATGAGTGGCTGTATGGGTGAAGTAGTGCCTGTTTGAGTGGTTGTTGGGTTGAGAGGGTGACTCTATGGGTGAGATGATAGCTGTATAGGCGAGGCAATGGTTATGTGAGTGCCTGTATAAACAAGTGCTTGAATGATTGATTAGGTTGTTGGTTGACTACCTGGAAATCGGTTGTATTAGACTAAGGGGGTCATTCCAATATTGGCGGGCGGCGGGCGCCGCCCGCCAAGCGGAAACCGCCAATTGGCCGCTCCGCGGTCAAAAGACCGCGGAAGCCATTCTGGCTTTCCCGCTGGGCCGGCGGGCGCCCCGCCAAGGGAGCGCCCGCCGGCCCAGCGGGAAAGGCCCTGCAACCCAGAAGCCGGCTCCGAATGGAGCCGGCGGTGTTGCAGGGGTGCGACGGGTGCAGTTGCACCCGTCGCGATTTTCACTGTCTGCTAAGCAGACAGTGAAAATCATGCTGGGGCCCTGTTAGGGGCCCCTGCACTTCCCATGCCAGGCAAGACAGTTTGTGTTTGTATACACTCTCCAAGGTATCTCTGAACAATATGCCTGTGCTTCAAGAACTGTTTTGAGCCATCTAACGTTGTTCAACTGCATCCTCTTTTGGAAAGAAAGATAAAGATATGTTACTATTTAATCTTCATAGTTACACAAATATAACATCATTGCTTAAACTGCAAGACTGTATTACAATGTGCTAAAATTACCATTATCATTTTTTTACTGTTCTCATCTTTTATTCTCCTTCACTGTAAATAATGATTTGTATAAAGCATCACCTTTGAACAGTGGGGAAAAAACAATCAATGAATTGAAACAAAAACAAAGCTGTACAGTAAATCACTACAAATAAGCGATAGTGTGCATTGCACTCACTACAGTTCATTAATTAGTGGCTTTCTCAATAGTTACTATTGAAATCTAAACAAGCAGATTTTAAATGTTTTCTTGAATATTTATTTCTGGTACAATGTGAAGTACTTTTCAATTTTAGAGATCTTTCTGAAAAACGTCATACTCCGTAGGCCAAACGATGTCGGAACTGCTGATAATCTATATATACAAAATTCCACATTGTAGTTTGTATTCCTCAATTAAGATGTAAAAGTTTGGTTGGAGACACAAAAGAGGACTTTTTTTAGTTTTTACAGAATTTTATTTTTTCAACTTCTGGCAATTAGAGTATGTTCTTCCGGTTTCAGACTTTAATTAGAGAGTGTTGTACACACTTTGTATATTAACTCCTTTCTGGAACATTAAAAGGACTCTTGACATTTGAGGATCTTCTTTAAAGACATGAAACCTAATAGGCCAAATAATGTCTAAAAAACACATGAACAACATAGAGAAACACTGCACACTATTTTTTAACCATAACTTTTCCTTCGAACTTTGGTTGAAGAAAGAGAAGAGAATATATGAGTTCGGTAGTTTGAAGGGAGGTTGTGGTTTGCCTTTCAGGTTGATGTCATTGCATTCTGTCCATCCAGTTTCGGTTTTTAAATATACAGTGTAGTGTCCAGAGGTTGTATTAACTCTTGTGAAAGATGATAGCCAAAAAAGCAAAAGTTCTTCCTGAATGTGATATTTCTCCAGATTTGAAGTTTGTAATTTGAGTTTCCAATTTGGAACCATCTGATCTGCATCACTGTAGCCTTAATATAAGGTATTTTCCTGTTCTTTGAAGAAACAATGTAGAGTTAAGGTCAGATCTGCAGTCTGGACAGGTCATATTCCGATAAGCATTTCTGTTCTATTTGTCAAAAGGCACAGTTTTAGAATCTGTTATTGTTAAGTAAACAAATCGTTCAGAATTGATTTAAGTGCTAGATGTGAAAGAGAAGTCTTCAGAGTTGCGGTTCTATTTGTAACTGAGTCCAAATAGATCATCAATATTTACTTCTTCTTGTTCTAAGTCTCCAAGGATAACCACAATACATTATTGTGCATCTTGTTGAGTGCTGAAAGTGTAGGGAATCATAGTTTGTTTTAATGGGATAACAGGATTTAGCTTGGCCTTTGGCTTACAGACTCGTGCCCCCGTCACCTAGTGACTTTTAACCTACTTAGCTTGCTCTGTCTTAGATCATTTATTTGATTAATTCTTCTAAGATGGCTGCCTTGTCTATAGTAAGGCCCTTTTCTTTAGAGTTATGTCATCAGTAAGGTGTCAACTCATGCGACAAAGACAAACAAACTGTAGGTGCTCACATTAGGAATAACCGTCCCAAGCATGCAGTGTTATCTATTGTTTTGGAACAACCTACGTCAGGGGCCCAAGTAGATCTGTATAAATACATCACACTTTAGACAAATAATCAGAGGGATTCCGACCAGATACCATTGCTACTATCGATGCTGCACGTCGTCTTGACGCTGACCCGGACTTCGTGTTCTTCCGAAGTATGAGCTTGAGACCTAATTTCATGGTAACAAGGGTTGGGGGTTCCTCCCAGGGACATGGCATTGGCAGATTAGGTTTAACATACCTAGCTCTCCTCTAGGTAGAAGGTTAGGCCTATTATGATAGGGTACTAGGACATATTATACACTTTGGCCCTCATTACAACCCTGGAGGTCGGTGTTAAAGCAGCAGTAATGCCGCAAACAGGCCAGCGGAAAAAAAAAAAAGGATAATGACAGTGGCGGAAACCGCCAACATAGACAGCCACTTTAACACTCCGACCGCCACGGCGGTAGAAACAAACAGCGCGGTGGACACCGCCAACAGACAGGCAAAGACAATGTACTGCCCACCCTATCACAACAGGCTTATCCTCCACCTTTTCTGTGGCGGAACCAACATGAACAAAAACACGGCAGAAACAGTACACAGAAGGTAAAACACTCACCTTTCCACACCCCACAAGGAACCAGGACGCCATGGAGCCCGAATTGCAGATACTGGCGATGATGGTCTTCCTCCTCTTCTATCAGGAGCACCAACAACGGCGGCGATGACCACGGTGAGTACTGCACCTACAACACAGGAGAGGGGGGAGGGAAAAGAGAGTGACATACACACGCAACACGCAATACCCCCACCCCCACCCACAACACCATACACACAAATACATGCAGCAACAGTACACATACACCATCCCCCCATCCCCTGGAAGAACGCAAGGACATAAGGAATTTATTTGAAAAAATGTAATCATGTGAAATATCATTAAACGCAATTCTGTACACGCAGTAAACGCAATTCTGTACACCAACTAAACAAGTCTGGATAGTGCACCAATCATTGTCCATGGACCACTGGGCCCAAAATACATGGGCAAAGCCCACACATGACACCTGCCTGGAAACGGAGAGAACACTGCAGGGGCATCAGATCGAAATGAATCAGGCACCTCAGGGGGAGACGTAGGGGGGGGCACCTCAGCCAGATGAACGCTTGACGCCACTGCTGCATGAGGGGGCTCCATGCCCCCTGCTTTATCCTGGGGAGTGCAAAGCCACAGTTTCTCAAGTCTCTCCAGTGGGTGGTTTGCCCACTGCTTTATCCTGAGGAGTGCAAAGCCACAGTCTCTCAAGTCTCTCCAGTGGGTGGTTTGCCCACTGCTTTATCCTGGGGAGTGCAAAGCCACAGTCTCTCAAGTCTCTCCAGTGGGTGGGTTGCCCACTCCTTTATCCTGGGGAGTGCAAAGCCACAGTCTCTCAAGTGGATAACAGTCTCCACTGGTTCTGGAGTGGGCTTGGTGCCCAGAGTGCTTCATCCTGCCAAGGACTGAGGTAGTGGATGTATCGCTCCACTGGTTCTGGAGGGGGCTTGGTGCCCAGAGTGCTTCATCCTGCCAAGGACTGAGGTAGTGGATGTATCTCTCCACTGGTTCTGGAAGGGGCTTGGTGCCCAGAATGCTTCATCCTGCCAAGGACTGAGGTAGTGGATGTATCTCTCTGCTGGTTCTGGAGGGGGCTTGGTGTCCAGAGTGCTTCACATGCAGTGTGGCCGGTACAATTCTCTCACCTGGGTGTGTGTGCCACTAGATTGCCGAGGTACAGGTAGCATGATACGCCATGGAGGCTCCGACATACCCCACACTGCTGCGGCTTTGCATTCCACCTGCAGGTGACAACTGTGATGACAGTAATGCTTCATGGAAGCTGCCCAGGGTCCTGGAACTCACTACCAGCCTACGACGACCGACCACTGGGGATGGTAGGCATGTCTGCGGTGGTGCCACTGTCTGAGGACGTCGCGGCGCTGCTGGCGGTGCTTGTGGCGGTGTTAGTCATGGCGGTGCTGGCTGCGGGGTCTGTGGTGGCGGTTCTGGCTGCGGGGTCTGTGGCGGCGGTGCTGGCGGCGGGGTCTGTGGCGGCGGTGCTGGTGGCGCGGTCTGTGGCGGTGGTGCTGGCTGCGACGCCTGTGGCGGCGGTGCTGACGGCGGGATCCGTGGTGGCAGGGCATGTGTCAGCACCTGCTGAGGGAGAAAGCTGGATGTCTCCTACAGCCTTTGACGGCTGCCCACCGGGGAGGAGGCTGGGGACTGTTGCAGCAGCTGTAGACATGCTGGAGGCGATGCAGGTGGCGGTACAGGTGGCGGTGCAGCTGGCAGTGCAGGTGGTCGCAGCCGCACAGGTTGGCGTGGATGTGGACAGAAGGTGTGACACTGGTCCCTCAGTCGGTGCCACCATGCCCTCTCCTGACCTGCCCTTCAGTTTTTGGCCCTTCCCCACCTTTGATGGTGGCAGAGTTGTCTTGCCACCATCCCCTTTTGTTTTCGCTGACCCCTTGGTGGCAGGTGTTTTCGGCTTCTCCCTCTGGGATGTGGGCAACTTTTTAACCTTGGCAGGTGGCAGAATGTCCTTGCCCTCGCTCCGTGGCACCTTGGCAGCCCTGATAGTTGGCCCACTCCATGACTCCGCAGTTGCTGGCACCACTGTGCCTGGGGATGTGGTGGCTGAGGTGCTGGGCTGGGACCTGGAAAGCCTAGCCCTAGGGGAAGGACGGGGGGAGGTGTAGGGAAGAGGTCAATGTTAGCCAGGAAAAGTTTTTTATACACACTGGGACGGGTAGGTGGAGGGGGTTTGGGAGTGGAGGAAGAGGTAGTGGTTGTAGGAGGTGTATGTCTGCTGAATTTGGGTGAAGGTGCATGGGCTGGAGGCTGTTGTGAGGTGGATGGCTGTTGGGTGGGTGTGTGCCTGCGTTTGTGTACTTTGGGAGGAGGGCTCACTGACACACTCGGAGAGGACACTGTGGATGTGTGAATGGTAGTGGGGGTGGTGAGTGCACGTGAGCGGTGTGTGGTGATGGGTGTGTTGGTGATGGAGGTAGTGGCTGAGGATGTAGTGCATGCAGGTGTGAGTGGAGAGGAGACTGGGAGGGAGGATGGAGACGTGGAGGAGGGGGACACAGTGGAGGAAGTGGATGTTGGTATGTGTGCATAGGTATGATGCTTGTGTGAGTGTCTGTGGGTTGTGTGGTGCTTATGTTTGCCTGAGCCACGCTTGTGTGTTGATGTGTGTGCATGCTGGTCTAATGGTGTGCTTGGGATAGGATGAGGTACAGGGGATTGGATCTGGGTGGAGGAAGTTGGAGGGGGGAGGCTGGACACAGGGACAATGGCTGCCATCAGTGCTGAGGCCAGAGCCTGAAATGCTCCATGTTGGGCTGCCTGGCTAGAATGAATGCCCTCCAGGGCTGCATTTGTTTGTTGCAAATGGCTCTCAACACCCTGGATGGCAATCAGAATGATAGACTGTCCAACAGTGAGGGATCTCTGGAGGCCAATAGCCTCCTCACTGAGGGCAGCAGGGCTGACTGAGGCAGGGCTTGAGGTGCCTGGGGCGAAGGAGATGCCCACCCTCCTGGGTGAGCAAGCACGGGACACACGCTGAGGGGCTGACGGGAGGGCGGTGCTGGTAGGGGGGTGGCGTCTGTACCTGTTGATGCGGTCCCCTCACCCTCTGTCCCACTGGTGGCTTCAGACTCTGTTGCTTCACCTTCCAGGGCCTAGTGTGATGAAGCTCCCTCCTGCTCCGGTGCCAATGCTCCTCTGCCTGATGATGCTATTGCACACAAGAACAGGGAGACCACAAAAAGGGGGGGGGGACAGAAGAAAGACATGTTCAGTGCATGCAACACCGCTACCGTTGGTGGACACAACAGACAGTGAGCAGCCCTCTGCACTACGCCATGCACTTATAGTTCCTAGATTAATCACATGCCCATGGGGTACGAGGCCTAAGCCCAATTGCTGCACACCTGGAAGACACAGGAGCCTGACTAAGAGTAGATTGCTCTAACCATTAGTGGGGTTGGGGTGCCACATAGCCTGCCTCACAAGGGACCTTGCCTACCAAGATCGCCATGGCCTAGGGGAACCCACTGCCCTCCTCCCCAGCCCAAACACCTCGCAATGCGTGCAAGGTCAGCTGAATGAGAGTGTACTCACCCCCTTGTGGCTGCTGTGATGCCCTCAAGCACCAATCCAACTCCGGATACACCACCGCCAGGATCCGGAACATCAGGGGGGTCATGGTGCAATGGGCACCCCTCCCACATTGGGAGGCCATCCCCAGCTGGGCCTCCGCTGTCTTCTTGCTCCAGCGGCGCAGGTCCTCCCATCTTTTCCGGCAGTGGGTGCACTGTCTGTGGTGGACCCCCAGGATCCGGACGTCCTTGGCAATGGCACGCCAAATACCCTTCTTCTGGTGGGCGCTAACCTAGAGGTATGGTACAGGGGGAAAGGACATTACTTACCTGTCTGGATGTCATACTCATTGCCCTCCGTTCCCACTCTTGCCTTGACGCACCTACACTCCCCATCCGCACATGCAGGCCTCAGCCCCCCCATGTATCTTCCATCCACACCACTCAAAACAGGCATTGCCCATGCAGCATGCTCACAGTGTTCTCACCTGTTTGTCTGGAGGACCATACAGTTGCGTGTACTAGGGGAGGACCCATCCACTAGTCTCTTCAACTCCTCCGAAGTGAAGGCAGGGGCCCTATCCCCAGACACTGTAGCCATCGTCGCTTCCAGACACAGGTAACAGCAGCACTTGCAGTGTAGGTCCTCTCCTGTTGAAGGTCAGGTATCAAGTGAGTAAACAGACAGAAAATGGCGGTCACGTCCACGGCAGTGCGTACCGTCACCGCTGGCGTACATCATCATTGGCTCCTCGGACCTATAGGGCTCAATGTTAACCAATGCAGAATAGCGCTGCGGTCTTCAACCGCCCACTGCGACGGTGTAGAGCGGCAGCGCAGTTACCTCATATCCCCTTGTCCCACCTTACAGGTCAGGCAGCCGCCATTTCAGGGGGCCACATGGCATTAATAATAACTGCGTCACACCTATGTAGGCCTGGAATACTCACAGTTACAGGCACATTGCGATTAATAAATTTGTGCAAATGATTGGGATACCCCAGTGTTGGCTGTCTCTCTGCTCACTGTTCTCCTCCATAGGGCACGTCTGCTGGGGCAGGTGATGAGATGGCAGCATCCTCCGGTGTACAGACCCCTGGTGGACCTGTCCACAATGGAAGAGAGACACATAATTATCACATACAGACTTGATCGTGCAACAATCCAGGAACTGTGTGCCCAGTTGGAACCAGACCTGATGTCAGCTATCCGCCATCCCACAGGGATACTACCTCTAGTGCAGGTCCTGTCAGTACTCCATTTCCTGGCAAGTGATTCCTTTCAAACAACAGTGGACATTGCATCAGGAATGTCCCAGCCAATGTTCTCTAATGTGTTGTCCAGAGTGTTGTCTGCCCTGCTTAAACACATGTGCAGCTACATCGTGTTCTCTCAGGTGGAGGATTTGCCTACAATGAAAGGTGACTTCTATGCCCTGGGACATATCCCCAACATCATCGGTGCCATTGATGGGACACATGTGGCATTGGCACCCCCTCTCCGCAGGAGTGAACAGGTGTACCGAAACCGGAAGAGCTACCATTCTATGAATGTGCAGATGGTGTGTTTGGCAGACCAGTACATCTCCCATGTGAATGCCAAGTTTCCTGGCTCAGTGCATGACGCCTACATTTTGAGGAACAGCAGCATCCCTTATGTGATGGGGCAATTCCAGAGGCACCAGGTGTGGCTAATAGGTGAGGCCAAGGACCCAATACAGTGTGAGGAGGTGTATGGTTATGGGGTTGTCTCTAAGGGTTAGTGTGTGTCTAACAGTTGTCCTTCGATATTTGCAGGTGACTCTGGTTACCCCAACCTGTCATGGCCACTGACCCCAGTGAGAAATCCCAGGACAAGGGCAGAGGAACGCTACAATGAGGCACATGGGCGAACTAGGAGGGTGATCGAACGAACCTTCGGCCTCCTGAAGGCCTGATTCCGGTACCTCCATATGACAGGTGGTTCCCTCTACTATTCACCAAAGAAGGTGTGCCAGATCATTGTGGCCTGCTGTATGCTGTACAACCTGGCTTTGCGACGGCAGGTGCCTTTTCTGCAGGAGGATGGGCCAGCTGGTGGTCTTGTGGCAGCTGTGGAGCGTGTGGATAGTGAAGAAGAGGAGGCAGAAGAACAGAATATCGACAACCGAAACAACATCATCATGCAATACTTCCAGTGAGACACAGGTAAGAACACGTCACTGCCTCCCACATCTCATACAATTTCTGGAGCTAGCATGTCTGTCATTTTCACTCAGTGTATGGACCATGACTTGTCACTTTGCCTTTCCATTTCACAGATGTGGGTCCCACTTTGTGCCCTCTGCTGTATTTCCTCCAGGCCTACAGCTGTGTTACATCGGTGTGTGCACATTGCTATATTCCATAGTTATTGCAATTACACATTTGTGAAACACAGACAGACTCCAGATTGTTTTGTGATAGACGTGTGTTTATTTCTGTGCAAATAAGTGGAGGGGTTATAAAATGGGCTGAGGGGATGGTGGAGGAATGTCCATGGCAGAGTCCAGTCTATTTGTTTCACAGGTGCATTGTCCAAAGGGGCATAGGAAGTGGAGCAATGGCAGTTGAAGAATGGAGAGGGTGACAAAGTGGGACAGAAGGGTGACATTCAGGGGGGTCTCATTTCCTGGCAGGGGTCTTGCCAATGTTCTCTGTCTTGTTCCTGGATCTCAGGGACCGTTTGCGGGGTGGTTCTCCATCTGCAAGGGGTGGGGTGCTGGTGTTGTGTTCCTGTGGCGGTGCCTCCTGTCCGGTGGAGGTGGAGGGCTGTTCGTTGTCCTGGCTAGTGTCAGGGGCCCCTTGTTGTGCCACTGTGTCCCTCCTGGTGTTGACAAGGTCTTGCAGCACCCCTGCAATGGTGACCAGGGTGTTTTTAATGGACTTCAAGTCCTCCCTGTTCCCAAGGTAGTATTCCTCCTGCAGCCGCTGGGTCTCCTGAAACTTGGCCAGTAGTGTTGCCATTGTCTCCTGGGAATGATGGTAAGCTCCCATGATGTAGGAGAGTGCCTCGTGAGAGTGGGTTCCCTGGGCCTGTCCTCCCCCTGTCACACAGCAGTCCTCCCAGCTTCCCTGTTGTCCTGTGCCTCTGTTCCCTGAACCGTGTGCCCACTGCCACTGCCCCGAGGTCCCTGATCTTCCTGTGTTAGTGGGGTAGCCTGGGTTCCCTGTAGTCTGTAGTGGTGGATACACCGCTGATTGATGTGTCCTGGGGACAGAGGGATGAGCCCGCTGGGTGGGTGCTGTGCTGGTGTTTTCTGCGGGGGAGGTTCAGTGGTGGTTTGTGACTGTGTCAGTGGAACCGACTGTCCTGAGGTCCCTGATGGGCCAGACTGGTCATCTTGATCCAGTTGTGCAGAGCTGCTGTCATCACTGTGGGTCTCTTCTGTGGGGGCACTGGCTATATCTGGCACCTCCTGTCCAGTGACGTTGGGTAGGGGTCCTGTAGGGGTGTAGAGGCATGATTATTGCATCTGTGTGTGCCATCGTGTGCAATGGGTGAGTGACCCTGTACTCCAGTGCTTGCATTCTTGGCTTGGTCCTCGTGTGATAGTTGGTTTGGGGTCTGTGTGGGTATCTGTAATGGACATGCTTTGGTAATGGGTGTCCATGCATTGGTGTTGCATGCAGGGCTTGGTATTGGGACGGCTGGGTTGTGATTGTGGGGCATATGTGAGGTGTTGGAGTGATGGGGTGAGGGTGGGGGTATGTGATGGCATGCAGGTGGGGTGGGGGATATAGTAATAAAGATATGTCTTACCAGAGTCCAGTCCTCCTGCTACTCCAGCGAGGCCCTCAGGATGCAGTATTGCCATGACTTGCTCCTCCCATGTTGTTAGTTGTGGGGGAGGAGGTGGGGGTTCATCGCCAGTCCTCTGTACAGCAATCTGGTGTATGGAGACCACGGAATGCACCTTCCCCCTGTAGGTCATTCCACATCTTCCTGATGTCTTCACGTGTTGTTGGATGCTGTCCCACTGTGTTGACCCTGTTGACAATTCTGCACCATACCTCCATCTCCCTTGCAATGGAGGTGTGCTTCACCTGTGATCCGAATAGCTGTGGCTCTACCTGGATGATTTCCTCCACCATGACCCTGAGCTCCTCAGAGAACCTGGGGTGTCGTTGAGGAGCCATGATGTGGTGTGGGTGATGTGTGAGGTGGAGTGTGTTGTGATGTGTGAGGGGATGTGTTGGTGTGTGTTGTTTGAGGTGCGTGGATGTTGTGTAAGTGATGGTGTTGTGTGTCTGTGGATGCTGGTGTTGTTTTAGGTAGTGTTTCTCTGTGGCATGCTTTCAAATTTCTGGTAGTAAGGGTTTGTGGGTAATATGGGTGTGTGTTTTATAGTGGTGTGAATGTTTGAGTGTGGTGTATGTATGTGTATCAGGTATGTGTATTTCGAATTGTCCAATGCAGTATTTTGAGCGCAGCGGTGTGTACCGCCAATGGATTACCGCAGTTGAAAGTCCGCTGCATTGATTCGTGGGTCGTGATAGTGTGGGCGTATTCCTGTTGGCGTGACGGTGTCAGTTTTGTATCGCCAGTTTAACACTGAACTTTGTTGTGGCGGACTTGTGTGGGTGTCTGTATTATGGAGGATTCCGAGCTGTGAGTCGTAATAGCAGCAGCGGATTTCTGCTGCAACAGCGGTATGTTGGCGATCTTTTGCACGGCGGTAAGCGGCATATACCGCCAGTGTTGTAATTAGGGCCTTTATGTCTTTCCATGCTAATGCAAGATGGTGGGGGTCTTCATAATCATGACTCTCGTCTTTACAATTCTATTTCTTGCACTGTTCATTATCCTAATCATTGCAGCCCATGCAATTTACCGCATTGTATTAAATAAAAACTATTGAAACATTACTGCATCTTTGTTATTACCTTTGTTTAGTTAAGACATGATAAATCTGTGAGAAAGGGGTAATCTCTGTTTAACCACAACACTCCCTGAGATGTCATACTTCTGAGTCCATGCGTAAAGGCTGCCACAAATCACCTTGAACTGTTTGGGTTGTTGGTGAGGTACTGCTAGTGAGCCGGAGGGGTTGGGATTACTGTTGTGACTTGTTGTAGGACAGGCATAGTCACCTACAAACATAAGTGCTGTCATCCTTGAACCATCAGTCTTGCCCAGAGCAAGAGTCCAAACTACGACATGGCGCCACCAACAATGGTGTTTAGGCACTAATTTACGGGTACCCCGACTATCACTGTCTCAAGGACGATAGGTACCCTAAGTAACATTATACGGAGACTTCCGTGGTCTTTGGGAAATCCTCCTCAGCTGAACAGGGAACACCTAATTAGGCTGTAGGTAGTTCAAGCTCGAACTCATAAAAGGAATATATACTCCCCACTTGGTGTTCCATCTCTATTAAAAAAAAAAAAAAGTCTCTCTCTTTTCTTTTCTCATTTCTCAAAAATGGACATAGAAATTCCTGAGAATGCTAGACAAGCATTAATATTACATGATGTAGCACATGTCCTTAAAGAAGAGGGGGGGCTGTCACTTTCATAGTAGAAGCTAATGAGGCTTACCAATCAGAAACATTCTACTCCTGGGTCACTTTCCTGAGGAAGACCGCAAGTCAGTTACATTTCACACACACAGAATTGCTAATGTACCTCAGAGGTACCAAGCATACCAGTATCATGAAATACCGCTCACTTATCAGGAGCATCAGAACTTGTTTGAAGGCGCAATAGCACATGTAATACAACGCATGATATTTGGTCCCTTAGGTAATGACTGACCTACGTGGCCTATGTTTGCCACATACACACCTCACCCGGGTATACAAAATTTGCAAGCAGCAGATAAGCGAAACGTATATAATGAAGTAGTAACATTATATAGACGGCTTGTTCAGTTCGTAATGCGGATTTTGAACACAACACCAGCACACTCAGCACCACCAGCACCTGCAGGGTACCAATTGGTTACTGGGATTAATCCACAAACAGTACATACTATCCTGGGTAAAGTACCCACGGTACGGGAGAAAATACCTTATTGGATAGCCCAATAGCTGGAAGCTGTGTTTTCCCCATACGGGACCACAGGAGAAACATAGAATTCTAACAATGTGCTTTCCCTTTGTGATGGTTCCCTCGGTGGATGACTGTGCCACATTGGGTACAGTCTTCGCTGCAATAGATACTACCACACATGGTACCCCGACACTTGCCAAATTACCGGAGGTGTTAAAACAAACACAGAATGAGCATGGGGCAGCACCTTTCCTGGATTTTGGGATGAAATTGATTCGTAATTTTGATGCAGTATCCTCTGTAATACTCAGTAACATTAAAGGGGAAGTGGTCAGTGCCTCTGAGAAACTCCACATTTGGATCAAGAGAGACAGCTACCAAAAATTATTTCCGATACCTATACTAGTATAGGACTGGATAGTCTGGGAGCCAAGCCAAAGAAATTGGAAGTACAGAGTACCACCCCTAAGGAAGGTACGAAACAGACACAGGAGGGTTTGAAAAAGCACTGGCAGAAGCCAAAACAATTTAAAGAAAGACAGAAGCAAAGAACAGACTCTCCACATCCGGAGAACCCCAAAAGGAGATCTACTCTCAGAAATAGGGAGAATGTAAGAACTCTTGATGGATATATTGATTTTCGTCCCTCTCGTTCCTTTCAGGACGCTCCTGATATGCCTAGCGAGAGAGGGGGATGTCCTGACCGACATCCTGATTACGGGAAACAAAAGAAAGACTTGCTGCAGTCTACAGTCAAAAAAGAAGAGAAGTCTGCCCAACAAAAGCCACAGTTAAAAAAGAAAACTGTGGCAGCACAATCTCTTAAAAATGCCAGTACACCTGAGAACATTGCTGAAGAACAAGACGTGGGCAGTGACACTGCTAGACAGCGCAGCAGAGGTCACGATATGTCACCAGAGTCTGAAAGAACATCTGGATGCGTCAGCAACTAGCGATTTTGTTGCAGTTGAAACGGCAGACGGGCGCGTACTCCCACCAGATAGACGTTATGATCTAAAGATCCAAATTGAGGGAGATGTGGAACACACCATCTCTGTTATTTTTTGGAACAAATTTAATTGTGACATCCTATTGGCCGAAAGATATTGGCAGCCTGAACCTGTCCGTAAGCTCCCACATGGGGAAAATGTAATTCTTTCTCTAATCTTGTTCCAGAGGGGAAAAAGGAAGCCTACGCTGTCAGTTGGATCGCAATCGTGCAGGTTGGGGCAGGGACTCTCTGTGTCATATAATACCTATCAGGTCTACACCCCAGCCTCAGACACAATATCCAGTAAAACATGAGGCTAAAGCTCCAGTGAGGGAAATCCTCACTCAGCTAGAATATCAGGGGGTAATTGAGCCTTGCACCTCTGCAATGAATAATCCATGATTCCCGGTTGTGAAGCCAGACCATTCCTATAGAATAGTCTTAGATTACAGACACCTAAACAGTCATACACGTACATACAAGATACAAAATTCACATAGCACGGCACTGATAAATGACATAATGCATAAAACATATAAAACAACGTTGGACATTGCCAACTGGTTCTTCTGCCAGAATTAAGCGGAAGAAAGTCGGGACCTGAGTGCATTCTCATTTGGCTTCCAAAAATGCTTTTGCTGTCTGTCCCAGGGCTATAAGAATAGTCAAAGACTGTTCTCAGCCCGAGTAACATCATTATTACATGATATTGATCCGGAGGTGTTATCCTATGTGGACAATATTTATCTCACAGACGACGACCTGAACATTCATCTTGTAAGGGTTGATCCGATAATTTTGTGGTTTGCAGGAGTTGGTTATAAATTAAACTTTAAGAACAGCAAGATCGCCTTTTTCAGTGTATTGTTACTGGGAAACGAGCTATCAAATGAAGGAAAGAGCCTGGCCCCACACTTCCTAGAGAAATGTGCACAACTGCACCCACCAAAAACACTAAGGAAACTACAGTCTTTACTTGGTTTATTTAATTTTGGCATAACATACATTCCAGACTAAGCACAACGTATCAAGCCACTATACAACTTAATACGTACATATTTTTCTAGCAGACACTGGACAGTTGAACACACGTGCATCCTTAGAGATTTGCAACAGGACATGCTAGAAGCTAAACATTTACACACCTGTGACAAAAAAAAGAATATGGTCATCAGAATAATTGCTGGTGCCCTTGGGTTTACGTATGTCACCTTCAATGAGGATGATATGGTGCCCATAGCCTACAAATCACATTTATACTCAAATGCAGAGCAACGCTTTGCATCCATAGAAAAAATTCTAACTGCAGTTGAGATGGCCGACATAAAAGAGAGACCGCTTGTCCAGGGGGAACGCATCATTGTCGTTAACCCGGTGCCAGGACTAGAGGCCATCACCAAAGTGAGCGTTCCTAATGCTAAAGCATTACACCCACGCTGGATTCAATGGGTGACCTCTCTGACAGCTATTGATGTAGATTCTATTTGTGATCCGAAACTTTAGACACAAGAATTTCTCCAATATGAACAAGAGTGCCCCGCTCCTCTACATCTCTTATCTTTAGACAACTATGATTCTGTCATTTATACTGATGGTTCAGCCCAACCAGCTGTAGGTACCAAACATCAATACTCAGCTACTTGCGCAGCCTTGAGTGGAATGATGAAGGATGGAGTCTTCCACCCTCATAATACCTACACACAGACCCTAGGGGACTGCACAGCTCAGTTAGCCGAACTCAAAGCCCTTATTTTAGCACTAGAAAAAACAGAGACAGGAAGACTGACTTTGATAATCAGTGATTCATATTATAGTATTCAGTCTTACAATGATTATCTTAATCATTGGAAACTGAACGAGTTTAGAGATTCTAAAAGGAACACTGTAAAACACAAGACATTGTGGGGGAGAGTGGTTGATCTTAAGGATAAGCTGCCATGCATCCATGCAGCACGTACACTTTGCCACCAACGTGTAGGAGTACACGCTATCAGTAATACTTTGGCTGACAAAGCAGCCAAATCTGCAGTAGCTATGGCTTCTGTGGCTGTAGTGATTTGTTCCCATACAAGATTAGATAATGAAATAATGACTGCTGTAAAAGCTTCGACTAAAGGCAAGTCTCTCCCGAAAGGATACCCTACAAAATATTCGTACCACATCACTGCACAGAATGTTGCTTATGCAACACTTGCTGGGGTTGGAGATCGAGCAATCCCCAACAAAGACCAGAGATTAGATCTGGTAAAAGCAGCGCATGAGTGTGTCGCTTCTGCTCATGCTAGTATTTATTTATTTATGGTTCTGCCTAACATGTTCTACCTTATTCCTATGGATTGGTTTCATGACTGTTTTTTTCTTACTTATAAATGCTCATTACATTCCTGAACGCACAATTGTAGCGCCAATAGATGAAGTTTTAACTCCACATCATTCCTCACACAAGGTCCGCAGAGACTTGTCGCCGGTGAATATTTCAGCTGTGCCTGTTTCTGATGGGATTGTGTGGGACAAAGTCCCCTGTGAAATATACAGCCCTAATGAGGGCATTCAAATTCCACATGTATTTAAAATATCCATGACAGATGTTATCACACCCGGTGTTGTATCTGATGATTGGGATGTCCAGACAGTTGATTCTATGTTTACTGAAATGAAGGACTATTCGGTATTTGAAAGTGATGATGTATATGTAAATGTAATGAATTGTAGGTTCTGCTACAATAATGGGGGACATTACTACCTGCACCGTGCAACTAGACATAGACCTGTACTTAATTACACTCAGTGGAAACATTGTTCAACGCCACCGGTGGGGAGCCCAAAAATTTATTTAAAAAAATTCACTTATTTTTCTGGGCATGACACAAGAAATTCCGAGTTATATTTTTTCAAATTGCCTCCTTCAAAAATTAGAAATTTTTTGCTAACATATACAAAACTGATATATTCAGATGCCTTTGTTTCCCGTCTTACCATTGATGGTTACGATCACTGGAAGAACAATATTGATTTAAAGAGTGTATGTGGGTCACAAGATTGGCAAATACAGGGTAGGGAAGCCTTGTTCAGAGAATGCCTGATTCCTGTATAACATATTTTTTTTAATGACACTGTTCAACAGACATCCCGCCTCGGGTTAGCAAAAATAAAAGAAATTAACATGCCCAGTATCCCCACACCGGCTAAATTTAATGATTGGCAATTCTTCCTGAATAATACCGAAGAAGAGCTAGATGCTAAAGTTCATACTGGTACCTATAATTCTTCACTTTCCAGTCCCGGCGGATGGTTAGTTTGGCCAATAGACACCGATGGATGTCAGGAGTGTTTTTTAAATTCCTCAGGGGGTTTTAAGATTAGCCGGCCGGATCCTCGCTTTATCTCTGGTCAACACACAGGGATAGTTACTACATACAGTGTGGGTAAACTGTGTCAACAATGGGTACAATCTAACATGTTAACAGCAGTAAAGAACACCTGAACACACTTTCTGAAGATATAGACTTGAAGAACTTCCTGTTAGGTCCTAGGAAACAGGGCTCTAAATGATTTGTATATGCTATGTATAATGAGATATGGAAACTTTTTCAGATAAAAGCTGCTGCACGTCTAAGGCAGATAGATAAGGAAAACTTAGAAAAGGCTTTGGCGGTTGTCGATACCGGCATGAACACCCTGTCCAACAGAGTTTATTCACTCAGAAACATAGTGTCGTCTACGATTGATATCATTCAGTCAGACATGTCCCGTTTATACCATGGACAAAGTCAGTTGCGTTCTATTATGCAGCTTGGTTGGATGTTACAAACATTGAAAAATTTCCGTGTTCCATTGAGATACGTTAACGGTAGTGAATTGTTCGCTGCTTTTAATTTATCCGAGAAACAACAGACAATGGCTAAAAGGGAAGCGAGTTTCACCATGCTTCATATCGAAAAGTTGGAAAAACTGCCTTTTACGATAGCAGAGTCATTTGACTGTCTGGCTCATACATGGCATTATTCATCTGCCCATATCCACCTTTCGTTTTTCAAAATGCTTGAAACATCTTGCCATGGGCAGGTATGAACGTTTGGGCAATAGCTATATTAAGGAAGAGTGGGAGGTGCCTTTTAATTATAAATGTCTGAACAGCGAAACAGAGGTCTTTCTCAGCAGAAGCGAATGTGAGACTGTTAGTCATTCTACGATCTGCAAGCAGGTGTCCCTTCACAGCCACTGAAATGTGGGGGTCACAAACTTGGCCTGTTTTCTGAAGGGTACTCCTGTCTCATTGATTCGACCAGCATTTCATGTACTCTCCAATGGCAGTTATGTGGTGCTTAGCGATCAAAGCTGTTGCATTATGCGACCAGGCATTGCCTACACAATTTTGGTCTCTAAGATCGTTACATGTTGTGGACATGTTTTATTGCTCCCCACACAAGAGATAAAGGAATCAGAAATGTGGCCTCACATTGATACTATTAATGTGAATTATGACAAGCTGAGTAGGCTAAAGGCGCTACTGTTTAAAAAACAGGTTGCGTTGACATCCCCTAGAGAGAAGTATGTTCCCCAGACTGCGAGATTTTCAGCCGACTTCCACAAGCACTTTGATGAGCGGGTGTGGGAAAACAGGGCTGATTGCAGAGGCCCCCTAACTTTTTTCCCCCATTTTCCACTTTATGCTGGTGTTTTCCTGACTCTGATGGTGCCCTGGGTACTGCTAACCAGTCCCAGGGCCTGTGCTCTGTGTAAAATCAATATGCAAATTAGGCTAATTATAATTGGCTAAGTGAACCTACCTATAAGTCCCTAGTATATGGTAGGGCATGTAGGTTTAGGGACCACAGCATAGGTGGTGCACACCTAGGTGCACTGCTGAGGTGCCCAGTGTCATTTTAAAAGCAGGCCTGCCTTGCTGGCTGCTTTTAAATTAAAGTTATATGCAAATTAGACTTTGGAATTAAAGGTACTTCCAAAGTCTTAAACTACCTTATTTTTACATATAAGTCACCCCTAAGGTGTGCCCTATGTGCCCCTAGGGCTGGGTGCCATGTAACTATAAGCAGGGACTTTATAAAAATAGGTTTATAAGCCCTGGTGAGGTAAAAACAGCCAAATTCGTTTTTCCCTCATTGAAGTAAATGGCCTTCATAGGCTAGAATGGGCAGACTTTATTTTAAATTTTAAAGTCTCCTTAAAGGTTACATACCAAGAATTTGGTATCAAATTGATTGTTGTAATAAATCCCACAACTTCCAGTTGTTGGATTTAATATAACTTGTCCAGGTAAAAAGTTTAGACTTTACCTAAAAAGTTGCCAATTTCAGCTCTGCATTGTTTTTGCTGCTGTGCTCTGATTGGCCAGCCTGCAGCAGCTTCTGCCAGGCTGCCTTGATGAGGTGTGAAGTGGCCTGACTTCACACAAAGGAATGTGCTTGGGGGAGAGAATCTCCCCTCAGCAGATGGTGAGGCAGGAAGGGGGAGGGCGGCCAAACTGGTCTTCAAAGGCAGAGAAGGACATTTGGAGCACCCAGTAACACCCCCACATCCTGCAACCCCAGACAACTAGGTGCCCCCTTGATTAGATTAGGAGAGGGCAGGAGAGGGGTGTGTTTATGATTTTTAGCCACACCAGTGGGTGGGCTCAGCCAGATGTAACCTCCAAAAATCAGATTCAGCCATGTTGGATTTTTAGAGACTGTTGCCTTTTGGTATGGATTTTTGCCACACTTCCCAGGAAGTGGTCATCACAGGGGGATGACCCTGTACCTGATTGGAGGATCAGGACCCCCCTGCTTTTCACCCAGGAGCAAGGATAAAACTGGCAGACCTGACCCCACACCTCAGATCCCCTCCAGAATTCAACAAGAAAGGAACTAAAGAAGAAGAAGGACTGCCCTGCTGGACCCCTGGCCTGCACCTGGAACCTGCACTCAGAAGGACTGCACCAGCTGCACACTCGGGCTTCACCACAAGAAGGACTTTGCCTGGCTTCAACTGGTTCAAGGAGGGACTCCCTGTTTGCTACAGGTGAAAAATTGCTAACCAGAGTCCCCTGCACCAACTCCTGAAGAAAGCGACCAGCTGACCACTGTCCAGTGGCCAAAAAGGAGTTTGCGCAAGGTGCATTCTGGGAGTTGAAGTCCGCAACCCCCAAGGACCATCACAGAACTTCTGGACCCTTGGGGTGAGCTGTGGACCCCAAAAGAACCTTAAAAGAACATCTGGGTGAAGCCCCAGAAGTTTGGAAAAGATTGGAGAATTTTTGGAAAAAAGCTCCAGAGAGGGACCGACCCGCCGCGGAAATTCTATCCGGCTTGCCTCAACCGCGACCCGGCCTGACTTCGTGGTTCGTCCCGGTACAGAAAAACATCCAAAAAAGAGACTAAGTCCGAACGTAAAAAGTTGACCGGGACCTCCCAGCCATCGTATCCGAGAAGGGCTCCATGGACGTCGGATCAAGATCCAGGTTTACCCCGGTCGAAGGATTTTCATCTCGAAAAAACGACTAAGTCCGAAGGTAAAAGTCTCCACCGAGGAAACCCACATCGCGTATCCGGACAAGGGCTCCAGGAGGTCGGATTCAACTGGCAGGTTCGTCCCGGTGAAGAAAAACTTCAAAATAAAGACTAAGTCAGAAGGTAACTTTTTAACCGAGGCCTCCCGCGACCTGTAGCCGAGCAGGGCTCCATCGCGGTCGGCCTGAAAGTTTGACTTTGCCCCGGTCGAGGTGCAACCAGATGACCCGATTGGCGCTTTTTGTTTCTAAGCGCTAGAAAAGTAATAATTCTTTAAAAATTCATATCTCCGGTTCCCCTGAACCGATTTTAATCGTTTTTGTGTCATTTTAAAGATAAAAATATAAACTATTTTTATAAATTGGTTTTGGATTTTTAAACTGTTTCCTGTGTTTTATTTAATTACTGTTTTGTGATATTTGAATGCTTTACACTTTGTCTCCTAAGTTAAGCCTTGACGCTCGTTGCCAAGCTACCAAGGGTTGAGCTGGGATTAATTTACTGAGACCTAACTGTACCTATGTGGAGGTTAGTGGCTTGTTGCTAGGTG
Organism: Pleurodeles waltl; assembly: GCF_031143425.1. Classification (NCBI taxonomy): domain Eukaryota; kingdom Metazoa; phylum Chordata; class Amphibia; order Caudata; family Salamandridae; genus Pleurodeles; species Pleurodeles waltl. Next base: position 1,223,796,813 of record NC_090444.1, read on the forward strand.
TAGGTACCTACCTGCCCTACCAATAACCCATTTTCCAACAGCGGGTATCCAGAATATTCAATGCCTCAAGCACTACTGGGATTGTCCATTTCTTTAAGGCTGTCGGTCTGGATCTGTGTCCATCTTCCAGACTATCTTCGGAGTCATACCGTCCGCCATCCACTCACTCTTTTCAAGTGTGTTTGGTGGCTTTCCTGTAATTTTGGCATTATATGGCGGAATACTACTGCTATTTTTTCTGATTCGTAGTGGTTATTTTTTTACAGCTACACAGAGCAATGGAGCCTCTGCCACCAGGACAACTGTGCAGTGAACGCATGGTTCAGATCTTTTATGTTTCCTTGCTGGAGGAACTAGAGAGGAATTGGTCATTGTCATTTTGGGCACTCATCTGGTGCGTGCAGCCTGTCTTTCATTGTGTATGGTGCTTCTTCGAACATTTACCAACAGTGTGTCTTGCCGTCTTTCCAGTTTCTCCTGTGGACCAAGAACTACTGATGTCGCCGATGAGGGTTCATACACGGTCGTGCCCCATGAACTAAGGCTGATCTGCGAGGCCACTTATGAACATTCAGAGTTGGCTCTTTCATCTACGGACAATGGCACTGGTGCAGGTGGACCTGCACATGAGACTACTGCACACTTTTGCACCGTGAATCCGTCCGTCCTAGTGATCGATCTTGCATCAGACGATTTGGCCTCCTTTTTTGATGACTTTTTAACAGGTGACTTCGGAGCTAGTCTTCAAGATCATGACTGTAGTTCCAAGCCACAATGATAGAAGAATTTGTTTTATATATCTAACTAACATCGGCTGTATGATTTTACGTTGGCCTGTGCTTGTCATGGTTGACTTTAAGTCACTTTAGTATGTTTTTGAACATTTAAACGTAACTATGTTTTTAACTTTGGTTTTTATGCTTCGCTTTTAATCCAGAGCAGTTTTTTTGCTTTTGGATTCCCTCACCTTCGGTGGCGTCCAGTAATGGCATCATACTTGTTACGGTAATGGGGAGAGTGTAGTGAATTCTAGTTTGTTTTAATGGGATAACAGGAGTTAGCTTAGCCTTTGGCTTGCAGACTTGTGCCCCCGTCACCTAAAGACTTTTAACCTACTTAGCTTGCTCTGTCTTAGACCATTTATTTAATTAATTCTTCTAAGATGGCTGCCTTGTTTATAGTTAGGCCCTTTTGTTTACAGTTATGTTATCAGTGTCACTGCGCTAAGGCATCAACTCATGCGACAAAGACAAACAAACTGTAGGTGCTCACATTAGGTATTACCGTCCCAAACATGCAGTGTTATCTATTGTTTTGGAACAACCTACATCAGGGGTCCAAGTAGATCTGTATAAATACATCACACTTTAGACAGATAATCAGAGAGATTCCGACCAGATACCATCGCTGCTATCGATGCTGCACGTCACCTTGACGCTGACCCAGACTTCGTGTTCTTCCGAAGTCTGAGCTCGAGACCTCATTTCAAGGTAACAAGGGTTGGGGGTTCCTTTCAGGGAGATGGCAATGGCAGATTAGTTTTAACATACCTAGCTCTCCTCTAGGTAGAAGGTTAGTTCTATTATGATAGGGTACTAGGACATATTATACACTTTGGGGGTCATTCTGACCCCGGCGGGCAGCGGGAGCTGCCCGCCTGGAGGGAACCGCCAGAATACTGCTGCGCGGTCAAAAGACCGCCGCGGGTATTCTGGGTTTCCCACTGGGCTGGCGGGCGACCGCCAAAAGGCCGCCCGCCAGTGGGAAACACCCCTCCATGAGGATGCCGGCTCCGAATGGAGCCGGCGGAGTGGAGGATGTGCAACGGGTGCAGTGGCACCCGTCGCGTATTTCAGTGTCTGCAAAGCAGACACTGAAATACAAAGTGGGGCCCTCTTACGGGGGCCCCTGCAGTGCCCATGCCATTGGCACTGCAGGGGCCCCCAGGGGCCCCACGACACCCCTCACCGCCATCCTGTTCCTGGCGGGCAGAACCGCCAGGAACAGGATGGCGGTGAGGGGGTCGGGATCCCCTTTGGCGGTGCAGCAAGCTGCGCCGCCATGGGGGATTCCCAGGGCAGCGGAAAACCGGCGGGAGACCGCCGGTTTTCCTGTTCTGACCGCGGCCAAACCGCCGCGGTCAGAATGCCCTGCGGGGCACCGCCAGCCTGTTGGCGGTGCTCCCGCCAACCCCGGCCCCGGCGGTCCTTGACCGCCGGGGTCGGAATGACCCCCTTTATGTCTTTCCATGCTAACGCAAGATGGTGGGGGTCTTCATAATCATGACTCTCGTCTTTATAATTCTATCTCTTGCACTATTCATTATCTAATCATTGCTGCCCATGCGATTTACCGCATTGTATTAACAACAATCGCATAGCAGTTTACACCGGAACTGTTTTCCAAGTGGTAACCTCCAATTTCAAAGTCGTTTTACAGTTTTCTCTTCTTAGCACTATCTGTGCTGTCCTTTTGTCCTCTCTTTTCTTGAGAGTCCGTAGACTATTTTGTAATCTTCGGCTTCAGGCAGAGTATCTCTTTCTCATAAACAGGGTACTGGCCTAAATGAGGAGTATATAGACTTCTCTTACACACAGCTCACATCAGCACTAACTTTGTTCTCACCAAAGTCAATCAAAATCAAACCAGACAATGTTCTAATTCACAACAATGCCACATCCTACATTCCTTCTTTGAATAAAGAACTTCCAATATTAACCAAAGTTACATCCACACTTAAACCTTTTGATTTATGGATGGTTACAACTCATGCTAAAGAGAGAGGAAACTATTGCCCTCGGATTCATCAGTCTTTCACAAGGAAAACCTATACAATACATTAACCAATCTTCTTTACATTATATATCTGATCAAATTGTATAGCCAAAGAGTCTACCTCATCTCTTTTTGGAAAATTAATGAAATCAATAACTTTGCCTATTGCACCATTTACTAAGCTTTCCTCAACATTTAAATTACGTTGCGAAATAACTCGACAATTTTTGCAGATAAGTTAACGCTTTTCTAATTCTGCTGTCTTGGATACTGATTTCTCTAAAGAATCTGATTTTGCTTGTTTATCTGTCAGTAGTATTTTGACTCCATGATGTTCCATTTTATCAATAGCTGTAATTTCCAAAATATCTTCTTTCTCCAGTTGTATTCATTTTTCATTGAAGTCGGAGCACTCGTGAAGTGTTGGCCTTAAGCAAACTATAGATTTCTCTTCTTTAATGAATGTGAACTTTAGCTCTGGTGCTGTAATGTTAGATGGGATTAGACTCTTCATAAGGCGACTTTCCAAAGTATGTTTCCCTGGTTTCATCAGGATTTCCACTACAATGTATTTTGGTGTATCTCCGTATTCCTTACAAGATACTTGGCACATGTTCCCAATGGATTTCTTGTTTCATTATACAAAAGTGTTTTGAAAACAGATTGTTCTTTTACAGGGATAAGATGGAGTAGGTCACTGTCTTATCCAGGTGATTGGTTGACACCTGTTCGGTATAAGTCAATAAGGATGCTCAATGAAGGACCACACGACAATTATGAATACAATTTAGCTTTACTAGAATTTCTGGGAAATGTATGAATTTAGCACTTCAACAATGGCAGAATAAAAATAGCAATAAAGAGCATCTATATATATATGAGTACACTACAAAGAGCATCTATATATATATATATATGAGCAAAGAGTTCATTGACAGATATAAGCTTGGAATAACTGTATACCAAAATGTGTTACACTACGATGTTCAGGAAGTAAAATATAAACAAGTTGAATACTTCAGACCAGCTTTGATTTGCTGCACACCAAAATGCATGTTTCAATTACTGCAGCAGGCTCACACTACGATGTTCAGGAAGCAAAATATAAACAAGCTGACTTCTTCAGATTAGCTTTGCTTAACTGCATACCAAAATTCACATTACGATGTTCAGAAAGCAAAATCTAAACAAGCTGAATACTTGAGATTATAAACACAGTGCAAGCATAATAATCAATCATAATAATAGAGCAGAGAAACAAAGTCCTTTCATCCCTGGGAGGAACTTAACTTAGTCCACAAAATGCTGGGAAGCCCGCTACCGCCAGCTTGGACCTCTCTCTCCCTTGAGCGTCACGGTCTCTGAACAGCACAACAGGGAGGCAGCCTGGGTCTGAACATGGCAGTTTTCACAACTCCATCTGCAAGCTTCAATTCCCTCACCCGCTTTTCAGTGCTTAAATAACCTGAAGCTTAGATTCTATCCCTTTCCAGCATTTTCTAGCTATGTTATCACCACATGTCTCTTGGCTGCTCTGCCATTCCCTGGCCATTGTTTTCATTCCATCTTTTACTGTGGTCTCGTTCTCAAGGTTGAGACTGAATCTCCTTCACAACCTGTTTCTTACACATGCAGCTGCGAATAAGTTTATCTACGGAATGTCATAAAAAAAAAACAAGCTTGAAAGCGAACATCGTGAACTTTTCCACGTTGCTCTAGCTTCAGCAGGCATCACGCTCATCTACACTGTTCAATCTAATTAACCCTTTGCGTCACAATGTCTTCCGCACCTTTACCTATACTGATCACTCCACCCCTTAGATGAGCGCGATGCATGCGAAACAAGAATCATTTATTTTTCCGCTTCCCTAGCTAGGTTGCTATGAATACTTGTTAGCATTATTCTAAGCGCCTGCATCTTAGTATAAAGCTGATTTGTGCGTACATATAGTCTACATAGTATAATCATTAGCGTGACACAGACAATCAATAACCAAATTAGCGGATGTAACACTATATCTAGCGTCTTCGTAGCTCCTGGTGCCCAACCTAAGAAGATGTCATACCAATGGTGTTCAGTTACTTGCTGGATGCGTGAAGCAGTGTGCATAAGCTGTTTGGCGTCTATGGTCATTTGTATGGCGGTATCCTTGGTATATTTAGCCGCCATGTCGAATTTAGCAAATGTGATTTGTGTGTAGCGCATGATTGCCTCTAGTCTAGGCAGCTTCTCAACAAGCGGGATGTTCCATTCTAACTGTGCTTGCCAGTCGGTATAGGATGTGAGTACTTATGTCAATAATGCTGGTAATATTGCACATACACATTACCTGCTCTCCAGTGGTTTGTACAAATCCGTTAATAAGTAAGGGATGATTAGTAACGTAACATATACTCTCTGTTCCTATCTGATATAAGTCTGTGCCATTAATAGGATAAGGTAACCATTCACATTCTCCTGGTATTGGGTGAAGGCATGGATCTAGCACCCATCTAGTGTGGGTACATACCCACCCCTTAGACCAATCTGCACATCTAGTGGGATCTACGGTGTGATTTGTTTGATCAATCCACTTTTTGTCAGTGTGAGGTATCCACCATTCTTCATCTATCACTACAGGGAGCAATATAAAGGGGCACCATATTTCAGGAGGAAGATCACTTCTAGCTATATCAAAATGAAACTGTATGGGCTTTACCCATATTTCCTCAGGCAAATGCAATTGTTGTCTCCAATATTCACCCTGAAGCTGTCCCCATTCCGCTTTGAAGTCTACATACTGTTGATTAACAATGCTTTGCCATAGTATGCACTGAATGCCTTTGGAGACTTTGCGTGCTTTGAAAGCTTTTTCCAAATTGTTCATAAGTGAAATTATGCCATTGCCAATCACAATACAACCCACGCAGAACCTTCCATACTTCTTGTGAGTGTGTGGGCCCCCATTGTGAAATTACTTTTATGGCCTCCCCTGTACGATATTCTGTAAAAGATAGCTTATTCCTAATGGCTTCAATATCAAAAGCATTCAGGGCCCCTACCCCAATTCCGGTGGCCCCGGCTATCAAGGATCCTAGATCTCTTCTGATGCGTAACTTCGGCATGGGCCATAACTGTAGTGTCCATGGTGTGCATAATAGATCATACTTAAAAACATTCCCCTTGGCAATAGTTATCTGTAACACAATATGGTTAATTATGCTTGCATGCAAAGCTTGCTTACATCCTATTCTATATCGAACTATGGAAACGTTGCCTAATTTGCCAACCATGCATCTTTCGGCTACATAAAACATAAAGGCGGGCGGTTTGGAGTATCGAACTCCTTTGGTTCCATTGTTCATTGTAACAACCACCATATGTCCTGGTAAAATATTTTGTTTGTTGGAACAATCATAGGGTTTACACGGATATGCCTGTACTGGTGTAAAAGGTACAATGGTATTACAATATTTTCATATCATGTTTAGCGTATAATTCAAAGCCTGTACTGTTGCTGGCATCCCCTGCAACTCGTTCAGTCCATTGGCATGTCGGATTTGCTGTCCAGTTACCTTCCAGGATACAGCTTTGGCAGTCATCCACTTGCCTCCAGGTACCTTCACTTTGCAAAGTGAAACATTTCCCTGGTCATCAGTTACGTTAGCTGCTTGAGGTGAACAAGTGACATGATGGTCCATAACGACATTCTCTGCTATATTCGGTCGGACCCATACACTTCTTCCGGTTATAATCATGACTGCAAACAGGAACCATGTCATCGATGCAGATGTCATCATTTACGACCGTGGGGTAAGTCTCACTGCAGGTACAAATACAGGTACATTAGAGTTCTTCAAAAGTACAATATAGGTACTCCCCACCCCTTGAATCAATATCTCTCCTGCCTCTGGCTTTTTCCCAGGATGATGCACCCATACTCTTCTTCCTGTGCTTCCAAATCCTCCCTCACCTCTCTGGGTGTTATCGGGGGCAGATCTTGCTTCAATGTGGGGGGTATACGCTTGTTCACAAACCAATTGAGCAAGTCTGTCATGTGCTTGATACAATACAGTAGCATCTCCTTGCTTCAGTAATACTACTTTAACCTCTCCTCTAAAATCTGGGTCTAAGACTCCCCCTTAATGGCTAGGCTGGATCGGGGGGCAATTCTACCATATGTTCCAGGTGGTACTCTTACTCCTATTCCTAGGGGAACAGTCTTCACCTGTCCTACGGGTATTTCTCCATCCTCTGGAGCAAACAGGTCCAGTCCTGTACTGCCAGAGGTAGCCTGTAAAGGTAATCGAGCTCGAGGGTCTGTTTTCCAGACAATCATTGTGTGGGTGATTTCTTTATCATGCCCTGTCATCCGAATGAAAGGAGTCTGCTGCTGAACTGGTCTATTGTTCAGTTCGAACAAGACTTTGTCTAAATTACTACTCCATCCTTTTAGAGTCTGATGTGCTGAAAACTTTTTTAACTGTTTTTTCAACAATCCATTATATCTCTCAATCATTTCGCAGCTAGTGGATAATAACTAAGTTGTAAAATCCACTGAATTCCCTGTTCCTGCACTGTTTTTCCTGAAAAGTTTGTGCCCCTATCTGTTTGGATTTCATCAGGTACCCCATAATGTTTTATCATGTAGTTTAGCCCTCGCAAAGTGGACTTCTGATCTGCAGACTTACAGGGCGTTCCCAACATAAGGCCAGAGTAGGTGTCCACCATGGTCAATACGTAGCTTTTTCCTCCTTCCTTTGGTAGCGACCCGATATAGTTCAATTGCCACACCGTGGCAGCTGCGGTTCCTCTTCTGATATGGCCACTAGGCTTCTTTTGCAGGGGCATTTGTCTTATCTGGTTGCATGTGGGGCACTCCTTTACTGCTTGTTGTACCTGTCTTTAGTAACTGGAATCTGTTGTTGCTGTGCCCATGCATAAGTGCCATTCTCTCCTAGATGCCAGATGTTGCATGGGCTCAGTTTGCTAGAGCAGCTTCAGCCTCCTCATTGATGACCACTGTTCGTGTTTTGGCCATCTGATCTGTGGTGTTGTTGAATAGAGATGCAAGTGAGGTGTCCGATGGGCAATGGGCATCCACATGTGCCACATAGATTTGACATTTTTGCCCTTTCTCCCACATCTCTTCCCATAGCTGCTCGCCTCACCAAATGGGGGTGCCTTTGATTTTCCATCCATCCTTGCGCCAAGTCGGGCCCAGCTTACTAGTCCTTGGTAAGTGGCCCAGCTGTCTGTGTACACAAATGTTTTTTCTCCAATGGGGGCCTGTTCGATCACTGCTCCTACCCCCTGTAGTTCTGCAAGCTGGCTTGATCCATTATCTCCTCCTCGCAGCAACAGCGTTTCTGTAGCAGGCTGGAATGGGACTGTTTGCCAGTGCCTTTTTCCTTGATGGTACCGGGCGGTTCCATCTGTGAACCATGCATTTTGCTGTTCTTCTTCAGTGAGTTGGTCAAAAGGTGGAGCTGTTTTAAATGGTGAGGACTCCATCTCAGATGGCTCTGGCGAGGGGACCATTGCCTGTAAGTCCACTGCCCCCAGCATTTCTTCTTGTAACTTCGACACTCCTGCTGGCCCCGGTTTTGCCCTCTGCTGCAGATACCAATTCCACTTTACGATGGTAGACTCCTGTGCCCTGCCTACTTTAGTGCCAACCCCTCCTTCTCTTATCCAGCCTAGTAAGGGGACCCGTGTTCTTAAGGTAACTGGCCGGTCACCAGTTATGCGTTCTGTTTCTACTAATGCCCAATATTCTCCTGCTAGTTCTTTTTCTAACGGGTTGTAACTGCTCATGGATGGTGTTAATCTCTTTGACCAGAACCCTTGTGGCACTCTCTTTTTTCCCTGCCTCTGCTATAAGCTCCACATCACTACATCATCCTGTACTATCATTTCCAGCTCAAACGGGTCTCCTTCTTTGATGGGACCTAACGCAAAATAATTCTGTAATGCATCTTTTGCTCACTCAAAGGCCTCTTGTTGTTCAGTTCCCCATTGGAAAGGGTGCTTTTTTCGTGTGACTTGGTATAATGGTCTCAGTATTAATCCTAAGTGAGGGATATGTTGTCTCCAGAATCCCATCAAACCAATAAATCGTTGTGCTTCTGCCTTAGTTGTAGGAATCTTTAGCTGCTGTAACGTATCAATCATTTTTTGCGGTATTCTTTTTACCAGTCCTGACCAAATAGTGCCAAGGAATTTCACCTCTTGTGCCGGGCCTTGGACCTTTTTCGGGTTAATAGCCCATCCCCTCTGCTGTAAATATTCAATTAACCTTTCCAGTGTGTCTGAGACTTGCTCTTTAGTTTCCCCAGTGATCATGATGTCATCAATGTAATGTGCAAGTCGGGTGTTTCCTGCCGAGAAGTTGGCTAAATCTCTGGCTATTAGCCCATGACACAATGTGGGACTATGTACGTACCCCTGGGGCAACTTCCTGAATGTGAATTGTCTGTTCTGCCAGCTTATTGCAAATTGGCCTTTACTGGCCTCATCAATATCAATTGAAAAGAAGGCGTTTGCTAAATCATTCAAGGCATGCCATTCCCCCACATCTTTACTCAACTGTTCCACCAGTGTGATGATGTCTGGGACTGTGGCTGCCAAGGTTGGAGCCACATTATTTAGTTGTCGATAGTCGACAGTCATTCGATAGGTATCATCTGATTTCTTCACGGGCCATATGGGAGAGTTAAATGGGCTTGCAGCCGGCCTTAACATGCCTGCATCTAGCAGCCCCTGAATGGTTTCTGAAATCTCTTTATGACCTCCGGGTATGCGGTACTGTTTAATGCACACCGGCTCCTTTGGAGGAGGCACATGTAATGGACTCCACTTTGCATGCCCAACCAGAACTGTCCTGGATTTCTTTATATGTACACTCCTCACACCAAAAGTAAATGTTCCCCATTGCGTATCAATAGTTTTGCCTAGTAACAAATCCATGCCAATAATGTATTCTGGTACTTCGGCTATTAATACTTCTGCCGTGTATGGGGGTCCTTTACCAATTGACAATTTGAGCTTAACGGGTTTGGCCTCTGTTTCTGCACTCCCGTAACCATTAATGATCACACCCTTTCCTGGCAGCCTCTTAGGGTTTCCATTTATCAAAGTTACTTCTGCACCTCTATTGAGGAGTGCCATAACATGTTGTGTTCCTTTGTGCCAATAAATGATGAGAGGTACATATGGCCGCCTGTCCCCGGGGCTTACCTCTTGCACTGCTCTGACCCCGGGGTTTGGTCTGACCTTCATAATAAGGGGTCTGGGACTTCCCAGCCATCGCTGGACAAGTCGGGATATAGAGTTGAGACAGGCACCTTCCTATTTTTCCCTGATTCTGTTTTTTCCTTCTCAGACTCTTCCATGGGTGGTGGTGAGGGCTGCTTCTCATCAAATGCTTCCTTCTCTTTCTGTCTACGCTGCAATGCTTTCCATTTATTAAGCAGATAAGGGGTAGGCTTCCCATCTATCTCCTCTTTCTTCACCCCAGCATTCAACAAATCTATCCACATTTGTCGTCTGGTCACTTTTATTGTAGATTCTCCTCCCTTATACTTATTGTCCTGCCCCACTGCTCTTGCTGATTTTTGTCTCTCAAGCCCTTCCAATTGTGTCATTAATAACACCACATCCCCCACTGGTCTTCCCTAAGCAGGTCCTACAAGAGCCAACAAGGCACCTTTCATATGCGGCCAGGCATTGCAGATTAAGCGTGCCATGATCCCTGCTGTCACGGGTTCAACATCAGGTCCTAAAAACTGTTGGGAATACACTGCGTTCTGCATCCCAATTTCTCGCAGTTGTTCATTTGCCTCTGAAATTGTATGTCAAGGGCCCCAACTCTCTTCCACATCTATAGCAGTTGGGTACAATTGCTTCACTCCTTCCATCATCCAACCCATTAGGGAGAAAGCTTGTTGCCCCTGTGCACCTCGTAACCGTTGCCCTAACATGACATGAGTAGTTACTGATCCCATTTTCAAAAGTTCAGTTAGTGACAAATATGTACCATATGCTCCAGTGTCCCACAATCTCACCAACCGTTTAAACAAAGGCTCTGCAGACATCTGCCTAAACATAAGAGTTATCTCTAACAACTCGCTCTGTGTATAATCTCTTACCAAACGAGAATTCTGTATTTGCCCACCATTCACTCCCTTTGATTTATTTTGCACGAGTGGGCGAACCTCCATTACACTTCCCCTTTCACCTTCAATTTCACCTACACGTCCTTCTCCACTTTCAACTCCACCTAGTTCTGCTACACATACTTCCACCTCATCCTCCCAATTCCAGTCATCATCATTATCCGAGACTGTTCCATCCCAAGTATAAGGATCCCAGTTTTCTTTACGTACCAATGCCCTCACTTGCACAGCTGAGGGTATTTTAGGCTTCTGCCTACTCTTCTTTTTTGCTACTCGTAGTGCTAATGCGGTGCACCTTGCCTCCATTTGATCACCCCTAGTCATTGCATTTTCTATAGTTTATTTCATAAGTAACTGCCTTTCCTGCAAGGCTGCAACCTCATCCCGCAGTTTTCTTATCTCTGCATCTTGTGTTAATGTTTTCCTGTATACCGTACGGAGTGCAGACAGGAAAAGCCATCCCACTTGCCCTGCTGCTTTCAGCTCCAGCTTCGCCCCTCTTAGCTTCACACTCTCAACTGCATCTTCCACTAAGAGAGGAGTCACTTTCTCATCTAATGCCTCCCATAACATTGGCGCTGCCCACCGGTTCAGGAGTCCTGCCACACCAGAGAACGGGTCAGTTGCTAACCACCCGGGAATGGATCTGGCTTCTGCCCCATGCTGCCTTCCGCTCTCTGCCTCACTTTTCTTACGTGCCCAAAGAGGCATTATTGACTTATACCCCACTCCTGGTACCAAAATGTCTTATCCAGGTGATTGGTTGACACCTGTTCGGTATAAGTCAATAAGGACACTCAATGAAGGACCACACGCCAATTATGAATACAATTTAGCTTTACTAGAATTTCAGGGAAATGTATGAATTTAGCACTTCAACAATGGCAGAATTAAAATAGCAATAAAGAGCATCTATATATATATATGACTACACTACAAAGAGCATCTATATATATATATATGAGCAAAGAGTTCATTGACAGATATAAGCTTGGAATAACTGTATACCAAAATGTGTTACACTATGATGTTCAGGAAGTAAAATATAAACGAGTTGAATACTTCAGATGTGCTTTGATTTGCTGCACATCAAAATGCATGTTTCAATTACTGCAGCAGGCTCACACTACGATGTTCAGGAAAGCAAAATATAAACTAGCTGAATTCTTCAGATTAGCTTTGCTTAACTGCATACCAAAATTCACACAATGATGTTCAGAAAGCAAAATATAAACAAGCTGAATACTTCAGATTATAAACACAGTGCAAGCATAATAATCAATCATAATAATAGAGCAGAGAAACAAAGGCCTTTCATCCCTGGGTGGAACTTAACTTAGTCCATGAAATGCTGGGAAGCCCTCTACCGTCCGCTTGGACCTCTCTCCCCCTCGAGCGTCACGGTCTCTGAACAGCACAACAGGGAGGCAGCGCTGGGTCTGAATATGACAGTTTTCACAACTCCATCTGCAAGCTTCAATTCCCTCACCCGCCTTTCAGTGCTTAAATAACCTGAAGCTTGGATTCTATCCCCTTCCAGCATTTTCTAGCTATGTTATCAGCACATCTCTCTTGGCTGCTCTGCCATTCCCTGGCCATTGTTTTCATTCCATCTTTTACTGTGGTCTCGTTCTCAAGGTTGAGACTGAATCTCCTTCACAACCTGTTTCTTACACATGCAGCTGCGAATAAGTTTATCTACGGAATGTCAAAAAAAAAACAAGCTTGAAAGCGAACATCGGGAACTTTTCCACGTTGCTCTAGCTTCAGTGGGCATCACGCTCATCTACACTGTTCAAGCTAATTAACCCTTTGCGTCAAAATGTCTTCCTCACCTTTCCCTATACTGATCAGTCACCAAATACAAATAAATGATTTGCTCCACAGAGTACATCAAAATTTGTTCTTAAAATCTGTTGCATCCTTAAGTGTTTGATACTATGCTGACTTCATCAATGATTAGTAGCCTAATTGTTTTCAGTACTCTTGATACTTTATGGCAAGCATCACTAGATAATTTCTGATATTCTAGTTAAGTGTCATCTTCAACTGGTAGCATTAGTAGTTGATGCAGAGTAATTCATGTAATGTGTATGTGCAGCTAATCCTGTTGGTGCTGTTACTACACATGACAAATTTGAATCTGTAGTCTTCTGTAGTTAACTGGTGAGAACTTTGATTAAGAAGCTTTTCCAAGTACCAACTTGTCCATTGATATATAGTAATATTGGTTTATTTGAAGAACATTCACACATTTTCTTCTCATGGAGAAATCAATGCTCTATTTTATCTTTAACTTCATTATACATTTCTCTTTGTTCATTGTTCAGTTGCTCCACTAACTGTTTGAACCCACAGTTTCCTCTCTACCCTATTGCATTGCAATCTCAACTTAATCCGTAGCTATAGCTGCTCCATTTTGAATAACTGATTCTCCAAGAGGAATTTGACTTGCTGGTCCTAAAGCTTGTTTGTTTTGTGAGCTCTCCCTGGTATTTCAGCAGTGATGGCTTCTTCATGTTCAACCTCATTTATCAGCCTCTCCAAGTACCTTGGAAAAATATAACACTGAATACTGTCATAGTGTCCAAGTAGATCTGTTTCAGCTCACTGTGGTTTGAACAGTTGCATAAGTGCTGAGTAGAAAAACTATTTTCTGTTTGAAGTTTGGCAGCTGAGCTTCCTGTAATTAATTAGATTTCCTTCATTGTGTCTCACAAAACCACTGTCACATCCAAGGACTGCAAATTGTCCTTCTTCTATGTTTTCAATTATATTAGTTCTATATGTATAATGCTGAAGTACTTCATAATGACATATGTTTTCAAGATACAGACTCCTTCTTGGTTAGTATGTATCCAGCATGTTAATTTCTATATTGTCTGTACTCTCGGGATCGAATTCTGAAAGGTACTGTATTTATGGGAAATACTTAAATACTCTATTATGACTGCTTGCAAAGCCTAGGCTTACCTACATGATTCCTCTAGACTTTTAGAGCAAACTTGCTGAACTCAACCTATCAGTGCATTCTTAAGATCCAATTTCCTTGTGCGAAAGCATTTTCAAACTGAAACTGTATAATTTCTTGGGATGGCTCTTTTCTGCTGAAATATCCTCTCACATCTCTTTCATCTCTATCTTCTCTGACTTTGTTATGTAAGAAGTCATGTAGCTTAATACAGTGACGGAGTTATCTGCAACAAATTGTATATCCATATATGCATTCCACATATTCAAAATAAGAGGGATGTAGTCATTAATATATTTCAAAACTTCTGTTCTTCTGAGGTTGCATGTTTTTTATTCAGTGATTTCCGTGTTATTGTGTCCTTCACTCCAGACAAAAAGTTGTTCACTTCCCCTTCTGGGATCACAGGTCATTGAAAATCAAAAACAACATCTCATGTACATCTGGAACATCTGGAACTATTGTAGCCGGGGTTATTTCTTCTTCAGATAATTCTGCAACATCTAAATCTGAGAACCCTTCCCCCTTACTTTCTGAATTAGACTGACTGATTGCCCCCTGCATAGTACTTCCTAAAATAGTAAATAATGAGTGTCAACTTATAGGGACTCCATCTCCCGCCTCCCTAATGAGAACTAAGTCAATATCTACGCCTCCCAAAATCAATATAATATCTTGGAATGTTGCAGGAATTAAGTGAAAGTTGGATGTCCCGGAATGGGTAAGCCTTGTTAATAAACAAGATATCTGTCTTTTTCAGGAAACCTGGACTGCAGAACAGTTATCCATACAAGGCTTTACAACCTATTTTTCTGCTGCCCAACCTGCCTCTGGTGGCTTTGGAAGACAGATAGGAGGGTTAATGATTTTATTGAACAATAAGCTAGAATGTGACCACTCCATGATAAAGTTTAATTCCTATGATCTGCTGGGTGTGCAACTCACATTCCGACCTGGATTCAGGATGATAGTTCTGAATACTTATGCAAGATCCGTTCCCCGTGGGACAGAATCAATTGTTCTCACCCAGCTGACGGATTATATAGAGCTTCTGGACCCTTCAGATCTTCTGATTATAGCAGGTGATTTTAATTGTTCCTTTGTGTTGGACAACTCCATCAGCAATCTGACTACTGAGGAGGATGAATATTGGGGTATTCCCCAATCTAAGGAAATGGTGTTTTTGCCCGTTTCCTGTGTTGCATCTCAGTTGTCTTCCCTTTGTCTGAAATATGGCCTGAGAGAATGTAACGGCCGCACTAAATCTGATTCAGAGCGAGCCATCACTTTCAAGCGAGGGCTTTCCTTTAGTACTATTGATTATATTCTGGTGGACATTAGGCTATGGTCAAGTTCACTGGACATGGAAATTTTATCTCGCTTGGATAGCGATCATAATCCTCTGTGCCTTGTACTGACCAACCATGCATTTTTAAGAGTCCAGCACACAACAATCACTAACGTCCCACTCCCTTACCTGAATCATAGACGTTCTCGGGTCTGCTGGCCAAAGGTTGAATCCAACCTGTATTTGATTGGGGAAATATATTCATCATTTTTAAAACTCTTTGTAGATTATGAGGAACAAGAAGCCTCTGATATTCCCATTATGGCTATCCACATTAAATTGGTGGATTCCCTACAGGGTATCTTCTATAGGGAAATCCCTTCCAAACCGAGACCTGCTGACACCCCTCGTAGGGATTGGTATAATCAGGATTGTGTGCGAGCAAGATCTAATTTAAACGAGGCTGTAAAAAACTCTACCCAAGTGGCTATTAAAGAGGCCCGACGTAGGTATGCTAATGCCCTGAAACAAGCAAAAAAAGACTGGGGTAATGAGATATGGCAGAAGCTGCTTGCAGCAGTCAAATACAAAGATGATAGTTCCTTTTGGCGGCTGTTGACCTCTAGTTCGAAAAGGGGCAATGATGACATTGGTATGTACATACAGCCCGAAAGATGGGTGTCCTATTTTTCTGGAATTTATGCTCTGCCTGCACCCCAAGCTCTGGAGGACCCTGGATATGATGAGTGTTGGGCTGTTAACAAGGCTTCAACTGAGAGCATTGTTTTTACCTTAGCCGAAACAACAGCTGCAATCAATTCTCTGAGGCCAGCCAAAGCCCCTGGTCCAGATAAGATCCCAGGGGACCTGTTTAAATCAGAACCAAAGATATGGGCATGGTACATCAATTTATTGTCTAATGCCATAGCAGCTGGTAGCCCTGTTCCAGATTCTTGGCGTGGTGCAGAAATAATATCGATTCAAAAAAAGGGTGATGCAGGTTCACCTGTAAATTATCGACCAATCAGCCTTATCGATATCCTTCAGAAGACGTTTGCTCAGCAAGTCTTAGATAGGCTTACCGATTGGATCCAAGACAACCAAATTTTATCCCCCTTACAGGCCGGTTTTCGGCCTAAAACTAACACTATGGACCAAGTCTTCAGGCTGTCATTACTATTTTGGAAGTATGTCACCCTATCCAAGCAAAAACTTTATGTTGCTTTTGTAGACCTAAGATCTGCATTTGATTTTGTCCCAAGAGAGAAACTATGGGGAGTATTAAACAAAATCGGTATCCCAGGAAACTTAGTGCATTTAATTCAAAGATTACATGAAAACACATTTGCACAAGTCAGATGGGGTAATCAGGGGGAACTCACTGACAAAATAGATATTAGGAGAGGAGTGCGCCAGGGCTGTGTTCTTGCCCCAACGCTATTTACATTGTTTATCAATGAGGTGGTGCAAGTTGTTACCAACTGCCAAAATGATGCTCCATCCTTGAATAACCATAAAATTCCAATTTTGCTATTTGCTGATGATTCCCTCCTGATCTCCAGAACTCCTATGGGTCTCCAGGTACTTGTGGATAAGTTTAGTTTGTTTTGTGGTGACTATGGACTTGAACTCAACCATAGCAAAACTAAATTTATGACCCTGGGCTGTGGCCCCACTAAGAGATACTCCATTTTCTATAATGGAACCCCCCTAGGTATGGTAAGCTCCATAGATTATTTGGGGGTGAGAATTAGCAACAATCTGCATTGGGGGGCCCAAATCGATAAAAGCTTAGCTCTTCTGGCACAGAGATCTGGGGCCATTTTACGCTTCCACAAGTCTACATCTGAGAGAGTGATTACTCCAACTATTAAAATTTACCGAGCAAAGGCACAGAGCGCTGCGGTCTATGGGGCAGAAATTTGGAGGTCCTCGAACACTGGCAAGCTTGCAGTGGGGGAAAACAATTTTGTAAGGTCAACTTTGGCCTGTCCTCGCAGTACCCCACTGCTGCCAATGTTCTGGGACCTTGACCTTTCACGCATCTCAGATGTAATTGCCCTACGACCATTGTTTTTCTGGGTCCGTGTATGGACCACCCCTGAGCTATCCACATACAAGGAGTCTATTCAAGACATTCTAGATAGACCAAATGTACTTACCATTTCCTGGTTTAACCACATCTCAAAATGGTTTCATAGATTGGGTCTTAGTGAGTTTTGGAGTTATCCAGAAAGTATAAGGAAGGATCAGAAGAATCATTTGAAAACTGTTTACTGGATATATGTCAGGGAAAACTACCTGCTGTGCTCAACACACGGCAGATTGACTTCACAATTCTTTGATTTTAAATGGTACCCGTATCTGGAACCATTTATGGATACAATTCTTGACCCATTAAGTAAGAGTCTATATATTCAGTTCAGATATGGTTGTCTGCCTCTTAAATCCTATGGCAGTACGCGGAGTGCGACTCCAAGACCTGATCTTTGTCCGAGTTGTAATCACATTTCAGAATCTATTGTACATTTTATGTTTATATGCCCTGCTTATTTGACTGCGCGACGGAAGTGGTTATGACCTGTGTGCAGGAATATGGGGGCAAGACACTGTATTGTTGCCTTAAGGATCATGATGAGGGAAACTTCTCTCCCCCTATCCTGTGGGGTTAGCAAGTATATTGTAGCTGCTTGGCATATACGTATTACATTTTTGGGGAAAAATGTTGATGAGGAACAAATTAAAAAAAAAATAGAAAAAAAAAAAAAGAAATGTTTTAGCTGCTAAATTTTAACTATACACCTAGACTGAAATATAACCCCATGTTTAATTTAAATGATAGGTATTAGGGGGTTAGGTGCATTTTTAAGGAAAGTAATTTTATGTGTTTTAAGGCTGAAACATATGTTTTTTTACTTTTCTTATCCCTTTTTAACTTAATTCCTATTTTCTTTTCATTCAATTGTTGGTTGTTTTTGCTTTTATGGTTGAAAGTAACCGAATAAAGCTATGTGTTGATGATGATCTCATGTAAAATTTTGCTTTTGATCTGTATTTTCGATGACAGTATTTTACCACACCTCAGATTTTGAAATTATAGAACTTGTTGTATCAATCTCTTGTCAGAAGGTTCTTTTGGAGTGACACATATATCACATTATTCTATGAAATGCAAGACAGACTCATCAATGTATGTTACAAACTTTGTGGCATCTTTACCCATAACAGTATGTGAATATGCAGAATACCTCTAGCTTGGTACTCTTTCCGCCAAAAGAAGTCAGTCACTTCGTCAAGAAGAATTATTTTTGTTGCCAATGAAAGCTATTATTGCTTGAAACGTGTTGTTAAAATATCTGCAAAACTGTAAGAATTGAAGCTGACAGATTCTGCAGATTTACTCCTGTTCTGAGCATGTGATTTATTGCATAAAATAATCCAGACAAGTCACTCTCAACTAGTAGGTGAAAAATATAAGGAATACACTGGCAAAATCTAGGGTTCTCTGAATAAAGTCTAGTTGATCTGTATATGGCTGTTGGTATTTGTACAGGCCAATCACCATACCTACTACCTACTCCAGTAGGAAACAGATGTTCAAAACATTGAGCTTCTAAAGTTTTCTCCCACACACCTAATGAAGCATAATGGAGCTCCTTTCACTTCTTTCATTTGAACTAGATCAATAGCGTCTCCAATAATCTCTTTGGAATGTAGAGGATGAATAGTGTAGTGTTCATAATTTTTTTCCATGCTGGATTGAGCCACCTTTTTTAATCTAAACTCTTGATGGTAGTGAGTCACCCTCCATATGTGTAATATCTTGAAGAACATCTACATTTCTATAGTAAATGTAATTTTGTACCAGATGTAATGTTGCTTGTTTTACTTTACTAACATCAACTAACTCTTGTCACACATTTGTACTCTTGTTAGGCACACCATTGACTAGAATTACAGTTCCTTCATCCAAATCTCTTTGCACTGCTACAGTTTCCAAATTCTGCTTATAATCTAATGGTAAGAACACAACTCTACCTTTTAGAGCCTTATGGTGGTCAATTGGAGGGAACTTTCCTGTCTTTGGCTCCATACATACTAAAGCTTAAAATGGATGCATACATTGTATAAGTATAGATTCATAAATATTCAAATCTTAAAGTTCTTCTGGATTAGAAACTAGTTCTAATTGTTGTACCCTGATCTAGCTGGCATTTTATTGTCCTCTAATTTATTATAACAATACTTACATTTAATTTGTCTTGTGGAACAATCAAGGTGTTCATCTACAAATAAATAAGCAGCACATTCCCACTAATTATCTCTGTTGTCTTCTTCAGTTTCTGAAGACACAATAGCATAACGAGTTTGAGTTATGTAGTGAGTGTGTCAACAATATATACAAACACAGATATTTTTTCTCTGAACAGCCTGTTTTAAACTTTTTAATCTCTTCGTGAAGGTTATCAATAGTAATACCTTAATCCTGTTCTGCTATACCTGCAGATTCCAAGTGTTCATTTTCTCCACGGTCCTCTTCAGGGCCAAAGAAATGAAACTACACATCAGCAGAAACGTGTTCCAACTTTGCCACTGCTCCATGCAAAATAACTCTATTCATTTCTCCTAAAGATGGTGCAGGACTCCCAACATGGGAAAGCCTCCAAATTAAAGTTTGAATTTGTGAGTGGTATACAGTTAACATTAAAAAATGATCAAACTTTCTTTGGTGTATTTTCTTTGATAAATATGATAGTGAATGTCCCTGTAGATTAGTGTCTTTTCTTACTGTGCATGGATCCAATCCTTATAAAATGGCAATTTTCTGTTTAGGACTTTAGCATGGAAAGATACATAGAACATTTCACAGTAACTCAATTGATTGCTGGTAAACACTACAAACACTGCTACAATTCCAGTTATATGCAGGGGCCTGTCTATGTTTTCCATGCACCTCTTCAGCTATGTAGGTACCATTACCTCATTCTCAATAGGAGAACCATCTTTTATCTCATAACATCATCCAGATTTATCAACTTCATGCACTAGTCTGTTCTCTTGCAGGTAGCTTTCTTAATTAAAGAAATGCTAAGTACTAGAAGTGTGTCTCCATTCACCACTAAAAACATTGCAAATGTTAGTTCTCTTTATAAGTCTATTTTTTTGACTTTTTCTCCTCATACTTAACATTAATTTATCTATTGTTTTCATTCTGTTTACAATCAAAATAAATAGCTTCCTTTTCAGAGCAAAGGTCTTATCATCTATACGCTCAACACATTTGTTTTTTTCTGACAGCTTTTCTCCTTCTTTTATTGTTCTTATTACTTCTCATTAGATTCGGGAATACTCAGCTCTGAAACATTCTAACTTTTCCTTGAACTGGCACTGCCTTTTCAGTTAAACTCTGTGATTCATTGTAGGAGTTTTTACTTGTCATATCATGTACTTTTTTAGTTGATGTCAAACTTTGTAGCAAATTTAAGAAAAGTGGCGCTGCACCTAGTGCTCCTAGGAACAGCACAACTTTCCTTGCGCCCCTTAGCACCACACCACCGCCACCATATATGTGCCATATTTAAAATACGATGCACCATGGGGCAGGGTATGGGGTAACATTTTGGTGCTACTCTTGCACAGTACATAGGAGCCAATTATAAATAATAGGAGCCCCCTTTTAACGCCTGCTCTGAGCGAGAGAAAAAATATCCTAAAAATTGGCGGAAGGAAATCTCTTGGGTTTCCTTGTGCCATTTTTCTGCCACCCCCCCATGGTGGAATGGCCCCTTGCACACATAGGGGGTCATTCTGACCTCGGCGGTAAAAGGCGCTTACCGCCGGTCAGAAGACCGCCATAACACCGTCGCGGCCGCGGTAAACCGCCACGGTCATTCTGACCCGCAAAAGCCAAACCGCCGAAAACCCGACATCCTCAATAATCCGCCACACCAAAGGTCAGCGAAAAAATGGCGCTGACCAAACCTCCACCGTCACGCCAACAGAAATACGCCCATACCATTCCGACCCACAAATCCACGCGGCGGTCTTTCAAACGCGGTATTCCATTGGCGGTACACACCGCCGCGGTCAAAATACACACACACATAGAAAACTCAGCAACATTGGTCACTTCGAAATACACACACCTGATACACATACTAACACCACTCCCACACACCCAACACAATATAAAACACACACCCATATCACCCACAAGCCCCTACCACCCGAAATCATTGACGTAGGCTAGAGACAGAGCGCAGAATAGAGAATCCCACAACACAGAGGCACACAACACCATCACCCACACAGAATCCACGCACCAAACACCACACACCACCACACGCACCACACTCATCACCACAAACGCCACCCCACACCTCAACCACACCACCCCATGGCACCCCAAAGACACCCCAGGTTCAGTGACGCAGAACTAAGGGTCATGGTGGAGGAAATAGTCCGTGTAGAGCCCCAGCTCTTCGGGGCACAGGTGCAGCACACCACAATTGCCAGGAAGATGGAGCTATGGCAAAGGATAGTGGACAGGGTTAACGCGGTGGGACAGCATCCACGCAATCGGGAGGACATCAGGAAGAGATGGAACGACCTACGGGGGAAGGTGCGTTCCATTGTATCAAGGCACAACATAGCGGTGCAGAAGACTGGAGGCAGACCCCCACCTACTCCCCCAGAATTTACCATGTGGGAGGAGGAAGTCTTGCACATCCTGCATCCTGAGGGCCTCACTGGAGTAGGCGGAGGAATGGACTCTGGTAAGGCAAATCTTCACTACTGCTTCCCACCCCCACCCCACCTGAATGCAAAATCATACCCCCACCCTCACCCCCTCCCCCATCACACCAACCCCTAGCAAAAGCCTCACCATCACAACCCACCCATCCCAACACCAAGCCCTGCATGCGACCCCAAAGCATGGACATCCATCACCAAAGCATGCCCACTGCACACACACATCACCCCCACAAGCCACCCTCACAAAAGCCCCCTACAAGGTAATGCCTGCACATGGGTACACGGACACCCACCCATCACACGAAATCCCACACACAGAAGCAATAACCATACCTTTATACCCCTGCAGGACCCGAACGCCACCACACCGCCACGGAAGGTCCAGAGATGTCCATCCCACCCCCAAAAGAGGCCCCCAGCGATGACAGCAGCTCTGTCTCCCTGGAGCCAGACGACCAGCCCGGCCCATCGGGGACCTCTGGACAGTCAGTTCCCCACAGACAGCCACAGGCTACACCAGACCCAACCCCTCTGGGAACACCAGCACAGCTCCCACCCAGCGGGCCCATGCCTCTGTCTCCAGGGCACGTCAATCAGCGGTGTGTCCACCACTACAGGGCACCCAGGTTGACCCACCACCCCAACAACAACAGGGACCTGGGGGCAGTGGTAGTGGGCACACCGGCCAGGGGACAGAGGCCCAGGGACACAGGGGAACTGGGAGGGCTGCTGTACGACAGGGGGGGGACAGGCCCGGGGAACCGACTCTCCAAGAGGCCTTCTCCACCATCATGGGAGCATACCACCGCTCCCAGGAGACAATGGCGACGGTACTGGCCCGGTTCCAGGAGATCCAGGAACTGCAGGAGGAACGATACATGGGGTTCAGGGAGGAACTGAGGAACATCGGTTGCGCAATGGGGACCATCGTCCTGGCCCTTACCCAGATCGTCACCACATTGCGGGACCATGTGGCACCCCAAAGGGCCCCTGTCACTAGCCCAGGCCAGGAACAGCCTACCACCTCCGCCGGCGCCAGTGGGCAGGAGGCCCCCACACAACGATGGGACACCAGAACCCCACCTCCTGCAGAAGAAGAACCACCCCGCAAGCGGAACCTGAGATCTCACAAGAAGACAGAGTAGGATTGCAAGACCCCCGCCAGCCTAAGATACCCCCTGATGTCATCCCACTGTCCCACATTGACACCCTGTCCAACCTTGAACTGCCCCTGCTCCATCCTTCCCCAGGCATATGGACAATGCACCTGTGCGACTGAGAACTGGACTCTGCCATGGACATTACTCCACCCCCACCCATCCCCGATTCCCAATCATTTACCTATATTTAGCACTTTAAATAAATCACTTATTCCACTTAAATAAACAGGAGTCTGCTTGTATTCTTAACAAATGTATTACACATAACGGTTCAATAATGTCCAGTTACTTTGTGATGACAACATACCAATTTCAATAAGCTTTAGTCCATGGGCAAACAAAGCTGAAGTCAGGCAGTGGGTCATACAGCTCTGAAAAGGGAAGGGAAAGTCACAAATCAGTTATCAGGAATTGGGGGGGAAACACAGACAGTGGAGACGCATGAGGCCTCAAGTAAATGTAAATTGGGGTGGCTGTTTCTTACCTGTGTGCTACTGAAAGTATTGTTGTATGACTGTATCCCTGTTGTCCGTGTCGTCCCCGTCGTCTTCCTCTTCTTCACTCTCCACAGGCTCCACAGCTGCAACAACACCACCATCTGGACCATCCTCCTGCAGAAAAGGCACCTGGTGTCGCAATGCAAGATTGTGAAGCATACAGCAGGCCACGATGATCTGGCACACCTTCTTTGGTGAGTACATGAGGGATCCCCCTGTCATATGCAGGCACCTAAACCTGGCCTTCAGGACCCCGAAGGTCCTTTCTATGATCCTCCTAGTTCGCCCATGGGCCTCATTGTAGCGTTCCTCTGCCCTTGTCCTGGGATTCCTCACTGGGGTCAGTGGCCACGACAGGTTGGGGTAACCAGAGTCACCAATTAGCCACACACGGTGTCTCTGTAGCTGTTCCATCACATAAGGGATGCTGCTATTTCGCATGACATACGCATCATGCACGGACCCAGGGAACTTGGCATTTACATGGGAGATGTACTGGTCAGCCAAAAAGACCACCTGGACATTCATCGAATGATAACTTTTTCTGTTTCCGTACACCTGCTCACTGTCTTTGGGGGGAACCAAAGCCACATGGGTCCCATCAATGGCACCAATGATGTTGGAGATATGTCCAAGGGCATAGAAATCACCCTTCACTGTAGCCAATTCGCCCACCTCAGGGAAAATAATGTATCTCTGCATGTATTTCATCAGGGCAGACAACACTCTGGACAAAACCTTTGAAAACATAGGCTGAGACATCCCAGATGATATGGCCACTGTTGTCTGAAACGACCCACTTGCCAAAAAATGGAGTACTGACAGAACCTGCACCAGAGGGGGAATCCCTGTGGGTTGGCTGATGGGGGACATCAGGTCTGGCTCCAGCTGGGCACATAGTTCATGTATAATTGCTCTGTCAAGCCGGTATGTAAGTATGATATGTCGTTCTTCCATTGTCGACAGGTCCACCAGCGGTCGGTACACGGGAGGATTCATCCTTCTCCTCGCAAGTCCCAGCGGACGGTGCCTAGGAAGGACAACATGGAGCACAGAGTCAAGCAACCCACAGGTTCGTTCACACAGCTTGCACAGTACACGAATTGCTATGCATGGAACGGCTTGTACGAGTGGCAATGCAAGGCCTAGGCCTGTGTGACGCAGTAGAAATCATGCCATGTGGGCCCTTGAAATGGCGGCTGCCTGACCTGTGAAGTGTGACAGTGGGATGTGAGGTCACTGCGCTGGCGTGGCACACCGTGGCAGTAGGCGGTCAAAGACCGCGGCGCAAAGCAGCATTGGTTAACATTGAACCCTATGGGTCTCAGGAGCCAATGACGATGTGCGCCGGCGGTCGCGGTACGCACCGCCGCGGTACGCACCGCCGCGGGCGTGACCGCCATTTTCTATCTGATTAATCACTCGAGACCTGATCATCCACAGGAGAGGACCTATACTGCAAGTGCTGCTGTGATCTCGGTCTGGGAGATACAATGGCTGCTGCGACTGGGGAAAGGGCCCCTGCCTTCACTTCCGATGAATTGGAGAAACTTGTTGATGGGGTCCTCCCCCAGTATGCGCTACTCTACGGTCCTCCAGACCAACAGGTTAGTACACAGGGTGCACGCTGAATGGGCTATGCCTGTATTGAGTGGGGTGTATGTAAGATGGTGGGGAGGGGAGCGAATGAGGAGAGCAACGCACGACAGATGGGAACATGTGTCACATGGCAAGGTTGGGGAGGGGGGGCCACTCACATCTACCATGCTGAAAAGTGATGATATTTCCTTTCCCACCCTGTACATGTCAAATAGGTCAGCGGCCATCAGAAGGTCGACATTTGGCGTGCCATCGCCAAGGAGGTCCGGGCCCTGGGGGTCCACCACAGATGGGGCACCCACTGCCAAAAGAGGTGAGAGGACATCCGCCGCGGGACCAGAAAGACCGCCGAGTCTATGCTGGGGATGGCCTCCCAACGTAGGAGGGGTGGCAGCCGCCAATTGACCCCCCTGATGTCCCGGATCCTGGCGGTGGCCTACCCCGATTTGGATGGGCGCGTGAGGACATCACAGCAGACACAAGGGGGTGAGTATCAGCACATTCTGCTATCTTTGCGCGCAGTGGAGGTGTCTGGGTGGGGGAGGAGGGCTGTGGGTAACTCAAGGCCAGGGCTCTTTCTGTAGGCTAGTCCCCTCCGTTAGCCATGGCCCTGTGCCCCGCCCCCCACCTCTGTAGGGTGCCAAGTCCAGCTATCCATGGTCCTGCATCACCCATGTGTGCATTTGTCGTCCATAGACCTGTAGGCCTAGTCACAAGAACTGAGTAGTGTACCCCGATTGCGCAGCGTAGTTCAGGGGGCTTCTGTGTCTGTCCTCTCCGCCAACGGTGTTGCCAATGCATGCACTCAACCTGTCTTCATTTTTCCCCCCCACCCATTTTCTTTTTCTTCCTGTGCATGTGTGCATTAGCATCATCAGGCGGAGGAGAAGTGGCATCGGCGCACAAGGGAGCTGCATCTCACATGGCCCCGGAGGGCCATGCAACGGACTCCGAGTTCAGCAGTGAGACGGAGGGCGAGGGGAGCTCCACAACGGGGACCCGTGGAGACGTCAGCGACACCGACACGTCCTCGGAAGGGAGCTCCCTCGCGGTGGCGGGAACATCCGTGCCCACCGCAACTACAGGTACAGCTGCCACCCAGTGCACCAGCTCCGCCCTCCAAGCAGCCCCTCAGCGTTCACCCCGTGCCCACTCGCACACCAAGGCGGGCATCTCCTTCGCCCCAGGCACCTCAGGCCCTGCCCCAGTTACCCCTGCTGCCCTCAGTGAGGAGGTCATTGACCTCCTCCGGACGCTCATTGTTGGGCAGTCTACCCTTTTGAATGCCATCCAGGGGTGGAAAGGGAGGTGCATCTGAGCAATGCATACCTGGAGGGCATTCATTCGGGTCAGGCTGCCCATCAGCGATCGTTCAACGCTCTGGCCTCAGCACTGATGGCAGCAATTGTCCCTGTGTCTAGCCTCCCCCCTCCAACTTCCTCAACCCAGTCCCACTCCCCTGTTCCTCTGCCTATCACAGACACACCTACAGACCAGCCTGCACATACATCAACACCCAATGGCAGCTCATCCAGACATAAGCACCACAGATCACACAAGCATTCACCCAAGCAACATCCACATGCAGACACAGCAACACCCACTGCCTCCACTGTGTCCCCCTCCTCCTCGTCTCCCTCCTCCCTCCCTGTGACATCTCCACTCACACCTGCATGCACACCACCATCAGCCAGTACTTACATCACCAGCACACCCTTCATTACAGTCAGCACACGTGCAGTCACCACCCCCACTGCCATTTACACGTCCCCTGTGTCCTCTCCCACTGTGTCTGTCACCCCCTCTTCCAAAGCACACAAACGCAGGCAGCCACCCACCCAACAGCCATCCACCTCACGACAGCCTCCAGCCCAAGCACCTGCACCCAAAGACAGCACACTTGACTCTCCTACAACCACATCCTCTTCCTCCACTCCCATACCCACTGCACCTACCCGTCCCATTGCTCCTGAAAAACTTTTCCTCTCCAAAATTGACCTCTTTGCATCACCTGACCCACCCCCTCCATCTGGTAAGAGTCCAAAGAGCACCTCAGCCACCACCAGCCCTGCATCTAGTATCACCATAGTGCCGGGCTACTGGAGTCCACCAGCTCCTAGGGAAGGAACATCGGCCAGCAGCAAGGGGACAGCGAGCCCACCCCCTGGGAAGAGGACAAGAAAACTTAAGGGCCGGCGTGAAAAGCCTAAGACGGCTGCCACCACGGAGAGTGGCCTTGCCACGTCACCTGCCACATCATCTAAGGGAGGCAAGGGCCCGAGAGCTGCAGCGAAGGAGGGCAAGGGCAGCAGGGCGGAGAAGACATGCAGCAGCCGAGCGCACCAGGAGGGCCCCACCAGCCCCATACCGGGTGTGACGGACGACACCCACGGGCACAAGACTCCATCTCAGGAGGGCCCCGCTACCGCAAGGTCGGAGGGCGACTAAGCGGGGAGTCTTGGCCAGGTCTGGCTCCCTTGAAAGACAGGACAAGCACCGCTGAAGAGGGCCCCGCCAAGACAGGCACCGCTGAACAGGGCCCGCTGTGAGGAGCACAGCTGAAGAGGGCCCCGCCAAGACAGGCACTGCTGAACAGGGCCCCGCCGTGAAGAGCACCGCTGAAGAGGGCCCCGCCAAGACAGGCACCGCTGAAGAGGGCCCCGCCAAGACAGGCACCGCTGAGCAGGGCCCCGCCGTGAGGAGCCCCGCTGAAGAGGGCCCCGCCAAGACAGGCACCGCTGAACAGGGCCCCGCCGTGAAGAGCACCGCTGAGCAGGGCCCCGCCGTGAGGCGCTCCGCTGAAGAGGGCCCCACCAAGACTGGCACCGCTGAACAGGGCCCCGCCGGGAGAAGCATCGCTGAAGAGGGCCCCGCCAAGACAGGCACTGCTGAACAGGGCCCCGCCGTGAAGAGCACCGCTGAAGAGGGCCCCGCCAAGACAGGCACCGCTGATGAGGGCCCTGCCAAGACAGGCACCGCTGAACAGGGCCCCGCCGTGAGGAGCCCCGCTGAAGAGGGCCCCGCCAAGACAGGCACCGCTGAACAGGGCCCCGCCGTGAAGAGCACCGCTGAACAGGGCCCCGCCGTGAGGAGCACCGCTGAAGAGGGCCCTGCCAAGACAGGCACCGCTGAACAGGGCCCCGCTGTGAGGAGCACCGCTGAAGAGGGCCCCGCCAAGACAGGCACCGCTGAACAGGGCCCCGCCGTGAAGAGCACCGCTGAAGAGGGCCCCGCCAAGACAGACACCGCTGAACAGGGCCCCGCCGTGAGGAGCCCCGCTGAAGAGGGCCCCGCCAAGACAGGCACCGCTGAACAGGGCCCCGCCGTGAAGAGCACCGCTGAACAGGGCCCCGCCGTGAGGAGCACCGCTGAAGAGGGCCCTGCCGTGAGGAGCACCGCTGAAGAGGGCCCCGCCAAGACAGGCACCGCTGAACACGGCCCCGCCGTGAGGAGCCCCGCTGAAGAGGGCCCCGCCAAGACAGGCACTGCTGAACAGGGCCCGCCGTCTCAAGCACCGCTCCGCTGGGCCCTTCCTGTCAAGCACCGCTCCGCTGGGCCCTTCATCTGAAGCACCGCTCCGCTGGGCACCGCCGTCACAAGCACCTCTCCGCTGGGCACCGCCGTCTCAAGCACCGCTCCGCTGGGCCCTTCCTGTCAAGTACCGCTCCTCTGGGCCCTTCCTGTCAAGCACCGCTCCGCTGGGCCCTTCATCTCAAGCACCGCTCCGCTGGGCCCTTCCTGTCAAGCACCGCTCCGCTGGGCCCTTCATCTCTAACACAGCTCCGCTGGGCCCTTCATCTCAAGCACCGCTACGCTGGGCCCTTCATCTCAAGCACCGCTCCGCTGAGCCCTTCCTGTCAAGCACCGCTCCACTGGGCCCTTCCTGTCAAGCACCGCTCCGCTGGGCCCTTCATCTCAAGCACCGCTCCGCTGGGCCCTTCATCTCAAGCACCGCTCCGCTGGGCCCTTCCTGTCAAGCACCGCTCCGCTGGGCCCTTCATCTCAAGCACCGCTCCGCTGGGCACCGCCGTCTCAAGCACCGCTCCGCTGGGCACCGCCGTCTCAAGCACCGCTCCGCTGGTCACCGCCGTCTCAAGCACCGCTGGTCCATTGACAGTGCCGGTTCTTTGTCGATCAGGTGTTCACGAAGCACTCTGGGCACCATGCCTCCTCCAATACCAGTGGAGTCGGTTATCCATCTGATGGACTGTGGCTTTGCACTCCCCAGGATGGTACAGTGGGCATGGAGGCCCCTCGTGGATCTGGTGTTGTGGACTCATGTGGCTGAGGTGCCCCCCTTTCCCTTCCCCCTGAGGTGCCTGTTGTTTTCTCATCTGATGCCCCAGCAGTGTTCTCTCCAATGGTTTCCGGTCTCCTGTGTGGGCTTTGCCCATGTGTTTGTACACATTGGCCCACGGACTATGGATATTGAACGGACTGTGCAGGACTTATTGACTATGTTTAAACTTTGCACTATGTTCATTATTTCTTTTGTATATTTCATATGGCATATTTACCATGACTTAAATGAACCTATTTTATACATAAATTTTAAACTTCATTTGAATTCTGTCTTTGCATTCTTCCGGGGGGTTTGAGGGGTGTCACTCTGACTTGTTGCTCTGCATTGGTGTGTAGGTATTGGGGGGGTGGGTTGGGGGCTGGGTGTATCGCGTATGTGTGTGCCCGTAAGCTTTCCTCCTCCCCCCTCCCCTGTGTCGTAGGTGCAGTACTCACCGTTGTCGTCTGCGCCGGCGTTCGTACTCCTGGTAGATGAGCAGGTAGACAAGAGCTGGTAGGATGTGTAATTTGGGCTCCATGCTGTCCTCCTTCCTCGTGGAGTGTGTATAGGTGAGCGTTTTCCCGTTCGTAGTCTGTTTCCGCTGTGTTTTTATCGGCGGGGCTCCCGCCCCGGAAAAGTTGGCGGATTGGTGAGTTGTGATGGGGTGGGCGGTACATTGTCTGCCGCCTGCCTGTTGGCGGTGACCGCCGTGCTGTTTGTCGGTCCCGCCGTGGCGGTCGGAGTGTTAATGTGGCGGGCTGTGTTGACGGTTCCCGCCAGGGTCAGAATTCCATTTTTTGGACCGCCTGCCTGTTGGCGGGTTGGCCGCCGCTTTATCACCGACCGCCAGGGTTGGAATGACCCCCATAATGCCTGGCGTAGGCATAAGGTGGCACAAGGGTTTACAAAGTGGCTCAATGCATGCATTGTGCCACTTTTTAAAAATGGTGCAGGGGAAATGCCACTTTAGCGCAGCCTTGTCTTAAAAAAAGTGATGCTATGGCAGTGCTGAGGTGGCACTAGGGGGCTCTTAAATCTGCCCCTTTGTTTCTTGTGTACATTTTGCTGTCTTTCAAGTGGACCACATACTATTTTAAGAAAGGTTTTGTTCTCTTAACAGCTGTTCTTTTTTCTTTAACTACTTGTTCTGCATTTTGCCCCTTTTGTTTTTCAGTTGTGAGGAAATTATATTGTTGTCTCTATTTCTTTATTCTCTGACTTTTTTAATGGTATTGTAAGTGTGTGTAATTAAGAAGAAATTGATATCTGAAAATAAAAACAAGTAGATTTTAGTTTTAATGATATAATTTTACATGAAACATTATAATTACATAAGTACTGATGTAAACAGTTTGTCCTATTATAATATCAATAATCTTGTACTATTAATTATTAAGTTTATATTTCTTTCTGTTTATCTCGAAAAAGGACTTTCAGAGGCTACCTTGAGTTAGGCAGTGATAGAGCACACACAGGCTTTCCACTAGTGGGCCTCACCCATGATTAAAGCAGTATTTGTCTGCATACATGACAAGATTGTGTCAATACTTGCCTATATATCTGAGTGAATGTAGATGTCCACCTTCAGTAGTGCCATGAAATGTTTTTGTACATCTGCCGGTATGTGACTGCCTGTTTTAGTATCTGTATGGCTCTCTATATGTGCACACACAGATACTTTAGTGCCTGTGTTAAGTAATGAGGGGGTATGTGAGTGTGTCTGCAATTGCCTAGATAGTGCTACATATATAAGTACTTTCTGAGTATGTGAGTGAATGTAGAAGTCTCTCTATTGCTCTGTCACTGGCTGAGACACAGGATCCATGCTTTGGAAATATGAATGTCAGTTCCTTGGTGAGTGGTTTATTCTATGAAGTGCTTGCTTGATGGCATACCTACAGCATATACACAGGTAAGTTATTTGTGCTAAAACGTGAGCTTGTGACTTGACAAAGAGGTTTTACAGGCCAATTTCAGTGTCCAGTGACAGAACACACACAGGCTCTGCAGTAGTAGGCCTCACCCATGATTAAAGAAAAGTTTGTCTGGGTACATGATAAGATTGTGTCAGTACGTGCCTGTGTATCGAAAGTGAATGTATGTGTCTACCTGTAGTAGCACCATGAAATGTTTTAGTACATCGGCTTCTATGTGACTGCCTATTTCAGTACTTGTATGGCTTTGTATATTTGTACATAAGTGGCTGAATAAATACTTTAGTGCCTCTGTTAGGAAATACAAGGGTATGTGGGTGTGTCTGCAATTGCCTTTGATAGTGCTGCATACATAATTACTTTCTGAGTGTGTGAATAAATGTAGAAGTCTGTCTTTCGCCCTGTCACTGGCTGAGACACAGGATCCATGCTTTGGAAACATGAATGTTAGTTCCTTGGTGAATAGTACACTCTATATAGTGCTTGGCTTAGGGGTCTGCCAGTGCACGAGTAAGTTTCTAAAACTAAAAAGTACATTTCCTTATCATGTAAACACATTGCACCATGCTTGATAGAATACCCACAGCATATCACAGAGGAACGCTATATGTAGTAAAACGTAAGTTTGAGACTTGAAAAAGGGGTTTTACAGGCCAATTTCAATAGTAGGCCTCACCCAACATTAAAGCAGTATTTGTCTGGATACCTGAAAAGTCTGAATCAGTACTTGTCTATATTTCTGAGTGCATGTAGTTGTCCACTGGCAGTAATGCCATGAAATGTTTTAGTACATCTGCAGGTATGCAACTGACTGTTTTAGTACCTGCATTGCTCTGTAAATGTGTATGTAAGTGGATGAACAAATACCTCAATGCCTGTGTTAGGGAATACAGAGGTATTTGAGTGTGTCTGCAATAGTCTTTGATAGTGCTGCATATATAAGCACTTCCTGAGAATGCAAATGAAGGTAAAAGTCTCTCTGTCACTCTGTCACTGACTGAGATACATGATCCATGCTTTGGAAACATGAATGTCAGCTCCTTGGTCAGTGGTATACTATATGTAGTGCTCTTAGCTTAGGGGTCTACAAGTGCATGGATAAGTTTCTAACACTGAGAAGTACACCATGCTTGATGGCACAACTACACCATATCTAAGAGGGGCGGTATTTATACTAAAAAGTGACTTTGAGACTTGACAAAGAGGTTTTTACAGGTCAATTTGAGTGGGCAGTAACAGAGCTCACACAGGCTCTGTACTAGTAGGCCTCACCCATGATTAAAGCTGTATTTCTCTAGATAGATGAAATGATTGTGTCCTTACTTGCCTATATATCTGAGTGAATGTAGGTGTCCACCTGTAGTAGTGCCACAAGATGTTTTAGTACATCTGCTGGTATGTGACTGCCTGTTTTAATACCTCTAAGTTATTTAAATATGTATGTAGGTATCTGAACAAACACCTTAGTGACAGTGTTAGGCAATAGAGGAGTACAGAGGTATGCCTCAAACAGCCTTTGATACTCCCACATATATAAGTACTTTCTGAGTATGTGGTTGAATGTATAAGTATTTCTGTACCTGTCTCACTACCTGTGACAGAGGTTCTATCTTTTTGTGAACATGAACGCCACTTACTATATAGTACTTTGCGTAGGGACTTGTTAGTGCATGAATAACTTATTCATCAGAAAAGCAGGTCTCTCATGTTTTAAGCACAAAGCACCATACTTTATGACATACCTACAGCATATCTCAGAGATGAGCAATAGCTACTAAAACATAGGTTTTCTACTTGACAAATAGCTTGTACATGCCATGAGAAGCTGGCAGTGTGGGAACATAGACAGGGTGTACACTACATGTTTAACTATGCCTTACAGTCTTGTACCACACATCTGATTCAGTATTAGCTTAAAAACATATCTTACCATCTAAGCACATACAAACCTGCATTATAATTTACCACCACCTAACCTAAAGAGTATCTAATACATTGCTCACAAATTTCACAGGCCCATGGTTCATATACACCTAGAGTGCATGTTTTTTCCTTTGAATCCTGAGTTTTGTATTCCTCTTTTAAAATTGAATAAATGGGACTACAAGTCCCAGAATTCAAAGAAAAGCACTCTTTGTGAGCAGCATATCATGTATAAACAAGTAAGTCTTTCACATCTTCCAATACGTTGTTAAGAATACGTTTAACTCTTGGTGTGCAGTTTTTTCTATCAACTAGAGTATGCAGTAAAGTAGCACATGCACAAAATGCAGTTCCATGGCAACAGTTTGTGAACCAACTCCTCACACAGATAGTCTACACCTCAGAGAAATTGCATCTTAGTCACCTATTAAAGCACTCAGACTTCCACTCATAGATCATCTCAGGTACTTTCAATGTATTTATATATATATATTCCATACTCTCTTTTAACAATCTCACATTGACATGTACATTTTCAATCAATTTCGTTTCCACAGAATTAAATGTAATTAACATACCTGAAGACTGAGATAGTGGATGAAATAGTTTTTTTGCTCTTATTAGATAAATTCAATAGCCTCGAGAATTTTGAAAGCTATGCATACGAATCACACACTACTCTCATTCAAATCAATTATAAATTGCAACTTTTACAACTTTTCACTGTCTCATATTCAGGAGAGCAGCAAATAAAAACATAACTTACATATTTTAATTCTATAAGTCCAGTTCTAAATGGTTAGTTTGTGATAACCCTTTCATGTACTTTTGTAAAGAGACCCAATATGGTGAACATCTTAATCATGAAACAGGTATTCACAACCATATGTATCTTGATAACTTTATGACTTTAAGAGTTCACTACACTTTATTAGCAATCCCTCACTAGGAAACAAAACCCTTGTTAAACAGTAATGAGTCTAAAGACCTTTCATTTAAAAAAAGAGAAAACTCTCTCCTCAACACCCTTCTCCCAATACAATCCTAGCAAAGTCTCCATAGGAACATACTACAACCAGTACGGCTCAAGTTCGCAGCACATTCTGAAAGGGGCATACTAGTTACAAAATTAGCTGCATCATATGTGGTTTCCTTTACAGATTAAAAAGCATACCCAAGTCTGTATTCATTTTTATTTTATTTTTACCAGAGCCAATCATAGATAAATTTACTAGTCCTTTTAAGACACTACCTAATTTTATTTAGTTGCAGCATCCAATCAAACATGTTTTTTTTTCAATCTGCATACCTCCATTTTAACTGCCTTCCAGTTTCAAAACTGCCTCATTAAGCTCTAGCCTTCTCCTGTCTGCTGCTTCACTTCAAAATGGTTGGAGTGTGGATTGCTTGCCACAGCTATGTCTCTTGTGCTAGACAGGCCACTATAAAGAGTGGTATTCACAGGGACTTGGTTTTGGCTGGTGTGGACATTAGTTGGATTAGCCAGAGAGGGTTAAAATGGCATCCATTGTTCCCTTTGTTTGAAATCACTGTGGATTCCCAACTCCCTGACCCCATGATTGTGTACTGTGGTGGTAATGACCTAGGCACACTGACTGGGGTAGGACTGGAAATCCTGATGAAGGATACCTTTGCACAATTGGTGTTACTTTACCCTTGGTGTACTCCAACATATGCACAATACAAAAATGAAAGTGGTCATGTCAGTTCTGTCCATAGATTGGCAAAGCCAGGAAACATGTTAATAAAACTGTTACTGCATTCCTCAGGGACCATAACATGGGCTGTATCTATAACAACGACCTGCACTTTGCCATGGATGATATCGATAGAAGTGACGGAGTGCACTTCACAGAGGAACGCAACAGGGTGTTTCTTACCAAAACTGAACTTCTGCATCCAGTCTTATATGCAACTGTCACATACTCACAATGAAAACAAAGCCTCTTCTCAGGGCCACCCTATTGCTCAAAATTATTGTTCATATTCATGGTGACGTTACAATCTTTATGACATAGTTGCACTACACAAAACAAAAGCAGGCATTCGATAGACACTATCCCATTCAGAATTCATACCTATACATATATATATGGAATTTTCTACATCACACTAGGGACACCACTTTCAAAATAACTCTATAAACACATCCATGGCATGCTGAGGGTGTCTGTGACTGCGTGAATGAGAGTTTGAGTGTGTCTGTCAGTGGGTGCATAACTGTCTCAGAAGCTCTTTCAGAGGATGTGTGAAAATTTGTAACTGGGAGTATGACTTTGAGTGGGTCTGTGAGAGGGTACATGAGATTCTAATTGGGTCTGTGAGTGAATGCATGAGTCTCTGAGTTGCACTATGAGTGGGTACATGAGTGTTTGAGTGGGTCTGTGACAGTGCATGAGTTTCTGAGTGTGTCTATGAGTGGGTGCATGAGTGTCTGAGTGGGTCTGTGAGTAGGTGCATGAGTGTCTGAGTGGGTCTGTAAGTGGGTGCATGAGTTTCTCAGTGAGTTTGTGAGTAGGTGCATAAGTGTTTCATTGGCTCTGTCAGTGGGTGTGTCAGTGCCTCAGTGAGTCTGTGAGTAGGTGTGTGAGTGGGTCTGTGAGTGTGTACGTGAGTGTCTGAGTGGGTCTGTGAGTGGATGTGTCAGTGTCTGAGTAAGTTTGTCATTGGGTGCATGAGCCTCTGAATGGGTCGGTGAGTAAGAGCATGAGTCTCTGAGTGGGTCTGTGACTGAGTGTATGAGTGTCTGAGTGGGTCTGTGAGTGGGTGCATGAGTGTTGCAGTAGATCTCCGAGTGGGTATTTCAGTGTCTGAGTTGGTCTGTGACTAAGTGTGTGAGTCTGTGAGTGGGTCTTTGAGTGGGTGTGTCAGTCTGAGTGGGTATGTGAGTGGGTGCATCAATGTTTGAGTGGGTCTGTGAGTGGGTGCTTGAGGGTTTAAGTGGGTGTGTGAGTGGGTGTATAGGTGTCTGTATGGGTCTGTTAGCAGGTATGTGAGTGTCTAAGTGGTTCTGTGAATGGCTGCATGAGTGTCTGACTGCTATTATGAGTGTAATAATTAGTGAACATTTTTGCTGATCTTCATGAATTCATTGTCGTAGTTGGACTCTCACTCCTAGGCGAGACTGCTGATTTAGGGATTACAGCGCTTTTATTTGTAGGAAACTTGGCCAATCCTACAACAAGTCACAACTGTCAGCATAACCCTTTTGGCTCACAAGCAGTAACTAACCAAGAACCTGAACAGTAAAAGATGATTTCTGGCAGCCTTTACACATGAACTCTAGAGTGTGACATCCCAGGGGAGTCATGATGGCACGGAAATTACCCTTTTCTCACATTAGCAATAAGTCTCAGTCACACACAGGCAATGAAGGAGATGCAGAAACATTTTCAATAGGTTTATTAAAAAGACTTCAACCTACAATAAAATGAATGAGCTGTAATGATTAGGATAATGAACAATGCAAGAAGCAGAATTGTAAAGATGAGAGTCGTGAACACAAAGACCCCACCATCTTGCATAAGCATGAAATGTAAAATACCCTAAAACCCTAGCACGGAAAAGCTAATCTCTAACCTAATGAGAGCTAGGTGTGATAAACCTAATCTGCCAGTACCAGGACCATAAGAAGCACCCGACCCTTACTACCTTGGAAAAAGGTCTCTAGATCAGAGTCTGTGGTGACACAAAGGCTGGGTCTGCATCAAAGCGAAGTGCAGCGCAGATGGCATCGATATCATCTGGTAGGAATCCCTCTAATAACCTTGTCTGTATGAGATGTATTTATACAGATCTTGTAGGACCCCTGATGCAGGTATGTTACCAAATAATGGATAAGGAGGAAGGCCTTGGTGGGAATCATGTAAATAATTCCCACCAAATCTACATTATGTTCCTGTGACACGTAAGTGGGAAAGGGACATCATGTGAATAACTACGTCCATCACTTGATTTTGAGGTCGATAGTGACACTTTCACAGACTGGCACTGATAACACAAAATAAAACATTGTTCTAACTCTAAACAAGGCAGCCATCTTAAAAGGAATAATAAAATAAAAGGGCTAAGACAGAGCAGGATAAGTAGGTTAAAAGTCACTATGTGATGAGGGCACAGGCTAGCAAGCCAGAAAGCTAAGCTAGACTCCTGATTCCCATTAAAACTAAATAGGATCCACTACATCATCACAACAATATATGAGGAGGCCACGCTGAGCATCACGATGCATTTTGCAAATGTCACATGTGGTAATAAAATCATTTTAAAGTCATAATTTGACCCTTGAACACCCTTATGTCACACCCCGGGGAGCAGAGTACCTCCATCCTACTCCCTTATTTTTTTCAGCCCTAGGGACTGTCGCATAACCTCAAATGGCAGCCACAACTTTCTGCTCAGATTGCACCCATCCAATCACAAATATTTTTCTGTTGCACGCATTTGCGAATATGCTCCGATAATCGCAAAAACTTTGCGATCGAACTGTGGCCCTAGATATACAAATGTATTTTCCTTCTAATATTTCAAAACCTAATGAATGGATTTACATGAAATAACCAAAAGCACAATCAGTGGAACAAAATATATCTTTCTGCCAAATTTAGAGTGATTCTGTCCAGCAGTTTGTTTTTTGACTTACCTAAACTTTCGCGCCACTTCACAAAAGTTTCCATAAAAAGTGTTCTAGAGAATTTTTTTACAAGGGAAGTTTCGGGGTGATCCATGAAGCGGGGCAGAGAAAAATGGGAGCTGGGGGTGCAAAAAAGGGCATTTTAACTCCTGTAGGGATTTTAGTCACAACTATAGCCCGAACTTCTGGATGGAATTACACCAAATTTGGCAGAAAGGTAGCTATTGGTCGAGAAAGAGTGCTTTTTGTTATTTGGTATAAATCTTTTCATTTGTTTTTCAGATATTAAAACAGAAAGAAATATTGATATCTAGAGGTGCGAAAGACTCACAAATAATAACAAGGTTGTGCATAGATCTGCAGAGCTCTGATTTGCTGCCAGTACTTCAACCAGGAAAACCAGGGCTTCTATGCTTATTTTAGTAAAGCCCGGGTGGCTAGGTCCCTGGGGCATGTAAAAATAAAGGAGGGGGTGCGCAGGCACCCTTATCCTACAGCATTTTTATGTCCCAGGGACGGCTGCCTCCCTGGGGCTGAAAGCAAATAGTTTCCGGGGGAGCCCGACATCTCCCTACACCCCAGGGACCACCTCCTCCCGGGGGCAAATCATTAAATTAATGTGGTGGAGCCCACACAGCCCCCTGCACCATGAGGACCACCACCTCCCTGAGGTTGTTTCTTATAAATACAGTGGGGGGGCCTGTGAACACCCCGAGCCCTGGGGACCTCCACCTCCCATTTGTATGCAGGGTGGCTGAGTGCAAAATTAAATGTTGTTCCCCAGGGGCCAAAAACAGCCAGGGGAGGTGGCGTATGGCCCTCCTCCCCCATACTGGTCAGTCACCCAATGAGATGGTACCTAAAAATTAACCAGTAGAAACTGCTCCAGTTTGATAGGCATTTTGTGAAAAACTGTGGACTCTTAGCAGGTGAGCTTCCATTCTTGCCATGATGCTCATTTTACAGTAATTATAACTCATCAGGAAGTACTTACAAATATAAACGTAGCAGGTGCCCAGGTGAAGCTCCACTTCTGTAAAGGACAAGTGATCCTAACTCCTGGGCATGGCAAAGGCAAATTAATGGCCTGATTTATACTTCTTTAGCACCGCATTTGCGTCATTTCTTTACACAAAGGGGCACAAACTTACAAAAGTCAATTATATTTTGTAAGTTTGCACCGCTTTTGCATCAAAAAAATGATGCAAATGCAGCGCTAAAAAGTGTAAATCAGGCCAGAAGTGTGTTTACTCTGTGATTACATATTGAAAAATGATCTGAAATCCTTTGTGGTGGTGAATGCATCTTTCATCTATTGGAGCATAATCAGACACTCTCACACCAACATAGACCCTCTAACACTCACTCTCACACCATGGACAACACTCTCATAGTCACTCTGACAGCCAGAGACACCCTCTCACACCTATCCTCACACCTAGAGAGACAGGCCCTGAGGACAACTCCCACTGTGCACAGCCAAAAGCCATGTGCAGCATGGTGTTGTGTGGTTAGGGGGGTAGGCCACAGAGCTGGCTTAAGGCAAGGCCCTGTGGCCTACCCCCACCACGCATGGCTGCGGCCAGACCCTGCAGCCAACCTCCAAAATGCATGGCCAGTGCCCATGTGCTGTGGTGTTTGGGTTAAGGTATAGAAATTTAAATTATTTTAAGGTAAAGAAACAATGGAAATTCACTGAATAAACATGCAAAGGTTACAGGGACATTATAGCTAGGAAACACAGTAAAAAAAGCCTTAGACATTCACTTAAATAACCAAAGGTTACAGGGACGGTATAGTTAGGATCTGAATTTACTTGCACAAAAACATAGAAATTCATCAGTTATAGTTATATAAAATAACTATAATTCGCAGCTTAAGGTAACTATAACTCGTGCTCTTGCCATGCACTGCTGAGTACCTCATATATTACAGCACTCATTACATCTTTTATAACGTCAATAAAAATATCAACGGAACATTAGAAGTTAAATAATTGCAAAAAAAACTGAGCATGGACGGGATGCAAGTTATAATTACCTTAGACCAAGTGTTATAGTTATTTGAAGTAACTATAACTATAGCTGCTGAATTTCTGTGGTTATATGTGAGGACATTGAGATCCTAACTATAACGCCCCTGTAACCTTTGTTTTTTCAAGTAACTTTCTAAGGTTTTTTTAATTGTATTTCCTAACTATAACGGAAACGTCCCTGTATAATATATATATATATATATATATATATATATATTTATTTATATATTATTACCTAGGGGTGGTCGGTAGGTATAACTAGGTAGGACCTAGGTTACATAGGAAAAGCTGTTTTTTACTTCCTTATATAGTTTGTGCCGCTTGACAAATCTTCGAGAAAATTTCGAGGTGTTCCATCAAGCGGGCCGAGATAAAGCAGGGTGAAAATAAGAGTGTTTCCAATGTAAATTTGCATAGGAAATTTTGAACACCTATAGCACTTGAACCACTGGACAGAATTACACCACATTT
Organism: Pleurodeles waltl; assembly: GCF_031143425.1. Taxonomy (NCBI): domain Eukaryota; kingdom Metazoa; phylum Chordata; class Amphibia; order Caudata; family Salamandridae; genus Pleurodeles; species Pleurodeles waltl. Next base: position 1,223,837,315 of record NC_090444.1, read on the forward strand.
GGAAGAATGGTAGCTCTTGGTCCAGCAAATGACCATTTTGTTGATTGGTGTAAATTTGTTAAGTAGTTTTTGAGAAATTAAAAGAAATCTAAATTTGTATCTATAGGGACGCAAAGGATTCGTGACCCCTTCGCGAATTCTCGTGCCATGAGGAATATTGTGATTGATTGGCAGCAAACTGTTCAGAAAGTTGCGGCTGCCATTTTATGAATTGGGGCATGGTCCCGGAGGATGGAAAAAAAATGCTGAGAATAATATAAGTGGTCGGAGTAGAGGTCTGACTCCCTGGGCCTAATAAAGTGTGTGTGAGGTCACAGTTGTTAGGTTTAAAAATATTAAAACTGTTTCTTTGGCCATGATCATTAAGTCGTGACTCCGCCCTTCAAACCAGCCCTGTGTAAAGCTGCAATGGAGTCACACTCAGACACACACACCCTCACAGACCCACACAGGCACTCCTACACCCACTCATAGTCCCACTGAGTCACTGACACAGCCACTCGCAGACCCACTGAGAAACTTATGCAACCACTTCAGACCCACTCAGAGACTCAGTCACTCACTCATAGACCCATTTATACACTCATGCATCCACTCAAAGATCCATTCAGACACTCACGCACCCACTCACAGACCCACTCAGAGAATTTTGGACTCACGCACAGGCCCACTCAGTGACTAAGGCACCCTCTTACAGACCCACACAGAGACTCATGGACTCATTCACAGACCCACTCAGTGACTCATGCACACACTCACAGATCTACTCAGACTCTTATTCACCCACCCACTCAGTGCCTCACATACCTACTCACAGGCCCACTCATGTACCCAGACAAACACACTCAGATACTCATGCACCCACTCAAAGACCTACTCATGCACTGACACATCCACTCACAGACCCACTCAGACACTCATGCACCCACTCACACACCCACTCAGACACCCATGCACCCACTCACAGACCTACTCATAGACTTATTCACCCACTCACAGACTGACTCAGACACTCACTCATCCACTCACAGACCCACTCACTCATGCACCCACTTACAGACCCACTCAGAGACTCATATACTCACTGACCCACTGAGATACTGACACACCCACTCACAGACAGACTCAGACACTCATGTACCCACTCACCAAAGGTTACAGGGAGGTTATAGTTAGGAAATAGAATTTTTTTAAAACATAGAAATTCACTGAAAACACCAAAGTTTATAGGGACGTTATAAATGCTCACATTTTAAACATACAAAACTGTAGCAATTCACGACTCCGTCAGAAAGAGAAGGAAAATACATTTACACACACCCTAATGCACACTACTGAAATAGATATTGAGACTGTGACTTACTCTTTCACAGATCTCTAAGTACACTCATATATACACTGACAAACCCACTCACAGACCCACTCAGATACTCACACACCCACTCACAGACCCACTCAGGCACTCATGCACCCACTCATAGACCCACTGAGACACTGATACAGCAGCTCACAGACCCACAATTTTCGAAAAACCTTAGTAATTCACAAAATAAAACAGAGGTTACAGAGACATTATAGTTAGGAGATCGAATTCAAAACACCTTAGAAACTCACTGAAAAGAAACAAAGGTTACTGGGACTTTATAGGTAGGAAATAGAATGAAAAAATTCCCTAGATATTCACTGAATAAAAACAAAGGTTACAGGGACGTTATAGTTAGGATCACATTTCATGAGTACAAAACCAATGAAATCCAGCTGTTATTGTTACTTACGCTAACTATTACTTACACCCCTGTAATGCACTACTTATGACCTCACATATTACTTCACTCACAACATGATCAGTGACATAACCGACTATATCACAAAGGACATTTCAAATGACATCAGCGATGATATCACTGATGAAATCATCCACAAAATAGCTCAGACACCTGCTCATACCCAGTACAAACAATTGCACATCCACAGACACAACTACTCACATACTCATTCATAGACCCATAAGACTACTGACACACATACTCATTCATGCACTCACTAACACAATAACTCACTCACCCGTACATTACTAGGTCATTTATTAATAACCTTAGACAGCTAATCACACACCCACTCATACACCCACATAGCCACTCAGACAGCAACTCATACACCTGAACAATCACTCACAAAATCAAAGAACATCCCACACAGCCACTAATATACCCACTTACGCACTCATACAAGCAGTCACACACCCACATACTCAGCTATCTAGTCAGAGAAATAGTCACTCACTCCCCATTAGAGACACTTACACAAAAAGTAACATACCTGTACAAAAACTACCACACTCAGTCACTCGCCCGTACAATCACTGACACCCTGTCATTCACTCATGCAGAGAGTAAAACACCAACTCACTTACTGATACAGCTACTCACATATCTACTTACTCTTCCATACAGTCACTGATACAGCCTGTCACTTATGTATACAGTCACTCATATACCCACTCAGTCACCCATACAGTCACTTACCTACCCACTTATTCATTGATACAGACACTAATGCACCCACTCACTCATCCATACAGGCACTCACACACCCACTCACTCACCCATGCAGCAACTCATACACCCACTCACTCACTAATGCAGACACTCACACACTCAATGACTAACTGATACAGTTGTTCACACATCCACTCACGCTGCCATAAAATCATTGACTCAACCACTCATTCACTGTTACAGTCATAGAAAACACTGTCACTCACTCACACAAGCACACATTCACACTCACCTGTACAGCCACTCATACTCACACATCCATACAACTTACACTCACTGAATGGTATCATCAGTGATGTCATTCAGTGATGTCTCTGACCATGTCATGAGTGATGTAATATGTAAGGTCAGAAGCAGTGCATTACGGTGGCAGAAGTTATAGCTCAGGTAAGTATAACTGCTGAATTTCACTGGTTTTCTACGTGTGAAACGTGAGGCTAACTATAACGTCCCTGTAACCTTTGGTTTATTCAATGAATATATATATATATATATATATATATATATATATATATATATATATATACACATACATACATAAATACATACATACATATATATTTATATGTAGATATATTATTATATATATATATTTTTGTCTATATGTATATTTTTTTTCCATTGCAAAAACAAAGATTACAGGGACTTTATAGTTAGGATCGCATTTTAATTGTACAAAACCTTAGAAATTCCCCTATCATAATTAGAGTTATTTCAAGTAACTATAACTCATGCCCTAAGGTATCTATAACTCGCGCCCCTGCCATACAGTTATCTGATCCATAATTTTACTGTAGATGTTACAGTGACATTATCAATGATGTTATCAATAATGCCATGAATGCTATATTTTGTGGTGTGATTAACAGTGCATGGCAAGGGTGGGAGTTATAGTCACATTAAGGTGTGAGTTATAGTTACTTGAAATACCTCTAACAAGTGCAGCAGATAAAAATATGGACTTTAGGGCCTTTGAACTCACAATCTAAAAATACATCCTTTGGTAAAGTTTTTTTTTAGACTGTGTGTTTGAAAATGCCACTTTTAGAAAGTAGGCATTTTTTGCTTAAACTATTCTGTGACTCTGTCTGTTTGTGGATTCCCTGTTTGGATCAGTTTGACAGTTGGGCTGTTTGCACCTCTCCTCTAGACAGTGACACAAAGGGAGCTGGGGTGTATCCTGATGATCCATCTGTGCTGGCAGGGAGGGGAGGAGTGGTCACTCACACCTGAAAGGGATGTGCCTGCCCTCACACAATGTAGTCTTCCACCCTGGTGTGTGTCTGGGGCCTGGCCTGGGCAAGGCAGGATCTTACAAACAAGAGAGACTTTCCTTTGAAGTGTGCCTACTTCAAAGGCAGAAAGGGGTATAAGCAGTTTACACAAACTCCTGCAAATTAGATCACTTCTGGAATCAAGGAACCTCTGCCAAGGAGAGGAGCTGAAGAGCTGAGTAGAAGAGATCTCTCTGCCTGTGACTGTGCTCTGTTGGGCTACCCTGCAGTTGCTGCTCCTGCCTGTGAAAGGGGATGAAGACTGGACTTTGTTGTGCATTCCTGCTTGAGAAGAATCTTCAAAGGCTTGAATTGAGCTTGCCTCCTGTTGTTGAAGTCTCAGGGCCATCAAAGTCCTCCCCTGCCAGCACCTGGACTCTCTGCTGAGACTCCTGCCCTGAAAAGTGGTGCCCTATCCAGTCCCAGGGGCCTTTAAAGGTGAAGTTGGCAGAGAAGAACTGAAAATCTATGCACAGAACACCGTGTGGGGACATTTTTGATGCACCTTCTGCAACATGACTGCTAAACGACACTCTGACAGCTTTGTGGCTGAAATCGACACTCTACCTACATCGCGCCTGGGAGATCAACGCATCGCGTCTGGAGAAACGATGCACAACACCCGCTTATGGAGGCTGATAATGTCTCAAACCACATGCAGTGCTGTTTTCTGATGCCGTGCAACTGGATTTTCCATGCATCGTCCCTGGGCGTCCAAGTCACCCCGACTCTGCGTGGATCTGAGGTGCCCGGTCAGGAAATTGCCGCATCGCTCACTTGCGAGGGAAAAAAGTTACGCATCACTGACCCGGCCGGAGAAGGAGAAGGATGAGGGCCTCATTTGCGAGTAAGGAATCAACGCATTGCTACCCTTTTCCGGTTTACTGTTACATGCTGGAGCTTGTGGTGCACTGTACTATATTTTTTTATAGCCCTCCAGTGGGCAGTGCCATTATTTAAAATTTTCCATCTTGTTTATTTTGCTGTTCATGTCGTTAGCGCTCCATTTACACTACAATTTTTAATACTGCTAGGACCCATACCGCAGCAATCTGCAGCGGCAGCTTCGGCCTGTCGTTACCTTTGCATGTCTCCAACTGGTCCCTTGGTGGGCTACAAGGCGCTCTTACTGATGGTGCATGCTGAGCCGCAGGACCACATTGCTTAATAACAAAAACGAAAGAGACACACTCGCACTGTGGCAGGATAATCCTTTATTTACTCATGAGCGTCAGTAGTCCTAACACATTTCGGTCTTTGGATCACAGGTGACAGGTGACATTAATATCAACCCATAAACTATAGCAGCAATTTGTAGTCTTTGCCCCTATTAGACACCCTTGTGGGTTTACTGTTGCCTGCTGGAAATTGAGGCACGCCATACTGTTTTTTTTAATAGCCCTCTATGGGACAGTGACGTTATTTTATATATTACATCTTGTTGATTTTGCTCTTTATGCCAATAGCGCTCCATTTAAATTCTAATTTTCAAGATTTCTAGGACCCATAATGCTGCAATCCCTTTTGGCAGCCTCAGCCCTTTGTTGCTTTTGCATGTCTACAACTGGTCCCTTGCTTTGCTACGAGGTGCTCTTACTGGTGGCGCATACTGAGCGGCAGGACCAAGCCGCTTAATATCAAACCCAATTTCTCTCCATCCGGGTGGGAAGAGCTACACTTGCACTGTGTCAGGATAATCCTTTATTTACTCATGAGCATCAGTAGTTCTAACGCATTTTAGTCATCATTGACCTTGATCACATGGAATATATATATATATATATATATATACATATTTATGTACACACACTCCAGTGGCTCTATTCACTGCACCATATTTACAACTTTTTGTGTCTTAACTCCTCCTTGTACATATATGCCTCTCCAACACAGTTTTCTGCAGCAGAGGGGTGTGCAATGAATGTTGCTGTGGGTGTTCCATCACAAAACCTGTTGTTTTTGGTGCTTCCCCAGATTTATAAGAAATTGTTAATCTGTGGCACCGCCAAAAACTAACGCCACCCTAGGGATGGTGTTAGCATGACTCAACAAGGAGAAATACTTTTATTTCTCCTCGTTTTTGCTTTTTCTATACATGCTGCATTCTGCAGCACACATAGAAAGAGTAAATCGCCATTGCAGATTGTTTATGTGCAGGAATTGACACCTTCCCGCACATAAACAATCATTCTCTTCAAACCAGGCACCTTTGCACTAAGGTGCAAGGATGCCTGAGATGGCGCTGGCAGCTAAATTTAGCGCCAGCATTAGTAGAAACACAGGGATGTGCCATATTTCTGTAACTACGATGCATCCCTGCGTTTCAGAAGTGATGCAGCGCTGCACTGCCAGCTTTGGAGCAGCGCCGCGCTGTGCCACTTCTGTGTAAATTTGTCCCTTGGTATCTGGTCACAGGTTCATCCCATGTTTGGGGTTAGAACAGCATGTGACTCAAACACAATCACTAATGACTTTTTGAAACGCAACGGGGCCCATTCAGCCTTAAATATTGTGGAGGTTGGTAATATGGGTACAATAGAATTGGAAACAATAATAAATCATGCGGAAATTCTGTTATATTGGGGCTCAATAGTGATACTTCTGGAGTGCCAAGGGATAAAGGCCTTATATCAGGACCGGATCGGCAAACGGATCCTCACACCTGAGAATGTTAGGCATTTTATTTACGTGCCTATAAGTTTTGTTTTTGCAAATAAATAATGCTTCTAGGCTACATCCCAAATAGTCCAGCACTCTCTGGCTGACACGATTGTCTTTTCATAAGAAGTCTCCCACATTTCCCTTTGTGCAGTTCCAAACAGGAGCTGACTTGCGGCAAGCAGACTCTGATGCTAAACAACATAACAGTTTGTGTTCACTTGTAACTTGAAATACCGTTCCTGATAAATATGCACACCGAGAGAGAGATCTCCATCTTCCTAAGTCCATCGTGACTAGGTCATCCAATCCAGGTTTTCACTTTGTATTTTGTGGTTTAATAAAAGGATAAGCAGCACTACAAATTATGGAATTCCCACAAAGAACTGCACTAGAGCAGCTACATTTAAGTGGTGAACTTGAAAGCTCTGCTCGGAATAATGTTTCTCGACAGCGTGAATACTGGCTCTGGCAGGTAAGCCACTTCCCACGATGCTTTTTTTTACTTATATATGTGTCTGGTGTACTGTTTATACTTGACCTAAGATATTCGAGTATTGTTTCAGGTTCAATCGATCTCTAAATTTTAATCATGTCATAAAATGGAAACATGTTAGGGAACACTGAAGTAGACATTGCAGTTTTGGGGCACCTGGGGTAGCTTTTCTATTCAATATGACTAATGTAAAATGTTTTAAAATTTAATAAAGATTTATCATCTATGTATTTTATGTATTTAGGGGTTGTACTTATTTATGGTATCCATTTCGCTGATATTCCGATCAGAGAAGTTACTTCTTGGAAAGTTGCTTCAATGATACCAAAGAGGTTTAATGGTCAAGTGAGCGGATATGGGGGTTGCTCATTGTCACTATGGAGTTAGGTAAACCCGCCATTTTCTTTTCTACTCATCGAGCCAGAAATTCTTCTGATCTTTGGAATCACGTGTACTAAACCTCGATATCTCCTGTATGTTTACTGATAAATGTTCCAGTAATTGGTATTAACAAATGGCAAAATGATAGTAATCAAACAATTTAAAATATTATAGTTTCTAAATGTGCTCAAAATACACAAACCCTTGAAAATAGACCTAAAAAAATAATTGTGATTGATTTCCACTAGCCCAAGATAAAAATGGAGCCTTGATTCTTCGAAGGGGGGTTTGTGTATCGAGGATGACGTGCAGCTTCTTATCAGTAGAAAATTATGAAAATGTCAAATATAAGCACATGCAAAATTGTGATTGCTACCTTGCCCTCGCCTATGGTAAATATATAATTAGCGCTTAATTGGTACTTGTCATTATTCAAACTATCGTGTCACACTTCACATAATGTCTTTGCAATGTGTTGCACAGAATAAAAAAGATCAAAAACCGAAACAAGTAAAAAATGAGCTCTCAAATGCAATCAGTAACTTTACAATTAGCATTGCAGTTGCTATTAATCACTGTACAGAGGTTCTGGGTGTGATAAATGTATTTTAAGTGAGTTTACAAAATATATGTGTTGTATGAATGAGTGAAGGTGGACATGTAGTTTAAAGTAAAATCATGTGGTTCAACATGCTTAAAATCGCAGATATATTTCAAACAGTAGGAAGCCCTTTCAAATGACAAATTAAAAGTCCACAATTTTTGCAACGTAAACATTTTTTAAAACAATTTTACTATGTTCACATGGGTTAAAATGCAACCAGGAAACATGATATACAATCCTAAAGTCCTGTTGCACTCCCCCTCCCACTGCCCTCCTCCCCAGTTACATTTTACGCATCCCTCATTGAACGCACTGTCATGCCATCTAGAGAACCTGCGGTAGTCAGGGACAATTCTAATGTATTTATGAATGTTTGAGGTACAGATGTTTAATTGGATTGGACATTTTAAGCACCCACAATGAGCATCGGCATTTCAAGTTTGATTCACCCGCTTCCATGTATTCCATCAGGTGTTGCCCCATAGATATATATGTATCGTATTCAGCTCTCAGACTATGAGAACGCCTTTCCATAGCAGAGACGTTCCAAATCTACAGGTTCATGCCAAGACATCTGTTCACTTCCACAGTAAAGCTATCTCAAAAGCTGCCAAGGCATTTGAGTGCTAACAGGCTGCTCATCTCGCCTAAAACGCCCCCACTCGCAGGGTAAAAAGCCCAAAATGACAGTGTTTGGGTCCAAATGGCTCCCTTTCTGTGGCTGAGGGTCTCCTTTCTAAAAATTGTAACCATGGGGCGGACCATCAGATACATACAGGCACACCTTGCTCCCTACATCTCCACTAGCACCTACCTTCATGTGTGGGCAGAATTTCTTTAGTCTGTGTGATGTCAAATATGAGTCATACAAAATTCTATAGAATGTCTCCGTCGCTTCAACATTGTGATTCGACTTCGGAACAGCTCTTCACAGTCTTATCCATTCTTCTTTTACAACTCCGTTCTGTAATGTTGACTCCCACTGCATGCAAGGTCAGTTGTGGTTTGCTAGAAGGGGTTTTTAATGTTGTACATGTAGCCGATATTAAACCTTTAGTAGATCCATAAGTTGGGAACACTTTTTCAGATGCTGTGAGATCCCTCGTTCCATCCTTTCTATACATGGTGTGCATTGCCCAGTGCTGAATCTGGAAATATCTATGGCTCTCATCCTCTGGAAAGTTAGATTTTGCCTGAAATTGAGTAAAGGATCAAGCTGTTCCCTGCCCGCACTGACTTTTGGCCATATCCATGGGATGAGATTTTGTTCTCCAGTAGCCCCAAGGTGAAAGGAGGGGCCAGCACACCCTCATAAGCTCTTGAGCATCCCGCTGCGTGGGTCACAGCATCAAGCCTTTTCCAGCATGCACTGACCTTTGGCCAAATCGCTGGGTTGGAACATCATCCCCCAGCATCCCAGAGGTGAAAGGAGGGGTCGGTATGTGCTCAAAGGCACTCGAGCATCCAGCAGACTGGGTCACAACAGCAAGCAGTTCCCTGCCAGCAGTAATTTTTTACCATATCGCTGGGGTGGGACTTTGTACCCTAGCAGCCCCGAGATGAAAGAAAGGGCCCAACACGCACTCATAAGAGCTCGAGCATCCCACAACGTGGGTCACAGTATAAAGCCGTTCTCTGCCGGCACTGATTTTTGGCCACATTTCTGGGTTGGGACTTTGTCTCCCAGCAGCCCTGAGGTGAAAGGAGGGGCCAGCACATGCTCATAAGCACCTGAGCATCCCACAGCGCGTGTCACAACATCAAGCCTTTGCCCCCCCCCACTGACTTTTGACCATATTGCTCAGGTGGAGCTTTGTCCCACAGCAACCCTGAGGTGAAAGGAGGGGCCAGGATGTGCTCATAAATGTTTGAGATTCCCACAGCATGGGATGCACGCAAGATGTGCCCGGGCATGTGCCTGCGCAAAGACTGTGCCAAAAGCAGGCCTGACTGTGTCTGTCAGAACCTGGAGGAGGCTGGGCTATGTCACCCCTCTCGGCCCCATCATCTTTAAAGGAGCTGTGCCCAATTGCTTGATTCTTCACAGTTAACAACAAGACTCTTTATGAACTTTTTATCAATTAACTTCGAATGCCTGTTTGTAGTACCATTTATTTTCCCTCCAGTGTGTCTTTTAGGCTTCCGAGCCCCTGTTTGCTCTTTGTTCTGTGTATGCATAGTATTTCCAAGAGAAAGCTATGCCAGAGCATGAAGGGGGCTGTTGCCAAAAGAAACTAACCTCCTGGATGGGTAATTGAAAAGGCAGTGGGAATGCTGAACAAAACCTTTGCTTGCAGAGAGATGGTTAGTTATGTCCTCTGCAGCGTCCATTGTAGCTCTGCCAAGAAAAGGCGATACCTAAATTGTTACTACTGCCCTGGGAAGTGCTGGTGGGGTTCAAGGCGGTAAAAATGTTTCTGACAGTAGTACACAGGCCACTAAGTAAGCCACAGTGTCACACACTAAGAAGTGTTGTGAGTTGCCCCAAACCTTAACAGTTGATACGTTCAACCCACTGAAGTCACCACCCTTTTGATCTCCATCGTCTGATGTTTCCACTAACTCTAATTAGGTTATCAAGGGTTTCCTGGTGCAGTTCAGCAAGGAGGTTGCTGACCTACTTGATTCCAAGCTTTCATGGCTATGTGATCACATGGGGTGCATTAAGGCAAAACGGAGTGAATTGGAAGTGAGGATGGTCAAGGGTCCTGTGGATGAATGTGGTCTGCCAAGAGGGCATGGGGCACCCAGATCTGACAGGGAGCCACAGCTCCTGATGAAGGGTAAGGGGAGGAGGCTGTTGCAACTCAAGGCAACTGTTCGGGTCTCTACCCACTATGTCGGTGATGATTGTCACCCGACGGACCCTGCGATGATGGGTCCTCCAACCTGGGGCCTTAAAACAAAAGGCACCTCCCCTTTACCCCCTGCCCAGGGATGTAAGGGTCTCCGGTTGTGATTTACTGCCTGCTGAATGTCCCTATGTGATTGTTCTGTCAGATGTCCCAATGTTATTTCCCGATGTTAATGAGTCTGCTGTAGAATTAACTAACAAGTCTGTCAACTGGATTCATAAGAACATCTGCTGCAGGGGTAATGTTTTGCCTGAGATACTTGGGACAAGGGGAATGGGTTGGATTAGGAAGTTGTGGAAAGGATTTACTGGAGACTGTGTCATTGTCACATTTAGAAATTGCAGGGTTGCAGAAGATTTTCTTTGCGCCTTCAAGCAGGAGATTTTCTTTGCGCCTTCAAGCAGGAGCTAGAAATATCAAGATTCTGTCTCAGAAATATTTCCATGGAAACTTGGTCACAAAAGCTAGTGAAAGGTTGAGCCCTCTCAAATGAAGCCCGCCTTGCTATGTGAGTTTATTATTCCTACTTAAAATTGCTTTTCCCCATTGGGTGATTTGTTGGAGAATGACTGACTAAGCTCTCTCCATGAGGCTAAGAAGTATGAAGGGATGAGGTCCTCTAGGGTCTTGACCTTGTTTCTCCCACAAATTGTTAAACTTTGAGGGCCTGCCAATTGTTAGCACCACAGATAGCCATGTGAATAGAAGCAAAGGGGTTCCAACTACCCCAGAAAACAAACCATGCCCAAGTGATCAGCATCCTTTTTTGAGCATTTGTATGTAAAGTGGGCTCTGAGGAGTGGGTTAACTTCATATGCAATTCTAGCATTGTTTTCTTGCAAGAGACTTTGGGGCAGATTTAAGAAAAGTGATGCTGCACCAACTGCAGCACCACTTTCCCTGCCCCCCTTAGTGCTCCTTAGCGCCCCACTACCGCCACCATGTGTGCACCGTATTTAAAATACGGCACAACATGGTCCAGGGTAAGGGGCAATAGCGTCAGAATTTTTGACACTAATGATGTACGGTTCAGGGTTAGAGACAACATTTTGACAATAACCCTGGACTGTATGTAGGGGCCCATTGTAACCAATAGTGTGCCCCCTTCTAACACCTGTTCTGAGCAGGAGTCAAAACTGCCGAAAGAAATGGTGCAAAGAAATCTTTTAGATTTCTTTGCTCTATTTGTTCACCCCCTTGCATACATTATGTGTGGAGCAGGCATATGTGGCGCAAGGGGTCACAAAGAGGCGCAATCCATGCATTGTGCCACTTTGTAAACCTGTTACGGCATTTTTGCCATAGTATCACCACACTAGCATAAAAAATTACGCTAATGTGGTGATATTATGGCACTAGGGGCTCTTAAATCTGCCCCTGTGTCTACTGAAACCATCAATTTAGATAGATATTTTTCCCACATAATCCCTGTGGTCCCATCTCTGTCGGACAGAGCCAGGGCAGGGATAATGGCATGGCTCAAAGCTACCTTGGACTGGAAAATTAACCTGGTTACTAATGTGTGCACTTTATTTCAGGCATTTTTATTCATGTGACACAATGGTCTAAATATCATTTGATTAACTTTTATAAAAAAAAAATTATATGGATAACACTGTCAATTTTAACTAGTTATTTGATTTTATCAGTTGTCTGGAAGTCCAATTTGCTTATTTGTACAAAGGCTATGAAATCATTTTGTTGAAATGGGGTGTTACTGCCAAACTCGGGACACTACGGCTGGAAAATGAGTGCAGCATGCCTGGCAACAATGGTAATGGACAAGATTATCATCCCAGGGATCAGAGTGGATAAGCACTCTTTCAGTTGATCAAGACATTGACCTGACTAACGTGACTGAATTATGCCACTTTTGAACGAGGAGAGTATTCCTCAACTATTGACTATATTTTTGTTACCCGTGATTTGCTGCCCAGGGTCTCCAGGGCAGCTATTGTCTTGAGTACCCACAGTGTCCGCAACCCACTAAGCTTAGATTTATGCCTACCAGGGAGGGGGTAGAACAAAGAGTGTGGCCACTGATTTGTTAATGGTCAAAACACAAGGTTTGCGCCTGGCTTGGAGAAATGTTAGCATAAATACTCTTTTGCCTAAATTTTTTTGAGGCATCTTCGCTTGGTGTATAAATGTCTTACAACCTATGACAACCACCAGGTGGTGGGCAACCTATTTTCTCAGTTGAATTTAGCTATCAGCGGTCTGCTCATGAATTCAAGTAGACCAGGGTTTCATAAGTCTAAGTGGTTTGATCAGCACTGTAGAAAGGCCTCAGCATTAATACATGTGGCACTAAAGGAAATGCCCAGGACACATGTAAAATGCAACAGCAGAGAGCAGAATATTAGGCTACCCTTAGGAACAGCAGAATAGAGTTACAAATTAAATCCTGGGGGAAGCTGGTCAGGGCTTGTCAGCTGAAAGATACTAGGGCTAATGTGGTGATATTATGGCACAAGGGGCTCTTAAATCTGCCCCTGTGTCTACTGAAACCATCAATTTAGATAGATATTTTTCCCACATAGTCCATGTGGTCCCATCTCTGTTGGGCAGAGCCAGGGCAGGGATAATGGCATGGCTCAAAGTTACCTTGGACTGGAAAATTAACCTGGTTACTAATGTGTGCACTTTATTTCAAGCATTTTTATTCATGTGACACAATGGTCTAAATATCATTTGATTAACTTTTATAAAGTTTTTTTTTATATGGATAACACTGTCAATTTTAACTAGTTATTTGATTTTATCAGTTGTCTGGAAGTCCAATTTGCTTATTTGCACAAAGGATATGAAATCATTTTGTTGAAAGGGGGTGTTACTTCCAAACTCGGGACACTACTGCTGGAAAATGAGTGCAGCATGCCTGGCAACAATGGTATTGGACAAGATTATCATCCCAGGGATCAGAATGGATAAGCACTCTTTCAGTTGATCAAGACATTCACCTGACTAACGTGACTAAACTATGCCACTTTTGAAAGAGGAGAGTGTTCCTCAACTATTGACTATATTTTTGTTACCTGTGATTTGCTGCCCAGGGTCTTCAGGGCAGCTATTGTCTTGAGTGCCCACAGTGTCCGCAACCCCCTAAGCTTAGATTTATACCTACCAGGGAGGGGGTAGAACAAAGAGTGTGGCCACTGATTTGTTAATGGTCAAAACACAAGGTTTGCGCCTGGCCTGGAGAAATGTTAGCATAAATACTCTTTTGCCTAAATTTTGTTTGAGGCATCTCCGCTTGGTGTATAAATGTCTTACCTCCTATGACAACCACCAGGTGGTGGGCAACCTATTTGCTCAGTTGAATTTAGCTATCAGCGGTCTGCTCATGAATTCAAGTAGACCAGGGTTGCATAAGTCTAAGTGGTTTGATCTGCACTGTAGAAAGGCCTCAGCATTAATACATGTGGCACTAAAGGAAATGCCCAGGACACATGTAAAATGCAACAGCAGAGAGCAGAATATTAGGCTACCCTTAGGAACAGCAGAATAGAGTTACAAATTAAATCCTGGGGAAAGCTGGTCAGGGCTTGTCAGCTGAAAGATACTAGGGCTGTTTGTCTGTAGGCTACGAATACTAAAGCTGTGAGTACCAAACCTAATACTGTTATAAGTACCATTAGCCCAGAAGCTTTGACCATTTTAGAGAAGTCTAGGGGCCTGGGGATTCCAATCAATATGTTGAGATAGAGGTGTCCTTCCCACTTGATATGGAATTTACCTTTGGCGAGGTTATGGAGGAATTCAATAAGAGTCCCTCTAACAAGGCCCAAGGACTGAATGGTGTGCCTATTATTATGTACAAAGCATCACTGCCTCTGCGGGCACCTCTCTTGTGTAGCTGTTTTAATGCTGTCTGTAAGGCAGGACTACCACAAACATGCACACTGCTGTTATCCTGATGATTTTTATAAAGGCAAACCCTCACTCCCCAGGGTGTTGTCATTTGTTATCACTTGGATTCAGCTGTGACGCTGTCAAGGAGGGTCATACTAGAGCATCTCTTAACCTGGGTGAGGGAGATGGCTATGCTGTTGGAAGTGCAGAATAGATTTGGTGAGAGGCCTGGCATGAAGGGGCAAGGCCTAAATATACATCTGTTGGTCAGTAAGTATACTGTTATTAAGCAGGGGGCTGTCCATCTGGCCTTCATGATTGTCTCCCGTACTTTCAACAGCATGGTCAGGTCAAAATTATGGGAGAATTTATCTGACCTAAGAGTAGAGGTGCAAATTTAATGTTTGCCAGGCACTCATCCAACTAGTCACTAACAATTAGTAAGTTACACAGTAAATAATCAATATTACATCACTTAATAGCGTGTTTAATATTCTTGTTTTCCAATACAAATATGTGTACAATTAGCATCCACCATGATCCTATGTGTTCAAAGTCCAACAAATTCCATTAGTTGCTTGTACAATTCCAGATCCTATTGACTCCACATTAAAACTCCATCATAATAACAGTTTAATATTCCTCAATCCAGCCAACACATGTTTCGTCGGGGATATCTCCCACTATACTTCATCAGGGCTGTGATGATATATAACAAACAATTGTTTAGTATAGAGTAAACCACACGTTCTGTTGGTGGTTTAACTAGCCATGCAGTGAGAAAGTGGGTATTAATGTAATGGGTTATAGCAGGAGCACGATCAAGAATGCACAAAAAATGATTGAAAGAATCACAAGAACAGAGACTTTACTACCACGTCTGAAATCTAGGGAGAAAGATACTAACAAGGTACGATTGATCACAGACTTCAATGAGAGTGCATTTATTATGAAAAAGATGATGAAACGACATTGGAGTATTCTGAAACAGGACAACATGCTGACCAGCTTTACATCATCAGGTCCGTTATTTACATATAGAAGAGGTAATGTGTATCAGAGCATATTCACCCTGTGCACAGCCAATCAAAATGCTGAGATGCTTCAGCAGCCTGATGCTTAATTTGTCCTATTTATATTTCTAAGAAATACCTATGAAATGATGTATGTACATGAGTGTGCGGCACACCCAGCAGTGGCAGATTTAATGTTTTTCTGCCTTAGGGTGTTTTGTGAGCCCCACTACTCCCAACCACACTGATTTGTTCCTCTGATGGGAAGATTACTTGAGGCCAATGCTGTGTAGGCCTGCTGCACTCACTCTACAACAATCAAGACTGCTGCCATGCTGCTTTCTGGATATCAAGAGAGATACACAATATTACAGCCGCTCGTCAATTTCGCTCTGCACAAATGGTAGATAAAGTGTATGTGCATTTTGACACCTTACTCTGTTGTTGTCAGCTGACAAGTTTACAAGAGCTTTTTCTTTTCACAGGTCATACCAGAAGCTCTCCTGTAGTACATCATCATCGCACTAGTGCTGGCCACGCCCCGTTATGTAAATATTTTATTCCCAAGATATTAAAATATCCTAAGGGACAGTCTTGAAATGGTTAACTAATTTGCAACTTCATATTTAAAAGGAGTTCCTAAACAGTGGATATTGTCAAATGGAGTATTGAATAAATGACAAATTCTAACAAAGGTATGCATTCCTCCATATTTACATCAGTACCATAGGTAGGTTGCCACCTGAATTCATCCCTACATATACAGAGGCCTTATTGTTGATCTGGCAAGGTTCTCAGAGTATTAGAATCCCACAAAAACTAAAGGCCACCACCTGGATTTCAATCAAATGATAAAAATGGTGAATCTTAGTCATCAATAACCAAGAAAGTAGAAGGATTATTGGCACTACCTGTACCAATTATTGTTCTTATTCCTCATGACTACCATAGTGCTGCAGTCATATAATTTGCTCCATAGACAAAACTCCGGTTACACATTCTGTAGCTTCTGAGCTTTAGAGTGCCTGGTCAGTTTGGCCTTGTACATCATCAACTAAGTGCAACTAGTAGTACAGTCTATACCTACCACTCATTACTGAAACGTTGGACTGACTTGTTAATGGCTAGCCTCTTTTTCACCTGCCCCACCTGCTTTAATATGAGCTTAAACAGCATAAAAAGTGATGGGCTAGTTAATTGTGAAATTTCATGCTTCGTTCATCTAATCATTTAAGGCATTAAGGTCTAGATGCACAAATAATATTTTTGTGGTCGCAAATAGCTCGCATCTCAGAATTGGACTGTTTGCTCCCACAAAAATGCCTTTTGGGATGCCCAAAGTCCAAATTGTGAATTGGTAACTTGTTATCAAATTGCACTTTGGGTTTTGCAATTCAGTATTTGGAACGGCCATGTTTAGGGCATCCCTTCCTAGTACCGAAATTAATTGGCAAGTACAAGTGGTCTGCAAAAATGCGGTTGCAAAACATTCACAACTTACCGCCATTTGAAAAATGGTGGTAATCCATTCACAAATGGGTAGGGGTGCCCAATATTTTTTAGGAGCAGGCAGTGGTTCTACAGATCACGGCCTACTCATAAAAAATTAAACTTCAAAGTTCCTTTTTTTTTTATTTTAAAACATCCCATCTTCTGTTAAGGAAAAAGGGCTGCTTTTTAAAACATTGTTTAAAAAATTGCAAATTTTTGGTTGTTAAAGTATGCACCCTGTACAAGTAAGAATCACCTCTCTCATCAGGGTAAGCTAGTTAGACACTTAGAGATGACCTGTGCTTACCCTCTGGTAGCTTGGCCCAGAGCAGTCAGGCTTATCTAAAGAGGCAATGTGTAAAGTATTTGTGCAAGAAACACACAATGAACACATCACAAAAAGTACTCCACACAGGGTTAGAAAAATAGATTATATTTTTCTGAATAAAGCAAGACCAGAATGACAAAAATCCAATAAGTAGAAGTTGAGAAATACATTTTTAAAGAATAAATCTGAATGGTACTTAGAAGTCAATAGCACTAAAAGGTTTCTTTGAGGTTGCTGTAGACTAGGGCAAATCTAAAGTTCATGCCAACTGCGATGGAGGGCAGGCCAGCTACAGAACCCACCCCGGGCCTGCTGAAAAAGTACCTTGGATGGATGACGCGTTGACGTCAAGAGCTCGATGTGTTGAGCAAAGGAGGAGATGGGTCACTGTTGATCAAGGAGATGTAGGCGATGCATGGGTTCTGAGCTGCAAAGTGTTGAGGCCGCATCGAAGATCAGAAAGTGTTAGGCATTGAGGTAATGCATTGTCATTAAACCGCTAGGTTGGAGCGATGAGTGGGTGCCAAGCCTCACAAGGTTGAAGATGTGTTGAAATTCGGGGATGGTGTGCTGCTCAGTCGGCAATGCGGTTACTGCAATTCGGGAAGCAGCGGCAATGGGTTAGAGTTGAGAGGAAATGTGCTGGTTCCGATCACCGCAACGTCATCAATGCATGGATTTTCTTCAGTTGCAGCACAGATGCTCACTTCCAAGGGCACAGGACTGGATTGGCACACCTTGGCAGAGCAGGACTCAAAACAGACAGAGTCCAGGTGCTGGTTGCAGTTAGCAGACAGCCTTTGATGTCTTGAGACACCGGGAGATTAGGGGGTAAGCCAACAAGTTCTTGGACTCACTCTGGCATCAGATAAGAGGGGTTGAGTTCTTCCTTAGCAGGGCAGAGTTCAGCAGACAGCATAGTAACTTATCAAAGTGGAGAGCAGTCATTCTTGGCACTCCTTGTAGCACAGTGGTCCTTACTCCAGGCAGAGAGCTTCACAGGTTTAGTACTGTACTGATTTGATAGGGCCGGAGACACCGTTCTTATAACCAATTGTGCCTTTTAAGTGAGGGTAACTTCAAAACAAGGTCTTTGAAGTGCAAAGCAGCCCTTTCCTTCTCAGACCTGGCTCCAGAATATCAGTAGGGGGTAATCAGTCCTTCGTGTGGGGACAGGGACATTTTCAGGTGTATGTGTCAACTCCCGTCTCCCATCCTGTCCAAGAATAGCCATCATGATGCAGATTAATGCTCAGACACACCTAACCTTCCTATGTTTGTGGATGTCTAAAGGGAATTCACAAAGTATAGCTATCGCCCACCCCAGATGTATATTGGAGTAGGCTGAAGGCACAAAGAGCTGTAACAGCAGAAAATGCCCACATTCTAAACGTTGCAGGTTTAAAATAGTAATGTTAAATGCAACTTTATCAGTAAAGAGAACCTATCATTACTATTCTAATGATATGAAACATGATGCAGCTTCTCCTTTCTGATCAGGAATTACAGCTTAAAAGTGTGTTAAGGAATTCCCAGTGCTGGACTAAGAGACCTTACAGTAGGGAAAATTACTTTGAGAGTTTTTTACTGCCAGGACATATAAAACATAAAAGTACATGAACTTTCTTCTAGGTACATAGCACCCTGCCCTATCGGCTACCTAGGGCCTACCTTAGGGGTGACATATGTAATAAAAGCAGAGTTTAAGACTTGGCAAGGGGTTTAAAATACCATGTTATAGTGGCAGTGAAGCTTCCCACACTGGCTCTGAAGTGGCAGTCCTGAGACATATTTAAAGGGCTACTCAAGTGGGAGACACAATCAGAGCTGTAGGCCCACTACTAGCATTTACTCTACAGGCCCTGGGTATACAGTATTCCACTTTGCAAGGGACTTACAAGTAAATTAAATATACAAATTGTGAATACATCGATGTTACCATGTTTAGGGGAGATGCACATGCACTTTAACACTGGTCAGCAGTGGTAAAGTACTCAGTGTCCTAAGGCCAACAAAAAGATGCAGCAAAAATGTGAGACAAACAGGCAAAATGCTTGGGGGAGGATCACTCTGACAGGTCTAGCACCCCAGCAGGCCAACATTACTGTGAAGGAAGTGAATCCTAGTTGTAGCAAATTGTGACGTACGTCATTAATATGCATGAGGTAGGTCTATTTGTGACCCAATCCGAATCACCAATGAAACTCAAGAGTTTCATACATTAGGAACAGTGATCTGTAGCAAATCACAATTAGGTAATCACTATTTCTAATATTAACACATCTAGTCCTAGGTGCCAAAAGAATGTGATCCTGCATTGTTCCCTTGATTGAACTCAGTTCATAGTGATTTATCATCCACTAACCAAGACAATGAATCTACGCAAGCCCTGTCATATTTATTTAAAGGGATGTCAATGACCAAAATCTTACACTCTACATAGCTCAACTCCATAAATTCCATACATGAATGGTATCTGCTTGCACTGATAAAGAAAACCTGAGGTTTCAAATCTGAAATGTATTCTTTGTTCTGAGCATCTTATGACTAGGCCTCCTTGTTTTCTGGTATTTATTTTTTTAACATTTCCATCTGTATTTATCCATATTTATTTTTTGGCCATCTTATCTGTATTTATCCATATTTATTTGTGTTCTGGGAACAAATTAAGGTGAAAAATGGTACATTTCCACATTTATTTAACTAATAAATGTGTGCTTACACTTAGTCACCTGTTGTCATTTAGCAAATTAAGCAGCCAAATTTAACATAGCAATCCACCCGCAGATAAATCTTAGCATTGTACTACAAATGCATGTTGACATATGTTGCAATGAAAGGAAATCTTATCTTGTTTTTAACTTTCAATGCCATCTATCTGCCCAGCATTTGGCATGGAATGGATGAAAACAGTATGGAAAGTCACTCAAAAGAAACAGATTGTTCTGTAAAAATAAATACAGATGTGAAACACTTTGCTTTCGGTTTGTATTTATCTGTAAAAATCAGTAAAATCAAAAACAGGGAGCCTTACTAATGACTAACAACATTATATTGACTACCACTGTGTCAGAAATCACTGTAATGGTTGAGGGGTGTGAAACCCTTATTAAGCAGCAACCACAATTCTTCTTAGGAAGAAGCCACAAGCAAACCCTAAATTAGCCTATGCTGAACCCTTGGATAGCTAGGAACAAAACAGGCAGGCTTAATTCAGAGGCAATGTGTAAAGTATTTGTGCAACACTTCAAACAGTAACACAGTGAAAATACGCCAAAGTAGTCCACAACAGAGTTAGAAAAATAGAGGAATTTTTTATAAATAAAACAACACCAAATGACAAATTTCCAGCAGAAGGTCCAGATAGCTAACATTTTAAAGGTTTTAGTGAAAAAGAGAGGAAAAAAGCACAAAGCTGCAAAAGTGGATATCTGACACTGATGGAGTGGGACAAAGTCACATGTTCAGGCTCACTGTGCAAGAGTGCAGGCTGTGTAGAGGGACCCAGTTAGGCCCTCTGAACAGAGCACCTTAAAACCTGGTTTGTGGAGCATTGCAAGGATCCGTGTTGAAGATGCATCATGCAGCCAAATCGATATGTTGGTTCTGAGATGGAACGAGGTCCTGTTGCATTGTCGTCGAAGATCCCATTGTTGAGGGCTTGTGATGCGAAATCCAAAGTGGAGGTCATGTCGCACAGTCAGGACAGTGTGTCAGTTCCAATGAGCTGTGAGGCTGCGATGTGGAGTCCGTCATCGTCATCATGGTTGCTGTCGATGAGGGATGCAAGGGCCTGCACTGAGGATATGTCATGCAGTGGCAGTTCCGATGTAGTGACAGGCTGCAATCAGGATCTTTGCAGTAGTTCTGATCCACACTGCAATGGACATGAGTTGGTTCTGCTTGGATTTGCGCCTTGCAGCAGTGGAGATGCATCAGTTCTGCTGGATCCACAGAGGCTGGCAGATCACCTTAGATACACTTCCAAGACTCCTGGACTGGGGTGGCACCACTTGGCATGATGGAATCAAAGATGGCAGAGTCCCACTGAAGAAGCAAGGTTTTTGGAGCCTTCTGTCCCTGCAGCTTCAGTCAGTAGGGCAGCCAACTAGCCCTTGGAGTCACTCAGGGGGTTCTAGGATCAAGGTTTGCAGGTCCAGTCCTACTCACGTAGACAAGAGGGTAGCAGGTCACCACAGCAAGGTAGCAGTCCAGACAAGTAGTAGTCTAACAGGGCACCAGTCCCGCAGAGTGTCAGTCCTTCAGCAGCACAGCAGTCTTTCTTCTGGCAGAGTATCCACAGGTCCAGAAGTGTGCTCAAGAGCTGGTGTCTGAGGTCCAGTACTGATACTCAGCTGTACCTATAAAGTGGGGAAGATGTGCCCTGGCATTGTGCCTTCCCTGCCTTGGCTCCAAACTAACTACAAGGGGTATGGAGCCCAATGTGTGGAGGCAGGACGTAGCCTATTCAATTGTAAGTAGGGTTGTGCCCAGTTCCTCCCTTCCTTCCTGCTAATGATGGCCCCTACAGGCATACCTAGGATCCCTATTGTGTTTGGCTGTCTAGCAGGAATACACAGAGCTTAACTGTTAGCTACACCCAGTCAACGGACCCAGGTTCAGGCTACAGGCATTAAATAGCTAAGACAGGAAAATGTCAAATTTCTCAAAGTTGCGTTTTACAAATTGCAATTTAAGATCTGACTTCACCGTATGTCAGGAGTGTTCATTACAGTTCCAAAAACACCATACATAAACTGGTTACCTGTTCCCCTTTGGAAATTACACTTATTAAATGTAATAACATATCTCCAATGCGATCCTAGGGAAGAGGTAGGCCTTGCAGTAAAAAATGAATTTCATTGTTTTTCACTATCAGAACACATAAAACTTAAAAATGCATATATATCCTACTTTTTAAATAGATTGCACTCTGCCCTCTAGGCTGTTCAGGGCCTACCCTAGGGGATAACACATGAATTAAAAAGAAAACCTAGGCATGTCAAAAGGTTTACTTTGCCAGGTCCAAAAGGCAGTTTAAACACTGCAAATGCACAGGCTGCAGTGGCAGGCCTGAGACATGTTTAAAGTGTTACATAAGTGTGTGGCACAATCAGAGCTCCGGGGACAGCAGTAGCATTTACTCTACAGGCCCTGGCAAAGGTAGTGTCACCATTGAGGGGAATACAAGTAAACTAAATATGCCAATTTGGAATGTGCCAATTCTACCATGCTTTAATGAGGGTGACCAAGATTTTTAGCACTGTCTAGCAAACTGTGCAGAGACCTAAATCCAGCAACAACTAAGTTAGCAAAAAGAAGAGGTCTGAAGACATAAGGTTAGGGGGAAAACCTTGCTAGGGATGCCAGATCTAACATTTCTCATCATCATTACAGAGTCAAATAATCCATTAGTTGATATTTCAAACCAAGATAAAATACCACATTAGTGAGTATTACAAATCAAATAGAGAATATACAGCAAGTGTGTTCCATAAAGTAGTTCCTTAATCTCAATTAATCAAATTTAGACATAAGAATGGAAGTTTCTTCAGTAAGTAAGGAAAAGGTGTCAGTTCAAAAACCCAAATGAAGGGTTCTAATGAGAGAATAAAAATGCATAGGCATGTAGCCTTTGCAGTTAGCAATAGATAATCTGCAAAGCTGGAAGGTATTCTTGGCTCTTGGCTATAAGGGCCATATGTACGAAAGCTAATTCCCATAGTCACAGAATGGGTAAAATTCTTTGGTACATCTGGCCCTAAATCGGCAGGTATACCCAGTCTCTGAAAGGGAAGTCTTCAGAGGAAGTCTCTCCTCAAAGAATTCTACTCTGCTCTAGCAACACAAACAAATATAAAATCTGCTAAAACATAATTGAAACAATTGATACATTCCCCATACCTACTGTCCAATCAAATGTCAGCAAACTCTGGGAGCAGGCAAACTTTCTAGTTTCTCACATCTTCACAATGGACTACTGAATCACATCCTTGAAATAATACATTGTGTACATCTTGTGGGTCAGACAGTTCTTCCCACAAGTCGCATTTACTGCTATTTCCTCTCCTCCCAGTGAGGACATCACTATCAATTGTCTACCATATAACAAATGCCTATTTACTAGTGTTCTGCTTTCCTGCTCTTATCCCATAACCGAGCTTACAGAACCTCTCTGGAATGAACTTCTGAGTTTAAAGAAGACATTTATTGTTATTATTACTTCACCACGAGGTTCCTGAGAGACAAAATTAGTAGACTGGAAGCACACGTTCAAAAGTAGTTGCAGCAATGAAAGCAAAATATATCAAAGTACTTCTCAGTTGCAATATACACAGCAGATACATGTGATTATATTATAGCATAACTTCAAAGCAAAGCATAAAAGTCAAAATTCATCACCGTAGGGCAAGGCTGTAGGGCCTATATTCAGCTTCATCTTTCTGGGGTCTGCAAGTTGATGACTCCGGTCAACTGCGAGAAATAGATTTTCTACCCAAACGGGAGACAGGCAACTGACGTCTCCGTTCCTGTCTGAAGTCAAGCAAATTCAATCTCACCCTGCTGTATTCCAGAGTCATCCTTAAAAGCAAACTCAGTATGAGAACCAAAGAAACTTGGAGAGTGGCCAATTCTCCCGAGCCTCACTCGTTCTCAGACTGGATTGAGAGGTAAACACAAAATCTATGTGCTCTTATCAGCTAAGGTCTGGTGTGAAAAACACAGCTTGGTCTACCATGTGGAAAAACACAGCTTGGAAAAACATAGCTTGGAAAAACACAGCTCATCTGCCATGTCTCAACTGCAATGTCTAACCCCACGTTAAAGCCAATAGGCAGCTAAACTGAATACAGAATGTAATGTCTAATGCCATGTCAAAGCCAATAGGCAGCTAAACTGAATACAGAATGTAATGTCTAATGCCATGTCAAAGCCAATAGGCAGCTAAACTGAATACAGAATGTAATGTCTAATGTCATGTCAAAGCCAATAGGCAGCTAAACTGAATACAGAATGTAATGTCTAATACCATGTCAAAGCCAATAGGCAGCTAAATTGAATACAGAATGTAATGTCTAATGCCATGTGAAAGCCAATAGGCAGCTGACCTGAATACAGAATGTAATGGCTAACTCCATGTTAAAGCCAATAGGCAGCTAAACTGAACAAAACACATAGGGGGTCATTCTGACCCTGGCGGTAGACTACCGCCAGGCCAACGACCGCGGATGCACCGCCAACAGGCTGGCGGTGCATCCATGGGCATTCTGACCACGGCGGTACCGCCGCGGTCAGAAACGGAAAACCGGCGGTGTCCCGCCGGTTTCCCGCTGCCCTGGGGAATCCTCCATGGCGGCGCTGCAGGCAGCGCCGCCATGGGGATTCCGACCCCCTTACCGCCAGCCTGGCTCTGGCGGTTTTGACCGCCAGAACCTGGCTGGCGGTAACAGGTGTCGCGGGGCCCCTCGAGAGTCAAACACAATTAATAGCATCACATTTAGTTAACAGAAAGCTTCTGAAAAGTTGCACCATCTCCAGTGGAAGAGAAAAATATCTTGTGCAATACAACAATTTAATGCAAAAACAGGCCTTTCTTAGCTCTAATGTGTAAATTGAACGCTAGTATGGCAGTAGTAATGTCAACTTAAATCACTGCATTATGTTTCTTCATTTGAGCTTGCAACCACTAAGAATGGCTGTCTATTATAAACAAAATTGCATTTATCATATGTGTGTTATTCAGCATAAAATGTTGCACTTTTCAGCTAAGTCCGTTCAATTTGCGAAAAGAGGAAATTCTCTCCCTCAGATCTAATGTAAAATCTCTCTTTCTTAATATTAGTGCACAATCTTGTTTTGATAGCCCTATGCACTCTTTATCCTAAATGTGGAAGCTTCATCAGTTCACTTTTAGTTTTTCTCCTAGTAGCTCACTTAATACTGGTGCTTAATGAAACGAGTACTTACTATTTTGCGCCTTGAGAAATATTGGAATTGGTCTACTGTTATTTTTATTTTCTTGGCCACATCACAAGAAAGGAATGATAATCTGACTCAGGTTAAAATATTTTTAAACCACACTGCTACAGGGCTTACTCCATTAAAGTGATGGGTGGGGGGTGTTCTATGCCAGCACTTTCACAGTTTGTAGTTCCAATCTATTTTGCTTGAAGTAAGGTTTTATTATTCTTTTTAATATAGTCACTTTTGCAGTCTCAGGTCTTTCCTCAGATTAAAGTGTAGTGAATCCTAGTTTGTTTTAATGGAATACAGGAGTTAGCTTAGCCTTTGGCTTGCAGACTCGTGCCCCCGTCACCTAGTGACTTTTACCCTACTTAGCTTGCTGTGTTTTAGCGCATTTATTTAATTAAATCTTTCAAGATGGTCGCCTTATTTTTACTTAGGCCTATGTTTTAGTTTTACGTTATCAGTGCCACCGCGCTAAGGCATCAATATCAAGCGACAAAGGTAAACAAACTGTAGGTGTTCACATTAGGTACTTTCCCTCTTCACGCTTTCGAGGGAATTGGTTTTATAATTTACTGTCCCAAGCGTGTCTTGTTATCTATTGTTTGGGAACAGACCTACGTCAGGGGTCCAAGCAGATCTCTGTAAATACAGATAGTCAATGGGGTTTCGACTAGATGCCATAGCTGCGATCGATGCTGCACGTCGCCTTGACTCTGACCCAGTTTTTGAGTCCCTCCGGAGTCTGATCTAGAGACCTCATTCCAAGGTAATGAGGGTTGGGGGGCTCTTCTCATGGACATGGCACTGGCAGATTAGGTTTAACATGCCTAGCTCTCTTTTAGGTTAGAGGTTAGGTTTACCGCATTATGGTATTAGGACATATTACACAGTTCATGTCTTTTCATGATATTGCAAGATGGTGGGAGTCTTTGTACTAATGACTCTTGTCTTTACCATTCTGTTTCTTGCACTGTTCATTATCCTAATCAATGCAGCACATGCAACTTATCGTAGACTGCAGTTCTGTTGAAATAAAACCTATTGAAACCTTACTGCCTCATCTTCATTGCCTGTGTTTGATTGGGACATGTTGTTCATGTGAGAAAGGGGTAATCTCTGTTTAACCATGACACTCCCTGAGATGTCACACTGTTGAGTCCATGCATAAAGGCTGCCACAAATCACCTTTTACCATTTGGGTTTCTGGTGATGTGCTGCTTGTGAGCCGGGAGGGTTGGGGTGACAGTTGTGATTTGTAGTAGGATTGGCATAGTCGCCTACAAACATAAGTGCAGTCATCCTTAAACCAGCAGTCTTGCCTAGAGCAAGAGTCCAACTACAACAAAAGTCGGATTATAGCTACATTACCCAAAAACATTTCAGCAAACAGAAATACATGTTTCCTACTAGTGTCGTCTGTTGATATAGTGATGGTGAATACTCAGCTAAAACATCCTTATTCTACACTAAATTCATAACCTTCACTTCTGAACAAATCATTTATTTAGTTCACAGCCCAAGGACTAGCCCAGGCTCCAGGCAACAACAACTGACCTGAGTTCTGAGGGATTCAACATTCTTAGTTCTCATCATTACATCATTGTCATGACAACACCTTGTCAGGACAACTATGCAATGCAACTTAGAAAATACACAAACTATTTCCCTTAACAAATAGCAATAAGTATATTCGACCTACATATCATTGAAAGAATTCCTATACATTTAAAAATACTTAAAATAACAATAAAGTCCATACTAATGGTAAACTTTGTGTTAGGTACACTTTGTGTTATGCACATAACTGTGGATGTAGTTATATAAATTTACTGTAAATACAATCCTTAACTTTCCTTGGAAACATTCTTTGGCGATCACTCCTATGTGGAGTTTCTCCTTCAATTTGATCCTTTTTAAGTTCTTTAGACTTTCTCCTCTCCTGTTCCTTTTCAGTCTCATCCATTTTATCATCCTTTAATTTTTTTCTTAAATACTGAGCTACCTCTGCATCACTACACCTGAGTACATTCATCAAATTCGATCTTTTGCCATCATTAAAAATTACAGAAAATTTAATTACTCCTTGAATTTTTTAGGATCTGACAATTTCGATTCACCCTTTCTATATTCATGAATTTTTCATACTTTCACAAAATTACCAACTTTGAATCTCATGTTACCACTGTAGGAGGCTGGCCTGACTTATAGTGGGTACCTTGTGGTATTTACACTTTGTGGCAGGTCCAGTTATCCCTTATTAGTAGATTAGAGGTGTTCTAGCAGCTTAGGCTGATATAGGTAGCTATGGCAGAACAGCTTAGGCTGAACTAGGAGACATGCAAAGCTCCTACTATACCACTTATATCACTTAGCACTATATCATAAGAAAACACAATACTCAGAGTTACTAAAAATAAAGGTACATTATTTTAGAGACAATTTGCCAAAAGTAGCTCAGTGGATATACTTCCTTAGGAGGTAAGCAATATACACAAAATATACACACAACCCAAAATCAGGTAAGTGAACAGTTAGAAAAGTAGTGCAAACACTGTAGAATACAATGGAATGCAATAGGAGACAATAGGCCAAAGGGCAACACAAACCATATACTCCAAAAGTGGAATGCGAACCACGAATGGACCCCAGGCCTAGTGTAGTGTGTAGAGGGTCGCTGGGAGTGTAATAAAACACTAAGGCAGTTCAAGATACCCCACCCCAAGACCCTGAAACGTAGGAGTAAAGATACCCTACTACCCCAGAAATACAGTAAAGGCGAGATAGGGGATTCTGCAACGACAACAACTGACTGCAAAGCACTGAAGATGGATTCCTGGACCTGAGGACCTGCAAAGGAAGGGGATCAGGTCCAAGAGTCACGCAAGTGTCCGGGGGGGCAGGAGCCCACTAAATCACGGATGAAGGTGCAAAATGGCTGCCTCTGGGTGCAAGGAGCCAAAGATTCTGCAACAACGGAAGGTACCAGGAACTTCTCCTTTGGTCAGAAGATGTCCCATGGCGTGCTGGAGGATGCAGAATTATTTTCCTGCAGAAAGACTGCAAACAAGCCTTGCTAGCTGCAAGAGTTGCGGTTGAAGGTTTTGGGTACTGCCAGGGTCCAGGAAGGACCAGGAGGTCGCCCCTTGGAGGTGGAGACAGAGGGGGCGCTCAGCAACACAGAGAGACCACACAGAAGCGGGCAGCACCCGCAGAAGAACCTGAGCAGGCATTCAGAAGATCTGAGGACAACTGTCAACTCAGGGTCACATAAGAGGGTTCCACAACGTCGGAGTCCAACTCAGCGAGTTGGGCAATGCAGGACGGAGTACTGGGGACCTGGGCTAGGCTGTGCATGAAGGAATTATTGCAAAAGTGCACAGAAGCCCAAGCAGCTGCAGTTCACGCAGTACACAGGATTACTGTATGGCGTGGGGAGGCAAGGACTTACCTCCACCAAATTTGGACAGAAGGGTCACTGGACTGTCAAAGACACTTGGGCCCATCTCCTGTGTTCCAGGGACCACACTCGTCAGGATGAGAGGGGACCCAGAGGACCGGTGATGCAGAAGTTTGGTGCCTGCATTAGCAGGGAAAAGATTCTGTCGACCCACATGAGGTTTCTTCTTGGCTTCCAGTGCAAGGTGAAGGCAGACAGCCCTCAGAGCATGCACCACAGGAAACAGTTGAAAAAGCCGGCAGGATGAGGCGCTATGATGTTGCTGGTAGTCTTCTTGCTGCTTTGTTGCGGTTATGCAGGCGTCCTGGAGCAGTCAGCAGTCGATCCTTGGCAGAAGTCGAAGAGGGAAGTGCAGAGGAACTCTGGTGAGCTCTTGCATTCATTATCTGGTGAGATGCCCACAGGAGAGACCCTAAATAGCCCACAGTGGAGGATTGGCTACTGAGAAAGGTAAGCACCTATCAGGAGAGGTCTCTGATGTCACCTGCTGGCACTGGCCACTCAGAGCTGTCCATTGTGCCTTCACACCTGTGCATCCAAGATGGCAGAGGTCTGGGACACACTGGAGGAGCTCTGGGCACCTCCCCTGGGAGGTGCTGGTTAGGGGAGTGGTCACTCCCCTTTCCTTCATCCAGTTTCATGCCAGAGCAGGACTGGGGGGATCCCTGAACCGGTGTAGACTGGTTTATGCAAGGAGGGCACCATCTGTGCCCTTCAAAGCATTTCCAGAGGCCAGGAGAGGCTACTCCTCTCATGCCCTTAACACCTATTTCCAAAGGGAGAGGGTGTAACACCCTCTCTCAGAGGAAATCATTTGTTCTGCCTTCCTAGGACTGGGCTGCCCAAGCCCCAGGGGGCAGAAACCTGTCTGAGGGTTGGCAGCAGCGGTAGCTTCAGAGAAAACCCTTGAGAGTTAGTTTGGCAGTACCCGGGCTCTATGCTGGAGCCCCGGGGTTGCATGGAATTGTCCCCCCAATTCCATGATCCTAGACATGTTACATGGCCATGTTCGGAGTTACCATTGTGACGCTAGGTATTGACCTATATGTAGTTCACACGTGTAATGGTGTTTCCGCACTCACAAAGTCCGGGGAATTTGCCCTGAACAATGTGGGGACACCTTGGCTAGTGCCAGGGTGCCTAACCACAATAAGTAACTTTGCACCTAACCTTCACTAAGTGAGGGTTAGACATATAGGTGACTTATAAGTTACTTAAGTGCAGTGTAAAATGGCTGTGGAATAATGTAGACGTTATTGCACTCAGGCTGCAGTGGCAGTCCTGTGTAAGAATTGTCTGAGCTCCCTATTGGTGTGCAAAAGGAATGCTGCAGCCCATAGGGATCTCCTGGAACCCCAATACCCTGGGTACCTAGGTACCATATACTAGGGAATTATAAGGGTGTTCCAGTGTGCCAATCCGAATTGGTAAAAATAGTCACTAGCCTGCAGTGGCAATTTTAAAAGCAGGGAGAGGATAAACACTGGGGTTCTTGTTAGCAGATCATCTGTGATACAGTTAGGCACCACAGAGGAAACACATATAGACCACAAACTTATGAGCACTAGGGTCCTGGCTAGCAGGATCCCAGTGGCACATACCAAACACACTGACAACATAGGCTTTCCACTATGAGCACTGGGCCCTGGCTAGCCGGATCCCAGTGAGACAGTAAAAACACCCTGATATATACTCACAAACAGGCCAAATGTGGGGGTAACAAGGATATCATCCTATTGAAACCATACTTCTGTTCTTTCCTATGTACACACTCCCTCATAACCTCCTTATCAACTTTTACAAACTTGCTTTTGTTCATCCATGCTGGCACAGCTACTGTACTAACTTTTCTGCCCTTCAACAACATAAACAGTGTTTCATCTGTCAACGAATGTAGAGTGAAATATATACACACTTTATGCTATACGATATGTACTACGTGTTTTATAACTGCAATTGACTTTTTATAACCTCTCACAAACACACACACAACCTTATATTCAAATTTAAAATACCATATTCATACGAATACAATTGTCACAGTTGTCTTATTTCTTCTTCTACACCATACCGACCACCAGTGTTGTTTGTGTACCTTGTATTGAATAGTCTTTTTTCACTTTTCACGATCTTCTATAAATGCATTAGTCGTTTCTTCATGCTTGAATCGTGACAGTTATAGTATTTTAACCCCTTCTGTGCCCAGGACGTAATGGTTATGTCCTGAGGCACAGTGCCTGTGTGCCCAGGACGTAACCATGACGTCCTGGGCACAGAGCCCAAAGGGAGCACTAGCGCTCCCTCTGTGGGGTTCCCCCCACGCCCCCAAGGCAGCGATGGAAGGGGAAGCCCTTCCCCTTCCACCCACGACCCCCCACGCCCCAATGATGTCAGCGCGCGGCGGCGTGCTGATTGTTACAAGGCCTCCTCCCATTGCGCTGGAAGCTCAGCTTTCAGAGCGATCGGAAAGAAATGCAAAAGCATTTCTCTTCCGATCATGTGGAGGCGGCCGGAGAGGCCTCAAAGGGAAGGAAAGCAATTTCCTTCCCTTTGAAGTCTCTCTGAGCGTTTTAGCAGCCGGGTTGCAAGCAATCCGGCTGCTAAAACGCCCACTAGACACCAGGGATTTTTTTAAAAATGAAATTGGCATGAGGGAGCGACCTCTTGGGCAAGGGTCAATCCCAGGGGGGCATTTTTTTTAAGCCCTTTTCTGCCCTTAAGGCCTTTTCTGCCCGCCCTGGGGGCAGATCGGCCTATAATTAGGCCGATCTGCCCCCGGGAGGTTGGGGGGGCAGAAACCTCTAGGCAGCAGGGATCATTTTTTATTTATTTATTTTTTTTGTTGTATTTTTGAGGTGGGGAGCGACCCCTTAGGCAAGGGTCACTCCCCTAGGGGGCAAATTATATTTAGGCCATTTCTGCCCCTCTGGGGGCCTATTTTTATGACGCCAATCTGCCCCAAAGGGGGACAGAAACCACTAGACACCAGGGAGTTTTTTTTTTTTTTTTTTGTGAATTTCACGCAAGGGGAGCGACCCCTTAGGCAAGGGTCGTTCCCCTGGGGGGCAAATTTATTTTAAGCCATTTCTGCCCCCCGGGGGGCAGATCAGCCTATTTTAATTAGGCAGATCTGCCCCTAAGTTGGGCAGAAACCAGAAGGCACCGGGGATTTTTGTTGTTGTTGTTGTTTTACAGATGGGGAGCGACCCCTTAGACAAGGGTCGCTCCCCTGGAGGGGCCGATTTTAGGTCAATCTGCCCCCAAGGGGAGCGACCCCCATAGGCACCAGGGCAAAAAAAAATAATATATTTTTTTTTTGTTTTTTTAGAGATGGGGAGTGACCCATTAGGCAAGGGTCGCTCCCCTGGGGGGGGGGGAATTGTATTTAGACCATTTCTGCCACCCTTGGGGGCAGATCGGCAGATTTTAGGTAAACAACTAGGCACCGGGGATTTTTCTTTTTTTGAGCCAATGTCACGCAAGGGGAGCGACCCCGTAGGCAAGGGTTGCTTCCCGGGGGGGTTGGGGGGACAGAGGGGCAAATTTATTTTAGGCCTTTTCTGCCCCCCTGGGGGCAGATTGGCCTATTGTTATAAGGCTGATCTGCCCCCAGGGGGGGCAGAAACCTCTAGGCGCCAAGGCTAATTTTATTTTTGTGTGTTTTTTTTTTTTTTTTTTTTTTTTTAGAGATGGGGAGCGACCCATTAGCCAAGGGTCGCTCCCCTAGGGGGCAAATTGTATTTAGACCATTTCTGCCCCCCTTGAGGGCAAATCGGCAGTTTTTAGGTCAATCTGCCCCCAAGATCTTTTTTTTTGCGCCAATGTCACGCAGGGGGAGCGAGCCCGTAGGCAAGGGTCGCTCCCTGGGGGTTTTGGGGGGAGATTTATTTTAGGCCATTTCTGCCCTCCCTAGGGCCGGCTTAGCAAGAGGCCAAAATCCACAGGTAGGCACTTTGTAAAAAACACCTCTGTTTTCTGTGAAAAAAATTTGATGTTTCCACGTTGTGTTTTGGGCCATTTCCTTTTGTGGGCACTAGGCCTACCCACACCAATGAGGTACCATTTTTATCGGGAGACTTGGGGAAACGCTGGGTGGAAGGAAATTTGTGGCTCCTCTCAGATTGCAGAACTTTCTGTCACCGAAATGAGAGGAAAAGGTGTTTTTTTGGTGAAATTGTGAGGTTTGCAAAGGATTCTGGGTAACAGAACCTGGTCAGAGCCCCACAAGTCACCCAATCTTGGATTCCCCTAGGTGTCTAGTTTTCAAAAATGTGCTGGTTTGCTAGGTTTCCCCAGGTGGTGGCTGAGCTAGAGGCCAAAATCCACAGGTAGGCACTTTGTAAAAAACACCTCTGTTTTCTGTGAAAAAATGTGATGTGTACAGGTTGTGTTTTGGGCCATTTCCTTTTGTGGGCGCTAGGCCTACCCACACCAGTGAGGTACCATTTTTATTGGGAGACTTGGGGGAACGCTGGGTGGAAGAAAATTTGTGGCTCCTCCAAGATTCCAGAACTTTCTGTCACCGAAATGAGAGGAAAAAGTGTTGTTTTTTTTGTCACATTTTGAGGTTTGCAAAGGATTCTGGGTAACAGAACCTGGTCAGAGCCCCACAAGTCACCCCATCTTGGATTCCCCTAGGTGTCTAGTTTTCAATAATGCGCTAGTTCGCTAGGTTTCCCCCGGTGCCGGCTGAGCTAGTGGCCAAAATCCCCAAGTAGGCACTTTGTAAAAAACACCTCTGTTTTCTGTGAAAAATGTGATGTGTCCACGTTGTGTTTTGGGGCATTTCCTTTTGTGGGAGTTAGGCCTACCCACACCAGTGAGGTACCATTTTTATCGGGAGACTTGGTGGAACACTGGGTGGAAGGAAATTTGTGGCTCCTCTCAGATTCCAGAACTTTCTGTCACCGAAATGAGAGGAAAAAGTGTTTTTTGGTCAAATTTTGAGGTTTGCAAAGGATTCTGGGTAACAGAACCTGGTCAGAGCCCCACAAGTCACCCCATCTTGCATTCCCCTAGGTGTCTAGTTTTCAATAATGCGCTGGTTTGCTAGGTTTCCCGAGGTGCCGGCTGAGCTAGAGGCCAAAATCCACAGGTAGGCACTTTGCAAAAAACACCTCTGTTTTCTGTGAAAAAATGTGATGTGTCCGCGTTGTGTTTTGAGCCATTTCCTTTTGTGGGCGCTAGGCCTACCCACACAAGTGAGGTACCATTTTTATCGGGAGACTTGGGGGAACACAGAATAGCAAAACAAGTCTTATTGCCCCTTGTCTTTCTCTACTTTTTTTCCTTCCAAATGTAAGACAGTGTGTAAAAAAGACGTCTATTTGATAAATGCCCTGTAATTCACATGCTAGTATGGGCACCCCGGAATTCAGAGATGTGAAATAACCACTGCTTCTCAACACCTTATCTTGTGTCCATTTTAGAAATACAAAGGTTTTCTTGATACCTATTTTTCACTTTTTATATTTCAGCAAATGAATTGCTGTATACCCGGTATAGAATAAAAACCCATTGCAAGGTGCAGCTCATTTATTGGCTCTGGGTACCTAGAGTTCTTGATGAACCTACAAGCCCTATATATCCCCACAACCAGAGGAGTCCAGCTGACGTAACGGTATATTGCTTTAAAAAATCTGACATCGCAGGAAAAAGTTACAGAGTAAAAAGTGAAGAAAAATTGCAGTTTTTTTCACCTCAATTTCAATATTGTTTTTATTTCAGCTGTTATTTTCTGTAGGAAACTCTTGTAGGATGTACACAAATGACCCCTTGCTGAATTCAGAATTTTGTCTACTTTTCAGAAATGTTTAGCCTTCTGGGATCTAGCATTGGTTTCTCACCCATTTTGGTCACCAACTGGAAGGAGGCTGAAAACACAAAAAATAGTAAAAATGGGGTATGCCCCAGTAAAATGTCAAAATTGTATTGAAAAATTGGGTTTTCCAATTCAAGTCTGCCTGTTCCTGAAAGCTGGGAAGATGGTGATCTTGCCACCGCAAACCCTTTGTTGATGCCATTTTCAGGGAAAAACCCCAAGCTGCCTTCTGCAGCCCTTTTTTCCCATTTTTTTGAAAAAAACAAAATTTTCACTGTATTTTGGCTAATTTCTTGGTCTCCTTCAGGGGAACCCACAAAGTCTGGGAACCTCTAGAATCCCTAGGATGTTGGAAAAAAAGGTCTCAAATTTGGCGTGGGTAGCTTATGTGAACAAAAAGTTATGAGGGCCTAAGCGAGAACTGCCCCAAATAGCCAAAAAAAGGCTCGGCACAGGAAGGGGGAAAAGGCCTGGCAGCGAAGGGGTTAATTCCAGACAAGCACTTTGTTCCACCTCTTGTTAGACGTTGCTTAATTGAAGTAGGGACTGTTGCTTGCAGCTAGGTAAACTTTCCACTAATTAAACCCAAAGCTTCCTTTACGAAGTGCAACCTCACATATGTATGACTGGTGTTAGAATTGCATGTTTCAAAGAACAACGCGTGCCTCCCGTTGCTAATACGAGGCACGTCATTTATTGGTTGCCACATGACTTTAAATCCTCTCGCTGTACTAGTGAGCTGCACCACTCTTAGTACACTACGTACCTTTTTGTACGCCTTTCGCTGCCCCGTTACTCTAATCAGCGCTGTATTTATGTATTATATATATTTTTTTGTTGCCCGCATTCAAAATCCATCCTGGTCACTCTAGCGTCAATGCAGCGCCTCGTTTTCTCAACATGCCGTGCCAACCGGCAATAAGGCACAAATCCTAAATCAGGCCTTCCCTGGAACATCACTTAATGCACGTCACGCCGATGTTATGTCAACATACACCATCAATGTTAATTAAAAGTTAATCATACCTTCACCATGCACCATGCAGGTCACCTATTCTGCCAGCAACCTCCATCGGCTTCTTTGACCAGACAGCGATTATCCAACAGTTCACTAGGTGACACTCCTCTTCGTTTTAGAATGGGTTGGTCGTTACCTCAGTGACATTCTATCCTCGTCAGCCATAAAATGTCCTTATTCATCATTAAATACACAACCTTCACTTCTGGATATTCAGATATTATTTATTTAGTTCACAGCTCAACGGTCAGCCCGGGCTCCAGGCACTGACCAAAATTCTGAGACATTCAGGGCCATATTTATACTTTTTGACGCAAAACTGCGCTAACGCAGTTTTGAGTCAAAAAAATTAACGCCGGCTAACGCCATTCTGAAGCGCCATGCGGGCGCCGTATTTATTCAATGACGTTAGCCGCCTGCGCTGCCTGGTGTGCGTGAAAAAAAATGACGTACACCAGGCAGCGCCGGCGTAGGGGAATATGGAGCTTGGACGCCAAAAAATGGGGCAAGTCAGGCTGAGGCAAACCCGATTTGCGCCATTTTTTTCGACTCCCAACCCCCATTGAAATGACTCCTGTCTTAGCAAAGACAGGAGTCATGCCTCCTTGCCCAATGGCCATGCCCAGGGGACTTCTGTCCCCTGGGCATGGTCATTGGGCATAGTGGCATGTAGGGGGGCACAAATCAGGCCCCCCTATGCCACAAAAAAAAAAAAAAAAAAAATACTTACCTGAACTTACCCTAATGTCTCTGGGATGGGTCCCTCCATCCTTGGGTGACCTCCTGGGGTGGGCAAGGGTGGCAGGGGGTGTCCCTGGGGGCATGGGAGGGCACCTCTGGGCTCCTTCCGAGCCCACAGGTCCCTTAACGCCTGCCTTGTCCAGGCGCTAAAAAACGGCGCAAAAGCGGCTGGATGTCATTTTTTTTTACCCGCCCACTCCAGGGCGTGAATTTTGCCCGGGAGTGTAAATACGGCGCACATGCCTCGGAGTCAATTTTTTAGACGGGAACGCCTACC
Organism: Pleurodeles waltl; assembly: GCF_031143425.1. Taxonomy (NCBI): domain Eukaryota; kingdom Metazoa; phylum Chordata; class Amphibia; order Caudata; family Salamandridae; genus Pleurodeles; species Pleurodeles waltl. The sequence goes on from NC_090444.1 coordinate 1,223,874,113, forward strand.
TTGCATATCATTAACGCAAAGTAGGTGTCCACGCTAAAAAATGACGCAAACTCCATGGACTTTGGCGCTAGACGCGTCTAATGCCAAAGTATAAATATGGAGTTAGTTTTGCGTCGGAATTGCGTAAAAAAAAACGACGCAATTCCGGCGCAAACAGAGTATAAATATGCCCCTCAATATTTTAAGTTCCCATCATTATATCATTGTCATGACCACACCTTGTCCTGACAACTATGCAATGCAACTTAGAAAATATACAACATAAGCCACTGCAAAAAAAAATCATTAAACAGACACTGCTGACATAAAAAATTCAAACAGTGTGATTAATGTGCTAAAAATAACCAGCAATGCCACGAAGTTGTGGTCTTATTATATCAATGATGATCAATGAGAACACTTTAGCCTGATGAGAAGGGCAAACTCTCACACCTGGAAACTACACTCACGATTTTCTTTGTCCGCAGTCTACGTCAATCCAGGAGGCTGAACTGCACCTCCATGACCACAACCTTGAGGAAAGTGACCTGCCACTTCTTGTGTGATGCTCGACCAGTGCCTTCAAGATAGGCACAGTGTGCCACCAATGCACCTCAGTCCTCAATGAAAACGTCTGACCCCTTTCCAAGGAGGGGGGAAGTTTTCCAGCGCCATCACCTACTCTCTTACATCTTCTGACTGCATGATATGATGCAAAACATCACAGACACATCAGGAAGAGAGTTTCCTGAGACCATGCTGCTTAGAGGCTTTTTCTTTTGCCTCAATTGTTTGTTGATTGTGGGAGCTCAGTTTGACAATAGTCAGACTGTAGGTCATCTCGCCAAAATCCTTGTCTTCTGGTTCCATGCACACAGATGAACATATGTATTCTTGATACAACTTTATAGGTCAGGCATAACTGGTGAGCAGGTCAGTCAGTCTAACCAGATGAACTTCGTTTTGAAAAAAAACTGTGACAAGCTGTTGTTCATAATGGACAGAAAGATAGATAAGCTTTATTGCTCCATTAATAAAAACCATTGCAATACGATACAAAATCAAACGTTCATTCAGAGCGAATAAAGTTAAACCATGGAGCCATGTGAGTGAGTAACAGGGGATATAACTTCTTCTGATTCTGACGGTACAAAACTATCACTTACAATGGTTGCGGTGGTTGTTTTCTTTTTTATAAAATTGGTTTTACGATGGCTGACTTTGCAAAACTGATTTCGTGAACGGGCATTAAATACCTAAAACCTTTACTGGGTCGAACCTGATGAGCGTTGGGGTCTAGGTAATCCTCAGATGCAAAAAGAAAGAAAGAGTCCCAGCTCTGTATGTCCTGGCTATTGTCACAGATCAACCTTAGTCAAATTCTTTTTGAAATAGTTTTTAAAACTTTACCCCCCTGCAGCAAAATGGGATTGAGTCACCCTTAAGCCAGGTAATGACAGCTGGTCTGCAGGAGCGAATATGGGGACTTAAAAAGGCAGATTTTAAACGTTTCCTTCTTTCAGGGCCTAAGGCAGGGCAAATGTAAAAGGCGAGCACAAGTGATTCCTGATGGAGACCACAAAGGCAGCAGTTCTGGTCAGGGTACTGCTCTTTCCAGGATGGACGAGCGTCTTTGGTGTCAAAAAATCCCATACGGTACAACTAAAATTGTTGTTCAATTCAGATGAAAAAATGTTCAGACAGATATTGTTTGGGAGATGGGAGCGAATAGGACCCTAGGACTGCTCAGGCGTGTCATCTTTTGGCTAGGGAAGTTTTGTCAGTGATGAGGGAAAGCAAGCGGACTGAGAAATGAACTAATCTCTTCAATTCAGATTTCCTTGTGCCGCTTTTCCAAACGTCTTTCATGCCCAGGCTGTTAATAACTTGATTTAAATAAGTTCCCCAGGAGCCTTTTCTCTTGCAGTTTTGTTTAGCCTGGACTTCTTGCCAGCAGGAATGGAGTATGGAGGTGTTCTCTGCCAGCCGTAACCTCCATGATGCTTTGAGAAACACTCCTTGATGCTGAAAGATCTGATTTGTAAGGCCCACCCCCAGCCTCACCTGAGCTCGGGAGGCATTTTTTGGTATGTTGAATATAGCCTTGTAAGTTCTAACTTGGCTACTGTTTAGTGTTGAGAACTCCCAGCTCTGCAGCACTTTGGTCCCATAAGAAATGGCTGGGAGCAACTGGGCTGACATATTTTTTAGAAGATGCGACCAATTTGGGTAGTTTAGCTTTCTTTTGAGCAGCTTGAAACTCTAAGTTAATGTGTGGGCCTTTGCCTGGATTGACAGCAAATGGCGTTTCTATTTCAGTCCTGGTTCAAGATGGACTCCCAAATATTTATAGGATTGTACGACCTCCACCTTTTTGTCTCCTAAAAACCAATTGAAAGATTTGAAATTTGTCCAGAGAAGTCTCATCAATTTTGTTTTGGCCAGGTTTATTTCTAGACCTTGCTGGGCCATGAAAGTTTTGAGTGCCGATAGGCTCTGTTGCAGGCCAGTGGGGTGTGACTCAAAAGTAAAATGTCATCACCATGTTGTAGGCATCCGATTTTCTCTGGGCCGAGGGCTGGAGGGAGACAGTTTACTTGTTCCATTGTACCGGCGAGGTCTGCCAGGTATAAATTAAAAAGAAGTGGGGCTAGGACACAGCCTTGCTTTATGCATAATGCATAATGGATGGGTTTGATCAAATGAATGACTGAGTTACACTACCATTATCTAATTGTGCACCAGTAGTACACAATCATTTATTTGAAGGTTTTCACACATGCATAATTATACATAAAATATATTTCTCAATTTAGACGTGTTTTGGTTAAAGCCATGAATATCTCTATATTTTTAATCAACTAGTTCTTTAAATTACTTTCTTAACCTTATAAGAACAACTTCCCTGGACCTCTGGATATTCAGCTGTCTCTTTATATTCAGAAGTAATTCTGTTCAGCACCCTTGAACATTCCAAATTTTTTTTGCATTAGTGTGTTATCACAAAGAACAAGCTTAGAAAACACAGCATTTCCTGTACTAATGTAATTAAATCATTAGAAACGAAACACGTAAGGGTCAGAATGCTAAGAATCACTGTCTGACCTTGGTTGTCTGCTTTCATATTTTTTTAAAGATTAGATGTGTTAACGCGTCCCTTTATGTCAATTTATTACACATTAGGACTCGTTTTAGGCCAATTAATCTTGTCACCCAGTGGTGAGACACCGTAGGACGAGATAACTGATCCATATGTCAAGCAATATATCAATAATGTCATCAATATTTACCACTACAATGCACTTTATTTTGGATAAAGCCATTAATCAAATTATCGACACAACCATGACCTTTCAGTCATGAATAACCACACCTGTTGATAGAATTTTATGGATTTTATTCCCTATTGATTACAATCTACGAGCAAATGAATTAATCTTAATACCAGGAAGCAGAAGAGCATAGTCACAATATGGCAACTGTGATAAGATTTAATTAATGCAAGAATCACAAACATAAGAACATAACACGGCGTGAACATAGATCAGAATACAACCAATATCATATATGTTTCAGTTCAGCAAAGCGTAACGTCAGTCATTTGTCTATTTGCGTCAGTCAGAGTGAATTTCCTATCCTAACCGCTAATTAGCATCAGCATGTTGGGCTTCATGCAAAACAATTTGGAACATCAATTTAGAAAACATCTAGCTAGGGTCTCTAACAAAAGACCAGTTGGTACCTAGAAAGGAAAAGCAAACAGACAAATTACAAATTGCATTGTCTAAAGGACAGGGGACACTTCCCTCATAAGGAGGAAAAGTGCATAGGACAGACTACGGGTGAGGATGGGTTTAATTAAGTCTCAAAGTCACCGGACAGAGTGACAAAGTTTCTGGATACAATCAATAGCATTCCCTACCTAATTCTAACGTCCCATCTGTAATATGGGTTTTTATCCCTTTTTCATAATACCTTCCCCCAAGATTCTATTGGACATTCTCTATACCCCACTATCTTTAACCTATCACATTATACATTAGGTAATCCCAATTGTCACCCCACGATAATTTATAACACTTTGATTGGTCTTCATAATTGACGTCTTTGGAGGTGGCACATCCGCGGGGTTTCTTCACCACTTGGCACGTCTTCTCAGGTCATGAATTCCTTTGTCCATGGTCTAGCGTCCTTGGACATTACATTAATCTACTTTTGTTTCAAAATTGTATTTGAATTCATACTAAAGCAGCTAGCATGCGGATGAGAACAAAATTTGTATTTGATACATAAAATGAAGAAAATAACGTTTGCAGGGTCATGGCCCTTTGCGAGTCAGCACACTGGAAAACAAGAAAAATGCTTTATTATGAGAGCTAGGCAGCTAAATCCACAGCTTACGCTAACTTAAGGCCTATGGGATTTTTAATGCAATATCGTAAATACTTAATATAAGCTTGATTAGTCATAATGCAAACAATCATTACTCGTATTTGTCATTAGTTTGTGTACGCAATAGTAACTTCATATTTCATAGTCATGATTCAAATGCACGTTTAAGCAAATTACTAATTATTGCCGTTTTCTATGCAGCATCGTTAAGCATTGATATAAGCATTTCACTTCTATTAATTGTAATATTCCAACTATGCTCTCTCAGTCCCTCCTCTGATGACGCTCGTCACCACACAAACCTTTCCCTTTGGCCTTTCACTTTTAATTTTTCACCATGCACATTTCAACATCTTGTCCTTTACGTGAACTTTCCCAAATTTCATTGAACATTTTCTCTCTTTCACTCTCTTCGTTTCTTCTGGTTCTTTTGGTCCAATTTTTCTTAATTTTATCATAAATTTTGCATGCTCCCCACAATCCTAATAGACAGACCAGAACAATTAATAGACCCATGAGGATTTTTGCAAGCACCCCATTCCAAATGTTGGTAAACCAGCTTCCTACTCTTGCAATTCCTTTTCCAAGTTTCTCCCAGACACCAAGTTCTTTCAAATCTTTCAAATCTGTACTATCTCTAGTAAGGTTAGTAAGCATACCTCTAATCTTTTTACTCTTATCCGGAATGAACAAGCAACAATGGCGCTCGTTAAGCATCTTACAGGCCCCTCCACTCTTTGCTAAAAGAATGTCTAAGGCAAGCCGATTTTGAAGAGTCATAGCTCTTTATGCCGCAAGTTCAGTATCCATCAGGAGTATAGCCCCTGTAAAGTTTGTTAGCATGTTATCCACAATAGTAGACAACCTTTGAATTTTCATAGAATTCAAGATAACCCCCACTGAAGGGATTATAGCTCCAAATATGTCACAAATGACAGCAGCCACTGACTCTCGTTTTTGTCTAGGATGTTGTAATTCAGACGTTTTAGGTATTTGTTTTAAGTCATCAATCTGGTAAATCTTTTGGAAAACTATTCCCAAATAACATGTCCCATACCATCCCTTAGGGAGACGGTAATAAGCATTGAGTCCACAAATATAATAGATCCCAGGAATCGCTGGATCCTGTCCATTCAACATAAATGTCCATTTACTCTGAAACAGAAACACATGTCTGCATTCACTCGTTCCCACAAACAGATTGTCTTGCTCAGATTTTGGTCTATATATACAATGTCTACCTACATGTAATGCATCTATAGCTAGTTTGCCTTGTGTTTTGATTGCAGTGTAAGCACAATCATTTGCATATGTGCGTTTTTCTAATCCTTTTTCTAATCTTTCCTTCAATGCTTTGCGTCTATCATCAGTGTGGTCTAAAAAGCTTTTCTCTACAGGTGATAGTAAGCAGGTCAAGTTATTGCGATGTGCATAAGCAGTTCCAAATGTAAGTGTCGGCTCAAAGAATCCTCTAACTAGTTTTATATCATGTTCCTTAGCTAATTTATTCAAGAATTCAATCACAGGCACAAAAGAGAACATAACATCCAGATTTGAATAAAAGTATTGCACATGCTCTTGATTATAGAACCTTGTTAGTAGCAAGCTGCAGCTAATCCCATAAGTTAGAGGGAGGCTATGATAAGTAACTCCCTCTTGCACAGATGAAGGAATTTTAGTGCACACATAACAGTGTTTCGCATCCAAAGTCTCTACATACTCATTCAGCAAGTGATAGAAGACATTAGTAGAGAGTTCCCCTTTTGAATTAGTTCCCTCATGCAAGTGTCTCGCATCCTGCTCAAATCTTTCCCACGGTGTTAGTGTTGTAGTTTCAGGTTTTGAAATAGCATTAATAGTCTTTTTTTCCAACCACGGCATTCCCACAATCACACCTACAATTATTATAGCACACACAATACCTATTATAAGGCTCAACCAACCACACACCTTACTTCCCCTGTTACTACCTCTATTATAAGCCATGTCTGTATAGAATCAGATAATAGATCAACAAACAACTTGAGGATGATTTAGATTTTTTTTTTTCTTGCTCTCTGCGTGTATTTACAGCGTCTTCACTCACTCCAGGACCTCCTTTTGTCAAATCAGGTTAGCAGCTTGTCACAATCAGGTTTTTGAAGTCAATCTGGTTCTAATGTCACAATCGGTAATTTATAAAGTCTCCCTTTCAGTTTTTCAGATTTTCCGTTTTAACCAAGTCTTTCTTTGGATCATTTCAGGTACTGTAGTATTGGCCCGGCACTTCTCGGTCAAAGCAGAATGCTAGGAATTCTTGTTGCCACTCAGATGTTATAGCATACGCCCATTCAGGACCTGTATATCTTCTATTTGCGACTCTCTTTCTTTTCAATCTTCATTCACCTTGCTGTTCTCGTTCACTTAGGTCTTCCACTCGGGATGTATCGTTCTCGTCTATTATTGTGTCCCTTGGTACGTCTCTTATCCTTAAGAGTGGTTTCTCTGGCCAGTTATCACCCTTATGCGTCTTCTTTTGATGTGCCTTACAGGACCCTGGACAGCACCCTCCTCTTGTACTATGGTGTTTTCGCTTGATGGACCTGCAATTGGCTCAGGAGACTTTGGCACACCCTGATCTCTCTCTACTATTTCTCCTTCTCTTCTTCTTCTTCTTCTTCTGGGTCTGTACTGGGTTCGAGTTGTAACCCGTATCTGTCTACTTTGGGGAGAATTTCTCCTTGATTTAGTTCTTCTGCTGCCCCTACTGAGATAGGCACTATGTCACCTCTCTCGAACTCTTTGACTGTTTGAGGGACGAGGCTGTTCCCAGTGGGCTCTCCAGCAGTCTCAGTTCCTCCTTGGCTGTTTTCTGGCCCTGAGACTTCTCCTTCTGAAGCTGCTATGCCGGAAACTTCAAGTTCCTCTGCAATAGGACACGTTACCTTTTTTGTGTGACTGGCATGTATCCAGGTTGGAACTCCGGCACACTTTACAGCAGTAGTGGTCGTCAATATTACTTGATATGGCCCTTTCCAACGTGGTTCCAGACACGACTTTCGCACGTGCTTCTTGACAACCACCCAGTCACCGGCTTGTAGAGAGTGGCCTGGATCGCCAATCAGTGGCAATGTGTTAGCTTCCACCTGGTGAGAGAAAGAGCGAATCACATCAGCCAAACCTTTGCAGTAGTCTAACTCCATATCATCTGTGATATTCACTAGAGCATTCGCAGGAACTGCTGGCAACCTCATAGCACTACCCATGAGGATTTCATGGGGGGATAGTCCTGTTTTCTTGTCTGGGGTGTTTCTCATTGTCATCAGCACTAAGGGCAATGCATCTGGCCATTTCATACCGGTAGCTGCGCACATTTTTGCCATTCTTTACTTTAGAGTACCGTTCATTTGCTGCACTAGTCTTGATGCTTCAGGGCGGTAACTACAATGCAGCTTCTGTTCGATGTCAAGTGCGGCACACAGGAGTTTAATCACCTCATTGTCGAAGTGTCTGCCCCTATGTGATTCTATAGAGACCGGAAACCTGAATCTTGGAATCAGTTCTCTAAGTAGTAGTTTTGCATCTGTGAGGCTGTCATTCCTACGTGTTGGGTAGGCTTCAATCCAGTGACTGAAAACACACACAATCACCAGCACATATTTCAATCCTCCACAAACAGGCATTTCAATGAAGTCCATCTGCATCTTGCTGAATGGACCGCCTGCTCTCCCAATGTGGCTCAAAGTTACCACTGTCCCTTTCCCCGCATTCATCTGTTGACAGATGATGCATCTGTGACAAATGACTTCAGCAGCATGTCTGAATTTTGGATTGAACCAATCAATCTTAAATGACCTGATCATTGCGTCCCTCCCAAGGTTAGCCTGTCCATGGTATAGTCTGGCAAACTGGGATAAAAGCCTATTTGGTAGGACTAGTTTTCCTTCCTCTGAGACCCACAAATTATCAGCACTTTGTACATATTGCATTCTTTGCCAGGAGCGTTTTTCTTCCTTGCTTGCACAACTTTGTAATGTCTTCAACTCATCTAATGTGTCAACCACCCGTAGTGCAAGGTTCAAACATGGGTCATTTTCAGTTTGCGGGAGCAACTTCCATTGCTCCTTGAACGATATACAGTTAAATGCACAAAACCTTGCGACTTGATCTGCATAACCGTTTCCCATGGATACAAAGTCTTGTGATCTAACATGAGCACTGCATTTCACCACGGCAATTTCAAGAGGTAACTGAATCGCATGTAACAAATCCTTTATTTTTTTCACCATTTTTCACGGGGGAACCAGAAGAGGTCATGAAACCTCTCTGGGACCAAAGTTGGCCAAAATCGTGTACAATTCCAAATCTGTATCTGCTGTCAGTTTAGATAGTGACTCTCAAGTTTACTGCTGCGTGGCATGCTTCGGTGAGGGCAATTAATTCTGCCACTTGAGCAGAGAACACTTTCTCAAGCCAAGAGGCTTCAATGATACCAGCTATGGTACATACCACATAACGAGCTCTCAGTATTCCAACGGAATCTCTTAAACAGGACCCATCAACAAACATGATACAATCATTCTCTTTCAATTGTGTGCCCTGTTTTTCTGCACGTGGTTTGGTACATAATTCGGTTACCTCAAGACAGTCATGTTCAAATTCTTCTTCATTGTTGATTTCAGTGTTTTCAACAGGAAGTAAAGTTGCTGGGTGCAATATAGTGCACCGTTTAAGCGAAACATTTGGTGACCCCAGTATGATTGTCTCATACCTAGTGAGACATGCATTTGTCACGTGCTGAGTTTTAGTTCGAGTCAACAGAATTTCAACTGAATGCGGAACCATTACTGTTAGGGGGTAACCCATGACTATGCCTTCACATTGCATAAGGCTCTGACCAACTGCACGCAAACAACCCGGTAAGGCTGCTGCGACGGGGTCCAAGGTAGCCGAAAAATATGCTACAGGGCGATTTGCACCTCCATGGACCTGTGTTAAGAAAGACGTTCATGACAGAACAACAGAAAAGGTTTTGTATAATCAGGCATTCCTAAAGCTGGTGCTTTGCACATGCATTCTCTCAACTCCATAAATGACTCAAGCTCTTCTTTGGATAAGGCTATGGTATATGGCTCATCCTTGATCTCTTTGCCTGTCAGTTTTATCAAAGGTCTTGAGATGATTGAAAAGTTGGGTATCCACTGGCGACAGTAGCCCACCATTCCCAAAAACATTCTGACATCTCTTTTTGTCGTTGGAGGGTTCATTTGTAAAATGGCTATTATTCTTTCCTTTGATATTCTCCTGGACCCTTTTTCAATTAGGTGCCCTAGATATTTCACCTCTTTCTGACAGTATTGCAGTTTCTTAGGCGACACCTTGTGTCCATTCTTTCCCAAATGATTTAGTAAGGCAATGGTATCGTATTTACAGCTGTCCCTTGTTTTAGATGCAATTAGTAAATCATCAATGTACTGCACAAGGGTTGAACTGAAAGGCAGTACCAGAGGCTCCAAATCCTTTTTCAATATCTGATTGAAGATGGACGGTGATTCAGAAAACCCTTGAGGAATTCTGCACCAACTGTACACCTTATCCAGGAATTTGAAACTGAACAAAAGTTGACTATCCTCATGAAGAGGTATTGAAAAGAAGGCTTGTGACAAGTCTACAACAGTAAACCATTCAGCATCACAGGGAACCTGGAACATGATTACTGCTGGGTTGGGCACCACAGGGCAACATTTTACCACAATTTTGTTTATTTTTCTCAAGTCCTGCACAATTCGAACTTTCCCACAAGGCTTCTTCAAACCCATTATGGGAGAGTTACACGGACTGCTCAAAACTTCTTTCAGGACTCCCTGTCTGGGAAAATCTGCAATTATTTGTGACACTTCGATGAGAACGTCTTGAGTCATGTGGTACTGTGGCACTTGAGGGAATGCCGCATTTGGCTTTATCTGGACTTTAACTGGTTCCACTCCTTTTATTAGCCCTACTTCCTTTCCAGTCAGGTCCCACACCTTCTCTGTTACCGTGCCCTGCAGCTCAACAGGTAGATCAATCAGGGTAAGCATCGGGAACAGGGTAATCAAAGGGTAATCCTCATTAGCTGTCCCTGTGTCTTCCTCTGAGAACTGTCCTTCATCACCCTCATCATCACTATTTGTCTGCACTTCTATTCCATCATTGGAACAGGAAATTGAATACTTCGTCTTGCACAGTAAGTCCCTTCCCAGTAGGGATACCGGACTCGAGTCGCAAACTACATACCTATGTAGCCCCTGGAAGTTGCCAATCTCAACCTGCACTGGATCTGTAATCGGGTTTGTCAGATACTGGTTTGCAACTCCAACCACTCTTATGGTACGCCCTGAAAGCGGCAATTTTGGAACCTCTACACTCCTAACTGTGGATCATGTAGCTCCAGTATCAACCAAAAATGAGGCCTCATAGGCCTTCACCTTTCCTTCCACATATGGACCCCTCTGATCCACCTCTAGAGATGCTGCAAGCCTGCACTCTTCACTGTCTGAACTATCATCTGACCATTCCCCATTCGTGCCATTTTCCCCTCGTAATGGGAATTGTTGTACTGTATTATTTTGACTCATTACCTGACCTGTGACCTGTTGAGGAAGCATCACCTGTTGCTGTCCCCTCGGAGCCATTGGTAATTGCATTTGCTGTCTAGGTACCACAGAAGTCTGCTGTTGTACTTGTTGCATTTGTACTGACTGAAAGCGCGGCATTTGCATCTGTTGCCTGGGCTGTACCCCTTGCATTCGTACCAGATTGTTCTGAAAATTCGGGTTTTGATGTCTCATTTTCAGACCCCGTACATTTTGCAATGTACCAACATTAGCACCTTGCTGAACAGCACCATCTTGCACCATATTCGGGCATTCCCGTTTCCAATGCTCCACGCCCCCGCACGCATGACATGGTGACATCCTTTTCGCCCCTTGCACGTCATTTTGAACCACAACAGTATTTAAATCTGGACCGTGATTTACAAACCATCGGCCTCGACCTCTCGGCTGTGCCTGAAACACACCATTCATTTGCGGTTGTTGCTGTATCATCTGTTGAACTCCATTTCCCTGTATTCCTGCCTGAGCAGCCCTTATCTGCATCACCATCACCTTTTCTTTCAGCTTTTTCTGTTTTAACTCAATCTCATCACTACAGTATTTTGCATACTGTAACACTTCATCGATTGGTTTTGCATGCCAACAAATTAAATGATTCTTAATCATCTGGCTAACTTCTGGCCTCAACCCTTCGACAAACCTAAACACAAGATGATTCATGTCCTTTGGTTCAATAGTCTCAGTACCGCTGTAATGTTTAAATGCCTTTAACACTTTAACATCCTTTCATAGTAAGCATGTATTGATTCTTTAACCTCTTGAGAGGTCCGGTCGATTTTCTGCCAATCAGTCACTTTCGGCGACACCTTTTGTTTCAAGAATTCAATCACCTTATGATAATACTTCATCACCTCTTTACAGGGTGCCCCTGTCACCTTATCCCTTGCCGGTTCCTTTGTCGGCCAATCTACTCCTCTCTTACACTCAAGCCACAAATCAGGCGGAACAATGATCTCGAACAAAGTATTCAAGTCTTCCCAGAGACACTTTGCAAGTTTCACAAACCTATCCGTTTGTTGATACCATTCGATCGGTTTCTCTCTCAATCTGGGATAATCATTGTTAAAAGATAGGATGTCCCCTCTGGACCACGGTACATGGACTAGGACACCACCCGCTGTCTCTCTCATAGGTAATATTTTTACTGAATCCACATCAGGGGAAGCCTTAGCTTGGTTAGACCCTGGACTGTCACTCTTTTCCTTGTCTCTTTTCTTTGCCCACCTGCCTTCCCATTTTTCCAGTGCACCCCAGATTTACACACTTTGCAACAACTCTTTCAAATGTGCCTTCATCCCCGCAGACCTCATGTGCCCAACATCTTTAGAGTCGAAGTCTAATCTGTAACTTCTTTTCAGATGTTTAGTCTTTCCAATGTCGATATTGTATTTATCTGCCAAGTTTGCCAACTTCTGATGTACCTTGCCTACCTCTTTGGTAATCTTAGGGCACAGTAATCTTAATTCTGCTTTCATGTAAGATTCCAATCTGTTTACTCCCATCGTACCTTCTACTAACTCAGCAGCTTCTGCCTCTAGACTTACAAGGTTTAAGTACTCGTCTTGCTTTTCTTTTTCTGGGTCAACTGAAGTTACTGCAGCCTTTTGTGAAGTGTAGGTCTTTTCTAGCCATTCATTTAACTGTTGGACTGTAAATCCCTGCAGTGAAATGTTCCCTGCATGCATCATCCGGGAACGCGAAGTGTTCGTACTCATTGTCTGAGGAGTTAAAACTCCTAGCCCTGCTTGACGCATTGCTTCTATGGGTGCTCCCACTGGACTAAGATCCATTAAGGACCTCGGCTGTTCAACTGCTTGCTCTCCTGGAGCCATTATCTGGGGAGATCCCATGGACCCTCCTCTTATCACTTCTTGAGTCATTACTCCTTGATCACATACGCCAGTTTTGCTCTGCGCATACAGTGGCACTGGTGGACCGACAGTAATTGGCAATGATATGGCAGCAGGTGTCTGACCTGGACCCAGACTCTGTGGAGCAGCGACTCCATAGGTCTTTTCCAATGTACCCAGGACAGGTACTAATGGTGGGCCAGCTACTGGGTTATATCCTGGTATCAGCTGTGGTTGCGGTTGGGACAATAATTTCTGAGTTGACTCAATCTGTACTAATTTTGACTTTGTGGATATCGGGTCTGGCGGCACTATTAGATTTGGAGTAGTCTCAAGTACTGGGACGTCTGGATAGATTCTCTGTATCTGCAGTGGAGGTTGCAACTGTATCGGTATGTCTGGAGCAGTGGGTACACTGACACCATTCTGTATCGGAGCTGTATCACTAGTCTGTGCCGTATCAGCAACTCCCTTTTCCTGCGTCTGGTTCCCAGGATCTGTGCTAGCGCTTGGAGCATTATCGTTCACCGCATAAGGCGGTGGACGGTCATGTAATAACCTGTTCATAAACTCCTCATCGTCTGAATCATCTTCCTCTTCCTAAGGTCTTTTATTTTCTTTAGATTTGCCTGAGTCTTTGTCTGTTTTACAAGAGGCTTTCTTTCCATGTGTTTCTTCTCCCTGTGTTATTGCTGGGAACAGTTTTAGTCCGTCAACAATTCCCCTTCTCCACATTTTATTCTTGTTATCCCATCTAGCCTCAGCATAGGATTTTTCTGCCCTTCTCAGCCTTCTATGGAACCTTTCTTGTCTATGTTTAAGAGCCATCAAATCCCAGATCGCTAAAGCCTCATATTGAGCTGGCCTCGGAGGTGGTTTCTGTATACTTAACAACCACCTTAAGTTCTCCAATACTTTTGGATTGAATGTCCCATGCTCCGGAAACGCTAAACATTCCTCCTTCTCTGTTAGTTTGTGCCACTGTTTCATCCATAAACAAGGCGCAACACCCTTTTCTTCCATAACCATGTAAGACGGAGTACCCTCGGGTGGTGTTGGCTCCCCATCAGTTGCTACAATATAAGTGTCTCCCTTCAGAGCACTCTTAAATGCTTTAACAAAATTCATTTTGCCTTTTTCTCTTGTTTTGTATTTAATCAGAAATGACTTAGTTCCCAGGACACCCTTCACCCACCTTTCTCAACCTATTGCCTCTCAGGGACGGCAGCCAATCCGTGCGCGACCCCTCTCGACAACTGACCTATCTCAGCGCGGCACCACTGACGTCATTCTCACACACTCTGCAGCTGACAAAGTCTTGCGGCTTGTCCGCTCCTCACTGAACCCACTCAATCTACTGCAAATTATCGCGAGCACCTTGAATGATAACACAAATCTGCCGGTTTACTACAGGAAGGGTAACACATTCGCTTCAGAACTTTACAGAGATTTCACTTGAAGCCTCAGCCGCTACTTTCTCCTTGTCAGTTCCCGCATACGCAAGCAGAATTCGACCCTCAAATTCTACTCTCGACTTGTCAATGGCTTATTCTAGTGCACTTTAGAACTTACCAAATCTCCATCGAAGGTTTCACACATGTATCTACTCAAACTTGATTTGTCAACCACGCCCAATTGACCTATTAAACCGCACAGATCACAACATAAACCCAACTGTCTTCTACACTTGTTAACATACTCAGGAGTCTTAGACCACAACAGATCCGTACATAAACAACCAACCACGTGGATAATTTTGAGCATTAAGCGCCACACTCATATGAAGTAAGCCGACTTCCCTACTTTCATACCACGGAGTACGCCCACTCCTACTAAACAACACATACTTGGCCTAAATATACAAAAATTTTCACAATCACCTGCAAAAAGGCATAAGCTAAGCAAGCGCAAAAACCCTAAATCACACACATTATGGTGCCGAGAACATCCCCATCTCACTTAGGCAGGTTCCGAGATCCCGGGAAAGTCTTGGTGAACTTAGAAACCCATCATACCTCCAATTTGCATTATCACAGAAAAACAAATTAAACAATGATTCTCCGTACTAGGGCCCCCAAGGGCCAAACCGTCGCTCCGCTACCAGAACTGTTAACGCGTCCCTTTATGTCAATTTATTACACATTAGGACTCGTATTAGGCCAATGAATCTTGTGACCCAGTGGTGAGACACCGTAGGACGAGATATCTGATCCATATGTCAAGCAATATATCAATAATGTCATCAATATTTACCTCTAAAATGCACTTTATTTTGGATAAAGACATTAATCAAATTATCGACGCAACCATGACCTTTCAGTCATGAATAACCACACCTGTTGATAGAATTTTATGGATTTTATTCCCTATTGATTACAATCTACGAGCAAATGAATAAATCTTAATACCAGGAAGCATAAGAGCATAGTCACAATATGGCAACTGTGATAAGATTTCATTAATGCAAGAATCACAAACATAAGAACATAACACGGCGTGAACATAGATCAGAAAACAACAAATATCATATATGTCTCAGTTCAGCAAAGCGTAACGTCAGTCATTTGTCTATTTGAGCCAGTCAGAGTGAATTTCCTATCCTATCCGCTAATTAGCATCAGCATGTTGGGCTTCATGCAAAACAATTTGGAACATCAATTTAGAAAACATCTAGCTAGGGTCTCTAACAAAAGAGGAGTTGGTACCTAGAAAGGAAAAGCAAACAGACAAATTACAAATTGCATTGTCATAATTACCCTCCAAGGATTAGATCAGCATACAGGATCAGTCTTCAGGAGAATCGGTCAAAACGCCATCAATCTAAACTTGTCTAAAGGACAGGGGACACTTCCCTCATAAGGAGGAAAAGTGCATAGGACAGACGACGTGTGAGGATGGGTTTAATTAAGTCTCAAAGTCACTGGACAGAGTGACAAAGTTTCTGGATACAATCAATAGCATTCCCTACCTAATTCTAACGTCCCTTCTGTAACATGGGTTTTTATCCCTTTTTCATAATACCTTCCCCCAAGATTCTATTTGACATTCTCTATACCCCACTATCTTTAACCTATCACATTATACATTAGGTAATCCCAATTGTCACCCCACGATAATTTATAACACTTTGATTGGTCTTCATAATTGACGTCTTCGGAGGTGGCACATCCGGGGGGTTTCTTCACCACTTTGCACGTCTTCTCGGGTCATGAGTTCCTTTGTCCATGGTCTAGCATCCTTGTACATTACATTAATCTACTTTTGTTTCAAAATTGTATTTGAATTCATACTAAAGCAGCTAGCATGCGGATGAGAACAGAATTTGTATTTGATACATAAAATGAAGAAAAAAACATTTGCAGGGTCATGGCACTTTGTGAGTCAGCACACTGGAAAACAAGAAAAATACTTTAATATGAGAGCTAGGCAGCTAAATCCACAGCTCAGGCTAACTGAAGGCCTATGGGATTTTTAATGCAATATCGTAAATACTTAATATAAGCTTGATTAGTCATAATGCAAATAATCATTACTCGTATTTGCAATTAGTTTGTGTACACAATAGTAACTTCATATTTCATAGTCATGATTCAAATGCACGTTTAAGTAAATTACTAATTATTGCCGTTTTCTATGCAGCATCGTTAAGCATTGATATAAGCATTTCACTTCTAATAATTGTAATATTCGAACTACGCTCTCTCAGATGTATTACCAACAGGACCTGCTGAGTGACAGGAATGGGAAAAAAAAAATTCATGTTTGATAGACAGCCACACAGAAAGAGTCACGCTGGCTTACTTCAGCCTGTGACTCTTTCAAACTTGACATACTATGTCAATTTGCACAAGGCAGGTAAAGTAGTAGCAGGAGACCAGTGCCTTTATGTTTTTATATTGCATTTGTGATTTACTTTAGCTTTCAGGGGTGTCAATGGCAGTGCTTAGTTTGTAAAAGTATAAATGTCGGGGACCAGAGTTTTACTCAGAAGCCTGAAGGGCAGTTGAATTGAATGTTGGTGTGCTGAATACCAAGGGCCATATTTATACTTTTTGACGCAAAACTGCACTAACGCAGTTTTGCGTCAAAAAAATTAGTGCCGGCTAACGCCATTCTGAAGCACCATGCGGGCGCCGTATTTATTCAATGACGTTAGCCGGCGCTGCCTGGTGTGCGTGAAAAAAAACGACGTACACCAGGCAGCGCCGGCGTAGGGGGATATGGAGCTTGGGCGTCAAAAAATGGGGCAAGTCAGGCTGAGGCAAATTTTTCGCCTCAACCCGATTTGCGCCATTTTTTTCGACTCCCAACCCCCATAGAAATGACTCCTGTCTTAGCAAAGACCGGAGTCATGCCCCCTTGCCCAATGGCCATGCCCAGGGGACTTCTGTCCCTTGGGCATGGTCATTGGGCATAGTGGCATGTAGGGGGGCACAGATCAGGCCCCCCTATGCCACAAAAAAAAAAAAAGTACTTACCGGAACTTACCTTAATGTCCCTGGGATGGGTCCCTCCAGCCTTGGGTGTCCTCCTGGGGTGGGCAAGGGCGACAGGGGGTGTCCCTGGGGGCATGGGAGGGCACCTCTGGGCTCCTTCCGAGCCCACAGGTCCCTTAACGCCTGCCTTGTCCAGGCGCTAAAAAACGGCGCAAAAGCGGCGTACGTCATTTTTTCTGACCCGCCCACTCCCGGGCGTGAATTTTGGCCGGGAGTGTAAATACGGCTCACATTCCGCGGAGTAAATTTTTTAGACGGGAACGCCTACCTTGCATCTCATTAACGCAAAGTAGGTGTCCACGCTAAAAAATGACGCAAACTCCATGGACTTTGGCGCTAGAGGCGTCTAACCCCAAAGTATAAATATGGAGTTAGTTTTGCGTCGGAATTGCGTAAAACAAAAACGACGCAATTCCGGCGCAAACAGAGTATAAATATGCCCCCAAGGATCTGTAGTTTTAATTTCAGTTCATGCCTTTTTAATTTACCTCCAGAGACTCTCCTTTTTGTCTCATTTTTGTAGGTGTACACTTTCTCCCTCTTTCACTTTTTTCTCTCTTTCTCCTCCTCCTTCTTTCCCTCTTGTATGCTTTTCACTCTTTTGCTCTGGGTGAGCGTTTGATGTGGAAAAATACATGCTGGTCACCAAACATGAGTACAGTGGTGCCAACTGCAACCACTAACTCAAACTAAGCACTGGTAAAGGATGATTCCATAAACCATCTTTTACCAGTATTTTTTTTATGGCTGTAATTGTTTCCATTTCATGTCCAAGGCACAGAAATGATGGCTTTCAGGCTTTGTAGTCAGGAGCTCGTTCATTGTTTTAAATATAGTGAAGTTGTAGCAAAAGCACCCTTAACTGTCGAGTGGAGTGAAGCATTGTTAAAAAGTTTGATGGCATTCCCGGTTTGTTTGCCAACCCCACTTGAATTCTGCAATAAAGAACAACATAAATAACACCAATACAACAACATACTAAAAATTGTTTATTATATAACCAGTCCAGCATCTGTGTCTGAAGATGTAGCCAAAGCATTGCAGTGAGGAAAAACACAGACACACACTAGGTGGATTAGAAAAAGTGCATGGTGAGATGGCCATCTTTTTAAATAAAAGACACCCTAGGATGCCGGTCGCAGGACTGGAAAGCCCTGGATGCTGGGTGCAATATAGCACCAAAGTGAGACTAAGGAGTTATGGGATGAATAAGAGCGAGAGTGAGTGCAAGTCAGGAGCATGGGACATGCTGCCCTTTCAAATGAAAGCTAATGGCATGCTGTTCAGCACAGGTGGACTGGCCGAATGTAGCATTGAGGGCTGAGCCCTTTTGGGACCACTACGGTATCTAAGTTGAGAGATACTAATCGCAGAGCATACCACTGGAAAGACAAACCTAACAAGAGAACCAAAGGACTATTTTCATCAAAAAGGGTGGACTTTTCTCCACATGAGGATGAAAATGAGGAACTTCACACTGGAAACCTCACAAAAAATGAGACTCTGATGCATGACTTACTCAAGGACATGAGGGAGATATTTGGTAACATTGATAATGGGAACTTGCAGGGCCTTAAGATGAGAGTGAGCCAAAATGAATTGAAGATGGGACATATAGAGTGACAGGGTTGGAAGATGGAAGAACAGGTATGAAATTAAGAAGGTGCATTGTTTTTAAAAAGTGCACCACCACAACCATGGTCTATTTGTAACAGAAATTGAGGTTGACACAGTTGAGGCTTTTAGTTCTTCCAAGCAATGAGGAATCACAAACTTAAATCATTGTGCAGAGTTTCTTCCAAAATGATGTGTTAGGTCTGTCTGCTAATTGAAAGCACTGTTGAGAAGAACCAGAGTCTGGTTGAGTTAGGAACAGTACAGGAGCAAGAGATTGCTATTCATGCAGCCTTCAAAAAACAGGGGGTGAATTACAGGAGCAGCAAAATATTAGTGTACCCTGATGTGAACAGGATCACACAAAATAGGAGAACGAGCTTCAGTGAGTCAATAAGGAGGTCCTAGTGGCAGGTGTCCAATTCAAGGGAAATACATACTCTTTGACTGATCCCTTTGAAGCATGTAACTTTCTAGAGAACTAGAAATCTAGGGGCATATTTATGATACCCCCAGCAACACCTTGTGCCACATTTGTGTATTTTTTTTAATGCAAATGTGGCATTAAGATGGGATTTCCCACGTACCATATTTACAAAGTGGCACAATGCAAGCATTGCGTCACCTTGTAAACTCTTGCACCACATTATGCCAGCACCAGGCATAATGTATTCAAGGGGGGCGTTCCCATGTAGGGAGGCCCAGAAAACTGACACAGTGAAATGTACTTGATTTCACTGCGCCATTTTGGCATCATTATTAACGCCTGCCTAGGACAAGCATTAAGATGACGCTCCTATTGAAAGAAAATGGCCTCCCAGTGCTTGGCTGTATTAGCGCCATCATTTATGGTGCTAATCAAGCAAAACTAGACATTAGTGCCATAAATTATGAAGCTAATGTGGACACTACTTCCTTGGAGGGCCGTATTGTAAATACTGCACACATGGTGTTGTTAGGGCGGGCGCAATGGAGCAGTAGATAAGTGGTGCATCATGAATGATGTACCATTTTCCCATAAATAAGTCCCAGAGTCTTCAAGCTGATGGAATGGATGTAATTCAGAGACCTGATAAAGGTAGATGGATAATGATTGTAATGTTCATCGAGATACCCTGGGGTGGAAAAGCGTTTGGGAGATTCTTTGATGACATTTATGAGTCTCTAAATTTTCTTATTACTTAGTTCTCCATCCCACATTGTTCAGACTGTTAGGAATGTAATGTAAGCTTTGTATAAAAAGAGGGGCTTCATTTTATGCACATAAGTGCACAGAAAGTGAGGTGTGACATGTTGTTATCATGATTTATTTACTGAGCGAGATAATATGCAAACTTATTATTGTTTTTGCCTAATGAAAAGATTTAACCAAAGAGTTTAATGGAGCTCAAATGATTAAACAGGAAAAAATAGTAAGGGCAATAAGTAGGAGATTTAATTAGAGGCAAGAGTAGGCCTGTTTGTTTAGATAGTTCTATTTCTTGAAGCAGTGTAAAAGTTTGGGGCATTCAACTGAAGAGAAATGTGTACAAAGCAGAATGATTCAAATTGTTGCCTGCTTCTTAACTGTGAGCCAGTTGAACATTTCTGCAGCAGGTTCACATGACATGGACATGCTGTTGACTTTTGGACGTGCAGAAGAATAGCCACAAGCTAATTGAATACTCCAAGTATGTACTGTTGACAATAAGCAGGTACAATCCTGCAATTGCTGAAATTGTCTGGTCCTTACTTAGCTACTTAAAATTTTCTATCCCATGCAAAGATAATAAACATCAGTATTCCATACCA
Organism: Pleurodeles waltl; assembly: GCF_031143425.1. Taxonomy (NCBI): domain Eukaryota; kingdom Metazoa; phylum Chordata; class Amphibia; order Caudata; family Salamandridae; genus Pleurodeles; species Pleurodeles waltl. The sequence goes on from NC_090444.1 coordinate 1,223,894,870, forward strand.
CTCAGATTTGATCTTTCATAGACAATACATGGTCAACCAATTAGCCAAATTTCCTTTTTACGTGAGGGCAGGTGTTGCGTTGGGAGCATGGGTAAAGTGGCCGGATTTCCATTTGCTGTGATGTAGGCAGGGCAACAACCAGCATGATTTTGGTTTTGATATTGTTCAATTTTAAGAGATCAGATCACACCCCCTTACCAACAGCAAGGAGATGGGCTTTTATATCCAAATTTTCATCAGATGTCAAGAGGCTAACCCTCAATACAAAGAGATGACCATCTGTGCAATTATAGAACACAATGTTCAATGATTCAAGAAGCAGCATTGATGACTGTCATTACATACTAAAATGTAACAGACATGACACGTTTTGAAGTGAAGAAGGTGAATCTCACTGCCTTAGTCCTCCTAGGATTTGATTACAAATAAAGATGCTATTAATCATACCTCACCTGGTAAATAATGATGCGTTCGATATTTGTTGGGAGCGATATATAGCACCTATTACAAGTTACTGGAAAGTAAAATGCATATTCTGGTGTTTAACATATCAAAATCCACATGATATGGCAAGGTTTAATGATACGTTTTATCCTGTTAAATATCAGCAGGTTTGACCTGCTGAAATGTAATTAAGTTTGGGTTATTTTATGCATCTGATAATTATCAGATGAGTTATATACCTTCATACTTAATATTCTAATCCATCTATAAACAGGAGTTTAATCATGGGTCTGAATAATACAAGGAACTCATAACATAACAGACCCATAGGCAAGAATTACACTAACTATGCTAAGGCAGTTTCCTTTACCTCAATGACTACCAATCTGCAGGGGCAGATATTATGGTTAACAATATTGAATGCCGCCATTAAAAGTAGAAAGAACAAGACTCCAATGTGCCACCATCTGCAATCAGAAAAAAGTAGACAATTATTGTCACAGTTACCAATTTGTTGCAGCAGAATGATCAAGAGCCCTCTCTCTTTATGCCTTCGAGGATATAGTTAGATTTAATATAGGATTGAAACCCAGATCTCACTACTTACTTAACCCCTTCGCTGCCAGGCCTTTTCCCTCTCCTGCGCCAAGCCTTTTTTTGGCTATTCGGGATAGTTCGCACTTAGGCCCCCATAACATTTTGTCCACATAGTCTATCAATGCCAAATTTGCCTTCTTTTTTTCCAACATCCTGGAGATTCTAAAGGTACCTGGAGTTTGTGGATTCTCCAGATGGAGACCAAGAAATTAGCCAAAATACAGCTAAAAGTTTGAGTTTTGGGGAAAAATGAGAAATAAGTGCTGCAGAAGAAAGCTCCTGGTTATTTCCCTGCACATGGCATCAACAAATGGTTGGCCGTGCTAAAACCACCATCTTCGCAGCTTTCTGGAAGAGGCAAACTAGAATCAGAAAACTTCATTTTTCAACACAGTTTTGTCATTTTACTGGGACATACCCAATTTTTCCTATTTTTTGAGCTTTCAACCTTCTTCCAGTTAGCGATAGATATGGGTCTGAAAACAGTGGTGGATCCCAGAAAACTATCTCTCTTGTATGGGCGCCCAAAGAAGTGTCAGCCCAAAATACATTTGAAAAATTGTGCTTATCAACTCGCTGTGATATCCCTCACCGGGCCATGGGGTGGGTGCTCCCTTGCTTCAGCCTGCCGTACCCTGAGGGACCCAGACCTGGGAGTCCACTGGGCCTGGGGAGGCTTCCCCTGTCAGTTCGGGTTCAGGGGCCCCGCCAGGCCCCCACCGAGCCATGGGGTGGGAGTTCCCTTGCTCCAGCCTGCCGTACCCTGAGGGGCCCAGACCTGGGAGTCCACCGGGCCCCGGGAGGCTTCCCCTGCCAGTTTGGGTTCAGGGGCCCCACGGGGCCCTGGGGTGGGTGTTCTCTTCCTCCAGCCTGCCGTACCCAGAGGGGCCCAAATCTGGGAGTCCACCAGGCCCAGGGAGGCTTCACCTGCCAGTTCGGTTCAGGGGCCCCGCTGGGCCCCCACTGGGCCCTGGGGCTGGTGCTCCCTTCCTCCAGCCTGCCATACACTGAGGGGCCGAGATCTGGGAGTCCACCAGGCCCAAGGAGGCTTCCCCTGCCATTTTGGGTCAAGCCCAAAATACATTTGAAACATTGCGCTTATCAACTCGCTGTGATATCCCCCACCAGGCCATGGGGTGGGCGCTCCCTTTCTCCAGCCTGCTGTACCCTGAGGGGCCCAGGCCTGGGAGTCCACAGGGGCTCGGGGAGGCTTCCCCTGTCAGTTCAGGATCAGGGGCCCCACTGGGCCCCCACCGAGCCATGGGGTGGGAGTTCCCTTGCTCCAGCCTGCTGTACCCTGAGGGGCCCAGACCTGGGATTCCACCGGGCCTGGGGAGGCTTCCCCTACCAGTTTGGGTTCAGGGGCACTGGCCGGGCCACCACCTGGCCATGGGGTGGGTGCTCCCTTCCTCCCGCCTGCCATACCCTGAAGGGCCCAGGCCTGGGAGTCCATCGTGGCCCGGGGAGGCCTACCCTGCCAGTTCTGCTTCAGAAGCCCCTGCCAGGCCCCCACCGGGCCATGGGGCGGCGCTCCCTTCCTCCAGCCTTCCGTACCGTGAGGGGCCCAGGCCTGGAGAAGAAAGCATCTGGTTATTTCCCTATAAATGGCATCAACTAATGGTTTGCTGTGCTAAAACCACCATCTTCCCAGCTTTCAGGAACAGGCAGACTAGAATCAGAACACAACACTTTTCAACACAGTTTTGGCATTGTGCTGGGACATACCCAATTTTTCCTATTTTTTGTGCTTTCAACCTTCTTCCAGTTAGCAATAGATATGGGTCTGAAAACAATGGTGGATCCCAGAAAACTATGGGGGTCATTCTGACCCTGGCGGCCGGTGACCGCCAGGGTCACCGACCACGGGAGCACCGCCAACAGGCTGGCGGTGCTCCCAAGGGCATTCTGACCGCGGCGGTTCAGCCGCGGTCAGAAAGGGTAAACCGGCGGTCTCCCGCCGGTTTACCGCTGCCCCATTGAATCCTCCATGGAGGCGGAGCGCGCTCCGCCGCCATGGGGATTCAGACACCCCCTACCGCCATCCTGTTCATGGCGGGAAACCCGCAATGAACAGGATGGCGGTAGGGGGTGCCGCGGGGCCCCTGGGGGCCCCTGCAGTGCCCATGCCAATGGCATGGGCACTGCAGGGGCCCCCATAAGAGGGCCCCACAAAGTATTTCAGTGTCTGCTTTGCAGACACTGAAATACGCGACGGGTGCAACTGCACCCGTCGCACCCCTGCAACTACGCCGGCTCAATTCTGAGCCGGCGTCCACGTTGCAGGGGCATTTCCGCTGGGCCGGCGGGCGCTCTTTTGGAGAGCGCCCGCCGGGCCAGCGGAAATGTTTGAATGGCCGCCGCGGTCTTTTGACCGCGGTGCGGTCATTTGTCGGCGGTACCTTGGCGGACAGCCGCCGCCGTCCGCCAAGGTCTGAATGACCCCCTATCTCTCTTGTATGGGTGCCCAAAGCAGTGTCAGCCCAAAAAACATTTGAAAAATTGCGCTTATCAACTCGCTGTGATATCCCGTCAATCTCTACACATTTTTTGGCCAATCCCTGTTGGAGGCACTTGGCCCACCCACACAAGTGAGGTATCATTTTAGTCGGGAGACCAAGGGGAATGCTGGGTGTTAGAAAATTTGTGCTGGCAAGGTGATCCCAGCCAGAAATGTGAGAAAAGTGTGATATTTTTAGCTAAATTTGAGGTTTGCTGTGTTCGGAGAGCTCTGACCGGATCCCAGGTCCCTGGAGGGCCCTGGGGCAGGTGCTCCCTTCCTACAGCCTGCCGTACCTTGAGCTGACGAGGCCTGGGAGTCCACTGGGCCCAAGGTGGTTTCCCCTTCTGGTTCGAGTTCAGGGGCCCTTGCAGGCCCCGGACCAGATATCTGGCAGGTCCCGGTTTGGGAACCTCCATCCTAGGCTTTGTCCTCCGACCCTCCATGTGGCAAGGCACCTGGGATGGGGTCCCGGAAGTCCTCCCCTTCGTGGCAGTATTCTGAGAGCCCCAGCTGGGCCCCCACTGGTCCCTGGGGCGGGCACTCCCTTCCTCCAGCCTGCCGTACCCTGAGGGGCCCAGACCTGGGATTCCACCGGGCCTGGGGAGGCTTCCCCTACCAGTTTGGGTTCAGGGGCACTGGCCGGGCCACCGCCAGGTCATGGGGCGGATGCTCCCTTCCTCCCGCCTGCCATACCCTGAAGGGCCCAGGCCTGGGAGTCCACCGTGGCCCGGGGAGGCCTACCCTGCCAGTTCTGCTTCAGAAGCCCCTGCCAGGCCCCCACCGGGCTATGGGGCGGCGCTCCCTTCCTCCAGCCTTCCGAACCCTGAGGGGCCCAAACCTGGGAGTCTACCGGGCCCGCAGACGCTTCCCCTGTCATTTCAGGTTCAGGGGCCCTGCTAGACCCCCACCAGGACCTGGGGAAGGTGCTCCCTTCCTCCAGCCTGCCATACACTGAGGGGCCAAAACCTGGGAGTCCACCAGGCCCAGGGAGGCTTCCCCTGCCAGTTTGGGTACAGGGGCCCCAGCTGGGCCCCCACGGGCCATGGGGCCAGCGCTCCCTTCGTCCAGCCTGCTGTATCCTGAGGGGCCCAGGCCAGGTAGTCCACAGGGGCCTGGGGAGGCTTCCCCTGCCAGTTCTAGTTCAGGGGCTCCAGATGCCCCCCCAGGCCCTGGGGCGGGCGCTACCTTCCTCCAGCCTGCCGTACCCTGAGGGGCCCAGAGCCTGGAGTCCACTGTGCCTGGGGAGGCTTCCTCTGGCCAGTTCTGGTTCAGGTGCTCCAGGCAGCCCCCCCAGGCCCTGGGGCGGGCTCTCCCTTCCTCTAGCCTGACATACCCTGAGGGGCCCAGAGCCTGGAGTCCAATGGGCCTGGGGAGGCTTCCCCTGCCTTTTTGGGTTCAGGGCCCCCCAACTGGCCCCCACTGGGCCCTGGGGCGGGTGCTCCCTTGCTCCAGCCTGCCATACCCTGAGGGGCCCAGACCTGGGAGTTCACTGGGCCCGGGGAGGCTTCCTCTGTCAGTTCAGATTCAGGGGCCCACTGTGCCCCCACTGGGCCCTGGGGTGGGCGCTCCCTTCCTCCAGCCTGCCGTACCCTGTTGGGCCCAGACCTGGGAGTCCACCGGGCCCAGGGAGGCTTCCCCTGCCTGTTCAGGTTCAGGAGCCCTTGCTGGACCCCCACCAAGACCTGGGGCAGGCGATCCCATCCTCCAGCCTGCCGTACCCCAAGAGGCCCGGGCCTGGTAGTCAATCAATCAATCAATCATTAAATTTATAAAGCGCGCTATGTACCCGTAAGGGTTTCAAGGTGCTGAGTGGGGAGGGGGGGCAGCTGCTATTGGTCGAAGAGCCAGGTCTTGAGGAGTCTCCTGAAGGTGAGGAGGTCCTGGGTCTGGCGCAGGGGGGTCGGGAGGGAGTTCCAGGTCTTGGCGGCGAGGTAGGAGAAGGATCTGCCGCTGGAGGTCTTGCGTTGGAATTGGGGAATGAAGGCGAGGGAGAGGTTGGCAGAGCGGAGTTGGCGGGAGGGGACGTAGAAGTTGAGTCTGTTGTTCAGGTAGGAGGGTCCGGCGTTGTGTAGTGCTTTGTGCGCATGGGTGAGGAGTTTAAAGGTGATCCTCTTGTCCACGGGGAGCCAGTGGAGGTCCTTCAGGTGGTGGGAGATGTGGCATCGGCGGGGTATGTCGAGGATCAGGCAGGCGGATGCGTTCTGGATGCGTTGGAGTCGTTGGATGTCTTTTGCTGGGATGCCTGTGTAGAGTGCGCTGCCGGGCCAGGTGAGGCTTCCCCTTCCGGTTTGAGTTCAGAGGCCCCGGCCAGGTCCCGGACCAGGGCTCTGGCAGGTCCCAGGCCGGGAGCCCCCGTACCGGTCTTTGTCCTCTGGCCCACTCCGAAACCACAGCTCCTTGGGAGCCTGTACACCCTTGCATCCGGGCCATCTGGTCGCTCCGATGACTTGGGTCATCTGGTTGCACCCCATGTGTTCCTATGACACTTCTAGATGGCCAGACTGCCCCGGATGTCCCGATGGAGGCTCATTTGCTTCCTCAAACCCAGCCTGGGCTCCACGATGTCGTGTACGTTCTCACCAACGATCCCCTCTGTCCCTCTGTGTGCACGGACCAGAAATGGGGATAGCCTTCCTCCGGATTACTAGGGTCAGGCTACTCGGGACCCCCTTGGGGTCGAGTGGTTCCGGGTCTGGGCGCTGCAAGGGCCTGGGCCGACCCATCCCACCCTTGGGGTCCCAGGTGTGGGGCCGCCTTGCAGCCCTGTCCGATGGGTTGCTCCTCCAATACTGGCTTCCCACAGAACTAAGTGGCGTCCCAGAGCCTGGAGTGGGTGCTCCGATCCTCCAGCCTGCCGCACCCTGGAGGGCCTTGGCGTACACTTGGCCAAGGTGCAGGCATCCCCTGATGGTTTGTGTTCAGGGGCCCCGACCGGGCCCTGGGTGCCAGGGCTTTGGCAGGTCCCAGGGTGGGAACCCCTTGCCTGGAATTTGTCCCCTGCCCCTGCTGGGTGGCACAAAGCCCACGGCGGGGTCCCGCTGGCCCTGGTAGGGGTTTCCTGGCATGTAAAGAGGCCTCAGGGCCCCCAGGTTGGAGGTTGGTTTGGGCCCCCATGCCCGAGGCCCAGTTGGGGCTTAGAGAACCCAGGCTGCAGAGTCCACTGCAGGGCCTGGGGTGGGTGCTCCCTTCCTCCAGCCTGCCGTACCCTGGAGGGCCTTGGCGTACACTGGGCCATGGGAGGCTACCCCTGCTGGTTTGGGTTCAGGGGTCCTGGCCAGGCCCTGGGCCCCAGGCAGGGCTGTAGCAGGACCCAGGGTGGTAAACCCTTGCCTGGACTTTGTCCTCTGGCCTGCTGGGTGGCACATAGCCTGGAACGGGGTCCCGCAGTCTCTGGTAAGGGTTTCCTGGCGTGTAAAGAGGCCTCAGGGCCCCGGGTTGGAGGTTGATGTGGACCCTCATGCCCAAGGCCCAGCTGGGGCTTAGAGAACCCACCCTGCAGAGTCCCCTGAAGGGCCTGGGCGGATGCTCCCTTCCTGCAGCCTGCCGTACCCTGGAGGGCCCAGGCCTGGGTGTCCACCGGGCCCGGGGAGGCTTCCCCTGCCTGTTCGGGTTCAGAGGCCCAAGTCGGTCCCCCCACCGGGCCCTGGGGCAGGCGATCCCATGCTCCAGCCTGCCGTACCCCAAGGGGACCGGGCCTGGGAGATCATTGGGTCCGGGGAGGCCTTCCCTTCCGGTTTGAGTTCAGGGGCCCCGGCCGGGCCCTGGGCCAGGGCTCTGGCAAGACCAGGTGTAGGAGGCTGGCATGGCTTATAGTGGGTACCTGATGGTACTTACACCTTGTGCCAGGTCCAGTTATCCCTTATTAGTAGATTAGTAGTGGTCTAGCAGCTTAGGCTGATAGGGGTAGCTATAGCAGAGCAGCTTAGGCTGAATTAGGAGACATGCAAAGCTCCTACTATACCACTTATATCATATAGTACTATATCACAAGAATCACAATACTCAGGCCCTCATTACAACCTTGGCCGTAAATCCCACTTCCCGCCGTGCAGAAAACCGCCAACATACCATTGCGGCAGCGGAATGCCGCTACAGGCATTGCGACTCACAGCTCGGAATCTGCCACAATACAGGCACCCACACAAGTCTGTCACACCAAAGGTCAGTGATAAACTGGCGATATCAAAACCTACAACATCACGCCAACAGGAATATGCCCACAGTATCACGACCCACGAATCAACGTGGCGGTCTTTCAACCGCGGTATGCAATTGGCGGTGCACACTGCCACGCTCAAAATACACACACATTTACAAAACACAACCACATTGGACAATTCCAAATACACACACCTGACACACATACACACACCACACCCACACACCCAATCCAATATAAAGCAGACACCCACAAACCCTTACAACCAAAATTCTGAAAGAGGGCCAGAGAGAGAGACTACCTAACACAACATCAGCATCCACAGACACACAACACCATCACTCATACAACATCCACGCACCTCAAACAACACACACCAACACATCCCCTCACACTTCACAACAGACACCACCTCACACATCGCCCACACCACATCATGGCACCTCAAAGACACCCCAGGTTCTCTGAGGAGGAGCTCAGGGTCATGGTGGAGGAAATCATCCGGGTAGAGCCACAGCTATTCGGATCACAGGTGCAGCAGACCCCCATTGCAAGGAAGATGGAGCTATGGCGGAGAATTGTCAACAGGGTCAATGCAGTGGGACAGCATCCAAGAACACAGGATGACATCAGAAAGAGGTGGAACGACCTACGGGGAAGGTACGTTCCGTGGTATCCAGACACCAGATTGCTGTACATAGGACTGGCGGTGGACCCCCACCTCCTCCCCCACAACTAACAACATGGGAGGAACAAGTCTTGGTGATCATGCATCCTGAGGGCCTCGCAGGAGTAGCAGGAGGACTGGACTCTATTAAGGCAAACTTTTACTACTTCATCCCCCTCACCCTACCTGCATGCCTTCACATAACCACACCCTCACCCTCACACCCATCACCCCAACAACCCAAAGATACCCCACTAAAACAATCCACACATTCCAAAATCAGTCCCTACATGTAACACCAATGCATGGACACCCATCACCAAAGCGTGTCCAGTAGAGAGACTCACTCATGCCCCAAAATCACCAATCACACAAGGGCCACGGCAATAATGCAAACACAGGAGTAGAGGGTAACTCACCCATTGCACAAGATGGCACACACAGAAACAATAACTATGCGTTTACACCCCAACGGGACCCATACCCATCGTCACCAGACAGGAGGTGCCAGACATATCCAGTCCCCCCACAGAAGAGGCCCACAGTGACAACAGCATCTCTGCAAGCCTGGATCAAGATGACCAGCCCGGCCCATCAGGGACCTCTGGACAGTCGGTTCCCCTGACACAGTCACAAACCACCACTGAACCTCCCCCCTCAGGAAACACCACCACAGCACCCACCCAGCGTGCCCATCCCACTGTCCCCAGGACACGTCAATCAGCAGTGTGTCCACCACTACAGAGAACCCAGGCAACCCCACTAACACAGGACGATCAGGGACCTGGGGTCAGTGTCAGTGGGCCCATGGTTCAGGGGACAGAGGCACAGGATAACAGGGAAGCTGGTAGGACTGCTGTGTGACAGGGGGAGGACAGGCCTAGGGATACCACGCTCCACGAGGCACTCTCCAACATCATGGGAGCTTACCACCATTCCCAGGAGACCATGGGCACGGTACTTCCCAAGTTTCAGGAGACCCAGCGGCTGCAGGAGGAACACTACCTGGTGATCAGGGAGGACTGGAAGTCCATCAACACCACCCTGGTCACCATTGCAGGGGTGCTGGCAGACGTCCCAACACCAGAAGGGACACAGTGGCACACCAATGGTCCCCTGACACTAGCCTGGACGATAAACAGCCCTCCACCTCCGCCGGCACTAGTGGACAAGAGGCATCGCCACAGGAACAACAGGCCACCAGCACCCCACCCCCTGCAGATGGAGAACCACCCCGCAAACGGTCCCTGAGATCCAGGAACAAGGCAGAGAACATTGCTAAGACCCCGGCCAGGAAATAAGCCCCCCTGAATGTCACCCTTCTGTCCCACTTTGTCACCCTGTCCACCTTAAATTGCCATTGCTCCACTTCCTATGCCCCATTGCCCCAATGTACTTGTGGAACAAATAGACTGGACTCTGTCATGGACATTCCTCCACCATCACCCCAGCCCATTTCACACACCCCTCCACTTATGTGCACAGAAATAAACACACTTGAATCACAGAACAATCTGGAGTCTGTCTGTGCTTTCACTAATGTGTAATTGCAAAACCTCTGGACTATAGCAATGTAATTGTTCACACACCACTATAACACAGTTGTAGGCCAGCAGTAAACATAGCAGAGAGCACAAAGTAGGACCCAGATCTGTGAAATGGAAAGGCAAAGTAGCAAGTCAGGGTCCATACACTGAGTGAAAATGACAGACTTATGCTAGCACCAACAATAGTATGAGATGGGGGAAGCAGTTACATCTTCTTACCTGTGTCTCACTGAAAGTACTGCATGATGATGTTGTTTCGGTTGTCGACATCTTCTTCTTCTGCCTCCTCTTCTTCACTGTCCACAGGCTCCACTGCTGCCACAAGACCACCACCTGGCCCATTCTCCTGCAGAAAAGGCACCTGGCGTCGCAAAGCCAGGTTGTGCAGCATACACCAGGCCACGATTATCTGGCACACCTTCTTCGGTGAGTAGTATGGGGAGCCACCTGTCAGATGGAGGCACCAGAATCTGGCCTTCAGGAGGCCGATGGTACGTTCTATAATCCTCCTATTTCGCCCTTGTGCCTCATTGTAGTGTTCCTCTGCCCTTGTCCTGGGATTCCTCACTGGGGTTAGTAGCCATGACAGGTTGGGGTAACCAGAGTCACCTGCAAATGTAGAGGGACAACTGTTAGACAGACACTAACCCTTAGGGACAACCCCATACCCAGACACCTATGTCAACTGTGTTGGGACCTTGGCCTCACCTATTAGCCACATACGGTGCCTCTGGAGTTGCCCCATCACATAAGGGATGCTGCTATTCCTCAAAATGTAAGCGTCATGCACAGAGCCAGGATACTGGCATTCACATAGGAGATATACTGGTCCGCCAAACACACCATCTGCACATTCATCGAATGGTAGCTTTTTCGGTTTATGTGCACCTGTTCCTTCCTGCAAGGGAGAACAAATGCCACATGTTGTACCATTAATGGCACCATTGATGTTGGAGATATGTCCCAGGGCATAAAAGTCACCTTTCACTGTGGGCAAATCCTCCACTTGAGGGAAAACGATGTAGCGGCGCATGTGTTTGAGCACGGCAGATAACACTCTAGACAACATGTTACAGAACATTGGCTGGGACATCCCTGATGTCATGACCACTGTTGTCTGAAAGACCCACTGGCCAGGAAATGGAGTACAGACAGAACCTGCACTAGAGGGGGAATTTCTGTGGGATGGCGGATAGCTGAAATCTGGTCTGCCTCCAACTGGTCACACAGTTCCATGATTGTTGCACGATCAAGTCTGTATGTGATAATGATGTGTCTCTCTTCCATTGTCTACCAGGGGTCTGTACACCGGAGGATGCCGAGATCTCATCACCTGCCCCAGTAGACGTGGCCTATGGAGGAGAACAGCGAGCAGAGGGTCATCCAACACTTAGGTATCACAATGTGTTATTAGCTCAAATGTAGGTAAATCGCAATGTGCCGATATCTGTCTGTATTGCAGGCCTAGATAGGTGTGTCACAGTTTTTTCCCATCCCATGTGGCCCCCTGAAATGGCGGCTACCTGACCTGTGAGGTGGGACAAGGAGAAATGAGATAACTGCGCTGGCGTTGTACACTGTCGCGGTGGGCGGTCGAAGACCGTGGCGCAATTCAGCATTGATTAACACTGGACCCTATGGGTCCCAGGAGCCAATGACAAGGTACGCAGGCGGTGACGGTACACACTGCCGCGGACGTGAGCGCCATTTTCTTACTGTTCATTCACTTGATACCTGACGTTCAACAGGAAAGGACCTGCACTGCAAGCTGCTGCTGTGACCTGTGTCTGGAAGCGACAATGGCTACAGTGTCTGGGGAAAGGGCCCCTGCCTTCACTTCGGAGGAGTTGGAGAAACTGGTGGATGGGGTCCTCCCCCAGTACACGCAACTGTATGGTCCTCCAGACAAACAGGTGAGTACACTGTGAGCATGGTGGATGGCACCTGAGTGTATGGAGTGTTGTGGATGGAAGAGTTTGGGGAGGGGGACAGGCCAGCATGTCAGGATTGTGTGTGTATGTATGGCAGGGCCAGGGTGGGAGGTGTATTGCAATGCATGTGATGAAATGCACGGGCTAGAAACATCAATTTTTACTTCACTTTTCCTCTAGGTCAGCGCCCACCAGAAGAAGGGTATTTGGCGTGCAATCGCCAAGGACGTCTGGAGCCGGGGGGTCTACTGTGGACACAGCACCCACTGCCGTAAAAGATGGGAGGACCTGCGCCGCTGGAGCAAGAAGACGGTGGAGGCCCAGCTGGGGATGGCCTCCCAACGTGGAAGGGGTGCCCTTCGCACCATGACCCACCTGATTTACCGGATCCTGGCAGTGGCCTATCCGGAGTTGGATGGGCACTTGAGGGCATCAGAGCAGCCACAAGGGGGTGAGTACACTCTAATTCAGCTGACAGCGCGCAATTCGAGGTGTCTGGGTGGGGAGGTGGGCTGTGGGTTCCCCTAGGCCAGGGCGAACTTGGTAGGCAAGGTCCCTTGTTAGGCAGGTTCTGTGCACCCCAGCCCCACTACTGAGCCATCTACACCTAGTCAGGCTCCTGTGACTTCCAGGTGTGCAGCAATTGGGCTTAGACCTCATCCCCCATGACCAAGAATTTGCTAGGAACTGTTAGTGCATTTCTTAGTGCAGAGGGCTGCTCCCTGTGTGTTGTGTCTGCCAACGGTAGTGGTGTTGCATGCACTGAACATGTGTTTCTTCTGTCTCCCCCCCTTTTTGTTTTGTCTACCTGTTCTTGTGTGCAATAGCATAATCTGGCGGAGAAGTAGTGGCACCAGAGCAGGAGGGAGCTGCAACCCACTTGGCCCTGGAGGGTGAAGCAACGGAGTCTGCAAAGATAACAACTGACTGCAAAGCACTGAAGATGGATTCCTGGACTTGAGGACCTGCAAATGAAGGGGCCCAAGTCCAAAAGTCACGCAAGTGTCCAGGGGGCAGGAGCCCACTAAACCCCGGATGAAGGTGCGAAATGGCTGCCTCTGGGTGGAAGAAGCCAAAGATTGTGCAACAACGGAGGGTGCCAGGAACTTGTCCTTTGGTCAGAAGATGTCACACAGTGTGCTGGAAGATGCAGAGTTGTTTACATGCAGAAAGACCACAAACAAGCCTTGCTAGCTGCAAGAGTTGCTGTTGAGGATTTTGGGTACTGTCGGGGCCCAGGAAGGACCAGGAGGTCGCCCCTTGGAGGAGGAGACAGAGGGGGCACTCAGCAACACAGAGAGCCCATGCAGAAGCAAGCAGCACCCGCCGAAGCACCTGAACAGGCGTTCAGAAGATCTGAGCACGGCGGTCATCTCAGCACAACAAAAGAGGGTCCCACGAAGTCGGAGTCCAACTCAGCGAGTTGGGCAATGCAGGACGGAGTGCTGGGGACCTGGGCTATGCTATGCATGAAGGAAGTTTCGCAAAAGTGCACAGAAGCCCTAGCAGCTGTAGTTCACGCAGTACACTGGATTACTCTCTGGCGTTGGGAGGCAAAGACTTACCTCCACCAAATTTGGACAGAAGGGCCACTGGACTGTCTGGGACACTTGGATCCAGCTCCTATTCTCCAGGGACCACGCTCGTCAAGATGAGAAGGGTCCCAGAGGGCCGGTGATGCAGGAGTTTGGTGCCTGCGTTGGCAGGGGGAAGATTCCGTCGACCCACTGGATATTTCTTCTTGGCTTCCAGTGCAGGGTGAAGGAAAACAGCCCTCAGAGCATGCACCACAAGGAAACAGCCAAGAAAGCCGGCAGGATGAGGCGCTACAATATCACTAGTAGTCTTCTTGCTACTTTGTTGCGGTTTTGCAGGCGTCCTGGCGCAGTCAGCGGTCGATCCTTGGCAGAAGTCGAAGAGAGAAGTGCAGAAGAACTCTGGGTAGCTCTTGCATTTGTTATCTGGTGAGATACCCACAGGAGAGACCCTAAATAGCCCTCTGAGGAGGATTGGCTACAGAGAAAGGCAAGCACCTATCAGGGGGGCTCTCTGACGTCACCTGCTGGCACTGGCCAGTCAGAGATGTCCATTGTGCCCTCACACCTCTGCATCCAAGATGGCAGAGGTCTGGTTTATGCAAGGAGGACACCATCTGTGCCCTTCAATGCATTTCCAGAGGCCAGGAGAGGCTACTCCTCTCAGGTCCTTAACACCTATTTCCAAAGATTGTAACACCCTCTCTCAGAGGAAATCCTTTGTTCTGTCTTCCTGGGACTGGGGTGCCCAGGTGGGCAGAAACCTGTCTGAGGTTTGGCAGCAGCGGTAGCTGCAGAGAAAACCCTGGAGAGTTAGTTTGGCAGTACCTGGGCTCTATGATGGAGCCCCAGGGATGCATGGAATTGTCCCTCCAATACCAGAATGGTATTGGGGTGACAATTCCATGATCCTAGACATGTTATATGGTCATGTTTGGAGTTACAATTTTGACGCTACATATAGGTATTGACCTTTATGTAGTGTACGTGTGTAATGGTGTCGCCGCACTCACAAAGTCTGGGGAAATTGCCCTGAACAATGTGGGGGCACCTTGGCTAGTGCCAGGGTGCCCTCACACTAAGTAACTTTGCACCTAACCTTCACTAAGTAAGGGTTAGACATATAGGTGACTTATAAGTTACTTAAGTGCAGTGTGAAATGGCTGTGAAATAACGTGGGCGTTATTTCACTCAGGCTGCAGTGGCAGTCCTGTGTAAGAATTGTCTGAGCTCCCTATGGGTGGCAAAAGGAATGCTACAGCCCATAGGGATCTCCTGGAACCCCAATACCCTCGGTACCTAGGGACCATATACTAGGGAATTATAAGGGTGTTCCGGTGTGCCAATTAGAATTGGTAAAATTAGTCACTACTTCAAAAGAGAAAAAGGGATCGGAGGCTTAATGGTCCAGTGTATACCCTCCAGTGAATATAGTTGTGTAATACAATACACTGTTCCAAAACAGATAAAGGGAGAAAATACTAGGGAGTCCTAATTAATAGGAGCAAGAGTCCTCACACACCATATTAGGGCCCATATTTATACTTTTTGACGCTAAACTGCGCTAACGCAGTTTAGCGTCAAAAAGTTTTGCGCCGTCTAACGCCATTCTGAAGCGCCATGCGGGCGCCGTATTTATGGAATGGCGTTAGACGGCGCAATCAGACCGGCGCTGCCTGGTTTGCGTGGGAAAAAACCACGTAGACCAGACAGCGCCGGCGTAGGGGGAAAATGGCGCATGGGCGTCTTAAAATGGGGCAAGTCAGGTTACGTCGAAAAAATCGTCTTAACCCGACTTGCGCCATTTTTTAACGACGCCCATCCCCCATCAACATGACTCCTATCATTGTAAAGATAGGAGTCATGCCCCCTTGCCCAATGGCCATGCCCAGGGGACTTCTGTCCCCTGGGCATGGTCATTGGGCATAGTGGCATGTAGGGGGGCACAAATCAGGCCCCCCTATGCCACAAAATATTATAAAAAAAAAAAAAAAAAAAACTTACCTGAACTTACCTGAATGTCCCTGGGGTGGGTCCCTCCAGCCTTGGGTGTCCTCCTGGGGTGGGCAAGGGTGGCAGGGGGGGTCCCTGGGGGCAGGGGAGGGCACTCTGGGCTCATTTTGAGCCCACTTGTCCCTTAACGCCATGCCTGACCCAGGCGTTAAAAAGCGGCGCAAATGCGCCGTTTTTAGCCACGCCCACTCCCGGGCGTCACTTTTGCCCGGGAGTATAAATACCACGTAAAGGCCTGGGAGTCATTTTTTAGACGGGAACGCCTCCCTTGCATATCATTAACGCAAGGAAGGGGTTCACGCTAAAAAATGACGCACATTCCGGGAACTTTGGCGCTATTCGCCTCTAACGCCATAGTATAAATATGGCGTTAGTTGGCGTTAGTTTAGCGTCGAATTTGCGTCGAAAAAAACGACGCAAATTCGGCGCAAACGGAGTATAAATACGGCCCTAGGTGTCATGGTTCATCATCGGACGGCTCCTCGTCAGACTGGCGCTGAGAGGGGCTCTTTGCTGGAGGTCTTTTTTTATCGATGATGCCACGGAAACAAATATGGGTCCGAAAAGGGAGGAGAAAAACCAGAATAGAGAATAAAATTGGCTTTGAACCCTCACTAACTATTCATTTATTCATTGATGTTGGGTGGTGGCCAAGATTAAAAAATTACATGGGAGTGAAATAGAGATAATGCTCGAACACTCACTGGAAAAATAAATAAAATGTGGAGGAAGTCAGAGATTATCAGACATTCCTCAATATGCGGTCGACATGTTTTGCGTCTCTTTTGGTCCACACGGATCCTATGACACTTCTTCAGGACCTAATATATCATTAGACTTCTCCAATAAAAAAACTGATAATATAGACTCCTGCACTCTGAAGCTTACAGTCAAGACGTCAACAGTCACTTACACGAGTTCACTTTAACCCGGACTTGCTGTTCCTATTAGTCACCCTAGGGACATGAAGCGAAGAGGTTAAAATTGCATAGCTTCTTCATCAACCATTGATCGTCATAATGATAGCATAATCAATTCGATCAAGCAAATAATGTAATAGTGACAAACTGTGCAACACAAAGTGATAAAGTGGATGGTAGCAACCCATGCTGGATATGTTCAGGAGGGCTTACCATCCCAAATAGAGAACGGGCTTCATGGGATCACGCAGGCCTGTTGCCAGGTTTACAACAGATCTTGGTCATGAAATAAACAGAGATAAAAACAAAAAGACACATACCTCTGTTACCAAATAATTAAGAACATAATTCACATTGAGACAGAGAATGTTCAAAAAGATTAACTCATCAGGTCAAGAACACTTAAACTCTTAGAAAACATACTTGTGAGGTCGTTAGTGCAGATAATGATCACCAAACACATAAGGTCGTTCAATGACCACAACTAGATGTATATAAACATTATTTAGAAAAAGTGAGAGTCCTCACTTAAACACCAAAAAAATAATAAGCAGTAACCTTAGGGAAATGCAAAGTAATGAAGAGTGCAATGAAGTTCCCAATGTCATAAAACAAGAGTCAGTTTATCCGTAGGTCATGGAAGAAAGTGTTGTGATCTGCTAGTATAGGGAAGCCCGGTTAGTGATCAGCACCCAGGGCATCTCCCGTTAACGGTCAAAAACCCCACTGGCATATAAAACAAGGATCCCGAGCTCGGGGGATCCGTGCCAATACCTTTTCTTACAAGTATTGTCAAAACGGCAGGGAAATAAAACACGGGTCCCAAGCTTCGGGACCAGTGTAAGAATAAAACGGGAGCGGCGCGTTCAGAAAACCACTATGAGAGGCCCGTAGCACTTACTTGTAGTAAACCGGTGTCGAGTATGGCACCTACCCCCTGGCTGCGCTCCCGAAAGACAAGGGAGCCGAGCGTCCGGAGGTATAAATAATGCACGTGCAGAGCGCGCGAAGAACAATTGCTGTCCTTGTTGCTAAGCAACAAACACACGCGCGGCTGGCTAGGGCCGAGGCGTGTGATACTCGAAGTAAAAAAAGGCAACTTCTGTTTTGATTACTGCAGTGAAGAAATGTGGCAGCTATTATGATTCACAAATAACCGAGTATAAATCTGATAAGAAACATTGAGAAACAGGGTTATTTGTGACTTGGAGTATATCAGTCTCTGACAATGTAGTAACAATTGGTAACATTTAACCCTTGACGATGTGTGTTAAGTCTATACACCCAGCGCTGTTCAAGTTCGAAGAGTGGACGGGTCTCTTTCTGTGCACAGGTCTGTAGTACAACCCACCACATGTCATCTGGTGTATGATTATTTTCCATAAAGTGAATACTGAGTTTGGTTGTGGCGCGTCCACAGCGAATGTTGCTGTGGTGTTCGTTTCTTTGACAGCTCGTGTAGTCATCCCTACGTACCACAAATTGCAAGGGCAGGTAATCAAATAGATGCAATTTGCGAGTATTGCAATTGGTATGTTTCATCAATCGCCATGTCAGTATAAGTTCTAAATCAAGGATGTCTGTCCGTTTAGTGAGTGAACACACATTACAGTTTCCACACTGGAAATGGCCACTAGTCACTAGTCTGCAGTGACAATTTTAAAAGCAGAGAGAGCGTAAACACTGAGGTTCTGGTTAGCAGAGCCACAGTGATACAGTTTGGCACCACACAGGGGACACATACAGGGCACACTTTATGAGCACTGGGGTCCTGGCTAGCAGGATCCCAGTGACACAGGCAAAAACACACATACATACAAGTAAAAATGGGGGTAACATGCCAGGTAACATGCCAGGCAAGATGGTACTTTCCTGGAGGGTGGCTACACCTTCTTTGTGCCTCCTCCCTGTGGGGAGGGGGGCACGTCCCTAATCCTATTGGGGGAATCCTCCAAAACTAAGATGGAGGATTTCTAAAGGCAGGGGTTACCTCAGCTCAGGGCACCTTAGGGGCTGTCCTGACTAGTGGATGACTCCTCCTTGTTTTTCTAATTATCTCCTCCAGCCTTGCCGCCAAAAGTGGGGGCAGTGGCCGGAGGGGCGGGCATCTCCACTAGCTGGGATGCCCTGTGTCGCTGTAACAAAAGGGGTGAGCCTTTGAGGCTCACCGCCAGGTGTTACAGCTCCTGCAGGGGGATGTTAGATGCACCTCCACCCAGTACAGGCTTTGTTCCTGGCCATAGAGTGACAAAGGCACTCTCCCAATGTGGCCAGCAACTCGTCTGGTTGTGGCAGGCTGGCAGAAACTGGTCAGGCGCACACTAGAAGTCGGATTGGTATTCGGGGGCAACTCTAAGATGCCCTCCCGGTGCATGTTACAATAAACTGCACACTGGCATCAGTGTGCCTTTATTGTGCTGAGAAGTTTGATACCAAACTTCCCAGATTTCAGTGTAGCCATTATGGAACTGTGGAGTTCGTGTTTGACAAACTCCCAGACCATATACTCTTATGGCTACCCTGCACTTACAATGTCTAAGGTTTTGCTTAGACACTGTAGGGGCATTGTGCTCATGCACATATGCCCTCACCTGTGGTATAGTGCACCCTGCCTTAGGGCTGTAAGGCCTGCTGGAGGGGTGATTTACCTATGCCACAGGCAGTGTGAGGTTGGCATGGCACTCTGAGGGGAGTGCCATGTAGACTTAGTAATTTTCTCCCCACCAGCACACACAAGCTGTGAGGCAGTGTGCATGTGCTGAGTGAGAGTTCCCCAGGGTGGCATAAGACATGCTGCAGCCCTTAGAGACCTTCCCTGGCATCAGAGCCCTTGGTAACAGGGGTACCAGTTACAAGGGAGTTATCTGAGTGCCAAGGCTGTGCCAATTGCTGAAGCCAAGGTACAGTTTAGGGAAAGAACACTGGTGCTGGGGCCAAGTTAACAGGGTCGCAGCACACTTTCAATCAAAACTTAGCATCAGCAAAGGCAGAAAGTCAGGGGGTAACCATGCCAAGGAGGCATTTCCTTACACTGGTTCTAGGGAACAAAGTCACTCCTTCTACCCAGGGCTACGGAGGTCCAAGTCGGGTACGATTTCAGGTTTTTCCCTTAGATGGAAGTGTATAAAAAAAAACATGCCACATGTTCCAAAAGGTATACAAACTCCTTCCCAATGTAAGTTCAGTGCCTCTGGCCCCTTTCTCGCCTCCGAGCACCAGGTTTAGTGATAATTTCGACATTTTGAGTTTTTCTAGTTCTAGGGGGCAAAGTCACTCCTTCTACCAAGGGCTACGGAGCTCCAAGTCGGGTAAAATTTCAGGTTTTTCCTTAGATGGAAGTAAACAAAAAACCCATGCCACATGGTCCAAATGGTATACAAACTCCTTCCCAATGTCAGTCCAGTGCCTCTGGCCCCTTTCTAGCCTCCCAGCACCAGTTTTAGTGATATTTTGGTCATTTTTAGTTTTTTTTGGTTCTAGGGGGCAAAGTCACTCCTTCTACCCAGGGCTAGAGAGCTCCAAGTCGTGTACGATTTCTGGTTTTTACCTTAGATGGAAGTGAACAAAAAAAAACATGCCACATGGTCCAGAAGGTATACAAACTCCTTCCAAATGTCAGTTCAGTTCCTATGGCCCCTTTCTAGCCTCCCAGCACCAGTTTTAGTGATATTTTGGCCATTTTGAGTTTTTCTGGTTCTAGGGGGCAAAGTCACTCCTTCTACCCAGGGCTATGGAGCTCCAAGTCGTGTACGATTTCAGGTTTTTCCCTTAGATGGAAGTGTACAAAAAAAAACATGCCACATGTTCCAAAAGGTATACAAACTCCTTCCCAATGTAAGTTCAGTGCCTCTGGCCCCTTTCTAGCCTCCCAGCACCAGTTTTAGTGATAATTTTGACATTTTTAGTTTTCTGGTTCTAGGGGGCAAAGTCACTCCTTCTACCCAGGGCTACGGAGCTCCAAGACGCGTACGATTTCAGGTTTTCCTCTTAGATGGAAGTGAACAAAAAAAAAACACGCCACATGGTCCAAAAGGTATACAAACTACTTCCCAATGTCAGTTCAGTGCCTCTGGCCCCTTTCTAGCCTCCCAGCACCAGTTTTAGTGATATTTTGGTCATTTTGAGTTTTTCTGGTTCTAGGGGCCAAAGTCACTCTTTCTACCCAGGGCTACGGAGCTCCAAGTTGGGTCCGATTTCAGGTTTTTCCCTTAGACGGAAGTGAACAAAAAAAAACACGCCACATGGTCCAAATGGTATACAAACTCCTTCCCAATGTCATTTCAGTGCCTCTGGACCCTTTCTAGCCTCCCAGCACCAGTTTTAGTGATATTTTGGTCATTTTAAGTTTTTCTGGTTCTAGGGGGCAAAGTCACTCCTTTTAACCAGGGCTATGGAGCTCCAAGTCGGGTAAGATTTCAGGATGTTCCCTCAGATGGAAGTGAACAAAACAAAACATGCACCATGGTCCAAAAGGTAGACAAACCCCTTCCCAATGTTAGTTCAGTGCCTCTGGCCCCTTTCTAGCCTCACAGCACCAGTTTTAGTGATATTTTCAACATTTTGAGTTTTTCTGGTTCTTATGGGCAAAGTCATTCCTTCTACCCAGGGCTACGGAGCTCCAAGTTGGGTAAGATTACAGGTTTTTCCCTTAGATGGAGGCGAACAAAAAAACAAACACGCCACATGGTCCAAACGGCATACAAACTCCTTCCCAATGCCAGTTCTGAGCCTTCCGTACCTCTCCAGCCTCCCAGCACCAGTTTTAGTGATATTTTCAACATTTTGAGTTTTTCAGGCTCAAGGGCGCAAATTCACTCCTTCTACCCGGGGTTATGGAGCTCAGAGTATGGTAAGATTTCAGTTTTTTCTCTTGGATGGAGGTGAACAAAAAAAAACAAAAAACAAAAAACAAAAAAAAAAAAACACACACACTTCAAGTAGCCAAAAAGGTAGACAAACTCCTTCCCAGTGACAGTTCTGAGTCTTCAGTGCCTCTAGCTGGGTCTGGAAGCTATGACTTGGTCTGGCTGGGTGGGGAAGCTATGACCGGGCACCGGTTCAGAGCTCCGGCTAGCCATGGGAGGAAGCTCCACTCCAGTCTGCCAATCCACAAATATAAATAAACCATTTACAAGTGCTTCTAGGTACATAAACCTTATGGGATCTACACAAAACACACCACATATTATTCCCTTAGTGACTAGTTTCCAAAAAGATGTGACGGCAAGGTGTTCGCTATAGAGAGAGTATGCATGGATGCTAAAAAGCAAAGATAAACACCAAAATATTATTGCACACCCACCCACTAGTCCATCCCAGGCATACTGGTTGGATTTGGCACATGGTTAAGTAAATGGTTAACAAAACATAAAATTATTCACCAATGACTTTATGAAATAAAATCCCTAAATATCATTGATAAATCAACCATTTACAAGTGATTTTAGGTAAGTAAACCTTGTGGAAGCCATGTTAAACAAATCACATATCATTCCCTGCTCTGATGACGTGGGCGTGTCAAAATCATCAGATCACCAAGTTGGAGGGGGGTCAGGGGTGGCAGCGGAAGGTATTCGGTGCCATCCCCGGTGGGGGCCTTTGGGTGGGAGGCCCACGGGGAGCACCAGCACTTTCCCCGTGGGTCGGTCCCAGGACGTAATGGTTACGTCCTTAGCACAACAGCACTTCAGCCGAGGATGTAACCATTACGTCCTGGGCACAGAAGGGGTCACAGAGCTTGGCTGACACAGGAGATTGGAAACTGGCATAGCTAGATAAATCTGCCAGATAAGGGTGCAGGTCTATTAAGACATCTCTAATCACATCAGGTTGCTGGTCAGTAAGGGACTGCTTCAGTGACAACAGAGTTGTTAACTGCATTTGTGGTAGACGCATAACACTGGGGAGTACCAAAATGTTCCTATAAATCTTCACCGGAGGCTGCCAAAGGCAGAGCAGGACATTTTGCACCTATTGCAATGCTTTTCCAAGCCTGAGATAAATAGTGTAAACTGAGTGAAAGATAACTTGAATAGTTCTTCAGTTGAGTTTGTCAGTCTTGTTTATATATCTAGTTAAATAAAAGTATCTAGAATTTAATATATCTTGCCAAGAAAGAAATTGGTGATAACAGAGATCCTGAGAGGCAGATTAAGATGACTTATTAGACTTAGATATTTGTTTTTTTTTAGATGATGCTACACATTTCTTTCTGTAAGAAAATCAGCTAATTGTCATATAAAGTTCTTTTTCTAACTATGCGAGTTTTGTAATGACAGCACAATGTCAAAAATGCAATTGTCTTTGTGATCAGACTGGTGACACCATTATCTTCCAAGATTTATTTTGAGAGTTTTGATTTGTCCACATTTTGTGCTAAATATCCTTTCTGCAGATGGTCTGCTTAATTTTCTGTTTCGATTCAGAGATTTGACAATCAGGCCTGAAAGAAATCTAGAACAAGATGTACTAAGCATTTTCATGTGCACAACAAATCTTATTCAAAGTTTGCAACCCATAGAAAGTTTTTTCCTATGTACTAATCTCATTTTAGGAGTCAAAAAACTTTTTCCACCTCTTCAAGTGGAATTCCAGATATATACTGATTCGGTGTCTAGAAAGGACGTATTGTAAGCATCTCTTTCAAATACCAAGGCCCGTATTATACTTTTTTAGCATCGCATTTGTGTCATTTTTTGATGCAAAAGTGGCACAAACTTACAAAATTCAACTATATTTTGCAAGTTTGCACCTCTTTTGCGTCAAGAAATCATGCAAATGCAGTGCTAAAAAGTATAAATATGGGCCCAAATTGGTATCTTATCTGATTCAGAGTCTGGAAAGAACATCTTGTAAGCATCTCTTTCAAATACCAATTTGGTATCTTATGTATTAATACTTTGCGAGCAAAATTGAGCCCTAAAACATTGAAAATCTACTGATACCTCAAAGGAGGTAGTAACCAATTCTCAAAAGGAAAGGTGCCCCTTGATTCAACTTCACCTTTGTGAATGTAAAACAAATTGTGTTGAAAAGTACGCAGCTGTACAAAATTAACAGCGCCATCTCTAAAAACAAGTTTTAAAAAAAATTAAAGTTTTTTTCAAAAGCAGCACTGTTTTCTTCAATAACAATCAATTACAGACATGGAGGCCTGCTGCTGCTTATATGCAACCATTGTTGTAATTGCTATCAATCAGATTAAGTCGCCATTTCCAACTTGCCTAATGAATATGATAATTAGGTAAGATGATTGTGACTCATTATAATTTTACATTTTTATGAACTGACCTAAATGGTTTGTAAAAATATTTACTTGTCACATATTGTGAACACTGTCCATGGTGCGGCACCCCTCAATTTACATATCACTGCTGACACATGGGTTAAACATTTCTCTGGTATATATAGCCTGGGTATGAGGGATGACAATTCAGATCCTTAGAAGGGTATTGTAGGTGTTTGCAGCGGTTAGCAGTTTGGGTTAAATGAAATGGTTACTTCTCCAAGGGACTAGCCCCTAATAAAGCCCCAAACCCAAATGGGGTCCCACACAACATTTTTAAATGTAACCTGGACATCTGGGCACCTTTGTTAACCAACATTTACAATAGTGTGCCCAATACCCCCCAGCTTTATCCTAGGCCTCATCTGAAATTGTACCCTATTTTAGAAGGGTGGCAGATATGACCAGAGGTGTTACCCCCAATTTCTCTTATGGATACTACCTCCAAAATTTAAGGGAGAATCGTCTTTAATCAGATCAGAGACTGGGCTAACAACAAGGGTGTCTTGAGTTTCTGCCAATACGAGTTCAGGAAGTGTCTTGATAGAGTGAAGCAGTGTCTAAACCTCTAACTGATAATTGGTAAATATGTTGTGGCCAAACACTGCCCATTGTACTTGAACTTCATTGACCTGTCTTTCACCTTTGACAGAGTAAACAAATGTAAGCTTTGGTTAATTTTCCTGAATAATTGTCTAGATCCATCCCTGATTAACTTTTTGACAACCTTCCACCAAAATCTAAATGCAAGGACCAGATTTGGACTGAGCGGGGAGTGTCCAGAGGCATTCAATTTAGAAAGAGGAGTCCATCAAGGATGTATTTAAGTCCCTGTCTTATTTATTCTTCAGATAAATGACTTGTGCCAGTACCTAACTTCTTGTGGTCAAGTTGTCCCAGTGGTATATAACCTCCAAGTACCAGCATTGTTATATGCTGATGACGGAGCACTGATGGTGCACATGCCCATGAGCCTGTACTATCTTTTACAGGGAATTTCCATATTTATGAGGGACCTTTATATGGATGTAAACTACTCTAAATCTCATGTAATGGTTTATGCCCTGAGGAGTCCAGAATGAACTCCATGTATGGCGGCCAGTTTCCCTTACCCGGACCTTTTTTTTAAACATCTGGTCATTGGTACTCTAATATATTTGCCATATAAGGAAATCCATCCAATCCATTGGCACCCCTTTTAATCTGACCCCTCCGGTAGGAGGGAAACCGGTGGCTGCTTTTATAAACAGTTTAAAATCACTACATGTCCCAATAACATGCTAAAGAGCTGACATTTGGCGCTAAGCCAATGTTAACAGCATCCAGATTGCAGAAAACATTTTTTTCAGGAGGCTTTTATCTCACCCCCTTATTTGATCCAATTTTGTTTTTCATGAGGAGTTAGGACTTCCCTACACCATAGACCGTATTAAGCTTGCACTTTTAATGCTCTGGATCTATCTTTGGAGTAATCCCTGTGACCAGCTGAATCAACAGGTATCAACGACTGCCTTAGATGAAAGCAGATGCTGAACATTCCCTGACTAATTTACGTGAAAAATCCTTCTTACAATTAGATAGGTGAAATCTCTTTTTTAACCCTACTTACATAACGCAGCTGGATAAATCCTGGCTTAAGAGTACATTCATGGATGTAAGGTGTGACATTGAGATGTCAAAGAAACCCCAAGGGAAACAAATTAACTGTATCTTATCTTACAGACGACTATAGGAATGTATCCTTACTAATTATATAGTACAAGTCAGAGGGAGAGAATCCTTATGTCGAGATTTAGAACTAGCTTGTTTTGCACTTTATGTTTTTCATATGGCTGCTATAGGAATCTTACCTCCCCACCTTGTTCATATGATTGAGCCTCAAAGCAAAGCTACAGCACTTTACCTTTTTTTAAAAAAAATCAGAAAACTTACAAGGTTGTCTTTTAGTGCCTTTTAGGTGTTGTAGGACAGCTCTTATCTTCTTTCAAACTCTTAGCAATAAAAACAATGGTATACTGTTTCCATTAAAAAAAAAAAAACACTTTTCCCTGCCGTAAGTCCATGTATCAATAATTTTATAGTTTTACTCTTTGTATGTTTTACACAAGTGTTGTTCCAATTATATTTTGTTTTATTAATTGAATAAACCTTGTCGTAGTTTGGACTCTTGCTCTGAGCAATACTGCTGGTTTAAGGATGACAGTACTTTTGTTTGTAGGCGACTGCGTCTTTCATAACAAGTCGCAACTGTGGTCCCAACCTTACCGGCTCACTAGCAGCACCTCAGCAGAAACACAATAGGAAAAGGTGATTTATGGCAGTCGTTTGCGCATGGACTCGAAAATAAGATATCTCAGGGAGTGTCGTGGTTAAACGGAGATTACCCTTTTCTCACAAATGCATTATGTCTCATACAAACACAGGCAATGACACATATACAGTAAAGTAACAATAGTTTTTATTTAACATAGCCGCAATTTGCGATAAGTTGGATGGGCTGCAATGATTAGGATAATGAATAAAGCAAGAAACAGTATTGTGAAGACGAGAGTCATTGTTACGAAGACCCCCACCATATTCCAATACATAGAAAAGATATATGAGATGTAATATGTCCTAATACCCTAATGTGAAAAGGCCTAACCGCCTACCTAAAGGAGAGCTGGGTTTGTTAAACCTAATCTGCCAATGCCATGTCCATGAGAGGAGCCCCCAACCCTCGTTACCTTGGAATGAAGTCTCTATCTCAGACTCCGCAGGAACACGAAGACTGGGTCAGCGTAAAGACGACTGCAGCATCGGTATCAGCGATGGTGGCGATGCCCTCTGGTCGGAATCCCTCTGATTATCTGTCTAAAGTGTGATGTTTTTATACAGATCTACAAGGTCCCCTGACGTAGGTGTGTTCCTAAAAAATGGATAACAGACATGCTTGGGACGGCAATTAATATAAACAATCCCTCGAAAGTATAGATAGGGAAAATCCCTAAGTGTGAACACCTACTGTTTGTTTGTCTTTGGTGCTTGATCTTGACGCCTTGGCGCGGTGACACTGATAATGTTACCCATAACAAGTGGCCTAACTATAAACAAGGCAGCCACCTTAGAAGAAATAAATAAATAAATGGGCTAAGACAGAGCAAGCTAAGTAGGTTAAAAGTCACTAGGTGGTGGGGGCATGAGTCTGCAAGCCAAAGGCTAAGCTAACTCCTGTTATCCCATTAAAACGAACTAGGATTCACTAACCCTCCCCATTGCCGTAACAGGTATGACGAAGGCACAGCAATCCAAATGCTAAAACTTGCTTCCGAACTAAAAGCTAAAAGCACTAAAAAAAAAAAAAAACATGTAAAAAATCTGTTAAAATACATCTGATAAAATACATACAGAGATATTAATGTCAACTACGACAAGCACAGCGTGCAAAAGCAAATGTCAATTTAAATGTATAATTTGGAATCGGGAATGGCAAGTCAATTCATCAAATTATTTGCTATACGCATGATCTTGAAGAGTGTCATCGAAGTCACCAACCAAGGACCTCAAAAATGAGTCAACATCGTCCGATGTTAAGTCGAGTACTGGGCGGACAAACGGATCCACAGAGCAGAAGTGAGCCGTATTTCCAGGTGTATCGTTATCCGTTGCAGTGTCCTTGTGGAAAAATAGTTTCTCACCCTTCGTGCAACCACTGTTCATTTGACATGAGGACAACCATATTGAATATGGCATCCATTTTGTGAGTGTTTTAAACACCCCGTCGCAGAGGAAATAGGCAGAAAAAGATGCAGCTTGAAAGCAGCTACATAGTGTAATATGCCTAAGGCCGAATACCAGACCGGCCACATACCTGCGGTTAAGCCAATTTTGAGAAAAACTAATTTCCACGGAATAACCTGCAATTGGAACAAGGTCATACCTGCCATTTACTACACACTATTATACGCTTCAGCTGTTTGCACATTTTTGTTTGTAAGCAATCTCCCACTCCTCTCCCCTGAGGCATACAAATGTTTTTATACCTAACTAGTGGAAAATGATTGAACCTCTGCCATTTATTTGCATGTAGTAGAAAAATGTATAAAAGCTCTATGCTGCGCGAAGTAAGACAGACTACTCCCTAACCCGCTTGGTGAAGGAGCTCTCCCTTAACTCGATTATTCTCTACATCTCGGACCCCGTCTCTTTCCTTTTTTTATTATTATTTAATTTACAAGGCAAATTCAGAGGTATTTTAAATTATTTACCACATTTTGGCACCCGAACAGGGACTTTCCCTTCTCTACACGCGCCGGTTTTGCCGGTCGCGGGTTTTTCCCCTACTCTCTCTCGCGACGGACTTTAGGTGCACCCGGTGGGGATTTCCTGCCAAACTCCCTCGGAGACCCAGGGGCGGACCAGCGCCCGGCATATACATGAGGCGGTGAGAGACGCGGAAAGTCCATACCCGAGTGCGACAACGAGGAGAAGAGGAGTCCGAGACGTCCGAGATCCCTCAAAACGTGCAGCGTCTGGATTCGATCGAACAATAAAGAGTTTGCTTTTCGGTGAGTACTGCTGAAAAGTATCAAGACGTTTTCTGTTTAAACAGAAACGGTACAGATTTACATTAAGAATGTCATTATTTGCTAAATTCAAGTATCGGGCAAAAGAGAAAAAATTGTTAGATAGGGCGATTGCACTCCCACCCAAGGACACTCCAGCTAGGTTCATGTATAACAAACATGGTATGCCCGCCATTGTATTTTTGGACCTATGGGTAGAATATACTAGTCAATTAACGGAACGATTCAAATGGCCAAGTATGGGGTCTTTTGATATAGAAAATGTCCTCAAAGTAGAGGAACAGTTGTTCAGGAGAAAAGCAAGACAGGGCCAGTTAGAGGCCATAGAATGGTGGAGGAAAGAAGCCCAACGGAGGCAAGAGAAAGCTCAAGGAAAAGTTGAGAAAGCCCAGAGAATGTCAGGAAAAAATAGACAGGAGGAACTACAAGAGAAAGGAAAGGAGGTAATTCTCGAGCGGATGATAAGAGAAAGTCAAGGAAATGTTACAGGTTTATACCCCGTACTGCCAAGTTGTGAAAATTCCTGCCCCGATAAATCAAAAAAGAATCCTCTCCTTCCCAGTGCACCGATGCCCCCTGATGATTCGGCGCTGATAGATTTATTAGATGTGCCACCCCCATATTCTACCAATACACGACCACTCTTACCCGTACATAATCTACCACCAGTGGTTTCTCCTGAAACTGTCGAGGATCTCTCCGAAGCCGCGAGATTTCTCTCTATAGCAGAAAAGGATAAGAAGGACGAAGCGGGAGGGGGAGAACCAGAAGGACAGTGCCCGCACGATCCCTTATCCACGATATACCCCGCCTTAGGGGACGAAGGAAAAAAAATAGTTGTCATTTGGAAAAAAATAGAAAAGATCCCCGCAGTACAAAATAATATCAATGGTATGCTAGAATTCATGTTAAGAGGGGGCGACTCTACTCCCTACCAAGATGTTCTGAAAGGAAGAAACAGAAAACAACAAATGTATATATACCTTCATGTTATATCTATTTGCTCGATACTTCCAATTTAAGAGATTAAGAAATCCGGCGAAATTAGAAGATTTAATGGAGGAGGTGGCGGAGGAAGAGGAAGGGGGGGATAAGGGAGAAGGAGTGGATTCCAAATTAAACAAATTATTAGATCTCATGAGGGAACATAGACATAAATTTAAAGAAGGAACAGTAACTCCCGAGAAGAAAATCAGTAAACAGCACCCTGTACGATGCGTACCACCCCTAGGGGATAGGTTTGCTTCCCTACTCGCGTTCCCAGAACCTCCCAGTAGCAAAGAATTATATGAGGAAACTGAGGAAGCTCTAGACTGGTTCTTTGAACAAGAACCGCCATTGACAACCGAGGAACAAGAACTGGTCCGTACTGCTACCCTATGGACTTCACAACCGAAGATTTATAATTCGGACATTATAGCCCAGTTATACTCTAATTTACCCCTCACCCAGCGTAGGTTAGCAAGTCTGTACATGACACAACACTTGATGACACTGAATAGAGTTTTCAGACCCCATCAATCAGCCCTTGAAGACTTGTTATCCAAATGTACCTCCTTGGCCTTTTTGGAAGATCCTCACACTTCCTTTACGGATTTTTAGATGCACGACAGGAATATCATGATGAAGTGGCTAGGACACTCCTTCGGGCCCGCCATACTGATTATGGGGAGAAAGAAATGTATCGACAATACCCTCTCAGAGAGGTCCATCCTAGAGTAAACACCGCAAATGAATTGCAGAAAGTTTTTGTGTATACACCTCTTACTAAATTAGAAATAATGAAAATGAAAGAAATGGTACCACCGCATTCTAAGGATCCTGTTGGGTTTTTTAAGGAACAATCAGACGTTCTTACTATGGGAATATATACCATAACAGATCTAACAATTATACTAAAAAATGTGCTGCCCCCAGGTATTTATGAGAAATTAAGGGGACAAGACTGGTTAGTGGATAACGCTAATTTAAGTTGGGCCGCCTTAGAGACAAATGACAACGCCAGGGCAGCTGGAGCCGACATACCAGATGATGTGAAATTAGCACGACCCTCATTCTTAAAATATTGCCCCAACTTCTTACCACAAGGAAAGAGGATTGGGATGCTATCTCCGCCGGTAAACAAAAGCCAGGTGAAGATATAGGGGATTATTATACGAGATTAGAGAAATGTTTCACTGCCAATAGTGGTCTTAAATTAGAAAGTGATTCATAGGCACATCTTTTTGTATCCAAATTGGTGGAAAACAGCCTCCCAAAGTTAAGGGAAAGAGTTCAGAAGGTAGAGAGCTCCTGGCAAGCACAAAGTCCCTCCCAAGTCCTACGAATATTACAATACCACCAAAACAGGATAAGGGGGGAAGAAGAAATCGAAAAGGTTAGGGTAAAGGAGACTAAGTTAAGAGCACTGGTGGCACAAACAGTGATGCCCAAATCAGGGCCACAACCTCAGGTACAAAGAAAGGGTAATAATTCTAAAGGTGTTTGTAACTATTGTAAAAAACCAGGACATTATGTTAAAGATTTACAAGGGAACGTTACGTGCCCAGTTCTAAAACATAATGTGGCCACTGGGAAAACTACACCCAGAATACATGTTCCTCGAGATCAGTACAGACCTCAAGAAGGTACGCCCCAAGAACAGAATTAGGGAATACCAAACACAACGCAAATGTACATATCTGATGAAAATACTGGATATGCCGATTTTCCCAGTTTTTTATGAGGCTGCCCAGGGGGGGTTGAGGATAAATTGCCCCTTATTCCTATACCTGTGGACCAAACTGGTCCATATGTAGACGTTCACCTCCTGGGACAAGACAAGAAATTCCTATTGGATACAGGGGCAAGTAAGACAACGATAGATCATAACGAGCTTCCGCAAGCTCCACTCTCTGGGAATAAAAATATTTCACTGGGTTTCTCTGGTCAACCCATTACAAGTAATACATCAGAGCCACTACCCTTACAAATTGGCCCCCTTACCACTACGACAGATCTTCTCTTGACTGATGCTTGCCCCGAGAATCTATTAGGAATAAAACAATTGAAAGAATTAGGAGCCATAATAGTGTGCTCCCCCCATGTGCTCCATAATGTGCATCTGTTCCTTCGAGACTTCAAGGGCCATTATACAGTCAGAGATTTAGATCCTCGATTGGCCCACCTCCCAGCCGAGTTGTGGGCCACCAGTCCCACATCGGTCGGGCGGATGGTCATTACGCCCCACAAGATCATTTTAAAGGAGGGAGCCATACTACCACGACTCCGTCAATATAAAATGCCTCCACAAGCTGAGAAAGACCTTACCTCCATTATAGAGGACCTCATCACTAGTGGAGTGGTGATCGAAGTACCATCAAATACCGTGAATTCACCCGTATTACCTGTGGCAAAGAAAGTACAACAAGGAGAAAATACCAACTATAGACTTGTGGTAGACTTACAGGAATTAAATAAATGTGTTGTGGCACAACATCCTGTCGTACCAGACATATCTACCCTTTTAACAACAATTGATTGTGAAGCCACACATTTTACCGTTATCGATCTCAAAAACGCGTTCTTCAGTGTACCAATACATGAAGACAGTCAATATTTGTTTGGGTTCTCATTATCCGGAAGGAGTTTCCGGTTTACCCGAGCTCCTCAAGGATTTACTGACAGCCCGAGCATCTATAGCCAAGCACTAAAAAGACAGCTAGACACCATACAAATGCCTTATCAAACAGCCCTTCTGCAGTATGTCGATGATATACTCATTACGGCCAGATCTGAACAGTCATGTGTCGAAGCTTCATTATTGGTATTAACATTCTTGGCTGAAAATGGCCACAAAGTGTCGCCAAAGAAATTGCAATTCTGTCAACAGCAAGCGACCTACTTAGGGCACTTGCTGTCAAAGGAAGGAAGGCAGCTAACAAAGGAGAGAATACAATTGATACAAAATATACCACAGCCAAAAACACAGAGACAGGTACGCAAATTCATAGGACTAACATCCTACTGCAGACAATGGATACCCCAATTTGCACTAATATCAAAACCACTTGTAAAATTGACGACATTAGAAGCCAGCACGCCACCCCAGCTTCCCTGGACAGAGGAACACATGCTCGCTTTCAAAACATTGAAAGAGGCGATGTGTCAGACCCCGGTGTTCGCCACCCCTGATTATCATAAAGATTTTACACTATTCGTCACTGAAAAGAATGGGACCGCTCTATCGGTCCTGACACAAGAGCAAGCTGGAAAACAAAGACCATGTGGATATTTTTCATCCACCTTAGATCCTGTAGCACAAGCTCTTCCCGCATGCCTGAAGGCTGTAGCAGCAACAGCTCAAGCTATTAGACAAAGCGATGCTATAGTATTGGGACACCCTTTGATAGTACGAGTTCCCCATGCAGTAGAACTATTACTTAACAGAACACAGACACAACATCTAACAATAGCAAGACTGTCAGGGTATGAACTGACACTTTTTCAACCTCACATACAGATCTTAAGATGCAATACCCTGAATCCTGCTACACTTTTACCCATTCACGAGAACATAGATGAGGTACATGATTGTATGGAAGTGATTTGCAGCCCTCAACCTCACAAACTGGATCTCCAACTGCGCAGACATCCTTGCTCCCCTCAAACGCACGCATCGACAGACCAACACCAAAAACCTCTCTGGTTCTCTGACACCCTCAAAGAATCAAAGAAAACTTGTCGCGCCCTTGAGAAAGACTGGCGGAAGGACCGCACTGCTGACAACATGACCGCCCTCAAGAACGCTACCCGCGAACACCACCACCTGATCCGCGCTGCCAAAAGGAACTTTTTCACCGACAGACTGGACAAAAACAGACACAACAGCAGAGAACTCTTCAGCATCGTCAAGGAGTTCTCCAACCCCAGCGCCAACGCCAACGCCGTCACGCCCTCACAGGATCTGTGCGAATCCCTCGCCACTTTCTTCCATCGCAAGATTAGCGACCTCCACGACAGCTTTGGACACCAGACCCAACCAAACACCACCGAACCGGCATCCACGGCCATCACCCTCAACAACTGGTCCCACATCAACACGGAAGAAACCAAATCCATCATGAACTCTATCCACTCCGGCGCCCCTTCGGACCCCTGCCCGCACTTCATCTTTAACAAAGCCGACAACATCATCGCCCCGCACCTCCAGACCGTCATCAACTCTTCTTTTTCTTCTGCTATCTTCCCCGAATGCTGGAAACACGCCGAAGTCAACGCCCTACTAAAGAAACCTACGGCTGACCCGAGCGACCTGAAAAACTTCCGCCCCATCTCTCTTCTGCCTTTCCCAGCCAAAGTTATAGAGAAGACCGTCAACAAACAGCTGACCACCTTCCTGGAAGACAACAACCTGCTCGACCCCTCACAAACCGGATTCCGAACCAACCACAGCACTGAAACCGCCCTCATCTCAGTCACTGACGACATCAGAACCCTGATGGACAATGGTGAAACAGTCGCCCTCATTCTGCTCGACCTCTCGGCGGCCTTTGACACCGTCTGTCACCGCACCCTAATCACCCGCCTCCGCTCCACCGGAATCCAAGGCCAGGCCCTGGACTGGATCGCCTCCTTCCTCTCAAACCGTTCCCAAAGAGTTTACCTCCCTCCGTTTCGCTCAGAACGCACTGAGATCATCTGCGGCGTACCCCAAGGCTCATCACTCAGCCCGACACTCTTCAATGTCTACATGAGCCCCCTCGCCAACATCGTACGCAAGCACGACATCATCATCACCTCCTACGCCGACGACACCCAACTTATACTCTCCCTCACCAAGGACCCCCCAGCGCCAAGACCAACCTACAAGAGGGTATGAAGGACGTCGCAGATTGGATGAGGCTCAGCCGCCTAAAGCTGAACTCTGAAAAAACGGAAGTCCTCATCCTCGGCAACACCCCGTCTGCCTGGGACGACTCCTGGTGGCCCACGGCCCTCGGCACCGCACCGACCCCCACAGACCACGCCCGCAACCTCGGCTTCATCTTGGACCCTCTTCTCACCATGACCAAGCAAGTCAACGCCGTGTCCTCCGCCTGCTTCCTCACCCTCCGCATGCTCCGCAAGATCTTCCGCTGGATCCCCGCCGACACCAGAAAAACCGTGACCCACGCCCTCGTCACGAGCCGCCTGGACTACGGCAACACCCTCTACGCCGGGACCACAGCCAAACTCCAAAATCGCCTGCAACTCATTCAAAACGCCTCGGCCCGCCTCATCCTCGACATACCCCGCAGCAGCCACATCTCCGCACACCTGAGACACCTGCATTGGCTCCCAGTCAGCAAAAGGATCACCTTCCGACTTCTCACCCACGCACACAAAGCCCTCCACGACAAGGGACCGGAATACCTCAACAGACGCCTCAGCTTCTACGTCCCCACCCGCTCCTCCGCTCCTCTGGCCTCGCACTCGCTGCTGTCCCTCGCATCCGCCGCTCCACGGCGGGTGGGAGATCTTTCTCCTTCCTGGCGGCCAATACCTGGAACTCCCTCCCCACCAGCCTCAGGACCACCCAGGACCACTCCGCTTTCCGGAGACTCCTAAAGACCTGGCTGTTCGAGCAGCGATAACCCCCCCCTTTTTCCCCTAGCGCCTTGAGACCCGCACGGGTGAGTAGCGCGCTTTATAAATGTTAATGATTTGATTTGATTTGATTTGATTGAACAAGTGACAAAACCACGAACAGATTTAAAAGACACTCCATTACCAGATGCAGAAGAAAATATTTACGTGGATGGTTCTTGTAAAAGAACAGAAAAGGGGGAGATAAGGGCCGCCTATGCTGTTACCACAAATACTCAAATTTTAGAAAGCAAACAGATACCCATTCTCTCAGCACAAGCGGCCGAGTTGATAGCATTGAGCAGGGCCTGTCGATTGGGTAAAGGAAAAAATATATATATTTATACTGATTCACAGTACGCTTTCGGAGTAGTACACAATTTTGGAACATTATGGAGAGAAAGAGGATTCATGACATCGCATGGATCAAAAATACAACATGCAGACTTGATAACACAATTGTTAGATGATATACATCTACCAGAACAAATAGCTATAATAAAATGCAAAGCACACACAAAGGGAACAGATCATGTTATATTAGGAAATGCATTAGCAGATCAAACAGCTCAAGACATGACACAGAAAGACGTAGAGAGTACGCTGCATCACGGTCCCGAATTTATGCATATGCAGGTCACACGAGATATAACTATGGATATCCAAGACATACAGAGTCACGCCACAAATGAGGAAAAAGAAAAATGGAAAGAGGAAGGAGGGATACTAACTGATCAAGGATGGATGACATCACATAAAGCAGTATGGTATCTTCCCGATGCCATGGTGCAGATTATTATAGATACAATACATGGACCAGCCCACCTTGGGGAAAAAGCTATGCTAGATGCAATACAACATATTTGGGACAATAAACATCTTAGGGCAGCAGCCAAACAAAGAGTCCAAACATGTATGATATGTTGTCAGTATAATATTGGAAAAGGCACAACAGTAGGGGCAGGAGGATTTCATCCTACTGAACACCCTTTTTTAAGTTATACAGATGTACTATATACAAATGGAAAGGTGCAGAGGACAGAAGTATGTACTCGTAGTAGTATGTACATTAACACGATGGACCGAAGCTTATCCTGTACCTGACTATACTGCCAGCACTACAGCCAACATTTGATTAAGGAGTATTTCCCTAGGTTCGGTCTGCCCCGAGTTATATATTCTGATAATGGTCAACCATTCTCGTCTGAATTAATGAAAAAGATATCGCTCCTGTTGGGATACCAGTGGAAATTTCACTGTGTGCGTCATCCACAGGCAGCAGACCTGGTTGAGCGACATAACCAGATTTTAAAAAACAAATTGTCAAAAATATGTGCAGATAAGAAAATTGATTGGATAACTGCTTTACCTGTAGCACTGTTCTATATGAGAATGGTCCCCCATTCTAGGATAGGATTAGCGCCCTACGAGATAGTTTTTGGAAGACCACCTAACATATGGGGGATACCTCAAGCTAAGTCTATAACAGATATTGAAATACCTGAACTGACTGATTACTTGGCTTCCTTGATGTCTGCACTTCAATCTTGTCGTTCACAGGTTGCAGCCGCATTTCCTGATAATACTGAGCCCAAAGAGCACCAGATCAAACCAGGCGATTGGGTTTATATTCGCAATTTTGATCGAACAACACCTCTTGAGCCTCGATGGAAGGAACTGAAGCTCGTTCTACTGGTTACCAGGACAGCTGTAAAAGTCGAAGGTCGTAAGGGATGGCTCCATGCCAGTCATTGTAAGAAACATTTTCCCAAGGAAAAAAGTGGACAGACATCGCCACTTCAGACACAACAGAACGCAGAACAATTGACATTACCCACAGAAGAAAGTCTCCAGCAGACTTATAGATCTAAACTCAGGTCATCTACTCGAGCCCAGGTCAATTAAGTCCAAACAAGCTCTACTTGTTGATGAAACGGCAGGGGCTCTGAGAAGTATACCTGACAAAAATGACGACGGAGACAGTGAAGAAGAAGATGTTGAGAGACAAATATAGAAAGAAAATGTGTGCGGAAAGAAATTTTTGTATAATGGTGTTAATGTTGTTTCTGGCAGCAGCAATGTGTTTAGGTTGGGTTTTACATTTAATTTTTCCATCTAGTCAACTCCCTATATTCTCACCGAACAGTACACAAGAACATACCTATTATGATCTTACGCCTCATGAATGGGCCCACAGATTAGCTATGCAAAATAACTCCTTTGTACGGATGTTGCACTATAATCACCAGGTTGCCAATACTACCGATTGCTGGATATGCGGACAGATCCCCCCTCATCAGAATGACGGAGGGATGCCACTGGTACCTTTTCCATTTTCATATAATGGTACCTGTGAGGCTTGGTTTGCCTTAATAACAGCGTACAATACCTCCAATTCTGCATGCCCTGAAGGAGATGTTGGGATATGAAAGAATGGGTGGCCGTGGGGAGATCTGAATACCGTCCTTAATCAAGTCTGTTATCCCGACGATAATGGATTACCACAGGCTAAGGGGACTATATTCGAAAGTGAAGAGTATAAACAGGAGTATTGGTCTTCCAAATTGGTAAATACCAAGCCTAAAAAGAAAGGCGGACCAACCTCCATATCTGTTTCCAAAATGAAAGGACAGCTGTGTGTCCAGAAGACTGGTATAATCCAGGTAGGACACAGTGAATGTAATATTACTGTGAGTTTCGAGGATAAAGGCCAATCAACGTTTCCAGCGTCTAGACATACATATTTTGTCTGTGGAGAGATAGCCTATATACGTCTTCCCCTCGGATGGGGAGGAAGATGCTATATATCTTTCCTATTGTCTCCCGTTTTCCTTGCCCCGTCGATGTATCATAAGGATCGCCTACTCCCTAATGAGAGGCATAAGAGATCTATAGATACTTCGGGGATAGACCAAACAGAGACTACCCTGGAACAGTATACAGACTTCAATAGAGGTTTCTTCTTCTTTATTGGACCGATTCAGAATAGTAAGCTTATCCGTAGGCTTACTCGAACAGTAGAAGCAGTTGTAAATCAGACTATAGCCGCTCTGGGAAATTTGACACAGGAACAATCCGCTATCAGAATGGTAGCGCTTCAAAATCGTCTTGTTCTTGATGTCATACTAGCAGAGAGGGGCGGAGCATGTAAAATTATCGGGTCGAGCTGCTGTATTTTCATACCTGATAATGCCCCCTCTGTCTATGAGGCTATTTCTAGATTGCACAAAATTGCGTCCAGCTTACACCAGGATCCTGGCAACTGGACCTGGTCAGGATGGTTTTGGGGACTAGTCTCCACATGGGGCTGGAAATTGATTTCTGCTATTGGCATAGCATTGTTTACATTAATGGGATGCTGCCTGTGCATCCAGTGCGGCCCGCCACTCTGTGGATTGTGTGCTACCATGTGCATTCCTAAACCACACATCCAGAAAAAAGAAAATGTTAAGATTATGCTCCAAGATCATATTGATGATCTTATGGCCATCGAGATAGAGGACAATGGTTGCACTCTGGTGCAAGGAGGGAATGTGGAAAAATAGTTTCTCACCCTTCGTGCAACCACTGTTCATTTGACATCAGGACAACCATATTGAATATGGCATCCATTTTGTGAGTGTTTTAAACACCCCGTCGCAGAGGAAATAGGCAGAAAAAGATGCAGCTTGAAAGCAGCTACATCGTGTAATATGCCTAAGGCCGAATACCAGACCGGCCACATACCTGCGGTTAAGGCAAT
The DNA here is from genome assembly GCF_031143425.1 of Pleurodeles waltl. Taxonomy (NCBI): domain Eukaryota; kingdom Metazoa; phylum Chordata; class Amphibia; order Caudata; family Salamandridae; genus Pleurodeles; species Pleurodeles waltl. The sequence continues at coordinate 1,223,933,381 of NC_090444.1, forward strand.
TTTGAGAAAAACTAATTTCCACGGAATAACCTGCAATTGGAACAAGGTCATACCTGCCATTTACTACACACTATTATACGCTTCAGCTGTTTGCACATTTTTGTTTGTAAGCAATCTCCCACTCCTCTCCCCTGAGGCATACAAATGTTTTTATACCTAACTAGTGGAAAATGATTGAACCTCTGCCATTTGTTTGCATGTAGTAGAAAAATGTATAAAAGCTCTATGCTGCGCGAAGTAAGACAGACTACTCCCTAACCCGCTTGGTGAAGGAGCTCTCCCTTAACTCGAGTTATTGAATAAATCCCGATTATTCTCTACATCTCGGACCCCGTCTCTTTCCTTTTTTTATTATTATTTAATTTACAAGGCAAATTCAGAGGTACTTTAAATTATTTACCACATCCTCATCCATGGTAGATCCCAAAACGGAAAGCTCATAGGTGGCCTCGCGGAGCAACCTCAGTCACAAGGGGCATGACCGTGTATGAACCCTCATCGGGGACATCAGCAGTTCGTGGTCCACTGGAGATGTCGGTGCAACAGCAAGACAGACCATAGGCAGATGTTCAAAGAGACACCATATGCAGCGGAAGACTGGTTGTACGCACCAGAGAAGGGGCCGAAATGACAACGACCAGTCACGCTCCAGTTCCACCAGCAAAGGTGCACCGAAAATCCGAACCATGCGTTCACGGCACAGTAGAGTTGGTGGGAGCGGCTCCATTGCTCTGTGTTGCTGGAAAGAAACAACCACTGTGAATCAGAAGAAATAGCAGTAGTAGTCCGCCATTTAAAGCCAAAATAATCGGAAAGCCACCAAACACACTTGAAAAGAGAGAATGGATGGCTGATGGGATGACTCAAAAGACAGTCTGGAAGATGGACACGAAAACAGACCCGAAAGCCTTAAAGAAATGAACACTCCCAGTGGTGCTTGAAGCATTGAATATTCTGGATACCAGTTCTCCAAAGTGTTTGGGGAAATTGGTATTTAAAAGGGATTGTATCTCGGCTGATGATTCCGCAATCTGGAGAGCATACGTCTCCTTTGCGGATGTCAAGGCGACCTGTTTTTGAAACAATAGCGCCTTAGCCTACTCAGCTAGTCATAGTTCACATTAATAGTATCTATGTGGGGCCACATGTCAGATACTTTAATCTCTTGTGTGGGGGGAAACAAAACATGTCCACAACACGTAATGACCTTCGAGACCGAGATTGCGTAGGCAATTCCATGTCGCATGCCGCAACAACTTTGATCGTTCAGTACAATATAACTTCCATTGGAAAGTACATGAAACACCGTACGAATCAAGGGGACGGGAGTACCCTTCAGAAAACAGGCCAAATTTGCGACCCCCGCATTGCAAAGACCGTGAAGAGACACCTGTTTGCATATCATAGAATGACGAACAGCAGTCTCACATTCTCTTCCGCTAAGAAAGACCTCCTTTTCGCCGTTCAGCTATCTATAGTCAAAGGGCAACTCCCACTCTTCCTTAATAAAGCTATCTCCTAGTTGCTCATATCATCCCACTGCAAGATGTTTCAGGCAGCTCGAGAAACGAAAGGTCGAAATCGGTAAATTAATAATGCCGTGTAAGAGCCAGATAGTTGAAGGATTCTCTGCTACCGTGAAGGGCAATTTATCTAATTTCTCTACTTGAAGCAGGGTGAAACTAGCCTCCCTCTTAGCCATTGTCGCTTGTTCCTTGGAAAAATTAAAAGCAGTGAAAAATTCACTCCCATTAATATACTTCAATGGAATGTGGCCACTTTTCAGTGTCTGTAATGTCCAACCTAGCTGCATGATGGACGTAGCTGTGTTTGCCCATGATATAACCGGGACAAGTCTGTCTGAGTGATATCGATAGCAGACAACACTATATTTGATAGTGAATAAATCCTGTTGTACAGTATATTCATGCCGTTGTCGACAACAGCTAATGTTTTTTCCAAATTTTCCTTATCTAGTTGCCTTAAACGCGCAGCAGCCTCAATTTGGGAAAGTTTCCAAATTTCATTGTACTTAGCATATAAAAACCTTTTCGAGCGCTGTTTTCTAGGACCCAGCAGAAAATCCTGCAAGTCTATATTTTAAGAAAGAGTGTTCAGGTGTTTCTTAACTGCGGTTTACGTGTTCGTTTGCACCCATTGCTGGCACAGCTTACCCACACTGTATGTTGTAACTATACCTGTATGTTGACCCGATATAAAGCGAGGGTCTGGCCTGTTAATTGAAAAACCCCAGAAGGGTTCAAAGAACGCCCTTGACACTCATTAGTGTCTGTGGGCCATACGAACCACCCGCTGGGACTGGAAAGTGAAGAATTATAGGTACCAGCCTTAACCATTGCATCTAGCCTTTCCTCTGTGATATTAAGGAAGTACTGCCAATCTTTAAACCTTGCCGGAGTAGGGATACTGGGCGTGTTCAGATCTTTAATTTTTGCTAACCCCAGACAGGATGTCTGCTCATTAGTGTCATTTAAGAAAATCATTTGCACAGGAATCAGGCATGCTCGAAACAAAGCCTCCCTACCCTGTATTTGCCAATCTTGTGTTCCCCATACACTTTTCAAGTCAATAGTGCTCTTCCAGTATCCGTAACCCTCAATCGAGAGCCGGGAAACAAAGGGATCTGAATAAATCAGTTTTGTATCTGTTAGCAAAAATTTTCAAATTTGTGCCGGAGGTAATTTAAAATAATACGACTCTGCTTTTCTTGTATCATGCCCAGAAAAGTATGTAAATTTATCGCTATAATACTTTGGACTCCCCACCAGTGGTGTAGAACAATGTTCACACTGTGTGTAGTTCAAGAGAGGCCTGTATCTAGTGGCACGGTGTAGGTAGTGATGTCCCCAATTGTTATAGCAGAACATTTCCCCATAATTCATTGTATAATCATATACATCATCACTTTCAAAAGCGGAATAGTCCTTCATTTCAGTTAGCATGGAATCAACTGTTTGGACATCCCAATCATCAGAGACAACATCAGGTGTAATTACATCAGTCATTGAAATTTTGAACACGTATGGTATTTGAATAATTTCTGTAGGCCCGTATATATCGAATGGAACTTTGTCCCACACAATCCCATCAGTAATAGGTATTGCCGCAATATTTACAGGGGACAAATCCCTTCGGACCTTATGTGAAGAATGATGTGGTGTTAAAACTTCATCAATAGGCTCCACTGAGGAGCGATCAGCAATATAGTGACCATTTATGAGCAAAAAGAAAACAGTCGCAAAACCAATCCATAAAAATAATGCAATAAATGTCAAACAGAACCACAAGTAGTTCCATGGATATATCAAATAGTTCTTTTTAAGCCATTGATACAGCTTACTACTTTTTGAAATATTTTCAATCACAGTAGAGGATGAATCCGAAGAAAAATCATCAATGTCAATGAAATAGCCAGAGGTAGTCTCTGCAAACACAGGAGCCGGTATATTCTGATCCACTGCACGTGGAGGCTCTTGGTAGACAACGTCATCCGTGGGTGAAGTGTTCGTGTAAAATACAGCTAAATCTTGAACCGGGGTGGTCACTGAAGATGTGACTGGAACCAACAAGAGTTCATTTTCTGCCCTCCCCATGGTCGAGGAAGTGTCCGGAACAGCAGTTGACATTGTTGCATAGTCTATAGTAGTGATGTTTGTCCTGTTGCGTAGTGAGAGGGGATCGGGAACCACCCAAGGGACCTCCTGGTCTACTGTGAAGGATCGGCCACATGGTGTAATTTGATGTCATCAATGGAGATGAATCTGTTCATCTTAGAAACAGTGGTGACAAGATGACAGTCCTGGTGCCTTGTATTCCCAAGACTGGTACCGGTGCTCTGTATGATGGACCGAACTCCTTCTTCACAGCGATCTTCTCACAAACCAGATCCCCAACTTTAGGAATCCAGCCAGTTGAAGTTTTCGCCAATTCCCTTATTCCTAAGGTGGCAGCACTTGCAGATGATTTATCATCACAAAATTGTTGTAGCTCCTGTGAAACAGTGAGACATTCTTTAATGTCAAATGGGATATCTGCTGCCACCATACCAGGGGCATCAGGATCTGGGAAATACATAGGTATCCCAAAGAGAAACTCATATGGAGAGCGCCCCCCCAAGGACCGTCTTGGCAGATTATTCAGTGCTCTCTGGACCCCATATAGGTGGTGTAACCAACTGTGGCCTGAACCTAATACTCGAGCTGTTAGGGCTGCTTTAGATCACGATTTTGCCTCTCCACGACCGAATTTCCCTCGGGATGGTAGGGTGAGGAGTAATGGAGTTCAACACCCATCGTCCCCATGGTGTCCCTGAATGCCTTAGAGGCAAATGCAGGGCCCTGGTCTGAATGGAATGCTGCAACCGCATATGTACCGATAAAGATCAGCAAATCTTTTATAACAGTCTGGACGTCAGCCGACCGCTGTGGCCATACCCACAGGAATCTAGAACAGGAATCCACAGCCACTAAAATGTATTTGTATGCACCATCAGGCTGTAAGGGACCACAATGGTCTAGGTACACACACTGAAGTGGCTTGTCGGACACTAAGAGGGATGTCTGCGGTGGGTGTTTGATATTAGAGCCCTTGATCTGCTGGCAAATGTCACAGCAAAGGACATACTGTTTTGTTCGTCTGCATAGATCTGGCCACCAGAAGCATTGCTGTAGAATTGTTATTGTGGCCTGTATACCAGCATGTGCAGAAGCGATACCCTCATGCGCTGCTGTAATCAGATCTAATCCATGGTCTTCATTGGGGATCACTCGATCTCCAACCCTAGGACTCGTTGTATAAGCAATATTCTGTGCACTGATGTGGTAAGTATAGTTTATAGAGTATCCTTTCGGAAGGGGCTTGTCTGCAGCCGAAGCTTTAACGGAAATCAGTATTTCATTATCCAATCTTGTCCGAGAATGAGTCACTGCAGCCACAGAAGCCATAGCTATTGATGCTTTGGCCGCTTCATCAGCCAATGTATTACCGATAACGTGTACTCCTACACGTTGGTGTCCCAATGTATGGACTGCATGAACACACAGTAGCTTATCCTTCAGATCAGCCACCCTCCCCCATAATGTTTTGTGTTTAATGTTGTTCCCTTTAGAATCGCTAAATCTGTTCACTTTCCAATGATTGAGATATTCATTGTATGACTGGATGCAGTAATATGAGTCACAGACTATCAAAGTCTGTCTTCCTGTCTCAGTATGTTCGAGCGCTAGAATAAGAGCTTTAAGCTCAGCCACCTGGGCTGTGCAGTCCCCTAAGGTCTGCGTGTAGGTATTGTGAGGGTGGAAAACTCCATCTTCCATCACTCCGCTCACGGATGCGCAAGCTGCCGAGTATTGATGTTTAGTACCTACAGCCGGTTGTGCTGAACTGTCAATGTATATGACAGTATGGTAGCTGTCGAGTGGCAAGATATTTAGAGGAGCGGGCTACTCTTGTTCATACTGGAGAAATTCTTGTGTTTGAAGTCTTGGATCGAATATATAATCGACATCAGTGGCGGTCAGAGACGTTGCCCATTGAATCCAACGTGGATGTAAAGCCTTAGCGTTAGGAACGCTTGCTTTAGTGACAGCCTCTAATGCCGGCACCGGGGAGACAACAATAATATGTTTCCCCTGGGCAAGTGGCCTCTCTTTTATGACTGCCATCTGAACTGCCGTCAGAATCTTTTCTGTAGGTGCAAAACGTTGTTCAGCATTTGAGTATAAATGTGATTTATATGCTATTGGTATCGTGTCATCCTCATTAAAGGTGACATAAGTAAATCCTATGGCACCAGCAATTATTCTGATGACCAAATTCTTTTTATTGTCACGTGTGTGTAAGTGTTTAGCTTCTAGCATGTCCTGTTTCATGTCCCTAAGAATGAGCGTGTGTACAATTGTCCACTGTCTGCTAGAAAATTTGGGCTGAACTAGGTCATACAGTGGCTTGATGCGTTCAGCATAATCTGGTATGTATGTTCTGCCAAAATTGAAGAAACCCAGTAATGACTGCAATTTCTTAAGTGTGTTCAGAGGTTGTAGTTGAGCACATTTCTCTAGAAAGTGCGGGGCCAGGCTCTTCCCCTCGCTTGATAGCTCATACCCCAGGAATAACACAATAAGAAAGGCTATCTTGATTTTCTTGAAATTGAATTTGTAATTGAGGTCTGCAAATCCCAAAATTATCCGATCGACCCTTGCAAGATTAATGTTGAGGACGTAGTCCGTGAGATATATGTCATCTACATAGGATAATGCCTCAGAATCAATGTCATGTAATATTGATGTTACACGGGCTGAAACAGGCCTGGGCTATTTTTATAGCCCTGAGGTAAATGGCAAAAGCGTTTCTGAGAGCCAAATGAAAATGCACTTAGGTCCCTACTTTCATGAGATAAATTCTGGCAGAAGAACCCATTAGATATGTCTAATGTTGTTTTATATTTTTTACGCACTATATTGTTTATCAGTGCTGTGCTGAGTAAATTTGGTATAGCACACGTGTGTGTATGACTATTTAAGTGTCTATAATCAACGACTATTCTATATGAATGATCTGGCTTTGCAACGGGGAATAACGGATTATTCATTGCAGATGTACAGGGTTCAATTACTCCCTGGTACTCAAGTTGTGATAGGATCTCCTTTACCGGAGCTTTCGCTTCATGTTTAACAGGGTATTGTGGCTGCGGTTGGGGAGTAGACCTAACGAGAATAATATGACAAGGAGACTCCTTGTCCCAATCTACATGATTGCGGTATAGTGCAGGTGCCTGCGCTAAAGCCCATTCAGCAGCATAGGCTCCTTTTGCTGCTTCCGGAACAAGATCGGAGAAAGAAGGCAAAATGGCATCTTCCCCATGCGGGAGCTTGCGGACGTGTTCAGGTAGCCAGTCTCTTTCAGCCAATAGGATATCACTAGTAAGTTCATCCCAAAATATCACACTAATAGTGCGCTCCACGTCTCCCTCTGTCTGAATTTTTAAGTCATAAACCCTATCGGGGGAAGAACGCGGCCATCCGTTGTTTCAACCGCGATGTAATCGCTAGTTGCTGTTGCATCCAGATGATCTTTCAGACTCTGGTGACATATCGTGACCTCTGCCGCGCTGTCTAACAGAGTCACTGCCCACCCCTTGTTCCTCAACAGCGTTCTCAATATTACTGGTATTTTTAACTGTCAGTGCTGCCACCTTCTTCTTTTTAAACTGTGGCTTTTGCTGAGGAGTCTTTTCTTCTTTTTTAATGGTAGACTGTTGTGAGTCTTTCTTTTCTTTCACATATTCCGGACGTCGATCTTGACGGCCCCCTCTCTTGCTACGTCTATCCGGTGCATCCTGAAAGGAACGAGAGGGACGTAAATCAGTATATCTGTCTGGAGTTTTAATGTTCTCCCTATTTCTGAGATTATATCTCCTTTCGGAGTTCTCCGGGTGTGGAGAATCAGTTTCTTATTTCTTTTTCTTTGAAATCTTTTTGTTTGTCCCAGTGCTTCTTAGAGCCCTCTTGTGCCTTCTTTGTACCCTCCTTATGGGCGGTACCTTGTAACTCCAATTGTTTAGGTTTGGCTCCCAAACTATCCCGTCTTATACTAGTATAGGTATCGGAAATTATTTTCGGTAGCTGTCTCTCCTGTTCCTGGTTTGGAGTTTACCGGAGACGCAGGCGAATTGCCAGTGCTACCACTTCCCCTTTAATATTACTTAGTATAATTGATGATATGGCGTCAAAGTTACGCATCAATTTCATCCCCAAATCCAGGGCTGGTGCAGCCCCATGCTCATTTTGTATTTGTTTTAACACTTCCGGTAAATTGGCAAGTGTCAGGGTACCATGTGTGGTAGTATATATGGCAGCGAAGACTGTACCCCATGTGGCACAGTCATCCACCGAAGGAACCATCTCAAAAGGCAAGCACATTGGGGGTCATTCTGACCCTGGCGGTCACCGACCACCAGGGCCAACGACCGCGGAAGCACCGCCAACAGGCTGGCGGTGCTTCCTGGGCCATTCTGACCGTGGCGGTAAAGCCGCGGTCAGAAAATGGGAACCGGCGGTTTTCCGCCGGTTTACCCGCCGCCATGGGGATTCTGACCCCCTTCCCGCCATCCTGTTCCTGGCGGTTTTTACCACCAGGAACAGGATAGCGGGAACGGGTGTCGTGGGGCCCCTGGGGGCCCCTGCACTGCCCATGCCACTGGCATGGGCAGTGCAGGGGCCCCTAACAGGGCCCCACAAAGATTTTCAGTGTCTGCTTTGCAGACACTGAAAATCGCGAAGGATTGCACCCGTCGCACCCCTGCAAATCCGCCGGCTACATTCGGAGCCGGCTTCCTCTTTGCAGGGGCTTTCCCGCTGGGCCCACCGCCCGCCGGGGTCGGAATGACCCCCATAGTGAGCAATCTATGTTTTTCCTGTGGTCCCGTATGGGGAAACACAGCTTCCAGCTGATTTGTTTTCTGGGCGATCCAGAACGGTATTTTTTCCTGTTCCGTGGGTACTTTACCCATAATAGTATGCACTGTTTGTGGATTAATCCCAGTAGCCAATTGATAACCACCAGCTACTGGCGGTGCTGGACGCGCTGGTGTTGTGTTCAATGTTCGCAGTACGAACTGGACTAATTGTCTATATACTGCCACTAATTCATTATATAAAACTCGTAAATCTGCTATCGGCATATTCTGTATGTCCGGGTGAGGTGTGCATGTGTCGAACATAGGCCAGGTAGGTCCATCATTACTTAAGAGACCTAACCTCACTCTTCATAGTACATGTGGTAGGGCGCCTTCGAACCAGTTCTGATGCTCCTGGTAGGTGAGCGATATTTCATGATACTGGTATGCTTGGTACCGTAAAGGTACGTTTGCAACTTCATATGTGTGAAATGTGTGTGTTCTTTGGTCAACCTCAGGAAAGGTGACCCAACAGTAAAATGTTTCTGTTTGGTATGTTTCATTACTTCTATTATCAGAGTAACATCCCCGCCATCTTCTGTAAGGCCATGCGTTAATAAATGTTGTGTTAGTGCATGTCTAGCATTTTCAGGAATGTCTATGGTATCAGCCATATTTGTTTAGAGAAATGGAATACCAGAAATGGGAAGTATATTCCTTTTGTGAGTTTGAGCTCGAAACAACCTACAGCTTAATTAGGTGTTACCTTTTCAGCTGAAGAGGATTCTCCCAAAGACCACGGACGTCTCCGTAGAATGGTACTTAGGGTACCTGTTGTCTGTGAGACAGTGATAGTCAGGGTATCCATAAATTAGTGCCTAAACACCATCGTTGGTGGCGCCATGTCGTAGTTTAGACTCTTGCTCTGAGCAAGACTGCTGGTTTAAGGATGACAGTACTTTTGTTTGTAGGCGACTGCGTCTTTCCTACAACAAGTCGCAACTGTTGTCCCAACCTTACCGGCTCACTAGCAGCACCTCACCAGAAACACATTAGGAAAAGGTGATTTATGGCAGCCGTTTACACATGGACTCGAAAATAAGATATCTCAGGGAGTGTTGTGGTTAAACGGAGATTACCCTTTTCTCACAGATATATTATGTCTCATACAAACACAGGCAATGACACAGATGCAGTAAAGTTACAATAGTTTTTATTTAACATAACTGCAATTTGCAATAAGTTGGATGGGCTGCAATGATTAGGATAAGGAATAAAGCAAGAAACAGTATTGTGAAGACGAGAGTCATTATTACAAAGACCCCCACCATATTGCAATACATAGAAAAGATATATGAGATGCAATATGTCCTAATACCCTAATGTGAAAAGGCCTAACCTCCTACCTAAAGGAGAGCTGGGTTTGTTAAACCTAATCTGCCAATGCCATGTCCATGAGAGGAGCCCCCAACCCTTGTTACCTTGGAATGAGGTCTCTATCTCAGACTCCGCAGGGACACGAAGACTGGGTCAGCGTCAAGACGACTGCAGCATCGGTATCAGCGATGGTGGCGATGCCCTCTGGTCGGAATCCCGCTGATTATCTGTCTAAAGTGTGATGTATTTATACAGATCTACAAGGTCCCCTGACGTAGGTGTGTTCCTAAACAATAGATAACAGACATGCTTGGGACGGCAATTAATATAAACAATCCCTCGAAAGTATAGAGAGGGAAAATCCCTAAGTGTGAACACCTACTGTTTGTTTGTCTTTGGTGCTTGATCTTGACGCCTTGGCGCGGTAACACTGATAATGTTACCCATAACAAGTGGCCTAACTATAAACAAGGCAGCCATCTTAGAAGAAATAAATAATTATATGGGCTAAGACAGTGCAAGCTAAGTAGGTTAAAAGTCACTCAGTGACGGGGGCACGAGTCTGCAAGCCAAAGGCTAAGCTAACTCCTGTTATCCCATTAAAACGAACTAGGATTCACTACAACCTTTTGATTGATTAATTGTGAGCTGTGTTTTCTAACCAGTAAATAGTACACCTGGCCCCTTGCCTGGGTGAATTGCACAGTAAGGGGTGGAAAATATTAGAGTACTTTTGAAGGCTTCCCACATGTGTTTTGTAAACTATGTGATGTCTGTTCTAAATGTTCATCATAAGTAAAACCTGTTTGGACACTGTTGACTATCTGACTAATTATTGTAAATCTTGCATTGTAGATAAAACCTGTTTGCACACTGTTTCTGTTAACTTTGTTTACTTTTGTTGAAATTGATCTATGGGTTTTATGTGGTCCTATTGTCAATACACAACCATGCTTTGTTTCAGTGAGTGCTTTGCTGGCTACTGGGACCCTGTGTGCCATGCTGAACAAAAGTACCTTAATCCTGATTGCATTGATGTTGATAATGCGGGGATCAGGTTGAAGCAATGTGTTGGTGTTGATCCCTGTAGTGGCGATGATTTGTAAATCTGTCCCACACAGTAGCAATGATGCATTGATTTTCTCCATGCAACAGTCGTGATGCATTGGGCCCAAAAGAAGAATGGAGGACAATTTCTCTCACAGGGGAAAGCCCAGACGAAAGAACATAAAAAGTCAAAAGAGTCCTCACAAGAACCACAAAAATCTGCAAGGGGGGGGTGAGCCATGCTACTTCCAGTGGGGGCGGGGGATATCAGGGAAAACACTTTGATCAGGCTAAACTTCTATGAACTTATAAAGACAGGGTGGGTGTTTTGACTGTTTCCAGCCAGGACACAAGAGAGAAGATGCAATCTGCTCCATGACCCTCTCCCCCTACTGGTGTGCAGTTCCATGGGACTACTCTTGTAGGTGTGGGCTGTAAGTTGGCCTAGAGATGGGGTCAGGATAGACAGGGTTTACCTTAGTGTCCATGGGAGGGGTGGATATTGCAGCCCTGGCTGCTTTACCTCCAAGCATTGAGAAGTACAGGCAGAGACCTAAATAAATATGACTGAGGTGGAGACTCTCAGAGATATAGGAGCCAGTGTGACTATGGTCATAGTGAAACTGGTTTCTCCAGAGTAGATCCTTCCTCGTGTTTTCCACCACGTGACCTATGCAGACAGCAGAACCAAGTTTCATCCCATGGCCATGGTGAGCTTGGAATAGGGAGGTGTGACAGGTGCTAAAAAGATAGTTGTGTCTCCTTCCCTCCCAGTTGAATGTCTACTCAGAAATGATCTTGAAGCATCTGACATTCCAAAGGTGGAAAAAAGGGCTCATGCACGGATGCTGGACCTACCTGAGTGGGTGTGTGCTGTGACCAAGTCACAGGCTGCAGAACAAGGAAGTGCTGAAAACATGGACTGTGGAACAATGGGCTAAGGTTCCAGAAGCAAGAGGAATGGCACAGGGCCCAGTAAGCCAGCCCAAGGAATTCCAGGGGTACAGGAGGAATCCAGTCCAGAGGGGGAGGCTCTGACCTCTGAGGTAGGGACTCCACCACTGCTAGCTCTGCCTGACTTGACAGAATTGCTAAAAGCTGGTAGATCCACCAGAAAAGAGTTCTACAAAGGGCAAAAAAATAGTGTCCCACTCTTGAGCACCTGAGACAGACTGCCGCCAGGCAAAAGCTGGGAGATGTCAGTAGATTCCACATGGTTGACAGGAAGTCCTCTATACTCAGGCAAGGTACTCCAAACCAGAGGCAACCAGCAGAGTGGTGGCACCCCAGAAGTACAAGGAATTCCTCATCAACGTACGCCATGACATCCCCTTGGCATGACATTTGGGTCAGACCAAGACCTGGAATAGGCTGGTCAACCATTTCTATTGGGCCAACATGTCTGCCAAAGTGAAAGAGTTCTGTATCTCCTGTGTCACCTATCAGGCTGGTGGCAAGACAAGGGGCAAGCCAAAGGCTCTCTTAATGCCACTGCCAGTGGTTGGAACTCCCTTTGAGAGTGGGGAGATTGATATTCTTGGTCCCCTAGTCCCACCAAATACATCAGAAAACAGGTACAATTTGGTGGTATTATACCATGCCACCAGGTACCAAGAGTCAATACCCCCCAGAACAGTTGCTGCTCCCACAGTGGCTAGGGACCTGATTGGTGTGTTCACCAGAGTGGGTTTCCCAATGGAGGTGGTCTCAGATAGAGGCACAAACTTTATGTTTGTCTATCTGAAGGCGATGTGGGATGGATGTAGTGTTACTTACAAATTCACTACCCCATATCATCCCCAGGCTAATGATCTGGTGGAAAGATTTAACATGACCCTGAAGGTCATGATCATGGGCTTGTCTGACAAACTCAGGAGGAGACAAGATGCACTCCTTCCATGCTTGCTGTTTGCTTACAGAGGGGTGCACCAAAAGTGGGTTAGCTTCAGCCCATTTGTGTTGCTGTTTGGGCACCCTGTAAGGGGCCCATTGTGTTTGGTGACAGGGTTTTGGGAGAAACCTGTCAAGTTGTCCATGTGCTTGGCTATGTGCTAGGCCAGCAGTCTTGCATGGCAGAATACATGAAGAGTGCAACCAGCAACCAGGAGGCCAGCCAAGAGCTCATGAAGGTCTAGCATGACCAAAAGGCTACTATTCCTGAGTACCATCCATGTCTGTTGGAGTGGGTGTTAGACCCTGTGGCTCCCAGGGCCTTCAGGCCAAGTGGATTGGTCCCTACCCCATTCTGGAGACAAAGGGTGAGGACACCTACCTAGTGGACCTTGGCACCCCCAGAAATCTCCACCAGATCCTGCATATGAACTGACTTAAACCTCGCCAATACAGGGCAGACATGACCATGCTTATGGTCACAGACAAGGGAAGGTAGGAGGAGAGTGAAGCTCTGCCATACCTCCTCTCTACTAATGTGCATGATGGATCAGTGGAGGAAGTTGTACTCTCTCCTAAGCTGACACACTAGTAGCAAAAAGCCTGCAAAGAGGTATTGGAGCAGATCAATGGACTTACCACTTGGTGTGCCCATGACATTGGCACTGGTGACAGCTTACCGGTCAAAAACAAGTTGTACAGGTTGTCTGACCAGGTCAGAAACAACATCCAGGCTGAGATAGCGAAGATGTTGAAGGTAGGGGTAGTTAAGCCCTCTGATAGTCCCTAGCACCCAAACATAATCCCCAAGGTGGGAAGAAGGAGATGGTTTTCTATGTAGACTACAGAGGTTTGAATACAATCACTAAGACTGATGCTCACCCCATACACAGATCTCATGAGTTCATTGATAGATTGGGGGCTGCCAAGTTCCTGAGCACCTTTGACCTGACCTCAGGATTCTGGCAGATTGCCCTAACTGCAGGAGCCCAGGAGAGGTCAGCCTTTTCCACCCCAGAGGGCCACTTTCAATTCAAGGTGATGCCCTTTGGTTTGAAGAATATTCTTGCCACCTTCCAAAGGTTGGTGAACAGAGTCTTGTCTGGTTTGGAATCCTTCAGTGCAGCTTATCCTGATGATATAGCTGTGTTCGGTTCCATCTGGGAGGATCACCTGGTCCACCTGAGGGAAGTGCTTTAGGCCCCACAACATGCAGGCCTGACTATGAAGGCAAGCAAATGCCAGATAGGGTAGATTTTAGTGGCCTATCTGGGCCACCTTCTGGGTTGAGGCCATGTACAGCATCTCCAGCCCACAATCCAGACCACCCTGGATTGGGAGGCTCCTAATACCCAGACTCAGGTCAGGGCATTTTTTGGCCTGACTGGATATGATTTGTCAAGAATTATGGGACCATTTTGGCCGCTGTGACAAAACTCACATCTAAAAAGCAGCCAAAAAAGGTCATTTGGATCCCAGAGTGTCAGAAGACCTTTGACACTCTAAAGGAGGCTCTGCGTTGAGCATCAGTGTTACTAGCCCCTGACTACAATAGAGCAAGGAACTGGGGCATTGTTGTCACAAGAAAATGATGACTGCCAGGATCAGACAGTTGCCTTCATTAGCAGGTGACTACTCCCCAGAGAACAAAGATGGAGCGCCATTGAGAAGAATTTCTTTGACTTGGTCTGGTCCCTGAAGAAGTTGAGGTCATACCTGTTTGGCACTCACTTCTGTGTTAACTCACCTCAGACCTCTAAGACGGCTCATGCTTATGAGGGTGGAGAACCCAAAACTGTTGAGGTGGTCAATTTCCCTTCATGGGATGGACTTCACAGTGAAACATAGGCCTGTGAGTGCTCATGACAATGTAGATGGAAGCTACAGGTTTTTCCACCTAGCCTATGAGGACTACCAGGGTGTAGGTTAGTACCCATCACATTTCATCTGGAGGGGGCACTGTGAGAAAGTTGTCATTTTGGCCCTGATCTGCCCCATGCTTTTTGACTGATACTTGTAATTACTGACTCTGACTGTGCCCTGGGCACCGCTAAAGAGTCCCAGGACTAGTGGTTTATGCAAATGGTATATGGAAATTTGGCATAATTATAATTGGCTCTGATAATCTACATTTAGGTCCTCAGTATCTGGTAGGCCATGTATGTTTGGGGACCCCAGTGTAGTTAGGGCACCCCTGGGTCCTCTGCTGTAGTCTCTAGTACCCCAAATTCGACTTTGGAATTCAAAGTACTTCCAAAGTCTCAAACTACCTTATTTTTATATATGTCACCCCTAAGGTCTGCCCTAGGTGCCTCAAGGGTTGGGTGCAGTGGCAATGTAAGGAAGGACTTTATAAAATACATTTTATAAGCCCTGGTGAGGGAAAACTGCCAAAATAATGTTTACCTATCGTAGTACATTAGCTCCATAGGCTAACATTGGGAGGCTTTATTTAAAATAAAGTCTCAGTTCCACTAGAAAAGAGCTAAATCTATCAAGTTTGGTATCACATTAAAGGTTCAAATAAAACCAGCAACTTGAGAAGAGTTTTAGAACTCTTTTTGAAAGTTACTCAAATCAGTCCTGCAGTGCCCTTTCCTGATTGGTCAGTCTATGGCAGCCTGGACTTAAAGAAAGGAAGCATCTGGTGAGAGGAGAACTGCTGAGCAGATGGCAGAGCAGGAATGGGGAGGAGTGGCCAAACTGGTTTTCAAAGGATGGAAGGCCAGCTGGGACAGAAACTGGACATCCCCCATTTCTTGCTCCCCAGCCAGATGGGAGCCCCAATAATTACATTAGGAGAGGGGCTGAAAGGGCTGTGTTAGGGAAACATAGCCACAGTAGCGGGTAGGCTCAGCCAGATGTAACCTCCAAGGATAGATTTTCTCCATTTTGGATTTTTCAAAGAATGTTGCTTTCTGGGATTGATTTTTGCAGCACTTCACAGGAAGTGGTCACTCCAGAGGTTGGAACCCTGCATCCCATTGGTCAGGGGTAGCAACCGATGAGCAAGGACAAGTAGCAATTCAGATCCCTGCAGGAAGGAAGTACTGGAGAAGACGGACTGCCCTGCTGAACCCCTGGTCTGCACCTGCAGGACGGCACACAGAAGGACTGCACCAGCTGCACACTCTGGACTTCACCTCAAGAAGGACTTTGCCTTGCTTCTGCAACTCCAGTAGTGGAATCCCTGTAAGCTACAGGTACAAAGGAGCAGAACAGAGTCCCCTGCAACAAGTCCTGTAAAAAGAGACAACTGAGCAGCATTCTGGGAATTTTAGTTCCAACTCCTTAGGAGCGACTCAGAAATTCTGGATCCTTGGATCACGTTTGTGAACACTTCAAGGACCCAAAAAGGACTCCTGGAAGATGATCCATACGTTTGGAGAAGTTTGGAGCAACTTTGTAAAAAATTTCCATAAGTGGACTGGCCTGACGTCATAGTCAAGCTGGCTACCTTCAACCTCTACTCGGCCTGAATTTCAAGTTTGTACCCCTAAAAGCTCCTGAGTTTTAGGATTTCACTGGGGTCTTGTGAAAAGGCGATCCAAAGATGTCACATCTGCTGGAGAGGACTGCATGACGTTGAGGGAGAAAAGCTCCACAAAAGTTACAAAGTGCGAAGGTTAAACTTTGACCAAGGCAAGATAAAACCATTTCCAGTTTTTATAAATTGGCGTTTGATTTTTATTGTGTGTTGTGTTTTGCTTATTTACTATTTTGTTGATATGAAATGCTTTACACTCCTAAGATAAGTCTGACTGCTTGTTGGCCAAGATACCAAGAGCTGAGGAAAGATTAATTTATTGAGACCTTGACTGGACCTAGTGGGGGACTGTGGCCTATTGCTAAGTGTAGATACCTACCTGCCGTTACCAATAACCCACTTTGTAACATGTTGTCATTCCATGGAAGCCAGGCCAGAAAAAAAAACAACAAACAAAAAAAATGTGTCCTTAAACTGTGAAGATGTCACAGGTGGCATAGAAGTGAATGGTTAGTCAGAAGAGTCATCTGCAAAAATATGTTTCTACATCTCTTGAATTAGCTAAAACCTTATAAGGAAATTCACACCTGTCATTTTGGGACCTTTACCTAGCATTATTCAGACAGACAAAGCAAGGGTATGTAAGAAACTGGCAGTACATGCAAAAATATAAAAAATAAAGAAAGTCCCAACAGAGTTACACACATGATGGCATGTGCGCCTTAACTAAATGACAATAAAACGTTGGGTGGAATAAGAGGAGGGGTTGGGAGTAGGTCCTAAAATACAATTTCCAAATATATGTACCCATTAAAATTGTACTACAAATTGCTAAAATATTTCTTATTGTCTGTATTGTAGTTTTGTGCAGGACCTCATTATGGGGTGGTGAAGAATTTCCAAAAAATACCTGTACTAAAAATTAGTTGTTGGGGAGGTAAATCTTGCAAGATGGCGGCCTAACCCTAAGTGAACTTCACTGAGCCACCAACTTAATTCAACATTATCAGGAGAATTAAAAGCCCCTGTGAGGTGTTGCAGTGTGAAGGAGCTGTGGCCTTGGGCCTGTGTTTCTTCCTACTGTGTCAGGGATCACCTTTGTAAGTGAGGTATCATTGGCTGGGTTCCTTACACAAGACATTTGCTCAGCCTCCCTCCTTGACAACTCCTGTGTTAGACTCCATCATTTGCCATATTGCGCCCTTAAGTGAAGTCAGAAGCCAGAGTTAGCTAGGAGTAGAATGGCCAATGTCATAGATAAGGGTTACCGGGTCCTAAGGCTATGGCACACAACTGGGGTCATGTCACAGGACTGAGCCTGGTAATGTTTTGGCCATCAGGACCCCCAGCACATACTGCATGTATGCGTTTTCCAGCATTATGTAATATTCTTCCCTGAGCCCACCTTGTAGATTGGCCTGAGATGACTAGCAAGCCAACCCCCTGACTCATGCCATTTGGGGCAGTAGCAATTGATTTGGGTATACCGCATGAAGACCAGTAGAAGCTCAAGATCCTAAATGGAGAACTCACTGCAAATACTGCAGAGACATAGAACGGATTCAATGCTGTGTACAAGAACTCACAGATCACATTTGTTTGATAGAGGGAAGGGCGGAAGATGCTGAACGATGTTTTAGCAGAAGTAAATTTGAGCTTGGCAGGGAAAACCTGGGGATATTTGAGCCCCAATTCATTATATGCAATGCCAAGATGTAACCAGGAAAGATAAAGTCCATGCTGTTGTTGAATGGGAAGAAACCAGTAACTCGGTTTGCATGCAGTATGACATCATGGACCCTGTGGTGGAGAAGTTTGGCTACTAAAGGTCTGGGAGGTGCATCAGGTGATGGAGGGCATGCTGTGACCAAGTGCGCCCGGTGAAAGGAAGGGAGACATCCTCTGGGTGATACTACAGTGAAAGCAAATCCTCCAAGTAGTTCAGCATATTGTGCTTTTCTGTGCCCTATGAAACACCCACTAGGTAGATGTTGCTGGAGAGAAAGGGCATCAGCAGATGCAACTAAGAAGACCTGGGACTCAAAGTCGAAGTGTCTAGTGAACTATAGAACAGCTATCAAGTAGACAATATTAATAAGATGTTTAGCATAAGGAAGCTGAATTGAGGGTGTCCAGTCCCATACTGGTGGAGGGTTTATGCATCCTTTTGATCATCGTTTATGAACCTCTGTTAACAGAGACAAGTTGCGAAGCATTATGATCTCCCTAGGTATTCAGCTGAATAGTGTATATTTTTTGCAATATCCCCATCAGAATTTACTGGCCTCAGTGAGATATGTGAAGGG
Source organism: Pleurodeles waltl (assembly GCF_031143425.1). Lineage (NCBI taxonomy): Eukaryota > Metazoa > Chordata > Amphibia > Caudata > Salamandridae > Pleurodeles > Pleurodeles waltl. The sequence goes on from NC_090444.1 coordinate 1,223,951,904, forward strand.
AGCTGAGTTCACTACATTGTTTAAGCTAAAAAAGAGGTGTTCTGCAAGGATGCATTCTTCCTCTTTTTACCCTCTACTTCAATCAGCTAGAAATGTCATCATCATAATCCTAAATTGCAACACTGCAAGTAAAATGCCACAACCCTCAATGGCTCACTGATTTCTGCAGTCAAAAAATATGAGAAGTTTCTGATTTGACAAAATGACTAATATGTATTGGACACTTTTCATGTTATTTCTGTGTAACAGAATGATCACATGAAGCACACAATGGGCACTTTTGATTGTATAAGTCTTTGTGATAATGTGATGTACTTTCTGCCTGGCTTTGTAACTGTACTGCTCTTGCCATATATGTTTTGTGAATTTCATGTATAGTGTATACAAAGTATTTGATATATAGAGACTAAGGGGGTCATTACAACCCTGGTGGACAGTGTTAAAGCGGCGGTAATACCGCAAACAGGCCGGCGGAAAAAAAGGGAATTATGACCGTGGCGGAAACCACCAACATAGACAGCCACTTTAACACTCCGACCGCCACGGCGGTACAGACAAGCAGCGCGGCGGTCACCGCCAACTGACAGGCGGAAGACAATGTACTGCCCACACCATTACAACCCACCAATCTGCCACCTTTTCCGGGGCGGATTCACCGTGGATAAAAACACGGCAGAAACAGCTTTTGCAATGGGAAAACGCTCACCTTAACACACTCCACGTGGAAGGAGGCCACCATGGAGCTGGAACTACAAATACTCCCTGCCCTTGTCTTCCTGCTCCTCTACGAACACCAGCAACAGCGGCGCCGAAGACAACGGTGAGTACTGCACCTACGACATAGGGGAGGAGGGAGGCAAAAGTCAGGGACACACACACGCAACACTCCCACCCCCACCCGGCCCTCACACATTACAACACACACACCAATGCATTTCCAAACATCTCAGTAACAACCCACAACCCCCCCCCCCCGGAAAAATGCAAAGACAAAAGGAAATGAGTTCAACCATTGTAATGTATCAAACCACAGTAACCAAATATATACAGATATATATACACATTCTAGAATTTATATATTACGATTAGTAGTGCAGGTATGCACATATCAATGTCTGTGGTCCACTGGGCCCACAAAGCATGGGCGAGGGCCACACTAGATACCTGTCCAAAAACGGAGAGAACACTGCAGGGGTATTAGATAGAAATACAACAGGCACCTCAGGGGGAAGGGAAGGGGGGGCACCTCAGCCGGATTACAGCACCACGCCAGATCCACGACGGGGCTCCATGCCCATTGATGTATCCTGGGGAGTGCAAAGCCACAGTCTCTCAAGTCTCTACAGTGGGTGGCTTGCCCACTGTACCATCCTGGGGAGTGCAAAGCCACAGTCTCTCAAGTCTCTACAGTGGGTGGGTTGGCCACCTTACCATCCTGGGGAGTGCAAAGCCACAGTCTCTCAAGTCTCTACAGTGGGTGGCTTGCCCACTGTGCCATCCTGGGGAGTGCAAAGCCACAGTCTCTCAAGTCTCTACAGTGGGTGGGTTGGCCACTGTACCATCATGGGGAGTGCAAAGCCGCAGTCTCTCAAGTCTCTACAGTGGGTGGCTTGCCCACTGTACCATCCTGGGGAGTGCAAAGCTGCAGTCTCTCAAGTCTCTACAGTGGGTGGATTGCCCACTGTACCATCCTGGGGAGTGCAAAGCCACAGTCTCTCAAGTATCTACAGTGGGTGGCTTGCCCACTGTACCATCCTGGGGAGTGCAAAGCCACAGTCTCTCAAGTGGATGCATGTCTCCACTGGTTCTGGAGGGGGGCTGGTGCCCAGAGTGCTTCATCCTGTGAAGGACAGAGGTAGTGGATGCATGTCTCCACTGGTTCTGGAGGGGGACTGGTGCCCAGAGTGCTTCATCCTGCCAAGGACAGAGGTAGTGGATGCATGTCTCCACTGGTTCTGGAGGGGGACTGGTGTCCAGAGTGCTTCATCCTGTGCAGGACAGAGGTAGTGGATGCATGTCTCCACTGGTTCTGGAGGGGGAGTGGTGCCCAGAGTGCTTCATCCTGTGAAGGACAGAGGTAGTGGATGCATGTCTCCACTGGTTCTGGAGAGGGACTGGTGCCCAGAGTGCTTCATCTTGTGCAGGACAGAGGTAGTGGATGCATGTCTCCACTGGTTCTGGAGGGGGACTGGTGCCCAGGGTGCTTCATCCTGTGAAGGACAGAGGTAGTGGATGCATGTCTCCACTGGTTCTGGAGGGGGACTGGTCCCCAGGGTGCTTCATCCTGTGCAGGACAGAGGGAGTGGATGCATGTCTCCACTGGTTCTGGAGGGGGACTGGTGCCCAGAGTGCTTCATCCTGTGAAGGACAGAGGTAGTGGATGCATGTCTCCACTGGTTCTGGAGGGGGACTGGTGCCCAGAGTGCTTCATCCTGTGCAGGACAGAGGTAGTGGATGCATGTGTTCACTGGTTCTGGAGGGGGACTGTTGCCCAGAGTGCATCACGCTCCCCGTGACGGTCCCAGTTCCGTCACTGTCCCAGCTGCACATGGGCTAACGATGCTTGAGTTGGCGGTCTTTGCCCTGTTCAGCGGTGCTTTGCCCTGTTCAGCGGTGCTTGACTTTGCTGTCTCTGACCTGTTCAGCGGTGCTTTGCCATGGCGGTCTTTGCCCTGTTCAGCAGTCTTTACCATGGCGGTCTTTGCCCTGTTCAGCGGTGCTTGACTTTGCAGTTTCTGACCTGTTCAGCGGTGCTTTGCCATGGCGGTTCTTGCCCTGTTCAGCGGTGCTTGACTTTGCAGTTTCTGACCTGTTCAGTGGTGCTTTGCCCTGGCGGTCCTTGCCCAGTTCAGCGGTGCTTGACTTTGCAGTTTCTGACCTGTTCAGCGGTGCTTTGCCATGGCGGTCCTTACCCTGTTCAGCGGTGCTTGACTTTGCTGTCTCTGACCTGTTCAGCGGTGCTTTGCCATGGCGGTCTTTGCCCTGTTCAGTGGTCTTTACCATGGCGGTCTTTGCCCTGTTCAGCGGTGCTTGACTTTGCAGTTTCTGACCTGTTCAGCAGTGCTTTGCCATGGCGGTCCTTGTCCTGTTCAGCGGTGCTTGACTTTGCTGTCTCTGACCTGTTCAGCGGTGTGTGGCATGACGGTCCCTCAGTGCCCGGCGGGGCTGTGGCTGCCGGGGCCCTCCAGGGCACTGACTCTGGTGGTGGTCTCCGGACCAGTGACGATAGTGCTGGCGGTGGCGTCCTGGCCAGCGGGGAGGATGGCGGCCTTCCCCGCCGTGATGCTCCTACCATCCTACCAGACTTTGGAGACTTCTTCTGCCCCTTCACCACCCTGGGAGGATTCACAGCTGACTCGGCACTCCCCCCTGGACCCTTGTGAGCAGTTTTGGTGGCAAGAGTCTTCACCCCCTCCCGTCTGGCACTGTCCAACTTAAGGTGCTTTACAGGGGGTGGACTGGCAGTGCTTTGGCTCCGTGTTACACTGGCTGCCCTGGTGGCCGGTGCACTCCACAGACCTCTAACACGCACCACTGGTACTGGACTTTTTTTGGCTGAGGTGCTACTACGGGACCTATGAATTGGAGGGGTGGGGGTGGTGGCACAGAGGTCAACGTTGCTCAGGAAAAGTTTCTGACGAACACTGGGATGGGTAGCTGGAGGGGGTCTGGGAGTGGAGGAAGAGGAGGTGATTGTAGGAGGTGTAACTTTAGGTGATTTGGGTGCAGGTGCAGGTACTGGAGGCTGTCGTGAGGTGGATGGATGTTGGATGTATGGGTGCCCGCGTTTGTGTACTTTGGGAGGGGGCGTCACAGACACACTGGGAGTGGACACAGGGGACGTGTAAATAGTAGTGGGGGTGGTGAGTGCAGGTGAGCGGGGTGTGGTTCTGGGTGTTCTGGTGTGAGTCCTAGTGCCTGTAGATGTAGTGCATGCAGGTGAGAGTGTAGACGACACTGGGAGGGATGAGGGAAACGACAAGGAGGGGGACACAGTGGAGGCAGTGGATGTTGTTGTGTCTGTAGGTGGGTGATGCTTGTGTGAGTGCCTGTGGGTTGTGTGGTGCCTATGTTTGCCTGAGCTACTTTTGTGTGTTGAGGTGTGTGCATGCTTGTCTGATGGTGTGCTTGGGATAGGCTGGGGTACAAGGGATTGGGTCTGGGTGGAGGAAGTTGGAGGGGGAAGGCTAGACACAGGGACAATGGCTGCCATCAGTGCTGAGGCCAGAGATTGCATGGTTCGATGAAGGGCACCCTGACCAGAATGAATGTCCTCCAGGAATGCATTAGTGTGTTGCAACTCCCTTTCTACACCCTGGATGGCATTCATAATGGTAGACTGCCCAACAGTGAGTTGCCTGAGGAGGTCAATGGCCTCCTCACTGAGGGCAGCAGGGGTGACTGGGGCAGGGGCTGAGGTGCCTGGGGTGAAGGTGATGCCCACCCTCCTGGGTGAGCGGGCACGGAGCGAAGGCTCAGTGGCTGCTGGGAGGGCGGTGCTGGTAGGGGGGGGTGGCGGCTGTACCTGTAGAAGTGGGGAGCACAGATGGTGCCGCCACCACAAGGGAGCTCCCATCGGAGGACGAGTCCGTGTCGCTGTTTGCTGATCTGGTGACTGACATGAAGCTCCCCTCGCCCTCCGTCCCACTGGTGTATTCAGGGTCCGTGGTGTGGCCCTCCATGGCCATGTGGGATGCAGCTCCCTCATGCTCCGGTGCCACTGTACCTCCGCCTGATGATGCTGATGCACAAAAGAACAGGGAGAGCAGAAAAAGGGGGGGGACGACAGAAGAAAGACAGGTTGAGTGCATGGCTTACCGCTACCGCTGGCAGACAATACAAACACAGCAGCCCCCTGCACTACGCCGTGCTCTTGGCCTCTACAGAAGCAATTCCTGGGATATGGTCTACATGGCTATGGGTGTCATCTGCCCACATAGATGACACAGGGGCATGTCTACCTGTACTTGGCACTCTACAGAGGTGGGGTGGAGTGGCACATGGCCTGCATTACGGAGGGGCCAGCCTACGGAACTCGCCCTGGCCTAGGGAAACCCACAGCCCTCCTCCCCCACCCAGACCCCTCCAATGCACGCAAAGTCCGCAGAATGAGAGTGTACTCACCCCCTTGTGTCTGCTGTGCCAGGATCCAGAACATCAGGGGGGTCATGGTGCGACGAGCACCCCTCCCACATTGGGAGGCCATCCCCAGCTGAGCCCCCGCCGTCTTCTTGCTCCAGCAGCGAATGTCCTCCCATCTTTTATGGCAGTGGGTGCTCCTTCACTGGTGGACCCCCAGGGTCCGGACGTCCTTGGTGATGGCACGCCAAATGTCCTTCTTCTGGTGGGCGCTGACCTACATGACATGTACAGGGGAAGAAGTGTAGTCATTACCAACTGCACCGTCGAAGTGAGTGGCCCCCATCCCTACCCTTGCCATGTCGCACATGCATTCACAGTCCTTCATGCACGCAGAACTCTGCCCCCTTCCTTCTTACAACCAGCCCTCTTCACACAGGCATAGCCCATACAACGTGCTCCCTGTGTACTTACCTGTTGGTCTGGAGGACCGTAGAGTAGCGTGTACTGGGGGAGGACCCCGTCCATGAGATTCTCCAACTCCTGAGCAGTGAAGGCAGGGGCCCTTTCCCCAGACGCAGCAGCCATTGTCTCTTCCAGACCGAGGTCACAGCAGCACTTGCAGTGTAGGTCCTCTCCTGTCGAAGATCAGGTATCGAGTGATTGAACAGATAGAAAATGGCGGTCACGTCCGCGACGGTGCGTATCATCACCGCCGGCGCACTTCATCATCGCCTCCTGGGACCAATAGGGTCCAATGTTAACCAATGCAGGATTGCGCCGCGGTCTACGACCGCCTACCGCGACGGTGTACAACGCCAGCGCAGTTACCTCACATCCCATTGTCCCACTTTAGAGGTCAGGCAGCCGCCATTTCAGGGGCCCACATGGCTTCATTTACTACTGCGTCACATATACCTAGGCCTACACTCAACACACATACAGGAAGAGTTTTGTATTTGGTGTCGTGTTCTGTGTAGCTGTGGGTACATACCTGAGAATTTGTTGACTCTGTGGTCGCTGTTGTCCTTCTTAGGCACAGTCAGCTGGGACATTTGAGGAGATGGCGGAATCCTCCGGTGTACCGACCGCTGGTGGACCTGTTAACAATGGAGGAGCGACATTTGATCATCACCTACAGGTTTGACCGTGCCACAATCCAGGAACTGTGTACCCAGTTGGAGCCAGACCTGATGTCACCAATCCGCCATCCCACAGGAATCCCCCTGAAGTGCAGGTGCTGTCAGTGCTCCATTTCCTTGCAAGTGGGTCATTTCAAACAACAGTGGCCATGGCATCAGGGATGTCCCAGCCTATGTTTTCCAACGTGTTGTCCAGAGTGTTGTCTGCCCTGCTGAAACACGTGAGGAGCTACATCGTTTTCCCTCAGGTGGAGGATCTGGCTACTGTTAAAGGTGACTTCTATGCCCAGGGACATATCCCCAACATCATAGGTGCTATTGATGGGACCCATGTAGCTCTGGTCCCCCCCCGCAGGAGTGAACAGGTGTACAGGAACCGGAAGAATTATCATTCCATGAATGTACAGATGGTATGTTTGGCAGATCAGTACATCTCGCAGGTAAATGCTATGTTCCCTGGCTCAGTGCATGACGCCTACATCCTGCGGAATAGCAGCATCCCGTATGTGATGGGTCAACTCCAGAGGCACTGGGTGTGGCTATTAGGGGACTCTGGTTACCCCAACCTGTCATGGCTACTGACCCCAGTGAGGAATCCCAGGACCAGGGCAGAGGAACGTTACAATGAGACCCATGGGCGGACTAGGAGGGTGATCGAACGCACCTTCGGCCTCCTGAAGGCCCGGTTCAGGTGCCTCCATATGACAGGTGGTTCCCTATTCTACTCACCAAGGAAGATGTGCCAGATCATCATCGCCTGCTCGATGCTTCACAATCTTGCCTTGCTACACCAGGTGCCTTTTCTGCAGGAGGATGGTCCAGATGACGGTGTTGTGGCAGCTGTGGAGCCTGTGGACAGTGATGAGGAGGAAGCTGAGGAAGAAGACATTGACAACAGGGAGTCAGTCATACAGCAATATTTCCAGTGACACACAGGTGAGAATTTTTTTTTACTATTACATTCACTTTCACACTTCTACCTCTATCCTGTCTGTCAATTTGAAGCAGTATTTGGTGACTGAGTTGTACATTTCTATTACGGTTTCACAGGTGTGGTTTTCAACGTGTGTCATCTGCTTGCATATTTCATGGACTTGTGATGTGTGACATAGGTATGTTGACATTAAAATTTCGAACGGATTTTGTCATTGTCATAGTTAATACACATTTTCAAAATCACAGACTGACTCCAGATTGTTTTGTCGTTCAAGGGTGTTTATTTAAGTGCTCAAAAATGGAGGGGGTTTGTAAAATGGTGATGGGTGATGGTGGAGGAATGTCCATGGCAGAGTCCAGTCTATTCGTCTCACAGGTGCTTTGCCCATATGGGCATAGGAAGTGGAGCTGGGGCAGTTCCAATCTGGACAGGGTAACTAAGTGGGACAGTGGGAGGACAATCAGGGTGGTCTCATTTCCTGGCGGGGGTCTTGCCATCTTGCTCTGTCCTGTTCCTGGATCTCAGGGACCACTTGCGGGTGGTTCTCCGTCTGCAGGGGGTGGGGTGCTGGTGTGGTGGTCCTGTGGCGGGGCGTCCTGTCCACTAGCGCCGGCGGAGGTGGTGGGCAGTTCATCGTCCAGGCTAGTGTCAGGGGCCCCTTGGAGTGCCACGGTGTCCCTCATGGTCTTTTGTATGTCCTTCAGCACCCCTATGATGGTGCCCAGGGCGGAGCTGATGGTTCTGAGCTCCTCCCTGAAGCCCAAATACTGTTCGTCCTGCAGGCGCTGGGTCTCCTGAAACTTGACCAGGACCGTTGCCATCGTCTCCTGAGAGTGGTGGTATGCTCCCATGATGGAGGAGAGGGCCTCGTGGAGAGTGGGTTCCCTAGGCCTGTCCGCCCCCTGTCGCACAGCAGCCCTCCCAGTTCCCCTGTGTTCCTGTGCCTCCGTCCCCTGGACTGTGTGCCCACTACCACTGCCCCCAGGTCCCTGTTGTTGTTGGGGTGGTGGGTTATCCTGGGTTCCCTGTCGTGGTGGACACACAGATGATTGACGTGTCCTGGGTATGGAGGTATGGGCCCGCTGTGTGGGTGCTGTGCTGGTGTTACTAGAAGGTGGAAGGTCAGTGTTGGGCTGTGCCTGTGCAAGGGGAACCGACTGTCCCGAGGCCCACGATGGTCCGGGCTGGTCATCTGGATCCAGTTGGCCAGAGCTGCTGTTGTCACTGTGGGCCTCTTCTGTGGGTGGAGTGGAGATGTCTGGACCCTCCTGTCTGGTGACGTTGCGTAGTGGTCCTGCAGGGGTATAAGAGCATGATTATTGCATGTGTGTGTGTCATGGTGTGCAATGGGTGGGTGTGCGTGTACCCCAGTGCAAGCATTCCTGTGTGGGGGCTTGTGTGATGATGGTTGGGGGGTGTTATGGGTATGTGCAGTGAGCATGCTTTAGTGAGGGGTGACCATGCTTAGTTGTGTCATGCAGGGCTTGGTGTTGGGATGTGTGGTTTGTGTTATTAGTACATTAGTGAGGAGTTGGAGTGATAGGGGAGGGGGTGAGGGTGGGGGTGTGTGATGGCATACAGGTAGGGTGGGGGATATGATAGTTAAGATTTGACTTACCAGTGTCCATTCCTCCACCGACTCCTCCGAGGCCCTCTGGATGCATGATGGTCAAGACCTGCTCCTCCCATGTTGTTAGTTGTGGGGGAGGAGGTGGGGGTCCGCCGCCAGTCCGCTGAATCGCGATGTTGTGCCTGGAGACCACTGAATGCACCTTCCCCCGTAGGTCGTTCCACCTCTTCCTGATGTCCTCCCGATTTCTTGGATGCTGTCCCACAGCGTTGACCCTGTCCACGATTCTTCGCCATAGCTCCATCTTCCTGTCTATGGAGGTGTGCTGCACCTGTGATCCAAATAGATGTGGCTCTACCCGTACGATTTCCTCCACCATAACCCTGAGCTCCTCCTCGGAAATCCTGGGGTGTGTAGGTGATGTGTGGGGTGGTGTATGTCTTGATGAGTGTGGTGATGTGCAGTGGTGTGTGGTGTTTTGTGCGTGGAATGTTGTATGGGTGATGGTGTTGTGTGCCTCTGTGTGGTGGGGTTCTCTATTGCTGTGCTCTCTGTCTGTCGCCTTCGTCTATAGTTTTTGGTCGGAGGGGTTTGTGGGTGATGTGGGTGTGTGTTTTATATTGGGTTGGGTGTGTGGGAGTGGTGTTTGTATGTGTATCAGGTGTGTGTATTTTGAATTGTCCAATCTGGTGGTGTTTTGGAGATGTGTGTATATTTTGAGCGCGGCGGTGTGTACCGCCAATAGAATACCGCGGTTGAAAGACCGCCGCGTGGATTCGTGGGTCGTGATAGCATAGGCGTGTTTCTGTTGGCGTGACGGTGGAGGTTTTGTTTTCACCAGTTTATCACTGACCTTTGGTGTGGCGGATTTGTGTGGGTGTCTGAATTTCGGCTGATTCCGAGATGTGGGTCGTAATAGCTGTGGCGGAATTCCGCGGCCGCGGTGGTGTTTTGACGGTCTTCTGCACGGCGGAAAGCGGCTTTTACCGCCAATGTTGTAATGACCCCCTAAATGTAACAACAGGTCACTAGGTACAGTACATGATTTACTATTTTTTACTCAAGCATTGATGGTATCTGAGCTACAGGCGGCCCTCAAGGGTGGGTATGAGAGTAAAATAACAGTATGTTGTATCAGGTAACTCAATGAATATTCTCAGAGTAAACATGTGGTATATGAATTAATTGAGTAAATCTATGGTTCTTAGGGGTGCTTTTTATTCAAAATATTAGGATCCCAGTCTGCTATTCATTAACTGGAACAAATCCCATTTTGTGATTACATCTGTTGTCCTGGGGCCCCCACCAGCAAAGAAAGCCTTCTGTAAAATAGGGCCTGCAGGGCATTATGAGGTGCTCCATCCAGTGATAGAACATATTAAATTAGTGTCTTTTGTTTGTTGGCCAATGATCCTGCTCTATGTCTTCATTTCTTTTGAGGGTTTCTGTTTGTAGTAGTCAGTCCTATCAGGGCACCCTGACATGTCCTTTTGTTTGGGCAACATGGGCAGCTCACTCCCGGGCCATCCAGCTGCTGCCCCATGCGGCTGCCTCTCCTCACTGGCAAATTGGGACCCAGCTGGGCAGCCCACATCCAAGCTACACAGCCTGCTTCTAGTCTGGCCAGCTCTCTTCACTGCCAGTGCAAGGCCTGGCAACCAGATTCTCCCCATGCGCTCCATGTGGCAGGGTGTCATCTTCACAGTGGCAGCCCCGATCTCCCCTGACACCAACTGGGGGAGCAGGGGCAAACTCACCACCAGTGTGCGGACATGACAGTGTTCCCCCTCATTTTTTCATCACGTGAGCTTGAAGTTGTGGTCCTCGTCTCCTTTTACTGCAGTGGGGGGAACAACAGTGCTTCCTCTCTTCTTTCGTAATTGGTGGCCTGGGGTTGGTAGCCCGGGCCCCTTTCATGCATAAGCCTTGTGGAGCTCAGGGGAGGGACCCCACGTATACCCCTTTCATGGCTCATTAATATTTGACAAAGCTTGTGCAATTTTCAGTCAATGGCCCACTCCAGGAGTAATTTGAATACTTGAAGTAGAGCCCCACATGCTTCCTCGCTCGATCTGGGAGGACAAAGGTCAAATCCTTTCACCTTTGACATCTCAGGCCTGATAGACAGATTTGCTTGATCTTGGGCTCATGTTGTTCCTGATGACAAGCCCTAGCAACCTGTAGAATTTCCTGCAAGCCTAATGGCCTCTGAGGTAGCACACTTTGCAGGGAGCTGATTCCACTGACTCCCTGTGCAGCCTTTCTCCTTTTCTTAGTCACTGGTACTCCTATCCTCTTGCTCTTTGAGAGAGTCTCTAGTCCTGGAGTCAGCTGTTGGCAGAATCCTTGGTCAATAGGGGGCTTGTCCTTCCGGCCATCCATGGTGTTGCCGCTGTACAATTCCAGTGTCTAACTCTCTTTGTCAGCCCTGTGCAAGAGTTTTTAAATGGGTACCCGTGGCCAATACTATGGCACTACATCACCCTTCCACCCCTGTCCAAAGCCTCCTGTACAGCTTGCTTGGATAATCCAAGATGACTCCGTCAAGTGGTACTGGTTCACATCTCCTCCGGAAGCCTCAGGTCCACCCCTGGCAGACATCACTCCCAGGGGCCTATGCATCAAAACGTCAAAGAGGGTCCCTCTCTTGTGTTGTCTCCAAAGGTCCTGGCTCCCTCCTATGTTCAGCCTGGGCTATCCCAACCCTGGTACTGTGCAACAGCTATTTAACAGATGTACATTTTCTTCCCTGCCCTTTTCTCCACAGGAAGTGAGTGAACCACTGTTAATTACACCTTTTGTGTGGGGAGTCTTGTACACCTCTACTGGAGAGCAGAGTAATTGACTTGGCCCATCGGAGTGACAAATTGATTGGAATCTGATTCTGAGCTGAGCCAAGTAATACTGACAATTTTGGACAACCCATTAGGTGTATGTTTAGCTTTCTTGGGACCTGCATATTCAAACCTGGGGCACATGCTTCACCCTGTTTTGATACCTAACTGGACTTTGAAGGCCTGAAATAGCAAAATTGCACTTTAGGGCAGATTTTTCTCTGTATTTATAAAAAGGTGACACTGCACATAAAACAGTAAACCCTACTCACATTACCTATGAGCGCAAACTAATATTATAAAGCCTTCGCCTGATCAGCATCAAACTTTGCAGAGTGCCCTCTGTGCCAGTCTACCTGTGTGCTGTTACTGGGATGCGCACAACACTACTCTCACATGTGCATCGCACACACGTGCACATGCATGCAAAAACATGCTCATGTGTAACAAGTCAATGTAGGAGGCTGGCCTGGATTGTAGTTGGTACCAAAGGTACTTACACCTTATACCAGATCTAGTTATTCCTTATTAGTGTAATGTAGTCAGTGTCTAGAAGTCAGGCTGTCCATGGGTATCTGTAGCTGAGCAGCCAAGGCTGAACTAGGAGACATGCAAAGCTCTTGCAATACCACTGTAGTCACACAGTACACACACACATGAAAGAAAATACTCAGTGTTATAAAAATAAAGGTACTTTATTTTGGTGACACTGTGAGACGCTGGCCTGGTTTGTAGTGGGTACCAGAGGTACTTACACCTTATACAAGGTCCGGTGATTCACCTTAGTGAAATGTAGGCAGTGTCTAGCAGTTTAGGCTGTCTAAGGGTAGCTGTAGCAGAGCAGCCAAGGCTGAACTAGGAGACATGCACAGCTCTTCCAATATCACTATAGTCACACAGTACTTATACACAATAAAAGACAATACTCAGTGTCACCAAAAATAAAGGTACTTTATTTTAGTGACACAAGGCCAAAAATACCTTAGAGGCAATACTCCTACTGGAGGTGAGTATTATACACAATATACACACTAGTAACCAAAATAGGTAAGTAAACAGTCATAGAATCGTGATAACGGTGAAAAACACAATAGATTGCACTGGGCCTAGGGGCAACACAAACCATATACTAAAAAAGTGGAATGCGAAAGCCGGTTTACCCCTATGCAAGTGTAGTGTGCAGAGGGGCGCTGAGAGTGTAAGAAAACACCAAAGGTAACTAAAGTACCCCACCCAAGAGCCCAGGAAAACAGGAGTGAATTACAGCAAGTTTCCTCTGAACACACTAGAAGTCGTGGTAAAAGATTATGCAAGGACCAAGCAAGAATGAAAGAGACCAACAATGGGTTCCTGGACCTGAAGACCTCTGGAAAGAGAAGACCAAATCCAGACATCGATGAAGAGTCCAGGAAGAACAGGAGACCCTGCCTACCTAGATGAAGGTGCAAAAGTGGATTCTCCGGTTGAAAGAAAAGTACAGAAATGCCAAAGAAGATAGCTGCAGGTTCCTGCTTGGTGCAAGAGATTTCCCACATTGAGTCATTGGATGCAGGCTGTTTGCATCGTTGGATTCCGCCAACAAGCCTTGGTTCATGCAAGAATGCGTTTTGCGTCAAAGAAGAGCTGCCCGGACCCAGGAGGAAACTGGAGGTCTCAACTCAGACTGAGGAGGCAGAGGGGGCCCTCAGCACTTCAGAGAGTCCTTAGAAGACCAGGCAGCACAAACAGGAGTCCCAGGATACGGGCACAAAGGAGTTGCAAAGTGCAGTCACCACAGAACTACACAAAGGGATCCCACGCCACCAGAGGACAACTCAAGGAGATGAGCATTGTAGAATAGAGTGCTGGGGACCTGAGCTATGCTGTTCATGAAGAACTTTTGGAAGAAGGGCACAGAAGCCCAGGGAGCTGCAGAAGACACGATGCACAGGGGTACTGTCTGGCACGTGGAGGCAAACCCTTACCTCCACCAAATTTGGACAGCTGGACCTTTGTACAGTCAGGATCACTTTGGTCCATGACCTCTGTTCCAGGGATCACGCTCGTCAATAGGAGAGGAATCCCAAATTACCAGTCGTTGCTGTAGAGAGGTGCCTGCTGAAGCAGGGTAGTGACTCCATCACTCCATGGGCGATTCCTTCGGTTCTTCTGATGCAGGCTGAAGATAGGCAGTCCTCAGAGGACGCACAACCTGGAAACAGTTGTAGTTGCTGGCAGGAGCTGGAGTTACAAGGTTGCAGAAATTATCTTTGCTTCTTTGTTGCAGTTTGTAGATCTCCTGGAGGGGTCAGCTTCGGGTCCGTCGGTAGAACATGAAGTAAAGGATACAGAGGATTCCTGCAGGAGTCTTGCAATCTGAATCTGAAGAAACACCCAGAGGAGAGACCCTAAATCGCCCTGAAAGGAAGAGTGTTCACCTAGCCAGGTAAGCACCTATCAGTGTAGACTGGATTATGCAAGGAGGGCGCCATATGTGCCCTTCAAAGCATTTCCAGAGGCTCTGGGAAGCTAACCCTCCCATGCCTGTAACATCTATTTCCAAAGGGAGAGGGTATAACAACCCTCTCCCAAAAGAAATCCTTTGATCTGCCTTCCTGGATTTGAGCCGCTCAAGCAACAGGAGGGCAGATACCTGTCTGTGAGGTGGAAGGAGCTGGGACTCCCTGGAAAATGACAGTAGTGGGGGTCCATAGTGGAGCCCCCATAGCGCATGGAACTGTGCAACCAATACTAGAATTAGTATTGGGGTACAATTCCCAATTGTTAGACACCTTACATGGCCATATTCAGAGTTACCATTGTGAAGCTCGACAAAGGTATTGACTTATGTCTGGTGCACGTGTAAAATGGGATCCCGCACTCACGAAGTCTGGGATGATGTGGGGGCACCTCTGCTATGTGCCAGGGTGCCCTCACACACATGTCTTTTGTACCCAGCCTTCAGGGTTGGAAGGCCTGGAAATAGGTGACTTATAAGTGACCCGGTGAAGTGTGAATGGCTGTGAAATGGTGCATGCAACATTTCACAAAGGCTGCAATGGCAGTCCTGTAGAAGCCCTTGCATGGGCTCCCTGTGGGTGGCAAAAGTAATGCTGAAGGCCATAGGGGTCCCCTGGAACCCCAATGCCCTGGGTACCTATGTACCATATACTAGAGACCAGTATGCCAATTTGGGATGAAATACTGGGTTACCAGTATGTCGTGACAAATTTGGGAACAGAGAGAGCATCAGCACTGGGGTCCTGGTTAGCAGGATACCAATGACACAGTCAAAAAGAGGCTACTTTCTCACAGTGAAGTACCCCTTACCCTAACTATGTTGCAGAGACTTTATCTGAAAAAGCAGACAATGGTGGTAATATTGTGGAGTCCATTTACTCTATGATTACCGTCGGTAAGACACAAGAGAAACATACTGACAAGTAGGCCACATACCATAAGCACTGGGGTCCTGACTAGCAGGATCCCAATGACACAGTCAAAAAGAGGCTACTTTCCCACTGTGAAGTACCCCTTACCCTAACTATGTTGCAGAGACTTTATCTGAAAAAGCAGACAATGGTGGTAATATTGTGGAGTCCATTTACTCTATGATTACGGGCGGTAAGACACAAGTAGTGGCATTCACCCACAGTAAATGTCCAAAAAACGGAAAATCAAAATGCAATAAATCTAGCCTAATTAAATGGGTAGAACCCATTTCCAAAACCGATGTTCTGCTTGTGCTCATCATAGTAAATGGACATAACGGCCATCCAGGTTATAGGCTTCAACAAAATGAAATACCAATTGGCAAAATTAATAGATCTGGTTTTAATGTTCTCCCACATGATAACACATGCATGCACAAATGTGCAATGACTGTACTATGTCTCTGTGCAACCTGCCTCTTTCTGTTTCTGCTATGTCTGTGCCCTGTTGTTTATTCAGTAAGCTTGTGAGCATAGTGCTCAGAGCTGCACTAGAATTATTCCGTGCATATCTGTGTATGTGTGTTAGCTTGAGTTAAAGCCAGATCTATTGGCTTTTCCAGTGTTCAATTCATGTGTATTCGTCTGCTAGGCTGGGGTAGCACATTAAAGCCAGTCCTAGTAGCGTTTCAAATGCTCATTTCCTTGTGTAGGTTGCAATATGTCACCCATATACATTGCAGTTTATATTTTGAGATCTATGTGTAAAGGGGATTACATTACATTCTTTGATGTAATCACATTTTAAATTACTATTTTAGATAGGATTTCATAAGTTATTAAAAACAATTTCCCAAAGCTGTGATTCCATCGATCATTATTATGGGGTATCACGAGTTTTATATTATTATTATTATATTATATCTTTGTTTGGTTTCACAATCTAGTCTACTTTGTTTAAAATAACGTATTGCTTCTTTGGGTTACTAAAATATGTTTTGTAATTTTGCAATGGCAAGAGAAGAATGTTGAAAATGAAAAGAATGTATAATGCCTGAGCTGTCCCTCGGTAGGTTCTTTGATACCAGTTCTCAAAATTTGATGCATTTAAAATTGGCGAATGCGGAAGGCATTTGTACATATATTTTATTGACATACATTGAATGGGACCGATACCATATACTGGCATTTTTACAAGCTTTGGACAGTCTATGGTGTTGTGTCTATCGTGTTAAATCTAATTATGTTTAAGGGAATCACTCGGTGAGCCTCGAAGTATTGAATAACACAGATGCACTTCCAGGCTCATACAGGTCATAACTAAATCATGTTCCTCATTCCTTGATTCTGTTGCTTGAGCAACCAAAGTGAAGTTTTAAGTGTGTAAGCTTTTTATGATGCATTTACAACAAACAGGAGGCAATGTCTTGTGCTAAACACAGTTTTGAATTATGACTAACATGAGCTGTTCTCTATACATTTCCTCGCTATGAAAAACGACAACCACAGTGATTTCTGTGTTTCCAGATTCATTGTATGTGATATGTATTCAACAAATGGGAATGTGAGAAATAAGGATTTGATTCTAAGAAGCAGTTTTGAACCCAGATTTGTTGAGTATTATGTGTCTTGACAGACTGGCATCAAAAGGGCTTTCAAAAAGTTAAGGTTGCTTAGAAATCTTCAAACAACTTCTGAGGAGTAAATCCCTTTGATCTGAAAGAAAGCGAAGTACAGACCTTTAGTGAAGCAGTCACTTGTTTTAACTGAAGCCCTAAGCTAAAGCATAACAGAAGTCTAACAACGTGTCCAGTTATTTCTGACATTGTTAAGGGCTGTACTATTAAAATGACAGTCTAATCGTGTTTTCTGTGTTCAGTGAAGTTATCTTTTAAAACATTATAACAGATTCATCACCAAACATGCGAGTAATTACTATTTTAACATCTGAAGTCGTGTGGTAGGTCGTGAGTGGGTTGTCATGGGCTATTCAGTTTCAAACGCATTTTGTAAACATCACAGATAATTTGAAACAACAGCTTAAGTTTTTCTTAATATTTTAATTGGATTTGCCGGTGTTATTGAATTAATGTAAGAAAGGATATAATATTTCCTTTGCCCATCACTTTTTACCTGTCTGTGTTTTCTGATAGTAGACGCTTCCCGCTGCTAAACAATAAAATGAATTCTGTGATTACCCCCTTTAACACGTTTTGGAGTTTCCCTTATTAGCTATTTACTCCCCTGAAGTTCCAGAGCTAATGGAACAGAAAAGGCACCAATTGCATGGAAGTTAAATGTCACATGCGAGCTATACACTAGCATCTCTCTCTCTCTCTCTCTCTTTCTCTCTCTCTCTCTCTCTCTCTCTCTCTCTGTTAGAAGCACTACTGTGGCCTTTCGGGGCTGTGCATTAAAATCACTGCAGTGACACTAAATTGTGCTTTTTAGGCCTGTGGGGTGTGGTGCTATAAACAGTGGCACATTAATTATTACAGAGACTGAGGCCCTCATTACAACCTTGGCGGGCGGCCAAGGTTGAACCGCTGGACGGCCACCAATGCGGCTGCACTCCCGCGGGGTCTATTTTGAGATCCCAGCTGGGCCAGCGGGCAGAAACCAGCGGGGATCTCGGCAGCAACACAGGAGCCGTCTCCAAATGGTGCCTGCAGTTGCACCCGTCCCGCTTTTCACTGTCTGCTATGCAGTGAAAAGCTGCAGGGGCCCCCATGGCCCCGCAACTCCCCTTTCCACCAGCCTTTTCATGGCAGTTCAAACCGCCATGAAAAGGCTGGCGAGAGGGGGACTCGTAATCCTCTGGGCAGCGCTGCCCTGGGGGATTTAAACCGATGGGACAAAAGTGGCGGGAAACCGCCGGTACCAGCGGTGCGACCGCGGCGCTTCCGCCGCAATCGTAATTCCCCTAGAAGCACCACCAGCCTGTTGGTGGTGCTTCCTCCAAAACAGCCCTGGCGGTCAAAGACCGCCAGGGTTGTAATGACCCTCTGAATGTCCAAACGTTGTTCTCAATGTGGAGCATTAGGATCCATTCTCCAGGAACCAGCAGTGTTATCAATAAAAGCCATAATTTATATATATTCCTAGTAAAGTGCTAGTAAGCTATAGAAAATGTATTTGCCACCCAAGTTTTATAATCTAATATAATGATGAAAACTGATTTTTGATAATTTTCATGGAATGTAGCTTTGAAAAAATGTGCTTTTGTGCTGCCTGAGTCAGTGCAAACTTCAATCAGTTTTGCCATTCATCTCACCACCAGATGGTCATTGCACATTCCTCGAAGGAGCTAACAACTCTGTCTTTCAGGGGGCAATGGCTTGGCCTCAGGACATTTAGATAGTTATCACTCATTCATGCACAGCCAAGACATGTGTTGGTTAATTGCATTACACATAGAAAGGCCACATTTCATAATATGAAGTGCAGAATATTGCTGTTGTATCTCTGGGAAGGGTCCAATGCATTAATTTGTTACTAGGAAAGTTTACAATTGTCACTCAGAGCTGGTATATGTAATTACTGACTGATTATGTAATTGGCTGATTGAGCTTCTAAGTGTCCAGTTTGTCACTTAGCACAGATTTGAGCAAGGAAATAACGGAATAAGACACAAAAAAATGGACATGACTGTCTTGGGCTGTCCAAAAGCAGCAACGTTTCTAGTCAATGGTGTTTTCATTCCTAGAAATGGAAGGAGTTGTAGATTTGTTTCCCCACCACCACATGGGTCTAAAGCCCCTGAGAAAAAAGAAAAATGAATTGTTAAGGGGTCAATGTTGGAGGCTATTTACATGAATTCAGGTATGTAAAAGGGATGGTCCAGGGTTTTATCTTAGACATACTTAACCCAATTCAGGTGCAGGGAATGGTTAAGAGCTCAGAGGGCTACTTTATAGCAAGGAATGTTCTTAGTTACAAAAGCATGCATGGATACTTCTCAAATTCAGATGTTCACACATGAAGAGCTCTTCTGAGCTTATATCATTGTGTTTTGTCTGCAAGTGGGCATGTTACGGGGAAAAATATCCTATCACTGGTTGGTGTACAAGATACGATTTGCACCTCACAACCACCTTCTTGGTCTGTTCCTGGTTCTGAGGAGTCTAGCCCTGAAGAAGATGGCCCTTTTGAAAAAAAAAACATATAAGCACTCATGATAGTAGTCAGACTGACCTCCTGCTTGCCTGCCCCAGGTTCACAAAAGCAGACGGACACTGATTATAAAAGGACCCAGATTAATATGTAGGACTGGACTGTTCAGTAGTCCTGTATGAAGAGACATCTGGTGGCTAGAAGTCAGCTCTGAGGGCCAGGGGCTGCAGGAGAGACAAGGAGGAACCGTCTGAGCAGTTGGTGGAAAAGTGGACCCTGGTCATTTTTTCCACCTCTAGAAGTCCAGGATGAATTGCTGAAGCTTGCCCACTGGGGTTGTACACTAAACATGCAAGAAAAACATGTTTGTCTTGGGAGAAGATTTTTGTAGCATTGAAAACAGATTCAGCAAGACCTTGCGATAAAGGCATCCAGTGTGGAGCCCCACCCTGCTACAGCTTACCACCATTCCTCACTGCATGATTATGTGAAGTAAAAAAGTTTCCAGTAAAACCTTGGACTGGGGGGAGGTGAGAAATGTACCCCAGCAAGAAAATAACTTTGAAGGCTGGAAAATTTGTTTTGATTTGCTTTAAACTTGTGGCACCAAAAAAAAAAAAAAGGCTTATGATGAAGTTTACAAATGTTGTTTCTATCTTCTAGGGACCCTACAGGCTTTTGTCTCGGACCTTACCTAGCAAGAAAGATCGGATATCCAGAAAAGAATCCTAAGGGCCTGATGTCCGAAGCATTTTTGCAGTTGCAAACAACAATATTTCCAGAATTGGGTGGTTTCTAATTTCAAAAATGATTTTTCTTATGTACAAATTTCAAATATCAATTTAATGAGAAGTTGCCAAATTGCAATTTGGTTTTGCCACCTAATACTGATTTGGTGTTTGGAAGGGACGTGTTTAGGGTGACCCTTCCAAATATCAAATTGCAGTAGTATATATTAATGTTTTGCATTCAAATTCCAGTTACAAAACCTGAATCTTTTAACTTTTTTTCAAAGGAGGTGGTAAGTCATTTGCAAATGGGAAGAGGTCCCCAAATCAACCTTACCGGATGTCAATACTAGCCAAAATATTTTTTAAGAGTAGGCAGTGGTCAATGACCCAAGTTCGCTTTCGCCACTGTCATATTCTTCCCAGTTGCTTGCTCTTTACTTTGGTCTCAATTCCTTCCTCTGATTCGACACGTCTGCTGATATGGTTTTTGAAATTTTCTTCCAATCGAACCTCAGCCCTACCTTATCCCTCCCTCACATTTTGTCCAGTTGTTCTTCTGTTACTCATTTCTCCATTGCCTCTGACTAGTGTCCTCTAGTTCTACTTTCCCTCTTGTGATCCAATTTCCATAATGTTACCAACACCTTTCCCAGTTCCTTTAACTTAGGTCCATTTGTTTTTCTTCCTCTTAGCTGGTGTAAGAAAATGGATTATTAATTGGGATGGGGAACACCCAACTTCGATGAATAACAACCCTTCTTCTCAGCCTGAACTGCCCTCAAACTCTCTAAATTAACCTGAGCTCACGTCTTTGGTAGATATGGCACAGAGCAGATGGGCTTAACTTAGGGCAATGTGGAAAGTATTTATGCAATACTAAAATAGTAATTAGGTCAAAACACTAAGGAATAAAAATACCAAATTGAAGTGGAAAAATGAAGTCAAATTTAATAAATAAAATGACACCTGTAGGAAATAGTTTTTTTCTGGAGGGGTGAAAACCCTTCTTTAGCAACAATCACAATCATTGTCAGGATAAACCATTAAAGTAGTTAACTCAACCTTTGCTTAACCCTGTAGCAGCATTGCAAAAAAACAGTCAGGCTTAACTTAGTGTAAAGTACTTATGTGCACTCAAACAGTAATGAAGTGAAAACACAACACAAGAAAAAGCCCACATCAAATTAGAAAAATAGAGTAAATTTAAATAAATGAAATTATACCAGGAGAACAAAAATCTAATCCGTAAAGTTTTAGATAACTAAAGAGCGTAAATACACAAAGAGCCACTCAAGGTCATCTGGTTGTGCTAGACAGAGGGAAAGTCACATGTTCAGGTGATGGAGCATAGGCCAGATACATGGGCCAGATTGGTCCTGCTGAAAGAGTTACCTTCTCAAACTCCAGAACAAAGAGTCCGGTTTGCAGTGGATGATGTGACAAGGAGATGGAAGAGCATCTTAGGTGGCCATCACTGTAGCATGAAGAGCAGGCCTGGCCTTGTGGAAGGTTATCCATGAGCTTTGCATTACTGGTCACTGTGGGATGTTGTTTCTGTAGAACAAAGTGTTGATCTTGCAATGTTGGTCTTCACTGAAGTACAGTATCTGTAGCATAAAGAGTGGGTTCACCGGAACTTTGTGTTGGCAGATGGTGTGGGTGGCAGAGTTTCAGTGAAATAGCCCCATTTGCATTCACAAAGAGACCATAGCTTCAGGATTTCTCCTTTTCTTTCAGATGAGTGTACTCTGATTCCAACAAAGAGCCCAGGAACCCATGAGGCACATCTTTGGAATGAGAGACTCACTGTAGCAGAGGCCAGCAGGGGTTAGGCAGGTTAAATTGTAGGTCCAGGCATGCAGGTCCTGTTAAAGGAGGTCAGCTGGGCAGTTGCAGGGAGGCCTCTGAGCCTCTTGTGACTCTGTAGCTCAGAACAGGGTTCCAGTTATCTAGCCACTGGAGACACCCTGGTGGTCCTAGTTTCAAGGAACAGGTTCAGTCTTCATTTCTCAGGCAGCAGGACATCTGCGTAGTCCTCCACGTGCAGGGCAGCAGGGCAGTCCTTCCAGCAGCAGATCTGCAGGGCAGCCCTTCTTCTGAGTCTTCCATAGGTCCAGAGGTGAACTGTGAGTAGTTCAAGAGGTGTAACATTTATACCTGATGCAAACCTTTGAAGTGGAGGTACTTTCGATACTGCCCCCACATCTGGTTCCCCTGTCAAGGCTCCAAGTATCTAGGTTGACATAAGGATTATGTCAACTACATTTGTGTGTGTGCTGCAGCCAGCCCTTTTTAATGTAAGTTGGGCAGGAACAACTCTGCCCCAACCACCTTCAGGTTAGCCTATCATGCCTACACCTATTCTTCCATTGGCTCACTGTCTGGGAGGAATACACAAGGATTTACTATTATGTGACACAGGACACAGGCAAAAGGCACACATAGGGCCTCATTACAAGTTTGGTGGTCTGACGGCAAGATCACCACAGTGGCAGCCACCAAAAGACCACCATGTCGGGGGTAATCCGACCACCATATTGCAACTCCCACTGTGAAGTCCACTGAAAAAAAAGCCAAAAATACAAACCCGCCAGGACACTGAAGGTCAGAAAAGAGGTGGTTCCACCCGCACATCCAGCCGGACAAAATACCACCCACCTGATTATGAGCCACAAATCACAACAGTAGTTCTTCAATGGCAGAAAACCATTGGTGGTCAGACACACCGCGGTCAGATCCACATCAGTCAGAACACCACACCACATTGGATAGTTTGAATACCCCACACACTTCAGCTATTCCTCTACGATTTGGTACATGTAGTGACATAGCTCTTCACCAGACAAGAATTCTAAGAATCAGATGGCACCTGTATGGGACTGCCACATGTTGTGTCTTCATCAGGGATTGTTTCCATTGTATAGTAAATTTATAGGGGGTTAAGCTAGGCATGTGGTTGAAATGGCAAGTGCTGTGTCGTTTGTGAATAAAGTTGTTTTTACTTGCATGGAAGAGTACTTATGGACATGGACTGGTCAGGTGTTGAATCGGAACACGCATTATATGGTGTTATCAGTCAACTGCTGTTCCTAAAGGTGATTGGAGTATGAAGAGATATAACCAGGATTAGGACAGAATATCAGCTTTAGCCAGGGCATGATGAGCATACTGGCATAGGTTTTCAGGCGAATAGATCAAAAGCTCCAATAGTGCTACCTTACATAGATTATGATGAATGAGAGATATGACATGAAGGAGTGGATAGAAGTAACATGTTGTGATATGATGTAGGATATGTGGTAGTTTATATGGGATTACCTGGCCAAGAGATGTATACCTACAGTTCTGCATGTTGTACTGTGTGTATGTGAAGAATGTGATGACCCTGTCTCTCCCTCTCTCTCTTTCCCTCTCTCTCTCTGTTTGTGTTCATCAGCATCGGCAGACAAAGGAGATAGGGCACGGGTGAGTAGGGATGCTGCCGGCCACTGGAACAGGAGTGCTGTGACCACTGACGGAGAGGGACCCCATGGCCAGGAGGGTGAGGGGAGTGTCAAGTGGGAGATTGGATCTCAATTTATATGATTTCTGTTACTTTCTTACCATATGAATGCATCCCCTTTTACCTTATATCTTCATTTACTCCCCTTTTTTTTCTTGGTTTTGTTTTCGTAGGTTATCAACCTACTAATACATATACTATATATATTTTTTATTACTACCCCTGACTGGATACCATTGATGGTACGTTTCTTAGTATTTTGCTCTATTCACCCTACTTGACACTTGGGGCTCCCTTCTCCTCTCCCTCCCCTCTCTTGCCTTTGGGATTTCATCTCTCATTGGATATTTATTAATACACTATGCACGTTTTGTTATATAAATATATTAATCTTATTTTAGTCAATTCATTGTTTGGTTGTTTCTCACATATCTCTCACGAAAAAAGTTGTCTCTTCCTGCATGGTATGGCACAGTTCATGTACGGGCTCATCCCTTTCACCAATGTGTTGGTACACAGTATTTTTTCTCTTGTCTTTCTTTCATACTTTGTATTCTCACAACTATCTAAATATTCATCTTTATGCAACGGATAGCATAGTATATATTTGTTTTTCTGATTGCATTACAGCCCTGAAAAAGCCTGTTTGTTGGGCGAAACGCGTTGAGTGTCATTTAATTTGTCTATGGAATTGCAAGAATACTTGGCTGTTTTACTTTATCACTTTTGGCTCTAAATAATTCTTTCATCTACGGAATTGTGTGGAATCAACACTTTGGACTTGCTTTGAAATATTAAAAAAGGACTGTTCAACTACACCATCGGAACATTGGACTTCGTTCTTACTTACATTAATGATCTATTTGTTCATTTTACGGTGCACCGCCTTTTGGAGTAATTACGTGTGTATTTTGCCCTCGACACCCGTTCCCGATGTGTATGTTGTGCATGCATAGGTATTTTGGCTTTTTGCAACGGTGACAGGTAAGTGTATGTACGGATGCGGTCATGTTTACTGATTCTGAAGTCGTTGGGCGAAAAGGAGGAGCAGGAAGACGTGTAGTTCTGGTTCCATGGCGGCTGCAGATGGGTATGGCTTCCAGAAGGTGACTGTCTTCTTATATAATGTTGGTTTCTGCCAGGTTTTCCATGGTGGAGCAACCTCGGCAGTGTGCACTCACGTAATATGTCCGACTGAAACAATGTCTGCGTGGGCCTGCAGGTGGCTACCATCTACTGTGGTGGCCTGACCGCACTAGCAGTGCTTGCAGTAGTTTGACTGTATTATGTTGGGAATACTGCCATGGTCATAATTTGGCAGTCTTCTCCACCAGCCTGATGGAAGTATGACCGCCACTGCCAACTTGGCGGCCCTGAGACCGCTAAACTCGCAATGACCCTCATAGTGAGGACAAAATATGCCAACTTCGTAAAAGTGTAATTTTCAGACTTTTGACTTAGAATCTGACTTTATCATAAAGAGAGTGTTAAATTACAATCCTTTGACTGTAAGCATATCTGCCTGTACCCAAACAAAAGTTAACACTTATTACATTAAATAAAATCTTGAAGTAGTGAAAAACAAATGTAATATTTTTCATTACCAGGATATGTAAAGCTTGGAAGTACTTATCCAAGGCAAGGTGCAGTGTACTTAAAAGAGGTGACATATGTATTTTAAAAGGAAGGCTTAGACCTGGCAAAAGGTTTATTTTACCAGGTCAAAATAGTTGTTTAAATATGCAACCATACTGAAGGTGCAGGCCTGAGATATGTTTAAAAAATGCTACTTTTGTGGGTGGCACAATTGGTGCTGCGTGACCACTAGACGAACTTAATGTATAGTCCCTAGGTATGTGGAGTACCATTTTCTAGCGACTTTCAAGTAAATTAAATGTGCCATTTAGGTGAAGACCATATGTACTATATTTTGTGGAGAGAACACAATCACTTTAGCACTAATTAGCAGTGGTAAAGTGTACAAAGAGCCAAAGCCAGAAAAAAATGAATTTAGCAAAACAGGGAAGGTGAAGACAATAATTTGAGGGGACTACCATCCACGGGTGTCTGGTCTATCATGTTTGCCCCTCCAGCTCAAAATAGGGAGAACTACCCACCCTCATGGGAGTTCTCATCAGTGAGGTGGAAGAACCTGAAAAGACCATCAGCATTGGAGTAGTTAGTCCCAGGGCATGTTTCATTGTAAATTCCATTTCTTGTCGGGAGGTGGACCCCCTTAAAAGTTTGGGATTCTCAACTCTTATTTGCATGAGCCACCCAAGGGATCTGTGGTCTCTCTGAACCCAGAAGTGAGCCTCAAACAAGTATGGTCCCAACTTCTTTACTGCCCAGATCACTACAAAAGCTTCCCTTTCTATGTCATTCCACCTCTGTTCCCTCAGAAGTAGCCTCCTGGTGATGAAGGTCACTGGTGGTCGATCTAGGCACGCTTCATTAGATGTGTGAACACAGCCTCTATACCACGCTCGGGGCATCATTTAGCTGTGAGAACACAACCCATATGCCATGCTCTGAGGCCTATTTAGACTATGAATTTTGTAAGGGGAATCGGGTGCCTTGAGCACTGATGGTTTCTGCATTTCCTCCTTCAATGTGTCAAACCCATTCTGATGCACTTTTGCCCAAATAGCCTTCTTTGGATGCTTTTAAGATGCCAGCTTAGATGCCAACTTAGTCAACAATGGTCCCATACCCTTTGGCAAATAGCCAAATAGTAGCCGATGAGGCCTAAGAATTCACTCACCTCTGTCTTGGTCTTGGGGAGCGTCACAGGCCAGGATGATGTAAATTATGGGCTGAGGGAACTGTACCTTGTTCCCACCAACTTGGTGACCCAGGTAGACCATAGAAACCTGTCTGGCACTTATTGGTCTTGAAAGACCAGTTTGCCTTCCACAGGGACTGAACCACTGACTAGAGACAGCAATGTGATCCAAGTAGGTGGCACTGAAATCCAAGTAGGAGACACTGAAGTCCTCAAACCCAGCCAGGACCTAGTTGCCAAAACTCAAGAAAGTGACAGGAATATTCTTTAACCCAAAAGTCATCACCCTGAACTGGAGGTGGCCCTCTTGGATGATGAATGCAGACCTCTCCTTGGCCACTTCCGTTAAGATGATTTGCCAGTACTCTGATGTCAAATCAAAGTTATTTAGGAAAGTGGCAGCTCCCAACCAATCAATGAGCCCATCAGCTCGGGGTATGGGATGTGTCTCAGTCTTGGTGACTAAGACCACAGAATGGGAGTTCTGTGGTGGCACCTGGTGGGGCTGCCCTAGATACCAGAATCGCTTGGCTGGACCACGGGTTGGTAGAGCACTCAATCACCTGTAGCTCTAGCATCTTGTACCTATCTTCCTTGATGCTTGTCCTCCCATTTCAGATAGCCTGTTAAACTTATTCTTTACAGGCATACTGTCCCTGATGTCAATGTTTTGGGTGCAGACAGGAGTGAGCCCAGAGATCAGCGAGAAAATGAAGGAGACCTGCTCCAACAGCATCTCGCAGCAGTCTCTCTCTTTTTATGGGTCAGAGAGGGGGAGAGGTTTGCTTCTTTTACAGATCCATAGTGCTCTTTTTAGGAGTAGAGATCTTGAAGAGGTTCCTCTTTCAACTCTCAGCCATCTGTCACTAAGAGCATAGAGACCTCAGACATCTCAAAGTGTGGCTTGAGGTAGTTAACATGCAGGATGCTTAAAGGGTTCCTTGGGTCTGGATGACCACCAAGTAGGTGAGAACTCCTGCGTATTCTTTTACCTCATATGGTCCAGTCCACCAGTACTGCATGGTGCTTGACTTCACTGGCCCAATCACCAACTCCTTCTGACCAAGTTCAAAGTTGACCAAAGTGGCCTTCTGGTCATATCAGCATTTTATGACTTCCTGGCTGGCTGGTAAATTCTCAGTTACAATTTTCCAGTTCGCTTAATCTGGGATCTTAGAGCCAACATGCAGCTGACTGCATCCTGGAGGAAGTTCTTGAGAGCTTGCTCCCACCATTCCTTCACAAGGCTGAGGCCCTCTGACAGGGTGGCCATATTGAAGCTCAATGGGGCTGAACCCATCGCCCTACTGAGGAACCTATCTGTGAGAAAACAGCAAGCCTGGCAAGAAGACATCCCACGTCCACCTCAGGGACATTAATAAGCGAATGATCATACCTTTCGGGCTCTTTTTTATTCTTTCAAAAAGCCCATTGGTTTGTGGATGATTGGGTGTGGAGAAAATGTAGATTACTCCAAACATGTCCCACTTTGACCTCATGTATGTGGACATGAAGTTGGTGTCTCGGTTAGACATCATCTCCATGGGGTACCCTCCTCAGGCAAAGGTCCCCTGGAATGTCCTGGCCACAGCAGGAGCAGTCACTGTTCTCAGACTGTTAGCTTCCGGGTACCAGGTGATATGGTCCACCAAGACCAGGATAAACCTGTTGCACAAGGCTGTCAATGTCCACCCTTTCAAATGGGTTACCAACAACAGAAAAAAGAGCCAGGAGAGCCTTCTGCAATCAGTGGTGTTGTAAATGGTCATCCCTGTAGCATGAAAACCTGGTCTGGAGACGCAGACAGTCATTGCGTGAGCTTCTCATTGATGATTGTGGGCTGTTTTTGTTGCAGCACAAAATGCAGATTATATGTTGTTGGTCATCACTAGTGCTCACTGTAGCACAAAGAGTCAGGCTCACCGGAACTTTGCATTGGTGGACATCGTGGGCAGTAGGCTTGTTCGCTGAATGAAGTGCCCCAAACTTCAGGATTTCTCCTTTTCTTCTAGACGAGGGTGCTCTAATGCCCACTAAGGGCCCTGGATCTTGGGGATCAGGGACTCACTCTAGCAGAGGCCAGCAGGGCTCAGGCAAGTCAAGTTGCAGGTCCAGTTGTAGTAGGTCAGCTATGCAGGTTCAGGGAGAAGTCTGGATCATTTTGTGTCCCTTTAGTTCAGAACAGGAGGCTAGCTAACTCAGCTCATTTCACTTTCACTGCCTCAGCGCTTAGGGGGCTATCTCAGTACCTTGAGCACCATGGCTTATAAAAGAGGGGTGGGGGCTGCCATCATGGGCATAGTCTTTCTGCTCCCCGGGAGAAGATAGGGTTGTTCCCCTGATCTGCTTCCCAGGAGGGCAGAAAGCCCACTAAGGCCCTGTGATTATTTATTTTTTTAGAAACGTATTGTGGGGCTTACCAGAATGGCCACAGCAGTGCCACCACCCCCCAAAACAGGCACTGTCTTTCTGCCCACGGGGGCAGATTGGGTGTTGTTAGCCCCAATCTCTCCCCAGAGGTAGAAAACCCACTAGATATCAGGGATTATTGTTTTTAATAAAATAGAGGGATACAGCCTTTCTGCCCCCATGGGAGCCAGGTGGAGGTATTTAGATATTTACCCCCTGACCAGCCCCCTGGTGAGTAGACAATCCACTAGATGCCAGAGAATTAAAAGAAAATGGACTACTGGGGGCTGCAAACCACCATGGGAATGGTTATGCCCGACCCCAACTGAAGGGGCACAGTCTTTCCGTTCCCCCACAGACTAACGCATCTCATCCCAATGGCAAGCAAGAGGAATGTTTTTATTCTTTTGGACTTTGATTTTACATATGGGCCCAGCAAGCTTGGCTAACTTCCACTATTGTTCCACTTGCAATCGTGAGTGGCTGCACTTTTTCGACTTGGGCATACTGCCAGCTGGAAAAATCTACCAGACCCAGACAGTTCTGAAAACTAAACATTTGTGGGAGTCCAGGGTGGTGTGCATCACATGCATCTCACACCATTTTCGTACCCATAATGCCCTGCAAATATCCAACTTTGCTTGAAAATACTCATTTTCCCCGTATTTCTGTGAAGAAAACTTCCGGAAGCTGCAGGAATCCCCAAAATGCATATTACCCAGCAATGCCCCATCAAAGCAGAGTCAGCCTAAAAACACATGAAAAAAACTGCGATTTTTGACCCGTTTTTGTTCCCTACAAATTTTTGGCACTTCACAGGCCCATTGCCCACTTACACAAGTGAGGTTTCATGTTTATCTCCTGACCGAGGGGAATGCTGGGTGGTAGAAATATTGTGCAGGCACAGTGATCCCACACAGAAATGAGAGAAAAATGTGAATTTGTTTAGGTGAATTTGAGATTTGCAAGGGACTGTGGGTAAGAAACCTTTGGAGGATTCACACAAGCCACACTTTCCTGGATTTCCCCAGGCGTCTAGTTTTCAGAAATGTCTGGGTTTAGGAGTTTCCTTAGATGGCTGCCGTCCCAATACCAAAAATGCAGATGCCCCCTCTTACAAAAACAGATAATTTTGTGATAGATTATTTTGATATATCCACAATACGTTTTGGGCCCTTACCTGCTGAGATCACTTGGGCCACCCACACATGTGAGGTACCAGTTTTATTGGTAGACCTGAAGAAATGTTAGGTGGTAGTACATCTTTGGCTCCCCTCAGATTCCAGAACTTTCCCTATATATTTCTACAACCGGAAAGGTCCAGTTGACATAATGGTGTATTGCTTTTGAAACTGTGTCATAGTTAGAAGAAGTTACAGATTAAAACGTAGACACAAGTGGCTGTTTTTTTCAACTAATTTTCACTTTTTTCGTGTATAGGAAAATCTTCTATGATATATACAAATAACCCTTTCTTGAATTCACTATTTTGTCTTCTTTCAGAAATTTATAGCTTTCTGTGATCCACAAAATGTTTTACACTCATTTCTACCACTACCTGGAAGGATGCTGAAAGGACAAAAACAAATAAAAAAATGGGCTAAGTCCCAGTAAAATACCAAACTGTGTTGAAAATATTTTTTTTCTGATTCAAGGCATACTATCCCTGAAAGCTGGAAAGTTGGCGATTTTAGCACTGTAAACCCTTTGTTGATGCCATTTGCAGGGAAAAAAACAGACACTTACTGTTGCAGCACTTTTCTCCAACTTTTTCCCAAATAGTCAAAATGTAGCTATATTTAGCCCATTATCTTGGTCCCCTCCAGGAGGACTCACAAACCCTGGGTAACTTTAGAATCCCCAGAATTCTGAAAAAAAGGATACAGACTTGATCTGGATCCCTCATGTGGACAAAAAGTTATGAGGGCCTGTTAGACTTTGATCTTTTTGCAGGGTCATCCTCCAACTTTTTGCCTGATTCCTCCTATTTTTTTCTGACCAGTTTTTGTTGGCTTTGGGACTCTGGGTCCTTTACCACTGCTAACCAGTGCTAAAGTGCATATGCTCTCTGTATAAATTGTATTGGTGATTGGTTATCCATGAATGGCATATTTGAATGACTAGTAAGTACCTAGTAAAGTGGACTAGAGGTACCTAGAGCTTGTAAAGCAAATGCTACTAGTGGTCCTGCAGCACTGATTCTGACACCCAGATGAGTAGTCCTGTAAACATGTCTCAGACCCGCCACTGCAGTGTATGGGTGTGCAGTCTTGCACTGCCAATTCAAATTGGCAAGTGTACCCACTTACCAAGCCCAAACCTTTCCTTTTTATACATATAATGCACCCCTAAGGTAGGCCCTAGATTGCCCAGGGCAGGGTGCAGTGTATTGTAAAGGTGGGACATTTACTGATGTGTTTTACATGTCCTAACAATGAAATACTGCCAAATTTGTTTTTCACTGTTGCAAGGCCTATCTCTCTCATAGGTTAACATTAGGGCTGCCTTTAAATATTCTTAAAGTGTAGATTCCCTTTGAGGGCAGATAGAAATTGGAGTTTGGTGTCCCTGAACTCACAATTTAAAAATTCATCTTTTGGTGAAGTTGGTTTTTTGATTGTTAGTTTGAAAATGCCACTTTTAGAAAACAGGCATTTTCTTGTTTTAACCATTCTGTGCCTCTGCCTGCTTGTGTATTCCACATCTAGGCCAGACTGATAGTTGTGCTGTTGTGAATTCCTTCTAGACAATGACACGAAGGGCACTGGGGTGTAGCCTGCACATCCTAATGAGCCATTTGAGCTAGGGTGGAGAGAGGAGTGGTCACTTACGCCTAAGTGGGCTGTGCCTGCCCTCAAACAATGCAGTCGGAAACCCCCTGGTATGTATCTAGGGCCAGGTCTCGGCAAGGCATGATCTTGTGAACAATAGAAACTTTCCTTTGAAATTTGCCTACTTCCAAAGCAGAAAGGGGTATAAGTAGTGGACCCAAAACAGCAGACTTTAGATTTCTTCAAGACAACTTCTGGAACCAACAGGAACCTCTGCCAAGGAGAAGAGCTGAAGTGCTGAGGACAAGTGCTGCCCCTGCCTGTGACTGTGCTTTGTGATCTATGCTGCAATTGCTGCTTCTGCCTGTGAAAGATGACAATGACTGGATTTTGTTGTGCATGCCTGCTTGAGAAGAATCTCCAAAAGATTGGACTGAGCTTGCCTCCTGTTTTGAAGTCTCAGGGTCATCAAAGACTTTCTCTGACAGCACCTGGACTCTCTGCTGAGACTCCTGCCCTGCCAAGTGGTGCCCTATCCAGTCCCTGGGCCCTTGAAAGGTGAAGTTTGCAGAACAAGATCTGAAATCTACGCACAGAACACCTGCATTTGCTTTCTGTGTAAATTGTATTGGAGAAATGATGCAACACTCGCTTGCGGCTGCTGATAATGATACAAACCCCATGCAGCGTGGTTTTCTGAAAGCATGCAACCAGATTTCTCACGCATTGTCCCTGGGCACCAAAGTCATCATGAACTGAGGTGTTCCGTCCAGAAATCGATGCATCACTCTATTGCGAGGGAGAAAAACTATGCATCTCCTACCCGACCAGAGAAGAAACGATGCACGGCCTCACTTTCGAGTAAAGAGTCGATGCATTGTTGACTTTTCCAATGCACGCTCACCCATGTGGCTTTTTTAAGCAAACCAGGTACTTTTTGTAAAATCAACATTTCCATTGTTTTCTATGGAGTAAGGCAACTATTATTTGAAAAATTCATATCTTGACTTCTGTATGTTGGATTTTTGTCATTTTGGCCTTGTTTGATTTAGATAAATATTGACTATTTTATAGTACTGTGTGTATTGGTACAATTACTTTACACATTGCTTCTGAGATAAGCTAAGCCTGACTGCTCATGCCAAGCTACAAAGTAGGTAAGCAGGTGTTATCTAAGTGTGTTTCTCCATTGCCCTGACTAGAGTGAGAGTCCCTGATTGAATTGAGTGCAAACTGACTGCCAACCAGAGAGCCCATTTTAAAAGGGGCCTAAGAGCAAACTACCTGAATAGCCAAAAAATGGCTCAGCACTTGGGGTGAATGGCTTAGCAACAAAGGAGTTAAGTGTAATAAGATAACCCAATGTTATCTTATACAAGAGATAGGCCTTACAATAATGAAAAGCGTCTTTAGTAGTTTTCATTGCCAGGGTATGTAAAAGTTAAACATACATGTCCTACTTATTAAATACACACACCATACCTTATGAGCCTTTAGGGTATACCTCAGAAGTAACCAGTATGTATAAAAGAGGAAGGTTTAGGCCTGCCAAAAGGTTTAGTTTGACAGGTTTGAATGGCAATTAAAAAGTGCACTGCAGGCTGCAGTAGCAGTCCTTAGGTATGTTTAAAAAGGCTTCTTTGGTGTGTGGCTCAGTGGGTGCTGAGCAGCACTTGATATACAGGCCCTCTTACAGTCATTACCATTTACTAGCGGCTCACAAGTAAAAAAAATGTGCTAAGTGAGTGTGGGCCAATTGTGCCATGTTTTGGGGATGGAGCAAAAGCACTTTAGCACTGATTAGCAGCTGTGAAGTGCAAAGTCGTAATGCCAACAAAAACAAATTCAGAAAAACATGGAGGATGGAATTTGGGGGGACTAGCACTTAAGGGTGTCTGGCCTAACAACACCAAAATAATGAAATCCATTCAGAAGAACCATAAATGTGATTTTTCAAATTTTTAAGTCGAAATAGTGGCAAAATGTATTAAGCACCAATGGCAGGTCTTTGGGAGTGATAGACTAGGACCAAAGCATGATTTGAGGCCAACCGTAGTGTATCCTTGGTCAAAAAAGTTTCTAAGACCTAATTCAGAAAGAAAGTTTGTCATCTTTTCAAAAGAAAACTCTTTTCAGGGGAAGCAGTTTGCTAAAATTGTAGGCACCACTATAGAACAGCAGACGGGATCCTTGAAGCAAGTTAGGGTCTGATTTAGATTTTGGCAGATAAATACTCCACTGTATTAGAACCTCCACAAAATATAATGGGATCGGAATATGGCAGTCAGGATATCAGTCATGTTTATGACAGAGTATTTCTCGCTGCCAAGATCTAAATTAAGCTGTTAGTCTTGATAGAGGTCTGGAGCTTTGAAGATTTTGTGCTCAAAATCTTTTAAGTCCCAATGCAGAATGGGTCTTTACCATTTTTTCAGAGGAGTGGGAGATTTGAGTGGGGCAATTCTGACATCTTTGATGCCGTGGAACACCTAGCCCAATACTTTATCCGGTGGGTTTCTCTCAAGCACTGGAGTGCAAATTTCCAAACATTTCTAAACTACCTTCTTGTGCCCAAATAAACATAGGTTTACACTTCTAAGGTCTCAAGGGAGTACATTTAGAGACATTCAGGGTACCAGGCAAAACACAGCAACAAAGTCCAGTACATGTCCAGATGCCACTGGCCAGCTGAGTACTTCAAAGGAAAATGCATCTTGAAGCTTGTTGGATTTATAATAAATATTTAAAAAACTTTTTTAATGGAGTATGTAACTGGAACGTGCTTAAAGGTATAGATTGAAGTGCATAATCACTAATTTGACTTTCCCTATGTACCAGCTACTTCCTGATGAGTGACAATGTTGTTTTGGGCCTAATAACTGAGGGAACCTGGAATTTAAAACATTACACATGTTTCACTCTTAAATATTATGCACACTAAGGTGTGCTTATAGGTGATTTATTTAATATTTAAAGTCAGGTTTTTTGTCAGGTCTGTGTAGCATGTTTCCAGCTGAGGTGTCAGGCTACACTTGGTAGGCCTGAAACCATGTTTTTCCGGCCCACTCTGTGTTTGGCACAATAGATGATGCAATCCACTGATGGCATTTAACTTTCAGACCCTCAATGCATTTTCTATAGCATGTACTAGGGACAGATAGGCAAGTTAAATATGTCAATAAAGGATAAGACCATTGAACCATATTTGAATGAGGAGCACTTACACTATACTTCTGTTTAGTTTGGGTAAAAGTGAACAGTTTTGAGTCCAGAAAAAATAGGGGCCAGAAAAAGGCATAACATGTAGAGTGATCATGCAGAAAAGGATACCTTACTACATAGTCCCTGTATTTTTCCCTGTAGTCCCCTGTTTAGAACTTTCTGCCCTCCTCCACAGCTCTCTGCATTTCCTCACATTCTTTGAACTCGGAGGTATCCTGTAAAAGGCGTCATTTTAAGGAGTTTCCCTACAGAACATTTTCAGCTGTGCAATAAGGGTGATGAGTAAAGAGGTACAACATTTGTTTCAGTGTTGCATGAAAATGTCTTCTTCATTGTAAGATATTCTACATCTGGAATGAAAGATAGGAAATTATGAGTCACTTTGAGGAGCTGATAATATCTATTGTTAGATCTGACAGACTTAGGATGGTTATCCCTCAGACTTTTTGTATTCTACCCACCTGTTCTGCTGAAATTCATTTTTGAGACTTTGTGCACTTCACCACTGCTAGGCAGTGCTAAAGTGCTTGTGCACACTCTTTAAAATATGGTAAAACTGGTGCACTGATACTTGTCACATTTCATTTACTTATAAGTTCCTAGTAAAATGGCAGTGCACGTTCCCAGGGCCTGTAAATTTATTTTTACTTGTTAACCTGCAGCACTTAGTGTGACACCCAATTAAGTAGGCCGTTTAAAACAAATCTCAGGCCTGTCATTGCAGCCTGTGTGCAGTTTCAAACTGCTATTTCAACTTGGCAAAATAAACCTTTTGGCAGGCCTAAACCTTAATTTCTGATACATGTCACCCCTAAGGTATATGCCCTAGACAGCCCTTTGTGCAACGTGCAGTGTATGTAAAAAGTTGGACATGTACGTTTATGTTTTACATGTCCTGGTATTAAAAAACTCTTCAATTGTCCTTTACTATTGCAAGGCCTACCTCGCCCACAACAAAACATTGGGTTATCTTATTATATTTCATAAGTGACAACATTTATTTGGGAACAAACAGGTAGAAACGTCATGTTTACAATCAAATGAATTGGAATTTAAAACCCTGAAAGCTGGATTTTGAGTCACAATTCTGAAAATGCCATTGGTATTGGCATTTTCCTGTCTTAACCATTTGGTGCCTTCAGTCTGTATTCTGGGTCACATCACTATGTGTAGTTGTCAGGCAGCTTTTGTGTATTCCTCCTAGACAGTTAGGCAAAGGGAGACTTGCTGTTAGCAGGATGGGTTATTATACCAGGATGGAAGGGAATAAGCTGTGTTCAGCACAACTACATTTCAAAGGACTGCCTATAGCACACTCACTCCTCTGAAATCTTGAAATTGTGGGCTCTTCCTCCAATTTGAATCTCCATTGGACCCAACTTTTCTCGCTACAGTGACCTCAGGCAATGAATGGTAACACAAAATCTGCACTTCGCACCACAGCAACAAGAGCCCGGTTGATCTCCAACATGAAGCTCCAGCAATAACCATCCATGACGTCTAAAAGGATCTTTGAGCTAAAGTGAAAATCGCTTGTGATGCTGGGCCTGCAGAATCAACTATCTGTGAAGCTCTCCCTGCTCATTCTGTTTTCCTCCACCATGAATGAGACACTTTGCAACAGAGTTTGGGAAGGCCAGATAAAGGGACAAACCTAGTCCCTGTATTTTGCCAGCACTCCATCGTAGTCAGCCTGAACTTGAAGCTTTCCCTTGATCTAGCGCAACCAGATGACCACAATTGGCACTTTGAGATTTTGGACGCTTTACTTACCTAAATCTTTGAAATTGCAGTTTTGCAGTTTTGGTCTCATTTACTTATTAAATTATACTCTCTTTTTTCAAGATTTGTGTGAGATTTTTCTTGTGTTGTGTGCTGTACAAATACTTTACACATTGTTTTCAAGTTAAGCCTGACTGCTTTTTGCCAAGCTGCCAAAGGGTGCAGCACAGTTTAATTTGGTGCCCTTTGTGGTTCACTCTTACAAAGGTTGTGGCTGCTGCTCGAGATGGGTTCACACTTCCTTAAGCAAAAACCCAATTTTTCACGTGTGTTGTATTTCTAGAGCATAAACATGACCAAAGGCCAGCAGAGTGATGTATGGGGTCCATTGAAAAGACACAATGCAGTGTGTAATTAAAGGGGTAGCCAGTTTTAAAAATTGAATGTGACTGTCACTGCATCATGATGTAGCATTCTGTAAAGAGGAGTGTGTTCTGGTGTTTCCTAAATTGGAGCAGGATTGAGACAGCCATAATTGATTCTGGGATATTGTTACAGATTTTAGATGAATAGATGAAGAAGGTTTGTGTCCCATTTTAATTTTTTGCATTTTTTAAATCCATTTTGATGACATCCTGGCTGCTGGTGAACTGAGAACCACAAAAGAAGGAAAGCTTTTTATCCAGATAAGCAGGGGGGCTAGTGATGTTGGAGAAGATGCAGATGATTTTGAGGGAGATAATGATTGGCAAGAGGAGCTACTGGAGTTCTATCATGGTGGAAGTGATATGGTCATACTTCATAAAGCCATTAATGATGCATGCATACTGTGGCATGTAGGGTGTGGCATGTAGGATACCTTTAAGATGAATCAGAAAGAAATCTCGTAGGCTTTGGAGCACCTCACTGCCTCCATCAGATGTAAGAATACGAGGGCCGAAATAGCAGATCTGACGTCTCAGAGTAGAGGAACAATGGGACAGCTTCTGAAAGTGTTAAACATAAATGTAACCATAATTTCAAAGAATGAAGCATATGGTTAACCTATACTGATCCCATAACACACATGTAGAAGAGGTCAACTCAGCCTGCTGAAAGGTACTCCACCTAAATGCACTGCCTGACTCTATGACTACCTGCCAAGTTCAGCATTCCAGAAGTGTGTTCCATAGCATTAAATGACCCCTGTCAGGTCCTTTTCTCCTCAATTGCCAGTAAAATTTGGGTTTGAGGTCCTTGAGTACATCTGGAGTTCACACATCTAATACATCTAATAAATGGTATAGATAGATTTTGGCTTCCTGTGCTCTATACTCTCTGCCCCAGATTCTTTCTAGAGAGGAGCAATGTGGAGGGTAGATACAGGATTGTGTTTTAGTGCAATCCTGCATAAATATCTGGTATGTGGCCATTGTCAAAGTGCACTGCTTGTCATTAGCATGATAGTGTACACAACTGAAAGTTAAGTACTTTTCTGAAAAGCACCTTCCTTTGTATGCTGCTGGTTGTCTTCAGTACTTATACAATGGAAAGATCTGTTTTTGAATCATGCCACTTGTAAGAATGATGAGTTAGGAAGTGGTTAATAACAAAGCAGTACCTCATGACTGCATTAGAATAGGAGGGCCGCATTTGGGAGTACTGCCTTGTTTATTGTGCATACTACAATGGAAAATTTGCGGGACCCTCTCCTTTTTTTTGTGGCTATCCAAGGTTGCCCCTCCTTTTTCTGTCTGAAGTAAACCAGAGACAGAGGCGTACAGTGTCCTTCAAATGCTCACAGGAGTTGCTAATGCTCATCATCCTGGGGATACTTAGATGCTCGAGGCTTGATCTCTGTTAATCTTTACAGGTTTTCTAGGTGAGCGGTTTTCTAGGTTGCAAGAATGTACCAGCTAGTGCCACCCATAAATGTGGCATCCTCTGGCACCCTCTTCAGAAGACCTGTGGAAGAACAAAAGAAGGACTGCATCTACCGTTTGAGCCTTGAGGGGAAACCTGATAGACGGGACCTGCTCCCACTTGTGGACTTCAAGGGTCAGTTCGCTGACCTCCTGTTCAAGCTAGAGGGACACAATAATATGCAGGATGCCTTTTCCACAAAGAGCCTAGATGACCAGTATCAACTGGATCTGCATTGGACACTGCTGGTGACCTCTGCTGGAGTGAGTCTTGAAATCTAAGTGGTATTTCTGAGATCCTTGGACAATTGAGTTCCAGAGAACAAGGCCAAACTTGCTGAGTCTATCTGCAGCAGGTTTGTTGCTACTGGGCTGAAGAAGCAGGTTTACCCTGCTCAGAGATTCTCCAAAGCAGCAAATCACATTCAGCCAGACCTCTCTGGAAAGGTATTCATCCTCATGGAGCCCTATTCAGATACAGCCCAGAGCCTTAACTCACTGGAGACTTCCAATCTCTGGAAAAGAGGCCAAGGGCCTGTTTTAGATCTTGACAGAATTAGTTCTGGCATTTTTTTTCCATCAGATAATCCATCCTCTGACTAGCGGTCTGCCCACTTTATTTAGATGCTGGTGGGACAATAGACGAAAGTCACCACCAGAATTTTACACTTTCATCGATGCTGCATAGGTAAAATCATCTGATGGCTAGACCACAGCCAGTATTACCACTGGGCCAATCAAGATGTTCCTTCTCATTGATGCAGCTAAAACTCCACACCTGAGTTGGTGTAATCAAAGGGATAAAAGCTCAAAATGTACCTTGTTTCTACTTTTCACTTCCCTTGCTGCCATGAACCTGACCCTACAAGTACTACCTTTGCTGCTGCTACTGCCCATGTTGAAAATCAACCTGTTATCACTGCAACCAAAGGTAAATGACTGTTTTACCAGTTACCATTGGATTTGTCTGTGTACAGTAGCTCTGGACTCATGCCTGTTTAAAAAATACTTGTAAGCAATAGTACAAATATGTCCAATGCATATGTGTGTAATTTGTAGTTTATGAAATTTAAATAAACACATTCACCAATTTTGTCCAAGCTGGCCTTATGCTAATGGACACCTGTAAAAAAAGCCACATTGATCCAAAATCAAAATGTGCCCCTACAAGTGTATTTAATCATTTCCCCTAAGCTACAAAATCAGGCACACATGCATTACACATTATTTGAACTACAAACATCTAATAAAATGTAGTAATTGCATTACACAATGCAACAAGTGGGTTTACCAGAAATGTACATTCAATGACACCTCTAAACTTAAAACATTTCATATATGTATCAATGTCACGTTTCCCCTTGTCTAGTGCATTTTCTGTTAATCATTTAATTTCATTTAAATCAAAAGTGTTTTTTGTGTGACACATATGTATTAATCATTAACACTTATCATCTTTAAGTAAACACAACTGCATCCACAAGATACAAAAACATAAACATTTTTAATTATGGTGTAAGTGTCCATTATCATGATGAATGCTTGCACCAAAAGTGACATGTCCATTACAAATGATCATCACTAATGTATGCACTATAAAAATATGTAAACAATAAAACGTTTTCTTCAATTTCTTTTGTATTGAGCATATTTGCCATACAGTACGATATAGAAAAAATAAGATCATTTACCAGACCAAAAGTCTCCCACATCAAGAGCAAGAATTAAAAATGAACATAGACTAAGAATTCATCATGTACACGAAAAATGTGAAACAAAATTGTACAGCAGGACAGGAGGTCCCACGTATCAAAAACAGGCCAAACACAAGCATAAATTAATAAACCATCTTAAAAGGTTTGTGCAAATAAGCAGTCTGCTATGTTAACAAACAGAAAGCTCCACTTTATTTTTCTTTTCCTATTTCTCATCTCCAAAAGTGCTACAGTTCTATCGTAAATTTATACATCACATTTATCCAATGCAACAGCAGAGTGTAATGCACATCTATAAGTTAATCTAAATAGCATATGTACAAATTTATCTTAGTCGTGTTTGTGGAACCTTTATCACAGCAGAGCTGAAAATTCAAAGAAAGAATCCATTGAGGTCATCATAAGTAAAGTGCAACAGTATAAAGAGGAATTACATAATAGAAGACCTTGGTTTGAATTGAGCTGTGTCAATTCAGAAAGTGCTTTTGTGCTTTGCAGAGCTTGTACTTTGGTACAAAATAAATTTTCATACTCATTACACCTTTGCTAACATGTGCCATTGTGCTATAGCAACTTCATCATGCTATATAATCAAACTGCATCATCAAAGTCATGATTTGACTTGGCCATTGAGTCAAAAGGACAATTATGTTACAGGCTGCCCATTCTCTTAGTGTATGCTTCCTCGAATCACCCTCTCCTGTGTAGCTTTATGAATCATATTTTAGGAGTCAGCACTGTATTTTTACACCATTATTGTGATTCTGACTTCAACGTCACTTGGATTCCTTGACTAAGCTCTTGAAAAACCACATCCCAGAATTGAAACAACTTGGGACAGTAAAATAAATATGCAACCAATCCCCTTTTTACCTCTTGGGCACACCTGTAGCGTTTATTAGTAACTGACAGATACATTTTATGAATTGCTTTCAGCATATAGTAAGCTATCCAGTGGGATAGGAATCTCATTCATTCATTCATTAACTTTATTTCAGTAAGTAAAAACG
Source organism: Pleurodeles waltl (assembly GCF_031143425.1). Taxonomy (NCBI): domain Eukaryota; kingdom Metazoa; phylum Chordata; class Amphibia; order Caudata; family Salamandridae; genus Pleurodeles; species Pleurodeles waltl. The sequence continues at coordinate 1,223,992,757 of NC_090444.1, forward strand.
TACCATAAAAGTACAGTACAGACATCGAGTTTTTTAAGATTAAGAAACACTAAAAATATATACGCAATGTAAAATTAAAAAAGTAGAGAAAAGTTAACATCCAAACAAAGTAATCAGAGTATGTGTCTCTTAATAATAGAAGGTTCCACTCAACAAGGGACCAAGAATCTCATTCTCTTAACATTTGCTGCCCTGAGAGATTTGCATCCTAATATTGAGGTGCGCTCCCATTCTCCAACTGTCAACCTACATCCTGTCTTCTGCTCTATGTTACTCAAATGGTCTGCAATCAATAAGGAGTCTGTGTGCTTCTGAAAAGACCTGTAGCAGTTCCCTATTCCCAGCTGTTGGCTTTTATACCAAAGTTTCATAAGTGTGTCAGAGGAATAGCCCATCTCTTGCAGACTATGATTTATCAAGCATTTAATTTGAACAAAACTATGCCATAGCTTTTCCTGTTCCATCCCTGCTCATTGTTTTATCTCCTCCCAGTTAGTGAGCCAAATGCCTGAGTAGAAAGTGCCCATTGTCCAGTACCCTTTTGAGTTCAAAATCCTGCAAATAGTTTTGAAAATCGCCAGATCTAGCCCCCGACAATCTTGTGACATTACTGACCGATGACATGGCAGAATATGCCGGATTAAAAAAAAACCTTCGTAGTGAACAAATGATTTCCCCTAGCACTTTATACCTTGTTTCTTTTTGGAAGTTTAGCCATGTTTTAGAAAAACAGCAAATTGCCTTCACTCTCCCTTACCATTTTTCTTATAAAAAAATATCAAAACCTCCTTCCACCATACCCATTTTGGCCATAATATCCAACCATAAGGCCTGGTAATATTTTACAAAATCGGATAAAGCCATTCCTCATTGTTCCTCATTTAGCTGAAGAATTGAGTATCTCACTCTAGAATTTTTCCCTTTCCATAAAAACTAATTATAAGGGAACCTGGGGCCAGAAGTACAAAACGTTTTGCACATCGCAAACAGTGAATTTTGCTGTTTGCGACGTGCAAAAAGCACATCGCGATGCCCAATCCCCGTTTTGTGATTCGGTAACCTGGTTACCGATTCGCAAAACAGGACTGTGAGTTGCAATTAGGAAGGGGTGTTCCCCTTCCTAATTGCGAGTCGCAGCGTGATGTTGTATTGTTTTGTGACCGCGAACGCGGTCACAAAACAATCGCAGTTAGCACCCATTTCAAATGGGTTTGTGAATGGCATTAAGAACACTTTTACAGAGAAGGCCTGAAAAAATGAAACAAAAACATTTCATTTTTTCGTTTTGTAATGCATCTCATTTTCCTTTAAGGAAAACAGTCTGCATTACAAAAAAAAAAAAAAACAGCTTTATTTAAAAGCAGTCACAGACATGGTGGTCTGCTGTCTCCAGCAGGCCACCATCCCTGTGAGTGCCGCGATTCTCAAGGGGGTTGCAAATTGCGACCCACCTCATGAATATTCATGAGGTGGGCCTTTGTGACCCCCCTGCGAATCGCAGATGGTGTCAGGGACACCATCCAACATTCTGAATTGCGACTCGCAAATTGCGAGTCGGTCTGACTCGCAATTTGTGGGTCGCAATTCAGAATTTCGCATCATCTGGCCCCTAGCTCTTTAAAAAATGTCTTATGGACCTTTATTGGGAGATTCACAAAAAGAAAAAGAAACAATGGCAAGACCGAAATTTTGATTAATGACACTCTCCCTGTTAGAGTAAGCAGTAACAAGGACAATCTTTCTAGAAGCCCTTTTACTTTCATCATCATTTTTTCATCATTTAATTTGAAAAGGTCAGTGTTCTTATTCATCACATGGATCCCGAGGTAGGGTATGAGACAATTATTATTAAAATTCACTGCCGGCAGCACTGATGGATGGGCATTGAAGGGCAATGGCTCGTTTTTTTTCTGATTCACCTCATACCTCCACAGATTTGTGTATTCTTGAATGATATCCAGTGCTCCATTAATATAGACTGATCAGCCTTTAGATATAACACCAAATCATCCGTAAACTTGAGTTTGTACATCCCTTGCTGAGGGGGGACAATGCTATTAAATTAAATGCTTTTCCTTTTCCAAATTGACCTCTTCCCTTCCCCCCGTCCTGCACATATGGGCAGGGTACCAAGGACACAGCTCAGCCAAACAGTCTATGGGGACATTGGTAGCACCCCCTACTCGTGGTGGTAAGGATACCAGACCTTCAACACTGAAGGGGAAGGAGCTAGCACCACCAGGGATGAAAGGGAAGAGTCCTGCACCAGCTGTGAGGAAGGGGAAGAAGCCTACACCAGCTGTGAGAAAGGGGAAGGAGCCTGCATCACCAGGCAGAGAGGGGAAGAGCCCATCCACCCCTGCCAGGAAGGGTAGGGGATCCCCGACCCGTGAACAGGAGGAGACGAGGCACTCTACGCCAACGGAAGATGTCATGCTAACACTGCCACCACCACCAGCTAGAACGGGACCCCCATTGCCAGCTGTGGAAGTGCAGCCATCAGTGAGTGCAGGGGCTGCCCAGGTGCCTCCTCCAACCACCACCACCATGCAGCCATCAGTAAGTGCAGGGGCTACCCAGGAGCCTCCTTCAACCAGGACCACCATGCAGCCATCAGTGAGTGCAGGGACTGCCCAGGAGCCTCCTCCAACCACCACCACCATGCAGCCATCACCACCGGCGGATGCCATGTACTCCACCCTCCAGGGGATACTGTGCGGGCTGCCCCCTCCAGAACCAATAGGAAAGACACCCACTTGATAGACTGTGGCCTTGCACTCCCCAGGACAAAGCAATGGGCATTTTGCCCCCTCCAGAACCAGTGGGAAAGACACCCACTCAAGAGACTGTGGCCTTGCACTCCCTGGGACAAAGCAATGGGCATGTTACCCCCTCCAGAACCAATGAGCTTGTTCCCGCATCAGGCTGAGGTGGCCCCCCCCTCCCCTACGAGGTGCCTGGCTATTTGCAAACTGATGCCCCTGCAGTGTTCATATTTACATATCTGTTTCATTGACAAATCAAATTATTAATTTTGATGTTGATCTGATTAAAATCACTTTAGTCAGTTCCTGTTGTCCTTGCATTATTCTGCCACTTTTCAGGAACAAATTATTTTCCTTGTGCAGCTTGTTGTGTGTATGATGTATGTGTGTCCCAAAAGCCTACCCCATGGATCTCAAGCCGGTAGCACTTGAGCTGCTAAGTAATAAATATAAAGATCCGAGACCCCAGCCCCACTTCATATGGAGACTTCTACGCGGTATTAAAAGCCACTTTGTGTCACTCTCCTTTCCATGTAAAATTAGTCAATTTAAATGTAAGTGCTCAAAACCACTTCCTTGGCATCAGAAAGGGCTAGTTCGTGAGGGCATACAGGTAGCGGGGGGCACATCATTTTAAGGAGGGCGGTATGCCCAATTGGATTTAAGGGGACGTCTTTCCAGCTCTGCAGGTCCATCTCCAAGTGTGTTGATAGGCCCCTAAAGTTTAGTACACAGGCTAACTCAGGCATAAAGGAAACATGGATCCCTAGGTATTTAAACAAGTTTCTCCGCACTGAAAACTGGGGGCACCACTGTCGCCCCTCCGCATCCCCCCTTACCTCCACCAATGTTGATATTTTAGTGTTAATCAGAAGCCCGGATACCTCCTCAAACCTCTCCAATAATTCCACACATCTGGGGCCCGACAAGGGTGGATCCCCCAAGAATAGAAGGACATCATCCGTGTACAGCACAATTCTATCCTCCACCCCATCCCCCGTCTCCAGCCCCACATCAGAGGGTCGCTCCACAACAGGCATGCCTGGGGTTCAATAGCCAGTGCAAAAAAGCAGCAGGGATACAGGACATCCCTGATGCATTCCTAGAAGAATAGGAAATGCAGGGGAGAGCAAACTGTTCACCCGGACCTGGGCCATGGGATGCTGATACAGGATATGGATCATTCGGCAGAGCAACTGCCCCAGCCCCAAACGTAGGAGGATTACCTCCATGTATTTCCATGAGATTGTGTCGAATGCCTTGCAAAAATCAATAAGAAGTAGGGCCAGGGGACCACTGGACTGTGAGCCACGAGATAAGGCCACTTGAACTCAGCAGATGAAGTGCTGCGTACCCTGGCCGAGCATAAAGCCACACTGATCTGGATGAATGAGATGGGCAATTGTGCGGGTGAGATGTGTTGCCAGTATTTTGGCTTATATTTTTATGTCAGCATTGATAAGGGAGATTGGCTGATACAATTCACACGGATCCCGGGGCAGTTCCTGTTTTGGCAGAACTATGATTGTGTCAAAATCTAGTTCAAGGGGCAAAGCTCCCTTCGACAGTGCCTCTGCAAAAACGTTTAGGAGATGAGGCACCAGCAATGAGCAGAACCTTTTGTAGTACTCTATTGGGTACCCATCTGGCTACGACGTTTTCCCCTCTTTAATCTCAGATATTGCAGCATCTGCCTCTTCTGCCGTCAATAGTTGATCTTAGTCTTGGACAAGATCAGACAGAATAGTCGGTACCGGAAGATCCCAAACTATAGAATCCTCCTCTGCCGATGCAGTAGGGGGTCTCCAGCATAGAGGTCTTGGTAGTAGGTCCCGAAATACTGGACTATCGTCACCAATTCCACTTGGTTTTTTCCCTCCCTATTGCATATGGCTGGCACGATCCTGGCCATCTGCCGTGCACATTGTCAACCAATAGAGCAACTTGCTTTACTTGTCACCCATCCCATACACTCTGCTGGTCATGGCCTGCCAACATTGCGTAGCCTCCTCAAGGGATATTTGGTGTAGTTCAGACGCGCCGGGGCCAGTTGACGTTGCATCACCTGTGTTTCAAAGTGCCTGGTCTGTCCCTCCAACTCTAGTATCTTGGCCTCAAGCTGAACACATTTCTCCCTCTGGCGTCGCTCCTGCCCACAGATGCTAGTGTTTAATATTGCCCGCATTGTTGGGTTACGGGCCTCCCACAGCTTCGCCCTGGAGTCCATGAACCCTCATTGCGGTGACCTAAGTTCCCCCTAAAATAAGTTGGAACACTCCGGAGACTTCAAGTAGCAAGCATTGAGTCTCCAAGTCAGCCGGTGTGCCTGGTGCCCAGTATCCTCAATCAGCCAACATTGGTGTGTGATCGGATATACCCCTGGGGAGGATCCCAACAGCCCTCAAATTCATTACGTCCATTGCTGGGACCCACACAAGTTCAACTGGGGCCTCGATGTGATGGGCAGCAGATCAATGGGTGTAGGCCCGCTCGTGCGGATGTCAGACCCGCCATGCATCATAAAGACCCCAAGAGACCTCCCACGGTTTTAAGGCATGTAGAACGGAGGCATTGGGCAGAACTGGGTTCCACGGAGACATCCCCGAGGGTGTCCGGCACCGCATTAAAATCTCCTCGACCAGTGTAAAGCCGGCCCGGAGGTGGCCAACAGCGATCCAATCGCCTCACAGGTAAGCTGCAAAAGATGTGGGGGAATTTAACAGGACACTAAATTATACTGCTTGGCTTCTATCTGACCCTTCACTCCAATGTACCTCCTCAATGGGTCCTTGTGAACCTTTTTCAATGTCAGTGGTAGCGAATTTTGTAATAGCAGGGCCACTCCCTGGGACCCACACGTGAAACCAGAGTGGTAGACCCTGTTGTATCTGAAATGCCACAGAAAGGAGCAGCGGTTCCCCAGTAAATGTGTCTCCTGCAGTAGGACCAACCCTGGGGCATGTCTCTTAATCTATCCAAGTACTGCAGTTTATTTAATGCCGTCTAGGAGCCCATTAAAGCTCCATGAAATTACTGAGATCATGTTGAGTGTAGGAATGAATGTATGCAGCCCATGAGGCACCCCGATGGACAAAGGGTAACCCGTTGGGGCGGCAGACCATAAAAGTAGAGGCCTTTAAACCAACACTTATTCTACATTGGTGTCCCAGAACATGTGAGCGATGAGCATCAGTGTGACACAAAGTCTTTGTTTGAACATAAAGACAACATTCGATAATAACTATTATACAAGAAGAAACAATTCCCCTCCTCCACAACTTCCCCTAAACCCACACTTCCTCCCTAGAAGCATCTGTCGCCTGCATAAACATTTGAAAACTGTGGTAACTCGTGGACGTGCTCAGGCACCCACATCTGGATACCTCCCACCCATGTATGGATGATCCGCCTGACAGCTACAGCCACATTAGCAATAGACAATAGTGGGGGGTACATACCTAGCACCATCAATCTCACCCTGAAGTGTCAACACTTCCACTCCCCCAATCCCTCCCAGGATACAAATGACCCACCACCACAGTCAATCCTCATCAGACATCTAGCAGTATGTAGTACATGAACAGCATCAGTTTCTTGAGTCAAGGCCGCTCCAGGGCACAAGTCAAGGAGGATCCCAATCCATTAAATGTATTCTTGATTTATTATTATACTGTATCACTATTGGTGGTGTTTCTTTTCGATAAACTAAAAAAACGTATGATTGGTTCATGAAAATCAAAATTACTTAGTACTACGCTGTCCATGCGGTAATACTACAAGCAAGACAGCGCTGTATTGTGCTCTGCATGTTGACTATAAACATGGTGCCAGTTAGCGGTGGTTTCTCCGTGACAGTGGGGGAGCATTGTCCCCCTGACCACTGTGAGCTATGGGCAAAAAACGTACATTGACAATTGAACTATTTCATTTCCATTAAAAAAAAATCCTGATGTGCTTGCTGCAGTGAATTAAAGGCAAACAACCTGGGGTGGTGCCCTCTGCTGCTGATTGGCAGCATGCAGGACAGGAGCAGTGGCTGGCTGGATGCTCCAATGTGCAAATATCACTTTGGCCAGCTGTATTGCACTGGCCAAAGTGACATGCGCACTTTGAAGCTCTCCACCCAGCTGTCCTAGGCCAGCTGGGTGGAGACAAAGCACAGGCCTCCAGGGCCTGAAGGGGCATCCGACCAGCCCACTCCATCCATTCCAGGTGCTTCTCTCATGCTGGTTATTAGTATGAGAGCAACATCTGGATTGGTCAGAGGAGCTCCACAGCAGACTGCAGTTTGTAGACCACAGAGGAAGATGTGCTCCAGTAGGTGATATCATTTAACACAGTAGTTTTATTCTGGGGTTTTGGAGTGAGAGGTTGTATTATTATGGGCTTTTGGAACGAGGGGGTATTTTACCATGGGCTTTTGAGGGAGAGGATTTTTTATTAAGGGTTTTTGGGGGAAGGTGGGGTTTATTTTCTCTTTTGGGAAGTGGTGGGGCACTTTGCTCGCCTGCTACTTTTTAAGGTTACCCGCCACCCATGGTGCCAGTGTGTTTGACCCCATTGCACATGTCAACTAGAAAACGCATTCAAGTCGAGCAATTACAGTAACATAAAACCAGGGACTGTCCTCTCATTTAGCATTAACTGGCTCTCTAAAATCGAGGAAGGCATTCAGTACAACCTGACAAAGCAGTTTAGTTAGTTATTTTGTGAAACAAACACCCCAAACTAATCAAGCTTTTTTATTGCTTGACATGAGCACAAAGCTATTAAACTAATCAGTAGTGTAAATCAATATATGTGCCCATTTTACTAACAGTGTGTCCTTAAAATTAGATATCTATATATATTAGTAATGTAAGTATACATTAAAATTGAATGTGATTGCATTATATTTGTTTGGGTTTGCCTAATAGTTAGCCTCAAAGGCGCCAAAAAAGAATGTGCTTGCATATCCTCCTATGCTGGGGTTATACCAGGAGCAATTGAAAGAGCGTATCAAACAGATGTCGATCTACAGCGCTTTCTAATGTGTCAGGCTGGTACACCAACAGTCATGGGGAAAACTAGTTTTGTGTATATTATTTGCCTCCTTCTCCTATAACGCCCGTCCTTTTCAATTTCCTACTGATACTCTTGTGGAGAGAGTGTTTAGGACTGCTTACAACATCATCACCTGTTCGTAGCACATGCGTTCAAACTAGGACACAACCTTAATAAATACATCTGCCTATTCAAACATTTATACACAGTTTTAGTTGATAATTTGCTTGAAGAACTTTAATGGAAACCATTCATAAATATTTGATCGGTGAGACAACATTGCTCATTCGTTTTTTCCTTATGATTTTAGATCAAGTTTCATTTCTTGACCATACTTTCATTCATTCCATACTCTTCTTCGAGTCTGGGAAAAATATATTACTGAATGATGTACTCATTTTCCCATTGTTGTTCCCTTAAGATTTACGAGGGAGCTTTACTACCGTAAGGACAACACGTTTTTCTGTTTCAAGGACCATCAGCGGTACATCAGCAGAATTCCAGGCCTTTCTCTATAGCCAACAAATCTGTAACAATAGAATTATTTTTTCTTAAAATAAACACTCACTCCAAAACCTAATAAGCAAATTCTGACACTGTCTGATAAGAAAGCAATGTCTACCTCGGGAAACAGTGAGACATGTTTGATAGAACGTTTTCAAAATCCCACAGTGACCTAGGTAAATTAATTAACACTTGAAACGGATTAACGCACACAGGGGAAACTCACAGAAACAGTAGAACAAGAGTCGAAAGAAAATCTCTCCAGTTTGCAGAACTGGAAGTACATCAGGCTCAGCATGCCTGAACCGAAGTCACAAGAAAGACCAGAAAATGTTTGTTTGTTAGGGGCACACTTCAGGGTATTTGTTGAACGCTCTTAGAGCAAGACTGCTTGACTTAGAGACAACTCAATCAGCATAAAATAGCTTTCAGAGTTTGCTGAAGAGAACAATGAAAAATCAATCCTTCAGAGTTCTACGGTCGCTGTATTTGTATATCCGTCCATGGCTGGAGGGTCGAACACAGAGAGGCTTCATAAACTAGTCTCAATAAGTAAGTACACAGGATAATATCACATCCACGTACCAAACCATTAAGCACTACCACTTCAACAGTTAAAGTGAAAAACATAGGCCCATATTTATACTTTTTGACGCAAAACTGCGCCAATGCAGTTTTGCGTCAAAAAAATTAGCGCCGGCTAACGCCATTCTGAAGCGCCATGCGGGTGCCGTATTTATTGAATGACGTTAGCCGGCGTTAGCCGCCGGCGCTGTCTGGTGTGCGTTAAAAAAAACGACGTACACCAGGCAGCGCCGGCGTAGGGGGAAAATGGCGTATGGGCGTCCAGAAATGGTGCAAGTCAGGCTGAGGCAAAAAAATCGCCACAACCCGATTTGCCCGATTTTTTTACGACGCCCATCCCCCATTGAAATGACTCCTGTCTTAGCAAAGACAGGAGTCATGCCCCCTTGCCCAATGGCCATGGCCAGGGGACTTCTGTCCCCTGGGCATGGTCATTGGGCATAGTGGCATGTAGGGGGGCACAAATCAGGCCCCCCTATGCCACAAAAAAAAAATATATATATACTTACTTGGACTTACCTTAATGTCCCTGGGGTGGGTCCCTCCATCCTTGGGTGTCCTCCTGGGGTGGGCAAGGGTGGCAGGGGGTGTCTCTGGGGGCAGGGGAGGGCACCTCTGGGCTCATTCTGAGCCCACAGGTCCCTTAACGCCTGCCCTGACCCAGGCGCTAAAATCCGGCGCTAATGCGGGTTTTTTAGACCCGCCCACTCCCGGGCGCCATTTTTGCCCAGGAGTATAAATACGACGCATATGCATCGCAGTAATTTTTTAAGACGGGAACGCCTACCTTGCATATCATTACCGCAAGGAAGGTGTTCACGCAAAAAAATTACGCTAACTCCATGAACTTTGGCGCTAAACGCGTCTAACGCCAAAGTATAAATATGGAGTTAGTTTTGCGTCGAATTTGCGTCGCAAACTCGGCGCAAACGGAGTATAAATATGCCCCATAGTATTCTCTATTTGTGGCCTTTCAAGATATGTTTGTTTTTATTATTTAGAGCGCGCATTGCACAGAACAGAAATGAAAACGATTTAAAAACAAGAATACAAAGCAAAACAAGAAACACAGGATACATAGGGAAAGATTAAAGAAAAGTTGTACTGCATTCCATGCATCACCACTTTTCTTGCGCTCCTTAGCGTCCCCCTATTGCCACCATGTACGCACTGTATTTAAGATACGGCGCACCATGACAGTAGTTAGGGAATTAGCATCAAACTTTTTGACACTAGTTTGGTGCTTTGCAGAATTAGCGTAAAAAATGTTGGCGCTAATCTTGCAAAGCACATAGAGGCCCATTATAAATAATGGTGTGCCTCCTTTTAGCACCTGCTCTGTGCAGGCATTAAAAATGCCACAAAACATGGAGCAAAGAAATCTTTTAGATTTCTTTCTGCCATTCTTTCGCCCTCTTCTAACGGGGGGGCGCCCTTGCTAAAATTTTGTCTGGTACAGGCATTATGGGGCACCAGGGTTAATAAAGGGGTGCAAGGCATGCCAGAAGGAACAGGCAGTTGCAGTACAACCATACATGCCAAAAGGCCCAATTTAGGCAGGAAACTCAATGTTTTTGAGCACAAAATGTCTTTATTTTATCTGTTTCCCACCTAAAATCTCCTGTTTTTCAATGTTAGTCAACAGGGAAATTAAATTCCAAAGGTTTATCTTTCAAATTCTTCTTCTTACCAAGTTTAAATTGTTGGCAAGTATGGTACATTGAATCACTGAGGGTAGGAGGAATAGGTTAGGGATATGGACTCAGATAACAGAGGGCAGGAGGGAGATGGGCAGGGGCACCAAACTGACCTTACAATGAGGGAGTCAGGGGTTGCAGCAGCACAATACACCACCCAGGGCAAGCAGGATAGCAGTGCAGCACAAAGGACCACGGAGAGCAACTGGGGGGAAGGCAGGGCAATGCACATGAACAACAGAGAGCAGAGGGGAAAGAGACAAGGGCAGCACACTGATCATACCAGACAGACAGCAGGGACAAGTGCAGCATAATGGACCATGAAGGGCAGGAGGGAGGGAGGAGGGGCATGACAATGGACCAGACAAGGCAGAAGGAAGCAGATAAGGGCCTGCACTTGGAAAGCAGAAGGTAGGGGGTAAGGTGGCAGGGCTGGATCATCAAGCTGACCATGGAGGACATGCAGGATGGGCACTGGAAGCACAACACACCCTGGAGGGCAACAGTGAGACTACAGTGGTATACACACAGACAATGGAGGGAAGTAGGAAGGGGGTCAGGGACGGAAAGCTGACTACAAAGGGTAGGTCAGAGGGGCTGCGGTAGCCAGAGGGTTAGTGACATCACAATGGGCATGGTGGGAAAGAGGGAGGAGGCAGGGGCATGCACAAAGGTCCATGTAGGTCAGAAGGGATGGGCAGCGGCTGGACACAGACAAGAGAGGGCAGGGGAAGGGCCTTCACAACAGTCCAACCGGGGGAGGCAGGATGAACAGTTGCAGCACAACAGAGCATGTAGGGCAGAAGGGAATGACAGCAAAATGGACCATGGAAGACATGAGGGAGAGAATAGGGGTATGGAATTCAGACAGGCAGGCTGGAAGTGGCAGGGACATTCAGCACTCATTTGACCATGATTTAGAGGTGAGAGTGGCAGCTCAACAGAACACTAAGAGTAGTTAGTTGGGGCAGTGGCAAATCCATTGAACGTGGTGGGCAAAAAGGAGGGAGTAAGGGGCAAGTACACAAACATCAGAAGGCGGGCTAATGAGGGAAGGGGCAGCAAGCTAAGCACAGATGTTAAGCAGGAGGGCAATGCTGGAGCATAGAATTGGGCAATGGAGTACAGGAGGAGTAGGCAGGGACATCAAGCTAAATGGAGGGTGGGGCAGCACATCAGACAATGCAGGGAAGGAAGGAGCGGGCTGCTGCATGGATTCGGACAACAGAGGGCAGAGGTGAGGTGCATGGGACAGCATGTTAACTGTTCAGGGCAGTCGGGAAGGGCAGTGGCAGAACAATGGCCACACAGGGCTGTAATGAGGCAGCAGGGACATGGACTTGACAATGGATGACAAAGAGAAGGGGGAGCAGGGGCAGCATGCCTGTGTAGAGGGGCAGTACAATGCCAGATCTTGCCCTGCAACCAACCCCCACCGTGCATTGTAATGGGCATTATACTTAACATTAACAAAACCCTAGAAATTTACTGAAAACATTTAAAGTTAGAAGGACAATATATTACATTACATTATATTTGCTTGCAGGGAAGACAGATGAAAACTTTGCTTTCTGCAAAGGAGAGCTGTCTGACAGCTCTCTTTTGCAGAAAGTGGACCTTGTTTGCTTTTGCTTGCTGGGAGCTGTCAAAACTCCTACCAAGAAAAAGCAAACAGCTGTGTCCCAGGGGTGGGCACCCTGGGACATAGCAGGATCTGGCCCAGGGACATCTGTGGCTCCTTAAGGGGGGCAGCACTGCCCCTTCCAACTCTGCATGTAGCCCCAAGTAGGTGGTGGTGCCCAGGGCTGTGGGGATACAAAATGTATCCCCTTTCCTTTTTTTTCAAATTTACCCCAGAGAGGTGGCAGTCACCTGGGCTGCGGGTGGGCCAGGTGGCCCCTGACTGTTAATTTGTTAAGAGCCCTGTAGAAGTGGAGGTCCCTTGGGCTCTGGGGGGCCACAAGGCCCCATAATTGAAAATATAAATGTCCCTGGATCTGGCCAACCTGGGGGCTCCAGTGAAACAAATATGTGAACCCGCACTTTGTTTTGTAAAATATTCAGCAGATTCACTGATCTGCTTTGACTCTGGCTGAAAAAAATCCAAAAATGCTTTTTTGCTCTGGTGGGCTCCCGCTGGGACCCCAGCACCAGTGCTAAGGGGCCAGGATGACTCTACCCTGGGCCCTTTTCTTATTTTTTTACTTTTTTTCTAGGAGTCAGCTGAGACCCAGCATGGCTGCCAACGCTTGTTGAAGGGTTGGCAGCCAATCACTTCTCAGCACGAGATCAGGAGGGTTTGCAAAGCCTTTGTGTCCTTGTAAATGCAAATTTGGATTTTCTTTAATTTCTCTAAAATACTAAACAGAGTTACACCAAATCACAAAAAGGTCACTTTCTAGTCCAGGCCCTAGATTTCTGCCACATTTGGTGTGAGTCTGTCCAGTGGTTTCTGCGCTATCACGGCTCTAGGGATCACCAACTTTCTGGGACTTTAATGAAATAGAGTGCAGATAGGTGCACGGGCCCCCCTTGTAGAGCTATACATGGACCGGGAGACTGCCACCTCACAGCGCCAGCTCCTGCTATGTCCTGGGGTCCACATCTCTGGGTCATAGCTGTTGGTGCTGACTTGGAAGGAGCTTTGACAGCTCCTGTAAAGTCAGAGCAAACACTCTGGTTCCAGGAAGTGAGAGCTGTAAAAAAAATCTCACTTGCTGCAAGACGAGGTTCCCTTTGTTTCCCTGTCTGAGAAAACAATTGCTCTTGCAGAGAGGGAGCTGCATCTTTAGCAGCTTCCTCTATGTGAGAGGAATGCTGGCTCTCACAGGAGGCATGGAGCCAGCTGGGACCACAGGATCCTTCAGGCTCCCCTCTGGTCCCCAACCATTTTGACTGGGTGGTCTGGGGAGCACACAGATGGCATGGCTGGGCCCCAGGGGATGGGGTCTTGGGGCCGAGATCAGCCTGAGGAGTGATGATGCGTGCCCTCCTCCCTCCCAAAAAATTAAATGTTTAGGCCGGCCCCAGGGGATGAGGCCACAGGGGCCGAGATCATCCAGGGGAGGGGCCTGCACAGCCCTATCCCCCCAAAAAATATATATATATGTGGAAAAAGCAGGTGTCAGGCTTGTAGTTGCTAGGAAATAGAAATACAAAAACAGTAGACATTGGCTGAAAAAAACAAAGGTTACAGGGACTTTATAGATAGAAAATATAATTAAAAAAATAACCTAAGTGCGAGAAAACAGGGCTGATTAAAGAGGCCCCCTAACATTTTGCCATAATTTTTCAATTTTTGCTGGTGTTTTTCTGACTCTGATGGTGCCCTGGGTACTGCTAACCATTCTCAGGACCTGTGCTTTGTGTAAAATCTGTATGCAAGCTAGGCTAATCATAATTGGCTATGTCAACCTACCTATAAGTCCCTAGTATATGTAGGGCATGTAGGTTTAGGGATCTTAGCATAGGTAGTGCACCCATAGGCACACTACTGAGGTGCCCCCGGTCATTTTCAAGGCCGGCCTGTCTTGCTGGCTGCTTTTAAATTAAAGTTATATGCAAATTCGACTTTGGAATTAAAAGTAATTCCAAAGTCTTAAATTGCCTTATTTTTACATATAAGTCCCCCCTAGGGTGTGCCCTATGTGCCCCTAGTGCTGTGTGCCATGTAACTATAAGCAGGGACCTTATGGAAATTGTTTTATAAGACTTGGGGCCTGATTCTAACTTTGGAGGACGGTTTTAAACCGTCCCAAAAGTGGCGGATATACCACCTACCGTATTACGAGTCCATTACAATATATCCTATGGAACTCGTAATACGGTAGGTGGTATATCCGCCACTTTTGGGACGGTTTAACACCGTCCTCCAAAGTTAGAATCAGGCCCTTGGTGAGGTAAAATAGCCATATTTGGTTTTCCCTCAGTGTAGTGAATGGCCTCCAAAGGTTAAAATGTGGAGACTTTATTTTAATTAACTAAGTTCCCTTAAGTGCCAGATACCTTGAGTTTGGTATCAAATTGATTGTTATAATAAATCCCACAACTTGCAATTGTTGGATTTAATATAAGTAGTTCAGGTAAAGAGTTTAAAACTCTACCTGAAAGTTGCCAACTTCAGCTCTGTAGTTTCCTTCTCTGATTAGCCAGCCTCTGGCAGCCTGGACAGGCTCCCTAGATGAGGTGTGAAGTGGCCTGGGCTGAGCACAAAGGATGTGCCTGGGTGAGGAGATCTGCCTCAGCAGATGGTGAAACAGGATGGGGGAGAGTGGACAAACTGGTCTTCAAAAGCAGGGAAGGACATTTGGAGCAGCTTAGGACCTCCCTCACATCCTGCAACCCCAGACAATTAGGTGCCCTCTTGATTCGATTAGGAGAGGGCAGGAGAGGGGTGTGTTTAGGATGTTTAGCCAGGCCAGTGGGTGGGCTCAGCCAGATCTAACCTTCAAAATTCACTTTCAATCATGTTAGATTTTTGAAGGATGTTGCTCCCTGGGATTTATTTTTGCCACACTTCCCACAAAGTGGTCTTCACATGAGGAAGGAGCCTGCCTGTGATTAGACAACCAGGGCCCCCCTGCTTTACACCCTGGGGCAAGGAAAAATATGGCACACCTCAGATCCCTACAAGCAACAAGACAAAGAAGAAGAAGAACTGCCCTGCTGGACCCCTGACCTGCACCTGAACACTGCACTCTGAAGGACTGCACCTGCTGTACACTTGAGCTTCACCACTAAAAGGACTTTGCCTGTCTTCTACTGCTTCAAGAAGGTTACTCCCTGCTTGCTACAGGTACAAAGGTGCTGTCCAGAGTCCCCTGCATCAAGACCTGCAAGCACAGCCCAGCTGACCAGCGTCCAGTGGTCATTTGAGGATTCTGACCAGTTGCATTCTTGGAATTGTAGTCCCAACTCAAAAGGAGCAACTCAGAGCTTCTGGAAGCTTGGATCAAGTTGTGGACACTTCAAGGACCCAAAAAGGACCTCTGGAAGAAGATCCAGAAGTTTGGAGACGTTTGGAGCAGCTCCATAAGTTGAAGAGGTGCATTGTGGGAGTTGTAGTCCCAGACCCTAAGAGGCAAACCAGAGCCTCTGAATCCTTGGCTGGTGCTGTGGACCACTTTCCTGAATCAAGAAACACTTCTGAAAGTAAGTGTGACAGTGAGGTCCGAACTCTGGAATTTGTCCCTTTCCAGTGTAACCTTTTTTAACCCTTTGAGAGCTAATTGTGCTAAAAAACATTCATTCTTAAAAAATTCATATCTCCGGTTCCCCTCATTCGATCTTAATCATTTTGGTGTCATTTTAAAGATGAAAGTATATATTAGTGTTGGAATATTATTGTGTTCTGTGTTTTACTTATTTACTGTTTTGTGATTTTTAAGTGTTTTACACACTTGTCTCCTAAGTTAAGCCTTGTTGCTTGTTGCCTAGCTATCAAGGGTTGAGCTGGGTTCAATTTATTGAGACCTCACTGGACCTAAGTGGAGGTTAGTTGCCTGTTGCTAAATGTAGGTACTTACCTTCCCTTACCAATAATCCACTTTCCAATACTTAGAAATTCACCCCCAAAAACAAGGTTTACAGGGGTGTTATAGTTAAGAAATATAATGAAAAATCCTTAAAATCTCACAGAAAACAATTAAGGTTAGTGGGATGTTAAAGTTAGGTTAGACAGTTTTAGAAATTCAGCAGTTATAGGTACATGTTCTAACTACAACTTGTGCACCCACAATGCACTGCTTATGACCTCACACATTATATCACTCATAGTATGGTTAATGACTTCACTGATGACATCACTGATGACATATGGCCTCTGTTGATGTATGTGTTTGGTAGTCCTTTGCAGCAATCTAAGGTGCTCATTGAGACTTCACTCCACGGGGATTGCTGAGTATAGTTCTGTTTTATGACATGTTGACCAGTTTTCTTAGACCTCTCTCATATGATAAGAAACTATAACTTATGGCCTAAAGTTACTTAAAGGCACAAATTTAAAATTTCTAAATATAAGTATTACTATAAGTATAAGTAGAACTGCTGAATCTCTATGGTTTTGATTGGGTAAACGTCAGCCTGACCATGGTACAAAGTGCCTGTACTGCAGATAGGGTCATTGTTGTGCAGTAAGGGGCACCTTCCTGCAGAAAAACAATCCTGGGAGGTTTTTACCCCCATCTATGTGTACTACATTCTGCTCCTCTTCAGAGCCATAAGGTTTTGACACATCCCCAGGTTTGCAAGGTATTGTAAATCTGGGGATGAATCAAAATCCTTGGGTGTTGCATGGGAACACTCACTGCAATGCCATGGAATGCTTCCCTAATACAGAGTAAGGCAATGCAACGATTTGCCTTCCTTGCCTTACACCAAAAGTTATGAGGCCAGTCAAAGTCACACAAAGTGGTTTTGTGTGGCCTCACAGATATGATTTGAAGGTTTATGCCACCTTTGAGTTTCAAAAAGTGTTGCAATGGTGGCACAGGGGGCTTGTAATTATGCCCCTAGTTGAACAGATTTTAAGTACTCTACTGTGAAGTTTGCAGGTCCAAGCATGCTATTTCATGCTTGTTTGTTGAGAAAGCATTATTTATCTTGCTCATGTTCAAACAGTAAAGTAAGAGAGTGGCTATGGTCATGGCAGACTCCCCCCCCCCCTGTTTTGAGCTGTATGTATTATCATTCAGTATACCAGCAGTTTCAATGACAGGAAAGTAGGATGATGATGGTCCTATTACATTTGCTAACCAAAACCATATGTCCTTCATTGACCAATTTATTCCACCCCTTCATTGCACTTCAAAGACTCAGGGCCATATTTATACTCTGTTTGCGCCGGAATTGCGTCGTTTTTTTTTACGCAATTCCGACGCAAAACTAACTCCATATTTATACTTTGGCGTTAGACGCGTCTAGCGCCAAAGTCCATGGAGTTTGCGTCATTTTTTGGCGTGGACACCTACTTTGCGTTAATGATATGCAAGGTAGGCGTTCCCGTCTAAAAAATTGACTCCGAGGCATGTGCGCAGTTTTTACACTCCCGGGCAAAACTCACGCCCGGGAGTGGGCGGGTCAAAAAAAATGACGTCCAGCCGCTTTTGCGTCATTTTTTAGCACCTGGTCAGGGCAGGCGTTAAGGGACCTGTGGGCTCGGAAGGAGCCCAGAGGTGCCCTCCCATGCCCCCAGGGACCCCCCCTGTCACCCTTGCCCACCCCAGGAGGACGCCTAAGGATGGAGGGACCCATCCCAGGGAACATAAGGTAAGTTCAGGTAAGTAATATATTTTTTTTTTTTGTGGCATAGGGGGGCCTGATTTGTGCCCTCCTACATGCCACTATGCCCAATGACCATGCCCAGGGGACAGAAGTCCCCTGGGCATGGCCATTGGGAAAGGGGGCATGACTCCTGTCTTTGCTAAGACAGGAGTCATTTCAATGGGGGTTGGGAGTCGAAAAAAATGACGCAAATCGGGTTGAGGCGAAAAATTTGCCTCAGCCTGACTTGCCCCATTTTTTGCCGCCCAAGCTCCATATTCCCCTACGCCGGCGCTGCCTGGTGTACGTCATTTTTTTTCACGCACACCAGGCAGCGCCGGCGGCTAACGCCGGCTAATGTCATTGAATAAATACGGCACCCGCATGGCGCTTCAGAATGGTGTTAGCCAGCGCTAATTTTTTTTAACGCAAAACTGCGTTAGTGCAGTTTTGCGTCAAAAATTATAAATATGGCCCTCAGAGTCATCATAGCTCTGGCCCTCCATTGTGAAAAGCCTTTGTTTAGCTTGTCTCTCTGGCTTTTCTAACATTGTCAAAAAACTAAATGCCCAAAGTGATATTTTCGATAGAAGATCCTGCTGACCAAACTGTAGTGAGGGTTGTATTTTGTTGAAACAAATAATAAGGGGAGGTGTGTCTGGCATCTAAAATGTGTGATGCTTTTTTCTAGCCACACAGACCACCAGTGCCGGGACCAGTGGCAAGTCCAGTGCGCCAGACAAGGAGGGAGTTGGAGGGAGAGTCCCAGGTATGGCAGGGATGGAAGGTGGTAAGTCACATTGCTTGCTATTGACAATTACTAGAATCCTGACTGTATTTGTTAAGCAAGTCAGATCCCACCCATTATCATTCATCATCTCCCTGCCCATTGCATCTCATGACCCATGACCTAACTGCAGCATGGTTCAGTTGCCTCCTAGTACTGCTTTCCTTTTTTCTTTCCTAAACTTTATCCCAGCCTACCAAAAAAAAGAAAAATCCTTTCTTGGAATATGTCACATTTTTCTGACCAAGTGATTTATACATTTAATGGCTTCCATCACGGATATATGCCTATTCAAATTTTTTCCTTTTGACATTTGTCAACTACAAAGACTGACTAGGCGAAACCGAGGCACATGATGATGATCTGTGACACCCCACTATTCTATATCAAAGCACCTACCTACCTGGCTGAATACCTCTGACGTGCCCTGCTGTAGAGTAAATTAAGTTTCAAATGTATTTATCGGAAATAATTTGTGGTGGAGGATGAGACAAAGGAGTAAAGTTGGATTAAGTGACTTATTTCATGTTTTGCAGATGGGACACTCTGTGATGAACATGCCAAATGAAATTTATATACCCCATTCATTTCTCTGTCCTGCAGGGCATCGTTTTTTCCCCACTATCTACTTACAGCAGACAGAATACCTACATGATGTGTGAGATGCATTATTATTATTCATCGGCCTCTTTGGAGTCAGGGTAGAATTGAAAGGTATTTAGAGAAGAGCAGGGCCATTGGAATTAAAGTAAGATAACTGTCCATCACAACTGCCCCAGCTGCAGACGCATAGAGCTACCTAGCATGCGTCCAAATATTTAGTATAACAAAAAACGTTGTACTCTATAGTAGGTAATGCCTTACTCATTAATGAGAGATTATTTTTTTTCACGCAACATGTCTGTTTAGTTTTTTAGGAAATCCTCTAAATAAATATCACCCTATTTTTTTATTTTGTATTTATTCTGCTTTAATTTCTTTCAGCCAGTCAGTGCTTTTATATGTGGAATGTGTGGGTAAAATATGGCCCTGTGATACTCTTAATCACATCAAATTTCAATGGCCCTAGTTGACCACCAATGTACTACTACAGTACCACTATATAATTTTAAGCAAGTGTTTGCACAGAGCATTGTTTACAATTAGCCTTTTATTGTGACTTTCTTGATATAGATACGCCTGCTGGTTGACTACCACTACTGACACAGCAGGAGACAACAGCCTGGTTGTGGTGGGAGAAGTTGGAGGCCATCTGAGACGATCACCAACAGCTAGAGGAGAAGAAGGCTGTGGCATTTGCTCCTGCTCCGGGCCCCAGTTTCCCCAGCCCACCACCTGCACCTCCATCCTCTGGGAAACAACACTGCCAGCACCATTGCTGCATTCTTTATACCCAGACCGTCGGTTCAATTGCTCTGTGCTGTGCAAGCTGGCACAGCTGAGCTGTCGGTGGGCACGCTATAGACCCAGCACCGAGAATTACTCACCATCCTTGAAAATACCCTCTTTGGAGACCTTTTAAATTTTATGTTTTGGTGGGAGGGACTTTTGTTGTGAGTGGAGAGGGTGCGCATTGAGAAGGAGAATAGGGGTAATTTGGGATTTTGTTTTGGACCTTTCATTGGATGTTTACTTTAGACATGTTTAGGGTGATAGTGTTTTGGGAGAGGGGTGGGCCTATTATGTGTAGAAAGGGTAGGTTATATTAGGGAAAAATATTCTATCATAATTTATGCTTAAAGTAATTCGCGTTTCACCTTTATTTCTCACTTTTTTGCACAGCCTGTTTTTCAATCCAATTCTCAAAATGTAAACCAGTTAGTAGTAGTTAGTTATACCTAGTCCTACTACCTTCTGTAACTACATTGACCATTGGGGGATCATTCTGTCATTGCCTGTGTTGCCTACAGCAACCTAGATAAACAATTACTTATCTGCAGTAGAAGTTAGATACTAACTAACTAAACTAGTTCACTTCACTCCATAGTTATGTTAACTGAAGAGATGAAGAAATGACTTCTACCTCTCTCAATCTTCCAAAACCTTACTGAAGGGTCTTCCAAGGTGCGTTTTTAATAATGATGGTAGTGTGCTGGCACGAAATGTATCACAAGTGAGGTCCCACTCACACCTAAGTGAGCTCCAAATGTAGGATTATCCATCACAGGCAATTAAACTGAAACAAAAACAGTGAATTAGTGAGTTATATATTTACATCGTAGCATTACAAAGACTGAGACCAGACTACTACCACCATGACACCACAAAGGATACCTGATACTATAACAACAACTAGCAATAGTAAGTTCTTCTGAGCAATGGGGGAATGGAATTTAATTAAAATTAAAGTCATAAAATCCTTGAGTCAGGAAAAGTAGACGCAAAGTCTGGAGTAGACAAGGTCAAGTATTTACGCAACACAAGGCCTGAATGATGATGCTGATGAATGATATTCTTCTACATCTAAAATATGGATCCCTTTTATGTGTGGCTGGGTTAAAAGGGCTGGTGTGGGCTATTGGTCAAGTACTGGAAGATCTTACAGTAAGTTGGTGTTGCTTTCATGACATCCACCCCAACAAGTGTGTGATCCATTTATGGTGTGAATAAGTCACATGTTATTAAATCACAGAGCCCGGGGGAAGAGGGTTATGGAGTTGATGAATGGATAGGAAAGGGGATTTAGGGAAAGGTATGGCAAAGAAAAACACTACACAACACTACAACAATATTCATCAGGGCGATGAGCAGCACATCATCATCAATCTGTTGTGGAAGGAAATGAAAGAATGAGTGTGGCACAGTTCAGTTAAATGCATTGTAAACAGTCATTCAGCCCCAGAAACCAACGTTATTATTAGGTATCTAAGGGCCAGATGTATGAATCTGGCCCATTGCGATTTGGTAATTGGTAATTTTTAAGAAATCGCAATTACCGACTCGCAAAGGGCCATGTATCACATGTGCGATTCAGTAATTGCGATTTCTTAAAAATCGCAAATGCAATTACCGAATGGCAAAATGCGATACTGGCCCCATTCGCAGCTATGGGCCTGTTGGCCCATAGCTGCAAATTTTTTGCATTTCCTAAATTGCGATTTCTGAAACAGAAATCGCAATTTGGGAAATGCAAAAGGCCAGGGTGCTGGGGGCCTAAGGCCCCCTCTCCTGCACCCCAATTTTTTTTTTTTTTTACCATGTAAAGTACACACATGCCAAAAGGGCATATGTGCTTTACATGTTAAATTTAAAAATGCAGTTTTACTGCATTTTAAAATTTTGCACCAGGTTACCACCTGGCTGCAGAAAATGGTATTTTGCATGTGCAAAATACCATTCTGCGAAAAATCGCAATTCGCGATTTTGTTGCAGAATTGCCTTGCGACCTTTGATGCATTGCAGACCACGATTTTGCACTCGCAAACGAACGATTTCGCAGTTTACGAGTGCAAAATCATTTGATACATCTGGCCCTAAATGTTCTGTCATCCATATTTGAAAAATACAGATTATGGAGAAGTGAAGTGAACCTACCCAGTTCTGAATATTAGGACTGTTAAAAGAAAAATGATGCTGTATTACCAAATTGGGTGGTGCATCTGCATTCTTCTCTGAATGTCCATCATTTCTGGGTGCCTGGCTTAACATGTCCTGGTAAGGTAAGCAGGAGTGTTATGGAGCTTTCACTTTTCATGCAGGAGAAGAGAAGGCATGCAAATTATAAGACAGAAATTATATTGTAAGGGCAAGGAAAAGGAAAGAAGGCAAGCTTCATGACAGTGTACCAAGAAGACTCAGAGACAGAGCAAGAGTATAGGCTGCTGCAAATTATTTATTTCATTTCATGACTCATGAGCGATTGATTAACTGAGAAGTGAAAGGAATTTACAACCAGTTAAGGATAAGTAGCTGCATGTACCAGACTCATCAATCTCACAGTGGTCATCATAACATGTAGCTGAGTGCTTGCATCATGTGATAATGTGACATAGATGTCTGTCTCCAGATACAAGCAACAGGCCCCCAACCACAAAAACATAAAAGGAATTTTACATTTGAGCCAGCACTCATACTCAGTAGCATTTTCCTAACCAACATACCTCTCTCCAGTTCACAGAGTGGAGTAGGCCTCACAGTTATACTCATCATGGTTTCCCAATTAAGTTTATAACTTCCTTCTTCTGGCTGTTGAGACTGCAGGGTAACAAATCAGTCCAGCTACATCCTGACTCAAGCAAGATAGACCTGTAGTGCACTGCTGTTGAATAACAAGCAGTAAACATAATTTGAATACTTTGTGTAGATTTCTGTTGGTCTTGCCTCTGTAGATCCCAAAAAAATGGAGTGAACCCAGCAAGTCATTTTTGCTTATTGTGAAATGGTCAATCACCTTCAGGAAAAACGATCATTCATCAGGCCCCAAACTTTGTAAATCATCGACATTGAGTTTACAAATTAGTTAAACAACCTTCCTCACTGTCTACCAACACATGAATCATTGGTCATCACTACCAGCCCCTCATTGATAAATCACCATAGTTACCTCTTCCAATCTAAGTACAGTGGTAGGTAGATAATTGTATCTCCTCTTTGATGCAAATTATAAATTGGCATTTGGCATTCTTGTTGTAAATTGAAAGATCTTCTGGGGCAAGCCTGTTGGGTGGTGAAAAAAAGAAGGATAGACATGGGAGGGAGGCAGGCATTATCTCCAATGTCCTAAAGGGAATGAGGAAGCTCCTTCACTGCTCACTGGCCCAACTCAAATGCAGCCATACATGTGCCTAAAAATAGTAGGGCTGCATACATGATACACAAACATAATGCTCCACTAGCTGTATCCTTTTTTTGTGAAACAGTTTGCTAATAAATAATTAAACAGTTAAATGGGGGACTACTAAGTCAGGGAAGTAGAATTCATCCTCAAACTCGGGTTGCTTGCCCCGAAGTTGGTCAGTTAGCACACTTGAGCCTGATAAATCACCTTTAACCTCCTCCTCCTCCTCCAGTGGTATTTCAGGAACAGTGTAGTTGTGATGTATGAATTGTTGGTTCATTTTGATCATGGACAATCCCTCCATGTTTTAAGCTGAGAGACTAGTCCTTCTCACTGTGACAACTGCACTGAAAACATGCTCAGAAGATACACTGGTTACAGGAAAAGCCAGATACTTTATTGCCAGCCTGCTAAGCTATGGCCATTGGCATACCAATACACCAAAGGTTTTGCCTGTGTCTCTGCACTGGACTTAAGACCTGCCACTTGAAACCAGGCCAGTGAAGATATTGGGGCCAATTCTTCCATTCCTGTTGTTGTGGTTGCTGCCAGTGTTCTTGCTGCTGGTGTTGGCTGCTGTGAGACTACGAGACTGACCTCTCTGGAAGTTGAAGGCAGCATCCCAGATCTTCTGCCTGGGAGTTGGACTTTAATTTCCAGTATTTGTTCCTTTTTTAACTGGTCCTGTAGCAGATGCAACTAAGATATAGCTTGGCCCATTGTACTGTCCTCTTTGCTGACATCCCATGTGAAAACTTCAAAAGGAAGTGTCATGTCATTTGGCTAAGTACCATTTGTCCACCTCCATGGTCATGCTTTTCCTAATTGCATTCCCTCCTCTTTGAATAAAATAGTCATTGATTGGTCTGTACTGCTCAGAAAAATGTTGTAAAATGTAAACGGTTGAATTCCAATGTGTTGGCACCTTCTGTATGAAGGTTTTAACTGGTACTTTGTTAGCACTCTGAATGATCCTCAACTGCTTTCAGGCTTTAAAATAATGGTTGAAATGAGTGCAGATTCTTCGGCAGATAGTCAGTTTGTTGCTGCTGTATGCCTTCTTTTTTAGAAAGTCCTGCACAACCAGGTTGATGCAATGCACCAAACACAGTACCCTGAAGTAGCCACTATCTGC
Organism: Pleurodeles waltl; assembly: GCF_031143425.1. Taxonomy (NCBI): domain Eukaryota; kingdom Metazoa; phylum Chordata; class Amphibia; order Caudata; family Salamandridae; genus Pleurodeles; species Pleurodeles waltl. Next base: position 1,224,017,310 of record NC_090444.1, read on the forward strand.
CATGGCCTTAACTGTATTACTGCCATTGTCTATGGCAACGCATCTAACTCTGAGACCACTGAGTCACAGCCATTCAATCACCTTGCTATTATTTCATGCGGCCGAATGCCCGGAAAAGGTTCTTCAGACTCAGGCCAGTAGATAACTGCTACCTAGCTGTTGACTAACCCCCACAAAAGAGATCCAGTGTGCAGTGATACACATGCAATTAGTTGCTTGACAACTGGTCCACATGTCTGTCATCATTTGGCTAGTGTGAGCAGCATTTTTATGCATAGCTTGCAGCACATCATGGTGGAGCACTGGAACAGCAACTCTAGCAAAAAAGGTCTGACTGGGAACCTCACATTTCAGGCACAAAATATAAAGGGAGGAGGTCCAGTGCTAACATTTATCCAGCTACTCACTGTACAAATATGCCATTAGGTGGTTGCATTCATAGGGCCCCTACTGCTAAACATGCCATAATAGAAGTCTGGATTCTTTTCTGATGCCACTGATACAGGCAACTTCTGAGAACTTGGAGAAGGTACATCCAGTGTGTATCTTGGGGCAGTCACTGTATGCTGTGGTATCTCCATCTGACTCTTGTGCCATTTCAAGGTTACTGAGGCAGGTGATAGGGGCACACTGCTGGGGACAGTCGGCTTTACAGAAATCTCATCACCTTCACCTCCCACTGTGATTGAAGCTGATTCCCCCTCTCATCACCATCACAACCTGCAGCAATTTTTTAATGTGCTCCTTCCACGTGATTGTGTGATGTTTTTCATATGGATCATTTGGCCTCCAGTACCATAGTGTGGACCAGACTTACCTAGACAAACACTCACATGGCAAATGATATCCTCCTGCTTGCCTAGTTGTAAATAAGTCCCACACTGGGGAGTGGATCCTTATTGGTGGGCCACTGGTGCTACTGCAAATGCCAGAAGAAGTGGAGGTAGGTTGTTGTGTCGATGATTGCCTCTCTGCAGTACATACCTCAAATGAACTAGTGGTGGATTTGGATCACAGAGGGATCTTTACAAATATGGAAGCTAGCGGTGGTGGTGGAACCAGTGCCACATCACTAGGAGCAGCTTGTATAGTAGGAGTAATCATAATTTTGCACCCTCTGAGCTGGCTTTCTTGACAATGACTGACTCATCCTCCTCCTTTCATTCCAAAATTCTAAGGTTTTCAGGAACTTTCCTTTTCCCTTGTCTCTCATGGTGGGTTTAAGCTGCGGTCCAATCCATGTCCAGATCATCAGAAGGGGGTTTAACGAAGAGGGAGCAGTACCCTTAATTTTGATTTTTAAAGATCGGGAAGCTAATGGTTCAAGAACAGGTACATCTTGCTCAGCCTCAGCAGAAAACTCAACCTCCTGTTCTGCTCCTACTTCAGGAAGATCAACTATTGCTGGCTGCGACTCCTCCTGTTGTCCACTTTGCTCATTTTCTGCTATAATTGGGTACTAGTTCGGAGCTGAGATATCTCCAATTCAAACTCATGATCATCGCTATGAATGCAGTGGCTCCCACAGTGAGAGGCATGGCTTTAGACTTAGGTTGGAAAGCTGCCATTGATGTGGGAGTGCTGCTCTCAGCTTGCTGGTTGAGGGGCAGTTCAGCAGGCACAAATGTTCTGTAAAAGGTTTTGGTCGGCATGACAGATGTAGAAATCTGCTTCTCCTGCTCACTGACCACTTTCTTCAAGCTCTTTCGGTTGGTAGTGGCACTTAGCTGCACAAGTGGAAGAGATTAGAGGACTCACATGTTGTGGACACGTCTCTTTGTGGAAGCTTTCTGTCTGGCAGTACTCTGTCAGTCTTTTGTACCTAAAAGCAAACAAGCAAGAAAAGCGCTTAATGAAGTGTGGTATTTTTCAGTTTTCTTTTAAATATTCATAGTGCAGACAATATAATTTAGTGTGGTTAGTGTAACTATTCAAGTCAAACCACTCCACCATAACATAATATTTCATTTTCAATCAGGATAACAACATATAGATGTATAGTTGTTGTTTAGGTGCATCTAAGGGAGACATCTATAGCAGACAGGGAGTCAAGAGATAATGGATTATTCTTTAAAAAATAAATGTTGTTGTGAACATATGAAAGCAGGGGTGTCCAGTGAAAAATTGAATAATTCTTAAAAAAATAAATGCTGGGAAGCAACGGATTCAAGGGGAAGTGAATAATAACAATCCTTTAAAAAGGAAGGCTTATGTGAGACAGGCCCCTATAGCAGGCAGGGTGTGGATGGAGGGAAACATTTTTTTAAAAGTAAAAAGTAAAAAATAAAATAAAATAAAAAATAAATAATAATTAACTTATAAATAAAAACAACTAATTCAAACATTTGAATACATACCAATGAATAAAAAAACAAACACAAAAAAACTGTTTGCTGGTGTGCTAGGGGACTTTGAGGAACCCCTTGGAATTTGGAAAGGAAGAAGGTACAGGTAAAAAACTGAAAAAATACAATATTAAACATTGTTCATACACATACCACAATGATCTAGACGCATGTTAATAAAACTAATATAAAAGAACTCCTGGAGGCCCACGAAAGACCACACTGACTGCCTACACAAAAATGGCTGCCGACCACATGGCCCAACAACAAGCAAGGCGGCATGGACAACAAAGAAGAACACGTGCAGGCCTATGGCAAAAGCCCCTAGCTGGCTGCAGAAAATGGACGCCAGCAATGTGGTCAGAAACAACAAGCAGGGAGGCATGGACAACAAATAGGTACACATGCAGGCCTAAGGCAAAAGCAAAGCACAGTGGCTGGCTGCATAAAAATGGCCACCATCCACATTGTTAGACAACAACAGCAAGCAAGGAGGCATTGGAGAATAAAGAACACATGCAGGCCTACGGCAAAAGCAAACCACACTGGCTAGCTGTATCAAATGTCCACTGGGCACATGGTCAAACAGCATCAACAACAGCAGGCATGTGGATTTGGACAACAAAGAACACATGCAAGCCTATGGCAAAACCACACTGGCTGTCTGCATAAAATGACTAATGACCACATCGTTAAATAACATACAAGGAGGTATGGAAAACAAACAACACATGCAGACCTATGGCAAAAGCAGTGAAGCACACTAGCTGGCTGCACAAAGTGACCACCTACCACATGATAAAACAGCAAGCAAGTAGGCATGGACAAAAAAGAACACATGCAGGCCTAAGGAAAAAGCACAATATCTGGCTGCACAAAATGGCTGCAGGCCACATGGTCAAACAACGCCAACAGCAACAAACAATGAGTCATTCTAAAACAAAGAACATTATGGCAAAAGCACACTGACTGGATAGCCAAAATGGCCACTGACCATATGGTCAAACAACAAGCAAGAAGGCATGGATAACAAAGAACATATGCAGGCCTATGGACACTGAGTACACAAAATGCCACCTGGCCATAAGGCATGGAGAACAAACGAAGACAAATGGTGGCCTATGTCAAACACACACCCTGGTCGGACAAAGGAGACATGGTAACAGCAATGAAAAAAATGCTACCATTAATTCAGCAATGCTAGAAATGAAATTTAAATGAGCTATAAAAATGTAACAACAACACACATTCTACCAAGGCATCTACCCCACCAACATACATTTTTTGCAGAAAAAAAGTGTAATACAAAATAGAACCCCACATTTTTTATTCAATCCAATGCCATCCATGGCCTAAATTATGTTTTTAAATAACATATACCTTAGAAACAATTGTTTCATGTACCCATGACTAGTACTGACTGGATGGACCCTGGGCACAAGTCCAAATAGTAAAATAAATGTATAGTGCAAATTTAACAAACATGGAGAACATGTACTGGACTGTGCAACCATTTTTCTGCGCATAAAATAAAAAATTAAATGCAAAATAATTATTAAGCCTCTACGGAAACTCCAGGCCACCTACCACAACAACAATCAAATTTAAAAATTGTATAACAGTACACATACATACTGATGCATGCCCTCTAGCAAACAAGCAATGGCCTTATACAGATATTTTTCAACTTACTTGTGATATCAGAAACACTTCGGACCTGATCTAGATATTGGCGGATGGGTTACTACTTCACTCCTGTCTATTGAAATCTAAATCCTATAGACATACTGGGATTAAGATTGTGGTGGATGGTATATTCATCACTGTTGTGACAGAGCAACGCAACAGCCAATATTTAAATTAGGTCAAAATTCCTTAAAAATAAAATCCAATGGTATATGTGTTGCAGGAATTGTAGACAGAAAGGGTGATCTTTCCACCTCAAAATTCAAGTAAAAAGTGACCAGTAGATGGAAAATCACTGGGAGGAGCCTGCTTGACAGGAACAGGAAGTTGGAGTCTCTAGGGTGCTTCTCTCCTGTTGAAAAAAAGTAAAATTTTAAAAATGCTTTTCACACTAAAAAACAACCTGAATGGTCTGTTGGAGTAAAATATTCACTTGAAACATATTTTTTTGTAGACTTAGCTAGTTCTCGAGTAGAAAATCTGCTCAAGAAGCAGCTGCAGCCGCTTGCCATGTGGGTCAGTAGTGACCAGAAGTAGTGCAAGTGAATTGCAAAGCTAGCATGTGCTCAGCAGCGGCCTGCAAATCTCGCTGTGCTTGCCAAGATGGGCCTAAACAACTCTCTTGTTCACAAAAAGAAAAAAGATTCCTACATGACCCGGATAGCGTAATTTAGCGGGATCTCCACATTACACACATGGCATGTAGTTTCCAAATGTAATAAATTTCGCTGGCGGAGTGGAATTTTTCACCCACAGCTAGTTTTTATAGGCTTCATCACCTGCATATGCTGTTCACCCAAAAGGTCAAAGTTATAAATGGGTCAGAGGGAAGCATATGGTAAGCAGAATCCAGGAGGATAACAGGTTACTTGTACATCTTGTATTGGAGTACCATCACTTATCCCTCTCTATTTGTTATATGCACACAGACACATGCTGTAGCGACCAGAGCAGGAATCAGTGAGAAGTGTCAGCACGCAGAAGGACCAGACCAACTGAGAATATTGTTTCTTTTTCTGTTCATCTACTTCTACCTTTCCCCTGAGCACTGCAAGCACTATTTGAGTCTTCAATGTAGATAGAGCCATTGGTGTGGTGGTACAGGGAATTAGCTTCCAGGATCACATCAGCCTCTCACAGGATTGCACTACCTAAAGAACAGGATAGTGCCATAGTGTTACAACGTGCTAAAACATCACTAATACTTGGAGCTTTTACTTTTGTATAATGAGCAAGTTGTTCATTCACTTAAAGTTTATTTGAAAGTGAGACATCCCCAATGACTACAATTAAACTAATACATTTCTGAAAGAATAGAGTCGATTGCTAGGCTAACTAATACTAGTCATCATACATACAGCTTTTTATCTGCTCTTGCGACAAGGAGTTGCTGTAATGAAAAGGTGCTGCATTATAATCCTTGTGAACGTAAAACAAGCCTTGTGGAGGTTTTCAAGTGGACAGGGATGTGGGTGCATTATAGGAACAATGCTATACCAAATTATTTGGGTTTTCATATGTGGACTTTAAATATCACTCCTGGTAACAGACAGGTCACTCTCATCTCTCCTACAATGCTATCTGTCAGCAGCAAGTAAAACCCATGTTAAGAAGATTGTCACAGTGAATCTTGACTGCAAGCTCGCTCCACAATCAATGGGACCTTAGATAACATAATTCGAACCCTATGGTTAACTTCAGGAAGTTGTGAACTGATGTGCTGTAAATGATGCATGCTTCATGAACTCCTGCTTGCTCTCATACCTGGACTCAGCCACCTACTCTCAGTGTTTACAGCTCTTTCTTCCTCCTCCTGCAAGCCTCACTTACCAGTAATTAATGAAAACATTGTGGGGAAGATGAATACAGTGGAACTAAACATATCACACTTCTTATGGACTTAGGTCATGCAACCTAGACCTTGTGGTGATCTTCAAGGTGAAATGTAGCCTCGAAGAGTCCAGCAAAAGTTAGAATGCTGAAGGTATGGCCAAATGCCAGTGCAAGTATGGGATGATCAGTAGTCAGGGGGAGACCCAACAAGATCACATCCTTCTTACCACCACACAATGCTACAAAGCCAATGTTGCATTCCAGATATGAAGATGGTATGTAACTAGACACAGGGTTAGGGACCATTTGAGAGCTGTGCAGTGAAACTTATGCTTTTTTTGTCAAGGCTCAGACTCTGTCAGCCTATGAAGTAGTCCTTAACTGGGGCTTACAAAAATAAATTGAAGTATGAGCTGCCCTGTGAAGGCCGCTGATTTGTCTCTTGGATTGTGAATGGTAGATATCCCTTAAAAATCACTGGGTATCTTGTTTAGTCATGATTGTGACTCCATGATGAAAGACAGCATCATCATACTCAGATCACATTACTGAAGCTGGGATGAGTCTCAACAATTAGGTTTTGGTTTGTGGTAGTGTCATTACTTTGATCCACATTACCACAGTTGCTTAGCCCTTAATACTTCACTCAATGCACAGGGAGATGTGTCTGGAGCTATAGTATAGAAAACTCTATTAGTTTTGTTTAGATTCACTTACCTATATGCTTGTAACTGCACAACTTTGGGGCAATAAATGATAAATGTGCTTTGAAGGCCATTTTCTTCCATTTGTTCTTTTAGTAGCCTCCCATATCTGACAACAATTTAAGCCTAGTTTAAGCCAATTAGGGTGGAGGATGGCCCATTGATGTCTCCCGCACTACCTCTGTAGTGTAGAGGATGTCACTGAGTTGTCTGTCATATGTGAAAACAATATGCTTTGATTTAAAAATCAAAAGCAATTTCTTTTTTAAAGTAAAAGTTTGGATGCAAGGAGAGAGTTTAATTATTTTTTGATAGGCTGTAACCAGTGGATGAGCTTTGCATTCTAGAGTCACAGTAAAACAAAGTGAAAGTGACCTTTTAATGACGTAGTCTATTTTCACTTTTAAGCAGTGCCATAGGCATAACTATGCAGCCAACACCATTTAGCTTTGGAAAGGTAGCCTTGCAAAGCGGACAATGTCCCTGTTCCAGTGCTATCTCTTTCTAGTGCCCCTGTGGACACAAAAGTCTGTCTGATCTCCTCTGGAGGGCAGAAACCCCACTCTGGCACCAAGGAATACTTTTGATATAATATTATGGAAGAAGCACCCCAGAGCATGGGCTTGTGCTCATCTCTACCCTGGGCACAAGAGTAATTCTGAACCTCTTGGGGTGTATATGGGGTGCTTACCACACATTTATCACCAGGTGTCAGAAAGCCCACTAAATATCATGGAAAAAATGGCTGAACATTTTTTAGGGGTTGGGGTGGGATGACTACATATTAGGCTGTGCCAACTTTGAAGTACAGGCCCAACTGACTTTCTACTCCCTCTGGAGTTTACCCTCATTCTATCAGCAAGGTATGACAGAATGTCCACTAGAAAACAGAGAAAAATGGTCTACAAAGTGGTGGGAGCAGCCCACACAGGCATCAGGCTACACCCTATCCCAGAATGGGCCTGACAGTCTATCAGCCCAGTAACCCCAGCTTGCTGGTACACAACAGCCCTCAATGAATCATTGTCCAGTCAGTTTCTTCTCTTTTAGGGCAAAAAGTACTCTTGTTAGGAAAACACTAATAGGTACTATTCATTAACTACAAATGTATATAATCAGGTAGTTGGAAACATCTTTGGTGACATCCTTATGACATATTACAATGCTAGTGGGTCTTGAACGCTATAACTGTAATACCCTCCACGTATACTAGATGCAATATCTTAATATAAGGTGGTGTCATTATCAAAAAAGCAGGCTTACTGGATTTTCATGGGGCCACCACAACAGCAAAAGCAGCAACATTATATAATTCACCAGTGCAATGCTATTTAAACACTACCAATTTGCGATACAGTATAGCCCACCTTTGAAGTCAATGAGGCAGTGCCAGAACTTACTATTATAACACCTTGCATTGTCAACATTACTACTGTCAATAAAACATTACATTCAATAACATGTCCCAGAGTCTTTGTTTTTGCTTTTAATAAATTGGTACTGCAGTTTGAGAACTTACCAATAGAGGACCCTGCATGTTAGAGCCCTTAACAAAAACACAGGCTCAGGGGAAACTTTTAAATAAAGTAAAACCCCTCCCAGGGGCTTAACTGTAACAGCCTGGGAGCCTTAGGTTATCTGTTTAAAACATGGCTGAGGATGCTACTGCCCTTCCTGCACATAACCACATATTACTCAGCTCCAGCAGATTCCTTAAGTACTCTTTAAGGGCGTTAGAAGGCCAGAGCCACTGGACCTGGGGAAACCCATCCTAAACCTGGGGGTAAACAAGATTCAAAGTCCCTAAGGTTCATCCTTGATGTGTCTTCAGGTGGCTTCTCCTTTAGTCTAGGCATCCATGTGCCTTAGTCACAATTAGTTCCAGAATCTTCGCATATGTCTCTCTTTTGTGCACAGTTTTTTGGTGGGGGTAGAAAGATATAGAAGCCAAGCACATTGGCGAAATCGTAGAGTGCCACATCATCTCTTCAACTCTGTCCCAACTGTTCTGCACATCATTCTAAGACATTCCAACATCATGACTTCATTTTGTCTATGGCAAACGCTTCACACCCCTACCTGACACAGCTACCTGATCCCTTACCACCTAAACTTTAAAGGAGATCCCCTCCTGTGTTAATGTGGATCTCTGTAGGGTCCCTTCTGTGAAAGGCTATCTGTGTGAAGATACTCAGCTACACAAGACAGTAGTCTCCCATGCACAGTCTGCACACATGTACACACATGTGTGCTCTCATGTTCACATGTAATGCCCTCAAGATCCTCTTAGGCAAGCTGCGCCCCAGCTGCAGAACAGCAGCCTTATCTTAAAAGACAGACACTGTTGGTTACCACTTTCAGTCCATTTACATAAATTAATGTGTGCAATACTAGGTTGGTGAGACCCACTCACAGGGAAAGTCCAAATACCAGATAAAATCCAGGAGGATAAAATGGGCTGAACCCATTTGCTACAGGGCACAAGTCATTCTGCACACCATTTGGCAGATTGGGGGTATTATCACAATTCCGCCCTCGGGGGGAGGAGGGAGTCAAGTCCAATAGACAGGGGTACTTTGTTTTGGGAATAAAATATGGGAAATGGATGGGCATTGGGCTTAGCCCTCACCCCTAAATCTCCAAAAGTCATTCTGTTTTTCTTTGCCCCTAGGGTGTGCAGAGTATCCCCATCCCCAAGGCAAGAAAGGGGCTATTTGGGTTTTTTTAGCATAAATTTGACAGGTGACAGGTGGACCAGCAGAATAGGGGTAAATCCAAATTCTCTCTTATTTTCCATGCTACACTATTAGGGCCTAGGTCTGGCCACTGTACAGGGAAATCCACGAAACTCAGACATTTCTGAAAACTAGACACCCATGGGATTCCATACCCACAATACCCTGCTAACCTCAACCTTTTCTAAAATAAAGCATGTCCTCACAATTCTGCGTGTCTACAAAGGTCCATAAAATAACCACCACACTGCATACCCACACATCTCCTAATAAAACCCTTACCCCACTTGAATGACATGGCTTAGTACCCACAATTCGAAAGGCACCAAAATGCAAGATGGAGACATCAATATTTCCTGTCATGATCTGTTTTGACAAAAGTGGTAGCGAGTGTACTTGGGTCAGGGCCCTTGTCCTCCAAACTTGGCAACCTATCAAACCCATGCACTATTTCAAAACTAACCAGGTAGGGGAGTCCAGGACGGTGTACTTTGTGTGGATCTCACAAGGTTTCCCTTACTGCAAATGCCCTGCAAACCTCAAACTTTGTGAAAATCACACATTTTCCACACATTTCTGTGACAAAAATTTCAAGAAATCTTTGAGATAACCTGGCTTCCAAATTACCTTTGAGCTTTTCCTGGACCTAATGCCTTCAGGGTGATTGAAAATAGAAGTAGCACTCTTATGCTCACCACAATTTCCCTTTGTTTCTCTCTAGATGCACAGGCAAATGTTTCAGATTCCAAATCCTTCAATCACACGTTTGATTACATTTTTGAACCTTTTAATTATGCTGGTGTGGCATCTGAACGTTGACCAGGGACCTGTACCCACAGGTGGTTGTATCTCTAGCCAATTACAGACATTCACATGTACCTCACTGGTAGACTTTTTTTATTTAGGCCCATTTTCTCTTCTTTTGTAACTTCATCTGCCTTATGTTCTTTTCCCCATCCACAGACATAGTCCATCTCTTCTTTAACCAAGCTTACCATCTTGGAGATGACCCGTGTTTCTGGTATTCTTCATCTGAATAGCTCAGAATGCTCAGTGGTGGAGTATGGACATCCATGTAAGCCACATGCCTTTTCAACCACAATCCATTTCCTGTCACCATTTGATAACAATATTTAATTGTCTAGATAAAATGACCAACTATCCCATTAGTGTCTGGGTTCAACTCCATAAGCCTACAGAAACATTATCAATTTTTGTAGTAAAGTTGCACTCTGACACAAGATACATAGAAAACCCCTCTTTCTGGCATAGTTTTTTTTAAAAACTTGATAACATGTCCAGAGCGTATGTTACTGATCCAAAACAAATTCAACCCACTTTGCAAATAAATCAAGTACCACAAATAAATATGGAGTGGTATGCTCACTTCACAATAAACTATGCCCAGGAACACATTTAATTATGTCAGAGTAAAGTTAGTAATTGTGCATCCCTCTTATACTGTGAAATTATCAGAATTATGCAATTTTGCACACTGAGGTAGTGTCCTACCTCAGGAGCATAGGAATAACTAACTTAAAAAGCACAAGTGGCTGCTAGCTGCTGCTGTTCGTGTTACGTTGCATTTAGTGCTACTTTCTCAGCACAGAATACATTTTCTTCCCCATTTCAGGCATATTTACATTAGAGGCAACTATGCGAGTTACCCTCCCCCCCCCTTAAATAAGGCCCACCAAATTGATTTCTGTTTCTTTTAGGGGGAACATCGGGTAGTACATAATATTTTGAGGGCCAAGCTTATGTTTTAAGAATCCTATTGCAGATTCAAAACTCATTACATTCCTGAACAACACTCACCACCTAGAAATTCAAATCTTGGCAATCCCACTCATTTGTCTTGACAACTCCCAGATGTCCTTCATTAGTCAAGAACATCAATCTTCCTCTCCAGTCTTTGGGTGGCAAGAGTTGATTCCATGAAACAAAAGCCTGTCTCTCTCATTCAATTAATCCTTCACATTCTTGAATGGATTTACATCATCACACACATTTTTCTTGTTACCCTAACTAGTCTTGAGCTATCTCAACAACTTTTTTCTTGTGCCTTACACCCATTATGGAAATGCAGTACCCCAAGCACCTGATTTATCGAATTTTCACTTCTCCACAGTCAACATTAGGATTTATTCCTCAAATATCTTAAGCACTTTTCTACATTAGTAGTGTGCTCCACCAAATTGATTTCAAACACAAGCAGATCACTTTGGAAACACTGCACTCATTCATTGTCACCCAAAAGAAAATCCATTTTTCTCTGAATAACTGATGCTGCGGAGAATAGTCTAAATGACATGTTCAAAAATATAGGTGCACCCTAGGGTGTAATAAGTTATATCAGCTCTTGATAATTTTCATTCATATTCTCCCGTTATAGGTCTGAAGATCAATGATGTTTTGTGAATACTCTATTAAAACAACGATGGCCTTAAGGTTTTTCTCTAAAAGAATAGGGGGGATTACCCCGCCAAACATGATAAAAATTTACAAAGCTAAGTGCATCCCAGCAGTCACGTATGGGTCCGGTATCTGGGGATACACAGACTGTAATCTGCTACAGATGGCTGAAAACGACTTTTTAAGATATATATTGATGGTACCAAAAGGCACATCATCATACATAATTCATTCAGAACTAGGATCCCCCTTTATCACCGACCTGATAAAGATCCAACCCTTACTGCTATGGCACAAAATTTGGACCTCGGAACACACTGAACTAAATAAGGCCATTTTGACCGACTGCATGGAGTCTACATACGCAACAAGGGTGCCATGGCTAAAATTCATCATGACTTTCTTTGAAAACATGGGCAACAAAGCTTATTACACAAATCCAGCTCTCCTGGAAACAATCTCTAGGAAAGACCTGAGTGCTATGGCACTAAAATATCTAGAAGATCTACGATGGGAGGTTGAATCAAAAAAGTCCACCGTCAGTCACAATCAAATAATCTTGTCAACGGAGGCTATTCAGCCTTATCTGATGAACGTGATAAATCCTCGCCATCGTTTTGTGCTCACTAGAATGAGGCTGGATATATTCCATCGTTTGGTGACCTTCCCAACCATGAATGATTGGAGCACCACCCTGAAGGCCTGCCCATGCGACGCAAAGGCACAACAAACCACATTCCATGTGGTTTTATTTTGCAAATTCTACGCTAAGCAAAGAAAGCGTCTAGTAGCCCCTCTCCTAAGGCTAATCAATCTCCCTCAGTGCCGCACCGCGTACACTTGCCTTCAGGTATTATCATCTATCGAGATGTGCAGAACCTTGGCCAATTTTTTATGCTCTGTATTAAGCACAAGAAAGTGCATGGGGGCTACCAACATAACTTGAACTATTTTAGATTATTTATTATTTTGTAATCTCTAAGATTTTAGCTTATCTTATTGTATTTTATTTATTGTTTATCAAAATGTAAATTATTGTTACTTTTATGACTTGTTGAAAGTCGAATAAAGTCCTTGTACTACGAATACTCTAGCTACAGCCAACCCGGACAGCATGTTGGATTTATTGGGTAAGGAAAACTTGTCCACAAAGAGCTCTTACAATAACATATACATGATTTTTGCAGCTTGCGTTGTGGATCATGACAGTAGGAGCTAACCACTCTGTAGCCTGAAAACGAGTTACTCTTTCTTTTTCACATATTTTTGCCAATTCAACTAACAGCTTCTTGCACCTCCATTGCAAGCTTCACATTTTGCATAACATTCATACATCAAGCCTACCTCATGCACATAGGACTTCAAACACTCAAGATCCAACTTGAAACCTTTAGGAAACTTAGCCTTCACCTCTAAACATAATTCTTCAACCTCATTGAGTGTAAGGGTATTCTGTAGGAGGCTGGACTGGCTTGTAGTGAGTACCAAGGGGTACTTGCACCTTGCACCAGGCCCAGTTATCCCTTATTAGTGTATAGGGTGTCTAGCAGCTTAGGCTGATAGATAATGGTAGCTTAGCAGAGCAGCTTAGGCTGAACTAGGAGACGTGTGAAGCTACTACAGTACCACTTAGTGTCATATGCACAATATCATAAGAAAACACAATACACAGTTATACTAAAAATAAAGGTACTTTATTTTTATGACAATATGCCAAAGTATCTTAGAGTGTACCCTCAGTGAGAGGATAGGAAATATACACAATATATATATACACAATAGCAAAAATATGCAGTATAGTCTTAGAAAACAGTGCAAACAATGCATAGTTACAATAGGATGCAATGGGGAAACATAGGGATAGGGGCAACACAAACCATATACTCCAAAAGTGGAATGCGAACCACAAATGGACCCCAAACCTATGTGACCTTGTAGAGGGTCGCTGGGACTATTAGAAAACAGTGAGAGTTAGAAAAATAACCCTCCCCAAGACCCTGAAAAGTGAGTGCAAAGTGCACTAAAGTTCCCCTAAGGACAAAATAGTTGTGTTAGAGGAATAATGCAGGAAAGACACAAACCAGCAATGCAACAACTGTGGATTTCCAATCTAGGGTACCTGTGGAACAAGGGGACCAAGTCCAAAAGTCACAAGCAAGTCGGAGATGGGCAGATGCCCAGGAAATGCCAGCTGCGGGTGCAAAGAAGCTTCGACTGGACAGAAGAAGCTGAGGTTTCTGCAGGAACGAAAAGGGCTAGAGACTTCCCCTTTGGTGTACGGATCCCTATCGCCGTGGAGAGTTGTGCAGAAGTGTTTTCCTGCCGAAAGAACGCCAACAAGCCTTGCTAGCTGCAAATCGTGCGTTTGGCGTTTTTGGATGCTGCTGGGGCCCAGGAGGGACCAGGAGGTCGCAAATTGGACCTGAAGAGAGAGGGGACGTCGAGCAAGACAAAAAGCTCTCACTGAAGCAGGTAGCACCCGGAGAAGTGCCAGAAACAGGCACTATGAGGATGCGTGAAACGGTGCTCGCCGAAGTTGCACAAAGGAGTCCCACGTCGCCGGAGACCAACTTAGAAAGTCGTGCAATGCAGGTTAGAGTGCCGTGGACCCAGGCTTGGCTGTGCATGAAGGATTTCTGCCGGAAGTGCACAGGGGCCGGAGTAGCTGCAAAGTCGCGGTTCCCAGCAATGCAGCCCAGCGAGGTGAGGCAAGGACTTACCTCCACCAAACTTGGGCTGAAGAGTCACTGGACTGTGGAGGTCACTTGGACAGAGTCGCTGGATTCGAGGGACCTCGCTCGTCATGCTGAGAGGAGACCCAAGGGACCGGTAATGCAGCTTTTTGGTGCCTGCGGTTGCAGGGGGAAGATTCCGTCGACCCACTGGAGATTTCTTCGGAGCTTCTGGTGCAGAGAGGAGGCAGGCTACCCCCACAGCATGCACAAGCAGGAAAACAGTCGAGAAGGCGGCAGGATCAGCGTTACAGAGTTGCAGTAGTCGTCTTTGCTACTATGTTGCAGGTTTGCAGGCTTCCAGCGCGGTCAGCGGTCGATTCCTTATCAGAAGGTGAAGAGAGAGATGCAGAGGAACTCGGCTGAGCTCATGCATTCGTTATCTAAAGTTTCCCCAGAGACAGAGACCCTAAATAGCCAGAAAAGTGGGTTTGGCTACCTAGGAGAGAGGATAGGCTACTAACACCTGAAGGAGCCTATCAGCAGGAGTCTCTGACGTCACCTGGTGGCACTGGCCACTCAGAGCAGTCCAGTGTGCCAGCAGCACCTCTGTTTCCAAGATGGCAGAGGTCTGGAGCACACTGGAAGAGCTCTGGACACCTCCCAGGGGAGGTGCAGGTCAGGGGAGTGGTCACTCCCCTTTCCTTTGTCCAGTTTCGCGCCAGAGCAGGGGCTAAGGGGTCCCTGAACCGGTGTAGACTGGCTTATGCAGAATTGGGCACCTCTGTGCCCAACAAAGCATTTCCAGAGGCTGGGGGAGGCTACTCCTCCCCTGCCTTCACACCATTTTCCAAAGGGAGAGGGTGTCACACCCTCTCTCAGAGGAAGTTCTTTGTTCTGCCATCCTGGGCCAGGCCTGGCTGGACCCCAGGAGGGCAGCTGCCTGTCTGAGGGGTTGGCAGCAGCAGCAGCTGCAGTGAAACCCCAGGAAGGGCAGTTTGGCAGTACCAGGGTCTGTGCTACAGACCACTGGGATCATGGGATTGTGCCAACTATGCCAGGATGGCATAGAGGGGGCAATTCCATGATCATAGACATGTTACATGGCCATATTCGGAGTTACCATTGTGAAGCTACATATAGGTAGTGACCTATATGTAGTGCACGCGTGTAATGGTGTCCCTGCACTCACAAAGTTCAGGGAATTGGCTCTGAACAATGTGGGGGCACCTTGGCTAGTGCCAGGGTGCCCTCACACTAAGTAACTTTGCACCTAACCTTTACCAGGTAAAGGTTAGACATATAGGTGACTTATAAGTTACTTAAGTGCAGTGTAAAATGGCTGTGAAATAACGTGGACGTTATTTCACTCAGGCTGCAGTGGCAGGCCTGTGTAAGAATTGTCAGAGCTCCCTATGGGTGGCAAAAGAAATGCTGCAGCCCATAGGGATCTCCTGGAACCCCAATACCCTGGGTACCTCAGTACCATATACTAGGGAATTATAAGGGTGTTCCAGTAAGCCAATGTAAATTGGTAAAAATGGTCACTAGCCTGTTAGTGACAATTTGGATGAAATGAGAGAGCATAACCACTGAGGTTCTGGTTAGCAGAGCCTCAGTGAGACAGTTAGGCACCACACAGGGAACACATACATGCACACCTAGGAGCACTGGGGCCCTGTTTGACAGGGTCCCAGTGACACATACATATAGGCCACAACCTTATGAGCACTGGGGTCCTGACTAGCAGGGTCCCAGTGACACATAACAAACATACTGAAAACATAGTGTTTTCACTTTGAGCACTGGGGCCTAGCCATCAGGATCCCAGTGAGACAGTGAAAACAGTGACAAACATCCTGACATACACTCACAAACAGGCCAAAAGTGGGGGTAACAAGGCTAGAAAGAGGCTACTTTCTCACATATTCCCTTTACCTTATCTCAGCTTGCAGGTGACTCGGCTTACCTGCGAGCAGTTGCTCATTCACAAATGCATCTTATCCTCAGAAAGCAATGGCATTTCTGCGGGGCATCTATGTTCCTTGTGCACGACAGCTGGGTTGTGCCCACACAAGACATTCTGGGGCTATTTTTCTTCTGTATGCTGGTGTCTCTGTAGTGTTGCATGCAGGAGAATTTATAAGACCATGGCATTCATATAGAATGCTGTGTCCTGTTTTGTGGAGGTATTGTTTCTGTATTGCCTCAAAATCTGAAAGTAGGAATTTAACTGTGTATTTTATTATATTTAGAATGTTTTTTCAATAATTGTATTTCCCCATCCATAATGACTGAGCAACTTCCCGGGATTGCCACTTCTTGTTCTCCACTATTTAATGGAGGGTCCAGTGGAGTCCAACTGATTTTCAGTTGTTTTTCCTTGATTTTTTGCTAACTGCATTTGTGGAACCTCAAGCTTCTCCATTTTCTGCTTGTTTTCTTCTTTCTCTTTGCCTTGCTACTTAGTTTGGACAGTTGGAAGGTTTTTCATGTCTCTGGTGCCTGCTGAGGTTTTTCCTGGAGCAATTCTAGACTTCCACCTTCATTCTGGCATCTGGGTGTGTTTCTGGAGGTAGCAGGCCATTCCAAAGTACTAAAAAGACCCTACACCCCTCCCTGAGAAGACCTGCTTTGACAGGTTGCAACACATATGAAATCAAAAGATAGAGCAGGCTCAGGAATTAATAACAGCAGTAAACAACATGATTCTCCAAGTCCAAAGCTTGACTGTTGAGAATTCTTCCTTACATTAATCTCTTGCTGACTTGTAACAAGGTTCTCTGGATCTTTCTGTGGCTGGTTTGTTGGAATTAAAATTTCACGGAAGTCATAGGAAGCTTTAAGCATTTCTAAATATGTGTCAAATCAGTTTCATTTATAAATGCCATATGTATGCCGGCAATGAATCTAAAATGTGTTTTTAGCATTTTTGGCTGCATTAAACCATGTTTATTTTTTGTTCATTTGTTCCATATTTATCCATTTGTATTTTGTGTACAGTGTATAAATGAAACTGTAACGGGTATATTTCTACATTTATTAAACTGATAAATGTATATTTACATTTGACTGCCCCACATATTTTAGCTATTTACTGAACAATACAGACATCTGAAAACATTTACATTGTAGAACAGCATTACCAGCTGTATATTTGGACGTATTTAAGCTTCATTAGGAAATATATTTTTCTTTTAATAATTCCCCTCCGTGTCAATCTGCACACCTACTGACCTGGCACTTTTGATTCAAAGTAGTGAGAACTATCTAAAGAAGACATATTTTTTCTGTATTTAAAAAACAAATCCACACAGCAAAATACATTGTTTTTCTTGTGTAGTGTTCAGCAGAAATTAGTAAAAATTGAAAAGTGGGAGCCCTAATTATGCCATTAGTATGTGATGTTAGCCCACTTCTGAAAAAGATACCAGTTTTTGTTATGGAATAAAAAAAAAATCAAGATGTGAAGTATTCCAAAAAGAAATTTTAGAAATTAACCAAGGGTCCTGGTTCTTGCATTCTTACATCTCTAACTTCAAGAGATTCCCTAGGGAAGGTGATTGGCTTTACTCAACCCTATTAACATTATTCTGAAAAGGCCCAAAGGATGACTTCAAATTTGAACTTGCTAGGGTCTCAGTTGACCAGCAAAGGGTACAAGATTTGATCTGATTAACCACACTGATAGTCACCTTCAACAAAAGCGTACGGAACGTCAAAGACAATCTCAATTTAAACCCTCTGAATGGCCTTCATTTACGGTACCTTCTAAAACATTTGATCCTGAAGATTTACCTATGCAGGTGGGGTTTGCTAAATTCCTTTTGATTGAGCAAGAAAAGACAAGATGATATAAGCAAAGGCTCTGTTTGTACTGAAGTCAGAAGGGCCATTGGCTGAGCTCTTGTCCGGTATGCCCTGCTTATCATCCTACAAGTTGGAAAACTAGGATGCTTGCCACTAGTGCAAAGAATAGAGGGGAATGTTATTCACACATCCCTGTTTTCTCATATGAATGTCTCTGGTTTTAGCCTACGCCAAGGGGTTCTTTGGATTCAATCTCAATCCCTCTCTTAGCTCCAATACATATGGACTATGACACTTTTGGTGTTTATATAGATATTCAGTAGGCTTTCTAGCCATCAGATTCCATAAAAAAAACATTTCAGTTGTGGTAGAAGCTGTTGAAGATACTTTAGTGGTTTGTGGCCTAGCCCCTAAGGAAACTCAGGTTTCATTTCTCCATGATGCTGCACATTATGAGAACTCACCGTTTATTGATTTTCCTCTCCTTGTAATCCTATTCGTTTGTTCATCAGCTGATTAGCTCAGCACAATCCATATATAAGCTGATCTGCAAAAACATAGTTCTTGGGCTCAGAGTATTTCTGATCATCTATTCTTTTTCTATTAGTGGAAATTCTGAAATCCTTCCTAGGAGTTCCATCCATTCAGTGGCAGAGTTATCAGGCATCCCAGAAACATATCAGGCAGATCTTGATGGTTTCGAAGACTCAACCACTAAGGAGTTACTTGCTCATTTACCTGTTTATTGTGCAATTGAGATCTTCCCTCAGGCTACAGTTTCCTATGTGCACATTTCTTCTTTATCTCCCTTGGAACAACAAGCTCTCAGAGAATATCTTGATGAAAATCTAGAGAATGGCCTGATTACCCATCTAACTCTTCCAACAGGGCAACTTTATTGTTTCAGCCACTTAAGGGGTCCTAAGAGCTCAGTCCTACATCAATAGCAGTGCTTTAAACCTAGTAACCTGCTATCCGTTGGCCTCCATTTCTGACAGTCTGGAGGTTGTTCAAGGGGCTAAAATATTTACACAATTCAATCTGAGAAGAGAGTATACCTTGATCTGGATCTGATCAGGTGATGAGTGGAAGACAGCATTTAGAACACATTTTAGGCATTATGAACAACAGGTTATGCTTTTTAGGCTTTGTGTTGTTCCTGATGTTCTCCAGAGATTCATGAATGCAATATGTTACAATTTAATCCTCCTGACCATGGTAGTCTCTCTATATAACAATCTTGTATTTTCTTTAGATTCAGTTGACCATGCACTTCATGTTAAACATGTTCTACAGTGTCCAACGGAGAATACATTGTTGACCAAACCAGAAATGTGTTTATTTGGAAAGGGTTCCATCAGGTATTTAGAATACAGCCTTTCCTCTGAAAGATTTCCTATGGACTCTAGCAAGGATCATGTCATTTTTGAGTGAGCTATTTCTTCTTCAGTAACTGGAACAGAAAGCTTCTTAGGCCTCTTTCATTGTTATTAGAAATTCAAGATTAATTTCTCAAGAATAGGCTCTCCAAATCACAAACATACTCAAAAAGAACAAGCCCTTTAGTTGGAATACCAGTGCCACAGCTGCTTTTGAGCCTTCTCTACTTTTCTAGAATCAATTTGCTTAAAAACCAAATGAGTAAATCTCCATGACCTGCAAATCCATTTTCCTTCGTTACAGTTAAAGAAAATAAATGTCTGACTTTTTGTTCAAAGCAAACTCCTTTTCCATTCAAAATAATTAAAAACAAATAATAATATAACTATGTCAAGACTCAGTGATCTCTGTGCATACATGAAACGGTCACTGATTTTATCAGAAAGAATTTCTGGAGGTCATCTCTTCATCATGATATCACTAAATTTGTCAGGTCATAAAAGGTCTGTACCTAAAATTGATTTTAAACAAAAAGAGAGAAGCAGGATTATTGTTGATATGTGAAATTCCTTCCAATCCTGAGCAATAATCTACGCTGGTTTCATAGTAGATTGCACTAGTATAATGGTTACCATGGGATTGCATACTAGCATGTCTCTCTCCTACATATTTTGGTCTTCCTCAAATTTCAAGATCATTATTCCTTTCACTGTATGACTTAGGCATCCCCTTTACTGCCGAATTCATCTTTCCTTTCATGTTTCCCAGCTAAACCCTATTTTCATAGGGGAACAGTTCCCATACTCAGTCATGAAGTCCAAGAGATTTGTGATTCAGATCTTATGACTGGAAGGGTATGAGCCTTGTGACAGTTCATGGTCATCAGCTGAAAAGTTATATGTCCCTCTTTTTGTTGAAAACTTTCCCTTAAAACCAGAAGTTTCAATGAGAAAGCAGAGTGTAAAAGTTTTTCCCTTACTAAAGTACTCCCCTGCAAGGAGCCATTTGTGTCCTTGCGTGCCTTATTTTCGGGATACAATGGAGTTCCTGGTGGCCATTTGCTTGGCTAAGCTAATGCAAGCTATTCTGTGGTGAGTTCTCCCCTCCATGTGTGTGCTTTGGTAATGCCACATGCAGGATCGTTTGTAAAACTATAGCACCCTTTTTGGATGCCGTATCCAGTCTTTTGAAGATTTTGGGGGTTATTACAACTTTGGAGGAGGTGTTAATCCGTCCCAAAAGTGACGGTAAAGTGACGGATGTACCACCAGCCGTATTACGAGTTCCATAGGACATAATGGACTCATAATACGGCTGGTGGTATATCCGTCACTTTACCGTCACTTTTGGGACGGATTAACACCTCCTCCAAAGTTGTAATAACCCCCTTTGTGTGTATGTTGCCTCATAAGCTGAAATATATTTTGTATTTTATTGTGTTTAGAATGTTTGTTCTACAACCTTATTGTCCTATCAAAGGTGGCCAAGCCTTTGATAGGACAATAAGGCCAAACCACATGCTGGAACATAATGGTGAGCCTTCAACAAGAATCAAATAGCAGTGTGTCCGGTTTTCCATCCAACCTCATGCATTCTGAAGGATTACACAGCTGCAAAATCACTTCATAACAGACCTCCTTGGCTTTATGCAGCTTATTGGTTTGTTTCCCTGATTTGCTACATTTCATAATATGCCAAAGCAACCTGCATTTGCTATACACACCCTTTTGTGTCAGGCATTCCGTCCAAGAAGTCATGTGTTCTGTGGGCCACACCAGTAACACACTCCTTTGGATGTTGTTTCTCACTCCTTAGTAAAGTTGTTCCTTTTCTTCACCACACTTACTAGAAACGTGCATTCCACATTTCACTAAAAACTCTTAAACACATACCACCAAATGTTCTACTCTTTTTGTTCTCAATAACACCTCACTAAGAGGAGCCTCATCTGCCAACCAAAGTTTGTTTTGAAATTTAGCATTATTGAAACTCAATAGAAATTGATCACATCTGCACTCATCAGTTATTGTTACAAATTTACAAATAGCAGCCAATTCTCTCAGGCTTGTAACATAGAAATTGCATCCTTTTACCACAGTGTAATCTCTCTTGTATCGTACTAACTACTCGGATATAATAGATGTCCAGCCTTTTAATGCATATGTCAAAGTCATTCAATCCTCTTGTCTCCCTCTGTTCCAAATCTGGTACATTGCCCAGTATTTATTGCCCTTTGTGGCCCAAACAATGTAATGACAATGACATATTTGTCTCCACCATGTTTGCTGCTCAAACTCTTGCACAATTAAAAAAAATATCTATATTTTTTCTAATATCCCTTTATTACAGCAGGTTTCCCTGGATTTGCCAAAGGAATAACAATGATGTTATATTCTACATTTTATGACCAAAGTAAAACCAGAAATATTGAGGAAGCCTAAATAAACAAGTCTTAGAGTACATGTGCACAAACCACAAGTGAAGAGAAGAGAACAAGTGGTAAACCTATATTGGTACATTACTGCATTACCCCTCATAGGACCTCCTCATCATAGTAATTACTATATGAGGTGGTCTGCTTCCCGGCAGGCACTCTAACACTTTAGTATTTGTTTGATCTTTACTGAATGAAGGTCTCTCCTACGAACCTCCATGCCTGCTTGTTTTCCTGTCCGGAGACAGGTAAGAAAACACACCATGTTTTTAATGTATGCTTTCACTTGGTTTAATTCATTATACATTGTTATTCTATATTAATACATTTACTGAGGACTGTGTATCTCTGCATTTCCCCAGCCTCACTCCCCATGCATGTGCTTGGCTAGAGTGGGGAGCATTGCAAGAGGTCTGCGGGTACACTGATCGAATACTGTGTTGTGGTTTGTACTTGTCCCCCACGGGTGTTTCTCACTGAGTGTGTGGCTGAGGAAAGGTGGCAGGCCGTTTTTTTGCGCATTCCAATTCTTATTGTTTGTGAGACTGGGTTGATTGGAAACAGGCATAAATAGGAACATGTTTCTCTTAACATGACTTATGTCCTGCTTGGGTTGCCGGTATGGAGCCATTAGATGATTCTGGAGTTTCTCCTGGGGAAAATCCTGCTTCTAAAATGAAGCATGTGCAGGAATTGGGGAGAATTTGTTGCAAATATCAAGAGCTGATCTGCAGGATCTCATTAATAATCGATCCCAAACCCATAGAGGAGAATGGGTTTTATTTGCAGTACAGTTCATCTCCTGTGGATGGTTTGCCTTTGCATTACATTATTAAAGAAATCCTTGCTAAGGAATGGAAATATGTTGATTAGCAAGGTAGTCCCTGTTTTTAGAGCAAACAATATCTCCTTGCTCAATTTGTGGACCACTATTCAGAGATTCAACAGATCAACTCCAGGTTATCATCTGTGGCATATTCCTCCTGTTTGTTATCTGAACAGACAACCCTTTTGGATTTGGTTAAAACAAAGGTTGAGTTGGCACTAAAGAGGGCTAACACAGCCTTTAATTTTGGAATAAGGGCTAGGACTTATTTAGCCTATGCCTCACAGGTTCCCATTAGGGACATTGAAAGAATACTTGCTTGCCTTTAGGAACAGGGAGACCCCACACCAGTTTTGGCCTTGTTCCTGTTAGATGCCACATCAGTCTTCTTCCTCCTTTTTGGGTGCTGCTATTGCAGGGTGCAGCTCCCTGTAGACTAACACATGTCATCTGGAATTGGCCCGTAAGTCATTAATTCATAAATTACCATTTGAAGGTCTAAAGTTATTTGTGGATGATTTGAATACTGTGGTTTAGAGATAGGCTGAATAAAATAAGGTATTACAACCTTTTCATCAATCCAAACAAAGTCTTTTTTTCACAAACAAAAATTCATAGTGTGTTGTCCTCTTCACATCCCTTTCAAGGCTGGGCTCATGGTCAGGAAGCTGTGTTTGTTAATAAATCCTGACACCAGAATCAACAGAAAAGTGGAGCAAGTCAAAAATTACTATCCCGAAGTTGGGTCCAAACTTCTGTTTTTCCTGGATTAGTGGCTCCAGCTAATATCAGACCATTGGATTCTCTCAGTCATCAGACAGGGTTATCAGATTCCCTTGGTAGACCCTTCTCGGATAGGCTAGTCTCATGCTACTCCATTATCAAAGGACCTTCAAAAATGAGAAGCAATGTTTTCAGGGGTGTAAGAAACTGCTCCTGAAGAGAGCGGTTGTCCGAGTGCCGCCTGCAGAGGTAGGACTGCGGTTCTACTCCATTTGTTTCTTAATCTGCAAGCTGCATGGCTCCTTCTGATCAATCCTTGAGTAAATACGTTGGTGAAGGTAGAACTGTTCTGTATAAACATTTTGCAGTCCATCATTCCTTTTATCTAGCAGGACGAAAAGGTTGGGATATTTACACATCCCAATCAATGCAGCCAGTCAGATGTTTCTAAGATTTGTGATGAACAGTGGTCATTTCCAATTCCAAGTGTTGCCATTTAGTCTGATGACTGCTCCTTGAACCTTCACCAAGGTATTGACTCTGGCTGCGGTGTTTTATAGCTTTAGGTATTTTCAATGTTTCCATACTTCGAGAATTGTTAAATCTGTACTTCCTCTCTTCCTAAGACTCTGATAGCGATGGAGGCAATGATTGTTCTACTTCAGAAGTTGGTATTCAGACTGAACTTTGTGAGGTCACAACTGACCACTATTCAACGGTTGCAGTTTATCGGGGCAATTTTTGTCACTGAGACTGTTACAGCTATTCTGCCTTCTTCTTGAAGAGAGACTCTGCAAAGACACCAGTCTGCTCTGGCAATGTATTAGTTGAAAGTCCAGGGACTGATGGCGGTGGTTGCAGTGGTTACTTGGGATCATCTGCATCTTAACCCTCTCATCAATTATTTGTTGTCCCACTGGGATCCCTCCCTTGTAGATTACTACTTCTCTGTGGTCCCTTCTACTGTTCTGACTGAGACCTTGTGTTGGTGGCTGCACACATCCAACTTGGAGAAGGGATTCCATTTTCAGCTTCCTCCTCCTTTGTTGTTGACAACGGATGCCAGTCTGTGGGCTTGCAGGGCCAATCTGGGGTCTTTGAAAGCAAAGAGTCAGTGGTCTCAGAAGGATAAGTATCAAGCCTCTAATTGGCAGGAGCAGACAGCAATTTGGGAAGCAGTTCAAGTGTTTCAGTCCTGAAAGTGTTTCAGTCCTGTTAGCTGGGTGCAAACTAACATTCAGCTGTTACATTGCTATTTGAATCGGCGGGGGATGCAGAGAAACCCTCGCAATCTTCTGGCCACCTTTATTTGATCTTGGGGGAACTCATCTCAATCTCATAAGGTCAATTTACATCCATGATCAGCTCAATTATCATTCTGACAGTTTGAGCTGAAATCTGTCCTCCTCAGTCCTTTACCATCTGAAAGGCCCCTCTTCCACAGCATTTATCTCCTATTCACAGACACATGGATCAACCTTTTTGACCCTCCTAGCAATGCCCTCCTTCTGAAGTTTTGCTCAGAAGTGGTTTGTCTGCAGGCTTGGGCAATGGAAGTACTTTCAATTCGTTGGCCCTTCGGACATCTGTCGTGGGGTAACTTTGTCAGGTTGTGTGCAATTCCATCACCGCTTCAGTATCCATTTCTGTCATTATCACTGCTCTGTCAGCTTAAATTGATGGCTTGGCTCTTGATGTTTAGCATTGGAGAATATGGGGTTCCTTTCTCTGTTGGCAGTGGCTATTCAAATGTACCATAAAGAATCCACTCTTAAGTCCTGTAATAAAAACTGGTGCTCTTTTGTAAAATTGTGTGCTGTTCATCGTGTGGATCCAGTGAAGGGGGTTCAGATTCTTGAGTTTCTGAGGGATTTTATTTTTTAAAGACTACGACCCCCTCTTTTTTGGCTGTTCAGTGGGTGGCATTTAGAGACTATCAGGTACCTGGGGAGGATCTAGAATTTATTGTTTCTTTGGTGATCCATCTGTTGAAGAGATTTTGGGGGTCATTAAGACCCTGGCGGTCTGAGACTGCCAGGGCTAAAGTGGCGTCCGTACCGTCAACAGGCTAGCGGTACGGAGACCCATATTTCTACCGCGGTGGTAGCGCCGCGGTCGCACTGCCGGGGCCGGCGGTTTCCCGCCGTTTTAGCCCCGGCGGTGATAATCTGCCAGGGCAGCACTGCAAGCAGCGCTGCCCTGTGGATTATGACTCCCCTACCGCCAGCCTGTTTCTGGCGGTTTGCACTGCCAGGAAGAGGCTGGCGGTAAGGGGAGTCCTGGGGCCCCTGGGGGCCCCTGCACTGCCCATTCCACTGGCATGGGCAGTGCAGGGGCCTCCCTAACAGGGCCCCGTGCTGCTTTTCACTGTCTGCATAGCAGACAGTGAAAAGCGCGACGGGTGCTACTGCACCTGTCGCGCGGCCGCAACACCGTCGGCTCCATTAGGAGCCGGCTCCTATGTTTCGGCCTCATCCCCGCTGGGCCGGCGGGCGTAAACTAGGTTTGCGCCCGCCGGCCCAGCAGGGATGTTGTAATGGGGACCACGGGAGTGCGGTTACAGCTTGGCGGGCGGCGTTAGCTGCCCACCAATGTTGTAATGACCCCCATGGGCTCTGTCACTCAGTGTCTCCAGTAATTGTTCCTTCCTGGGACTTGCCTACTGTTCTTCAGGGTTGACAAATGTCCCCTTTTGAACCTTTTCTTGAGGCAAATTTGATTTAGTTGTCCCCTAAAATGGCTTTTCTTCTGATCATTACTGCAGCTTGGAGGTTGGGCTAATTGCTGAGGTCCTATTCACATTTGCAAATTCTACCTACTAAAGTTGGATCTGGCCTTTTTCCTAAAATCTCTTTCCAGTTCCATTTACAATAAAAGGTTATTCTCCCACTGCTACCTGAGGGAGGTGATGTTCAGGTTCCATTCTCTTTGGATGTTCAGAGGGCCTTTCTGATCTATTTGAAACACACAAAAGATGATTGACTTTCTACTGCTCTATCTGTCTCTTTTGGCAGTGTTAAGAAAGGGAAAAAGGTTGCTAACTCCATGCTAAGTAGATGGGCGTAGCAGGTAATTTTTCAGTCTTATAATTGCTTGGGTCTGTATCATGCGCTTCAGGGACGTTTTACCACACCTGTTTCAGCTTCATGAGCTGTGGCTGCAGGAGTTTCAGTACAGGAAATCTGAAGGGCTGCTTTTTCTAAACACTATCAGATAGATGTGTGTTGTAAGTCTGACAGTGGCAGTTATATAAACACGAGAAACAGAGCGGAGTTGAGTGTCCCCGGTATTTATTGTAGAAAGATTAAGGGGCATATTTATACTCTGTTTGCACCGAAATAGTGTCATTTTTTTTTTACTCTAATTCGGTGCAAAACTAACTCCATATTTATACTTTGGTGCTAGACCCCTCTAGCACCAAATTTATGGAGTTAAAGTCATTTTTTGAAAGTGGAGACCTACTTTGCCTTAATGAGATGCAAGGTGGGCGTTCCCGTGAAAAAAATGACTCTATGGCCTTAACGCCATATTTAGGGGCGAATTTATACTCTGCGGCATATTTATACTCTGTTTGCACCGAATTAGTGTCATTTTTTTTTACTCTAATTTGGTGCAAAACTAACTCCATATTTATACTTTGGTGCTAGACCCATCTAGCACCAAGGCCCTGATTTAAACTTTTTATGCACCGCATTAACGTCATTTTATTACACAAAAGTGGCGCAAACTTACAAAATATTGGCCCTTTTTTTATACTTTTTGCTGCAAAACTGCACTAACTCAGTTTTGCACCAAAAAGTTTAGCACCGGCTTGCACCATTTCTGTGCACCAGCCAGGCACCATATTTATGGAATGGTGCAAGCCGGTGCAAAGGGTAGACTAGAGTTTAAAAAAATGACTTTAGTCGGGTGGGGCTGGCAGTATAGAAGAAGAGGGTTTAGCATTAAAAAATGGCTTTAGGCAGGTTAGAGTAAAAAAAAAAGACTCTAACCAGATTAGCGTCATTTTATGGTGCTAAACCTACCATGCCACATGACTCCTGCCTTAGAAAAGGCAGGAGTCATGCCCACCACCCCAGTGGCCAGCACAGAGGACACGGGTCCCCTGGGCATGACCATTGCACCCGGTGCCATGTATGGCACTTCAAAAATAAAATGCACTTACCTGTACTTACCTGGGATGGGGTCCCCCATCCTCGCAGTTCCTCTAGTGTGGGTGGGGGGGTGCCCCTAGGGCCTAGGGAGGGCACCTCTGGGCTTATTCCATGGTGTTCTACCATGGAAATAGGGCCACAGGTCCCCTAACACCTGCCCTGACCCAGGTCTTAAATAATGGGGCAAAGCAAGCTTTGCCCCATTTTTGGACCCCTCCTCCCTCCCTTGCACCATTTTTAGATGGGAGTATAAATATGGTGTTAAGGCCATAGAGTAATTTTTTTGCACGGGAACGCCTATCTTGCATCTCATTAAGGCAAGGTAGGTTTCCACTTCCAAAAAATGACTTTAACTCCATAAATTTGGTGCTAGACGGGTCTAGCACCAAAGTATAAATATGGAGTTAATTTTGCACTGAATTAGAGAAGAAAAAAATTACGCTAATTCAGTGCAAACAGAGTATAACTATGCCCCTTAGCGTCAAAAAATGATGTTACTCTGGTCAGAATCATTTATTTTGACTCAAAAACTGTCTAACGTCATTGTGTTTTAAGTTAGCCTACCCTATGCACCGGCTTGCACCATTCCATAAATATGTTGCCCAGCTGGTGCTAAAAAATGGTGCAAGCCGGTGCAAAACTTTTTGTGGCAAAACTGCCTTAGTGCAGTTTTGCACCATAAAGTATAAATAAGGCCCTAAGTATCTCGAAAGAGGAAACATCCCGACCTCCAACTCCCACAGAAACTGTCTCTCTCCTACTCCCTGTTCACCTCATTCCACATTCTGTCCCACGCAGGCATTCTAAGCACGTGGATACAGCACCTCTCCCTTCCTCAATGTGAGACAAACAAAACAAATAATCAAAAACATTAGTTCTTTATGACATGTTATAGTTCTTAAGATGCAAAGGTAGTTTGACAACTCTGCTCGAACTCCTCACTCCCAAACTCCTCTGCGAAGCTCCAACCGGATCTTCCAGTCTTCTTAAGTCTGGATTCTCTGAGAAATTATCAAAAGCACTTCTGTGCATATCATTTTTATACAAGTCCTCGTGATCACTGCAATACTTAACAACTTTATTCAAATTCCAAATTCAATTGTCATCAGTTTTCACAGCATTAGTAAATAGTTTCACAACCTTCACAGGACCAGGCAGTTTGCTTTTCATGAGAGGATTCTTGATTAGACCCAATCATCAACCTCAATCACAGTTTTCTTCACAGCATGTGTTTCATCAAAATTCATTTTACTCTTCACCTTCCACGCCTGTTCCCTCTGCATCCAACTATCATCCAACACCACTCTGCCTCTACCATCAAGGATATTATTGACCCAATTGGGTTCCAAACCAGTGTTACCACGCCTACCCCGAAACAGAGCAAAAGGTGTCTGACCCGTAGACAAGTGAGGAGTGTGTCTATATACATAGATCTTTTTCAACACCTCCTCCTTCCAATTCAATTGACTGTTTTTAGCCATGGAAATAGTTTCTTTGAGGACTCAATTGAAACGTTCTACCATATCATTACACTCTGGATGGTACAGGGCACACAGTTTGTGTTTAATTCCACATCCATTCAAGAAATCATTCATCTCTCCAGAAACTAATTGTACCCCATTATCTTTGAGGACAGTAGAGGGAATGCCTTCTTTGATCATCAAGTCCTTAATGAACTCTATCACTTTGCTCGTATACTCCTAGTAAAACATACTTCAGGCCACCTCGAAAACATGTCAATAGCCACAATCACATAATCAGCCATACTACTTCCATGAATGGGTCCTAAAATGTCTAAAGCAATGTCTTGCCACGGCCCTCTCGGTGCATCCCTATTCACCATAGGTTGGACTCTAGGTTTCAAAGCTTTCTCACGGCACACAGCAGGCAATCTCTCACCACCCTCTCAGCCTGAATATCCATACCTGGCCACCAATAGGAGGAGCGCAACCTCTCTTTAGTCTTTGAAATGCCCATGTGACTGTTGTGAGCTTGATTTATCAACTGAGCCCTCACCTTTGAGGGAGGAACCAATTTTGTACCCCTCATTAATAGATCATCAGCACATTCTAGTTCATTCCTTATATTCCAACATTCACTCCTTCCATCACTACCTTGATTTTTCATCCTCCAACCATCTCATAACAACTTGATGACCTCTTGCAAGATAGTATCTCCCAAGGTCTCTTCATGCCATTTGGCTTCTGGGATTATTGAAAAATTAATCTCACACACACGATCAAAACTTTCCAACTCATCATCCTAATTCTCATCATTTTGGTCCTTAACTTCCACGGGAACCAATCTGGATAAGACATCAGCCGATAGATTGTGAGAGCCAGGAACATATTCTACAACAAAATCATACTCCTGTAGTCCAACAATCCATTTAGTGATTCTACTGGATACTGCATCAATCCCCTTAGAATAAAAGACTTCACATAATGTCTTATGATCAGATCTCACCACAAAAGAGCCTCCCCACAAAAACCTCTTCAATTTCTGAATGGCCCAAAAAACAGCGAGAGCCTCCCTTGCTATTACAGAATACTTGGTCTCAGCGCCTTTAAGACTTCTAGAAATGAACACAATGGTGTTCTCAGGATTCAAACCTTCTTGTTGTAGAACAGCCCCTAAACCTTTACCACTGGCATCAGTGGTCAAAATGTAACACAGGTTTGGATTAAAATTCCTGAAGGGAGGTGCCATTGCTAGAGACTCTTTGAGATCACAAAACTCTCTCTCACAATCTTCATTCCAGGTATACTCAGCCCCTCTCTTTAACAAACTCCGCATATTGAAACAAGAACTGGCAATGTTCTTGACAAACTTACTGTAGACCTCAGCCATACCAAGGAATGGCATTAATTCTTCTTTTGAGGTGGGGGAAGAAAGGCAACGCATGGCGTCAACCAGTTCTTTTTTGGGCAATACGCCTTCCCCACAAATGGTGTGCTCTAAATAATTAATGGTATTCACACCAAACTTGCATTTCTCAGCTTTTATAGTGATACCACATTCCATTATTCTCCCTAGAACCTCTTTAACTCTCGTCTCATGTTCCTCAGTATCTCTACCATATACCAGATGTCATCCTGGTACACACACACACACCACTTAAACCTTTCAACGCACATTCCATTATTCTTTGAAATATAGAAGCAGCAGAAATTAGACCAAAAGGCAACCGAACAAATCTGACCATAGGGAGTAATAAAAGCTGTATAGTTCCTACACGACTCATCTAATTACGTTTAATGATAAGCCAAAGTGAGGTCAATTGTAGAAAAAACTTTAGCTCCTGAGACTATGGATAGCAATTCGGAAATATTGGAAAGAGGATACCTGTCAACAACAACACACTTGTTGATTTTGTGAAGATCCACACATAGTCAAATCTTGTTGTTGGCTTTTCTTGCAATAGCTATGGGAGACAACCACTCTGTGCCTTCTACTTCCTCTATTACTCCTTGGTCATTTAATTTTGTTAACTCAGCCTGGAGGTCATCCCTTACGGAGAAAGGTACATTCTGAACCTTACCAGAGAAGGGAATAGAACCAGGAAGCAACTTAATCTTGTGGGCATATCTCTCATACAACCTATCTTGTCACTAAAAAGTTCTCTAAAGTCACGATAAAGAACAGTCACCACATCAGAATTCACATTTCACACTTCCTCAACACAAAACTGCTCTTTAAGAATTATAGAAGGGGAATGGTTAGGATCTAGCATGACCCCCAAATCTTTTTGATGCCACCAACTATTTATGCTTTTTTTGAAATATAGATTTTGCCCGAAGCAAAATGTTGACCATACTCGAGCATACCTAGAAAGTAACCATGCAACTCTATTGGTTCTCCACCATATGCACATGGTCTGATATCAGGTACAGTTAATCTGACCTTTCCTCTTAGATGTTCCTGTAAGAACTGGTTAGAAATTATTGTGATTTTGGCACCAGAATCAAAGAGCATTAAGGTTATTGCCCCTTCCTCCAAAACGAAATCATTAACACCTTCTGTGTGATTATCAACAGAGTTAACAGTTTGTTTAGCTTTCCGTTGATTATGTACCACAGCAAAATGACCCTTCTTCTTGCAGTAAGAACAGAAACTGTTAATAGCTGGACAAACACTATCATTAGCAAAAAGTCCCCCCTTACCTGACCTAAAACATTTTTTTTCTTGACAATACCCTGAGTAGGATTTTTAAATTTACTGTCCCTCACCACAGACACTTCTTTAGAATCATGTTTTTTCATAACCTCTACGCATTTCAAAGAGTGTTCGATTCTTTTCGCAAGTACAACTACCTCATCTAGATGGGGATCATCCAACAACCATAACTCATCACGTACTTTATCAATTTTACAACCTAGCATAAACTGGTCACAAATTCGTTCATCAAGGGAAGAACCAAACTTGCATGAAGAAGCTAAACGTCTCAAATCAGTAACATAGTTTTCAATAGACTCTCCTTCAAACTGCAGTCTCTTACCAAAGTAGTACCTCTCTAAAATAGTGCTGACCTTCGGTTAATAATGCAAGTCTAAGTTCTTAATACAAATTTCATACTCATTTAGACTGATGGCTTCACTGTCAGGAATGACAGGGAGATGGTCAAAACCTCTTGACCCTCCGTACCTAGACAGTGAAGTAATAGGGCACTTCTCCTCTCAGTACTTAGTGAAGTCCCACAAACTCTAGAATACCTCTCGAACACTTTCTTCCACTTGCCCCACTTGATTGGAGGATCACCCAGAGTAGAGAGAAAAAAAAGGAGGAGCAGCAACATTCTACATTGTTGGCAACAAAAATAGGAGAAAAGGCAACAAAAAAACTTTAAAAACTGTCAAAAAAGAGCGTCTCAAAAGAAGTGAGTTTGTCGCAGTAGAAAAAATTGCGTGCCTGTCTCAGAAGAACGAAATCCACAGACTGAAGTAAGGTTCAAAAGAAGTAAGTTTGTATGACTGTCCCATGCGTGCATTCTAAGCACGCGGATACAACAATGTGTTGCATGCTTCAGTGGAAAATGTTGCAGTTGGTGTTGTGAAAGCAGCAACGTTGTAAGCTTGATTTAATAAAGAAAGTGTTTTTCTGGCTGTTTCTGGGTGTTGCAAGATGTATAATGGTATTAGAAAACATGCCAAGTATAATACCCAGAATCTCCAACACAAAAATCTATTCTCAAAGAATACTTAGACAAAGTTAAGAATCTTCTAATTACAATGCAAACAAGTCATTAATATTTTTTTTTCCTTTTTGCTTTTTTTTGTAAACCAACAATTGCTGAGCTCAGCACAGGTATCTCAGTGTGTGTAAATTTCCTCTTGCCTACTTCTGAGGCCGCTGGTGTGTCTGTCGCCAAATAGCAGGCAGGTAATGCAGTTAATTAATCAAAAGCAAGGCTGGACTTGGTGTGCCTGTCACTGGGAAACATTTTAACGACAAACTTCTCTGGTGTGCCTGCCACCAGAGTCCCTCAGAAGAAAATGCGCAAAAGGGAGAAAAAAGTGTCCTCAGTGATGCTGCCACTCTGTGCATGTGTCGCATGTGAAATTTCACTGTTAACATAGCACCTATATCCTGACATCTCATGTCACAGCCTGTACGAACGTTTGCATTTCATCTTCTTCCTCTTCTTCTTAATGATGAAGTGCCACGTCACCCCAATCACAGCGCCCCTGGATTGGACAGAATGGCAGTAAATTCTGTGATCATTCTGTGGTGTCAACAAATGGCCTACATGGCCCACGATCCTCCAGTGACTTACCTTTGAGATCAATTTCTTCTTTCAGCTTTTATTTTTATGCAGGTGCCACTTCGTAATTCTTCCTTGGTCAATGTTCTGCATCTACAAGGGTTGTTTTCTTCTCTAGCATAATGGCAATTGTGCCCTGCGCTTCAGCAGCACCTTACCATCTTACAGCATGTAGTGGATGTTTGTGGCCGTGGTGAGGTCTGAACTAGCTCATCTCTGCTGTAAAATGATGAAATAAACTCAATAGGGTTGAAGATATGCAAAGTTTATAAATGCAAGATTAATGCAAGACCTCTGCCACTGATTGCCCACCAACTACTGACTTTCCTTTCACCTAGGACCCCCACAGTGTTCCACATTCTGTGATTAATGTCACAGCTGACCACCACAACAAGCTACCACAGGAGACTGGGTGCGTGAGACAAAAGAGGCTGCATTGCACCTTAGAAGTAAAATAATGACATACAACATAGGATGTGGTTTTATAATGGAAAAAGCACATGAAATAAATAACATTGCACTATACATAATGAAACTGTTTCTAAAAACGTGAATAATGTTAACAAGAGTGGCAATGCCTCTCTATTTTACATGCATGCTATGGAGAAATGCTCTCTAATTCTTTATATAAGTGGAACAGCTCTTCATAAACAGATTATGATCGTTTATTATGTAAACTGTGAATCTTAATACAGAAAAGTGAAGAAAACGCTGAAAAACATTGAAATTGTTGTCACAAAGCCCCTAGGAAAATAGAATAAGGTAAATGTCAACCAATGCATAAACCTTCTGAACAGGAAGGACATTTTCAGACAGTCAATAACTTGCTTTGCTGATAACAAAAAGCAGCAGCTGTGATAGATTTTTACCTATATGGCTTATCTCTCCTTGAGGCAAGTAGGATTCTGAAAGGCATTGGAACGTGACTCACCCAATAACAGAGTCGGGACATTAGCATTTCTAAAGTAAACCCATTTCAGTCTGGAAATTGGAGTTGAGCTTAAAAATTCTCATAGTCATGCTGGTGGGGCGCCTCTCTCATCTGTCCTAAATTATGTAAATATTGATGATTGCTTTAGGATTATGCTAAGAAAGACTGTAGGCTTATTTACAAGGGGCTTGTGCCGCTGGTGCATCACGTTTTGTGATGCACTGGCGGCGCAGGGTGCAGGCCCTTTTCTATAAGGCCACGCAAAAGCCACTTTAAGTGGCTTTATATGGCCTTCTAGATATGGAGGGAGGCCACGCAGAGCATTATCGAGTTGCCTTACTTTGCATCAAAGAGGCATTGTATGGGTGTTGGGATGGGTGTTCCCACACAACACTCATGGATTTTGATACGTTCCCAGAATTACCAGGTTTTGTAAACTTGGGAATGAGTCATAAGCCTATGCCACCTCAAGGGTGGGGTAAGGTGGTGCAATATGGAGAAATATCTTTATTTCCCCCCCGTTTTCCCTCTCTGGGTGCTGCATTTTGTAGCACACATAGAAGGAGGAAACGTCTCTGGTGAATGTTTTTGTGCAGGAAGGAGCTCCTTGGAAAGAGACCAATTTCTGTTCAGGGATGTAGAATCTTTTCCTGGAAATAAAGGGCCAGATGTACAAAGCTTATTAGAAGTTACAAATTGCCTCACAGACTACTGCCTACTCTTAAGTCTGAAAAGAAAACTTTTAATTTTCTTTTTCAAATGCATCCTGTTTTCCTTTAAGGAAAATGGTCTGCATTTAAAAAAAAAGATTGCTTTGTTGAAAAGGAATCACAGACATGGTGGTCTGTGGACCCCAGCAGGCCACCGTTCCTGTGATTTTTGCAATTCCCATTGGGTCGCGAAGTGAGACCTACCTCATGAATATTATTGAGAGGTTTATTTGCAACCCACTGGGAATCGCAAATGAGACTCAAAAGAGTTTCCTGCATTTGAAATTGCAATTTCCTAATTGTGATTTGCATTGAACTGCAAATAGGAACTCCTAATTTGTAACTTATGTGCATGTGGCCCAAAGGATCGAAGATTATGAACTGCATTTGCACTTACTCAGTTTTTTCATATGCAAAAATATATGCATGTGATCTCATACGAGAACAAAATGGATCCATAAGTGTTTTCCAGTGGTGCTCCATCGGTCAAATAGAACATCTTCATTGCAAACTAACAGAACAACTATGATCAATCCAGCTTGACTTATGATGTGATACAAATAGAACCAATTAAAGAAAGGGGGCCAGATTTACAAAGCCCTAGCACCACCGGAGCGTCACTTTTAGTGACAACCCTGTGGCGCTATTCACTGCACCGTATTTACAAGGAGGCGTTATTCATTCTGCAGCACACATAGAAGGAGCAAAAGGCCATGAATTAATGTTGATGTCCAGGAAGGTGTCCCTTCCTGCACATAAGCAATCATTAAAAAATGACACATTGATACTTCCATATGTGCTGCATTATGCAGCACACATAGAAGTGAAAAATAGCCTTTATTGACTGTTTATGTCCAGGAAGGGGCACCTCCCTGAACAAAAACAATCAATCCCCTTAATGCAGACACCAATGCACTATGGTGCAAGGAAGCCTGCCCTGGCACAGGCTGCTAAATTCAGCAGCGGCTCAGGGGGAAACACAATGTGCACCATATTTTAGCAAATACGCTGCACCCCTGTGTTTCAAAAGTGGTGCAGCGTGGAGAGGCAAATTGTGTCTCTGCGCTACATTTTTTGTAAATCCAGGGTGCTTCAAATTTGAAGTAGTTACAATATGTACATCACTGGGAACAACCTTCACCTGAGACCTACCTGTTCTTAAAGTGGCTGAATGCAGCAGAATATTCAAATTGTGCTGAGTCCTAACTCTCCTTGTGTTGTCCGAGATATAGTCAAAGCCCTTACACCACAAACTGACAGTTTGTAAACTGTTGCAAACCAACCACTACATCAATAATAAAGGCTTGGGAAGCAGCTTGTGACTTGTTGTAAATGCTGGGATGGGAACTGTGGTATTCCATTGTGATTCGATTCTGAGGTCATCCTTGACATCAGCGTGGAATGCGTGGCGCGGAGGTGGGTCGTGGAGACAACGCGGAGTGAAGCTCCTCTTCCCTCTTAATGGTTGAGTCTTGCATCTTTGGATCTAAATAAACAAAGTTATTATACTTCTCCCAGATAATGTGTGCTATGTTTCACTGGCAACGAGGTGGGATTCCGTCAAGGCTCAACATAGTTGCATTGGATCGCTTTTGTCGAGTGGCTGTTTGGAGATGCCTTCCTTCTCAAAAGTTTCGGCTTTCCCGGATACTTGCGGCTTTTATGTGCGTCTGGACCGGCTCTATCACTTTTATTTAAAGTATTAGACACTGTCCGCGATCCTTGAGTTTTTTTTTATTTTTTATGGTTGCTTCCTTATTTTTGTTTGCCTCAGGCACGAGGATTATAGCCTAGGCAACCATCTTCTGACACGTGCCGTCCTTCCTAATAGCTGCTTCCTGACGCCTCTCAGTTTCCCTGAAAACCATTTGCACGCCTGATTCTTTGCACAGTTTTTTTTTTCAATGGTTGCCATAACAACTTGATGTGCGATTTTCTACGAGGCAAGCTCCTGTGTTTAAGGAAAATAAGATGTAAAGGATAAAAAGCTGTAACACAAGCTGTGTTTTCAGCTCTTCAAAGTCGGCTCTCCAAGGCCTACAATTCTTCGCGTGTTGGTAATTTTGAAGAGTGTGTTTCTACTAGTTCCTGTACGTTTGAATAAAATACTGTCACACGAGCTGTAACTTAACCTTTAAAGGGAATTTAATTCTATGCATTGCAGCACGAAGATTATCTCCTCATTTTACAGTACGAAGGATTTTCTCTTGTACAACCCTGGCACATCGCTGATGTGCACAGCTTTCTTACTGGTTTATACAGCTTTTGATCTACTGACACATCACTGATGTGCACAGCTTTCTTACTGGTTTATACAACATTTGAACTACTTTTTCTTATACATTACTAATGTGCTCTTCTTTAATCTTGTTAGGTAGTTATGTTTATTGCCTTTACCTTCTGTCCTATGACATTCTGTATATAATATTCTTCCTCCAGCTTGGTTATACAAAATCTTTCTAACATGCAAAATGTTCCAGCACCTCCGTTTTTCCTGCCGTCTCCTGGTGAGCCACCTATCAAATGGGCTAAATGGAAAAAAGTGTTTGAGCATTATGCAAAAGTATGTGGAACTTCTTTAAGTGCTGAAAGGAGAACTGCTCTATTACTTCACTGTCTGGGCTCGGAGTGTCAAGAAGTCTTTGATCATTTACTGGACATTCCTGACAGTGAAGCAATAGATCTTAATGAGTATGAGACTTGTATACGCAAGTCTTCCCAAAGTGAGCACCATTTTAGAGCGCTATTACTTTGGGAAAAGATTACAAAGAGAATGTGAATATATTGAGAATTACATAACAGATCTCAGACGTCTTGCATCATCCTGTAAATTTGGGGTATTAACTGATGAAAGAATAGGAGATCAATTCATGTTAGGTTGTCACATCGAAAAAGTACGAGAGGAGTTATGGCTTAGAGATGAACCTCCTCTTGAGGAAGTGTTTGCTATTGCTAAGCAAATTGAGCATTCTTTGAAATGTGTTGATGCAATCAAGAATGATACGTCCACTCAAGTGTGTGCAGTTGCCAAAAGCACTGGTACCTCTTTGGGTGTTAAACAAAAGGATAACAAGGGGTCCACTAGAGATAAGAGATGCTTCAGATGTGACAAATTGAGTCATTTTACGAATGATAAATGCTGTTCCGCTCTGAATGCAGTATGTTTATTTTGTAAGAAACGGGGTCACTTCTTCTCAGTTTGCAATTTGAGAAAATCCAAACTATCTGTCTGTGAAGT
This sequence comes from Pleurodeles waltl, assembly GCF_031143425.1. Classification (NCBI taxonomy): domain Eukaryota; kingdom Metazoa; phylum Chordata; class Amphibia; order Caudata; family Salamandridae; genus Pleurodeles; species Pleurodeles waltl. The sequence goes on from NC_090444.1 coordinate 1,224,055,667, forward strand.
TATTACTAAAAATAGTGAGGTTGTGTACCCTGCGGATTTTAATTGAGGTCAAATTGTCTTACAAGTAGGAACAGGGAATTGTGTTGGCCCCCTTGATTTTATTTGTTCAGGTCGAAGGCAAAAGAACCAGAGTTCTTTTTGATTCTGGTTTCAAGATTACTATTACCTCTAATGATTTCTTCAATCTTCACTTGAAAGACACTGTTGTGTTGCTCAAACCTGACATTAGACCATGCGCCTATGGAGGTGAACTTATACCATTACATGGATATTTCATAGGCTTAATTGAATATAAGGATTGCTATACCTCTGGCAAAGTGTATGTTTCGAAGAAGGGTGATAGTATTATCATTTGGTGGCATCAAAGGGACTTAGGAGTTATGTTGGATCCCACTTCTGATAATCCTATTGTATTAAAATAAACACTTCCCATCAATGAAGTGGTACAACAGCCAAATTTAGACTTACAACAAGCTTTGCATTCTGAATTCCCTAATGTATTCAAAAGTGAATTGGGTTGTTTAAAGGGTTATAGGCACAAAATAAAAAAAATGTCAAGGCTCTGTGCCTGTTTGTAGCAAAGTAAGGAGTGTTCCAGTAAATATAAGAGGGGAAGTACAGTGTGAATTAAACAAACTCAAGAATTAAGGTGTAATTGAGGAGGTGGAGGGTACTGCATGGTTGGCTCCTATGGTTACAGCTAGAAAGCCTGATGGTTCTCTCAGATTATTCATTGATCTCAGACAACTGAACAAATGTGTTGTGGTCGATAAGTACCCTCTACCCAACATTTCTCAATTGCTCATGATGTTGGGTGATGTTAAGCTGTTCAGTACCATTGACTTAGCATCAGCCTATCATCAGATTCATCTGGATGAAATGTCTATGGATCTCACTGCGTTCATCACGTTTGCACGTTTAGATATACTCGTCTTCCTTTCGGGCTAATTTCATCTGCCTCTGTTTTTCCAAGAGTTATGGAAAAGGGTTTGAAACCCTTAGAAGAGGTTTGTGTGTGCCATGTTCGACATTCTAGTGTATGGTAAGGACAGGTATGAACATGACATGAGAGTCAGGCAAGTTTTAAAGAGGTTGTGTGATCACAATTTAACCGTAAAGTTTGAGAAATAAAAATATGGCACGGAGACCATTGAATATCTCGGTCACACCATAACGAGTGATGGGGCCATCCCCAAAGCTGATTTGGTTGATACTATTCAAAACATGGTTCCTCCCACTTCTAAGGAAGAACTCATGCATTTTCTGGGGGTGGTTGAATACTATCATAAGTTTGTTACAACTTCGCTGAGGTTACTTATAACATGAGAGGTCTGTTAAAGAAGGGAACAAACTTTGCTTGGAATGAGAAGTGTGGGAAGGAATTTGAACTGATCTAGAAAATGTTGGCTCTAGCCCCTGAACTTAAAAACTTTGAAAAATGCCATTATTACCACTGATGCCAGCCTTAAAGGACTTGGTGCGGTCTTACAGCAGTATAGGTGTGGTCAAGATAATACCATTATGTTTTTGTCTAGAAGCCTCAAAGGTGCACAATGTAGGTATTCTGTGATTGAAAGGGAAGCTCTTGCAGTGCATTTGGCTGTTAAAAAACTCAAAAAAAAATTGTGGGTTACCACGTTCATGGTTAAGACTGACCACAAACCAGTGTGTGAAGTTTTCAATAAGAGAGGCATTGATTCTATTTCTTCCAGAATATCCAGATGGGTGACTGACTTACAAGAGTAGAACTTTGAAGTAAAATACATTCGGGGGGGGGGAGAATATAATTGCTGATACCTTGTCTAGTATAGTTGGAAAGGACAGTTTTGATCCTACTGACGGTGATACCTTTGAGGATTATACACATTTTGTGTCTGAACTTGATTGTGAAACTATTTCGAAGGATAGATGGTGTGAAGAGGCTAAGGGTGATGCTGCTCTACAAAAGGTATGGATCTAATAACTCAGGGTTGGTCACACAAGAATCAAGGTGGAGATCTGTGTAAGGACTTTTGGATGGTCAGGGATCAGCTAGATGCTAGGGAAGGTTTACTTTTATGCGGTACAAGGCTAGTTCCTCCAGTCAAATTAAGGGAAGATTTGCTCAACATAGCCCATGAGGGTCATTTAGGTATCTCTAAGACGAAGGAGAGGCTTCGGCTCAGCTATTGGTGGCCAGGGATCGATGTACAAGTTGAACACCTGGTAAGGGAATGTAAGCAATGTGCTCTGAGTGGGAAAAGCAGGAAGCCAAAAGTTCAACCGATGATTATAAGAGATGGCCCAGATAAACCATGGAAAGACATTGCATTAGATATTCTAGGGCCAACACATAATGGTGGACAAGAAAGTTATGTTTTAGTTTTGATGGATATGTTTTCACGTTGGCCTGAAATTTGTTTTTCCAGAGGTGTTGAAACCGGACGTGTTATACGGTTTTTGAAAGATCTGTTCATAAGGGAAGGTATTCCTGAAACAATACTTACTGATAATGGTGTCCAGCTAATTTCTAACGAAATTGAGACATTTCTTGGGGAGTGTGACATAAAGCACAAAAAATGTGCCCTGTACCATCCAGAATCCAATGGGGTGGTTGAGAGATTCAATAGAGTATTGAAAGAAACAATTGCTTTGGCTAAATGTGATGGTAGGAATTGGCAGGAGGAAGTAATCAAATGAATTGGGGTATACAGATTCATACCTCATACAACTACAGGTATGTCTCCCTTTGAACTGTTTCGGGGTAGGCGTCCTAATACTATACTCGAACCACATTGGGTTAACACATTTTTGGGGAATGACAATCGAACTGTTGATGACAATAAAAGAAAAGAAAGTGTCAAAGCGAGCAATCGCAAGCTGTATTTTGATCACAAACATTCTGTTAAAGTGACTAAGGTAAATGTTGGTGACTTAGTCATGATAAAACGTCCCGGTTTTCAGTCTGGGAGTAATAGGTTATTTAAACCAATGAAGATTGTTAAAGTTTTCAACAATGCCATCAGAAAGGATGATCATCGTGTATGGAATGTTAACAGAGTAGTAGTGTTTAAAGGGAAGGTTATACAAGATGCGGAGCCGAAGGACAACTCGCAGAAGGAAAAAAACAACATTCCCATTGGTGGGTCACTAAGGAGGTCTGATAGGAAAGTACAAAGCCCTTCTTATCTAAAAGACTATGGGGGTCATTCTGACCTGCAACTGGCAAACCGCCAAAAACCCGACATCCACAAAAGTCCGCCACACCAAAGGTCAGCGGGAAACTGGCGATGACCAAACCTCCACTGTCACGCCAACAGAAATACGCCCATGCCATTCCGACCCACAAATCCCCGCAGCGGTCTTTCAACCGCGGTATTCCATTGGCGGTACACACCGCCGCGCTCAAAATACACACACCTTTACAAAACACTACCACATTGGATAATTCAAAATACACACACCTGAGACACATACACACACCACTCCCACACACCCAATTAAATATAAAACACACACCCACATCACCCACAAACCCCTACGACCACAATTGCGAATGAAGGACAGAGAGAGAGAGCACAGCATAGAGTACACCATCACACAGAGGCAAATCACAACATCACCCACACAATTTCCACACACAAAACACCATACACCACCACACTCACCACACTCTACAACACATACACCACCCCTCACCTCATCCACACCACCCCATGGCACCCCAAAGACACCCCAGGTTCTCTGACGCAGAACTCAGGGTCATGGTGGAGGAAATAGTTCGTGTAGAGTCCCAGCTCTTCGGGGCACAGGTGCAGCACACCACCATTGCCAGGAAGATGGAGCTATGAAGCAGAATAGTGGACAGGGTCAACGCCGTGGGACAGCATCCACGCAATCGGGACGACATCAGGAAGCGGTGGAACTACCTACGGGGGAAGGTGCGTTCCATGGTATCAAGGCACAACATCGCGGTACAGCGGACTGGCGGCGGACCCCCACCTACTCCCCCAGAATTCACAGCATGGGAGGAGGAAGTCTTGCACATCCTGCATCCTGAGGGCCTTGCAGGAGTAGGCGGAGGAATGGACTCTGGTAAGTCAAATCTTCACTACTCCATTCCCCCCACCCCACCTGCATGCCAAATCATACCCCCACCCTCACCCCCACCCCCATCACACCAACTCCTTGCAAATGGCTCACCATCACATCCCACCCATCCCAAAACCTAGCCCTGCGTGCGTCCCCAAAGCATGGACACCCATCCCCAAAGCATGCCCACTGCACACACCCATCACCCCCACAAGCCACCGTCACAAAAGCCCCCACAAGGGAATGCCATCACTGGGGGACACGGCCACCCACCCATTACACGAAATGCCACACACAGAAGCAATAACCATACTCTTATACCCCTGCAGGACCCGAACGCCACCACACTGCCACGGAGGGTCCAGAGATGTCCATCCCACCCCCAGAAGAGGCCCCCAGTGATGACAGCAGCTCTGTCTCCCTGGACCCTGATGACCAGCCCGGACCATCGGGGACCTCGGGACAGTCGGTTCCCCACAGACAGCCACAGGCTACACCAGACCTAACCCCCTCTGGAAACACCAGCACAGCTCCCACCCAGCGGGCCCATGCCTCTGTCTCCAGGACACGTCAGTCAGCGGTGTGTCCACCACTACAGGGCACCCAGGTTGACCCATCACCCCAACAACAACAGGGACCTGGGGGCAGTGGTAGTGGGCACACCGTCCAAGGGACAGAGGCCCAGGGAAACAGGGGAACTGGGAGGGCTGCTGTGCGACAGGGGGGGGACAGGTCCAGGGAACCGACTCTCCAAGAGGCCCTCTCCTCCATCATGGGAGCATACCACCACTCCCAGGAGACGATGGCTACGGTACTGGCCAGGTTCCAGGAGATCCAGGTCATGCAGGAGCAACAGTACATGGGGTTCAGAGAGGAACTGAGGAACATTAGTTCCGCAATGGGGACCATCGTCGTGGCCCTAACCCAGATAGTCACCACATTGCGAGACCATGTGGCACCACAAAGGGCCCCTGTCACTAGCCTGGACCAGGAACAGCCTACCACCTCTGCCGGCGCTAGTGGACAGGAGGCCCCCACACAACGACAGGCCACCAGAACCCCACCTCCTGCAGAAGAAGAACCACCCCGCAAGCGGAACCTGAGATCTCACAAGAAGACAGAGTAGGATTGCAAGACTCCCGCCAGCAAACGATACCCCCTGATGTCATCCCACTGTCCCACATTGTCACCCTGTCCAACCTTGAACTGCCCCTGCTCCATCTTTCCACAGGCATATGGACAATGCACCTGTGCGACTGAGAACTGGACTCTGCCATGGACATTACTCCACCATCACCCATCCCCGTTTTACAATCATGTTCCTTAAATTTAGCACTTGAATTAAATCACTTCTTGCACTAAAAAAATCTGGAGTCTGCTTGTATTTTGAACCAATGTATGAGACATAACGGTGCCAAAATGTTCAGTTACATTGAGATGACAACATACCACTGTCACACAGCTGTAGTCCATGGGCAAACAAAGCAGAGGTCACGCAGTGGGGCCCACAGCTCTGAAAACGGAAGGGAAAGTCACAACTCAGTTAACAGGAACTGGGGGGGAACTCAGACAGTAGAGAGGCAGGAGACTTTAAGTAAATGTAAAATGGCGTGGTTGATTCGTACCTGTGTGCTACTGAAAATACTGTTGTATCACTGTGTCCCTGTTGTCTGTGTCGTCCCCATCGTCCCCCTCCTCTTCACTCTCCACAGGCTCCACAGCTGCTACAACACCACCATCTGGACCATCCTCCTGCAGGAAAGGCACCTGGCGTCGCAAAGCCAGGTTGTGAAGCATACAGCAGGCCACGATGATATGGCACACCTTCTTTGGTGAGTACATTAGGGATCCCCCTGTCATATGCAGGCACCTAAACCTGGCCTTCAGGAGGCCGAAGGTTCTTTCTATAATCCTCCTAGTTCGCCCATGGGCCTCATTGTAACGTTCCTCTGCCCTTGTTCTGGGATTCCTCACTGGGATCAGTAGCCACAACAGGTTGGGGTAACCAGAGTCACCTATTAGCCACACACGGTGTCTCTGTAGCTGTTCCATCACATAAGGGATGCTGCTATTTCGCATGATGTACGCGTCATGCACTGATAGAGGGAACTTGGCATTTACATGGGAGATGTACTGGTCAGCCAAACAGACCACCTGGACATTCATGGAATGATAACTTTTTCTGTTCCTGTACACCTGTTCACTTTCTCTGGGGGGTACCAAAGCCACATGTGTCCCATCAATGGCACCAATGATGTTGGGAATATGTCCAAGGGCATAGAAATCACCCTTCACTGTAGGCAAATCCCCCACCTCAGGGAAAACGATGTATCTCCGCATGTGTTTGAGCAGGGCAGACAACACTCTGGACAAAACCTTAGAAAACATAGGCTGAGACATCCCTGATGATATGGCCACTGTTGTTTGGAATGATCCACTTGGCAAAAAATGGAGTACTGACAGAACCTGCTCCAGAGGGGGAATCCCTGTGGGTTGGCGAATGGGGGACATCAGGTCTGGCTCCAGCTGGGCACACAGTTCCTGTATAGTGGCTCGGTCAGGTCTGTATGTAAGTATGACATGTCTTTCTTCCATTGTCGACAGGTCCACCAGCGGTCTGTACATGGGAGGATTCCTCCATCTCCTCGCAAGTCCCAGCGGACGGTGCCTAGGAAGGACAACATGGAGCACGGAGTCAATCAACCCACAGGTACGTAACCACAGCTTGCACATTACACGATTCGCTATGCATTGAATGGCTTGTATGAGTGGCAATGCAAGGCCTAGGCCTGTGTGACCCCGTAGAAATTCAGCCATGTGGGCCCTTGAAATGGCGGCTGCCTGACCTGTGAAGTGTGACAATGGGATGTGAGGTCAATGCGCTGGCGTGGCACACCGTGGCGGTAGGCGGTCGAAGACCGCGGCGCAAAGCAGCATTGGTTAACAGTGAACCCTATGGGTCTCAGGAGCCAATGACGATGTGCGCCGGCGGTCGCGGTACGCACCGCCGCGGTACGCACCGCCGCGGGAGTGACCGCCATTTTCTACTTGCTTAATCACTCGAGACCTGATCATCCACAGGAGAGGACCTATACTGCAAGTGCTGCTGTGAACTCGGTCTGGAAGAGACAATGGCTGCTGCGACTGGGGAAAGGGCCCCTGCCTTCACATCTGAGGAATTGGAGAAACTTGTTGATGGGGTCCTCCCCCAGTATGCGCTACTCTACGGTCCTGCAGACCAACAGGTAAGTACACTGGTAGCACGTAGTATGGGCTATGCCTGTGTTGAGTGGGGTGGATGTAAGATGGTGGGGAGGGGAGCAAATGAGGAGTGCAACGCACGACAGATGAGAGCATGTGCCACATGGCAAGGTTGGGGAGGGGGGGCCGCGCACATCGACCATGCAGAAAAGTGATGATATTTATTTTTCAACCCTGTACATGTCACATAGGTCAGCGCCCATCAGAAGATCGACATTTGGTGTGCCATCGCCAAGGACGTCTGGGCCCTGGGGGTCCACAACAGACGGGGCACCCACTGCCGCAAGAGGTGGGAGGACATCCGCCACGGGAGCAGAAAGACCGCCAAGGCTCTGCTGGGGATGGCCTCCCAACGTAGGAGGGGTGCCAGTCGTCAATTGACCCCCCCTGATGTCCCGTATCCTGGTGGTGGCCTACCCCGATTTGGATGGGCGCGTGAGGACATCACAGCAGACACAAGGGGGTGAGTATCAGCTCATTCCGCTATATTAGCGCACAGTGGAGGCGTCTGGGTAGGGGAGGAGGGCTGTGGCTATCTCTAGGCCAGGGCGTTTTCTGTAGGCTAGGCCCCTCCGTTAGACATGGCCCTGTGCCCCCACCCCCCACCTCTGTAGGGTGCTAAGTACAGCTATCCATGGCCCGGGCTCACCTATGTGTGCATTTGTCCTCCTTAGACTTGTAGGCCAAGTCACTATCATTGAGTAGTGTACCCCGAGTGCGCGGCGTAGTGCAGGGGGCTTCTGTGTCTGTCCTCTCCGCCAACGGTGCCGCCAATGCATGCACTCAACATGTCTTCCTTTCTTCTCCCCCCCCTTTTTTGTGGTTTACCTGTTCATGTGTGCATTAGCATCATCAGGCGGAGGAGAAGTGGCATCGGCGCACGAGGGAGCTGCATCTCACATGGCCGCGGAGGGCCCTGCAACCGACTCCGAGTTTACCAGTGAGACGGAGGGCGAGGGGGGCTCCACAACGGGGACCCGTGGAGACGTCAGCGACACCAACACGTCCTCGGAAGGGAGCTGCCTTGTGGTGGTGGCAACATCCGTGCCCACCGCAACAATAGGTACAGCCGCCACCTAGCGCACCAGCTCCGCCCTCCCAGCAGCCCCTCAGCTTTCGCCCCGTGCCCGCTCGGCCAGGAAGCTGGCCATCTCCTTCGCCCCTGGCACCTCAGGTCCTGCCCCAGTTACCCCTGCTGCCCTCAGTGCGGAGATCATTGACCTCCTCCAGACGCTCATTGTTGGGCAGTCTACCCTTTTGAATGCCATCCAGAGGGTAGAAAGGGAGGTGCATCGGAGCAATGCATGCCTGGAGGGCATTCATTCGGGTCAGGCTGCCCATCAGCGATCGTTCAACGCTCTGGCCTCAGCACTGACGGCAGCAATTGTCCCTGTGTCTGGCCTCCCCCCTCCAACTTCCTCAACCCAGTCCCACTCCCCTGTTCCTCTGCCTATCCCAGACACACCTACAGACCAGCCTGCACACACATCAACACCCAAGGGCAGCTCATCCAGACATAAGCACCACAGATCACACAAGCATTCACCTAAGCAACATCCACATGCAGACACAGCAACACCCACTGCCTACACTGTGTCCCCCTCCTCCTCGTCTCCCTCCTCCCTCCCTGTGACATCTCCACTCACACCTGCATGCACACCACCATCAGCCAGCACGTCCATCACCACCACACCCACCAGAACAGTCCGCACACGTGCAGTCACCACCGCCACTACCATTTACACGTCCCCTGTGTCCTCTCCCAGTGTGTCTGTCACCCCCTCTTCCAAACCACACAAACGCAGGCAGCCACCCACCCAACAGCCATCCACCTCACGACAGCCTCCGTCACAAGCACCTGCACCCATAGACAGCACACTTGACTCTCCTACAACCACATCCTCTTCCTCCACTCCCATACCCACTACAACTACCCGTCCCTGTCTTTCGAAATTGATTTTCCTTTCCAACCTTGACCTCTTTCCAACAACTGACCCACCCCCTCCATCTCGTAAGACTCCAACCAACACCTCAGCCACCACAAGCCCTGCACCTGCTAGGACCATCGTTCAGGGCTATTGGAGTCCACCAGCTCCTAGGGCAGGAACATCGGCCAGCAGCAAGGGGACAGCCAGCCCACCCCCTGGGAAAGGAAGCAAAAAAGGGAAGGGCCGGCGCCACAGGCCTGAGACGGCTGCCCCCAAGGACACCAGCCTTGCACCGTCACCTGGCCCATCCACCAAGGGAGGCAAGGGCCCCAGAGATTCTTCCAAGGAGGGCAAGGGCCCCAGAGATTCTTCCAAGGGAGGCAAGGGCACCAGAGATTCTTCCAAGGAGGGCAAGGGCAGCAAGGCGAAGAAGTCCGGCAGCAGGCGAGCTGCCCAGGAGGGCCCCACCAGCCCCATTTGGAGTGTGACGGAGGACACCCAGGGGCCCAGGAGTCCAGCACAGGAGGGCCCCGCAAGCGATAGGTCGGATGGCGACTGAGCGGGAATGATTGCCCAGAGCTGGTTCCCTAGGAACACAAGACAAGCACCGCTGAACAGGGCCCCGCCGTGAGAAGCACCGCTGAACAGGGCCCCGCCGTGAGAAGCACCGCTGAACAGGGCCCCGCCGTGAGAAGCACCGCTGAACAGGGCCCCGCCAAGAGAAGCACGGCTGAACAGGGCCCGCCGTGAGAAGCACCGCTGAACAGGGCCCTGCCGTGAGAAGCACCACTGAACAGGGCCCCGCCAAGAGAAGCACCGCTGAACAGGGCCCCGCCGTGAGAAGCACCGCTCCGCTGGGCCCCGCCGTCTCTGCACCGCTCCGCTGGGCCCTTCCTGTCAAGCACCGCTCCGCTGGACCCTTCCGTCTCTGCACCGCTCCGCTGGGCCCCGCCGTCTCTGCACCGCTCCGCTGGGCCCTTCCTGTCAAGCACCGCTCCGCTGGGCCCTTCATCTCAAGTACCGCTCTGCTGGGCCCTTCATCTCAAGCACCGCTCCGCTGGGCCCCGCCGTCTCTGCACCGCTCCGCTGGGCCCTTCCTGTCAAGCACCGCTCCGCTGGGCCCCGCCGTCTCTGCACTGCTCCTCTGGGCCCTTCCTGTCAAGCACCGCTCCGCTGGGCCCTTCATCTCAAGCACTGCTCTGCTGGGCCCTTCATCTCAAGCACCGCTCCGCTGGGCCCCGCCGTCTCTGCACCGCTTCGCTGGGCCCTTCCTGTCAAGCACCGCTCCGCTGGGCCCCGCCGTCTCTGCACCGCTCCGCTGGGCCCTTCCTGTCAAGCACCGCTCCGCTGGGCCCCGCCGTCTCTGCACCGCTCCGCTGGGCCCTTCATCTCAAGCACCGCTCCGCTGGGCCCCGCCGTCTCTGCACCGCTCCGCTGGGCCCTTCCTGTGAAGCACCGCTCCGCTGGGCCCTTCATCTCAAGCACCGCTCCGCTGGGCCCTTCATCTCAAGCACCGCTCCGCTGGGCCCCGGCGTCTCTGCACCGCTCCGCTGGGCCCTTCCTGTCAAGCACCGCTCCGCTGGGCCCCACCGTCTCTGCACCGCTCCACTGGGCCCTTCCTGTCAAGCACCACTCCGCTGGGCCCCGCCGTCTCAAGCACCGCTCCGCTGGGCCCCGCCGTCTCTGCACCGCTCCGCTGGGCCCTTCCTGTGAAGCACCGCTCCGCTGGGCCCTTCATCTCAAGCACCGCTCCGCTGGGCCCTTCCTGTCAAGCACCGCTCCGCTGGGCCCCACCGTCTCTGCACCGCTCCGCTGGGCCCTTCCTGTCAAGCACCGCTCCGCTGGGCCCCGCCGTCTCTGCACCGCTCCGCTGGGCCCTTCCTGTCAAGCACCGCTCCGCTGGGCCCCGCCGTCTCTGCACCGCTCCACTGGGCCCTTCCTGTCAAGCACCGCTCCGCTGGGCCCTTCCTGTCAAGCACCGCTCCGCTGGGCCCGCCGTCTCTGCACCGCTCCGCTGGGCCCTTCATCTCAAGCACCGCTCCGCTGGGCCCCACCGTCTCTGCACCGCTCCGCTGGGCCCTTCCTGCAAGCACTGCTCTGCTGGGCCCTTCATCTCAAGCACCGCTCCGCTGGGCCCCGCCGTCTCTGCACCGCTCCGCTGGGCCCTTCCTGTCAAGCACCGCTCCGCTGGGCCCCGCCGTCTCTGCACCGCTCCGCTGGGCCCTTCATCCCAAGCACCGCTCCGCTGGGCCCCGCCGTCTCTGCACCGCTCCGCTGGGCCCTTCCTGTCAAGCACCGCTCCGCTGGGCCCTTCATCTCAAGCACCGCTCCGCTGGGCCCCGCCGTCTCTGCACCGCTCCGCTGGGCCCTTCCTGTCAAGCACCGCTCCGCTGGGCCCCGCCGTCTCTGCACCGCTCCGCTGGGCCCTTCCTGTCAAGCACCGCTCCGCTGGGCCCTTCATCTCAAGCACCGCTCCGCTGGGCCCTTCATCTCAAGCACCGCTCCGCTGGGCCCTTCCTGTCAAGCACCGCTCCGCTGGCCCCTTCCTGTCAAGCACCGCTCCGCTGGGCCCCGCCATCTCTGCACCGCTCCGCTGGGCCCTTCATCTCAAGCACTGCTCCGCTGGGCCCCGCCGTCTCTGCACCGCTCCGCTGGGCCCTTCCTGTCAAGCACCGCTCCGCTGTGCCCTGCCGTCTCTGCACCGCTCCGCTGGGCCCTTCATCTCAAGCACCGCTCCGCTGAGCCCCGCCGTCTCTGCACCGCTCCGCTGGGCCCTTCCTGTCAAGCACCGCTCCGCTGGGCCCCGCCGTCTCTGCACCGCTCCGCTGGGCCCTTCCTGTCAAGCACCGCTCCGCTGGGCCCTTCATCTCAAGCACCGCTCCGCTGGGCCCTTCCTGTCAAGCACCGCTCCGCTGGGCCCCGCCGTCTCTGCACCGCTCCGCTGGGCCCTTCATCTCAAGCACCGCTCTGCTGGGCCCCACCGTCTCTGCACCGCTCCGCTGGGCCCTCCCTGTCAAGCACCGCTCCGCTGGGCCCTTCATCTCAAGCACCGCTCCGCTGGGCCCTTCATCTCAAGCACCGCTCCGCTGGGCCCTTCCTGTCAAGCACCGCTCCGCTGGGCCCTTCCTGTCAAGCACCGCTCCGCTGGGCCCCGCCATCTCTGCACCGCTCCACTGGGCCCTTCATCTCAAGCACTGCTCCGCTGGGCCCCGCCGTCTCTGCACCACTCCGCTGGGCCCTTCCTGTCAAGCACCTCTCCGCTCTGCCCCGCCGTCTCTGCACCGCTCCGCTGGGCCCTTCATCTCAAGCACCGCTCCGCTGAGCCCCGCCGTCTCTGCACCGCTCCGCTGGGCCCTTCCTGTCAAGCACCGCTCCGCTGGGCCCTTCATCTCAAGCACCGCTCCGCTGGGCCCTTCCTGTCAAGCACCGCTCCGCTGGGCCCTGCCGTCTCTGCACCGCTCCGCTGGGCCCTTCATCTCAAGCACCGCTCCGCTGGGCCCCGCCGTCTCTGCACCGCTCCGCTGGGCCCTCCCTGTCAAGCACCGCTCCGCTGGGCCCTTCATCTCAAACACCGCTGGCCCATTGGCAGGGCTGGATCTGTGTCGGGCAGGGCTTCACGAAGCACTCTGGGCACCATGCCTCCTCCATAACCAGTGGAGTCTGTAATCCACCAGATGGACTGTGGCTTTGCACTCCCCAGGATGGTGCAGTGGGCAACCCACCCACTGTAGAGACTTGTGAGACTGTGGCTTTGCACTCCCCAGGATGGTACAGTGGGCAATCCACCCACTGAAAAGACTTGTGAGCCTGTGGCTTTGCACTCCCCAGGATGGTACAGTGGGCATGGAGGCCCCTTGTGGATCTGGCGTCGTGGACTCATGTGGCTGAGGTGCCCCCCCTTCCCTTCTCCCTGAGGTGCCTGTGTTTTTTTTATCTGATGCCCCAGCAGTGTTCTCTCCAATGGAATCGGGTCTCGTGTGTGGGCTTTGCCCATGTGTTTATGCACATTGGCCCACGAACAATGGCATGTAGCCAATATGTGCCGGACTTTTGGACTATGTATACATTGTTCATGTTGTGATTTATATGTTTCAAAAATCTCATATTTCACTTAAGTTCAAATATGCTTTAATATACTTCTATTTTAATGATCATTTTATTTTGTCTTTGAATTATTCCAGGGGGTTTGGGGGGTGTAAATCTGTCTTGTTGCTCTGCATTGTTGTGTGGGGATTTGGGTGGGGGGGTGTTGCGTATGTGTGTGCCTGTAATCTTTTCTCCTCCCCCCTCCCCTGTGTCGTAGGTGCAGTACTCACCGTTGTCTCCTGCGGCGGCGTTCGTGCTCCTGGTAGAGGAGCAGGTAGACAATCGCTGGTAGGAGGTTTAATTCGGGTTCCATGCTGTCCAGATTCCTCGTGGAGTGTATAGAGGTGAGCGTTTTCCCGTTCGTGGTCTGTTTCCACCGTGTTTTTATCGGCAGGGCTCCCGCCCCGGAAAAGGTGGCGGATTGGTGGGTCGTGATAGGGTGGGCAGTACATTGTCTGCCGCCTGTCTGTTGTCGGTGACCGCTGCGCTGTTTGTTTGCCCCGCCGTGGCGGTTGGAGTGTTAAAGTGGCGGCCTGTGTTGGCGGTTCCCGCCAGGGTCAGAATTCAAATTTTTTTACCGCCTGCCTGTTGGCGGGTTGGCCGCCGATTTAACACCGACCGCCAGGGTCGGAATGAGGGCCTATGTGTAAATATTATGTTTAATTCTTTTGTGTTTTTTTTTGTTCAGGGGTTACCATTTGTACATATCTGTCCTTTGTTTTCCTTGGTTCCTCTACACCTATTTATTGCAATCTTTTTCATGAATGTTTTGCTTTGGTATATAAAGGAGGGGGGTGTGTGGTATTCCATTGTGATTCGATTCTGAGGTCATCCTTGGAGTCAGCGTGGAATGTGTGGCGCGGAGGTGGGTCGGTGGAGACAACGCAGAGTGAAGCTCCTCTTCCCTCTTCATGGTTCAGTCTTGCATCTTTGGATCTAAATAAACAAAGTTATTACACTTCTCCCGGATACTTTGTTTCAGGAACCTGTTTCGTGGCTTTCAAAATTGGAGTACAGCAACAATTTGAACCCTTTATGTTAATGAAAAGGGGTCAGAATTCACATTGAAATTGTGATATCAGGTTGTACATGCAGTGACCTATAGGGAATACTAACTGCACCTCCGGAGTATTGCAGTGTAAGCTGTAAAATGTAGATAGCATGAACTTTGTGAAATGAAAAACTTTTGACTTCGGAAGAGTTTACATTCACAGAGTCTGTTATACTAACTTTGTGAATGCACACTGTTTTGAGACTTGTTCATATAATATCTTTTATTCAATGTTTTTCTTTAAATAGATACTATTTAAATGTTACTAGGAAGGCAGAGCATTGCAAGGCAGGGCCGTAATTTTACTATTTAAATGTTACTAGGAAGGCAGAGCATTGCAAGGCAGGGCCATAATTTTCATTTTGGTTGAGGTGGCTGGTTAACTGAATTACAAACAAAGGTCCATATTTATACTTTTTAAGCGCTGCATTTGCTTCGTTTTTTTATGCAAAAGTGGCGCAAACGTACAAAATACAATTATATTTTGACAGTTGTGCTGCTTTTGCAACAGAAAAAGACGCAAATGTGGTGCTAAAAAAGTATAAATATGGGCCAAAGTATCTCTTAGTATAGTTATCTCAGAATGTTGAGGATGTTCAAGTAAGCCACAGGAAACAGAGTAACATGTTCCCTGATGCCTTTATTGTATGGAAATGAAAGGCATCTTTAATTGTTAGATTATCTTCAGCACATTTAGGGCCATATTTATACTTTTTGACGCAAAACTGCGCTAACGCAGTTTTGCGTCAAAAAAATTAGCGCCGGCTAACGCCATTCTGAAGCGCCATGCGGGCGCCGTATTTATTCAATGACGTTAGCCGGCGTTAGCCGCCGGCGCTGCCTGGTGTGCGTGAAAAAAAACGACGTACACCAGGCAGCGCCGGCGTAGGGGGATATGGAGCTTGGGTGCCAAAAAATGGGGCAAGTCAGGCTGAGGCAAATTTTTCGCCTCAACCCGATTTGCGCCATTTTTTTCGACTCCCAACCCCCATTGAAATGACTCCTGTCTTAGCAAAGACAGGAGTCATGCCCCCTTGCCCAATGGCCATGCCCAGGGGACTTCTTTCCCCTGGGCATGGTCATTGGGCATAGTGGCATGTAGGGGGGCACAAATCAGGCCCCCCTATGCCACAAAAAAAAAAAAACTTACCTGAACTTACCTTAATGTCCCTGGGATGGGTCCCTCCAGCCTTGGGTGTCCTCCTGGGGTGGGCAAGGGTGGCAGGGGGTGTCCCTGGGGGCTTGGGAGGGCACCTCTGGGCTCCTTCCAAGCCCACAGGTCCCTTAACGCCTGCCCTGACCAGGCGCAAAAAAAACGGCGCAAAAGCGGCCGGACGTCATTTTTTTGGACCCGCCCACTCCCGGGCGTGAATTTTGCCCGGGAGTGTAAATACGGCGCACATGCTTCGGAGTCAATTTTTTAGACGGGAACGCCTACCTTGCATATCATTAACGCAAAGTAGGTGTCCATGCTAAAAAATGACGCAAACTCCATGGACTTTGGCGCTAGATGCGTCTAACGCCAAAGTATAAATATGGAGTTAGTTTTGCGTCGGAATTGCGTAAAAAAAAACGACGCAATTCCGGCGCAAACAGAGTGTAAATATGCCCCTTACTATCAGCTCTTCTCCCTTGGCTGTCAAACTCTCTGGCAGGCTCTTCTTCCCAGTAACACAATTTCAGGTTTGTTTTTCAGGTTTCATGACCTCCTCCTTCATGAACGTTAAATCACCAAAATGCCAGGGATAGTGGAAATAAAATAACATAACACGCTTACACATTCACATGGATTCACACCTACACACTGTCTCATGTAAACACACTCACCCGCAAGCACGCACACATAATGCATTTAAAAGCATTTCTCTTTAACTTACCCCACTTGGCAGGGAAGGTCATATTCCAACTAAGCGTACGAAACGTTCTATTACACAAACAATGAAAGATTATTCACTATGAGTGTAACAAGGAAAAGCGAGAAAACAAAGAGAGTGGAGCTTCAACGGACACCCATAGATGTGAGCTGTCACTGTGTTCCTGGCACTGAGTCTGCCACCTCGGAGGGGTCGCAAAGGCATTGCCAGGGTTCGCAAAGAGCAAGCCAGAAGATGCAGCAGTGAAATATGTTATAACCACGTCAACTGCAACCTTTACTATTTAGTACAACTAATTAATATTACCTCTATTCCTAAAAACAATATGGTAATGAGGCACACAGTCGTGTAAATGTATACACATGGTTAGAAATGCACCACCTTTTCTAGCAACATCTGTTGTTTCATATGTTGTTTCCGTTTGCTTACTATGGATAGGGTCACATTCTTCCATTAGATTGCAATCAAAGGTTGTTCCAAAGAAATATCTGCAGGAGAAAACCGTTTTACGGATTTACTGTATTTTCCCTTAATTTTCTATAGGATTCCCAGACCTTTTGGAAGACCTAGTACCGTGGAACTTTAAAGATTTATTCAGTTTAGCATTTTGAATATTTGTACAGGCATTTGCAGTCAGTTATTTTATGTGTTAATGTGCCGCACTGATTTATTCTGAATCAATTTGTTTTGGAGTATTTTGTTTATCATGTTGTTCTTGTATGAATCCAGTGAGAAAATAGATTTTTCAGACCTCAGTTCCACCAATGTCTGGTACAGTAGACTCAATAATTTCTCTCTGTTTAATCCACCATCCCATCCTACAATAATGCATGTTGTGATTTTCTCCACTATTTAAGAATTAAGAGATATCTGATCTGCCTCATTGCCCAGGGCACTACTGAAATTAATATAGTTTAAAAGAACAATATCTGTTGAATAAACTGTTATATTATTCAGCATTCCGATTCCAAATCTTAGAAGTGACAATCTCTAGTTAATTGTTCTTTATCCCTAAACATGGAGGAAATATATTGTTCCTGAAAAGAGACATCTGATGCAAGTGGTCCAATTGATGTACTATAGCCACCTCAAGAAAGTCTCTTGATTTAGAAATGTGAAAACAATTTCTGGCAGTTTGAAGTTTCACTACAGGGTGTTATTAGACCCCACCTAAAGTATTTTAAAATGGCTCAAAATCTAATGTATCTTTGGTATAAAGCCAACTGGTATCCTTGCCCCTCTTCTTATTTTTCCACTTCAGACCTACACTTCTTCTTGTTCATTTGTGGATATAAATTTGTGTCTTGCCTTTCCTCACTCTTTTTCTTCTTTCACTTTGGTCTTCTACTGACTGTGCACTTTACCATTGCTAATCTAAAGTGCTTGCACTCACTCCCTAAATATGTGAAAAGTGGTTTATGCCCAATTAGGACATTTAGGCCCTGATTTATAGTTTATGGTGCTAAAGTGCACTAACACAGTTTTGCACCAAAAAGTTTAGCACCGGCTTGCACCATCTCTGAGCACCAGCCGAGCACCATATTTATGGAATGGTGCAAGCCGGTGCAAAGGGTAGACTTGCGACAAAAGAAAATGACGTTAGCCAGGTTCGGCTGGCAGTATGGAAGAAGGGGATTTTGCACCAAAAAATTACGTTAGGCAGGTTAGAGTAAAAAAATTATAATAATCTAACCAGCCTTGCGTCATTTTCTGATGCAAAACCATCCATACCACATGAATCCTGTCTTAGAAACGACAGGAGTCAAGCCCACCACCCCAATGGCCAGCACAGGGGACCACGGTCCCCTGGACATGGCTATTGCACCCAGTGCCAGGCAGGGGGCCCATTTCAGGGCCCCCAAAAGCACTTTGAAAAAGGGATATTTACCTATCCTTACCTGGGATGGGGTCCCCCATCCTCCGCTGTCCCTCTGGTGTGGGTGGGGGTGTCCCTGGGTTCCACCATGGAAATAGGTCCACAGTTCCTCTAACGCCTGCCTTGACCCAGGTGTTAAATAATGGTGCAAAGTAAGCTTTTGTACCATTATTTGACTCCCCAGTGCGTGGTTTTAGCACTGGGGATAACTATGGCACTAAGGCCATTGGGTAATTTTTGGGCGGTACCGTCTACTTTGCATCTCATTGATGCAAAGTAGGTTTCCACGTTTAAAAAATGGCTTTAACTCCATAACTTTGGCGCTAGACGGGCCTAGCGCCAAAGTATAAATATGGAGTTAGTTTTGCACCGAATTTGCATTAAAAAAAATGACGCAAATTCGGCACAAAACAAGTATAAATATGCGCCTTAATTTACTTATACGTCCCTAGTAAAAATGGTAAAACATGTACCCAGGACATGGAAATTAAATGCTACTCATGGGCCTGCAGCACTTATTGTACCACCCGCGTAAGTAACTCTTTAAAGCATGTCTTAGCAGACAGTGAAAATCGCGACGGGTGCCACTGCACCCGTCGCACCCCTTCAACTCCGCCGGCTCCATTCCGAGCCGGCTTCATTGTTGACGGGGCTGTCCCGCTGAGCCGGCCGGCGGTCTTCTGGCAGTCACCCGCCGGCCCAGCGGGAAAGCCGGAATGACCGCTGCGGTCTTTTGACCGCCAAAGAGTCAAAAAAGTATACAGATCCATGGATGTGTTGTATTTACAATATGGCGCTCCATGTCGTGGGGTCCTAGAACCCTAGAAATACTGACACATTTCAAAAAATGAAGCCACAAGGCATCTACTTAAAAACGGACACATTGCTGAATTTGTCATCAGAACTGTTCAACTTCAGCAATGCGTAAATAAATTGTGGTGTTGCTTCAGTACAGATTGATGCACTGAGCCTCATGTGTGAGGACAAATGTAAAACTCTGCAAAATAGTGGAATATCATCATGTACATCGGTCCTAGATGTAAAAGATAATGTATGAAGTATGACTATGTGTCACATTACAGTGGGCACAGTCTACTATGTGCATGCAGAGGCCTGAGTATGTGTAACATAGTGAGTGGCAGTGTAATGTACATATATGAATATAAGTATATGTTGTAATGTGAAGTGGAAATACATGTATTACCTAACTTATGTTTGTACTTACCTGTTGTCCTTTGGAGCACGCAGACCTGGACATGGGTACCCCTTCTTCCATAGAAAACTGACACATTGCTGCCCTGCAGTGGATGATGGGATCATAGGTGCCCTGGTCCCAGGTTGGTCAAGAGATCTAACAACATGACTGGCACATGTGTAGACCTACTACAAACAGTGGGGAGGTGCAAAACAGACATGTTCCTGGGTAGGAAGTGACTTCAAAGGGGCACAATCCTGTTTTGCGTCAGTCCTTGCACCTGGGTTTTGGTGACATAGGTATTCTGATGCATTGCAGGCTATGCATGACACATCTTGAGGAAGCACCAAATGAGGACAATGTTGTAAATATCACTGTGTCAGTTTTATGTCCCTTTTTCAGGGAGAATGCTCACTCTGCATACATTTAAATCTATGTGACACTGTTGGATCCCATGCAGGTTTGTTCCAACGCAGAGCCAGGAAAAGTGACGTGTTTGGCCAAAAGCATCACATTGTAACTATGGAGACAACACTGACACCCTGCTGTGTCAAACAAAATGACACAATGGTGGTGCATGTTTCTTGTAAATAAGCTCCTAAGGGCCATATGTGCGAAAGCTTTTTCCCATAGACACAGAATGGGTAAAATCCTTTCGTACATCTGGCCCTTAGTATCTCACAGTACAATTAATCTAGTGCATTCCTTGCTGTAGTGACTTTCCTAACAGAAGAGTGGGTGTAGCTATTAACATGAAATAAAGCATGTGTCCAAAAATTTTAAATTTTCTCTCCCACTTGTATGTTAGTAGTGTAACGCCTTTTACTATATTGACATGAAAGGATAGTTTTGGATTAGCACTGTGCATCAACAATATGTGTTCTCTCACCGAGCTATCCGATCATAAAACTGTTTTGTGGCTCTTTCTACAAATTTTGTGCCTTACATTTTCAAAATGTATTGTGGGGTGTCAGTTGCACAATTACAAGAATGAAAACAAAAAGTAAAGCAAATTAAAGTGCATGATAATTAGAAGTCTAAATATATTTTTCAAAATGGGTATTTTTGTGTTCTTGGTGGCAGGTGACTTGGCCTGGGACAGAACGCTTCATGCAGGCTGCACGTTGAGATCAAGAAGGAGATGTGCACACTAGCGCAGCCAGGTGCGGGGCTACCTACGCCCAACCCTACCCATTTATTTAAACCCTTGGTCAGATGACCATGGAGCAAACCAAATATGTCATGAAGGCCGGGGTGTATACAAAATATTACTCAGCTTAGAATACTACATTCCAATTTACCAACAGTGTAGTAGAGTACCATCTTGCCTTGCATGTTACCCCCATTTTTACTTGTGGTTCAGTTTGTTTTAGCCTGTCTCACTGCGATCCTGCAAGCCAGGACCACAGTGCTCATAGTTTGGGGCCTGAATGTGTTCCCTGTGTGGTGCCTAACTGTGTCACTGAGGCTCTGCTAATCAGAAGCTCAGTGCTTATGCTCTCTCTGCCTTTAAAATTGTCACTGCCGGCTAGTGACCATTTTACTAATTCTGATTGGCACACTGGAACACCCTTATAATTCCCTAGTATATGGTACCTTGGTACCCAGGGTATTGGGATTCCAGGAGACCCCTATGGGCTGCAGCATTTCTTTTGCCACCCATAGGGAGCTCAGCCAATTCTTACACAGGACTGCCACTGCAGCCTGAGTGAAATAACGTCCACATTATTTCACTGCCATGTTACACTGCACTTAAGTAACTTATAAGTCACCTATATGTCTGACCCTCACTTGGTGAATGTTAGGTGCAAAGTTACTGAGTGTGAGGGTGCCCTGGCACTAGCCAAGGTGCCCCCACATAGTTTAGGGCAATTTCGTCAACACCTATATGTAGCTTCACAATGGGAACTCTGAATATGGCCATGTAACATGTCTACAATCATGGAATTGTCCCCCCATGCCAAATCTGGTATTGGGGTGCCAATCCCATGCATCCCCTGGGCTCCAGCATGGACCACAGGTACTGCCAAACTAGCTCTCTGGGGTTTTCACTGCAGCTACCGCTGCTGGCAACCCACAGACAGGCTTCTGCCCTCCTGGGGTCTGGGCAGCCCAGTCCCAGGAAGGCAGAACAAAGGATTTCCTCTGAGAGAGGGTGTAACACCCTCTCCCTTTGGAAATAGGTGTTTAGGGCCTGAGAGGAGTAGCCTCTCCTAGCCTCTGGGAATGCTTTTAAGGGCACAGATGGTGCCCTCCTTGCATACACCAGTCTACACCAGTTCAGGGAACTCCCAGTCCCTGCTCTGGCGCGAAATTGGACAAAGGAAAGGGGAGTGACCAATCCCCTGTCCATCACCAGCCCAGGGGTGGTGGCCAGAGCACCTCCAGTGTGTCCCAGACCTCTGCCTCCTTGAATGCAGAGGTCTGAGGGCACAATGGAGGCCTCTGAGTGGCCAGTGCCAGCAGGTGACATCAGAAACCCCTCATGATGGCTGCTTACCTGACTAGGTGGCCAACCCTCCTCTGAGGGCTATTTAGGGTCTCTCCTGTGGGTTTCTCGTCAGATAACGAATACAAGAGCTCACCAGAGTTCCTCTGCATCTCCTTTTTCGACTTCTGCCAAGGATCGACCGCTGACTGCTCCAGGACGCCTGCAAAACTGCAACAAAGTAGTAAGAAGACTACCTGCAACATTGTAGCACCTAATCCTGCCAGCTTTCTCGACTGTTTCCTGGTGGTGCATGCTCTGGGGGATGTCTGCCTTCACTCTGCACTGGAAGCCAAGAAGAAATCTCCCGTGGGTCAACAGAATCTTCCCCCTGCTAATGCAGGCAGCAAATGTCTGCATCACTGGTCCTCTGGGTCCCCTCTTGTCTTGACGAGCGTGGTCCCTGGAGCACAGGAGTTGGATCCAAGTGACCCCGACAGTCCAGTGGTCCATCTGTCCAAATTTGGCGGAGGTAAGCCCTTGCCTCCCCATGCCAGACAAGAATCCTGTGTACTATGTGAACTGCAGCTGCTAGGGCTTCTGTGCACTTTTGCAAGGAATCCTTTGTGCACAGCACAACCCAGGTCCCCAGCACTCTGTCCTGCATTGCTCAACTCGCTGAGTTGACCACCGGCTTTGTGGGACTCTCCTTTGTAGTGTTGAGACGACTGCTGTGCTCAGTTTTCTTGAACCCCTGTTCAAGTGCTTCTGTGGGTGCTGTCTGATTCTGCATGGGCTCTCTGTGATTCTGAGCTTCCCCTCTATCTCCTCCTTCAAGGGGGGATCTCCTGGTCCTTCCTGGTCCCTGGCAGCACCCATTTTCTTCAACCACAACCTTTGCAGCTAGAAAGGCTTGTTTGCAGTCTCTCTGTGTGGAAATGACTCTGCATCCTCCAGCACGCCGTGAGACATCGTATTTGCAAAGGAGAAGTTCCTTGCATATTCCGTTGTTGCAGAATCTTCAGCTTCTTCCACCCAGAGGCAGCCATTTTGTACCTTTATCTGGGGTTTAGTGGGCTCCTGCTCCCCCTGGACACTTTCATGACTCTTGAACTTGGTCCCCTTCCTTTGCAGGTCCTCAGGTCCAGGAATCCATCTTCAGTGCTTTGCAGTCAGTTGTGGTGATTGCAGAATCTACTATAACTACTTTAGTGTGTTTCTGGGGAAGTAGGGTAAATTCACTCCTACTTTTCTGGGTCTTGGGGTGGGGTATCTTGGACACCCTTAATGTTTTCTAACACTCCTAGTAACCCTCTACACACTGCACTAGGCCTGAGGTCCCTAAGTGGTTCGCATTCCACTTTCTTAGTATATGGTTTGTGTTGTCCCCAGGACTATTGCATCCTATTGCATTCTACAGTGTTTGCACTACTTTTCTAACTGTTTACTTACCTGACTTTGGTTTGTGTGTATATTTTGCGCAATTTACTTACCTCCTAAGGGAGTATATCCTCTGAGATATTTTTGGCACATTGTCACTAAAATAAAGTACCTTTATTTTTAGTAACTGGGAGTATTGTGAATCTTATGATATAGTGCTATATGATATAAGTGGTATAGTAGGAGATTTGCATGTCTCCTAGTTCAGCCTAAACTGCTCTGCTATAGCTACCTCTATCAGCCTAAGCTGCTAGAACACTACTAATCTACTAATAAGGGATAACTGGACCTGGCACAAGGCGTAAGTACCATTAGGTACCCACTATGAGCCAGGCCAGCCTCCTACAAATAGAAACAGCAAACAGAAGTCAGGTGAGTGGCAAAACACAATTATGCACAGTCGAAGCAAAACCTCCTGTGTGGGGGTACTGCACACTCTACAAATACAGTCAATGTATGCTAAAGGATACTAGAAGTCTCTTGTTTGGATTAGTCAACATGCTGTCCACAAATCCACTAGTCCTGAAATGTTTAGGGCTCCAATGGGACTGACAACACTGCTGGTTGGGGATTGATTGGGGTCGCAGTGACATTAACCTTTTAGGGCAAGGCAGGGGTTTATCATCCACTTCCAGATCATCCAGGTTCTCCGATGCATGCTCATCTATTGGCTCAGGTGGCTCTTTGGAACTTCCCTTGAACCATTTGAAGTATGAAGCATTTCAAGTGACAGTTTTTTTGCCTCTGGAGGCCAACACAATAGTCCCTTGAACTCTAGTGATCTTCAATGCATAGCCCTCAAACGGGAGCCAGATCCTTCTTCCTGGATGTCAGTCCTTCATGAGTACCCAGTCTCCAACATGGAGCCTTGGTGCCTTGGCTTACCTGTATTGAGACACCATGTAGTTCTATTCCTCCAGGTGACAGTGAGGTTGACTGGGTGGCATTGAGGCTTGCTCCCCCGTTGAATGGTTGGGGATAACATTTGTCACCTCTTTGCTCAAAACAAAGGATGCTGGGTGCTAACCCAGTGGTAGTGTGTGGAGTAAGGGGGTAGTTCTTCAAAAACATGCAAATTCATTACCCTTTCCAACTTGCTCCAGAAGTGCTAAGCAAAAAGCTTTTGTAATGGTTCACATGAAACTACCAACCTCATTGTTGGCTTGAGGCCAGTGGGGGGTAAACCAGCAGTGCTTGGTTCCACTGGACACTAGGTAGTTGGAAAGGTCTTGGCCATTGTAAGGCAGTCCACTCTCTGTGCTGAGTTCCCGCAAGAGGTCATGGGTGGGTGTGATATTCTCCAGTTTTGGAATTGTCTCTTCCATGGAGGTGGACTTCACAATCTCAACCTCAAGGTGTTTTGAAAAGTCATTGATGACCACCAATAAGTGCCTGGCATCTTGCAGGCTTCTAAAATCAGCACTAGCATGGTGCCATGGAACTTCAAGTAGCAGTTTTGTGATGGCAGCGGGTGGAGGGTCACTTTGCCAGGTGGCCTGGCAGATGTCACATTGCTGGACTGTCTGTTTGACTTTCTCATCCAGATTGTTGAACCACACTTTGCTCCTCAAACTACTTTCATATTAATAACTCCTCAGTGGGATCCATGGGCTAGGTTTATCATCTGCTGGGTCAGACTGACTGGCAGAATAAGCCAGAGTCCCTTGAGTAGGCACCATTCTGTGGAAATGGTGAGTTTGTCTTTCACATGAGACCTTAGTGTTCTCTGAGATTCTGACATCTTTTGGTGCAAGGCCATCATGATTTCATCTCACCTCCCTGACCTGGTTGCTGCCATGGTCTGTTGGAGACAATCGCCTGCTTGGATAGCTTCCACAATGATGGCCAGAGATTTAATAATGAGGCGCAAATGTTCTATGATCATGCTACTAATGTACTCTTCTGCATCTTCCGCCTCATGCTCTTCCTGAGGTGTGGTGGAGCAGACATGTCTCAGCAGGTAGCCTACCAGGGTTGTGGGCTCCAGGTTGAAACTCTGCAAAGGAGTGGTGTTCCAGTAACTGGAGTTTCCATTTCTCGATCGACGGCAGTGGTTTTGATCGTGACCCCATGAACAGTGGGATCAAGGGCTTTTGATTGGTACTGATGCTGAATGGTGTCCATGTAGGTAGATTTGAAAATATCGACAATCCGATGAATTACTATGTCTTACTTTTCAATGCCATGGCATGAGGCCTTCTTGAGCCCACTCCGGTTCTCTATCTCAGCTTAGTTTACATTTTATATTTTACGTGTTTTAGGCAGACATCGCTCTTTTGGTAACGACATTTTGCACACTTTATGCTAGCAGGATATTATTTAGAGAATACATTGCACATCCTGTTTGTTTTTGGTAAGCCTTTCTCGACATATATTTTGTCCAAGACTAAGAACACAGATTAAGATGTACTAGTGCTTGTGCTGCCCATCAGGAGACAGTTTCTAACATCTAGACATATCATTGTATCAGAGCTGTGCCTCTAACACAGTGTGGTTGTTAATGTGGGAAAAACTGGTGCTGATGTGCACAACAATACGTTCACATATAAGAAAGAATTTGCATCACCACTCTTAGATTCCCCTACCATGAACTCTCCATCAACCCCGGCACAAAAGTATGTGATCAGGCAGGCTCTGAGACCTAGGCTGTAGATTTCAGATTGACAGGTCACAGGTGGTGTGGTATGTAGCCGGCAGACTAATGCGCGAACAGGAAAGCTAGATCAGTCCCTCAGAAAGGTCCAGCGACACCACAATTGTCTGAGGAAATTGGCCCCAATAAAATATGCATTGCCAGAGGGTTTCCCATATTCCCCAACACATCATGAAGCCAGATGCAACATAAAGTTAGGAACACTTAGCCAATCAGAACACAGTACTCACAGCAATATGCAGCAACCATGTACCCCTCCGGCCAGACATCAGGATACATACTTGCTGTCCTTATTGTGCCCATCCAAGGTTGACCCCCACCTGCATATATTATTAGGACCTTTTTATATGACTCCAAGACAACTGTTCACATTCTTCACCCCAAAAAGGAATGTTTGTAAATGTTTTATGGTACCCAGAGAATTGTGTAAAACACGGCTCAGCCCATTGTATGTTGAGACAGTTCTTCACCCTGTTGGGAAGTGGGGTATTGGTTAGGATGGGTAGGTACCTACACTTAGCAATAGGCCACAATCCCCTACTAGGTCCAGTCAAGGATTCAATAAATTAATCCTTGCTCAACTCTTGGTAGCGTGGCCCAAGAGCAGTTAGGCCTAACTTAGGAGACAGGTGTTTAAAGCATGTAATATCAACCAAACAGTAAATAAGTAAAACACAACACACAATAAAAATCAGGCACTGATTTATAAAAATAGGAAACATTTTTATCTTTAAAATGACATTAAAATGACAAAAATCCAAGAACAAGAGATATGAATTTTTAAAGATTAAAAGTAAAACTAGCACTTAGAAGCAAAAAGTGTGACCCAGTCAAAAGTTCCAGCCGCCCTAATGTAACACCTTTACAATTACTTCCAGAAGTGTTTCTTGATGTAGGAAATTGGTCCACATCACCAATCCAAGGTTCTGAAATCTCTGATTTGCTCCTTGGTACTACAATTCCCACAATTGACCTGGTGAAATCCTTAAAGTCTCCTGAAAGCTGGGCTCTTCTGGCAGGTGTAAATGCAGGTGACTCTTGATAGCTCCTCTATACCTGTTGCTTACAGGGAGTCCACTCCTTCCACTTTCAAAGTAAGATAAAGTCCTCTGAGCTGTGGTTCCATAGTGTGTAGCAGGTGCAGTCATCCAGAGTGCACTTCTTTGAGGAAAAGGCCAGGGTTCCAGCGGAGCAGTTCATCTTCTCTTTGTAGTTTCAGGCAGGGATCTTTGGGGGTCCACAGCATTAATCTAAGAGTCTAGAAGCTCTGAGATGGTCCTTGAGATGTTGGGACTATGTTCCCTAGAATGCAACTGGTCAGAATCCTCACATGGCCACTTGATACTTGTCAGCTTCTTGCAGAGCTTGATGCAGGGGACACTGGTTAGCTCCTTTGTACCTATAGCTTACAGGGAGTCCACTTCTGGAGTTGCAGAAACAATGCAAAGTCCTTCTTGTGATAAAACCCTGAGTATGCAGCTGGTACAGCCCTTGTGGGTGCAGTCGGTCAGGTGCAGACCAGGGTTTCAGCAGGGCAGTCCTTCTTCTCCAGTATCTTCTTCCAGCAGGGATCTGAATTGTTGGGCAGCTCTGCAATATTTATTGTTGCTCTTTGGTTTTGAAGCAAGGAGGGCGCACCTGACCAATGGGATTAAGGGGGCCACCCTCTGGGATGACCACTTCCTGTGAAATGTGGCAAAAATCCATCCCAGAAAGCAACATTCTTTAAAATTCCATCATGGAGAAAATTCCTCCTTGAAGGTTACATCTGGCTGAACTAACCCACTGGCGTGGCTAGGTTTTCCCTAACACACCCCTTACAGCCCCCTCCCAATCTTTTTATTGGGGCTCTCATCTAGCTGGGGGAACAGGAAATGGGGGAGGCTCATTTTCCGTCCCAGGTGGCTTTCCCTCCTTTGACCACTCTCCCTCATCCTGCTCTGCCATCAGGCACAACCGTTCTCCTCCCACCCGATGCTTCCTTTATTTCAGTCCAGGTTACTTCACACCTCATTAAGGCAGCATGGCTCAGGCTGCCAGAGACTGATCAATCAGGAAAGGGCACTACCTGGCTGAATTTGGTAACTTTCAGAAAGAGTACTATTTGTAATAAATCCAACCTTGTTAGGTTGTTGCGTTTATTCTAACTTTTAGATTGGTACCAGACTTGACAGTTCTAGCTCTTTTCTAGTGGAAATGAGACTTTATTTATTTTAAATAAACTGCCCCAATGTTAGCCCATGGAGCTACTGCACTACAGTGGAAAAAACAAATTAGGCTAGTTTTCCTTCACCAGGGCTTATAAAACATCTTTTATAAAGTCCCTGCTGATATTGGGCACCATTATTGCAGACCTTAGGTGTGACTTATTTGTAAACAATAAAGTTGTTTAGGACTTTGGAAGTACTTTTAATTCCAAAGGCGAATTTGGGGTTAACTTTAACTTAAAAGCAGTCAGCAAGGGAGGCCTGCCTTTAAATGAGCACAGCAGTTCACACATGGGTGCACTAACTACACTGGGGTCTACACTGGGGTCCCTAAATCTACATGTTTTACCATATACTAGGGACTTATAGGTAGGTTGTCAGAGCCAATTATAATTATGCCTAATTTGCATATAACATTGCAATCAGAGCACAGGCCCTGGGACTGATTAGCAGTGCCCAGGGCACAATCAGAGTCAGAAAACACCAGTATTAGTGAAAATGGGGGCAAAAGGTGAGGGGCTTCTGCAATAAGCCCAGTTTTGTCACACACCCCAAACAGAAATACTGTAATTGTTTTATGGGACCCAGAGAATTGTATAAAACACTGCTCAGAGCCATCATGTTAAGACAGTAATGTTTAATTAAACAAGCTGTTCTTACTTTGCCAGATGCCTCTTGTCTTTTGGTTTGTAAAGGTAAATTCACATTCGAGCAACACACTTTTGATTATATAGATGGTCCACTGCCCTACAGTGGCCGCTACTATCCTGGAACTAAATCTGTGTTCCTCATGCAGCTCTGCTAACTTTGATCTTCCATTTTGCAGAGAAGGATTGCCAAATCTAATCGAGACTAGATCCTTGGCTCAGCTCTCCAGGTATGGGAGTCTCAGAGTATCCTCCTAGCTAGAGCAGAGGCTGAGGGTAGACCTGGTATGCTATTAGGGTATAGCTAGTGATAAGTAGGAGGATATGGATCTAAGATTAGCATGGTTGGACTGTTCATTCTTTTCTCCATGTCGGTACTGCTGGTTGTAAGGCTTTGTTTCATCTGATTAATAATTGCAGCTCATTCTCCCTGTGCAAGAATTTTATTATTTAGTTAAATGTTTTAAATCATGTATTCATAACTTTCTTGTGTTCATCCTGGGCATAAATGCATAAAACAACAAAAGGGTAGGATCTATTTCCATGACTTCCTTGGAAGTTGGAGTATCATGTTTGAAATTGCCAAAATAATGTTAGCTTGGGAAGGTTGTGGTTCCGGCGAGAAACTGTGAGCTAGCTAGGAACTGGGCCATAGTTCCTGATGATGTAAACAAACTCAGTCCTCTTGTCCTGAAGTTCTGTCGCCCTACTATGCATTCCCACCTTTTTACTAGGAACTGCATAACATGGTGCCACCAAAGTCTATAAGTCAGCTATTTATTCAACAGGTCTCCTGAACAATTCTTGTGTGTGCCCAAGGTCCCCAATTCATCTTAAAATGGAGACCTCCATGGTGTTAGTGCTTTAATCCTCTTCAGCATAATAGGAAGTACTTATATTTGCATGTAGGTTTGTCACGCTTGAACATTCAAGCATATACCCCACTATAGTGAGTTTTCTCTCTGAATTTCATTGAATAAAGTGGTGAATGTTATAAATATTACTGCTAATTGCAGACCTGCTGTTTTGGCACACTTAACATTACACGGGTTTCCGAATGGGAGGTGTAGATGCTACCCTCGTGGTTGAGGTTCACAAAGCTTATAAAACTGAAGTATTTTACTCATCTGTCTCTTTTTTTGCAATCAACGCAAATACACAAACATTTCACACAGTCATTGAAGCTGCCTTACCCTACCAATGCAGAGCTTATAATGATTTAAAAAATAGCATAAACAAATCAGGAACATTAAAAGGCACACTACCAAATGTGCTACAAACCATTACACTGGGTCCCTCTCAGCAATGACGGTGCTCCATGGCCAGTCCTAGCTAGCTACACACTGAGTCCTGTTATACAACAATTCATTGTGGGCAATTTACGCCAACTATATAATGGTCCAATTTGACACAGTTTGTCATGAGTACAAAACCCATTGTCCCAGCGAAGGTTGTTCAACCTGGCCTAGCCATACAAGTGGTGCAGCCTTTTCATCATGACTATTGGGGCAATATTGCATGGTAAGAATGTGGTTGCTTAAATATAAGGAAAATTTGTGATTTCAGGCAACGTTTGAGATTTGAAAGGCAATGTGGGTAAAAAAGAACCTCATGAGATTCACGCAAGTCACTACATCCTGGATTCCTCTAAGTGGCTGGTTTTAAAAAACATACAAGTTTGCTTGATTTCCCTAGGCTTTGGCAGAGCTAGGGCCCACAAACACAGTTACCCATCATAAATAATGATGTGCCCCCTTTTGACGCCTGCTCTGAGCAGGCATTTAAAATGTAGAACAAATGACACCCTGCTTGCATACGTTATGCCTAGTGCAGGCATAATGTGGTGCAGGGGGTAGCAAAGTGGAACACTGCTTACATTGCACCACTTTGTAAACCAGGTGCAGCATTTTTGCCATAGTATTGCCACATTAGTGTATAAAGAATGACGCTAATGTGGCAATATTATGTCACAATGGGCTCTTAAATCTTCCCCTATATATCCCCACAAGAAGGGTCTAGCAGATGTGATGGCATATAGCTTCTGTGAATCAGCTATCCTGATGAGAAGTTACACATGAAAATGTTGTCTAAAAAGCCAATTTTTGACTTTTGTTTTTTCAATATTTTCTTTATTTCAACACTTGGGGCCACATGTACGTAGGTTCAGATTTGCGACTCGCAAATTGCGAGTCAGAATGACTCGCAATTTGCGACTCGCAAATCCGAATGTAGGATGGTGTCCTTGACACCATTTGCGATTCGCAAGGGGGTGGCAAATGCCCACCTCATGAATATTCATGAGGTAGGTCGCAATTTGCGACCCCCTTGGCAATGGCGGCCCCCACAGGGATGGTGGCCTGTTGGAGACAGCAGACCATCATGTCTGTGACTGCTTGTCAATAAAGCAGCTTTTTTTTATTTTTTATGCAGCCCGTTTTCCTTAAAGGAAAACTAGATGCATTACAAAAACCAAAAATGAAACATTTTCGTTAAATTTTTACAGAGCAGGCAATGGTCTGTAGTGTTTACAGTGACATTCACAACGGGGAAGGAATCCCATTTGAAATGGGTGCAAACTGCGATTGTTTTGCGACCGCGTTCGCGGTCACAAAACAATCCTACATTGCACTGCAAGTCGCAATTAGGAAGGGAACACCCCTTCCTAATTACGAGTCGCAAATCCATTTTGAACCTGGTTACCTGGTTACCGAATCGCAAAATGGGGTTTGTGCATCGCAATCTGCTTTTTGCACGTCGCAAACAGCCAAATTTGCTGTTTGTGACATGCAAAAAGCTTAGTACATGTGGCCCTTGGTTTCTTTTAGAAACCTTTAAGGATCTACACAAATGATTGCTTGTTGAATTCAGAACTTTATCTAGTTTAGATACATGTATAGCTTTCTGGGATTCACCATGGATTTCACACTCATTTCCACGATAAATTGAAAAGAGGTTGAAAACATAAAAAATAGGAAAAATGTGCTATCTCCCAGTAAAATTCCAAAACTGTGTTAGAAAATATTGTCTCATGAACCAAGTCTGCTCTTCCCAAAAGCTGGAAAAAATATGCTTTTATCAATTCAAACCATTCATTGATGGCAATTGCAGGAAAAACAGACCTTTTGTTCTGCCATACTTTTTTGCATTTTCCCCAACAAAAACAAAATTTAGCTACATTTTGACTAATGTCTTGGTCCTTCAAGCAGAATCCACAAACCCTGGGTACCTTTAGAATCCCTTGGATGTTTGAAAAAGAGGACACAGATTTGGCATGGATAGCTTATGTGGACAAAAAGGTATAAGTGAAAACTACCTCAAATAGCCAAGAAAACCCTTAGCGTGGTGGCAGAAGTCTTAGCAACAAAGGGTTTAAGGGAAAGTAGCAGCGCTGGCAATCTGCCAACATCTCACACAGGTGACGGTCATAGATCAAGAGCATGAACTAATAAAACATTATTGCTGACACCTATACTTACATAGGTCAAGAGAATTTGGGAGCTAGACCAAATAAGCCACAGCCTAAAGGTAGTTGGGAAAAGGGCAATACCAATCAGGCACCCAAGCTTTTTAAAAACACAGGATGGACCTCTGCAACCTAGACCGCTGAAACATGTTATTTTTTATGTAGCCATGATACATTAAAGCATCCTGACTCATGTCCTCCTCATTCCTTTCAGAATTCATAAGGCAAACGATCTGAGAGAGAGGGTTGTTCTGAGCATAGACAATAGGAGTATGTGAACCCTAAAAAGGACTCACAATGCTCATCTGACATCATCATAAAAAAGGAAGAATAACTTCCACAACAAATAGCTCAATTCGAAAAGAAGAAGGTTGAGGGCATTTTAGCAAAACATGCCACACATATTGAGAACAGGACGTGGGAGGTGACTTTGTTAGATAGCAAGAAAGAGGTCGCAATAGTTTGACAGAATCTTGAAGAGTTTCTAGATTAAAAAAAAAACAGTTGTTGACTGTGTGGTGCCAAAATAACATAAATTCTACATGATATTGACCCAGAAGCATCATCCTACGTTGATGACATATACCTCATAGATAATGATTTAAACATGCATTTAGCCAGAGTAGATTCCATAATTTTGGGATTTGCTGGACATGGCTACAAATTTAATTTCAAGAAAACAAAAATTGCCTTTCTAAGTGTCCTATTTTTAGGATATGAGTTATGAAATGAGGGCAAGAGCCTGGCACACCATTTCCTGGAGAAATGTACTCTTTTACAACCTCCAAACACAATCAAGAAATTGTAATCCTTGTTAGGTTTCTCAGTTTTAGCAGAATTGACATACCAGATTATGCAAAATGCATAAAACCATCATACAGTTTAATGTGCCCAGACTTTTCCAGTATGCATCGGACATCAGAACATATACAGATACTCAGATCACTACAAAATGACATGTTTGCACCTAACACCTACATACACAAACGTGGTGATCTGTATATTTGCAGGTGCCATTGACTTCATATATGTCACATTCAATGAGGGTGACACAGTGTCCATTGCATCTAAATCACATTTATAATCTAATGCTGAAATGCGTTTTGCATCCACTGAAAAAATACTGACTGCAGTTCTGATGACTGCTGTTGGAAATGGCCCTTTTTGCAGGGTCATCCCTAAACTTTTTGCCTCCTTCCTGACCTGTTTTGTTGGTACTGGACTCTGGGCACTTTACCACTGCTAACCAGTGCTAATGTGCATATGCTTTCTGTGCAAATTGTATAACTGATTGGTTTCTACATTGTTGGCATATTTGACTTACTAATACGTCCCTAGTAAAGTGCACTAGAGGTGCCCTCGGCCTGTAATTCAAACACTACTAGTTGGCCTACAGCACTGGTTGTGCCACCCACGTGAGGTGCCCTGTAAACCTGTCTCATACCTGCCATTGCAGTGCCTGTGTGTGCAGTCAAGTGATCACTTGCCAAGCCTAAACCTTCCCTCTCTCGCCATATAATGCACTCCTAAGGTAGGCCCTGGGTAGCTCTTTGGGCAGAGTGCTGTGTATGCTAAAGGGGGACATGTACTGAGGTATTTTACATGTCCTAACAGTGAAATACTGCTAAATTCAGTTTTCACTGTTGCAATGCCTATCTCTCTCATAGGTTAACATGGGGGCTGCCTTTAAATATTATTAAAGTGCATATTCCCTTTGGGAGCAGATAGAAATATGGAGTTTAGGGTCTCTGAATTCACAATTTAAAAATACATCTTTTAGTAAAGTTGGTTTTTAGATTGTAAGTTTGAAAACGCCACTTTTAGAAAGTAGGCATTTTGTTACTTTGCCTTTTTGTGGATTGCCTGCCTGGGTCAGTTTGACAGTTAGGCTGTTTGTGAATTCCCTCTACACAGTGAGACAATGGGAGCTGGGGTATAGCCTGCATATCCTGATGGGCCACCTGTGCTAGAGTAGAGGGAGGAGTGGTCACTTACACCTCGATGGGCTGTGCCTTCCCTCTTACAGTGCAGTCTCCAACCCCCTGGTGTGTGTCTGGGGCCTGGGGTGGGCAAGGCAGGATCTTGTGAACAGCAAAGACTTTCCTTTCAAGTAGACCTACTTGAATGGCAGAAAGTGGTGTAAATATTGGAACCAAAACCCCTGAACATTAGATTTCTTCAAGATCACTTCTGGAACCAAGAGGAAGCTCTGCCAAGGAGAAGAGCTGAGGGGAAGTGCTTCCCCTGGCTGTGATTTTCCACGCATCATCCCTGGGTGTCAAATTTAACCCAGATCCGAGGTGCCCCGTCCAGAAATTGATGCATTGCTCTCTTGCGAGGGAGAAGAAATGAAGCATTGCAGATGCACAGCCTCCCTTGCGAGGAAGGAATTGACTTATCACTACTTTTTCCAAATCACGCTCGCCTGTGCGGATTTATTTTTGATGCTAACCAGCTACTTTATTTAACAACAGCATTCTCCCTGTTTTGTAAGGATTAAAGTGGTCATTACAACCCTGGCGGACGGTGTTAAAGCGGCGGTAAGACCGCCAACAGGCCGGCGGTAAAAAAACAGCAATTACGACTGTGGCGGAAACCGCCAACAAAGACAGCCACTTTAACACTCCGACCGCCACGGCGGTACAAACACACAGCGCGTCAGTCACCGCCAACAGACAGGTGAGAGACAATGTACCGCCCACAGTATTATGACAGGCCAATCTGCCACCTTTTCCAGGGCGGATTCATCGTGGATAAAAACACGGCGTAAACAGGAATTTCGAAGGGAAAACTCTCACCTCTACACACTCCACGAGGAACGAGGACACCATGGAACCGGAACTCCAAATTCTACCTGCGATAGTCTTCCTGCTCCTCTACCAGGAGCACGAACACCGGCGGGGGAAGACCACGGTGCGTACTGCACCTACGACACAGTGGAGGGGGGAGGCAAAAAACAGGGACACACACATGCAACACCCCACACCCACCCCCACCCTCACCCACTACAACACACACACTAATGCTTATCAATACATCACAGTTACACCCCCCAAACCCTCCCGGAAGAATGCAAAGACAAAAGAAAATGAGTGTAACCATCAGAATATATTACAATCAAGTAGGCAGAAATATATATATACACCATGTACAAAATATATACCAGGCATAGTAGTCCAGGTACTGCACAAAGAAAGTCCGTGGAACACTGGGAACACACGGTATGGGCGAGGCCCACACAAGATCTCCGACCATGATGGAGAGAACACTGCAGGGGCATCAGACAGCAACTAAACAGGCACCTCAGGGGGAGGGAAAGTGGGGACACCTCAGCCGCTTGAGTGCATGACGCCAAATCCACGAGAGGGCCACATGCCCACTGTTCAATCCTGGGGAGTGCAAAGCCACAGTCTCTCAAGTCTCTATAGTGGGTGGGCTGCCCACTCTTCAATCCTGGGGAGTGCAAAGCCACAGTCTCTCAAGTCTCTGCAGTGGGTGGTTTGCCCACTGTTCAATCCTGGGGAGTGCAAAGCCACAGTCTCTCAAGTCTCTACAGTGGGTGGGTTGCCCACTCTTCAATCCTGGGGAGTGCAAAGCCACAGTCTCTCAAGTCTCTACAGTGGGTGGTTTGCCTACTGTTCAATCCTGGGGAGTGCAAAGCCACAGTCTCTCAAGTCTCTACAGTGGGTGGGTTGCACACTGTTCAATCCTGGGGAGTGCAAAGCCACAGTCTCTCAAGTCTCTACAGTGGGTGGGTTGCCCACTGTTCAATCCTGGGGAGTGCAAAGCCACAGTCTCTCAAGTGGATAACAGTCTCCACTGGTTCTGGAGGGGGACTGGTGCCCAGAGTGCTTCATCCTGTGAAGGACAGAGGTAGTGGATGGATGTCTCCACTGGTTCTGGAGGGGGACTGGTGCCCAGAGTGCTGCATCCTGCCAAGGACAGAGGTAGAGGATGGATGACTCCACTGGTTCTGGAGGGGGACTGGTGCCCAGAGTGTATCACTCACCCCGTGACGGACCCAGTTGGGTCAGTGCCCCTGCCACTCATGGGCTAGCGGTGCTTGAGTTGGCGGTGCCCTGTCCAGCGGTGCTTGGGTTGGTGGTGCCCTATTCAGCGGTGCTTGTTCAGCGGTGCTTGAGTTGGCGGTGCCCTGTTCAGCGGTTCTGGAGTTGGCGGTGCCCTGTTCAGCGGTGCTTGAGTTGGCGGTGCCCTATTCAGCGGTGCTTGAGTTGGCGGTGCCCTGTTCAGCGGTGCTTGAGTTGGCGGGGCCCTGTTCAGCGTTGCTTGAGTTGGCGGTGCCCTGTTCAGCGTTGCTTGAGTTGGCGGTGCCCTGTTCAGCGGTGCTTGAGTTGGCGGTGCCCTGTTCAGCGGTGCTTGAGTTGCCAGTGCCCTGTTCAGCGGTGCTTGTGCTGGGGTCGTTCATGGCCCAGGGGGGCTGGTGCTGGCGGTCCTTCATGGCCCAGCGGGGCTGGTGCTGGCGGTCCTTCATGGCCCAGCGGGGCTGGTGCTGGCGGTCCTTCATGGATCAGCTGGGTTGGGGCTGGCGGT
The DNA here is from genome assembly GCF_031143425.1 of Pleurodeles waltl. Classification (NCBI taxonomy): domain Eukaryota; kingdom Metazoa; phylum Chordata; class Amphibia; order Caudata; family Salamandridae; genus Pleurodeles; species Pleurodeles waltl. The sequence goes on from NC_090444.1 coordinate 1,224,092,398, forward strand.
GCCCTCCTTGGCAGCTGGGCTGGGGCTGGGAGTGGCCTTCTGGACAGCTGGGCTGGGGCTGGCGGTGGCTTCCTGGGCAGCTGGGCTGGGGCTGGCAGTGCCCTCCTGGGCAGCTGGGCTGGGGGTGGCCTCCTGGGCACTGGGCTGGGGCTGGCGGTGGACTCCTGGGCAGCTGGGCTGGGGCTGGCGGTGCCCTGCTGGGCAGCTGGGCTGGGGCTGGCGGTGGCCTCCTGGGCAGCTGGGCTGGGGCTGGCGGTGGCCTCCTGGGCAGTTGGGCTGGGGCTCACTGTGGCCTCCTGGGCAGCTGGGCTGGGGCTGGCGGTTGCCTCCTGGGCAGCTGTGCTGGGGCTGGCAGTGGCCTCCTGGGCAACGGGGATGATGGCGGTCTTCTCCGCTGTGCAGCTCTTCCCAGACTTGCCGGGTTTCTTGTGGCCCTTCCCCACCTTGGAAGGTGTCACAGCTGACTCAACACTCCCAACGGGACTTCTGAAAGCAGCTTTGGTGGCTGGAGTCTTCCCCCTCTCCCGCCGGGCACTGGCCAATTTCTGATGCTTCACAGGTGGGGACTGTCTGTGCTGTGGCTCCGTGCGACACTGGCTGTCCTGGTGGCCGGTGCACTCCACATACCGGTGACTACAGGCACCACTGGTCCCGGAGATGTTGTGGCTGAGGTGCTACTTCGGGATCTATGAGATGGACGGGGTGGGGGAGGTGTGGGAAAAAGGTCAAGGCTGGACAGGAAAGGTTTTTTGGACACACTGGGACGGGTAGCTGGAGGGGGTTTGGGAGTGGAGGAAGAGGTGGTGGTAGTAGGAGGTGTATGTTTGGTGGTGCAGGTGCATGCTCTGGAGGCTGTCGTGAGGTGGATGGCTGTTGGGTGGGTGTGTGCCTGCGTTTATGTATCTTGGGAGGGGGCGTGACAGACACACTGGGAGAGGACACAGGGGACGTATGAATGGTAGTAGGGGTGGTGACTGCATGTGAGCGGGGTGTGCTGGTAGGTGTGCTGGTGAGGGACGTAGTAGCTGTAGAGGTAGTGCATGCAGGTGTGAGTGTAGACGAGACTGGGAGGGAGGAGGGAGACGAGGAGGAGGGGGACACAGTGGAGACAGTGGATGTTGGTGTGTCTGCATGTGTGTGTTGCTTGCGTGAGTGCCTGTGGGATGTGTTGTGCTTATGTTTGCCTGAGCTTCCCTTGTGTGTTGACGTGTGTGCATGCTGGTCTGATGGTGTGCTTGGGATAGGCAGAGGTACAGGGGATTGGGTCTGGGTGGAGGAAGTTGGAGGGGGGAGGCTAGAGACGGGGACAATGGCTGCCATCAATGCTGAGGCCAGAGTTTGAAAAGCTCGGTGAAGGGCCGCCTGACCAGAATGAATGCCCTCCAGGAATGCATTAGTTTGTTGCAACTGCCTTTCTACACCCTGGATGGCATTCAAAATGGTAGACTGCCCAACAGTGAGGGACCTGAGGAGGTCAATGGCCTCCTCACTGAGGGCAGCAGGGGTGACTGGGGCAGGGCCTGAGGTGCCTGGGGCGAAGGTGATGCCCACCCTCCAGGGTAAGCGGGCACGGGGCGAAGGCTGAGGGGCTGCTGGGAGGGTGGTGCTGGTAGGGGGGGTGGCGGCTGTACCTGTAGATGTGGGGGGCACAGATGTTGCCACCACCACAAGGGAGCTCCCATCAGAGGATGTGTCCGTGTCGCTGGTCTCAGCTCCTGTCCCCGCTGTGAAGCTCCCCTCGCCCTCCGTCCCACTGGTGAATTCCGAGTCCGTAGTCTCGCCCTCCAGGGCCATGTGGGATGCAGCTCCCTCGTGCTCCGGTGCCACTGCTCCTCCGCCTGATGATGCTAATGCACACAAGACAGGGAGACCACAAAAAGGGGGGGACGACAGAAGAAAGACATGTTGAGTGCATGGATTACCGCTACCGTTGGCGGACAAGACAGACACAGAAGCCCCCTGCACTACGCCGCGCTCCTTGGCTCCACTGTTCAATTCCTGGGAAATGGCCTACAAGGCTATGGATGACATCTGCACACATAGATGACACAGGGGCATGAATAGCTGTACTTGGCAGTCTACAGAGGTAGGCTGGGGTGCCACACGGCCTGCCTTACAGAGGGGCCTTGCCTACGGAACTCGCCCTGGCCTAGGGAAACCCACAGCCCTCCTCCCCCACCCAGACAACTCCACTGCGCGCAAAGTCAGCAGAATGAGAGTGTACTCACCCCCTTGTCTCTGCTGTGATGCCCTCAAGAGCCCATCCAACTCCGGGTAGGCCACCTCCAGGATCCTGAACATCAGGGGGTTCATGGTGCGACAGGCACCCCTCCCACGATGGGAGGCCATCCCCAGCTGAGCCTCCACCATCTTCTTGCTCCAGCGGTGAATGTCCTCCCATCTTTTCCGGCAGTGGGTGCTCCGTCTGTGGTAGACCCCCAGCGTCCGGACGTCCTTGGCGATGGCACACCAAATATCTTTCCTCTGGTGGGCACTGACCTACATGAAATGTACATGGGAAGAAGAGAAGTCATTACCAACTGCACCGTATAAGTGATTGGCCCCCATCCCTACCTTGCCATGCGGCACATAGATTTACCGTCTTTCATGCACGCAGCACTCTGCCCCCTTCCTTCTCACATCCAGCCCTCTCCACACAGGCATAGCCCATACAACATGCTCCCTGTGTACTTATCTGTTTGTCTGGAGGACCGTAGAGTAGCGTGTACTGGGGGAGGACCCCATCCACAAGCTTCTCCAACTCCTCCGATGTGAGGCAGGGGCCCTATCCCCAGATGCATGAGCCATTGTCTCTTCCAGACCGAGGTCACAGCAGCACTTGCAGTGTAGGTCCTCTCCTGTCGACGATCAGGTGTCGAGTGATTGAACAGATAGAAAATGGCAGTCACGTCCACGGCGGTGCGTACCGTCACCGCCGGCGTACATCATCATTGGCTCCTGGGACCCATAGGGTCCAATGTTAACCAATGCAGCATTGCGCTGCGGTCTTCGACTGCCTACCGCAACGGTGTACAACGCCAGCGCAGTTACCTCACATCCCATTGTCCCACTTTACAGGTCAGGCAACCGCCATTTCAGGGCCCCACATGGCTTCATTTTCAACTGCGTCACACATACCTAGGCCTAGTCTCAACACACATACAGGCCACCTTTTGTGTATGATTGGTGTTCTGGGTAAACTGTGGGTACGTACCTCTGAGTTGTTTGACTCTGTGCTTGCTGTTGTCCTTCATAGGCACCGTCCGCTGGGACATGTGGAGATGGCGGCATCCTCCGGTGTACCGACCGTTGGTGGACCTGTCGACAATGGAGGAGCGACATTTGATCATTACCTACAGGCTTGACCGTGCCACAATCCAGGAACTGTGTACCCAGTTGGAGCCAGACCTGATGTCAGCAATCCGCCATCCAACAGGAATCCCTCCTAAAGTGCAGGTGCTGTCAGCGCTCCATTTCCTTGCAAGTGTCTCTTTTCAAACAACTGTGGCCATGGCATCAGGGATGTCCCAGCCTATGTTTTCCAATGTATTGTCCAGAGTGTTGTCTGCCCTTCTGAAACTCATGCAGAGCTACATCGTTTTCCCTCAGGTGGAGGATTTGCCTACAGTGAAAGGAGATTTCTATGCCCAGGGACATATCCCCAACATCATAGGTGCCATTGATGGTACCCATGTGGCTTTGGTCCCCCCCCCACAGGAGTGAACAGGTGTACAGAAACCGGAAGAGTTATCATTTGTAGGTGACTCTGGTTACCCCAACCTGTCATGGCTACTGACCCCAGTGAGGAATCCCAGGACCAGGGCAGAGGAACGCTACAATGAGGCCCATGGGCGAACTAGGAGGGTGATCGAGCGGACCTTCGGCCTCCGAAGGCCAGGTTCAGGTTCCTCCATATGACAGGTGGATACCTATTCTACTCACCAAAGAAGGTGTGCCAGATCATCGTGGCCTGCTGTATGCTTCACAACTTTGGCTTTGCGACGCCAGGTGCCTTTTCTGCAGGAGGATGGCGGTGTTGTTGCAGCTGTGGAGCCTGTGGACAGTGATGAGGAGGAAGCAGAGGAAGAAGACATGCACAACAGGGACTCAGTGATCCAGCAATATTTCCAGTGAGACACAGGTAAGAATACAATCCTGCCTACTACATGTACTTTAACACTACTACCTCTCTCCTGTCTGTCGTTTTCTACCAGTGTATGGTCACTGAGTTGTCACTTTCCCTTACGATTTCACAGATGTGGGTCCCGCTGTGTGACATCTGCTTAGATTCCTCATGGACTAGAGCTGTGTGACATAGGTAGGTTGACATTACAATGAAAGAGTATTTTGTCACTGTAATTGCTAATACACTATTTCGAAATCACAGACAGACTCCAGATCATTTTGTGCTTTGGTGTGTTTATTTGAATGCTAAATATTGGAGGGGGTAGTGAAATGGTGAGGGGTGATGGCGGAGGAGTGTCCATGGCAGAGTCCAGTCTATTAGTCTCACAGGTGCATTGCCCATATGGGCATAGGAAGTGGAGCTGGGGCAGTTTAATTATGGACAGGGTGACAAAGTGGGACAGTAGGATGACAATCAGGGTGGTCTCATTTCTTGGCGGGGGTCTTGGCATCGTTCTCTGTCTTGTTCCTGGAACTCAGGGACCGTTTGCGGGGTGGTTCTCCCTCTGCAGGGGGTGGGGTGCTGGTTTGGTGGTCCTGTGGCGGTGCGTCCTGTCCACTAGCGCCGGCGGAGGTGGTGGGCAGTTCATTGTCCATGCTAGTGTCAGGGGCCCCTTGTAGTGCCACATTGTCCCTCCTGGTGCTGAGTACTTCCTTCAGCACCCCTACAATGGTGCCCAGGGTGGAGCTGATGATTCTGAGTTCCTCCCTGAAGCCCATATACTGTTCCTCCTGCATGCGCTGGGTCTCCTGAAACTTGGCCAGTACCGTTGCCATCGTCTCCTGGGAGTGGTTGTATGCTCCCATGATGGAGGAGAGGGCCTTGTGGAGAGTGGGTTCCCTTGGGCTGTCCACCCTCTGTCGCATGGCAGCCCTCCCAGTTCCCCTGTGTTCCAGTGCCTCCGTCCCCTAGACCGTGTGCCCACTACCACTGCTCCCAGGTCCCTGTTGTTGGGGTGGTGGGTTAGCCTGGGTTCCCTGTTGTGGTGGACACACAGCTGATTGACGTGCCCTGGGGATGGAGGTATCGGCCCGCTGGGTTGGTGCTGTGCTGGTGTTTCCAGAGGGGGGTAGGTCTGTGGTGGCCTGTGCCTGTGTGAGGTGAACCGACTGTCCAGAGGTCCCCGATGGTCCGTGCTGGTCATCTAGATCCAGTTGGACAGAGGTGCTTTCATCACTGTGGGCCTCTTCTGTTGGTGGTGTGGACATGTGTGGACCCTCCTGTCCGGTGACGTTGGGTAGGGGTCCTGCAGGGGTATAAAAGGATGTTTGTTAAATCTGTGTGTGTAATGGTGTGCAATGGGTGGGTGACCGCGTAACCCAGTGCTAGCATTCCTGTGTGGGAGCTTGTGTGATGGTGGTTTAGGGGGGTGTATGGGTATGTGCAGTGGGCATGCTTTGGTGATGGGTGACCATGCTTTGTAGTCGCATGCACGGCTTGGTGTTGGGATGTGTGCTTTGTGATGTTGGGACATTTGTGAGTACTTGGGGTGCTGGGGGTGAGGGTGGGCGTATGTGATAGCATGTAGGTAGGGTGGGGGATGTAATAGTAATTCTTTGACTTACCAGAGTCCATTCCTCCACCTACTTCTGCGAGGCCCTCAGGATACAGAATCGGCAAGACCTGCTCCTCCCATGTTGTTAGTTGTGGGGGAGGAGGTGGGGGTCCGCCGCCAGTCCACTGAACCGCCAGGTGGTGTCTTGAGACCACGGAACGCACCTTCCCCCGTAGGTCGTTCCACCTCTTCCTGATGTCCACCCGATTTCTTGGGTGTTGTCACAATGCGTTGACCCTGTCCACTATTCTGTGCCATAGCTCCATCTTCCTAGCTATGGAGGTGTGCTGCACCTGTGCTCCGAATAGCTGTGGCTCTACCCGGACGATTTCCTCCACCATGACCCTGAGCTCCTCCTCCGAGAACCTGGGGTGTCTTTGCCGTGCCATGGGGTGGTGTTGGTGATGTGTGGGGTGGAGTGTGTGGTGATAAGTGTGGTGATATGTAGTGGTGTGTTGTGTGAGGTGCGTGGAAGTTGTGTGGGTGATGGTGTTGTGTGCCTGTGGATGCTGTTGTTCTTGCTGGTGGTGTCTCTCTCGGGCCTTCTTTCGGAATTTTTTGTTGTGGGGGTTTGTGGGTGATGTGGGTGTGTGTTTTATATTGTAATGGGTGTGTGGGAGTGGTGTGTGTATGTGTCCCAGGTGTGTGTATTTGGAATTGTCCAATCTGGCTGTGTTTTGTAAGAGTGTGTGTATTTTGAGCGTGGATTCGTGTGTCGTGATAGTGTGGGTGTATTTCTGTTGGAGTGAACGGGGAGGTTTTGTTTTCGCCAGTTTATAACTGACCTTTGGTGTGGCGGACATGTGTGGGTGTCTGAATTTTGTCGGATTCTGAGATGTGGGTCATAATAGCTGTGGCGGAATTCCGTGGCCGCGGCGGTGTGTTGGCTGTCTTCTGCTCGGCGGTAAGCGCCTTTTACCGCCAATGTTGTAATGACCGCCTAAGACTCTTATTCTTTCTAAAATTTATATCTTGGCTTGTGTATGATCGATTGTTGTCGTTCTGGTCATGTTTGATTTAGATAAATATTACTTATTTTTCTAAACTGGTGTGGTGTCCATTTTGTGGTGTTTCACTGTAGTACTGTATGTGTTGGTACAATTAATTTACACATTGCATCTGAAATTAAGGCTGCCTGCTTGTACCAAGCTACCAAAGGGGTGAGCAGGAGTTAACTGAGGGTGATTCTCCTTTACCTTGACTAGAGTGAGATTTCTTGTTTGGACAGGGTGTAGTCTGACTGCCAACCATAGACCCCATTTCTAACTGCTGCCTTAAAGGAAAGACCACTGGCTCAAGGGAAACACATAATTGCGGTTACTCATCTCCCAACCTTAGGGGCTGTCACAAAGGCCATCATTCATAATGTGAAAGCCTTACATCCTAGATGGATACATTGGCCCCCTTCCCTGACGGCAACTGATATAGACTATGGGCGTTATTACAACTTTGGAGGAAGTGGTAATCCGTCCCAAAAGTGACGGTAAAGTGACGGATATACCACCAGCCGTATTACGAGTCCATTATATTCTATGGAACTCGTAATACGGTTGGTGGTAAATCCGTCACATTTGGGACGGATTACCACCTCCTCCAAAGTTGTAATAACCCCCTATGTCTTTAAACCTACCTCACAAACTGGAGAACTTCTCCAGTATGAACAATAATATCCCATGCTGTGTAATATACTGCCTCTAGATCAGTATATTTATATTGTATATAATGATGGTTCAGCTTAGCTTGCTATAGGCACCAAACACCAATACTCAGCAGCTTGCACCACAGTACACAGGGGCCTAATTTATATTTCAGCTGACAAGTTACTCCGTCGCAACATTGACAGATATCCCGCCCACCAAAATATGAAACCTATTACTTCCTGTGGGATTTATATTTAATTGGATGGGATATCCCTTACCATTGTGACGGAGTAACCCATCCATCAAAATCTAAATCAGGTCCATGGTGTCATGATGGATGGCAACCCTACCTAAAAATATCCAGCAAAATATTCCTTCCACGTAAGTGCCCAAAATATTACCTTTGCTACCATCCCCGATGTGGATGATCGTGTGATACCCAATGTATCCTCTCAGTGTGCCATTTTCTTTTTGGGCCCTTTTACTGGGGATTTGGAGCAACATACCTTTGCATAGTGGTTCATCTTTCCACACATTGAGCATTTTCTCCCTTTGGCTGGGCAGTCCCCTGAGTGTGAAGTGAGGCCCCCACACCACCTAGAGTTTCTGGCAGCCTGTGACATATGGGGGTAGTCTCTATTGCTGCAAGGTGATGAAGTTGACCCAGCCTGGTTGACCAGTTGTCTCCTAAAGGCACACTGGAGTGTTGTTTCCATGTGGGTGGCCTGTGATTGTGATGATTCTTTTGACCTGCCACTGGTAAGAATGTTGGCCATTCTTATGCAGAGCACCTGTAGAATGTGCTCACAAAGTCTTACCAATGAACAACCCGAAATGAACTGAGCTTGAATTTCATGTTGCTCATCTGGAAGAGTGCACGTGCTTTCCAACTCATGGAGCCTATCGTAGAGTTCATCTACAGAGTCATGTGGCATCTGTTGGGCTTGCACGAGTAAAAAACACTCATAATCCGGATTGACGAAGGGTTTAAAATGAGTGGTCAGTGCTGTTTTGAGCGTGGCATAGGTGTATGGTGGGCCAGCTCATCCTACCATATTGGACAGTTTGTGTATGGTGGTACCACCCAGAAGGAGGAGCATGGGCAGACGCATGTCTGCTTTAAGTTCCATGGCAGCAAAGCACATTTCTAAACTGTCTATCCAGGTCACCCACTTTGCGGCTTGTGGGATGGCACCCCAGAGATGACAAATGTTTCAATGGTGGGTATGGATGCCATGTGCACAGTTACCTCAGACGTGTGGTAGAGCACTCAGTGGGGTGTAGTACTAAGAAGTTGCTTGTGCTAGGGGATAAACGGGTGGTGTGTGGCATGGTTCTCTACCGGCTTCTCTGTTTTCTTCCAGCAGCATAGGGTGGCCGGATATGTAGGGGAGAATCCCAGGGCAGACCAGCATTGAATGGTGGGCTGGTGGTCCTTGGCGGGTGACTAAGAGGTTGGAAGAAGAAGGGCCTGTGTGGTTGCAGGCGATGAATGGTAGGAGCTGGTATCATGGAGCTGGATGCGTGGCTGTGTGCTGCCTGACCATGAGTTAGACCTCTTGATGTGCACAAGTTCTGACCTTCTAATGTGGAGTGCATTCTGTGGGCTGTTCCCCCACAGGCTTTAGTGGGAACATTAGCGGCACAGGCAGATGCTCTGCATATGCTTAGGTCCTGAGGTGTGTCTCAGGGCCTCAGGCTCAACTGTTCTAAAAATTGTGTCTGCAGAGCACTTGTGGCTAACATCGGGTGTGGCTGACAGGGCTTTCCCATGCTGAGGTCTCAGAGGGCCTCCCCCCACTGCCGGGGATGCAGGCGGATGTGGGTCCAGGTGCGGCAGGATGTTGGTGCAAGGGCGGCATACTACCATACTTGTTGCCAGTAATTGTGTTCTTGTTGGTTCTTGTTGGTGTGTGACTATGCCAGGCCCAGAATGCTGTGCACAGGATGTGCATTGGGATCAAGGAAAAGGCCTTACAGTGGTTGCAGCTGGGCATGGGGCTGCCGAAGCGCAGCACTATTTTATTTAAGTCCCCAGTCAAATGACCATGGGGCCAAGCACACATGTCATGAAGGCCAGGGGTGCGGTAAAAAAACACTTGTCAGATCACACTAATATCAATGAAGCACCCAGTGCCACATGATGCATTGAACAAGTTAATAAACAGCTCCTTTTGATAGGTACTTGGAAGACACAAAATTCATATTTGGTTTTAAGTAAATGGTTCTTTTTTGTTGTTAAGTGAGATATTTTTGAAAAAAGTTTTTTTGTGCAACTTTGTCTTTGTAAGGGATGCAATGTTAGCGAAATCTGTGTGATGCTGAGGCGGAGTGTTTTAAATGTACATTGGTGATGGGGAGAGAGGATACTGAAGGTACTCTGGGCCCTAATACAAGTAGGGAAAATACAACCCCTACCATGTGGTGGTATAATATCAAAATAAGGGGCATATTTAAGAAAAGTGGCTCTGCACTCAGTGCAGCTGTATTTTCTTGTTTTCCTTAGCGCCCCTACTGCTTCTATGTGTGCACCGTATTTAAAATACCGCTCACCATGGCTCAAGATAGGAGGCAATAGTGTCCAAACTTTTGACACTATTGATGTGCTGTTCAGGGTTAGCACCAAAATGATGGCGCTAAACCTGAACAGTACATAGGGGTCCATTATAAAAAATGGTGTGCCCCCTTCTAATGACTGCTCTGAGCAGGTGTTAAAAATGTTGCAAAACATGGCGCAAATAAGTCTTTTAGATTTCTTTGTGCCATTTTTTTGCACCCCCCAGGGGGGAACACACCTTTGCATACATTGCACCTTGCGCTGGCATAAAGTTCTGCAAGAGGTTACAAAGTGGTGCAATGCATGCATTGTGCCACTTTGTAAATCTGGTGCAGTGATTTTGGCCTTGTTGGCCCACATTAGCATACCAAACGATTACACTAATGTGGTGCAAGGAGGCGCTAGGCCCTCTTAAATTAAATCTGGACCTAAGTAGGATGCTGAGGCCCCTCCCATTATTGACTGATCATGACAGTGCACCTGCTGCACTACTGATAACTAGTCCCCTGTGTTGCAGTGGGTTATTAGGAACCATGTATCACAAATGCAGCTGACCAGCAGACAGTTTATCAGGCACTCTTCAGGGGTGGTAGGTTTCAGTGTCTTCATTGCAGGCTTAGTAGATGGAGAGTAATTGTGTATTGCTGTAAGTAAAGTATGTTGGCATCACTTTTGTGTCACAAGTGTAGGGGATTTGCAGTGGATTCATGTCACAACCATAGAGAAATGTTGTCTGTGCTCTACAGTTAGAATTGGTCAGTGTGTATTGCAAGCATAGTTAAGCTATGTCTTCAACATGTACCACTGGTTCAATGGGACAGCATTGGTCAAGTGTCGCAGGCATAGTTGAGCTCTATCGTCGATATTTGTCACTGGTTCAGCTGGACAGCAATGCGTGTATGTTGCTGGCATGTTGATTCCACAGTGCCTCTAGGGTATAAGCAGGATGGGTCTGAATTTGAACTGCTCTCCACTTAAACTACCCAGAGCTCTCTCTCCTTTTTTTGGACAGGTAGTACTTGTCTGTTTCATGGGCATGGTACACCAACAGTATGTGCATGTCTCAGAAACCTTGGGGGTGTCAGTGCCTTTGGGTCATACACAATGAAATGGCACATATATGTCGCCAATGAGGTGGGCTAGCTGTCCCTGTTCATGAGCAGTACCTTGAAATACCAGAGTCACAGCGAGTAAACACTGCCTATCATTGGCACTTGCGTAGGGTAAGCAGTGCCTGTGCATGTCGCAGGCACAGGGGGTTGGCAGTGCCTGCGAACATAGATAGCACAGTAATTCAGCATTACCGTTAAATGGCAATAACAGGGGGTTTGTAGTACCTCTGTGTTACAGGCTTTACACCTGCAGTGGGCTAGCACAGTCTGGATAGAATAGTCTTTGAATTCGGGAACACTGACATATACATCTAAAACCAGTCCAACATTCTACCCTTAAGCTTGCAAACATGAAATAGGACCTTAAACTTGAATTACACTAACACACAAAGCACTCACCCTGATGAGTTGAAAACTTACCAAATGCCTTCTAGAGAGTGGCAAAGCTTAACAGAAAACAGAAAACTTTTTTTCCATTCATTAAACATCGGGAACAGGTGATAAAGTAAAGTGAGTATGAACTAGCTGCCTAATAGTTATTCATTTTGTTTTGTGACACAAGGACAAGGTGCAACTAAATCAGCCCTATATGGGATAGTTGTGCTTAATGCGACATCTGTGATAAAGTCTGTTGATATTAACCAGGTCTCATCCAGTTCATCAAATAAATGCCTGGTCCACAAGTGGCCTGCAGTGGGCTTCAATCTCTGATGAGCAAGTAATAGGTTGAGGCATTTCTTCAGAATTGAGATACTCTGCCATGAGTTGTATTAAGTGGAAAAAGGGAATATTTGCAATAACAAAAATGCAACAGGAGGTGAACTCCTGAAATGGTCTCACACCCAGTCAGAAACTGAGTTTTGTGTTTTATTCTGAGACATGATCAGTTTACTATGCTATTGTAAGATGAACTCTGAGGAGATGGTGGCGATGTGGTAGAGACAAGGGAAAACGAGTAATAATCAATGTAATGTTCCCTCTGATAGGTAATGCTTGGGAAGGTACATTTATTTTCATATTTTTTAGAGTAATTTCTATTCCAGATGTGAAATGTGGGCCAGTGAATATGAGCTCACATCAAATTAGTTCATGTTTCATTCTAACGGACCAGGAATAATTTGATAAATTATAATAGAACGTTTACACAGAATAGTTTGTGATGGCAAATTATTTATGCTGCATCTTAACCAAGCATTTTAGCTTTTCAAAATAAAGTGGTTTATATGAATAAGCATCTCCACCAAAGGAATTTGAGACACCAAATATCTAAAACGCTCTGCGATAAATGTCTATGCATTTGATCATGGGCTATGGGAAATGTATAGGGTGGAGCTGTTAAATTTTTTCAAGTAAACATTTTATCACTGTTCCACAGAAAGAATGCAGTCTGATTTAGAGGAAAATAATAAAGAAGAATACACCAAAAGTTGTATTTCCTGTCTGCACCTCTGAGTCCATAACTGTTCAATTCTTACCCCCATAATGATGGGCATGTTGCTGGTGGAAATTTAATATGCATAGTTAATTTGAAGTTATCATACAAAATTAAAGAAAATTAGCGGTATGTTTGTGAACAAGTACATATTCTCAAGAACTGTATAAAAATACAAAATGAAGGAGGGATGGGAAATTGCTTGGTGTAGCTGCATACAATTGAGGGTGGAAAAATGTTTGCAAATATACTGTCAGTAGTTGAGTGCAAGCATAAATGTATAGAGAAAGTTATATATATAGATAAATATACCAAATAAAAAAAATTGAAAAAGTAAATAAAGGAAATTATTCACCATTCTGGTAGTAACTGTTCTAGCATTTGTCTAATGGGACCAGAGGCACAGGTTGAGACCCCTTATGCACAGACCAGACTGCTGATGTGTTAAGTGTCACCTTTGAGCTTGAGTCCAAAGTTTGACTTTTCTTATGTCAATACTTCTCATGAAACTTCTGTCTTCAAGAAGAAGGTACTCGTGCCAAATGTTCTCGACCTATCCCCACATAAATGGGCAATAGAACATTTGGCTACAAGCTCTGGTTCTGTGGAAGGTTACTGTGTCACATCAGTAGACTTAGATTTCTCCAAGTATATGCCATCACACAAATGGCCATGCGTGGCTGGTATTAATAAGCAAAAAAGGTGCATTGTCCAGTTAGCATAAGGGAGGAGAAGGAACACACCCAGAAGCAGCTTGACACAGGGCTGGGTACTTGTGTGCTTTGGTTCGTGACTGTTATGTCTTTTGTTTAAGTTCAGGGGTTCAAGGGCACATGTGCTGGGCGAGCTCTTGCTTGCCCTCGAGGCACAAGCCAACCATATGACATCAGGTTGGTAGGCAAGGCTTTTTTCTAGCATCAAAGGAAAAGTTTGCCTGGGGGTGTTTAGGCCCATGGTGGGGTTAATTTCTCAGCAGCATCAAAAAGCAAAGGAAAAGGCTAGTCCAGTATAGTTAAAACTGGAGTGGGTGGCAATCAGGTGGAGCTAGTCTGCGTCTGTGTTTCACCCAGCTTGCAATTTAGACACTGGAAGTATGGGTTGAGGAGGTGCCCAATAGCTACCTCTGGAAATCTTCAACTGAAAGAGTACAATGCACATGTGAAATACTATGCTGCGGAGAACTGTCCCTCCTTGAGTTGCTTGTCCATGCTGGAGTACTTCAAAGAGTCGCAGTCTGCTTGGACAGCAAGACCTTCTTTTTTGCCTGTGGCAGACTTTGGGACCTAGAAATCAGGTTTTCTAAACAAAAACATTGTAAACAGAGAAGCTGCAGGAGTCGCTCGCTCCAGTCTTACTCTCTACCAGTGGTGACCGGAATTTCTGAGACTGCAGACTGGCCCAGAATCACCTATATCACCGTGACTCATTTCAGGCTCATCTCATACATGACATATTCAGTCAAATCTCAGGATCGCCATCCAATGTTACCGGTGGATTAGACAGTGACATTACCTCCCGTCCCTCCCTCGCCTTCCTTTTAACCAATGAGGCCTCCCGCCTCCCCCCTAGACCCTCCCTTCCCCTTTCAAAAACCCCCCCCACCCTTATCCCCTCCTGTTCTTTTGTCTAGCCCACGCTAGACGGTTTTCTTTCCCTTTCTTACCTGCACGGCGGAGCCTGGAGGTCGTCGATGGAGGCACTCCTCGGGACGCGGTGCTCCGCGAGGAGTGCTACGGCTGGGTCACGTCTTGAGCGAACGGCATGGCTGCTCGAGAGGCCTGTACTGGGGGCCGGCTGACGGGGTCAGCCGGCCCTCTGTGGCTGGGGCGTTAGTTTCCGGGTTTCCGCGCCGCGGAGCCGCGAGGACCGAGGAACTTCAATTTTTGGATGCTGGTCAGGTAGGACGGGCGTTCTGCCTGTGGTTTTTTGGATTTTTACATGGATTGTGAAGCCCTGTTGGGGGAGGACCAGGGTCCTATATGTAGGGTGGTGTTTTGGAATGAGAGGCAGTGTTATTTTGGTTACCGTGCCTAAAGCTCCAGCAAAGAGACGTGGTTGTCTCTTCTTCCTCCTCGGAGGTGGGAGGGGAAGGTAGCATTGCTCTTCCTGAGAACCCACAGGTACCTGACAGGGGTACTCCCCTCATGTCTAGTGAGGAAGTGCAGGATATGGTTGAATTGGCTGTCACCAGGGCACTGCAGGCTGGCGTGGCCAGGACTGTTCAGTCTAAGCGTGCGCACTCATCGGTAGCGGCAAGGAAATCCTGATCGGAGAGTGAGGATGTGGCCCCATCAACGTCATCTGGGGGGGAAATGGGTTCCAGATGAGGTAATGTGGGCAGTGATGACACATGGTCGGGACAGTTTAGGTTTCCCTGTGTTTCAACCTACAAACTCAGAGTCTCATTTATTTCCTCAAATATCAGACGCCTTTTATGTTTGCCATGCCTTTCCAGGGACCTGTGAAGGATATGGTGTTTCGTGAGTGGAAGGATGTGGAGAAGGCTCAGGTTCCGCGATTCCTTCTGAAACTTTACTTACTTGAGGGTGAGGGGGTTTTTCCTCCTTCAATACGCCTGGACTCTGTTCTGGCTACTCTAGTTGGCGAAACGGCAGTCAATCCGGACGATTGTGTGCCTACAGATGCCACAGACCGTAAAGTGGGTCAGGTCTTAAGAGGGCTTTTGCTGCGGAGAATCTGGCGCTGAAGGCAGGGTTTTATTCTGCTTATGCGTCACGATCATTGGTTCAAGGCTTTGATAGACTGGCGGTGGCTGTCCAGGAAGGGGCAGAATGTTCGGAGCTCTTGGCTGGTATGGAACAGCAGGCCAGATTATTGGCGGATGTGTCTTCAGATATAGTCCGTACTTCGGCTCTGGCATCTGGGTCTTTGATTGGGGCTCGTAGGTCCCTCTGGTTGCGTTCATGGAAGGCTGATCCAGGGGAAAAGGCGGCCTTGTTGAGACTGCCGTTTGAGGGTTGTAACTTGTTTGGAGAACTATTACCATCCATACTTTCCAAGGCGTTTAAGGAGCGGAAGCATGCCTTACCTTATAAAGGGGTTTCTTCTTCGGGTAAAGGGTGGAAGAAGCATTCCAGTTCTTCTCCTACTAGGGTTGCTAAATCCTTTTCGTTTAGGAGACGGCGTTTTCATCCGCGTTTTTCACCTAGGAAGTCTACTCCTGGGACCCGGGGTGGTTTCAAGAAGGGGTCCTGGCATTCGCTGTGGGCCTGGCAGAGGGCCGGTTGGGGGATGACTGTGTCACTTTCTTTCAGCTTGGGAGGACAGTGTAAACGATCATTGGGTACTAGACATGGTGTCCAATGGTTATGTCATTGATATTGTGGCGGTTCCTCCAGATTCCGGGGTGCGTCCCACACCTCTGCCTTCAGAGGGGTCTTGGAGTGGTGCATTATTGGACGGCGTGCAGGCCTTACTGGTCATGGGGGCCATTTCCCACGTTCCGCTAGACGACCGCGGTCAGGGCACTTATGCGGTCTTGTTTTCTTGTGCGGAAAGTTTCAGGGGGATTTCCACCGGGGCTCAATCTGAAGGAGGTGAATACCTGGATCAGGACAGTGCATTTCCGCATGCTGTCCATTCGGACTATTTTTCCATTGGTCAGGCAAGGGGATTTTCTGGTGTCACTGGATCTGCAGGATGCTTACCCACACGTACCGGGGGCATGGTCCTCTCAAAAGTTACTGAGGTTTGCTGTGGGGCAGGATCATTTCCAGTTTTGCGTTCTGCCTTTCGGTCTGTAATCTTCTCCCCGAATTTTCACGATGGTGCTGGCTCCTCTAGTGGCTTTGCTTCATTCAGAAGGGGTGTTTCTGCACCCTTATCTAGACGTCATTTTGATTCGTGCCCATTCATGAGACCTTTTGCAGAGGCAGGTGGCCCAAGTTCTGGGGGTCCTGCAATGACACGGGTTTTTGATCAATTGGGGGTATTCAGACTTTGTGCCGTCCCAGGATCTGGTTTTTCTAGGGGCTCGGTTTCAGCCTATTCTAGGGTTGGTGACTGTGTCCGAAAAAAAAAAAAAAAAAAAGGTTGGATGCTCTCTAGGCTTTGGTAAAGAAGGTATGGTTGCTGTCTGCTCCCCGAGCTCTTCTATGGTTGCGACTGCACATTTGGCGTCAGTGATATTTTGGGGTTCTGGGGCACGTTTCCATCCCCTGTGCTTGAGGACGTGGTTCTTGAGTAGGTGGGCTCCAGGGTCCGGTTCTCTGAGGGACGGGGTTCCAGGGTCCGGATTGATTCACAGAGAGTTGCAATGGTGGTTGGATGCAGACCACCTGAGGGTAGGGGTGTCTTTGTCACCTCTGAGACCCGTGGTGGGGACGACGGATGCCAGCCTCTCCGGTTGGGGGGCATGGATGGGGTCAGCTCAGATTCGGGGGTTTTGGTCCCCTCGGGAGGCGAGTCGGTCATCTAATTGGCGAGAATTGCGGGCTATATTCCTGGCTCTGGTCCATTTCCAGGATTCCCTGAGGGGATTGGCGGTTCTGGTTCGCACAGACGTCTTAGTGGCCGAGGCTTATGTCATTCGGCGAGAGTGGTAAATGTTTGGGCGGATCTACTGTGCAGAGTGATTCCTTCCTCTCAACTTTTCTCTCTCCGGAGGTCTCTGTTTCGGCATCTGGTTCGGCTTTGGGGTCTTCCAGTGCTGGATGTGTTTGCGTCAATAGAGAATGCGATAGTGGGGGGCTTCTGCTCCCGGTTTCGGTGTCCCCAAGCATGGGAGGTGGACCGGATGTCAGGTCCTTGGCCGCAGGGCCTTTTATATGCGTTCCCTCCGTTTCAACTATTCAGGGCGTTTCTGTTAGGTGCCAGTGGCTTTGAGTTCTACCTTGCTGGCTTCATGGAGACGTTCAACTTTGCTTTCTTATGGTAGACAGTGGAAGGTGTTTTCATCTTGGTGCTTAAGTCGTGAGTTGGATCCTTCCTGCGCTTCTCTCTTTGAGGTGATGCAGTTCCTGCAGGACGGTGCTCGTTTAGGGTTGTCAGTGGCTTCTCTTTGGGTACGGTGGGCGGCTATTCAGGCATTTAGGGACCGTGGCGTAATCTTCAAGTTGAAGGGCGATTGATGCCTGGATTTTTTCAGGGGTTTATTAGTTTATTTCCTCGCCCGGTACGTTCTTTTCCCTCATGGGATCTGTCCTTGGTTTGGGATGGGTTGACGGGGGCTCCTTTTGACCCATTGGGGGACTGTGATTTGCGACGTCTATCTTTGAAGACGTTCTTTTTGGTCACCATTACTTCGGCTCGTCGGTTGGGGGAATTGGGGGCATTTGCATGTTCCTTTCCTTTTTTGTAAGATTTTTCCCGATGGGTGGTTCTGGTTCCGGTGCCTTCCTTTATTCCACAAGCCAATTCTTCGTTCCATTCCAGGCAGGCGGTCATCCTTCCTTCATTTTGTCCGGATCCCTCATCAGGGGAGGAGGTCCGTTTGCATTCGTTGGATGTACGTAGGGTGTTGTTGGAGTATCTGCGGGTGGTGGCTCCTTTTCATACAGGGGATTCACTGTTTGTTTCTTTTGGTCCGGCGCGCTAAGGTGAGAAACCTTCCACGGCTTCCTTGAGTCGGTGGGTTCGATCTTTGATTCTGTTGGCCTATTCCTTGAAAGAGGTGGTTCCTCCTCTAGGGATTCAGGGGAGGTCTTCCAGAGACATGGCGGCGACGGTGGCAGAGCTTCAGGGGACTTCTGTGGTGGAGATTTGCAGGGCCGCCTCTTGGGCTTCTCCTTCGGCGTTTGTGCGTCATTATAGGCTGTCGGACTTGGGTGGTTTGGAGTCGGTGTTTGGTCACCGGGTCTTATCCTCTATGAGATAATGTTTGGGATGTTCTTGGTGCAGGATATTAAATAAGGGTCTTGCAACTCGATGTCCGTCTCCTGTGTGTTTTTCTTGCTATGTCTCATTGGTTAAAAGGAAGGCGAGGGAGGGACGGGAGGTAATGCTTCCATTTTCTTACGATAATGGCATTACTCCTAGTCCTACTCCCTCGCCTTCCTTTTCCGTTCCCTCCCACCCTCCCGGTACGGACTGTCCGAGTTGCGGCTTGGGCTTGGTTTTTGTACAGGAGGGGATAAGGGTGGGGGGGGGTTTTGAAAGGGGAAGGGAGGGTCTAGGGGGGAGGCGGGAGGCCTCATTGGTTAAAAGGAAGGCGAGGGAGTAGGACTAGGAGTAATGCCATTATCGTAAGAAAATGGAAGCATTCAAGCACATCTCTGACTAGTGCTGAAGGTCAAACGGTGAAGTCACATATCACGCTGACTTCTCCAGGATCTGAGGAGTGCAGGGGCTGTTCCTATGGAAGAAGGTTATCGTGCAACTGACTCTAGCGCTGCGCTACCAACTTCAGAGCTACACTGTGCTCCTCAACAATCTACTGGTTGTAATGCCTTTGGAAGCACAATAATCCCTGATCTGTCTGTTGCTCCACACTGGTAAATAACAGTAATGCATGTGTGTGCATTTATAGATTGTGACTCTAGCAATGGAGTGTTGTGCAAGAGAGAAGGTCTCCCTCAGTTTTCACTTTATGTAACAGCCTCTGTCTATGTCTGCTTTGCTCTTTGTGTATGTGTGTGTTTTACATACATGTGACTGTGTAGCTGCTTTTATGGCTGTGCATACATTGTTGTGTTTGTGTGGGTCGTCCCTTATTCATGTTTGTGTTACTTGTCTGTATGCCATCTGTATATTTATACCTGTGTCTAAGTCTAGTTTGTGTGAGTGTTTGCCCATGACAGCGTGTGTGTTTTGTACATTTGGTGTTGTTACTTTATGCCCCTTTTGTCGTCCTGTCTCTGACTGGTTGTGTGGGTGTGCCTGTATATAACATCTTGGGTAATCTTGCTTGTCTTTTCTGTGCTTCTGCATTTGTGTCTATGTACACAGCTGTGTTTAGCACTGCTTGGCCAGCATCCTCATTCTTTCAATGTGTACATTGTGTTTTGCCTTTTTGTGTGCTTGTTTGTGTTTATATTTGTGCAATCATGCTTCTGTAAATTCTGTGTGTGCTGGGTTTAGTAGTATACAGCTGGCCAACTCATTCTTTGTGCATATGTGGTTTAATCTTATGTGTGCTTGTGTGTGTTTATATCTGTGTAATTGATGATCCATTCGTGAAATATTTTGGAGGTAATTGGTGACATTCAAGTTCTCCATTAAATCCATTACTAATGATCAAGATCACTCAATAAGATTTTTAACAAACTTATGAAGAAATTTGCAACCCACCAGTTTGAAAATTCACCAACCACTGCAAACAGCTCTGGAAGTGGAGCCCTACTTGATTTTGGTCAGTAGTCCATAGGAAAGATCGTTATTAACTAGAATACCCTAAAGAGCATTAGGATTTATCTTAGCTTTTCCTTGGGACAATATGATTAATCATAAATACATATATGCCTTTGTGATTAACTCTCCGTACAGACAATATGCACTTTGGGCCATATTTATGAAAGGGTTGTATTCCTTTTGCACCACACAACAGGGTGCAGAAGTGACAAAGTCCTTCAAATCTGATTTATCAAGCCACATTAGGCCACCTTGAGTGGCCCTCAGTTGCATGATAATTCTGGAATAACGCAACGCAGTGTAAATCACTGGCCAAGGGAGGCATTCCATGGGTGGTGCGTGAGTGTTCTCACGCAACACCCATGTATTTGATATATTGCGAGATTTACCAATAGTGGTAGACATCGGAAAGTGCCAAAACTGCTATGCCTCACCAGGTGAAGTGTAATGAGGATAATTATCTTTATTTCTCCTTGTTACTTCCTCTTTCTATGTTAGCTGCACCATGCAGCACACATAGAAAGAGGAATATGCCTCAGGGGACTGTTTTTGTGCAGGAAGGTCTCACACAAATAATCCTATCCTCTCTGCAATGCAGGCAACCATGCAGCATGGAGTAAATGTGTCTGCGTTGGTTCTTGGTAGAAAAAAGTGCTCCAGCGCTGGGAAAAGGCAGGAATGCACCATATTATTCTAAATAGGGCAAACGTCCTTCCATTTCCCTGTCACGCAGGGCAGCACAGTGACTTGCTGTGCTGGATGACAGTTGTATGTCGGAACAATGCATTCCATAGCAACACGAGCTTTTACCAAGAGCGAATATGCACTTACCACACATGCGTTTACAATTCATTTAATTGTGAAAGCATGCATGTAAAATGTGTATACATGGTTATGATTTTCCCTGGCCTCTGCGCTAAAAACTGAAACACGACCCTCTGTGCCCCCCGCCCACAGCCCTATTAAAAAAACACTGATCCCTGACCTGAATGCTAAAACTGCCCCCCCAAGTCCTAAAACCAACCCCCCCTGCCCTGAGTCCTACACCCTCACCCCTTAAAAAAAATACCCACATCTTGCAGTGAGCCCTTACACTGCCCCCCCTTGTCCCAAGCCCTAAAGCTATATGCCGTCCCCAAGCCCTAAATCGGGACCTCAGATCAACACCTCCCCCGACCCCCAAATGAAAAAAAAAAAAATCCACCCCAACCCTGAGCCCATGCACCCCAACACTAAAGCTATACCCCCATCATGCCCTAAATCCATCCCCCAGCGCCCCTAACCCCAACCCTTTAAAAAATAAAACCCACAACCTAATTTGTTGTAAAGGCATGACTGGTAAATGTATATGCGTTGTAAAGAATGCCTGGTTAAGGCTATGCGTGGTAAAGGGCATGAGTTGTAATGCATGAGTGGTTGAGGCTATGCATGGTAACAGCAGTGTAGAAATTACTGTTTCCATGTATGACAGTTTCATAAACAAGGCCCTTTGTCTTTTGGCTGAAGGTTCTATAAACCTTTTACACGTCGGATTTTGCTACCCATTGTTAAAAATATTTTGATTTTAAATGTAAATCAGCACTATGTCACAATCTAATTCTACTGTCTGTATGTCAGTTGGATGCTTGTTTTTCAAAGCCTGCTCTGAATTTCAGCAAATCGAAGATTTTGTATTATTAATTAGATAGAAATAGTTTAAAATCATGTTTAAATTGTGAGTTATGTAAATTGTTTTATTAACCGTGCTTTTCTGAGTTTCTATGATTAATCGAAAAAACCTTTGTGGTGATGATAATTTTTAATTTGGTTTGATGGATTCTTGCTAGGGTCTGTTTCTTTTACAACATTTGTTGATTTCAGTAGGATTGTTGACATTTTCTATGCCAATGACCACACATGGTACCCTTTATTGTTTAAAACGCTGCTAGCCCTCTTTTACATTTTACTAAATAATGGTCACTGTAAATGTTAATGTATTTGGATGATTAGCTTTTACTAATCGTTGGATAGCAGAATTTATTGTTATTCCTTTATTGGTGAAAGCTAAAGTGCATTGTTTAATATGTACACAATTTTAGATGCAGTGATAGATGATATGTTCCATTGCCACTGAGTGTATGGCTAAGACTACGTCTCTCCGAGTGCTGAATGATAAAAGAGTATCACTTTTGAATCTTTTGCGCTTGTTTTAAGGTGGGAGAATTAACTGCACACCTTGCCTAGAGATATTCTCCTGTTTCATTTCCCCCAAGTCTCTGGCCTAACATCGAAATCTTTCATTACCAAGATAACGTTTAAATATTGATCCGTTCAGATCTGCATGAAGTTTCCCCAACAGATGGAGGTCGCTGCAATTCTCGTATTCAAGGTGATGGGACAGCTGCCTGACCAACATGTCTAGGGAAGTTATCTCTATCAAAGAGCGCCGTGGAAATTGCAATAGATTTTAAAGCAAGTGTAGATGTTATGTCCATAAAGGTGTCCGAGTACATTAGGCAGGAAAGATGTTTGAGCACTAAAAACATACCTCCACTTTATGAGTAATGTTCTTGTTACCATATTTGTAATTGCAATTAAGATGCTAGATTATATGGAATGTCTAAGTGTGTTTTGACTCCAAAAACTAACAGAGCCTTCGGTTAGGAAACGGTAAAGGCCTTTTGACCCTCAATCCAAGAAACTGGTTGATCATCAGTGGCTGTGGGAGGAGCAATTGCACTCCATTAGTTGACAAATTCACAAAGATATTTAACCTACATGCTTTATATTAGAATCAAGATTTCAACTTATTATTGGACCTTTCGATATTTACATTTTATGGCATCTAATGATAAATGTGAACATGTTATTCTTTCCTTACTGATTAACCTTAAGTATCAGAAAGTTATTGATAATCTGTAGAATATTTTTCAGTTAGTGCAAACATAGGACGCAGTTATAATCCCCAGTGCTTATTGATAATATGAGAGAACGTACTTCAGAGTAATACAACTCATGAACATTTGATTCCTATCAATCATTTGAAACGGCCTCGTAAAAGAACTCAGAAGTTTAAGATTATTTTTTAAGAACTTTTACTGGCTTTTAAAATATGAACAGCTAAATTTAATCAGCTACTTATATTGAAGTATAATAATATCATTAAATTTATCTTCATACCATCAGTACAAAGGCCCTCAATTGAGAAGCCTAACAAGAGCAACTAAGTGAGCAAAGGTACAGCAAATTGTATATTGTCATTTGCACAGAGATATGGTGATGGGATGCTAAACCATTCACTAAGCAAAACCTGGTGCCTTAAAGTCTGATTGGACAGAAATGTGTGGCCAACATCACAACCAAGAAACATCTCAGAAGAGAAACATTTCTGGCCTGTGGTAACAGGCAAGCAAGATGTGGGAAGTGATAAGACACAAAAATGTTTTAAGTTGAGTACAATGTTCGCATCTAAACGTAATCATGAAATCATGCAAAAAACAGAAATGCACCACAATACGCAAATTAGAACGTAAGAAGAACTAATATGTGTTCTAATTGAGGACCAAATTAGCATTTTGGTAGGATGGTGTTCTAAGGGCTAGAGTGAAAGAATACATGGAAGTGAAAATATAAGTAATGACAGTGGGATGATAGATATGAAACTGCTACATGAGGAAGCATTGTGGTGGGATGCCCTTTACTAAAGGACATTCCTTGTAGAACAGTAAAATAGGATTATTACTCAATTCTAAAAAGAAATTCACACCTTAGTCTACCTCACGTAAAGGAGCTGGATAGCCTTTCAGCTAAAACATGTAAACCATATCCTAGATGGTGCAGAGGAATATTAAACGCTTTTCAAATAATTAGAAAAATCGGATCACATTTGGAATCTTCAAAGTGATTCATAATAATTCCCATTCACAAAAAGGCCCATTTTCTGGCCTACATTCTTCTCATTAACAGCTATGCTGAAGGTGGTGTGGTGGTGATTTTCCAAAATAATGTTAAATTATCGGCTCAAGAAAATGACAGATACCACAATACTCCCTAATGTTGAGGTGGTTGTTAGGCAAGATGGGGTATTTTTGCACAAGGTGGCAACACTGACGACAGTGACAAGAAACATCTTAAAGAAAGAAGCAACAGTTCTGAATTGTGCATTCATGGAATGTGTCACTGCCTCTGCTTTGGTGGAGTGCGTAGGACCAATTATTTAATAAGCTCAATTGCGGTTATATTCCTCCTTCAAATGTCCAGACGACTAGTGAAGGAGAAATTGCAGAGAGAGTAAGATATCATCATGGAATGAAGCACATGTTTGCTTTGTGCCACCTACCTCCCCTTTTCTTTTCAGTGGATACATCTGAGACTTGGGTAAGATATTGGGGTTGCCAAACCTTTGCCATAATAATCCATCGAGATGTAAGAACATATCATGGACTTTGAAAATAGAATCATACAGTGTCAGAGTCACAATCCCACAGTTTTTAATATGACTTAATTTGGTTTCCTCCTGCTTTGGAAGTATCCAAAATAACATGGATTTTTTAATACTTTAGCAGTGCACATATTCTTAGAGTATATAATTGTATTGAAAGACTCATTGAAAATATATGTTGTCATGGGAATTGCTGTGGGCATATGACAGACGATATAAAGGCTAATATTGAGAATATATTTAAGACACTTTGACACTAACCAAACAGATTAGCAATCTTGCACATGGCGTACATATTTTGACAAAGCCTGACTACAGCATCAATGTGCAGACATTAAGACCACATCAGGACATTGCCCAGGAGTTATGAATGATCGCAGAGGTGTTGAACCATTGCAACCAAACACCCTCATTGTGTTCTTAGGAAGAGGAATCATAGAACGATATACATCTAAATCATAATTGACCACATGTGGGCAGGTCAATGAATAGAAAGCCAGTACAAGGGTCTACTGTGCTTATCCAATAATTCGTTGGATTTCAACTTCTTGCAAGGCAGGGTTTCCAGATTAGATGTTTGCAGGTGACTTCTGTATTATTTCGGTCCGCTTTTCATATTTTAGTCATTTTAACAAGTGTGTTATGATTTACATAGTGTTCAGGATATGTCTCTCCCGTTTGACCAGGTACATTATTCTCATTTTATGTAGGCCTCAGATACTTTGTGTTACAAAAATAATTTTGGAGGCTCAATTATATAACAAAGCAGCAGAAACCCCTGCACATACACCAAACTAGCCCTCGAGCACCAGGTTCAAAACAGTTAAGGAGCAGAATATGATACTACAAAGAAATCCTCCGTATGAGATAATTGAAGCTTAACAGCAAAAAGTTTCAAAAGAAGCAGAGTTGAAACAGTTAGAAACTCACACAGCATATGATAGTACGTAAAACATACTTTTGTACTAATCCTTTAATTACACTTACATGCTTTTATGAATCAACACTGAAATGCCAACTCCCTACTAGTAAAAATGGAGAGAGGGCAGAGTGCTTTCTATGTGTGCTTATTGTACATGACTATTTTCTGAATAGTCACATTTCTATTCCTATTTTAAATGTTTTGTGCTATTTCAGAAAGGCATATAAGAATATATTTAAAAAAGCACCAAAGGAGTAAATTTTGTGTACACCAAAATGCCTTTGTAGGTAAGCTCCTCAGAGCATCAACACGTGCATTAATTTGCCCTCAGCCACAGTCTACATGTAAGTGTTTGATGATTTGAAAGTATTGTAGCATGAAACATCATACTCTACTTCAACTCACAGAGTTGTAACAACACAGTTCGGAAGAAAGAGCGTTGAAGGAGGACAACACAGGATGGCTGGAGGATTCACAGTTTAAACATTTAAAGCACCAAGAGAGAGTCAATCCAGCACAGGCACTCTGGACCTCAAACACAGTTTTGAGGTATATGAT
Organism: Pleurodeles waltl; assembly: GCF_031143425.1. Taxonomy (NCBI): domain Eukaryota; kingdom Metazoa; phylum Chordata; class Amphibia; order Caudata; family Salamandridae; genus Pleurodeles; species Pleurodeles waltl. The sequence continues at coordinate 1,224,118,088 of NC_090444.1, forward strand.
TGATAAACTGAAAGGGGGTCGATCCTATGAGCCCGTGGCTTGCCTCTTTTGATCTCTGGCAGTGACTTTGCGACTCCTGGCCTCAGAAGTAGCACAACCAGTACCAAGAGCACTTGGGTATCTCAGGCCTCCTTGTGTTCTATTTTTATAACACTAACAGTGATTATTTGTAAAATGAAGCATTAGGAGCTAGAATGGAACCTTTGCTGGAGACTGAGGTAAGCAAAAAATGCTTTTAAAAGTATGTTGTGTGAGTGCTTGTAGGTCAGGGTTTGCCTGAGAGACAGCATTTTTTATGCAAGTGTGTGTTGCTCTATGTATGAGCACGTGTGTATGTATGTGAAAGTGCGTTAGTGACAGGTACTGTTTTAGAATTAGTGGGGCTGAATGTAAGTGGGTATGAGTGAATAACATCTAGTGAGAGTGCGTGCCCGGGTAAGAGTGAGTGTGAGGGTGTGTTAGAGCCTGTGAGTGAGAATGAGTGACAGTGGATGAAAATAAGAGAGTCAGAGTGAGTGAGAATAAGTGAGAATGAGTGAGTGTGAGTGAGGGTGAGGGTGAGTAGGAGTGATTGAAAGTCAGTGTGATTAAGTATAAGTGAATAAGAGTAAGACTGAGGGGGAGCGAATGAGTGAGAACAAGTGTGTATGGGTAAGATTGAGTGGAAGAGAGTGAGAATAAACAACATAACCTAATGCACGAGTGAGAATAGGGAGAGTAAATAGATGAGAATCCATGTGAGATGTAAGAGAGTGTGATTGAGAATGTGGTGTTATGTTTGCCAGTGTGCCTTTGGAACTGGCATACCAAATGTGCATAGAGGCACCCATTGCAAAATATTGCTGCTTCCATGCAGGAGGATTTTTTTAACATGAAAAGCATTAGTTACAAAACACTTGCATTGCACATTACAGGTAATATGTGGCATATGGGGCATCGATAGCAAAGTGCGGCCGCTGCCATGCTGCAGGTACATTTTGGTATCCAGGAACCTGTGGGATAATGCTGGTACTGGGGTACTTCAGAAATTGAAGCACAAAGGGCACCTGTCAAACAGACAATAGGTAGTAATCTTTGGCATAAGTGGTATCCATAGGAAAATGCTGGTATCAGTAATTTATGGCATACAGGCACCCAAAGCAAAATGCTGCTGCTAACACGTTAGAGGGCATTCTTGACATTAAGGAGGACAACTGTGGCAATTCAGAAGGGGTACCCATGCCAACATGCTTGCTATAACATATTAGATTGAAGTTTTAACATAAAGGCACTCATGATATTTAGAGAACATCAAAAGCAAAATTCCGGGCAACCATGACATGGGAGGCACACATGACATAATAGTGGCACTACCACAGTGGAGGAGTTTTTGACCTATATAAGAATCCGTAGCACATTATGAAAAAAAGGGGCAACACCTCAAGACCATCAGGTCTCATGGCTTGCCACACAATGGAAAGCCGTGTAGAGTTAATGAGTGCCCTTTCAGAGCCCATGTCTTTTTATCAAATTTATGTGAACATTTTGCTTAAAAATGCACATCTCGAAACCCCTTTTTTAACAGTTTTTTCAGAGGAGTGACCTCCTGAACAACCACAAAGAAGAAGTCTCTGTCCCAACTTCACTAAATGCAGTTTTTGGCAAGTATTGCATGACACCCTACCACTTCAAAGATCATTTCAGCAGTCTAATAGGGGTTTATATAAAATAGCCATTTGTGATGTAGTGTTATATTAACCCTTCAGCAATTATGAAACTTGAACAATGTCAACTATTGTGGTGTCATGCAGTTTAAGGTCACGAAACATCGCTTACTGGGAAGATTTGGGGTCAAAGTGTATGATAACACTTTCTTTGATGTTATTAACATCAAAGGGTGTGTAATGTCACTTCCATCACCCATGGCCTTTTGGTGAGTCGACATCCATGCTGGTAGGCTTTTGCTACATCTCCCTTTGATGGCCATTATATCCTGGCAGTTTCTACAACTGGGGTGGGACAAAACCCCTAAGCCCACATGGGACTTATTTAAATATGATTATTTCAGGTAGACAGTATGCAAAAGGGGAAAGGATTATTATTTTTGTTTAGTAAGGTCATTAGTCACTTCATTTGATGATGGTAGGATTTATTCAAACATATTAAAGTTCAAAGTGATAATGTCAAATTTACGCTTGTCAACATGTGCTTCACCCCCTAGTTGGTGTGCAGGTACAAGGATTTTTAATGGCTATTGAAAGAATAATACTTTAAATAGTGATCAAAACTAATTTGAAAAAAATCACATTGAGTTGGCTGATCAATCCGCTATTTAAACCAAAATCAAACAAAAACACAAATCACAGTTGCAAAGGACAATTGTAAATGGCAGGAGAGATGATAAACATTTGAGCAAGCATTGAACAGACACAATATTAAAGAGAATAAAACAATGCAGCGGTTGGCCTGTGTTCATGAGTGGTTATCATCAAAGGGCTGCAGTTCAAGTAGATTTGCTGCCGCTTAAGTACATTTTCCACATGAGTGACAGCAAAATCCACTAAAAGGGCTGTATGCTTTTGCACAGTGCATGGTGTCATATGTGCTGATTTCCAGCACTACTCATGCTGCCGGTGCTAAACTGCAGCACAAGCAGAATAAGCTGCATATTTTCCGCCCATTAGCAGAATCTGCAGAATCTTTTGGAGTTTTTCTGTAACTTTCTAAAATTCTATTAAATTTAATTGTAAATAATGTATTTTGTATTCTTTTAAATTAGGTTTACATTTTTATGGAAAGTTTTAAAAATATTTTAATTCGTTTTGAAAAAAAGCTTACTTTTAAATTTTTAGAAAAACGTAAAATATGCAACTTTTAACAATAAAATAGATTGTATATATGTTTAATTTAAAAGTAAAAATAATTGAAATAATTTAATATGAATTCATCTTGTCTGTTACATTAATTCCTGGTGACATTTTTTCAATGCAAGTAAGTTGCAGTACCTGTAATTGGCAGTGTGTGGTGCTAGACCTATTCCAAGTTAAACTGGAGTACACCTACTACTGTTGCAGGCCTTTTTTGGATGTAGTAACCTAATTTTATGAACATCAATGGAATTACTGTTTTGATGGTCAGTATCTGTATTTGAATGTCGTTCTCTATTTCACATCTATTTAGGACTGTGTTTCCCCCATTTTCTATCAACTCCTCCAAGTCACTCCGATGTTTACTACCAAAATTAATATGTATGTGTGCGGAGATCCCCACACAGAAAAGATGGGCAGAAATAACTATGCACACATTGGCGAACACAGTTTTTTAACAAATAGGCAGTACTTCTTTACATTCTATAAAATGTAGTTTGCGATTTAGACCCAAAATAAATCCAAATAATAGAATACAATATTTTAATGATTCATTTTCATCTCAAATTTGGTTTCAGTATTTAGGCCTGTGTGTTTATAGGCATAAATATTCCTTCGATCAATGTACACGTTTCATAAAATGCCCCTTTTTGAGTGGTTACATCCATTATTTTGCTGATTTATATTTTTATTCTGCACACAGGGGCACTGTCCATTGTTTGTGCTCTGACACCTGACCTTGCCAAAGTCAGCTAATCCCTGAATTACATTTTTAACAGAAATTCCCTGGCATATGATGTAGAAAATGCACAAATGGCCTGGAGATTAAATGCCACCTGTGGACTGAAGAATCTACAGTGCTTCTACAGTGTTGGTCCTTAAAACATGGCTTCAGGCATGCCTTGTGTGGCCTGCCTGCATAAGCCCAAATACCATCCTGTCATACCTGTGAAAATAACCCATGTGGGGAACCCTGCTTTTAAATATTTCTAGATATAAGAAAGATAGCACTAAAGGAGGAAATTTAGGTAGATCTCATGAAGCCTCCACTGAGGGCAGGTAGCAGTAAATTGTGGGAGGTTGTTAATCAACCTTTATTTAATTCAATTTCCTTACGTATACATCCAGAGAAATGGATTGAGCATTTAGAGGGCATTTATAAGAGCTCTGTTACTGAGGACCAGTGTGTGAACTCCTCCTTGTCATTTCAATTTAACATTCACTGTCGAACTCCTACTTGTCATTTCAATTTAACATTCACTGTCAAGGAGGTTTATTCAGCTGTCCGATGCATGCTAGTTATAAGGCACCTGGCCTTGATGGGATTCCCACAGACTTGCACAAGGCACCACCTGAACTTTGTCCCTGATCTTAACTTGGTTGTTTAACCTGGCATTGTGTGTAGGCTTTCTGGATTCATGGTCTCAATACATTGTCATCTGTGTATACAAACAAGGCTTGAGAGATCAAGTTTTTATAGGCCTACCTCTTTAATGAACTCTGTAGTCAAGGAGGTGGGCAGGGCCATCTTGGTGAAGGCCAAGTCATGGGTGGAGGATGGTTCCATTCTTTCTAATTTATAGTATGGGGTTTTCCCAGGTCTCGGTACATGTGACCGAAGCTTAAATATTTACTTGTTGATTAATAAATACACTGTGGTGAGACCTGAGTCTTTGTTTATTGCTTTCATGGTTCTGTTCTCTGCCCTTGACAGAGTGGGCAGATCCAGGTTGTAGGCTATTTTGTGGACTTAGGAATGGATAGAAACATTGTTTATATCCTTAGTGAGCTGCACAGGGATATGTCAGCAGTTGTTCTGTACATTCTAGATGGGTCTTGCATTACTCCCTTCTCCTTAAAGTGTGGGGTGAAACCGTGATGTCTATTAGCCTCATTTATGTTTACCTTGTATGTGAGTGACCTAGAGGCTAGACTGCTAGATACGCAAGTGGATTGTCCGCAAGTGGGTAGTCGTCAGATCTCCACATTGTTATATGTGAATGAAACCATTTTGCCTGCAAGATCCGATTTGAGTCTTCAGACATTGCTTAATGTTATTATTATTTATATGAACAATCTTGACCTAAAAAAACAACTATGTCAAATCCCAGGTGATGGTTCTGGGCCCCAAGGGTACTATGTCCAGATATACAGGGTCGTATGTTATTGAAGGTCCAGATTTACATACCTAAATGTGTGATTTTTGTTGACCGATCGTCTTGCCGCTCGCTGATAAAATAGAAAAGGTTGTCCCTATCGCTTTCTATAGTGGATGACCTTTCCTTCTGCTCCAGAATTACTAGTAAGTCACTCGGTGCAATGATAAAGATCTACCAAGCTAAATTGGTTTCAGTAGCCATGCATGGCAGTGACGCATGGGGCTACATAAATTCACGTTAGCTTTAGGTAGAGGAGAATGCGTTCTGTAGATGCCTTTTGGTTTGTTCCGGCATCTATTCCGCAGTTAGGGTTCATGAGGAGCTATTGATATCATGTTTTGGCCTACCTTATTGTCCTGTGTCCCTTGCTCAGGTGGCTCACTATCTGGGAGTGACCCAAGAACCACATTGGTAGGGAGATAGTTACAGACGGTTTACAGTTCAATAGGTGGTGGTCGATTAAATGGGTGGGATACCTTTGTTAACTTAGGAAAAGCAGCTTTGTTTGATTCTCCATAAAATATTCAGAAGGCAGAGATTACATGGACACTGAAGAACATATGTCCTGGAGGAAAGCAATGAGAGAAAGTTTAGAACTTGAGTAGCCTTTGGTGCAAGGACATGCATAGATTGTTACTGGATCGGTCACTGAACCTTATCTGCTCAATGTGTTCTATGGTCACTATTGTTTCCTTCTTAACAGATTTTGATTCAACCAATTTCATCTGCTGCTGTGCATACCTAGGCCCACCAGTGGAACTGTGCAATTCGCTCCTTCTTCTTTTGATAACTATTCTGCCCAGGATCTAGTCCATTTTATTGTTTTTTTTTGTAGTTTTTGCAATGTTCGCCACAACACTTCTCTGTACCTTTGTTGAAATCTTTTGAACTTTGTCCAGGCTAAGCCTGCATTAAGGTACCTTCAGTTACTCCCAGATGTCTATGTAACGTAAGCTGTTGCCTGTTTTCGGGTCTCTTATTTGAGGCTGAGAAAGTTGTTAGACATGGAGCCTGTTGGACTTTTTTTGCTGATGCAGGGTCATCCCCAATCTTTTTGCCTCCTGCCTTCTATTTTTTCTTACCTGTTGCTGTTGGCTTTTGAACTCTGAGTACTTTACCACTGCTAACCAGTGCTAAAGTGCATATGCCCTCTGTGTAAAATTGTATATAATTGGTTTATTCATGATTGGCATATTTGATTTACTAGTAAGTCCCTAGTAAAGTGCACTAGAGGTGCCAGGGCCTGTAAATCAAATGCTACTAGTGGGCCTGCATCACTGGTTGTGCCACCCACATAAGTAGCTCTGTAATCATGTCTCAGACCTGCCATTGCAGTGTCTGTGTGTGCAGTTTTAACTGTAAATTTGACTAGGCAAGAGGCCTAAACCTTCCCTTTTCTTACATGTAAGGCACCCCTAAGGTAGGCCCTAGGTAGCCCCAAGGGCAGGGTGCAGTCTATGGTTAAGGTAGGACATGTAGTAATGTGTTTTATATGTCCTGACAGTGAAATATTGCTAAATTAGTTTTTCACTGTTGCAAGGCCTATCCCTCTCACAGGTTAACATGGGGGCTACCTTTAAATCTGATTAAAGTGTAGATTCCCTTTGGGAGCGGATGGACATGTGGAGTTTGGGGTCTCTGAGCTCACAATTTAAAAATAAACTTTTAGTAAAGGTGATTTTAAGATTGTGTGTTTGAAAATGCCACTTTTAGAAAGTGGGCATTTTCTTGCTTATACCATTTCTGTGACTCTGCCTGTTTGTGGATTCCCTGTCTGGGTCAGTTTGACAGTTGGGCTGGTTGCACCTCACACTAGATAGTGACACAAAAGGAGCTGGGGTGTACCCTGCATATCCTGACGAGCCATCTGTGCTAGGAGGGAGGGGAGGAGTGGTCACTCACACCTGAAAGGGCTGTGCCTGCCCTCACACAATGCAGTCTCCAACCCCCTGGTGAGTGTCTGGGGCCTGGCCTGGGCAAGGCAGGATTTCACATTCCAAAGAGACTTTACTTTGAAGTAGGCCTACTTCAAAGGAGAAATGGGGTATAAGAAGGGCACCCAAAACCACAGACTTTAGAAACACTTCTGGAACCAAGAGGAACCTCTGCCTGGAGAAGAGCTGAATAGCTGAGGAAGAAGAGCTGCCCTGCCTGTGACTGTGCTTTGTGGAGCTATCCTGCAGTTGCTGCTTCTGCCAGAGTAAGAGGGCAAAGACTGGACTTTGCGTGCCTTCCATCTTGAGAAGAAATCTCCAAGGGCTTGATCTAGAGCTTGCCTCCTGTTGTTTGAAGTCTCAATGACAGCATAAACTTCTCTCTGCCAGCACCTGGAGTCTCTGGAGAGACCGTAACAAAATGGAGGGATATGGAGGTATTGTGGTCCAGTGTATATCCACCCAAGTAATGAATCTGAAACATAAGATACACTGTTCCAAAAGAAAAAGAAAGGAGGGGGATACCGTAGAGGGGGTCCTAAATTTTAGGAGCAAGACACCTCACACATCCCGAGGGATGTCATGCTTCATCATCGGAGCTGCTCCTCGTCAGACCGGCGCTGCAATGTCTGGCGGGCACCACCCTAAGAGGGGGGGCTCTTTGCCAGAGATCTTTTGTGATAATGAAGCCGTGACCCCATGTAGGAAAGTACCATCTTGCCTGGCATGTTACCCCCATTTTTCACTGTATATATGTTGTTTTAGTTGTATGTGTCACTGGGACCCTGGTAACCCAGGGCCCCAGTGCTCATAAGTGTGCCTGAATGTGTTACCTGTGTAGTGACTAACTGTCTCACTGAGGCTCTGCTAATCAGAACCTCAGTGGTTATGCTCTCTCATTTCTTTCCAAATTGTCACTAACAGGCTAGTGACCAATTTTACCAATTTACATTGGCTTACTGGAACACCCTTATAATTCCCTAGTATATGGTACTGAGGTACCCAGGGTATTGGGGTTCCAGGAGATCCCTATGGGCTGCAGCATTTCTTTTGCCACCCATAGGGAGCTCTGACAATTCTTACACAGGCCTGCCACTGCAGCCTGAGTGAAATAACGTCCACGTTATTTCACAGCCATTTTACACTGCACTTAAGTAACTTATAAGTCACCTATATGTCTAACCTTTACCTGGTAAAGGTTAGGTGCAAAGTTACTTAGTGTGAGGGCACCCTGGCACTAGCCAAGGTGTCCCCACATTGTTCAGGGCCAATTCCCCGGACTTTGTGAGTGCGGGGACACCATTACACGCGTGCACTACATATAGGTCACTACCTATATGTAGCTTCACAATGGTAACTCCGAATATGGCCATGTAATATGTCTATGATCATGGAATTGCCCCCTCTATACCATCCTGGCATAGTTGGCACAATCCCATGATCCCAGTGGTCTGTAGCACAGACCCTGGTACTGCCAAACTGCCCTTCCTGGGGTTTCACTGCAGCTGCTGCTGCTGCCAACCCCTCAGACAGGCAGCTGCCCTCCTGGGGTCCAGCCAGGCCTGGCCCAGGATGGCAGAACAAAGGACTTCCTCTGAGAGAGGGTGTTACACCCTCTCCCTTTGGAAAATGGTGTGAAGGCAGGGGAGGAGTAGCCTCCGCCAGCCTCTGGAAATGCTTTCTTGGGCACATATGTGCCCAATTCTGCATAAGCCAGTCTACACCGGTTCAGGGGACCCCTTAGCCCTGCTCTGGCGCGAAACTGGACAAAGGAAAGGGGAGTGACCACTCCGCTGACCTGCACCTCCCCTGGGAGGTGTCCAGAGCTCCTCCAGTGTGCTCCAGACCTCTGCCATCTTGGAAACAGAGGTGCTGCTGGCACACTGGACTGCTCTGAGTGGCCAGTGCCACCAGGTGACGTCAGAGACTCCTTCTGATAGGCTCCTTCAGGTGTTGCTAGCCTATCCTCTCTCCTAAGTAGCCACACCCTCTTTTCTGGCTATTTAGGGTCTCTGTCTCTGGGGAAACTTTAGATAACGAATGCAAGAGCTCATCCGAGTTCCTCTGCATCTCTCTCTTCACCTTCTGCCAAGGAATCAACTGCTGACCGCGCTGGAAGCCTGCAAAACTGCAACATAGTAGCAAAGACGACTACTGCAACTCTGTAACGCTGATCCTGCCGCCTTCTCGACTGTTTTCCTGGTGGTGCATGCTGTGGGGGTAGTCTGCCTCCTCTCTGCACTAGAAGCTCCGAAGAAATCTCCCGTGGGTCGACGGAATCTTCCCCCTGCAACCGCAGGCACCAAAAAGCTGCATTACTGGTCCCTTGGGTCTCCTCCTCAGCACGACGAGCGAGGTCCCTCGAATCCAGCAACTCTGTCCAAGTGACCCCCACAGTCCAGTGACTCTTCAGTCCAAGTTTGGTGGAGGTAAGTCCTTGCCTCACCTCGCTAGACTGCATTGCTCGGAACCGCGACTTTTGCAGCTACTCCGGCCCCTGTGCACTTCCGGTGGAAATCCTTTGTGCACAGCCAAGCCTGGGTCCACGGCACTCTAACCTGCATTGCACGACTTTCTAAGTTGGTCTCCGGCGACGTGGGACTCCTTTGTGTAACTTTGGGTGAGCACCGTTTCATGCATCCTTGTTGTGCCTGTTTCTGGCACTTCTCTGGGTGCTACCTGCTGCTAAGAGGGGTCCTTGTCTTGCTCGAAGTCCCCTCTACCTCTTGGTCCAATTTGCGACCTCCTGGTCCCTCCTGGGCCACAGCAGCGTCCAAAAATGCTAACCACACGATTTGCAGCTAGCAAGGCTTGTTGGCGTTCTTTCGGCGGGAAAACACTTCTGCACAACTCTCCACAGCAAGAGAGATCCGCCCACCAAAGGGGAAGTCTCTAGCCCTTTTCGTTCCTGCAGAAACCTCAGCTTCTTCTGTCCAGTAGAAGCTTCTTTGCACCCACAGCTGGCATTTCCTGGGCATCTGCCAATCTCCGACTTGCTTGTGACTTTTGGACTTGGTCCCCTTGTTCCACAGGTACCCAAGATTGGAAATCCATCATTGTTGCATTGTTGGTTTGTGTCTTTCCTGCATTATTCCTCTAACACGACTTCTTTGTCCTTAGGGGAACTTTAGTGCACTTTGCACTCACTTTTCAGGGTCTTGGGGAGGGTTATTTTTCTAACTCTCACTATTTTCTAATAGTCCCAGTGACCCTCTACAAGGTCACATAGGTTTGGGGTCCATTCGTGGTTCGCATTCCAGTTTTGGAGTATATGGTTTGTGTTGCCCCTATCCCTATGTGTCCCCATTGCATCCTATTGTAACTATACATTGTTTGCACTGTTTTCTAAGACTATACTGCATATTTTTGGTATTGTGTATATATATCTTGTGTATATTTCCTATCCTCTCACTGAGGGTACACTCTAAGATACTTTGGCATATTGTCATAAAAATAAAGTACCTTTATTTTTAGTATAACTGTGTATTGTGTTTTCTTATGATATTGTGCATATGACACTAAGTGGTACTGTAGTAGCTTCACACGTCTCCTAGTTCAGCCTAAGCTGCTCTGCTAAGCTACCATTATCTATCAGCCTAAGCTGCTAGACACCCTATACACTAATAAGGGATAACTGGGCCTGGTGCAAGGTGCAAGTACCCCTTGGTACTCACTACAAGCCAGTCCAGCCTCCTACATTGGTTGTGCAGCGGTGGGATAAGTGCTTTGAGACTACTTACCACTCTTGTCATTGTACTTATCATAAGAGAAAAATATACAAAACAAGTTCAGTGTATATACACATAGCCAAAAAGTTTTGCATTTCCTCTTTTCACTCTTTTCTAAGTGCTGAAAAGTACTTCTAAACTTTCTAAAAAGTTCTAAAAAGTTTAAAAAGTGTTTTTTTTTCTCTGTCTTTCTAAAAGCTCTGACAAACTTTTTATCTTTTGCTATCACTTTAACTCTCTCTAAAAATGTCTGGCACAGGCCAAAATGTTGATCTGTCCAAACTTGCATATGATCACCTTAGCTGGAAAGGAGCAAGGAGTCTCTGCATAGAGAGAGGTTTGAGTGTAGGGAAGAATCCTTCCTTGGAATTGTTACTTAACATGCTTAGAGAACAAGATAAGGCAAGAAGTGCCCCATCTGTTGAAAAAGTAGCTAATGGTTCCCAATCTGATCCAGGGACTCCCCCAGGAAACGATTCAGGAAAGAAACTTCCTAGCCTGCCCATTACTAGACAGTCTAGCATAGTTGGTAATGATGTAGAGCCACACCATACAAATAGTGTTGTCTCACATCATAGCAAAAGCATTTATTCAACCACAGTGGTACTGATGTTTCTGTTAGCCAAGCTGTTAGGGTGCCCTCTGCAAGGGACAGGTCTCCTTCTGTCCATTCTCACCATACTTCTGTTTCAAGGCATGTCCCTCCCACCCACCCTGATGACAGATTGTTAGAAAGGGAGCTCAATAGATTGAGAGTGGAACAAACCAGACTGAAGCTCAAGAAGCAACAGCTGGATTTGGATATACAGACTTTAGAAGTAGAGAAGGAGAGACAGAAACTGGGATTAGAAACCCATGGTGGCAGCAGCAGTATTCCCCATAGTCATCCTGTAAAAGAGCATGATTCCAGGAATCTGCATAAGATAGTTCCCCCTTATAAGGAGGGGGATGACATTAACAAGTGGTTTGCTGCACTTGAGAGGGCCTGTGTTGTACAGGATGTCCCTCAAAGGCAGTGGGCTGCTATCCTATGGCTATCATTTAGTGGAAAAGGTAGGGATAGGCTCCTTACTGTGAAAGAAAGTGATGCCAATAATTTTACAGTTCTTAAGAATGCACTCCTGGATGGTTATGGCTTAATCACTGAACAGTACAGGATAAAGTTCAGAGAGACCAAAAAGGAGTCTTCACAAGACTGGGTTGATTTCATTGACGATTCAGTGAAGGCTTTGGAGGGGTGGTGACATGGCAGTAAAGTTACTGATTATGACAGCCTGTATAACTTGATCCTGAGAGAGCATATTCTTAATAATTGTGTGTCTGATTTGTTGCACCAGTACTTGGTGGACTCTGATCTGACCTCTCCCCAAGAATTGGGAAAGAAGGCAGACAAATGGGTCAGAACAAGGGTGAACAGAAAAGTTCATACAGGGGGTGACAAAGATGGCAACAAAAAGAAGGATGGTAAGTCTTCTGACAAGGGTGGGGACAAATCTAAAAATGAGTCTTCATCAGGCCCACAAAAACACTCTGGTGGGGGTGGTGGGTCCAAATCCTCCTTTAATCAAAACAAAGAAAAGAAACCATGGTGCTATTTATGTAAAGTAAAAGGCCATTGGACAACAGATCCCAGTTGTCCAAAGAAAAGCACCAAGCCTCCTACCACTACAACCCCTACTGCTACACCTAGTGTCCCTACTAATAGCAGTGGTGGTGGGAGCAAACCTACTAATAGCCAATCCAAGGGAGTAGCTGGGCTCACTATTGGTAACTTAGTTGGGGTTGGCCTTGTTAGGGAGGCCACAGAGGCTGTGTTAGTCTCTGTGGGGGCTATTGATTTAGCCACCTTAGTTGCTTGTCCCCTTAATATGGATAAGTACAAGCAGCTACCCCTAATAAATGGTGTTGAGGTTCAGGCCTACAGGGACACTGGAGCCAGTGTGACTATGGTCATAGAGAAACTGGTCCACCCTGAACAACACCTACTTGGTCACCAGTACCAAGTAACCGATGCTCACAACACACTTAGCCACCCCATGGCTGTTGTTAATCTCAACTGGGTGGGGGTTACTGGTCCAAAGAAAGTTGTGGAGCCACAGATTTACCTGTAGACTGTCTACTAGGAAATGATTTGGAGACATCAGCTTGGTCAGATGTGGAGTTGGAGGCCCATTCAGCAATGCTGGGCATCCCAGGGCATATTTTTGCTTTAACCAGGGCTCAGGCCAAAAAGCAAAAAGGACAGGGAAGCTTGGATCCTGGAACAATGGACCAAGTGCTCCCTAAAGCTAGGGCTAGTAGAAGCAAACCACTTCCTACTATCCCTCCCTCTACAGTGGATTCAACTTCTGAGGAAGAAGAATTCCCTCCCTGTGCAGAACCTACACCAGAGGAGCTTGAAGCAGACACTGCTGAGCTGTTGGGTGAAGGGGGCCTGCCAGGGAGGAGCTGAGTGTGGCACAGCAAACCTGTCCCACATTAGAGGGTCTAAGACAGCAAGCTGTCAAACAGGCTAATGGGGATGTCAGTGACTCTCACAGAGTTTACTGGGAGGACAACCTCTTGTACACTGAGCATAGGGATCCTAAACCTGGAGCAGCCAGGAGATTAGTGATTCCTCAGGAGTACAGAAAGTTCCTCCTAACTCTTGCCCACGACATTCCCCTAGCTGGACACCTGGGACAAATAAAAACTTGGGACAGACTTGTCCCCTTGTTTCATTGGCCTAGGATGTCTGAGGACACAAAGGAATTTTGTAAGTCCTGTGAAACCTGTCAAGCCAGTGGCAAGACAGGTGGCACTCCAAAGGCACCCCTTATCCCACTGCCTGTGGTTGGGGTTCCCTTTGAAAGGGTAGGGGTTGACATAGTTGGCCCCCTTGACCCTCCTACTGCTTCAGACAATAGGTTTATCTTGGTGGTAGTGGACCATGCCACAAGATACCCTGAAGCAATTCCTTTAAGGACCACTAAAGCACCTGCAGTGGCAAAGGCCCTCCTGGGAATATTTTCTAGGGTGGGCTTCCCAAAGGAAGTAGTATCAGACAGGTGAAGCAATTTCATGTCTGCATACTTAAAGGCCATGTGGAAGGAGTGTGGTGTAACTTACAAGTTCACTACACCCTATCATCCACAAACAAATGGACTGGTGGAGAGATTTAATAAAACTCTCAAAGGCATGATTATGGGTCTCCCTGAAAAACTCCGCAGGAGATGGGATATCCTGTTACCATGCCTCCTTTTTGCCTACAGGGAGGTACCCCAGAAAGGAGTGGGCTTCAGCCCCTTTGAACTCCTATTTGGTCACCCTGTTAGGGGTCCACTAACACTTGTCAAGGAGGGTTGGGAACAACCTTTAAAAGCTCCAAAGCAAGATATTGTGGATTATGTACTTGGCCTCAGATCAAGGATGGCTGAGTATATGAAAAAGGCCAGTAACAACCTTCAGGCCAGCCAAGAGCTCCAGAAGCAATGGCATGATCAGAAGGCTATTTTGGTTCAGTACAAACCAGGGCAGAAAGTGTGGGTCTTGGAGCCTGTGGCCCCAAGAGCACTCCAAGATAAATGGAGTGGACCCCACACAATTGTTGAGAAAAAGGGTGAAGTCACCTATGTAGTTAACTTAGGCACTGCAAGGAGTCCCCTTAGGGTACTCCATGTAAACCGCCTGAAACCCTACTATGACAGGGCTGATCTCACCCTGCTCATGGCAACTGATGAGGGACAGGAAGAAGACAGTGATCCTCTACCTGATCTCTTCTCTTCCACAGAACAAGATGCTCTTGTGGAAGGTGTAGTTTTGGCTGATTGTCTTACTGCTGAGCAGAAAGACCATTGCATAAATCTCCTAGATCAATTCTCTGAACTCTTCTCTACTGTGCCAGGTACCACTTCTTGGTGTGAGCACACTATAGATACTGGAGACAGTTTACCTGTCAAACGTAAGATCTATAGGCAGCCTGACCATGTCAGGGACTGCATAAAGCAAGAGGTGCAGAAAATGTTAGAACTAGGAGTGGTTGAGCACTCTGAAAGTCCATGGGCTTCTCCTGTGGTACTTGTACCAAAACCCCATTCCAAAGATGGAAAGAAGGAAATGCGGTTTTGTGTAGACTATAGAGGTCTCAACCTGGTAACCAAAACTGATGCTCACCCTATACCCAGGGCAGATGAGCTCATAGATACACTGGCATCTGCCAAGTATCTAAGCACTTTTGATTTGACTGCAGGGTATTGGCAGATCAAATTGTCAGAAGATGCTAAACCTAAAACTGCATTTTCAACCATTTGAGGCCATTACCAGTTTACTGTAATGCCTTTTGGATTGAAAAATGCACCTGCCACTTTTCAGAGGTTGGTGAACACAGTCCTGCAAGGGCTGGAAGCTTTCAGTGCAGCATATTTGAACGATATAGCTGTTTTTAGCTCCAGCTGGGATGATCACCTGATCCACCTATGGAAAGTTTTGGAGGCCCTGCAAAAGGCAGGCCTCACTATCAAGGCTTCAAAGTGCCAGATAGGGCAGGGTAAGGTGGTTTATCTGGGACACCTTGTTGTTGGGGAACAGATTGCACCACTTCAGGGGAAAATCCAAACAATTATTGATTGGGTTCCCCCTACCACTCAGACTCAGGTGAGAGCCTTCCTAGGCCTCACTGGGTATTACAGGAGGTTCATTAAGAACTATGGCTCCATTGCAGCCCCTCTTAATGACCTCACATTAAGAGGGGCTCACAAGTAGCCAAACCCTCTTTTCTGGCTATTTAGGGTCTCTGTCTCTGGGGAAACTTTAGATAACGAATGCAAGAGCTCATCCGAGTTCCTCTGCATCTCTCTCTTCACCTTCTGCCAAGGAATCGACTGCTGACCGCGCTGGAAGCCTGCAAAACTGCAACATAGTAGCAAAGACGACTACTGCAACTCTGTAACGCTGATCCTGCCGCCTTCTCGACTGTTTTCCTGGTGGTGCATGCTGTGGGGGTAGTCTGCCTCCTCTCTGCACTAGAATCTCCAAAGAAATCTCCCGTGGGTCGACGGAATCTTCCCCCTGCAACCGCAGGCACCAAAAAGCTGCATTACCGGTCCCTTGGGTCTCCTCTCAGCACGACGAGCGAGGTCCCTCGAATCCAGCAACTCTGTCCAAGTGACCCCCACAGTCCAGTGACTCTTCAGTCCAAGTTTGGTGGAGGTAAGTCCTTGCCTCACCTCTCTAGACTGCATTGCTGGGAACCGCGACTTTTGCAGCTACTCCGGCCCCTGTGCACTTCCGGTGGAAATCCTTTGTGCACAGCCAAGCCTTGGTCCACGGCACTCTAACCTGCATTGCACGACTTTCTAAGTTGGTCTCCGGCGACGTGGGACTCCTTTGTGTAACTTTGGGTGAGCACCATTTCACGCATCCTTGTAGTGCCTGTTTCTGGCACTTCTCCGGGTGCTACCTGCTGCTAAGAGAGCTCCTTGTCTTGCACGACGTCCCCTCTACCTTCTGGTCCAATTTGCGACCTCCTGGTCCCTCCTGGGCCACAGCAGCGTCCAAAAACAATAACTGCACGATTTGCAGCTAGCAAGGCTTGTTGGCATTCTTTCGGCGGGAAAATACTTCTGCACGACTCTCCATGGTGAGTGGGATCTGTCCACCAAAGGGGAAGTCTCTAGCCCTTTTCGTTCCTGCAGAAACCTCAGCTTCTTCTGTCCAGTAGAAGCTTCTTTGCACCCACAGCTGGCATTTCCTGGGCATCTGCCCATCTCCGACTTGCTTGTGACTTTTGGACTTGGTCCCCTTGTTCCACAGGTACCCAAGATTGGAAATCCATCGTTGTTGCATTGTTGGTTTGTGTCTTTCCTGCATTATTCCTCTAACACCACTTCTTTGTCCTTAGGGGAACTTTAGTGCACTTTGCACTCACTTTTCAGGGTCTTGGGGAGGGTTATTTTTCTAACTCTCACTATTTTCTAATAGTCCCAGCGACCCTCTACAAGGTCACATAGGTTTGGGGTCCATTCGTGGTTCGCATTCCACTTTTGGAGTATATGGTTTGTGTTGCCCCTATCCCTATGTGTCCCCATTGCATCCTATTGTAACTATACATTGTTTGCACTGTTTTCTAAGACTATACTGCATATTTTTGGTATTGTGTATATATATCTTGTGTATATTTCCTATCCTCTCACTGAGGGTACACTCTAAGATACTTTGGCATATTGTCATAAAAATAAAGTACCTTTATTTTTAGTATAACTGTGTATTGTGTTTTCTTATGATATTGTGCATATGACACTAAGTGGTACTGTAGTAGCTTCACACGTCTCCTAGTTCAGCCTAAGCTGCTCTGCTAAGCTACCATTATCTATCAGCCTAAGCTGCTAGACACCCTATACACTAATAAGGGATAACTGGGCCTGGTGCAAGGTGCAAGTACCCCTTGGTACTCACTACAAGCCAGTCCAGCCTCCTACACCCCAATAATGTGAGAAAGAGTATTAAAGGAGATTAAAGGCAGTGATTAAAATTGGCTCTCAAAAATCAACACCAGGTAACTAATTTATTGGACCCAATGTGAAGAAAAAGGCCAATACTAAAAATAGTCAAATGAGTGAAGCTGAAGTAATGATCAGTCACTCTAAATCGGAACAATCGAAATAAGGGTGGGGAACTTCCAAACCATCCTAGCATGGGTCAATATGTTTCGCATCCTGGTGGTCCGTACGGATCCCTTGATGCTTCGTCAGGACCAGAAAACGACTATAAATATCTCCTAGGTATGATGGGGGTCTGGAAAACTATTCTCCAAGATTTGATAAAAAAAGGGAAGAAAAAAAAAAGGGATTTTTTTAATTTTTATATATAGGTATCCAGTCACTTACGTTAGTAAGAAGGTCTATTAAACCGTCGCCCTACAAGTAAAGGTACACAGGTTAATCAGGACACTGAGCAATATCTAAAATACCAAGGGAGGGAAATAGTGGTGGGGAGCAACCGTGCTGCACAGTGCAAGTGTAAAAAAAGGTGCTGAATAAACATCAAATGTCTGTAAGTCATCTTAACTCACCAACCCAATTAGGGAAACGCGCTTCCTAGGACCACACGGACCCTTGGTCGAGCGCGTGAATAATCTGCAGGGGAAGTACGAGACAGATCATATAGACAACATGTACAGTGATTAATTTTCACAGTAATACACCAGGCATGGAGATATGAATCAACACCTAATCCCTATATCCTAAAGTTCACAAAGTTAGTAGAGGTAGGGAGTTAGTTAACTTATGGTGAGATTCTTTAGTGCAAGAAGGGCTTCTTTGGTAGCAGTATAAAGATTAAAAATTCAAAATCAAAATCAAGCCGGCACAGAAGATCAATGTGGGTATGGCCAGGTAATCAAATTAATGAAAGTCCTGGGTGTATAAAGATCAAACGATAAGGCATCGATGTGCCGGATTAGCTCAGACTAAGTCGTAGTCGGTAACAGTTGTAACGTAGTGAACATACAGATCACACTCGGGTCTATAAACAATAGACGCGAGTGCAGACGGAGAACACTTACTTCAAAATGCTGCCGCCATTGTCGGTACACCTACCCGGGTCCGCGTTCCCTGTAAAGTGAAGGGGACTGTAGGAACACCGGTAATAAACGGCGTGACCCGGAACTAAGACGTTGCCGGGAAACGCGCGTGTATGCCAGCAAGGTGTAAACATAGGCGAAGGACTTCCCTGAATAGGGGTCTTGTGGCAGAAAAAATAGAAATAGAAAACGGACTCATGAACTGAGAGGAGTCCGATGTAAATGGAAAACAGGAATATAAGCAAATATTCCGGGTAAAATGAAGGCGGAAAAATGATGGCATTAGTCAAAAGGTTTTTTTTTGTAGATTGTTCATATATGTTTAGTAAAGACTGAAGTAGTGACATTGTCAGAATTTTTTTTGATAAGCCATGTGTGGTGATATAAAGGTTCATCAAGAGGACATTAAGGATAAGTCTGGATTATGATGTCAATCAAAACAGTGAATAATACACATAGACCAGTATAATCAATTTGGTAAGCTAATCCATGGGATATCATCGTTTAAACCTATCTGGTGAGTGCGCAATTTGAACACCCACTGTTGTTCAAGTTTAAACATGCAGTTGTTAAGGTTATGTGGGCTGGTTTGTAGAACAACCCACCACATCTCATCAGGATTGTGCCCGACCTCAAGGAAATGAAGGCTCAGTTTGGTGGTACCGCGGCCACTTCTAATATTGCTGCGGTGTTCGTTAATTCGTAGCTTGACCGCTCTGGTGGTCATTCCAATGTATCGGAATCCGCAGGGGCAAGTGATCATGTATACACAGTTACAAGTTTTGCAATTAGTATGTTTAACAAATCGCCAAATACCTATGGGGTCAAGGTCAATAGATTTCAATCGCTTTGTGAGGGCACAGACATCACAATTCCCACAGGGAAAATGACCCATTACTGGGAGAGTGTCCCACAGTACATTCTGTCGGGCTGGAGGGAAAATAGTACGTGGTCTTGTATGTACTAATAAGTCCTTGACATTAGTGGTTCGTTTGAAAGCAAAAAGAGGTTTGGGCATATGTTCACCCCCACTACAAAGAATAGACCATCTCTTATTCACAATTTTTTTGATGGAGTTGGAAAGAGGGGTAAAGGTAGATACACATGTAAGTCTGGTGTCTGTATTACGAGGGGCGGTGGAAAGAAGAGTCTCCCTATTGCAGGATTTTGCCCGTTTGTATGCTGCTTTTACCAAGGGAACCGGATATTGACGGTTATCTAGTTTTTTGGAAAGGTCTTGGGCCTGTGAATTGAACATATGCATGGTGCTGCAATTACGTCGGAGACGGAGGAATTGGCCGTAAGGGAGATTATCTCTTAGCGCCTTGGGATGGTGACTGTCATACAGCAAGAGACTATTGCGGTCAGTGTGTTTCTGGTAAGTATGTGTTTGTAGTTTACCACCTTCAATGTTGATCTGGAGATCAAGGAAGGGTATATGGGTGTCAGACATAAAGGAAGTGAACCGCAAGAAAGGGTTCAAAGTGTTAATCCAGGTGGTAAATCGGTCCACCTCAGTAAGAGGGCCCTGCCACACTATCAGGATATCGTCAATATACCTGCGCCATAGTTTGATGTTGGCCTGGAAAGGATTAGTATCCGCAAGTATAAAGTGTGATTCAAAATCCAACATATACAGACAGGCGAGACTGGGGGCGAAGGTACTACCCATAGAGGTTCCGCGAATGTGATGAAACAACAGATCCTCGAATTGAAATAAATTTTCTTTCAAAGCCAATGTAGCGCAATGCATAATGAAGTGTACTGGGGAGGTCAGAGGAAGGTCGACTGATTGAAGAGCAGTTTCAACTACTTGTAAGGTGGCTTCCTGTGGGATATTGGTATATAGGGCCTCGACATCCAGAGTGATTAAAGCGTGAACTTGCACAGTTGAATTGATGGTGTCTATCAAATTTAGGACATCCTTAGTGTCCTTTAGATAGGTGGCGGATGCCTGGACAATAGGTTGAAGAAAGTGGTCACAAAAGCCAGAGAGGGGCTCAAGGATAGATCATATACCAGAGACTATAGGGAGACCTGGTGGGGGTATCTTATTCTTGTGGATCTTTGGAAGGCAGTAGAAGTAAGGAACACGTGGATCTTTAGTGTCCAAGAATTCTGCTTCCCTGCGTGAAATCCATGAATTACCTAGAGCTTCCTCTATCATTCCACGTATTTCTGATTGTAGTCTTTTCGTAGGATCCAACTTGATGGGAACATAGTAAGTCGAGTCACCAAGCAGGCGTAGACATTCCTGCCTATAATCAGTTGAGTTCATTACCACCGTTGCTCCGCCTTTATCAGCAGGTTTAATAACAATGCTTGTGTCGGAGGCCAATGTTTGTAGAGCATTCCTTTCTATGGTAGATATGTTTGAAAAGCTGCGTTTTGGTTGTAATGCAGATAAGTCACTTAAGACAGCCTTCTCAAATGCCAGCACCTCGCAAGGTGTCGATGAGGTGGGAGGCATGAATCTCAATGTTTTTTTGAGGCCTGTGTCCACAGGTTGCTCATTGGTCGGTCTATCATAAAAAAAATATTGTAGCCTTATTTTCCTGAAAAAATTAGACATCTCACAGTGGAGACGAAAAGGGTCTTCTTTCGGTGTGGGTACAAAGCCCAGTCCTTTGTTCAGTACCAGCATCTCGATAGGAGAAAGAGATCTGGAAGAGAGATTAACCACTAGATCTGATTTGGAGGGGTTTTCCCCTGGCTGCGGGTCACCATCTGCGGCTCGTCCTGAGCCCAGTGTACTTTTCTGCCTCTTCCTCTCCTTCTGCCTCTTCCCCTGCCCCGGCCGTGGCCTAAAAAAGGCAAATATGGTAGCATTGGGCGTGGTTGATAAAAGGGGAAGGGTTGTTGCCAGGCTATAGGTTGTCCCGGCGGATATTGAGGATAATGATAGAATGGACGTGTACCTTCATCATCCGTATTCCATCCATCAGAAGAGGAGCTATTGCTGTATATCCGTGGTTTCTTCATTGATGAGGTTGACTCATCAGAAGAGACTGAGTGTGTCTCAGAAATTAAGTCATCTGTAATATATGGATAAACTTTCTCGCGGCTAAACTTTGAGATGTCTTTCTGTAATTTCGTGATCTTCTGTTGAGTCAAGAACTCCTTGGTTTCGTTGAGTTCTGAATTGATTTCTAGTAATCGGCTTTTAAAGGAGGTGCTCCCCACCACTATTTCCCTCCCTTGGTATTTTAGATATTGCTCAGTGTCCTGATTAACCTGTGTACCTTTACTTGTAGGGCGACGGTTAATAGACCTTCTTACTAACGTAAGTGACTGGATACCTATATATAATTATTTATTTATTTTCCCTTTTTTTATCAAATCTTAGAGAATAGTTTTCCAGACCCCCATCATACCTAGGAGATATTTATAGTCGTTTTTTGGTCCTGATGAAGCATCAAGGGATCCGTACGGACCACCAGGATGCGAAACATGTTGACCCATGCTAGGATGGTTTGGAAGTTCCCCACCCTTATTTCGATTGTTCAGATTTAGAGTGACTGATCATTACTTCAGCTTCACTCATTTGACTATTTTTAATCTTGGCCTTTTTCTTCACATTGGGTCCAATAAATTAGTTACCTGGTGTTGATTTTTGAGAGACAATTTTAATCACTGCCTTTAATCTCCTTTAATACTCTTTCTCACATTATTGGGGTCACGGCTTCATTATCACAAAAGATCTCTGGCAAAAAGCCCCCCCTCTTGGGGTGGTGCCCGTCAGACATTGCAGCGCCGGTCTGACGAGGAGCAGCTCCGATGATGAAGCATGACATCCCTCGGGATATTTGAGGTGTCTTGCTCCTAAAATTTAGGACCCCCTCTACGGTATCCCCCTCCTTTCTTTTTCTTTTGGAACAGTGTATCTTATGTTTCAGTCTCTGGAGAGACTCCTACTCTGCCCTGTGGTGCCCATCCAGTTCCTGGGACCCTGAAAGGAGAAGCTGGCAGCCTTAAGAGAAGAAAATCCACGCACAGAGCGCCATGTGGGGAAAAGATTGATGCGACTCCGATCTGCGGCTGAAGAAACGACACGCCGCCGGCTCCGCAGCTGAGAAAACGACGCTTGCAGGAAATGCGACCGAAAAATCAACGCACAGAGCAGGAGAAACGGCGTGCAGCTTCGCTGGCGGAGGCTGGGAGATCACAACCTGCGCTGCGTGGATTTCAGATCATCGTGCGGCTGGATTTCTGACTCACGTACCGCCGTGCGGAGTTATTTTTGATGCACACCTGCCCGTGCGGGTTATTTTTGACACACACCAGGTACATTTTCACGCCAGCAGCTAGCGTGTGTTTAAAACTACTTAAAGACTCTTTTTGATTTTTTTTTGATAACTTGACTTATGTATTGTGGATTTTTGTCATTTTGGTCTTGTTTTGTTTAGATAAATATTTCCTATTTTTCTAAACTGGTGTTGTGTCATTTTGTAGTGTTTTCATTAAGTTACTGTGTGTGTTGGTACAAATACTTTACACCTAGCACTCTGAAGTTAAGCCTACTGCTCTGCCAAGCTACCAAGGGGGTAAGCAGGGGGTTAGCTGAGGGTGATCCTCTTTTACCCTGACTAGGGTGAGGGTCCTTGCTTGAACAGGGGGTAACCTGACTGTCAACCAAAGACCCCATTTCCAACAGAGCCTGAATAAAAGTTTTTAGCTTTTTCATGTTTTGTTTGCTAAATGTACTTTAGTTTCTGTCCTCAGTATGAAAGGTGTAATGCTACATAATTGTTTGGTAACTGGAGACATAACATTGTTTTTATTTAACTATTTATGATGTCCGATAATTGACAGCTTGGCCTGACTTTTTATATCCTGCACTTTAGTATTGTTATACAACACTTTATGTTGTGTGTTTTATTGTGCCTTTTCTGACCAGACAAAATTAAACTCTATGGCCATCATTATGAGCCTGGTGGTCTGTGACCACCTCCACGCCCTCGCGAGATACACCCCCATTCACATTAACATGCATACACACACAAACACTGTACTTACGCACACATTCACTCCCCCTTCCCAGCGCATACATACATTCACACCCACCTCCCCCAGCACCACATATATGCACTAACCCACTCTCCCCATTCACTCACACGAATACTCACCACCCTCCCCATCTACTTACACAAACCCAAACACTCACCCCCCTGTCCACTTACACAAACACTCACCTACTTCCCCATCCGCTTACATACACATGCACATGCATACAAGCACTCACCCCTTCCATCCGCTCAATCGCACTCAGGCACTCAATCGCTCACACACTCACTCACCCTCTGCCCATCCACAAACACTGACTCACCCCCACCCAATACTCAATCACTCACACATGCAGGCACAAACACCCCCCGCATTCACGACAGTCACACACGCACTCACACACACAGACACACACACTCACACCCTCCCCTGTCTAATGATCCACTTATCTCGTCCATCAAGAAGGTCATTCATGAGGTGACAGGTCTGGGCGCTTCCACTGCCATTTGCGCCTTACCACCCGCATTACGGGTTGTAATATGGTGTGCGGTCTATTTTTGGTGTGGCAGTACCGGTAGTGGTACTGCCTCTGCACCACCGACCGCCAGCACGACTGGTCTCGAAATTCCACCCGATTTCAGGCAGAAGTCAGAGATCAATCTTATTAGGGCGTCCTTTTGGTGCTGGTGGCTTCAGCGGTCTTTGGAAAAGATCACCAAAATCGTGATGAGGGCCAATGTACTTTGATGTGATTTGCTGCCTTGTGATAAGGTTTAAGGGTGTATTTAGTGATAAGTGAATAGTACTGGCCACAATCTGTTTGGATGGTTTTATCCTCTTTTTCTTCCATGTGTCTGATGCATAATAACCCCTAAGTACACCATGTCACCCACAAGGTAGGGTGCCTAGCATTTAAAAATGGAACATGTGCAACATTAAAATTGGCATGTTCCTCCAGGGATTAGGCCCTCAAAAGCTATTTTTATTGTCTAGGCTGTAGTTGGCTCCTAGAAAATGTCAAAGCACACATTATAAACTTTGCTCTGTAACTTTTGACAGAAACCAGCTAAAATTGTCATTCAAGTTGTTTTTCAATTATGTAAAATCATTAACAAATCTTAGATTCATATTATTTATTTAGGGAAAGTTGCTGTTAAAATGTTACAATTTCCCTGTCTGAAGCTCCTGCACCTTAATTTTTATTTACCTGACAGAAACTCTTGGGCCAGTGCTTCATCTCAGGCCTGGTAACAGAATCGGATACACAGATACCAAGGAGTGGAGGTCAGGTTAATTTTGCGACTTTGTGGTCCACTCTTACAAGCTAGTGCTATCAGTTTTTGAAGTGGGTAACTGCCCATCCAAAATAATAATCTACTTGCTTACTATAAGTATATATTAATCTGGTTATGTTTTTGTGCTCTCAGAACACAAACATGTTTTGTGTGCAAATTGTGGAATGGGAAGGGTAATAATGGATGTGAATTTACCTTTGTGAATAGGGCACATTGGCCCTCATTACAACATTGGCAGGTGGCAATCGCGATCTGCGGGGTCTATTATGAGATCACCGCTGGACCGGCGGGCGGAAACCTGGTTTCCGCCCGCCAGCCCAGCGGGGATCTCGGCCGCAACACAGGAGCTGGCTCCAAATGGAGCCGGTGGTGTTGCGGTTGTGCAACGGGTGCAGTTGCACCCGTCGCGCTTTTCACTGTCTGCATAGCAGACAGTGAAAAGCTCCATGGGGCCATGGCAGGGGGCCCCTGCACTGCCCATGCCAGTGGCATGAGCAGTGCATGGGCCCCCAGGAGCTCCATGACTTCCCTTTCCGCCAGCCTTTTCATAGGCGGTTCTTATCGTCATGAAAAGGCTGGTGGGAGGGGGACTCGTAATCCCCCGGGCAGCGCTGCAAGCAGCGCTGCCCTGGGGGATTTAAACCGCCAGGTCCAATGTGGCGGGAAACATTGTAGTTATATAGTTTCGATTTCAGCCCGGAAAGGTTATACATGGCCTCCATCTACAAGGTGTCCCCGGTACACAACTGAACTCTGTCCTATTTGACACTTATTGGCCTTAATAGTCAGGCCTACCTGCTGCAGAGCCTGCAACACTTCCTTCAGGCTTGTTGGTTGATCCTCACAGATGGAGGTGTATCTTCCAGCTAAGCTGCAATGAACTGCTCCAGCCCAGACAGGATCCTGTTCACCAACCTTTGGAAGGTGGCAGGGGCATTCTTCAAGCCAATGGGACTTACTTTAAACTGTTAATGTCCCTCTGATATAGAAAATGCTGACCTCTCCTTTACTTCTTCACTTTTGGCAATCTGCCAGTAGCCTGAAGTCAAATCAATGTACTCAGGTACTTATCAGCCCCTAACCTATCAATGAGCTCATCGGTTCTGGGTATAGGGTGAACATCAGTCTTTGTGACTGCACTCAGTCCTCTGTAGTCCACATAGATCCTCAACTCTTTCTTTTCCCCCTGAGGATTAGGTTTGGGTACCAGCACCACTGAATTGGACCATGAACTGTCAGAAGGCTCAAATACTCTAAATTCCAGCATCTACTTCAGGTTTAATACTGGCTCTGACCTGGTTCGACAACCCATACAGCTTACTTTTGGCAGGTAGGCTGTGAGCAGTGTCAATATCATGAACACCTCAAGTGATAAGTCCAGGGTACAGGCAGGACAGACCTGCAAACTGCTCCAGCACCTGCTTACAGTCTCTGTGCTGTTGGTTTGTCAATTTGGGAGAAAGTACAACCCCCTACACTGACCCATCTTGCATAGTGGTGAAGAGGAGGTCTGGCAGTAGCTAGATTCCTCTGCTACCCCTTGATCTGTGACCATCAGCATGGTCATGTCTGCCCTGTCTAACTTCACCCTTCTTCTCTAGGATTGGAACGGGCCCAGTCTGCTTGTCCTGGAGTGCCCTAGAAGCCACACGTTTCAACACCCACATCAATTGCCCTAGTTTGTAATCAGGCATGGTAGTCTTCTGGTCATACCAGAGCTTCATGAGCTCTTGGCTGGCCTCCAAGTTCCTTCTTGCTTTATACATGTACTCTGCCATGTGAGATCTCAGTCCTCATACATAGTCTAGCACATTGTCCTTGGCTTCCTTGAGAGGCTTTACCCAAGACTCTCTCGCCAGCCACCATTGGCCTCTTACAGGGTGCCCAAACAGCAATTTAAAGGTACTAAAGCCAACTCCTTTTTGTGGAAGCTCCCTGTAGGTAAACAGTAAGCATAGTAGAAGAACATCCCATCTCTTCCCGAGTTTGTCAGATAAACCATTGAGCATGCCCTTCAGGGTCTTATGAACCTTTTCACCAGACCATTATTCTAGGGGTGGTATGGGGTGGTGAACTTGTAGGTAACACCACATTCATTCCGCATTCCCTTCGGGTAGCAGGACATGAATATCATGCCCCAATCTGAAACAACCTTCTTTTGGGAAACCCACTCTGGTGAACACACCAAGTAGGGCCCTAGCCACTGAAGGTGCAATGACTGTGCAGTGACTGTTCTGAGGGGAATTGCCTCAGGGCACTGTGTGGCATGGTCCACTACCTCCATGATATACCTTTTCCCTGATGAAGTTGGTGCAACTAGGGGACCAACAATGGCTTACCCCCACCCTCTCAAAGGGAGTGCCAACCTCTGGCAGTGGTATCAAGGGAGCCTTTGACTTCCCCCCTGTCTTGCCTTGTCTGACAAATGCAGAACATCTTCACTTTGGTAGACATGTTTGACCAATAGAATTGGTTCACCAACTGGTTCCATGTTGCATTTTGACCCAAGTGATCTGCCAAAGGGATGTCATAGTTCAAAGTGAGGAGGAATGCTCCATACGTTTGAGGTACCACCACCCTCCTGGTGGCTCCCTCTTTGAGGTTGGTGACCTCAGTGTATAGGACTCCTCATCCCAGTAAACATTATGGGATCCACTAACATCAACATCCCCTTGCATTTAGGGTGTTCTGCCCCAAGCTCTCAAGAGTGGGCCACTCTCTCTGTTGCTGTAAAAGCTCCTTTCTGAAGTGTCCACCTGCTTGTGTCAATTCTGCCAAGTCGGGAAGATCTTGCAGTGGTGGAATATAACCTTCAGAGGTCAGATCCTCCTGCACCTCTGGAGTTACGTGGGATAGCTCACCAGACCTATTGCCCTTTCTCTTGTCATTGGATACTTGGTCCAATAATTAGAGTTAAAGTGCCCAACCTTTCCCTGTTGAGCAGCCTGGGGCCGGGTCACAGCACATTTTCTCTACCCCTGGGCACTCAGAAGCTTCAAAATCATTTTCCAGTAGACACAGGGAGTGCAGGAGACACAGCTACAGGCTTAGGACCTGTCACACACTCAATTCCAAACTCACCATTGCCATGGGATGAAATTTGGCTTTTCTGTCTGCATAGGTTACCTGGTGGCATACCTCAGGTATGAACTGCTCTGCAGGATCTAGCTTCTCTGTGACCATAGTCACACTGGGTCCTGCATCTCTCAGAGCCTCAACCTCAGTCCCATTGATTTTAGGGCTCTGGCTAAACCTCTCCGTGCTGGAAGGCAAGTTTGCCATGGTTGCAATTTCCTTCCCACTCATGGACACCAAGGTTGCTCTGTCAACCCACTCCACATCTCCGGGACAATCTCTACCCCCACACCTATACTAGCAATGCCTATGGACTGCCCACCCGTGGGGGACTTCTTTGTGCAATCAGCAGCTCCTCTTTTGTGGCCGAGCATGTGGTACTCAAAACACTGACCTGCCTGATTAGGTCACAAAACTTTCCTGTCTTTTTGGGATCAAACGTCTTCCGCAAGTACTCTTTCTTCTTGAAAGTGGCATGGCTTGGGGTCCCATCGTCTTCTGCAAGTTTCTGGGGACCTTGTGAAGACTCCTTCTGTTTTTGACCTTCTTTCCCTTGGGCTTTCCCCTGACAGGGAACCTGTCCTCCTTTCTTTTGGTTACTTTCCTGGTTTTGATTAGACACCCGGGTTCTCACCACTCATCAGCTGTCTCCCACAGTTCCCTGGGACAAGACAACTCTGAGTCCAATAGATACTTGCATAATTTCTCTTGTACAAAATGTGTCAGGATATGTTCTTTAAGAATAAAATGATACATCCCCTCATGGGTACTCACTTGGTTACCCTTAATCCAGCCCTCTGGTGCATTCACTGAGACATTTACACAGTCTCTACAGGACTGTGTGTTCACCTTCTAGGTGTCCGTCATATTCACCTTGCATTATTCTGGGGTCAGACCAAATTTCTTGACTAAGCATTGCTTCATGAGAGAACATGATTTTGCATCATCCCCCTGTAGGGTCAGGAGCCTCCCAACTATTGGAATCAGGTCCCACAGTCCAGTACTTTGAGTGGACCTCTTGCATCTCACGGGTCCTCTCAAATGCAGTCAATTATTTAGCAATGGTGTCCTCCTCAGTGTACACTGGAAGTATTCCCTTGGGGAGTCTAGGGCAACCCCTACCCCTGGGTATCTCAGCACGTTCCTCATTATCGCTGCCACCATTCCTTCTCTCTTCTTCCCTTGCCCACCTCTCCATCTCTAGTGTTTCCTTTTGTATTGCAAAGGCTTCCAACTGATCCTGCAGCTTTCTCTCTGCAAGAGACAGTTTTGCTTTCCCTAGGGGTGAGCCTTCCCTCCCTCCCCTAGCTGGGATTATGAATCTAGTGCTGGAAGTGGTGGACAGGGTGTCATCTTCCTCCTCCTGGTGGAGGTTTTTTAGAGAGGATACCTTCCCTCTCCCCATCATTCTCTGGAGCAGTCTGTGCCCAGGCCTTAAAGGACCTAACCAACTCTGCTTTCCTAAGCGTGTTGGCTTTAGGTAGCCCCCTGGACCTACACTGAGCCATGAGCTCAGACACCTTGAGTTTTTCAGCTTAGCCATATCCAGATCCATGCTATCCCTAGTTTTTGGTCACATAAACTTTACAATCAGAAATAGAATACATTTGGCAAAATCAAAATAATGCATTCAAAATCAGCTTTAGTTCAAGTTTCTAAAATCAAAAATCAAAAGTTTTGCTCTAAGTCAGTTTAGCAGATTTTTACTGATCTTAACTCACTTTACTGTTTGGCTTAATTCAAACACAAGTCCCCATGCACTTCGCTGAACACCAGTTATGGTGGAGTCTGGTTATTATTAGAGGTACATATGACCTCGCAGTGTCTGGGGCCATTATTGCTAGTGGGAGATGCATACTTACTTCTACTGATTCCCAGCCTCCAATACAGACATTTCTGTAAACTAGACACAAAGGTGAGTCAAGGATGGTGTTCCATGAGTGGATTCCCTCATGTTCTCTTACCCAGAAAGCCATGAAAACCTCAAGCTTTGCCTACAATCACACCTTTTGCTCATATTTTATGTGATGGAACAATCTGGAATTTGTGGGGAACCTTGGAACGTGTACTCCCATTGTTAATCCATTCCTGTTGTGGGTCCTGGGCCAAGCCACATAGGTGAGCCAGCGTTTTAATCAGGTCAAGTGAGGGAACAATGGGAAGTAGGACATTTGTGGATCCCTATAGATTTCAGAAGTTTCCTGCACAGTAAGTTGATGAAAATGTGTGGATTCAAACAAAGCTGAAGTTGCAGGGCATTTTTGGTAAGAATCTGTCATAGGATCCACACAAGCCACAGCCCCTGAACTCCCCGAGTGTCTAGGTTTCAAAAGTCTCTATGTTTGGTAGGTTTTCCTATGTGGCGATCTCCGCAAACCTTAGTCTTTGGTTTCAATATTGCATTTTCTTCACATTTCTGTCAGGAAAAAATCCATAATCTGTGATGATCTGCACATTTTCTACCAACCTGAATTCCTACACTTCTCCCAATAAAAATGCACTCCCCTTGTGTGACTGGTTCTATTACTTGAGACAATAATGGATCAAACCAGTGACCATGAGAAGACTGCAATAATAGCATGTTGACTTCAGGTGGCTCAGTTTTCATCCATTTTTGTCATAAGCAATTGCTCAAGCCACACAAATTGGATACCACTTTTACTGGGAGAAGAGAGGGGACATTGGTTGATAGTAATTTAGTGAATCCCCACAGCTTCCAGAACTTTCCCTCAAAGAAATGTATGCAACATGTATAGATTGTAGCCAAGGTATGAGGTTTGCAGGGCATTTTGGGTGAGAATACATAGTGGAATTTGTGTCACACCACTCTGGATATTCCTGGGTGTTCAGTTATCAAAAACTCACCGGGTTTTATTGTTGCATCAGAGCTGGCTGATATAGGGCAAAAATCCCATTGTCATCACAGAGGGCAATTTGGTGTGGAAACGTGCAGTTATTCTTAAAGATGCTAATATTTAATTAAATTGGAGCCATCTCCAGCCCAGAGAAAATACAAGCAACACAATGTTTGTAGATGAGACTAGCATCTCCCAGGTTCCCCTTGAAAATATGCCTAGGATAAGCTTCATATCTCTGTCTCACTCTGAGGCTTTATTAATTCTGACTGCATGCAAAGTGAACCTTTAATAACGCCTCCTCATGGCAGGGTGCTTAGATTCAGGAAGAATTATCTTTCATACACCTTTAGTGCACTCACTTAGCTAAATAAAACCACTTACACTACATGGTATTAAATATGGGTGTCCAAGGATGCCTTGTAGCTCAATTCTTGGACTGTGCGAGCATAACTACATCTGAAAGCTGAGTAAACATGCTGGGGCAAACTCTTCTAAATTTCCTAAATAACACTTCCAGAAAGATGATAGAACTTAGGGCCTGGCAGGCAGGGTGTTCAATCAATACATGGCAGATGTCCCATCAACCATTATGCATTGGTGCATTGACTGTAATGCACTTGCAATACAGTGTACAAAACATCCAACACATTTTGCATTCTTATTTAGCAAAAAACAGCCATGGGTTATGGTACTTCTTTGGTTGAGGACTGTTGGACTTTTGCTTATGCAGGGTCATCCTGAATCTTTTTGCTTCCTGCCTCCTATTTTTTTCTGACCTGTCGCTGTTGGCTTTTGAACTCTGAGCACTTTCCCACTGCTAACCAGTGCTAAAGTGCATATGCTCCCCGTGTAAATTGTATGTAATTGGTTTATCCATGATTGGCCTATTGCATTTACTAGTAAGTCCCTAGTAAGGTGCACTAGAGGTGCCAGGGCCTGTAAATCAAATGCTACTAGTGGGCCTGCAGCACTGGTTGTGCCACCCACATAAGTAGCTATTTAATCATGTCTCAGACCTGCCACTGCAGTGTCTGTGTGTGTATTTTTACACTGTAAATTCGACTTGGCAAGTGTACCCACTTGCCAGGCCTACACCTTCCCTTTTCTTACATGTAAGGCACCCCTAAGGTAGGCCCTAGGTAGCCCCAAGGGCAGGGTGCAGTGTATGGATAAGGTAGGACATATAGTAATGTGATTTATATGTCCTGACAGTGAAATACTGCCAACTTCGTTTTTCACTGTTGCAAGGCCTGTCTCTCTCATAGGATAATATGGGGGCTACCTTTAAATATGATTAAAGTGTAGATTCCCCTAGAGAGTAGATGGACATGTGGAGTTTGGGGTCCCTGAACTCACAATTTAAAAATACATCTTTTCTTAAAGTTGATTTTAAGATTGTGCGTTTGAAAATGCCACTTTTGGAAAGTGGGCATTTTCTTGCTTAAACCATTCTGTGACTCTGCTGTGTTTGTGGATTCCCTGTCTGGGTCAGTTTGACAGTTGGGTTGTTTTTCACCTCGCACTAGACAGTGACACAAAGGGGGCTGGGGTGTAACCTGCATTTCCTGATTAGCCATCTCTGCTAGGAGGGAGGGGCGGAGTGGTCACTCTCATCTGAAAGGACTGTGCCTGCCTCTGACAATGCCGGCTCCAGCCCCCTGCTGTGTGTCTGAGGCCTTGCCTGGGCAAGGCAGGATTTCACAAGTAGGTGTGAGTCCCCTTTGAAGAAAGGTGACTTCAAAGACTAAAATGGGTATAAGAAGGGCACCCAAATCTACAGACTTGAGAAACACTTCTGGAACCAAGAGGAACCTCTGCCTGGAGAAGAGCTGATAGCTGAGGAAGAATTGCTGCCCTGCCTGTGACTGTGCTTTGTGGAGCTTTCCTGCAGTGCTGCTTCTGCCAGAGTAAGAGGGCAAAGACTGGACTTTGTGTGCCTTCCATCTTGTGAAGAAATCTCCAAGGGCTTGATTTAGAGCTTGCCTCCTGTTGTTTGAAGTCTCAGGGACAGCAAAGACTTCTCTCTGCCAGCACCTGGAGTCTCTGGAGAGACTCCTGCTCTGACAAGTGGCGCCCTATCCAGTCCCTGGGCCCTTGAAAGGAAAGCTGGTGGAAATCCAAGGAAATCGACTTCGGACCGACGCCGCTGCTGAATCCGGTAACGCCGCCTGCACCTGACGCCGTGACCTTCGCTGGAACGCGACGCTCTTCGCAGGCCCGACGCCGCAGCAGCCCCGCTGAAGTCCGTGACTCCGTGGAAGTCGCCGCACCACGTCGTGACCGACGCCGCTCGAAGTGCACGGATTCAATGTTTCGCACAGACGCCGCGATTCCCGACTTCGCGCATCGGCTTGTTTTCACCCTTCAACAAAGGTACTGTACTTGGGGGTCTACACGACTCTGTGTCCGGCGCCACTGGTGTCGGCTTGTTGGGAACGACTCCGTCACGACGCCGTGTTAACATCTCATCGAAGCATTTTTGTTTCTAAGCGCTATTTTTGAGTTTAATCTTTAAAAATTCATAACTTGACTTGTGTATGTCGGATTTTTGTCGTTTTGGTCTTGTTTTGTTTAGATAAATAGTTCCTATTGTTCTAAACTGGTGTTGTGCCATTTTGTAGTTTTTTCATTAAGTTACTGTGTGTGTTGGTACAAATACTTTACACCTAGCACTCTGAGGTTAAGCCTACTGCTCTGCCAAGCTACCAAGGGGGTAAGCAGGGGTTAGCTGAGGGTGATTCTCTTTTACCCTGACTAGAGTGAGGGTCCTTGCTTGAACAGGGGGTAACCTGACTGTCAACCAAAGACCCCATTTCTAACATTGGTGATCAGTGGTTGGAATTTGGACTTGTATTTGTACTTGACATACAGTAATTAAGTCTACACTACTGTTTTGAGTTCAGACCACTACGTGACCACATACTACTTGTCTTGTGATTCTGCTTTTTGTTCTCTGATGTCCTCCTGGAAGTATTGCTAATATTTTTGGACTTTGGTTTTTGGTTGTGAAGCCTTTGCAGAATGGAAGTCAATTTCTGGCACCTATTTATGTATAAAAAGTGGCAGCTTAAAGCATTCTGCATGGAAAGGGGACTGGCTGTGAACAAGAAATCCAGAAGGGGGGATCTTGAGTCAGCCCTGTTTCAGTATGAATTGAAACGTTGTCAGGCAACACCACCAAATGAGTCTGAGGAGGATACCTACTCTGAGGAGGAGGACTACTCTGAGGAGGAGGGCAGTGGCCCTGAGGAGGGAACAGAAAGAGATGATTGGCTCCTAGCTCGAATCCGGAGTCTGGAGGAGCTAGATACAGAGCTTGAGAGGGCTGAGGAGAAGAGAGCCTTAGTCCTGGAAAAAGAAAGGATTACAGCTCAAGAGCTGAGCTGTGAAGAGCTGAAGCTGGAGGCCAGGAGGGCTGAGTCCAGTTCAGATGGTGGCAGCAAAAATCTTGTATCCAGTACTGCTGAAGAAGTGCACATGCCCAGAGATGTGGTGCCCTACTTGAAGGAGGGAGTTAACACACGCCAGGAGGTTCAGGGGTATGAGGCAGCTCCAGTGATGCACAGGGTCCCTGAGGTGGATTGGGGAACTGGCATGCGGAGTCATATTTCTACTGGTGGGAGGGACACTCTATTGACTCTAGGTGAGAGTGACAGGGAGAGGGGTTCCCCAGGTAGAAGTCTTGGTTATGGAGTGTGAAGACATCCCAGAAGAGTGTGGGTTGAGTGTCAGGGACAGTCAGGTACTGTCTCACGAGTCTCAGGAGGGTGATGTGGGGTGCTTTTTCAAAGCAGAGTCACTGGATGGTTGGGTGAAGGGTACTTTGGTTAATTCATGTAAGGGGCTGAGTGATATATTTGCTGGAGAGCATATGTCTAGTCCTTATTTTCCAGAGCTACGCCAACACCAGGTGGAGTGTGAGTTCTCTGACCCCAGGGAGCTTACAATGGAGGCAGACCTCTTGGTGAGTACCAGAGAGTCTGAAGAGGCATTTGGGGGTGCTCCTGAGAGGAGTGGTCTAGATAGTTCCCAACCACGTGAGGTAGGGAAGGATTGTAGTGTCCCAGGTAGGTCCCAGTGTAGTGGGATGGGTGAGGGACCCCATGTCCAGTCTCAGAGGAGAGGGAATGGGGATGGGTTGAGGCCCAAGGTGCTCGAGATCCGGTCCCAGGTCCTGGAGGGTTCCATGAGGGAACACCAGGAGGGGAGCCTAGCCTGTACCATAGGGCCATCTGTTGAGGGAGACCCCACAGTGTCAGGAGAACTTGAGGGGGAGGCTGTAGCCAGCGTCCCACCAGTTCTGGTGTCTGGCAGTACCACTCCTAGTGAGGGGGTGCAGAAGTCCAGACAGAGGGTTGAGAGAGGGTTACGGACCCCAGTGGAGAACCTGGAGGGTCAGGGGTCAGCTCTGAGAGCAGAGCCCCCCAGGAATGACCTTGGTGAGACCATTTCTGGGTTGGGGGGAATCCAGACTCTGTCAGATGGGCAGAGGTTAGGGGACCTGCGCCAGCCAGACTCTTGTGTGGCCCTTGGGGACAGTCTGTCCCTAGAGGGGGGTAAGTGTGCCCCCCTGGAAGCCCTGGTGTGCCAGGCAAAGGTTCAACTGCAGGGTGGTGACTCTGGGTTGAATGATCAGGTTCAGGGGGTAAACTCTGACCTGATGGGGGGTAAGTGTGCTCCCAAGGAAGTCCTGGTGTGCCAGGCAGTGGTTCAACCGCAGGGTGGTGACTCTAGGTTGGATGACCAGGTTCAGAGGGTAAACTCTGACCTGGTTGGGGGTAGGCATGACCCCCAGGAAGTCCTGGGTTGCCAGGCGGTGGTCCAGTCTGTGGGTACCGACCCTGGACTGGAGGATCAGGTTCAGGGTGTCCCCCCTGACCTGGAGGAAGGGGCTACTGCTAACAGTGCCCATCCCATGTTGCCTTCTGAGGGGGCCACTCCTAGTTGGGGGGTGCAGGACCCCAGAAGGGAGGGCAGGGGGAGGGAAGCCTCACCCCTGGCCCTGGTCCAACCTGAAGGTACAGACCCCAGGTTGGCGTACCAGTTGCAGGTTACCAGCCCTACACTGGTGGAAGAATTGTGCAGGACTGCTTCTACAAGCACCCTGACAGTTTTTGACTCTGGGGGTGCCACTTCTGCAGGGAGGGTACAGAGCCCCAGAGGGGAGGACCAGGGTCAGGTTGTCATCCCTGACCTGGTGGAAGAGAGAGTGGTCAAAGGGTGCCAGGCACCTGGGGTTACCGCCCCCCACTCTCCGCAGTCACAGTGGTTGGAGAGGCCTGAGGTCCGGCTCTCATCCCTGACAGTTGTCCGGGGCCACCGTGGCTTGCTGTCCTGGTGGACAGAGTTGCCCCTGGAGGGGGGACGAGAGTCACACCCCGGGGGTGGAGTGGGCAACACCACTGTGTTGGCCCTGGTGGTACTATCTGCCCATTGCAATACATCTGTGAGCAAAGTAAAGTTAGGTGCTGCACAGATGGTGTCTGCAGATGTGGAGATGGGTTCCCCATGGGTTAGCTTAGTGGGCCCTGAGAGTATGGACAGAGGGATCCAACTGGAGTCAGGAAGGCGTAGAACTGGAACATGCCCCTGCTGTTGTGGGCCTGGGTCCTTGTTCTATCGCCCCAATCAGGGAAGTACATCAAGGTATTGATTGTTCTCTCCTGGCTTTAGGCTGGTAGGGGGTCGTGTTGGACTTTTGCTTATGCAGGGTCATCCTGAATTTTTTTGCCTCCTGCCTCCTATTTTTTTCTGACCTGTCGCTGTTGGCTTTTGAACTCTGAGCACTTTCCCACTGCTAACCAGTGCTAAAGTGCATATGCTCTCCGTGTAAATTGTATGTAATTGGTTTATCCATGATTGGCCTATTTGATTTACTAGTAAGTCCCTAGTAAGGTGCACTAGAGGTGCCAGGGCCTGTAAATAAAATGCTACTAGTGGGCCTGCAGCACTGGTTGTGCCACTCACATAAGTAGCTCTGTAATCATGTCTCAGACCTGCCACTGCAGTGTCTATGTGTGTATTTTTACACTGTAAATTCGACTTGGCAAGTGTACCCACTTGCCAGGCCTACACCTTCCCTTTTCTTACATGTAAGGCACCCCTAAGGTAGGCCCTAGGTAGCCCCAAGGGCAGGGTGCAGTGTATGGATAAGGTAGGACATATAGTAATGTGATTTATATGTCCTGACAGTGAAATACTGCCAACTTCGTTTTTCACTGTTGCAAGGCCTGTCTCTCTCATAGGATAATATGGGGGCTACCTTTAAATATGATTAAAGTGTAGATTCCCCTAGAGAGTAGATGGACATGTGGAGGTTGGGGTCCCTGAACTCACAATTTAAAAATACATCTTTTCGTAAAGTTGATTTTAAGATTGTGCGTTTGAAAATGCCACTTTTGGAAAGTGGGCATTTTCTTGCTTAAACCATTCTGTGACTCTGCCGTGTTTGTGGATTCCCTGTCTGGGTCAGTTTGACAATTGGGTTGTTTTTCACCTCGCACTAGACAGTGACACAAAGGGGGCTGGAGTGTAACCTGCATTTCCTGATTAGCCATCTCTGCTAGGAGGGAGGGGTGGAGTGGTCACTCTCATCTGAAAGGACTGTGCCTGCCTCTGACAATGCCGGCTCCAGCCCCCTGCTGTGTGTCTGAGGCCTTGCCTGGGCAAGGCAGGATTTCACAAGTAGGTGTGAGTCCCCTTTGAAGAAAGGTGACTTCAAAGACTAAAATGGGTATAAGAAGGGCACCCAAATCTACAGACTTGAGAAACACTTCTGGAACCAAGAGGAACCTCTGCCTGGAGAAGAGCTGATAGCTGAGGAAGAATTGCTGCCCTGCCTGTGACTGTGCTTTGTGGAGCTTTCCTGCAGTGCTGCTTCTTCCAGAGTAAGAGGGCAAAGACTGGACTTTGTGTGCCTTCCATCTTGTGAAGAAATCTCCAAGGGCTTGATTTAGAGCTTGCCTCCTGTTGTTTGAAGTCTCAGGGACAGCAAAGACTTCTCTCTGCCAGCACCTGGAGTCTCTGGAGAGACTCCTGCTCTGACAAGTGGTGCCCTATCCAGTCCCTGGGCCCTTGAAAGGAAAGCTGGTGGAAATCCAAGGAAATCGTCTTCGGACCGACGCCGCTGCTGAATCTGGTAACGCCGCCTGCACCTGACGCCGTGACCTTCGCTGGAACGCGACGCTCTTCGCAGGCCGGACGCCACAGCAGCCCCGCTGAAGTCCGCGACTCCGTGGAAGTCGCCGCAGCACGTCGTGACCGATGCCGCTCGAAGTGCACGTATTCAACGTTTTGCACAGACGCCGCGATTCCCGACTTCGCGCATCGGCTTGTTTTCACCCTTCAACAAAGGTACTGTACTTATGGGTCTACACGACTCTGTGTCCGGTGCCGCTGGTGTCGGCTTGTTGGGAACGACTCCGTCACGACGCCGTGTTAACATCTCATCGAATCATTTTTGTTTCTAAGTGCTATTTTTGAGTTTAATCTTTAAAAATTCATAACTTGACTTGTGTATGTCGGATTTTTGTCGTTTTGGTCTTGTTTTGTTTAGATAAATATTTCCTATTTTTCTAAACTGGTGTTGTGTCATTTTGTAGTGTTTTCATTAAGTTACTGTGTGTGTTGGTACAAATACTTTACACCTAGCACTCTGAGGTTAAGCCTACTGCTCTGCCAAGCTACCAAGGGGGTAAGCAGGGGTTAGCTGAGGGTGATTCTCTTTTACCCTGACTAGAGTGAGGGTCCTTGCTTGAACAGGGGGTAACCTGACTGTCAACCAAAGACCCCATTTCTAACAAGGACTATGAGAAAGATTATCAAAATTAGATGAAACAAGTTGAAAGGCTGCAATGCTAGTCATGTAATGGACCTTGGAAGTTATGCTTCCATGAAACCATTTTGTAAAATTTGGCAATAACCTTATATCCAGTTTTCCTCTGAAAGCAGTGTAATCCTGTGGTAGCAACTTGTGATTCCTAACGGTGGTTGCCTACAGCATGTAACCACTGACTCTGCTAGATTTCAGATTACAAAATTCCACATAATGCCAGTACTCAGGGGAAAGCAGAAATTGATACTAAACAGGAAGAAAAACAGTACTCATCACTATTTTATGAAATCATGTCTTCCTAAGAGATCCAAAATAAATTGGTAAATAAAGGTATTATGATATATGTTCTAATTATAGCTGTAAACCTCCCCTAATATAGCTAGTGGTAGATTCTATAAACAGAAATTCAGAAACAAAATCATCACTAAATATTGTCAAGTGAAAAAATGAAAACACATATGTTATTCCCTT
Source organism: Pleurodeles waltl (assembly GCF_031143425.1). NCBI lineage: Eukaryota > Metazoa > Chordata > Amphibia > Caudata > Salamandridae > Pleurodeles > Pleurodeles waltl. The sequence continues at coordinate 1,224,156,850 of NC_090444.1, forward strand.
CTATACCCTCTATTAATTAGAACCTTATAGGGAGGAACAATATCATTTGCTATATCAAGGGTATGAATATGCTGTTCCCTCAAGAACAATGAGATAAAGTCTGGGAATTTACAGTAAAGCTCCAAAACTCTTCCACATAAAAATAATGTTCAAAGTAAATAACTTTCTCTTTATTTTCAGGGACTTATACAAGTTCAAAGTTTGATGATGAAGGAAGATTTAGTCATCCATTATCATGAGTTTATTTCCTTAGAAACGTTATGCATGTATCTTTCCAATTGGCAGCTACAGATCCACTGTGGTGAGTGTTTCTACTTCTCTGCTACAGGCCTTCAAAAACCTCCACTGGAGCTATAAAGCAGCCTTAAGAACCTAACTACTCCAGAGCTCATTATGAGGACAGCGACAAGCTAGGAAGCAATGACTTTAAACAACTGCCCAAACCCTATGTCAGACTGATAGCAAGATTAGAAAATCTAGATGACAAAAACATGAGTCTCAACAGAATGGTAAGTATTTTGGTCTGCATCTCAATTGCAGGCTAAGTCTTGACTTCCAAGCGTGGCTTTATTTGGACCACTCTTGAACCATGAGGGCAGCTGACTTTGTGGTGGGTAGGACCTCGACACACAGAAAACCTAGACTGTGTCCAATTCAATAGCTGAATCCTTCAGGTTCACTGCTCCATAGAGACTCAACTCAAGCACGTCCTAGCAACTGTGACACATTTAAAAGAATAATGACTGTTAATATGACTTTTTCAGTTCACTCATTTTCCAGATCCTGGGTTTTGTGTGTTGCAAAACGGATCAATTTGGAAAGCATGGACATGGCTGACTCTCCCCAATTTACTTGAATAGAACAAGAATAGCATCATGATATTGCTGACTTTTTGTCTCTGGTACAGCAATGTAGTTGTCAAAGTACTAATTGTCTAGTTCTGTCACACTCTTCAAAACAGATGAAATCGAGACTTCCATAGCAGTGAGATTGTAGATAATGGCTAAGTAAAAGAGACTGCTGAACATCAATCTTCCAGTGATAGTCTGATGATGCACAATATACACTTTCTATGTTGCCACCAAGATCAGGTGGCTAGCCAACTTCTTATACTATGTTCAAGTTTTACAACTTGCATTATGTGGTTCAACAACCAGCCATTTTTATCCACTCCACCCATTTATTTGTTGTAATCAAGTATACAGCTGGAATTGTGTACATCTGCCAAACAGATTCTAAACCATGACCAGAGAAGTGCTTTCAAGTTGAATTGTAGTGACTTCATATACTTACCACCTAGCTGAGAATATGATAGCTAGAAGGTTATTGCAGTACAACACAGTGCTCTGGTTTTTTTGAAGCTTCACACTCTCAAGCGCCTCTGGACTTCATTTGCATTGACCTCAAGTGGTTCTGCAAGGCACAATGCCAACCTTGTACAGCTCACTGAACAGCAGGACTCCTTTAAAGAGATTGTCCACATAAAGGTTATCGCCTTCATGAAGGAGTGATTGTGCAAGCTTCTATATAATTATCTCATTGATTCATAACATGGAAGGGCAACCTGTTTGATTTATACTGGAGTACCTCCCAGTATATACTCTCAAGCTGTATATATAACCAGTTTAACTGTTGCACAACATGCACAGTTTGATGCTGTAGCAGCTCTTTTGCTTAGTGTGTACTACTGGAACAGCAGTCACCCTTTGTATAGGATCAACATGGCATCAACTGATATAATCTTCAGAGGAGTGAAAATCTATAGAAACTTGACAAATACATGTTAAACAAGATGTTGCATTTTAAACAACTTGTTTTGGTATAGATGGACTTGGGTCAATGCTGCTGTATTATAATGTAGCATTAGCTACTGAAACAAGAACCTATCTCTAGTCCAACTGATACCAAGCTGGGTGTTGCCCAATAAGTAAGACTGTAAAATTGATTTATTCACTATTCTCATGAGATGTGTAAAGGGAAGCAATGTTTTCAACCACCACAAGTGAAGTGAGAATGTACTAAAGAAGTCAGAGACAAAAATACCTAAATAAAAATAAAAAAAAGTCACTTTGCTTCCATCATATTGTGATCTGAAGAACCTCTCAATTTTGTTTTTATGCCTCAAAACTCCCATATTGCCATAGAGACACCTGTCACTGAATAGGACTACTTTGTGTGAAGATATGTTTTTTTGTGGCCGAATGCCCTTATTCACAATAAAGGTAGCCAGTGGCCTGACCCATGACCCCATGCACTGCGCTGCAGTGGGTCAAAGCACAAAGTGAATTACTGTGGGAAACTGGCATTTTTCTTGCAGTACCCCCACCCCCACACTTTTTGCATGGTTTCTAGATGCAACTTGGACTGGAGTGCACTGGGATCCTGCTAATCAGGTTCCCAGTGCCAGTATTCATTCTCTAAGGTAATTGGATACACTTTCAGCTACCACTATATGTCCCTAGTAATAGGTACTTAGGTACCCAGGACATGGGGTACTAAAGGTAGGTCCCGAAAGGCAGTAGCAAAGATTCTGCCACCCTCTAGGGCCATGCATCCAGATGTACCTGTCGCATAGGCTCTCATTATTATAATGAGACTACTGGATTTTGAGCAGCAAGATCGTCCACAGTGTGGGAGACTGAGTCTGACCCATGGTGGGTGACACCTGTCACTTTAAATCTGGGATTTGCTCCGGCTAACTAGAAGGGCCTCATCTCTACCAGAAGATACAGATGATTGGGCAGCCGAGCGCATGACATATTAGGCTTCTCAGGGAAGTTGTGGTCACTCAGGTCACATCCAGTTCTCTCATTCACAATACAGTCTCATATACAAATGATAGACAGAAGCAGTATATGTTTCAATAATAGGTTTAATAAAACAACTGCATCTTAGCTGGCAAAGCGTGAGCTGCAATAAGCAGGACGACACAACATGACAATATTAAAATGGTGACTAGGAGACTGAAGCATAAGAATAAGGCTATCATATTGTCACTAGAATTTATGGACTATTGCCTATCTAAGTCATAATCTGAGCACAGCATGTTAAGCTCAAATTCTGCCTTTCAGGTTCCCCCGGGAGGACATCAGCCCTCATACCTGAGCAAAGGCCTATAGTCTGCGTTAGCATCTGCAGTGAAGCATTCAGCAATCAGCACACAGTCGTGGTTCCCTGGCTGGAATCTCCCTCTTAACGTGAAATGGGACTAGGAAGTGTTTTTATAATAACATAGCTGATGTTCTAAGAAAATATCCCTACGTAAGGATGTGTATGTTCTATGAATGTTGGAGCCTAAACTTCTACCACGTTCACCGGCAATTTACCAAACTGTAGCCTTGACTGAAGCACAAAGTGATCAAGAATGTCTTGTTTGAGAACACAGTGCTGGGCTAAGCAAAAACAGCTAGATAGATGAAAATAAAACAAGACCGTAAAACTGGTTATTGTAAAAATAACAATGCAAAGCCGAATAAAATATATCTAAGTCAAAGTGCACAGCGGCCTAGTGTGGTAAACTAACGTGCATGGAGCTATAACTAAAATGGCTACACAACACACCCATCACTGCCATTGAAAGCCTAAAACACAAACCCAATATGGCACACTGCCTGTGTGCCCTGTCCACCATACACTGCATACACTATGTATAAAACACCCCTCTGACAGGGCCTTCAGGCAGGGTGCACCATATTGTACGTGAGGTCAGAGCTGCATTAGCAATATGCTCCCACTGTGTCCTTGCCAAACCTGGGACATAGTGAGTGAACAGAGCAGCCATTTTAATACATGTGCTGGACACTGGTCATTACACGTTTCCCAGCTACATGATGGCCACACTGAACAATGGGCTGCTTGGTATAAAACAACTCATAATGATAAATCCAAACTGGTACCAGGATTTATCCCTAAATGTACCCAGTGGTCACATTAGAGGTACCCCCGCAAATGCTAACTATCCTGGCCTAGTTGCTGACTGGTTCTATCCAGCCTGTCACATCCAGACATGCAATCTACAAACTTTGAGGGAGAGATCTGTCTCTCTGGTTTGTAGAACAAAGCCCTTTATGGGTGGAGGTGCCAACACCCCTCCCTCAGGAATGTGCATTGCCCTGGTGGTGAGCTTCAAAGGGCTAACCCCCTTTGAAAATTGAACACTAGGCCTGCTCTAGGAGCAGATGGTACCATCATGCAAACCCCTACTTTTGGTGGGAGCAACAGCGGGAAACTCAAAGAAAGTGTAGGAGGAATGGCCCCACCTGGCATGCACCACCCCTAAGGTGTTGCCTGCAAGGTGAGCACTCCATTTCATTTTCCTCTATCTTAGATGGAAGGAAAATAGCCAAACAGGCATAGTGAAGTGACCCTTCCCACAGGAAGTCATCACTTTAGTGGGTGTAGCCACCCAAAGGTAGGTGACCCATTGGTCACTACCAAGTTCCCCCTAAAATGCCCACTAAATGCATTATTTAGTGTGCATGTCTAGACCAGGAAATCTGATTCAATGGACAAAAGAAGACCAGCACCAAGAAGATCCAAGGCATGAGAACTATGGATCTTCTGCAACAAAGAAAAGGTGCCAAACCCTGCCTGAGGCACCCAGGAACCAACAATCGCCGCTGAGGAGCTGATGGACAACTGGAAAAACTCTAAAGAAAGAGGATATCTAGGCTTTGAAAATCACCATAGAACTCCCTCCAGAGTTGAGGTACCACTTTACAACAGCAAGTAACCAACAAGTCTGTGACGGTCACTTCACTGACCAGCCGCTAACTCCCGAAATGGAAGCCGCAGCTTGACCAAATAACACACTGTCAACTGCAAGGACAACCCCTACAAGTGTGGCAAGTTTTGGTGGCACTGTGCCCTCAAGTGGTCAATCCATACCAATACCTTGAGTATTGGTCAGCTAACATCGGACACCAAGAGAACCCTGCACCAGCTCCAGGGACTTTTCATGGCTGCTCCTGCCGGAACCAGGAGCCACCCAAACTTCTCCAGCTGGCACAGTATGCCCACCGACAACGTCAACCGCCCTACAAAAGAAGGACTTTGTAAACCAAATGTTCAATTTTATATGTATTTTTGAAGATGATCTTCTGTTGATTCTTATAGCGCGTTATTACGCATTAAAGACTATTCTCAAAAATTCACATCTCAAAAAGTACTTAACCAACTTACTTTGATTATTGTGGTCTTAAAAATTACATAAACATCTGAAGTATTTTTATAAATTTGTCTCAAGTTGCTCCTTTGAGTGTGTGAGTTGAAAGATTGATGCTGTAAGAACAACAAATCCTTTGCACTTCTCCAAGATTGGCCTAACCGCTTGAACAAGCTACCTTACAAATTAGAGCATGAGGTGATCTAGTTTTGACCCCTGTGAAACCCCTGCACAGTGTGCCTAGCTTTACACACTACATAGAGGACCAATCTCCTACAATGACACAATAACACACCAATGGGTGAAGTAGGCTCACTCACAGGGGTTCTACCCCATTGCCAAAGTGGAGCTGACTGCACCCAAAAAAAGCCTAATGGTATTAATGCTTGGTGATCACTGCCCAAGCTGTGATCCAGGAGCAGGAATACATGGCATAACGGAATCAAGGGAACAGGGAGTTTCTCCCATTTCCAATGATGCCCATCAGGTAGAAATTGCTGTAGGGGGGCAGGAATGCCCTGAGCAAGCGTGTCCAGATTCAAATTGGCAACCATATTTAACCTTCCTTTGGGGGGACATGTGCCATCACAAAATCACTCTTCCTTTCATCAAAATGGTGACTGGTCATGTGTAGGGAACCAAATATCCATGAAAGTTTTGCCCAAGAAGACAAGATATAGGAAAAGATATATGACTGGTTGATTCCTCATCTATCCTGCCTGTTTTGAGAATGATAGCATCACAACAACTGTTTAACATTCTCAACTACAGAAGGAGATGAACTTAGGTTAAAGTGAGAGGAAAGTATCAGTGCTGAAACATAGCTGTAGCAATGGGAATCAGTTAGACAATGTCCCATTTAGTATGCTGTGACCTGAGTTCTTCTTCTGGTCATGGTGCTTGAGTGGGTTCCTGGAGTGGACTATGCTTAGTGAAGGTTTGTTTCAGAATAGGCCGACCCAAGGCATCAGGATCAGCAATTCCATCATTGCTAGTAGCTGCCAGATCAAATGTGGAAGCTCACTAGTGTAGGAGAAATATGGGATTCTTTGCTAGTCTGGAACAGCAATACAAAGTAGATAAAATAGAAATTTCAAGCAATGCTTAAAAGTGACAGATTAAGCACCGTTCACCAGGTACCTGACCCAAAGCACCCCTAATTAGATGCTAAGTTCTGTTGTTGAGCACACTTTACAAACCACCACATATTGCATATGAAATTGCAATGTTTTGTTCAAAGTGTATATGATCTGCCCTGATCAACATCACCCTTCAACATGGGACGTTCCTTGACAGTCTAAAAATGGGATAAATCACCGCTATCCTCAAAAATAATATTGGATCCAGATGAGCTCAACAATTACAGACCGGTCTCCACCCTGCATCTCCTAGGAAAGGTGATCAAAAGCTGCATAGCAAACTAAGAAGTATATTTACAAGGAATTGGAGTACAGAAGCGCCGCAAACCTTTCTGTTTGCTTCCATATGCCAATTTGAAAGGGCAGAAATACACTGTATTTACAGGATACAGTGCATTGCTGCCCTTTCCCCCTGTACTGGCGCACAAATTGCTGCCTAGCACCAACACAGGCACCCTTGCACCATGGTGCAAGGGTGTCTGCTTTGTTAGCAGGATTGCTTTTGTTCAGGAGGAGAGGCATTTTCTTATTTCGATATGTGCTGCACAATGCAGTACACATAGCGGAAACAATAAGGAGAAATAAAATATTTCTCCTCTTTGCACCTGCCATTAGAAGGCATTAGGTTTTGATGCATTCCCAGATTTACAGATTCTTGTAAATTTGGGAATGCAGCAAAACCCGTGGGTGTGGCATGGGAACACTCACTGCAACACGTTGTACGCCTACCTGACGCAGTGTAAGGCATCGCAGCTACTTGTGCTGCAGTGCCTTACTTCATATCTGCAAGGGACTTTGGCCCATATTTATACTTTTTTTAGCAACGCATTTGTGCCGCTTTTGAAGCAAAAGCGGCGCTAAAAAAGTATAAATATGGGCCTTTGTGTGGCTTTGCATATCCTTGTAGATATGGGTCTGCACTATGCGGCACCGATGCATCACAAAAAGTGATGCACCAGCAGCACACAGGCTTGTAAATAAGCCCCCAATTGTTTTCTCACATCCAGGCAAATAACTTCCTGGACCCCAGGGCACCAAGTCTGCCATCCTACAGCTCTTGCACGATGCCCTCTACATTCTGGACACCAGAAACACTTGTCTTCTTCGCTCCTCAACCTCTCTTCTGCATTCAGTACAGTTAGCACCAGGATTTGTTAATCACCCTAAAGCTGTGAATGTGTCTTGATGAGATTGTCCGAGACTTGTTCTCTACATACTTAACGAAAGAGTATCGGGAATGCAATCTTGAAGTCAGTTGATCTACAGCAAGGGGTCTCTCAAGGTTCGATTCGTTCTCCAATTGCCTTCAACCTCTATATGGAACCCCTCTGTACGATTCTTAGGAACACTGGTTTACTTTTTCATCTATACGCTGACAACACCCAAATATACCTGAAAAATCACCACACGGTGAACTCACCCTCTCATCCAACACCCTGAAAAAGATTCTATCTTGGATGAAAAAAAAAGAACCTTGAATTAAATCCAGCAAAACAGAATTTCTACTTACCTCCGCAAAGAAACCCAATCCATTGACATAGGACTGGATGTTAATCCTCCCCGACCTGGAAAGCCACCACTCTTCCATCTTTCAAAATTTCACATACCTGGGTTTCACCCTTGACAGACATCTCAACCTCCAGAACAACATATCATCAATGGCCAAGAGTCCTTATCTCTAGTTCAGGGTACTCTTGGGAATCAGGGACCTCATCTCTGAATCAGAACTACAATTAGTCGCCCAGGCCCTTGTGCTCGCCAGACTCGACTACAGTATAATCCTCCTTTCATACACCCCAGAAATTCACCTAGGACTGCCAGGGACGTATCTCATACAGCATCACGCTTTGCAACAAAACCTTTGAAATTCAATCACATCACCTCTATTCTACTCCCTTGAATGGCTTCCTACAGAGGCGAGAGCCCAATTTAAGTTGCCCTGCAGCGCATGCAAAGCTCTTCACTCCTCTTCACCCCCATACCTACAGGAGAAACTGAAAAACTCAGACAGGAATCACGATTCAAGAAATGCTCAGCCCTTTCTCCATTTTTAAGAGGGAACGTTACATGTCTGATTCCTTCTCTGGGAGCACCACAAGAATGTGGAACTCCCTCCCTCACAGCCTGCTCATGGCCTATTGTCATCCCAACCTCAAAAAGGCCTTAAAATCTCCTTTTCGAATATCATATGGGTTAACTATCTATACTTCTTCTCTCTATGGTTATGTTAGGAATATGTATTTTTTCTCCTCCTGAGGGGTACCTTGTTGCTCTCTTTTCTGAGAGGTGAATCCCTTATTTTATCGAATACTTCTCATTCCCCAGGGCCTAGCCCGCGCTACATTAAATCACAATAATAAAATAAAAATAAAATTAGGGCTCAGGTAGCAATATTTGCAGTCACTGCTAAACGCATGTTCAAATTGACTTCATCATCTAACCTGCCGCAAAGTATAGTAACATTTCTCTTCTCACCGACAGAGGCAATATGCATATATCCATTAATAATATCTCCAACATATTGAAGATTGACACAACATCACCAAGACATAAAGTCGCTCTTAACGAGACATTTTCCTCAGTGCTGAACACACCTTGCGCGCACGACCTTGACAATCTCTGGACCCTGACCCAGAAGAAAGGACAAATTACTGTTGCCATTTACAGAGATGGATGACTCTTTTGCCTGTGATTGAATTGTGATTCCACGGCGGCAGATTGCCAAACCACTTTCAAAGGTTATCATTTCCTTGGGCATGTTTCTGCGCAATTATTGTTTTTTTTTCATTTACTGAGAACACGGAGTTTAGGTGCTTCGAAAACACAAGGATTTGTCTATCAGAGATGGTGTGTTAAAAATATTCCCGGTCTTTTGAATTCTGAAGCGGTAGATGTTCGACAAACATCTCTGAAATCAGAGAATTTCTATTTTAGATCATATATTTATAAACGGTAAAATTATAGCTACACATCAAATCATTACAACGAACGTTGTGCTCAATTACTGTGACTGAGTAGACTGTGCTATTCTCGCTTCAGAGACAGCCTGCTTAGTTTGCAAGTCAAGAGTGTATCTCGTATCTGCGCTTATGCCAACACAGCAAATGTAATCAACTGAAACATCCGTAGTGGGTGGAGAAAATAGTAGCGTGCAGGCTCGTACTGGGACAGAAAATAGGTCCGAGAACCAACACAAAAGGCGCCTCCATGAGTGAATTAAATTGCTAAAAAATTGTCTTTGAAATTGGGGTACTTTTGAACTTGAAAGACACGCTGTATGAATGTTTTGGAGGGAATGGGGGAATGGATGGATTTAAGTTTGATGCGGGAAACTTTTTTTTTATATTTCAGGAAAATCAATAGTTCAAACCGGTCTACCTGACCATACAAAAGGCAAACAAATAGCTTTAGAAAGGCCCCGCATTGACACATCACACCAACCCTTCAGGCTCTACCAGATTGCTTTATAGTCCGACTCTCCTAGCGCGTTTATTTTTGCTTCTATCAATATTGATTTAACGCCACTTTGGCATTGTAGGTCATGAACAAATAAAGCTGATCAGTCAAACGGGACGCTTTTATGTCGTTTACCAATATCATTACTGAGTTATGCCAGATACATAATCTAGTGAGTGCATTACAAACAAGCATTTGCAATGTAATGGGTCTCGCACTTTAGCGTTGTAAACTCCTAAACGGGCTTTTCTTGCCACATAAACTGATAATGAAAAGTAAAACAGGTTCATCTAAGCAAGGTGATGGCCACCATGAGTGTGAAGGAGACACACAAAATGAAACAGAAGTTCGCCAGCAGTCAAACATATTGGCAAAAGTGCATTTATCCATGTAACCGGAAAAACTGCCATTATCTATGTAACAGGGTCGATGTCATGCAAAGTTCCTTGACTACTACCCAGCGAGATCGCGCTGCATAGGAAATAAAAAGAAAAAGTAGCCCAGAAGCCAATGCGTAAAACACTCAGCCTCGTATGTTTTCAGTAGTTTACCGGTGATATCAAGGAGAGCTAAACTCCGGAAAAGGCTGACTTATGCATGTCTTTCACTTATGAAATCAAGCAAATTTTAAAAGGCAATCCCATGAACCAAACAAACTGATGGGAGTGACATGGGAGTGATTAAAAGCCCACAGAGAGATTACAACAGGGGCCAGAGCGCTTGCTCGCTTGACCCATAAAAACGATCCCATTTAAGATGACCAAATCCCACAATACGTATGCCTCATTTACGGGTGAGGAACTGGAATGGTTTGCAACAACAGAGCCACAGGTGGCTCTAACAATTAAATATCTGACAGGTCAGACCCTCTAACACCAACATTCAGGTTGCGGTTAGTGCAGGGCTTCCACCCTGATTTTTCTGCCGTCATCCACCACGTGGGGCATGGAGTTCCTAAACAATAAAAAACAAAAATATTCCTCATACAGAGGGAGAAGCTCCCAGGGTCTCGGTGACATTTTCGTTGCTTTTCAGAAACTAACTTCTAATTTTTGTGTTGTTACTGAAAAGCAAAACAAAGGCCCTCATTTACGAGGAAATGGAGTAGAGGGTGCTGCAAGCAATTTTACTGTGCAGAGCTACGTAATATCCAAAATGCAGGGATGTGCCATATCTAATGCAATTTGATGCATCTCAGTGTTTTCCCCTGTGCTGGCACAAAATCAGCTGCCTAGTGCCAATGCAGCCATCCTTGCACTATGGCGCCAGGATGCCTGCATTGAGGTGTGATTGTTTATGTGCAGTAAGGGACAGCTTCCTGCACAAAAACAATTATTAATGGTAATTTGCTCCCTTTTTGTGTGCTGCAGAATGCAGAACATATAGAAGGAGCAAAAACAAGGAGAAATAAAAGTGTTTCTACTTGCTGCGCCACTCTAACGCCACCCCTGAGGAGGCGTTAGTTTAAGGCGCTGCTTCAGGGTGACAGTTCCCTGTAAATCTGGGTTAGTGTCAAAAAGCAATGGGTGTTTCATTGGTACACCCACAGCAACACCCATTGCATGCCCCCTTGCCACAGAAACCTGAGGGGCATATTTAAGAGCCACTACCACCATTCTAACTCCACATTAGCGTCATTTTTTATGCTATTGTGACATTAGAATGTAAAAGAATGTGCCATATTTACAAAGTGGCACACTACATGCATTGTGACACTTTGTAGCCCTTTGTGCTACAGTATGTCTGCACCAGGTATAATGTATGAAAAGGGGGAGTTCCCCCGTTTGGGGGGGGGCAAGAAGTGGTGCAAGGAAATCTAACAGATTTCCTTGCGTAATTTCTTTTTACACTTTTAACGCCTGCTCATAGCAGGGGTTAAATGGGGGCAGGCCATTGAATATAATGGCCCCCAATGTACTCTGTAGGAGTAGAGCCAAACTTTTGGCACTACTCCTGCAGAGTACATTATTAGCATAAAAAAATGATGCTATTGTCCCCTGCCCTGCCCTATGGTGGCACACATGGTGGCGGTAGGGGAGTGCTAAAGGGTGCAAGAAAAGTGGCACTGCACTGTGTGCAGTGCCACGTTTCTTAAGTATGACCCTGAGTCAGGGCGGTCCATATTTACAAGGCCACGTGAAACCACAAGAAGTGGCTTACTACAGCCTTGTAAATATGTACAGGGCACAGTGCCACTGGAGCATCACAAAAATGGTGGCGCAATGGGCTTGTAAATGAGCCCCAAAGAATGATGAGCATTTTCCAGCAATATGTTGACTGGCTCATCACTCAATCAAAACTGCATCCAGTGCAATGGCAGGTGTAATTCTGGCAAATAAGTCTTAAAACAGACAGACAAGGATCTGTAAATATTGTAGATGGTCCTCCATTGAGGAGTATAGTTGAGGCCGGGTGAGACATGTAGATATTTATATCGGGAAAATGCCCAGTATTTACCAAAACTTGTGGATTTAGCTAGCACCAAAATAACCATGTTATGCCCCCAAAACTTAAAATTAGGTGGTATTTATCCCACCAGTTAAATTATCCGAGTTGATTCAGTTTTTCAGTTGAGAGCGTCCTGAGTAGGTTTGAAATCCTGAACTTCTTTCTCTTATTAGATTCCATATTAGATTAAGGGGGTGATTACAACTTTGGCGGGTGGCGGAGGCCGCCCGCCAAAGTTCCCCCAACAGAATCCCGCTACGCGGTCAGAAGACCGCCACGGTTATTCTGTGTTTCCCGCTGGGCTGGCGGGCGACCGCCAGAAGGCCGCCCGCCAGCCCAGCGGGAAACCCCTTGCCACGAGGAAGCCGGCTCCGAATGGAGCCGACGGAGTGGGAAGGGTGCGACGGGTGCAGTAGCACCCGTCGCGATTTTCAGTGTCTGCATGGCAGACACTGAAAATCTTTTAGGGGCCCTCTTACGGGGGCCCCTGCAGTGCCCATGCCATTGGCATGGGCACTGCAGGGGCCCCCAGGGGCCCCACGACACCCGTCACCGCCATCCTGTTCCTGGTGGTCAAAACCGCCAGGAACAGGATGGCGGTGAGGGGGTCGGAATCCCCATTGCGGCGCAGCTTGCCGCCGATTTTCCGTTTCTGACCGCGGCCATACCGCCGCGGTCAGAATGCCCTTGGGAGCACCACCAGCCTGTTGGCGGTGCTCCCGCGGTCGTTGACCCAGGGTCAGAATGACCCCCTAAATGTCCTAGGTACCTAAAAGGTGCATGAGTTGTCAATGTACACATGTACATCTATATGGATTTAAGTATAATAAACCTATTGTTACCTACATGTACTTAACTTTATGATAGTTTCGTATGAAATGGGCTCATATTTGTTTGTAAATCAGCATTTGACCTCAATTATGTGGCTGTTTACTAGAAGAAGAATCGTGATTGAGAAGCTGAGGCCAATAATAAATATATGAGGCGCTGAATGGCCTGCAGAGAGCTTCTGATGGGTGCAGAGGGTTTAGTTTGGGCAGAGGATAACCGTGACGTAGCCTCAATTTACTCTCTCTTTATCTCTCTCTCTCTGACATAAAATATCTGGAGAATAATGACCCCAAAGAATAGTTTACCTCCCCATATCTTCCTGTGTAAACTGTTTTGATCAGGGACTCTCTACAGTAGGCTCTACAGTAGGCTTCTAGGCTTGTGGGTTGTGCTCTTCCTTTTTGAGGTAGGAAGGTGTGTATCACTTGCACATGTGTTTTCTTGTTTAGTTTGTGTAGGCAACTTCGCATGGCTGCTGCTTGTACTGTACAAACTACTAGCCACACTTCACATTTAATGCTTGGAAGGAGAGAGGGAGACATGCAACAATGAATATATTTTTTGACTGTTATAATTAAGCCACAAACCCCCTACATTGTGATGCACTATGTCAACAGCATCCAATTTTGAAGCACCTCATCCCTATCATGAAAAGGTCATAGTAAACATTGTAATAGGTTTTATCACTCAGTTCGTAGCAACCATTATTTTTTGTGAATTAATAGAGGGTTTGGCATCAAAATATTGGAAGAACACTACTGTAGATACTCATATCAGAGGTCAGTTTCAGGAAAAAACGATCTTTGACTAGGCATAATTGAAAAACCTTCAGTAATTAACTGATTCAAAGAATTTGCATCAGTTTTAGTGTCTTTTTTCATAGGGATTCAGTATTAATAGCAATACCCCAGAATGATGTACATCCGAAGCACAAAAGTTTGCTTATTTTTCTTTCCAATTTCATTAAAAGAACACTTATGTGAAATAAACCAAGGGCTGCTACATTTTACTTCATCTTCAAACAATTTTTGTCTTCGTCTTTGGAATTGCACTTAAAGTTGTGTAGTGAAAATGGGCTATAAAGCCCATGTTCCTGACACGGCCCCATCAGATTTATTTTCTTTTTGATATTGAGAAATGGGCGCCTATTTATGTCAGTCTTCCACTAGATCTTGCAGTCTACTTGTAGTACCCTCTTTCTTATCCAATTTACATAGTTGTGAGACCTGATATCCTTGTTGTGGTGTTGCCCCAAACATTTTACCATCACCTCCTCATTGCTGAATTCGTTTTTGTTGCCTTTAGGACTCAGTTTACTTTACCATTGCAAACTAGTGCTAAAATGTTTGTGCTACCTCCCTCAAACATGAGTGAAATTGTCTTACACCAAATTGTCATATTTAATGAGTTTGTACATCTCTACCAAATTGTACAACAGATACCCAGCCCCTGTAAATAAAATGCTACTAGTGAGCCCCCAGCACTAATTGTGCTACCCTTAGAATAGCCCTTTAAAATATGTCTCAGATCTGCCACTCCAGGATATATTGCAGCTTTAAACTGCAATTTAAGCCTTGCAAAATTATCCTTTTGCCAGGCCTAAATCTTCAGTTTTAATACTTAGAAGTCATCCCTAAGGAATGCCCTAGATGCTTATGGAGCAAAAAGTAAGATGTGTTGCTGAGTTTTACACAAGCTGGCAGGGGAAAACTCTTTAAGTTGCTTTTCACTGTTGTAAGACCTATCTCTTACATTTACTAACACTTGGTTACCTTAATTTATTTAATAAGTGATAACTTTAGATTGGAAGCAGACAGAGATATGCTGTTTGCAATCAAACATATTTGAAAAACCGCTTTAATAATAAAGTAGGATTTAGGTCACAATTCTGAATATGCCACTTTTAGAAAGCTGTCATTTTCTTATCCCAGTCATGACTATGAATGGCTCCGCTGTTGGGGTTTATTCATTGCTTTCAGACAGTAATACAAAGCGGGCTTAGGTTTGAACATGATGCACTATCTTGGCAGGATGACTGGGAAGGAGTTGTACTCAGCCCTACTTTCACTTCAAAGGTCTTTGCCTCCTGCACACACAAATAAACCTGATACCAGGCCTACCCTGATTTGTGTCACCCCCCCCCAAACAGCCTGAAACCTTTACAGGGGAAGGAGAAGAGCTTAACAGACCAGATGAAGGGGTAGGACAGGTGGTCTTGTTACGCAAAGACTGGCACCAGGTATAGATATTGGACTTCTAGAGCCACTCATCAGAACACTTCTGGACCTGTGGAAGTTACAAAAGAAGGGCTGCACTGCTTCAAGAAGGCTGCCTTGCTGCCTGAAGGACTGCCTTGTTCTCTGAGAAGGAAGATTGGACCTGCTTGTCTTCATGTCATGCTACCTTGAGGGACTCCAAGGGACAGTTAATTGACCTCCTGTGTAAGCTACAGGGACACAACATGATTCAGATGCCTCCCTGCAACAGCCCAGCTGACCTGCTGCAATTAGACCTGCCTTCACCTGCCACTGGACCTGCCTGAGGCCTGCTGGTTGTTTCTGCTGGATTGAGTCTTGACCCCAAAAGCTGCCCCCCTAAGTCCTAATCCCATAGCTACCATCAGTGAGAGTCCATCCGAAGATGAAAATGTGAAAAACCTGACATTTGGGCTTCTCATGACCGCAAAAGGCCAGTTTGCACCAAGGCTCAGCAACCCTTGACAACCACCATTGTGAAACTACCTGGCACCTGCTCTTCATGCCAAGAATGACTGTGTGCAGCAACCGGCAACATCACTCTGGTATAATTTTATTTATTATGATTTGCTCTATTTTTTAAATTGAATTGAGATTTTTCAATTGTTGTGTTTTCACTTTATTATTGTTTGAGTGCAGCATAAATACTTTACACTTTGCCTGTAAGTTATGCCAGACTGTTTTATGCCAAGTGCCCACAGGATGAAGCACAGGTTAATTTAGTTACTTTTGTGGCTCACCCTAACAATTATAGTGGTGGTTGTATGAATGGGGCTTCTACCTCTCTTAACTAATAATCTATTTTCTTACAGTAGTGATATTTTGTTTCCCTTCAGTTATCAATGAATATCCCTTGTGGATGATGTAGTGAGCCTATTTGGTAAACGTCTGGTCTCTTGAATTCAAGACCTAGTAGAGGGGGGACTACCATGACCAGCTGGTTTCATGTCTGCTATTTGAGCATTTAAACCGGGATTACACCCGGCAACATTCATTATGAAATAGGTCACTTCAGCATAATTTAGAACCCCTCACTTCCAGAAACTTAATTGGGGTGACTACTACATTTCAAATCTTCACTGATTAGTATTGTGAACTGGACATTAGGGTTAAGTGAAAACTATAACTTAAGATGATGATATGCAACAGTAATGATTAGAAAGATGGTTAATTTGATTTTGGAGACATGGTAGCAGTCACAGCCATGATAGCTCTGCTCTATGCTAGGAATTGAAAGTTCCAAGCCTTTAGGTTTTTCTGGGACTGGGAAGGGCAGGCACCATTATCCTAATGTAATGCAGGGCAAGAAAGAAACAGGTTCACAAGTAATAATGATAACAATGTAAAATATGCAGAGAAAATGCAGGAAACTGTTTCTACAGCTCTATGCTTCCTTGGGGTAGTCAAGACCAGCTGAGGATTAGGGATCTCACAGCTCCTGTATCATACTGGCAATTTGATATTATCTTTGGTCCCAAGGGCAGCTTTTCTCTTTGCAGTGCAGAGCAGTTCCTTATCTTCTACATAATGCAGAATGAAGGAACTCCAGGAAACTGGACAAGAGCCCAGATCATAGAAGAACAATCAGGAAAGATCTGCTTCTGGCTATATATTTGATTAAAACTTTAGTAATTGGTTTCAAAGTGAATTTAATGTATAAGTTATTAGCATAATTTGAGAAGCCAGCATAAGAAGCTCAGTTACTGCTTTTATTAAAATCCACATTCAAATTTATTTAAAATTCAATATTCCCTCCCAATCAGAGGAAATCTATTTTCCTTTATTGTGTTTGCCATTCGAAGGCTTCAGTGGCAGGGAGTCCAAGGCCAGATAATTTTAAACTGGATAAGGTGATCGGTAGGTATACGCCAGACAGAGTCCCGATATAAGCTCTGATGTCTTAAGAGCAGCCTTGAAACCTTGCTGCCTTAGGTGAAGAGCTAAGGAAAAAAATTACTTACCATTACAGTGTTTTGAGACTTCTAACTTCCAGCAGCCAGAGGTTTGGGATAAACCACTAGAGCCAACCCAAAAAAGGTGTAACTTTGCTGAACTGAAAAAAACACAGGGTTGCCCCTCATGGGATTTCCCTCCAGCAGCAAGTCTGTTTCATCAGGTCCATGGCAAGAAGGTGTTCAACCATGTGGAGGCTCTTCGGATACAACCCGTGGCCTTGTCTCGCTGAGAAATTCTGAATTACACTTTTCATATTTATGGCCTGATTACATGTGAGTCCATTAATTCCAACCCTGTTTTTACATGGGTTGAAATAGCGAGTTTGAAGATATTTAAGACATAACTCAACCTTTGTTACATTTTGGCAGATCAAATCTGCCAAAATTTAACAGGGGAAAAAAATACGGTACTTACCGTATCATGCACATTGTGGTGCTTTAAACATGATATTCCGCATGGTATTTCCCACAGACACCTAGTAAGTGTTATATGTCTGACCCGATAAATAGTGTACCCTGTGGTTTCGTTATTTATTCAGTGTAAAGAATAGCACCTCTACTCATTATCAAAGTCCAATACTGATAAAACAATTGTCAAGACCTTCCACTTGGTTTTTCGACCTCAGGATACACCACGGTCAGCCTCGAACTGCCTAGATCCCGTTCATCTGCAACCACTGGCTATAATTAGCATTTAGCGCTTTTTGGCACTGCTTTCACTATTTGCACTTAAAACCTTAAACTTAAAACTGTATATCTGCAGTTCCTCATATTGGATTTGTATCATGCTGATATCATTTTCTTTGCAAAAATGTACTATGTGGCTGACCACGACTTTGACCACCTTGTTGAGATCCATGATCCTGGCATACTGACCGCCAGGGTCATAATGTGATGGTTAGACCGACAGGACTGCAGCCGTCGGAAGACAGCCAAACTCGTAATGAGGCACTATATGTGTATTTACAACTGTTATATCTCCATATTACAGCAAAAGCTATAATGTGTTCTCCTTTGCACTATAATTTCTACTAACTGGCACTGAATATTTTTGAATTTATATGTGTGGTGTCTAATATATGCAACTTTCCAAAGCAGCATTCTTTGTGCAATGACGAAACTCCTCTAGCGTGTCTGGAAGACTGGTGCACAGCAAAGGCTAATGATCCTAACATTTTGTGAAATTACATAAATGATATGCACTTTGAGAAGTATACTTGGTCACATATCTTGTGTGAAAATCGAACGCGAGGGAATACCTCTCATTTAAAATTCATGCCGGCTTTGGGGGGGCTGATTCTATTAGAAATGGCTGGAGATTTAGGGGCATATTTATGAAAAATGATGCACAACTGAGCTAGCACAGTTGTGCGTCTTTTTTTAAAACAAGCTAGCGGCATTCCTTAGCACCATCCTTGCGCCATATTTATGAAATGACATAGAATGGTGCTAAGGAATGCTTAGCATGAAAAAAAGGCACTAATATCTGTAACATGCTGTAAGGAAAAATTACGGTAATGCTGCACAGCTGCCTTTATGATTCAGCACATTCTTTCCTCACTTCTATGATTTCTAGATGCATGTCTACATTTTATTGCCATTTCCCCCAAGTTATTGAATGATCTAGCAAAAAAACTCAAAACTATTTCTTGCAACTACAACTTCCGGAATAAACTGAATAATTTCCTATTCTCCATTGACTCTGCTTTGTGACTGGGGTGGGCAGTACTCGTGGAGTTTCACTCTGCAAATTTCTATGGAGTCACATAAAAACTCTGTGAGATTCCTCAGAGTTCTGCCAACAAGGGAGCAATATTCACTTTGCACTGCTCGCCCTACAATTAAGTGTTGGTAGCATGAGTAGCAATGAAAAATCAGTGTGAATGGCACCATGCTTGTGCACAAGTGTGCTGCCATTCAAGTTGATTTTGCAGCAGCTCGAGTAGAAAATCTACTCCTCAACCGCAACTGACCATCAGTGAATGACCATGTTACAAATTTGAGCTAGGGGACTCTAAATCTCACCTTTGCTCACCAGCTTGCTTACAAAAGTGGAGTAGCCAAATTCTGCCATTTCTGTGGGCAGAATGAAACTTTTTGCCCATTCCTATTTGTGACTTCTTCTCAGTAACAAGACACGTTATGGTTGAAAACACTTTATAAAACCTATTGAAAATAACAATATTCTTAAAACAGTTCTGAAATCAGCAATTGATTTTCAAACAGCTCGGATATTACATAGGACAATACACATAAGAAATTTCTCAAAAGTGGCATATTCACCAGCTTTTATTGAGTGTTGAATACCTCTCGTCATGTTTCAAATTTCTAAAGAATATATCTAGTCTTTTTTCTGGCCTCATTCCAACAATTCTAGAGAGCAAAGGAATATTTTTCGTGATATTGCTTATGAAGAAGTGAGAATAGGAGACGCAGTTTTGTTCCTAGTAGACAATAGGGGTTTTTAAGTGTGAATTAAATGAAGAAGAATGATTTCTCATACTGACCTAAAGTTTTGTATTAATTGAATGGTGTACTGATCCTAAAAATGAAATGAACTAAAAATATTAACTCATTTTTTAGCATTTCTGCTGAGAATTGCCATTGCAACAAATAAAACAACATGCAAAGCCTGCATACAAAACACAATTTAACACTCAATAATTCGCTGAAGAACAACACCAAGAAGAATTGATTATTTTACGGTGTGAAAAATTGTTTGGAAAAAAAATGTATTATTTGTATATTTATATGTATAATAATTTGTTATATTTAAAATTTGTAAATATAATGAATATGAGTAATGTTATAAAATACACATTTCATTTTTTAGATATAATTACATCTTTTTACATAAATATGTATTTAATTGTATAGTTTTTTTTAATGAATATTTTGCATTTTTGATAATTAAAAATGCAATGTGTAAAAATAATTGAATGTTTTGTTTTTAATTTAAGATATGTTTTTTAATTATTTATTTTATTGGTTTCTTATAAGAATATTTTGAGATAATGTATTATTTTAAATGGTTATTTATTTTATGTATGTTATTTGTGTTTTCTTTTCTAATTGTTTTTTAATTTTCCTATAAACTAGGCTTACTTTTAATTTCATTTTTGTCTGCTGTGTTTAAATGTGAATATGTTGGTGTTTATTACCTAGATTTTTCAAGTATTGTATATTTTGTATATTCCTTACATTTTTTGTTTTGTGTTTGTAATTACTTTAATAATTACATTATGTTATGAGTAGTGATGTTTTATAAATTCTAAAACAATTATGAGAATATTATTTGAGATATGTTACAATTCAGTATGTTAATAAAATGTATATTATGTTTTATTTATTTATAACAATAAATAAAATATCTGTTTATACATATTTGTTGATTTTGCAATTTATAAAATAGCATATCATTATGAAAATAATTAAAATATAGTAATATTTTAAAACAATTTAATAATATGTTTTTGGTTTTTGGTTATTGTTATTGATTGTTAATATGATTTAGTTTGTTATTTAAGTAGTTGTGGCAAGCTAACATTCTATTTTTGTAAATAACATTTTTGTATGTAATTGATTATATAATTATTACTTTCTTTGATGCTATTTGTTTTTAAATGAAGTACAATATTTATTAATGTATTTGTTGTGTTTGCTGTTTGAGTGTTTGTATGTCAATTGTTAAAATGAATTGTAAGTTTATATGACTTTAGTCATGAATTATTTTCCTGTCTCAATAATAATTGCTACTCCTTTTTTAGTAAATATCTTTCACTTAATGATTTACATAGAAATTAGATTATCAAAGTAATCCCTTTAGTGTCTAACACCTTCACCAAAATGATTTAGATTAGAGTGAGAATAGTAAATATAACCTCTTTAGAGTCCAATAGTTTTAACAGTTTTAACAATGCCTATGTTTACAATTTTTCAAAAAAGGTATAAAATTACTATATATATATATATATATATATATGTATATATATATATATAGAGAGAGAGAGAGAGATATATAGATATGTATATATATATATATATATATATATATATATATATATAAATAAAGTAATCCCTGTAGTGTCTAACACCTTCACCAAAATGATTTAGATTGGAGTGAGAATAGTAAATGTAACCTCTTTAGAGTCCAATAGTTGCCCCAAAATTGCTTAGTTTGGAGTATGAATAGTAAATACAAATGCTTAGGTGTTAATTTGTTTAGGGTAGAGTGGGGATAGTACATATTAGCCCCTTTAGTGCCCAACAATACCCTCAGAATGGTTTAGATTGGAGTTAGAGTAGTGAATCTAACCGCTTGAGGGTCAAACACATTCCTCAAAATGATTTAGATTGTAGCGGTAATATTCTAACTAACTCATTTAGTGCCCATCACCTTTCCCAAAAGGGTTTGTACATTTATTTGTGTATATTTTCCATTTAGTAATTAATGCATGTGAACGGCTAAAACGCATTGGGAGGAAGACTTTTTCTGTTTTTGCCAATATATTTTTGCAACTATCCGTTGGTGTCTTGACTTCTCCTTTATATTGGATAAGGAAATATTGGGTGTATATATATATATATATATATGTATATATATATATATGTATAGATATATATTTATATAGATATGTATAAATATATATTAACAAAGTAGTTTACATTTTTTTGAAACATTTAAAATATATTAGTAGTATATAATGTAAAGTTAGATGTTTATAGCAATATTACTTTATATGTCACATATATATTTATACTTTTTAATTCATTGTTTTATGTTTTGAAATCATTTCTATAAGATTTTAATATTTTCGGGTATTTTTGTAATAACCTTTTTTTACATTTTTTTTATTTTTTTCCTATGAAAGATAATCTTTTTTCTTTTCATTTAACTGGCATTTAATGTTCTCCGCTTCCTGTATGTTGTATTCAGTTGCTTTAATATTGAGGTGGATTCAATTGTGTCAGTCACATTGCCTGTTGCTTTTTTACTGACAAAATAAGATACCATTTACGTTTTCTTTAGGTTTGTAGGGTTAGGGGGATGTGGTTAGATTAGTTAGTGTGGGTATGGTGTTAGTTTGCATGTGTTAGGTTGGTTAGTGGCACTGTGAGTTATCATTGTGTAGTTTAATGCAGTAGCCCTAAACACAGTTTAGCAGTGATGTTTTATTCTACATATATTGTTATGTCTTCTACTATGTTTGTAGGGTAGCAATATAATGTTTCTATTGTAACTGGGTTGTATATTTTGTGCGAGTGGGTATGTTATGGATTTTACAGGTTCATGAATCAGAGTGCATTATTTAGAGCTGTTTTAATGTGTTTTAAGGGAATTGAATTGGTTTTACCATCATTATTTTTTAATTCCCTTTGAATATTCAGTTTTTCTGGAGTGCTTTTAATTTTAATTGCTTAGGATTTACATGGTTCATAATGAATGTGGATTATTTTGTTTGTTTTCCTTTGGAGATTTTAGGCTTCATTAGGAGTTCAGTGGATGGGAAGATCCATCAGCCGAACTTCCGACGGGGAGGTTTTGCTGCCACATTGGCAACCCCCCCCCCCAAGACCCATTAGGAATTTCCCGCTAGGCTGACTGGCAGAAATCAAGATTTCCACCAGTCAGCCTACTGGGAAAGTGGCAGCAGCATTGTCTCTGGCTCTTAATTGAGCTGGCAGCAATGCTATCGCCTGCAGGGTGCCCCAGCGCCCTCACAATGTTCACTGTCTCTTTTTCAGGCAGTGAAGAGTGTGAGGGTGCTGGGAGGAGGACCTTTGCACTGCCCATGCCAAGTGCATGGGCAGTGCAGGGGCTCCCATGTGGCCTCTTGCACCAGTTCTATACCAGCCTTTTCATGGTGGTAATACTGCCATGAAAAAGCTGGCAGAGAACCAGGTCCTAATCAGCAGGGAGCCACTGCATGCAGTGCGCCCTGGCTGATTCCGACCTGCACCCACTGTCAACCTGTTGGGATCAAAAATCCCAGCTAAGATGGCAGAACCCTGGTGGTCTGAATGTGGTGGTCAGAATGCCACACCAGGGGTGGTCCTGAATGCCACTGCGAGACTAGCGGTCTCAAGACTGCCAGCCTCGTAATGAGGCCCTACATTTTTTCTATTTTTGTAGGCTGCTTTATATTTAATTTAGAGTTTTTGGTGGATTAGATTATTGGGAGATGCTGGAAGATTATGACCTTTTGCTACACAATCAAAAGTACAATATTCTATTTAGTTATGGCTATAAGGAACCATATTTGTCTCTCTGTTTATATTTTATTTCATTCCAATGCAAATGTTTCATTTCTATGTTTGTGATTTAAGTGCTATATTGCTGTAGCTATTTTTAATAGTATTTGTTCTTGGAGATTATGTTAATAATTTTAGTTAAGAATTAAATTGATTTATTCTTTTAACAGTCTTGGGCCCTCATTACAACATTGGCTGTAAAAGCCGCTTACCGTTGTGCAGAAGACCGCCAACACACCGCCGCGGCCGTGGAATTCCGCCACAGCTATTATGACCCACATTTCGGAATCCGCCAAAATTCAGACACCCACACAAGTCCGCCACACCAAAGGTCAGTGATAAACTGGCGAACACAAAACCTCCACCGTCACTCCAACAGGAATACGGCCACACTATCACGACACACGAATCCACACGGCGGTCTTTCAACCGCTGTATTCCATTGGCGGTGCACACCGCTGCGCTGAAAATACACACACATCTCCAAAACACAGCCACATTGGACAATTCCAAATACACACACCTGATACATATACAGACACCACTCCCACACACCCAATACAATATAAAACACACACCCACATCACCCACAAACCCCCACGACCAAAAATTCTGAAAGAAGGCCAGAGAGAGATTGCACCAGCAAGAACAACAGCAGCCACAGGCACACAACACCATCACCCACAGAACTTCCACGCACCTCACACAACACACCACTACATATTAGCACACGTAACACCACACACTCCACCCCACACATCACCTACACCACCCCATCACACGGCAAAGACACCCCAGGTTCTCGGAGGAGGAGCTCAGGCTCATGGTGGAGGAAATCGTCCGTGTAGAGCCACAGCTATTCGGATCACAGGTGCAGCAGACCTCCATTGCAAGGAAGATGGAGCTATGGCGAAGAATAGTGGACAGGGTCATCGCAGTGGGACAGCACCCAAGAAATCGGGAGGACATCAGGAAGAGGTGGAACGACCTACGGGGGAAGGTGCGTTCCGTGGTCTCAAGACACCACCTGGCGGTTTAGAGGACTGGCGGCGGACCCCCACCTCCTCCCCCACAACTAACAACATGGGAGGAGCAGGTCTTGGCGATTCTGCCTCCTTAGGGCCTCGCAGTAGTAGGTGGAGGAATGGACTCTGGTAAGACAAATCTTAATTATTAATTCCCCACCCCACCTGCATGCCATCACATGCCCCCACCCTCACCTCCAGCACCCCAACTCCTCACATATCTCCCAACATCACAAACCACCCATCCCAACACCAAGCCCTGCATGCAACAACAAAGCATGGACACCCATCACTAAAGCATGGCCACTGCACATACCCATACAACCCCCTAAACCATCCTCACACAAGGTCCCACACAGGAATGCAAGCACTGGGGTACACGGTCACCCACCTATTGCACACCATGACACACACAGATGTAATAAACATCCTTTCATACCCCTGCAGGACCCCTACCCAACGTCACCGGACAAGAGGGGCCACACATGTCCACACCACCAACAGAAGAGGCCCACAGTAATGACAGCACCTCTGTCCAACTGGATCTAGATGACCAGCCCAGCCCACCGGGGACCTCGGGACAGTTGGTTCCACTCACACAGTCACAGGCCACCACAGACCTTACCCCCTCTGGAAACACCAGCACAGCACTCACCCAGCGGGCCCATACCTCCGTCCCCAGGACACGTCAATCAGCAGTGTGTCCACCACTACAGGGAACCCAGGATAACCCACCACCCCAACAACAACAGGGACCTGGGGGCAGTGGTAGTGGGCACACGGTCCAGGGGACGGAGGCCCAGGAGCACAGGGGAACTGGGAGGGCTGCTGTGCGACAGGGGGCGGACAGGCCAAGGGAACCCACTCTCCACGAGGCCCTCTCCTCCATCATGGGAGCATACCACCACTCCCAGGAGACAATGGCAACGGTACTGGCCAAGTATCAGGAGATCCAGCGGCTTCAGGAGTAACAGTATATGGGTTTCAGGGAGGAACTCAGAACCATCAGCTCCACCCTGGGCACCATCGTAGGGGTGCTGAAGGAAGTAATCAACACCAGGAGGGACACTGTGGCACTACAAGGGGCCCCTGACACTAGCATGGACGATGAACTGCCCACCACCTCCGCCGGCGCTAGTGGACAGGACGCCCTGCCACAGGACCACTACACCAGCACCCCACACCCTGCAGAGGAAGAACCACCCCGCATACGGTCCCTGAGATCAAGGACAAAGACGGAGCACGATGCCAAGACCCCCGCCAAGAATTGAGACCACCCTGATTGTCATCCTACTGTCCCACTTTGTCACCCTGTCCATACTTTAACTGCCCCAGCTCCACTTCCTATGCCCATTTGGGCAATGCATCTGTGAGACTAATAGACTGGACTCTGCCATGGACATTCCTCCGCCATCACCCCTCCCCATTTCACTACCCCCTCCAATATTGAGCACTTAAATAAACACACTTAAAGCACAAAACAATCTGGAGTCTGTCGGTGATTTCGAAATAGTGTATTAACAATTACAGTGACAAAATACGCTTTCAATTGTAATGTCAACCTACCTATGTCACACAGCTCTAGTCCATGAGGAATCTAAGCAGATGTCACACAGTGGGACCCACATCTGTGAAATCGTAAGGGAAAGTGACAACTCAGTGACCATACACTGGGTGAAAACGACACACAGTAGAGAGGTAGTAGTGTTAAAGTACATGTAGTAGGCAGGTCTGTACTCTTACCTGTGTCTCACTGGAAATATTGCTGGATCACTGAGTCCCTGTTGTTCATGTCTTCTTCCTCTGCTTCCTCCTCTTCACTGTCCACAGGCTCCACAGCTGCAACAACACCACCATCTGGACCATCCTCCTGCAGAAAAGGCACCTGTCGTCGCAAAGCCAAGTTATGAAGCATACAGCAGGCCACGATGATCTGGCACACCTTCTTTGGTGAGTAGAATAGGGATCCACCTGTCAAATGAGGGCACCTGAACCTGGCCTTCAGGAGGCTGAAGGTCCGCTCTATCACCCTCCTAGTTCGCCCATGGGCCTCATTGTTGCGTTCCTCTGCCCTTGTCCTGGGATTCCTCACTGGGGTCAGTAGCCATGACAGGTTGGGGTAACCAGAGTCACCTGCAAATGTTGAGGGACAACTGTTAGACATGCACTAACCTGGAGGGATATCCCCAGACCCAGACAACCATTCCCACTGACTTGCCTCCAGGTGCTCACCTAATAGCCACACACGGTGCCTCTGGAGTTGACCCATCACATAAGGGATGCTGCTATTCTGCAGGATGTAGGCGTCATGCACTGAGCCAGGGAACTTGGCATTCACATGGGAGATGTACTGGTTTGCCAAACATACCATCTGTACATTCATAGAATGATAACTCTTCCGGTTTCTGTACACTTGTTCACTCCTGTGGGGGGGGGACCAAAGCCACATGGGTCCCATCAATGGCACCTATGATGTTGGGGATGTGTCCCAGGGCATCGAAATCCCCTTTCACTGTAGGCAAATCCTCCACCTGAGGGAAAACGATGTAGCTCTGCATGTGTTTCAGAAGGGCAGACAACACTCTGGACAATACGTTGGAAAACATAGGCTGGGACATCCCTGATGCTATGGCCACTGTTGTTTGAAAAGACCCACTTGCAAGGAAATGGAGCACTGACAGCACCTGCACTTGAGGGGGGATTCCTGTGGGATAGCGGATTGCTGACATCAGGTCTGGCTCCAACTGGGTACACAGTTCCTGGATTGTGGCACGGTCAAGCCTGTATGTGATAATCAAATGTCGCTCCTCCATTGTTGACAGGTCCACCAACAGTCGCTACACCGGAGGATGCCAAAATCTCCTCACATGTCCCAGGGGACAGTGCCTATGAAGCACAACAGCGAGCACAGATTCAAACAACTCAGAGGTACGTACCCACTATTTACCCAGAACACCAATCATACACAAAAGGTGGCCTGTATGTGTGTTGAGTCTAGGCCTAGGTATGTGCGACACAGTTGGAAATGAAGCCATGTGGGGCCCTGAAATGGCAGCTGCCTGACCTCTAAAGTGGGACAATGGGATGTGAGGTAACTGCGCTGGCGTTGTACACCGTTGCGGTAGGCGGTCGAAATCCGCAGCGCAATGCTGCATTGGTTAACATTGGACCCTATGGATCCCAGGAACCAATGACGATGTACGCCGGCGGTGACGGTACGCACCGCCGCGGACGTGACCGCCGTTTTCTATCTGTTCAATCACTCGATACCTGATCTTCGACAGGAGAGGACCTACACTGCAAGTGCTGCTGTGACCTCAGTCTGGAAGAGACAATGTCTCGAGTGTCTGTGGAAAGGGCCCCTGCCTTCACATCGGAGGAGTTGGAGAAGCTCGTGGATGGGGTCCTCCCACAGTACACGCTACTCTACGGTCCTCCAGACAAACAGGTAAGTACACAGGGAGCATGTTGTATGGGCTATGCCTGTGTGGAGAGGGCTGGATGTAAGAAGGAAGGGGGGGAGAGTGCTGTGTGCATGAAAGACTGTGAATGCATGTGCCACATGGCAAGGGTAGGGATGGGGGCAATCAGTTTGCCGGTGCAGTTGGTAATAACTTCTCTTTTTCCCCTGTACATTTCATGTAGGTCAGCGCCCACCTGAAAAAAGGTATTTGGCGTGCCATCGCCAAGGACGTCCGGACCCTGGGGGTCTACCACAGACGGAGCACCCACTGCCGGAAAAGATGGGATTACATTCACTGCTGGAGCAAGAAGATGGCAGAGGCTCAGCTGGGGATGGCTTCCCAACGTGGGAGGGGTGCCCGTCGCACCATGACCTCTCTGATGTTCAGGATCCTGGCGGTGGCCTACCCGGAGTTGGATGGGCGTTTAAGGGCATCACAGCAGCCACAAGGGGGTGAGTACACTCTCATTCTGCTGACTTTGCGCGCAGTGGAGGGGTCTGGGTGGGGGAGGTGGGCTGTGGGTTTCCCTAGGCCAGGGCGAGTTCCGTAGGCAAGACCCCTCCGTAAGGCAGGCCATGTTGCACCCCAGCCCACCTCTGTAGAGTGCCAAGTACACCTAGTCATGCCCCTGTGTCATCTATGTGTGCAGATGTCGTCCATAGCCTTGTATACCACTTCCCAGGAATTGAACAGTGGAGCCCAAGAGCGCAGCATAGTGCAGGGGGCTTCTGTGTCTGTCGTGTCCGCCAACGGTAGCGGTAATGCATGCACTCAACATGTCTTTCTTCTGTCTCCCCCGCCCCTTTTGTGGTATCCCTGTTCTTGTGTGCATTAGCATCATCAGGCGGAGGAGCAGTGGAAACCGGCGCACGAGGGAGCTGCATCCCACATGGCCCTAGAGGGCGACACTACGGAGTCTGAATTCACCAGTGGGATGGAGGGCGAGCTCCACGGCGGGGACAGGAGCTGACACCAGCAACACAGACTCGTCCTCTGATAGGAGCTCCCTTGTGGTGGCGGCAACATCTGTGCCCCCTGCCTCCCAGTAGCCTTTCAGCCTTTGCCCCGTGCCCGCTCACCCAGGAGGGTGGGCATCACAGGCCCTGCCCCAGTCCCCCTGCTGCCCTCAATGAGGAGGCCATTGACCTCCTCAGGTCCCTCACTGTTGGAAAGTCTACCATTTTTAATGCCATCCAGGGTGTAGAGAGGCAGTTGCAACAAATCAATGCATTCCTGGAGGGCATTCATTCTGGTCAGGCGGCCCTTCAGTGAGATTTCAGGCTCTGGCCTCAGCACTGATGGCAACCATTGTCCCCGTCTCTAGCCTCCCCCCTCCAACTTCCTCCACCCGACCCAATCCCCTGTACCTCAGCCTATCTCAAGCACACCTACAGACCAACATGCACACACATCAACACCCAAGGGAAGCTCAGGCAAACATAAGCACCACACATCCCACAGGCACTCATGCAAGCATCACACACATGCAGACACACCAACATCCACTGCCTCCACTGTGTCCCCCTCCCCCTCGTCCTCCTCCTCCCTCCCAGTCTCATCTACACTCACACCTGCATGCACTACCTCTACGCCAACTACATCCCTCTCCAGCACACCCACAACCACACCCCGCTCACGTGCAGTCACCACCCCCACTACCATTCACACGTCCCCTGTGTCCTCTCCCAGTGTGTCTGTGACACCCCCTCCCACGATACACAAACGCAGGCACACACCCACCCAACAGTCATCCACCTCATAACAGCCTCCAGCGCATGCACCTTCACCCAAAGTCACCAAACGTATACCTCCTACAACTACCACCTCTTCCTCCACTACCAAACCCCCTCCAGCTACCCGTCCCAGTGTGTCCAAAATCTTTTCCTGTCCAACCTTGACCTCTTTCCCACACCTCCCCCACCCCGTCCGTCTCCTAGGTCCCGAACTAGCACCTCAGCCACAACATCTCCGGGACCAGTGGTGCTTGTAGTCACCGGAATCTGGAGTGCACTGGCCACCAGGGCAGCCAGTGTGGCACGGAGCCACAGCACAGACAGTCCCCCACCTGTCAAGCATCAGAAGTTGGCCAGTGTCCGGCGGGTGAGGGGGAAGACTCCAGCCACCAAAGCTGCTCCCAGGGGTACAGGTGGGAGTGTGGAGTCAGCTGTGACACCTTCCAAGGTGGGGTAGGGCCACAAGAAACCCATCAAGTCTGGGAAGAGCAGCACTGCCGAGACGAACCGCCATCATCCCCGATGCCCAGGAGGCCACCGCCAGCATCAGCCCAGCTGCCAGGAGACCACCGCCAGCATCAGCCCAGCTGCCCAGGAGGACACCGCCAGCACCAGCCCAGCTGCCCAGGAGGACACCGCCAGTACCAGCCCACCTGCCCAGGAGGCCAGCACCAGCCCACCTGCCCAGGAGGCCACCGCCAGCATCAGCCCAGCTGCCCAGGAGGCCACCACCAGCACCAGCCCACCTGCCCAGGAGTCCACCGCCAGCATCAGCCCAGCTGCCCAGGAGGCCACCGCCAGCATCTGCTTAGCTGCCCAGGGGGCCACCGCCAGCACCAGGCCAGCTGCCCATGAGGACAGCGCCAGCACCAGCCCAGCTGCCCAGGAGGACAGCGCCAGCAACAGCCCCGCTGGGCCATGAAGGACACCGCCAGCACCAGCCCTGCTGGGCCATGAAGGACGGCCAGCAAAAGCCCCGCTGGGCCATGAAGGACCGCCAGCAAAAGCCCTGCTGGGCCATGAAGGACCGCCAGCAAAAGCCTCGCTGGGCCATGAAGGAATGCCAGCAAAAGCCAAGCTGGGCCATGAAGGAACGCCAGCAAAAGCCCCGCTGGGCCATGAAGGACCGCCAGCAGCTGAGACCCTGCAATGGAGACCGCCATCTCAAGCACCGCTGAACAGGGCACCACCGCCTCAAGCACCGCTGCATAGGGCACCGCCATCTCAAGCACCGCTGAACAGGGCACCGCCGTCTCAAGCACCGCTGCACAGGGCACCGCTGTCTCAAGCACCGCTGAACAGGACACCGCCGTCTCAAGCACCGCTGCACAGGTCACCGCCGTCTCAAGCACCGCTGCACAGGGCACCGCCGTCTCAAGCACCGCTGCACAGGGCACTGCCGTCTAAAGCACCGCTGCACAGGGCACCGCCATCTCAAGCACCGCTGCACAGGGCACCGCCGTCTCAAGCACCGCTGAACAGGGCCCGCCTTCTCAAGCACCGCTGCACAGGGCACCGCCGTCTCAAGCACCGCTGCACAGGGCACCGCCATCTCAAGCACCGCTGAACAGGGCACCGCCGTCTCAAGCACCACTAGCCCATGAGCGGCAGGGGCACTGACGCAACTGAGTCCGTCACGGGGTGAATGATGCATTCTGGGCACCATGCCCCCTCCAGAACCAGTGGAGACTGTCATCCACTACTTCTGTCCTTAGCAGGAAGAAGCACGCTGGGCAACATGCCCCCTCCAGAACCAGTGGAGAGATCCATCCACTACCTCTGTCCTTAGCAGGATGAAGCACTCTCTGCACCATGCCCACTTCAGAACCAGTGGAGACTGTCATCCACTACCTCTGTCCTTAGCAGGATGAAGCACTCTGGGCAACATGCCCCCTCCAGAACCAGTGGAGAGATCCACCCACTACCTCTGTCCTTAGCAGGATGAAGCACTTTGGGCACCATGCCCCCTCCAGAATCAGTGGAGATATCCATCCACTACCTCTGTCCTTAGCAGGATGAAGCACTCTGGGCACCATGCCCCCTCCAGAACCAGTGGAGACTGTCATCCACTTGTGAGACTGTGGCTTTGCACTCCCCAATATTGATCAGTGGGCAACCCACCCACTGTAGAGACTTGAGAGACTGTGGCTTTGCACTCCCCAGGATTGGACAGTGGGCAACCCACCCACTGTAGAGACTTGAGAGACTGTGGCTTTGCACTCCCCAGGATTGGACAGTGGGCAACCCACCCACTGTAGAGACTTGTGAGACTGTGGCTTTGCACTCCCCAGGATTGGACAGTGGGCAACCCACCCACTGTAGAGACTTGTGAGACTGTGGTTTTGCACTCCCCAGGATTGAAGAGTGGGCAACCCACCCACTGTAGAGACTTGAGAGACTGTGGCTTTGCACTCCCCAGGATTGGACAGTGGGCATGTGGCCCCCTCGTGGATTTGGCATCGTGCACTCAAGCGGCTGAGGTGCCCCCCTTTCCCTCCCCCTGAGGTGCCTGTTTAGTTGCTCTCTGATGCCCGTGCAGTGTTCTCTCCGTCATGGTCGGGGATCTTGTGTGGGCCTCGCCCATACCGTGTGGTCCCAGTGTTCCACGGACTTTCTTAGAGAACTACCTGGACTACTATGCTCGGTATATATTTTGTACATGGTGTATATATATGTATATTTCTGCCTACTTGCTTTTAACATATTACAATGGTTACACTCATTTTCCATTGTCTTTGCATTCTTCTGGGGGGTTTGGGGGGTGTAACTGTGATGTATTGATATGCATTAGTGTGTGTGTTGTAGTGGGTGAGGGTGGGGGTTTTGCGTGTTGCATGTTTGTGTCCATGTTTTTTCCCTCCCCCCTCCCCTGTGTCGTAGGTGCAGTACTCACTGTGGTTTTCGCCGCCGCCGTTCGTGCTCCTGGTAGAGGAGCAGGAAGACTATTGCAGGGAGAATTTGGAGTTCCTGATCCATGGCGTCCTGGTTCCTCGTGGGGTGTGTAGAGGTGAGCGTTTTCCCTTCAGGATTCCTGTTTCCACCATGTTTTTATCCGCAGTGAATCCGCCCCGGAAAAGGTGGCTGATTGGCCTGTCATAATAGTGTGGGCGGTACATTGTCTCCCGCCTGTCTGTTGGCGGTGACCGCCAAGCTGTTTGTTTGTACCGTGGTGGTCGGAGTGTTAAAGTGGGTGTCTTTGTTGGTGGTTTCCGCCATGGTCGTAATTGCAATTTTTTACCACCGGCCTGTTGGCGGTATTACTGCCGCTTTAACACCGACCGCCAGGGTTGTAATGACCACCTTGATTTCTTATTTATTAGTTTAGTTTGTTGAATGATTTATAAAAATAATTATTTAAATGTGTATTTAAATTGGTTAAATTATAGTGTTGTTAGCTTTTGTCGTAGTTTGGTAGTGAGTCTGCAAGTACCCAGGTAAGTAGGTGGTTTCCAAAAGTAATTTAACTGGCTTTTCTAAGTAGCCTAATCCTTTGTGATTTACAAAGAGTATGACTTTGGAATGTAGTATTTCATACATTTCCCTGGTTTGTTTACTTATGTTTGGATTGAGTTGGTTTACCGATTAGTCCAGAACAATGCAGTCTGCCAAACCAAGTGCCTTCAAAATAGTCCATTAATGGACTTAGGGGGTCATTCCAACTTCGTCGGGCGGCGGAGGCCGCCCGCCAAAGTTCCCCCGCCAGAAGACCGCACCGCGGTCAAAAGACCGCGGCGGTCATTCTGGCTTTCCCGTTGGGCTGGCGGGCGACCGCCAAAAGGCCGCCCGCCCGCCCAGCGGGAAAGCACCAGCAATGAGGATGCCGGCTCCGAATGGAGCCGGCGGAGTTGCTGGTGTGCGGCGGGTGCAGTTGCACCCGTCGCGATTTTCAGTGTCTGCCAAGCAGACATTGAAAATCAATGTGGGGCCCTGTTAGGGGGCCCCTGCAGTGCCCATGCCAGTGGCATGGGCACTGCAGGGGCCCCCAGGGGCCCCAGGACACCCGTTCCCACCAGCCTGGTTCTGGCAGTGAAAACCGCCAGAACCAGGCTGGCGGGAAGGGGGTCGGAATCCCCATGGCGGCGCTGCTTGCAGCGCCGCCATGGAGGATTCACAGGGGCAGCGGGAAACCGGCGGGAAACCGCCGGCTTCCCTTTTCTGACCGCGGCTTTACCGCAGCGGTCAGAATAGCCCCAGAAGCACCGCCAGCCTGTTGGCGGTGCTTCCTCCGTCCCCTACCCTGGCGGTCTCGGACCGCCAGGGTAGGAATGACCCCCTTAATTTTTGTTCATATTGTTCATTAAAAGGGGAATCTATAAGCAACTTGGCTGTTTGTTGCATAGTCTCAATTGGAGCTGTCTTCAAATGCTTTGGTCGAATTGGTAATAGTAGCCTTGTGTGGCTATGTGTGAGTATAGACAGGTCTTGTTTGTGTCATTGCAGGTTCAAAGTTTATTATATTTATGTGCGGAGAGTAGTTTTAAGTTTTTACTAGGTTTAGGTGTAATTTTAGTTATTTGGAGTAATTGGAGTCATATAGGGGGTCATTCTGACCCTGGCGGTCATGGACCGCCAGGGCCAACGACCGCGGAAGCACCGCCAACAGGCTGGTGGTGCTTCCATTGGCATTCTGACCGCGGCGGTACAGCCGCGGTCAGAAATGGGAAACCGGCGGTGTCCCGCCGGTTTCCCGCTGCCCCAGGGAATCCTCCACGGCGGCGGTGCAAGCAGCGCCGCCATGGGGATTCCGACCCCCTTACCGCTATCCTGTTCCTGGCGGTTTTCACCGCCAGGAACAGGATGGCGGTAACGGGTGTCGTGGGGCCCCTGGGGGCCCCTGCAGTGCCCATGCCATCGGCATGGGCACTGCAGGGGCCCCCTAACAGGGCCCCACATAGATTTTCAGTGTCTGCGTGGCAGACACTGAAAATCGCGACGGGTGCAACTGCACCCGTCGCACCCCTTCCACTCTGCCGGCTCCATTCGGAGCCGGCATCCTTGTGGAAGGGGGTTTCCCGCTGGGCTGGCGGGCGGCCTTCTGGCGGTCGCCCGCCAGCCCAGCGGGAAACTCAGAATGACCGCCGCGGTCATTTGACCACGGTGCGGTCATTCGGTGGCTCCCGCCGGGCATGCGGTTACCGCCGCCGGCGGGAGTCAGAATAACCCCCATAATATTTTTGCTTTAGACTTGTGATTTGAAATTCCCAATTGTAACAGCATGATACCACATCAACACCATGATGCCTCGTTGCATAACCAATTCTTCCATTTAAAGAAAGATGAATGTGAGCAGCACTTAAAAGATGCAAGCTGCATGAATGCCTGCAAACGTATTTTGGAAAATGCAATCAGAACGTTCAGCAGTTGCTTCAAAAGAAAGAGGCAGTACTTTAATGCGGGCTGTCACTAGTCAGCATTTCAAGTATTTTTTTTACTTGAGTGGCAGTAAAGAAGTATTATTGAGGCTCGGAGGCTACTATACATATTGTAACTTCTTCCTCTTTCTGGCAGAAGACTTCTCCTTTTATGGGTTCAGCCATTGGTCACTTCGAATTTGGATTTGGAAGGCAAAGCATCACTCTTTCTCAATTCCTGCTGTATGCACTCCATTGACATTTTTACTTTTTCTGAAAATTCAAGTAACTTCAATGTAGCACTTTTAATGTTTGAGGGAAGGCATGCACTAGTATTTCTGTTCCTTTTTGTATTTTTTGTGTCATTTGTTGGTGAATGACCTGAAATTTGGGCTGGAGAGGGGGCATGTAGGATCAAATTTTTTAAGGGGGAAAAATGGCTATTTCTCTAGATTAAATATACATTTTTCATTTTCTTGTAAGACATGTAAATAAGCAAACTGAGTTTACGGATTTCTTTTATTTGTCTTTTCCAATTAAAGTCTCTCCCTTTTATCTGTTATCTGTTTCTACTTGGCTGTGTGTCTCTAGGCTGTATTCTTCCTTTCATTCTTCCCTGTTTCTTATCTTCTTTCTCTGTTTCAGGTTGGCATCTCAGGGATCCAGAAGATCGTCCAGACCATGAGAGGGAGAGAAAAATAAGAAACTCGTTTTTAGAAAGGTACGTTTGAATTTAATAACAGGTATTGCTCTTTCTGTCTTGTCTAACTATTCTTATTCTATTTCTGTCTTGTTTCTCTTGTGTGTTTCTGTGCCTCTTAGTTATTCAATGATTTTTGTTTCTTGGTGAATCTCTAGTATTTTCTTTTCTGTATTCATCTCACTCTAATTTGTTCTGGTCTCTTAATTTCCTTCTTATACAGTATCCTGTATTTCTTAAGTTAGGCTTCTCGCTGTTTCCGTCATGCAGTACCCCGCTTTTCCCTTCACCAAGTGTCTTTTCCTCTTTTTTCCTTTCAGTGATGTAATATGTATTTTGCCTATAAGGAAAAACCAAACATAACTAAACAGACAGTGCTCCCCTCTCCCATCCCTTTCTCGATTTCCCCCATTCCGTCTTCCCCAGCTTGTTGCACGTACCTGGTGGGCGACGCTCCTCCTGGAACATGGCTGGCTTCTTCGTGTGGTCTCCCTCTCACTCTTCTTGAGGCGCTGTCCTCTTTGGTGCTCCCTGCTGCCCGTCACCGATTCCCATCTCTTCCTTCGTTGTCGTCATCTTGCTTCTGCTGAATTCTTCCTCTTCTGTCATTCCCCGTTGTCCTCCCGTCGCTTCCTCCGTTTTTGGGTTTCCTTCCTGCACGCTCTCCTTTTCTTCTCCCGGCCGCTCTTTAAATTTTATCTCCTGGCGTCTTCTCGGTACCAGAGGCTCTGCCCCCTGCATCGCAGAACCATCGTGAGGTAGGGGTTTGACCTCTACTCCGGCACCCTGATCAGTGCCCATGGGGTATGTCAGGGCCGGCGCCGATCCTCGCGCCCCGTCACATTCACTTCCCCATGTGAGTGGCTGCTGGAGCCACAAATTGGCAGGATATCTAGATAGAATGTCAACTTTGGAGAGTAGGGATCCTGGTGAATGTTTCACCTGAAATATGTAACGATAAGAACCATCTGTGTACTCAGGCATTAGTGTCTTTATGTTTAGATAGCCAAGTCAGTGAGGCATGGTCTGTAAGGAGTGTAGCGGTCCTCCCTTAAAGGTAATATCGAAGCGCCTTGATTTCCTATTTTATCGCAAGAGATTCTTTCTCCACCATAGTGTAATGCTTTTCTCTAGGTAGAAGCTTTCTATTGATATATACAATTGGATGTTATTGGCCGTCTTCCCCTTCCTGGGTCAGTACTGCTCCTAATCCCTGATCAGAAGCATTGGTTTGTAATTGAAACGGTTTGTGAAAATCCGGGCAACGTAAGATTGGTTTGGCGGTTAGTAAGGACTTTAGATGGAGGAACCGTTGCATTTCTAGTTCGGTCAACTGGGATATTTGGTGTGGCCGTCTCTTCTCCAATAGAGCCGTAAGAGGAGCGGCTATGTCTGAAAAATCTAGAATGACCCGCTTATAATAACCAACAATACCTAGAAAAGCCCTCATATCTTTCTTGTTGTTTGGGACTGGTATTTGTGTGATTGCTTCCACCTTCTCTATCTGTGGTTTGATTGTGCCATTTTCTATTACATAACCCCAATAGTTGATTGTATTCTGAGATAGTTTGCATTTTTACGAGTTAGCAGTCAATCTGGCCTGTTGGAGGGCTTTTAGTATATTTGACAAGTGGTTTAAATGTTCCTCCCAGGTTTTACTGTACATTCCAATATCATCTAGATATGCTGCTGCATAGTCTTGATGAGGTCGCAACACAATATTGATTAATCTCAGGAAGGTCGCCAGGGCCCCATGCAACCCAAAAGGCAATACTGTGAACTGATATAATTCAGAAGGGGTTGCAAAGGCGGTTTTTCCCTATCTGATGCTTCTAGGGGAATGTGCCAATAGCCTTTTGTGAAATCTAATGTAGTGAGGTATTTTGCATGTTCTAATCTTTCTATTAGATCATCTATGCGTGGCATGGGATAGGTGTCCAAGTGTGATAAGGAATTAAGGTGTTGAAAGTCTATGCAGAACCGAATAGAACCATTGGGTTTGGGAACTAATACAATAGGGGAACACCAGGGTCTGGAAGATGGTTAAATAACACCTGTTGTTATCATTTCCATGACTTCTTTTTCTACAACATGTTTTGTAGCTTCCAGGATGCAGTATGGTCTTTGTCGGGACACTCTTCCATCTATGGTGCGTATGCGGTGCTTTATGAGGTGGGTTCTACCAGGTTTTATTGAAAATACCCTATTGTGGTTATGGACTATCTCTTCAAGTTGGTGGCATTGGGATGGTGTGAGGTCAGGGCCAAAATGTGGCTTGGTTTCTTGTTTGGATTCGGGAGGGATAGGGAATACTGGTATCTCTGACTCTGGACATGTGGTAAAATACAGATCTACATTAGGGTCTTCCTTCTCATACCACGTCTTCAACAAGTTAATGTGGTAAATTTGACTTTTATCTGACCCTGCGGTATTTCGATCCTATATGTTACCAGGGTTACTTTCTCAAGAACAGTATAAGATCCTTGCTGACAATTTTATCCCAGTTCCTTCCTGAATTGTTTATGGTTTTCCTTATGAGATTCTTGATGGTTTTATTATAACGTTCCACAAGGCCATCTGTTTGTAGATGGTAAACCGATGTCCGTATTAGTTGGACGCCCAGAGTTGGACATATTTTGGACATTAACCTGGACATGAAAGGTGTCCCCTGGTCAGTCAGGAGTTCCTTAGGGAATCAGACCCAGGAAAATAATTTTATCATGGCGTGAGCCACGCTTTTCATTGTCATACTGGACAAAGATATGGCCTTGGGATACCTAGTTGCATAGTCCACTAGAACCAAGATATATTGGTGATCTTTAGATGATGGCACCAACGGTTCCACCAAGTCCATACCCACCTGCGTGAATGGGTTCTCTATAATAGGTAAAGGAAGAAAGTGAACCTTAGGATCCATGAAAGGATTAATCAATTGACATTTCTGACATTGTTGGCAATGTTTTCTTATATTGCCATATGGACCTGGCCAATAAAAACTCCTTGTTATGTACTCTTCAGTCTTCTCTCTGCCTAGATATCCTTCCCCCATTTCCCCATCTGCTAAGTGAAGTACCTGGGCTCGGTAGTCTTTTGGAACTAGCAATTGTGGTTTCCTGTTCTCTTGTTCGGTGATAACTCGATACAGTAAATCATTTTTAATTTGGAAATAAGGACCTACCGTGGGATTATTTTTGGTGAGAGCAGCATGCCTGGCCTGCTTTAGAGGAGGAACATCTCATTGAGACTGTAAAAATTGTCCTGCGACCGAATATATCAGCTTCCTGGAATCAGTTTTCGGTCCATTGTTATCATAATTCTCCCTGTAGTATGTTTTCTTTTGCTTTCGTTTTCGTGTCTCAGTTATCTTTTCGCTTGTTATAGTCTTTTCTATTTCTGTTGAGGAAAAGGTGCTTCAGCTCACCAGGACTCTGTCTGATTAGTATGTTCAAGGCAATCTAAGAGTTCTGGAAATGCTATATAAACAGTTCCTATAATGAGTTCTTCCACCAGGTCTGGGATGACTCCTACAACAAGGGGTTCTTCTTTTTCCCGCCATTTCATCTGTACAACAGCGACTGGGAATGTTTTACTATCACCGTGTATGCAAATGATAAGTACATGTTCTCCCTTTACCCACTGTTCTGGCAGTATATATTTGTGATTGACGACGCTTTGACTACAACCTGAGTCTACTAGTATCCTTCTTATTTCTTGATTCACAAGAAGGGATGTAGCATATCGGGTAATGGTATTACCTAACCATAATACTCTTCCTCTGGCCATCCCTATCTCCATTGGTTCTCTCTGATTCTGTTTTTGAGGACAATATCGTGCAATATGGCCCCATTCCACACAGTTATAACATTGTGGGTTCGTCATGGGTTCTTTTAAAGGAACACAATAAGGGTATGGCTTCTCCAGGTTTAACCCGGTTAGCAGCTTTACAGGTAAAGACTGGGGAGCTGGTTTGGGAAGGGTAGAGTTTGTTCTTGAAACTGTGCCCCAGAAGTCTGGAGCCCCATGATAAGCGCAAGCTAGTTCAACCGCAGAGGAGTTGTCCAAGCCGGGATGTTGTCTGATCCAATTCCTCGTGGACATAGGTAGGGCTTCCAAGTATTGTTCTAGTACTATGGCTTGAAACATTTCTTCTTTGTTATTGTCTGTAGGGGATAGCCATTTACTAGCTTCATGGTGAACCCAATAATACAGAGTATGTGAATTCTCTGGAATAAACTAATTAGTATGTCAAAAGCGTATCCTATAACTTTCTTGGTCTAACCCCACACATTCCAGGATAGCCTTTTTAATGTCTCTATAGGGGGTTGTTCCTCCCAGATTCACTGCTTGATAGGCAGCCTGTAGGGGTCCCATCAATAAGGGAGCAATATACTGAGCCCAGGGCTCTGGGAGCCAGTTAGCCAAACTTGCTACTTTCAAAGTTTGTGAAAAATGCATCAGGGTCATCATTTTCCTGATACTTCTGTAATACAGTGCGAGGGACGTTTGGGTGTACTCTGGTGGTAGCTCAGGTCTCTGTGAGCTTCCCCAATATGGTTTCATGTACTAGTTGATTATAGACAATGATCGCAGCTTGGCTTCTCAAAGCGGTTTGTAAAGCATCACAATCTTTCCTGGCTTCCCTGGCTTCTTTAATCTGTTCCTCCCACACGAGTAGTAAATATCTTTGGCCTTCTGCTAGTTGTGCTATCATGTCTGCCAAACTGGGTTTCTCCTCCATTTTATTGATCCTGTCTGTAGGAAGGTTTGATCCCACTTCTGAGACCACTTGTGACAGGTAAGTACAAATGGACACCTAAATAAGCAAACTGAGTTTACGGATTTCTTATTATTTCTCTTCTTCAATTAAAGTCTCTCCCTTTTATCTGTTTCTATTTAACTGTATGTCTCTAGGCTGTATTCTTCCATTTGTTCTTCCCTGTTTATTATCTTCTTTCTCTGTTTCCGGTTGGCATCTCAGGGATCCAGAAGATCGT
The DNA here is from genome assembly GCF_031143425.1 of Pleurodeles waltl. Classification (NCBI taxonomy): domain Eukaryota; kingdom Metazoa; phylum Chordata; class Amphibia; order Caudata; family Salamandridae; genus Pleurodeles; species Pleurodeles waltl. The sequence goes on from NC_090444.1 coordinate 1,224,197,617, forward strand.
CCAGACCATGAGAGGGAGAGAAAAATTAGAAACCAGTTTTTAAAAAGGTGCGTTTGAATTTCATAGCAGGTGTTATTCTTTCTGTCCTCTCTGAGTACTCTTTCTCTATTTCTGTCTTGTTTCTTTTGTGCATTTCTGTGCCTCTTCGTTATTCAGTGATTTTTGTTTCTCGGAGAATCTCTAGTATTTTCTTTTCTGTATTCCTCTCGCTCTAATTTTTTCTGGCCTCTTAAATTCCTTCTTATTCAGTATCCTGTATTTCTTAAGTTAGGCTTGTCGCTGTTTCCTTCATGCAGTACCCCGCTTTTCCCTTCACCCGGTGCCTTTTCCTATTTTTTCCTTTCAGTGCTGTAATATGTATTTTGCCTATAAGGAAAAACCAAACATAACCAAACAGACAGTGCTCCCCACGCCCGTGCCTTTCTCGATTCCCCTTACTTCCGTCTTCCCCAGCTTGTTGCACGTACCTGGTGGGGCGAGGCTCCTCCTGGAAAGTGGCCGGCTTCTTCATGTGGTCTCTCTCTCACTGTTCTTGAGGTATTGTCCACTTTGGTGCTCCCTGCTGCCCGTCTCCGATTCCCGTCTCTTCCTTCATTGTCGTCCTCTTGCCTGTGCCGAATTTGTCCTCCTTTGTGGTTCACCGTTGTCCTCCCATCTCTTCCTCCGTTGTCGGGTTTCCTCCCTGCGCGCTCTCCTTTTCTTCTCCCGCCCGCTCTTTAAATGTTATCTCCCGGCGTCTTCCGAGTACAAGAGACTCCGCCCCCTGTGTCGCGGAACTGTCGTGACTTAGGGGTTTGACCTCTAGTCCAGCATCCTGATCAGTGCCCCTGGGGTATGTCAGGGCGGGCGCCGACCCCCGCGCCCTGTCACAGGTCACTTACTCCAGAAAGGGCTGAGCCTGCCCTCACACAAAGCAGTCTCCAAACCCCTGGTGTGTGTCTGGAGCCAGGACTGGTCAAGGCAGGATCCTGTAAACAACAGAGACTTTTCTAAAGTAGTTTTAAGTTTTTACTAAGGTTGGGTGTAATTTTAGTTATTTGGAGTAATTGGAGTCATTCAAAATTTTTGCTTTACATTTGTGACATGAAATTACCGATTGTAACACCATGATACCACCTCAACACCATGATCCCACATCGCTAACCAATTCCGTTTGAGGAAAACTGAATTGCAAGAAGCAATGAAACAATGCAATAGCAGAAATGCTTGCATGCGTCTTTTAAAAAAATGCAATCAGAATATTCAGCGGTTGCTTCAAAAGCAAGAGGCAGTACTTCAATGCAGGCTTTCACTAGTCAGCATTTCAAGCAGAATTCTTTTTTACTTTATTGTCAGGAAAGAAGTATTATTGAGGCTCGGAGGCTACCATACATATTGTAGCTACTTGCCCTTGCAGACTGAAGACTTCTCCCTTTTCTGGGTTCAGCCATTGGTCTCTTTATCATTGGATTTAGAAGGCAAAGCATCACTCTCCCTCATTGTCTGCAATTCCTGCTGTATCCACTCCACAAAATTTTTAACTTCTTCTGAAAAATCAAGTAACTTCAATGCAGTACTTTTATTGTTTGAGGGAGGGTATATACCGGTATTTTTGTTCCTTTTGTGTGTCATTGTTGGTGAGTGGCCTGGAGTTTTGACTGGGGGGGTATGCAGGATCAACTTTTTTAAGGGGGGAATATTTACTATTTTTGTAGGTTAAATATACTTTTTTCCATTTTCTTGTGTCAGTTATTTAAATGTTATACTGTGTTGTTTACCATTTAATTGTGATGTGATGGCCTAGTCTGCCCTGCACTATGCTTTGAGTGTATTTTTAGTGTATTTTTCATATTCTCACTGCTGCTGTGCTGTATGCTTTTAAAAACATTTAGGGGAGTATGGATGACTCTTGATTACGTGCAAAAAGTAGGCTATTTTACTTGTTGTCTGAATGTGCTTGTTGTTGATAATCTTTGCAATTCTTTTCCTTGTGTTACACATTGCATCCTTGGCTTGATTTCCCCTAACTTTTTGCCTATACTTCACAGGTTGTTGCTGTGTGCTGGAATCTGTTTTTACTGGTTTGTGTTCCTCTGAGCACTTTACCACTGCTGACCAGTGCTAAAGTTCAAGTGCTCCCTATGCAAAAGTGTAAGGGTAATTGGTTTTTCCATCATTGACATATATGATTTACTAATAGGTCCCTAGTAAAGTGCACTAGAGGTGCGTCGGGCCTGTAAATCAAATGCTAGGAGTGAGCCTGCAGCACTAATTCTGCCACCCACAAGGGTAGCCCTGTATACATGGGTCAGACCTGCCACAGGAGTGTCTGTGTGTGCAGTTTTAAACTGCCAATTTGACCTGAAAAGTGTACTCACTTGCCAGGCCCAACCTTCCCTTTTTATACATGTAAGGCACCCCTAAGGTAGGCCCTAGGTAGCCCCATGGGCAGGGTGCAGTGTATGTTAAAGGTGGGACACGTATTGATGTGTTTTACATGTGCTAACATTGCAATTCTACCAAATTCGGTTTTCACTGTGTAAGGCCTATCTCTCTCATAGGTTAACATGGGGGCTCCCTTAAAACATTCTTAAAGTTCAGTTTCCCTTTGAGAGCAGATGGAAATTTGGAGTTTGGGGTCTCTTAACTCACAATTTAAAAATACATCTTTAAGTGAAGATGGTCTTTTGATTGTTAATTTGAAAATGTCACTTTTAGAAAGTGAGTGTTTTCTTGCTTAAACCATTCTGTGACTCTGGGTCAGACTGACAGTTAGGCTGTTTGTGCATGTCCACTAGACAGTAACACAAAGGGTGCTAGGGAGTAACTTGCATTCCTGATGGGTTATCTGGGCTAGGCTGAAGGGAGGAGCGGTCACTTACACCTGAAAGGGCAGTGTCTACACTCACACAAAGTAGTCTCCAACCCCCGGGTGTGCGTCTGGAGCCAGGCCTGTGCAAGGAAGAATCCTGTAAACAACAGAGACTTTTTTTTAAGTTGGGCAACTTCAAAGACAGAAAGAGGTATAAGTATTGGACCCAAACCCCCAGACTTCATATTACTTCAAGGATTCTAAAGCAATCTCTGCCAGGAGAAGAGCTGATGAGAAGTGCTGCCCCTGCCTGGGGCTGTGCTTTGTTGGGCTCCTGGAGATGAATTTCTGGTGAAACTCTTGTGAAATGAAGCCGGATGACTCCATACGACTTTGCTAAGGATTCCACTGCCTGAAGCCTGCAACACTGCCTACACCTGGATCTGTGGATCTCGCCGAGGCCCGATGACCCTACCGTCAACGTAGGCCCAGCATTGCTGCAGCCTCTTGTGTCTACACAAACTTGTGAGTTGGAGGGTCCTGCACCCGACGTTCATGACACACAACTCTGTCACAGCATGTATGACCCCTGTGATGTGATTGCGACCCCTGGAGGTCGCCCGCAGCATGTTGACTTCACCGGACTTCAACTTCGCTGGAGGTGCCACGGGACTGACTCCTCACAACCGACGATGTCTCACCTCCACCGCTCTGCAGCAAGGACCCGATGGCTCTTCATGACGCCTCTGCTCCTTCAGCCCAAAGCACCGGAACCAATGCCCCATTGAATCCAGCGAAGCCTCCCTTCTTGACTCTAAGCACCGCCCTGTTTTCCGCACATTTTGCTAAAGTAATGTACCTGAGGGTCCGTGTGACTCCATAAATGGAGCCCAGTGGCATCGCATTGTGGGAAACAACTCCGTCACAACGCCGCTTTAACATCAGGTTGCAGCATTTGTGGCTCTAGGCACTATTTTGGTCATTTTAATGGCTAAAGTCATTCTTTTCATTGTGTATGGTAGATTTTTATCGTATTTGGTCTTGTTTTATTTAGATAAATGTTGCCTATTTTTCTAAACTGGTGTGGTGTCCATTTAGTAGTGTTTTCACTGTATTATTCTGTGTGTTGTTATAAATACTTTACACATTGCCTCTGGGTTAAGCCTTTCTGCTTGTGCCACGCTACCAAGGGTGAGCAGGGGTTATCTGGGTGTGTTTCTCCCTAGAGTGAGAGTCCTTGCTTGGACAGGGGGAAACCTGACTGCCAACCAAAGACCTCATTTCTAACACCTGCAATGATGCAAGATGTTTTTTCTGTGTATGGGGTGCTCCAGGCCGGGCAGGACAATTGTTTTCTTTGTTCTCTATGTCTTTCTTTTCTGGCCATGCTACTGTGGGCATTTAGTGCAGCCAGTGTGTGGGGGGGGAGGAGTGTTTGTGTGTGTTTGCCATAGGTTATCATGTGTACTTTGCCCTCAATGCCTCTTCTTTGCTGGCCATGTGGCAGTGGCATTTTTTTGTTGTGTGTATGTAGTCATTAAGGCATGTTGTCTATGTCCTTCCTTCCTTAGCATTCATTTGGTGACCACAATTTTGGGGATCCAATTATTGTGTTGAGGAGCTATTTTGCCCTTGCTTTCCATGCTAGTAACATTGGTGAAGAGGTCTATGAACATTTTTTGTTCATTGCTTTTTTTCCTGATAATTTATTTGACATTGTGGCTGATTGTAGTACAATGTTGTTGTTTTTATTCATATCTGTGATTTTTGCCTCACTTCCTATGTCCTCCCATAGACTCCGCATGGTTCCTTGTTGGGCACCAGGAAATTATCGGATGTAATTGTTTTGATTTTTGCCAATTTTTGTGCTTTGTTCTCCACACCTTTTCTTTGCTGGCCATTCATGTGGTGGCTATTTTGTGTGGCATGTGTGTGTGTGTGTGTGGTCATGGTAGTTAGATTGTAATTGATCTCCATGCCTCCTTCTTTGCTGGTCATGCAGCCACCACCATTTTGTGGAGCCAGTTAGTGTATGTGTTTGGTGGCCATTTTGTCATTTCCATGTCACCTTCGTCAGTGGCCATGTGGTAGTTAAGCTAGCTTACACCATTTTGTGCAGCCTGTGTAGGCTTCAATCTCTTTATTCAACTTTTAAATGTAATTTCCCAGGAACATTTATAGAAACGGCCTATGGTATTCATTTTTTGGCTACTTTTTTTAATATATTTATTTGTGTTGTGGGCTGATTGTAGTAGAGTGTTGTTTCTATTCATGTTTTGGATCTTTGCCTCCCTCCCCTTGCCTTCTAGGTTCCCCATGGGCCCTGGTGTGGCACCAGCAATTACTTAATATTTGTTTTTCAAATTTTGCCTGCCTCTCCTAGCTTCCCATAAGGTGCAGATGGGCCATGGTGGGACTGCACCGTTTGCCTCTTGAAGGGGGTTGTCCTGTGGTTCTGAACAGACACAAACTAAACTTTTTGTTTAATGTTGTCATGTGAAAAAATAGTTTATACTTGTTTTAGATACACTGCTTTCAAGCATTTGAAATGATGAGAATGATCATGATGATGGCTTCACTTGTGTTACATTGGCTAGATTCTTCGGATTGCACATGCTTTACTGGTGGTAATTCCTACTGCATTGAGATAGAGAGCGAAACTAAGCTTATAAGAAATCTTACTAGCAGAAAGGCCCACGTGAACAAGAGGAAGGTAAGATTTGTTAAAGGGCTAACAGCTGTTCCCTTTGAGCAGGAGAACAACCAAGTTTTAAGATGTTTCCTGAAACTGGATAGGTCGGATTGACCTCTAAGATGTTCAGGGAGGTCAACAAAGTTGTGTTGTGGAGTAGATAAAACTTCTACCTCCCCATTTCTTTCTTCTGATTTTTACAGACATTAAGGGCCATATTTATACTTTTTGACGCAAAACTGCGGTAACGCAGTTCTGCGTAAAAAAAATTAGCACCGGCTAACGCCATTCTGAAGCGCCATGCGGGCGCCGTGTTTAATCAATGACGTTAGCCGGCGTTAGCCGGCGTTAGCCGCCGACGCTGCCTGGTGTGCGTGGAAAAAAACGACGTACACCAGGCAGCGCCGGCGTAGGGGAATATGGGGCTTGGGCGTCAAAAAATGGGGCAAGTCAGGTTGAGGCAAATTTTTTGCCTCAACCCGATTTGCGCCATTTTTTTCGACTCCCAACCCCCATAGAAATGACTCCTGTCTTAGCAAAGACAGGAGTCATGCCCCCTTGCCCAATGGCCATGCCCAGGGGACTTCTGTCCCCTGGGCATGGTCATTGGGCACAGTGGCATGTAGGGGGGCACAAATCAGGCCCCCCTATGCCACAAAAAAAAAAAAAAAAATGACTTACCTGAACTTACCTTAATGTCCCTGGGATGGGTCCCTCCAGCCTTGGGTGTCCTCCTGGGGTGGGCAAGGGTGACTATATGTTACCAGGGTTACTTTCTCAAGAACGGTATAAGATCCTTGCTGACAATTTTATCCCAGTTCCTTCCTGAATTGTTTATGGTTTTCCTTATGAGATTCTTGATGGTTTTATTATAACGTTCCACAAGGCCATCTGTTTGTAGATGGTAAACCGATGTCCGTATTAGTTGGACGCCCAGAGTTGGACATATTTTGGACATTAACCTGGACATGAAAGGTGTCCCCTGGTCAGTCAGGAGTTCCTTAGGGAATCAGACCCAGGAAAATAATTTTATCATGGCGTGAGCCACGCTTTTCATTGTCATACTGGACAAAGATATGGCCTTGGGATACCTAGTTGCATAGTCCACTAGAACCAAGATATATTGGTGATCTTTAGGTGATGGCACCAACGGTTCCAACAAGTCCATACCCACCTGCGTGAATGGGGTCTCTATAATAGGTAAGGGAAGAAAGTGAACCTTAGGATCCATGAAAGGATTAATCAATTGACATTTCTGACATTGTTGGCAATGTTTTCTTATATTGCCATATGGACCTGGCCAATAAAAACTCCTTGTTATGTACTCTTCAGTCTTCTCTCTGCCTAGATGTCCTTCCCCCATTTCCCCATCTGCTAAGTGAAGTACCTGGGCTCGGTAGTCTTTTGGAACTAGCAATTGTGGTTTCCTGTTCTCTTGTTCGGTGATAACTCGATACAGTAAATCATTTTTAATTTGGAAATAAGGACCTACCGTGGGATTATTTTTGGTGAGAGCAGCATGCCTGGCCTGCTTTAGAGGAGGAACATCTCATTGAGACTGTAAAAATTGTCCTGCGACCGAATATATCAGCTTCCTGGAATCAGTTTTCGGTCCATTGTTATCATAATTCTCCCTGTAGTATGTTTTCTTTTGCTTTCGTTTTCGTGTCTCAGTTATCTTTTCGCTTGTTATAGTCTTTTCTATTTCTGTTGAGGAAAAGGTGCTTCAGCTCACCAGGACTCTGTCTGATTAGTATGTTCAAGGCAATCTAAGAGTTCTGGAAATGCTATATAAACAGTTCCTATAATGAGTTCTTCCACCAGGTCTGGGATGACTCCTACAACAAGGGGTTCTTCTTTTTCCCGCCATTTCATCTGTACAACAGCGACTGGGAATGTTTTACTATCACCGTGTACGCAAATGATAAGTACATGTTCTCCCTTTACCCACTGTTCTGGCAGTATATATTTGTGATTGACGACGCTTTGACTACAACCTGAGTCTACTAGTATCCTTCTTATTTCTTGATTCACTAGAAGGGATGTAGCATATCGGGTAATGGTATTACCTAACCATAATACTCTTCCTCTGGCCATCCCTATCTCCATTGGTTCTCTCTGATTCTGTTTTTGAGGACAATATCGTGCAATATGGCCCCATTCCGCACAGTTATAACATTGTGGGTTCGTCATGGGTTCTTTTAAAGGAACACAATAAGGGTATGGCTTCTCCAGGTTTAACCCGGTTAGCAGCTTTACAGGTAAAGACTGGGGAGCTGGTTTGGGAAGGGTAGAGTTTGTTCTTGAAACTGTGCCCCAGAAGTCTGGAGCCCCATGATAAGCGCAAGCTAGTTCAACCGCAGAGGAGTTGTCCAAGCCGGGATGTTGTCTGATCCAATTCCTCGTGGACATAGGTAGGGCTTCCAAGTATTGTTCTAGTACTATGGCTTGAAACATTTCTTCTTTGTTATTGTCTGTAGGGGATAGCCATTTACTAGCTTCATGGTGAACCCAATAATACAGAGTATGTGAATTCTCTGGAATAAACTAATTAGTACGTCAAAAGCGTATCCTATAACTTTCTTGGTCTAACCCCACACATTCCAGGATAGCCTTTTTAATGTCTCTATAGGGGGTTGTTCCTCCCAGATTCACTGCTTGATAGGCAGCCTGTAGGGGTCCCATCAATAAGGGAGCAATATACTGAGCCCAGGGCTCTGGGAGCCAGTTAGCCAAACTTGCTACTTTCAAAGTTTGTGAAAAATACATCAGGGTCATCATTTTCCTGATACTTCTGTAATACAGTGCGAGGGTCGTTTGGGTGTACTCTGGTGGTAGCTCAGGTCTCTGTGAGCTTCCCCAATATGGTTTCATGTACTAGTTGATTATAGACAATGATCGCAGCTTGGCTTCTCAAAGCGGTTTGTAAAGCATCACGATCTTTCCTGGCTTCCCTGGCTTCTTTAATCTGTTCCTCCCACACGAGTAGTAAATATCTTTGGCCTTCTGCTAGTTGTGCTATCATGTCTGCCAAACTGGGTTTCTCCTCCATTTTATTTATCCTGTCTGTAGGAAGGTTTGATCCCACTTCTGAGACCACTTGTGACAGGTAAGTACAAATGGACACCTAAATAAGCAAACTGAGTTTACGGATTTCTTATTATTTCTCTTCTTCAATTAAAGTCTCTCCCTTTTATCTGTTTCTATTTAACTGTATGTCTCTAGGCTGTATTCTTCCATTCGTTCTTCCCTGTTTATTATCTTCTTTCTCTGTTTCCGGTTGGCATCTCAGGGATCCAGAAGATCGTCCAGACCATGAGAGGGAGAGAAAAATTAGAAACCAGTTTTTAAAAAGGTGCGTTTGAATTTCATAGCAGGTGTTATTCTTTCTGTCCTCTCTGAGTACTCTTTCTCTATTTCTGTCTTGTTTCTTTTGTGCATTTCTGTGCCTCTTCGTTATTCAGTGATTTTTGTTTCTCGGAGAATCTCTAGTACTTTCTTTTCTGTATTCCTCTCGCTCTAATTTTTTCTGGCCTCTTAAATTCCTTCTTATTCAGTATCCTGTATTTCTTAACTTAGGCTTGTCGCTGTTTCCTTCATGCAGTACCCCGCTTTTCCCTTCACCCAGTGCCTTTTCCTATTTTTTCCTTTCAGTGCTGTAATATGTATTTTGCCTATAAGGAAAAACCAAACATAACCAAACAGACAGTGCTCCCCACGCCCGTGCCTTTCTCGATTCCCCTTACTTCCGTCTTCCCCAGCTTGTTGCAAGTACCTGGTGGGGCGAGGCTCCTCCTGGAAAGTGGCCGGCTTCTTCATGTGGTCTCTCTCTCACTGTTCTTGAGGTATTGTCCACTTTGGTGCTCCCTGCTGCCCGTCTCCGATTCCCGTCTCTTCCTTCATTGTCGTCCTCTTGCCTGTGCCGAATTTGTCCTCCTTTGTGGTTCACCGTTGTCCTCCCATCTCTTCCTCCGTTGTTTGGTTTCCTCCCTGCGCGCTCTCCTTTTCTTCTCCCGCCCTCTCTTTAAATGTTATCTCCCGGCGTCTTCTGAGTACAAAAGACTCCGCCCCCTGTGTCGCGGAACTGTCGTGACTTAGGGGTTTGACCTCTAGTCCAGCATCCTGATCAGTGCCCCTGGGGTATGTCAGGGCGGGCGCCGACCCCCGCGCCCTGTCACAGGTCACTTACTCCTGAAAGGGCTGAGCCTGCCCTCACACAAAGCAGTCTCCAAACACCTGGTGTGTGTCTGGAGCCAGGACTGGTCAAGGCAGGATCCTGTAAACAACAGAGACTTTTCTAAAGTAGTTTTAAGTTTTTACTAAGGTTGGGCGTAATTTTAGTTATTTGGAGTAATTGGAGTCATTCAACATTTTTGCTTTACATTTGTGACATGAAATTACCGATTGTAACACCATGATACCACCTCAACACCATGATGCCACGTCGCTAACCAATTCCGTTTGAGGAAAACTGAATTGCAAGAAGCAATGAAACAATGCAATAGCAGAAATGCTTGCATGCGTCTTTTAAAAAAATGCAATCAGAATATTCAGCGGTTGCTTCAAAAGCAAGAGGCAGTACTTCAATGCAGGCTTTCACTAGTCAGCATTTCAAGCAGAATTCTTTTTTACTTTATTGTCAGGAAAGAAGTATTATTGAGGCTTGGAGGCTACCATACATATTGTAGCTACTTGCCCTTGCAGACTGAAGACTTCTCCCTTTTCTGGGTTCAGCCATTGGTCTCTTTATCATTGGATTTAGAAGGCAAAGCATCACTCTCCCTCATTGTCTGCAATTCCTGCTGTATCCACTCCACAAAAATTTTAACTTCTTCTGAAAAATCAAGTAACTTCAATGCAGTACTTTTATTGTTTGAGGGAGGGTATATACTGGTATTTTTGTTCCTTTTGTGTGTCATTGTTGGTGAGTGGCCTGGAGTTTTGACTGGGGGTGTGCAGGATCAACTTTTTTAAGGGGGAATATTTACTATTTTTGTAGGTTAAATATACTTTTTTCCATTTTCTTGTGTCAGTTATTTAAATGTTATACTGTGTTGTTTACCATTTAATTGTGATGTGATGGCCTAGTCTGCCCTGCACTATGCTTTGAGTGTATTTTTAGTGTATTTTTCATATTCTCACTGCTGCTGTGCTGTATGCTTTTAAAAACATTTAGGGGAGTATGGATGACTCTTGATTACGTGCAAAAAGTAGGCTGTTTTACTTGTTGTCTGAATGTGCTTGTTGTTGATAATCTTTGCAATTCTTTTCCTTGTGTTACACATTGCATCCTTGGCTTGATTTCCCCTAACTTTTTGCCTATACTTCACAGGTTGTTGCTGTGTGCTGGACTCTGTTTTTACTGGTTTGTGTTCCTCTGAGCACTTTACCACTGCTGACCAGTGCTAAAGTTCAAGTGCTCCCTATGCAAAAGTGTAAGGGTAATTGGTTTTTCCATCATTGACATATATGATTTACTAATAAGTCCCTAGTAAAGTGCACTAGAGGTGCGTCGGGCCTGTAAATCAAATGCTAGGAGTGAGCCTGCAGCACTAATTCTGCCACCCACAAGGGTAGCCCTGTATACATGGGTCAGACCTGCCACTGGAGTGTCTGTGTGTGCAGTTTTAAACTGCCAATTTGACCTGAAAAGTGTACTCACTTGCCAGGCCCAACCTTCCCTTTTTATACATGTAAGGCACCCCTAAGGTAGGCCCTAGGTAGCCCCATGGGCAGGGTGCAGTGTATGTTAAAGGTGGGACACGTATTGATGTGTTTTACATGTGCTAACATTGCAATACTGCCAAATTCGGTTTTCACTGTGTAAGGCCTATCTCTCTCATAGGTTAACATTCTTAAAGTGCAGTTTCCCTTTGAGAGCAGATGGAAATTTGGAGTTTGGGGTCTCTTAACTCACAATTTAAAAATACATCTTTAAGTGAAGATGGTCTTTTGATTGTTAATTTGAAAATGTCACTTTTAGAAAGTGAGTGTTTTCTTGCTTAAACCATTCTGTGACTCTGGGTCAGACTGACAGTTAGGCTGTTTGTGCATGTCCACTAGACAGTAACACAAAGGGTGCTAGGGAGTAACTTGCATTCCTGATGGGTTATCTGGGCTAGGCTGAAGGGAGGAGCGGTCACTTACACCTGAAAGGGCAGTGTCTACACTCACACAAAGTAGTCTCCAACCCCCGGGTGTGCGTCTGGAGCCAGGCCTGTGCAAGGAAGAATCCTGTAAACAACAGAGACTTTTTTTTAAGTTGGGCAACTTCAAAGACAGAAAGAGGTATAAGTATTGGACCCAAACCCCCAGACTTCATATTACTTCAAGGATTCTAAAGCAATCTCTGCCAGGAGAAGAGCTGATGAGAAGTGCTGCCCCTGCCTGGGGCTGTGCTTTGTTGGGCTCCTGGAGATGAATTTCTGGTGAAACTCTTGTGAAATGAAGCCGGATGACTCCATACGACTTTGCTAAGGATTCCACTGCCTGAAGCCTGCAACACTGCCTACACCTGGATCTGTGGATCTCGCCGAGGCCCGATGACCCTACCGTCAACGTAGGCCCAGCATTGCTGCAGCCTCTTGTGTCTACACAAACTTGTGAGTTGGAGGGTCCTGCACCCGACGTTCATGACACACAACTCTGTCACAGCATGTATGACCCTGTGATGTGATTGCGACCCCTGGAGGTCGCCCGCAGCATGTTGACTTCACCGGACTTCAACTTCGCTGGAGGTGCCACGGGACTGACTCCTCACAACCGACGATGTCTCACCTCCACCGCTCTGCAGCAAGGACCCGATGGCTCTTCATGACGCCTCTGCTCCTTCAGCCCAAAGCACCGGAACCAATGCCCCATTGAATCCAGCGAAGCCTCCCTTCTTGACTCTAAGCACCGCCCTGTTTTCCGCACATTTTGCTAAAGTAATGTACCTGAGGGTCCGTGTGACTCCATAAATGGAGCCAGTGGCATCGCATTGTGGGAAACAACTCCGTCACAACGCCGCTTTAACATCAGGTTGCAGCATTTGTGGCTCTAGGCACTATTTTGGTCATTTTAATGGCTAAAGTCATTCTTTTCATTGTGTATGGTAGATTTTTATCGTATTTGGTCTTGTTTTATTTAGATAAATGTTGCCTATTTTTCTAAACTGGTGTGGTGTCCATTTAGTAGTGTTTTCACTGTATTATTCTGTGTGTTGTTATAAATACTTTACACATTGCCTCTGGGTTAAGCCTTTCTGCTTGTGCCACGCTACCAAGGGGTGAGCAGGGGTTATCTGGGTGTGTTTCTCCCTAGAGTGAGAGTCCTTGCTTGGACAGGGGGAAACCTGACTGCCAACCAAAGACCTCATTTCTAACACCTGCAATGATGCAAGATGTTTTTTCTGTGTATGGGGTGCTCCAGGCCGGGCAGGACAATTGTTTTCTTTGTTCTCTATGTCTTTCTTTTCTGGCCATGCTACTGTTGGCATTTAGTGCAGCCAGTGTGTGGGGGGGGAGGAGTGTTTGTGTGTGTTTGCCATAGGTTATCATGTGTACTTTGCCCTCAATGCCTCTTCTTTGCTGGCCATGTGGCAGTGGAATTTTGTGTGTGTATGTAGTCATTAAGGCATGTTGTCTCTGTCCTTCCTTCCTTAGCATTCATTTGGTGACCACAATTTTGGGGATCCAATTATTGTGTTGAGGAGCTATTTTGCCCTTGCTTTCCATGCTAGTAACATTGGTGAAGAGGTCTATGAACATTTTTGTTCATTGCTTTTTTTCCTGATATATTTATTTGACATTGTGGCTGATTGTAGTACAATGTTGTTGTTTTTATTCATATCTGTGATTTTTGCCTCACTTCCTATGTCCTCCCATAGACTCCGCATGGTTCCTTGTTGGGCACCAGAAATTATCGGATGTAATTGTTTTGATTTTTGCCAATTTTTGTGCTTTGTTCTCCACACCTTTTCTTTGCTGGCCATCATGTGGTGGCTATTTTGTGTGGCATGTGTGTGTGTGTGTGTGGTCATGGTAGTTAGATTGTAATTGATCTCCATGCCTCCTTCTTTGCTGGTCATGCAGCCACCACCATTTTGTGGAGCCAGTTAGTGTATGTGTTTGGTGGCCATTTTGTCATTTCCATGTCACCTTCGTCAGTGGCCATGTGGTAGTTAAGCTAGCTTACACCATTTTGTGCAGCCTGTGTAGGCTTCAATCTCGTTATTCAACTTTTAAATGTAATTTCCCAGGAACATTTATAGAAACGGCCTATGGTATTCATTTTTTGGCTACTTTTTTAAATATATTTATTTGTGTTGTGGGCTGATTGTAGTAGAGTGTTGTTTCTATTCATGTTTTGGATCTTTGCCTCCCTCCCCTTGCCTTCTAGGTTCCCCATGGGCCCTGGTGTGGCACCAGCAATTACTTAATATTTGTTTTTTCAAATTTTGCCTGCCTCTCCTAGCTTCCCATAAGGTGCAGATGGGCCATGGTGGGACTGCACCGTTTGCCTCTTGAAGGGGGTTGTCCTGTGGTTCTGAACAGACACAAACTAAACTTTTTGTTTAATGTTGTCATGTGAAAAAATAGTTTATACTTGTTTTAGATACACTGCTTTCAAGCATTTGAAATGATGAGAATGATCATGAAGATGGCTTCACTTGTGTTACATTGGCTAGATTCTTCGGATTGCACATGCTTTACTGGTGGCAATTCCTACTGCATTGAGATAGAGAGCGAAACTAAGCTTATAAGAAATCTTACTAGCAGAAAGGCCCACGTGAACAAGAGGAAGGTAAGATTTGTTAAAGGGCTAACAGCTGTTCCCTTTGAGCAGGAGAACAACCAAGTTTTAAGATGTTTCCTGAAACTGGATAGGTCGGATTGACCTCTAAGATGTTCAGGGAGGTCAACAAAGTTGTGTTGTGGAGTAGATAAAACTTCTACCTCCCCATTTCTTTCTTCTGATTTTACAGACATTAAGGGCCATATTTATACTTTTTGACGCAAAACTGCGGTAACGCAGTTCTGCGTAAAAAAAATTAGCGCCGGCTAACGCCATTCTGAAGCGCCATGCGGGCGCCGTATTTAATCAATGACGTTAGCCGGCGTTAGCCGCCGACGCTGCCTGGTGTGCGTGGAAAAAAACGACGTACACCAGGCAGCGCCGGCGTAGGGGGATATGGGGCTTGGGCGTCAAAAAATGGGGCAAGTCAGGTTGAGGCAAATTTTTTGCCTCAACCCGATTTGCGCCATTTTTTTCGACTCCCAACCCCCATAGAAATGACTCCTGTCTTAGCAAAGACAGGAGTCATGCCCCCTTGCCCAATGGCCATGCCCAGGGGACTTCTGTCCCCTGGGCATGGTCATTGGGCACAGTGGCATGTAGGGGGGCACAAATCAGGCCCCCCTATGCCACAAAAAAAAAAAAAAAATGACTTACCTGAACTTACCTTAATGTCCCTGGGATGGGTCCCTCCAGCCTTGGGTGTCCTCCTGGGGTGGGCAAGGGTGACTATATGTTACCAGGGTTACTTTCTCAAGAACGGTATAAGATCCTTGCTGACAATTTTATCCCAGTTCCTTCCTGAATTGTTTATGGTTTTCCTTATGAGATTCTTGATGGTTTTATTATAACGTTCCACAAGGCTATCTGTTTGTAGATGGTAAACCGATGTCCGTATTAGTTGGACGCCCAGAGTTGGACATATTTTGGACATTAACCTGGACATGAAAGGTGTCCCCTGGTCAGTCAGGAGTTCCTTAGGGAATCAGACCCAGGAAAATAATTTTATCATGGCGTGAGCCACGCTTTTCATTGTCATACTGGACAAAGATATGGCCTTGGGATACCTAGTTGCATAGTCCACTAGAACCAAGATATATTGGTGATCTTTAGGTGATGGCACCAACGGTTCCACCAAGTCCATACCCACCTGCGTGAATGGGGTCTCTATAATAGGTAAGGGAAGAAAGTGAACCTTAGGATCCATGAAAGGATTAATCAATTGACATTTCTGACATTGTTGGCAATGTTTTCTTATATTGCCATATGGACCTGGCCAATAAAAACTCCTTGTTATGTACTCTTCAGTCTTCTCTCTGCCTAGATGTCCTTCCCCCATTTCCCCATCTGCTAAGTGAAGTACCTGGGCTCGGTAGTCTTTTGGAACTAGCAATTGTGGTTTCCTGTTCTCTTGTTCGGTGATAACTCGATACAGTAAATCATTTTTAATTTGGAAATAAGGACCTACCGTGGGATTATTTTTGGTGAGAGCAGCATGCCTGGCCTGCTTTAGAGGAGGAACATCTCATTGAGACTGTAAAAATTGTCCTGCGACCGAATATATCAGCTTCCTGGAATCAGTTTTCGGTCCATTGTTATCATAATTCTCCCTGTAGTATGTTTTCTTTTGCTTTCGTTTTCGTGTCTCAGTTATCTTTTCGCTTGTTATAGTCTTTTCTATTTCTGTTGAGGAAAAGGTGCTTCAGCTCACCAGGACTCTGTCTGATTAGTATGTTCAAGGCAATCTAAGAGTTCTGGAAATGCTATATAAACAGTTCCTATAATGAGTTCTTCCACCAGGTCTGGGATGACTCCTACAACAAGGGGTTCTTCTTTTTCCCGCCATTTCATCTGTACAACAGCGACTGGGAATGTTTTACTATCACCGTGTACGCAAATGATAAGTACATGTTCTCCCTTTACCCACTGTTCTGGCAGTATATATTTGTGATTGACGACGCTTTGACTACAACCTGAGTCTACTAGTATCCTTCTTATTTCTTGATTCACTAGAAGGGATGTAGCATATCGGGTAATGGTATTACCTAACCATAATACTCTTCCTCTGGCCATCCCTATCTCCATTGGTTCTCTCTGATTCTGTTTTTGAGGACAATATCGTGCAATATGGCCCCATTCCGCACAGTTATAACATTGTGGGTTCGTCATGGGTTCTTTTAAAGGAACACAATAAGGGTATGGCTTCTCCAGGTTTAACCCGGTTAGCAGCTTTACAGGTAAAGACTGGGGAGCTGGTTTGGGAAGGGTAGAGTTTGTTCTTGAAACTGTGCCCCAGAAGTCTGGAGCCCCATGATAAGCGCAAGCTAGTTCAACCGCAGAGGAGTTGTCCAAGCCGGGATGTTGTCTGATCCAATTCCTCGTGGACATAGGTAGGGCTTCCAAGTATTGTTCTAGTACTATGGCTTGAAACATTTCTTCTTTGTTATTGTCTGTAGGGGATAGCCATTTACTAGCTTCATGGTGAACCCAATAATACAGAGTATGTGAATTCTCTGGAATAAACTAATTAGTACGTCAAAAGCGTATCCTATAACTTTCTTGGTCTAACCCCACACATTCCAGGATAGCCTTTTTAATGTCTCTACAGGGGGTTGTTCCTCCCAGATTCACTGCTTGATAGGCAGCCTGTAGGGGTCCCATCAATAAGGGAGCAATATACTGAGCCCAGGGCTCTGGGAGCCAGTTAGCCAAACTTGCTACTTTCAAAGTTTGTGAAAAATACATCAGGGTCATCATTTTCCTGATACTTCTGTAATACAGTGCGAGGGTCGTTTGGGTGTACTCTGGTGGTAGCTCAGGTCTCTGTGAGCTTCCCCAATATGGTTTCATGTACTAGTTGATTATAGACAATGATCGCAGCTTGGCTTCTCAAAGCGGTTTGTAAAGCATCACGATCTTTCCTGGCTTCCCTGGCTTCTTTAATCTGTTCCTCCCACACGAGTAGTAAATATCTTTGGCCTTCTGCTAGTTGTGCTATCATGTCTGCCAAACTGGGTTTCTCCTCCATTTTATTTATCCTGTCTGTAGGAAGGTTTGATCCCACTTCTGAGACCACTTGTGACAGGTAAGTACAAATGGACACCTAAATAAGCAAACTGAGTTTACGGATTTCTTATTATTTCTCTTCTTCAATTAAAGTCTCTCCCTTTTATCTGTTTCTATTTAACTGTATGTCTCTAGGCTGTATTCTTCCATTCGTTCTTCCCTGTTTATTATCTTCTTTCTCTGTTTCCGGTTGGCATCTCAGGGATCCAGAAGATCGTCCAGACCATGAGAGGGAGAGAAAAATTAGAAACCAGTTTTTAAAAAGGTGCGTTTGAATTTCATAGCAGGTGTTATTCTTTCTGTCCTCTCTGAGTACTCTTTCTCTATTTCTGTCTTGTTTCTTTTGTGCATTTCTGTGCCTCTTCGTTATTCAGTGATTTTTGTTTCTCGGAGAATCTCTAGTACTTTCTTTTCTGTATTCCTCTCGCTCTAATTTTTTCTGGCCTCTTAAATTCCTTCTTATTCAGTATCCTGTATTTCTTAACTTAGGCTTGTCGCTGTTTCCTTCATGCAGTACCCCGCTTTTCCCTTCACCCAGTGCCTTTTCCTATTTTTTCCTTTCAGTGCTGTAATATGTATTTTGCCTATAAGGAAAAACCAAACATAACCAAACAGACAGTGCTCCCCACGCCCGTGCCTTTCTCGATTCCCCTTACTTCCGTCTTCCCCAGCTGGTTGCAAGTACCTGGTGGGGCGAGGCTCCTCCTGGAAAGTGGCCGGCTTCTTCATGTGGTCTCTCTCTCACTGTTCTTGAGGTATTGTCCACTTTGGTGCTCCCTGCTGCCCGTCTCCGATTCCCGTCTCTTCCTTCATTGTCGTCCTCTTGCCTGTGCCGAATTTGTCCTCCTTTGTGGTTCACCGTTGTCCTCCCATCTCTTCCTCCGTTGTTTGGTTTCCTCCCTGCGCGCTCTCCTTTTCTTCTCCCGCCCTCTCTTTAAATGTTATCTCCCGGCGTCTTCTGAGTACAAAAGACTCCGCCCCCTGTGTCGCGGAACTGTCGTGACTTAGGGGTTTGACCTCTAGTCCAGCATCCTGATCAGTGCCCCTGGGGTATGTCAGGGCGGGCGCCGACCCCCGCGCCCTGTCACAGGTCACTTACTCCTGAAAGGGCTGAGCCTGCCCTCACACAAAGCAGTCTCCAAACACCTGGTGTGTGTCTGGAGCCAGGACTGGTCAAGGCAGGATCCTGTAAACAACAGAGACTTTTCTAAAGTAGTTTTAAGTTTTTACTAAGGTTGGGCGTAATTTTAGTTATTTGGAGTAATTGGAGTCATTCAACATTTTTGCTTTACATTTGTGACATGAAATTACCGATTGTAACACCATGATACCACCTCAACACCATGATGCCACGTCGCTAACCAATTCCGTTTGAGGAAAACTGAATTGCAAGAAGCAATGAAACAATGCAATAGCAGAAATGCTTGCATGCGTCTTTTAAAAAAATGCAATCAGAATATTCAGCGGTTGCTTCAAAAGCAAGAGGCAGTACTTCAATGCAGGCTTTCACTAGTCAGCATTTCAAGCAGAATTCTTTTTTACTTTATTGTCAGGAAAGAAGTATTATTGAGGCTTGGAGGCTACCATACATATTGTAGCTACTTGCCCTTGCAGACTGAAGACTTCTCCCTTTTCTGGGTTCAGCCATTGGTCTCTTTATCATTGGATTTAGAAGGCAAAGCATCACTCTCCCTCATTGTCTGCAATTCCTGCTGTATCCACTCCACAAAAATTTTAACTTCTTCTGAAAAATCAAGTAACTTCAATGCAGTACTTTTATTGTTTGAGGGAGGGTATATACTGGTATTTTTGTTCCTTTTGTGTGTCATTGTTGGTGAGTGGCCTGGAGTTTTGACTGGGGGTGTGCAGGATCAACTTTTTTAAGGGGGAATATTTACTATTTTTGTAGGTTAAATATACTTTTTTCCATTTTCTTGTGTCAGTTATTTAAATGTTATACTGTGTTGTTTACCATTTAATTGTGATGTGATGGCCTAGTCTGCCCTGCACTATGCTTTGAGTGTATTTTTAGTGTATTTTTCATATTCTCACTGCTGCTGTGCTGTATGCTTTTAAAAACATTTAGGGGAGTATGGATGACTCTTGATTACGTGCAAAAAGTAGGCTGTTTTACTTGTTGTCTGAATGTGCTTGTTGTTGATAATCTTTGCAATTCTTTTCCTTGTGTTACACATTGCATCCTTGGCTTGATTTCCCCTAACTTTTTGCCTATACTTCACAGGTTGTTGCTGTGTGCTGGACTCTGTTTTTACTGGTTTGTGTTCCTCTGAGCACTTTACCACTGCTGACCAGTGCTAAAGTTCAAGTGCTCCCTATGCAAAAGTGTAAGGGTAATTGGTTTTTCCATCATTGACATATATGATTTACTAATAAGTCCCTAGTAAAGTGCACTAGAGGTGCGTCGGGCCTGTAAATCAAATGCTAGGAGTGAGCCTGCAGCACTAATTCTGCCACCCACAAGGGTAGCCCTGTATACATGGGTCAGACCTGCCACTGGAGTGTCTGTGTGTGCAGTTTTAAACTGCCAATTTGACCTGAAAAGTGTACTCACTTGCCAGGCCCAACCTTCCCTTTTTATACATGTAAGGCACCCCTAAGGTAGGCCCTAGGTAGCCCCATGGGCAGGGTGCAGTGTATGTTAAAGGTGGGACACGTATTGATGTGTTTTACATGTGCTAACATTGCAATACTGCCAAATTCGGTTTTCACTGTGTAAGGCCTATCTCTCTCATAGGTTAACATTCTTAAAGTGCAGTTTCCCTTTGAGAGCAGATGGAAATTTGGAGTTTGGGGTCTCTTAACTCACAATTTAAAAATACATCTTTAAGTGAAGATGGTCTTTTGATTGTTAATTTGAAAATGTCACTTTTAGAAAGTGAGTGTTTTCTTGCTTAAACCATTCTGTGACTCTGGGTCAGACTGACAGTTAGGCTGTTTGTGCATGTCCACTAGACAGTAACACAAAGGGTGCTAGGGAGTAACTTGCATTCCTGATGGGTTATCTGGGCTAGGCTGAAGGGAGGAGCGGTCACTTACACCTGAAAGGGCAGTGTCTACACTCACACAAAGTAGTCTCCAACCCCCGGGTGTGCGTCTGGAGCCAGGCCTGTGCAAGGAAGAATCCTGTAAACAACAGAGACTTTTTTTTAAGTTGGGCAACTTCAAAGACAGAAAGAGGTATAAGTATTGGACCCAAACCCCCAGACTTCATATTACTTCAAGGATTCTAAAGCAATCTCTGCCAGGAGAAGAGCTGATGAGAAGTGCTGCCCCTGCCTGGGGCTGTGCTTTGTTGGGCTCCTGGAGATGAATTTCTGGTGAAACTCTTGTGAAATGAAGCCGGATGACTCCATACGACTTTGCTAAGGATTCCACTGCCTGAAGCCTGCAACACTGCCTACACCTGGATCTGTGGATCTCGCCGAGGCCCGATGACCCTACCGTCAACGTAGGCCCAGCATTGCTGCAGCCTCTTGTGTCTACACAAACTTGTGAGTTGGAGGGTCCTGCACCCGACGTTCATGACACACAACTCTGTCACAGCATGTATGACCCTGTGATGTGATTGCGACCCCTGGAGGTCGCCCGCAGCATGTTGACTTCACCGGACTTCAACTTCGCTGGAGGTGCCACGGGACTGACTCCTCACAACCGACGATGTCTCACCTCCACCGCTCTGCAGCAAGGACCCGATGGCTCTTCATGACGCCTCTGCTCCTTCAGCCCAAAGCACCGGAACCAATGCCCCATTGAATCCAGCGAAGCCTCCCTTCTTGACTCTAAGCACCGCCCTGTTTTCCGCACATTTTGCTAAAGTAATGTACCTGAGGGTCCGTGTGACTCCATAAATGGAGCCAGTGGCATCGCATTGTGGGAAACAACTCCGTCACAACGCCGCTTTAACATCAGGTTGCAGCATTTGTGGCTCTAGGCACTATTTTGGTCATTTTAATGGCTAAAGTCATTCTTTTCATTGTGTATGGTAGATTTTTATCGTATTTGGTCTTGTTTTATTTAGATAAATGTTGCCTATTTTTCTAAACTGGTGTGGTGTCCATTTAGTAGTGTTTTCACTGTATTATTCTGTGTGTTGTTATAAATACTTTACACATTGCCTCTGGGTTAAGCCTTTCTGCTTGTGCCACGCTACCAAGGGGTGAGCAGGGGTTATCTGGGTGTGTTTCTCCCTAGAGTGAGAGTCCTTGCTTGGACAGGGGGAAACCTGACTGCCAACCAAAGACCTCATTTCTAACACCTGCAATGATGCAAGATGTTTTTTCTGTGTATGGGGTGCTCCAGGCCGGGCAGGACAATTGTTTTCTTTGTTCTCTATGTCTTTCTTTTCTGGCCATGCTACTGTTGGCATTTAGTGCAGCCAGTGTGTGGGGGGGGAGGAGTGTTTGTGTGTGTTTGCCATAGGTTATCATGTGTACTTTGCCCTCAATGCCTCTTCTTTGCTGGCCATGTGGCAGTGGAATTTTGTGTGTGTATGTAGTCATTAAGGCATGTTGTCTCTGTCCTTCCTTCCTTAGCATTCATTTGGTGACCACAATTTTGGGGATCCAATTATTGTGTTGAGGAGCTATTTTGCCCTTGCTTTCCATGCTAGTAACATTGGTGAAGAGGTCTATGAACATTTTTGTTCATTGCTTTTTTTCCTGATATATTTATTTGACATTGTGGCTGATTGTAGTACAATGTTGTTGTTTTTATTCATATCTGTGATTTTTGCCTCACTTCCTATGTCCTCCCATAGACTCCGCATGGTTCCTTGTTGGGCACCAGAAATTATCGGATGTAATTGTTTTGATTTTTGCCAATTTTTGTGCTTTGTTCTCCACACCTTTTCTTTGCTGGCCATCATGTGGTGGCTATTTTGTGTGGCATGTGTGTGTGTGTGTGTGGTCATGGTAGTTAGATTGTAATTGATCTCCATGCCTCCTTCTTTGCTGGTCATGCAGCCACCACCATTTTGTGGAGCCAGTTAGTGTATGTGTTTGGTGGCCATTTTGTCATTTCCATGTCACCTTCGTCAGTGGCCATGTGGTAGTTAAGCTAGCTTACACCATTTTGTGCAGCCTGTGTAGGCTTCAATCTCGTTATTCAACTTTTAAATGTAATTTCCCAGGAACATTTATAGAAACGGCCTATGGTATTCATTTTTTGGCTACTTTTTTAAATATATTTATTTGTGTTGTGGGCTGATTGTAGTAGAGTGTTGTTTCTATTCATGTTTTGGATCTTTGCCTCCCTCCCCTTGCCTTCTAGGTTCCCCATGGGCCCTGGTGTGGCACCAGCAATTACTTAATATTTGTTTTTTCAAATTTTGCCTGCCTCTCCTAGCTTCCCATAAGGTGCAGATGGGCCATGGTGGGACTGCACCGTTTGCCTCTTGAAGGGGGTTGTCCTGTGGTTCTGAACAGACACAAACTAAACTTTTTGTTTAATGTTGTCATGTGAAAAAATAGTTTATACTTGTTTTAGATACACTGCTTTCAAGCATTTGAAATGATGAGAATGATCATGAAGATGGCTTCACTTGTGTTACATTGGCTAGATTCTTCGGATTGCACATGCTTTACTGGTGGCAATTCCTACTGCATTGAGATAGAGAGCGAAACTAAGCTTATAAGAAATCTTACTAGCAGAAAGGCCCACGTGAACAAGAGGAAGGTAAGATTTGTTAAAGGGCTAACAGCTGTTCCCTTTGAGCAGGAGAACAACCAAGTTTTAAGATGTTTCCTGAAACTGGATAGGTCGGATTGACCTCTAAGATGTTCAGGGAGGTCAACAAAGTTGTGTTGTGGAGTAGATAAAACTTCTACCTCCCCATTTCTTTCTTCTGATTTTACAGACATTAAGGGCCATATTTATACTTTTTGACGCAAAACTGCGGTAACGCAGTTCTGCGTAAAAAAAATTAGCGCCGGCTAACGCCATTCTGAAGCGCCATGCGGGCGCCGTATTTAATCAATGACGTTAGCCGGCGTTAGCCGCCGACGCTGCCTGGTGTGCGTGGAAAAAAACGACGTACACCAGGCAGCGCCGGCGTAGGGGGATATGGGGCTTGGGCGTCAAAAAATGGGGCAAGTCAGGTTGAGGCAAATTTTTTGCCTCAACCCGATTTGCGCCATTTTTTTCGACTCCCAACCCCCATAGAAATGACTCCTGTCTTAGCAAAGACAGGAGTCATGCCCCCTTGCCCAATGGCCATGCCCAGGGGACTTCTGTCCCCTGGGCATGGTCATTGGGCACAGTGGCATGTAGGGGGGCACAAATCAGGCCCCCCTATGCCACAAAAAAAAAAAAAAAATGACTTACCTGAACTTACCTTAATGTCCCTGGGATGGGTCCCTCCAGCCTTGGGTGTCCTCCTGGGGTGGGCAAGGGTGACTATATGTTACCAGGGTTACTTTCTCAAGAACGGTATAAGATCCTTGCTGACAATTTTATCCCAGTTCCTTCCTGAATTGTTTATGGTTTTCCTTATGAGATTCTTGATGGTTTTATTATAACGTTCCACAAGGCTATCTGTTTGTAGATGGTAAACCGATGTCCGTATTAGTTGGACGCCCAGAGTTGGACATATTTTGGACATTAACCTGGACATGAAAGGTGTCCCCTGGTCAGTCAGGAGTTCCTTAGGGAATCAGACCCAGGAAAATAATTTTATCATGGCGTGAGCCACGCTTTTCATTGTCATACTGGACAAAGATATGGCCTTGGGATACCTAGTTGCATAGTCCACTAGAACCAAGATATATTGGTGATCTTTAGGTGATGGCACCAACGGTTCCACCAAGTCCATACCCACCTGCGTGAATGGGGTCTCTATAATAGGTAAGGGAAGAAAGTGAACCTTAGGATCCATGAAAGGATTAATCAATTGACATTTCTGACATTGTTGGCAATGTTTTCTTATATTGCCATATGGACCTGGCCAATAAAAACTCCTTGTTATGTACTCTTCAGTCTTCTCTCTGCCTAGATGTCCTTCCCCCATTTCCCCATCTGCTAAGTGAAGTACCTGGGCTCGGTAGTCTTTTGGAACTAGCAATTGTGGTTTCCTGTTCTCTTGTTCGGTGATAACTCGATACAGTAAATCATTTTTAATTTGGAAATAAGGACCTACCGTGGGATTATTTTTGGTGAGAGCAGCATGCCTGGCCTGCTTTAGAGGAGGAACATCTCATTGAGACTGTAAAAATTGTCCTGCGACCGAATATATCAGCTTCCTGGAATCAGTTTTCGGTCCATTGTTATCATAATTCTCCCTGTAGTATGTTTTCTTTTGCTTTCGTTTTCGTGTCTCAGTTATCTTTTCGCTTGTTATAGTCTTTTCTATTTCTGTTGAGGAAAAGGTGCTTCAGCTCACCAGGACTCTGTCTGATTAGTATGTTCAAGGCAATCTAAGAGTTCTGGAAATGCTATATAAACAGTTCCTATAATGAGTTCTTCCACCAGGTCTGGGATGACTCCTACAACAAGGGGTTCTTCTTTTTCCCGCCATTTCATCTGTACAACAGCGACTGGGAATGTTTTACTATCACCGTGTAAGCAAATGATAAGTACATGTTCTCCCTTTACCCACTGTTCTGGCAGTATATATTTGTGATTGACGACGCTTTGACTACAACCTGAGTCTACTAGTATCCTTCTTATTTCTTGATTCACAAGAAGGGATGTAGCATATCGGGTAATGGTATTACCTAACCATAATACTCTTCCTCTGGCCATCCCTATCTCCATTGGTTCTCTCTGATTCTGTTTTTGAGGACAATATCGTGCAATATGGCCCCATTCCGCACAGTTATAACATTGTGGGTTCGTCATGGGTTCTATTAAAGGAACACAATAAGGGTATGGCTTCTCCAGGTTTAACCCGGTTAGCAGCTTTACAGGTAAAGACTGGGGAGCTGGTTTGGGAAGGGTAGAGTTTGTTCTTGAAACTGTGCCCCAGAAGTCTGGAGCCCCATGATAAGCGCAAGCTAGTTCAACCGCAGAGGAGTTGTCCAAGCCGGGATGTTGTCTGATCCAATTCCTCGTGGACATAGGTAGGGCTTCCAAGTATTGTTCTAGTACTATGGCTTGAAACATTTCTTCTTTGTTATTGTCTGTAGGGGATAGCCATTTACTAGCTTCATGGTGAACCCAATAATACAGAGTATGTGAATTCTCTGGAATAAACTAATTAGTACGTCAAAAGCGTATCCTATAACTTTCTTGGTCTAACCCCACACATTCCAGGATAGCCTTTTTAATGTCTCTATAGGGGGTTGTTCCTCCCAGATTCACTGCTTGATAGGCAGCCTGTAGGGGTCCCATCAATAAGGGAGCAATATACTGAGCCCAGGGCTCTGGGAGCCAGTTAGCCAAACTTGCTACTTTCAAAGTTTGTGAAAAATACATCAGGGTCATCATTTTCCTGATACTTCTGTAATACAGTGCGAGGGTCGTTTGGGTGTACTCTGGTGGTAGCTCAGGTCTCTGTGAGCTTCCCCAATATGGTTTCATGTACTAGTTGATTATAGACAATGATCGCAGCTTGGCTTTTCAAAGCGGTTTGTAAAGCATCACGATCTTTCCTGGCTTCCCTGGCTTCTTTAATCTGTTCCTCCCACACGAGTAGTAAATATCTTTGGCCTTCTGCTAGTTGTGCTATCATGTCTGCCAAACTGGGTTTCTCCTCCATTTTATTTATCCTGTCTGTAGGAAGGTTTGATCCCACTTCTGAGACCACTTGTGACAGGTAAGTACAAATGGACACCTAAATAAGCAAACTGAGTTTACGGATTTCTTATTATTTCTCTTCTTCAATTAAAGTCTCTCCCTTTTATCTGTTTCTATTTAACTGTATGTCTCTAGGCTGTATTCTTCCATTCGTTCTTCCCTGTTTATTATCTTCTTTCTCTGTTTCCGGTTGGCATCTCAGGGATCCAGAAGATCGTCCAGACCATGAGAGGGAGAGAAAAATTAGAAACCAGTTTTTAAAAAGGTGCGTTTGAATTTCATAGCAGGTGTTATTCTTTCTGTCCTCTCTGAGTACTCTTTCTCTATTTCTGTCTTGTTTCTTTTGTGCATTTCTGTGCCTCTTCGTTATTCAGTGATTTTTGTTTCTCGGAGAATCTCTAGTACTTTCTTTTCTGTATTCCTCTCGCTCTAATTTTTTCTGGCCTCTTAAATTCCTTCTTATTCATTATCCTGTATTTCTTAAGTTAGGCTTGTCGCTGTTTCCTTCATGCAGTACCCCGCTTTTCCCTTCACCCAGTGCCTTTTCCTATTTTTTCCTTTCAGTGCTGTAATATGTATTTTGCCTATAAGGAAAAACCAAACATAACCAAACAGACAGTGCTCCCCACGCCCGTGCCTTTCTCGATTCCCCTTACTTCCGTCTTCCCCAGCTTGTTGCAAGTACCTGGTGGGGCGAGGCTCCTCCTGGAAAGTGGCCGGCTTCTTCATGTGGTCTCTCTCTCACTGTTCTTGAGGTATTGTCCACTTTGGTGCTCCCTGCTGCCCGTCTCCGATTCCCGTCGCTTCCATCATTGTCGTCCTCTTGCCTGTGCCGAATTTGTCCTCCTTTGTGGTTCACCGTTGTCCTCCCGTCTCTTCCTCCGTTGTTTGGTTTCCTCCCTGCGCGCTCTCCTTTTCTTCTCCCGCCCGCTCTTTAAATGTTATCTCCCGGCGTCTTCCGAGTACAAGAGACTCCGCCCCCTGTGTCGCGGAACTGTCGTGACTTAGGGGTTTGACCTCTAGTCCAGCATCCTGATCAGTGCCCCTGGGGTATGTCAGGGCGGGCGCCGACCCCCGCGCCCTGTCACAGGTCACTTACTCCTGAAAGGGCTGAGCCTGCCCTCACACAAAGCAGTCTCCAAACACCTGGTGTGTGTCTGGAGCCAGGACTGGTCAAGGCAGGATCCTGTAAACAACAGAGACTTTTCTAAAGTAGTTTTAAGTTTTTACTAAGGTTGGGCGTAATTTTAGTTATTTGGAGTAATTGGAGTCATTCAAAATTTTTGCTTTACATTTGTGACATGAAATTACCGATTGTAACACCATGATACCACCTCAACACCATGATGCCACGTCGCTAACCAATTCCGTTTGAGGAAAACTGAATTGCAAGAAGCAATGAAACAATGCAATAGCAGAAATGCTTGCATGCGTCTTTTAAAAAAATGCAATCAGAATATTCAGCGGTTGCTTCAAAAGCAAGAGGCAGTACTTCAATGCAGGCTTTCACTAGTCAGCATTTCAAGCAGAATTCTTTTTTACTTTATTGTCAGGAAAGAAGTATTATTGAGGCTCGGAGGCTACCATACATATTGTAGCTACTTGCCCTTGCAGACTGAAGACTTCTCCCTTTTCTGGGTTCAGCCATTGGTCTCTTTATCATTGGATTTAGAAGGCAAAGCATCACTCTCCCTCATTGTCTGCAATTCCTGCTGTATCCACTCCACAAAAATGTTAACTTCTTCTGAAAAATCAAGTAACTTCAATGCAGTACTTTTATTGTTTGAGGGAGGGTATATACTGGTATTTTTGTTCCTTTTGTGTGTCATTGTTGGTGAGTGGCCTGGAGTTTTGACTGGGGGGGTATGCAGGATCAACTTTTTTAAGGGGGGAATATTTACTATTTTTGTAGGTTAAATATACTTTTTTCCATTTTCTTGTGTCAGTTATTTAAATGTTATACTGTGTTGTTTACCATTTAATTGTGATGTGATGGCCTAGTCTGCCCTGCACTATGCTTTGAGTGTATTTTTAGTGTATTTTTCATATTCTCACTGCTGCTTTGCTGTATGCTTTTAAAAACATTTAGGGGAGTATGGATGACTCTTGATTACGTGCAAAAAGTAGGCTGTTTTACTTGTTGTCTGAATGTGCTTGTTGTTGATAATCTTTGCAATTCTTTTCCTTGTGTTACACATTGCATCCTTGGCTTGATTTCCCCTAACTTTTTGCCTATACTTCACAGGTTGTTGCTGTGTGCTGGACTCTGTTTTTACTGGTTTGTGTTCCTCTGAGCACTTTACCACTGCTGACCAGTGCTAAAGTTCAAGTGCTCCCTATGCAAAAGTGTAAGGGTAATTGGTTTTTCCATCATTGACATATATGATTTACTAATAAGTCCCTAGTAAAGTGCACTAGAGGTGCGTCGGGCCTGTAAATCAAATGCTAGGAGTGAGCCTGCAGCACTAATTCTGCCACCCACAAGGGTAGCCCTGTATACATGGGTCAGACCTGCCACTGGAGTGTCTGTGTGTGCAGTTTTAAACTGCCAATTTGACCTGAAAAGTGTACTCACTTGCCAGGCCCAACCTTCCCTTTTTATACATGTAAGGCACCCCTAAGGTAGGCCCTAGGTAGCCCCATGGGCAGGGTGCAGTGTATGTTAAAGGTGGGACACGTATTGATGTGTTTTACATGTGCTAACATTGCAATACTGCCAAATTCGGTTTTCACTGTGTAAGGCCTATCTCTCTCATAGGTTAACATTCTTAAAGTGGAGTTTCCCTTTGAGAGCAGATGGAAATTTGGAGTTTGGGGTCTCTTAACTCACAATTTAAAAATACATCTTTAAGTGAAGATGGTCTTTTGATTGTTAATTTGAAAATGTCACTTTTAGAAAGTGAGTGTTTTCTTGCTTAAACCATTCTGTGACTCTGGGTCAGACTGACAGTTAGGCTGTTTGTGCATGTCCACTAGACAGTAACACAAAGGGTGCTAGGGAGTAACTTGCATTCCTGATGGGTTATCTGGGCTAGGCTGAAGGGAGGAGCGGTCACTTACACCTGAAAGGGCAGTGTCTACACTCACACAAAGTAGTCTCCAACCCCCGGGTGTGCGTCTGGAGCCAGGCCTGTGCAAGGAAGAATCCTGTAAACAACAGAGACTTTTTTTTAAGTTGGGCAACTTCAAAGACAGAAAGAGGTATAAGTATTGGACCCAAACCCCCAGACTTCATATTACTTCAAAGATTCTAAAGGAATCTCTGCCAGGAGAAGAGCTGATGAGAAGTGCTGCCCCTGCCTGGGGCTGTGCATTGTTGGGCTCCTGGAGGTGAATTTCTGGTGAAACTCTTGTGAAATGAAGCCGGATGACTCCATACGACTTTGCTAAGGATTCCACTGCCTGAAGCCTGCAACACTGCCTACACCTGGATCTGTGGATCTCGCCGAGGCCCGATGACCCTACCGTCAACGTAGGCCCAGCATTGCTGCAGCCTCTTGTGTCTACACAAACTTGTGAGTTGGAGGGTCCTGCACCCGACGTTCATGACACCCGACTCTGTCACAGCATGTATGACCCTGTGATGTGATTGCGACCCCTGGAGGTCGCCCGCAGCACGTTGACTTCACCGGACTTCAACTTCGCTGGAGGTGCCACGGGACTGACTCCTCACAACCGACGATGTCTCACCTCCACCGCTCTGCAGCAAGGACCCGATGGCTCTTCATGACGCCTCTGCTCCTTCAGCCCAAAGCACCGGAACCAATGCCCCATTGAATCCAGCGAAGCCTCCCTTCTTGACTCTAAGCACCGGCCTGTTTTCCGCACATTTTGCTAAAGTAATGTACCTGAGGGTCCGTGTGACTCCATAAATGGAGCCAGTGGCATCGCATTGTGGGAAACAACTCCGTCACAACGCCGCTTTAACATCAGGTTGCAGCATTTGTGGCTCTAGGCACTATTTTGGTCGTTTTAATGGCTAAAGTCATTCTTTTCATTGTGTATGGTAGATTTTTATCGTATTTGGTCTTGTTTTATTTAGATAAATGTTGCCTATTTTTCTAAACTGGTGTGGTGTCCATTTAGTAGTGTTTTCACTGTATTATTCTGTGTGTTGTTATAAATACTTTACACATTGCCTCTGGGTTAAGCCTTTCTGCTTGTGCCACGCTACCAAGGGGTGAGCAGGGGTTATCTGGGTGTGTTTCTCCCTAGAGTGAGAGTCCTTGCTTGGACAGGGGGAAACCTGACTGCCAACCAAAGACCTAATTTCTAACACCTGCAATGATGCAAGATGTTTTTTCTGTGTATGGGGTGCTCCAGGCCGGGCAGGACATTTGTTTTCTTTGTTCTCTATGTCTTTCTTTTCTGGCCATGCTACTGTGGGCATTTAGTGCAGCCAGTGTGTGGGGGGGAGGAGTGTTTGTGTGTGTTTGCCATAGGTTATCATGTGTACTTTGCCCTCAATGCCTCTTCTTTGCTGGCCATGTGGCAGTGGCATTTTGTGTGTGTATGTAGTCATTAAGGCATGTTGTCTCTGTCCTTCCTTCCTTAGCATTCATTTGGTGACCACAATTTTGGGGATCCAATTATTGTGTTGAGGAGCTATTTTGCCCTTGATTTCCATGCTAGTAACATTGGTGAAGAGGTCTATGAACATTTTTGTTCATTGCTTTTTTTCCTGATATATTTATTTGACATTGTGGCTGATTGTAGTACAATGTTGTTGTTTTTATTCATATCTGTGATTTTTGCCTCACTTCCTATGTCCTCCCATAGACTCCGCATGGTTCCTTGTTGGGCACCAGAAATTATCGGATGTAATTGTTTTGATTTTTGCCAATTTTTGTGCTTTGTTCTCCACACCTTTTCTTTGCTGGCCATCATTTGGTGGCTATTTTGTGTGGCATGTGTGTGTGTGTGTGTGGTCATGGTAGTTAGATTGTAATTGATCTCCATGCCTCCTTCTTTGCTGGTCATGCAGCCACCACCATTTTGTGGAGTCAGTTAGTGTATGTGTTTGGTGGCCATTTTGTCATTTCCATGTCACCTTCGTCAGTGGCCATGTGGTAGTTAAGCTAGCTTACACCATTTTGTGCAGCCTGTGTAGGCTTCAATC
The DNA here is from genome assembly GCF_031143425.1 of Pleurodeles waltl. Lineage (NCBI taxonomy): Eukaryota > Metazoa > Chordata > Amphibia > Caudata > Salamandridae > Pleurodeles > Pleurodeles waltl. The sequence goes on from NC_090444.1 coordinate 1,224,228,811, forward strand.
TCTTTATTCAACTTTTAAATGTAATTTCCCAGGAACATTTATAGAAACGGCCTATGGTATTAATTTTTTGGCTACTTTTTAAAATATATTTATTTGTGTTGTGGGCTGATTGTAGTAGAGTGTTGTTTCTATTCATGTTTTGGATCTTTGCCTCCCTCCCCCTGCCTTCTAGGTTCCCCATGGGCCCTGGTGTGGCACCAGCAATTACTTAATATTTGTTTTTCAAATTTTGCCTGCCTCTCCTAGCTTCCCATAAGGTGCAGATGGGCCATGGTGGGACTGCACCGTTTGCCTCTTGAAGGGGGTTGTCCTGTGGTTCTGAACAGACACAAACTAAACTTTTTGTTTAATGTTGTCATGTGAAAAAATAGTTTATACTTGTTTTAGATACACTGCTTTCAAGCATTTGAAATGATGAGAATGATCATGATGATGGCTTCACTTGTGTTACATTGGCTAGATTCTTCGGATTGCACATGCTTTACTGGTGGTAATTCCTACTGCATTGAGATAGAGAGCGAAACTAAGCTTATAAGAAGTCTTACTAGCAGAAAGGCCCACGTGAACAAGAGGAAGGTAAGATTTGTTAAAGGGCTAACAGCTGTTCCCTTTGAGCAGGAGAACAACCAAGTTTTAAGATGTTTCCTGAAACTGGATAGGTCGGATTGACCTCTAAGATGTTCAGGGAGGTCAACAAAGTTGTGTTGTGGAGTAGATTAAGCTTCTACCTCCCCATTTCTTTCTTCTGATTTTACAGACATTAAGGGCCATATTTATACTTTTTGACGCAATACTGCGGTAACGCAGTTTTGCGTCATAAAAATTAGCGCCGGCTAACGCCATTCTGAAGCGCCATGCGGGCGCCGTATTTAATCAATGACGTTAGCCGGCGTTAGCCGCCGACGCTGCCTGGTGTGCGTGGAAAAAAACAACGTACACCAGGCAGCGCCGGCGTAGGGGGATATGGGGCTTGGGCGTCAAAAAATGGGGCAAGTCAGGTTGAGGCAAATTTTTTGCCTCAACCCGATTTGCGCCATTTTTTTCGACTCCCAACCCCCATAGAAATGACTCCTGTCTTAGCAAAGACAGGAGTCATGCCCCCTTGCCCAATGGCCATGCCCAGGGGACTTCTGTCCCCTGGGCATGGTCATTGGGCACAGTGGCATGTAGGGGGGCACAAATCAGGCCCCCCTATGCCAAAAAAAAAAAAAAAAAAAATGACTTACCTGAACTTACCTTAATGTCCCTGGGATGGGTCCCTCCAGCCTTGGGTGTCCTCCTGGGGTGGGCAAGGGTGACAGGGGGTGTCCCTGGGGGCATGGGAGGGCACCTCTGGGCTCCTTCAGAGCCCACAGGTCCCTTAACGCCTGCCTTTTGCAGGCGCTAAAAAACGGCGCAAAAGCGGCCGTACGTCATTTTTTTTGACCCACCCACTCCTGGGCGTGAATTTTGCCCGGGAGTGTAAATACGGCGACATTGCCTCGGAGTCAATTTTTTAGACGGGAACGCCTACCTTGCATATCATTAACGCAAAGTAGGTGTCCACGCAAAAAAATGACGCAAACTCCATGGACTTTGGCGCTAGACGCGTCTAACGCCAAAGTATAAATATGGAGTTAGTTTTGCGTCGGAATTGCGTCAAAAAAAACAGCGCAATTCCGGCGCAAACGGAGTATAAATATGCCCCTAAGGGCCTTGTTATGAGTTTGGTGGTCCAAGGACCACCATGTTAGTGGTGGCAGTCCAACCATCAACAGACTGGTGGAGAAGACCGCCAAATTATGAGTACGGCGGAGGTGCACACAGAAGACTACGAAAACACTGCCCGCACTGCCAGGGCGGTCAAAAGGCCACAGACATTTAGACTAATTACGAGGTTGCACACCGCCAGCATTTCCACTGCGGTCAGACCACCACGGAACACCAGGCAGAAACAAACAGTATAAAAGGAGTCGCTTACCTTCAGGAAGCCATACTCGTCTGTAGCCTCCATGGAACCACAACTAGATGTCATCCCATTGCTCCTGCTCGCAGAAAGATAACAGAATCACCACCCGTGAGGATGACAACAACCGTAAATACATACACTTGCCTGTTACATTTGTAAAATGTATGAATTTAAATTGTAACATAACAAACCATAGGGAGGGGGTGCAAGAGCTATACTCACATGTAACAGTATAGTAACATACACCCTCACACACAGCAACAAATGCACTCGCACATACACAGCACACACACTGCAGCCAACACAAACACCACATGTGAAGAACACATAGTCATGCACAGCAACACAGCACAGGCCCAGCCTCACAAATACACTTACAACATACGAACTCGTAACAATAACACCACAACCATACAAATAGAAACACATGTCAAACTCTCACCTCCAACACTGGCCAGCGACTTTACACACATATAACACAATGTACAACCATCTGTGATTACACCATCACAAAATCTAACAACCGACACACACTTCACATTGAAGGAAAAAAGAATGTCATTTCCACATGTACCATTATAAAACAGGCAGGCTTACTAACTATTTAGTACAACTAGCCAAACGCAGACTGTCTTGAACATCTCCTCAACTGATAGATGAGGATATGCAGTCAGGTCATATGTGAGGTGGCAGACATGCATCTCCAGCACCAGCTTTAATATTATCACATATGACCAGTGTTAGAAAGGGGGTATTTTGTTGGCAGCTAGGTTACCCCCTGTCCAAACAAGGACCCTCACTCTAGGGAGGGTAAAGGAGAATCACCCTCAGCTAACGCCCGCTCATCCCCTTGGTAGCTTGGCATGAGCAACCAGGCTTAACTTCAGAGTTCTAGGTATAAAGTATTTGTACCAACGCACACAGGAACTCAGTGAAAACACTACAAAATAACATAACACAGGTTTACAAAAATAGAAAATATTTATCAAAACAAAACAAGACCAAAACGACAAGAATCCACCATACTCTAGTCAAATTATTAATTTTAAAAGCAAAAGAGTCTTAAATCCTTTTGCAAATAGGTAAAACACTGTTAGCATAGAAAAGTACCTGGGTAGCGTCAAAATAACACGCCTGGGCGTGTGTGTGTCGAAAAAGGTAAGCGGTGCGTTGATTTCTCACCTGCAAGCGAGACCATGCGTTGTTTCTCCTTCTCCGGTCGGATCGGCGTGCATCGTTTTTCCTCCCCGCAGGGGAGTGATGCGTTAATCTGGGCAGCATTCGGGTCTGGGCAGGCGTTGCATCGTTTTTCTATGCCCAGCAAGGTTTGCGTTTAAAATCCTGCCACACGGTATCAGCAAAACCGTGTAATGTGGGTTGGAACGTTATCAGCCTCTGTCAGCAGGTGTTGCGTGTCGTTCTTCTAGCTATGTGTGTCAATTTTCCAGCTGCAATGCCGGTGGAGCGTCGATTTCTGCCGCAAAGCCGGCGGCGCGTCGTTCTTCAGTCTCGGAAGGTACGTCGATAATTTTCACGCACGGTGGTCTGTGCGTGGAATTTCAGTCTTGGGCTACCAGCTTCACCTTCCAAGGCCCCAGGAACTGGATAGGGCACCACCTGGCAGGGCAGGAGTCTCATCAGAGAGTCCAGGTGCTTGCAGAGGAAGTCTTTGATGTTGCTGAGACTTCAACAACAGTAGGCAAGTTCAGGACAAGCCCTTGGAGATTTCTTCACAAACAGGAAGAAAGTTCAGTCTTTGTTGCCTTGCACAGGCAGAAGCAGCAACTGCAGGATAGCTCCACAAAGCACCGTCTCAGGCAGGGCAGAACTTCTCCTCAGCTCTTCTCCAGGCAGAGGTTCCTCTTGTTGTCCAGAAGTGATCTGAAGTCTGAGGTTTTGGGTGGCCTTCTTATACCCATTTTGGCCTTTGAAGTAGGCTTACCTCAAAGGAAAGTCTCTTTTGTCTGTGAAATCCTGCCTTGCCGAGGCCTGGTCCCAGACACACACCAGGGGGTTGGAGACTGTGGGCAGGCACAGCACTTTCAGGTATAAGTGATCACTCCTCTCCTCCCTCCTAGCACAGATGGCTGATTGGGATATGCAGGCTACACCCTAGCTCCCTTTGTGTCACTGTCTAGAGAGAGGTGCAAACAGCCCAACTGTCAAATTGACCCAGACAGGAAATCCACGAACAGACAGAATCATAGAATAGTTTAAGCAAGAAAATGGCAACTTTCAAACAGTGACATTTTCAAACACACAATCTTAAAACCAACTTTACTAAAAGATGTATTTTTAAATTGTGAGTTCAGAGACCCCAAATTCCACATGTCTATCTGCTCCCAAAGGGAATCTATGCTTTAATCATATTTAAAGGTAGCCCCCATGTTAACCTATGAGAGGGATAGGCCTTGCAACTGTGAAAAACAAATTTGGCAGTATTTCACTGTCAGGACAGATAAAACACATTAGTATATGTCCTACCTTAAACATACACTGCACCCTGCCCATGGGGCTACCTAGGGCATTACCTTAAGGGTGTCTTACATGTAAGAAAAGGGAAGGTTTAGGCCTGGCAAGTGGGTACACTTGGCAAATCGAATTGGCAGTTAAATTCTGCACACACAGACACTGCAGTGGCAGGTCTTAGCCATGTTTACAGTGCTACTCATGTGGGTGGCACAACCAGTGCTGCAGGCCCACTAATAGCATTTGATTTACAGGCCCTGGACACCTCTAGTGCACTGTACTAGGGACTTTACCAGTAAATCAAATATGCCAATCATGGAAAGCCAATTACATACACATTTTATACAGGAGCGCTTGCACTTTAGCACTGGATAGCAGTGGTGCCCTGAGTAACACAAATAGCAAAAACAGAGTCCAGCACACATCAACAACCTGGAAAACAGAGGCAAAAAGTTAGGGGAAACCACACCAAGGATAGAAAGTCTAACAAGCAGACATCAAAAACATGCAAATATGGAAATATGGAAATTGAGGAGGATTCTGGTATGCCATCTCCATTAACCTTGTGCAACAGTCACAAGGTGGCTAAGGGAACAGGACTCAATATCTGTACCTAAGTACATGACCAGAGACTAATCCTATTCTATCACAAATTTGGCACCCTACAGACCTTTAGGAAACAATTGATAACATTGCCCATCAGCTTTTGCTTAGTATGACAAACTGGAGTTGTACATATGACATATTTCTGCACATGGTGCACTAACCTGTTTGTCTGGTGCACCATAGAGCTGTCCATACAGTGGTAGGACCTCCTCCACCAGCTTCTTGTGCTCCTTGGGTGAGAAGGCAGGGGTCCTATCACTAGTGGGATGTGGATGATTGCTCCCAGAGGCAGTACGCAGCAGCTCAGGTTGTGGAGGTACTGCTTGCAGTAGTGTCAGGAGTCAAGTGAGGGTTAAAGTATGAAATGGCGGTCACGTTCACCACGTAAGAGACTGTCACCTCTGGCAGCCAGCGTCAAAGGCAGCAATGTGTTTCAATGGCAATGTCCACCATAGTAGTATCCGCCTACCTCAATGATGACTTCCGCTAGCAGACGTAGCTCAACTCCTAATGTCCAGTACAGAATGTCAGGCACTTAGGGCCTCAATCGGACCCTGGCGGTAAAAACCGCCAGGGCCGCGGACCACGGAAAGCACCGCCAACAGGCTGGCGGTGCTTCCTGGGCCATTCTGACCGCAGCGGTAAAGGCGGTTGGCCCAGTTACAAGCAGCGCCGCCATGGAGATTCCGACCCCCTTCCCGCCAGCCTGTTTCTGGCGGTTTTCACTGCCAGGAACAGGATGGCGGGACGGGTATCCTGGGGCCCCTGGGGGCCCCTGCACTGCCCATGCCACTGGCATGGGCAGTGCAGGGGCCCCCTAACAGGGCCCCATCAAGCTTTTCACTGTCTGCATAGCAGACAGTGAAAAGCGCGACGGGTGCTACTGCACCCGTCGCACACCTGCAACACCGCCAGCTCCATTCGGAGCCGGCTTCAGTGTTGCAGGCCCTTTCCCGCTGGGCCGGCAGGCGCTCCCTTGGCGGGCGCCCGCCGGCCCAGCGGGAAAGTCTGAATGGCCCCAGCGGTCTTCTGACCGCAGAGCGGCCAATTGCCGGTTCCCGTTTGGCGGGCGGCAACCGCCGCCTGCCAAACTTAGAATGACCCCCACAATGTCCTTATATTGTTGGATAAGTTTATTTAAAGATGCGTCACAAAGTCAGAAACTATAAACGCCAATGTTTTCAGTGCTGGCTTTGAGCAACTATGTATTAAAATCCAAATTCATAGACAATCTGTAATATTGATGATATGTGAGTATTGTATAGGTAGTGGCATATTATTAACCTCATGGCAATTGGATAGATGCGAAACATGGGAAGCATGTCATTATCACAAAGACTTTCAGTGACATGCACATCCACTTCCAAGTCATAATTAATGTAAGGGGATGGCATAGCAATAAGAAGCCATTGTTTCCTTAGTTATGTCCTGTGTACCATGTATAAACATTTGGATATGGCATGTCCAAACATTATGTGTGACACATGTATTTTCATAGTTACAATGGACACAATGACTGATAGACATACCTTCTTATATACCTTCATCTAGTTACCCTGGAATAAGAAGGATCAGACAACCCCCAGTGTACGATCCAGGGTACCAGTGTACCAGTGTACCATCCATCCACTAGCAGATCTGCAAACCATAGAGTCATGGCTCTCTGTCATAAGTTGGAGCCACATCTGATGCCTGCCATACATCATCAAAATACTGTGGCCCTAACTGCAGGGATGTCACAGCCTATGTTCAGTTTGGTTTTGAAGTATGTCCTCTCTGCACTGTTGAAACACCCAGATAGCCGCATCCGATTTCCACAAAGTCAATTTTGCCGATGTGAAGGCTGATTTTTATGCTTTGGCACACAACCCACATGTAGTGGGAGCCATGGATGGTAACCTTGTAGCATTGGTTCCCTCAAAAGGCAATGAACAGGTGTATCAGAACGGGAAAAACTATCACTCTATTAACGTGCAAGCAGTCTTTTTGGCGGACCTCTACATTTCCCAAGTATGTGCAAAGTACCCTGGTTCAGTTCATGATGCCTTCATTATGCGGAACAGCAATATCCCACTGCTGATGACACAACAGTACACAGAGAGAGCCTGGCTGGTTGGTAATTCAAATGTGATGTGTGTCAGTATCTTATGTCCATCGCCAAATGTAAGGATGTCCAAGATTGATGTTTGCTGGCATTTAACAATTCCATACAGGGGATTCTGCCTACCAAAGCTATCCCTGGTTGTTGCCACCAGTGAGGTACCCAACCACGCCAGCAGAAGGTCACTTCAATGATGCACACGGAAGGACAAAGCGTGTTGTGGAGCGGACTTTGGGCTTCTAAAGGCTAGAATGTGTTGCATTGATAAGTCTATTGGAGCCCTCCTCTAGTCACCCACCAAAGTGCATAAAATCTTTGTTGCCTGCTGCATGATTAACAACCTTGCCTTCAGACATCAGATACCATATATACCAGATGATGGGGAGCCAGCAGTTCCAGTGAGTGATAATTCAGAAATGCCAAGTGAGGATGACAGTGATGAGGATAAAGGTGGAGATATCCGGACAGATCTCATAAATCAGTACTTCAATTGACTGTAGGTATTTGTTGTCTGTTTAAAAAACTAGACACAGTGGGTTATTGGGGGGATTAGAGATGTGTGATAAGAGTATTTGTATGCCCATCATACAGCTCATCAGTTGCTTAGCAAGACATTTCCCAGGTGTGCATGCAAAAATCCGTACATGGTGTAGTGACTATCGTGATGATCCCCTTTGTTCATGTTTGTTGCACTGCACAATCAGTGTTACCATTGTATTTGGGACATGTCTTTATATGTCTTTATTACCATTACCTGCCAAACCTTTTGTATAACATTTTTACTTTGCAAATTACTTCACAATGTCATCCTCATGTAGTCAATTCCGATTGTGTCACGGGCAGGTGGGATTTGGCAATGGTAAGTGGAAGGTTCCATGACTTGGGACAGTTGTAGTGACTTCTGTCTGTAATATGGGATATGATAATTTGGGAGTTATGGCATGGGTAAGTGATAAGGCATTAGCTGAATACACATTGAACCAATTTGTTTGCCCACTTGGATAGACAAAGACTGACATGACCCTAACTTCATTAGTCTTTGGGATGTTTCTTTTTAACATCTGTGCTAAAGTATTGAATTGTGTAACTGTACTGCACTGTGTGATCTTCGGCATGCTGTCAACCTATGTGCAGGAAGGTGCAATACATGGGAATAGGAGTGTGTCCATTTGTCTCATTGTACATGAATCTATGCCAGAATCTACAGTACATGTGAGATGTGGTACATAGGCCTAAATCATGTGTCAGCAAAACAGTTCAGAGTTAACTGTTCACCAAAGCTGAATAATGAGTCCAAACTTGATATGTGATTTTGTTGTGTTTATTAACAAATGAACAGGAAAATAATAGGAGTGGGATCAAATAATACAGTGAACGCAGTGGATGTAATCATCACGGAAGCTGCTACAACATTTGGAGTCTCAAGTCCAGTGTCCTTGAACCATAGGAAATTGGAGAGTGGTTGTAACACAGTCAGCAGGATGCATCTGTGACACACAAGGGGAACTGATGAGTAGAGGATCACTTTCCTGGCAGTGGTTGAAGTCTTGGCATCTGCTCCTCTTCGATGTTTTTGTGGACGACCACGGAGTGTCTTCTGCTGCAGAGGCTATGGTGTCTGGGGCATGTCCTTCCCCTTGGAGAACCTCCATTCCACTGGCTGCCACTGATGTAGAAGGTGCGGCTGATGTTAAATGGCCAATGGAAGGGGCCTTCTGGTCTGGACATAACCTATTCACAGTGGTATTAATGTCTCTCAGCACCCCTGTTAGGGAGCCCATGTTGACATTGTGAGCCTCCCACGTTTGTTTGACTTCCTGGTGGTTGTCCCTCTACAGCTGCTCTATCTCCCCTATCATGGCACATATCTGGTCCATCATGCCTTGGCACTATTGGTAGGCTTCCCAAGACTTGGAAGATGGTGTCTTGGCTAGTTGTAGCCCTAGGAGCCTCAATCCGCTGGCCAACACCATTTCTCCCATGCACCCTACACCCATGTGCCTGTGCCCTTGACTCAGTTTACTCACTCCCACTATTTGGCAGGGCCTGTAGGTTTAGGCACCCAGCATAAGTAGTGCACCCATAGGTGCACTACAGTGGTGCCCAGTGTAACTTTAAAGGCAGGCCTGCCTTGCTGGCTGATTTTAAGTTAATCCTAAATTTGACTTTGGAATTAAAAGTACTTCCAAAGTCCTAAGCTACCTTATTTTTATATACATTACCTCTAAGTTGTGCCCTCGGTGTCCCCAGGGTTGGGTGCAATGTACCGATATCCAGGGAGTTTATAAAATATGTTTTATAAGCCCTGTTGAGGGAACAAATAGCTAAACTAGTGTTTCCCAATGTGGTGAATGGGCTCCATAGGCTAACATGAAGAAACTTTATTTTAAAATAATAAATTCTTATGTTCCATAGAAAGGAGCTAAATATAGCATGTTTAATATTAAATTAAAAGGTGTAATAAATCCAACAACTTGTCACTGTTGAATTTAATAGAACTTGTACCCAGAAAGAGTGTTCGGACTCTCCCTAAAAGTTACCAACTTCAGCCCTCTAGTGCCCTTCTCTGATTACCAGCCTCTGACAGCCTGCGAAGGCTGCCTTGATTAGGTGTGAAGTGACCTGGGCTGAAATAAAGGAAGCATCTGGTTGGAAAAGATATGCCTCAGCAGATGGTGGAACAAGATGGTGGGAGAGCAGCCAAACGTTTCTTCAAAGGAGAGAAGGATATTTGGGACAGCAACTGTACCTACCCCATTTCCTGCAAACCCAGACAGCCAGGCACCTCCAGTTTAGATTAAGAGATGTCTGGAAAGGGGTGTGCCAAGGGAAACCTAGCCACACCAGTGGGTGGGCTCAGCCATACCTTACTTATGAGATTGAATTTCTGCCATCTTTTGGAGAATGTTGCTCAGAGGGATGATGTTTGCCACACTCCCAGGAAGTGGTCACTCAAGAGGGAAGTGACCTGCACATGACTGGACAAGCTCACCCGCTTGCCACCCCAGAAGCAAGGATAAATATGGCAGAGCTGCACCCCACCTCAGATCCCTACAGGAACAAGACAAGAAGAAGTAGGTCTGCCCTGCTTGACCCCTGGCCTGCACCTGTACACTGCACTCATAAGGACTGCATCAGTTGCACCCTTCGGTTTCACCATTAAAAGGTCTTTTTCTAGCTTCTACTGCTTAAAGAAGGGACCCCCTGTTGGTTACAGGTAAAAAATAGTGGACCAGAGTCCAGTGCATCAAGCACTGAAGAAACTGACCAGCTGACCAATAATCATTTTTGGATTTGAGCCAGGTGCATTCTTGGAGTTGGAGTCCTAACCCTCAAAGAGCAACTCAGAGCTTTTGGAACCTTATGATGAGTTGTGGACTCCTAAAGAACTTTGGAGGAACTTCTGGTAGATGATCCAGGAGTTTGGAGAAGTTTGGAGAAACTTTGGAAAAAGCTCCATAAGTGGACTGACCTGATGTCATGAGTCAAACCGGCTTCCGTTGACTGCGACCCAACCTGACTTGCAGGTTCATCCTGCTGAAAAGCTCCAGAGCCCCAGACTTCCAGGAATTCACCAGGGGCTCGTGGAAAGGCAATTCGACTACGTCGACTTGAAATCGGCTGGCTGTGGAGGGTCGTCCGACATCAAAGAGAAAAAGTTCCCAAAACATTTCTTAGGCAGAATGTAAAAAGTTGACCAAGGCTTCCCACGCACTGGATCCGAGGAGGCTACAGGGCGGTTGCCTTCAATTTGAACTTGGTCCCAGACGAAGATTTCCGTCATGAAAAATTGTCTAAGTCCGATAGTAGAATCCTTGACCGAGGTCTTCTGCGAGACATATCCAAAGACGGCTCCAGGGAGGTCGGATTATTCTTTGACTTTTTCCTGGTCCATAAAATCTTCAAGAAAAAGACTAAGGGCCTCATTACCAGGCTGGTGATCTTTAGACTGCCAGCCTTGCGGTGGTGGTCAGGACCACCACTGCTGTGGCAGTCTGACCGCCACATAAAGATCCTGGAGGTCAGACCACCAGGGTTCCTCTAGCACCACCAGGATCCAGGATCCCAATAGCATAGCAGTGGCTGAGATCGTAATCCGCTAGGGAAGATTACGACCTCCTTCTCCACCAGCCTTTTCATGGTGGTTTCACTACAATGAAAAGGCTGGCAGAGAAGAGGTGTAGGGAGCCACAGAGAGGCCCCTGCTCTACCAATGTATTTGGCATGGGCAGTGAAGGGGTCCCCCTGCCCAGCACTGTCGTAATGTTCACTGTCTGCCTAGCAGACAGTGAACATTGCGAGTGTGCTGGTACACCCTGCAGGCTATAACTTTAACCTAGGCCTCCCACTCACTCTAGCCAAGCATGGCTCTCTCGTGGTCATCCTCAAATATTGACTTTGCCCCAGTCGAGTGTGACCAGATGTCCAGATTGGCGCATTTAGTTTTCATGAGCTAAGAAAAATGTAGGCCCTCATTACAACATCAGCAGTAAAAAACGCATACCGCCGCGGCAACGGCCACCAAAAGACCATAGCCACGGCTATCAGCCGTCCGCATAATATGACCACAGTTGGATTTCCGCCATAATATGACCACAGCCTGATTTCCGCCACAAGAAAGGTGGAAATCTAGCTGTGGCCATACTGGCGGATGGCGGTAAGGTGGCGCTGCTACCACCAGCAGCGCCACATCAGTAGACCATGCCAGATGTTTTATGACAGATAAAATGGCCTGGTGCTCCTGGTGGTAGCAGTGCCCCGTCCTGTCTCCTGCCAGAGGTCCCCCTGGATCCAGGTAAGTCGTGTCTCTGACAGGGGAGGTGGCTGGGGGGTGTTGTATGTGTAGGGGTGTGTGAATGTATGTGTGTGCATGAATGCAGGTGTGTGTTGAGTGTTGAATGCATGTGTGCATGTACGAATATGTGAGTGAGTGTATGTTGTGAAATGTGTCTGCGTGTATGTTTGGAAGTGTGTGCGGATGTGTCTGTGATTGGATGTATGCATGTGTGTGTCTGTGTGTGAAGGAGGGGCATGGATGTAGGGGGGTGGGAGGTATCTGGAGAGGTGGGGGGACCCCTATCAATGACAGGGAAGGAATTCACTGTCACTGATATGGTCTACCGCCATGGTTTTCGTGGTCTTACGAATGCCACGAAAACCATGGAGGTAGGCGGGGTCATAATCCTGCAGACGGCACAATGGCGGCTGCCAGGCTGGAGATGGATATCTCCGGCCCGGCGGCTGTTACCACCCTGGCGGTCAGAGTGGTACATTGGCGGATTAGCTGAAGCCAACCCGCCAATGTCATAATGTGGCTGTAAGTACTGCCAGCTTGTTGGCGGTGCTACCGCCATATTATTGCCGACCGCCAGGGTCGTAATGACCACCTTAGTCTTTAAAAATTCATATCTTAGGTTACCTTTATTGGATTTTTGTTGTTTTAGTATCATTTTAACGATAAAAAAATAGTCTACTTTTATAAATTGGTGTAGGAGTTTTTATTGTGTTTTGTGTTTTACTTATTTACTGTTTTGTGATTTTTAAATGCTTCACATACCTGTCTCCTAAGTTAAGCCTACTGCTCATTGCCAAGCTACTAAGGGTTGAGCTGGGACTGATTTATTGAGACCCTGACTGGACCTAGTGGGGGTTTGTGGCCTATTGCTAAGTGTAGGTACTTACCTCACTTTACCAATAATCCACTTTCCAATAGTCTGAAATTGTAAGTCTAATCAGTGATTGTTTTGGATGACCCCCTGAGTTTGAGGGTGAACTCTACTTTCCAGACTAATAAAACAGAGGGTTCATATAGGAGGTCTGTTGAGAAATGTATATAATGTGAATGCACTGTGCAGCTTACTTATACCACCTATTGTAAATTATAAACTGAAATTGAGTTGTCCATTGTGCATGGCACAGACAGTCAATCAACAAGGACACAGAAAGAATGTTGCCTAGGCTGGCTAAACGATGAGAACTGAGAAAGACTAATTCAACCTTCAGTTAAACTGTTGACTTTTTAAGTCTGCTGAAATAGAAAGCCTCCATTTCCTTAAAAAAAGTTAAAGAACAAGAAGCTGTCTCCAACCTTATCCTTTATTTAATTCCCTAGCCTGGCTGCCAGTAAATATTTAAAACACAAGACTGCCCTATATTTTGTATAGTTCCCATGGAGAATACAGAGATATAGGGATACCACACACTTGTAACCGGTACCTTACTTTCACTTATCAGCATAACCAAATAAAGGAATCCTCAAGTTGTAGTGGATGGGAAGGTCTGGTAAACTACATCTGATAATGTATTGTTTTCGGGGGGGGTCATTCTGTGTCAATGCACCCCTTTCACATAATATGATATATATTTTCATTTTCCTCTTGTTAACTAAATTTCATCAGCTCAAGGGTCTTCTGACAGCACTCAGTTTACTAAATGAATAGTATTAATCCCCAAATTCTTTTCATTTTCTTGTCAGCAATATAGATTTATAATGACTAGAAGAAGGACCATTGCCTAGTATCTGCTAGGGGTGGGTTTAATATTCTGTTCTGCCTGCGAAATTGGTGGAATTTTGACCACTCTGTGCTACTCTATATTGTGAAGTTTTGCCAAATTCTGCCAATTGCCACATCACAGACTTTTCTCCTGTGAGGCTCCAGAGTAAGTAAGTAAGATTTGGCACCCCCGGAATGATTTTCTATCACTAAAGGTGTTTGCGAGTGATCATGGTAAGAGGGATGCCATTAGAGTAAATTTGCTGCCGCTTGAGTGGATTTTCTACTCAAGCAGCAGCAAAATCAGCTTGAATGGCCAGAAGCTCTTGTGCGATGCATGGTGCTATTTGCCCATATTACCAGCACTTCTTATGCTAATAGCGCTACATTGCAGTGCGAGCAATACGAGCTGCATATTTCCCGCCCATTGGTTGAATTTGTGGAATCTTGTGGGGTTTTTCTGTAACTCCACAAGTCCCGCTCACCCCTCATTTCTGCTTCAATTAGAAACAAGAGGATTCAAAGGAGCCTACCACTGTGCATTGATTAGGAAAATGTAGAGCAGTTGTTCAAATTGCAAACACTAAGTAAGTGATCGACTTGGGGTCTGCTTCACTGCACACAGCAAAATAGTGTGATTGTTATATTTATTAGCCAGGCTCATGAAACTAGTTGTCTGTTATTGGTTATATGAGAATGGTTCTTTTTAATTCTCAGGTAATGGCACACCACTTCACCAGCCTATGCCTTCTTGCTCCTTAGGTACCATCATGCTTACCTTGTCTCTCCAATAGTTTATTTTCTTTTGCATTCCTCTCATTTGTAAAAAAAATGTTCCATAACACTCCAGCTGTACAGTTCAGCCCAGCACCCAAGATGGACAATGCCCGAAGAATGCATATCCGCATTTCATTTGTAAACAGTATAATTTATTTTTTTCATAGCTACCTAAAATTATTTGTGAACTATGTGTGTCCTCTCCATTTTGCATATTTCAAGCCATAGGTAACAAATTGATTAGATAACTTGGGTGTCTGAGGGCCGCAGGACTCTTTGCTTTTTATAACTGCACTGTCATCATCCTTCTATAACAGATGTGATGGGCTCATTGACTTGATGAATATTGTGTTTGTCTAACTGTCATCTTTCCCTAATTCATCCTACACATCCATTAATAAAACAACTACCTCTCTTCTCCCGGGCTGTGTGATCAGTTGAGTTGTGTGTTGATTTTAACCAACTCTCATTTGGTGGGATGCCTGTAATTAAAGCAAATCCAACTGTTAAAGGAGGTGGTAAGTATCAAAATTACCATTTGCCCACATAACCCCGCCTACCTAGACATGAAAGGAACATCACAGTGCAGAGACTTAATTACAGCAATGTGTGTCCAGGGATAGTCAGTGTGCACTTTTTTCCATGATCTACACCTTATGTATTCTACTATAGTAACCTTCTATTGAGTACTCTTGACTTACCTTACCTGAGATTTGAGTGGTTCAATATGTTTACTTTAGTAAGTAAACTCAATGTTGGTAACTTGTTTTATTATGGTAGCCTCAGTCTTGAATATTAAACACATTCTGTTTTCTTTTAGTCTATTTGGGGGCTGGGATGCTTCAGTTTACCTAACCAGATTTTTTTATGATGTCCTGTTGCAATCCCTCTTATGTAATTCCCTGTTAGCACCATTGGTCCACTGCCCCAGTATTAGCAAGGGCCTTTCAAAAACCCTGCATTTAAGTATGGAGTCAATATAGGGGAAATATAACACATCCCTTTCACTACTCAGGTAAGAAAAGTAGCTTTTGAGACAGAGGGATTGTTGGTTTTGATGTATGTTGATTTATTCAATTAGTAGTCACTAAGGGGAAGATTTAGGAGCCCCTTGCACCACTTTAGCAGCCACTGTAGTGTCATTTTTTTAAAGCTAAGGTGGCCTTTTACCCACGTGATATTTACAAAGTGGTGCAATGCATGCAGTGCATCACTTTGTAACCCTTTGTGCCACATTATGCATATGCCATGCATAATGTATGCAAATGGGGTGTTTTCCCGTTAGAGAGCCCACGAAAATGGCACAATAAAATCTACAAGATTTATTTGTGCCATTTCTAGCAGCATTTTTAACACCAGCACAGAGCAGGTGTTAAAAGGAGGCACATTATTGTTTTCTATTGGCCTCATTGTGCTTTGCAGCATTAGCGTTAACCTTTTTGGCACTAATCCTGCAAAGCGCCAAACTAGCATAAAAAAACTTGAAGCTAGTTCCCTAACTACCACCAGGGTGCACCACATGTTAATTATGGCACACACATGGGGCCATTAGGGGGGCACTAAGGGGCACAAGAAAAGTGGTGCTGCATTGGATGCTGCATCACTTTTCTTAAATGTGGCCCTAAGTACTGATGGTAGGGCAAGAGCAGTAAATAGAATACAGATATTACTGATATTAATGGAAAGTTTAGTGCTGCTCAGTCTCATCAAACAAGGATGAGAGGGTTGTGTACGGTCACTCATACTCTGCTTTACAGTACTGTTTACAGGAGGGGTTTCTGGACTTGAGGAGGTAAGGTAAGTAAAGTAGTTAATATCACACAGAAAGGGAGATTGGGTAGGGAAATATAAAAAATATGAAAGAGGAAGGTGATGGACACAGTAGGACAATTGTTTGTGATGGAACAGGTGCAGAGAACAACAGCCTGTGTCATCACTGCATTGATAGCACTTCCTCTATAACTTTGTGTCATGTTATTCTTTTAACAAGTAATGCAAAGACAGATGTTCATGTTAATACACAAACGCATTGATTTAATTTAACAAAAAAGTATAAAAGGCCCACCCTTTCTTAACACAATGTGCTCACTCATCAGCTGAATCTAACATACCCCCAAAACAGCTTGTCCTCACCTGTATTTCCTACCCTCTCCTGCCCCAACTATCCCACCCCTCACCCAAACCAAACATACCCCAGAACACCTGGTCTCCAACTGTCCTTCCACCCTGACTTCATCTCCCACAAGTCACACCCTTCATAAAAAATTGACCCAGTCTCCTGCAAGTGCAAATTTTCATGCTGGATACATTTATCTCCTCCAGGATTGCACAATTTTCTGGGAGAAGGCACAGCCCATAGTGAAGACTGGGGGGTAGCTTGGGTAGCAGGGACCTTGGATGCTTGTGGTGGTAGTGATGTCATTGCTGGTGTCCTTCTGGCTGGTAGCCCAAGGCAGCGGTGGCTGACTCACCCTTCTCCATGAGCACTACCAGCTGGCTGTATTCCACCAAGATTGACTCAATTTTCATAAGGTGCAGTTGAGTGGCGGTTTCCCAACAAGCATGGGCGTCCATGGCAGGTCCTCCATTCGGCATTGCTACTTGATCCAAAGAAATAATTAAAAAAGATGACTTGTAGAACTTAATGCATTGTACAGTAAACTTAATGTTGCTTTTTTGCTAGGGCAATTGGAATTTTGTGATGTGATTGTTGGTCAGGGTGCAAAATTTTCACATACATTCTTCCCTTAGTACAGCAGCAGTGGCTTTTATGAATAAATCCACTATCACCACCATAAATAAAAATATATATATTTTTACTAAAAAGGATAAAAAGTTAAAATTACTGTAGGTGGTTACACCTGCAGCACACAATTAATGTATGAATGAGTTGCCAAATGTAACTATATACTGCTATTGATGAATATGGCTCATTTAATGAATGCAAACAACCTACCTGACTATAACATGCTACATGAATCGAGATATTTCGGAGGAAAGCGTGTATTTTGGGACAGGCATCCTTGTGTCATCATGCATTTCAATGGCCCTTCTCTTATTTTTCCTGCTCCCTCCTGAGCCTTACCTTGAGTAAGACTCCAGACTAAGGGCCTGATGTAGGTTTTGGCAGACGGATTACTCCATTTAATGGTGATGGATCTCCTGTCCACCAAAATATAAATTCCATTATTTCCTATGGGATTTATATTTTTGTGAATGGGATATCCATCACCGTTGTGATGGAGTAACCCATCTGCCAAACTGTAAATCAGGACATAAGTTCGACACTACACACTCCACGTTAAATATTGCTCTGCAAATGCTTTTGGCTATGGGACAAGTAAGTGACAGTGTAGAATAAGGTTACATGATTTAAAAAGCAGGTCTTGGGTTAGGTTTATGTTTTTCTGTGTACTGGCTGGTTGTCATATACTAGTAGGCTTTTTTGTATGTTTAATTCAAGGTAGAAGATGGAACAGTAATAAAGCCATGAAAGTATTTGCTTAGGCCAAGACTATGTGAGAAATGTGGCAGGTGCCGAGACGGGATTGTAATTTAAAGGCTAAGTGGGACAGGAAGAATAGGGTAAGGAATACAAGAATGGGCACTGGACTCCACATCTTTTTTTCTTATAACTGAATGGTTGGATTGCTGAGACAGTTAGATAGTCTGTATAGTTTGTAAAAGGGATTGCTGAGTAGGCTTGGAAGAAAGGAGGGAATATCTTAACACTGAGAAAGGAAAGTGACTTAGCACTTGTCTCAGTAGCTATTCTTCCACTCCACTGGACAGAGGTTTCTGCCCTTCTCCACAGGAGACAAAACATAACACATAAGTGTAATTATATTTTACAACCATCACATTAATTTTCAAAAGTCACAAAAGCAATACACCACTAAAGTTGACTTATCTTCTGTCCACTGCACCAAGTAGTCAAAAAGCCCTCCATGACACCTTAGGTTGGTCCCAGCCATATGGAAATCAGTTTTGACCCTGTTCGTCATGGAAACAGTTCAGCCTGAACTGCCAGGCCAGGTCCTCTCTGAAAACATAACACAAGCAACCTAGGACTGGTTTTGCCTTCGTTAGGGCTCTGCAGCCAGGTGTAGCTTAGTTCCAGTGGCACTGTTACCCTGGGGCCAACATTTGGGAATGCCATATGCACTTACGGCACCAAATGCAAAAACAACTTGGTTCATCAAAATTATGACCATGAAGGCAGTCCTTTGCGGATTTAAACCCAAACCCCTTTACACTTAATGGTGTTTCTATGTGTTCTATGTCTGCCCTAGCCCTGGTTCGCAGTAAAGCAGAGACTACATGAAGCTTTCTCTTGTGCTTACATGTATTTGGACCATTTTTGGATGTGAGTTCTTACTCAAGTTCACTAATTGATGGACTTCTACAACTGTGGTCACTTGGATAATCCCTCCGGACTGGTTCTCAACGCCCCTCTTCTTATTCATGGCGGTCAAAATAGCAGGACTGTTTAGTGACATTTTATCAAGGTCCAGGGTAGAAGTATGAACACAGTTCCTCCTTGACCTTACATATTTCCTCATTAATTGCTCCCACTGCTGTTGTCAAGAATGAAAGAAGTGAAAATTTAGAAGCACCATTTCTTACCATGTCCTTGAAAGTGGAAGTAGGTATGGGTAGTGGAGTGCCCAAGTCTGATGAAACAAGTTTGCGCCTACCTATTGCATAAATGATGCATAAGTGATGACTGTCGGATGAAAGAGGGGAAACCCAGCTAAGACTCCTCAGTGTTCTGATGGATGTTGATGGGTCATCCCTTGGCCCAGGCGTGGCTGACGCTGCATGATGGATTGTGCAGATAAGAGCACTCAAGGTAGGTGAATCAGATGCCCTGTTGCCTTCTGGGTGATGTAGTCCCCTCAAGGTGTATGTGCCCCAAAGCTGCTGGTCTCAGTGGGCCATTAAACTCTTTAGTACCACTGATCCAAAATGTTCACAGTCGTGATTGAAGTTCACTGACACCAATTTCCGCTATCCAACTGTTATTATCACATCTTAAATTAAAAATACATGGTACAATTTGTACATTTGAAGCAAATAAACTGCCAAACTAAAAGGTCAAGGCTTTAAGGTGACAGCTTTACCCTTTTGAAAAATGAAGCAGAATTCCCCTGAAAGTTAGTTAAAGAACCGCCATCTAAGACCTGTGGTCTGACACCAAGATGGAGGCAAGGCCCTGAATCCACTTCCCCGAAATAGCACCCTATGCAGAGAATCTCCTAATCAAATGACTGAGGGTTTTTTTACCATCAAATTTATGGCATATGCTGATGATATTCTTTTGTTCATGTCTCACCCTGACACTTCTCTTCCTGCATTCCTGCATGAGCTCAACTTATATTCTGATGTATCTAGCTGTTAACTTAATATAGACAAAACAGTGGTCTTACCACTTAATGCTCATTGCACTGGCTCTGTATTCCTTGATGCAGGATTATCTTGGAATTCTTCTAAGATTAAATGCCTGGGGGTATGGTACTGCACTACTCTCAAGGATACATTAAAGAATAATTTAGAAATCGTATCTGCAAAGCTTGTAGATCTCACACAGAAATGGTCTCCAGAATATCTCACATGGTGGGGCCGCTTGGACACCATTAAGATGATGCTTCTACCTATCATTAACTTCTTTCTTATGATGCTTCCTATTAAGATACCTAAACTATTTTTTAGTTCAATTGATAAAATTCTATCCAAGTTCCTGTGGAACGGTAAACAATCCTGAATCTCTCTCTCAAAATTAAAACTTCCTAAAATACAAGGGGGAGTTAATTTTCCTGACTTTTTAACCTGTCACAAATCTTTTGGCATTAAGCAAATACATCCCTATTTATCTACACTCAATGATGCTCCTCAAAAGCTATGGTTCTCTTTGGAAGAAACATTTATTTCTCCCTTTTCCCATAAACACATTATATTTATGTCTAACCCCCCAAAATTCTGGTTGCCCAGCACTATCTCCCATTCAGTCAACTTACTGAAACCTTGTTTTATTTTGCATCTTACCCCCATTAATCAATTCATTAACAGTCCTATTTGGCACAATAGTTCACTTATGAAACAAGGTAAAACCTTGTGTTGGAAGGCTTGGATGACTAAAGGTATTCTTCTCATTTCCCAATTATATCATAAAGACTCTCTCATCCCTCTTACTACTCTTGCAGCAATTTATAATCTCCCTATTCACATGAAATCCCAATATATTATTCTTTCTACTCTAGTCCAAGAGGCCCTCAATAAACTTATACATCATAATCATTCTTCTCTTGCATCATTTCCACACCCAATTGTAACTTCTAATTATCCTAGGGCAGCTGGAATTTATAAACTTTTAAGAACGTCTGTTTCACCTAGACTCAAATCACCTATTGAGACACTGTGGGAGTCAGATCTTGGTGTTGTATGGCCAACTTTTTTATGGGATAGAATGTGGTATAAGATACATTCCACTGCACGCACTGCAAGCTTCACACAGACCCTATATTTTTTTTATAACAGACTTTTCTGCACTCCTATACCCCTTTACAAACTCAAACTTGCACAAAATGACAATTGTTGGCGCTGCCACACTCAGCAGGGTACTGACTTTCACATGTTTTTTTCTTGTCCATCCCTATCTACTTTTTGGTCCTCAATATGGTCTTTCATTTCAGCAATAGCTGAGATCTCCTTACCAATGTCATATGAATTACTGTTTTTGGGTGGCATACACAATATCTGGAGTTCATTCAGGCTTCTTGGAAAATTGGTAGACCTTTTGCTTTCTAATGCAATCTCTATTATTACTTCTAACTGGAAATCTTCGGAGAACATTACTCTCAGACAGTGGTGGAATTCTGTATGTTATCATCATAGACTTGACAGCTACAAACTTGATTCAACAGGAACTTTCTTCAAACGCCATCAGCTATGGTTGCCATTAAGTAACTATCTCTCACGCACTGCGAAGGAAATTGATTTTTCTCCTCCTTTTAAAAAAAATTCAATATATTTCCTGTTTTTGTTCTTATATTTACTTATTTCATCTTACATTCTCTGTAACTAATGTCTATTATCTCTCTTCCACATGGCTATCACTTGATTCTCTTTCCTATTCCTATAGCTCTTCTCCCCCTCCCTCTCTCTTTCTTCTTTCTTTATTCAAACTTGGAGTCTTTGATACAATATTGCTGTATATGCCTAATTCATTTACATGTTTAATATGCATTTATAAGTACAATATTCTTTATGCATATATATTCACAACTGCATATCTCTGTCCCGGCAATGTTAAGTTAATGTTTTTGTATTTTGACTCAATAAAAAACATCTTTAAAAAAAAAGAAATATTCTTAGCTTTACATGGTTACAGTAGCACTTCTCAGCTCATCTTCAAGCATACTCCTGATGTCTAGCTCAATACTGCGCTTCCATGGCCTGGGTAAGGTTGTGCTTTAAAAATACATGTACATGCATACATAAATAAATACATACATGTCATGGAAAGTAACTACATTCTAGTCTGTAATAAAGCATTACGTCTATGTGCAAATAGCAGCATTCAAAAGCAGCAATCAAAGCATACTTAGTGGAAAAGTTAGTTAACTGTTACAAACATCCCCAATGTAATGCAAATCAATATCGTCCATCCTTTATTTATTTTTTTAATCTGACTAAACAATCTGTGTGAGTACACACAGAAATTAGATGTGTGGCAATATAAAGACATCTCTTGATCTGAGAACGACTGAACATGGAACATTTAGGGGCAGATTTAAGAGTCCCTAGTGCCACCTTAGCACCGCCATAGCATCATTTTTTTGACGCTAAGGTGGTACTAAAGTGGCAAAAGGGGGCATACCGTTATTTATAATGGGCCTCAATGTACTCTGCAGGAGTAGTGGCAAAATGTTGGCACTACTCCTGCAGAGTACATCAATAGTGTCACAAAAAATGACGTTATTAGCCCCCCACCCTGCGCCATGGTGTGTTGTATTTTAAATATGGCACACACAGTGGCATTAGGGGGGTGTTAAGGGGTGCAAGGAAAGTGGCGCAGCACTGGGTGCAGCACCACTTTCCTTAAACCTGCCCTTTAGTGCCTCCAAGGTTTAAATAACACAGTTAGACCTCCTTCTGTTACCTCCCTTGAAGTGATGGAAGTCAAAGACAGGGTCCCTTAACAAACCTGCCCTAAGTCCATCTCACAGGTCTTTGTCTAGGCACTCGTGCCTCATCTGACCAATCTGTTCTGTCAGTCTCTGGTGATAACTGTGTGATGTCTACTAATTACTTTTTAAGTTCTCATAGGTTTAATGAGGAGGGAGAAATGTGATGTCCTTTGTCCTGTCTGAGCCCGCTCTATTGTTACTCGCGCTTACTTTGAGAATTGTGTGTAGCATAGGTTCTAGAACCTGTGCAGTGCTAGACATGACAGTTAGAGTAGGTCTGGTGGCTGGCTGTGGTGTTATTATTAAAGCTCACTTCTTTATTTCTCTGGATCTTCTAGCGTTTGTTTGAGCTAACAACTCCACAAACTGCATACAATGTTGACTGGAAAAGAGGATGGTTCTGCAACTGTTAATAAAAGAATCACTGACAGTCAGATGTTGACTACTTCAAGGGTCAGAGAAGTAGGAGTCTCAAAAATGGGTTACCTCATATGTAGATGTTCATCAGTAATCCCTGCTCCTAAAAGCGTCAGATCTGATAACACTTTCCATCAATTTTAGGGACACTGAAAGCTCCGGGCTACTTTGATAAAGTATAAAACGAGGACTGGAACATTCTTTTGACAATGGCATCAATGAGGACTGGATTAGGAACTGATGTTGAGGAGGATATGGACTCATTTGAGGTGCAGGTGGTATCCCTCATCCAAACATTGCAGGTGGCTGGAGTGAATGTCCAGAGAGTGCTGAAGTAGACGACCTTCAAAAACTACAGAGTGAGTGAAAAAAGGTACTATATTGTTCAATCTGTCATGCAGTACAACACAGCAAGAAGCTTTGCTGTGCTGCACTGTGTGAAATTGAATGAGCAGGAATGCCCTACTTGTTAACTCATCCATCACATTATTGTCCTTTCCTTGAGCAGTAACAATTTTCCAGCACAGTCATCCCTGCCAAGTTTCACAGTCCATGCATGATGTGCTAGGATTTTCATTTGAATACTTGTACTTGTAGTGTAAGATATAAAATTTTTAACAGGACTACAAGTCCCAGAATACAAAGTAAAAAACCTAGACTAAAGCAGTACATCATACATGGACCTTGGAACCAGGGCAGATATACCAGTGCCAATTTAGGTCCTCACGCTCCATGACGTAAGTGGGCTTGTGTTGAAGCTAGGCAGCCAAAAGTAAACTGTAATAGAAAATCAATTATTGTGGCCTTGTAGAGGGTCAGCTTGTCACCCATGAGGGTATCCAGGTGTTGAGTAAGTGCATGTTTTGCAAGTAGGATCACTTGAAGAGCCAGTTGTATAGGTATTATCTGAAACCCATATTTGACTCAGCTGTCCTGATTTGCCGAGTGAGGTTGGTCAATGTGTAACCTGTCATGTAAGAGAACACCCTACCCCTTGTATTGCTCACATTGATGTTGGTGGTGGGGGTGAGTGGAAGTGATGCAGAGCAGAGGTTCGTGATTGGTTGGTGGAAATGTAGATTGTATGTGATCTTGGTGGGTCTTTGGTAGTGCAGTGCCTTGTAGGCCTAGCTAAGCATCCACAACTGGTAGTGTGTCTGAATGGGGAGGCATTATGGCCTGTATTTATAGGAAAATGAGGAAGCGTGGCACTACACCAAAATTGGCAGCAAATTGCTCTGTCATTTTGACAACACATGAATGCATCTTATTTAATTGAATACGGCGCACCCAAGTGTTGTCCCCTGCGCTGGTGCTAAATTTAGCTGCCAGCACCAACGCAGGCATCCTTGCACCATTGTGCAAGGATGTCTGTGTTGAGAGGTGTGACTGTTTATGTGCAGGAAGGTGTCCCTTCCTGCTACAATGATCCTTATAAATACTGAAAAGCAATGATGATAAAATCATTATCTAGATTGATTGCCTCATTGCTAGTACAAAGGATAAGCAACAATGCCTAACTATGGATTGTTGTATCAATATTAGTCAGATACTCATGACCATATTCCTCATGGATTTTCATTGTGCGTGTGCTACTCAAGGATGCACAAGGGTAAATGAATACAGTGAATGACAGTAACCAAGACATGCAAGTACACCTTGCCTCGCCCTCTCTGTACTGATAAATGTTGAGTAATGATACACAGGCCAAAATAGCTGACATATGTTACTCTGCCACAGAAAGGCCCCACATGTGTTGAGTGTGAGTGCACCCACACATATTGGGCCCAAGTCACAAACGCAAACCTAGACTAAAAGTGTAAGGCCCATATTTATACTTTTTTAGCGCAGCATTTGCGTCATCTTTTGACGCAAAAGTGGCCCAAACTTACAAAATATAATTGTATTTTGTAAGTTTGTGCCACTTTTGCATAAAAAAACAGTGCAAATGCGGCGCTAAAAAATATGAATTTGGGCCTAAGTTTAGACTTAAAGTCTATCTTTACTCGTACTAAAGTTAGATTTATAGTCTAAGGTTAGACTTCTTGTGTAAGTTTAGACCAAAACTATGAGTAAAGTTAGACTTAAGTCTAAACTTAGACTTTTGGTCTAAACTTGGGCTTTTGTTCTAAGTTTACCTTTGTGAATTGGGCCCATCTTTTACACATACAATTTTGCATTAGTGGTCCCAGGGGAGGGAAGAATGAGAGCTGTATGATCAAAAATTAATTTTGTTACCTTTTTCTAAGTGAGCTGTATTATGTGGTACACTTAGCAAGAAGTATATTCTAGTGATTAGGGGTGTTGTCTAGGTAGGTGTGACTTTATACAGATTTAAAAAACAGCCAACAATGCAGACCCCCTTGCACAATGATGCAGCAGTTTCTGTCCCCGTTCAAGCAGGGAGTAGCAATCTGTAGTAAAACATCAAATCCATCACTTACCTTCCTATCACACAGGGTGCTACAGTAAGGAGACTACTTGTGTTGTGATGTGTGTACAATCAAATACTGAGCCCCCTTTACTGTGTATAAAGTATAGAAATGATTCCATACTGAAGGAAAGTACCCTCTTTCTTGGCATAGTTTTTCTGTCTGATGTCAGTGTATTTGATTGTGTTCACTGGGATCTCGCTAACCAGGACCCCAGTGATTATGCTCTTTATCCCACAATTCTGTATTTTATCCACAATTGGCACACTGGTACCCCATTATAAGTCCCTAGTATATGGTAGCTAGGTATCCAGGGCAATGGGGCTCCAGGGGATCCCTATGGGCTGCAGCATATATTTTGCCACCCTTAAGGAGCCCAAGGAAAGGGTTCTGCAGTACTGCCATTGCAGCCTGCGTGAAAAGGTGCAAGCACCTCTCACTGCCATTTTCCACTGCACCAGGTCACTTATAAGTCACCCCACGGCAGGCCTTCTAGCCCCGAGAGTAGGGTGCAAAGTACCTGTGTGTGAGGGCACCCCTGCACTAGCAGAGGTGCCCCCACAAACTCCAGGCCCATTTCCCCAGACTTCGTGAGTGTGGAATGCACTTTATGTGTGTACTGAACATAGGCCACTACCTGTGTCCAGCTACATAATGGTAACTCTAAACATAGGCATGTTTGGTATCAAACATTCTGGAATCATACCCCAATGCTTTTTTAAGCATTGGTTGTATGATTCCATGCACTCTGGGGGCTCCTTAGATGACCTCCAGTATTGCCATTACAGCTCTCTGAGGGTTTCCAGGCAGCCCAAGCTTCTTCCACCTCCCAAGCAGGTTTCTGCCCTCCTGTTGCTTGAGAAGCTCAAGCCCAGGAAGGCAGAACAAAGGATTTTCTTTGGGAGAGTGGTGTTAAACCCTCTCCATTTGGAAATACATTTTACAGGCTTGGGAGGGGTAGCCTCCCCAAGCCACTGGCAATGCTTTGAAGGGCACATTTGGTGCCCTCCTTGCATAAACCGGTCTACACCAGGTCAGGGACCCTAGTCCCTGCTCTAGTGTGAAACTGGACAAAGAAAGGGGATTGACCACTCCCCTGTCCATCACCGCCCCAGGGGTGGTGCTCAGAGCTCCTCCAGTGGGTCTCCGGGTTTTGCTATCTTTTATTCAAGGTTGACAGGGAACTCTGGGAGCATCTGAGGGGCCAGTGCCAGCAGGTGATGTCAGAGTTCCCTCCTGATAGGTGGTTACCCGCTGGCTGACCAATCCCCCTCTGAGGACTATTTAGAGTCTCTCTCTTGGGTGGTTCCTCTGTTTCGGATTGCAAGACTCCAGCAGGAATCCTCTGCACCCTCTACTTCGACTTCTGAGCAAAGGAACTGCATCTGGATGCTCCAGGACCCGGCAAGCTGCAAAGAAGAAGCAAGATGCCTCCTGCAACATTGTATCCACGGCTCCTTCCAGCAAATGCAACATTTCCCTGGTCATGCATCCTCTGAGAACAGCCCGTCTTCAGCCTGCATCAGAAGGAAGAAGGAATCTCCCTTGGAGTGAAGGAGTCACTCCCCTGCTTCTGCAGGCGATCAACTGCAATGACGACTGGATGCGTGGATCCCCTCTCCTGCTGAGCTGCCTGGATCCTGAATCACAGGTGGTGAACTGAAGTGGTCCGAATGTTCCTCTCTTCCAGCTGTCCAACTTGGTTGAATGTAAGCTCTTGTCTGCCCACGCAGTACAGTACCCCCGTGCACCGTGTCCTTTGCAGCTGCCAAGGCTTGTTGGCATCTTTTCCAC
Source organism: Pleurodeles waltl (assembly GCF_031143425.1). Taxonomy (NCBI): domain Eukaryota; kingdom Metazoa; phylum Chordata; class Amphibia; order Caudata; family Salamandridae; genus Pleurodeles; species Pleurodeles waltl. Next base: position 1,224,256,038 of record NC_090444.1, read on the forward strand.
AAGTACTTCAAGCATCCTGACGCTTTGCATGTCTCCTAGATAAACCTTTGCTGCTCATCCACAGCTACCTCTAGAGAGCCTGGCTTCTAGACACTGACTACACTACACTAATAAGGGACACCTGGACCTAGTATAAGTTGTAAATACCATAGGTACCTACCACACACCAGGCCAGCCTCCTAAACATACATAACTGTAATGTGAGGAAGATCTACAGTTGTCTAGAGAACACTGACAATGCAATACATTCCTACAATCTAGTCTGGACAAATTGAACATCAAGTACTCACCTAACACTATAGTACCAACTGTTTGAGAGCTGTTTATTAGTAAAGGCTGGTAGGGACCTACACTTAGTAATAACACCACAGTCACAAATAAGGCCCAGTCAAGGTCTACAAAATAACCATTGCTTAACCATTGGTAGCTTGGCTCACCAGCAGTCTGGCTTAACATAGAAGACAGGTGTGTTAAGTTTTTATATCAACGAAACAGTAAATAAGTAAAACACAACAAATTTCACCACCAATTCATAAGAATGGGAAACATTTTTTATCTTTAAAATAACACCAAAACAACAAAAATCCAATGTAGGGAACCGGAGATATGAATTTACAATCTTTATATAAAAATATGTGCTTTCTAGTGCCTTAAAGCCTAAAAGTGAAAAGTACCAACCACGGCTATCTGGAGCACCTGACCGGGTCAAAGTTTGAGGCCGACAGCGATTGGTCCGGGTTGGCTACACTGAGCGGTAGTCCTCAATCAAAATATTACCTTCACACTTAGGCCCGTATTTATACTTTTTTTTAGCGCCGCATTTGCGCCGCTTTTTGACTCAAAACGGCGCAAACCTACAAAATACAATGGTATTTTGCAAGTTTGCGCCGTTTTTGCGTCAAAAAACGACGCAAATGCGGCGCAAAAAAAGTATAAATACGGGCCTTAATCACTTTTTTGGTTAATTTTTTCCCGCTGTTGAGTGAGGCTCCTCAGCAGGTCGGGTTGAGAGTTATTGTCATCAGTTTGCTTTAGAGCGAGGCTTCGGTGAACTCCTGGAGTCTTGGTTCTAGTTGTCCACATGCAGACCTCTGAAGCCTTCAGTGAGGTGAACCTGAATTTCAGGTCTTGTCGCTGGCTTGCCTCTCATCAACAGGTCGGTCCACTTATGGAGCTTTTTCAAACAAATTCTACAAATGTCTCCAAACTTCTGGATCATCTTCAAGAAAGTATTTTTGGGGTTTTGAAGTGTCCACAACACCAGTCAAGCATTCAGCAGGGCTATCCTTCTTCAGATTTGTTTCAGCAGGGATCTGAGTTGCTGGGCAGCTCGCCCACATTTATCCAGGATTCTGGGCTGGCAAACAAGGGGCACCCCTGACCAATGGGGTACAGGGTGTTACCCTCTATGATGACCACTTCCTTAGAAGTATGGCACATTTTTGTCCCAATAAGCACTGTTTCTCAAAAATCAAGAGAAAGAAAATCTCTCCAGGAGGCCCAAGTCTGGCTAAGCCCACCCACAGATGTGGCTAACTTTCTCCTACACTCACCTTTCAGCCCCTCCCCTAATTCAATTATATGCTCCCATCTGGTTGGGTGTGCATGAAGCGGGGGATGCCTAGGTTCTGCACTATGTGTTCTTTTCCTTTTGAAGAGCACTTTGGCTACCCAGCCCCTCTTTCCGTCTTGGCATTTGCTGCTGCAGATCTCCTCATACCAGATGACTTCTTTGTCTCAGCCCAGGTCTCTTCTCACCTCATCAGAGCAGCTTGGTTTAGTTCGCTAAAGGCTGACCAATCAGAAGAGGCTGCTACAGAACTGATTTTAAATAACTTTAGGAAGTTCTAAAACTCTTTTCCTGTATTAGTTATAATAAATGTAAACTTGCCAAGTTGTTTATTTATTATACCTATTAATTTGACACTTTGAATGACGGTTCTAGATCTCTCCTGTCAAAAACCAACCTCTATTAAAGTTTAATAAAGTCTTATCATGTTAGCCTATAGAGCTAGCTGTGGTACAATGGGGAAAAATGTAAATGCAAGCTTTTCCCTCGCCAGGGCATACAAAACATCTTTTATAATGTCCCTGCTCATTATTACAATGCACCTTACCCTCCTTGGGGTGCGTAGGGTAGACCTTAGGGGTGACATAGGTGACAATAAGGTAGTTTAAGACTTTAGAAGTACTTTTAATTCCAAAGTGAGATTTAGACCTAGAGCCTTATTTAGATTTCAGTGGATGGGGTTCTCCATCGCAACAGTATCAGATATCCCATCCGCAGAAATACAAATCCCATAGGAAATAATGGGATTTATATTTCAGTGGATTGGATATCCATCACTATTGTGATAGAGTAACCCGTCTGCCAAAATCTAAATTAGGCACATAGTTTTATTTGAGAAACAACTTGCAAGGCAGGTCTGACTTTTAAAATGACAGCAGGGAACACAGTAGTGCACACTTATGGGTGTTAATTCTACTGGGCCTCTAAACCTACATGCCCCACCACAAGGTAGGGACTTGCAGGTATGTTTTTAGAGCCCATTGTAATAATGACAAATTACATAGACCTTTTAAACAGACCGCTTGCCGTTTGCCTGGCTAGCAGAGCCCAGGGCACAGTCAGAGTCAATAACCACCATTAGCACTGAAGAAAATGTGGAATAACAGGGCAAAAAGGATGTAGTTCCACACCAACACATGGCAAATGAATAATATCCAACAAGAGAAAATAGGAACACTAACTAACCTACTCTAGCTAACAATAACTCTAAAACTAAATCTAAAGCGTAACCTATCTTAACCACTATTGACAGAAGACAAGTTGAACATCAACCCCACCTCCCTTAATACATATAGCTCAACACAATACAAACGTCAACTACATCCTAAATGGATTCTAAGCATAGAAGCCTAAACAAGAATCATTTTTCTGGTATTTTCTTTTTTATTTGTTCTTATTTTTTTCTTTTTATAAACACAAAACATTAAACCTTCCCACTTACAAGCCTATCTTGATAAACACGACTAAATACAAAAGTACTCACTTATCTAAAACTAACGTAAACTATTCCAACACGGAATAGTTTAAACACTAAGGGCCAGATTTAAGAAAAGTGGCGCTGCACTGGGTGCAGAGCCACTTTTCTTGCACCCCTCAGAGTCCCCACTAATGCCACCATGTGTGCACCATATCTAAGATATGCCAGACCATGGCAGTACTTAGGGAACTAGCGTAAAAAAATTGACACAAGTTTGGAGCTTTACAGTATTGGCGGCAATAATTTTGATGATAATCCTTCAAAGCCAATTGAGGACCATTGTAAACATTGGTGTGCTTCCTTTTAACTCCTACTCTGAGCAGGCGTTAAAGTGGTGAAAAAATGAAGCAAAAAAATCTCTTACATTTTTTGGCACCATTTTCTCTGCCACCCTAAAATGGGAACCTCCCTTTGCATACATTATGCCTGGTGCAGGCATAATGTAGCATCACGGGTTACAAAGTGGTGGATACATTGCGCTACTTTCTAAATTTACATTTAGATTTTGACCTCATTAGGCCACATTAGTGTAAAAAAATGATGCTAATGTGGCGCGAGGGAGCACTCTTAAATCTGCCCCTAACTTTAACTATGCCTACAAAAAAAAAAAAAAAAAAAAGAGGGGAGTGGCTATCCAGATTGAGATTCAGATTTGGGTAGGGATCTGTTCCAGTGTAATCAAAATTTTACAAATACTGGCCTGCTCTTTTTCGATCCTGGACATCCTCATGTCTATTTATCACAAATGTAGGACCAGAAATAAGTTGAACCTAGATGGTACTGCATTTTTGTCCCTATTTTGCCCTGTGCCTGCCAGCTGCTATGCACTTAAGAGCCCAGGAGTTTGCTGTGGCATGCCTTGCTGCTGGGTGGCACACTGAAAGCTTGTTTACCCAGGGGTCTTCTGTGAACTGGACCATGAAGTAGATCCCCAAATGCCAGCTGCCTCTGCCTTCCCATAGCTGTAGCCCATTTTACGAAAACTATGGCCAATCTTGCATATGCACCTTTAGTGTGCCCATCTCAGTCCAAAGTACTTTGCTATGTCTGCTGCATGCTAGCTAAGGAGTAAATTGGACCTCATATTAGTTCAAGTTTTATATGTACACCACGTTTCACAAAATTTGTCTGACATTTTTATACAATCAAAATTTCCAGTCCACACCTACACCTATTCTTGAGATAGAGAAATGTACAATATACCTTCATTACACTGACTTCTCCAATTACAATATGTCAAACTGACCCAAGTAAGTTAAGTGTAAGTGTACAAGATATCTCCTCAGTTACAATATAAGAGCATGCATTTCACTCATACCAGTGAGCCTCACTCATTCAGATGTGTCAATGGCAAATTATACCTATGGCCCAGATATGTTCACCTTTGGTATTGGTCTTCCATCATGCAAGGGAGACAAGGTCATGGGAAAGCCTAAGGGAAATGGTGAAGGTAAGCAAGTCTAGGTTGTGTGACTGCATTTTTTAACTAACCTGGAATTATGCAAGGAAGTACACATTACTGACGTGCCTTACTCTGTAGCAGGAAGCCAGTCCAAAGATGAAGGGTGGGTGGCTATCACACTTTCATTTTGACTTATTCACAGAATTAGCATAATTGCTAAACTCGGAAACATGTCATATTGCATCAAGTCCACAGGTGAACAAAAACCAAGAGAAAGATTCTAATTTAATATTTTTGATTACTGTTGGAAATGGGGTCTTTGGTTGGCAGTCAGGTAACCCCTTGTCCAAGCAAGGACCCTCACTTTAGTCAGAGTAAAGGAGAATCACCCTCGGTTAACCACCACTCCTTGGCATGAGCAGACAGGTTCATCTTCAGAAGAAATGTGTAAAATATTTCTATCAACACACACAGTGATACAGTGAAATACTACAAAATTGACACCACACCAGTTTAGAAAAATAGGCAATATTTATCTAAATCAAACAGGACCAAAATGACAAACATCTAAAATACACAAGTCAAGATATTAGTTTTAAAAAGAATAGGAGTCTTAGGGCCATATGTACCAACAAATTTTCCCATAGACACAGAATGGGTAAAACCCTTTGCTACATCTGGCCCTTAATCCCTAGAAAATAGTGAGAATGCTGTTGTTACACAAAGTACCTGGTTAGCATAAAAAATAAAGCCGCACAGGGGATTCACAAACAGCCCAAATGCCAAATGTCAAACTGACCCAGACAGGCAATCTACAAACAGGCTGAGTCACAGAAAGGTATAAGCAAGAAAATGCTTACTTTCTAAAAGTGGCATTTTCAAACTAACAGTGTGAAAAATAACTTAACTAAAAGATGTATTTTTAAAGTGTGAGTTCAGAGACCTAAACTCCATATTTCTATCTGCTCTCTAAGGTAATCTGCACTTTAATAATATTTAAAGGCCACACCAATGTTATCCTAAGAGAGAGATAGGGCTTGCAACAGTGAAGACTGAATCTAGCAGTATTTCACTTTTAGGACATGTAACACACATCAGTACCTGTCCCTCCTTTAACATACACTGCACCCTGCCCTTGGGGCTAGCTAGGGCCTACCTTGGGGTGCCTTACATGTATGAAAAGGGAAGGTTTGGGCATGGCAAGTGGGCACACTTGCAAGGTCGAATTGACAGGTTAAAAATGCACACACAGAAACGAAAGTGGCAGGCCTGAGCCATGTTTACAGGGCTACTAATGTGGGTGGTATACCCAGTGCTGCAGGCCCACTAATAGCATTTGATGTACAGGCCCTGGGTACCTCTAGTGCACTTTAGTAGGGACTTACTAGTAAATCAAATATGTAAATCATGGACAAACCAATTACCAATACAATTTACACAGAGAGCCTATGTACTTTAGCACTGGTTAGTAGTGGTAAAGTTCCCAGATTCCTAAATCGAACAAAAAAAGTCAGAAAAAAATAGGAGGAAGGAGACAAAACATTTAGGGATGCCCCTGCAAAAAGGCCCATTTCTAATACTTATTCATTCTCTCTGTGTTGCATTCTGCAGCAATAAATAAAAGGCAAAAAGCCTCACTTGGCCAAGAACTACATTGCCTACAATGCCGAGCCCCATTCACCATGATGCAAGGGTGCCTGCATGTCTGCTAGACAGGCAAAAATACCCCACCAGTAGGAAAGGACAGTAATGAGCTGTATCATTGTATTAATGTGCATTCCTGCATCTTCACTTTCATGCAGAGCAGCAATGTGGTGTGCCTTCTTGCCCTGCATGAAAGCTTGACATAATTATCATACAAGGGAGATATGAGCAATGAGGTTGGCATTGATATGCCAATACATGGAAATCTGGTAAAAATCTCCTGATGGCCACACTGAGGCCAGTAACAATATGTCCCTGCAGTGAGGCCTACTGGAGCTGCATAGGTTTTACAACAATGAGGTTGCCACTCCGTTCTGTACAGATACACATATGAATGACATTTGCAGGCTGCCATCCACGTTACAACTGCTAGGTCACAGAACAAGATCCCCACAATGCAGACATCTACCCTCACAATGTGTATTAGACAGGCTAAGAGCTGTTCTTTTGAAGCAAACCGTGGATCAATACATTAGCTGCTCTACATCCATCCAGCCTACAGGGCATCAGTGTAATGGATCCACTGTCACTCACTTCTACATCGGTCTAACATGAACAACTTTGAGGGACGTTCAGTCACCTATGGGGCAGGATCACAACAGCTATACCTCAGGTAAGTGTTTATACTGATAAGATAATCAAACTTGATACAAATTACTCACACCTTTATGGAAACATGTTGAGCTGTTAATTGTACCTTCCCATTGGTTGTTTTAAAGATTGACCATCATTTGGGCTGTAACTGGGTTATTCCCAGCATCTATCTGTTGTGCAATGTTTGCAATATGATGTCTAAAATGGTGGCACTGTCATGATTGTCTATGAAAATTGTGTTTAGGTATGACACACAGGTATTGTTAGAGAAATGACATCTCCATATTGCAAGTGGGGATCTGCACTTACCTACAGCTATATTGGCACTACATTAACATGAACGTGTTTCCTTGTCAATTCAAACTGAGTGTTTTGTTTGTTCAATGAATGTCATTTGATGCCTGATGATGAATACTACACATACAGATTAGACTGTTACAATTATCATGGATCACACACACTTGTCACAGAACTACAACCTCGGACTTGTGACACTTATGTTTTGCATTAGGATCCCTGAAGCTGTCAATTTCTCCATGGGTGAATGGGCAATATCCACCTGCAAAACATTAATTAAAAAATGCTTAATAATTAGTGCAACTACACACAATTCTAATTCTAAATTGAGCACTATAACATACCCGTATAATGGGACATTTCAACGCACTTCCACATATATGTATACATTTATAGAACATGGAACACAGCTAGTCATTTTGCAGGGTAGACCTGGCTGGAGGTGAAATTTTAGAGATGTCTCACATCACATGCCAGAATCATCATGAAAATGGATGTGATTTTGTAAGATCTAATGGCCAGCATCTTCACAGGCCCCCTTTCACCATGCCACAAGGGTTCAAGAATTGGAACTAAGCAGCCAAATGTGTTCCTGCACTAGGAAAGGACAGGAATGCATTGTAATATGTTAATTTCAATGGGTTTCTGCCCTATCACTTTGGGGCAGCGCAGCAAGGTGACTTTCTGTGCCGTGCTGGGTCAAAAAGTAATAAATGTGCCCTTTCGAACATATATACTACCTTATACCATGTACAGTGTGAATGCTGAATTATATTGTGAAACTAGCCATGGGACAGATCAAACCACACATTGTGCAGTGTTTGTGTCACATGCATGAGGGAAAACAGTAATACTTTATGAATCCCATTAGATTAACAAGCAAAAACCTTCTTCAGTGCTGGATTATGATAAATAGCAACCCTCAGCTAAGGAAAGGGCTGCTTTGCATCACTCTCCGTCAATAATGCTATCTCCGTGTAACCCAACATAGCATTTATGATAAGTGTGCCGCTTTGATGCATTTGCCACCCGGTGTCATTCTCTCTTGCCTTGTTTGTAACATGGCCTCTATACATTGCAGTTACATTTTGTGAATGAATCATCCAAACCCAGCAAGTCAAGCATATCCACCTCACAGGATTCAACATCTGCCCAGTGATGGTTCAACTGTGAAACTGTCAGGTCTTCATGGTGCACCTGGGCCACGTCCCACAGCACCCTCTCCCATTAATCTTTGTGATCCTTGGAGTGGTAACCTTGGCTTACCATATTCCCCCAGGAGCCTTCATCTGTGGCAGGGAGTGCATGACAATCCAGGTCAATGCCCCATCTTATCCCTCTGTAAAGTTCTTCCTTCTCCACTTCCCAGAGATGGCCCTTTCTATCCTTACAAACCTAAACAAAATAAAATACCCCTTAAACCACTAACTATGCCTAAATAACTATTACCTCAAATTGCACAAACACCCAACACTACAAAGATAAATACACATACGAAATACAACACTTAGGCACCAGAACTGTACAACATATAAGTATCAGTGAACAGACCTGACAAAGACTACACCAGAAACAGCCAAAAACTCCTCAAGACATGCACAGCACTCCTAACACCACAAGCACTAACTAACAGACACTAACAGAAAGTGAAAGTAACATCTACAGTTTGTGGAATGCAGCCACATAAATTGCATCATTTCCTAGGTGTAACAGGCAGTTTGTTGCAATTTGCATAAATGCTTTGATGCAGCGCTGCACATATATCCATTGCGTGATGCACTAGCCATGCACCATATATGTTTCTAAGTCAATGGCCTATATGGAACGCAGCAAATAGCCAAACAATGACCTGCATTGATTGCAGAAAAGAGGCACTCTTTGCACGAGATAGTATGTCGCAAATATCCATGCAATGCATATGTTACCTACCCAATGGCCTACACAGAGTGCAGCAACTACACATGAACACCAGATGTTAACTTGTCAATTGCCTATATCAAACACAGCAAATACCCACACAATTCATATTTTACTTAGTCAGAGGCCTATACAAAGCACAGCAAATACACATGTAAAGCAGATGTTTACATGCCAATGGCCTACATAGAATTCAGCAAATACTCACACAATGCATATGTTACCTAGTCAAAGGCCTCTGTAGAGCCCAGCAAATATCCTCTCACCACAGATATTTACTTGTCAATAGACTATATAAAAAGCGGCAAATAACCACACAATGCAGAAGAACACTTCCCCCTCATGGATCTCCTCCACTTCCAGATACAGACCACACCCAAGTCAACCTTCTGCAACAACCTCATCTACAGGCCACCAGCCCCCGTCCAGCCTTCAGCGAATCCATCATCAACATAATTTCTCCTCACGCTCTCCCCTCCTTGACCTACTTCCTCTTAGGTGACCACAACTACCACATTGACAGCAGTGACGATACCAATACCACTTCCCTGCTCGACAACCTCGCCACAATAGGACTAAAGCAACTGGTCACCTCGCCAACACACATCGCAGGTCACATGCTCGATGCCATTTTTTCCACCAGCAACAACATCACCATCAACATAACCTCCACACTTCACTGGATCACTACCACTACATCCATTTCACCATCACCTCACCGACCAGCCACCTCCACACACTCTGAGACCCAAGCAGAAAATGGAACCGAGGAACAGCTCTGCAAAGCCCTCAGCAAGTCTCCCCCACACCTCACAGCAGATGTTAACATCTTGGCACAGAACTTTCACCAGTAGATCTCTGAAAGTGTCAACACCCTAGCACGTCTCCGTAAGAACCTCAGCCAAACTCCACTGCAAAAAGGTGAGATTGTTCTCCCCTGCACTCCAGGAACACCTGCAGATGGCTAGTGAAAAGATGGAGGAGTAGCAAGTCCTAGGTCCTCATCCTAGGACCATCCACATCAGCCTTGGATGCCTCCTGGTGGCCAGCAACCCTCAGCACCCCCCTCAACCCAATAAACCACGCACACAACATCGGCATCATCCTGGACTCATTGCTCATCATGGCCTGCCAAGTCAACTCACTCGCAACCTCCTGCTTCCACACACTCCAACGTCTCTGGAAGGTCTGCAATTGGATCCCAAAGGACTGCTGCAAAAGCAGAACTCATGCCCTGGTTATCAGCAGACTCAACTATGGCAGTGTCACCTACGCTGGTACCATCCAGAGAACCTCAAGAAATTAAAGCACATTCAAAACACCACTGCTAGACTCATCCTAGACATTCCCCACCACAAAAATATCTCCAATCACCTAAGAGACCTCCACTGGCTCCCTCTCGAGAAGAGAATTAACTTCAAGCTTCTATTCCATGCTTACAAGGCCCTCCATGACCTACAACACGCCTACCTGAACCACTGCGTCACCTTCTACTTCCCCACCAGACCTCTCCGCTCTGCTCAACAAGCACTAGCCACCGTATCCCACATATGGAAGACCTCGGCTCGTGGGAGATCCTTTGCCTACCTCACAGCAAAGAGCTGGAACACCCTGCCCCTGCACCTCAGGCAGTCACCATCCCTATCGCAATTCAAGAGGGAGCTTAAAACCTGGCTCTTCAGCTGAAGCTCAAAGGGCAAACCCCCTTAGCGCCTTGAAACCCTTACTGGTACATAGTTGAGCATTACAAACTCTGATTGATTGACAGTTAGCCACTATGACCCAAGTAGACAGTAGCACCCAGCAGAGTGATGAGTCATAGTGGTAATTTCCAGTGTCACTGTTATGTCTCAATCCTTTTCCCTTCATCCACTGCTAACCATCACAATCTTATAATGCATGGCTGGCTGGGGATTCACAAATGTGTAGAATAGTATATCACTTCTGTTGGCTCCAGAATTCAGGTTTGTGTAATCTGACACAGTGTTAAAAAATAGGTGCCATTCTTAAATCTATGTCTATTTGATGTAAAAATATTAAAGTAATATCTTCTTGTTTCTTTGCCATAAAAAGATAAAGGCCCTCATTACAACCCTGGTGGTCGGTGATAAAGTGGCGGTAATACAGCCAAGAGGCCAGAGGTAACCAAAATGGAAATATGACCACAGCGGAAACCGCTCAGACAGACAGACACTTCAACACACCGACCGCCACAGCGGAATCAACAAGCACCACAGTGGTAATCGCCAACAGCCAGGCGGAAGACAATGTACCACCCACTGTATTAAGACAGTCCAATCCTCCACCTTTTCCGGGGCGGTACCAATGACATCAAAAGCATGGGGGAAACAGAGGTCAGAAGTCAAAGGATTTCCACAACTCCATGAAGCCTGAGCTGCATATATTTCCGATGCTTGTCTACCTTCTGCTGCATTATAAACAGCAACGCCGGCGAAGACGACTACGGTGACTACTACCGCCTTGCACACAAGGGAGGGGGGAGGAAAAAGAGAGTGACACACATACGCAACACCCCCACCCCCAACACCATACACACAACCAGCAACATAACATACCTACCCCGTACCCCTCAGGAATAATGCAAGGACAAAATGATTTGAAGAAAGTGAGTGTAATACGATAAAATACTAGGAATAAGTGCATCAAAATACAAATGTATATACATATTTACAAATAGAGGGACACTGCCCAGTCCTCAATGTCTGTGGGCCACAGGGCCACAAAACATAGGCCAAAGCCCCACCTCACTTCTACAACAACATGGAGAGAACACTGCAGGGGCATCAGGTGAAAAATACACAGGCGCCTCAGGGAGATGGGAAATTGGGGGGGCACCTCAGCGAGAAGATGGTACAAAACCACGGGTCCTGGAGGGTGCTACATGCCCTGTGCGAAGTCCTGGGAATGCAAGGCCACAGTCTCTCAAGTGGGTGGTTTGCCCACTGTCTCTGGAGGTGGAAACATGCCCTGTGCTTGGTCCTGGGGAGTGCAAGGCAACAATCTCTCAAGTGGGTGGTTTGCCCACTGCTTGGTCCTGGTGAGTGCAAGGCCACAGTCTCTATAGTGGATGGCTTCATCCACTGGTTCTGGCGGGGGCATTGTGCCCAGTGTGCTTCATCCTGGGAAGGATGGGGTGAGTGGATGGCTTCTTCCACTGGTTCTGGAGGGGGCATTGTGCCTGTGATGCAGATCTTGAGGAGTGCAAGGTCACAGTCTCTCACCTGGGTGTCAGACCCACAGGATTTGCAGGGGCAAGGAGGCACAACAGCCCATGGATGCAGGACTACACACTTTCCGCTGGCGGTGACAGCTGCTAAGTGGTGGCAGTGGTGGTGCTGGTGTTGGGGCTGGCAGTGGTGGGGGGAGGCTCAAACCCATCCACTGCAACCTTGGACAGCTGTCCACTGGGGCTGCTGACAGTGGTGCTGGTGGCAGTGCTGGCAGTGGTGAGGGAGGCTCCATCCCATCCCCTGCAGCCTCCGACGGCTGCCCACTGGGGCTGATGCTGCTGGCAGTGGTGCTGGTGGCAGTGCTGGCAGTGGTGGGGGAGGCCCAAGCCCATCCCCTGCAGCCTCGGACAGCTGCCCACTGGGGCTGCTGCTGCTGCTGGCAGAGGTGCTGGTGGAGGTGCTGGCGGCAGTGCTGGTGGCGGTGCTGGCAGTGGTGGGAGATGCTCCAGCCCATCCCCTGCAGCCTCGGACGGCTGCCCACTTGGGCTGCTGCTGCCAGCAGTGGTGCTGGTGGCAGTGCGGGTGGCGGTGCTGGCAGTGGTGTGGGTAGGCTCCAGTCCTTCCCTTGCAGCCTTGGATGGCTGAACCACCATGGCTGGTGGTGGCGGCTCCAAATGAGTCCCAGCACCAGGCCTCCTGTCCTTCCTGCCTGCTGGTGCAGGCCCCTTGCCCTTCCTGTCAGCAGCTGGGGATTTCTCCTTGCCCTTTCCTGTCACAGATGGTGGTGGCTCCTTGCCCTTCCTAGATGCTGCTGGTGGTGCCTCCTTGCCGTTCCTTTTTGCAGCTGGTGGTGCCTCCTTGTCCTTCCCGGTCACAGCTGGTGGTGCCTCCTTGCCCTTCCTAGACGCTGCTGGTGCAGGCACCCTTTCCGTTTTGCTGCCTGGTGCCCGGGACCCTCTCCCTCCTGTAGTAGCTGTTGACACTACTGTGGCCGTGGACTGGGTGACTGAGGTGCTTGCCTGGGTTCTGATCACCCTGGCCCGACGTAAAGGATAGGGAGGGGGAGTGGTAGGGAAGAGGTCAACGGTGGAGAGGAAAAGCTTCTTAGGGAACTTGGGGTGGGAAGAGGGTGATGGTTTGGGAGTGGAAGAAGAGGAAGTGGTTGTAGGAGGTGTCTGTCTGCTTATTTTGGGTGCAGGTGCCTAGGCTGGATGCTGTTGTGAGGTGGATGGCTGTTGGGTGTCTGAGTGCCTGCGTTTGTGTACTTTGGAAGGAGGGGGCACAGACACAGTGGGAGAGGACACAGGGCACGTATGCATGGATGTGGGGGTGGTGACTTCCAATGAGGGGCGTGTAGTGATGGACGTGATGGTGATGGTGGTAGTGGATGTAGTGCATGCAGGTGTGAGTGTAGATGCAACTGGGAGGGAGGTGGACGAGGAGGAGGGTGACACAGTGGAGGCAGTGGATGTTGGTATGTCTGCATCTGTATGGTGTTTGTGTGAGTGCCTGTAGGATGAGGTGTGGTACTTGTGTTTGTCTGAACTACTCCTGTGTGTTGTCTTGTGTGCATGCTGGTCTGCCTGTGTGCTTGGGATATTTTGGGTTTGAGGGGAATAGGAATGGGTAGAGGAAGTTGGAGGGGGGAGGCTAGAAACAGGGACAATTGCCGCCATCAGGGAGGAGGCCAGATCCTGGATTGATCTCTGTTGGGCCGCCATGCCAGAGTGAATGCCCTCCAGGAATGCATTTGTTTGTTGCAAATGGGCTGCCAGCCCCTAGATGGCATTCACAATGGTTGACTGTCCAACAGAGATGGATCGCAGGAGGTCAATAGCCTCCTCAATCAGGGCAGCAGGGCTTACTGGGGCAGGGCCTGAGGTGCCTGGGGCAAAGGAAATGCCCACCCTCCTGAGGGGCTGCTGAGAGAGCAGTGCTGGTACGGGGGTGGTGGCTGTACCTGTAGTTGGGGTGGGCACAGAGGTGCCCGCCACCACTAGGGAGCTTCCATCAAAGGACGTATCACTGTCAGAACTGCCCCCTCCAGTCTCCGCTGTGTTGCTCCACTCACCCTCTGTCCCACTGGTGCCCTCACCATCGGTGGATTCTGCCTCCTGGGCCCTGTGGGATGCAGCTCTCCCCATCTCCAGTGCCTCTGCGTCTTTGCCAGATGATGCTAATGCACAAAAGGACAGGGTGACAAAACAAAAAGTGGGGGAGAGACAAAGGATACCCTTGGTCAATGGCGGCAACAACACCACCGTTGGCGTACACACAGGGAACAGCCCTACTCACTAGGCAATGCACTAACAGTCACAATGCTAGTCCCCACCCCATGGACAGGGATACCTAATGCCAATTGCAGCATACCTGAGACCCACAGACCCCTGCCCAGTAGTAGATGCCTACTACCTTGGTTGGAGAGGGTTTACATCAGACCCTGCCCAACATGGGACCTTCCCTGCAATGTCCAGCCTAGCCTAAGGGCACCCACAGGCCCACAACCCCCACCCGGATGCCACCCCACCACGCACAAGTAGTATATTGGGGTACTGTTCTCACCCCCTTGTGGCTGCTGTGTTGCCCTCAAGCGCCCATCCAGCTCTGGATAGGCCACCGCCAGTATGCGAGCCATCAGGCGGGTCAGGGTTCGACTGGCACCCATTCCTCGTTGGGAGGCCATCCCCAGCTGGGCCTCCGTGGTCTTCCATGCCCAGCGTCTCAGGTCCTCCTACCATTTCTGACAGTTGGTGCTCTGCCTGCCATAGACTACCAGGGTCCGCACCCCCTTGGCGATGGCATGCCATGTACCATTCTTTTGATGAGGGCTGACCTGCAGAGGCAATACAGACAGGAGAACACCATTAGAAAAACAGTCCAGCCTGTCACACAGATGGCCCACCATACCCGTTTCCATCACTATTGGCACACACATAGCCTAGCACGCAATGTCTACCCAGCCAGGAGGCCATCCCTCCCCCTTACACGATGCCTTCAGACATACCTCCATGCAAGCATGCCACATGCATCGTGCCCACAGTGTACTCACCTGTTGGTCTGGAGGCCCATACAGCAGTCCGTACTGGGGTAGGACCCCATTCACCACTCTCTTCAACTCATCCGAAGTGAAGGCTGGGGCCCTTTCCCCAGTCACACAGGCCACGTTAGTTACCAGACACAGGTCACAGCAGCACATGCAGTGTAGGTCCTCTCCTATGGAAGGTCAGGAAAGAAGTGAGTGATATAATAGAAAATGGCAGTCACGTCCACGGCAGTGCATACCGTCACTGCCGGCGTAGATGACCATTGGCCACTGTACCCCTTAGGGCCCAATATTAACCAGTGAGGAATTGCACAGCGGTTCCCGACCGCCTCCCGCCACAGCTCACAACGTCAGCGGAATTACCTCACTTTCACCTGTCCCTCCACACAGGACAGGCGGACGCCATTTCAGGGGGGGCAGCCCTATGGAATAATGCTGCGTCACAGGAGAAATAGCCACATACTGGACAAATCACACTCACCCACTACATGTTTACAGATTGCAAACTACTGTTGTGGCTCCATTATTCAGTTTGTGACAGCCTCCTCACTCTTTTGTCCCTTAGATTCCTACTTTTGCGGATGAATGGGAGATGGAGACATATCCCCGTGTACAGACCCCAGGTGGACTTAGCTACACTGGAGGACAGGCACATTATCCTCCCTTATAGACTGGGCATGGCCACTATCACAGAGCTGTGTGTCCAATTGGAACCTGACCTGTTATCAACTATCCGTCGTCCGACTGGGACCCCCCCTTTTGTGCAGGTTCTATCAGTGCTCCATTTCCTGGCAACTGGTTCTTTCCAAGTGACAGTGGGCTTGGCAGCAGGAATGTCACAGCCAATGTTCTCAATAGTGCTGACAAGAGTATGGTCTGCCCTGATAAAATACATGTGCAGCTACATTGCATTCCCCCAGGTTGAGGATTTGACCACTGTGAAGGCCGAGTTTTATGCAATGGGACATATCCCTAATATTATAGGGGTGAATACACGGAACACATATTGCATTTGTACCTCCCTGCCAGAATGAACAGGTGGTCAGGAATTGTAAGAGCTTCTAATCCGTGAATATGCAGATGCTGTGCTTGGCGGACCAGTACATCTCCCAAGTCTATGCAAGGTACCCTGGGTCGGTGCATGATGCCTTTGTCCCGAGGAATAGCAGCCTCCCAAATGTGATGGGCCAACTACAGAGGCACAGGGAGTGGCTAATAGGTGAGCCCTGGTTCCCACCCAGTATATGTTGGTGTATGGGTATGGTGTTAACCATAAAGGATAGTGTATGGCTAAATGTTGTCTCTCAATATTTGCAGGTGGCTCTAGTTACCCAAAGCTATCATGGCTGCTGACCTCTGTGAGGAATGCCAGGACAAGGGCAGAAGATCGTTATATAATGAGACACATGGGTGAACCCAAAGGATAATTGAGAGGACCTTTGGCCTCCTAAAGGCCAGGTTCCGGTGCCTCCATCTGACTGGTGGATCCCTGTGCTACTCACCCAAGAAGGTCTGCCAGATAGTGGTGGCATGCTGCATGTTACACAATCTGGCCCTCAGACGCCACGTACCTTTTCTGCATGAGGAGGAGATTGGAGATGCCCCTGTGGCAGCAGTTGACCCTGAGAGGAGGAAGAGGATGAGGACAACAGAAAAACTGTAATCCGTCAGTACTTCCAATGAGACACAGGTGAGACAGTGTAACTTTACATTTTAATGACATTGGTTGTATTCTGTGTGGCATTGGCATGCTGGTATTTCCCACTTCTATGCCCACTTACAGTTGCCTCCGGCTATTCATTTTGCAGATGTTGGGGTTTTGACAAATACTCCCGGTGTGATCACAACGGCCAGCTACAGGTTATTAATTCTATGCTCATTCTATGTACAGTTATTTTGTACTGGTTGTACCTGTTTCAGTCAATACATATTTGAAATACATGACATACTTAAAATCGATTTTTAGCAAAGGGTGTTTATTGAAGTGGTAACATGTAGAAGGAAAGTGCAATGGGATGGGGTTATAATGGAGGAATGTCCAGGGTATTATTCCAGTCTGTTTGTAGCACAAGTGCATTGTTAAAGGGGACATAGGAAGGGGAGCAATGGCAGTTCAAGGTGGACAGGGTGACTGAGTGGGACACAAGGGGGACAATCCGGATAGTCTCATTTCCTGGCGGGGGTCATGGCAAGTGTCTCTGGCTTCTTTCTGGATTGCAGGGAACGTTTGTGGGTTGGTTCACCTTCTGCATGAGGAGGGGAGCTGGTGGCCTGTGATTCTTGTGTCGGGGCCTCCTGGCCACTAATGGCAGCAGAAGTGGAAGTCTGTTCAGATGACTGGCTAGTGGCAGGGGCCCGGTGGTGTGAGACTGGCTCCCTCGTAATGTTGGCCGTGTCTGCCAGCACCTTTGCTATGGAGATCAGGGAGTTGTTGATCGCCTGCAAGTCATCCCTGATCCCCTGGTACTGACCCTCCTGCAGCCGCCTGTTCTCCTGCACGTTGTCCAGGATCTGGCCCATTGTGTCCCGTGACTGTTGATAGGCTCCTAGGATCTCAGAGAGTACATGGTGAGTTGGTTCCTTGGGCCTGTCGTCCGACTGGCACACCACAGTCCTCCCAGTGTCCCTGTTGGCCTGTGCCTCTGTTCCCTGAACCATGTGCTCACTGCCACTGACCCCAGGTTCCTGATTGTCTTGAGTGCAAGGTGTAGCCTGGAATCCCTGTACAGCCAGGCACACTGCTGTTTGACGTGTCCTGGGGATAGCGGTTTGGGGACGCTGGGTGGATGCTGTGGTGTTGGATCTTGATGGGGAAGGCTCTGTGGTGGTCTGTGACTGGGTTTGGGTAACAGGCTGTCCAGTGGTCCTTGATGGGCCAGGTAGATTGTCCAGATCCTGAAGTCCAGAGTTACTGTCATCACTGTGGGCCTCTTCTGTTGTGGGACTGGATAGTGCTGGCACCTACTCTCCGGTGACATTGGCTGGGGTGCCTGTGGGGATGTAAATGATGTGTTATGGTTAATGTGTATGGCATATTGTACATCCCTGGGTTCCCCTCTATGGTTGGTGTTGCCCTGACAGCTTTTACTTGTGTATGTTGGTGTATGGTGGGATTGTTAGTTCTCTCTGCTATGCATGCTGTAGTGATGAATGTTCATACAGGGCGGTGAGTGGTGTCCATGCACTGGGACAGCATGCAGGGCTTGGCATTGGGATTAGTGAGATGTGATGGTGAGGTATATGGGATGGAGTGGAGTGATGGGAGTGAGGGTGAGGATACGTGATGGCATGCAGGTATAGGTGTGATAAAAGTAGAGAGTTAACTTACCAGAGTCCAGTCCTTCTCTGACTCCTGCCAGGGCCTCAGGATGCAGTATTGCCAAGACTTGCTCCTCCCATGCGGTGAGTTGTGGGGGAGGAGGTGGGGGTCCACCGCCAGTCCTCTGGATAGTGAGCTGGTGTCTTGTTGCTATGGAATGTACCTTCCCCTGTAGGTCTTTCCACCTCTTCCTGATGTCGTCCCTTGTTCTTGGGTGCTGTCCCACGGTGTTGACCCTGTCCACGATTCTCTGCCATAGCTCCATGTTCCTGGCTATTGATATCTGCTGCACCTGTGCTCCAAATAGCTGTGGCTCCACCCTGACGATTTTGTGCACCAGAACCCTGAACTCCTCCTCAGTGAAACGGGGGTGCCTTTGTGGTGCCATTGGTGTTATGTGATGTGGTGTGCTGGGTAATGTGTTGGGGTGTGTGAAGTGGGTTACGTGAGCATGTATTGTTGAGTGTATGTGGCGTGTGTATGTAGTTGTGTCAGTGGTCTTGGTGTCAGTCTTGTGCCAATGAATTGTATTCGTAAAGGGTTGTGGGTAATGTGGGTGTGTGGTAGTGGTGTGTGTATGGGTGTTAGGTGTGTGTTGTTTGAATTGTCCAATGTGGTATTGTTTTGTCTGTGGGTGCCTGTTGTGAGCGCGGTGGTATGTACCACCAATGGTTTACCGCTGTTGAATGTCCACTGTGGTGATCTGTGGGTCATAATTGATGGGCGTTGTTCTGGTGGCAAAACGGTGTGGGTTTTGATACCACCAGTTTATCACTGATTTTGGTCTGGTGGATTTGTGTCTGTGGCTGAATTCTGTCGGATTGGTGTGTGTGTGTGTGTCATAATATGATGAATGGATATCTGCCGCCGCTGTAGTAAATTGGCGGCCATCAGCGTGGCAGTACGCAGGATTTACTGCCAATGTCACAATGTGGGCCTATGTGTTAATCCAACCACTGCCATGCATGGGCTTGTGCAGTAGGGATAGGCCACAGGGCTTGCAGCCAACCCCTATAACCAGCCAACCCCGCACATGGTCAGAGATTGGTTGCAAGGCCTGTCTCTCTGGATGTGAGAATAGGTGTGAGTGGGTGCCTCTGGATGGGAGAGTGGCTGTGACAGTGTCTGTCTGGGTGTGAGAGTGAGTATGAGAGTTTCTGTCTGAGTGTGAGAATAGTTATGAAAGGGATTGTCTGGGTGTGAGAGTGGGTTTGTGAGTGTCTGTTTGGGTCTGTGAGTGGGTGTGTGAGAGTCTGAGTGGGCCTGAGAGTGGGCCTGGAAGTGGGTATGTGAATGTCTGATTGGAGCTGTGAGTGGGTGCCTGAGTGTCTAAGTGAGTCGGTCAGTGAGTGTGTAAACCTCTGAGAGGATCTGGGAGTGGGTATGTCAGTCTTTGAGTGGGTCTGTTAGTGGGTGTGTGAATGTCTGATGGGGTCTGTGAGTGGGTGCATGATTGTCTTAGAGGATCTGTGAGTGGATGTATGAGTGTCTAAGGGTGTCTGTGTGTGGGTGTATGAGTGTCTGAATAAGACGGTGAGTGGGTGCGTGAGTTTCTGAGTGGGTGTGTGATTGGGTGCATGAGTGTCTGAGTGAGTGTCCGAGTGTGTTTGTGAGTGGGTGTGTGAATGTCTGTGTGGGTGTGTCAGTACCTGTGTGAGTGACTTGGCCACAAAGGAACCTCACCTGCGCTTTTATCCATCAAGAGTCCACAGCTTTGCACAAAATATCTACCCAAGTGGAGTTCTTTCTGCATGCTTTGGTAAATGTCCAGTATGTATTCTACACTACAGCTGTGTAATGTAACTCAGAGAAATGTCACCAGTGACCTTGTGTGCATTTTGGCAAGTGATTGTTCCTGCTGCCTCTTTCTATAGAACTCTGTGATAACATGAATCCTCCTATAGAAAGGCCAAGAAGACTACAAAGACGTAAATCTCCATCAAACCAGGGTCCATCCTCTCATCTAATTGACATAAGTGCTTCTTTGTTTTGGGGAGAATACCTCATATTCCTCAGCATCAAGAATGAGCCACCAAAATCAGTGGCAAATGCACTGGGCGACCCTTTGGTAAGCTGTCTATCATCCTAGTAAAATGGGGAAGCCCTTTTATTATTATTAGAAATGAGGGAGGGTAGCTCTGTGGTCCCCATCCCTATTCATTTATTTTACCAGGTGGACTATTCTGCCACGGGGCCATCCAGTCAGTGCTAGTCATGGGTACATGAAACAAATGTTTCTTAGGTAGATGCTGTTTTAAAACATCATTTAGGCCACAGATGTCATTTTCTTTTGTATTTTACGTTTTCTGTAAAAAAAAATGTATGTTGGCAGGGTAATATTTGATGCATGGGAAGATGTGTGCTGTTGTACAATTTTTATAGATCACTTAATTTTCTTTTTTGGCGTTGCTAAATTAATGGTAGTTTTTTTTTCATTGTTGTAAGCATGCCGCCTCTGTCTGGCTAGTGGGTGCATTTGCCATACACCAATATTTGTCTTTGTTTTCTCGCCATGCCATGTAGCCGGGGGCCATGTTGTGTATTTAGTGTCCATAGGCCTGGATAAATTCTTTGTTATCCATGCCTCCTTTCTTGTTGTTTGACCATGTGGCCAGTGGTCATTTTGCCTAGTCAGTCTGTGTGCTTTTGCCATAAGTGTACATGTGTTCTTTGTTCTCCAATGACTCCTTGCTTTGTGTTGCTGCTGTTGTTTGACCGTGTGGCCAGTGGCCATTGTGTACAGACAGCTAGTGTGCTTTTTCAGTAGGCTTGCATATGTTCTTAGTTGTCCCTGACTCCTTGCTTCTTGTTGTTTGACCACGTGGTTGGCAACCATTTTGTGCAGCTAGCCAGTGTGCTTTTACCATAGGCCTAGCATGTGTTCTTTGTTGCCCATGCCGCCTTACTTGCTGTTGGTGATGTTGTTTAGCCATGTGGCTGATGGCCATTTTGTGCAGACAGCCAGTGTGCTTTGCTTTTGGCACAGGCCTGCATGTGTGCTTTGTTCTCCAATGCCTCCTTGCTTGCTGTTGTTTGACCATACGTCCAGTGGCAGTTTGTGTAGCTAGACAGTATGCTTTGTTTTTTCCATAGGCCTAGATGTGTTCTCTGTTCTCCAATGCCTCCCAGCTTGTTGTTGTGTGACCATGTGGCAGGCAGACATTTTGTGCAGCCAGACAGTGTGCTTTTGCCATAGACCTGCATGTGTTCTTCATTGATGTCATTGACAACATGCTTATTGTTTGAACATGGGGCTGGTGGCCATGTTGCGTAGGCGGTCCATGTGCTTTTGTCATAGGATCGCATGTGTTATTTTAGATTAGTTTAATTAATATGCTTGGGAGCATTGTGCTATATTAATGAACAATGTTGAGTAAATCATTGTGTTCACATTTCACCTGCACCTACTTGCCTCCCAAATCTCAATAGGTTTCACATAGTTCTCTAGCACACCAGCAATTCACACTTATGTATTTATTTATTAGTTATGTATATTGTTTTTATTTGTATATATTTTAATTTTTTTATTATTTGCTTTTTATTTTTGTAATTAATATTAAATAATTTATGTATTTATTTATTTATTTATTTATTTATTTATTTATTTATTCATTGAGTTCAGCTTTTTTAACTAATCCCTCTATCCACACTCTGCCTGCCATAGGCACCTGTTGCATACCAGCATTCCTTTTCTGAAAGATTGTCATTACTAATTTCCCCCTGGATCTCCTGCCTGCCGTAGGCGCACAGTCGCACAAATACCAGCATTCATTTTTTAAGGATAATTCTATATTTCCTTGGACCTCCCTGCCTGTCATAGGTGCACACCAGCATTCTTTTTTTAATGATTCATTTTCCCCTGGACCCTACTGTCTCCCACATGTGTCTCCCCTTAGATGCACCTAAAGAAAAATATTTTATATGTTTGTTGTTACGCTGATTGAAAATAAAATAATATGTTATGATTGTGTGCTTTGACTTGAATGGATACACTAACCACACTCAATTATATTGTCTGTACTTTGAATAATTATAAGAAAACTGTAAAAACACCATGTTTGACTAAATGCTTTTCTTGCTTGTTTGTTATTAAATGCACAAGACCCATAGAGCTCTTCCAGACAGAATACTGGCACAAAGTGATGTGCCCACATCATGTGATTCCTCCAATCTCTTCCACTTGTGCAGCTAAGTGCCACTGCCAACTGAAAGAGCTGGAAGATGGCCCCAAAGAAAGGTGCTGACAAGAAACTGTCCAGATGAGAAGAAGCAGATTTCCCCCAATCTTCTGCCAACTCTGAGGGCAATTGGTCAGACTTAGGCACATTATCTGGCCACAAAAACAGTAGCGAAGGATATAGCTAGTAGAACATTATGTTTGTGTCTGACTTATGCAGCCCCACCACGTTTAGGCACCTGTATGGCCAGATTGGAGTTGGACTGGTGAGGAGTGAAGAAGCCTCCCCATTACCATCAGGACATTAGAGACAATGGCTGCCTCCCTCCAATGCCTTTCCAATTTTTTCATCACCTAACAGGGCTGCTGCAGAATATCATTTAATTTTCAATAGGACTGCCGAATTCCAATGTGCATCAAAGAGGAGATACAATTGTGTACCTACCACCGTGCTTGGATTGGAAGAGATAACTATTACACAAATATGTAATAATATAATATTGAATTATTGTGAGTGATGATTGAGGATCCAGGTGGTGGCAGACAGTGAGGGAGGGTGCTCCACTAATTCATAAACTTGATTTTGAACATTTGCAATGTTTGGGACCTGATGTATTTTTCCTGAAGGTGATTATCACTTTCACACTTAGAGAAATTTACTTGCAGGGTCCATTCCTTTTTTCTGGTTCTTCAGAGACCAGACCACTCACTTTAATTAACAAACATAAGTCTACACAAAAAAATCAAACTCTGTTTCACTTTTTATCCTACAACAGAAGTGCACTACATGTCTATCTTACTCGGATCGGGATGGAGTTGGTTGAATTTGCTACTCAGAGTCACCAGGAGGATGGAACAACTCAAGGTAGCGCTACTTAACAGCCAGAAGAAGGAAGTTATTGACTACAAAAGAAAACCATGATATTGATGACTCTGAGGTCTACTCAGATCTGTGGACTGGAGAGAGGTGCATTGATTAGGGAAATGCTGCTGAGTGTGTGTGCTGGCTCAATTGTGAAACTCCTCTTATGTGGTCGTGGTCTGGGGGTTGTTGATTGTAACTGGAGCCAGACTTGTGATGTCATATCATCACATGATGCAAGTACTTGACTAAATGCTAGGATGACAGTATTGAGATTAATCAGCCCCGTACATGCAGCGACTTGTCCATGATTGGTTGTAAATTGCTCTCACTTCTTAGTTAATCAATTGTACATGAGTAATAAAATGAAATGAATGATTCCAGCAGCCTAATCCCCTGCTATGACTCTGAGTCTTCTTGATACACTTATGAAGCTCACCTTGTGTCTTTCTCCTTGACAGTACAATATTGTTTCTGTTTTATAACCTGCAAGCCTTTTCCACTCCTGCATGAAAAGCAAAAGCTTCATAACACTTCTGCTTACCTTACCGGACTGGTTTACCCAGGCACCTAGGAGTGACAGACATTTCGAGAAGAATGCAGATGCGCCACCAAATTAGAAATACATAATAATTTTTCTTTTAACAATCATAATTTTTAGAGCTGTGTGGCTTCATTTCACTTCTCTATACTTTCTATTTTCCAAAAACATTCAGATATAAAATAATAACTTGGTTCTCTGGGGCTGAAGGACTGTTTGCAATGCATTTAACTGAACTGAGTCAAACTCATTCCTTCAGGTGCTTTTCACAACAGATTGATGATGATGTGCTGCTTATTTCCCTAATGATTATTATTGCTGTGTTGTGTAGTTTGCCTTTGTCATAACTTTCACCAAATCCCCTTTCCCATCCTCTCATCAAAACCCGACTCTCTTCCTCTGGGCTGTCTGATTTCTTGAGATGTAGCTTAAGTTGTACCTTAAATGTATCGCACACTTGGTGGGGAGGGTGTAGTGAAAGCTACCTGTGCAATAGCCCACACATTAGCCCTACTTATCCACCCACACATAAAAGAGATCCATAGTTTAGCTGCAGAAGAATGTCATTCATCGACATCATCATTCAGGCTTTGCGTTGTGTAAATGCTTAACTTTGTTTACTCCATCTTTGAGATCACTATTTCAGGTGCAAGGATTTTGTAACTTAAGTTTTAATTAAAGTCCATGCTTCCCATTGCTCAGAAGAAGATATTTTAGCTAGTTTGTGTTACATCAGGTATTCCTTGTTATATCATGGTGGTAGAAGTCTGGTCTCAGTCTTTGTAAAGCTACGATAAAATATAACCCACTAACTCTGTGTTTTTCTTTCAATTTAGTTGCCTATGATGGATAACCATTTTGATTAATCCTACAGTTGGAGCTCACCTAGATCGAAGTGGGACCTCACTTGTAATGCTTTCCATATTAGTGCTCTACCACCACCATCAAGAAGGTACCTTGGGAATCCTGCAGTAAGGTTTTGGAAGATTGATAGAGTTGGCAGTCATCATTTCATCTATTCAGGTGAGAGAACTATGGAGTGAAGGGAACTAATTTAGTTAGTAAGTAACTAACTTCTACTGCAGATAAGTAATTGTTTATTTCGGTTGCTGTAGGCAGTATAGGCAATGGCAGCATACCCCCAAATGTTCTACATAGTTACAGAGGGTAGTAGGAACAGGGTATAACTAACTATAACTAACTGGTATACACTTTGAGAAGTGGATTAAAAAAACACGCTGCCCAAAAAGGCAGAAGTGCAAAGTAAAAGTAAAACTCAAAACACTAAATATTTCTTCAGGCATAAAGAATGATAGAATCATTTTTCCCTTTACTTAACAACCACAACAGGCTGACCCCCTCCCCAAACAATATTGCCCCAACCAATGTCCAAAGAAAACATCCAAAGAAGTGTCTAAAACAAAGTCCAATCCAAAATTGTCTCAACTACCCTTCCCAATTCTCGCCCTCTCTACCCACAACAAATATCCCTTACACCAAAATAAAAAATGGAAAGGGGCTGAGAAGAGGGTGTTTTCAAATAGGGTCCACAGTTTGTGCTGTTGAGCCACAAGCCCATACAGCATGCAGTATTGGAAGTGGTGGTCAATGTTGTGGAGGGGACAGCAGTGGTGGTACTGGTGGCTGCCAGGGGGACTGGGGATGTTGCTGCTGGGGGGTGGAAGTACAGGCGGCTGGCTAGAAAAACTGGGGCCCGGGGCAATGGCAATTGCTTCATTCGGCCCCTCTCCAGAGTCACCAGCCATTGGTTTTCATTTGGGATGGCCTCTAACCTCTGCTGCTGCAGCCAGGCTCCTACCTCCTGCCATGTCGGTGGTAGTGGTGGTGGTGTTGGACCAGCTGGAGTAGCTATATAAAAAGAAAGAAAAAAAAGAAAAAGATAAATTGTAAACAATGCTCTGTGCAAATTTTTATTTAAATTATATAGTAGCACAGAAGCTGTACATTGCTTGTCCCCTAGGGCAATTGACATTCAATGTGATTAAGAGAGTCGGGCATTATTTTACCCACAAATGCCTCACATAAAAGCAGCGACTGGCTAAAAGGAATTAAGGCAGAATAATACCAGATTTTGAAAAAAAATAACATTTTATTTTCTTTAAAGGATTTCATAAAAAACTAAACAGACACTTTCTGTGAAACAATAAAAATACCTGTCATTAATGAGTAAGGCAGTAGGCACTATGGGGTACAAGTGTTGCTGTGCTAAATTAATTGAGGCATGCTAGCTAGTGCATCAGGTACTTTGCTACTCTGTAGCCTGCAGTGAGGGCAAAAGTAATGGACAATTTTCTTACTTTGAATCCAAAGGCTCTGTTCTTCTCCAAATGCCTTTCGAATTGAACCCTGACTCCAAAGAGGCAGATAAATAATAATGATACTGCTTCACATATGTCATGTATAATATGCAAATATCCTGCCTGCCGCAAGTAGATCATGGGAAAAGCAATGGACTTCAGTACAGGGAACCGTATATGTAGATTTCATTTTGCACATTCGTCACCGTCCCATCTGCAAAACACAAAATCAGGCACTTAATCCAACTTTACACCCTGGACTACACCCTCCACCACAAATTATTTAAAAAAATGTAGTTGCTTGGCAGTAAAGAAAGGAAATTATCTTACTCTACTGCAGGGTAAATTAGGGGGATTAGGCCGGGTAGGTAGAGGTTTTGCGATAGAATAGTGAGGTGTCACTGATCATGTGCCTAAGCTTTAGCTTGTCAGTCACTTTAGTTGACAAATGTTGAAAGGAAAACATTTGAGCAGAAATGAATCCATTATGGAAGCATGAAATATATGAATTACTTGGCCAGAAAAATGTGGCCCAAGTCAAGAGTTGATTTTCTATTTTATTTGGAAGGCTAAAACAGAATTTAGGAATGAATAAAGGAGTGAAGTACTAGGAAGTGACTGAGTGGGCACTGGGAGAATAGGGAAACATACCTTGTTTCCAGTTTGCAATAAATTGAAAACTTTGTAGATGGTTCATTAACTGAAGCAGATGTCGACTGCACATCCAGCACTGCAGTGCCGAATTGAACCATGCAGCAGTTAGATCATGGGATGGGCCACGAAACGCCATCAGCAGGGAGGTGATGAATGATGATAGGTGGGATACATATCTGACTCACTTAACAAAAAAAGGAGACAGGCACACTGTTAAAAAAAAACTAGGAAAAATTACTCTGAATGGGGAGAGATAACAGTTAGAAAAATAATAATAGTAATAGGAGGACTTACTGGGGCAAGCAGAACTTACAGCCACAGTGCTGCTGGTGTCCCTTTCATCTGCTGCAGCACTGGTGGTGGTAGGCCAGGCTTTACCCTGGCCCCCGTCCAATGTCCTCTTCTTGCCCATGGGTGTTGATGTAAGAAATAAAGAACATAAAAAAATAGATTAGTGGTACAGTTAATCTCCCCAAAATATTTTGATATGCAAGGGCAAATGCTTTAACACTGTACTTTTCTATATCAGGTCAACTATAGTACTAGCATCAACTCAAGTTGACCTATTCCTCAACCTAAGCCCTATCCCAAATGTCTTAAACCTAATGATCTTTGCTTCTCAACCCCCTTTGTTTGGCCAACTCAGATTTCCTTTTCAATGCATACTACACATTACTGGGAGATTGCTTGGAACTGTCTGACCTACATAAAAAAGGTATAGACAACACTAACACATTGATGTTATTACTACTAATATCTTAGTGACAGGACAGAGAAGCCTGAATGACTTCATAAATAATCAGCCCAAGTGAGCACCAACAAATATTATTAGGTAGAGTTGAGCATCCGGCTAGCTCAAATTGGATCACATGTAACTAACCTCTGAATGTGAGCAGCATGCTATTTGAAAAAATATATCCTCGTAGAACACATCAAATAAACAATTACTGACCAAGCCCCACAATCTTGATGCCCAGCAGGTCAAGCAGGTTCTGCTCCTGGTTGAGTACGCCAGCCCAGTGGTACATTAACTGCTGCTAGGCGTGCTTGATCCCGGCTCTCCAGCTCACGCACCAGCACACCCTCTCCCACAGCAACAAATGTGCCTGCAGTGGGTACCCACTCCCAGACTTGCCACCTGCTGACAGCATGGAGGGGAGGAGGAGTTGCACATGAAAAATCAGTACATCCTCCTCCGCCTTCAAACAAATGGGGCAAGGCTGCCCCCCATGACGGTGCCGATGACTGAAAGGTGTGCAATTATCAGCTGCACTGGCACCACTGCAACCTCTCTCACCCAGATCCGCTATGGTGCTGGGTGGAAAAAAAATAGAAAAGGTAGGAAGGAATTAAAGAAAGGAATAAGTAAGGAAATAAAGGAAAAACAAATACAAAGTAGAAAAAGTCACAGAAAATAGGCAAAAATATAAAATACACAAACACAAAGTTGCACATTGATAAATGAAAGGTAAAAAAGGGGTCACTGAGTGGGATGGGGAGGATTGGAAAGCTTTAGAATCAATAGAGAAATCAGACCCATCACCATGTACAGAACAAAAACTAGGCAAAACAAAATGGGTGTGCACATGTGGATGGTTTGGTGCCATTCGTGCTCATTGTTTAACATGAAACGTGCTACTGGTACAAAAATGCAGCCTGAATGGGCTGCAGAGCATTAAACATGCACATTTGTGGAGTTACGCAGAATCTCGCTGAGTTGTTTTGGAACTCCACAGAACTGCATGTAGGAAAACTCTGTGAGCTCTGCCATTGTTTAATCATGACTCAATTTGCTCTACCATGCTAAACAATCCAGTACAACTAATTCACTACCTAGACTCAGTCTACCTCCTCTGGCATGAGAATGCCCCTCGCAATACCTCAATGTCCCCTTCAGTGTCAAGGACATGGTTCAGACAATCCAAAGTATGCATGGTGACAGGGCTCCATCAATCAATGTGAAAGACGTTGATCATTATTATTTTGAAGCAGGGGAAGCCCACCCACCAAATTATGTGATTAACATTGCTCTTTTTCACTAATAACATGGATAATAAGATCATGGCCAAACTGCTTGTGGATGCATTTGGCACCTCTCATGTCTGACATTGCATGCCCTGATTGTTATATGCCCTGATCAACTGGGGTTTGTGCCTTGCCATAACACTTCCCATAACTTGCGCATACACTTCACACTCATGCAATCTATAGATTCCCAACTAAAGGCTGCAGCAATATGGCTTAAGGCCATCAAGGGGTTTTATTTCCTGGAATGGCACATACTACTCCTGTTGCTGCAGAAACTGAGTTTCAGTATGATTTGTATCAATTGGCTAAAACTTGTCATGTGCCAGGCTCCACAATAATGGGGCAGTCACAACCTCTCTCACGTCTGCTGTTTGCCATAGCTATGGAGCCCTTGGCAGCTTGCCTATGTCAACACCACTCTGACAGGGGACTTGCCTTCCATAATAGGAGTATTCTAGTCTCCATGTACATGGATGAAGTTACCCTTTATCTATGGAATATGCCCTGTAATATGCAAAGTTGTTATTTTTTGTGGCCTTGCTGGCATCCATATAAGCTGGTCAAATTCTACCTTGTTCCCCCTCATTTCCATTACTGACACGTTTGCTTCTAAACATCCACTTCATAGGGAGGAAGGACCGGTCCATTATTTGGGAATATGACTCAGCAAAAACATTGATGACCTGTGGAGGGCTAATTATGGTACAATGATTACCAGGCTGGTGAACAGAATACTGGTGACTTGGATTAAACTGACAGTTTCCATGGCAGGCGAAATTGCCATTGCTTAGATGCTTATCCTCACACAAATTTTACATTTATTTATCAACATCCCAATATCCCTCTCAACATACGTCTTTCAGAAACTCCACACACATTTTGTCATACTGTCCTGGGCTGGCAAATGACCAAGGATCTCTTGAGACACCCTGACCTTCCCCTTTGAGCAGAGTGGCTTCAGCGGCCAAGACATGGAGCTATATTATTACTGTCCACAGGTGCACTTCGTGTACTACTGGATCCATCCACCACTCCTTCACCCACATTAAGCTGTTGAGATGGATGGTGTGCCCTCCTGCCCATTAGCATTGGCACATTACGGGTTGGTCCATTGCATGCAAGCTGAAATTGATACCATCACCTGTACAGCCTGTGCGTGGGACAAACTTCACCTTCATGCTTGCTTTGACCACTTGTACTCACCTAGCACCCCTCTGAGAGGTTACCCACTGCTCCCGATGGCCAGAGATGACAGAGTTTGCCGACAATTAGCTCACCTGTAGCTCTTCATGCTGGGCAATCTATATTCAGAGGGACAATTTCTTGCAATGCATTGGTGAGCTCCAACAGCATAATCCACTTAACATTTTCACATACTTCAGGACCCGGGTATAGCCCCACACCCTGCTTGCTACATTTCCCTCACCCTCCTCCTTTATTTTGTGCACTAGACTTGCTCCTGGACAATATATTTTCTTGGAAACTGATTACATGACGGACCATGATTCTGCAGGACAAGTCACCTGTATGTACCCGTGAGACCCATTCTTGGTTGGGAAGTTGATCTAGACAACCCTGACTGTGATACAATGGAAATACTGTTGTGAACTGATTAAAGCACTCTCTCCCAATTGCATACTGTGCTTGGTCCAAATTAAATTTCTCCAGTGACTGTATTACATTCCTGTCCAGATGCATTGCATGGGCATTGCAAAGGATATGTATTGCGCCAGATGTGGGCAAGACAATACAACATTTCTTCATCAGGCATGAGTATGCCGAGCAGTGGCCCAGATTTAGACCTGAATATATGAGGCTATTACTTCAATTACTGACCATTGTTCCCACAAATTCCCACTGGTAGCCGTCCTGGGATATGTAAAAGATGTACCAAAGGGATTCTGACCCCTGACAGCAATGTTATTACTCCTAGCAAAGCACAGAATCACAATTCACTGGGGGTGCCATCCTAGACCCTGAATAGACAGCTGGTTGCAGGATGTGACATTCTGCAAGCAACAACTTACTGCACACTGAGAGTTGATGCCACTGGGATTCCGGAGCTTCAATATTTGGCCCCACTTTGTCTCCTACCTGACGTCATATACAGCCTCGATGGACACTTGTGATACATATAGCTTCCAGCCATGAATGGGACCACCCTCAAGGTGATTACCAGTTCCACGCAGTTGAGCACCTGCCTACTCACTGGGGCAATTCTCCAGCAGCTTTACACTCTGTTGGACATGAGATGCGCGCTATTCCCGGTGCCAGCTGGTGCACTTGATTGGTTAAACCTTACCCATGTTGCATTCTGTCTTGAGGCTGTCAGTAAGTTTGTCCAGTAGTACCCCAACGTTTTGCATTAATGGTTTATGGGATGTTCAACTTGTTTGTGTCTTTCTACCTTTGTTATATGGCTGCACCTTGTATGTCTTGAATCACCTAATAAACGTAATAAACAAAAAAACTGTAACTGATGTATTTCTGTGTTTTTTAGTTCAAAACATTACATTACCACTGACATTGTCACCTATGACATTACTTTCACCTTTGTTTTTTTCAGTGAATTTTCTAACTTTTTCTTTTAACACAATCAGATCTTGCTATCACACCTGAGCATATCATCACTTCAATCCTAAAATTTTTCAGTGAATTTCCATTGTTTTTTGTAAATAAAGATATACTTACAGTTCCTAAATATAATGTCACTTTAACCATTGATCTTTTCACTGAATATTTAGTTTTTTTAAATATAAAGTACTATTTTATGGCCATACATAACCCTTTGCCACATACAGCCTTCAACCATGTGTGGCGGGAAGTCTGGTCACAGGGCCTGCAGCTAACCACTAATAGGACAGTAACCTTATGCCATTCACAGCCTTGAGCCATGCATTGCGTGTAATTGACCACAGGGTATGGGTGGCGTATAGGTGCTGTAAACAACACTCCATGGACAGCCAACACTGTGAAGCTTGGGGTTGGCCCCAGCCAGGCTCTGCATCCAATCCCACACAGGCAGCCACTTTCGTCCCAGGAGACGGTATTCAACCTCCCATTAGCAGTCAGCTCTCTTTTAGGGGAGGGGTTTGGGATACATGTTGCCTCAAATGTGGGCAGGAAAATGCAAACTTTCTCCACCTGGCATCAGAATGCCCGGCAGTGGCCTGATTTACACCTTCATATATGAGGTTATCATTTCGACCACTGACCATTGTCCCCAAAGGTCTCACTGGTAGCCATCCTGGGTAAGTTAAAGATGTTCCAACGGGAGTCTAGTAGCAATGCTCTTACTCCTAGGAATGTTATAAAATGCAATTCACTGGGGGCACCATTCTACATCCCTAATAGGTGATTGTGTGATGTGACATTCTGCCAGTGGCAACTTGCTGCATCCTGTGACTTGAATACCCCTGGGATTCTGGTCAGTCAATATCTGGCCCCCCTATGTCTCCTACCTGACATCATATATAGACTTTATGTACATTTGTGATGCATATAGTTGCCAGCCATGGATGGGACTACCCTCAAGGCGATTACCATCTGCACTTAGTGCAGCACTTCTCTACTCACTGGGGCTATTCACCGGTAGTTTCAGAACCTATCAGACATGAGATGCAAATTGCTCTATTCCCAGCGCTTCCTTGCACACTGGATTAGTCAAATGTTATATTGGGGGTCATTACAACATTTGCGGGCGGCTTCCGCCGCCCGCCAAGCTGTAACCGCCATGCCGCCGCCAATGCAGCCACACTCCGCAGTGGCCATTACAACATCCCCGCTGGGCCGGTGGGCGCAAACCTAGTTTACACCAGCCGGCCCAGCGGGGATGCGGCCTCAACATAGGAGCCGGCTCCTAATGGAGCCGGCGGTGTTGCGGCCGTGCCACGGGTGCAGTTGCACCCATTGTGCTTTTCACTGTCTGCCATGCAGACTGTGAAAAGCTCCACGGGGCCCTGTTAGGGGGCCCCTGCACTGCCCATGCCATGTGGTGGATTATCACCGCCGGGGCTAAAACGGCGGGAAACCGCCGGCCCCGGCGGTGCGACCGCGGTGCGACCGCGGTGCTACCGCCACGGTCGAAATACGGGTCTCCGTACCGCCAGCCTGTTGGCGGTACGGACGCCACTTTCGCCAGGGTCGTAATGACCCCCATTGTGTCTTAAGGCTATCAGCAAGTTTGTCTACTAGTACACCAACTCTTTGCATTAATGGCTTTGTTTATGGGAGGCTCAACTTGTTTTTGCCTTTGTACCTCTGCTATATTGCGGTACCTTGTATATCTTGAATCACGTAATAACTGTAATAAACCAAAAAAATATAGCTGGTGAATTTCTGTGGTTTTTTTTTGTTCAAAATGTTACATTGACACTGACATTTTCACCTATGATGTCAATGTAACCTCTGTTTTTGCAGTGAATTTCTATTTTTTATGTTTCACAAATCAGATTTTAGTTTCACACCTACCCAAAACATCACTTTAATCTATGGATTTTTCAGTGAAGTTCTAAAGATTTTAAAAAATATATACATTAAGATATAATTACAATTCCTAAATGTAATGTCACTTTAACCATTTATCTTTTCAGTGAATTTCTAGTTTTTCAAAAATATAAAACATTATTATATGGTCATAAGTAACCCCTTGCCAGGTACAGCCTTCAGCCATGTGTGGATGGGGGGTTGATCACAGGGGCTACATCTAACCCCTCACAGGAAAGTAAGCCCATGCTGTACACAGCCTTGAGCCATGCACTGTGAACGATTGAACGCAGTGTGTGGGCCATGGTTAGGCCATGCAAATGACCCTTCATGGGCAGCAAACCCCAGCCATGCATGGCCTTCAGCTGGGTTTGGCTCCAACCAAGCTCTGTATCCAATCCCCCCAGGCAGCCAGCTCCATGCTGAGGAGAGGATTCAACCACCTGCAGGTAGTCAGCTCTCTGTCAGGGGAGAGGTTCGGGCTGCCCCAATTTCCAAGCCACTATTGGCCCCAAAGTTGCCATCCTACAGGGCCAACATTATTTAAAATAGGGGTGGGGGCACACTTCCCCCACCCTAAGGCCAAATGGTTCATGGGTACCAGATCCTGTAGGTCTATGCACTAATAATAGTCAGAGGGTACATGTGGCCCCCCTCCCAAAGCCTTAAGAGGCCTTGGGACCCAGTCCCGGGGGGGCTAAAACTACTTCTTTATTGGAGGGGCGTGTGACCCCTTACCCCAATCACAAATAGGCAATGGGGACCCCAACTCCTCCCCAGGGCCAAAGTTTAATTAATAGGGGAGAGCCTCCTGCCATGGGCCTTAGGAGATCCTTGGGATACAACTCCCTGCAGGCAAGCATATTGGTATTCTAAGCCCAAGTGTGTCCAAGGAACCATATTCCCTGGACCATGCATTCATTATGGGGAGGGAGGTGTGGCCCAACTCCCAAACCTTAAGAGGTCCTGGTGACCCAATCCTGCAGGGCGAAACATATTTAAATTAGGGGAAGTAGGGCATGGCCCATGCCCCAAGCCTTAAGAGGCCACAGGGACCCCATTATTAGAGGCTAGAATCAATTACTTTAGGAGAGGGTGTGTGTGGCCCCCTCTCTTGGCCTTATTGGCCCCTGGAACCTGTCCCCTGAGACCAAAAACAGCTATTTTTGGGGAGGGAGTATCTAACCCCCCTCCTCGAGCTCAAATGGGCCCCAAGGATCCCTATTCCCCTGGGCCAACTACTAATAATAGGGGAGGGGATCACATGACCGAAGCCTAAAGAGACCCAGGGACTCCATCCCGAAGAGTTAATCACTAATAAAAGGATATGGGGCACAGTGCCCCTCTCCCCAAGTCTTAAGAGGTCCCAGGGACCACATCCCTCAGTGCAAACCACTAATAGTACAGGAGAGGAGCTCATGAGCCCCTCTGAGGGCACTATTAAGTCCCATGGACTCCATCCCTGGGGGCCAAATGTTATAAACAATGGGGGGGGTACCCTTCCCCAAACATTAATAATTCCAGGGACGTCATCCTCCAGGGTTGAAATCTATTGTTAAAGGGAATGTTGTAGGCAGACCCCTCTCTCTGAGCCATATTAGCCCCGGGGATCTAATCAACCTGGAGCAAAAAACAGTACAAATGGAATGGAGGGCAGGTGGCCCCAATACTAGAGCCTTCTTGAGTCCCAGGGACCCCACCACCCAGGAAACCTATCCCCAAAGGGCCAGAGGTGGCTATCCTTGTGCCCAACGGGGAAACCCAAAAATTGCGAGTGGCTCCAACTGGCTTACTGCTTGGTGATGAACCTGGTACTAAGGGAGGAGCTTTATCTGCTTGCTCTGTCCAGGCAGGAGCAATATCTGTTTCAATGCCCGCAATAGTATGGCAGTGAAGCAGAAGTCTGCTCTCAACTGGGGGAGAATGTTTAAATCTCCTGCATGGTGGGAGCAAACATGCATTCCCTGCCTGCACTCCTGCAGGCTGGAAATACGTGTTTGCTCCCGCATGGTCGGATATTTAAAAATGCTTTTGCCAGGTGAGAGCAAACAAATGTTTCCTTTCCTATGTTGGTGGGGGCAGGGAAACAACTGTGTCCTGGGTATGGGCTCCCTGGGACACAGTAACTGAGCTGGCCCCGGGAGATTGGATCACAGGAGACTTTAAAGGCTCAGGAAAGGTATCTGCACCCCCTCTCCCTTTTAAGTGTGTAAATGCCCCAGTGGATGGGATTCTGGGGCCTTTTTAGGCGTGTGGAGGGGTGTGCACACCCTCCCTTTTTCTAAGAATTTGGTCCCAGGCAATGAGGTTCCTGAGGTCTCAGAAGGATCAGGGATGTAGGCAGCATGAACCCCCCCCTTCTTTTTTCCTAAATTCCGCCACAGGGATTGGGGTCCCTGGGGGTGCCATTAGCTCAAGCAGAGAGATTACATGCCCCCTCCATTAAATAAAATATGTGGCCCTTGTGAATGGGGGCCCTGGGACCCAAAATGAGGTTGGCGAGGGGGGCTCTTCACAAACTCCTCTGCCCAAATATTTATAATATAATATATATATTTATTTTTTTAAACAGACTGCCATTTTCTTTTTTTTTTGCCACGATCATGCTGGAGTCCTGTGGGATTGTGCCAAAAATACTTGATTTGTTGTTTTATTTTTCATTTTGACCCAGGTGGCCGTCTGGGTCAATCCCACAAGCCCTAGGGGGAAAGGGTATCCTTATCATGCCCCCTGATGTGATTTTGTTTAAATAATTGCAAGACAGGAGGCTAAGACCCTGAGTCCTGCAATGACTGCCAGCAATATTTTTCTTCATGATGCTGGCAGACAATCAGAGCACTCACACCTGCGGAAGCATGTCTCCTTTGGAAGCAAATTAATTAGCTCAAGGGAAAAAAAGCTCCTTGGGCCATTTATAATGCTCTGTTTTTTAAAATTGGATTTGAGGGACTCTAGTGAGGGTACCTTGAACCAACCACCCAGATATACCAATATTTGTCCACCTTTGGCTAAATGCTGTGCAGTAGTTTTAGGCGTAATGCTGCTTAGAAAATGTCTATGGAAAATGTATAGTTGATTTGTTTTTTGGGACCCACACTTTTTTTCTCAGCCTGGCTTGACAGATCTCCCTGAAACTTTCCATGCACAAACCAGGCAAAAAAGAGAAACAGTTCCAAAGTTATTAGCAAAACAGAAAAGTAATTTGCTATGGAAATGCTGACCTAACTATAACTGCCCAGTAGCTGAAACTCTCTATTGCAGAATCTAGTCAGTGAAATGAGGAGTTGGGAATTAAAAGAGGAGTTCACCAAAATATATACATCAACTCACAAATCAAACTGGTAGTCAATATCAGTTATGTTTCTCAGCTGTACATTGGTTGAGCAGCAAAAGTTTCAGCCTCCTGCTTAAATACCCGATAGCCCCTCAAATGGTTGCAGAGTAAATTGCAACATCATCAGTGTAAGAAGACAGTATTATCTTCAATCTACTGTGCTTCACTGGCCTTATGTTCTCATTCTTTAGGATTCATCTAGGTTCAAGCTCTAAATAAATTGCAAACAGCAACAGTTATACAGGGCACATCTTGTGTCCGAATCGGGTGGGACACCATCACCATCATCACAATCCTGTCAGTTGGAGTGCTGTTCAAAGACTGGACCCATTTAATAAATCTTTGTTCAATTCCTGCCTTTTCCATAATTGTCCAGAGGCACTTCCAGGAATTTCTATCAAAGGCCTTGTCAGCATCTACAAGGCTCATAACAATTATTTTGATCATAATGCTGGTATTGTCAAAGAATGTGATAGTCATGTTGACACATGCTCTTGCATTACTTCTGGGAATCAGTTCCTGATGCTGCAGTGAACCTATACTTCCCATTACTCTCCATAGGCATGTAGCCAAGATATTGGAATATATTATTTCATTGGTTCATGTCAAAGAGATAAATAGGTCTGATGCTTATTCATTGTACACATCCATATGCCCTTATGTAGGGCAATCTTTAAATTCTATTGACAATACAAGATGCCAAAGCAACCAAACAGTGGCTAAGCTGATAGATGTTTATGCGTACAAGAATAGTGGGACCTATTGGCTCTTCCAAATCATGTTAGGGACTCAGACTTTAGCAAATCCCTGTCCACACTTCCTGCACTGCAGAGAGACCCTTGCTGGGGAGGGACTTCATCCCCCAGCATTCCTCTGGAGTAAAGGAAGAGCATGCTATTGCTCAGAAGTGCCACTCATTTTTCTCAGCACAGGACACAGACTTAGGCAGTTCCCTGCCTGCACTGCCCACATTGCAGAGATGCCCTTGCTGGGGTGGGACTCCATCACCCAGAATTCCCCTGGAGTGGAGAGAGATGCTGATGCTCAAAAGCACTGCTCGACTCCTGCACCATGTGATGTGTGCTGGACGTGCCCAGGTGTGCACTCCAGTGAAGACTGGGCCAACAGCAGGCCCATCTGCACCTATCCGTGACCGACTGTGGTTGGGCCAGGCCCTGTCTGTTGGTTTTACATGCTGAAGGTGCTACCACTAATTCAGGTCCTGTGAGAGAAACTCTAATAAGGTTAGTTTTCTCCTCAATGTATCTCTGTGGGGCAGCTACTGTGTATGACTGACTCTTCTTCCTTTTAAAATAATTCCAAGTGTGTGGACTTCATGCTATCATGGGAAAGAAAAGTCTATTAGCCTCCAAGGGTGAAGAGGAGGGCCCATGTTCCTTTCCCTCCTAACCATTTACTTTCCTTCGGCCATGGGGGCAATTTCTATAGAACTTAAGAGCTTATTTATAAGGTC
Organism: Pleurodeles waltl; assembly: GCF_031143425.1. Taxonomy (NCBI): domain Eukaryota; kingdom Metazoa; phylum Chordata; class Amphibia; order Caudata; family Salamandridae; genus Pleurodeles; species Pleurodeles waltl. The sequence goes on from NC_090444.1 coordinate 1,224,294,425, forward strand.
TTCGCTCCACCGTAGTGTCATTTTTTATGCTACAGTGACGCAAACTGTCCCCCACACAGCGTCATGTTTACAAACACGTGCAATGGTACATTTGTGCCATTTTGTAAAGCCTTGCACCACATTATACCTGTGTCAGGTATAATGTATGTAAGGTAGGCATTCCCCGCAAAAAGGGACTCAGAAATGGCGCAGTGAAATACACAAGATTTAAGTGCACCATTCTGCGCTGTCACATCGTCATTTTTTTAATGCCTGCGCGGGGCAGGCGTTAAAGTGATGCTGTGCTATTTTCAATGAGCCCCCTCACTAGCATTGCTGGGCTAGCGTCAACATTTTGACACATGTCCAACATTGCTATGGTTTAGTACCACAACTGCATCAGAATTTCTGATGCCGCTATGGGCACTGTGCTCCGAGGAGCACTGTCCTGTAAAGACAGAGCGTCCATGGCATTGCTAGGGGGGCACAGGGCAGACCAAGAAAACTTGCGCATCAATCACGATGCTCCAGTTTCTTGTAAATGAGGCCCTTTATTTGGTTGAAGATTGCATATCAGCAGTTCAAAAACTGATTGTTGATGAATCCCCCTTTTGAACCAAATCCTCCAAAAGCCCCCCGATGAGGATGCTAATATGACTACAACTGTTATTCAGGAAAAAAGAGGGTACACAAACGTATTCCCAAAGTTTTGAAGTGGAACAAGGCCAAAGTAAAAAATATTGCCCTCTGTACGACTTCAGCGGCTTTGCTAAAGACCGCCGAAGCTGCGGGCGCCACAATACTGCCAGTGCTGGCGGTATGCGTGGTGTCTTATTATGACTTTTCCGCTGGGCCAGTGGACGGAAGCAGCGTTTCTGCCCGCTGGCCCAGTTGGAAAAGTCACATTAACATTGAAGCCGGCTTGTAATAGAGCCGGCGGCAATGTTGATGTGCAGTGGCGACGCGCATTTCACGGCCCGTAATTTGGGAAGTGAAATGCTCAATAGGGCTGTGCCTGGGGGACCTTGCACTGCCTATGCCAAGTGCATGGGCAGTGCAGGGGCCCCCAGGGGCACCCCGAGTCCCCCTTACCACCAGCCTTTCCTTGGTGGTATTTACCGCCATGGGCAGGCTGGCGGATGGGGACTCATAATCCCTAGGGCAACACTGCTTGCAGAGCTGCCCTGGCGGATTACGACCACCTGGTGGTAGGCTGGTGGTACCGGCAGTATTACTGTGGTGAATGCGCCACGGTCATAATACGCCTGGTAGACCGCCAGCCTGTTGGCCGTACTACCGCCACCGCTGGCGTGGCGGTCCCAGACCACAGGGGTCGTAATGACCACCTGTGTGTTTAGTGAATGATAGCACTAGTGGAATAATCTTGGAATTGTCAAGTTCCTTCTCTCCAAAAAGCCTGCCACCATCTAAAAGGAAACAGGGAAGGGAAGAAGACGGCCACCCCAAAAGGAGAGTGTTATTTTAGTGTCTCAAGGTGGGGGCCGCAATGGGATTATGTCACCCCGTGTCACTTCACATCAGTCAGCAAATAACCATATAACTATAGACAGCATTAAAGGTGATCTTAAAACTTGCTGTCAGACCAATATCAGCTCTGTGGAAAGTACACTTTTATCTTTTAGGGAAGAAATTTTAGGCCAGATAAATCTTTTAACAGGACAAATTCAAACATTGATTGAGGTATTTCACTGAGATGCACTGAGTAATATAGGTGAACATCAGGCCGATCTTTCACAATTTCAAATCCAACCATTCGCCCATTGGACAACTTAGTGCCCAGGGCATAGACTGAAGATCAATCTGCAGCAAACCAGGAGCACTAGTGTTGTCCCCTTATCAAGGATAGGAACACCCTCATCCAGCCCCAGATTCCTCTATTTCTTTCCTCCAAAGGTCAACTTGAAAACCTCCACCTACTTCCAGAAAGCACCCCGTACACAGTTGTGTTAGTGGGGACTGCCTCACTAAAAGAAGGAGTACATGATGACTGTCAAAGCCTCATAAATAAAGCAGCAGATTGGTGTAAGAAAAATGTAGATTGTTATTTCGAAGTAGTTGACAAAATTATTATGGCTTACAGGGTAAATTGGGTAGGTCCTACAGCAAAATCTTCAATGGGGGATTGTGGGGTTCTTAATTTCAAAGACCCTGACTGTGCTCATTTTCTACTGTCAGGCTTGAGTTTTCTCCCTTATCAACTCTCAAAGTACAGGTTTGTCCATTAGGATTTTTGTACCACCCACCTCTTATAAACTTCCCCTATTCAAGCTGGAAGACAATGCAAGGAACACTGCCTTTTGGTCCCATGTGTTCATACCAAACAATTTGATGTATTATCTAGCCTTTCAGTTAATTACTGATACGTTACAATAGCCACCTCAGATGGAGAAACCAGACAGTAAGAGCCCATTACTAAACTTTCCAATTGTTCCTAGTTGGCGGCACATTGAAATATGGTCCAAAATCAAGGCAAGTGTGGCCTAGATTTGCAGTTCCTATCTTGTAACAATGCAGGGATTCAACAGAAACTGTGTAATGAGGACTGGCTGTCATTTATACAGAATTTTGAAACAATAAGTTGTCAGGAGACTGGGCTACTGATTCCATTTATACTGACGGTTTTAAATCTTATTGTACTCATGCAATCCAGTCATACACAGGAAGAGGAAAAGGGGGTCTGGCTATCTTTTCTTTTTATGTGCCATCAGGAACTTGAAGGTTACAGTTTTAGCATCTAGGCCATGTGATTTTACATGTTTGCCAGCTGAAATAATTAAATATAATTTCAATCAACTTTTATTTCAATTTATCTTCAATGCAACCTGTAGGCATTATTGAGGGGAAAGTCCATAAGGGAATCTATGTATAGCAGAAGAAATCACATGCCAATTACACGGGTGAGCTTAAAGTTGTTATAAAGGCCACTAACAAGATCTCATGTAACACTGATGCCATTAGGTTAGCCAGAAGCAATTACAAACCAGTCACAGAAACTAGTAAAAAGGAAACCAGAGTCAAGGCTTGGGATGACCTGGAAAAAGTGACCATTTTGAGCGGCAATAGAGCATTTTGGGAAGTTAGAAACTGTTGTTTTTTTACGGACAAGTCAACCACTGATATGAAATGCCGTATTACTGAACAGGACTGAATTGATCATTTCACCTTTATCTTTAACCCTGTCATCAGGAAGTGAAGCATGAACTGGGCACTAGGGTAGATCCCCTCTTTTTAATGAGCCATAGCTAGCCAATTTTATTGACTTACCAAAGCAATTTTGGGAGCAGCAAGTGGGAAGGTACCGGGTTCTGAGGGGGTCCGAATAGATCTGTTCAAGCACCACGTAGATTTAAGGGCATCACTAATCATGAATGTTTAAAGAACAGTGGTTAGGGAGAATCTAATTGATTCTTGGATGGAATATTTTCTAGTGTCCCTTAATAGGCACTAGGTTTGCCTCTCTCCCATGCTGCCAAGTGATGCTGTTTCTTCCCAGTCCACTGTGCACGTTTTGCTTTTTTAAACTTTGTAGCACACCTTAGGAACCCACTTTTTGTACGCCCAATTTTATTGAACAAGCATTTCACTTCTTATAGAGAAGGGCTGGGTTTTTTACAAAATGTAGGCCCACATTACAACCTCGGCGGTCTTCTCAAAGACCGCCGAGGCAGCGGGCGCCAGAATACCGCCAGTGCTGGGTGGTATTTCTGGCTCCCTAGTGGGACTTTTCCGCTGGGCCAGTAGATGGTAAAAGTGTTACGGTCCGCTGGCCCAGTGGAAAAGTCACATCAACATTGCTGCCGGCTCGTAATAGAGCCGGAGGCAATGCTGAAGTGCAGTGGGTGCAGTAGCACCCGTTGCGTATTTCACTGCCTTAAATTCGGGCAGTGAAATGCACGATGGGGCTATGCCTGGGGGCCCCTGCACTGCCCATGCCAAGTGCATGGGCCCCCAGGGGTACCCCAAGTCCCCCTTACTGCCAGCCTTTCCATGGCAGTGTTTACTGCTGTGGCCAGGCTGGCGGTTGGGAACTCATAATCCCCAGGGCAGAGGTGCTTGCCTGGCATTATAGCGGAGGGGCCTGCGGTATGGCCGTGGCTATTGCGCCACGGTCATAATAGCTAGCGGCACACCCCCAGCCTGTTAGCAGTGTTACCGCCAGCTTACTGCCAGCCGCCAGGGTCATAATGAGGCCCTTAGTCTCCTCTGCAACCTGTTTTGCCGCCCTTGGTTATCACTGCTGCTATGAAGCTAAGAATGAAGTATTCTTTTTAATTACAATTTTGCGCGCCTTTTTAATAATGTTGTATACATTTGACTATCATTTTTTGAGAATAATTTTACCATCACCTTTGATTATGACTATCTGAAATGTATTCTATATTGTTTGCTTTTATAGTCATGTCTGTTGAACAAAAAATATATATATATATATTTGACTGCCTGATTGGCTTAATATGTATGCAGAACAACCTGCTCTGGTACCCCCAGAAAATATTTATTCTATTACCTCCCCATTCTCATTATAAAAGCACTTGTATTACTGTCATTGGCACCAGCAAGTCTACAGAAGACTTCAGGGTGGCAAACTACCTGTACCATGATTCTAAATACCCAAAGATTTCTGGTCCTTCACCACAATTTCCATATGGACCCCCTTACACAGTAACGGACCACTGAAATCAGATTTGCTTCACTGCCATTCCACCATGCTGGCAAATTCTCTTTGTGAGCAAATTGAGTTTAAAATCACATAATTCCTGAAGTCAGGTACATGATTTTGCCTTTTTAAATGCATGCATTTGTTCATCTAAATTGTACTTTTGTGCAACTACTTTGGAGTATCTGAAATATCAGACAGCACGTTGGTGACATAGTTATCTGCCTAAACTGACAGCCAGTTTAGAAAGTTTTGAAAGCTACAGGATGAAGATACATAACTTCACATTTTTTTGTTTCCTGGAACTATTCAGACTGTGGAAATTGGCAAGTTGGGGATTACAGTAATGAAGATGTATATTAGTTGCAGCCTGACAATTGATGTAATTTCACTCCATCTCACAAAGGATGAACATTTTTAGCTGAAAACAATTGCTCCTAACTACAACGTTATACCCGCCAGAATAAGGAAAAATCTTTTGTGACCTAACCCTGACCAATTGACTTTATGTATCTTTGTATAGTCCATAGTGCTCTGAGAGAAGTAAAACGCCAATAATGTGCTACACAGTTGCAGGCAGTGTACCTTTAGTGATGTCTACTAGCAGTGAATTCAGTTAAATGTGTACCTTTAGTTTAATGTTAGCACGCAGCATCCACTACTGTGTCTACAAAGTTGAAGGCATAATTTGGACACCAAGGCCCTCATTACGAGGTTGGTCGTCAGTGGACTGATGCAGTGGAGATTGTGGTTGCACTGACGTGGGACTAGCGGTTTAGACCACCATATTACGAGTACTGGGAACGCACCTAGAGAACACAGTCAAGTTTTCGTCCAAACCGCGATTGTAGAAGAACCGCTGCTGCCGGCAGAAGGCCTCTTCAGGCCGGCGAACTGACAGTATCTGTCCACCGTATTACGAGGTTGCACACTGCCAAGACTTCCGGGGCTGTCTAACTGCTGCGAATACCATAGTGAAAACAAACAACATAAAAGGAAGCACCCACCTTCTGGAACACAGGCATGTCCGTAGGCATCATGGGACGCGAATTGCAAGTCTTTCCAATACTCCTGTTGGCCATTGACATTCAGGACCAGCGAGGCCGACATAGAAACCGGCCGTAAGTACCCCATCCTAGCACACATTGGAGGGAAGGATATTAGTACACACAAACAAGCACAAATGCACAGTCACAATACTTACATGCGCAAGGAAAGCCAGGACAAGCTATGTAGCATCAACACCAATGGTGCCGTTGTAGATAAATATTATTGGAAATATCAAAAATGTCATGATAATAACTATTTACAGAATGCCACAAGGGCCAGTGCATCACTGTCCAAATTTCCCGGGCACACTGGGCATGTGAGGAGTGCCCAACTTGACTCTTGACTGCAAAGTGCAGACCTCCACAGGGCAGGGGCATCAATGGAGCATTCAGGCACCTCAGGGATTCGGTGATGGTGGGGGTGTTTGATCAGGGTTTGGATGTGGGGCCTTTATCAGGCTTCCCCCCTTACTGTCCTGTTTCTGGGGTATGCCTTAGCTTTGCCCCTCTTTCCTGCCTTCTTAGGTGGGAAGGCTGTGGTGGCACAGCAGAGGACCCAGATGGAGTGCTACCGATGCTGGAGGTGTGAGGGGCAGGTGTGTCTGTTGTGGCAGCACTGCAGACTGCTGACTGCGGGGCATGGTTCAGTCCAGAGGAGGACAGGGAGGTTAAAGGCAGGGCTCTGGGAAGTGAACATGAGCACATGAAATGGTGGAGTTGTACGGAGGTTGCTAAAGCTGTCAGAGTCACCAGATCCTCGGGCTCTGCGCACGTTCCCAACACGTCCACCACTGAACAGATCCAAGACTCTGATAGATAAATCACAGAGGCTAAGAGAGTTCAAGAGGGGAAGAGGGGATTAGGAAAGGAACAGCTGGGAAGGAGACCTGTAACAAGAAAAAGATTAGAAAACACAATATGAAAATTATATCTCCTGAAATCAATACTAGACTATGATTCGAAGCCTAGTCATTCTGAAATCATGAACAATCTAAGAATTAAGCTTAAAATGAGTACGTTTCAAGATGGTCGGATCCCTGTAATGGAATCAAGATGGATTAAATGAAAACTTTCTTATTCAAGTACTTTCCTTTACATGAGAATCAGAAAAACATTCTGACAAAATTTTAAACCAGTCATATAAATCCTTTTTTTGAGAATGCATACTAGGACCATTCAATATTGCATCTAGAAACTCTGGCCTTCTGTATACTCTTAAAATGTTTCAACACAAATTGCGAATATTGCAGATTAATATATATATATAGTAAACACCATAAAAGGATTGTGCACCATGAATAACACAATATGGATTCAGGAAACAAATCATATAACTTGTCAACTCGAATAGTACATAATCAATATCTTAGAATAGTGGCATACAATAAACAACATGAATTAAACTCGAGGAGAGAATCGTGCGTCTTGCCAATTTGAGTGTCACCATGTAAAATGTCAAGAAATGGTAGCACGCAATGAATATCAAAACCAAATCATCATTAAACGAATCACGCGTCTTGCCGATTTGTAAACCACAATGTTAATGCCAAGAAATAGCAGCTCACAATGAATAACAAGATCAAAGTAAAATGAAACGAATTGCGCGTCTTTTGCCGATTCTTAAGCTACCATGTAAATGTCAAGAAATGGTAGTGCGCAATGAACAACAAAGTTAAATCCTCATGAGACGAATTGCGCGTCTTGCCGATTCGTAAGACATCATGTAAATACCAAGAAAAAACAAGAAATGGTAGCGCGCAATGAATAACAAAGTTAAACCTTTATGAAACAAATTGCGCGTCTTGGCGATTTGTAAACCACCATATAAATGTCAAGAATGGTAGCGCGCAAGTAATTTGTTATTCATTTAAGAATTAAACCAAGAATATGAAAATTCGCGATAACGGTGTCGGAACAGTCCAACCACCATCTTACCGCCTGGAACAATGATCACCAATGAAGGATGAAGGGCAGAAGCCTGGAAGATCCAATAGGCCGCCGGGACAGGAGCTCAGGAAGAAGCTGCTGCTCTGCACTGGGACCTCTGAATAGTGAGCACTGGGAGATGGGCTGGCTCTCTTTTATAGAGTCTTGGACCAGCCCACAACCACGCCCAGGCATGTTGCAGGGAAAGTCTCTGGAAGGCCCTGGAGAGGGGCCACACCCTGACACACTCTGAAAACCTGCAGCAATACATTGCAAAGGAACAGTATTTGTAAGCATGTTAAAAAAAAGTTTTCAGGATTGAACTCTGCAATGCAAAAGGTTAAACCACAACATATCAGCACAATGCATAAATTACGTTGTTTTGAGAGTGCTTGGTTTTTGCATTCTAGTCGCCAATAGAGCGCATACTGCTCTGGTGTTGACAGTACTCCCCTGTCCCAGACGCGCTCTAGGGCCTGGTTTGCCTGGATTAAGACGATGAAAGCGTCTCACAGGTACTGGAGCATGAACATCAGATGCGGAAACCCTTGAGTTACTTTCAGGACCATAACCTTTCCATGAGATTAAGTATGAAATAATTAGGGTAGAGCCCCAGCTATTCGGCACACAGGTGCAGCACACCACAATAGCCAGGAAGGCGGAGCTATGGCAAAGGATCGTCGACAGGGTCAACGCTGTGGGACAGCATCCCAGAAACCGGGAAGACATCCGAAAGCGCTGGAATGACCTACGGGGGAAGGTGCGGTCGATGGTGTCACGACACAACATCGCTGTGCAGAAGACTGGCGGCGGACCCCCACCCACTTCACCCGAATTCACAGCATGGGAGCAAGAGGTCTTGAACATCCTGCTTCCTGAGGGCCTCGCTGGAGTAGGCGGAGGAATGGACTCTGGTAAGTCTAATCTCAAATACTTCACCCCCCCCCAACCACCAGCATGCCAACCCACACCCCCACCCTCACCCCCAACCCTCCAGCACACATCCTCCCTGCCAATGTCTCACCAGCACAACCCACCCAACAAAACACCAATCCCTGAATGCCAACACAAACCATGGACACCCATCACCTAAGCATGACCACTGCACATACACATCCCCCCCCACAAACCACCCTCACAACTCCTCCCACAAGGGAATGCCAGCACTGGGGGACAAGGGCACCCACAAATCGCACGCCATGGCACACACAGAAGCAATAACCATACTCTTTTACCCCTGCAGGGCCCGAACGCCAATACACCGGCCAGGAGGGTCCAGATTTGTCCATCCCTCCCCCAGAACAGGCCCCCAGTGATGACAGCAGCTCTGTCGACCTAGAACCTGATGACCAGCCCGGACCATCGGGGAGCTCTGGACAGTCGGTTCCCCACACACAGACACAGGCCACAGCAGACCCAACCCCCTCTGGGAATACCAGCACAGCTCCCACCCAGCGGGCCCATGCCTCTGTCTCCAGGACGCGTCAATCAGCGGTGTGTCCGCCACTACAGGGCACCCAGGCTGACCCACCACCCCAACAACAACAGGGACCTGGGGGCAGTGGTAGTAGGCACACCGTCCAGGGGACAGAGGCCCAGGGAAACAGGGGAACTGGGAGGGCTGCTGTGCGAGAGGGGGTGGACCGGCCCAGGGAACCCACTCTCCAAGAGGCCCTCACCACCATCATGGGAGCATACCACCACTCCCAGGAGACGATGGCGACGGTACTGGCCAGGTTCCAGGAGATCCAGGCACAGCAGGAGGAACGGTACATGGGGTTCAGAGACGAACTCAGGAACATCGGTTCTGCAATGGGGACCATGGTCCTGGCCCTCAACCAGATAGTCACCACATTGCGGGACCATGTGGCACCCCAAAGGGCCCCTGTCACTAGCCCGGACCACGAACAGCCTACCACCTCCGCCGGCGCTAGTGGACAGGAGGCCCCCACACAACGACAGGCCACCAGAACCCCACCTCCTGCTGAAGATCAACCACCCCGCAAGCGGAACCTGAGATCACACAAGAAGACAGAGTACGATGCCAAGACCCCCGCCAGCATAAGATACCCCCTGATGTCATCCCACTGTCCCACATTGTCACCCTGTCCAACCTTGAACTGCCCCTGCTCCATCCTTCCACAGGCATATGGACAATGCACCTGTGCGACTGAGAACTGGACTCTGCCATGGACATTACTCCACCCCCACCCATCACCGTTTTACTATCATGGACCTATATGCAGCACTTAAAATAAATCACCAATTGCACTTCAAAATTCAGGAGTCTGCTTGTATTCTTTACAAATGTATTACACATAACGGTGCAATAATGTTCAGTTACATTGTGATGACAACATACCAATGTCAATAAGCATTAGCGCAAGGAGGTCCAGAGAGGCGTGTCAAGGGCAGGAGCCCTTTAAATTTCTTATCGCGCTCCCGCCGTCGCGGGAAGCGCAAGGAGGTCCAGAGAGGCGTGTCAAGGGCAGGAGCCCTTTAAATTTCTCATCACGCTCCCGCCGTCGCGGGAAGCGCAAGGAGGTCCAGAGAGGCGTGTCAAGGGCAGGAGCCCTTTAAATTTCTTATCGCGCTCCCGCCGCGCGGGACGCGCACGGGACGCGCCCGGGCCAAGCCCGGGCCAAGGGCGGTCCAGTCCTTGCCCGTCATTGCCAGGAAGAGGCAGGGCAGGGCCACCCCCCTGACATTCATCTAAAGTTGCATGGGCACGTATGGCTGCCTGAAGGTACTGTGTTGATACTTACTCCTAAATAGGACCTTTTATAGAGAGAGGGCCTTTGGACCGTATTCTCCACCTATTGTTGCGACGCTCGACTAGCCCTTCTCCTACTCTCCTTTATAATTACATATTGGGGTCTGGTTCACAGAGCCAAAGCACTATTTAGGCAGCTTAATCCATCATTAATCCATGGGAAAACGCAAGGCATCAGAACCCCCAAGGGGAAAGATGAATTCTGTAAAAAAACTTAGGAATGCGGGTGAGAACTGCACAATAGCTGAAATAGACGATCTTATCGAGGAGGTAGAGGTAGAGGTAGAGTCACTACTATGCAGTAGGACCACCATTCGGGAGGGTCCCGATAAAAAGATTACCTCCTATTATACGAAGAAAATCAGACCAGTGGATGATAAAGCGATAGAGATCGTTTCCCAGCAAGAGGGGGAGCCCTAGGAAGAAGGGCCATACCCAGGAGTGCGAAGTTAGGTGCTCCAATAAATATGCAATCCTGGCAGAACTCGATAGCAGTAACATACAGAATACACAAGAGGGGGAACCGGTGGATGAATTACACCCATTTATCCCAACTGTACAGCTAGATAATGAAAGGACCACTCCTCTCAATTCAGAATCAGGGAACCCTCTAAAAAATAAATCAAGATCTATAGCAGACCTTTACGATCTAATTACCGGATTAATCCAGGAAGTTAGGGATTTGAAACTTGAAGTAAGAACCCTAACAGATATTGTGGAAAAGGAGGGGGGTAGGGGTACCTATAGAGCCCAATGCGAAAGGGAGTCCCCCCCCATATCACGCCATCTACAAGGTAGACCCACATATCCTCAAAATTTGATTACTAACCCTAACCTTACCTCAGCTACAGCTAAGATTGTACAACAACCACAGGGATGCACGATAGGGGTCAATGTGGAACATATTGGTTCACGCAATTCCCAGAGAAGAAATGATAGTAACTTATGCCAAGGAACAGGGAAACCACAAAGAGATCCCCGTTTGGTAAAAGGACCCCAAAAAGGAAATTTGGAACTTACTCTGAACTCCTATCCCCAAGTATCTAATGATTATAACAAAAACACTATATGGAATCCATACTCTGAGGAGGATAGGTTTCCTACTAGGACAAATGTTGTTCATCTGTTAAATGTTCCAAAATTGCCCTTAAATAGCAGAGAAGATGAGGACTCCTTAAAAAACAAGCTTACACATTGGATTAGGGCCAAAAGACACTGTTTATCCATAATTCGATCAGATATTAGGGGGGCAGAAAGAATCCCTGGAGAGAGGGGCCAACTTGACGTCATTGCATTAACACTCAAGGATGGAAGATTAATCAGAGGTTTGATTGACATGGAACAGAGAACCCCCGCCCCTAATTCCAATGCCATGAGGTTTAGCTTGGATCCATTAATTACCAAACTTCGAGTACAAAGGCATAAACACAATTACAATGAGGGACTGCAAAAGAGAAATTATGATTCAAACCTTGAGAGAGTGGATTGACTAATCCAGATAGATCAGGCACAAGTGGAACCCAATGGGGACCCAATAGTAGGGGAGCCCCAGGAAGGGAATGATCTTCATGCTATAGGGGCAGGGAGCGCAGTGGAGCTCTTGTATGGTAGGAAAAATTTAACAACTTATCCGAGCCATACTTTCAATGCCACAAGCCTAAACGGAAGGGGTCCTATCACCATGATTTCATGGAATGTATCTGGCTTAAAAAATAAGCTTATAGACCCCGAATGGCAGGACTATATTGATCGACACCATGTCTGTCTCTTCCAAGAGACGTGGTTTAAAGATCCACTGTATAAAGTAGGATATAAAACCTACTTTATCAGTGCAACTTCAGCTGCCAGAGGGAGACCATCTGGGGGGTTGGTTGTATGGGCGAAGATCTCATTAAATGTTGAGATACGCATGCAAGCCACTGAGTCGGAGGACATTTTATGGTTGATAATGGGAAAAAAAAATAAGATAATAACCCACTTGTTTAATGTATATATAAGACCTAGAAAGTCAAACGTGGAGTCTCCAGAAATAACTCTACTAGACGACCTGCTCAAAAAAATCCCAGTAGGAGAGACAATTATGATAGGGGGTGACCTTAATTGTAATTATGAACCTATAACTGGTTTCGAACATTTAGCAGAAGAGGAAGACCGAATGAGAACAATTCCTTACCTAACAATAGAAAAAACAGTCCCAGGCACAGTGGCCGCATTGCAAATCATGAGCCTTACATTAAACCATGGTCTGAGGGCATGTAATGGCAGAGTGGGTGAAGTCGGCCTTAATCTGGTTACTTTCCAGAGAGGCAACTCAACTTCAAAAATAGATTACATTCTGCATAGTATAAATACATGGGAAAGACTAGCGACCTTTAAAATCGATAAAAGAAGGGATAGCGATCACTTCCCGCTAATAATTGAATTCAAGGCACACTTCTTAGATTTGGACTCGAAATATATAGAACATGACAAGGTGGAGTTACAACCCACCCTCAGTAACAACAGAAGGGTTGTAAAATGGCCAGCAATATTAGGCAATCAGGTCACTATGATAAATATTTACAACATATTTTCTGATCTCCTGGAGCCTTATGCAGAAAATAAACCTAGTGACATTCCTATTACGTCTATCCACCATTCATTGAGCACAATGTTAAGACCTGTCCTGACCAAACAGCTACAGAATAAGCACAAAAAGGAGAAGGCCCAAACCACCTCTAATAGTCCATGGTATACTATCAGATGTAGAGAGAGGAAAAGAGTACTGGTAGAGGCACTAAAGCAAAAAAATCAATTAGCCGTACAGCAGGCAAGGGCCAGTTATAAGAAAACGCTGGCTACTGCCCAACGCAACTGGGAGGACCAAAAATGGCAAGACCTGCTGGTAGCAGCAAAAAGCAATGATGCAAGGACCTTCTGGAAAATAGTTACCCATGGTAGCAAAGAGGGGATATTTACTACAGACCATCACATAGACCCCAAAACATGGGTTAACTACTTTACACATCTTTACTCTGACCCCCCCACCTTCGATTTTTATCCCTCAAGACATAAAACCCCAGTTACTTGGGGTATTTTACCCGAGTTACAGTTTAGTCTGGAGGAGACGGTGATTGCCATTGAAGCAATCAAGCCAGGAAAAGCCCACGGTTTGGATAAGATTCCGGGGGATATGTTCAAACATAGCATGGAAATCTGGGCACCTTATCTAAACCTTCTAAGTAACGCCATAGCAAGGGGAGGCCTAATGCCCGAGACATGGACAGGGGCAGAAATAATCCCAATCCATAAAAAAGGATCCAGGGAAGACCCAGGGAATTATAGACCAATTAGCCTCATAGACGTCACACAAAAAATTTATGCTAGACAGATCCTGAATAGAATCAATACCTGGATAGAAGAGAACAGCATAATGTCTATATACCAAGCAGGCTTTAGACTACAGACCAGTACAGTCGACCAGGCCTTTAGGCTATTGACAATAATATGGAAATACACTAGACTAAAGAAAGGCCACCTGTATATTGCGTTTGTGGACCTGCGCGCAGCTTTTGATCTGGTGCCTAGAGACTCCTTATGGGCAGCATTAGGAAAACAGGGCATGCCAGGGAACCTCCTGGGCCAGCTGGAGAGGCTACATGAAAATACATTCGCAAAGGTCCGGTGGGGGCCAAAAGGAGAGCTGACAGACCCAATACCTATCAAGAGGGGGGTGAGACAGGGCTGTGTGCTCGCCCCAACACTTTTCTCATTATACATCAATGATCTGGTTCATCATCTGAAACAAAGTAACCACGACTCACCAAGACTGAATGATGATCCAGTCCCCGCCCTCCTTTTTGCAGATGACACCATCCTATTGTCTCAAACTCCAATGGGCCTGCAAACTCTACTAGATAAATTTAGTGAGTATTGCAGCTTGAAGGGGTTAGAAATAAATGCAAACAAGACTAAATACTTAACTGTTAACCCCCACAAAGCGCTCAAGAGAAACATTTGGATTAGAGGGCAGGTACTGGAACGAGTTAAACATTTCAACTACCTAGGGATACTGCTTGATGCCAAATTATCATGGGCGCCGCACATCAACAAAGCTGCTATCTCCTTAACTCATAGCTCCATGGCAATTAGTAAAAATTACAAATGTTCAAGGTCGAGCACTGTGTCACCAGTATTCGAGATCTATAGGTGCAAAGCACAGGCCGCTGCTCTGTATGGCGCAGAACTCTGGGGATTCACAAAACTAACTCCATTGGCCACTCAGGAAAATAATTTCATGAGGGGGGTACTGGGCCTCCCTCCATCCACTCCGTTGATTCCCTTAGCCTATGACACTAATATGAAACAAATAGGCAAATTGGCAGCCCTGAGGCCCCTGCTCTATTGGTGTAGACTTTGGACAACCCCTGAACTGATCCAATACAGGCAAGCATTAATTGAGATCATGGGCTTGGACAAGACTATTTCCCTCCCGTGGCTTCATTATATCAGGCAAAGTTTATACAATTTAGGGCTGAAATTCTATTGGGATGAACCGCATATACTCACAACCCAATCAAAGATCCGACTAAAGCAAGTATTTTGGAACTTCATCTTTAATAGCCCTTTTCATAGCAAAGATTCAGGTAGACTAACCTTAAGTTTTCTGGATTTTAAACCATCACCGAGCGCTGAGGAATGGATCGATACTATTCAACCTAGACGAGCAAAAGTTTTATTTATGAAGTATCGATATGGGATTCTCCAGGTCAAGGCTTTTACCGTTAAATGGGGCCTCCTGAATGGGAGTAATCATGAGGCGATCTGCGAGCTATGTAATATGGAGACACCAGAAACGACGGATCATGTCCTTTTAAATTGCATTGCCTACGATAAACTAAGGAAGAAATGGATCCGACCCATCTGCAGGAACTTTGGAATCAGGAACTACAACGAAGCTGCCAGATTCTTGAGATCCAGCTCGACACCATATGTTGTTTTTGGTCTAAGCCGATTCTTAATAGCAATTTCATTCATCAGAGACAAGGCGGGCCTGAGGTTGTAGGCGCTTTAATTCAGGCAAAACTCCCAAACTTAACCTATGGTCCTGAAATCGATAATTGGGAGTCACCCTCTGCAATTCAATGGCCTTGGGACCTACAATCAGCCAAGAATATATCTAGCCCAGGGGACATTGTCTATGCCCGGGAGGACCGTAGTTACTGGGAGGTTGATTAAGTTACCTAGAATGGTCATTGTCACTTATGAAACTTGCTCCTGGATTCTGATATTTATCTACTTTTATCCCAAAAAATCTCCTCTTAGTTAGGCAAACAAGTGCCTGATGGCACGGGAGGTAAATTTTATGGGTCTTTCAAATGAAATACTGTAATCGACTTTTATCTATTGTTTTTAAGACCAACATCAGATAACATGTCTCTAGTAGTTAAGTGAATATTAGCTGCTGCTAGAACAATGTGCCTTTTTGTATTACTTGATTGCATATGACCTCTAAGTAATATAGGCACGCAAGAAAGAAAGGAAACGTTGGGCCCTAGGGATTGTTAATCATTTCTTAAAAATTAGTCAAATAACCCCTCACGTGATGATGGTATCTATACTGCTAAGATTGTAGAGGCAACTTGAACCTACTAGAGGCAAATAATCATTCAAAAGCATATATCCTATTTTCATAATGGTCACTTTTTGAGCTAGTCCATAGTTAATGCTACTACTAGTGAGATAGCAATTTTTAACTGTTTTTTTGTATAAAGGTTTATATTTTAGGGGAATTTTATAAAATTTTATAATATTTATATGGTGATTTGCATGATGATGTGTACTGTATATTTTATAGTGTTTTATGGATTAATTGTTGATCTTTAATAACATTTATACCCATAACTTGCCTATTTGCACTGTATGCCAGTATGCTTTTATGGTATTGTTTTACCGAAATAAAGCTGGAAATTGAATTGAATAAGCATTAGTCCATGGGCAAACAAAGCAGAAGTCACGCTGTGGGTCATACAGCTCTGAAAAGGGAAGGGAAAGTCAAAAATCAGTTAAAAGGAACTGGGGGGAAACACAGAAAGTAGAGATGCAGGAGGCCAGAAGTAAATGTAAAATGGCGTGGGTGATTCTTACCTGTGTGCTACTGAAAATACTGTTGTATAACTGTGTCCCTGTTGTCCGTGTCGTCCCCGTCGTCTTCCTCCTCTTCACTCTCCACAGGCTCCACAGCTGCTACAACACCACCATCTGGACCATCCTCCTGCAGGAAAGGCACCTGGCGTCGCAATGCAAGATTGTGAAGCATACAGCAGGCCACGATGATATGACACACCTTCTTTGGTGAGTACATTAGGGATCCACCTGTCATATGCAGGCACCTAAACCTGGCCTTCAGGACCCCAAAGGTCCGTTCTATAATCCTCCTAGTTCGCCCATGTGCCTCATTGTACCGTTCCTCTGCCCTGGTCCGGGGATTCCTCACTGGGGTCAATAGCCAAGGCAGGTTGGGGTAACCAGAGTCACCTATTAGCCACACACGGTGTCTCTGTAGCTGTTCCATCACATAAGGGATGCTGCTATTTCGCATGACATACGCGTCATGCACTGACCCAGGGAACTTGGCATTTAGATGGGAGATGTACTGGTCAGCCAAGCAGACCACCTGGACATTCATCGAATGGTAATTTTTTCTATTTCTGTACACCTGCTCATTGTCTTTTGGGGGTACTAAAGCCACATGGGTCCCATCAATGGCACCAATGATGTTGGGGATATGTCCAAGGGCATAGAAATCACCCTTCACAGTGGCCAAATCACCCTCCTCAGGGAAAACAATGTATCTCCGCATGTATTTCATCAGGGCAGACAACACTCTGGACAAAACCTCAGAAAACATAGGCTGAGACATCCCTGATGACATGGCCACTGTTGTCTGAAAAGACACACTTGCCAAAAAATGGAGTACTGACAGAACCTGCACCAGAGGGGGAATCCCTGTGGGTTGGCGGATGGGGGACATCAGGTCTGGCTCCAGCTGGGCACACAGTTCATGTATAGTGGCTCGGTCAAGTCGGTATTGAAGTATAATATGTCGTTCTTCCATTGTCGACAGGTCCACCAGCGGTCGGTACACGGGAGGATTCATCCTTCTCCTCGCAAGTCCCAGCGGACGGTGCCTAGGAAGGACAACATGGAGCACAGAGTCAAGCAACCCACAGGTACATTCACCCAGCTTGCACAGTACACGAATCGCTATGCATTGAAAGGCTTGTATGAGTGGCAATGCAAGGCCTAGGCCTGTGTGACGCAGTAGCAATTAAGCCATGTGGGCCCTTGTAATGGCGGCTGCCTGACCTGAGAAGTGTGACAGTGGGATGTGAGGTCAACGCGCTGGCGTGGCACACCGTGGCGGTAGGCGGTCGAAGACCGCAGTGTGAAGGCGCATTGGTTAACATTGCACCCTATGGGTCTCAGGAGCCAATGACGATGTGCGCCGGCGGTCGCTGTACGCACTGCGCCGGTACGCACCGCCGCGGGCGTGACCGCCATTTTCTATCTGCTTAATCACTCGAGACCTGATCATCCACAGGAGAGGACCTATACTGCAAGTGCTGCTGTGACCTCGGTCTGGAAGAGACAATGGCTGCTGCGACTGGGGAAAGGGCCCCTGCCTTCACTTCAGAAGAGTTGGAGAAACTTGTGGATGGGGTCCTGCCCCAGTATGCGCTACTCTACGGTCCTCCAGACCAACAGGTAAGTACACTGGGTGCACGTTGAATGGGCTATGCCTGGGTTGTGTATGGTGGATGTAAGATGGTGGGGTGGGGAGCGAATGAGGAGTGCAAGGCACGACAGATGAGAGAATGTGCCACATGGCAGGGTTGGGGAGGGGGGGGCAATCACATCTAACATGCAGAAAAATGTTGAAATTTCCTTTCCCACCCTGTACATGTCAAATAGGTCAGCGCCCATCAGAAAGTCGACATTTGGCGTGCCATCGCCAAGGAAGTCCGGGCCCTGGGGGTCCACAACAGACGGGGCACCCACTGCCGAAAGAGGTGGGAGGACATCCGCCGCGGGACCAGGAAGACCGCTGAGTCACTGCTGGGGATGGCCTCCCAACGTAGGAGGGGTGCCAGTCGTACCTTGACCCCCCTGATGTCCCGGATCCTGGCGGTGGCCTACCCCGATTTGGATGGGAGCGTGAGGACATCACAGCAGACACAAGGGGGTGAGTACCAGCACATTCTGCTATCTTTACGCGCAGTGGAGGTGCCTGGGTGGGGGAGGAGGGCTGTGGGTGACATTGGGCCAGGGCGCTTTCTGTAGTGTAGTCCCCTCCTTTAGGCATGGCCCTGTGCCCCCGCCCCCCACCTCTGTAGGGTGCCAAGTACAGCAATCCATGGTCCAGCATCACCCATGTGTGCATTTGTTGTCCATAGACCTGTAGGCCTAGTCACAAGTACTGAGTAGTGTACCCCGATTGCGCGGCGTAGTGCTGGAGGCTCCTGTGTCTGTCCTCTCTGACAACGGTGTTGCCAATGCATGCACTCAACCTGTCTTTATTTCTCCCCCCACCCTTTTTCTTTATCTTCTTGTGCATGTGTGCATTAGCATCATCAGGCGGAGGAGAATTGGCATCGGAGCACGAGGGAGCTGCAACTCACAAGGCCCCGGTGGGCCATGCTACAGACACCGAGGTCACCAGTGATACGGAGGGCGAGGGGAGCTCCACAACGGGGACCCGTGGTGACACCAGCGACACTGACACGTCCTCGGAAGGGAGCTCCCTAGCGGTGGCGGCAACATCCATGCCCCAGCCTCAACAGGTACAGCCGCCACCCAGCGCACCAGCTCCGCCCTCCCAGCAGCCCCTCAGCCTTCGCTCCGTGCCCGCTCGCCCAAGAAGGCGGGCATCTCCTTCGCCCCAGGCACCTCAGGCCCTGCCCCAGTTACCCCTGCTGCCCTCAGTGAGGAGGTCATTGACCTCCTACAAACCATCATTGTTGGGCAGTCTACCCTTTTGAATGCCATCCAGGGGGAAGAGAGGGAGGTGCATCGGAGCAATGCATACCTGGAGGGCATTCATTCGGGTCAGGCTGCCCATCAACGATCGTTCAATGCTCTTGCCTCAGCACTGACGGCAGCCATTGTCCCTGTTTCCAGCCTCCCTCTTCTAACTGCCTCCACCGTCTCCCAGTCTCCTGTTCCTCAGCCTATCCCATCCACACCATCAGACCAGCCTGCACACACCTCAACACCCAAGGGCAGCTCATCCAGACATAAGCACCACAGATCCCTCAAGCATTCACCCAAGCAACATCCAGATGCAGCCATGGCAACAGTCACTACCACCTCTGTGTCCCCCTCCTCCTCGTCTCCCTCCCCCCTCCCTGTGACGTCTCCACTCACACCTGCATGCACACCACCATCAGCCAGTACTTCCATCACCACCACACCCTCCAGTACAGTCATCACATGTGCAGGCACCACCCCCACTGCCATTTACACGTCCCCTGTGTCCTCTTCCACTGTGTCTGTCACCCCCTCTTCCAAAACACACAAACGCAGGCAGCCACCCACACAACAGCCAACCACCACACGACAGCCTACGTCACAAGCACCTGCACCCATAGACAGCACACCTGACTCTCCTACAACCACATCCTCTCCCTCCACTCCCATACCCACTGCACCTACCCTTCCCATTGCTCCTAAAAAACTTTTCCTCTCCAAACTTGACCTCTTTGCACCACCTGACCCACCACCTCCATCTGGCAAGAGTCCGAAGAGCACCTCAGCCACCACCAGCCCTGCATCAAGTCTGACCATTGTGCACAGGTTTTGGAGTCCACCCTTTCCCAGCACAGATACATCGGCCAGCAGCAAGGGAACAGCCAGCCCCCCCCTGGAAAGAGAACCCGTAAAACCAAGGCCCGCCGTGAGAAGGCTGACACGGCTGCCCCCAAGCAGCAAAGTCGTGGCCTGTCACCTGCCACAACATCAAGGGCAGGCAAGGGCCAGAGAGCCTCATCGAAGGAGGGCAAGGGCAGCAGGGCGGAGAAGTCAGCCAGCAGGGGCGCGGACCAGGAGGGCCCCACAAGCCCCATCCCAGGTGTGACGGAGGACACCCACGGGCCCAGGACTCCGTCACAGGAGGGTCCAGCAACTGCACGGTCGGAGGGCGACTAAGCAGGGAGTCCTGGCCAGGTCTGGCTCCCTTGATAGACAAGAAAGGCACCGCTGAACAGGGCCCCGCCGAGAAGAAAGGCACCGCTGAACAGGGCCCCGCCGTGAAGACAGGCACCGCTGAACAGGGCCCGGCCGTGAAGACAGGCACTGCTGAACAGGACCCGGCCGCGAAGACAGGCACCGCTGAACAGGGCCCCGCCGTGAAGAAAGGCACCGCTGAACAGGGCCCCGCTGTGAAGACAGGCACCGCTGAACAGGGCCCCGCCGAGAAGAAAGGCACCGCTGAACAGGGCCCCGCCGAGAAGATAGGCACCGCTGAACAGGGCCCGGCCGTGAAGACAGGCACCGCTGAACAGGGTCCCGCCGTGAAGAAAGGCACCGCTGAACAGGGCCCCGCCGTGAAGACAGGCACCGCTGAACAGGGCCCCCCCTTCCTGTCAAGCACCGCTCCGCTGGGCCCCGCCGTCTCAAGCACCGCTCCGCTGGGCCCTTCCTGTCAAGCACCGCTCCGCTGGGCCCCGCCGTCTCAAGCACCGCTCCGCTGGGCCCTTCCTGTCAAGCACCGCTCCGCTGGGCGCTTCCTGTCAAGCACCGCTCCGCTGGGCCCCGCTGTCTCAAGCACCGCTCCGCTGGACCCTTCCTGTCAAGCACTGCTCCGCTGGGCCCTTCCTGTCAAGCACCGCTCCGCTGGGCCCTTCCTGTCAAGCACCGCTCCGCTGGGCCCCGCCGTCTCAAGCACCGCTCCGCTGGGCCCTTCCTGTCAAGCACCGCTCCGCTGGGCCCCGCCGTCTCAAGCCCCACTCCGCTGGGCCCTTCCTGTCAAGCACCGCTCCGCTGGGCCCTGCCGTCTCAAGCACCGCTCCGCTGGGCCCTTCCTGTCAAGCACCGCTCAGCTGGGCCCTTCCTGTCAAGCACCGCTCCGCTGGGCCCCGCCGTCTCAAGCACCGCTCCGCTGGGCCCTTCCTGTCAAGCACCGCTCCGCTGGGCCCTTCCTGTCAAGCACCGCTCCGCTGGGCCCCGCCGTCTCAAGCACCGCTCCGCTGGACCCTTCCTCTCAAGCACCGCTCCGCTGGGCCCTTCCTGTCAAGCTCCGCTGGCCCATTGACATTGCCGGTTCTGTGTCGAGCTAGTGTTCACGCTGCACTCTGGGCACTCTGCCTCCTCCATGACCAGTGGAGTCTGTAATCCACCTGATGGACTGTGGCTTTGCACTCCCCAGGATGGCACAGTGGGCATGGTGGCCCCTTCGTGGTTCTGGCGTCGTGGACTCCTGTGGCTGAGGTGCCCCCCCTTCCCTTCCCCCTGAGGTGCCTGTAGTTTTGTCATCTGATGCCCCAGCAGTGTTCTCTCCAACGGACTCAGGTCTCCTGTGTGGGCTTTGCCCATGTGTTTGGTAGATATTGGCCCACGGACTGTGGATATTTGACACACTGAGCAGGACTTATTGACTATGTACATAGCTTTCGCACTGTTCATGATTTTTGCTTTGATATTTCATAACAATAATTTTCCATGACTTCAATGAACCTAATTTATACATAAATTTAAATTAACATTTTATTATGTATTCGCATTTTTCAGGGGGGTTTGGGGGGTGTCACTCAGTTGTTGCTCTGCATTGGTATGTTGATAGTTGGGGGGGGGCGTATGTGTGTGCCCGTAACCTTTCGTCCTCCCCCATTCTCCTGTGTCGTAGGTGCAGTACTCACCGTTGTCTTCTGTGCCGGAGTTCGTACTCGTGGTAGATGAGCAGGTAGACAAGAGCTGGTAGGATGTTTAATTCAGGTTCCATGCTGTCCTCCGTCCTCGTGGAGTGTATAGATGTGAGCGTTTTCCCAGTTCGTAGTCTGTTTCCGCCGTGTTTTTATCGGCGGGGCTTCCGCCCCGGAAAAGGTGGCGGATTGGTGAGTTGTGATACTGTGGGCGGTACATTGTCTGCCGCCTGCCTGTTGGCGGTGACCGCTGCGCTGTTTGTCTGTCCCGCCGTGGCGGTCGGAGTGTTAAAGTGGCGGCTTGTGTTGGCGGTTCCCGCCAGGGTCAGAATTCAATTTTTTTGACCGCCTGCCTGTTGGCGGGTTGGCCGCCGCTTTATCACCGACCGCCAGGGTTGGAATGACCGCCTATATGTTTTGTGGAACGCCACACTTTGTCACCTGGTTGATATTGCGGTCTCTCACAATGTTTATTGTCATAATGCCTTTTGTATTTTTGTTTGTCTTTTTCTAAATGCTGTTGAATCAGTTTCTGGGTTTGATGCAAATGCTGAATGGTTTCTGACACAGCTGGAGTAAGAGAACTTTCTTGAGGAATTGTGATGGGCAAGTTGTCAGGATGATAGCCAAATAAACCAAAAAAGGGTGTAACACCAATAGAAGTGTGGAATGACTTATTATAAGCTAACTCAGCTAACTAGAGCATAGATGTCCAAGAATAAAGTGCTTTTTCAGCGTAGGCACGTAAGTATTGTTTCAAAGTCTGATTTAGTCTCTCTGTTTGACCATCTGTTTGAGGATGGTGACTAGTAGATAGCGTAGATGTTACTTGAAGTGTTTTACACCATGTCTTCCAGAAATTGGAGGCAAATTGCGACCCCCGATCGGAGAGGATAACCTTTGGCAGTCCATGATAACGAACCACTCTGTTCAGTAAAATAGTTGCCAATTCCCTAGAAGTGGGCAATTTTTTACAGACAATGAAATGTCCATATTTCGTGAGACTATCTACTCCCACCAGAATTACTGAATGCTGTTGAACCACTGGCAGACCGGTAATAAAGTCTAAAGAAATGTGCTCCCTTGGACGACTTTGGGTTGAAAGTGGATGTAACAACCCTTTTGGTTTTGAATGACTTGTTTTAATGCGAGCACAAACTTCGCAGTTGTTTACCATTCCTTTTACATCTTTTGTTAGGGTAGGCCACCAAAAATAGCTTTGGATTAGTTCAAGAGTTTTAGGAGTACCTGGGTGACCTGCCGTAGGTATAACATGTAACCAATGAAACACTACCTTGCGAAGTTTGGTAGTGGGTACGAACAAACGAGCGCCATGAAAGGGTAATCCTTGCTTGATTGACCTTTTGGGATCTGTTTGGGCCCATGTTTGCCATTTTTCAACAGTGAAAGAGTTGCAAATTTCTTCAAAGAAATCTTACGTTTTTATGATACATAGAACCTTGTCAGGAGCAATGATAGCTCTGGAGGCTTGAAATGCAGGCAACGTGGTAGACTCTTGATGGGACAAGGCGTCAGCCTTGCGATTATATTTACCAGGCTGGAAGGTTACTACAAAATAAAATTTGGCAAAAAACTGCATCCAGCATAATTGCCGAGGGGTCAATAGTTTGGCGGAACTCATGAATTGAAGATGACGATGATCAGTATATACTGTGACAGTGTATTTGGCACCCAACAAATGATGTCTCCATTCTTTAAAGGTGTCACGAATCGACAGAAGCTCTTTTTCAGCAATGGCATAGTTCTGTTCGGCTTCTTTCAACTTCCAACACATAGAAGCTACAGGATGAGGTTGACCAGTGTCTTTATTTCGTTGTGATAAGATGGCTCCTATTGCTATATCTGAAGCATCAGCTTCCACTATGGAAGGTCGATTCGCATCAGGATGAGTCAAGACAGGGGCAGTGGAGAAAGCTTCCTACAAAAAGAAAAGAA